>NW_022681473.1:62033316-67120816 GCF_009764315.1 Trachypithecus francoisi
GAGAGTGTGTGTGTGTAAGAGAGAGTGTGTGTGTGTGCGAGAGAGAGTGTGTGTGAGAGAGAGAGTGTGTGTGTGTGAGAGTGTGTGAGAGTGTGTGTGAGAGAGTGTGTGAGAGAGAGTGTGTGAGAGTGTGTGTGAGAGAGTGTTTGAGAGAGAGAGAGTGTATGTGTGAGAGAGTGTGTGTGAGAGAGAAAGAGAGTGTGTGACAGAGAGTGTGTGTGAGAAAGAGTGTGTGTGAGTGTGTGTGAGAGTGTGAGACTGTGTGAGAGAGATTGTGTGTGAGAGAGTGTGTGTGAGAGAGTGAGAGAGAGAGTGTATGTGTGAGAGAGTGTGTGTGAGAGAGTGTGTGTAAGAGAGTGTGTGTGAGAGAGACAGTGAGAGAGAGAGTGTATGTGTGAGAGTGTGTGTGAGAGAGAGAAAGAGAGTGTGTGACAGAGAGTGTGTGTGAGAGAGAGTGTGTGTGAGTGCGTGTGAGAGAGAGAGAGAGTGTGAGACTGTGTGAGAGAGATTGGGTGTGAGAGAGTGTGTGTGAGAGAGAGAGTGTGTGTGAGAGAGAGAGAGTGTGTGTGTAAGAGAGTGTGTGAGAGTGAGAGTGTGTGTGAGAGTGTGTGAGAGAGTGTGTGTGAGAGTGTGAGAGTGTGTGTGTTTGTGAGAGAGAGTGTGTGAGAGAGAGAGTATGTGTGTGAGAGAGCGAGAGATGCTAACCTTGTAGCATATGAAGAATGTCTGTACCCTGATATGATAGTTACATAATCAGTATATTTGGTTTCATCCTGTGCTTTTTTTTAATCTTTAATTAAAGATGCTTAAATTTGGTTTGTTAATTGTATTTTAGAAATTATAATTTTAGATTATATTAATTTCATTTATATCTTACTGAAGAAACCTTTCCTGTTGGGAGGAGGTTCTAATATTCACATGTTCTAATACTTTGTTTATTGTAAAACAGCTAAATTTGGAGATATGTAAAGCCTTGTTTACTCTGTGTGATTCAGTTACTTTCCATTTGGTATTACACACTCAAATTTACATTTATCTATTAAAATTGCCATTTTATTAAACCTTTTTATGCACAGTAGATTCAACTTGTGTCTGAAAATGTCTCTTGTGTTTTTTTTATTTTGCTGACTTTAAAAGGATTAATCTGGACAGACATTATGAAAAGGAAAGGTTGCGTTTGACATATTTTTTGAACGTTGTAGGACAAAACATAGCTGGTTAACCTTGAAGTGACTGTTGTACCACGTTTGTGCACATGCTTCAGAATCCTATGGAAGACAATGTTCCTCCTACTTGCAGTACATCAAAGGAATGAATGGTGGACCATACTATTCATGTTTTGAAACATAAATGTTCACTTTAAAGCAATTGCCATAACAGATAAAAACCTGAACTTTCATTGGATTTTTGTTAATTTTCCTCATTTTGAATTATGTGCACTACCATAGCTACATCAGTTTGATACAGTATTGAAAAATTATCGGTTATATTTTGCTGCTTATGATCTATTTGTAGATTAGGATTAAAATGGACTTAATCCATTTTTAAGGCTGTGTGAATTTTTCTAAACAAGAACCATTTGCAATATGGATTTTCATAGAGATCAAACCAATTATAACTTATCATTAGGAGTCGCAAGCACATGTTCACATAGTCCAGGTAAAAATACACTAATGAGTATTTGGTAAATCCCAGTAGGCTTTTACCATTAGCATAATTTTGTGTTGTATAATTAAGTTACAATTATATCTCTAATTTTGGATAATATTCTAATATTCATTGGTTAACAATAAAGTGATGAAAGCTAAAAAATAAAAAGTAAAAAAATAAAAAAAATTTTTTAAAAACCTTATGTGCAGAACTTACAGGCTAGCTGGATTGTTTTTAACAAGATCAAAGTAATCAAAGCAAAAAATATGTAAGACTGATGAGCAAGGTTTGTTTTCTAGGACAGTCTATTTTCTCTAACACACCTTTTTAGTAAGTGTAGTTTACTACTACAAATGTACGTACAAGCTGTAAATCCTGAGATGAAGTGTTACATTTCACAACAATTATTTTTAAATTTAGAGAAATATTTCAGAAAACTTCTTGCAGAAAAAGTTAATCTAGGAATAAATTTTATGCTAACAAGAATGAGAATATGCATATATCTAATATAAATAGGGTCTTTGCCCCACCTCAGGAATGTTGTAGTTATTGTTACAATTTTTTAATTAATCTGTAACTTCCTTATTGTCACAACAAAGGATAATGTTAGCCCAGAAGATTGCATTTCAAAGCTGCTTATGTCAACTGCTCATTTTTAGGTTTTTCATTGTCTTATTTTGTATGCTGTTTTCTTTTTTGTTTGTTTTTTGTTTTGAGACAGAGGCTCACTCTGTCAGCTAGGCTGGAGTGCAGTGTCACAATCTTGGCTCACTGAAACTTCTGCTCCCCGGGTTCAAGCAATTCTCCTGCCTCAGCCTCTCGAGTAGCTGGGATTACAGTGCCCGCCACCTTGCCCGGCTAATTTCTGTATTTTCAGTAGAGACAGGGTTTCGCCATGTTGCCCAGGCTGATCTTGAACTCCTGGCCTCAGGTGATCCACCCGCCTCGGCCTCCCAAGGTGCTGAGATTACAGGTGTGAGCCAGCCTGCCCGGCCACATGCTGTGTTTTCAACTAAAGTTTTAACCAAGGATGTATTAAAGTGTTTGGGGCTTATATATTTTGCAGCATCTGGTTGGTATCTTGATAGGGGGAAGCTCAAGAGGAATGAAAATGGGGGATGGTATGTGTCTGTCTCCCTCCGTAGCCCCTCAAATGAGTGTGAGCCCCTCAGACATTGGGAAAGGCTGCACATGCAGCGGGTGCCTGTGCTTTGGTGAGGTGCTGACCATCACAGCCATGGCCCTGGAACAAGAGAAGCCAGCAGTAGAGTTCTACCTGAGAGCCTGTTCTGAACAGTCCCTCTGCTCCTTCAAGGTGTTCTCATAAATATCCCTTTGAAGATAATGCTCTGTTACTGCTCCCCTTCTGGGGCTGGAGGACTGCTTGAAGACAGGTCATCCCGTGGATCGTCATGGGGGCTGCAGAGGTTATAGGGAGAGGCACAAGCAGAAGGTGAATATGAGCACCCTATTTCTGCTCCGCTTAGCTGGAGATGGCCTATGTTTGTCTTTATCTCTCTTTGCAACCTACAAAGCCCTTTCATCTCTAAATCTGATGATCTTCACAGTCAGTTTAGAGAAAGCACTGCAATATGGAAAGAGCCCTGAGCTGCAATTTGTACTATCTGGGTGGCCTTACAAGGAATTAGGTGGGGGGGGAGGGAACGGGGTGGTCCTTTGACCACATGATATGGACACCATTTCTAAGAAATGATGTTTATTGAGCCAAATAGGAACAGTGCCTTACATAGTTCTCATTTCACTCTCTCAACTTTGCAATGATATCTTAGTTCTATTATCACCATTTTGTAGAACTAGAGATTGAGGCTTACCAAGGTGAGTTAAATTACCCCCAAATCATGGGGGCAAAGCCAGGACTTCATCCCCAGTCTGTATTGAAAGCTCGTGTGCTTATCTCTGGTCAGATTGTACCTTTTGAATACTCCATTCTTTCCAGCAGGAAAAGGTTCAACATCACCAGGAGTAGGTTATCTCTTGTGGAGAGAAATGTGATTTTTTGTTATAACTCAAACATATCCTACTTCTGAAAGGTGTTTAAGGCAATAGCCAAAAGTAATAGAATGTATAGGACAAAAAAGTAAAATACAAATCTGGTACCACATATGGGAAGGCTGGAATCACAGAAATAATTGTTCTGTAACAGGAAATTGTCTTCTATGATTACATATAATATTGAACTCGGAGCTACCAGGTATCCATGACAACGTTAGGAAAATAAAATAAATCTAAAAATGTTGCTTCTCAGGAGAAAGAGTTTTTGTTTTCTTTTTTTTTTTTTTTTTTTTTTTTCTTGGATGGAGTTTCGCTCGTTTTGCCCAGGCTAGAGTGCAATGGTGCGATCTCAGCTCACTGCAAGCTCCGCCTCCCAGGATAAAGCTGTTCTCCTGCCTCAGCCTCCCAAGTAGCTGGGATTACAGCACCCGCCACCAGACCTGGCTAATTTTTGTATTTTTAGTAGAGACAGGGTTTCCCTATGTTGGCCAGGCTGGTCTCGAACACCTGACCTCAAGTGATCCGCCCACCTCGGTCTCCCAAAGTGCTGGGATTACAGGCATGAGCCACCATGCCTGGCCTGAGAGTGATCCTTAACAGATAATTCATTCTAACAGAAATAGGCCACATGGATCTATATGTAAAGTTAGAGAAGAAAACCCTCCACCGTTGCTTCTACAGTACATCTGATTTTGAGGAGCTTGGATAGTGGTCAAGGCCCGAGCTTTGAGGCCTCATGGACAATTTTCTTACATTACACATTGTATCTGTTTAACAAACAATTTTATTTTTACCAGTAACTGTTCTAGTCCGTTTATAAATACTGATTCATTATTCAACAAAAATTAATTCAGCCCACACTACAGTCGAAACACTGTTCTAGGCACTTACTTGGGAGGCATCAGTGCAAACTGAACATTTTGAACAAAGATTCTGCCTTTGTGATGCTTATTAGTGGGGTGAAAGGACAGAGATAATAAACCATAAACACAATAAATAAGCACATTATGTCATATGTTAGAAGATGATAAGAGCTATGGAAATAGAAAAATGTAGAGGGTAAGGGGGTTGGTCGTGACAGGTGCCTCAGTTTCTGTTTGTGGGAATTGGGGATAATAATATGAGGTTTTTATGAGGATTACATGAGTTCACAAATGTAAAATACTTAGAACAGCACTTGAGTGTAATGCATAAGTGTTAGCTATTGTTGAGATCTGTCTTATTAGGGAACTCATTTTTATGGCCTCGTGTTTGGGGAATTATGTGTTATTTATGCTAATGGCCCAGGTCTTTGTTTCTCTTTCCTGTAGGCCAGTGTATGTTGGATTGGATGCTGATGCCTGAAAGGAGCTATTTTCTGTCCTCATGAAGCCAAACCTGATCACCTTGACCCTGTTTTACTATATGAACAGTTTCTCTATGAAAAAGTTTTATCAAGACTGCCCACCTAGGGCCGGGCATGGTGGCTCATGCCTGTAATCTCACCACTTTGGGAAGCCGAGGTGGGAGGGTCATTCGAGGTCAGGAGTTCCAGACCAGCCTGGCCAACACGGTATCTCTACTGAAAAAATACAAAACTTAGCCAGGCATGGTGGCGGGCACCTGTAATCCCAGCTATTCAGGATGCTGAGGCAGGAGAATCACTTGAACCCAGGAGGCAGAGTTTGCAGTGAGCCAAGACTGCGCCACTGCACTGCAGCCTGGGTGACAGAGAGAGACCCCGTCTCAAAAAAAAAAAAAAAAAGACTGCCCACCTGGGAGTGAAATGTGAGTCTGAACTCATTCCTTGCCCTAACTGAAACTTTGTGTGGGATGAGAAAGACAAGTCAAACGATTGAGGGAAAAGTGGAGAGAAAGACAAAGACTAAAAATAAAGAGAGAGAAATAAAACAGCGGAAGAGTCTTAAGGTTGAATTAAATGAGCTAGAATTTAAAGCATCTTGTAAAGTCCAAATGGTCAGTTGTTTTTAGTGTATTTGTAAAGGGATTCTCAGGTTATAACATGCCTCCTTCTCCATGATCTGCTTTTACGACATCCCCATAAGATGCATTAGGAAATCCCCATTTTATAGTAAGTTAAAGGATATATTCAAATTTGAATCTTCTGGCCAATCACGCAGTTAACAGTTGACAAAACTGTGACTAGAATGTAAGACTTCTGACTAAATTAAGGACTTCTGCCACTCCACCTCCCCTGTTCAAGAAGCAGGGCCCTTCACTACTGCAATGGCAAGGAAGGAAGGAAAATGGGCTCTGAAGCATCTAAAGAAACTCGGGAACCTAGTGACAAAGGTGGTGTCTTAGCCTAGGCTCTCTAGAGAACAGAGTCTGAGGCAGAGGACTCATGTGCTCCTACTTTGTTAGGGAGCTAGACCCCGGGGAGCAGGCAAGCTGGACAAGAGGAATGAAGCAGGGAAGCAGAGAGCCAACAGAAGTCCACCTTACAGGCTGGCTCTCCCCAAGTGCACAACTCCACAGATGCAGCCCCTAATGAGCCATATAAATGGCATCCTCTGGACCACCCATGGAGGGAAATGGTAAAGAATGCACCCACTAGCCAGAGGCTTACCCAGTGGGATATGAATCCCTGCACTTACAGGCTGCTAACATAAAAGCACCAAGGGCAGTTCAGCAACAGCCTCAACAGGGAACCCCAGGATGGGAGGCAAGAGGTTTGTAGTACAGGCTGGAGGAGAGGTGCTGAGATGGGTGAGACCAAGAGAATATGAATGGTGCATAAAAGTTATCTGATTCAGTCACCACAGATATTCATTTACAAGAAATTACATTTCTTGAACAACTCAGTGGCAGGCCTTCTAATTCTTTCATATTCCATGTTCTTTATTAACTGGTCATTACAAAGGTACCATGCAAATGCAAGCTTTTTTTTTTTTTTGAGACAGAGTCTTGCTCTGTCTCCCAGGCTGGAGTGATCTCAGCTCACTGCAAGCTCTGCCTCCCGGGTTCACGCCATTCTCCTCTTCAGCCTCCTGAGTAGCTGGGACTACAGGCGCCCACCACCAGGCCAAGCTAATTTTTTGTATTTTTAGTAGAGATGGGGTTTCACCGTGTTAGCCAGGATGGTCTGGATCTCCTGACCTCAGGTGGTCTGCCCTCCTCGGCCTCCCAAAGTGCTGGGATTACAGGCTTGAGCCACCGCGCTGGGCCCACATGCTTATTTTTTTAAGCCAGTGGTACAAGGGTATACAGAATAAAGCATGAAAGGTCCACTTCGTCCTCCTCCATCACTCTCACTCCCCTTCGCAATGGAGTCCACTTCTACCTGCGTGGAGTGTGTCCTTCCAGAATCATTTGCAAACAGTACACACACACACACAGTTTTGTTTAGTTTTTATTTTAACTTAAATGTGAAGTTAGCTTCTGTCTTCTACAAAGGCAGAGATGTCCAAAAATATTTTCCACTTCACGACTCTCTTACAGTTTGAAAAGTGTTGAAGCCTGTTGTCAGACTCTTTCCTCTACTCTTAAGAACCTTTAGCTTCTGGAAGAGTTTAATCTAAGGTATCATCTCCTCAGAGAGGATGGAGTGAGGCATCTGTGTGAGGCCTTTGGACACCACTCCTGTAGCCTGATAAACTGAAGTAAGATTCTGTCATTATGTCATACCTTGAAATGGGGAACCTGAGGAATCAGCCTGAGAAATTGGAGAGAAAGTGGAAACAGAGCATCTGAGTTGGTGTCAGGGGCCAGTCTCCTGCCCACATCCCTCCAGGACTGTGGGACAGGCTTTTATGTTCCCTCTGTGTCATCCTGGATGCTGAGAGTGGGCTGCTCAGACGGATGCTGGTAGTCCCCCACCTGCCCAGCGAGCCTGCTTGCCCTCAGTGGAGCCATTCACCAGTATTGATACATCTCTCCTTCCCCACCCCCAGGGGGACACATATTTCTGTAGTTGAGGCAGAGGCCATGGGACAGACAGGGCCATTTTATTTGGGAGGGAAGGAGAGTTTAGAGAAAATGTGGAAAGATTCTGCCTCCTTGAGGAGGTGGGGCTCTTTACTCTGGCGTTCCCCTGCACTCAGGATGGTGCAGCTCAGAGATCACTGTGTGGGAGACACTCACTCCATTCCTCTCAGCCCTGCCGCCTCTGTGCCAGCCACTGACTGTTCTCTGGGTTTCTCTCTCTGTCCTCTTGTTACTGTGTAAATCGAGGCCTTGTCCATTTCTCTTAAGACACTTCCTCAGCCTCACTTTCTAGTTAACAGTTCTCTGATTCTCTGAAATTATTTCCCATTATTCACTGTGTCTGATGATAACCTCTTCTTTTTCTCTTTCCACAGCCATGTTTGTATTGTGCCGTCTACAAGTGGCATAAACACAGGAAGCCCCTTCCCTCTTCCTGGACTGTGGACCTTTCTGTGAGGCACGGGGTAGCAGGAGAGAACAACAATGACAATGCCCCTTCAGGCTCCCTCTTCTCATGAACAGCCCCCTCTAGAGCACAGAGAACAGTCTCTCCAGGCCTCTCCAGAAAGCAGCATTTTAAATTGCCTCACTCCAGCTCCTGTCTAGAATCCAGCTGAATGACAGAAGGAAAGTTCACCTTTACCAGTAACCCAAGAATTTCTAACTAGGGAAAAAATGGCGCCATTTGTTCCTGCTGGATCACCTCCCGCTCCAGCGAAGATGAAAAGGCTAGCTAATTCCAGTGCAGGCATGGGTGTGAGCAAGATGACAATGGGTAGGCTGTTGTTGGGATTATAGACCAATAAAACCTCACTGGATAATAGTTTAGCATTATAGATTCTTTTTTAACCCTTTAACACATATGCTTACATTTCACCCATCAATCCAAATCTGTCAGCTTATTCTCAAGAAATAACCACACAAGTTGTAAAATGTGTATTAAAAGATAATGATCATACCTGTTTTAATATGAATAACTTCAAAGAGCACATAAATAGAAAATTATATTTAAAACTGGCTAACTTTGTTTTAGTACATCTATCTAATGGGCTGCATGAATACATTAGCAGTGTATGAAAGGAATATTTATTGATGTAGAAACATCTACTTCCTATATTACAGCAGGCAGTACAAGCCTGATGTCTGCTTTGGTAGCATCTTAGTGGGGCACAGATTGTATGCAAACAGAAAATTCATTTTAGCACAACAGCTCTGAGTCAGAATTTTTTGTGGGCTGTTCTTGAGTAGTGTTAAACAGTATTTGAGAAGTAAGCCAGAGTGTCTCTGAAGAGAACAGAGTGGTAGCTGTAGCAAGGATAGTCCCATATCAGTGCTCACTCATGACAGTCAGGTCGTGCTGAAAGGATTGTGATGACATTGGCAGAAGCATTCCATTGATGTGACATCAAGCTCCAGTTTTTACAGGACTGAAGTTTGGGATTTGTGGTGTAAGGCAAACTTAAGTACTAGAAAGGGCCTGTACTTCCTTCTGGTGTCTGAAGTGAAGTGATACTTACCAGATTTTGTCAGTAATTAGTTAAATTCAGGGCAGTAGCTGTGGTTTGAAAAAGATGCACAAGGGAGTTTTGGTTTTTTCTTAAGTGGTAGAAGGAGACGACAGAGGTCAAAATTAATAAGACAAAGATCAAGTTGATCAGATAAGCATTCTAGAAGGCGTTTTAATGTTTCAGAGGGTATCAAAGTGTGATAATGGAAAATAAAAAAGGTGCTGAAGAATACAAAAGTTAATCTTGTTCTGTCATCTTGAGCAGAAGCCACCAACTTCTGCAGTCAGCACTTTTGGAGGATTTCTAACATCTCTTGGTTTAGGAGCTCCTGGTGGATGGATGCCCAGTGGTCAAGAAGGAGTGATGTGTGTCTCTGAAGTTGAAAAACATGAATCCAAGGATCAACACCTTGGAGTTCTACTGCTGTGTCAGTTAACAGGGGCTTAAGAGCTGTTTTTCTCTGGTGCCCTTTTCAGAAGACCAAATCCCCAAGTTACAGAGCATGCAGGGCCTGCACAGGTGGCTGTTGTAGAAATGCAGTGTTTACCTGTTGGTGATAAAGCTGGAGTGACTGTGAGTACCCCTCAGCAATGAGTCATATCAGCTTGTACTCAAAGTGCAGAATCTAGAATTGCAAGTAGTGAAGCAGCCTGTTATGAATTCCAAGGTTGGCCACCTGTCGGTCCTGAAAACTGGTCTTACTTCCATCAACACCAATAGCACTCCTCAAGCCTTAGGAGTTTGAGGGTTTTGAGAGCTTTGATAATTATACTTTTATAATTTTAGTCCTGTCTTTTCCCTGAAGTTTGTGGATGATAAAGATCAGTAGAGATTCTGAGTAACAGTACCAGTGATATGTGTGTTCCTCTTAACTACAAAATAAGTTGGGATTCTCCAGGTCAGAAATACAACAAAATTAAGCAAATTTGTTCCTACCACTACAGCCACTACTCTCCAGTAAGGTAAAACATCAACTAACCCTAAGAATAAAAAAAATAACCAGAATGCACTCATAGCATATTTGGAGATGTTCACAGGGGCGGTGAGACTTCGGTTCCTGTCCATGACCTATCCTTAAAATCTTGCCAGGATTGTGTCATTTTCAGGTTGACATACTTTGGAAACGTCAATGAAACTTCCTAAAATTACCACTACCAATGTTGGTTCAATACCATGGCAAATAAAAAAGAACAAGGTCATGTCCTTTGCAGGAACATGGATGGAGCTGAAGGCCATTATCCTTAGCAAACTAACACAGGAACAGAAAACCAAATACTACATGTTCTCACTTGTAAATGGGAGCTAAATTATAAGAACACATGGACACAGAGAGGGGAACAATAGACACTGGAGCCTACCAGAAAGTGGAGGGTGGGAGGAGGGTGAGGATCAGAAAAAGTAACTAGGCTTAATACCTGGGTGACAAAATAATCTGTACAACAACCCCCCGTGACATGAGTTCACCTACATAACAAACCTGCACATGTACCCCTGAACTTAAAATACAAGTTAAAAAATAAAAAATAAATAAAAATCATGGCAGATTTATCTCTTGTATTATGGGTAATATCATGAAGCACTTTCACTAAATTCTACATTTATCATGGCCATTTCTTTAGGTAATGGAAAACTTCTCAGGGTTCCTTAATTTGCTGTCCATTTTATAAGGATTCCTGTAGCAGTCAGAAAATCTCCTTGTTTTTAAAGCATTTCAAAATCATGGGCCAACCCAAAATCATACCCACCATCAGGATAAGTATTTGTTTTTTACCTTTTATTGGCTGGCACGTCTGGAGGAAGGCAATTTAGCCGTCTGAACAGATTTTGTTTCTTTGAGAAGCTTAAAGGTAAATTCAAGTCTGTGATAGCATAACATAATTGGTAACTTTTAGTTTTTCTTTTTAGGTATGAACCATCTATAAACAATTAAATGAAGGGTATCCAAAAAATAAAATACTTTAGGAATATACCTAACCAAGGAGGTGAAAGATCTCTAAAAGGAAAACTACAAAACACTGCTGAAAGAAAATTATTGACAACACAAACAAATGGAAACACATCCCAAGATCCTGGGTGGGTGGAATCAATAGAGTGAAAATGACCATACTGCTGAAAGCAATCTACAGATTCAATGCAATTCACATCAAAGTACCATCACCATTCTTCACAGAACTAGAAAAATAACCCTAAAATTCATATGGAACCAAAAATGATCCCACATAGCGAAAGCAAGACTAAACAAAAAGAATAAATCTGCAGGCATATTACCCAACTTCAAACTCTACTATAAAGCTATAGTTACCAAAACAGCATGACACTGGTATAAAAATAGGCATGTAGACAATGGAACAGAAGAGAAAACGCAGAAATAAACCCAATACTTAAAGCCAACTGATCCTTGACAAAGCAAACAAAAACATAAAGTGGGGAAAAAACACCATGTAGAAGAAAGAAACTGGATCCTCATCTCTCACCTTATACAAAAATCAACTCAAGATGGAGCAAAGACTTAAATCTAAGACTTGAAACCATAAAAATTCTAAAAGAAAACATCAGTAAAACTCTTCCAAACATTGGCTTAGGCAAAGAGTTCATTACCAAGAACCCGAAAGCAAATGCAATAAAGGCAAAAATAGATGGGACCTAATTAAACTAAAAAACTTCAAAAGAAATAATCAGCAGAGTAAACAGACAACCCACAGGATGGGAGAAAATATTTGCAAACTAAGCATCAGACACAGGACTAATATCTGGAATCTACAAGGAATTCAAGCAAATCAGCAAGAAAAAAATAATAATCCTATCAAAAAGTGGGCAGAAGACATGAATAGACAATTCTCAAAAGAAGATATACAAATGGCCAACAAACATATGAAAAAATGTTCAACATCACTAATCATTAGGGAAATGGAAATTAAAACAACAATGAGATACCCCCTTACTCCTGCAAGAATGGCCATAATCAAAAAACAGTAGATGTTGGCGTGGATGCAGTGAACAGGGAACACTTCTACACTGCTGGTGGGAATGTAAACTAGTACAACCACTATGGAAAACAGTGTGGAAATTCCTTAAAGAGCTAACAGTAGAACTATAATGTGATCCAGCAATCCCACTACTGAGCATCTACCCAGAGGAAAAGAAGTCATTATATGAAAAAGACACTTGCACATACGTTTATAGCAACACAATTTGCAAAAATTGCAAAAATATGGAGCCAACCTAAATGTCCATCAACCAAAAAACAAATAAAGAAAATGTGATATACACCATGAAATACTACTTAGCCATGAAAAGGAACAAAATAATAGCATTCGCAGCAACTTGGGTGGAGTTGGAGACCATTATTCTAAGTGAAGAAACTTGGGAATGGAAAAACCAAATATTGTAGTTCTCATTTATAATTGAGAGCTAAGCTACAAGAACGTAAAAGTATAAGAATGATATAAGGGACTGTGAAGACGAGGGGGGATGTTGAGAAGGGGACGAGGGATAAAAGATTACACATTAGGTACAGTGTGCACTACTCAGGTAATGGGTATATCTCAGTAATTATCACTGAAGAACTTATCCATGTAACCAAAAATCACCTGTTCCCCAAAAAACTATTGAAATGTTAAAAAAGTTAAAACATAAAAATAAAAAAAGATCTGAAGAGCATGGTAGTTCCTTAACAGAGGTAAAGCAATTATGGGGTTCTCCTTTTTTAAGTAAAAGAAGGAGGTGGCTGTGAGTAGAATATTGCCACTCTGGACAGTGGTATGTGAAGGGGGAAGCAATGATATGTCACAGAGGGTAGGCAACTAGCAAAAAGTGGTGAGGATATTCTGTGAATATAAGAGTCTGTAGAGCATAGGGAACCACTAAGTTTAGCGGAGGCCTCAGAACTAAATCTACTAAGTTGAAGTTTTCCCATAGCTTGCCATCGTTATTGTAACTCTTAAGGAGGTGGATAACCAAGAAGTACTGACTGTTTTCTCTCAGTGAAACAGTGTACACTATGGGGAACCATTAAGTTTGGTGGAAACTCTAGAACTAAGTTGTTTAAGGCTTCCACAAACTGCTGCTGCTGTCATAGCTCTTGGACAGATATGTTTTGGCTACTGGCTCTAATGAAAGACTGAGATGGGCCATAGGCCTCTGCTCAGTGCTGCACTGACCCATACTGGAGACAGAGAGAAAAGGAAAAATGTGTGCCCCTGTACACATGTATTTCTGTATTTGCTAGTGGCTATTTTTTCCAGAACAATAAAGAAATATTTAAAATACTGAAAAATTGAAAAGTAGGTTATTAAAACTCACATTAAGTTCACATACATAATTTCACTTTTCTGGATTTAATGGAAGTGAACTCATCCAAAACAATAAAAGACCGATAAATTTTATTATATAAAAATAAAATTATTTTATTCAAAAAAAGAAAAATCCCGGCCAGGCGTGGTGGCTCACGCCTGTAATCTCAGCACTTTGGGAGGTCGAGGCGAGCAGATCACCTGACGTCAAGAGTTTGAGACCAGCCTGGCCAACATGGTGAAACCCCATCTTTACTAAAAACACAAAAATTAGCTGGGCATGGTGGTGCGTGCCTGTAATCCCAGCTACTCAGGAGGCTGAGGCAGGAGAATGGCTTGAATCTGGGAGAGGGAGGTTGCAGTGAGCCAAGACTGCACCACTGCCCTCCAGCCTAGGTGACAGAATGAGACTCTGTCGGGAAAAAAATATAAATAAATCCCAAAATAAATTACACACTGAGAGAAAAGATCAGTAATATATAACATAGATATATGTGTAATATCTCTAATGTATAAATAACTTTTTTAACTTGATGGAAGAAAGTTTCAAAAACCTGATAGAAAAATGGCCAAATGGTCAAAGACATACAAAGACCATTGACTGAAAAAAAGAATTAAAATGTCCCTTAAACATGTGAAAAAACATTCAGCCTCAACTATAATAAGAGAAATGCAAATTAAAATAATGCTGACATATTATCTCTCACCTAGCAGATTGGCAAAAATGTAAACATACACTAACACATTCTGTTAGCAAGACTTGAAGAAAATAGACACTGAAGCATTTCTGATGGGAATGGAAATTAGTATGACCCTAATGGGGGAGAATTTGACAATATCTAACAAAATGGCATAGGCTTTTCCTCCTTACTGTAATTTATCCTGGTAATACATATTCAAATATATACAAAAACACATATGTTTAAGGATTTTCAAGGTAAAAGTATTTGTAATTGAAAAATATTAGAAACAACCAAAAGGACTTTACATAGGAAAATGGTTGAGTGAACTATGGTACATCATTAAATGGGATAGTCTGCAGCTATAAAAGTGAATGAGGATGACATCTGTAAACTGATATAGAATGGCTTCCAAGATATGCTGTTAAATTTAAAAAGCAAAGTGTGAGAAAGTGTTTATGGTATGCCACATTTTGTGCAAGAAAGAAGGAAGAATAAGAAAATATATATTTGTCTGCACAACTATACAAAAAGAAACTTAGGAAAGGAAACCCAGAAATTAACGAATCTGGCTCCATACAGGTGTGGGTGGTAATGGAGTGACTAAAGTTGCAGATAGCAAGATAAAGTCACATCTGTCAGACCCAAGCAAACTGGAGCCAGGAATACACAAAGGAGCACAGCTCACGCTTGCATGTCTGAGATAGGGACTATTTCAAGGACTTTCTAAAATAACTCCATGAGAAATTCCTTCATCTTTTATACATCTCATGCTTTTCATGATCTACATTTTACATGTATGCACATATTTCTATGACCAGGTTTATCACTACACATTCTCTAGGACTGTAGCAATTCTGATAAGATGCTCTCAAAAGAACACTTGCCTAGCAACGGCATCTCCACCAATGAACTGATGCTAATTCCAGCTTTGAGCCTCCAGAATAAATGAACTCTGTCTTCAAGTAGCTTACGTAATTTCTTGCCAGTAAAAATTTCCCTTTAACCTTTGGCTTGATGTACCTGTACCTATGGCTTGCTATAGCTGTGCTTCCCAGATTATAATCCTTTTTGCTTACTCCCAAATAAACTCAACATATTAGGATATATTTTTCTCTGATGTCTCCTTTTAGCCTGACGAGTGAAAAGAATAAGATGGTGGGAGCAGGATAGAGATGATGGAGGGGAGTGACACTTCTCTGAGTTCATGTTTTGTACAGATCTGTTCTGACTTTTAGAACCATGTTAATGTTTCATGTAGTCAGTTTTTTTAGTAAATACAATCAACAAGGCTAAAAGGAGGAAACTCTAGCATTGAATACATACGGAAGCAAATGAACCGAACTGTAGGTTAAGTGAATGACAAAACACGGTGTGGGTAGGGGGTGATAATGGAAGTTTTGAACCAGTACTTTGCCTCTGTATTCTCAGGCTAGGGCAAAAAGACTGCAGCAAATATTGAACTCTGTTTAACAGATTTGTTTGCCACACCAGCATGGGTTAACAATTCTGAAACTACATTCTGTATATTCTAGGATTAAGCAAATAAGTAATATACTGTGGGTAACTGAAACTAGGTTTTTCACTGTTGGAGAAGGAAATTAGATATATGGAAAAGGAGAAGGTTAAAATGAACCCTAGAGCGTTGGATTGGAATTGGTAGTATCAGTATGAACTCATGGTTTTTAAGAAAGATAGGTAGGTAAGTAGGTAGTTAGACAGAAGAATGGATGTGTATGTGTGTCTGTGTGTGTGTGTGTGTGTTTATTTACATAATACATGTACTACATGCACATGTGTATATGTATGACAGGGCCTAGAAATAACAACACTCTGGCAATGAACAGACCTATTCCAGCTTTGGCACCAGCGTGAGGATGGCTGTCAGCTGCAGCCATGGTCTAGCTTGTGGCCAGACACACTCCAGTTGTTGCCAGCCCCTCCCTCACCCCACCCACTATTCCTTGTCCTCAGGACTGACCCAGGAGTTTGTCTCTTTGAGTCAGCCAAGGAAGACTGGCTCTGACGTAAGTCCTGCTCAAGGGGCCCAGAATAAAACAGAGGAGGGAGGCCTCCAAATACAGTGGGCAGCGCTGTTCCATTTTTCTCACGTTGTGCTGGGCCCTGAATCAGGGAGGAGCCAGCTTCCAGGAGGTGAGGTTTTCAGGACAGCAGAGGGGCTGGTATGCGGGAAGTGTCCTCAGACTCAGGAGTAAATGCTGGGTAGGTCGTTGTGGGGATGGGAGGGGAGGTTCTTAGCCAATCAAATGTGACATTTTTTTAAAATCGCCTGAGGCAAGAGGATCACTTGAGCCCAGGAGCTGTGATCACACCAATGCACACCAGCATGGGCGACAGAGTAAGACCCTGTCTCAAATAAAATAAAAATAAAAGTAAATTGCCCACCCCATCTCATTTTTCCTCTATTGGTAGTAATGCTTCTGCAAGCGAGTACCTATGCAACCATTTAGAGGGAGCACAAATGGGAGAGGAGCCTACCTTCTCTGCCTCAAGGCTGGCAGTGGTGAGAAGCAGCCCCAGGTTCAGACTGGGGGTGTGAGCATTGAAAGCAAAAATAATATTATAATCCTAAGAATCAAAACAATAAGCAGGAAGTCTTTGTAGTCAGAAAGTTCTGGTAAATCTGAAGGACTCCCAGCTCTGGGGCAGCTGGACACAGCGATTTCCCTAACACCTGGCAGAAGCTCACAGCAAAGAAGCATCCCCGCACCTGCTGGCCCGCACCAGTCTGCCCATATGTCTTCCTGGATGCCGGTGTAGGGGTGAAGAGATAGAACCACAGTTTCTCCAAATGTCTGTATGAGCAGCAAACTGCCTCCTACACACACACCCCTAAGAGCCCTCTGAATCATGGACCTGGGAGAGGAACTTTCATTCCTTTGTTTGAGTATCGTAGTAAGGGCAGTGCACAGACTTCAAGTCTTGGAAAGCACAGAGTTTTAATTATGCTCCTCCACAGCCACAATAGGGCCTGGCACAGAGTTGGCTTGAGAAGAATCACCAGCCTCTACCCTGTCTGGATCTCACTTCCCTACAGAGGCCTTAGATCCAAAAACAACCATGACTCCTTTGTACCCCATCACCCAATTCAGGTCTCAAACCTCCCTGTCATCTCACTGACCTGCCAAACAAGTCTGACTTAAAGATCTAACCTTTCGCTAGAGGGTTTTAGGCTTTCAGTGTAAATAATTCTGTGGCATGACCAGACTGAATTCAACTGCCCATGGCCCCCGCAGTAGCAGACCAAGCCCACCCCAAACCTGCACACATAGAAGTGTGCACACACACAGACAGGGGAGATAAGGGGAATGGGAGGATCTGTAGCTGAAGGATGACCCACAGCTGCTGTGGGACAGCAGTGGCTGCAGCATGAGGACAGCTCTGGAAGAATTGACTCAGGTCAGCCAAGCCAAAGGCCAATCAGACTTCCTTACCATGAAAGAGGACGCTAGGAGTCAGTGGGGTGGACCTTTAGGATAATCTCAATGGAAGGGAAGATTCTGCCCAGAGAGAGGAACCAAGGTCTCACTTGGACTCACCACCCCATGGAAGGGAAGTCTCTTCCAGCAAAGAACTGCATCCTGACAATCCTGTCTTTCTCTCTGAGCTGTCACCCCCACCACAATCTGCTCCCAGTCACTTCATGAGAGTCTGCTGGGCATTGGAGTCTTCCTCGAACCCTGGACACCAACCCCTGCCAGAGCCACAGCCCTCAGCCTCTGGGCTACTAATTTCAGGCCACACCATGCTGTTCCCCTCTCTCAAATTGAGAACATCAGTAGCTTCAGAAGAAATTATTCCCACACCCCCTGCTTAAAGGAACACAGGGAGGCTGAGGGAGGAGCAGAGGTGACAGAGGAAAAGAGGTTGTCTCCCGGAAGTACGCTCCAGACCCCCAAAGGACACACCAGCCCTCAGGTGAAGGACTCCCACACCACCAAGCCCTCCGCAGCCCTGAAGCCCCCCAGATCCACTGACAGCAACAGG
Source organism: Trachypithecus francoisi (assembly GCF_009764315.1). Lineage (NCBI taxonomy): Eukaryota > Metazoa > Chordata > Mammalia > Primates > Cercopithecidae > Trachypithecus > Trachypithecus francoisi. The sequence goes on from NW_022681473.1 coordinate 62,051,395, forward strand.
CAGCCAAGCTGGGAGAGCCAAGGTGATCCCAAATTACCACTGAGTCTTGATGAAATGGCCTGCGTGGAAAATGGCTTGCACCAAACCACCAAGAAAGCATGGCTTGTTCACCAGCTCTTACAAACTTCAATTTGCCTCCATTTTTGGAAAACAGTTTTTCTCCAAATTTAACAACACAACTTACGGACCAGGTAGCTGATTCCAGCCCCATCCCCTGTACCCAGATTCCTCCCTAGGGGCCTCCCCTTCATCACATAGCTTCCTGTGCCCACTCTAAGCCAAGATCGCATCCACGTGGCCCAGCTGTGCTGGGGCCCCAACCTCCCCAACCCTTTCTCACTGCCCCTACCCAAAGATTAACCCAAAAGTTGTTTCTCTTCTAAGAGACTTTTCCTACTGGTTTTTGATCAGGGGACCAGGGGCCACAAGAGGCTACATAGTCTCATGACCCCTCTCTGACAGCTTCCCCAGAAGAGGAGGCCCGAGGCCACCTCCTACTGAATTGCCACCTGCCCCACTGAGAACCTGAAGACTCACAAAGGCCTCTCCACTGGCCCAAAGGCAGAGTCAGAGCAGATGGTTCAGGAAATCTGCCCACTCCAGGGCCCTGCAGGCTCAAGGGCACCACTTGCTGTTTGAGGGGCTGCTGAGCATCCAATGAGATAAAATATGAAAGTGCTTTGTGAGCTGAAAAGCACCCTGCAGACACCGGAGGAGTTTGGGGGAATCCGGGACCGTGATCAGGTGCCGAACCAGCAAAGGAGGCACTCAGGAACCTCCCGGGAGAATTCTGCCCAGGATTGTGCCACCCAAAAAGGATTCTTGGGAAATGGGGTCCATGCCAGCGATGGAAGCAGGCCTGCCTGGCAGAGACATCCATGTGCAGCCACTGCCAGGAACAGGCCGCAGAGAGATTAGCTTTGGCAGGAACTGGCAGAGGGAAGCAGGGACTTCAGCCTGCCAAGTGCCCACAGAGGGGAGAGGAGGAACTGGATCCCAGCCTTGGCAGGAGCGAGCTCCCAGTAGGACTCGGCTCCCAGGAGTGAGGCAGGCAGCTGTGCCAGGTCTGGCAAAGGAAGGAGGGTAAGAAACTGTTGGTCTGCAGTGCCACACTCATGGGCCTGCCCTCTGGCATAGGGGTCACCAGAGTCTCCTCTGGGATCTCCTATGGGCTGGATTTGGCACTCACGACCCTCTTCACTATAGCTGAGGAAGACTGCAGGCCTGCCAGGTTTTGCCCTCTGTCCCCACTGTGAAGAGGCCAGGTGCCCAGAGCAGAAATCTTCACCCTACTGTCCCCTTCCTTTACCAGGGGTGATTGTCAACATGCATAACGACTAATATCATTCACAGTGCAGGCACGGTTGCCACAAACCACCACGGGACAGTGATGCTGGGAGGCACTGTCCAGCAGACACAGCCTTGGGCCAGAAGTGTATATGGGGATTCCAGCACTGTCCCTGGGGAAGTGAATTCCCACCAAGGTCCAGGTGCACACCCTGGTCAAGAGGACACATAGGGACCAGGGTCAGAGCCCAGGGAATACGCTGGGCAGACAGTGTATGGGCCAGTGAACACCAGCAGGGTTCCAGGGCCAAGGTGGCTGGGGGCCACAGGGTGCCTGGAGCCTCAGCCATTTCCAAATGACACCGAGTGTTTCAGTATTTTAGTAACTGGCCCTGCCCTACCTGACACATAGTCTATCAAGCCTGCCTTTCCCACCTTGAGCTCTTCCTGACATCTACCACCTGTCTCCCACATGAGGGGCTCCCAGGGCACAGGACTGTAGAATGAGCCATCCAACCATCCTGTGGCCGGCTTCCTCAACCGCCACACATTAACAACACTCCAGCCCTGGCCATGACCAAGTGCCTGTCCCTTCTTCCTATTTCTACCCTACTTACACTTTCATGGCCACAAGTTCATATGAGCCTTGCCACAAGAGCTGAGTTTGTAGCAACAAGTATTCCCTTTGGCAGGGACACTGTAGCCAACCCACCCATGGCCCTGCTCCCACCTCTGTAAAGCCTTGAGAGAACCTGAGGTTCATCAGGTCATCTTCCCACCCAAACCTCGCTCTGTTCTGTCCTACCCCCTGGTATATTACTCGGCCTTTCTTATCCAAGGCCTTCCTGCAGGCTGTAGTGTGAGGCATACTACACACTCTGCACCCAGACTTTCTTTTCTTCCTTCCTGCCTCACCTAGGCCTGGTTGCAGAAGGTGGTGGGGGGTGTAGGGACACTCAATACTTGAAAGATTCCCTAAGGATTATTCCACCCAAGATACTAATGAGGATGGAGAACTGATCCTCCCAAGGCCACAGTGAATTTGAGACTGAGCAAGAAGGTACAGCCCACATCTGACTCCTGTCTAGTTTGCTTTCTTCAGCAGGATAGACAAGAAGCCTACCTCTGCAAACCCAGGACACACCCTCCTCCCCTGAGCAAGAGAAAAGCCTCTCTTTTCAGCTCCTGCCAAGGTGTAGGCCCTTAGCATGCAATAGGCCAGTTGAAGGTCTCGGAAACAATGTAGGCTAAAGAGAGGGTCACCACGAGCAGACCTGCAAGTCTGTCTACGTGGAGAAGTGGTTTTGTTTGTTCTATTCGTCTTGATTTTTTTTTGTGGGGGGGCAGCGGGGGAGGTGGTGTTGGAAGGGCAGTTCCACCAAAGTGGCTGACATTTTCCAGACAGCAACCTGGCCCCAGTGCCACCTCTGTACCTTCAGGAACACAGCGGCCATGATTGGCACTCAATGTGCCCAAGTTTACTTCATTGTAATGTATAAGAAGATACAATGATGGTTGCAATCTTAGAGGGTAGACTAGGTGCAGAGAGGGACAGGGGACTTGGGAACTGCCTCCCACTCCCCCTATAAAAATATCTGCCTGCTAACAATTTGGGCTGGGTGACTTATAAAGGAAAAAAGAAAGGACAATCTCTGCCTGACAGCCACAAAAGTGCTGCTGCTCATGCCAATACACCTCATTCCCTAATTCCAAAATGGCTAGCAAGGTCCCAAAACCAGACTTTCCTAAGAACAGTCTCTTTCAGAGTTATCATCCTAGTACAGGGTTCAGAAGAGGTCCTCAAAAGCAGCCAATCTTGGCTTCAGATGATGTTAATGATACTTTAAACAAAAACATGAAAGAATTCAAGTTCCTTTGTAATCCAAGCAACCCACACCTTGAGGTTGGCCTGCACATCTGAAAGGGAAATTGAAAACACTTTATAAAATACAGCATTTTAAAGAGTCAGGGACCAGAAACTTCCCTTTTAGCTAAGCTTTCTTGCCTTTTTCTAAACAGTGGTGAAGTCTTCTCTATACCACTCCAGTCTAACCTGACCCTGACTATGAGCACTTAGGGGTTGATGGGGAGTGGTTACTATTGTCAGGAATCCATCTTTTGTGGATTAAAGGTTTCTGTGCCCCCAAAATTCCTATGCTGAAGCCAGAATCCCCAATGTGGTATTACAAGGTGGGGCCTTTGGGAGGTAATTAGGTTTAGACTGGGTCAAGAGGGTGGGACCCTCATGATGGGATTAGTGCCCTTATAAGACAAGGAAGAGATCTCTTGCCAATGCAATCTGACCACACAAGCATCAGGCATCACAGTCCAGAGGCAGCACAGTATAACAGGGGTGAGGACTCGGGTATTGAGTAAAGATGAGCTATTTGCAGGCAGGTAGCATCATAGCTTTCTGGGCCAAGGCAATAACGATACAACAAAAAGGAAAAGCAGGCAGCAGATCCTGGACAGTTCAGGCCAAAGGGACCTCACAATAATAGACCTCACCTCGCTCTATTAAGCAGTGAGCTCACGCTCCCACCAGGCCTGGTCCGCACACCAGCTGAGGCTGCCTCTCTCAGGAAAGAGAGGCTATTCAGAGAGCTACTGCACTACCTGAGACCCTCGGCTACTTCCACAGACGCAGCTAACAAGTGAAAGTAAACTTGAGGATGGTGCTTTCATAGTCAAGGATTAACTGGGTTTAAGGCTAGAACTGGAATTGGTCATTGAGTTTTAAAGACTGTTGCCAGATAATAAAGTTGAATAATGCGAAGCATTCAAAAATCTGAAGGCCCAAGACCTTTTCCTACAGCTGTATCAGCCTCAGAGCACTCCTTCAAGATTTCGTTGCTATTAAAATAGCTGAGTGAGGAGGAATCAGGACCAGCGCGGCCCCGCGGTCCCTCCCTACTGACTCCCCGCCCACTAACTTGCAGATCAACTGTGCTTTCCTCGATGGCACCCATCCCAGCCCCAGCTCAGGCCCGGGCGGTGAGACCAGCGAGCGACAGTCAGAGTAGCGCTGCCGCGCTCGACTACTGCTGGCTGCCCCGCCGGGCTCATTCCGTGGACTCGGGCGCCCCCGCGAGGCCGCGGGTGGCCAGTGCACCTGGCTGGGGCGCCCTCGGTCTCCGCGGCAAGTCCCCGCGGCCTGGCACTCCCTCTTGCGCCATCCGGTCTGCCGCCCTCTTCCCCCGGGCCTCGTCAGCGCGCGGCGGCTGTTTGCTAGGTCGCCAGGGTCCCTGGGGCCAAGTCGGCGGTGGCCGAACAGAGCTAACGAGACCCTAGGGAGGGCAGCTCCGGCAGCCGGGCCTTGGCAACCTGTCGCGCCGCCGCCGCCGCCGCCGCGCAGGCCCGGCCGTGCCCCCAGGCCCCACACCAGCCCGCTGCCTGCTCCGCCGCCACCCTTCTCCCGGTCCCTGCCAGCCTGTCAGCGGAGGCCCCCACGAGCTGTACACAGGGCGCCTCCCCGCACTGCCCCGCGGCGAAGTCGCCGTAGAGGACTGGGCTGGGGGCAGAGGGGCGTCAGTCCAGCCCACTCCCAGTGCCCTCCCCAAACGCGCCCTTCCCCGCCCCTCCAAAAACCCGGGTGTGGCCGTCTCCTGCCTGGGGCCCTCAGTGAACCGAGGCCTCATCCATCGAAAAGGGAATGGGGAGGGGAGGGAAAGAGCCAGTCGCCCTCTGGCGCCCAGCCTGGGATGTGAGGTTGCTCCACTGACACACTAAAGTGAAGGGCCCCGGAGCTACCCACTGAGCTCCCCATCCGGGTGGGGAGAATAATGGTGTTATTTCATAGGGGTGTCGTGGCAATAATAATCTAACGTTTATTGTCCATTTGCCAGGAATTAGGCTGTATACATTACTCCAGTGACCTCATTTAGTTCTTACAACACTGTGATGGCCCCATCATGAGTGTACTTTTATTCCCATTTTACTTATGGGAAAACTGAGGCCTAGGTTCATATGACTTGACCTGAAGGCACACAGCCAGTGACAAAGCCAAAGCTCTTTACCCCAGTGTTTTCTCTTTTTAAATTATTTCTGGTACAGACAGGGTCTCTCTGTGTTGCCCAGGCTGGTCTCAAAGTCCTGGCCTCAAGTGATCCTCCCACCTTAGCCCCCCAAAGCACTAGGATTACAGGCATGAGCCACCACACCCGGCCTACCCCTGTGTTTGAGGAAGTGTCTTCCAGGAGTCACAACTCCTCAGAACAAGGGATTCCATGGCCAAATAATTTGGGGAAACACTGCGTGTTGTACTTCCCTCTGCTTTTGTGGGCTCTGACAACTGAGTTTAGTGAGTTTGAGTCTCTCCGAGAAGAAAACTGTTTAACTTGGTTTGATTCAGTGTTTTCCAAACTTATTTGAACAGAGAACACTTTTTAAAAAGACATCCCACAGGATCTAATAAGAATGTCTTTATAAAAAGTGTTCTCTGTGTACACTTTTAGACACACTTGTCTCCTCAGTCTCAGATGAAACAATAGCTGTGGAAGTCTTTGTACCCTAAAAAGTGCTGTAAAACTATGAGGGTATGTTTTATTGTGCTAGTGTTATCATAATCATCTTCATTATTTTTAGGAATTCTGTCTGTAGCCTCCTGGGACTCCACTCTGTGGTGCTGAATAACTAACATTTACTGAGCATTGCCTATGTGCCAAGCACTGTTCTAAGTGCCTTCCATATATTAACTAATTTATTCCTTAAAACTACCCAGGTATTATGGCCACCTGAGGAAAAAAGACATAGAACCTGAGGATCCTATGAGTAATAGATGTAAAATCCTTAAAAGAAAGCCCTTACAAGTGCTACACAAGTACTTGCTATTATCATTATCCCCATTGTACAGAAGAGGAAACTGAGGCACAGAGCAGTTAAGTGACTTGCTCTAGACCACACTGATAGTAAGCGAGTTGGAACCCAGGCAGCCAGAGGCAGGGCCTGTCCTGGTACCCACTGTGGTATCCGGCCTCTGTACTAGCCACGGAAAGAAAACCCCAGGTTTGCACCCTCATCAGCAAAGCCAGAATTTCCTGTGAGTGCCTCCTGTCTGTGTAGGACCTCCTCCCCCATCTGTCCATCATAACCACCACCACAAACACCCCCACAGGAAAAGAAGAGGAACAAAATTTGGGGTTAGACAACCCTGGATTGGATCCTGACCCAATAATTTACTGGCTGAGTAACCTTAGACAAGCAACTTAACCATCAGTTTCCTCTTCAGTAAAAAGAGAGCTTCATCTACCTCACAGGTTTGTGTGAGGATAGACTAACATTGTGGATATAAAGCACTTAACACAGGGCCCAATGCCTACCTCCACTTCTGCCTCCTCTGAGAAGCCTTCCTTGACTGTGCCTCCCTCCCCCTAGACAGGATCAAGGCCCCTCCGCTGTATTCCCCTGCTTATCCCCCACCTGAGCCTACCAAATCCTTGGTCTTGAAATTATGGCTTGATGTGTCTGTCTCCCTCACCTTCACAAAATTGAGCTCCAAAGATCGGTCTTCTTCACTGCTATATCCCCAGGTTCTAGCACTACCAAGCTCAGCACACAGTAGGAGCTCAATAAATGTTTGCTGACTGAATGACTGAATGATAACCAGAAGGATAGCTGATATTAATTATTGAGAGCCTGCACTAGGCCCAGTTCCAAACATTTCACATGAATTCTAACTCATTTAATACAACAATCATATGATGTAATTACTAGTGTTTTCCCATTTGAGGAAACTGAGGCACAGAGATATGCCTAGTAAACAGTGGAGACAGAATGTCCGCCCAGTCAGTCTGGCTTTAGAATCTGCAAGCTTAGGCGTAATAAGTGAGTGGACAGATGGGTGCCAGCCTACCGACCCTCACAGGGCTACCAAGAAGGCCAGATGACGCTAAAGTGCTGCATACACATGAAGCCTTCTTGTGACTAAGCCCTGGGAAAGGAAGGAGTTGCAGCTCAGGCCCTGCTTCTCCCTGGGCTTTTGTTTCCCATCTATGCAGTAAGGACTGGACTTGATAATATCAGGGCTCTTAACACTGCCAGTGGTGCCCGTCTGTAGGCCTAGGGTGTTAACAGAGCAAGAGGGAAAAAAAAAGTAGTTGAGCCGAGAGAGACCTATAAACAGTGGTTGCTAGGCCATCCTAGCCTGGAGCAGAGGGCAGGCCAGTGGCCAGCAGAGCCAGGAGGGGCCATGCAGCTTCCTCTGAGCACCTGGGTCAGAGCTGGCTCTCATTCACCAGGAGTGAGGGCGAGAGTCAAGGTCCTGGCCAGGCTAATATGATGCAATAATTAAGGACAATAATGATCATTTGAAAGGAACCAGCACTTTACAGTTTGTGTTATTTTCATCTAGGCCTCACGCCAAGCCTGTGATTATTATCGCTGAGAACTAAGACCAAGAGAGGCCTGGGGCTCAGTCCAGGGTCGCACAGTGGGGCAGCGTCTAGACCCCACGTAACCTGTTGATTGGCTGATCACTTAAACTGCAGCAAGTCATATTTTAGAAATTGCTGGTTCTTTAAGGAGTGAGCAGGTAGGACCCAGGTGGCATGCCTGGGCTACTAGCAAGTAAGAGAAGTAGCCATTTCCACTCATTAAAAGTTCAGCCGTGCGAGCAAAGTGGGCACGTGGGGCAGGCCCATCTCCTTGGGGCTCAGGCCGCAGCTGGACCTGGCATCAGCCCAGGCTGCTGTAATTGGACCCCAGGTGTCCTGCTGAGTCCAAGAACCTCTGGGAGGCTCTCAGGCTCCTGAGGTCCAGCTCATTATGGCCTAATTGTTGGCAAATCACCACCTGAGGGACAGAGAGCCATGAGCTCACAGTGAGAAAAGTTTGAGGAGCTACAACTTTTTCCCATGCGTCCCACAACTTTCTCTGCAGTGGCCTAAACTTTTCCAGCCCTTTGGGGGGCACAGAGCTTTCTCCAGGTTGCCCAGGCCCAGGTACCCCATGGATACGCTGCTGTCACCTCTGGGACTGGCACAACCCTCAGCTGCAGCCTGGCGGTCTGAGGTACAACTGGGCTCCCCAGAGCCTCAACGATGCTCTCAGCCTGGCAGGGGGTGCCCTAGCCCTATCCTCTGCTCCTCCCAGCCCATCCTGGGACACTAGGTGGGACTCAGTCACAGCCAGGGCCGAGCACTGCATGCCTGAAGGTGCAGAGATGTCTAGTTGTCAATATGATGATGGGCCCCCAGCCCCACTAAAGTTCACAGAAGCCATTCACCCACCTGAGCCCATCTTCATGTATGTTAGTAAATGTGCTAAATAAATTATAGGTATCACCTCATTTAATCCTCTGAACACCCCTGCGAGGCTTCACTTGTTTGGAGCTGTGTGTTACACTCTAGCCTAGTAAGTGCTCAATAAACATGTGCTGACTGACTGAATCAATGAATGAAGATATCAGTGTTATTTTTATGCCCGTTTTTCAGAAGAGCACTCTGAGGCTCAAAGACAGGAAGCAACTTGCCACAACCACACAGGGCCAGAACCAGATGCCAGGTCTCCTGCCTTGGGCCCTGACACCAGCATGGCCCCACAGACAGTCCTATGGCCGGGGCAGAGGGGTGCACCAGTGATGTCTGAGGATGAGGCGCCTCAAAATACCTACGGACAGGCACAGGCTGCACCTTCCTCAGGCACAGTCCCTCCAGCAAGACATGAGCCCCAGTGGCCTTGGACACATGTGGTGCTTGGGTGCCATCTGGTGGCTCTGAGCAGTGCAGGCTGAACCTGGCCGGACCAAGCAGCCTCAAGCTGCTGAGAAAGGCCAGTCCCATTGCCAAGAGAGGTCAGAGAGCCACCAGTCCACCAGTCCTGTACAGGGCCCCAGCCTAGTCATGGATGGAGAAGGACAGACTTCTCCAAAAGCTTCATTCAAAGACCGAAGAGCCCCCGGAAGCCAATAATTTGTGTATGGGTGGGAGAGGGGCTAAGGTTGTACAGCTGGGTTGCTTCAGTGTCCAACAGTGGCCTGAGGCCTCCCAGCTTTCTGGGGCGCTAAACCCTGAGGGCCTCTCATCTGCCCCTCCCATACAACCCACATGCAGGAGCCGCATCATGCCTCTTGCCAGATTTCCCACTGCCCGCAGCCTGAGGTCGTTGGGTCTGCAGCCTAGTTTCTTAGGGCCAGGATGCCCAGCCTGAAGGCTGATCTAGCGAATAGTTTCCACCTCTCCTTCCTGTACATTAGACCCATAAATAGGTAGGCCCTGACCAAGATCACACAGCAAGGCCCTGGAGGGTGGGCTCCACGCCAAGGCCTTCAGACTGTCAGGCCAGTGGATTCTCAGTAAGACCCCTTCTTCTCTTAAAATTAAACAGCACAGCAAGTGCTGTAATTCAGTCATGCATTCATTCAACCTGGTCCCTGCCCCCATGGACTCAGAATAGAGTGCCCCTTCCCATGTCACAGTCCTGCAGGGTTCTAGGGACTACCACCCACCTGTACCCAGGCCAAGCATCTTCTAGGAAAAAGAGTCTAGGGATCAGAACCACGCTTGATTTCAAGTCCCAAACCTGCCACTTACTAGTGCTGAGCCTTGACTAAGGACAACCTCTCTGAGCCTCAATTTCTTCATCTGTAACATGGGCTTGATATTCACTACTTTGCATGGGGTTGTGAGGTTTAAGCAAGATATGGCATATAACACCCAAAATGAGGGTGTTATATAAGCATTAATCCATTCATGAGGGCAGAGTCTTCATTATGTAATCACCTCTTAAAGGTCCCACCTCCTGCCAGGGCAGGAGCTGGTTAAATGGGCTCTTCCTTCCCTGTAGCCCCTGGCCTGCCAGAGGTGGGGCCAACTGAAGGAGACTAGAGGAGGCTGAAGCCCTCCAGCCACAACTTATAACAGGGACCTGATGCCCAAACTTCCCAAAGTCAGATTCCAGGCTCAGGCAGATCAGGGCAGACTCTTCAGAATCAGGCAGTTGGTGGCCCTCTTCCTCGGGGCCCTGACTTTTCTTCTTTGGGGCTTAAAGAATGGATCCCCAGGTGAGTCTGCTAAGGAGGAGAAGGCGCCTGGTGCAGGGAGGCAACCTGGCTACAGGCAGGGGTCAGGGGCCAGCCTGGCTCCGCTCACCACCTCTCACTGAAAGACCTCTAATCAGAACCCTTCCCCCAACTAAGGCAAGGCCAAGGCCCTGAAGCTTGTCTGGAGGAATTCGCCCCCTCCCTGCATGGGAGATTTGAGAGCTGCCCCACTAAGAAAAGGAAGCCTCCTCATCTGGGCCAGGGGCCTACTTACCTGCCACCTCATGGAAGGTATTTAGTGTTTTGTGCGGCTAACAGAATACCTGAGACTGGGAAATGTATAAAGAAATTTATTTGGCTCACAGTTCTGGAGGCTGGGAAGTCCACAGGCATGGTGCCAGCATCTGCTCAGCATCTGGTGAGGGCCTTCCTGCTGTGTCGTCCTGCAGTAGAAGTGGAGGGATAAGAGAGCATGAGAGAGGAAGGGAAAAGGGACCAAATTCATCGTTGTATCAGGAATCCACTCCGTGATCATGGCATTAATCCATTCATGAGGGCAGAGTCTTCATTATGTAATCATCTCTTAAAGGTCCCACCTCTCAACATTGTTTCATTGGAGATAAAGTTGCCAATACATGAACTTTGGGGGACACATGCAAACCAAACCAGGAAGTTTCTTTGGCCCCTTCCCTAGAAGAGCAGCTAAGGTTGGAGAGGCCAGTGGATCCCCCTGAGAGGACAGAGACCCATTTTTAAGACTAGATACAGCAGGATAGGAGGTATTAGCCTGAGTGAGTAAAGTGGGCAAGAGTAGAGGAGACCTAGCTTGTCCTGGTCCCACGCCTGCCTCATTTGGAGAAAACAGTCTGCCCCAATGTTCCCAGTACTGAAAGCTCCTCCAGCTCCCAGCAATCAGGGTGAGCTCAGGAGATAGGAGTCAGGGGGCCAGCTCCAGACCTGGTTCTGTTACCAATTGGCTATGAGACTGCTCACTCAAACCTCAGTTCCCTCGTCTGTAAAGTGGGGTGGTACCACCTACCTCCCAAGTGTTGGAAAAATCAAGCCAATTGGGGAACATGAAAGAGCTTTCTAAACTATAATCATAGAAAATTCACTAGAAACATCACAAGTTTGATGCAGGAAGGCAAAGGCCTTGAGAGGCCACCAGTCAAACACCTACCTTCTTTGGAAGAGGAAATAAGAGTCCCTGGCCCAAGGGCACTTGCCAGAAGCTATGTAAGATCTCAAGCTTCTTGACTCACTTCTCCTCTCTGCTTCCTTTCGGTATGAGGCCTTGTGCACTCAGCTTCCCAAGTCTGGGTGCTTGGGGTAGAGGTAGAAACAGAGTTACAGGTTAGAAGATCTTAGGAGTCCTGCCCAGAGTCAGAGTGGATTATGCAGCCTGCAGACCAATGGTTAGCAGAGGAAGAGGTTGACTGAGAGCATCAGCTCTCGACAGAGGGGTGACAGTACATTTTCATATGGCCTGAGGAAAGGCTACCCAACCTCCAGCCTCTGCAGCTGCTGGATGATCCCAGGGTCAAAACAGAAGCCATTGGCAGGGATTCCAGTGCCCCTAGCAGCAGTTGTTGTGCATTTCACAAGCCCTGAGGACAGACTTCCCTGCCCCACAGCCACTGCCACTGCCAAAGCACAAGCAAAGTGCATGCTCCCCAGCTCCCTGCCTACTGCTGCTGCCACTGAAAGCAACCCTGTGCTCCCCAGTAGCAGGGTGGCAGTGGCACCTCCACCCCACCATACCACCAGAAGCATAGGGATCACCCTGCCTCTGCCTAACACAACCAGTGCCTACACACACTACTAAGGGACCTGAGGAGCCAGGTCTGGCTCCACTCCTCCTTCCCAGTGCCTAAGCACTTTGGGTGTGGGAATCACCCAACCCAGTTCATCACCTTTGGCACCCAAACACTTTTCCAGGGGCCTGAGATCAGGCCCATCAAACCTGCCTCTACCAGCACAGCCGGCACCCACACACATGTACCCACTATGGGCCTAGGGACTGGCCTACCAAGCCCAATGCAGTCACCAGAAATTATTTAATAAAATCATGTATCAGTAATAACTTTGAATAAAAACAGACTAAACTTTGCAAATAAAAGACAAGGACTGGCTGAATGAATTAAAAAACATGACCCAACTATACACTTCCTAGAAGAAACTCATCTCATGTATAAAGACACGTATAGACTTAAACTAAAGGTATGAAAAAAATTCATGCAAATGAAAAACAAAAGCAAGCAGGAATAGCTATACTTATAAGAGGTAAAACAGACTTTAAGTCAAAAACAACGAAAAGAGATAAAGACAATCATTATATTGTTATGCCCAGACCGTTTGTTCCCCGAAAAAGACCACCAGAGTCCAGAGTCAAAGCCAAGCGGCAAGGATCTTTAATGCAAGTTCGAACTTGGTCCCTCCGTTCCACAACATACAGGAGGGCCCTGAACAATGCGTGCGCTTGCCTTTTATAGCCTAATGTAAACAGGACTTGTAAAGTTGCAGAGGAACGAGGGAATTCTCTAGGTTACAGCATTACAATTGGTTAACATTTTAAGTTTATACATTTAGCAGTTTTTTTATTGGTTCCCGTGCTCTCACAAACGGCTGTGTTCTTATCGGGGATTTTCCAGGTGGTGTCCTTCTAAAGTTGAGATATATGGTAGTCTTTGAATTGAAAGATATATGGTGGGGAGACATATGGTGGGATGAGCCCAGGAAGTTGAGGGATATATGGAGGGGAGACATATGGTGGGATATGTTTATACTGGGCTCAGGAAGTTGAGAGATATATGGCAAGCACTAGTAATTAGAACAGAAAAAGAACAAGACAGGGACTTTCACATTGCTTGTCTATACAACATCTGAAATCTATAGATAACATTATCGGTTAGGTCCGGCGTCAACTTTTAACTAGGCTCAAGGCACCGCCTGGGCTGTTTGCCTGTGGACTTCATTTCTGCCTCTTAGTCTCTTCATTTGATCTCTTTCAATATAATGATAAAGGGATCAATTTGGCAAAAGAATATAACAATTCTAAACATACATGCACCCAACATCAGAGCACTCAGATATATAAAGCAAATATTATTAGATGTAAAGAAAGAGGTAGACTACAGTACAATAAGAGTTGGGAACTTCAACACCCATCTCTCAACATTAAACAGATCATCTAGACCAAGCATTCAACCAGTGGCCTGCAGGCCACATGCAGCCCAGGATGGCTTTGAATGCAGCTCAACACAAAATCATAAATTTTCTTAAAACATTATTAGATTTTTTGCAATTTATTTTAAACTCATCAACTGTTCATTAGTGTTAGTATATTTTATGTGTGGCTCAAGACAAATCTTTCAATGTGCCTTAGGGAAGCCAAGAAATTGGACACCGCTGATCTAGACAGAAAATTAACAAAGAAACATTGAATTAAAACTGCACATTATACTAAATATACCTAACAAAAATTTACAGAACATTTCATCCAACAGCTACAGAACACACATTCTTCTCATCAGCTTATGGAGCATGCTCCAGGATAAACCATATGTTAGGACACAAAACAAGTCTCCATGAATTTTTAAATATCAAAATCATATGAAGTATCTTCTCAGACCACAACAAAATAAAACCAGAAGTAAATAACAAGAGGAATGTTGGAAACTGCACAACTGTATGGAAATTAAACAACATGTCTCTGAATGACCACTGGATCAAGAAAGAAATTTAAAAGGAAATCAAAAAATTTATTGAAACAAGTGAAAATCAACATACCAAAATCTATTAGGATACAGCAAAAGCAATGCTAAATGGTAGTATATAGCAATAAATGCCTACATCAACAAAGTAGAAAGAATTCAAATAATCTAACAATGCACCTCAAGGAATGAGAAAAGCAAGAGAAAACCAAAACCAAAATTAGTGGAAGAAAAAATCTACATTGTATGTATCAAACCGTTACTATGGACTCCATAAATATGTACTATTATTATATGCCAATTAAAAAAGAAAATAACCTTTTAAAAATAAAATACTTAGGAATAAATTTAATCATGAGGCAAAAGACAAGGAAAACTACAAAACGCTGATGAAATAAAGAGGACACAAACAGATGGAAAGACAGCCCATGCTCTTAAATCAGAAGAATAAATGTCATTAAGATGACCATACTGGCTGGGCACAGTGGCTCACACCTGTAATCCTAGCATTTTAGGAGGCTGAGGTAGGTGGATCACCTGAGATCAGGAGTTCAAGACCAGCCTGGCCAACACGGTAAAACCCCGTCTCTACTAAAAATACAAAATTAGCCAGGTGTGGTGGCACACACCTGTAATACCAGCTACTCAGGAGGCTGCGGAAGGAGAATAGCTTGAACCTGGGAAGTGGAGGTTGCAGTGAGCTGAGATCATGCCACTGCACTCCAGCCTGAGCAACGGGAGCGAGACTCCATCTAAAAAAAAAAAAAAATGACCATACTGCCCAAAGAAATCTACAGATTCAATGCAATCACTATCAAAATAGCAGTGTCAGTTTTGACAGAAATAGAAAAAAACAGCCCTAAAATTATACTGGAACCAAAAAAGAGCCTAAATAGCCAAAGTAATCCTGAGCAAAAACAACAAAGCTGAAAGTTTCACACTAGCTGACTTCAGAATATATCACAAAGCTATAGTAACAAAATCAGCATGCTACTAGAATAAAAACAGACACAGAACAATAAAACAGAATAGAGAATTCAGAAATACATGCATGTGTTTGTAGAGGAGTACGTGCTCGCAAACGAGACGTTCCCGATAAGTCCTGCTCTTGCAAAGGAAGCAGGGCGTTCCTTCCCTGCAAACAGGGAGGACAAAGGAGCCAGTTGCAAACAGCAGACCCTGGGGGCTTGTTTATGTGTAAACATCTTGAAAATCCAGAAAGTAGGGGAAAGGTCAGAAAAACAACAATGTGTCTTGTGACTTGGTAACATTCCACAAACCACTGTATAAAATAAAGCGGAGCATGTCATTGGGGCGGCCGCCATGTTTGTCTTGTCTTGTGTTGTCTTGTGTGTTCATTCCTTTGTTTAGGAAACATGCAGATCCCAACATGTGTTTACAGCCAATAATTTCCAACAAAAGTGCCAAGAATATACCTTGAAGGACAGTCTTTTGAATAAATAGTGCTGGGAAAGTTGTATATCCATATGTGAAAGAATGAAACCAGACCCTATCTCTCACTACAAAAATCAACTCAGGATGGATTAAAGACTTAAATGTAACACCCAAAATTATAAAACCAATAGAAGAAAGCACAAAGCACAGGGAAACACTTCAGGACTTTGGTGTAGGCAAAGATATTATGGCCAAGACCTCAAAAGCATAGGCAACAAAAACGAAACTAGACAAATGGGACTATATTAAACTAAAAAGTTTCTGCACAGCAAAGGAAACAATCAACAAAGTGAAGAGACGACCTCTTGATTGGGATAAAATATTTACAAACTATTCATCCAACAAAGAACTAATATCCCCAGAATATCCAAGGAATTCAAACAACTCAGCAGTAAGAAAATAAATAATCTCATTTAAAAGTGGGCAAAGAACATCAGTAAACATTAAAAAAAAAAAAAAAAAAAGACCTACAAATGGCCCACAGACATGAAAAAATCCTCAACATTGCTAATCATCCAAGAAATGCAAATTAAAACACAAGAGATCATGTTACACCACTCAGAATGCTATCATAAAAAAGATTTTTAAAAAACAGATGTTGGTGAGAATGTGGAGGAAAGGGAACTCATACACTGTTGGTGAGGATGTAAGTTAGTACAACCTCTATGGAAAACTCTATGGAGATTTCTCAAAGAACTAAAAATAGGAACACCATTTAGTCTAGCTATCACACTACTGAGTATCTACCCAAAGGAAAAGAAACCAAATCAAAAAAGATACCTGCCCTTGCATGTTTATTGCAGCACTATTCACAAAAGCAAAGCTACAGATTCAACCTAAGTGTCCATCAATGGATGATTGGATGAAGAAAATGTGGTGTGTATATATACACAGCGGAATATTATTGGGCCATAAAAAATAATGAGATCATGTCTCTTGTGGCAACATGAATGGAACTGAAGGTCATTAAGTTAAGTAAAATAAGTCAGGCATAGAAAGGCAAATATCACATGTTCTCACTCATACATGAGAGCTAAAAAAGTTGATCTCATGAAAGTAAAGAGTAGAATGATGGTTACCAGAGGCTGGTAAGTATAGGGCAGTGAGATAAAGAGAGGGTGGTTATTGGGTATAAACATACAGTTAGATAGAAGAAATTAGACCTAATATTCCATAGCAAACTAGAGTGATTATAATTAGCACAATGTATTGTATATATCAAAATTACTAGAAGAAAGAACTTGAAATGTTTCCAACATATGAAAATGATAAATTCTCAAGATAATGGATACCCCAAATACCCTGACTTGATCATTACACATTCTATGCATGTAACAAAATATCATGTGTACCCCATAAATATATACAAATATTATGTATCAATTTAAAAATATATATATTTTTTGAGACAGAGACTCATTCTGTCACCCAGGCTGGAGTGCAGTGACGCGATCTTGGCTCACTGCAACCTCTGCCTCCAAAGTTCAAGCAATTCTCCTGCCTCAGCCTCCTGAGTATCTGTGATTACAGATGTGCACCACTACATCCAGCTAATTTTTGTATTTTTAGTAGAGACAGTGTTTCACCATGTTGGCCAGGCTGATCTTGAACTCCTGACCTTAGATGATCTGCCTACCTCAGCCTCCCAAAATTTTGGGATTACAGGCATGCGCCACCGCACCCGGCCTTCAATTAAAAATTTTTAATCAAAAAATAAAGAATAGATGATGCACCTAAGACAGATTTCAGGGACTTCAAGAAGACAAGAAGACTCCTGCGCCCAAAAAACCTCCCCACCTACTCCATGTGCCAGAATAACCACTACCGTTCCTCCAAGAATCAACTACAGCCATTATCAGGCTTTTTGCATAAGTGTGAGGGAGCTTCAGATCCCACTGGAAAGCAGGTTTTGACATAAAGAAGGGACAGAGAATACGAGGCCCCTGACCATCTTGATACAGAAAGAAAAATCTGAGGAGGAAAAGTTAGGGCAGGGATGCCCTGGGAGCCAGGAAGGAGAAGGGAAGGAGAGACAGTAGACAAGTGGGCTGCCCCATAGTGCTGGGGTGGGAGTGGGGACTGCTAAGGTGGTTGCAGGCCAGTTAGGCTGCCCAGAGTGTCCTCCACAGTGGGATGCAGTGTGAGTCCCAAACTCAAGATACTCCTCACGGTGCAGCTACTTGGAGTGGGCAAGAGCTATCAGGGAGGGCTTCCTGAAGTTGGTGGCAGCTGAGGTCCTAGAGCAAGCACAAGCAGTATCATGTGAAGCTAAGAGAGGAAAGACAGGTCAGACAGAAGGGTGGGCAGCAGAGTACAAGCAGTTTGACCTTGCTGGAAAGTAGAGGCCCCTAGGAGGGGTGGCAGGTGAGAGCCTCGAATGCCCAGTGAGAGAGAGCCTGGACTCTATCTGGTGGGCAGTGGGGAGCTTCTGCAGGGTCTTAATAGGGTGACGAGGTCAGGTTTGCTTTCTTCAAAGAGCCTTCTGGCAGCAGAGATAGACAGGGGCTGGAGGGATTGGTGAGTCCTGGCCCAGCATGAGGCCTGGAGATGACCTGAGACAAAGGCCTGAGGAGTTAGACAAGAGAGGAGCTTGGCAGTGGGATGGGCAAGACTTGGTGCCCAACCAGATGAGGGCACGAGGGAGACGGGCGAGCAGGGTGGTGTCCTGGAACCCGGCTTGGTACTTGGGGTGGACTCACTTGACAGGAGATGGAGAAGAGGAGTTGACAAGCCATGGGACAGTGTGAGTAAGGCTAATGGTGGCCACATTGCCCTTGAGACGTGTGTGCCTGCCTCACGTCTCCCCTCCCTGGCTGTCCCTGCCATGGGGTCCTGGTGAGGACCTTTGGTGCCTCCCCTCTGTGCTCTGCAGCCACAACCTTACCGTGGCCCTAGACGTTGCCTCTGTGAAACGGTCTCCCCGGTTGAAGGGGGAGGCCTATCCCTGCCCTAAAAAGCCCCAGACCCGACAAGAGGCACAGCTGGGATCTCCCAGCATGAAAAAGGCATGAGTAGCATGTCTTTAGCCTGTACGCTCTCTCTGCAGCCCTCAGCTGGTCTTTCCTCAGGCAAGACTACCCCAGGGAGCCTTTCTGGCTTAGCCCAGCCCACAGGCAGAGCTGAGTTCCACCCTTCTGAGCTGAACCGTTGGAGTCAAGGATGTTATGACCAGACCACACAGGTCTCCTGAGAGCAGCATCCTTGCTTCCCCCATTGTGACTGTCACACACCCACCTCTACTACAGCCCTCTGCACACTGGCCTGCCAAGGCCAAGGCCACCCTCACTGCCCCTTTCTCTCTCTCTCTCTCATTCCTTCACAATCCACATATGGAGGTTGTGGTAGGCAGAGGGATGGCCCCTACAAAGAGAGCCCATGTCGCATCCCTTGGAGACTGTGAACATGCCCTTACTTAGAAAAAGGTCTTTGCAGATGTAATTAAGGATCTTCAGATGAGATCACCCTAGGTTATGCAGATGACCCCCAAATCCAATGGCAAATGTCCCTATGAGAGATGGAAAAGAGGCCATAGGAAGATGCAGGCAGAGACTGGATGCAATCCAAGGAATGCCAGAGCCACCAGAAGCTGGGAGCAGCCAGGTGCAGATTCTCCCCTAGAGCCTCAGGAAGGAGTGTGACCCTGAAAACACCTTAATGTTGGACTTCCAGCCACCAGAACCATGGAAGAAGGTGTTTCTGTTGTTTTAAGCACCCAGTTTGTGACAATTTGTGATAGCAGCCCTAAGAAACTAATACAGAGCTTTAAGAAGAGAAGGTAAACAATTCTTGGAGGTCTGAGTTGGCCTTGGTGTGAGGTGACCAAGTGATGTGTCCAGTGAGAGCCACCACCATTCTGGGGCAGCAGTGGGGTCCATACCAGGGCCAGGAGGTGAGAAGCCACCTTTGCATGGGTGTCTGTGCCCTGGTCAGGCCCCTGCTGACAGGAGGATCATGGGAGACCTGGAGGGGACCACAGAGCCCAGTGAGAAGGGCACAGGCCAGACCCAGGGAAGAGGAGAGAGTAGAGTCACAGAGGGTCACCTGAGGCCTCACCCAGCATGAGGGGTCCCTCCTCTTGGCAAACTTCATAGCTGAGCCCAGGGGTGAGCAGTCCCTGGAGTGCTCCACATGCTTCTGGGGCCCTCCATCCTCCATGCCCGCTGGACCCTTTGGACCATCCTGCTGCCACCTCAGCCACAAAGCTGAAGCATACCCGTCCGGTGCCCTTGGGGGATCTCCAAGGATCCAGACTTCACAACCTTACTTGGCTCCTGCCCTCCCCAACTTCCAAGACTTCAGAACCAACCTCACCAGCCCCACACCTGCCAGCATCACAGTCCCTACCTCACATGTTGAGCTCAGCCTCAGCCATCACAGGCCCTCCTCCTTTCTGCTTGGGTGTTTGCTTCCAGACCTTCCAGGCCTGGCCCAAATGTCCTCTCCTCCATGAAGCCATCATCGAATCCCATCTGTCTCTCCCCTGGGCGTAGAGCAGAGGTGAGTCAGAGATGTGAATAGACAGAGCCAGATTTGGAATTAGATGACCATCCCAGCATTGCCACAGATCTGCTAAGTGACCTTGAACAAGTCACCCAAATTCTCTAACCCTCGATGCCTACTTCTAAAATGGGATGATAACATCCTCACTTCAACAATTTCTCTCAAACCTCATTCTCCTTCTTCCAGCTCCTCGCCTTCTACCACAAACTCCACAGAAGTACCACCGATCCTTCAAAAATCCCCACATAGTAAGTGCTCAGTCAAAGTTGCACTTCCTTGGAACTCTTGGCTCCTCATTTCTGATATTTAGAACCCACCTGCTGGATTAACTGAGATCCCACAGTCCATTCCCTGATCCTGCTTTGGGCAGAGCTACCCCTGAGGTGGGCTGCAGGTTTGGGGTCTGAGGTGTGAATTCTCTGTCTTTGTTGAATCTTCAGCTCCAGAGCAGAGACCTTAGGCAGCACAGACCAGTAGGAAGGGCCTGGCCTGGCTGTTGGGAAATCAAGCTCCAGGCAGGTCCTGTGGAGTTCCTAGGAGACTGAGTTAGGCGGCCAGCTCTTGTGCAATGGTATTGCCCATTGGCTGAGGTGGAGCCTGTGCTCCCCTGGGGAAAAGTAGGGGTGCACTTAACCACAGTTAGGGAGTCCCATTGGTTCTCTGTGTTCCTGCTTGATGTTGCTAGGATGAGTATCAACTCTGGAGGTCAGCCCAGGAGAGAAGTGAGGGCAACTAGGGTGGAGGCTCTTACTAGGCAGGTGATGGCAGGAGTAGGGGATAAGCAGGGAAAGCCCAAAGAAAGAGGGTGACTCACACCCCAAGCTGGTCAGCCTCTTTCTCTGGACAGTTCCGCCACTATCCCCAGTCCACACCAGGGTCCCTTCCTCCCTAATTCCTGGTCTTCTCAGGAGAAAATCTTTTCCTAAGCCTAATCTCTAGCCCTCCTTTTTGAATCTGAGCCATCCACAGTGAAAAATGAGCAGGAATATGAGTTCATCCCCTCACTTCGACTCTCCCATCTTGTTTCTTTCCATAATTTGTTTATGGGACTTACCCAAGCCCAGGTACCTCCCTTGAGGTGAGGTGACAGTGAAAGGGGACTTGGCTTTGGAGTTCTAATCCCATCCCCACCAATTCTCAGCTTGATGTCATTGAGCTCTTTGTACTGCACTTGCCCTGGCTGACTTGAATGTTGATTCTCAAATTAGAGATCCCCTCCTCTGAAGACTGCCTTGTCTCTGGAGACTGAATTAGAGAACTCCTCTGGTGTCCCAGTGCACTCTAGTTCTTCTCCACTGGACTCTAAGTAACTTGGGCACAGAAACCACATCTAGTGCACCCATTAAGCCCCAGTGCCTTAACAGACTGCCTGGTACATAGCAAATGTCAAAAACGATGGTGAATGAACAAATAAATGGAAGAATAAAAGATGACCTCATGTGCCTGACGCTCAGTTCTAATGCTTGCCTAATGATAGAGGGCTTGGGGTTGCTGAATGAGGGGAAATTGTAGTGGTGAAAGTACTTCACAGGACCCAGAAATGGTAGGCCCTCAAAAAAAATGTTTCTCCTCTGCTCCTTCCTACCAAAACAACCCCAAGAAGCTCTTGGGGACAGACCTAGAACCAAGGAGATGACACCACACAAAGAGAGATTCAGCCCTCAGTGAGGAAAGATATCTGGTTAAAGTCACCCACTCATGGAACTGATGGCCTCAACACACAGTAGTGAGCAACTTGTCTCTAGAGACATGCAAGCTGAGGGAGCCCATATCCAGGCAGGAGCTGAGCAAGGTGACCTTTACAGACCTCTGCTGTACATGGCTGTGAATATGTTGCTGTTCTTGGTTCCTGTGAATTCATGATTCTGGATGTTCTACATTGTCCTAGAGGCCCCAAAAAGGATGGGAAGAGGAGCCCATCTGCCCTGGGGCTGAACATGTAGGGATCGTGGCTACCACCACCTTCAGCTAGTAGCAGATTGGCAGTTCCTCTCTTTCTTAAATTCCTCGTGTGCAGACAAAAATAAAATCTTCTTCCTCTGATGGCCTATGTTTCTGAGATCCTAACCCTTCATCATCTGAGTTTTTAATAAGTCAGTGAGGCAAATGACTAGCAAGAGTGGGGTATGAGCAGTGAGGACAGAAACAATATTTTTGTTATGGGATTCAGTCTGTGGTAGAACCACTTCTCCAGAAGATGGTGTGTTTATGGAGTGTGTGTCTCCGAGTATTTTAGTGAGGTGTATATGTTATTTTCATACATACTATAAAGAAATACCTTTTACACACAGAGTGATTTGAGATGAGCTAGGTGGAGCATGACTCAAAATATTACCAGTATTATGGATTTATTCTTTGGGTTAAGGTATTTAATTGCCTAGTTGAAATGCAAATCACCCCATAGGAGTCTATGCTGATAAATTTGTAATTCTTTATGAAACAGACAAATCTCCAGAAGGATATAATATTTCAAGTTTACTTAAGAAAAGATTAAAAACCTGAGTAGATTAATTACCAAGAAAGAAATCAAAAAGCACAAATAAATAATTATTACCTGAAAAACACCCAGACCCAGGTTTTATAAGTTTTTCCCAAACTTTCAAAAGATGAAAAATTCCTGTGCTATAAAAAGCTATCCTAGAACATGATATTTAATTAGTAAATTGAGTGAATTCATTATGAAACTAGCATAACTGCTATTCCAAAACTTTATAACAATAGTTCTAAAAGAGGCCAGGCACAGTGGCTCACACCTATAATCCCAGCACGTTGGGAGGCCAAGGTGGGTGGATCACTTGAGCCCAGGAGTTTGAGACTAGCCTGGGCAACATGGCAAAACCTCCTCTCTACAAAAAATACAAAAGTTAGCAGGGGGTGTGGTGTGCACCTGTAGTCCCGGTTCCTCAGGAGGCTGAGGTGGGAGACTCTTGAGCCCAGGAGATTGAGGCTGCAATCTAGCCTGGGTGACAGACCAAGACCTTGTCTCAAAAAATAATAATAATAAAAATTTTTTAAATAACAGAAGCTGGCAAGCTTCTGCAGAAAAGGGAACACTTATACACTGCTGGTGGGAATGTAAATTAGTTCAGCCACTGTGGAAAGCAGTTTGGAGATTTCTCAAAGAACTTACAACTACCATTCAGTCCAGCAACCCCATTATTGGGTATATACCCAAATGAATAAAAATTTGTTCTACCATAAAGACACATACACACATACGTTCATTGCTGCACAACTCACAATAGTAAAGACATGGAATCAACCTAGATGCCCATCAACATTATACTGTATAAAGAAAATGTGGTGAGGGTGGCACCAAGATGGCCGAATAGGAACAGCTCCAGCCTTCAGCTCCCAGTATGAGTGACACAGAAGACGGGTGATTTCTGCATTTCCAACTGAGGTACTGGGTTCATCTCACTGGGGCATGTCGGACCATGGGTGCAGGACAGTGGGTGTAGCCCAATAAGCGAGAGCCGAAGCAGGGCGAGGCATCGCCTCACCCAGGAAGCGCAAGGGGGAAGGGAATTCCCTTTCCTAGCCAAGGGAAACCATGACATACAACACCTGGAAAGTCAGGTCACTCCCACCCTAATACTGCACTTTACCAAGGGTCTTAACAAATGGCACACCAGGAGATTATATCCCGCACCTGGCTCGGAGGGTCCCACATCCATTGAGCCTCCCTCATTGCTATCACAGCAGTCTGAGATCTAACTGCAAGGCGACAGAGAGGCTGGATGAGGGGCGCCCACCATTGCTGAGGCTTAAGTAGGTAAACAAAGTGGTGGGAAGCTTGAACTAGGTGGAGCCCACTGCAGCTCAAGGACGCCTGCCTGCCTTGTAGACTCCACCTCTGGGGAGAGGGCATAGCCAAACAAAAAGCAGCAGAAACCTCTGCAGATGTAAATGTTCCTGTCTGACAGTTTTGAAGAGAGTATATTTCTCCTAGCACAGAGTTTGAGATCTGCGAACGGAGAGACTGCCTGCTCAAGTGGGTCCCTGACCCCCGAGTAGCCTAACTGGGAGACATCCCACACTAGGGGCAGACTGACACTTCACACCTCACACGGCCAGGTACACCTCTGAGATGAAGCTTCCAGAGGAATGATCAGACAGCAACATTTGCTGTTCAGCAATATTCACTCTTCTGCAACCTCCACTGCTGAAACACAGGCAAACAGTGTTCGGAGTGGACCTCCAGCAAACTCCAACAGACCTGCAGCTGAGGGTTCTGACTGTTAGAAGGAAAACTAACAAACAGAAAGGACATCCACAACAAAACCCCATCTGTACGTCACAATCATCAAAGACCAAAGGTAGATAAAACCACAAAGATGGGGGAAAAGGCAGTGCAGAAAAGCTGAAAATTCTAAAAATCAGAGCGCCTCTCCCCCTCCAAAGGAATGCAGCTCCTCGCCAGCAATGGAACAAAGCTGGACAGAGAATGACTTGACGAGTTGAGAGAAGAAGGCTTCAGTGATCAAAATTCTCCAAGCTAAAGGGGGAAATATGAACCCAGCACAAAGAAACTAAAAACCTTGAAAAAAGATTTGATGAATGGCTAACTAGAATAACCAATGTAGAGAAGTCCTTAAACGACCTGATAGAGATGAAAACCATGACACAAGAAATACATGACAAATACACAAGCTTCAGTAACCGACTCGATCAACTGGAAGAAAGGGTATCAGTGATTGAAGATCAAATGAATGAAATGAAGCCAGAAGAGAAGTTTAGAGAAAAAAGAGTACAAAGAAATGAACAAAACCTCCAAGAAATATGGGACTATGTGAAAAGACCAAATCTACATCTGATTGGTGTACCTGAAAGTGACACGGAAAATGGAACCAAGTGGGAAAACACGCTGCAGGATATTATCCAGGAGAACTTCCCCAACCTAGCAAGGCAGGCCAACATTCGAATTCAGGAAATACAGAGAACACCACAAAGATACTCCTCGAGAAGAGCAACTCCAAGACACATAATTGTCAGATTCACCAAAGTTGAAATGAAGGAAAAAATCTTAAGGGCAGCCAGAGAGAAAGGTTGGGTTATCCACAAAGGGAAGCCCATCAGACTAACAGCGGATCTCTCGGCAGAAACTCTACAAGCCAGAAGAGAGTGGGGGCCAATATTCAACATTCTTAAAGAAAAGAATTTCAATTCAGAATTTCATATCCAGCCAAACCAAGTTTCATAAGTGAAGGAGAAATAAAATCCTTTACAGATAAGCAAATGCTGAGAGATTTTGTCACTACCAGGCCTGCCCTACAAGAGCTCCTGAAGGAAGCCCTAAACATGGAAAGGAACAACCAGTACCAGCCACTGCAAAAACATGCCAAAATGTAAAGACCATTGATGCTAGGAAGAACCTGCATCAACTAATGAGCAAAATAACCAGCTAACTTCATAATGACAGGATCAAGTTCACACATAATAATATTAACCTTAAATGTAAATGGGCTAAATGCTCCAATTAAAAGACACAGACTGGCAAATTGGATAAAGAGTCAAGACTCGTCAGTTTGCTGTATTCAGGAGACCCATCTCACGTGCAGAGACACACACAGGCTCAAAATAAAGGGATGGAGGAAGATCTACCAAGCAAATGAAAAACAAAAAAAGGCAGGCATTGCAATCCTAGTCTCTGATAAAACAGACTTTAAACCAACAAAGATCAAAAGAGACAAAAAGGCCATTACATAATGGTAAAGGGATCAATTCAACAGGAAGAGCTAACTATCCTAAATATATATGCACCCAATACAGGAGCACCCAGATTCATAAAGCAAGTCCTTAGAGACTTACAAAGAGACTTAGACTCCCACACAGTAATTATGGGAGACATTAACACCCCACTGTCAACATTAGACAGATCAACGAGACAGAAAGTGAACAAGGATATCCAGGAATTGAACTCAACTCTGCACCAAGCATACCTAATAGACATCTACAGGACTCTCCACCCCAAATCAACAGAATATACATTCTTCTCAGCACCACATTGCACTTATTCCAAAATTGACCACATAGTTGGAAGTAAAACACTCCTCAGCAAATGTACAAGAACAGAAATTATAAACAAACTGTTTCTCAGACCACAATGCAATCAAACTAGAATTCAGGATTAAGAAACTCAATCAAAACTGCTCAACTACATGGAAACTGAACAACCTGCTCCTGAATGACTACTGGGTCCATAACAAAATGAAGGCAGAAATAAAGACGTTCTTTGAAACCAATGAGAACAAAGACACAACATACCAGAATCTCTGGGACACATTTAAAGCAATGTGTAGATGGAAATTTATAGCACTAAATGCCCACAAGAGAAAGCAAGAAAGATCTAAAATTGACACCCTAACATCACAATTAAAAGAACTAGAGAAGCAAGAGCAAAGACATTCAAAAGCGAGCAGAAGGCATGAAATAACTAAGATCAGAGCAGAACTGAAGGAAATAGAGACACAAAATCCCTTCAAAAAATCAATGAATCCAGGAGCTGGTTTTTTGAAAAGATCAACAAAACTGATAAACCACTAACAAGACTAATAAAGAACAGAAGAGAGAAGAATCAAATAGATACAATAAAAATGATAAAGGGGATATCACCACTGATCCCACAGAAATACAAACTACCATCAGAGAATACTATAAACACCTCTATGCAAATAAACTAGAAAACCTAGAAGAAATGGATAAATTCCTGGACACATATACTCTCCTAAGACCAAACCAGGAAGAAGTTGAATCCCTGAATAGACCAGTAGCAGGCTCTGAAATTGAGGCAATAATTAACAGCCTACCAACCAAAAAAAAAGTCCAGGACCAGACGAATTCACAGCCGAATTCTACCAGAGGTATAAGGAGGAGATGGTACCATTCCTTCCGAAATTATTCCAATCAATAGAAAAAGATGGAATCCTCCCTAACTCATTTTATGAGGCCAACATCATCCTGATACCAAAGCCTGGCAGAGACACAACAAAAAGAGAATTTTAGACCAATATCCCTGATGAACATCAATGCAAAAATCCTCAATAAAATACTGGCAAACCGAATCCAGCAACACATCAAAAAGCTTATCCACCATGATCAAGTGGGCTTCATCCCTGGGATGCAAGGTTGGTTCAACATACGCAAATCAATAAATGTAATCCAACATATAAACAGAACCAAAGATAAAAACCACATGATTATCTCAATAGATACAGAAAAGGCCTTTGACAAAATTCAACAGCCCTTCATGCTAAAAACTCTCAATAAATTCTATATTGATGGAATGTATCTCAAAATAACAAGAGCTATTTATGACAAACCCACAGCCAATATCATACTGAATGGGCAAAAACCAGAAGCATTCCCCTTGAAAACTGGCACGAGACAGGGATGCCCTCTCTCACCACTCCTATTCAACATAGTGTTGGAAGTTCTTGCCTAATTGAATAAAGGGTATTCAATTAGGAAAAGAGGAAGTCAAATTGTCCCTGTTTGCAGATGACATGATTGTACATTTAGAAAACCCCATCATCTCAGCCCAAAATCTCCTTAAGCTGATAAGCAACTTCAGCAAAGTCTCAGGATACAAAATCGATGTGCAAAAATCACAATCATTCTTACATACCAAGAACAGACAAACAGAGAGCCAAATCATGAGTGAACTCTCATTCACAATTGCTTCAAAGAGAATAAAATACCTAAGAATCCAACTTACAAGGGATGAAAAGGCCTTCTTCAAGGAGAACTACAAACCATTGCTCAACAAAATAAAAGAGGACACAAACAAATGGAAGAACATTCCATTCTCATGGATAGGAAGAATCAATATCTTGAAAATGGCCATACTGCCCAAGGTAATTTATAGATTCAATGCCATCCCCCATCAAGCTACCAATGACTTTCTTCACAGAATTGGAAAAAAACTACTTTAAAGTTCATATGGAACCAAAAAAGAGCCCATATTTCCAAGACAATCCTAAGCCAAAAGAACAAAACTGGAGGCATCACGCTACCTGACTTCAAACTGTACTACAAGGCTACAGTAACCAAAACAGCATGGTACTGGTACCGAAACAGAGATATAGACCAATGGAACAGAACAGAGACCTCAGAAATAATACCACACATCTACAACCATCTGATCTTTGACAAACCTGACAAAAACAAGAAATGGGGATGGATTAGAGACTTAAATGTGAGACCTAAAACTATAAAAACCCTAGAAGAAAACCTAGGCAATAACATTCAGGACACAGGCATGGACAAGGACTTCATGACTGAAACACCAAAAGCAATGGCAACAGAAGCCAAAATTGACAAATGGGATCTAATTAAACTAAAGAGCTTCTGCACAGCAAAAGAAACTACTATCAGAGTGAACAGGCAACCTATGGAATGGGAGAAAATTTTTGCAATCTAGTCATCTGACAAAGGACTAATATCCAGAACCTACAAAGAACTCAGACAAATTTACAAGAAAAAAACAAACAACCCCATCAAAAAGTGGGCAAAGGATATGAACAGACACTTCTCAAGAGAAGACATTTATTCAGCCAACAGACACATGAAAAACTGCTCACCATCACTAGCCATCAGACAAATGTAAATCAAAACCACAATGAGATACCATCTCACACCAGTTAGAATGGCGATCATTAAAAAGTCAGGAAACAACAGGATGTGGAGAAATAGGAACACTTTTACACTGTTGGTAGGACTGTAAACTAGTTCAACCATTGTGGAAGACAGTGCGGCGATTCCTCAAGGATCTAGAACTAGAAATACCATTTGACCCAGCCATCCCATTACTGGGTATATACCCAAAGGATTATAAATCATGCTGCTATAAAGACACATGCACACATATGTTTATTGTGGCACTATTCACAATAGCAAAGACTTGGAACCAACCCAAATGTCCATCAATGACAGACTGGATAAAGAAAATGTGACACATATATACCATGGAATACTATGCAGCCATAAAAAAGGATGAGTTCATGTCCTTTGTAGGGACATGGATGCAGCTGGAAACCATCATTCTCAGCAAACTATGGCAAGAATAGAAAACCAAACACCACATGTTCTCACTCATAGGTGGGAACTGAACAATGAGAACACTTGGACACAGGAAGGGGAACATCACACACTTGGGCCTATTGTGGGGTGGAGGGAGGAGGGAGGGATAGCATTAGGAGATATACCTAATGTAAATGATGAGTTAATGGGTGCAGCACACCAACATGGCACATGCATACATATGTAATAACAAACCTGCACATTGTGCACATTACCCTAGAACATAAAGTATAATAAAGAAAAGTCAAAAAGAAATTTAAAAATCAAGAACAATACAATTAAAAAAATACAAAATTTAAGATACAGTATAACAACTACTTACATAGCATTTACATTGTACCAGGTGTTACAAGTAATCTGGAGACAATTTAAAATATATGGGAGGATGTGCATAGATTATATGTAAACTCCATGTAATTTGTAAACTTTTTTAGTGACACAGATGATTGTACATATTTATGGGGTACGTGGTGATGTTTTGATACATACAATGTATAGTGATTAGATCAGAGTATTTAGAAATATCCATCATCTCAAATACACCATATCTTTGTCCTGAGAACATTTACTATCCTAGCTATTTGAAACTATGTATTGTTAACTGTAGTCATCCTACAGTGTATAGAACACTAGAACTTATTCCTACTATCTAGTTATCATGTTGTATCCTTTAATAAATCCCTCCCTATCCTTCATTTTCCCCTACCTTCCCCAGCCTCAAGTCCTCAATGCTACTTTTTACTTCTACAAGACCAAGACCAACTATTTTTTAGCTTGTGCATATGAGTAAGAACATGCAGTATTTAACTTTTTGTTCCTGGCTTATTTCACTTAACATAATGTGCTCCACTTCCACTCATATTGCTGTGAATGACAAGACTGCATTCCTTTTTATAGTTGAATAACATTCCATTGTGTATATGTGCCACTCATCTGTTGTTAGACACCTAGGTTGATTCCATATTTTGGCTATTGTGAATAGTGCTGCAATAAACATGATAAAATAGATGTCTCTTCAATATATTGATTTCCTTTCATTTAGATAAATGCTCAGTAGTGGATTACCGGATCATATAGTAGTTCTAGTTGTAGTTTTTTGGGTTTGTTTTTTGCTTGTTTTTAGAGATAGGATCTCACTCTGTTACCCAAGCTGGAGAGCAGTGGCATGATCATAGCTCACTGCAGCCTCAACCTCCTGGGCTCAAGCATCTTCCAGCCTCAGCCTCCTGAGTAGTCAGGATGACAGGTGCACACCACGAGGTTCAGATTTTTTTTTCACGTTTTGTAGAGATGGGGTCTTGCTATGTTGCCCAGGCTGGTCTCAAACTCCTGGATTCAAGTGATCCTCCCATCTCAGCCTCCCAAACTGCCTGGGATTATAGGCATAAGGCACAGTACCTAGGTATATTTGTAGTTTTTTGAGGAACTTCCATACTGTTCTCCATAGTGGCTTATTAATAGCTTATAGTATTATTCATAGTTTACAGCCCCAACAACAGTGTATATGAGTTCCCTTTTCTTTGCATTCTCTCCAGCTTTTTTTTTTTTTTGTCCTTTTGATAATAGCCATCCTAACTGGGCTGAGATCCTACCTCATTGTGGTTTTGATTTGTATTTCCTAATGATTAGGGATGTTGAGCATTTTTTCATATTTGCCTTGTTATGTCTTCTTTTGAGAAATTTCTGTTCAGATCATTTGCTCATTTTTAATCAATTGCTTTGTGGGGGGTTACTATTGAAATATTTGAGTTCCTTATATATTCTGGATATTAATCCTCTGTCAGATAGCTAGCAAATATTTTCTCCCATTCTCTAGGTTGTCTTTTCACTCTGTTGATTATTTCCTTTGCTGTGCAGAAGACTTTTTAATTTGATATAATCCCATTTGCTTATTTTTGTTTTCATTGCCTGTGCTTTTGAGGTTATTCATAGTCTTTTCCCAGACCAATGTCTAAATCATTTCCCTGATCTATATTTTCTCTAGTAGTTTTATAGTTTTGGGTCCTACATTCAGGTTTTTAATCCATCTTGACTTGATTTTTGTATAGGATGAGAAGTAGGGCATCTAGTTTCATTCTTCTGCATATGTATATCCAGTTTTTCCAGCACCATTTTATACAAGGGACTTGAGCATCTGCAGATTTTGGTATCCACAGCAGGTCCTGGAATTAATCTACCACAGATACGAAGGGACAACTAAAGTTGTCTCTTAGGGTTTCTGTGAATATTAAAGAGATACCACATGGAAAACACTTGGAACCAAACCATGTCTGGCATGTAGCAAGTACTCAATAAATGCTAACTCTTCATATTGCTGCTGAGATTAAGAATGTTTGAAGTGACCAGGCGTGGTGGCTCATGCCTGGAGGCTGAGGCAAGAGGGTTGCTTGAGCCCAGGAGTTCAAAAACAGCCTGGGCAAAATAGCGAGACCCTATCTCTTAAAAAAAAAAAAAAAAAAAAAAAAAAAGCTTGAAGCCTGTTGAATGCTGCCTTGTTTGTGGAGCATCAGGTATGTAGAAGAAGAGTCCTAGCCAAAGCTTTGAAATGACTGCTGTAAGATCCCAATTAAATGTTCAGCCTCCTACTGTCTTCTTCCTTTCCTCATGCACCTACTCAACAAGCAATTCTCAAGCCTGTCCTGCGCCTCTATGGTGGCTCTGTGCTTGGAGCTCCAGTGAGCCCACCAGAAGCTTACTATTATCCCTGCCCTCCTGGAACTTACATTCTGAAAGGAAAGCAAACTCATCATCCATGATACTGAGGACAAGGCCAGGCAGGAGGCACCACAGCCAATCTGCAAGGACTTAGGAAGGAAGCAGTCTCTGCAGCCTGTTTCTTGTGATCCAGGAAGACCAGAATTCTTCCTCAGCAACTTCCATCTCTCCTTGCCACGGTGTGTCCCAAGCACACAAGCGATGCCATCATTCCCAGCTGGTTCTTCTCTCCCTGTTAAGCCCCACTTGGGCTTTCCCAGTCTCCTTGGATCAAAGATTCTTCAACTACTTCCTCTGAATCAAGAGTCTTTTCTCTTAACCTTTCTTGTTTTGTCTCTGGCTGTCACTTTTTCCCCTGTATATACTACACCTACTTCTCCTCCTAATCTTTTACTCAGTAAATATCTGGAACATCACAAGTAAACAAGTATCTTGTAAGTTTACATTTCACACACATAAGGCCAAGCACTCCCTGGGGACAAGGATTGTCTTGTTCAACTGTGTAGTTCCCACAACACCTGGCTTAATACTTCTCTGTGCCCCAAAGGAATATATACATGAAGAAGTGGGCTTTCATCACAAATTCCTCAGGGTCTACAACAGAAATAAGCTTTTTTAACTGACCATTTTGTTCTAACAGTCTCTGATCCCCACTCCAGCTGAAGGTGCTTGTATTTCCATCCTCACCCATTAGCTGGCCAGCCCAGGGCCAAAGCTAATGGGTGAGGCCAGCTAATGGGTGAGGATGGAAATACAAGCACCTTCAACATCTGCTACACCAACTTCTTCCTGGTGGGTTTCCCTGGACTACGAGAGTGGTGGCCCTTCCTGGTCCTGCCTCTTGACTTCCTCTATGTGACCATCATCTCTGTCAATGCCCTGGTCATCCACATGGTGGTTGCCCAGCAACATCTGCATCAGCCTATGTATATGCTCATCACTCTGCTCCTGGCTGTCAACATTTGTGCTCCACAGCCATGATACCTAAAATGCTGGAGGACTTTGTGCATTGTGCTAACCCCATATCACTGCATGGCTGCCTGGCCCAGGTGTTCTTTATCTACTTCACCTTCTTCCTGGACTACAACCTCCTCTGGCCATGGCCCTGAACTGCTACGTGGCCATCTGCCACCCACTCTGCTATTCTGACCTGATGACCTCCCAGCTGCTGGGACTGCTGGCCATTCTTGCCTTGACATAGAGCCTGGGAGTGGCAGTACCCTTGGTGGTATTAACTGCAAAAGACCGATTCTGCTGGACAGCAGTGATTCGACACTTCACCTGTGAGTACATTGCACTGCTGAGCATAGCTTGTGGAGACCTGACCTTCAACTGGCTGGGGTTGGCTATGTGGTTGGTCACTGTAACCTCTGATCTGGTCCTGCTGGGGACCTCCTACACCTACATCATCTATGCTGCCTTCCAGATCTCTTCTTGGGGAGCCCAAGCCAAGGCCTTACACACGTGTGGCTCCCACTTATTGGTCATCCTCACCATCTACCTCTCTGGTATTTCCACTTCCATCATCTTTCGAGTAGCCAAGACTGTGTCCCAGGATGTTCAGAATCTACTCAGTGCCATATACTTGCTGCTTCCAGGGGCCTTGAATCCTGTCATTTATGTCATGAGGACTAGGGAGATCCAGCAACATGGAGAAGAGATGCTCTGTGGAAAGGAAACAGCTCAGAAGGCTGGGGAGAAGCCAAAGAGGCTGCAGAACATGAGAGTGGAAACTGCCAGGGTGAGAGGACTTTACTAACTTGGGAAGTTGAGGCTATGATCTCTGAGAAGAGATAAGCAGGCAGTACTCAAGGACAGGCTCAAATTTCCTCAGCAGATTATGGGCTCAACAATAGGTTCCGTCTTGGTCAACTGTTGCTTGTTAAATTCTTAGAATGTTCTTTGTTTTCACACCCAGTAATAAAATGGCATTTACCTGTCTATCCTTCTTAGTTTATTTTCTCCATCCTCTTTCTCCCAACTCCTGAGAAAGTCCCAACTAATATCTAGATGTATGGGGCTTCACTAAGGGAGTCTTATAGAGCAAGTCATACACAGACCACAACCTGCCTGCCCTGAACACCCAGTCTGAAACAAATAAACAGGCAGGCACTTCCCTAGGGCCCAGTCTCTCCCAAACATAGCCTAAGCTTGACATGAAGTTTATTCTGACCTAATACACAGGTCAGCCTGAGGCTTCCAGTCTAATTGAGGTAGCAGGCTGGGTTCTAGAGTCCAGTCAGTCCCAAACACAGGTGAGGTCCTTTCCTGAGATCCCAAAGCTGTACAGGCACACAGGTCAAGTTTACCCTGTGATGTCCTGTCTAACCCACACAAATAGGTCAGGTCCTGCCCAAGGGTCCCCAGTCTGTCATACGCCCAGACCACATTCTTCAGGGTCCCAGTCTGACCCAAAGACCAGAGGAGACTCTACCCTGGGGAATCCAAACTCAGTCAAACACACAGATCAGATTTTGAGGCCTCCATGCTGACCTCAGGCACACAGATAGGGTCCTGCACTGGAGCCCAAGTCTGACCCAAAGACCAGACTAAGCCCTGATCTGGGATCCAGATCCAAGTCGGAACCAAAGCTGTAGTCAGGCCATTCTTCCCTTGACAGCCAATGTGATCTACCTAAAAGCTAACTCCTGCTTAAAAGACTTGTACAGCTCTGGCTGGACACAGTGGCTTACACTTGTAATCCCAGCACTTTGGGAGGCCAAGGCAGGCAGATCACTTGAGGCCAGGAGTTTGAGACCAGCCTGGCCAACATGGCGAAAGCCCGTCTCTACCAAAAATACAAAAATTAACCCGGTGTGGTGGCGTGTGCCTGTAGTCCCGGCTACTTGGAAGGCTGAGGTAGGAGAATCGCTTGAACCCAGGAGGCAGAGGCTGCAGTGAGCCAAGATCAAGCCACTGCACTCCAGCCTGGGCAACAGAGCGAGACTCTGTCTCAAAATTTAAAAACAACAATAACAAAAAAGCAACTCCCACAGCTCCTTATCATCTACGGAAGGGAACAGTGTTCAGGTAACGTCCCAGAAAGGGGCTGTGGTGCCTGCACACTGCACAGAATCATCTACTAAACAAGCCTGAGTTTTCTCTTCCTCTGTCAGTTGATCATAGGGAACTCCCCATGAGGCCATAGGTGTAGGCTGAGGAAGAAAAGGCAGTGTAGCGGAATTGGAGACCTCAGGCTTTTGGTCACTTCTTCATGGTCACTTGTGCCTTCAGGATTTGCTTGAGACTGATTTTGTATATATCACTTCCATTTTGATGATGGACTGCTGCTGTGCATGCTCAGTTTTATGGCAAGTTGAATCAGACAGCAGCCAGCTCAAGTGACATGGTAATGTGGTGGCGCATGGTTAAGTGTTCAGTCTCTACTAAGGTGAACCAAAAGCTGTTTCTCAAAAGGAGAGTAGTTATGCACAGGTAATGATGGCAGGGCTTTGGTCCAAAATCCTAAGCGCCTGTCCTGTGATTCACTTACAGGGGTCTGCCAAAGGCTCCAATAAGCATCTCTATCTGCATGGCCACTTCAAGCACGATTGGATCTGAGGGATCAGATGGCCCAAGTAGCAGAGAAACTTCCCTGGCAGCCTGGACCTGTGGCAGTGCCTTCTCTTGTTCTGGGCCCCAGAACTAGCAGCTTTTGGTAAACAGGATGGAGTAGCATGCCCCAGTGTGCTGCTCCAAATGAAACCAAAATTCAATGGGAGTAATTAGATTTCAGAGTGGCATATGTAGGCACTCGATTGTCATAACCAAGCTGGAAATGGTTACCATGGTTTTTTACCTCCAAGACTCAAAGAGGTACACTAAATATCATGCCTCTTTGTTGCTTGTAGGAGGGTCAGATGCAACAATTTATCCTTCACCTTAGAAAGGGTATCTTGACATGCCTCACACTAGATGCCTAGAAATTGTCCTGTGTAGAAGGTGGTCCTGAATTTTAGTGAGATTTCCCACCTTCTGACATGCAAATATTCTACCAATGAGTCTAGAGTAGTCACTACTTCTTGCTCACAGGTCCAATTGATATAATGTCACCAATGTATTGGACCAGAGTGATATCTTGTGGAACAGAAAGCTGTTCAAAATCCTGTAAACTAAACTATGATGTAGGTTTGGAGAGTTTATATACCCATGAGGCAGGACAGTGAAGGTGTATTGCTGGCCTTGCTGGCTGTAAACAAACTTGTTTCAGGTGGTCTTTACTAAGGGGTATGAAGAAAAAAGCATTTGCCAGATCAATAGCTGCATACCAGGTACAAGGATATGTGTTAACTTGCTCAAGCAATAGAACTGCCTCTGGTTGGAGTCGTCACCCAGTTAAGCTTATGATAATCCATTGTCTTTCTCCAAAATCCGTATCTTCTGCAAAGGCCAGACAGGTGAGTTGAATGGGGATGGGGTAGAAATTATTTCTGCATACTTTAAGACCTTGATGGTGGCACTAATTTCTGGCATCCTTCCAGGAATGCAATATTGATTTTGGTTTATCATTTTCCTAGGTAGAGGCAGTTCTAGTGGCTTCCACTTGAACTTTCCCACCATTATAGCCCTCACTCAAGTCAGAGAACCAATATGGTTGGTTCTCTGTGTCCGTTGCTGAGTGTATCTATTCCAATTATGCATTCCCGAACTGCATAGTGAAATAACCACAGGATGGTTTCAGGGATCCCTGGAGCCACTGTGAGACAGACTGGAGCTAAAACTCCATTGATCACCTGATCTCCATAAGCTCCTACTCCAATTGGAAGACCACAGTGACATTTTAGTTACCTGGAACTAGCTTACAGTCTGTGTCCAGTAATCTTCAAAAGGTTTGATTATCTCTTTTTCCCAATGTAGTTACTAGTAAAAGGCCATAGATCCTTCTGGGAAAGGCTGGGAGAAAGATTTAACAGTATATATCTTTGACAGTGCAGTGGGATCCTTCCTCAAGGGGACTTGGTCTCCCTTTCATTTGAGGGGTTCTGGGTCTGTAAATCAGTTCAAATCTGGGAATTGATAGAGGGGCCATAATTCTGGTTTTATTATTCAAATTAGATTTGTTCACTTAACCTAAAACTCTTCTGCTTATATAGATCAAGTTAGAATTTAATAGATTCCCCATGTATTTCACCTCGAGGAACTCTGTGATCATCTAGCCAAACCATCTCTCTGTGAGTCAGACTTGTTTTTTTTTGTTTTCTTTTTGGAGACAGAGTCTCGCTCTGTCACCTAGGCTGGAGTGCAGTGGCACCATCTCTGTTAGGCAGGAATCTAGACCCAACATGGCGGTGTTACCCGGCGTAGCAGGCCTTTTGTTAAAGACTC
Organism: Trachypithecus francoisi; assembly: GCF_009764315.1. Classification (NCBI taxonomy): domain Eukaryota; kingdom Metazoa; phylum Chordata; class Mammalia; order Primates; family Cercopithecidae; genus Trachypithecus; species Trachypithecus francoisi. Next base: position 62,088,448 of record NW_022681473.1, read on the forward strand.
CCTTCACCTTTGTACATACCCGCAGACTTACATGCATCAGAGTTCTGGCTGGGCAACCACACTCCCCCATGACTTGCAGCTCACCTGCATTCCACAAGTTTGTAAACAGCAGTTTCAGTTGACAGTTTCCAAAGACCACTTCCTCATGACCCTTACTCAACTCCTGCCCTAGTAGTTTCAAGACCCCCCAGGCCCTGTTTGCACAACCAGCTTTCCTACTTCTCGGGCTATAAAAAGCCCCTACCCTCCTCCCTCAGCGTGACTTCCTCGGCCCACGCCTTTGGACCGTGTATCGTTCCCGGTTTGGCTCCAGCCTCAGTTTACCTTTACATTTGGTGCCAAAACCCGGGAGGAGACCCCTCCCCAGACCCCTGCTAGGTCAGGCAGGCTCTCCTCTCCCCGAGCCAGGTTCCCGGTTCGGCTCCAGCCTCAGTTTACCTTTACACTCAGCCAAGACACAAAACGAAAGCAGCTCATTTTCTTCTGCAAAATAGCATGGCCGCAATATAAATTGGATAATCAGTCTCAGTGGCCTGCAGAAGGCACTCTAGACTTTAACATTCTCACAGATCTGACCAACTTCTGCAAGAGACTAGGCAAATGGTCCGCGATACCCTATGTTCAGGCCTTTTGGGACTTGCGTTCTCGCCCAGATCTCTGCGCCCAATACTCGTTAGCTCAAGTTCTGCTCGCAAAGTCTCTTCCCTCGAGCAAGGAGAAGGATGATTCCTCCTCTTTTTCTGAGCCTACTGATACCCTATCCCAGCCACCCCTCTGGTCTCCTGCCCAACCTCCTCCTTACCCTGACCCACTGTTATCCCCATCCTTGTCAACGCCTCCCCACCCTTCCCCTGCTCCTGTGCTCTTACCAAACCCGACAGATTCTGTCTCCCCTACCTCCACCTCCTCCCCTTCCTCACCTGTCTCAGCCCATACTCGGTCCAGGACCTACCTCCTGCGTCCCTTACGAGAGGTGGCAGGTGCCGAAGGAGTAGTCCAGGTCCATGTGCCGTTTTCATTGGCAGACTTGTCTAAGGTTGAGGAGCGTGCAGGCTCCTTTTCGGCCAATCCTACTCGTTATATCAAAGAGTTTAGGTAACTATGCCAGGCATATGATCTCGCCTGGCACGACCTTCATGTCGTTATGACCTCAACCCTGTCTCCTGAGGAGCAGGAACACATCCTAGCGGCAGCCAGGCAGCATGCTAATCAGGTTCATTTAACTTACCCTGCCATGCCAGTCGGCACTGAGGCAGTGCCCTCGGCTGAGCCCAACTGGGACTACCAGGTAGGGCAGGCAGGCCACCGCCGCTGAGACATGATGGCTCGGTGCCTTCTTGCTGGCATGCAGGCAGCCTCTAACAAATCAGTCAACTTTAACAAACTAAAGGAGGTAGTCCAAGGCATATATGAAAATCCGGCTGTTTTTCTTAACCGGCTGACTGAGGCACTTATTCAGTATACCCGCCTTGACCCTGCCTCCCCTGCAGGAGGAACCGTCTTGGCCTCATATTTCATTTCTCAGTCAGCCCCTGATATCCAAAAAAAATTTTAAAAAGGCGGAGGAAGGCCCTCAAACTCCCATCCAGGACTTAGTCAAACTGGCCTTCAAGGTCTACAACTCCAGGGAGGAAGCAGCTGAGACCCAACGACAGGCCAGGCTAAAACAGAAGGTACAACTCCAAACCCAGGCCTTGGTAGCAGCCCTGAGGCCAGCCGGCTCCAGGAGCTCCCAGAAAGGAGGTACTTCCCGAGCGCCATCTGGTGCCTGCTTCAAGTGAGGCAACGACGGCCACTGGGCCATGCAGTGCCCTAACCCAAAGGAGCCAACTCGCCCCTGTCCGAACTGTCGGCAGATGGGCAACTGGAAGTCAGACTGCCCCGACCTAAGGACGGTCGCTGCGCCTCCACGTGATGACCCTCCTCCAGGTATTGGAGGCGCCTTCCAGCTCCTCGACACTGACGAAGATTGAAGAGGCCCAGACTTGGGGACCCCTCTCACTCTCACCGAGCCCAGGGTTATGCTCCAGGTAGCGGGTAAGTCCATATCCTTCCTTATGGACACGGAGGCTACCTACTCTGTTTTGCCTTCCTTCAGTGGCCCCAGCCACTCCTCCACTGTCACAGTCATGGGAATTGACGGCACTCCCTCCACCTACCGCCAGACTCCTCCTCTGTCTTGCCGCTTGGATGGCTCCCTCTTCTTGCACTCATTTCTTATCATTCCTTCGTGCCCAGTCCCCTTGTTAGGACGAGATCTCCTCTCCAAGCTAGGGACCTCAGTTCACTTCCGACCCAACCCCTCCCCACACCTCGTGTTCCTCTTCCCCCTTCTCTCACCTGACAAACCCCGCCAGGCTGACCCCCACTCCCGTTTCCAGTCCCCATTAACCCTAAAGTGTGGGACACCTCCACCCCGATTATTGCCCAGCACCACACTCCGGTCCGCATTCGGCTAAAGGACCCTTCCAAGTTCCCTTCTAGACCCCAGTTCCCTATAAGCCTCATTGAAACTCTCCAGCCTCCTCAGGATGTGGAAGAGATCTTGTCCTTCCTAGGACTGCTGGGCACAGTGAGTCTTATCCTGTGGCCCGACTCAGGACCTTTAAGGCCTACATCAAGGTCATAAGCAGCCTCGTGAACCTGGCCTCTGACATCAGACAACAGGAGGAAGCCATCTCAGCTCTAGCCCAGGCAGCAAGCCCCAGGACAGCAGCAACCCTTTTTCCTGGCTAACCTTAGTCAGGGAAGGGGCTCAAGTGGTACACATGGCCAAGGTACACAACATTTCTCATTGTTTCTTGTGTGCAGCCCTGAATAAGCCCCCACTGGTTGCGGTACCTTTACCCAGCCCTTTTAACTCCTCTAACCTAACCCCCTCCTTTCCCCTTCCCCGCCAAACTACATCAATGAGTCAGGACTAGTAGAAACCAATCTCCTCACTCTAGAAGATTCAGGAAAGACTCCACCAGAAAAACCTCAGATCAAGGCCCTCACTTAGGTGGTGGCAGTCGTCTGTGGCCGGTTAAGTCCTACCCTTTCTAAGCCCCTTACTAATCATTGGCTTCTTGCTACTCATAGCTCCCTGTGTCCTCTGCTTCATCCAGGACCGCATGAAAGAAATCTCCCGAGTCGCTTTCAATCAGATGCTGCTCCACCGCTATACCCGAGTTCCGACCTCCGAAGAACCCCACGACGACCAGCCAGATGAACACGTCGCCCCATTCTCTTATTAGAAAGAGGTCAGAATGTTAGGCAGGAATCTAGACCCAACATGGCGGTGTTACCAGGCATAGCAGGCCTTTTGTTAAAGACTCCCTTCACCCTTGTACATACCCGCAGACTTACATGCATCAGAGTTCTGGCTGGGCAACCACACTCCCCCATGACCTGCAGCTCACCTGCATTCCACAAGTTCGTAAACAGCAGTTTCGGTTGACAGTTTCCAAAGACCCCTTCCTCAGGACCCTTACTCAACTCCTGCCCTAGTAGTTTCAAGACCCCCCAGGCCCTGTTTGCACAACCAGCTTCCCTAATTCTCAGACTATAAAAAGCCCCTACCCTCCTCCCTCAGCCCACGCCTTTGGACCAAGGAACCTCGCCCGCAAGCCCTAATAAAAGGCTATTCTCACTGCCATTTGGCTTGTGTCTTCGTTCCCGGTTCGGCTCCAGCCTCAGTTTACCTTTACAATCTCAGCTCACTGAAGCCTCTGCCTCCTGGGTTCAAGCAATTCTCCTGCCTCAGCCTCCCAAGTAGCTGGGACTACAGATGCGCACCACCACACCAGGTTAATTTTTGTATTTTTGGTAGAGACAGGCTTTCACCATGTTGGCCAGGCTGATTTCAAACTCCTGGCCTCAAGTGATCTGCCCACCTCGGCTTCCCAAAGTGCTGGGATTACAGGTGTGAGCCACTGCGTCTGGCCTAGTCAGACGATTCTGATTGCTGCTTTAACTCTTCTGTCCATTACAGTAACCATTCCCACCTTGCTTTGGGAATTAAGTATCTCTACCCGGCACCATGGGATCCAATTACTCCCACTGAATTTAGGTTTCCCAAATCAGTGGCAGCAATTCCCACTGTAATTTCAGACCTACAGAAAAGAGCAATCACAGAGGTCTTTAAGGATGCTGAGGCTTCCCTCACAAATTTACTTCTCATAGTCATGGTGAAGTGTCCTCTAGACTTCCCTCAGGGTGGGAGAGCTGGTCTTTTAAATGTTAAATCCACTCTTAACATTTCAATCTCCCTAAGCCTTTGAACTACTTCCTCTATAGTATACCAAGGCAGGACTGGCATTTCAACTTCATTTAGGGCAAATTTTGGTTCACGTTTCAACCAAGCAACCAACCAGCTAGAGCAGGAACTTTTTGATCCCCCATGCTGCAATATTAAATCCAAAATCTCTGCTTTGTGGGCCCCTATCAATAAACACTGCCTGATCCAACTTTATGTTCCTTCCACCATTATTACGTACCCTAATATCCATTTCCACACATATTCTCAAACGGGAAGAGTCATGTAGATCTTTTTGAGTGTAGCACACCTCCTATATCTCACTTAGTACCTCACCTTTGGGGCCTGTTGGGACTTGGATCTAGTTACAGGTTTAGAAGCAAAGAGGGGTGGTCAGGGCGGGTCCTGAGGACAATCAGCAGTATCCTGTAAGGCAATTATCTCAGAGGAAGATATTAGTTTCCTCAAGGAAAGCAGTTAATGTCAATTAGATATAATCAGATTGGGTAAATCAGTTACCTCTGCTTCTACTGGCAATGAAGACTCATCAGAATTTAGAGATTCAACATTACCAGCTTCATCAAGATCTTCCCATGACTCATCATTCCAATTTTCATGATCCCATTCATTCCCAGTCAATATCCTCACTTTAGTAGCAAAGGTACCCTGCAAGGCTGGGAATTCAATTTGCATTGTAATTCAGGCACTTGCAAAATGAGATTCTGGGTTTGGTTTCAGAAATCTCAACTCTGCAGCTACAGAAGGTAAAGTTTCTTTCAAACCAGACAGAGAAATGTTCAGGTCTAGTACTTAAGTTGAGAATTCAAATCCCTGAAGTCATCCTTTTCTTTCTCCAATTTATCCAGTGCAATTAAGAGCAAGCAGCCAATCTTATTAGTTTGACAAAAAGGTTTGAAGGTATCATATATCTCTGTCAAAACATTAACTGAATATGCACTAAAGGAACAAAGACTTTGGCGATCATACGTGACAAAGAATAGTCTCTGCAAAATTAGTTTGGGCTGGGCACTGTGGCTCACACTTGTAATGTCAGCTCTTTGGGGGGCTGAGGTGGGTGGATCAGTTGAGGCCAGGAGTTCAACACCAGCCTGGCCAACATGGCGAAACCCCATTTCTACTAAAAACACAAAAAATAGCCAGACATGGTGGTGCACACCTGTAATCTCAGCTACTCAGGGGACTAAGGCATGAGAATTGCCTAAATCCAGAGGCAGAGGATGCAGTTAGCTGAGATCACACCACTGCATTCTGGCCTGGGTGACACAGCGAGACACTATCTTAAAAAAAAAAAAAAGTTTGGAAATGTCTCAAATGGAATACTACAGTCTTCAACATAGCAATGAAACGAAAAACAGTAAGCTCTGGAGTAGAAGAATCTGATTACTGGAGTTACCTCACTATAATAGTCAATTTCAACAACAAAAATCACAAGGCATACAAAATAAAAGAAAGAAAACATGGCCCATTCAAAGTAACAAGAAAAAATGACAGACACCATCCCTGAGAAAGCCAAGACATTGGATTTACTCAACAAAGACATTAAAACAACTGTATTAAATATACTCAAAGAGCTAAAGGAAAAGATGAACAAATAAATAAAGGAAATCAGAAAAACAGTTATTAACAAAATCAGAATATCAACAGAGACAAAAATTAGAAGAATAAAAATTCTGGAGTTGAAAAGAATAACTGGGCCGGGCGCGGTGGCTCAAGCCTGTAATCCCAGCACTTTGGGAGGCCGAGACGGGTGGATCACGAGGTCAGGAGATCGAGACCATCCTGGCTAACACGGTGAAACCCCGTCTCTACTAAAAAAAATACAATAAACTAGCCGGGCGAGGTGGCGGGCGCCTGTAGTCCCAGCTGCTCGGGAGGCTGAGGCAGGAGAACAGCATGAACCTGGGAGGCGGAGCTTGCAGTGAGCCGAGATCCGGCCACTGCACTCCAGCCTGGGTGACAGAGCGAGACTCGTCTCAAAAAAAAAAAAAAAAAAAAAAAAAAAGAATAACTGAAATTAAAAATTCACTAGAGGAGCACAATAGATTTGAGCAGGAAGAAGAGAGAATCAGAAAACTGGAAGATAGGACACTGAAATTATCAAGTCTGGGAATAGAAAGAAAAAATAAAGAAAAGTAAATAACGCCTAACAGACCTATGGAAGACCATCAAGTCGACCAATAGGTGCACTACGGAAGTCCCTATAAGGAGAGAGAAAGGGGAAGAAAAATTATCTAAATAATGGCCAAAAAAAACCAAATTTAACAAACGACATGAATCTACAAATCCAGTAAGCCCAGTAAGTCCCAAGTAGGATAAAGATAAACTCAGAGACCCACACCAAGACACATTACAATGAAATTGTCAAGTCACTAAGATGGCTGTTATAAAAAATATGAGCTGGGTGTGGTGACTCACACCTGTAACCCCAAGACTTTGAGAGGCTGAGATGGGAGGATCGTTTGAGCCCAGGAGATCGAGGTTGCAGTGAGCTATGATGGTACCACTGCACTCCAGCCTGGGCAACAGAGCAAGACCTTATCTCAAAAAACGAAACAAAACAAAAACAAAAATATAAGTGTTGGTGAAGATGTGGAGAAAATGGTACCCTATTGTATTGCTGGTGGAAATGTAAAATAATGTAGCTGCTGTGGAAAAGTTTGGTAGTTCCTCAAAAGTTAAAGATAGAATTACCATAATTTCCAGCAACTGCATACATACCCATACACACCCATGTATACCCCTGTATACATACCCAAACGAATTGAAAGCAGGAACTCAATAGATACTTTTAAGCCAGTGTTCACAAGAGCATTAGTCAAAATTCCTTAAAAGGAAGAAAGAACCCAAATGTCCATCAAAAGATAAGTGGATTAACAAAGTGTGGTAGCCCAGGTGTGGAGGCTCATGCATGTAATTCCACCACTTTGGGAGGCTGAGGCAAGTAGATCCCTTGAGACCAGCCTGGCCAACATGGTAAAACCCTGTCTCTACCAAAAATACAAAACTTATCCTGGCATGGTGGCATGCACCTATAGTCCCAGCTACTTGGGAAGCTGAGACACAAGAATCACTTATCATTTGAACCCAGGATGTAGACGTTGTAGTGAGCCAAGCCAAGATCGTACAGCCTGGGTAACAGAGCAAGACTCTGCCTCAAAAAAAAAAAAAAAAAAAGTGTGGCATACATAAAGAATGAAATTTGGATACATGCTATAAACTGTGAAAACAATACGCTAAATGAAATAAGCCAGACACGTATTCCATTTATACAAGGTACCTAGAATAGGCATATTCATAGAGATAGAAAGTAGAATAGAAGTTACCAGGGACTTAGGGGCAGGGAAATGAGGAGTTAAGGTTCTTATTGATACAGAGTTTCTGTTTGGGATGATGAAGTTCGGGAAACAAATAGTGGTGATGGTAGTATAACACTGTGAATGTGCTTAAGTCACTGAATTGTATGTTTAAACATGGGTAAAATGGTAAATTGTATGTTACGTATATTTCACTACAAGAAAAAGGCATAATTTCCTCCCCGAATTCTCAAAGAACAGAAAATTTTTTTTCAAATTTGACTTTTATATGAAAGTAAATGACAAAATTAATCTCATACAATCACTTAAAAATGTTTATCTTTATTTCAGAATAACCTATAGGACCATACCCAAATAAAGGTCCTATCAGTACTTCTCATGAGTTATCAGTTTTGCTTCTAGAGACCCACCAGTCAAAGCAGTAAAACTAAATCTCCTTAACAAAACTGAAGTCATCAGAAAATCAGTGCTAAAGGGGTGATGAAACTTTACTTAACACTCCCTGTATGCAAGATGACTTATTGCATTCCTAAAACTTCTACTTTGATTCCCAATATATCTGTTTTTTTTTTTTCTTTTTTTCAAAAGCATCGTTTTGGTGAAAATTCCAATACATGAGTTAAAAAAAAAATCATTATCATCGTAACAGTACTTTAAATCAATTATTCCTTTTGCCTGCAACAGGGTCCAGCAAAGCCTTACCACCTCAAGCAAAATCCACTACACCTATCTATGCTCAAGAAGTAGTTTGGCTACTGAAGACATGCTGGTCTCTTCCAAGCCTTTCCTCAGGATCCACACATCAGACATTCATCTCTATTTTCCAAAGAGCACACCATGGCTGCTGTGTTCCTCTCCTTCTCTTCTTCCTCTTTTGATACCTTTTCCTTATCTTTTAGCTTCTCCTTATTTAGAGTGAACTGGATTGGATTAGCCGCTGGTCTCGTCCTTAAATAATACATCCCAGTCTTCAAACCCTACAAGGAAAGTAAAGACAATGATTAGGAGAAACTCTGTGAGAATACTAGACATTCCTGGCTGGGCGCTGTGGCTCACGCCTGTAATCCCAGCACTCTGGGAGGCCGAGGTGGGTGGATCACTTGAGGTCAGGAGTTTGAGACCAGCCTGGCCAATATGGTGAAACCCCGTCTCTACTAAAAATAAAAAATTGCCCAAGAGGGGTATTGCATGCCTGTAAATTTCAGATACTTAGGAGGCTGAGGTTGCAGTGAGCCAAGATTGTACCACTGTACTCCAGCCTGGACAACGGAGCAAGACTCCGTCTAAAAAAATATAAAATAAAATAATAATATTAAAATAAAATAAAATAAAATACATTCCTGGCCAGGCGCAGTGACTAACACCTGTAATCCTAGCACTTTGGGAGGCCGAGGCAGGTGAATTGCTTGAGACCAGCCTGGCCAATATGGCAAAACCCCATCTCTATTAAAAATACAAAAATTAGCCGGGCGTGGTAGCACACGTCTGTGATGCCAGCTATCCAGGAGGCTAAGACATGAGAATCGCTTGAACCCAGGACAGAGGTTGCAGTGAGTTGAGATCACGCCACTGTATGCCAGCCTGGGCAACAGAGTGAGTCTCTGTCTCAAAATACATACATACATACATACATACATACTTACAGACAGACAGACATAAAATAAAATACATTCCCATGAACCAGATCAAACTTTTTTTAAACTTGGAATTCTATCTCCTCTAGGAGTACTCTCAAAAATGCTTTGCGAGTCAGACAGAAATACCCTGTTCTTTTCACCGCTAAAACAGGCTTATCTCTTTGGAATGGTCAAACATTTTTATTCTTTTGTCTTTGTTTTTATGTATATGACTTCCAAGTTTGCCCAAGACAACATGTCTGCCTTAGGTTATAACTATTTAGAGAGCTAGACTGTGTCTCTGTATAACAACAGACTAAAAGACTTCAAAGATAAAGATCATCATCTTCTATTCAGTATCCTCAGTGCTGGCACCTACTAGATGTTCAATAAATGTTAAATTAAAAAACAAATTTATAATTCTACTTAAATACCCAATACATTATCAGGGAATAAGAACATAATCTAAAATCACCGACTTTACAGCTGGCAATGACTAGCTAAGTAATCTGGCTTTCACTTTATAAAGTGAGAAAACAATGGATGTTTTCGAATAGTGGGTTGACATGTGCAAAGTTTTATTTGAGGAATGGTGGTAATGCACACAAAATGGCTGGGAGCAGAGATATTAGAAGGAATAAGGTCAGTTTAGAATAACAGCAGCAGAAAAGGAAGGAAGATATTTAAGAAATAATACAAAGGAACAGTCAACATAACTTGGTAATTATACAGAGAGTAAAGGAAGGAAAGGATCACAGGTAACTCCAAGTTTTCAAACCTAAGAAGGAAATAAACCTAACAGAAAGAAGAAAATCCAAGGCAAGACCTTGATCTAGTACAAAAACCATGGATTGGTTTTAACATTCTGGATTTGAACTTAAAGAACTTCCAGGTGATAATTTTTAATGGGTAGCTAGAACATAAAATCATTCCAATGTCAAAATATCTCAAGCTGGCAATTAAGTCCTCCTTGATATTCTCTACCAACCTGCTTCCAGCCGTAGAAGTGCATACTAGTGAGTTTGCCATAGTTAGGCTCAGCAATGTGGATATTCAAAGATTGGCTTTGATCAATGAAAGCACCTCTCTCAGCTGCCATCTTGAGAACGGTTTTCTGAGAGATTTCCCACACAGTTTTATAAAGTTGCTTCAGGTCATCAGGAATTTCTGGTATGCTCTAAAGAAGGAAAACCAAATGTTTACTTTACTCCAGTTAAAGAAAGCAGTGTATAATTAATAGAATAGTGACACAAGGTTTGACCCTGGTTTTACTTCCTCAGATCTGACCTTACTATTCAGTATCATATGATATGACCCTTATCAAGTTTACCAAGACTATTTAGGAAGTTGAACAAAACCCCATCTAACCAACCAAATATCAATCTGGTGACAGTAATTTCAGCATCCCTTTTTTGTTGGTTTTTGATTTCCAATATATCTGTTTTTGAGAATTAAAAATTGGTTTATGACCCAAATATTCATTCTTCTAGAGGCACTTAAAGAAAGGAAAAGTCAGAGCTAAGCAGCAATAAATGACCCTTGAGTTTTGCAGAAAACACAAAAACTAAGGGCTGTAATTCACAGGGATCAAGGGAAGCAATGAGATAAAACCCTTTAAATAAGCTAGGATTCCAAACTCCCTTTGGAATACAAATAAATCAGGTTTTCTTAGGTCTAGGGTTAACTTTCATTAAAATACACAGACTAGCTCATGCTAATTTCTGTCATCAAATATGGAACTGTTATAGGACTCATCATCTGTGTTGCTAAGCAGACCAACATTTAGCCAGACACCTCTATCTGCAAATAAATGCCTCTTGACTCTTAGTTGCAAATATTTACACTATTTGTGACTCTGTCTTTTGGACTATCAGTCCTCAACCATGATTTTTAATTAAGTTTGACTCTCTTAATTTCAGTCTATCGATGATCCCCCAAATTTTGATGTACTTTGGAATCACCTAAAGAATCTTTAAAAAGTATTAAGGTCTGAGACCAGGCACGGTGGCTCATGCATGTAATCCTAGCACTCTGGGAGGCCAAGGCAGGTGGATCACCTGAGGTCAGGAGCCTGGCCAACATGGTGAAACCCTCTCTCTACTAAAAATATAAAAATCAGCCGGGCGTGGTGACAGGCACCTATAATCCCAGCTACTTGGGAGGCTGAGGCAGGAGAATCGTTTGAACCCAGGAAGCAGAGGTTGTAGTAAGCCATGATCCCACCACTGCACTCCAGCCTGGGCAACAGAGACTTTGTCTCAAAAAAAAAAAAAAAAAAAAAAATTTATGTCTGGCTCCTGCTCCTAAACATTTAATTGGTAAAGAATGCAACCTAAGCTTCAGGATTTTAAAAGTTCCCCAATTGATTCTAAGATGCAGAAAAATTGAGTACTACTACTTTATATTATTGCATAAAAACAAGATGGTAAGGGCTATGTACAGATGTGTGCAATCCTAGCGCAACAATGAAGAGGTGAACAGAGCTACATAAGCAAAGCCTAGACGAACACAATGAAGTCATTTTCTCCATTGTCTGGCAAGAGTGAGGAGGTACCACAATGTCCAACTCAGCCCCTACAGAGCACATTTCATTTTCTTTCTATACCTGAATAGAGCCATTGCATGCAATAATCTGGTTTTTCATCTCTTCATGCCATAGGCCCCGCTCAGTAAGATCTTTCAATAAGTGAGGATTTACAATCTGAATGGAAAAGCAGAAAATATATGAAGAAATAAACAACAGTGACAGCTTAGAAAAGACTACAGCTTTGAAGCTTAAACTAAAATCACTTAAGAATTATTTAATGCTAGATTGCTTGGTAAATTCTATTTTTTACAAAAATGAGACATCAATGCCACCACACAAAAGCTATATTCCTTTAAGATCTTGACATCTGTTATTCAAGAAACAATATAATTAGCCAGGCATGGTGGCGCAGCACGCCTGTAATCCCAGCTACTTGGGAGGCTGAGGCATGGGAATTGCTTGAACCTGGGAGGCAGAGGTTGCAGTGAGCAGGATCATGCCACTGCACTCCAGCCTGGGTGACAAAGTGAGACACTTTCTCAAAAACAACATCAACAACAACATTGTGGTGTGGTAATCATTATATAATATATACACATATCAAATCATTATACTGTATACCTTGGATTTATACACAATTTTTATTGTCAATTATACCTTAATAAAGCCGACAAAATATTTTAATTAAAAAAGAAACATATAGCATTTGCAAAAGTGAAAAGAATAGCATCTAAGATGGGTAAATCTATAAATAACTTAGGTTAAAAAAATTAGAAACGTATCCTTCTCAAACTTTACAGAACTTTATTTCAGGATATCTGGAAATTCACAAATAGTCTTTTAAATTGAGGTTCTCAAACCCTAGCTACACATAAGAATTACCTGGGAACCTTAAAAACAAACAAACAAAAAACCACTGGTCTCACCCACCATAAATTCTAATTGGTAACCAAGTCTGAGAACCACTGCCTTAAATGATACTTCTTTACATATTTTGAGTATCCTAACTTAAGCATCTGGGGGAAGTTATAGAATATGTCATTATGATTACATAATGGTTAAACATCATGTTAACTCTACTATCAACAACTTACTTTCATACATAACCCTCAGTAATTCATTTTTTCAACAAATTATTTATTAAATGCCTATTGTGCTGAAATATCAATAACAAATAATAATATTGGAGATGAAGATGACTCTCTTTATCAAAGCTTTGCACCCAAACTAAGAAAATGGGCAAATTAAACACGAGTGAGCATTTACTCCCAACATTAGGCTTTCAAAAAATCTCCCTGTAGGGCTGGTTGTGAACTGCTCACCTGAAATTCTCCTGACAAGACTCTGCGAGTATAGATGTTGCTGGTGTAAGGTTCAATGGACTCATTATTCCCCAGGATCTGAGCAGTGGAAGCTGTAGGCATCGGGGCAATAAGTAAACTGTTTCTTATACCATACCTAAAGAAAAGGAGATTATCAGGTTCTAGTCCCAAAGCTACAATCTGCCAGGAAAGCAGCTACTTTAAGTCACTGTAGTAAATATAGATAAATGTAGTAAATGTAAATGTAACATCATACATGCATTGAATTCACATGTTGACTTTCAAATTAAACTACTACAGGCAGGCAATTCCACAGTATGGGTGCTATTATAGCTCCCTCTCCTCTTAAATGCCTGACTCCTAAACTGAATTAGTATAATTTTTATTGTTGACAATCCTTATCATGCCATGATTTATGCCACTTGGACTGTGGCACTCAGGAATCATAACACTTGATACACTATCTTGCCTAGGGAAACATTCAAAGTGCTGTTGAAGCACTCCCCACCTGTATTAGGGTATGCTCATCCAACCCTCATTCTTTTCTAAGTGCCTATAAAATCACTGTGCTAGGCCCCTTCTGGAAAAATAATGATGAGAAAGTGGTCAGAATCAGACAAATATCACCATAATTCTCCATTATCCTGTAAACAGGAAGAAATTATGCTCAAAGTATATTCTTCAATTATAAGTTCCTGGAAGAAGGTTAACATCTTTTGACAAATCAATGCCCAAGAGTACTTAAGAGACAATATACTATCTGACACACTGAGAAATCCCCCATCTGCCCCCAGCTCACCTTCAAAGCTCAGCCTAACTGATACCAATTTTAAAACATTTTTCCTGATCAGGCAGGCACAAATACAAATGTCAAATACAAATATCTGCTCTGCAAACATTTTCTCTGACTTGTACCTTTCCATACACCTTAACTACTTGTCTTCTTAGTCTCAAGTTTTTAAAACACAAAGAGCCTGTATTTCCTACATTCTATACCTATGGATTCATAAGGTGCTTAGCATACAGCCTCATATCCTGATGGAGTCTGTACAACTGGATATAGTTTGGCTGTGTCCCCACCCAAATCTCATCTTGAATTGTAGTTCCCATAATCCCCACGTGTTATGGGAGGGACCTGGTGGGAGGTAATTTAATCACGGAGGAGGTTACCCTCATGCTGTTCTCATGATAGTGAGTTCTCACAAGATCTGGTTTTATAGGGGGCTTTTCTCCCTTTATTCAGTACTTCGCTTGCCGCCATATTAAAGAAGAACCTGTTTGCCTTTCCTTCTGCTATGATTGTAAGTTTCCTAAGGCCTCCCCAACCCTGCAGAATTGTGAGTCAATTAAACTTCTTTCCTTTATAAATTACCCAGTCTCAGGCAGTTCTTTATAACAGTGTGAGAACTGACTAACACAACTGGGTTCTCTACTTTTTAGTTTTTATTATCTTTTCATTTACTTTTTTTGGGGGGTGTTTCTCCACCTTACTCTGTCACTTTGTAGTGAGGTATCAAGCAAACCACCAACTATCTTCATGTCTTTACTGCCTCATCTGTAAAATAGCAACACCATCTGTCTACAGACAGGAAACTGTTGTGAAAAGTCATACATATATGATATATTCAAACTATGGAATTGTCTGTAATAATTAAAAACATTAGATAGATCTACATGTACTAAAAGAGAAAGAGCTCCAAAATAAATCACTAAATAACAAGTCTCAAAATACATCAAGTCTTTCTTTTGAGACAAGAGTCTCAGTCACCTAGGCTGGAGTACAGTGGCACAATCTCGGCTCCCTGTAATCTCCACCTCCTAGGTTCGAGTGATTCTCACGCCTCAGCCTCCCGAGTAGCTGGGATTACAGGCACACGCCACCATGCCCAGCTAATTTTTGTATTTTTGGTAGAGACGAAGTTTCGCCATGTTGCCCAAGCTGGTCTTGAACTTCTGATCTCAAGTGATCCGCCCACCTCAGCCTCTCAAAGTGCTGGGATTACAGACATGAGCCACGGTGCCCAGCCCAGAATACACATTTGATCACATTTATATATACAACAAAACCGTGTGTGTGTACCTATCTGCAAATGTACTGAAAAAGATCTAGAAAAATACACACCATTAACAAGGCTTATCTCTGGGAAAAAGAATAAGTTACTTTTATGGTTTGTTTTCTGAGACAAATGGTTGGCAGAAGTATGAAGAAGGGCTTTTACTTTCTATTTTATTTCTGTATTTGAGCTTTATTAATAATAAATTTGTGTTCATATACTGATTTTGAAATTAGAAAAAAAAAGTCATGTATATAAAAAACTAGGCCATAGTATTTTGAGGGGGAAAAAAATATATATATATATATATAAAAATACAGTACAGGTCCATTTTCTTAAAAGTTGAATTTCCCATGTAAATACACTCTTGGAAGTGTGTGCGTACTCTTGGAAGAAAACCTAAAGGATGACAGACACTAAGATGAACACAGGGTTTCTGGGGGAGGCTGTATTAGTATAATTTTCATTTTCTCTTTCCAAATCTATGTTTTCCTAAATTTTCTAACATGTATTATTTGACTAGGAAAACAATTTTAATTTAACAATTTTAAGGCAAACAGTTTTTTTTTCAAAGAGCATTTTAAAGCTACTGCTTCATTCTCCAAATATTAATCACTTTGCATATGCATTAACCCATAAATGACAAAGTCATCACGATAGAAAACAAAAACAATTTGCTTTGTTATTCACTCTGCAAAACATTCTGCCTGCCTTTGAATCCGTTATGCTTATTAGTTTGAAAGGTCTACAAAAACTCAATTTTAAAACTTTTCTTTCTTATAGTTAAAACATATTACCCTCCAAAACTCTTCCAAAATCCCTTATTCCTATGACAATCAATTCAAACAAAAGCCATTTATATGCCCGATGTAACTAAATTGGGAAATAAATAAGAATCAAAAACATTAAAAAAAAAAAAGGCCGGGCGCGGTGGCTCAAGCCTGTAATCCCAGCACTTTGGGAGGCCGAGACGGGTGGATCACGAGGTCAGGAGATCGAGACCATCCTGGTCTACACGGTGAAACCCCGTCTCTACTAAAAAATACAAAAAACTAGCCGGGCGAGGTGGCGGGCGCCTGTAGTCCCAGCTACTCGGGAGGCTGAGGCAGGAGAATGGCGTAAACCCGGGAGGCGGAGCTTGCAGTGAGCCGAGATCGCGCCACTGCACTCCAGCCTGGGCGACAGAGCCAGACTCCGTCTCAAAAAAAAAAAAAAAAAAAAGCATAGTTGGAAAAAAGCCTTAATGAGAAAGAAAATTACCTAATCTAGGTGTGTTAAGTCCCTAAAATAAGATCAACTAATAATAGCAATTCCTACCAAGTACTGAAATGCTTTCATTGTGCCAAGCAACTTCCAGGTTGCTATATATATATTATCTTACAAAGTTTTTTTCCCAAATAGTTTTGTGAGATAGGCCATTTTAGCCCCATTTGTAATAAACGAGTTTAAGAAGTTAAAATGAC
Source organism: Trachypithecus francoisi (assembly GCF_009764315.1). NCBI lineage: Eukaryota > Metazoa > Chordata > Mammalia > Primates > Cercopithecidae > Trachypithecus > Trachypithecus francoisi. The sequence goes on from NW_022681473.1 coordinate 62,105,002, forward strand.
ATATCTAACTTCTGAAGATCCAGAAGGTGAACCTAAACCCTTCTGCCTTCAAAGCTACTTTACATCTCTTCACTTACTTTGCAATCTTCTCCTTGAGAAGGTTCCAGTCCCATAGGTCTGTAGGAGTAACATTCCACATATCATACTGAAGAATCTAAGGAATACACAACTCAAATTTATTCTACAGCAAGTTAAAACTATGAAAAAAAAAAAAAAAAAAAAAAAAAGACTAGCTGCCATGTCCCCACATCCCAACAAATGCTGTCTTCTAATCAACCTCTATGAGGAATACAAGCTCCAGAGATTTTCCTGTACAAAATTCCATGTAGTCATATTGATCAGAAGCAGGCTAAGAAAACTGATTATCCCACATCATATCTACAAACCAGAAAATTCTAACATTCATAAAAGCATGTGGCTGATACATTGTTTTTTTTACAGTAAAAATGCTACTTTAACCTTGTCTTTCTTCAGTGCCTTCATCTGTCCCTTGATCTGTTTACTTAGCTAAAAACACCTATTTTCCTCTAATACCAGCAGGAATGTCTGAAATAAAATTAACATTTTATATAGAAAAGAATCATAGTACTGACAATAAAGGCAGTGAAGGCAGAATTCTAACACAGCTCCTCAGATTCCCACACCTCGGTGCACAGGCTGTTTATAATCTCCACTTGAGTGTGGACATGACTTGAGAATAGGACGGATGTCACTCCAGTGATTATGGCAAAGGTGAAAGGTTTCTGCAGATGTAATTAAGGTTGCAAATCAGCTGATTCTGAGTTAAATAAAAGTCACTGCTAGGAGCAGTGACTCATACCTGTAATCCCAGCATTCTGGGAGGCCAAGGCAGGTAGATCACTTGAGGTCAGGAGTTCAAGACCAGCCTGGCCAACATGGCAAAACCCCGTCTCTACTAAAAATACAAAAATTAGCCAGGCGTGGTGCCATACGCCTGTAATCCCAGCTACTCGGGAGACTTGAGACAGCAGAATTGCTTCAACCTGGGAAGCAGAGGTTGCAGTGATCTGAGATCACAGCACGCACTCCATCCTGGGTAACAAAGTGAGACTCTGTCTCAGAAAAAAAAAAGGGGAGGGGTGGTGGAGGGGTGGCGGGGAGATTATCCTATATGGACCTGATTTATTAGGTGAAACACTCAAAGAGACTAGAGTATGCCCCTTTTGAAATGAGAGATGGTCTCTCCCACTGGCCTTAAAGAAGCAAGATGCCATGAATCCTTGAAATATATTTTGCCAACAACGAGGTGAGCTTGGAAGAGAACTCTGTGTCTCAGATGAGACCACAGCCCTTACCAACATCTTGAACATAGACCCAGAAAAGAAGGCCCAGCTAAGCTAAGTCTGGACTCCTGACATCTGGAAACTGTGAGATAACGAATGCATGTTTTAATCCACAGAAAATAAACACTGGCAGCATCCCTCTTATATTATTTTAGCAATGACTAGTTCTAAATAAGAGATTAAAACAGAGTATCCTTTTTACTCCAGAGGACAAAGGTACTGAAGTTTCCTATGGCTGGTGCAACAAATTACTAAAAACTTTGTAACTTAAAATAACAAAAATGTATTCTATCATAGTTCTGAAGACCAGAAGCCCAAAATCAACATGTTGGGAGGGCCACACTCCCTCCAGAGGCACTAGAAGAGATTCTGTTCCTTGCCTCTTATAACTTCTAGTGGCTATCAGCATTCCAAGGCTTGTGCTTGTAACACTCCAATTTCTGCCTCCATAGTCACGTTGCTTCCCCTTCTGTGTCTCTTGCAGGACAACTGTCATTAGATTTAGGGCCCACCTGGATAATCCAGGTAAATCTCCTTATCTCAAGGTTCTTCATTACACCTGCAAAAACCCTTTTTTGAACCAAATAAAATGAAATTCACAGGTTCCAGGAATTAGGAGGGACATATCCTTTTGTGGGGTCACCATTCAGCCCACTACAGGTACTCACAGGCAAAAACAATTTCATCCATATACTTACTCCTTTGCTAACTGGAGAGCCCTCATAGGTTTCATATGGGCCCTGCTCCTTGGCAAGGTCACAGCTGGCTTCCAGGGCGCCATAATAAATAGTTTCAAAGATCTGCTTATTCAGTAATTGGGCTTCTGCACTCTCAAAAGGGTATCTCATCAGGATAAAAGCATCTGCCAGACCTTGTACCCCAATTCCAATGGGGCGATGACGTTTATTTGATAGGCATGCCTTTGTGTCAACAGATTTTAAAGAAAAGGAGAAAATATTACTGAACAGGAAAAGCAACATTCTGTACCAAATGAGACAGACTACCTCTTTTTCTCAAACCACTTTACTGACAACCATTTAAATAATGACTTGAAGATCATGACTGATTCCTTTCAATTTGGATTTCAATAATTACCAATAAGCAGAGAAATATATTCATACCTCTGGTACAGGATAGTAGTTTATATCAATAATTTTATTCAAGTTTCGGACAACGACTTTAGTGACTTCAGCCAACTTCTTAAAGTCATATGTGTGTTCTGATGTGACATACATATTCAGGGCCAGGGAAGCCAAATTACAAACAGCAACCTGGAATGCAAAAAACAGGTCAAGAATCACACAATTTTTATTTCTACTTCCTATGTCAACTACACCACCATGTGAGCCTCTAATACTCTCAAGACAATAAAATTTTAAATTTTTATATTTGACTTCTCCCTCTTCATCATTCATCAGTCCATTTCTAAATCCCACTGATTCTATTTATTTCTTCAATACCTAGTCATATGTGTTAGTTATAACATGCATCAGCAAAATAAGATAGAGAATCCTGTGTTCCACAGTACACAGCTCTATTATCAGACATATATCACACTATGTTATAATTAGCTTTTTACATATACCTATCTCATTATTCAGTAGATAAGTGCCCCTACAATATGGTAGCCACTGGCTACATGTATCTATTTAAAATGAAATAAAATTTGAGTTTCTCAGTTGCACTAGTCATATTTCAAGTGCTTAATAGCCATCAGATACAGAACATTTCCATCACTGCAGAAAGTTCTTCAAAGCACCCATGTCCACCTCACCTTCACTGATATTCTGATAAGCCCTTAGCAACAAAGGATTCCAATTTGTGATTTCTGAAAAACTTCTTCCAGTGATTCCTCCACTACACTAGGCAGTGAGCTTCACACAAGGATCATTTTATTTATATCTTTAGCACTAACAACACATCTGGCACACAGTAAGTCTTGATAATGCTGAATGAATACACTTTCTTTTCCATTTTGATTATGACTATCCCAAGCCAAAGTCTTAACTTCTCTCACCTGGACTACTGAAAGTTTCCCAGTTGAACTCTTGATGCCCTTCACATCTACTCCATTCTACACATGTTGCCAAATACACATTTTTAAAATATAGCTTGAATCACAAAAGTCTAATAAATATCAGGGAGAGCCGGGCGCGGTGGCTCAAGCCTGTAATCCCAGCACTTTGGGAGGCCGAGACGGGTGGATCACGAGGTCAGGAGATCGAGACCATCCTGGCTAACACCGTGAAACCCCGTCTCTACTAAAAAATACAAAAAACTAGCCGGGCGAGGTGGTGGGCGCCCGTAGTCCCAGCTACTAGGGAGGCTGAGGCAGGAGAATGGCGTAAACCCGGGAGGCGGAGCTTGCAGTGAGCTGAGATCCGGCCACTGCACTCCAGCCTGGGCGATAGAGCGAGACTCCGTCTCAAAAAATAAATAAATAAATATATATATATATATATATATCAGGGAGAAAAATAGGCAGGAAAAGAAGACAGAGAGTACTTGGGATAAAGATGAAGGGGGTGTAATTTTTAAACAGAGTGGTTAAGAAAGACCTCACTGAAACTGTTGCATATGAACAAAGAACCGAACAGGTTAGAAAGCAAACCATGTGGCTATGGGAAGAGGGGGTGCATTTTAACATTCAAGAGGGAAGAAAGAGCAAAAATTCTGAGATAGGAGCACGCTTAACATGTTTGAGAAAGAGCAAGAAAATGAATAGGGTTGAAGCAGAGTGAACAAAGGGGAAAGTAACCACAGATGAGGTGGGTTATCCAGTTGTGTAGGACCTTGTAGGGCATTCTAAGAACTCTGGATGGAAAGGAATGAAGTACTGATACATGCTACAACACGAATAAAAGAATATGTTCAGTGAAAGAAGCCTGACACAAAAGGCCACATATTATATGATTCCATTTCTATGGAATGTCCACAAATCTAGAGACATAAAATATATTAGTGGTTGTCAAGGGCTGAGGGAAGAAGGGAACAGGGAGTGACTGCTAATGGGTAAAGTGTTTCATTATCTAGAGTGATAAAAATGTACTACAGGCTGGTCACGGTCGCTCATGCCTGTAATCCCAACACTTTGGGAGGCCAAGGGGGGTGGATCACGAAGTCAAGAGATTGAGACCATCCTGGCCAACACGGTGAAACCTCGTCCCTACTAAAAATAAAAAAATTAGCTGGGCGTAGTGGCGCGCGCCTGTAGTCCCAGCTACTTGGGAGGCTGAGGCAGGAGAATTGCTTGAACCCAGGAGGTGGAGGTTGCAGTGAGCCGAGATCGAGGCACTACACTCCAGCCTGGTGACAGAGTAAGACTGTCTCAAAAAAAAAAAAAAAAAAATACTACAATTAGATAGTAGTAATGGTTGCACAGACTTGCAGATATACCCAAAAAAAAAAAAAAAAAAAACCACACACACAACAACATGAATTGTACATTTTAAAAAGAATGAATTATAGCTCAATTTACAAAAAGAAAGAACTCTGTTGACGTTGCAGTGAGCCACACTCCAGGCTGGGCAACAGAGTGAAATCTTGACTCCCTCAAAAAAAGGAATTCTGCGTGGGTTAGCAAGCCAAAGAGTAGTTTTGTGCAGACAAATGACATTATCTGATTTTTATTTTTAAAATGTCAGTCTAGCCTCTATAATATAATCTATCTTGCATAATAGTTACCTCAATATATGTCGATTTCTTCCAACTAAATTAGAAGTTTCCAGAGGACAGCATATTTATTTATATTCTCAGCTACTTAACAGTGTTTTATATACAGCTGGTGCACAATAAATTTTGAATTAAAATGTATATTAATTCAGCATATATTTAACTCAATTTCCATTTACTTCCTGACTTTTCATTTGTCTTTTTTTTTAAGGTCCTAGAATTGAGGATCTTCACCTTCCTCATTTCCATAGTTTACACCCAATATGAAAGCAGCCTGTCATCCAATTACTGCAACCATCTCCCTAGGCTAACCTCTAACCTCTTCTCACAGCAAGACACTCTGTAACCAGACACAGGAACCATCATTTTCATCTTAACATTCTGATACTATTTTCCTGTCAGAAACCTACAAGGGCTTCCTATCTCTGGGACATGTCAGTTTCTACCTTCTATCTCCCTTCCCCCAGCCATAGCCATTTCTCCATATTCCAATAATTAATCTACTTGCACCATCAAAACAGACTTACTTGCCACACTGCACAAAACCCAGCCCTGTCTCTGGCATATCATACAGACCACTCTTTCCAAATGGAAAGCTCCTCTCTAAAACTTTTTTTTAAAACATCAAATCCATGTCCCATTTCTAGCCTTGATTCTTCTGTGAAGTCTCTTTACAGACTTTGAGATTAGAATTGGATCTCACCATTCACTGAAAGGACTCTCTTTATAAGCTTACATACGTTTTTTGTTGCTGTTTTTGGTTTTTGTTTTTCTTTTTGTTTGTTTTGAGACAGGGTCTCACTTTGTCACCCAGGATGGAGTACAGTGGCACAATCTCAGCCCACTGCAGCCTCCACTTTCCAGGCTCAAGGCTTACATACTTTAAACTGAATGTACATCCTAACACATTTTTGTGTGTGTCCTAAACCAACATAACTGTATATTTCTATTTTTCTTGAGTAAATGTTATTACAATGATGTGTGTATAAGAAAAAACTGTGTCTTTCCCACACGGCTTAGACTAAAAAACATTTATAGGCACAGATCATACCCTTTCCTTCCTTTGCTCTCTGCCTTTAACAGTATTCTTCTGCTTACCACTATGCAAACTCCCTTCACTTATCTTAAGTGAGGAATTCACAAATTCCTAAGGTTCTTTTCTTAGTACTCTAGGAAATGCCTAAGGTTCTTTTCTTAGTACTCTAGGAAGAATTTTTTCTACCTACCTCATCTTTGCTGGTGTACTCCACTATTTCTGTGCACAGGTTGCTGCATTTGATGGTTCCCAGGTTCTGCTGGTTGCTCTTCCGATTACAGGAATCTTTGTAGAGCATATACGGGGTGCCTGTTTCTGTTTGAGACTCAATGATGGCATACCAAAGCTGCTGAGCTTTTACAACTTTGCGGACACGACCTTGTTTCTCATAACTGAAAGGCACAAATATTATTTAATATATATTCCCTATATTTATTGTGTATTTATTTACAATGTCTACGATATATATTTATTGTAGACAACTTGAAGACAATTAAAATATAAAGTTATGAAAGCTCTTAAATTTTTTCTAAGTTTTGCTAAAGCAAAAAAGAAATATGATACTTATTTTACTCTGGCTAAAGCCATAGAGGAAAATGAGGCTGTTTTAGGCTCCTTCAAATGATCCCAATCCCACTAAACCAATAATATCTTTCATAATAAAAAGGAGTAAAAACTAAGGAAACCAAATCTCTTAATATTGTGCTAATTTTTTTTTTCTTTTTTGAGACAGAGTTTCGCTCTGTCGCCCAGGCTGGCATGCAGTGGCACAATCTCAGCTCACTGCAACCTCCACCTCCCGGGTTCAAGCGATTCTCCTACCTCAGCCTCCCAAGTAGCTGGGACTACAGGTGTGCACCACCATGCCCAGCTAATTTTTGGATTTTTACTAGAGATGGGGTTTCACCATGTTGGCCAGGCTGGTCTTGAACTCCTGACCTCAAATGATCCACCTGCCTCATCCTCCCAAAGTGCTGAGATTACAGATATGAGCCACTGCACCTGGCCTATTTAATTTTAATAAACTATTGACATATGTATCCTAGTCACTCATGATTCCTTTATGTAACATAAAGTATAGCTTATCAAAAGTACTATATGACAGAGCAAAATAATAACCCTGCTAGTCATCTTAATTTTTATAAGGATCAATTAAAAATCCCAAGAACCTATTTATACATTCCAAAGTTTTAAGAAAGAAGAAGACACAACTCAATTTTGGTGAAGAGTTAGGAAGCAAATATGACCAAAATTATTAGTCACTTTTTCTCTTAGATGCTTCAAAAGATTCTTGACAAGTACTTTTGATATTTGGACCCCTGAAATAAGAGAAACCATGATTAAAACATTATTGTTTTCTTTTATATTTTTCCCATACCTTTCATATAGTTTCTCAAATTCCTCTCCCCAAACCTCATCCAGACCAGGACACTCATTTGGACACATCAAAGACCAGTCCTATAAAGGAAAGGACAAAATCACTCATATGAAACTTAAAATAGCCAAGCATAATCCATTAGAAACACTGCAAGCATAAGGTGACTTTTACAAGTTCTCTTGGAAATTTGCTGTAGAAATAATTTCAGGTTCAGGCCCAAACATCTAGGTCTGCCTGTTTATACATGACCTTTCAAGCATTTAGGTCACAAAGCATCTACTTCAGAGAACAGAAATATAAGACAAGCACAGCATCTCTTAACTTGTTCAGAATGCCTTCTGTTCCTAAGCACGACTTAAGATGACTAAAAAAGAGAAAGCTCATGTGAATCAAGTCGCCATTACCAACAAGTACCTATCTCTCACCTGATTAGTCTCCACTCGCTTCATGAAGAGATCAGGAATCCAAAGAGCAAAGAAAAGATCTCTGGCACGCTGCTCTTCCTTTCCCGTGTTCTTCTTTAAATCAAGGAATTCAAAGATGTCTAAATGCCAAGGCTCCAGGTAAATAGCAAATGCCCCAGGACGCTAGTGGTAAATAAATCATAATTCTCTTCAGAATAAAAATGAAACAAAGAAACATCATGTCTCCCAAAGCACTTTTATAGTATCTCCTTTGATCTTCACTACAATGAATTAAATAACATAAAAGTATTATAAAAGTGTAAGTTTTCCATATACAATTGTAAAAGTAATATTTTACAATTCTATGAGTTAAAACGAATGAATGATATAAACAAAATGTGAAACAAGAAAAGTTAACTTTTCTGAAGTGACATGATGAACTACAAATGGACCCTCCTCTTTAGCAACAGCCCAGCTCTCTTTATACAACATGACATGTACATAAAGCCCAAAGGAAGATGCTTTTACAAAATAAGCCGTGCTCTTATTGAAGGTCAAAAAGTTGATCTGTCTTATCACGGTCCCCAACGTCCATCAGAGAGAAATTCAGAAACTAACAGGTGATTAGTGTGCCTACAGTCACAAAAGGCAGACTCTAGTTGCAAACCATCCTGTTGATAAAATCAGGTAAACAACCCAATTCTCTCAACTTTACTGTTTCTTCTATGAATTAGGGAGAGTTTTTGTTTGTTTGTTCTGTTTTGTTTGAGACAAGGTCTAGCTCTATTGTCCAGGCTGGAGTACAGTGGTATAATCTCGGCTCACTGCAACCTCCTGCCTACCAGGCTCTAGCCATCCTCCCACGTCAGCCTCCCAGGTAGCTGAAACTACACCATACCTGGTTAATTTTTGTATTTTTTGTGGAGATGGGGTTGCGTCAGGGTGGGTCTTGAACTCATGAGCTTAAGCTATCAGCCCACCTCAGCCTCCAATGTGCTGGGATTACACCCAGCCAATTAGGGAAAGTTTTGTTATTCCAGTTTGTTTTTGTTTTAAGAACAACCAAGGCCAGGTGCAGTGGCTAACACCCGTAATTCCAACACTTTGGGAGGCCAAGAAGGGTAGATTGCTTGGGTCTAGGAGTTTGAGATTAGCCTAGGCAAGAAGGTGAGACCCCTGTCTCTACAAAAAATACAAAAATTTGCTGGGTGTGGTGGCACAGGCCTATGGTCTGAGCTACATGGGAGGGCTGAGGCAGAAGGATTGCTTAAGTCCAGGAGGTCAAGACTACGGTGAGCCAACGTCGTGCCATTGCACTCCAGCCTGGGTGATAAGAGAGAGACAAAAAAAAAAACAAACAAACAAAGAAAAACGTAGAGCACATGTTACAACCCCATTTCAAGTGACATATTTATATGAGTTACAACTTGAGAAATTCTTTGCAAATAAACTATTATGTAAGAAAGCTGAATAGATCAGTGGTTGTCTAGAGCCAGGGATAAAGTATGTGTGGGTAGGGGTGACAGGGGTGACTGAATGTAAAGGTATATGAGGGAGAAAAGATTTTGGGGTAATGGAAATGTTCTACCTCTTTATCAATGTGGGGATTACACAAGTGTAACATTTGTCAAAACCCATCAAACTGTACATTTAAAGTATATGCATATTGAAATAATTATACCTCCTCAAATTGATTTTACAAGTAAAAAATAAGTAATCAGAAACCACACATCTTAAGCCATCTTAAGTGTATATGACTAAAGCACCTTTAGTTCTGATTTCCAGTACTTTCAAGTCATGGAGCATACCTTGTTCCCACCTTGATCCACATATCGAGCTGTGTTGTTATATACTCTCAGCATCGGTACAAGGCCATTGGAATTGCCGTTAGTCTAAAAGAGAGACCATGATAGAAAAGACAGAGGGCAGTCAGCAAAGAAAAGAACAAAATGGCCCCATTCTTTTATCAAAAAAGATGCCTAATTTCTAGGTAGCAATCTAAGAAGTTTTACCTGCTCTCCATCTCTACTTCTGCTTTGGAAAAATAATGCCCAAATAAAATCAACAAAATGCTGAATAAATTACAATTATGTACTAAGTTACCTCACAGCATTTCTAATTTACAATGAGATGTAACAATTACAAGTCAAAGGGATCGAAAATCAAGGTAGCTAAATTTAAACTCTACATCTTCTAAAGGTCGTTATATAAAGATACACTTTGGGTAGAGTAAAAAAGAATATAAACACTACTACAATGCCTTTTTCCCAAAAGAAATCAAGGCAATTTATAATAAGAATTACATGCAGTAGCTATATCAGGGCAATAAATAAGGTAAAAGGAGATTCTCAGCAATAAGTGGACTCTAGAATGATGTTAAGAAAATAGAGACTCCTATGACTAGAAGACACTTCATCAAATTCTTTAAATAACCCTTCTGATCCCAATACAAGCCTTTAAACAGTCTAGAAAGATAAGTGAGCAATGGCTCACTCTACCATTGTGTAAAGTGCTGTATATATCACAGTACCTCCTAAACACAACATAATGGAATAATTTCCTTCCGGAACTTTATTCTACAGGGTTAGATATTTTCTTCACCTTACAGAAAAGGAAACAAACTCAGACATAAAATAACTAACTCCAGGCCACATTACTAGTTAAGTAATGGAGCTAGGATTTAAATCCAGGTCTAACTCAAAACCATTATCTTGACTCCCAATGAATAGTAAACTAACAAAGGGCTGAAGTTTACATCATAAAGTGTCAATGCATAAATCCTGTATCCTGGCTCTACCACATATTAAGTGATTGATCTCAGAAAGTAGCAACTTTCTAAGTCTCAATTTCCTCACTTGTAAAATTAGACAATGGCACCTTTATTCACAAGGTTATTTTAAGGAATAAAATTCCTGGCATGAGTCTATAATCACAGCTACCTCATAGGGTTGTAGTAAGGGTCAAATGAGTACTTCATGTAAAACATTTAAAACAGACTTAACATACAGTAAGCAATCAATAAATGATAACTGTTCTTATTACTGCTAAAATAAGCCATTCTAAAACCTGAGCTAAAAAGGATTCTAGAAATTATCTAGTCAAATCTAAACGTCTAATAACATAGATAAAAATGAAGCCAGAAGTGAAATGACTCACTCCAAGTCACATAGCCATTTAGTAATTAACAGAGACCCAGGACTCCCAAAAAATAGCATATGCCCTCTGAACCATAAATCTGGTTGCTTTTAGACTTGAATCCCCTTTTAAAAGTCAAATGGCAGAAACTTACCCCAGCAATGTAGCTCCCAGTAGCCCGAATACAACTCACAGCAACACCAATTCCTCCAGCAGACTTAGAAATCAATGCACACTGCTTTAGAGTGTCATAAATGCCTTCAATGCTGTCATCTTTCATACTCAGAAGAAAACAGCTACAGGGGAAAAAAATGTCTCAACTTAGAGCAAGGAAATGAAGCAGAGTCACAAAAATGATTACTCAACACGAAGACAATAAGGCAAAAAAAAAAAAAAAAAAACAGTTGAAGTTTACAAAGTTCCTAAGTATTTTTCAAAGAAGAAAACCCACTTTACTGTACATGACACAATAAAACATATCGAAATATCATTTTAAAATCATCTTGCTGCCTCCTCTCGATAGTAAGTAAATAAGCCTAGGAGGAAGTCTTATAGATCTATAAGTCTATAATATTAGCTTACATTTTCACCAGACTGCAAATGTGCCATTTTCACATTTTCTCATGCATATTCATAAACATGCGTCACAGTCTTTTCAGGTTGTTAGTAAGCCAAAAAAAATAAACATTTATGAAAATAATCTATCCAATGGTCAACCAATTCTTTGATATGTCTACCAAAATTATAGCTCCTTTACAGTCTTTTTAAAGACAATCCCTTTACCTCCACTTTGGATCTCATCCTACTCCCCACCTTAGGAACCTTACCCTATCAATAATCTCTTCACTTCCCTGAATATTCAATCATGCAAATGGATTCTATCTACTGACTAGGTGTTTAATATTCAGACATTCAGAAAAATAAAGAGAATGATGTAACAAATACTGTGTACTTGCCATCTACCTCAAAAAACTAGACACCACAAATATAGCCTCACTGCAATCCTCTAACATTTTCAAGAATTTCTATTATGATATTTTTACATGTTCTACACTTAGAATTTTTCTGGTTGCATATCTATTTATCATTCCGCAACTTGTTTTAATTCAACATTGTTTTACAGAAATTAATCCTTTTGATACATGTAAACAAACTTTATTTTCATTGCCATAAGGTATTCTATTGTATAAATATACCAATACATCTGTCCCATGTGTCTGTTGATGAACATCTGGATTATTTCCAATTCATCTGCAATTCCAAACAATGCTGCTATAAAAATTATTGAACACATCCCCTTGTGTTTATCTCTAAGGATTTCTGTAGAATATAAACCTAGGAGACGAACTGCTGGGTCAAAAGATATATACATGTTTCACTTTACTCAAGATTCTCCAAAGTGGATGGACAAATCTATTTCTAGCAATGTATGAGATTTCCTTGTGCTCCACATTCTTGTCAATACTTGGAATTGTCAGCCTTTTCATTTTTATCAAATATATATATATACACACACATACATACATACATACACACACATAATTTTCATTTTCCTATTGCACAGTGTAACATCTCAGATGTTTATTAGCCAATCAAGTTTCTTCTTCCGTGTATTATTTGTTTATAGCCCTTGCCCATGTTTCTATTTGGCTTTCTGTTTTTCTTTTCTTTCTTTTTTTTTTTTTTTTCTGAGAAAGGGTCTAACTCTATTACCCAGGCTGGAGTGCAGTGGCATGATCATAGATCACAGCAGCCTGGACCTCCTGGGCTCAAGCGATCCTCCCACCTCAGCCTTTCAAGTAGCTAGAACTATAGGTGTGCACCACCATGCCTGGCTAATTTTCTACTTTTGCAGAGACAGGCTCTCACTATGTTGCCCAGGCTGGTTTCATATTTCTGCCCTCAAGCCAGCCTTTGCTTTGGTCTCCCAGAGTGTTGGAATTACAGGCAGGAGCCACTGCACCTGGCCTTGTTTTTCTTATAATCTCTCAATAGTTAACACATTGCAAATATCTTCTCTCTCAGTCTGAAACTTGTTTTTTTGGGGTTTTTTGTTGTTGTTGTTTTCGAGACGGAGTCTCACTCTTTTGCCCAGGCTGCAGGCATGATCTTGGCTCACTGCAAGCTCTGTCTCCCAGGTTCAAATGATTCTCATGCCTCAGCCTCCTGAGTAGCTGGGATTACGGGCATACGCCACCACACCTGGCTAATAGTTGCATTTTTAGTAAAGACGGGGTTTCACCATGTTGGCCAGGCTGGTCTCAAATTCCTAACCTCAGGTAATCCACTCACCTTGGCCTCCCAAAGTGTGAAACTTGTTATTTGACTTTGTTTTTGGTTCACAGAAGTTTTTAATTTTAATGTAGTCAATTTTTCCAATGTTTTGCTCTATGGTGTTTTGCTCTGAGGTCATGCTATATATTTTCCTATTGAGATGTAAGTGGAAGTAGGCCAGGTGCAGTGGCTCACGCCTATAATCCCAGCACTTGGGAAGCCCAGGCAGGTGGATTACCTGAGGTCAGGAGTTCGAGACCAGCCTGGCCAACATGGAGAAACCCCATCTCTACTAAAAATACAAAAATTAGCTGGGTGTGGTGGCGTGTGCCTGTAACCCCAGCTACTCAGGAGGCTAAGGCAGGAGAATTGCTTGAACCCGGGAGGCAGAAGTTGCAGTAAGCCAAAATCATGCCACTGCACTCCAGCCTGGGCAACAAGAGCAAAACTCCAACTCAAAAAAAAAAGGTAAAAAGGTAAGTGGAGATATTAAGAGTCACAATGTCTACAATTCACTTTTTTTTTTTTTTTTGGAGGAATCCCTCCAGAGGTTTTGAGGGAGAATCTGTTCCTTGCTTTGTACAGCTTTTGGTGGCTAATTGCTCTCCTTTGTGGCCACATGACTCCAATTTCTCCCTCCATCTTTACATCACTTTCTCCTCTTCCGTAAGTTGTTATCTCCCTCAGCCTCTCTCTTACAAGGATACTTTTGATTGGATTAAGGGCCCACCCACATAATTCAAGATAATCTCCCCATGTCAAAATCCTTATCATACCTGCAAAGACCACTTTCCTTATCAGGTAACGTTTACAGGTTCTAGGAATTTGGACCTGATATTTTTGGGCAGTCTTTTGCTCTTTCACATGAATTTTAGAATCAGTATGTTGAGATTTTGACTAGAATTACTTTGAATCTATATTTTAACTTGGGAAAAACTGACATTTTAATAAAATTGAATCTATTCCATTCATTTATTATTTAATGTCCTTTAATCATGTCTTAGAGAAATTTCTAAAAAACTTAAAAATCCAGGAATGGTAGCTCATGCCTGTAATCCCAGCACTTTGGGAGGCCAAGGAAGACGGATCACTTGAGGTCAGAAGTTTGAGATAAGCCTGGCCAACTTGGTGAAACCCCGTCTGTATTAAAAATACAAAAATTAGCTGGGTGAGGTGGCACACGCCTGTAATCCCAACTATTTGGAAGGCTGAGGCAGGAGAATCACTTGGACCTGGGAGGTGGAGGCTGCAGTGAGCTAAGATCACACAGCTGCACTCCAGCCTGGGCAACAGAGGGAGACTCTGTCTTAAAAACAAAAAAAAGGCCGGGTGCGGTGGCTCACACCTTTAATCTCAGCACTTTGGGAGGCCAAGGCGGGTGGATCACGAGGTCAGGAGATTGAGACCATCATGACTAACATGGTGAAACCCCGTCTCTACTAAAAAAATACAAAAAAATTAGCCGGGCATGGTGGCGGGCGCCTGTAGTCCCAGCTACTGGGGAAGGTGAGGCAGGAGAATGGTGTGAACCTGGGAGGTGGAGCTTGCAGTGAGCTGAGATTGCGCCACTGCACTCCAGCCTGGGTGACAGAGCAAGACTCCGTCTCAAAAACAAACAAAAACAAAAACAAAAAGTCAATGATGGACCACATATACGACAGTGGTCATCCAATAATCTAAGGTTAATTTATTATTGAAGAAAATATTTTTAAAATAAATTTAGTGTGCACAATGTTTATACAGTCTACAGTCGTCAGTAATGTACTAGGCCTTCATATTCTCTTTTTTTTTTTTTTTTGAGATAGCGTTTCACTCTTGTTGCCCAGGCTGGAGTGTAGTGGTGTGATGTTGGCTCACTGCAACCTCCGCCTTCCAGGTTCAAGCAATTCTGCCTCAGTCTCCCAAGTAGCTGGGATTGTAGGCGCCCGTCACCATACCCAGCTAATTTCTGCATTTTTAGTAGAGACAGGGTTTCACCATGTTGGCCCTGTGGTCTTGAACTCCTGACCTTGTGATCCACCTGCCTCAGCCCCCACAAAGTGCTGGGATTACAGGCGTAAGTCACCGTGCTCAGCCAGGGCTTCATATTCATTCACCACTCACTTACTAACTCAACCAAAGCAATTTTCAGTCCTACAAGCTCTATTCATAACTGTCCTATACAGATGTATCTTTTTTTATCTTTTTTTCATCTTTTTTTTTGGAGATGGAGTCTCACTCTGTTGTCCAGGCTGGAGTGCAGTGGCGCAATCCTGGCTCACTGCAACCTCTGCCTCTCAGGTTCAAGCAATTCTCCTGCCTCAGCCTCCCGAGTAGGTGGGACTATAGGCACACACTGCCATGACTGGCTAATTTTTTAATATATATTTTTTAGTAGAGACAGGGTTTCACCGTGTTGGCCAGGCTGGTTTCGAACTCCTGACCTCAGGCAATCCGCCCGCCTTGGCCTCCCAAAGTGCTAGGATTACAGGCATGAGCCACCGTGCCCAGCCCATTTTTTATCTTTTATAGAGTACTTTAACTGTGATATGCTTGGATACACAAATACTTACCATTGTATTACAAAGGCCTACAGTATTCAGTACAGTAACATGCTACACAGGTTTATAGCCTACGAGCAGCAACAGGCTATGCCATATATCCTATGTGTGTAGTAGGCTATACCATCTAGGCTTATATAAGTACATTGTGTAATGTCTGCACAAGAAAACCACCTTACAACACATTTCTCAGAATATATCCCCATCGTTAAGTAATGCATGACTGTAGGTTAAGACTTAATTTTCTAACAGCTAAAGTACAGAAACTTAACTGATTGATGTATATTGAACTTATATCCAGATATTTTGCTGAAATCTTTTATTTCTAATAATGTGTCTGCAGATACTCTTGAGTTTCCTACGTAAAAGTCATTTCTTTCAATCATTACAGTTTTGTTCTCTGATTTCCAATCTTTTCTTTTTCTTATTTTACTGTGCTGGCTCAGCCTCCACTAACATGCTGAAAAAAGGGATGATACCATCTAGGTTTTTATTGGATATCTTTTGCCAAATTAAGGAAGTTATTTTCTGTATCAATTTTGTTAAACTGTTTACTATGAAAGAGCATTAAACTGCATAAAATGTTAATGCAATGAATTACATTATTTTTGACATTACCATGTTCTTGAATTCCTGAAACAAACCAATGTGATAATGGGTATTATTTTTTTTAATGTATTACCAGACTGTTAAGTGTTCCTTTTCTCAACAAATGGCATCATCATTAATCCTGTTACTTACTGTATCCATAAATGCAATAACTACTGTTGACCCATATTCTGTCAATTTGACACCCTACATATCTTTTATATATATTTTTATCTTAATCAAGGTATCACTCTGTTGCCCAGGCTAGAGTGCAGTGGCATAATCATGGCTCATGGCAGCCTTGAACTCCTGACCTCAAGTGATCTTCCCACCTCAGCCTTCCAAAGTGTTGGAATTACAGATGTGAGCCACCATGCCTGGCCGTAAATATCTTTTGATCTATCTGCTTCTGTCAATTTCTACTTTCACCTCCCTAATCTTTTTTTTTTTTTTTTTTTTTTTTTTTGAGACGGAGTCTCGCTCTGCCGCCCAGGCTGGAGTGCAGTGGCCGGATCTCAGCTCACTGCAAGCTCCGCCTCCCGGGTTCACGCCATTCTCCTGCCTCAGCCTCTCGAGTAGCTGGGACTACAGGCGCCCGCCACGTCGCCCGGCTAGTTTTTTTTTGTATTTTTAGTAGAGACGGGGTTTCACCATGTTAGCCAGGATGGTCTCGATCTCCTGACCTCGTGATCCGCCCGTCTCGGCCTCCCAAAGTGCTGGGATTACAGGCTTGAGCCACCGCGCCCGGCCTCACCTCCCTAATCTAAACTACCACAGTTTCTTATATAAACTGCTATAAGAGTCCCCTAACTAGTTCTTGGCACTTATTTTCTTTTTCTTTTTTTTTTTTTTTGAGACGGAGTCTTGCTCTGCCACCCAGGCTGGAGTGCAGTGGCCGGATCTCAGCTCACTGCAAGCTCCGCCTCCCGGGTTTACGCCATTCTCCTGCCTCAGCCTCCCGAGTAGCTGGGACTACAGGCGCCCGCCTCGTCACCCGGCTAGTTTTTTGTATTTTTAAGTAGAGACAGGGTTTCACCGTATTAGCCAGGATGGTCTGGATCTCCTGACCTCGTGATCCGCCCGTCTCGGCCTCCCAAAGTGCTGGGATTACAGGCTTGAGCCACCGTGCCCGGCCACTTATTTTCTTTTTACAACAACCTTATTGAAATGTAATTCACACCAGGCATGGTGGCTCATGCCTGTAATCCCAGCACTTTGGGAGGCCAAGGTGGGTGGATCACCTGAGGTCAGGAGTTCAAGACCAGCCTGACCAACATGGTGAAACCCCATCTCTACTAAAAATACAAAAATTAGCCGGGTATGGTGGCGGGCACCTGTAATTCCAGCTACTCAAGAGGCTGAGGCAGGAGAATTGCTTGTACCCAGGAGGCGCCACTGCACTCCAGCCTGGGTGACAGAGTGAGACTCTGTCTCAAAAAAAAAAAAAAGAAATACAATTCACATGTCAGAAATATAATTCCCCATTTAAAGTGTACTACTCAATGGCTTTTAATATACTCACAGAGTTGTGTAACCATCACCACAATCCAATCAATTTTAGAACATTTTTGTTATAAGCATTTGCCTTTTCTCCAAATCATTTACCACATTATAGTCAGAGATCTTTCCAGAATCTAAATCTCATTTAATCAGAGCAGGCAGCGATTAAAAGTTCATTAAATTATTTTTTAAGTGATGAACTGCCCAGTTTCTTCAGGTCAAGGTTTAATACCCTACTCAAAACACATACCTAGAAAGTTGTGGGTATACTCAAAACACCTACCTAGAAAGTTGTGGGCGGTTGGTACCAGCATTGAAGAGAGTGGGAGAAGCATGAGTAAACCACCTCTCAGAAAGAAGATTGTATGTTTCAATTGCTGCATCAATGTCTTCTTTGTGGATCCCAACAGATACTCTCATCAACATATGTTGTGGTCTTTCAGCCACTATAGACAAAAGAGGAGTTTTCACATGATGAGACATGTCAGAAAAAGTAGGTTGAGATAAGTATTTGAATTTTAGAAAAGGATACCGAAAGGAAACTAGAAAAACTTTATACTAATAAGCAGGACAATTACCCACAAACTAAACCTAAAGTCCAAAATGTTATCTGGAGTCTAAGTCTATATTAGTCTTATCTATATTAAGACTTATAGCTCAAAGCTATATATTCAATAAAATCAGTAGAAAATGTAACACACAAACATGTTCATTTCTCACCTTTTCCATTGATCTTCAACAAATAAGACCGCTCTAGCGTCTAGAAAGAGAGAAACAATAAAAAATTTTCAGAGCATTGTTTTTAAAGACGCAGTGGATATATCATCCACTATAAGACAATCTCTTTAAATCTTGGCCGTTTCTATAAAATTTCAAATGAAAAGAATAGCACATTTACTCTTCCTAGCTTCATCTGGAACATTATCATTGGCACTTTTTTTTTTTTTTTTTTTTGAGACGGAGTCCCGTTCTGTTGCCCAGGATGGAGTGCAGTGGCGCGATCTTGGCTCACTGCAAGCTCTGCCTCCTAGGTTCACGCCATTCTCCTGCCTTGGCCTCCCGAGCAGCTGGGACTACAGGCGCCCGCCACCATGCCTGGCTAATTTTTTTTTTCTATTTTTAGTAGAGACCATGTTAGCCAGGATTATCATTGGCACTTTTTAAAAAAAAACTTTTTAAAACATTTTGTAGACACATGGTCTCCCTGTATTGCCCAGGCTGGTCTCAAACTCCTGAGCTCAAGGAATCCTCCCATCTCAGCCTCCTCACTGGCACTTTTGTTTCAGCAGAGACTGCATGAAAATTTCTGGAAAAAGTCAGCTCTGTACACATTAACAGCAGAAGTTGTAGTATTCATCATTATCATCATCATCAACATCACAACAGCTAACACTTAAAAAGTGCCTGTAACAGACTAGGCACTGATCTAAGCAACATACACACTCGTTTAATCCCCTGAAGACTCCTCATGGGGATTAAATGAGCAACATATACATCAGGGATTCTTCGGGGGATTAAATGAGTATATATGTTGTTTAGAGCAGTGCCTAGTCTGTCACAGGCACCTTTTTTTTTTGAGACAGAGTCTCACTCTGTCACCCAGGCTGGAATGCAGTGGCGCGATCTTGGCTCACTGCAACCTCTGTCTCCTAAGTATAAGCAGTTATCCTGCCTCAGCCTCCCAAGTAGCTGGACTTACAGGCATGCACCACCATGCCCAGCTAATTTTCGTATTTTTTAGTAGAGAGGGCACTTCGCCCCGTGGTCCAGGCTGGTCTCCAACTCCTGACCTCGGGTGTTCAGCCTGCCTTGGCCTTCCAAAGTGCTGGGATTACAGGCGTAAGCCACCACACCCAGCCTGTTATAGGCACTTTAAATTGAAATTTAAATTAAATTGGCCGCAGTGGCTAATGCCTGTAATCCCAGCACTTTGGAAGGCCAAGGCAAGTGGATCACCTGAGGTCAGGAGTTCAAGACCAGCCTGGCCAATATGGCGAAACTCTGTCTCTACTAACAATACAAAAATTAGCTGGGCGTGGTGGTGTGCGCCTGTAGTCCCAGCTACTCAGGAGGCTGAGGCAGGAGAACTGCTTATACTCGGGAGACAGAGGTTGCAGTCAGCCAAGATCGCACCACTGCACTCCAGCCTGGGTGACACAGTGAGACTCAGTCTCAAAAAAAAAATTTTTTTTAATTAAATTTGTTGTTGAAATTTTATATTCTCCCCATTCTAAAAAGGAGGAAACAAGCACAGAGAGATTAAATAACTTGCTAAAGGGCCAGGCGTGGTGGCTCAAGCCTGTAATCCCAGCACTTTGGGAGGCCGAGACGGGTGGATCACGAGGTCAGGAGATCGAGACCATCCTGGCTAACACGGTGAAAACCCATCTCTACTAAAAAATTCAAGAAACTAGCCGGGTGAGGTGGTGAGCGCCTGTAGTCCCAGCTACTCGGGAGGCTGAGGCAGGAGAATGGCATGAACCCGGGAGACGGAGCTTACAGTGAGCCGAGATCCGGCCACTGCAGTCCAGCCTGGGCGACAGAGCGAGACTCCGTCTCAAAAATAAATAAATAAATAAATAAATAAATAACTTGCTAATAAGAAATAGAGTAGAGACTGGAATTCAGGTGGACACTGACATTCATGTTCTCAGTCACTACACTATACTATACTGCCTATCAACGCAAAAATACTTAGAATGTTATGAAACACTTATGGTAATTTATCTGCATAACTCCTCAGGTAATCCAGAAGTAATATGTGGAAAATTCAAAAATTGCAAATAGATAAGCTACCTTTGCCTTAATTCAAACCACCACTGCTACCTTAACCCCACTAACTCCCCAGGTCCACCCCAACTCCAAACAACTTATGGCCTTGATAACTGTCATCAAAACATAAATAAAATCCTGTATTTCATGATTTAAGTACAAGTCCCCACATACTTGAAACCCATTATTTACCTTAAAGCCAAAGTAATTGTAAGAGAAATCTCGGTCATAGATAATGGCAGAATTCAGGCGCTGATAGGGGTGAAAAAGAACGCATAATTAAATTAAAATAATTACTTATTTTCACAAAATCTGTTGTCTCTCAGCCCTGACTCCAGAACTAAAATCAACACAGATAACACTAAGCATTATTACTGTAGAATAGAAGTCCATCTAACCTTCTAAAAAAAAGAAACAATATATATAAATTAAGTATCCTAATTAGGTTTAAAAATATGTATATTACAACACTAGAAGATAATACATAAATATATGTTGTGAGATTAAATGTAATTTTCCAAACTTTCACTATTATGTTTATAGTATGTTTTGAAAAGGGAAAAAAACATGAGCATAAATGGGACTATATTATCATCCTTAAACATGTTTTTAGATTATTATTAATCCAAAAGCATTGGTACTACATATTTACTAATACATATATATATTTACTTCAAAAAGTAGCCTACCTCAAACTGCATATAACAGTATATGTAATAAACAATGACAGGAAGTAGGCTTACGTTAATTCTGAGGCTCTTCAAAATCTATGGTCCTTTAACAAGTTTCAGACAAACCACTATTGTAACAGTAAGATTTTATAGCATAACTGGTCATTATTACAGAGTTTTAGTAGGCTATAAAGCCATTCAGAGGAAAACAAAAGCAGTAACGTACAAATAATCATTTTTGATAGAAAAAAACAGAGCCAGGTTTTCAAAATACTAACAGTGTTTCTACATAATGATCCATATCTAAGGACTAGAAAAACCTATACGAAAGCTTGCTTTTCTTCTCTCTTAAAATTTTAAGGCCATCTTTGTTGCCAAAGGCAGGTATGGGCTCAGTATGAATATTACAGAACTGAAACACTTGACTATCAATAGACATATTTTTAGACACAGGTTTGATGCTGCTGCTGTATTTTTGTCTTCAACTTATCTTCAAGATTACACAAATTAACAACACACAAACAACTCAGTTTTCTCCTAGTCTCTTTAACATCAGATATATGTTTAGAGAGATAGTTAATTAATCATTCTTTTTTTTTTTTTTTTTTTGAGACTGAGTATTGCTCTGTTGCCCAGGCTGGAATGCAGTGGCATGATCTCGGCTCACTGCAAGCTCCGCCTCCCGGATTCACACCATTCTCTCACCTCAGCCTCCTGAGTACCTGGGACTACAGGCGCGTGCTAATTTTTTGTATTTTTAGTAGAGACAGGGTTTCACTGTGTTAGTCTGGATGGTTTCGATCTCCTGACCTCGTGATCCACCCACTTTGGCCTTCCAAAGTGCTGGGATTACAGGCGTGAGCCCCCTCACCCAGCCTAATCATTCTATTACCTAAAGTTAAAACTGGTCTCTAACCTGTCCAGACATACATGGTAAATAAATCCTGTGTGTAAAAGGGCTGGTTAGGCTACATCTTTTCCCTTCTGTCCTCTGGCATCTAGTTAAGAAAGCGGTTCAAATACAAGTGGATAATTTTTAAGCTGCTGAGCATGAGCTTGTAAAATTTTACCTGAGCAACCTTTTTGGGAGTCAGTTTGGCAATGCCTATCAAAATTTTGAATTCACATACACATTGGCTCAGCAATTCAACTGAAGGGATTTATCTTACAGATATATTCATCTATGGGCAAAACACCTACCATACAAGAATATTCACTGCAGTGAAAAGATGAAAACCAAATATTGATCACTAAAGGAATTCTTTTTTTTTTTTTTGAGGCGGAGTCTCGCTCTGTCGCCCGGACTGGAGTGCAGTGGCCAGATCTCAGCTCACTGCAAGCTCCACCTCCCGGGTTTCCGCCATTCTCCTGCCTCAGCCTCCCGAGTAGCTGGGACTACAGGCGCCCGCCACCTCGCCCGGCTAGTTTTTGTATTTTTAGTAGAGACGGGGTTTCACCGTATTAGCCAGGATGGTCTCGATCTCCTGACCTCGTGATCCGCCCGTCTCGGCCTCCCAAAGTGCTGGGATTACAGGCTTGAGCCACCGCGCCCGGCCCACTAAAGGAATTCTAACACATACATACAATGACAATATATCTATAAAATGGAACATTATACAACTGTTATAAAAAAATGGGTAAATTCATAAAGGCTGATAGAGAACAAACAAGATATACTTACAAGTGAAAAAAGTATCAATGAAAACTATGCACAGTACAGTACCACTGAAAATAAAAATATGTATGTACACACACGTATGCACACACATGTACGTACAAAATAGCTCCAGAAAAATACATTTTAAAACGATAAAGTTGTTTCTAAAGAGGAAAATCAGGAATCAGGGCAGGAAAAAAAACAGAATTGTATTTACCTGTATCTTTTGTAGTGTTTAAATTTTCTAAAATGTGTGCAATATTAAAAAAGACTATCAAAAAATTTCCACCAGAAAAGTGTTATACATACATCCTTATTAGCCAAAACAATATCCAATGTTGACTTGGCCACCATGGGAGAGTGTTTGCCATTATGTGGATTTATGTAGTTATAGAGGTCTTCCATCACATCTAAAAAAATACAACAAAAAATGAAAATATATCAAGACCACTTAACAGCTAATTCAATCTTTAGGTAATAGTTGAAAACAGTGGTTGTCAACCCTTTTTTTCATCTCAACCCACCTCAATACCTAGCATATAAAGTGCTCAATAAACACATACATGTTGAAGAAATATGTAATGCCTCATTTAAGGAAACAATCTTCTAGAGTTAAAGTGATTATAAGCTCTTGTAGTTTAAAATAGATTCCTGGGTCGGGCACAGTGGCTCACGCCTGTAATCCTAGCACTTTGGGAGGCTGAGGCAGGCGGGTCACGAGGTCAGGAGATCAAGACCATCCTGGCTAACACGGTGAAACCCCGTCTCTACTAAAAATACAAAAAATTAGCCGGGCATGGTGGCACGCGCCTGTAGTCCCAGTTACTCGGGAGGCTGAGGCAGGAGAATGGCATGAACCCGGGAGGCGGGGCTTGCAGTGAGCTGAGATTGCGCCACTGCACTCCAGCCTGGGTGACAGAGCGAGACTCTGTCTCAAAAATATAAAAATAAAAATAAAATAAAATAAAAATAAATAAATAAATAAAACAGATTCCTAAGGCTGGACAGTGGCTCACATCCGTAATCCCAGCTCTTTGGGAAGCTAGCCACCCACCTCAGCCTCCTGAGTAGCTGGAATGACAGGCACACACTACTATACCTTGTTAACATTTTTAATTTTGGAGAGAAAGGGTCTCACTATGTTGCCCTGGCTAGTCTTGAACTCCTGGGCTCAAGTAATCCTCCTGCCTTGGCCTCCCAAAGTGCTGGGATTAGGCCCACCATGCCTGGCATAAAATTTTTAAAAACTCTTTTTTCCTTTTTGGCTCCCAATAGGAAACAATAAAGATTTTTTAATCTCAGTCTACCAGCTGGCTTCTTATATACTGAACAAATTATTTAACCTTCCCTTTCCCACATTCCTTGAGCTGTAAAATGGTAGTGATGAAATGAAGAGTTCGCATATAGTGAGAAAGGAGCAACTGTAACATTTTGTTTAACCCAAAACTTGTCAATAAATATTATTCATTTTTCCAACCCTATCACCACCAAGTGCCTCACAATGGGCTTTAAAAAAAAGAGAGAAAGTCCAGGTGCAGTGACTCACGCCTGTAAGCCCAGCACTTCGGGAGACCAAGGAGGGCAGATCACCTCAGGTCAGGAGTTTGAGACCAGCCTGGGCAACATGGTGAAACCCCATCTCTACTACAAATATAAAAATTAGCTGGGCGTGGTGGCAGGTGCCTGTAATCCCAAGCTACTCGGGAGGCTGAGGCAGGAGAATCGCTTGAACCCGGGAGGCGGAGGTTTCAGTGAGCCGAATCATACCATTGCACTCCAGCCTGGGTGATAAGAGCAAAACTTTATCTCAAAAAAAATAAAAAAATTTAAAAAGAGAGAGAATAAAAAACTTAAAGAACAAAGATACATCAACTCTTTCATACAGCAGATAGGCAGCATGGAGAAATAGGAAACTGTAGTCCACTCTTTCCCACTAATTTACATATTTGCCATTTATTTATTTATTTATTTATGAGACACAGAGAGTCTCACTCTGTCGCCCAGGCCGGAGTGCAGTGGCATAGGCTTGGCTCACTGCAATCTCCACCTCCCGGGTTCAAGCAATTCTCCTGCCTCAGCCTCCCGAGTAGCTGAGATTATAGGCCCCCGCCACCACGCCCAGCTAATTTTTTGCATTTTTAGTAGAGGTGGGGTTTCACCATGTTGGCCAGGCTGGTCTCAAACTCCTGACCTAAGCAATCCACCTGCTCAGCCTCCCAAAGCACTGGGATTACAGGCGTGAGCCACTGCACCTGGTCTATTTTATAATTTTAGATTTTTCTTAAAACGTAGAGCTGGGGTTTCGCCACATTGCCCAAGCTGGTCTCAAACTCCTGGACTCAAGCAATTTGCCTGCCTTGACTTCCCAAATTGCTGGGATTTGAGGTGTAAGTCACCCCACCTAGCCATATTTGCTTCTTTCAACAGTCAAGATTTCTACTACCCTTATTACTTTTCTGAGAATACTGAATTTTTACTTTTTCACCCGAGACTTACCACTGAACACTTTCTTTGTTTCTTTATGCAAGTTAGAGACAGCAATCCTGGCTGCCAGGATAGCATAGTCAGGGTGCTTAGTAGTCAAGGTTGCAGCTGTTTCAGCAGCCAAAGTATCTAGTTCCACTGTGGTGACCCCACTGTACAAGCCTTGGATTACTTTCATGGTGATCTGAGCCTACAAAAATAAAACCAAGAATTACTTGAGCTTTCCTAAGAAACAATAGCTTCCTTAAAAGAGTAATTAAGAAAACCATCATTGCCAGGTGTGGTAGTACATATGTATAGTTCTAGCTACTCAGCGGTTGAGGTGAGGGGATCACTTAAGCTTAGCAGTTCATGACCCTATTAAAAAAAAAAAAAAAAAAAAGCCAAGCGTTGTGGCTCACACCCATAATCACAGCACTTTGGGAAGCCAATATGGGAGAATGGCTTAAGTCCAGGAGTTCAAGACCAGCCTGGGCAAGCTAGGAAGACCCCCACCCCCGCCATCTCCACAAATAATAAAAAAATTAGCTGGGTGTGGTGGTACACACCTGTGATCCCAGCTACTCAGGAAGCTGAGGCTGCAAGGAGCTGTGATTATGCCACTGCACTCCAGCCTGGGCAACAGAGTGAGACCCTGTCTCAAAAAAAAAAAAGGAAAGAAAAAAAGAAAACAATCAAATTCACATCACAATATAAACGACAGGTTGGGCACAGTGGCTCACACCTGTAATCCCAACACTTTGGAAGGCCGAGGTAGGAGGCTCGCTTGAGCACAGGAGTTTGGGACAAACCTAAGCAATATGAGACCCTATCCCTACTAAAAATTAAAAAATTAGCCAGTCAAGGTGGTAAGTCCCTCTGGTTGCAGCTACAGGGTAAGCTGAGGTGGGAAGAATGCTTGTACTGGGGAAGTCAAGGCTGCACTGAGCTATCTGTGATCATGGCACTGCACTCCAGCCTAGGCAACACAGTGAGACCCTGTCTGAAACAAAGAACAAGACAATTTACTTCTCTGAAAAATTATCTTTCAGAATGGTGGGCAGTGGAAAACTTAGTAATGAGAATGCATAACCCAGCAGAACTACAGAAAATGTATACTACATATAAAATGAAGGTGTCATTTAAAAAAATCTAAATATAGCCTTTAAATCAATTAGTCTCACAGGGAAATAGCTGAAAACATACTAATGATTCTATATTTCCCTATTTTCATTCAAATTCTCCCAACAGACTAATGATTCTATATGAGTATTTCCCCATTTTTCATTCAGATCCTCCCTAAGTGATCAGGGCTCCAGCTTCATACTTACTTTTCCCAAATTCCATATAAGGATAAGTACAGAAAAGCAAATGAATCAAACTTTAATCATGCCAATTAAAGGAGAAAGAAGTATAAATTAGGTTTGGGGCTGAGTCATGATAATTTAATGACTACTCTGTCTTTAGCACTTCACAAATTACAAAGTGCAACCTCCACCCCTAGGGTTCAAATGATTCTCAACCAAAGTTGATTAAAAATTATCAACTTTGACAATCTCTGACATTTCATAATCACTTTATGAGATGATTATTACCTATTTTACATTAAGAACCTGAGACTCAGGTTACTGGGACTTGCCCAAGGTTATATTATCATACAAGTCTTCTGGCCCCAATCCCATTAAACCTCACTGTATTTCACTGTTTTCAAGGCCACATTATAAGTTCTTTTTTTTTTTTTTTTTTTTTTTGAGACGGAGTCTCGCTCTGTGGCCCGGGCTGGAGTGCAGTGGCCGGATCTCAGCTCACTGCAAGCTCTGCCTCCCGGGTTCACGCCATTCTCCTGCCTCAGCCTCCCAAGTAGCTGGGACTACAGGCGCCCGCCACCTCGCCCGGCTAGTTTTTTGTATTTTTTAGTAGAGACGGAGTTTCACCATGTTAGCCAGGATGGTCTCGATCTCCTGACCTCGTGATCCGCCCGCCTCGGCCTCCCAAAGTGCTGGGATTACAGGCTTGAGCCACCGCGCCCGGCTATAAGTTCATTTTTAAGATATGCAATGCACAAGGTATTAGCATACATTTTTTTTTTTTTTGAGACGGAGTCTCGCTCTGTCCCCCTGGCTGGAGTGCAGAGGCGCGATCTCGGCTCACTGCAAGCTCCGCCTCCTGGGTTCACGCCATTCTCCTGCCTCAGCCTCCTGAGTAGCTGGGACTACAGGCGCCCGCCAACGCACCCGGCTAGTTTTTTTTTGTATTTTTAGTAGAGACAGGGTTTCACCGTGGTCTCGATCTCCTGACCTTGTGATCCGCCCGCCTCGGCCTCCCAAAGTGCTGGGATTACAGGCGTGAGCCACCGCGCCCAGCCAGCATACATTTTTAAGAAAAACAAATTCTAAGTTGTGAGTGTGTGTGTTTATTGAATCTTTAAGAAACCACTTAATCCAACAGAAAATAAATGTATTTCCCAGCAAAACAATGCATACCCCCCTCAAAAAAAAAGACACATACATGTGTAACTATTTTAACAGTCTGCAATCTATTCTAATTATAATATAGCTAAACCCAAGTTGCTCCCGATCACTTTCTTCCCAGATCCAGTAGATAAGGTGTGTTCAGTATAAGAGCAGTGAAGTCTTCTAAATAGTTTCTAGAGCAATATGGCAAACAATTAGAACTCAGAATAAAATACCATCTGTGTGCTAACTGTGCTGTGCCAGATCTAACAGCATACACAGTTTTTCTTTTTTTCTTTTTGAGACAGGGTCTCATTCTGTGGCCTATGCTGGAGTACAGTGGCACAGTCTCAGCTCACAGCAACCTCAACCTCCAGGACTCAAGCGATCCTCCCACCACCAAGTAGCTGGGACTACGGGCATGCGCCACCATGCCCAGCTAATTTTTGTTTTGTTTTGTTTTGTTTTTTGTAGAAACAGGGTTGAGGGAAGGCACGGTGTGGCTCACACCTGTAATCCCAGCACTTTGGGAGGCCAAGCCGGGCAGATCACTTGAGGCCAGGAGTTCATGCCTAGCCAACATGGCAAAACCCTGTCTCTACTAAAAATACAAAAAAAAATAGCCGGGCATGGTGGCACATGCCTGTAATCCCAGTGGAGGGAGGCTGAGGCACAAGAATCATTTGAACCCCAGGGGCGGAGGCTGCAGTGGGCCAAGATTGTGCCACTGCACCTGGGCAGTTTCACCACGTTGCCCAGGCTGGTCTCAAACTCCTGAGCCCAAGCAATCTGCCTACCTCGGTCTCCCAAAGTGCTGGGATTACAGACGTGCACCGACAGTTTTTCAACAGAATCTACCTTAGGAAGTTTGAGGATGCTGCAACACTCCTGCGCTCTAAAATGTACTACTGCATGAGGCAATAGAACATGTGGGAGTGAAGAGACCTAGGTGCTTCTCCCCATACTCCCACTAACTTAAGTCACTTCCCTCTCTCTTTGGAACTTTCTTACCTATAAAACAAAGATGAAATGGGATGGGCTCTTAAGGTTCATTCCAACTCTAACATTCTACTATTCTAATTATTGTCTTAAGTCCTCAATGTAAAAGAGAATTTACAATAAACATATTTTCAAGATGCATAAAATCATTTCCTCTTGACCAAACTTACTTTGGTCAAGTGGCTAATAAGATATATGTCAAGCACTGAGGATATCACAACAATAAGATACACAGCCCATCCTCAATTCTAGGGTAGGACAAAGACCTATAATTAATTTCCATGTTATATGATTAAAGCTATGAGACGAGCACAGGTTTTACAGCAGTACAGATAAGACACCTAAATAAGGAGATGGAAATATGGGTGGATTTGAAAAAAAGAGTTCTTAGAGATTCTCATTTAAGGAAGATCATTTTAGAAGTCAGGTGAAAGACGAGTTTGAAGAGGGCAAGATTAGAGGAAGTCCAGGACACTGCAGAGACCACAGAAAACAGTCCAGATAACTGATGAGAGTCTAGAATATAGAAGTTATAAAGGATAAGGAGAAAAGCAGAGCAACTCATTTATGAATAGTTTGTTCTTGACTTAAATATTGTCCATGAAATCTACTTTATATTACTTAAATCTTTTTACATAAATAACAAAAAGCAAATTTTAAACCAGTCCCTACCTAAATAACCACAATTCCAAAACAAACTTTAGGCTTCCTTTTTTTTTTTTTTTCTTTTTTGTTGTTGTTGTTTTTGAGAGGGAGTTTCGCTCTGTCGCCCAGGCTGGAGTGCAGTGGCATGATCTCGGCTCACTGCAACTTCTGCCTCCCAGGTTCAAGTGATTCTCCTGCCTCAGCCTCCCAAGTAGCTGGGATTACAGGCGCCCACCACCAGGCCCAGCTAATTTTTGTATTTTTAGTAGAGACAGGGTTTCATCATGTTGGCCAGGCTGTTCTTGAACTCCTGACCTCAGGTGATGCGCCCACCTCAGCCTCTCAAAGTGCTGGGATTACAGGTGTGAGCCACCGCACCTGGCCTAGGCTTTTCCAGTAATGAATAAAACAAGTTACTCAAGGAAATATCTGATATTAAATGGTAATATCAAATTTTCCTCTTTACTCACATTCATAGTTCTCTGAAAAGTGAGAACTCACAGGACAGAACCAAAATTAAGAAAAAAAATGTTTTAAGCAATGAATTCAAATTTTATATCAAAGGGCATAGCCAGAATACCAAAGTATATCAGGTGAGTGAAGGTCCAGGAATAAGAGACAAATGGAAAGAAACACATGAAACAAGGAACCCAAGATAAAAACCATATTTACTTACAGGATCAACAAAATCCATATTGAGTCCATAACAAAGCTTCTGGATTCGAGATGTAATTTTGTCAAACATGACTCGCTCTTGGCGGCCATCTAAAGAATCAAATCATGTTAGCAATTATTAAATTCATGTTAGCAATTATTAAGACTACAATGTCAAAGAATCAAGTGTAATTAACATGTAAATTGACCAATATGAAATGCTATTTCACAGATAAGATTCAAGCCCCCTCAAAAGATTCATGACGAGATTGTCTTCTCTGATGTCACCTTCAAAGAGTATGAATTCTATACAGACAGATATTTACAGATAACTTCCTAAATTCCCCCCCACCCCACAGTGCAGCCAAAATTACCCTTTAAAAGTTAAAATCAGAATCGTATCATTACCTCCCTCAAAACTCCTAATAGCGGCTTCTTATCTCCAGAATAAAAGTCAAAATTGTTAAAAACAATCCACAGGCCAGGCGTGGTGGCTCACGCCTGTAAGCCGAGCACTTTGGGAGGCCAAGGCGGGTGGATCACCTGAGGTCAGGAGTTCTAGATCAGCCTGACCAATATGGTGAAACCCCATCTCTACTAAAAATACAAAAAATTAGCTGGGCGTGGTGGCAGGGGCCTGTAATCCCAACTACTCGGGAGGCTGAGGCATGAGAATTGCTTGAACCCGGGAGGCGGAGGTTGCAGTGAGCTGAGATCACGCCACTGCATTCCAGCCTGGACAACAAGAGTGAAATTCCATCTCAAAAAAAAAAAAAAATCCACAGAAGCCTATACAACCTGTCCTGTGCACCCACCTCTCAATTTCACCTCCAACTCTCCCACCTTCCTTCCTATTCTACCTTGACAACCCGGCCTTCTTGCTATAGATCTCCTTTAGGTCTTTTGCTCAATGTCATCACCTTCTCAATGAGGCTTTCCCTGATGATTCCATTTTAAATTGCAATGCCCCAAATAGGGCCCTTGCTCTTCTTATCTCCCTTCCCCTTCTGTGCTTTTTCTCTATAGCACTTATCCCATCTGACATACTATATATTTTACCTAATATTTTTCATGATTTTGGACTTAGATTATATCTTTGTCCTTCTAGACAAAAAGTCTTACTACTCTTAGTTTAACCTCAAATAGTAGCTCATCCGACCTTTATTTATTCTTACCAGGAATAGTGAATATATCAAACCACCAAACAGCCTTAACCCTAGGCAAGCCACAAAACATAATCAGTCATTTCACAGATCTTCATTTGTAGAAAGGGGTTAATTATTATATCTATTCTACTTGCCTCATCAGTTTACTGTGACAATAAAATGAGATAAGGTAAAAAGTGCTTTTGTTGTAACAACTTTGGCATAGTTACAATTATGATACCTCATTATGAAATAAAGCTGCTCCTATGGGGAAAAAAATCACAGTGATATACAATAGGCACTCAATAAATATTAGTGTCTCACACTGATTTAGTTTTTGTCTCCTTTGTGCACCCACAATCCATTGTAACTATAGGCTGAGTATCCTTAATTCAAAATTCCAAAATCCAAAACACTCCAAAATCCAAAACTTTTTCAATGCCAACACAATGTTCAAAGAAAATGTTCCTTGGACCATTTCAGATTTTGGATTTTCTAATTAGGGATGCCCAACCGGTAAGTATAATGTGAATATTCCAAAATCTGAAACAAATCCAAAATCTGAAACACTTCTGGGCCCAAGCATTTTGGATAAGGGATACTCAACCTGAAGTAACCAATAAGAAACATGTTAAATATGTTTACATTTGGCCCTCTCATTCACATCTGTTTTCTCAAATTTAGTGCCTAGAACAAGGCAAGTTCTCAAACATTTGATGAAGAATAAATGAACAATAAGACATCACTATTAACCCATTATCACTAGAACAAGTTGGTTTTCTTCTACCAGTATATGTTAGCCCTTCTCTTTCTGATCACCATTGTGATAATTTTCTGATCAGGCTCACATTTGCAGCATTTAACTCTGGAACGGGGTAAATTAACTGGCTGGCACTGGGACTGAAACCTCAGTGCTCTGGCAATTGGAAAACTAAGCAGGCAGGTAACCACAAAGCAACATTAGCGTTCTGCAATTATACATGCAGTGGCGGGGGAAAGCAACTTAGCAAAAAGAAAATTCTGCAACTGCCAGAAGTTCTGAAGTCAATCAGGAAACTGACAAAAAAAAAAAAAAAAGTACATTGGTAATTAATCTTAACTCACACGTGAGAATAGGAGGCAGACTAAAGATCTAAAGGTCCAATGACACACGGTTCTCTATTCTGTCATTCCACTTGGTGAGTTTTTCAAGCCAGATGTTGATTTTATCACATCAGTAATCCCTGCTTCTCACTGCCTACATTATCCTCTTCTCTCAAGCAAAGTCTTTCTTAGTTTGGCCCCAGATCTCTTCTACTGTTCCCTGTGAAATGTAAGTCCCAAGAAGGCTTCCCATTCCCATATCCACATCATTGCTTATACCTTACTCTGCCTAAAAGTTCCTCTTCCACCTTTCCATACATCTAACTCCTGAGGCAGGCGGATCACCTGAGGTCAGGAGTTCGAGACCAGTCTAGCCAACATGGTGAAGCCCCCGTCTCTACTAAAAATACAAAAAAAAAATGAGCTGGGTATGCTGACAGGTGCCTGTAATCCCAGCTACTCGGGAGACTGAGGCAGAAGAATTGCCTGAATCCGGGAAGCAGAGGTTGCAGTAAGCTGAGATCACACCACTGCACTCCAGCCTGGGCGACAGAGCGAGACTCAATCTCAAAAAATAAAAAATAAAACAAAAAATCCTCTAGCATACTAATGTGATTTCCTCTTGACTATCAACTGTCTTTCATTCTTCTCTCTTCAGGAAGATGTCCCTAATCCTGTAAGACCAAGGATGCGTGCCTTTTCCACAAGATACAAACTTTCTAATTCCCTCTGCCGAGAATGTTCAGACCACAGATCTCACATTACTAGCTCTTAGTACTATTTAGTTCAGCTCAAATGTTGGCTTCTCAGAGAAGCCTTTCCTGGCTACCTAATCCAAGGTTATGTTCTCATTCATCTTTATCACATGATCCGGTTTTACTATCATCTCATTAATTAGTATCTGAAATTAACTGATTATTATGTTTACTTATTTCTTATATATACTTACCACTCCCACCCACACCAAGTTGTAAACTCAATGAGAAATGTAATTTAGCTTTGTTCAGTGCAGAATCTCTAATGCCTACAACAGCTCCTAGCACAAAGGGATGCTGAATAAATGCTTTATGAATAACTGAATGAATGGCCTCTACTGCCTATACTTTAACCTCTCAAGAGTATTTATCATATCTTATCATATTACTTCTTTATTTGTCTATCTTTCTCAATTGATTGTAGGATCTTTGGAAGCTGGAACCATGTCTGCCTACTCATCACAGGAATCCCAGTACACAGCACAGTATCCACACACAGAGTTGTAAAATAATATAGCAGGCTGTGAATGGAATAGGAAGGAAGGAAGGGAGAGAGGGAGGGAGGGAAGGAGGGAGGGAGGGAAGGAGGGAGGAAGGGAGGGATAGGGAAATAATCTGGAATAAAAGATTAGAGTGCAAATGGATGCTTTCGAAGACATTATTTCATAAACTTTTGTATCATTTTATGTGTATCCACATATATACACGTATGTCTGTAAAACGCTTTGTTTTTTACTGCGAGTTACAATCCAAAGTTTTGAAAATACTACACTAAATTCCAAAACAGTTTACAACTCAGTGAGCTACTTTGTCATTTACTGCAATGGTTCTCAGTGTTTATTTTTTTAACCATAATCTCCTTGACGAATGATACTCTCCCATTAGGAAAAACAGCTCAAGATAGCAGATGAAAAAAACTCATCTACTATTCTCTTCTATCTAACAATTGTCATATGGATTGTTCCTAAATCCCTAACAATTTTAAGTTCTTTGAAGACAGAGCTGCCTTCTCCATTACTGCCCTCAGTGTTTAGCAAGACATTAGCACATTCAGTAGGTACTTGAAAGTCAACTTCCAGTTGCCCTTCTGAATAATTATATTAAAAATATGGTGGTGCACATCTGTAGTCCCAGCTACTGAGGAGGCTGAGGCAGGAGAATCTCTTGAACCCAGGAGGCAGAGACTGCAGTGAGTTGAGATCACGCCACTGCACTCCAGCCTGGGTGACAGAGCAAGACCCCATCTCAAAAAAAAAAAAGAAAAAATTAACAAAAACTATAGGAGTTAGTCTGATATTTCACTGACATGCCAAAAATAAAAGGGGACAAAAAAAGTCCAGAAAACCAAAAACCCTATGCATATTAAAGAAACATAAAAATAAAATATAGAAACATACAAATATAAAAAAATAAAGAAAGAAATCTAAGTACATGTTGTATACTAACAAGTCTTGCTGAATGCTACAATGGCAGAATCTACAGCATGAACCATCTGGATCAAATTATGCTCTATGAAGGAATGAGAAACAAAATAAGCTCCGCTTTTTAGTTAGTTGTAGCTAGCACTTTTTTTTTTTTGAGACAGGGTGTCACTCTGTCGCCCAGACTGGAGTGCAATGGCAGGATTTCAGCAACCTCTGCCTCCCAGGCTCAAGCAATTCTCCCGCCTCAGCCTCCTGAATAGCTGGGATTACAGGCGCAAACCACTACCGTCTGGCTAACTTTTGTATTTTTAGTAGAGACGGTTCCACCATGTTGGCCAGGCTGGTCTCAAACTCCACACCTCAAATGATCCACCCGCCTTGGCCTCCCAAAGTGCTGGGATTACAGGTGTGAGCCACCACTCCCAGCCAAAGTAGCACTTTTTAAACAACAGTATTTAGAAGTAGACTCAAAATGTTAAAAATTCAACAGAGTTGAATTTTATCCATTCTGGTCATCTAAGTCCATACATTTTCAATTCATCTTTGTTACTAACTTATCATAAACCATCCTAAACATCTCTCCCATATCTAATGATTTAAAAAATAGATGCTCAAGCCAGGTGCGGTGGCTCCCAGCATTGTAATCCAAGCACTTTGGGAGGCTGAAGTGGGAGGATTGCTTGAGCCCAGGAGTTCAAGACCAGCCTGGGCAACATAGCGAGACTTCATCTCTAAAAAAAAACTAATAAATAATAATGTAAAAAAATAAAAATACAAAAATAGATGCTTAGCTCTCACTCTTAGGAATGGATCAATAAAAGATTTTGCTCTTTGGTCAGCTAAAATGGGAGCTAGGAAAATTCAGAGAATGATGTTCTCAAGATACCAAAAACAAGAAGGGCCACTACTGTCCACCTTTCCAACTCTTGTCTGTAGTTAAACCAATCTGGACATTGGCTGTAGTTAAACCAAATCAACTACCTGCTTATTCGCAGCACTCATCATGTCCTACATTTTGATACAATTATTTTCTTTCATTCTTTAAGAATCTACTCATGTCAGGTCCTGTGCTAAATGTAAGCAGAAAAGTCTCCATCTTGCTTGTATTCCCAGCACTTTGGGAAGCCAAGGAAGGGAGGATGGCTTGAGGCCGGCAGTTCAAAGCCAGCCTGGGAAACACAGCAAGACTCCTTCACTACCAGAAATTTTTAAAAATTAGCCACCCACGGTGGTGCATGCCTATAGTCCTAGCTACTTAAGAGGCTGAGGCAAGAGCATCACTTGAGCCCAGGACTTCAAGGTTACAGTTAGCTATGACTACACCACTGCACTCCATCCTGGGTGACAGAGCAAAACTCTGTCTCAAACAAATCTCCACTTTTGATATGTTCACAGCCTAGAGGACAAAACAGAAACAACCAGTCGATCAACCAGTATTTACTAAGTGCCTACAATTTGGAAATAATTGTATTGCTTTAACAAAGGCAAGTAGGTTCAACTCAAAACTTGTTCATACATATCTCATGTGGCTGTTAAAAGTATGTTGCTCTTGTTTTTCCAACCCGATTAAGCCTATTCCCAAGGCAGGGACTGTCTCCTCTTATAATCTCACAAAGCCAAGCAAAGGACTGGGCACAAAGCAGGGACTCGGCAAGTCTAATGAAAAGGAACTGTTGAGAAAGAATACAAGTTCCTGACTCTTCCCAGGCCCCATCTTGTCAGAAGATGTCTCAACCAACCTTCTCTGATTCAGTATCTCTTGCCATGAAGGGAAAGGAATTCCAGGATGCTGTCTGTCTGGGATCTGTTTTTTCCACCCCATACTCCTATCCTCACCCCACAAAAGAGATCAGTAAACTGACAAGTGGCTATGTAGGGTAAAGAGTCCCCCTCTTTCTTTCCCAGCTGCCCCCCCACCCAGTGCCTAAGACAGCTCACCAACCCCACGGTTTTCCAAATCAAACTGTATTGTCAGCTATGGGTGACTTTGGGTCAGTTGACGAAACCTCGCTCTGAGCTTCAGTTTCCTCATCTGTAAAGTGGAGCTAATAATCTCTCTCTCAGAGGCTTGTAGAGAGGAATAAAATAGTGCCTGGAAAGTGCTCGGCAGTCACTACTCGATACAGGGCGTTATCCTTTTGAAAGGCGGCAGGATGACAAAGCCGAAGGGGCGCAGCCTGAAGGCCCGAAGGAGGTTCGGGGCAGGCTGACTGAAGACGGAAGGCCGAGCGAGCTGACAGGGCGGAAGGCCGCGGCGGGAAAGGCGGGAAGCAGCGGAGGCGGGCGGGCGGGTTGGGCATGAGCTCCGGCGGCGGCAGCCCGCGTCCCCTCACCTCCCTTCTCGCCCACCTTGTTGCCCCCTCACCTCGCTTGATCACATGCATCGCGGCTAGTGGATGAGGCTCTGAAGGATCGGAGACTGGACTGCGGCTCTAAAGCGCCGGCGGGATCAAGAAGGTGACAGAGTGGGAAGGGTTAGGTTGCAGGCGCTGCTCAAAGACAGGAACTGGAGTTGGAGACAGACAGCACTTTCTCCAGAGCAGAGGCGCAACAATCCAAATCCCCTTCCCGCGCCCGCCACCCGTGACGCACAAAGGGGTGCGACGTGGTTCGAATGACGTTACTCGACGCTGCGGCCCACGCCTGGGGTAGGCTTCGCAGACTAGTTCAGGCGCCTTGTAGCCGCCATGTTGAGTCTGGGCAAGAGCTAGAAGACTGCGCCTCTCCCATGGGCCCCGTTGGATGTGGACATATCCGGCGGAAACGCTGCTCTCCTGCCGCCATGTTTTGTGTGGGCAAGCCGAATTGGGAAGCCTTGGGGCCCTGGCGTAACAGCTAGAGCCTGCTAAGTCAGGCGCCGCCCCTGTCGCCTGCGTGTCTCCGCCGGAGGAAAGGCGGTTCGCTTATTTTGTTACTTTTGAAATAACAAAACCTAACAGGCTGGAACATTTTTCTTGCTTTGACATTTATTATGCCGTCC
The DNA here is from genome assembly GCF_009764315.1 of Trachypithecus francoisi. NCBI lineage: Eukaryota > Metazoa > Chordata > Mammalia > Primates > Cercopithecidae > Trachypithecus > Trachypithecus francoisi. The sequence goes on from NW_022681473.1 coordinate 62,142,534, forward strand.
GCTGTGGGCTCAAGCCTAGGCTCCACAGCCGTGGGCAGCTTGGAGCCCCCAGGGCTTTCAGATCGGCCAGAAGACTGGCACTCAGGAACTGGAAGAAAACCGCGCAAGGCCAATGACGTTTGGATTTTATCCTGACGCAAATCAGATCCCTGAGAGAATTTTAAGCAGAGCAGGGTCAGTACCCATTTGCTTTTAGGGTTCTTCAGTGGATGGTAGCAGAGACAGGGTATTTGCCTTGTGGAGGTAGGATGGACTTGGTGACTTAAGGTGGAAAATAAGAATAGATGAGAACCCTAATATGCAAGGCTGGTGTAGAAGCTTGTGATTTGGGCTACCAAAGCGATCTTTACGAAATTTCATCTGTGGCATCTTTTCCCTAAAGCCTTTTCATTGGTTTCTCACTACCCTCCAGAAGCTGCCCAAGCTCCCTGTGAAGTAATTTGAAAAATCATGGAAAGTCATAAGTGTAATTACAGCATCTTGGGAGGCTAAGGCGGGAGTATCATGTGAGGCCAGGTGTTGAGATAAGCCTGGGCAACATAGTGAGACCCCATCTCTACAAAAAATAGAAAAATTAGGACAGCGCGGTGCCTCACTCCCAGCACTTTGGGAGGCCGAAGTAGGCAGATCACGAGGTCAGGAGTTCGCGACCAGCCTAACCAACATGGTGAAACCCCATCGCTACTAAAAATACAAGAAGTAGCCAGGCATGGTGGCACGCGCCTGTAATCCCAGCTACTCAGGAGGCTGAGGCAGGAGAATCGCTTGAACCCAGGAGGCAGAGGTTGCAGTGAGCCAAGATCGCGCCATTGCACTCTAGCCTGGGCAAGAGAGCAAGACTCCATCTCAAAAAAAACGAAAAAGAAAAATTAAATAGATGTTTTTTAAAAGTCATAAGTGAAGTTACAGGATAGATAGGGTCAAGTTTACCCAGACATAGGGTTTCCCAATTTAGCAAATAAAAATGTGTCCCAGACACTGCATGAGAGAAAATTATACTTTAAAAACTATCTGAAGTTCAGATTTAACTGGTCATCCTGCATGTATCTGGTAACCCTGCCCACAGAGCTTCTGGGTATGTGCATTCAAGTTTCATTTTCCCTGGGCAAAGGAAAGATAGTCTCTTCATCCCATCATGCCACAGCACAGAGAACACAATGAGAGTCAAAGCCAGCAGGGGTTAAAATCTCCTACATGCTTTATTGGACTTCAAAGAGTCTTATGAAATAACACAGAAAACCCCATTTGAGGGTGTCCAGGGGGTACAAGGCAGTCTACAACCTAGCACCCTCCTAAGACCAGCCCCAGGTGCACCCACCCTAGGCCCAAAATAGGATCCCAGGATAAAGGCATGGCAGGGAGTGGGGCAGAGGGAAAATACCTTTGCAGCCATAGCAAAAACAGGTAAGGGAGAGAGTTGTAGAGGGTGGGAAGGGTGGGGGGAAGTGGTCACACAGCCACCTTCACCTATACCATCTTCCTTAGCCACCCCTTCCCCAAACTGGTTGTGTCCTTTTTGAGCCTCTGGCCAAGGCTACAAAGCAACATGAAAATGGGATCTAACAAGGGGAATATGCAGCATAGGCACTTGGGAAATTCAGGAGATTTTTTTCCTTTTAACTTGTTTGTCTTTTGGCTCAAAAATATGACAGCATCCTTGCCCAACAACTCCAGGGCTCCATAAGAGCCCTGTATCATGGCTGTGGCTCCCCGGGCCAGGGGAGCCACTTGTCCTGAGCCCCAGGAGTATTGATGCTTGGGGAGCTTTGGGGCAGCACCTCTTAGAGACAAACCCTCCTGCAGTGTGGGGGAGCAGGGGTAAGAGGGAGGCAGGTGTGGGTGGGAGAAGAGAGAAAAAGTGACTGCCTTATAACCTACAGTTCTGGCATCCACTCATCCTCCAATGAAGCGAGGCCTCTTCCAACCCATCCCCAAGCCTCTCTTTAAAAGTCTCTGGTGGGTTGTTCTCTGAGAATTGGTTTCACTCCCCCATGGACTCCTGGAAGCCTGAGTGAGATCTAGGATGAGGTTCCTTCTGACCCACAACAATACCAAAGAACAAATCCCAAAGATTAGGCCCTGGCCCCAGTCTGGAGCAAACAGAACCACTGTGAGTGGGGTGGAACGGATCTGAGGCAAACGTCAGAAGTTACTCCTCCTATCTTCCCTGTAACTGCTAGGGGAAGCTGGGGAGTGGTGGGAGGGAGGAGCCTGAAAGCAAGAGACAGAAACAAGAAACCAAACCTCAAAACTGGGACAGCAGAGACAGAAGCTGAACTCCAGAGGTGGAGCTGGGAGCTGAGGGAACAGCAACTAAGACATGCACTGAAGCGGAGAGGGAGTGACAGCAGCAGCCCATGGTTGGGAGGGAGGCAGGGCAGGTAGGCTATGGTGGTCAGTTAATAAATAATAATGAAGGACCCAAGGATGTACAGTGCAGGTATATACAGTGCCCAGACCCCTGGACCAGCCCTTCCCATGCCCCACTCTTGGGACCAGTTATCTTGAAGGGAGGGAGGGAAGGAGAGGCAGAAGACCCAGGGAAGGACAAGCTGTCCCATTACTGCCACCCCCATCCTGCCTACTTCTTAAGAGGCTTCTTAAAGATTTTGAGGGGAAACTTCTTCCGGCCTGGGCTGGAGTCTGTCTCCTCGCCAATAGAGCCATTATCCTCCTCAGCCACAGCCTTCTTGCCAGCCAGGTGGGGAATGCGTGTGTTTCGGCTGGCTTGCAGGGCTCGGCTGTCCCCAACTGGAGATGGCGTGTCTGGGTCTGGGGAACTGGGGCTGTGAGAACGGGAAGAATCCAAATGTGGAGAGCCACCAGGTGGGGCTGAGGGGCTCAGCTCCATTAGGCTGTGGGCCTTGTCCAGCCCATGGTTCAGCGCCAGTAATGCCTTGGCCAGGGCAGGGCTGTCAGGCAGTTTCTCCATCACAGACCCTGGGTGGACCCCCTCGATCAGCCGGTGGCTGCCATTGGAAGTCATGGCATTGAGAGCCTCATCTGCGGCACGGCTCATCGGAGGAGGTTTGGGGGCCACACGCTGGCGGTCACTCATGTGGAGGGAGGACTCCGAATCGGAATGGGTCAAATCCCTGCAAGACATGGGGCAGAGAGGAAGAAAGGGACATATATTGGATGGGGTGATGGTGGAAAGGTGAAGAGGAGAGTGGGACAACACAAGAAGACAAGGACAGGGTAGGAAAATGGGGATAGAGCGGCAGGAGAGAGAAATAGGATGAACAGGCAGGTGGGAAGGAGAGAGGAAAGAGGAATAGACAGAAGTTGCGCAGCCGTAAGTATAGGATAAGAGAGGAGGCAGGAGGAGGGAATGAGGATAGATTGGAAAAGAGACAGGAAAAGGAGAGTAGAATTGTAGAGGAAGAAAAGCAAAAGGATAAGCAGGTAGAAAGAAGGGCCAAGACAGAAAGACAAGAAAGGGAAAAGTGATGGGGAGAGAAGAGAGACAAGAAACAAAAACAAAAAATGCCATCATCTGCCTGGCAAATGGTTTTCCAATGGCAATGGGCTCCACAACTGGTGAATGCTCTGGCTCTGAACTGGTGCAACCATAGGCTTAAATTCCACAGGCATCCTCCTCAATAAAATCTCTACCTTCTCATAGCTGGCTAGATTTCCTGGGACTCAATCTTAAGCTAACACAGAAACCACATACTGCTTCGAGTCACCATTTTCCATGCCTTCCTCCCCCACTTACTCCTGTCACACCTTAGGATATTATCCAGTCTGGGTCAGACCCCAAGAAACAGGGCACATGCAGTCAGTGGACCTGACCCAGGCCGGGGATGAGAAGGTTAGAACAGCCTTGCAAAAAATCCTTCAGCCACCCCAAAAGGCCAGGATGCTGCCTCTTCTAACCATCTCACAGGATTCAAAGGAGGTCATAGATAGGTATTGCAGAGTTCAAACCAAAGTCTGTGGTGCGGCAGGAAGGGTGGGGTCTCTTACAGACCTCTGCTGACAGGGAGAATGTAGGGAGGCATAGAAAGACAGGATGTTGGCCTTTAAAGAGCAATGGTTCAGAAGAGTTCTGGACTTTTCTGTGCGATCTTGGACAAGTCATCTAAACTTGCTAGTTCTTAACTTTGGCCCAGTGAAGATAATACCAATTCAATTTCTCTTACAAGACTGGAGGATCAAATATGCTGGCAAAGCACTTGGAAATGTAGAAATTATTGTGGGAATGAAGATGATGAGGCCTGCCAAGCTGAAAGGCCTATGTAAGGGCCGGTCACAAGAGGCTTCTTTGCAAGGCTGAGTTATGGAGACATGCCACCGCACATTGGACATGCACACACAGAGGCTAGTCTAGGAACTTGAGCCCCTCTAAGGAGCTGGTGGTTCCTAAGCCATGAATCAATTCCAGATGTCACTCCTCCTGCTCTACAGACAAAAAGGTAGATATGGAGGTGCTCTCTCTGCCAATCCTGAATCCTCCTTCTGCCTTCCTAGAGGCCTGAGAACTTCAGCAAAAGCAGAGAAGAGAGCTAAGGGAAATGTTTAAACATCTGCTAGCCAAAGGGGAAGAGTCATGAGTGAGAAAGGAGACCACCATAGGACCTAGAAAGAAAGAGGCTGAGGGTCAGAAGTTAGGGAGGGAACCAGGCCCCTGAAACAGGCAAAAGCAGGGGGTTGACTCATAGCTATTGTAGACTTAATTCTCAGGAGGAAGCAAATAACTAAGTAGCCACCCCATGGACCAGTACCTTCCTGGACTCAGCAGGCAGCAGAGAACAAGTCCAGCTCAGCTTCCATTCTACAAATATTGTGTTAGCCACATATTCTAGTATTTACAAATATTCAGTCTCATATTTGGTTTCATATATCTGACACTGTCCTTGCTTCTAAACTTATCCTTGTTTCTCTAAGCCCCAAGATGATCCTCTCCATATGTTGCCTTTTCCAAACACTATTATAAACCAATGAGCAAGGTGCCAAGGAAGTTCTGGGGAGCAATCACACTAAGAAAAGGGGTCCTCTAAGCTGAGGAAGTGAAGATCCTGGGATCCTACCCTCTCTAACACCAAGGAGGAGAAATCAGGAGGTTAGGGCTTTCCCAGCCTCACTTCTCCTGGACCACACCCCTATATGGTCTTGATTCCTATCCATCTTTTCATTTATTTATTGACAGGGTCTCGCTCTGTCGCCCAGGCTGGAGTGCAATGGCGTGATCTTGGCTCACTGCAGCCTCGACCTCCCCGGCTCAAGTGATCCTTCTGCCTGAGCCTCCCGTGTAGCTGGGACCACAGGCATCTGCCACCATGCCCAACTAAATTTTTGATTTTGTAGAGACAGGGTCTCACTTTGTTTCCAAGGCTGGTCTGAAACTCCTGGGCTTAAGCAGTCCTCCCCTCTTGGCCTCCCAAAGTGCTAGGATTACAGGCGTGAGCCACTGCACCCAGCCGATTCCTGTCCTTCTATGCCTCCCTCATCAACTAAAAGTTTGGACTGCCAAAGCAAGATAAGAACCTGGGAGGAAGCCCAGGGAGATATAGGAGGGAAAAGGCCCAGTATGAGGCAGGCTCACCTTCCCTCCCTGAATCACTTAGAACAATCAGGCCGGGGTCCCTCCCCAAAGGCTGGGCTGCCTCGGACTCCCATCCCAAGCTACTGACCTTACCAGAGAGCCTGTTTGCCTTTAGAGATGATCCTCTGGTGCATGGTGCAAAAGAAAATTAAGTAGTGAACAGGCCAGGTGGATACAGGTACCTCTCCGCCCTTCCTCCCCACTGCCCTCAGCTTAAACCTTGGAGCATGGAATTCACAGCATCCCCTAGTTTCCCCAACCCAATTTGATCCTCTCCATCTGTATTGGAAGGAGCAGTCTCCCTTCCTAGGCTTTTGGATGAAAATGAGAATGAGAATGGATATGAGTGGCTCTGCTGAGTAATAATCCTAGTAAGGGCAATCCCTTTGTGCAAGAGAAAGGAACAGCCCTCAAGCATAACTATCCAGAGGTTTAAGGGGCAGAGTTGAATAAATGGGTATCCAGAGTGAGATAGAACTGAAAAAAAGCAACAGAGTAAGCAGACTGCAGCCCAGAGGACAGGACTGGGCTGTGGTCACCACTTCAGAGATGGGAAGTACTTCCAGAGGGGAAGGACTTTCTGAGTGTCTCCTAAGCTTGTTCCAGGCAAGGTCAAGGCTACTACCTCTGATCCTAGTCTACCATCTTGGGTATTAGCAAGAAAAGTCCCTGCAGCTGCCAGACAAAGCTGTGGAAGAAAAACCTTTCACCAATTATTTTCCAGTACACTTTTTGAGACCTTGTGAAAAGACAAAAATATCCAACGGAGTATTCTGGAATGGAAAGCCAAGTTCTAATCTGTCTCTGCTCTCAACTAGTTGTGAGACCTGGAGGGAATTACCCTTTTAGAACCTTAACTTACTATTCTAAAAATGTATATTTTAATTCCTGCCCCACCTATAAACTCTTCTTGTCCAAAACCCCAAAACCTATGTCCCCTGTCTTGGTTCCCTAATTTCATGAAGGATGCTATGTCCATTCAGTCCACTCAAGCTATAAACCTGAGTGTCATACTAGATCCTCCCTTTCCTTCACCACTGTAGCCAGTTACCAAATTCATCATGTCTTTTTATCCCAAGGCCTCATTACCTCCCCTAGTGGTCTACTGGAATGTTTTCCAAATTCCTGTAGTCTTCCGCTTCCTTCCTTCACACAGCCACTAAAATGTTATTTCTAAAATGCAAATGTGACTGATTAATTTTCTCTTAGAAACCCTTTTGTAGTTTTCCATCTCCTAACGGGTAGAGGCCAAAACCCTTTCCTTTCAGAGCCTTCATCATTTTAGCCTCAGCTGTTTCTCCTTCCCACCAACACATATCCAGTGTTCTAACCACAAATATATCATATTCTCTTGAATCTCCATGTCTCTGCACACAGTGTTTCCTCTGGCTAGAATACTCTTTCTCCTTTCCCTTCACACAGGATGTTCATCTCTTTGGTGAAGCATTCCACCCACCCAGGTACACACTGCTAGTCACTCCTTCCTCAACACCCCCATAGCACTTAATAAATTTTCCCATAATTATTTATGTATCTCTCTCAGACAAGATTGTAGTTCTTGATGGCTGGGATTGTGTCTTTTTTTTTTTTTTTTTTTTTTTTTTTTTTTTTTTTTTTTTGAGACGGAGTCTCGCTCTGTCGCCCAGGCTGGAGTGCAGTGGCCGGATCTCAGCTCACTGCAAGCTCCGCCTCCCGGGTTCCCGCCATTCTCCAGCCTCAGCCTCCCAAGTAGCTGGGACTACAGGCGCCGCCACCTCGCCCGGCTAGTTTTTTGTATTTTTAGTAGAGATGGGGTTTCACCGTGTTAGCCAGGATGGTCTCGATCTCCTGACCTCGTGATCCGCCCGTCTCAGCCTCCCAAAGTGCTGGGATTACAGGCTTGAGCCACCGCGCCCGGCCGGGATTGTGTCTTATCACCAGTGAACCCCTATGCCCGGCAGAGCCTGGCACAGAGTAGGCATTAGTAAATGCTTGTTGAAGGAGTGAAGGAAGTGAGGGCCCAAGTGAGAACTAATGTGAAAGTGCATAGTTTAGGCAAAAGTGCTATAGGGTCATGAGGGAAGAAAGTCGTTACTCATTTTTAGAGTCAGGAAACCCCAAACACAGAAGGGGAGAAAGTAGGCTGACCTTAAAAAGGAATCCCAGAGCTGGGAACAAACAGGATAAGAAGAAGATTCCCCACTGCACACACCCCCAGAGTTGATCAAGCAGCAGCTGACAGGCAGAAACTAAGGTAAAAGCAGCAGAAAGGGAAGGAAGGGAAGAAAGAGAAAAGAGACAGCTGATACCCCAAGCTCTCTGAATGCCCAGGCATCACAGTGGTGCTGTCAGAAGGGGGTGTGTCAGGGTAGGGCTCCGTCTGGAGGAAATAGGAAGTGCTGTGGTGGTAATAAACAGGGTGGACATGGACGGTGGTGATGGTGGTGGTGGTGGTAGTGGTGATGGTGGTGGTAGAAGAGGAGCAAGCAGCAGCAGAGGCAGATGGAGAGCTCGTCCCGTAGCCTTCAGAACTGAAAGACTGTCCAGATGAAAGGCTGCGCATTCGCCGCAGAGATACCCGGCTTGTCAAGAAGTGGCCAGCCTCGCCCTCTACCAACCTCTGAGATCCCAGGCCATGCTGTGGCTCCATCAGGCGCTGCCGAACACTGCTCTGCAGGCTAGGGGCTGCAAGGAGAATGAAGAAAGTGTCAGGAGGGGCCAGCCCACTTTGGGCTGGCAGGTAAGGAGGTGCCCATGAATAAATGCTTGCTGGAGACCACCCTGGGCCTCTAATGCCAATTGGGAGGATGGGGCACCTCCTCCCAGAAACCTCCCACCAGGGGTCCTAAAAGGATGGGAAATTGAAGATGAGGTACCCGGGTCAGTTTTAGTGGCAATTCCAATAGAGGAGACTTATGGCCAATGTCACTATAAAGGGAAGTGGCAAGGCAGTTAGTGAGTAGACACAGGCAAGGAAGGGTAGGATAGGGGCTTGGGACAAGGTCCGGGAGAGTACTAAGAACCAGCCTTTTCAGAAAGCCAACCTCAGGAAATAATTCACAGCATAGACAAGGACTTATACATAAACATGTTCACCATTAATAATAATTGAATGAGAAGTAAACATAATTGTTTACTTTTTATTAATAGCTATATGAAAGTAAACATAAAGAATGAACAATGGGAAAATGATAATATATCCAGTTTCTGGGATACTATAGAGCTATTAAAAATGATGCTTATAAAAAGACTTTAAGAAAATAGGAAAAATGCCTATTAAAATGTTCAGAGGGGAAAAAGGATACAGAATTATATGTGCTAGCCTTGAGCTTTGGCATACCAAACACTAGAGTTTGAAACCAGGACTTTCACTTCTAGTTGTGACCTTGAGCAGCTGACTTCCCCATTTTAACTCCTAATTTCTAAAATCCTGCAGGGTTCTTCTGAGACTTCACAATAATGTCTTTAAGGCACCTGTTTCAGGTTATGGCACTCAATAAATGGTAGTGGCTATCATTATCTTAACCACATAAAAAATTTCACAGACAAAAGAGTGATAGAGAAGGTGCTCAAATATGGTGGGACTATGGATGCTTTTTATGCTAATGTTTGCTCTTTTTCACTTTCTAATAAGCACATAAACAACAAGGAACCAGCTCTTGGATCAGGCTGCAAATCGGGATCCTGGAGATAATGGCCACCATGCCCAGTGAAGGGATACATGGGCACCACGTAACTTAGGAATATGCTCGTGCATCCCCCCTTGGGCTCACTCCCAGCTAAAAGACAGTACAGACCTTTATTCTTTCTCCTCTACCCTGATAGATAGGCTTCTCTGCTTTCTCCCTAAAGATGAGAGAAAGGGCCAGGTTACAAGGGTGAGAGAAGCTTTGGAAGGGCCATCAGAGAGAGAGCATAGTTCCATAGTGATAGTTCAGGAGGCAGGGCTTCTATGCTGGTAGCTTTCAAGGTATGAAAGAGAGGCTGAAGAGGATAAGGAAGTCTGGAATAGGGAGGGGAAGGGGGAGAAAGAGGGGGGAAACTGGGAAGAAAAGGGAGAAACAAGAAAAAGAGAAAAGAAAGGGATGATTTTTCCTTCCCTCTTTCCCTCCCAGCCCAGCTGGAAGAAGGGCTACCAGTTATCTGCATAGCTGGGCTAAAGGGAGAAGCCTAAGCCTTCCATTACCAGGGGTGTTCTCTATCCAGCTCTTGCCAAGCAGGCTGATTCTTCTTACCCCCGAACTCCCCCCTGTAGTTAGTAGGGACAGTGCTGAGGGGATAGAGGGAACAGGCAGGGGCATGAAGCAGGCAGGAGAAGGGACCCATGGGGTAGGAGTGTTGATTTAGTCCCAAAAGTCGGAAAAACAAAATGCCCCAAAGGGGCTCCTCAAACCGGGGTATTTCCAGAGGGACTGATCATCCGAGCCGGCGGATGTAGAGCAGAGAGAGCGGTCACTGAACCTACGCCCCATCAGCCAGGCAGCATCTAGGGTCAATAGCCAGGCCAAAAAGGAGAATAGAATCTGATTTATGGAGGGCTTTGGCCTGCCATCAATGTAATAAAGGAAGGACTGGGGGCAGGGATTGGGTGGCTAAGAGCTAATTAAGGTCCCTCCCAGCCTGGAGAACACAGAAGCCTTCAGATCAACAAGTCAAGATCAAGCTCTGCCTGTCAGTGATCCCGTCCTTGTTAAGCCTTTGATTAAAGGCCTAACAAGTTATCAGATCAGAACAAAGAGGCTTGGCCAGGGGCAAAGTATTATTGACAAAATTACAAATAAATTCTGTCTGGAGTGGGAATCCAGCCTTATTAAAGAATGTGAAAGTAAGCCCCTAACCCCGCCCCGGACTTCTGCCCTCCCCCGTACTGGCAGAATATAGGCCTAGGGCAATAGCTTTACCATAAGGGCTATTCTACTTACTTGAAATAGCATCTGATCCAAATAAAAATTCAACTGTGGGCCAGTAAGGGAAAACTCCCTTCATTCACTGAAGAATTCCAGTATTGTTCCATTTGGCTCTGCTCTACTCAACTCTCATCACTTGCAGGGGAGAAAAGGGAGAGGGAAGACCCAGGACAGAGGAAGAGAGGGTGGGATCCAAGAGTCCAGGTGGAAAGTCAGACATGCTTGTGCAGGAGATCCCTCCTGGGCAAGAATGCCTTTCCAGCTTAGAGGATTTAGGACTATATCACTTTAAGGGACTACTGCTTTATAGGGCCTCTCATAAAAAGACAAAGAGAAACATCATTCCATTCATCTACTTTAGCAATTAAGAATAATGAACAAAAATCAAAATAAATAAGTTCAATAAATAGTCAAAATAAATGCCATTTTTACATTGAAATTCACTAAAGGGCATTATTTTTTATAAAGGTAGATAGAGTGGTAGTTAGGGACAATAAAGTGAAAAAGACTGAAGGGAGACACACTTAGCACAATAGACCCAAAGGGGCATACAGAGCATACAACAAGGAAAGAACACCAAAAGGACAACTATAAAGAAATAACCTGAGCAAACTGTGCTTTATTGACCAAGGTCATGAGTTGAACTATCTTCCTGGGTATCTGCCCCATCTGCTGTTTAAGCACAACAGAGGCCACAGAGTTCTCAACCTGTGCATCAAAGGCTCCTTCCTTCATCCCCCCAAAGAGGTCACTTACACTGCATAGACAAGGGAGACACAATCTCCTCATCCATGTCATCCACGTCGTCAGTCATGATGAAGTGGGCAGGGTTGGGGCGTGTACTGCCCATCCAGCTGGGGTCTATGTTGAGGGCAGCCACCAGTGAGTGGATGCCAGGGTTATTGACAATCTGGAAGCCACAGAGGATCTCGATCTGTTGCCAGCGGTGCAGGCGCTCCCGCAATGCTGCTGTCACCTCGCTCAGTGCTTGCCTGAAGACAGAGGAAAGAGAACGGCAGGCAGGGACTTGGTGTGAACCCCAATAGGAATGAAGCCTCTTCTCAGAGGAACAAGTTTTGAGAATATGTGTGAATAAAACACACAATAAACTCATAAATTTAAGAGCAAGGCGAGAGATAAATAAAGTCTGAAGAAGGAGACCAGAGCTGTCCCTCCACCAATGAGGAAATGGAATTGGTGTTGGAGGCCCTGTATGCCCTCAAATTCTGAGGATGATATGGACATTGCCAGAGTAGATAACTGGTGTTACTTACTTAGCTGTTAGAATTTTATGATCTACATCATCCAGGGAAGAGCTGTGGGCCACATGGAAGGTGCCAAAGAGTGTGTTTCTCTTCTTTTTTATCTTCTCAGCCTGCAAAGATGAGGCCCCCAGTTCAAAAAGAGCAGGGATTCGAGGTTGGAAAAAATAAGACAGGCCTTCCCCTATGGCTGAGACCCACTCCTCCTAGCCCAACTTAGACTGCACAAGGAAAAGGAAGAGAAAGAGGAAAAAGAGAAAGGCAGGCAAGGTAGATGAAAAAGGAGGGGACAAAATAGAGAAAGCGAGGGGAGAAGCAAAGGGGTCCTAGATAGCCCTTTTGCCCCAGGAGGACCTCTGTCCCCATGGCAGCCTGAGGCTGGCAGAGCTTTCCCTCTGCCTGCCTCCACTTATTTCATCTTTTCCAGAAGATAGGCGGGAATGCCCCTACACCCTCATTCCCTCCTCCAGAAGCCTAAGGACACTGTCAGGAGCTGAACATTAGGAAAGAAACAGAACCTACCACCAGGATATCTCTTCACCCAATGGGAGAACAGGGAGAGAGAGAGAAGAGGAAGATATGCAGGTAAAAGGGAGAAGGGCAAAAAGGAGAAAAGAGGGCAATAGAAGGGCAGTTCTCACCCCCTCCTTGGCCACCAGCAGCTGCTTCTCAGCATTTTGCTTCTTGATGTTGTAATATTGCACCTCCACCTCATGTGTCAGCTGCAGCCACTTCTGAAGGGCCTCTGGAGCATACCATGAGCTGTGTGATTCTAGCTCCTTCTCTGCTTTCCTCAAGGCCTCCCGAACCTGTGCAGCCAAAAGGATGTGAGTTCATTTACTGCTATCAATACTCTCCAACACCTCTGTATGATGCTTCAGAACTCAGACTTCTTATCTGCTTTACAACTCTCCCAGGAAGGAGAAAGGGTAAGGATTATTTTCCATATTTTATATAGAAGAAAGCAAGCTCAGAGAAGAAAATTAACCTACTCAAGGTCCACAGTGTCAACCAGAACCCAAACTGAGATGTTTTTGTTCCCAGACGAAGGCATTCTTTTCTATCACATCAGCTTACTTTCCTGGTCATGCAGCAAGTTCCAGCAATCTTCCCCGATCTCTTCAGGAACAGGTCAGCTAATGAATCATCTTCTTACCAAGAGTCAGGGTCTGTGCTTAGACTTCAAGACATTACAACGTGACAGAAAAAGCACTGGTCAGGAATCTGAAAATCTGGTTCTTGTCCCTGGTCTGTCACTTAACTGGCTGTGTGACCCTGTGCTTCCTAAACCAGTTCTTAATTCGGTGTGAGGCAGGACTTTCTCCCATGCAAATCCAAACTATCAGTGAAGGGGTGATCTCAGGAGAGAATGAGTTCCCTGTTATGGGAGGTATGTGAAGAGCTCATGTCAGAGAGACCTGAAAAATGATTGGTACTTCAGAAGGGTATTGTCCTGAATGCTCTCCAGAGTCTCCTCTAGCCCAGAGACTGTGTCTGTGATTCTCTCAGGGAGTAAAGCAAGTGGGCTTTGAAAAGAACTCTGTACAAGGTGGGAAGACAATGAGCATGCCCACACCTAACAGAGGCATTACCAACAGAAGCCAAGACATGAGAGGACTAATGTATAAGTAGAAATAACCAACTTCTCTGCAGGGAGCACGCAATGAGGCAGTCCAAAGCACTAAAGCGTAAAAGACTTGAAAGTACATACAGACATTATGTACACAGAGTTTCTTGCTGTCTCATCCAAGCTACCAGCATAAGTGATCTCCAACTCTCCTACCTGAACAGAATCCCAGAGAAGATGCTTGAAAGCAGTCTTATTATCCCCAGCTTCAGCCAATGAGGTAAGCATCCTATAGCAAGCCTGAGGTCCTCTCCACAGCCTAAGATAGGCCAGGAGGGCCTCAGCTAGGGACAGAACACCTTTATTCCTTTGAGAGGCAATGAGAGTGCCAATCTTCATTTGGTTTCTGTTCCCTGAAAAAAAAACTAAAAATAGCCCACTCCTGTTTATGTAGCTTCTAAACGAAGACTAAATACTTTAGAAACTAATATACCAAGTCTGAAAATTTATGATCAAGTACTAAATTAAAAGCAGTTTAAGGAATGGGATAAGCTAAGCAGGGAATAATGGATGAAGAAGAAAAAAAAGAGAGAAAATAGAGGGAAGCATGACAGTCAGGGAGGCATACAAAGGGGCTGGCCTACAAGGCTCAAAACCTGCTGGGAGCCAGGCACAGTGGCTCACACCTGTAATCCCAGTACTTTGGAAGGCCGAAGAGGAGGATCACTTGACCCCAGGAATTCGAGAGCAGCCTGGGCAACACAGTGAGACCTCATCTTACAAAAAATTGTAAAACTAGCCAGGTGGGATGGTGTGCACCTGTGGTCCCAGCTACTCAGGAGGCTGAGATGGGAGGATCGCTTGAGTCCAGGAGGTCAAGACTGCAGTGAGCCAAGATCATTCTACCACACTCCAGCCTGGGCAACAGAGTGAGACACTGTCAAAAAAAAAAAAAAAAGCTGTTTGGTTAATGAGAGAAGTAACTACAAAATAAGGAATGGGGGAGATGGAAGACAGACAGACAGAGACAGACATATCATGCCATACACAGTAATAAATGTCTGATGGGAAGACAACATATGGGCAAGTCAGAGTTCTTATCCTTTTATTTTGTAGCTGTGGTTCTCAACCTTGTAACATACTGTAACCACATGGGGAACTTTTTTACTTTATTTTATTTTGAGACAGGGTCTTGTTGTGTCATCCAGGCTGGAGTGCAGTGGTGAATCTCAGCTCACTGCAACCTCTGCCTCCCGGGCTCAAGTGATCCTCCCTCCTCAGCCTCCTGAGTAGCTTTGGGACCACAGGCGTGCACCACCATGCCCAGCTAATTTTTTTTTTTTTTTTTTGGTAGAGATGGGATTTTGCCATGTTGCCCAGGCTGGTTTCAAACTCCTGGGCTCAAGCGATCTGCCTGCCCTTTGCCTCTCAAAGTGTAAGGATTACAGGCGTGAGCTACCATGCCTGGCCAGGAACTTAAAAAATACAGATATCTGGGCCCCAACGTAAAGATACTGATTTCATTGATCTGGGGTGTTTGCCTGGGCATTAAAATAGGCTCTCCAAGTCATTCTAATATGCAGCCAAAGTTAATAAACACTTATCTATATGTTTTAAATAAAGTGTTATCACCTGACTTCCACTTCCCAGTAAGATATAGTAGGTCATGGGAGAAAAACAATTCTGATCCAACACAACATCTGGAAAAAGCTGTATACATTTTATGAAAATTGTGTTTTCAAAATTGTTTTTATTTTGAAAAATTTAGAAAATATGTTATTTGTGTAAACATCTAAGGGGCTTGATATAGTTATTTTTATTTTTATTTTTATTTTTGAGATGGAGTCTTGCTCTGTCACCCAGGCTGGAGTTCAGTGATGTGATCTTGGCTCACTGCAACCTCCGCCTCTCGGGTTCAAGCGATTCTCCTGCCTCAGCCTCCCGAATAGCTGGGATTACAGGTGCCTACCACCATGCCTGGCTAATTCTTGTATTTTTAGTAGAGATGGGGTTTCGCTATGTTGGCCAGCCTGGTCTCGAACTCCTGACCTCAAGTGATCTGCATGCCCCGGCCTCCCAAAGTGCTGGGATTACAGGTGAGCCACTGCGCCCAGCCTGATATAGTTATTTTAAATGAATTAATAAATATATTTTAATTTTCTGTTTTAATTTCTAATAGGTTAAATATCAACAGTATTATCACCTATCAAAATGTTCTTTGAGGTCCTAAATAGTTTTTAAGAGTAAAGGGTCCTGGCTGGGTGTGGTGGCTCATGCCTGTAATCCCAGCACTTTGGGACGCCAAGGCGGGTGGATCGCCTGAGGTCAGGAGTTTGAGATCAGCCTGACCAATATGGTGAAATCCCTTCTCTATTAAAAATACAAAATTAGCCATGTGTAGTGGCAGGCACCTATAATCCCAGCTACTCAGAAGGCTGAGGCAGGAGGAGAATTCCTTGAACCTGGGAGGCGAAGGTTGCAGTGAGCCGAGATTGTGCCATTGCACTCCAGCCTGGGTGACAAGAGCGAGACTCCATCCAAAAAAAAAAAAAAAGAGTAAAGAGTCCTAAGAACAAAAAGTGTGAGAACCACTAGACTAGATAAACTAAAAGTCAGAGAGAAAAAGCCTTTCTAAGATGAGTTGTCAATTGTCAGTCATTTTCTTCCTGGGAGACACTGATGATTTTAGGTGAGGGCTGAAAATTGCACTGGACCCACGTAGATCTCCACTGGGGCACAAAGAAAACAGCCTACGATGTGGCAGAACTGCATCTCTCATAGTCTTTCAGGGTTGAAGAGAAAGAAACTAACAGCTTTCCATTCAAAAGTCAGGGAGGGACATATCTGAGAAACTGGGACAAATGAAAGCTACACCAAGTTTTACTAAAACTACAACCTAGTTCAAATGCAGCTCGATCTCTGATTGGCTTGAGGTGATCAGTTCCTTAATATACTCCACGAAAGAAAGGGGGAAAACTACTTGATGGAAGAGAAAATCATCTGGAGCCTCTATTTTTTTAATACACACTGTCCAGCATGTCATAAAAATAAATTACTAGACATAAATGGCAAAAAAAAGACTAATAATCAAGAGGAAAAATAAGCAGTCCCATAAATGATCCAGATGTAAGAATTACCAGACAAGGACTTTAAAATAATTACGATTGCTATGTTAAGGGAAATACAGGAAAAGATGGATACAGTAGATAAAAGATAGAAATTCTGGACAGGGAACTGGAACCTATAAAAGAGTAAAGTGGATATTCTAGAATTGAAAAATACATCGTCTGAGAGTAGGAACCCACTGGATGGGTTAAACAGCAGAATGCTTACAGTAGAATGCAGAATTAAAGAACTTAAAAGATAGATCAATAGAAAATAACCAAATCAAAGCACAGAGAGAAAAAAGAACAGAACTGAGCATAAGAGACATGTGGAATAGAGTTAAAAGATCTAACATAAATATTACATTCTCAGAAGGAGAGGAGAGAATGGAGCAGAAGTAATATTTTAAGAGATATATAAGTGCTAAAAAGAATGTATTTTCTAGAGTTAGGCAGAATGTTCCAAATGTGTCAAGGAATTCAAACTTATTAACCATGTTTTTAAATTTTTTTTTGTTTGTTTGTTTTTGTTTTTGTTTTTTTTTTTGAGACGGAGTCTCGCTCTGTCCCCCAGGCTGGAGTACAGTGGCCAGATCTCAGCTCACTGCAAGCTCCGCCTCCCGGGTTTACGCCATTCTCCTGCCTCAGCCTCCCCAGTAGCTGGGACTACAGGCGCCCGCCACCTCGCCCGGCTAGTTTTTTTTTTTGTATTTTTTAGTAGAGACGGGGTTTCACCGTGTTAGCCAGGATGGTCTCGATCTCCTGACCTCGTGATCCGCCCATCTCGGCCTCCCAAAGTGCTAGGATTACAGGCTTGAGCCACCGCGCCCGGCCCGTTTTTAAATTTTTTATATCCTTATGGATGCTATTGGTGACTTATTATTGAGAGAAGTATATTAAAATCTCTAACTCTGATTATAAAATTTGTCTAGTATCATTTTAGTTCAGTCAATATTTGCTTTATATTATTTTAGACTATATTATTAGATGTATCCAAATTAAGGGCTGTTATATATTAAATTGAATTCATCTACTTATCATTATGAAATATCTATTTTTGGGGTCTAGTAATACTTCTTGACCTAAAGTTTACTTTATATTAATGTAAATATTACATTTATATTAATATACAGCTGCCTTTGCTTTATTTCACTTAGCAATTGCTTTAGGTCAATACTTCATGACCTAAATCCTATTTTATATTAATATAAATATTATATTTATATCAATATATAGCTACCCCTGCTTCATTTTGCTGCTTTATTTTGTAACATATCTTTTCTCATCCTTTTCCTTTAAGCTTTTTTTGTGTTCTTATATTTAAAGTGTGTCTCTTATAAACAGCATATAATTGAGTTTTGGCATTAATCCAATCTGACAATCTTTGCCTTTTAACTGAATTGCTTAGTTTTTTCATACAAACCAAGTCTCAACAAGTTTCAAAGGACTACATCCACACAGCATATGCTCTCTGACCATAGTGAAATTAAACTAGAAATCGGTAAAAGAAAGATAAGTAAAAAGTCCTCAAGTGTTTGAAAATCAAGCAACATACTAGATAACCATGTGCCAAAAAAGGAGCCACAATAAAAATTAGAAAACTTTTGACCTGAATTATAATAAAAATATAAAATAGAGATTCCTGAATGATCACCTTACTTGAGGGGAAAAAAAAGATCCTTGACAGCCTACTTCATATCACATACAAAAGTTAATTTGAAATAATATCCCTAAATGTGAAAAGACAAACAATAAAGGTTCAGAAGAAAATGTAGGGAAATATCTTGGGGATAGGGAAGGATTTCTTAAACAAGAAACAAAAAGCAAAAAGCATCAATTTTTTTTTTTTTTTTTTTTTTTTTGAGATGGAGTCTCGCTCTGTTGCCCAGGCTGGAGTGCAGTGGCACTATCTTGGCTCACTGCAACCTTCACCTCCCAGGCTCAAGCAATCCTCCTGCCTCAGCCTCCCAAGGAGCTGGGACTACAGGTATGTGCCACCACACCCAGCTAATTTTTGTATTTTTAGTATGGATGGGCTTTTGCCATGTTGGCCAGGCTGGTCTCGAACTTCTGATCTCAAGTAATCTGCCCGCCTCAGCCTCCCAAAGTGCTTGTGATTACAGTCATGAGCCACAACGCCTGGCCGCATTTAATCATTTAAAAAACTTAATCATTTAATCATTTAAAAAACTGATTAAATTAGAAGCCCTTAAAATCAAGGACTTCTGTTTATCAAAAGACAATATTAAGAGAGCAAAAAAACAAGTCAAGGCTGAGAGAAAATATTTTCTGCATATGTGTGTATTTATACTGACAAAACACTAATATCCAAAATATATAAATAATGCTTACAAATCAATAAGAAAAAGACAATCCAATTTTTAAAATGAGAAGAGATTCCCAAATCAAATGGCCAATAAATTTATTAAAAGGTATTTAATAATATTAGGGAAATGAAAATTAAAATCACAAGATACTACTATACATTTACCAGAATGTTTAAAATTAAAATACCTAAAAATACTGAGGTCATGGATCAACTAGAATTCTCTTACCTTGTTTTGGCAGTATAGATTGGTACAATCATTTTGGAAAACTGTTTGACAGTTTCTAATAAAGCTAAATACATGAATACTCTATTATATGTCCAACAGAAATGAGTGCTTATGCCCACCAAGAGACATATGCAAGAAGATTCATAGCAATATTATTCATAAAAGTCAACAAAGCTGCAGACAACCCAAATATTTATCAATGGAAGAGTGGATAAATTATAGTATACTCATACAATAGATGAGTAACTCAGCAATGGAAATAAACCAACTATCACTACATGCAACTTTGATGACTCTCATAGACATAATGTTGAGTGAAAGAAACAAAACACAAAAGAGTATATACTGTATAATGCCATTTATATGAAGTTCAAAATTAGACAAAACTAACTGGTTTACAAGTTGTGACAGTAGTTAACTTTTGGATGAAATATTAACTGGGGGAGCAAAAGTGAGTTTTCTGGGGTGCTGAGAAGGTTCTGTGGGTGGTGGTAACACAGGTATGTGCATATGCAAAAGTTTGCCAGCTGTATACTTATGACTTGTACACTTTATGTAAATACCTCAAAAAAAGAAACAAAATAACTGTTATCACCTATTATCCACTGTTCTTTGAAAATCATAGTGACTATTTTTATAATTTTCTTTTTTTGGGTTTTTTTTTTTTTTTTTTCTGAGACAGAGATTTACTCTTGTTGCCCAGGCTGGAGTGCAATGGCACGATCTCGACTCACTGCAACCTCCGCCTCTGGGGTTCAAGCAATTCTCCTGCCTCAACCTCCTGAGTAGCTGGGATTACAGGTGCCCGCCGCCACACCCAGCTAATTTTTTTGTATTTTTAACAGAGATGGGCTTTCACCATGTTGGCCAGGCTGATCTCGAACTCCTGACCTCAAGTGATCCACCCGCCTTGGCCTCCCAAAGTGCTGGAATTACAGACATGAGCCATTGTGCCCATAGTGACTATTTTTTACAACTTGAACTCTCATTGGTAAGAGTCCAGTGACTCTAGAGCATAGTCTTTGGATCACATTTCAAATTCCTCACACATGAAACTTCCAGCCAGACCCTGGGCCCCTGCCCTTTGCCCACCCGTCAAGGTGTCCAGGAATTTGTGGACTCTCCTACCTGCTCCAACTCCTCCTCAGCATATTTTTGGCGGCTCCGCTCATTCTCAGTACCCTCCCGCAGCTCCTTCAGCCGCTGGGCTTCCTGCTTAGCAAGGTTGATCTCATCGCGCAGCTTCTTCTCCAGATGGACCTTCTCCACCTCCACTGTGCGGTGCTCCTCCTGGGCCTTGTGCAGCCTGGGGGGCAATGCAGGGAGCTGGAGAAGGCCAGGCAAGGGGGTGCCAGCCAACATGCCATGAGTCACGGCACCAAAGAGGAAAATGACGGCTCCAACTCTCAGCATATATTCTCCCTGCTCTGCTAACTGTCTGGCTCTGAGCTAACTCAGGGCCAATAGAAACCACAGTTATTACCTAATTCACACCTTGACCATCATTTTGCTGCCAGTAATCAAGGCTGTGGAGCCCGGTTCTCAGGCATCTGAATCCCTCCTCTCAACTGTCTCATACAAAAATCATAACAAGTACCAGTTTACAAGGTACTTCCCATTTGTCCTCCCTGCAGATAATGATATATTGGTACCATTATCAGCCTGGGACAGGCAGATATGGAGCCTTAGAGAGGGAAAGCAACTTGCAGGAAGAACTGAGGCTAGAATTCCAATCTGTGTGACTTCAAATGCCGTAATTAATACCCTTATGTAGTGGTATCTAGAAAGTTCAATAAATGTAGAATACCGTGCAAGGTAGACAAAAAGATCCAGGAAAAACCTAATGGCCGAGAAATGACTGGGGTGGTAGCAGAGGGGTGGATTAAGGAAGATGAGGAAGGAACTATTGAGCTAGACCTCTTGGATTCCTGAGCTTCGGTTCCCAGAAGCAAAAAACAAATTTATGCCAGAGGGGCTGGGCAGGGCTCAGGAGAGTCCCCTGCTGCCCCCAGGCCCTGAGTTCCTTTCCCAAGTATCTTCCTTAGTGGATAAGATCTCAAGGGCATGGGTTATAATGTAAGTCTACCCTTGCACCGTCACACACATTCCCTCAGTTCACTGACAAAACCTTCCAGCCAGCTAAACAAGCCTTCTCCCTTCCTCACTTCTTTCCTCCACACGGCTATCTATGTTAATACACTCATTCATTCATCTATTCATTCACCAAGTTCTTTCAAGTGCCTACTAAGTGCCGAGCACTGTGCTAAGCCGTAAATGTATGGCAATAAATCAGAAAGCTGTCCCTGCCACTGAGGAGCTCATGATTTACTCCAACAAAGACAAGTAAACAGGTAACTGTATATAGTGTGACAAATTCTATAATAAAATTATCATATATATGATAAAATATATATAAATATAATATAAAAAATAAATATATAAAATATATATTTTATATATATATAAGATATATATAAAATATATATATCTTTTCATTATAGAATTTAATATATAATATATTATATATATATATGATGTTGGGTGCACCCAAAAGATGGAGTAATCAGCTCTGCCTGACAGGAGTCAGGGAAAGAAAGGGAGACTTGGGCTACACCCAGAACAAAGACTGAGAATTTGCTAATCCCTTTGGAAGAGAGAATGGACTTTACTGTCTGGTCTTCCTTTCTAAGTAAAAACCACCAGGTTACCAGGGAACCAGATTAGGAAGGGGAAAGGATAGTGAAGAAGAGATAAGATATATAGCTTAGACTTGAGGTATGGAAAAGAAAGGACTACAGAACAAGAAGGACCCTAAGAGAACACTGATCACTGAGATAATTAAGTAGATGAAACAGATGAAACAAACAGAACTCAATCTGTAAAAAACAAAACTAAGTCCAGAGCTATCAGTGGCGGAGACCTCAAAAGGTATCGTGGAACAAGCAAGGAGGTAAGAGGAGGAAATGTTAGGCTGCAGGCTCCCGCGAATTGTAATCTGCCTACTTTGTCCCTGAAGAGAAAGGGAGTTGAAACTCCTGAAAATGAACACCAGATGGCAATACATGCATAGGTAAAGACAAACCAGAGTCGCCATTTCCTGCCATCTCCTTCCCTTGCTGAATGTCCTTCTTTATTGTACTCTTCCATGACCCAACTGTATAAAGTTACACCATTAAGGATTCACTTCTTCACTGAAATACTGTCCTCTATGAAAGCAGCCTCTTGAGAAAAGCCAATACTACAATATGACTGTCCTTTATAATAGTGAGCTCCTTTATAGTAGAATCAAGACTGACCCCCTTTCATAGTGCCAATAAGGTCTGCTAGAGATGGAGATTAATAATTATTGTTGCGTGCAGAAATGAGCAAATAAATATACAATTAAGCACTGCCCCACTCCAAGGCAACAACCATTAGCATTGTAATTAGTCCTGGCTCTAAGCAGTTGTGTGACGATGAGCAAGTTTTGCCTGCTTTGGGAATCAAAATTCCTGCCTGCCTCAAATAATTATCTTGAAACTCAATGAAATCCTAACTGGAATGTACATGTAGAATTATAATTATTCACACAAATTATCAGGAACTCTGTAATAAAGCTCTGTAAAAGCTGGCATCGCAGGTCTGTTAATACAAGGAGGAACAAGGTGGCAGTGGGCTCTGGACACTCAGAGGAGGATATATGTGTACATGTGTGCAAGTCTATCTCTAGGGGGGAAAGGGGAGGGGTGTCTTTGTCTCTTTCTAAGTGCCGCAGTGGTCATTTAGCTCTGGAGGTCTTAGGGAGCAGGGAGTGCTGGGAGCTTAGTTTTATCCCCAAACTTGGAATGTCTCCTGCCTAGATTCTTTTGCCTTTGGAATGGAAACAGTACATGTTTTTCAAACAAATGAGGTATGGGGACTGCTCAGACAGCAGCAGTTAGCCCCTAATTGGCAAAGGGCCCAAGAACAAGGGGCCCAGCAGAGTAGCCAGGATTCAGCTTAGAGATCAGACCCCTCTTGCTCCCTAGAAGCCCAGCCCATGGAAATAAACCCAATAAGTCTGCTACCTCAGTAAAAGCAGCACCCTGGAGTGTCAAAATTCCTAGTTCACTACTTACTGATATACGACCCTGAGCAAAGCACTTACCCTCTCTGAGCCTTCATTTCCTCAACTCTAATAGTACCTACTTCAAAGGGCTATAGTGATTAAAAGCAATAATGCATTTAATTATTTAACAATATCTGGCTCACAAGAAGTCTTTTCCCCACCCCTCCAAAGAAAATAGTGTTTATCATTTAAAAATAACACAATGGCTGGGCACAGTGGCTCAGGCCTGTAATCCCAGCACTTTGGGAGGCTGAGGTAGACCTCTTGAGTCCAGAGTTCAGGAAAAGCCTGGGCAACCCAGCAAGACCCCTGTCTCTACAAAAAATCAAAAAAATTAGCCTGGCATGGTGGCATGCACCCAGCTACACAGGAGGCTGAAGCAGGAGGATCTCTTGAGCCCAGGGGGTGGAGGCTGCAGTGAGCCATGTTCATGCAATTGAACTTCAGCCTGGGCAATAGACCAAGACCCAGAGTCAAAAAAATAATAATAATAAATAGAAATAAATGAAAAGACAAGACTTCATTTCCTTTTACATGAGTTCCTGCAAAGACTTCCCAACTAGAGTACCTAGGCTTCCAGAATCATTTTCTAAAAAACAGTCCTGAATAGGCCTCTCCTCTTCTCAAAAATAAAACAACCAAAGAAACCTGATTTGACTCTCTATTGCCTTCTGCATCCTACTAACTTCCCCACATGCATCTTAAGGTCCCAGGGATCTGGCCCCACCCTATACACTCAACCTTAACACCCAGGACCTCCCTACCTGTCTTTCAAGGCTACCTCCTCAGAGTGCCACATCCACTCATTCATCTCTTTGTCTTTCTAGTCATTAGCATTTTTATCCTATAAGCTGAGTCTGGAACTAAGTCTGCATTAAGTGTGCTCTCACTGCTGCTTCTTGTGGGTATGTAAGTTTTGTTTCCTCAGGAACAGTGAATTTCTTACAACTGCCGTCACAGAACTGGTTACTGTATGTTAGGAAATACACAGGCTGACCGACTGACTGACGGGCACTCTCTTTTCACAGCTAAATCTTCTGCCATAGTTTTGAAGTCATATTTTATTTTAACAGAATCCCACACCATATGAGTTGGAAGTGTTCTAGGAGAGTTTAGCATTCTCCTAGGTCAATCCCTTCATATTACCAATGAGGAAATAAGTCCTGGGAGGGAAAGAGATTTATCCAAAGTCATACAGCAAGTCAGTGTTTATGAGATTTAGATTCCTTATAAGAAAGAACTAAGGACAGTAAGAAGGAAGGTTTGTGAGGTTTCTTTGGGGAACAGTTCATTATATCTATTTATATGCTAAGAGAAGCAGTGCAGAGACGGATGAAGGAAGAATGACCCCCTAACAAGCAATGGGAAGCTCAAGACCTCTGGCAGCTACACATTTCTCCTTCTGAAGCTAAGAGGCAAAAAAGATAGAAACAAGTTTCTCCCCAGGAGGAATAACTGCCCAGGGCACTTGGAATATCAGCAACCTGAACTTGCAGTGCAGTTTTGGAAGGATGATGCAGCCTGGGCTGCCAAGTTGACAAGGTCTCAGGGGCCAAGTGGCTCACACCCAGGTGGAAATAGGAGGTTCCCAGGAGCCAAAGGTAATGGCAGGGCCTTACCTTTCCTGAAGGTCATGCAGACTCTGCTCAGCTCGGTGTAACCCTTCCAAGTCCTTCATCATCTTCTTCATGTGCTCCTTGGAGTAACGGTTCTGGATATAGGCAAACCAGCAGCCGCCCACACCAATAACGATAGACACCACCAGCATGAAGTCCTTGAGGTGATTATGGCGGGTCACTGCCAAAGAGGGGAGGGCATGGTGAGTTAGGGTGCCCACTGCACACTTAGCCTTGCAGACTCCACTGCACACTCTCCCACTCACCCACTGAGAAGGAATTAGTTTCTCTTCTTAGATACACAATTCCCATACACTATTATAGTAAGCTCTATGTCTATCTCTCTGCTAGCCAAGGCTTTGTTTTGAAATGAGAGGCCTTACAGCAATACAGGAAGCTTATTAAATCATACTTCCTTAAGATGCAGTGAAGAGGAGAGAACTAGTGCCTTCTCAATATACCCCAGCCATCTTTGGGCTAGGATGAGCCCATATGCCCAGATGTAGTGGCTTCTGTCCTACAGGGTAAGCAATTCTAAAGTTCCACAGTAGGTAAATGGAGATGACTGGTATAAAGGATATAAAGCAATGTCACCAGAAGCCTCAGTTCTGGCTGTAGGACTGAAGTCACTGTAGAAACTAGGTCTCCTGGACTACCAGGCCATTCTTGGCACAGATCAGGGAAAGGTCCAGAAGTCTCAATCTACTGTGAACATTTCTAGGCTACTGTGAAATCCAGAAACTCTAGAACAGGATAGCATCAAGAAATTGATATTGATGAGACATTACACCTACTAGAAACTGAGGGGCAGAGCTATTTCCAGAAAACACCTGGTAGCAATTCAGTGAAGCACGAGGGCCCCAACCACCAGCTGGGGTTCAAAGAATGCCCATTGTCCAGAACAAAATTTAAATGTTAAACAAGAAATGACACCAAAAGATAAAAAGCAAAAGCCACATCCTAAACACTTAGCTAATCAGGAGAGAGGCACTTCTGGAACTAACATTGTTCCTGGTATAACAGATCTGGGCTCTGTGCCACAGCACAAAAGACTTGAAAGGGGCACTATAAGAAGGAGACAGCTGCTCC
Source organism: Trachypithecus francoisi (assembly GCF_009764315.1). Classification (NCBI taxonomy): domain Eukaryota; kingdom Metazoa; phylum Chordata; class Mammalia; order Primates; family Cercopithecidae; genus Trachypithecus; species Trachypithecus francoisi. Next base: position 62,168,248 of record NW_022681473.1, read on the forward strand.
TGCATCCTCTGTCTAGGTTGTGCTGTGGGCTCAGAGGAGCCCTGGATGTGGGAGTCAGAGAAAGAGGGAAAAAAGGGAGTTATGCCAGAGCTAATGACCCTCTGTGCACAGCAAGTTGCCCTTAGACAGTGGAGGAGGAGGTAGGACTGGCATGATCCTTGGACACAGTAAGGACGTGAGGCTGGTGGAAATCCAAAAGGACCCAGGTCGAGCCACCAAGTTAAGGGAGGGTCAAGACGCCAGAAAAAGAAACCATATGATACTGATGCCCATAGTTTGACAAAAAGAGTTACCATCATAGCTGCTCACAGAAAGGCTGAGCAGCAGGACATGGGGATGAGATGGGATCAAAGACAAATTAACACATCCTATTTCCACCCAAGGGAGGGGGGTTACTAGGTCAGGGTGGTGGCCATGTCCTTCATACGTTTATTCCAGGCTCTCTGAAAGAAAACCAAGGGTCCTCTCATGGCCATCCCCTAGCCTCCAGGCAGGCTACAAGTCTAGGCATACTTAAGCCCTCACTCTCCTACCTTTCGGGTTCCAAGAGAAGCTATTTCTGCAGCACAGTGAGTTGTCTTTCTTCCTGGAACACACCTGCCTCCTCCAGAGCCACTACCAGAGCCTGGGGTATTCTTTGTCTCCCCTGTTTGTTAACGACTTTTAATCTTGGTTTCCTAGGGTTTCTCAACTTCAATATCCCCTTTATATTCTTACCAAAAGTCAAAGGTATCCTTGTTCAAACAAGACTCCACGCAACGAGTGCTTCCAATACTTCAAATACTTAAGGTGGGTATGCAGATTGAGCCTAGTTATTTCATTTGGTTTCTTATTCTATGTTATCCAGTTCAATTTGCCAGAAAAGCAACCACTCCTGCTCGCTGAGGACTTTCCCCTATTTTCTGAGCCAATGAAGAAGTAAGATAAGGCATAGTCTTTTCTTTTCCTATCTCCAACTGCCCCTGACCTGCAACAATTTTTCCGTAGGCCTCCCTGCACTTTTCTCAATATTCCTGCTGAAAGCACAAAGGGCACACTAGCCCCTAGCCCAAAACTAAGCACACTGTAGGCACACGTTAAAAATTAAAAATAGTAGCTACCATTTATTTAGGGGAAATTGGGGCACAGAGAACCTTAGAAATGTGTCCAAGGTCACAAAGCTACTGAGTGATAGAGCTAGTCAGCTTGATTTCAAAGCTGGAACTCTTTATTATATCTTGTTTCCTCTAACGGAAGTAGAAGATGGATAACATCTCCTAACATCTCCAAACACCCCTAATATCTGCAAACTGGTACTATTTGGAGAGCCCTAGATGGGCCTGTAAGCCCAGAGCCAACTCTGCAGAGTGAAAAAGACTGTAAAGGGCTGTGTGCTACTCTGTGGTCACATGGGGAGGACTGAGCATGCCTTCTACTGTCAGAAAATGGACCTTGAGGTGGCCCTCTGCTGAGCCAATCTGATCCCTCTTCTCTTTTCCCAAGTTCTGAGGCTGCTGTGGACAGATGGCACCTGTTCCCTCAGCATGCCCTCTTGGCTACTGCATGACAAACCTTTTATGTGAGATATGTCAAGCCTCAGACCAATAGCAGAATTTTTATTATGGCTCGGTGAGGTGGCTATAGCTCACAGCTGTACCAAGTCTAGGTTCTCTGGGGTGTTTGTGTGCTAAATGATCGATGATGAGGTCTAAGTGTCTGCTCATTCAGCCTTAAGAACTCCTCCTAACTTCAGAACACAGGTCAGACCCAGTACAGGCCTCTAGGTCCTAAATGGGTGTTAAAGAATAGCACTGAAATAGGGATTTTTAGTCCATGCTCAGAGGGGAAATAAAGTCTAGAGGGGCGCAGATCAAGGGACTATTTGTAAACATCCAGCAGGCACGCCCCCACCCCTTTCAGAAGTTTCCTGGCAAAGAGCTCCTTAGTATTTTCCTCAGACTCCAGCTGGCAATTTTCAAAAGTTTCATTAGACAAGCATCAGTAGAAAAATATAAAAACAATATTTGCCATCAGGACAGCTGCTGATTTCTAAAATATTAGCTTCCAGGAGCATACCCAGTTCTATCAGAATCCTTGAATGAGAGAGCCAGTAAGAACCTTTAATGACCAAACCCATTTTACAGAAAAGGAAACCCAAATCCAGGCAGAACTGAATTGCCAAAGATCACTTAATAAGGCAAGGACCAAGCACAGAAGTCCTAAAAATACAGGAGGCAGACACCAGGAAGGAACAGACCTCCTGTCTTTTATACAGAACCCTTATTAAGCAAGGAGTTCTTCCCAAAAATCATAAAATGTCACAGCTGAAAGAAACTGTAGGGAGGAATCTCATAATATAAATCATAAAACACACCTGAGAAAAGTGACCTACCCAAGGTCACATAGTGAGTGGCAATTTTGAAAAGGGACCCAGGTCACCTGCCAATACAGGGTTCTTTCCCAAACTTCAAAGAAGTCGTCTGAATAAAACTCCAGGAGCTACCAAAAAATCAAGCTGTACAGGCATATACCTCAGAAACACTGCAAGTTCAGTATGAGGCCACTGCAATAAAGCTAATAAAGCAATAAAGTGAGTTACACAAATTTTTTGGTTTCCCAGTGATAAAAGTTATGTTTACACTATACTATAGTCTAGTAAGTGTATAATAGCATTATGTCTAAAAATACAGTGTGCGTGCCTTAATTTAAAAATAACTTATTGCTTAAAAATTCCGACACAGACACTCAAAAGTGAGCACACACTCTTGGAAATATGGTACCAACAGCTTGATCAACACAGGATTGCCACAAACCTTCAACTTGTAAAAAATGCAATTATCTGCAAAGTGCAATAAAGCAAAGCACAATAAAACAAGGTATGCATGTATATATTTAGTAAGACATAATTCACAGAGCCTAAAATTCTAAGTCTCTCTCTTAAAATGTGCAATTCAATGGTTGTAGTATATTCACAAAGTTGTGCAACCCTTGACAAAATTAATGTTAGAATATTATCATTACCCCAAAAAGAAATGCCATATCTATTAGCAGTCACTTCCTATTTCTCACTGCCCCCACTCCCAGCCCCAGAAACCACTAATCTATTTTCTGTCTCTATGGATTTGTGTATTCTGGGCATTTTATGTAAGTGAAATCACAAAATTATATAATATGTGGCCTGTTGTGACTGGCTTCTTTTACTTGGCATGTTTTCAAGGTTCATCCACACTGTAGCATATATCAGTACTTCATACCTTTTAGTGGCTGATTAATATTCTACTGTATGTATATACCATTTGTTTTTCCATTCATCAACTGACAGACACTTGAGTTGTTTCCACTTTTTGGCTATTATTCTAATTTCAACACATCCTTACCAACACTTGTTACTGTCTTTTTTATTATATCCTAGTGGGTAAAAAGTGTTACCTAATTGTGATTTTGATTTGCATTGCCCTGATAATGATGTTGAGCATTGTTTCAGGTGTATATTGGTCATTGAACTATGGACTATATAAATATATGTTCAAATCCTTTGTCCATTTTTTGTTTGTTCGTTCGTTTTGAGAGAGAGTATCGGCCGGGCGCGGTGGCTCAAGCCTGTAATCCCAGTACTTTGGGAGGCCGAGACGGGCGGATCACGAGGTCAGGAGATCGAGACCATCCTGGCTAATACGGTGAAACCCTGAAACCCTGTCTCTACTTAAAAATACAAAAAACTAGCCGGGCGACGAGGCGGGCGCCTGTAGTCCCAGCTACTCGGGAGGCTGAGGCAGGAGAATGGCGTGAACCCGGGAGGCGGAGCTTGCAGTGAGCTGAGATCCGGCCACTGCACTCCAGCCTGGGTGGCAGAGCAAGACTCCGTCTCAAAAAAAAAAGAGAGAGAGAGTATCACTCTGTCACCCAGGCTGGAGTGCAGTGGCATGATCTTGGCTTACTGTAACCTCTGCCTCCCAGGTTTCAGCAATTCTCATGCCTCAGCCTCCTGAGTAGCTGGGATTACAGGCATGTGCCACCACATCCAGCTAATTTTTGCATTTTTTTAGTAGAGACGGGGTTTTGCCATGTTGGCCAGACTGTTCTCGAACTCCTGTCCTCAGGTGATCTGCCCACCTCAGCCTCCCAAAGTGCTGGGATTACTGGCATAAGCCACCGTACCTAGCAAGAATTTTTTATGTATTCTGGATAGTAGAGCCTTGTCAGAAAAATGTTTGCCAATACTTTCTCCATTTTGTGGGTTTTCTTTTCACTTTCTTGGTACATTCTTTGAAGTATAAAACTTTTTTATTTTGGTGAAGTCCAATTTATCTATTCTTTCTTTTGTTGCATATGCTCTTTAAAAAATAATTTGAGGTAAAATTCACATAATACAAAAGTAACCATTTTAAAGTAAGCAATTCAGTGGCATATAGTACATTCATGATGTTATGCAACCACCTGCTTTCCAGGTTCATCCACATTGTAACATGTATCAGAATTTCATTCCATTTATAGGTGAATAATATTCCATTGCACCACAATGTATTTATCTATTTATCTATTAATAGATATTTGGGTTGTTTTATTTTTTGGCTCTTGTGGCATTTGCTGCTATGAACATGCATGTACATGTACTTGTTTGAGTATTTGTCTTCAATTCTTTGCATGTATACCTAAGTGTGGAATTGCTAGGTTCTATGGTAACTCTGTGTCTAATTTTTGAGAAACCACCAGACTATTTTACATAGTAGCAGAACCATTTTACCTTCTCATCAGCAATGTACAGGGGTTCCAATTTCTCTATACCCTTGCCAAAACTTGTTTTCCATTTTTAAAAACTATTTTTATTATAACTGTCCCAGTCAGTGTGAAGTATATTCTTAGCTTCAGTACCTGTGTTCTGCCTATCTCAGGAAGATAGTTTTCCTGCTGATCTCTGGCCTTCCTTAAGTTAAATCACATGCAGCACATGGGCTACATGCAATAAGCCTAAAAGAAAAATACCCCTGTCCTGGTATCAGTCCAACCTGCTCCACCAGGGCCCCTCTTATTGGTTCTGATATCCTGGACCCCATACCATGTCCCCAGCATTCTGGTTCCCATAGCTGATTTTTCCAGATAAAATCCTTGACTGCTTTAACCTGCAGTTTCTACTGTACCCTTTCAGACATGGTAAATCTGATTTTGATACAGATACAGCTTGATAATATATATTACAAAGTTAAGGAAGACTTTCAGGCTGCTGAAAACCTCCCCTTGCTGGGTGGTGACAGAGGAGAACCTTTGCAAAAGTAGCCTAGCTTTTATAGTTGGGTATAAGTGTTCTTGGTGTGTACAAAGAGATGTGTAAGTTGTTAACAGGGAGAGTTTAATAAGGCCACTTCCACTTCTCATCTTTCAAGACTCAGCTCAAGAATTACTTTCTCCATAAAGTTTCCTGGACTCCAATAGGAAACTCCTCCCTAGTATGTGCCCCCAGTTGAACTCTGGAAAGACTTACATAATAGCTATAACACTTACTATATTTGTTGACACTTTACTATATTTGCTGACATAGCTATCTCCATTTAAATAGAAGTACTTGAGAGCAGGGATCCTGCCATTTATGCTGGTACTTATAATGTGCTCAGTAAAGGTTAGTGAATGATGAAAGGCCACTGCTCAATACAGAGACTAGGCCTTACATAAAGAGTAGAACCAGTTACTGTGTCATTATTCAAAACCTACTAATGAAAGTGAGCAAAATGTGTCCTAGAACCCTCCACTCCCCCAAAAAAAGGTGGCAAAGGAAGTGGAAACAGTAGTCTTCCCCCAGGTTGCTCTGTTTCATACTTTCAAAAAGCATAGATTCACTTGTATTGAGACATCAGCTTGCGCATTTGCCAAGCCATATTCACAGACAGGGAAATGTTATATTGCCTCTGACCTTGCCTGCCAGCTGCTTCTCTGGACTGGTTCCTGATTCAATACCTTTCTGCTGCTGGCACCCTAAATCGAGGCAAGTCATTCCCAAAGGGCAGGAAGCGGGCCCTAAGAGCCTGTTTAGTTGAAAATAGTTTTCCAAGAAATCTCACTACTTTTTGCTCCCCCTTGGTTCACTTAGAATTAGAAAAAGGATGGCAGGCTGGCTGTTCCCACAACATAGCTCTGTGGAAACCGAACAACCCAATTCTCTCAACTAGCCCCCTTGGCTGAAGAGACCACCCTTTCTTAGGTCCAAGTGTGTCTACTGCTTCAGTGAAAACCCACTTAGTCCTCCTTGGTCATTCAATGATACAAAGATATTCACTAATCAGTTCATGCACTCTAAATGTCTACAATAACCCACTGTCATTATATATATATATAGCTGCTGATGTGCTATTGAAATGAAATATGGAAGTAGGTAACAGCTAACAAGCTTTCAGTCCATAGGGGGTTACTTCTATCCCTGAGCACACTTTTCATATTTTAGCTTTTGTATTCTTGCTCAGGTTGTTTACTCTGCCTAGAATGTCCTATTCTGCCACCTCCATAGAATAAAGCTCTATCCACCCTTAAAGGCAGAGGTCACATGTCACCTTGTCTATAGGATACCTTCACTAGGCCTCCTCTGGGCCTCAGAAGCACTGTGTACCTCTACAGAACACTCATGTTATACCTTCAGGGCAGAATATGATTCATTCCAGGTCTTCCTACAGGGTCCAGCACAGCACTGGCACAATGCAGATATTTCCTTAAAGTATTTAATGAATGCATGTTGCTATATATCTGGACTAAAATGTAAGACTCTTTCAAACTTAATACCAGTGGAAAGAGTATAGATGCTATCTTGCAGGTGTGCCTAGCAGACCCAGAGCCTTAGCCTATCCACTACAACAGCTTTGGTTTCCATGGCACAGCAGTAGCCCTTCTCATCACAAGACTCACAGAGAGGAGGCCCGAAGAGCACTGTATCCAGGGCCTTCAACTGCAGCTTCTGCCGATGACTCCGGTCTGTCATCTTCAGCACAGTCCCTGTCATGGTGGTGTTGGTGACAGCTAGCCTGTTGAGGCAAAGAGTAGCAGATCAGTTCGCTGCCAGTAAAGCCAGGAAGGATCCTGGTAGGATTACCCGCCTTCTCCAGGAACACTTCTAGCTCTTGGTGATCGCTCCCCTCTGCACTCTGGAACACAGAGGCTATACCAGTTGGTCTCAACAGAGTGTATGGAGGGACACATAACATTTACCAAGAACTTGTTCAGCCCTCTCCCCATATCCACCAACTTCTAAGCACCCTATCCTTTAAGGATTACCTGTCTGTAACCATTCCCACACCCAACTAAATTTTCTGTTGTGCTTCTCCTTCCAGGGTTTATCTTCTATATATTGTCCCCACCTCCCACCACTTATAAATGCATTTCCTGTGCAGCCCAGGTCAAACTGTCATGTCATATGACCCAGTGATTCCGGGACTTATGAATTATCCTAAACTCACTGTCATTATATATAAACCTGCTGATGTGCTATTGAAATGAAATACAGAAAAGGAAAAAAACTTTTTAATTAATCACTGGTGACAAAAATGGAATTAGTCCCGTTAGCTTGTATTTGAGTCACTGCAATACAAGTTATCTCCAGTAAAATTACTGTAATTTTTTATGACCTCCACCCATACTGTCAGTGATAACTATAATAAGAGAAAGTCTGTAAACAAGAAAATGACCTAGGAAAAATGGAACTTTGTTTTTCTTCTGCTGGAACACAGTGGATATAAAAGGAGAGGGGTAAAGGATATGAAAGGTTGAAAACCACTGGTCTAGGTCCCACAAGTAAGCACTTAATTCTATACTACTCTATAAGGTTTATGCACTTTTCTGATGCATTGCTTTATTTCCCCAGCTAGAAAAGAAGCTTCTGACAGCACAGTGTGATTATACTTCTGTCAGAGCATGCAGGAACAGCTACTTCCTTCTCTGGCCTTGGAAAGCAATCAAGCCCACCAACAAGAGAGGCAGTGAGGCACTGTGATGGGGAGTGGGAGTGGTCAGGAGATCTGTCTTCTCATTTCAGCTCCACTAGTGACTCACTTGTCTGATCATAAGTTGCTTTGTTCCTCCCCCAGGACCTCAGTTTCCTACTGTGTAAACTTATATAAAATCAGATGCTTCCTACAAGCCTGGGAGTTCTTGGGGTTCCTCTTTAAAACACTTCTGCCAGATGTGCTGCAGTTTGTCTGACTAATGAGAATAAACATTGTCATCTTTTCTACAGTCTATTTCTCAAAGACACCTATGAACTGGAATGCTATCTATTTGTAAGCAATGAAAGAAATGAGAAAGGAGGCAACATTGACTAAGCAACTACTGTGTGTCTGATACTTTACATACAACAACTCATTCAGTCCTCACAACAACCTTAAGAACTCAGTTCCATTATCAGTGCCACTTTCTAGATAAGAAAACAGACTTAGAGTTCAGTAACTTGCCCAAAGTCACAAACAAGTAAGTGGCAAAGCCAGAGAATGAACTCAAATCTGCTAGATTATTCTCATTATACCATGTGAGCTAGTGATGGGCCTAGAACCACCCTCACTCCACCCCAAGCACTGAAGGCCCCATGCTTCCTGCCTATCACTAAGGTGCCACAGCTTGGCATCCCTTACATCTGTGCCCAGCCTGGCTGGACCTGGTCTTGGCTCTAATTCTAGCCACAAAAAAGCTAAGTGAACCGATGACCTGAGAACTGACTTCTTATTCTATGCTTTGCAGTTTTAATCCAAGCCAAAGATATCCCCCATGAGGAAAATGGTCCGGGGATCCACAAGGCAATATTGCTATTTCTATGAGTAGCAAGAAAGAAACCTAAATCCTGGATCTTAGTGGCCAATCATCTACTTCTCCATTAAACATGGAGTTCCTCAAGTCAGGGGTCAGGTCTAATGCATCTCTTTGTCCTCTGGGCCCACCAAAGAGCATGGCACATGGTAGGTGCTTAGTGAAGTTTTGTAAAATAGAACTAAACTGGGCCGGGCGCGGTGGCTCAAGCCTGTAATCCCAGCACTTTGGGAGGCCGAGACGGGCGGATCACGAGGTCAGGAGATCGAGACCATCCTGGCTAACACAGTGAAACCCCGTCTCTACTAAAAATACAAAAACTAGCCGGGCGAGGTGGCGGGCGCCTGTAGTCCAGCTACTCGGGAGGCTGAGGCAGGAGAATGGCGTGAACCCGGGAGGCGGAGCTTGCAGTGAGCTGAGATCCGGCCACTGCACTCCAGCTCGGGCGACAGAGCGAGACTCCGCCTCAAAAAAAAAAAAAAAAAAATAGAACTAAACTGAATATTGAAAGGAGACCTATCTTTAACCACATGGCACAAGAGGAAGAGGAAGTGAAAAAAAGCAAGGCATTTAGAACAAGACAGACCTGGGTTCAAATCCCAGCTCTGCCACTCACCAGCTTGGATAAATTATAAAATATTTGAGATTCAGTTTGCTTACCCAAAAGTTGGGATACTCTTCCTCCCAGAGTTGTGAGAATCAACTGAAATAATAGGTAGGAAAGCACTCTATAAAGGGAGGTACAAACATTAAGATTATTACTCTCTCCAGAGTAGGGAGAAGCTATGAAGAAGATGCTGCAGGCAGCAGAGGAGGGAACAGCCAGCTCAGCTAGGCCTGGACAGCAGTGCTCGGTAGCTCTGCGGCTGGAGACTGCAAAGTGTGGGCATTCCAACAGCTTCACCTTCCCCTTTCCCCTTTGCTGAAGCTGAAAATCAGATGCACCTATATAATAAGATGACAGATTTTACATAGTCAGCACTTACCAGATAGTAAGCCCTTTGAGGGCAAGGGCAGGTTGTTGTCATCTTTATCCCCAGCACCCAGCACAAGTGCTTGGCACAGAGCAGGTACCCAGTAAATATTTGTTGGATGAATAAGTAAATGGATTAATGACTGAATGACATATGGCACTAGTTTGACATTACAAGAAGTCCAAGCAGTACTCCATTCCTCCCCATTCCCAACCCAAGTCCTAACATATTGAGTGTGTAAAGGAGGCAAAGAGTTATGAAACAACAGCTGTTGGAGTCATCCCAGAGATGAGGCTGGGGCCAATGGCAATCAACCTCTCCTCTGTACCATTTTTATTATAAATAAGCTGCATATGGATAACCCAGGGAAGGCTAAAAGAGCCCTGAGGCTCCCAGGTGATAAAAAAGGGAGCTGCTTGGAGCATGGGAAAAAAAAAAAAAAAAAAAAGAAACACCAACAGGGTTTGATGTATACCAAGATTCAAATCTCAGTTTTGCCCCTAACTAGTCATGTTTGTGACCTTGGAAAAGTTACTTAACCAGTTTCATCATCTATATACAATAATACCCACCTTACAGGACTGATATAAGAATTAAATGAGATACTGTATATAGTGTTGAGTAGAATGTCTGGCATGTCCTAAGCACTCAGTAAACGGCAGCTATTAGTACTGTTCCCAGGATTGACAGGAATATTAAAGAAGAGAGTAGATGTAAAGTGCCCATCATACTTTATAGCAAGTGCACAACAGATGTGAGAAGAGGCAAGATCTACAGATGCTGCCCTGAAAAGGGTAGAACCTCACTTAACTGGCCAGAGCAATCTGAAAGCAAGCCCACTCCAGCCCACTCCCCGCACCCTCAAGAGAGAAAAACCCAGTCCCCTCCTGACCTTGGCATGGCATGGCCACTGAGCTGCAGCTTCCGGAAGGTCTCCTCATACTGAGGCAGCTCCACATATGTGATCAGCCACTGTACCACCTCATCCACAGTCCAATTGTATACTGTGAAAAGAGACAAGCAAAGTCATGACTCTAGAATGCCAAGCACTGCTTGCATTTATTGTCATATTGACCTTAATATTTACCACATTTGTGTGTGTTTAATATCTCTCTGTCCCATAAAATACTAACTATGAAAGGAGTATGCACTGTGAGTTTATTTATATGAAATCCTAGAAAAGACACATCTATAGTGATAGAAAGCAGATAAACGGTTAGCTGGAGCCACAAAGGGAGCTCCAGGGAAAATTCATAAATGCAATTTTATAAGGTGATGGATATATTCTATATTCTGAATGTAGTGGTGGTTACACAAATGATAACACCTGTCAAAATGCATCAAACTGTACATTTAAAATAGGTGTATCTTCTTTTATGTAAATTATAACTCAATAAATTTGATTTTGGTATATTTTTAAACTGTTGTGACCAGGGTTGAGAATCAACTATTCATCCATTCATCTATCCAGCTATTCAACTGAGCATTCATAAGTGGACTAGTTAGTGCCAAGCCTGGAGGAAGTTAGTTCCCAATCCAGTGGAAGAGATCAAAAGCTAAACAGCATGAGTGAAGCACAGATTCTGATAAAGAAAAATACGTAGAGCACAGAGAAGAAAGGAAATAACTGCCTAGGGGATCAGGTACAGCCTCAGAGAAGATGATGTATTGCAACATAAAGGATTAGTAGAAGCTTATCTGAAATATTTCATGAGTGTGGGGGGAGGAAGGCACTCAATACAGAATGAGGACAGGTGCAAAAGAAAAGATGTGAAATTTGATGTGCGTGAAACAGCAGTCCCCAACCTTTTAGGCATGAGGGACTGGTTTCATGGAAGATGATTTTTCCACAGACCTGGGCAGCGAGATGGTTTCAGGATGAAACTGTTCCACCTAGATCATCAGACATTAGTTAGATTCTCATAAGAAGCATGTAACCTAGATCCCTCACATGTGCAGTTCACAATAGGGTTCGCACTCCTATGAGGATCTAATGCCACTGCTGATCTGACAAAAGGTGGAGTTCAGGCAGTAATGCTCCCTCACCCACCACTCATCTCCTGCTGTGCAGCCCAGTCCCTAACGGGCCATGGACTGATACGGATCCGTGGTCCAGGGGTTGGAGACCCCTGGTCTAGAATATAGAATATATGGCAGGTTGTAGCAGAAGAAAGTTGAAGCCATGTCACAAAGCGTCTTGACTACCATGCTAAGATAGCTACTAGTATTGTCCTGGGATAAGCCTAACTCAGGTTGCTCTGGCCACTTAGGTGAGGCCCAACCCTTTTCAAGACAGAATCTATAGACCTCTCCTCCTCTCACATCTATTGTGTGCTTAGTATAGAGCACACTGGGCACTTTATAGCCATTCTCTTACTTGATGCTATTCAAGAGTTGCACTGTCCAAGCAGTAGTAGCCAGCAGCCACAGTGGATATTTAAATTTAAATTTATTAAAATTAAATAAATTAAGAATTCAGTTCCTCAATGGCACTAGCCACGCTTCAAGTGCCCAATAGCTAGATGTGGCTAATGGCTACCATATTGGACAGCATAAACCATCGAACATTTCCATCACTGTAGAAAGTTCTATTAGACAGCACTGGTAAAGATAATTTAATATAGGCTGGGAGCGGTAGCTCACGCCTGTAATCCCAGCACTTTGAGAGGCCAAGGTGGGAGATCGCTTGAACTCCAGAATTCAAGACCAGCCTGGGCAATACAGTGTGACCCTGTCTCTATTAAATTTTTTTTTTTAATTAGCCAGGTGTGGTGGTGCACACCTAGAGTCCCAGCTACTCAGGAGGCTGAGGTGGGAGGATCACTTGAGCCTGGGAGATTGAGGCTGCAGTGAGCCATGATCATGCCACTGCACTTTAGCCTGGGTGACAGAGTGAGACTGTTGCAAAACAAATTAAAAAAAGATAATTTATGGCCAGGCAGTGGTTCACAACTGTAATCCCAGCACTTTGGGAGGCCAAGGCAGATGGATCTGAGCTCAACATGGCGAAACCTCATCTCTATTAAAAATATAAAAATCAGCCAGGCGTGGTGGCGCATGCCTGTAGTCCCAGCTACTCAGGAGGCTGAGGCAGGAAAATCGCTTGAACTTGGGAAGCAGAGGTTGCAGTGAGCCAAGATCGCGTCACTGCACTTCAGCCTGAGTGACAGAGCAAGACTCCATCTCAAAAAAAAAAAAGGTAATTTACTATTGAAGTGTTTTGATTCTATATTTATATTTTGGAAATAAGCTAAAAGTAAAGAACACAAGTATATTCTGGATCATCTAGATATGTAAGAATAGAGGCTCTCAACTTCAGTGCTCATGTTGCATTTGTGTTTATAAGTGTGTTGATGCAAAACAGTTATTACAATGACACAGTTCACCTTTAAACAATGCAGGTTTTAACTGCCTGGGTCCATTTATACATGAATTTTATACATGGATTTTTTTTCTTTTTTTTTTTTTTTTTTTTGAGACAGAGTCTTGCTCTGTCACCCAGGCTGGAGTGCAGTGGCCGGATCTCAGCTCACTGCAAGCTCCGCCTCCCGGGTTTACGCCATTCTCCTGCCTCAGCCTCCCGAGTAGCTGGGACTGCAGGCGCCCACCACCTTGCTCGGCTAGCTTTTTGTATTTTTTAGTAGAGACAGGGTTTCACCGTGTTAGCCAGGATGGTCTTGATCTCCTGACCTTGTGATCCGCCCGTCTCAGCCTCCCAAAGTGCTGGGATTACAGGCTTGAGCCACCGCGCCCGGCCGGATTTTCTTTCAATAAAAGGTATACTGAGTGTGCCTGCTTCTCCTGCCTCCCTTCCTACCTTCTCTATCTTTTCTGCCTCTGCCACCCATGAGACAGCAAAACTAACCTCTCTTCTTTGTCCTCCTCCTCAGCCCACTCAATGTGAAGATGAGGATGAAAACCTTTATTATGATCCACTTCCACTTAATAAACAGTAAATATATTTTCTCTTCCTTATGATTATCTTAATAACATTTCCTTTTCTCTTACTTTATTGTAAGAATACAGTATATAATGCATATAACATAAAATATGTGCTAATAGGCTGTTTATGTTATTGGTAAGGCTCTGGTCAACAGTAGTTCAATTTTGAGGGAGTCAAAAGTTATAAGTGGATTTCTGACTATATGGGGGAAAAGGGACAGTCAGCACCCCTAAGCCCTGTGTTGTTAAGGCTCAACTGTATTTCCCTGGAATTTTAGGACATAATGTACTTCATAACAATAAAATATCTCAAATTTAAATATTTTAATACAAAAGAACCCAGAGGTCAAACTGATGTTTTTACACAAAATATACATTCATAATTGCAATTCAAATTTTTAAGACAAATATTACCCACTAAAAGATATAAACCACCAAGAACTGTCCCAACTGGTGCATCCCCAGAGAGACTAATGTAGTATTACAGGATCACCTATTATGATCTATCTGATAGCACTATAATGAATATGGGTCACTTTTGCCACCAAGCATCCTCTTCCCTTTTTGGTGACAACAGTATTCTGAATTTGTATTAACAGAATCACTCCTCCCTTGCTCTCAGCTAATATGCTTCAGGTAAAGCTAAATCAACCTCTAAAAATAGAGTATGTAACCCAAGCTAAACCAATCAATACCTTCCATCTTTCTGCCCATAGTGCTTAGTTCAGGGATGAGTACATAATTCAAGTCAAGGCTGAAGAAACTGAATTCTAAAATTTTTGTTTGGCCCATAGGGGATATGCTTGCTCTTCCACTATACTGGTGTCTGGGATAAAATGATCCTGCACTATAATGTTAATAACAACAATAATAATAATAACAGTAATAGAAGCCATCTCTTACATAGCGCTTACTCTATGAGAGTATTGTTCTAAGTACCTCACATATATTAACTCACTAATCTTCATCATTTTCATATGAAGTAGATATCCCATTTTATCCCCATTTTAAGGATGAAGAAACTAAAGCACAGAAAGGTTATATAACTTTCCCAAAGTTACCCAGCTAGGAATTGGGAAAGCCAAGATTTGGTCTAAGGCAGTCTGGCTCCATCATTCATGTTCTATGCATGTATGTGTGTGTGTGTGTGTGTTTGGGGGGAGGTTGTATGATGCTGCTGGAAGCCTTCATACAGAGGAAAAGCTGAGTCAAGATCCAGATGACAGGTCAGGCACAGTGACTCACGCCTGTAATCCCAGCACTTTGGGAGACTGAGGCGGGAGGATCACTTGAGCTCAGGGGTTTGAGATCAGCCTGGGCAACACAGAGAGACCACATATCTACAAAAAATAAAAATAAATAAATTAGCCAGGTGTGGTGATGCGAGTCTGTGGTCCCAGCTATTCAGGAGGCTGAGGTGGGAGGATGGCTTGAGCCTGGAAGGTCAAGGTTGCAATAAGCCGCGATCATGCCATTGCACTCCAGCTTGGGCAACAGAGTGAGTGAGATCCTGTCTCAAAAAAAAAAAAAAGAAAGAAAAAAAAAATCCAGCTGATATAATTTAAGCCCTGAGTCAGATCATGCCTGTAGAAATCCCTATTCATAGATATTTCAGTTTTGTGCAACAAGTACATTTTCCCTTTTGCTTATATCAGATTGAAAGGATTTTCTGTCATAACAGGAACCAACTCTAACTGAAACAACTGAGTGGTCATTTGCAACATGGCAAATTTCATCATCACCATACATGGAGCACTAGATCTACTGATTCCTCAATATTATAATGTGATGTTTTTAATGAATAGTCATAAAAAGTAGCCTTTTAAAATAATTTTTAGGCCGGGTATGGTGGCTCATGCCTGTAATCCCAGCACTTTGGGAGGTCGAGGTGGGTGGATCACCTGAGGTCAGGAGTTCGAGACCAGCCTGACCAACATGGTGAAACCCCATCTCTACTAAAAGTACAAAAATTAACTGAGCGTGGTGGTGGGCACCTATAATCCCAGCTACTCAGGAGGCTGAGGTAGGAGAATTGCTTGAACTCAGGAGGTAGAGGTTGCAGTGAGCCGAGATCATGCCATTGCACTCCAGCATGGGCAACAGAATGAGACTCTGTCTCAAAAAATAATAATAATAACAATAATAATAATAATTTTTTATATCTGTATTGTGTTTAAACATACAGAAAGCAAATTTATCTCTATACTTTGTTAAAAGTGAATTATGAAGGAATAGAAGTGACTTAATACAAAATACACAAGAATACGTTCCAGCCCAGTGAAGGTCAAATGAGATCATGAATCAAAGTTTCATGTAGCTTAAATAAAGAAAAGTGGTGGGAGAAATGAGTCATCACATGGTACCCAGCAATACAGACATGCTGAACTTAGAAGAGCCTGGAAGCAACCGATTTTCAGCCAAAAAGCATAATTTTATTGGATCTGAAGTTTATTTTTACTTAAAGTATAAATCTGTTTTTGTTTACATTTATATACAAATTTTATACAGTGACTTAAACTTTGTTTTATGTTTGTATATACTTAAATAACATTATAATAAAAAATAATTTAAGTCAGCACTGCAGGTCCAAGATGAATTATTTACCTTAAAAGGAATTTGTACATTCTTCAAGTTTGAAAACTGCTGTAAGCAGCAAGAAGCCAAAAAAGTTTTGAAGTTGAATGATATGCTGAGATTCATCACTGTCCTCTCGTAAGATCCGTATCTTTTTTCTTTGAAGAGACAGGTCTTGGTCAGGGGCAGTGGCTCAACACCTGTAATCCCAACACTTTGGGAGGCCGAGGTTGGCCAATGATGAGGTCAGGAGATAGAGACCATCCTGGCCAACATCCTGGCCCATCTCTACTAAAAATACAAAAAAATAAGCTGGGCGTGGTGGTACGCACCTGTAGTCCCAGCTACTTGGGAGGCTGAGGTAGGAGAATCGCTTGAACCCAGGAGGTGGAGGTTGCAGTGAGCCGGGATCACACCATCACACTCCAGCCTGGGTGACAGAGTGAGACTCCATCTCAAAAAAAAAAAAAAAAGAGAGAGAGACAGGTCTTGCTCTGCCACCGAGGCTTGAGTGCAGTGGCATGGTCACAACTCACTGCAGCCTTGAACTCCTGGCCTCAAGAGATCCTCCTGCCTCAGCCTCCTGAGTAGCTAAGACTGCAGGTATGTACTACTACCATGCCAGGCTAACTCTTTTTTTGTTTTTGTTTTTGTCTTTGTCTTTGTTTTGTTTTGTTTTTTTGAAAAAGAGTCTTGCTCTGTCACCTAGGCTGGAGTGCAGTGGCGTGATCTCAGCTCACTGTAGCCTCTGCCTCCCAGGTTCATGTGATTCTCCTGCCTCAGCCCCTGGAGTAGCTGGAATTACAGACACATGCCACCACACTCAGCTAATTTCTGTATTTTCAGTACAGATAGGGTTTCACCATGTTGTCCAGGTTGGTCTCAGACTCCTGGCCTCAAGTGATCCTCCCACCTCAGCCTCACAAAGTGCTGGGATTACAGATGTGAGCCACTGTGCCTGGTCAAATTCTTTTACTTGTTGTAAAGATGGGGGTCTCCCTGTGTTGCCCAGGCTGGTCTAGAACTCCTGGCCTCTGGCAATCCTCCAGCCTCAGCCTCCCAAAGTGATAAGATTATAGGCATGAGCCACCAGACCTGGTCTAATTTCCCTTTAATAGGCAGAAAACATTGAAGGCATGGAATATGTCCTATTCATTTTTGCTCATCCATTGTTTCTGAACTAAGAGCTTCATATACAGTGGCATCAATAAGAACTACTCTAAATGAGGGGTTCCAAACATGATTTGATGTGGGCCTCAAAACAACAAGAAAATCTCCTTAGAAAAATATACAGCTCACATGGATAAGTAACTTCTGAAATGCTTGTCAAAAAACAGGCATTTGGTCAGACACGGTGGCTCATGCCTATAATCCCAGCACTTTGGGAGGCTGAGGCAGGAGGATCACTTGAGGCCAGGAATTTGAGATGAACCTAAGCAACACAGCAAGACCCCAACTCTACAAAAGAAAAATAACAAAATTAGCCAGGCATAATGGCATATGCCTGTAGTCCCAGCTACTTAGGAGGCTGAAGTGGGAGGATAACTTGAGCCCAGGAGTTCAAGGTTGCAGTGAGCCATGACTGCACCACTGCATTCCAGCCTGGGCAGCAGAACGAGACCCTGCCTCAAAAACAAACAAAACAAAACAAAACAAACAAAATCAGACATTCCTCTCAGCCCAGCATGTGATGCAAAGCAGATAATGAGGAAGACAACCTGAATAAAATAAAGTTCAAGGCAAAAATGCTCCAATTTCTTAATGTCCTCAAGAAGATGCTGGAGTTCAGAAAGAAAGCTCTGAAGCTGAGTGCCTTTGGGGGAAGATTAGACTATTTGCAGAGGCATGGCAGGTGAGAAGGGAAAGGTGGCAGGGGAAAGAAATGAGGCAGACACAGTGTGTCCAGGAATGCATCCTAGAAGACAAGATACTAGAAGCTTAAGTGAAGGGTGCTTAGTCAGTGCTTGGTTAAATTTCTAATTCCCAGACTAGAATATGTTGGAAGAAAAAGATAAATTAATTTCCAAGACATACCATTGAGAAAAGAAGTATGACAGAGCTGGGATTAAATTAGTGTTGAGGGGTGGTGCATGCCTGTGATCCCAACTACTTGGGAGGCTAAGGCACGAGAATCACTTGAACCCAGGAGGCAGAGGCTGCAGTGAGCTAAGACCGTGCCACTGCACTCCAGCCTGGCGACAGACTGAGGTTGTCTCAAAAAAAAAAAAAAAAGGTAGCTCACACCTGTAA
Organism: Trachypithecus francoisi; assembly: GCF_009764315.1. Taxonomy (NCBI): domain Eukaryota; kingdom Metazoa; phylum Chordata; class Mammalia; order Primates; family Cercopithecidae; genus Trachypithecus; species Trachypithecus francoisi. The sequence continues at coordinate 62,186,742 of NW_022681473.1, forward strand.
TCCCAGTACTTTGGGAGGCCGAGGTGGGTGGATCACTTTGAGGTCAGGAGAGTTTGAGACCACCCTGGCCAACATGGTGAAACCCTGTCTCTACTAAAAATACAAAAATTAGCCAGGCATGGTGTCACATGCCTGTAATCCCAGCTACTTGGGAGGCTGAGGTGGAAGTATCACTTGAACCCAGGAGGCGGAGGTTGCAGTGAGCTGAGATCTCACCACTGCACTCCAGCCTGGGCAACAGAGCAAAACTCCGCCTCAAAAACAAAAAAAGGTGTTGAGGGATGGACTTGGTGGCTCATGCCTATAATCCCAGCACATAGGGAGGTTGAGACAGGTAGATCGCTTGAGCCCAGGAATTCAAGGCCAACCTGGGAAACAAGACAAAACCCATCTCTAAAAAAAAATACCAAAAAATTAGGCAGGTGTGGTAGTACATGCTATAGTCCTAGCTACTCAGGAGGCTGAGGTGAGAGGATCACTTAAGCCTGGAAGACAAAGGTTGCAGTGAGCCGAGATTGCAACACTGTACTCCAGCCTGGGTGACAGAGCAAGACCTTGACTCAAAAAAAAAAAAAAAAATGCTGAGGAAAGTTAAATGGACTAGAATGTATTATTCCTGAAAATGAATATATATCCTAATGCATTGCAGATGTTATCATTTACTATGGTCTGGAGTGTCAGGTAATGAAGGCATAAGAGAGTGATACACAGATATGAGGCAGACAGACAAGTGCTAGCCTGTAAAGTGCAGAGAACAACATACTCCTGCCACTGCTGCCAAGGGAACTCGACCTCATCCAGCACAAAGGGGCCTTTCTGCCTAGAGTGTAGTGGAAAGAAGGCTACTTTTTTATTGCTAGAAGGCCTGAAGCCAGCAGTGCATCAAGGGCCTTTTGTCTACTGGGAGGATGCCTTGATACAAGTCTGGGCATAGAATCTTGGCATGCAGAAACTCCCCTATCAGCACCCTACACCACAGTGGTGACAGGCAGAAGTCACTCTAGACCAGGGTTTCTGAGCCTCTGCACCAATGACATTTGAGATGAGACAATTCTTCATTGTGGAGACTGTCCTATGCATTGCAGGATGTTTAATGACATAGATGCCAGTAACATGCTGCCAATCATGACAATTAAAAAATGTCGCCAGATATTGTTCAGTGTCCCATGGAAGGGAAAAACTGCCCCTAGCTGAGAACCACTGCTCTAAGCACTGCTTTAAGTGAGGCACATAGTCTCTAAGGGGGCCAATACACTCCACTGAAGATAGACTCTAGAATAATCAGCTCCTATATAGCTAAGTTGTAGGGGAAAAGGATAATAACTTCAGCATGTCAGACCAAACCTTAAGATGGTTTTGGTTTGTTTGTTGTTGCTGTTGTTTTTATCTGTATATATCATTTTGTTACCTAGGCAGATGCCCTATCTAGGTAGCATTTGGCAGCATGGCATCCACCTGGAGTCACTATAGTCTGAACAAAACAAGCCAGGATGAGCTGTATCCTCTATAACATCTGTATCTCAGATAGCAACCCTGAGTTCCAGCATGAAGATCTCTTTCAAAAGACCAGCTGATATATCAGGGCTTCCTGTCCACAAGGTTCAAGCACCTAAAAGTTAAAAGTCTTGTTCTGTTTTCTCATTCCAAAAGAGAAAATGGGAAGAATCCTTGGGCCAGAGTGAAGAAGAAGGCAACAGCAAGTACAGAGAGCTGTGGCTATCAGTGACAGGCTGCAGAATTTGGCAAAGAGAGCTTACCACAGATACAGACTCCAAATGACTCATATGTCCAAATCCCAGTAGGACATGCAAGCGAGAGCCAATGTCCTAACGTCATAAGTCTCCCATCCCCTGAGCCTGTCCATGTGGCCCCCAGCCAGATCAAAGACTACATCTCTGGGCAAAATGACAAACAATGCTACACCCAATCAGAGAAGGCTAACCCCTGGAGTTCTACACAACAAACCATCCTTCATAAGAGAGACACACAGGGTGACTTAACTCCAATCTTTTTTTTTTTTTTTTTGAGACAGACTCTCACTATGTCGCCACGCTGGAGTGCAATGGTACAATCTCAGCTCACTGCAACCTCCACCTCCCAGGTTGAAGCGATTCTCCTGCCTCAACCTCCTGAGTAGCTGGGATTACAGGCAAGTGCCACCATGCCTAGCTAATTTTTGTATTTTTAGTAGAGACAACATTTCACCATGTTGGCCAGGATGGTCTCGATCTCCCGACCTCGTGATCCGCCCACTTCGGCCTCCCAAAGTGCTGGGATTACAGGCATGAGCCACCAGGCCTGGCCATCTCCAATCTTTTTAATGACATAATCTACCTGTAAAAAAGCTTTGTACATACATTGCCAATATATGTACATGTTTATAAATTAGATTCATTTACTAACATTAGACTGTAAAACATACATAAAAATTAAACAATGAGTTAACAATAAGTACAATATAAATACAACCTCTAGTATCTTCTTCAAATGAACAAATGATGGCAATCTGTGGGTCCTGGATCACTTGTTGTCCATCTTATCAGTATTTATATTATGTTTTCTCACTAAAAGTATCACTTACCCCCACAGACTTCTTATGGAGGTAAAGGGGGAAGGTATTAAAAAAATTAAAAAGTACTTATGACACATATCCACAAAGAATCCCAGAAACTGATGTTCAGTTAGCATCTTGGGTAGCAAAGATATACCCTGGTCTCCACACTATGTTTTATAGATAAGAACGGACCTTTTATGTTTGAGAACAATTTTCATGTAAAAATCAATAAAACCTCCTGTTTTATTCTGAGGTAGCTACAAAAACTAAAGGTATTAAAGACTGCCAAACCCCTGGCATTTTAGAACACTGATTTTTTATTTTAGGATATATTACAAAAAACACTGAATTTGAACCTGGAAGACCTTGCCTAGCCTATCTGCCATGAACTAGCTTGTGTAAATCACTTAACCATTATAAACCTCAATTTCTCCTTCTGTAAAGTATTCATTTTGCTATTCAACAAGCATTTATTTCATTCTATTCTGAGACCACGCACTGGGAATAGAGCAATGATCAAGAGGGAGATCCCTACTCCCATGTAGCTTACAATTTAGCAATATCTGTCTCCCAGAGTTGTTGAATTAAATGAGTTAATGTGTTTGAAGATGCCTAGGATTTAATACAAACTCAGTAGTAATTTTTTTTCATATGTACCTTCATTCAAAAAGGGGTAGATATTAAGGACTGGTCAGAATCTGGATGGACAGAGATGCAGATCTGCCAGAAGAAAGAATCATGAACAAAGACAAAGAGCTGTAAGATGTGAAGCATGCTCAGAGACTCTAGTTTGTCTGGAGTTCAAGAGTTATATCAGGGTCAAGGAGAATGAGGTATTGCTGACACCAAATGACAAAGGTCTTGAAAACAAGTGGTCTCAAACTCCAAAATAATATATTCATTAGGGGGAAAAAACATTTGTTGAGCAGCTACTACTTGCCAGGCATCACTCTAGAAGGTAAAGATACAACAATACACAAAACAGAGTCACAGATCCCACGGTGCTTATATTCTGGTGGAGAGAGACAATGTAAAACACTATAAACAAATAATTATATGTCAGATGGTGAAAAGTATAATGAAAAACAATTAAGCCATAAGGGGTTAAGGGAATAAAAAATAGTCCTATATTGTGTGAGGTCAGATCAGGGAAGGCCTCTCTGATGAAGTGATATTTGAGCAGAAAATGAAATAAAAGGTGCGACCCATGTGGACATTTAGGGGAAGGTCATACCCGGCAGAAGGAACAGTATTACTCCCTAGCACTTGAGCTACAGCAATACATCCAGGGATGTGCCAAGGCAAACAGTTGGCCTTGGCCAATCTTTTCTCTTGCCAGGGAAGGAATAAGTAATAGTAAATTGATTCCTGAATCAGTATCTTTTTCCCATAGTGGACCTGTGGTGCCTCCAGACGAAGCCCTCATCTACTTTTGTGGTTTCAAATCCCCATCTCAAGAGAATGAGGTCTGGCAGGAAAGTTGCCAGTACTTTCTTTGCCCCTGCTTCACACAGCTGTTAGTTGGTCACTTAGCCTTTAGTCAGCTAGTCAGATATAGCACAGTGGTTAAGAATGTGAGCTCTGGCCAAGCACGGTGGCTCACACCTATAATCCTAATACTTTGGGAGGCCAAGGCAGGAGGATTGCTTGAGGCCAGGAGTTCAAGACCAGCCTGGGCAACAAAGTGAGACCTCATCTTTACAAAAAATAAACAAAATTAGCTGTGTGTGATGGCACGCACCGGTAGTCCCAGCTACTTGGGAGGCTGAGGTGGGAGGATCACCTGGAGTTGAGGCTAGAGTGAGCCAAGATTGTGCCACTGTACTCCACCTTGAGTGATAGAGAAGATCCCATCTCAAAAAAAAAAAAAGAATGTGAACTTTGAAACCAGGTGTCTTGATTTGAATTTGCAATTTGCCACTTACTAGATGTAAGACCATGTGCAAATTACTTAATCTTTTGTGCCTCATTTTTTTCACCACCAAAATGATGAAAATCATAAAAATGTAGTAAAGGGAAGCTCCTAGCATACTGTAATTGTAAAAAAAAATCTATGATTATTATCACCATTCATTTATTCATTCATTCACTAAGCTTGTATTGGCTTCTACTCTAGCAGGTAAAGGATGAGTTAACGAGCACAGAGGTGAATCTGCGTGAACTCCATTCTCAAGGGCTCTCTTCTAGAGAGGGGAATATACAAGGAAACAAATGAATATAATATAGTGTGATAAATGCTAGGTCACAGGGATATACAAGGTGATGTGGTAGCACAGAGAAAGGAGTGACTGACAGAATCAGAAAAGGCATCACAAAACCCAGCTTCTTATTTGTCTACTTTGGATAACAGCACTCCAAGGCAACTATGAAATCCTTCCAAAGTGGCCCTTCCTAAAGATAGTGTGTGACCTGGAACTGTGAATTGTCTCTTTAAGTAGCTTCCTTCTGGTTCCCACTAGTACTCATCTGGAACTACAGTGAGGTAGAGGTCTTCATTTTCTAATCTGATGTCATTATCAAACCCTGAGCCAATGCTGCAAAAATAATCTGGCCTAGGCCTCATGTGATAGGCTCACTAGGCTACCAGGCAAAAACCAGGTCTCCTAGGACCTAATAGGACATGCTATTAAAGACCACCTATAGAGCAGCTACAAGGTTAGTAGAGCCAGGTTAGAGAAGTCTGACAGCATGGCTGCAGAGTAGTAAGAGAACCTAGGAGCTCTGAAATGCTAGGTAGGCCAAACAACTTATCTAAGATCACACAATCAAACAGCCAAGGACACATTTTTGTGTGCTGCATTCCTACTCTGGGCCAGGCCCTGTGCTAAGTATTAAGAGATAAAATCATATAAAATGCTGCACTCCAGCAGTCTGATGGGAAAACAGGCAGTGGAACAGATCTTTGCATTTAGTGTGCTAATGGCTGTGAAGAGATAGGGGCTGTAGGAACACAGAAGAAGACACCTAACCTAGCCTGTGGTTTTCAGGGAAGATGTCTTAAAGAAATGATCAATTGAGTTTCAAATAGATCAACAAAGGAGAAAGATGAACAGAGAAAACAGCATATATGAAAGCACCATGGGATGAAAAAGAATAACATTTCCTAAGAAATGCCCATATAGCATTGCACTTCCAGAGGAGATGTGGTGTGGAATGATGGAAAACAAGTAGATCAGAGAAATAAGCATGGACCTTGTATGCTCAACTCATCTAGCACAATGCCTGGTATATAGAAGGTACTCAGTAAATTTTTAACACAGAATTGTTTACATAAATTGTAGGAGAAAAACACTACCTTCTGGGGCCAATACCACAAAGGTAGATAAGGAATAACAGAGAACTACAGCATTAAAATATAAATAAACTCTCAAGATATAAAATATCATCAGGGCCAGGCACAGTGGCTTACACCTGTAATCCCAGCACTTTGGGAGGTCGAGGCGGGCAGATCATATGAGGTCAGGAGTTCAAGACTAGCCTGGCCAACATGATGAAACCCCATCTCTACTAAAAATACAAAAAATTAGCTGGGCTTCATGGTGTGTACCTGTAGTCCCAGCTACTCGGGAGGCTGAGGCAGGAGAATCGCTTGAACCTGGGAGACAGAGGTTGCAGTGAGCCAAGATCATGCCACTGCACTCCAGTCTGGGCAAGAGAGTGAGACTCCATAAAAAAATACAATATAATAAAATAAAATATCACCAGATTTTTATTTATGTGTACATATTACTCTTTTCTCCCAGATAAGGTAATTCATTTTGAGATTACAGATGGACGTTTAATTTTAATGCATCTGACTAACATCTCACAGATAAACATGAAAAAAAAATCATTGAGATTTTCTTTCTTTTTTTTAGAGATAGGGTTTCGTTCTGTCACCCAGGCTGAAGTACAGTGGCATGATCATAGCTCACCGTAGCCTCAACCTCTGGGGCTTAAGTGATCCTCCAACCTCAGCCTCCCAAAGGGCTGGAATTGCAGGCATGAGTCACCACGCAGAGCCAACATTTTCTATAATTTTTTTTTCACCAGAAATTACTAAGCTTTTGGTATCTTATTTTGCTGAATCTCAAATGAGACAGCAATTGTGATGTAAGCTTATTGCTACTCCTACACAAACTGAAGGGTTATCTGACCAATAGGAAAGCCAGTATTTATTCTTTCAAAATAACATACGATTACAATTTATTGCTATACAAGTATTTACTTGTAACATTTTTAACAGTATCTTTATTTCTCCAGCTTCCATTTAAGAATATTTCTTACACCCAGAAATCTGATGTCCTAACTTGTTTGTTTCACATATGGGGGAAAAATGGGAAACCACTGAAAAATGTAAGCAGAGACCTCGTCAGATCTGGAACCAAGTGAAAGATACATAGCAGTAGAGCTAGGCTGGGCCAAGAATAACAGTATATGAAGAACAACAGCCCAAGCAAAAGATGATTCAGCTGACACTTCTGTTTCAGGGTAAGCTGAAGTACCAGAGATGGAATTTACCCTCCCTCCTGAATTAAAATTACCCCCCCAAAAAAGACAACATATATGAAATAATGGTTATCATCAGACACTGGATATCAGCCTACAGAGGACAATGTTTCTTGAGAGATGCGAAACAAATGAGGGAAATTCCACAATTGCCCCAGCTTATGGACTTGAAGTTCCAAGCCACAGTGCAAGGAGTAAAATCTAAGATTGAGAGAGGGAAATGAAAATACACTACTGGAAGCTTCTTATACTACATGCGACATGGTATAAAATTTCTTGAAAGTAGGCCCAGTGTGCAGTGGCTCACATCTGTAACAAAAGCACTTTGGGAAGCTGAGGTAGGTGGATCACCTGAGGTCAGGAGTTCGAGACAAGCCTGACCAACATGGCAAAACCCCGTCTCTATTAAAAATACAAAAATGAGCTGGGCCTAGTGGCATGCACCTGTAATTCCAGCTACCCAGGAGGCTAGGGCACGAGAATCTCTGGAACCCAAGAGGCAGAGATTGTAGTGAGCCAAGACTGCACCACTGCACTCCAGCCTGGGTTACAGGGCAAGACTCTGTCTCAAAAAAAAAAAAAAAAGACTGTGATGAGTTAAAGATACATATTTTTATCTCCTAACGCAACCACTAAAATACCAGATATAGCTAATAAGCCAACAAAGAAGATATAATTGAATTATAAAAAATGCTCAATTAATCCAAAAGAAAGCAGAAAAGGTAGGAAAAGGAATTAAAGAACAGATGGGACAAACAGAAAACAAATAGCAAGATAATGGACTAACCTAAATTATCTTATATTAACAATCATATCAATCATATTTGATTAATCATATTAATAATCACACCAAACATAAATGGTCTAAATAATGCAATTAACAGATATTGTCACATTGCAAAATATACATATATGAGATAGGATCCAACTATATGTGCCTATAGGAAATGCATTTTAAATATAAAAATACAAATAGATTAAATGTAGAGAGATGGAAAAAGACATTCCAAACTAAATACAGTCAAAAGACAGCTATATTTTTATCAAAACAGATTTCAGAGCAAAGACTACCACCAAGGATAAAGCAGGTCATTTCATAACGTTGAAGAGGTCAGTTAATCACCAAGAAATAATCATCCTAAATCTTTATGCACCTAGTAACAGAGCTTCAAAATACATGAAGCAGAAACTACAAGGAAAAATAGGTAAATCCACAGTTACAACTGGACACTTAAATACTCCTAACAACTGATAGAACAAGTAGGCAGGCCAGGTGCACTGGCTCATGCCTGTAATTCCAGCACTTTGTGAGGTTGAGGAGGGCAGATCACTTGAGGTCAGGAGTTCAAGACCAGTCAACATGGTGAAACCCCGTCTCTACTAAAAATCCAAAAACTAGCCAGGCATGGTGGCACACACCTGTAATCTCAGCTACTCAGGAGGTTGAGGCAGGAGAATTGCCTGAACTCAGGAGGAGGAGGTTGCAGTCAGCCGAGATCACGCCATTGCACTCCAGCTTAGGCAACAGAGGGAGACTCCATCGCAAAAAAAAAAAAAAAAAAAAAAAAAAAAAAAAAGATAGAACAAGTAGGCAGAAAATCGACAAAGATATGTAGACTTGAACAATACCATCAACCAACATGACCTGATTTTCTCCCATTCTGTAGGTTGCCTGTTCACTCTGATGATAGTTACTTTTGCTGTACAGAGGCTCTTTAATTATATCCCATTTGTCAATTTTTGCTTTAGTTGCATTTGCTTTTGGCATTTTTATCATGAAACCTTTGCCTGTGCCTATGTCCTGAATGGTACAGAATGGGAGAAGATGTTTGCAATCTATCCGTCTGACAAAGGTCTAATATCCAGAGTCCTCAAGGAACTTAAACAAATTTACAAAGATAAAATAAACAACCCCATTAAAAAGTGGGCAAAGGGCGTGAACAGATACTTTTCAAAAGAAGATATTCGTGCAACCAACAAACATATGAAAAAAAGCTCAACATCACTGATCACTAGAGAAATGCAAATCAAAACCACAATGAGATACCATCTCATACCAGTCAGAATGGCAATTACTAAAAAGTCAAAAAACAACAGATGCTGGCAAGGTTGCAGAGAAAAAGGAACACTTTTACATTGTTGGTGGGAATATAAATTAGTTCACCATTGTGGAAGACACTGTGGCAATTCCTCAAAGATCAAGAAGCAGAAATACCATTTGACCCAGCAATCTCATTACTGGGTATATATCCAAAGGAATATAAACCATTCTATTATAAGATAAATGCACATGTATGTTCATCGCAGCACCGCAGCACTATTCACAATAGCAAAGACATGGAATCAACCCAAATGCCCATCAATGAAAGACTGGATAAAGAAAATGTGGTACATATATACCATGGAATACTATGCAGCCATAAAAAGGAATGAGATAATGTCCTTTGCAGGGCCATGAATAGAGCTGGAAGCTGTTGTCCTTAGCAAATTCATACAAGAACAGAAAACCAAACAGTGCATGTTCTCACATGTAAGCGAGAGCTCAATGATGAGAACACATAGACACATCAGGGGGAACAACACACATTGTCAGGGGAGTGGGAGGAGGGAAAGCATCAGGAAGAACAGCTAATGGCTGCAGGGCTAAACACCTAGGTGACGGGATATCTGTGCAGAAAACCACCATGGCACACATTTACCTATATAACAAACCTGCACATCCTGCACATGTACCCTGGAACTTAAAAGTTGAAGAAAAAAAAATGCAAAACAACAAAAACAGACCTGATTTACATTTATAGAAATCTCCACCCAACAGAACAGTTACAAGTACACATGGAATACTTAACATGATAGACCATGCTGTAGGACACAAAAGAAAAAAATCTTAAAATTTTTTAAAGGATTCAAGTCATATAAGTATGATCTCAGATCACAAGGGAATTAAATTAGAGATCAATAACCAAAAAAGTCTAAAAAAATCTCCAAATATTTGGAAACTAAATAACTTGCTTCTAAATAACTTGTGGAACTAAAGATGTCAAAAAGGAAATATAAAATATTCTGAGCTAAGTGAAAATAGAAGCACAACATTTCATCCAATATAATGATAAACCAATACTGGATGGATCTAAGATCTAAAACAGATTTTAAAGGTATGCATTTCCAGGGCAAAAAGAAGCTCTCAAATTAGAACATATTATTAAGAGATACTAAGTTATTGAAGATTGTATCAGGAAAAAAAGTAATAGAACATTTGCCATTAATTGTGTCTCCATTCTAGGTATTTTTATTCTGTCTGTGATACTAATAAATCAGTTGGAAAAGAGAGAAAAAAAAAAACACAATACACCAGAATTTGGGAAATGCCTCTAAAGCAGTAGTTAAGGGAGATTTACAGCACTAAATTATGTATTAGAAAAGAAGAAAGGTCTCATATTGGTGACCTTAGTTTCCACCTTACCAAACTAAAAAATAAAAGAGCAAATTATACCCAAAGTAGCAGATGAAAGAAAATAATCAAATCAAAGTGGAAATCAATGAAATAGAAACCAGAGAAAAATCAATAAAACCAAACACTGGTTCTGTAAAATTAACAAAGATCTAATATGACCAATCAGTAAAAAAAAGAAGACACAAATTATTAAGATCAGTAATGAGACATTATTACAGATTTTACAGACATTAGAATAAGGGAATTTTATTGACATATACCAGTAAATTTGACAACACAGGTGAAATAGACAAATTTCTTGAAAGACACAAAGTACCCAAGCTCACTCAAGAAATAGGTAACTTGAACAGCCTTATACCTATTAAAGAAATTGACACTATAATTAAAAACCTTCCCACAAAGAAAACTCTAAGCTCAGTTAGCTTCACTGCTGAATTCTATCAAATATTTAAGAAAAAATAATACCAATTCTACATGAACTCTTCAAAAAAACTTCAGAGGAATACTTCATAATTCAACCTATGAGACAAACATTATCCTGATATCAAAAACAAAGACATTTTAAGAAAACTACAAACCAGTATCCTTCATGAACAAAGACATAAAAATTTAAAACAAAATTTTAGCAAATCTAATCCAACAATATAGTGAAAGGATAATACATTATGACCAAGGGGACTTATCCAAGAATGCAGGGTTAGCTTTACACTCAAAACTCAGTCACTGTAATTTATCAAATTAACAAACAAACAGAAAAGCCATGCAATCATCTCAATAAACACAGAAAACGCATTTGAAAAAATCCAGCATCTATGCCTGATAAAGACTCAGCAAACCAGGAGAGGCACTACAAAAACCCCACAGCCAACATTATATATATATATATATATATATTTTTTTTTATATTATATATATTTTTTTAACATTTATTTTTATTTTATTTATTTATTTTTCTGAGACAGTGTCTCACTCTGTTGCCCAGACTGGAGTGCAATGGCACAATCTTGGCTCACTGCAACCTCCACCTCCCAGGTTCAAGCGATTCTCCTGCCTCAGCCTCCCGAGTAGCTGGGATTACAGGCACCCGCCACCACGCCCAGCTAATTTTTGTATTTTTAGTAGAAATGGGGTTTCACAATGTTGGCCAGGCCGATCTCGAACTCCTGACCTCATGATCCACCCGCCTTGGCCTCCCAAAGTGCTGGGATTACAGGCATGAGCCACCACACCTGGCCCAACATTACATTTAATGGTGAAAGACTGAATGTTTTCTAAGATCAGAAATGGCCGGGCGCCAAGGCAATCAGGCAAGAAAAAGGGGAAAAAAAGCATCAGATTGGAAAAGAAGTAAAACTGTCTTTATTGGCAGACAAACATTATTGTCTATGGAAAAGTGATGAAATCTACTAAATGAGTTTAGCACTTCATAGAATATAGATTTTTAGTTTAGAATATAAAATCAATATATAAAAATCAATTACATTTCTGTATGTAAGCAACAATCAGAAATTATTTTAAAATACCATTTGCATAGTAAATGTTGTTATATGTATTTTACCATGATTTTAAAAAAATACCATATACAATAGCATAAAAAACTATGAACTACTTAGTAATAAATCTGACAAAAGATGAGAAAGTTCTATACACTGAAGAATAAAAAATAATACTCAGAGAAACTGTATCTCCTAAATAAATGGAGAGATGTACTTTGTTTATGGGTTGAAAGAACATCAGTATTTTGAAGATGTCAGCTCTCTCAAACTCATCTACAGATTCAATGCAATCCTATTCAAAGTCTCACCAGGCTTTTTTGTAGAAATTGACAAGTTTATTCAAGGACCTGAAACAGCCAAAACAACTTGAAAAAGAAGAAATAAGTTGGAGGGCTAACACTACTTGATTGAAATAATTATTATAATTTTATGGTAATCAAAATAGCATGGTACTGGCATAAAGACAAATGGATCAGTGTATCATAATAGAGAGTCCAAAAGTAAACTCACACTTATACAAACTACTTGAGGCGTTTTTTGTTTGTTTGTTTTTTAGAAACAGGTTCTTGCTATGCTGCCCCGGCTGGACTCTAACTCCTGGGCTCAAGCAGTTTTCACCCACCCCCAACCTCAGCCACCTGAATAGCTGGGACTACAGTGTGTGCTACTGCACTCAGCTTAAACAACTGATTTTTGGCAAAAGATGAGAGGTGAGGCAATGCAATGGAGAAAAGAACAGCATTTCAACAAACAGTTCTAGGACAATTGGGACCATGTGTAAGCACAATAAAGAACTAAGTTCCATACTTCACACCACATATAAAAATTAATACAAAATGAATTATACATATAAATGTAAAACATAAAACTACAAAACTTCTAGAAAGAAACAGAATCTTTGTGTGATCCTGGGTTAGGCAAAGATTTATTAGATACAATACCAAAAGCATGATCTATTAAAAAACAAATTGATAAACTGGACTTCATCAAAATTACAACTTTCTGCTTTTCAAAAGACACTGTTAAAAGAATGACAGGAAAAGCCACAGATTTGGAGAAAATCTTAGCAAAGTATATATTTGATAAAAGACTTAAACGGAGAATATATAAAGAATTCTCAAAACTCGATTTAAAAAAACAGTAAAAAGCAGACAAAAGATTTAACAGATACTCTACCAAAAAGAGATATGAATGGAAACATGTACATAAAAAGATGCTCAACACTATTAGTCATTAGGCAAATACAAAATAAAACCACGATCATTATACTATCAAAATGGCTAAAATTAAGTAGACCGACCATACCAAGTGTTTGCAAAGATGTGGAAGAACTGAAAATGTCATATACTGCTGATGGGAATATAAAAAATACAACTATTTTAGAAAACAGTTTGACAGTTTCTTAAAAACATATACCTACCATATGATCTAGTCATTCCACTCCTAGATATTTACCTAAGAGAAAAGAAAATATATGTCCATACAGACTTGCATGTGAATGTTCATAGCAGCTTTATTTGTAATAGCCAAAAACTAAAAGCAGCTCAATGTCTCCCACTAGGCAAATAGGTAAATAAATTGTGGTATGTCTCTACAATGGACTACTACTAAGCAATAAAAGGGAGTTAACTATTTACACAGGCAAAACATAAATGAACCTCAAAATAGTTACACTGAGTGAAAGTGGCCAGATTATTTTTTTAAAGTACATATTATATAATTCCATTTAAATAAAACTGTAGTAAATGCAAACTAATCTATGGCAGAAAGCAGATCGGTGGTTGCTGGGGGAGCAGAGACTACAAAGAGCTATGAGAAAACTTTCAGGGGTGATGAGTATAATCACTATCTTTAATGCAGTGATGGTTTCACAATTGTATACATGTATCAAAATCTTAAAAATAGTAAACTTTAGAGATTTACACCTTTTTGTATGTCAGTTGCAACTCAATATCTTTTTAAAAAGGTAATGAAGTTGAGCTAAGGCAGTATCATAGGAGATGCACAGGTAGAACCCTCAGGTGAGAGATACTCAGTTTGTTATCTATTAAATGGGAATACAAGTAAAACCTTTTATCCTCAAGTGTCTATTTAAAATAAATATAAAACGACTGTGATAAATGTCACTACATGGATGCTAGTTGTTTTTATTATCAGGAAAAAGAAATTATCTGAAAGAATGTAAGGGGAAAGAAAAAGCCAACTGTATGATTCTTCCAAAAATACAGCAGCAAACAACTAATGTCTGAGGTTTTTGACTAAATGAGTTGATGATTCACTTAGAAAAATAATTTTTAAATGACTAAAAGAAAATAATAAACATATCTCTCATTGGGTTTATGTAAAAGCAAAAACGGGCTGCCAACTCTTTCATATGGATCTGACTTTTGAAATGGTTTAGACAGAAGTCTGATGCCACCTGACCTCCCTGTGTTGTGTCAACAGAGAGGTCAGCAGCTCTGCTGGGTGTTTTCTTTATTTTTTATTTTATTTTATTTTTTCTTTTTTGAAATGGAGTTTCACTCTTTTACCCAGGCTGGAGTGAAGTTGTGATCTCAGCTTACTGCAACCTCCGTCCCCTGGGTTCAAGCGATTCTCCAGCCTCAGCCTCCCGAGTACCCGGGATTATAGGTGCCCACCACCACACCTGGCTAATTTTTGTATTTTTAGTAGAGACAGGGATTCATCATGTTGGCCAGGTGGGTCTTGAACTCCTGACCTCAAGTGATCCAACTGCCTCAGCCTCTCAAAGTGCTAGGATTACAGGTGTGAGCCACCACACCCAGCCTGGATGTTCTTTCTAAAGCCTTCCTAGCTCTCCAGTACAGTAAGTCCTCAATGAATGTCATCAATGGGTTGTTGGAAACTGCAACTTTAAGCAAAACCATGTATAACAAAACCAATTTTACCAGAGGCTAACTGATATAATCAAGGGTGAAGTTCCTATGGCATATTTCTGGTCACAAAAACATCACCAAACTTACAAATAAAGACCAAAACACTTCTAATATTACACAATGAAATAAATGTGACCTGTATATACATTTAAGGAAGATTAAAACAAGTAAGATAATTATTTACCTGCTTATTTCAGTTCAAGGTTGAGAGTGGCTGGAGCCTATCCTGGGCAGCTCAGGGTGCCAGGTGGGAACCAACCCTGAATCGGATGCCATTCCACTGCAGGGCACACACACACATACACCACATACACACAAAGATACAAACACACACACTCTCTCTCTCTCTCTCTCTCTCTCTTTCTCTCTCTCTCTCTCCTCTCTCTCCCTCTCCCTCACTCAGACTGGGACCATTTATACATGCCAATTCACCTAAAGTGCACATCTTCGGGATGTGGGAGGAAACTGATGTACCTGCAGAAAGCCCATGCAGACATGGAGAGAATGTGCAAACTCCACACAGAGACAGTGGCCCCAGTCAGGAAGCAAGTTTTTATTTTCATCAGCATTATAATCAAACAAGGTTGAATGAAGTGACATTATTCAGGAACCTGCTGTACTACTCCACTGCTTCCTGCAGAGAAATTCTGTCGTCCAAAGAATAGCACAGACAAAAAAGGAGATCTGTGAACTTATTTACTGTAATGTTTATTTTCTTTCTTTCTTTCTTTATTTTTTGAGACGGAGTTTCATCCTTGTTGCCCAGGCTGGGGTGCCGTGGCACCATCTCGGCTCACTGCAACCCCTGCTTTCCAGTTTCAAGCAATTCTCCTGCCTCAGCCTCCCGAGTAGCTGGGATTACAGGTGCCCACCACCATGCCCAGCTAACTTTTTTGTATTTTTAGTAGAGATGGGGTTTCACCATGTTGGCCAGGCTGATCTTGAACTCCTGACCTCATGATCTGCCCGCCTCAGCCTCCCAAAATCCCTCAGCTGGGATTACAGGCATGAGCCACCATGCCTGGCCTGCAATTATTTTCTACCAGGCTTTTGGAAACAAAAATTTGTAAACAACTACTGTGGCAAAGTCCACAGGCACACTAGACTGCCAGGTTCTTTTGCTTTTAGTTGCAATCATATTTCATAGAATCAAAGATTGATAGGAAGTCTTGATTCATAAAAATGAGGAAATAAATTATTACTTAAGAAGTATTGGCCAGGTGTGGTGGCTCACACCTGTAACCCCAGAACTTTGGGAGACTGAGACAGGAGGATCACCTGAGGTCAGGAGTTCGAGACCAGCCTGGTCCAACATGGTGAAACCCCATCTCCACTAAAAATACAAAAATTAGCTGGGCATGGTGGTTCATGCCTGTAGTCTCAGCTACTCTGGAGGCTGATGCAGGAGAATCTCTTGAACTTGGGAGGCAGAGGTTGCAGTGAACCGAGATCATTCCACTGCACTCCAGCCTGGGCAACAGAGTGAGACACCATCTCAAAAGAAAAAGAAAGAAAGAAAAAAAAAATTTTCACCAGGCACAGTGGCTTATGCTTGTAATCCCAGCATTTTGGGAGGCTGAGGCGGGTGGATCACTTGAGATCAGGAGTTTGAGACCAGCCTAGCCAACATGGCAAAACCCCATCTTTATTAAAAATACAAAAATTAGCTAGACGTGATGGTGCATGCTTGTAATCCCAGCTACTCGGGAGGCTGAGGCAAAAGAATCTTTGAACCCGGGAGTCAGAGGCTGCAGTGAGCCAAGATCATGACACTGCACTCCAGCCTGGGCTACAGAGTGAGACTCTGTCTCAAAAAAAGAAATATACTTTGGCAGATAGCATCATTTAAAATCTAGTGTCCAGGAAAGGAAAAGAGAAACAGTAATGATGCACTTTGGTTAGAAAAAATGAAAGCCATGCTTTAGAGGAGAATTCCCTTAGGTCATGCCTCCCATCATACCTCTCTAAAAATGACACTGTTATTGTTTCCAATGGCTCAACTATGCAAACGGTAATTCTATTTCTCAAGGATTCTACAAAATCTACCCAGCCACCCTTCCTTTAAAGAACTGCCACTCCTCTAACCTCATATGATCCTGCAGGGGCTGGAAATCGCAGCTCTCTCCATACCCTACACACACACTCCCACTATCACCACCATATTTAAATCTGTAATCCACACTATGCCAATCTGATTCTTCTCTTGTCATATGTGACTCTTGAGCAAAGACACTTAGAAATAAAAAGTGAATAAAGCTGAGTCATATGCAAGTAGCTAATTAGAAAAGGCCAATCCCCCAGGCATGGTGGTTCATGCCTGTAACCCCAGCAGTTTGGGAGGCCGAGGTGGACGGATAACAAGGTCAAGAGATTGAGACCATCCTGGCCAGCCAACATGGTGACACCCCATCTCTACTAAAAATACAAAAATTAGCTGGGCATAGTGGCACACACACCTGTAGTCCCAGCTACTCAGGAGGCTGAAGCAGGAGAATTGCTTGAACCTGGGAGGCGGAAGTTGCAGTGAGCTGAGATTGTGACACTGCACTTCAGCCCGGGTGACAGAGTGAGACTTGGTCTCAAAAAAAAGAAAAGAAAAGAAAAAAAAAATTTTCACCAGGCACAGTGGCTTATGCTTGTAATCCCAGCATTTTGGGAGGCTGAGGCGGGTGGATCACTTGAGATCAGGAGTTTGAGACCAGCCTAGCCAACATGGCAAAACCCCATCTTTATTAAAAATACAAAAATTAGCTAGACGTGATGGTGCATGCTTGTAATCCCAGCTACTCGGGAGGCTGAGGCAAAAGAATCTTTGAACCCGGGAGTCAGAGGCTGCAGTGAGCCAAGATCATGACACTGCACTCCAGCCTGGGCTACAGAGTGAGACTCTGTCTCAAAAAAAGAAATATACTTTGGCAGATAGCATCATTTAAAATCTAGTGTCCAGGAAAGGAAAAGAGAAACAGTAATGATGCACTTTGGTTAGAAAAAATGAAAGCCATGCTTTAGAGGAGAATTCCCTTAGGTCATGCCTCCCATCATACCTCTCTAAAAATGACACTGTTATTGTTTCCAATGGCTCAACTATGCAAACGGTAATTCTATTTCTCAAGGATTCTACAAAATCTACCCAGCCACCCTTCCTTTAAAGAACTGCCACTCCTCTAACCTCATATGATCCTGCAGGGGCTGGAAATCGCAGCTCTCTCCATACCCTACACACACACTCCCACTATCACCACCATATTTAAATCTGTAATCCACACTATGCCAATCTGATTCTTCTCTTGTCATATGTGACTCTTGAGCAAAGACACTTAGAAATAAAAAGTGAATAAAGCTGAGTCATATGCAAGTAGCTAATTAGAAAAGGCCAATCCCCCAGGCATGGTGGTTCATGCCTGTAACCCCAGCAGTTTGGGAGGCCGAGGTGGACGGATAACAAGGTCAAGAGATTGAGACCATCCTGGCCAGCCAACATGGTGACACCCCATCTCTACTAAAAATACAAAAATTAGCTGGGCATAGTGGCACACACACCTGTAGTCCCAGCTACTCAGGAGGCTGAAGCAGGAGAATTGCTTGAACCTGGGAGGCGGAAGTTGCAGTGAGCTGAGATTGTGACACTGCACTTCAGCCCGGGTGACAGAGTGAGACTTGGTCTCAAAAAAAAAGAAAAGAAAAGAAAAAAAAGAAAAGGCCAATCCCCTAGTCTCTGCTGCTGGATTTCCTGGAGTGGCCCTCATTCTTGGTCCTTCTTCAACCCTGCTTTACCAGTTCTTCCATACTTAATTATTCAATGTTTTATAATAAAGAATTTGGCAGATCTTTGTCCTGTGTTACTGGGAGGTACCCAATAAACTTTTGGAATATTCCCAGTGATAGGAATGTCTTTATTTGGGTCCCTTGGATCACATATGAGTTCAGGCTAATAAGATGACTCAGGATGGGGGTTGGGCACTAGAAAAATCAACCATGTGACTAGAGCATTGGGGCTCTGAGCCAGGTGATACCAATCCAACCTTTATGGGGGAAAAAGGGAGCTGGAAATTAAGTTCAATCATGTGCCTAATAATTTAATCAAACTTGCCTATGTAATGAAACCCTAAGAAAAATACTGAACACCAAAGTTCAGTTGAGTTTCCTGGCTGGCAAACACTCCAACACGCTGGAAAGGGAGATGTGTCCTGATTCCACAAGCAGAGGACACAAAAGTGCCATATTCAGGTCTCTCCCAGATCTTGCCCTATAAATTTCTTCTTTTGGCTGGTCCTGATCTGTAACTTTTATAATAAAATTGTGATCATACGTATAGGGCTTTCCTGAATTCTCGGAGTAGTCCTAGTTAATTATCAAACCTGAGAAGGCCATGGTAATACATGAATTGTAGCCAGCTGGTCAGAAGTGCAGGTGACCTGGGAACAGCTTGAAATTATGGCTGATGTCTGAAGTGAGAGTTATCTTACTGGGGGCTGTGAACTTGTGAAGTCTGTGCTAACTCTACATAATCATATCTATACTTTATATGGTTTCTGTGAGAAATAAATAAGTTAATATATGTAAAACATTTAGAAACAGTGCCTAGCACATATTAAATACTATTTAAATGTTAAAGTAGTTTTTCAGTTTTTGTTGTTGCTGCTGCTGTTTTTATTACTAAAGTCCAGAGTTGGCTAAGATAGAGATTAGAAAACTTTTCTGCTAAGATCTATATAACACAGAGAAAAGATTGGCTCCCAACATTAGTCAGAAAAATGTTAACAATGCTAATTACACAGATGGTACTGACACTAGCCAGCTAATGTTCTGAACACAAATGACCACTGCTGACATCTACATCATCTAGCTAAACTCAGAACAGCTAGTTTGAGCCAGTGCCAGAATATTACATGCTTTTTGTAGCCCTGGAAATCATCACTCCAGAGAGATTAGGGGCCTTTCTCTGAATAATGAAGCAAATTATTGGGAGGAAGAGGACATATAAAAACTCTTACTTTTAGTCTGTCAAATCACCAAGTATAACACACACTGAGCAAATTCTTTATTTTTTTAATTTTTTTTTTTTTTTTTGAGATGGAGTCTCACTCTGTCGCCCAGGGTGGAGTGCAGTGACACAATCTCAGCTCACTGCAAGCTCTGCCTCCCAGGTTCACATCATTCTCCTGCCTCAGCCTCCCGAGTAGCTGGGACTACAGGTGCATGCCACCATGCCCGGCTTTTTTTGTATTTTTTCAGTAGAGACTGGGTTTCACCGTGTTAGGCAGGATGGTCTCGATCTCCTGACCTCGTGGTCCACCCGCCTCAGCCTCCCAAAGTGCTGGGATTACAGGCGTGAGCCACAGCGCCCAGTCACACTGAGCAAATTCTGAAAGGGTACATATATATCATTTCTCATCTTAGCTGTGAACTACATCACTGTGCACTGAAATGCTTTTCTCCACTCGTGTTTAATGAGGACTCTCCCCCAAAAAACCTCACTCCATTGTCTTTCATTTTCCTGTAATTTAGAATACATTGGAAGTGTTCCAAATAGTTGCTAAGTCCAAAAATAAAGTCCTTACGAGAAAACTGCCTGGAGCTGTTTTCTAGCATTATGATTTAGTCCCTCTGTTTCTGCCCTCTCACTTCCTTTCCTAGATACTTCTACGTGAGCTTTCAGAGAAGGCCAGAATGCTCTCCCTGCCATCTTTAATTCTAAGTTCCCACTTTTGAAACCCACTCTTAAAAACCAGCCACCCTGTCCTCATGTTATTAGAGAAAAATAAGAAATCCAAAACTAAATGATGCTAATGGAAGATTTTTTTCCTGGTACTGCTGGTGAAGTTCTAAAGCTCATGTCACTGCTTGACCTTCATCAGTAGACAGCCTGAGTTGCTCGAGAGCTATTAAAGAAAAGCCCCCAGAAGGAACTCAGCTTCCAAAGATATCCAGGAAGCTCTCTCCTACAGCTGCCTAATTTTTCTTCTACATTGATAAAACATAGAGTTAACAGGAAGCATCCGCCTATCCATCCCATAATCAGGATTAGAATCCAGGTCTTCCTGCTTCACATTTAATGCTCTCTATCTACAATATAGATTATCCCTTTCAGATCTCAAATTCTATAAGCCTAAATTAAAATGTAAATAAAAATAGAAACTGCCTCATTCCTACCAAAACTAGTCTTCTCTACCCTAGACTAATGCTTTCAACCAAGAGGGTCTTGAAAAGCATTGGCTACAGAGCTGAAGTTCTAGGCCAAAGTTCTGGCTCCACTAAATGCATGATAATGACAAGTAACTTTATACAAACAGGCCTAAGGTTCCTCAAATAAAAACCAGGGATCCTGATAGTTACTTACATTTAACCCTGTTAGCATCAGAACCTGCCCTAAGAGATCCCGAGAAGAGAGATTGCTTCTAGTCTTACAATGTTATCTGTGCCCTAGCCATAACATAAATGGAGAGGAAGCTAAAGCACTGGTTTCCCCTTCCCTGTCAAGTCTCACACAATTAGACATGCTCTTTCACTAAGAACTCTGAAGGAAATGCTCCAGAAAAAAAAATGGTAATCATGGTTTAGCAGTTTTACACAAATCTGAAGTTTTCATTAAGCTCAACATGTGTCAGTAGAGTGGTATGACTAGTGAGACACCAGTATCTAATCAGACTGCATTAATGGATGCACAGGATTCAGAAACAAGAAGGTGACAGTCCTCCTCAACTCTGTGATGATAAAATCACATTTGGAGGTCTGCAGCCAACTATAGGATCTAAGAAACACATTAACAAAAGTGCTTATAGGCAGGAAATCAAGATGAGAAGGAGACTGAGAAAATGTTTTCTTCAAGAAGTAGGGCTACTTAACCTGGAAAAAAAGACAGACTCTACACTAGTGCTTTCAACCAAAATGATATAGAAAAGCTTTCAATCAAGATAGTATACAAAAGGAGAGAGTCTGTCTGTACCCTCACCCAATCTTTGAATTGTCTAGGACTCAGCAGAGCTGGGACTAAGCGGGAAGCTAGAGAAGAAAGGGGCTGCCTCAGAGACCAGCAAGCTCCCTATCTCTGGAGATGAAGCAGCAGAACCTGGAAGATTCCTATGCCAGGGTCAGGTGGGTGAGGAAAGGGGTAGGAATAGGATAGAATTCAAAAAGTATTCTAATGAAGAAAAACTCCAACTCTGGAGAACCTTCCCCCATGCCCAGCAGAGTGACTATATTCAGTCGTATTTAGTGACTGTATGTAGAATCATTTCAATAATTTGCCCTTTACTAAGCATTTTATATACATGTTCTTTTAAGGCCAAGTTGCTGCTTCTCTCTTCTCTAAACCTTCCCGCAACTAGGATTGATGACCAGGCTGCCTATTACCTTCTGATGACTTCCATGCCTTCCACAGGTCCTCCACGCTGATGAGCTTATCCTCACCATGGAAGGTGCTGTGTTTCACTGTTGGGTCATGGTAATTGAGGTCTTCCCTCAGGAACTGCAAGGGAAAAATATACAAGTCACAAGAGATACCTAGGAGTCAGCCGGTCAAGATCTCCACACAGGTCACCTGCCTCTAGCTAGCCATAACACATTCCATCTACCCAACATACAAGTGTATCACATCACTCATGTATCCTTCCTTATGCACATGTCTTAGTTGCCAACTAAACTATCACTTCCTCTTTGTTATATGTCTCACTTGAAAAATATATATAAATTAGAAATTCCTTTCTCATATTTTTTAGTTATGAAAAGACAAAAATGACAGTTAACTGAAAATCAATAAGCTAAAAGGGGAAAGAAAAAAGGAAGGAAGAATTTAAAATGTTTGAGTACTTGCTTATATATTAAGCAATATTCTAATTTCCACAATATTTTTTCATCAAATCTTCACAACCAATGAATTATCACTCTTAATTTATAAATGAGAACAGTAATACTCTTGAAGATAATGCCATTTGCCCCAAATTACATTAGGTTTAGACAGGTTAATTTACTGTGATGATTGTTTGTTTGTTTGTCTTGACACAGAGTCTCGCTCGTCGCCCAGGCTGGAGTGCAGTGGCATCATTTCGGCTCAATGCAACCTCCACCTCCCAAGTTCAAGTGATTCTCTTGTCTCAGCCTCCTGAGTAGCTGGGATCACAGGCACGTGCCACCCAACCCAGCTAACTTTTTGTATTTTAGTAAAGATGGGGTTTCACCATTGCCCAGGCTGGTCTCAAACTCCTGAGCTCCGGCAATCCACCCGCCTCGGCCTCCCAAAGTGCTAGGATTACAGGCATGAGCCACTGCGCCCGGCCAACTGTGATGGTTTTAAAATATGTCCACAAATTGTTTGACAATCCTCCCATTAAAGGTGGATTTCCCTCCCCTTTAATATAGGCTGACATTAGTGACTCATCTTCTAACAACTAGAATGTAGCAGCAATGATGTTGCATGACACCCAAGTCTAGGTTAGAAAAAGTGATACAAATTTCACCTGGCTCTCTCTCTTTTGGGACACATGCCTGAGGGGCCCTGAGCCAACATGTAAGAAGCCTAACTACCCTGAAGCCACCCTGCTGGAGACATCATGTGGAAGTCTATGTAGAGATACACATCCGTGAGTAGCCCTAGCTGTTTTGAGTCTTCAAGTTCAGGAGTCAGATATGTGAGTGACTGAGACTTAGTTGATTCCAGTCCCCAGCTCTGCAATCAAATTGGATATAGAAGGAATATACCTCAACACAATAAAGGCCATATATGACAAACCCACATCTAATATATTGAACAGGAAAAAGTTGAAAGCTTTCCCTCTAAAATCTGGAACAAGACAAGGATGCCCTCATTCACCACTATTTTCAACATAGTAATGAAAGTCCTAGCCAGAGCAATTAGGCAAGAGGAAAGGAAGGGAAGGAAAGGAAGGAAGAGAAGGAAGGAAAGAAGGAAGGCATCCAAATTGGAAAGGAGGAAGTCAAACAGCCCCACCAAGCAGACAACATGAGCTTATCTTTTTTTTTTTTTTTTTTTTTTTTTTTTTATTTAGACAGGCTCTTACTCTGTCACCCAGGCTGTAGCGCAGTGGCACAATCTCAGCTGACTGCAACCTCTGCCTCCTGGGCCTCAAGAGATCCTCCCATCTCTGCCTTCCAAGTAGCCGGGACTACAGGTGTGCACGCCACCCAACCTGGCTAATTTTTTGTATTTTTGGTAGAGATGGGATTTTACCACATTACCTAGGCTGGTCTCAAACTCCTGATTTCAAGGGATCCACCCACCTCTGCTTCCCAAAGTGCTGGAATTACAGGTGTGAGCCACTGTGCCCAGCCAATAACATGATATTAAATCTAGAAAAACCTACAGACACCACCAAAAAACTGTTAGAACTAGTAAACAAATCTGAAAAAGAAATCAAAAAAGCAATCCCATTTACAATAGCTACAAAAAATAATAAAATACCTTTAAGAATAAATTTAACCAAGGAGGTAAAAGATCTCTACAATGAAAACTGTAAAATACTGATGAACTAAATTGAAGAAGACACAAATAAATGAAAAGATATCCCATGTACATGGGTTGGAAGAATTAATATTGTTAAAACATTCATACTACCCAAAGCAATCTACAGATTCAGTGTAATCCCTATCTAATTTCAATGACATTCTTCAGAGAAATAGAAAAAAAAAATCCTAAAATTCATATGGAACCATAAAGAACCCTGAATAGTCAAAGCCATCTTGAGCAAAAAGAATAAAGCTAGAAGAATCACACCATCTGACTTTAAAATATTCTCCAAAATAATAGTAACCAAAACAGCATGGTGCTGGCATAAAAACAGACATATAGACCAATGGAAAAGAATACAGAACACAGGAATAAAATCCACATATGTATAGCCAATTGATTTTAGACAAATGCATGAACGAACATTCAGGAAAGGACAATCTCTTCAATAAATGGTACTGGGGGCCGGGCGCGGACTCATGCCTATAATCCCAGCACTTTGGGAGGCCAAGGCAGATGGATCGCCTGAAGTCGGGAGTTGGAGACCAGCCTGGCCAACACGGTGAAACCCCATCTCTACTAAAAATATAAAAATTAGCCGGGCGTGGTGGCAGGCGCCTGTAATTCCAGCTACTCAGGAAGCTGAAGGAGAATCACTTGAACCCAGGAAGCAAAGGTTGCAGTGAGTCGAGATCATGCCATTGCACGCAAGCCTGGGCAACAGAGCGAGACTCCATTTCAAAAAAAAAGCGGGGGGGTACTGGGAAAACTGGCTATCTACATGCAGAAGAATAAAACTGTACCCTATCTCTCACTACCTGCAAAAGTCAACTCAAAATGGATTAAAGACTTAAATGTGGGCCAGGCACGGTGGCTCATGCCTGTAATCCCAGCACTTTGGGAGTCCAAGGCAGGAGGATTGCCTGAGCCCAGGAGTTCAGACCAGCCTGGGCAACATAGTGAGACCTTGTCTCTACAAAAAAAAAAAAGTTATATATATAAAAAAAATGACTTAAACGTAAGACCTGAAACCATGAAACTACTAGAAGAAAACATAGGGGAAATACTTCATGACATTGGTCTGGGCAAGGATTTTTAAGACCTCCAAAGGACAGGCAACAGTCAGGCACGGTGGCTCATGCCTGTAATCCCAACACTTTGAGAAGCCAACGTGGGTGGATCACCCGAAGTCAGGAGTTCGAGACCGGCCTGGCCAACATGGCAAAACCCCATCTCTACTAAAAATATAAAAATCAGCCAGGCGTGGTGGTGCATGCCTGTAATCCCAGTTACTTGGGAGGCTGAAGCAGGAGAATCACTTGAACCCAGGAAGCAGAGGTAGCAGTGAGTTAATATCACACCACTGCACTCCAGCCTAGGCAACAGAGAGAGATACTGCCAAAAAAAAAAAAAAGCAACAACCCACAGGCAACAAAATACAAAAATAGATACATGGGATTAAATCAAAATAAAATGGAAACAATGAAGTGAACAGACAACCTACAGAATGGGAGAAAACATCTACAAATTATACATCTGACAAGTTAACATCTAGAATATATAAGGAACTTGAACAACTCAATAGAAAAAAAAACAGATTAAAAAATGGGTGAAAGATCTAACTAGACATTTCTCAAAAGAAAACAAACAAGACTGAGCACAGTGGTTCATGCCTGTAATCACGGCACTTTGGGAAGCCAAAGTGGGAGGATCACTTGACCTCAGGATTTTGAGACCAGCCTGGACAGCATAGGAGACTCCATCTGTACAAAAAAAAAATTAGCCAGGTGCGGTGGTTTATGCCTGTGGTTCCAGTTATAGGCTGAAGCTAGAGTCTGAGGTCAGAGGATCCACTGAGCTTTGGAGATCAAGGTTGTAGTGAGTTGTGATCATGCCACTGTACTGCAGCCTGGGTGACAGAGTGAGACCTTGTCTCAGAGAAAAAGAAAAACAAAGGCCAAAAGATATGTGAAATATATGCTCAATATCACCAAGGAGTGCAACAAGGCAAAAGATAAGAAGGTGACTTTAAAGCAAATATTTAGGCCGGGCGCGGTGGCTCAAGCCTGTAATCCCAGCACTTTGGGAGGCCGAGACGGGCGGATCACGAGGTCAGGAGATCGAGACCATCCTGGCTAACATGGTGAAACCCCGTCTCTACTAAAAATACAAAAAACTAGCCGGGCGAGGTGGCGGGCGCCTGTAGTCCCAGCTACTCGGGAGGCTGAGGCAGGAGAATGGCGTGAACCCGGGAGGCGGAGCTTGCAGTGAGCCGAGATTGCGCCACTGCACTCCAGTCTGGCGACAGAGCGAGACTCTGCCTCAAAAAAAAAAAAAAAAAAAAAAAGCAAATATTTAAAGGAGGTGTGGGAGAAAGGCATGCAGAATAACTGGGAGAAGAGTATCCCAAGAATGGAGAAGGGCAGATGCAAAGTCCTGAGGTGACAGAACATACTTAGTATGTTCAAGGAATAACAAGAAGGCCAGTATGGCTAGAGAGAAATGAGTAAGGTGGTGACTAGCAGGAGATGAAGTCAAAGAAGCCACAGGGTTCCAGAATACACAGAGTCCCCTTTTTAGGCTTTTTTTTTTTTTTTTTTTTAGATGGAGTTTCATTCTTATTGCCCAGGCTGGAGTGCAGGGGCACAATCGTGGCTCACTGCAATCTCCACCTCCCAGGTTCAAGCAATTCTCCTGCCTCAGCCTCCTGAGTAGCTGGGATTATAGGCATGTACCACCACGCCTGGCTAATTTTGTATTTTTTAATAGGGACAGGGTTTCTCCATGTTGATCAGGCTGGTCTTGAACTCCAGACCTCAGGTAATCCACCTGCCCCAGCCTCCCAAAGTGCTGGGATAACAGGCGTGAGCCACTGCACCCAGCTGCCTTTTTAGGCTATTATCAAGACTTTGATATTTCACTCTGAGATGGGAGCTGTTACAGGGATTTGAACAGAGGTATAACATGAACACATTTATATTTTTAAAACAATTTCTCTGGATACTGTGTTAAAAAGTAGACTATAAAAAGGAAAGGTCAGATACAGAGAAATCACTCAGGTGGCTGTTGCAATAATGAGAGCTAATGTTGGCTTGAAACAAGGTGGTAGCTGTGAAAGTGATGAGAATTTGTCAGAATTGGGATATATTTTACAGATCAAATCTGCTGTTCTCATGATTTTTTAGTTTTGATTAATCAAGTTCTTCAAGATATACCCTTCTTTGGTCCTCATAGGCTCCAACCTAGAACCTTTAATCTAAGACTAGAGAGACAGTTATCACAAGCAGGCCTTGGGAGCAGAAACGCCAAAATCTCCAAGGAAGGAGATTTTTTGCCATTATCAGATAACTCGAGCAAACCATCTGACATGAGATACCAGCTGCTTATAGGAAACCAACAAGAAATAGACTCATTTTTATAGTCAAGTCTGATCACTGAGGTATGGGGAGAGCAGAGAAACTCAGAAAAAAAGTACAAGGAAGATCTGCACAGGGACTCACATACAGACCCTACTGGTGCCACAAAGCACACAAAAAACAAGTAGGGTCAGAAAACAAGGTCAGAGAGAAGATGATGCCAAAAGAGGAACTGGCAAATAGAAGCTCTACCTGAAGGAAGGTACTTATGCTGAATGGGAAATGTACCCATTTCCCATTTAGAAAATAAAGAAATGAAGCTGCAACAATCAGGCCTTAAGAGTCAGAAAGGCAGAACCTGGTGCACTTTCAAGATGGCCAAATAGGAACAGCTCCAGTCTACAGCTCCCAGTGAGATCAACGCAGAAGTCAGGTGATTTCTCCATTTCCAACTGAGGTACCTGGTTCATCTCATTGGGACTGGTTGGACAGTGGGTGCAGCCCATGGAGGGTGAGCCAAAGCAGGGCGGGGCCTCGCCTCACCCAGGAAGTGCAAGGGGTGAGGGGATTTCCCTTTCCTAGCCAAGGGAAGCCGTGAGTGACTACCTGGTGGAACGGTACACTCCTGCCCAAAGACTGCACTTTTCCCATAGTCTTCGCAACCGGCAGACTCAGGAGATTCCCTCCCGTGCCTGGCTTGGCGGGTCCCATGCACACAGAGCCTTGCTTGCTGCTAGCACAACAGTCTGAGATTGACCCGGGAAGCTGGAGCTTGGTGGGGGAAAGGCATCCGCCATTGCTGAGGCTTGAGTAGGCAGTTCTATGCCTACAGTGTAAATAAAGTGGCAAGGAGCTCAAACTGGGTGGAGCCCACCACAGCTCAGCAAGGCCTACTGCCGCTGGGGGCAGGGCATATCTGAACAAAAGGCAACAGACAGCTTCTGCAGACTTAAACGTCCCTGCCTGACAGCTCTGAAGAGAACAGTGGTTCTACAGCACAGTGTTTGAGCTCCGATAATGGACAGACTGCCTCCTCAAGTGGGTCCCTGACCCCTGTGTAGCCTGACTGGAAGACACCTCCCAGTAGGGACCAACAGATACTTCATACAGGTGGGTGCCCCTCTGGGACAAAGATTCCAGAGGAAGGATCAGGCAGCAATATTTGCTGTTCTGCAGCCTCCACTGGTGATACCTAGGCAAACAGGGTCTGGAGTGGACCTCCAGCAACTCCAACAGACATGTAGCTGAGGGGCCTATCTGTTAGAAGGAAAACTAACAAACAGAAAGGAATAGCATCAACATCAACAAAAAGGACATCCACACCAAAACCCCATTGTAGGTCACCAACATCAAAGACCAAAGGTAGATAAAAACCACAAAGATGGGGAGAAACCAGAGCAGAAAGGCTGATAATTCCAAAAACCAGAACGCCTCTTCTCCTCCAAAGGAACAAAACTTCTTGCCAGCAAGGGAAGAAAACTGGAAAGCAATAAAAAGCAGAGTTTGCAATCCTGGTCTCTGATAAAACAGACTTTAAACCAACAAAGATCAAAAGAGACAAAGAAGACCATTACCTAATGGTAAAGGGATCAATTCAACAAGAAGAGCTAACTATCCTAAATATATATGCACCTAATACAAGAGCACCCAGATTCATAAAGCAAGTTCTTAGAGACCTACAAAGAGACTTAGACTCCCATACAATAATAATGGGAAACTTTAACACCCTACTGTCAATATTAGACAGATAAACAAGACAGAAAATTAACAAGGATATCCAGGATTGGAACTCAGCTCTGGACCAAGCAGACCTAATAGACATCTACAGAACTCTCCACCCCAAATCAACAGAATATACATTCTTCTCAGCATCACATCACACTTATTCTAAAATTGACCACATAGGTGGAAGTAAAACACTCTTCAGCAAATGTAAAAGAACAGAAATCACAACAAACTGTCTCTCAGACCACAGTGCAATCAAATTAGAACTCAGGATTAAGAGGTTCACTCAAAACTCCACAACTACGTGGAAACTGAACAACCTGCTCCTGAATGACTACTGGGTAAATAATGAAATTAAGGCAGAAATAAAGATGTTCTTTGAAACCAATAAGAACAAAGACACAAAATACCAGAATCTCTGGGACACATGTAAAACAGTGTGTAGAGAGAAATTTACAGTACTAAATGCCCACAAGAGAAAGCAGGAAAGATCTAAAATCAACACCCTAACATCACAATTAAAAGAACTAGAGAAGCAAGAGCAAACAAATCGAAAAGCTAGCAGAAGACAACAAATAACTAAGATCAGAGCAGAACTGAAGGAGACAGAGACACAAAAAATCCTTCAAAAAAAATCAATGAATCAGCCGGGCGCGGTGGCTCACGCCTGTAATTCAGCACTTTGGGAGGCCGAGGCGGGCAGATCACGAGGTCAGGAGATCGAGACCACCCTGGCTAACACAGTGAAACCCCCATCTCTACTAAAAAAAAAATACAAAAAATTCAGCTGGGCATGGTGGCGGGCACCTGTAGTCCCAGCTACTTGGGAGGCAGAGGCAGGAGAATGGCGTGAACCCGGGAGGCGGAGCTTGCAGTGAGCCAAGATCGTGCCACTGACTCCAGCCTGGGCGATGGAGAGAGACTGTCTCAAAAAAAAAAAAAAAAAAAAAAAAAAAAAAAAAAAATCAATGAATCCAGGGGCTGGTTTTTGAAAACATCAACAAAATAGACCACTAGCAAGACTAATAAAGAAGAAAAGAGAGAAGAATCAAACAGATGCAGTAAAAAATGATAAAGGGAATATCACCACCGATCCCACAGAAATACAAACTACCATCAGAGAATACTATAAACATCTCTACACAGAGAATAAAATAATATAAAATATAAAATAAATACACTAGAAAATCTAGAAGAAACAGATACATTCCTGGACACATATACCCTCCCAAGACTAAACCAGGAAGAAGTTGTATCTTTGAAAAGACCAATAACAGGTTCTGAAATTGAGGCAATAATAGCCTACCAACGAAGAAAAACCAGATGGATTCACAGCCGAATTATACCAGAGGTACAAACAGGAGCTGGTACCATTCCTTCTGAAACTATTCCAAACAAAAGAAAAAGAGGGAATCCTCCCTATCTCATTTTATGAGGCCAGCATCATCCTGATACCAAAGCCTGGCAGAGGCACAACAAGAAAAGAGAATTTTAGGCTAGTATCCCTGATGAACGTCAATGCGAAAATCCTCAATGAAATACTGGCAAACCAAATCCACCTGCGCATCAAAAAGCTTACCCACCACGATCAAGCTGGCTTCATCCCTGGGATGCAAGGCTGGTTCAACATAGACAGATCAATAAACGTAATCCATCACATAAACAGAACCAACAACAAAAATCACACGATTATCTCAATAGATGCAGAAAAGGCCTTTGACAAAATTCAACAGCCTTTCATACTAAAAACTCTCAATAAGCTAGGTATCAATGGAACATATCTCAAAATAGTAAGAGCTATTTATGACAAATCCACAGCCAATATCATACTGAATGGGCAAAAACTGGAAGCATTCCCTTTGAAAATCAGCACAAGACAAGGATGCCCTCTCTCACCACTCCTATTCAACATAGTATTGGAAGTTCTGGACAGGGCAATCAGGCAAGAAAAAGAAATAAAGGGTATTCAACTAGGAAAAGAGGAAGTCAAATTGTCTCTGTTTGCAGATGACATGACTATATATTTAGAAAACTCCCAACGTCTCAGCCCAAAATCTCCTTAAACTGATAAGCAACTTTAGCAAAGTCTCAGGGTACAAAATCAATGTGCAAAAATCACAAGCATTCCTATACACCAAGAACAGACAAACAGAGAGCCAAATCATGAGTGAACTCTCATTCACAATTACTACAAAGAGAATAAAATACCTAGGAATCCAACTTACAAGGGATGTGAAGGACGTCTTCAAGGAGAACTACAAATCACTGCTTAATGAAATAAAAGAGGACACCAACAAATGGAAGGACATTCCATGCTCATGGATAGGAAGAATCAATATCATGAAAATGGCCACACTGCCCAAGGTAATTTATAGATTCAATGCTATCCCCATCAAACTACCACTGACTTTCTTCACAGAATTGGAAAAAACTACTTTAAAGTTCATATGGAACCAAAAAAGAGCCCACATAGCCAAGACAATCCTAAGCCAAAAGAACAAAGCTGGAGGCATCACACTACCTGACTTCAAACTATACTACAAGGCTACAGTAACCATAACAGCATGGTACTGGTACCAAAACAGAGATATAGACCAATGGTACACAACAGAGGCCTCAGAAATAACATCACACATCTACAACCATCTAATCTTTGACAAACCTGACAAAAACAAGCAATGGAGAAGGGATTCCCTATTTAATAAACGGAGCTGGGAAAACTGGCTAGCCATATGTAGAAAGCTGAAACTGGATCCCTTCCTTACTCCTTATAGAAAAATTAACTGAAGATGGATTAAAGACTTAAGTGTCAGACCTAAAACCATAAAAACCCTAGAAGAAAACCTAGGCAATACCATTCAGGACATAGGCATGGGCAAAGACTTCATGACTTAAGCACCAAAAGCAATGGCAATGAAAGCCAAAATAGACAAATCGGATCTAATTAAACTAAAGAGCTTCTGCACAGCAAAAGAAACTATCAGCAGAATGAACAGGCAACCTACAGAATGGGAGAAAATTTTTGCAATCTATCCATCTGACAAAGGGCTAATATCCAGAATCTACAAAGAACTTAAACAAATTTACAAGAAAAAAACAACCCCATCAAAAAGTAGGCAAAGGATATGAACAGACACTTCTCAAAAGAAGACATTTATGCAGCCAACAGACACATAAAAAAAGCTCATCATCACTCGCCATCAGAGAAATGTAAATCAAAACCACAATGAGATACCATCTCACAGCAGTTAGAATGGCGATCATTAAAAAGTCAGGAAACAACAGATGCTGGACAGAATGTGGAGAAATAGGAATGCTTTTACACTGTTGGTGGAAGTGTAAATTAGTTCAACCATTGTGGAAGACAGTGTGACGATTCCTCAAGGATCTAGAACTAGAAATACCACTTGACCCAGCAATCCCATTACTGGGTATATACCCAAAGGATTATAAATCATGCTACTATAGACACATGCACACGTATGTTTATTGTGGCACTATTCACAATAGCAAAGACTTGGAACCAACCCAAATGTCCATCAATGATAGACTGGATAAAGAAAATGTGGCACGTATACACCATGGAATACTATGCAGCCATAAAAAAGGATGAGTTCATATCCTTTGCAGGGACTTGGATGAAGTTGGAAACCATCATTCTCAGTAAAATATCACAAGGACAGAAAACCAAACACCACATGTTCTCACTTATAAGTGGGAGTTGAACAATGAGAATATATGGATACAGGGAGGGGAGCATCATGCACCAGGGCCTGTTGGGGGGTAGGGGGCTGGGGGAGGGATAGCATTAGAAGAAATACCTAATGTAAATGACAAGTTGATGGGTGCAGTAAACCAACATGGCACATGTATACCTATGTAACAAACCTGCACATTGTGCACATGTACCCTAGAACTTCAAGTCTATAATAATAATTTAAAAAAAAAAAAAAAGAAAGAAAGGCAGAACCCATAGAAACTGGCTACTTACTTGCTGTGTGACTTTTGGGCAAGCTACTTTGCCTTTCTGAGCCTATTTTCCTCTCAAAATTAGGGTTAATAATGCCCCTCATTCGGGTATAGTAAGGATTAAATGAGACATGTTTGCAGAAGTCATAAATTGCCTTTGCATGTGTTTTTTACTGGCCTGCACTTTAAACAGCATTTTAAGCAGCTGAACCTAAATTTAAAAATCAGAAAATTTTGGCCAGGCGCAGTGGCTCATGCCTGTAATCCCAGCACATTGGGAGGCCGAGGCAGGTGGATCACCTGAGGTCAGGAGTTTGAGACCAGCCAGGTCAACATGGTGAAATCCTGTCTCCACTAAAAATACAAAAATTAGCTGGGCAGTGTGGCGCATGCCTGCAATCCCAGCTACTTGGGAGGCTGAGGCAGGACAATTGCTTAAACCTGGAAGGCGGAGGTTGCAGTGAGCCAAGATCATGCCACTGCACTCCAGCCTGGATGACAAGGCCAGACTATGTCTCAAAAAAAAAAAAAAAATCAGAGAATTTCACTAAAAGTCCACCACCTCAGGCTATCTTTTAAACATATCAAAAGAGGTTGGGCTCCATGGCTCATGCCTTAAATCCCAGCACTTTGGGAGGCCGAGGTGGGAGAAAATTGCTTAAGCCCAGGAGTTCAAGACTAGTCTGGGCAACATAGTGAAACCCCATCTCTACAAAAAATTTTAAAATTAGCCACATGTGGTGGTATGCGCTTGTGGTCCCAACTACTTGGGAGGCTGAGGTGGGACGATTACTTGAACCCAAGAGGTTAAGGCTGCAGTGAGCCATGATCGTACCACTACACTCCAGCCTGGGAAATAGAGCAAGACCCTGTCTCAAAAAAATAAAAAATAAAAATATCTAGCTACAGTAAGCTCCAATGACTTTAGAATTTTATACAGGAGTGGCTTAAGGACTAACAATTTAATTGGAAAAGGAGAGTGATAGCTAAGGGACTTGTCATGAGGTTGCATTTGCATAGCAAGCACACTATTTTTATGAAGATTGTTCATTACAAATTAATTTTATTTATTATTATTATTTTGAGATGGAGTCTCACTCTGTCCACCCAAGCTGGAGTACAATGGCATGATCTCAGCTCACTGTAACCTCTGACCCCCGTGTTCAAGCAATTCTTCTGCCTTAGCCTCCTGAGTAGCTGGGATTACAGGCACCCACCATCATGCTAATTTTTGTGTTTTTAGTGGAGGCAGGGTTTCACCATGTTGGCCAGGCAGGTCTCGAACTCCTGATCTCAAGTGATCTGCCTGCCTCGGCCTCCCAAAGTGCTGGGATTACAGGCATAAGCCACCACACCCAGCCACAAATTAATATTAAAATGCAACTTTTTATGAAGATGTTTTTATTAACCTTTTGCTTAAACCTAAGGAAAAAATCAATTGTCCATATCAAAGAATAAATATATATAGCAGCTCCTCAAATAATACCATGTATTTCAAGTCATTTCTTTATAATGTCGATGAAAAAAATAAATCAATTCCCAGCTGGGGCTACTGTCTGTGTGAAGTTTCCATGCTCTCCCCATGTGTGCATGGGTTTCCTCTGTGTTCTCTGATTTCCTCCCACATCCCAAAGATGTGCATTTTAGGTGAATTGGCATGTCTCCATGGTCCTAGCCTGAGTGAGTGTGGGTGTGTGTGTGGGTGTGCTCTGCAATGGAATGGTGTCCTATCCAGAGTTGGTGCCCACCTTGCACCCTGAGCTGCTAGGATAAGCTCTGGACACTCTTAACCCTGAACTGAAATAAGTAGGTAAATAATTATCTTACTTGTTTTTATTAATCTTTCTTAAATGTACATATAGCTCACATTTATTTCAGTGTTTCATATTGTAAGTATTTTGGTCTTTATTTGTAAGTTTGGTGATGTTTTTGTGACCAGAAATATGCCATAGGAACTTAATTCTTGTTTATATCAATTAGCCTCTGGTAAAATTGTCATCTCACGACATATGATGGGGATATATTCTAAGAAATGCATCATTGTGTCAACATCATAGAGTATGCTACATGTGTATAGCCTACTACATACCTAGGTTATATGAAATAGCCTATTGCTCCTAGGCTACAAACCCGTACAACATGTTACTGTACTGAATATTGTAGGGAGTTGTAACACAGTAGTATTTGTGTATCTAAACATATCTAAACATAAAAAAGATATAGTAAAATACGATATTACAATCTTATGGAACCACATTGTATATGTGGCCCATTGTTGACTGAATGCCCTTATGTGGCATATGACTATATATAAAATATATTTATATATGTATAATTTATATTATATATGTGTATGAATATATATATGTTATACAATTTGGGGTATCTTAAAGGTTGGGAAGTTGGTGCTAAAGGAGCTAATGGAGGCCTCAATCCTCTATCTCTTAGAACTGCTCTTGGATTACATAACTACATGGCAACAATCAGCCAGAGCTATTCCTTCCGAAGAGGCGTGTGCTCTCCGTTTTCCCACAGCTCTCACCATTCACAGACTTATGCATATGCATTTATACAGCCCACATTACTCAGTTATAATGCCCTCTGGCCCCTCAGGGGCATAGTTTGTAATTCCTATTGTACACTAAAGTACTATGAGTTTGAAAGCACAATTCAGATATTAATTGAGATTATTATTGGAAGGAGAGTGAGATAAGGACAGGAAAGTAACAGAAAAAGATTATTGATCAAAGGTGGCCTCTTCTGTGCTCCCATAGTGCCTGTGAATACCTTTATCAGTCTTATTAGATGTCTATCTCCCCTGCCAAACCATATACTCCCAACAGAAGTTCCCAGTTACCCAGCCATAAGCATAGCACCCAAGATATAATACTGAGTATATTGACATCAAATATACTTTGATGTCCAGCATACTTGAAGTAGGCATTACCACATCTTACTCTGAACACTGTCCCACATCCAGCTAATAGCTAACGTCTGATTTAAGACAAAGTTTAAAAGTAGCAAAAGGTAATAACAAAGCTAAAGAGGCAGCTTTTGGATCCCACTAAAGGGATTTACTATTTCACACTTAGATCAAGCAGCTCTTCTCTCAGGAAGACCTAAGGAGGCTCCCCAAGAGTCCTGCCTTACCATGGGGAATGTAGCATTGGCTAGAACTATACAGCTCAATAGCTCTCCAAAGAGCCAAGGCACCAGCTGTCAGTGAGTATATTTAGTTCCATGCGCCCAGAAAACTGATCTCCCAGGAGGTGGCACAAGGCATAAACCCATCCCAAGTGTTAAGCAGTAGTGAAGTAGTGAGAGTGGGAGCAGAGAAGAGGGGAGACATCTCTCTATAATTTCTACAAAACAGGCCCAGCCAGCTTGATTCACCAGAGAACAGAATTCACTGACATAAAGCCAGAAGAAGAGCAGCACACCTTTGGGTACAGCAATCTGGATGGCTTTCCTGGGATCTTCCTTGGAATCAATAACTCTTCCCTCCCCTTTCCAACCTTGTTCCCTAATACTTACCTTCCACATTTCCCAAACCAAATCGTACCACCTCCATTTCCACTTTCTCTGCTGCTCTCCAACCCCCACCCAGCCCACAAGATTTAGAACCCTACATTAGTCCATTCTTACACTGCTATAAAGAAATACCTGTGGCCAGGCACAGTGGCTCACACCTGTAATCCCAGCACTTTGGGAGCCAGATGTGGGCAGATCACTTGAAGTCAGGAATTCAAGACCAGCCTGACCAACATGGTGAAACCCCATCTCTACTAAAAACATAAAAAATAGCTGGCATCATGGCTTGTGCCTGTAGTCCCAGCTACCTGGGAGGCTGAGGTAGGAGAATCGCTTGAACCCAGGAAACAGAGGTTGCAGTGAGCCGAGATTGTGCCACTGCACTCCAGCCTGGGTGACAGTGTGAGACTCCGCCAAAAAAAAAATTTAAAAAGGAAGAAAAGCAGAAATACCTGAGACTGGGTAATTTATAAGGAAAAGAGGTTTAACTGGCTCACAGTTCCACAGGCTGTACAGGAAGCATAGCAGCTTCTGCTTCTGGAGAGGCCTTGGGAAACTTACAATCAAGGCAGAAGGTGAAAGGGAAAGACACACTTTACACAGCCAGAGCTGGAGGAAGAGAGAGCAAGAGGGCAGGTGCTACCACACTTTTAAATGACCAGATCTCATGAGAACTCACTCACTATACAACACTAAGAGGGGATGGTGCTAAATGATTCATGAGAACACCACCCCGATAATCCAATCACTCCTACCAGGCCCCATCTCCAGCACTGGGGATTACAATTCAACATGAGATTTGGTGGGTACAGAGAACCAAGCCATATCAAACCCATAAGTCACATGTTCCAGATCTGCAAAGTTTACCAACTCTTATTCACCTCTTGAACATCTAGCAAGGAACCATACCATATTTCAGGTACAATAGCTCTAAATGTCATTTACAGAGTTCTAGGACATGGATGTTTCATGGGTGAAATATCTGTCTCCACTGAGATCAGAAGTTGTTGCTCATGGGCAGGGATAGGGCAGTCATTTCTCACTTATCTTTGTATATCTAGTCTCTTTTCTGTCAGTCTATCTACCATATTAGACACCAGAATGATCTTAAAGTAAATATCTATTCCAATTCCCTTACTTAACATCTCATGGCTCCCCATTACCTACAAGATAAAGCCTTAGCTTCTTGGCCTGACATTCAAGGCCTTTTACAATATTAACTTCCTAGGGATCTTCCTGGCCACTCTCCCTCCCTACCAGACACCTTACACACCAGATATTGGTCAGAAAACTATGTCCATAAGCCAAATCCAGTTTGCTGTTTGTTGGTTTTGAAACTGAGTTTCCCTCTATTGCCCATGCTGGAGTGCAGTGGCGTGAACATGGCTCACTGCAGCCTCCTGGGCTTAAACAATCCTCCTGCCTCAGCCTCCTGAGTAGCTTGGACTACAAGCACAGGGGCTAATTTTTTCTTTACTTTTTGTAGAGACAGAGTCTTACCATATTGTCCAGGCTGGTCTTAAACTCATAGACTCAAGCAATCCTCCTGCCTTGGCTTCCCAAAGTGATGGGATTACAGGCATAAGCCACCATGCCCAGCCAGTTTTCATAAAATTTTACTGAAACATAGCCAGGCTCATGCTCTGACGTATATTTTCTGTGGCTGCTTTCATGCTACAAAGGCAGAGTTGAGTATTTGTAACAGAGACTCTATGGCTATCAAAGTCTAAAAAAATTACTATCTAATCCTTTACAGAAAAAGTTGCCTGCTCTACACACATCAAGCCATTTCCTGCTCCTTGACCAAACCATGATCTTTTATACCCCCAAGATTTTGCACAAGGTGCTCCATTTAAAATGCTTTCTCCCACTCTTTGTCTATTAAAGAAAAAGTCACCGCCTTCTGTGAAGTTTTCTAGATCTCTCCCAGGTGAGTTCATTGCCCTATCCTATTTGTTCCCTTAGTTCTCAGGGTATACATCAATGACAGTACTTATCCCAATATTCTACGATTACTATTTAATTATCCCCCTCTTACTCTCCCTAAGCAACTCAAAAATAGAGACTCTATTTTATTTATCATTTATTCTTCACCCAGCATCTTGCAAATTTTCTGGAATACATAAATGAATAATTTAGCTCCATAAACCCATCTCCAAGCCTAGGGCCTGGCACAGAGCAGGGTGTGTGGTTATTAAATAACTAAAGGAGTGTCTCTGGAGTTTGTCCTGTAACATGTAGCAGAGAATTTAGCTTACAATAGCTAGTCAAGACATAATTGTCTATTGAATAGAAGAAAGAAAAAGGTCCCCAAATTGTCAGCCTATCTAAAACAAAGATATTTAGCCAGGAGCCAGAGAGTTACACTAGCTTGGATTCAATGTAGCATGATACTTTAGAGTTTGATTCTAGACCCTGTTGCCTGGGTTTGAATCCTCATTCCACCACTTAGTTTCAGCGTGTAACTTGCATCATTTGTAAAATGAAGATAGTAGCACAAAAACCTAACAACCCTCATGTTGAGGGAAGCATAAATGAGTAAATTCAACTAAATACCTTAGAATAGTGCCTGGCACAAAAATAAGCTCTCGTATGTGTGTGTGTGTGTGTGTGTGTGTGTGTGTAATATGTTTTAAGAAGGATTAAAGATACTAAGAATGTACAATCCTAGGGCCCACTAGTACAGTGATGCATGATCCCTCATATATAAGGAAGACCTACAGAGGAGATAGAAAATGAGTATTTTCTAAGTGCTTGCTATATAAAGTCCACGTGTCAAGAGGTCAGAAATGGAGAAAGTAAAGAAAAGACATTGTAGTCTACTAACCTCTAAGGTCCTTTCTGTTCTACTCTATGATTCTTTGAAAGCTTTTAAAGCTTTAACTCCATTTAAAATCAAAACTTTACAACTTTATGCAAGACCCTCCCTCCTCTATGGGCTGGCCTTCCTCAATGCATCAATTGCCACTTCCTCCCATTCCCAATGATAATGAATTCCCAATTCCCAATGATAATGAATTACTTAAAACTCTCTGAAAGTACCAGGCTTTTTACCAGTACAATATCTTTGTACATGCTATTCCCTCACTTAAAACATTCTCCTTATCACTCCTAGTCATCTGTTGAGATCCAGATTATTTGTCAGTGACTGTAACATGGGAAAAGCTGACTTAGGGCATCCTCTTCTGCAACTCCATCACAGTGTTCACTCTTAAATTTTTATTTATTTATTTTTACAGACAGGGTTTTGATATATTGCTAAGGCTGGTCTTGAACTCTGGGCTCAAGAAATTCTCCCACCTCAGCCTCCCAAGTAGCTGGTACTACAGGTGCAAGCCATTGTGCCTCACAGTATCCACTTGATAAATTATAGTGTCCTTATCTGTTTTATGGCTATCTCCACCACTAGGGGAACTTCTTCAAAGGCAACAACATTACCTTTCCTTTTACTCCTTTATTTCCAGCACCTGGCACATACACAGATACAGAGAATCCCTCTGAGGTCAATGAGAAAGCTCAGTGCTTGTCATGGAATCATCATTGATGCCTCACCAAAACATCGGGCACATGACACAGGTCAAATCCTAGAGGCAGCATTAAAAGTTTCAGATTGCCAGGTACCTGGTCAGAATGGCAAAGACAGGGAAACTGTAGCATCTCCAGTCTTACAAACTGTCAGAACCAAAGTATCCAAGCTAGCCAAGGACTACTGTCTGGGGAACCTTTGTTTTATGAAAGGAGGACAGAAATAGATCACTAATTAGAAAATATTTCCCCAAAGGGAAGAGGTTATCTTCTTAATTGGGGTCAATACTGCCAAATTTATATAGGATGAATGCATAGCACTGGAGAAAATGCATTATGAGAAAGGACAGTTACAAAATTGATGGGTTAGAAGGGACTTATAGTTTGACAGCATGAGAAGCTCCACAGACCCACTCTCCAATAAAACTAGTGAAACTTATTTTTCAAAAGCAACCATTTAAAGTTTCTGGAAATGGTCTTAAAGGCACACAGCCAATGAAGAAACGTATGCTCAAGAAAATCTAAGAACAGCGAGAGGCCACAATATTTAACCTGTTCCCTGCCTTGCCTCTCCCAACTCAATGACACAGAAACTCCACTCCACACTGAGGCAGCTAAAAACACAGACCTTCTTCTCTCTCAAGCTCCCTGTTGAAGAGTTAGCTGCCTGGAATGTCCTGAGCAGGATATTAGCATTTCTGATCCTTCCCCGAGCTACATGTTACTGAGGCTAAGTTGTAAGTGAGTGCAGCTAAAAGGTGGGCCTCTTTTGTCCCGTTTAACCCCTACTCATATGACGGGAGCTTTACCTTGGATGCAGTGCCACTGAGAGTACTGGAGCCACAACTGGCATTGCCCTGGCTCATAAGATTGTTATTACACTCTGGAAGAAGCAAATCAAAAAGACCTGAGGCTACTGCGACCCCTCCACCAAGTCCTCAGCTCCTAAAGTGGTGGTGTCACTCAGAAGCATGTCATTGTCCCCCACCCCAACTCCAGAACCATGACTCAAAGATTTTGCCTGGCAAAGGAAGCAGGCTATAAAACAAAGAGCTCTGAATCAGGGAAAATGACCTCAACTGCAAAAGAGTGTAGAGAAGTTCAAGACTAAGAGTAAGGTACTCTCAAAAAAGTAGAAGTTGTGGTGAAAGGAAAAGATTAGTAGATTCATTGGAGATACAGGCTAAACTGTAGACTAGAGAAATTGCTGGAGATAACTAGGGAAAGAGACCGCTGGGAGAAGTCTCTTGGGGTAAGAACAAATTTTACCAGCCTGGGCAACATAGGGAGACCCCATCTTTACAAAAAAATTTAAAAAGTAGCCAGGCCACCTGTATATCCTGCACATATATACCAGAACTTAAAAAAAAAGCCAGGTGCAGTGGCACACACCTGTGGTCCCAATTACTCAGGAGGCTGAGGTAGGAGGATCAATGGAGTCCAGGAGTTTGAGGATGCAGTGAGCCATTATCATGCCACTGCACTTTAGCCTGGGTGAAAGTCTGGGACTCTATCTCCAAAAACAAACCAACAAAGAACAAATTTCAAACACTGACCTCAGGAACTATCCCTTCAAAGGAACCCTAATATAATAGGATTAGTCTGGGAAGCAATTTATGCCTCAGGGCATTGTTGAAAAGAGCAGAGCAATCAGATGGCAATTAGTGAACCTAAAAACCTGGATGTGGCCAGGGAAAGAGACAAAGTTCTGCCCAAACCATTATCATCCAAATATGACTGTGGGCATACCAAAGTCCTCTGAGGAGCAACATCAGAGGATTCACACTGTGGGAGGAGGGGGATCAACCACTTAAACAATCTAGCCAGTCATTAAATAAATAAGCAAGCAAATAATAATAAGCCCCAGAGGAATCAGACAAGTACCCAAAGTTGCTACAATATATTATCAAAACTGTTCAGCTTCAAACGAACAAACAAAAAACAAAACAAAAAGACAAAGAAACAGGAAAGTGTTACCCATACACCAGAAAAAAAAGGAGGCAACAGAAACTCTCAGTAAGAGGGACCAGATGTCAGATTTAACAGAAAAAGACTACAAATTAGCCATTATAAATATGTCCAAAGACAAAAAAAAAAGAAAATCATGATTTTTAAAGAGGTAAAGGAATGCATGATGTCAATGTTGCATTAAATAAAGAATGTCAATAAAGAGACAGAAATTATTGTTTTAAAAAAGAACCAAATGGATGTTCTGGAGTTGAAAAGTACAATAACTGAAGTGGATTAGGAGACGGGCTCAATAGTAGATCTGAACTGGCAGAAGAAAGAATTAGCACACTTCCAGAGAGACTGATAGAGATTATACAATCCTAAAAACATAGAGAAAAAGGAATGAAGAAAAATGAACTGAGCCTCAGAGAAATGTAGAACACCATTAATCACACCAATGTATGTATAATACGAATAGCAGAAGGGGAAGATAAAGAAAAAGGAGCAGGAAGACTCACACCTGTGAGAGGCCAAGGTAGGTGGATTGCTTGAGGCCAGGAGTTAAAGACCAGTCTGGACAACATGGCGAAACCACATCTCTACTAATGTAGGTGTGGTGGTGTATTCCTGTGATCCCAGCTACTTGGGGGAGCTGAGACATGAGAATCGCTTGAACCCAGGAGGAAGAGGTTGGAGTGAGCTCAGATTGTGCCACTGTACTCCAGCCTGGGTGACAGAGTGAGACTTTGCAAAAGAGAGAGGAGGGAGGGAGGGAGGGGGGGGGAGAGAGAGAGAGAGAGAGAGAGAGAGAGAGAGAGAGAGAGAGAGAGAGAGAGAGAGGAGAAGGAAAAATATTCAAAGAAATAATGGCTGAAAAACCTCCCAAAGTGTTTTGAAAAACATTAATCTACCCATAAAGAAAATCTAATAAACTCCAAATAGGATAAATGCAAAGAGATCCACAAATAGACACATTAAGTAAAATGCTAAAAGTCAAAAGCAATGAGAAAACTTTGAAAGCAGCAAGAGAAAAATGACTTATCACACACATGTGAACCCCAGTAAGATTAACAGTTAACTTCTCACCAAAAATAATGGATGCCAGAAGACAAAGGGATAACATAGTCAAAGGGCTCACTGAAGTGAGGGGGATATCAACCAAGAATTGTAT
The DNA here is from genome assembly GCF_009764315.1 of Trachypithecus francoisi. NCBI lineage: Eukaryota > Metazoa > Chordata > Mammalia > Primates > Cercopithecidae > Trachypithecus > Trachypithecus francoisi. Next base: position 62,230,321 of record NW_022681473.1, read on the forward strand.
ATCTGGCAAAACTCTCATGAAAAAATGAAGGTAAAAAATAAAGACAATTCCAGAATAAAAAAACACTGAGAAAATTCATTGCTAACTGACACACCTTACAAAAAAATACTAAAGGAAGCTCTTGAGGCTAGTAAGTGACCCCAGATAGTACTTTGAATCTATACAAAAAAGTACCAACACTGAGCCAGGTACTGTTCTAGGTACTGGAGATATAGCAGTGAAAAAAGCAGATCCCTTTCCCTTATAAACTTTACATTATAGGCAATAAATAATAAAACAATAAGTGATTAAATAATAAAATCCAGATGACAAGTTCTTAAAAATTATTTTAAAAAGTGATTCATAATGAAGATCTAGGTGCCAGGAATGGAGTAGAGGTACAGATTTCATTATTAAATAGGGTGGTCTGAGAAAGGTCTCTTTGATAAGATGAAGTATGACAAATGACAAAGAATATTTTGGGGGAGTTTTGTTTTGTTTTTTGTTTTTTTGAGACAGAGTGTCCCTCCATCGCCCAGGCTGGAGTGCAGTGGCACAATCTCTGCTCACCACAACCTCCACCTCCTTGGTTCAAGCATTTCTCCTGCCTCAGCCTCTCGAGTAGCTGGGACTACAGGCACATGCCACCACACCCGGCTAATTTTGTATTTTTAGTAGAGACAGGGTTTTACCATGTTGGCCAGGCTGGTCTCGAACTCCTGACCTCAAGTGATCTGCCTGCCTCAGCCTCCCAAAGTGCTGGGATTACAGGTGTGAACCATCATATCCAGCCACAAAGTATATTTCATACGGAAATATGAGGGCATAAACTAAATATCTAAGGAAACAATAGTCCAGGCAGGGGCAAGAGCTAGAACCAAGGCCCTAAAGCAGGAATACAAAAGAGTATGAAGGAACACCAAAGAGTGTGGCTTCAGTGAATGACAAGGGGAATATAAGTCAGAGAGGAGATCAGAATAAGTGGGGACCAGATCACAGAGGGCTTTGCTAACTTTTGTGGAGACTGTGGCTTTCACATCAAACAAAAAATGAAGTTATCACAAGTTTTGAGCACAGCAAAATGATCTGGTTTACTTTTTTTTGTTTTGTTTTGTTTTTGTTTTGTTTCGTTTTTCAAAAAAGCTCTCTAGCTGCTACACTGAGAATAAATGTAGATAAGGCTATCTGCTCGGAGACTATTGAGCCTTGGTGCCTGCAGTGGAATGATAGTGAGAAATGATTCTATTTTGGATATATTTTAAAGGGAGAACCCACAGGATTTACCAATAGATGTGGAGTTGACAAAATTATGAATTATTTAGAATATTTTTTGCCCAGGCAATTGAAACAATGGACTTGCCTTCAACTGAGATGAGGAAGGCAGTGTATACAGCAGGTTTTGGATGAGATAATATTTAGAATCCAGCTTGGTGCACATTAAGCTTCAGATGCCTTTAAAACTCTTAAAAGAAAACACACGGGTAAGTCATCATGACCTTGGATTTGACAATGGTTTCTTAGACATGACCTCAAAAGCATGAGCAGCAACAACAGCAAAAAAATAAATAAACTGGACTTCATCAAAATTAAAAACTTCTGTGCTTCAAAGGACATGATCAAGAAAGTGAAAAAGCAACCCACAGAATGGGAGAAAATATTTTCAAATCACATATCTCATAAGGGATTTGTATCTAAAATATATAAAGAACTTTAACAACTCAATACCAAAAAGACAACCCAATTTAAAAATGAGCAAAGGTTTTTAATTTTATTTAAAAAATTTTTTGAGACAGAGTCTCACTCTGTCACCCAGGCTAAAGTGCAGTGGCCCAATCTCGGCTCACTGCAACCTCCGCCTCCTGGGTTCAAGCTATTCTCATGTCTCAGCCTCTTGAGTAGCTGGGATTATAGGCACACACCACCATGCCTCGCTAATTTTTGTATTTTTTTGTAGAGACCAAGTTTTGCCACGTTGGCCCAGCTGGTCTCAAACTCCTGGCTTCAAGCAATCCGCCTGCCACCCAAAGCACTGGGATTACAGGTGTGAGCCACCGTACCAGGACGCAAAGTTATTATTAAAAACTAAAAAAAAAAAAAAAAAAAAAAGATGTTGGTAAGGCTGCAGAGAAAAGGGAACACTTATATACAGTTGATGGAAATGTAAATAGTCCAGCCACTGTGGAAAGCAGTTTGGAGATTTCTAAGAGTACTAAAAATAGAACTACCATTCGATCCAGCAATTCCATTACTGTATACATACCCAAAGGAAAATAAATTATTCTACTAAAAAGATATGTGCACTTATATGTTCACTGCAGCACTATTCACAATAGTAAAGACATGAAATCAACCTAGATGCCATTAATTAATGTGGTACAGGCCAGGCACGGTGGTTCACGCCTGTAATACCAGCACTTTGGGAGGCCAAGGCGGGAGGAGAGCTTGAGCCCAGGAGTTCAAGACCAGCCTGGGCAACATGGCAAAATCCTGTATCCACAAAACAATACAAAGAATTAGCCAGGCAGTGGTGCATGCCTGTAGTTCCAGCTACTCAGAAGCTGAGGTGGGAGGATCGCTTGAACCCAGGAGACTGAGGCTGCAATGAGCCGGAATCATGCCACTGCACTCCAGCCTGGGTTACAGAGCAAGACCCTGACTCAAAAAAAAAAAAAGAAAGAAAGAAAATGTGGTAAATGTTGACCATGAAAAGCAATGAAAATCCTTTGCAGCAACATGAATGCAGCTGGATGCCATTATCTTAAGTGAATTAGTGCAGACACAGAAAACCAGATATTGCATGTTCTCACTTACAAGTGGGAGCTAAATCTTGGGTACACACAAACACAAAGATGTGAACAATAGATACTGGGGTCTCCAAAAGGAGTGGGGATAGGGAGAAGGACTGAAAAAATTCCCATTGAATGCTACGGTCACTATCTGCATAAGAAAATCAATAGAAGCCCAAACCTCAGCATCACGCAATATACCCTTGCAACAAACCTGCACATGTACCCCATGAATATAAAATTAAGATGGAAATTTTTAAAAATAATAATAAAAAATAAAATAAATGAGCAAAGGATCTGAGAAAATATTTCTCTAAAGAAGATATACAAATAACCATTAAGCACATGAAAAGATGTTCAATACCGTTAGTCATCAGAGAAATGTAAATCAAAATCATAATGAGATATTACTTTATACCAACTAGGATGACTGTAATCAAAAAGTCAGACAATAACAAGTGTTGATGAGCATGTGGAGAGATCAGATCCCTCACACACTGCTGGCAGGAATGTAAAAATGGTTTAGCCACTTGAACCATTTTTATATGGAAAATACTCTGGCAGTTCCTAAAACAGTTACCATATGACCCAGCAATTCTATTCATATGTATGTACCCAAGAGAAATAAAAGTATATGTCCAAACAAAACATAAAACACATGTCCACACAAAAACTTATACATGTCTATAGCAGCAGTATTCATAACAGCCAAAAGGTGAAACAAACCAGATGTCTATAAATTGATGAATGGCTAAACAAAACTGGTATGTCCATGCAACAGAATATTATTTGGCCATGAAAAGAAATAAAATACAGATATATATACATGAACATGTACAGGCAGTACTGATACAACATGAATGCACCTTGAAAACATGCTAAGTGAAAAAAGTCAGTTACATGGACCACATATTATATGACTGTATTTACATGAAATGTCCATAATAGGCAAATCTACAGAAAGAGAAAGTAGATGCGTGATTGCTTAGGGCTGGGGGAAATGTGGGGAGAGAACAATAGCTAATGTGTATGTGGTTTTTTTTTTTTTTTTTTTTGAGACGGAGTCTTGCTCTGCCGCCCAGGCTGGAGTGCAGTGGCCAGCTCTCAGCTCATTCCAAGCTCCGCCTCCCGGGTTCACGCCATTCTCCTGTCTCAGCCTCCCAAGTAGCTGGGACTACAGGCGCCCGCCTCGTCGCCCGGCTAGTTTTTTGTATTTTTTAGTAGAGACGGGGTTTCACCGTATTAGCTAGGATGGTCTCGATCTCCTGACCTCGTGATCCGCCCGTCTCGGCCTCCCAAAGTGCTGGGATTACAGGCTTGAGCCACCGCGCCCGGCATGTGGTTTATTTTTGAGGTGACAAAAATGTTTTTTAATTGACTGAGGTGATAGTTGCACATATCTGTGAATATACTAAAACCCATTGAATTGTATACTATAAATGGGAGAACTGCACAGTATGTGAATTCTTTCTCCAAAAAGCTGGTTTTTCTTTTTAATTGATAGGTTACACTAGGCCAGATAAACTTTTTCTGTAAAGAGTCAGACAGTAAATATTTTATGCTTGGTGGTCGCAACTACTCAACTCTGCTGTTCTTGCGTAAAAGCAGCAATAGACAACATGTAAACGAATGAGAGTGGCTGTATGCCAGTAAAACTTTACGGACTCTGAAATTTTAATTTCATATAAATTTCACATCTTGAAATTCTTCTTTAGTTTTTCCCCTAAACTATTTTAAAATGTAAAAATCAGGGTTCTCCCATCGCCTTTGCTGTAGGTCTCAGCAGCCGGGCGGCGGGAGGAGCGGCAGTGACCAGGCCGCCCAGCTTGGCCAAGGCTCTCCCTGCGCCACGGCTCGCAGACATCCCGCACGCGCCCTCCACGCCACCAGGATGACTAAGAGGAAGGTCAGCTCCGCCAAAGGGGCCGCCAAGGAAGAGCCCGAGAGAAGACAGGCGCGGTTGTCTGCTAAACCTGCTCCTGCAAAAGTGGAAGCGAAGCGGAAAAAGGCAGCAGCAAAGGATAAATCTTCAGACAAAAAAGTGCAAACAAAAGGGAAAACGGGAGCAAAGAGAAAACAGGCCGAAGTGGCTAACCAAGAAACTAAAGAACATTTGCCTGCAGAAAACAGGGAAAAGAAAACTGAGGAGAGTCCAGCCTCTGATGAAGCAGGAGAGAAAGAAACCAAGTCTGATTAATACCACACATCATGTGTTATCAGTGGTCCCTGTCTCCCTTCTTGTACAATCCAGAGGAATATTTTTATCAACTATTTTGTAAATGCAAGTTTTTTAGTAGCTCTAGAAACATTTTTTAGAAGGAGGGAATCCCACCTCATCCCAATTTTTAAGTGTAAATGCTTTAAGAGGTGCAATCATTCGCTGGTTGTTTATTTTTTGGTACAACCAGAAAATAGTGTGGGATATTGAATTAAGGGAGGCTTTAACTATCTTTGGTGTCAGCTTAACACTCCATAGATGGGGGGTTAGTTTTTATATCCTATAATATAATGCATATTAAATGACAATATGGAGTCAGTCCTGCATTTAATGTCTTGAACATTTTAAATTACTTCTATTCCCATGTTGTTTTTTGGTAGAATTGTTTCCTAAAGAAAACCACTCCTTGATCATGGCTCTCCCTGTCAGAACTGTGTGTACTCTGTAACATCTTTGGTTGTGGTAGTCCTGTTTTCCTAATAACTTGGTTACTGTGCTGTGAAAGATTAAAAATTTGAATATGTAGTGTACATGCTATTCAGTTGTGAATTGGTGGGACGTATGTAACAGCTTATCAACATGTGAAGATGCCGGTACTTGATAGCCTCTTAAGGACATTTGCTTCCAAATTCTAAGCTGGAAAGTCACTGGAATAACTTTAAAAAAAGAATTACAATACATGGCTTTTTAGATTTTAGGTATGTATATTAATAATTGTGTACAAATTGAAATGTCTATACTGATCCTCAACCAATAAAATCTCAATTATGAAAGAAAAAAATTTTTAAATCATTTTTAGTTTGCAGGCTATACGAAAAAACAGTTTGCTGATCCCTGGACTAGATATAATAAATCCACCCTCTGCTCTGGCTTCAGATGCTAGGGAAATCTCTCTCCCTGACAGTCCCCACGAACAAAAGGCAACTTCGATTCCACGCTCAGTTTTCCCTCATGCTACCATCCCTATACACGGCTTTCCAACACCCTGAGAGGATCACAAACCCAGCCAAACACTCAACAGCAGGAAAACCTCTAGGACTCCATTTCCAAAATAGAACACCCACTTCAATTGACTTGGCAAAAAGAGTTAGAGCTCACCACGTGTTTCTTATAAATGACACTCACCTTTGGGCAGTAGTATGGGAAGAAGCTTAAGGACAAAGAATATAAGAATAAAACAAACTCATGCCTCTCCCAAGAAGCTTCTGGCATCTAATCAACTCTAAGAGGGAGGATTTAGGCTTATGTGTCAATGAGCAATACAAAATATATATACACACACTGTGTGTGTGTGTGTGTGTCCTTAAGGACAAAATATCCTATTAGAGTACTGTACTACACAAGAGAAGGCAGAAGAATAGTGCAGGCATTAGGAGTTCCAGAAGACTTTGTTAAGCAGCATTTGTTCTTTCATCTGCCTAACCAATTATTTACTGAATAGTTACTATGTGACAGGTCTTGTGTTGAGATCCAAGGACACACAGATTAATCAGAATTGAAAGCATCTGGGTGAGACAGATATATAGAAGAGAGTCTGTCCTTGAAGGAAAGAACCACTGTTCTATGTGGAGGAAAGTGTTATCACTCAATCCCAAAGACAGAGCCCAGCAACTTTCTCTCCAGCCCCTCTCCAGCCCCATACTGCCTGAGACCGCACAAAGTTTTGCACTCTCAACTGATCACACAGCTTGGTCAACATCCAGAGAAATCACAAAGCTTATGAAGTGTCATACAGGAAAAAGAATTTCACAGATAATGTCTTGAATCACATTTCTGACACTGACCACTATGTCACCTAGAACCTGTAAAATGCAAACTACCTCATAGTTACAATGTGGAGAAAAGGAGATAATTTAAGGCACAGTGCCTATATGTAGAAGATGCTTCATATGTGTCCCCTTGACAAGGGGGCTCATACTATTTATACCAGTTTATCTGAGGAGAAACCTAGTGTCTGAGGATAAACAAGAATAAATAGTATGATCCCCCTTGTCAAAGGACCCAGCAAGTTCTGATCTTACCAGTGACTTCCCAGAGACTTCTAGTCTTACCTCTGCCTCCTCAAGACACCAAGTGGCTAGATAAAAGAGGGCATGACTCTCATCCAGCCAGTGATAAAGTAATGAGGTATATGCCTATGTGGATCTATACCTGAGAAGGCCTGATGCATGCTGGGTACTGACAAAAAAATTACAAGAAACTGGATAACACAACAACTATAGAAATTTGCACACAGTTCTATGGTTTACAAAAAAAGGATCTTTTTCAAGTCTCACATCAGCCACTGAAGGTATATGTTACTGGTGTCCCTATCTTATAGATGAAGTAACTATTCTCTAGATACCTCCCTACTTGATGTCTCCCAGAGTTGCCATATTTTTTGTCTCCTGCCTTTACTCATTAAGGTCCCCTCTCCTGGAATGTTCTTCTTCCTTTCTTCATCTAGTAAACTCCTGCTCATCTTTAAAAACCAAGTTCCAACTTCACCTCCTCTGCAAAACCTGCTCCTGACATACCTTCAGTCAGAATTAGGGCCAGCTCTGTTTACTTCTAGCTTTTCAACTTTAGGATGAAATCCAAATTCCTCAGTATGGCATACAAATCTGGCTAGAGCCTGCCTTTCTAATCTTATTCCCAACCTCTCCCTCCCTGCCCCACTATTACATTTGCTCAAGTTAAAAGAACCACTGAACCACAGATTCCCAAGGACATCATACTTGTTACTCCACATGATGTATCATGCTCAGCCCCCTCCCCATGTAAACCCCTATTCACTTCCAAAAATTCATCTCAGGCAATACCTTTTCTGGGAAGTATTTTCTGTCTCCTCAGATGGGTTAACTCTTTTCTGTACTTCCAAAGCATGCAGGGCTCATCTCTTGTTACAATCTCTATGGGGATAGAATATGTATGTTTTTCTGTCTCAGTAAGTGAAGTGAGACCTTTGTAGGTAGGAAATTCATCTTAATAGTCTTTAAATGGGTATGCAAAGCATACCCAGCATCCAGCACAAACCACACACTAAATATGTTTGAAGAAAAAAGAGAGAAAGAAGGCAAGCAGCACACCAAAAAGAAAGATTTCAAAGGAGGTATTTATAAGTGAGGAGAAGAATACAAGAATGAATGAAAGGAAACTCACTGGACTTAAGTGAATCAGACAATTCTTCTTAATGCTATGAAGTACAAGTACACTGAATGTGAGGCATATGCAGACACAGACATGCACAGAAGGACTTGAAAAAATACATATATAGTCAAACAAAGACAAACACCAGTTAGGTCTGAAGGGAAGCTGGGCCTTGGGAGCCAGCTGCCAATTCCTCCTTGGACAGGAAGAGTCAGAAGTTTTTAATACCTGAAACATGGCTTTTCTCTCTCTGCTAGCTTGACCACTCCTGGCTGCTAGATGATACCTGCATTCTGCCTACCACTTTGTGGGACCCAGATTCTGTCTAGACTAAACAGTATCTTTGGGCTGCTAATTACATTTCTGGCTCTGCTTTTTCTTCCAGGTCCTGTGTCCTATACCTCAGACCAAACCCTTTGTCCCTAACCTTCTCCTTGATCCTCAACCTCATTTATGGGCTTTCTTTCAGCCCCTACTTCCTTGGCTCAGTGTTCCTCTTCTCCTTTCACTTCTTGTCATACACAGACACATCTAAATGCAGAAAGACATATACCCACACAAGCACAAAATGATGTATACACACATACAAAAAAACCATAAACACAAAGGCACATATAGACATATACACATATATAGACATATACACAAACAAGTCTTACAAATATATCTCATCCCTGTCATCAACAGGATTACCATCCAGAATAGACAAAGCAGACTCAACAACAAAGAGAGGGGGAAGGAAAACAACAGTCTGCTTAGTGAGAAAGAATTTCCCTATCTGTCAAAGCAAGCCACCATCAGGTTTTCCTGGAAACATGAGGGGTACCATCTGGGGGAGCTGCTGCCTCATCTTGTGTCTGGCTAAGGTATTGGGACAGATTGCAAACTATGCCTACTCTCACTGATATGTAGCTCAGCTTGTCTGGAAACTGGTACCTTTGTCTGCGTGCTGGCTGACAAGATGGTTTCTGCTATACCAGTACATATAAGATCACTGCATCCTGATTCCTCTGGAAACTCCCACAGGCCCCTGCATACAGTCCTTAAAATGTGCTATTGTCACTGCCTGTTTACATATTTGTCTCTCACACTAGCCTAGGGCTTGTTAATGGCAAAGGGTATCCTATTTTCATCTCTACTTTATAGATGAGCAAAGTGAATCTCCAAATCATTTAGCCATACACTTAGTACATTGCAAGGTTTGGATTTGAACCCAGGTTGGACTCCAAAGCTCATGCTTAGACTTTTAAAAAGTCAAAGTCCAAACAGTTTATTCTAAAGTTATTCTAAGAGACTCACAAAAGTTAGGACTGAATGTATGAGCTAGGCCAAAGAACTTTAACTCAGTGGAAGTTGCAGCCTATAAACTGATGAGCCACTCCTGGTAGGTGAATGCTACAGCCACCCTATAAGTACTTACAAGGAAGAATGGGAACAGGACATTTCTTTAGCCTAAAGAGCAGGTTTCACCTGAAAAATGATGTCATTCATGGTGTCAGCTGTCTCTGTTCTGTCCAAAGGCCCTGAGCTGACTTTAATCTGTGCTTTGCCTGAATAAAGAGCAGGGGGTCAGAATGTTCCATGAAGTAGGAGACAAGATGATGATTGCACCAGGATACAGGCAGAGAACTAGAAAGAAAAAAAGTAGAGAGGTGCCTCCAAACTGAAGTCAAAGAAGAATTACTATAGCAACAAAATGTATATATTGGAAACCAATGCTGAAGTTAATTTGCATATAGTAAATTTTTTTAAGAAAGGAGAAAGGCTGGACGCGGTTGCTCATGCCTGTAGTCCCAGCACTTTGGGAGGCCAAGGCGGGTGGATCAGTTGAGGTCAGGAGTTTGAGACCAGCCTGACCAACATGCCAAACCCCGTATCTACTAAAAATACAAAAATTAGCGGGCATGGTGGCATATGCCTGTAATCCCAGCTACTCAGGAGGCTGAGGCAGGAAAATCACTTGAATCCAGGAGGCGGAGGTTGCAGTGAGCCGAGACTGTGCCACTGTACTCCAGCCTGGGCAACAAGAGGAAATTCTGTCTAAAAAAAAGAAAAAGAAAAAGAAAGAAAGGAGAAAGAGGAGGAGGAGGAGGAAAAAAAGCAGCAGTAGCAGTAGCTCCAGGCTGTCAAAGCTGTGTGCAGGGAAAGCAAAGAAAAGTTACGTTCAGAATTGGGTCCAGGGACCAAAAGGAAAGCACTGCTTCCCAGGTGCCAGTATGGCCTCTTGGAGTGATATAGCAGCCATGGGAATCAGAGAGAGGCCCCGAGCACAAGGTGAATCAAGGAAAAATAAAACTAGAGTCACTTGGTTAGCTGTCTTTGACAACTGCTCACATGTAATGCCACATAGTAGGGGTCAAGAAATTGATTCAGGCCCCTGGTATATAGATAAGAGGGAATTGCCACCAGAGTTGCCCCACAGATTCTTTGACATCTTAACTTCCCCAGAAGCAGTACTAACTACAAAAAAGAAAAAAGAAGGAATAAAAAGAGGGAGAGAGGGAGAAATTCTCCAAAAGAGAATGCTCCAGGACTCTTCAGTCTGACATTTTCTTTTTTTTTTTTTTTGAGACGGAGTCTCGCTCTGTCACCCAGGCTGGAGTGCAGTGGCCCTATCTCAGCTCACTGCAAGCTCCGCCTCCCGGGTTCACGCCATTCTCCTGCCTCAGCCTCCGGAGTAGCTGGGACTACAGGCGCCCGCCACCACGCCCGGCTAATTTTTTGTATTTTTTAGTAGAGACAGGGTTTCACCGTGTTAGCCAGGATGGTCTCGATCTCCTGACCTCGTGATCCGCCCGCCTCGGCCTCCCAAAGTGCTGGGATTACAGGCGTGAGCCACCGCGCCCAGCCAGTCTGACATTTTCAAAAGTCATCTATACCTGTCCAGGAACTGAGGCAACCTCGCTGTCAGTTAGCTAACGAGGGATCTGCTTCTAGCAACCATGGTACTTCAGACTTCAAAGCACCACTGTATCTCTATCAAAGTTGGAGGTAAGGAAAATGGAGATAGAGGCTGGGCACAGTGGCTCACTCTTGTAATCCCAACACTTTGGGAGGCCAAGGCAGGCCAATTACTGGAGGCCAGGAGTTCGAGACCAGCCTGGCCAACATAACGAAACCCCTTCTCTACTAAAAACACAAAAACATTAGCTGGGCATGGTGGTGCATGCCTGTAGTCCCGGCTACCCTGGAAGCTGAGGCATGAGAATCACTTGACCCTAGGAGGTGGAGGTTGCAGTGAGCGAGACCGCGCCACTGCACTCCAGCCTGGGCGACACAGCGAGACTCTGTCTCAAAAAAAAGAAATGGAAATAGAAATCAACATGACTTTCGAAGTGCTTTCTATAGGGCCCTAAGGATGGTTACAGGCTGAGCTACAGAAAGGCAAGTGAAAGGTGACCACCACTCCAAACAATGCAGTGAGACTTTTTAAAAAACATCTTTACTGAGATCAAATCCACATACCAATTGTAGTATAAAACTCAATAGTTTTTAGTATATTCACAGAAGTATACAACTATCACCACAATCTAATCTTAGAATATTATCATCAACCTGAGGCACATCTGAGTTACAATAACCTCAAAAATGGTTAACTATGAGCTAACTCAGTCTCTTTCCTTATTGGTTATATGGGAAAAAATTAATGTCTGTCTCAGAGATTTCTTGTAAGGATTATATGAAAGAGTGTATGCAAGAGTACACAGCACAAGCCTAGCACATCATAGCAATGGTAGTAGGAGTAAAAGAAGTAGAAATACTGCTACTATAAACTAGACCACAGGCTGGGTACTTGATATACCTGATTTCATTTCATCTTTGCCATAATCTTTCAAGGTAGGAATTACTGACTAATTTGAGGGTAAGGAAATGAAAGTTCACAGAGTTTAAGAAAATTTTCCAGGCTGGGTGTGGTGGCTCATGTTTACAATCCCAGTACTTTGGGAGGCTGAGGTGGGCAGAGATTGCTTGAGCCCAAGAGTTGGAGACCAGCCAGGGTAACATGGTGAAACCCAGTTTCTACAAAAAATACAAAAATTATCTGGGCATGGTGGCGTGCACCTGTAGTCCCAGCTACTCAGGAGGCTGTAATGGGAAGATTGCTTGAACCCAGGACTTTGAGGCTGCAGTAAGCTATAAGCATGCCACTGCACTCCAGGCTGGATGACAGAGCAAGACTCTATCTCAAAAAAAGAAAAGAAAAGAGAAATGAAAAGAAAAGAAAAAGAGAAAGAGAGAGAGAAAAAAATTTTCTAAAGTCAAACAACTAATAATTGGCAAAAGTATACCTGAAACCATCATCGTTCTTGCTCTAAAAGTACATACTTCTGCTCTACTACATAATCTTTCGGCATTCTCAGTGTTTTCCTTTTCTTCTTCACTTGTGCCCCTATAGTATGTGTTATCCTCAAAGTCTTTCCTATCATTTTAAGTACAGTAATCTTACCTCCATCCAGATTCTGCACATGATTCATAACATAGGACAGAAGGGTAGGGAAGAGGGTCACAGAGGAGATCAGACATATAGGTCATATACTAACATGTCTAGAGGCCAGACTCTAGCAACTCCAGAAAAACAACCCAACACTGACTTCAGCTTTTATCCTGACAGGGAACTCACAAGTCCAAAGCACTCTGTTCCCAGTACCAATGACCAGCTCACTCTGTACTCCTCCTTTGCACTAGAGAAACAATTTAAAGGGCATAAAATAATACAATAGTATCTTTGTTTTCAAATTCAAAATTAAAAAAAACCTCAACTCAGCACCCTTATGAGAAAGGCCCTGAACCAAACACAATGTTATGAGAAACAGCAATGAATAAAACCTAGTTCGTGACCCCTAAAGGAACCCACAACCCAATAGGATAGGTAAGCATGGACCCAATTACAATACAGAACAGAGCAACATGACAAACATAAGGTTCATGCCAAGTACTCTTGAACATGAGAAAGGATTACTTCCCACTGTAGGAGAACAAACAAGATTTCTTGGACTGGCCGGGTGTGGTAGCTCACGCCTATAATCCCAGCACTTTGGGATCCTGAGGCGGGTGGATCACAAGGTCAGGAGTTCAAGACCAGCTTGGCCAACACGATGTAACCCCGCTTCTACTAAAAGTAAAAAAATTAGCCAGGTGTGGTGGCACGCACCTGTAATCCCAGCTACTCGGGAGCCTGAGGCAGGAGAATCGTTGGAACCCAGGAAGCAGAGGTTGCAGTGAGCTGAGATCATACCACTGCACTCCAGCCTGAGCAAAAGAACAACACTCCGTCTCAAAAAAAAAAAAAAAAAAAAAACATTTCTTGGATGAGGCAACATTTAATCTAGGCCAGTAGTTCTCAACAAGGGGCAGTCTGAAAATTGACAACTGACAATAGTAACTGACAATATTTTTGGTTGTCAAACTGGAAGGGGGAAGGGGGAAGGGGAAAGGTTTGCTACTGGCATCCAGTATATAGAGGCTAGGAATGCTACTAAACATCCTACAATGTACAAGACAGCTCCCCACAACAAAGAACTATCTGGCCCAAAATATCAATAATGCTGAGGTTCAGAAACCCTGATCTAGGCCTTGGAGGACAAATGAAATTTCTTTTTCCTTTTGTTTTTATTTGTTTTTTGGTTTTGTGTGTGTGTGTGTGTGTGTGTTTTGTTGTTGTTGTTGTGTTGTTGTTGTTGTTGTTTTATTCCAGGCACTGCACTGAAATGTGTGGTTTTTTTTTTGTTTGTTTGTTTTTTTAAGAGACGGGGTCTTGTTATGTTGCCCAGCCTGGTCTAGAACTCCTGGCCTCAAGCAATCCTCTTGTCTCAACCAAGTAGCTGAGATTATAGGCATGAACCACCAAACCTGGCCTGAGTGAAATTTTTACAGGCAAAGTGGGAAGCAAAAAAATGCCAGGATAAGGATTTATCTGGAACAGGGGCACAGTGATAAGATATGAAGAGCATGTTTGGGGTGGCTATAGCATAGAGTAAAAAAATGCAGTATAACATGAACTAGTAGCATGAGTTAAATCCAAATGGTGGCAGCGTTGAAGGACAGACCAGAGTTTAGATTAATTAAAGAAGCAAAAGTAAGCCACTCATTTATAGTTTTATCATCTCTAAAATAAAGCTAATAACACCTAGTTCACAGAGTGATTAAGGATTAAACAAAACTTTATATGCAATCAGCTCAGCTTGGCACATGGTAGAAGTAATCTGATGAGTTGTGCTTTAATAATGCCAGTATTAGTGCAGGAAGACAAATTTATAGACAAAACAATACAATCAAAATCATTAGGGCACAAAGCAAGGCAATTTCTAATTAAGTGCTAAATTGAGCGATAGAGACTATGTGCTATGGGAGTTAGTACTGAGATGAGGAAGATCACTGGGAATGGGAAAGTCAGGGAAGGTTCACATAAAATGAAGCTGGCACATTCCAGAAGACAACTAAGATTGACACAGACAGGGCCAGGGCTGCAGGGAGGGGCACAAGAGATTAATTCCAGGTAAGGAGAACTACCTGAGCAAAGAAAGGGGACTGGAAGTAAACATAAAAGTCTTTGTTTATAAGACAAAGAAGATTGGAGCCAGACCAAAGTGGTAGGAGGTATGTCTGGAGAATTAACAAAGGTAGCCAGGGTGCAGTGGCTCTCACTTGTAATCCCCAGCAAATCGGGAGGCTCTGGTGAGGGGACTGCTTGAGACCAGGAGTTCAAGACCAGATTTGGCAACATAGCAAGACCCTGTCTCTACAAAAATAGTTAGCCTAGTGTGGTGGTGCACACCTGTAGTCCTATCTAGTTGGGAGGCTGAGGTAGGAGGATCATTTGAGCCCAGGAGCTGAAGGCTACAGTGAGCCACGATTGTGCCTCTGCACTCCAGCCTAGATGACAGAGTGAGACCCCAACTCTTTAAAAAATATATTTCAAAGAGAAACAAAGAAAAGAAAGGTTGAAGTCAGATTTAAAGAGATGGAGTGGTAGGTACAGGAAGTTAAAGGAAGCAGGAAAAGGAAATCATGCAGGAGACACAGAACCCAAATGTAGGTTAGGAAGATCACTCACAGCATGTACGACATGGGCATTCCGGGAGAGACTAGAGGCAGAACACTTAAGGGTTGTCTACAGCTATCTGAATATAAGAAAGTGAGGCCCAGAGCATGAAAGGGAATACAATTATTAATAATTATGGTAATAACATCTGTAAATAACCCAGCTACTTATCTTCATCTAATTTGGCCCATATTAGCCACAGCACTGGGCTTCCTACTCTCTCCCTATATACTACTACCTATCAAGTCCAAGTTCCTCCTGGCATTTTAGATACTGCAAGTGAACCTGCTGACTGCTCCCCTCAGAGTTTAGCTCCCTTAGCTCTGATTCCACCTGATGCCAGCTTCCTGAACTCCCACAGCCTCCCAGGACCTAGCATGCCTCTCGGTGGGACAATGAAAAACATAGAAAACAAGTCTATTTCTACCCCCACTAAACTCTAAACAGGTCTCATGACACTTCTACTCTGTCGCTCAGGCTGGAGTACAGTGGCATGATCTCGGCTCACTGCAACCTCCGCCTCCCTGGGGTTCAAGTGATTCTCATGCCTCAGCCTCCCGAGTTGCTGGGATTACAGGCACTTGCTACCAAGCCCAGCTAATTTTTGTATTTTTAGTAGAGACGGGGTTTCACCATGTTGGTCAGGCTGGTCTCGAACTCCGGACCTCAAGTGATCCACCCGCCTCGACCTCCCAAAGTGCTGGGATTACAGGCATGAGCCACCGTGCCTGGCCCAAAAGCCAGACCTTTTTAAAAGTACACAGGTGCAGGGCGTGGTAATCCCAGCACTTTGGGAGGCCAAGGCGGGCAGATCACCTGAGGTCAGAAGCTTGAGACCAGCCTGACCAACATGGAGAAACCCCGTCTCTACTAAAAATACAAAATTTTGCCAAGCGTAGTGGTGCATGCCTGTAATCTCAGCTACTCGGGAGGCTGAGGCAGGAGAATCACTTGAACCTGGGAGGCGGAGGTTGCGGTGAGCTGAGATTGCACCATTGCACTCCATCCTGGGCAACAAGAGCAAAACTCCATCTCAAAAAAAAAAAAAAAAAAATGCAGGCATATGTAGGAGGCTGGGTGAGCTGTCAGAAAAGTTGTAGCTCCTGTAAATGTGTGATCCTGCTTTATCATGCCTTCCCTCTTAATATCAACCACTTAGGCAAAAACAGAACTACCTCTACCTCCTACAGTGTCCTGGCCCTCGTCAAGTCAGGCACACTGCTGGGAGTGGCTCCCATGGCTGAATGCTGTGGTGCCGTGGGATGGTGATAGAGCTGATGTGGAATTTTGCTATACAGGCCAGCCCTCACTATTGTACCCTCATGTTGAGAGAGAAAAAAACATGGCTTTAGCACCTATGTTTTAGCACCTATATACCAGGCATTGTGCTAGGGGCTTTGCAAACATTAATTTCTCGCAATATCCCTGCAACATCCCTCCTCAAATAGCTTAAAAAAAAAAATTGAGGCTCAGAAAGGTAAGGTTATTTGCCTAAAGTTGTATAGCCAGAAAGTGGCAAAGCCAAGTTTTGAACACAGGCTTGTTTGCATCAAAATATATGTTCTTTCTGATAATAACAATAATAAACATAAAAACTTTCATTGAGCTTCTTCTATGTGCCAGGCATTGTATTAAGTGCTTTATACGCATTATTCATTTAATATTTGCAACAACTTCATGAAAGGCCTACTACTATTATTACTTCAATTTCTAATGGAGAAACTGAGGTGGAAAGGGATTATGTAACTTCCCCAAGTTTCCACAGCTGGAAGAGGCAGAATGGAGTCTGTATGATACCAGAGCATAAGCTTATAACCCTGTGTTATACTTCTACATCAGACACCACAGGCACTAACAGAAGTCATAAGTAGATCTTGTAGCTTCCTGGATTCATACTGCTACCTACTCATCCTTATCCCCTAAAATGTGTGATCACACCCTTGCTAAGACTCCCATAGCAGAATGATAGCATTCTGCTATAGCAATATTGGTCAGTCATTCAACACAGTGATTAAGCACATATTCTATAACAGGCTTTGTTGGGCACTAGAGAGAACAGAGACAAACCAGATAAGAGCAGTGATCTACCCACCTCGGCCTCCCAAAGTGTTGGGATTACAGGCGTGAGTCATCGGCACCTGGCCTGGCTTATTTTCTATCGTCGAGTTTTGAGAGTTCTTTATTTGTGTTGGGAGCATTAAATAGCACTTTTCTCACTAAATCCTGACAACAACCCTGAAATGGTAGGAATCATTAACTACCACTTTATCCTGAGAAAACCAAAGGAAACATCACTAGACTCCTATAATCTGATCACAGTTCTGCCTAATTTCAAAGTTTTCTTATCACTTAATCACCTGTGACATATAGATCACTAGAATGCAAGCTCCATAAAAGCAGGGATCTTATCTGTTTTGTACACTGTGGAATCCCTAGCCTTCAAATAGTGTCTGCCTTTAATACATATTAAATAAGAATTTGTTTAATGGCTGAATAAATGCCCTGATTTGCCATGTAGGCTGCAGAAAAGAAAATAGCACTGCTCTCAAAAAGTCTGGTCCAGTCAAGGGGACAATGGTCTTAGGTAGGCCCTTGTCTGCCCACCTCATACTGTTAAGCACAACCTAACAGTACCATTCCACTGCAACAAATCTTTTGCCCATGGAGCAAACCCCACCAGAGGTTTGAATAGAACACAAGTCACGAATTCTCATACTGCCAGCCTGGTAGAACTCCCTGCCAGCTCTGCAAGAAGGGCACCATCACCAATAGAGCCATCTTGCACATCTGAAAGGCCCACAATACATAGCCTCTGCTATCCAGAAGAGAAGCAAGCAAAGATGGCACTTAACCAAACTAGCTGCCCCTACACAAATGATTATATGTTTTTCTTTTAAGAGACTCTTAAAAAGTCCCTCTTTTTTTTTTTTTTTTTTTTTTTTTGGTAGACATAGAGTCTCCCTATGTTGTCCAGGCTGGTCTTGAACCGTTGGGCTCAAGCAATCCTCCTGCCTCAGCCTCCCAAGGTGCTCAGATTACAGGAGTGAGCCACCACAACTGTCCTGATTATATATTTTTCTATAACATGCCTACTGAGTCTCAGTTTGCCCTAAGTCTAATTTCACAGCAGAGTATATTCAGCAATTAGAAATGAGAATGGCTTTTTCTGCCCATCGATGCCACTGAAAACATCATCAAAGTCTCTCTTCCCACTGCTATCAAGTCTAAGTCATAGTCGCTTAAGGAGTCCCAACAGCTGTAGAAGTTCTTCATC
This sequence comes from Trachypithecus francoisi, assembly GCF_009764315.1. Taxonomy (NCBI): domain Eukaryota; kingdom Metazoa; phylum Chordata; class Mammalia; order Primates; family Cercopithecidae; genus Trachypithecus; species Trachypithecus francoisi. The sequence goes on from NW_022681473.1 coordinate 62,248,749, forward strand.
AGAGTTGAGCTTTGAAATGACCAATGAGGGTCCAATGAGCCATTCTGAGCAACAGGGAGCACTCACAGACTGTGGTAATGAGAGATCCAAATACCAAGTGCTCAAGGGGCTTTGGGTTTGTCACATATGCCACTGTGGAGGAGGTGGATGCAGCTGTGAATGCAAGGCTACACAAGGTGAACGGAAGAGCTGTATCAAGAGAAGATTCTCAAAGACCAGGTGCCCACTTAACTATGAAAAGGATATTTGTTGGCGGCTTAAAAAAAGATACATTTTAAATTTTTAAAAAAGTTTTGAAAATTAGCTGGGTGTGGTGGCATATGCCTGTAGTCCCAGCCACTCAAGAGGCTGAGACAGGAAGATCGTTTGAGCCTGGGAGGTAAAGGCTACAGTGAGCCATGCTCACACCACTGAACTCCGGCCTGGCCAACAGTGTGAGACTTTGTCTCAAAATAAATAAACAAATCTTTTTAAAAGGAATACTGGCTGGATGCAGTGGCTCATGCCTGTAATTCTAGCACTTTGGGAGGCCGAGGCAGGGGATCACTTGCCCAGGAGTTCAAGACCAGCCTGGGCAGCATGGCAAGACCTCATCCCTACAAAAAAATACAAAAATTAGCCGGGTGCAGTGGTGCATGCCTGTAGTCCCAGCTACTCGAGAGGCTGAGACGGGAGGATCACTTGAGCCCAGGAGGTCCAGGCTGCAGTGAGCTGTGTTCACACCACTACACTCTAGCCTGGGCAACAGAGCAAGACCTTGTCTCCAGAAAAAAAAAAAAAAGAAATACCATGCTGTGAATGGCCACAACTACGAAGTTAGGGATGCCCTGTCGAAGCAAGAGATGGCTAGTGTTTCATCTAGCCAAAGAGGTCAAAGTGGTTCTGGAAACTGTGGAGGTGGTTTTGGTGGGAATGACAACTTTGGTCATGGAGGAGAAACTTCAGTGGTTGTGGTGACTTTGGTAGCAGCCATGGTGGTGGTGGATCTGGTGGCAACGGGGATGGCTATAATGGATTTGGTAACAACAGTGCTTATAAAGGGGCAGCCCTGGTTACTCTGGAGGAAGCAGAGGCTATGGAAGTGGAGGCAGGATTATGGAAATCAGAGCAGTGGCTACAGCAGGAGTGTCAGCTCTCACAGCTATAACAACAGTGGAGGCAGAAGCAGCTTTGTTGGTAGTAGTGAAAGCAGTTTTGGAGGTGGTGGAAGCTACAATAATTTTGGCAATTATAACAATCAGTCCTCAAATTTTGGATGCATGAAGGGAGGAAACTTTGGAGGCAGAAGCTCTGGATTCTACACTGGTCAAAACACAAAACCAAGGGAGCTATGGTGGTTCCAGTAGCAGCAGTAGCTATGGCAGTGGCAAAAGATTTTAATTACTGCCAGAAAAATGCTTAGCAGGAGAAGAGAGCCAGAGAAGTGACAAGGAAGCTACAGGTTACTACAGATTTGTGAACTCAGCCAAGCACAGTGGTGGCAGGGCCTACCTGCTACAAAGAAGACATGTTTTAGACAATACTCATGTGTATAGGCAAAATAAAGTAGGACTGTATTTGTGACTAATTGTATAAAAGGTTATTTTGTTTCTTTTCTGTGGAAAATATAAAGCATGCCAACAAAGAGTTTTAGTGTAGATAATTTTTTTTACTCATGCCGTTGATTGCTAAATGTAATAGTTTGATTGTGATACTGAATAAATGTGTCTATAAAAAAGAAATTAGAATGATTCAAAGAAGAGACAAAACTATAAGAGGCAATCGTACGAATGTATGTAGGAATCTAGGTACTGGGGTAATAGTACAAGAGGCCCTGAAGACATGCTTTGATTCATACAAAGAAAAGTTAACACTCTAGTCACAATAACCTGTAGGAAGAAAGACTTACTTCAGAAATGGCTAAAATTTTAAAAGATCTAGCACTGGGGTTACAGTCCAGTTATGCAAAAAAGTTACTAGTAGGAGGCTGAATACATGAGGACTCAATAGAGCACCCCTTCAGACTTCTACTAAGGCTCTTGAGTAATCAGCAAGGCTTTTAGATGTCTTATAAAAACCTCAGGTCCGTCATCGGATACCCAAGGAAATGAAGCTAAAGCAGGAGAATGAGGGGAAAATTAACCAGCCTTCCAACTTTGTCTGCCTCATTCTAAAATTTACACAGTAGACCATTTGTCATCCATGCTGTTCCACAAAGAGTTTTTTGTTTATGATTTATGACAGGTTTATGCTACTTCTATTTGAATATCTATATTTCCCATGTAGTTTTTATGTTTAATATTAGGAGAGTAGAGCCAGTGAACATTCAGGGAGTTACCTGTTTCCATCTTGAGGTGGCCAAAATGGGAATGTGGAATTTTTATAAAGGTTATAAATGTTTGGCATAGTATTTGGTACACTGTGGCTTCACAAGGGCCAGTGTTAAAACTGCTTCATGTCTAAGCAAAGAAAATTGCCTACACATTGGTTTGTCCTGGTAGGGAGTAAAAGGGATCATTGGTTCCAGTCACAGGTGTAGTTACTGTAGGTACTTTAAGGTTTGGAGCACTTAACAGGCTGTGGTAGAAACAGACATCCCATGGATATCACATGTTACATCTTGTATATCTATGGAATATTCAATCTCACTGTGCACACCTTTGACTACGGCTGCAGAAGTGTTCCTTTAGACAAAGTTGTGACCCATTTTACTCTGAATAAAGGCAGAAACAGTTCACATTCCATCATTTATAAAGTTACCTGATGTTGGCTTTCATTATTTTTGCTACACTCATTTTATTTGTATTTAAATGTTTTAGGCAACCTAAAAACAAATGTAAAAGTAAAGATGCAGTAAAAATGAATTGCTTGATATTCATTACTTCATGTATATCAAGCACAGCAGTAAAACAAAAAAAGAAAAACCCATGTATTTAATTTCTTTTTTTTTTTTAGGTTTTTTGCTTTCGTGATTTTTTTTGATACTTGCCTAGCATGCATGTGCTGTAAAAATAGTTAACAAGAAAATAACTTGAGATGGTGGCTAGCTTTGATTAACATTTTATGAAATTCTCATGAACAATCCAAGCATAATTGTTAAGAACACGTGTACTAAATTCATGTAAGTGGAATAAAAGTTTTATTAATGAAAAAAAAAAACCTTCAGGTCCTTGATGGCTAAAAGAACCAGGGTTTCTGGTACCCCACTATCCATTACACAATATTCTAAACCCTGAGATATCTACCCAACTTTCCAGTTAAATCCTGAACTCTAAAGCTATCTTATACATGTTTAAAGTGACTTAGGCACACACATTTTGGTACTTTCTCTCTCAGGAAGGTAGCTTGTGATTGATCATGCAAACCTAGACCAGCAGGCCTCTCTAACCACGTGAAGCCTGAGACTGCAGGGAGAGTAGTGGAAACCAAGGCAAGGTAAAAACTATACTGAAAAAGAACAGCTCACCACTGGTGCAGGGAAGAGCAGGGTAACAGCTTTTGTGTTATTTCAGAACAGTTTGTGCTGATGAGCTTTTTGTTGTGGTAACATTCCTCTAAAAAGAACATTTTATTCCTCCCCTCATTGACAAAGCAACTCAGCAGAATGTGACAAAAAAAAAAAAAAAAGGACGAGGAGCAGGTAACAAAGATTTCCAAGAATTTATAGATCTTGGGTTATATCACCTTCTTTGTCCATTCCCCAGTTTTGTGGCCAGGCCCTGGGACAGTGATCAGGATGTCACTAGTCCTCATTCACCCCCAGGAACATGGCTCTATTCTCAGGATAGACAAATAAAATTTTGATCCTTTACAGGTCAGTGACACTTCTGGATGTAACCAAATTTCAGACACTTACATCATAGTCGTTGTCTTTGCTCAAGAACTTACAGTTGCCTGGTTCAACAGGTATACATATCTCAGCCTGGTCCCCACTTTCCTTTCCAACTTTTTGTTCTGTGGTTTTCTACCACAGTCCCTATCTAACCAAACCAACCCACTATATTTCTTACTACTTCTATAGCTTTGCTCACACTGATTCTCCACTACTGAGTAAGCCCAACCCTTTCCATTCTATTAAATTTTACTTTTTCTCCAGGAAGCCTATTTTTCTCTTCCTTTAAATTCCTTAAACATTATCTGGTTCATCCTTACAGACAAATCCCCTCTGTTGACCAATCAGTGAATTCTGTGTTTTGTTTTTGTTTTTGTTTTTTTTAGAGACAGGGTCTTGCTCTGTTGCCCAGGCTGGAGTGCAATGGCATGATTATAGCTCACCACAGCCTCAACCTCCTAGGTTCAAGCGATCCTCCAGCTTCAGCCTCCAGAGTAGCTGAGACTACAGGTGTATGACACCACACCCAGCCAATTTTTTTTTTTTTTTTTTTTTTTTTGTAGAGACAGGGTCTCGTTGTGTTGTCCAGGCTAGTCTCGAATTCTTGGCTTCAAGCTGTCCTCCTGCCTTGGCCTCCCGAAGTGCTGGGATTACAGGCATGAGCCACCACACCCAGATTCAGTGGAGTTCTGTATGCTACTTGCCCATCTTCAGTGATAGGGAGTTCACTTCTACCAAGGAAGCCTCTTCTATGGCAAGATAGCTCTCACTGTTAGTCAATTCTTTATTCTAAAAGAAAATGCCTACTTTTTACTTTCCCCACTTTACTGTGGACCTTGTTCTGCTCTTAGAATAGGAGAAACAATACACCAGTACTTAAGAGCATGGGCTTTGAAATCAGATCTGCACTGATACCCACTGTGTCCCTGAACAAAATGCTTAACCTTCCTAAGGCTCCATACCCTGGTAATAATACCAACCTCATAAATCTGTTGAAGTTAAAAGAGTAACTATGCAAAAAGCTTAACACTGTCACTGGCATAAAGTAAGAGTTCAATCAATGATAGCTAGTATCATGGTTTTAACTTTACTATCATCGTTACTTAAGTCTAATTTCTTTACTTCTTATGTATTTAAAGATAGAAATTATATTACCTGAGTCTCCTCTTCTCCAGGCTAACGTCTCTTCACTAGACTTTAAGTTATATAAAAACAGACTGTATCTGTTTTTTTACAGTCCCATCTCCGTGCCTAGCACAGTGCATGGTACATACATGCTTAATAAACATAATTGTGCCGGGCGCGGTGGCTCAAGCCTGTAATCCCAGCACTTTGGGAGGCCGAGATGGGCGGATCACGAGGTCAGGAGATCGAGACCATCCTGGCTAATACGGTGAAACCCCGTCTCTACTACAAAATACAAAAAACCAGCCGGGCGACGAGGCGGGCGCCTGTAGTCCCAGCTACTTGGGAGGCTGAGGCAGGAGAATGGCGTGAACCCGGGAGGCGGAGCTTGCAGTGAGCTGAGAGCCGGCCACTGCACTCCAGCCTGGGCAGCAGAGCCAGACTCCGTCTCAAAAAAAAAAAAAAAAAAAAAACATAATTGTGTTGAATGCTCTTTGTTTTGTACTTTCCATACTCTTCATCACTCATGTCACTCTTCTCTGTATATAGGCCCTCACTGTTTCGAATACTTCTGACAATGTGGGATCCAAAATTGAACTCAAAACTCAAAGGTAGGCTGGCAGGAAAGAGAGAGTAGGGTTATCTCCCCCATCATGATATAACTACATCACTATTGAAGATCTGACATAACTTGGTAGCTTCATGATATAACTACATCACTATTGAAGATTTGGCATAACTTGGTAGCTTCACCAAACTACTGGTATACGTTGAGTTTTAAATGAAGAAACTTTTAAATCTTCTCACACATAATGACCTTACACCCTGGGATCTGCTGAGCTACAGGTACAACAATGCCAAAAGATGAAACAATAGAGCTTTTTTCCATTTAGAGACTCCTCTAACTCTTCCTATCTAGACCACTCAACTGGCTCCCAAAAACTTCAGCCTGAAATTCAGAACGATCTTTCTAAAACAATTTGTTTCTTCTTCCCAAATAGAGTATAAACTCCCAGAGGGCAGGATCTGGGTGTCTTATCTTCTATCCCACATGCCAACACAGGGCTGAGAACAGACTGATGCCCTCCATCTATAGCAGGATTGCAATAAGGATCCAAGGAAACCATAGAGACCAGCCTCAGGGATCACTCTCCCTCCCAAACAACACAGTTTAGTCAGTGTTATGCAACTAGCCAGTAAGCAGGCGGTAGCCAGCCAGCATAAAGCCTACACTCTGACAGGCTGACTCCTGGAGGGCTGCTCTGCTGGGAGCCACCTTCCCCAATGGGGATGAGTTCCTAAAAAACAAGCCAGCAGAGAACGTCTCTCCACAGGGAATAGCCTGTCTAAGCAGCTTTCAAAGACTAATTCACACAGGAAGAAAAGAGAGCCACAGCAGGATGAGAGAGCTCACCTCATCACTTTCTTCCACATCCACATCACCATTGGCATCATCGTCCATCAGCTTGTGGATGTTACGAACTGCCTCGAAGCTGAGTTTCTCATCCTCACTGTGACACAGGGGCTTGTCAATTCGGCAAAACTCTGTGTAAGAAAAGCAAGAGACAACATTACTCAGAGCTGCCACCCAGAACCTATCACCCACCTGTGTCAGCATCCTTAGCTTCTAGCATCTGACTCCTCATGTAGGCACTTAACTGGCTCCTTGTACAGTGACAAAGGTGTTTCATCTAGCCTTTAACTGTCTCCCCAAGAAAATGCTGAGCTCCCCCACTGGGACAATGCTTTATCACCCTAATAATTTCTTGGCAGGGAAGTCTCGCATAGGACTAGGAGTATACTGGGATCTAGACAAGAACGTGAATCAGTAACTCACAAATGAGAGAAAACATAAATAGCCAATGAATACAGGAAAAAGTTTGGCCTCATTAGTAATCAAAGAAATACATATTCAATTGAGTTATTATTTTTAATCAGCCAAATACACAAATGTAAATCAATATAATCTTTCTGGAAACAGAACAACAGCCAATTAGTCCCACTGCCCAAATAATGTGTAATTTTCCTTTTTGCTCATTTTGTCAGTGCTGATACATACAAGGTCAGCCATAGGCTGACTGAGGAAACCTCTCATATCTCATGCCTTCCCACAGACAGTTATATCAGGCAAATATTTTTTAGATATCTGAAGGTCCTGAGCTCATCTGATACAACACCTTAGGTGGTCTGGGATACGGTTTCTTCTGCCTACCATTATATGTCCACACAGCAGTAAAACCAGCACAAGAGCCTAGGCCACCTTAACTTGTTCTGTGACACCTAGTCCTCTCTTACAAGCCTGGAAAACACCTAGTCTGAATGATGCACACAATAGAAAGAGCCTGAAATCTAGGCTTAGCTCTACCATGTGATCTAGGGAGGACATTTCTCTTCTCCAGGCCTCAAAGTCACTATTTGAAAAAAGTATTTTGACTGAAGTTTCTAGTATTTCTTCCAATTCCTAGATGCTAAAATTTCTCTTTCCTTTTGATCTGGATCTTGACAACTACTTTCTTGACAAATACTCTTCAGATGACCCTCAAAGAAGATAGATCTTGACTTCCTAGGCAATAGAAGAAGCTGTCACAGGACAGAAAGTAAGGACAGGATGAAGAGGCTGTTGTTGTGATGCCTTTTAGAAGGCACTAATCAAAGACCTAAAATACCCTAATCCATTTAATCATCTACTTGTCTGCCAGCCAAAGACAGTGATAAGACCAGACAGGTCACCTCTCTACCTCTTGCTAGTTACTCAAATCCTTTTCAAAATAAGGGAGGAGTATAAATATTAAATTTTAAAGTGTTCCAGATGTGACTCAATAAAAGTATGTTGAACATTGCAGTTCACCAACGTTAAATGATGTGCCAAAGTCAAAGGCAGCTGAAGAGCCACAGTGAGAGTCCAAGTCTGCTGACTCCCAGGCCAGCACTTCAAAATCCTATCTTCACCACTGCCTTTTTGCTAGGGTGACTAGATAGCTGGCCTTGGGTTGCTTTCATCTTTTAGAAGCTACAGGTGATAATATGGGCAAGAAGAACATTGAAGCAAAGGGGGCTTTTTTGGGTTTTTTTTGTTTGTTTTTTGAGACAGAGTCTCAACCTCTTGCCAAGGTTGTAGCGCAGTGGTGTGATCTCTGCTCACTGCAACCTCCACTCCCCGGGCTCATGCAATTCTCCTGCCTCAGCCTCCCAAGTAGCTGGGATTACAGGCATGCGCCACCACGCCCGGCTAATTTTTTGTATTTTTAGTAGAGATGGGGTTTCACCATGTTGGCCAGGCCAGTCTCAAACTCCTGACCTCAAGTGATCCGCCCACCTCGGCCTCCCAAATTGCTGGGATTACAAGCATGGGTCACCATGCCCAGTCTGCAATGGTTTGATAAAAGAAAAAAAGTATGATGAACAGTATGCATACAAAAAGAAATATCTCTGCATAAACTTATTTCTTTCTACATTTGTTCTGCTAAATTGGGGAATGGGATGAAGGGGTGGTGGGAACTTAGGAAGAGAGCAGAATACACTCAAAGATTAAGGCATTGTTTCTCAACTACCTCACCAACAAAAACATATATAATTACATATTAGAGCTTTTTTATCAGCCCGTGATATGCCCATTTAAACATTTATTGAATGTTCTTCATATATCAGGCCCTATGATCAGCATGGGGCATAAAAATATGAATCATATCTCATTTTTCTCTCAGAAGGTTAATTACAAAAGTGGGAGAGCCAGGCAATTAAAACACTATGTGCTAAGTGCCATGATAGAAAGAATCAAAATTAAGTATCAGCAAACTTTTTCTATAAAGGGCCAAATAGTAAACAACTTAGAAATTGTCGGCCATATAGTCTCTGTTGCACAACTTAACTGCCATTGTAGCACAAAAGCATCCATAGACAAAATATAAGTGAATGAACTTGAATGTGTTCTAATAAAACTTTATTTATAAAAGCAGGCAGTAAACTGGATTTGGCCCACAGGCCATAGTTTGCAGAACTCTGTTATAGAATATCATATGTAGCACACCCGAATCATATTGGATTGACCTAAAAGAAAGAAATCCAAGGCTGGGTGTGGTGGCTCACACCTGTAATCCCAGCACTTCGGGAAGCTGAGGTGGGAGTTCCCTTGAGTCCAGGAGTTAAAGACTAGCCTGGGCAACATGGTGAAACCCTGTCTTTACAAAAATTTAAAAAATTAGCCAGGTATCATGGCGCACACCTGTAGTCCCAGCTACTCAGGAGGCTGAGGTAGGAGAATCGCTTGAGCCCACGAGGTTGAGGCTGCAGTGATCCATGTTTGTGCCACTGAACTCCAGCCTGGGCAACAGAGAGAGACCCTATCTCAAAAAAAAAAAACAAAAAGAATTAAAGAAAGATAGAAATCCAATCTTTTCATTAGCCTGTATCCACACACAGGCTTATCCTATGTAAAGCATAACTTCTAACAGGCATTTTAAAATAATGGAAATCGTTTACCAAACTCTAGGGTTTGGGGCCTCCAGGCTGCACCACTGGCCTGAGGTCAATTAACCAGCACCTTTCCCAAAGATCTACAAGATCCAAGAAGTTTGGGCTTCAAATACCCAGTCTCTGGTTTGTAACCTGATCAGACAGACAGGTGACCTTTGCTGCTAGAACCAGCTGACACAGAGAAGGATTAAAGGGATTGAGGGTTAGGGAGTACAAAAGCTTGATTCCCCTATGGCCGCTGAATCCTGTACAGAAAAACCATGTCAGCCAAAACTCACAAATAACTCCTTCAACCAAGCATGTCCTGAGCTGTCTCTCTGTTCTTCCTGAGACCTTTCCTACCTTCTCTTACGCATTCCAGTCTGGCAAGGTTTCCCACAACCATCTGGAAATACCTTCAAAGAGCCATCCATTTAGCAACACATAACTACAGTGAAAAAGCCTGGACTTAAGAGTCAGAACACTATCAAAATCCCATCTTCACCAATTACAAACCATAAGATACTGGACAAGTTAATTTATCTGAGCCTCCGATTTCTCATTTGCAAAATAAGGATAATAATCTGCTGCACAAACTTTTTAAAAATGAAATCACATTTGTTAAAACATCCAGCATAGGGCCTGGCGTAGGTTGATATTTAATACATTTGTAGTATCCTTCTTTACCCCCAGAGCAGCAAGTAAACAGTTCCCATCTTCTGTTAACTTCGGCCACTTTCCCTATGAAGAATCAAATATAAATAATCCAATGAACCTGACCAGTCATATGTTCCAGGTGAGTGGGAAAGTGGCTCTTTGCAAGACTCTGACAGCAGCCTGTACTCCCACAACATTTATATGCTATCACTGGTAACATTCATCATACCGGGTTTAATGTGTCTTCCCCACCAGACTGTGATCTCCATAAGGGATTGGTACCATGTCCCCAACAGCAACAAAAAGCCAGGTTCTTGATAAGATGCTCAGTAAATGTTTTTTTTTTTTTTAAGAATACCTAATTATTAACTCTACAATTACGTGTAGGATTTCTCTAGAGAAAAAAGAGAAGAGCTCTAGGCAAAGAAAATAGCATAGGCATATGTTTTTAAACTTTTTGGTCTCAGGACCCTTTTATATGTGTAACATCTTTTAATTCCAAAGAACTGTTTAATATTTACCATATTACAAAGTAAAACAGATGCAGCCATAAAAAAGAACGAGATCATGTCCTTTGCAGGGACATGAATGAAGACGGAGGCCATTATCCTCAGCAAACTAACAGAGAAACAGAAAACCAAATACCACATGTTATCACTTCTAAGTAGGAGCTAAATGATGAGAACACATGGACACAGAGAGGGAAACAACACACACTGGGGCCTTTCAGAGGGTGGAGGGTGGGAGGAGGAAGAGGATGAGGAAAAATAACTAATGGGTACTAGGATTAATACCTGGGTGACAAAATAATCTGTACAACAAACCCCATGTCATAAGCTTACTTATGTAGCAAACCTATACTTGTACCCCTAAGTTCAAAATAAAAGCTAAAATTTAATTACCTACATTGCCTTATGAATATTTAGCAACATAAAACTTTTGCAAACTGCCTCAGTAAGATTTTTTTGTAGATTGATAATATGTTTCACAAGGTATAAATCAGAGCATTTCAAATAAAATTTCCATAAAATTTTGAATTAAAAAAGGAAAGTAAAACACAAATGTTTATATTTATTAATTCATTCTATTTTTTCTTAATAATCAAAACAGATTAACACTAAATGAGTAACACTAAACTCACTGTAGAACAGATAAGCCAAAAGAACAAACAATTGTTAAAGTCTTTGTATACATACTCCCAGAGCAAGACTTTTCTAAAACGTCAAAAAACAACAGATGTTAGTGAGGATGCAGAGAAAAGGGAACACTCATACATTGTTGGGGGAATGCAAACCAGTACAAACTCTATGGATAACAGTATGGCAATCTCCCAAAGAATCAAAATTAGGCAGCTAGCCAAAGGATAAGAAATCATTATATAAAGAGATAGCTACCACTCATGTCTGTTGCAGCACTATTCACAATAGCAAGACATAGAATCAACTTTAGTGTCCATCAGTGGATGACTGTATAAAGAAAATATTTATTTACACACACACACACACAATACTACTCAGCCATAAAAGAAGAATGAAATCATGTCTTTTGCAGCAACGTGGATGGAACTGGAGGCCACTATCTCAAGTGAAACAACTGAGAAACAGAAAATCAAACACCACATATTCCCACCTACAAGTAGAAGCCAAACAATGTATATCAGGGGACATGAAGAGTCCCTGGAGGCAGTGGAGACTTGGAAAAGTTGATGGGGGTGGGGGAGGATGGTAAGGGACAAGAAAATACCTTTTGGGTACAACGTACCCTATTTGGGTGATGGGTACACTAGGTACACTAAAAGCCCAGGCTTTACCAATATACAATATATCCATGTAACAAAACTGCATTTGTACCCCCTAAATCTATAAAAATAAAAAATAAGACACTTTTCTAAAAGAACTTTTACAGACACCTAGTTTAAGTAACCACAGTTTAGTTAACGAGGTAGTTTCAGCACACTCCTAATTAAGTATTACAATTCATGCTAATAGGAAAAATGTAGATGATACATAGAGTTAAAAGTGCATTTCCACCTCTAAATGTTAGGTCATGATACCATTAAGAAGGCTTCCAAAGGACAATTTTCTCATATGCTTTATCCTAAATTCAATCTTTTTCTATCAGGTCCTTTGCTTAGAAATATAGGCACTTGGCCGGGTGCAGTGGCTCACGCCTGTAATCTCAGCATTTTGGGAGGCCGAGGCGGGTGCATCACAAGGTCAGGGATTCAAGACCAGCATGACCAACATGGAGAAACCCCGTCTCTACTAAAAAATACTAAAATTAGCCAGGCATGGTGGGGCGCACCTGTAATCCCAGCTACTTGGGAGGCTGAAGCAGGAGAATCGCTTGAACCCAGGAGGCAGAGCTTGCAGTGAGCAGAGACCATGCCATTGCACTCCAGTCCAAGCAACAGAGCAAGACTCTGTCTCAAAAAAAAAAAAAAAAGTATATATATATATATATATATGCACACTCATCACATTGTCCTTTGATGTCCCATTTTGGAAATTCAATGCTTCCCATTTGGCCTTGCCTTTTAAATCTAGCATTCCTGGACACTCAATATTAATGTCCACAATTATAGCTTGTTTCTAAAGCCCATAGAGTTATTTCAGTTCTTCCTCATCTGGTCTTGTTTTCAGTTTCCTCACATCTTCTGCAACACTGTCAAAATCAGCCTGCAGGACCAGGCATAGTGGTTCACTACCTGTAATCCTAGCACTTGGGGAGGCCGAGACATTGCTTGAGCCCAGGAGTTCAAAATCTGGGCAACATAGTGAGACCCCATCTCTATAAAAGCTGAGCATGGTAGTGCATGCCTGTAGTCCCAAGTTACTCAGGAGGCTGAAGTAGGAGGATCACTTGAGTGCAGTATGTTGAGGCTGCAGTAAGCTGTGATTGCACCACTGCATTACAGCTTGGGCAACAGTGAGATCCTGTCTCCAAAAACAAAAAATCACCTTTCAGAGACATGGTGATGTCAGCCAGGCTGCTGCTGCTCTCCAGGTTCTCATTAATTCATTTTAGAACAATAATAAATCTCTTACATATTAATGTAAATAATATTTTTATGGAAAATAATTGTTTTCTGAAAAAAAATCACAAGAAGGGTAGAATTGTTTTACATTTTTGCAAATCTTTTAAATGTCTGGCTTAATAGAAGACAGATATAATCTTATAGCTACATTCAACCTATTGTGATGTGTTGTTTTGACTGAAGATCAAAACATAGATATGCAGTTGGAAAAGAGAGGAGTATTTTACTAGTCAGACTACTGTGGATAGTATATGAGACTATACCCAAACTCAACAAGCGGTAGGTTTCTTAAAGGTTAGTTGCAATGTGAAATCCCAAACTATACAAATAAACTTTTTGTACTCTCTAACATTAAAATCCATTGGTCTATCTTACACTTTGAATGGATCTTTTATACATGCATGACTTTGTAACATGACGCACTTGTTACTTGGAAACTATTGGTTAGGAGTTAGTGCAGAGCTTCCAAATGTTGACACTTCCATTTATACAATATCAAAATAGTCGCAATTATTAATATAACCACTGATTTCATCAGAAAAGCTTTTAATCCAGGAAAACTGTCAATTTCACAGTGACAGATACAAGTTTTCTAAAATCCAGTTTTCACTTAAAAGCTGGAATTTTATCATTGGCAATAAATACTACCAGTTGTTTTCCTTAAGGCAGAAGACACATTTCATTTATTTTCAAGAAAATGTCTGCCAAATATGAATAACCGTAGTTATCTATCAACTATTATTTCCAGTAATGATAGTGCTGCCTGAAAAAAGAGAGGTATGTCAGCTTACACCTCAATTGCACAAGTGCTTTCCTTGAGATAACCGTCAAACTTCTACGTGCAGCAGAAATGCTTTATGCATACTTATATTTCATCACACAAAATATTAAAAGGCATGAACTCATGGGATGCAATTCAATAAAATTAATGATTTCTACTTCTTTGTTGAAAACTTTTATTTTTTTTAACTGACAGTGTGTGGAGGTGAGGAATACAGTCATTACTAGTAGTTTGGTGCCACTGCTTTGATTTGTGTTAAGGTGCCAGCAGTTTTACCTACCACTGTTTTTGCAACAACAGTACAAAGGTATACATCGTTTTTTTAAGGCAAATAATATATTATTATGAAATGGCTTTGAGCTTCTGGATGTCCTGACAAGGCCTCGCTCCCATCCGCCATGGTCTGAAGACTACACTTTGATAGCTATTGGCAGACAAAACCACAAAGTCCTTTCCCTCATGTCCAGATCTCCTCACCTTTTTCCAGGCAGAGCTAATCATTCACTGTTCACTGTTCTATGCTCCAAAGCACTTTGTGCATAGCTCTGTTATATTAATTCTCATGTTATGAGCTGTTCACATGCCATAGCCAAGTAGTAAGAACCAAGCTTGACTCATTCTATCCCCCAGGGCCCATTATAATACTACCACTAACATCTACCCTGTCAAGTATGAAATCAGTATGTGCTGGCTAAATGAATGAATGAATGAAGAATGCGTGAATTAATTAATTAAAAAAAATATCTCCCCAAAAGGCAAGGGAATTCTTGAATACAACCCACCAATTCCCACCACCAATATCCACTGTCCATCTAATGCCTCGACTTTCCCAACCACTTTCTGTTTCTCGCCACTAAACAGTAATTCATCCCTGGAGGATGAATTGGAAATTGCCAAGTTTTACCAGCGGGGGCCCCATCAGTAAGAAAAATTTCTCCCACTTCACCTCTTACTCCTCAGCCAGGACTAGCAAATTCTGCAGCTACTCTTGATGGGATTAGAATACACCCTCACTCTTGGAAAGGGATCAAAAGACTAAGACTTGAGAGCACTGGCCCTGGGAAGATTTTCAAATTTGGCCAAGGACCCCATAAAGTTCAAGAGATAAAATAGCATGGGGCCTAGAATGGGGATGAGGTGAGGGAGGAGTGAGGGATGGACACTCTGGCCAGAAATGTAAAGTCTTTTTTTTTTAGATGGAGTTTTGCTCCTCTTGCCCAGGCCCAGGCTGGAGTGCAAGAGCTTGATCTCGACTCACTGCAACCTCCGCCTCCTGGGTTTAAGTGATTCTCCGGCTTAGCCTCTGCTGCCACGCCTGGCTAATTTTTGTATTTTCAGTAGAGACGGAGTTTCACCATGTTAGCCAGGCTGGTCTCAAACTCCTGACCTGAGGTGATCCACCCACCTCAGTCTTCCAAAGTGCTGGAATTACAGGTGTGAGCCACCGCGCCTGACTATGGAAATGTGACGTCTTAAAAAAGGAACAGGTTTGAGACCTGGAGTTATCCAAGAAAGGTCCCTAGTGAAATATAACATCTCAGCTGAGGCACACAGCAGGCCTAACCACAGGGAGAGGAGTCATATCCCTAGGCTGGGCAAAACTCAGCCTATCTGAGAGACATTCCTGCACCTGTTAGAACAGCTTGTCCTCATATTCAAGAAGAGGACCAGCTCTTCTCAGCAGGGGGCAGGAATTCAAAAGATATTTTCTTCTGGACAAAACTGGCACTGGTTTCAGCTGCCCAGGCAACACTAACACAAATCACTACAGATTCTAAGCTCTGACTTCCTTTTTCTTTTTGAGAGGGGGTCTTGTTATGTTGCCCAGGCTGGTTTGAAACTCCTGGCTCAAGCAATCCTCCGGTCTCAGCCTCCCAAATAGCTAGGATTACAGGCTTTTTGCCACTGCACCCAGCTTCTGAGCTCTGAATTTTGACAAAGCTCACTTCTCTCCCTGAGGTCACTCATCAAAAATTAATCAGCTCAGAGCAGTGGCTCAAGAGTGTAATTCCAGCACCTTGGGAGGCCGAGATGGGCGGATCATGAGGTCAAGAGATCGAGAACATTCTGGCCAACATGGTGAAACCCCATCTCTACTAAAAATACAAAAATTAGCTGGGCATAGTGGCACACGCCTATAGTCCCAGCTACTAGGGAGGCTGAGGCAGAAGAATCGCTTGAACCCAGGAGGCAGAGGTTGCAGTGAGTCAAGATTGTGCCACTGCACTCCAGCCTGGTGACAGAGCAAGACTTCGTCTAAAAAAAAAAAATTAATCCATTGGCCAGGCTTGGTGGCTCATGCCTGTAATTTCAGCACTTTGGGGGCCAAGGTAGGAAGTTCACATGAGGCCAAGAGTTCAAAATCAGTTCTATCTACAAAGGAAGAAAACAATTTAAAATTTAGCTCAGTGTATTGGTGAGCACCTGTAGTCCCAGCCACTTGGGAGGCTGAAATGGAGGACTGCTCAAGTCCAGGAGTTTCAGGCTGTGTGAGCCATGCTCATGACACTGCACTCCAGCCTTGGTGACAAAGCAAGACCCTGTCTCAAAATTAATAACAGGCCAGGCACAGTGGCTCACCCTTGTAATCCCAGCACTTTGGGAGGCTGAGGCGGGCAGATCACGAGGTCAGGAGTTTGAGACCAGTCTGGCCAACAAGGTGAAACCCTGTCTCTACTAAAAATACAAAAAAATTAGCTGGGTGTGGTGATGGGCGCCTGTAATCCCAATTGCTCAGGAGGCTGAGGCAGGAGAATCGCTTGAACCCGGGAGGCGGACACTGCAGTGAGCCAAGAGCGTACCACTGCACTCCAGCCTGGGCAACAGAGTGAGAATCCGTCTCAAAATAAATAAATAATAATGGCCGGGCGCGGTGGCTCAAGCCTGTAATCCCAGCACTTTGGGAGGCCGAGACGGGCAGATCACGAGGTTAGGAGATCGAGACCATCCTGGCTAACACGGTGAAATCCCGTCTCTACTAAAAAATACAAAAAATTAGCCGGGCGAGGTGGCGGTCGCCTGTAGTCCCAGCTACTCGGGAGGCTGAGGCAGGAGAATGGCGTGAACCCGGGAGGCAGAGCTTGCAGTGAGCTGAGATCCGGCCACAGCACTCCAGCCTGGGCAGCAGAGGGAGACTCCGTCTCAAAATAAATAAATAAATAAATAAATAAATAATAATAATAATAATAATAATCCACAGCATCAACTATATATACAGCTCCATGGTGAGTAATGCAATGAGATATACTTCTGAGTTCCACCAGCATTTCTGACTTTGCACCTCATATGGCCTTACCTCAGTCAGTTCATAACTATAGTTATTTGAAGATATCTGAGGACACAGCTTGTGATTCTCATTTTTCATAGCATTTGATTCTACCTGGCACATGATATATTTACTTCTTGGTTTGTTTGTCATCTATCTCCCTCCACTAAAAGTAAGGTCCACGAGAGCAGCTGCTTTTTCGTTCACTGCAGTATCCCAAGGGACTCGTACAGTGCCTGACACATACTAGGTATTCAATAGAGAATTTGCTGAATGAATGAATAAAATGAATAAATCTTCGCTTTCCCTAATTTGCAAGGTAGGTTTCTCCTCTCTGACCTTTTCTTTTTTTTTTTTTTTTGAGACAGGGTCTTGCTCTGTCACCTAAATTGAAGTGCAGTTGCATGATCATGGTTCACTGCAGCCTCTACCTTTCGAGTTCAAGCAATCACTGCCAACCCTCATTCTCCCTCCTCACACAACCACTGATCCAATTTCTATCATAATAAACTAGTTTTGCCTGTTCTAGAATTTCAAATTAAATGGAATCATCAGTATGTACTCTTTGGTGCCTAGTTTCTTTTACTCATCAAGATTTGAGATTCAGCCATGTTGTCACATGAATCAGTAGTTTGTTCCATTTTGTTGCTAAGTAGTATTCCATTGAATGGCTATACCACCACTTGTTTATCCATTCATCAGTTTTTGGCTATTTTACAAATAAAGCTACTATGAGTACTCATGTACAAGTCTTTGTGTGAACATATGTTTTCATTTTTCTTGAGCAAATATCTAGGGTGGAACTGATGTATTATACAATAAAAAT
Organism: Trachypithecus francoisi; assembly: GCF_009764315.1. Taxonomy (NCBI): domain Eukaryota; kingdom Metazoa; phylum Chordata; class Mammalia; order Primates; family Cercopithecidae; genus Trachypithecus; species Trachypithecus francoisi. The sequence continues at coordinate 62,266,703 of NW_022681473.1, forward strand.
ATGTTTAACATTTCAAGTAACTACCAAACTGTTTTTTTTTTTTTTGAGACGGAGTCTCGCTCTGTCGCCCAGGTTGGAGTGCGGTGGCGCGATCTCCACTCACTGCAAGCTCCGCCTCCCGGGTTCACGCCATTCTCCTGCTTCAGCCTCCCGTGTAGCTGGGACTACAGGCGCCCGCCACCACGCCTGGCTAATTTTTTTTGTATTTTTAGTAGAGACAGGGTTTCACCGTGTTAGTCAGGATGGTCTCGATCTCCTGACCTCGTGATCCACCCGTCTCGGCTTCCCAAAGTGCTGGGATTACAGGCGTGAGACACCGCGCCCGGCCCCAAACTGTTTTCTAAAGTAGGCCTATCACTTTATACTCCCACCAGTCATGCATGATATGTCCAGGTGCTCCATATACTCCCTTATACGTGGTGACGCTAGACTGAAGCCCAGGTCAAGAACCACTCAGAATTCTTTCTATTTGGAAGGCTCTTACTTACTTCTTTCTTAACCTGCAAACTCTGACTCATGCTGTTGATCTCCATTTAAATATCTTTTCTTCAAAGATCCTGACTCATTCTCCCGCCCAAACTGGCTTAGGCTCACATTATACATTCTCAAAACAAACTACATTTTCATTTATAGCACTTTTCACAACAGTAATTATTTCTGTGATAATTTGCTAAATGTCTGTCTTCTCCACTAAATTAAATTGTAAGCTCCATAGAGGCAGGAACCATGGCTGTCTTGTTCATGGCTGAATCCTGGCTGCTAGCACCTAGCTTAGTCCCTAGCACAATAGTTAGACTTCAATGAACATGTGTTGAATGAACAAACAAATGCCCAGAAAAACTTGTTGAATGAACAAATTCTAAAAGAGATGAATAAACACCATCCTTTGCTCACAAAAAGTACTAGGAGAATGAGCACAGTATATGAATTACAAAGTAAAATATAGCAAGGGGCAAGAGACCACAGCAGCAGGAGATACCACTGAAAAACAAGTAGAAGAGAATGGGAGAAGAAGGAAGGGCAACCCAAACAAAGAAAGCCCAAAGGCAAGAAGCACAGCATCTCACACAACTTGACTTATTAAAAGATCAGGAAGTCAGGCAGGCATGGCAGCTTACGCCTGTAATCCCAGCACTTTGGGAGGCCAAGGATCACCTGAGCCTGGGAGTTCAAGACCAGTCTTGGCAACATAGGAAAACTCCATCTCTAAAAAAAATACAAAAATTAGCTGGGAGTGGTGGCACACATCTATGGTGCCAGCTACTAGGGAGGCTTGGATGAGAGGATTTCTTGGGCCTGGGAGGTCAAGGCTGCAGTGAGCTGTGAGCATGTCACTGTACTCCAGCCTCGGCAACAGAGCGAGACCCTATCTCAAAAAAAAAAAAAAAAAAGAAGAAGAAGAAGAAGAAGGAAAAGAAGGAGAAGAAGGAGAAGAAGAAGGAGAAGAAGGAGAAGAAGGAGAAGGAGAAGGAGGAGGAGGAGGAGGAGGAGGAGGAGGAGGAGGAGAAGGAGAAGGAGAAGGAGAAGAAGGAAGAAGGAAGAAGGAAGAAGGAAGAAGAAGGAGATCAAGAAGTCAAAGCATTCTTCTTACTAATCTTGCAAAAACTCCAGGTATAGAATGGGAATAATGGATGTTGAGATCACGTATTATACTCAGACTCAAAATGGCAGAATTGAAGGGGATTTGGAAGGCCTCAAGGGCCACTGCTCTTTTAACACCTGGAGAAGAAAATTGAGGTCATAAAATGGGTTGTTTTGCCCTAGGTTGGCCAGCGAAGAAGTGGCAAAACCAGATTAGAAACCACACTAACTTTCTATACCACGTCCCGTGGCAAGGCTATAGTTGGGTGATCTGAATGAGCCTATGCAACAGGGCTCCCTGGCATTACTAAGTCTTACTTTCCAAGGCAACAAAGCAAGGGTTGTGGGGTGAGGAAGCAGGGGTTCCATCAGGGATTTTTTGTCTATTAATGGCAAATACAAGAAACTCTATCTGGGCTTGTACCATTCCCCAAACAGGGTAAAATAGAACATCCTTGCTTTGCCTTAAATTCTTTAGTGTTCAACCCTCTGAAACAAACTAGCCAAAGACCTCTTTCTCATTAGAACTTAAATATAAAGTTTAAGAATCACTAGAGAAGGAAAACTGAGTCTCTGGTACACCATGCTGGGAGGAGCAAAAAGAGCATAAGAATATGCTTCTGTTAAACCTAATCGTCTGCTAGAATAGAAGTCTCTGGCTATCTTTCCTCCAGGGTACACTCAGCTACTCCTTCTTGTGTCCCATTTCTACCTTCCTCCTCCTGTAAGCATTCTTTTCTTCAAATTTTGATCTCACAAGAAGCCTCCTTCCAGAAGAAAATGGCTAATCCCTACAGCTAGTCACCAACAAGCAGGACTTGACCTCAATAACATGGGCTTCTGGTGCAGGAGCCATCCCCAACTGTTATGACACCCTTTGCCTACTCCTTGGTTTCCCACAGGGCTTCAGACTCCTGGTAGACAGCCTATTTGGCTGCCCTTTTGTTTCTATGACCTTTCCGACTGAACTGAAAGTGTCTGACTGACTCCCAGTTCAGCGTTCACATGCTGGAATACCCATTTCAACACTTATTTAACACTTTCAAGCAGCTTTTGCTGATGACTGAACTGGCTGAACTAGGCAAAGACACTGGGAACTCAAACAGTAACATATACTTCTCTGGCCTCCAGGATCCCCTTTTTCCCCAATCCCCAATTGTTGAAATATGTACTGAATTGCAGAGGCAGCAAATATGGGTCTTTGAATTCCAACTTTCCTATGCATTGACTAATCCTAAGGATTAATGCTCTTACCTGAAAAATCAGTCAAATCTTTTGAAAAATAGTAAAGCTCTATACAAATGTTAGTTGTTCATCTGTCAGTTTCTAGTCTCTGCTTAACCCGGAAGACTGTATTTTATTACATATTTATTTATTTATGAGACAGGGTCTCACTCTGTCGCCCAGGCTGGACTGCAGTGGCAAGATCATGGCTCACTGCAGCTTCCACCTCCCAGGCTCAGCCTCCCAAATAGCTGAGACCACAGGCATGCACCACTGTGCTTGGCTAATTTTTGCCTTTTTTGTAGAGATGAGGTTTCACTATGTTGCCCAGTCTGGTCTTGAACCCCGGGGCTCAAGCAATCCACCGCCTCAGCCTCCCAAAGTGCTGGGATTACAGGCATGAGCCACTGAGCCTGGCCCTGAAGTCTTATCTTTCCAACAATAGCAAAGAGAGTCTTTGATTCTTCTGGTGTTCCCCTCTGTCTAGCCCAGTGCTGGGTAGCACAATATCTGATCTAGAGACCATTGAAAGCTGCATACTGATTTTGAAGGTTTGCTATCCCAGGTTTGGGGTCCCACATACCATAGGTCTTTATATATACTAAAACTTCCAAGAAGCAAGACAGCCCCGGAAGAATTAAATCAACACACACTTGTTCAAAAGCTACCCAAAACTATCTGACTGGCGCCTGACCCAAACGTTCTTGTGCCCTAGCCAGCACTCATCAGGGTCTGAGATAGCCAAAAAAATAATTACAGACAACTCAAATGGCTTTCTGCTGGGAAAAATTTTCTGAAAGTGTTGGAGTGGGCACCCAAGGACTTGCCCAGATAAAGGACAATCCCTAGGAGACATGTCCAACTTATCAGTGGACCCTCTAAGATTATACCCTTCTGGGTTCAATCAGTAAGGCTGGTTCCCAACAATCAGTCCCAATCACAGCAGCTCTAAGAGCACAGTGATAAAAACTTTGAAAATATAAACACTGAGGAACCAGGCACACCACTGCAGGGGGTAAAAACAATGTGGATTCCAGTTTCCACAGTAATAAGAGGACAGACTCAAACCTCCCAGGCCTCTTGCTGGCTGGTTAGAAGAGAACACATTCCTGGGCTCCAAAAGATACATGAACTAGGAGAGAGCTTCTCATTATCTTTCTGCCCCATATAAGCCTCCACTCAGACAATAAAAGAAAGATAACTGGCCCCTCTTTGTCTTTTCTTGGGAGAAGATAACCAATAGCATCTACTAAACAACGTTGCAGTCAAGATGATCATTCTAGGAACCAGGTTCTGACTCTCTTCCTGCTGCTGAAGAGCAGCCCTTCCTTACAGGGTGCCTTTCTCAGCTGGGGGAGCAGAGTGTCCTCCCAGAAAGGAGACTATCCAGAATGAAGTCTGCCTGAGCCTTCTGGCAGCCCAGGCTCCATAGCCCTGCTCCCTCCTCTGCACAAGCCTGATCTGATTTCTGAGGACGATATCTCTATGACAAAGCAGTTCAGGCTTCTATATCTCTTGCCTGGGTTACAACAGTTTCCTCACTATTCTCCCTGTCTCTGTTCTAGTTTCTTTCAGACTCGTCCTCTACCAAGCAGTGAGTACAATTTTCCTAAAATTCAAATCTGGGCCAGGCACAGTGGCTTATGCCTGTAATCCCAATATTTTGAGAGACTGAGGCGGGAGGATCACTTGAGCCAGGAGTTCAAGATGAGCCTGACCTGATCAAAGCAAGACCCTGTCTCTACAAAATAAAAATTAAAAAATTAGCTGGGTATGGTATCATGTACTTGTAGTTCCAGCTGCTTGGGAGGCTAAGGCAGGAGGATCCTTTGAGCCCAGGAGTTTGAAGTTGCGGTAAACTATGATCACGCCACTGCACTCCAGCCCAGGTGACAGAGCAAGACGTTGTCTCAAAAAAATAAAATAAAATTCAGATCTGACTAGATAGCCCTCCTGAATAAAATCCTTCACAGACCCACAAAAAAACCTGTACATAAATGTTCACAGAAGCTTTATTTGTAATACCCAAAACTGGAAGCAGCCCATATATTCTTCAACAAGTGAATGGTTAAACTCCAGGACTTACATACAATGGTACACGACTCAGCAATAAAAAGGAATGACCAGCCAGGCGCAGTGGCTCATGCCTGTAATCCCAGCACTTTAGGAGGCCGAGGTGGGCAGATCTTGAGGTCTGGAGTTCGAGACCAGCTTGACCAACATGGTGAAACCCCGTATCTACTAAAAATACAAAAATTAGCTGGGCGTGGTGGTGCGTGTCTATAATCCCAGCTACTCAGGAGGCTGAGGCAGGAGAATCGCTTGAACCGGGGAGGTGGAGGTTGCAGTGAGCCGAGATCGTACCACTCCACTCCAGCCTGGGCAACAGAGCAAGATTTCGTCTCAAAAAAACCAAAAAAACAAAAACAAAAATGACCTATTGATACACACAGCTTGGATGACTTTCCAAGGAATTGAACTGAGCAAAGAAAAAAAAGAAGCCAATTCCAAAAGGTTATATACTCTGTGATTCCATTTATGTAACATTTTTTTTTTTTGAGACGGAGTCTCGCTCTGTCGCCCAGGCTGGAGTGCAGTGGCCGGATCTCAGCTCACTGCAAGCTCCGCCTCCCGGGTTTATGCCATTCTCTCGCCTCAGCCTCCCGAGTAGCTGGGACTACAGGCGCCCGCCACATCGCCCGGCTAATTTTTTGTATTTTTTTAGTAGAGACGGGGTTTCACCGTGTTAGCCAGGATGGTCTCGATCTCCTGACCTCGTGATCCACCCGTCTCGGCCTCCCAAAGTGCTGGGATTACAGGCTTGAGCCACCGCGCCCGGCCTATGTAACATTTTTGAAAGGATAAAATTCTAGAAATGGAAGACAGAGAGAGGTCAGGAATGAGGAAGGGAGTTGAAAGGAGATGGGAGTGGTTATAAAAGTATAGGAAGGATCTTTGTGGTGTTGGAATAGAACTTTATACACATAGATGAGTACAAGTAAAACTGGAAAATCTGAACAAGATTGGTGGATTTTATCAATGTCAGTGTCACTATCCTGGCCATGATATACTACAGCTTGTCCAAAATGTTACCATGGAGGAAACTGCAAAGTTTTCCAGTGATCTCTCCACATTATTTCTTAGAACTCCATGTAAATCTACAATCATGTCAATAAAAACTTTAATTTAAAAAATCCTTCACAGGGTCCCAAACTCCCTTAACAGTGATGCTTGACTTTTTTCAGTAAGGAATTCCAAAGAGCTCCATGTAATGATAGTTGTGCTTTTACTAACCACTGGTTGAAAAATGACTGAGGAAATAATATGGATTCATGAGACACCCCTCAAAGACCCCTTTCAGGCATTCAAATCCCCAAGACTGGGAATGCTTGGCCTTTGTAATGAATATAAGTTAGAAAAGCATACAAGACTTTTTCAAGAGGCTGTCTCTATAGCGTTTTCTAGCCTTATCTCCTGCCACTCACCAGCTCACATATACCCTACGCTCCCACCATACTAAATTACTTTCAGTTCCATAAATATGCAAGGCTCACTTTGTGGCTTTGTACATGATGTTCCCTCTGCCCGCAATATCCTTGCCCCATTCTACACCTGACTAATTCATGCTCAGGTTTCAAGATTCTACTCAGGCTTTTTCTAATTTCTCTGGAAGCCGTCTCTATACTGACCCCTGGGGTTTGAGTAGGAGTCCCTCTTCTGTGCTCCTATAGCCCCTGTGCTTCTCTTTATCACAATTTGGACCAATTACTTAAATTCTCTATGCCTACATGTCTACCTGTAAAATAAGGAGAAAACAGTATCTACCTCATAGGGTTGTGAGAATTAAATGAGTTAATAAATATAAAGTACTTCAAATAGTGCATGGCACATAGTAAGTGTTCAATTATTACCATGTTATTTTTGTTGTAATTGTCTAACTAGTACACTGAAATATCTAGGCAGAAATTGGTATTTGCATTCGCGTCTAGTACGGCATATAGTAGATGCTTGGTAAATATTTGAGAAGAGAATTAAAGGATCTAAGGTTAGGGCAGGAAGGTAGAATCTAAATTAATGGTAGAACCAGAGATTTAGAGGATTGGGAATAACTGCTAAGAGCAGGAGGTGAGTACAGGTTGGAACTAGGAATAAGATAGACATATTTAGAAAATAAGTGTAAAAAGATCCAGACTATTATAGATTGAGAACTTGGATGAATAAGCACAACTGAGACCTCCTAAATTATACATATCTTCTAAACTGGCTCATGTAGGGCTCCTTTGATTTGTCATCATAATTTGTTCATGTAGAGCTAGAAAAGTTGTCTAACCTTTTGGAGGCACTATTTTTTCATCTGTAAAATATGGCACAATAATGTATTTTTCTAAATATATAAGATTATGCAAGCAAACTACATAGTCTACAGATTCAAGTAAAACTAGCTTGTTCTTAGTAAATATTAGGTTCTCCTCATCCCTTAATTATTTTTCTCTTATATATTAAAAAAAGAAAAGATACTCCCCTTGGATAATAACCGCCTAGAAGAAGATAAAGGGAGATATGGGAAACTGACCTATACAAAACAAAGCACCAGAGCTTAAGAAAGGGTGGATAGGTACCTAGAATTATTCTCTCTCTAGCTTTTCATGTCTAATACTTTCTGACCCTTCAAGCCCAGGGAAGGCCCTGGGATGCCTTCTTTAACTACTCTGGGCCCTATAAGTCTCCCATTTTGAGGTCAGAGTACTGAGCCTACACTGGCCAAAGGACCACCTCATAAGAGCTCTTCTAAACCTAACTGAATTCTGTTCTCATGTGGCCTGTTAGCTCCTCTAGAATGGAACTTGAGTGTCTTTTTGCTTTCTCCACAAGAACAGAATTAAGAATACTTTAACTCTCTAAGGGAGAAAGGGAGGATGAACATGTCAGGAACTAAGTTGAGCACTTCTATATATGTTGTCTCCGAAACTTTGTAAAGTCAGTACTTTTATTATCCCCAATACAATATGAGGAAACTGAAGCCCAGATACAATAAGTAACTTTCCCAAGGTCACATATATGGTGAAAGTAGGGCTGGAAGTGGGATACAGTCTGTCTCCAGAGCCTTGATAAGAATAAATGCATATAGGTGCCTACCTGGTAACTAACCACACGGCTGATTTACTGGGCAATTCAGTGACATCAGCTCCCCACCTCAACTCCTCTCTGCTGCCAATCTGAGCCTGGGAGAGCTGTTTGGCTTCCTTTCTTCCTCTTATTTTGTCCAATATAGGAAATACAAAGGTAGCCCACCGTGTCCCTTGTAGGATGGAGTATGTGGAAAAAACACATGAAACAGAGGGCCCCCATTAGGGGTAATAAACTAGAGCCAAATATTCAACATCAGAGCCAGAAAGCCCTCCCTAGTTAAAACTTTCTGGCTTCAGAAAGGAGGAAATTGAACCCTGAGAGGGGAGGTCACTTACATAAGATCATACAGCCGAGTAGAGACTAAAACTCTGTCTTCTGACACTCAAATTGGTGCCCACTTTGGTCTACCCTGTACCAGGCTATGGAGACAGAACTACAATATGACCTGTCAGGCCTGTCACTAAGTGCAAAACCCAAAAGCTGTAAACACAGGAAATGGGTTGGGATGAGGTTCAGAGGAGCAGCAACATTTGCCAAGTTAAAAGTGTTCAAGGGTTTCCTGTCCACAGCTGTTAACTGTCAAAGAAATGTTCCAGAAAGCAATACAAGGCAGAAAGAAAAAAAAAAAAAAAAAAAAACCCCACTAAGAATGAGGAGAAAATAGTCAGGCTTAGATATGCCTTGGTAAATTATTTAGCCCAACACACTTAGTTTTACAGATGAGGAAACTAAGACCCTCCTCCCCGCAAAAGAGAAGTGATTTGTCCCAACACAAATACAGAACTTAAGGACTCTTACAAAGCACTGAGTTGGTTCAAATCATTCATTTTAATGACGAGAGCCTGAGACACAGAGGGAAAGGGCCATGCCCAATGTCACACAGTCACATAGTGGCAGAGCCAGCACTAGAACTCAAGGCTTCTACCTCACAGACCAGTGTGCTTCCCACTGGTTAGAGTGAGCCAAATAAAGTTATTTACCTGGAGTGATGGAGTGATGTGGGTAGTGTTTTGGCCCTGGAAAAAGTATAGCAGGTCAGGAAACATAAAATAAGCAGGATATGGTAATGGCTAACAAAGAATGACAGGACCCAGGGCCAGCCTAAAGGAGCCAAAATAAAAATGCTTCTGATTGCTTAAGACACTTGGAAAACTAAGAGGCAGAAAAATATTCTGGCTATTTTAGGAACCTAGAATCCAACGAAGAACAAGCAGGGAAGGCAGAGAGAAAAGGCCAGAAATGCTAAGAACAATCCCAAAGTATGCTACTTTCTTTGTCCTAGGCCAAATATCCAGAAAACATCACCTCAGAAGCACCTCTGGGTTCTGCTCACTATAGGGGTACTACAGTAACCAGCAGATTCTTGGGTTCCACACACACACAGCCAACAGGTATGGAGGGGAATGACATTTACACACTTCCTGGCATTTCATATTAACTTAATTCTCACATCAGGCCTACAGGACAAATATTTTGATTCCCATTTAACAGATAGGAAAACTGGGGCATAGAGAGGGCAAGTCTCTTGCTCATGATCATAAAATTAGTATTGTGTATAGCAAATTCAGTATTCAAACGTATACTATTATTCAATAAATTCCTACCCAGTGCCTGCTGTTCCAACCCCATTGATATAGTTTGGATATTCGTCCCTACCCAAATTTCATGTTGAACTGTACTCTCCTATGTTGGAGGTGGAGCCTAGCGGGAGGTGTGTGGGTCATGGGGGCGGATCCCTCCTGGCTTGATGCTGTCTTCGTGACAGTTCTCACAAGATCTGGTTTAGAGTGTATGGCTCCTCTGCCCACCCACTCTCTATCTTGCTCTTGCTTTTACCATGTTAAGTGTCTGCTCCGTCTTAGTCTTTCACCATGATTGTAAGCTTCCTGAGGCTTCCCTAGAAGCTAAGCAGTTGCCAGCACCACGCTTCCTGTAAAGCCTGCAGAACTGTGAGCCAATTAAGCCTCTTTTCTTTATAAATTACCCAGTCTCAGGTATTTCTTCATAACAATGCAAGAATGGCTAATGTACCTATGCTAAGGACTATAGATATAATAATAAAACAGACATGGTCCCTGGCCTAACAGAGTCTCAATCAGGGAAGAAGCAGTTAAGTAATAATGAGTATTATAATAATACACAACATTTTTTTTTTGAGACAGAGTCTTTCTGTGTCGCCCAGGCTGGAGTACAGTGGTGCAATCTCAGCTCACTGCAACCACTGCCTCATGGGTTCAAGCAATTCTCTTGCCTTAGTCTCCCAAGTAGCTGGAATTACAGGCATACACCACCACGCCCAGCTAATTTTTTTTTTCTTTTTTTTTTTTGTATTTTTAGTAGAGACAGTGTTTTACCACATTGGCCAGGCTAATCTCAAACTCCTGACCACAGGTGATCCGCCCGCCCCAGCCTCCCAAAGTGCTGGGATTACAGGCATGAGCCACCACGCCCAGCTTATACAACATTTTTGAATGCTTACCATATGTCAGGCACTAGTCTACATTCTCCATATATCCTGCCTTATTTAAATTCTCACAATAACTGCCAATGAGGCACTTGCCATTATTCTCTTCATTTTACAGACAGGAAACTAAGGCACAGAGAGATAAGTAACTTGCTCAAGAGCACATAGCCAGTGAGTTGTAAAAGTAAGGATTCAAACCCAGGCAGCTTGACTTCAAAGCCTATACTCCTAATAGCTACCTCCAAACAAGCAATGGTAAGACAGCCTAGTGAGTACTCTGATAGAGGGAAGTCAGAATATGGAGGGCCTTGCTGGGACAACTGGGTCACCCATATTATATAATGAGGAGTCATTAGATAAAGACTGGAAAGAACAGAAAGACCGAAATTGAGCATCGAGGACTAGGTTATACTAGCTGATTCCTCCAGAGATAGGAAAACCCTAGCAAGAAATGATGGGATGGTGACCAGAGTCACTACACTCCTGCTCTGATTAGGGTACCATCACCTCTACCGTGCAGCAGAGCTCTCTCATCCAACGTCTCACCCATGCTCACTACAATTCAAGGAGTCAGGCAGAGCAGAGGTTCCTGATCCCACTTGACAAATGAGGCCCACACAGCGGTAGTGATTTGTCCTAGGTGGCACAGTGAGTTGGTAACAGAAGAAAGTCTCTTACTTAAATTGTGCTCTTTCTAGTAGACTACTTTGTCACAAAAGGAAAATCCAAAACATAGTATTGAGGAAGAGTTAAAAACTGTAGATTTCTCTGACCATTCTCTTTTCATCTTATCATCACTCCCATCCCACTCCCCCCTCCACTCCCACTACACAGGCACAGAGAGTTCTGGCTGCTTAAATATACTCATGCTCCCTCCCTTGGTGTCTCCAGAGGCCAGCGATTCAATCAGTGAGTTAATCAGGCACAAAACCTTGGCTGCCATGAGAAGCCATGTCCTCAGGGAAACATTCCCCTCCATCAGCTCATCCACAGCATACAAATCTTTAAATGGCAGTTAAAGAATTGAGAAGAATGCTGAAAAGAAAAGCCAGGGGTAACACCCTGTAAAAGGAAAGCATTTCATATTATCTCAAGTCTGAACAGAAGACATAGAATTTGGTCCCAGCCTAAGGCCCCTTCCTCCAATCAACTCAGTTGGGATCTTAAGTTCCTAAAAAAGAAAGAAAATGTGCTAAAAATCCATCATTAACTCATTAATTAATTCATCTGTTCATTCATTATTGATGTCTATTCTGTACATAACTTATGTTAGGTGGTAGAGCCAAACAACTTTAAAAAAAAAAATCTCCGGCCGGGCGCGGTGGCTCAAGCCTGTAATCCCAGCACTTTGGGAGGCCGAGACGGGCGGATCACAAGGTCAGGAGTTCAAGACCATCCTGGCGAACACAGTGAAACCCCGTCTCTACTAAAAATACAAAAAACTAGCCGGGCGAGTGGCGGGCGCCTGTAGTCCCAGTTACTTGGGAGGCTGAGGCAGGAGAATGGCGGGAACCCGGGAGGCGGAGCTTGCAGTGAGCTGAGATCTGGCCACTGCACTCCAGCCTGGGCGACAGAGCAAGACTCCGCCTCAAAAAAAAAAAAAAAAAAAAATCTCTGCCTTCAAAAAGTTTACTTTCTAGCTTATACTTCATTATAAATGAAGATATCTTTTGACTAATACATTTGCTTCTATCACTTATGTGAATCTGTGTATATAAGTGATAATTTGTTTTCTTTAAGTCATAGTGATATGACTTAAATACACAAAGGAAAAATGAAAGGAAAGTTGTCTTTGTTCCTTAGTATAATTTTCCATCTATTCTAGCATAATTTTTTGTTTGGTTGGTTTTTGTCTTTTGCAGAGACAGAGTCTCTCCTGTTGCCCAGGATAGCCTCAAACTCCTGGGCTCAAGGGATCCTCCCACCTCGGCCTCCCAACATGCTGGGGTTACAGGCATGAGCCACTGCACCCAGCCTAGACTTTTTTTTTAACTGTGAATTGGCCTGTGGCTCTCTTGGAAAAACCTATATTGAGCAATAATCTTTTTTTTATTAAAGCACAATAGCTTTTTTTTTTTTTTTTTTTTTTTTGAGACGGAGTCTCGCTCTGTCGCCTGGGCTGAAGTGCAGTGGCCGGATCTCAGCTCACTGCAAGCTCTGCCTCCCGGGTTTACGCCATTCTCCTGCCTCAGCCTCCCTAGTAGCTGGGACTACAGGCACCCGCCACCTCGCCCGGCTAGTTTTTTGTATTTTTTAGTAGAGACGGGGTTTCACAGTGTTAGCCAGGATGGTCTCGATCTCCTGACCTCGTGATCCGCCCGTCTCGGCCTCCCAAAGTGCTGGGATTACAGGCTTGAGCCACCGCGCCCGGCCGCACAATAGCTTTAGAAGAAAAAAAAAACAAAAGGCTTACCAGTTTACAGTCTGTATTGTCTGGTAAAGAAGACAGGTAATCAAGAGGCGTTGCATGGAGGTAAGAATGGGTATGGTATGTGATCAAGTTACCAGCCAAACCAGGACTTCAACCCAGTTTCTCTATCGCAGTTAACGATGCAGAAAAGCACTCCTTAAATGGCCATGTAATATTTAGACAGTACGTGGCAATTTCACCATGTGAGTAGTCCCCATTTTCTACTAGGAAATATCTACAATCACAGGATATACCAGGTTCTGTGGAAGCAAGTTGACTAATTCTTTCCTAGGAGTCAGGGAAAGGCTTCCCAAAGAAGATGCCCTCAGAGCTTGGCCTTAGGAAATACAAAACATCTAGATGACAGAAGGCTGAGCATGCACAGGCACAGCTGGCAAGGGCTCAGAGAAGACTAGAGGGTCCCAGGCTCCTAGCAGAAGAGTTGCCTTGGGGTAAAAGAAATGATATAACCCTGGTTGCTTTAGCAACGATAACATCTTTCTGGGGTGTCTGTTCCAGGCAATGTCCATCAGACTCTGTACAGGACCTAACTACTCTGCACTCAAAAAGCTCTAAGCATTAGCTTGAGACTCTATGAGAGGTGTCTCTATCTTGCTCTCAAACACTTCCTGCCTTGCACACTAGCCCCCAAAGCAGCCAGGAACACATTACCTCATAAAGAGCTCTGCTGGTACCACAAATGGCCTTATGACATGAGACTTAAAGCCAGCCAAAATGAGAAATGATCCAGTTCAAATGCAACCTTTGGAGGTTTTTAACCTTCAGCTGGCCAAAGATGAAGATAAAAGTCCTTTAATGCTGCATAAACAGAGAGCAAAGCAAACCGCCCATACCAAACCACAGTTCATTGAGAGGAAACCCAAAATCCAGTAGTCCCTGCCACCCTACCGATCCATCACCAAACCCATGTTCCAGCTAGGCCCACTCTAGGCCCACAGCACAGGCAACACTACAAAGAAGAATAGGGTAGGTTCTCAGGAACTCTCCTGAGGCACATCCAAATGGAAGAGGGCAACTGTTTATGGTTCTTTCCCACCATCAACACTACCCTCAATGCCAGATCAGCCTGGCCCTTATGGGACTTAGAAGTCTACAAAGAAGCTGAAAATGTGTCACCCAGGCACCTCAGACCACTCTGCCCAGGAAATGGAGGCTATTTATGCCACTCGCATAGTCAGACTGCCTTCTATGTGTGGTCTAGATATTACATGGCCATTAGTGCTTCTCTGCACAGCTCACTGCAATAGACAGACCAGGCTGAAGTCCTGGTTTGGCTACTAACTTGATCACACACCATATCCATTCTTACCTCCATGCAGTGCCCACCGATGATCAAATTCTACCCTATCTTCAAACCCAATCCAAATACTGCCTCCTCTAATGAGATCTTCCTGCCTTTTACGTCATCAGTGATCACTCTATTTGTATTTGAACATTTTTTAATTGACATGTAATTAAAGCCTATTTTTGATCATTTTATATACTCAAAAATATGTATAGACAGGGCTTTGTGGCTCCTGACTATAATCCCAGAACTTTGGGAGACAGAGGCAGGAGGGCTGCTTGACTCCAGGAGTTCGAGACCAGTCTGTACAACAACATAAGACCCTCTCTCTACAAAAATAAAAAATTAGCTGGGTGTGATGGTTCAAACCTGTAGTCTCAGGTACTCAGGAGGCTGAGGTGGGAGGATTGCTTTAGCCCAGGAGGTCAAGACTGCAGTGAGCCATGATCCTACCACTGCATTCCAGCCTGGGCAACACAGTGACACTGAGACTCTCTCTCTCTCTCTCTCTCTCTCTCTCTCTCTCTCTATATATATATATATATATATGTGTGTGTGTGTGTGTGTGTGTGTGTGTGTGTGTGTATACTGTTTGCTACAACATTGCTGCATTCCTTTCACCAGAACTCAAGTTATTTGACAAGGCTGCCCAAGTCCTACACATCTACTGCCTAACCCTACCAGAAATTACTTTCAAATATAACAAATGTTTTGTAGTGCTAGATGATTTAACATGGACACACCCTATCTCAAGAACCCATTGCCAACTCTCCTCCCTCTAATTATTCATCCTGCACCTCCCAGTCAGATCTGTTTTGTTTAATATCACTTTATGCAGGCCTCACCTTGCTTACCACTTTCATGGATCTTCATTACCTACAGCAGAAGTCTTCGAACTGTAGATATCAATCCCTCAGTCAGTGGGTCATTTTTGTTTTGCTTAATTATCAGAGTTCATCAGTAGAGGCATGTACTCTTTTGTAAAAGTTTTGTTTCATTTAAATAATAACAATAAAAATTATAGCACCTTACATGTATGTAGCATTCTGTGTCAGATACTATTCTAAGCATTTTATATTTGTTATCTCATTCATCCTCACAACAACCCCATGAGAGATCATTATCATCATCTCCATTTCTCAGCTCAAGAAACTGAGGCACAGAGAAGTAAACTAACTGGTGGCATACAGAGACAGGCAGTCTGGCTCTAGAGTCCAAGCTCTTAGCTACTACGCTACACTGAAGAGTACAAGAAAGGCCTTCCTATAAATATAAACATGGACATATGACATAAAAACACTTCTAACAAAAACATCTCTTTTAAATAAAGTCCAAACTTCTCTGTCTCTTTAATTTTACTCCACTGCTCCTTCCACGTATCCTCCACTCCCCCAAGATTGATATTCTCTGTGGGACCTGTTCCTCCATTCATGGCTTGCCATCCCCTCTTTTCTCTTTCTCCAAATGCAAACCAGCCTTTCCGGTTTAGGTCCTCCAGGACAGCTCCTTGAAAGGGTCGTGGGGGAGGCAGTCAGTGCATGGGGGTATGCTGCTTCCCAATAGCCTACCATGATGCATCAGCCACTATGCTGGTGCTTTACACACATCACCTCATTATTCCTCACAACCCTGTGAGTCTGCTGTTATTATCCCCATTTTACAGAAAAGGAAAAAGTAGTTCAGGGAATTATGTTAACTTGCCAGTGGCCTACAGTTCTAAAGCATACACTCTTTCCAGCCCCTTATGATCTATTCTCCACATTTAAATATTTACATGTATACAATTTGATTTTGCATTTTATTTAAACTGCCTCAAACTATTTTCCTATTTATGTATGTGTCTTATCTCCCAAACTGGACCCTGAGCCCCTCTCCTCCCCTCACACCAACGGCTTCCCCTATACCCCCTAACAGAGCTAGGCACACAGAGTTTTGGCCAAAACAAATTGATAAGTCTGGGCTCACTAGAAGACAGACTGTTGTGTTCTGGGTAAAGCTGCTAAATAGCTGGGCTTTAAGCATACAAAACTATTAATTAATTTCTTCTGGAGTTAAGGAAAAAGGTCTCTTAACCAAGAAAATCACACAGTGAAGTCTATGAGTCACTCTTGTCAGCAATGATATGAAGATCCCAGAAAACAAGTAACAAAAAAAGAATTACAGTGGGTGGAGTGTTTTTTCTCTTCCTACTCCTTAGGGAACACAACTGGGATGATGATCCCTAACGAGTGCACACAGCTTCAGCTACAGAACAAGGGAATCCCAAAGAGAAGGTCAGCCAAAAACAGCCAACCCAAAAGGTGCCCGGAGAAAGCCTCCAGGTGGCTCAGAAGAATAGGGAAAGAAAAATACTGGCCAAGGAAACAAAGAATCTTCCTTGTTCCTAGTTCTATGTTCTGATTCATTCACTTATTTAACAAATATTTATTAAGAGCACTGAGGATACCAGTTGATCCAGTGTGTAATCTGGACAGGTAAATTATTTAACTTCTCTGAATCTCAATTTCTTCATATCTAAAATGACTTAATAAGCACTTTCTTGCCTATATCACAAGGTATTGAGAGGGTCAAATGAGAAAGGATAGACTAACATTGTGGACAAATAATAAAGCTGTATTTTTTTAATTGTGGTAAAACATACATTTAAAAGGCTGTATTTTACATCTGTATTTCTCTGGCCTAAGTGGAATGCAGTGGTTGGGAGAAATGCAGACATGAGATCAGCGGTAACCTCAACTATGTCATAGTCACCTACTTTCCTGACCCCACTGTTGGGCCTGTAAGATTTGCAAGAATCACCAAACAAAGTCAGTTCTAGAATTTTCACTTTGGAAAAGCCTAGAAGATTCACAGAATCTCAGAGCCAGAAGGTTCTTTAGAAGTCAACTCAACCTAACTCATACCTTTCTCCTGTCTCTTCCATCATAACTAAATAATCATGATGGCACTGCCTAAGTGTATATCCTCTGATAGCCCCAGAGATCAAGCAGCATTTTATAAGCCAGTCTATCTAGTCTCAATTCTATTGCTATCCCTTAGTTTTTAGAAAATTCTTGTCTAAATATTTTATGAAGGGCTCAGTTATATGTAATACAGGAAAATTATTTGCCCAACTTGGGGCTAAACATAAAGGGAGAACAGTACCTTGCTAAGCTAGTATGGCAGTAGTGGAGAAAATTAGTAAGAGTCCCTCCTAGGAAAAGGGGTTTCAAGATACTGGTTCAGACTGCATAGCCACTTGCCCCTTCTCACATCTTCTAATGTTAACCCTGCTCATTCTAGATGATGGTCTTAAACTGTCTTTTTTGGGTTTTTTTGGGACACTCTTGCTCTGTCACCCAGGCTGGGGCGTAGTGGTGCTATCTCGGCTCACTGCAACCTCTACCTCCCGGATTCAAGCAATTCTCCTGCCTCAGTCTTCTGAGTAGCTGGGATTACAGGTGTGTGCCACCACACCTGGCTCATTTTTATATTTTTAGTGGAGACAGAGTTTCTCTATGTTGGCCAGGCTGGTCTCAAACTCCTGACCTCAGGTGATGCACCCACCTTAGCCTCCCAAAGTGCTGGGATTACAGGCATGAACCACGTGCCCAGCCTTAAGCTGTCATTTTAAAACTGTCAGTCCTTCCTGTCAGCCCCTTTCAATGTTTAGAAACATTAAATCATTCTGGGACAGATCCTCACTCTTAAGGGGCCCTGTTTTAATGATAAAACATAAAGCAAAAGAGCACACATTGCCCTTGGGGAAAAGGATACAACAGGATATTTTGTGACTTGGCAAAGACTGTTCTCAACACCCTGTGATATGCAAAGCTGAAGAAAATGAAAACAAATATGAATGGGGTCTAAAGCCCTCCTAGGGAGAGACTGAAACTTTGACCCCCCCCCACTTACTTCTGAAGTACAATGCTATTAGAATTTCTCTAACAGGCCAGGCACGGTGGCTCATGCCTGTAATCTCAGAACTTTGGGAGGCCGAGGCAGGTGGATCACTTGAGGTCAGGAGTTCAAGACCAGCCTGACCAACATGGCAAAACCCTGTCTCTACTAAAAATGCAAAAACAAATTAGCTGGGTGTGGTGGTGGACACCTATAATTCCAGCTACTCGGGAGGCTGAAGCAAGAGAATCGCTTGAACCCAGGAGGCGGAGGTAGCAGTGAGCCGAGATCACACCACTGCATTGTAGCCTGGGAGACAAAGCAACACTCCATCTCAAAAAAAAAAGGAATTTCTCTAACAAACTCAACATCCCAGGTGAAGTTAAAGGTAGAGAGGGACACTAATAGCCAACAGTAAGTGTTCATGCTGAAGGGATGTCCCAAGCTGGATATTTTAACCAAAATGATCATATGATCATGAGAGAAGGCTGGTTGGCTGTTTCTAGAGCTAGAATGTGGTGGAAGCTAGAAACACTTCTAGACTTAGCCAACTGGAAGATTGTGGGGGTTTCCTCCTCCAGTGGATGAGCTTATATACATATAAACTTGAGCATTCACTTTGAGAGCTCAAGCAGAGTGAACCCTAGGACCAAGAGTGACACTGAAGGACTGCCATCATCCTCCCTCAATGAACCACTGTGACTTATGCAGAATCAAGTTCTTGTGGCTACAGTAAATAAGGAAACCACATTCTGTGAAAGATCCATTTTAAAAAGCCATACTGTGCAGCACCAACAGAAGCTAAAAATGGGGCCTGCTAGCAGGCCAATAAGATTATTTAGTTCTCTGCTTAGAACTAAGCCTGACCCCTTTGGATTGAATAGGCCCTTAGAGTTTTTGAATACTTCATAAAGAGAAAGAGGGAAGAAGAACCGCCCTAAGGGAAACATATTAAATTTCCAGATAATTTCACACTCATTCTAGAGATTTTTTTTATTATTATTACTGAGATGGAGTCTCGCTCTGTTGCCCAGGATGGAGTACAGTGGTGTCATCTCGGCTCACTGCAACCTACGCCTCCTGGGCTCAGGTGGTCCTCCCACCTCAGCTCCCCAAGTAGCGAGGACTACAGATGTGTGCCACTACACCCAGCTACATTTTGTATTTTTTGTAGAGATGGGGTTTTGCCATGTCACCCAGGCTGGTCTCGAACTCCTGGACTCAAGTGATCTGCCTGCCTCGGCCTCCCAAAGTGATGGGATTACAGGCATGGTCCACTGCACCCGGCTGCAGAGATTAATTTTAATATTGAAAAAAGACCTGATCTTATTTGTACTCCAAGCTAATGAGATATGAGATATGTCATATTCACTGTACTTTAATTTTTCCAAAATACACCATCCCACCCATTGGATTCTAATTACCCCTTCTGAAGCCACAAAGAAAAACAAGCTGGTTTTCTCTGCCAAAGAATAGCCTTTCAAGGATATGATGCCAATGATTACATTTTCTCTTCAGGGCATCCAATCTTGGCTCCTTCAACCTCTCCTCAAAGGATTGGATTTCAAGGCCACTCTCCATCTTTGGACTGTTGCCTCTATAGTGCCAAGTCCAGAATGGGCTGCAGCCACTACTAAGATCACTCTCAGAACATATGAGACTATCATCTCTTCTCATTTTCTATATTTCTCCTCCAGTTATGTGAGCCTAGGAGCCAGTCCTTTTTTCAGATACTACATCAAACTGGTAACCTTATTATAAGACTCCCTAGTCTACCCTATTCTTTGAAGGCCTGGAGAAGCAAAGGCTGGGCAAAAGGCACATTGTTCTGCCTTCTTTGGGTCTTGGAACTGTAGGGTACTGAGATAGCTATCTCATTCCTCTGTACTGCCTATCTCTGGGCCTTTTGCTCCCAACACCCCTCTTTAGTGCTTAGACTGCAAGCCTATGTCATCTTAGTCCTTAATGCGCTTGTCCACCAGGAGAAGAAGGGCAATGGCTTGACTACAAATTAAGAGATGAAAGGTAGCACAGCACAGAAGAATATGGACTCTGGAGTCACAAAGCATGGATTCAAATGCTGGTTCTATTACCATGAGGCCCTGCACAAGTCACTTAACTTCTCTGTACTTCAGTTTTCCTCTTTGTAGAATGAGGATAACAAAAGTACCTACTGATGAAAATGTTCTATATCTTGATTGTAGGGGAGAGGTTACACCAGCATATACTACATTTGTCAGAACTCAAACTGAGCACTTAAAATGAGTATATTACATGTAAATTATATCTCAATAAAGTCCATTTGAAAAGTTAAAAGAATTATAGTAACTACTCATGGATGATTGTGAAGATTAAAAGAATTGTATCAAGCCTGTAATCCCAGCACTTTGGGAGGCCGAGACGGGCGGATCACGAGGTCAGGAGATCGAGACCATCCTGGCTAACACGGTGACACCCCGTCTCTACTAAAAATACAAAAACTAGCCGGCCGAGGTGGCGGGCGCCTGTAGTCCCAGCTACTCGTGAGGCTGAGGCAGGAGAATGGCGTGAACCCGGGAGGCGGAGCTTGCAGTGAGCTGAGATCCGGCCACTGCACTCCAGCCCGGGCGACAGAGCGAGACTCCGCCTCAAAAAAAAAAAAAAAAAAAAAAAGAATTGTAAATACCTAAAAAAGTTCCACAAAACATAGTGAGCATTCAATAAATGTTACCTACGTATAATGATGCACACAATCTCTCTGTCTTGTGACTGCTGCTAGGGAATAAGGGAGGAATCTGAAGACTCAAAGCCATCCTCAGTTAGCCCAGGTGTGGTATTTTCACAGACATTTAATTACAGACCTGGTTTTCACCAGATAAAATACCATGGTTACAATCTATATTTCTTCTACGCTCCAGTCAAGGTTGCATTTAACACTGGGAAAACTGAACCACAGGAATCATCATCAAAACCAAAGATGTCCAGAGAAACTGGGAGGGATCTGCTGACTTCATTAGTCTTCTTCTGGTTTAGACCACGAGGTTTTCCTGGGCCAACTTTGTTTTTTATTTACTCCTTCACTAAGTCTTTCCAGAATGTCTCCTGTGCCCTGATGTCCAGAAACTAGGAAGGTGACAGAAGGAAAAGAAACCAGGTTTCCTGGTTACTTCAGCCTCGCCAGCTTCACAATCTACAGGCATTACAAACATAAAAAAGAAACTGATATCAGAGACAGCAGGGTATAATGAAGAGAGCACCTTGCAGGGAGTTGGAAGACCAGTGTCTAGCCTCACCTGACACTAGTCAGCCAACCTTGAACTAGTCCTGTGCCCATGGTGGGCCTATTTCCCTATGTATAAAATGAAGGGTTAAGGGTACACAATCTCACAGTCTGTGGCCTTACAATGGTAGAAAAACAAGTGTAAGATGACTTGTTTCAGGCTCTCAGCCTGATGAGAAATCTTAGGACAAGCCAAGAGAGCCAATTTAAAAGATGAATTGATTTTGTCTTAGATGCAGAATGCAATGAGGGGAGTGTCTCATTGCTGCAGCTGCAGCTGCAGCTGTGAAAAGATGACAGTAATAATCTGTAGAGAATCCTTTCGGCTGCTGTTACAGGGAGCAGGTTCTTTTCCACTTTCTCACCTTGCACTGCCCACAGGGCCAAACCTGCAAACCAAAGAGTCAGGATGCCAAGGGTGGCTCATTTCTGGCATTTCCTCCCTACTCATTCCTTGGGTCAAGCCCAGGGACTTAGAAGAGCACTGTGAGGTGAAGGGCAAAGCAGGCAAAGATAACATCTGTGCTCTGTTCTCTCTCAAAGTCAGCTACTGCAATGCATGTTTGAAGGGCTATGGGGCCTGGGAGATACACAAAACAGTGAATTATGGAAGAGAAATTTTTTTAGTTTATGGAGGCACACACGATAGTTGTACACAATTATCTATTTTTGGTTTGGGCATCAGTGTCCCAAGGTACTGATGTAATGAATTGAATTGTTTTTTTTTTTTTTTTTGAGACGGAGTCTTGCTCTTTCGCCCAGGCTGGAGTGCAGTGGCCGGATCTCAGCTCACTGCAAGCTCCGCCTCCCGGGTTTTACGCCATTCTCCTGCCTCAGCCTCCGTAGTAGCTGGGACTACAGGCGCCCGCCACCTCGCCCGGCTAGTTTTTTGTATTTTTAGTAGAGACGGGGTTTCACCCTGTTAGCCAGGATGGTCTCGATCTCCTGACCTCGTGATCCGCCCGTCTCGACCTCCCAAAGTGCTGGGATTACAGGCTTGAGCCACCGCGCCCGGCCTGAATTGTTTACTTCTACGATTAGTGAGACTCTAGTCTCCCTCATACCCTGTGCTTGCTAAAGAGAGACTCAGCCTCTTGCTCTTAAGAGGTTCAAGATGTGGAGAGTGAAGCAGACAGTTAAGTGAATAAGACTATATGAAAGGCCTATACAAAGTGCTACGGAGGCACAAAAGTGGGCATGATGACCTCCAGAGAGAAGAGATCAAACTGGGCCTTCAAGGATGAGTAGATATACACGGGGCAAAGAAGATGGGAAGGATACTCCTGACAGAGGGAACAGAAGGCACAAAGACTCAAGATATGAAAAAGTCTGTCAGTCTTCAGGAAAAGGAAGCAGAGTTGGAACACAGGATGGGTGAGAGTAGCAGCCTTATTTTATGTAGGACCCTACTTCTCAAATGAGACTGCAAAGTCTCCAGAAGAAGACATGAAGAGGAAAAAAAAAAAAAAGAGTGCTGAAAAGCTATTGAAGACACAAATACATATTACACTTCCTCTCCCACCATTCCCTGGATTCTGCCTTACACACAGACCCCTCTCCCACCCCATACACAACCCTGACAACTCTGTGAAAGAAAAAAGTCTCTCCCACTCTAATGTCAGTAGCTCCAGAATCTCCAGATGATGAGGCAGGGCTTCTATGGGAAAGAGAGAAAAGAGAACCTTAGGTCCCTGGAAAAGGGACATTAAGTATTAACTTACAAAGACCCAACCAACGTCAGTAGCCATGCAATTTAGAAAGGCTGAGGGAAGCTCTTCCTACCACTCAAGCCAAGCCCCAAAGCCTTTTTCATCCAAACTCATTTCTAGTGAGCCATTCCCATCTTCTGTCTTCCTGAGAATGCTGTGGGAACTGGATTAAGAAAAGCAGCCCAACAAATTTAGAGCTAACTTACTCTTTAAAAATGACTCCAATTATAGTTATAATGTTGCCTCACATTAGACACACAAATAACAGTGTAGATAAAAAAAAAAAAGAGAGAGAGACTCTAGGTTATCTACCAAACAGGATATATTCCTGAGCCTCAGCCATGTTGAGAATCCTTAGATTACTGACACAGGGAGGCAAGGCAAGTGAAGTCAAGGTAGACAACACCAAAGAGGACATGGAAACAAGATGACATGCAAGATCTGAAGTCTGTAACTATATTGGGAAGTTGAATGAGAGAGGGAAACACGGACTTTAGAGTTGGACCTAAACTCTAACCCCAAACCACTACTTACTAGTTTACTTAGTTCACTAAACTTCAGTCTCCTCATCTGTAAATAAGAATAATAGTACTTACTTCAGAGCATCATAGGGAGTATTAAATGAAGTAAAGAATACAAATCACACAGCCTGAGGCACACAGTCCATGTTTCAATAACTTAGCTTCCCTTCCCTTTAACCAGGGCCACGATGTTGCACTGTTGCACAATTGGGGAAACATGGTCCCATTCAAAACACAGTCTATGTGAACAACACACCTAAGACTCAGGCAATTTACCGTCCAAGATAGCCAGCCACTAAGACTTCTGTCTATAAGCAGTATCAGAACCCAGAAAAACAGAGCTAAAATACCACCTTAAGTGTACTCAAGACAATGGATGGGCCTGAGAACACATGATCAATTGTAATAAATATGAGACACCAAGGACACAAAGCTCTGAAAACAAAGCCAAAAAGCTTCACCTCAGCCAAAAAGCTCCTTCTATGTTTTCTACTACGACAAAAGTCAATCTCTGGAACCCATTAACCTCAACTCTGTAGAGGAGCCTGTCTTAGTCCATTCAAGCTGCTAAAATAAAAACACCATAGACAGGGCAGCTTAAACAACAAACTCATTTTTCATAATTCTAGAGGCTAGGAAGTCCAAGACCAAGGTGCCAGCAGATTCAGTGTCTGGTGAGGGCCCACTTACTGGTTCATAGACAGCCGTCTCCTTTCTGTGTCCTCCCACTGCAGAAGGGGCAAGAGAGATCTCTGGAGTCTCTTTTCTAAGGGTACTAATCCCATTCAAGAGGGCTCTGTCCTCATGACCTAATCATCCACCAAAGGCCCTACGTCTGTTGTACCAAACCCCTGTTCCTAAGTCTGTTGTACCAAACCCCTGTTAACTTCCATAGGGAAGGCAGCAGGTTTAAGAGGCCAAAGAAGAGACCTAGAGCCAGCAAACAAGACATGGGATTTTATTAGGGGCTTACATACAGGGGAGAGAGTCCAATGGTGGCAGGTTGGACAAGAGAACTGCCTTATGTACAGATATGGTCCAGTAGTGGCAGGCTGAACAAGAGATCTGCCTTACATACAGTCCAGTCGCAGCGGGCTAGACAGGAAAACCACACAGCCCAGGAGCAGCAGGCTGGGCAGGAAAATCGCAGCCACTTGCAAACAGCATGCAATTTACATAGCATTTTCACTTAACACCTTCCTTTTAACAACCTCACCTGGCAACCTTCATTCAACTCAAAACCCAGGGCCTCAATCCCCTGTATGGCCCATGTTCCATGGGATAAACTGGGGCTCAGATATTACTTATAGACAAGGAACGAAATCTCTGGATTGGCCACTCCCAGATTCCCTATCTTGGAACACACATTCAGGTGTGTCTGCCATACCGGGTCATTCTAAGGGAATGCTTGTTATTGCTCTCAGGTCCATTTACCCCACAACCTCCTAATACCATCACATTAGGGGTTAGGATTTTAATGTATGAAATGTAGAGGGACACAAACATTCAATCTATAGCAGATCCCTTACTAATCATGGATCTGGTAAGTGTGAAGCCAAGGATAAGAACAAATGCTGCAAGTTTTCATCCGAGGTCCATGTCCTCTCAGCTTGACAGATGGACCAAACACTCAAGGGCAGGTAGTTTTCCTAAAGGTGTTAATTAAGTCCTATCACATGGGACCCAAAAAACTGAGTCCAAGATCTAGGGTGACCTTAGCACCCTGGTTACCAAGGAGTGACATCACTACTCCTTACTGAGCTTATCCAGGTCAGATAGGGACCTTGTCTTATTGTTTTTTATGTTCCCAGAACCTAGCACATTGCATGATATAACCCACCAGTTGTAAATGATTGCTGAATAAATGAACTGACATGGACATGGCTTTAACCTTATTACCTGGCCTTTAAGCCTTTACATACTCTTCTAGCTGCCTAGCATTACCTTTCTTAACCCTTACTTATTTTCTCTCGATTTTCAAGTCCAACTTAAATGTCACCTCCTCAGGTAATGTCAGGTCTTTCCTAACACCCTAAACAATATTAAGTTCCTCTGATACATGTACCCTCTCATCACATTCCTTATTTGCACTTCATGACATTCATCAGACTTCATTATGATTATTTTGTTCATTTATGCCCTCCCTACTACACTGTAAGCTCTAGGAGAGCAGGAACCATATCTATCTTGTTCATTATTCTGATTACCAGGGCCTAGTACAATACCTGGCAGAAAGGCAGTGTCCTATATGTTAAAAGAATGATTGAATACATGAATGAATAACAGAGCTCCAGCCTAAAATGATTCTGGAGTAAATGGAAATTCAAAACTGTCTGCTCGGCCCTAAGGTAGCCACAGTTACTCTTTTACTAGAACTTTAATAGAGCCTACAAATGCCCATGCATGGAATATGACAGCAGACCTGGCAAACAATAGAATGAAGAATAGTTTGTATGATAGGAAGAAGAGATAAAGCGGGATGAAGCAGGAACCCTAATTCTGAATGCCTTGTATGCCAAGCTAAAAAATATGGTTTATTGGCCGGGCACGGTGGCTCAAGCCTGTAAACCCAGCACTTTGGGAGGCCGAGACGGGCGGATCATGAGGTCAGGAGATCGAGACCATCCTGGCTAACACGGTGAAACCCCGTCTCTACTAAAAATACAAAAACTAGCCGGGCGAGGTGGCGGGCGCCTGTAGTCCCAGCTACTCGGGAGGCTGAGGCAGGAGAATGGCGTAAACCCAGGAGGCGGAGCTTGCAGTGAGCTGAGATCCGGCCACTGCACTCCAGTCCGGGCGACAGAGCGAGACTCTGCCTCAAAAAAAAAAAAAAGAAAGAAAGAAAGAAATATGGTTTATTAACCTGCAGGCCAGCCACTATCTGACTTGGGTTCACCAAGGTCACATGGACCTGTAGTAGGAACCATCCTGCTACACCCACTGAGTTCCCTTTGTTGCCCACAGCCTGATAGGCCTTATTCCCCTCCCTTCATGTTTGCCCCCATTTTCCTGAGCTATATGAGATAATTCAATAATACAAGTGTCCCCAAAGACAGCATGGCCAAATTATCCTAGCCAAATTTTACTACAGAAAGTTATAACCAGGGAAACTCATTTTTGAAGGACAAAGTCAGAAGGCCTGGATTTTAGTCTTGCCAGCAGTGTAACATTAGGTTACTAAGTCAATCTTTCTGAGTTTTAGACATCTCCTCTGTAAAACGAGAATATCTATCTCACAAGGTTCAGGGAAGATTGTGGTAAACACATGCAAAGTGCCTAGTACAGTGCCTTACATGTAGTGAAGGTCAAATACATGTTTGGGTTTTTATTCAATCCCATCCAGGGCAAAATGGAATTATTTCCTCCTTCATACTAAGCATTTCCACTTGACCTGATGCAGCACAGACACCCATGAGACCAGAGGCTACTCATATACACCTGGGCCTGCATTATCTCCTAATTGCCCTGTTTCCATTCTCTGTCCAGTTGTCTAGGCACTGAAGAAATTACCAGCAAGTAGGCTGCTGGAAGTAGAAAGGTAGGGGAAGAGCTGAGGCTCTCCCAGAACTTCAGATCTATTAATAGACCAGTCACGTGTCCAGAGAGGCACAGAACTGTTGTCTGTAAACTTGGTAACCTGTGGCCCAAGACATGCAATTTAGGACAGGGTTGAATTTCAGACCAACCATTGCAGAACGGGGTCCACTCTGAACAAAAAATGCAGGAGTAAAGCAAAGCGATCAGAGGTAAGGTGTTGACCCTTCCCTTGCCCTCCTCAACCCTTCTAGCTTTGTGTTACAGTAAGCCTCAGATGAGGCTTAGCCTTTTTAGGAACTTCAATTTGGCTTGGGAAGTATCTTCAGACACCCATGCTACTCATGACTGTGCCACCTTGAACAAGTTACTGTTCTCTAGGCTTGTTTCTACATGTGAAACTCAAGAAGACTAGGCCAGATGACCCCAATATCTTGATGAACTTGCTCACAAATCTTCATCTCAAAGTCCCAGCTCTGATTTATAAGTCCAAGTCTAAAGCACTGTGTTCTAGAGACAAAAAGACAGGGATCCCAGGTGTACTACCCTTGGCAGTAGCTTCAGCCATTCCACCAGGAGAGAGGCAATAATAAACTGGCAACAAGCCATTCCAATCTCTCAAAATCCTGGCACCTCCAGCCTCACAATGCCATTATCTCATAGCATACAGCAAGGGGCTCAGTACATGCAAGCAAATGACTCCATGGAATCAGAATGTAGGGTGCTAACTTCCAGTTCCCACACAGTTCCCAGCACACAAATCTAGAGCAGAAGTTCACCTGCTTTAACATAAAAAATAAAGAAGAAAAAAAGGACCTGTGTTTCCTGCCTTTCCCAATCTTAACATACCATCATAGGAAAAACAAAGCAGGCCGTCTGTAGAAAATTTAACAAGAATCATCAGCCGAATGCATGCCTGTAATCCCAGCACTTTGGGAGGCTGAGGCGAGCAGATCACTTGAGGTCAAGAATTCGAGACCAGCCTGGCTAACATGGTGAAACCTGGTCCTTACTAAAAATACAAAAATTAGCTGGGCATTGTGGCACGCAGCTGTAATCCCAGCTACTTGGGAGGCTGAGGCAGGAGAACTGCTTGAACCCGGTAGGCAGAGGCTGCAGTGAGCCGAGATCGTACCACTGCACTCCAGCCTGGGCTACAGAGTGAGTGAGAGTCTGTCTCAAGGAAAAATAAAAAAAAGAAAAGAAAATTTAACAAGAATCATAAAGTTATTAGGTGGCAGATATGAGATTTAAATACAGTTCTGTATTTGTGTACGAATGTATGAAATTTTCTGTGGGTATATGGTCTTTTCTTTTTTTTTTTTTTTTTTTTTGGAGACGGAGTCTCGCTCTGTCGCCCAGGCTGGAGTGCTGTGGCCGGATCTCAGCTCACTGCAAGCTCCGCCTCCCGGGTTCACGCCATTCTCCTGTCTCAGCCTCCCGGGTAGCTGGGACTACAGGCGCCGCCACGTCGCCCGGCTAGTTTTTTGTAGTTTTTAGTAGAGACGGGGTTTCACCGTGTTAGCCAGGATGGTCTCGATCTCCTGACCTCGTGATCCGCCCGTCTCGGCCTCCCAAAGTGCTGGGATTACAGGCTTGAGCCACCGCGCCCGGCCTATATGGTCTTTTCTTTACTCCATCAACAAGCCCCTTGAGAAAGACTCAAGAGATGCCTTCCAGAATCCCAGGAAAGATGTTAGACTGCCTTGTGACACCAGGAAGGGATTCCTGTCAGCACTCTGGGGCTCTATAAGATGCGTGCATGCACACACATACACACATACACACACATCCCCGGGCTAAACTACAAAATCCACAGAATCAAGATATGCCAAGTGAGTTTAAAAAACAGAATAGCAGCCGAGCATTGTGGCTCACATCTGTAATCCCAGCACTTTGGGAGGCCAAGGTGGGTGGATCACCTGAGGTCAGGAGTTCGAGACCAGCCTGGCCAACACGGTGAAACTTCATCTCCACTAAAAATGCAAAAAAATTAACTGGGTGTGGTGGCGCACACCTGTAGTCCCAGCTACCCGGGAGGCTGAGGCAGGAGAATCACGTGAACCTGGGTGGCAGAGGTTGCAGTGAGCCAAGATCGCACCACTGCACTCCAGCCTGGGTGACAAAGTGAGACTCCATCTCAAAAAAAAAAAAATTGGACTGTTATGCAGGATTACATCTGTATTAACATATCTAAAGAAAAAATATGTCCTTCCTTAAGGAGATCAGTCAATCATGAAAGCTGAGAAAAAGCAGAGTAATAGATATATATTGGCAGTACCCATCATTCATTCATTCCACAAAGGTTTACTAAGCACTTACTATATGATAGGCACAAATCTAGGCCCTGGGAATAGGGTGATCTTAATACCCTCAAGGTGAGAAGAAGCCAACAAAGTTTAAATACTTCATTTGCTTTCCCATGACCTTTCTATCTGTATTGCAAGACAAATGGGTCAGGCTATTGTAGCTGAGGTATCAGCAGGGTTCTTAGTTGCAAGAACAACTTAGATTGCAAATTTAGCAACCCAAGTGATTCTGGCTAGTTTGAGGAGAAAAAGAACTTATCAAAAGAGTAACTCAGACTTACAAGGAGAAGTGAAAAACCAGGGATCGATGCCAAGAACAATGCCTAAAACCAGGCAGCAGAACTAGTCTGATCAGGACACCTCTGCTTCCACTGCTAACCTCCACTATCGCTAGCCACTGTAATATAACTGGCACTGCTGCCCCAGGAACTCAATTTGCTACCTGCACCACCATCACTGCACCCTGCTTCTTTGCATCACAAGCTCTTCAGAGTCAAAGTCCATGGTGAGTGGCTAAGACCAAAAGAGCATAGGGCAAACTGCGAAAAAAGTTACAAGTAAATAGCTGGCATTTTAGGTAAAAAAAATTCCTTAAACACAGGAAAGGGTAATAAATATTCACTTTAGCCGCTTTGGCATTATACACAAAACACTGGATTCATCTAATGAATGTCCCAATTCAGACCCTTTGTTCAACATAACCTTCATGATTAGGATGTTTGTGTTCCATGGTGCCATCCAGAGGTAGAAAAAAATGTACAGGTCATTAACAACACAGGATGTCCAGTATACTTTACGGTTCTACTTCCTGAGGTAGACTTAAAAATTGGCATTGTAGTTTTACCACATCCGCCTCAAGAACTTAATATGAGTCTGCTCAAAGATAAATAAAGGTTAATATGAGTCTGCTCAAAGATAAATGTTCTCAGTGAACTGTGAACTGACCAAATCTGAACTGCCAGAAAGTTAACTAAAAATAAACATTCACTGAGCTCTTCATGTGTGCTAGATAGTATGCCAAGCACTTAATATGGATTAACTAATTTTTCATAACATCCTTAAAAGTTAGATGCCTTCTCCCTATTTAACATAAGAGGAAACTGAGACACAAAGTGGTTAAATGAACTTGCCTAGGAATGCACAGCTTGTAACAAGAGGAGTGCAGAATTTGAGCCCAGACTGTATGACTCCATACTTAAGCAACTGTCAACTCCCTAAAGTAAATCCCTACCTATTGAGGCCTCTAAGGTGGTAGCCTTCCTCACTGGAGTGGTTCTGGTGGGTTACATATTGGCAGGAAGACACAGTCCTCTATCCTCCATCCTAAGGTTAAATTCTTGCTTTAATTAGCTGCAGATACAAAATTTTATTGGAAGAGAGATGACTGTCCACACAGGACAAAAACAGATAAAGCATCTGAGTAAGGCTTTGCTTAGCCCACAGATTCTCTAATTGCAGCTGCTGGCAGTACCATCCACATAAAGTATTTACTGGACTTAAAGCTCAATTATTATGATACTATAACCTTTTACTTATATTCAGGGATTATGCCTACATTCAGAATTTGGAAAGAATTTACACAAACAGTATGTATTAAGACAGTGGTCTCCCAAGTGGAATGCATAAGACTTTCCAATGAAGTACAGAAAGAAAAATTAAAACTCTTAGGCCGGGCGCGGTGGCTCAAGCCTGTAATCCTAGCACTTTGGGAGGCCGAGACGGGCGGATCACGAGGTCAGGAGATCGAGACCATCCTGACTAACACGGTGAAACCCCGTCTCTACTAAAAACTACAAAAAAACTAGCCGGGCGAGGTGGCGGCGCCTGTAGTCCCAGCTACTCGGGAGGCTGAGGCAGGAGAATGGCGTGAACCGGGAGGCGGAGCTTGCAGTGAGCTGAGATCCGGCCACAGCACTCCAGCCTGGGTGACAGCGCGAGACTCCGTCTCAAAAAAAAAAAAAAAAAAAATAAAACTCTTACTTTATAATTGTTTTTAATCTTAAAATATAAGAATTATGCTTTACCAATGTTAACTGTACAGACTAATAATGGTGTCCTCTCTGGGTCTGTATGTAACGTATTTCGGTATCACTATATATGAGTTATCCTGAGAACAGAGATGGGAGTTCCACAGTGTGCAAGGAAGAACATCAGTGTCTGCAGTCATTCATTTGCTTTCAGGGTACTTATAAATTATGGTTTATATTTTTTCTCAAGTAAATCTAACTTTACCACATAAACGATCTTAAAGGATGTTTGCAAATAAGTAAATGAATATGAAGAACAACCCCCACAGGTTAAAGATAATATTAAAATTACAAACAAAAATAAATACTGAATAACAAAGCTGACCCTTCTACACCTAATATGAGCTCTCTGTGAGCTAAATTACAGGGTGAAAACAATCTAATTGGTTCAAACAATAAGTTGGCAAAAAAATTCAAAATTATCAAAAGATACTTAGAATACTGTATGGATTTAAATTTATTGTTAACAATAAACTAAATCCATACTGGGCCTTGCTTGATATATTAAGTCAGATGTCAGCAAAACATTTTCTGTAAAGGGCCAGATAGTTAATATTTTACAGCCTCTATTATAACTAATTAACTCTACCACTGTAGTATAAAAGTAGACACAGATAAATACATTACATTGTTATTGATTACATTAATCAAATGAATGTGGCTGTGTTCCAATAAAACTTTATTTATACAAGCAGGCATAATTTGTTGACCATTACATTAAGTAATGATAAAATAAAGCTATCATGATTTTAAAAATCTAAAAATTATATCTGAAGCTAACTTTTATAATTTTTCTGTAGTGTTTAAAGTCCAAAGACACTCAATCCAGTGCTAAGAAGTCTCTTTATACATGTCCTGCTTAATAATGAAAAACAAAAGGCACATATTATTGGTAAAACATTTATTCTTTCTTATTGCAGTATTAAGTGGATTAAATAGTACAAAGAAAGCAATATTTTGTTTGTTTGTTTTGAGATGGAGTCTCACTCTGTCGCCAGGCTAGAGTGCAGTGTTGCAATCTTGCCTCACTGCAACCTCCGCCTCCCAGGTTTAAGCAATTCTCCTGCCTCAGCCTCCCGAGTAGCTGGGACTACAGGTATGTGCCACCATGCCCAGCTAATTTTTATACTTTTAGTAGACACAGGTTTTACCATGTTGGCCAGGATGGTTTCGATCTCTAGATCTCATGATCCACCTGTCTTGGCCTCCCAAAGTGCTGGGATTACAGGCGTGAGCCACTGCACCCGGCTGGAAAGCAATATTTTTAAAACTGCATTCCTTTGTCAGCAAAATACTGTTAGAAAACATATATTAAATATTGTTTAAGATTTGAATAACAAATATTATTATAAATTATGGAGCATGAGATATTTTCTAGAAAGTAAGATACAAGTTTTCTTTCATGTGCCAGTTAAGGGTATCTGCTACATTCTGTTAAATACTGCAATAAAAAAGGAATTGTCTTTCAAGGGACACTAAAGGAAAAATGTACAAGAGAAGAAATATCCTCTATAGCATAAGACTTCCTTAGTTGAAATAAGATTTATTTTTTAAATAATAGAAAATAAAGTTTTATTTTAAAAATACGTAAGTGTAACCACGATAAAACAGCTGCTTCAACTAGAATTTTAAAAGGATTATGGGTAAGATTAAAGAAATAGCACTACACATGAAATTCTTTCCTGAATTATTCATAAGCAAGCTATTACAGCAAAGAAATTAAAGCTGGAAGTGCTGAGTACTATTAGGCTTCATTGAAATTGTTTATTTTATAAAAATATAGTAAAATAAAAATTATTACAATTATTAAAATATAGTAATACAATTGACTATTGCATCAAAAATATATCAAATACTTAAGGAGGAAAAAAACTAATAAAAGATATATAAAGCCAGGTGCAATGGCTCACTCCTGTAATCCCAGCACTTTGGGAGGCCAAGGAGGGCAGATCACGAGGTCAGGAGATCAAGACCATCCTGGCTAACACGGTGAAACCCCGTCTCTACTAAAAATACAAAAAATTAGCCAGGCATGGTGGCGGGCACCTGTAGTCCCACTTACTCAGGAGGCTGAGGCAGGAGAATGGTGTGAACCCAGGAGGCAGAGCTTGCAGTAAGCCAAGATTGCACCACTGCACTCCAGCCTGGGTGACAGAGCAAGACTCCATCTCAAAAAACAAACAAACAAACAAAAATTGCAAAGATATATAAGACCACTACAAGAAAACCTACAGACTTACAGAAAAAAAATAATTTTAAATATCTAAATAGGCCAGGCATGGTGGCTCAAGCCTGTAATCCTAGCACTTTGGGAGAATGTGGCAGGAAAATCACTTGAGCCCAGAAGTTCAAGACCAGCCTGGGCAACATAGTGAGACCCTGACTCTAATTTTAAAAATAAATAAACTAAATAAATGAAAGAACATATCATGTTCATGAGGTGAAAGACTACATATAGTTTGTCAGTTCTCCCAATCTATAGATTCAATGCAAAGCCAATCAAAATCCCAACAGGGGTTTTTCTTAGCAGAAGTTAACAAACCGATTCTAAAATTCATATAGAAATAAAGGACCAAGGACAGCCAAGCAGTCCTGAAGAACAACAAGTTGATAAACTTAAACTTCCAAATATCATGAATAATCACAATAAAAATGAGCACAGTGCAGTACTAGCGCAGGATACAAAAATGACAAATAGAATAGAGAGTGTGGAAACAGACCCACAAATATCTGCCTTATGAGAAAGGTAATACTTATGGTCAGTAGGAAAGAATGACCTTTTTTGGGGGGAGGGGATGGGGTCTCACTCTGTCACCCAGGCTGGAGTACAGTGGCGGAACCTCAGCCCACTGCAACCTCCATCTCCCGGCTTCAAGCAATTCTCATGCCTCAGCCTCCCAAGTAGCTGGGATTACAGGTGTGCACCACCGTGCATGGCTGATTTTTGTATTTTCAGTAGAGACAGAGTTTCATCATGTTGCCCAGACTGGTCTCAAATTCCTGGCCTCAAGTGATCCACCTGCTTCAGCCTCCCATAGTGCTGGGATTACAGGCATGAGCCACTGCGACCGGCCCAAGAATGATCTTTTCAATAAATGGTGTTGGATCAATTGATTATTCACAGAAGGAAAAAAATGTAGCCAGAGTCATTACTTCACACCATAAACAAAAACATCGATTTCAGATGGATTGCAGATCTAATGGGAAAGGTGAAACAATAAAGCTTTTAGATAAAAAATTATGGGGAAATTGTTATGAACTTGGAATAGGCAAGAGTTGTGTTTTTAAATTACTCTTTTTTTTTTTTTTCTTTAGGAAAGAAGCAGACTCAGTTAAAGAAGAATCCTTAAAGGAGGGTTTTCCTGCCCAGGGACTGAACGCTGTCACAGAGCGTCTTCCAATCACCAGCCACTGAGCTGGGAATGGAAAAGGTGCCTCGCCAAGTTTACTTTCCCTCCTTTCATGAAGCTGGTAGAATACTAAGCACTTTCCAGATGGGATCCCAGGAGGCCAGATTTCTTACAGGGCACAAAAAGGGCTAAGGACACTTGAAGGAAAAGGTTGATAAACCAAGAAAAGATATTCACAATATACATATAAGACAAAGGACTTATATCCAGCATACATAAAGAACTCCTACAAATCAGTAAGAAAAAGATAACCCAAAGGAAAATTGGGCAAAAAAGCTTGAACAAATACTTCACAAAATAATAAATCCAGATATTAAATACACATATACATATCTATATGTCCATATAGATATTCACATGTATATCAAAAGATGCTCTATACATTAGTCACTGGGGAGAAACAAATTAATCCACAATGTGATAACAGCAGTGTTAGCACTCACCAGAATGGCTGAAATAAAAAAGATAGGGAAATACTAGACATTGAAAAGGAGGTCAGACAACTAGAATTCTCATACTCTGCTTGTAGGAATGTATATTAGTATCTATCATTGCATGACAAATTACCCCCAAAATTTAGTTGCTTAAAACAATAAACATTATTTCATACAGTTTCTGAGGGTTAGGAATCAAGGAAGTGGCTTAACTGAGTGGATGTGGCTCTGGTCCCTTAGGTTTTAAAAGGGCAATAGCCATTTGATGGCTTGACTGGGGCTGGAGGATTTGCTTTCATGGTGGCTCACTCACATTCCCAGCAAGTCCATACTGATTGTTGTCAGGAAACACCAGTTCTCCACATGGCCTTTTCCATAGGCTTCTTGAGTGTCCTCACAATATTTCCATGGACTTCCCCAGAGTGAATAATCCAAGAGACAGGGAGAAAGCAATAAGGAAACTGTAGTGCCTTTTATGACCTGATTTCTGAAGTTGTACACTATCATTTTCACTTTATTATATTTGTTAGAATAGAAAGTGAGGTCCAGCTCAAGGGGAGCACAATTAGACTCCACCCCTTGATGGAAGGAGTATCAAAGAATTTGTGGACATATTTTAAAACCAAGTATATCCAGTTTGGCAAAGAATGTAACAGTACCCACTGTGGAGCACACACATCTTATCAAGGCCTCCAGTGTGCTAATGCTGTCTGGTTAGCATGATGTTGTCAATGGTGATGTTCTATGGCTGGATGGTCCAGGTATCTTCTGACTATATTATGACAAACAGTAGAAGAGTAGAAGTGTTTACATATCCCTGGGCAAAACTATAAAGGAATGTTCCCTATGAATACAAATAGTTTTTAATCATTTTTTCTGACTGAAACAGAAAATAATGCATTTGCCAAATCGATGGCATAATCTGCTCTAGCAAAGATATCAAATCCATCATGGCAGCCACATTTGGGGATGCTAAGTTAAAATTACTGAAGTCCAGTCATTCTCTGATCAATCCAGTTTTACAGGGGCAGACTAATTAATTAAATATAAGTAGGATATAGACCACCACCCTTCATCTTAAGATACATAAGGGTAGGTCAGGGGCAGTGGCTCATGCCTGTAATCCCAGTACTTTGGAAGGCCGAGGTGGGCAGACTACCAGAGGTCAGGAGTTCAAAACCAGCCTGGTTAACATGGTGAAACCCATCTCTACTAAAAATACAAAAATTAGCCGGGCATGGTGGCGGGCACCTATAATCCCAGATACTTGGGACACTGAGGCAGGAGAATCAATTGAACCCAGAAGGCAGAGGTTGTAGTGAGCCAAGACTGCACCATTTCACTCCAGCCTGGAAAACAGAATGAGGCTCTATCTCAAAAAAAAAAAAAAAAAGATACTTAAGGGTAGCACTACTCTCCACCATCTGTCCCAGAAGGTGTTATTGGGTTTGGTTCACTATCTTGGCCAGGAGAGCAGGAGGTAGTTTCCAAGGCTTCCAGTTAGCCTTCCCCACTATGACACCTCTTATTCAACAGGTCAAGTATCCGATATGGGTGCTACTCTTTAACTGCTGAGTTTGTCAATCCCAGTTATACACTTGGGGACAGAGAAAATGACAAGTTGGTAGGTCTTTGGGATAATTCCACTTCAAAAAAAGTATCATAGAAAAGTAACAAGATAAATATATATATTAAAATCATACTAAGTGAAAGAAACCACACATGAATCCATTTATATGAAATGTCCAGAATAGGCAAAATCATAGAGACAGAAAGTAGACTAATGATTGCCAGAAGATAGAGAATAGGGAGTGTGACTGCTTAATGGGTGCAACGTTTCTTTTTAGGGTGATGAAAATATTCTAAAATTAGATAGTAGTGACGGTTACACAAAATCGTTGAAAACCACCAAATTGGGCGGGGCACAATGACTCATGTCTGTAATCACAGCACTTTGGGAGGCTGAGGCAGGAAGACTGCTTGAAGGCAGGACTTTGAGACCAGCCTGGGTAATATGGCAAGACCCCATCTCTACCAAAAAAAAAAAAAAAAAAAAGTGTACACTTCAAAATAATAAGTTTTATGCAATGTGAATTTTTTTTAAGAGACAGGGTTCTTGCTCTGTTACTCAGGCTGGAGTACGCTGGCACAATCATAGCTTACTGCAGCCTGAAACTCCTGGGTTCAAGCAATCCTCTCACCTTAGCCTCCTGAGTAGAAAGGGCTAAAGGGGAGTGCCACCATGCCTGACTAATTTTTTAATTTTTTGTGCAGACTGATTCTTGCTATGTTGTCCAGGTTGGTCTTGAGCCCCTGGACTCAAGGGATCCTCCCACCTCAGCCTCCGAAGTAGCAGGGATTACAGGCCTGTGCCACCACCAAACTGTTATGTGATTTTTACTTCGATTTTTTAAAAAATCGAATGGTTGTTGGCTGCCTAGTAAACTGGACAATATGTGAGGGCAGCTTTAATCCTCACTCAATTTACAATACAGAATCCATCCAGCTCACAGCTTTATACACTGTACCATATCGAGCCCTTGCCAAATGCTTAGGATACAAATATATTTCATCACTTACATTAACCAACACATTACAAAGCAACTTCTTCCTGTTCTCTATGAGTCCCTATTTAAATTTGAAAGACTCATGGCTTCTTAAAAAAAAAAAAAAAAACCCACAATTTCAGGTTGGGCACGGTGGCTCACGCTTATAATCCCAGTACTTTGGGAGGCAGAGGCAGGTGGATCACCTGAGGTCAGGAGTTCAAGACTAGCCTGACCAACAAGGATAAACCCCGTCTCTACTAAAAATACAAAATTAGCTAGGCATGGTGGCGCATGCCTGTAATCCCAGCTACGCAGGAGGCTGAGGCAGGAGAATCACTTGAACCTGGGAGGCGGAGGTTGCAGTAAGCTGAGATCGCACCATTGCACTCCAGCCTGGGCAATAAGAGCAAAACTCCTTCTCAAAAAAACACAGTTTGGTGTTGGGGCTAAGAAAAGTCCTTGGCATCTTCAACCCCAGACAATGACTGGCTCTGCTACTTACCTCCCTCTCCCTGATTAGAAGGAAAATACAATCTCTATTATAAAATGTCAGAAAGATGGGAAGAAAGGATTCAAGCACTATCCCACCTCAAGCAAATATTTAGTGGATAAACTGTCTAGCAGTTTTCAAATTATGCTCTGTAGACTCCTCCTCTCCTTCCATCCCCTGTCCAAGTCTCTTGGCAATATCTACTTCAATTAGAACTCTACATTTGATGAGTTTTAAATATTGGAAATACATTTCCTTTTTTTAATAAAAAATGGCTTAATTATGAAGTAAACATCTACGAATTTTGTTGACTTAAAACTATTTCCCTACCTCCCAAACCTACCTTTCTGTAAATGTACCTTGATTTTCTTCCCTTAAGGAACCACCTCTTTCCTGCTCTCGATCCACATGGTTCCAGGGAAGCTGACCTTAACCCCTGGGTTCCATAAGTAGAATGAAACTCTGTTGGCCAATTAAAGGTCAGTATTCTCCTGGCCACAGTGATTAATTTAGGATGGGCATAGGACCCAAGCCAAAATAACACCCAGGACCACCAGCACCATCAGGAAAGAGGTATTATGTTGTATCTTTTTTGTTGTTGTTTTGGGGTTGTTTTGTTTTGTTTTGTTTGAGACAGTGTCTAACTATCTCCCAGGCTGGAGTGCAGTGGTCCAGTCTTGGCTCACTGCAGGCTTGACCTCCCAGGCTCAAGTAATCCTCCCACCACTTCAGTCTCCTGAGTAGCTAGAACTACAGATACAAGCCACCATGCCCGGCTAATTTTTGTATTTTTTGTAGAGATGTGATTTCCTCATGTTGCCCAGGCTGTTCTCAAACTCCTGGGCTCAAGTGATCCACCTACCCTGGACTCCCAAAATGCTAGGATTATAGGCTTGAACCAACATGCCAGGCCTGTTGTGTCTTTCAATAAGCTGGTAGGATGCATACCCAAATCTGATATCTTTCTTTGCCACTACATGGGAGAAAGTCTGCCTAAGAATGACACCAGTACAAAGAAAAGCAGAGCCAAAGAGGGAGAGAGTGAGTCCTAATGACATAATTTAACTCCCTGTATCTAGCTGTGTCTAAAAGTAGAACTACTTCTAGGCTTTTTAGCTACTCAGTCAATAAAGTCCCTCTCTTGGTTAAGTTAGTCTGAATTGTATTTGTATCACCTGCAAAAGAGTCACAACAAATGCAAAATTATTTGAATAAAAAATTGAAAATCAATCATCTAGTCAATAAGCCTCAAACCTTTTCTGAGAATCAGTCATGAGAAGAATCTTTTTAAAAAACTCCCAGAAAACTTACTCTACTCCTTGATTCTCCATTATATTCCCAAATCTCATTTTATGGTTTCCAAATCGCTTTTCCACAGATAACCTCAGCTCATCTTTAAAAACAAAACAAGGCTGGGTACGGTGGCTCACACCTGCAGTTCCAACACTTTGAGAGGCCAAGGCAGGTGATTGTTTGAGTCCAGGAGTTCAACACCAACCTGGGCAACATGACAAAATCCTGTCTCTACAAAAAAATGCAAAAATTATCCAGACATGGTGGCATGTGCCTGTAGTCCCAGCTACTTGAGAGGCTGAGGTGGGAGGATCGTTTGAGCCCAGGAGGTAAAGGTTGCAGTGAACCAAGATCGTGTCACTGCACTCCAGCCTGGGTGACAGAGCCAGACCCTGTCTCAAAAAAATAAAAATAAAAAAAAACAGAAACCCTGTGAAGTAAGGCCTCTGTCTCCAAACGATCTTCTCACTAATCATTACTGTTTTTGCACAATTCTCAGGAAGCCATACCCAGGGCTGGCAACCTGACTGGGCTCAGTACAGACTTGCTACGTGACTACATTGTTCCCCTCACCCCTGCCAGCTGTGTCTTGTTTCAATTAGGCCTCACCCTGCTCCTCACAGGCTGAGATACAGACAAGCCACTAGCAGAGCACGTACATAAGGGTGTGTCACTCAACTGACTGGCATCCCTGAAAGTCAGTGGCCTTACTCTCAAAGTTGCCCCTAACCTATCAAATGCACATCAGTGGATCAAATCCAAGGAGGAGGAAACGTCTTCTAAATGCCCCATTGAAAGAAACTTCAGCCAACAGCCACTAAAACA
Organism: Trachypithecus francoisi; assembly: GCF_009764315.1. Lineage (NCBI taxonomy): Eukaryota > Metazoa > Chordata > Mammalia > Primates > Cercopithecidae > Trachypithecus > Trachypithecus francoisi. The sequence continues at coordinate 62,307,057 of NW_022681473.1, forward strand.
TTGCCAAACTACCTTTCCATATCTATTGGGATTTAAAGATTTAAAAATCATTACTGGCCAGGCACGGTGGCTCATGCCTGTAATCCCAGCACTTTCAGGAGGCTAAGGTGGACGGATCACCTGAACTCAGGAGTTCAAGAACAGCATGGCCAATATGGCAAAACCCCGTCTCTACTAAAAATACAAAAAAAATGGCCAGGTGCAGTGACTCACGCCTGTAATCCTAGCACTTTGGGAGGCCGAGGCAAGCAGATCACCTGAGGTCAGGAGTTCAAGACCAGCCTGACCAGCAGTGAAACCGCATCTCTACAAAAAATACAAAAATTAGCCAGGCGTGGTGGCAGGCGCCTGTAATCCCAGCTACTCGGGAGGCTGAGGCAGGAGAATCGCTTGAACCCAGGAGGCGGAGGTTGCAGTGAGCCGAGATCGCGCCATTTGCACTCCAGCCTGGGGAACAGAGCGAGACTCTGTCTCAATTAAAAAAAAAAAAAATCATTACTGACTGGATTGGCATATATTCAAGGGTTTAAAGTTCAAGAAATTCATACTACACCCAAAAGTAAACTCAAAGTGGATCAATGACCTAAATATAAGTGCTAAATCATAAAACTCTTAGAGGTAAAATATAGGAGCAAACCCATAAAACAGAGGAGTAAATATTCATAACCTTGGCTTTGACAACAGATTTTTCTATTTTTTTAATCTTATTTATTCACTTATTTATTTTGAGATATATCACTCTGTTGCCCAGGCTGGAGAGCAGTGGTGCAATCTCAGCTCACCGCAACCTCTGCTTCCTGAGTTCAAGTGACTCTCTCTCCTGCCTCAGCCTCCTGAATAGCTGGGATTACAGGTGTGCAGCACGAAACTTGGCTAATTCTTTTTGTATTTTTAGCAGAGACAGGGTTTCACCATGTTGGCCAGGTTGGTCTCGAACTCCTGACCTCAGGTGATCTGCCCACCTCGGCCTCCCAAAGTGCTGAGATTACAGGTGTGAGACACCATGCCTGGCCAAATTCTTTTAGATACAACACAAAAGCACAAACAACAACAACAACAAAAGATAAATAAATTAAAATCCATAAAATCTAAAAACTAGACCAGGCACAGTGGCTCACACCTATTAATCCCAACACTTTGCAAGGCTGAGGCAGGTGGATCACTTGAGCCCAGGAATTCAAGGTGAGCTTGGGCAACATAGCAAACTCTCGTCTCTAAAAAATAAAAATAAATTTAAAGCTACAGTGTATCAAAGGACATTATCAAAAAAGTGAAAAATCAACCTATAGAATGGGAGAGAATATTTGCAAATCGTACATCTCATTAAGGGTCTAGTATCCAGAATACATAAGGAATTTTAATAACTCAACAACAAAAACAAATAACCTAATTTTAAATGGACAAAGGACTTGAATACACATTCTCCAAAGAAGACATACAAATGGCCAACAAGCACATGAAAAGATGATCAACATCATTAGTCATTAGGGAAACACGAATCAAACCACAATGAGATACCATGTCACACCCACTAGGATGGTTGTAATTAAAAACAAAACCAAAAAGAAAAAAAAAAGAAGTACTGGCAAAGATGTGGAGAAATTGGACCCCTGGCCGGGCGCAGTGGCTCACGCCTGTAATCCCAGCACTTTGGGAGGCTGAGGCGGGTGGATCCTGAGGTCAGGAGATCAAGACCATCCTGTCTAAGACGGTGAAACCCCGTCTCTACTAAAAAAATACAAAAAAATTAGCCGGGCATGGTGGCAGGTGCCTGTAGTCCCAGCTACTCGGGAGGCTGAGACAGGAGAATGGCGTGAACACGGGAGGCGGAGCTTGCAGTGAGCAGAGGTCGCGCCACTGCACTCCAGCCTGGGCAACAGAGCGAGACTCTGTCTCAAAAAAAAAAAAAAAAAAGAAATTGCAACCCTTTATACACTGCTGATGGGAATGTAAAATGGTATAGCTGTTGTGGTAAACAGTTTGGTGGTTCCTCAAAAACTTAAACATAAAGCTACCATACAATTCTACAATTCCACTCCTATGATACACCCCCCAAAATTGAAAACAGGCCGGGCGCAGTGGCTCATGCCTATAATCCCAGCACTTTGGGAGGCTGAGGCGGGTGGATCACGAGGTCAGGAGATCGACACCATCCTGGCCAACATGGGAAATCCCATCTCCACTAAAAACACAAAAATCAGCGGGCCGTGGTGGTGCACACCTGTAATCCCAACTACTCAGGAGGCTGAGGCAGGAGATTTGTTTGAACCCAGGAGGCAGAGATTGCAGTGAGCTGAGATTGCGCCACTGTACTCCAGCCCAGGTGACAGAGTGAGACTCCGTCTCAAACAAAAAAACAAAAAAATTAAAAACAGGTACTGGAACAAGTACATGTAACTAGCATGTCCATAGCATAGCAAACAGTCTAAATATTCATCAATAGATGAATAAACAAATTGTGGTATGTATATATACACCTAATTCCACCGGTAAAAAAAAAAAATGAAGTTTTCTGATGCATGTTGCAACATAGATGGAATTGAAAAAATTATGCTAAGTGAAATAAGCCAGACATAAAAAGACAAACATTATATGATTCCACTTAAATGAAATATCTAGAATAGGCAAATTCATGAAGACAAAAAGTAGACTGGAAGTTAACAAAGGCTAACAGGAGGGAGGAATGGGGAGTTATTGCTTAGTAAGTACAGAGTTTCTGTTTGGGATGATGAAAAATTTTTTTAAATAGTGGTGAAAGTTGCACAATACTGTGAGTGTAATCACTGCAATTAAATTGTATACTTATCAATGAATAAAATGACAAAATTTGCTTATATATATTTTACCACCAAAAAAAGATAATAAAAAAGAAATAAAATACCAACACATTGCAATGTAGATTAAGCTCCAAAATATTATTCTAAGAAGCCAGATACAAAAGGTCACATATAGTATGATTTCATTTATACGAAATATCCAAAATAGGTAAAATCCTATTGGTGGCTGCCAGCAGGAGCGGAAAATAAGAAGAAACTGCTTAATAGGTAAGGAGTTTTCCTTTGGAATGATAGAAATGTTTTGGTGCTAGATAGAAGTGGTAGCTGTACAACATCCTGAATGTACTAAATGCTACTCAATTGTTTAAATCAAAATGGTTAATGTTATATGAATTTCACCTCAATAAAATTTGTTTAAGTATATGAGAGAGTTCAGGGAATCATCCAGGCATCAGGAATTAAGGCTTAGAAGCAAGGCAAGGCAAGAAACAGTCAGGAATCCAGTGTATGGTGTGACTAAGAGATACCCATGAACAGCCCAAGAAGCAACTTAAACTGGGCACAGTGGTTGACTCCTCTAACCCCAGCACTTTGAAAGGCTGAAGTGGGAGGGTCACTTGAGCCCAAGAGTTCAAGACTGGCCTGGGTAACATCATGAGACCTCATTTCTAGAAAAAAAAAAAAATAGCCAGGCATGGTAGTGCACATCTGTGGTCCCAGCTACTCAGGAGGCTGAGGTAGGAGGATCACTTGAGTCCCAGGGATCAAGGCTGCAGTGCAGTGGTGATGACACCACTGCACTGCAGCCTGGGCGACAGCAAGATCCTGACTTAAGAGGAAAAAAAAAGCAACTTGATACTGCAGCAATTTGATGCCTCATTGTACTGGTCAGGATACAGATAAAGCTGCTGTAACTAAGAGACCCTCAAATACAGTAGATTAAACAAAAAGTTGATTTCTCTCTCATAATAGTTAAGCAGTGAGCAGTCTCAAACGAGAGTGAACTCTGCCATTCTCACTCAAAATGAGGCTTCCATCTCTGGGATCAAAAAAGGTGCTGTAGATCTCACCATATTCCAGCTAGCAGGAAGGGAAAAAGGAAAAGAGAAGCACCACGTATTGTTTTTAAGTACATAATATAGAAGTGGTACACATGACTTTTCCACTTGGATCCGCACTGGATAGAACTAACACATGTGGCCACACTTAGTTGCAAAGGAAGCTGAGTGGCTATGCATCCTGCTAAAACTCAGGTGTTCCAGCATTAAAGAAAGAATGAGAGAGCCCACATTGGCAAAGACATCTAAGAATCTGTTTCATTTTACCTCAGTTTTTTAAATATTTTGTCTTATTAAACAATTTGGCCACACATGGTGGGGCTCATGCCTGTAATCCCAACAGTTTGGGAGGCCAAGGCGGGTGGATACCTTGAGGTCAGGAGTTCAAGAACAGCCTGGCCAATATGGCGAAACCTCATCTCTACTAAAAATACAAAAAATTAGTTGGACGTCGTGGCGGGTACCTGAATCCCAACTACTTGGGAGGCTGAGGTAGGAGAATCGCTTGAACCTGGGAGGCGGAGGTGGCAGTGAGCCGAGATCGCACCATTGCACTACAGCCTGGGCAACAAGAGTGAAACTCTGTCTCAAAAAAAAAAAAATTATTCCCAAGCCCAGCTACACTGAAGTTTGCAGTTATTGTTCAGTGAAACCTGCTGGCTAGCTTGGAAAAAAAGAAAGGGAGAAGACAGGGGAAGAGAGGAGAGGGGAGGGGAGGGGAAAGAAGGGGAGAGAAGGGAGGGGAGAAGGGAGGGGAGAAGTGTAGGGAGAAGGGAAGGGAGAAGGGAAGGGAAGGACAGTTATGGATAGATACCCCCAGTTAGCCTCACTAGACTGAACAGTACCAACAAAGCCTACTTATTTAACTTTTGTGACCAGTATTTATGGTGGAAATAAAAGTTGCTCTAAAAGACAAATTAGTAAGTGCTATCTCTGTGCAACACTAGGCCAAGTAGTATAGAAAAACAACAACAACAACAACAAAGCAGTGTTTCTGTCTTTAAAAAACTTCCAATCTTGTGTGGTAATCACATACAAAGCAACCACAACGCAGCAAGATAACTGAGGCATATAAAGTATGATAGGAGAATAACAGTAGAATAGACTGCCAACGTACAGGCAAAGAGGACAGAGAAAGCTTAAAAAGTGGTGACACTGGAGCTATGTACTAAAAGATAAGGAGTTTACTAGATAGAAAAGAGTAAGCAAGCCAGGGGTGGTGGCTCACACCCAACACTGTGAGAGGTCAAGACAGGAAGATCACTTGATCCCAGGAGTTTGAGACCAGCTTGAGCAACCGAAGGAGACTCCATCTCTACAAAAAAATTTTAAAGTTAGCCAGGCATGGTGGTACATGCCTGTAGTCACAGCTACTCAAGAGGGTTAGATGGGAGGATCACTTGAGCTCAGGAGGTTGAGTTCTGCAGCCTGGGCAACAGAGTGAGACCCTGTCTCAAAAAAAACAAAAACAATTTTAAAAAGATGGTAAGGAGGCATTCCAAGCAAAATGGAAAACATGAATAAAAGCATAGAAAAATGTTTGCTGAAAAGACAATATGCAGAACCCAGATCATAGAATGCCAGGAACACCAGATTGAGAAGCTTGGATTTTAGAATCTCTGAGAAACAGGAAAGCAATAGACTTCTGAGCAGGGGTGGGCCACAGTTAGACTGACTTGTTAGAAAGATTCTGGCAGCCAAGTGGAAGGATGGACAAGGAGACATGCTTTGGAGTCTCATCCTCGCTACTATGCCTAGTCCTATCCTTATCTCCCCAGTGCTACCACTAATAAGCCAAGTCCTTATAGAAGGAAGGCAAATCCAGGACAAATCCCACAGACTCAGGCAGGATCAGATTTGTAGATTTGTTAGTTTGTTTTCTGTTTTTTGTTTATTTGTTTGTTTGTTTGTCTCGCTCTGTCACCCAGGCTGGAGTACAGTGGTGCAATCTCAGCTCACTATATTCTCCGCCTCCCCGGTTCAAGCGATTCTCCTGCCTCAGCCTCCTCAGTAGCTAGGATTATAGGCAGGCACCACCATGCCCACCTAATTTTTTTTCTTGTTTTTTTTTTTTTTGTTGTTGTTGTTGTTGTTTTGTATTTTTAGTAGAGATGGGAGTTTTACCATGTTGCTAGGCTGGTCTCGAACTCCTGACCTTGTGACCCACCCGCCTCAGCCTCCCAAAGTGCTGGGATTACAGGCATGAGCCACTGCGTCCGGCCTGTTTTTAGTTTTAATCTATCTTTTATTGAGGTGAAATTCATATAACATTCACCATTTTTAAGTGAACAATTCAGTGGCATTTAGTACATTTACAGTGTTTTGCATCCACAGAGGTTTTTAGTTCTACATTTTTTTTTTTAAGAGACAGGGTGTCATATGTTTCCTAGGCTGGCCTTGAACTCCGGAACTCAAGCAATCTTCCCACCTCAGCCTCCTGAGTAGCTGGGACTGCAACCATGTGCCACCATGTCCAGCCGGACCTTAGTTTTCGATGAGGTCCAGGAAAGCCTCTGCTTACTTCACTCAGATCAGGCTTCATACAGTCCTCTGGCATCTCTGCCCAGATGGATATGCCAGATACTTTTGGCTTTCAACAAACATCTGCCTAGAGTCCCTAGACTGCCATGCTATTTTCTAACCTTTCCTGACCTCAGCTCCCCTAGGAACACAGGTCATTATGACCAGAAGGAAATTTGACCATGTCTATCCCTTATTTTAAATTTTTCAGTGGTCCTGCATTGCCCAAAGAATAAAGTCTCAAATCCTTAACAGATAGACAAGGTTCTCTATAATCTGGCATCTGCTTGTTTCCCTAGCCTTATCTCCTAAACATGTTGCCCTAAAATTCTTCCCTCTCATTATGCTTCCCTTCCTACTCATGGCTGCTCAAACATATTTTTTTTCTTTCACCCTGGAAATGATTTTGTCACCTCATACACATTTCCCACAGACTTATCTCACCGTAGGGAAAGTTCTCATATCTTCATTATTTCCTGGGAACAGCTCTGATTCCAGTCTCATTTCACTGTGGGTGCTACTATAATCCATGCCTCATTATTCATTCTTCTTTACATATGTTATTGACCACATAATACCACAAGATGACTTTTTTCCTACCTCCTACTATTCTTCTTCTGTCATATTACTGAGAATAATGTTACTGAATACATCTGCTTCTGCTCCCTCTGCCTGAGTCTCTCACAAGCCCAGGACTTCACCAGGCCCCTCACCCCAAAGTTACTGGTAACTGGGACTTAGGAGGGAGATATATTATACCCATACGGAGATATATTATACCCATACCCCCAGTCAGCTGGGGAGTTGGAGCCAGATCTTATTCTCTCTCATCTTCTTTCTGACAGAATTCTTGAAATGACAAAGCTCTATTAGGACAGCACTTGAACCCACCCTCATTTTACCGTGGAGACATCACTGACCCCAGTTTCATCTTACTTTGAGATCAGCTCCTGCCTTGGCCTCCCCAATCACCGTATCAAAGAGAAAATCATACCCCAGTATACCTTGGGAATGAATGATTTGCACTCTGGCCTTGGCTGGCACTCAACTCAGGAAAGAAAAGTGACATGAAGCAACTGGCCCAAAGTAACACTAATAGTATCCCAAACTAGGGAAAGAAGGTCTCTCTCTGGGGTGGTAGGGGAGAAAAACTTCCAAATCATCATAAAACCCCCCTCACTTTCTGTGTATGCAAGCCAAATATGTGTCAAATGGTGCACAGGAAGAACTCATACAAAGGCCTTTTTCCAGGTGTATTTTAGGCTTCCAGGTATATCACAGTCACAAATATCAGTTTGCTCCCTTACAAACTCCATTCAGCAGCAAAGCAACAATATTTATAAGTCATTCTTTCTATAACATTTTATTTGAGCTTGACAATGTATTAAGCAGAATAAACCTAGGCTTTAAACTTTCTAGCCATGCAATCTTGGCAAATAACTTTCTTTTTTTTTTTTTTCTTTTTTTTTTTTTTTGAGAGAGTCTTACTTTGCGGTCCAGGCTGGAGTGCAGTGGCGCCATCTCAGCTCACTGCAAGCTCCGCCTCCCGGGTTCACGCCATTCTCCTGCCTCCTGCCCAGTAGCTGGGACTACAGGCGCCCGCCACTAGGCCCAGCTAATTTTTTGTGTTTTTAGTAGAGACGGGGTTTCACCATGTTAGCCAGGATGGTCCCGATTTCCTGACCTCGTGATCCGCCCGCCTCGGCCTCCCAAAGTGCTGGGATTACAGGTGTGAGCCACTGCCCCCGGCCTAGATTGCTATTTTTAAATAGAATGATTGGATAAGGCCTCACTGAGTTGACATTTAACCAAAAGATCTGAAGGAAATAAGGCATGAGCCATGCAGAAAGTCAGAAAAAGAAGGAAGAACCAATGCAAAGGCCCTGAGGCAAGAGTATGTCTGTCTCTATTGTTCAAAGAATGGTAAGAAAGCCAATGGGGCAGGGTCAGCAGGTAGAGAGGAAATGAGGCTAAGACAGGTAACTGGGAGTCAAGTCATGTGTGATCTTGTGGGCCACTCTAAGGACTTTGGCTTTTTCCCTGAAAGATATGTAAAGCCACTGAACAATTGTGAACAGAAGAGTTATATGATTTGGATTTACGTTTTGAAAGGATCACTCTGGCTTCCTGTTTAGAATAAACTGTAGACAGGCAAGGGCAAAAGCAGGGCAACCAGTTAGGCTATTATCTCACCAGGCAAGAGACGATGGTAACTTGGATTAGGGTGGTAAGTGCAGAGGTAATGAAAAGTATCTGATTTTTGGATTTGAATTTTAAAGGTAGAACCAACAGGATATGCTGAGAGATTCCATGTAAGTGAAACATTGTTAAATTTAAAATGCCTATTAGATATCTAAAATGTTAATTAAGAGGTTAGATATACAAGTCTAAAATTCAGGGAGAAATCTAAGCTGGAAACACAAATTTTAGTTGTCAATAAATAGATGATAGTTAAAATTATATAAATGGACTTTTAATGCCACGAGATATTCAATAAACAAAGTTCCCAGTGAATAGTAACTGCCATTATAACCCCTTTTTATTCTTTTTTTTTTTCCCCAGCTTCCCAAGCTTATAAACCTCTTTTTATTCTTAAGGTATTAGAGATACTTGCCAGGTATGAGAGATACTTGCCAACTTCTAAACTTCAGTGCCCAACCTCTAACCGTGTCCCCACCCCTCAAGAAAAATTTGATTTTCTGATCTTGTATCCTTCTTTACTGTCATCCTTCTTTTCAAATTTGCAATTAAAACATCAGATAAGTGAAGGCACGCTGGTGTTAAGCGGTAAAGGTACCAATTTTAGAGTTAGATTTGGTTTGAATCTTCTCTCTCTCAGCCATTTACTAGTTCTGTGACCTTTTAGCCTCAATTTTCTTACCTATACGATGGGACTAATAGTACCTATCTTAAAGGATTGTTATCTTATGGATGGTAAGACACCTACTTATTGCTTTGTTCAACAAAAACTTACTGAGCATCCATTACATGCCTAGCACTGTGTCCAGCATTAGGGCTACAGCAGTGAATAGGCACTAGTACTGTCCTCATGGAGCTTATAGCCTAAGGGACTATAGTATTTCTAAAGCACCTAGACAAAATTTAAATTTTTTTAAATCATCTAAATAAAATAAATATGTAAAGAACCTCACACAATGCCTAGCAAATAGCAGGTGCTAAGTGACAGTATATATTATTTTATAATTAAAACATAAGCCCTCACAGAACAATATGCTTTAGAATTGGCAAATCTTTGGAAATCAAAAGGTCCCATTATCTCATTTAATAGATGAGCAGATTAACTAGCTTCATAATAAACTTATTCAGGACACCTATTCAGTCAGGGCATGTGCCAGCTGCTCAAGATACAAGGATGAGTAAAACACAGTCCCTACCTTACATCAATTAAATATGCAAAGGGAGAATGACTCGCCTGAGGTAACCTAGTTCATCACTTAGACTGGAAATCGTGTCTTCTAATTCTCAGTGTTTTGCTCTTTCCACTGAATCAAAATTATTCAACTCAAATAAAAATACTTAGGAAGAAGCCTACCACTGTGCCAAAGAGAGTGCCATCCTACAGCTCAGCAATTCCTCACGAGTAGCTTGTCAAAAAGGGCAAGGCCCTCTGGGTTTGGAGGCTGATTCCTTTTTTCCTCTATAACAGTCCATAGCACACAGCAGCTAGGGCCTCAGAGGCCCTGGTAAGAAGTTACAGAAAGATGCAGAAAAATAGAGTAAAAGCCTGAAACCACCAGCGCCACTGGCTAAGTAGAGAAAAAGTAGAGCAAGGCCAGACCAAGACCCTCATCCCTCATTAAGAGGGAGATTAGGTCATGTTCCCTCCAGGCTAGCACTAGCTCCAGAACTCTACCTTTGTCCCTTTAGGCCACCTACCCTGCCCACTGCAAGGGCCCTCTTTAGAGTTTCAACACTGAGCTCCATTTAATGGAAAAAAATAGCACTGGGAAGCGGCAAAAATACATCACGGAGTTCCAAAAACCTGGCTGAAACTGGCTCCACCACTAACTAGCTGAATGTTTCTTAACTCATCTGTTTCTGCATTTGGAAAACAGTGACAATACTCACTTCTGGGAACTGTGGTGAGCATCAGAGATGTGTCTAACGTATCTAGAAAAATGCCTGGCATGCAGCGGTTACTCAATAAATGGTGCTATGATTACTTATGAATGACAAGGTATCCCTTGTCTGTCCCATGCTCTAGTGACTGCAGGCTTCAGCAGAGCAGCACAGTTTAAGACTCCCACAATAATATGGAGTATTCAGGGAGATGTGGTGCCTTCACTGGCTACATTTCTCAAGCTCTTCTCCCCTCAACCTATACCAGCTCAGGTCTCCACTCCACCCCTCCACCTTTTAAAAAAATAAAATCTTTGAACCTGTCTCCTCTGCTGCCTCTTCAAAATACCACCCTCTTTCCTTTCTTCCCTCGCAACTATATTTCTCAAAAAAGTCTTTTGTTCTACATCTTCACCTCAAACTCACTCCCTAAGCCACAGCAGTCTAGCTTCCATCCCCACCACTGCACTGAAACTGCTGTCACCATGGTCACCAATGACTCAGTAGCCTCATTTCAGGCTCACCCTACTTGTTCTCTGCTGCAATAGACACTATTGCTTTCTTTCAGAAACTCTTCTCATTCCTGGCTTCCCAGACAGTATTTTCTCTTACCTCTCTGATTGCCCCTCCTCAGGCTCCCTCCCTAACTTTTCTGTCTACACACATCAGAGTTCCTCTGTGCTCTATCCTCAACCCCCTTTCTTTCCCCATTTTATAAATTTTACTCAGGTGATCTCATCTACTTCTATAGTCTCCACTGTTTCTTAGAGGTCATGATTCCAAAGGCTATTCCTACCTCTCTCAGGAACTCCAAAACTCATGTCTTCTCTAACTACCAGATATTTTCTCATGGATATCACCCATAATCATCTCAAAACCAACATTAACTTCCTCAGCTCTCTCTCTTGTATTCCATGTGCTAACAGCATCACAGTAATGCCCGGTCACCTAACACTGCCTCCTTCATCCTTCCATTACACAATTTAAATCAATTCCCATGACCACTACCCTTGTTTCAGCCTCATCATCTGCTACTGCAAATCTTCTGGCTGCCTTCTCTGCCTCTAGTTCTAATCTATCCATTCTAAGCACAGGCATATAAGAGGTCTTCCTGTAAAAACACTCTGGTCATGTCACAGCCATCTTAAATATGGACAGTAAATCTCAACTCCAAAGGGATTTAAGCTCTTTACCATAAAATACAAAGTCATTCAGGATCTGGCCCTTCGCACACACACAGCTTCATCTCGTGCCACTCCCTCCAAGTAGTCCAACACTCCAGTTCAGGGAACAACTCGTCATTCACTGAAAATGCCATGCACTTTCACAGTCACACTGCCCAGAATACACTCCAGGGCACTCTGGCACAACCCTGGTCATCCTTAGAGGGTAGTATATTTGATCTTGCTAAGTGTTTAGACCCTCCTTCCTTTCTCTCCCAGTACTTTTTTTTTTTTTTTTGAGACGGAGTCTCACTCTGTCACCCAGGCTGGAGTACAGTGGAGTGATCTCGGCTCACTGCAACCTCTGCCTCCTGGGTTCAAGCAATTCTCCTGCCTCAGCCTCCTGAGTAGCTGAGATTACAGGCACGCACCACCACGCCCAGCTAATTTTTGTATTTGTAGTAGAAATGGGGTTTCACCATGTTGGTCAGGCTGGTCTCGAACTGCTGACCTCGTGATCCACCCACCTCGGCCTCCCAAAGTGCTGGGATTACAGGCGTGAGCGACCACACCCAGCTTTTCCCAGTACATTTTCTATGTACCTCTACTGTAGCACTTGTGACACCGTATAGAGTGTACTTATTTATGGGTGTCTCAGTAACCTGCAGGTTGTTCATGGACACAGACTATGTCTTTCACATCTCTGCACTCCAGCCCACTTGCCTAGCCTCTCAAGATAAGCAACCAGACTATCAGTCCTAACAGGGGATACTCCCCCTATAGCCGGAGAGCAAATTCTAATGACAACAGGAAGTCTCAATAGGTTCAACTTCCCTCTTGCAAATGGACCCCACAAGAGCTATTTCCTACCTGATTCCTGGGACCCCTATGCCTGGCACAGCCTGTTCAATAGAAAGAGGAGAGCTTCCTTAAGATTAAAATTCTTTGGAAAATGATTTCTAAAATGGGCTGAGCTGATAGATAGGACTGCCAACTGCCAGAGCCATCTCAGGAAGTAATTTGTGAAATAACTCCAAGACCTTTATACATTTTCCAAAGCAACTGGGATGGTTGCTACAACACCCTGTGGCAAGTCTTCCTGCCTTCAATCAAACCTTGGGAAATTGCCCTGCATCACAATACTTACAAACAATTGCTTCACGAGGCAGAAATCTATAAGGACTTATCACTGCTTAAAACTATACCACAATGATTAGGAAGAAGGACACTAAAAACATAGTACCTGGGCCTGAATCCTACCTCTACCATTTATTAGCCATGTGAGTTTGGGCAAATCATTTAAGTTCTCTAGGCCTCAGTTTTCCCATCTTTAAAACAGTAAAATAATAGTACCTACTCTCATAGGGTTGGTACAAAGATTAAATAAGCTAATCTAAATAAACTACTAATAAAAATTAAGCTTAGCATTAAAAATGCAAAGAATAGTACCTGGCACGTGGTAAGAACTTAACAAATTATATATAAACATATTCAGATTCCAAGTCCCTCTGTCATTCATAGCCTGAGATGTGAAATGTTGCCCTGTCCCATTTCACATTCCATAATCCACCAGCTCCCAGTCCTTTTAACTTCTGACAATCATTTATGATCCTTTGCCTCTATCCACAACACCAACTGCAATCTGCCCAGCTCCTCCCTCTAGCAATGCTACCTTCAGCTGGCCAGAAATTAACGCCTTTAGCAGAGTCTCACAGGTGGTGTCATGCCTAAGAGCAGTACAGGATACCAACTTCACCTGAGCATTCTATTCCCTAAGCCAGGGGTCGCCAACCCCCAGGCTGCAGATCGTACCAGTTGGTGGCTTGTTAGGAACTAGGCCACACAGCAGGAGGTGAATGGCAGGCAAGCGAGCGTTACTGCCTGAGCTCCGCCTCCCGTCATATCAGTGGCAGCATTAGGTTCTCACAGGAGCGCAAAGCCTACTGTGAACTGCACATGTAAGGAATCCAGGTTGCGTGCTCCTTATGAGAATCTAATGCCTGATGATCTGAAGTGAAACAGTTTCAACCCAAAATCATCCCCACCCCCCACCCTGGTCTGTGGAAAAATTGTCTTGCATGAAACCGATCCCTGGTGCCAAAAAGGTCGGGGATCGCTGCTCTCTGCCCACTGCTATCTTCACTCAGGTAGTCTTCACAATCTAAATGCCTCCCTGAGCTTCTGCAGTATATAAACTTAAACAGTTTTAGGAATTAGTTAAGTCACACCATCCCAGGAAGCTACAGTAACTCATAAAAATATCTGCCTTCCCTTAACCTCTAAAGTCCCAATTTGTAACTTACATTTCTACACTCATATCTAATCATCTCTATTAGATTAAGTTCCATGAGGCAGTGTCTGGTTTTCCATCACGACATCCCCATTACCCCAGAACAATAAATGTTTAAGAGCTGTTGGGGGCCAGCCACAGTGGCCTATGCCTGTAATCCCAGCACTTTGCGGGGCTGAGGTGGGAAGACTTCTTGAGCTCACAAGTTCGAGACCAGCCTGAGCAATATGGTGAAACCCCATCTCTACAAAAAATACAAAAATTAGCTGGGCATCGTGGCACGTGCCTGTAGTTCCAGTTTCTCAGGATGCTGGAGCCTGGGGCAGGAGGATCACCTGAGCCCAGGAAGTCAAGGGTGCAGTGAGCTCTGACTACACTGCTGGAGTGTACTCCAGCCTGGGCAACAGAGAGAGATGCTGTCTGAAAAGAAAAAATGAAGAAGGCTTAGGCAAACAATAAAAGCTCGGTTAGCTAAATCTCCTACCACTGAGTCTGAGACATAACTAGAGACTGATGGATTAACCAAGATCTCTAGCTTTCTACAACAACAACACGGAGAAAACTATATTAGCAATCTCATAGAGCTGTTGTGAACATAAAGATGTAATCTATGTTGAACACTTAGGAGATTTTCTGACACATAAGCTCTCATTAAGTATTTCATTTTCTCTTTGAAAAGGAGTCATGGAGGTACCTTGTCAACTAAAGGACAGCTGGCCATACTACTTCTCCAAGTCATCTAATAGAAAAGCAGGGGGCCACACTGTGTTCATTTACCTAATTGTGTTCTGTGGAACACTGGTATCTAACAAAATGTCAATAGGTGGTTTTTGAGGATAAAAAAAGATTACATGTTCAGAAAAACGTAGGAAACCCTGCATACCTTCCCTTATCATATTAAAGTTTCCTAGCTTTTCCTAACTTGATCTCAAAGGTCTTTTTCTGAGTAATAATAATAATAACGCCATTTCCTGTGATACTGACATTCTGAAGAACACTTATTTATTTTTTTGAGTCTCACTCTGTCACCCAGGCTGGAGTGCAGTGGTGTGACCGCAGCCTCCGCCTCCTGGGTTCAAGCAATTCTCCTGCCTCAACCTCCCGAGTAGCTGGGATTACAGGTATACACCACCATGTCCAGCTAATTTTTGTATTTTTAATAGAGACAGGGTTTCACCATATTGGCCAGGCTGGTCTTGAACTCCTGACCTCAAGTAATCCAACTGCCTCAACCTCCCAAAGTGCTGGAATTACAGGTGTGAGCCACCGTGCCTAGCCAGAACACTTATTATATCTTAAAACAATGCATTGGGCCAGCCACAGTGGCTCATGCTTGTAATCCCAACACTTTGGGAAGCCAAGGTGGGAAGACTGCTTGAGTCCAGGAGTTCAAGATCAGCTTAGGCAACATAGTGAGAACCCATCTCTACAAAAAATAAAAATATTAGCCAGGCATGGTGGGGTGTGCCTATAGTCCCAGACACTTGGGAGGCTGAGGTGGGAGGATCATTTGCGCCCAGGAGGCTGCAGTGATCGCATCCCTGCACTCTAGCCTGGGCAACAGAGGGAAAGACCCTGTCTCTAAAAAACAAACAAACAAAAAGCACTGTACAAATATATAAAGGTACTGCTATTCCACAGTTACCCAGAATAGACAGGACCCTAAAGTAGTAGAGAATACCTGGACTACTAAAATTACATTATCTTCTCCATCACAATAAGCCTGGAGGAAGAGAAGAGAAATAGACCAGTATTTCAAGAGGCCAGCTTTCAGTCAATCCAATGAAGAGTCAGCAAAGGAAAGAGAAGATTTTATCAGGTAGTATTTTCAGCAACTCACCAGAGCTGGCTTTAAAAGGGAGCTCAAGCCAGATTTGGTTGCCATGAGATACAAAGTAACTTGACAGCTGCCCTCCTGGAAACAATTAACTTAGTAACTTTTACTTTGACAGAATCTTGGGCCTGAAAGAAATATTTTGAAATCACTTTAGACAAAACCTCTACTTTATTGATAATAACAAGCCCTAAGAGAGACTACCTAGCTTCATTTGTCCCCACTTGAGCAGGACATGGGAGAAAAACAGATTAGACAGTGATAATTATAATGGTTAACACTTAATGAGAGGTTACTATGTGTCAAGCAAGTTGCTAGATATTCAACATAGATTATCTCATCTTAATCTTCGCACAGTTCTATGAGATTGATTTTATAATAATTTACATGTTATAGATGAGGAAGCAGGCTCAGAGAGACTAAGTAACTTGCCCAAAGCACTACACAGCTAGCATATAGTGTTACAGTGATGAGACCCAGGCAAGCTGACCCCAAGGGCCCATGCTCATTATTGCTAGAGAAACTAGGGTACCAACTTCTCTGAGAAGCCTTCTCTGACAATTTCCCCCACCATCAATTATTAGGGTTGCCCCCTAAGCTCCCATTGCCCCATGTCTCTATCTATCCCTATACACTATTGTCTCTGTCATAGCAGTATCACCAAATTACGTACTCCATGAGGGAAGAAATTACTAAATCTTATGCTTCCTTGCATCCCTTGTGACACTACCTAGTGTTGCATCGGCAGCTCAATCAAGATGTTTCAGAATAAACAACTATCAAGGAATATAGTATAATGATGAAAACACATGGGTTCTGAAGTCAAATAGACTTAGATCTGAATCCAGGCTCAGCCACTTCTTAGCTCTGTGATCGTGAGTAAGTCAACCACTCTGAAGCTTAGCTTCCCTAACATTAAAATACAGATTAAAAAATAAATTACCACAAAATGTGAGAAAACTAAACTAAGCACCTTACACATTGCCTAGTACATAAAATAATTGTATTTACCATTCTCCTCCTTTCCCCTTGTCCCACATATAACAATAGAGAGAGTACTATTTCAGCTGAGTGCCGTGGCTCACGCCTGTAATCCCAGCACTTTGGGAGGCCGAGACGGGCGGATCATGAGGTCAGGAGATCGAGACCGTCCTGGCTAACATGGTGAAACCCCGTCTCTACTAAAAATACAAAAAATTAGCCGGGTGTGGTGGTGGGCGCCTGTAGTCCCAGCTACTCAGGAGGCTGAGGCAGGAGAATGGTGTGAACCCAAGAGGCGGATCTTGCAGAGAGCCGAGATCACGCCACTGCATTCCAGCCTGGGAGATAAGGGAGTGAGACTCTATCTCAAAAGAAAGAAAGAAGAGAAAGAAAAGAAAGAAAGACCACTATTCCAGGAACCCAGAGTCAAATTAGCTATACAAACTTGGTTAAGTGCATCTCCTTTCTGGGCTTTAATTTCTTCATTTACAACTCGCAGGACTGTTGGTTTGAAACTAAAAAAAATGTGGATAAGTGACCAAAAAGTACTACACAGATGGAAGGAATTTTTGTCATTCCACCTATCCAGCTTTTAAAATCAGCCCTGAACCACACTGCATAGAAATATCTTGAAGCTCAACGAAGAAGACCAATCTCTTGGAGGTTTAAAGGCTATAAAGGGAAGGAGTATTTGCACTGTCACTAGGAGAATGAGCCAGTCCCACCAAGAAGCTGAGTCACTGCCAAGTGGCTTTGCTCCAGGAGTCCCTAACTAATTAAGGCCTTGCTCCCCTGCCCTGTCTGCCTGTGACCTCCACAAAGGCTAGAGAACACCAAGTGCTCCACAGCAGCTCTTCTCTTGGCCAGAGTGACATATGGTATTGCTGGCCAAGGATCAGCCAAAGCTATTGCTAAGAGCTTCCTGCCCTTGGCCTTCCTTAGAACAGAGTGGGCCAGGCACAGTGGCTCACGCCCATAATCCCAGCACTTTGGGAGGCTGAAGCGGGTGGATCACCTGAGGTCAGGAGTTTGAGACCAGCCTGGCCAACATGGCGAAACCCTGTTCCTACTCCAAAAAAAAAAAAAAAAAATTAGCCAGGCATGGTGGCACGTGCCTGTAATCCCAGATACTTGGGAGGCTGAGGCAGGAAAACTGCTTGAACCCGGAAAGCGGAGGTGGCAATGAGCCGAGATCATGCCACTGCACTCCAGCCTGGGCAACAAATCGAGACCCTGTCTCAAAAAAAAAAAAAAAACACGGTCAAAAACAAGGTGCCCTTCATCCTTTGTCACGATTCCTAGGAATCAGCCCTAAACACAGCTACCAGGACCCTGGGTCTGGAACATGTCGGATGTGACTCAAGTAAAGCCTGACCAGCCAGGTCCTTTGGACAACTGAAAGAGACCCTGTAGGCTGTGGAACAAGGGGTAAGGAAAAGGGACCCACGCTCTGCTAAGAGCATCTAGTCTTTGATGGTCCCAAGGTCACTTTTTGGGCTCTTTTTCAGGCTGCATAGGCCTCAGGGACTTAACCACTTCCTTTGCTCATTAAAGCAGAACCCCCACACCAGCCCTTGGGACTCCCTCCCCCAAGCCTGAAGCCTGGCTCTAAGGTAAGACAGTCCACCCATCTCTCCCTTCAAAAGTTAAAACATACGGGCCATTTTTGTTGTAAGAGTTTAACTGTTGAGTTGAGAAAGAACATAAGCCAAAAACAACAAATATGAGGAACTAAAAAAACGTTTAAAAGATATTACAAGTTAGCCACAGTCACAACCACTTCATAGTTCCTGGTTTCTGTCATAATTGGTGCTGTCACAGAACAACTACAATACAATAGTTTTCAAGACTTATTTTTAAACAACGGAACCCTCTTTTTCAAATATAGTTCAAATTGGCCTGGTGTAGTGGCTCACACCTGTAATCCCAGCACTTTGGGAGGTGGGCAGATCACCTGAGCTCCGGAGTTCAAGACCTTCCTAGGCAACATGGCAAAACCCCATCTCTATAAAAAATACAAAAGTTAGCTAGGCATGGTGGCACATGCCTGTAGTCCCAGAAAAGACTCAAGATTTAGATCAATCGACATGATGTAGACCTTATTTGGATATTGATATTGACCCCATCTCTATAAAAAATAAAAATATTAGCCAGGTGTGGTGGTGCATGCCTGTAATCCTAGTTACTAGGGAAGCTGAGGCAGGAGAGTCACTTGAACCCGGAAGGCAGAGGTTGCAGTGAGCTGAGATTGCGCCACTGCACTCCAGCCTGGGCAACTGGGCTACAGAGCGAGACTCTGTCTCAAAAAAAAAAAAAAATGTTGCCCCAGATTTTAACCAACCATATACCATTATCAACCATATACAAATAATATTGCTAATGAGCAGGAAAGTGGAAGTAAACATGTAAACATTCATGCACCAGGCTCTGCTACCAGTTGCTTATTTTGGCTGTGTACTTGTGTCCAAGGTCATTCACTCACTGGGTAGGTTTATGTCCTATGATGCCATCAACTGCCAGTCAAAGAACTAATCAGCATGAGCAAACTAGTGTTCACACAAAACTGGTATAATTGAAACCAAAACCAAAGACACTTTTATTGTAGATAAATGTACAATTTCCATTAGGCTTGTTAAAATACTGAAAGCAATTTAAATTCATTTATTCATTCAAAAACAAATATTTACTGAGCATCCCTGTCCATCCATGCTGGCTAGGCACCAAGGACAAAATAAATAACACCTAATAGCCTCAGGGGATTCAAACAAACATACCCTTATATTATTTTCATGGATCCCAAGATTCTGAAGACATTGCACCAACAAAATTGGGAGAGTGCTGGAAGGGATGACATTTTTATTCCCTTATGAACACAAACAACTTATCAAAAGGCAGCCTGTTCCACAAAGAACCTCTCAACATTACGGCCCTAGCATTTCGGGAGGACAAAGTGGGTGGATTGCGTGAGCTCAGAAGTTCAAGACCAGCCTGGGCAACATGGCAAAACCCCATCTCTATTAAAAATAAAACATGAAAGGCTTTGCAGATGCTGCCGCCACCAGAAGCCCTGTACTCTCAGCCATGGTTAACCCCACCATGACATCGCCTTCGACAGTGAGCCCTTGGGCCATGTCTCCTTTGAGCTATTTGCAGACAAGTTTCCAAAGACAGCAGAAAACGTTCATGCTCTGAGCACTGGAGAGAAAGGATTTGGTTATAAGGGCTCTTGCTTTCACAGAATTATTCCAGGGTTTATGTGTCAGGGTGGTGACTTCACATGCCATAATGGCACTGGCAGCAAGTCCATCTACGAGGAGAAATTTGATGATGAGAACTTCATTCTAAAGCATACAGGTCCTGGCATCTTGTCCATGGCAAATGCTGGACCCAACACAAACAGCTCCCAGTTTTTCATCTGCACTGCCAAGACTGAGTGGTTGGATGGCAAGCCTGTGGTCTTTGGTAAGGTGAAAGAAGGCATGAATATTGTGAAGGCCACAGAGCACTTTGAGTCCAGGAATGGCAAGACCAGCAAGAAGATCACCACTGCTAACTGTGGACAACTCTAGTAAGTTTGACTTGTGTTTTATCTTAACCACCAGATCATTCCTTCTGTAGCTCAGGAGAGCACCCCTGCACCCCATTTGCTCGCAGTATCCTAGAATCTTTATGCTCTCGCTGCAGTTCCCTTTGGGTTCCATGTTTTCTTTGTTCCCTTCCATGCCTAGCTGGATTGCAGAGTTAAGTTTATGATTATGAAATTAAAACTAAATAACAAAAATAAATAAATAAAACATAAAAAATAAAAACAAAGTACAGCCCTACTGTGGAGATACAAGCTGCCCCACTGCTAGAAAATCAAGAAGAGATTTCTGAAATCAAGGACTTTGTCCACAATTCAACAAACATTTACTGAATTTCTATTTTGTCCTTAGACACTCTGCTAGATCAGCAAACTGAGGCCCTCAGGCCAAATCTAGCCTAAACAGCTTGTTTTTGTAAACAAAGTTTTATTAGACACAGCTACACATGTCCATTTAAATATTATCTATGGCTGCTTTCCTGTTACAACTTGCAGTATAGCCCATCAAGCCTAAAATATTTACTCTCTGGCCCTCCACAGAAAATGTTTGCTCATCTCTATGCTACACTCTAGAAAGATGCAGAAATGTATCTTGATCTAGGTGGTGGTTACATAGATAAATACGTTGGTAAAAATTCATCAAGCATTTAATTCATTTTATTGGATATATGCCATAACTCAATACTTCTTTTTTTAATGAAATAAAGAGTAATCAGTCCCTGCTTTCTAGCAATTTAAAATCTGGTAGGAGGATATCGAAGTAAATAATTAAAATACAATAGTGAGCCCGCACAGTGGCTCACACCTGTAATCCTAGCACTTTGGGTGGCCAAGGCGGGCAGATCACCTGAAGTCAGGAGTTTGAGACCAGCCTGGCCAACATGGCGGAACCCTGTCTCCACTAAAAATACAAAAATTAGCTAGGTGTGGTGGCATGCACCTGTAGTAACCCCAGTTACTGGGGAGGCTGAGGCAGGAGAATCACTTGAACCCAGGAGGCAGAGGTTGCAGTGGGCCGAGATCGTGCCACTGCACTCCAGCCTGGGCAACAGAGAGAGACTCTGTCTCAAAAAAAAAAAATGAAAAAATAAAAAAACATAGGGTTTGGAATTAGAACATGAAATTTCTAATTAGGCTTAAGTCCTACTTGCACCAATTACTAGACATGTGACTTTAGATTCTTCATCTACAAAATGAGAATAATAATATCTATATCATTGGCTGCTGTGGGAATTAAATAAATATGTAATTGTACCTGACATATAAGTATTCAATATACATTTTTTATCATAATAATTAGCATTATTATTAACTGTCTAATTAGTGGTGGACGTCGCTGTAGCTCAGAGTTCCTGTGATTTCCTGGTAGGTCCAATGGGACCCCAAGTCATATCAAAGTTGATTCTTTTCCAAGTTTAGAGCTCAAGCTAGAATTGTACATAAACAGTATTTCATGGAGCTTTAGACTTCTGGCCCAATACCTGGAGAGGTGAAAGTCCTAAGGGTGGGGTCCTATCTCACTGCTCAAAGAACGTCTTCCAGAAGCAAAATCAGGAAAGCACTACCTCTAGTTGACCCAGCTGATAATGAAAGAAGCCATACTAGAAAATACACTTAAATACAATACGCTGTGTGTGTGTGTGTGTGTGTGTGTGTGTGTGTGTGTGATGGAGTCTTGCTCCGTCACCCAGGCTGGAGTGCAGTGGTGTGAACTCGGCTCACTGCAACCTCCATCTCCCAAATTCTTGCCTCAGACTCCTGAGTAGCTGGGATTACAGGCGTGTGCCACCATGCCTGGCCATGATATCCTTTTGAGTTTAAAATTTCAGTCAAATCTTCCCTACCAGGCTGAGAAAACTGGTTCAGTCCAAGAGACTGGCCAGGAGAAGCCATGAGTCTCTGTCAGTGCTGCTGGGTATGTAGCTCTAACAGGGTGGTACAGAAAAGTTCTTAAGACTTCTGAGGGCCGGGCGCGGTGGCTCAAGCCTGTAATCCCAGCACTTTGGGAGGCCGAGACGGGCGGATCACGAGGTCAGGAGATCGAGACCATCCTGGCCAACACGGTGAAACCCCGTCTCTACTAAAATATACAAAAAATTAGCCGGGCGAGATGGCGGGCGCCTGTAGTCCCAGCTACTCGGGAGGCTGAGGCGAGAGAATGGCGTAAACCCGGGAGGCGGAGCTTGCAGTGAGCTGAGATCCGGCCACTGCACTCCAGCCTGGGCGACAGAGCGAGACTCCGTCTCAAAAAAAAAAAAGACTTCTGAGGTACCAGAAAATACCTTCAACAATCTCTGTGACAAACTTAAAGCCTCCTGGATATCCAGCTCTATATAAGGACCAAAGGAGGATGATCACAGAAATCACAGATTTGAAAAAACTAGATGAACCTCCAGAGACCACCACCTGGACTGGCCCCTGCTCTCAAATTGCAAAACACCTATCATTAGCCTTGTTTTACAGATAATGCCACTAAGGTCCAGAGAGGGTAAGCATGATGGCCTAGGTCAGATATCTAAGAGGCAGTAAGAAAAAAAAAAGAATATCTAGTCTCAAGGATTAAGCAATCTTGATGAAAAAGTAACACTCATGAAACAGGCCACGCACGGTGGCTCAAGCCTGTAATCCCAGCACTTTGGGAGGCCGAGACGGGCAGATCACGAGGTCAGGAGATGGAGACCATCCTGGCTAACACGGTGAAACCCCGTCTCTACTCAAAATATACAAAAAACTAGTCAGGTGAGGTGGTGGGCGCCTGTAGTCCCAGCTATTCGGGAGGCTGAGGCAGGAGAATGGCCTAAACCCGGGAGGCGGAGCTTGCAGTGAGCTGAGATCCAGCCACTGCACTCCAGCCTGGGCGACAGGGCAAAACTCCATCTCAAAAAAAAAAAAAAAAAAAAACACTCATGAAACTGTCAAAACACATGGTCAGGTAATAAGGGATATCCCAATGAGGAGCTACAGGTACAGAAAGGACAAAAGTTGAAGCCTCAGAGTAAAAGTCCCTGCCCAATGTACCTTTCACAAAGTAAAAAGGCCTGTCTTTGTTTAATATTTACTACCCTGTAATGCCTATTTACCTGTCTCCCCACTCAATAGTAATTTTTCCAGGTTATGTACCTTATATTATCCTTATCTATATTATCAGCACCAAGCCTAGACAACTGCATCTCCTGCGACTTTGAAAAGACTCAGACTAGCCCCACTCACCCAACAATACTAAAAACAAGGTTACCCTGTTAGGTATCTACCAAACCAAGAGGCTAGACCCTCAAAAAAGAGCCTAGGTAAGGCTAATAGAAAGTGACTTTGACAAGTAATTTAACCTCTTATTTTGTCCATCTCAAAGATACTGATAACATTAACAATCTCAGAAGACTGTATTAAAAATTAAGTATCCATGGTGAAACGCCATCTCTACTAAAAAGAAAAAATACAAAAAATTAGCCAGATGTGGTGGCAGCATGCCTGTAATCCCAGCTAATCCGGAGGCTGAGGTGAGAGAACCGCTTGAACTCAGGAGGTAAAGGTTGCAGTGAGCCAAAATCGCGCCATTGCACTCCAGCCTGGGCGACAGAGCGAGACTCCGTCTCAAAAAACTAATAATAAAAAAAAAATTAAATATCTGTGAAAGCACTTAACACAGTACTTGGCACATAGTAAGCATTCAATGACTGCTAGCTTCCTTCTCACACCCCCTGTGTCTGGGTTCCTTTAAAAAATAGTTTATTCCTTGGACCAACATTTATTAAACAACAAATATTTATTTGTTGGGCCTTAGGGATAAGATAACGATCTGCCTTAGGTATCTCTGATAAAACCTCAGCACCTAGTATGATGCCCACTATTGCCACAACTGCCTGGCACATAGTAAGCACTCACTGAATAGGGAACTCCCATGAACACTCTTGGATATGGACCACCGATGCATCACCTCTTAGTACAGCCCACTCCATCTGCTTTGTTAGCCCTAGAGGTGTGCAAGCGCAAAAGAGATCAAGTCTCTGGCCAGCGGCAGATCTATACATTTATAGAGCTCCCCCCATAGTAAAGCCTGGCAGTCAAGATAACAAGAAAAACATAAGAACAATTCAGATGAGTCCCTCAAAACTGCATTAAAGACTAGATGGCAGCCGGGCACGGTGGCTCACACCTATAATCCCAGCACTTTGGGAAGCCGATGCAGGTGGATCACTTGAGGTCAGGAGTTCAAGACCAGCCTGGCCAACATGGTGAAACTCCATCTCTACTAAAAATGCAAAAATTCATCTGGGCATGGTGGTGCACACCTGTAATCCCTGGTGGTGAGCACCTGTAATCTCCAAGCTTAGGCAGGAAAATCCCTTGAATCTGGGAGATGGAGGCTGCAGTGAACAGAAAGCACACCACTGTACTCCAGCCTGAGCAACAGAGTGAGACTCTGTCTCAAAAATTTAAAAAAAAAAAAGACTATATGGCAATGTTCCAAACTATACAGCATCTCTACTTAAAACCTGGGTTGTAATATTAAACTGACCACCTACTCTCACATTTCCTATACTGCCCACTGAGAGAAAAGGGAAGTGCTTCTTCCTTTCAGTGCTGCTTGTTCAGAAAAGCTGATGTCCTGGAAAATTGCTGGGCACCTATCCTGGCAAATAGGATCTAGCAAAAGCTTGAACCCCATAAAAGCATCTCAGTCATTCACCTTGCTGGCCTCCAAGGCTGAAAATAGCCCCAAATGAAAAACAAGCTACGTGAACTACTTATCCAGTTTCATAGCAAAGACCTTAAGCTAGCTGAAGAGGACAAACCCCTCACTCCTTAACTCAAGCAGACCTAAAAGCCTCACCTGTTTCTGGTCCCATAGCAGCTGGCATAGCTCTGACACCTCTCAGGCTTCATCTTTCAAAAACAGAAATGGAACAAGTGCAGAACAAGGAAGAGCCTTCTGCAGTCAGCCCAGCACTGCTTGAGGGGTGGTGGGGAGATAAAAAGATTCCTGGACATAGATGTCCTATTTTCTTTCTTTTTTTTTTTTGAGACAGAGTCTCACTCTGTCACCCAGGCTGGAGTGCAATGGTGAGATATCGACTCATTGCAACCTCCGCCTCCTGGGTTCAAGCGATTCTCCTGCCTCAGCCTCCCAAATAGCTGGGACTACAGGTGCGTGCCACCATGCCCGGCTAATTTTTGGGATTTTTAGTAGAGACAGGGTTTCACCAGGTTAGCCAGGATGGTCTCAATCTCCTGAGCTCGTGATCTGCCCGCCTCATCCTCCCAAAGTGCTAGGATTACAGGCATGAGCCACCGCGCCTGGCCACAGATGCCCTATTCTTTCATCAAATCTGAAAATGAAATGAATGGCCCTAAAGCAGCCATACCCCAAAAGTAGCATTCTGTACCTCTGCTTCATCTTCTGGCAATAACCTTAAAAGGTTTCTCTAACCAAGCCCTGTCTCAATGCCTTTTTAAAGGTAGGTTTACCTAATCCCAAGTCAGAGTCAGTGGGTCACCACTCTCACACATCAAATCCATCTCTGTCTATTACATACCTTGACCCATGCCATTATAGTCCATTGTTTCCAGGTTCACCTCTCGCAATATATTAAGTACTTCTAGATGTATGGCCCAGGTTTCATAATGCCCATGTTTCCAGTTTTGCCCAGTGCAAGGCCAGGCTAAGAACAGATGCTTAAAGGCCTATTTGTTGTAGAGCAAAAGTTAGCAGGTACAAAAACAGGGAAGGAAGTATAAGGACAAGAATGTATCCTGCCTTACTCTCCCTAGAGGTCCTCACCCAGTGCATGCTGCCCTCTGGACCTACACTCAGGCTGGGTTTCCCAAGCTTCCTCTCTTATTACCAAGCTCACAGCCCTCTCTGCCTCCTCTGACTGTGTACAATACTAGTCCCTGGAACCTTTTCATCCCAGATGTTTGTTTCACCTCTGGATATATTTAGAAACTCCTTGAGTATATGGCCCGTCTCTCTTCTTTTTTTTTTTTTTTCTTTGAGATGGAGTCTTGCTCTGTCGCCAGGCTGGAGTGCAGTAGCGCGATCTCGGCTCACTGCTACCTTCGCCTCCCAAGTTCAAGAAATACTCCTGCCTCAGCCTCCTGAGTAGCTGGGATTACAGGCACCCGCCACCATGCCCGGCTAATTTTTTGTATTTTAGTAGAGACGGGGTTCCACCATGTTGTCCAGGACGATCTTGATCTCCTGACCTCGTGATCTGCCCGTCTCAGCCTCCCAAAGTGCTGGGATTACAGGAATGAGACACCGTGCCTGGCCAAATAAAACTTTTTTTTTTTTTGAGACGGAGTCTCGCTCTGTCGCCCAGGCTGGAGTGAGGTGGTGCGATCTCCGCTCACTGCAAGCCCCACCTCCCAGGTTCACACCATTCTCCTGCCTCAGCCTCCAGAGTAGCTGGGACTACAGGCGCCCGCCACCACACCCGGCTAATTTCTTGTATTTTTAGTAGAGACAGGGTTTCACCATGTTAGCCAGGATCTCCTGACCTCATGATCCGCCCACCTCACCCTCCCAAAGTGCTGGGATTACAGGCATAAGCCACCACGCCCAGCCAAGTCTCTCTTCTTATAGCACAAAATACAATAGCAGCCTAAAGGAAGTATACCAGTAGCTATTTACAGAGTTTAAAAAAAAAAAAAATCAACTTCCCTCAAGTTTTTAATTGCTCATGTGTGAAAAGGTGAAAAGAATGTCTCTCACCAGATTGCTCCTCCCTCTTAGGTTATCCCTCTTTCTCTTTCTCTATTTTATCATGGGGTTCCCAGGGAATTTTCTATAAAGAATTCAAGCCAAATGGTTTAGCACCTATATTTGGCCTACAATGTGTGATATTCAAGATATCATCAGAGATAACAATTCATTCTTTATATCCCACATCCCTCAGACTATGGGAAATGACTCACCCACACCAATCCTTAATCAAAGGCAGGAAAAGTCCCCTTGAGTCAAAGCAGGACGATGCTATATCCTCAACACATTCATTAATGGGGCCTTGCCTAAGATCATGCTCAAACTCACATCTAAAACTGGAATGGGGCCATGAACAGTGGCTCACACCTGTAATCCCAGCACTTAGGGAGGCTGAGGTGGGAGAACTGCTTGAGCCCAGGAGTTCAAGACCAGCGTGGGCAACACAGTGAGACTTTGTCTACACAAAAAAAAATAGAAAAATTAACCTGGTGTGGTTGCTCATGCCTGCAGTCCCAGCTACTCAGCAGGCTGAGGTGGGAGAATCACTTGAGTCCAGGAGGTAGAGGCTACAGTGAGCCATGATTGTGCCACCATATTTCAGCCTCCTGTACAACAGAGTGAGCCCTTGTTTCAAAAATAAAATGATAAAATGAATAAAATATAACTGGAATGTGTCTATCTTTGTGAGCTGAAGTACTGGGATAAGACTTCCAATCAGAAAAGAAAATTATAATTATCTACAACTGTGTTAAACCAATAGTTCTCAGCAAACTCAAATTATGTATGTTTGGCAGAGCACTGTGACTCACGCCTGTAATCCCAAATGTTAGGAGGCCAAGGCAGGCAGAGCACGTGAGCCCAGGGGTTCAAGACCAGCCTAGGCAACATAGCAAAACCCTGTCTCTACAAAAAAAAAAAATAATAATAATAATACAAAAATTGGCGAGGCTAGCATGTGTCTATAGCCCCAGCTACTTGGAAGGCTGAAGTAGAAGGATTGCTTGAGCCGGGGAGGTCAAGGCAGCAGTGAGCCACGATTGCACCATTGCACTCCAGCCCGGATGATAGAGTGTCTCAAAAAAAGAAAATTCTCTATGTTTATATTGAAATATAATTCACATCATACAATTATTCCTTTTAGATTTTATAATTCAGTGATTTTTTAATATAAGGTTGTACCACTATCACCACAATCTAATTTTTCAGAATATTTTCATTACCCCAAAAAGAAACTCCATATCCATTAGCAGTAACTTCTCATTACCCTCTACCCCTACACTCTGGCAAACACTAATCTACTTTCTGTCTCTATAGATTTCCCTATTCTGGACATTTCACGTAAATGGAATCATACAATATGTAGCCTTTTCACTTAGCGTGTTTTCAAGGTTTATCCATGTTGTGGCATCTATCAATACCTAACTCCATTTAATGGCTAAATAAGATTCCATTATACGAACATACCACCTTTTTTTTTTTTGAGATGGGGTCTGGCTCTGTCGCCCAGGGTGGAGTGCAGTGATGCAATCTCAGCTCACTGCAACCTCCACCTCCCAGGTTTCTTGGGGACTGCTGATTATTACTCCCTTGGGTTAGGTTCAGATGTAGCAAGAAATAAGGCTGAACTGAGAGAAACAGTCCTCTCCACATTCTACCTCCTGGGAGGCTAAGCAGAATAGGCCCCAAGTTCCCAAGGCTATTCCCTTTTGCCAATTTACATGGAGAACCACCTGGGGCATGGGTTTTACTCTCAGCCCCTGGATCAGCACTGCATAAGTCAGTGTCCCAGACAAGCTGGCATGACAGCTCCCAGCAGAAATCAGTTCCTTTTGTCTTCAAAGTGCTGAAAACATCTGGCTGGCTACCACACTGCTCACGCATCCTCTCAACTTGGGAAAGAGAAAGCCAAACATCATGTGATTCCCCATATAACAAAGCACTTTCAATGTCCATTAACTCACTGAATCCTTACAACACTCCCACAATACCAGGGCAGGTATTCTTGCACCCATTTTATAGACAAAGAAACTCCAATCTTGAAATGTTAAGTAATTTTGCTAAGTAACAAAGCACAGAGACATAAGAAGAACCCAAGTCTTCTGATTCCTGGTCCAGACTCTTGTGAGTCGATTTTAAGGGCCATCCAATGAGAGGCCTTCCCCACCACTCTACCTAAAATAGCACCCCCATCACTCTCTAATCCTTTGCCCTGCTTTACTTTGTTTTTTAGCACTTATGATTACCAGGCATTATATTACTTATCTCCTTGTTTATGGCCTATCTTCCTACCTGAATATAAAACAATAGGGACTATTACTCTTTTTTTTTTTTTTTTGAAACAGAGTCTCACTCTGTCACCCAGGCTGGTGTGCAGTAGCGTGATCTTGGTTCACTGCAACCTCTGCCTCCCTGGTTCAAGCGATTCTCCTGCCTCAGCCTCCTGAATAGCTGGGATTACAGGCGTGCGCCACCATGCCCAGCTAATTTTTGTATTTTTAGTAGAGATGGGGTTTTATCATGTTGGTCAGGCTGGTCTTGAACTCCTGACCTTGTGATCCACCTGCTTTGGCCTTCCAAAGTGCTGGGATTACAGGTGTGAGCCACCGTGCCCGGCGAGACTATTATTCTTTATTGCATACCAAGCAGAGTTTCTGGCACACAGTAGGGTCTTAAATATTTATTACATGAACACATCTAGTACAGCCCACAACTCATCCCTCCTACAGTGATGGTGCCATTACTGTCAAGTAAGTCTTCAGTCTATACTCAAGTTTCATTCAGTATTTATTAGCATCCACTCATCCACTAAATGCCAGTTCCTATGCTAAATGCTAAAGACAGAAATGAATCAAATACAATCCCTGACTCTAGAAAATACAACTTAGTGGTTTGAAGCAGACAATAAAAAAGTGTCCCATTGGCTGGGTGTGGTGCCTCATAGATCACATGATTCCATTTATATGAAATATCCAGAATAGGTAAATATATACAGACAAAACACAGATACACAGATTGATGGCTGCCAGGGGAAAGGGAGGGGGAGAATTAGGAACAACTGCTTAACAGGTATGGATTTCCTCAGGGTTGATGAAATAGTTTTGAACTAGATTTGTGACAGTACTAAATCCCACTGAATGTAAAAATGATTAATCTTATGTGATTTCCCTTTTTTTTTTTTTTAAATAAACGGCCTACGTCACCATACTCTAAAAGGAAAAACTCAAAAGTCACCGTTTTCTCATCCAGCTGCCCCTTCCTGCCTCTTCAGGAAGCCTACTCTTCCATCCTGCAGCCGTCCAAACCTGCCATTTTAGCAATGAGTTATGCTCCACTGGTCAGATTTTCTAGTCATTTCCTGTGTGTCAGGCAGTCTAAAGTCCTTAGTGAGAAAGCAAGCTCCCTTTTAAATAGGATGTATTGGTCCATGTATCTCATCCTCTTTCCAGACAGACCAGGTCAAGGGTGGGGAGTAAGGGAAAGGGGCTGACTGACCTCTCTTGAAGCGGCAATTTGGAGCGGTGCTAGCAGAGAGCTAGAGCCTGGGTGACCAGGGAGGCCAAAGATATAACCATCACACAATGGTCTGAATATGATTTATTTTTCTTTTGGGGAGGGGCAGGGGTTTAGGAAGAGTAGGGAAGTATTTAACAAACAGCTTTGGAGCAATATCTGGTTTCAGAAATAACTAAAATCTCTCAATAACAACTGTGTTCTTGACTTTCCAGAACCAACAATTCTAATGCCAAAGTTCTTCAGAAAAAACAAGAAAGATTTTAATTCCAAAGTTTGACACTGAAACCATCCCCTAGTTGTCCACAAACTATTTTCATTGCCCTGAGAAGGCACTGGAAACCTGGAGACTGGAGACATTGGGAACAGCATTCAAGTGCATCCCCTATCAGCCAATAGTCTCCAAGATAGTCATCACTTAATGCTTAGAAATCAAGACACAAGTAGTAACCTGCAAGGGTCACAGGTGCTAGCGGGCTTCTAATGCCCTTCAGGCACCTTAAACTTAAAGTAGTATTGGCAATAAAAACCAACAACAAATACTGTTTTTACAGGCCATTATGTGGCCCTTAAATACATTCTCTCAGTAGCCCTAAGGCTCAGAGAGATTAATGATTTACTAAGGGTCATGAGGCCAACAAACAACAGCAAAGCCAGATTTCACACTCTGGTCAGACTGCTTGCAAAGCTCATGCCATTGCCACAACACAAAAGTGCCGGGCACCACACATCCTGTCCTGCTCCTGGATCTCCATGAGAGTGTGTTCTGACCATCCATAATAATCTAATGCTTCTTAGTTCCACATTAATCCTGGCAGCCACAGAAAGAGAACTCTCATAGGCAATAGCAACCCAGAACACTGATGCCACTGAGAAGTACCTAAGACTGCTATCTGGGCTACTCTACCATTCACTGGGTCACCAACCAACCAAACCTCCTAAAAACCCACAAGGTAGATGTTCTACCTTGAGTGACCCTTGAAGGTAAGAGGGGAAATGGTAGGGAAAAAAGCAAATGTAGAAGAGACTGCAGATAAAATTCTAAGCTAGAAATCAGTAAACCTGAGATGCAGTCTTTGTTCTGCCCCTAATTACATATATGACATTGGGAAATCACCTGCCCTCTTTGCATTTGTTTACTATAATATAGAGATAACAATCCCCTCCTGTCACACCTCATAGAGCAGCTGTGGGCATGGTAAGCAAAAAGACAGGTCTTAAATAGGGGAGTGATTTGTAAAGTGCAGAGCACAAACCAATCTGGGGAGTTATTATAATATGACTACTACCATCAGCTGGCTGGGGAGAAGATTAATGTCCACGAAACCAACAGAAAGTGAAACAGTAGATAATTAGCTGACAAATTATATGGTACGAACTAAGAAGATTATAGTCTAGAAAGGGAAGTCCCTGGAATAAGTCAGAAAAACTACAGAGAAAAGAATGAAGAGGATTGGAGGGTTTTAGAAAGCCACAGCCGGAGGGAAATGTATAGCTAGGGAAAAGAGGTATGAAGGGCCGGGCGCAGTGGCTCACGCCTGTAATCCCAGCACTTTGGCAGGCTGACGCATGTGGATCACCTGAGGTCAAGAGTTCGAGACCAGCCTGGCCAACATGGTGAAACCCTGTCTCTACTAAAATTACAAAAATTAGCTGGGTGTGGCAGTGCGCATCTGTAGTCCCAGCTACTCAGAAGGCTGAGGCAGGAGAATCGCTTGAACCCGGGAGGCAGAGGTTGCAGTGAGCCAAGATCACACCACTGCACTCCAGCCTGGGTGACAGGGCGAGACTCTATCTCAAAAAAAAAAAAAAAAAAAGGTATGAAGAAGAGGAAAGCAACAGTGCTAGAGGAGATGCTGTGTGTGTTGGGAAGTCAGGGAGGCCACAATGGGTAGGCAGGATAAGGCCAAACTGTCAGGGGAAGATAGGCAGCCGAGCAGCTGGGGCAGGATGCAGCTAGAAATTCGAACCCACTGCAACTAACATAAGCTATGGGGAGGGCAGAGCTAGATTTTACAGCAAGCATTTATTGGGCACTAATAACATGGTAAACACTGTCACAGGGAATGGTGACACAAAGATAGGCAACACATAAGCCCTGCTCTCATGACTCTGCATTTGAATCCCAGCTCTTCCATTTGCAGAGCAACATGGACATCAAGGGAACACATTCTGTAATGAGACAGACCTGGTTTCAAATGCCTGCACTGACACTGCCAGATGAGTGACCTTCCACAAGTAACCAAAGCTCTTTAATTCCTAGTTTCCTCATTTGTATTGAAGAAGTAATAATTATCGTTCACAGGATTAAAAAAAAAAAAAGAAACTTCATATGTGCTTTTCAGGCACATGATAAATAATAACTTATTATCATTAACTAGCTTTGTGACCTTGGGTAAGTTGCTTAACCTCTCTGGGCCTCAGTTTCATCATATGTAAAACAAGACTAATTACAGCTACCTCACAAAGTAGTTGTGAAGATTAAAGAAAATTATTGGTGTAAAGCACCTAGCCTAGAGAAACAGCTCAGCAAAAGTTCCCTTTTCTTCCCTTTGTCTCTTCTTTCCACAACCCTCCTCCTTTCCCTTCTCCCCAGCCCATATGTGAGATCTCCCCTATGGCAATGCTCAGCTCCTGAAGGAGGGCAATGAAGACACAGCCAGGACCCATACTGATTCCACTCCTAGAGCGCACCAGGCCCATTTAACCCCCAAACCAACTCTAACTTACCAACGCCTGACCACTCCTATTCAGGAACATGTTCGTTACCCACTTCTCGCCTAGTGACTTCAATTCACAAGCAAGAAGTCCTTTCTACCTGAAAGCCCAACAATTCCTCCCTGCTTACTCATTCTCCCAAGAAACAAACCAGAAGAGAAAGCATCAGTGTCTAAAATGCTGATCAGAGAGAGGAGACTGGTATTCCCAGTGCTTTAGAATGATCCAGTGCTTTAGAATGATAGGATAAAAGGAGAGGTCCTGGGCACCCTTGCTGGGAGACAGATGAATCCTACTGGCCCTCGTGCATATATGACAAGGGCAGGCAAACCTGCTGCAACTCCCAACAGTTCTGGGAATGCCTGAGAACAAGGCCTTCAGCCTGCTAGAGTTACTCAGACATGAGGGAAAAATTAAGTTTTCACTAGTAAAGGTCAACTTATAAATACCTGATTAACCCAAGCAATCACACTCTGCTCTACCTTCTATGAGAATTTACAACTGATCCGGAACAGGAGTCAAGCTGAGTACACTTTTTCAAAGCTATAACTAACAATTATTGAGGTATTTGGCAGGGTGAGGATAGGGGATTGACGGCTGGCTACAAAAAGCCCATGCAAATCAGCTAAGTCCAGAGTCTCCACTGGAAGCTGCTTCTGGAACAACAACCTCTGCACAAACCTGCAGTGTAAATGTGACCTTGCTAGAAAAACAAGAGCCAGTTCTCCAATGAAGACCATGGGAAATGCAGAGAAGCAAGGCATACCAAGTCCAAGATGCTTGGTTAATCCCAGGGAGTTCCTTTTGTGAGGAAATAATAATAATAATAATCTTGTTCTGTAGGAAGACACTATCAGATCACGCCTGTGAAGCCACCGTCTAGACTCCCCCAGGTAGCTCTAACTGCTTCTTCCTCTGCACCCCCATCACACTTTGCAAACCAGAAAGGGGAAATAAAAGAAACTATCTTTCATTAAGCATTTACTGTAAGCCCTATAGAAAAGGTTTTAATCGGCCAGGCGCGGTGGCTCACGCCTGTAATCCCAGCACTTTGGGAGGCCGAGGCAGGCGGATCACAAGGTCAGGAGATCGAGACCATGGTGAAACCCCATCTCTACTAAAAATACAAAAAATTAGCCGGGCGCGGTGGCGGGCGCCTGTAGTCCCAGCAACTCGGGAGGCTGAGGCAGGAGAATGGCATGAACCCGGGAGGTGGAGCTTGCCGAGATCGCGCCACTGTACTCCAGCCTGGGTGACAGAGCGAGACTCCGCCTCAAAAAAAAAAAAAGAAAGAAAAGAAAAAGGAAAGGTTTTAATCTTTAAAAAAAAAAAAAACCCTCCCAATAACCAGCTAATCCTAGTCCCATTTTATTTATAAATGAAGAAACTAAGCAACTCACTCAGGAAAGGGGCTGGGCAGAACCCAAATATGAACCTGGTCTGTCTGATTCCAAATTGTAACCTTTCTTTCAACAAATATTTATTGAGAGCCTACTACATGCCAGGTACTACTCCTGGTGAATATATAGCAGTGCATGAGACAGACAAGAACCCCATCTTTATGAGGTTTTCATTCTAAACAAAACTGCCTCCATATTTTAGCACATCACATGTTTAGTAGGTAGATATCAGTATTTCTTTATCTTCAACCAGGCAGGACTCAATAAATATGTATGGAAGGCCAGACCCAGTGGCCCATAATTCCATCACTTTGGGAGATGGAGGTGGGAGGATCACTTGAGCCCAGGAGTTCGAGACCAGCCTGGGCAACACAGTGAAACCCTGCTTCTACAAAAAATAAAAATAAAATCAGTCAGGTGTAGTGGGATGTGCCTGTAGTCCCAACTAATCAGGAGGCTGAAGCAGGAGGATTGCTCAAGCCCAAGAGCTCAAGGTTGCAGTGAACCACGATCACACCACAGCACTCTAGCTGGGGTAACAGAGTGAGACCCTGTCTCCCAAAAACAAAGGAAATGAACATAGTCCTTTCCCTCAACTCACAGGAATTCCTCTCAGCTGCTACCCAAACAGCATTCAACTGTTTATCCATCAATTTTGCATCCTTCTTCCTACCTAGGATGCCATATCTTAAACCAAAAGCTTCCTTACAGTGCTAGCAATTTGGCTCCAGTCACCCACTAAGTATGACAATAACAGTATTTCATAGTTTACAAAAGACTTTCACATACATTATCTTACTTAACCCTCATAAAATTAAACAGGATAGGTATTATTCCTTTTAACACATAGGGGAACAGACAACCACAAAGCTTAGTTTCACCACTGTGTAGAGGAACTGAGCCACAGCACAGTTCTTCCTAGTCCCCAAATGCATTCTTTGCCCCTTCTCCTAAGAACATTTCATATCTATTCTCCATAGCAGAGAAACCACAAGGAATGTTGTGTCCTT
The DNA here is from genome assembly GCF_009764315.1 of Trachypithecus francoisi. NCBI lineage: Eukaryota > Metazoa > Chordata > Mammalia > Primates > Cercopithecidae > Trachypithecus > Trachypithecus francoisi. Next base: position 62,342,684 of record NW_022681473.1, read on the forward strand.
ATTTAGTTCAATCCATTTGACTAAGCTATTTCAGATTGCCTATGTTATCAAAACAATACAAAGCAAAAATGCATATTTTGTCCTATTGCAGTATTTATTTTGATTATTAATATTTTATCACTTCTCCCACTAAAGGTGTTTTAGCTACATTTTGTGTTTGGGTTTGATTTTTTTGTTGTTGTTTTTAAGGTTTTTTTTTTTTTTTTTTTTTGAGACAGGGTCTCACTTTATCACCCAGGCTGGAGTGCAGTGGCATGATCTTGGCTCACTTTAGCCTCTGCCTCCTAGGCTCAAGCAATCCTCCTGCCTCTGCCCCCTCAAGTAGCTGGGATTACAAGCACACACTACCACTCCTGGCTAATTTTTTGTATTTTTTGTAGAGACAGGGTTTCGCCATGTTGCCCAGGCTGGTCTCAAGCTCCTGAGCTCAAGCGATCTGCCTGCCTCGGCCTCCCAAAGTGCTGGGATTACAGGTGTGAGTCACCGCGCCTGGCCTATATTTCGTTATGTTCCAATTTGCCATTTATTCCCAAAGGAACTTTTTATGTTAAACACCAAGTATATACTGTATGCACAGAAAAAGGTCTGAGATAGTTTTATAATTGTTTTCAAGCCAGTGAGAAAAATAATTCAACTTATAGGGATGCTTTTACATATGTTTGCCTTTGCCAGGAAAGAAAGCCTTTATCCTGTGAAGTGACATACACGGGTAGGCAGAGGTTGCAGAAAGTATAAGGCCCAAATGCAAGGTTAATATCTTGGCATGCTATTTGCAAAAAACCAAACAAACAAACAAAATCCAAGCACCATGGTCAACAGGCATATTCCAGCAACCAAGGCCAAGTTGAGGGTTTGTCCTATCACTCCACTCCAGGGAGCATTAAGCCTAGCTCTATAGGTTGGAGGCCTATAGAAAATACAAACAAACAAACAATAAAAGAAGAGGTAGGGGAGGAGAAAATAAAAATTAAAAAAAAAAAAAGATACAAACTCTAAAGCCAGATGTCAAGGAAAATAACAGCACATTCTGGGCAAATCAGAAAGACACAGGGGGGCCTTATTTGAAAAACTAGCCAAAGCTTTGCCCAAAACCCTTACCCTTGCCAGTCTGTCATAACACCTGAAATTCCAGCACTATTACTTCATTCTGTTCTTTAACAAATACACTCTGAGTACCAAATCTTGTAGGAGCAGGAATAGTCAGATGAGGGAGGTAGATTCATGCCTCACTGACTTAAATATCAGACAGATTAGTGAGAGGCAGAGTAGTCTGAAAAAGCAGGACAAGAAGTCATTCTGGCTGAAGGAACTGAAGAAAAGCTCTCTGGATATGAGAACTTAGCTAGGCTTAAAAGGATAAGAGGACATGAAATCATTTGTGCTACCTTAGGAAAGTAACCTGAAGCTAGGGAAAGACCTGGATTTGAATTCTGATTCAGTTGCCTACAGCCTGTAATGACAATCAAGCAAGTTATTTTCCTTTGCTGAATCTATTTCTTCATCTGCAAAACAGGCATTATGAAGCATACCTCAAAGATAGGTGTGTAAAATACTAGCCCTGATCTGGCAAATGGTGGGACTTAAATATCTTTTCCTTATCCCTTTTGCTGGTTGGAAGAGGAACACATACCAGGGAAGGATACTCCAGGGCAATAGAAATGACTTGTCAGCTCACAGAGCAAGGCCATTTGAGGGCTACTAGAACAGACAATCAATCTGAAAAGACACCTTAAGAAGTGCAGCAAATCCAGGCCACAACTAGGTCCCAGCCTAAATTTCTCCCCACCATAAAATGTTTGGCAGTCCATTCTGGACAAACATTACATCACTGTAGATTTAGTAGATCAGGAAATGGAAACCCACTCCTCAGCTCCCCAGGAAAAATAGCTCTGTGCCAACTTCTGGTACTCTAGGAGGCTGGAGCAGGATCTAGTGCAAGGAAAGTAGTGAGTCCAACTGCCAACACATTTTAATTAGTCCAACCTTAAAAGACTATAACCACATGAGATTAAAAGGAGCCCCCAGGGAAAGCCTCTGCCCTTCACACAGTTCAGCCAATTAGATATGCTCAAGTGGCCTAATTTTCATCACTGAATTCTTTGGGGAATCAGGCCTCACCAAGCTCTGACTTCTGTCTAAGAGTACAAGCATATGCTCAGCTCAAGAGGAGCAGTTAGGTGTCAGCTATAACAGAAGCAGCATAAGTATGCCTGGAGGTCCTAACACCCTTCCTGCATAAGTAAACTGAGCTAATAGAACTGCCGTCTTGCCAGGCTCCACCCCTCACCCCAGAATGCAATCCATTCCCCAGTGACTATACCTAACATAATCCATACCAAAAAGCTAGTTTTGGTCCTCAGTTCAGACACAATGTAAACACATGGCCAGACACAGTAGCTCACAACTGTAATCCCAGCACTTTGGGAGGCCAAGGTGCGAGGATCACTTCAGGCCAGGAGTTCAAGACCAGCCTGGGCAACTCCATCTCCACAAAAAAAGAAAAAAAGTTTTTAATTTTTTTTTTTTTTTTGAGATGGAGCTTCGCTCTTGTTGCCCAGGCTGGAGTGCAATGGTGCAATCTCGGCTCACTGCAACCTCCGCCTCCCGGGTTCAAGCAATTCTCCTGCCTCAGCCTCCCAAGTAGCTGGGATTACAAGCATGCGCTACCACGCCTAGCTAATTTTTTTGTATTTTTAGTAGAGATGGGGTTTCTCCATGTTGGTCAGGCTGCTATCGAACTCCCTACCTCAGGTGACCCACCCGCCTCGGCCTCCCAAAGTGCTGGGATTACAGACGTGAGCCACCGTGCCCAGCCAAGTTTTTGAATTTTCAAAAATTAGTGGAGTGTGGTGGCACCCGCATATAGTCCCAGTTTGGGAGGCTGAGGTAGGAGGATCACTTAAGCCCAGGAGTTGGAGGTTACAGTGAACTATGATCATGCCACTGCACTCCTGCCTAGGCAACACAGTGAGACTCTGTCTCAAAAAAAAAAAAAAAGTGGGAGTAACATAAACACAGTAATACTTGTGCATTAAAGGGGGTTTTCAGAAATGGAAGTGACTTTGATATTCAAAAGAATTGAGCTATAATGGCAAACCAGATGGCAGATATGAAAATGGAGGTAAAGAGCCAGGCGCGGTGGCTCACACCTATAATCCTAGCACTTTGCGAGGCTGAGGTGGGAGAATCACGAGGTCAGGAGATCGAGACCATCCTGGCTAACATGGTGAAACCCCGTCTCTACAAAAAAATACAAAAAATTAGCCGGGTGTGGTGGCGGGTGCCTGTAGTCCCAGCTACTTGGGAGGCTGAGGCGGGAGAAAGGCATGAACCTGGGAGGCGGAGCTTGCAGTGAGCCGAGATTGTGCCACTGCACTCCAGCCTGGGCGACAGAGCAAGACTCCGTCTCAAAAAAAAAAAAAGGAAAAAAGAAAAGGGGGGTAAAGAAACTTGTTCAAGATAATGATGATATTGTACTCAAAAGCCAATGAACTTTACATTTCCCCAAGAGCTCAGACCCACTCCCTTGCAACTGGACCAGGTGTAATGCCAGTGTAGCCATACTTTTCCTGTTGTCATTAAGAGTTAGAAAACAAGGCCAGGTGCAGTGGCTCACTTCTGTAATCCCAGCACTTTGGGAGGCCAAGGCAGGCAGATCACCTGAGGTCAGGAGTTCAAGATCAGCCTGGCCAACATGGTGAAACCCTGTCTCTACTAAAAATACAAAACTTAGCCGGACGTGGTGGCACACACCTATAGTCCCAGCTACTCAGGAGGCTGAGGTACGAGAATCGCTTGAACCCAGGAGGTGGAGGTTGCAGTGAGCCGAGATCGCACCAAGGCGCTTCAGCCTAGGTGACAGAGATAGACTGTTTCAAAAAAAAGAGCGTTAGTAAACAAGATTATAGGGAAGAGTGAGAACCTAGGAGAACAGAGCACTAAAGAGAGAGGATAAACCAAAGAACTGCAAAGAATAGATCATCAGACAATTCAGAGGAGAAAAACTAATACAGTAATGATAAATCACTCAAATTTGTGTAAGAATAAATGCCTATTACATTATTTCATAAGATCTGCACACATCAACCTTGTAAGATAGGTTCTGTTATCCCCACAATACCCGGGATGAAGAAATTTAAGCCCAGAAAAGTCAAGAGTATCAGATCCCAGGCTAAATTAAGCCTACCTAATTCTTAGTTTTGTGGTCTTTTTATTAAACTAGATTTTCCATAAAGAAAGCTGTGAACACTCAAGAGAACCAACCTAGGAAGAAGGAAGAAAATGAAAAAAGTTTCAAGAAAACAATGGAAAGAAAAGGCATTAAGACAGAAACTACAAAATAGTACACAGTTGTTTTTTAAAACTAGAAAACCTCGTATTCCTCCTCCACTCACTCAGAGTATGTGACTAGATATTGGACAAAACAGCTAGTTTCAGGTCTGCCCCAATGACACAGAGCTGACATAACCACAGCCCTACTACCTAACAATACCCCTATTAGAGCAGCTTACTCCCCCTCTGAGGAGAACTTAGGAACTTGTATACTAAACCAAAGAGATGATCAGATAAGGACTCCAAGCACTCTGACCAGCAAGTCCACCCTAGTTCCTCTGTCCCAAGCCAGGACTTACCCTAGTCTAGAAGAAGTTCTCCCCAAGCATAGCCTAAATTCAGCTACCACTTTGCTTCCACCTTGAGCCCACATGAAGGTTGGCAGAAGACGCTAGGGGAAAGGGATATTAATCATCTTCTCTCTGGTCAAAGTAGCTGATAGGAGGCCAGGCATGGTGGCTCACGCCTGTAATCCCAGCACTTTGGGAGGCCAAAGGGAGCAGATCACGAGGTCAAGAGATACCATCCTAGCCAACATGGTGAAATCCTGTCTCTACTAAAAATACAAAAATTAGTCAGGCATGGTGGCAGGCGCCTGTAATCCCAGCTACTTGGGAGGCTGAGGCAGGAGAATCATTTGAACCCAGGAGGCAGAGGTTGCAGTGAGCCGAGATCGCACCACTGCACTTCAGCCTGGCAACAGAGCAAGACTCCATCTCAAAAAAAAAAAGAGTACCTGATAGGATATGGTCACTCAGTGTTCTGTCAGCCACTCCATAACCCACTAGAAAACCGGAGATGTAGCCAGGCGCGGTGGCTCATGCCTATAATCCCAGCACTTTGGGAGGCTGAGGTGGGTGGAATGCTTGAGCTCAAGAGTTTCAGACCAGCCTGGGCAACATGGTGAGACCCCCCATCTCTACAAAAAATGTAAAAACTGGCCAGGCATGGTGGTACACACCTGTAGTACCAGCTACTTGTTGGGCCTAGATGGGAGGATCACCTGAGCCCAGGAGGTAGAGGTTGCAGTGGGCTGTGATGGTGCCACTGCACTCCAGTGTGGGCGACACAATGAGACCCTATCTCAGAACAAAACCAAAAAAAAAGTAAAAAGAGTATTACAGAAAGCATATTTACTTCCAATGCCTCCATGAGGTAAAAATTAATATTCCCTTTTTTGCGAATGTGGACAAAAGGGAATATGAGGCTCAGAGAGGAAAAGCAATCTTGTTGAGATTTCACAAACAGAAAAATGGCAAGATCTGGAATTGAAGTCAGGTTTGTCTGTCTCCAAGACTCTGTCTGATTTTCCTAGAGTCAAGGCTCAGCTTTGTTAGGAAGTTTAATAGCTGAAAAGCAAAGAGACGTGGGTTCTCAGACTTAGATTCCACCATGAAGTTACTGTATGACTTTAGGCAAATCATTTCATTTCTTTGGACCCCAGAAAACTCATCTGTAAGATATAGCAATCTGAAATAAGCATAGGAAGAATTATTTGGTTCCTGAAGTCCTGTGGAATGTAGCCCCTTGCCCAGCACTTCAAATAAGGTCAGCTACCCCATCACTCATCATCGCTTAGCACTAACCCTCCTTCTGACTGCCATATATTTTGTTAATGGCACCACCAGTCTCTTCACGACCCACACTCAAAACACTGGTGTATCTTTTACTCTTTTCTTTCTTTCCTTCCCTTCCTACATTTAAACTCTGAGTCCTACTGATTTTACCTCCACAATGCAGACCCTGATCTCTTCTGCTTATGAACAGTTGCAAAGTCTCCTATCTAGGCTTATTGCCTCCAATCTCACCTTTACCAATGTACTGTGCATATTCTGCGAGATTAACCTTGCTAAAGCAGAACTCAGGTCATGTCCCTCCCCTTGTCAAAACCAGCAAGGACTATTTATTCCCTAAAGAATCAAGTAGCCTGACAATTTAGGCCCTCCTTGGTCTTTCCTTGATCTTTTTATGGTACTCTCCTGAACAGCTACCACTCTCCAGCCAATCTAAACTACTGCCCCACAAAGACTCTTTACTTTTTCCCACTTCAGACCTCTACTTATAACATTTCCTATGACTAGAATACTTCCCTCATATTCCCTTATATTTCTACGTGAAGTATCTGAAGACCCACTAAGCTGCTACCTCCTCTACAAAGCTTCTCTGATCTCCCCCAGCACAGAAGATCACAACTGCCAACAAGACTATCAGTATCAATCACAGGGCACTGAACCAAGATTGCCTTGTACAATAAGCTAGTGAGAGACCTGATGTGAGGATTAACTAAAATAATGCATGTGAAAGTACCTAGCCCGGCCGGGCGCGGTGGCTCAAGCCTGTAATCCCAGCACTTTGGGAGGCCGAGACGGGCGGATCACGAGGTCAGGAGATCAAGACCATCCTGGCTAACACAGTGAAACCCCGTCTCTACTAAAAATACAAAAACTAGCTGGGCGAGGTGGTGGGCGCCTGTAGTCCCAGCTACTCGGGAGGCTGAGGCAGGAGAATGGCGTAAACCTGGGAGGCGGAGCTTGCAGTGAGCTGAGATCTGGCCATTGCACTCCAGTCCGGGCGACAGAGCGAGACTCCACCTCAAAAAAAAAAAAAAAAAAAAAAAAAGAAAGAAAGAAAGTACCTAGCCCAATCCTGATAAAGAATAGGTGCTCAAGCCGGGCGCAGTGGCTCACGCCTGTAATCCTAACACTTTGGGAGGCGGAGGCGGGCAGATCACGAGATCAAGAGATCGAGACCATCCTAGCTAACATGGTGAAACCCCGTCTCTACTAAAAATACAAAAAAATTAGCCGGGCGTGGTGGCTGGCGCCTGTAGTCCCAGCTACTCGGGAGGCTGAGGCAGGAGAATGGCATGAACTCGGAAGGCGGAGCTTACAGTGAGCCGAGATCGCGCCACTGCACTCTAGCCTGGGTGACAGAGCAAGACTGTATAAAAAAAAAAAAAAATGAAGAATAGGTACCCAATAAATAGAAGCTCTTATTATAATATAAAATGTGAGCATACATCTTAATTCTCCTACTATATTGAGTCCTTCTACTGGGCAGAGATCGTCTTATAACATATAATAAACATGCTAAATGTTGACTAAAGAGATAAAGAACACTAACTACAAAGACACAGCCCATACCCCAATGCTTAAATTCAGAACAGTTCAACCAGGGTGATAGTTTTGGAAAATATAAACTGAATATACACCACCCTGTAGCTAACTACTACCTATTCAGAATTTGTAAGTAAAATACAGTCTCTCTTTCCATCTCCCACCCCACCTCTAATCCTAGTTTCCCAGGCCACTTGGTGGGATAGAATAAACTAACACCACTTAACAGTCCTATAAATTGTAGAATTTTTAATCAAAATGCCTATCTCCGGCCGGGCGCGGTGGCTCAAGCCTGTAATCCCAGCACTTTGGGAGGCCGAGACGGGTGGATCACGAGGTCAGGAGATCGAGACCATCCTGGTCTACACGGTGAAACCCCGTCTCTACTAAAAAATACAAAAAACTAGCCGGGCGACGAGGCGGGCGCCTGTAGTCCCAGCTACTCGGGAGGCTAAGGCAGGAGAATGGCGTAAACCCGGGAGGCGGAGCTTGCAGTGAGCCAGGATCGCGCCACTGCACTCCAGCCTGGGCGACAGAGCTAGACTCCGTCTCCAAAAATAAAAATAAAAAACAAAATGCCTATCTCCACCTAAATTCTAAACTCAAATAGCTCTTTCTTCCCCCCACCGGCCACCCCACACCAAGTTATTAAACAAAAATAGAAACAATTTTGGTCTCGGGATCAGATAAAGCTAATTTCAAAGCCTGGCTCCGCCACCTTAGGAAAATGACCTTAAGTTCTCAGAGTTACAGTTTCTTCATTGGTAAAATGAAAGCAATACCCACCTTTAAGGGTTGTTTTGCAGATGTAAAGCACCTACAAAGGTGCTAAATAAATAGCAGCTATCACCATCATTCTTTTTTTTTTTTTTGAGACAGAGTCTCACTCTGTCATCCAGGCTGGAGTGCAGTGGCATGATCTCGGCTCACTGCAAGCTCCACCTCCCTGGTTCATGCCATTCTCCCACCTCAGCCTCCCGAATAGCTGGGACTACAGGTGCCCGCCACTACACCCAGCTAATTTTTTTTTTGTATTTTTAGTAGAGATGGGGTTATACCGTGTTAGCCAAGATGGTCTCAATCTCTTGACCTTGTGATTGACCTGACTAAGTCTCCAAAGTGCTGGGATTACAGGCATGAGTCACCATGCCCAGCCACTGTCATCATCATTCTTACCATTGAAGTGATTTCCGTTGTCTTAATTACATATTTATCTCTTCAGAGATATGAAGTGTGAGTTCCAGTGACCTTTGGTCTTGTCAGCAAAAGTTTCTGGAAACAAGACCTCCACAAATTTGACCACCCAGCAACAAATACACACATAGACACACACTGCTTTCTAACCTGTGTGTGTGTTACATGTGAAGTCCACCCATCTCCCCTGGCTGCTATATTTCAGAAGCCAGCTCTGGGAACTTGGCAAGCACAGATACATTTGTTCGAACATACACTGTAGTGAAGAGAGTTCTGAGAGCTTCCTGAGAGGCCTGAGATAACCCAGAGAGGCCCAACAGGAGCAGAGCTACTGAATCACAATGAGAAAATTAGAGGCACATGAGATTTGAAAGGCTGCCTGCTTGCCTGCTTGCCTGCCTGCTTGCCTGCTTGCCTGCCTGCCTGCCTGCCTGCCTGCCAGTGAGATTTCTGGTCATTACCCAGGCCAGAGATCAATACAAGGCAGCCAGGAGCTCTGTGTATATGGCCAAGAGAGGAAAGGGTCAGATAAGCCCTCACTGGGCCGTGCTGGCAGCACAGTTGCTCTTATTCTTTTGTCTCCTCCATCACGTCTCCCAAGAGGCCCCTCCCCAATGTCTTGAAGGAAAGCTGATGCGATGCCTGCTCAGGCTGGAGTTCTCAGCATCAGAGATAACATTTAAAAAGCCAACAATCTTCACAGGACTCTCCTATCTCTCTGCTGCACAACAAGCCTAGGAGTGGGAACCATGAAAGATTTCCTCCTCCGTTCCACAAGCTAGTCTCAGCAAAGTAGTGAAAGTTCATTCTGTTCATTCAGCTGCCTCAAATTGGACCTGAGGTAAACCCATGTGGGCCATGATACCAAAGACAGGGAGCAGGAAGACCCAAGGAGGCCTTGCCTATTGGTCTCATGTCCTCTTCAAGCACAGTTCTTCTCCACTCCTACTGCAGCCACCTGCTCAGGGTAGTCATTGCTGTGGCAAACAAAAACTGCCAACCAAAGTCAATAGCAAAACCATCCCTCAATATGACGGATAAGTGTCACCGAGCACAGCTTCAGTAGGTGCTTAGTAAATAGGGATGAAGTACTAGGTCAGGCAGAAAAATAATCCCTATAGAACTCCTCAGAAAATCCACCATGTGAATTCTATCCCAATCCCAGGGCATGCTTGTCTAAGTGTTTTACAGGAACTGATGTCAAGTACTCGGTACTCTCCCTCCCTACCTACTAAATCCAAAGATCAATTCATTGTTATTCATTCATTTATTCAACAAATTTCTATTAGGCACATACTCCCTGACCAGCACTCTCATAGGTACTGAGGATATGTACTACAGCCAACAAACCAGACATGGCTCTTGCCCTTAAGAGACAAGGAAATATGCAAAAAATAATAATAAATAAAACACAGTTTTAATTTCTTTTTACTTTTCTTTATTTCTTTACCCTCTCTTATGGTTCTGATAACTCCATTTTTCAAGTGAGGAAACTGTCGTTTGAGAGTTTGGGTCATACTGTCAGCAAGAACTCAAACCAATGCCCAGCGCTCTTGGGTACTAGCTTACTGTAAAAGACATATCTTGAGAGGCCGAGGCGGGCGGATTACAAGGTCAGGAGTTCAAGACCAGACTGATCAACATGGTGAAACCCCGTCTCTACTAAAAATACAAAAATTAGCTGGGCATGGTGGCATGCGCCTGGAATCCCAGCTACTCAGGAGGCTGATGCAGGAGAATCACTTGAACCCGGGAGGCAAAAGTTGCAGTGAGCCAAGATTGCGCCACTGCACTCCAGCCAGGGGACAGAGCGAGAATCTGTCTCAAAAAAATAAAAAATAAAAAAAAGACATATCAAGTTGCCTCTTGTTGTAAGTGGCATAAGCAGGGTATAAAGTGTACAGAGAGCACTGCAGACAGTAAGTGCTACCAGAGTTTGTTCAGAGGTCAGCAGTATCTCACAGCTAGCATTAGTGTCAGGAAAGACTTAATAGAGGACTGGAAGTAGGAATAAAGAAGGACAGGTAAAGACATTCTGAAGGAAAGTTAAATGACATAAGTGAAAACAAACGTGAAGCAGTATAAATAAAAGTTTGTTCTGCAGATCAGAACAAAGAAAAAAGCCAAGAATGCAGCAAGGGGAGCAGAGGGAGATGGAGTGAGCAAAGTGGTCTGGGGCTGGAACTCTTGAGTCAGGAAAGCAACCACCACCTGTAGAGAAATTTTAGAACCTGCACCTTCTCTATTCCATGCTCCCCAGCAGAAAACAAAAGTGTAAATGCTGTTGGCTCATTTCCGGATTTTTCTTGCATGACTTCTCACACAAAAGAAATCTACTCCATTCTGATAAACATGACAGGACCACAGCCATCCCTCTTCAAGTCTCGCCTGCCCTAGCAAGTTGTGTGAACATAGGTAAACTTGTCAAATTCTCAGTGCCCAGAGAGCTTCCTGTTGGCACTTTCCAGGTGGCCAACAGTAACCCCACAAAGTTTTTAATACATTTACCCTGCCTGTGGAGGCCCCAAATCCATAACGGAGCCAGCTGAACGGCTCAATGGTGAGACATACAACATAAGGCTCTGACCCATCTCCTTCAGATGCCTATTCTTTTTTTTTTTTTTTTTTTTTGAGACGGAGTCTTGCTCTGTCACCCAGGCTGGAGTGCAGTGGCCGGCTCTCAGCTCACTGCAAGCTCCGCCTCCCGGGTTCACGCCATTCTCCTGTCTCAGCCTACCGAGTAGCTGGGACTACAGGCGCCCGCCTCGTCGCCCGGATAGTTTTTTGTATTTTTTAGTAGAGACGGCGTTTCACCGTATTAGCCAGGATGGTCTCGATCTCCTGACCTCGTGATCCACCCGTCTCAGCCTCCCAAAGTGCTGAGATTACAGGCTTGAGCCACTGCGCCCGGCCAGATGCCTATTCTATACATCCCAGCAAACAGATTCCTCATTGCTCTGAACAGATATTCTCAAAAGAGTGGTACAGGGTGCATATATTAAACACCATATAAAACAGATATTGCTGGGCTTCTTTTTCTGTGCCTAATATAAAAACCTCTCTAGCTGGATAGGTGCAAAGAAGCAGCACTTGACATTTGACTTTGTATATCCCTAATTCTGCCCAGACCAATTTCTATGAACATAATATAAAACTGTGAACTGCTTCCTGGTTCTCCTCTGTATAGGTCCCAGACCTCCTAACAATTCAAACAGGTTCCATTAGGGTAGACAGCTCCACAGCAGAGTGAGAACAACATATGAATGAGAATCAGAGAAAATTATATTCTAGCCCTGGCTTACCAAAACCTTGGGGAAGTTTGTTCTTCTGATATGTAAATAAAAAGTTTGGGAGAGATGGTCTCTAAAACCCCTTCCAGCTTTCACATACTATGATTTAAGTCCTAGCACCTAACACCAATGGTCTAAAAAGTCAGAATAAAGTTTTTCATCTGTCATTGTGAGTCCCAATGCAATGCCATCTACAAATCTAACTCTCAGAAGCCAAGTTGGAGTAGTAAAGGTTCCAAAGTCAGTGGCTGTACAATGGGCTCCAAAATAAAAGGTATCAAACAAAAAAGGTTGGGAGGCAGGACTACAGTCTAGGATAAAAAGCTAGTTTCACACTGGAGCCCAGGAATCCAGGGAGAAGGAAAAAAGGATAGGTCATGTCAAAGCAATGAAGTAATGCATGAACCAAGAGATACAATATAAAAGGGAGTATAAAAAGACTCCACAAGACTCTAGGTCGTAAGCAAAGGAAGTCAAAGAAAAACGAAAAGGCCGCAGCACCTAGAAGTGATTGTTCCCCAGAGCATGGCCCTTGGGCAATGTCAGAGGCATCCTTTAAGATGACCCCTAGTGGTCCTTGTCCTCCTAATATTCATGCCCTTATGTAATTCCCTCACCTTGAGGATGGGCTGGACTTACTAACGAACAGAATATAGAAGAAGTGATGGCCTATCAATTCCAAGATTAGATGATAAAAAGATGGAGGTGTCCATCTTAGGCACTCTCTCTTTCACTCTCTTGGACCACTTGTTCTAGGGGAAACCAATCATCATGTCCAGTATAGCCCACTGTAGAGGCCCATATGGCCAGGGACCAAGGCCTGCCAACAACCATGTAAACTAGCTTAAAAGCAAACACTCTCCCCCAAACAGAGTCTTCAGCCCCAGCCAACAGCTTGACTGCAATCTCATGAGAGACTCTGAGCCAGAGGCACCCAGTTAAGCTATATCCAGACTCCTGATGCACAGAATCTATGAGATAATAAATGCTTATTATTTTAACCCTCTCTGTTTTGCATTATTTGTTATACCCCAATAAGTAACCAATGCAGTGGGGACCAGGCCCTTTTGCTCAGCCATTTCAAGACTGCAGGTGAAGTTAGGGAGGGTGGATATACTCAATAAGAGAGTACAGCTGGAGCTAAGGTCAAATATTAGCACCCAGACTTTATTAACAGTCTCCCCATGGCCTACAGTAAGCCTTGAATAAAAGCCTGGTTTGCCACACCAGAGTTATGCATGTTGTCTGGGTATAGCTGAAGTAAGACAATGAAACTACAGTAGTCCTCCTTTATTCTGAGGGAATACATGCTAAGACCCCCAGTGGATAGCACCAAACCTATACCTACTATGTTTTCCTACACATACATACCTATGATAAAGTTTAACTTATAAATCAGTAAGATATGAACAACAATAACTAATAATAAAGTAGAATAATTGTAACAATATGTCAGCAATCACTCTTGCACTTTGGGGCCATTATTAAGTAAAATAAGGATTACTTGAACACAAGCACTGCCACACCAAGACAGTTGATCTGATCCCTAAGATGGCTACTAAGTGACTAAAGCACAGGTAGCTTATGGTACATGAATATGCTGGACAAAGGGTTGATTCACGTCCTGGGCAGGATGGAGCAGGACAGCATGAGATTTCATCATGCTACTCAGAATGGTGTGCAATTTAAAACTTATGAATTATTTCTGGAATTTTCCACTTAATATTTTCAGATTTGGCTGGGCACAGTGGCTAATACCTGTAATCCCAGCACTTTGGGAATCCAAGCTGGGAAGATCCCGTAAGTCCAACAGTTCGAGACCAGCCTGGGCAACACGGAAAAACCTCATCTCTGCAAAAAATAGAAAAATTAGCTGGGCATGGTGGCACATGCCTGCAGTCCCAGCTACTTGGGAGGCTGAGGTGGGAGGATCACCTGAGCCCAGGAAGGTCGAGACAACAGCATGTATCTTATACATGTATATATACTTTTTTTACCCCTAGACCTCAGTTGATCTCAGGTAACTGAAACCACAGATAAAAGGGGACTACTTGGCTGGGCACGGTGGCTCACGTCTGTAATCCCAACACTTTGGGAGGCCGAGGCACACAGATCAAGAGGTCAGGAGATCGAGACCATCCTGGCTAACACAGTGAAACCCTGTCTCTACTAAAAATACAAAAAATTAGCTGGGTGTGGTGGCCAATATGCAGTACTTAAAGGAACCTGCTCAGTCATTCTGATGCATATGCAACTCCGGAGTACAGAAGAGGTAGCACCTCCTGGGATAACCCTTGGCCAGTGAAGGTGAGGTGGTGGATAAATACTCCCCTCCTCTATCACCTGTAGAATGCAGTTCTACAGTGCTTTCTATAAGGCTTCTCAGAGGGTATCTAAGTGGCACTGAGCCTCAGATGCTCACAGTGGTGTTAGCTCCATAGTGCACCTGTCCATTCCCTGTTTCATTCTTTACAATTCCCATCCCTCATTTCTTGAAGTCACTTCTCCGAAATAAACTCTCTGCAAGGCCCTATCCCAGGTCTTACTTTTTAGGGGGAATTTAGGGTAAGACAAGATCTTGGGATGATTTCCTGCTTTTAGACCACAATTTTTTTCAAAGTCATTTGAAGGTATTCAATGTATTATTATTTATACTTTGTTGTATATCTTAATATTTCATGATTTTTTTAATCAACAGTAACAACAACAGCAACAACAAAGCTCTGGAGGCCCAGTTGGGTCTCTTTTTTTCTCCCTAAAAGCCTGACAGCAACCAGACCTGCTGAGTTTCCTAAAGAATCATTTCCCACAAAGGGAAGTGTACTACAACATGCCCACGAAGCCACTCAGCAATGTATATCAAAGGCTACCCAGCAGGAAACCAGAGGGGCCCCTCGGGGCTGAAACCCAAGTCCTGTAGAGACCTAGGAAACTACTCCCCTCAACAAGATCTCATCACTTCCTTGCCAAAGAGCTGTTCTTAACACGAAGGCCCCATATCCCTAAGGGGCCCGTAGATAGAATTCAGGAGGCCTGTGAATTTGGATGGGAAAGAAATTACATCTTTGTTTTCAATATTCTCTTACTGAAAGTTAGCATTTCCTTCAATTACATATGAAGCAACCAACCACAATAATATTAGCAATACCTGTGATTTTGTCATCAATAGAAATCAACAGATGTTTTCATATCACATTACATTGCTACAGATATCTCAAAGTATTATTTACACTCATCAATACTTCTAAATTACAGTAAAAAATAGAGGCCAGGCGCGGTGGCTTATGCCTATAATGCCAGCACTTTGAGAGGCCGAGATGGGAGATCACGAGTTCAGGAGATCAAGACCATCCTGGCTAACAAGGTGAAACCCCATCTCTACTAAAAATACAAAACAGGCCGGGCGCGGTGGCTCAAGCCTGTAATCCCAGCACTTTGGGAGGCCGAGACGGGCGGATCACGAGGTCAGGAGATCGAGACCATCCTGGCTAATACGGTGAAACCCCTACTAAAAACCTCTACTAAAAAATACAAAAAACTATCCGGGTGACGAGGCGGGCGCCTGTAGTCCCAGCTACTCGGGAGGCTGAGACAGGAGAATGGCGTAAACCCGGGAGACGGAGCTTGCAGTGAGCTGAGAACCAGCCACTGCACTCCAGCCTGGGCAGCAGAGCAAGACTCTGTCTCAGGAAAAAAAAAAAAAAAATACAAAACAATTAGCCGGGCATGGTGGCGGGCACCTGTAGTCCCAGCTACTCGGGAGGCTGAGGCAGGAGAATGGCATGAACCCAGGAGGCAGAGCTTGCAGTGAGCAGAGATCGTGCCACTGCACTCCAGCCTGGGCAACAGAGTGAGATTCCGTCTCAAAAAAAAATAAATAAAACCACTACTAGATCACACATGACTGCAATCTTCCTACCTACGGGCGCTCATGTGAGGTAGCTGGCCAACAATGAAGCAAATCTGCCTAATTATCATCCAGCTACCAAACAGTGAAACCAGGTATTTACAATGCCCCCTTTCCTCCAACCTCCCCAAGTCAGACTACTCTCTCCTGTTCTCTTCTGCCTCCACCCAATCCCTCCTTTCCAGGAAGCCCTCTGCAGCCACCTTAGTCTAGCCCAGCCCACACAGATTTCTTTTAACCCTTAGCTTACAATGTCTATACTGCCTGATTTTGCACATCATTAAGCCTGTACATTATGTTGTATTTAATATTCCCTAAATATATGTGGCCTTACAAAACGCAGACTTCTTCAGTAGCCCTAAGTTCCTTCCATAGTGAAAAGCAAGCAGTGAGCACCCATTATTTTTTTTTTTTTTTTTTTTTTTTTTTTTTGAGACAGAGTCTCGCTCTGTCGCCCAGGCTGGAGTGCTGTGGCCGGATCTCAGCTCACTGCAAGCTCCGCCTCCCGGGTTTACGCCATTCTCCTGCCTCAGCCTCCCGAGTAGCTGGGACTACAGGCGCCCGCCACCTCGCCCGGCTAGATTTTTGTATTTTTTAGTAGAGACGGGGTTTCACCGTGTTAGCCAGGATGATCTCGATCTCCTGACCTCGTGATCCGCCCGTCTCGGCCTCCCAAAGTGCTGGGATTACAGGCTTGAGCCACCGCGCCCGGCCGGCACCCATTATTTTGACTTATAAATTGAAAAACTGATTAAGTTAAGGTCCCTGACTCAAATTTCCTAGTCTAGTTCTACTAATAACCCACCATGAAACCTCTAATGCCTCTCTGGATGCCAGTTTCCTCATATATAAAAATAGGTGGGGTGAACTAACTGATGTTTCTATCTCTTAACCTTTGAATTAGGCAGCCGTTTTTCATCTCAAGATCTGAGAAAAATTACAAAGAAACTGTAAAGCCTCCCCCAACTCTCCCAGGCAGGGTTAGTCACTTACTCCTCTGGGCTTCCCACAGCTTTCTGCATGTATATACAATACCTCTATTGCAGTATTTATCAGAAAGTTTTGAGAGTGGCTAAAGTAGAGGTAGAGAGAAGAATCAGACTGCCTGGATTCAAATTCTGGCTTTCTTATTATTTGTGTAAACATGGGCAAGTTATTTAACCTCTCTACGATTTAATTTTCTCACCTATAAAATGGGGATAACATAACACAGCATGGTAATAAGAATTTAATAAAACAAAATGTTTCAATACTGCCTGACATATAGTAAGCTCTAAAAAAGTTAGTTGCTATTATTATCATTGATGTTATTGTATTAATCTGTCCTACAATTAGGTTCAGGCTTTAACTAAATCTCTGTTCCCCTCTCATTCTCCATGATAGCATCCTGTTTTATGTTTTCTTCCATGCCACTTTCCACAAGATAATATATTCATTTATGTGTTTATTATCTGTCTCATCAACAAGACTGTAACTTCCATGAAGGAAGGAACATGTCTGTTTTGTTCATCCTTAAATCCCCACAGGAACATATTACCTGGCCCAGAGAAGGCACTCAAATATTAATACTTGTTTAATAAATACCACATTAGCTGGCATTGTTCAATGTTTGCTGAATCAATTAACCTAGCTAAGGGTGATTGTCAAAGCTGAGGCCTGGGAGCAGATTATATCCTGGCTACCCCAGGCTTAGTGTGTCCCTCTCCCCAGGCCCCAGTATTAGCTTCAGCCAAGCCCCACCTACCTGCTCTTGGCCCTAGCCCAGTTCCGGGAGCCACCCTCAGCTAAAATTAGCATAGCTATCAAGATGGCCAGGCCATTTATAGCCTTGGAGGCAGCAGCAACTAGCTGGGGATGGGAGGCAGGGTTCTGGCCTGCCACTCCATCAGAGGTTGATTGAGAAGCCAGCCTGCACTCTGCACACTGCCTAGATGCCTATCCTCCAAGGTCCTGTCCTAGCTACACTGAATCAAACCACAGTTCCTGATTAGAGGCCCTCAATACCTCCAACACTGGCAGCCACAACTCCAGACTCCACCTGAGGTCCCTCATGCACATTCTACAGAAACCATTGTCGTTTTCTAGAGTCTAAGGGTGGTTCCAAGCATCCGTATCCGGCCAGCTTCAGAAACGCAAGCCCCAGAGTTGCGCAGGCAGGCAGAGATCTTTACTAAGAAAGTGACTTAGCATGGCTGGGTGTATAGGTATTAAGGAGCCAGAAGGTGACAGGAATGGCCTCTCCATGGCCCAGCGAGAGATCCTCCTTGCAGAGCACCTGCCTTCACTCCAGGATCAGGCTTTCGTAGTGTTTATTGTATGCATGCTAAAGCCATAAGCATTTTAACTAAATCATTCTTAGAATCAAATATTTTAACTAACTAAAAAGAGACAGATGGGTATATACATCCAAAAGAGAAAAAATCAAATTCTCTGGGCCCCTGCAAAACACTCTCCAGAGCAGAAAAAAAGTGCAGCTCTTTTCTTGGCTCTCAGCTACAGAGTCACTAGGGCCTGCCTAATTGTCAGAAGGAAAGCAACATTCTCCAGCCCTGCCTAGCACTCCTTTAACAGGGCAGGACCCGAGAAGATGGAAGAAATCCAGGACTTAAGTATCAGAAGACCTGCCTATAAGAAAGACCAAGCACAGGACCAGGTTTCTTCACCCATAAAAGTGGGGACAATACCACCTGCCCTGCATTGTAACAGGGCTATTGTGAGACTATTGGAACAACAGCTGTGTAATTGTAAAATACAAACTGTAGAGAACACACAAATTCACTGGGTATGCTGAATCTGATTTTTAATAGTAGTAGTTTTAAGAGCAAGTAAACCTCCTC
This sequence comes from Trachypithecus francoisi, assembly GCF_009764315.1. Classification (NCBI taxonomy): domain Eukaryota; kingdom Metazoa; phylum Chordata; class Mammalia; order Primates; family Cercopithecidae; genus Trachypithecus; species Trachypithecus francoisi. The sequence goes on from NW_022681473.1 coordinate 62,361,360, forward strand.
CTGTGTTCTGGGGATACAGAGAGGCTGGAAAGGATGCAAGAGTTCCTAGTTGCATAGGAAGTTTCTCTCCACACTCTTTTGAAGATCCCAGTCTATATGAATCACCTCTTTGCAAAAATAAGTCCCTGTCTGAGTCAGACAAAACCCCAGGCAGACCCAAGGGGAAAAGCTACCATAACAATAGTGTTGGAACCTCCAGGTTTCCACAAACCTTAGACATTCACAGCACCTAATGTCTCTCTGAGACTTTCCTCCCTGGAATTCACTATTATTGTGACAACAGAAACCAGTTGCTAAACTGAGCAAGAGTAGGTCTAAGTGGTATAATCAGCATAGCCAGGCCTCTGAAATATATGCTGTGTGAAGAATTGTCTCCAAAAACTCAAGTCATGGGGTGGTCGTGAGGAAGGCTAGAATGCCTTTTACTTCAAGCAAAAAAAACAAAAAACAAAAAACAAAACAACAACAACAAAAAACAACCTTCCTAATAGCCAATGTCTAAAATTCAAAATTTCATCCCTTTAGTTTATGTCTAAAATATAGAACAGCCACTCCCCAAAAAATATTCATTTTATGTCAGGCACTCATATTTTGGAGTGAAGAAAGACATATTATCAGTTATAAATAAGAATGTCGGCCGGGCGCGGTGGCTCAAGCCTGTAATCCCAGCACTTTGGGAGGCCGAGGCGGGTGGATCACGAGCTCAGGAGATCAAGACCATCCTGACTAACACGGTGAAACCCCGTCTCTACTAAAAACACAAAAAAAAACTAGCCGGGCCTAGCGGCGGCGCCTGTAGTCCCCAGCTACTGGGAGGCTGAGGCGGGAGAATGGCGGGAACCCGGGAGGCGGAGCCTGCAGTGAGCGATCGGGAACCCGGGAGGCAGAGCTTGCAGTGAGCTGAGATCGCGCCACTACACTCCAACCTGGGCCACAGAGCGAGACTCCGTCTCAAAAAAAAAAAAAAAAAAAAAAAAAGAATGTCACAGGGACAGCAAGAGATGATAATTAGGTCTACTTCACTGTACAATCTACATTTGCCCACTAGTCTTTCCCTTCATAGCCCAATGAGAACCAAGCTTTGAGTCAGGTGTCAAGGGTCAAGGAGGCTCTCTATGGAGAGACAGGATTAATACGCAAGAAGAACCTATCTAGAAAGCAACAGCCAGGTATCCTACTTACAATATGGGCAACCCTGGCCTCATTTGGAAACTAGCCCCCTTGGAACATCTGGAACTTAAAAAGGTATTGCCCAATAAAGGGTCTACCACCAAAGCCAGCTTCTGGATCCATCCATGAAACTCCCCAGCCACCATGACCTATTATTTCCTTTTCTTACTTGTATCAGCAGGTGCCCACTGAGACATCCCCTCATTTGAACTTGCTTATGCTCAGAAACAACTCATCTATAAACTCTCCACAACTCTGCAGGTCACAGTTTTGGGCAGATCACAGCCAAAGGGTGAGACAAATGAGAAAAGAGAACTGATCTTCTACGCATTATGTAAAATGACTGGATTTTAATAGAGTTCCTTGATGGGTACAGTGGCTCACATCTGTAATCCCAGCACTTTGGGAGGGATCCCTGCACAACATAGAGAGACCCTGTCTGTACAAAAAATTAAAAATAGAAAGAAAAAAAAGTTAGCCAGGCCCAATGACTCTTGTGTTTAGTCCCAGCTACTGGGAGGCTGACACAGGAGGATGACTTGAACCCAGGAGTTTGAGACTGTAGTGAGCTGTGATCACACTACTGCATTCCAGCTTGAACGACAGATCAAGACCCTGTCTCAAAAAAAAACAAAACAAAACATAAAAGTGTTCCTTTCTACTGCAAAAGTATATCAGGGCTTCTGCTGCCTGATAAGCCTTCACAACTGCATAGGAAAAACCATGACAGATCAAAAGTAGCATGGTTTCCCTAGCAAGCAGACTGGGCGGGGGGGAAGGGGGGAACTGTAGCTGGATTTCCCACCCTCATCAGTCAGAAGAAACAGAATAAGCAACAAGTGGTCCCAGGAATTACATCATGTCTATGTCAAGAAAAGGCCACTTAACACCCTGGTGGTAAATAGGATTCCATCTAAGTAACTGTCTGGACATTTCAAATGCACACAGCAAAGAGACAAGACTACCTAAGGGAAGGGTGGGACTAGGGTTCCCACGGTTGTTGGAATAGGTACATCTGAACACCAGGCTTTCAGGCAACAGAGTTGGCCTAGCCTTAACTTTCCCTTTCCAACATAAGTGGCCCCAACCTCCCCCATGCTGCTCAGTACTAAAACCGACTAGGAGCAATGAACTTATCATCTCACCAGGCCATTCTTCCAGACAAGTAGGCCTAAGATGGGGTCTTTCCTTGCTGATCTAAAAGGTCAAGTTGCCCCAAAAGCTTCTTATTACTGCCAAGAAAAAAAAAAGTCCTGAGGCGGGGATGAGGAGAGTTGTTCAGGAAAGATAGAGACATTTGCCATGACTACCGACCAGAAAGAACTTCTTGGACTACCTGGAACAGGCAGTGCCATGTGTGGATCCTCCATGAACCTCACATGTACAAACCTAGATTTCAACTTGCCCACTTCGGGCCACTCAGTTCTGAGCCAAAGCCTCCAGCCCAGTCCAGCCCACAGCAAGGCCTTACCTGCTGCAGTGGACTCCTCAGAGTTGGCCCCCGAGCTAGTTCCTGTCGCCTTCTCACTGTGACTATGGCTGAGGCTCTGACCCTGGTGCAAGAGGAGTCCCCAGAGGAGCCACAGGGCAAGACGGACGCATACATCCATGACTCTAGGTCTCAGTCAACATGCGTCTGATGTGGACACCTCGGGATCCCAAAGGCAAAGCCAGGAGCCCGCGAGTGCAGCCGACGGTCTCCAGGCAAGATGCCCTCGCGGCTCCGCAGCTGTCCAGCCACCCGCAGGCCTGCCCCCTCCAACAGCCAAAGGTCAAGTGCTCCAAGTTTGAGTGCGGGAGGAGGGCTGGCTCCTCAGGTCCAATAGTGGGTCCGCCGGGGCTGCGCTGCGGCGGCCTGAGCTCGTGCGGCTTCCGGAGACTTTGGGCAGAGTGGCTGCGGGGCTGCTGTCAGCTCCGCAGCTTACTACACCCCTGCGGGAGGGGGCGGCAGGAGTCTCCGCGGGCACAGGAGTGGGGGAGGAATAGCAGAGAAAAGAGGCAAGAAGGGGGCACCTGACCTCGCCCTGCTGAACAGCGGCTAGCAGCAGAAGCTGGGGAGGGCGTGCGACCCGCAGGGTCCTGAGGGCGCGGGCGTCTCCAGGATCCTGGGCCTCCTAGGCCGAGGTCAGCGCCCCCGCCCAGTCCCGTGCCCAGGCGGCTGGCGGTGCCCAGGTCCAGCAGGCGGACGCACACAGGCCAGGCCCAGGACAGCTGCTCCCAGGCGGGCGGGCGGCGCGGGCGGCGCGGGGCGGGCCCGGGGCGAGCGAGGGCGTGCTCTCCCGCGGGCCCGCCCCGCGCCGCCCGGCCCCCAGCGAAGCCCGGGCCCGCCCCAGCGCCCGTCTGGATCCCGGAATAACCGGTGAAGACGGCTCCCCGGAGCCCCCCGCCCCCAGCGGGCTCTCCCGGACCCCCAGCCCGCGCTAGTCTTTGCCAGGACGCCCCTCCCGCGCAAAGGATCAAGTCCCAGCTTCCCTTTCCCCCTCCAGAGTCTCCAGCGCCAACCGCCGGCCCGCAGGCGGGTCCCTGACCCGCAGTTACTCAGGTAACTCAGGCCTGCGGCGGCGGCGACAACACCTGCCCTGCCCCGATCTCCGGGCCGTGGTGCTGCTCCACTCGCCTCAGTTCTAGAGGCGGTCTAAACAGAGGCCCAGGACACAACGTTAGCCTCCCAGGAGCCGCCTGAGGCGACAACAGCCCAGCCCGGCTCGGCCGGGGGCGAGCTCCCAGCCCCCAACTCCCTGCCAGTTCCCAGGCTCCGCCCTCCCGCCTCGCCTGACAACCAATCGACTTCCGCCTCTCTGCGGCTCAGGAACCCGCGCGCTTCGTCGCCCGTGCGCAGCGGCCCCTGGTGGAAACATCGGCGAACTGCAGACAGGACTTGCGCTCCTGGGAGGGCCTGCTCTTTTGCAGAGGGTTGGGGAGTAAAGCTAAGACCCGCCCCGGGGGAGGCCCACTAGGGCCAGAGGGGCCTGCGAGTGTTTTCAGAGGAAATGATGATGCCGGAAAGCAAAATGAAATGTCCAAACCACTCTAGCTAAAATTCCCTTACACATTCCTTGAGTCTGGGCTAAAGGGTGCCATCTGCCTTCCTGACCCCACCTCCCCTCCCCTCCAAGTTAAATGGGATGCCCTCCCTTAGCTCTCACAGCCCGTTTTCCTACCTGCCCCTCAAGCTCCCAGCCCTTTAATGTTTTTCGGTGGGGCCTGTAAATGATTCCTCCCTGCATCTCATTTTCCCAGCTACCTCTCTGGTGTAGGAGGTGTCGGCGACTTGAGAGTGAGTGCGCCATAAAAGAGAGAGCCACGCCTGAGCCTCCTTCAACAAAGCCTGCACTTCCTGTTCTTTTCTCAAGCGTGCTGTCAGCAGATCTTGACTGAAACCTCTGTGCCCTACCCTGTCCTTGGCACCAGATGCAGGGGAAGGGATTAGGCCCAGTCCCTCCTCTGACTGACAGTGCTAAACCAGCTACCTGTTCTGAGCAAGGCCTTTGAAGACTGGGAACACGGATTTGCCCAACAGCTGCCTGGCTTAAGGGTTAGGCCGTTGATATAAAAATACATAGCTAACGTCACCTGCCACTACTCCCCTGGCTCTATTAAGCTCCTGTCACACTAGCCTTCATTAAGGTCCTAAACACGTCAAACTCAGCCACCTCACGGCCTTTGTAACTGCTGTTGCTTCCGCCTGAAACACTCTCCCCTGCTCCAAAGTTCCTCATGTAGCTGTTCTCTCATTCTTCCAGATGCAGCTCAATGTGTCTCCTTAAAAACTTTTACTCTGCCCACCCGTTCAAAATCAGTCTGTGGCCAAAATTGGACCATACACCTGTCTGCCCCTCCCCCAATAGATAGTGATTGCCACTCTTCAGGTCAGAGGCTGTGCCTCATTCATCTCTGTTACACAAGGACTCAGCCATAGACCCTGAACATAGTAAGTGCTCTGTAAAAGCTGGATGACATGAGTTAATTCACTTGAACACTCAGATACTAAAAACTAACACTCAGGCCGGGCGCGGTGGCTCAAGCCTGTGATCCCAGCACTTTGGGAGGCCGAGACGGGTGGATCACGAGGTCAGGAGATCGAGACCATCCTGGCTAACACTGTGAAACCCCGTCTCTACTAAAAATACAAAAAACTAGCCGGGCGAGGTGGCGGGCGCCTGTAGTCCCAGCTACTCGGGAGGCTGAGGCAGGAGAATGGCGTAAAACCCGGGAGGCGGAGCTTGCAGTGAGCTGAGATCCGGCCACTGCACTCCAGCCCGGACGAAAGAGCAAGACTCCGTCTCAAAAAAAAAAAAAAAAAAAACTAACACTCAATACCGGAATATTGGAAAATTGACCAGAACAGTTGAACCCCGACCTAGGTTCTCCTAGACCTATTCTCTGAGCCAGGGGTCTTAAATTCAAATGGCAAAGTGGGCAGGTAGGTAATACAATTAAGAAAAGTAGGTAGGAGGCCGGGTGTGGTGGCTCACACCTGTAATCCCAGCACTTTGGGAGGCCGAGGCGGGTGGATCACGAGGTCAGGAGATCGAGACCATCCTGGCTAACACGGTTAAACCCCGTCTCTACTAAAAATACAAAAAAATTAGCTGGGCATAGTGGCGGGCGCCTGTAGTCCCAGCCATTCGGGAGGCTGAGGCAGGAGAATGGCGTGAACCCGGGAGGCGGAGCTTGCAGTGAATCAAGATCGTGCCACTGCACTCCAGTCTGACGGACAGTATAGACTCCATCTCAAAAAAAAAAAAAGAGAAAAGAAAAGAAAAGAAACGTTGGTAGGAGTAATGGGGAATGGTGGGGATTATGGAGAGCAGGCAGAAAGGTGAGCCTAGTATTGCTGGAATGTCATTAAGAGAAGATGGGCTGGGTGCAGTGACTGATACCTCTAATTCCAGCACTCTGGGAGGCCAAAGTGGGAGGATTACTTGAGCCCATGAGTTCACGACCAGCCTGGGAAACATAGTGGGACCCCCATCCCTACAAAAAAAATTTTTTTAAATTAGCCATGAGTGGTATCTGGCATCTGTGGTCCCAGCTACTGAGGAGGCTGAGGTGGGATGATCGCTTAAATCCAGGATCTCAAGGCTGAAGTGAGCCATGATCACACCACTGCACTCCAGCCTGGGCAACGAGCAAGACCCTGTCTCAATTTGGAAAAAAAGAGAGAGAGAGAGAAGATGGAAATCTGGACTTTCATATGATATATCCTTTTTTAAAAATATTAGCAATGCATTTAAAAGAATAAAACCTTATATAGGCCACAGAAAACATGTCTGCAGCCCAGATTAATCACTCAGACTGACAGTTCATCATTTCTACCTAAGCCAGCTCTCCTGCCTGTGCACTCATTTGCCTAAGAGAACATAAAAGAAATGAGCAAAGTAAAGCATGTTTAACACAATTTCTTTCAAACTCGACTACAGCATTTCTTTTCACCACCACATGATTTCTTCGGGGTTATGGGTGCTTCTCTATTTGGTACAACAAACAGGTCTTGCAGGCAGGAAGCCAGGGTCTGTTACCAATTTACACCAAGACCTTAAACCTCTTGGAGCCTGTTGAATTTCCTGTGATGCTAAAATGGTGTCTAAGAACTAAAAATAGTTACTGTGATGCACTAATTTCAATTCTGGGTGTACACCCAAAAAATTAAAGCAGGGTCTTGAAGAAAATTATATACCCATGTTCATAACAGCATTATTCACAACAGCCACAAGGTGAAAGCAACCCAAGTGTTCATGGATGGATGAATGGATAAACAAAATATGGTGCATATGTACAATGAAATACCACACCGCCTTAAGAAATAAGGAAATCCTGACAATGCTCCAACATGGATGAGCCTTGAGGATAGCCAGCTAAGTGAAATAAGCCAGTCACAAAAGGATAAATACTGTTATTTCATTTATATGAATGTACCTAAAACAGCCAAATTCATAGAGACAGAAAGTAGAGTAGTGGTTGCCAGAGACTGGGGAGAGGGGAGAGCTGGAAATAGTTTCAGTTTTACAAGTTGAAAAAAGTTTTGGAGATTGGCTGCACAATAATGTGAATGTACTTAACATGACTAAATTGTACACTTAAAAATGATTAAGATGAGGCTGGGCGCAGTGGCTCACGCCTGTAATCCCAGCACTTTGGGAGGCCGATGTGGGTGGATCACGAGGTCAGGAGATCGAGACCATCCTGGCTAACACGGTGAAACCCCGTCTCTACTAAAAACACAAAAAATTAGCCAGGTGTGGTGGCGGGCGCCTGTCATCCCAGCTACTCGGGAGGCTGAGGCAGGAGAATGGTGTGAACCCAGCAGGTGGAGCTTGCAGTGAGCCAAGATCGCACCACTGCACTCCTGCCTGGGCAACAGAGCAAGACTCTGTCTCAAAAAAAAAAAAAATTAAGATGGTAAAACGTATGTTATATATTTTTTAACCACAATTAAAAACAAAAATAAATAACTGGGCACCATAGCTCACACCTGTAATCCCAGCACTTTGGGAGGCCAAGGCCAGCAGATCACTTGAGGTTAGTGATTTGAAAACAGCTTGGCCAACATGATGAAATCCCATCTCTACTAAAAATACAAAAATTAGCTGGGCGTGGTGGCACGTGCCTGTAACCCCAGTTACTCAGCAGGCTGAGGCAGGAGAATCACCTGAACCTGGGAGGCGACAGCCGAAATCACGCCACTGGACTCCAGTGTTGGTGACAGAGTGAGACTCCATCTCAAAACTAAAACAAAATAACAAATAAATGGTACCTGGGAGCCAAAGCCACAGCCTAGGCAACAGGAAGAACATTCTGGTGTCTTCTCTGCCTCAAAGATCATGATGTGACACTAGAAAAGTCAGTTGCCCTCTGAATTTCAGTCTCCCCAACTATAAATTGGTCAGCTACCAGATTATTGACGCTGTGCAGCTTTAATATTCTACAAAATAAAAAGATTCTGAAATCTGATGGATCTTCCTGGATCAGAAACTGTGACCCTCATCTCTATAGCCCCTACGCTTCATCCTTCTAAAAGTGTGACCCTTGCAAGAACCCAGGTATGTACTAGGGCTCACACCTAAAATCCTAACACTTTGGGAGGCTGAGATGGGAGGATTACTACAGCCCAGGAGTTTGAGACCAGCCTAGGCAACATAGTGAGACTCTGTCTCTACAAAAAAAATACAAACATTAACTTGGCATGGTGGTGTGTCCCTGTAGTCCCTGCTACTCAGGAGGCTGAGCCAGAAGGATGGCTTGAGCCCAGGAGGTCAAGGCTGCAGTGAGCTATGATTGCCACTGCACTCCAGCCCAGGTGATAGAGCAAGAATCTGTAGAAAAATAAAAGAAAGAAAGAAAAAAAAAGGACCCTTCACCATATTGTAAGCCTCAGGAGGAAACAGAGCTTTCTCCCATCTCTCTTTTTATACCTATGCAGTATATCTCCCTTGCATTAATCTTAGGGCCTTGCTTAGATGTTCTGAAGTTGTTGGCTAAATCAAATTGGATTAACTAATTCTTATGCCTCTATTCCACTATTTGCAAGAGTTTTCACATGTATTATCTCATCTCTTCCTCAAAGAAGCTCTGCTAGATAAAACAGGGGCTACACGGTGGTCCCCAGGTTGACCTGAGGTCAACTTCTGTCCAAAAATAAGTGAGTATGGGGTCGGGTGCAGTGGCTGAAGCCTGTAATCCCAGCACTTTGGGAGACCAAGGTGGGTGGATCACCTGAGGTCAGGAGCTCAAGATCAGCCTGGCCAACATGGTGAAACCCGGTCTCTACTAAAAATATAAAAATCAGCAGGGTGCGGTGGCACGCGCCTGTAATTGCAGCTACTCAGGAGGCCAAGGCAGGAGAATCGCTTGAACCCAGGAGGCAGAGGTTGCAGAGAGCCAAGATTGCACCACTGCATTCCAGCCTGTGTGACAGAGTGAGATTCCATCTCAAAAAAAAAAAAAGTATGGTACAATAAGATATTTTGACAGAGAGAGGCGGGAAAGAGAGAGACCACAATTGATCTATTTTATTTTATTTTATTTTATTTTTATTTTTTTTTATTTATTTTTTTTTTTTTGAGACGGAGTCTTGCTCTGTCGCCGGGGCTGGAGTGCAGTGGCCGGATCTCAGCTCACTGCAAGCTCCGCCTCCCGGGTTCACGCCATTCTCCTGCCTCAGCCTCCCGAGTAGCTGGGACTACAGATGCCCGCCACCTCGCCCGGCTAGTTTTTTGTATTTTTTAGTAGAGACGGGGTTTCACTGTGTTAGCCAGGATGGTCTCGATCTCCTGACCTCGTGATCCGCCCGCCTCGGCCTCCCAAAGTGCTGGGATTACAGGCTTGAGCCACCGCGCCCGGCCGATCTATTTTATTATTAACTATTTTTGTTCATCTCTTACTGTATGCAATTTATAAATTAAGCTTTATCATAGGTATGTGTATAGGAAAACAATATATATAGAGTTTGATACTATCTGCAGTTTCACGCATCCACTGGAGGTCTTGGAATATATTCTCCATGGATAAGAGGGGACTACTTTACTCATTTTATAGATGAAGAAACTGAGGCTGAGGAGATAAAGTGGCAGGTGAGAGCCAAGCTTGCTTTCTTCTTTGGGATTCCTTCCCCATCCTTCAAGTCTCAGCTCAAGTTAAATAAAAGCATCCATGCCCTGACCAATGATGATACCTTATCATAAATCAAAGGTTATGATTTTTAGAAAAACTCAAAAGCTCCACCCCGCTTTAGCACCTTGCCTGACTTGCCCTGTCTCTTCAGTCTTCTTCTATACCTCAGAGTAAACTTATGTAACTGGGTTATGATTTTTCTTTTTTCTTTTTTTTTTTTTTTTTTTGAGATAGGGTCTTTGTTACCTAGGCTGGAGTACAGTGGTACGATCATGGCTTACTGCAGCCTTAACCTCCTGTGGGCTCAAGTGAGTTTTATTTTTTGAATAGGAATTTTTTTTTTTTTATTTGTTTTTAGAGACAGGTTCTCACTCTGTTGCCCAGGCTAAAGTGCAGTGGTGCAACTATAGTTCACTGCAACTTTGAACTCCCGGGCTCAAGCGATCCTCCCACCTCAGTCTCCTGAGTAGCTGCGACTACAGGCACATGCCACCATGCGCAGCTGAATTATGATTATTTAATAAGTATGTACCTTCTACATTAGCCTCTGAGCTCATCAAGGGTTGCATTTTATTCATCTTTATATTTTCACAGTCTAGGTTGCCCATTACATAGCTGGTACTCAATAAACATTTTGCTAAGTGAATAAATTAATGATGATGTGTGTTCTGTACAGCAGCCTAACTATCCTTTCTTCACACCACAGGGTTTCTGGTTACCAACAGCTTTCATTCGGAAAATGAGGGAGACTTTGCTAGAAATAATAATTGAGAGTTCAAAATCTGCTCAGAAAAGTTTAGGAATCCCCTAGTTTGCGTTGCATTATTAGTAGCGCTCCCTGGTGTCCAAAAATGGAAAGTATCGCTATCGCTGAGAAATTGCCCAAGGTCTGGCTGGGTAGAAAATGAGGAGATACCTTAGCTTCTAGCAACAACTCTTCCTAAGCTAGTTTCACATAGAGAATCATCTCCTTATCCACAGTCAGTTCTAGAATCTTGCTTGCAATGTTCATTCATTCATTTAACACCCACTGAGCACCTATTTGTAACAACTTAGTTGCTACTCTCAAAAAGCTCCATTTTTATGGGGGAAAAAATGGGGTGAGTGTATGTGTGTGTCTGTGTGTAGATAATTAGCACATGTCAATATGTTTTGAGAGGGATTGGTACAGGAATAGGTGAGGGAGCACAGAGGAAGGACAAGTAACAGTCTAAAGCAGTCAGGGAGGCTGTGCAGACTCACAGATTGGGGAGTGTGGTTGAGAAGTGGGGTTCTGGGATAGACTGCCTAGATTCACATCCAAGCAATGCTGTGTGACTCTGGGCCAGTTACTCAATCTCTCTGCCCTCCGATTCCTCCATCTGAAAAAAAGTAGGATTTTGTAAGGCTTAGATGAGTTAATAAGTATAAAACAATTAGCACAGTCCTTCTCGTAATGTGCTCAAAAACTGCTGGCTCTTATTCTGCAAGGAATTTCAGAGCCATTAAAGAATTATGCCAAGATCAGGTAACTGTGATTTGCAGAAATTATTCTGGCAATAGTGTTGAGAAAGGATTGGAGAAGGTAGAAGCTAGAAACAAGTGACATGGTCTGACAGACCTGTGCTGATAACCCAGCTCACCTTCATGTTAGCTGTGTGACCTTGGGCAAGACCTGAATTCTAATTTGGACAATAATGATGGGAATAGAAAAGGGTTCAGATTTGAGAAATATGTGGTGATTAATTAGATGGTCAGGTGAGGAGGCAAGAGAGATCAAGGTTAAACAATAGCTATGGTTTTAGAAGGTACTATTGTGTGCCAGGTATTATGCTAAACATGCTACATTCAATCATTCATTCAACCAATATTTACTGAGCAAAGTATTTCCATACCAGGCACTGTTCTAGGCACTAGGAATATAGCACTAAATAAAGTAAGCAACCCTTCTTGCCCTCATGGAGCTTACATGTTATCTCGTATAATGAATATCCACAGCAATCCTGAGGTGTAACACAATTTAGATTCATCTTACAAAGGAAATTAAATCTGACACATTCAATTTTCCTATCTGTGAGAATTCTTTTTTTTTTTTTTTTTAGACAGAGTCTTGCTCTATCACCCAGGCTGGAGTGAAGTGCTGTGATCTCGGCTCATTGCAACCTCCACCTCCATGGTTCAAGTGGATTCTCCTGCCTCAGCCTCCAAGTCGCTGGAATTACAGGTGCACACCACCATGCCCGGCTAATTTTTGTATTTTTTTTTTTTTTTTTTTTTAGTAGAGACAAGATGTCACCATATTGGTCAGGCTGGTCTCGAACTCCTGACCTCAGGTGATCCGCCCGCCTCGGCCTCCCAAAGTGCTGGGATTACAGGTGTGAGCCACCTCACCCAGCCTATCTGTGAGTATTCTTATCTGTAAAATGGAAATAATATTACCTGCCTTATAGACTTGTTATAAGAGTTAATACTTGTAAAGCATATGTAAAACATATCTAAGTTGTTTTCTTAAGATTATTTCTTATTATTCAGCAATTTCCCTAGGATCACACAGCAAGTAAATGGCAAAGATGAGAATTGGGGAGAAAGAAGGGAGGCAACAGGGAATCCCAAATCAACTGGGCATATATAGTTGGGTTGCTCTTAGAATACCAGGACTGAGGATGGAGAACTTTCCCGGTGGGGGGGATTACGCCAGATGATTGGGTACCACCACCTGGCTTGGAAAACCTCAAAGATGCAAAGCTATCCTGGAGGCAAACAGGACAACTATTGTCCTGCCTGCCTGGGAGAAGGGACCCTCTTGGAAGATAGGGCATGGCCATTGTCCCCACTCCTTTCATCCATTTAGTTCCTTGAGGGAGTTAAGAACAAAAGCTCGGCCAGGCGTGGTGGCTCATGCCTGTAATCCCAGCACTTTGGGAGGCTGAAGCAGGCAGATCACTTGAGGTCAGGAGTTCGAGACCAGCCTGGCGAACATGGTGAAACCCCCGTCTCTACTAAAAATACAAAACTTAGCCGGGCGTGGTGGTGCTTGCCTGTAGTCCCAGCTACTTGGGAGGCTGAGGCAGGAGAATGGCTTGAACCTGGGAGGTGGAGGTTTCAGTGAGCCGAGATTGTGCCACTGCACTGCACTCCAGCCTGGGCGACAGAGCATGACTCCATTTCCAAAACAAAAAAAAAGAAAAAAAGATCAGAGATTGTGACTCTAGAACTTTGTTTAATTTGTAACCTCTTTTTAGTTCTTTCTGCTGTCTCCTTTCTGGCCCATCAAAGCCCACAAAATGGGATATTGGACTTGTTTTGGGGGGCAGCAATAAAGAGGAGTAATGAAAAGGAGGCCAGTCGCAGGGGCTCACGCCTGTAATCCCAGCACTTTGGGAGGCTGAAGCAGGTGGATCACTTGAGGTTAGGAGTTCAAGACCAGCCTTGCCAACATGGTGAAACCCCATCTCTACTAAAATACAAAAAATTAGCCAGGCGCAGTGGCAGGCAAGTGTAATCTCAGCTTCTCAGGAGGTTGAGGTAGGAGGATAGTTGGAACCCAGGAGGCGGAGGCTGCAGTGAGCTGAGATCGTGCCATTGCACTCCAACCTGGGCTACAGGCCAAAACTCCATCTCAAAAAATAAAAAATAAAATAAGGGCCACGCATCGTGGCTCACGCCTGTAATCCCAGCACTTTGGGAGGCCCAGGTGGGTGGATCACCTGAGGTCAGGAGTTCGAAACTGGCCTGGCCAACATGGTGAAACCCCATCTCTACTAAAAATAGAAAAAGTTAGTTGGGCATGGTGATATGCCTGTAATTCCAGCTACTCAGGAGGCTGAGGCAGGGGAATTGCTTGAACCCAGGAGGCGGAGGTTGCAGCGAGCAGAGATCGTGCCACTGCACTCCAGCCCGGGTGACTCTGTCTCAAAAAAAAAAAAAAAAGGAGTAATGAAGAGGAAACCGTGTTCTACTCCTGAGGCCAGCTGAGAGAGGGAAGACCAAAGGATCAAGAGGAGCCCCAAGAAGCCTGAGTGCCTTGGAGCCACAGCAGAGGCAAAAGAGAATTCAGATTTAAGGGTAACCTAAAGGGGCTGGGACTGGAGCTAAGCCAAGACCCCTGTGGATCACTGGTGAGCTCCAGGAGCTGGAGTTCAGTGAGGAATAGGCTGGGAAGACCCCTTTGGAATCCTCAGGGCACTGGTGAGATCAGTTCAGGTCCTTTCTCCTCTCACTCTCTGTCCCCTCCTCTCTCTTTCAGGGAAACTAGTCAGCTTCAGCACTTTGACATTGAGAGGAAGAATTAACCAAGGTGGGGGATACCTGAAAACATCAAGGGAGTGTAGAGAAATTAACTAATGTTTATTTGCTGTACCTTTGGACAATTTACGAGGGCTCCACATGCATTATGTCATTTAATCCTCACAATCTCACGCAGCACTTGCCAGTCCCATTTTATTGTTTTTTATTTGTTGGTTTTTAGAGACAGGATCTCACTCTGTCACCCAGACTGGAGTACAGTGGCACGATCGTAGCTGTCTGCAACCTCAAACACCTAGGCTCAAGTGATCCTCCCACCTCGGCCTAGCAAGTAACTGGGACTACAGGCATGTGCCACTATGCCCAGCTAATTTTTGTGTGTGTGTGGAGATGAGGTTTGCTATGATTGCCTAGGCTGGTCACAAATTCCTGGGATCAAGTGATCATCCCACCTTGGCCTCTCAAAGTGTTAGGAATACAGGCATGAGCAACCACACCCAACCATTCCCATTTTAAAATGAAACTAAGACTGAGAGGCCGGGCACGGTGGCTCAAGCCTGTAATCCCAGCACTTTGGGAGGCTGAGACAGGCGGATCACGAGGTCAGGAGATCGAGACCATCCTGGCTAACACGGTGAAACCCCATCTCTACTAAAAAAAATACAAAAAACTAGTCGGGCATGGTGGCGGGTGCCTGTAGTCCCAGCTACTGGGGAGGCTGAGGCAGAAGAATGGCGTAAACCCGGGAGGCGGAGCTTGCAGTGAGCCGAGATCCGGTCACTGCACTCCAGCCTGGGCGACAGAGCGAGACTCTGACTCAAAAAAAAAAAAAAAGAGAAACTAAGACTGAGAAGTTGGCTCTGTTATATGCTCTTACAGCACTCTGTACTTTTTTTTCTGGAGAAAGGATCTTGCTATGTTGCCCAGCCTGGTCTGAAATTCTTGGGCTCAAGCAATCTTCTGGCCTTATCCCCCTGAGTAACTAGAACTGGAGACAAACACCACCATGCCCAGCAGCATGCTGTACTTTTGTATGACTATCTGTTTAAGGTCTATCTCCCTTGCCAGTTATATCAGGGCAGCTTTCTCTACTTCATCATTGGCATGTAACACTATGTCTGGCACCAAGAAGATTTTCAATAAAAAGGCATTGAATATTTATGCATATGGGAGATCTCATGTGACTAATCAAAGGCCATACTGTGTTACAACCATCCTAATCTGTCTCCAAAACCTGTCTGTGATCTCTATTCTACCCCACCAAGTGCTTTCATGTTATCTCACTTCTAAATGTCCAGGTTCAATGTCCTTGTCCCTCAGCGGCTTGTAAGCATACATGCACACCACCTACCAAGAACTCACCTATTCAGGGAAAGCTAGTGAGAGAGTAGAAAAAAGAAACAGCCCATTTGGGATTGTGCCCTCTTCCTACCCTCTTCAAGTCAGCATTTCTCATCCTTCAAGAAGCCTTTACAGACAGCTCCACCTGTCCATCTGCTTCCCTTTCCTCTGGCCCTTCCTATACCTGTGCCACAAAAGTGTTTCCAAGTTACCTGGAGTCTGATCGTTCTACACATATTAGTACTTTATTAAAGCAATTTAACTCTATGGATGTTTAGTGAAGGCAAATGTGTGCTCAGGCCTGCCTCTGTCAGGCCCAGTGGGTCGACACAGAAATGAATCAGACGCAACCTCAAAGGACTTATAGTCAGTGGGGGAGACAGATATTAGCCACAGATGCAATTTACTAGAGCACAAAGCATGATGACCTAAATGGTATTAAAGAACTATGAACAACATGCTATATGCATAAACCTTAATTATTATTGTGAAGAGTGTATCATAGAAGATCAGACCTCAAAGGTATCATCTAGTTCAACCTCTGTTTCCCAGTGGAAGAGTCTGAGACACAGAGAAGGGTGGGGCCTAGCCTAAAATCTCAGCCTGTCTGTCTGAGCCAAGATAGACTTCAAGTTTTTTTTTTTTTTTTTTTTTTTTTTTTTTTTTTTTTGAGGCGGAGTCTGGCTTTGTTGCCTGGCTGAAGTGCAGTGGCATGATTTTGGCTCACTGCAACCTCTGCCTCCTGGGTTTAAGTGATTCTCCTGCCTCAGCCTTCCAAGTAGCTGGGGTTACAGCCATGCACCATCACACCCAGCTAATTTTTGTATTTTTAGTGGAGATGGGGTTTCACCATGTTGGCCAGGATAGTCTCGATCTCCTGACCCCATGATCTGCCTGCATCAGCCTCCCAAAGTGCTGGGATTACAGGCGTGAGCCACTGCACCAGGACAGACTTAAAGTTTTCTAAAGCCCAGCCTTGGGCTCTTTCTTCCTCCTCTGATAGCTTCATATGCAAAGTCCTGTACTTCATCAGACCATGAGATCTTTGAGGCTGGGTCGGGTTCTCCTTCCTAAACCAGGACTAGACAAGCCCAAGACACTTACAGGCTCAGGAAATGCAGTCTGATCCCAGGCTGCCAATCCAGTCTTTCAATCTGCTGCACCTAATGTGCTCCCTACTCTTACCATATGTCCTTAAATTGATTTTCTTTTTTTTTTTTTTTGAGACGGAGTCTTGCTCTGTCGCCCAGGCTGAGTGCAGTGGCCGGATCTCAGCTCACTGCAAGCTCCGCCTCCCGGGTTTATGCCATTCTCCTGCCTCAGCCTCCCGAGTAGCTGGCACTACAGGCGCCCACCACCTCGCCCGGCTAGTTTTTTTTATTTTTTAATAGAGACGGGGTTTCACCATGTTAGCCAGGATGGTCTCGATCTCCTGACCTCGTGATCCGCCCATCTCGGCCTCCCAAAGTGCTGGGATTACAGGCTTGAGCCACTGCGCCCGGCCCTTAAATTGATTTTCAAATATTTTTTGCAGGAAACTTAAAAACAAAATTAAACTCTTTATGCAGAATACCAGCAAATAAATCAGATAAAAGTGAACCTTTTCTGGTTGAAGGGGAGAGAGTCCATAGCTCCATTATTTTTCCTGCTCTTAAGTCCTAGGAAGGGAATTCTAGGAACACATGTCAAAAACATTTGCTCTGGAGCTGGATGTGGTGATGTGTGCCTGTAGTCCTAGCTACTTGAAAGGCTGAGGTGGGAGGATGACTCGAGTCTAGGAGTTCCAGGACAGCCTAGGCAACATAGTGAGATTCCCATCTAAAAAAAAAAAAGAACAATAAACAACAACAAAAAAAACTTTTGTTCTGGGACATAATTTTTAATGGTGTCATAGAAGCTGCTTTAGCATATGGTCTTCCTCTGAATCCTGTCATATATGGGGCTCACAATCCTTTCTTTATTCATGAAATGCCAAGCACCCCAATGTCAAGTGGTCCCAATGGAGTATGGATGGGAATGAGATTTTCCCCTTGTCCCTCCTGCTCTCATGTCCTCCACAGAGAGAAATTTGTCTGAAGGGCTACAGGGACTGGACCAAAGAGGAGGAGAGACCCAAACACTGCCTGGCAGGTCAGGGGAGGCTTCTAGAGAAGGATCTTTAAGAAAGACTTCATCCACACAGTCATTCACCAGCCGGAATCTGATAAAGCCTCTGTTTTCGAAGGTGATACAGTAGCCACATGCTATTGACCACTTGAAATGTGTCCAGTCAAATTGAGACATATTGTAAGTATAAAATACACACCACATTTCAAAGACTTGGTACAAGAAAAGAATGTAAAATATCCAGTCAATTTTTATAACCAATAATTTTTTATGTTGATTACCATGCTAAAAGATAATATTTTGAGGCCGGGCGCAGTGGCTCATGCCTGTAATCCCGGCACTTTGGGAGGCCGAGGCAGCCAGACCACGAGGTCAGGAGTTCAAGACCAGCCTGGCCAACATGGTGAAACCCCATCTCCACTAAAAATACAAAAATTAGCCGGGCATGGTGGCGCCTGCCTATAATCCCCATTACTTGGGAGGCTGAGGCAGGAGAATCGCTTGAACCCAGGAGGTGGAAGTTGCAGTGAGCCCAGACCGCACCACTGCACTCCAGCCTGGTGACAGAGCAAGACTCCATCTCCAAAAAAAAGGTAATATTTTGGCTATGTTGAGCTAAGCCTAATATTGTTAAAATTCATTTCATTTGTTTCTTTTCACTTTTTTTGAAATATCATTACTAGACAGTTTTAAATTACTTATGTGGTTCCTATTAAATTTCTTTCTTAAAAAATATAAGTAGGCTGGGCATGGTGGCTCACATCTGTAATCCCAGTGCTTTGGGAGGCCGAGGCAGGTGGAGCAACTGAGATCAGTAGTTCGAGACCAGCCTGGCCAACAAGGTGAAACCCCATGGCTACTAAAAATACGAAAATTAGCCGGGTGTGGTGGCATGCACCTGTAACCCCAGCTACTCGAAAGACTGATGCAGGAGAATTGTATGAACCTGGGAAGCGGAGGCTGCAGTGAGCCAAAATGGCACCACTGCACTCCAGTCTGGGCGACAGAGCAAGACTCCATGTCAAAAAAAAAAAAAAAATATATATATATATATATATATGTAGCTGGCCAGGTACGGTGGCTCAGGCCTATAATCCTAGCACTTCGGGAGGCCAAGGCGGGCGGATCACTTGAGGTCAGGAGTTTGAGACCAGCCTGGCCAACATGGTGAAACCCCATCTCTACTAAAAATACAAAAATTAGCCGGGTATGGTGATGCACGCCTGTAATTCCAGCTACTGGAATTACAGTCTCCTGGAAGACTGAGGCAGGAGAATCGCTTGAACCTGGGAGGCAGCATTTGCAGTGAGCCGAGATCATGTCACTGCACCCCAGCCTGGGTGACATCGTGAGACTCTGTCAAAAAATATGTGTTGGTGTTTATAGAGACAGGGTTTCACCATCTCTGTGATTACCGGCAGATGCCACGTGCCAGGTTCTCAGAGTATATTTTTAAAAGATACTTGTTTAGTGTTTGAGATGTGCATTGACAACAGGTCTTTTACACCCATTCTCATGTTATCTTCAAAATTATGGGGTGAAATATAATTATTCTATTTTACCAAAGACAGATTTGAGGCTCGGGTTAAGCTATTCCTGGAATCAATCCTCTTATTTGAAAAGCTTCTGGAAGACAGGGATCCTGTCTTAAACGTTGTTTCTTCAAAGCACCTTAGCACGGAGCTCTGTCCACGTGGTAGGCGCTCAGAAAGTTTGCGCTGAAGGAAGGATATGGATTCTCAAGTCAAAGCTCCAGGCGCAAGGCCAGGGAGTTGAAGCACCAGAGGGCGCCCATGAGCCCGCCCACCCGCGGGTCCCCAGGGCCCAAGCCGGACCTCAGACTGGGTGCGGCCCTTCGGCCCCAAGCAGCTGTGCGCCCCAGCAGAACAGGGGGCGAGGGGGCGAGGGAAGCCCCAAGTCCTCCGTTCGCCCCGCCCCCTCCCCAGAGCCACGCCGCGCGGAGCTGCACGGTGCTGAACGACTCGACATCCTGTTTTCGGGCCCCGTGGCTCCGCCTGCGCCTCTGCTGATCTTGTCTTTCCCTTGGGTGCTGACGCCAGCTCCTCTTCCCCTACGAGTCTCCCCACCCTCCCCAGGGGTCTGGGGCCTTCCCACTGCTGAATCACCACCACCCCGCACTCCCCCAGGGCTCAGGGCAGGGGTGGGGACTGCCCCAGCCTCGGCCACCACTCTATCCCTGGGGCTGGCTGAAGGCACCAGGCCCAGGGGCGCCTTTCTCAGCATCTTCCCGCGGAGGCTGGTGGGGTCGGGATGGGGGGAAGAGGACGAACGCCTACCGCCTAGAGTAGGGCCTCCAGGGGTGGGGTGGCCAGGAGGAGGCAGAGAGACCTAGACCTTGGGAGGCCTGACTTACTGGCCGCAGGGGCAGCGGGCTGGGAGGGCGAAAGTGGCGAGCCCGGGACTGGGCCGGGGGCGAGGCTGGGGGCGGGCTGGGGCTGAAGAGGGGGAGACCGGCCCTCGGACTTCCTGGTCGGGCCCCGCCCCACCCCGCCCCGCCGGTCCGCCCCCCCCACTTCCTCCGGCCTCCCGCTCTCACTTCCTTCTCGAGCCCGGAGCCGCTGCCGCCGCCCCCAGCTCCCCCGCCTCGGGGAGGGCATCAGGTGAGGCCCGGCCGGGGCTGGTGGGTAGGGGTCCGGGGTACGGGAGCCTGGCCGGCCCAGGACTCGGCGCGGGCGCCGGCCCATGCGTTTGCTGGCGGGGGCCGCGGGCTGGAGCTTCTCGGCTCGGTCCAAGTAGGGCGGGCGCGGCCGGCCGGGCGGGGCGGGGACGGGGCCACTGCGAGCCGGCGGAGGCTCGGCGAGGGTGGCTTCCCGGCGGCTGTACCGCCTCTCGGGAGCCGAGAGGGACCCCTGAGGTCAGAGGGTCCCGGGCTCCAAGAGAAGTGTCTCTAAAGTGGAAAATCTCAGAGCTGGGAGATAGGACTCAGGTGGGGTGTCCTCAGAAGTTGCGGGGGGTGTTGAGAAGTGCATGAGGGGAGAGGGCTTCTGAGCTGGAAAAGGCACTCTCTCTGCTCTGGCAGTTGTGACACTTGTCGGAGTGAGAGGGGCGGTGTCTGGGGCCTCCGAAAGCTCTCTCCCTGGAAGATCGATGCTAATCCAGACTCACACTCGGGCTGCAGCCCCAAGGCCCTCTGCACTCAGGAGGACCGGGGTTAGGGTTGGGGGAGCCCCGCCGACCCCACTCGTTCTCCAGATAGCTGTTTTCCTGAGTCCCAACCTTACCTGGAGCCAAGCAGTAGGTATTCAGTGAGCGAACGCTGTTCCTACCTGACCAGAGCCTTGCCTTGCTCTTTTGGGAGTAACTTGGTCTTGCCCTGTGACTGGAGGTGGAAGGACTCTCATTCAGAGGTACTGATAGTCCCTGAGAAGTTTTTGTTGTGTCTTTTGGGGCCGATTGAGAACCATCTCCTAGTATTCCTCTTCATTCTTAGTCCCTGAATTATACACATGCTCCTATCGTCTCCCTCCACGCCTTTAGTTTCTACCCAGAAATCCGCCATCACTCTCTTCTCATCCCTTTCAGTCTGTTTTTCTCCAAATATGCAGTCATACCTAGGCCTTGACCTCTCTTCACCTACCCGGCCCCATGTTCATCTCAGTCCTCTGCAACCTGCCCCATCCCTTCCCTTCCCAGCTCTGGCACCACACACTTATACCTCCTTGCGTTTTCCATCACCCCTCATTCCTCTTGAACCTTCAGCCTGTCACCCTCTCTGTATCCTTCTCTCCCACCCACTTATCTCCAGCTTTGGAATCAGGATCTGTTGTTGAAGACTTAGTGAGTTCGAGAGTCTTTTCAAACCTCCCTAGCTTGGAGAGGCAGTCTGCAGCCTCCCGGTGATAGAGATGGATTAAAGAGCTGGAAAGTGTGTGTGCGCGCGCGCAAGAGAGAAACCGTGTCTATGTGTCTACATCTTTATCTCTTACAGACAAAATAACTGCCCTCAGCCTTGAGAGGGCCCAAGGGAAACCAGCAAAATGAAGGGAACCTGCAGTGAGTGAGGTTGTGGTTAGGCAGGAGGAAGCAGTCTGTAGCAGTCAGCGTAGGGTGACACAGGAATAAGACTGGTAAGAGAGGCCCTGGGAAATCAAAATCACCCCAACCTGTGGTGCTTGACCAAGGGGCCAGGCCTGGAAGCCGAGAGACAGCCTGAAGGTCCCTGACTTCATTACCTACTAGTTCCAGCATCACCTGGTGGAAAGAATGGGACCAACTTGGGTGTGATGGAAATAAAGGGAGGAGGCAAAGGCAGGATTCTGGAGGAAAGACTGCAGCTGGTCTAACTTCGAACTTAACTGTTCTAGTTTTGAATTAAGAAGCGGCTGAGGCAAAGGTGTCTGCTCCTTTCCTGCTGCCTTCTGGGGCCTGCCTAGGCCGGGTACCCAGATGCCCTGGTCTGCATCAGAGCCTTAGTGACCAGGAAGCCCTCTGGAGTTCTACTGACCCCTCTGCCTTCAGGCATCCTTAATATTCCCCATCTCACCTAGGACCCTATTCCTTCTCAGGAATTCCTCCCAAATTTAACTTCAGTCCATCCTGGCTATGGAAGCTCTTGTTGTTTCCACTCTAGAGCTCCTTCCTCAAGCTTTTGGGGTGCATGCTGAGGATCTTGCTTCTATCTACCTCCTCCAGTCATCTGTATTCATTTCTCTCCACTAGAAAAAAAAGAGAAGTAGAGGGGAGTTAAGTGCTACAGCTAAATTTAAGGGCTCTCCCTGTTCCCCATTCTGTCATCTTCCCATGTCACAGTCGTCCCTCTCCCATGAATTGTTCTTCTTCCCGTCCTTCCCTTCCACCCACCTGTCTCTCTTTGCATTTCTTGGAGGTACAGAAGTGTGGCTGCAGGGAGAAATCCCAGGGACCTACATAAAAGCCCAGTTTAAAGAAGGATGTGCATACAAGGCACTTTCCCAGCATCACAGCTTAATAAAAACCCCAGGAGTCCCAATTTCTAGGCTGGCAAACCAGCAGTTACTTAAGTATTCTGCGTAACTGAGCAAACCCAGGGCTCTGATGGTAAAGACAAGATGGGTAAGACAGGGATTCTCCCAGTTGAGATCTGGTCCCATTGGAAGTTTGAGCTAATTGCAAAAAAGGCATTGTTGGAAAAAATGTGACCAGGGCGGGAGAGATTTTAATGGGAAAATATTGGGGGGTGAAGGGAGGTGGTGGCTACAACCTAGGAGGCTGCCATTAAAGTCTTGGCTAAACATGTCAAGGTTGTGACGTGAAGAAGGGGGCTCAGGCCCACACTGAAGACTCCTTCTATATATTGTAGACCCATTAGCAGTGAGGTCAGTAGGGGTCCGTGAGAAGAGCTGAGGAGGGAAACCAAAGACAAAGCCTGGGCCACCTCCCCAGATCAGACTGGTTTTCCTGTCCAGGGTCCAGCTTCCTCTTTTGTCCTCATTTCATATGGGGGGAGGGCATCTCTCCAGGAGCTAGAGGCCAGAGGAGGAGCTTCTCAGCTGGGGCAGGGCCAGAGTGGCTGACTGTTGAGTAATGTTAGTTCTAAATCATGAATGCACCAGGATGGGCTAGGCATGAGGGCCTGGGAACTTGGAAGCAAAAAGGGCTCAGATGTACGTCAACCCACCCTTTGGTCCATTTTCTGAAGGAATAAACTATGGTGGGGTTGTCCTGAATGAGGTTAAAGAGATGGTTGGTCCATTCTCAGGCCAGAGTTAGAATCCTCACCTTCTCCCCTTTGTAGAAGTAGCATAAGGATGGAGGTGAGAAGACCCGACCCTTGTCCTAGATTTGCTACCAACTGTATATAATCCTGGTCAACTTGGTTTCTCTTGGCTCCATTTCAGCATTAAGGAGTTGCATATCAGTACCTCCAAAGGGGACAGTGAACATCATGTCTCTGACTCTTCCTCCCCCAAGAGACTCCTCATAGCAGTGCCCTCACTCGGGGCCCTCGTGTCTTACCAGCCTCAGTGTGACAGGGTCTGAGTAGTCTCTACATATGTATCTGTCCAGGGATAGAACTGTGGCCCTTTCCCCAAGCACAAGGATTATTAGAACTTGAGAGATAAGAAGGCAGAGAATGTTGGGGATTTTGCCAGGGGGTAGTAAGATGGAGTACCCTGTCTCCTGCTCCAGCTCTGCCTCACTGACAGTGGAAAATAGATGCCGGAGTTTCCTCCCTGATGTTATTTTCCCTTGTGGAAACCCCCTCAAGCCTCGGGCAGGGCTAAAGGGACTGGGTAGCCCTGGGTCTCTCTGTGGGTATTTTCAGGTGGGGGTGCCAGGATTGGGAGGATGGCACTTCTGTACAGCCTCATATGAAATTAGCAAAGGCAAAGGAAGTGCCAGTTCACAGGCCGTTGGTGGGGCCCAGGGACTGCTGAGCTGCTGCTAGGCGGGGGAGGAGGAAGCCAGTGTGCACCCTTCCTCTGTGCTGCATGGGGGAGGGGGCAGCTTCCTTGGCTCCCCCAGCCAGAGCCATCCTGGTCCTGAGGCTCAGGTTTTTTTTTTTTTTTTTTTTTTGAGATGGAGTCTTGCTCTGTCGCCCAGGCTGGAGTGCAATGGCACGATCTCAGCTCACTGCAACCTCCACCTCCCAGGTTCAAGTTGTTCTCCTGTATCAGCCTCCCAGGTAGCTGGGACTGCAGGCATGTGCCACTAGGCCTGGCTAATTTTTTTTGTATTTTTAGTAGAGATGGGGTTTCACCATGCTGGCCAGGCTGGTCTCAAATTCCTGACCTCAAGTGATCTACCAGCCTCAGCCTCCCAAAGTGCTGGGATTACAGACATGAGCCACGTGCCCAGCTGAGGCTCACCTTTAATGGAACACTTGGGGTGCTGGGACAATGAATGAAGAAGGTTGGGAACTAGGACTTAGTGAAAGGGTCCTGGACTGCCCCTCAGCCTTCCCAGCTACCACTGTCTCATTTCCTAGTGGGTAGCATCAACTCTTCTTTCCTTCCCTGCTGCAGTGTAGGATCCTCTCCAGGGGCTGAAGAATGAATGAATGGCAAGAGGTGGAGAGTCCTCCAGCATGGATTTTTTTTTTTTTTCTTTTTTTTTTTTTTTTTGAGACAGAGTCTTGCTCTGTTGCCCAGGCTGGAATGCAGTGGCATGATCTCTGCTCACTGCAACCTCTGCCTCCTGGGTTCAAGTGATTCTCCTCCCTCAGCCTTCCGAGTAGCTAGGATTACAGTCACCCACCACCACACCCGGCTAATTTTTGTATTTTTAGTAGAGATGGGGTTTCACCATGTTGGGCAGGCTGGTTTCGAACTCCTGATCTCAAGTGATCTGCCTGCCTTGACTCCCAAAGTGCTGGGATTACAGGCGTGAGCCACAGCACCCAGGGGATTTTTTTTTTTTTTTTTTTAAGACTAGGAACTGGGCTCTCTTGGGTTCTTCCCTGCTGATAGGGAGAAAGGGAAGAAAGAGACTCAGCCCTTGGCCTGGTCCCAGCCCCACACTGACCTCATGTCTCCCCCAGCTTCCTCCTCCCAGCCCAGCTGCAGCCAGCTGCAGCCCCTTTGAGCCTCTTTATATCACCTCTCCTCTATTCCTCCCTTCAAAACAAACAAACAAACTTGTAGAGCTTCAGAAGTCTTTCCACCAGTGCCCCTGCCCCTTGCCTTGTCTTTGACCAAGGGTCCTCAGATATTCCCAGTCTGTAGCCCGTCAGGACCACTTTTCCTTCCCATCTTTCTCATCATCTCTGAGCTAGATCTGCCAGCTTCACCTCTCACCCTTCCAGTTGAAGACAAGATGGTATAACTTAAGTGTTTATTATCCCAACTTGGAGCTCTTCAGGGTGAGTGAGAAAGAAGTTGGTTACTTTTGTCTTGTGTCTTCTGGTCATAGAGGTTCTTCCTTGTTCCCAGCATCAGAGTCTGTGGATTGATGGGGGAGGAGGGGTATGTCATTCTATAGCTTTTGCTCAGCCCTTCCTTGGGCTTCTGGAAATAAACAGAAGGTCAGACTACCCTCCCCCTGAAGCATCCAGTTAGTTCAGCACAATGAAGAGTACAGTCAGCTGGGAAAGGTAAGGCAGGAGAGGGGGTTGCTGTGATGTCCTGGAGAAGCTGGGGAACAGTACTGGGCCTGAAGGACAGGAAGGATCTGAAGGGGGGTGAGTCGCATTCCAGGAAGAGGAACTCCCATATGCAAAGACATGATTGCATCGAGTTCATTCAGTTATTTACTGACAGCTACTACATGCTGTGCTCAGCTTAGGGTGCTCAGCAAGGTCCAGTCAACCAGGACCTTGTCCTCTAGACACTCCCAGTCTAATAACAAGAGATTAAGATTCACATCAGCCTCTCCATGCCTGTGAGAGAGACAGGGACCAGACTTTGGATAGGATAAGTCACTTCGGACTTGGATAATTTACACTTTCCTCGAAGAGGCAGCAATGGTGCATGGTTCCATATTACTACTTGATGTATTTTAGGGAAGAGAATATGGAGGCCCCTTTGTAGAGGATCAGGATTGGAATGGCCAGAGATGGATTATAGTTATAATGAGGTTCAGGGAGGGCTGCAGAAAGGGAGCCCCATGTTAGGGAGCCAGGTTATAGAAGGCTGAGGTAAGTTCCCATCACCTCCATACTCGCCTATCTCTTAAGAGCCCGTTCCTCCCCTCCCCCACTCCCAGTTGGGACACTTCCCCTGCTGTAACAGCCACAGAGATCTGGCAATCAAGTTACTTCCTTTCCCTCCCCCATTCTGGGCCTGCCTGGGCCACACCCCAAGGCCAGGCCCCACTGGGTGCAAGCCAGGCTCCAGGGACCACACTCAGACAGGGTCTTAGACCCCCATGGGCTATATTCCCTGCCAGAGCCAGGTCAAGCTGGTACTGGGAAGAGAGGTTTTTGCCTATTTCAGGCACAGCTTTTGCCTGTCATTGCTGTCCAATAAGATTCAGCATTGCAGTCTTGTCTGTTGTGGGGTAGGCAGGGAGTGTCCGGTACTGGGCTTCAGAGAGGTGTCTCCATATCTCAGTAATGAGTGCTGGCACAAGCAGATCAAAAGGCAATGGTTGTACAGTCCTGTGTGCCTAGCCCTATACTTAGAGTTCTTTTTTTTTTGTCATTTAGTCCAGAGAAGCCAAGACTTCAGACTGAAGGGCATCCACAGCTGGGAAACTTACGTATGACTGTTGGAAAAGGAGAATCACACAGAGCCAAAACAGGATTAAAAGGGGGGTCATGGGTGCAGTAGCTCACTCCTGTAATCCCAGCACTTTCAGAGGCCTAGGCAGGTGGATCACTTGAGGCCAGGTGTTCGAGACCAGCCTGGCCAACATGATGAAACCCTGTCTCTACTAAAAATACAAAAATTAGCTGGGCATGATGGCACGTGCATGTAATCCGTTACTCAGGAGGCTGAGGCAGGAGAATCGCTTGAACCTGGGAGGTGGAGGTTGCAGTGAGCTGAGATCACAGCACTGCACTCGAGCCTGGGTGACAGGTGGCCATGCAACGGATATCCAAAGAAGAATTCAGTAACCTTATGGAACTGTGAAACTTAAGTTAGGCCTTAAGGAATAAGAAAGATTAGAGAAGGGAGAGGGAATAGTAGCAGAGGGAAAAACAAGAGTAAAAGTTCAGAGGCAAGAATGATCCTGACTTGTTTGCAGAGGACATTGAAAATCCCTCTGGACCAGGGAACTGGGAACTCACACTTGCAAAGTACCTAGATTGTGTACATATTATACATTAATGCACTTAGTCCTTGTAACACTGCTCTGTGGTAGGTACCATACATTGCTGCTGCATTTGAAAGATAAGGAAATTGAAGCTTAAAGAGGCAAATCATCATAAGCTCCGGATCACAGAGCTGGTAAGAGGCAGAACTAGGGTTCAAATCCAAGTCTATATAACTCTAATACCCCTTACCAAACTGTGAAGAACTCTGAATGACAATATGAGGGACTAGGCATGATCTGAATTGGGACTAAAAAGCCAGAATAAGTCATTGTAATTTGTCTAATAACATACAGATCTGGCCAGGCGTGGTGACCCACACCTGTAATCCCAGCACTTTGGGAGGCCTAGTCAGGAGGATCGCTTGAGATCAGGAGTTCAAGACCAGCCTGGGCAACATAGCAAGACCCTGTCTCTACAAACAAACAAAAAATAAATAAAAAATACAAAAATTAGCCAGGTGTGGTGGTGCCTGCCTGTAGTCCCAGCTACTCAGGAGGCTGAGGTAGGATGCCTTGAGCCTGGGAGCTTGAGACTAAAGTGAGCTGTGATGGCACCACTGTATTCCAGCCTGGGCAACAGAACAAGACCTTGTCTCCAAAAGAAAAAACAAATCAAAACAGATCGGCAACCACTGATTTACTAAATAACTTTTTTTTTTTTTTTTTTTTTTTTTTGAGACATGGGGTCTTGCTGCGTTGCTCAGGCTGGAGTGCAGTGGCTACTCACAGGGACAATAACCTTGACTAGTGTAGCACACTACAACCCTTCACTTCTGGGCTCAGCCTCCCTAGTAGCTGGGACTGCAGGTGCACCACTGAGCTGGGCTTAATGTTTTTTTTTAAAAAGCCACTTAGTGAATAAGTCATCGTTGAACCCTGCTCCAGGTAGGTCACACTCCTGGTTTGGCCACCTGCAGCACTGACATCCCTTCTTCCTATTTGGCGCAGTTTAGACTCTACCTTTTAGCATATGCCCTCCTGAAATGGGCTATGGGAACTTAATTCAACCCAGTTCGGGCCAAAGGATTTCAGAAAGAGTTGTTTTGGGAGACAGAATAAAGGTCTGAACTAGACCTGAGTAGGGAGGACTGGGCTGATCCCCCACCACAGACACAGGCATACTCAGTGCTTCCTGCCTTCTGGGATGAAAGGCTTGGCTCCTGTCACCTCCTGTGTGCACAACACTTCAGTTTACAAAGCGTATTCATTCCCATGGTCAGGTTCCTTGATGCTGCCCGAGAGGCTGGGAGGGCTACTATTATTACTTCTACTGTATAGATGAAGAAACGGAGGCTCCAAGAAGGGCAGTAACTTACCTGATCAAGGTCACACAGTTAGCTGGTAAGGGGTAACTTGAAGACTGTAAGATGCACCGTGGAAAACACAGGACTTTGGGTCACAAAACCGGGTTTGTGTTCTGGCTGCCATACTAACTAGCTGTGTGATGTAGAGTTACTTTTACTGCTCTGAATTTGTTTCCTCATCTGTAAAATAGGAATAGTACTGACAGGTTGTTATAAAGGTCAAATGACATAATAACATGCAATCTATAAAGGCTTATACCATATGAGGGCTTTTTTTTTTTTGTCAAGGGTCAAGGTCAGCAGATAAACTCAAGACATCAGAGTCAGGTATCCAGTACTCTTGGCCCTATACCACACTGCCTTTGCTCTGCTTGTTTCTGGACAGTACCATACTCATCATCCTTTTCCAGTGTCAGTCCCTGTTCCCTTCCCAGCCCAGAAGCTACCCTGTCCTTCCCCTCTCCTTTGAGAGCTGATTTACTGATTGCTAGTTGATAACCACCTCCTTAGAGAGCTGTACTTCCAGTTTCTTGGGCCTTGTGACAGCTAGCCAGAGTTCCTTCCTTGTCTTCCTGCTTGGGCCAGCCCAGCGCTGGGCTTTTCAGTCAGACTGTCAACACCCACCCCCCTGCTCTGTGTAGAACTGAAGATTGCAGGCCCAGGAGTTCTGCTTTGAATGTCAGGGCTTCCCACATAATCCATTGGGGCACAGGTAATGCCACCTGCCTCCAAGGAGCTTTAAGTCTTAGTTCATCTACCTAGTGCTCTTGTAACAACCATTGTAATCTCCAATTCCTGGATAGGAAAACTGAGGCCCAGCAAGCGTAAATGCCTCATGCTTGGTTGTAGTGAGTCAGCAGAACTGGGGTTAGAACTTAGGTGTCTCAACTTCCAGTCTGAAGTCTCTATTCAACTCTCCACTGACCTAGAGGGTCCTTATGCCCTTCCCTGACCCACACTCGGAGGGTCTCCATCTGAATGTCCTGAGGTTGCATGCACATACATGTGCACACGCACACACGCACACTCATTCATGCAAATAGGATGGAAATATTTTTTAATGTGAACCAGAGACACAACTTCAGAAAGTGAAATCATTTCTTTCCCAGCTGATTCCAAGGGAAACTGTACCCTGGGAGGGAGCTGGGACCAAGCCCTGGGCCCTTTGCATCCCCCATACCACGAAAGTTTCTTTTCCACTTCCCAGTGGGGATTTTCTTTTCCACTTGTCATTGATTTTTGAAGCTTCTGAACCAGTGGTGAGAGCTCAGGCTGCCGGGGTAAGGGGTTCCCAGACCAGAGTGCAGCCTTGCAGTATAGCAAGTGAAATGGAGGAAATGGGCTAGTGGTGATGGTGCTTGGGTGGAGCCAGGGATAAGGAATACTCAGGGATTTGGTTGTGTTTAAAACAGGGCTGCCCCCTCTCAGAGAGCAGGCCCTGGTTGTGGGAGACAGTCAGGGAAAGGAAGTCACATATTGACCACCAAGAGTCCCCCATGGCCAAAAAGTAGCTGATGAGAGAAGGACCCTTGCCATAGCAGTGTAAATAATCGCAGGGTTTCTGGAAGCTTTGCTTCAGAACTCAGAAAAGCAGTTCCTCACCCCAAGGCCCTATGACCTGCAGAGGTGACCAGATGTTGGCTGGAGCTGGGACTCCTTATACTTACCCCACTAATAATACAGCAGCCCATTTATTGGGCACTTGCTATGTGCCATACCTCATGCTGGACACCTTCTATACATTATTAACTCTTACTTTTTTTTTTTTTTTTTTTTTGAGACAGAGTCTTGCTGTGTCGCACAGGCTGGAGTGCAGTGGTATGAACATAGCCAACTGCAGGCTTGACCACCCTGCGATCAAGTGATGCTCCCACCTCAGCCTCCCAAGTAGCTGGGACTATAGGCGTGTACCACCACACCCTGATAATTTTTTCATTTTTTGTAGAGTCACGGTTTTGCCATGTTGCCCAGGCTAGTCTCAAACTCCTGGGCTCAATCGATCTACCTGCCTCGTTCTCCCAAAGTGCTAGGATTACACTGTGCCTGGCCTCATTTCATATTCTGAGCAATTGTAATGCAGTAGGCAAGATTATGCCCATTTTACAGATGAGAAAATTGAGGCTTGGGGAACAAATACATTGCCAAGATCACATATAACTAGTTGGTGGAACTGTGATTAGAATCCCTGCCAGTCTTAATCTAGCATCTATGTTCTTTTTTTTTTTTTTTTTTTTTTTTTTTTTTTTTTTTTTTTTGAGGCGGAGTCTCGCTCTGTCGCCCAGGCTGGAGTGCAGTGGCCGGATCTCAGCTCACTGCAAGCTCCGCCTCCCGGGTTTACGCCATTCTCCTGCCTCAGCCTCCCGAGTAGCTGGGACTACAGGCGCCCGCCACCTCGCCCGGCTAGTTTTTGTATTTTTTAGTAGAGACGGGGTTTCACAGTGTTCGCCAGGATGGTCTCGATCTCCTGACCTCGTGATCCGCCCGTCTCGGCCTCCCAAAGTGCTGGGATTACAGGCTTGAGCCACCGCGCCCGGCCCTAGCATCTATGTTCTTAATGATGGTATTTTCTACCCAAGAGTCTGGAAGGCTCTAAAATCTTTCAGAGGCACATGCCAGGGTCTCAGGAAATGGACAGAAGATTGAGGGGAAAGTCAAGTTTTTGTCTTACTCTTGGCTTCATCCTTCCTAGTTGGGCTTGAAAGATTTGCTCCAGGCTAGGCATGGTGGCTCATGCCTGTAATCCCAGCACTTTGGGAGGCCAAGGCGGGCGGATCACAAGGTCAGGAGTTCAAGACCAACCTGACCAACATGGTGAAACCCCATCTCTACTAAAAATACAAAAATTAGCCAGGCATGGTGGCAGGTGCCTATAATCCCAGCCACTCAGGAGGGTGAGGCATGAGAATCACTTGAACCCGGGAGGCAGAGGTTGCAGTGAGCCAAGATTGTGCCACTGCACTCCAGCCTGGGCAACAGAGCGAGACTCCATCTCCAAAAAAAAAAAAAGATTTGCTCCACCCCACCAAGGACCTTGAGAGAAGATACTAATGTCTGGGAGCCTCAGCCTCTACCTCATTCATCATAACATACCCATACCCCAGTCCAAATCCCAGGTTCAACTGAATCTCCAGTAATCCCCTGCATTGAATTTGCTGTACTGAATTGGCAACCAGAGTGTGCACGGCCAGATAGGGTTTTCAGTACTTATAAGAATGATGGGGTGGCCAGGTGTGGTGGCTCACGCCTGTAATCCCACCACTTTGGAAGGCTGAGGCAGGTGGATCACCTGAAGTCAGGAGCTTGAGACCAGCATGGCTAACATGGCGAAATTCTATCTCTACTAAAAATATAAAAATTAGCCGGATGCAGTGGCATGTGCCTGTAGTCCCGGCCACTCAGGAGGCTGAGGCAGGAGACACTTGAACCTGGGAGGCGAAGGTTGCAACGAGCTGAGATCGCGCTACTGCACTCCAGCGTGGGCGACAGAGTGAAACTCTATCTCAAAAAAAAAAAAAAAAAGATTTCCCCCTTGCCAGAATACCCTGGATTGGGATAGGGCAGCTCTCTGAAGAATTGAGCCCCTTACTCAGCAGGTTTCTTACTGTGCCTTTTGTTTGTACTCAGTAGCCAAGATACCAGGTTTGGAGAGGGCAGGGTGGGCCCTGAGTTGAGAGAGGTTCTACCTATGGCTGCATCAGAGTGACCTGGAACAGCTGTCCTGTGCCAGAACCCTTTCCAGTCTCCTGGTGGAAAGCGTCCATATTTAGTAGAGGATCTAGTGGATCCCTAAATTTGTGCACTCTCCTTTTGTGTCTGTATAGCCTGGAAAATAGCTAATACTGGCCAGGTGCGGTGGCTCACACCTGTAATCCCAGCACTTTGGGAGACCAAGGCGGACGGATCACAAGGTCAGGAGATCAAGACCATCCTGGCTAACTCGGTAAAACTCCGTCTCTACTAAAAATACAAAAAATTAGCTCGGTGTGGTGGTGGGCGCCTGTAGTCCCAGCTACTTGAGAGGCTGAGGCAGAATGGCGTGAACCCAGGTGGCGGAGGTTGCAGTGAGCAGACATCGCACCACTGCACTCCAGCCTGGGTGACAGAGTGAGACTCCGTCTAAAAAAAAAAAAAGAAAAGCTAATACTTTTGGATGAGGCACTGTTTTAAATGCTTTACGTGTATTATATAATCCTTATAATGACTCAATGAGGTAGATATTATTTTATCCTCATTTTACTGGTAAGAAAACTTAGGCATAGAGAGGTTAAGCAATTTGTTCAGGGTTACACAGCTAGGAAATAGCAAAACCAAGATTTGACCTTAGTTTATCTGGCGCCAGAGCTTATGTGCTTTCTACCACATTATACTGCATCTTTGCTCGGTCTCAGGGCCTTTCACTGTGTATCTTTCTGATGATTGTCTTGATGGGATTTTGGGATAGTGTCAGGTTAAGGGAACAGGAGCCAGTTTCCCTTTGTGTGCCCTTATCTTTTCTTCCCAGTAGGCAGAGGCCTCCCTAACCAAGAATGTCCCCTTTCATCTGTCCACAGGTCACTGCAGCCAGAGGGGTCCAGAAGAGAGAGGAGGCACTGCCTCCACTACAGCAACTGCACCCACGATGCAGAGCATCAAGTGCGTGGTGGTGGGTGATGGGGCTGTGGGCAAGACATGCCTGCTCATCTGCTACACAACTAATGCTTTCCCCAAAGAGTACATCCCCACCGTGTTCGACAATTACAGCGCGCAGAGCGCAGTTGATGGGCGCACAGTGAACCTGAACCTGTGGGACACTGCGGGCCAGGAGGAGTATGACCGCCTCCGTACACTGTCCTACCCTCAGACCAACGTCTTTGTCATCTGTTTCTCCATTGCCAGTCCGCCTTCCTATGAGAACGTGCGACACAAGTGGCATCCAGAGGTGTGCCACCACTGCCCTGATGTGCCCATCCTGCTGGTGGGCACCAAGAAGGACCTGAGAGCCCAGCCTGACACTCTACGGCGCCTCAAGGAGCAGGGCCAGGCGCCCATCACACCGCAGCAGGGCCAGGCACTGGCCAAGCAGATCCACGCTGTGCGCTACCTCGAATGCTCAGCCCTGCAACAGGATGGTGTCAAGGAAGTGTTCGCTGAGGCTGTCCGGGCTGTGCTCAACCCCACTCCGATCAAGCGGGGGCGGTCCTGCGTCCTCTTGTGACCCTGGCACTCGGCTTGGAGGCTGCCCCTGCCCTCCCCCACCAGTTGTGCCTTGGTGCCTTGTCCGCCCCAGCTGTGCCTTAAGGACTAATTCTGGCACCCCTTTCCAGGGGGCTCCCTGAATGCCTTTTTCTCTGAGTGCCTTTTTCTCCTTAAGGAGGCCTGCAGAGAAAGGGGCTTTGGCCTCTGCCCCGCTCTGCTTGGGAACACCGGGTATTCTCATGAGCTCATCCAAGCCAAGGTTGGACCCCTCCCCAAGAGGCCAACCCAGTGCCCCCTCCCATTTTCCGCTACTGACCAGTTCATCTAGCTTTCCACACAGTTGTTGCTGCCTATTGTGGTGCCTCCTCAGGTTAGGGGCTCTCAGCCATCTCTAACCTCTGCCCTCGCTGTTCTTGGAATTGCACCCCCAAGATGCTCTCTCCCTTCTCCAGTGAGGGAGCCACAGAATCCTGAGAAGGTGAATGTGCCCTAACCTGCTCCTCTGTGCCCAGGCCTTATGCATTTGCTGACTGACTCAGCCCCCATGCCTCTGGGGGCCTTTCCTACCCCCATCAGCATCAATAAAACCTCCTGTCTCCAGTGGCCCCGGCTCCTCCCTGTGTGCTGGGCATTAGCGGGTGGGCATGGGCTAGGGCTCCCCAGAGACTGGGAGCCTTTTGTTTCTTCT
The DNA here is from genome assembly GCF_009764315.1 of Trachypithecus francoisi. Taxonomy (NCBI): domain Eukaryota; kingdom Metazoa; phylum Chordata; class Mammalia; order Primates; family Cercopithecidae; genus Trachypithecus; species Trachypithecus francoisi. Next base: position 62,395,677 of record NW_022681473.1, read on the forward strand.
GGTAGACAATAGGCTTCATTGTGGTCCCCTCACCCCCCAATTTCCCTAACAAAGCTCTAGGCTCCCTTGGAGGGGGCAGTCTTGCTCTGGGGCCCAGTCACAGATGCTATAGTGGACTCACACACAAAACTTGAGGAAAGACTTCCTGATCTTAGGACTCAGAAAGGGAGAGGTTGAGAGCCATTAGCCTAAAGGCAGATGCTCTCACAGTCATGCATCTGAGAGCTGTACCTCACACCACCAAGAGGACAGCGCTTTAACAAGACTTGGAGTTTGAACCCAGGTCTCTGACTCAACTGAAGACTTCCAGTTATCCTAGCTTGCAGTCCTAGAATCATTACAGATAGCTCAGTCACTCCTGCTCACCAAAACAGAGGCTTAGACCAGCCTTAGGAGACTCCAGACCTAAGGGGGATTGGGGGATGCTGCTAGGAGTCATACTCTGCCATGGACTTACTCCCTCCCCACTCTTGAGCCTGTTTCTCTCCCAGTTCCTATCAAACAAGATGAGCCCCAAGACTGGCAAGCCTAAGCAACTGTTGGCCCCCCCAAAAAAATTTATTTTCCTTTAAAACAAAATGTACAACCAAAATTTAGGGTTTGGAGCAGTAGGGAAGACAGGAGATACCAGAGAGCCCATTTTATGGTAGAAATCTGCATCTGACCCCTGTATCCCATACCTTTGCAAAGGAAGGGAGGGGTCTATAAGCCAGAACTTTCAGAAGAGAGAAGAAAATACATGGTGTGCTGGTGCTGTTTCTGGAGCAGGTCATCCTTTAGGTACAGAACACCACCTCCACCCAGTGACATCAGAACCACTGACTGGTAGAGCCCTTGGAAATCATACAGCCCACCCATCCCCCATCAGACACACGGACACACTGAGGCTCAGATAGGGAAGGGTACATACCATAGGGCACACACCACATCAAAAAGGTGAAGTCAGGACTAGAACACCTGAGCAGCTTTAGCAGGGGACTGTGGCCACAGGCCTGGATGTGCACAGTAGATCATGAAATACATTAGTCCTGTGAATGACCCCGTGGAGAGAAATGGCTGTGGTTGTCAGGGAGCAGCAACTGCTCAGGGGCTCCTGACCTCAGTGAAAGGTGACTATGTAAAGGCCAGAAAGTGGATGGTGGTCATGAACCTCAGGACGTTTTTTTAGCACCAAATGGTGGAGCTCTCTGCCAGCTCAGCTTCTTGGGGCCTCTCAGGTAAAGGTGATGTTGCTTGAGGACCCCATGCCCATATGAGGGGTGGAGAGGAGAAGCCAGCAGCATTGGGGTGAGCCTTGGCCTATGCCCTTCCTTCTTACCCTTCCCCCATCTTCAGTAAGGCCAAGAGAGGATGTAGGGTGGGGAAGGCCAGAATGGTATCTTGTTCCTTGTTTCTGGGCAGTGGGCTTCCTCCTTCCAAGCAGGACTGAAGGGTTCAGAATCGCTTTTCCTCAGGCTGAGAGGTTATGAGCAGCTCCTTGTTCCCGAAGTCCCACCAGGCCGTCATGTGGAACGCCATGTTGGTTAGGACAACAGTGTACTCCAGGATGGCAAAGATGGTGTACACTGTTGTGAGGACACAAGGAACAGGGCATGATGAACTTCCTGCTACCCCCTCAGGGGCCTCTTGATAAATCACACCACCATTTGTCTGCTACAGAGAGCACAATGGCAGTCAGTCCCCAAGACCATTGCCCATTATCAAAAACATCACTGCTGCCCCATAGCCACTCATGACTGCCTGTGGATCCTATCCTGACCTCACCTCCAGCCTCACAATACATGTTGTGCCGAAAGTAGACAGCCAGCGCCGAGAAGAAGGAGACGAAGTTGATGACGAAGAGCCGCTGTTTCCAGCTGTAGGACTTCCGATCCTAGGGAATGGGCTGTCTGATCACTCTGCAGCTTGCTGGGATGAGAGCTAGGGCTCCCCTCTCAGCCCTAGCTCCTAAGGGCTGGGCCTTACCTCCCTTGGCTCCCACTAGTGGTCACGGAAGGGAGCACAGGCAGGGGCAGCAAGAATGAGGAACATGTTGACGTCCCTGCCTCTGGGGGAGTGATGGGCCAAGAAGCAGTGGTATTCCTGCCCCTTCCACTTCAGGGCGATGGAGTATGAAAGTTACATGGAGTCACCCACCAACCCCACCTCCAAATACTGTGGGGGGAAAGAAACCCATATACACATGTGGGGCACTGAAATTATGACAGACCACAGTCCCCTGACACTGTTCCTAACTCACTGCCGCCTAGATGCGACTCCTCATTCTATCCCCATTTGCAGCTTTCATCTCTTCTATTCTCCAGTCACCTACACTACCCAAACACAGTGCTATAGTCCTAGATTCTGACCAACCACCCTCAGTTTGTCACCAAGCCCCAGCCCCAACCCCAGCACCCCTCTGCCAGGGTTCCCATTAGAACTCAGTTCCCACCTCACCATTACCCGAATCCTGAGGACAGATGTCCTTGATTTTCTTCTGGGCTGCTTGGAGCCCCCGCTAGGGATAGACCGTACCTCCTGACTTACTGTGTGCTTCTTGGTCAACCGCCAGAGAATACAGGTGAGGAGCATATGCCCGAGGGATGAGGCGATGAACACAATGAAAGCATTCTCGTGGACGGCTAGAGGGAAAGAGCATTGGGAGCCACATTGCAGGGAGTGCCCACACCACTAAGAAGGAAGGTCGGAATGTGGTAGGGGGAGGCCCCTCCCCTCAGGGAACCCTTCCCCACTCCTCCCTCATCCAGCACCCACTGAAGTCCTCGGAGGAGGAGACGTAAGTGAGCACTAGCAATGCAAGGTTCTCCACGACATTGAGGCCGAAGTTGAGGCGGCACAGCGGGCGATAGCAGGAACACGGGGAGGCGCAGCTGAGATAGTGGTTCCAGTAGGCGAAGGCCACCAAGAAGCGAGGCGCCGAGTGCAGGCCGATGCAGAAACGCCACACGTAGCGCTGGGGCACCTCCCCGCCGATGGCCGAGCTCACCGAGGGCAGGTAATTAGGCACCTAGAGAGTTGTGACCTGTCTGGGCATCTGCCTCTGCCAGCCCCACCCATGTGGAGAAACTTCTCTCCATCTAACAAAATCACTCTGGCCTCTGCTCCAGTCCCTCCCCTTGCAAGAAGTTCTCCTTCAGATGTCCCCACACCTCTCCCAAGGGACCTCCCCTTCCAGGTCCTAGGCCCAAAGTGCTGGATTCTCATTCCCTAGCTATCCTGGGATTTGTGCAGGAGCATGGTGGGACCTTCTCCATCTTCCCTGCAGACTGGAACCTGCCTGTGTTTGGTCAGTATGTAGATGGGTTCAGATGCTCTACACCCATAGCTCAGAGCTGTGCCTCCACTAAGACCCTGGGTGAGTTCCAAGACCTCAGATTCATTCTAGAGGACAGGGATGAGTCACAGACTATCTGAGCTTCCTTAGAAAAGTGCTGGATTCACTGGTCAGCTAAGATGTTGCTCAGTTTGCTCCCAGCGCCATTCATTCCTCTAGGCAGGTGTGCCAAGGTGGTAGAACGGCAGTCCTGCTCTGATCATGATTAAGAAAGTGGGTGGGCTGGGCATGATGGCTTACACCTGTAATCCCAGCACTTTGGGAGGCCAAGATGGGTGGATCATGAGGTCAGGAGTTAAAGACCAGCCTGGCCAACACGGCGACACCCTATCCCTACTAAAAAAAAAAAAAAAAAAAAAAAACAGGCCGAGTGCGATGGCTCACGCCTGTAATCCCAACACTTTGGGAGGCCAAGGCGGGTGGATCACAAGGTCAGGAGATCGAGACCATCTTGGCTAACACGGTGAAACCCCATCCCTACTAAAAATACAAAAAATTAGCCGGGCGTGGTGGTGGGCGCCTGTAGTCCCAGCTACTCGGAGACTGAGGCAGGAGAATGGCGTGAACCCGGGAGCCGGAGCTTGCAGTGAACCGAGATCACGCCACTGCACTCCAGCCTGGGCGACAAAGCGAGACTCCGTCTCGAAAGAAAGAAAGGAAAGAGAGAGAGAGAGAAAGAAAGGAAAGGAAGGAAAAGAAGGAAAGGAAGGAAAGAAAGGAAAGGAAGGAAAGAAAAGAAAGAAAGGAAAGAAAAGAAAGGAGGCCGGGCGCGGTGGCTCAAGCCTGTAATCCCAGCACTTTGGGAGGCCGAGATGGGTGGATCACGAGGTCAGGAGATCGAGACCATCCTGGCTAACACGGTGAAACCCCGTCTCTACTAAAAAATACAAAAAAAAAAAAACTAGCCGGGCGAGGTGGCGGGCGCCTGTAGTCCCAGCTACTCGGGAGGCTGAGGCAGGAGAATGGCGTAAACCCGGGAGGTGGAGCTTGCAGTGAGCTGAGATCCGGCCACTGCACTCCAGCCTGGGTGACAGAGCGAGACTCTGTCTCAAAAAAAAAAAAAAAAGAAAAGAAAGGAAAGAAAAGGAAGGAAAGAAAAGAAAGGAAAGAAAAGAAAGAAAGGAAAGAAACAAAAGAAAGAAAGGTAAGAAAGACAGGAAAGAAAGAAAGGAAAGAAAAGAAAGAAAGGAAAGAAGGAAAGAAAAGAAAGAAGGAAAGAAAGAAAGAAAGAAAAGGAAGGAAGGAAGGAAGGGAAAGAAAGAAAAAGAAAGTGGGTGCTCCTAACCTGGGGTAGTCTAAGGAAATGACCATGTTCTCGTGCATCTCCACCATCCATCCTTCTCAATGCCTGGAACTCCTATTGAAGCCGCAGTCCTTAAAGCTGAGAAAAAAGGAGGAGATAATAAACAGCTGCAGGGACTGGCGTCTTCCTTGTTTGAGAGGTGAAAGGATGGAGGATGACTGAACAATGGTTTAGACAGGGACAGGAAATTCAAAGATGGGAAGAGGCTCTCTTAGACTTCAGGGCCTAGAGCAGTGCTTCACAAACTTTAATTACCCATACAACTAACTCACTGGGGGAATTGTTTGAAATTGTAGAAGGCTTGGAACCTGCGGATCTGCATTTTTGAATTTTTTCATTTTGTTTTCCCCCTTTTTGAGTCAGGGTCTCACTCTGTCACCCAGGCTGGAGTGCAGTAGCATGATCATGACTCACTGCAGCCTTGACCTCCTGGGCTCAGGTGATCCTCTCACTTCAGCCTCCTGAGTACCAGGCTAATTTTTGTAGAGACAGGGTTTCCTCATGTGTCCCATGATGGTCTCAAACTCCTGGGTTTAAGATATCCATCTGCCTTGGCCTCCCAAAGTGCTGGGACTACAGGCATGAGCCACCTCACCTGGCCAGAATCTGTTTTTTGTTTTGTTTTTTTTTGAGACGGAGTCTCGCGCTGTCACCCAGGCTGCAGTGCAGTGGCGTGATCTCAGCTCACTGCAACCTCCGCCTCCAGGGTTCACGCCATTCTCCTGCCTCAGCCTCTGGAGTAGCTGGGACTACAGGCGCCCACCACCATGCCCGGCTAATTTTTTGAATTTTTAGTAGAGATGAGGTTTCACCGTGTTAGCCAGGATGGTCTCGATCTCCTGACCTCGTGATCTGCCCTCCTCAGCCTCCCAAAGTGCTGGGATTACAGGCCTGAGCCACCGTACTCGGCCATTTTGTTTTTGTTTTAGTTTTGGACACAGGGTCTCACTTTGGTTGCCCAGGCTGGAGTGCCATAGCATGATCTCAGCTCACTGCAGCCTCTACTTCCTGGGCTCAGGTGATTCTCCCACCTTAGCCTCCCAAGTAGCCACCACCATGCCTGGCTAATATTTTGGGTTTTTTTGTTTTGTTTTTTAGTAGCAACAGGGTTTTGCCATGTTGCCCAGGCTGGTCTAGAACTCCTGGACTCAAACAATCCACCGCCCTCGGCCTCTCAAAGTGCTGGGATTACAGGCATGAGCCAACATGCCAGGCCAGAATATGCTTTTTTTTTTTTTTTTTTTTGAGATGGAGTCTCACTCTGTTGCTCAGGTTGGAGTGCAGTGGCACGATCTTGGCTCACTGCAACCTCTGCCTCCTGCGGTTAAGCAATTATCCTGCCTCAGCCTCCCGAGTAGCTGGGATTATAGGCAGCTGCTGCCACGCCCAGGTAATGTTGTATTTTTAATAGAGACCAAGTTGGGCAGGCTGGTCTCGAACTCCTGACCGGTGATCCGCCTGCCTCGGCCTCCCAAAGTGCTGGGATTACAGGCATGAGCTACCATGCCCAGCAAGAATATGCATTTTTAAAAGATTCCCAAACTGTGGAAATATCTAGTCCATTGCCCACACTTTCTGTGCACTTTTGCAGACCTCCAAAGAGGGCCAGCACAGTGTCAGAGCCCAGTAACACAGCAAGGGAATGAACTTGCTCTAACTATGGAGGGACAGTGTTTGGAAGTGGAGTTCTGAAGGACCACCATCATTCCTTTCTTTCAATGAGATGCTAGACTGCTGAGAAGGTGAGCAATGCTGCAGGCAGCTCACAGGGTAACCCACAGGTAGGCCTGGGGCAAGACTAGACAGGGGGCTTCACAAAAAAGGAGATGGATTCCCCTCTGCACTGTCAGAGGAAGCTAAATGCAGAGCTCTGGGAGAGAAGATGCTGGCCTCAAAGCCATAGCTTAAGATATCATAGCTTGAGACCAGGCTCAGACATGCACTCTGAGTAATGTGAAAGGGCAGCATAGAGGCTCAGGAACTACACAAAGCTGAGTCTGCACCCCAGCTCTGCCTTTATTAGCTGGGTGACCTTGAGCAAGTCACTTCACCTCTCTGAGGCTCAGGAACTACACAAAGCTGAGTCTGCACCCCAGCTCTGCCTTTATTAGCTGGGTGACCTTGAGCAAGTCACTTCACCTCTCTGAGCTCCAATTTCCTCATTGGTAAAATGGATATAACACCACCTACCTTGCAAGGTGTTTATGAATTCTCTTTATTTATTTATCTTCTTGAGACAGGGTCTCGCTCTGTTGCCCAGGCTGGAGTACACTGGTGTAATCTCGGCTCATTGCAACCTCCACCTCCCAGGTTCAAGCAATTCTCGTGCCTCAGCCTGCCAAGTAGCTGGGACTAGAGGTGCCACCACTCTCAGCTAATTTTTTATTTTGAGATAGAGTTTCACTCTTGTTGCCCAGGCTGGAGTGCAGTGGTGTGGCCTCAACTCACTGCAAACTCCACCTCCCAGGTTCAAGCAATTCTCCTGCCTCAGCCTCCCGAGTAGCTGGGATTACAGGCGCCCGGCCTCTAATTTTTGTATTTTTAGTAAAGATGGGGTTTCACCACGTTGGTTAGGCTGGTCTTAAACTCCTGACTTTAAGTGATTCGCCTGCCAAGGTGCTGGGATTACAGGTGTGAGCCAACATGCCCAGCCATATGAATTCTAAATATAACATGTATAAAACATCTGCAGTATCTGGCATGCAGTAAGTGCAGTAAGTGATGGTTTTCAGAAGACAAAATTTCCTGTAAAGAATGCAAAAACACTATGTGCTACATGGCCACAGAGCATGGGAAGGTCTGCTTATGGGTGAGAGGCAGGAACCTCCAAGTTTCCTTACTAGATTTTTCTGCGTTGAGTTACTCTGAGTTGGGTTAGTCAGAGTGTTGCCTCTGCTTCCTAGAATATTCATTCTGAAAACTATTCCCCAATCTCAACTACTTTAAGGAAAACAGGACCACCATTTAAAGCTTGACTGGGAGAGCCTAAAGGATTCAAGAGCCCTGAACCCTGACCACTGTTGGGAATGGGTACTGGGGAGAAACGGTACAGGGTTTGGGGAAGACCTCAGGAGGAAATGTGAGTTAGGGCATTGTGGCTGCTGGTCCTGTCTTAATGAGCTTCTCTCAGATTACGGATGGGGGTGGGATTCTAAGAGCCAGGACTGTCTCTTCCATCACATACACACGCACGCACACATAACACACAGACACATACATATAATCAGGTACATGTACTCCTACCCCCAGCCCCATTCCCAGTACACAAGTTCCCCACTCACCCACTGCACCAGCAACAAGCAACATCAGGAGCTATGAGAAACCAGGTACACAGCTCACCCCAAACTTCCCCATGTGCCCAGAGCTAAGAGTACTGAGAGACAGGAGGATAAGCCCTTTCTGATAGGACAGTAGATCAGAAACTCATATGGTGTAAAGACAGGGTTCCCCAAAATCCCCTTTCACAGCACCTCAGATTTCACCATGAGATTCATTCCTTTGGCCTCAGGTAAAAGTCCCCCCACATTATAGATGCCTTCTCTAGCTACCCTACTGTCCCCTGCCCCATGCCAACTGCACAAAAACTCCAATTGCTGTCAATCCCACTTTCTACACCTCTCTGGACTCCATCCCTCCTCTCTATCCTCACAGTACGCATCTTAGCCTCTGGTTCTCCCAGTAGCATGAGCTACTGCACTAGCCTCCTTATACCCTAGTCTTGCCCCTGCCCTTAAAGCTGTTCTCCACTCAGAAGCTAGAATGGTCTTCTAAAGCACAAACCTCCAGCCTACACAACATGGCAAAACCGCATCTCTACAAAAAATATAAAAATTAGCCAGGCATGGTGGCATGCACCTGTAGTCTCAGCTACCCAAGGCTGAGGCTGAGGTGAGGAATCATCTGAGCCCAGGAGGTCAAGGCTGCAATAAGTCAAGATCAGGTCACTGTAATCCAGCCTGGGAGACAGAGTGAGATCCTGTCTCTAAATAATTAAATACATAAAGCACAAATCTGATCATGTCCCTTTCCTAATCTTTCCAAAGCTCTTGATAAAAATTGCCCTCTGGATAATATCAAAAGTTGTCAGCCTGGCATTCACAAAAAGCCTTCTTTACCACAGAGCAACAATGTCCCCTCCTCCCAAGAAGAAAGTGATCCCCAATTTCCTGCCTCGGCCTCCCAAAGTGCTGGGATTATAGGCGTGAGCCACGGCGTAGAGCCTGCTTTTTTTTTTATTTTGTTTTGTTTTTGAGACAGGGTTTTACTCCTGTCACCCAGGCTGGACTGTAATGGCGTGATCTCAGCTCACTGAAACATCCACTTCCCAGCCTCAAGCAATTCTCCTGCCTTAGCCTCCCAAGTAGCTGGGACTACAGGGGCATGCCAGGGCACCCAGCTAATTTTTTTGCATTTTTTTTATACAGATGGGGTTTCACCATGTTGCCCAGGCTGGTCTCGAACTGAACTTGAGCGATCCACTGGCTTCGCCCTCCCAAGGTGCTGAGATTACAGGTGTGAGCCACTGCACCCGGCATCTCCCTTGTATTTCTATCATCATCTTCCAACTCAGAGAGGACTGTGATTCTATTCTCTCTGAGTCTCCCCCCATGAATTCTCTCTGACTCTGACTTACCTACCCTTCCCCCATCCCCTTGTCCTTCTCCCTCTCTCTGACCCTCCACTTGCTCTCCACTATCTAATTCTACCCTAACTGCCACCTCCTGACCTGGTCTTGACCCAGGGGCTGGGGAGCTGGCACTCACCCCACAGTCAGTGGCCACCGTGTACTCAAAGTGGAACACCAGGGACCAGATGATGCAGAAGAAGAAGCCGAACACAGGAAAAGTGATGACCCACCAGACCATGGCCGTGAAGCGAAGCCGGAACAAGGTCCCATCGGGGTCCAAAGGCTGGGAGGCCGCAGAGAACATCCTGTAGGGTGTGGCCTAGGCAGCACGAGGGATACAACTTGGGGCCTGGTGGGATACCTGGGCCTAGGAAGGTGAGGCCTTTTCCAGAGATGGCTCCTTAGAGTATAAGGAAAAGCCAGAGCAGAAAGGGTAGAAAAGGCATAAGAGAAAAAGGAAGACAGTGCAGAGGAGAAGGAACAAAGGGAGATGGGACAGGAGCAGCAGAGACAGGCAGGGTCAGAGCTTAGGAATCCCCTTGGCACACTGATACTCTAGGTCCATCTCTTGAAGAGCCTACAGAGGAGAGGCTCCCGGTGGCTTGGACAGGGAGCTCTGGTGGCCCACTTCACTCTCACAACCCTCATAGCCACTCAGGAGAAGGGTCAGAGGTAGAAAGGTTATTATTCCCATTCCACAGAAGGGGAGACTGAGGCCCAGAACTATGCCAGGATCAAACACCAGGACTAAGGCCTCTTGCCATCTGACAGCTTCAGGTTCTAAGTCAAGACTTCTTTCAGGCCAACTAACAAAGGACCGTTGGCTCAGAAAGGCCAAAGCCCTCCTACTGACCCTGTCTGACCACATTCCTGCTCCTTACCCAAGTTCAACTAGGAACAGAGGGAGTGCCCCAGAACCTATCTCAATGGGGCCACAGGCTGCCAGCCATCCCACCCCCAGGCTCTGAATGATCCAAGCCTCAGGCCAGTGGTACCCTGAACCTAAAATACCAGGTCCCTGTGGAGGCCCAGACCTACATCTCCTCCCTATCTGAGGAGACACAATGTCACCCAATCCAAGATTTGGGGGAATCTGAGGGTCATGGAAACCTTCTCTGCTGAGCTTCAGCCTGCAGTCCTGGGCCAGACCCAGGAGGCCTCTGTCCAGATCAGACCCAGACCCAGGGAACCGAGCTTCTTCCAATCCCTTCTCCCTCCTGGCAGACAACTCCCCCTCACAACCCCACTGCCCAACCACCTTGACCCCTCAAGCTGGGCTTCCCTCTGGATCAAGCTGGGGCAGACGGAGATGGCTTAATATTAAAAGGCCTAGGACCCTATCTCCCCTCGGGACTCATACTTCCCTCCACTAAGGAGACCCAGGAATGGGGTCAGGGTGGGGGCCTCACGAAGCAACACTCACACTCGCTGCTGAAGAATCTGGGTCTTGGGTTGAAGGTTGTAGCCAGACTGGGACTATTCTAAGACTGGAGGGTCCCACCCCCTGCTCCTCAGGGCCTGCCCTCCCGCCTACAGTACTCAATTCTCCACGCCTGCCCAGGCACACATCCTTCCCAGGATCAACAAGCATATGTCTTAAATCCTAGAACACTGTGCAAAGGTAAGATGTGATAGTGGCTGAGGTCAGCTGGCAGTAGCTTCTTTGCCAGTGATGGGGGCAGGGACCTTTCTAAGAGTTGTGTCCAGGGACGCAGGCAGGTTTCCAATAAGGTAAAGAGAGAAAGCAAAGAGGGATCTGGCCCTTTTTTGTTAGAGCAGGACTGAGAGGGCTTGTTGGGCCTCACTGGAGAAATGGCTAAATCCTATGATGATAGAAGCAGGATACAAAAGAGATCTCAACAAGCCTAAATATGAGATAGCAATGTTCAGCCTGCATCTGTGCAGAAACAGCTAATGGCAGCTCAGACTGCATCAACAGAGGTCTAACAGAAAGGAATAAGAATGAATAGTCCTACTTTTGCCTGTACTGCCCAGGCCACGTAGAGTCCTACACCCAAATCAAGGCCCAGCAGAGAAAAGTGACCAACTGGGTTAAGCTCAAGGGTACATTCAGGATAGGGAAGAGCCTAGAAACCATGTCCTGGGAAGGTTGCCTGAAGGAACTGGATTGCCTGAGCTCAGGAGTTCAAGACCAGCGTGGGTAACACAGTGAAACCCTGTCTCTACTAAAATACAAAAAGTTAGCCAGGCATGGTGGCATGCACCTGTAATCCTAGCTACTCGGGAGCCTGAAACAAGAGAATCTCTTGAACCTGGGAGGAGGAGGTTGCAGTGAGCCGAGATCACGCCATTGCACTCCAGCCTGGGTGACAAAGCAAGACTCCGTCTGGAGAAAAAAAAAAAAAGAAGATAGACTCAAGGCCCCTCATTACTGTCTTCTTGTCTCTGCAGGGCTGACCTGAAGCCATGAGGAGAGAATAGTTCTACAGCTATCAAAGAAGAGCCAGGGCCAAGGCAGAGACTCACTGGAAAGTAGGTACATACTCACTATAAGTAAAAGCCTCAGCCTGGCCAAGATAGTGAAACCCCATCTCTACTAAAAATACAAAAAATGAGCCGGGTGTGGTGGTGCATACCTGTAATCTCAGCTACTCTGGACGCTGAGGCATAAGAATGGCTGGAACCCAGGAGGCAGAGGTTGCAGTGAGCTGAGATCGTGCCACTGCCCTCCAGCCTGGGCAACAGAGCAAGACCCTGCCTCAAAAAAAAAAAAAAAAAAAGAAAAGAAAAGAAAAGGTTTGGGCTAGGCATAGTGGCTCAAGCCTGTCATCCTAGCACTCTGGAAGGCTGAGGCAGGAGGATCACTTGAGCTCAGTAGTTCAAGACCAGCCTGGGCAACACAGTGAGACCCTATCTCTATTAAAAAAAAAAAAAAAAAAAGAAAGAACGAAAAGAAAAGAAAAGAAAAGAAAAGAAAAAAAAGAGGCTGAGCATGGTGGCTCGCACCTTTAATCCTAGCACTTTGGAAGGCCAAGGCAGGTGGATCACCTGAGGTCAGGAGTTTGAGAACAGCCTGGCCAACATGGTGAAACCCCGTCAATACCAAAAATACAAAAATAGCCAGGTGTGGTGGCGGGTGCCTGTAATCCCAGCTACTCGGGAGGCTGAGACAGGAGAATCACTTGAACCCAAGAAGGGGAGGCTGCAGTGAGACGAAATCATGCCACTGCACTCAAGCCTGGGCAACAGAGTGAGACTCTGTCTCAATAAAAAAAAAAAAAGAAAGAAAAGAAAAGAAAGAAAAGAAAAAAGCTAGTTATTAGTTATTAAGCTTCCTTAGAACAGGCTACCTGGGGAGGAAGGAAGTTCCCCATCACTGGGGATCTGTGAGCAGAGGCAAAGTAATCAATTATAGATATGATGGACTAGCTTGCTGCTTTTATTCCTAGGGCTGGCCATTTCTAGGATACTCTGAGTAGGAAATGCAGAGCAAATATAAAAATTCCAAGGTGGAACCAACACCGTAGTCTCAGGGAGTGGGGACAACATACCCTCAGGGTCACAGACCTAGTACTGCTCCAGAGGGACCAAGTACTCCAGCAACTATCTATGTCTTAATTCCCTAACTGGTATACCAAGAACAGGTAATAGGCATGCAAGGTATGCAGTAACCTAGCTAATAAACCAAGGCTATTGATGCCATTAGCCCTTGGAGTCAGCCACAAGGGGCAGAGCAAACAGCCTAGTCTGTTTAACTCCATATGCCATACAAATACTATAATTTTGCTTGGACTATGATTGACTTATACCATGCCTTCCTTTCCCCAGGGCACTGGGCTAGGGAGTCCTAATCATTTATTCAACCAACACTTTCTGGCCAGGCACAGTGGCTCACGCCTATAATCCCAGTGCTTTGGGAGGATTGCTTGAGGTCAGGAGTTTCAAGACCAGCCTGGGCAACAGTGTGAGACCCCATCTCCACACACATACACAAAAATTAGCTGGGCATGGTTGTGCATACCTATTGTCCTAGCTACTCAGGAGGCTCAGGCAGGAGGATTACTTGTGCCCTGGTGGTTGAGGCTGCAGTGAGCTATGATCATGCCACTGCACTCCAGCCTAGGCAACATGGCAAGACCCCATCTCCACAATTTTTTTTTAATTAAGCTGGGTGTGGTGGCTCACACCTGTAGTCCTAGCTACTCAGGAGGCTGAGGTTAGGAAGACTGCTTGATCCCAGGAATTTGAGGCTGCAGTGAGCTATGATATGCCACTGCACTCTGGCCTGGGTGAGAGAATGAGACCCTGCCTCTAAAACAAACCAAAAAGAACCCAAATACTTTCTCACTCAAATGCAGTGCCCACCCTCAAGGAGATTCCCATCTGGTGGGGAAGACAGACACAAATATTATGTGATAGATAACACAGGGAATTGTGGGCATCCAGAGGAGACAGTGATTAAGTTAGACCCAAGGAGGACAGGGAAGACATTTTAGAGCTAGCTGGGCAGGGTTTTGCGGGATGATCAGGAGTGGCTAGCGTAACAGGAACATCTGATGCATTATCTGAGATAAGCACTAGGTCAGGAAAAGGTAATCCTTCCCTTCAGATCACCTGTTCACCCTTTTCTTTCAGTTCTAATAGCTCCCAGCCCCAGGTCTCATCAGATTGGGTGTCCATACCTCAACACCCATGTCTACCCACTGACAAATCAGGAGGAGCGGAAACTCCAGTCATATGAAGAAAAGAAGTGAGGCTCCACCCCATACTCGCAGCTAGACCACACTGCTGATCCTAGTCATTTCTCTGAAGCAGATGCTCTTTACATGAAGGGGAGATCCAGCTGGCTGGGGCCTTCAAAACTCTGAGGGACCCCAAAGATGCATATGCAGAACCTGCCTCTTCTCCACCTACAGCCCCTAGGCTAAGTTCATTTCCTGCCCTGCCTTCCAACCTGACAGTCTCTTCCTCCTTCTCCTTCTGCTCCTCACACTTCATCATCTTCCCTAAACTACTTTCCCATCCTTCTTTACCTAGAGCTCTACACTAGACCTGGGAAGGAGCAGGACAGGAATTATCAACCCTATTTTATTTTTTAGAGATGGGAGTCTCACTGTCACCAGGCTGAAGTACAGCCAGACAACCATAGCTCGCTGCAGCCTCAGACTTCTAGGCTCAAGCAATCCTCCCACCTTAGGCTCCCGACGAGCTAGGACTACAGGTGCACACCCCCATGCCCAGCTACTCCATTATATTTCAGACATGAGGAAACTGAGGCTGGGTCTCTGTCTCAGGTAATAAAGAGTCAGTAAATGAATTACAAGTATAACAGAGTTTGACACATGTCCCACCCCATTTACTTTGATATCCTAGAGAAAGTAGTCTTACATCTTTCTTCCTGGCCCCGCGCCCCATATCCCTGTCCAGAGGGTACACAGACATCTATGGAACCTTAGAGGCCATGGGACTCACCCCAAGACATATACACATTTACATAATCAGATCTCCATACAGACAGGCACAGATATAGTCTCTCTCACACACGACCCACTCAAACAGTCATGACCCTCACAATCACACACACGTATACTGAATCACATTCCTACAGACAGGCAGAAGCCCATAGTGGTACATTACGAGGCCCAAAATACCCTCTAGCCCAATCCTGTTCTCTCTCCACTTCTCAGAAAACCCTGGGGTTCCAGAATCGGCTCTTCTATGAAGTACGGATTTGACTCTAGGTCTGCCCTCTGGACAGGGATATGGGCGTGGGACAGGAAGAAAGATGTGAGACTACTTTCTCTAGGATATCAAAGTAAATGGGGTGGGACATGTGTCAAACTCTGTTATACTTGTAATTCATTTACTGACTCTATATTACACTTCAGTGACTCCAGCCTCCAGAACCTCACAGAAGGTGGAGGGAGACTAACCCTTGAGATTTCAATTTGCAGGTAGCCCCTCAGCAGCCCCATATGTTTGATGGGCCCCAGTGGAGAGCTGGCTAATCTTGTTAAAAGATATTCAAGATCTAAAGAAGATCCAGATCGGCCTGAATATGAGGTATCAGTGTCCCCATGCCCTACCCCACAGTGTGTGGCCGTTGTCTCCTTGAAGTGGAAGAGCAGGGACCAGAGGATGCAGAAGAGGAAGGCGACAAGTGGACAGCAGACTGTGACCAGGGCCACCACGGTGAAGCGGAGCCGTACCAGGGTCCCATCCCGATCCAGTGGCAGTGGGACCTGGTACATCTTGTCAGACCTGGGGATGGAGTGGCATGCTGTCAGGGCCCCAGGCAGCAAGGCTGGGACTCAGTGATGAAGTCAGCCCTTGTGCTCAGTCCTAAAATTAGCTGTGTGCCATGGGGTGGGGAGTACGAGGAGGAAGTCACCTAAACTTGGATAGCTCCCGCCCTGGATGAGGAAGACTGACTCAGAATCGAAAGACAACATTCCACCTCAATTTCAGCGGGAAGACAATGAACCAAATCTGTGCTAGGATAAAGCTTGAATGGATTGGGAGAGCTTCTCCTCACTCCTCTCCGCCTAGCTTGACAGGCCTAGGACTAGAAAAGCTGCTTTAAGTGTCTCTACTTATTTCAAGAACCAACCCTAAAACCTACCAGTGGATGCAATGGCCCACCTCCTCCCCCAGGCCTTTGAGCCTCAGGCCCAGTCTCCAGGCTTCAAGGCCTCTCATCAGCTCTCATTGCTCCCCACTGGCCCAGGGCCCTCCCGCACCTTCAGTCCCTTCCCAGACTCTGTGTGCTCTGTGTGCCTGCACCGCAGTCCACAGTGGCAGGGATTCCATGGAAGCTGACAGAACCCCGAGCCCTCTGCTTGTCCCAGCCTGCTCTCACGTGCCCCGAGAGTGAAAGGTTTTGCAGAATCAGGTCTGGTGCTAGCCTGGGCTTGCTGTTTGCTGGAGAGAGCTGCTTGGTCAGCTTCTGGAGGCTCCCCAGTGCTCAGGGGGCTGTCCACACCACCCACCTGTGAACAGATGAGGGTTCCTGGGGGCTGTGATTTCCCCCTTACATAAGGGTAGCTAAGGTCAGGAACTATAACAAGTAAGTGTATACCAACAATCCCAGCTCAGCTCCCCACAGTGTACGGAAGGGAAAGTTGGGGCAGGAATCTGCTCAGGATCACATAACAAAGAGATACATGTGGGACCCACAAAGAGTTACACACTGCAACTCTGGCCTTCCTTGACCCCTTCCTCTCTGGGTCTGAGCTTGAGACAGAAAGGTCAGGTTAGGACTAGAGTGAGAGAGGCAGAAGAGGCACCTGTTCACAGAAGGAAAAAAAGAAAAAACCAAATTCTACATAGATGAGGCAGTTAGCCCTATTCCCATTGTAAAGATAGAGAAACCAAGACACTCAGAGAGAGAGAAAGGCTCTTCCTCAAAGCCCTATGCTGAGTTGGAGGGAAAGCCATCCCTGGAACGCTGGCTTGTTGTTGCCAAGCTACGGCTGGCTCCAGACACATAAAGAATATACCCTTCTGGGCTCAAAGCCCTTGTCAAATCAAGTCCCAACTCTTCCTGGCCCTACCCACAAGACTATCCCTTTAGTCCCACCCTCAAAAAGAACCTTGATCTCAGGTTGGCATCCTGGCATTCCAGAACAAGCCAGGTGGCTACACCTCCACATTCTCACCCATTTTCCCCCAGCTGCCAGGCCTGATCAGGAAGCTTGCTCCAATTGCTCAAGTTCCTCTCTCCCTTTTAGGAGCATCAGGGATCTCCCCAGGGAGCTGGAAGTGGCTCTGGTGACCCTCCCAGAAAAAAAAAAAAAAAAACATTCCCTGGATCATCCCTAAATGAACTCTGAGTCCCTTAGGGCCCTAGATGGGGAACATCTTCCTCACTCAGCCCAAACCTAGACTCTGAAGTTGCAGTAGCACTAGTCTTCCCTCCCAACGTCCATCCCTGAAGCTTGCAGCTCTAGATCTCTGAGGAACCACTAGGATTCCCAAATTGAAAACCAGATCTTCAGGGAATGAAGAGGCACTGCCCAAATCAGGAGTTGATGAGGAGGTTCAAGGGACAGTCCATTCCAATTCTTGGAGGTATGCCTGGCCTCCCATTTAGCTGTGTGACCTTTGGCAAGCCACTTAACCACTCTAGATCTGTTTCCACAGTTTGGCAACATGGGAATCACAGGATTTAGATTATCTCTAAGGTCCTTCCAACTTGGTCATTCTACTCCACACCTCACGGTGGAGCTGAAGGGCAATTGTTCAGTCTGCAGACAGCTCTACAGTCCTCACAGGTACTACTTAGCTGAAAATCGCTTTCTTTGGAGCTACCTCAGCTCCAAAGTCCCTAGAGATGTTCTCAGCCTCGAGTCTGAACCCACATTTACTGAGTGCCTACGGAATACTAGGCCCCCTGCTCTGTACTTGATACACATTGTCTCTTTTAATCCTCACCATAATTCTATGAGGTAGGTGCTACAGCCTGTATATTTCCATTTTACAGATGAGGAAATTGAGGCTCAGGGAGGTTCAAAACACTCAAGGCCAAGGCTAATAAATGGCAGAGCTGCCATTCAAAACTAGTCTATGGGGTTCCAACCCTGGGGCCCCATCCTCCCCACCTAGGGCTCCTGACCAGGAGGCCCGCGGAATAAAGAAGGGAGAGCTCAACCCCTCCCTGCACACCCGGCCCCATGCTGGGGAGGGAGAAGAAGGGGGCCAGGTCGGCAAGTCCAGACAGTTCCTGGGAAACAGAGTGTATGCGATAGCAGGGCAGGCACCAGGACTCCCAGAGCGTGGGGCCCGGCCCTGCAGAGGCCAGATCGCGCGGCCAAGCTCCCCTGAGTGGGGCTGCCCGGCAGCCCAGCACACCCATGCCCATACTCACCCACGCGGTGGTGACGAGATTGCCGGAGGAACCCTGGGGCCTGGGCGGCCCGGGGTCGGGGACTGACTCTGCTGGCTGGTCAGAGCGCGAACGGCGGGGGCGGGGCCGGCGCTCTCGGGGCGGAACTTAGAGAGGAAACTGTGCCCAGATCCTCTGCTGGCTCCTCCCCGCTTCTGGAGACCCCGACCCGTGGCTCTGCCCCTCAATCTGGTGTATCCTCAAACTATGCTTTACAGCCCGGGACTGCCCCCACTAATTTCGGCTGCGTGCGGGCAGCCGTAAGAGCTCTGGATACCTGAGTTTAGCATGTTAGATAAGCCACCTTGTCGCCTTACCTCTCAGCTGCGTTCCATCACCTGTTGAAAGAATACAAAATTAATTCAACAGGGGCCGGATTTCTTTCTCATCCGCCCGTCTCTCCTGCCCCGCACCTCCATTCTAACCGAATAATCCAGCCTCGCCCTTCTGAAACATTAAGCCAGTTTCCTCCCAGCCTTAGCGCCCCTCCCCCAAACTTTGCTCGCCAGGGTGGTTGGGGACATTTCAGCAATGGTCAGAGCACCTTTGCAGGCAATGAGACCCGGTAAGGCACATCCCAGAAAGTCTGGCCTAGTGCTGTTCCCGCCTTTGTTCAGGAGAGGGCGCCCTGTCCTGTGTACAGCGCAGAAAAAGGCTCTCCGGCCACCAGCCCTTAGGTCTCTCCACAATGAGAGGATCCCCAAAAACCAGCTGCCAGAGTTCCCTCCCTACCCTGACCATGACTGACCCATAAAAGAACTTGAGGGGGACCCCTGGCTCCCTTTGCAAAGACCATCTACCCCAACGGGAAAGGAGGGTGAAGAGACCAAGCATCTCTCTTGCAAGCACACGGGGGTAGTCAGAGCATCTGCAGCGGGTGGAGGACCTCTAAGCTAGCCACAGCTAACATCGCACTTTTCCACTTAAATCCTTAGCAATAACACATTCTGAGCACTCAGTATGTCCCAGGCACTCTTACTTTTTATGTTATCTCATTTATTTAATCCTCATAAAACCCCTGTGAGGGCCGGGCGCGGTGGCTCACGCCTGTAATCCCAGCACTTTAGGAGGCCGAGGCGGGCGGATCACCTAGGGTCAGGAGTTTGACACCAGCCTGGCCAACATGGCGAAACCCTGTCTCTACTAAAAATACAAAAATTAGCCAGGCGCGGTGGCGGGCGCCTGTAATCCCAGCTACTTGGGAGGGTGAGGCAGTAGAATCGCTTGAACCTGAACCCGGGAGGCGGAGGTTGCAGTGAGCCGAGATCGCACCACTGCACTCAAGCCTGGGCGACAAGAGCGAAACTCCGTCTAAAAAAAAAACAACAACAAAAAACAAACCTGTGAAAATAGATCCGATCACGGCTCGCTGCATCCTCCGCCTCCTGGGTTCAAGCGATTCTCCTGCCTCAGCCTCCCGAGTAGCTGGGATTACAGGCGCCTGCTACCACGCCCGGCTGATTTTTGTAGTTTTTAGTAGAGACGGGATTTTGCCATCTTGGCCAGGCTGGTGTCGAACTCCTGACCTCGTGATCTGCCCCCACCTCGGCTTCCGAGTGTTGGAATTACAGGCGTTAGCCACCGTGCCTGGCCTTTTTTTTTTTCTTTTCTTTTTTTTTTTTCTTTGAGACAGAGTCTCACTCTGTCACCCAGGCTGGAGTGCTGTGCCACAATCTCGGCTCACTGCAACCTCCACCTCCCGGGTTCAAGCAATTCTCCTATCTTAGCCTTCCAGGTATCTGGGACTACAGGCGGCACCACCATGCCTGGCTAATTTTTGTACTTTTAGTAGACACCGGGTTTCGCCACATTGGTCAGGCTGGTCGCAAATTCCTGACCTCAGGTGATCCACCTGCCTTGGCCTCCCAAAGTGCTGGGATTACAAGCGAGGGGCCCCGCCAGTAGACACTATTTAATATCCTCATTTTACCAATGGAAAACAGGGAAACCAAGTTACCTACTTACACAGCTAATAAATGCTAGAACCAGGACTCAAGTCTGGTACCTGAGATAACTCCCATAATCCACTATATGCTGTTAATGCCACTTAGCATTTGGTGATTAATTTGCCAGAGCTCTTTTTCATGCATCACTTTGGTTCATTCACCCAGCCTAGGCCCTGTCTTTGACAGGCCTCATGTGGAGCAATGGTGGAGGACCCAGAGATACCTCAGACACACTCTGAGGGGCTCTGAAGTCTGGAGAGAGTACACACTCAAAGAGTGTCTGATTCTAAAAACTACTTTTCTTGATTTTGAATTCTCCCCTATCCTGTTCTTTAAGGTCCCAGGACAAACGGACTAGTAAAACTTTACAAAAAGAACCACCTCCCTCCAATTTTGGCAATTAGATTCAGGTTTTCTGCCTTGGGGCTTTATGTCATCCTCTTCCTCTAGCTCCAACCAGGGGTGTCTGCTCCTGGCCATTGTTCCCTTTCTTGACACCTTGTCTGTTCTCTTGGCCCTAAGTACCATTCCCTGAGGCTGGGTCCCCTCTTCCTGCCTCTAGACTACCCCCAATGCCCAAACCTTGAGGTGCTCTAATTTAGATTAATTCTTTAATTTTCTGGTGATTTGGGAAATATGGGCAATTCACCATACACCATACACCAAACAGAGCCCTGAGCCTCTGTTTCCTTGTCTTTAAAATGACTTTATTTATTTAAAACAAGGTCTTGCCGGGCGCAATGGCTCATGCCTGTAATCCCAGCATTTTGGGAGGCCAAGGTGGGTGGATCACAAGGTCAAGAGATTGAGTCCATCCTGGCCAACATGATGAAACCCTGTCTCTACTAAAAATATAAAAATTAGCTGGACGTGGTGGTGTGTGCCTATAGTCCCAGCTACTCAGGAGGCTGAGGCAGGAGAATCACCTGAACCCGGGAGACAGAGGTTACAGTGAGCCGAGATTGCGCCGCTGCAACAGAGCAAGACTGTGTCTCAAAAAAAAAAAGGTCTTACTGTCTTCACTGTCTTGCCTAGACTGTTCTTGAACTCATAGGCTCAAGCGATCCTCCTTCCTTGGCCTCCCAAAGTGTTGGTATTACAGGCGTAAGCCACCGTGCCCAGCCTGTAAAACTGATTTAGGAATATCCACACTGGGTGTGGTGGTTTACACCTATAATCCCAGCAATTTAGGAGACCAAGGCAGGAGGATCACTTGAGCCCAGGAGTTCAAGACCAGCCTAGGCAACATGGTGAATCCATCTCTACCAAAACATACAAAAAATTAGCTGCGTGTGGTGGCACATACTTGTACTCCCAGCTACTCAGGAAACTGAGGTGGGAGGATTGCTTGAACTCTGGAGGCAGAGGTTGCAATCAACTGAGATCATACCACTCCACAACAGCCTGAATGACAGAGCAAGACCCTGTCTCAAAAAAAAAAAAAAAGGAATATCCACATCATAGGGTTGTTGTATTAGAGGTAATTTAGCAGTGTGCTAGGCATGTGGAAGGTACTCAACGCATGATGGTCATTATGATTAGACATGTCAGCTACAGTCTGAACTTATCCTGAGCTTTTTCTGTATTGTCTGACCTTGGCTGTCATGGACCCTCTCTGAATTTCTTTATTTCACTGTCAATTTGAAAGACCTCGCCTACCTTGATTTACATAAGGGAAGATAAAAGAAATAAAAGGAGTTCTTGGGCCAGATGCAGTGGCTCACGCCTGTAATCCCATCACTTTGGGAGGCTGAGGTGAGCAGATCACCTGAGGTCAGGAGTTCGAGACCAGCCTGGTCAACATGGCAAAACCATATCTCTACTAAAAATACAAAAATTAGCCAGGCCTGGTGGCGGGTGCCTGTAATCCCAGCTACTTGGGAGGCTAAGGCAGGAGAATCACTTGAACCCAGGAGGCAGAGGTTGCAGTGAGCCAAGATTGCGCCACTGCACTCCAGCCTGGGCGATAGAGTGAGACTCCACCTCAAAAAAATAAAGAAATACAAATTAAAAATAAAAATACAAAAAGAAAAAGAAAAAATATTCGTTGGATCGATTTAACGGAACTGGGTTCTGAAGAATGGGCAGTATTTAGACAGGTAAGCCGAGATTGAGGAAGAGAAAGGGGACAGAGTAAGCATGGCTGGGGTAGGTATAGAGGCAGGGACAGACTGCTAAAGACATCCAGCTTTAGACCAAGCTCTGCCATTGCCTCCTGGGAAGCCTCAGGAAAATCAGTGTTCTTCCTGGGTTGAGGAGGAGTTATTCTTGTTCTTCTCAAAGATCTTTTTCATGACCAAGACATCCTTCCTGGATGGCTTTACACCACCCACCCCCAGCTCACTCATCTTGCTCTAGCCTCACTCTTTGACTCAAAAAAGAATTAAATCTTTCCCTATTCATCTGCTTGCTTCCCTGTTCATTTAGCTTGGAATGTTTTCTCTTCCTGCCTCCATCTCAGGAAACTCTATCTTTCCTGTAAATGTATTTATTAGCATGACACTTTGGTAAGTTAAGAATGCATGTGGTAATTTCTAGGGAGATCACTAAAATAATACTAATAGTAAAAGAGAATTTAACTTTCAAACTGGTATAGTGGGAAAAATGGGCCGAGCATAGTGGCTCATGCCTGTAATCCCAGCACTTTGGGAGGCTGAGGCAGGTGGTTCACCTGAGGTCTGGAGTTTGAGACCAGCCTGGCCAACATGATAAAACTTTATTTCTACTAAAAATGCAAAAATTAGCCAGGTGTGGTGGCACACGCCTATAATCCCAGCTACTAGGAAGGCTGAGACACGAGAATCACTTGAATCTGGGAGGTGGAGGCTGCAGTGAGTCATGATCACGCCACTGTACTCCAGCCTGGGCGACAGAGTGAGACTTAAAAAAAAAAAAAAAAGATGAATATAGCAGTAAATTCATTAAATGCATTAGACTAAATGCTATGGTTAAAAGCCAAAGTATTGGCTGGACACAGTGGCTCAGGCCCGTAATCCCAACATTTTGGGAGGCCAAGGCAGGTGGAATATTTAATGTCAGGAGCTTGAGACCAGCCCGGCCAACATGGTGAAACTCCATCTCTACTAAAAATACAAAAATTAGCCGGGTGTGGTGGCAGAAGCCTGTAATCCTAGCTACTTGGGAGGCTTAGGAGTGAGAATTGCTTGAACCCGGGAGGCGGAGGTTGCAGTGAGCCGACGTTGCACCACTGCACTCCAGTCTGGGTGACAGAGTGAGACTCCATCTCAAAAAAAAAAAAATACAAAGTATTGCTCCCATGTCATAGACAAGGAATTGGGGCAGAGAAGAGTTAAATAACTTAGGCAAGATATAAAAAGTAGCAGATCTACAACTTAAGCTTAGCTCTGACTCCAACTCTGCTGCTTCTCTGGAAGGAAGTCTCATCCTTCCACAATTCTGCAGTCCTTACAGGTCTGTCTCCTCCCTAACCACCAATCCTTCACAGCTGCATACAGTGAGTTCTCAAGTCATGTGTATGAGATGGGGGCTCCTAGGACAAAGCTGGACTTTCCTTGGCCAGAATAGTATTGAGCTGTGGACATCTTTGGGCTCATGATGTCCAGGATAAGGCTTGGCTCCAACAGGGTTTGTAAGCATGCATCAAACTCCTTGTCTTCAGAATGGAAGAAGGAAGATAATAATACCTAAAAGAGGTGTTATCAGAATTTAGACAGAGTAGGAGCGTGGGAAGGAACTCCTGGCTTCACAAATATGCCCTTCCCCAGCCAGGAATCCTGGGAATGATGAGCCATGGGCCACTTGCCTACCAAAGCATCCAACAATGTATCTTTAGAAATCACCAAAGTCACAGGAAATTCTTCCCTGGAGTATTCCTCATCCAGTACATATTCCTCCAGTCTTTCCACAAGTATGCACTATTTTCCTGCACACCTACTTGTACTTTGGACTGAATGTACTCATTTGCTCACTCATTCAAGACACTTCTTTCAGAACCATTTTATAGCAAAAAAAGAAAAGAAAAGAAAAGAAAAAAGACATTTCTGAGTCCTCTTTCAGTATCAGAATCCATATCTTAGAATATTTAGAATGGGAACTCAACATTTTTATTTATTAATTTATTTAGAGACAGAGTCTCCCTCTGTCACATAGGCTGAGGCTGGGTGTGCGGTGGTGCAATCTTGACTCACTGCAACCTCCACCTCCTGGGTTCAAGTGATTCTCCTGCCTTAGTCTCCCTACTAGCTGGGATTACAGGCGCGTGCCACTATGCCTGCTAATTTTTTTTTTTTTTTTTAGTAGAGATGGGGTTTCGCTATGTTGGCCAGGCTGGTCTCGAATTCCTGATCTCAGGTGATCTGCCCGCCTCAGCCTCCCAAAGTGCTGGGATTACAGGAGTGAGCCACCGTGCCTGGCAATAATTTTTTTTTTTTTGAGATGGAGTCTCATTCTGTCGCTGGGGCTGGAGTGCAGTGGTGCAACCTCGGCTCACTGCAAGCTCCACCTCCTGGGTTCACACCATTCTCCTGCCTCAGCCTCCCGAGTAGCTGGGACTCTAGGCGCCCGCCACTGTGCCCAGCTAATTTTTTTTTTATTTTATTAGTAGAGACAGGGTTTCACCGTGTTAGCCAGGATGGTCTCGATCTCCGGACTTCGTGATCCACCCACCTCGGCCTCCCAAAGTGTTGGGATTACAGGCCTGAGCCACTGCGCCTGGCTGGCAACATTTTTAAACAATGCAAACAATACCATTTATTGAGGCCGTATGTGTGCCAGGTAGTATGCTAAGTGTTTTAAATGTAGTCTCTCGTTCAATTCTCACTATGACCCTGTAAGGCAAATATGGTTGTTATCCCCATTTTATACAAAAGAAAATTGAGGTTCAGAGGGATTAGGAAATTTGCCCATGTTTTATGCTTTTCTTTTTTTCTTTCCTCTCTTTTCTTTTCTTTCTTTTTTTTTTTTGGAGACAGACTTTCACTCTTGTTGCCCAGGCTGGAGTGCAATGTCGCGATCTCAGCTCACCGCAGCTTCTGCCTCCCCGGTTCAAGCAATTCTCCTGCCTCAGCCTCCCAAATAGCTGGGATTACAGGCATGCGCCACCACACCCAGCTAATTTTTTGTAAATTTAGTAGAGACAGGGTTTCACCATGTTGGCCAGGCTGGTTTCGAACTCCTGACCTCAGGCGATCCACCTGCTTCAGCCTCCAAAAGTGCTGGGATTACAGGCGTGAGCCACTGTGCCCTGCAGGAAATTTGCCCAAATTTCTTTTTTTTTTAGAGACAGAGTCTCGCTCTGTGGCCCACGATGGAGTACGGTGGCTCGATCTCAGTTCACTGCAACCTCCGCCTCCCAGATTCAAGCAATTCTCCTGCCTCAACCTCCTGAGTAGCTGGGACTACAGGTGTCCACCACCACACCTGGCTAATTTTTTGTTTTTGAGACAGAGTCTCACTCTGTCACCGGGGCTGGAGTGCAGTGGCCGGATCTCAGCTCACTGCAAGCTCCGCCTCCCGGGTTTACGCCATTCTCCTGCTTCAGCCTCCCGAGTAGCTGGGACTACAGGCGCCAGCCACCACGCCCGGCTAGCTTTTTGTATTTTTTAGTAGAGACGGGGTTTCACCGTGTTAGCCAGGATGGTCTCGAACTCCTGATCTCGTGATCCGCCCGTCTCGGCCTCCCAAAGTGCTGGGATTACAGGCTTGAGCCACCGCGCCCGGCCGCTAATTTTTTCTATTTTTAGTAGAGACGGGGTTTTACCATGTTAGCCAGGCTGGTCTCAATCTCCTGACCTCATGATTCGCCTGCCTTGGCCTCCCAAAATGCTGGGATTACAGGCATGAGCCATCCTGCCTGGCCCAAATTTCTTAATTTAATTAAATTAATTAAACAGAATTAAATTAAATCTGCATCCAGATTTAAACCAGGTTCTCTGACTCAAAGTCCAACACTTCTACTACTAATCCCCAACTGAAGAAAATAATTCACTCATTCGTGCATCAACTATCTAATGTGTAACTACTATATGCCTTGCCTTAGGGAATACCAAAATAAGTCAGTAGAGGAGAGGCTTAAAAATAATTGGGCTTGGAGATTAAAGGGCAAGAAATTCAAGGTTCTAGAGGGCAGTTATGAAGCCACTGTAACTATCTAGGGAGAGTTAATGACTTTCTAAAGTCTAGCAAAGGCAAGGGAGTGTGGTTGTAAAGGAGGGGTGTTTTGGATGGAGGAGATGGGGGAAGATGGCTGCAGTCAGATGTTTAAAGTAACTTTACTATTTGGCCAACCGTACATTGATTTTCTTCCTTCAAGTATCTACTGAGCACCTACAATCTACCATGTTTCTTCCATCTACTATCTTATTCCATCTTTACAACCCAGCACTTTTTTTTTCTTTTTCCCAGAGGGAGTCTCCCTCTGTTGCCCAGGCGGGAGTGGCGTAGCTATAATCACAGCTCACTGCAGCTTTAACCTCTTGGGCTCAAACGATCTTCCTACTTCAGCCTCCCAAGTAGCTGGGACTACAGGCGCGTGCCACCACACCTGGCCTTGGGTAATGTTTTGTATAGGTGGGAACTCACTATTTTGTCCGAGCTGGTCTCAAACTCCTGGGTTTAAGTGATCCTCCTGCCGTGAACTCCCAAGTGCTGGGATTACAGGCGTGAGCCCCCACTCCCAGCCTCCCCTTTTTTTTTTTTTTTGAGAGGGAGTCTGGCTCTGCCGCCCAGGCTGGAGTGCAGTGGCCGGATCTCAGCTCACTGCAAGCTCCGCCTCCCGGGTTTACGCCATTCTCCTGCCTCAGCCTCCCGAGTAGCTGGGACTACAGGCGCCTGGCCACCTTGCCCGGCTAGTTTTTTGTATTTTTTAGTAGAGACGGGGTTTCACCGTATTAGCCAGGATGGTCTCGATCTCCTGACCTCGTGATCCGCCCGTCTCGGCCTCCCAAAGTGCTGGGATTACAGGCTTGAGCCACCGCGCCCAGCCAAAGCCTCCCATTTTTTAAACAAATAAATCAATTATCTCTAATCCCTTGCCATCACCAAAAACCCACATGTATTTAAACACATTTACATTTGAGGTAAAGCCCATTTCAATTTTGCATTGATGTCCCACAAAGAGGTGGTGGTGGAGGTTTTTTTGTTTTGTTTTGTTTTTTTCTTTTTTTGGAGATCACTCTGGAGTGCCTGGCAGGATCCTTGCTCACTGCAATCTCCGCCTCCCGGGTTCAAGCGATTCTCATGCGTCAGGAACCCGAGAAGCAGCTGGGATTATAGGTGCCCACCACCACGCCTAGCTAATTTTTCTATTTTTAGTAGAAACAGGGTTTCATCATGTTGGCCAGGCTGGTCTTGAACTCCTGGCCTCAAGTGATCTGCCCACCTCAGCCTCCCAAAGTGCTCAGATTACAGGTGTGAGCCACCAGTCTGGCCAGTATATGCTTTGCTTTCTGAGCACAGCTCCTGCTGTGAGACTCAGTCACTAAAGATGTCTAGTATCTAGAAAATGCCCACCTTTCACTCTTGGAGTATCAGTCTTCTGCTCTGGGAGGACTTCTGCCCCAGGAGGACTTCCAAGAGCCCAAAGCACAGAAAACGGAGGGTAAATAATAGGATACAAAGTGACAACACTTCAACAGAGGCCTGCCCAAGCATTGGCTCAACTCGCTGGGAAAGCTTGGCAAATGTATCACTGAGAAGATGGGAACATTTGAAATTCCCGTCCTTTAGGTGGCGGGCGCCTGTAGTCCCAGCTACTCGGGAGGCTGAGGCAGGAGAATGGCGTAAACCCGGGAGGCGGAGCTTGCAGTGAGCTGAGATCCGGCCACTGCACTCCAGTCCGGGCGACAGAGCGAGACTCCGCCTCAAAAAAAAAAAAAAAAAAAAAAAAAAAGAATAAGTAGGGGTTCGGCTGGGAGCGGTGGCTCATGCCTGTAAGGCCAGCACTGTGGGAGGCCGAGGCGGGCGGATCACCTGAGTTCTGGAGTTCGAGACCAGCCTGGCCAACCTGGCAAAACCCAGTCTTTACTAAAAATACAAAAATTAGCCAGGCGCCGCGCGAGTGCCTGTTATCCCACCTACTCGGGAGGTTAAGGCAGGAGAATCTCTTGTACCCGGGAGCCGGAGATTGCAGTGAGCCGAGATCACGCCACTGCACTCCAGCCTGGGAGACAGAGGGGGCAGGGCAAGACTCCATCTCAAAAAAAAAGAAAAAAAAAAAAAGGAGGAGTTCACGGGGAAGGTGGCTCACGCCTGTAATCCCAGCACTTCAGGAGGCCGAGGCGGGTGTATCACTTGAGGTCCGGAGTTCGAGACCAGCCTGACCAAACGGTGAAACCCCCCCCGTCTCTACTATAAATACAAAAATTAGCTGGGCCTGGTGGCGGGCGCCTGTTATCCCAGCTACTTGGGAGGCTAACGCAGGAGAACCGCTTGAACCCGGGAGGCGGAGGTTGCAGTGAGCCAAGGTTGCGCCAACGGACTCCAGCCTAGGCGACAACGCGAGACTCCATCTTAAAATTAAAAAAAAAGGCCGGGCGCGGTGGCTCAAGCCTGTAATCCCAGCACTTTGGGAGGCCGAGACAGGCGGATCACGAGGTCAGGAGATCGAGACCATCCTGGCGAACACGGTGAAACCCCGTCTACTAAAAATACAAAAAAAAAAACTAGCCGGCGAGGTGGCGGGCGCCTGTAGTCCCAGCTACTCAGGAGGCTGAGGCAGGAGAATGGCGGGAACCCGAGGGGCGGAGCTTGCAGTGAGCTGAGATCTGGCCACTGCACTCCAGTCCGGGCGACTGAGCGAGACTCCGCCTCAAAAAAAAAAAAAAAAAAAAAAAATTAAAAAAAAAAAAAAAAAAGTAGAGGTTCTCCAAGTGCAACCGGGAAAGACGTTCCAACAAACCTCATTTGTACCAGGCCCTTTGGTGGGCTAGGCCCTTAGGGCATCTCTAATGCTCCTAATGTCTATCCTAGAAATTCAGGGAGGGAAAGAATGTGCTGGGGCAAGCATGGGTCAGGAGAGAATAGGGTCAGCATTTAGGGCCCTGAAGCAGCCTCAGGCAAACTCTTTGGACAGACAGACCTCCCAAGAGAGCCCTCAGGCTCCGCACGTGGTCTGGGCAGGAAGTGCGGGCAGAGAGACTAGGAAGCCTTCCCAGCAGCGCCCGCGGATCGGGGCAAGGAAAGGGTCGAATAGTTACCATGCCATTCTGGGGCTGTCCCTCTGATTGGCCCGAGGTCCCTCAGCCCGAGTCGCTGCACTCCAAGGAAGGGGGCGGAGTCTCTATGTGCGTCACCACTCTTCCCGACACCCCGCCGGTGCTTCCCAATCTAGCCATTCACAAGCCCACGTCGAGAGGCCCTGTGTGACGTCACGACTCGCTCCCGCCAACCGCGGCGGCGAAGGGCGGGACTCCACGGCCCTCTCACCGCCCCACCCCGTGCCTCACCGAACTCCTTGTGCCCCTCCTCTTCCCTCTCGCCCCTTCCCCCCCCCCAAGACCTCCCCCACGTTCGGGTTCAAAAGACGCGTTGCCCAATGAATAACAGGGCCGACCCAGAGTGGCGGCGGCAACCACCAATGCGCGGACGGCGAGGGCGGAGCGCCCGCAACGAGCCTCTGACGCCGGGCGGCGTGTGACGCAGTCGGGCCCTCTGCGCGCTGCGCCCGAAGCGGCGGTCGGTGGCAGTGGTGGTAGCGGTGGCGGCGACGGTTTCGTGGGAGCCGCGCGCTGCTCTGTGAGTGGCGGGTGGCAGACGGGCCTGGGCCCGGACTCCTGACACTTCCCTTTCCCCACTGAACCGCGGTAAGTCGGGAGCCCGAGCTGCAGCGGCCGAGACCCGCAGGCCTCTACTCTCTTCCGGGCCGGCGGACGCGCGGGGCGTCCCAGGGCCTCTCCGCGTCGAAGTCTCGCGCAGCGGCGCGCACCTTCTGGCCTGAGAGAGGGGCGGGGCCCAGGACCCAGAGGCCGGGAGGTCCGGCTTTGGAGGCCCTGGGAGAGAATGAACATCAGTGTAGACCCCACACTAGGCTTGGAGGTTTCCGGTTGCTGCCCACGAGAGTGGGCGTCTGTCTGGTTGTACTCATTCATTCGGTGGTGTAAGGACCCCACGGTGGGCTGGCCTTTCTGGAGTCAGCGCTTTGAGACCCTGAATACTGTCTGCCCGCACTTCTTTGAGCGCCATGTGGGACTGGGCTTAGTTTGCCTTGGCTTCTCCATAAGGAAAATGGGCATCCCGAGGATTAGGGTGAGTCCGAAGTTTGTGAGATTTTTAAGATAGTATCTGAGAATAGGAGTCGGTTCGGTGGAGCAAAAGGTTCTTTTATTTTCCCACGTGTTCAGTGTAAAGCCAGATGAGAAAGATTGAGTTTCTGGATTACTATAGCCATAAGGACTTTAGAAATTGTTTAAGTCGGCCGGGCGCGGTGGCTCAAGCCTGTAATCCCAGCACTTTGGGAGGCCGAGACGGGTGGATCACGAGGTCAGGAGATCGAGACCATCCTGGCTAACACGGTGAAACCCCGTCTCTACTAAAAATACAAAAACTAGCTGGGCGAGGTGGCGGGCGCCTGTAGTCCCAGCTACTCGGGAGGCTGAGGCAGGAGAATGGCGTAAACCCGGGAGGCGGAGCTTGCAGTGAGCTGAGATCCGGCCACTGCACTCCAGTCCGGGAGACAGAGCGAGACTCCGCCTCAAAAAAAAAAAAAAAAAGAAATTGTTTAAGTCAATCCCCCTACCTTACATCAGTTTTGTAGGTAGGGGAAATCGAGGCCCGGAGTAACAGACAGGATTAGTCAACGCCGGATCTTTGACAGTCTAAAAATTTTTCTACTACCTCACCCTCCCTGAATGTTTCAGTCTCCCATTATTAAGAATTCCCTATGGGAGATCGGTGCGGCATGGACGTTAGGTAGCTAGACGTAGATGTAGTCTTCATAGCGTTTTCCATTTAGTTGCTACCAGCTCTGTTCACGGGTAAGGTGGAAGCTTTGTTAGTGGTACCCTAACCTGGACCTCGAGAACTAAACTTAGAAGATGGTTAAAGAATGTCATCGTTGTTATGTATTGGAAACAAATCGATAAAACTACAAGCCATTATTTCCCTTTCTAAATAGGAATTTTTTGACTTGTGTCAGCTGATGAGGACTCGGAGTCAGTTAGGGATTTATAACAGTACTGGAGTAGAAAGCAGGAAATTTTCATTGACAAGACTTAGAAAGCCAGGCAGGAGTCCGTTTGTAGTAGTTGTACCTTGGAACTCATGGCTCCTTTCAGGTACAGAATTCAAAGTGAAGTATTACAGTAGAATAAGGTGAGGAAAAAAAACTCCGTTTTGTAGGAAGAAGCTAACTGGAATAAAGAAAGAAAAGAGCCGTGATCATTCCCTGTGACGATCTTATAAATTCAAGAAGAAACTAAATTCAAGAAGAAACTCGGCCGGGCGCGGTGGCTCAAGCCTGTAATCCCAGCACTTTGGGAGGCCGAGACGGGCGGATCACGAGGTCAGGAGATCGAGACCATCCTGGCTAATACGGTGAAACCCTGTCTCTACTTAAAAAAATACAAAAAACTAGCCGGGCGACGAGGCGGGCGCCTGTAGTCCCAGCTACTCGGGAGGCTGAGGCAGGAGAATGGCGTAAACCCGGGAGGTGGAGCTTGCAGTGAGCTGAGATCCGGCCACTGTACTCCAGCCTGGGTGGCAGAGCAAGACTCCGTCTCAAAAAAAAAAAAAAAAAAAAAAAACAAAAGAAGAAACTCGAGTTAACTGAGTTACAGTATGTTTACCTGGTGGAGGAAGTTAGGGTATTTAAAAACCGAAACTAGAGGTTGGACAGGATAAAGGTACTGGGAAATATTTGGGTAAAATTATTATTTTTGACTCTTCAGATTTGATGAAATTGAATTAGTTGACACTTGGTTCTGTTCTTATCAGTAAGATTGATACTTTGCTCTTGTTTAGATGACAGAGCATAAACTCAAAACTAGTTGTGCAGAAGAGAACCATAGTCTTAATAGTAAAGTGTGAACAGGTTATGTTTTCCGTGACATTTTCTCAGTTCAAGCATCACCCTTTTCTGGGAAGCTGTTCTTGGCATTCTCTCCTCTGCAAGCTTCCATAACACTTATTTGATACTTGCATTTATAGAACATATTTTTATTTTAGCTGTTTTTTTATTAGGCTGGTAAAATATTTTCATCTTATCTTTGTTGTCCAGTTGCTTGCCATGTAGTAGGCCCTCAGTAAGTGTGTTTACTTGAATGAATAGACAAATATGGAGGAGTTATACCTAGCAGTAGTCAATAGAGAGAGGCTCCTGGCCGGGCGCGGTGGCTCAAGCCTGTAATCCCAGCACTTTGGGAGGCCGAGACGGATGGATCACGAGGTCAGGAGATCGAGACCATCCTGGCTAACACCGTGAAACCCCGTCTCTACTAAAAAAATACAAAAAACTAGCCGGGCAAGGTGGTGGGCGCCTGTAGTCCCAGCTACTCGGGAGGCTGAGGCAGGAGAATGGCGTAAACCCGGGAGGCAGAGCTTGCAGTGAGCTGAGATCCGGCCACTGCACTCCAGCCTGGGCGATAGAGCGAGACTCCGTCTCAAAAAAAAAGAGAGAGAGGCTCCTGAAATATGGGGCCCAGATAAGATGGTTTCTGCTCTTTATGTGTTATAGGATACTTTGGTACCTGACATTTATGTGTTTATTTATTTAATGAGATAGGGTCTCACTCTATCACCCACGCTGGAGTGCAGTGGTGCAGTCTCGGTTCACAGCAGCCTCAACCTCCTGGGCTCAAGCAGTCCTCCCACCTTAGCCTCCCATGTAGCTGGGACCTCAGGTGTGCACCACCATACCCAGCTAATTTTTTTTGTATTTTTTTGGTTGAGATGGGGTTTTGCTGTGTTGCCCAGGCTGGTATTGAATCCTGGACTCAAGCCACCCCCCACCTCAGCCTCCCAAAGTGCTGAGATTACAGGCATGAGCCACTGCATCTAGCTGGTACCTGACTTTGTTTATGTCTACTAAGGTCTGGATAACTAAGAGCAAGCAGAATTTTTAAGGAACTAAAATTTACAGCTTTGAAAAAATTAGTTATTATTTTCTTGTAATATGATTTATGTGGTGGTAGTTAACTTGGAAAGTAAAGAATGATGGTACTAATATTTAATTTCCAATAATGAGACTATATGCAGTTATGCAATTTGTTGAAAGGTTAGGGGAATAAGAAATTCAGAGATTTGACGATAAGTATTGGCCGAGCATGGTGACTCACTCCTGTAATCCCAGCACCTTGAAGGTCGAGGCAGGTGGATTGCTTGAGCCCAGAAGTTGAAGACTAGCCTCGGCAACATGGGGAAACCCTGTCTCTATGAAAAATACAAAAATTATCCAGGTATGGTGGCTTGCACCTGTACTCCAACTACTTGATAGGCTGAAATCAGAGAATCGCCAAGAGCCCTGGACATTGAGGCTGCAGTGCTGTGATTGCAGTTCCAACCTGGGAAACCGCATGAGGCCCTGTCTCAAAACAAAACAAAGGCCCGGTGCGGTGGCTCACACCTGTAATCCTAGCATTTTGGGAGGCCAAGTCGGGTGGATTGCCTGATCTCAGGAGTTTGAGACCAGCCTGGGCAACACGGTGAAACCCCATCTCTACTTAAAAAAAAAAAAAAAAATACAAAAAATTCGCTGGGTGTGGCGTCATGCGCCTGTAATCCCAGCTACTCAGTAGGCTGAGGAAGGAGAATTGCTTGAACTCCCAGGGAGGTGGAGGTTGCAGTGAGCATCGGTTGCAGTGAGCTGAGATGCGCCACTGCACTCCAGCCTAGGTGACAGCGAGACTCTGACTCAAGAGAAAAGAAAAGAAAAGAAACAAAAAACAGTACGTATTAGAGGCAAGGTAGGTAAACATTTCCTGAGAACTTGATGCATTCTTTTTGTTTGAAATTGACCCTAAGTATTTGGCACAGCATGGCTCTAGAGAAAGGTTTCTCAGCTTTGGAACTTTTGAGACTTTGGGCCAGATAATTATCGTGGGGCCTCTGTTGTATATTGTAGGATATTTAGCGACATTCCTACCTCTGTCCATTAGATACCCATAACACATCCTGTGCAGGTTAAAATCAGGAATGTCTGAAGAAATTGTCACAGTTGCCCTTGATTGAGACTACTACTCTAGTGAAAACTTTTCAAATATATTATTAAAATAACACTGTGGCTTGGCATTTGTTTACATTACATTTTGTTAAAATGTCCACGAAAACCTTTTTTTTTTTTTTTTTTTTGAGACAGAGTCTCACTCTGTCGCCCAGGCTGGAGTGCAGTGGCACAATCTCAGCTCACTGCAAGCTCCGCCTCCCAGGTTCACAGCAGTCTCCTGCCTCAGCCTCCTACGTAGCTGGGACTACAGGCGTCCGCCACCACGCCTGGCTAATTTTTTGTATTTTTAGTAGAAACAGGTTTTCACCGTGTTAGCCAGGATGGTCTTGATTTCCTGACCTCGTGGTCAACCCGCCTTGGCCTCCCAAAGTGCTGGGATTACAGGCGTGAGCCACCACGGCTGACTCCGTGAAAAACTCCTTAACTTTCTTTTTTTTTTTTCTTGAGATGGAGTTTCGCTTTTGTCATCCATGCTGGAGTGCAATGGTACAATTTAGTGATCTTGGCTCACTGCAACCTCTGCCTCCTGGGTTCAAGCAATTCTCTTGCCTCAGCCTCCCAAGTAGCTGGATGACAGGTGCGTGCCACCACACCCAGCTAATTTTGTATTTTTAGTAGAGACAAGGTTTCACCATATTGGCCAGGCTGATCTGGAACTCCTGACCTCAAGCAGTCCACCCGCTTCGGCCTTCCAAAGTGCTGGGATTACAGGCGTGAGCCACCATGCCCAGCCATTATTACCGCATTGAAGAATTTGTACTTAATTCAGTGTAATGGTAAATACTTGCAGTTTTTTTTTTTTTTTTAGTAAGGAAAGAAAAATTCTTTTTTTTTTTTTTTTTCTGAGGCGGAGTCTCGCTCTGTCGCCCGGACTGGAGTGCAGTGGCCGGATCTCAGCTCACTGCAAGCTCCGCCTCCCAGGTTTACGCCATTCTCCTGCCTCAGCCTCCTGAGTAGCTGGGACTACAGGCGCCCGCCACCTCGCCCGGCTAGTTTTTTTTGTATTTTTATTTATTTTTATTTTTTTATTTTATTTATTTTTTTTGAGACGGAGTCTTGCTCTGCTGCCCAGGCTGGAGTGCAGTGGCGGATCTCAGCTCACTGCAAGCTCCGCCTCCCAGGTTTACGCCATTCTCCTGCCTCAGCCTCCTGAGTAGCTGGGACTACAGGCGCCCGCCACCTCGCCCGGCTAGTTTTTTTTGTATTTTTATTTATTTTTATTTTTTTATTTTATTTATTTTTTTTGAGACGGAGTCTTGCTCTGCTGCCCAGGCTGGAGTGCAGTGGCCGGATCTCAGCTCACTGCAAGCTCCGCCTCCCGGGTTCACGCCATTCTCCTGCCTCAGCCTCCCCAGTAGCTGGGACTACAGGCGCCCGCCACCTCGCCCGGCTAGTTTTTTGTATTTTTTAGTAGAGACGGGGTTTCACCGTGTTAACCAGGATGGTCTCGATCTCCTGGACCTCGTGATCAGCCCGTCTAGGCCTCCCAAAGTGCTGGGATTACAGGCTTGAGCCAGCGCGCCCGGCCCTTGAGCCACCACGCCCGGCCGAAAAATTCTTAAAAATACGGTGATAGCCGGGCGCGGTGGCTCACGCCTGTAATCCCAGCACTTTGGGAGGCCAAGACGGGCGGATCACGAGGTCAGGAGATCGAGACCATCCTGGCTAACACGGTGAAACCCTGTCTCTACTTAAAAATACAAAAAACTAGCCGGGCGACGAGGCGGGCGCCTGTAGTCCCAGCTACTCGGGAGGCTGAGGCAGGAGAATGGCGGAAACCCGGGAGGTGGAGCTTGCAGTGAGCTGAGATCCGGCCACTGCACTCCAGCCTGGGCGACAGAGCAAGACTCCGTCTCAAAAAAAAAAAAAAAAAAATACGGTGATAGCTGGCTGGGCGTGGTGTCTCACCACCTGTAGTCCCAGCACTTTGGGAGGCTGAAGCGGGTGGATCACAAGGTTAGGAGTTTGAGACCAGCCTCACCAACGTGGTGAAACCCCCATCTCTACTAAAAATACAAAAATTAGTTGGGCACAGTGACACGCACCTGTAGTCCCAGCTACTTGGGAGGCTGAGGCAGAGAAATCGCTTGACCCCGGGAGGCAGAGGTTGCAGTAAGCCCAGATTACACCACTGTGCTCCATCCTAGGCGACAGAGCAAGACTCCATATCATAAAAAAAAAAAAAGATGCCGGGCGCGGTGGCTCAAGCCTGTAATCCCAGCACTTTGGGAGGCCGAGACAGGCGGATCACGAGATCAGGAGATCGAGACCATCCTGGCTAACACGGTGAAACCCCGTCTCTACTAAAAAACATACAAAAAACTAGCCAGGTGAGGTGGCGGGCGCCTGTAGTCCCAGCTACTCGGGAGGCTGAGCCAGGAGAATGGCATGAACCCGGGAGGCGGAGCTTGCAGTGAGCTAAGATCTGGCCACTGCACTCCAACCTGGGTGACAGAGCCAGACTCCGTCTCAAAAAAAAAAAAGCTATTAGATGTAACAGTCTTTGCATTCTGACACATGATATGTTGTTTTGGTTGAAGTATATGAAGAAAATCTAGCCTCATACAGATGCATAATTGGAAAAGGGAGGAGTATTTTGATAGCCTTTTCAAATAATTCTAACTGTTCTTTGACACTGCACTCAAACCTTTTTATTTGTTTTTTTGGGACGGAGTCTTGCTCTGTCGCCCAAGCTGGAGTGCAGTAGCACTATCTCAGCCTACTCCAACCTCCGCCTCCCAGGTTCAAGCGATTCTCCTGCCTCAGCCTCCTGAGTAGCTGGGACAACAGGCACGCATCACCACGCCAGGCTAGATTTTTGTATTTTTAGTAGAGACGAGGTTTTGCCATGTTGGGTTTGAACTCCTGGCCTCAAGTGATCTGCCCACCTTGGCCTTCCAAAGTGCTAGGATTTCAGACGTGAGCCACTGCGCCTGGCCTCATACCTTTTTGAAGGGTCATTGTAGTATGGAATCTGAAACTGTCATTGAACTTTTGTACTCTGTTGTATTAAAAAGCATTGGTCTGTATTGTACTTTGAATGGATCTTTACACTTCTGTGATTTTATAACATGATGCATTCGTCATTTGGAAATACTGATTTACTGAGTTACGCAGATCTTCCTTTTTTTATTATTTTTTATTTTTTTGTTTTTGAGACAGAGTCTCACTTTGTCACCTGGGCTGAAGTGTCGTGGCACAATCTTGGCTCACTGTAACCTCTGCATTCCAGGTTCAAGCAGTTCTCATGCCTCAGTCTCCTGAGTAGCTGGGACTACAGGTATGCACCACCACACCCAGCTAATTTTTGTTTTTTGTTTTTTGTTTTTTTTGAGACGGAGTCTGGCTCTGTCGCCCAGGCTAGAGTGCGGTGGCCGGATCTCAGCTCACTGTAAGCTCCGCCTCCCAGGTTTACACCATTCTCCTGCCTCCGCCTCCCAAGTAGCTGGGACTACAGGCGTCCGCCTCATCGCCCGGCTAGTTTTTTTTTTGTATTCTTTAGTAGAGACGGGGTTTCACCGTTATTAGCCAGGATGGTCTCGATCTCCTGACCTTGTGATCCGCCCTTCTCGGCCTCCCAAAGTGCTGGGATTACAGGCTTGAGCCACTGCGCCCGGCCAATTTTTGTATTTTTTATAGAGACGGGGTTTCAACATGTTGGCCATGGCTGGTCTGGGACTCCTGACCTCAAGTGATCTTCCTGTCTCAGCCTCCTAAAGAGCTGGGATTACAGGCATGAGCCCCATTGGCCCAGCCCAGATCTTCCAAATGTTGACAAATTTAATTATACAATTGTTTCTGTTTCCACCTATCTCATCAAATAAGTCTTTTTTTTTTTTTTTTTTTTTTGAGACGGAGTCTCCTCTGTCGCCCAGACTAGAGTGCAGTGGCATGATCTCGGCTCACTGCAAGCTCCGCCTCCCGGGCTCACGCCATTCTCCTGCCTCAGCCTCCTGAGTAGCTGGGACTACAGGCGTCCGCCACCGCGCCCGGCTAATGTTTTGTATTTTTCGTAGAGACGGGGTTTCACCATGGTCTCGATCTCCTGACCTTGTGATCCGCCCGTCTCGGCCTCCCAAAGTGCTGGGATTACAGGCGTGAGCCACCGCGCCCGGCCCAATTCTTTGTATTTTTGGTAGAGACGAGATTTCATCGTGTTGGCCAGGCTGGTTTTGAACTCCTGACCTCAAGTGATCCACCTGCCTTGGCCTCCCAAAGTGCTAGGATTACAGGTGTGAGCCACCATACCTGGCCAGTACCAAATCTTTTTTTTTTTTTTTTGAGACGGAGTCTCGCTCTGTCGCCCGGGCTGGAGTGCAGTGGCTGGATCTCAGCTCACTGCAAGTTCCGCCTCCCGGGTTTATGCCATTCTCCTGCCTCAGCCTCCCGAGTAGCTGGGACTACAGGCGCCCGCCACCTTGCCCGGCTAGTTTTTTTGTATTTTTTAGTAAAGATGGGGTTTCACCGTGTTAGCCAGGATGGTCTCGATCTCCTGACCTCGTGATCCGCCTGTCTCAGCCTCCCAAAGTGCTGGGATTACAGGCTTGAGCCACCACGCCCGGCCCGCACCAAATCTTAATAGCCATAGTTTGTCAGTCATTCTGTGAAATTAAAATGGTGGGCTGGGCGCAGTGGCTCACACCTGTAATCCCAGCACTTTGGGAGGCTGAAGGGGGCGGATCACGAGGTCAGGAGATCAAGACCATCCTGGCTAACACGGTGAAAACCGGTCTCTACTAAAAATACAAAAAGTTAGCCGGGCGTGGTGGCGGGCGCCTGTAATCCCAGCTACTTGGGAGGTTGAGGCAGGAGAATGGTGTGAACCTGGGAGGCAGAGGTTGCAGTGAGCCAAGATTGCGCCCCTGCACTCCAGCCTGGGTGACAGAGCAAGACTCTGTCTCAGAAAAAAAGAAAGAAAGTGGGGGGGGGGGGGGCGGTTAAAATGGTGTTCCATGAGAAAAACAACTTCATTTAGCTTTCAGAAGTAATACAGGTGGTTTGCCCCTTGATATCCTTTGTATTTGAGTATGTGGAAGTTTTTGAGTATTTTCCAATACCGAATTAAAAGAAGTGTGCTGTAGTGTTGAGAAATAATACAACTAATAATTTTTACTGCTTCATTAAGGACCCTCTTAAGTGAAAGTGGAATTTTTTGTATTGTAAATTGTAGGGTCCAGCCCCACAGGGTTGGTGGGTTTTTCTCCCCGCGTGTGGAGGCGAGAGATTGTAGGATTAAAGACACAAGACAAAGAAAAAACAGCTTGGCCTGGGGCACCACTACCACCAAGATGCGGAGACTGGTAGTGGCTCCGAATGCCAGACTGCGCTGATATTTATTGGATACAAGACAAAGGGGCAGGGTAAGGAGTGAGAGCCATCTCCAATGATAGGTAGGGTCAGGTGGGTCACGTGTCCACTGGATGAGGGGGTGGGTCCTTCCCTGCCTGGCAGCCGAGGCAGAGAGGAGAGACAGAGTAGACACGGCTTAAGCCATTATTTCTGCATATCAGAGACTTTTAGTACTTTCACTAATTTGCTACTGTTATCTAAAAGGCAGAGCCAGGTGTACAGGATGGAACATGAAGGTGGACTAGGAGCATGACCACTAAAGCACAGCATCACAGGGAGACGGGTAGGCCTCCGGATAACTGCGGACGGGCCTGACTTATGTCAGACCCGCCACAAGAGGTGGAGGAGTAGAGTCTTCTCTGAACTCCTCTGGGAAAAGGGAGACTCCCTTTCCTGGTCTGCTAAGTAGCGGATGTTTTTCCTTGGCACTGACGCTACCGCTAGACCACGGTCCGCCTGACAACGGGCATCTTCCCAGATGCTGGCATTACCGCTAGACCAAGGAGCCCTCTGGTGGCCCTGTCTGGGCTTGACAGAAGGCTCGCACTCTTGTCTTCTGGTCATTTCTCACTGTGTCCCCTCAGCTCTTATCTCTGTATGGCGTGGTTTTTCTTTAGTTACAATTGTAGAGCAAGGACTACTATAATATTGGAGTAAAGAATAATTGCTACAAACTAATGATTAATGATATTCATACATAATCATAATCTATTACCTGTATCTAGTATAACTATTCTTATTTTATAGATTTTATTATACTAGAACAGCTCGTACCCTCAGTCTCTTGCCTCGGCACATAGGTGGCTTGCTGCCCACAGTAAATGGGTAACAGTGAAGAATTCCGTGTTAGTTCAGCACCATTTGGGTTGTTTCTTTGATTCATGCGGAGTTTCCAGCATTTTTACACACCATTGATATTGCACCTCATCACAGAGGTCAGAACAGTAAAGAAAAAAGGCAAAATGTCTTAGTTTTATTGCGAAAATGTTTTTGATTTCATGGAACCCCTGGAGGAAGTGTTGGGGACTTTTAGGCGTCTTTGGATCACACTTTGAGAACCACTAATCTCAAACAATATTTCACATTGGTTCATAGAGCCCTAAGCTTCTTCATAGGGCAGAGCTGATAGTGTTCTACTGTACCTACTCCCTCTTCACTTCAGCCAGAGCAGTTTCTGCTTATGTCTGTTTTATATGTCGTGTTTCATAGCTAAGAAATATTTGAAAATCATTGGTCAAGGGGAGAAGAATTGAGCACCTGATTTAGGGCTGGTCTGTTCACGAAGGGACCAGTTCATCCTCCGTAAATGTTACAGTCACTCATCACTTCACATCTTTGTTTAATTTTACTTCCTTTGACACAGAGCTTACTAGTATTTGCATGCTTAACCTTCTTGATAGGTAAATGGGGCCGGGTGCAGTGGCTCACGCCTGTAATCCCAGCACTTTGGGAGGCTGAGGCAGGCGGATCACAAGATCAGGAGATCAAGACCATCCTGGCCAATATGGTGAAACCCCATCTCTACTAAAATACAAAAAAATTAACCAGGTGTGGTGGTGGGTGCTTGTAGTCCCATCTTATCGGGAGGCTGAGGCAGGGAAATCGCTTGAACCCAGGAGGCAGAGATTGCAGTGAGCCGAGATCATGCCACTGCACTCCAGCCTGTCAACAGAGCAAGACTGTGTCTCAAAAAAAAAAAAAGAAAGAAAAAGAGGTAAATGGGCCTGGCACAGGGCTCACCTATAATCCCTGCTCTTTAGGAGGCCAAAGCAGGAAGATGGCTTGAGTCCGGGAGTTAGAGACGACCCTGGGCAACATAGTGGCACATACCTGTGGTCTCAGCTACTTGGGAGGCTAAAGTGGGAGGATCACTTAAACCCAGGAGGTCCAGGCTGCAGTGAGCCATGGTCATGCCACTGCATTCCAGCCTGGGCAACAGAGTGAGACCTCGTCTCAAAACAAAAACCAAAAAGAAAACAGAAATAGGTAAATGAATTTGTAAATTAAAAAGATGGATAGTTGAGAATAAAGATGTGAGATTGATGGAAAAGATTGAGTGATCATAGTAATCTCAATATATTGTATTTATGCAGGGATGGGATTTGTTTTTGTTTACAGTGGTGCTTTATACTTGTGCTAAGTGATCAGTGGATGACACTTAAGCATGGAGAAATAAGAAATTATGGCATTCTAGCTAGCCATTGATGAGCCGAAGTTTAAAGTGAGGGGACATTTATTACACTTTTTAAATTATAAATACCTGTAAAATACCAGTTGAAAAACAAAACCAAATGCTGCTTTTGAGGAGCTCTAGTATGAGGCAACTTTGTGCTCCTACCAGTCTTTTGGTGTAGGCTGTACAATCCCTATTGTTCAGATGTAGAAATTGAGGTCTGAAAGATTGAATATTATGACTTACACAGTAGCAAGTGGCAGAGGAATTTTTTATTTTTTTAACTTTTTAATTTGAATTAACTTTAGATTTTAAGAGTCACAACAGTGGTAACTGACAGGATTTTTTTTGTTGTTTTTTTGAGATGGAGTTTCGCTCTTGTTACCTCACTGCAATCTCTGTCTCCTG
Source organism: Trachypithecus francoisi (assembly GCF_009764315.1). NCBI lineage: Eukaryota > Metazoa > Chordata > Mammalia > Primates > Cercopithecidae > Trachypithecus > Trachypithecus francoisi. Next base: position 62,437,799 of record NW_022681473.1, read on the forward strand.
GGTTCAAGCGATTCTCCTGCCTCAGCCTCCCGAGTAGCTAGGATGAAGGCATGCGCCATCACAACCGGCTAATTATGTATTTCTAGTAGAGATGGGGTTTCTCCATGTTCCTCAGGCTGGTCTTGAACTCCCGACCTCAGGTGATCCGCCCACTTTGGGCCTCCCAAAGTGGTGGGATTACATGCATGAGCCACTGTGCCCAGCCTTATACAGTAATTCTTAATAGTTAGATACATATTCTTTCATTTTTTTTTTTTTTTTTGAGACAGAGCTCTTGTCGCCCAGGCTGGAGTGCAGTGGCCGGATCTCAGCTCACTGCAAGCTCCGCCTCCCGGGTTTACGCCATTCTCCTGCCTCAGCCTCCCGAGTAGCTGGGACTACAGTTTTTTTTTTTGTATTTTTTTAGTAGAGACGGGGTTTCGCCATGTTAGCCAGGATGGTCTTGATCTCCTGACCTCGTGATCCGCCCGCCTCGGCCTCCCAAAGTGCTGGGATTACAGGCTTGAGCCACCGCGCCCGGCCTATTCTTTCATTTTATAAATTTATTTATTTGGTTTTGGAAACAGAGTTTCACTGTTGTCACCCAGGCTGGAGTGCAGTTGCATCATCTGGGCTCACAGCAACCTCCGCCTCCCAGGTTCAAGTAATTCTCCTGCCTCAGCTTCCTGAGTAGCGTGCAGGCTAATTTTTGTATTATTAGTAGAGACGGGGTTTCACCATGTTGGCCAGGCTGGTCTCGAACTCCTGAGCTCAGGTGATCCACCAGCCTTGGCCTCCCAAAGTGCTGGGATTACAGGCGTGAGCCACCACGCCTAGCCGAGTGACAGAGATTTAAACACAGATGTCTCACACCAAAGCTAATGTACTCTTCACTCTAAAATGATTAGGGTTATGTTAAGGGAATGGAAAAAATGCTGCTCAGTGCTGTTAGGAAGGAGCTATGTAAGATACTGTAGACTCTTTAAAATTAATTTACACCCAGTGAGCAAAGTCAAGACTTTTTTTTTACCCAGAGCAGCAAACAGGTAAAACACTCAGGTGGCAGGTATAATAACAAATTATTGCATAGCTAAAAGCAGCTGAGTGATAGTAGTTTACGTAATCAGTGTTGGAAAGGAGGAGGGGAAGTAAAGTGTTTTATTTTTTTTAAGATGGAGTCTGACTCTGTTGCCAGGCTGAAGTGCAGTGGCCCGATCTCGGCTCACTGCAACCTCTGCCTCCTGGATTCAAGTGATTCTCCTGCCTCAGCTTCCAAGTATCTGGGACTAGAGGCACACACCACCATGCCCAGCTAATTTTTGTATTTTCAATAGAGACGGGGTTTCACCATGTTGGCCAGGATGGTCTCAATCTCTTGACCTCATGATCTGCCCGCCTGAGCCTTCCAGAGTGCTAGGATTACAGACATGAGCCACTGCGCCTGGTCTTTGAAGTGTTTTTATAGTAATAAAGAGTTTAAGGGTGTGCGGCAGTCTTGTGAAAGCAGGTGAGGCTTGAGCAACAATTTTTAGGAAGAAGAGATGATTTTTAGAGAGGGTACGATGTTCTTTTTTTTGTTTGAGACAGTGTTGCTCTGTTTTCCAGGCTGGAATGCAGTGGCGTGATCTTGACTCACTGCAACCTCCGCCTCCTGGGTTCAAGCGACTCTTGCCTCAGTCTCCCGAGTAGCTGGGATTACAGGCATGCGCCACCGCTTCTGGCTAATTTTTGTATTTTTAGTAGAGACGGGGTTTCTCCATATTGGCCAGGCAGGACTCGAACCCCTGACCTCAGGTGATCCACCCACCTCGGCCTCCCAAAGTGCTGGGATTACAGACGTGAGCCACCGTGCCCAGCCTTATAGAGGATATGATGTTCTAACCAAGGGAATGGCTTGATCAAAGATCTATCCTAGGGAGGATACTGTAAAACAGAAGGTTCCAGATAGTTTTGTTGGGATATGTTATTAGGTTACATTAGGCTAATTAGTCTCTTCCTGGAATTCCACCCAGCCTCCTTTCCCAGCCCTCTTGTCTAGGGCAAAAATTTTCAGTTTGACTGTGTGTGATAATCCCTGCCTCTTAGTATATTTGTGAAGATTAGATGAGAGGACGTATGAAAAAATGCTTTGTAAAGTAGGAAGTACTATACTAGTCCATTCATCTAACAAATATTTATTGTTTTTGTTCTTTGCTGGCTTTGATACAAAGGAGCTTAATGAAGTGAGAGGAAAAACTACTTCCCATTTGTGTCTGGAGTTAGCAGCAAATTGGAAATGTCTTGGGAAGCTTGCATATATGCGTCTTTCAGATAGTCTTAAAGTTGACAGTTGCGTGGAGTTGTTTGTTTTGTTTTGACCACATTTCAGGATAGCCACCACTTTTCTGGGTAGAAAACTGAATTTTGTTGTTGTACCCAGAGTTACAGAGATCATAAAAGTTAGATGTGTTAAGCAGTATATCAGTTTATAGAACTTCACTTTGGACAGTGTCAGAATATTTGTCCATTGATTGGACTACTGATGTGTATTATAAGGCATACTTGTATCTGAGAATCTGAATTATTAATTAGGAGATTTTTGAGCATAGAGAACAGAGTAAAATTAAGGATAAAGTTAAAGGTCTCTTTTCTATATACAACAATTTCATTTTTCTTTTTTCTTTTTAAATATACCAAAAAGAAAAACTTGCAACAGGTATAAGTCCATTCATAAAGAAAAAAAGGAGAAAGGTTAATCTTTGTTGTAAATTTCATCTTTGCCATGGGTATGCCTTATACATTATCCTTACTCCATGAAAGAGATTATTTCTGGTGACTAGAACTCACATATTTGCCAGAGAAGTGTCTTTCCCTGATAGTGCTGGATCTGTAGTGCCAAATGTTGGTTTTGTAGGTTCCCCGCTTATAGTGAATGCAAGGTCATTTCCCTTTAATTAGCAGTGTTCTTTCTCTAGGAGCTGTAGACTCTAGATTCTAGAAGCATTGGCCATGCTAGGGTCAACAATAGCTTTGTCTTGGGCAAATAGATTCTTGTGCCTTAATTTCATCCTTGTAAAATAGAGATAAAAATACTTACATCATTGGATTCTTGGGAGGTTTACATGAGATAATTCATAAACAGCATTTAGAACAGTGCCTGGGACATAGTAAGAACTCAAATGTTACCTTGTATTTCTTCCTGGGGGAGGTTTCAGCTTGGGCCAGTTTAACATATTTGAAAGAATAAAGGCTTAAGTGTGATATGCCTTTAAACTTTAATGGGTTTATTTCTGTCTCTAGGATTACTTTTTTTTGAATGGATTTTACTACATTTTTGGAGTAAAATCCAAATGGAGTGGAAAATAGTTAATGCAAATATCTGTATTATCTAGTTCTGTTATTTGTTTGTTGAGACAGAGTCTCTCTGTGTTGCCTAGACTGTACTGCAGTGGCATGATCTCAACTAACTGCAACCTCCGCTTCCTGAGTTCAAGCGATTCTCCTGCCTCAGCCACCCGAGTAGCTGGGATCACAGGTGTGCACCACTGCTATCAGCTGAGTTGTGTATTTTTAGTAGAGATGGGATTTTGCCATGTTGGCCAAGCTGGTCTCAAACTCTTGGCCTCAAGTGATCTGCCCACCTTGGCCTCCCAAAGTGCTGGAATTACAGGTGGTGAGCCACTGCATCCAGCCTTATTGTTAATAGAGGAAGTAAAATGCTACATGTTCTTTCTCTGATTGTGTCAGTAGTCACAAACTGAAAACCCACAGGAACCAGGCAGTTGATGTAAATGAGTGACATTGGGTGGGTATTGTGGCATGCTCTCACAGAAGAGAGGTAAATAGAGGGAATTGCTACTAAGCTCCAGCCTGTCATTGCCATGAAGTGATTACAGTCATAGTTTGGTTAATTATCAGGTTTTTCACGAGAAGCCAAAAATCCCTTGTCATTTTTTGGCCATAACCTTATTTTATTTTTTTATTTTGTTCATTTGTATTTTTTGAGACGGAGGCTCACTCTGTTGCCCAGGCTGGAGTGCAGTGGCACGATCTCAGCTCATTGCAAGCTCTACCTCCAGGGTTCAAGGAATTCTCCTGTCTCAGCCTCCTGAGTAGCTGGGACTACAGGTGCCACCAACATGCCCGACTAGTTTTTGTATTTTTAGTAGAGACAGGGTTTCGCCATGTTGGCCAGGCTGGTCTCAAACTCCTGGCCTCAGGTGATCTGCCTGCCTCTGCCTCTCAGAGTGTTGGAATTACAGGCGTGAGCCACTGCACCCGGCCAAGGGTGTGCTTTAGAGTAACTTGAACTTTTTCTGAATGCAAATGTCTATACCCCAGCCCTAGACATTTTGGTTCAGTATTTCTAGAATGGAGCCTGGCAATTTGTATTTTTGTTTGTTTGCTTGCTTGCTGGAATGCAGTGGCACCATTCGTAGCTTGCTGCAGGCCTGAACTCCTGGGCTACAGTGATTCACTAGTTTCAACCTCACTAGTAGCTGGTGCTGCATACAGGTATGCACCACCATGCCTCGTTTGTATTTTATTTTATTTTTTTAATAGAGACGGAGTCTTGCTGTGTTGTCCAAGCTGGTCTGGCTTTAAGCAGATCTTCCTGCCTCAACTTCCCAAAGCATTGGGATCTACAGATGTGAGCCACTGTAACCGGCCAGAGTTTGTATTTTGAAAAGCTTGCCGCGTAATTCTGATGTGGCCCTCTAGAACCACTGATTTTAGTGAGCTTTGTTTAATCAAAGGAGTTACTCGATTTTTGGATATTGAGATAAATAACTATTTAATTTTTTTTCCTAGGGAATTTTAGGAGAGAGAATATTTCTGTAAAGCATCATTTATTTAAGGAACAGCCTTATCTTTTTCAATGTTGCACAAAATGTTGGGGTATTAGAGTGACTAGAAGTGTTAGTGGGACACTAGAATTTGGGGAAGACCTCAAAATGTAGTATTTAATTCTATTATATGAACATGGCGTGAGTTTCCTAGAAGAAAAGACTACATACATTGTGTGGTTATAATAGAAAAATCATCATACCTGTCACAAAATCCAGATAAGCATGATTGGCTGTTTTCAGAGTTTTTATACTGAAAGTAGTTTACTTATTAACCTATTGTCTACTGGCAGATAAGAGGTAGCAGGCATCTAAATTTAAGGAAAATTTATGGAGGGGGGAAGCTCTTTTGAGTAAACCATACAGCTATTTTTATTCAGATGGGGGTAATCAAACTTTTCTTTGTAGTCGTTCTTGGAACAGTTTGGTCCAGTTCATTAAATAACCAGGTGCATAGTTTGGATACAGGAGTGAAATAATTTATATGAGGTGAGGGTTTTTGTTTTTGTTTTTGAGACAGAGTTTCGCTCTTATCACCCATGCTGGAGTACAGTGGTGCGATCTCAGCTTACTGCAACCTCTGCCTTCCAGGTTCAAGCAGTTTTCCTGCCTCAGCCTCCCAAGTAGCTGGGATTACAGGCATGCACCACCTCGCCTGGCTAATTTTTTTTTTTTTTTTTGAGATGGAGTCTCGCTTTGTCACCCAGGCTGGAGTGCGGTGGCCAGATCTCGGCTCACTGCAAGCTCCGTCTCCCAGGTTCACGCCATTCTCCTACCTCAGCCTCCCGAGTAGCTGGGACTACAGGCGCCACCACCTCGCCCGGCTAGTTTTTTTTGTATTTTTTAGTAGAGACGGGGTTTCACCGTGTTAGCCAGGATGGTCTCAATCTCCTGACCTCGTGATCCGCCCGCCTCGGCCTCCCAAAGTGCTGGGATTACAGGCTTGAGCCACCGCGCCCGGCCTAATTTTTGTACTATTAGTAGAGACCAGCTTTCACTGTGTTGGCCAGGCTGGTCTCGAACTCCTGAGCTCAGGTGATCCACCCACCTTGACCTCCTAAAGTGCTGGGATTACAGGCGTGAGCCACTGCGCCTGGCCAAGGTAAGGGTTTTTTTGTTTGTTTTTGAGACGGTCTCACCCTATCACCTTTGCTGGAGGGAAGTGGCAGGATCATGGCTCATGGCAACCTCTACCTCCTGGGCTCAAGCAGTCCTCCCACCTCAGCCAACCGAGTAACTGGGACTACAGTCCTCTGTTACCACACCAGTCCAACTTTGATTTTTTGTAGAGCCAGGGCTTCACCATGTTGCCCAGGCTAGTCTCGAACTCCTGGGTTCAAGCAATCAGCCAGCTTCAGCCCCCCGAGCTGCCGGGATTAGAGTTTGAGCCACTGTGCCTGGCCAGAGATGAGGGATTTTCATCAAAGGTTTTCTGTAATCTTAGAAGTAGAAGATAGATAAGTAGGGGACCATAGAGAATAGTCTTAAAACGTAATCTCCAAGAGAATGTCAGGGCACCAGAATCTCTAGGATTTAGAGATAGAAGGCAGGGCATGAATAATTTGAAAAACATTTACTATTATCATGTTTTATATACCTCGAAGATAGGGAAAAATAAACTTTATAATGCAAACTATGGAAAACAAAGTCTTGTCCGGGTGCGGTGGCTCGTGCCTGTAATCCCAGCACTTTGGGAGGCCCAGGTGGGTGGACCACTTGAGATGAGGAGTTTAAGACCAGCCTGGCCAACATGGTGAAACCCTGTCTCTACTAAAAATACAAATAATTAGACACATGCCTGTAATCCCAGTTACTCTGAGACTGAGGCTGGAGAATAACTTGAACCCAGGAGGAGGAGATTGCAGTGAGCCACTGCATACCATTCCATTTCAAAAAAAAAAAGAAAACCTGACAAACATGTTAGCTTTTTAGGTGGTTGGGGTAGCAGACTGTGGTTATAATTTTTTGATGGGTATGATTCATAACCTCCTAGGTGGATCATATAAACATCTTGCCTCGTAGACCTGAAATACTTACTGATTAAAAAGGGGACTTAGGTTAAAAAAAAAAAAAAGGTTGAAAACATTATTTTAAATGGATGGTTAATGTTGGGATCTGAAGTTTAACCTCAAATTATGAAGTTTAACCTTACTGTTCGGCTCAGGAACGTTGTAGATTAAAGATCATTTTACAAGGTTTATTTTATCATACAGTTTGAGGATATTGAATGAGAGTATATACGATAGTTTGAATAGGCCTAAGTTTGTGGAATGATAGATTTTCTAAAACAATTACATTCCATTTTGTGCTCTTTAAGAAAGAGTGATAATGTTTTCTTCTTCCCAGCTTTCTGAAACAAAGACTCATTTTGAAGATGTTTAACAAATCATTTGGAACACCCTTTGGGGGTGGCACAGGTGGCTTTGGCACAACTTCAACATTTGGACAGAGTAAGTTTTTAAAAAGGATAAAAGGGGGAAACCTTAATTACTCTCTTCTTACTAAGAACAAATCCACTCTGATAAGCTTTAGGTGGGAATTTTATTTATACTTTCGTATTTACAGCAAAGTCATCTTGAAAAAATAACTAGGGTAAGATCTCTTTAACAGTTTTTAAGAAAGTAGAAATAAATTCTAAGTTTTCATGGCCTTCCTCTGATCATCAGTAGAAGATACCTAAAATATTTGCATTATTTTGGTTAACAGAAAGTTATAATTTGTTACTGATTTTCAGACCAGAAAATAATTCTTTTAATGTTGAAGTCTAAAATGCAGTTATGAAATAACTGCCCTGGAATTTACCCTGTGAACATGATGTGACATTCAGATGTCACAGAAATGTTTTTTTTTTTTTTGGAGACGGAGTCTCGCTCTGTCGCCCGGGCTGGAGTGCAGTGGCCGGATCTCAGCTCACTGCAAGCTCCGCCTCCCGGGTTTACGCCATTCTCCTGCCTCAGCCTCCCAAGTAGCTGGGACTACAGGCGCCAGCCACCTCGCCCGGCTAGCTTTTTTTGTATTTTTTAGTAGAGACAGGGTTTCGCCGTGTTAGCCAGGATGGTCTCGAACTCCTGACCTCGTGATCCGCCCGTCTCGGCCTCCCAAAGTGCTGGGAGTCTCTTTCTTTCCAGGGGGAGGAGAGCATCTTAACAGAATATTTTAAATCCCAGAAACTTTCTCTACTTGATGAAATTTATTTATTTATTTTTTTGAGATAGGATCCTGCACTGTCACTGAGGCTGGAGTGCATTGGCAGTATCATGGTTCTCTACAGCCTCAACCTCCCAGACCCAAGCAATCCTCATACCTCAGCCTCCTAAGTAACTGGGACCACAGTTGCACACCACCATGCCTGGCTCATTTTTCTCAGCTCGCTGTAACCTCCACCTCCTGGGTTCAAGCAGTTCTCCTGCTTAAGCCTGCTAAAGCGCGAGGGGATTACAAGCATAAGCCACGGCACTGGGCTAAGGATTCTTTTTTTTTTTTTTTTTTTGAGACGGAGTCTCGCTCTGTCACCCAGGCTGGAGTGCAGTGGCCGGATCTCAGCTCACTGCAAGCTCTGCCTCCCGGGTTCACGCCATTCTCCTGCCTCAGCCTCCCGAGCAGCTGGGTCTACAGGCGCCCGCCACCTCGCCCAGCTAGTTTTTTGTATTTTTTAGTAGAGACGAGGTTTCACCGTATTAGCCAGGATGGTCTCGATCTCCTGACCTCGTGATCCGCCCGTCTCGGCCTCCCAAAGTGCTGGGATTACAGGCTTGAGCCACCGCGCCCGGCCTTAAGGATTCTTTAAGAAGCATAACAAGCCTCTATCATACCTAATAAAATTAATAGTAATTAGTAATAGAGGAAGTTTGTTTTTTTGTTTTTTTGTTTTTTTTTGAGGTGGAGTCTCACTCTGTCACCCAGGATGGAGTGCAGTGACGCAATCTCGGCTCACTGCAACTTCTGCCTCCTGGGTTCAAGCAATTCTCCTGCCTCAGCCTCCCGAGTAGCTGGGACTATAGGTGCCCACCACCAGGCCCGGCTAATTTTTTTTTTTTTTTTTTTTTGGTATTTTAAGTAGAGACGAGGTTTCACCGTGTTAACCAGGATGGTCTCGATCTCCTGACCTCGTGATCCGCTCACGTTGGCCTCCCAAAGTACTGAGGTTACAGGCGTGAGCCACCGCACCTGGCAAGGAAGTTTTCTTAAGTGGCTCCTGACCTCCTTTTTAGAGAACTCTAGATCCACGTCTGTGGTTTTTAACTAGAAGTGCCCGTCACAGTCACCTTTGGAAGTTTTATTCAAAATACATATCTCATAAAAAATTGCAGAATTAGAATTTCTGGAGTTGAAACCTGGACGTGTGTATTTTGAAAAAGCTTCCCAAGTTGTTCTGATGTGTTCCCCTGATGAAAGACCATTTATCTCAGTGACTATGGAGTGTCACTAATTTTTTTGAATTTTTAGTAGAGGCGGGATTTCACCATGTTGGTCAGGCTGGTCTTGAACTCCTGACCTCAAATGATTCGTCCGCCTTGGCCTCCCAAAATGCTGGGATTACAGGTGTGAGCCACTGCGCCTGACCAGCACTTTTCTTTTTATTTTTTTAACCTGTGAACATCTGTAACTTTTATTGAAAAGTCACTCCTTGTGTCTTCAAATTTTCATACTTACCCTGGGGACAATGAATAAAATGTCTGTGGTTTGGTTTTTACTCTGTAGTTCATACTCTGATGGGAGTTTGAAAAAATGTTTTCAATTAGACTAGTAGTTCAAATTCAGAAGTTTAAGAAATATTAAAACACCTTTTCATTTGGTCATCTTATGTAGATTTTATTCTAAATTCTAATTTAATCTGGATTTTGCTTTTGCAGATACTGGCTTTGGCACTACTAGTGGAGGGGCATTTGGAACATCTGCCTTTGGTTCTAGCAACAATACTGGAGGCCTCTTTGGAAATTCACAGACTAAACCAGGTAAGGTCTTCATTTGTGATATAACTGGTTTGTTTGTAGCTGGTATAGGCATTGACTTAGCGGCTCTGATCTACTTAACTTTTTCCCTCCTTCTCCATCTCCTCAGGAGGATTATTTGGAACCAGTTCATTTAGCCAGCCAGCTACCTCCACAAGCACTGGCTTTGGGTTTGGTACATCAACAGGAACAGCAAATACCTTGTTTGGAACTGCAAGCACAGGGACCAGTCTTTTCTCATCCCAAAACAATGCCTTTGCACAAAATAAACCAACTGGCTTTGGGAGTAAGTAGGATATTGCTGGAGCTCTGCATCTAATAATTTGGTTTGCTTATTGAATGTGTTGTCTTTTCTCCTTTTTTCTATGTTAATCTACCTTCTTTTCCCGCTAATTGGCAAAAATATGGGAAGAGGAAAAACTTCAGTATGTACTGAAAAGGTTAATAGGCTGAAAAGGAAGACAGCATGTACATTTCTATAAGGATAGAAATTTGAAGTACTGTTACTTAAGGGATACGCAGAGGAAGAGCTTCCTGATGTAGAATGGCCAGAGAAAGGATGAAAAGCCAGGTCAGAGTAGTGTAGTTCATGTTAAGATGGGAGAATTTCAAGGAGGAATATGTTATAGTCAGCCGTATTGTGCTGCAGAGGCACCTTCTTGTCTCTGTTTTATATTTGGCATGAAGAGATTAGAGCAAGAATGACATATTGGACATGACATGGTTACTCCTCCATTCTTTGTCCATGGCAGATATTTTTATTTGATGGCTTTTTTCACTTTAAGTCCAAACATGTCTTGGGGATACTTCCCCACACAGCACTATACTTTGAGGCAACCACTGCTAGTTCATCAGGTATGCCTTATCAAATGATGCCATTCCTGGCACAAGAGTATAGAAGAATGGTTAGCCAGCCATGAGTATTTTCCAGAGGGAAAGTTGTTTGTATAACATTGAAATATTTAACCATAGCAATATGTAATGCAGTCTAAAGTAGTAATTCAAAAGAAATGTGCCTATTTGCTTTAAACTATATATTAAGACATGTTTTAGAAAGAAGTAGTAGCAGTTTGCCAGTGAGGAATCATAGTACTCTTTAACCTGGTAATTAGGATGTTACTAATTCTAAATATTGGCAATACATTTCTATTGCTTAGTGACATTTCTGGCACCATATGTATAACCTCTTTTTTTTTTTCTGAGATGGAGTCTCGATCTGTTACCCAGACTGGAGTGCGGTGGCATGATCTCTGCTCACCACTGCAACCTCTGCCTCACCGGTTCAAGTGAGTCTCTTGCCTCAGCTTCCCGAGTAGTTGGGACTTACAGGTGCCCGCTGTCATGCCTAGCTAATTTTTGTATTTTTAGTAGAGATGGGGTTTCACCATATTGACCAGGGTGGTCTCAAATTCCTGACCCTCGTGTTCCATCTGCCTTGGCCTCCCAAAGTGCTGGGATTACAGGCGTGAGCCACTGCACCTGGCATAACTTCTTTAGAAGTAGTGTCTCTGATACTTTCAGCAATATATTCCTTAACAACAATTAAATTCATTTATGTGTAATTTTTTTTTAAACTCAGCTTTTTGGAAACGTAAAGTAATCCAAGGATTTGCTATTTCTTTATTAGTTTCTGTAAAGTAATTGACAGTGCTAATTTTTCTGAAATTCTGGGGGGTGAAATTTTCCATTAATCTATATTTGATTTCTCTAATAGGACCACTTGTATATTCTAAAGTTTTCGGTTATGTGTAGGTATATGTCATAATGTATGTAAATAAAATACTGTGACCACTCTTGAAGTCTGTGACAAGATGTTTTCAGAAAGACAAGTTTATTCAGCATCTAGTTAAACGAGAAAAGGAGAAATGAGATAAAATTTTTGATGAAACAAAGTATTTCTTTTAAGTTGTCTTCCAAGTGTGACCCTAGGTCTTTATGGACACTTACCTGACCAAAGGATTCAGACTTTGTTTCACTTGAAAGTTGTGAGCTTGGAAGTATGTATTTTTCTGTATAAAATTTCTGTTTGGGTCAGGCGTGGTGGCTCATGCCTGTAATCCCAGCACTTTGGGAGGCAAAGGTGGGTGGATCATGAGGTCAGGAAATCGAGACCATCCTGGCTAACTACAGTGAAACCTTGTCTCTACTGAAAAAAAAAAAAAAAAAAAATTAGCTGGGCGTGGTGGCGGGCTAACCAGTAGTAGTCCCAGCTACTCAGGAGGCTGAGGCAGGAGAATGGCGTCAACCTGGGAGGCGGAGGTTGCAGTGAGCTGAGATCACGCCACTGCACTCCAGCCTGGGCTTCACAGCGAGACTCGGTCTCAAAAAAAAAAAAAGGAAAAAAAAAAGAAATTTGTATTTGAATATATTTGCTTGGGAGACTTGAAAGGTAAAATATTTCAGGATGTGAGACCAGGCGCAGTGACTCACACCTGTAATCCCAGCACTTTAGGAGGCCGAGGTGGGAGGATTGCTTGAGCCCAGCAATTTGAGACTAGCCTGAGCAGCATGGCAAGAGGCAATCTCTACAAAAATTAAAAAAAAAATTAGCTGAGTGTGGCGGCACATGCCTGTGGTCCCGGCTACTTGGGAGACTGAGGCAGGAGTATTGCTTGAGCCTGTGAGGTCAAGGCTGCAGTGAGCTGTGATTGCACCACTACACTCCATCCTAGGAGACAGAGCAAGACCCTGTCTTAAAAAAAAAAAATTGAGAATGTGAAAAAGTACTGTGGCACTAGTGCCATAGCCCAATTCCAAGGCATCTTATAGATTCTTAAATTTCTTACTGTTATCATCTCATTTTTCTTATTTTTAGATTTTGGAACCAGTACCAGCAGTGGAGGACTCTTTGGAACCACAAATACCACCTCTAATCCTTTTGGCAGCACATCTGGCTCCCTCTTTGGGCCAAGTAGTTTTACAGCTGCTCCTACTGGGACTACTATTAAATTTAACGTATGTATTTTCTTCCAATCTTTGTGGAATGTTTTTTCCCGCATGTATATTTCTTTGCAGGATGAATAGTAAAATTGCTTCTCATCCAGCTTAGCTTGACACTTCCTGAACAATGTGTTAAAAACAAAATCTATAAATAGTTGTATAGTAGACAGGGAAACTTGTGAAATGCAAATCTAGATTATGATGTATATTTGAATTAGGCTCATCCCAATCAAATGTGTATTCATAAAATTTTATAATAAGATGGTATAAGATAGAATTTGAATTTACTTTGTTAAAAATTTGCTTCTGAATGGTCAGCTGTTGGTTTGGTTTGGTTTAGTTTGTTTTGTTTTGTTTTGTTTTGTTTTGAGACGGAGTTTCACTCTTGTTGCTCAGGCTGGAGGGCGGTGGTGTGATCTCAGCTCACTGCAGTCTCCACCACCTGGGTTCAAGTGATTATCCTGCCTCTGCCTCCCGAGTAGTTGGGATTACAGGACTGCACCTCCATACCCAGCTAATATTTTTGTAGTTTTAGTAGAGATGGCGTTTCACCGTGGTGGCCAGGCTGGTCTTGAACTCCAGACCTCGGGTGATCTGCCCACCTCTGCCTCCCAAAGTGTTGGAATTACAGGCGTGAGCCATCATGCCCGGCCTGGTCAACTATCCTTTACGGAAATAAAGAATAGGGGGCAAATAAGAGTAACTGATCAACATTCTGTACCGGATTAAAAATACAGGTTTTGTTGATGAAGTGGCTAAATGGGGCCATAAAGTTTTTTTGTATGAGGGGTTGGGTGGAGGGCTAGAGTGGAGGATTTTGTTTACAGAAACATATGGAATACCACTTGATGTAAATGTTTGGGGGATTCTTAGGGTACACTGAAAGTGCAGTTAGCCTAATGGAAATCTTTGGCAGAAATAAAACTTGTTAAAATATACTCCAGAAAATGAAGAATTTCTCAGGTAAATTGGTTAATTCATAGTACTAAATTTACAACCCTGAATTTAAAGTTAAAATGTAAACAATAGTGAAAAATACTGTGTGATACCTTTTGTAAAGCACAGTAGTTGAGAAAACTGGCAGTACAAGCAGGAATCATTAATTTTACTTATTGTAAACTATACTTTTTCCTTGTAAGGTTATCGGGGAAAAACAGGTTTCCATATTTCTTTTTTTTTTTTTCTGAAGACAGTCAGACTGGAGTGCAGCGGTGCAATCTTGGCTCACTGCAACCTCCGCCTCTTGGGTTCAAGTGATTCTCCTGCCTCAGCCTCCCAAGTAGCTGGGATTACAGGCACCCACTCAAGCTAATTGTTGTATTTTTAGTAGAGATAGGGTTTCACCATGTTGGCCAGGCTGGTCTTGAACTCCTGACCTCAAGTGATCCACCCACCTCGGCCTCCCAAAGTGCTGGGACTGCAGGCGTGAGCCACTGCGCCCGGTCGGTTTCTGTATTTTTGTTGTTGTTGTTGCTGTTTTTTGAGATAGAGTCTCACTCTCTTGCCCAGGCCAGAGTGCAGTGGCGCAGTCTTGACCCACTGCAACCTCCACTTTCCGAATTCAAGCGATTCTCCTGCCTCACCCTCCTGAGTAGCTGGGACTACAGGTGTGTGCCACCATGCCTGGCTAATTTATTGTTTTTTATTTTTTATTTTTTAGTAGAAACGGAGTTTCACCATATTGGCCAGGCTGGTCTCAAACTCCTGACCCTGTGATCCACCCGCCTCGGCCTCCCTGAGTGCTAGGATTACAGGCGTGAGCCACCGTGCCCGGCCCTCTGTATTTTTTTAATGCAACATTACAGGGCAGAATAGAAAGGAGAACTTAGATATAGAGGTTTAAATGTATATATTGGGTAAAACTTTCCTTGTGCATAATATTACGTGTATTTTAGCATGTAATTGGATGGCTTAGGTTATGGGATTAATCCTTGGGTTTGTGATTACTTTGTTACTAACATTGATTTACTCAGATAATCTTCATGTGGGGAGAGATCAGAAATGCAGTATATTTAATCAAGCGCCCTTGAAACCATCTCAGTATAAAAGACCTGGGAGGACTAGTTTTAGAGTTCAGTGGTTGAGAAATTGTGTCTGACAGAGTAGGAATATAAAACTTGGACCTACAAATTTGCCTTTATTTCTTTGCAGCCTCCAACTGGTACAGATACTATGGTCAAAGCTGGAGTTAGCACTAACATAAGTACCAAGCACCAGTGTATTACTGCTATGAAAGAATATGAAAGCAAGTCACTAGAGGTCAGTAAAATACAATACAGAATGTCAGTCTAACCTTTTTGATTCTACTGGAATGCAGCTTTTAAAAATGGTTTTGATTATCTTTAGGATAGAGGGGTTCAGTTTGGGTTTATGTAAAAAATTAGCAACCAAATTATTTTTAAAAACCAAGTATTATTTCTAGGTATCTACTTGTTTAGGCAGGGATAATATTCAGGGATATGTGAAGGTATAGCACCCCAATGGTCTTTTTTTTTTTTTTTTTTTTTTTTGAGCTTTTTTGCCCAGGCTGGAATGCAGTGACACAATCACAGCACACTGCAGTCTCAGCTTCCCAGGCTCCATGTCCTTAGCCTCTCAAATAGCTGGGACTGCTGGCATGTGCCCCACGCCCAGCTAATGTTTAAAAATTTTTTTGTAGAGATGAGGTCTTACCATGTTGCTCAGGCTGGTCTCAAACTCCTGAGGTCAAGTGATCTTTCTTCCTCGGCCTCCCTGTGTGCTGGGATAACAGGCATGAGCCCCTGAGCCCGGTCTAATCGTCTGTTCTGATTGGATGTTGCTTCTGTTACACTGGGCAATGTGTATGCATGCATATGAAGTTGTTTTTAGTAAAATTATGCAAAGTCATACAGCTTAATAAAAGTTGTTCTTCTTTTTTTTTGAGCCAGTGTCTCACTCCGTCACCCAGGCTGGAGAGCAGTGGCGCATCTTGGCTCACTATGACCTCTGCCTCCCAGGTTCAAGCAATTCTTGCACCTCAGCCTCCCTAGTAGCTTGGATTACAGGTGTGGGCCACCACACCCAGCGAAATTTTTTTTTTTTTTTTGAAACGGAGTCTTGCTCTGTTGCCTAGGCTGGAGTGCAGTGGCGTGATCTCAGCTCACTATAAACGCTGCCTCCTGGATTTAAGCAGTCTCCGGAGTAGCTGGGATTGCAGCTGCACGCCACTATGCCCGGCTAATTTTTGATTTTTTGTAGAGTCGGGATTTTGCTGTGTTGGCCAGGCTGTTCTTGAACCCTGGCCTTGTGATCCGTCTGCCTCGGCCTCCCAAAATGCTGGGATTACAGGCATGAGCTGCAGCACCCAGCCACATTATGTACTTTTTAATGGCTATCTTTCAACATTGAGATATTCTTCCATGTTGTTGCATGAAGTTAGTTTGTTCATTCTTATTGCTTATGTAGTAGGTTGTTGTACGTTGTGATAGTCATTCCTGATTGTAGTGATTGCTTCTTTCTGCATACCAAACTATGCTTGCTTTATTGGGCTGTGCCAGGAACATACTGACTTGAGACAAAATTGGTAAAATTTATTCTTTTTCTAAATGTTTTGCCCCACAGAATCTGCATCTTTTAATTCACTATAATTTTTATTTTATTTTTATATTTTAGGGCTAGGGAGAGTTAGGATTATTTTATGGCATTTTACTGAAAGAGTATATTGTTTGTAAAAGAAAACTGAGATTAAGATATGATTGACTCTTTGTCTTGTAGTTTTACGATAATTATGGTATGAATTTTAATGTCTGTTGGAAATGTTTTTCTTTAATGATATAATGTTATTTCTTAGTTTTCTCTCTTTTAATCATGGTTCCTATGTGAAAGTAGAGCTTGAATACTAAATTCAAGTATTTAGACTCCTAAATATTTTTAGCTACATATTAAGATTAGAAATATGTTTTCCCTCCCTTCAGGAACTTCGTTTAGAGGATTATCAGGCTAACAGGAAAGGCCCACAGAACCAGGTGGGAGCAGGTACCACACCTGGCTTGTTTGGGTCTTCTCCAGCCACTTCCAGTGCAACAGGACTCTTCAGTTCCTCCACAACTAATTCAGGCTTTGCATATGGTCAGAACAAAACTGCCTTTGGAACTAGTAAGCACTTGATATCATATTAGATTATATTGAGGAGAGACAGATAACTAAAACTAAAACATAATTGCCATTTTGGGTTAAGTGGTATGGAGAAAAATAATAATTCAGGGATACCATAGGAATAGGGAGGAATGTCTGGATATATGTGGGGAAAGGGAGAAAGACAGTTTAAGATGAAGATGACTAAGAAATACTTCACATGAGAAGGTGATGTTTGAGCAGTGACGTATCTGAAGAAGATGAAAGAGCAAGTTGTACAGATTGCTGGGGGAAGAACATTCCAGCTAGTGGAAACTGAGTCTAAAAACTCTTTGAGTTTTGGCCATTTGAAGAGAGGGCAAGGGAAAATACTGGGGGATATGGGGCCATCTTTTATACGACTTTGTAGACTAATATCAAGACTTGAATTTTTACTTGATTTAGGAAATCCTGAGAGTTGTTTAGACAGAGAAGTCGTGATTGTGAGTGAAGGATGATTCTAAAGTCTCCTATATTGAGAGTAGGTGGTAAGAAAGAATAGAAACAAATTACTTAGAAAGCTGTTACCAACATGAGAGGTGTTAGTGGCTTAGACAAGGATGGAAAAGAGGCCAAGTGGAGTGGCTCATGCCTGCAATCCTAGCACTTTGGGAGGCCAAGGCAGGTGGGTTGCTTGAGGTCAGGAGTTCAAGACTAGCCTGGTCAACATGGTAAAACCCTGCCTCTACTAAAAATATGAAAATCAGTTGGACATGGTGGCAAGTGCCTGTAATCCCAACTACTTGGGAGGCTGAGGCAGGAGAATCGCTTGAACCTGGAGGGCAGAGGTTGCAGTGATCTGAGATCACACCATTACACTCTAGCCTGGGTGACAGAGCAAGACTCCATCTCAAAATAATAAGGATGGAAAAGAAAAAAGATGAGGTTCTGGACCCAGTTTGATTCTAGAACTGATGGGATTTGCCGATGGATTGGTTTAATGTGGGATATGAAAGAGGAGTTAAAGATGATGACTAATTTACTTCACAAAAATACTACTTTTGCAAAAGTAATGCACATATATGATACAAAGTTCACAAAATATAGAAAACTAAATAACCAGAGGTTATATACTTTGCTTCTACACTTTCCCCAGCCACCAGTTTGCCTCTGTATAGAAAAGCAAAAATTAGAGCTTTTCATAGCCTTCTAAAGAGATGTACAGGCCGGGCGCGGTGGCTCAAGCCTGTAATCCCAGCACTTTGGGAGGCCGAGACGGGCGGATCATGAGGTCAGGAGATCGAGACCATCCTGGCTAACACGGTGAAACCCCGTCTCTACTAAAAAAAATACAAAAAATTAGCCGGGCGAGATGGCGGGCGCCTGTAGTCCCAGCTACTCGGGAGGCTGAGGCGAGAGAATGGCGTAAACCCAGGAGGCGGAGCTTGCAGTGAGCTGAGATCTGGCCACTGCACTCCAGCCTGGGCGACAGAGCGAGACTCCGTCTCAAAAAAAAAAAAAAAAAAAAAAAGAGATGTACATACACATACACACACAAAAATACATATTTAAGTAATATTTAACCTACTTTTTCTTTTCTCTTTTTGAGACAGGGTCTTAGGTTCTTACTCCTGTTGCCCATGCTGGAGTGCAGTGGTGTGATCACAGCTCACTGCAGCCCCGACTTCCTGGGCTCAGGTGATTCTCCTACCTCAGCCACTCTATAGGCATGTGCCACCACACCCAACTAATTTTATTTTATTTATTTATTTATTTTTTGAGATGGAGTCTCACTGTTGCTCAAGCTGCGGTGCAGTGCAACCTCCAACTCCTAGGTTCAAGTGATTCTCCTGCCTCAGCCTCCTGAGGAGCTGGGGTTACAGGCGCCCGCCACTATGCCTGGCTAATTTTTTATATTTTTCATAGAGTTGGGGTTTCACTACGTTGGCTAGGCTGGTCTCAGACCCCTGACATCAGGCGATTAACCAGCCTCAGCCTCCCAGAGTGCTGGATTATAGGTGTGAGCCATGGTGCCAATCCCTAATTTTTTTTTTAGACGGAGTTTCGCTCTGTCGCCCAGGCTGGAGTGCAGTGGTGTGATCTCGGCTCACTGCATCCTCCACCTCCCGGGTTCAAGCAGTTCTCTGCCTCGGCCTCTGAAGTAGCTGGGATTACAGACGCCCACCACCATGCCTGGCTGATTTTTTTGTATTTTTAGTACAGATGGGGTTTTACCATCTTGGCCAGGCTGATCTGAACTCCTGACCTCAGGTGATCGCCCATCTCAGCCTCCCAGCTTGCTAGAATTACAGGCGTGAGCCACCGTGCCTGCCAGCATTGGCTAATTTTTGTATTTTTAGTAGAGATGGGGTTTTGCAATGTTGGCCAGGCTGATCTCGAACTCCTGGCCTCAAGCAGTCTGTCTGCTTGAGCCTCCCAAAGTACTGAGATTACCAGTGTGAACCACCATGTCCATCCTAATGTACTTTTCAATCTTGATATTCCATGATTTAGTTTAGTATGTGTTTTGTTTGTTTGTTTGTTTTTGAGACAGTCCCACCTTGTTGACCGGGCTAGACTGCAGTGGAGCAATCATAGCTCACTGCAGCCTTGAACTCTTGGGCCCAAGTAATATTCCCACCGTTCTGCCTGGCTAATGTTTCATAATTTTTTCTGTTTTTTGGTGGGAGTTAGAGGACACTGTCTAGCTCTGTCACCCAGGCTGTCGTGCAGTGGCTCCATCACAGCTCCCCACAGCCACAAACTCCCAGGCTCAAGCCATACTCCCACCTCAGTATCCCTAGTAGCTAAAACCACAGGCACAAGTCATTATGCCTGACTAATTTTTACAATTTTTTTATAGAGATGGGGTCCCATTGTGTTGCGTATGCTGTTCAGGAACTCCTGTCCTCAAGTGATCCTCCTGCCTTGGCCTCCCAAAATGTTGTTATTACAGATGTGAGCCACTGTGCCTGGCCCATATTCATTATTGAATATTACATATCAGACTCTGGGCTGGATATATTCATGTAAAGAAGCAGCCTTTGTTCTCAGTAACTTAGACTAGCAAGTTTAAAATACACATGCTGACTTCTAGTGTATTATCTTGTAAAATAGAAGGAAGCTGTGGACTTACAAGGGAAGATCATTTAGCCTAGTTAGACTTCTTGGGGTCAGGGTGTTATTACAGAAGTTAAAGTTTAAATCTAGAAGCCGGGCGCGGTGGCTCAAGCCTGTAATCCCAGCACTTTGGGAGGCTGAGATGGGCGGATCATGAGGTCAGGAGATCGAGACCATCCTGGCTAACACGGTGAAACCCCGTCTCTACTAAAAAATACAAAAAACTAGCCGGGCAAGGTGTCAGGCGCCTGTAGTCCCAGCTACTCGGGAGGCTGAGGCAGGAGAATGGCATAAACCTGGGAGGCAGAGCTTGCAGTGAGCTGAGATCCGGCCACTGCACTCCAGCCCGGGCGACAGAGCTAGACTCTGTCTCAAAAAAAATAAAAAAATAAAAAAAAAACAAATCTAGAGTTAGGTGAAGGATGGAAAATGAAAAGGTTATCAAGTAGTGAATGAAGGGTAGTAGATAACATAAGGACTTCAAATAACTGGACAGTGGAAGGTTTTGTATTTTTGGGTGTTTACATTTTTTTTCTTTTCTTTTTCCTAAAAGGTACAACCGGATTTGGAACAAATCCAGGTGGTCTCTTTGGCCAACAGAATCAGCAGACTACGAGCCTCTTCAGCAAACCATTTGGCCAGGCTACAACCACCCAGAACACTGGCTTTTCCTTTGGTAATACCAGCACTCTAGGACAGCCAAGCACCAACACCATGGTAAGGAAACAGACCGTTATTTACCTCCAGGTCTTACTTGTAGAGTTAAGTAATCATGTCTAACTAGCAAATTCTGCCTCTACTGCAGATCCTAAGAGTTGAGGGTATTTAATGAAGGGAAGAGAACAAAGTCTTAGAATAATTAAGACCTCGATTCTAGCCTGGGCTCTACTCTTTAATTGTTGAGATGCTGTTGAGGCGGTCACTTATCCTTTCTGAAAGTATTTTTCTCATCACTAAGTAGGAACTACTTAGTGGGCTGGACTTGGCCCTCTTGAAGCTATGTCTTGGAAGATTAACTGCAGCCATTCTATAGGGTATAGAAGAAAATACTTATTACTGACTATATTTTGGAATATAGCCAACAATAGGAACTAAGGGAGCTTTCAGCTAGTTCCCTTAGGGGGAATCATACAAATACATTTTTTTTTTTTTTTTAAAGGGAGACCTACAACTTAGAGCCATACTGTGTCCAAAGAGAAGGTCCTCATGGTCATTACTAGTTTATTTCTAGGGACCTTTTTTAGGGAAGTATGAAATTAAAGAATGAAGTGATATGTGAGTAATTGATCAGAACTTGGAATTTACCTCGTCTTAAAATTAGAGATACTTTCACTGATTAAAAAACAAGTATGGGCTGGGTACAGTAGCTTATGCCTGTAATCCCATCACTGCCGAGGTGGGCAGATCACTTGAGATCAGGAGTTCGAGACCAGCCTGGCCAACATGGTAAAACCCCGTCTCTGCTAAAAATACAAAACTTAGCCAGGCACAGTGGTTGGTGCCTGTAATCCTGACTACTTGGGAGGCTGAGGCACAAGAATAGCTTGAACCCAGGGGGAGGCAGAGGTTGCAGTGAGCTGGGATCGCTCCATGGCACTCCAACCTGGGCAACAAAGCGAGACTTCATCTCAAAAAAAAAAAAGTATGCTTGTACCCCCAGGTCTTCAAAATACTAGATGACCGATTTCAGTAACATATGAAAAAGATCAGCCGGGCATGCTGGCTCGTGCCTGTCATCCCAGCACTTTGGGAGACTGAGGTGGGGTGGATCATGAGGTCAGGAGTTCGAGACCAGCCTGGCCAACATGGTGAAACCCCAAAATACAAAATACAAAAATTACAAATACAAAATTTACCAAGAATACAAAATTACAAAATTACCAAATACAAAAATACAAAATACAAATATTACCAAAAATACAAAAATTAGCTGGGCATGGTGGCAGGTGCCTGTAATCGAAGCTACCCAGAAGGCTGAGGCAGGAGAATTGCGTAAACCCAGGAGGCAGAAGTTGCAGTTGAGCCGAGATTGTGCCACTGCACTCCAGCCTGGGCGACAGAGCAGGACTCCATCTCAAAACAAACACACAAACTAAAAAGGATCATAATCCATGACTAAGTGGGATTTATCCAAGGAAGATTGGTTCAACATATCATCATTAATCATTGTAATACACTGTGGTAATATAATTTTAAAAACAACCACATGATCATCTCAGTAGATACAGATAAAACATTTGACACTTTTACATGATTAAAACACTGAAGGAAGAATAAGAAGGAACCCAGAATAGCCAAAACAATCTTGAAAAACAACAAGTTGGAAGACCCTCAGGCTTCTCTCTCTTTTTTTTTTTTGAGACTGATTTTTCGCTCTTGTTGCCCAGGCTGGAGTCCAATGGCACGATCTCAGCTCACTGCAGCCTCTGCCTCCCGGGTCAAGAGATTCTCCTGCCTCAGCCTCCTACATAGCTGGGATTGCAGAAGTGTGCCACCATACCCAGCTAATTTTGTATTTTTAGTAGAGCCGAGGCTTCACCATGTTGGTCAGGCTGGTCTCGAACTCCTGACCTCAGGTAATCCAACCCGCCTCGGCCTCCCAAAGTGCTGGGATTCCAGGCATGAGCCACCGTACCCGGCCTTCATGTTTCTCAATTTTATTTATTTTTCTAAGACAGGCCTCGCTGCAGTTACCCAGGCTGGAGTGCAGTGGCGTGAACTCAGCTCACTTCATCCTCCGCCTCCTGGGCTAAGCGATCCTCCCACCTCACCTCCCAAGTAGCTGGGACCACAGGCAGGCACCACCATGTCCAGCTAATTTTTGTAGTTTTTGTAGAGATGGGTTTTCATCGAGTTATCCAGGCTGGTCTCGAGCTTCTGGGCTCAAACAATCTGTTCTCCTTGCACTCCCAAAGTGCTGAGATTACCTTTTAGCCAGGCCTTATTAGCACGTGGTTGTCGTCCCAGCTACTCAGGAGGCTGAGGTCGGGGAATCTCTGAGGTCAGGTGTGAGCAGCTGTACCTGGCTTTACTTCTCAATTTTAAAACTTACTATAAAGCAATAGTAATTGTGTTACTGACATAAGGAGAGAGATAGACCACAATTGAATAGAAGTGAGAGTCCAGAAATAAACCCTCACATTTGTAGACAATTGATTTTCAACAAGGATACCAAAACAGTTCAGTGAGGAACAATTTTCAACATGTGGTGCTGAGACAACTGATTATTCACATGCAAAATAATGAGGTTGGATTCTTTCTTCACAGCACTGAGTTAACTGCAAAAGTTAAAACTGATCAGTTTTTTTTTTTTTTTTTTTGAGACAGTCTTGCTCTGTTGCCCAGACTGGAGTGCAGTGGCACCATCTTGGCTCACTGCAGCAACCTCTGCCTCCTGGGTTTAAGCGATTCTCTTGCCTTGGTCTCCCAAGTAACTGGAATTACAGGTACACGCCACCGTGCCTGGCTAATTTTTTTGTATTAAGTGGAGACAGAGTTTCACCATGTTGGCCAGACTGGTCTCGAACACCTGACCTCAAGTGATCCGACTGCCTCGGCCTTCCAAAGCGCTGGGATTTCAGGTGTGAGCCACTATGTCTGGCCAAAAATTGATCAAATTTCTAAATGCAAGAGCTAAAATTATAAAACTGTTAGAAGAAACCTAGTTAGACAATAATATCTTAGATACGACACCAAAAGCAAAAGCAGAAAAAGAAAAAATAGATAAATTGGGCTTTTTCAAAATTAAAACCTTTTAGCCAGGCCTTTTAGCACATGCTTGTTGTCCCAGCTACTCAGGAGGCTGAGGTGGGGGAATCACTGAGATCAGGAGTTAGAAGCTGCAGTGCACTATCATCGTGCTGTGAATAGGCCACTGTACTCTAGCCTGAGTAATGTAATGATACCCTATCTCTTAAAAAAAAAAAAAAAAAAAATAGCAGAAAAACATTTATATATCAAGGGGATATCATCAAAATGAAAAGAAGACCTGTAAATGGAAGAAAATATTTGAAAATCATACATGTGATATAGGACTTGTATCCAGGATATATATAAATAACTCTTATAATTCAATAGTAAGACAATAACTTACTTAAAAAGGGCCCAGGATTTGAATTGACATTTCTCCAAAGAAGATATGTAAGTGGTGTGATAATATGCTTAACATCATAAGTCATCAGGGAAAGGCAAATGAAAACCAAAATGAAATACCACTTTGCACCTACTTGAAAGATAAAATAAAGACAGTAATAGGCCAGGCGTGGTGACTCACGCCTTTAATCCCAGCACTTTGGGAGGCCGAGGCGGGCAGATCACGAGGTCAGGAGTTCGAGACTAGCCTGGACAACATGGTGAAACCCCATCTCTACTAAAAATAACAAAAAATTATCCGGGCATGGTGGTGCCCACCTGTTGTCCCAGCTACTCGGGGTGCTGAGGCAGGAGAATCTCTTGAACCCGGGAGGTGGAGGTTGTGGTGAGCCGAGATCGCGCACTGCACTCCAGCCTCGGTGACAGTGTGAGACTCAACAAAAACAAAAAAAAAGACAGTAGTAAATATTGAACCTGGAGAAGTTGGAACCCTTATACATAGATGGTAGGAATGTAAAATGGTGCCACCCCGTTAGAAAACAGTTTGGTGGTTCCTCAAAATGTTAAACAGAGTTATGATATGAACCTGTAGTTACACATCTTGGGATTTACCAAAGAAAAATAAGACACTGACTTGTACACAAATGAACATAACAGGATTATTCATAATGACTAAAATGTAGAAATAACCTAAAGATCTATTAACAATGAATGGGTAACCAATTGTGGTATATGCATATAATGGAATATTGTTTAGCCATAAATTGGAATGAAGTACTGATCCATGCTACAACACAGGTGAACCTTGAAAACGTGCTACCTGAAACAAGTCTGTCAGAAAAGACCACATTTTTAATGACTCCATTCATAGTAAATGTTCAGATTTTTTTTTTTTTTTTTTTTTTTGAGACGGAGTCTCGCTCTGTGGCCCAGGCTGGAGTGCAGTGGCCGGATCTCAGCTCACTGCAAGCTCTGCCTCCCGGGTTTACACCATTCTCCTGCCTCAGCCTCCTGAGTAGCTGGGACTACAGGCGCCCGCCACCTCGCCCGGCTAGTTTTTTGTATTTTTTAGTAGAGATGGGGTTTCACCGTGTTAGCCAGGATGGTCTTGATCTCCTGACCTCATGATCTGCCCGTCTCGGCCTCCCAAAGTGCTGGGATTACAGGCTTGAGCCACCACGCCCGGCCTAAATGTTCAGAATTTTTAAAAAATCCACAGAAAAAGATGAATGGTTCTCTAGGGATGGGGAGTAATTGCTGATGGGTCTGGGATTCTTTTGAGGGTGGTGAGAATTTAGATAGCAGGGATGGTTGCACAACTGTGAACATGCAAAACATCACTGAATAGTCCACTGTAAATGAGTGATGTGTGTGTAAATTTGTGGTGTGTGAATTGTGTCTCAATAAAACTTTAAAAAACAGCACAGTGAATTCCCTCTTTAGCAAGTCTGTTAGCACAATATTTTTCCTTTGTTAATGCATAAGTAAAATACATTGTTAAACATAGGATGATGCAGACTACTCATTGGAAATGAGTATAGTGTCTCATTTAGAATTAAGGCTTTTGGCTGGGTGCAGTGGCTCACGCCAGTGTTTTGGGAGGCCAAGGCGGATGGATCACCTGAGGTCAGGAGTTTGAGACCAGCCTGGGCACATTGTGAAACCCCATCTCTACTAAAAATGCAAAAATTAGCTGGACGTGGTGGTGTGCCCTTGTAGTCCCAGCTACTTGGGAGGCTGAGGCGACAGAATCACTTGAACCTAGGAGGCGGAGGCTGCAGTGAGCTGAGATTGTGCTGCTGCACTTCAGCCTGAGCAACAGAACGAAACTCCATTATCAAAAAAGGAATAAGGCTCTTTAACATAACACTCCTACCTCAGTCCATGTTGATTTATTTTCGCTGATTATTTTTGGTTACTTGATTTTAAGTCCACTCCCCAGCTTGATAGTGATTAGTTCTTTTCACCTAAATCTAAGTTATTTAGCCTAGTATCTGTCATATAAGTTTGAAAAAATGGTAACTTTTTTTTTTTTTGTTAATCTGAGATTCATTGCGGAAACTATTGTAGGGTATCTTTTCATCTATATAAACTTCTTTGCAGGGTTTATTTGGAGTAACCCAAGCCTCACAGCCTGGAGGTCTTTTTGGGACAGCTACAAACACCAGCACTGGGACAGCATTTGGAACAGGAACAGGTCTCTTTGGGCAGACCAATACTGGATTTGGTGCTGTTGGTTCGGTAGGTTTCTGCAGTTGACTGTAATTTGAAGATGTGTGTAGATTTGTTAAAGGAATTTTCTTCTAAGGATCTGACTCTCTTGCAAGTATTTTTATTGGGTATATTACTGCACCAGCCTAATATGATTTGATTTTGAGAACAAAAGGCTATGTGATATAAGATGTAATTTCAGGTTAACTTCAGGTTTGTTTTCAATTAATAAATTCTTTTCTTTTTAAAATTTCTTTGCCTCAGTGCTTATGTGCATCGTACTTCTGATAGCATTGGTTAAATTGTTGAGTCTAAATTCAAGTTCTTTTGCTTTGTTTGAATCAGATGATTTTTAACTCCTAGTTCTTCCCTCTTTTGTAGGTGATAAATTGGCATGATATTTGGGAATGAAATGTTTTTGGGGTTGATCAAGTTGTTGAAATTGTTGAGATACTCATGGAAGAAGCTTTGAACTTGCTGTTGTGAGTCGGTTAAAAAAAGAAAAAAGGGCCAGGTGCGGTGGCTCACGCCTGTAATCCTAGCATTCTGGGTGGCCGAGGCCAGTGGATCACCTGAGGTCAGGAGTTTGAGACCAACCTGGCCAACGTGGTGAAACCCCATCTCTCCTGAAAATACGAAAAAACACTAGCCGGGTGTGGTGGTGGGTGCCTGTAATCCTAGCTACTTGAGATGCTGAGGCAAGAGAATCACTTGAACCCAGGAAGTGGAGGTTGCAGTGACCCAAGATCTCCCCATTACACTCTAGCCTGGGCAACAAGAGCAAAACTCCGTCTTATAAAAAAGGAACACAAAGTCCCTAAAACATATGGTCCTGTTTTCATGGAGGTTGAAATTTCTCTTTTCTTTTTTTAAACTTTGGACAGATAATTGAGGTGAGAAATTGAGAAAATTAGATAATGCTTCAAGACATTCTGATACTTTTGTTGTTGTGGTTGTGGTTGTTTTTGAAACTGAGCCTTATTCTGTTGTCCAGGCTGTACTACAGCGGCATGATCTCGGCTCACTGCAACCTCTCCCTCCCAGGCTCAAGTGATTCTCGTGCCTCAGCCTCCCAAGTAGCTGGGATTATAGGCGTGTGACACCATGCCAGGCTAATTTTTTTTTTTTCTTTTTTTTGGGGACGGAGTCTCGCTGTGTTGCCCAGGCTGTAGTACAGTGGCGCACGATCTCAGCTCACTGCAATCTCTGCCTCCCAGGTTGAAGCAATTCTCTGCCTCAGCCTCCTGAGTAGCTGGGGTTACAGGCATCCGCCACCATGCCCAGCTAATTTTTGTATTTTTAGTAGAGACAGGGTTTCACCATGGTGGCCAGGCTGGTCTTGAACTCCTGACCTCATGACCCACCTGCCTTGGCCTCCCAGAGTGCTAGGATTACAGGCGTGAGCCACCACGCCTGGCCTTAATTTCTGTATTTTTTAGTAGAGGTGGGATTTTGCCATGTTGGCCAGGCTGGTAACTCATGGCCTCAAGTGATCCTCCCACCTTGGCCTTTCAAAGTGCTGGGATTACAGGCGTGAGCTACTGTGCCTGGCTTCCAGTACTTTCTAGTGACAGATTTATTGATGTATAGTTCACATGCCATACAATTTGTCTCTTTAAAGTGTACAGCTAGGTGGTTTTTAGTACATCGACAAAATGTGCAACTATCAGTAGTTTTAGAACATACTCATTATGCCAAAAAGAAATGTCGTAGTCATTGGCAGTCACTCCCGATTTTCCTCTAATCATCTTAAGCCTACTTTCTCTCTATGGATTTGACTATTTTGAACACTTCGTGTAAATGGAATCATAATATATGGTCTTTTGTGATTGGTGTCTTTTACTTAGCATAGCGTTTTCAAGGTTCGTCCATGTTGTAGCATGTTCAAAGTTTTTCTTGTAATGATTTCTTCTGGCATAGTAAATATTTGCTACATTTCTCTTAACAGGTAAAAAGATATTTGATGGCCTTGTTTTTTTTTTTTCTTTGCCTCACTGAAATCCGGTTTCATTGGATTCATTGTGTTTCAGTGGTAATCCTTAGGGGTCACCATTAACTTTTCAGGCCAGAAGCATTCTGTGTTTATATTTTTTGATAGCCTTTATTCATCTTTTTTCTACCTTTTTTATAAATGTTAGGACATCTTTCCCCCACCCCGTACCCAATCCAATATACCTGAGGTAACCTGTATTTAGTTTGGTGTGTGTCTTAATATTATTTTAAATTTTCCTGTATTCTATTCTTTTTAGACCCTGTTTGGCAATAACAAGCTTACTACATTTGGAAGCAGCACAACCAGTGCACCTTCATTTGGTACAACCAGTGGCGGGCTCTTTGGTAACAAACCAACCCTGACTTTAGGAACCAATACAAACACTTCTAATTTTGGTACATATAAAAAGCAGGTTTGGCTCTCTTAAAGTTACACTGACTATACCACACATTATTCTCCTGATTCGTATGATTGGAAATATTTAAAAGTTCTCAGGTAAGCCATAGCTTGATGTGAAGTACAAGAGGGAAAGGTTTAAAGTCCTGGATATGGCTTGAGATAATTAGTAGGCATGTAAATTTGCTTTTCATTTACTTTGGATTACCTCAGCAATAGCTGAGAACCCATAAAGGAAACACATTTGGTTAAGTGACACATTGTGTGAGGCCAGGTTTCAAACCTGTGGTGGTATACAGGAGATATTTGGTTGTTCTTATTTTTGTTGTTGGTTTGTTGTGTGTTTTGTTTTTGCTTTTTGTTTTTTGTTCTGGTTTTTTTTTTTTTTTTTTTTTTTTTGTGGATAACAGGGTCTTTATATCGCCTCAGCCTCCCAAAGTGCTGAGATTACAGGTGTGAGCCACTGCAACTGGCCTGGTTATTCTAAGTGAAAGTCGAAATATGCCAGGTATTGTGGTAAGCACCTGTAGTCCCAGCCATTATGGAGGCTGAGTCAGGTGTATCACCTAGGAGTTCAAGGCTGCAGTGTGCTGTGATCACACTTGTGAATTGCCACTGCATTCCAGCCTAGGCAACATAGTGGAAGCAGGTCTCTAAAAAAATAAAATAAGAAAAATAATATAAGAAAGTTGAAACCTTTCTGATTTGGGGAATTATTCAGTGGTTTATTTTTTACTGTTTCAAAAATTTTGAATGCATGTTCATTGTTGTTAAAAATCTGGAAAATACAGAAAAGATTGAACAATAATTTTAAAAGCCTTAACCTACTGTCTTGGAGATATGCTGGAAAAATTTAAACCAGTTTTATGGAACATGATATTCTTACTATTATTTTATTTTTTGTTTTTTATTTTATTTTGAGGTGTAGTCTCACTGTGTCGCCCAGGCTGGAGTGCAGTGGCATGATCTCGATCTCGGCTCACTGCAACCTCTGCCTCCCGGTTTCAAGCGATTCTCCCGTCTCAGCCTCCCGAGTCACTGAGATTACAGGCACGCACCACTGTGCCTGGCTAATTTTTGTATTTTTAGTAGAGACAAGGTTTCACCATGTTGGCCAGGCTGGTCTGAACTCCTGAATTCAAGTGATCTACCTGCCTTGGCTTCCCAAAGTGCTGGAATTATAGGCGTGAGCCACCATGTCCAGTCAGTATTTTCAATATGTCTTATAACTACCTAATTATGTTTTCAAAATTCAGCATCTGTCAGATCAGATATAGGAAGTTTATTCTGTTTGTCGAGGGAATAGTGGTTCAAATATTTCTTGAGGATTTTGTGTGCCAGAGACATCACTAGGCACTGATAGGTTCTATTTGGGAGATGAGTACAAAGACATGGTTATTTGGTGTAGGTCAGCAGTTAACTCAGTTTTTTAATGGGCCTTTGAACAGTCTTGTAATATACTGGAGAAAGAGATCATATTGAACATCTGTTGGAAGATTAATATGTTTTATCTAACTGTCAACTACATGAGGAAGGCGGATAGGTCATTGATAGGTACCAATTCCTAAATTGATGTGTTTCGTTTCATTTTTATAATCCCTTTTAGTCATTTTGCTCATTTACTACCAGAAATGATTATAGTTCCTATAATTCCTTTTGGTCATACTCTGTTTGAAACAACCATTTTGAGACAGTGGGCTTGGTTACCGTAGATGAGATACTTGGCGTCTGTCTCTCTGTCTCTCTGTCTCTGTCTTTGTCTCTCTTTCTCTTTCTCTCTCTCTCCATCTCTCCCTCCCTCCTTCACTCTTTCTCCCCCCCTCCCCCTCCCCTCCCTCTCTCTCCCCCCTCCTTCCTCTCTCTCTCTCCCCCCCTCCCCCTCCCTCCTCCTCCTCTCTCCCGCTCTCTGCCCCACTCCCCCTCTCCCTCTCTCCGCCTCTTACCTCCCTCCCTTCCTCCCTCCCTCCCAGGCTGTAGTACAGTGGCACAACCTTGGCTCACTGCAACCTCCACCACCTGTGTTTGAGTGATTTTCCTGCCTCAGCCTCCCGAGTAGCTGGGATTACAGGCGCCTGCCACCACACCCAGCTAATTTTTGTATTTAAAGTAGAGATGGGGTTTCACCACATTGGCGAGGCTGGTCTGGAACTCGTAACCTCAGGCGATCCGCCCTCCTCAGCCTCCCAAAGTGCTGGGATTACAGGTGTGAGCCACTGCACCCATCCCTACTTATTTCTTACCTGTAAAATTAAAATGAAAAGATGGTTAAGGGTCAATTAGCGTTTCTCAGCCTTTTCTGTTATCATTTACCCTTCCCCATGGACCCTTTGTAGACTATTTTTTTGTTTTTAAGATTTACCTGTTGTAATGGAACTGTTTTTTCTTTCGTTTGTTTATTTATTTATATTTTTGAGACAGAGTCTCGCTCTGTTGCCCAGGCTGGAGTGCAGTGGCCCGATCTGGGCTCAAGGCGAGCTCCATCTCCTGGGATCACGCCATTCTGCTTCAGCCTCCCAAGTAACTGGGACTACAGGTGCCCACCACCACGCCTGGCTAATTTTTTTTTTAGTATTTTTAGTAGAGACGGGATTTCACCATGTTAGGCAGGATGGTCTCGATCTCCTGACCTCATGATCCACCCGCCTTGGCCTCCTAAAGTGCTGGGATTATAGGTGTGAGCCACCGCACTCGGCCTGTCTTAATCATCTTCTCCCTTCCCCTGATATTTTCATACACACATATACTGTGTATCTGTTTATGTTGTATGACTCTTTGGAGGGCCACAAACTATCATAATCTGTGATATTGTAGTCCCTCAAGAACCAATTTCCACTCCTTTTGAAAATGTGTGTGTTTAATAAAAGCTCTTTTTTTTTTTTGTAACATGCTTCATGTTCAAGATTAAATGCTATTTTTCTTTTTTCCTTTTTCTTTTCTTTCTTCCTTTTTTTTTTTTGAGACGGAATTTCGCTCTTGTTGCCCAGCCTGGAGTGCAGTGGCGTGATCTCAGCTCACTGCAACCTCTGCCTCCTGGGTTCAAGTGATTCTTCTGCCTCAGCCTCCCAAGTAGCTGGGATTACAGGCATGCACCACCACACCCAGCTAATTTTTGTATTTTTAGTAGAAACAGGGTTTTACCATGTTGGCCAGTCTAGTCTTGAACTCCTGACCTCAGGTGATCTGCCTGCCTCAGTCTCCCAAAGTGTTGGGATTACAGGTGTGAACCACCACCACGCTCAGACCTACCTTCCTTCCTTCCTTCCTTCCTTCCTTCCTTCCTTCCTTCCCTCCTTCCCTCCCTCCCTCCCTTCCTTCTTTCCTTCCTTCCTTCCTTCGTCTGTCTGTCTTTCTTTCTTTCTTTCTTTCATTTCTTTCCTTTCTCTTCTTTCCTTCTCTTCTTTCTCCTCTCTTCTCTCTTCTCTTTTCTCACTCTGTCTCCCAGACTAGAGTGTACTGGTGTGATCTCAGCTCACTGCAACCTCCGCCTCCTGGGCGCAAGTGATCCTCCCACCTAAGCCTCCTGAGTAGCTGGGACTACAGGCATGTGATACCACATCTGGCTAATATTTGTATTTTTATAGAGACAGGATTTACCATGTCACCCAGGCTGGCCTCAAACTCCTGAGCTCAGGTGATCCGCCTGCCTTGACCTCACAAAGTGCTGGGATTACAGGCATGAGCCACTGTGCCCGGCCGATAACATTTTTTTTAAAGATATATTTGATGTTAATCTATGTTTGCAGGTTTCTGATTTGCTTAGAGTTTTGTTTTGTTTTTTTTTGGTGTGTGAATATATTTACAGTCATGTTCAGTGATAGGACAGTGAAAGGTGTCATCTTTAGCTGAGTTGCCTTACTAACTTGTGTGCTGAATATGAATTGTCTTTTTAATTGTTATTTTTAAAATTGAATTTTGTAAGTTGATAAACTTGTCTGTGAGAATCGGAGGAAATGTGTGGTATAAACAGTGTAAATTGGGATTTATTTCCCTCCTGTGGGTGTGAGGTAGTTCACGAGTATCTTGTTTTCTGCTGCTTATGGGGCTGTAAGATCCCTTTTGATTAAATTTTTATTCAAAAAGAAAAATCTCCAAGTACATTTTCTATTTTTTCATCAAGGAAAATTGATGATGCTTGAGTAGGCAGCACTCCATTTTTGTGGCATAGCTATTAGAACAATTCAAGAGGAGATTCAATGAATGTCTGAGTCAAATATATAGCAATTAAGTCAGGTTACTTGTTTGGATTTTATTTTATGTATTTATTTTTTTTTTGAGGTGGATTCTCGCTCTGTCACCCAGGCTGGAGTGCAGTGGCATGATTTTGGCTCACTGCAACCATCACCTCCCGAGTTCAAGCAATTCTCTGCCTTAGTCTCCCGAGTAACTGGGATTATAGGCACCCGCCACCACGCCTTGCTAATTTTTGTATTTTTGGTAGATACGGGATTTCACCATCTTGGCCAGGCTGGTCTTGAACTCCTGACCTTGTGATCCACCCCCCCCCCCCCCAGGCCTCCCAAAGTGGTAGGATTACAGGTGTGAGCCACTGTGCCCGGCCTATTTGCTTGGATTTTAAAATGACATGAAATACAATTGTTTTTGAACTTTTACATTCTTAGCTTTTTTCTTGATTTTTTTTTCTTTCAGATAATAATCCAAGTACTGACACGACAAAGTACAATATTAGTGATACTTTTTGGTCTGTTCCAAAATAGTCTCTTTACTGTGTTTGTTATCTTTTTGGACTGGTTTCCCTCTATGATTTTTTTTTTTCTTTTGGAGACGGAGTCTTGCTCCGTTGCCCAGGCTGGAGTGCAGTGGTGTGATCTCAGCTCACTGCAACCCTCTGTCTCCTTGGTTCAAGTGATATTCCTGCCTCAGCCTCCCAAGTCACTGGAATTACAAGTGTGCACCACCACAGCCAGCTATTTTTTTTTTTTTGTAGTGGTAGTAAAGAAGAGGTTTCACATGTTGGCTAGGCTAGTCTTAAACTCCTGATCTCAAGTAATCTACCTGCCTCTGCCTCCCAATGTGTTGGGATTACAGGTGTGAGCCATCGTGCCCAGTACTTTATGACTTTTAAATGACTTCATATGTTTTACAAACAGGGTTTTCTGGCTGGTTATTTTTTTCTCTTAGGAGAAATTAATGACATATTCATTAATTGTTTCATTGATATTTAGTTCCAAAAGGAATAATGAAACTTTGTGAACATAGGTGAACAAAAGAAAGTAATGGCAGCAGTACAGAATAGGATCTTTGTTTGATACCTATGGATTTTTTAAATTTTTTTTTTGAGCTAGTGTCTCACTGTGTCACCTAGGCTGGAGTGCAATGGTGTGATCTCGACTTACTGCAACCTCTGCCTCCTGGATTCAAGTGATTCTCCTGCTTCAGCCTCCCAAGTAGTTAGGATTCTGGGTGTGCACCACCATGCCAGCTAATTTGTGTATTTTTAGTAGAGATGGGGTTTCTCCATGTTGGCCAGACTGGTCTTGAACGTGTAACCTCCAGTGACCCGCCCACCTTGGCCTTCCAAAGTGCTGGGATTACAGTTGCCAGCCACTGTGTCCGGCTAATACCTGTGGATTTTAAAGGGGAATTATAGGATTTTGTCTAAATGGTGGCTCATAGTGAAGGAGACTTCTCATGTGTAATCAGTTACACCTTACTATCCAGGCCTGGTTCATCTGTTCAAAATAAAAGCTACTATAGAGAGTTTTGTAGGTAATTTTTTTCTTAGCAAGGACTTTTAGGTTCAGTTAAAGTGTCTTTGTTGATTGTTTTATTTTTATTTTATTGTATTGCATTTTTTTTAAAACAGAGTCTCACTCTATCCAAGCTGGAGTGCAGTGGCGCGATCTTGGCTCACTGCAACTGCCGTCTCCCGGGTTCAAGTGATTCTCCTGCCTCAGCCTCCCAAGTAGCTGGGATTATAGGCATGCGCCACCATGCCTGGCTAATTTTGTATTTTTTGTAGAGACGGGGTTTCACCATGTTCTCTAGGCTGTTCTTGAACTCCTGACCTCATGATCCGCCCACCTTGGCCTCCCAAAGTATTGGGGTTACAGTTGTGAGCCAGCACGCCTGGCCAATTGTTTTATTTTTTTTAGTACAACTTAGGAGGAGTGAATTTTTCTTCTAAATAAACTTGAATCATGCATTGAAAGCTTTGGGCCTCACAAAAGCAATGTTCCCAAAGCTCAAACACATTCACTTTGCTTGAATATTGATATTATCCTGTATTGAATTGATATTTATTTATTTTATTTACTTATTTTTATTTGTTTTTGAGACAAAGTCCTGCTCTGTCGCCCAGGCTGGAGTGTAGTGGCGCGATCTAGGCTCACTGCAACCTCTCTCTCCTGGGTTCAAATGATTTTCCCACGTCAGCCTCCTGAGTAGCTGGGATTACAGGCACCCACCATCATGCCTGGCTAATTTTTTTTGTATTTTTGTAGAGACGGGGTTTCACCATGTTGGCCAGGCTCCTCTTGAACTCTTGACTTCAGGTGATCCTTCTGCCTCGGCCTCCCAAAGTAGTGGGATTATAGGCGTGAGCCACCATGCCTGGCCTCTGAATTGATATTTCCAGGCTGAAATGTAATTAAGTAAATATGAAGACTTGTTAGCATATGTGAAAATTTTTTTTAAAGTTATCCTACAAGTTAGGAGTCCTAAATATTAACTGAAAGGTTCACAACTTTTAGAGTCAGACTGCTTTGTGTTAAACTCCCTTATAGAGGAAATTGAGAGTTATGTTAAAAGTACAGTCCACTCATTCTTTTGTTTTCCTAGGTTTTGGCACAAATACCAGTGGGAATAGTATTTTTGGAAGTAAACCAGCACCTGGGACTCTTGGAACTGGTCTTGGTGCAGGATTTGGAACAGGTAAGAAACTGCTACCATGAGATCTAGGAAGTGACACAACTTGACTTTCTGGTTTCTGGAACATGAGAGATCTATTTGATTATATTACTGGAATTAAGAAGTCTACCTTTTCATTTTTCTAGTTGGGTTTATAAAACATGCCCAGCAGTTATGCTTTACCAGGCTTTAAAATATTGGCACATTTGTCTTAGAAGCAGTATGCTCCCTTTTCTACAGAGTGTCCTCTGATAGTCCTGGTCTATTTGAGATTTTTAGTATTTAATATGAGAATTGTCATGAGGACATTAACTTTCAGTTTCCCCATGTTACTTTTCTAACAGAGATTTGAGACCTTAAACTGTTTATCAAAGTAAGCCCTAATAGAAAGGCAGAGCAATAAAAGCACGTGCTGATGTAATTCTCCTTTGCAAGGAGAATTTCATTTAGTTCGATTGTCATATAGACCAGTGTCACCCCTTTTCCCTGATCCCTACTGTTAACAGCTATTTTTCAGTGCCTTTGAAGATACCCACCCTTCTACCTGCCCAGTTGTTTTTAAACAGTTGGAGGGTGATGATGATCATAAGATATATAAATGTTTTCGCATGTACAGTAAAACGAGGTTGTTTAATTAAACAGTTTAGCCTACTCTTTCATTTCATTTGCCTGCAGGTGTGGTCAGTTAGTGTTAAACCATTTCCATAGTCTCTGCTTCCACTGTCCAGTTAATCTGTTTTTTTCCCTTGTATCATCTGAGCATTCATCTGTCATTTCCTTCTTTTTTTTGTTTTTTGTTTTTTGTTTTGGAGACGGAGTCTTGCTCTGTTGTTCAGGCTGGAGTGCAGTGGTGCAATCGCAGTTCACTGCAACCTCCGCCTCCCAGGTTGAAGCAATTCTCCTCCCTCAGCCTTCCTAGTAGCTGGGATTACAGGTGTACACCACCATGCTTGGCTAATCATTGTATTTTTAGTAAAGATGGGGTTTCACTATGTTGGTCAGGCTGCTCTTGAACTCCTGATCTCAGGTGGTCCTCCCTCCTCGGCCTCCAAAGTGCTGGGATTACAGGTGCAAGCCACTGTACCTGGCTGTCATTTCCTTCTTAATGGAACCTCATTTTGTACTATGAGCTGCTTTTGTGGTTTTTATTTTTATTTTTTTCAATTTTCCTTTTTTTTTTTTTTTTTTCAGATGGAGTCTTGCTCCGTCCCCCAGGCTGGAGTGCAGTGGCGTAATCTCGGCTCACTGCAACCTCCACCTCCCGAATAGCTGGGACTACAGTCGCACGCCACCACGCCCAGCTAATTTTTGTATTTTTAGTAGGGACAGGGTTTCACTGTGTTGGCCAGGCTGGTCTTGAACTCCTGAGTTCGTGATCCTCCCGCTTCAGCCTCCCTAAGTCCTGGGATTACAGGCATGAGCCACTGCGCCCAGCCTTCAGTTTTCTTTTTAAGATTAAAGGTGTTTTGTTTTGAGACAGGTTCTTGCTCTGTTGCCCAGGCTGGAGTGCATTGGCATGATCACAGTTCACTGCAGCCTCTACCTCCTGGGCTCAAACCATCCTGCCACCTCAGCCTCCCTAGTAATTGGGACAACAGATGCAAGCCACCATGCTCAGCTAATTTTTTAATATTTTGGAGAGATGAGGTTGGCCTGTTTTGCCCAGTCTGGTCTCGAACCCCTGGGCTGAAGCCATCCTCCTGCCTTGAGCTCTTAAAGTGCTGGGAATACAGGCATGAGTCAGTGCTCCCTGCTTAAGATAAAAGATGTAAGTGCTGGTAAAAAGTTTTTTTTTTTTTTTTTTTGAGACGGAGTCTCGCTCTGTGGCCCAGGCTGGAGTGCAGTGGCCAGATCTCAGCTCACTGCAAGCTCCGCCTCCCGGGTTCACGCCATTCTCCTGCCTCAGCCTCCCGAGTAGCTGGGACTACAGGCGCCCGCCACCTTGCCCGGCTAGTTTTTTTTGTGTGTTTTTTTAGTAGAGACGGGGTTTCACCATGTTAGCCAGGATGGTCTCGATCTCCTGACCTTGTGATCCGCCCGCCTCGGCCTCCCAAAGTGCTGGGATTACAGGCTTGAGCCACCGCGCCCAGCCTGGTAAAAAGTTTTTAACAATTCAGAAGTTTCATGAAAAGCCCCGTGTTTTTCAACTGTGAAGTAATTAGGTTTGTTGGGCATGTATCTTGTCAGACCCCTTTCTATGCATTTTTCGGACATGTTTACACACACACACACGTCTGTACATACATGTCTTTTATATTTAGGGGTTAGGATTATATTCTTGTTTGTTTTTTGAGACGGAGTTTCGCTCTTGTTCCCCAGGCTGGAGTGCAGTGGTGCGATCTTGGCTCACCACAACCTCCGCCTCCCGGGTTCAAGCGATTCTCCTGCCTCAGCCTCCCGAGTAGCTGGGATTATAGGCATGTGCCTCCACGCCCAGCTAATTTTGTATTTTTAGTAGAGACGGGGTTTCTCCATGTTGGTCAGGCTGGTCTCAAACTCCCGACCTCAGGTGATCCCCCTGCCTTGGCCTCCCAAAGTGTTGGGATTACAGGTTTGAGCCACCTTGCCCAGCCTAGAATTATATTTTTAAATGGAAACTATACCCTGTATGAGTGACTTTTAAGCCAAAGGCTGAGATGCATTGTTGGTTATAATTAATATAGTTGCCTGCAATCAGCTTTTTAAGAAAATGAAGTAGAATTAAAAATCAGTAGGCTGGGCCTAATGGGTTACGCTTGTAATCCCAGCACTTTGGGAGGCCTAGGCAGGATTGCTTGAGGTCAGGAGTTTAACATCATCTTGAGCAACATAGTTAGATGCTATTAAAAAAATAAATAAATAAAATAGATATGCATGGTGACATATGCCTATAGTCCTAGCTACTCAAGCAGCTGAATGAGATGTGCTGTGGGAGGATCACTCAAGTCTGGGAGGTAGATGCTGCAGTGGGTTATGATCGTACCACTGCACTCCAGCCTGGGTAACAGAATGAGACTCTCTTTAAAAAAAAAAATCGGCTGGGCGCGGTGGCTCAAGCCTGTAATCCCAGCACTTTGGGAGGCCGAGACGGGCAGATCACGAGGTCAGGAGATCGAGACCATCCTGGCTAACACGGTGAAACCCCGTCTCTACTAAAAATACAAAAACTAGCCGGGCGAGGTGGCGGGCGCCTGTAGTCCCAGCTACTCGGGAGGCTGAGGCAGGAGAATGGCGTGAACCCGGGAGGCGGAGCTTGCAGTGAGCTGAGATCCGGCCACTGCACTCCAGTCCGGGCGACAGAGCGAAACTCCACCTCAAAAAAAAAAAAAAAAATCATTTGAAATATTAAGGTTAATATTATTTTATGAAACTTTGTTTCAATTGTGTTTATGTGTTTTGGATCTCAGTGTTTTTCATAGCATGTGCTGTAGTCGAAAATGTTTGAAAGCACTGTCTTACATGGTGTTCTGTGACTTGTATTTTCATTTCACATAATACCAGTTTTTCTTTTGGTCAGTACATACAGATCAATCTCATTTTTAAAAACCCTATTTAGAGCTGGATGAGGTGGCTCATGCTTGTAATCCCAGGTCTTTGGGAGGCTGAGGTGGGTGGATTGCTTGGGTAACATAAGGAGACCCTGTCTGTACTAAAAATGCAAAAAGTTAGCTGGGCTTGGTGGCTTGTGCCTGTAGTCCGAGCTAGTCGGGAGGCTGAGGTGGGAGAATCACCTGAGCTTTGGAAGTCAAGACTGTAGTGAGCAGTGATCATTCCACTGCTCTCCACACAGGTTGATGGGAATGAGACTTTTTTCTCATTCCCCCCAAAATTTTTTAGTATTCCATTAAATACAGTTTACACACATCATACATATACCTTTACTTATTTAACATTTCATCTATTGATGGACATTTGAGTTATTTGATAATGCTGGCAAAGCCCTCAGTGAAGATTTTTTGTTACATAAATTTCCACGTGTTAGTTTATTGTAGGATTGCTACATCAACTTGGAATTGCAGTGTTGGAAGATACGCATATTTCAGATTTTGGTTGGATTTGCTAATTTGCCTTTCAAAAATAATACCAGTTTGTGTTGCTCACATTATATAAAATGTCCATTTTTCTGTATTTTCCATATTGTTGGGCTTTTTTGTCTTTGCATACATGATAATAGAAATTGGTGAATTCCAATTTGTACTTCACTGATTACTGGCAAAGGTGAATATCTTTGTTTTTTTATTTGCCATTTAAGTCAGTTCTCTGTTCAAAGTATTGGATTACTGTTTCTTTTTTTCTGCATCTACTACTAACTTGAGATTCTTGTTAATTTGCATTTTATTTGTTTGTTTGTTTATTTATTTTGAAACTGAGTTTCTCTCGTTGCCCAGGCTGGAGTACAGTGGTGTGATCTCAGCTCACAGCAACCTCCACCTCCCAGGTTCAAGTGATTCTCCTGCCTCAGCCTCCTAAGTAGCTGGGATTATAGGCATGCGCCACTGCACCTGGCTCATTTTGCATTTTTTTAGTTAGAGATGGGGTTTCACCATGTTGGTCAGGCTGGTCTCGAACTCCTGGCCTTAAGTGATCCACCAGCCTCAGCCTCCCAAAGTGCTGGGATTACAGGCGTGAGCCACCGTGCCTGGCCTCTTAATTTATTTTTAAGGATGCTTTGGGTATTGTGGATATTAACTCTTTTTGGTTATATAATAGGTGTTTTTTTTTGTTTGTTTTTTTGTTTTTTGTTTTTTGTTTTTGAGGCGGAGTCTCGCTCTGTCACCCAGGCTGGAGTGCAGTGGAGGCTGGAGTCCAGATCTCAGCTCACTGCAAGCTCCGCCTCCCGGGTTCACGCCATTCTCCTGCCTCAGCCTCCCGAGTAGCTGGGACTACAGGCGCCGCCACCTCGCCCAGCTAGCTTTTTGTATTTTTAGTAGAGACGGGGTTTCACCGTGTTAGCCAGAGATGGTCTTGATCTCCTGACCTCGTGATCCGCCCGACTCGGCCTCCCAAAGTGCTGGGATTACAGGCTTGAGCCACCGCGCCCGGCTGATGTTTTTTTTTTTAATGAAAATTCCCCATTATACCCCAGAAAGAATTTCGTTTGAGCTTTTCAACTTACCCAATTTCTGTCACATAAATTTTGCAAGAAATTAAAACTTAAAAGCTCTCATTTCGTTGTACCGTGTGATCCCTAAACATATGCAGAATATATCAGTTGAAATCAAATGTTTTCTTCCAACCCTGTAGGAAAGAATAGCTTTGGTACGGGCAAATTAAGGAAGGCTTTTCTTTTCTTTTCTTGTTTGCTCAAATTCAAATTAAGGAAGGCTTTTCTTTTTTTAAAATATTTTTTGTAATTTTAGTAGAGACGGAATTTTACCATGTTGGCCAGGCTAGTCTTGAACTACTGACCTCAGGTGATCCGCCTGCCTCAGCCTCCCAGAGTGCTGGGATTAGAGGTTTGAGCCACTGCACTGGGCCACAGTTGTTTTGTGATTTTTTTTTTTTTTTAATTGTTATACTTTATGTTCTAGGTTACATGTGCACAATGTGCAGGTTTCTTATATATGTATACATGTGCCATGTTGGTGTGCTGCACCCATTAAGTCATCATTTACATTAGGTATATCTCC
The DNA here is from genome assembly GCF_009764315.1 of Trachypithecus francoisi. Classification (NCBI taxonomy): domain Eukaryota; kingdom Metazoa; phylum Chordata; class Mammalia; order Primates; family Cercopithecidae; genus Trachypithecus; species Trachypithecus francoisi. The sequence continues at coordinate 62,478,858 of NW_022681473.1, forward strand.
TAATGCTATCCCAACCCCCCTGCCCACCGCAAGTTTTATTTTATTTTTTTCCGAGATGGACTCTTGGTCTGTTGCCTAGGCTGGAGTGCAGTGGCGTGATCTTGGCTCACTGCAACCTCTGCCTCCTGGGTTCAAGCAATTCTTCTGCCTCAGCCTAATTTTTGTATTTTTAGTAGAAATGGAGTTTCACCATTTTGGCCATGCTAGTCTGGAACTCTTGACCTCGTGATACCCCTGCTTTAGCCTCCCAAAGTACTGGGATTACAGTCTTGAGCCACTGCACCCAGCCACAAGTTTTATTTTTATGTGATCAGAATTACTTTCTCTTTGACTCCTGAATCTTGTAGGTTTTGATTAGCAATGTCTTCCCCCATATTCCAAGACTCTGTAACTCCTTTTCTGATGCTTTTGTCTCATATTCCACAATAATGTAATATCCTAACATTTTATTTTAATATACTCTGTTTTCCTCCGACAGTTCTCTCTCACAACAAACTGCATTTGTGTTGCTGTTGTATATTCCTTATACATGTCTCTCCTATAAACTAAAAGATGAATACAATCAATTAAGAATTTTACACCCACAACCTTAGCAGCAGTGTATCATGTAGGGAAATGAGAATTGTGAGTCACCAGGCACACACACTGTTGCAATTCCCTAATTATCACATCTGCTGAAGCAGGCCCTTGGCTTTGAGAGGAACATTTCCTGAGACTTGCATATAAACACCCACATTCCTGAACTCTGCATTTCATGGTTTAACAAACACCCACATTCCTGAACTCTGCATTTCATGGTTTAACAAACACCCACATTCCTGAACTCTGCATTTCATTGTATAACAGGTAGACTAGCGCTGTAGCTTTCGGCTCTATTTTTGGGAGGCATTAGCTAAATGGGTGTTTATCTGCAGCTTCTTATTTTCAGTGATGGAGATTCAAACTCAAGCCTCCTGTAACATGGGCATTTGGGTACTTAATGATTAGTTGATATACAAATGTTAAATGTACAGATACATAAGATTTTTTTGTATGCTTAGATTTAAGAAACCAATCTTAGTATAAAACGTTTTATACTGTCCCTTGGCATGTGATTTTCTCCTGCACTATGTGTTCAGACTAAGAAACATCCATTAACTCATGGACATAATCATTTCTTGTTTTATAGTGATATTAACTATCATTAACACTATCAATTGCACACCATTGCCTTGGTTACTTATTAATAATAATAAACCTTCGTTCTACAGGTTTTCCTTGAAGTAATGGCTACATATAGTAAGGTTGATTGTAATACTAAGAGACACATAGAAAAATCTTTCTGATGCTAATAGATGCCTTAGATCAATTTAATAAATTCTAACAATTTTGGAATGTCTCAAAAGGAAAATAACCATTTTCAATTTTTTCTTGATTTTCTGTGGAGTTTCTAAGGCCGCTGTTACCATTTTGCCCCCCCATATAGCTTGTTTATAACTGCTACAGCTAATTATAAATATAGCACATTTTTCCTATCTTGACAAATTACCAAAACTTTATTATATCACACAACATCGCACTCAGAATGTCTCTCATATTCTGGACCATTCGTTCTTTCATTAAACAAAAAGCCGTTTGTGCATAAAACAAGGCAAATCTGGATAAAAATACCTATTTTTCCATTGATAAATTGCAATAGTCAGTAGTCATTTTATGATAATTCCTTTACAGACAACCCAAACCTCACAGTGCCTTGTTGTTGTTTTTTTTTTTTTTTTTTTTTGAGATGGAGTTTTGCTCTTGTTGCCCAGGCTGGAGTGCAATGGCGTGATCTCGGCTCCCTGCAACCTCTGCCACCTGGGTTCAAGCGATTCTCCTGCTTCAGCCTTCCCGAGTAGCTGGGATTACAGGCATGTGCCGCCACGCCCGGCTAATTTTGTATTTTTAGTAGAGACAAGGTTTCTCCATGTTTGTCAAGCTGGTCTCGAACTCCTGACCTTAGGTGATCTGCCCTGCTTGGCTTCCCAAAGTGCTAGGATTTACAGGCGTGAGCCACCGCGCCTGGCCCACAGGCCAGGATTTTTTTTTTCTTCTGTGGATTATTGAAATACAGTACAGTGGATTTTTTTTTTTTTTTATTCTGTGGATTATTGAAATACAGTACAGTGATTTTAGACTGATTCATGGGTCATCATCCAGGGATGCTGTAAAGGTGAGGGCAATACACATTTAGAGTAGAATTTTTCATCTATTTTATATATTTGAGTTTCACCTAAGTTTTTGTTTGGAGGCAAGGAGGTATTAGACTACCAGAAAATAAAAAATTCTGTAATTGGTGCTGTAAACTATTTCCTTTGATGAAGTAATACAATTTTAGTATTTCTTGGAGCTTACGTTAATTACTAATGGTTTAGAACTTTAAAAGAAGTCTTATTCTTTGTCCCAAAGCTGTCCTTTTTAAGGTAAAATATTGTTATTGCTGCAATGTTGTCTTTTTTTTTATTTTTGAGACTGAGTTTCACTCTTTTTGCCCAGGCTGGAGGGCAATGGTGTGATCTCGGCTCACCACAACCTCCGCCTCCTGGGTTCAAGTGATGCTCCTGCCTCAGCCTCCCAAGTAGTTGGGATTACAGGCATGCGCTGCCACACCCAGCTAATTTTTGTATTTTTAGTAGAGACGAGGTTTCTCCATGTTGGTCAGGCTGGTCTTCAACTCCTGACTTCAGGTGATCCACCCGCCTCGGCCTCCCAAAGTGTGGGATTACAGGTGTGAGGCACTGTGCCCGGCCCTGTTGTCTTATTTTTAATGAGGTTGGACAGTCAGAGTAATTTGTTCAGTAGTCATCCTTACTAATTTATATTGTGTGGATTGTCTTGGTATAAACTTCCTGTTCTTTTTTGATTGTGATCTCAAAGCAGTTGCCATACAATATTTTTGACCTGCAAGTATTATATCTTTAAAGTGATTTTCCTGGTAAATGATACTTGTTTCAAGATGCAGTTGATATGTTAAAAACAACTTCAGAAGCCATGCGTAGTGATGCATGCCTGTAGTCCCAGCTACTCTGGAGGCGAAGGTGGGAGGATTACTGGCGCCCAGGACTCAGCCTGGGTGACATAATGAGATCCTGTCTCTCTTTCTCTTTTTTTTAAAAGGACCTTTAAATCTTATAAATTGCCAATAATTTTGGGGAAACATGTTGGGAAATTGAGTGGATTTTTTTTTTTAATGCCAGTAACTTGTATTCACCATATTCTCCTCTATTTTACACTTCTAAAATCACCGCTGACAACAAGGATTCCCTAAGCAAAATTTAGCAATACAAGTTTCTGCAATGGGTTTCCCTCTGGTGAAAATGAGTTCTTAGTCCAACCACTCTGGTTCGTGCTGAAATTTGAGTCTGTTTAGTAACCTCACCAGGAGACGCTGAGCTTTTTGTAAAACAAGTTTGTCTAGATAAAGCAGTTTTCATGAGATAGTATAATTGAAAGTGTTACGTTGTATTAGTGAAAGACAATATGTTGGATTTAGTTTTCTGTAGTTCAGTCTGTAAGAAAGATGGACATGATTGTGTTGAGTATTTTGATTTGCAAGTACTGAATTTTAAGAATAATTTTTAAAAATTCTTTGGAAGGCCGGGCGCGGTGGCTCAAGCCTGTAATCCCAGCACTTTGGGAGGCCGAGACGGGCGGATCACGAGGTCAGGAGATCGAGACCATCCTGGCTAATACGGTGAAACCCCGTCTCTACTAAAAATACAAAAACTAGCCGGGCGAGGTGGCGGGCGCCTGTAGTCCCAGCTACTCGGGAGGCTGAGGCAGGAGAATGGCGTAAACCTGGGAGACGGAGCTTGCAGTGAGCTGAGATCCGGCCACTGCACTCCAGTCCGGGCGACAGAGCGAGACTCCGCCTCAAAAAAAAAAAAAAAAAAAAAAAAAATTCTTTGGAAATCTGTTCTGCTATAGAGTGGCAGGCAGTTAAGAGGCCTGGTTGTCAAGTACACCTAGGTTTGAACCCCATTTCTATCATTTATAACATTGTCGCATCGTGCTAATTACTAAACCCTAAGTTTTCTCCTCTGTTAAATGGGAATAATAGTTTCTACATCAGACATACCAGCTAATTTTGGTGAGCATATAGTATGTACCTGATCTCTTCTAAATGCTTTATGAATGTTTATTCATTTTAATTTTAGGATAAATGTCTAAGCTATATGTTACTTCATGTTATAGTTGAGGAAATTGAAGCACAGAGAGATTTGAGTATTTTACCTATGATGTGTATAACGTACTGACCCAGTGCTTGACCTGAAGTAGCACTTACCATATTCACCCCTTTGTTGAAATGAGTGGTCATTATGAAGTTTCCAAATGTATTATATTTTTAAGTAACTGACCTCTGGCACAACACTGAAAGAATCTTCTGTGGTGCTTTTTTCTTTCCTCTTGTCTCCGTAGCTCTTGGTGCTGGACAGGCATCTTTGTTTGGGAACAACCAACCTAAGATTGGAGGGCCTCTTGGTACAGGAGCCTTTGGGGCCCCTGGATTTAATACTACAACAGCCACTTTGGGCTTTGGAGCCCCCCAGGCCCCAGTAGGTAAGTGTCAGTCACTTTAGAAGGCTTTTCTTAATTTTTTGCTAATACTTGCTGACCTGATTTTCCATCCTACCCCGTCCTATTCCTAGCAAGGCATTACATACATGCATGTCATTAAACAATTGTGTAATAAAGAAGGGCTTATTAATAGATCCTGGCCTACTCTGCTTTCCCTGCTCCTAGGCCTCCTCTCTCAAAGAAACCACTTTGTTAGCTCTTTTTAATTCGTCTGATATATAATTTAATTAATATCTAAATGTGCTTATATTGCTGTGTTTTGGTTTATTAAATCTAAGTAAATTTAACCTGTTATGGTAAATGAGAATTTAGCTCATGTATCACCTCTACTTTATTTACTTTTTCTAATATAATTATGTTTACTAAATTTACTATATTTCGTAAATTTAGTTTTAGCTATTGAAGTGTTTTTCTTTCTTTTATTTTTTTGAAAAGGAATCTCGCACTGTTGCCCAAGCTGGCGTGCAGTGGCGTGATCTCAGCTCACTGCAGCCTCCACCTCCTGGGTTCAAGTGATTCTTCTGCCTCAGCTTCCCAAGTAGCTGGGATTACAGGTGCACACCACCACGCCCAGCTAATTTTTTTTTTTGTATCTTGAGCAGAGATGGGGTTTCACCATGTTGGCCAGGCTGGTCTCGAATTCCTGACCTCGTGATCCACCCACCTTGGCCTCCCAATGTGCTAGGATTACAGTTGTAAGCCACCGCGCCCAGCCTGAGGTGTTTTTCATACTTCATTCATTTGAATACTCCTTCCGAACTTTGGAAGTGTCCACTTACCACTTTATTATTTATTTTGAACTTAAGGAAATTAACTTACTTTTTTTTTTTTTTTTTTTTTGAGATGGAGTTTTGCTCTGTCGCCCAGGCTGGAGTGCAGTGGCTCGATCTGGGCTCACTGCAAGCTCCACCTCCTGGATTCACGCCATTCTCCTGCCTCAGCCTCTTGAGTAGCTGGGACTACAGGCACCCGCCACGCCACTATGCCCAGCTAATTTTTTTGTATTTTTAATAGAGACAGGATTTCACCATGTTAGCCAGGATGGTCTCCATCTCCTGACCTTGTGATCCGCCCACCTCGGCCTCCCAAAGTGCTGGGATTACAGGCATGAGCCACTGCGCCTGGCCGAAATTAACTTACTTTTTAATTTAAATAGCTTTTTAAGGAAAATTATGGGCTGGACACGGTGGCTCACGCCTGTAATCCCAACACTTTGGGAGGCCGAGGCGGGCAGATCACGAGGTCAGGAGTTTGAGACCAGCCTGACAACATGGTGAAATCTCGTATCTACTAAAAATTCAAAAATTAACCGGATATGGTGGTGCCTGCCTGTAATCCCAGATACTCAGGAGGCTGAGACAGGAGAATCGCTTGAACCCGGGAGGTGGAGGTTGCAGTGAGCCGAGATCGCACCACTACATTCCAGCCTGCGTGATAGAGTGGGAGTCCATCTCAACAAGAAGAAAAAGGGAAAGAAAATGATGTTCCATAGGAAGTGAAAAACTGGTTGTCATCTGTCATAGAGTAACTGAGATAAATAGAATAGATAGATGTTTCTGTACCACTAAATTATCTCCCATACTATCATGATACATGTGTCACGTTTTGAGACACCTTTGCAAATTTAAGCTACATACTTACATATTTTTCCTATTCTGTCAAAAAGGTGCTAGTGTTTCTTGAGTCTTCTTTGTCAAATGAGGATATTAGTACCCTTCCCTATGCTTTTATTACCCTTACTTGTTTTCTCATCTTTTTTTTTTTTTTGGAGACAGAGTCTTTCTCTGTTCCCTAGGCTGCAGTGCAGTTATATAATCTCGGCTCACTGCAACCTCTGCCTCCCAGGTTCAAGCAATTCTCCTGCCTCAGCTTCCTGAATAGCTGGGATTACAGGTGCCTGCCACCAATCTTTAATGCTTGGTAGTCCTTTCATTCCTATTTAAGATTAAAAATAGGCTGGACACGGTGGCTCATGACTGTAATCCCAGCGCTTTGGGAGGCTGAGGTGGGCGGATTGCTTGAGGTCAAGTGTTTGAGACCAGCCGGCCAACATGGTAAAACCCCATGTCAACCACAAATAGAAAAACTGGCTGGGCATGGTGGCACATGCCTGTAATCTCAGCTGCTCTGGAGGCTGAGGCGGGAGAATCACTTGAACCTGGAAGGCGGAAGTTGCACTAAGCTGACATCATGCCACTACACTCCAGCCTGGGCGACAGTGTGAAACTCTGTCTACAAAAAAAAAAAATTTATATATATATATATATATATATTTATATTTATATTTAAAAGGTCACTGGCAACTTTTTGTATGTGAGTAGAGCTCGTTTACCAGTAGGTTTTACTTTAGAGTGAGTAATCTAGAAACCAACTATGATCAGACAGAGGGTCCTCTAAATGTTAGAATGTCAAATTCTTAGCTCTGGGATGATACCAGTAACCTCAGTAGTTGCCCTTCTCCTTTTTATGTGTTTACTTAGAGAGAGGCCTGCTTTGACCTGTGTATTGAGCACCAGTGATTAGGAGGATGGCAATATGTAGTTTTCTATATAAACTTCATTTATCTTTTTTTTTGAAAGAGTCTTGCTCTCTGTCCCAGACTGAAGTGTAGTGGTGTGATCTCGATCTTGGCTCACTGTAACCTTCGCCTCCCAGGTTCAATTGATTCTGTTTCCTCAGCCTCCTGAGTAGCTGGGATTGCAGGCCCATGTCATCATGCCTGGCTATTTTTTGTATTTTCAGTAGAGATTGGGTTTCACCATCTTGTCTACGCTGGTCTTGAACTCCTGACCTCCAGCAGTCCTCTCGCCTCAGCCTCCCAAAGTGCTGGGATTACAGGTGTGAGCCACCGCGTCTGGCTTAGACTTTCCATTAATTCTTTCCTCTTCCTGGTTTCAATTCTGCTTCATCAAACATGGTATTCCCAAGTCCCTAGACATCTGGGATTCTCCAAGGTAGATATGCGTCATTTGATCATACTGGTAGACCCTTGGACAATATGAGGGTTAGGGGTGCTGACCCACACACAGTTGAAAATTTGCAAATAATCTTTGATTCCCAGGCTTTACTGACAGCATAAACAGTTAATACACATTATGTATATTATATATAGTATGTACTATATTCTTACTATAAAGTAAGCTAAAGAAAGAATATATTATTAAGAAAATCATGAGGGGGAGGAAGGGGTTGGTCTTGCTCTCTCAGGGGATGGCAGAGGAGGAAATCCACACATAAGTGGATCAACACAGTTCAAACTTGTGTTGTTCAAGGGTCAGCTGTAATTGCTATTGAGTGTACTCTAAACTATAGGTTTCTGTATCCTGCTTGATCAGTCCTCTGTCCACATCTTTCCCCTAGAAATTTGTCAGATTTTCTCATGTGTTCATTTGCCACCTTCCCATTGTCTGTCATTATGGGTTTATTTTATATATATACATTTCAATATTTTTTAGCCATAGATTTTAATAAGGTCTTTGGAGAGAGAGGAGGTGACTTCGAGTTTTCATTGATCTCTGTGCGAACTTTATACTTAGCTTTATCTTTAAAAATAGGCTGGGCGCGGTGCCTCACGCCTGTAATCCCAGCACTTTGGGAGGCCAAGGTGGGTGGAGCACCTGAGGTCAGGAGTTTGACCAGCCTGGCCAACATGGTGAAACCCCATCTCTACTAAAAATACAAAAATTAGCCTGGCGTGGTGGCAGGCACCTGTAATCCCAGCTACTTGAAAGGCCGAGGCAGGAGAATTGCCTTATCCAGGAGACGGAGGTTGCAGTGAGCTGAGATTGCGCCACTGCACTCCAGCCAGGGTGACACAGTGAGACTCCGTCTCAAAAAAATAATAATAATTATGTTTTAATTTTATTTTTTTCTCATTTTTCATTGGTCTTAGTAGAAGGAGGTAGTATAAATTATTGTTAATAATGCCATTTTTACTTATATAGCTTTTTGACTAGTTTTTAATAATCCATCTCTTTTTCCAAAGTTCCTGACACAATAATTTAGTTAGTATTAAAGTTGTGTGTCTTAACATTACTGCCCATTTAAAGGTAATTGTATTTACTTTTAGAATGTACATCTTTGTACCACGGAATCTTAATTGAAAGTACTTTAGAACTATGTGAGTCGAGCTTGTCTTAAAAAAACCTCAGGTATGGTGGCTTCCTTACAGGCGGTACAGTCTGTTGTTCTGTTCTGGTTGTTTAGAAACCAAATCCTGCCTCCATAGAGTTTCCACCCAGTGGTTCTACTTTTATTTCGTAAAGCTAAACAAAACCAGTCTAGTATAATTTATTTTCTTTCTTTCTTTCTTTTTTTTTTTTTTTGAGAGGAGTCTCACTCTGTCACCCAGGCTGGAGTGCAGTGGCACAATCTTGGCTCACTGCAGCCTCCACCTCCGGGTTCAGGCAATTCTCCTGTCTCAGCCTCCTGAGTAGCTGGGACTACAGGTACGTGTCACCATGCCCGGCTAATTCTTGTATTTTTAGTGGAGATCCCATTTGCCCAGGCTATTCATGAACTCCTGACCTGAAGTAATCTACTCGCCTCAACTTTCCAAAGTGCTGGGATTACAGGTGTGAGCCACCATGCCTCGCTCTAGTATAATTTATTTGTGGTAACCCACTGACATTTTTCTGGATAAAGTATCATCAGATTCTTGTGTTTCATCAGAAGACTTGGTTTGTATACTTTTCCCAATCCCTTTAATCATTTGGTTATGATTTAGTGTTTTGTAATATTTTCTTTTGAAATTTCTTCAGAATTTGTTCTTTGGAAAATTTTCAAATTATTTTGACCAAGCTTGACTGTAATACCACTAGTTGCTTAAGTAGTGCTTGTTTGTTTTCTTGTTTTTGCTAATCTACCAAGATACTCGCTTATCGGTGTCTTTAAATACTACAGTTAACACAAAATTTGTATTTATTCATACAAATACACACTCATACACTTTCTTGTGTTTGGATTTGTTAAAGGAAGTTTTTGGTTTGGTTTTTTTTTTTGAGCACACCCAGGTAGAGTGATTTGTACTTGTTAAATGATGAGATCAACTAAGGTCAGTTTCCTAAATAAGTAATTGCCTGTCCAGTAACAAAATGACCAGTGAGGTTTGCAGTTCTGTAAAATGTTTCTTGAGTCTGCTTGCATAGTCCCCAAAATAACAGTATGTTGTTAATCTGTAGTACTATATACCCCCCAAAAAATGCTTTTCTTTATTTTTTGCTCCTAAATTGGATTTAGGAACTTTCTCAATATAGATGATTTACTTTGTGCTCTTAAAATTGACATCTCTTGGTTTGAAATCCTGAGCAAACTTGTCCTGTCTTATTAAATACCAACATGAACGTATGGTATTTTAGTATTTATTGAATACATCAATTTTAAGAAACCTTTGACTAAGGTGGATCTACTTCGTTTTCATTAATTTAGCTATAGCAGCCCATTCTGGGTTTTTTTGTTTTGTTTTGTTTTTTAACTGCTTTTGTTCTCCATACTGCCTCTCCCTAGTCCCTACAACGTTGTGAGACTTTTCAGAATGTTTTATGTCACTTCTTTACTGTGGATTATTATATTTTGGCAGTAACTTTATTTGTAAATGTTTATAAGGGAAAAAGGTAGTATTTTTGCCTGTAAAATGACTTTAGTATGATTTGAGTTTTGATCAGTATTTTTCGAAAGAGATTTTTATCTTGCAAAAAGATTTTGCCTTCAGTCAGGGTATACTGTAGTGGTTTTGCTTTTTTTCTTACTGTTTTACTTGTTACAATGGTAGATCGTGAATAGTCTTCATTGTTACTTATGTCTGTTCCCTAAATTCTCTGCAGTTGATAACAGAAGTTCTTATACTTCGAGAGAAAATTAGACTTAGTGATTTCTTTTTTCTTTCAGTTTATATTATTTGAATGTTAAATAAATGTAAATAATAAATAATAAACTTAGAAGGATAACCTAACCGTTTTCTTCAGGAAGACACCTGGATTGGGGGGGAAAAAAACACATTTTTGTTTGTATGCTGACTTCCTCTGTAGCCTTAATGTACATAATATTTTTATTCTGGAAATTTTACTTAATAAATCAAAGGTAATTTCATACTTCCACAATGAAACAAATTATTTTTAATAACTACATAACCTATGATGATGTGTCATGATGTTTACAACTTTTTTTGTTTGTTTGAGACAGAGTCTTACTCTTTCACCCAGGCTGGAGTGCAGTGGCGTGATCTCGGCTCACTGCAACCTCCACTTCCTGGGTTCCAGCTGGGATTATAGGTGTGCACCCCTATGCCCAGCTAATTTTTTGTGTTTTTAGTAGAGGTGGGGTTTCCCTGTATTGGCCAGATTGGTCTCGAACTCCTGACCTCAAGTGATCTGCTCGCCACGGCCTCCCAAAGTGCTGGGATTATAAGCGTGAGCCACCGCACCCAGCCTACAACTATTAATGTTGGATACATAGGTTGTTTCCATATCTTGACTGTTATATATAATATGCACTGAATGCTTAGGAATTTTTTTTATTTTCTTTCTAGTTTAATTAAGTCCTTGAGTTAAATTTTCATGATTAAAAGTATGAGGTTAAAAAATAGAGGCCAGGTGTGGTGGCTGACGCCTGTAATCCCAGCATTTTGGGAGGCCAAGGTGGGCAGATAGCTCAAGTTCAGGAGTTCAAGACTAGCCAAGGCAACACAGCAAAACCTCATCTCAAAAACCCACACCCCCTCCCCCCCCACACACACACAGAGAAAATTAGCTGTTGTTGGCCTGGTGACTCACCCCTGTAGTCCCAGCTACTCGGGAGTCTGAGGTTAGAGGATCAGTTGAGCCCAGAGGCAGAGGTTGCAGCAAGCCAAAATCGTGCCGCTACACTCCAGCCTGGGTGTGCATGTGCGCGCGTGCGCACACACACACACAGTACTTTCCCTGTTGTATATTGTCATATTATTTCCTTTAGACAATTACATACACATACACATGCTTACACACACACACACACACACACACAGTACTTGCCCTGTATACCGTCATATTATTGCCTTTAGACAAACCCGTCTATATGTCTCTAGAAGTCAAAGACTATGGCTTTTTATGCAGCTATTTCAGTGATAGGTATGCATAAAATATTTCATCAGGTTTTAATTTTCCTTTCTTTGATTAGTGGTGACAGTGAACACTGTGTAAGTGAATTTATGTGAGTACTGTATCTTATGAAATACTTCTTCCTAAATTTGACCTATTAGCTTATTTGATTCTTGATTTTCTTTGCAGTTTGCTTTACACACATTCTGCCCCAGTGATACCATTGATCTGAACATTTTGAAGACCACTTCTTCAAAAAGAATACTGAGCTCTGTGTTATAAGTGCATCGTATCCTTGCATTTATATATAATTTTGTTTTCTTTTTTTTTAAAAAGCTTTGACAGATCCAAATGCTTCTGCTGCTCAGCAGGCTGTTCTCCAGCAGCACATCAATAGTCTAACATACTCACCTTTTGGAGACTCTCCTCTCTTCCGGAATCCCATGTCAGACCCTAAGAAGAAGGAAGAGGTAAATTTAAGGATACTTCTGTAAAATATCATATCAAAGAAAGAGAAACTGAATGTGCAGAATGTAATTTTTTGCTTGTATATATTAAGGGATTAAGCAAAGCTAGGCATAATTAATTTTTTAACATTATTTCACTCAGCTGGGGGTAAATTATTTTTGCTGTATCTGGACGGTGTTCCAACAGTCAAATGACCACTACACTGAAGATCAAGCCCTGAAATAAGGCAGATATTAATATTCTCATTTTTAATTAAAACAATTTTTTCTAAGTTTTTTTCTTTTTGAGATGATGTCTTGCTGGTGTTGAACTCCTGGAAGCAAACCTCCTGCCTCAGTCTCCTAACATGCTGGGATTACAGGTATAAGACACCATGCCCAGCCCTATTGTCATTTTATTTATTTATTTATTTTTTTATTTTATTTTATTTTTTTTGAGGCGGTGTCTCGCTCTGTCGCCCGGACTGGAGTGCAGTGGCCGGATCTCAGCTCACTGCAAGCTCCGCCTCCCGGGTTCACGCCATTCTCCTGCCTCAGTCTCCCGAGCAGCTGGGACTACAGGCGCCCGCCACCTCGCCCAGCTAGTTTTTTGTATTTTTAGTAGAGACGGGGTTTCACCATGTTAGCCAGGATGGTCTCGATCTCCTGACCTCGTGATCCGCCCGTCTCGGCCTCCCAAAGTGCTGGGATTACAGGCTTGAGCCACCGCGCCTGGCCCCTATTGTCATTTTATAACTAAGTAAACTAAGGCTTAGAGAGGCCGACTTTCCTCAAATCATAATGCTCTTAAGTGGCATAACCAAAATCTTAACCTCTTGATTTTTACATAGCTTTGTGTTTAATCCCTTATAACTCTAGTGTAAAAACATGATCTTTTACTCACATGGTGTTAAAAATGTAGTCTTTGGTCTATTTGATCCTTGTTTTACCACTAATCATCTGTGAGACATTGGAAAATAAGAAAGTCATTTTGCCTCCGTAAATTTGTTTCTTCTGTAAAATGAGGACAGTAATAGTGTTCAATGTTGAGGGCCAAATGAGATAATGCACACCAGGATCATAGTAAATTGCTCAATATACAGAAACTATTTTTCAATCACTTATGTCATTACATGTATCCCTCAGCTTTTTATTTTCTGTTTTTTTTGTTTTGTTTTGTTTTGTTTTTTGGTTTTTGGGGGGTTTTTTTGTTTTTTTTTTTATTTTTTATTTTATTTTATTTTATTTTTTTAAGAAATGGGATCTGCCCGGCACTGTGGCTTATGCCTGTAATCCCAGCTCTTGGGGAGTCTGAGGCGGGTGGATCCCCTGAGTTCACAAGTTCTAGACCAGCCTGGTCAACACAGTGAAACCTCGTCTCTACTAAATATGCAAAAATTATCTGGGCATGGTGGTGGGCACCTGTAATCACAGCTACTTGGGAGGTGGGATAATTGCTTGAACCTGGCAGGCAGAGGTTGCAGTGAGCCAAGATTGCGCCATTGCACTCCAGCCTGGGCAACAAGAGCAAAACTTCGTTTCAAAAAAACAAAAAAGAAATGGGATCTTACTATGTTCTTAAATTTAATCCTGTAAACTAGATATGAGAAGCAAGATAAGAATATGAAAGTACGTTTTAAAGTGACGTGTAAATGATTAGACGAAAATTATTTACGCAGCCTAATTTTAGGTGGCTGAATATGTGTAAGGCATTGTGTTGTTAAGTGCTGAGGATACAAAATTAAAATAAACAAGAATTTATTAAGGTTGCTAACCAATGACAAAGATCAGACAGACAAGCACTTAAATTTACACTGGTTCAGTAGAGTATATGTGATAATAGAAGTGTGTCTGTCAATGACGAATGGATAAACAAAATGTTTTATATCTGTATGATGGAATATTCAGCCATAAATAGGAGTAAAGTACTGATACATGCTATAACATAAATGAACCTTGAAAATGTAAGTGAAGGCCGGGCACGATGGGCATGGTGGCTTATGTCTTTAATCCCAGCACTTTGGGAGGCTGAGGTGGGCAGATCACCTGAGGTCAGGAGTTTGAGACCAGCCTGACCAACATGATGAAGCCCCATCTCTACTAAAAAGAAAAATACAACATTAGCGAGGCATGGTGGCACATGCCCATAATGCCAGCTACTTGTGAGGCTGAGGCAGGAGAATCACTTGAACCTGGGAGGTGGAGATTGCAGTGAGCCGAGATTACACCATTGCACTCCAGCCCAGACAACAAGAGGGAAACTCCATCTCAAAACAAAAGGAAAGAAAATGTTAAGTGAAAGGAGCCAGACACAAAAAGTCACATGATTTGATTTATATGCTATACCCAGAATAGGCAAATCCATAGGGAAAGAAAACAGATTCATAGTTGCAAAGAAAAAGGGAAGAAATTGAGAGGAACTGAGTTTCTTTTTGAAGTCATCAAAGTTTTCAGGAGTCAGATAGTGGTGATGGTTGCACAACCTTGTAAATATACTAAAAACTATTGAAGTAGATGCGTTAAAATGGTGAATTCTATGTCACGTGAGTTTTATCTTAATACAAAATTTAAAATATAATAGTGAAAAGATCATAGATGCTTGGATGAATTTGATAAGGCTTTGTTTTCAGAAGAGGAACATTTAACTTTTTTGTATGGGTATGTAGGACTTGGCAAGTCTAGGTCAAGCATTCCAAATGAAGACAGAATTGTGAAAGATCACAACAATCTGGGAATAACAAAGATTCATTGTTAAGTGTAAACAGCTTGCACTGGGAAGAGAAGAATAAATTGTGACAGGCGAGATACGCTAGACGTTGTTATTTGAAGTGGTTATATAATCTCATTTATGCTGTTAGGAAAACAAATGTACAACATCCTCAGGATGCTGTATGATATTGTAGAGATGCCATTTGAAGCACCCTGAAATTTAGTTGTGTGTCTTCCAGTAACTTGTTGTTTCGTCAGTAATCAGAGGAAGTAACTTTATTTTTATTTCTGGTACCCAGAGTTTGACTTAATGTTTAATTATTAATGTTTACTAAAAGATGAATAAATACAAGCTAATATCTGTCCTTTTTTTCCCAGAGCAATTTGGATTTCACAGAAGTTGAATATTAATTCATGACAGAGTCTCAGTTTTTCTTGAAGCTAAGATTTTTGATTTAATTGAAAAGTAATGACTATGGCTTAGGATTTTTTTGATATCATGTTTTCATCAAATGAACATATATATACTGTTTTTCAAACCAGAATAATTGCAAGATAAACTATAGAACGAAGAGAATATTAATATGTTGCGTTTGTACATTTTAATTTACAAAACTTTTTTCAGATTCGTTATCTTTGGTTTTTTTTGGAGAAAGAATCTCGCTCTGTCACCCAGGCTGGAGTGCAGTGTTGTGATCTCAGCTTACTGCAACCTCCGCCTCCTGGGTTCAAGCGATTCCCATGCCTCAGCCTCCCCAGTAGCTGAGATTACAGATGCACACCACCACTGTTTGGCTAACAGATTCATTATCTTGATTAGATTTTTTAAAATGTCAGACAAATCATTTTAATTAGGGGCTGGAAAGATAAGTACAAATCAATTCTAGAACAATAAAGACAGTTCTGTTAGTATTCACACATACATACAGATAGTGCATCCCAAATCCAAAATGCTCCAAAATCCAAAACTTTGAGCACTGACGTGACATTCAAAGGAAATGCTCATTGGGACATTTTGGATTTTCACATTTGGGATACTCAACTGGTGAGTGTAATGCAAATATTTCAAAATACAAAAAAATCCAAAATACTTCCAGTCCCAAGCATTTTGGATGAGGGATACTCAACATGTACAAAGTTGGGTGTGAGCATCCTTGTTTTATGGGAGCAAGTGAATGGCAGAGATGAGGGTTGAAATCTGGTCTTGTGATTTTTAAAGCCAGTGCAATACATTTAAAGTAAAGTAAAAATTTCCTTGATGCTTTTGTTTTTCAGAGATTGAAACCAACAAATCCAGCAGCCCAGAAGGCTCTTACTACACCTACTCATTATAAATTGACACCCCGCCCTGCCACTAGAGTCCGGCCAAAGGCTTTACAAACAACAGGCACAGCGAAGTCACATCTTTTTGATGGGCTGGATGACGATGAACCATCCCTAGCCAATGGAGCATTCATGCCCAAGTGAGTTTATTTTTGTTAACAGAAATTAAGTATGAAATACTGATATAAACTAAGTATGAAACAATATACAATTATTTATTTAAATATATTACAGATGTAATACAGTCCACTTTGTTTGTTTTTCTTTTTGAGACAGAGTCTTACTCTTTCGCCCAGGCTGGAGTGCAATGGCATGATCTTTGCTTACTGCAACCTTTGGCTCCTAGGTTCAAACGATTCTCCTGCCTCAGCTTCCTGAGTAGTTGGGATTACAGGCGTGTGCCATCACGCCTGGCTAATTTTGTATTTTTAGTAGAAGCGGGGTTTCACCATGTTGGTCAGGCTGGTCTTGAAACCCTGACCTCATGTGATCTACCGACTGGCCTCCCAAAGTGCTGGGATTATAGTGCCGAGCCACTGTGCCCAGCCAGTCCACTTTTTTATAGTTTGAAAAATACAGAACATCACGGAGAAGAGTAAGAGTCCCCTGATCATTCCCAGGGATAACTCATAGTTAGCATAAAAATATTTTGATAAATATGCCTCTTATTTTACATATTCATGATTTTGTTTTGGTTTTGAATAATTAGGGTTTTTTGTTGTTGTTTTTAAAAGTTCAGGTCTCCCAGGCTGGAATGCAGTGACTGCAGCCTCAGCCTCCACAGCTCAAGCGATCCTTCCACCTCAGCCTCCCAAGTAACTGCAACTATAGGCTTGTGCCACCATGCCTAGCTAATTTTTTTATTTTTGTAGAGATAGGATCTTCCTATGTTGTTCAGTCTGGTGTTGAACTCCTGAACTCAAGTGATCAGCCGTCTCAGCCTCCCAAAAGTGTTGGGAATTAAAGGTGTGAGCCACCACATCTGGCCATGTTTTTTTTTTTTTTTTTTTTTAAGAGACAGGGTCTCTCTTTTTTGCCCAGGCTAGAATAAAGTGGCATGATCATGGCTTACTGTGACCTTGAGCTCCTGGGCTCAAAGCAGTCCTCCCACGTGAGCCTCCCAAGTAGCTAGGACTACAGGTATGCACCACCAGGCCTGGCTACTTGAAAAAAATTTTTTTGTAGAGATGGTGTCTTGCGTATGTTGCCTAGGCTGGTCTCAAACTGGTGTCAAGCGGTCCTCCCACCTTGGCCTCCCAAATTGCTGGGATTACAGGTGTGAGCCACTGTGCTAAGACTACTTTTCCTTTTTTCTTACAACTCACAATGGTCAAATAGATTAAGAAGAATCTGGTTTTGTTTGTTTGTTTGTTTTTTGAGATGGAGTTTTGCTGTTATTGCCCATGTTTGAGTGCAATGGCACGATCTTGGCTCACCACAACCTCTCCCTTCTGGGTTCAAGTGATTCTCCTGTATCAGCCTCCCGAGTAGCTGAGATTACAGGCATGCGCCACCATGCCCGGCTAATTTTTTTTTTGTATTTTTAGTAGAGAGAGGGTTCTCCATGTTTGTCAGACTGGGCTCGAACTCCTGACTTTAGGTGATCCCCCCGCCTCAACCTCCCAAAGTGCTAGGTGTGAGTCACCATGCCCAGTGTGTTTTTTTTTATACGTTATAATTTTATACAAATATAGAACCAAAAATAAAATAATTACACAGAAAAAATACAGAAAAGTATGTAGAAAAGTCATTGGTAAACACAGAAAACTACACTTAAATGATGCCTTAGAACAAATATACCTCAAAGTGTTGATACATGCATGGAACAAAAACCTGAGGAAAATTAAAAATCAGACTGTTAACATTATTTAACATCAGGAGAGAGAATGTCATGGCATGTCATTTCTTGGTTATTTTTCTAGATATATACACACACACACACAGGCATTTTTAACAAGTACTTTTCTAGTCAGAAAAAAAAGAGGTGGGTTTTTTTGGGTGGGACATTTTGTAAGCTTTGGAGAACAATTTTTTTCACTCCCAATTCTTTGTCTATGAAGGTTAATAAGTTAAAAACATTACATGCAACTTTCTTTCCCTGAAAACATGGTGGTAATCCAGCCGGGCGCAGTGGCTCACGCCTGTAATCCCAGCACTTTGGATGGCCGAGGTGGGCAGATCACCAGAGGTGGGGAGTTCAAGATCAGCCTGGCTAACATGATGAAACCCCGTCTCTACTGAATATACAAAATTAGCTGGGCATAGTTGCGTGTGCCTGTAACCCCAGCTGCTTGGGAGGCTGAGGCAGGAGAACCACTTGAACTGGGGAGGCAAGGTTGCAGTGAGCCGGGATTGCACCCCCGTACTCCAGCCTGGGTGACAGGGTGAGACTTGGCCTCCAAACAAAAAAGAAAATACGGTAATCTGCTTCACAAAAGGTGGAAAGTCTAATTTTATGTGTTTCTTAGAATATCAGTAAATTATTTTGAAGGCAGGGACTGTGTATTATTTATATCTGTCCTAGCATATTATTTATTTATTTATTTATTTATTTATTTATTTATTTTTGAGATAGTCTTGCTCTGTCACGCAGGCTGGAGTGCAGTGGCATGATCTCGGCTCACTGGGTTCAAGCAATTCTCCTGCCTCAACCTCCCAAGTAGCTGGGACTACAGGTGCACGCCACCACACCCAGCTAATTTTTGTATAGAGATGGGGTTTTGCCATGTTGGCCAGGCTGGTCTTGAACTCCTCACCTCAGATAATTCACCCGCCTCAGACCCCCAAAGTGCTGGGATTTCAGGTGTGAGCCACTGTGCCCGGTCTTGTCCTAGCATTTTATACACTGTTTTTGCGCAGAGTAGGTAAAAAGGTTTACAGTAGTCTGATCATCAGGTCAGTAGCTCGAGATCAGTTTCACCAGGCCTTAGGATTTTCAGACACACAAGTAGAAAGGATTAGAGTGGGAGGACATATATTTTGCTGTTAATACCATCTGACCTCCTTGGCTTCACTTCTGTGGTGTTGCTGTCAAACGTCATCTTTTTTTTCTTTTTTTTTTTGAGACAAGAGTCTCATGCCGTTGCCCATCCTGGAGTGCAGTGGTGCAATCATACATCACTGCACCTTTGATCCCTGGGCTCAAGAGATCCTCCCACCTCAGCTGCCAAATAGCTGAGACCACGGGCCACACCACCATGCCCAATTAATTTTTTCTTTTTTTTTTCTTTTTTTGTAGATATGGGATCTGTCTTTGTTGCCCAGGGTGATCTCCAACTCCTGGGCTCAAGCCTCAGCCTCCCAAAGTGTTAGGATTACAGGCATGAGCTACTGCACCCAGCTACCTATCAACGGTCTTAATGTAACAGAAGCATTTTACACAGTTGATCTTGTCCCTCCTCCTTGATTCACTTTCATAATTGTCTTCCAGGACCCCACAATTTTCTAGTTTTCTTCCTGCCTCACTGGTTGCTGCTTCTCAGTCCCCTTTACTGGTTCCTGTTCATTCCACCATCTGTAAATTAGAATGCCCTTGGCTCAGTTGTTGATCACATTTTATCTATGCTTATTTACAAAGTGTTTCAATTTATTCTCATGACTTTAAATATCATCTATAGTCTGATGATTCCCAAATTTTTATCTCCAGCCCAGACCTCTTTCCCAAACTCAAGATTCTTGTATCTTACCCTACTCTACATCTTCACTTTGATGTCTAAAAGACATTTATTTAAAATTAACATGTCCATGTCTTCTTTCTCAAACCTGTTCTACCCAAAACCTGTCTCAGATGATTGCATTTCTGTCATTCTAGTTGCTCAGGTCAGAAATTTTGGAATCTTCCTTGACTTTGTCACACATTCCTCATCTAAGTTATCAGCAAATCCTCTTGGTTCTACCCTGTAGTTTACTTAGAATCTGTATAGTTCTCACCACATTCATTGCTATTACCCTAGTGCAGGCCACCACTATCTCTTGCCTGGATTACTGCAATACACTCTTCTGTTTTTATTGTTTTTATTTTTATTTATGTATGTATGTATGTATGTATGTATGTATGTATTTATTTATTTATTTATTTATTTTTGAGACAGAGTCTCTCGCCCAGGCTGGAGCGCAGCACAGTGGCCCGATCTCGGCTCACTGCAAGCTCCGCCTCCTGGGTTCACGCCATTCTCCTCCTGCCTCAGCCTCCCGAGTAGCTGGGACTTCAAGCGCCTACCACCATGCCCAGCTAATTTTTTTTTTTTTCAGTAGAGACAAGGTTTCACTGTGTTAACCAGGATAGTCTTGATCTCCTGACCTCAAGATCTGCCTACCTCAGCCTCCCAAAGTGCTGGGATTTCAGGTGTGAGCCACTGTGCCCGGTCTTGTCCTAGCATTTTATACACTGTTTTTGCGCAGAGTAGGTAAAAAGGTTTACAGTAGTCTGATCATCAGGTCAGTAGCTCGAGATCAGTTTCACCAGGCCTTAGGATTTTCAGACACACAAGTAGAAAGGATTAGAGTGGGAGGACATATATTTTGCTGTTAATACCATCTGACCTCCTTGGCTTCACTTCTGTGGTGTTGCTGTCAAACGTCATCTTTTTTTTCTTTTTTTTTTTTGAGACAAGAGTCTCATGCCGTTGCCCATCCTGGAGTGCAGTGGTGCAATCATACATCACTGCACCTTTGATCCCTGGGCTCAAGAGATCCTCCCACCTCAGCTGCCAAATAGCTGAGACCACGGGCCCACACCACCATGCCCAATTAATTTTTTTCTTTTTTTTTTCTTTTTTTGTAGATATGGGATCTGTCTTTGTTGCCCAGGGTGATCTCCAACTCCTGGGCTCAAGCCTCAGCCTCCCAAAGTGTTAGGATTACAGGCATGAGCTACTGCACCCAGCTACCTATCAACGGTCTTAATGTAACAGAAGCATTTTACACAGTTGATCTTGTCCCTCCTCCTTGATTCACTTTCATAATTGTCTTCCAGGACCCCACAATTTTCTAGTTTTCTTCCTGCCTCACTGGTTGCTGCTTCTCAGTCCCCTTTACTGGTTCCTGTTCATTCCACCATCTGTAAATTAGAATGCCCTTGGCTCAGTTGTTGATCACATTTTATCTATGCTTATTTACAAAGTGTTTCAATTTATTCTCATGACTTTAAATATCATCTATAGTCTGATGATTCCCAAATTTTTATCTCCAGCCCAGACCTCTTTCCCAAACTCAAGATTCTTGTATCTTACCCTACTCTACATCTTCACTTTGATGTCTAAAAGACATTTATTTAAAATTAACATGTCCATGTCTTCTTTCTCAAACCTGTTCTACCCAAAACCTGTCTCAGATGATTGCATTTCTGTCATTCTAGTTGCTCAGGTCAGAAATTTTGGAATCTTCCTTGACTTTGTCACACATTCCTCATCTAAGTTATCAGCAAATCCTCTTGGTTCTACCCTGTAGTTTACTTAGAATCTGTATAGTTCTCACCACATTCATTGCTATTACCCTAGTGCAGGCCACCACTATCTCTTGCCTGGATTACTGCAATACACTCTTCTGTTTTTATTGTTTTTATTTTTATTTATGTATGTATGTATGTATGTATGTATGTATGTATTTATTTATTTATTTATTTATTTTTGAGACAGAGTCTCTCGCCCAGGCTGGAGCGCAGCACAGTGGCCCGATCTCGGCTCACTGCAAGCTCCGCCTCCTGGGTTCACGCCATTCTCCTCCTGCCTCAGCCTCCCGAGTAGCTGGGACTTCAAGCGCCTACCACCATGCCCAGCTAATTTTTTTTTTTTTCAGTAGAGACAAGGTTTCACTGTGTTAACCAGGATAGTCTTGATCTCCTGACCTCAAGATCTGCCTACCTCAGCCTCCCAAAGTGCTGGGATTACAGGCGTGAGCCACCGCGCCCAGTCCCACTCTTCTGTTTTTACTCTTTTTTGCATCTGATTCTTTTTTTTTTTTTTTGAGACGGAGTCTTGCTCTGCCGCCCAGGCTGGAGTGCAGTGGCCGGATCTCAGCTCACTGCAAGCTCTGCCTCCCGGGTTCACGCCATTCTCCTGCCTCAGCCTCCCGAGTAGCTGGGACTACAGGCGCCCGCCACGTCGCCCGGCTAGTTTTTTTTTTTTTTTTTTTTTTGTATTTTTAGTAGAGACGGGGTTTCACCGTGTTAGCCAGGATGGTCTCGATCTCCTGACCTTGTGATCCGCCCGTCTCGGCCTCCCAAAGTGCTGGGATTACAGGCTTGAGCCACCGCGCCCGGCCTTTTGCATCTGATTCTAAACATCGCTACGACAGTGGTCATTTTGAAGCGTAAGTCAGATCATTTCCCTTTTCTGCTCAAAACCCTGAAGTGGTTCACGTTTTTTTACTCAGACCAAAGTGCTTACATTGGCATATAAAGTCCTCGAAGGTAGGATTTCCCATTACTGCTCTGAACACATCTACCATTCTCTTCATTGCCTATTCCATTCTAAACTTACTGCTTCCTTGCTCCTGTTAGGACAGCATAGGCATGCTATTTATTTGGGCCTTTGCCCCAGTTGTTCCCTTTGAAACACTTCTCCTCATATATCCATTTAGCTAACCCTGTCACTCTTTTTTTTTTTTTTTGAGATGGAGTCTCGCTTTGTGGCCCAGGCTGGAGTGCAGTGGTGCAATCTCGGCTCACTGCAAGCTCTGCCTCCCAGGTTCATGCCATTCTCCTGCCTCAGCCTCCCGAGTAGCTGGAACTACAGATGCCCGCCACCACGCCTGGCTAATTTTTTGTGTTTTTAGTAGAGACGGGGTTTCACCACGTTAGCCAGGATGGTCTCGATCTCCTGACCTGGTGAACCGCCTGTCTCAGCTTCCCAAAGTACTGGGATTACAAGCATGAGCCACCGTGCCTGGCCAGAACCCTGTCACTCTTTACTCACATGTCACGTCAATGAAGACTACTCTGACGACCCTATTTTTGGTTTTTTTTTTTGTTTTTGAGACAGGGTCTTACTCTGTCACCCAGGCTGAGTGCAGTTGCGCTGTCATAGCTCATTGCACCCTTGAATTCCTGGGCTCAAGGAATTCTTCTGATTTGGCCTTCTGAGTAGCTGGGACTACAGGTGTGTGCCACCATACCTGGCTAATTTTTTTTATTTTTTAGAGATAGAGTCTTGCTGTGTTGCCCAGGCTGGTCTCAAACTCCTAGCTTCAAGTGATCCTCCCACCTCAGTTTCCTGAGTAGCTGGGACGATAAGTGCATGCCATTGTCCCTGGCTGATTTTTTAAAAATTTTTTGTAGAGTACTGTTCCTACTTTTTAGTAGAGATGGTGTTTCACTATGTTACCCAGGCTTGTCTTGAACTCCTGGGCTCACACAATCCTCCCACCTCGGCCTCCTGAAATGCTGAAAGTACAGCACAATCCACCATGCTACCTTTATTTGAAACGTTTGTTTACTCTCTCTTCCTACCCCCAACCCCAGTTGCTATGTTTCAGTGCATTGCAGTTACTGTTTTCTGTGATGTTCAAATTGTCTCATATTTGGCCATTAAGGAGCCCTTTCAGATTGGCTCCTAAGTCCTTTCCACATGCCTCGGTAGTGTTTGGCAACTTTCTTGCTTGTAGGATTAACTTTGTAAAATTTTGTTCAAGAGTTTTGCCCTCTGTGTTCATTAAATTCCACATACTGCCCCCCCCCACACTGGGGCTTTTTTTTTTGAGATGAGGTCTTCCTGTGTTGGTATAAAGATTATGCTGACCTCATGAACAAACTGGAGAGTGTTTCCTCTTTCTATTTTCTAGAAATGTTTGTATAAGGTAATAATTTCTAGCTGGGTACAATGGCTCACATCTGTAATCTCAGCACTTTGAGAGACCAAAGCGGGAGGATCACTAGAGGCCAGTGAGACCACCCTTGGCAACAAAATGAGACCATCTCTGAGAACAAATTTTTTTAAAAATTAGCCAGACATGATGGCACACACCGATAGTCCCAGCTATTTGGGAGGCTGAGGTGGGAGCATCACAGGAGCCCAGAAGTTCAAGGTTGCAGTGAGCTATGATACCACCACTGCACTCCAGCCTGTCTCAAAAAGAAAAGTTGGTAATATAATCTGATGGTAACATCAGATGTTTGGTACTGGTAATGATACATGGGTCTGAAGTAGTATTTATAAGACTATTTGGGAAAAAAGTATTTAAGAGTTAGAGTGGTATTCAGCTTTTTCTTTTATATTTTGAGTCACTTTTGATAAGTTATAGTTTTATAATATATATTCATTTCAGTAACTAAAATTTCAAATTTATTGGCATAAAGTTGTTTAAAAATACCCTTGTCTGTTTTTTTTTGTTTGTTTGTTTTTGTTTATCTCAGTGGCATCTATAGGGACACTCACTTTTTCATTCCTAACATTGATTTTTATTGTGCCTTCTCCTTTTCTCTTTGACCAGGGATCTCCCAATATTACTGGTAATTTCAAATAACTAACTTATGACATTATTGATGTTCTTGTGCCTGTGATTGTTTACTGTTTCATCAGTTTTTAATTTATTATATTTTATTAATATTTAATATTTATCTTGTTCCTTTCTCCTTTCCCCTTTGATTTTCAGCTTTCCTTCTTTCAAATATATGCATTTAAATATGTAAATTTTCCTCTTAGTTCAACTCTGGTTTTTTATGTTTTTGTTATTAATTTCTAGATGAAAAGTAAAAAAGGATGATAGCAATAGCAATTCTTAGAAATTTGAGAGTTCCTTTAATGGCCCAGTATATTGTTAGTTTGTAAATGTTCCATGCGTACTTGAAAAGAATGTGTACTCTGTAGTGAACGAATACAGTGCTCTTACATTAGGCTAAGTTAGACCAGCCTGGGCAACCTGGCGAAACCTTGTTTCAACAAAATATTGGCCAGGCATGGTGGTGGGCGCCTATAGTCACCAGCTACTCTGGAAGTTGAGGTGGGTGAATCGCCTGAGTCTGGGAAGTAAGTCAAGGCTGTAGTGAGCCATGATCAGTGATTGTACCACTACACACCAGCCTGGGTGACATAGCGAGACTCTGTCTAAAAGAAAAAAGAAAGAAACCTGAACTTTTTAGATGTTTGTGATCGATCATTTACATCATTTGATATCCAGGATTTTTTTACATCAATACTTTCTTGTCATGTTTTTAAAAAATCTCTCTCTTTGGGCAAACTGAGGAAAGTAAAAAGAAAAAACTTTTTAGTCAGCAAATATCCATTTACCTTTTTAATTCAAGACAGCATGATGAGTTCTGTGGTGAGACCGCCATACATTTGCACTGCCAAAGGAGAGAAAGCATTTAGAGAGTATACAGATGATTGAAATACAAACATAGTGTGATGAGTGAGCGAAGTGTCTGGATAAGGTGCTCGGGGCTGGGAGGAGGACAGTTTTCAAGGGGATTTTCCACCGTGACTTGAAGGTGTTTAGCTTTATTCTTCTAAACACGATAGTGCAATGTATTTGATGCCTTGTGTTTTGGCTATACAATCCTAGGAAGCGTTTATAAATGAAACTTGTTAGGTTATTCTTAGGTGTACAAGAGTTGAGCAAAAGTGCACCATTGGACTCCAGTTTTTAAGATAATGTCTGGGACACATCTGTATGCCTGAGTAATTTTTTTCTTTTTCTTTTGGTTTCTTGTTTATAGGAAGAGCATTAAGAAGTTGGTTTTGAAGAACCTTAATAATAGCAATCTCTTTTCTTCCGTTAATCGTGATTCAGAAAATCTAGCTTCACCATCTGAATATCCAGAAAATGGAGAGAGGTACACTCAATTCTGTTTTGAGTTGTTCTTAGTAGAGAGTCAGTCTCATTTTTAAGACATTCTTAGGAGTTTATGAAAATTTTTGAAGTTTGGTGAATATTGCAGAGAAGTATTACAGCTTATGAGCACATAGAAATCAAATCATATTTTTGTGTTTTGAATTCATTAAACCTTAAAATTATTGGAGTTCTGATTCAGTGCTTCAAAACTATTTTGGTGTTTGTGTATCTTGTTTTGGACAGGGTTAGCATGCATTTGACACCCTTCAGCCCTTTAAAATAAGGGTTATTTTGTCTGATGATTTTCTTTCTTTTTTTTTTTGAGACGGAGTCTCACTCTGTCCCCTAGGCTGGAGTGCAGTGGCATGAGCCAAGATAGCCTCCCATGCTCAAGCAATTCTCCTGCCTCAGCCTCCCATGTAGCTGGGAATACAGGCACCTGCCACCATGCCTGATTAAGTTTTGTATTTTCAGTAGAGACAGGGTTTCACAATGTTAGCCAAGGATGGTCTCGAACTCCTGACCTCAAGTGATCTGTCTGCTTTGGCCTCCTAAAATGTTGGTATTACATGTGTGAGCCACTGTGCCCAGTCTTATACAGTGATTCTTTTTTTTTTTTTTTGAGACGGAGTCTCACTCTGTCGCCCAGGCTGGAGTGCAGTGGCGCTGTGTCGGCTAACTGCAAGCTCCCTCTCCCGGGTTTACGCCATTCTCCTGCCTCAGCCTCCCAAGTAGCTGGGACTACAGACGCCCGCCACCTCGCCCGGCTAGTTTTTTTTGTACTTTTTAGTAGAGACGGGGTTTCACCATGTTAGCCAGGATGGTCTCGATTTCCTGACCTCGTGATCCACCCGTCTCGGCCTCCCCAAGTGCTGGGATTACAGGCTTGAGCCACCGCGCCCGGCCTACAGTGATTCTTAATAGTTAGGTATATATTCTTTCATTTTAGAAATTTATTTATTTATAGGCCGGGCGCGGTGGCTCAAGCCTTTAATCCCAGCACTTTAGGAGGCCGAGACGGGCGGATCACGAGGTCAGGAGATCGAGACCATCCTGGCTAACACGGTGAAACCCTGTCTCTACTAAAAAAATACAAAAAACTAGCCGGGTGAGGTGGCGGGCGCCTGTAGTCCCAGCTACGCAGGAGGCTGGGGCAGGAGAATGGCGTAAACCCGGGAGGCGGAGCTTGCAGTGAGCTGAGATCCGGCCACTGTACTCCAGCCTGGGTGACAGAGGGAGACTCCGTCTCAAAAAAAAAAAAAAGAAATTTATTTATTTATTTATTTTGAGGCAGAGTTTTGCTCTTGTTACTCAGGCTGGAGTGCAATGGCACGATCTCGGCTCACTGCATCCTCTGCCTCCCAGGTTCAAGCAATTCTTCTCCCTCAGTCTGCTGAGTAGCTGGGATTACAGGCATGCACCTCCACTCCCGGCTAATTTTTTTTTTTTTTTTTGTATTTTTAGTAGAAATGGGGTCTTGTCATGTTGGTCAGGCTGTTCTTTTTTTTTTTTTTTTTTTTTGAGACGGAGTCTCGCTCTGTCGCCCGGGCTGGAGTGCAGTGGCCGGATCTCAGCTCACTGCAAGCTCCTCCTCCCGGGTTTACGCCATTCTCCTGCCTCAGCCTCCCGAGTAGCTGGGACTACAGGCGCCTGCCACCTCGCCCGGCTATTTTTTTGTATTTTTTAGTAGAGACGGGGTTTCACCGTGTTAGCCAGGATGGTCTCGATCTCCGGACCTCATGATCCGCCCGTCTCGGCCTCCCAAAGTGCTGGGATTACAGGCTTGAGCTACCGCGCCCGGCCGGTCAGGCTGTTCTTGAACTCTTGACTCAGGTGATCCACCCACCTCAGCCTCACAAAGTGCTGGGATTACAAACGTGATCCACCACACCCAGCCGAAATTTATTTCTTTATAAATGTATTTTATAATGTAAAGATTATGCATGGTCCAGGCGCGGTGGCTCACACCTGTAATCTCAGCACTTTGGGAGGCCGAGGCAGGCTGATCACCTGAGGTCGGGAGTTTGAGACCAGCCTCACCAACATGGAGAAACCCCGTCTCTACTGAAAATACAAAATTAGCCGGGCCTGGTGGCACGTGCCTGTAATCCCAGCTATTCGGGAGGCTGAGGCAGGAGAATTGCTTGAACCTGGGAGGTGGAGGTTGCGGTGAGCCGAGATTGCACCATTGCACCCAGGCTGGGTGACAAGAATGAAAACTCTGTCTCAAAAATAAAGAAAAGATTATGCATGAAAGATGTATTCTGTAAACTGCTTATTTCCATTTATTTTATTAGAAATGCCTTTCCATTATCTGTATGAATATATGTGTCTTTTCTTTTTTAAATGATTGCATAAGTCATTATTGTGAATGTAAGATAACTTGACCAATTCCTTATTAGTGGACGTTTAGATTATCTGGTATTCCTCTACTCAAAACAGTGCTTCAGTAAAAATCCTTATATACTGGCACATGTTCTCAGGGCCTCCCGAGGGCTATATCACAAAAAAGAAAAAAAAGACAAGAAACACGTTGTATAGACACCTTTGCACTCCTATTTTTTTTTCTTTTGGATAAAATTCTAGTGTGTTTTTTAAAATTATTATTTACAAAGCATTTTCTAACATTTTGTTGATTGTAATCTTAAAAATCTAACTTTTTTTGTTTTTAATCTTAAAATTAACCAGTTATTTGATTCCACAAAGGAGAGTATACAATAGAGACAGTAATTATCTGTTTCACAGTACTGCTATACTAAGTATTAAGTGAATTTTTAATACATGGAACTATCCAAAACAGTACCAGGCACTTAGTAAAGGCTCAGTATTAGTTAGCTATTATCATTGTTATTACTACTACAAGAGGTTAAAGTATTATATCTTTTCCTTTTCAGATTTAGTTTCCTAAGCAAACCTGTTAATGAGAATCACCAGCAGGATGGAGATGAAGATTCCCTTGTGTCACGTTTTTATACTAATCCTATTGCCAAACCTATTCCTCAAACCCCAGAAGGTGCTGGAAATAAACACATCAACAGCAACAGTGTGGATGATACCATTGTTGCATTAAACATGCGTGCTGCTTTGCGAAATGGGCTGGAAGGAAGCAGTGAAGAAACCTCTTTTCATGATGAGTCACTTCAAGATGACCGAGAAGAAATAGAAAATAATTCTTACCATATGCATCCGGCAGGTCAGGTTCAGATTGGTGTTAAATCTCTTACCAGTCATTTCACATGACTTGCTTGTTGCAGATATTCAACATAATGGAAGTCAGTTGTTTGGCATTTTAAGTATTATTTTATGTCATCCCACATAGGAGACCTTAAATATTTAAACAGTTTTATGCTTCAGTTGATTCCGAGTTCACATACTCTTTGGACCTTAGAGTATTAAAATTGATACATCTTCAGTTATCCTGCTGTAGCCAAAGAACCCAAATTTTATAGCCAAAGAGACTATCCTGATATTTTCCCTAGCTTTGTAAACTCGGGTAGATTGCTTATTGTGATACATCTTCAGCTATCCTGGTGTAGCCTAAAGAACCCAAATGTTGTAGCCAAAGAGACTATCCTGATATTTTCCCTAGCTTTGTAAACTCGGGTAGATTGCTTATTGTTTTTTGTTTGTTTTTTCATGAGACAGAGTACCGCTCTGTCACCCAGGCTGGAGTGCAGTGTCGCAGTCTTGGCTCACTGCAACCTCAACCTCCAGGGATCAGGACCTCTCATTTCAGCCACCCGATCACCTGGCACTACAAGCACATGATACCACACCCTGTTAATTTTTGCATCTTTTGTTTTGCCTTGTTGCCCAGGCTGGTCTCAAACTCCTGGGCTTAAGCGATCCTCCTATCTTGGCCTCCCAAAGTGGTAGGATTACAGGCACGATCCAACATGCCCAGCCCATTTTGGGTGTTTTGTGGTATTCTTGAAGTGTCTGCAAAATTTATATTTAGTTTTCTTATTGCCATTATATATATATTTAGTCACTTAGTATCATAAGGAAAGAACTTTGTACTTTGACATTAAGAATCCCAGGTATCTGGGTGTGGTGGCTCAGCAATTTGGCAGGCTTAGGTGAGAGGATTGTTTGAACCCAGAAGTTTGAAATCAGTCTGGGCAACATAGCAAGACCTGATCTCTACATATAATTTAAAAGTAATTAGCCAGGTGTGGTGGTACATACCTGTAGTCACAGCTACTACAGAAGCTGAGGTGGGAGGATTGCTTGAATCCAGGATTCAAGGTTGCAGTGAGCTATAATTATGCCACTGCACTCCAGCCTGGGTGACAGAACAAGATCCTGTCTCCTAAAAAAAAAAAAAAGAATTCTAGGTGCTTAATCTGTATTTGTTTATGTATATCTACATGAATTTATTATGCTACTATATATCTTTTTAACATGAAGTTTTACATTAGTTCTAGTTTTCTCATTGCTGCCACCCAATTTAAGGTTCCCTTCCCAAGAAGCAAGCATACAAGTGGGTGTTGCTGGAGACTGGAATTTGATCTGATGTTGACCTGAAATACTTTTCTCTCAGAGAGCAAGTTAGCCTTATATCTAACTGCAAGTAGGACATCGAGTGAATAGAACAAGCGCTACTTTCCTTGAGTTTTTCAGCGCTCTGCTTGTTTTTATTTTGGTCTTTTTTTTTTTCTGTTTTAATTTTTCCTTCCTTCCTTCCTCCCTCCCCTCCTTCCTTCCTCCCAAGTTTCGCTCTTTGTTGCCCAGGCTGGAGTGCAGTGGTGCGACCTCAGCTCACTGCATTCTTCGCCTCCCAGGTTCAAGCGATTCTTCTTCCTCAGCCTCCCGAGTAGCTGGGATTACAACCACCCACCACCACACCCAGCTAATTTTTGTATTTTTAGTAGAGACGGGGTTTCACCATGTTGGCCAGGCAGGTCTCGAACTCCTGACCTCAGGTGATCCACCTGCCTCGGCCTCCCAAAGTGTTGGGATTACAGGCGTGAGCCACAGTGCCTGGCATAATAGTTCTTTTCCTTTGGCCATCAAATATCACTTACTTTTTTTTGTTTATTTGTTTGTTTTTTTCAGCCAGAGTTTTGCTCTTGTTTCCCAGGCTGGAGTGCAATGGCACAATCCTGGCTCACTGCATCCTCCGCCTCCCGGATTCAAGCGATTCTCCTGCCTCAGCCTCCCAAGTAGCAGGGATTACAGGCCACTGCCACTGCCACCACACCCGGCTAATTTTTTGTATTTTTAGTAGAGACAGGGTTTCACTATGTTGGCCAGGCTGGTCTCGAGCTCCTGACCTCAGGCAATCCACCTACCTCCGGCTTTCAAACTGCTGGGATTACAGGCATGGAGCCACTGCGCCCAGCCATCACTTACTTTTTTGAGACAGTCTTTCTCTGTTACCTAGTTTGTAGTACAGTGGCACTATCTCGGTTCACTGCAACCTCTGCCTCCTGAGTTTAAGCAGTTCTTTTGTGCTTCAGTCTCTTGAGTAGCTGGGACTACAAGCATGTGCCACCACACCCAGCTAATTTTTGTATTTTTGGTAGATAATAGATTTTCGCCATGTTAGCTAGGCTTGTCTTGGACTCCTGACCTCAAGTCATCTACTCACCCCAGCCTCCCAAAGTCCTTGGATTACAGGTGTGAGCCACCTTGCCTGGCTGGATTTTTCATTTTTCTTTTAGCTCTCTATTTGGGAGTGTAAATTTGAAAGATACAAAAGGTTTATGGGAAACAGGCAATGAAACAAGAAGTACTGGGTTTGGAGTTTTATATCTTCTTCTACTGTTAAATTACAGTTTAAGCCAACCAAGTTTTTTCCACTGTAGATTTTGGTATCTTTGCGTGTCAAGTAAAAGAAAAAGCTGATTAAGCCTTTCTCAAGAGTGTTTTATTGGATGCCTTTTACAGTCTGGGATGTTAATGGATATTCTTTGAAAAGAATGTTCTGTGGTTAAGTCTGGAAAAACACGAGGCTAAGCAGAGTTTAATAGGCTATTTACTGTAAGATTTAGACTCTTTGTTGTATCATGTCTATGTTCTTCAAACCTATTTGACCATGAAGATTTTTTCACACACACACACACACACACACACACACACACACACACACACCCCTTCTCCTAGGAATCATGTTTGGTAGAAAATTAGTTTGGAAAAATTGTGCATTCCGGTATGTTTTCTCTTTGTATGATGATTTAGTTGCTGATTATTTCAGGTTATTTATTTATTTTTTCTGTTATTATTTTTTTGTCACAGGTATTGTTCTTACTAAGGTTGGTTACTATACTATTCCATCTATGGATGACCTTGCTAAAATTACCAATGAAAAAGGAGAGTGCATTGTCTCTGACTTCACTATTGGTCGGAAAGGTGAGTTTAGCATTTAGTGATTAAGCCAGAGAGTTGCACCTTATTTTTGTAATTAGGAAGTTTTTGGTAGCTTAATCTGTGTTTTCCTACATTTGGGCCCACCTTGGCCTGAATCTTAGATACTTTGATTTTTAAGTAATAAAACAACAAAGACTGGAACCATGTAAAAAAAATTTTTTTTTTTTTTTTCTGTTGAGATGGGTTCTTGCTACATTGCCTGGCAGATCTCACCTCCTGTGCTCAAGCGTTTCTCCTCCCTCAGCCTCCTGGGAAGCACAGAGCCATATAATATTCTTTGGGCTTAGGTATACCTGTTTGGTGCTAGTAACTATTTGGGTCATTTTAATCTTCTGTAATTAAAGAAAATACTGGAAATACCAAGAACTACTGAGAAAATTGAATAGTAGGCGAGATCTGTAACACTTAGCATCAACTTCATGTTATTATTACTGATAATTTTCTTGTAGGGAATGTCACTGTGCTATATTCTATTAAAAAGAGCTCAGGCATTTTAACCCATATGCCAGGCCAAGTACAAAGCTTTGTTTATGTAACAGCACTGTGGATAGATGGGAAGAGATTTAAGAAGGTTGTTTTGAGGCTAATGGAAGTTTTATAAAAATGCAGATGTTAGGCCTGTCGCAGTGACTCACGCCTATAATCCTAGCGCTTTGGGAGGCCGAGGTGAGAGGATCACTTGAGCTCAGGAGTTCCAGACCAGCCTGGGCAACATAGTGAGACCTCACCTTTACCAAAAAGTAAAGAAAATTAGCCAGGCATGGTGATAAGTGCTTGTAGTCTCAGCTAGTTGGGAGGCTGAGGTGGGAGGATTGCTTCAGTTTAGGAGGTTCAGGCTGCAGTGAGCCAGGACAACTGCACTCCAGTCTGGTCAACAAAACAAGACCTTACCAAAAAAAGAAAAGAGAAATACAGATGTTAAATCAGGTAACAACATATTTGAAGTTACTCCTTAAGTCCCCATTCTTACCAGTCTAGGAATTGCTGAATGATTTAAAATACTAATATTTAAAACTGTCTTCTCCTTGTGATTGTTTAGTCACTATAGTTGTAAAGTAGGTATTTGCCTTTATACAGAATGAATTTTTAACTATTTGCTCTGATTTATAGGTTATGGTTCAATCTATTTTGAAGGAGATGTGAATTTGACAAATCTAAATTTGGATGATATTGTGCATATCCGAAGGAAAGAAGTAATTGTCTACTTAGATGATAACCAGAAACCGCCTGTGGGTGAAGGGCTAAATAGGTAAGAGTTTATGTACATCAGAAAAGTATCGGCTAAATCATAGTTTTTTTTTTTCTGTCAACATAAATGTATTTAGATGTATGCTTCTGTAGCTTGCTTTCCTTACTAGAGTACATTTGTTTTCTCTGACTTAAAAGTATAAATGGCAAAGAAATGCTGTGCTATGATTTTGAACTCCTTTTCCCTGGTTTTATTTTATTTTATTTTTTATTTTTTTTTTATTTTTTTTTTTTTTTTGAGACGGAGTCTCGCTCTATCGCCCAGGCTGGAGTGCAGTGGCTGGATCTCAGCTCACTGCAAGCTCCGCCTCCCGGGTTTACGCCATTCTCCTGCCTCAGCCTCCCGAGTAGCTGGGACTACAGGCGCCCGCCACCTCGCCCGGCTAGTTTTTTTGTATTTTTTTTAGTAGAGACGGGGTTTCACCGTGTTAGCCAGGATGGTCTCGATCTCCTGACCTCGTGATCCGCCCGTCTCGGCCTCCCAAAGTGCTGGGATTACAGGCTTGAGCCACCGCGCCCGGCCTATTTTATTTTTTTTTTTTGAGACGGAGTTTCACTGTTGTTGCCCAGACTGGAGTATATCAGAATAACATCAGTTTACTGCAACCTCCAACTCCCGGGTTCAAGTGATTCTCCTACCTCAGCCTCCCAAGTAGCTGGGATTGTAGGCGCCCACCACTGTGCCTGGCTAATTTTTGTATTTTCAGTAGAGACAGGGTTTCACCATGTTGCCCAGGCTGGTCTTGAGCTCCTGACCTCAAGTGATCCTCCCACCTCGGCCTCCTGAAGTGCTGGGATTACAGGTGTGAGCCACTGGGCCCAGCCTCCCTGATTTTATTGGGTCCAACTGCTAATTTCAAAACCTTTTTTTAATAGTATTTTGCTTTATTCCTGTTTCTGCTGTGGCTATACTTAACTCTCTATTTTAGTGTGAGAGCCTAGCTTCTAATATAATATCTCTTTAGTCAAGTGAAAGGTCTATAGTTAAAAACCATTTATCTTTATAACCTACCGACCCTGAATCAGGAAGAGATAGAACATCTGAGCAGTTCGATTGATCCTTTGCTTTGCTCTGCTATGCTGTGCTCTGCTTTCCTTTCCTTTTTTGTTTTCCTTTTCCTTTTCTTTCCCCTCCTTTCCCTTTCCTCTTCCCCTTCCCCTTCTTTTCTTTTCCCTTTCTCCTCTTTCTTTCTTTTCTTTCTTCTTTCGAGACAGAGTTTCACTCTTTTGCCCAAGCTGAGTGCAGTGATGTAGTCTTAGCTCACTGCAACCTCTGCCTCCTGGTTTCAAGTGATTTCCTGCCTCAGCCTCCAGAGTAGCTAGGATTATAGCTGCCCGCCACCATGTGCAGCTAATATTTGTATTTTTAGTAGAAACAGGGTTTCGCCATGTTGCCCAGGCTGGTCTTGAACTCCTGACCTCAGGTGATCCACCCAGTTCGCCTCCTGATTAGCTGTGACCACAGGGATGCACCACCATGCCCGGCTAATTTTTATATTTTTTGTAGAGATGAGTTTTTGCCGTGTTGCCTGGCCAGGCCAGTCTCAGACTCCTGAGCTGAAGTTTTTGGCCTGCCTTGGCCTCCCAAATTGTTGGGATTATAGATGTAAGCCACCTTGCCCAGCCTTAAATGATTTTCAGTAAGGTATAAAAATTACTTGAGGGTAGGGTGGTGTGGGGCACACATAAAAAAACTAAAAAAAGAAAAGTATTTGGTCGGGAGAAGACAATCTCTGCAACAAAGGATGCTGGCAAACTGGATATCCACATACAAAAGAGTGAAGTTACACCATTTACAAAGATTAACCCAACATGGATAAAATACCTAAGTGTAAGATCCAAAAATGTACAACTCTCAGAAGAAAACACAGAGGAAAAGCTTCGTAACATTGGTTTTGGCGATGATTTCTCAGATAGAACATAAAAGAGTGTAAGCAACAAAAGCCAAAATAGACAAATGGTACTCTATCAAACTGGAAACCTTCTGCACAGCAAAAGACAAGTGAAAAGGCAACCTATAAGAATAGGAGAAAATATATGCCAGTCATATTTGATAAGAAGTTAATAGCCAGAATATAAAGAATCCTGCAATTCAACAGCAACAACAAAATAATAACCCATTT
Organism: Trachypithecus francoisi; assembly: GCF_009764315.1. Lineage (NCBI taxonomy): Eukaryota > Metazoa > Chordata > Mammalia > Primates > Cercopithecidae > Trachypithecus > Trachypithecus francoisi. Next base: position 62,514,516 of record NW_022681473.1, read on the forward strand.
TAAAAAAGAGCAAAGAAAATGGGTGCAGTAGCTTATTGCCTGTAATCCCAGCACTTTGGGAGGCAGAGAAGTGAGAATTGCTTGAGGCCAGGCTGGTCTCAAACAGGTTACAGCGAACTGTGATCATGCCACTTCATTCCTCCCTGGGTGAGAGAGGGAGACCCTGTCTCTGAAAACAAAAAACAAGAAAATATTGGCAAAGGACTCGAATTGACATTTCTCCAAAGGTATACAAATGACCAAGAAGTACATGAAAAGATGCCCAACATCACTAATCATTAGAGAAATGCAAATCAAACCACAATGAGGTACCATACCCATTGGGATGGTTACTAGAAAAAAAAATGGCCAGACGCGGTGGCTCATGCCTATAATCCCAATACTTTGGGAGGCCAAGGCACGTGGATCACTTGAGCCCAGTCTGGCCAACATGGCAAAACCCCGTCTCTACTAAAAGTACAAAAATTAGCCAGGTGTGGTGGCGGGCGCCTGTAGTCTCAGCTACTTGGGAGGCTGAGGTACGAGACTCACTTGAACCTGGGAGGCAGAGGTTGCAGTGAAGTAAGAGTGTGCCACTGCACTCCAGCCTGGGTGACAGAGCGAGACATAGTCTAATAAGAAATTAACATGTGTCTGCCAATGTGGAGAAATTGGAACCTTTGTGCGCCATTGGCAGGAATGTATAACAGTGCAGCCACTGTGGAAGACAGTATGGTGATTCCCGTAAGAGTTAAAAAGAGAATTACTGTCTGATCCAGCAGCTCCGCTTCTGGGTATATATACAAAATTGAAAGCAGGATCTCAAGCATTTGTATACCCATGTTCATAGCAACACTATTCACAACAGCCAGTGGGTAAAAGTCGCCCAAATGTTCATTGATAAGTGAATGGGTAAACAATGTGATATATACATGCAATAAAACACTATTCAGCCTACAGAGAAGATTAACATGTCCCGCACAAGGATAACACACAAATTCATTAAGTGTTCCGTATTTTTTATTTTAAAAATTAAAAAATACATATTATTCAGCCTCAGGAAGCAAATTCTGATATATGCTACAACATGGATGAACCTTGAGGACACACTAAGTGAAGTAAGCCAGTCACAAAAAGACAAATAGTATATCGTAGTGTATCTGGGATAAGTCAACTTCATAGAAACAAAGTAGAGTGGTATTTGCCAGGGGATCCAGGAAGCAGGAAATGGAGAGCAGCATCTACCTATCACATCCTCGTCACTGTGTTTAGGTATAAGGCATACAAAATGAATAGGATACAGCACTTGAACTCTGGTGTTAATATTAGAAGTGGTACACTACCACTCTTGTAGTCATCTTCACACTGATATTCCTGATACTTCATTTTCCAAGCATTTGTTTCTAGTAAATAGGTAGTAGCTGTTCTTTATTATTATATAGTACAGTAACCCTTTAAGACCTACATAAGGCTTGGTTCGTACCACTGGACTGTAACTTAAGTTAGTGATTCCTAGCTTAAGTGTGAAAATTAGATTGGAAATAATTGATATACTGTGGTAATTTAAATAAATGTGATCTGACTTTAGAACCAGATACTGAGTTAGTCAGTGTAGGAATGACTCCTTGCTCTTAGGCTTATGGGGCAAAACTCACTTTATGACACATGCAGAATAATTCCAAGGCAACATAGTTACCATTATTCACTATTTATGTGTCAGGTGGCTTTCTGGTCTTATATATGAAGCGTTTTTACTTTAACTGGTTACTTTAATTGGTTATGTTTTACAGGAAGGCTGAAGTTACATTGGATGGAGTTTGGCCAACAGATAAAACATCTCGTTGTTTAATAAAGAGCCCAGATCGCCTTGCTGATATCAACTATGAAGGAAGATTGGAAGCAGTTTCAAGGAAACAGGGAGCTCAATTCAAAGAATACCGGCCTGAAACTGGTTCTTGGGTGTTTAAGGTATAGTCATTTAACCCAGTTCAGACTTTTATAAACTATATTTGGGGTAATAAAACATTTATGTTGGAAGAGATCCTTTCCTAAATTCTATTGATTGATTGATGGGGGTCTTGCTTTGTTGCTCAGGCTGGAGTACAATGGTAGGATCATAGCTCCCTGCAGCCTCAAACTCCTGGGCTAAAGCAATCCTTCTGCCTCAGCCTCCCAAGTAGCTGGGACTACAGGCATGAACTACCACGCCTGGCTACTTTTTAAAAATTTTTGTAAAGATGGGATTTCTCAGTGTTGACAAGGCTGATCTCCAACTTCTGGGATCAAGCAATCTTCCCTCCTTGGCCTCCCAGAAGTACTGTGATTACAGGTGTAAGCCACTGCACCCAGCCAAATTCTCTGTATTTTTTTAAATTTGGAAAGGGATGTACAGATATATTATGTTTCGCTCCAAGCTACAAACCTAGTTAAAATTCAGCAGTAATGAGCTCTTATAAACTCTGTGAACTCATGATTGAAGTCCTCTACCCACCTCTTATGAGGATTTATAAATACATTTCTAAGGTGTAGTTTTTTTCTTTTTTTTTTTTTTTTTTTTTTTTTTTTTGAGACGGAGTCTCGCTCTGTCGCCCAGGCTAGAGTGCTGTGGCCGGATCTCAGCTCACTGCAAGCTCCGCCTCCCGGGTTCACGCCATTCTCCTGCCTCAGCCTCCCGAGTAGCTGGGACTACAGGCGCCCACCACCTCGCCCGGCTAATTTTTTATATTTTTTAGTAGAGACGGGGTTTCACCGTGTTAGCCAGGATGGTCTCGATCTCCTGACCTCGTGATCCGCCCGTCTCGGCCTCCCAAAGTGCTGGGATTACAGGCTTGAGCCACCGCGCCCGGCCAGGTGTAGTTTTTCTAATGTTTGTTATCATTAGGGACTTCAGTAATTCATCAGGCAGTTTTCTATTGGATCAACTCTTCCTATGTAATTGTCATTCTTACTTTTAAAGATTTTTGGATATGAAGAGGTTGACTGTCCTTAGTAGTTTAACCCAATGATTTCCTCCCATTCTAGGCTGGTTGAATTTAACTTGTTAAAGGCCCTTGTGTAGATAGAGGTAACAGGCAATATATGTCTGTGAAAATCGTAAGTCTTTGTATTAAGTTTCCTATATTAATGATTACAGTTTAAGTGACATTTTAATGTATATTATGTAATATTTATTAATTTACTAGTGTGAGCAACTAGTACATACATCAGACGTCTTCTAAATCTTACATAAAAGTGTGATAGGTGACATATTTTGCTTCACATACTTTGATATTTCTCCCTTTTTCTTTCGTTTTTCTTAAGGTAATGCTGCGAGATTGCAAAGGCAGGTATTGTGAAAGCATAATGTTTAAGTTGATTTTGTGGGGTTCCTCTCTTCCTTAGGTCTCCCATTTTTCTAAATACGGCCTTCAGGATTCTGATGAAGAGGAGGAGGAGCATCCATCTAAAACTAGTACAAAGAAGTTGAAGACTGCTCCTTTGCCTCCTGCAGGCCAGACTACCCCCTTGCAGATGGCTCTTAATGGCAAACCTGCACCTCCACCTCAGGTAGAGAAAGGACAGTGAATTTGAATGGAATCCGGGATACCGAAGTTGAAAGCAAGTCATTCAGCTAATACAAAGCTGTTTTATGACCCTTGGAACTTTGAAGAGTACAAACATTGGCAATCATGTTGAAACAAGTACAAGGGAGGGCATGAGGTCATGCAGGCGTCTGTCTTTTTACTTGAGAGATTTAAAGAATTATCTTGCTGTTTGGATTATTCCTCTACACATTGTCATTTTTAAACCCTTCATTCTCTCATTTGGATTTGCTGAATTCTCTGCTCAGTGATTAACTTAAGATTTGCTCATGTGGGTTCATGCACAGTAAATTCTGCTTTTATGGAATACCTGATGTGCAGTTTAATCTTTTTCTTTACCTCCATGTTTTTTAAAAGTTAAATTAGCTTTCTGAAAGGGTTTTTAATCTCCATTTTTTTCAAGTTGTTTGCGTATACTTGGGTAACCTTGTTATTTGTATTTTAATAGTACATAATCTTTATGAAAAATAGTTTTGGAATGTAAATGAATTATTTGGCTTGGGGAGATTAGGGCCTACATTATTTATCACAATTACTATATCATTGATACGGGATTTCTTTGTAAAGCATCCTCTACCTCTCAGCTGCTGAAAGCTAGACCTTTGGGATTTTCCATGCTATAATTCTTATGGCTGCTGAAATGTGTGGTTTTTATGATTTATTAAATAATCTCTTGGGAGGCATTTCTGGAGAATGTGTGTATGTACATGTTTGCGCGTACAGGGTGAGGGGAGGGTATGATAAATGTGGGAAACTGGAAATATATTGACCTCTGTGTTTATAATCTTTGTAGCATTTAGAATGCCCCTAAGAAATCTCCATTGACAAATGAAATGCTATAAGTAGACTTGGTTTTCCAGTTATCTATATTCATTTTGTCTCATATGCTTTGTATCATCTCCTTCTTTCCTAATTTTTTATAATCTTACATATATATATTTCTTATAAATATATATGTGTATTTCTGAGGGAAAGAGTCAGATGGCCTTATTTTCTGTAATAAAAGTAATATGTAGGATCTTAAAGATACCTCTTTACAGTTGGCCCACCTGAAAAAGAAAAGCTTCATTTATGGACAGACAGGAAAATGTTTGTAATGTTGGCAATCAGTGGTTTCCAGGTTCTTTTTTTTTTTTTTTTTTTGAGACGGAGTCTGGCTCTGTCGCCCAGGCTGGAGTGCAGTGGCCGGATCTCAGCTCACTGCAAGCTCCGCTTTCCGGGTTTACGCCATTCTCCTGCCTCAGCCTCCCAAGTAGCTGGGACTACAGGTGCCTGCCACCTCGCCTGGCTAGTTTTTTGTATTTTTTAGTAGAGACGGGGTTTCACTGTGTTAGCCAGGATGATCTCGATCTCCTGACCTTGTGATCCTCCTGTCTTGGCCTCCCAAAGTGCTGGGATTACAGGCTTGAGCCACAGCGCCCGGCCAGTTTCCAGGTTCTTTAATTACCAGAATAGAAATAGTAGAAAAGTAACTATAAACTCCTATATTGACACTTGTGTATATGAGAGCTCTTTGAAAAATTGAGCATCCAAAAATATCAGATCATGGTTCTATCAAAAAGAGGTAGTAAGGATTTAAAATGGGCAAGTAGCTTTTTTTTTTCCTTCACTTTTTTTTTTCCTTCAGAAAGAGTCTCACTCTGTCGCCCAGGCTGGAGTGCACTGAAGCAATCTCGGCTCACTGTGGCCTCTGCCTCCCAGGTTCAAGCAGTCTCATTCCTCAGCCTCCCAAGCATCTGGGACTACAGGGCCGCACCACCAAGCTCATTTAATTTTTTGTGTTTTTAGTAGAGAGTGGATTTTGCCATGTTGGCCTCAACTCATGTTGTCTTGAACTCCTGGCCTCAAGTGATCCTCCCACCTTGGCCTCCCAAAGTGCTGGGATTATAAGCGTGAATTACCACACCTAGCCTGAAATGGGCAAGTAGCTTGGACTGAGGAAGTGGAAATGGGCTTTGACCTTTTGGTTGGGAAGAGCAGAAATGAGAGAAATGGATGGAGGTATTTAGATATCCAGACTTTAGGTTTTGTTTACTTGTATTATTTTCGAAGGCCTTGAGCTTGGTATGTTGGAGCAGAAATGTAGGACTCTAGAGAATTCTTTCATATTTATTGCTCACTGACCCAAGTGAGGCAGATGGGAAATGCCAGTGGGTTTGTTATTAGCACCAAAGACCCTGCATTTTACTTGGCATGGGGAAACTACTTGTGCCATTTGAGTAAACTGGAAACAGCAGTCTTCTCATCTCTATTTCAAGATGACCGCATACTGTCACCCCTTAAAGAAGTTGATTGCACAGCTTCATCTTATTTTTTTCATGTGGGAGAAAGGCCTGTTTCTTTAGGTATTTAGGAAGATGTGTATTTTTCTTTAATGGTCACATTTATTCCATTACCTTTTATATAATATCGTCAGTCCCTGTTTCCAGTTGGTTCTTAAGCCTCACTTTTGCTCTTAAAAAAAGCAAGTAAGTCTAAGCAACCAGAAAACATAAAGGTAACTAAATTTTCATGTGATCTTCTCTCCTGTACCTTTTAGGTTAGAGAAAATGTTGGTTGGCAGATAAACCTTAGTCACACAGATGAATTAAGGTAGTTGCAGAGTGTTTTGTTCTGTGGTTAGAACATTAGTTTCAAAATCATGGTCTGGGATCCAATTTCCACCTGGCTGCATCAATGCCCTGGTAAGCTTGACTTAGATTCCACAGATTTGGCATGGGGCTCAGGCATATTTATATTGTAGTGCTTCTCCCCAGGTGGTTGAAATGTGCAATCAGGTTTCAAAACTGTGTTGAAAGACCTCAGGCCTTTGGCACTCGGATACTACATGTAGGTTTTTACCTCAGCCTTCTAACTGAAGAGTGACTTGTGTTCAGTAACATCAAGGCAGGCTAATTGGCTTGCTCAGGAACAGTATTGTTAACTAAGTGAATCCATTCAAATAAGTTAATAACTTTTTTTTTCCCTGAGGCAAAGTTTTCCTATGTTCCTCAGGCTGGTTGAACTCTTGGGGATCAAGCAATCCTTCCCACCTCAGCCTCCCAACTAGCTGGGACTGCAGGTGCATGCCATCATGCCAGCTAATTTATTTATTTATTTTTTTAGAGACAGGATCTTGCTATGTTGCCCAGGCTGGTCTCGGATTCTTGGCCAAATGAGTATCCTGCCTTGGCCTCCCAATATGATGGGATTATAGACCCGGAGCCACAGTGCCCTGCCTAAATAAGTTTTAAACTTTTTTAAAGGAAAAAATGATTATATTTTGTGGAGAGGGTGTCTCAGTATGTTGCCTGTGCTGGTCTTGAACTTCTAGGCTCAAGTGATCTGCCTCAGCCTTGCAAAGTGCTGGGATTACAAGTATAAGCCACCACGTCCAGCCGGAAACATTCTTTACAGTTAGAAAACAAGTTCTTTTTGAGACAGGCAACAATAGTAGTTATATTGGATCAAACTGTTTACCTGAGAGGACAGTATGAATTATTTAAATACGTGTTTGACCTTGAACTTCCCATTCACTGTTGAATGAGGGTGTCTTGATATATCTTACTTTTCCTACTGAATTAAGCAATGCTGTATCTTTAGGTATTGGCAGCCTTGTTTGAATGAGGAACAGTCTTTTGAGATATCTCAAGTCATGAAAGGTTTCAGTTTTGAAACCTTACCCTCCATATATTTAGAGAATCATTTTACATATATAATCTGTGCAGTTAGTATTTGTAATGGGCCATGCCATTATTTGGAAATAAATATGATGCTGCCTTCAAGAGATTAACTGTAGGAAAGGGAGAGTTAAAATGGTGTCCTAGTTGACTGCTTCTTCCTATACATGCCTGCCTTTTCCATAGACCTCCCAGTAGGCTTTCTCTTCCCTTTCCTCAGTTACCTCTGAGCCATCTTTTTTTTTTTTTTTTTTTTTAAGTACACTTTTCTTTTCAGGACTGGCCTAAAAAGGGTACCTGATCTGCCAAGATATCCAGGAAAATAAGTACATAGACAGCTTTGGGGAGTTTGTTGCAATTACTTAGATATCCTTTAACAAAATTTACCTAGAAGGTATTCTAGGCACTTAACCATAGTTTCATAGTAATTCCCTTCCCCCTTGTCCACTTATTAGATATCTTGTAGCTTTGAAGTCTGTTTGTGTGAATAGAGTAAATAAAAACTTGATCTTTAGCATTCTTCATAAACATACTATAAGTCCCTTAGGTCTCTAATCTAGTTATTTAATGAAATCCTCTCATTTTATCTGAAACAGTGTTCACGGTAAGCATCTCTTGATATTAGCAGTATTTGGTGAATAGTGTAGTAAATTGGAACCACTCTTCCCCTCCCCATTTTTTCTTTCCTCCTACTCCTCTTCTTATCTTTTTATAGTTTGCTGCTTTCTCTACCATGTGCCAAGCACTGCATTAGGTAGTAGAAATAAGTAAGTAAGTGTTGAACTTAGTGATGTGCTAGACACAAGAAACAGTAAGCCATAAACCATTTTATCAAGCCTTCACAATCTGTTGAGCCAAATATATATATACTTACGAAGTAGGCGTTTTCCCACAGTTCTTAAAATTTATTTATTTTTTATATATATATGTTTTGAGACAGAGTCTCACCTTGTTGCCCAGGCTGGAGTGCAGTGGCATGATCTTGGCTCACTGCAACCTCCACCTGCTGGCTTCAAGCAGTTTTCCTGCCTCAGCCTCCCGAGTAGCAGGGATTACAGGCATGCACCACCATGCCCAGCTAATTTTTGTATTTTGAGTAGAGATGGGGTTTCACCACGTTGGCCAGGCTTGTCTCGAACTCCTGACCTCAGTTGATCTACCTGCTCTGGCCTCCCAAAGTGCTAGGACTACAGACGTGAGCCACCACACCCAGCCTATTTTGTTTATTTATTTATTTTTTTTTTTGAGATGAAGTTTCACTCTCATCCAGGCTGAAGTGCAATGGCACAATCTCGGCTCACTGCAGCCTCTACCTCTCAGGTTCAAGCAATTCTTCTGCCTCAGCCTCCTAAGTAAGTGGAAGTACAAGCAAGCACCTGCCACCACACCTGGCTAATTTTTGTATTTTTAGTAGAGACAGGGTTTCTTCATGTTGGCCAGGCTGGTCTCGAACTCCTGACCTCAGGCGATCCACTCACCTCAGCCTCCCAAAGTGCTGGGATTACAGGCATGAGCCACCGTGCCCAGCCACTGTTCTTAAAGTTTAAATGGGAGCCCTGGGTTTTGTCACCAGGGCTTTTCCTCCTTCGGGATTTTTTTTTTTTTTTTTTTTTTGAGACAGAGTCTCGTTCTGTTGCCCAGGCTGGAGTGCAGTGGCACAGTCTTTGCTCGTTACAACCTCTGCTGCCTCCTGAGTAGCTGGAATTACAGGCATGTACTACTACATCAGCTAATTTTTGTATTTTTAGTAGAGACGGTTTCACCACCATGTTGGCCAGACTGGTCTTGAACTCCTGACCTCAAGTGATCTGCCCATCTTGGCCTCCCAGAGTGCTGAGATTATAAGCTTGAGCCATCACACCCGGTCTAGAATTTTTTTTGGTTTGAAAATATTTCAAATATTGGCTTAGTCATTTGCTAACATTTTAGGATATAGGTAGTTGAATTTGTATTGTACCAATTAATTTGCAGTGTGTGTCAGCTTTGAGTGTTTACCCTTTTAAATCATAGACTGTCATAGTTGTCTTTGAAACTGCTTACTAAATGTAAATATAACTCTTGACATTTTTAAACTTAAAGGGATTCTTCCCAGATTAAAATTGTTCCTAATATTATTACTTTGTTTTTTGGAAGAGTAGATAGTGCCCGTGTCTTACGTGGTACTGCACAAGTAGAGCCCAGCTAACCTTAGGATTCAGTAACCCAAAAGTTAAGTTCCAGACCCAAGATTGTGTTGACTAGAAATTTATTTCTAAATGTTTTTAAGAAAAAGCAAAGTTACTGGCAACTTTGATGTTTGTACCTTTTGTTCTCTTTTTCCAGTGGCTTCTGGCTACAAGGCAGTGTTAGGAAAAGGTGACCCTGTGTAAATCAGAAAATTGTAGTTGCTAGCTAGATCAAGTAAAGCATAATCTTTGTCTCTGAAGACCACCATTTGTTTCACTATGGGTGCTGGTTTAGGTCCCAGACACCAGGTCATAATATTAGAATGGGATGATTACATGAATCCTTATTTGGATCAGAGTACTTTTATAAGGGTTATTTTGGGGTAATTGATTTTAAATCACTCTAGCAAATCTGCTACCTTACCTCACCATAGAATGGGCCAAATCTAATAATTGCTATATCATATTCTGAATAAAGTAAATCTGATTTAGAATCTCTTTGTCTGTTTGGTGTAATTTAATGCTGCTTTCCTGATCTTTCTGCTGTCTACAGAGCCAGAGCCCAGAGGTGGAGCAGTTAGGGAGGGTTGTGGAACTGGACAGTGACATGGTAGATATCACCCAGGAGCCAATTTTGGATACCATGTTAGAAGAGAGCATGCCTGAGGATCAGGAACCTGTGTCTGCCTCGACACATATTGCATCTTCACTGGGAATTAATCCACATGTCTTACAGGTGACGTCCTAACCCACCTTTTTTACGACAGAAAGCCAAACTAATATTGTATCTCCATTGCATAGGATCAGGTCTCTTCCTTGGTTATTAAGACCATTGAGTGCTCACTGTAATGGGGAAAAAAAATACAAGAATATGGCCAATGTCTGGGCCTCATTCTCTTATTCAAGGAGAGAAGGCTATATTGAGAACTAGTAGATAGGGCTTCTGGTGTTAACTGCATTAGAATCCAGAGTCCTAGTTCCAATCCCAATTTTGTTGTGTTTTGTTTTTGAGACAGTTTCTTCGCTCTGTCACCCAGGCTGGAGTGGAGTGGTGCAATATCGGTTTACTGCAACCTCCACCTCCTGAGTTCAAGTGATTCCCCTGCCCCAGCCTCCCGAGTAGCTGAGATTGCAGGCATGTACCACCACCATACCTGACTAATTTTTTTTTTTTTTTGTATTTTTAGTAGAGACGGGGTTTCACCATGTTGGTCAGTCTGGTCTCAAACTCCTGACCTCAGGTGATCTGACCACGTTGGCCTTCCAGAGTGCTAGGATTACAGGCATGAGCCACTGAGCCCCGCCCCAATCTCAATTTTGTAACTATTACTTTGTGACTTTAGGCAAGTCATTTAACATCTGTGGGTACTGATTTTTCTCTGTAAAATATTTGTCTACATCACAGGGTACTTTTAAGACTCTGTATGTGCTCTACAAAATTTAAAAATTTTAATACCTGGTAGCACAGGTTTATTAAACTATGTCTTTACTTCCCTTTATCCCAGTGTCTTTTGGCATATTATGTGTTTAACCTTCGGCTTATGTTTGACTTTAAAATTATTTTATCAGCAAACATAATAGCTGCTGTGTGCCAGGCTCTGGTGAGATGCTATAGATAGAAGTATTATATGAATTCTGCCTTTCAAGCACATACAGTGTAATGGGGTCCATCCATCACACAGATATACTAGCTCTGTACACAGCCTTGAGGAGGAGCAATATTTTTGGTTGTTGTAAACTGCATTTTTTTGGTATTGCCTTTTGATTCTGGGAAGCACATTCATGCTATAGATATTGCCTTTTTAGATCATGAAAGCATCATTGCTTACTGATGAAGAAGATGTAGATATGGCACTGGATCAACGCTTCAGTCGCCTTCCTTCCAAAGCAGATAATTCTCAAGAAATCTGTTCTCCCAGACTCCCCATTTCAGCATCCCACTCATCGAAAACTCGTTCACTAGGTACAGTATAAAAGGTGCTATTTTACAAGAAAGATATACAGTCATCAAATCCTGCTTTTCACTTTTCTTCTTCTCATCCAAGTGGACTTCTCTAGCAAATACCTGCCAGACAGCTATACCTGTGACATAAGGATGCTAAGAGAAATTGTACTCATAAGTATTCGTTAAGAGTAGCCAGGTTTTTTGTTTTTAGAGACAGGGTCTCTCTCTCTCTCTGTTGCACAGACTGAGTGCGCAGTTATGCAGTTGTGCTCACTACAGCCTTGAACTCTTGGGCTCAAGCGGTCTTCCTGTCTCAGCCTCCTGAAGCTTAGGACTATAGGCATATACCACCACTGAACTAATTATTTTTTTAAATGTTTGTAGAGATGGATCTTGCTATCTTGCCCAGGCTGGTCTTGAACTTCTGGCCTCAAGTGATCATCCTGCCTCAGCCTCCCAAAGTGCTGAGATTACAGGTATGCGTCATTGCACCTGGCAGGAGTGGCTGGTTTTTAAGAACTGTAATTACCTCTGTTTGTGCAGATGCAGAAGTGTATGGAGAAAAAAAGCATTTGTGCTTTGTTTAGGTTCATGTTTTTGTTGGCTTATGATTGTGAATTAGATAGTAAGTTCAGACTTCCCAATTTTTATGACGTTACTTAAGAGAGTTCAGCAAGTTGTCCTGCACTGTACTCTTTTTGTGCAGTCCTAACAGCACTGTCCTACTGTCTTATAGGGACAAGTATATGTCCCTATTCTCATAATGCACAGAGCACATCAGATTTTTACATTTTGCTAAACCTTTTTAAATTCTCAGGGAAGTGGTTACATATTTGATTTTAAAGTTTTTTCTTTTCTAGTGGCCTTGTAACTATGTGGGATTGGAAATAAAGTTTTAATATCAGCAAAAAACTTAAGCAGATGTAGTTTCAACATATTTTGAAAGCCAGAGGAACTGGCAGAAAAACATGTGTTTATATTGCCTTAAAAACTAAATATTTTTCAATTCTTTTGAGTTCGCTTATTATCAACTTTGCTTTTTAAAAGTATTTTTAACTTCCCTTTGATATAGAGGAAAGAAAGAAAATATTTTAACCAATAAAGTATCAGACATTCTTAATAACGTTTTCTATAATGGATACTAAATCTGATACTTCAGTAACTCTTAACTCCATGCTTTACACAAAAGCCATGTAAAATTGGGAAACAGGCACTGGTAATAAGAACTGTCCTTCAGCGGGGCACAGTGACTCATGCCTATAATCCTAGTGCTTTAGGAGGCTGAGGAAGGAGTATGACTTGTGGCTAGGATTTGGAGAGCAGCCTGGGCAACATAGCAAGACTTCGTCCGTATGATAGCTAGCTAGCTAGATAAAAATTTAAATGTTAAAAAAAATTGTTTTTAAGAACTGTCCTTCAGAAGGTCACATGTGCAATTGTAAGATACCTAGTGTGTTCTTATTTCATTGACTATAGCTAAGAGTAGAATAGGAATTTGAGTTTTGATCATACTTTTATATGTCCTAAGAAATTGTTGGCCGGGCACGGTGGCTCAAGCCTGTAATCCCAGCACTTTGGGAGGCCGAGACGGGCGGATCACGAGGTCAGGAGATCGAGACCATCCTGGCTAACACGGTGAAACCCCGTCTCTACTAAAAAATACAAAAAACTAGCTGGGCGAGGTGGCGGGCGCCTGTAGTCCCAGCTACTCGGAGGCTGAGGCAGGAGAATGGCATAAACCTGGGAGGCGGAGCTTGCAGTGAGCTGAGAACCGGCCACTGCACTCCAGCCCGGGCGACAGAGCGAGACTCCGTCTCTAAAAAAAAAAAAAAAAAAAAAAAAAAAAAAGGCCGGGCGCAGTGGCTCAAGCCTGTAATCCCAGCACTTTGGGAGGCCGAGACGGGCGGATCACGAGGTCAGGAGATCGAGACCATCCTGGCTAACACCGTGAAACCCCGTCTCTACTAAAAAAAAAAAAATACAAAAAAATTAGCCGGGCGAGATGGCGGGCGCCTGTAGTCCCAGCTACTCGGGAGGCTGAGGCGAGAGAATGGCGTAAACCCCAGAGGCGGAGCTTGCAGTGAGCTGAGATCCGGCCACTGCACTCCAGCCTGGGCGACAGAGCGAGACTCCGTCTCAACAAAAAAAAAAAAAAAAAGAAACTGTTACCTTTAGGATTCTGATAAGGGCGTGAGCAGTGGTGCGAGACTTACCTTGGCTTATCTCCTAGTCCTGTCACTTTGTGGATTTGGACAAGTTACTTCTCTGAGCTCAGTTTTCTCATGTATACAATAGGAATGATAGTAATGCTAATCATTTAAAAGTTTTTGAGGCCAAGCACAGTGGCTCATGCCTGTAATCCCAGCACTCTGGGAGGCTGAAGCAGGTGGATCACGAGGTCAGGAGTTCAAGACCAGCCTGGCCTAGATGGTGAAACTCAGTCTTCACTAAAAATACAGAAAAATTAGCCAAGTGTGGTGGCGGGTGCCTGTAATCCCAGCTACTCAGGAGGCTGAGGCAGAGAATTGCTTGAACCCAGGAGGCAGAAGTTGCAATGAGCCGAGATCATGCCGCTGCACTCCAGCCAGGGCTACAGGGTGAGATTCTGTCTCCTGAAAAAAAGTTTTTGAAGAGTGAAATGAAATAACATACAAAATGGCTTATACAGAGTCGGCTGCATATTTTTAAACAGTATTAATAGTGTTGTTGCTTTTATTATTGTTGTAGATGTCATCATCATCATTAGAATCTTGTCCTGATTTCCTAGTTCAAAGAGTAATTTTTGCAAAATCTGACTTAGCCTGGTTCTGGTCATCCACATCTGATATAAGTAGTTTGATAAAACGTCAAATGATTTCAGCCTTACTGATTTTTGTTATTGTCCAGGAAACAATAGCTTGTGTTTTGTAATAGTCTTTCTTCCCTTCATTCCCTCTTCATTTCAGTTGGTGGGTTACTACAATCAAAATTTACAAGTGGAGCTTTTCTTTCACCAAGTGCCTCTGTGCAAGAATGTGGTACTCCCAGAACAGCATCTTTAATGAATATCCCATCCACATCCTGTTGGTCTGTTCCTCCACCCCTGACTTCTGTGTTCACAATACCCAGCCCGGCCCCTGAGGTTCCGTTGAAAACAGTGGGTACACGTAGGCAACTAGGCCTAGTCCCTCGTGAAAAGTCTGTCACCTATGGCAAGGGAAAACTCTTGATGGACATGGCCCTATTCATGGGACGCTCATTTCGTGTTGGTTGGGGTCCCAACTGGACTCTTGCTAATAGTGGAGAACAGCTGAATGGCTCTCATGAACTAGAAAATCATCAGATTGCTGATTCTATGGAGTTTGGATTCCTGCCCAATCCAGTAGCTGTTAAATCGTGAGTCACATTTCTTGATGCTTTTTGAGAAAGACAACATGATAGGTGAAAAAAACTATTCATTATCAGGAGGTTAGGGCCCTGCTTTGTCATCTTTCTAGATACAGTCTTAGAGAGTATGTGTATTTTTTTTTTTTTTTTTTTTTTTATGAGACGGAGTTTCGCTCTATTGCCCAGGCTGGAGCGCAGTGGCACAATCTCAGCTCGCTGCAACCTCTGCCTCCCAATCTCAAGCTCTTCTCCTGCCTCAGCCTCCTGTTAAGCTGGGATTACAGGTACATGCCACCACACCCAGCTAATTTTTGTATTTTTAGTAGAGACGCAGTTTCACCATATTGGCCAGGCTGGCCTTGAACTCCTGACCTCAGGTGATCCACCCGCCTTAGCCTCCCAAAGTGCTGGGATTACAGGCGAGAGCCACTGCACCTGGCCCAATTTTAAATAGTAGAAGATAATTGTGTAATTATAAATAAATGATTAATAAGATGACTGTTTTGTACCATCAGATTACGAAGAGTATATAATATTTACCTAATGGCTAAACTTTAGTTGGAAAAGTAACAGACCCAAAGTTAATACTGCAACATTCCTTTGGTTTTCAGCCTTTTTATTGAATTAGCCGTTTTTTTTTCTGAGTTTTTGCTTAAAAATTAGTGATTTCTTCATATACAAATGATATTCTCAACTAAGCACATTTCCTGTGTCTTTCATAAAGTAGGTGTATGAACCGTGGAGAATCCATGTATAAGTATTTGGACATTCTGTATATATATATGTATGTTATAGTCTATTCATATATAGTTATATGTTTCTCTACCTTCCCGATTAACAAGTGCATATATGTGGGTATAGTTCTGCCTATACTTTATATATATAATAAATATATATGCCTTACAGATAATATATAAATTTTTCTGGTAGCTGTCAGGCAGTATGTATACAGTGTCCTGTGGAAAATATGTGACATTTTCATATTTACTTTTTATAATTATAACAAATTATGTCATCTTTACAACAGATTAAATTAAGGTGATCACCTATTATCCTTCATATTTATTTATGTATTTTTGAGACAGTGTCTCACTTGTCACCCAGGCTGGAGTGCAGGTGCATAAGTCTCCACTTCCTGGGCTTAAGTGATCTTCCCACCTTGGCTCCCCAAGTAACTGGGACTACAGGTGCACACCACCATGCTTGACTAATTTTTTGTATTTTTTGTAGGGATGGGGTTTCACCATGTTTCCTGAGCTCAAGTGATTGCCCTACCTTGGCCTCCCAAAGTGCTGAGATTACAGGCGTGAGCCACCCTGCCCAGACTATCCTTCATTTTTAAAGTTGACTTTGGAAACATAAAAAACAACAATGTCTCTTGAACCTCATAATTAAGAATGTTGATCCTAAACTTAGTTATTCTAGGTTAAGCATTATCTTATGAATTTTGAAGGTTATTAATATCAGTCTTGAAAATTGGATCAACGGACCAGGTACAGTGGCTCACGCCTGTCATCCCAGCACTTTGGGAGACCAAGGTTAGGGCAGGGTAGACCAAGGTAGATCACTTGAGGTCAGGAGTTCGAGACCAGCCTGGCCAACATGGTGAAACCCCGTCTCTACTAAAATTACAAAAAGTAGCTGGGCGTGATGGTGCACATTTGTAATCCCAGCTACTCGGGAGGCTGAGGCAGGAGAATCGCTTGAAGCCAGGAGGCAGAGGTTGCAGTAGCCGAGATCATGTCACTGCATTCTAGCCTCAGTGACAGTGTGAGACTCCATCTCAAAAAAAATAAATAAATAAATGGAACAAGCCCAGCTTAGCTATATATATGCTCATTGTAATTTAGAATCAGTTCTTTAGTATCTATAAGCTTAGCCTTATGACTTTTGATACCCAAGTATAATTTGAGAAACAGGTATCTCACAATAACTTTTGACCCTTGAGTTTTACCCAGTTGGAAATCTGTTAGGATTTGCATGCTTGTTATAACCTGGCCTAAGAAGCCTTTGTGTTCTGAATGCATTAATCAGATTTTTTCCCCAGTATATAGCAGATAAGTTCAGTATAGTTTAAGGAACAAAATTTCTTTAAAACCACAGTGAAATGTTTGCATTCTGTTTGTAACCATAAAAAGAAACAGTGGTTTGGTTGAAGTGAAATCTTATCTTCTGTCTTAGGTTCATTTTCTATTCTATTCTTCATTTGCTCTTGTAGCCTAACTGAGTCCCCATTCAAAGTTCACTTAGAAAAACTCAGTTTGAGACAAAGGAAGCCAGATGAAGACATGAAATTATATCAGACACCTCTGGAGCTCAAATTAAAACACAGCACTGTCCATGTGGATGAACTGTGCCCTCTCATTGTCCCCAATCCGGGAGTTGCTGTCATTCATGACTATGCAGATTGGGTTAAAGAAACATCAGGAGACTTACCAGAAGCACAAAGTGAGTATACATCATGTATTTAATCTTTGATGTCTCAGTAATAGGGGTGGTAGTGTACACGGGAGTTCTTGATAACAGTCTAGTAGGTAAATGCCTGTGCTTGTCATTTTCTGAGGCTGAGTTTAAACAGATTCCCAAGCAAGAAGAAATTGTCACTATATTCTTGTCACTTTGTTCTTTTACTCATTAATGTACAAATTCTTCCACCAGGAATTGTAGCCAGTCAAATCCTTGGATTTATAAAATTGCATTTCTTACCCAATCCAGAGAACATAGGGAGAGAGATACAGTCCTTCTTGTTTTTCTTTTCTTTTTTTTTTTTTTTTGTTTGAGACAGAGTCTCACTCTGTCACTGTAGCTGGGACAACAGGCACGCGCCACCACGCCCAGCTGATTTTTGTTTTCTTAGTAGAGATGAGGTTTCACCATGTTGGCCAGGATTGTCTCCATCTCTTGACCTCATGATCTGCCCGCCTTGGCCTCCCAAAGTGCTGGGATTACAGGCATGAGCGCCCGGCCCCTTCTTGCTTTTCTAAATCCTATCCATTCTTCCATGTCCAGCTCGAGTACTGTTGGTCTTCTCAACAACTTTGTTGTATTTCCTCTTCTTGGCTTCTCTCATGACTACCTTTCTCCCCTATCATGACCATGTTTTTCTGAATCAATACTTTGATAAAGGGGTTCTCTAATTTGTTAATATTTCAAACAATAGAAAAATCATTCTGTTAATATTTTAAACAGTAGAAAAATCATTTTGTTTTGCACATCACCTTTATTGAAAATGGGCTGTTTTAGAATGTCCTGTGCCACACATTTTGGGATTTGTTTATGTTCCTTCAGTTCTTTGTATTTACTTAATCGTCTCATTGTCTTTTCAAATGTGTAAGTTATTTTACCAGTGCATACTTGTAAGTGGCTTAAATGATAAACAGTGCTTTTGTAGATTGATTTTTATAGATAGAATTCGATCAAAGTAGACATCATCTGAGATGACATTAGCCATAATTAGGCTTGGGGAACCTATTTAACGGTTACATAAGTACCACAGAAACATGATGTGAGCAAGCATTTATTTATACCATATACTTCTGGAAATTGTAAGATGAAGCTGAGTGAGGTAGAGACAGATTCAGGGTAATCAACTTGAGTGGTTGTTTGAGATGTTTATTAATTTATGTATTTTTAACATCACAGTTAGAAGGATGCCCTCTGCGAAGTTGTTGTAAGGCTTTGTCTCATAACATTGTTTTTCTCTTCCTGCCTTAGTTGTGAAGCACTGGAGCCTGACATGGACACTATGTGAAGCCCTATGGGGCCACCTGAAGGAGCTTGACAGCCAGCTAAATGAACCCTGTGAATATATTCAAATTCTAGAGCGAAGAAGAGCTTTCTCCCGCTGGCTATCCTGTACTGCCACACCTCAGATTGAAGAGGAAGTCTCCTTAACCCATAAAAGCAGCCCTGTGGAGGCTGTATTCAGCTACCTTACAGGCAAAAGGATCAGTGAGGCCTGCTCTCTGGCCCAGCAGTCAGGTGGGGAAGGATTATGGTCCTTCTCTGCTGCCCTGTTGCCTTCCTACTCATTTCCTCCTTCCCTTCCCCCCTGATTGTGCCTTTCCCTTTGACTGCTCGTCTATGAGTGTTAATTGTGGACTTCCCAGGAAGATTGCTGGTTCCTGTGGAATATGTAATGTAACATAAAATTTAAATGTTAATCAAGTAAACAATGTTTAAGGTCCTAAACAGAGAATTAGAAGACATACTTCAGCTGGGCACAGTGGCTCATGCCTGTAATTCCAGCACTGTGGGAGGCCAAGTGGAGTGGATCACACCCACCTATTCCTGTAGAATAGGAAGCATGACAGTTTTTTGTTTTTGTTTTTTTTTTTTTGAGAGAGTTTCTTGTTGCCCAGGCTAGAGTACAGTGGTGCCATCTCGGCTCACTGCAACCTCCTCCTCCTGGGTTCAAGTGATTATCCTGCTTCAGCCTCCCAAGTAACTGAGATTACAGGTGCCTGCTGTCACGCCTGGCTAATTTTTGTATTTTAGTAGAGACAGGGTTTCACCATGTTGGTCGGCTGGTCTCGAACTCCTGACCTCAGGTGATTCACGTTTGCCTTCCAAAGGGCTGGAATTACAGGTATGAGCCACTGTGCCCAGCCGAACTGTGTCTTCTGATTCATTTTTTTTAGGACCTTAAACATTGTTTACTTGATTAAAATTTAAATTTTGGCCGGGTGCAGTGGCTCATGCCTATAATCCCAGCACTTTGGGAAGCCCAGGCGGGCGGATCACAAGGTCAGGAGATCGAGACCACAGTGAAACCCCGTCTCTACTAAAAATACAAAAAATTAGCTGGGCGTGGTGGCGGGCGCCTGTAGTCCCAGCTACTCAGGAGGCTGAGACAGGAGAATGGTGTGAACCCAGGAGGCGGAGCTTGCAGTGAGCCGAGGTTGCGCCACTGCACTCCAGCCTGGGCAACAGAGCAAGACTCTGTCTCAAAAAATAAATAAATAAATAAAAATAAAATAAAATTTAAATTTTATGTTACATTTGTAGTAAAACTGGAAAACATAGATAAGCTATAAATAAAAATCAACTATAAGCAGTACTCTGAATTGCTCTAAAATATGTTCTGTATCAATTCACTTCATTGAAATAAATACATAGAAGTTGAATTTCTGGATTGAGGTACTCACTGGCTTTTTAAAAGGAATTTGTATGCATATATTTACTTTTTAAAGTTCCGTATCACTAATGAGGCAGTTCAACAGGTGCTTAATGACTGCCTAGATATAAGTCTTTTTTTTGTTGTTTTTTTTGTTTCTTTCTTAAGACAGAGTCTGGGCCGGGCGCAATGGCTCAAGCCTGTAATCCCAGCACTTTGGGAGGCCGAGACGGGCGGATCACGAGGTCAGGAGATCGAGACCATCCTGGCTAACACGGTGAAACCCCGTCTCTACTAAAAATACAAAAACTAGCCGGGCGAGGTGGCGGGCGCCTGTAGTCCCAGCTACTTGGGAGGCTGAGGCAGGAAAATGGCGTAAACCTGGGAGGCGGAGCTTGCAGTGAGCTGAGATCTGGCCACTGCTCTCCAGTCCGGGCGACAGAGCGAGACTCCGCCTCAAAAAAAAAAAAAAAAAAACAGTCTGTCTCTGTGTCACCTGGGCTAGTGGAGTGCAGTGGAATGATCTCAGCTCACTGCAACCTCCACCTCCTCGGTTTAAGCAATTCTTCTGCCTCAGCCTCCTGAGTTGCTGGGATTACAGGTGCCTGCCATCGTGCCCGGCTAGTTTTTTTTTTTTTTTTTTTTTTTTTGGTAGAGACACAGTTTCACCATGTTGGCCAGGCTGGTCTCAAATTCCTGACTTCCAGTGATCCACCCACTTTGGCCTCCTGACTGCTGGGATTACGGGTGTGAGCCACTGTGTCTGGCCATAAGTCTTGATAAGAATACAGGATGGCATAGGCAGCTTAATCTAATATGATTAGATCCTTATTCAAACCTTGATTGTTGGAACCTCGTTTATTCAAAGCCAACTAATTGGAGCCATCGACTGGATTTATTTTGAAGGGTTTGGCCAGTTTGGGGATTATAAAGAACAAATCACAGGAAAAGCCAGAATCAGTAAGATATATAAAGGGCTTCTTGCATTCCACTATCACTACACATTTAACCTTGTATCTTTCTTTTTTTTTTTTGAGACGGAGTCTCCCGGGCTGGAGTGCAGTGGCCGGATCTCAGCTCACTGAGCTCACTGCAAGCTCCGCCTCCCGGGTTTACGCCATTCTCCAGCCTCAGCCTCCTAAGTAGCTGGGACTACAGGCGCCCGCCACTTCGCCCGGCTAGTTTTTTGTATTTTTTAGTAGAGACGAGGTTTCACCGTGTTAGCCAGGATGGTCTCGATCTCCTGACCTCGTGATCCGCCCGTCTTGGCCTCCCAAAGTGCTGGGATTATAGGCTTGAGCCACCGTGCCCGGCCTCTTTTTTTTCTTTTATTTTTATTTTTTAAATAGAGATGGGGTCTATTTGTTGACCAGGCTGGTCTCAAACTCCTGGCCTCCTTCCTCAGCCTCCCAAAGTGCTGGGATTAGAGGCATGAGCCACCACATCCAACCTCAGTCTGGTACTTTTATGGTCTTTCTGCATTTGTACAGTGAGAATTTATCTTTGGGATTGATCTTCTATGAACTCATAATGATTATGAATCATTTAAAAAAGGTTATGCTCACCAGGACACCAACATGTAATAGGAAAGGAAATGCCAAAAGTCAGATTCTTAGGTCTATTCATTCATAAACTCCACTTTCTTCCTTTTTATTTTGACGCAAAGGCTAAACCTCTGGTAAAGGTACTGCCTTTTAGGTTACTAAAGCTTTTGCTTTACTACACCCCCCTCCGTTTTTGGGGGGTTTTTTTGTTGTTGTTTTGTTTTGTTTTGTTTTGCAAGACAGAGTCTTGCTGTGTCCCCCAGGATGGAGTGTAGTGGCATAATCTCAGCTCACTACAACCTTCGCCTCCTGGGTTCAAGCGATTCTCCTGCCTCAGCCTCCTCAGTAGCTGGGATTAACAGGTATGTGCCACCACACCTGGCTAATTTTTGTATTTTTAGTAGAGATGCCATTTCATCATGTTGGCCAGGCTGGTCTCGAACTCCTGACCTCAGGTGATCTGCCTGCCTCCGCCTCCCAAAGTGCTGGGATTACAGGCATGAACCACTGCTTCCAGCCTTTTTTTTTTCCTTTCCACCCCACCCCGCCCCCAGACAGAATCTTGATATCACCCAGGCTGGAGTGCAATGGTGCAATCTCTGCTTACTGCACCTTCTGCCTTCTGGGTTCAAGTGATTCTCATGTCTCAGCCTCTTGAGTAGCAGGGACTCCAGTCACGTGCCATCACACCAGGCTAATTTTTGTATTTTTAGTAGAGACAAGGTTTCTCTATGTTGGCCAGGTTGGTCTCGAACTCCTGACCCCAAGTAATCTGCCCACCTTGGCTTCCCTGAGCACTGGGATTACAGGTGTGAGCCACCGTGCCCAGTGTTTTCCTCCATTTTTCCTTTTTATGTTTAAGATGGAGTCTCGCTCTTCTTGCCCAGGTTGGAGTGCAATGGTGCAGTTTTGGCTCACTGCAACCTCCATCTCATGGGTTCAAGCGATTCTCTCACCATGTTGGTCAGGCTGGTCTCAGACTCCTGACTTCAAGCAATCCACCTACCTTGGCCTTCCAAAGTGCTGGGATTACAAGCATGAGCCACCACGTCGGGCTCTTTTCCTCCATTTTGTAGCTGAGGTGTCTTGCCTAGTATCACAGAAGTAGTGATAGATCTGTTGTTGATATGTTGCTTAGTCTGTATGTAATTTAGGTTAAACTACTTTGCAGATTTTCTATCCAAGCAGAAAATGGTAAGTTTTTGATCAATATTTTGCCACTACTGTAGAAAGCAGTTACCAATTTTAAGTCCTCCCTTCTGAAGCCTGGAAGAAATAAAGATAATGCCCCCAAGTGTTTGACCAAGTCCATAAACCCTTAGTAATAACCAAAAAACTTCCATTTCTCTTATAGGTGATCATCGTCTGGCTCTTCTTTTATCTCAGTTTGTGGGTAGCCAGTCAGTCCGGGAGCTGCTCACCATGCAATTGGTGGATTGGCATCAGCTCCAAGCTGACTGCTTCATCCAGGATGAGAGACTGCGCATCTTTGCTCTGTTAGCTGGAAAACCGGTATCTTCTACTTTTACCATAATATCTCACATCAGCTTTTTCATAAATTGAAGCTGGTTTGAGGTTGAGGCAAGGAGTGATCTTTGTAAATTGTGCACAGTTACACCAAATGTGTTACACATTGGCCAATTTGTTTTCAAATTATAAAGGCAGGCATGCACACTGTTTTAAAATTCTAGTTGTATAGAAATTAAAATGTTAACATGTGTCATATCCCATATCATATAGCAGTAAACAATATAAATAATTTATCTTCCCAGAAATATTATTTAAAATATTAATTAATCTTCCCAGTTAATTAATTTTTTCGAGACAGGGTCTGGCTCTGTTGCCTAGGCAGGAGTACAGTGGGGTGATCTTGGCTCACTGCATCCTCCATCTCCTAAGTCCAAGTGATCCTCTCACCTGAGCTTCCCAAGTAGCTGGGACTACAGGCACATACCACCATATACAGCTAATTTTTAAGTCTACATCCACATATATGTTGTTCCTATTTACATGTTTGTATATACAGATGAAATATACAAAGCGTTCTGTGATTATTTTTATTTTTTTCATTTAAAAAAGAATTTATAGGCCGGGCGCAGTGGCTCAAGCCTGTAATCCCAGCACTTTGGGAGGCCGAGACGGGCGGATCACGAGGTCAGGAGATCGAGACCATCCTGGCTAACACGGTGAAACCCCGTCTCTACTAAAAATACAAAAAAAACTAGCCGGGCGAAGTGGCGGGCGCCTGTAGTCCCAGCTACTCGGGAGGCTGAGGCAGGAGAATGGTGTAAACCCAGGAGGCGGAGCTTGCAGCGAGCTGAGATCCGGCCACTGCACTCCAGCCCCGGCGACAGAGTGAGACTCTGCCTCAAAAAAAAAAAAAAAAAAATTTATAGCGATAGGGTTTCAATATGTTGCCTAGGCTCGTCTTGAACTCCTGGCCTAAAGGGATCCTGCCACCTAGGTCTCCCAAAGTGTTGAGATTCAGGCATGAGCCACTACACCAGCCCTGCAGCTTTCTTTTGAGACAGAGTCTCGCTCTGTTGCCCAGGTTGGAGTGCAGTGGCGCTATCTCAGCTCACTGCAAGCTCCGCCTCCCAGGTTCACATCATTCTCCTGCCTCAACCTCCTGAGTAGCTGGGACTACAGGCACCTGCCACCACACCCGGCTAATTTTTTATATTTTAAGTAGAGACGGGGTTTCATCGTCTTAGGATGGTCTCGATCTCCTGATCTCGTGATCTGCCCGCCTCAGCCTCCTGAAGTGCTGGGATTACAAGCATGAGCCACTGCGCCCGGCCCCGTGTCATGAATCATTATTCTTGTTTTTTTTTTTTTTTTTTTTGAGATTCACTTTTGTTGGCCAGGCCAGAGTGCAGTGGCACAATCGTGGCGCACTGCAACCTTCCTGTCCTGGGATCAGGCGATTCTCCTGCCTGCCGAATAGTTGGGATTACAGGCGCCTACCACCAAGCCTGGCTAATTTTTGTATTTTTAGTAGAGACGGGGTTTCACCATGTTGGCCAGGCCAGTCCCAAATTCCCGACCTCAGGTGATCCACCCAC
The DNA here is from genome assembly GCF_009764315.1 of Trachypithecus francoisi. Classification (NCBI taxonomy): domain Eukaryota; kingdom Metazoa; phylum Chordata; class Mammalia; order Primates; family Cercopithecidae; genus Trachypithecus; species Trachypithecus francoisi. The sequence continues at coordinate 62,538,936 of NW_022681473.1, forward strand.
CTTGGCCTCCCAAAGTGCTGGAATTACAGGCGTGATTCCCTGCACCCAGCTCTTTTTTTTTTTTATTTTTAATAGAAATGGGGTTTCACCGTGTTGACCAGGCTGGTCTGGAACTCCTGACCTCAGGTAATCCAACCACCTTAGCCTCCCAAAGTGCTGGGATTACAGGCATGAGCTACAGCGCCTGGCTGGCATTATTCTTTTTTATAACAGCTTATGTTCCATTTTACGACTATTGGATTGTAATTATTTTAAGCCATTTCTCTTATCACTGCCTACCTCTTATATTATTATCTTAAAGTATTATAAATTAAATTTTCAGAAATAAAAATGTAACTGGTCAGAATTCATGCTCATTTTAAAGCTTTATACATTGACAACCATAGACAGAAGATGTCCTGTCTGCTCTCAGTGGCTCTCATCTCAAATTATTTGAGTACTGATTATTTGTTTAAATCCTGGGGCCAGGCACGGTGGCTGATTCCTGTAATCACAGTGCTTTTGGAGGCTGAGGAGGGAGGATTGCTCAAAACCAGGAATTCAAGGCCAGCCTGGGCCACATAGTGCAACTGTGTATCAATCGATCGATCACTTGGTCAATAAAAATAAGTAAATAATCAATATTCCCTCTCACTTCCTGAGATTTTATTATATTTGTATATTTTATATCTGAATCATTTACAATGTTCCTTGAATAAGTGAATATTCACTTCAGTGTTATTGCACACACAGGTAATGACAAGGTAGAATATAGCCGTGGTGATGATTTTGTTTCCCACAGGTGTGGCAACTCTCAGAAAAGAAGCAAATAAATGTGTGCTCCCAATTGGATTGGAAACGCTCCCTGGCTATCCATCTTTGGTATTTACTTCCACCAACAGCCTCCATTTCTAGGGCGCTCAGCATGTATGAAGAAGCATTTCAGGTATATGTGGCCAATAGAGCCACGCAAAAATCTTGCTGGGTGTTGTTTTTGGCAGGGAAATCCTGCAGAGAAAAAAAACCCTATCAGATTACATTTCATAATACTTTTAAGTAACTGCCTTTTTTTAAAGTATTGTAAAATTGAAGTGGAGCCAGGAAATCTGATGAGAAACTATCCTTTACTCCTTCCTCTGGACAAGGCTACTTCCCCAAGTGTCTGTTTTTATTTTATTTAATATCATGAGATTCCACAGTTGACTCTCTCACTGCTGGTTTCCTGCCTCTAAATCAGAGGGTTCTTCTTCATTTCTGATGCTGTCTTATTTCTTTGGGAATTCCCTGTTATACAGCCTGACCTCAGATTTGGTTTATCTTCAAACTTAGTTCTGAAATTTGCCTCTAAATATAATATTTTATATTCCTTGTGAGTTTTGAGGTTAAAAGTATTGTTACATTTAACATCAGTTCTTGAATTATCTTACTGTTCATATTTCATGCTTGTATTTCATATTGTTCTCTCAGTATTACTTGTCAGGAGTAAGAGAACACTAAAGAAACTTAAGTATCTTAAGAATTGTGGCAAGATAAGTATGGGGGGTTAGTGATAGCTACTTGAAATCTTTACCAGTCCATCGAAGACAAATGAATTTCATCACTGACCAAAAAATGTTTAAAATCCCTGATAGATCCTTTGGGTTGTCTATTCACTTTTCTTTTGAGATGTAGTCTCGCTGTGTAGCCCAGGCTGGAGTGCAATGGCATGATCTCGGCTCGCTGCCATCTCTGCCTCCCGGGTTCAAGCGATTCTCCTGCCTCAGCCTCCTGAGTAACTGGAACTGCAGGCATGTGCCACTATGCCTGGCTAATTTTTTGTATTTGTAGTAGAGGTGGTGTTTCACCATGTTAGCCAGGATGGTCTTGATCTCCTGACCTCGTGATCTGCCCGCCTTGGCCTCCCGAAGTGCTGGGATTACAGGTATGAGCCACTGTGCCTAGCCTTTTTTTTTTTTTTTTTTTTGTAATCGAGATCGGATCTCACTCTGTCACCCAAAACTTGAGTCAAGTGCGGTGTGGCAGTTACAGCTCACTGCAGCCTTGACCTCCTGGACTCTGGACTCAGGTGACCCTCCTGCCTCAGCCTCCTGAGTAGCTGGGACTACAGGTGCATGTCACCATACCTGGCTACTTTAAAAAAAAAATTCTTTTGTTATCTTTTTATGTCAGATGGGTAATATGCCAGTGTCATCACAAGATTTGAGGGTGGCGCATCTCACACATGCATGCATGAACACCCAATCATGCTTATGAACTACAAAAAAATACAATTTTACTTTTTTATTTGTAGAGATGGGGTCTTGTTATGTTGCCCTGGCAGGTCTTGAACTACTTGGCTCAAGCAGTCCCACTTTCAAAGTGCTGGGATTATAGGCTCAAGCCACTGCATATGGCTGTCTATGCATGCTTAATACAGGTGTCTTAAGTATTTGAAACATAATGGCATCTAGGGCAGGTGCAGTCATTCACACCTCTAATCCTAGTACTTTGGGAGGCCAAGGCAGGCGTATCACCTGAGGTCAGGAGTTCCAGACCAGCCTGGCCGACTTGGCAAAACACTGTCACTACTAAAAATACAAAACTTAGCCAGGTGTGGTGGTGTGCAGCTGTAATCTCAGCTACTCAGGAGGCTGAGGCAGGAGAATTGCTTGAACCTGGGAAGCGGAGGTTGCAGTGAGCCGAGATTGCCCCACTGCACTCCAGCCTGGGTGACAAAGTGAGACTCCATCTCAAGAAAAAAGAGAAAAAAAAAACATGATGGCATCTAGTAAAACTGATTAGGAGCTAATGTATTGTTTTATCAAATTATTCCTTCAGAATACCTCTGACAGCGACAGATACGCCTGCTCCCCACTTCCTTCATATCTGGAGGGTTCTGGCTGTGTGATAGCGGAGGAGCAAAACTCACAGGCACAACTTCGAGATGTCTGCTTTCACCTTCTAAAACTCTACAGTGACAGGTAAACCAGAGCCAGACTTTACTGTCACTTGAGTGCTCCATGAGCCCCAAGGGAGTCCTTTGCTGTGTCCTTTCCCTTTTATATGCCCCCAAATTACTGTAAGTCCATATAAACTACCAAATATGACTTATAGTAGTTGAATGGAAACAGCATTAGAACTAGAATTAGAAGTCTAAAAATTATTTTAATCAACTTTAATGAGTATAGTTTACATATAGTAAAGTATGCAGTGTGATAAGTTTTATAGTGATTATTGCATTGTAAGTAGCATCACAGCTAAACTGGTATTTCCACTGCCATTGAAAAACAACTGTGCCCCTTTGCATTCCGTCAGATACTTATTGACTAGTTTTTTGTTACTATAAATTAGTTTTGCTGGTCTAGAATTTTATGTAGAGATCATACTGTATGTTTCTCATGCCTAGCTTTTTTGATTCTGCATAATAATTTTGAGGTTTTCTTTCATGTTTATATGTATCAAAAGTTAGTTTGGGGTTTTTTTGGTGGGGAATACATGATTTATATACCTATTCATTTGTTGATGGACAGTTAGGTTTTCTTATTTTTGGCCATTATTGGTAAATCTGCTATGAACATACCCAGAAGTGATTGTATCATTTTATATTTCCACGAATAATGTGTAATATCTCTAGTTGCTCCAAATCCTCTTTAAAATTTGGTATTATTAGTTGTTTAAATTTTACCATTTTATTGGACATGTAGTATCTTGGTTTGTGTGTGTATATGTGTATCTGTGTGTACATGTTTATTAAAAAATGCAAGTGGCCAGATGCAGAGGCTCACGCCTGTAATCCCAGCACTTTTGGAGGCCGAGGTGGGCGGGTCACGAGGTCAGGAGATTGAGACCATCCTGGCTGACACACTGAAACCCTGTCTTTACTAAAAATACCAAAAAATTAGCTGGGTGTGGTGGCGGGCACCTGTAGTCCCAGCTACTCTGGAGGCTGAGGCAGGAGAATGGCGTGAACCTGGGAGGCAGAGCTTGTAGTGAGTGGAGATTGCGCCACTGCACTCGAGCCTGGGCGACACAGCAAGACTCCATCTCAAAAAAAAAAAAAAAAAAAGGCCAGGCACAGTGGCTCAAGCCTGTAATCCCAGCACTTTGGGAGGCCAAGACAGGCGGATCACGAGGTCAGGAGATCGAGACCATCCTGGCTAACACGGTGAAACCCCATCTCTACTAAAAAATACAAAAAAGTAGCTGGGCGAGGTGGTGGGCACCTGTAGTCCCAGCTACTCGGGAGGCTGAGGCAGGAGAATGGCGTAAACCCAGGAGGCGGAGCTTGCAGTGAGCTGAGATCCGGCCACTGCACCCCAGCCTGGGCAACAGAGCGAGACCCCGTCTCAAAAAAAAAAAAAAAAATGCAGGCAGCCGGGCGCGGTGGCTGACGCCTATAATCCCAGCACTTTGGGAGGCTGAGGTGGGTGGATCACTTGATGTCAGGGAGTTTGAGACCAACCTGGCCAACATGGTGAAACCCCGTCTCTACTAAAAATATGAAAATTAGCCAGGTGTTGTGGTAGGCATCTGTAGTCTCAGCTACCTAGGAGGCTGAGGCAGGAGAATCACTTGAACCTGGGAGTTGGAGGTTTCAGTGAGCCAAGATCGCGCCACAGCAGTCCAGCCTGGGTGATGAAACAAGACTCTGTCTCAAAAAAAAAAAAAATTGCAGGCCAGGCATGGTGGCTCATGCTTGTAATCCCAGCACTTTGGAAGGCCAAGGCCAGCAGATCATTTGAGCCCAGGAGTTCTAGGCCAGCCTGGGTAATATGGCAAATCCCTGTTTCTACTAAAAATTTTTTTTTTTTTTTTTTTTTTGTTGAGACGGAGTCTCGCTCTGTCGCCCAGGCTGGAGTGCAGTGGCCAGATCTCAGCTCACTGCAAGCTCCGCCTCCCGGGTTTACGCCATTCTCTCGCCTCAGCCTCCCCAGTAGCTGGGATTACAGGCGCCCGCCATCTCGCCCGGCTAATTTTTTGTATTTTTTTTTAGTAGAGACGGGGTTTCACCGTGTTAGCCAGGATGGTCTCGATCTCCTGACCTCGTGATCCGCCCGTCTCGGCCTCCCAAAGTGCTGGGATTACAGGGTTGAGCCACCGCGCCCGGCCCTAAAAATTTTTTTAAAAATTAGCCACATGTGGTGGTGTGTAGTCCCAGCTACTCAGGAGGCTGAGGTGGGAGGATCACCTGAGCATGGGAAGTCAAACCTGCAGTGAGACATGATTGCATCACTGTACTCTAGCCTGGGCAATAGGAGTAAGACCCTGTCTCCAAAAAAGAAAGAAATGCAGGGTGGTTTATGTGTCCAACAATAATATATTAGCACATGCTATTATTATTTCTCACCATGTAATTAGAACTATCTCAGAGTTGGTTTTTTGTTTTTGGGGGGTTTTTTTGAGATGGATTCTTGCTCAGTTGCCCAGGCTGGAGTGCAGTTGTGCGATCTCGGCTCACTGCAAGCTCCGCCTCCCCGGAGGCCATTCTCTTCCTTAGCCTCCCGAGTAGCTGGGACTAGAGGCACCGGCCCCCACGCCTGGCCAATTTTTTTGTATTTTTAGCAGAGACAGGGTTTCACCATGTTAGCCAAGATGGTCTCGATCTCCTGACCTCGTGATCTGCCTGCCTCAGCCTCCCAAAGTGCTGGGATTACAGGCATGAGCCACTGCACCCAGCCTTGTTTTGTTTTTAAGACAGGGTTTTTCTCTGTCACCCAGGCTGGTGTGCAGTGGAATAATCATGGCTCACTGCAGTCTCAACCACCCGGGTTCAGGTGATCCTCTCATCTCAGCCTCCTGAGTAGCTGGGGGCTGCAGGAGTGCACCACCATACTCAGCTAATTCTTGTATTTTTTGTAGAGACAAGATTTTGCCACATCGCCCAGGCTGGTCTCAAGCTCCAGGGCCCAAGAGATCCCCTTGCCCTGGCCTCCTAAAGTACTGGGATTACAGGTGTCAGCCACTGCACACAGCAGAGATGTCTTCTTACATTACCTTAGAAATACTTAAGGTTTTGGGGGTTTTTTTCTCTAGTCACACAAATAGCCCATCTCATTTCAAATCTTTAATGTGATTTATTTTAAATACACAGTACTTAAATGTATATATAATTCTTTTTTTTTTTTTTTTTTTTTTTGAGACAGAGTCTCTCTCTGTCGCCCAGTCTAGAGTGCAGTGGCGCGATCTTGCCTCACTGCAACCTCTGCCTTCCAGGTTCAAGCGATTCTCCTGCCTCAGCCTCCCGAGTAGCTGGGATTACAGGCATGCGCCACAAAGCCTAGCTAATTTTTGTATTTTTAGTAGAAACGAGGTTTTGCCGTGTTGGCCAGGCTAGTCTTGAACTCCTGACCTCAAGTGATCCTCCCACCTCGGCCTCCCAAAGTGCTGGGATTACAGGTGTGAGCCATTGCGCCTGGCCAGTATTTAACTATATTAATCATCTAGTAGTAAAATGTAACTAAAATTTACTATTTTAAGCATACCATTCAGTGGTATTAAGTACATTCACGTTGTTACACAATCATCACCACTCTCTCCAGAACTTTTTCATCTTCCCATACTGGAAATTCTCATTGTTTCAGTTGCATTTCCCTAATGTCTAATGATGTTGAGCAGTTTGTCATGTGCTTATTTACCGTCTGTACATCTTTGCTAAAATGTCTATTACAAGCATGAGCCACTGCACCCAGCCTTGTTTTGTTAGCCAAGATGATCTCGATCTCCTGACCTCCTGATCCACCCGCCTTGGCCTCCCAAAGTGCTTGAGATTACAGGCGTGAGCCACTGCACCTGGCCTAAAGTCACAAAATTTATTAGCATCAAGTTATTAATAACATTTCCTTATTAACCATTTTAAATATCTGTAGGATCTTTAACAACATCTCTTTCCTTTTGATATTGGTAATTTGTATTCGATAATTGCGTCCTCTTTCTTTCTTGGTTGGTCTACCTAGAGTTTAGCAATCATACTGACCTTTTCAAAGAACCACCTTCTGGCTTCATTGGTTATCTCTATTGTTTATCCAGCTCATAATGGATTACAAACCTAAATTTCAACTTAACTATAAACCTTCTAGAAGAAAGCAAAGCAGAAAATTTTTGCAACTGTAGGTTAGGCAGAAGATTTCTTAGGTGGACATTAAATACACAATTCGTAAGAGAAAAAAATTGGTAAACTGGACTTTAACAAAATTTCAAAACTACTTTTTATAGAAAGACTTAAGAGAATGAAAAGGTAAACCATTGATTGGGAGAATATACTTACAATTTGTAGATCTGACAGAAAACTTGTATCCAAGAATACATCAAGAACTCTGAAAATTCAGTAATAAGAAAGGCCAGGTATGGTGTGTCGTGCCTGTATTATCCCAGCAGTTTGTGAGGCTGAAGTGGGATGATCACTTGAGCCCAGGAGTTCAAGACCAGCCTGGGCAATATAATGAGACCCCATCTCTGTGAAAAAAAATTTCTTAAATCGCGTGGGCATGGTGGCATGCATTTGTAGTCCTAGCTACTTAAAGATAAGGGAGTGGCTGGACAATAGGATCATTGTAGGGAGGAAATCAGCAGTAAGACATATGAACAAAAATCCCTGTGACATGAATAAGTTTAAAGGAAAATGCTGTGCCTTGAGATGCATATGCAAAGTCTCCATAAACCTTTTAGCAGCATTGCTCCAGCAAGTCCCACCTTATTCCTAAAGGCGGCTTTCTCCTTGCTCAGGGTTTACACGGAGATGTTCCATTGCCCAGGGAGGGGCAGGAGACAAATGCTTTTCTCTTACTTGAGATTAAGAGAATGGTGATGACCTTTAACCAGCAAGCAGCCTTTAGGCACTTGTTTAACAAAGCACATCCTGCACAGCCCAAAATCCATTAAGCCTTGAGTCACCACAGCACATGTCTCTTGCAAGGACAAGGTTGGGGGTAGGGTCACAGATTAACAACATCTCAAATACAGAACCAAATGGAGTCTCTTATGTCTACTTCCTTCTATATAGACACAGTAACAGGCTGATCTCTCTTTCTTTTCCCCACATTTCCCCCTTTTCAACAAAACCACCCTTGTCATCATGACACTGAGATTACATACTTCACAAAGTAATAAAATATCACAAAGCAAGTGGAGGCAGGATGAGATCACAGGATGGTGTTAAAATTAAAATTGCTAATGAAATTTTGGGCACGCATTGTCATTGATAACATCTTATCAGGAAACAGGGTTTGAGAGCAGACAACCTGACTGACCAAAATTTATTAGGTGGGAATTTCCTCGTCCTAATAAGCCTGGGAGCACTACAGGAGACCGGGGCTTATTTCATCCCTTTGGCTTCCACCGTAAAAGGTGGCACGCCTCCAAGAGGGTCGTTTATAGGCCTACCCTCAGAGCGCATTCTCTTTCTCAGGAATATTCCTTGCTGAGAAAAAGAATTCAGCGATATTTCTCCTATTTGCATAAGAAAAGAGAAGAAATATGGCTCTGTTCCCTCCGGCTCACCGGCGGCCAGTTCAAGGTTACCTCCCTTGTTCCCTGAGCATTGCTGTTATCCTGTTCTTTTTAGTGAACTGAGATCCGGCCACTGCGCTCCAGCCTGGGCCGTGACAGAACGTGACTCCGTCTCAAAAAAAAAAAAGTAGAGGCCGGACGGTGTCTCAACGCCTGTAATCCCAGCACTTTGGGAGGCCGAGGCAGATGGATCATGAGGTCAGGAGATAGAAACCATTCTGGCTAACACGGTGAAACCCAGTCTCTACTAAAAATATAAAAAATTTAGCCGGGCATGGTGGCAGTTGCCTGTAGTCCCAGCTACTCGGGAGGCTGAGGCAGGAGAATGACGTGAACCCAGGAGGCGGAGCTTGCAGTGAGCAGAGATCTTGCCCCTGCACTCCAACCTGGGCAACAGAGCAAGACTCCATCTCAAAAAAAAAAAGAGGTAATGAGAAGGAATGGAAGGGTGAGAACTGTGAAGACTCCCTGTATCAGGATGGTAAAATGCATACACCAAACCATTACCAGCAAACCTGTTAGATCACACAGCCTTAGAAGAGAAGATGCCTTGTTTCTTTGTAGGATCTAAAGTCTGGGTGAACCCAGAGATAGATTGATAAAACATAGGCTTGGAGGGAGAGAAGGCCTATAATGCTTTTTACCCTCAGGTTCTTTTATTGTCTTAGACATAAGCAGAACAGTTGACATATCAATACAGGCCATCTCCTGGCTGTGTATTTTGACTCTCAACACATTCTTTGCAGACATTATGATCTCAACCAGCTGCTGGAGCCTCGAAGCATAACAGCAGATCCTTTGGACTACCGCCTAAGCTGGCACTTGTGGGAAGTGCTGAGGGCTCTTAACTACACCCATCTCTCAGCGCAGCGTGAAGGTGTGCTACAGGCCAGTTATGCTGGCCAGCTGGAAAGTGAGGGGCTCTGGGAGTGGGCCATCTTTGTCCTCCTGCACATTGACAACTCATGGTGAGTGAGAAGCCATTGAACCCACTGGGTACTTCTTGCACTACAGGGCAATTCCAAAGGAATCACAGTCTTCTACGGTTCAGTTTAGTAAGTAATTGTGTAGAATGTGTTAGATCCAGCATTGTGATAAACCTCAAGATAGTTAAACCCTGAGCCCAGACTGTTTCTGTATTCATGTAAACCAGTTAAAACTGAGACTTCCTTTGATTAAGTGCCAGATTGTAATACTTATCACAGAGTCTCTCAGCAGACTGAGAAAAAAAGATCTCTGTGAACTGCATTGATCAGAGAAATTCTTTCTAGAGGTAAGAGTCAAAGAACCTGTAAAATTGGAATAGGAAATAATGAAGTGGAAATGAGAGGATATGCCCAGATGGGACAATAGCATTATGCCTGGGCCAAAGAACTAGTCATTTAATTTCAGATCAGAACTATTTCTCCTCATTGTGGACTCTTTTCTGAATCCCACATTCAGGTGAATGTGGCATTTTTAGGAATTACACAGAAATAGTGTTGGCTGAGCTGCCTCAGTGACTCCATGGCAGTGATGTAATGGGTTAGCAAAAAGGTCCCTGCTTTTTCTCCATCCACTGGCTTGCTTTTTCTCTGGTCATCGCTTGTCACCAACCTACCCCTTAAGCTTGATAGTATTGTGTTTATTAACACAGCCTTGTGCTTAGGTATATATGTTTCGGTTCTCTGTCCTTAAAGAGAACTGGAGAAGTGCCTCTTCACTACAGTTTGAACAAGATAAGTCTGGAGATTTTTGTTAATGACGGCAGTATGGTATTATAGTAATTACAAAAAATGAACATTTATGTAGTCCTTGAAGTGCTTTTACACATGTTTATATTCTATACCATTTATATTAACTGTTTTATGTTCATTATGACCTATAAGATAGACACTCTTATTATCTCTGTTTTACAGATCAGTAACCCAAGACACAGAGCTTAACTTTTGTCCAAGGTCACACAGCTAGTAAATGGCAGAGTGAGGTTTCCAACTTTCGTCCAGAGTCTGTACTCTTATCACTATGCTACACTATTGTGTTGCGTGGTGTAGAGGGAAATTGGGTCTAAATTCTAGATCTACCACATACTTACTTTGATGTAGGGTAAAGCTGACTTTTGACTTGGGATAAAGATACTCTCTAAGCCTTTTTTTTTTTTTTGGCCTGTAGAAGCATAACATTAGTTTCTATTTAAAGGTGATTGTGAAATTAAAAGAGTAAGAGTATAAAGCATCTAGGATAGTCTTCTCATTAAGCAATTTCTCTTTCTTCTTCCCCCTTAACAGGCAATGAAATGACCCCAAGCTATTTTTTTAAGTTTATTTAAACACAGTCATAAAGGATTTCACATGGTAAAAGACTGGCTGATAGGATGACTAATGTTTCAGAGTTGACTATGAAGAAGCAGATCTTGTTTCCTGAAAAAGAATATAAAAAAGGAGGCAGTTGTGATGACAGTGGAAGTCATTGAAAAGCCTAGGAATTCAGAAGAGAGTCCACAATGAGGAGAATAGTTTTGATCTGAAATTAAATGACTAGATATTTGGCCCAGATATAAAAGGACTCTCCTTAAAGGGGCTTTGATGTAGAGGTAGAGAAAGAATGAATTAGGAATGCTGACGGCTTGAGAGAAGAAACAAAGACCTAGGAGAGACATTACCTTTTAAAGCTACTTTCGTATGCTTGTACTGACCAGGTGGGAGAAAGAGAGGGGAGAAGTTTGGGAACTAACTTAAGAGGATTGCTCGATGGAACATAATTCTCCCATTCTAGTCCTAGTCTAGATCTTCTAGGTGGTGGCAAGGAAATGTTGTTACTATATGGGAAATAAAGAAGAAATCCCAGCTGGGGGAAGCATTTTCTGGGGAGTGGGAAGCCACCCCTAGATTTGGATTTTTTTATTTTTTATTTCTTTTTTTTTCTCACCCAGGCATGAGCCACTGCACCCGGCCGAGCCCCAACTTTTTGAACATGAAAATACTTTAGTTTATTTTTAAAAATTAATGCTATGTTTTTTGTTTGTTTGTTTGTTTGTTTTTGAGACGAAGTTTCGCTCTTGTCATCCAGGCTCTAGTGCAATGGCGGGATCTCGGCTCACTGCAACCTCTGCCTCCCGGGTTCAAGTGATTCTCCTGCCTCAGCCTCCCGAGTAGCTGGGATTATAGACGCCCACCATCATGCCTAGCTAATTTTTTTTTTTTTTTTTAATCAGAGATGGGATTTCACCATGTTGGCCAGGCTGGTCTTGAACTCCTGACCTCATGTGATCCACCTACCTCGACCTCCCAAAGTGCGGGGATTACAGGCGTGAGGTACCGTGCCTGGCCAATGCTGTTATTTTTAAAAATTAATACTTGTGTGATCACCTTTGATTTTTTTAGTGAAGCTTAAAGTGATCAAGACCCATAGTTTAGACCGGGTGTGGTGGCCCACGCCTGTAATCCTAGCACTTTGGGAAGCTGAGGCAGGTGGATCACCTGAGGTTGGGAGTTCCAGATCAGCCTGACCAACATGGACAAACCCTGCCTCTACTGAAAATACAAAAGTAGCCGAGTGTGGTGGCACATGCCTGTAATCCCAGCTACTTGGGAGGCTGAGACAGGAGAATTACTTGAACCTGGGAGGCGGAATTTGCGGTGAGCCAAGATAAGCCGTTGCACTCCAGACTAGGCAACAAGAGTGAAACTCCATCAAAAAAAAAAAAGACCTGCAGTTGAAGAAACTGCCCCAAGGGCCACTCTAAGCTGCCTGGGGCAGCCTTCTCCATGAATGAGGATGGGATTTATTCTAGCTTGTCTCTCCCTATAGCATACGTGAGAAGGCTGTTCGAGAGCTGCTTACCCGGCACTGCCAGCTTTTGGAGACCCCTGAATCTTGGGCTAAAGAGACTTTCCTTACCCAGAAGCTCTGTGTACCTGCCGAATGGATTCATGAGGCCAAAGCTGTGCGAGCACACATGGAATCTGACAAGCACTTAGAGGCCCTCTGTTTATTTAAGGCTGGGCACTGGAACCGCTGCCACAAGCTCATCATCCGACACTTAGCTTCTGGTGAGTGCTGGGTCCCACATCTCCTGGAATCACCTCAAATTCTACCAGCCTCTGAACCTCCATAATGGGGTAAGACTGGAAATAAGACTCAACATAGGACATGGCCGTCTTGAATCAAATCACACTTTGCGAAAGCTCTCTGCAGAAGAGGCTTAGCCAGAATAAGGCACTAGAGGAGCAGGGGTAGATAGCAATATTGTTATCATTTCCCAGAAATACCCTTGATGTGTGCTAATATTATTAAGCTCTTTGTTTCCTTATGGGAATTTTCTCCAACAACACCAGAAATAATCTTCTTAAGGACCTGAAACTAGAAATTCTTCACATTTTCCATTGGAGAATTTCAGAATACAGGCCTACCTCATTTAAAATTGTTGTACTTTGCGGATACTACATTTTTTACAAATTAAAGGTTTGGAAAACTCTGCACAGAGCAAGTATATTAGCACCATTTTCCAACATATGCTTGCTTCATGTCTGTCTCTGTTTCACATTTTGGTGGTTCTCACATTATTTCAGACTTTTTCTTTTGAGACAGAGTCTTGCTCTGTCGCCCAGGCTGGAGTGCAGTAGTGCAATCTCAGCTCATTGCAACCTCCACTTCCCGGGTTCAACCAGTTCTCCTGCCTCAGCCTCCCAAGTAGCTGGGATTACAGGTGCCCGCCACCACGTCCGGCTAATTTTTTTGTATTTTTTGTAGAGACGGCGTTTCACCATGTTAGCGAGGGTGGTCTCGATCTCCTGACCTCGTGATCCGCCCACCTCGGCCTCCCAAAGTGCTGGGATTACAGGCGTGAGCCACCGCGCCAGGCCCCTTTTTCATTGTTATATCTGTTATGGTGATCTGTGATTAGCAGTCTTTGATGTTGCTGTTTTGTTTTGGGTTGCCACCTCCCACCAACTGCTTCCATTTAAGATGGTCAGTTGATGAAGATGCATTTTCTGGCTGCTCCATCAACTGGCCATCCCCATCTCTTTCCCTCTCTTCGGGCCTTCCTATTTCCTAAGACCCAACAATAGCGAAATTAGGCCAGTTAATAACCCTACAATGGCCTCTAAATGTCCAAGTGAAAGGAAGGGTGGCACAACTCTAACTTTAAACAAAAGCTTGAAGTGAGAGCATGTTGAAAGCCAAGATAGGCCAAAAGATAAGCCTCTTTGCCAAACAGCCAAGTTGTGTTAAAGGAAAGTTCTTAAAGGAAATTCAAAGTGCTACTCCAGTGAACACACAAATGATAGGAAAGTGAAACAGCTTTCTGGCTGATGTGGAGAAAGTTTTTGTGGTCTGGATAGATGCAACCAGCCCCAACATTCCCTTAAGCAAAAGCCTAATCTCGCTTCAGTTCTGTGAAGGGTGAGAGAGGTAAGGAAGCTGCAGAAGAAAAGTTTGAAGCTAGCAGAAGTTGCTTCATGGAATTTAAGGAAAGAAGCTGTCTTTTCATCATATTAAAGTGCAAGGTGAAGCAGCAAGTGCTGATGGAGAGCAAATTATCCAGAAGATCTAGCTAAGATCATTGATGAAGATGGCTACACCAAACAACAGATTTTCAGTGTAGATGAAACTGCCTTCTATTGAAAGAAGGTGCCACCAAGGATTTTCATAGCTAGAGAAGAGAAGTCAATGCCTGGCTTCAAAGCTTCAAAGGACAAGTTAACTCTTTAGGGCTAATTCAACTGGTGATGTTAAGTAGAAGCCAATGCTCATTTACCATTCTAAAAGTCCTAGGGCCCTTAAGAATTATGCTGAATCTTCTCTGCCTGTGCTCTATAAATGGAAAAACAAAGCCTGGATGACGGCACATCTGTTTGTGTGTGTGTGTGTGTGTGTGTATGTGTGTGTTTTCTTGAGACGGAGTCTTGCTCAGTCGCCCAGGCTGGAATGCAGTGGTACAATCTCGGCTCCCTGCAAGCTCCACCTCCTGGGTTCACGGCATTCTCCTGCCTCAGCCTCCCTAGTAACTGGGACCACAGGCGCCCGCCACCACGCCCGGCTAATTTTTTTTGTATTTTTAGTAGAGACGGGGTTTCACCATGCTAGGCAGGATGGTCTCGACCTCCTGACCTCATGATCCACCCGCCTCAGCCTCCTGAAGTGCTGGGATTACAGGTGTGAGCCACCGCGCCTGGCCAGCACATCTATTTATAGCTCAGTTTACTGAATACTTTAAGCCCATTGTTGAAACCTGCTCAGAAAGAGAAAAATATTTCTTTCAAAATATTACTGCTCATTGATGATGTACCTAGTCAGCCAAGAGCTCTGATGGAGATATATAAGGAGGATTAATGTTGTTTTCATGCCTGCTAACACATCTACTCTGCAACTCATGGGCCAAGGAGTAATTCAACTTTCAAGCCTTATATTTAAGAAATACATTTCATAAGACTATAGCTGCCATGTAGATAGTGATTCCTCTGATGGATCTGGGAAAGTAAATGAAAACCTTCTGGAAAGGATTCACCATTGTAGATGTATTTGTGGGCCAGGCACGGTGGCTCATACCTGTAATCCCAGCACTTTGGGAGGCAAAGGCAGGCAGATTGCTTGAGCTCCAGGAGGTCGAGACCAGCCTGGGCAACGTAGTGAAACCCGATCTCTACAAAAAATATAAAAATTAGCTGAGCATGGTGGCGTGTGCCTATATTCCCAGCTGTTTGGGAGGCTGAGATTGGAGGATCACCTGAGCCTAGAGAGGTTGAGGCTGCAGTGAGCCATGACCATGCCAGTGCACTCCTGCCTGGACAACACCGTGAGACCCTGTCTGGGGCGGATGGTGGGAGAGGAACATTTCTGATTGGCCAGGCATGGTGTTATATGCCTGTAATTTCAGCTACTGAGGCAGGAGTACTGCTTGAGCCCAGGAGGTTGAGGCTGCAGTGAGTCATGATCACACCACTGCACTCCAGCCTGGGTGACAGGGAGATCCTGTCTTAAAGAAAAGAAGAAAAAAAAAGAACATTTGGGGCCAGGTATGGTGGCTCACACCTGTAATTCCAGCACTTTGCGGGGTCAAGATGAGCAGATCTCTTGAGCTCAGTAGTTCAAGATCAGGTTGGGCAACATGGTGAAACCCCATCTGCACCAAAAATAGAAAAAATCAGCCGGGCCTGGTGGCACATACCTGTGGTCCCAGCTATTTGGGAGGCTGAGGTGGGAGGGAGGATCACTTGAGCCTGTGAGGCAGAGGTTGCAGTGAGCCAAGATTGCACCACAGTACTCCAGCCTGAGTGAGAGAGCGAGACCCCAACTAAAAAACATAAAAAACATTTGTGATTCATGGAAGGAGGTCACAATATCAACATTAAATAACAGGAGTATGGAAGACATTGAATCCAGCGCTCATGGATGAGTTTGAAGGGTTCAAGACTTTAGTAGGGGAAATACCTGCAGATATGATGGAAACAGCAAGATAACTAGAATTAGAAATGGAGCATTAAGATGTGACTGAACTAGTGTCACTCATGAGGAGTTTGCTTTGTAGACAAGCAAACAAAGTGGTTTCTTGAGATGGAATCTACCCCTAGTGAAGATGCTGTGAACATTGTTGAAATGCCAGCAAAGGATTTGGAATATTACTTAAGCTTAGTTGATGAAGCAGCAGCTGCGTTTGAACGAAGTGACTTCAGTTATCTTATTTTAAGAAATTAGCATAGCCATCCCAACCTTCAGCACCCAACACCCTGATCAGTCAGCAGCCATCAGCATCAAGGAAAGACCCTCCACCAGCAGAAAGATGACTTGCTGAAGGCTCAAGTGATTAACATTTTTAGCAGTAAAGTATTTTTAAATTAAGGTATGTATATTGGTTTTTTAGACATAATGCTGTTGCACAGTTAGTAAGTGACAATAGTATAGTGTAAACATAACTTTTACATGCACTGGAAAACCAAAAAAATTTGTGATTTTATTGTGATACTTGCTTTATTGTGGTGGTCTGAAATGGAACCCACAGTATCTCTGAGGTATGCCTGTATGTGCTTTTAATTCTGAAGTCCAGCCAACATTATTTCTCCTTCCTTTCTGTCTTCCTGCCATGTCTTCTGTACTTTTGGAAACTATGCACTTGTGCAGACGTTGTGCTTAATATTTTGTTTCTTCAGATGCCATCATTAATGAGAACTATGACTACCTGAAGGGGTTCTTGGAAGACCTGGCACCTCCAGAGCGCAGCAGCCTAATTCAGGATTGGGAAACGTCTGGGCTTGTTTACCTGGACTATATTAGAGTAATTGAAATGCTCCACCATATACAGCAGGTACCTGAGATCCTCAAACTGCTGCCTGATTTTCCTTTTCTCAGGCCCTTAAATCTTTAGAGACCTCACAAGGCTTTAGTATACACTTGAGAACGCATTGACAGAGATAGCACTGTCAAAGCAGGCATCTTGCTGAGGCTCATTTGATATAACCATTTGAGAGCTGTTTCAAAACTTAAAAACACTTTTTTATGTTGATTACCAACTAGTATGTGCAATAGACATTCCTGAGACTAGTCCATAGACAGTCCCTTCCCCTTGTTCAGCTCTAGTTTGAGTGAGAAGCCCAAAGATGAAAGATAAAGTAAGAATGGAGATTTGGTGAGGATTGCTGTTTCACACATCATTTGGCATGTTTTAAAATTGCAAACATGGGCCGGGCGCAGTGGCTCAAGCCTGTAATCCCAGCACTTTGGGAGGCCAAGACGGGCAGATCACGAGGTCAGGAGATCGAGACTATCCTGGCTAACACAGTGAAACCCGGTCTCTACTAAAAAATACAAAAAAACTAGCCGGGCGAGGTGGCGGGCACCTGTAGTCCCAGCTACTCGGGAGGCTGAAGCAGGAGAATGGCGTAAACCCGGGAGGCGGAGCTTGCAGTGAGCCGAGATCTGGCCACTGCACTCCAGCCTGGACGACAGAGTGAGACTCTGTCTCAAAAAAAAACAAATTGCAAATATGGTTTTTAAAGTCTTCATTAAGGCCGGGCGCGGTGGCTCAAGCCTGTAATCCAGCACTTTGGGAGGCCGAGACGGGCGGATCACGAGGTCAGGAGATCAGACTATCCTGGCTAACACGGTGAACCCCGTCTCTACTAAAAATACAAAAACTAGCCGGCGAGGTGGCGGGCGCTGTAGTCCCAGCTACTCGGAGGCTGAGGCAGGAGAATGGCGTAAACCCGGGAGGCGGAGCTGCAGTGAGCTGAGATCTGGCCACTGCACTCCAGTCCGGGCGACAGAGCGAGACTCCACCTCAAAAAAAAAAAAAAAAAAAAAAATAAAGTCTTCATTAAAATGTCTTGGGTCAATCTTTTTTTTTTTTTAACAGGGTCTTGCTCTGTCATCCAGGCTGGAGTGCAGTGGTGTGATCGTGGCTCACTGCAACGTCTGCCTCCCAGTCTCAAGTGATGTTCATGCCTCAGCCTCCCAAATAGCTGGGACTATAGGGTGTGTGTCACCACACCCAGATAATTTTTATATTTTTAATAGAGATGGTGTTTCACCACATTGGCCAGGCTGGTCTTAAATTCCTGGCCTCAAGTGATCGGCCCACCTAGGCCTCCCAAAGTGCTGGGATTACAGGCATGAGCTACTGCACCCAGCCTTAAGGTCAGTCTTTGTAGTTGTAAAATGAGTCTCCACTGCTTGCTTATGGTGCAGAAACCAAACTCATTATAATAAATACAGGATTCAAGTCCTTTTAGAGGCTTTTACCTTTCTTGCCTTACTCCTACCAATCTTATTCCACATTCCAGCCTTGCAGGCCTGCTGTGCTCACACTAAATTACTTCTGGTGTTTCTGAGAAACCATATTATGTTCCACACTTTACCTAGCACACTGAAACTCATCCTTTAAGATCTAGATTGCTGTTACCCCTACTTCTCCCTGCTTTTCCCCCATAGATAATCAATTGTACTTTCTTACTACCAGGATACTTAGTACCTTATTCTACTAGTGCACCTGTCAGACCATGTTGTATTTACTTACTCATATTTCCAGGTTGCTATAAGCCCCTTTTGGGAAGGTCTTTTAAGGTTACAGGCAATAGAGTATAGAGGTTAACAGCTCCAGTTCTGGAATCAGACTCATAGATTCGATTTGTGGCTTCCACATTCACTGGCTATGTAATCTTGAACAAGTTAACTACCTCCTTTCTCTCTCATCTGAAAGAGAAAGGTGAGTGGGGTAGACAGTAGTACAAACTACAGCTCATATCTGACAGATTTTCACAAAGATTAAACAAAATCTACATAAAGTGTTTAACATAGTACCTTTCATGTACTAAATGCCTTTTTTTTTTTTTTTTTTTTTTTTTTTGAGGCCGAGTTTTGCTCTGTCACCCAGGGTGGAGGGCAGTGGCACAATGTCAGCTCACTGCATCATCCATCTCCCAGCTTCAAACAATTCTGCCTCAGCCTCCCCAGTAGCTGGGATTACAGGCTACAGGCGTGTAATCCTGAACAAGGGGAAGGGACTGTCTATGGACTAGTCTCAGCATGGTGGCACACGCCTGTAGCCTTTTTTTTTTTTTTTTTTTTTTAAGTAGAGACAGGGTTTCACCATGTTGGCCAGTCTGGTCTTGAACTCCTGACCTTAGCCTCTACTAAATGCTTAATAATTGTTATCTATTATTATCCTCATCAAAGTTCCAACTCCTAGTACAGCGCCTGGCACATAATAGGCATAATTCAATGTTTGCTGTACTTTTAGTATGAATCCAGAGCGTCATTTCTAAATAATCACTTGAAGAAACCACTTTCTCATTGAATATTCAGTAATTCATTCACACAACCTGTTATGGAGAACTCACTATGTGCCACGCACTGTAGTGGGTTTGGGGAATATAAAAGTAAACAGTATGTGTTCTGCCCTTACCAAAATAATGATTTCGTGGGGGAGACATATACAAGCAAAGCAGCAGATACTGTAGCTTCATAAGTATAGGGGTTAAGCAAAGAGTACTATCAATGTGCCAGCACATAGCTCGATGTGGTGGTGCGTGACTGTAATCCTAGCATTTTGGGAGGCTGAGGCAGGAGGGTTGCTTGAGACCAGCCTGAGCAACATAGCGAGACCCCCCTTAAAAAAAAAAAAAAGCCTGCATTACATAAAACCTCTCTACTATTGTCTTGTTCTGCTTTTCCCCCTTCCCCCACATGTCACTGTGTAAATCTCCTTTGAATTCTTACCTTTGGGAGTTTTAGCTGTCTTCTCTTTGCCTGGAAAGCTGAGCTCTCTCCTTTGTTATTCAGGTCTCAACTTAAATATGACCTCCTTGAAGAAGCCTCTCTTGGTCCTTCAGTCTCAAGTAGCTATCCAGTTCTCTCTGCAACATCCACCTGTTTAAATTATCTACATGGCTTGTGATTTTTCAGGATGTATTACTGTTTCATGTTTTCTTATTTATTTTCTGTCAGTTTCATGAGAGCAAATAACTTGTCTTGCTCTTGATCCCCCTGCCCCCTGCACCCAGCTTTTTTGTGTTTTAGAAAAGGCTATAAACTTGGAATCAGGGGACCTAAATTAAATGTTGGTTCAGGCTGCATTTTTTACTTCCTGTTTGCTCTTAAGAAGTCATACCATCTCTCTGAACCCAGTTTATCTTGACTTTTGGTGCTGTATTATTAAAGCTTGCTGTATCATTCGGGATCTCAAGACTTTCCTAGTCCAAGGCTGTGTACACTGTGTTACCTTCCTCTTGTCTATTACTGCATAATTAATGTCTTATCCTCCACTAGATGGTGGTGGCTTGACCCTGTGTCATCTTCTTGGATTTTCCCCTCCCTTACCTCACTGTTGTTTCAAGGTTTTGTATAGAGTCTATAGGTGGTATTGAATGATAGGAACTCCCCTTGGATTAATTGACTTCTTTGCTTCTTTGTAGGTGGATTGCTCAGGTTATGACCTGGAGCAGTTACACATCAAAGTGACTTCACTGTGCAGTCGCGTAGAGCAGATTCAGTGTTACAGTGCTAAAGATCGCCTAGCTCAGTCAGGTAAGCCTCTAATCTCCTCACTTTTTCTGCCTTCTTGCTTCCTGTTTTTATCTTGCACCCCACCCTCAGTGCCTGCTACCGTTCTCTAGACCCATGCTCAGTGCTTAATTCTAGTTTTTCTCTCTAGACATGGCCAAACGTGTAGCCAACCTGCTGCGGGTGGTGCTGAGTCTGCATCATGCTCCTGATAGAACCTCCGACTCAACACCAGACCCTCAGCGAGTCCCTTTGCGCCTCTTGGCTCCCCACATAGGCCGGCTCCCCATGCCTGAGGACTATGCCATGGACGAACTGCGCAGCCTTACCCAGTCCTATCTGCGAGAACTCGCTGTTGGGAGCCTGTGAGCCCCAGACTCTTTGCATCACACTCACATGCCCGTTCACACTCACCACACAGAGGTTCCCTGCCTTGTTTGGATTGGCACTGTTTGCCATTCTCTGGGTTGGCCATGGCATCTACCCTCCCTCCCTGCTGCCACAAGCAGCATTCTCCAGTTGTTCAGGGCTTTTCTTAATACTGAACATAGCATAAGGGCTTCTGGAACCCAGAAGAGGAGACAATTCTCCTTTTACCATCCTCAAGACCAATGTTTTTCCTTTTAATAAATGGTCAATAAAGCTCCTTTGGCAGAATCCCCCAAAGAACCAGGGAATCCTTTTTCACCCCTAGCCATTCTGGATCTTGTGACCCTCTATGCCAACCAGCTACCCTACTCCTACCCTGGCCCTTTTATACTAGGACTCCTTAGGAGGAGTGAGACAGGTGATAATGGATCCTTAACAGGTGAACTATCTGCAGAAGGAAGAGGGATCCGTCTCTTAAGTAATTGGTTAGTTAACACTGAATTTTGGAGGCAAAGGAGGGTTGGCCTGAGTTAGGAAACAGAATGGGATCTTTCTGACACAGTTAGGGCAGAAGTGAATGCCTGCCATGGAGGGATTGATCTTCAGAGCTTCTTTTGTTCCTGCCTTTAGTGTTCCATGAACACCATACCTTTGCTACTACTATGTGCAGGAGCCCTTGGTCATATGTGACATGTCTATGGGAAGCTCCCAGAATTTGGTTTGGTCCCTGGTTTTCAGTCATCTTACTGAGACTCTGTCTGGATTTGCCTGAAGAGTTTGGATAAAAAATGGCAGGTTGGGTAACCCTCCCTGTTCATCCCATGTTAGCTCTAAAGCATTTCCCACCCTCCATCATCCCTTCCAGAAGCAAACCATGACTGAGGCAGGCATGGAATTGGGCGTTAGGGGCAGGCAGAGGGCCTTTGCTACACTGCTGACAGCTATAGGGAGCCCCAGGTCATGGCATGAGATAGCTGGTGTTAGGGCTGTCTCAGGCAATATGGCCACACCTGGGTCTTTATGCATGAAGATTATGTAAAGGTTTTTATTAAAAAATATATATATGTATAAATAAATGATCTAGATATTTTCCTCTTTTTCTGAAGTTACTTTCTTAAAAAATAAATAAAATGTTTATAGCATTCCTGGTATTGGCTTTCCCTTTGTATTTTTGAGCCTTCTTGCCCTGAGGATCTTTATGGTGGCCTTGTTTGATTTAGCCTGTTTTTGAATTTGCCTTCTAAATGGAGACAGGCCCTGGGTTAAAGAGAGAACAATTTGGTGCTTAACTGAGAGATAGATTAGCCCAAAGGCTAGATTTATAAGGGGAGATTTAGGGGAAAGGGAGTTGATTATTGATTAATACTGATTGCTATACATATATTTATACACATAGATTTCCAGGTCTCAAATTGCCCAATAGAATATACCATTCAAAGCCGCCTCGCTTGTCTACTGTAGTGGTTTTGTTTTTAAACCTTGAGTGACGCTTCACCTTTCTAAGTCAGATTCCCTTTTGCAAAGGGGATAATGATCCCTGATGTTACTTCACATAGGGCTGTTTTCAAGAGGAATCAATTGAGTAGCATGAGTACTATTCCAGATCTTATTTTGATTTGTCAAGCTGAAGATATGAGCAAATTCCCGTTAAGATTAGACCAAAGACTTCTGAGACTTTGAGGAATTCAGAGATAAGAAAGCAGAGTGGGTCAGCTCTGTGGCTGGAACTTCCATTTAACTTAAACACCTCAGAAGAAGGGTTACTCAGCTGGAATCCCCTCCACTACTTACTCAATATGTGATCCTGAGTGAGTCACAGAACTTACTTGGACTTCTCGACCTGGTTTCCTTACCAGAGGAATGTTTCAAAAAGTGAGTATGCTGTAGAAATGGTTAGCTCTTAGCAGTGTTAGGAATTGTGGGCCGGGAGTGTTCACTGACACCTGTAATCCCAGCACTTTGGGAGACCAAGGTGGGAGGATTGCTTGAGGCCAGGAGTTCAAGACCATACCAGGTAACATGACAAGACTCTCTCTAAAATAGTTGGGCATGGTGGTGTGTGTGCATAGTCCCAGCTACTCAAGAGGCTATGGCAAGAGGATCGCATGAGCCCAGGAGTTGAAGGCTGCAGCGAGCCATGATTGTGCCAATGCACTCCAGCCTGGGCAACAGAGCAAGAAAAAAAGGTTCTAAATCAAAGGTTTATCATAGAAGCCATATTGCATAAAAGAGAATATCAACCTCCAGTTCAAGATAAGGGTGATGAACAATCTCCTTTTTTTTTTTTTTTGAGACGGAGTCTCGATCTGTCCTCCAGGCTGGAGTGCAGTGGCGCAACCTCGGCTCACTGCAAGCTCCACCTCCCGGATTCACGCCATTCTCCTGCCTCAGCCTCCCGAGTAGCGAGTACCACAGGCGCCAGCCACCACGCCCGGCTACTTTTTTTTTTTTTTTTGTATTTTTAGTAGAGACGGGGTTTCACTATGTTAGCCAGGATGATCTCGGTCTCCTGACCTCGTGATCCGCCCACCTCGGCCCCCCAAAGTGCTGGGATTACAGACATGAGCCACTGCACCCGGCCTGAACAATCTTAATCTTCTACATCCCAAAATCCCGTTGAAATAGTAAAAACAAGTTTTAATTTCAAAAAAAAGTTCTCAAAAACATAAAACAGGAACCAGTTACCTCAACATTCGATAGATCTGTGGAGTCTACAACATTCAAATAACTTATTTTCTCAACAGAACCCTGAAATAATTCCAAAATCAAAGTTAACAGAGGTCTGGAGAATTAAATGTTGGAATAGTTGAGCAGAGTATCTGCTCTTTTTAGATGTTTCATCTTTAGCTCAGTTTTGTTAATTTGTAA
Source organism: Trachypithecus francoisi (assembly GCF_009764315.1). NCBI lineage: Eukaryota > Metazoa > Chordata > Mammalia > Primates > Cercopithecidae > Trachypithecus > Trachypithecus francoisi. Next base: position 62,562,612 of record NW_022681473.1, read on the forward strand.
TTTCAGAAAATTGTTCCAGATTTTTTGTTATTCAAATAACCAGTCCTTAGACTTACTGATCAATTTTACTGGAGTTCTGTATGGTAATCTATTAATTTCTGCTTTAAATGTTCATTTCTTAGACTTTCCTAAGGATTTGTTTAAACCTTGTATTGGTTGGGCACGATGGCTCACGCCTGTAATCCCAGCCCCTTGGGAGGGTGAGGAGGGAGAATCCCTTGAGCCCAGGAGTTTTAAGACCAGCCTGGGCAACATAGGGAGACCTCGTCTCCTAAAAAAATGAACAAAAATTCCCTGGGTGGTGTGCACCTTTAGTTCCAGCTACTCAGGAGGCTGAGGTGGGAGGATGGCTTGAGCTCTGCAGGCAGAGGTTGCAGTGAGCTGTGATTGCATCACTGCACTCCAACCTGGGCAACAGAGCCACACCGTGTCTTTTTAACCTCTCTATGCCTAGTGTTTCATTATTGGAATGCTAAGCTAGTGGGAGTTATCTATATCCTACTACTCAAGATCATTGCCAAGGTCTGATTTTTCACACACAAAAAATTTGCAACCTCTGGCACAAATGGGTTTAAACAATGGTTTATTATAGTTGAGTTTTGTGAGGATTCTTTATAGATTCTGTATTTGAGTCCTTTGTTGAATATGATTTTGGAATATTTTCTCCCAATCTCTAGCTTGTCTTTTCATTCTGTTAATAGTGCCTTTGCAGTCTGGGTCTCTCTCTGTCACCTAAGATGGGCTGTAATAGCACAATGATCATAGCTCACTGAAGCTTCAAACTCCTGGGCTCAAGGGATCCTCCTGCCTCAGCCTACCAAATAGCTACAGATGTACACCACCATGCCTGGCTCACTTTTTATGTTTTTGTAGAGACAGGGTGTCCCTATGTTCTGTGTTGCCCTGCCCAGGCTGATCTCCAACTCCTAGGCTCAAGCAATTCTCCCTCCTTGGCCTCCCAAAGTACTGGAATTACAGATCTGAGCCACTGCGCCTGGCTCTTTCTTTATTTTTGTCTCCTTGGGTTATATTCTAGGTAATTTCTTCAGATATATCTTGGAATTCATTGGTTATCTCTCTTCAGCTATGTCTAATCTGGTGTTTTAATTTTTATATTATTAATTTTAGTAAGGTAGTATTAAATCATATTACACATACACTTTGTTTTGTTTTTTGAGACAAGGTCTCACTCTGTCACCCAGGCTACAGTGCAGTCTCACGATCACTATTTTGTTTTTAAAACAGGCAGTGTAGTTTAGAAAGGAATGGTCTCCTTACCCCAGCTATATGTTCAAATGCCAGGTCCACTGTTCTATGCTTTGGGATCTTAGGTAAATTATTCCTGTGTCTCAGTTACCTCATTTGTAAAATAGAAACAATAATATCTTCCTTGGCCAGGTGCGGTGGCTCAATGCCTGTAATCCCAGCACTTTGGGAGGCCGAGGCGAGCTTATGAGGTCAGGAGATCGAGATGATCCTGGCTAACACGGTGAAACCCCATCTCTACTAAAAATGCAAAAACAAAATTAGCCAGGCATGGTGGCGGGCACCTGTAGTCCCAGCTCCTCGGGAGGCTGAGGCAGGAGAATGGCGTGAACCCGGGAGACGGAGCTTGCAGTGAGCCGAGATCGTGCCACTGCACTCCAGCCTGGGTGACAGAGCGAGACTCCGTCTCAAAATAATAATAATAATAATAATAATAATAGGCCGGGCGCGGTGGCTCAAGCCTGTAATCCCAGCACTTTGGGAGGCCGAGACGAGTGGATCACGAGGTCAGGAGATCGAGACCATCCTGGTCTACACGGTGAAACCCCGTCTCTACTAAAAAATACAAAAAACTAGCCGGGCGAGATGGCGGGCGCCTGTAGTCCCAGCTACTCGGGAGGCTGAGGCAGGAGAATGGCGTAAACCCGGGAGGCGGAGCTTGCAGCGAGCCGAGATCGCGCCACTGCACTCCAGCCTGGACGACAGAGCGAGACTCCGTCTCAAAAAAAATAAATAAATAAATAATAATAATAATAATAATAATATCTTCCTTAAAGAGTGTTGTGAAAATCATGAATTAACTATTCAAATTCTCATTATCTAACATTCCAGTGCCTGTGATCTCTTTCTTATTTCTGCAGTTGTTTTCTTTTTTCCGCCAACTCTAACTCATGATGGATTATGAACTTTTGTTAACAGGTTTATTGAGATATAACACATATCATACATTTACCCATTTAATGTATGCAATTATTTTTGCTATATTCTCAGAGTTGTGCAATAATCACAGTTGCTTTTAGAACATTTTCATCACGGTCCCAGAAAAACCCTGAAGGCTTTAGCCGTCATCCGTCAATCTTCCTAGCCCTAGATAACCACTAATCTACTTCCTGTTTCTATAGATTTGCCAATTCTGGACATTTCATATAAAGGGAATCATACAATATGTGGTCTTGTGACTGACTTCTTTAACTTAGCATAATATTTCAAGGTTCTTTCATGTTGTAGCATGTGTCAGTACTGTGTTACTTTAAATGGCCATAAATTCCATTTTATGGATATATGACTTATAACTTTTTTTTCTTTTAGAAACGGGATATTTCCATGTTGCCCAGGATGGAGTACAGTGGCTATTTCTCAGGCATGATCATAGTGCACTATAGCCTGAAACTCTTGGGCTCAAGCAGTCCTCCTCTCTCAGCCTCCTGAGTAGCTGAGACTACAGGTATACACCACTGCACCTGGCTTAACATGTTTTTTTATACATTCATCAGTTGAATGACATTTTTATTGTTTCCATTTCATGTCTACTATGAATAATGCTGGTATGAACATTCATATACAAGTTTTTGTGTAGACACATGTTTTTATTTGTCTGGGGTATACACCTAGAAGTGAAACTGCTGGAACATATGGTAACTCTAAGCAAAACTTTTCCAAAGTGGTTGCACAATATTACATTCTCACCATCAATGTATGAGGATTCTGATTTCTCCAAATCTTCACCGACACTTATTATGTACTATTTTGATTACAGCCATCCTGGTGGATCTGAAGAAGTATCTAATTGTTTTAATTTGCATTTCTCTGATGCTATGGTCTGAATGTTTGTACCCCACACCGTGCCTCCAAATTCATATACTGAAACCAAATTACAAATGTGATGGTGTTAGGAGGTGGGACCTTTGGGAGATGATTAGTCATGAGGGTGGACTTCATGAATGAGATTTTTTCCTTAAGAAAGAGACTCCAGAGAGCTGCCTTGCCCCTCCCACCACGAGAGGACACAGCAAGAAGGTGCCATCTATGAATCGGGAAACCAGCTCTCGCTGGAAACTGAATCTGCTGGTGTCGATCTTGGACTTTTCAGCCTTCAAAAAAATAGTATTTTGTTATAGCCAACAGAATGGACTAAGACACCTGATGACGAATGATGTTAAACATCTCTTTTTGTTCTCATTGGCTACTTATATATCTTCTTTTGAGGAACACGTATTCAAATTATTTACCAATTTAAAACATTTGTAGCATTTTAAAAATGGAGATATAGGCTGGGTGTGGTGGCTCATGCTTGTAATCCCAGCACTTTTGGGAGGCCAAAGTGGGCAGATCACTTGAGGTCAGGAGTTCGAGACCAGCCTGGCCAACAAGGTAAATCCCTGTGTCTACTAAAAATACAAAAACTAGCCGGATGTGGTGGCACATGCCTGTAATCCCAGCTACACAGGAGGCTGAGGCAGGAGAATCACTTGAACCTGGGAGGCAGAGGTTGCAGTAAGCTGAGACCATGCCTTTGTACTCCAGCCTGGGAGACACAGTGGGGCTCTGTATCCAAAAAAAGATATTTCACATAACATAAAGTTCACCGTCTTACAGTGTACTTACACTACCATGGTTTTTAGTATATTCATTATTGTGCAACCAACACCAGTAATTTCAAGAGATTTTTGGCCAGGTGTGGTGGCTTACACCTGTAATCCCAACACTTTCGGAGGCTGAGGCAGGTAGATTGCTTGAGCCCAGGAGTTTGAGAGCTGCCTAAGTGAAACCCCGTCCCTACAAAAAATAAAATAAAATAATAAAATAAAAAAATTAGCCGGGCATGGTGGTGTGTGCCTGTAGTACCAGCTACTCAGGAGGCTGAGGAGGAGGAGGATTGCTTGAGCTTGGGAGGCAGAAGTTACAGTGAGCTGAGATTGCACCACTGCACTCCAGCCTGGGTGACAGAGTGAGATCCTGTCTCGAAAAAAAAAAAAAAAGACATTTTCATTCCCACCCAAACTCCATATCGGCAATTATTCCCAATTCCCCTCCACCCCCATTCCCTGGGAACCAATAACCTATGTGCTTTCTCTATGAATTTGCCTGTTCTGGACATTTCATATAAGTGAAATCACAGTATGTGGACTTCTGTATGTGGCTTATTCACTTAGTATGTTTTCAAGATTCATCCATGTTGTATCATGTCAAAGTACTTTAATAGATTTTTTATGGCTAAAGAATACTCCATTGTACCAGTAATCTACATTTTGTTTATCCATTAATCAGCTGATGCTATCTTCTTTGCTGTGTATCTTTTCTCCATATTTTTAGTCGGATTATTTCTTATTGTTGAGGTTTGCTTTGTTTTTTTAGAGACAGGGTCTCACTATGTTGCCCAAGCTGGACTCAAACTCCTGGGCTCAAGCGATCCTCCTGCCTCACCCTCTTGAGTAGCTAGGACTAAAGGGGACACCACTGCATCTGGCTTATTGTTGAATTTTAAGGGTTCTTTAATATTTTGGATACAAGATGTTTTATTGCGTATGTGTTGTGTAAATATTACAATGTGTGGCTTGTCTTTTCATCATCTTAACAGTGTCTTTTGCAGAGCAGAAGTTTTAAATTTTAATAAAGTCCAACTTACCAATTTTTTCTTTCATGGATTGTGCTTTTACTGTTGTATCTAAAACGTCATTGCCAAAGCCAATGTCACGTAGATTTTCTCCTATATCATCTTCTAGAAATTTTGTAGTTTTGCATTTTATGTTTATATCTATGATTCATTTTGAGTCAATTTTTGTGAAAATGTAAAGTCTATGTCTAGTTCCAATTTCTTTTCTTTTTTTTTTTTTTTTTTTTTTTGGCTTATGGATATCTAGTTGTCCAACACCATTTGTTGAAAAGACCATCCTTTCTCCATTGAATTGCCTTTGGTCCTTCGTCAAAGATCAGTTGAGATCTGTTTCCAAGCTCTCTATTCTGTTCCATTGATCCGTGTGTTAATTCATTTGCCAATACCACACTGTCTTGATTACTGTAGCTTTGTAGTAATTTTGAAGTTGGGTAGTGTAGTGTCGGTTCTCCAATTTTCCTCCTCTTCAGTGTTACTATTACAGGTCTTTTCATTTTCCTTGTAAACTTTAGAATTAGTTTGTTGATAACCACAAAATAATTTGCAGTGATTTTGATTAAGATTGCATTGAGGCCGGGTGCAGTGGCTCATGCCTGTAATCCCAGCACTTTGGGAGGCCAAGGTGGGCGGATCACCTGAGGTCGGGAGTTGGAGACCAGCCCGACCAACACGGAGAAACCCCGTCTCTACTAAAAATGCAAAAAAAATTAGCTAGGCATGGTAGCAGATGCCTATAATCCCAACTACTTCGGAAGCTGAGGCAGGAGAATCGCTTGAACCCATGAGGCAGAGGTTACTGTGAGCCAAGATCATGCCGTTGCACTCCAGCCTGGGCAGTAAGAGCAAAACTCTGTCTCAAAAAAAAAAAAAAAAAAAAAAAAATTGCATTGAATGTATATATCTAGTTGGAAAGAATTGGCATCTTACAATATTGAGTCTTCCTACCCATGAACATTGCATCTCTCTACTCACATAGCTGTTTTTAAAAATTATCTTTCAGCCAGGCGCAGTGGCTCAGGCCTGTAATCCCAGCACTTTGGGAGGCTGAGGCGGATGGATAGGAGGTCAAGAGATAGAGACCATCCTGGCCAACATGGTGAAACCCCATCTCTACTAAAAATACAAAAATTAACTGGGCGTGGTGGTGTGTGCCTCTAGTCTCAGCTACTCGGGAGGCTGAGGCAGGAGAATCACTTGAACCCGGGAGGCAAAGGTTGCAATGAGCCGAGATCGCACCACTGCACTCCAGCCTGGTGACACAGCGAGACTCCATATTTTTGGTAGAGACGGGGTTTCAGCATGTTGCCCAGGCTAGTCTTGAACTCCTGACCTCAGGTGATCCACCCACCTCAGCCTCCCAAAGTGTTGGGATTATAGGAGTGAGCCACTGCGCCTGGCCAGCAATGTGTTTTTAATGTTGAATTATAATTGTTCGTTGCTGGTATATAAGAAAACCGTTGACAAAGATAGTTTTATTTCTTCCTTCCCAACCTTTTATTTCCTTGTCTTGTCTTATTGGACTAGCTAGGGCTTCAATATGATGTTGAATAGGAGTGGCGAGAGGGGGACATCTTTACCGTATTCTAATCTTAGGGAGAAAACTTCTAGTTTCTCACCATTAAGTATACCCTAGCTGTAGGGTTTTTTTGGTAGTTGTTCTTTAACAAGTTAAGGACAGTTCCCCTCTACCAGCTTGAGTAAATGAAGGTTGGATTTCTGAGGCTTCAGTGTGAAATGATGTGAAATGCTGTGTGACATCCAGAGGGGGATGTTGGAGTTAAGCAGAGTACCTAGGAGAGGGGACTGGGGTGGAGAAAGAGCAGGGAATCACTGGCATATCCATGATGCCCGAAGTCATGGCTATGGATGTGATTGCCAGGGAAGTACGTGCTACTGTTGGTCAGGCAACTGGTCACCTTGAACAAAAATAATCACAACTCTGTGCATGATAAATACCTGTGACTCTAAATGTGTGTTCCTGAGGATAGCCTGGCTACCTCACTAGGACCACAGTGTAAATATTGTTGATGGCCTGCTGTACCTTAGGCACCGTGCTAGATAGTGCCTTGCTAGTGCCTTGCGTTATCAGGTTATCTCATTTAATCCTTGCAGTTTTCAAGATGAGTACTGTTAATCCTATTACCAGATTGAGAAAACAGAAACCCAGAGAGTTTCAATATCCTACCCAGGTGAGAGCGCTCATAAGACAGGGCCGAAAGTGACTCTGAAGCCTATGCTTGCTCTGCTCTCCCACACTGCCCACAGTGTTTGGGCAAGAAAAAAACCTGAGGCTCAGATGGGAATGACTGCAGGGAGTCTGAGGAGAGGACCCACGTCTATTGGGTCATCTGGAGTGGCCTGAGGCTCAGCACCACTCCCACCAGGAGGGAAGGGCTTGCTTGACCCAAAGTGCCTAGCCTGAAGTGTCTAGTCCCACACTGCAAGGAGAGCTGCAGGTCTAAGGGGAACCTCCACCTCCAGAATTCGGGCAATGGTGGCTAAGATGAGAGGACAGTTACCCATCCACTGACCCTGGCGCCTCACACTCTTAAACCCTGGTCTTCCACATACCCTGACCCAGCATATCTGTACTCTCCAACCCCCGAGGATGGGCCTGCGCTGAGTCTGTGTGCTGCTTTACAGAGTTTGAATAATTCAAGCCCCAGAGGCCTGAGGTATCAGTTTCCGTTGCTCTGTTGTCATGGGGACAGGTGTCTTAACACCTGTGTAATGCACAGGTATAATTAAGCTAATGAAAGGGCAAAGAGGGAAGGGCTGCTGTCCTGTGCCTCAGATGACTCTGGGCTGATCAAGGGAGTCCCTGGTCCCTGTTCTGCTGAGAGAGCAGCAGGCCCATCTAGAGTCCAGGTGTGGGGAAAGGAAGAAGGAAGGAAGGAATGAGGGATGAAACAGAAGTAGGAGAAAGGGAGAGAGTGGAAAGAGGCGGGCAGGGGACGATCAGAGTCAGGGAGGCAGAGAGACCAAGAAAGTTACAGAGGGAAAGAGAAGGAAGCAGAAACAGAGTGAAAGGCAAAGTGGGTGGGGAGCATAGGAAAGGGCAGAGGCAGAGGCAGAGGCCAGAAGAGGCAAGGACCAGCAGATAAGAAGAAAGACCAAGTACTAAACTCCAGGGGCAGGCACAAATTGGAGGGTCAGAAGACTGGAGGGGCTGCAGGGCCCGCTGGAGGGTGGTTGGACCCGCCAGAGATCTCAGTCTTAAACTTCTGACTTCTAGGTACTGTCCATACCATCCTTGCCAGCTGGGCCTAATTTTGCCCTAGATCTGGCCAGGAGGCGTCACACCCAGAGACCTGCCCCACCTCTTGCAGTGCCAGGACCATGGGGCTCCGGAGCCACCACCTCAGCCTGGGCCTTCTGCTTCTGTTTCTACTGCCTGCAGGTATGAAGCTCAGTACACCAGCCCTGGCCTCTCCTGGTGGTGCCCAAATCCCTTTCCATGTAGTCTCTCTTGTGTTTCTCCTCAGTACCTGTTCTGAGAACAAGCTCTCTATTTGTGGAGTGTGGAGAAGAGGGTGCTGAAGTGGATGAGAGGAGACTTGCCTGGCTAAGGTGGAAACAATGAGTGGGGAGCTTCCAGAGACAGGGTTGGGAAAATTAGAGGGGCCAGATGCTGAAGGGCCTGCCGGCCAGGCCAGATCTTTCTCCTGCAGACGATGGGGGCAGCACTGAAAGGTTTCAACAACTTACTAACCTGGTCAGATGTACATGCTTAAAAGCGTGGTCTATGGGCATGGGAGGGGTAGGAGGTAAGCCTCGGGGGAGGGGGTGACAGTGAAGGGAAGGGCCTGGCCTGGAGGGGAGAGGGCAGACTCAAGATGATGTTTAGCAAAATCTGGAGGATTTGAATGATCTGACAGGATCTGGAGATTAACTGGATTCCAAGAGGAGGAGGCAAGAGAGGGAGAAGGGAGGGATAATTCCCAAATTTCCAGCTGAGGTCACTATTGGAGTTGAGGGCATGCTATTTGCTGAGATAGGAAATATGGGATAGGAAGTAGGTTTCAAAGCATGGAGGGAGGAAGCGAGTTCAGTTGAAAGTACCTGTGGGAAACTCAGGAGTGGACTGTACTCTATTTGGGTCTGGAGCTCAGGAGAAAAATCTGGGATGAAGAAAAAGAAGGGAGCCAAGGACAGTATTCATGGGAACAATATTTAGGTCAGGGATTGAGGAAAATGTATGTCAGGAAAGCCTGGGGAAGAGTGTGTTTTCAGAAGGAAGGAATGTTCCATCGCATCAGAAGTTTTGAAGAAACCAGCTTGAGATGGAGAAGTGGAAACAGGTTTGAGAGAGACTGGAGGGGGCAGAGCAGTGGGGTTCAGAATCCCTAGGTGAAAGTCTGGACTCTTGTGGCTTATTTGGATCCCTCTAGCATTTGTGGAGAGGCAGGCAGACTCCAGGTCCTTGAAAAGGGAAGGATGGAGGAGAAATTTGTCAGCCTGGTGCCAAAAGATAGTAACAATTCACTCCATGGCCTTTATCTCATGTGTCCCTGCAGGCAGGCCAGGGAGGAACTAGAGCCACAGCTAGAGCAAGAAAGGGCAGACACAGGAGGACACTCATAAGGACAGGGCCTCTGCCCTGGGAGTGGAGGGTATGAGCAAAGGCCCTGAGACTAGGGCCTGGGATGGACAACCCTCCTTACTGACCCTCCAGAGTGCCTGGGAGCTGAGGGCCGGCTGGCTCTCAAGCTGTTCCGTGACCTCTTCGCCAACTACACAAGTGCCCTGAGACCTGTGGCAGACACAGACCAGACTCTGAATGTGACCCTGGAAGTGACACTGTCCCAGATCATCGACATGGTGCGTTGTGGTAGTGGTACAGCTGTGGAGTCTTACCTGTCACAGTGTCAAGAAATGAAGGGGTGAGAGACTGGGATTTTTCTCCACGGAATTCCTTTTCTGTAAATGTTAATACTAACAAAGATAGCAGTTACCAACTGTTGGATACTGACTGTTGGGTGCCTACCTTGTGCCCAACATTTTGCATTCCTGAACTTATTGAATCCCTGCTAAGCGGGGATTCTCACCTCATATAACTGCTGAGGAAATGGGCCCAGAAAAGAGAAGAGCCCACTAAGGTCACATGGCAAGGTCAGGTCTGAGTGGGAACTGGACAATATGGACAAGTCAGGTTTGTGGGTGCTGACCAGAGCCCTGCAGGGGAGTGTGCACAGACGGGGCAGGATATGCATATACATGTCCACATCTCTGCCATCCCCTGCCCCCAATAGGATGAACGGAACCAGGTGCTGACCCTGTATCTGTGGATACGGCAGGAGTGGAGAGATGCCTACCTACGATGGGACCCCAATGCCTATGGCGGCCTGGATGCCATCCGCATCCCCAGCAGTCTTGTGTGGCGGCCAGACATCGTACTCTATAACAAGTACTGCCTATCTGGGCTCTTCCCCTCTCCTACCCTTCTCTAGACTTGCCCTTGCCATGGGTGTGCACTGATCCCCTCTCCCTACCACATAAGCCGGTTGCCATGCTGCCCTGGAAACTTTTCCCCAGGACCCTTCTAAGCTGCCAGGCATTCACAGCCCCTCCATGGCACCCCCACTTTAGGCTATCCCAGGCCAGCCCAGGCTGAATGTCTCCTGGGAACCTACTGTGTGGTCCAGGGCAGATGCCTGGATCACAAGGGCCTCTCTAGGGCACACTTTTAGCTCTAAGTCTCTCGGGGCTCCCCCAAGAGCCTGGCTAAGGTTCTTTTTCCTCCAGGACATAGCCCTCTGGAACACTGCTTTATGTCTCCTTGACCAGTTCTGTATCTCCCAGCCCACACATAGCTCTGCATATTTTCTCTGGGGCCCCTCTACAAGTTTTGCAGATGTCCCCCAAGGGAAGTCATTGTGTGTCCCGGAGTTGCCTCTGGGTTCTGCAGAGGCCTGTTTATACGTCCTCTGGCTACGTCTGTGTCCCTTCTGGGCCCTTCAGGCACCACCCCTTCCAGGCAGCGGGTCTGTCTAGGTGCACTCCACCCTCTGTGTTGCTTTGTTCTGAAAACGAGAGTCAAATTAACGAAAGAAAAACAAGCAGAAGTTTATTTATTTATTTATTTATTTATTTATATTTATTTGAGACGCAGTCTCCCAGGCTGGAGTGCAGTGGCGCCATCTCCGCTCACTATAAGCTCCGCATCCCGGGTTCACGCCGTTCTCCTGCCTCAGCATCCCAAGTAACTGGGACTACAGGCGCCCACCTCCACGCCTGGCTAATTTTTTTGTATTTTCTGTAGAGATGGGGTTTCACCGTGTTAGCCAGGTTGGTCTCAATCTCCTGACCTCGTGATCCACCCGCCTTGGCCTCCCAAAGTGCTGGGATTACAGGCGTGAGCCACTGCGCCCGGCCACAAGCAGAAGTTTATTAACCTGCTGTACCTATCACGTGAGAGGCCTTAGTTCAAAAGTATTTCTCTCTGAAGGCAGTGGCTTAGAGGCCTTGCTTAAATAGAAATTCAAGAAAGAGCCAGTAAGTTGTAAATAGTGGCAAGACAAAGGAGAGCGGTTCCAGCCTTTAAAAGGCAGGAAAACGTGGGAAGAGGGTAAAATCTGTTCCCAGATTCCTCTGGCACCTACTGGTGCCCTTTGGATAAGCAAGTGCTGTCTCCAGCAAGGAAGAGCTGGTGTCCTGCCATCAGGCCAGCAGATGCTGGGGCCAGGTGCTCCCCTGTGTCGTGAGTGTCTCGAACTTAATAAGCCTCAATATTCTGGGGAGAAGTTTTGGTTTCTTTCAGACCCTGGGGGTCTGCCCTGGGCTCCCGGCCTCCGGGGCTGCTTCTCGGGCTGGACAGCCTGGGTGAGCCAATTCCCGCCCCGCCTGCCCGCAGGGCGGACGCGCAGCCGCCAGGCTCGGCCAGCACCAACGTGGTCCTGCGCCACGATGGCGCCGTGCGCTGGGACGCACCGGCCATCACGCGCAGCTCGTGCCGCGTGGACGTGGCGGCCTTCCCGTTCGACGCCCAGCGCTGTGGCCTGACGTTCGGCTCCTGGACTCACGGCGGGCACCAACTGGATGTGCGGCCGCGCGGCGCTGCCGCCAGCCTGGCGGACTTCGTGGAGAACGTGGAGTGGCGCGTGCTGGGTATGCCGGCGCGGCGGCGCGTGCTCACCTACGGCTGCTGCTCAGAGCCCTACCCCGACGTCACCTTCACGCTGCTGCTGCACCGCCGCGCCGCCGCCTACGTGTGCAACCTGCTGCTGCCCTGCGTGCTCATCTCGCTGCTTGCGCCGCTCGCCTTCCACCTGCCCGCCGACTCAGGCGAGAAGGTGTCGTTGGGCATCACCGTGCTGCTGGCGCTCACCGTCTTCCAGCTGCTGCTGGCTGAGAGCATGCCGCCGGCCGAGAGCGTGCCGCTCATCGGTGAGCAGCGGAGGTGCGGGGAGGGACCTGATGATGCGCCGCCCCCCCCCAGGGCGGGGCCGCAACAGGGCCTGGGTCTTCCGAAAGGCCCCGCTTCAGAGAGTGAGGCGGGGGAGTCCTGGGAACGTCTCCTAATTTTGAGACTGAGGGGAAAGGGTTAGCTCCTTCCAGGGAGAACACCCCTCATGACTGGGTCTTGATGGTGGAACATCAGTATCCCCAGATCCTAATAATAGGCAAAATCTGTCGACTGCTCGCTGTGTGCCAGACACTCCCCTAAGCACTTGACCTTTATTAACTCAGGTAAACATCACCACAACCTAGGAAGTAGGTCCTCTGGTTATCCCATTTGTACAAAAAGGATTCGTTATCTTGCCCCAGCTCATGCCCATCGTTATTTGAGAGTGGAACTGTCCTGGATTGTGTATGAGTGCAGCTTCCAGCAGTGAGGGGAGCAATTAGAGAGCAGTAGCTTCTGACGACCCACGTGTAGGAATGAAGGATGGGGAGAACTCGGCCCTTACCTCCTTCCTGCTTCCATCCATGGGGCTTGGAGGGTCTGGAGAGCCTCATGGTGGGCTTATTTCCATTTGTGTAGAGGTGACTGGGAAGCTCAGGATCCACAGGCTTTTTGTTTTGAGTCCCAATTGGCTTTCTCTCTCTCTTGCAGGGAAGTACTACATGGCCACTATGACCATGGTCACATTCTCAACAGCACTCACTATCCTTATCATGAACCTGCATTACTGTGGTCCCAGTGCCCGCCCAGTGCCAGCCTGGGCTAGGGCCCTCCTGCTGGGACACCTGGCACAGAGCCTGTGCGTGCAGGAAAGAGGGGAGCCCTGTGGACAGTCCAGGCCACCTGAGTTATCCCCTAGCCCCCAGTCTCCCGAAGGAGGGGCTGGCCCCCCAGCGGGCCCTTGCCATGAGCCACGATGTCTGTGCCGCCAGGAAGCCCTACTGCACCATGTAGCCACCATTGCCAATACCTTCCGCAGCCACCGAGCTGCACAGCGCTGCCATGAGGACTGGAAGCGCCTGGCCCGTGTGATGGACCGCTTCTTCCTGGGCATCTTCTTCTCCATGGCCCTGGTCATGAGCCTCCTGGTGCTGGTGCAGGCCCTGTGAGGGGTAGGACTAAGTCACAGGGATCTGCTGCAGCCACAGCTCCTCCAGAAAAGGACAGCCATGGCCAAGTGGTTGCTGGTCTTTAAGCCAGCCAGTCTCTCCCCACTGCTCCTAAGACCCTGGGACACTTGACTTCACAATCCACAAGGAAGCACTCATTGTCTACACACCCTAACTAACGGAAATCCAGAGCCTGCCACTCCCCTAATTCCAAAAAAAAGAGGAACTCTACGAAGGCCAAGATCACAGAGTACAGTCTTGGAGGGACAGAATTGTTTGTGCTGGGTACTAGAGCTTTCAGTGGGGAGTGTGCAGGTTATTATGAGAAACTGAACTGAACTGCTGCGTTTCCTGTCTTCCTTCCTAGGTGGCTTCTTTGCAGGGCCTTGGCTCTTACCTTTCCCTGCCGAGGGGCTCAGGGAAAAGGATCGGGGATTCTCAGTTGAGTTTCCAGAGCAGGAGGCCCTACAGACATTTGGCCCCAAATCCCCGACTCAATAAAGTAAGCGTGTACCTAGCACCTCCTCGATGCCCTGTATTACCCTTGAGGTCTGTAGTAGTGGAAGCTGGGGGTCCAGGTCTGTCTGTACTTCAGGTCTGTCTCATGGCCGCTGGTGCAAGTCCAAGTCCAAGTGCAAAGCCTGAGAACCTGAAGTTCTAATGTCCAATGGTAAGAGAAGGATGTCCCAGCTCCAGGAAAGAGCATGAATTTGCCTTTCTCCTACTTTTTTGTCTTCTCCATGCCCTCCCACATTGAGAGTGGAACTTGCCACTCAGTCCATCAACTCACACGCCAGTCTCCTGCTGAAAACCCTCACAGACACATCCAGAAATAATGCTTTCCCAGCTGTCCATGTATCGCTGGTGTCCATGGTGGTGGGTTATCAGAACTTATTAATGTCACTGTCACTAAAGTTGGTATATAACCCCCCACTGCTAAATATGATGCGCTTAAAAAAAAAAAAAGAACTTAGGCAACCTAGGGAGACCCTGTCGCTACAAAAAACACAAAAATTAGTCAGGTGTGGTGGCACATATCTGTAGTCCCAGCTACTTGGGAGGCTGAGGTGGGAGGATCTCTTGAGCCCAGGAGTTTGAGGCTACAGTGAGCCATGATGAGAGGAGCCTCAGGACTCATGGATTAGAGCAGAAGTTACATCTGTGCTGACAAAAGAATGGGATTTGACTGAGGTGCTGATGGAGGACTAGAGCTCTGTCTTCCATCTCTCCTTCTCTCTGTGTGCTGGAGTTAGGCACCGTCCACCCCATTCTCACACTCGGACACTGAGAGCTTGACAGTGTCCAAGGCAGGGGCAGTGCAGGGACCAGCCATTCACAGGTATTTGTTCCTTTCTGAGTTTCACACATTTCCTGGCACTACCTCTGTGCCTCTGACCCAGTCCCTTCCCTCAGGAAGCTCGCCGTCTGACATGGCAGACAGACATGGACATGTGGTATATGGAAGCATTCAGGGCTCTGTGGAAGCAGAGAGGCAGGGTCACTACCCCAGCTGGGTGGGAGAGGCCACAGAAGGCTTCCTGGAGGAGTGAACAGGAGCTTTCCAGATGGACATGTGAAGCATCTGAGTAACACCAACAGGTATCACTGCGAAGTGCTTTCCTCTCCAGTCACCCCCCAAATCAGCTGAAGTCTTTCTATCTCCAAGTGAGTTGCTGCCTGTCTTGAAGTACCCCCCACATCGCCGGCCCAACTCTTTATTCAGAGTCTCACTCCTAGAGCCCTGGGTAAGGTTCAGTCCCCAAATTGTCTCCTGTTTCTCCACCAGCAGGTCTGGCAGCTACCAGAGAAGGTCCCAGAGTTCCCTGCAGATGGGGTTGCCAGGAATCTTGGTTACACTGAAAGCACACATTGCCAACATCCTCAGGATGGGCAGAGGCAGCAGGTGAGGCTGTCCCGTGTCTCATGCATCAAAGGAGGCCTGGACTGTCTGGAAAGGCCCTCACCACGAGGAACCAGAGCAGCAGCAGCAGAGACCAAACTGCAGAGAGGGGGCTCTCACCCATGGCTGCAGGGAAAACAGGCAGAGAGGTTTTGGGAGAGAGAGAGAAAAAGAGGTATTTAGGAGCACAGGAGCAAAGTGGGGACACACAGATACAAGGTGGAGAGATTGGCAGAGTGAGCTGGACAGACTGATATACAAAATTGCCACAGGCAACAGAGATAAAGATCAAGTTTAGGGAGGAGCTAGTCCAATGGTAATGGGTTATCAGAACTTACTAACACTAGTGTCACTAAAGTTGATGTACAATGCCTCCACTGCTAAATTTGACTGCTTTAAAAAATTTTAGGCAGCCTGGGCAACATAGGGAGACCTCTTCTCTACAAAAAATACAAAAAGTAGCCAGGCGTGGTGGCATATATCTGTAGTCCAAGCTACTTGGGAGACTGAGGTGGGGGGATCACTTGAGCCCAAGAGTTTGAGGCTACAGTGAGCCGTAGTGGTGCCACTGCACTCCAACCTGGGTGACAGAGTGAAAAAAAAATTTTTTTAATAAAGAATTTAGGAAGGTAGACAGAGACGAGGAGACCAATTAGAGTCCCAGTGTCTCTTCCAGAGGTCATTGTGTCTAACTTAACTGCTTTCTATTGCCACAAATAAGGTACTTCAGAGTGGGATGTAACATGGATTTAAGATCAGAGTGGGATCTACTGTGGCTGAACTTGGCTCCTTTGCCCAAACCCTGGTAGGAGAGGTGCAGGGTGGACTAGGAGGAGAAATCCTAAACTTTTCCAGTTACTGGAATTATATCATCAAAACTCAAAGATACCTGGGAGGCTGGAAACTTGGCTTCTGGTCCTGGCTCTGCCATGAACTCACTGTCACCTTGAGCAAATAATTTGTCTCTGGGTCTCACTTGACCATATAAAGTGGGTAATGCCTCCTGTTCTGCCTCCTTCCCATAGATTACTGTGCAGTAAAGATGAGATGGGATGGGATAGGATGAGATGGGATGGGATGGGATGGGATGGGATGGATGGGATGGGATGGGATGGGATGGGATGGGGTGGGATGGAATGATGTCTGGGGAGGGATGGAAACCATCCTGGTGTGGTGGTTCAAAGTTTGGCTCTAGAGCCAGGCTCTCTGGACTCCACTTCTTAGTAGCTGGGTGGCACAGGGCTGGTTGCTTCTCCTCTTAGCACCTTTGATGTTTTTGTTTTGTTTTGTTTGGGGACAGAGTTTCACTCTTGTTGCCCAGGCTGGAGTGCAATGGCACAATCTTGGCTCACAGCAACCTCTGCCTCCTAGGTTCAAGAGATTCTCCTGCCTCAGCCTCCCAAGTAGCTGGGATTACAGGCATGCACCACCATGCCCAACTAATTTTGTATTTTTAGTAGAGATGGGGTTCCTCCATGTTGGTCAGGCTGGTCTCGAACTCCTGACCGCAGGTGATCCACCCATCTTGGCCTCCCAAAGTGCTGGGATTACAGGCGTGAGCCACCGCACCTGGCTTCTCTTTGCGCCTTTGTACCTTGGTACTGTCATCTGCAGAACAGGGGTGATGACCGTACCATTGGGGTGTGGTGAGAATGAATGGCATGATTTTGTGCTGGAGTGGATCAGAGGAAGCTGGGGGGTCCTTCCTGCCCACTCACAGAGTTCTGAAGGACAGAGGAGTTCTAAAGGCTTGGGGAGGAGCTGCTGTTTCTTCCCTGGAAATGGCCCATTCCCACCTAGAGACATGGTGGCCTGGGTAGGCCTTGGCACACCAAGTGTCTGAGGGAAGAGAAGAGTCACAGCTGGAGATCATCTGGTCCAATTTGCTTATTATACACACCAAGAAACTGAGGCACAGAGAAAGAATGGGTTGGTCATAGAGAAAGAGCAGAGCCTGGACTAGAGCCCAGGCCTCCAGCACCCAAAGCTTGACCTCATGGCCTTCAAAGGTGGGTTTGAGGGAGCCCTGAGGGCAGTAACAGAGACAGTGGGTTCTGCACTGGGAGGCAGAGAAGGACCAAAGGAAGACTTTGTGGAGAGCAGCCCTTCCGTCCCTCACTTCACTGCAGCCTGAATCTCTCAGGGGCCTGATCAGTGGCCTTTTCCTGCAAAGCACAGGCAGACCCAGGCTGGAGAGCAGGTGTCTCTGCTCCCCCAACCATCTGCTCTCCCACACACTCATCTCCTGGCTAAGGCTGGCAACCCCCAAGGTGCCACTTCAGTGAGTGTACTTTTTTTATGATTATTATTAATGAGGTTGTTTCCTTATAAAAGATCCAGGTGGGCCGGGCACGGTGGCTCACGTCTGTAATCCCAGCACTTTGGGAGGCCAAGGTGGATGGATCCCCTGAGGTCAGGAGTTCGAGGCCAGCCTGGCCAACATGGTGGGCAGGGAGACAGCAGTTGGGTGCTGTGCCCCTAAGGTCCAGCTCAGGCTGTGGTCTCTACTAAAAATACAAAAAATTAGCCAGGCGTGGTGGCATGCGCCTGTAATCCCAACTGTAATCAAGAGGCTGAGGCAGGAGAATGGCTTGAACCTGGGAAGTGGAGGCTGCAGTGAGCTGAAATCGTGCCATTGCACTCCAGCCTGGGCAACAAGAGTGAAAACTCCGTCTCAAAAAAAAAAAAAAAAAAAGATCCAGGTGATGGGGCCAGGGATGAACTGAGTCCCACAGGTGCCTGCAGTCCTTACCTGAATTATCCAGATGGCAAGGCCCAGACTTGCACTTCTTGTCTATAGAAAAGAAACAGTAAAGAATGAAAGGCTCAGGAGCTCTCAGGATGGAAAGGGACCTCAGAGCCCTGGTGGTCCATCCCTGACTTGTTCTAGGAGAAGTTGGTACATTTCCCCCTAATTCTGCTCTTTCATGGTGGACATCCTTGACTAGGTTTGTCTCGACCCATGAGAAACAGGGCCAGAAGGGAGTGAGCCATCAAAGCCAGGGTCTACTCTGGGGCACTCCTGCTCCCTGGGCCTGTAACTTTGCCTTCCTGCCACACTCACCTCTCCCTCTTCCATGCCTCGCCCCAGACTAGTTTGTGTTCTTTGCATGCCCTCCTCACCTTATGTCAACTCATGCATGCTCCTGTTGCTGTCCAAGATAGGAAGTGAAGTCCTTAGCCCTTCAGAAATTAAGAACCTGGGCCCATCCCCGTGGTTCTTCTTCTGGCCTGTGCTGAGGACATGGACAGGAGGAGCATCCACCACTTCCCGACCACAGCATGAGTGTGACCTTAGGGGCACAGCACCCGGCTGCTGTCTCCCTGCCCCCACCACCCGACCCAGCACAGAATTCCTCTTCCAGCTCATAAATGCACTCTTCTCAGAAACTGAGGTTGGGGCCCCTACTCATTTCTGGCAACAGCTATCTAGGTGTCAATAATCTGGCTGGAAAATAATTCCCTTCCAGCCTCTGACCAGGAGAAAAGCCCGACCAGGCCTGCTTGCCTGCCCAAATGGCCAGAGACCCTTCCCTTGGCCAGGAAACCTTTCCAGCCACCCAGCAGGCAAGTGGCCAACTATGGCTTAGATCCCTTCAAGGGCAGTAAGTGCACCCCTCCAAAGGTTATGTCTCCCCTTAGATGGAAGGGGTTGGGAGCTGGTGGATATGACTGGTTGTATTTATGTATCGCTGGGACACAGGAGATAGGGGCTTGGGTTTGCCAAAGTCCCTGGTGGATATGGAAGGCCCACCTTCTGCACAGGTGCTGACTGGCGCTTGCCATCCTACCTTTGATGTACTCGCAGTTGTAGGTGCTGCGCTTGCCCAGGGCCTGGAGGTAGATGCGGGCAGGGCCCTGGGCCGGTCTGCTGGCATTGATCACTTGGAAGGTCTCGAAGGGGGGGATCAGCACCTCTTCCTCTCCAGGGAAGAAGGAGTAGCCCTTGATAGGGGCCCCGAGGCAGGTCCAGATGCCAAAGAAGGTGTCCTCACCAAACTGCTGGGCTGCAACATTCTTCAGGGAGGCGGAAGCAAAGCCCCCCAGCCTCACAGTGGCCCCAGGCCCTGCTGGCCGGAAGTGCAGGCCATGCACACCTCGGAACACCTGGTGGCACCGGGGCGGACGCTGGCCCCTGCCCAGGAGCTGCAGGGCCTCGGTCAGCAGGAAATGGAGTGTCTTGAAGGAGAAGTGATAGAGGTAGTGGGCCCGGGAGCGACCTGCCTCACGCACGGCTGCATTGAACTCCTTGTGCAGGGGGCTGTTGGCTGTGTAGGCCAGGAGGGCCACCCCATGCTCATCGCGGAAGCCCAGGGGTGGCGGAGGTGGACGAGTAGGGCTGAGACTCCACTCCGGCCCCCAGGCCTGGCGCTCCTGCCATTGGCTGCTTGCCAGTGTCCAGCCGTCTGCATACACCTTGTTGGCCTGGAACTCCGTGTGGTTGAGATCTGGAAGAGCAGCTGTCATGGCAGCAGCACAGCCAGCGTACTGGTCATCAAAGGAAGCCAGGGCCATGTCCAGCGGCATCTCTTGAGAGAAGAGGTCTCGTCGTGTGATGGGGTGGCTCTGGGCCTGAGGGGGCAGGAGCAGCAGGGACTGAGAGGATAGGCCCCTGGGAGAATGAGTCCCCTGCCATCCAGCTCTCCCCTCCACTGAGAAAGGCAGGAAGGGCCCCAAACACACCTGGTGGGGAAGGGGATTGGGAACCTCTGGCTGTAATTTCCCCAAGACTAGCATCTAGGGCTGTCCCCTTGGGCTGAGTGATCCCCAAGGGAAGCGTCAGGCATTCTTTCCTCTCTCCTTCCAGGGTTCAGAAGAAGCTGATGGCTCAGTTCCCTGCTGGGGTGGGAACAGTGGGGGATGCCCATACCTGAAGTGCTTCCATGAGGCCCACAGACACAAGAAGCAGAGACATCATAGCAGGCATCTGCATGCTGGTGACCCTGGGCCAGTTGCTGTCTCTCTTTGAGTCTCAGTTTCTTCATCTGGAAAATTGCAGCGTTAATCTGTATAGTTTAATAAACATGAATCGACACTTAGTCTGTGCCATTCCTAGTGCTTGGCACTGAGAGTCACAAGACAGACGTGGAGGCTCAGAAGAGAGAGGACCTTCTCAGAAGAGAGAGGACCTTTCTCGCTGGAAGGAACATGCAGGAGTGACGTGAACAGGGTCTTGCAGGATGAACAAGAGACTAAAATGTCAGCAAGTGGAGACTAGGAGATAAAAGACTGGTGTTTGGGGTGGGAAAGGACTTTTGTGCAGCAAGAATGGAAAAAGCAAATGTATTGGAGGTGGGAACTGAGGATGTAAAGAGGGAAAGACATGTCATCTAGGCTGGCAGAGCTCGCAGGGTAGGAACGTTGGGAAGATGGGCCAGTCATGAAGGGACTTGACAGCCATGGTGAGAGAGCTGGGCTTCACATCACAGGGGTTGTGGGGTTGGGACAGGGGCAGATCCAGGAGTGTTCAGCTGGTGGGGCCTTAGCAGGACTCCAGGGACAGACTTAGAGCAGGGCTTGGTCCACTGGTTGCCCCCACTCCCTGCAGTCCTCTTGTGGAATGAGCCTTCCATGCTTCCGGGGGGGACAGATATAAACCCCGGGTGCTGGGGAAAGAGGGGATCAGAAAAGCAGAAGAGGACAGAGGATAATGGTTTCCCCAAAGCAAGCAGCATGAACCACAAGCCTTCCACACCCTCCCTGTTGGGGGACAGGTGGAGTGCCTGAAGTGGCTCCAAGAAGAGGGTGTCCAGGCATTGGGTCTGGATTGAAACTGGCAGTTTCCTTTTTTTTTCTTTTCTTTTCTTTTTTCTTTTTTTCTGAGACCAAGTCTCACTCTGTTGCCCAGGCTGGAGTGCAGTGGCGTGATGTTGGCTCACTGCAACCTCCACCTCCCGAGTCCAAGTGATTCTTTTGCCTCAGCCTCTGGAGTAGCTGGGACTACAAGTGCCTGCCTCCACGCCCAGCTAATTTTGGTATTCTTAGTAGAGACAGGGTTTCACCATGCTGGCCAGGATGGTCTCGAACTCCTGACCTCAGGTGATCCGCCCACCTTGGCCTCCCAAAGTGCTGGGATCACAGGCGTGAGCCACCGCGCTGGCCCCATTGTCACTTTTTTAAGAACTAAAAGGAAACATGCTTACACATACACACTTTATTACCTTTCTTCCTCGGGAAAAAAATACCATGAACTTCCTTCCATGTCAGTACATACATATCTCCCTTGCTCACATAATGGCAGCTTGGTTTATCTCACGGTATAAACCATAATTAACCATTTCATACTTATGAACACTTAGGTTTTTTTTCCTAATTTTAAAATATTATACATAATACTACAGTGAATATTTAGGTATATAAATCCTTGTCTACTTGTGTGCATGTTTTTATAGGAAAGATTTTGAGAAGTAAAATGAGATTTAAAGAATATGAATATTTTTTATTTTGATAGAAACTGCCACCCCACCAACAATGGATGAGAGTGCCCTTTATTCCACATCTTTGCCAGTGCTGAATATGATTGATCTCTTTTTAATTTCCATTTAACTGGTAGGCAAAATGGTATCTACTTTTTTTGTTTGTTTGAGGCAGGGTCTTGCTCTGTTGCCCAGGCTGGAGTGCAGTGGCATGATCATAGCTCACTTCAGCCTTGACCTTCTGAGCTCAATTGATCCTCCTACCTCAGCCTCCCGAGTAGCTGGGTCTACAGGCACACAACACGATGCCTGGCTTATTTTTATATTTTTTGTAGAGATGGGGTTTTGCCATGTTGCCCAGGCTGATCTCGAATTTCTGGGCTCAAGCGATCCACCCACCTTGGCCTCCCAGCATGCTGGGATTACAGGCATGAGTCAAAGCTTCCAGCCTCTGTTTTCTTTCTGTACACAAATGGTAATATAGTCAATGGGCCTTTATCTTTTGGAATCTGATAAAAGCTGAAACCTCCCTTTAGAAAATGAATATATGCGCCTTCAAACAAATGTTACATAAATATCAGGGTGGTTATGCTTCTGCCCCCAGTCTCATTTAGGTTAAGTGTCGCTGCTTTATCATCTCTGGCTCTGGGGAGACCTAAGTTTGGATAGTTCAGTGACTCTAAGACACTGGGATTCTATGTGTCTATAATCTTCAAATCTAAGATCCTGTAATTGCCAATACACAATTTAAATGTGAAGTATGAGCTTCTCTGGGCAATGGAGTTAGGAGTAGTTTTTACCAAATTCCACATGTCCAAAATGGAGCTCATTATCTTCTCCCCTTCAAAAGCTGCTTACTCATTTATTCAACAATTTTTTTTTTTTTTTTGTCTAGCATCTGTAGCACGTCAGGTACTAAGGATAAAATTATGAACAACAGCCAAGCATGGTGGCATGGTGGCTCCAGCCTGTAATCCCAGCACTTTGGGAGACTGAGGCGGGAGGATTACTTGAGCCCAGGAGTTTGAAACCAGCCTGGGCAACATAGTGAGACACCATCGCTACTAAAAATAAAAAAATACGTCCGGGCAACTTTGGGAGGCCAAGGTGGGCGTATCACCTGGGGTCAGGAGTTCAAGACCAGCCTGGCCAACGTAGTGAAACCCCATCTCTACAAAAATACAAAAATTAACTGGGCATGATGGCAGGTGCCTGTAATCCCAGCTACTCGGGAGGCTGAGGCAGGAGAATAGCTTGAACCCAGGAGGCAAAGGTTGCAGTGAGCCAAGATCGCGCCATTGCACTCCAGCCTGGGCGACAGAGTGAGACTCCGTCTCAAAAATTAAAATACATACATACATACATACATACATACATACGCCAGGCTACAGGTGTGGTGGTGCATATCTGTAGTCCCAACAACTTGGCAGGCTGAAGGTAGGAGGATTGCTTGAGTCCAGGAGGTTAAGGCTGCAGTGAGCTATGAAAACCCACTTACCTGGGCCGGGCGCGGTGGCTCACCCCTCTAATTCCAGCACTTTGGGAGGCCAAGGCGGGTGGATCACCTGAGGTCAGGAGTTTGAAACCAGACTGGCCAACATAGTGAAACCTCGTCTCTACTAAAAATGAAAAAAATTAGCTGGGCATGGTGTTGTGCGGAAGCTGAGGCCGGAGAATCTCTTGAACTTGGGAGGCGGAGATTGCAGTGAGCGGAGATCGCACCATTGCTCTCCAGCCTGGGCGACAGGAGTGAAACTCTGTCTCAAAAAAAAAAAAAAGACTTGAGTTCTTGTCTGTGGTCTCTTGAAGTTCACCAAGGAGGCTAGAGCTGGTGTTACTAGTTGCTCACTTTCCTGTGTGTAGAATCCAGTCATGGGCTCAGGTGGGGCTTTTTCTCACTCTATGCACCCCAAGAGAGGAACACATGCCCCAGGACTGGTGCCCTAAGGCCTTGACCATTGTGATTGGCTCATGGATGGACACATGACCCAAGAAGGCCAATCAGAGGCCTTCCTGCGAGTTGATCTAAGGATTCAGGGTAAAAGAGAGTGTACCTGACCCTGTGGTTTCCTCAGCCCATCTTCGGGAAGAAGCCCATCTTCCCGGACACCGCCTTCGAGTCCACATACAGGCGCAGTGGATCGTTCTCACGCAGGCTGTCAGCCTCCCACTTCTAGGGCTCACGTTTTTCTGTGTCACATTTGCTTCATCACCCTGGGAGCCTGTTTTTTTGCAAGCACAGGGCAGGCCAAAAGTATAGGGGATTTAATGTTCCCAAGGACAGCCTTCAACCAATGAGGTCTGGAAGTCAGACTTCCCGTCCCATAGAGGGTCCCCGGTGGGACTAGTTGATCAGTGGTAATAGGCTTTTAATTGGCTGCTTTTCTCTTCTCTATCTGACTTTGCCATTCCCTGACTTGTATTTCTTGGGATCACTTTATAAAGAAGCTCACTGCACCCATGTACTTGTCTATGGGTCTGCTTTTGGGGGAAGGAAACTGAGAGTCTTTTCTTTGGAAGATTCTTTTTTAGTCTGGACCCCCAGAATGAACACATGAGGAACAGGCCTGGGCCCGGCCCAGAGCGAGGAAGACCCCAGCTGAGCCAGACCAGCGGCCTGAGCAGAGCTGCCCAACCAAGTCCAGTTTAGATAAGCCACTGGCCGTCAACCCGAAGACCATGAGCCTGGGAGTAAATGTTTTTTTTTGTTGTTTTGTTTTTTTTTGAGACGGAGTCTCGCTCTGTCACCCAGGCTGGAGGTCAGTGGCCCGATCTCAGCTCACTGCAAGTTCCCCCTCCCGGGTTTACACCATTCTCCTGCCTCAGCCTCCCGAATAGCTGGGACTACAGGTGCCCACCACCACGCCCAGCTAATTTTTTTGTATTTTTAGTAGAAATGGGGTTTCACTGTGTTAGCCAGGATGGTCTCGATCTCCTGACCTCGTGATCTGCCCATCTCGGCCTCCCAAAGTGCTGGGATCATAGGCTTGAGCCACCGCGCCCGGCCAGGAGTAAATGTTTGTTTGCCACTGAGATTTTGTGGCACACGGCAAAATGGTTATGCAACAAAAGCCCACTGGGCCAGCTGTATCTCTCATTGCGTCTCTGCAACTCGGTTTCTGTCTGCATCTGCTCTACAGTAAACAAGATAGATCAGAGGCTTGCGGGGAGGAGAGGCTTGAAGGCAGACTGAGGACATGGAATCAGAGGACCTAAGAGAATGGCAGTGAGGACAGACAGAGTTAGGAGATAGAATTTACAAGACTTGATGTTCCGTGAGAAAGGGAAAAATCAAGGATGACACCCAGGTTTCCATTCTTTAAACTAGAAACACAGAGGAGAAGTAGAGTAGACTTAAAAAAAAAAGAACCCCCCTTTTATTGCCCATCTTCTTCCACCATTCTTACATGACTACAGAGTGTCCTGCTCCAACACAGCCCTGTGAAACTTTACTTTTTTTTGTTTCAGCCTCATTGAAGTATAATTGGTATACAAAAAACTGCACATAATTAATATATACAATTTGGTGAGTTTGGAACTAAGTATACACTCATGTTACCATTACCACAATCAAGGGAATAAACATGTTCATCACCTCCAAGTTTCTGTGTATCCCTTTATTTTCATTTTATTTATTTTATATATATATATATTTATTTATTTATTTTGAGACAGGGTCTCACTCTGTCGCCCAGGCTGGAGTGCAGTGGCACGATCTCATCTCACTTCAACCTCTGCCTCCTGAGAATCAAGCGATTCTCCCACCTCAGCTTGCCGAGTAGCTGGTACTACAGGTGCCCACAACCACGCCAGCTGATTTTTGTATTTAGTTGAGAAGGGATTTCGCCATGTTGACTAGACCAGGCTGGTCTCGAACTCCTGACCTCGGGTGATCCATCCACCTAGGCCTTTCAAAGTGCTGGGATTACAAGTGTGAGCCACCGCACCCAGCCTTGTGGTTTTTTGTTTGTTTGTTTGTTTTGCTTTGTTTTGTTTTGTTTTGTTTGAGACAGAGTTTTGCTCTTGTTGCCCGGGCTGGAGTGCAATGGCGTGATCTCGGCTCACTGCAAACTTTGCCTCCTGGGTTCAAGCAATTCTCCTGTCTCAGTCTCCCAAGTAGTTGCGATTACAGGCACGCGCCATCATGCCTGGCTAATTTTACATTTTTAGTAGAAATGGGGTTTCTCCATGTTGGTCAGGCTGGTCTTGAACGCCCAACCTCAGGTGATCCACCCACCTCAGCCTCCCAAAGTGCTGGGATTACAGGCATGAGCCACCGCACCTGGCCTGTTTTTAGTTTTATTTACTTTTGTTTTGGTTTTGGTTTTCATGTAGCAAGAACATTAAATGTGAGATGTACCCTCTTCACACATGTTTAAGTTCACAATGCCTTATTGTTACTGTAGGCACAATGTTGTACCAGAGGAGACTTGAAAAGCTCATTTTGCTCATTATTGTAGTCCCATTACAAAGCAGATGCTCAATAAAAATGTATTGAATTAATGATCAGGTTTGGAGGGGAAATGGTGAGTTCACTTTGGGAAATGTGAACTCCCTGAAGCAGATGTCCAAGAGGTAGCAGAATGGACAATCAAGGAGACATGAGAGTCACAGGTGATTGAAATCAGGGAAGAGATGAGATCCCCAGAGCAAGGGAAAGAGTAAGGCTGAAAGGCAGAGGGCGAGCTGCTTGATGGTTGAAGCCAGAGGTCAGGTGGAGCCGCACTCCTCCTTGGCTTTCTAGAGTCTCTTTGCATCTGGTCCTTGGGTTCCATGAGATACCATGGTATCCTTGTGATAAAATCCTCTTTAGGCTTAATCTAGCTCAGGGTGGCTCCTGTTAATTTGCCATGGCAAGTCTCACATGATAAACCATCCCCATTATTCACCCAGTCATCCATGATGGTCCCTGGGTGTCCATTCAGTCAATCATTCGTCAAACATTCACATAGTTGCAAACTAACGCTGGGTGAGATAGGGGTCCATCCTAGATTCTCCTTCCCTTCAACATTCGCACTCCCTGCCCTGGCTCAGGCTTGCCCGTGCCTCCTCGCTGATCTCCCCTCCACAGTCAGCCCCACTAACGTGCCTGCCCAGGGAGAGCGATGTTTCTAACCTGCTCATGTTCCTTATGTGCTTAAAAGCCCTCTGTGCCAAAACTGACTGGAAGAAATATCTCAAAATATAGAGGAAAAATGCAGAGACAAAAATTATGAGGGATGAGATAAGAACACATCTAGAAAAAAAAGCAAACAAACAGACAAACAAACAAAACATCCCTCCATACCCTCAAAACAGAGGCCAACATCCTTATCCTGGCCCTCTACACCCTCTGCAGCTCGCACCTGCCACTCCTGCTTGGCTTCTGTAGTGCAGAACAAAGTCGCAGGTGGGACTCCATGGTTACCCTCCCTGTGGTTCTGCACACATTGTCCCCTCTCCTTGGGACACCCTTCTCCTGGCTACCCACTCTTCAAGGCTTAACCCGGGGAGTCACCTCCTCCAGGAAGCCCTCTGACTCCTCTGGGCTCCCATATCACCCAGTGCTGTCCTCTGTCACTGTCCTTATCACACTGTGCTGCCCTTATATGTGCCTGGCTCCTCTCCTGGCCAGTAAATTCCTTGAGGGAGCATGTATGCCAAGACCAGGCACTGGGTAGGCCTCAGCATGTTTGCTGAGAGTCTGAGGAACCTTCTCAGCTCAGCTAACAGCGTAGACCACTGCAGAGCAGGTGGGTGGCTGGCCTTGGTGACCAGTGTCAGGGGAGATGTAGTGGGAGCCGGAGGGATGGGGTGGGCATGGGCCCAAAGAGCTGGGGATGCTGAGTAATTCCTTTTCTAGCCCAAGGGAGTTGCCGTTCTGTCCTCCCTCTCATCCCTCTTGGGGCCATTCTTTCATCAGTTCCTCATCCAGGCCCTTGCTGAACATACCCTTCTGGGAATGTGACCCCAAATCTCCCCACAGGAATCTCAAACTTCCCATGGCCCCCAACCTTCCGAGGTATCCCAAACTTCATCAAAGTTTCCTGGAAACTTGTTCTCATGACTCCCAAAATTCCACCATTCATCTCCCAAACTTCACCTCAAAACCACTTTTCCTGCCCAGCACCCAGGAAGAGAGTGGTGCACTCCTTACCTAGGCCTTGTCCTGGGTGGGGAAGCTGCTGCTGGTCTCCACCATGGCCACCAGGAGAGGGGAGGACAAGTTTCTTTTTGATATTGTCAATCCCCACCCCTTGCACCTCCCCCACACAGCTGCTCAGAAACACGACACTCCCCCATCTATTTCTGGATGTCTCCTCAGGGCTCAGGAACACCAGCCTCTGCTCAGTCTGACCTGCCCAGTGTTCGTCCTACAAAAAAGAGAATCTCTGAAGCCAGCTAGGAGGTGGACTGAAGCACTAGGGATCCAGGTTGAGACAACTGCCTCCTCACTGGCTATGGTCCTGTACTCTGGTCAGTCAAGGAGGAGGAAGAGAGGAGGAAGCTTCAGCACCTCAGCTTCAGAGAGCATCTCCTTAGATTTTGTACCTTTCACGTGAACACTGAGACTTAGCTAAGGTGCCAGGAGAGATTCAAACTAAGGAGGCTGGATTCTGGGTCCCAGTTCCAGCTCTGACTCGCCAGGTGATCTTAGAGGACTTTTTTCTGCTACACTTAGGATCCCTGCCAATGAATGGATTTTTTTTGTTGTTTTTTTGTTTTTTATTTTATTTTTTATTTTTATTTTTTGAGGCGGAGTCTCGCTCTGTCGCCAGGCTGGAGTGCAGTGGTGCAATCTCGGCTCACTGCAACCTCTGCCTCCTGGGTTCAAGCAATTCTCCTGCCTCAGCCTCCTGAGTAGCTGGCACTACAGGCACCCGCTACCATGCCAGGCTAATTTTTGTATTTTTAATAGAGATGGGGTTTCACCATGTTGGCCAGGATGGTCTCAATCTCTTGACCTCGGGATCTGCCCGCCTCAGCCTCCCAAAGTGCTGGGATTACAGGTGTGAGCCACCGTGCCTGGCCCCCAGTGACTAGATTTGAGTCCATCTCTTGGGGCCTTATTTTGGGTTCTAGGTCCTGGGATGGGAGAAGCAATCCCCCAAAGCCAGAGAGTGGAGAGGGACAAAGCAGTGATCCCAGTAGATCTGGTCTCAGGGGCTGTCCCAGCAGGCCAAGCTGTCCCCAGGTAGTATCTTCTCTTCAAGCAACTGCAAACACTCAGCTTCCTCCAGAGAGCGGGGCAGGCAGGATATGTAGGCAACTTCTCTTTCTTTCTCTTTCTTTCTCTTTCTCTCTCTTTCTTGTTTCGCCTTTAGCCCAGGCAACTTCTTTCTCTTTCTTTCTCTCTATCTCTCTCTTTCTTTTTGGCATTTCGCCCAGGCTGGAGTGCAGTGGCTCCATCTCAGCTCACTGCCATCTCCACCTTCTGGTTTTAAGCGATTCTCCTGACTCAGCCTCCCGAGTAGCTGGGATTACAGGTACCCGCCACCATGCCCGGCTAATTTTTGTATTTTTAGTAGAGACGGGGTTTCACCATGTTGGCCAGGCAGGTCTCGAACTCCTAACCTCGTGATCCTCCCGCCTCAGCCTCCCAAAGTGCTAGGATGACAGGAGTGAGTAACCGCGCCCTGTCTGGAGCTGTTTTTCTAACAAGCACTTAGAAGCACCTCCCTCCCCACCCTCCTCCACTACTGGACCCACAGTATGTCTTCCTGTTTGGTCTACAGAAAGGATTCTGGGAGACAGCAGTATTCTAGGTGGAGGAAACTTTTTATTTGACAGTCTGAGGGGATGAGGGGACAGGGATGGGGGAAATTAATGAGCCAGACCATGATGGAGTCCTTTGGGTAGCTCTAACCTTTCGTGCCTACCTCTGCTCCAGCAGGCAGCATTTCCAAATCCTAGCTTTCGGAACCCTCAGAAATCCTAGCTTTCAGCGACCCTCCGGCCGCTGGGGGAAGGAGGGGTGACATCCCCCCTCCTCCTGGCTCAGGCTGCTGGGGAGCTCTTCCCTGAGCTACGAATTCCTCCGCTGGCCCCTTCCCCCATGGCCTCTGACGCGGCATCCAAAACTCAGAGCCAGGTTATTTATAGATAAGCCCAGAGGAGGTGGGGGAAAGGCCAGTGTCTACAAACATGGGTCACCTGAGTCTGAGCGGCCCCGAAAGCGGTCTGGGGGAGGGGCGAGCCTGGATCCTGTGGATTTGCGACCAAGGGCTCTGTCTCTGGCCCAACCCCACTGAAGGGGTACGGGGAGAGGGCCCAGAGCAGGGAGGGAGTGGGCGCTGCTCAGATGCTGGAGCACCTGGCCCAAGGTGTGGGCCAAATGCAAACTCTGCAATTCAGAGTGCTCCAGGGGCGACCTTTTGGCTGGCGGGACCTCCGCGGGGCCCCCTGGCCTGGTCGTCTGGGGGCCAGGGGCCGACCGGGTCAGGGCCCGCCTGAGGGAGAGGCCAAGCCTCACAAGCTTCTTCCCCCTCACAGCCAAAGAGGGTCCCGCAGAAAGACCCCGCAGTCCTGGAGAAGGGGAGTTGCCTCTCAGCCCCTGCCCTGCCGCGGCCGCTCCCGGCCCCGCGTGTGGCGCTGGGAAAGGGGTGTCGGGTTACCAGCGCGGGGGCTCTAGCTAGCCTCGGGAACCTTGCTTTCAGCCGGACTCTGGGGACAGCGCAGTCCCCGCCCGAGCCCTCGGCGCTACCTCCCGCTCGCGGCCTCAGCAACCTTCAGGTGGGTCCTCCGCCCCCGGCCCTCTCCTCTCTGGCGGAGCCAAACTGCGGCCCCGCTTTTACTGTCTCAGAAAAGTCCCCGGACTGGAGACTCTGAGGAAGGGGCGTCGGGAATCTGGAGTGGAGACTCGGAGCGGGGGCCGGACAATAAACTCCAGGCCCCGCCCACGCCCCCGGCCCCGCCCACGCCCCGCCAGGGCCCTAATCCTGGACTCCGGATCCCGCGCGCCTGGAGACAGGGTCCAGATCTCCCTCGAGCCCCTCGAAACCAGGACTCCAGCGCCACTGGTCCCGCCCTCACCCGGACCCCTGGCCCTCACGTCTCCTCCAGGTATGGCACTGGCGTCATTGATGGTGGCCCTCGGCTACCTCGGCCTCCACACCTGGCAGGTAACTCCAGGAACCATCTCCTGTCCCCAAGGGGGACATTGGGGGGCAGACCCTGAGGAAGTGGACTGGGGGCTGACTCCTCACAGCCCTCTCCCAGGGACTCTTCCCTAGGATTCCACTCTTAACTCTCTTCCTCTCAGGAACCTCCATCTCTGCAGGGAGCCCCAGGTTCCCATTCTGTCTCCTAGAACCCCCACCTCCATTCCTCTCTGGATGCCTCCAACATTCTCCTCCCCACCTCTCATCTCCCAGCGCAGGCACAGTCCGGCAAAGCCTCCTTGGGTTACCTGTGTGCTGCAGTCCTGGCAGCCTCTCCCAACCAAGGCTTGGCCTCCCCACCACCCCTACCCCAAATGTGGGTACAGAGCAGGGGAGGACGCAGGCGTCTCAGAGCTGACAGTGATTTGGTGTGGTGGCTGAGCACCTACCTGCAAGGGCTTCCTGCTAGATGAGAGGGAAAGAGAGCCTGAGGAGAATGGGGCTGGGGGTCAGGTAGCTGGACACTTGCTGTGTGTAGTATTTGCACATCACCTGCTTGCTAGATCTTACAGCCAGAAAAGTGCTTGGTAGTCATCTAGCCCCACCTCCCACCAACCGCAGGAACCTTTCTAATGACAGGATGACCCCTTTTAGGTTGTACAGAAGTAATGCTCTTTATGCTGTCTTCATAATAACTGTGAGGTTGGAAGTATCCTCAAGTCCAGAAAAGTTATGACACTTGCCCAAGATCTCACAGCTAACAGGTGGTAAAGTCAAGATTTCAGGCTGGGCGCGGTGGCTCACGCCTGTAATCCCAGCACTTTGGGAGGCTGAGGCTGGTGGATTACTTGAGGTCAGGAGTTCGAGACCAGCCTGACCTACATGGTGAAACCCCGTATCTACCAAAAATACAAAAAATTAGCTGGGTGTGGTATTGCACACCTGTAATCCTAGCTACTCAGGAGGCTGAGACAGGAGAATTGCTTGAACCCAAGGCAGGGTTGCAGTGAGCCAAGATCGTGCCATTGTACTCCAGCCTAGGCAACAGAGTGAGACTTCGTCTCAAAAAAACAAAAACAAAAACAAATTAGCCAACCATGATGGCATGCACAGGTAATCCCAGTTACTTGGGAGGCTGAGGTGGGAGAATCACTCCAACCTGGGAGGCGGAGCTTGCAGTGAGCCGAGATCTCACCACTGAACTCCAGCCTGGGCGACAGAGCAAGACTCTGTCTCAAAAAAAAAAAAAAAAGATTTCAGCCCATGTCTGTCTGACTCCAGTGCCTGTGCTATTTAAGCCTCTTATTGGGTCCTTGCCAAATTGCGTATGCCTGATATTTGGGGATAGAAATGAGATTCTGTGTTTCTGGATGGGTTTGCCCCCAGGACCCATGTCCAGTGCTCTCAACTTATGCTCTTTTCGGTGTGGCACCTCTCTTCCTTCCTCCACAGGCCCAGGCTGTTCCCATCCTGCCCCTGGGCCTGGCTCCAGACACCTTTGACGATGCCTATGTGGGTTGTGCAGAGGAGATGGAAGAGAAGGCAGCCCCCCTGCTAAAGGCGGAAATGGCCCACCATGCCCTGCTGCAGGAATCCTGGGAGGCAGCCCAGGAGGCCTGGGAGGACAGGCATCGAGGGCTCACCTTACCCCCCGGCTTCAAAGCCCAGAATGGAATAGCTGTTATGGTCTACACCAACTCATCCAACACCTTGTACTGGGAGTTGAATCAGGCTGTGCGGACAGGCGGAGGCTCCCGGGAGCTCTACATGAGGCACTTTCCCTTCAAGGCCCTGCATTTCTACCTGATCCGGGCCCTGCAGCTGCTGCGAGGCAGTGGGGGCTGCAGCACGGGGCCTGGGGAGGTGGTGTTCCGAGGTGTGGGCAGCCTTCGCTTTGAACCCAAAAGGCTGCGGGACTCTGTCCGCTTAGGCCAGTTTGCCTCCAGCTCCCTGGAGAAGGCAGTGGCCCGCAGATTTGGTAATGCCACCCTCTTCTATCTAATGACTTGCTTTGGGGCCCCTATCCAGGCCTTCTCTGTCTTTCCCAAGGAGCACGAGGTGCTGATTCCCCCCCATGAAGTCTTCTTGGTCACCAGATTCTCTCAGGATGGAGCCCAGAGCCTGGTGACTCTCTGGAGCTATAATCAGACCTGCAGCCACTTTAACTGCGCCTATCTGGGTGGTGAGCTGTGCATGGAGGAAGCAGGACTGGCAGTGTGGGTGAAATAAGCCAGAATGTCCCTACACAATAATCCCCAGGGCCTTCGGGAGACCTACTTGGTTAAAGGCGAATTGAGGGCTGGAAGTCAGCTGGAGTTAATGTCATCTGTGACTCGGGTTTTTTGGGTCCTATAAGTGTTTTCCAGATTTGTGAACATTCTCAGATGATTCTATATGTCCTCAAAAGGGTCCATCTGCTACACAGTCTAATAGACCAAAATAACCTAGTTAAGGAGATCAGCAAGCAGCAGAAAGAGCCAGGGGGACTGCTTCAGGTCTCAGAGGGCCCTGGGCTTGATGAGGCTGATAGGGCATGTATGTGCCACTCCCAAGTGCTGAGGCAGGGACAGATGGAAGAGTGACTGGGTCTTGGGTGGGAAGAGGGATGGAAACGCAATCTGGAAAAACTTCTTGGAGGACAGAGGAGGAAGGGAAGTCAGAAGTTTCCCTTTAGGTGACGGGAAAGATAGATTGAGAGGGGAAACGGCCCTGCCAGGGCCTGATGGGCAGGGCAGTTTGGGTGTGAGTCTGTCGACATGGAGGCCTCACTCTGCTGTCTGTTGCAGGGGAGAAGAGGCGGGGCTGTGTGTCTGCACCAGGTGAGTCGCTCTTCCATCCTCCCTCAGCTGCTTTGACTCCCACTCACCCTGCTGACCCCTTCCTTTTCTTCTCCCTCCAGCAGGGATGCAGCCAGTCACAATCTGAGGGGGCCTCCTCTCTGCCCCCCTGGAAGACCCTGCTCTCGGCCCCTGGGGAGTTCCAGCTCTCAGGGATTGGGCCCCGAAAGTCCAACATCTGCCACTTAGGAGCCCTGGGAACGCGTGACCTTCATATGAAGAAGAGGCGCCTCCAACAGCCTTGAGAAGCAAGAACGTGCTTCCAGACCCAGCCCTAGCAGCCTTCTCCCCAACCAGGATGTGGGGCTGGGGAGGCCATGGCAGGGCTGAGGGAACTCTGCTATGTGGTGGGGACTTCCCGGGACAAGCAAGGGAAGTACTGAGGCAGCCACTTGATTGAACGGTGTTGCAGTGTGGAGACACGGAATTTTATTGAGGTAGCCACTTGATTAAAAGGTATTGCAGTGTGGAGACATGGAATTTTATGATTGGTTTATTCCATGAGACTAGACCATCTGCCCCACTCTGGCCTTGCTAGGCTGAGGGACTGACTGAGGGACTAAAAAAATCACTTCCTGGGGCCAGGCATGGTGGCTCACACTTGTAATCCCAGCACTTTGGGAGGCCGAGGTGGGCGGATCAGGAGATCAGGAGATTGAGACCAGTCTGGCTAATACGGTGAAACCGTGTCTCTACTAAAAATACAAAAAAATTAGCTGGGTGTGGTGGCAGACGCCTGTAGTCCCAGCTACTCCGGAGGCGGAGGCAGGAGAATGGAGTGAACCCATGAGACGGAGCTTGTAGCGAGCCAAGATCACACCACTGCACTCCAGCCTGGGTGACAGAGCGAGGCTCTGTCTCAAAAATAATAATAGTAACTTCTTGGTCACTCCTAGACACAGTCTCCTGTGCAGACTCGTGTCACACTCTAACTTGCAAATCCAGAAGCTAGAACAGCTAGAGGGTCCTCACGACAACCATGAAGGCAGGAAAGCAGGCAGGTGATTCCTCAGCCCCACTTGTGAGGTGAGGAGTGCAAAGACAAGGAAGGAAGCAACTGGTCAGAGGGTTCCCATTGAACCCCGACCTCCCATCTCCCCAGCCTCCTGCCTCCTGGTCCAGAACTCTGTCCATGAAAGATCTGAGGAAACTCAAAGTAGGATCCTAAGCCCAAGACACTTGGGACCACAGAGCAAGTCATTTCTCTCTGTCCTGCTCCCACAAGGGTCCATTTCAGGGGAAAGAAGGGCGAGGACCTCGAAACATCAGGAGACAGAGATTCTCACACAGCCCGGAGGCCTCTCACATCCAGAACAGAAACTTTACTGAAGCAAGAAAAGCAGCGCAGGCTCCTCCCAAGGGGCCCCCCACCCTTACCCTCCTAGGCTACCACCCTCAGCAGCAGAAGAAGGGAGCCTTCCACTGTATCAGGACCTCCCCTCAGTCCCCGAATCCTCCCCCTGGGGCAGGTCCCCAGCCCCCTCTGCTTCCTGCTCCCTATGCACTAGCACATGAGCTGGGGAGCGGGGGCCAGACTCTCCAGAAGCCAGAGTCCTCACCCCTCCACTGCCCTGAAGCCCAGTTCCTGATGATTCCTGGGTCCCCACAATCCCAGGCCCTGTCAGCTCTAGGGTCTCAGGGATGGGAGGCCCCAGGTTCTGGAAGCTGTTGTGCACTCAGGTGATGCAGTGACTGAGGATGCTGGCACTGTCAGGAGGCCGGGGTGTGCCTCCCTCCGCCAGAGTTCACTGCACACAGGCTACTTCGCTTTGCAGTCGAGATATGGTCTTGGTCAGCTCTGTGAGTCTGTTGCCCAGGTCTAGAGGAGGTGGAGTACCGAGGGGCCTTTCAGAGGATGAGCCTGCCCTGTACTCCTTTTACCCTTTACAGAATCCCAGGGGTTGTCCTATCTGGAGTTCCTGAGGGAGAACTGGAAGAAGTGAGGAACGGGTGTGTGGGTTAGGGGTCAGGTGGGTGGGTGAAACTGGGACAGGTGAATCCGATCGGGTGGGGAGGGAGGAGCTGAGGACCTGGAAAGAAGGGAGGTCTGGGGGTCAGAGAAGGATGACAAGCCATGGGGACAGCTGTTACCGGGTAGACATTCATGCGTCCACCCGCCTGCCCTCTCCCCAGTCCATGGCCAGCCAGCTCACCCCATCCTTCAGGGCCCAGTTCAGATCCCTCCCCACTTTGTCCATTCTGCTACCCTATCCTTCTGCCTTCTTAGGAGCCTCTGAAAATGACGGGCTCCTTCTCCCTTCAGGCACCAATAGCAATTTGCATCTCTCTTAGCTGCACTTAATGCCCAGTGTGATGGTTTCTCTTCCTCACCAGTCTGAAAGCTTCCCATGTGTCCCTGCCCCGTCCCTCCCTCCAAGACAGGGCCTGGAACGAAAGAAGCCATAGTGATGAATGTTGGTGGAATGAGTCAGTAAGTGAGTGAGTGAAAGAGGTGGATGAGTGACTGGGTAAGGAAGTAAATGGGAGAAGAACTGAATGCACCTGAAGGCAGGAATGAGCAGTTACATGAAATGAGTGGGATGAATGCCCGGATGGGTCAGAGGGTGATGGAGTGCAAGGGGCCATGCTGTGCAGGTTGCCCTTCCAAGGACAGGGCAGGATGGGGCCACATATTATGCAGGAATGAGGACGTGACTCTGGGTATGGGGCCTTTATCCCAGCTGAGCAAGGAAGAGGAATGGGGAGGGCTTGGAGGTGGGCGACGAACCTTTCTGCTGGGTCTCCTCAAATTCACGCCGGGCGGTCTCTATGTAGCGCTGTACCAGGGCCTTGATGATGCGAAGGCAGTAGGATCCATGCTGTTCCTTCCCAGGCACAGCCCCTGCCCCAGGATTGGCCTGGAATGGGAAGACAAGAGGGTGGGGGAGATTCTCTACCTCCAACCTTCCTCTGATCACTGCCCATGCCCCCGCACCCCCAGGCAAAAAAGGCCCAAGCAAAGTCTGTGTAGACTTTTCTGTCCCTGACCCACCTAGCCCCTGGCCTCCACCCCACAGTGTGGACCTGGAAGGTAGAAGGACAGGGGCCAGAAGCTAGGGAAGGGCTGACGGTGAGAGGACCAGGAAAGGGTGGGTGAGGGCTGGGAGGCTGATGGTGAGGAGGGGAGAGCACCCTACAGACCTGGCAGTACCTGAATTAGGAAGGCACCTTCATGCCAGGTCAGACTGGGCTGGGGAGCTCCTTGGATAGCTGGTCTCTTGGCCTCCTCTCTCAGGCCACTGTCAGCCATCTAACTGCCCTGTTTGTGGGACATTTCTTTGACTTCTTAACATGTTTTTTAAAAAAATGTTCAACTATGTCTCGGACCAGTTTAAGACAAAAAGGTCTGTCTGGAGCTTAGTGAGTATTTCTAGCTTGGGAGGAGGGTGGCAAGGACTTCTGTTTAGGCTGCATGACACAGGGTTGGAAATTCAGGAAACGGCTAGAGCCAGGAAGAGGGAAAGGGAAGCCACGTGAGAGAGTAGAAACTGAGACAGGCTTTCTGGGGAACATACCTGGAAAGATAGATAAGCCCGGGGTATGCAGACAAATGGATGGTATAGACAATACAGGTGAAGGCCTGACACCAGAGTGACCAGCAACAAGCTGAGGAGGTACTCACAAAAGTAGGGATGAGGGGATAGTCTGGCTTCTTGGTTTTGCAGCAGGAACAGCAACAGCAAATGAACTGGCAAATTCTCCTGAGAGATTTCAATGGTGGGAAGAAGTCGGTTAGAGGACAGGGAAATGGGGGCAGGGGCTGGGGATTTGGGGAGTGGGAGCTCTGAGGTCATCGCCTGAGAAGGTAGAAGACAGCCTTCGGGGAGGGCAGGATGTTGAAGGGCACAGGCAGTGTCAGGCCCTCTCGGAAGTAGGACAGATAGATCTTGGAGCGAGCAAACTTCCACTCCACGTCGGCATCATCCCGGGAGCCAGGCAGCAGGGGGTGGTGCAAGGACCACGTTAGCACATGGCCCTCCTGCCCACTCAGACTTTCTTTTCCCCACTCCTCACATCTTTGATTCTCCAGTGTGCCTATAATCCTAGCCAGCCTCTTTCTTCTTCCCATACTTATCTCTGACCTCCCCTGTCCCCTGCATTTCTCCTGCCTGTCCCCCATTTCCTCTCTCCCCACCATTATCTTTCATCTTTCTGACATCCGGTTCCTGCCCAGCCTATTCTCCAGCCTGCAGACCCTAACACATCCGTTTCCTTCCCTCTCCCTCTCATGTTCCCGTTTTCTTCTCTACAACACACTCCTCTGCCCAACCCTAAAGGGGAATCAGCACTAGACTTGGTGTCTGGAGATACTAATAGCATCACTAAGACCCTCATTTTACAGAGGAAAACTTGTCCAAAGCCACAAGCAAGACAACAGTAGAGGCAGAGCACAACACCACGTCTTGCCTCTTTGCACCCTATTCCTCTCCATTCCTTTTTCCTTTCTGCTCCCTGGCCTAAACTGGCCTCCGTTTACACACCTCAGTCTTCTGGAAGGAGTTGATGATCATAGCAATGAGCATGTTGAGCAGCACAATGACCATGACGATGGTAAAGACGCCATAGAGGGCCCGGCCCACAAACTCAGGCACCAGAAACTGTCCACCACGCTGTGCTCTTCCATGCCGAACATGGTCCAGAACGGAAACTGGAACGTCTCATTGAAACTGGCATGCCAGGCCAAGTAAGGAACAAAAAATGAGGGGTGGGAGAAGAGCCTGAGCTCACCCACACATACTCCTTCCCACCCCCAGGAAGCGGCCAAGAGTGCCCACTTCCATGCAGCCCTTTGGACCACCTTGGCCAGTACAGACACTTGCTGTTTCTGAGTTCCAAATCTTATTCTTTCAGTCAACCAGTATTTACTGAGCACACGGTAGTGTCAC
Source organism: Trachypithecus francoisi (assembly GCF_009764315.1). NCBI lineage: Eukaryota > Metazoa > Chordata > Mammalia > Primates > Cercopithecidae > Trachypithecus > Trachypithecus francoisi. The sequence goes on from NW_022681473.1 coordinate 62,601,124, forward strand.
AGGTGCTGAGGATACATCAGTGGACAAGACAAGCACGTTCCTGTCTTCATGGCCTTATGTTCTGGGGTGCGGGGGGTAAGATGGATATTACTTATACCAACAATTTAAATTTGTGGCTGGGTGTGGTGGCTCACGCCTATAATCCTAGCACTTTGGGAGGCCGAGGTAGAAGGAGAGCATGAGCCCAGGAGTTCAAGGCTGCAGTGAGTTGTGACTGTGCCACTGCACTCTGGTCTGGGTGGCACAGTGTGACCCTGTCTCAAAAAACAACAGCAAAAAACTTTTGACTTATGTAGCAGTCACTCATGAATGAATAGCCCAGGAGGGCTTGGCCTTTCCTTGCCACTGTGAAGTGATGTCACCAGGAGCCACAAAGCAGGCTGGTATGAGTAGTTCCTGTCCCTGGCACTAAGAGTCACAGTAAGCTCAATTCCTTTAAGCTAACAGCCTGAAGCCAGGCTATGGACAAGAATTCTTTGTAAGAGCATAGGTCTGAATACAGCTTCCATATACACTGGAACCATGAGAGAGCCTTGACCAAGTGTGGGTCCTTTAGCATCATCAATAAAACTATCAGGCAGTTGCACTCACAAAGAATTTATGATTGGGCAGCTGCTTAGGAGGCCACCTAGAGCTCCCTGGCCTCCTGGAGAAAGCCCAAGCTTCTCACCAAGACCTCCCTGAGCTTCTGATGTGGGCCCAGCTACCCTCTGTCACTTCCTTTCACAAAATTCTCTCCATGTGCCAACCATGGGAGGCATCTTGCTATTCTCCAAACATACCTCCCTGCTTTGGCCCATGCCCCCTCTCTGCTCAGAATGCCCTATGTCTTCTCTGAAGTCCGTAACCTTTCTAGATGAAGTCCAGATTCTCTCTTCCTGCCTTCCCTGGTCATCTAAGACAGGGGAAGGTGCTTCCTCCGCTGGGCACCCTCAGTATACACTCTCCTTTCTCACAGCATTTGTTGTCGCAAATCGAGCTCATTTGTGCACATGGCTATCTTCTCTATGACAAAGGGTCTGGTTTATTTCTCCTGCCTGTGCTTCCAGTACCAGGAAACAGAACCTACTAAAAGAAAGTGTCAGTAAATAGGTATGAACTCAGCGACAGCAAAAAACCTACCACAACTGAATGACTAAGAAAGTGAATGAATTGGCCGGGCGCGGTGGCTCAAGCCTGTAATCCCAGCACTTTGGGAGGCTGAGACGGGCGGATCACGAGGTCAGGAGATCGAGACCATCCTGGCTAACACGGTGAAACCCCGTCTCTACTAAAAATACAAAAACTAGCCGGGCGAGGTGGCGGGCGCCTGTAGTCCCAGCTACTCGGGAGGCTGAGGCAGGAGAATGGCGTAAACCTGGGAGGCGGAGCTTGCAGTGAGCTGAGATCCGGCCACTGCACTCCAGTCCGGGCGACAGAGCGAGACTCCGCCTCAAAAAAAAAAAAAAAAAAAAAAAAAAAGAAAGTGAATGAATTTTAAAAGTGAGTGAGACTGGGTGTGGTGGCTCACAATGACATCGTGAAATGCTGTCATCTCAGCATTTTGGGAGGTTGAGGCCAGAGGATCGCTTAAGGCCAGGAGTTCGAGAACAGCCTGGGCAACATGGCAAGACCTTATCTCAACAAAAAGATAAAAAATTAGCTGAGTGTGGTGGTGCATGCCTGTAGTCCTAGCTAGTAGGAAGGCTGAGGTCAGAGGATGGCTTGAGGCTAGGAAGTCGAGGCTTCAATGAGCCATGATCACACCATTGCACTCTAGCCTGGGTGACAGAGCAAGACCTTGTCTCTAAAAAAAAAGAAAAAAAATGTTTTTAAAGTGAATGAGTGGGCAGGGCGCGGTGGCTCACGCCTATAATCTCAGCACTTTGGGAGGCCGAGGAGGGTGGATGACCTGAGGTCAGGAGTTCAGGACCAGCCCGGCCAACATGGTGAAACACTGTCTCTACTAAAAATACAAAAATTAGCCAGGTGTGGTGGTGTGCCTGTAATCCCAGCTACTCAGGAGGCTGAGGTGGGAGAATTGCTTGAACCTGGGATGCAGAGACTACAATGAACCAAGATCGCGCCGTTGCACTCTAGCCTAGGCAACAGAGCAAGACCCCATCTCAAATAAATAAATAAATAAATAAATAAATAAAGGGAGTGAATGAACAATAAATGAGTGAATACACAAATATATCAATTAATTATTAGCCATATTTAGGAAGAATTGAACACCCAAAAGAATAATGACTGTAATGGATTATCATATTGAGTCCATAGTGATATTCAAAAAAAGAGGAAAGGCTGGACACAGTGGCTCACGCCTGTAATCCCAGCACTTTGGGAGGCCAAGGCGGGCATATCACCTGAGGTCAGTAGTTCCAGACCATCTTGGCTAACATGGTGAAACCCTGTCTCCACTAAAAATACAAAAACTAGCCGGGCATGGCAGCACAGGCCTGTAATCCCAGCTACTCAAAAGGTTGAGGCAGGAGAATTGCTTGAACCTAGCAGGAGGTGGAGGTTGCAGTGAATCAAGATCACAACACTGCATTCCAGCCAGGGTGACAGAGTGAGACTCTGACTCAAAAAAAAAAAAAAAAAGAAAGTAGGTGAAAGCACTTCTTTACAGAAGAATGCCAGTGAATAAATGTAGAAGAAATGACAGAGGCAGAAAATCACGATCTTGAAACCACTGTTATAATAGCCAGTTCAGGTAAAAATCATCTATGGATGCTAAATCCACTGGGTGAAAGCTTTTGAGGGAGCAGTGTTGTCACACCGTCTCAACATAGCTTCCTGTTACTAAAAGGGCTTCCCTGGTACCATTACAATGAAGACTTTGCTAGAGCAATGGGCCTCACCAATGGGCCACACTGACATCATGCACCTTCCGCTGTGATGCAGTGGAAAGTACACACAACCAGCTAGGTCATGTTCTTGCCAAAACTGCTTAACTTGAATCTAATTATGATCAATAATTTTTTTTTTTTGAGACAGAGTCTCGCTCTGTGGTCCAGGCTGGAGTGCAGTGGCACAATCTCGGCTCACTGCAAGCTCCGCCTCCCGGGTTCACGCCATTCTCCTGCCTCAACCTCCCGAGTAGCTGGGACTACAGGTGCCCGCCACCACGCCCGGCTAATTTTTTTGTATTTTTAGTAGAGACAGGGTTTCACCTTGTTAGCCAGGATGGTCTCGATCTCCTGACCTCATGATCCGCCCGCCTCGGCCTCCCAAAGTGCTGGGATTACAGGCGTCAGCCACTGCACCCGGCCATGATCAATAATTAATAAATAAATCCAATTTGGTCTACACTCTTCATGCAAGACAAAGAGAAGGTTGGGATGTGTTCGAGATTAAAGGAGGCTAAAAGGATATCAAAAGAAAATGTAACGTGTGATCCTAGATTGGATATCAGATTTTTAAAACTAGAGAGACTTTTTTCCAGGCAACTGGGGAAATACCAATAAGGACTGTATAGTAAATAATATTAGGGCATGAAGCCGGGCGCGGTGGCTCATGCCTATAATCCTAGCACTTTGGGAGGCCGAGGCGTGTGGATCATGAAGTCAGGAGTTCAAGACTAGCCTGGCCAACATGGTGAAACTCCGTCTCTACTAAAAATACAAAAGTTAGCCAGGCATGGTGGTGTGTGCCTGTAATCCCAGCTACTCAAGAGGGTGAGGCAGGAGAATCACTTGAACCTGGGAGGCAGAGTTTGCAATGAGCTGAGATTGAGCCACTGCACTCCAGCTGGGCAACAGAGTGAGACTCTGTCTCAAAAAAAATATATATTTATATATATAAATATAAATATATACATATATAATGGTATGGATGTTAAATTTTTTTAGTGTGACAATGCTTTTGTGGTTATGTTCTTAAAACACATCCTGAACTGTTTAGGGATGAAGTGTCATTGTATTTACAATTTCCTTTCAAGTGTTTCAGGAAAAAAAAGAATAAAGGGAGCAACAGATCAAGCAAGTGTGGTAAAACATTAACAATTAGTGAAGCTGGGTGAAAGGTTTAGGGGTATCCACTGTAGTTTTCACAGGATTGACATTTTTCAAAATAAAAATTTTGAGGAGAAAATGAGTAAATTAATGAATGTATAAATGAACAAAAGAATGAGTGACAGAATCAAAGAGGGAGTGAGCAAACAAGAGAATTAGTTGAGTGAATAAGTGAGGGAGGGAGGGAAAAAGGAGAGATCACTAGGGCTCCAAGCTGCAAGGTCCCAGGCTCTCCACCTCCCATCCTGCCTCTGCCCCTGCATACTTGCCCGGCTGCTCCGTCTCCTGGTAGGGCATATAGATGTTGTTGAGGCTACAGAGGAAGGCGGTCAGGATGATCATAAGGATGAACATAAACCTGGCAGGGGGTGGGACACGGGAGGGTCAGAGCAGGTCTCTGCCTTGAGAGAAGTCAGGCTCCGGGAAGAGGGATGAAGTCCTCCCTGCTCTTTGCTCAACAAGTATTCAATTTGGTTATTTATTTATTTATTGAGACAGAGTCTTGCTCTGTCGGCCAGGCTGGAGTGCAGTGGCACGATTTCGGCTCACTGCAACCTCCGACTCCCGGGCTCCAGCAATTCTCCTGCCTTAGCCTCCTGAATATCTGGGATTACAGGTGTGTGCCACCATGCCCGGCTAATTTTTTTATATTTTTAGTAGAGACAAGGTCTCACCATGTTGGCCAGGCTGGTCTTGAACTCCTAACCTCAGGTAATCTGTCTGCCTTGGCTTCTCAAAGTGCTGGGATTACAGGCGTGAGGCATTGCGTCCAGCAGGTTATTTATTTATTTATTTATTTATTTATTTTTGAGACGGAGTCTCGCTCTGTCACCCAGGCTGTACTGCAGTGGTGCCATCTTGGCTCACTGCAACCTCTCAATCTCGGGTTCAAGTGATTCTCCTGCCTCAGCCTCCCAAGTAGCTGGTACTACACGCATGTGCCACTACACCCAGCTAATTTTTGTACTTTTAGTAGAGACTGGGTTTCACCATGTTGGCCGGGCTTGTCTTGAACTCCTGACCTCAAGTGATACACCCACCTCAGCCTCCCAAAGTGCTAGGATTACAGGTGTGAGCCATTGTGCCTGGCCAAATTTGGTTATTATTAACAACAGAGGCTGGGCGTAGTGGCTCACTTTGAGAGGCTGAGGTGGGCGGATCATGAGGTTAGGAGATCGAGACCATCCTAGCTAACATGGTGAAACCCCATTTCTACTAAAAATACAAAAAATTAGCCGGGCATGGTGGCTGGGGCCTGTAGTCCCAGCTACTCGGGAGGTTGAGGCAGGAGAATGGCGTGAACCCGGGAGGCGGAGCTTGCAGTGAGCTGAGATTGTGCCACTGCACTCCAGCCTAGGTGACAGAGTAAGACTCCGTCTCAGGAAAAAAAAAAAAAAGAAAAAAAAGAATAAAGGGTACTAAGTCCAAGTAGCCAAAGCTGAGGATGGAGCAGTCTCTCAGGGAGGGAATGAGATGCTGAGATTCTAAAGGAATGACACAGGGACAGCTGGGAGTCAGAATCCCACTGAACAGGAGTTATCATCAGAAGAGTCAGAGCCACGTGTGAGAATGAGTTGGCCTGCCACGGGGAGGCCAGAAGAATCCTGGGTGGGGTGGGAGGTTCTACCCCAAGCTAAGCTGAGCTAAAGTTGTTAATATTAATAGATGCAGCTAAGGTTTTTCCCACCAAGGACACTCACTGTAGTCCTACTTCAGGCTGGGGATTCCCAGGGAGGCAGGCATTAACTATAGGCTCTGATTAGGTGAGAGGCCAGGTTTTGCTGGACATGATTAGGTGATAAGGACCAAGAAGGCCAGATAAGTTCAGGGGTTCAAAGAGCAGCTGCCGAGTGGAAAGGACCCAAAGGGATCCCTAAGTCCAGTGCCATCGCTTTTTCCTTAATGATGTGAAAATTGAGGCCCACAGAGGGGTCATGGAGACTGACAGAACTGGGACTGGAACTCCCAACCAAGGGCTCTTTCTGCTATCTATGGTTCGTAATCTTTTCTGGGGTCATGGGCCTCTTTGAGAATTAGATGTAAGTTGTAGACCCTCTCTGCAGAAAAATATACATTCACCCTCCAAATTTTGCCTGTAGTTTCAGGGGTCTTTGGTGCGCATGCCTCTGGAGGAACGCAGGTCAAGGATTTCTGTGTTACCCAAGAGCTGGGGAGGTTTGGAAGGAAGTCAAGTGGAGTCTACAGAGCAGAGCTCAGAGCAGGGCGGGTACGCACCAGATCATGTCATCGATCATCTTGCCGATGGAAATCTGCAGAGTGCCCAGCGACTCATGGGCCGGAAGAATGTAGGCTAGGTGGGTGAAGCTGAGCATGCTGGTGACAGCGAAGAGCACCTCAGCCAAGAACTGAGGATCCTCAGTGTGCCACTTGCTTCGTTCTGTGCCGGGTGGAATAGGGGCTGTGGCTGGAAGCCAAGAGCCAAGAAAGAAGAACTGGGGGATTCAGGGCTGAGTTGAAGGGACACTCACCAGCCGTGGTGAAATGGTAGCAGGCAGTTGCTTGGGAGGCAGTCCTGGCAGTGCATGTGGGCAAGCCCAGCCAGGAGGAGGCGCAGTGCGAAGGCTGCCAGGTACAGGGACAGGATGACCATATCCAGGAAGTTTCACCAGTCCAGGAGGTAACTGCGCAGGCCCTCAATCCACACTTCCTTGCGCTCAAACCTCAGGAAGCCTGAAGCGGGGTGGCAGGGAGCCAGGACAGGATCGGACCAAACGTCTCCTTCTATGTCAGAGCTAGATTATGAGGCAGGGGAGACTATGAATGGCAGTGGGGTGCTAAAACATTATGGGGTGGTCAATGACATGTAAACATGTAATCTACTCAGGAACAAGTGATCTTATGTGAACATAAAAAAGACTCCTTGCTGATGCAGACACTACTGGCGTGACTGCACCAATGATCTCAGTCAGTAGACACTCAGAAAGTATCACCTGGGACAGGCTGTTTATTAGGAGGGAATGACTGAAATTTGTTTCTCTGTGCCCTCCGTCAAGTAAATACTGGACAAATAATTGAAGAATATTGATTTGAGGCTGAGTGCGGTGGCTCACGCCTGTAATCCCAGCACTTTGGAAGGCCGAGGCAGGAGGATTGCTTGAGGCCAGGAGTTTGAGACCAGCCTGGGCAACATGGTGAAACCCCATCTCTATTAAACTATTTTTAAAAAGTTAAAAAAAAAAAATACAGAGTATCAACTTGAAGGGGCTCCAAATTCTCAGGTTGCTCAGGGTACCTGCGTTCCAGTGAGGCCCAGTACCAGACCTGGGGCTTGGGGTCTTGGGAGCTGGACCCCATTAGCTAGGCAGCCCTGCCCACGTGGCACCCTTCTCATTCCCTGGATACAATCACGTGCTTTTCCACTCACTGTTTGTTCCCTCTGCCTAGAATGTCCTTCCACATCCTCTGGAAGCCCAACTCACCTTCGTGGCCTAGGTCACATGTTATCTCCTCCAAGTAGCCTTCCCTAAGCAGGTGGAGTGAATTTCTCGGGGTTTTGTGTTCTCACAGCTCATATCTCTGTGATCCCATCACTACGGGGCACTGCAGGATATCTCTCCACAGGTCTGTCTCTACCCTGCCTCCCCCTGAACTTGGAGCCCCTCAAGGGCAGGGACTATGTCCACTCATCTCTGTCCCTGGTGCCCAGAACAAATTAAACAAATACGTCAAAAAAAAAAAAAAAATATATATATATATATATTTTGAGACAGAGTCTTGCTCTTTGTCCCCCAGGCTGGAGTGCAGTGGCGTGATCTTGGCTCATTGCAACCTCCACCTCCTGGGTTCAAGCAATTCTCCTGCCTCAGCCTCCCGAGTAGCTGGGATTACAGGCACATGCCACCACACCTAATTTTTGTATTTTTTTTTTTTTTTTTTGAGACGGAGTCCCGCTCTGTCGCCCAGGCTGGAGTGCAGTGGCTGGATCTCAGCTCACTGCAAGCTCCGCCTCCCGGGTTTATGCCATTCTCCTACCTCAGCCTCCCGAGTAGCTGGGACCACAGGCGCCCGCCACCTCGCCCGGCTAGTTTTTTGTACTTTGTAGTAGAGACAGGGTTTCACCGTGTTAGCCAGGATGGTCTCGATCTCCTGACCTCGCGATCCGCCTGTCTCAGCCTCCCAAAGTGCTGGGATTACAGGCTTGAGCCACCGCGCCCGGCCTAATTTTTGTATTTTTTAGTAGAGACAGGGTTTCATCATGTTGGCCAGGTTGGTCTCGAACTGCTGACCTCAGGAGATACACCCGCCTCGGCCTCCCCACGTCTTGGGATTACAGGCGTGAGCCACTGCACCCGACCTAAACAAACATTTAGTAAGCTCCTACCATGTGCCAGTGGGAACCTCTGGTGAATAAGACAGTCCCTGCCCTCCCAGGGGTTACAGTCAGTGAGGAACACAGTGGGTAACCCAAGTGGGTCTCATACAGTGTGGTAAATGCTAAGACTAAGGAGCAGGGGGACAGAGGGACTGTTATAGGTGTTTAGGAATGGACCCTCACCCTAATTTAGGGGCCAGGGAAACCTTCTCCAAAAGTGGCATTTAAGCTGAGACCTGAAGGAGGAGAGGGAGCCAGCCAGGTGAAGGGGCAGTGCAGGAAGGGGCGAGTGCTCTAGAAAAAGTGAATGAGCAAAGGCCTAGACAAATGTGAATATCATGTGATCGGGAACTGAAATTAGTTCTGCAGAGCAGGAATGCCCTGTGAGGGTGGGGTGCACGCTCAGTGAATATGTGTTGGATGGATGGGGCCATGTTGAACTTGTCTCTTAGGGTTTCACTCATGATAGGGCATCAAGAAACATTTATTACTTGAATAAATGGGTTTGTTTCATATGCTTCTAAGACTTTTCTTCTCCCATGGGTAGGAATTCTATTGGTTTCCTCTCCACTCAGCACAGGTCAATCCATGTTTAGTAAATAGGATGAGAAACTTTCCCTCTCGGGCTGCTCTTATTTTCTTTCCCTAAAGTTTCTGCACCAGATTTCCTTTCTGGCATCACTGACTGGCCTGGTACAGGGTGGAGCAGTGGACTTGGTATACTGGTGGCTCTGGAGTTCACTAACCAAGCCAGAGCTAAATGAGAGGAGGACAGCCGAGGAAGGCGCCACCAATTTGGCCTGCTGAGCTGACAGGCCAGAGGCTGGCTGAAGCTCTGGGGATTCTGGTAAACTGCATTTGCTAAATTGTTTGTGAATACTCAGTTCTGCTATAGAAGAAAAGAAAACCAATGGAATGGATGAAACTTATGTGTTAAGTATAGGCTAGTTACTTTGGTGACATGTTGAACAAATAAAGTTAGTAGAGTATGTGTGTGAACATACATAGAAAGAGATGGACAGACTCTAAATATTCATGATACACTGAATATGCTTGAAGCATATGAGGCCCTCAGTATTCATGAGATCTTAAATCAGCTACTCACTAGCACCAGCCGTTCTCTTTCCACATGCCCTCTGCCCAAATAATGCATATAAAAGTAATAGCAGCTCACAGGATAATTGGCAAGCTACAGCTGTGGCCAAACATACCTGTCACTGTGTTTCTCCCATAGATCAAGTCTTGGGCCAAGGTATCTTCTTTTATTACTATTATTTTTTATTTTATTTTATTTTATTTTAGTTTGGAGACAGAGTCTCGCTCTGTCACCCAGGTTGGAGTGCAGTGGCGCAATCTCGGCTCACTGCAATCTCCGCCTCCCGGGTTCAAGCAGTTTTCCTGCCTCAACCTCCTGAGTAGCTGGGATTACAGATGCACGCTGCCATGCCTGGCTAATTTTTTGTATTTTAGTACAGACGGGGTTTCACCATATTCCCTGGGCTGGTCTCGAACTCCTGAGGTCAGGCAATCTGATCGCCTCGGCCTCCCAAACTGCTAGGATTACAGGCGTGAGCCACTGCACCTGGCCAATCTTCTTTTATTTTTAAGGGATAGAGTCTCTCTATGTTACCCAGGCTGGTCTTGAATTTCTGGCCTCAAGCAATCCTCCCACCTCAACCTCTTGAGTAGCTGAGATTACAGGCATGAGCCACCATGCCTGGCTCCAGGTACCTTCTGTCCATTGCACCACCCCCCTAACCCCAGCCACTCAAACCTCAACTCTGATCCTCATTACAACACCATCATAATTACACCACTTACCGATTTAACTTGCTGTATGATTTGAATCCTTTCATTTGGTCTGTGAGACTTTCTGCTCCATGACCTCCAGGAGAGCCTGTCTTGCAGTATCTGGGGGCTGCCATGACACCAATGTATGCTCCCACCTCGCACTGTGGACCAGGGTCTTATTTGTGAGAGGACAGAAACCTCCAGGGTAGGTAGTGACTGATGCCAGGGAAGGGGAAGAAGGGGTCCTTGCTCAGGGAGTCTACCACAGGGCTAGGTCCCCGACTAGGTGTGAGGGAAAGGGCCCTGTACTGTGTTACAGCCCAGAGGGTTCTGGTTATATGTTCAGGGGTCATCTACAAAGCAGGATCCCCCTGTTGGGGTGCTTATTGTGAAGGACAGGAAGGGGGGCCCCTAAGGGACACTGCCACAAATAAAGGGTCCTACACGTATACCTGTGACCCAAATCACGTGTAGTGAAGTCTCCCAGACACTCTGGCTGCGGCCACAGAAGGTGCTCAGCTGTGTCTCCACGACCAGGGACTCTCCCAGCAGGAAGATGAGGAACCACAGACAGGAGGCGGAGTGCAGCAGGAACTTCAGTACTAGGATCTTTAGCAGGCGGCCCAGCTTCCAAGGGAAGGAGGGGGAGTAGGGCTCTCAGTCCTGGGTGTCTCTCGCTCCTGCAAGCCCTTCTAGACTGCTCCACCCACGTGACTCCCCTTTCTCAGATTCAGTCACGCACTATTCAGACATACATTGAGAATGTGTTACATATCAGGCCGTAGACTCATATCTGTCATCTCCTTTCCAACCATATGAGGTAGACATTAATATTCCCGGTTTTTTTTTTTTTTTTTCAAGAACTGAAGCTCACAGAGGTAAAGTAACTTTCCCTGGGAGGCCCCACAGGCTCTTCAAACTCAACCACGTTAAAAAATAAATTTGGCCGGGCGCGGTGGCTCAAGCCTGTAATCCCAGCACTTTGGGAGGCCGAGACGGGCGGATCACAAGGTCAGGAGATCGAGACCATCCTGGCTAATACGGTGAAACCCCGTCTCTACTAAAAAATACAAAAAACTAGCCGGGCGACGAGGCGGGCGCCTGTAGTCCCAGCTACTCGGGAGGCTGAGACAGGAGAATGGCGTGAACCCGGGAGGCGGAGCTTGCAGTGAGCTGAGAGCCGGCCACTGCACTCCAGCCTGGGCGGCAGAGCAAGACTCCGTCTCAAAAAAAAAATAAAATAAAATAAAAAATAAATAAATAAATTCATGGGCCGGGCGCGGTGGCTTATGCCTGTAATCCCAGCACTTGGGGAGGCCGAGGTGGGCGGATCACGAGGTCAGGAGTTCAAGACCAGCCTGACCAACATAGTGAAACCCCATCTCTACCAAAAATACAAAAAAATAGCTGGGCATGGTGGTGGGCACCTGTAATCTCAGCTACTCAGGAGGCTGAGGCAGGAGAATTGCTTGAACCCGGGAGGCAGAGGTTGCAGTGAGCAGAGATCCTGCCACTGCACTCCAGCCAGGGCGACAGAGCAAGACTCCATCTCAAAAATAAATAAATAAATAAAAATAAAGAAAGAAAGAAAGAAATTCATCATCTTCTATCCTATCTTGCTCTTCCATCTTCTTCTATGTTCCCACCTCATAAAATGACCCGGTCACCCAGGCCGGGAATATGAGACATCTCTATGTGCTTGTCCTCTCACCCCAGTCTCTCTAACTCCTGCCCTGCACCCCCAGCCCACCTTTCACACCCCTACTAGAAGGCACTTTCTGAAACACAAGACTGATGGGGGACTCGCCTCATTAATCCTACAATGGCTCCTATCCTCTGTGGCTTATAAGGCTCTGTGAGATCTGGCCCCTGCGTGCTTCTCCACCACTCTTGATCTAACTCCTTTCAGTTTCTCTAACACTTTGGGTTCTCCCTCTCCCAGGCCTTCACACATACTGCTCCTGCTTCCTGGAACATCCCTCTCCCTGTTCCTCACCTGCTCAGCAGGAACAGGGCTCTTCTTCATAACCCCAGTGCCAGGCACCATGCTTGGCTCACAGTTGGGTCTCAAGGACATATTGGTTGGATGAAGGGCTCCCATGGAATTTGTAGTCGGGGTAGGCCTCTCTTTAGGAGAGTATAGGGCTGTTAATAGGATTAAGGTTTTGGAGGCAGAGAGACTTCGGTTTAAATCCTGACTCCACTATTTCCTGTGTACTTTTGACAAAAAGAGCATTGCCCTTCCCTGTGCCTCAGGTTGCTTCCCTATACCACTGAAGCAGAATGTCTGCCTTCCTCGGGGCTGCACTGCCAGCTACTTAACGGAAACATTCACGCAAAGTTATATTCACCAGGTGTCTAGCCCAGGGCCTCATAAAACAAGTGCTCAATAAGTGACAGTTATCATTAATCTTATTCTTAGTACCGGGACTTTGGTGCCAGCCAGCAGCCAAGGCAGAGGAAGGGCATGGTGAGGAAGATGAGGAAGGAAACATAGAGCTTCCAGATGGTGGTGTTTCCACGCCAGCCAGCCAGGTTCCCACACCAGATGGAGGACAGGACTTGCTGGCAGATGGGGTGTGCTACAAACTAAGCAGAGATGGGGCATAAGCAGACGGGGAGGCCACCAGGCAAGGAGGAGGATGGGGGAGCCAGTTGGGTACACAGCCCTTCCTTCCTTGCCACAGAGATCGAACAATCCTTCATTTCTCCCCACATCAGCAACTTGCTTGTCATGTGACCATGGGCAGACCCATCACTCTCTAGGCCTTGGTTTATGGAGGGAAAACTAAACTCAAAGATTTTCCTGAACTCTCTGGACCCTACATTCTTGAGTCTAAGTTAGACAGTGGTGGGTAGAACTGGGGATCCAAGACCCAGAATCCCCAGGGTCCCTGGCCTTCTTAGAGATATGGGACATTAGCCTAGATGGTCTTGAGGAAGGCAGAAGAGGGAAACCAGGGTTTGCTGTATTGGGAGACAGGGCCAGGGGAGCCATTATGAAGGAAGGTTTTTGGTTAAGTTCCTGGTGGATGTTGAGGGTGGATGAGAGTGAGGAGCAATGGGTTGGGGGAGGCTAAACAAGGAGCCTGTCTTTAGCTTAGAGGGGAGGATGTCTGAGGAGACAGGAAATAATGGAATCTTTTGGGGGATATTTAAGGCCTGAGAGACCTAGTCTTATCTTGCTTTATAGAGTGATGTACTGGAATTGAACAGAAAGACTGGATTCAAGTAACTCAGCAGGTCAGAGATAAAGCTGTCTAAGACCAGATGTCCTGGTCTGAAGGTGAGGTCTTGGTGGGTAATGGGTCTTTCAAGGGCTGGGGAGAGGTTACAGGCTTAGATTGAAGGTAAGAAGGGAGGGGACCCACAGGGCCAAGGGTCTAGACAGAAGGGTGCTCAGGACCAAGGCCTGGGAGGGTCTTGAGGGCAGGAAAAGGAGTTGCTTAGGGCTGGGTCAGGGAGACCTAGAGGTGGCAGGGCAAGAGAAAAGGACAGGGAGGGGATATAGCTATGGCCCAGCTGACCCGCTTCTGGTTGTAGTTGACGGCCAGTTGCAGCCTCGCCAGGTTGGGGATGCCTTCCTCAAAGGCTAGGCCCAGGCCCTCAGCCTCAGGCTCAGTCTCGCTGTCCTCGGCCAGGTTGTTGAACACTGCAGTGACCTCGCTCTGGTTCTGGCACATGCCCAGCAGCTCAAAGCCATAGTCCTGGCTCAGTGACTCCAGGGCAATGTACTCAGGCTTAGGGAAGCAGGTCCGTGTGTGCCTACCACCCTGTGGACCCAACCCCATTCAATCAGCCCACTCCTCCCTACCCCCCACGCCCACCAATAGTGGGCCTGGGCCACCTCTGTCCTGCCCTTGCACCATCATCTCCTACGTCTGGTGTCACTAGGGCATTGATTTCTTTCTTCTTTGCCACCTCACCCATCCTTCTTGCTCTAATGAGGTACCTCCTGGGTCACTTTGCTTATCTAGTGCTATTGCTACCTCATCACTAAGTCACTTCAACCCAAACCCCTCTGTCATTTTTTCTGTCTCTTTTCCTTCCTCTTCTAATCTGTTTCTTGTCCCATTTTTACACCTACTCCTTACACCCTTCATATGCTCATTTAATTTATTGGAACACTTACCTTATAAGAGAACTCACGTTGGCAATTTTAGGAGATGCAGAAATGAATAAGGCAGTTCTTATTTATTATTATTATTATTATTATTTTTGAGACAGAGTTTCACTCTTGTCACCCAGGCTGGAGTGCAGTGGCACGATCTTGAGTGCAATGGCATGATCTCGGCTCACTGCAATCTCTGCCTCCCGGGTTCAAGTGATTCTCCTGCCTCAGCCTCCCGAGTAGTTGAGACTACAGGCATGCGCCACCACGCTAGCTGATTTTTTTTTTTTCCTTTGAGACAGAGTCTCGCTCTATTGCCCAGGCTGGAGTGCAGTGGTGCGATCTCGGCTCACTGCAAGCTCTGCGCCTCCTGAGTTCATGCCATTCTCCTGCCTCAGCCTCCCGAGTAGCTGGGTCTACAGGCGCCACCACCATGCCCAGCTAATTTTTTGTATTTTTAGTAGAGATGGGGTTTCACTGTGTTAGCCAGGATAGTCTCCATCTTCTGACCTCATGACCCACCCCCCTCGGCCTCCCAAAGTGCTGGGATTACAGGCGTGAGCCACCTACAGTGCCTGGCCTACTCAGCTGATTTTTTTGTGTTATTAGTAGAGATGGGGTTTCACCATGTTGGCCAGGCTAGTCTCGAACTCCTGACCTCAGGTGATCCACCTGCCTTGGCCTCCCAAAGTGCTGAGATTATAGGCATGAGCCACCACGCGTGGCCAGTTATTATTTTTAAAAAATAGGTGGGCGTGGTGGCTCACACCTGAAATCCCAACACTTTGGGAGGCTGAGGTGGGCAGATCACCTGAGGTCAGGAGTTCAAGACCAGCCTGGCCAACAAGGTGAAGCCTCATCTCTACTAATAACACAAAAATTAGCTGGGCGTGGTGGCGGGCACATAATCCCAGCTACTCGGGAGGCTGAGACAGGAGAATCGTTTGAACCCCGGAG
The DNA here is from genome assembly GCF_009764315.1 of Trachypithecus francoisi. Lineage (NCBI taxonomy): Eukaryota > Metazoa > Chordata > Mammalia > Primates > Cercopithecidae > Trachypithecus > Trachypithecus francoisi. Next base: position 62,616,314 of record NW_022681473.1, read on the forward strand.
GTAGAGGTTGCAGTGAGCTGAGATCGCACCACTGCACTCCAGCCTGGGCGACAAGAGTGAAACTGTCTCCAAAAAAAAAAAAAAAAAAAAAAAATAGAGATGAGATCTTGCTATGTTGCCCAGGCTGGTCTCGAACTCCTGTCCTCCTCATCCTCCTGTCTCAGCCTCCCAAAGTGCTGGGGTTAGAAGCGTGAGTCACCGTGCCTGGCCTAAGGCGGTCCTTGGCTCCAATTTATCCATTATATCCTGGGTTTTACTTGAGGCCCTCACCCTAGAGAGCATCCAGGGATGGCTTTCAGGAGGTGAGGTCTGAGTCCCAGCACTGTCCTCAGGTGGTATCACATTTGGGCAAGGTACTTCCCCTTCCCAGGCCTCAGCTTCTCTGCTATAAAGTGGGGATGATACTTCCTGCTATGCCTGTCTCTTAGGCTGCTATGAGAATGGAGGGAAAGTCCTTTGGAAAGGACTGCCCTTTCCTGCTAGCTGTGCAGTGGGGGCTTTTCATTCTCCTATCCTTCCACCACCCTGGGTACAACCTCCTTAGCCCTGTATTTTAACATTCGTGTTGGTTTCCCCACCTAATGGTCATCTTGGGGATGGGGATAGTCTAGCTTGACACACAGGAGCCATCAGGGGATGAGGGATGGACATACTGGACTGGCGGCATTCCAGGACCCTTACTAGTCCCTGCCTCCAGGCTCCTCTTCATGCATTCTCAGTCCTTCCTGCAGTGTCTCCCCCTCACTCATCACCATGTATATTTTCACTACCTGAGAGCCTTTGCGTGGACTGCAGCCCTATCTCAAATACCCTCCCTGCTCCTCTTCACTTGTATGTAACCACCCACTTGCGTAGCTCAGCTTAATGTTACTTCTTCCAAGGAGTCCTCCCTGAACACAACAGCTGTGGCTTTCCTGACCTGTTTTCTGGGCTTTGGAAGCCCTGTTAGCACCATTCACAGCGGCACTGAATGAAGACAAGCGTACTGGGAGCACCTTGTCCCCTGTCTCTGACTTTTCCCTGCTGTGATCATATGCTTGAGATCCGCAACACACCACGCTCTGGGTGGGAACACCTAGCAGGTATTTAAACGTGATGTATTCTACTGAACGTCATCTCCAAGTCTGTCCAGTTATTTTTCTAGTTGTTTCTGTTCTCTCTCCTCCCTCAGACAGACCCAGGGCTCCCCTGGAGTGGGGCTGTGCCTCCCCCATAAGACTAGGCCCCTCTGGAGTGGCTGTTCTCTGCCATTAGAATGAAATTCTCTTGGGGGAATTCTTGACTCCCCGTCAAACTAGAGGTTTCCTGAGAACAGAGGCCAGGCCTCGTCCTCTTTTTGTGACTTCCAAGTTTCCCAGAACACCCACCACAGGCCCAACCATGCTCCGGTGGAAGAACAGACATGGGGCACCAGGGGAAGAGGAAAGTATGAGAAACCAACCTTAAATTCAGGCTGTGTGCAAGGTGCCTGAGCTCACGGCTAAGCCGGAAGGCAGCCAGCATGGCATCCTCACTGGCCAGTGAGAGGTGGGCCTTGCTGGCAATGCCACGGTAGGTGTTGATGCGGGACAGAGAGAATTTAAGCAGGTCATAGCGGCGGGGGTTGCTGCACTCGAGGCAGGCACAGGAGACCAGGTGGGGCCAGGCAATGGTGTGGCCCTGGTCCATAAGCAGCTGTGCTATCTCGTACAGGTCCTTCTGGCAGGACAGGGTGAGGGGAGTCACACCAGGTGCAAAGCGGGAGCCATCAATTAATGAGTCAAAGAAAGCCAGTGAGAAAGACCTGGTGTCTACTTTGTGACCCTTCTCCTGTTCCAGGTGGGCCAGCAGGCGATACACCACTGCTGGCTGGTTTGTGTCCACTGCCACTAGCAGGGCCTCATGGATCTGGCGGAAATCAAACTTGACACTGGCCAACAGCACATCGGTGATGGCCTCATGGCCCAGGTGTATGTCCAGGTTGAGTGCTTCCTTCCAGGAGCGCTCCTCGGCCTCTTCCACATTGTGCAGGGCCTACCTGGCCCACTGCTTGTGGCCTTAACCTTTGACTCCAGCAGCTGCTGAACAAGGCCCAGCTGGCCCTCCTGGATGGCAGCCAGGAGTGGAGGTGGGAACCTGAGCTTCCTGTTCATGATCTCAGTTCAGTTAGGCTGTTGGTAGATGAAGGAGTGGAGAGGCTAGGACCCTGAGTTTCAACCCTCTTTGTGATGGGGCCTCTTTCACCCTTCCATGTTCTAGCACTTAACCCTCTATATCCAGCCACCATTATATTCTTCCTTGTCCCAAACACACACTGGCAAATATTGTCTTATTCATCATTTTATTGTGTAGATTCTCAGGTTAGGAAAATCAAGACTGTACAGTGGGGGCTTTCTTTTCTTCCCCCACTGGGGAGAGAATGGGGGCCCCTTCCTCAGCTGAGTTTGACTGGGGGCCCCTTTCTCAGCTTGACTTCCACCCTCACAGGAGCCCCCCAACAGCAGGGCTACCTTGAGCAAGGGTAGATTAAAGCAGGGGTGGGCTGCCCTGGCAGCCTAACCCCAATACAGGTGCACAGGATCTATTCAGACCCAGCTCCCCTCTTGCTGACTTAATTTCCCAGATGCTCTTCCCTCTCAAAGTCCCAGAGCCTCTCCCACAGGCAGGCCCAGACATGTCCACACAGGAGGGTTTTGTGTGAGTTTTGAACTGGGTTTTTGTCAAGCCCCTCAGTTCTGACCAGGGCCCCAGCAGAATCCCAATATCCTCTTTCTTCACCAACCCTCCCGCTTTGCCCTCCCCTGCTTTGGGGGACCTTTCTCCCCCTTGGCACTGCCTTGTCCCTCTCTTCTACTAGGCCTGGCCCCATCCACACTGCTCTTTCTTCTGGGTCCAAGCTCAGGGTTCCAGGGGCTCTTCTCCCACCTACATAGTGACGTCTGCCACCTGCTTGGCAGCTAGGATGCCCCTGCAGTGCCTCTGGGCCAATTTTTTGTTTTATTCATGGGCAGAAATGGGAGCAGAATGGGAGAAGGTAGGGGAGCAGGCTTCTTACCGTGATGGGGTCTGTGGTTGTGCCCACCTATGCAGGCACCTGTGCTGGCAGGGACCGAAGGACTGAACTCCTGCTCAGTCTTTTCCCTGACTGTGCCTAGCATCCTCTTTCCTATCTATTCAAAACCCCGCCCTGGGCCCTCTCTTTGCAGGACCAGCTGCTCCCCCTCTGCTCTATATCCTGGGGACCAGGGGAACTGGTGTTAGTACCACAGAGTGAAATCTTCTGGGAAAGGGGAGAGAAGACATATTTGCTCAAAGGAGGTGGGAACAGAATTTGGAATATCACAGCTTGAGGGAATCTTTGACATCCTCTGGTTCAACCACCTCCTTGTGTAGATGAGGAATGGGATCTGCCCAAGGTTCCACAGCCAAGCCTAGAACTACTCCTTACTCATTAACCAATTTGGTCCCTATCACAGTTCTGTGAGCGGGAGGTTGGGAGATTTTTTTCTCTCAGTTAATTCTGGATGCTAAAATAAATAACTTGCTTAGTGTCACATAGCATCACCATTACCTGATTATACCCAGGACAGGAGCCCACAAAGGAGACTGAGAGCTCAGTTCATGGGATGCTGGATGTCAGCCTCGTGCTCAAAACCCATACGCACATTCCCAGCACACCACAGGATTTTATCTGTCAGGCAGCATTTGCTCTTCACTGGGCCTCGGTTTTCCTTTCAGGAAAATGGGCATGAGAATGTGCACCACTCACAGAGGGAAAGACATTTTGGATGGTGTCCCAAGGCCCAAAAGTGCCAAGGAGACTTCCAAGGGGGAAAAGAACAGAGCTGGCCTTAGGAGAAACACATGCCATGGTCACAGAAGCCTTGACAACTGGGAATGGGGATCAGGCTAGGCATAGAGGTGCCCTCAGGCAGAGTCCTGAGGGAATGAGTGGAGAGGAGGAGAGAGGGAGCTTCGGCCTCATCAGCCTTTCTCAGCTCTCAAGCGATTCAGTCCCCATCTCAGTCATAGAGGGTGGGGCAAAACCACAGGACCTCATGGCTCATGCTTGAGGGAAGTCCCCACATATACTGGCATGCTCTTCTATTTCTCTTGCTGAGAACTGCAACTGGCAGATAGGGCACTGAACCCAGGAGACAGGGCGTGAACTTTCTGGGGAGGACACCCACAGTACAGACTGGGACGAAGATGATGAGGGAGAAGCCGGGTGAGGTGGGGAGGTCTCTCCACAAGTAGCAGCATGCTGGGGAAGAATCTCAATCCTGAAGGAGCCTATTTAGGGAGAGAAGGAGGTAAACAAAATGGCCTGCTCCCAGGCAGGATGTCACCCTAAGAAGTCTGGATAAGCTATGAAGACAAATAACATTGATACACAGCAGACAGTGAGAAGTGCTAAGTCCAAGGGAATCAGAGAATCCTGCAGAAGCTTAGTTGGGAAAGATGATCTGGGCAGATAAGAGAACACTTGGCAAAGAAGAACCATTTGAACAGAGACTGAAACAGCAACCAGCATTTGGACATATAGGAAAAAGTTACGAAGGAAATTCTATGCCCTCTCTGATTGCGTTTTACATTGTTTGGTTTCATGCTTCTCCAGAGGGCAGGGCCCATGTCCCTTCCTCAGCTTAGCTGGCACAGTGTGGACAGGTGCTCAGTACACACTTGTCTTGAATTACACTTGACTAAAAATACAGTTCCACACCTTGCAGCTGCAGAGATGACAGAAGCCAGCACTCCAAATTCAAATGTTTCTTGGCAGTACTCTCAGATCTCCTATTCCTCCCTCAAGGAATGCCCAGTTGTCATACAACAACTCCCTGTGCACAAGCATCTTACCTGCACAAATTGGGCACAGTCCACTATCCTGGTCACCACTTCTTTGGGCCTGTTTTTTTTGCCTTGCTCTTGCTGTCTCCCTCCTGTTTGGCCGAGAATTAGAGTTGGATAAAGGCCTGTGAGAAAGAACAGGTAAAGACCAGCTATTAGTAAGAGGCCATAAGGGCTGAAGGAGCCTGGAGTCAGAGCAAAAATAATGCAGAAGAGTTAATGTAGACCTAGCAACTCTGGGTTGGGGTCCTGGTTTTCCCACCTGATGTACCAGACGTGAGGGAAGACATTTAACCTTTGAACATCTGAGAACAGAGATTCCATTATTGCCCTTGGGTTATTATTTTTTAATTGAAATATAGTACACATACCATAAAACTCACTCTTTAAAAATATAAATTCAAGGCCAGGTGTGGTGGCTCAAGCCTGTAATCCCAGCACTCTGGGAGGCGAAGGCAGGCGGATCACCTGAGGTCAGGAGTTTGAGACCAGCCTGGCCAACATTTGCCTGTCTCTACTAAAAATACAAAAATTAGGCCGGACGCAGTGGCTTACGCCTGTAATCCCACCATTTTGGGAGGCCGAGGTGGGGGGATCACCTGAGGTTGGGAGTTTGAGACCAGCCTGACCAACACGAAGAAACCCTGTCTCTACTAAAAATACAAAAATTAGCTGGGCGTGGTGGCGGGCGCCTGTAATCCCAGCTACTCAAGAGGCTGAGGCAGGAGAATCACTTGAACTCGGGAGGCAGAGGATGAGGTGAGCTGAGATTGCCCCATTGCACTCCAGTCTGGGCAACAAGAGCAAAATTCCATCTCAAACAAACAAACAAACAAAAAACAAAAATTAGCTGGGTGTGGTGACGTGCACCTGTAGACCCAGCTTGGGAGGCTGCGGCAGGAGAACAGCTTGAACCTGGGAGGCTGAGGTTGCAGTGAGCCGAGATCATGCCATTGCACTCCAGACTGGGTGAGAAAGCACAACTCCGTTAATTTTCAGTTGTTTATATATATATACATTCAGTTCAAAACCCTGTATTGACAGAGTTCTGTAACCACAACCATGTAATTCCAGAACATTTTCACTACCCCCAAAAGAAACCCAGAACCCAGGCTGGGCGCAGTGGCTCATGCCTGTAATCCCAGAATTTTGGGAAGCCAAGGCAGATGGATCACCTGAGGTCAGGCGTTCAAGATCACCCTGGCCAACATGGCAAAACCCCATCTCTACTGAAAACACAAAAATTACCTGGGTGTGGTGGTGTACGCCTATAGTCCCTGCTTCTTGGGTGGCTGAGGCAGGAGAATGGCTTGGACTAGGAGGTGGAGGTTGCAGTGAGCCAAGATTGTGCCACTGCACTCCAGCCTGGGTTACAGAACAACACTTTGTCTCAAAAAAAAAAAAAAAAAAAAAAAAGGAAAGAAAAGAAAAGAAAGCCTGAACCAGACTCTGGCAACTGCTAATCTACTTTAGTGGTTTAGAATTGCCTATTCTGGACATGAAATCATATACTATATGGTTTTTTGTGACTGACTTCTTACACTTAGTATGGTTTCAAGGTTCATCCATGTTAGAGCAGGTATCAGTACTATATTCCTTTTTTATGGCAGAGTAATATTCCACAGCATAGATATACCACATTTTATTTATCAGCTGATAGACACTTGGGTTGTTTCAATTTCTGGGCTATTATTTTATTTTATTTTTTTTGAGACGGAGTCTTGCTCTGTTGCCTAGGCTGGAGTGAAGTGGCCAGATCTCAGCTCACTGCAAGCTCCGCCTCCCGGGTTTACGCCATTCTCCTGCCTCAGCCTCCCGAGTAGCTGGGACTACAGGCGCCCGCCACCTCGCCCGGCTAATTTTTTGTATTTTTTAGTAGAGACGGGGTTTCACCGTGTTAGCCCGGATGGTCTCGATCTCCTGACCTCATGATCCGCCCGTCTCAGCTTCCCAAAGTGCTGGGATTACAGGCTTGAGCCACTGCGTTCTGGGCTATTATTAATAATGTTGCTCTGAACATTTGCCTGTAAGTTTCTGTGTGAACACCTGTTATCAATTCTTTGGAAGTATACACCTAGGAGCTGAACTGCTAGGTCATATGGTAACTCCATATAAACATTTTGAAAAACTGCCAAACTGTTTTCCAATCAGCTGCACTAATTTACATTCCTACTGGCAATATGTATGAGAGTTTCAATTTCTCCATATCTTTGCCAACACTTGTTACTGTCCATCTTTTTTATTACATCCATCCTAGCAGGTGTGAAATAATCATTGTGGGGTTTTGATTGGCATTTCTGTGATGGCTAATGATGTTGAGCATCTTCTATGTGCTTAATAGCCATTTACATATCTTCTTTGGAGAAAATTCTATTCAGATTCTTTGTCAAACATTCTAAAAATTAGGGTATCTTTCTATTGTTGACTTGTAAAGGATCTTTATATATTTTAGATAAAAGAGCCTTACTGGGCTGGGCGCGGTGGCTCAAGCCTGTAATCCCAGCACTTTGGGAGGCCGAGACGGGAGGATCACAAGGTCAGGAGATCGAGACCATCCTGGCTAACCCAGAGAAACCCTGTCTCTACTAAAAAAAAGAAAAAAAAATACAAAAAACTAGCCGGGTGAGGTGGCGGTCGCTTATAGTCCCAGCTACTCAGGAGGCTGAGGCAGGAGAATGGCGTAAACCCGGGAGGTGGAGCTTGCAGTGAGCTGAGATCTGGCCACTGTACTCCAGCCTGGGCAACAGAGCGAGACTCTGTCTCAAAAAAAAAAAAAAAAAAAAAAAGAGCCTTACTGAATATGTGATATGCAAATACTTTCCTCCATATTCTATGGGTTGTCTTTTACTTTCTTGACAGTGTCCTTTGAAGATTCAGATTTTTTTTTTTTTTTTTTTGAGACAGAGTTTCACTCTTGTTGCCCAGGCTGGAGTGCAATGGCGTGATCTCAGCTCACTGCAACCTCCGCCTCCTGGGTTCAAGCGATTCTCCTGCCTCAGCCTCCCGAGTAGCTGGGATTACAGGAACGTACCGCCACACTCGACTAATTTTTGTATTTTTAGTAGAAACAGGGTTTCGCCGTGTTGGCCAGGCTGGTCTTGAACTCCTGACCTCAGGTGATCCACCCACTTTGGCCTCCCAAAGTATTGGGATTACAGGCATGAGCCACCACGCCCAGCCAAAGATTTAGATTTTGATGAAGCCCATGAAATACAGCATACTCATCTTCAGATTCTGGTTCACTACAGGACTGCCTCTTTGCCTAGTTCCAAACCTGACAACATGTGGACAAGGATATCTTTTCTTCAATGCCCTTAGGTCTAAACCCACAGGTTAAACCCAGACACAAGGATACTCTCTGACCTTAATGAAACAAGACTGGGGGGGAAGGATAGCTGCAAAAGGGCAATAAGGTTTGGGGAGGTGATTTGGGTCTTTCATGTTGATCTACTTACCTTTGGTGCTGCACTTTCCTTCTTTTCATTCTGCCCACATCATTCTCAGAGTTTTGCTCCTCTGCTCTGGGCTCTGTATTAGAAATGCTCATTAAACAAAACAGTCTTAACTCTTAAACAATACAGTCTTCACATATGATGTTACTTCTTCTAAGAATATTCTTTCTACCCTCTTTGCCTGAAGGCAAAGAGTGTGCCTTTCTCACTCTTCCAAGTCTTAGATGAAATGCTAATTCCTATGCGGCACTTTCCCTGGATTCTCTAATCTGAATCCAGTCATCCAATTATGCTTTTCCTTGACAGTACTCATCACAGTTTGAAGATTTAAATTTATTTGTGTGACACTGACATGTGTTTCTCCACTAGGGAAGGAGCATTGCTATTTTATTTACTGTGGTATCCCTGATGCCTAGCACAGAGCCTGGCACAAACGATGCTTAATAAATATCTGTCAAATGAGTGACAATAAAAACTACCAACCTCCATTCGTCTGGTTATCCTGAATTTATGAAATACTTTGTATAGCATTTAATATATTTTAAAGTGCTTTCATAGCTCCAGGGCCCAGCCTATAGTAGGTGCCCAAAAATTATAAGTTCCCTTCTAGTCTCTTTCTCTTAAAATAATAAACTACATCTTTCCTTCTGTGGTAGACAGCTGAGGCCCAAAGAGATAAGGATTGCTGATTCCTAGGCCAGTGCTCTTTCAATTAGTATACAATATTTGATTTGTCTTCTGGTAACAAGACACCAACAATTATCTTTTCTATCACATGAAGTCCCACTAGTGAGCCATCCCTGTAGAGCAATGGTAGATTCAGGGAGGAAAGACATTGCTAGGGACAGGAAGGAACAGGTCATGTGGACTCACCTGCCCTGTCTGAAGGACTGGAACCTGGTTCTGCATGGTTGTTCTTTGGGCTTGCCACACTGACTGGAGGCACCCTGCGGGCAGCAGAAAGCACCATGTGGGCTGAACGCCCCAGAGTCCCTGGCTGCATCTGTGTTAGGATATTCCTGAGCTCTGAAATTTCCTTGGTATCCCTGCAGGGAAACAGAGAGTACTTGGTTCCACTTGAAATATAGGTCTTATTCTGCTCACTCATGTCAATGGCATTTAAGCAAGAAAGCTAGTTTAATACACAGATAGGGTCAGGCCTAGAGTATGTGATTAATTTGGTGAACCCAGGCTGGTCTTGTGTGCTTGTCAGTGACTTGATAGAATTTCTTTTCCAGGAGAAAGATCTGAGAGGTGGCTGGGAGACTTCTACTCCGTCAAGTACATACGTATGGGGATGTGGGAAGAACGTCCTCCGGATGGAAGGATTAGCTAGCCAGGGGCTAGGACCAGACTCCTGAGCATCAGAACCCTGAGGAAAAAAAATTGAGAGATATGAAATACCAAGATTCACCACCAGGGGACACTGCTACCTAGTGCCAGGGCCCACTCAAACTGTCAAACTACTCAAATGACTGAACTTTTTGGGGACATTTATTTCATTATTTCCTTCTAAATATTATCAAATAATATTGTTTCATTTTTAGTATGATTTATTTTGTGAACAATTTTGTTAACTTGCAACTAAAAACCTACCAATTTTAGCCACAATTTCTAGCCATCTATAAAGAGATGTGTGTGTATGTATGCATATAGATATCATGTCTCTAGCATTAGCCACCATACCTATCACCAGCATTCTATAACCTCCTTGCTCCAGAAATGTCTATGTGCAATAATCTCCCAAATAATTTCTGCATAGAGATTTTATTTATACCGTAGTATGCTGGTTTCTTAATTCTTTGTCAAAATTCAATTTATCTGTGATTATACCCCTACTTTTTAAAAAAGAGGTGGGATCTCAGCCTGGGTACAGCGATTCGTGGCTGTAATCTCAGCACTTTAGGAGGCCAAGGTGGGAGGACTGCTAGAGCCCAGGAGTTTCAGACCAGCCTGAGCAACATAGTGAGACCCTGTCTATAAAAAAATAAAAAAATTAGCCAGGCATGGTGGTACATGTCTGTGGTCCTAGCTACTTGGGAGGCTGAGGTGCTGAGGTGGGAGGACTGCTTGAGCTTCAGAAGCCAAGGCTGCAGTGAGCTGTGACTGCACCACTGCACTCCAGCAAGGTGACAAGAGTGAGACCCTGTCTCAAATAAAAAGAAGAAAAAAAAAATTGAGTCTTGCTCTACCCAGGCTGGGATGCAGTGGCAGGATCACGGCTCACTGTAGCCTTGAACTCTGGGGCTTAAGCAATCCTCTCACCTCAGCCTCTCGAGCAGCTGGGACCACAGGCTCATGCCACCATGCCCAGCTAATTAAAAAAATTTTTTTGTAGAGACAAGGTCTCATTATGTTGCACAGGCTGGTCTCAAACTCTTGGGCTCAAGCGATCGTCCCTCCTTGGCCTCCCAAACCACTGAGATTACAGGCATGTGCCATTGCACCTGGTCCCTTATTATTTTTTCTTTTTTGAGACACAGTCACACTCTGCCATCTAGGATGGCGTGCAGTGGCATGATCTCAGCTCACTACAACCTCCGCCTCTCAGGTTCAAGCGATTCTTGTGCCTCAGCCTCCTGAGTAGCTAGGATTACAGGCGTGCACCACCACAGCCAGCTAATTTTTGTATTTTTAGTAGAAACAGGGTTTTGCCATGTTGGCCAGGATGATCTTGAACTCCTGGCCTCAAGTCATCTGCCTGCCTCGGCCTCCAAAAGTGCTGGGATTACAGGCGTGAGCCACTGCTCCACTGCTCCCGGCCTCCTAATTCCTTTTTCCTTTTTTATTTATTGAAATTTCCTTTTTCCCTTACCTTAAAAAATTTTTGTCTTTAATTTTCAACTCTGATTCTTCTATCACAGCTTATTTTAAAGGTAAATGTCTTTCTTGTAAAGCATGACTTTGGCTTCATTCTACAAGCTTGAGTAGTATTTTCATTCTCATTAACTCTTTAATATTTTCTTTTTTTTTTTTTTTTTTTTTTTTTTTTTTTTTTTTGAGACGGAGTCTCGCTCTGTCGCCCAGGCTGGAGTGCAGTGGCCGGATCTCAGCTCACTGCAAGCTCCGCCTCCCGAGTTTATGCCATTCTCTCGCCTCAGCCTCCCGAGTAGCTGGGACTACAGGCGCCCGCCACATCACCCGGCTAATTTTTTGTATTTTTTTAGTAGAGACGGGGTTTCACCGTGTTAGCCAGGATGGTCTCGATCTCCTGACCTCGTGATCCACCCGACTCGGCCTCCCAAAGTGCTGGGATTACAGGCTTGAGCCACCGCGCCCGGCCAACTCTTTAATATTTTCTAATTACCATTATAATCCTTTCTTGGACCTAGCAACAATCCTGAAATTTTTTCTTTAATTTTCCAGGTTTTTCATTTTTTCTTTACCTTGTCTCATGAATGTTATAGTGAATGCGACTAGAAAGGGTAACTAGATAGGTGTGTAGAGATAGTTTATTTTAACCTTAACTCGGAGATTATCAGGAAATTAATTATTACAAAATGATTAATTATTAGCTTCTGAGCAAAGATTACTTGGAATCAAGTGGCCCGGGTTCAAATCCACTCCAAGACTTATTTGGCAGTGTGACCTGGGTCACGCCACTAAATTTCTCTGTGCTTTTCTTACGAGAAAACTGGTGATCATAATAACCCCATTTCAGAGTTAAAAGCCCTATGTTTTGCTTTCACTATAACATACCAATTAAAATGATTCATTAGAAAAAAAAGTCTATGACGTTTTAGGCATCCTAAATTATAAAACTGAGTGCCATCAATCTGTAATCCCAGCTTACATGTACCATCTGTCTCTTGCTGAAATGTTTCAGGTCATTCCTTTGCTACAGTTTCACGAAGTACCTGCATGTATGTTTCACCCTGCTGCTGATGTTCAATACCCTTCTGACAAGGCTCTGCAGTTGTTGACTCCCTTTGACCTCCATCCTACCATGGTCCTAGAAGTGCAGGGTAATGTAGATGGCCAAAATGGAAAAGAACCCTGAGAAACTTTTGTTTATCCTAAAACTGGGGTGAACATAGGTACTGGTTTGCCTGGAACAGTCCTACTTTGTATCTGTTGTCTCCGTATAAAAATAATAATAATTATTATTATGTTTTGAGACAGGGCCTCACTCTGTCACTCAGGCTGGAATGTAGTGGTATGATTATGGCTCACTGCAACCTCGATCACCTGGGCTCAAGTGATCCTCCTACCTCAGCCTCCTAAGTATCTAGGACGACAGGCACGGGCCACCATGCCTGGTTAATTTTTATTTATTTTTTTCTTCAGACAGGGTCTAGCTCTGGAGTGCAATGGCACAATCACAGCTCACTGAAGCCTTGAACTCCCAGGCTCAAGTGATCCTACCACCTCAGCCTCCTGAGTAGCTGGGACTACAGGCGTATACCACTATGCCTAGGCTGGAGTGCAATGGCACAATCACAGCTCACTGAAGCCTTGAACTCCCAGGCTCAAGTGATCCTACCACCTCAGCCTCCTGAGTAGCTGGGACTACAGGCGTACACCACTATGCCTAATTTGTTATTTTTTGTAGAGATGGGGTTTTGCTATGTTGCACAGTCTGGTCTCAAACTCTGGGGCTCAAGCGATCCATTCGCCTTGGCCTCCCAAAGTGCTGGGATTACAGGCATGAGTCACTGCACCTAAGTTTTAAATTTTTTGTAGAGGCTGGGTGTGGTGGTACACGCCAGTAATCCCAGCACAGTGGGAGGCTGAGACAAGAGGACTGCTTGAGCCCAGGAGTTTGAGATCAGCCTTGGCAACATAGTGAGACATTGGTCTCTGTAAAAAGTAGAGGTGGGAGGTTGCAGTGAGCCGAGATCATGCCACTGTGCTCCAGCCCGGGCAACAGAGTGAGACTTTGTCTTTTTTTTTTTTTTGAGACGGAGTCTCGCTCTGTTGCCGGGCCCGGGCTGGAGTGCAGTGGCGCAATCTCGGCTCACTGCAAGCTCCACCTCCTGGGTTCATGCCATTCTCCTGCCTCAGCCTCCCGTGTAGCTGGGACTACAGGCGCCCGCCACCGCACCTGGCTAATTTTTTGTATTTTTAGTAGAGACGGGGTTTCACCATGGTAGCCAGGATGGTCTCGATCTCCTGACCTCATGATCTGCCTGTCTCGGCCTCCCAAAGTGCTGGGATTACAGGCTTGAGCCACCGCGCCTGCCCCAACTTTGTCTTTAAAAAAAAAAAAAAAAAAATTATTTGGGCCTGGTAGTATGCACTTGTAGTTCCAGCTACTGGGAGGTTGAGGCGGGAGGATTGTTTGAACCCAGGAGGTGGAGGTCGTAGTGAGTGATCACGCCACTGCACTCCAGCCTGGATGACAGAGCAAGCCCCTGCCTCATAAATAAATAAATAAACAATAAATAATAAATTTTTTGGCCGGGCGTGGTAGCTCATACCTGTAATCCCAGCACTTTGGGAGGCCAAAGTGGGCAGATCACAAGGTCAGGAGATGGAGACCATCTTGGCTAACACGGTGAAACCCCGTCTCTACTAAAAGTACAAAAAAGTATCTGGGCGTGGTGGCGTGCACCTGTAGTCCCAGCTGCTGGGGAGGGTGAGGCAGGAGAATGGCATGAATCTGGGAGAAGGAGCTTGCAGTGAGCCAAGATTGATCGCACCACTGCACTCCAGCCTGGGTGACAGAGTGAGACTCTGTCTCCAAAAAATAAATAAATAAATGAATAAACAAATTTTTTGTGGAGACAGCGTCTAGCTATGTTGCCCAGGCTGGTCCTGAATTTCTGGGCTCAAATGATCCTCCCACTTTGGTCTCCGCAAGTGCTAGAATTAAAGGCATGAGCCACTGTGCCTGGACTTAGTGTAATTATTAATAGCATTCTCCTTTGCCCTTAAAGTGTCCTGGTTTGGATGATAAGTTTTATGGTAACTCTATCTACAACTCCCCTTTAAAAGGTCACTTACATAATGAACATTTAAACTAAAAGGCTACTTTGCTCTGGGCAATGTTCTAGGTGCCAGGAATGCATTACAGAACCAGACAGACAGGTTCCTAATCTCATGGAGCTTTATTTTATTGGCTAGGCAGGATCATAGAGATCGAGCTCCACTCATGTCAGCTCTTAGCACTGCAGCAGTGGAACCTGGTAGGGCACACCGAACTGCCACTGTCGGTCCTTTTACATTTTTTTAGCCCTTTCCACAGTGGAAGAGTAGTCTCAGACCAAACTTGACTTTGTCTTATCTCTCTGGATCTCTCCTAAAACTGCACAACAAAAGGATCTACTCTTGTTCTTTCTGCTCTAACTTCATTTTCTCTTCCCTGTGCTGCCTCTTCTTTTTCTCAGGAACCTCAAAAGGATTGACTCTTGTGAAGTTCGCTCATGTGAACTGGGATTCTTTTGGTTGTGAAAGGTTTGAAACTTCTAAGAAAGTTTCTTGTGTGCACAAGAGGCAGAGTGTGTAGTGTAGGCAGAGTGTAGGGACAGGAGACCTAGTCCTTATGCTGTTCTGACTCACTGTAGGACTCTGAACATATAAAAGTTTTCCTATCTGGGATGGAAAATGAGATGGTGGGGGCTGGATGATCTCTAAAATTCCATGACTCTAGCTTTGTATGATAAAACACTCATTTTTTTATGAATGAAATATGATGGAGGGTACTGGCTTAGAAAGATAAACAAGTGTAACAACAAAGCAAGAGGAGTCAGAATAGGCTTAAGAAAAAAACTAGAAGCCTGGTTGAGCAAATCGAAGTAAATTGATATAACCTCAGGGCTAGAAATCCATATATCTTATCTAAGGAGTACAGGCGTACTTCATTTTATTGTGCTTCATAGATACTGTGTGCTTAAAAAAAAAGGAAGATTTGTGACAACGCTGCAAGTCTATCAGCACCATTTTGCCAACAGTATGTGCTCACTTCCTGTTGCTGCGTCACATTTTGGTAATTCTCACATTTCGGTAATTCTCACATTTCAAACCTTCTCATTATTACTACATCTGTTACAGTGATCTGTGATCAGTGATCTTTAATGTTACTATTGTAACTGTTTTGGGGTGCCACGAATTGTGCTCACATAAGATGGTAAACTTTTTTTTGGTTTTGAGACAGGGAATCGCTCTGTCACCCAGGCAGGAATGCAGCTGCACTAATCATAGCTCACTGCAGCCTCAAACTCCTGGTCTCAGGTGATCTTTCTGCCTCAGTCCCAAGTAGCTGGGACTACAGATGTGTGCCACCATGCCTGTTTCTTTCTTTTTTTTTTTTTTTTAAAGATGAGGAAATCTGAGGCTCTGAGGCTCAGGAATTAGGTGACTTACATGATTTTAGTCATGTAAATAGTAAGTTGTCTACCTTGTCCCTATATTATCCTTTTTTTTTTTTTTTTTTTTTTTGAGACAGAGTCTCGCTCTGTCGCCCAAGCTGGAGTGCAGCGGCACAATCTTGGCTCACTGCAACCTCCGCCTCCCGGGTTCAAGCAATTCTCCTGCCTCAGCCTCCCAAGTAGCCGGGACAACAGGTGCACGCCGCCACACTCGGCTAATTTTTTGTATTTTAGTAGAGACGGGATTTCACCGTATTGCCCAGACTGGTCTTGAACTCCAGAGCTCAGGCAATCCGCCTGCCTCGGCTTCCCAAAGTGCAAGGATTATAGGCATGAGCCACTGGGCCCGGCTAATTTTTGTATTTTATGTAGAGACGGGGTTTTGCCATGTTGCCCAGGCTGGTCTTGAACTCCTGAGCTCAAGGGATCTGTCTTACACAGTGCTAGGATTACAGGCGTGAGCCACCACATCCAGCTGAAAAAATTCTTGAAGAAAATTAAAAGTGCTACTCTAGTGAAAACATGTATGATAAGAAAGCAAAACAGCCTTATTGCTGACATGGATAAAGTTTTAACAGTATGGATAGATCAAATCAGCCATGATACACACTTATCCAAAGCCTGGATACACACTTATCCAGAGCAAGGCCCTAACCCTCTTCAATTCTATGAAGACTGAAAGAGGTGAAGAAGCTGCAGAAGAGAAGTCTGAAGCTAGCACAGATTGGTTCATGAAGTTTAAGGAAGAAAATCCATCTCCTTAACATTAAAGTGCAAGACGAAGCAGCAAGTGCTGATGGAGAAGCTATAGCAAGTTACCCAGAAGATCTAGCTAAGATCATTGATGAAGGTGGCTACACTAAACAACAGATTTTCAATGTAGATGAAACTGCCTTCTATTGAAAGAAGATGCCGGGCAGGCGTGGTGGCTCATGCCTGTAATCCCAGCACTTTGGAAGACTGAGGCGGGTGGATTACAAGGTCAGGAGTTCGAGACCAGCCTGGCCAATATGGTGAAACTACATCTCTACTACTAATACAAAAATTAGCCGGGTGTGGTAGTGTGTGCCTATAGTCCTAGCTACTCGTGAGGCTGAGGCAGGAGAATTGCTTGAACCTGGGAGGTGGAGGTTGTGGTGAGCCGAGATTGCGCCACTGCACTCCAGCCTGGGCCACAGAGCAAGACTCAGTCTCAAAAGGAAAAAAAAAAAAAAAGATGTCACCAAGGACTTTCATAGCCAGAGAAGAGAAGTCAATGCCTGGCTTCAAAGGACAAGCTAACTCTCTCTTTAGGGCTAATGCAGCTGGTGACTTTAAGTTGAAGCCAATGCTCATTTACCATTCTAAAAATCCTAGGGCCCTTAAGAATTATGCTGAATCTACTCTGCCTGTGCTCTATAAATGGAAAAACAAAGCCTGGATGACAGCACATCGGTTTACAGCATGGTTTCCTGAATATTTTAAAACCACAGTTGAAACCTAGTACTCAGAACGAAAGATTCCTTTTCAAAACATTTCTGCTCACTGGTACTGCATCTAAGCCAAGAGCTCTGATGGAGATGAACAAGGAGCTTAATGTTGTTTTCATGCCTACTAACATAATATCCATTTTGCAGCCCACAGATCAAGGAGTAATTCAACTTTCAAGCATTGCTATTTAAGAAATATACTCTGTAAGGCTATAGCTGTCATATAGATAGTGATTCCTCTGATGGATCTAGGAAAGCAAATGAAAACCTCCTGGAAATAATTGGATGCCATTAAGAATACTGGTGATTCATGGGAGGAGGTCAAAATATCAACATTAACATGAGTTTGGAAGAAGTTGATTCCAGCCCTCTTGTGGGCTTTCAAGACTTCAAGGGAGGAAGTAACTGCAAATGTGACACAAAATAGTATGAGAAGCAGTCCGGGCATGGTGGCTCACACGTGTAATCCCAGAACTTTGGGTGGCTGAGGCAGGTAGATCACTTGAGGCCAGGAGTTTGAGACTAGCCTGGTCAACATGGTGAAACCCATCTCTACTAAAATACAAAAAATTAGCCAGGCGTGGTGCTGTGTGTCTGTAATCCCAGCTACTCTGGAGGCTGAGGTGGGAGAATTGCTTGAATCCGGGAGGCAGAGGTTGCAGTGAGCCGAGATCATGCCATTGCACTCCAGTCCTGGGTGACAGAGCGAGACTTTGTCTCGGAAAAAAAAAAAAAAAAGAAATAGTAAGAGAACTAGAAATAGAAATGGAACATGAGGATGCGACAGAATTACTGCAATCTCAAGATAAAACCTGAACAGATGAGGAGTTGCTTCTTATAGATGAGCAAAGTGGTTTCTTGAGATGAAATCTACTCCTGGTGAAGATGCTATGAACATTATTGAAATGATAAAAAAAGATTTAGACTATGACATAAACTTAGTTGATAAAGCAGTGGCTGGATTCAGGAGAATTGATTCAAATTTTGAAAGAAGTTGTAGCCGGGCGCGGTGGCTCAAGCCTGTAATCCCAGCACTTTGGGAGGCTGAGACGGGCGGATCACGAGGTCAGGAGATCGAGACCATCCTGGCTAACACGGTGAAACCCCGTCTCTACTAAAAATACAAAAAACTAGCCGAGTGAGGTGGCAGGCGCCTGTAGTCCCAGCTACTCGGGAGGCTGAGGCAGGAGAATGGCGTAAACCTGGGAGGCGGAGCTTGCAGTGAGCTGAGATCCGGCCACTGTACTCCAGCCTGGGTGACAGAGCGAGACTCCGTCTCAAAAAAAAAAAAAAAAAAAGAAAGAAGTTGTACTGTGGTTAAAATGCTATCAAACAGCATCACATGCTACAGAGAACTCTTTCATGAAAGGAAGAGTAGATTGATGTGGCAAACTTAACGGTCTTATTTTACAAAATTGCCATGGCCAGCCCAACCTTCAGCAATAACCACCCTGATCTGTCAGCAGCTATCAACACTGAGGCAAGAATCTCCACTAGCAAAAAGATTACGACTTGCTGGCTGGGCGCGGTGGCTCACGCGTATAATCCCAGCACTTTGGGAGGCCGAGGCAGGCGGATCACGAGGTCAGGAGATCGAAACCATCCTGGCTAACACGGTGAAACCTTGTCTCTATTAAAAATGCAAAAAATTAGCTGGGCGTGGTGGCAGGCACCTATAGTCCCAGCCATTCGGGAGGCTGAGGCAGGAGAATAACGTGAACCCAGGAGGCGGAGCTTGCAGTGAGCCAAGATCGCGCCACTGCACTCCAGCCTGGGCAACAGTGCAAGACTTGCTGAAGGTTCAGATAATTGTTGGCTTATATACACTGAAAAACCAAAAAATGTGTGTGACTTGCTTTATTGTCATGATCTGGAACCAAATCTGGAACATCTCCAAGGTATGCCTATATTGTGCTGTACAGGGAGAAAAGCAAGGGAACAAATGAAACTGCAGAACACACATGTAAAGATATAACTTTGTTTAAGGGAATAATGACAGAGAAACTACACGGGAGCTTTGGGACTTACAGTGCTCAGAGGAAAAGTCTGATAAAAGCTACAGTCACCCAGTAACTTAGAAATAAAGTACGAAGTTAAGTTTGGATCCAAGAATAATGTATTTATGGCTAAAGAGCAAATGGTCCAAAAGTTTTGTGTATACTGTATCCAAGGCTCACTCATTTGCTTATTCCTCGTGTGAGACAGAGGAGTTCACTCTTACCTGTAAGAAAGGGTATCAAGCCCACTGATACTTGTATTTGTGTGTGTTTGTGTGTATGTGTGTGTGTGTCTATGCTTCAAACAAGCACCAGCTTCTTAACCAGAAACCTGCAAAGGAAGGGCAAACATTAAATCCTCACTCCACCATCATATATACCTTGTTCAGCACAGAGCTCACAAGGGCGGAGGGACCCACCGCAGAGTCATCTAAGGAGTCCAGAGAAGAACGCACCCGTAGAAAGGCCAGGCCAAAGGACTGATGACGCGTGAAGGGTTGGGAGCAGGTCAGGCGAAGTCGATCCCATAACTCTCCTGAGGCTGGAGCCAGGAAATCAACTCAAGGGAAAAAGAGAAAGAAAATAAGGGGGGAATGAAAATGCATAAATGGGAGAGAAAGAGGACGAAAAGGTCAATACTAAGGAAAGGAGCTATAGAGAGTAACCTCCAACAAAAGGAAGAAGGAGGTCATCAGCAAATGTCCCCTTAGGCTTGGGTGCTCAGGGTATGGTAATGCCAAGCAGGCCAGTCAGGGCATTCTCATATCCAGTCCCTTGCCTTCTCGTCATCATTCCTCTGTCACAGTTCCACACCATTCTCACCATGAATTCTATTCCTTCTCCAGGGACCTCATCAATATCTCATTTTAAGAAGTTACCTGCAGAGTAAGGGCCCAGTGGATTACCTGAGACATATATCAACCCTTCCTGGATCATAAGACTTCAACCTCCCTCACACCACCACGTGCTCTACATGCTCACAGTATCACATTCCGATATCACAAACTCTCCACATCTTTAGTTCCTAACACTGTCTAGTCAGTACCTCACTTCCTCCAAATCATATGCCCCTCCAACGTCACTCTTCCTTTACAACATTACAAATACTTCCAACTTAAAAACAGACAAATCCTTATGAGACTGTACATTCCTAGAGGCTAGGAATCAGATCTTATGTTTTTTCTGTAGTGCCTAGTGAACAGAGATTTGTATAAACAGAATTCAGTAAACATTATGTACTATATAACTATAACCACTATGTAGCCTTCCATCACTCACATAAACATCTATCCTACATCCACACTTATACCCACAAAAACTAATTATTGTTATTATTTTTTGAGACAGAGTTTCATTCTTGTCACCCAGGCTGGAGTGCAATGGCACAATCTCGGCTCACTGCAACCTTTGCCTCCCAGGTTCAAGCAATTCTTCTGCCTCAGCCTCCTCAACAGCTGGGATTACAGGCGCTTACCACCATGCCCGGCTAATTTTTGTATTTTTAGTAGAGATGGGATTTCACCATGTTGGCTAGGCTGGTCTCGAACTCCTGACCTCAGATGATCCACCTGCCCCGATCTCCCAAACTGCTGGAATTACAGGCGTGAGCCACCGCGTCCGGCCACAGAAATAATCAACAAGTGTGTGTGTTCTATATATTGGGCCCTACCGAACCACAAGTTATGTATAAATATAAATAGTTCATAAATCTCCATCTCTCCAGCTAGCATGCATCCTCAGCACACAGATCTCACACACAAGCACACCATTCCTTAACCACCCTTTGCCCCCAACAGATATAACTAAGCCCCTGCACAGGCTCCCTCTCCCAGTCTACACCTAATAGCACTCAACAGCCCTCTTTAGCACTGCAACTCTGTTTCTCATAAAGACCACCCCCATCTTTTCTGCTTTTGCCCTCTTTACCATCTTTAAACATGCGGACCCCGGAGTGGTTCTTCCCCTGCTTTGAATCAGTTAGAGACATTAGCATGGTTGCAGGGAGCAGGGTGACGAAAGCTCTGTCCAGGGGCCAGGAAGAACGGCCCACATCAATTTGCAGGAATGCACAGCCACAGTTACCTGGGGACAAAAGGTTGAGAGAAGGTTAAGAGGGATGAGACAACTGAAGACAAAGGAATAGGGTGGAAGGAGGACACTCCTCTACTTCACAGCTAGTTGAAAGCCAGAAAGGTTTATCGATATGTGGAGTCCCACAGGGAGCCAGTAACTGGAGTGGAATGAGACTCCAGTCCACTAAATACCAATGTCACACATTCACCATGTTCCTTCCAGCCAGAACCCTTCCCCTGATTAAAGAGACTTGTTGCTTCTCTGTCCTCTGGCCCTGGTGGAGAGCGCTAAATTCTGTCTCTTTTAATTCCTTGCTAGGGAGCCTGACATCTCTCTGTCCTGACGAAACAGACCAGTGGACTTGACAGTTCCAGATTCCAGAGAATTCTAAGGTCAATCTTCTCAATCCATAAACTCCTATTCAGCCTTCTTGGGTGATCCTTGCACAGTTAATCTCTCCAGCATCCTCCTGACACTGATATTTACAGGTGTATGCAGGTTCTATTTGTTGGGATTTATTTTTATTTTTTGTGAGACAGGGTCTCATTGTTGCCCAGGCTGGTGTGCAGTGGCATTATCACAGCTCACTGCAGCCTCAACCTCCTGGGCTCAGGTGATCCTCCCACCTCAGCTTCTCATGTCACTGGGACTACAGGTGTGCACGATCACACCTGGCTAATTTTTGAACTTTTGGTAGAGACGGGATTTTGCCATGTTGCCCAGGCTGATCTCAAACTCCTGGGTTCAAGGGATCCTCCTGCCTTGGCCTCCCAAAGTGTTGCGATTACAGGCATGAGCCATTGTGCCTGGCTGGGATTTATAATTACCTCAGTGTCCTAAGGTTTTATCCAAACCACTAAGATCAAAGCATGGTAGTTATGTTGCATAATTTGAGGAGCACCATTCACATTGTATTCTACGTGAATAGAGCCCTTGGAGTTCTCCACACAGATCTGCTCCAAGGGCAAGGGCCACATTTCCTTTTGACACCCAGGTAAAACTTATTCCATAAAGACTGCTCAGCCAGAATGAACTGAGACACACTAGTGGAGTAGTTAGAGGGGACTATCATTCCTGTGTTCTTCCTCAGAGGTTCCTAGGCCACAGAGAACTCACCCACATCAATGTAGCCAATGGGCACTGCCCTCTCCAGCTGTAATTCTACTTTCAGTTGCCCACTCTTGTCCTGAGGGCAGCTGAGCCAAGGTCTCCTTGGATTATCTGGGTTTAGCAAGTTCTGTACAGGATACCTGGGATCCTAAGTAAGAGAGGAGGAGAAAATCAGGAATCTCACTGAGCCCAAGGGAAAAAGGATGCCCACAAATGAGGGGTCCCTAAAACTCCAAACCGTCCCAGTCATCCTAACATGATAGAAAAGGCACTAGATGGGAGGCCATAGGAATTCTGTTATCATGTGCCAAGTGGTTTACAGATATCATTTTTCTCTATCTCATTTACCAGATGACCTCCTTTAATCTTCATAACAATTCTTAGGTGGTTACTATTATTACTTCCAAGTTAACAGATCAGTACTGAAGCTGAGAGGTTCAGAAACTTACTGAAGGCCATAGGCTCAATAACCAAGCAAAGCAGAATTCCCAGGTTTCTGAAAGCAGAGCTCTTTTTTTTTTTTCGAGACAAGAGTCTCACTCTGTCACCCAGGCTGGAGTGCAGTGACACAATCTCAGCTCAATGCAACCTCCACCTCCCGAATTTAAGCAATTCTCTGCCTCAGCCTCCTGAGTAGCTGGGATTACAGGTGCTCACCACCATGACTGGCTAATTTTTTTGTATTTTTAGTAGAGATGGGGTTTCACCATTTTGGCCAGGCTGTTCTTGAACTCCTGGGCTCAAGCAATCTGCTCGCCTCAGCCTCCCAAAGTGCTGGGATTATAGGCGTGAGCCACCACGCCCTGCCAAAAGCAGAGCTTTTATTTTTTTATTTTATTTTTTTTGTGAGACAGTCTCACTCGGTTGCCCAGGCTGGAGTGCAGCGGCGTGATCTCAGCTCACTGCAAGCTCCACCTCCCAGGTTCATGCCATTCTCCTGCCTCAGTGTCCCCAGTAGCTGGGACTACAGGTGCCCACCACCACACCTGGCTAATTTTTTTGGTACTTTTAGTAGAGATGGGGTTTCACATGTTAGCCAGGATGGTCTCAATCTCCTGACCTTGTGATCTGCCCGCCTCAGCCTCCCAAAGTGCTGGGATTATGGGCGTGAGACACTGTGCCTGGCCCAAAAGCAGAGCTCTTAACCACCATGATATGCTATTTCATTTATAAGATTTTTTTTTTTTTTGAGCTGGAGTCTCACTCTTGTTTCCTAGGCTGGAGTGCAATGGCGTGATCTCCACTCACTGCAACCTCCGCCTCCCGGGTTCAAGCAATTCTCCTGCTTCAGCCTCCCGAGTAGCTACGATTACAGGCATGTACCACCACCCCTGGCTAATTTTGTATTTTCAGTAGAGATGGGGTTTCTCCATGTTGGTCAGGCTGGTCTCGAACTCCCGACCTCAGGTGATCTGCCCACCTCGGCCTCCCAAAGTGCTGGGATTACAGGCGTGAGCCACCGAGCCCAGCCAAGATGTTTTCAAGGACATTTATTTATCTTTATAGTTATTCTGTGGGATAAGAAAGTCAAAGATTTTTATTCTAAGTTTATAACTGATGCTTAAAGTGATTAATCAAAATCAATAATAATGATACTGAGATATAAATTATGAGTTCTAACCTAAAGTCAGATATTTTTTGGTTGACAGATCTTGAGTAAACTACTTTCTCTCTGGGTCTAAATTTCTTTCCTTCTGTAATCCCAGCTACTTGGGGGCCAAGGCAGGAGAATCGCTTGAGCCTGGGAGGCGGAAGTTGCAGTCAGCCGAGACTGGGCCACTGTACTCCAGCCTGGGTGACAGAGTGAGACCCTATCTCAAATAAACAAACAAACAAATAAACAAATTTCTTCTTCTTCTTTTTTTTTTTTTTTCAGAGACAGGGTCTTGCCCTGGATGGAGTGCAGTGATACAATCATGGCTCACTGCAGCCTCAAATCCCTGCGAGGATCACTTGAGTGATCCCCCTTCCTCTGCCTCCTGAGTGAGTAGCTGGGACTACAGGTGTATGCCACTGCACCTAGTTAATTTGTATTTTTAATTGAGACAGGGTCTTGCTCATTGCCCAGGGTACAGTGCAGTGGCACAATCGCAGCTCACTGTAGCCTTAACTTCCCAGGCTCAGGAACCTCCCACCTCAGTCTCCTGAGGAGGTGGGACTACAGGTGCATGCCACCACACCCGACTAACTTTTGTATTTTTTGTAGAGATGGGGCTTCACCATGTTTCCCAGGCTGGTCTTGAACTCCTGGGCTCAAGCAATCTCCTCGCCTCAGCCTCCCAAAGTGCTGGGATTATAGCTGTGAGCCACCGCACCTGGCTATTTAAAATTTTTTTGTAGAGATGGGATCTTGTTACATTGCTCAGGTTGGTCTCCAACCCCAGCCTCAAGCTATCCTTCCACCTCAACCTCCCAAAGTGTTGGGATTACAGGTATGAGCCCTGTAATCTAAATGTCTTCATCCATAAGTGAAAGAGAAAGACCAGACTCATGGTTTTCAACCTTTTTTGTTTTAGCAATAAAACCCTTTTAACTGAAATCTTACACTGGTGTGTGTGTGTGTGTGTGTGTGTGTGTGCGCGCGCACGCGCACATGTGCATTTTTTTTGATAAATAAAAGGAGAGCTCTGGTTAGAGCACAGGTAGGGAGGACTAGAGACATACTTGTCCCCCTCTCCCTTTCAACTTCCAGAAGTGGGTCTCTCTACAGAGTACAGCTGAAAACATGAAGTTTGAAACTAGCTAATGTTCTCTAGCATTTTATAAGGCTAAAAGTCTATGAAGCAGTCGGGCGTGGTGGCTCATGCCTGTAATCTCAGCACTCTGGGAGGCCAAGGCAGGAAGATCATGAGGTCAGGAGTTTGAGACCAGCCTGGCCAATGTAGTGAAACCCTATCTCTACTAAAAATACAAAAATTAGCTGGGCATGGTGGCATGTGCCTATAGTCCCAGCTACTCATGAGACTGAGGCAGGAGAATCACTTGAACTCAGGAGGCGGAGGTTGTGGAGAGCCAAGATCACACCACTGCACTCCAGCCTGGGCAACAGAGCGAGATTCCGTCTAAAAAAAATAAAAAGTCTATGAAGCAAATTGTTTAGCCTGACCATGCAGGTAAGGAGAGTAAGTGTAACACTATTTTTCTTACAATAGGGGTTAATATATTAGTTCCTAAAGATCCTCTGAGGGTCTTTTCTTTTTCTTTTTTTTGATACAAGGTCTTGCTCTGTCACCCAGGCAGGAGTGCAGTGGCACGATCATGGCTCACTGTTAGCCTCAACCTCCTGGGCTCAAGTAATTCTCCCACCATGGCTTCCTGAGTAGCCGGGTCCACAGGCACATGCTCTCACACAGGGCTAATTTTTAATTTTTTGTGGAAATGGGATCTCCCTGTGTTGTTCAGGCTGGTCTGGAAGTCTTGGGCTCAAGAGATCCTCCTGCCTTAGGCTCCCAAAGTGCTGGAATTACAGGCATGAGTCCCATGCCTGGTCTAAGGATCTCCCTGAAATGTGTGGGGATGTTTTTGACTGTCACAATGACTAAGACGCCTGGGGGCCAGGGATGCTAAATATCTCATCATGCAAATGATATTGCTACAAAATACAGACTTATGGCCCCAAATGCCAATGGCACCCCTTGAGAAAGACCAGGATAACAGAAGAGGAAGAGGAGGAGTAGGAGTAAATAGAGCAGTGACAGGAGAGGAAAGGGTGGGAAGTCCCTAAGAATCACATCAGATCAGGCCTGGTCTCAGGGCCTAGAATCTAGCTCTAATTGTGATATTGTAGAACTTTCAGGAAGGAGGCTGAGATCACACTTGATGGTGGTGGTGATATCCTCACAAGTCTGGCATTACCTCAAGTGCCCTGCCCTGTTCTCAATGATAGAATGATCAAACTCCCTTTCTGAGGATCCTGGTGCAGTTTCTGGTCTTATAGCTTTGCCAGTGCCCTTCAAACTGGGTGGAATCCTGAGGGTGCTGTTTTGTATACTTTCAACTTTTCAGAACACTTCCTTTGCGCTTCCTGCACTTCTGTGGGAACAACCTGAGGGCAAGAGCTGTTTCTTCTCTTAGACTCTGAACTCACAATGTCTCTTCTGTTAGATTGGGAGTTTCCTGAAAGTGGAGCCAAGACTTCTGTTTTTTCATTCCTTTCAGTTATCAAGAAAACAAATCATGCCTGCTGATTAATATACCTGAGAAGAAAATGATACCACATGGCTGATCTTCACAGGAGCCATGGTGGCCGAGCAGCTGTTTCAAGTACAAGGCAAAAATGCTTCCTCCCAAGATTTCTTCTGTCACTACTTTGGCACTGACTATGTGCTAGCTTCCAGAAAAGCAAGAATCCTCATATCACTCCTGAAAAAGAGAACAGAAGAAAAACAAACTAGCCGTGCCTGTGATAACAGGAGTTATTTGTAGCAGTCAGTTCATTTCTCTCTCTTTTTTTTTCTGGGACAGAGTCTCGCTCTGTCACCCAGGCTGGAGTGCAGTCGTGTGATCTTGGCTCACTGCAAGCTTTGCCTCCCAGGTTTATGCCATTCTCCTGCCTCAGCCTCTCAAGTAGCCGGGATTACAGGCACATGCCACCACGCCCGGCTAATTTTTTATATTTTAAGTAGAGACGGAGTTTCACTGTGTTAGCCAGGACGGTCTCGATTTCCTGACCTTGTGATCCACCAGCCTCAGCCTCCCAGTGTTGGGATTACAGGTGTGAGCCACTGCACCCGGCCGAGTTAGTCCATGACCAACATGGGCCTGGTGGGAGTGGTGGCAGGGAGTAGGTTTGGATCAGCTGATGAGGCTCCAAAAAACACAAAATAACTCGAATGCAACCAGAAGGCAACACAGCAGCAAGTGCAAAATAATATATTAAGATGTTAATGTTGGATTTGTATATACGTGAGCTCTCAAGGACATGAATTGTGCCTTAAATTGTACACCTTTATATCACTAGAGCCTAGTACATGGTAAGGATAGGCAACAAATGTTCAACAAAATATATGACACAACTCTTTTTTTCTTCTTCTCCTAAAATGTATCTTCCTACATTTAGCTTTTCATGAAGTTATTCCTCTGCTAGACATCTTCAATGACGTGCTGATTTATGCAAAACCCTTGGTAAGCTGGGTGTGGTGGCATGTGCTTGTAGTCCTAACTACTCAGGAGACTGAGGCAGGAAGATCACTCGGGCCCAGGAGTTGGAGGCTGCAGTGAGCCATGATGGTGCCACTGTATTCCAGCTTGGGTGACAGAGTGAGACCCTAACTCTAAAAAAAAAAAGTTCACATGGGTATTTGTACTTCGTATTTTGCTAAACATTTTAGGTAAATTTTTAAATATATGCAAAAACACACATATTAGTATAATGAACTCATGCATCCATCACCTTGCTTCAACAATTCCTTGCTGAGAGTAGTTTTAAAGTTGTCTGAATGTCTTTAGGTGGAATATCTTCAAATATTTATCCCTGTCTATTTTATTGATGTTTGTTACCCATCTGGCTCCTGAAAATACGAGTCCATGACTCTTGATATACTCCTGGCCATAATGGTCTTTTTGCTTACCCTCCCCACCAAAAGTTTTTTTCCCTTTTCTCCAAGATTTTGCTCATGCCATTGCCTATGCTTGGAATGTTCTTTCTCTTTCCCATTTACCAAATCTAATGCATCTTTGGTGCTCAAATGTCACCTCTCCTCTGATGAAACAGCTTAAGGTGACAGCTCCATCCTGTCAATCCTCACTTAGCCTTTAACAGAGTGCCTCATATTACAATTATATGGGTATGTCTTCTTTGTCCCTTGACAAATTGTAAGCTCCTGGGGGACAGGTCTCATGTCTGATTCATTTCTGTGTACCCAATGTAAAAGGGAGAATATAGTTCCTGATTTGCAAATGTCTGTTGAATGAATGACCATAAAAATTGTGCTCCAAAGGGCTCACAGTCACAAAGCATTCAAAGTGGAGTAGATTGTAGCAATAGCAGTAACAAACTCTTAGTGAATCCCATCTAAACATCAAGCACTCCTCACAGGCCACAGCCAATATGGGGCTAAGGCTTCAAAGACAGAAGAATGAAGAATGAGTCCTGAGTCTCCTCTCTAGGGCTCAGATTAATTAAAGCTCACTATTCCCATTGTGGGAACTCACTGGGCACACAAATATCTTTCCTTCTTTCTGCTAGATTTTGGAGATATAAAAATAATAAAAATAAGACATAGCCTCTGTTTTGAAGAAACTCACAGTATATTTTTGTGATTTGATGCGAAAAACTCCACCATCTCTTATCATCAATGAACACCCAGGCTAGGCATGGTGGCTCACGCCTGTAATCCCAGCACATTGGGAAGCTGAGGACGGTGGATATCTTTTTTTTTTTTTGTTTGTTTGTTTTGGAGACGGAGTCTCGCTGTGTCGCCCAGGCTGGAGTGCAGTGGCCGGATCTCAGCTCACTGCAAGCTCCGCCTCCCGGGTTTATGCCATTCTCCTGCCTCAGCCTCCCGGGTAGCTGGGACTACAGGCGCCCGCCACCTCGCCCAGCTAGTTTTTTGTATTTTTTAGTAGAGACGGGGTTTCACCGTGTTAGCCAGGATGGTCTCGATCTCCTGACCTCGTGATCCGCCCGTCTCGGCCTCCCAAAGTGCTGGGATTACAGGCTTGAGCCACCGCGCCCGGCCTGGACGGTGGATATCTTAAGCCCAGGAGTTCAAGATCAGCCTGGACAACATGGCGAAATCCCATCTCTACAAAAAAAAAAAAAAAAAATTAGCCAGATGTGGTGGCGTGTGCCTGGAGCCCAAGCTACTCAGGAGGCCGAGGCAGGAGGATTGCTTGAGCTTGGGAGGCAGAGGTTGCAGTGAGCTGAGATCGCACCATCACACTCCAGCCTAGGAGACAGTGAAACCCTATCTCAAAAATAAATAAATACATAAATAAATAAACACTCTTGGTTTGGCAATTCCGACAATCAAACTGCTTGTAGTTCTCACAAGATTAAGTTCTTTGAGAACTCCTTCCCTTACAAAAACTGTTGCTGCCATTTTTTGGTAATTACTTGTTTACCCTGTGTGCCTCCTCACTAAGTAGTAAGCTCTTTGAGGATGTGGATTTTTGTCATGTTCATGATCTCCTACACTTCAGAGCAGCATCATGATTCTGTCAGAAGCAATAAAGTAATAAATGATGTTCAGGAAATTGGTTGACAATGAGAAGAAAAATAAAAGTAGATCCCTACCTCACAACATATTTAAAAAATTATACCTAGGCTGGGCATGGTGGCTCATACCTGTAATACCAGCATTTTGGGAGGTTGAGGTGGGTGGATCACTTGAGGTCAGGAGTTTGACACCAGCCTGGCCAACACGGTGAAACCCTATTTCTACTCAAAATACAAAAATTAGCTGGGTGTGGTGACACATGCCTGTAATCCCAGCTACTAGGGAGGCTGAAGCAGGAGAATTGCTTGAACCTGGGGGGCAAAGGTTGCAGTGAGCCAAGATCACCCCTCTGCACTCCAGCGTGGGTAACAAAGTGAGATTCTGTCTCAAAAAATGAAATAAAATAAAACAAAATAAAATAAAGACAAATAATTATACCTAAAAGGCTGGTACAGTGGCTCACACCTGTAATCTCATCACTTTGGGAGGCAGAGGCTCAGGAGGATTGCTTGAACCCAGGAGTTCAAGACCAGCAACATAGTGGGACCCGATCTCTACAAAATATTTTAAAATATCAGCCAGGTGTGGTGGCACATGCCTATAGTCCCAGGTACTCAGAAGGCTGAGGTGGGAGAATTGCTTGAGCCTGGGAGATGGAGACTACAGTGAGCAGTTATCACGCCACTGCAGTCCACCTGGGTGACAGAGCCAGACCCTGTATCACTCAGGTTGGGCACAGTGGTTCACACCTGTAATCCCAGCACTTTGGGAGGCCGAGGCAGGTGGATCACTTGAGGTCAGGAGTTCGAGACCATGGCCAACATGGCGAAACCCCGTCTCAACTAAAAATACAAAAATTATCCGGGCGTGGTGGCGCGTCCATAGTCCCAGTTACTCAGGAGACTGAGACACAAGAATCGTCTGAACCCAGGAGGCAGGGGCTGCAGGGAGCCCAGATTGAACCACTGCATTCCAGCCTTGGTAACAGAGCAAGACACCGTCTCAAAGAAAAAAAAAAAAAAGCACTTGGATTAAAAAACAAAATGAAACACAATAAAATACTGTATAGTCACAGCTACATATAATTTTTAAAAATGGATTGGGAGGGCCGGGCGCGGTGGCTCAAGCCTGTAGTCCCAGCACTTTGGGAGGCCGAGACGGGCGGATCACGAGGTCAGGAGATCGAGACCATCCTGGCTAACACGGTGAAACCCCGTCTCTACTAAAACGAAGAAAAACTAGCCGGGCGAGGTAGCAGGCGCCTGTAGTCCCAGCTACAGGGGAGGCTGAGGCAGGAGAATGGCGTAAACCCGGGAGGCAGAGCTGGCAGTGAGCTGAGATCCGGCCACTGCACTCCAGCCTGGGCGACAGAGCGAGACTCTGTCTCAAAAAAAAAAAAAAAAAAAAAAAAGGATTGGGAGAACACAAGCTAATTCTAATCCATAATAGTTGCTTCTGGAGAAGATGAGAGGGTAATGGGCTTGAGAGTAGAAAAAACAGGTAAGTTTAACTTTTATTGTATTACCTAGCTTTTAAGAAATGAGTAAGCAAATAAATCATAAGGCCAATAGTCAATTTAGGGTGATGGGTGTACAGTGTTTATAACATTCTCCGTATTAAGTTTCACAAAATAAAAATAATTATTTTTATTTTAAGTACATGAGATGCCTGTAGATGATGTAAATAATTCCCTCTAATTTTCTGTTGGTCCCAGTATAAAG
This sequence comes from Trachypithecus francoisi, assembly GCF_009764315.1. Classification (NCBI taxonomy): domain Eukaryota; kingdom Metazoa; phylum Chordata; class Mammalia; order Primates; family Cercopithecidae; genus Trachypithecus; species Trachypithecus francoisi. The sequence goes on from NW_022681473.1 coordinate 62,647,433, forward strand.
CTGACTTTTCTAGACGTTCTGTGGACTCACAGGCCATCCTAGTTCCGTTCACCAGACAGATCCAGGCGGACGCCCAGAGGCGTGTGAACTGGGGCTACAGGTTTGCAAGGTATTGAGTTCACATGCTGCTGAAAAATCAGTTACGAAGGCATACGTAGGGGTGGGGCAGTATGGTGTACAAAAAGGAGGGTATGGCAGGAGCGGGGGCCGCAGGAACTGGGTTAGGAAAGTGTGCAGAGATGTATGAATTGGCATGACAGCCTAACTAAGACGCGGAATGTGGGGGCCGTGGAGGTCCCGCAAGGCTCTTCAGCTCTCAGTTTCTGGAGCTCAAGCCGTACCTCTGCTTTCACTGTTCATCGGGAACAGGCTGCTCTGTTCATTTCCTTGATGGCCACCCCTCCTCCCTCTCGGTCACTCCCCTCCCCATCAACAAATCCCAAAGCGCCTCACCCGGGACCGTGGACCTCGCGGAGCCACCGTTGCCTCAGATCGTGGACCACCAACCTATTCTCCCGCCAATTCGGCCCTCTAACCTTCGCCTTCTGACCCCGAGAGCTACTCTTCCGCCTTCCGTAGCACAGGAATGCGTTCTGGGCCTCAAGAAGCTGCTGTTTTTGAAAATGACTCCTACCGAGGCAAGACGGCAGGTGCTGCAGCCAGGAAAATATATTTGCGTGTGTTTTAATGTTTATTTTCACTCACTACAACCCTTTCTCGTGGAGGGAGCGGAATTTAAACTTCCGTGTCAGCCTCAGTGCAGTTTGGGAAACGTAGTTCCTAGTACCCACGTCTCGCTCCTTGGAGGCCAGACTGAGGGAGCGTCGCGAAAGTTTCCCGTTTAGGAACTCTCCTATTTCGCTTTCCACAGGGAAGAATTGGTTAAATAGTTCCACTGAAAATAATGCGATTCAAATTTCTCATTTTCCAAGAACGCTCCCTTGCTGAAGCTTGCAAGGGCACGGGACTTCTCTCTCCTTGATCCTGAAACGTGCAGCAGGTAGATAACCTCCTGATCCCTGACAGTCTCCGCCTGTTTTTGATGCCCCGCCCCCTCTGCTGGAGTCCGAGCCGCCGATTGGCTAGGAGCACTTGAACGGCGGAAGCAGCTGGCTCGCGCGGGACTGCGGTGAGGGGGCGAGCCGTGAAGATGGCGGCAGTGGTGGAGGTGGAGGTTGGAGGTGGTGCTGCTGGGGAACGGGAGCTGGATGAGGTAAGCGGAGTTGAGAGACGAGGAGAGACAGCCTGAGACTGAGGGCAGGGGCAGTGAGGTATTGAGAGGTGGGGGTCTTAGGAGAGACGGGAAAGATCCTGAGAGGGAAGGAGCTGACTAGGGGGCGGGTGCGTGGAGAGGGAAGTCAGAGGCACTACTGACTTGCGGACTCCGAGGCGGCCTTGGGAGTAGAAGACTTGCATTAGCTTCAAGGTTGGAGATGGAGGACAGAGAGAGAGAGGTCGGAGGGATGGGGGTGTTAAGATTTTGTGATTACTAGCTGGGAGTCTTAGGGTAGGACCGAAGGGCTAAGAGGTAGTTTGAGTTAGAGGGGCGTGAATTTCTTCAGGGGCTTCCTCTGTGAGAGAGGACTCTGTCTAAGCCTAGGATGGGGGTTGGGGACACAGACCTGGAAAGAGTGCTAATCCACTAGTAGTATAGCTTTGAGTTATCTTGAAGTTGGAAATGTTTTGTTTATCCTTACATTCTAAGATTTTGTATCTAATGTACGCTCAGTAAAGTTTTCGTCAACGAATGAAGGAACAAGTGGATGAATAAATGATTGTATGCCGGAATTCATGCATTTATTCACTTAATAAACATTATGACTTTTGCTCTGGATCCTGGGCCAGGTGCTAGGGAGACAAGGGGCCCCTCCGTTGAAGAGCCCACAATCTAGTGGTGGGAGACAGACAAGAATAGTCATTGCATTAAAGATATAATGGTGGCACTGAGAAGTGTGTAACAGTTCAGCTTGGGATAGGGAAGGCTTCCCGGAGTTGCTGAGTTTTAAACGATAAGTAAGTGTCTCTCTCTCTCCCTCTAGACTTATGAGTTCCTTGAGGGTGAGCTCCTTGAGATTGTATGTTCCCTTTACCTATCTAATTGGCATTTAAAGACTGGGATATTAAATTACCAGTGGTCCTTGAAGGAATCACTAGGAGAAAGGAGATGTTGAGTGTGAAAGGAGTGAAGGAACAGGGCAGAGAAGCAGAGAGAGAGGTGAAAAAGGAAAAATGAAAAGATTCTGAAGCCAGAGGCATAGAGATCTAGTGGTGTTTGTGATCCTGCACATGCCAGCATATGGACAGAGACATCACAGGGGTAGGAGGAAGGGGATTGGTTGTCAGAGATAAAACCAGGGAGATCTCTGAGGGGTCAGAATCTTAGAGGCCCCTTGCTGTGTGTTGGGTGTGGGAAGAGTGGGGAGGATTGGGGATGACTGAAGATGAGATTCAGAGAAAGGAAGAAGTGGACTTGCCTGGTAGTGGGATGAGTTGGAGGAGTTGGGTTACCTGATTGAGATCATTAAGATGGGAGGAAGGGACTGAGAAGTTGGCAGGTGATCACAGCAGGGGAATTTTTAAAGAAGTGTTGTAGTCTTCTACCTCCCAATCACTAGAGACTATAGGTGTTTGGATACTGGTTGGTTGGTTAGGTGAAGTGGGTGTGGAAATGACCTCTAAGACCCCTTCTGGCTTTTACATTTCTGTGATTACAGTTGGCTGTGGTTCAATGAGATATATTTGAAGACACTTTGGAAAGAGTAGATACTGCATTGAAGTTCTTATTTATGGTTTGTTAGTCATGGGCTCTCCCTTGAGACAATTATGTATATCTCAAAGCTTTAGTTATGTATGTCAGGGTTCATTGAGATAAAGAGCAGAAGTTTTGGCAGAGGAGAAAATAACATTTTCTTTCCTTCCTTCCCTCCCTCCCTTCCTTCCTCCTTCCTTCCTCCTTCCCTCCTTCCTTCCTTCCTTTTTTTTTTTTTTTGAGATGGAGTTTTGCTCTTGTTGCCCAGGCTGGAGTGCAGTGATGCAATCTTGGCTCACCACAACCTCTGCCTTCTGGGTTCAAACAATTCTCCTGCCTCAGCCTCCTGAGTAGCTGGAATTACAGGCATGCACCACCATGCCCGGCTAATTTTTTGTATTTTTATTAGAGACAGGGTTTTTCCATGTTGGTCAGGCTGGCCTTGAACTCCCGACCTCAGGTGATCCGCCCTCCTCGGCCTCCCAGATGTGCTGGGATTACAGGTGTGAGTCACTGTGCCCGGCTAAGCAAATAACATTTTCATTAAGACATTTTTGATTTTTGTTTCTTAGCTTTTCTTTATTGTTTTAAGGACTTAAGAGCTTCTAGTAGTATAATAGACTTTACAGAGTGTCATGCATAGAAGTTAACTTTATATGAACCACTAGCATTCATCCCAGAAACCTTGTTACTTATTTCATTTCCTGAGAAAAAGTATAATCTGTTGTCCGGAAATTACATGTGGACTGGTTCTATCTTTTTTGTTGTTGTGTGTTTGAGAAAGTAAGCTCTGAGAAGCAGGAACTGTCATCCCTTCAAGCTCCAAAAATAACAGAGGTCTGGTCTGGCAGACCTTAGTTTGTATTCAAGTTTCTACTAATGTCTCCCCAGCTGTTTCTTTGCAGCCTTAGCTTGTGAAAGAGAAGGTGAAATCCGTCTTTAATATGTAATTATGGGGTCTACCATGTGTCTTGCACTGAGAATTCAAAGATGAGTAAGACAGGAGCTTTACCAATTTACAGTTGAGTGAAGAGACATGCAAATAGTGTATTATAATATTAGATAATTGCTGTAATGGAGGCATGTAACAAATGCAGTGGGGCACAAGAGATCAAGCGCTTGAGTCGACTGGGGGAGTCTTTACGATAGAGATGGGTTTGAGCTGAAAAAGGTTGGGTTTACAAAAGAGCAGTGGTTTACATGTGGCGTTAATGTTGCCTCCTCTGTAGCACTTTCTGTTTGATTGATAGACTCTAATGTGGAGCTGAGATTATAATTGGGTAATGGGTAGCCTGGCTAAGATGGAGCTGTTGTACTTTTCTATTTCTTGGGAAAGAATGTACACGCTGTGTACATTCAGGATGTTATACCTATGTTTTCCAATTTTAGATGCCATTAGCATGATACATGGTCTGGAATAGCATTCATTCATATTCCTTTTCTCTTTTTTTGCCTGGTTTCGTTAATACTTTCTCTAGAAATTGAGACGTAATTTAGGCTTTCCTAACGGTTTCTTCCTTTGGAGAGAGAAATAGAAAAGAAGGTTTAGGAAAAGAGCTACCGGTAGAAAAGGCTACTGTTTCTTCAGCTCTTACCATACACCAGCCTCTGTTTAAAACCTGCGTCATCTTATTTATTACTAACAGTAGGCCTGTGAATTAGATGGAGCTAACCCCATTTTATAAATGAGACTGAGGCTAGAGAGGCTAAGGAACTTTCCTAGGATTCCACAGTTTGTGAGTAGGGAAGTACAGCTTATGATCCAGGCCTTCCTATGCTATACGGAGCTTAGCCCATTCTATGCTGAGCACCTGGGTTCCGTTTGTGCTCTAGGGGGTGGGTACTTTAAAATTGTATAGTCTTAATCATCTCATGTGTAAAAATGGATACCATATATTTGATAAGTGGCTGTGATTCAAAAGAGCATTTTGAATTTCACATTTGTGAGGAAAGTTTTATTAGTATTCCCTATTTATGATTGAGGAAGCTGAGGTTCAGAGGATTTGAGATATGTCAAAGGTCTTGAGACTACCAAGTGGTGTCACAAAGATTTAAACCCACGTTTCCAGATTCCAGAGTGTTTGTTTCCCTTCGTTCTAAAGACCCAAACTCTTTTCTTTGTATAAAAGTTCCATTTTCAAAGCATAAAGCAGCATTTCATCCCTGAGGGGATCAAAATGAGGGTTAACCAAAAGAATATTGGTTTTTCTATACAGATCCTTTAACTCACTGATAACTGGATTCTGCTGAACCCTGTTCAGGAGGAATGATTAGCCTATTGGTAGTTAGGGATAAGAGAGATGGGCCTAGCCAGCTCAGGTCAGGTGTTAAACTGGCCATGATGACTGCTTAAGCTCAGTTTTGTCTCTCAGCCTGGCAAAGTACAGCATGCTTGAGATGCTAGTAGGATAAGATGTGGGTACCAGTTAGGTGGCCCAAAGGCCAATCTAATCCTGGAGCTAGTGATTTCCTCCTCAAAGGGGAGGCTAACCAACCTCTGAGAGGAATTAGATGCACCCTTTGGGCACAGAAAGCTAACTTGGGAATTAAGGTAGAAAAGCACTTCAATACCCAATAGGGCCAGCCAGGGCATTGCCTGGCGGCTGGTGACTGTGAATCTGGATGTGTCCACTCCCAAGTCCTATTTATCTGCCAAAATGATGTGAAATCATGCAGATTCAGTGAGGAGTTTCCAGCTCAAGCCAGAGTTCAAAGCAGGTATCCCAGCCTGCAGCTAACTTGAGGTATTAATATTATTGCCTCAGGTGAATAATTTACCTCTCTTTGGCCCTGTTTTACTCTTGTTAAAAGAGGAGATTAGACTAGATTGGTGGTTTTTAAACCTTTATTTAGTCATGAATCCTTTTATTCAAACAAAATCTCACTCTGAAGCCTTGTGGTCCTTGAATGGATTCAACAGAACCCCTAAGGTGCTTGAAGCCACCCTTTGAAAACCAAGGATTTTTCTGTTATAGTCCACTGATTGGGTCAGCCCACTTTTTAAATTTAAAAAAAATTTTTAAAATTTTTTTGAGATGGAGTCTCGCTCTGTCGCCAAGGCTGGAGTGCGGTGGTGCGATCTCGACTCACTGCAAGCTCCGCCTCCTGGGTTCACGCCATTCTCCTGCCTCAGCCTTCCTAGCAGCTGGTACTACAGGTGCCCGCTACCACGCCCAGCTAATTTTTTGTATTTTCAGTAGAGACGGGGTTTCACCGTGTTAGCCAGGATGGTCTTGATCTCCTGACCTCGTGATCCGCCCGTCTCGGCCTCCCAAAGTGCTGAAATTACAGGTGTGAGCCCCCATGCCTAGCCTGGGTGACCCCACTTTGTGTTCCCTCAGCCCACTTGTACTTTGCCTAGGGCAGCCCCACCAAGCATTATAAAATTGTCTGCCTTCCCCACTAGACTGTAAGCTTCATGAGAGAGCAGAGTCCAAGTGTATCTTGCTCACCATTGTATTCTCTTCACTCAGCATGTTTCTGGCATACAGTAGGCACCCAATAAGTATTTGATAATCATTATTTTTGATTAGTAGTATGATAGCTACCATTTAGTGGATGTTTGTGATATGCTAGCTCTTCTGCCTAATGGTATATGCTTTTTTATTAAATGTTTATGACATCCCTATGAGAATTGAATTATTAGATGAAATCGTCTCCAGCTCTTTCTGGCTCTAGCACTCTATGTACTGTTTCTAATTACTGCCAGGCTTTGTTGGTGCTGTCCAGTCTGCCTAGAATACCTTTCTTTTCCCTTATTGCTTTTTGAAATTCCACCTGCCCCTTAAAGTTCTAGCTCCCTTGGCTTCTTGGACTATTCTGATCTACACTGATACCTTTTCGCCTTGCCTTTTATGGTTTTCTCTGTTTAAGTTTGTTCCCTCATTTCTCAACTTAGTCCTCAAACTTCTGAAACATTTGTGTGCCTGGCACTTTGGTGTGCCTGATAATACCAAGATGGATAAAGTGTGATAATTGCCCTCAGAGAGTTCACAGACTGGTATGAGTAGAGAAAGAGTGATAAGTACATGCAAAATATGTCACAGATACTGTGATAGTGAGGGGGGTGTGGTGGGTACATCAAGGAGGAAGTGGCAGTGAGTGTTACGTCTCCTTTTCCCAGATAGGTTGGTAAACCCCCAGCGGGCAGGCTGTGGAAGTGCCCGTCCCTTGCTTCTTCAAGCAGTAATCACTGGGTTTTTGTGTGTCCTTTCCCCTGTGGTTCTCTCCTTATAGACATTTAGTAAATGTACCTTGTTGCCAGGGATTTTCTTCTCTAGAGATTTTTGGTCCGAGCCAGTATCTTACTGAGGGATCAAGGCATATGTGACTGAAGTTTAGTGTGGATATCTGACTACCTCTGGATTTTTTTAGGCATGTAAAGTGAGTGTTGGCAAGTGTAGTGGGGAAAAAGCCATAAAGTAGTAAACAGTGGACTCATATTCTAGACTAGGAATAGCAGATTTATTTTATCTCAGAGACAGCCACCTGATCATAGATACTTAGAAGCCTGTATTGAGAAGGGTTCTGAAGCCAGGGCTTAGCAGAAAAGAGTGCTGACGGTGAAATAATACAGATTACTTATTCTGTGCCTAGTCCTGTGCCAAGTGTTTTAAATGCATTCTTTTTTTTTTTTTAGACAGTCTCACTCTGTCACTCAGGCTGGAGTGCAGTAGAGTGATCTTTGCTCACTGCAACCTCGGCTTCCCAGGCTCAAGTGATTCTCCCACCTCAGCCTGCCAAGTAGCTGGGACCACAGGTATGCACTACCATGCCTGGCTAACTTTTTGTAGAGACAGAGTTTCACCATGTTGCTCAGACTGGTCTCGAACTCCTGTACTCAAGCAATCTGCCTGCCTCGGCCTCCCAAAGTGTTGGGATTACAGGCATGAGCCACTGCGCCCAGCCCTTAGATTCATGATCTAATTTAATACCATAACCTTATAAGATATGTACTCTTATTACCATCTCATTCTATAGATGTGGAAGCTGAGGCATAGAGAATTTAAGTAACTTGCCCAATGTTATACAGCCAGGTGAGTGACAGAACTGGGGTTCAAATCCAAGACTACTTCAGTGCTTGTGCTGTTAACCACAACGGGCAATATGAGTACTCTATACTGCCCATCCTGTTCTACGCTAGACATTTCCATTTTGTACATTTGGGTCTTCCTTTCCGGAGGTGATTTAACTGGAGTCATGGTATTTGTCTTTCCCACCAGACTGTGTTCTCCTTGAAAGGAAGGCCTTTTCATTCCTTTATCCTTTGTGCCTGGCATAGAGTATGACTCAATAAATGTATAAATATGTGAACTCAGGAAAGATTCCAGTCTCTCTGTACCTCAGTTTTTTGTCTGTGAAATGATGGGTTTGGACTAGGTGACCTTTGAGATCTTTTGCAGCTTTGAAAGACTTGGATCCCAGAGTTTTATTTTGGCCATGTTTCTTATAACTCTCATCAGGTACTCAGTAAATACTAGTGAATGACTGAATGAATGAGTGAATGAAGATATAATTCTTCTTCTCCTTTTTTTTTTTTTTTTTTTTTGAGACGGAGTCTCTCTGTTGTCCAGGCTGGAGTGCAGTGGTGCGACCTTGGCTCACTGCAACCTCTGCCTCCTGGGTTCAAGTGATTCTCCTTTCTCAGCCTCCTGAGTAGCTGGGACTACAGGTGCGTGCCACCACGCCTGGCTATTTTTTTGTATTTTTAGTACAGACAGGGTTTCACCATGTTAGCTAGGACGGTCTCCATCTCCTGACCTCGTGATCCGCCCGCCTTGGCCTCCCAAAGTGCTGGGATTATAGCTGTGAGATTATAGGCGTAAGCCACCACGCCTGGCCTATAATTATTCTTAATAATCTGTGCTCATAATTAACATTGGGATGACAAAATTAAAAATGGTGATGGGGAAGGAGTAGACAAAAAGGCTTACATATAGCCTCTTATTCCATCACCTTTGACTTTGGAATTCAGCCAAAACCTCATGCTGTGCCAGATACCCTGGCAGATTCCCATTTGAATTCCCATTCCAATACCTGCCACCGCCAGCTCACCCTTGCTTTTTTTTCAGGTCACTTTTTTTTTTTTTTTGAGACGGAGTCTCGCTCTGTCGCCCAGGCTGGAGTGCAGTGGCTGGATCTCAGCTCACTGCAAGCTCCGCCTCCCGGGTTTACGCCATTCTCCTGCCTCAGCCTCCCGAGTAGCTGGGACTACAGGCGCCTGCCACCTCGTCCGGCTAGATTTTTGTATTTTTTAGTAGAGACGGGGTTTCACCATGTTAGCCAGGATGGTCTTGATCGCCTGACCTCGTGATCCGCCCGTCTTCGCCCCCCAAAGTGCTGGGATTACAGGCTTGAGCCACCGTGCGCGGCCTTTTTTTTTTTTTTTTTAAAGAGACGGAGTCTTGCTCTGTCGCCCAGGCTGGAATGCAGTCGTGCGATCTTGGCTCACTGCAAGCTCCGCCGCCTGGGTTCACACCATTCTCTTGCCTCAGCCTCCCGAGTAGCTGGGACTACAGGCGCCCGCCACCACGCCTGGCTAATTTTTTTTTGTATTTTTAGTAGAAACGGAGTTTCACTGTGTCAGCCAGGATGGTCTCGATCTCCTGACCTTGTGATCCGCTGCCTCGGCCTCCCAAAGTGCTGGGATTACAGGCGTGAGCCACTGGGCCCGGCCTGTTTCAGGTCACTTTTTTATTATGGCTTAATAACACATCTACCTCCAGAAGGAATTTAATATGTCAATCGATCAGTAAGGGGGTTAGGAGAGAGGGGAAGGAAAGATGAAGAGGAATGTTTTAATTCGTTGAGTGCAAGGACTATTTTTCTCATCTTTGTGCGTTCCTCAGTGCCTTGCTCAGAGCTTGGCACATAGTCCATATCAATATATTTATTGAGTAAATAAGAATGCTTCTAGGTGTGGATTCTGTCAAGGATAAAGGGAATGTTGACTAAATCGCAAAGTGTGACTGGCATGCGTACTATTTGACCGTATCAGTATTTGTTTTTGAACTGCCTATGAAATATTTTCATTGGATTCATTTAAATTAATGCCAAATTGGTCCTTACCAGTGAGTCATCGGCACTGCTTTCTGCTCCCATAGCTCCCTGTACAGATTTCCGTCAGCACTTACCATATCGTATTGTCTCTTCCATTAGGCAGGGAACTCCTTGAGGGGACTGCACCTTATCATTTTTTTCATCTCTGTATTTTCAGCACCTAATCTTGCACAGTGGCTAGCATGGAGTAGTTATTCAAATATTTATTGAACTTGAATTTTTATTTTCTATTTTTTTGAGACAGAGTCTCGCCCTGTTTGCCCAGGCTGGAGTGCGATCTTGGCTCACTGCAACCTCTGCCTCCTGGGTTCAAGTGATTCCTGCCTCAGCTTCTAGAGTAGCTGGGATTACAGACACTGCCACCACGCCCAGCTAATTTTTGTGCTTGAAAATGAATCTTAAATCTAGTCCATCCACCCATGTTGAACATCCCCAGAAAATGGACACCAGTGTGTATGTGAACCCGTCTAATGATAGCGAGCTAATCATTCCATGGTCAGACTATTGCTTCTTTGAATGCCTCTGTCGGAGTGTCCCTCAGGTTGGATTAGATTCTTATTTCTGTATTGCTTCAACTTTTTAGTCCTCATCATACCTTTTCCCAGATTCTGCTTCTTTGCATCTCTGACTTGCCATGGCACAAACACTGCCAGAGAATGCCTCTGGGGGATGTAGGCCCAGTACTCCTGGCTTTATTTGGTCTGAAATCTTACTCCGTGGAAGGCAACCCAATATAATCCATCTTGTGTCATTTCTCATCTCTATGTTATTTGTGTTTTCCCTTGAAGTCATTTGTTACCTTTATTCCTCAGAGAAAAATTTGTAGGTAAACATAAACTCATTAGTTCCCTCTAAAGTGAAACTTTCCCAAGAGGATGCTGGATCATGGCCGTGGGGTTTTTGGCCCCAGGCAGCTAGGGAGAGACTGGGGAAAGGGGAGGCAGAGAGCACAACCCCTGCCAAGGTTTCTGTTCATTTTGTCCTCCTTTTTCACAGGGTGTTATCAGTAACTCAATGCATTCTGTTACTTAGAAGCCTCATGTGACATTTTACTCCCTATTGCTCATAGGATTGAGCCTAACTACCTCTGAGCTTGTCATTTAGTGCCCTGCAAAAAGTCTTTTCTCCTATTTTAATGATAACAGGAATAGCTAACTTTTTTAGTGCATACTATGTGCCAGGCAGTAAAGTAAGCATTTTACAAGTGTAATCTCTTAATTCTTTTTTTTTCTTTTGAGACAGAGTTTTGCTCTTGTTGCCCAGGCTGGAGTGCAGTGGTGGATCTCTGCTCACCACAACCTCCGCCTCCTAGGTTCAAGCGATTCTTCTGCTCCAGCCTCCTGAGTAGCTGGGATTACAGACATGCGTCCCCATGCCCAGCTGATTTTGTGTTTTTAGTAGAGACGGAGTTTCTCCATGTTGGTCAGACTGGTCTGGAACTCCCGACCTCAGTGATCCGCCCGCTTCGGCCTCCCAAAGTGCTGGGATTACAGGCGTGAGCTACTGCTCCCGACCTTAATTCTTTTAAAAAACCTTTTATTTGAATTTATTTTATCCTGAATTTATTCTCTTACCGTACGTTTTTGTTTGATGCATTTCTTCTGGGATCTTTTTCTTCTGTGCAACCACCTCTTCTGGTTAAGGAACGATTTTCTCCTTTTTGGTAGGATCATCTCAGTGTGGCAGGGGAGCTCATGTATAGATTAATTTGGTCTTGAGCTCTGTAAATATGGCAGTGCATCTTGGGTGCTTCATGTACCTGGATGTGTTCGATGACCAGATATTCCATTAATACCTCTTAACTCTTTATTTTAACCTTTGAGATGGAGTCTCGCTCTGTCGCCCAGGCTGGAGTGCAGTGGTGCGATCTCGGCTCACTGCAACCTTTGCCTCCCAAGTTCAAACGATTCTCCCACCTCAGCCTCCCCAGTAGCTGGGATTACAGGCACCCGCCACCATGCCTGGCTAATTTTTGTATTTTTGTAGGATGGAGTTTCGCCATGTTGGCCAGGCTGATCTTGAACTCCTGACCTCAGGCGATCTGCCCACCTTGGCCTTCCAAAGTGCTGGGACTACAGGTGTGAGCCACTGTACCTAGCTCATCTAAACTGTTAAGTTCAGCATTACTCTGCATTTTTAAGTGTGTGCAGCAAAAATTCACTCTTTTTGGGCCATGAACCCTGTGCCCAGCCTCACTGTTTGACTTAGGCACACTTACTGATGCCACATTTGTAACAATGGAATGGCTTACATTGTTTCTATAAAGTGACATCTTTCAGATACTTTGTGGCTTTTTGGATTTGCATCGCTCCCCCAACCTCCCTCCACCCCCATGGCCTGGGCAGTTTCTTGCGTCTCCTTATATGAAGATTTTCATGTCTTGATTTGCATGATTTTGTGGGATGTTCTGGGTCGAATTAATAGGCAACCATTTTCACAGATCATCTTAGGCTGCTTACTGGAAGAGGAAGAGCTAATTCTGTTTCAATACTGTTATGATCTTAATTTTCCAGATGAGAAAAACTGAGACACAGTAAAGTAATTTATTCAGGGTCATATAGCTTATAAGTGGAGGTGGTAATGAACTTGGTGATACAACCTCATGTCTTCATGTTATAGTGTACACTATTGCTGGTATACACTATGACATGGATTCACTATTTTCAAAAGTCACTATGTATTTATTGTGCACTTAATTATGCCAGGTACTCTTTTTAGTCTTGGGAATTAATAAATGGATAAAGAGACTATCTCTGCTCTGAAGAGGTTATGGTCTAGTTGGGAGAGGAACCCATCAAGTGATAATGACAATATAGTATGATGAGTGGAGTTATAAATTATGTACAAGATGCCACAGGTGTGCAGAAGAAGGAGTGCTTAAGTCTATTTGGGAGCATTAAAGAAGACTTCCGATAGGGTATGGCATTTAGGCTGATTCTTAAAAGTTTACCGTGTGGATAGGAGGCCACTTTAGGCCAAGATAAAAGCACATGTATAAAGGAATAAAGGCATGAAATCTCTAATCCTTAAGTATATGATTCCTCACTAATGACATATTTACTGATAACTGCATGCTTTGTGCAAGTCACTATGTTAGGGATTTGGGTTGAGAGAAAACCATGTTTCTTGTATTTAGGGAATTTACAGTCTAGTTAGAAAAATACTTGTAGTCCAGTTGGAAAGATAGTGGCCATAATTTTAAAATAAGAAGTACTAAATTTTTTTTTCCAGTAGAAAAAAACAGAGTATTGTAGGGGAAGTAAGTCCCTCTCATTGGTATGGCTAGGGAAGACTTCGTGGAGTTCGGCCTTCCTGGATGATTTGAATTTCATTAGAGCATTAGGAATGAACGCTCAAGGTAAATGTTGAGAAATGAGAATGTATTTGTGATTAGCAAGTAAGAGAAGAGTAAGAGCTAAATTAGAAAAGGTAGGTTGGGGCCAACATGAGGTTGATTTTTGAATGCCAGACTGAGGAATTTGGATACATTTATTCATTCCTTCAGTCACCAATTAATGAGTGCTGATATATGCTAGATACTGTGCTGGGGACACAAAGATGAAAACTTTCTCAGGAGATTAATAGTCTCATGAGGTAAACCAGACATGGGAACAGATGGTTGTAGTATAGTGTCAGCATGTGTTAAATACTGTGGTGACACAAAAGAGGGAGCGATTAACTCTGCTTCAGGAATCCTTAAAGACTTAATGGAGAAGATGTTTGAGTTTGTTCTTGAGGATTAAGTTTGAGTTCAATAGATAGTCAAAATCAGTGAGGTAAGGAAGAGTGAGTGGTCCAGCAAAATGAAAAGATATGCAAAGCTTGGAGACGTTAAACAGCGTGGAATATTCTGGGAACTGTATGAAGTTCTGTATAACTGGAATTTAGGTTAAACATAAGGGGATAGCAGTGAGTGACTGCTAAAAAGCCTGGGCTGTAGAGAGCCACTGAAGAGTGTTGAGCAGAGGAGTAACATGTTAGATCTATGTCTCAGAATGACCAAGTCTAGTTGAAGTTTGGAAGTTACTTTTAGAGGGATCAGGTTGGAAAAAGGAGAATAAATCAGTTAGGAGATATTGCAGTAGTTGAGGAGCGAGATGATGGGGACCTGAGCTTGAGCAAAGACAATAGGGTGGAGAAAAGTGAGCAGCTATAAAAGTGTTAAATAGCAATGCTTTCACTTATTTGTGTTTTGCCCTTTATTTATCTCCCTAATTCATTCACTCACGTATTCAGTAAACATTTATTAAGTTTGTGGTCAGTATTAATTATTCATTATTTCCTTCTTCAAATACTTGTGACTTCAGTGTCAAACATTTTTCTAGGTCCCAGTAATTCAGCAGTGAACAAGACAACCGAGGTCCTTGCTCATATTAGGTTTAGTTTCTAACGTGGTAAAGCAGATAACAAATAAACAGGATAACTCCAGATGGTGACAAGTGCTTTGAGAAAAGTAACGTAATGTGATAAAGATGACTGGAAGAGAAGGGCTACTTTAGATAGGGTGGTTATGGAAAGCCTCGGAGGAAATGCTATTTGAACCAAGACCTGGATGGTGAAGACCTAGCAATTTCCAGATTTGAAAGCACATATGTTTCAGGTGGAAGCAAGTACAAATTAATGGGAATGAGCAAGGTATGTCCTGGGACCAAAAAGAATGCCAGTGCGACAGATGATAGTTAGCAAAGGAAAAATGATGTTGTATGAGGTCAAGGAGTCTGGCAAGGTCAGATTTATAAGGCCTTGTAGCTGCTGCAGTACATGTTGAATTTTATTGAGAGTATAATGAGAAGACTTTGATTGGGTTTCAAAATGGGAGTGATGTGAGCTGATTTACATTTTTATTTTTTATTTTTATTTTTTATTTTTTATTTTTTATTTTTTGAGACGGAGTCTCGCTCTGTCACCCAGGCTGGAGTGCAGTGGCCGGATCTCAGCTCACTGCAAGCTCCGCCTCCTGGGTTCATGCCATTCTCCTGCCTCAGCCTCCCGAGTAGCTGGGACTACAGGCGCCCGCCACCTCGCCTGGCTAGTTTTTTTTTTTTTTGTATTTTTTAGTAGAGACGGGGTTTCACCGTGTTAGCCAGGATGGTCTCGATCTCCTGATCTCATGATCCGCCCGTCTCGGCCTCCCAAAGTGCTGAGATTACAGGCTTGAGCCACCGCGCCCGGCCTACTTTTTTTTTTTTTTTTTTTTTTGAGGCGGAGTCTCGCTCTGTCGTCCAGACTGGAGTGCAGTGGCGCAATCTCTGCTCACTGCAAGCTCCACCTCCCGGGTTCACGCCATTCTCCTGCCTCAACCTCCCGAGTAGCTGGGACTACAGGCGCCCGCCACCTCGCCCGGCTAGTTTTTTGTATTTTTAGTAGAGATGGGGTTTCACCATGTTAGCCAGGATGGTCTCGATCTCCTGACCTCGTGATCCGCCCGTCTCGGCCTCCCAAAGTGCTGGGATTACAGACTTGAGCCACCGCGCCCGGCCCCGGCCTACATTTTTAAAAAGATCTTTCTGGCTGCTTTGAGAAGAATGGATTGTAGGAGGTGACTCAATGAGAGGGTTAGGAGGTTATTGTAATAGTCCAGATGGGAGATGATAGTGTTTCGGAGTTGAGGGTGTGTGTTAGTCCTTTTGGGCTGCTATAGTAAAATACTTTAGACTGGGTAATTTATAAACAGCAGAAATTTGGCCGGGCACAGTGGCTCACGCCTGTAATCCCAGCACTTTCGGAGGCTGAGGCGGGTGGATTACTTGAGACCAGAAGTTTGAGACTAGCCCGGCCAACATGTTGAAACTCTGTTTCTATTAAAAATACAAAAAAAATTGGCCGGGCATGGTGGCAGGCACTGGTAATCCCTGCTACTGGGGAGGCTGAGGCAGGAGAATCACTTGAACCTGGGAGGCGGAGGTTGCAGTGAGCCAAGATCGCGCCACTGCACTCCAGCAAGACTCTGTCTGGAAAAAAAAAAAACAAAAACACTATATATATATGTGTGTGTGTGTGTGTATATGTACACACACACAGAAAAATATATCACAGTTCTGGAGGCTGGGAAGTCTAAAGTCAAAGTTCTAGCAGATTTGATGTCTGGCAAGGGCTCTGTGCTTCAAAGGGGGCTCCTTGTTGCTATGTCCTCACGTGGCAGAAGGGACACACAGCCTCCCTAAAGCCACTTTTGTAAGGGCACTAATCCCATTCATGAGGTCTCCATCTTCATGACTTAATCACCTCCTAAAGGTTCCCTCCACCTCTGAATACTATTGCATTGGAGATTAGATTTCAACATACGAATTTTGGGGAACACAAACATTCAAACCATAGCAGGGATAGCAGAGACAATGGAGAAAAGTGGATAAATTTAGAATATGTTTTGAAATAGAGCCTACAGGACTTGCTGGTGGATTGGATATGTGATGTAAGGGAAAGAAAATAATCAAGCTTGACTTTTATATTTTTTGGAATTTTTTGCTTTGACTTGAATAAATGGCATCACCATGGTACCATTTAATGTTAATTAGGTACCATTTAATGTTAATTAGGACATTTGGAAGTTGTTCTGGATCTCTGATCTTCAGAGATCTGGCTTTTTATCTTAGCTCTGCCGTGCAGCTGTTATCTGTGACATGTCAATAGGTAATGCTGTCAGCTTTAAAAAAATAATAAAGTCATTTGTTCTGCCAGCCTCATGTGTGTGTTGGGAGTATCCTGTTCACTTGTTTATTGATTGGTCACACTGCGAATTTACCAAGATACTGCATTAGATGTGAAAGATAACAAAGACACAGGCCTTGCTCTCAGGCTCTCATGGTGTAGTACAAAAGTTAGTAAACAGATGTAATAATTGCTATAATACGAAGAAGCAGAGATTTCAGGGAGCACCAGAAATGGCAGGCAAGGGATCAGAAAAGGTATCCCTAGAAGTGATACCATAGCTGAATGTGAAAGTGACTAGAAATTAACCAGCTAAAGAAAGAATAGGAGAGCCCTCTAGGCAGGAGGAGCAGCATGTGCAAGGTGGGAGGTGAGAAAGGGAATGGCACCTTCAGGGAACTGTATGCGGTTTAGTATTACTGGAACCTCAGAGTAGAAGGTGGGGAGTAATGATAAAGTAGGGAGACTGAAAAGGGAGGCAGATGTGATGACACATAAGGCCTTATATGCTGTGCTGAGGAGTTTGGATTTTTTTTTTTTTTTTTTTTGAGGCGGAGTCTCGCTCTGTCGCCCGGACTGGAGTGCAGTGGCCGGATCTCAGCTCACTGCAAGCTCTGCCTCCCGGGTTTACGCCATTCTCCTGCCTCATCCTCCCGAGTAGCTGGGACTACGGGCGCCCGCCACCTCGCCCGGCTAGTTTTTGTATTTTTTAGTAGATACGGGGTTTCACCGTGTTAGCCAGGATGGTCTCGATCTCCTGACCTCGTGATTCGCCCGTCTCGGCCTCCCAAAGTGCTGGGATTACAGGCTTGAGCCACCACGCCCGGCCTGGATTTTTTATCTGTAGCTGATGATTATCTATAGAAGAGCTTTAAGAACTTAGGTTGGCCAGGCGCAGTAGCTCATGTCTGTAATCCCACCACTTTGGGAGGCTGAGGTGGGAGGATCACTTGAGGTCAGGAGTTCCAGACCAGCTTGGGCAACATGATGAAACCCCGTCTCTACTAAAAATACAAAAAATTAACCAGACGTAGTGTTGTGCACCTGTAATCCCAGCCACCTGAGAGACTGAGGCAGGAGAATGACTTGAAGCTGGGAGGTGGAGGTTGCAGTGAGCCGAGATTATGCCACTGCACTCCTGCCTGGGCAAAAGAGCGAGACTCCGTCTCAAAAAAAAAGGAACTTAGGTGAATGACATGGGTCAGATGTGCATTATAGAAAGATCATTCTTGGGGCAGAAATGGAGGAGGGATTAAGGGACAGGAAAAATTTGCCTTAATCCCGGCAAGTAGGGCTTCCAGATTTATCTCATTCTAAAATGCACATATTTTCTGATGTATTATATATACTGCAGAAGAGCCTATGTTAAGTCCCAAAGGAGCTGGGAGCAGAGGAAGGTAAAACTGGAAAGACAGCTAGGGGTCAGGTCATGGCCTTGTGTGGTCCTGAGAGCTCACTCTCAGTGCTCCTGTGAAGGGCATTGTGTAGTCTACTAAGGAGTTCTTACTTTCACAGACAGCATGAGGACACTAGAAGATTTGAACTTGGGTGACACAGTGACTCATGAAGTACATGAGGTTGAAGGACCTGAATTAAGTTTGTAGATTGAGTAATAGGAAGGAAGGAAAAGATAGTAGATATATTTCTTATCCCACTGACCTAGGCCTTCTGGTACTACCAGCTGTGAACTTTGGTTTTCCCTTCTCCCTAAAGCTTCCTTCAGTCCTACTGTATGCTATGTTAAGTTTGGAAAGTATTTACTGCTGGCTATTAAAGATCAAGTAGGATTATGTTAGTATTTGTCTTATAAGGAAGAGTCACTTTTTTTTTTTTTTTTTTTTTTGTTTGAGACGGAGTCTCGCTTTGCCACCCAGGCTGGAGTGCAGTGGCCGGATCTCAGCTCACTGCAAGCTCCGCCTCCCGGGTTTACGCCATTCTCCTGCCTCAGCCTCCCGAGTAGCTGGGACTACAGGCGCCCGCCTCGTCGCCCGGCTAGTTTTTTGTATTTTTTAGTAGAGACGGGGTTTCACCGTATTAGCCAGGATGGTCTCGATCTCCTGACCTCGTGATCCGCCCCTCTCGGCCTCCCAAAGTGCTGGGATTACAGGCTTGAGCCACCGCGCCCGGCCTTTTTTTTTTTTTTTTTTTTTTTGACAGAGTCTTGTTCTGTCACCCAGGCTGGAGTTCAGTGGTGTGATCATGGCTCACTGCAGTCTGAACCTCCTGGGCTCAAGTGATCCTCCTGCCTCAGCCTCCTGAGTAGCTGGGACTACAGGTGTGTGCCACTACATCTGGCTAATTTTTAAATTTTTTGTAGAGATGGAGTCTTGCTATGGTACCCAGGCAGATCTCCCAACTCCTGGCCTCAAGTGATCCTCCTGCCTCGGCCTCCCAAAGTGTTGAGATTACAGGCATGAGCCACCATGCTTGGCCAAGATTCACTTTTTTAAATTTATTTTTAAGATTTTTAATTTTTTTCACATGGCCACTGTGTCAAAAGGAGTCACTTTTAAACTTAGCAGTCATTGGCTGTTTCAGATGGCTTTCCCAGTTCCTCTGGATTCTTCTGCAATATCATCCCTACTGTTTGTTCAAGAGAGAATTAAGAGAGAGTTACTCAGTGTCTGAGTATTTTCCAAGCATTTGCTTTGTGTCTAGTACTAGGTGTGAAGTGTGAAGGGGATGCTGAACAAGTAAGCCATTTATCCTTGTTTCCAAAGCAGTTAATATTATTTAACATCTGTCTGTCATTTATTGAACACATACCGTATACCAGATTATGAACTAGTTCTCTGAAATACAAAGAATGAGACTCAAAAGATCCTTGAACGATTTCAGATCCACTAGGATGGCTAAATGGGAAAAACTGTTTGCAAATCATATATTAATAAGGTATTTGTCTGTAGAACATATAAAGAGCTTTTACAACTCATCAATAATAATAAAAAAAAAAAACTAGTAAAAAATGGGCAAAAGGCCGGGTCCAGTGACTTAAACCTGTAATTCCAGCACTTTGGGGGGCTGTGGAGGGTGGATCGCTTGAACCTGGGAGTTCAAGACCAGCTTGGGCAACACAGGGAGACCCTGTCTCCCCTGAAAATAAAAAATAGCCAGACACGGTGGCGCGTTTCTGTAGTCCCTGCTACTTGGGAGGCTGAGGTGGGAGTATCACTTGAGCCCAGGGGGTCGAGGCTACAGTGAGCTATCTTTGTGCCACTGCACTCCAGCCTGGGAGTAAGACTCTGTCTTTAAAAAAAGAAGAAAAAGAAAGAAAGAAAAATTGACACAGAAACTTATACGCAAGAGTTGATAGGAACGTTACTCGTAATAGCCCCAAAGTAGAAACAACCTAAATGTCTATCAACTGATGAAAGGATAAATAAAATGTGCCTGGCTATACAATGGAATATTATTTAGTAAGAAAAGGAGTGAACTCCTGATAAGTGCTATAGCATGGGTGATGGGTGATCCTTGAAAACTTTTTTTTTTTTTTTTTGAGAGGGAGTCTCCCTCTCTTGCCCAGGTTGGAGTGCAGTGGCGCGATCTCGGCTCACTGCAAGTTCTGCCTCCCAGGTTCACGCATTCTCCTGCCTCAGCCTCCCGAGTAGCTGGGACTACAGACGCCCGTCACCATGCCCAGCTAATTATTTGTATTTTTAGTAGAGATGGGGTTTCACCGTGTTAGCCAGGATGGTCTCAATCTCCTGACCTCATGATCCGCCTGCCTTGGCCTCCCAAAGTGCTGGGATTACAGGCGTGAGCCACCGTGCCTGGCCGAAAACATTTTGATAAGTGAAGGAAGACAGTCACAAAAGATCACATACTCAATAAATGAATTTATTTATTTTTGAGATAAGGTTTTGCTGTGTTGTCCAGGATGGTCTGTAACTCCTGACTCACACGGTTTTCCCCCTCACCCTCCACAGAGTAGCTGGGTTTACAGGCATTTGCTGTCACACTCAGCTGCTGAATGAATTCATTTGTATGAAAGGTCCAAAAAAGGCAAATATATAGCAGTATAAAAGAAATTAATGGTTACCAGGGTTTGGGGGTGGGAATGAGGAGTTAGTAAATGAGCATGAGGTTTTTTTTTGTTGTTCTGTGTTTTTTTGTTTGTTTGTTTGTTTTGTGATGGAAATCATTTAAAATAAGATGGTTGCATCTTATTTTATTTTATTTACTATCATCATGTTTTTGGAGAGAGTCTCCCTCTGTTACCCAGGCTAGAGTGCAGTGGTGCCGTCTCAGCTCACTGCAGCCTCTGCCTCCCGGGTACAAGTGGTTCTCCTGCTTCAGCCTCTGGAATAGCTGGGATTACAGGTACTCGCCACCACATCTGGCTCTTTTTTTTTTTTTTTGAGACAGTCTTGCTCTGTCACCTAGGCTGGAGTGCAATTGTGTGATCTCGGCTTGCTGCAACCTCCGCTTCCTGGGTTCAAGCGACTCTCCTGCCTCAGCCTCCCTAGTAGTAGGGATTACAGGCATGTGCCACCACACCTGGCTAACTTTTGTATTTTTAGTAGAGACAGGGTTTCACCATGTTGCCCAGGGTGGTCTCAACCTACTGACCTCAGGTTACCTGCCTGCCTGGCCTCCCAAAGTGTTAGGATTACAGATGTGAGCCACCGTGCCTGGCTGGTTGCATCTAATTTTAAATATACTAACAATAATTGAATTTCTCACTTAAAGTGGATGATATGGCTAAGCATGGTGGCTCACACCTGTAATCCAATCACTTTGGGAGTCTGGCGCTGGAGGATCACTTGAACCCAGAAGTTTTAGACCAGTCTGGGCAAACATATTGAGACCCCATCTCTACAGAAAATGGAAAAATTACCCAGGCATGGTGGCATGTGCCTATAGTCCTAGCTACTCAGGAGGCTGAGGCAGGAGGATCCCTTGAGCCCAGGAGGTTGAGACTGCAGTGAGCTATGATCAAGCCACTGTGCTACAACCTGAGTGACAAAGTAAAAGTAAGACCTGTCTCAAAAAAAAAAAAAAAAAAAAGGGCAGTGAAAGAGTGAAAGTGAGGGGAGAATTCTAGAGAGAAAAGACAGCAGTAGCCAAAGAAAGCACTGAGGGATGAAAGAGATAGATGGTTCAGTGTGGCTGGAATATAAGCCATTTGGTGGAGAGTGGTGAAATAAGATAGCTGGGTGGGCCATATTATGAAGTCCCTTGTGTGTCCTACTAAGGAGTTTGAACTTTAACCCCAAGGCAATAGAAAGTCATTAAAGTTTGTCAAAGTAGTAGGATGATGCAGTCAGGTGTGTGTCTAATAAAGATCACTGTGTCTGCTCCTGTGTCATGAATCTGTGCTGGCAAGGTTAGAGTTGAGGAGATCATTTTGGAGGCCACTGCAATTGTTAGAGAAAGAGCAAGGGATAAAATCTGAACTAAGGCACTATGGCAATGAAAAACTCAAGGGAGATTTTATAGATATTTAGATATGATCAGCACATGAACCGTCCAGGCTGTAAAGGCCTTAGGAGTTTATAGGATAGTTCTGTTCTGAAGGATTCTGGAGGAAGTGACACCTGGATTAGATCTTTAAAGATGGGTAAAATGTTTGGGTATATGGAAAACTGCAGTGCATGTAGGAAAGAGAGAGAGAGGAGGACCAGGTAAGGAAGAAGCCAGACTGAAAAATAGGAATTCGATGGGATAGCAATTGAAGAACCAAAGAAGCAAACTTAGGTGCTCCCAAATTTGAAAAGTTTAATTTAAAAAGCTTTTTGGCCAGGTGCAGTGGCTCACGCCTGTAATGCCAGCACTTTGAGAGGCTGAAGCGGTTGGATCACTTGAGGTCAGAAGTTTGAGACCAGCCTTGTCAACATGGTGAAACCCCATCTTTACTAAAAATACAAAAATTAGCCTGGTGTGGTGGCGTGCACTTGTAGCCCCAGCTACTTGGGAGGCTGAGGCACGAGAACCGCTTGAACCTGGAAG
This sequence comes from Trachypithecus francoisi, assembly GCF_009764315.1. NCBI lineage: Eukaryota > Metazoa > Chordata > Mammalia > Primates > Cercopithecidae > Trachypithecus > Trachypithecus francoisi. The sequence continues at coordinate 62,669,838 of NW_022681473.1, forward strand.
GTGGAGGTTGCAGTAACCCGAGATTGTGCCACTGCACTCCAGCCTGGGCAACAGAGTGAAACTGTCTCAAAAAACAAAAACAAAAACTTACCAACTCAACTGGCCTGGAGGATGTGCTTTCTGATGATGGTAGGAGGGGAGGGGGTGAAGGGCAGGCAGCAGCTGCAGCAGCCACATCTGCTGTTACAGCCAACATCTACTTTCACTTCACTGCCCAAAGTGTGCCACCCTTGTCAGTCTAAGCATATCCAGTGTCTGCATGATCTCCAGCTGATTTATGACTTTGGTGGCCTGAAAGATGAGGTTTCTACTTCAACTTATTAGCCTTGAATTCTTGGCAAAGCTAAGGAGTTGGGGAAGAATGTGAATGAGAGGAGAATGGGGAGCTACAAATGTGGTAGCCTGTGAACCTTTGGACTTCACTTGTTATCTTAATCACACAGAAGACCACAGTATCTGAACCCCACCAGATAGAGACAGTCAGCCTGGTTGTGCTGAACCTACCAGGTTCATGAGCTAGCTAATCTTTTTCTCTGGCGCTTACACAGCATTTTGTGTATATGTCAAAGGTTATCCTTATCATACTATATTTTGTTTAATAGTCTGTCTCTCCCTACTTCTTGGACTGTGAATACATCAAGGGCAAAGGTTGGGCTTCTTCCTCTCTAATGTTTTGTGAAAGAATGAAGTCTCAGCTGGGCATGGTGGTTCACGCCTGTAATCCTAGCACTTTGGGAGGCTGGGGTGAGTGGGTCACTTGAGCCCAGGAGTTCAAGAGCAGCCTGGACAACATGTGGAGACCCCTTATCTGCAAAAAATTTCAGAATTAGCTGGGTGTCGTGGTGCATGCCTATAGTCCCAGCTACTCAGGAAACTGAGGCGGGAGGATTGCTTGGGCCTGGAAAGTCGACACTGCAGTGATCTATGATTGCAGTACCGCACTCCAGCTTGGGCGACAGAGTGAGACCCTGTCTCAAAAAAACAAAAACAGGCCAGGTATGGTGGCTAATGCTTGTAATCCCAACACTTTGGGAGGCCCAGGCAGGCAGATCGCTTGAGGTCAGGAGTTCAAGACCAGCCTGGCCAAAATGGTGAAAACCCCATCTCTACTAAAACTACAAAAATTAGCTGAGTTTGGTGGTGCGTGTCTATAATCCCAGCTACTTGGGAGGCTAAGGCAGGAGAATCGCTTGAACCCAGGAGGCCAAGATCGTGTACTCCCACTGTACTCCAGCCTGAGCGACAGAGTAAGACTTCATCTTAAAACACACATACACGGCCGGGCGCGGTGGCTCACACCTGTAATCCCAGCACTTTGGGAGTCCGAGGTGGGTGGATCACGAGGTCAGGAGTTCAAGACCAGCCTGGCCAAGATGGTGAAACCCCATCTCTACTGAAAAAAAATACAAAAAATTATCCGGGCGTGGTGGCACGTGCCTATAATCCCAACTATTCTGAAGGCTGAGGCAGAGAATTGCTTAAACCTGGGAGGCAGAGGTTGCAGTGAGCCAAGATTGCATCAGTGCACTCCATCCTGGGTGACAGAGCAAAACTCCATCTCAAAAACAAAACACAGCAACACACACACACACACACACACACACAACACAGACAAAAAAACCCAAAAACCATAAAAAAAGAATTCTCTTTTGTTTAGTTGATCAGTCTTCAATATAGAAGGATCAGCTGAGTTGTGTGAAATGCTAGGTTGCTCAGCCAAAGAAGTAGAGGATTGGGTTTCAGAGTTTAGGGCCCTTTACAGTTAGCAGATGCTTGAAGCCAGGGTGGGAGGTCATCCTCTGAGTGATGGACATTTTTGGTGTATGCATATGGTAGTCGCTTGGTAGATTTTTATTGATATAGCTGGGCATGGTGGCTCACGCCTGTAATCCCAGCACTTTGGGAGGCCGAGGTTGGTGGATCACTTATGTCAGGAGTTTGAGACTGGCCTGGCCAATAGGTTGAAACCCTGTCTCTACTAAAAATACAAAAATTAGCCAGGTGTGATGGCTTGTACCTGTAATCCCACCTACTGGGGAGGCTGAGGCAGGAGAATCGCTTGAACCCGGGAGGCGGAGGTTGCAGTGAGCAGTGCTTGTGCCATTGCACAAGAGCAAAACTCGGTCTCAAAAAAAAAAAAAAAAATGCAATAATGAAAGTCATCTAAGCCAACTCTCTCATTTTATAAATGAGGAAACTGAGGTGTAGAGAGAGGTACCCTATCCATTGACATACAGCAAGTAAAGACCTGTGCCAGATTAGGATGTACATTGTTTTTTCTTCACTGAGAAGGGTAGTTTGTTGCCCTGAACCAATTTTTTAGGGTAAAAAGTGGGAGTGAGATACAACCCAGGCCCCTGCAGACAGTAGTCCTCTGTAGTCCCAGCTACATCGGAGGCTGGGGTGGGAGAATTGCTTGAGCCCAGGGATCTGAGGCTCTAATGTACAATGATCATGCCTGTGAAAAGCCACTTTACTCCAGGCTGGGCACCATAGTAAGACCCTGTCTCTTTAAAAAAAGACACCAAAAAAAACATAGATAAAGGCTATGAATAGACTTTTCTCCAAAGAAGATACACAAGTGGCCAAAGAGCACATGAAAAGAAGTTCAACATCATTTAGCTATCAGGGAAATGGAAAATCAAAACCACATTGAGATACCATTTCATACTCACTGGATGCTTTAATCAGAAAGAGATTATAAGTACTGGGAAGGATATGGAGAAATTGGAACCCTCACACACTGCTGGTGGGACTATAAAATGGTACAGCTGCTGTGAGAAAACAGTTTGCTAGTTGCTCAAAAGGTTAAGCAGAGACTTACCATATGATCCAGCAATTCTACTTCTAGGTATACACTCAAGAGAAATGCAAACATATATTCACACAGAAATTTAAAGATGGATGTTCATAGTAGCATTATTTATAATAGCAAAAAAGTAGAAACGATGCCAACATTCATCAGCTGATGAATGGATAAATAATGTGATGTTTATACAATGGAATATTCTTTGGCAATACAAAGGAATGAACTACAGTACATGCTACAAAGTGGATGAACCTTGAAAGAATTATGCAAAGTGAAAAGAAGCCAGTCACAAAACACCATACCATATATTTATGATCCCATTTATATGAATTGTCTGGAATAGGCAAATCTATAGATAGAGACAGAAAGTAAATTAGTGGTTGCCTTGGGCTGCAGGGAGAAGGGAGAGTGACTGCTAACTGGCTCATAATTTTTTTTTTTTTTTTTTTTTTTACTGGCTCATAATTTTATTTTGAGGTGACAAAAATGTTCTCAACTTAGTGGTGGTAGTGGCACAACTTTGTGAATATACTAAAAATCTCTGAATAGTATACTTAATTTTAAAAAATTTTAAATTGACAATTTATATATTTGTGTAAGTTTGTGGAATACAGAGTGATGTTATAATTTATAAATACATGGCCAGGCTTGGTGGCTCACGCCTGTAATCCTAGCACTTTGGGAGACTGAGGCGGGCAGATCACTTGAGGTCAGAAGTTTAAGACCAGCCTGGCCAACATGGTGAAACCCTGTCTCTACTAAAAATACAAAAATTAGCCGGGTGTGGTGGCATATACCTGTAATCCCAGCTACTCAGGAGGCTGAGGCGAGAGAATCACTTGAGCCTGGAAGGCAGAGGTTGCAGTGAGCTGAGATCGTGCCGCTGCACTCTAGCTGGGGCAATAGAGCGAGACTCTGTCTCAAAAAAAAAAAAAAACATAAAATAAAAAATTATAAATACAATGTGGAATAATTAAATCAAGCTAGTAACATATTGATCACCTCAAATACTTAACATTTTTTTGTGGTGACTACATTTAAAAAATCACTCTCAGCAATTTTGAAATGTATAATATTCTGTTATGAACAGTATTACCCATGCTGTACAATAGAACTCAAAGAAAAAAATATTCCTCTTGTCTGAGATTTTGTACAGAATAGTACATTTTATTTATTTTTTTAGAGATAGGGTCTTGCACTGTCACCCAGACTGTAGTGCATTGCTGTGATCAGGGCTCACTGCAACCTCAAACTCCTGGGCTTAAGCAATCCTCCTGCCTTAGCCTCCCAAGTAGCTGGGACTACAGGCGCACGCCACCACGCCTAGCTAATTTATTTATTTATTTTTCGTGGAGATGGGTTCTCGCTGTGTTGCCCGGGCTGGTCTCAAATTCCTGGCCTCAAGAGATCCTCTGCCTCAGACTCCCAGAGTGCTGGGATTACAGGCATGAGCCACCATGCCCAACCTCAGAGTAGCATACTTTAAATGGGTGAATTTTATGGTATGTGAGTTAGATCTCTGTAAAGTTGTTAAATAAAGAGTCAGGTGTACAGATGCATATGGCTGTAGATGCAATTTTTGAATGTGAGTGCTGGGATGTAGTAGCAGTGCTTCTCAAACTTTAATGTACATATGAATTACTTCAGTATTTTATTAAAATTCAGATTCTGACTCAGGAGGTCTGGGGTGGAGTCTGCGATTTTCTATTTCTTAACAAGCTCTCAGGGTACTCTTGGTGCTAGGCTGTAGACCACACGTAGCAAGGCAGTAGAAGATGTTTCTTCAATAAATGGGGTCTGTCTAAAGAGCCTTCTAGAGACCAGAAGGATTTGGCCAGAGTTTTGCAGTAAGGCAGAATGTGGTTTGGTTAAAGAAAGGGCCTTAAGGAACAAAATGAGCAGCCTGCCTACAGATGCAGAGATCATAGAGTTTATTATATTTTGGGGGGACAGGAGACCTGTTTGTGGGCATACATTAGTGAATCACTGAGTCTTTTGCACCTAAAAAAAATGTAGCAGTCAACTTCTCATCATTTTCCATCTTAGCAAAATTTTCTCTTGCTCTCTGCCTAGCATTTATTTTTGGTTTAACATCTTTCAAATCTGGGCATGACTGGGGGCCTTGTGCGATCCTAGTTGGGAGCGATTGGCTAGCATTAAGAAGCTGTAGGCCGGCCGGGCGCGGTGGCTCAAGCCTGTAATCCCAGCACTTTGGGAGGCCGAGACGGGCGGATCACGAGGTCAGGAGATCGAGACCATCCCAGCTAACACGGTGAAACCCCGTCTCTACTAAAAATACAAAAACTAGCCGGGCGAGGTGGCCGGCGCCTGTAGTCCCAGCTACTTGGGAGGCTGAGGCAGGAGAATGGCGTAAACCCGGGAGGCGGAGCTTGCAGTGAGCTGAGATCTGGCCACTGCACTCCAGTCCCGGCGACAGAGCGAGACTCTGCCTCAAAAAAAAAAAAAAAAAAAAAAGAAGCTGTAGGTCTTAGGAGTTGGATAAGGGCTCATGAATCAGTAAGTACCCTTACCTTGAGAGCCTTACCTAATTAGCCACCTGAACTTTGGATAAGGTGCCTTCAGACTGGGTTAGTGCTTGGCCCCAAATGAATAAACTCCTTAATGAGGGAGCAAAGAAAGATGTCTTTCCAGATGGTACAGGTTAATTATAGCCATAGTTTATACCTTCCCTTATTTTTTTTATTGGAGCCAGAAGACTGGTTTGGATGTAACTTAAATAACCTTTTTTGGTCAGGAGGCAAATATTAAAGCCAGATCATGTCTTACTCTTAACATTTGTAGTACTCCATGAAGTGCTAATGATCCTCTAAGCCTCAAGTCTAGTCTCAGCCTTAGTGCTTGCCCTTCTGAGCTGCTTTCCCTGAGGCTCTGACAGCATTGCTGTCCTCTGCTTCACCAACATTCAATTATCGCTGTCTTCTTCTAGTAGTTTTAAAATATGTCCACTTTCCCAGGAGGAAAGGCAATGAAATCACTTGATCACCTTGATTATACTTTATTCACAGCTCTATAATGAAGTCAGAAGTCTTATTTCTCTATTTTCTAGATGGAGAAACTAAGCCATAGACAGTAGCATGCTTGGTCCATTATGTCAAGGAGAGGCACCTTCATGCCTGGCCTAGTATTCCAGGTTTTCCTAGTTTCCCCCTCATTGGATTTGCTTCCTTGAACAGGTAGTTGCTTTGTTTTGTTACATAGTTTTTAAGATGATTTCCCTGGTGTCAGATGAATACTCCTTTCCCAGATGCTTGTTAGTTATTTTTCTTTTTTTTTTTTTTTTTTTGAGACGGAGTCTGGCTCTGTCGCCCAGGCAGGAGTGCAGTGGCGCGATCTCGGCTCACTGCAAGCTCCGCCTCCCGGGTTTACGCCATTCTCCTGCCTCAGCCTCCCGAGTACCTAGGACTACAGGCGCCTGCCATCTCGCCGGCTAATTTTTTGTATTTTTTAGTAGAGACGGGGTTTCACCGTGTTAGCCAGGATGGTCTCGATCTCCTGACCTCGTGATCCACCCGTCTCGGCCTCCCAAAGTGCTGGGATTACAGGCTTGAGCCACCGCGCCCGGCCAGTTATTTTTCAAGTGTTGGCTTACTCTATACAATTTAAGCATCTGCAGGTGAGGTGCTGGTTTGTCAGCATACTTGCTTCCCTTAATAAAGAGAATTTTCTTCAATTCCACAAGTACTCGTTGAGTGCTTAATATATGCTCAGCTCTGTGCTATTCTCCTTGAAAGACATAAATCAGTATAAAGTGTGTCTTGGCTCTGAGGGAACTAATAGGTTCATGGGATGGAAGCAAATAAACATATACAGGGCCAGGACGAGGGTGAGGGAAACAAGGTGCTGGGGTATAAACTTTAGAGGGCCATTCACTCTTAAGGTCATGCAAGTGCAGGATGGGTACCTGAGAGTGCGTGCTTCCTTAAATTTTGAGCCTCAGATCTCTTGCTTGCCCTATCCTGGTGCTAGAGACAAGCAGTCAGACCATTTAGAAAGGATGTCTAAGATAACATGAGACTGAATGACTAACATAGAACAGTACTTCTCAAATTTAATGTACATATTGATCATCTGGAGTTCTTATTAAAAGGCAGATTGTGACTCAGTGGGTCTGGAGTGGTACCTGAGATGTTATGTTTCTATCTAGCACCCAGATGATGCTGGTACTGCCAGTCCATGAGCCACACTTTGAGTAAAAAAGAGAAATATCCATGCTGGAGAAAGGCGGAGGACCAAATTCCCTAGGCTAGGGAATCAGGAAAGTTGCAGTTGGAGCTGAGTTCTTAAAGGATAGCTAGGATGTGGATAACAAACAACAACAACAACAACAATGAAAAATAGGGAAGGGCATTGTAAGCAGTGGGAAGGGTATGCAAAGGCCCAGAGACAGAAATGGTTCCCACATGTCTTGGGACAATGAATAGACAGGCTTGGTAAGATGCAGGTCCAAGTTGGAGAAGAAGAAGAAAAGAGTTTCGACATGTAGCTTGAAACCTGTGCACGGATTGTTATTTAGAAGTGTGATTCATAATTGCCTGCTCAGGTACCTCCTATGTGTTCTCTCATAGTATCTGACCTCTATTCTTCTGGGAGATGAAGACCTGAGTCAGGGCACCTGAATAAATTCTGTGAGGCAGTGTGGGTAGGAAAAGGAAGGAGGGATGTTGACTTCATTACCCAGATTGGTTAGGCAAAGTCCTGGTAAATTTATTTTTTGACTTAGCTGGGAGATGTAGAAGCTGGAAAGCCTGCCTTCAATAGTGATGGACATTTCCAGTACACATACATAAAGGATGCCTGGTAAATATGTGCTTATTTGACTCAGTAGTAGAATGGAGTTCTACCTATGTTATTATTTCAAATGTTCAACTTATGGGACTTTCCTGAAGTTATCAGAACAGTGGGTAAGAGGACCCTGAACATCTTAAGTACTAAAGGAATGGTTGTTGATTGATTTGAGTATTTCTAAGGCCTTGTCTCTCTTCTGTAGATCAGATCAAAGAACATTTTCAGCTCAATTCAGTATAAGAATGCATTGAGTGACTTATGTACTGAGTACTTGGGTATGCTTGTGTATGACTGCAGGGAGGTAGAAGACTTGAGCCCTAAACTCAAAGAATATAGTATTACTCTAGAGCAGTGGTTTTCTTTTTTCTTTTTTTTTTTTAGATGGAGTCTTGCTCTGTCACCCAGGCTGGAGTGCAGTGGCGCGATCTCGGCTCACTGCAAGCTCCGCCTCCCGGGTTCACGCCATTCTCCTGCCTCAGCCTCCAGAGTAGCTGGGACTACAGGCGCCCGCCACTTCGCCCGGCTAGTTTTTTTTTTGTACTTTTTAGTAGAGACGGGGTTTCACCGTGTTAGCCAGGATGGTCTCGATCTCCTGACCTCGTGATCCGCCCGTCTCGGCCTCCCAAAGTGCTGGGATTACAGGCTTGAGCCACCGCGCCCGGCGAGCAGTGGTTTTCAACTAGGGGGATGCTATGGCGATGTACAGGACACTTTCCTCAACAGAGAATGAACCACCCCAAAATATCAGTAGTGCCACAGTTGAAAAACAAGCTCTGAAAAGATAAGACTACCAAATAGAACCAGAACTTTGAGGTTGGATGACTAGTGTTATTGTTAGTTAATAGCAGCAGGGCAAGAACTAAGTTCAGTTTGCCGGGTCCAGTGTAGCCTAATGGCTACCATAGGGCCATTTAGAGTCATATGGTGTTATATTTAACTCTGTCTCCCACTAATCCTGATTGATACTTTTTGCTCTAGCCACACTCAATTGCTTGTGTACTATGCAATTTTATTCCTTCCTGTCTATGTTAGTCCTTTTGCCTAGAACATATTTCTCTTATTTCTTCTGGATAATCCACATCTCCTCCATAAAGCCTTCCCTAGTCTAAAACACCCCAGTTTGGGTTAAAAGGTTAAAAGGCAAGGTACCTCTTTATTCTATAGCTAGTCTTTATTATGTAACAGATAAATTTTCTGTTTATGTCTGTCTTTCTCACTAGGCTGTGAGCATCTTTGGAGTTAAGGATTCTTGTCCTCTTCTGCCCTTATTGCCTAGCACAGACGTGCAACACATTCAGTCATAGACATGAGCCAAACTAGGTGGTTAAAGAAGGGAGAGATCAGTGTGAAATAGAATGGTTGGTAAGGCTTCATAGAGATACTAAGACTTGAAGCTTCTCTAATTCCTTGAAGATACTGATAAATGTGTGAGCACCTTATATTGGCAGGCACAGTTTTAAGACAGTAACGGATTTTTCTGGTGGTGTCTTTCTACAGGTTGATATGTCAGACCTCTCTCCAGAGGAGCAATGGAGGTAAGTGTGGCGGTTCGGGCCTTGCAGTCTAGGAAGTTCAGGTGAACCCAGCTAATTGAGCGATACGTCTACCCATTTTGCTTTCCTGTCAGTAGGAGGCAGTGGCTCATGACCAGTAGGACTGGACTTTTGGGATCTCTCTAAGTACCTGGGTTGCTCTCTTAGTCTTGATTGTGTAAGTAGATGATTGGACCAAATCATCTATCTGAGTTTCAATACCATTTCTACAATTTACTAGCTGTGTGATTTTTGAGCAAGTTACTTTACTTCTCACAACCTTACTTTGCCCCATTTGTAAAATAAGGATCAGAACAATATCTATACCTCATAGAGTTGTGAGGATTAATATATGTGAAATTCTTAGAAGAGTGCCTGGCATGTGGTAAGCTTCCAGTAAGTGTTAACTGCTTCGAAGATGATTATCATTAACATCATCATCATTATCCATGATATAGGATGGGGAGCTCTGGTTAAGAAAATGGGAGATGTATCTTCGTTCTCAACTCTGCAACTAACTTGTTTTGTAAATAGAATGAGTCAACATATATCTTGTAATGATTTCTCATCAGTAAAAGGGTTTCAGAGTGCCTGCCCCGTGAACTTCACAAGGTGACTAACCAGTGAGGTGATATCAACCGTAGAATGTAATAGAAAAAACCTATTGATTTTATTTAGATTTAACATAGAATGGCAAAAATATCTGTTCACATGACAAACCCAGTGTGATTTTAGGTGATTTTAAGCTCAGTATGCACCAGTTGTGTACCTCAGCTACCAAAATATTCTGAATAATTTAGATGTTTGTAGAAATATGCTATCTGCTGTAAGAGAGGTGACAGTGCCACTGTGGTCTGCTCTGCTGAGGTCAAAAATATTTTGTTCTAAGCATGGCATATTATTAAAAAGATCTTTAACTGGATCATGTGTAGAAGACAACCCGGATTAATAGTCTTCATATCATGTGATATGAATAGTGATTAAAAGATCTAGAACTGTTAGCCTCAAAGGGCACAGGAAAATAGTGGTAGGATCAGGATAGTTTTGTTTTGTTTGAATAACATCATGATAAATCTTTGAAGGGGTAGCATTGGGAAAGAAGAGCCCATATGTCCTTTGTTGTTATGGAGTATGGGATTAGGTCTAATGGACTGAAGCTATAAGAAGATAGATTTTTTTTCTCATTGTCAGAAATGTCTTTAATAGTCAAGGTATATTGAGAGGTAATGAGCTTTCTGTCCCTAAAGCATTGGGATTTTATTCATTTATAAGCAAATATTAGTACCTTCCCAGGTGTGATAGCTCCCACCTGTAATCCCAGCACTTTGGGAGGCCAAGGTAGAAGGATCCCTTGAACCCAGCAGTTCGAGGCTGCAGTTTATCCAGCCTGGATGACAGAGCGAGACTCTCTCTCTAAAAGAAAGAATATATATATATATATGTACCTACAATGTGCCAGACACTGCTGGTTCTAAAATAGATTACCTTAAAAGGCATGTGTTCTCAGCCAGTGGACGTATTCAAGCAAAGATTGCAAAAATGATTTTTGCATTGGGTGGAAACTTGAGCTGGATGACTTCTCTGGTCTTTTCTAGATCATTCTTTGACTTCATTTTGTCCATATCCTTTCACGTATATGTTGTCTGAGAACAAGAAACTTATCTCTTGCTATCTTTATAACTCCTCATAGCCCTTAGGTGTTTTTAAGTGTGCTCTACCCTCTTAGCCTATTCTCACAACAACTCTTGAAGCAGGCAGAAAAAATATGGACTCCTTTTGACAGATGAAGAAATTGTGATGTACAGATGTGAGGTTAATTGGCTAGGGCCATATAGGTGGGCGTGAATCTAAGTTTCGAACTCCCAATCCTATTATCTTTCTGTCAGATTCTCCCACCCAGGGTAAAGTTTTATATCAGATGAACCCTTAGATGCTGAGGCTTACCGACTGGCCTTTCTTTTCCCCACTCTGCCCACCAAGTTTTCCCCCCTTACATTTTTTTTTTTTTTTTGAGACGGAGTCTCGCTCTGTCACCCAGGCTGGAGTGCAGTGGCCGGATCTCAGTTCACTGCAAGCTCCGCCTCCCGGGTTCACGCCATTCTCCTGCCTCAGCCTCCCAGGTAGCTGGGACTACAGGCGCCACCTCGCCCGGCTAGTTTTTTGTAGTTTTTAGTAGAGACGGGGTTTCGCCGTGTTAGCCAGGATGGTCTCGATCTCCTGACCTTGCGATCCGCCCGTCTCGGCCTCCCAAAGTGCTAGGATTACAGGCTTGAGCCACCGCGCCCGGCCTCCCCCCTTACATTTTGTTAAGAAAAACTTTAAATACGTAGAAAAGTTGAAAGAATTGTACAGTGAACACCTTTATACTTAACTACCTGGGTTCTACACTTAACTTTTTGTTATATTTGCTTTATTGTTTATCTATAATTCATCCTTCCAGGTTATTTTTGCTGTTAATGTTTCACTGCCCATGGAACTTCCTTGAAGATACCATTTATGTTGTCATTTTCCTCCGTCCTAAATATCCTGGTGTAATGGGAATTGTATAAAAGCTTATGACTCAAGTTACATTTGTATTTGATTTTATTATTTATTTAAATTTTCCCTTTTCCACACTTTCTGATGTATTTGATTTTCTCTCTAATTCTTCTCTTCTATTTCTTTTTTTTTTTTTTTTTGAGACGGAGTCTCATTCTGTCGCCTAGGGTGGAGTGCAGTGTTGCAGTCTCGGCTGACGGCAACCTCCACCTCCCAGGTTCAAGCGATTCTCTTGCCTCAGCCTCCTAAGTAGCTGGGATCACAGGCATGCACCACCACACCCAGCTAGTTTTTGTATTTTTGGTGGAGACGGGGTTTTGCCATGTTGGCCAGGCTTATCGCGAACTCCTGACCTCAAGTGATCCTCCGGCCTCAGCCTCTCAAAGTGCTGGGATTACAGGTGTGAGCCACTGCACCCGGCCTCTAATTCCTTCCTCATCCCTCTCCTTTGGATGACTGTGACCCAGAGTGGTAGTAGTGACTGTTCTTAGAGCAAGTTTTTAGCCAGTGTTGGCCGAAGGAATCACTTGCTGCCAGTCTTTAAGAACAGAGAATGCCAGCTTTAGATTAATAAAATGTTTCCAGCTGTACTCTCTAATTACTAAACTTCCTTGAGCCTTTGAGGAGGCTGTTTACCTGTGGATACTGAGGGTAAAGTCACTGTTGGATTAATATAAAGGTGAAGCAGTCCAGAGTTTTTAGGCTTTAACTAGTCTTAAGGATTTCTGACCCTGGCAGAGAGGATAGAATGAATAAAGGTAAGACTTTAATCCTGGAATCAGCATACCTTTGCAGTGTTACTCCTTTACTGCTGTCATAAATATTGGTGACTGAGAGTATGAGACTTTATGGCTATAACCTCTTTGGGTTACTTTCTCGTTCCAGCGTCAGGTTGAAATAGGCTTGAAATGGGCAATGGTGCGGGTTTCTCCTGGGGCCTCCTTCATGTTACAGGAAAGGTGTCAGTAGTTTCTGCCATGGGGGCAGGCAGCAGACCACTTAGCTCTAATTCCAATATCTAGGCTTGGTTGCTGGGGTCTGTAGAGCCTGTATTTTATCTCCACATGCCTGTCTGTTAGGGTGTGTGTCCTAGCCCCTAATTTGTGTGGTACCCTGCAGCTATGAATCAGGGAATGTGTTCCGAGCTTTGTACTGGTGGGATGTCCCTGGAAAGCACTGTCCCTTTATCACTACAGCATCCCTGACTTGATTCACCCCATGTGTTTGGCTTTCAGGGTCGAGCATGCACGCATGCATGCCAAACACCGTGGCCACGAAGCTATGCATGCTGAAATGGTCCTCATCCTCATCGCTACCTTGGTGGTGGCCCAGCTGCTCCTGGTGCAGTGGAAACAGAGGCACCCACGCTCCTACAATGTAAGCCACTTTGCTTCTTACTTCTTTGTCAGTCATCAAGAGACCCTTTCTAAGTATTCTAGGGCCCAGCCTAACCCAGGCCACATGGAGGTAGAGAAAGACAATAACAATGAACTTTATGTATGAATGATGAATAGTGTATTTGGGAGTGTGTGTGTCTAAGGGTCAGGTGATTCAGAGGGTGAAAAGGATAGGACATAAGACTACGTTCATAGGCAGAAAAGATAGGTCTTCCCTTCGAAACATTGTGGGACAGATTCATGAAGGAAATAATCATCAGAAACTATTCAATTGGAGAGAGCAAAGATCACTTGACTGGGAACACTAAGCCTCTCATGAATCTTACAGGATCTAGATTACACTAATCTAAATTTTTTTAAAAAAGGGCCGGGTGTGATTGCTCATGTTTGTAATCCTGGTACTTTAGGAGACTGAGGTTGAGCAGATGGCTTCAGCTCAGGAGTTCAAGACTAGCCTGGGCAACATGGCAAAACCCTGTATCTACAAAAAATACAGAAATTAGCTGAGCGTGGTGGCCTGCGCCTGTAGTCTCAGCTACTGGGGAAGCTGAGAGGTGGGAAGATTCCTTGAGCCTGGGAGGTCAAGGCTGCAGTGAGTTGTGCTCGTGCCATTGCACTTCAGCCTGGGAGACAGAGCAAGACCCTGTCTCAAAAAAAAAGAAAAAGAAAAAGAAAAAGAAAAAACAGTAATGGATGAAATGGGGGTGGGGGGAATGACATACAGAAAACAAATAGCAAAATGACAGAAGTTAATTCTTCCTTATTAGTAATCACTTTAAATATAAATGGATTAAATTCTTCCATTAGAAGACAGATTGGCGGATTGGTTTTAAAAATCTCCTCATTTATCGATATGCTGTCTATAGTAAATTCACTTTAGGTGGAAAGACACAAGCCAGGAGTGGTTGGCACACACCTGTAATCCCACCTATTGGGGAGGCTGAGGTGGGAGAATTGCTTGAGCCAGGGGGTGCAGTAAACTCATAAATGAGTGAAAGCCCCCTTGGCATTTCTGGGCTTATATGTAGAAATATTTTAAATTATATAATTTTGGCTAATCTGCAAATATTTTTACAACCTATTCTGAAGAAAGTGAGTATGCATATATGCACTGCAGTAATTTTCAATAAGAACTTTTTCCTTAAGTGTGGAATCCTTTCTTTAAACATTATCTTAAGGAAAAACTCAATCTGGAAAACAGTTGAGGCTGCTCTGCTTGATATGAGGGTTGGGTAACCCTAACACCCCTGCTTCCCCCTCTGAAATCTCTAGGACTCATCATAGCACTGTTAGAAAACCACTGATGTGTTATTCACTAGTTAATTCTTTTTTTTTTTTTTCTTTGAGACAGAGTGTCGCTCTGTCGCCCAGGCTGGAGTGCAGTGGCGCGATCTCGGCTCACTGCAAGCTCCGCCTCCTGGGTTTATGCCATTCTCCTGCCTCAGCCTCCCGAGTAGCTGGGACTACAGGCGCCCGCCACCTCGCCCGGCTAGTTTTTTGTTTTTTTTTTTTTTGTTTTTTTGAGACGGAGTCTTGCTCTGTCGCCCAGGCTGGAGTGCAGTGGCCGGATCTCAGCTCACTGCAAGCTCCTCCTCCCGGGTTCACGCCATTCTCCTGCCTCAGCCTCCCGGAGTAGCTGGGACTACAGGTGCCCGCTACCTCGCCCGGCTAGTTTTTGTATTTTTTAGTAGAGACGGGGTTTCACCGTGTTAGCCAGGATGGTCTCGATCTCCTGACCTCGTGATCCGCCCATCTCGGCCTCCCAAAGTGCTGGGATTACAGGCTTGAGCCACCGCGCCTGGCCGTTTTTTGTATTTTTTTAGTAGAGACGGGGTTTCACCGTGTTCGCCAGGATGGTCTCAATCTCCTGACCTCGTGATCCGCCCGTCTCGGCCTCCCAAAGTGCTGGGATTACAGGCTTGAGCCACCGCGCCTGGCCGTTTTTTGTATTTTTTAGTAGAGACGGGGTTTCACCGTGTTCGCCAGGATGGTCTCAATCTCCTGACCTCGTGATCCGCCCGTCTCGGCCTCCCAAAGTGCTGGGATTACAGGCTTGAGCCACCGCGCCTGGCCACTAGTTAATTCTTTTTTATTTTTTTTATTTTTTTTATTTTTTGAGACGGAGTCTCGCTCTGTTGCCCGGGCTGGAGTGCTGTGGCCGGCAAGCTCCGCCTCCCGGGTTTAGGCCATTCTCCTGCCTCAGCCTCCCGAGTAGCTGGGACTACAGGCGCCCGCCACCTCGCCCGGCTAATTTTTTGTATTTTTAGTAGAGACGGGGTTTCACCGTGTTAGACAGGATGGTCTCGATCTCCTGACCTCGTGATCCGCCCGTCTCGGCCTCCCAAAGTGCTGGGATTACAGGCTTGAGCCACCGCGCCCGGCCAGCCACTAGTTAATTCTTAACAGGAAACGTGTCTGTGACTTAATGAGGCCTGTTGTACTGGGAATGTGCAGTTTTCTCATTACTGCCACATCCTGTAAACATAATGCTAAATTTTATTGGTGAGAGGATATGCTAACATGATAGCACATCTTACACTGAGAAACTTAAACTCATATCTTTAGAAAATAAGAAAAGAAATCTACCTAGGAGTGGAATTGCTGAGTCATGTGATAACTCTGTGTTTAATGTTTTGAGGAACTGCCGAACTGTTTTCCACAGAAGCTGCACAATTTTCCATTCTAACCTAAAGTGGATTGGGTTTTTCATTCCTCCACATTCTCATCAAGACTTCTTTCACTCCATTTTTTAAAAAAAATTTTATTTATTATAGCTACTTTAGTGGATGTGGATGTCATTGTGGTGTTGATTTGTATTTCCCTAATGACTAATGACGTTGGGCATCTTTTCATGTACTTATTGGTCATTTGTATATTTTCCTTAGAGAAATGTTCGTTTAAGTCTTTGCCCAATTTTTGGTTGAAATTTTTGTCTTTTTGTTGGGTTGTTAGAGTATTTTATATAATATGGATAATAGACCATTATCAGATATATGATTTTCAAATATTTCCTCACATTTTATCGGTTGTCTTGTCTTGTCACTTTACTGGTAGTGTCCTTTGACGCATAAACAGTTTTAAATTTTGATGAAGTCCAGTATATCTATTTTTTCTTTTATTGCTTGTGCTTTTAGTGTCATATCTGAGAATCCATTACCAAATCCAAGGTCATAGAGATTTACCCCTATGTTTTCTTTGAAGAGTTTTATAGTCTTGGCCAGGTGCGGTGGCTCACGCCTGTAATTCCAGCACTTTGGGATGCCGAGGTGGGCGGATCACAAGGTCAGGAGTTTGAGACCAGCCTGGCCAACATGGTGAAACCCCGTCTCTAATAAAAATACAAAAATAGCTGGGCGTGGTGGCACATGCCTGTAATCCCAGCTACTCGGAAGGCTGAGGCTTGAACTAGGGAGTCGGAGGTTGCAGTGAGCCAAGATCACACTACTGCACTCCAGCCTGATGACAGAGCAAGACTCCTTCACCTCCCCGACTGCAAAAAAGAAAAAGAAAAGAGTTTTATAGTCTTAGCTCTTACGTTTGGATTTTTGGTCCATTTTGAGTTTTTGTAAATGGTGTGAGATAAGGATCTAGGTTCGTTCTTTTGCATGTGGATAGCCAGTTGTCCCAGCATCATTTATTGAAGAGACTTCTTTTTCCATTGGATGGTCATGGCAGTCTTGTCAAAAATCAACTGATCAAAGATACGTTGGTTTATTTTTGTACTCTCAGTTTTATTCCGTTGATCTATATGTCTGTTCTTTTGCAGGTACCACATTGTTATGATTACTGTAGCATTGTAGTAAGTTCTGAAATTGGAAAGTATGTTCCTCAACTTTGTTCTTCTTTTTCAAGATTATTTCAGCTATTCTGAGTCCCTTGCAATTCCTTATTAATTTTAATATCAACGTTTCCATTTTACAAACAAAAGCAGTTGGAATTTTGATAAGGATTGGATTGATTTCTCTAAATTGTTTGGGGAAATGTTTCCATCTTAACAATATTAATCTTCCAGTACATGAACACAGTGTATCTTTTCATTTATTTGGGTCTTTAATCTCTTTCATCAATGTTTTGTAATTTTCAGTGTACAAGTCTTGCACCTCCTTTGTTAAACTTATTCCTAAGTATTTTATTCTTTTTGATGCCATTGTTAATGGAATTTTAAAAAATTTCCTTTTCGAATTATTCATTGCTAATATATAGAACTTCAACAGATCGTTTTCTGTTAATCTTCCAACTTTGCTGAATTTATTAGCTCTAATAGTTTTTAAAGTATTTTTTAAGGATTTTTTATATGTAAAATTGGTCATCTGAAAGTAGAGATAGTTTCACTTCTTCCTTTCCAGTTGGATACCTTTTTTTTCCCTGAGACAAGGTCTTATTCTGATTGCCCATCCTGGAATGCAGTGGTGCAGTTTGGTGATTTTGGCTCACTGCAGCCTCGACTTCCTCAGGCTCAGGTGATCCTCCCACCTCAGCTTTCCAAGTAACTGGGGCTACAGGTGCGTGCCATACCACCAGTCTAATTTTTTGTATTTTTGGTGGAGAGAGGGTTTTGCCAGGTTGCCCAGGCGGGTCTCACTCTCCTGAACTCAAGCAATCCATCTGCCTTGGCCTCCCAAAGTGTTGGGATTACAGGCGTGAGCCACCGTGCCTGGTCTTCCTATTACAAGCTGTGTTTTAGTAGGAGTTAGCAACCTCCTGTCAGGAACGTTGTGGAGGGGATGTTTGTGATTTTTTATGGAATGGTTGACTGGACGTCTTGAAGTCCTCCCAGTTAGCTCTGAAATCTGTATCAAATTGAATTACCCATAAGAGGTGAAGGCCTGTCTTCTTGTTAGAGGATGAAGCAGACCTGCCTAGAGATAGGATGAGGTTTTCATTCTGCAAAAGTTATATATATTTGTTATCAAAAATTTGAACAATATAACAGTATGTGACATAGAAATCAAAAATGTCCAGAGGGAACCACTGTTAATCAATTTGTTATAGATAGGAAAAATCTGCAAGTATATGTTTATAAATTTTTAGATGTTTTTGACATCCATTAGGTTCTGCAGCATTTTCCACCTAATACTATCTCAAATATCTATCCGTATTGGTGTGTATATCATCCTCTTAAACTAATGACTGCATAGTAATTTTGTTTCTTTTTTTTTGAGACAGGGTCTCTGTTGCCCAGGCTGGAGTACAGTGGTGTGATCTTGGCTCACTGCAACATCTGCCTCCTGGGTTCAAATGATTAAATTTTTTGTAGAGTTAGGTCCCGCTATATTGCTCAGGCAGGTCTTGAATTCCTGGCCTCAGGTGATCCTATTGCCTTAGCTTCCCAAAGTGTGGGGATTATAGCATGAGCCACCACAGTTGGCCTTGTGTTTTTTAAATAGAATGTTTTTACTGATGTATAAATTTCTACTTTATATTATTTAAATATAATATTTGTGTTTTTTAAATAACATGTTTATACTGATGTATAATTTTCTACTTTTAAATATTATATATTGACTTCCTACTTTGGAAGGTAATAATTATATGTTTTTTGTTGTTGTTGTTGTTTGTTTTTTTTTTTTTTTGAGACAAAGTCTCGCTGTGTCACTCAGGCTGAAGTGCAATGGCATGGTCTCGGCTCCCTGCAATCTCTGCCTTCTGGGTTCAAGCGATTCTTCTGCCTCAGCCTCCTGAGTAACTGGGACTACAGGCTCGTGCCACCACACCCAGCTACTTTTTGCATTTTTAGTAGAGAGAGGGTTTCACCATGTTGGGCAGGATGGTCTCCATCTCCTGACCTTGTGATCTGCCCACCTCGGCCTCCCAAAGTGCTGGGATTACAGGCATGAGCCACGGCGCCTGGCGGTAATAATTATCTTATACTGCTATACCTATACCCCTCACATACTACAAACATTTCCTCCTCCCAATTTTTAAATAAATATTCATTGTTTACATTATTAAGTACTATACGTAAGTATTATTCATAAGCTGTATTATTCACAGCTTGAGCCATGTGGTATATTTGGTACATTTTCTTTCCTTTGCTCAGGTTTCTTTTGGAATGTTTCTTACTGATTTGTAAGAGCTCTTTGTATGTCAGGAATAAGCCTTTTGACATATTTGCTATGGATATCTTTCCCCAGTTAGTCATTTGATTTTATTTGTAGAATTGGTAGAGAAATTTTTATAGACTAGATTTATGAATGATCTGTTTTTTTTTTTCTTTAAGACGAAGTCCTTTTCTGTTGCCCAGGCTGGAGTGCAGTGGCGTGCTCTCCACTCACTGCGGTCTCCGCCTCTCGGGTTCGAGCGATTCTCCTGCCTCAGCCTCCCAAGTAGCTGGGATTACAGGCTCCTGTCACCATGCCCAGCTAACTCTTTGTATTTTAGTAGAGAAGGGGTTTCACCATGTTGGCCAGGCTGATCTCGAACTCTGGACTTCAAGTGATCCACCTAAGTGATCCACTTGCCTCGGCCTTGCAAAGTGCTGGGATTACAGGTGTGAGCCACCACCCCTGGCCCAATTTATGAACAATCTTGTTGGCTAAGTACTCTATCTTTTGCTATTCTGTTTGGATGGCCCATCTTGCTATTCCTGATTTTCTATCTTGGTTCTTACAAAGTTCTTCTGCCTGCCTGGGCATATTTTAGGTAATAGCCATAGCCACGAATTTTACAATTCTCAAATCTGCAGTAGGTTAAAGGTCAGTTCTAGGGAGGAGAAGCAGAGCATAAGTATAGTTGGGACATTACCACTTATGTAATTACTCAGACATAATTAATAACACTAGCTAGTATTTATTGTGTACTGTCTATTTATTTGTTCAGTCAGTAGATATTTGTTGATCCTTTCTATTCCCATGCTGGGGCTGTGCTCAGTTAAATTGTTTCCTTTGTGGAGAAACCACTTTGAAAAAAAGTTTCAAACTGTTTTTAAATTAAACTCTCTATGATCTGGGAGTTTAATTCCTAGCTATATGGCAGGAGAAGATTTTGGTACACCCTCCTAGGATTTTTCTTTCTTCTTTCTTCTTTTTTTGAGTCAGACTCTTGTTCTGTTGCCCAGGCTGGAGTGCAGTGGCATGATCTCAGCTCACTGCAACCTCTACCTACTGGGTTCAAGCAATTTTCCTCCCTCAGCCTCCCGAGTAGCTGGGATTACAGGTGCCCGCCACTATGCCCAACTACTTTTTGTATTTTTTAGTAGAAACAGGGTTTCACCATGTTGGTCAGGCTGGTCTCGAACTCCTGACCTCAGGTGATCCACCTGCCTCAGCCTCCCAAAGTGCTGGTATTACAGATGTGAGCCACTGTGCCCGGCCCCTCTTACGATTTTTCATAGCAACACTATTTACAGTAGCAAAAATTTGAAAATGACAATACGTAAAGGTGAATGGGTAAGTTAGTTGTGATATATTCACATAATGAAATATAAAATAATACATATGACATACTTATAAAAACAAAATATAAATAACTATAGCTACAAATAATGGTAAGGATGAAGCTTAGTGGTATAATATTGAGTACAAAAGATAAGCCCTAGAAGACCACCTATAAGTTGACACTTTTTATAGAAAGGTAAAAATAATGGAAACTTCAGTGGTATGTTTTCTTTTTTTTGGCTAAGTTTGTGTTATGCATAAACAGTGTGTTTTAAAATTATGTATCTGTGTGATAAAACCATATTTTACTTTATTTTGAGACAGGGTCTTTCTCTGTCACCCAGTCTGGAGTGTGGCGGCATGATCACAGCTCACTGCAGCCTCAACCTTCTGGGCTCTGTTGATCCTCCCACCTTAGCCTCCCAAGTAATTGGGACCACAGGTGTGCACCACCCATACCTTGCTAATTAAAAATTTTTTTTTTCTGGAGATGGGGGTCTTCCTGTGTTGACAAGACTGGTCTCCAACTGCTGGGCTCAAGCAATCCTCCCACCTTGACCTCTCAAAGTATTGGGATTACTGGCATGAGCCACCGTGCCAAGACAAAACCGTATTTTAAAAAGCAAGGGAATACAATCAAGATTCCAGATAATGGTAACCTTGTATAGAAGAGAGATTGCAGGATAGGATAGAGAAGAGCACATAGCTAGATATAAGTAATTTTAGATGTTTCACATCTTAGGTTCATTTGTGGGTTCAGTATTTATCATGTTATTAAATAATTAATGTAAAAAGTGAAGAAATTATGTCATGTGGTACAGGATGGATGAACCTTGAAGACATACTAAGTGAAATAAGCCAGTCACAAAGAGACCGATATGATTCCACTTATATGAGATATCTAAAGTAGTCAATTCATAGAAACAAAGTAGAATGATGGCTAGGGGGTGGGGGGAATTAGGGGCTATAGAGTTTCCATTTTGCAAGACAAGAAAGTTCTGGAGATCTGTTACAGAATAGTAACAGACAGTAATACATACCGTTATTGAACTGTATACTCAAAGATGGATAAAATGGAAAAGTTTTTGGTTTTTGAAACCACAAAAGTAGTTTTGGTTGACACAGTGGCTTATACCTGTAATCCCAGCGCTTTGGGAGACTAAGGTAGAAGGATCACTTGATCCCAGGAGTTCCAGACCAGCCTGGGCAATGCAGGGAGACCCCGTTTCTTCTAAAAATTAAAAAATTAGCTGAGTGTGGTGGTGTGCACCTGTAATGCCAGCTACTTAGGAGGCTGAGGTGGGAAGATTGCTTGAGCCCAGGAGTTTAAGGCTTTAGTAAACTATGATCACATCACTGTACTCCAGTGTGGGTGACAGAGTGAGACTCTGTCATTTAAAAAAAGACAAAATAATAATAACTTTAAAAAATTAAAAGTGGTCCATGCATGGTCTAATGATGAGAATGTTTATTAACCAAAGAATTTGAATAATTTATTTTTTTTTCTACCTAAAGTTCAAAAATAAAGCAAGAAAGAAAGCAACTACCAAGACAGGGACTTACCTTACCTTAAGATACACTATAAGAATAGACAAACAGACCAGTGGGACAAAATGCAGATCTCAGAGATAGATGGGAATTTAATGTACAATAAAGATGTAACCACCAATCAGTAAGAAGGTATTCATTGTTAAGTAGATTAGTTGAGAAAACTGGCTCACCACAAGGAGAAAAATTAAAACTGGATTTGTACATAATACTGAATACAAAGGAGACTCAACATAAAGACCTAATTATGAAAGGTAAAGTTATGAAACTAATTTTTAAAATGTAAGCAGACTGGGTGGGGTAACTCATGCCTTTAATCCCAGCACTTTGGGAGGCTGAGGTGGGCAGATCACTTGAGCCCAGAGGTTCAAGACCAGCTTGGGCAACATGGCCAAACCCTGTCTCTACAAAAAATACAAAACGTAGCCAGGTGTGGTGGTGCATGCCTGTAGTCCCAGCTACTCAGGAGGCTGAGGTGGAAGGATCACTTGAGCCCAAGAGTTTGAGGTTGCAGTGAACTGAGATCATGGCAGTTCACTACAGTGTGGGTAACAGATGAAACCCTGTCTCAAAATAAATAAATAAATAAACAAATGGAGTTTTTAAAAAATAAAAATATAAACAAGTAAGAAAGATTTGATAAATTTGATTTTATAGATTAAGGATTTCTGTTCTGTTAAAGATATGATAGGCAGAGTTAACTGATAACTGAATGGAGAAGAGATGAATAATGATTAAAACTGACAGTAGATTAATATCTATCCAGAGAAACTCCTACAAATCAACAAAAGACAGCAGCTCCAACAGAAAAACAGGCCAGGGATGTGAACATATTTACAGGAGAGGAAACCCAAAAGGCCATCAAGCGTGAAAAGAGACGTTCAGAGTCATTAGTAATTAGAGAAATGCACATAAAAATATGAGATATCGCTTTTCATCTATTTTTAGGTTGGCAAAAACTAGAAAGCTGAATAGTGCCAAGTGTTGGCAAGGATCAGAGGCTATAGGAGCTTTTTAGTACTTTTTTGTGGGTGTGAAGACTGGTGCAGGCATTGTGGATAGCAGCATGGCATTGCTGAGTCAGAGTGAATATGCACACACCCTGTGACACACCCTGAGGGGACTTGGAAGAGGGTGTTCCCTGCAGTGTTACTTATGGCTGAACATTGGGGAGTTGGAGGCAATGTGGATATCTATCTCTGAGGGAGTAAATAGGTAAAATGTGACGGATGCATATCGTGAAATTGTTTTACAGTTAAAAGCAATACATTAAGTACCTGTAGGAACTTGGGAGGACCTTAAAAGCATAGTACTGAGAGGAAAAAGTAAGAAACAGAAAGATGTATAACACAATGCCAGTTAATAAAAATATAAGCAGAGAAAGCAATAAACAGTTTGTATGAACAGGTACAAATAAAAATACACATGTGAAGCACATTAGAATGTCTATGGGGTGAGGAATAGTAATGAAAGAATCAGGAAGACTCCCCAGAGAATGTTGTGTAAAGGAGAGGCACTGGGATTGTTGTTGAGTAGTAGAAACATGAACTGTTTGAAATTAGCCATTAGAGCTTTCAAAAAAAATGCCTCTTATGGCATGCCAAGAAATGATGGAATTAATTGATAAGGCTCTGTTTCTTTCAAACTGAATGAAACTTTTTGTTCTTCACTAGTGCAGGTTGGTGGTGCAGCCTGTTAGTGGGCCTCCATGACCACTGAATGGAAAAGCACTAGCTCTGTTCTCCTAGACCAAGGTTTCTCAACAGAGGAACTATTGGCATTTTGGGCCAGATAACTCTTTGTTTTCTCGGGGGCTGTCCTGTATATTATGGAATGTTTAATAGCATCCCTACCCTCTATTCACTAGATGCTGCTGACACCCTTGTCCACTTGTAACAACCAGATGTCTCCAGACATTGCCACATGTCCCCTGGGAAACAAAATCACCCCTGATGAGAAACACTGTCATAGGCTCTAGAACCTAGAGCGATATGGATATTGCCAGCTATGAGACTGATGATGAGCAGGTATGCCAGCCCACTGAGAAGTATTAAGTTCTGTCCATAACTTAGAAGCTCAAGTCCAACCTTCACATTAAGAGAAATGTAGGCTGGGCGGCTGGGTGCGGTGGCTCATGCCTATAATCCCAGCACTTTGGGAGGCCGAGTGGGCAGATCACGTGAGGTCGGGAGTTGGAGACCAGCCTGACCAACATGGAGAAACCTTGTCTCTACTAAAAATACAATATTAGCCGGGTGTGGTGGTGCATGCCTGTAATCCCAGCTACTCAGGAGGCTGAGGCAGGAGAATCACTTGAACCCAGAAGGCGGAAGTTGCGGTGAGCCGAGACTGTGCCTTTGCATGCCAGCCTGGGCAACAAGAGCGAAACTCCGTCTCAAAAAAAAAAGAAATGTAGGCTGGGCATAGTGGCTCATGCCTGTAATTCCATTCCAGCATTTTGGGAGACTGGAGTGGAAGGATAGGTTGATCCCAGGAGTTTGACACCAGCCTGGGCAACGTAGTAAGACCTAATCTTTAAAAAAAAAAAAAATTACCTGGGTGTGGTAGCCTAGGCCTGTAGTTCTAGCTACTTTGGAGGCTGATATGGGAGGATCACTTGAGCTTGGGAGGTTGAGGCTGCAGTGGGCTGTGACTGTGCCTCTGCACTCCGTCCTGGGCAACAGAGTGAGACCCTGTCTCAAAAACAAAAAACAGTCTGGGCGCAGTGGCTTGCGCCTGTAATCCTAACACTTTGGGAGGCCGAGGTGGGCAGATCACCTCAGGTCAGGAGTTTGAGACCAGCCTGGCCAACATGGTAAAACCCTGTCTCTACTAATAATACAAAAATTAGCCAGGCGTGGTGGCAGGTGCCTGTAATCCCAGCTACTGGGGAGGCTGAGGCAGGAGAATTGCCTAAACCCGGGTAGCAGAGGTTGCAGTGAGCCAAGATCATGCCACTGCACTCCAGCCTGGGCGGCAAGAGTGAAACTCCGTCTCAGAAAACAAAAAGCAAACCAAAAAAAACCCCCAAAAACAAAACCCCTACTTACAAAGAAGAGGCCAAATAAATAAGGTTAAAAGAAGAACAAATGTAAAATTTAAAACAAAAAATTTGTAAAAATACAAAAAAAAAAAGCCCTGTTGTTTGGAGTAAGAGATCATACGGTATCTAAATTTTAGATACTGTTCTTTTCAATTCTAGCAATACTAATACTTTAGATTGCTTATAGTTCAGATTTGTTGATGATTTAAAAAATACTCCACCTACTCTGTTATAGCACTTATACTGAATTGTGGTTGGTTCTTTCTCCTCAGCAGACTTGAATTCTCATTTACTCTCTCTTGGAACCTCATAACAGCCCTGCAAGGTAGTCAGGGTAGGTATTTATCTCCAGTTTTCAGATTAGTAAACCAAGGTACAGAATCCTGAAGTGATTACTGGGAACACAGGACCATTAAATTGGAAAGTTGGACCTAAAACCAAAATCTGATTCTTGGTTAAGTGCTCTTTCTGTAGGTTCCTCTTAAAGGCTTCAGGAAATTTTTGTCAATTTCTGCCATAGTCAGAAGTTTTTAACCCTCTTGAGTTTCCTTATTTAACGCCTGTTGCATAAGTCCTTTCCTTGGATCTCAGGTACTTTCTCAACCTCCTCTTAAGTCTCTTCATCATCTTGCCTACCTGGCCTCTCCAGATTTCCCCACAAACTCAGTGAATGATGATTGGTAGGCAACTTAAGAGACAGAAGATCTGGATTGGAAACCTAGCCCAAACCAGACTTTTGGCTTCTGCATAGCTCAGTTTTCATCATCTAGTCAGAGTCTAACTTTACTCTTTAGCTCCCTCAGGGATGTTAGGGGAAGAGATAAGTTTATGCCTGGAAAACTTACCTCTAGCTTACAACATGAGGAGATGATCTCTAGCTTACAACATGAGGCGATGCAGAGGTGGTAAGATGAGAATCCTGAAAGTCAAAAGTGCCAGGCATCTGCGGACTGGAAAGGCACCTGATGCACCTGATCTGTTTTCATGAATTCTGATTTCTCTGAGATGAAAGGGATCTGCAGGTTTTCTTATTAGAAATAATTGTCAGGTAGTGTTGATTCCATCTCTACCAATACACCGTCTACTCATGGTTCAGATCTCAGTTAAGAGGCAATCCGTTTAAATGTGGAATAGCTCTTACTGTTAGCATCTGACATCACCATCTCAACTATTTTAGCCTTGTGGAGGAATAAGCAGGATATTGCTATTCTTGTCCCTCAGTAAATCAATGAGTTAGTTTCAGGCTAGTCTTCAGCTTTGTATTTATACGTTCAGGGAAAGAAGGATGAATGACTTTTGCGTTACTCCTTCCACCTGGCCAGACCCAAGCCTCCTTTAGAATCATTCAGAACTCTGCCTCTTCCAGGATGTTTTCCTCACAGCTCCTGCCTCATCTTTCCTCTGAATTCCCATGTCAGTACTTGATGCTTTGTACTGGCCACCTAATTCATGTGTTTATATCCCATCAGCCAAGTCCTGGAGGGCCAAGGCTTTCATGCTTTCTATAGCATCAGGCACAAGTGTTTGAGCAAATTAGTGAACCAAATGTGTCTCCGTAAGTGTTGCCATGAGATGGCACCAGAGGCCCTGCAATTGTTCTGTATAACTTTTAGCTGTTTATTGCCATTTATATGCCTTCCTTAATGAAGTTTAAACTTATTTACCAAGCAAAATGCCAATAAATACTGAAGTAGAAACTGAAACTTTGTTTTTTTTTTTTTTTTTTTTTTTTTTTTTTTTTTGAGACGGAGTCTCGCTCTGTCGCCCAGGCTGGAGTGCAGTGGCCGGATCTCAGCTCACTGCAAGCTCCGCCTCCCGGGTTCACGCCATTCTCCCGCCTCAGCCTCCTGAGTAGCTGGGACTACAGGCGCCCGCCACCACGCCCGGCTAGTTTTTTGTATTTTTTAGTAGAGATGGGGTTTCACTGTGTTAGCCAGGATGGTCTCGATCTCCTGACCTCATGATCCGCCCGTCTCGGCCTCCCAAAGTGCTGGGATTACAGGCTTGAGCCACCGCGCCCGCCCTGTTTTTTTTTTTAAGAGGCAGGGTTGCGCCATGTTGCCCAGGCTGGTCTCAAGCTCCTGGGCTCAAGCGATCCGTCTGCCTCAGCCCCACAAAGTGCTGGAATTATAGGAGTGAGCCACCATGCCCAGCCTACAGTAGAAATTTTAAACCAAATAAAGAAACCAGGTAACTTCCCCTTTTATCGCATGGTAGAATGTTCTGTTCACTCAGCTCCTCTGCCTTGCCCCTCCCCAGGAACTGGGCCCTTCCACCAGCAGCTGCTTTCTAGGCCCCAAGCATAAGCTGTCTTTCAGTCCCTAATGGAGACAGCCTGGGGACCTGAAAATGGCCTCAAATCCTTGGTTTGTGTTTTCTGATAATTTATTTTTCCTAGAAAGGACAATTAAACATTAATAAGAAATTGCTGGCCGGGCGCGGTGGCTCAAGCCTGTAATCCCAGCACTTTGGGAGGCCGAGACGGGCGGATCACGAGGTCAGGAGATCGAGACCATCCTGGCTAACACGGTGAAACCCCGTCTCTACTAAAAAAAATAAAAATACAAAAAAAATACAAAAAATTAGCCGGGCGAGATGGCGGGCGCCTGTAGTCCCAGCTCCTCGGGAGGCTGAGGCGAGAGAATGGCCTAAACCCGGGAGGCGGAGCTTGCAGTGAGCTGAGATCCGGCCACTGCACTCCAGCCTGGGCGACAGAGCAAGACTCCGTCTCAAAAAAAAAAAAAAAAAAAGAAATTGCTTATAACCTCATCACTTTTCATATGTCAGTTATTTTGGTTTCCTCATTCTGGTCTTTGCTCCTTTGTATGTGTGACTTTATACATTTTTAATCATGCAAAGCCGTAATAAGAGCTCTCATTTACTGAGCGCTTATTATGAATTATGCACCACACTTGTTTTATATATATTACTTCCATTTAAATATAAGAACTATTATATCGCCGGGCGCGGTGGCTCAAGCCTGTAATCCCAGCACTTTGGGAGGCCGAGACGGGCGGATCATGAGGTCAGGAGATCGAAACCCTCCTGGCTAACACGGTGAAACCCCGTCTCTACTAAAAATACAAAAACTAGCCGGGCGAGGTGGCGGGCGCCTGTAGTCCCAGCTACTCGGGAGGCTGAGGCAGGAGAATGGCGTAAACCCGGGAGGCGGAGCTTGCAGTGAGCTGAGATCCGGCCACTGCACTCCAGCCGGGGCGACAGAGCGAGACTCCGCCTCAAAAAAAAAAAAAAGAACTATTATATCAAATGCTTATATTTACTACACTACTCATAATGAGTGCTGACATTATTAGGCACTGTTCTAAGTGTTTCCATGCCTTAACTCATTTAATCCATACAACCTTATGAGAATAGATACCGTTAACCCCATTTTACCATAGTTTAGAGAACCGAAGCTTATCAGAGTTAAGTGATCTGCCTACGTTAACACAGTAATTAGCTGTATTGGGATTCATATTTAGATAGCTTTAATTCTAAAATTTCTGATCGTTTCAGTGTATCATTTCATTTTGTTCATTCTTTAATCATTTCTATTTGGACTTCTAGAAATGGTCTGAAGGCTAACAGAATCATTAAAATTAGAGTTTGATTTAGATCTTTTTCTTGCAGCTAACCTGGTAGCTCCTAGAGGACTAGAGGTCATGTTTATTTCTGTACTCCTTTTCCCATTAAATGCAAAATTAATACTTAATGAGTTGAATGAGTAAGTGGGTGAACACTGTCTCTACTGTCCTAGGAAGTCTGGGATACAGAACTAGTTGATAGAAACTTAGCCTGTTAGAACTTGAAGGGGTTTGAAAAATCAAGCCAATCCCTTCCTCCAAGGAAGGAGGAAGGACCTCCTTAGGGTGACCCAGTGAGTTGGAGGCAGAATGGTACTAGAACCCTGGTCTGCTGGGCTTCTACTCCACCATCTGGTTTCAGAAAGCCTAATCCTATCTCTAAATTCCTTTCTCTCTCCCCTTTTTTCCCTTTCTCTCTCGCCTCTTGTTCTCTGTCTCTTCTCTCTCACACACAGTCTCTCTCTCTCTTTCTCTTGATGTGACTTGATGTAGCTTTACATACTTGATGTATATCTCTAGATGTAGTTTTTTCATCCTAACATTTCAAGCCCGAAAACTACAAAACAAAACAAGATTTTTCTTTCCTGATGCCCAGACTTAATCCTAATTGTGTCTTTGTCCAACTCAGAATAGAATCCAGGATCTCTGCTTCTCTCCTCACCCAAAATGTGCAGAGCTGCAGCTCATGTAGAGAAACTTACCTTGATTCACATTCCTCCTCAGAACATGCTATTGGTGATTGGTGGGGAGTGGGAAAGAGCATCTTAGAGCAGGCTGGTTGTTTTAATGCAACAGCCAAGTTTTTGAAAAACTGGCAGGAGAACAGGAATTTCTGTTTTTTTCTCAGAGAGAGCAAATGTGACCAGACTATGTGATTTAATTCTTCTCTGGGCCTACTGTTTTGTAAACAGCCCCATGAGCCTGTTAAAGCAAATAGCGTGAAGACCAAAAACCCTCCACCCCTTCTTGCCATATGCCACCCTTTTAGTTTCATAAGTTGGGTTGCCTTTTCCCCTAGTTGTGATGTCTTTTCCTGGTGCTCCTAGTGTCTCCTAGAAAATGGCACCTGGGGCATTATTTGGGTAGCCGTTTGTTAGTACATGCTGGTGCTTCCACACTTTTTATGTAAGGTCAGACTGTTTTAGAATGCTTCATTCAGAGAGTCAGTTGTGGGTTCCTGTGCAGTGAATTGTTATTGAGGCTTCATGGCTCATGGACCAGCAGCCAGTACCCTCAGGTACACAGAATGGGAACCTCTAAAGCAAAGTGGTTCTGCTTACCATTTTCTCTGTTCTGTTTCTTTTTTCCTGTAAAATGACGCTTTTGTGTGGTGTGTGTGTGTGTGTGTGTTTTGTTTTTTGTTTTAAGATGGAATCTCACACTCTGTCACCTGGGCTGGAGTGTGATGGCGCGATCTCAGCTCGCTGCATCCTCCACCTCCCAGTTTCAAGCGATTCTCCTGCCTCAGCCTCCCAAGTAGCTGAAATTACAGGTGCCTGCCACCGGGCCTGGCTAATTTTTATATTTTTAGTAGAGACGGGGTTTCACCATGTTGGCCAGGCTGGTCTTAAACTGCTGACTTAAGGTGATCCACCTGCCTTGGCCTCCCAAAGTGCTGGGATTACAGGTGTGAGCCACCATGCCTGACCATCTGAGGCTTTTTCTTGTCACAGAGAAGTCTATAAGAGAATGGTAGCTACAGACAAACACTAAAATGAAGCTCTAAGCTGCACTACCTATTATGGCAGCCATCAGTCCCATGTGGCTGCTGACCACTTGAAATGTGGCTAGTCTGTTGTAAATGTAAAATACATATTTGATTTCAAAGCCTTAGTACCAAAAAAAGTAAGCCATTTCGTAAATAATTTTAATCTTGAATACATATTGAGATATTTTGTATATATTGGGATAATAGAATTATTATTGAAATGAAAACCTGTTTCTTCTACTTTTTTTTTTTTTTTTTTTTTTTTTTTTTTTTTTTTTTTTTTTTTTTTCTGAGACGATCTTGCTCTGCCGCCCAGGCTGGAGTGCAGTGGCCGGGTCTCAGCTCACTGCAAGCTCCGCCTCCTGGGTTTACGCCATTCTCCTGCCTCAGCCTCCAAGCAGCTGGACTACAGGCGCCCGCCATGTCGCCGGCTAGTTTTTTGTATTTTTTGTAGAGACGGGGTTTCACAATGTTAGCCAGGATGGTTCGATCTCCTGACCTCGTGATCCGCCGTCTCGGCCTCCCAAAGTGCTGGATTACAGGCTTGAGCCACCGCGCCCGGTTTCTTCTTACCTTTTAAAAAATGTAACTGGAAGATTTTAAACTATGTTCGTGACTTGCATGATATTTTGTTTGGATAGCACTGGTCTAGAAATCCCCAATCTTTTTTTTTTTTGAGACAGAGTCTTGCTCTGTCACCTTGGCTGCAGTGCAGTGGCGCGATCTCGGCTCCCTGCAAGCCCCGCCTCCTGGGTTCACACCATTCTCCTGCCTCAGCCTCCCGAATGAGTAGCTGGGACTACAGGCGCCTGCCACCATGCCCAGCTAATTTTTTTTTTTTTTTGTATTTTTATCAGAGACGAGGTTTCACCGTGTTAGCCAGGATGGTCTCAATCTCCTGACCTGGTGATCCACCCACCTCAGCCTCCCAAAGTGCTGGGATTACAAGTGTGAGCCACCACGCCCGGCCAAGTAAATACTTTCTTAGTTTACTATAGAACGCCAGGAAACTAGCCACTCTTTTCCTGTCTGTATCTTTCTTTTTTGTTGTTGTTTTTTAAAAAATATTCTTTCATTTTGTTGATGGCATCAGGAAGAAAACCTCCATTACATATTATGTGCTATCTTTTTTTATACCTGCTACTCACTGGAGAAGGGTGACATCTAGTGACAGAAGGGTGGTTGGGAAGGGAGTTAGGAGGCATTGGAGAGAAGACTGGCGATGACTTCAAACTTCTATCTTGGAGTTAGAATTATTTTTTGCCTTTAAAAAACTTCAGCTAACAAGTCTGAGGGAAGGCTCTGAAGGAGGGAGAGTAAAACAGGCACTCTTTAAAATAGAAATGTACCTCTCTCTGAGGGAGTCCTACTCTCGTTTTACTTTCCTTTTGTTTATTGGAATTTATTGAGGACATATCATGTGCCAGCAGTTTTCTAGTGTAGGGGAAATGGGAATACGGCCTAGTCACTGCCCACAAGGAGCTTACATACAGGTAGAGAATGAATTCAAGCCCAGCCTCATACTCTAGATAAGCACTATAATGATGTTAGAAAAGAAAATGCATTTGGAGCACTGGAAAGCACTTTCTGCCTGGAAAGGAGACTGAAGGCCTTGTGTGTCTTGGATGTGATATTGTCAGGCAGAAAGGCAGGTGGGAAGGACGACCTGATGGGGACAACCTGACTTAAAGGCCTGGGGAGTGGTAGATGGCCCTTGAAATAGTAGGTTGGGGCCATATTATGGGGGATTTGACAGCCTGGCTAAGAATGTTGGATCCTCTCTACTAAAAATACAAAAATTAGCCAGGCATGGTGGCATGTGCCTGTAATCCCAGCTACTCGGGAGGCTGAGGCAGGAGAATCGCTTAAACCTGGGAGGCAGAGGCTACAAGTGAGCCGAGATCAAGCCGTTACACTCCAACCTGGGCAACCTGAGCAAGACTCCATCTCAAAATAAATAAAAGGAATGTTGGATCCTGTCCTTTATGCAGGGGGACTGTTCAAGCAGAGAAATGACATGGTCAAGATTTCGTGTTCGGGGTACCATTCTTTCACTCCTCAAAAGGATAGACACTGAATGCAGGGAGATTAACAAAGAGCTCATTGCAGTCAGCCAGCCAAGTGGTAGCAAGAGCTCAAATGGAAAGGAAAGAATATATCCGAGAGATAGTTGAGTGAGGGATGAAAGGGAGGAGGAGTCAAATATGGTCCTAAGTTTCTGACTTGTATCACTAGTGGAGTTACTTTTGTCCAAAGTTGGAAGTACAGGAGAGGATCAAGCTAAAATAGAAAACAAGCTGCATTTGGGACTGTGGACAGAGCTGCAGAGGGAGCTGGCTAGAGCTGAAGTGCTTGTGTTTGTGTTTCAGATGGTGACCCTCTTTCAGATGTGGGTTGTTCCCCTCTATTTCACAGTGAAGCTGCACTGGTGGAGGTTCCTAGTGATCTGGATCTTGTTCTCTGCTGTCACAGCCTTTGTCACCTTCCGAGCCACCCGAAAACCTCTAGTACAGACAACCCCAAGGTGAGAGTTTAAATAGTGGAAAGAGCCCAGGTTTTCCGAAGCTAATGGGTTGGAATGCATGGGAGGAGCATAGGTTTAGACTGAAAAAATTCCTGGTTTTGTCTGCCAAAATTACTTGGCATGGGGCCCCTCTAAAACGAGCTGATTGGGAGACCCCCTCCCCTATTCATCGATTAAAAACCCGAGATATTTCTGTATAGCTTACTTTATGGTTTCAAGGTCTTTTTATATTAAAGGCAAACAAAAATAAGCAAATCATGGTGATCATTGTGGTCTCATTTTAAATGTTTTCTTCTGTGAACCCTTCTCTGATCTCTGAATTAGATTTTCCAGTATATTCTCTCATATTGCACAGTACTGTTCCTTCATATAACTTACCACAATTTATAACTAAATACTGTTTTGGGTATCTATCTCCCTCACTAAACTCTTACTTCTGCGATCAGGAACCACATCCATTTTGTTTGTCACTGTATATTCAAGCCCTGCCATGGGGCCTGGCACATAGTAGCTTACTCTGCGAATTTTTGTTGAATGAATGAATCTTAGCAAATTTATAATTTTCCAATAAATAATACTTCCTTCTTGAGTCACAAAGCAGCCATTGCCTGTATAATTCTTTTTATTTTATTCAAATTCGTTTCTCATTTGATCCTCCCAACCAGCGTGTGAGGTAATTTAATATCTGTACTCAACAGAAAAAGAGATTTTCTCATTCATTCAAATAAGCACCTACTATGTGCCAGGCCCTGTGCTGAGCGCTGGGGATACAGAGCTGGATAAGACATGGTCTCTGTCTCAAGGAGTACTCTGTTTAATGGAGGAGATGGACGAGAAAGCTCCTGTTGCAGTGCAGTTGGTAAGTGCTATGACAGATGTTTGTGTAGGTCCAAGAGAGCTTGACTGGCCAGCCTCAAAGTTGTCACCACCTGATCCAAAGTCTTTCAATTGTAGACTGCTCTTCTTTCTATTCTTATGTTCTACTTTCCTGCAAGCCTTTCTCTGGCCTTCTGGAGTTTCATTGTATAAGGTGAAATAGGTGATCCAGAAGTTTCTCTCTGGCTTTGGTAATTTACTTTAAGGGCCATTGTGGAAGATACAGGATGTGGAGCTGGATGAATGTGGATTGGGACCTCTAGCCCTGCCACTTGTTCAACTGTATGACCTTACCTTTCTGAGCCTTGAATTCTTCATCCCTAAAAATGGGACAGTAATTGCTACCTCACATAGGGAGATAAGGTGATATGAAGAAAAAGTGTAATAGAACAATGTAAGAGTCACCATGAACACTACAAACAGTGCCAACTTTTGGCTAAAATGATTGAAAATATGTCTCTAATATGGAGGATTTTTATAACAGTAACTACTAGCTTTTTTTTTTTTTTTTTTTTTTTGAGACGGAGTCTCGCTCTATCGCCCAGGCTAGAGTGCAGCGGTGCAATCTCAGCTCACTGCAAGCTCTGCCTCCTGGGTTCACACCATTCTCTTCCCGAGTTGCTGGGACTATCAGCCTCCCAAGTTGCTGGGACTACAGGCGCCCACCACCATGCCTGGCTAATTTTTGTAGTTTTTTAGTAGAGACGGGTTTTCATCATGTTAGCCAGGATGTCTTGATCTCCTGACCTCATGATCTGCCCGCCTCGACCTCCCAAAGTGCTGGGATTACAGTTGTGAGCCACCGTGCCCAGCCAGTAACTCCTTGCTATTTATTTATTTATTTATTTAGAGACAGTGTCTCACTCTGTTGCCCAGGCTGGAATGCAGTTCACTGCAACCTCTGTCTCCCGGGCTCAGGCAATTCTCCTGGCTCCGCCTCCCAAGTAGCTGGGATTACAGGTGTGTGCCACCACACCCAGCTAATTTTTTTTTTTTTTTGAGACAGAGTCTTGCTCTGTCGCCCAGGCTGGAGTGCAGTGGCCGGATCTCAGCTCACTGCAAGCTCCGCCTCCTGGGTTTATGCCATTCTCCTGCCTCAGCCTCCCAAGTAGCTGGGACTACAGGCGCCCGCCAACTCGCCCGGCTAGTTTTTTGTATTTTTTAGTAGAGACAGGGTTTCGCCGTGTTAGCTAGGTTGGTCTCGATCTCCTGACCTCGCGATCCACCCGTCTCGGCCTCCCAAAGTGCTGGGATTACAGGCTTGAGCCACTGCGCCCGGCTTTTTTTTTTTTTTTTTGTATTTTTGGTAGAGACCACGTTGGCCAGGCTGGTCTTAAACTCCTGACCTCAAGTGATCTGCCTGCCTGGGGCTCCCAAAGTGCTGGGATTACAGGTGTGAGCCACCATGCCCGGCCGGCCCTGTAACTAACATTTAATAGTGCTTTACAATTTCAAAGCACTTTTTAAAAACAGAGATGAGGTCACACTCTCTCGCCCAGGCTAGAGTGCAGTGCTATGATCACAACTCACTGCAGCCTCATTCTCCTCGGCTCAACCAGTTTTCCCATCTCAGTCTCTGGAGTAGCTGGGACTACAGGCATGCTCCACCTTGCCTGGCTATTTTTTTATTTTTATTTTTAGTAGAGACAAGGTCTCACTGAGCTTCCTAGGCTGGTCTCGAACTCCTGAACTCAAACAATCCTCCCACCTCAGCCTCCCAAAGTGTTGGGATTCCAGGTGTGAGCCATTATGCCTGCCCTCAAAGCACTTTCATAAACATCCTTATTTGTACTATACATGTAGCATTTCATGAACATGTATTATATACCAGGAAATGGGCTCCGTACACCTCTCTTGTCTCAAAGAGGTGATTTGACTTATCTGAGGTAACTTACCCAGCTACTAAAACATCACTTAATCCATATTGAGTTTTTTGACCTAAAATTTCATGTCCCTTTCACTATGTCTCTCTCCTTTATGATCAGTGCAAACCCTGGAGAATGGAACTGTGTGTATTCTTTAAGACAGCACTAGACGGAAGATGTTTGGGTCCTTTCTCTAGCCTGAGAAACCATCACTGCTTGCCTGGCCACAGCAAGGAGGCACGGGCAGGGAAGGACCTTGACTTTCCTTCCTAGGGCTCAGCAGGGTTGGTAGTAACCTAGTCAGCTCTCAGGAACCACACAGACTTGTGCTGCTTATTCAGGCAGATTGCTAACTTGTTCATTAGCTCCCATCAGAGATAAGAGTAGTGGCTCCTGATGATGGGAACCCACTCTTGTAGCCTTTAAAAGGCTCTGGTTTGGCCAAGCAGCAGCGGTTTATGCTTGTAATCCCAGCACTTTGGGAGGCTGAAGTGGGAGGATCCCTTGAGCCTAGGAGTTGGAGGCCAGCCTGGGCAACATTGCAAGACCCTGTCTCTAGCCAAAAAAAAAAAAAAAGGCCCTGGTTCATTCAGGAAACCGTCTTTCTTGCTGAGTCTAGTAACTGGGATCCATCAATTAGATTGTACACTGTTCTTCATTGGCTCCTGGGGCACCTGATCCTGCTTCTCCTGCTGCTCCTTCAGGAACATGAACAACCCCATTCTACTTCACCACCACCACACACTTGCATCCAACTCAAAAGGTACTTCTTAAGTGCCTCTCTCCTTTCCCTTCTCCCTCAGAAGAAAATTCATTTCAGAAGCAAATTCATTATACATCATTTCATTTTTGGCTTGTGGATAGGAACAAAGCTGTATTCAGACTAACCAGGCCCAGATACAAAAAACCTGTAGCTCATTCTACCTCGGATTTGTCTCTTGATTTCTGTTTCTGAACAACTAGCCTTCCTGCCTGTTAATCTTCTGAGCATAGTTGTGTTTAATATTTTTTACTTCCTCATTTGAGGTGACATAGCTGTCTAAGGTCAGCTGTGCTCTTTCTGTGAGGCAGAAACTGCCTTTTTAGGAATCTTTTCCTTGGTCTGAGACCGTGAAAATACAAAGCACAGCCGGGCGTGGTGGCTTACGTCTGTAATCCCAGCACTTTGGGAGGCTGAGGCAGGTGAATCATGAGGTCAGGAATTCGAGACCAGCCTGGCCAATGTGGTGAAACCCCATCTCTACTAAAAAAATATAAAAATTAGCCAGGTGTGGTGGTGGGCACCTGTAGTCCCAGCTACTCAGGAGGCTGAGGCAGAAGAATCGCTCGAACTCGGGAGGCAGAGGTTGCAGTGAGCCAAGGTCGCGCCACTGCACTCCAGCTTGGGTGACAGAGCAAGACTCCATCTCCAAAAGAAAAAAAGAAAATACAAAGCACTACTTCTCGAGTATATGGAGGCATTTCTGCAGTTAAGGAAGTGAGCAGCTTTGAATAGTAACCGAAGTTGCTCAGTAAGTCCTGAGCAAAGACCGTGGTGTCCCCACTGATGTGAGAATAAAGGATTCTGGTGATCCAGTGACCACTGAGGCCAGAATCTCTGTGTAAGCTGCACTAACTTTCTCTCCTTTCCCCAGGTTGGTTTATAAGTGGTTCCTGCTAATCTATAAAATCAGCTATGCCACTGGCATCGTTGGCTACATGGCTGTCATGTTTACCCTCTTTGGTCTTAACTTATTATTCAAGTGAGTACCCTTTGTTTTTGTTTTTGCTGGAGTTTGGGGACGAGTGGCTCTTGATATGTACCTCTGCTGCAAGTCATGGTTATTAACAGGAGGGACATAATATCCAGGATAGGAGACTTGGGTGCTGTGGAGGAATGGGAGAAGACAGGCTCTCCGTGATTTGTGCTGGCAGAAAGCAAGGAATGTCTGAATATATACAGTGTCAAAGTCCTAAATCATTTTATATTTTCCAAGGCTTTATATTTTAGTGGAAAAGTCTAGTAACCAAAGTAAGCATAATAGTTATTATAACCTGCTGTCCATAATTCTATCACTTTAACAGAGCTGTTTTTCTCATCGGTGTGTACTGTTCATTTGCAACATCCACTCTGCATGAATGGCCTTATGTTCAACTAGGCCAGGGGTTGGCAAACTGTGCCCTCTGTGCCAAATAGCCCACAACCTGTTATTATGAAATGAAGTTTTACTGGAACATAGTCATGCTCATTCATTTATTTATTGCCTGTGGCTGTTTTTCCACTAAAACAGCAGAATTGAATAGTCGTGATAAAGATCATATGGGCTACAAAACCTAAAATATTTACCATCTCGCCCTTTATAGGAAAAGTTTGCTGACTCTTGGGCTAGACCATCAACCTACATGAC
This sequence comes from Trachypithecus francoisi, assembly GCF_009764315.1. Classification (NCBI taxonomy): domain Eukaryota; kingdom Metazoa; phylum Chordata; class Mammalia; order Primates; family Cercopithecidae; genus Trachypithecus; species Trachypithecus francoisi. Next base: position 62,707,831 of record NW_022681473.1, read on the forward strand.
CATGGTTGGCTACAGCTAGCAACAGATTTGACTTAGAAGGATACAAAACAAAAAGATAGAGCAGAGCAGTGTCTGCAGTCTTCACAGTAGACTCAGAGCTTTGGTGTGAGGGAATGAGATGACACAGACCGGTGTGGAAGCCACCCTGGCCTAGGAGCCCCATTCCCCCCAGGAACACATCCAGTTTCAAGAATGTCCCAGTCCAGATGCGTTGTACTAATCACAGGTCATAATTAGTGTTTCCTGTAATATAGCTGACATTCGACAAGATTTCTCAGGAAACAGCTGTAGAAAGTTAAGCCATGGATGTTAAGTCCTGCTTCATTGTTGGGCACTTAGGTTGTTTCAATTTAGTACCGTCATAGATAACGCTGCTCTGTTGCTTCCTAAGGGTGCATTCCTAGGAATGGAATTTTGGCTATTGCCTCAGTTGTCATAAGCCTTCCAGAAGATCTCTATTAGCTTTCAGGTCTTCCTACCCCGAATTGAATCAGGTGCCAAGAAATCCTGAGCTCAAAGACTGGAGCATACAGTGAGGCAGATGAGGGTGGAAATATGATTTCTTGGATGAAATACTGGTGGCTGTGGACAGTGGATCACGAGGAGCCCTAAGCCTAGGACAGTGCACTGAAGTTAGAGATTTAGGATTCAAATTTAAGATAATAAATGGAATGATCACTGGCCTCTTCCCTGAGCCTAGGCAGGAGTAGGAGTCTCTGAAAGGAGTTTATTTTAGGACAAGTAAAAATAAATCCTGGCCAGGTGTGGTGGCTCTCACTTGTAATCCCAGCTGTTTGGGAGGCTGAGGCGGGAGGACTGCTTGAGGCCAGGAGTTCAAGACCAAGCTGGACAACATATTGAGACCCTCAACTCTAAAAAAAAAAAAAAAAAGAAAATTAGCTGGGTGTAGTGGTGTGCACCTGTATCCCCAGCTACTCAGGAGGCTGAGGTGGGAGGATTGCTTGAGCCCAGAAGTTCAAGGCTGCAGTGAGCTATGATTGTGCCACTGCACTCCAGCCCAGGTGACAAAGGGAGACTCCCATCTCAAAAAAAATATAAATAAAATAAATCCTGTTTTATATAGTGAGAGCACACTCATGAAATTCTTTCTTCCGGGGGTAGTACAGGCTGAAAGAATAAACAGGCTCCTGAAGGGTTTAGATGAATTCATCACTGTAGAGTCAAACACATCTTGTCGAAGAAAACAGATATCTCCTGGAAACTTTCTAACCTGTATGGTTAAAAAAAAAAAAAATCAAGATTCTGTATTATGGGGTTTTTTTTTCTTTTTTTTTTTGAGATGGAGTCATGCTTTATCTCCCAGGCTAGAGTGCAGTGGCTCACTGCAACCTCCACCTCCCGAGTGGCGGGTTCAAATGATTCTGCCTCAGCCTCCTGAATAGCTGGGACTACAGGCATGTGCCACCACACCCGGCTAATTTTTGTATTTTTAGTAAGGATGGGGTTTCACCATGTTGGCCAGGCTGGTTTTGAACTGACTTCAGGTGATCCACCTGCCTTGGCCTCCCACAAGTGTTGGGATTACAGGCGTGAGCCACCACGCCTGGCCTCTGCATTATGTTTTAAATATAATTCTTCTGTAATTACAGTTTCTTTTTACTTGTCTAAACTCTACAATGAGGAAAACAGAATTGAGAATCTTGATCATTTTTGTGCTACTGATCAAATTAATTGGCGTAAGATCAATGATTTCTAGTGAGTTAAATATTCAAGGTTCATAAGCAAATGCAACTTTGTATATAAATATAATTTGTAACTAAGCAAATACATACGGTTCTTTGTACAAATATTTTAACAAAGATAATTTTCTATAACAAAGATTTATAGATTCAAGGTTGCAAATTATTGGTCCTTGGAATTATTAAACCTTCTAATGTTATAGGCAAGATCTTTATCCTTCTTGTTAAATAGATTTGGACCAAAATTTAACTTTGATGACATGATACAGATTATTTATATATGTAGTTTATAATTTTATAGTAACTACTGTATATTAATAAATATTTACTAATTTTATCTTTTTTTTTTTTTTTCTAAACCTGTGTTTGACAAGCTGTTTCTGTAAAGGTCCAAATAGTAAATATTTTAGGTCTTATGGGACAATAGGACTATAGGCCAAGGCAGGTGGATCACCTGAGGTCAGTTCAAAACCAGCCTGGCCAACATGGTGAAACCTCATCCTTACTAAAAGTACAAAAATTAACCGGGTGTGGTGGCACACGCCTGTAGTCCCAGCTATTCAGGAGGCTGAGGCAGGGTTCATTTGAACCCGCTACTTGGGAAGTGGAGGTTGCAGTGAGCCACTGCACTCTAGCCTGGTACAAGAGGGAAAGCTCCTACCCTGTCCCACCCTGTTTGCCTGGGGAGGGGGCCAGGTCTCAGGTAGTGAGCATGCTTTGTGCTCAGTTGTCATAAGTCGAGACAATCTCAGAAGGAGGGGCATGTGGCCACTGGGATAATTTTCACTCTCTGCTCCAGTGACACCCAGATTCTGGCATGCCCTTTTCTCCTTATGGATAGCTCAGCTGCTTCAACTTGGGTGGCTAGCTGGAGGAGAGACAGCCCAGCAAGGCAGCTCACTTAATGTCTGGCACTTACCAACAGTGGAGTCCCCAACATGTAGGTCCCAAGGAGCCCAGGTCCTGGGCAGCTGCAAGTCATTGCCACCAGTTAGGGGAGGCAAGGACTAAGAGCAGAGTGAGGAAAAGGGGTAGGAGGGGATACTGTAGCTTGGTCTTTGCAGCCTACAGTGCTAGCCTCCTCAAGAGGTGTTCATGGGCCATGTAAAAATAGACAGCAGACTGGATTTGGTCATAGTTTGCCCACACTTGCTCTAGCCTTTGGGCCTTCTCGCTTTGGGCCCTGCTTTGTGTGTCCCAGAGTAGTAATCCAAAGAAGATATGTCTCAGGTTGGGTCTTTCTAGCTCTAATACTTCCCTTGCAGGATCAAACCAGAAGATGCCATGGACTTTGGCATCTCCCTTCTCTTCTATGGCCTCTACTATGGAGTTCTTGAACGGGACTTTGCAGAAATGTGTGCAGACTACATGGCATCTACCATAGGGGTGAGTTCATCCGGGTTCTTAAATACTTAATAGACTCTTGACACCTCCAAATTGTTCAAGTTGACGTCACTTGTTTAATGGACGAGAAAGGCACTAAGAGGTGAGATAAGCCAAATAAAATTCTTCAAGATGTGCGTATGCATGGATATTCCTTCCTTAAAGTTTGGAAAGCAATACAGCCATAAAAAAGGATAAAACCATGTCCGTTGCAGCAACATGCTAGCTGGAGGCCTTTAGTGTAAACCAGTTAATGTAGGAACAGAAAACTAAATACTGCATGTTCTTTCGTATAAGTGGGAACTAAACGTTGGTTATTCATGGACATAAAGATGGCAGCAATAGACACTGGGGGCTACTAGAGGAGGAGGGAGTGGGGACAGTGGTTGAAAAACTATCTGTTGGGTACTGTGCTCACTACATGGGCAACAGGATCATTCGTACCCTAGACCTCAGTATCACGCAGTATACCCATGAAACAAACCTGCACATGTACCCTCTGAATCTAAAATAAAAGTTGAAATTATTTAAAAAAAAAATTAGCCAAATCTCAGATATAACTATAATTTTTCTCTTTAGGGCCATTATAGGAAGGAGCCACTTTATCCAGCAGGAAGTTAACATTCATTCAGTAAATACTTTGTAATGCCTGCTATGTGTCTAGACACATAGCTATGTCCCCGAATTACAAAAGTGTACAAAAATAAATATTGTTTTTGCCCAGATAAACTGGGTGGGAGAGATGGCTATTATAGTAACAAACACAGATAAAAATAAAATTACAACTTTAATAAGTGTTATGTAGGAAAGGTTCATGATACTGTGAACACATGTAGTAATGTCATTTGACCTAGTCTCGGGGCTCAAAGATGGCTTCCTTGAAAAAGTGACTATGGAGCTGACTTGAACAATGAGTAGGAGTTAAGTGGATGAAGTGAGAACCAGGCAGAGGAAAAGAGCATTCGTAAGAGTCCTATCATGGGAGATAGTGTGGGTGTTTTTGAGGAACTAAGACCAGTGCGGTTGTATGGCCAAGAAGTGTCTGGAGAAGTAGTGACTAGACTAGAAAAAAGCCTGTAGGCCAAATTAAAGATTTTGATTTTTATACTAAAAATCCTGGGAGGGGCCGGGCACAGTGGCTCCCTTTGGAGGCCGAGGCAGGCAGATCACTTGAGCCCAGGAGTTCAAGACCAACCCGGCCGGGCGCGGTGGCTCAAGCCTGTAATCCCAGCACTTTGGGAGGCCGAGACGGGCGGATCACGAGGTCAGGAGATCGAGACCATCCTGGCTAACACAGTGAAACCCCGTCTCTACTAAAAATACAAAAAACTAGCCGGGCAAGATGGTGGGCGCCTGTAGTCCCAGCTACTGGGGAGGCTGAGGCAGGAGAATGGCGTGAACCCGGGAGGCGGAGCTTGCAGTGAGCTGAGATCCGGCCACTGCACTCCAGCCTGGGCGACAGAGTGAGACTCCACCTCAAAAAAAAAAAAGACCAACCCGAGCAAAATAGTGAGACCCCATCTCTACAAAAAAAATGAGAAAAAAAAAAATTAGCCGGGCGTGGTGGCACATGCCTGTAGTCCCAGTTACTTCGGAGACCAAGGTGGGAGGTCACTTGAGCCTAGAAGTTTCAAGGCTGCCGTGAGCTTGTTTATGCCACCAAACTACAGCCTGGGCAACAGAGCAAGATGTTGTCTCTAAATAAGTAAAAATTCACAAAGTGTACAATAATCATGCAAAGGCACAACAATAAATGATGGGGCACAAAAGTGCCTAGTCCATATTTGGTTATTGTTTTTGAACTGCACAGTGGTAGGAGTTGCTCCTTACAATTTTTACTTTGTGAACTTTTATTCCTTGACTTAACCCACAACAGCTACAACAACAGCCACTGTCACTCACTGCTTTACCAAAAATTGGGGAAGTTTTCATACTTGCTTTATTAATCTTTAACTGTATGTGTAAAGCTACACATTTCATTTCAACATTTAATATTAAAGTGTTTTGAGTATTTAAGGGACAATTTGGTGTCTCTTAAATAGAGGTTTGGTGATGTCTTTGTGACAGAAATATGACACAGGAAGTGAACTCATCAATTAGCCAGTGGTATAATTGGTTTTGTTATATGTCATTTCACTTAAAGTCACAGTTTCCAAGAAACTATCAATGAAGTTAAGAGAGGACATACTGTATTTGAGAAGTATTTTGGAGGTAAGTTAACAGGACTTAGATATAGTTTGGTTCTGAAGACTGAAGGGAAAAATATGAAAGAAATGTAGCTCTCTAAGCTGAGATTTCTGATTTGGCAACTACTTGGATGGTAGTACCTTTCACTGAGATAGGAAATGCTGCAAGAGGAGCAGATGGACATCACGAAGAGATGCTGAAATATGGGTAAATTAACAACCAATCTGAGAAATGCAAGTAAATATTTCTAATTTTTTTTTTCAGAATGGAAATATATCTTTGTTGTTTTGCTGTTTGTAAAAGAAATATGTTCTCTTTGTAATTATTTAAGCAACACAGAAGTGCTCTCTGTCTCAGTGTCATCCCCCAAGACCCCACCCCAAGAAGGAGTATTTCCATCACCTTGGGTAACTTTAATCTAGTACCGTTTAAGGCCAGGGACTTTTTCTCTCGGTATCATGGGAATATTCTAATTTTTTTCTCTACTGGATCAAATTGAAAACAGTACATTGGATCACTTAAAAAGTTTATTAGGTTCCTTTTTGAACAACTGTCTTGTGTTTTACCTTCATGTCCCTCTTACCTATTTGTGTAGACATTGGATCTTCCTTTAACCAGTTTACTCCCCAGAAGAGATTTCTAGACCATGTCGCCATTTTGACCATTTTGAAGTATACAGTTCAGTGCCTTAATTACATTTGCAGAATTCTGCAACATTGTCACTGTCTAATTCCAAAATTTTTCATCATCTCAAACAAACTCTGCCCATTAAGCAGTAACTCCTCATTACCCCTCCCCGCAGCCCCTGGTTTACCTCTAATATAGTTTCCATCTCTGTGAACATGCCTGTTGTAGATATTTCTTATAAATGGAATCATACAAGATTTGTGCCTTTGTCTCTGGCTTCTTTCACTTAGTGTAGTGTTTTCAGAGTTCATCCGTATAGAATGTATCATTCCTTTTTATGGCTGAATAGTATTCCATTGTGTGTGACACTGCATTTGGTTTATTCATTTATCTGTCGATAGGCACTTGGGTTGTTTCCACTTTTTGGCTACTGTGAGTAATGCTTGAGCACTGGTGTTTAAGTGTGTTTAGTCCCTAGTTTCATATCTTTTGGGTTTTTACCGAGAATGGAATTGCTCGGTCATTTGGTAATTCTATGTTTAACTTTTTGGGGACATGCCAAACTCTTTTATTTCTTAGTTATGATAATGCTTAAGTGAATATCTGTATTCATGAAACTTTTTTGACACTTCCTCTTATTTCTTTAAATTCCTTGAAGTGAGATTAATGGGTCAAAAGATGCAGCAGTTTGAGACACCATGCTAAATGCTGTCCGAAAGGCTTGAACCCCTTTCGCTGCTGCCGTAGATGTCTGAGAACGCCCTTGTCACCAAACCAACATGGCACTTAATAGTTCACTGTTTTAAATGTTGGAGAATATTGCTGTCCATTTCTGATGGAACCATAGTCTAGCGACAGAATGGCTTGCCTCACAAAGCTCCTGATCACCAGCCCCGAGTCCTTCTCCCTCCTCTTTCCCTTATCCTTTGGTGCTGATCTAGCCCAGTCTACAGGTCCTGTTACATCTAACTTCCCAACTGTCTCTAGTCCGGTCACTTCTCCCCATCTGCCCAACAAAGATGATGTCATTTTGACTTGTAAAAGATGACCTTTTCTAAACAGTTTAAAAAAAAAAAAAATGTCCTCTAACTGTGGGCCTCCACCTGCCACTGTGCCTCCTCTCTAGAAGTCCTGAGGCTTCTGTGGAGCTTCCTACTTTGGCTGCTTCTCACAGCTTTTCCTATCTTTCCTTCCTGCTATTCTCCTTCAGTTCTACAGCGAGTCGGGCATGCCTACCAAACATCTTTCAGACAGCGTGTGTGCTGTGTGTGGGCAGCAGATCTTTGTGGACGTCAGTGAAGAGGGGATCATTGAGAACACGTATAGGCTGTCCTGCAATCATGTGTATCCTGCCTGGAGCTCCTGGGCCACATCTCTCCTGCAACCTGCACACTCCAGTGAGGGAGAGAAAGGGGATGGTCATGACCCTAGGTGTGCTGTCCAGACCCTTGAGTGTAGGAGAGCCACGAGAGGGCTGCCTTCCCCGCGCTTTCCCACATATCAGAGCCACTCTTAGGTAAACAGCGGTTACAACCTGGCTGGGTCTGAGAGGAACCTGAGGCTGCAGCTAGTGAGGCTATGCTAGCTTACCTGAGATCGGACCAGTCACAGGGGAAGAGGACCCTCTAATGGGATCCCTCAGTTTAGCATCAAATCCCCTATTCTGAATAACACTTCTAATATTTATCATGTATTTACCCAGCTCCCATTCTGTGCCTATGTTGAGAGAGCCATGTGTTGTCTCCATTTTGCCCCGTAACAATCTTGTGAGACAGGGATCATTATCCTTACTTTACATGTGAGGAAACAGGTTCAGACAGAGGGACTTGCCCAACATTACAGAGCTGATAAAGCGTGAAGGCAGGATTTGAATCTTTTAAAGACTGGCCTGGGGCTGGAGTGCTGCCTTGGCTCTCACCATTTCCCTTGACCAGCGGTGCTCAGCTTCCACGAGTTCTGCATCCGCGGCTGGTGCATCGTGGGAAAGAAGCAGACGTGTCCCTACTGTAAAGAGAAGGTAGACCTCAAGAGGATGTTCAGCAATCCGTATCCTTTATTGGGGTCCTTGTTGGGAGTGGGCTGTGGGAAGAAAGTACTGGCCAGTGTGACCTGCATTTGGGTCCTCCTGGGGCCCTCACTTCTGCCTTCAACCTATTCTCAGCCTCCTTGCAGCTATTGTCACGGACAGATAGATTTGTGTCAGCCTTAGGCTGTATTTTCTTACACTGGCAGTTCCTTCTTAGAGAATGTGTTACAGGAGGCCATCCCTGCATGTTAGTCGTGGGGAACTAGGATTTCTCTCTCTACCTCTCTCAGGGCTGCCCTGCCTCCCATACCAGTCCCCTCTGTTTGCCTCCTGCATTCTCTGCGTTCAGCTCTACTCCAACGGACAGGCTGTGAGGAGGAAGAGGAGGGGGAGGGCAAAGTTGGGAGTAGGCTGAGTAGGAAGTGAGGCTGGGCCCTTCCAGAAAGCCTCCATTCCTCTAGGCTGTGGAGCAGCTGGAAAGTGGGGCAGACCCAGGGAGCCCCACCGCCCATGCTAGATCACTCCTGGCAGCTCTTGCACGGAGCCTCTTTTCTTTAACACACTGACAGCTGGGAGAGGCCTCACGTCATGTATGGGCAACTGCTGGACTGGCTTCGATACTTGGTAGCCTGGCAGCCTGTCATCATTGGCCTAGTCCAAGGCATCAACTACATTCTAGGCCTGGAATAGTGACGAAGAGCATCAGTGGAGAACCCACCCCACATGCCGTGGAGCTCAGGGCACTCTCCTGCCTGCCCACAAAGACCTCCTGGGTGGGAAAGACTCAAAGGGGCGCTTGGGCCACTCAGGACCCCTCCGGTTGTGTCGGACTGGGGAGGGTATGATGGAGACCCAGCCAGTGGGGCGGTCAGCAGTGGGGGGCTTTTTAAAAGAAAACTATTTTGATGAATATATTTTAAAAACCTTTTTTTTTTTTTTATTGTGGAGCATAGGAATTTCCCCCCTCCAGGCTTCACCCTCCCTGCCTAAGCAGGGTGGGGGCAGAGCCTTGACATTTTTGGTTTAAAGGAGCCTTCTCATCTCTGGCCAAGAACACTGCTGGGCTCCCAGGTAGCTGAAGACCTCAGCCCACCCACTCCCTTCTCCTTCCCTGTGTGGGGCTCAAGCCTGGTGCACTTAGTATAGAAGAGCTCATGTACTCAGGCTGGTGCCACGGGTGAGCACTGAGGTCCCAAGTGTCCTCCCTCCCCCACTGCCTGGGACAACAGGACAAGTGTTGTATCTGACTCTGCCTCCCCCTGTCCAGGAGCTATAGGCCGGTTGAGGCAAGTGGAACCTTATCAGTGACTTGTCCAACAAGGGAAGCCTTGGGGCCTCAGAATTCATTGAAGATTTGTTTTGGGACAACTGGAAGAATCAGCACCATGGATACTTGCCCGTGGGCAGGGCTGTGGTCAGCCAAGAATAGAGGTCATATAGTTGGGCCATGGGGCAATTGTTGGCAGCCATGACTGACGGCCCCTTGTGCAAGCTCATTCTTCAGTGGATCCTTCAGTGGAGTGGTGACACGTGCCAGCGGTCACTCTGCCACATCACTTCTTTCTTGAAAGCCTAAGAGTGCGTATGCATGTGTGTGTGTCTGTGTGTGTGTGTGCACGTGAGGCAGAAGAATATGACAGATGTCAACTTCTCCCTGTGTCAAATGATATGCCCTTGAAGCTGGCAGGGGATTCCCAGTCCAGGGAATATCCCTACATGATTTTTGTCGTTCATGGGTCCTCCCTGGGCCTGCCAACAAGAGTGGTGGGTGGGTAGAGGGATAAGGCCCAAGTGAGTACAGGTTCTGAGAGGGGGCTTCTAGGAAGGCCCCAGCCCTAGTACTAGGCGACTTGAATAAAGTGGGAGGTCAAACATGAGCCTTTGGCATTGGGTTTCTAGGGAATATGACCCAGTAGGGCCTGCTCCTTCAAGGGCAGCAAGAACCAAGCAGGATGTTGTCACTCCCGTCTGAATAAAGCTCCATGAGCTGGGTTGGAAAGCTGAACATTTATCTTGCTTTCTTCTTCCCACCTCTTTCCCTGGAGTCTCCAGGGGTGTCTTGCCTTTGCTAACCCCCATCTGAGACCTGAGGGTCTGGGGATGGTTGGGCCTGCCTTTCTGCTGTTCCTGGCTGTTCCCCTGCCGACATCCCTAGGAGTGGTGGAATGCCAGGCTCCTGTGCTGTGGCCTAAGCGGGCCTGGGGCATCACTGGGCCTGCTTTCAGACTGAAGTTGCTCTATGTTCTCACTGCCTGAGGCCAGTGTCCTGCCACCACCTGCCTGCCTTAGGGCCATACTCAACTTCAGCTTCTCTTCCCCAGCGATGGCTTCCCATGGTACCCTGCTGTTTATGCCACCTGTGGGGCTGTTCCCCTCCTCAGAGAGGGGAATGGGGCTGGTCAAAGGACCCAGGGATCACCTTTTCACTTTTTTCCCCCACCCGCATGTCAGGCTCGGGTGAGAAGCCAAGACCAGGCTGTCCAAAGCTCTTTTCATGTGTAACAGTCCTGAGTCCCTTGACTAACTCTGGGCTTGGTTCCACTAAGGCAGAGTCCTCTTGTCTCTTCCTACCATCCCCCACTGGACTGTCTCTCAGAAACCCCAGGCAGCCTTGCCTCCTGACCTAATTCCTGGAGATACCGGTGTTCCTGGGAGGAATTTCCCCTGCATCTTATGTGCTAGAAGCCCCTGGGGCAAGAGGTAGGGGGAGGAATTGAGAGGAGGAAAAACGCGAACTCGATACCTAGAGAAGAAGGATGTGATTTGTAGTCTCCTATGTCTAAATTAGGAATATGAATCTGGTTTTCCTACAAGAAACTTGAGATCACAGCTGACTGTGTTTCTGATGCATCCACCAAACCCAGTTCCATCTGTGGGCCTCCCTGGCTCTGTCACCCTCCTGATCACAGGAGTCACAAACCTCAGACGTGCAGCTCCTGTCCACACTTAATATATGCATGCACATTGGATCACCCAGCCCTGATCTTTCTGCTTCCATGGATAACTGCATGACCCTGAGAGCGCAAACCTCCTTAGATTTAGCATCCTAGGTTCCTCACATGCCTCACCCTGAAACCTGGCCCTCCCGCAGCCCCAGCACCATTTGTCCCATCAGTGACCAGATTCATATTCTGGTGTAGCCTCTGTTGCCGGAGCCAGTGCTGAACCAGTCCGCCTCTTCCCCGGGAAGTGCCCGCCCTTCCCTCCTGTTAGGGTTGGCTCTCGAGCTTGTGTGCCAGTTCCTGGGTTGGCCGTGAGAGTTCTACAGACAAGGGGGAAGTGCTCTCGGTGTATTTCCTGTGGTGGGTTCACATGCAGCTAGACACAGCTAACTTGAGTCTTGGAGCTCCTAGAGGGGAGCTTCTGGAAAGGAAGGCTCTTCAGGACCTCTTGGAAGCCAGGTAGGAGTCTGGAACTACTAGTGAACCTAGACTTGTAGCTCTGGCCAGAGGGGCTAGGATGAGAGACGGAGGGTGTGATGGTGGGTGCTGGGAGATGCAGCCGACCTTGGGGCTGGTGGCTGGGGGAGTGGGGAGCCTGGGAAAGGCCAGGATGTGGATGGGCTGGTATGGCATTGAGCCTGAAATGGTCCAACTTGGGGTCCCCAGTGCCTAGGAAAGTTGTCCCCTTAAATATTAGTGTGAAGGTGAAGGAGGAAGCAGATGCCTGTTCATATGGAAACAAAGACCTGGCTGTGAAGGGGGGAGGTGAACACCAAAGTCCTGACACTTGGATGGGACAGAATTGATCTGTGAGAGACTCTTATCTAGTTCACACCTAGGTGACCCTGGGGGTGGCGTGGGGGTAGAGATCCCAGTCTGGTATCATCTGAAGAGTAGGGGTCCCAAGAGCTGAAGGTTTCTGGCCACTGAACTTTGGCTAAAGCAGAGGTGTAACAACTGCTCAGGATTCCCTGGTTAAAAAGTGAAAGTGAAATAGAGGATGGGGGCAGTGCTTTCCCAGAAGGATTGCTCGGCATCCTGCCCTTCCCAGAAGCAGCTCTGGTGCTGGAGAGAGCACTGCCTCCCTGTGTGACTGGGTGAGTCCATATTCTCTCTTTGGGTCTCAGTTTTGCTTTCCCTAATGAAGGGGTAAGATTGGACTAGGTAAGCATCTTATAACCATTTGTGGTCATGAGAGCTGGGGTGGGGAAAGATTGTCACTTGATGACCCCCCAGCTCTGTTTCTGAGTACTGAAAGAGCTCCAGGCTATGCTACGGGAGGAAAAGCCAGCTACTGAGAAAAAACGGGAGTGGTTTACCATTCTCCTCCCTCACCTTTCACCAGAGAAGAGGACATTGTCACAGATAAAGAGCCAGCTCACCAGCTCCTGACACATGCATCATGACCATGAGACACAACTGGACACCAGGTAGGCCTTGGGGCTACGCATGGGCAGGAGGGGTAGGGTGAGGTCTATGAACAGAATGGAGCAATGGGCTAACCAGGAGCCTTCACCCCAAGGCAAACGCCACCCAATAAACCTGGTGCTGCTGCTTTAAGAACCTAGGCGGATGCTGTGGCTCTGGCTCCATTCTAAAGCTCCTCTGTACTCTATTCAATAAGGGGCTAAAGGGGTGGGTGCTGAGGTGCCCCTCTTCCCACTCGGATTCCCTGGCTGGAGCCTAGACATGTCTGGGCTGGAGTTACATCCTTACCCGGGCAGCCCACTCTGTCTCCAGTCCAGATATGAGCCAGGATGCTAAGCGCTCCCAGGCAGCCCAGCCGCTGACCTGTGACTATCCTTTCCTCAGACCTCAGCTTCTTGTGGGTCCTGCTCCTGTGTGCTCACATCATCACTTTTCTGGTCAGAGCCACACCTGTCTCGCAGACCACCACAGCTGCCACTGCCTCATCTAGAAGCACAAAGGACCCTTGCCCCTCCCAGCCCCCAGTGTTCCCAGCAGCTAAGCAGTGTCCAGCATTGGAAGTGACCTGGCCAGAGGTGGAAGTGCCACTGAGTAAGAAGCACAGTGGTCAAGGGTGGGCTATGGGCACAGAGGTTCCCAGGGTCGGGTTGACTCCTGAGCGCCAGCCCCCTTCTGCCATGCACCACCAGCTGGGCCAGCTGGACTGAGCGTGCACCATTCTCCCTCCCCAACCCACTATCATGGGTGTAGGCTTGGCACAGCTCCCAAGATGCTCCCTATGAAGTAGGATAGAGAACTCAAGACATAAGTAATGGTCACAGACCTCCCAGAGCCTTGGTTGCAGTGGACTCCAAGGCCAGCCCCGCCACCCAGAGCCTGCTGGCCTCTGGCCATCTCAGAGGAGCAGCAGCCATCCAGCACTGCCTCTGTCACCTGGGTTCCCAAGTCACCGAGGCTGGGCACTAGAAAAGGTCATCCTGAGGAGACAGGTTCAGTAGAGGAGTCATCACGTGAACCAAGGACCCTTCCTCACATTCCCCATGTTTAGGGCTAGGGCCTTCAGAGACAACTGCACTTCCCCTTTAACGGACATTCCCACCTGGGTGGTGTGCAGAGCAGTTCTCTAGGTTCCAGATTCATGGGGACTGAGGGGAGCTGGCAGGGAGGGCACAGGAGAGCAGGGCAGGGGAAGGGCCTGCTCTTCGGAAGGGCTAACTGCTGCCTGTGTCCCTAGATGGAACGCTCACCTTATCCTGTACGGCCTGCAGCCGCTTCCCCGACTTCAGCATGCTCTACTGGCTGGGTAATGGTTCCTTCATTGAGCACCTCCCAGGCCAGCTGTGGGAGGGGAGCACCAGGTGAGGGTCGCAGCAGCCAGGTGGGTGGGAAGGCCTTCTGCGGCCCTCTCATGACCTTTCCTTCCCCTTCGTTCCAGCCGGGAACATGGGAGCACAGGTACGCAGCTGTGCAAGGCCTTGGTGCTGGAGCAGCTGACCCCTGCGCTGCACAGCACCAACTTCTCCTGTGTGCTCGTGGACCCCGAACAGGTTGTCCAGCGTCACGTCATCCTGGCCCAGCTCTGGGTGAGGAGCCCAAGGAGAGGCCTCCAGCAACAGGAGGAGCTCTTCTTCCATACGTGGGGAGGAAAGGGTGGGCTCTGCCAGAGCAGCCTCTAAACTAATGCCCAGCATTCCTCAAGGTCAGCCAGACAAAAAGGAACTTGGGTCTTGGGCAGGGGAGGCGTGGCCTGGGGCAAAGTGATGAGATATCCCTTGTTTCCTTGGCCTGATCCTTGTCTGCCTTCACTTCCCTAGGCTGGGCTGAGGACAACCTTGCCCCCCACCCAAGAAGCCCTGCCCTCCAGCCACAGCACAGGGCCACAGCAGCCCACAGCAGCAGGGTTAAGACTCAACACAGGGCCAACAGCAGCACAGCCTTGACCAGAGCCTGGGTCCTACCCGTCTACCTGAAGTGAACAGTCCCTGACTGCCTGCAGGCTGTGTGGGCGAGCAACGCACTCCCTCCTCCTCTGCTTTGGGTCCCTTCTCTCACCAAATTCAAACTCCATTCCCACCTACCTAGAAAATCGCAGCCTCCTTATAATAATGCTTCCTCCTCCTGCTGCCATTTTCTCTCTATCTACCCATTAGCTTTCCTAACGTCCTACCCCTCACACTGCTCTACTGCTCAGAAACCACCAAGACTGTTGATGCCTTAGCCTTGCACTCCAGGGCCCTACCTACATTTCCCACATTGACTTTCCGGACGCCTCCAACTATTCTTGCTTTCCCCAGACAGCTCCCACTCCCATGTCTCTGCTCCTTTAGTCCTGTCTTCCTCACCATCCCAGCAGGGGAACTCTGAAGCCTGGTTGAAACGCCACCTCTTCAATGAAGTCACCCTTGTTCAGCTCTGGCCACATTCTGCAGACTTCATGTCTTCTTGCTGTATGTTGTTTTTTTGTTTTCCTTCCCTCTAATGGGCTGATCCAGGGAAGGGATGGGGGCAGTGGCTGCTTCGGCTCCACACTGTATCTGTGTCATCCCCACATGGGTCCTCATAAAGGATTATTCAATAGAGGCATCCTGACATCTTTTCATTTAGGCTTCAGTTCCACTCCCAGGAACTTTGCCTGTCCCAGGAGGGAGTATGGGAGAGAGGGACTGCCACACAGAAGCTAAAGACAAAACCTGCTTCAGGGGAACACAGGCTCTTGAAAAAGAAGAGAGAATAGCCCATAATGCTCCCCAGGAGCAGAGGCCAGTAATGGAGACTGGGAAGACCCTGGAAAGATGCGCCCCCAGGAAAAGGGATGAGAGAAAGGAGGTGGTCTGGAAGACTCAGTGGGGACAAGGTAGGCTCCAAAGAGCCTAGATTTCCCCTCCTTTTCCCACATAGATCAAGGCAACTCAGTACTCACGGGAGAAAAATAGACTTTATTTACAAGTAATAACATTTAGAAAAGATCTATCCCCGGCCCTTAAAAACCTTCCCATCACTCCAAATCCCACCCCAGTGCAAGTCTGGGGAAGGCAGGGTGTGAGCTGCCGCTGAAGGCTGTCCCCCCAACCCCACTCCTGAGACACAGGCCCATCGTCCTGGGAAAGAGCATCCTCTGGCAGGTGCTCCCACCAGGTCAGACCCAGTCCTGAACTTCAAGAGTGAGGGCCCCTGCTAGGCCCAGCCTCCAGGAGAGCAGGAACCAGGGCCTACTCCTCTTATGGTCCCTTCTAGATCCAGAGGCTAAGAAGAAGACTGGCCAGGCCCAAGGACCCAGCCATCAAAACCAGCCTCAAATCTGGTTGTGATGGAGAAGTGACTTTGCTTTAAGAAAAAAGGAGGCAAGGTAGGGAGAGCGCCCACACTGTCCATGCTCCAGGCCTCCTGGGCCAGCTCTGAGAAGTTGCCAGTGAAGGTCCGGGGACCAGGTCAGGGTGCGGGCAGGCATCACTGTCTCTAGGGGTTTGGCTACTGTTGGCCTGGGAGCTGAGAGAAGGCACTGAGAGGGACAGTAGAAGGAGGACCAGGTGAGGTCAGCATCAGGGACACAGGTGGGGCCACTCACTGGTACTGGCCCTTTAATGCTTTGCCTGGAAGAGACAGTCACAAGGCCAGATGAGAACTTGGGATGCCAGCCTGCACCCACGGGTTCGGAAGTCCTCTTCCTGCTCCCACGCCCCCATCTGGATCCCCTCCCTTGTGAGCCCCGGGGTTATGAGGTACTGGCTGTGCCTGAGCAGCTCTGGGTGCTCTCCATAAGAATGGGGCCATCTGTCTTCTCTCCTTGGTAACGAGTAGCTACCAGGACAGCGACACCTCTTACCCCGCACCCTCCAGCAGCCTGGCGTGGTCCTGTCTTGGATGCTACTCCGTGGGGTGGTCTAGGGGGTGCCCATGCTCCCATCGGGTTTCCCTCCCCCATCCTGCCAGTGGCCTCTACCTTGCCCTTGGCTCGAGGGGTGGCAGTGGTGGCAGCAATGGCAGCAGCAGTGGCGGCGCTGGCTGTAGTGGTGGCGATGCGCGGAGAACGGCGGGTTCCACTGCGAGTGTTGGGGGAAGCCTTGGACAGGGCCTTCTTTGAGGCTCCCCGCCGCAGAAGGCTGTTCCCTAGCTTCTTGGGTGTGTTGAGGATGCTGAAGGCCATTGACTGGCGCCGGTCAGCCTGCAAGGAAGGGCTGTCAGACTGGGAGACCCAATGCTGCCTTCCCAGGCCAGCCTGCTGTGTCACACTCTGCCAGCAAGGTCCTGCCAGCCCCAGCCTCACCTGTTTAGCTGAAGCTGGAGCCGCTTTCTTCTGGGCCTCAGTAGTGCTCCGTTTGCGCCCTTCATGTGGGTCTCGGGGAGTCATGGGGCGTGGGAAACAGCTGGTGGCCTTCTTAGACTATGGGGAAGAGGACAGTTAGGCAGACAGTAGCACGAGGAGTCACATCTGAAGCCAGGTGTCTTGTCCTCTTAGAGCTGAGTGGACCTTGTAAGTCAACTTGTGCAACCTGTTCCCCTCCCCAACTCTGGGCCAGAGTCTTCCCTTCCCAACAGTTCCCATCCATGGGTCAGGCCCTTGGAGAGAGGGAAGGAAAAGGGGAGAGAGGGAAGGCTCCCTTTAGTCCTTGGTGAGCTGGGCCTGACCTGGGCACAATGCTGGAGCAACCCCCAGGAGCCTACCTCAGGAGTTCCAGGGCCCTGGTGGGGCTCTAAGGAGATCCGTTTGCGCTGCTGCCGGGTGGTGATGCCAGTGCCCTCGGCTATCTGGATTGGCTGCATGCTGGCTCGGCGCAGGGTCTCCTGGGGATCTCCAGTTTTCATCTCCTCATCTGTGATGGTGCCCAGGCTCAGGGAAGGCTGCATGGGTGGAAGAGGCGGTCAGTGGACTGTAGCTGTGTGGAGATGGAGCAGGACCTGGGGCTGTCCCAGAACTCTGCACTTGCCCGCCATTTAGGGTAGGCAGGCCCTTCCTACCTCTCATGAGGCCTCCCTTCCTGTTCTGCTTTCTACCTACACCCTGGGCAAATGGCCACAAGCAGTGCAGTCCCGACCAGATTCCTCTCTGAGCTCCTGCTCATCCCCAGGGACTTCACTCCTAAGCACCTTCCCTGCTGTCTGTTCTGCCTGGAAGCATGAGAAAGTCACCCTCCCCATCCTTGGCCAGTCAGCGATCCAGGGCTCTAGTGCTCAGGCTAGATCAGCAGGTGGGATTCTAAGGGAGGACAGGGATGGGAGGCCCTGCACAGTGACCCCAGGGCTCACCCTGGACTCCAGGGGATAGCAGGTCTTCAGGTGTGGGGGGCACACTCGATTGCGCTGCTGCAGCTCTGCAATGCGGTTCCAGTCATCCAGCTGCTCAGGCTCATCCTGGCAAGTGCCCATGTAGAAGCTGTTCCTTCCTGTGGATGGCAGGGAGGTGGGAACAAATGAGCCCCGAGTCAGCAGGTGGCCTGCTGGCCCTGGCATCTTGCCAGCCTTTGCTGCCACCTACCCCATAAACTTGAAGCCCAGCACACCAATCTGATTCAGTGCCACAGGTGCAGGAGTATGGCACACAGACTATTTCTATCCTAGGGGCTTGCTCACCGCCTTCTCCTTGGAGAGGGCAGAAGAGGTCACACGCAGAGGCTGCTATTACATCTTATTCACCCGCCAAGGCTTGGTGCCCAACACCCAGAGGAACGAATTAAGGACCAGGAATTGATTCCCAGGGGCTCTCTGGTGCCCAAAGGACAAGAGCTTCCAAGAAGAGTCTGGCCAGCCTGGCCTTTCCAGCAGCCCATCACCACCTAAGGGCATGGAGGACTCCCCACAGCTAAGTGTCAACTGTGCTGGGAATCCCAGGCCCTTAACTCTGGCTAAGAGTGCCCCCAACACAGCCAGCCCCTAGATAGGCAGTTAAGGAAGGCCCTGAGGCTGCAGGAAGAAGGGGCAGGTGGAGGTGGACGGTAGCAAGGAGGCCAGCCTTGGATTTTTAGAAAGCTTTCCTCTTTGCCCTGTGCCACGATCCACCTTCCATTCTAATTTTGGGGTATAGTAAGTCCCTGTAGTCCCCTCACCTGGAGGGGCCCCACTGGACACCCTGGCCTGGGAGCGACGAGCAGAACTGCGAGTGGTGGGGCGGTAGCCAGGCAAGCTGAGCAGGGCTGAGTTGCCATAATCGGGAGAACTCAGGCGAGCTAGAGACTGAGTAGAGGATGTGGCTCGCAGGCTAGCCTGGGAAGCCGGAGCAGACCGCGTGCTATAGAAGGATGAGTTGGCGCTGTCTGGCTCTTCCACATCTAGCTTCTGGAAGAGAGAGTGAATCTGTTGCAATGGGGTGGGCCCTGGCACTGTACAGAAGCCTCCCATTCCCTCCCGAAGCCCTCAGATCCCACGGCACATCCATGCATTCCCAACAGCTTTGCAAAGGCCCTTAACGTGTGTGTCTGCAAGAAATGGGCCTTGTTGACAGAAGCCCTCACAAGGTGGTGCTGGTGTTGTCAAGACTCTTTTCTATGCATTTTTTTCATGGAGTCTATTCATAATGCTTTGAGGGAGGGAATGCAGAGTGTTTATCGGCCCATTTTAGAGGTGAAGTGCAAAGAAATGAAGTGACTAGCCCCAAATCACACTGCTAGGAAGTATCAGAGCTGGGGCTGGGCCCCATGTCTCCTGACTATTCAGGCTCATCCCACAGCCTCTGCTGTCCCTCAGTCCAAGCTTCCAGGGCCCTTACCATTTTCTAGAACTTCCCCAACTTCTTGGTAGCAGGGGACACCCTGCACACACAGGTCCTCCCTGCTGTACCAGGGGCCCCTGTCCCCTCCTCCCAAACCTCCCCTTCAAGATGTGGAAACAAAGGCAAGGGCCCACAGCCTGGCAGGCAGTCCACTGGGCAGCAACAATGCCTCTCAGCTGCATGGGGCATGCTGGGAGGCACTGGATGGGCTGCAGCTTCACCATGTTCTCTCCCTTCACCCTGCACAGGCTCAGTGCTACACACGGAGAGAACACTAGCCTTAGTCGGGAGGCAGGGATCTAATCCCAGCCCTGCCCTTTTCTTCAGAAGTGCCCCCAACCAAGTCACTGCCCTTTTTAAGACCTCAGCTTTCCCACTGTAACACGGACTGGCTGCTCATCCCTGCGTGCTCCTGACTGAGTGCCCAATGCAAAGACGCCCTTGAGAGGAAGTGGGAATTGCTGCCCTGCAGCCCCTGTCCCGGCAGCCTGACCTTGGTCATGGTGATGTTGATGATCTGTGTGGTGCGCCGACGAGCAGAGCGGGTCTTACGACCTGAGTCCAGGAAGACATCTCCTAGGGAGTCCAGGCTGCTCTCCAGGGGGGCCTGACTCCGAGCAGGGATGGGAGTGAAGTAGAGACTCTCCAGGGATTCTACCTTGGGGGGCAGGCGCTGGGAGATAGGTGAGGCTGGTTCTCCAGGGACGCTGGTGCCATCTGGCTGGGTACGAGGCAGCTTGCTATGGAAAGGAGACCTGCTGAGGTACAGTCCTTTGGACTAGAAGGCATTTTGTCCAGCCCTCTTCCAAAGTGACCATTTCCCATACTTACTACAAGCAGATGAGGTCAAGCAGCCCATCTCTCTGATTTTTCAGAGTACCAAGGAAAGCCCTTGACCTGGGCCTTCCTTTCAGTCCACTCCCCTGGCTTCTCCTAATACCTCCTCATAGTGGCAATGCCAAGACCCAGATGTCCCATCCTCACCTGATGCCCATGGCTGCTCCACAGCAAACACATCCCAATCTAAGCCCACTTCTCTGTTCTTCCTCCATCTCCCATTTCAGTGAATACAAGCACCCGCCACTCAGGCCCCCAAACCATGAACATGGGCATAATCCTATGTTGTCCTGCTTGGGAAGCCCAATCACTAAGCTTCCTGAACAGCTCTCCTAACCACACCCTCTCCATGCTCATGTCCTTTCCCTGGTTTGTCTTATCTCCTCTCACCTAGACTCATCATGGCACTGACAGAGGCAGATGAGTGGTGACAAGCAAGGACTCAGGCCAGACTGCACAGAGTCAAACCCCAGCTCTACCACTGGGGGACCTTGGGCAAGTGACTGCCCCTCTATGCCCCAGATTCATCTGTTAAAGGAGACAGAATAAACCTACCTCAGAGGGTTGTTGGGGGATAAATCAGGTATAATTGTTATGAGTGCTTTATGTCTAGCACAAAATAAGTACAATGTAAGTGTTTAATAAAAACAATATATATTTCCAGTCTTAACTTCTATACTGGCTATTAGAATAATCTTTTTAAGATGGAAATTACCCATGTACTTGTCAGTTTCAAATTCTTCCAAGGTTCCTTTTTTTCCTCCCTTAAACCTTTCAATTACAGCCACCAAGGTTTCCTCAATGCCTTTAGGATCAAGTTTTTTTTTTTGAGACGGAGTCTCGCTCTGTCACCCAGGCTGGAGTGCAGTGGCCAGATCTCAGCTCACTGCAAGCTCCGCCTCCCGGGTTCACGCCATTCTCCTGCCTCAGCCTCCCGAGTAGCTGGGACTACAGGCGCCGCCACTTCGCCCGGCTAGTTTTTTTTTTTTTTGTATTTTTAGTAGAGACGGGGTTTCACCGTGTTAGCCAGGGTGGTCTCGATCTCCTGACCTCGTGATCCGCCCGTCTCGGCCTCCCAAAGTGCTGGGATTACAGGCTTGAGCCACCGCGCCCGGCCTAGGATCAAGTCTTAATAGCCGGTCTCCAACGGGGAATCCAGACGGCCCTCTAGGATCTTGGGCCTTCCTGGCCTTGCATCTCAGCGGCTCTTTCACAGCCTCTGTTCACACTGCTGTTCTCTGTCAACCTGGCACACACACCTATGGATGCTTTCAAGACTCAGCAGGAGCGATAGCTTCCATGAAGCCTTTCTTGACCACTTGCTTTTTATTCCGACTGTGCCCTAAATAGACATCTGGTATAATACCTGTTTTTCTTTATTCTTCTCTAAGAATAAATTTAGATCACATCTTACTTCTCTCACCAGGATACAGCCTGATAAACAGTGGGTACTCCATAAACAACAGATAGAGGGAGGAAGGGTGCCTTCTGACCTGGTGATACTGAGTGGGGTCCCCTCCTCGCAGCTCAGATCCAGGCTGTCGATACTCAAGTCCAGCGGGGGCTTAGCCTGGGGCTCACGGCTCTTTAAAGCATCAGTTGCCACCTGGAATTTGCCCAGGTCTCGAAGCTGCTGGTCTGCGTGGGCAACCTGAGAAGGAGAGGGCCAGGGGGAGAGTGAAGAAAAACCTAAGGCAGCAGTGGCCTAGGAGGAGAGGGCACAGGGGTCCAGTGGAATAAGGATGAGGTGAGTCTGCCAGCCAAATTCTTACCTGTGCCTCCAGGCTGCGCACCTGGGCAGTAAGGTGGCGGCACGTCTGTTCAGCCTCCTTGGTCTTCAGTCCAGCCTGCTGTAGCTCATGGCCCAGCCGTTCGGCTTCAGCTCGCAGCTCTTTGTTTTCCTTTTGCAGATGCTCCAGGCTCTGCAGCTGCTCCTGCAGCTCTTGGTTCTGCTGCTTCTTGGCATCATAATGAGTTTTGGCTTTCTCCATCTGTGGGCAGAAAGGATGGGTGGGTGGGGCAGAGGCTGGAGGGCAGGAGGAAGGTGGCATGGGCTGAGGCTGGGCTCCTTACCTGCAGCTTATAGTGCTCAGCTGCCTGCTCCTTCTGGCTCAACTGGGCTTGCAGTTCATTCAGCCGGGCCTGGAGGCGCTGGGCCTCCTGCTGGCTCTCACCTTCCTGAGCCTGGACAGCCTGAGAAGAAAGTCCACTCAGGAAAGCTTGTCTGGCCCCTCCACCCAAGTCCACTCATCTGCATCAGCCACTGGGGCTCCACAGGTGCTTCAGACTCCTGCACTTAAGAAGAGGAAGAAAACCACACCACCCCAGATACACTCCACCCGACTACAGCCTACTGAACCTGAAGTCCCACACGCCCTTCAGTCCACATCCATAGTGGCCTTTCCCTGACCAGCTCCTGCCCTATCTTTGCCTTCTTTCGGATCAGACACAAACTGTCTCACCCTCTTTGCATGCACAGACAATCTCCCCTAGGAGGAAGGGAACCGATCCTCGAGGAACACCCAGGTGCGCAGCCTGGAGTGAGGCACTTGGCATGTGAGCTCTGTGAGGACAGGGGAACTTGTTTCTCCTCAAAGCCACTCTGAGAAGTCACTTCATCCCCTTTTCAGAGGAGGAAATTGAGTTCAGAGATTTAAGCAAATTGACCATAGCAACAATGACTAAATGGCAGAGTAAGATTTGGTCCACCTAACTCCAAAAGCCCATGGGGGCTTATTTATGATGC
The DNA here is from genome assembly GCF_009764315.1 of Trachypithecus francoisi. Lineage (NCBI taxonomy): Eukaryota > Metazoa > Chordata > Mammalia > Primates > Cercopithecidae > Trachypithecus > Trachypithecus francoisi. The sequence continues at coordinate 62,730,410 of NW_022681473.1, forward strand.
CCACACTGCCTCCTGTCCAGACCATAACTCCTTAAGAGCAGGGCCTGATTCTCTGTCCATCTGTAAGGCCAGCAAGCACTTTGCTGTAGATACTGTATAGAAGCATCCCACCTTTGCCTCTCCTAACACAGGACAGGCCCCACGAGGAGCAGAATAAACATTTGTTATTGCAATCAAGACATGCTGTGGCACCATGGTATGAAGGTAAGCAGGCGAAATGAAGCTCTGAGCTCCCACCAACTCCTAGGACCCACCAGGGCTTTATTGAGTCCCAATACCACTGATGCCCAATTCCTTTGCCCCTGGCTAAAGGCTGTGAAGCCTAGAACTGCAGAAAGCAAGTATTAAACCAAAGAAGGTGACACAGTTGGAAGCATTAAGAATGTTATTAAACTGCACTGTAATATTCAACACTGGTGACACTCGTTCTTTCCCTGCCCAGACTATCTGGACTTACATGGTTCAACAGAACTTTATGCAACGGTGGAAAGTTCTGTATCTGCGCTGTCCAATACAGCAGCCATAAACCACATGTAGCTACTGAGCAGGGACACAATGTAGCTAGTGTGATTGAAGAACTGGATTTACTTCAATAAATTTCAATAACCACACGACTAGTAGCTGCTGTAGTGGACGGTGACAGTTGAGAGATGGGAACCACCCTGGTTGTCTCTTGAGAGCTCCCAGAAGACACATGCAGGGGCTTCTAAGCCACAGGCTTCCTAGGAGGGCTGCCTGGAACACAGGGTGCCCCTCCTCTGCCCTGACACCCCCACGGCCCGAGAGCTTAGAGAATAGCTTTCCTCCCCTGTCCAGAGGCCAGATCTGTTCCCCCAGCTGCCCCACCTTCAGCTTCTGCTGCTGCACTTTGCTGGCTTGGTCAGAATCAGCCAGTTTCTTCCTCAGTTCTTCCACCTGGGGAGGGAAGAGGAGGACAGAAGACTCAGGAGGACTTCCCCTGGATGTTCATCCCAGATGTCCACCCATCATGGGGTGGCCCAGACCAGGATCCCCAGTGTTCCTAGAATAAACTCAGGCCCTTTCTCTGGCCTCCCATTAGGGAACAGCCTGCTGCCCAGGCTGCTTGGCAGGGCCTGAATGAAGCAATCTAACACATAGATGTTGCCAGGGCCACCTGTCCATACTTGCCTCTACCCTGAGCCTGCAGAGACAGAGGCCTGCCCAACCCGTCACCCCCAGAATCAGAATTGGAGAGCTGACTCCTCACCACCACCCTGCTGCTGCCACCACTCTGCAGCCGCAACCTTCCCAGGACCTAGTCTGTAATTCTAGCCGACATACTCAATGAATTGCCATGCCTCCCTCCCAGAAACTGCCAAAGTCCAAGCCCACAGATGCTCAGACCTCTTCCCAACATCCACAGGCTGTTAGGGCTGGTGCTAGCAGCATGGCTGCTGTGGTTAGCACTGGGGGAACAGATTGCTGGAAGACAAGCGCAGGTGCAGCACATGTACTCCAAAGCCCACCCATCTCCCACAAAGAGGAGCACAGGGAGTAGGGGAAAAGAAAGAACATAACAGCCCCATGCACCCCTGGCTGCTTCAAGTATTCTGGGAGTTCAAGCATGACCAGGCAGCACAGGGGAGAGGCAAGGGCTCCATTGCTAACTGTTTGCTATTCACTTTGATTCTTCCTCATCACAGGCTCCTTAGAGGAAGAGGAGGGCCCAATTTTTCGGCAGTCCTGGGGTGGCTGGGTAGGACAGTGATGGGGAAAGCGTGCTCTAACACTAGCTCTATAGCCTCGATGTTCAGGCAACACAGAGATTCCCGTGAGAAAGAGGCAGCCAGACCATGTGACCCCCCACTCCCCTTCCCCCATCTGGTATAGACCCCTCCTGCTACTTCACCCTCAGCCTTCCTGCTACAGACATCTCTATGCTGTGCTCGGGGTCAGAGCCCCAGAAAGTGATGGGCAAGTGTCCTGTGCCCACAATTCTCCCTAACCTGTGGGGGCTGCCTCGCATATCACTTTCAAGGCTTCCATAAAGCTGTACTCTGGTAAAAAGGGACACAATGTTAAACGAGGCCCCCAGGTAATTCTGCTGTTCCTCTTAGTTGGGTATCCTTAACTAGACACAGTACTTGGGAAGTTTTAGAATCCCAAAGATTGTGTCTGTCATTGGTTCAGGTGTGGGAAAGATGAAGCCAGTGCTACCCCTTGTCCCTGATAGGCAGATGAGAGAAGGTGCAGAAGGGTGGAGAGGCCGACCTGGGACGGGTGGGATGAAGCCCGAGAGAGCCCAGCACACCGCATTCCTGGGGAGCCTGGGCCTGGATTCCATGGCTTGACCCTGCCCCCTTCACAAACAGTTCACAACAGGAGCTGGTGGAGGCAAGCTGCAGCCGGGCTCATGCACCGAGACTGGTCACCGTTTAAGCAGCCAGCATTTAGCGAGGACCCCAGGCATTACCTGTTTAGTTTGCTCTCTCTGAAATACCTCTAGCTGCTCCACCTGTACATGGGGGAGGGGCAATGGAGACAGAGTGAGATGAGGCCAAAGAGGCACCAGCCCTGCTGCCAGGCTGACCTCACTGAGGCTCTGATACTTTCCGCTAAGGCGCTAGATTGAAGTAAGTTTAAAACGCCAGTTAAACTGATTCTAGTCCCCAGTGGCTCCTGAGGCATCCAGTGCAGGTGCACCTCTGAATGGGCTGGTGGTCATCACAGCTTGACTCTCTAGTGACAGAGCCTTCAGGAGAGGGGAGGCCGCTGACATTTTCTTTAGGATGACAGGGGCAACAGACTTGAACTCCATCAGGTACCTCTCCTTTTCTGCCACCCAGTGAATGAGGAAAAGCAAGACACTCCAGTGTAGGAGCCAGAGGCCCTGGAACACAGAGGATCGATGTCCCCACGCTTTCAGCTCCTGATCTTTGGGAGGGTGGTTGGGCTGAGTACCTTACCTGGTCAGTGAGTTTCTGCTTCTCTTCCTGGAACCGCTGCCTCTCCTCCAGGACCTTGACCTTGGCACCCTCATACTTGGCAGTCATCACCTCCAGCTCCCGGGCAGTGCTCTGTGCTTCCTGCTGTACCTCAGCCAGACGAGTCTCAGCATCAGCACGTACAGCTGCCAACTCTTGGACATACTTCTCCCGGGCCTGGTCCAATTCCACTTCCAGAAACTGCCGGCCAAGGTTAGCCCGCTCACCCAGCCCCCGGTTCTCCTCTGCCAGCAGGCCATGTGCCTTCTTCAGCATGCTCAGCTGCTCTGCATAGCTGGCCTTCTCTGCCCGCAGCTGCTGGGCTGTTCGCTCCTGCTCTGCCACCTTCTGCCGCAGAGGAATCAGCTCCCCAAGCTCCCGCTGGGCCCTCAGCAGCTCTGCCCGCAGCCCCCCAGCTGCCTGCTTGCTCTGCTCCAGCTCCTCACGGTGGCGTTTCTCGGCAGCGGCCTGCTCGGCCTGCAGCTGCTGGCAGAGGTGCTTAGCTGGCAGCAGCTCACTCACCAGGGCCTGTGTGCTGGTGTGCTCGAGCTGCAGGGTGGAGAGGGCCTGCTCTTTCTGAAAGAACTTCTCCTGCCACGCCTTCAATTCTTGGCCCAGCTCCTCCGCACGCTCAGCCTGTGAGGTCAGCTCCTGCCGCAGGTTCTCTGAAGCCACCCGCTGTTTCTCGGCCTCCTCCCGGAGGCTCTGCACCTCCTCCCGCAAAGCAGAGCTGCGTTCTGCAGCTCTGGCACTGATGCTCGCTGTCTCTGCCTGGAGCAGGCGCAGCCTCTCTTCCAGCTTCTGGCTCTTCTCTGACTCAGCCATCACCAGCCGCTTCAACTCCTTGCTCTCCCCCTCCTTCTCCAGGACCTGGCGATTCAGGATGGACACCTCCTCCTCCAAGCTGCTGATGAGGCTGTTTTTCCTCTCAGCCTCTTGCCGGCCCCGGGCCACCTGGGCCTTCCACTCATCTTCAGCCTTGCTGTGGTCTTGTACCTTGGTGCGAAGGGCAGCCAACTCCCTTTGGGCCGAGGCTAAGGCACTCTGACTGTGCCCAAGCTCCTGGGCCTTCTCCTCTAACTGGCCCTGCAGAGTCTCCAGAGCACTGTCCCGCTCAGCCCGGGAGGCCCGTTCAGCCTCAAGGCTGCGTTCCAGACTGTCGGCCTGCTCCTGCTGCTGCTGGCATTGCTGCTCCAGCTTGCTCACCTCTGCCCGCAGCGCCTCCAGCTTGGGGCCTGTTGGCTCTGTCCTGCCAGCAGCCTCAGATTGGGCTCCTGAGCCAGATGCGTGCTCCTTTTCTTTCTTAGCCAGCTGTTCCTTCAGTTGCTTCATGGTTTGCCTAAGTTCCTCCAGCTCTTTTATCTGGGCTGCCTCCAGGCCACGAAGCTTGACCAACTCCTGGTCCTTGCCTTCCTTTTCCGTCAAGGCATGAGCCAGTGCCTCTTGCAGGGTAGCAAACTCCACACGCTGCTCATTGAGGGCATTCTGCAGCCGCATCTCAAGCTCTGCTTTGGCTGCCTTCTCCAGGGCAAGATCAGCTTGGGCCCGGCCCCGCTCCTGGGTCAGCCGTGCCACCTCTCTTTCCTGCTGCCCACGCTCCTCCTGCTGCTGCCCCTGGCTCTCCATCAGTGCAGCCCGCAGCCGCTCCAGCTCATTGCCCATCTGCTCTGCCTCCCGTTCCATAGCCTGCAGCGCTGCCTGTGTACTGCAGAACTGGCGTCCCTGTTGCTCTTCCAGCCACTCGGGCTCTCTGTCCCCTGCCCTCGCAGGCTCCTTGACTAACTCCCGGGAGGCTGTTTCCTGCTGCTCACCTGCCTTGCGCACCAAAGTCTCCAAGCGGGCCACCTCTTTGCTAGTGGCAGCCATCTTTTCCTGCAGAGCGGAGAGGTCGTCTGCAAGCTTCTGGGCCCTGACTTCCTTCTCTTGGACCTGCTGGAGTGCTCTGGCCAGGTTGGTGTGGAGCTCAACTAGCTCATTCTGCTGCCGGCTTATCTGGAGCTCGCTGTGGGATTCTATGCCTGCCACCTTCTCCTTTGCCTCCTGCAGCTCCTGGCGGGCCTTCTCACATTCTTCCTTCAAAGTCATCAGCTGTTCCTGGAACATGGCGCCATACTGCGCCTCCTCTTGCTGGCTATCCTCATACCGTTCACGCCAGGCAGCTACTTCTTTGATGAGCTGCTCACACTCACTCTCAGCTGTGCGCTGGGCAGCTATGGCCTCTGCCAGCTCCTGCCGCAGGGCTTCAGTCTCGGCCTGATGGGCCTCTCCAAGCTGCTGTAATCGAGCCTCCAGCCCCTTGCGCCCAGCCTTCTCTTCTTCCAGCTCCTTTTGTTCCTGCTTATGCTGCTCTACCAGGCTTCGGGTCTCTGCCTTCAGCTCAGAGATACAACGCTGTTGCTCTTCCAGGGCATCTGCAGCCCTGCGCTTCTCCTCTTCAAGGCTGCCCTTGGTGACTTTCAAGGACTCTTTGAGGGCCTGGAGCTGCTCCTGGAGCTGGTCCTTCTCCTGGGCCACCCTCTCTTTCTCAGTTGCTTTTTGCTGCTCAGACTGCAGCTGGAACTCTAGCTCTGCTACCTGGGCCTGGGCCTCATGCTGTTCCCGGCGGGCTGTCTCAACACGGGCACGGAGTTCCTCCACCTCCTGGCTCAGCTCTGCCTTCTCCCGCTGGGCCTGTGTCACTGAGGTCTGAGCACTGTCCCGGGTTTCATTAGCCACCTGAAGTTGCTGCTGCAGAATCTCCAGCTTCGCAGCCTTCTCCTTCTCCAGTGCCTCCAGCTGCTGGAGAGCCGCATCCCGCTCTCTTAAGGAGGCCTCTCGCTCCTCTGCAGCAGTGGCCAGTTGCTGGGCGTGGTCCCGCCTAGTTACCTCCTGCCTCTCTGCTACCTCCTTCAACTGCTGCTCCTTCTGCTTCAGGCTACTGCTCAGCTGCTCCACCTGGTGGCGGAGGCCCTGGGAGGCCTGTTCTTGCTGTTGGAGGGTCTGTGCTAGCTGCGCCTGCTCCTCTTTGGCCTGCTGCTTCAGGTCAGCCAGTTCTTGATCCTGTTGCTGGATGGTGGCATTGAGTGTGGTGAGCTCAGAGGTCAGAGAGGCCACCTGGGCAGTCAACCGGGCCCCATGAGCCTGGGAGGCCTGCTCCAGCTCTTCCTTGGCCTGGCTGAGGTTGGAGATGGAGCTCTGCAGGTTGGCGATCAGGCTAGATAGCTGCTGCTTTTCTTCTTCAAAGTGGTCCCGCTCAGCAAGCAGCTTGGCTTCCTGCTGGCCCTGCTCAGTCTCCAGCGTCTCCACCCTGGCTTGGAGCTGTGTGTTGTTTGCAGCAAGAGTGGCTGCCTCTTGTTTCAGGGTTTCCAGCTGGTGGTATAAAGAGATAAACTGGGATCAGCATGACTCCTCAGTCACCAAGCCCCCTCTGGAAATGGAAGAACACCAGGAACCCAAAGGTACTGAATGTGAGTCCACACCAACTCCCAGCACACAGGTTGTCCTGTGCATTCCTACCTGCAAGACATCACCCAGCACCTCGCCCTTCTCCTGGGGTGGGTTCTCCCGCAGCAGGGCCAAGTGTTCTTCCAACTGTGAAAGTTTTCCCTGAAGGATTTCGTTCTTCTCTTCAAGGCATTTCTGGGAGTAAATGAGACCCATGTGAACAGAGAGGTGGAACAGGCACCAGATTACCACACAAGCCCTCATAAACATCAACAAACATGGGGCCCATCATCTTGTTACCAAGATATCCCTTTGCCATGACCTAGAAAAAAGCAGAAACCATGGAACTGGAAGCATGAGGGACCTGACTCTCTAGACCTAGTTCTAAGGCAGAATCAAATCATAATGTGACCTTCTTACTACTTCCCCAAGGCTGCTGAGTTTACTTCAAATTTCCTTACTGTATACCCTTCCTCAGATAAGTCTTGAGTCCTAGATTATCCAAATCACCACCAGCTGCCCACCATCCTCTGGGCAGCACTGGCAGCAGCTGCAACATCCCCCAGTCCCAAACCCACTTCTTCACCACTGTTCACTGAGCACCTATAAGAGGCTGTGCTGGATGCATCCCTATTTTTTTTTTGAGATGCAGTCTTGCTCTGTCGCCTACGCTGGAGTGCAGTGGCGAGATCTTGGCTTACTGCAACCTTCGCCTCCCAGGTTCAAGAGCTTCTTCTGTCTCAGCTTCCCGAGTAGCTGGGACTACAGGCATGCATCACCACACCCAGCTAATTTTTCTTTTTGTATTTTTAGTAGAGTTTCACCATTGCTGGCCAGGCTGGTCTCGAACTCCTGACATCAGGTGATCCACCCGCCTTGGCCTCCCAAAATACCGGGATTACGGGTGTGAGCCACTGTGCCCGGCCTGGGTGCATTCCTGAATTTCTAATTCACCTACAAATATGAGAGGCAGCTATTACTATTTCTCTTACAGAGCAAGAACCTGAAGCAGATGCTAAGTGCCTTGATCAAGGGCTACATGGTTATTACTAAGTGGCCAAGTTGGGTTCTTACCAATAGCAACCATAACAACTGGTTCACTGAGAGCTTACTTTACACTACGTGATGTATGAAGTGCTTTACATACATTTTCTCATAATAGGTGATGAGGCTGCTACTCGTTATTACAAAATCCCATTTTAGGGAAAGAATGCTTAGAAAAACAGACTGATTAACTTGTCCAAGATCCACATCTTATAAACAGCAGAGATAGGATTGAAAGGTATACTGTAAAGTGAGGGCACTGACTGGGGAAAAAAATAAAAATAAATTAAAAAAAAAAAGAAAGGTGTAGTAGACTGAAGCCCACAATCTTTCAACCTTTCAATTATAGCACACTATCAAACCTTGAAGAGAAAGCAGCTTAACACCCAAAGGCCCAGAAGAGCACAGTGGTAAACTGGACTCAGCTTTGCATGTGTGGTCAAGACTGTGGCTGTGACCCAGGCAGAGGGTTACCTTATCCTGCAGGGCTGTGCTGAGCTCCTTCTCCAGCTGGGCCTGCTTCTCCAGCCACTCCTGAGTGGCCCTGCTGTGCTCCTCTGTCAGCTCATTGAGGGCATCCTGTAGCTGCTGCAGGTGACTGGCAAACTCCCGCAGCTGAGATGGGCGAGTGAGAATCCCCATCACCCAGGGTCAACGCTGACCCTACCACTGCTGTCTGCCCCCTGAACCCCAGGGGCTGGATGCCTCCAATTATCTTGCCAACCCTCCACAAACCAATCACAGCCATCACACCTCTAATTCAGGACCACAAATCAAACTTTAGGGTCACAACTCAGTACCTGGGAAGCAGCCAATTATGGGACAAGGAAAGGGGCAAAATATGCAGGTCTCTGGAGAGACTGGAGCGTAAGACAGGTGCTGGGACATTCTTCTCAACCCTCTCTTGGGGAGCCTTCCAGACCGCCTCAGCCCTGAGGGGCCTCCATGCACACACCACCTTAACACCCACCTTAAAGGAAAGGTCTCCATTCTCCTCCAAAAGCTGGCTGATCTTGCGATCCATCTGGCTCTTCTCTGTCTTCAGGTCCTGGCACTGCTTCAGGGTTTCATGCAGCCGCATGGTAAGGCTGTGAGGGAGGGAAGCAGCGAGAAGAGGGTATGGATGGGTCCCTGGCTGGGTGCACGCAGGGGCTGGAGCCTGGGAAGGAATGCAGGGAGAGCTGTACCTCTCATTCTTGTCACGTAGCTCCTCAAGCTCCCTGGGCTCCAGTGGGCTGGCTGCCTGCTTCTCATTCAGCAGGGCTAGGCGGTCAATGCGCTGCTGCATCATGGCTATCTGTGCATCTGCCCAGAGTGGAGGGAGAAGGAAAGGAGAATCAGTACAGAACTATGTGCAGGAGGGAAAGGGAGGAGGTGGCATAGGGAGGAGGAGGCATACGGAGGAGGAGGAATATGGTATCCAATCTAAGGGAAAGAGAAGATGGGGACAAAGACAGAACCCAACTTCCAGGAGGTCAGCCTGACCACAGGCCCAGGGCTGAGCTCTAAGCTCCAGGGGCCAGCAGAGGGGACAACATGGGAGGCCAAGGGGACATCCTTCTGGCAAGTCTATTCACACATCTGCCAGCATGCCAGCCACCTACCCTTCTCGGTGAGGAGCTTGCGGTTCTCAGCCAGCTCCAGCTCCAGCTCATCCCTATTACTTCTCTCATCGGCAAGCTGCTTCTTCAGCCGTCTCATCTGGAACTGTGGGGTCTGCAGGATATCGCCCATGGGAGAAGCTGGAGAACCTGAGAGAAAGCTGAGGAGGGAGAAGGCCCAGTTGCATTGGTAAGAGTCTAAGATCTGAAGCAATCAGCAACAGGCAGCAGGAAGGGAGTGGGGTCTGTGGAAGTGTCCACTAGCAGCTGGGAGGCCTGTGCACCTGGGTTCTATTTGCAGTGCTACCTCAAGCCTCATGACATGATCTTGAGAAAATTTTTCTTCTCACTGCCTTAATTTATTTGTCAGAAAAAAAAAGTGATATATGATCCTTGGCTCTGCAGAGATGTGCTAAGAGAAGGGACTTCATTGTAGTCTCCGAGGAAGAAGAGTATTCCATAAACAGGGAACAGCTTTTGAGGGAGACCTTCTGTGCATGACAAATCCCAACCAACTCCCCCCATTAATACTGGGGAGGTGAGGAGATCCCAGATCTACAGGATTCTCCAAGCACTCCCAGAGGCTGGTCAACAGCTTAACTCTAGAAGGTAGGAATGTGAGGAATAGATGGATGCTGAGGCCCTATCCCAGGAGGAAAGGCCCAGAACATACTTGTTCCCACTGGAAGAGGAGGCAACCTTCTGTAGCTCTAGGAAGCGAATCTCCCTCTTGGCCTGGTGGCTAGGTGGGGAGAGCTCTTCAGGGAATGTGCTAGAACAGGTAGAAGGGACAGGAGCTGGGGGTAAGAAATAGACAAAATAAATCAACAAAGATTAGTAAGAAGGTGAAAAGATTTGCATCTTTATGCAATCTGAGAACTTGGCCTTAGTGGGAGTGAATCCGTGGATACTTATTATGTAAACTATCAAGGAAGGCACTGGGCAGAACCTGGTGTCTGGGTTATCCACAGTTCCGTGTCTCTAACCAAAACAAAGTGCAGGGCTTCCATTTCTACAAAGCATCACTACTCAGAGCACAGTGGAGTGAGGGTGTTCTCTGGCTCAGAAACTGCACCAAGTGCTCAGCTTTTTCCTCAAGTCCATACTGCAGAGATGGCTTGGGGAGCCCTGAGCAGGATCTCCTTGCAGCCCCCAACAACCTTTCCTATCAGAGTCACTGGCTGCCATTTGGAATTCTTCCCCCCAAAGTCTTGTACCTCCAAAATGCCCTCCTCCTCAAAACCCTTCTCTTTCCTTGGTTTCTGTGACCACTTTTGTAGGACTTTCCTACCTCTAATCACCCATTCTTAGTCTCCTCATCTGCTCCTCCCTCCTCTACCCACCCTCTAAGCTCCCAGAGATCTGATGGGGCCTCCTGGCTCTGCCCATAGTGCCCACGGCTTCAGTGGCCATCCAATGCTGACTTGCAAACCTATCTTCTGGTTCAGAGCCAGCTCCTGAATTCTGGACTCACATTTCCAACATCTCCACCTGAAGGTCTCATGAGGAACCTGAATACAAGGAACATCAAACTCAATGGCTAGAACTCGCCTGGACCTCCTTCTTACATTCCTATCATCCACCAGCTGACCTCTTCATCAGAAGACCAGCAGAACGATCACTCTTTCTACTGTAGCACCAGCCGAGACTGTTGATGTATTCTGTACTTAGATTCCTTATCATATTTCCTGGTTTATGTATCTGCCTTTCCACCTAGAACATGTGCTACATGATGGGAAAAACATTTTTTAAAAGACTGTGGGCTGGGTGCAGTGGCTCATGCCTGTAATCCTAACACTTTGGGAGGCTGAGGCAGGTAGATCACTTGATGTCAGGAGTTTGAGACCAGCCTAATCAACATGGTTTAACGCCATCTCTACAAAAAATACAAAAATTAGCCAGGTGTAGTGGCGTGCACCTGTAATTCCAGGTACTCAGGAGGCTGAAGCAGGAGAAATGCTTGAACTTGGGAAGCGGAGGTTGCAGTGAGCTGAGATCACACCACTGCACTCCAGCCTGGGTGACAGAGAGAGACTCCATCTCAAAAAAAAAAAAAAAAAGACTGTGCATTATCAGCTTCTAAGCCTAGAGTAATGATTGTTTGAAAAATAAAAAACAAAAGTAGGTATGATCACTTGTAAACATCCTACATCACTGCTGCCAGGCAGCAAGGAGGCGCTCCATAGGAACTGAGATGATACATGACCCAGAAATCGACCTACTCCATTACACACACTTTTCCTGACCACCAACTCTGCCTTGTGTTGGGGACAGAAACAAACCCCCACCACACTTCTTGACAACTCAGGATCCTAGTATTCCCCATTTCAGAGATGAGGGGATTCTCAGGAGTATGTACCTACTCACCTTTCTGTAGGAAGTTCTCTAGGTCCTCATTAAGGTTTAGCCCATCCTCATGGTCCAGCACAAATTTAAGAATGACAGCCAACTCAGCCTGGGCCACAGAGAGAAAAAGAGCATCACTGAGGTGTTAGGCCTCTGAAGGGAAGGCTACCAGGAGCTCCACACTGGCAGTGCCAGTCCCTGGCTCCCTCGTGCCCTAGAAGCCTGCTGGATCCCATTCTCCCTCTCAGAGCTGAGGTCCTATGACCCAGCCAACAACATTCAACTAGAGGTATGTTCACCCCACTTGCTCCCTTCCCTCCCACCTCCCCTCAAGATGTACCCAAGTCAGAGTTCCTGACTGACTTCACTCCTGACCACAAGCGAAGTGACTGTTAAGGAAAGTAACACAATCAGAAAGTTGCTTTTATTGTTATTGTTGTTAAGGAACAAGGTCTTGCTATGTCACCCAGGCTGGAATACAGCAGCACAATCATAGCTCACTATAACCTCCAACTCCTGGAGTCAACTTCTCCTCCTCAGCTTCCCAAGTAGGTAGAACTACAGACACACACTGCCACACCCAGTTCATTTTTTTTTTTTTTTTGAGACAGAGTCTCGCTCTGTCACCCAGGTTGGAGTGCAGTGGCCGGATCTCAGCTCACTGCAAGCTGCGCCTCCCGGGTTTATGCCATTCTCCTGCCTCAGCCTCCCGAGTAGCCGGGACTACAGGCGCCCGCCAGCTTGCCCAGCTAGTTTTCCGTATTTTTTAGTAGAGACGGGGTTTCACCGTGTTAGCCACCAGGATGGTTTCGATCTCCTGACCTCGTGATCCGCCCGCCTTGGCCTCCCAAAGTGCTGGGATTACAGGCTTGAGCCACCATGCCTGGCCAGCTCATTTTTTTAAAAAAATATTTTTTGTTGAAACAGGGTCTCGCTATGTTACCCAGGCTGATCTTGAGCTCCTGGCCTCAAGCAATCCTCCTGTCTCAGCCTCCCAAAGTGCTGGGATTATAGGTGTGAGCCACCACACCCAGCCAGGAAGCTTTTATTTTATTTTATTTTATTTTTATTTTTTTGTTGAGACGGAGTCTCGCTCTGTCGCCCAGGCTGGAGTGCAGTGGCCGGATCTCAGCTCACTGCAAGCTCCGCCTCCCGGGTTTACACCATTCTCCTGCCTCAGCCTCCCGAGTAGCTGGGACTACAGGCGCCTGCCACCTCGCCCGACTAGTTTTTTGTATTTTTAGTAGAGACGGAGTTTCACCGTGTTAGCCAGGATGGTCTCGATCTCCTGACCTCGTGATCCGCCCGTCTCGGCCTCCCAAAGTGCTGGGATTACAGGCTTGAGCCACCGCACCCGGCCGAAGCTTTTATATATAACTATGTTGGCCTCTTCCAGATGACCCTACCAGAGGAAAGGATGAGATAAATGAAGTGCAAGTTCTGTGGAAACACACACACACAGAAACACATATAGGAACAGAGAATAATTTCTATGTATTATCCTAAAACACATTACAGTTAAATATATGCACATAAAAAAGGACTTGAAAGTACATCCTTTAAAATGTTAGCAACCTCTGGAAATGAGTTTATCGGCAACTGTTATTTCCTTCTGCATGCTTTTCAACATTTCCCAGATTTTCTATGATGAATGGCAATAACTGTTATAACTGTATTTTTAAAAAGACCAGTATCTGCTGTTCAACAACAAGTCGGGTGAGGTGAAGCATGGGCTAGGCCTGCTAGGTGGCATGGAGGCACAAGGGCTTACCTGAATTTTATATTCAAACTGTTCCCAGTCCCTGGGACTTTTGGAGCTCATGGTAGAGTGGTATAAGAGCAGCATGGTCATCTAGAAGCCAAACAGGAGGCAGTCACTGAGTGGGGCTGTCTCTTGTCTTAGTGGCCTCATTCTGGGCAGTTCTGGGGATTCTGAGCTATTCTGGCGATTCTTCTAAAAGTCCTAGAATCCAGCAACCCCAGGCCACCATCCTTAACAGCTCCAGGAAACATTTTGGTTTTTTTTTTCAATTGAGGACACAGCGTACACTATACAAAAAACTGAGCACCAAGATTTCTGCATGGCTCAATTCCTGGACTCATGGAACCCTGGGTGTGAAGCTTTAGGTACCCTCTATAGGTCAGCACCCAGAAAGAACAGAGGGAATGAAGCAGAGTGAGCTATAATAAAAATATGGTGATAGTCGAGTGAGACCTGATTTCTGCCAGGTCTCCACCAAGGCCCACAGTAATGGTCTAGTAAACTATTGTTTATTTCATAATCTCTGTCATAAGATCATGGGCTCCTAGAATCCTTGGGCTAAATCAGTCTCTGACTCAGACAGGTGGCTGCCTGGTTCTACCTCCAACGTACTAGAGCCCCAGAAATAAAGCACCCATCATCTCCCCTTGGGTTAAGAGAAGGCCCTGCAGGGTCCCTCAGGTACCATCACTCCAACCCTGCTCCGTCTCCCCAGTCGGGTATTCCATAAGTACCTTGGCCAGTTCTAGCTCTGATCCCTCTAGCACCTTCTGTGCAGACACCAGGCATTCTGGAGAAGAGGGATGTTTTTGATTTTCTGCAATGACAACAATGTAGAAAACAGGGTGAACTTCCTGGGAACCATACCTGAGATCCCAGAACACTTAAATCTGGGGAGCAGAATGGCTATCTCTGGTGGAGCTATGAGATGTAGGGCTCCTTACTCCTATGCCCTCTTTCCCCTGCCTTACAATTTTCCATCTGAAGTCAGTTCTATCCTGGGTCAATCCAAGGGCTACAGGGATAATGGAAGAAGCAAGCAGCCTGGGAATTCACAGCAACTCTGGGTCATGACATTGCACTCTCCCACCCACTCACCAACTCTCTCTCAGCACCACAGAGGAAGAGCCCAGAGATGCCAGGTCACTTAGAATTCTGTGCCAACTGAGATCACAGAGGAAACCTGCAGCTGGGTCAGAGGAGGACAACTGGGGATACCTGACTCTTATGCTGCCCAAGGGTCTGGGCTCAATTATTAACACCTTGCTTTATTTAAATATAGCCTCACTTTTCCTGTAATTCTCTAGGGGTGGAGATGGCAGCTAGCTCCCCATGTCAAAGACGAGGACTGTGTGGTCTACGGCTGGACAAGGGGAGGGGAACTGAAAAGCACTGTACTAGAAGCTTTGCATATGTTCTTATTTAATCCACCCATCCACTTGAAGAACAGTTATCATCTCCATATTATACACAGGGAACCTATGTCCAGAAAGGTCACACAAGCAGTCAGGGAGGTCAAGATCAACCTTAATCTGCCTCTGCCCCTAAACCTATCGCCTAAGCAACGAATTCAAAGTTATCTGGGAAAAATAGTTTTTCTTGCAAGGGAAAGACTCTTGCTTCTATCTCCTTGAAGCTGGGGGAAACAGAAACTTAAGGTGCTCAAAGAGTTCAAGGTGATAGGTCCCAAAAAGTAACCTTCTGGCTACACCTAGATCTCTGAGAAGGGCTCTGGGACCGAAGGGACACTCTTCTTACACCAACTGATGGAGGCATTACAAGACCCAGGGGATCTGAACCAGCTGTTTTAATCTTTGTGTTAAAGAGTGGCGAGTCTTGAAATTTTTCTCCTCTAGACACTCATGAACTAGTTCCTCTGGACTCTCCAATCCCACGAGCTGAGGAAGCAGCTTCTTCATAGCTGGATAAGAAAGGTGCTTACTCTGCAGAAAACTGCAAACAAAGTCCAGTCTCTCTGGCACCGGCTGCTGCAAGATTTGCTGTCCCTCTTCAGTGCCATGGCTAGAAAAAGAGCAAGTATTAGGACCAGAGTATTCAGCAATCTTTGCTTCTTTGCTGCTGCATTTCATACTACCTCCCCATTCCTTCCAGTCTTGATCTCTGCTGGATCTGGAAGAGATTCAGATCAGATCGGGAGACAGGTGACAGATACCAGGACACCATTTATCCAGAAGGAACTGTCTGGTGGGTGGGAAGTGGAGACTTGAGGCATGGGGCTCTTCTGGAAAAGATGGCATTCTATCATCCTCTTTGCAAATATAAAAAAGCTCTGTGGAAAGGGGCTGAGAGGAGATGGAGGCAGCCCAGATGAATGGGAAGCTGGATTACACCATCTGGAATGTCTCAACTCTAAGCTGTCAGGAAGCCTGGAGAACACACCTAGGGTAAGAGTGAGAGAAGACCATGGGGAAGGAAAACCACATCCAAGAACTGAAAGAACAGGAGGAAACAAAGCTCTGAAGTGACAGGGTGAAGTTCCCCCACTAGGCTGAAGGCTGAGATGGCAAAAAGCCTCCCAGAGGAGGATCCCAGGGACTAGTTTTTTGTTTGTTTTTTTGAGACAGAATCTCGCTCTGTCGCCCAGGCTGGAATGCAGTGGCACGATCTCGGCTCACTGTAACCTCTGTCTCCTGAGTTTAAGCAATCCTCCTGCCTCAGCCTCCCAAGTAGCTGGGATTGCAGGCATGGACCACCACACCTGGCTAATTTTTGTATTTTTAGTAGACATGGGGTTTCGCCATGTTGGCCAGGCTGGTCTCAAACTCCTGACCTCCACCCACCTCAGCCTCTCAAAGTGCTGGGATTACAGGCTGGAGCCACCGTGCCCAGCCAGGACTAGTATTCTCGATTAGTGTTTCTTGTCTGTACTTGCTTTACTGGAAGAGCAGGAAGTGTGAAGAGAGCATGAGGAGAGGGAGACAGCAGGGGGAGCTCTCACACAGCCCAGGAGGCTGAGGCAGAATTGCTTCAACCCAAGAGACAGAGATTACAGTGAGCAGAGACGGTGCCACCACTGCACTCCAGCCTGGGTGACAGAGGGAGATCCTGTCTCAAAAAAAAAAAAAAAAAAAAAAGAATACTAGTCCCTGGGATCCTCCTCTGGGAGGCTTTTGCCATCTCAGCCTTCAGCCTAGTGGGGGAACTTTGCTGGATCCCCTAGCTAACTGTGGTTCCATTTTCAGAAGCAGCAAGTGAAATACCACTTCAGTTAGAAGGCTGAATTCTCTAGGCTACAGTGGGAGATCCTGATTAGTGGGCCACTTGTTTCTCAGAATCTAAACCCCTAGTTCTCAGCCAGCTTTCTGGAGGGCAGGGCAGGTCCAGAAACTTCCAATGCCAGAGACATCATGAAGCACAAGCGTCATCCAAGCCAAGACTATGACTGTACCTCCCCCCCATATCCCATGTGATTACAAAGGCTTCTTCCAAGTGAATCCCCCACTAGAGGCACTCTATCTGGATAGTTGGTCTGAGATCAGAGACTCCTACAAAGTCTTAAGGAGATGCTAATCTCTTACAGACTCCCAAATGAGCCATTTCCCCTACCCACCCACAATCTGGAATGTTGTGACTCCTTGGCTCAGTGTGGAGCAGTATTTACCTCAGAGTATTCCATTAACTAAAAATAAAAAGAGGTTCTCAGGTGAAATGTTTGAGAAATGCTGGGTTAAACTGAACATTTTTATAAAAGATACAACATGCATTATTTCCTAAACCTATTTGATCACAAAACCCTTCCCCCTACAACACACAAAGCCTGGTGTAAGTAAAGCTGCATGGAGCATGCTTTGGACAACAGTAGTCCTAGAGAAATCCAGCCCATCCTTTAAGACAGTGCTGAAGTCTCATCTCTGTCAGGAAGCCATCCACAACTCCTGCCAGTCATGCCTCCACTGTCCTCCAGCACTCATGAATGCAACTGCACCATTTACAACTGCCCACTCCAACTGTACTAGCTGAAAGCCAGGAATAAAGTAGGTGCTCAATATATATGGGCTGACTGACAACTGAGGGATGCTTTTTACTGAGAAATAAATGTCAGCAAGATAAACGTCAGAACTGTAAGTTTTCTGGCAAAATGCCTCCACTATACTTTGTTGTTCAAGCCTCACAGCTATCAAAGAGATGGGACAGCCTTTTTTGCTTTAGCTATTCACGCACAGAAGAACAGAAAGGGAAACTTGTCAGAGGGGTTGATCCCAGTTAATTTTCCCATAGAGAAGGCCAAGTGGCCAAGCAATTAAACCCTCCTCAACTCCCACAGCTTCTTTTTTTTTTTAAAGAATTATTTTTTAAAGAATTGTTTTTCTCAGGGCGCCCCTTGTCCAGTGTGCAGACAGGAGTCACCCAACTCCCACAGCTTCTATCTACCCTCCAACCTTGCCATCCTCTGCTGCCTTCTGCTGAGAACTAGGCTGCTGATTTAGGTTGGCACTAGTAACAGTACCAGAAATGTAAGAGCCAGAACATATTAACCAAGAACCTCCACTTCCCAAAAGGAAGCTGGTCTGCAATGTGCTGGATCTGAGATGGAGATTAGCGTTAACCTGGGATTTTAATATCGCCTACCTCCAACTCCCCCTTCTACTGCAGCCTAGGTTCAGGCAACACCCTAGAAGACAACTTGAAAATGAGTATCTTGAATTTTTGATGCTTCCTATGAAAATTTCCTACCAGGTTATAAACCTACAGTGGCTAACCCAAGGACAACACACATCCTTACTCTTGGGTACATCTACTGCTCTTGTTACCAGGCCAAGGAAATTTCTCTCTTCAAAAGCAAAAGTTCCTTGATCTATTCTGAGGTCATAAAAGCATGCTGCCCCATATTTTGTGTTATAATACAAGGCATATTATATCTGGCTGCTTCACTTTTAGTGAGGTTAAAATTAAACACAGAGTTAGGTATTGCCAGCCTAATGGTTTTACCAGCCATTAATGTTAGGTGCCTGGATCTATCACTTCCTTAGGGTTTGCAAAATAATGATTTTCAATAGAAGTTCCAAAATGCTGACTTACAGGTGGTATACAACCCCAACTATGAAGTGTCTTTGCCAAAAAAAAAAAAAAAAAAAAGTGAATCAAGCTTAGATCTAATTATCAGTATATAGGCAATAAGGGGAACAATGGAACAAGTTAAGCCGCACCATAATAATGCAATTAACAGAATCCAGGATTTAAGAATTTCTATAAGATTAAAAAAAAATGAGGTGGTGTCGAGTGGGGAGAAAAAAAAGCAAGAAACAAAACTGGTGAGAGGAAATGATCCCCTGATGAAAGATCTTAAACACCAGGCTGAAGATTTTAGATTTCTACCTATTAAAAATGAATACTCACTGAGGTTTGATGAAGAGTCACTGAAGTATCACAAAGAAAACAAGATTTGAGAAAGATTATTGAGAACTCATGTATAGGAATGAACTGCAATAAGGGCAGATTAGAGAAGAACTAGGCTAGAAGAACTAGAATGAGGCAGAGGGAGGGACATTGGTTGTGAGCAGAGAGGATGATGACCAATTAGAGATCAGCGCCAAGGAGAGAGAGAAGTCAAGATGATGTTGAAATGTCCTGCCTGGGTAACTGGAAGAGAAAATGGTAGTGTCTGGACCAAAATAAGAACAGTGACTTCTTTTAGAGGTACTAAGGCAGGTCCTGGTTAGAGCATATGGAATTTTAAAAAATCCTATAAGACAACCCACGACCAACACACATTTCAAATAAAGAACCACTTTAGCAGACCCATCTGTCCTGGGCTACTCAGCCCCACTAGACCTTGCTGATGGAGAATATCAACTCATCTCTTCACTCAACAAACATTAAAACCTAACCAATGTAGTGTCCTAAGTTAGGTAGGGAAGACCCCAAGATGAATGAGACACAGTTCTGGCCTTTGATAAGCTTAACTTTACCTTCTTTCCCTATCAATGAGCTGTTACCTATGAATGGGTAAAGTGCTTGCTTCACAGAGATGTGAGTCCCTAATACCAGTTCCTAACTGTCACGCATGGCACATAAACACCTTCAACACTTCAGTCTATTCTTGGCCTGGGGTAAACAATCTAATGTGCTTTCTTAAAAAAAAAAAAAGACAACGACTGATCTATGCTTGGTCCCAAAAAGGTAGGATACTGGGAGGAAGCCCCACTCTATTCATTTCCCAGATAACTGTGATGTTCAAAGGAAATGTGCTAAAGACACAGACCAAAAGGCCAAACTACAATCCTTGCTGCATGGTAACAACAAGCTTTTTAAATGCTCATGGACCTCAGAAAACAAGTTAATTGAGGCAGTAAAAATCCCAGAAGTGTATTTATTTTATAATGGCTTAGAAAGAGGCATATCTGTACTGTGCTAACAAGTTACAGATGAGATTTCTAGATGTTTCTTCTTTCCTTCAGATGTGAGAGCTTTCTCTTTCTTCCCTCAGAAGGTTGCAAAGAGGGCTTGTGGCATAGGGTAGGGATGAGTCAAGAAAAGAGGGTTGCAGAAGGCTTCTGGTGAGATAAGAGAATGCGGAGCCCAAGAGTGAGCACTTGTAAGAATGTGAGGGCATGGAGCCTTGGAGGCTCTCCTGTGCAAGAGTGCAGAAGCCTCAGGATGGGACAAGCGTGAAACCTCTCCCATGGAGTGGCACAGCGACTGGAAGATGAAGTCAATGTATTCGTGCCTTTAGGCCCCACCCTGGCTTATGATGTCCCAATCCTGCCCCTGATTTCTGGTCATATCCATCACCAAGTAAAGAGAACAAATACAGCCCCCACCCCAGCAATCAGCTTTGCCTTAGAGGCTAGAGAGAGGTATGGTGCGTACTCACAGTCTGTCAATGATCTTGATGAAGATGCTGCAGTCCTGGAGCTGCAGCACAGCCTCCACAGGGTCAGCCACATGCAGACTGTTCACCTGTGAATCAAGGGGAACAGCCTAGTGAGATGTTACAAATGCCAGAAGCAATGTGGTTTGCTCCTTTTCCCAGAGGCTCGATGTGAGTGCTTACAGTTTGTAGGCTATAGGAATAAAAGAACTGATGATTCTCAGGTTTTTAATTTCAGGAAGGAGTGCTGCTGCACTCACTCATCCAGTTACAGCCACCTGAAATGCAACCATCAGACAGTCCTTCCTTTGGCTTCAACTAAATAAAAGCTTAAACTCTCCTAAGATGTTCCAGCACTGGGAGTATACTTTTAGGCATAAAATGGTTTTGGAAGGATACACCAATAAATTGGTACTAACATTGCTTCTAAACAGAGGAATTTGACAGCAGGGAGTCTGAGGCAGGAAAAGAAAGGCTCTTACATTATAACTCTCTGTAGCTCTTAAATGTACTATAGCCCTTTGTATTTCTTGAATGTTTACATTATAAGTTTCTGTATCTCTTGGATTTTTATATTATAGCCCTTTGTAGCTCTTGAGTTTTCAAATATCTATTCAAAACATAAATATTACATATATGCTATACACTCCCACAAAGACATAAAATCTTATTAATGCATTTTTATTCTTTCCACACATAAAACTTTGGCTGAGGGGAGAAGGGAAAAACAATAGGGGAACAAGATGATTTTTTAAAAAGGGGGTGGAGGGATCCAGGCGCGGTGGCTCACACCTGCAATCCTAGCACTTTGGGAGGCTGAGGCGGGAAGATCACTTGAGCTCAGGAGTTCAAGACGGGCCTGGGCAACATGGTGAAACCCTGTGCTACAAAAAATACAAAAAATTAGCCAGGTGTGGTGGCACACACCTGCAGTCCCAGCTACTTAGAAGGCTGAGGTGGGAGGATCACCTTAGCCTAGGGAGGTCGAGGCTGCAGTAAGCTGAGATTGCATCACTGTACTCTAGCCTGGGTGACAGAGCAAGACCCTATCTCCAAAGGAAAAAAAAAAGAAAGAAAAGGAAAGGAAAAAAAACGGGGTGGGAATGAAAGAAGAAGACGAGCTGGGCTGGGAATCTCAAAGAAAAACTTCTTATTCTGATTTAGTTGCCTGTTCCCATTCTTTGGCTTCAGATAGGCATACATCTAAATCAGTTTTTACCACTAGAAAATTTACCAGGGGTCACATGCATCAGGTACACAGGTTATTCAATAAGTATACACGGTCGACTTCTACAGGAAAACCTCACGAATTCCATAGGCAGTAAAGTTCAGAAGTAGTCTGGGCTGAAGTTTACTTTTTTATTAATACAAGAAGAAACGGTTTGCTAAGTTAATTATTCACATATTCAACACTAAGAGGGGAGAGAGACTGAGCCTGCTTTAAGAAACAAGGTATTTTAAAGAACTTCAGCATAGTGGTTATGTGCAGACAACTAGATTCTATTGCTTATAAATGTATTCTCTATATTTGGGCTGGGAGCCAGTACATATACATTTTGGGCCCAGCTCCTCCAGAAACTTGCCAGCAATCTTTGTTATAAACTTTATTTCTCTGTGCACTAGTTTTCTCTCGTGCCAAATGGATGGAACCCCTACCTTATCTACTTCAAAGGACCAGTGTGAGCTCAAATGGATTATGGATGCAAGAACACATTTAAAAAAATACAAAGTAGGACAGGCGCAGTGGCTCACACCTATAATCCCAGCACTTTGGGAGGCTGAGGTAGGGGGACTGCTTGAGGCTGGGAGTTTAGGACCACCTTGGGCAACATAACAGTACCTTGTCTCTGCCAAATAAATAAATAAGCAAGCAAGTAAGCAAGCTGGACATGGTGCCTGTAAGTCCTAGCTACATAAGAGGCTGAGGTGGGTGGATCATTTAAGCCCAGGAGCTGGAGAAGTTACAATGAGCTATGATAGTGTCCCTGCACTGTGTGGCCTGGGAAACAGAGTGAGACATCTCAAAAAAAAAAAAAAAAAAAAGAAAGAGTAATAAATATAAGGCACTATTATGGCTAATAAAATTAAAATAATGAAGTAGATATAACATTTGTATTTCTTAACAGTTAAGTTAGCTGCATGCACTATAGAATTAAGAGGATTTTTAAAAGTCAATGATTCCTCTACAGACATGATAGTATTTATTTCAGTTAAATACTTTCACATGTAGAAACAACTTTAAGGCCAGGTGCAGTGGCCCATGCTTGTAATCCCAGCACTTGGGGAGGCTGAGGCAGAAGGACTGCTTGAGGCCAGGAGTTCAAGACCAGCCTGGGCAACATAAGGAGACCCTGTCTCTACAAAATAATAATTTAAAAAAAATTATTAGCTGGGTGAGGTGGCTTGCGCCTGTATGCTCCTGTAGTTCCTGCTACTTGGGAGGCTGATGTGGGAAGATCGCTTGAGCCCAGGAGGTCAAGGCTACAGTGAGCTATGATCACACCACTGCACTCTAGCCTGGGCAACTAGAGTGACTGAGACCCCTCAAAAAAAAAAAATAAAATAAAATAAAAAATAAATAAATAAATAAATAAAACTTTTAGGCCAGGTGTGGTGGCTCATGCCTGTAATCCCAGTGCTTTGGGACGATGAGGAGGGAGGATCGATTGAGGCCAGGAGTTTGAGATCAGCCTAGGCCACACAGCAAGACCCTGTCCCCCCAAAATTAAAACAAAACAAAACAAAAATCAACAAAAAAAAAACAGCCCAGCATGGTGGTGCATGTCTGTGATGACTGTGGTCCTAGCTGCTCAGGAGGCTAAGGTGGGAGGCAGAGGATTGCTTGAGAGCAGGAGTTCCAGGCTGCCATGAATGCAACTGCATTCCAGTCTGGGTCACAGAGCAAGACCCTATCTCAAAAAGAGGAATCTTTTAGATGAATCCAAATTACAACAGATTAAAAGTTTTTTAATGTGAAATAAAATGTGACTTATTGACATCTTAAAGAGTTTGCTAATATATTTATAATATATTTATACTGTCTTTTGAAAAAAGCTCAATCTAATTGGTCAGGACAGGTCATTGTAAGTTTTCTAAGAAGATTCTGAAAACTTCAGGCCAAGATTCCATTTTACCTGCAGAAAATGGAGAGACTGCCAAGGCTAAACCATCTCTTATCAATACCTGCAATCTAGGTAAAACATTCAAGGGCTATGGATGCTTGTTCACTAACAAGACTAAAAAATCATACCAATTAGCTGATGTAAAGTCTCCTAAGGAATCTGGATTCATCACATATACCAATTAGGTAATAATCCAGCCACAGTTCCTTTCATGGATATAAAAAGACTTTTCTTCCTGTGAATTATTTTGCTCTCAAGTGAGAAATCATTTAAAAGTTAAGGAAGTAGAGAAGTTCCTTCATCTCTAGTCAGGACATAAAACATGAGAGTGAGGACCAGGCTCACCATGTAACTCAAGAGTTGCCCTTTAGGATTGCAGGGTTGCTTAAGGTTGTCAAATCTTAAAATATCCTGTAACAGTTTATTCATTATTAACTGCTGTTTACAGAATAGTTTCAAGCTATAATTTAAGTATTAATAAAATAAACCACTAATTTATTTTTATGTTATAAATTACTGAAAATTCAGAAGACAAAAAACAGAACTCCCAATAATTCTAGTATTTTAATACAAGTACTTTTTCCATTTTGATGTATTTATTTCGTTTTTTCCTAGGTAATTTTATTTATTTATTTATTTACTTATTTACTTACTTACTTATTTATTTATTTATTTATTTATTTATTTATTTATTTTGAGATGGAGTCTCGCTCTGTCGCCCAGGTTGGAGTGCAGTGGCCGGATCTCAGCTCACTGCAAGCTCCGCCTCCCGGGTTTCTGCTATTCTCCTGCCTCAGCCTCCCGAGTAGCTGGTACTACAAGCACCCGCCACCTCGCCCAGCTAGTTTTTTGTATTTTTTTAGTAGAGATGGGGTTTCACTGTGTTAGCCAAGATGGTCTCGATCTCCTGACCTCGTGATCCACCCATCTCGGCCTCCCAAAGTGCTGGGATTACAGGCTTGAGCCACCGCGCCCGGCCGGTAATTTTTTTAAAACTGTAGTTGGATTATCATGTGTGTGTATGTGTATGTTCTATGCCACTCTTCTCACTAACATAACAGATGCATTATTTCATGCTACTATAGTTTCATAAAATTTGCTTTAGCTCCACAACTTTTGTTTAAATTGAAAAAATTCTCTATAACTATATTTATATATATTTTTAAGAGACAGGCTCTTGCTATGTTATAGGTTGGAGTGCAGCAGCTATTTACAGATGCAATCATGGCTAACTGCAACCTCAAACTCCTGGGCTCAAGCAATTCTCCCATCTCAGCTTCCCAAGTAGCTGGGACTATAGGTGTGCACTACTGAACCCAGCATATATAACTATACTTTAACAATTTCATGCATGTTCTTTGTTTTTTTTTTTAGACAGGCTCTCACTCTACTGTCCAGGTTGGAGTGTAGTGGCACGATCACAGCTCACTGCAGCTTCAACCTCCACAGCCTCAGGTGATCCTCCCACCTCAGCCTCCTGAGTAGCTGGAAGCACAGGAGCACACCACCACGCCCAGCTAATTTTTGTATTTTTTGAAGAGACAGGGTTTCGCCATGTTGCCCAGGGTGGCTGCAAACTTCTGAGCTCAAGTGATCCTCCACCTCAGTCTCCCAAAGTGCTGGGGTTACAGGTGTGAGCTGGCCTCATGCATATTTACTGTGACTTTTGAGAAAAGGATATAAGTAGCTGCTATAAATAAAACTAGTCTTAGGCCAGGTGCAATGGTTCATGCCTCACACTTTGGGAGGTCAAGGTGGGTGGATTGCTTGAGCTCAGGAAATCAAGACCAGCCTGGGAAAAAATGGCAAAACCCAGTCTTTACTAAAAATACAAAAAATTAGCCAGGCATGGTGGTGCATGACTGTGGTCCCAGCTACTAGAGAGGCTGAGGTGGGAGGACTGCTTGAGCCCAGGAGGTCAAGGCTGCAGTTAGCTGTGATCACACCACTGCATTCAAGCCTGGGTGACAGAGCGACACTGTCTCTAAATAAATAAATAAATAATTAGTCTTGTGTTTATTCTCTGTAACAGTAGTAGTCACTGTAAAAACAAGCCTAGAACCTAAATAAATAAACCAATCAACATAAAATAATGTGGCTAAAGGAGCCCCCAACATTCAGTTACTCGCATTGAACTAGAGATGTTGCTCAGGTTCCCCTAAAACCCAACCAGCCTTTTTGGGGGGAAATGCGAGGAGAGTAGGAGAAGGAAGAGACAATGTTCCTAATAGAGAATAAAACACTGGCATGCAATATAATTATAAAATATATAAATATAAAAATACCCATTTTAAGCTACACAAAAGAAAATTACATCCATTTCAGAAACTGAAGACTAAGAATGAATATTTTGTTCATTAAATATATATTTCCTCACTCAAGATTTGATCATGACTAAAACAACCTGTCTTATTAACTCAACCCTAACTGGAAATTAAAAATTCATTCCCTTTTAAATATTCTCTAATTTAAAAAAAAGTTGGCAGCCAGGTGCAGTGGCTTACGTCTGCCATCCCAACACTTTGGGAGACCAGGGTGGGAAGTTTGCTTGAGGTCAGAAGTTTGAGACCAGCCTGGGCAACTTAGCAAGACCCCATCTCTACAAAAAGTTTTTAAAAATTAGCATGGCACGTACCCCTGTGGTCCTAGCTACTTGGGAGGCTGAGGTGGAAGGACTGCTTGAGCCCCAAAGTTTGAGGTTACAATGAACTATGATTACATCACTGTACTCCATCTAGGCAACAGAATGAGACTCTATGTCTGTTTTTTAAAAAAAGAAAAATGGTTGGCTCTCCAATTGGCCCTGATTAATCAGTACTCAGGGTGAATACTAAATATCCTGTATCAACAAGCATGCCCAGGAAATATTTTAAATATGAAGAACTATGATTTATTGAGATATTATGCTAAATGACTGCATGTGTGTGGGTACTTGTGCACACTAAATGTATCTCATTATCCTTGTAATAACCCCATGAGGTATTTTATTTTTTTCACAGTGCCAAGAAAAAGTAGAACTCTATGAGGTATTTTAATTTAAAATCATCCTCATTAAAAAAAAAGATACTGGCCAGGCACGGTGGCTCACACCTGTAATCCCAGCACTCTGGGAGGCCAAGGAGGGCAGACTACGAAGTCAGGAGATCAAGACCATCCTAGCCAACATGGTGAAACCCGTCTCTACTAAAAATACAAAAAAATTAGCCGGGTGTGATGGTGTGCGCCTGTAGTCCCAGCGAGTCGGGAGGCTGAGGCAGGAGAACTGCTTAAACCCAGGAGGCAGAGGTTGCAGTGAGCTGAGATTGCGCCACTGCACCCCAGCCTGGCGACAGAGCAAGACTCCATCTCAGAAAAAAAAAAACAAAAGATACTGAGAGGCCAACTTGCCCTGGGTCACAGGGACCAGTGCTGTGATTCCATGCTGGGCATCTGACTCTGAGGCCCATATTTATCAACACACCCCATGGTCTCCTCTGTTTCTTTAGCTTTATTTATTTTTTATTTTTATATATATTTTTGAAACATGGTCTCACTCTGTCTGTCATCCAGGCTGGAGTGCAGTGGTGCAATCATGGCTCAGTGCAGCCTCAACCTTCGTGGCTCAAGGGATCCTCTCACCTTAGCCTCCCAAGTAGCTGAGACTACAGGTGCACAACACCATGCCCAGCTGATTTTTTAATTTTCTGTAGAGATAGGGTTTTGCCATGTTGCCCAGGCTGGTCTTGAACTCTAGGGCTCAAGCGATCCTCCTGCCTCAGCCTCCCAAAGTGCTGGGATTACAGGTGTTAGCCACCACATCCAGCCTCTCTAGCTTTAAATATCCAATGCACTCTATTATTTTTTCATTTGCCATTGTCTGTGGAAGAAAATATATGAATGATCTAGCAAAAGAATTTTGATGGAGTAATCAGCAAGGTAACACTTGCTGATGGACAATGGCAACAGACAGAAAGGGGTGAGAGAGTGATGAGAACCTTGTCCTAAGATTAAAGACCTCTGAAGACCAAAGTCCCTGCATATGTTGGTCACTAAGGTCAGCATTTACCCTTTTTTTTTTTTTTTTTTTAATTTTTCAGACAGAGTCTCACTCTGTTGCCAGGCTGGAGTGCAATGGTGTGATCTTGGCTCACTGCAACCTCCACCTCACGGGTTCAAGTGATTCTCCTGCCTTAGCCTCCCGAGTAGCTGGGAATACAGGTGCCCGCCACTACACCCAGTTAATTTTTGTATTTTTAGTAGAGACGGGGGCTTTCACCAGGTTGGCCAGGCTGGTCTCGAACTCCTGACCTCAGGTGATCCACCTGCCTTGGACTCCCAAAGTGCTGGGATTACAGGCGTAAGCCACCATGCCCAGCCCACATTTAACCTTTTATTCAGAAAAATACACACAGAGCAGATGAAAATGCATTTCCATGCAGTCTAAAGGAAAACTATTTCGTCTAGAAATGAGAAGACTTTACATAGCCCTGGCTCCTACAAAACTCCTCTCCTAACCCTCTCAAGCTTCCTGGAGAAGTATAGCCAACAAAAGAGAGGAAGACTACTTACCCAAGAGAGGAGTGCAGCCCCCCGGGTGGCGTGGAGTGTCATCTTGGTGATACCAGACAGTCACTCCAATGCGCCTGGAACCCAAGAGAGGAAGAAAAGCAGTTAATCATATCAGATATCCATGATCAAGAAATAAAGGCGAAATGGTTCCATTTGCCAACTCTCAACACTGAAATCACTCTTCACTGAATCCACCAAGACACCATGGAAATTTTTAGAAAGCTGAGTATACATGAAAATTACTATAGAGCTTATATCAGAGATGACAGGAAAGAATTGTGCATTTAACTCAATGTCTACCCCACGTAATTTTTCAGTTTCACAGAAAATACAACATTCAAAGTTGGTCTTCAACCCTACTCTTTGGGACATGATGCCCTTAAATACAGAACAAACATGGTTTTCAGGCAGACCTGGGTCTGGATGCTGATTTAATATGACCAGGGTCATAGGACCTTAGACAAACAACATAACCTCTTTTAGTCTTTTTCTTTATCTGCAAAATGGGATCCACATACACCTCTCTGGGTTATTGTGATGCTTAAAGATAAAGCAAATAGTACAGTGCCTGGCACATGGTTGGTTGTCAATAAATAATTACTGTTCTTAAGCAGAAATGTTGATTTCCAGCTCTTTCTACAGGTACCCAAATTCTACCTAACAATACCCAAGTCCTTGGGGAAACTGTTCTAGTTTCTGGATTTTTATATCTTCCACAGAAATGTTTCACAAACATGGTTCAAATGGGGGATTGAGTATATCCAAACGTAGGTCTCTGGATGAGGTCAACTCCAATTCTGGAGGAGAGCCCATGGGATATTAAATGAAAATTAGGTACCTGTCCTGGTGTTCTCATCCCCAATTGCCTTTCCCATTGAGATTCTGCCACCTGCCTGCCAACCTACCCAAGAGACTACAGGCCAGATAACTAAATATTCACCAACACCTCCTATCAGCCCTTACAATTTTCACTAATCTCCAGGGGCACAATGAGCCCTGTCCCACATCTCCTGCCACATGTGCTCAGTCTGTAACTACTCTAGAAGGAGGAACAAGAGTGGTAAGAGCCACATCGCCTATAAGTCTCCCCATATATTAGCATCTCCAGAGTGTGGGCTCTGCAGAACCAGTTTACTGTATGCAAGTTGGGGATCAAGAAAGACACCATTCTTGCCCACAAGGTGCTCACTGTCTAGTAAGGGAAAGAGATACAAAAATCTGAGAATTCATTCCCCATTATCTCTTGGTCCTTCCTATCCAAGTATACTCTGTTTATCAGCCAACCGAAAGGTATTTTCTTAGTTCCTAAATATGATCATCCTCGCCGGGAGCGGTGGCTCACACCTGTAATCCCAGCACTTTGAGAGGCCAAGGCGGGTGGATCACGAGGTCTGCAGATCGAGACAATCCTGGCTAAAACGGTGAAACCCCATCTCTACTAAAAATACAAAAAAATTAGTCAGGCGTGGTGGCGGGTGCCTGTAGTCCCAGCTACTCGGGAGGCTGAGGCAGGAGAATGGCATGAACCCGGGAGGCGGAGCTTGCAGTGAACTGAGATTACGCCACTGCACTCCAGCCTGGGTGACAGAGCGAGACTCCATCTCAAAACAACAACAACAACAAAATATATATATATATGTGTGTGTGATCATCCTGTGCTAGAAGCTACATGGGAAATGGGAGACAATGACATGGTCCTTGCCTTTGAGGGGCTTAAAGCAGGGGAGGGAGTAAAATTAAACATACATGAAGCACTAATAGAAGAAAATAATTAAATACTAAAATATAACTAAATGCTAATTACAATTAAGTGCTTCCTGACCCTGCAAAATCCAACATGATTCCACATGTCATGCCAGCATCAGTCTTGGAAATGAGCCAGTTCACCTGGGCTTTGGCAAGGGCAAATGAAATGGTTAAGAGAGCTCTCAGCAGGGCAAAGAAGCTAAGGGGCTTATGTTCCTCAGTCTTGGATGATTATCATCAAGTATGCCCTATCCATGGGCAAGATTGTATAGCCCTTGAGGACAGGCATGGATGGATGCAGATAGCCCCAAGTACTGCACTGCAATAAGGCTTTTCTGTGGTTGACAAGACTAAAGCTCAAGGGATCACACTTGGCTCTGTGGTGGGGCGCCAACAGCCAGACACTCAACTGGGGCTTCTTTAAAAAAAGGCCTCTGAGCTATTAAATCACAAGGAATGAGGCGGAGATCACCTCTCCCCCATCCTCACTGCTGCTTATAGACTTGCAGTCTTTTTGATGAGGCCCAACACTTCAGTCAGAAATTTTATTTGCAACTGTAGGCAGATCTTGCCCCCTTTGAAAGATTCACAGCTGTGCTACTAAAAATGTCCTGAAGTTTAACCAACCTCTTCATCTCAGAGGCAAAACATACAACCCTGAGGTCCTCCCAGGAGAGCCTGTCTAAAACTAGTTCCACTGCTCAAGAAAATGAGTGTCAAGGCTAAATATTCTTTTCTGTGTTCCCCAAGCACAGAAATACGAGGAACCCAATATTCACCACTAGGAACTCCTGAAGGACCTTGTCTGCTCTTCAGGTCTAAGCCTGTAAAGAGGTACTTTCTTAGAGATAGAACATCAGGGTGAGAGGCTTCAGGAGAGCCCCAGCCATTCCCTTTTCTCTGGGTAAGGAATGACTGAAGCCAGGAGCACAGCTAAGTCTTCTACATTGGGACTATAGCTTTAAGCAGACTTTGGCTGGGAACCCAAGGGCTCCCAGTCAGAGTACCATCCTCCCCACCCTCCCTCTGAAATCTGAGGCAGGCCCCACCCAGTACACTGGGTGATGCTGATGGAAAAACAGATCCTTGCGATGGTAGCCTGGAACCATTTCACAGAAGGATCTGCTGAGATCCACCCCAGCTGGATCAGGCACCCCCGCAACCCTCACTCAATAAACAAAGAAACAAAAGGCCAGGCCCTCTGAGGGCACCTTTGGAGTTCCCATCTACCTGATTCTCTGAGAAAGAAATTCCCCCAGAATCTAAAACAGAGGCCTCAATGAGCTGGTAAGGCACCCTCCCTTTTCCCTGTTCTCAAGAAGTAACCAAGGACACAGAAGCAGTTATGTAATAAACTTAAGGCCCTGCATCCTTTTTACATTTCCCAAACTGAGACAATGCAGCTCCCCGGCATCAGGACCAATTCCCACATTTATAGTAACTCCTCTGTTTCCAGAAAATAAGTATCAAGATAAGAAGAGTGACACTAAAGAGACATGCAGCCACTTTGCTTGTACCCTCTCTGGACCTTAAAGAGTTAAAGTCTAGCCATTATTTCCTACCAGGGCTGAAGCTAATATAAACCACCTGCTCAGATGCAAGAAGTGGGACCAGAGGGTCAAACTGCTGAGCTCTGGAGTCTATTCTGAAAAAGCTTCAGTTTTAAGTACAGAACAAGTGATAGGCCAAAGGCCAGAGGGTCTGAGCTGCAGCAGTACTGCTCTCCTTACCCCACCCCTGGCCTGGGTGCCAGCTCCTCTGAGACTGCCTCTTAGTCACTTATTGCCCATCAAGGGAACACCAGCCCTACCTCAAGATAACACCAAAGTGACCTTTGGTCCCAGAGAGTTGTTAAACCACACGTATCTCTCAGCTCATGGGCCCTTGCTTCTGCTGAACCCTCATTCTCTTAGTGCTAACTCCCACTCCCAGAATTTCAGGGCCCAAAGCCCACACAAGCTCCCACCTCAAAGGGTCCTTCCCAGAATCCCACTCCCTTCTCCACCTGATAGTTCCAAAGGACTACAGCCTCACAGCTCACAAAGGAAATGGCTGCCCCATCTGTGCGCCAGTGCTCACTTGCAAAATTTACTACCACTTACCCTGAGACCCCGCCTGCCTGTAGCCTAAGAATTCCATGCTCTGTACCCCTTTCTTAGAAAGATACTCCCCATCTGAGAGACACTCACATCCAAAGAGTGAAAATCCTGATCTTACGGCTCCTCCTCCTCCTCCAACTCTGGGATGGATAGGTCAGGAGGCACATGCAAGCAAACACCCAGACCTCACCTGGCAGGTTACCCCAGAGGGGCCAAGCCACCTTGCCCTAGGCTAACAAGCTATAAAAACAGCATAGGAAATACGTCGCTAGTACATCCCCTGCCTCTGAGAAGATAAAAGGCAAAAGGACCAGTGGCTCCAAGAGACGTCATACAGAGAAAAACAATCTTTTTCAATTCCTGGGGAGTACTGGGTAGACCGTCTGGTCCAAGTCCAAAGAGTTTCCTGAGGTCAGGGGCAAACCAGTTTGGTCCTTCTAAAGGGACTAGCTTGGGCTCAGGCCTCCTCCTCTTAACACAGACCACCCCATCTTTGTAGCCTAGAGTTTGGCACAGAACCCCAAGGCCCTGGAGAGGAACAACAGAGGGACTGCAGGGGAAACCAAGATTCTCTGGTTTCTTCAAAAGTGGCTTACTGATGTCTGCCCCTTCTCCTCACGCTCTGGAGAGTCCAGATCAGGATGATGGCAAAAGAGCTGCAATCAGGAACCAGACCCGCAACCAGGCCCGCAGCCATATATTGTACGGAGGCGCGTACATACACACTTACACACATACACTCACCTGGGCCCCCACCACTATATTCACACACCCTGGTCCCTACTAGCTGATAAAATGAACCCTTTTTTTACTGCCCACCACCGCGCACACACCCAGGGCCTCACACACCCAGGGCCTCACGCAGAAATGGTGAAGCCCTCTCATGAGCTACCCCTACAGCTCAACGTGCAGGCGCACACGCTTTCCTTCTCTGAACAAAAACATGCTGACATCTACGCAAGGGGGGAAAGAAAGCAACCCTTTGCTCTGAAAGGCGCCAACTCCCGGATGTTGGCAAGCTCTACTCCACAGCGCCTGTTTCTGAGTATGTTTACTTGCTCTCCCTCTTCTCTCCCTCCCCTTTAAGGATGGCGCAGGAAAGGGAGGTGAGGGGGGAGAATCCACCCCACTCCCTCTTCCATGTTTGAACAAAAACCCAGAGAAAGAGTGAGAGAGAAAAAGTCTCGGTGCAGGGGGGCCTTACCAGACTCCTAAAGCCAAACGTATCTACAGGTTTTAATCCGCCATTAGCATTTAAATCTTGAAAGGAGAGGAGGAAGGGGGGGGCCAGTGGAAAGTAACCCCACACACAAAAGAAAAGTTGTTGGTTTTCTTCTCAGTCTGCCTGGCAGGAGCGATCTTCCTGGCTGACAGCCAGAAGTGCGTCACAGCCAGGAGTCTGCTTTCTTTAAAGGCACAGCAAGCTTCCCTGATCTGGGAGCGGCAGCAAGCAGGGGACTCTCAGTGGGGGTGGGGCCCAGAGGGAGGGGGTGCACTGGAGAGGAGGGGCTGCAAAGGGGAAGGCTGGAGGCTTGGTCCACGAACAAGAAAAGCAGGACGAATAGGGGTGGCGGATTGCGGGTGAAGGTACAAGCAGGCAGGCAAAATTACAGAACTCCAACAGCAGCAAGAGCCAAGGCAAACTGTGGCATAAACACACAAAACACATCTCACAGTGGCCTGCCTGACAAACCTGGGATCAACCGGACACTCCCCCTTCGCTGTTTTCCACCCAGAGTTTAAGGCAGCAGTAATAATCTGTCCATCTCTCTGGACAGCAATGGAAGGGTAGCACAAGGGCTGTCCTGATAATTAGATCAGCCCCTGCCTGGCGGACCGCAGGGCAGGGAGGAAGACCCGGGAACAGAGGCTTTGAAGAACAAGCAACATGCAGGCCCTTTGATCGGGGGCAGCTTCCTACCGGCCCCAGGGCAGGCTGTGTCTTTAAGCACAACCATGCCGCTCACACACAAAGCACCCTGCCACCTTCCATGGGCACCGCCTGCCCTGCTCTGGGACACGGCCACCCCCTAAGTCCATTTCCCGAGGGAATCTCTCCAGCCCATACCTTCTGCGTGGCAAGGCCAGGATGCCGCGCTGTGCCCGCTCCTCCCCCTCCGCCACCCAAACAAGAAGCCCAGGCAGATTCTGGCCCTGGAGTACAGGCCTGCGCTGTCCTGTGCTGCGTGCTATTGTCGGCTGTGGAATGGCCGCCAAAATCCCAGCTGTGCTGCCAGAACCTAATCCCCTGTTCCGCTGAGCATTTGTGGGGAGGGGCTGAGGGGCCAAGGCACGAGACCGAGTACGCTAGGCACTGGCTGCAGCCCTTAACAGACGAAGGCACCGGGACTTGTAGGTTCTGCTTCTCCTACATGGCTGAAAACAAAAGATGTCTGACTCTTAGAAGACAAAACCACAGCATTTCCCCCCACTACATAGTGACTGTCACCAAGGTTGAAAGGCAAGCCCACCAGATGGTCAACAGACACCGCCTAATCTTATGCCACAAACATTTATTGAGCACCTACTATGTGTAAGGCACTCCTATAGGAAACTGTAGGAAGTATACAAAGATTAATTAATTAAGCCCCAGCATCTGCACTGAGGTAGGTTGTCATTCCACAGGAGATATGAAATGTGACTTGAAGATTAATTTCAAACTGGTGTGCTACTTTCCATAAAAGCTGTAAAGAAAAATTCTAACCAGTTTAAAGTAGGGAAGGGTTATAAAAATGAAGTGCCATTTTAATTTGGACCTTGAAACACACAGGTAGCATTTCCCCAGATGGAAACAGAGAGGTGTGGGGAGGAAGAAAAAGCAGAGATGAGGCATGGAAGCAGTAGGAGAAAAGGCTTGAAGAGTGAGGTAGGGTCAGAGAGCTAGGAGGATCTTGAACCTCAAACCAAGGAATCAAAGATTTGTAAGTTTATTTGTTTGTTATTAACACAGAGCTGTGGTATGACACAAACGGTGCCCCAAGTTTATTCTGATATATACCTGAATGAGACTAGCAGCAATGAGGTGAGTCAGGAGGCTGCACAGTCAGGAGACAGGTAATGGGGACACACAAGAGGGTAAGGTAAGAAAGAATGGAAAGGGGGCTTGGCACGACGGCTCACACCTGTAATCCCAGCACTTTGGGTGGATCACTGGAGCCCAAGAGTTTGAGACCAGCGCGGGCAACATAGGGAGATCCCATCTCTACAAAAAATTTCATGAATAAAAAATTAGCCAGGTATGGTGGCCCGCACCTATAGTTCCAGCTACTCGGGAGGCTGAGGTGGGAGGATCACTTGAACCCAGGTGGAAGCTACAGTGAGAGACATTGTGGAGACAGCGTAAAGAATGGACAGGAGGCAGAGAGAAGAACTGTACAGGGGAGAAAAGTATGAGGGATGATATGAAGAATTAAACTGAGGAGATGACATGATGTCAGAAGAAGAGAGAAAACAGAGTATAATAAGTAGTAGCTGGTGGGTCACAGTGGCTCATGGCTGTAATGCCAGCACTTTGAGAGGCAGCCTGGGCAACATGGCGAAACCCTGTTTCTACCAAAAAATACCAAAAAAAAGCACACAAAAACACAAAAACAAAAAATTAGCCAAGTGGAGTTCTTTTTTTTTTTTTTTTTTTAAGAGGCAGGGTCTCACTCTGTCACCCAGGCTGGAGTGCAGTGGCAAGATCATAGCTCACTGTAACCTCAAACTTCTGGGATCAAGTGATCCACCTGCCTCAGCGTCCCAAGTAGTGGGAGTACAGGTGTGTGCTACCATGCCTGGCTAATTTTTTTTTTTTTCTGTAGAGACAGGGTCTCACTATGTTGCCTAGGCACAGCATTATTATAAATTCTTCTCTAAAAATTCTATGCTTCTCCCAAAGCCCTGGGATTACAGGCATGAACCACCACACCTGGCCCAGAGTTGTCTTTGTCTTTTTCTACTAGGAGGTATACTATAGAGGTCACAATCATTGGCTACAGTTTATAACATATAGGCTAAAATGTTTTACACATAAGACAACCAGTAAAAACGTCATGATTTACAAACAAATTAGTGTCTTTTTTAGTGTCAAAGTCCCAGCTACTCAGGAGGCTAAGGTGGGAGAATTGCTTGAATGCGGAATGAGCAGAGATCATGCCACTGTACTCCAGCCTGGGTGCCAGAGTAAGACTCTGTCTCAATAAATACATAAATAAATGGACAGATAGATAGACAGACAGAAAGACATATAGTAGCTAACGCTTACTGAGTGCATACTATATACCTGACACTATTCTACTGACCTAACATGTACGAACTCATTAATCTTAACAACTCCCTTATGAAGTAGGTACCATTATCACCCAACCTTATAGAGGAGGAAATTGAGCTACGAGACTAAATAATTTGCCAAGATCACACAGCAAGTAAATGGTAGAATTCTCTACCACATGCTGCTAACTATTTGATGTTGGCAAGAAAATTCTGAGCTTTAGTACCCTTATTTGTAAAATAAGAATAAAGACACCTGTTATAAAAAAAAGTAATGAAAATTAATTCAATAATACCTATAAGGTGTCCAACACACTGGCTAGCATGTAAGGCATGGATGGGTGCTTCCTGCAGACTAATTCCTGTTTGGCATTTTGGTCGCTTGTCACCAAGGTGTCCAAACAGAAGTTGGCTCACCAATTGTTTGGGAAGCCAGAGAGCGTATTCTGCCTGGAGCAGGAGGCTGGATCCTCTGTCTGTCTGCCTTCTTCCCATCAGTCTGCCTCTCTAGGTTTTACTTTAGGGTCCAGCTCAAATATTTAATATATTTGATTTAATATTCCTAACTCCTCAAATATTTAACAGTTAACAGGGGTTACCTTGCGGGAGGAGTTAGATCGTAGGGAACATTCACTTGGGGACTTTCTATGCTGTATTTTTTTTTGGGATGGAGTCTTGCCCTGTCACCCAGGCTGGAGTACAATGGCATGATCTTGGCTCAATGCAACCTCCATCTCCTGGGTTCAAACAATTCTCCTGCCACAGCCTACCAAGTAGCTGGGATTATAGGCACCTGCCCCCATGCCCAGCTGATTTTTGTATTTTCAGTAGAGACAGGGTTTGACCATGTTGCCCAGGCTGGTCTCGAACTCCTGACCTTGTGATCTACCCACCTCAGGCTCCCAAAGTGCTGGATTACAGGTGTGAGCCACCATGCCCGGCCTTGCATTTATTTTTAATAATCTTATATTACACTGGTGATAAGAAAAATGTAACTACCTCCTACTCTTGGCACTTATGTGTATATGCATGAAAGTCTTGTCTTCACATCTAGAATGGAAATTCCTCAAGGGCATAACCAGTTCTACTGCTCTCTCTCTGTGATCCCCCATAACACCTAGCACACTAGCACTCCTTAAATCTGCTTCTCCAAACTACATCTGGATGTCAGGTTTACAAATTCAACTTTCTGGCCACCAGAGAATGACTGTGGTGGGTGGTTGGAATAAGGTGGGGGTGGGGGTCAGACCAATGATCATTGCTGTAGGCTCCCCATCACCCTGCTGCTTCTTCCAGGCCCTGTAGGCTATTCCCACTGTATGATTTGTAGTCTGTAGTTAGCAATCACTATTAGCAGGAAGAGAAGTTCTTATTCAAAGGAGCACCATGAAAGAAAAGCAAAGCAGATACCAAAACTTTTATAGAAAAGCAAAGTGGCAAACATAATTGTTTGGGGTTTTGTTTTTTGTTTTCTTGAGACAGAGTCTCACTCTGTCACCCTGGCTTGAGTGCAAGTGGCACAATCATGGCTCACTGCAGCCTCAGCCTCCTGGGCTCAAACAATCCTCCCACCTTGGCCTCTGGAGCAGTGGGACTACAGGTGCGTGCCACCACGCCTGACTAATTTTT
Organism: Trachypithecus francoisi; assembly: GCF_009764315.1. Classification (NCBI taxonomy): domain Eukaryota; kingdom Metazoa; phylum Chordata; class Mammalia; order Primates; family Cercopithecidae; genus Trachypithecus; species Trachypithecus francoisi. The sequence goes on from NW_022681473.1 coordinate 62,767,758, forward strand.
GTATTTTTTTTGTAGAGACAAAGTTTCATCATGTTGCCCAGGCTGGTCTCAAACTCCTGGGCTCAAGTGATCTGCCTGCTTCAGCCTCCCAAAGTATTAGGATTACAGGCATGAGCCATCACAGGCCTGGCCAAACTTAATTTAAAGACTGGCATTATCAATGCTCCAGAAAATGTATAAGGCGAAAATAGGAGGGAGGCCTGCTAAAACTGCCCTGGCCACATATGGCAATGGGTCAGCCCTGAAGCTTCCTAGCCCAGATAGAACTGACACTGTCTCAAAAAGTCTCCCCAGCCTGGCCCCTTGCTCTAAACTTAAGGCAACAGCTTCCAGCTGTGCAGCTTCTGAGAGGCTGAACCTTCCCCTGGAACCCCTCTGCAAAGCTGCCAAGTTTCTGGGCCAGCTCTTCAGGGCAGCCCAAGGAGCCTGGCCAGTTTCTCCAGCGTTTCCCTCCTCTTCCTCCCGCCTGTGGCAGCAGCAGCAGAATTTCGACAGCTCCTCTCACAGCCTAGACAGGCAGCAGGCAGCCACATGGCTCCTGCCTGATTCTTACTGTCCCCAAAAGAGTGGGAAAGGAGTGGTAAAACCTTTCTAGAAAAAGAGAAGGGCCGGGCATGGTGGCTTATGCCTGTAATCCCAGCACTTTGGGAGGCCGAGGCAGGCAGATCACCTGAGGTCGGGAATTCGAGACCAGCCTGACCAAGATGGAGAAACCCCATCTCTACTAAAATTACAAAATTAGCTGGGTGTGGTGCTGCATACCTGTAATTCCAGCTACTCAGGAGGCTGAGGCAGGAGAATCGCTTGAACCCGGGAGGCAGAGGTTGTGGTGAGCCAGGATCGTGCCATTGCACTCTACCCTGGGCAACAAGGGTGAAACTCCGTCTCAAAAAAAGAAAGAAAAAGAGAAGAAAAGAAAGGCGTGGGGGTGGGGGAGGGAGAGGGAGAGGGAAAGAGAGAGAGAGAGAGAAAGGAACAAAGGAAGGAAAAGAGAAGGGAAGGAAGGAAGGAAAGAAATCACTTTAAATTTGGTAGGGCGGGCTGGGCACAGTGGCTCACGCCTTAATCCCAGAACTTTGGGAGGTTGAGGCGGGCAGATCGCTTGAGCTCAAGAGTTCAAGACCAGACTTTCCAACGTGGCAAAATCCCATGTCTACTAAAAATACAAAAATTAGCTGAGTGTGGTGGCAGGAGCCTGTAATCTCAGCTACTTGGGAGGCTGAGGCAAGAATCACTTGAATCCGGGAGGAGGAGGTTGCAGTGAGCTGAGACTGTGCCACTTCACTTCAGTCTGGGTGACAGAGTGGGACTCTGTCACAAAAAAAGAAAAAATAAATAATTTTAAATTAAAATAAATAAATAAATTTCAGTAGAGTTCAGATAGAGGTTGGAGGAGGGTGGTGACTGGTTAGGAGCACAAAGGTTATTTCAAAGGGTCAGGTGATGCCCCTGCCTCAGTCTCCTGAGTAGCTGGGACTACAGGCATATGCCATCGCACCAGGATTTATATTATCATTTTTGAAAGTTTAAACAAAAAAAGACTGGAGCTGGGTATGGTGGCTCATGCCTGTAATCCCAGAACTTTGGGAGGCCAAGGTGGGAGGATAATTTGAGCTCAGGAGTTCAAATTCCTCAGGAGTTCAAGACCAGCCTGGGTAATATAGCGAGATCCCCGTCTCTACAAAAAAATAAAAGAATTAGCCGGACATGGTGGTGTGCGCCTGTAGTCCTAGCTACTCAGGAGGCTGAGGTGGGAGGACTGCTTGAGTCCAGGAGTTTGAGGTTATAGTGAGCTATGATCATGCCACTGCACTCTAGCCTGGGCAACAGAGCAAGACATGTCTCAAAAAACAAAAGCAAATAAATACTAGGAGAGTTCAAGTCCCCAATCATCCCCATGGGATGATTGTAACATAAATAATTAGCCTGGCACTCAAGGCCCTCCATGACCTGCAACTTCTAGAGTTCTAGCTTCTAGAGTCATTATTCCCTTACCCAAACCCTCCACTCTGCCAGGCAGGTCTATAAAGTTACAGATTTGTCAGCTAGGCGCGGTGGCTCACGCTTGTAATCCCAGCACTTTGGGAGGCTGAGGCGGGTGGATCACTTGAGGTCAGGAGATGGAGATCATCCTGGCTAACGCGGTGAAAACCTGTCTCTACTAAAAATAGGTGTGATGGCAGACATCTGTAGTCCCAGTTACTCAGGAGGCTGAGGCAGGAGAATGGCGTGAACCCGGGAGGCAGAGGCTGCACTGAGCCGAGATTGAACCACTGCACTCCAGCCTGGGCGGCAGAGCGAGACTCCGTCTCAAAAAAAAAAAGTTACAGATTGTCCTGAGGATTAGACAAGATGACCACAGGGGACAGGCTCTGGATTAGCTATGAATAACAACAGTAACAGCAACGATAATGATAGACTTTATGATGCCAGAACATAAGTGACAGAGAAAAGACTAGAAGGCATTGTATTGGGCAGTTTTATTTTACTTTATTTTTTAAATAAAATTAAAAAAACATATGGAACTCTTCACAAATTTGCATGTCATCCTTGCACAGGGGCCATGCTAATCTCTGTATGGTTCCTATTTTATTTTGTTCCAATTTTAGTACACATGCTGTCGAAGGGAGCACTGGGTAGTTTTAAAGATGAGGAAATCTGAGGCTCTGAGGCTCAGGAATTAGGTGACTTACATGATTTTAGTCATGTAAATAGTAAGTTGTCTACCTTGTCCCTATATTATCCTTTTTTTTTTTTTGAGATGGAGTCTCGCTCTGTCAGCCAGGTTGGGGTGCAGTGGTGCGATCTCAGCTCACTGCAACCTCTGCCTCCCAGATTCATGTGATTTTTGTACCTCAGCCTCCCAAGTAGTTGGGATAATAGGCATGAACCACTGTACCCAGTTAGCCTATATTATTCTCTACAGCTGTTAAATAGACAATCATTGAATGAATGAATAAAAGCTAGCACATTCTCAGCGAATCGAAGAAGTCGTACGCTTTTCCTCATGAAAATCAACTTTTTTTATTTTTTGAGACAGAGTTTTGCTCTTGTCCCCACGCTAGAGTGCAATGGCACGATCTCAGCTCACTGCAACCTCCACCTCCTGGGTTCAAGCAATTCTTCTGCCTCAGCCTCCCAAGTAGCTGGGATTACAGGCACCCGCCAACACGCTGGGCTAATTTTTTGTATTTTTAGTAGAGATGGGGTTTCACCATGCTGGGCTTGAACTCCTAACCTCAGGTGATCCACCTGCCTGGGCCTCCCAAAGTGCTGGAATTACAGGAGGAAGGCACCGCACCAGGCTGAAAATCAACTTCTTAATCAAAATAATCAAACACCTCCAATTTCAAAACTAATCGCTAAAGAGTTTTTTTTTATGAGAATCCGAGAGCTTTATAAACCTTAAAGGACCAAAACTCCTCTGAAAACAGCAACCACCAAGAAAAGTCTTCTACTAGAAGGGATGTGGCAATATCTCAAGGGTGAGAGGGGGAGGCTGTAAGGAAACGCTGGTGCTAAAGGGAAGGACTGCTGTTTCAGGAGCCTGACCTTGAGCTTATTTACCATGGCCTCATTCTCCCTCTCCAGAGGATAGTGGCTGATTAATGAGGCAGTGTTGGTAAGCCTGAGGCTTCTTGGGGAGAAAAGCAGAGGGCAAATCAAAACCCAGAGAGGATTCATTATAACATCCAACAGGCCCACTCAGTTCTCTCTCAAGAAGGCCTTTCTACAAAACAGCTAAGAACCTCTCCACCCTGTTTCACTGTCACAGAGGAGTAAAACAGCTCTGTCCCTACAGGCAACATAAGAAGATATCTAGCACGTCTGCTCACACACACAGAATTAATTATAAGAAATGCGAAAGAACCTGAAATGGAGGGGGAATACTCTTGCTGCAGACAGCCTCCATGATGGTAGAAAACATACCAGATCTGGTGCTGAAAACCCCTGGAGGGGGGATGGGTCACTCACTAGCGATGTGGCTTAATGCAAGTCACAGAGACAAATTACTGAGACCCAAGCTAGGGTCAGATCAGCTCTAAAGTACCTTTTCAGGGCCAGGCACAGTTGCTCATGCTTGTAATCCCAGCACTTTTGGAGGCCAAGATGGGAAGATCACTTGGGCCAAGGAATTTGAGACCAGTGTGGGCAACATAGTGAGACCCTCTCTCAAAAATATATATGTATATATATTTGTGTGTGTGTGTAAATATGTGTGTATGTGTATATGTATATATTTGCCTATCCATCTATCTATAGATACACAGATAAGCAAATATATATCAAAAAATGAAAATTGGCTGGGCATGGTGGTGCGTGTCTGTAGTACTGGCAACTTGGGAGGTTAAGGTGGGAGGATCACTTGAGCCCAGGAGTTTGAGGTTACAGTGAGCTATGACCATGCCACTGCACTCTAGCCTGGGCAACAGAGTGAGACCCTGTCTCTAAAATAAATAAATAAAGTACCTTTCCACTTCCAAAAATTCCCATGATTCTTTCCATAGGATACCATTCTCAACAACAAATCTTTTAGTAGAACTCGTCTCCTCAGAATCTGGTCAAAACATCACTAGTTAGGGTGTTCTTTCCAAAAAATAGCAAATTTCCTAGAAACAGGCACATTGTGTGTTACCCTATTAGGACCCATCCCCAAAGCGAGGCACATACAGGTGCTTCATTAATACTCTGTTGAAAGGAGGAGGTCCTTGGAAACTGGTAGTACCAACTTAGCATGGCATACAATGAAAGGTGATTGGAGGAACTACAAGGCAGCTTTTCATAAATAAAAGCCACAAAATGCAATTTATAACTACATCTGTCTAAAGAGCCTAAAGAAAAGTAGCTTTCTATACCTAGGTCTTCACCCCTTCTCCTCCCCATAGCTCTACTTTATCATCCCTGTCCTACACAGTACTGAGACCCCTGTCTTTCTGTCCAGGTCCACTTTTCCTTTTTCCACACTAGAATGCCTTTAATCACTGATAGAAATAAACAAACACGAATATGAGTTCTAAACAGGAAGGTAGATTGCCTCAAGAACCAAACTTGTCAATATGTTACTAATAAGTGAAATAAGTGGGAATGGTGCCTAACATGGGCAGATAAAATAAAACCCTAAAATACATATTGTGCTAGGGATTTGAATAAACTTCAGGATTTTTAGGGAAGGTTGTGTCTCACATCTCAATTTTCCCAAAAGAACCCTAAGAGGCAAGGTTTATTCCAATTTTATAAATTAGGAACCTAAGGCTCAGTAAGAAGAAAATACTGGCCGGGCGCGGTGGCTCAAGCCTGTAATCCCAGTACTTTGGGAGGTCGAGACGGGCGGATCACGAGGTCAGGAGATCGAGACCATCCTGGCTAACACGGTGAAACCCCGTCTCTACTAAAAAAATACAAAAAAACTAGCCGGGCATGGTGGCGGGCGCCTGTAGTCCCAGCTACCCGGGAGGCTGAGGCAGGAGAATGGCGTAAACCCGGGAGGCGGAGCTTGCAGTGAGCTGAGATCCGGCCACTGCACTCCAGCCTGGGCCACAGAGCGAGACTCCATCTCAAAAAAAAAAAAAAAAAAAAGAAGAAAATACCTGCCTCAAGGTCGACTGGTAAGGCTGCAGAGCAAGAACTCAAACAGACGTCTTCTAAATCCAGTGCTCTCTCCAGCACATCTCCGCTACATCCTCTATCTTTCTCATCAGTATAGGTCTTTATGTGTACAAAGCATTTCTGCATTCATTGTTTATACTGCTTCTGCCACGGCTCATGAAAAGGGCAAGGGCAATGCAGGTATCTAAATGGCACCAGATCTATATCCACCTTTTTTTTTTTTTTTGAGACAGCGTCTTGCTCTGTCACCCAGGCTGGAGTGCAGTGGCACAATCATAGCTCGCTGCAACCTCAAACTTCTGGGCTCAAGTGATCCTCCCGCCTCAGCCTTACAAGTAGCTGCTGCTACAACAGGCATGCGCCACCACGCCTGGCTATTTTTAATTTTTAGTAGCAATGAAGTCTCACTATGTTGCCTAAGCTGGTCTCGAACACCTGGGCTCAAGGGATCCACCTGCACTGACCTCCCAAAGTGTTGGAATTAAAAGGTGTGAGCCACCGTGTTGGCCTATCCACACTTTTAAAGGTGCTAGTAAATAACCTGATCACCATGACAGAAAATAAATCCTATGTATCTGGAATCACTGAGAAGCACAAAATTTCACACAAGCAATTTTCCTACTGAAATTTATCCCTTTTAAGGCAAAGTTCTTTCTTTTTTTTTTTTTTGAGACGGAGTCTCGCTCTGTCACCCAGGCTGGAGTGCAGTGGCCGGATCTCAGCTCACTGCAAGCTCCGCCTCCCGGGTTCACGCCATTCTCCTGCCTCAGCCTCCCGGGTAGCTGGGACTACAGGCGCCCGCCACCTCGCCCGGCTAGTTTTTTGTACTTTTTAGTAGAGACGTGGTTTCACCGTGTTAGCCAGGATGGTCTCGATCTCCTGACCTCGTGATCCGCCCGTCTCGGCCTCCCAAAGTGCTGGGATTACAGGCGTGAGCCACCGCGCCCGGCCAAAGTTCTTTCTTTATATCAAAACATATTCTCCAAAATATGTAAGATACATTACTCTTTACTTAGAATTAATGAAATTTAATCAGGAATATTCGACTATAAACATGATACAAACATCCTTCATACTGTGCTAGGAATTCAAAGATTTTTTTTTTTTGAGACAGGGTCTCACTCTGTTGCCCAGGCTGGTGTAGAGTGGTGCAATCTCAGCTCACTGCAACCTCCGCCTCTCAGGCTCAAGTGATCCTCCCGACCTCAGCCTCCCAAGTAGCTGGGGCTACAGGCATGCGGGACCATGCCCAGCTACTTTTGTACTTTTTGTAGAGATGGGGTTTTGCCATGTTGCCCAAGCTGGTCTCAATCTCTAGAGCTCAAGCAACCAGCCCACCTTGGCCTCCCAAAGTGCTGGGATTACAGGTGTGAGCCAGTGCCTGGCCCAAGGGCAAATCTTTAAACTTGAGTTTATAATCTTATAGAGGAAGAGACACATCTGTAACCATAATATGAGGCCAAAGAACATAGGCTTGGGGTGTGCTGAAAGGAAGGTAAGATAACACAAGCAGGGCTAGTGGGGGCCAACAACCCAGGGTGACTTACTGAAGAGAAGTGGAAGACGCTGAAGAGTCCTGGGCAGGAGAATGGTATACTACTTGTGCTTTTTGAAAAGATGACTCTAGTGCAACAGTGAGGCCAGAGGCAGAAAATGGACTTAGGTGGCAGCTGTAGAGGCAGACAGAAAACTGCACTGCCAGGGCAGGGGCAGTAGGAACTAAAACAGGTGGATCTGAAAGGCATTACAGAGGTAGAGACAATGTTCTTAGAATATAGGGGTGTGGGAAAGGTGGGGAGCTAAAGAGAACACTAAGATTCTTGCTTTCATGGAAAGACTTTAGAATGGGAAAATAAGAGAAGGTACTGGTTTAAAGGAGCTGTGAGGGACTAACTCAGGATGGGATGGAATGATGGGGAATGCTTTACATAGGAAGTGACATTTAAGCTAGATACTTAAAATATGAGCAGGATAAGTAGAGTTTCACCAAAAAGTAAAAAAGGAGTATTCTAGGCAGAGAAAACAGCACGTGCAAAGACAGAGCATATTACAGTTGAGCAATGGCATGCAGTTTTAGGGAGATGCATTAGATGATAAGAAGGGTAATAAGTAAGGCCAGGTGCAGTGGCTCACACCTGTAATCCCAGCACTTTGGGAGGCCAAGGCAGGTGGATCATGAGGTCAGGAGATTGAGACCATCCTGGCCAACATGGTGAAACCCTGTCTCTACTAAAAATACAAAAATTAGCTGGGTGTGGTTGCGCGCCTGTAATCCCAGCTACTCAGGAGGCTGAGGCAGGAGAATCATTTGAACCTAGGAGGTGGAGACTGCAGTGAGCCGAGATCATGCCACTGCACTCCAGCCTGGTGACACAGCAAGACTCTGTCCCAAAAAAGAAGAACGGTAAGTAATACTAAATTGTGAGGCACTTGCCTCATGCTAAGAAATTGTAGGTGATGAGAAGACAATCAAGGTTTCTAAAGAAAGAACGTAAAGGGGAACAGCATGATCAGGGCTATGTTTCAGAAGGGAAACTGTATGAAGTACAGACTGGAAAGGGAAGATACAAGAGGAAAGCAATAGAGCATAATGGCTAAGATTATGAGGTCTGAACTTAAAGACAACCTAATACAAATTCTGGGTTTATAGCTTAATAGCTCTGCAACCTTGGGCAAGTTATTTACTCTCTCTTTGCCCTCATTTTCCCCAGCTGTAAAATGGGAATAATAATAGTACTTTATCAGGCACATGCCACCACGCCTGGATATTTTTCTTTTATTTTTGTAGAGACAGGATCTTGCTATGTTGTCCAATCTCGAACTCCTGAACTAAAGTGAAGCTCCCACCTTGGCCTCCCAGAGCACTGGGATAACAGGTATGAGCCACTGTGCCCAGCCCATAGTTTCTAATTACACCTTTTTGTATTTTATTAATTTATCTTTTTCTCACTGCCTTAAGTTCCATGAAATCACAAACTGTGTGCTCACCACTGAATTCTTAGAAATCAGTACAATGGCTGCCACAGCATGAGTGTCTTGATAAGTACTTCTCGAATAAATGAAAGATTCCAAACCATATATTTTAAATTAACTCTATTTAAAATGTAACCTTTATATAGAACCCCAGGACACATAGAAGACAACAGTTTGAAGTAAGGGGTATTTGGAGACTTGTTCCCTCTGCTTCTCCCTGGTTCTTGAGTCAGTTCTATAGTTCCATAAAGCTTTACAGAATGCAGTGCAAAAACCATTGTTTGTTACAAACAAGTAATGTATGTCTGAAGTAAGGCAATGACAATAAAGATGCAACAGTAGCTTTGAAAACTGTTTATGATAGGCCCTGACAACCAATTATAGTAGGCCCTCTGTATCCATGGGTTCCCCATCTGTGGATTTAATCAACCTGAGATCAAAAGCATTTTGGAGAAGAAAAAAGCATCTGTACTGAAGATGTATAAACTTTTTTTCTTGTCATTATTTTAAACAATACAATGTAACAACTATTTACATATTATTTACATTGCATTATATAAGTAACCCAAAGATGATTTAAACTATACAAAGGATGTGTGTAGGTTACATGTAAATATTATACCATTTTATGTAAGAGACCTGAGCATCCAAGGATTTTGGCATCTGTGGGAAGTCCTGGAACCAATACTCCACAGATACTGAGGGACAACTGTATAAATGAAGAATGAGAAAAGGAAAATTCTTGAAGCACCTCTAAATTTCATAGCTTGAGTGAACAAATAAATTAACATGTGTGCCAAAAAGCAAGATAAGAATGTAAGAGTGGCTGGGCACGGTGGCTCACGTTTGAAATCCCAGCACTTTGGGAGGTCGAGGCAGGTGGATCACTTGAGGCCAGGAGTTCGAGACCAGTCTGGCCAACATGGTGAAACCCCATCTCCACTAAAAATACAAAAAAATTAGCCGGGCATGGTGGCAGGCACCTGCAATCCCAGCTACTTGAGAGGCTGAGGCAGGAGAATCGCTCAAACCCAGGAGGCAGAGGTTGCAGTTAACCGAGATCACACGATTGCAATCCAGCCTGGGAAACAAGAGCAAAACTCCATCTCAACAACAACAACAACAAAAAGTAAAAGTAACAATAACAATCTCCATTCATCTGAGCATAGTATCACCCCATCAAGCAAATACTATTAATACCCTCGACTTATAGAATAAATCTTTCACAATGTTAAGCAACCTGTCATGATCTTTATTAAAAAAGATCATGAGGCTAATAAGTAGCAGAATTAAGATTCAAACCCAAGTCTGTCCCACTCCAAGTCCAAAATCTAAACAGTCTTGCTATATTGGCAAGCAGTTTGAGGGTTAGGTCTTAGATGTGAGATATCTACTGGATGAACAGTTAGAAATAATCAGTAACTAATGAAAAATATGATTTGGGGTTAGAGATATGGATTTGGGCTCCATTTGGAACAGTGAATAAATTCAGAAGAGTGTCTATCAGAGGATCATGCTTGCTTATAAGGCCTGTAAATGGGTGATGTACTCATTTGCGATTGAAGTTTGTTGATTTACCAAGGTCTCTGCCTTGCACAGATCTAGTGGGCATCAGCATTAAGAGAGGAAGTAAAAAAAACTTTAGGAGAAATTCTAGATCTCTGGGGATTCCTGTTAGGACCTTTATATTATTTTTATTTTGGGAGAATTTAACAGAAAGCCAGTGACACCAACGTCAACAAAAAAAAATGAGACAGCAAAGGTGATAAAGAGAATAGATTTGGGGATCATCATTTTCTCTCCTGCTTGAGATTCCACCGCTCTCAACAAAAATGACTATTATTTGTGCATGGCTCTTTACAACTAACAAAGTGTTTCCCGTTTACAAGGTATTTCCTGTTTACCAATAATGTCACATGAACCTCACAACAGCTCTTTAAGGTGAGGGCATTATTATTTTCACTTTACCAAAGAGGAATGAAGTCCAGAAAAGTTAAGTTTACCTTGCCTAAGGTCATACAGTTAAAAAGTAACCGGGCCACGATGTAACCATGGTCTTCTGGCTCCTAATCTGGGGCTCTTTCCAGAAGACTCACCTGAGATAACATGAGCCACTCACTTACGAACCAAGAGTCATCATCCCTATGTATACTTTCACTGCATTTAAAAATAAAACAGTAGGGGGATAGTGACTGGGAAGGGGCGAATAATATGCTGGTAGTGTTCTGTTTCTTGATGTAGGTGCTAGTAACACAGGTGTGTTCACCTTGTGGAAAGTCCTTGAGCTGTAAACTTTATGTACTTTTCTGTATATATGTCATACTGTAATTATTACATGCCAGGCAAGCCAGGTGTAGAGGCTTGCACTTGTAATCCCAACGACTCAGGAGGCTGAGATGGGAGGATCACGTGAGCCAGGAGTTCAAGACCAGCTTGGGTGACAAAGTGAGACCCCATCTCTCAGAAAAAAAAAAAAGGAAAGAAAAAAAAAGAAAAAAATTGGTTGGGCACGGTGGCTTACGCCTGTAATCTTAGCACTTTGAGAGGCCGAGGCAGACAGATCACCTGAGGCCAGCAGTTCAAGACCAGCCTGGTCAACACGGTAAAACCTCGTCACTACTAAAAATACACACACACACACAATTAGCCAGGTGTGGCGGTGCATGCCTATAATCCCAGCAACTCAGGAGGCTGAGGCACAAGAATCGCTTGAACCTGGAAGGTGGAGGCTACAGTGAACTGAGATCATACCGCTTCACTCCAGCCTGGGTGACACAGCGAGACTCTGTCTCAACAAAAATAACAACAAATAAAAAAAAATTAGTCAGGTATGGTGGCATGCCTGAAGTCTCAGCTACTCAGGAAGCTAACACAGGAGGATCACTTGAACTCAGGAGTTTGAGGCTTCAGTGAGCTACGACTGTGCCACTGTACCCCAGCCTGGGTGACACAACAAGATCCCATCTCTTTTTTTTTTTTCTTTTGAGATGGAGTTTTACTCTTGTTGCCCAGGCTGGAGTGCAGTGGCACGATCTTGGCTCACTGCAACCTCCGCCTTCCAGTTTCAAGTGATTCTCCTGCCTCAGCCTGCCGAGTAGCTGGGATTCCAGGTGTCCACCACCACACCCAGCTAATTTTTGCATTTTTAGTAGCTAATTTAGTAGCTAATTTTTGCATTTCACCACGTTGGCCCGGCTGGTCTTGAACTCCTGACCTCGTGATCCGCCTGCCTCGGCCTCCCCAAGTACTGGGATTACTGGCATGAGCCATCGCGCCCAGGCAAGATCCCATCTCTTTAAAAAAAAAAAAAAAAAGGCAAGCAAAACAAAACCAAAACTCAGGAACACTAAGTTGGATGTGTCACATTTGTTACTCGATTTCTCAAACAGTAGCTACATATAGGACATCCATCAGTTATAAAAAGATGTACAAAATTCCTGCACACTCAAACAATAGTCCCAGTCCAGAATGTCTTAGTGATGTGAATGAATCTGACAGGATTGGAAGTAACAGAAGCCCAGGAAAGGGCAAAGATTTTTGTTAGGAAAACAAAAATGGCATTGAAAATGGAACTATCCTACATCATCAATGATGAGATACCATCAATGATGAGATATCTCAATTTCAGAGATAACAAAAATGTGAAAAAAAAATGGCCATTGACAATTGAAAGATACTACTAATTGTAAAATACATCCCAATTTCAGTGTTAAAATATTTAAAAAGCAAAAAAACAAAAAAAGAAAGCATTTTAAAACAAAGGAAATATAATATTCTAATCTCAAAAGGTAGCTCAATTGTGGGATAACAGATTTGTGAAGCACATCTGCTTGTACAAGCTCTTTAGTTTTAGAGATAAGGACACTAAAGCCTTCAAGTTATTAAATAACCTTACTAAATTAAAGCTCACACATCAGAAAGTTGGTAACTACAACTAGAAAGCTGGTTCCTTGAATGCTCGTTCTCTTGCCACTACCCAGATGCCTCCCTTAAATCCAAAAGAAGATTTACATATTAATTCCATATTAAAACTCTATTTTGACTTTTATATTTCTTTACTTCATTAACTCACTAAAAAACAATAAAAGTTAACCTTTAAAAATCATTTAATTTATTTTTGGGCGTGGTGGCTCATTATCTATAATCCCACCACTTTGGGAGGCTGAGGCAGGTGGACCACTTGAGGTCAGGAGTTCCAGACCAGCCTGGCCAACATGGTGAAACCCCATCTCTACTAAAAATACAAAAATCAGTCAGGCACGGTAGCAGGTGCCTGTATTCCCAGCTACTTGGGAGGCTGAGGCATGAGAATTGCTTGAACCCGGGAGGTGGAGGTTGCAGTGAGCCAAGATCGCAACACTGCACTCCAGCCTGGGGAACAGAGCGAGACTGTTTCAAAAAAAAAAAAAATTGAGCTGGGCGCGGTGGCTCACGCCTGTAATGCCCGCACTTTGGGAGGCTGAGACAGGTGGATCGCCTGAGGTCAGCAGTTCAAGACCAGCCTGGCCAACACAGTGAAATCCCGTCTCTATTAAAAATACAAAAATAAAAAAATTTTTAAAAGCTGGGCGTGGTGGCAGGTGCCTGTAATCCCAGCTACTAGGGAGGCTGAGGCAGAAGAATTGCTTGAACCTGGATGGCGGAGGTTGCAGTGAGCCAAGATTGCGCCACTGCATTCCAGCCTGGGCAACAAGAGCAAAATTCCGTCTCAAAAAAAATTAATTAATTAAGATGAAATGATGTTTAGGAAACTTCATTTCTTGCTTACACAAGTTTGCTCTCCTTGTTCTTCAAAACCAGTGAAGCAATAAAAAGTTAGATAAAAGACAAAATTGGTAATCTCCCAGCCCCTTTCCATTCCTCTCCAAGGCCTCCTACAAGATGAGAAATGGTAACATATTTTTGTGCCCCCAAAAAACATAAATACAAATATATTGGAAAGGGTTTTGTTGCTCTCTGTTTTTAGAAAACTAGGTTTAAACTTTACACATTGCTCTGCTACTTATCTAATAATTTATCAACATCTCCCCCCAAGCGTCAATAACTAAAATTCTAACTCATACTTTTAAAAAGCTACATAGAAGTCCATATAAGGAATATCCATAATGTGTTCACATATTTTTCTATTGAGGGCATGGCTATTTTCATTGTTACCATTTCAAACAATGCTGTAATGAGTATCCTTGATATATTTCAAGTGAAAGCAAAAAAAACTATTTCTACACACTTTCCAACATACTTTCCTTGTTGTCCCATGTTTTGATTGCTCCCGGTCTTATCATCATCCCTACCTCCCTTGCTCAGAGAATCATCCTCAGGGTCCAGTGTGATGACAGAGAGCGAAGTAATTTGGAGAATGTCAAGATAAGACATGTGATAGTGACTGCTGGTAAATTGAAAATGGCCTGTCGGCTGGGCACGGTGGCTCAAGCCTGTAATCCCAGCACTTTGGGAGGCCGAGACGGGCGGATCACGAGGTCAGGAGATCGAGACCATCCTGGCTAACACGGTGAAACCCCGTCTCTACTAAAAAAAATACAAAAAACGAGCCGGGCGAGGTGGCGGGTGCCTGTAGTCCCAGCTACTCGGGAGGCTGAGGCAGGAGAATGGCGTAAACCCGGGAGGCGGAGCTTGCAGTGAGCTGAGATCCGGCCACTGCACTCCAGCCTGGGCCACAGAGTGAGACTCCATCTCAAAAAAAAAAAAAAAAAAAAAAAGAAAAAAAAGAAAATGGCCTGTCTTGGCTGCCTCTCCCAGCCACTTGCACATGCTATCCCCCTCCTCTCCTTACATGTGCTCCCTGTTCCGGTCCCAGCACCTGCTTCCAACTCAACTGATGTGAAAAGAGTTGCCTACCTTGACATATTCCTAACCCTGGCAAGTGCAGACAGGCCCGGGAGCTCTCCAAACAATTGGGAAGGAGAAAAAATACATTATCACTGTGAAATAATATAATACAGAGGTATCTAGAGTAAAATGTAAAACTCTCTCTTCGTTAAGCCTCAATCCACATTTGCCAGTGGCACTCCCCAGCTCACAAGTGACCACTGTTAGAAGTCTGTTGTACAATCTTTCCGATTTTTCCTAAGCATGTACACATACAGGTATATATTCACATACAGGTATGTATGTTTGGTCCACATACCTGTAATCATACCATATGTTCTGCAACTTGCCCTTTTCATGTAAAAATTTCTTTGACATGTTTCCATATCAGCACATAATAGATTCCTCACATTTTTAAATAATTTTTTTTGAGACACAGTCTCACTCTGTCACCCAGGCTGGAGTGCAGTGGTGCCATCATGGCTCACTGCAACCTCGACCACCTGGGCTCAGGTGATCCTCCCACCTCAGCCTCCCGGTAGCTGGGACTACAGGTGTGCACCACCATACCCAGCTAATTTTTTTGTAGAGATGGGGTTTCACCATGTTGCCCAAACTGTTCTCAAACTCCTAGGCTCAAACAATCCACCCACCTTGCCCTCGCAAAGTGCTGGGATTACAGGTGTGAGCCATCGTGGCTGGCAATTCCTTACACTTTTAAAAGCTTAAAAAGGGCCGGGCGCGGTGGCTCAAGCCTGTAATCCCAGCACTTTGGGAGGCCGAGACGGGCGGATCACGAGGTCAGGAGATCGAGACCATCCTGGCTAACAGGGTGAAACCCCGTCTCTACTAAAAAATACAAAAAACTAGCCGGGCAAGGTGGCGGGCGCCTCTAGTCCCAGCTACTCGGGAGGCTGAGGCAGGAGAATGGCATAAACCTGGGAGGCGGAGCTTGCAGTGAGCTGAGATCCGGCCACTGCACTCCAGCCTGGGCGACAGAGCGAGACTCCGTCTCAAAAAAAAAATAAATAAATAAAATAAAATAAAATAAAATAAAATAAAAGCTTAAAAAGATCCTATGGTAAGAATGTGCCACAACTTTTTTTTCCCATTTTGCTACATCTGGACATTTAAGTTGTTCACAGTGTTTTGCCATGTCAAAGAATGCTGCATTGATAACACTGGCAGCACATCTCTAATTTTACACACAAGCTAATATTTCTCTAGAATATATACTAATAATTAGAATTGATGGGTTGAAAAGCTTGTGTATTTTAAATGTTAAAAGACATTCCCAAGTTACCATCTAAAATTGTGTACTATTTTATAGTCTCACCAACAGAGGATAAAAATTCCCATCTACACCCTTCTACCAACATATTTTATCAATATATAAGATAGAACATATTATTGTTTTAATTTATATCTTATTTCCAGAAAAGTTAAACATCTCCTCACATGTGCAACTGTTCATTCTTATTTCTTATGAAAGGTATTACCATTTTGATTTTAAACATGAGGGTTCAGAGATGCTAGAATAACACAACCAGTAAGTAGCAGACATCAGAGCTTTTTTTTTTTTTTAACAATTTCCCATCAAAACTAGGCCTCTTTTTGTCAAGTGTACTTCCCCCTACCAGCAGCCAGCAAACTATAGCCTGTAAGTTAGTAGCCCATATTTTGTAAATCAGGTTTTACTAAAACATAGCCACGCCCATTCATTTAAGTATTGTGTACGGCTGCTTTTGTTCTCCAATGGCAGAGGTGAGTAGTTACAACCATATGGTCTGCAAAGCCTAAAATATTTACTACTGGGGTCTAAACAGAAACAATAACTTGGCCGGGCACAGCGACTCACACCCGTAATCCCAGTACCTTGGGAGGCTGAAGTGGGTGGACTGCTTGAGCCGAGGAGTTTGAGACCAGCCTGGGCAACATGGCAAGATTCCATCTCTACAAAAATCACAAAAATAGCCAGCTGGGGTGGCACACACCTATAGTCCCAGATACTCGGGAGGCTGAGGTGGGAGGACTGCTTGAGCCTGGGAGGCCAAGGCTGTGGTGAACCGTCATTGCACCACCACATTCCAGCCTGGGAGACAGAGCGAGACTTCATGTCAAAAAAAACAAAACACACACACACAAAAAAAAACAAGAAAAGTTCAAGTCTGGGCACAGTGGCTCAGGCCTGCAATCCCAGTACTTTGGGAGGCCGAGCGAGTCCCCATCGCTACAAAAAATAAAAAAAATTAGGCTAGGCACGGTAGCCCACACCTGTAATCCCAGCATTTTGGGAGGCCAAGGTGGGCGGATCACGAGGTTAGGAGAATCGAGACTATCCTGGCCAACATGGTGAAACCCCATCTCTACTAAAATTACAAAAATTAGCTGGCCGTGGTGGCATGTACCTGTAAACCCAGCTATTCAGGAAGCTGAGGCAGGAGAATCACTGGAACCAGGGAGTTGGAGGCTGCAGTGAGCCGAGATCATGCCACTGCACTCCAGCCTGGCGACACAGCAAGACTCTGTCTAAAAAAATTAAAAAATTAAAAATTAGCCAGGCACAGGGGTGTGTGTCTGTAGTTCCAGCTACTTGGGAGGCTGAGGCAGGAGGACCCCTTGAACCAAGGAGTTCCAGGTTGCAGTGAGCTATGATCGCACCACTGCACTCCAGAATCTGGGTGATAGAGCAAGACCCTGTCCCAAAACAAAAAAAGAAAAGCTTCTCAGTGGGGATTAGTGATGGTCTAATTGGCCACAGCCAGAGCATGGCTATGTTACAGTGTGTGGCTCATTTTCTAATAAATTTATATGCAGTATAGGTCTGGTATATAATCCCAAAGGAAAGAGCCCAAAACACTCAAATGAAGTGTTTGGTGTTGCAACACCAAAAGATTTCCTATGCACTACTCTTCACCTTCCTTGTTTCCTTCTTTCTTTCTTTTTTTTGGAGACAGAGCCTCATTCTGTTGCCCAGGCTGGAGTGCAGTGGTATAATCACAGCTTACCACAGCCTCAACCTCCCAGGCTCAAGTGATCCTCCTTCCTCAGACTCCTGAGTAGCCGGGACCACAGGTGGGAGCCACCACCCCTGGCAAATTTTTGTATTTTTGTAGAGACAGGGCCTTGCCATGTTGCCTAGGCTCATCTTGAACTCCTGGCCTCAAGCAATCCTTCTGCCTCTGCCTCCCAAAGTGCTGGGATTATAGGCATGAGCCACCATGCCTGGCCCCTTATTTAATTTTGTCTAATGGGAAACAAACAAATCTGGTTCCTACTGTCCTTCAGTGATTTTGACAATGTAGTTCCTACCTACACACTACAATAATATAAAACCAAAGCAAGCTCCACTATTTCTACTGCTAAACACCCCCAACAAACACACATACACACCATACCACCCCACACCCCACCCCCACCCCACACCACACCACACAACCCAACACAGGTGTCTCCTTCCCTTTTGCTAGCAGATTGGCTAGGAAGCAGCTGAACATTTCCAGCATGTCAAACCAACTGCTAAGAGCTAGGGCCCCTGACCATTGTGGGAAAGGAAGGCCAATTCTCCCCTCTAGATCGTACCCTTCTGAAGATCCTGGCCATGAAAAAAGTTATTTCTACAGAGAATTTTAAGCCATTCAATTCCTGTACGGCAGGCAGGGAAGGTGTCATCCTCCCCATTTCATCAGTGGAGGAACTCAGTGTAACTTGTTTCATTTCCTCTTACTTCAAAAGGTCACTTTAAGTAACAGGGTCATTTAGGTAATATCAGTGATCTTTTCAATTTCTCCTCACATTCTTTCCCAAATTTTGGTTTTACAAAATAATGGTTAAAAAAAAAAAGCTATCATACTCTCCAGGAAATTTAACTTAATATAGAATTTTGAATGAGAAATTAATAATCAAAGAACAGTGCATTTTAGGCCAGGTGCGGTGGCTCACGCCTGTAATCCTAGCACTTTAGAAGGCCAAGGCGGGTGGATCACTTGAGGTCAGGAGTTCGAGACCAGCCTGGCCAACATGGTGAAACCCTGTCTCTACTTAAAATACAGAAAATTAGCTGGGTGTGGTGGTACGCACCTGTAATCCCAGCTACTTGGGAGGCTGAGGCAGGAGAATCACTTGAACCCGGGAGGCGGAGGTTGCAGTGAGCTGAGATCGCGCCATTGCACTCCAGACTGAGGGACAAGAGCGAGACTTCATCTCAAAAAACTAACAAACAAAGAACAGTGCATTTTCTTACACAAATAAACAGATATTAAGTGGTTCTCTGGATAGGAACTTGGCAATACATATCAACCTTAATGCCTGTAATCCTAGCACTTTGGGAGGCTGAGGCGGGTGGATCACCTAAGGTAAGGAGTTCAAGACCAGCCTGACCAACATGGAGAAAACCGTCTTAAAAAAATACAAAATTAGCCAGGCGTGGCAGCGCATGCATGTAATCCCAACCACTCGGGAGGCTGAGGCAGGAGAATCGCTTGAACCTGGAAGGTGGAGGTTGCAGTGAGCTGAGATCGCGCCATTGCACTCTAGCCTGGGCAACAAGAGCGAAACTCCATCTCAAAAAAAACAAAAAACAAAAAACAAAACCTTGATATTTGGGCCAGGTGTGGTGGTGGCACATGCCCAAAATCCCAGCACTTTGGGAGACTGAGGTGGAAGGACTGCTTGAGCCCAGGAGTTCAAGACCAGCCTAGGCAACATAGTGAGACCTCATCTCTACAAAAAAATTAAAATTTAGCCAGCTATGGTGGTGCACACCTGTGGTCCCAGTTACTCGGGAGGCTGATGTGAGAGGATCACTTGAACCCCAGAAGGTTGAGACTGCAGCGAGCTGTGATCACACCACTGCACTCCAGCCTGGGTGACAGAGTGAGACCCTGTCTCAAAACAAAGAAACAAAGAAACAAAAATGTTCATATTTGGCTGGGTATGGTGGCTCACACCTGCACCAGGAGAATCTCTTGAGGCCGGGAGTTCGAGACCAGCAATCTTCTCGCCTCAGCCTCCCAAAGTGCTGGTGCTAGGATGACAGGCGTGAGCCACTGCACCCAGCCTAAACTAGTAAATTTTGTTACATACATTTTACCAAAACTCAAAAAAAAAAAAAAAAAAGCTGGCTGGGTACAGTGGTTGAAGCTTATCACCCCAGCACTTTGGAAGGCCAAGTTAGGAGGATTGCTTGAGCCCAGGAGTTCAAGACCAGCCTGGGGAACACAGTGAGACCATGTTTCTACAAAAAATTTAAAAATTAGCCAGGTATGGTGGTGCACACCTGTAGTCCCAGCTACTCGGAGGCTAAGGTGGGAGGATCACTTGAGTCTGAGCTTGGGAGGCTGAAACTGCAATAAGCTGTGATCATACTACTGCACTCTAGCCTGGGTAATAGAGTGAGATCTTGTGGTCAAAAAAAAAGAAGCTCATGTTCTTTTATCAAACAATTCCAATCACAGAAATAAAAGTTTAGGAAACAATCTGAAATACAAAGATACATGGACATTAACAGAATTATTCATTATTCTGAAAAACTGAAGAAAAACTAAATATCTAACAATAACTTAAATTATGGCATGAATATACATATGATGAAATCTTAAGCAGTCACTTAAAATGTTTTAAATAAGTTTGGCTGGGTACAGTGGCTCACGCCTATAATCCCAGCACTTTGGAAGGCTGAGGTGGGAGGATTGCTTAAGGCCAGGAGTTCAAGACCAGTTTGGGCAACACAGTGGACTCCACTTCTACAAAAAATAAAAAAATAAAAAATTAGCTGGGCATGATGGCATGCGTCTGTAGTCCCAGCTACTTGGGAAGCTAAAGCAGGAAGATCACTTGAGCCCAGGAGCTCAAGGCTGCAGTGAGCTAGGACTGCAACTGTACCACTGCACTCCAGCCTGAGTGACAAAGCAAGTCCCCGTCCCTGAAAAAAAAAAAAAGTTTTAAATAATTTTAATGACATGGGGAAATACTCAGGAAACGCTGAATTTTAAAAGCAGGATATAGGCTGGGTGCAGTGGCACATGCCTGTAATCCCAGCCCTTTGGGAGGCCAAGGCAGGTGAATCGCTTGGGCTCAGGAGTTCAAGACCAGCCTGGGGAACATGGTGAAACCCTATCTCTACAAAAAATACAAAAATTAGCCGGGCACAGTGGCATGCACCTGTAGTCCCAGATATTTGGGAGGCTGAGGTAGGAGAATCACTTGAGCCCAGGAGGTTGAGGCTGCAGCGAGCTGTGATTGTACCACTGCACTCAAGCCTGGGTGAGAGAGTGAGACCCTGTCTCAAAAAAAAAAAAGGTAGGATAAAACTATTATGGTATGGCCCCATTTTTAGAACTATATATACAAATATTTATAGACAGATAGATATATCATATACATATCTATCCCTCTCCCCACATACTTGTGAATTTGTATATGTGTATGTATACTTGTAAGGAAGTATACCAAATAACGTTCATTTCCGAGTTGTGGAATTATGGGTGCCTTTTACTTTCTCCCTTAACACATTATTTTTCATGTTTTCTAAATAGTACCATCATATACAATTAGGAAAAAATTAGTTTCATATTTTTTTTTTTTTTTTTTTTTTTGAGACGGAGTCTTGCTCTGTCGCCGGGGCTGGAGTGCAGTGGCCGGATCTCAGCTCACTGCAAGCTCCGCCTCCCGGGTTCACGCCATTCTCCTGCCTCAGCCTCCCGAGTAGCTGGGACTACAGACGCCCGCCACCTCGCCCGGCTAGTTTTTTGTATTTTTTTAGTAGAGACGGGGTTTCGCAGTGTTCGCCAGGATGGTCTCGATCTCCTGACCTCGTGATCCGCCCGTCTCGGCCTCCCAAAGTGCTGGGATTACAGGCTTGAGCCACCGCGCCCGGCCTATATTGTTTAATCTAGTAATCTATTTGTAGATATGTATCATAAAAAAAACCAAAAACATAGACAAAAACTTATGCATAATAATGTTCATGTAAAGATACACAAAAAACTATTAATATATAATGGTTACTTCTGCAGGGCAGAACTAGGGCAAAGACTTTTTGGGGACTTATTTGTTACATCTATTACAAAAATGATTTGAAAAAAAATTCAATTATTATTTTTAAAAACCTGAAAGCATATAAAATTCCTATATGATAGACTATTATGCAGCCATTACAAATATTTATGAAGAGTATATATAAATTTATATAATGAAAAAATGGTAAATGGGGAAAAAAGCAGAATATAAAATTTTAGGTAACATATGATCTGGAAATTGCAAAACCAGAAATATGCAAGCACAAAATACTAAAAGAAAATATGCTAAAATAAGAACAGTAGTGTTCTCCAGATAGTGGGATTATGGGTGATTTTAGTTTTCTTCCTTATACTTCTCTGTGTTTTTCACATGTCCTAGAATGAGTATAGACTATTTTCCAATCAGGCTCAAAAAATGTTTTTGGTTTCTGCCCTATAATGAAAAGCCCGCTCCTTGTGAGAAATTTTATCCACAAAGAATTATCAGTAGTAAGCAATCCACTAGCAATAAGACTGTTCATAATGTATATGCCTAAGAAAATCATCTTTAGTGGGTAGTGAGCTCAGTGTAAAGGGACACAGCTCTGACCACTTCCTGCCTTCTTGCTTTTGGAGTTGTTTTAGTAAATATAACTGAGGAATCAAGATCCCAAACATGAGATGCCTGACAAACTTTATACTGTATTATAAGAACCAGGACCACCACCTTCTCTCAACCTAACCTCTAAGACTTTACACCGAAGAACAGACAAGATTTAAATAACATAGATTGGGTCATGTTAGTCTGTAAATCAAAAACACTTAATAGCTAATTCCATGAAGAATAAAATCCAAATCTCTTAGCCTGACACTTAAGGTTCTCTAAGATCCAACCATCAAAATTTCCTTCCCAGCCTCATCTTCAGTTCATTCCCTAAAATATCCTCTATCTCAGGCACATTTTCCCCATATATGCCAGGCACTTTCCAAGCTCTGTGCCTTTGCCCATGGTGTGACCTCCATCAAATGCCCTGTCTCCTAAACCTACTGAACTCCTATTATTCCTTTACAACCTGGCTAAAATGCCTTCTCCCTTCAGAAACTCTCCTTATCACTCCCACAATCAGGAACAATTGTTCTTTCCTCGACATGCTCCCATATTGCTTGTTCCTCTGCAAAGTTAATTACAATCCTCCCTGGGTGGATGCTAGCTGTAATACTTGTTTCATTTTACTAAACTCCTGGAGGGCAGAAACCATTTTAAAATCATTTCTACTCCAGCACACTGCTTGCACACAGTAGGTACTAAATATGCTGCCTGAGTAAATGACAGCCAATTGGCCCTAATCTGAATTCTTTCAGTGGTACAGCCATGGATGGCAAATTGTCAAAGAAGCTAGTCCCTCTAATTGCAAATTATATATGTAGCATGAGTGACCAGCAGAAAATGTCAAGGGCTTGCCACTTTATGAGGACTGGCAACATGACTACATTTACACAATCTAATTAAAACTAAAGGGCACTGAGGGAAAAGAAGAGAAATAGGGAGATTAAGAGGTGTGGATTCTACAGGTCACCTCCTCTCCTTAGTGAGCTTGCTAGGCACTAGGCTGGAAGATCTGGGCTACAAAGTAGCCTATTTTATCTTTGAGGTCACCTGTAGGATCTAAGTATTGAAAAGCAACTGATTATGCCACTTTGTCCTCCAGCAACTGGCCCTGCTCTTGGGCATTAACTTCTAATTCTAGTACACAAGGCTTTTTCTCTAAATGAATCCCACTGTACCAATCATGAGGAGAATCCCTTTAAAGAAAGGCTTGAAATTAGTAACAGCAGGAAACAAAGTCTCTCAATTCTCTGAATCACAATATCTACACTGTCCATTTTGATGAAATTCACCCCCACCTCCTTCAAACAATAAGTCCTACCAAGGAATGACTTCTCTTGGGACTAACATGTCCTGTGATTGTTTTTCAGGAGCAGGCTTCCAGTGCCTGCTTCTCATTAAATAGCTACTTAATATTTGATCATCCAGCTGTGACTCTAAGTACAGAGTAAAGTAACTATAATTTAGGAAGTAAAAAGGAAATTCCACTCCTACCCCAAGTCCAGTAGTCAAACAGCTTAGAATAGACATTTCCCTACCTCAGACCTCCTTAGGCTTATCCAATTTTCAGATCTAGAACTTTTAGCATCTCTTAACTTTTCCAATATAAAAATGAGGAAAACAATGTTTAAAGTAAGAAAGAGAACTGCAAATGATTATACAGTAACTTAGTGACAGAATCTTTTGAACAGGCTAATACCTCATTTTACTGATCAGTTTTCAAGACCACCATTTCCAGGAACAGACTACAGGGCACTATAATATAATCAGCTTGATTTGCATATATTCAAGGTAACAGCCCCTATGCTTGACCCCTTCACCATCTTCCTGCCTACCTTTTTTCAAACCCACAACTGCTAACAACAAAAAACAAATCAATGTAGTGATTTAATACATCATTTCTCCCTAAAACAGACTGGAGCTACCAAACCATCGGCTTCAGCCTCATCACCTGGGACTCATCTTGATTGATTTGGGTGTGCTGGTGGGCAGTGGCTGCCACAGCCTGAAGAACTCTTCTAACTCTTTCTGTGGGTCTTCTGGAGATGGGACTGCAATGGCTCCTCAGCTGCAGTTTCCTATAGAGCAACATGTTTCAACTCTTTTCAGCCCTCAACACACTTGTGATTTGGGAGGAGTACCAGGAGAAAGACCAGTTTTTGGCAGGGCACGGTGGCTCACGCCTGTAATCCTAGCACTTTGGGAGGCCAAGTCGGGTGGATCACTTGAGGTCAGGAGTTCAAGACCAGCCTGGCCAACATGGTGAAACCCTGTCTCTACTAAAAATACAAAAAATTAGCTGGGCATGGTGGCACATGCCTGTAATCACAGCTACTAGGGAGGCTGAAGCAGGAGAACCGCTTGAACCCGAGAGGTAGAGGTTGCAGTGAGCCGAGATCCCGCCATTGCACTCCAGCCTGGGTGACAAGAGACCCTGTCTACAAAAAAAAAAAAAAAAAAAAAGAAAGGCCAGTTTTCTCCACTATCTAGTCACCCCAATGTATAAGCAAGCATATGCACAGTTACTATAAAGGGAAGTGACTTGTTTTCAAGCAGACATTTCTAATCTTATTAAATCAAATGAAAACTGCAATCAAAATACTCTCCTTAGGAAGTTATTTACTTATTCTAACAAAACACTTCTTTGGGAGCTGCTTTTAAAGTCTACTCCATGTGAGACAAACAGAAAAATTTGGTGTTACTGTTTTATAGTCACACCTCATTCTTCACCAAAAAAGGTATGGCCTTGCATGATTTTTTGGCTCATGGCATCTTCTGGCTGTTTCTAAAAACGGAATGCACCACGCTAAGAGTAAAGATTTGCTACCTCTGAGCATACTCAAAGATTGGCTCAGAGGTAATCTGAGGCAATGACACCATCACCAAAGGAAATCTAAAGGCTGAGAACACAATTACTTTGAAGGGGTCAAACTTATAAACATTGTAATTACCCCATAATTACAATCAAGGGGGCAAGACATATACAATATCTGTCACATTTGTTCAGCTATTACATTACTTTATAATTACACATTATATAATGATAAATTTTGGCCCTGGAAGAAATCTTCAAGATCATATAATCCAAACTGTCCCTTTACACATATGAGGAAAGTTCAGTCCATTGAAGTTAGGCAATTTGTCCCTGGTCACACATCTGGTTAGCGACAGTCAGGACGAGAAACCCAGACACCCAAACTCCCAGCATAATGCACCCACACATACTTATGCATACAGCTCCTCCTCCCCTGCTTCTCACTTCCTTCATTCCCCTGATCAAAAGGGACATAAATAACTTGGGACACTAAAGCACACCAAGAATGGTTCTGAAACCCAGTAGTGGAGAAATAATGGCTTAAAGACCAGGACTTCTCTGCAGTGGCCTCAATGGCCAATGTTTAGTGTCTGGCTCACAAGAGTTCGAGGCAATCTACTTCAGAGCAAGGTCCAATGAAAACCTCTGAACACCACCCTACCACAGTTAGAAAAATATCTTTATTAAACCTCTCTGCTCTCCTCCTACAGTAACCTGTTTGCTTCAAATAATTGAAAGACAGTCATTCTGAAGAACCTGAGTCAAGGAAAAAGTAAATAGTAGAGCTCCTGCTCAGGACAAATCTGACCTATGAAAAAGTAGAGGGCAGGAACCATTTTGACTTACCTCCTGGTGGAAGCCTCCACGCACTAGAACAGGGTGATCCCTGGCAGTCTGGCTTAGTTTCCACCTAGGGAAGGGGCAAAGGGACAGGAATGATTACTCATTCCCCTAACCTACCCACTCTTGGTCAGCTCAGCCTCACGTTATCCTGGGCAACCCCAGCATTCTGTGGATCGGACAGCAAGCAGAAGGGAAGCCATGCAGGCCAGGTCAATGGGGTGAGTCAGTGGCAGAGCAGGAAGAGTCACTGGGGCAGAAATTCTGGCCTTCCGTGGCAAGACTGCCAAGCCACACCCACACTTGGTCAGCACTGTGAAGGCCCTGCCCTGTTAGGATTTCAGTCTCTAAGCCAGAAAGCTGCTTCCTCAGGAGGCCCCACACCACTCTCATTTT
Organism: Trachypithecus francoisi; assembly: GCF_009764315.1. Taxonomy (NCBI): domain Eukaryota; kingdom Metazoa; phylum Chordata; class Mammalia; order Primates; family Cercopithecidae; genus Trachypithecus; species Trachypithecus francoisi. The sequence goes on from NW_022681473.1 coordinate 62,793,820, forward strand.
CAAGTGTCTCTCCTCCTGCTCAAAAATCTTCCACCAAAAAAAAAAAAAATCTTCCACAGTTTTCTTCTCCCTAAAGCATCATATCTAAATTCTTTGGCTTAACTTTCCAAATCCTCCATTATATGGCCTCAAGTCATTTATTCAACCTTATTTCCCACTATTCTACAGAATACACTCTGAATTGATCAAGCCAATCTTCCCACTTCTCTCTGCGTGAGCCAAGCCTTTTCTTATTTCCCTGCCTTCAATTATCCAGGAGTGGTAAATTCAAACGTCGTCAGGGGTCAGGCAAGTAACAGAAACAAATGATCCAGGCAAGGCGCAGTGGCTGACAGCGGTAATCCCAGCACTTTGGGAGGCTAAGGTGGGCGGCTCACTTAAGCTCAGGAGTTCGGGACCAGCCTGGGCAACATAGAAAAACTCTGTCTCTACAAAAATACAAAAAATTAGCCAGGTGTGGTGGATTATGCCTGGGTTCTACCTACTTGGGAGGTTGCAGTGAGCTGAGACCACACCACTGGACTCCAGCCTGGGCAAAGGAGTAAAACCCTGTATCCAAACAAAACAAAACAAAACGATTCAGCGGGGCACATGGCAGATCTAGGAAACGATGCACTCCCGTAAAGGCATTCAAATATTTTAATTCAAATATTTATGTAGTATCTCATTGTGAGCATCACAGTAACCTTTTTTTTTTTTTTTTTTTTTTTTTGAGACGGAGTCTCGCTGTGTCGCCCAGGCTGGAGTGCAGTGGCGCGATCTCGGCTCACTGCAAGCTCCGCCTCCCGGGTTCCCGCCATTCTCCTGCCTCAGCCTCCGAGTAGCTGGGACTACAGGCGCCCGCCACTGCGCCCGGCTAGTTTTTTTCTGTATTTTTTAGTAGAGACGGGGTTTCACCGTGTTAGCCAGGAGGGTCTCGATCTCCTGACCTCGTGATCCGCCCGCCTCGGCCTCCCAAAGTGCTGGGATTACAGGCTTGAGCCACCGCGCCCGGCCCACAGTAACCTTTTTTTTTGAGACGGAGTCTCGCTCTGTCGCCCAGGCTGCAGTGCAGTGGCCAGATCTCAGCTCACTGCAAGCTCCGCCTCCCAGGTTTACGCCATTCTCCTGCCTCAGCCTCCCGAGTAGCTGGGACTACAGGCGCCCACCACCTTGCCCGGCTAGTTTTTTTGTATTTTTTAGTAGAGATGGGGTTTCACCGTGTTAGCCAGGATGGTCTCGATCTCCTGACCTTGTGATCTGCCCGTCTCAGCCTCCCAAAGTGCTGGGATTACAGGCTTGAGCCACCGCGCCTGGCCACAGTAACCTTTTAAATAGTTACTAATACTCTATCTTGCAAATGAGGAAACTTCCCCAAGGTTAGGTAACTGGCAAGATGCTGGGCACAGTCTCTAAACCTGTCTGATGCCAAAGCAAGAGGCTTCTAGCAGTACAAACACCATGGAAGATATAGAACCCTCAAAGTCACTTTTCATGATACACAACCTTAATAGTAGGATGGGAAGCCCAAATCACAGCTTATCTAATCATATCCCAACTGCCTCCAATTCTGTCCATCTTCCAAACCCCATCTTTCTCCCAAAATATTTCATTCCTAGTTATTCCAAGTCCTACTGAATTCCTTCTTCTGTAAATTCCTACAGGGTTTATAGATTAGATAGCACAAATAAGTGCTAAATTATATACTGTCTTACAAAATCAGATACTGCTTCTATGTATTTTAGTGTCAGCCTCATCAATCAAACTATTAATCTATATAGTTCTACCACCAAAAACGCCTAACCTGAATCTAATCCAGAAGAAACAATCAGACATTTGTCTTTCATGCTATGAAAGACAAAAAGGCGGCCGGGCGCAGTGGCTCAAGCCTGTAATCCCAGCACTTTGGGAGGCCGAGACGGGCGGATCACGAGGTCAGGAGATCGAGACCATCCTGGCTAACACGGTGAAACCCCGTCTCTACTAAAAAAATACAAAAAATTAGCCGGGCGAGATGGCCGGCGCCTGTAGTCCCAGCTACTCGGGAGGCTGAGGCGAGAGAATGGCGTAAACCCAGGAGGCGGAGCTTGCAGTGAGCTGAGATCCGGCCACTGCACTCCAGCCTGGGCGACAGAGCGAGACCCCGTCTCAACAACAACAACAAAAAAAAAAAAAAAAAAAAAGAAAAAAAAAAGAAAGACAAAAAGGCATTCAGATTAAAAAAGAACTGTTCAAAGTTAAAGCAGACTAAAGACATGACAGTCATGACAAGTGCATAAATACATGCGTGATCCTTCAGTGAATCCTGAATTTTAAAAAACTCAATAAAAGACATCATTGGGAAAATACAAGAAATCTGAACAAGTACTATACATTGGATGCATTGAATCAATGTTAAGTTTCCTGAGTGTTAAGAGTACTGTAGTTATACAGGAAGATACTTTTTTCTTATGAAATACTTGCTGAAATAAGGATTAAATAATATGATATTTATATCTAACAGTCAAAAAGATTCAGAAAAGGATAAACAGAGAGCAAATTTGGCAAAATGTTAACAGGGAAGCTAAATGAAAAGTATATAAGTATTTGTTATATTATTTTGCAAAATATCTATAGGTTTGAAAATTTTCAAAATAAAAAAATTTAGTAAGGAGCGAAATCCTGTACTATATACTTTTTTATATACTCAGATCTGTGACAGATATAATAGGCACTCATTACATTAGGTGTCTGCTCACTACCTAAGAAAACTGGGCATTTGGAGGTCAGCAATCAGACAGAGTCCACTTTGCTGCAGCTCATGAGGGGTATAGTAGGAAATTCTTAGGGAATAAGAGGTTTCTCCAAAACTCACATTGTCGGCCGGGCATGGTGGCTTTGGCTCAAGCCTGTAATCCCAGCTCTTTGGGAGGCTCAGACGGGCAGATCACGAGGTCAGGAGATCGAGACTATCCTGGCTAACACGGTGAAACCCCGTCTCTACTAAAAAAAAAAAAAATACAAAAAACTAGCTGGGCAAGGTGGCGGGCGGCCTGTAGTCCCAGTTTCTCGGGAGGCTGAGGCAGGAGAATGGCGTGAACCCGGGAGGCGGAGCTTGCAGTGAGCTGAGATCCGGCCACTCCACTCCAGCCTGGGCGACAGAGTGAGACTCCGTCTAAAAACAAAAACAAAAACTCAAATTGTCTCACCACAGGAAATCTAGAAAAGCAGGCAATTACCTCTCTCCTCATTGAGGCCATTACAGAAGTACAGGCCATCACAGGGCTGAATGCAGTTGCTGCCCACACGTTGGTACCCAGTGGTAAGGTGGATACAATGTGACCTCAGAGGACCAAGTGTTGAGGTCACATTGCATCCACCTTGCCACCAGGTACCAAAAATTTGACAACATGCAAAACAAGTGTCTCTGGCCAGTCACAGGAAGGCACTCAAGTATCAAATAAACATGCCTGAAATACATGCAGTCTTTCCTTCTCACCAGATAAACCAGTTCTCAGCTGCAATAAAGCAGAAGAAATCTGCAAGGCTGAATCACTGGCATTTCCTGTGCAGACTTCAAAGAAACTGGCCCTTCAATAGGAGAGAAAGAGCAGGCGACACAGCTGCCAAAAGAGGCCTCAACCCAGGATCATGCTATGCAATAATGCCTTCTCTCCCTTCTACAGCCATCAGATACATCATTTTTACTTTTGCCAAATGGCCCCTTATTAGGGCAACTGATTATCTAATGGTCAACTTTTTACCTTGGTTCTCTCCTCCCCTCAATGAGACCCAAGATACTGGCCTTTCCAGACAGCTTCTCCCCCAATTTTCCAGAGGAATAGTCAAAACCATTCCCCTAAAACCTCTGTTAACTGGAGTAAAATGTATAGTGCTGTGACATGGAATTTGTTTCTCAAACCTATCAGGTTTAGCCTTTTTACCAAAGACTTAGAATGAAAACCTAGAAGGCCTGCTTGTCAAGCTTTGGAATTAAACTGTGAATCATAGACAATATAATGTTTTTAGATTTAACCAGGCAAGAAGATCTCAATAGATCTGATGTTACCAAAAAATAAGAAATAATGTAACAGAATTAAGTATAAAGTCCTGTATTTAGAATAAGAAAACCAAACCAACAATCATAGAATAGTAGAGACTGGTACAGAAGCTCAAACTGCTATAAAAAGGCTGCCTTTGGCCAGACGCAGTGGCTCACACCTGTAATCCCAGCACTTTGGGAGGCTGAGGCGGGTGGATCACCTGAGGTCAGGAGTTCAAGACCAGACTGGCCAACATGGTGAAACCCTATCTCTACTAAAAATACAAAAATTAGGCCAGACGCAGTGGCTCATGCCTGTAATCCCAGCACTTTGGGAAGCCAAGGCAGGCGGATCACCTGAGGTTGGGAGTTCGAGATCAGCCTGACCAACATGGAGAACCACCATCTCTACTAAAAATATAAAAAAAAAAAAAAATAGCTGGGCTTGGTGGCACATGCCTGTAATCACAGCTACTCAGGAGGATGAGGCAGAAGAATCACTTGAACCTCAGAGGCAGAGGTTGTGGTTAGCCGAGATTGCGCCATTGCACTCCAGCCTGGGCACCAGGAGTGAAACTCCGTCTCAAAACACAAAAAAATCCCCAGAAATTAACCAGGCAGTAGTGGTGTGTGCCTGTAATCCCAGCTACTCAGGAGGCTGAGGCAGGAGAATCACTTGAACCCGGGAGGCAGAAGTTGCAGTGAGCAGAGATTGCACCACTGTACTCTAGTCTGGGCAATAGAGCAAGGGTCCATCTCAAAAAAAATAAAAAGTAGTAGTTTCTGTAAAGTACTTAGAACAGTGCCTAGTTCACAGCATATACTGGAAAACAAAGTCACCTATTGCTATTACTAACTGTTGATAGAACAGACCAGGCTGGGTGTGGTGGTTCATGCTTGTAATCCCAGCACTTTGACAGAATTGCTTGAGCTCAAGAATCTGAGACCAGCCTGGGCAACACAGCAAGACCTCGTCTCTACTAAAAATAAAGAGTTGCCAGGCACAGTGGCGTACACCTGTAGTTTCAGCTACTCAGGAGGCTGAGGTGGGAGGATAGCTTGAGTCCAGGAGATTGAGGCTGCAGTGAGCTATGATGACGCCACTGCACTCCAGCCAGTGACAGAGCAAGACCCTGTCTCAAAATAACAAGCAGGCTGGGTGCGGTGACTCACGCCAGTAATCCCAGCACTTTGGGAGGTCGAGGTGGGTAGATCACCTGAGGTCAGGAGTTCGAGACCAGCGTGGACAACATGGTCAAACCCTGTCTCAACTAAAAATACAAAAATTAGCCAGTTGTGGTGGCACATGCCTTTAATCCCAGCTACTCGGGAGGCTGAGGCAGGAGAATCCCTTAAGCCCGGGAGGCAGAGGTTGTAATGAGCCAAGACTGCACCACTGCACTCCAGCCTGGGTGACAAGAGTGAGACTCCATCTCAAAATAAATAAATAAACAAACAAACAAATAAATAAATAAAATAAAAATAATAAACAATACAAAAAACAGACCAGATAACCTGAACACCTTCCTATTAAATATGCCTGGAAGTGCTCAGAAAAATATAATAAACATCCTTTTAGACTGTGCCAGCTATTAAGGTATTGTCTCTCAGCTCCAAATCTACCATTATGCTCCGCTTTGTGATGCTGGGGCCTGGACTCCACTAAACCCCATTTCCCATTTGCCAGCTGACTCCCTGTCAACAGGGGGTGATAAAGGGAAAACAGAAGACAAGAGAAGGCTACAAGAGACTTCCTCCTTCCTGTAGCCTGATGTTTCTTGACAAAAGAAGCTGGTTCTTCCCAGTTGCTTTCTAACCTCCCCAAACCAGCCTCCTGTCACTCAAAGGCACCAGCATCAGCTAAGTAAGGCTCAATAGAAGCCAGCTCCTCCAGGTTCCTCCTATGAGGGCCTGAGAAACCAGCAGCACCAGGCAACACCCTCTCTCCAGAGAATCTGGGTGCAGATCCTCCAGATCCCTCTAGACTTCTAGGTTCTGGTAACCCCAACCTTCCTCCCTGTTTTTCAGTCCTGGATGAGAAAACTTCTTTATGCAGTTATTATATCGAAGTTACTTTAATATTCCCTTTTTGCTTTTTCAGCCCTCCACCAAGGCTTTAAAGCAATCTCCTTTATGGATTTCACTCTATTGTGTGGTTTCTGTTTTGCTGATTGGATCTGAACTGACATATAGATAAACTGAGCTCTCAAGAAAGTAAGAAAAATCCCCAGGAACCAAAAACAAAGAATTAGTGAGGAGGATTGAGTGAGCTGATGACATAGCTGTCCTAGCAGTGTACGGAATTTATAACACCCTCATAGGTTCAGAAGACAGATCTTGAGTCCACAAAAGGCACTGAGATCCCTGTGCAGAGGCGAGTCTCTTAAATTTATACTAAGATAATAAACTAGAAAAAAAAAATCTGTCCAGAGAGAAATAAAAAAGCTTGCCTTGCTCACTTAGTGAGATAGGAGGGAAAAACCTTCTAGGAATTCAAAACAGGCTGGGTGAAGTAGTTCATGCCAGTAATCCCAGCACATTGGGAGGCTGAGGTGGGTTGATTGCTCGAGCCCAGGAGTTCGAGACCAGCCTTGGCAACATGGCAAAACCCTGTCTCTACAAAAAATATAAAAATTTGCTGGGTATGGTGGTGTGCACCTGTAGTCCCAGCTACTTGGTAGGCTGAGGTGGGCAGATTGCTTGAGCCCAGGAGGCAGAGGTTGCAGTGAACCAAGATCCTGCAACTGCACTCCAGCCTAAGCAACAAAGCCAGATAGATCCTATCTCAAAAAATTAAATAAAATTCTAGAAAGCAGAAATTAATCTGTAGTGAAAAACAAACAAACAATCAATCAGCGGTTCCTGGTATCAGAGTGAAAGGAAAAATGGACTGTAAAGAAGTATGAGAGAGAGGCGCAGTGGCTCACGCCTGTAATCCCAGAACTTTGGGAGGCCGAGGAGGGCGGATTACCTGAGGTTGGGAGTTCAAGACCAGCATGACCAACATAGTGAAACTCCGTATCTACTAAAAATACAGAATTAGGTGGGCATGGTGGCACATGCCTGTAATCCCAGCTACTCAGGAGACTGAGGCAGGAGAATCGTTTGAACCCGGGAAGCAGAGGTTGCACGGAGCTGAGGTTGCACCACTGCACTCCAGCCTGGGGAACAAGAGCAAAACTCCATCTTTTTAAAAAAAAAAAAGCATGAGAAATCTTTTGGGGGCGAGAGAAATCCTCTGTATCTCAATTATGGCTGCTGTTTACAGGTGTAGACATCTGCCAAAACTCAACTTTCTTTAAAATGATTACAGACACAAAATTGAAAACATGAGACAAAAACAAGATCACGAAAAACAAGCAGATTTGAAAATGAATCAAAGAGCACTTCCAATAAATGAAAAAGTTAGCTAATAAAAATAAGAATTCAAAAAACAAATCAAACCTAGCTGAAGAGTAAACTAGTAAACTAGAAGATAGATATAAGGAAATTATCCACAAGTTAACACAGAAAAATAGAAATGGAAATTATGAAAGAAGGAATAAGATGTGGATGACAGAATGAGGAAGTTCAACATAAGTTAAGCATGAGATGTGAGAGAGGTAAAGAGATAATGATCGGGAATTTTTACACAATTAGTGAAAATATATGAAATTTCAGATTAAGGAATTACTATATGCCCCCAGTATATAGTGATTTAAGAAAATGGCCGGGTGCGGTGGCTCAAGCCTGTAATCCCAGCACTTTGGGAGACCGAGACGGGCGGATCACGAGGTCAGGAGATCAAGACCATTCTGGCTAACACGGTGAAACCCCGTCTCCACTAAAAAATACAAAAAACTAGCCGGGCGAAGTGGCAGGCGCCTGTAGTCCCAGCTACTCGGGAGGCTGAGGCAGGAGAATGGTGTAAACCCGGGAGGCGGAGCTTGCAGTGAGCTGCGATCCGGCCACTACACTCCAGCCTGGGCGACAGAGCGAGACTTCGTCTCAAAAAAAAAAAGAAAAGAAAAGAAAAGAAAAGAAACTTAAATTCATGCCATGTAATGGAAGTACAGAACACAAATGACAGCAAAGAGGATCTTAAAAACAACCAGAAAGAAAGACAGATTACCCACAATTAAATAAGTTAATCTGTAAGCATAGTTCTCAGGAATAACAACAAAAAGCCAGAATTTCAATGAAAACACAGTTTCAGGTTTTTTTTGTTTTTTTTTTTTTGAGACGGATTCTCGCTCTGTCGCCCAGGCTGGAGTGCAGTTGCGTGATCTCAGCTCACTGCAAGCTCCGCCTCCCAGGTTCACGTCATTCTCCTGCCTCAGCCTCCCAAGTAGCTGGGACTACAGGCGATCACCACCACGCCCGGCTAATTTTTTTGTATTTTTAGTAGAGACGGGGTTTCACCATGTTAGCCAGGATGGTCTCGATCTCCTGACCTTGTGATCCGCCCCCCTGGCCTCCCAAAATGCTGGGATTACTGGCGTAAGCCACCGCGCCCGGCTGAAAAAACACTTTCAAAGTGCTAAGAGGCAATAATTGGAAGCCTAGTACCCAGCTAAACTACCAATCAAGACTGAAAGTGAGCTGGGCAGGAGAATGGCGTGAACCCAGGAGGCGGAGCTTGCAGTGAGCTGAGATTCAGCCACTGCACTCCAGCCTGGGCGACAGAGCAAGACTCCGTCTCAAAAAAAGACTGAAAGTAAAATAAAGATTTTTTTGAATGAAGACAGTGTTTACCACTAACAAATTCCCACTGAAGCAAACATCTGGGGGATGTATGTATCTATGCAATAAAAAAGGAAGGAATAAAATGCAGGGAAGAACGGTGAAAAAGCCAACAGCAGACACACATGGGTAAAACAAAATAATCACTAACAATACAAAACAATATACATATTTTAATTGAGTTGGGGGTCTCACTCTGTTGCCCAGGCTAGCTAAGAACTCCTAGGCTCAAGCAATCCTCCTGCCTCAGCCTCCAGAGTAGTTGGGCTGACAGGGCAAGCTACCATGCCCAGCTACAAAATAATAATTATTAATTAAAATTGTTCAACATAGAGATGGATTGACTTTGGGAATGATCTCATTCTAGAAAGTACTCACTTTGAGTCTGGACAACACCTTTTGGTATGTTTAGTGTACACTGGGTAAGAGGCTGAATTAAATGACCACACCATATATTAGGTTAATGCAAAAGTAACTGCGATTTTTGCCATTACTTTCAACAGCAACAACTGCAATTACTTTTGCACCAACCTAATATCTTCTGATCATAGTTTTATCAATTAAACACAGCTGTCCAAACAGCCACTGATCAGCTCTGTTCAGCCACCCGAGCAGCGCTATGCCCTCATCCTAACAGTTCTAGAATTCAGTTTTATTTCAAGGCATTCTTCCCACTTCCGTGTTCCACATGTAAAAAAGAATTCTATGTTTCTTAATTAGCTTTCAGGTAAGATCTTTAAGCTTTTGGAATGTACAGCTTTTCGCTTTGAACTAAAAGCTTAGACATTACAATTAGTCATCCCTTGCTCAAACTTAGGCTAAGAAAATAGTACTTTTGAAGCTTTCACAAAGAAGTATGTGGTTCTTCCTCTAAAGAAGAAAATATCACACAGAAAGAGGGAGAGAAGAAACACACACCCATCTGTGCTGACAGAAAGCACCTTACATGATCCTCATGTTCGCCCCAGATTCCCATCTATTCACAGCAGTAAAGAGAGGCCCAACTCCCTCACCATTAAAGCTTTAAAGACCAGACAACCCAGAAGTTTGGAAACACAGAACCAGGCAACAGATACTAGAGAGAGGGAACTATGTATTAAAGCAAGCAACTATCATCACGTTTTCAAGAAGGAGTGCCATTCCAGAGAAGACAGCTTAATACTGAGGTTCAAATGCCACTAAATGAAAATGGGAAAGCGAAGTTCCTGTGCCCTTTCAGCCCAAGAAATTATTCCAAAGCATACATTTATTCCCATTACATGTCGCAAATCCTGCCTGGCCATTAGGATGCAGTGACGAAAAAGTCTCTCATTATCTAGAAGGGCAGACAAACTCGCATAGACTCAAAATACCAGATGACAGGCCGGGCATGGTGGCTCACGCCTGTAATTCAAGCACTTTGGGAGGCCGAGGCGGGCGGACCACGACGTCAGGAATTCAAGACCAGCCTGGCCAAGACGGTGAAATCCCGTCTGTACTAACAATACAAAAATTGGTCGGGCGTGGTGGCGGGCGCCTGTAATCCCAGCTACTTGGGAGGCTAAGGCAGGGAATTGCTTGAACCCGGCAGGCACAGCTTGCAGTGAGCCGAGATCGTGCCACTGCACTCCAGCCTGGGCGACAGGGTGAGACTCCGTCTCAAAAAACAAAACAAAACAAAACAAAACAAACAGATGACAAGCGCTAACTCAGAGGTAAGCAAAAGAGAGTACCCATAGGCTGCAGCATTAACCCAGTGGGCTCCCGCCCACCCACAATCTTCACACAGTCACCCCACTTATAGTCATAAATTTGTACTCTCCGAGGTGCGTGTACGAAACATGTTATCTGTGAGAGTCTGTGGAAGAAAAAACAAACAAAAACAAACCAAAAAATTATTAAAAAAAAAAAAAAAAGACATACCTGTTTTGACCAGGACAACCACCCCAGGAAGTAGGTAAGGCAGGTAAGGTCACCATTTACATATATGAAAAGTGAGGCTCAAAATACACCGACCAGTCTAAGACAACGCACGCCCCCACACAGCACCTTCCCCGTCCCCATTTATGCCCAACCCGCAAAACCTCAAGTAGAGCCAACCTCGCACTGCCTACGTAAACCAGGCCAAGCTAAACATTACAAACCTCAGGCTCCCCATCTTTAAAGTATAACAGGTGGTTAGGAGATTAAGAAGATAAACATTTGGCAGGTCATTGTGGACGGTGTAGCTCAGAAAATGCTGACTACTGCACTACCATAATTACTGCCATTGTTACCGATAAAAGATGAAGACTTTCCACGATCTGACCCTTCGCTTACAAGCCTTTCAGGAACTTGCCCTACCCCCGACCCCCGTCACCTTCAGACTTAATTCCACAGACACGCCCCCAAACAGACCCTCCCCTTTAAGGCACCCCCGGCTCCTCCCCTTGAGGCGCCTCTCCTCACAAACCTTACCCCGCTAGATTCTGCCCTTTCGGACTCGGTTAAGGAGGAGGCCTTATGCTCGCGCCGGCCTCTCCAGCACCCCTTTTAGGCCTGGCACCCCTGCGGGTGCCCAGGCCGCACGCCAAACGCGGGCCCACGCCGGTTACCTGGCTGCCCGCTCGCGCTCTGCCTCGCTACTCACCCGAATCGTACCTAGTCGTGGGCTAGCGCCAGCGTTGTGAACGCACAATTAGTTTAAACTATGGCCCCGCCCCCTCGCGCGGCCCTCTGATTGGCCTCTGTCGGCCGTTGACTTACGCGGGGCACGCTTAAGGACCCGGGAAAAGGAAGTTTGAGGGCCACTGGGAAAGAGAAGGGGTATCACCGCTTCCGGACCCCGGCCGGGACTTGAAGGCAAAGAGAACCACAAATCCCAGCGTCACCCGCGGCCTTAGAGCCCCGCCCGTGACAAACTACAGGTCCCGGTAAGCACCGCGTCAGTTTTTATGGCGCCTGCCGGGTCGTGGTGACGAAAGCAGTTGCCATGGAGTTGCCCTGAGTAACCGTGAGGCAGTGGCACGCCAAGACTGGCGAGGAAGCGACTGCGGGTGAGTCGGGCGGGAAAACAGGAAACCTGGTCTAGGGGACAAGAGATCTATGGAGAAGGGAGGGGCACTCACAGAATGACTAAGAACCTCCCTGCTCGGGTATCTGAGATTTTCCCAACCGACCCTCATCACCTTTCACAGTGAACAAGACACAACACTCACATGGGACAAACTGGGCAAGGGGAACAGAGGGAGGGAAAGGCGTTGAGATATATATCCATACAGATTTGGGGATGCTTAAGAACCTCCCCCAGGGCCAGGAGCGGTGGCTCACGCTTGTAATCAACACTTTGGGAGACAAAGGCAGGCGGATGGCTTAAGGCCAGGAGTTCGAGACCAGCCTGAGAAACATGGCGAACCCTGTCTCTACCAAAAATACAAAAAAAATTAGCCGGGCTTGGTGGCGCGCTCCAGTGGCCCCACCTACTAGGGGGCTGAGATGGGAGGATCGCTTGAGCCCAGAGATTGAAGCTGCAGTGAGTTGCAGTGATCACGCAACTACACTCCAGCGTGGGCTACAGAGCGATATCCCCATCTCAAAACAAAACAAAACAAAACGAACCCCGCCCCCAACGCAAACATAAGGCTCCCAAAATCGGATGCTTCAAGTTCCAGACATAACGTGGGAGATCAGAAACGCCCTCAGAAATGGGGTTTTCCTCTGAGGAACTGAGACCTCCTTCCAAGACATGTGGTTAGCATTAGATAGAGTAAATCGGAGTCCCTACCCTAATTCTGGAGATGTAGGAAACTTCCTGGGGCGTGAAGTGCCTCTTTCCTTCCTCTTCCAAGGAGTAAAAAAACCCCTTCTCAACCTGTCCCCAGATTCCCTTTTCTCCCCACACCTTCTCCATGGTCCGCTATTCAAAGCTCTACAGTTAGAGCTTCATTCTTTTTAGTCCTCACGACAGATCTATTACATTTAGTAACCTACCCAATGCTTTCACAGTCTGTCTTTTGATACTCTTTTTTTTTTTTTTTTTTTTTTTGAGACGGAGTCTCGCTCTGTCACCCAGGCTGGAGTGCAGTGGCCGGATCTCAGCTCACTACAAGCTCCGCCTCCCGGGTTCACGCCATTCTCCTGCCTCAGCCTCCCAAGTAGCTGGGACTACAGGCGCCCGCCAACGCGCCCGGCTAGTTTTTTTGTATTTTTTTAGTAGAGACGAGGTTTCACCATGTTAGCCAGGATGGTCTCGATCTCCTGACCTCGTGATCCGCCCGCCTCGGCCTCCCAAAGTGCTGGGATTACAGGCTTGAGCCACCGCGCCCGACCTTGTCTTTTGATACTCTTAACAGCTCTGTGAATCAAAGATATTTATCTTCATTTCACAGATTGGAAAACTGAAACCTAGAGAAAAGGGACTTGCCCAAGGCCACACACCAAATTAGTGACAGAGCTAGAACTAGACTCCAGTTCTCCAACTTCCAGCTAAGTCTCTTTAGCTTCAGCCTACTGCCTCTATAGCTGAAGGACTTGTCCCAAGGAACAAGTTAAACTGCCCCAGGGAAAAGGAACCTGTATGGCCTACTTTGGATTATTTACACTTCCGCTGGAATGAATTTCAGATCCTCCCCTGAAAGTTTTAATGGGGAAAAGGAACTAGAGAGACTAAGACAATGAGACTTGAACATTTTTAACTAAACAGGAAACAGAAGGGCTAACACAGCACCCATGTCTGAAGTGACCACCATGATTAGCTGGTTTCTAGCTGGTGGCTAGCTAGCCCTGATTGGTCCACTTACTACCTTAAAGTTCTCCCAGGTTTGGGCCTACGCCTCTTGCAACTGCACTCTATATTCTCTTCTTGGGTACCCCTCCACACCCACAACTTCATTTTCCACCTGTATGCAAATGTACACAAGTGTGTATCTCTAGCCCAGCCCTCATCTCTAAGCTCCAGATCTATATAGCCAATTGCCTCCTCAACATCTCCTTTAGGATACCTCAAAGGCAACCCAAACTCTACATTTCCGAAATTGAAACCAATCTCTGTGTATCCCAACCCTTTCCTCCAAGTCTGGATCTCTTCCAGTGCTCCTACCTTTATCCACAATATACACAAGCCCAAAACCCAAGAGTTAATACCTCTTCCATTTACTTAATACCTCTTCCATTTCCCATCTATCATTAAGTCTTATCAGCTTTACTTCCTGAATATCTTTTATATAGGTCCTGCCATATTTGCATACTGCAACCAGAGTAATCCTTCAAAATGCAAAGCTGATAATTGTTCACTCTCCACCCCACCCCCAATTTTCTTTTTTGTTTTTTCAAGGCAGAGTTTCACTCTTGTTGCGCAGGCTGGAGTGCAATGGCGCAATCTTGGCTCACAGCAACCTCCACCTCCCGGTTTCAAGCGATTCTCTTGTCTCAGCCTCCCAAGTAGCTGGGATTACGGGCATGCACCACCACATCCGGCTAATTTTGTTTTTAGTAGAGATGGGGTTTCTTCATGTTGGTCAGGCTGGTCTCGAACTCCCAACCTCAGGTCATCTGCCCACCTTGGCCTCCCAAAGTGCTGAGATTACAGGCGTGAGCCACCACGCCCAGCCAACCCTCATTTAATATTAATACTTTGTGGTTTCCTATTGCTCCCATCTCTCCAGCCTCCAGTCTAACCATACATATTCCTCCTCCTCTCCCGTTCAGTTATATAACCTTTAAGGTCTTCAAAATTTCCAAGTACCCTTCCACCATAGAACCTTTGCATATAGCAGTCACATCTGCCTGGAATGCTCATTCCACAGCACCCCCTACCCCATAAGTTAATTTGTACTTATCCTTTGGATTTCTCTCAGTCACTTCTTCAGGAATGTCTTCCTGTAGACTGTTCAGACCAGGTCAGACCCCTCAATTAGAGCAACCTCATGTCCCTCTCCTTTGTAGTGTTATTTAGTTGCAATTTTTAATGTGTTTGTTAAGCACCTACTACTTGCCAGCACTATGAGATACAACTGTAAGAAAAATATGGTTTCTGCCCTGGTGGTGTTTATGGACATACAGATAGTAAGCAGATAATTATAGTGTTATGAGTGCTACCATGGCAATCATAGCACTATAATTACAGATTTTAGGATAAAGGTAGACTTCTCAGAAAAGTTGAAACCTGGCCGGGCGCGGTGGCTCAAGCCTGTAATCCCAGCACTTTGGGAGGCCGAGACGGGTGGATCACGAGGTCAAGAGATCGAGACTATCCTGGCTAACACTGTGAAACCCCGTCTCTACTAAAAAATACAAAAAAACTAGCCGGGCGAGGTGGCAGGCGCCTGTAGTCCCAGCTACTCGGGAGGCTGAGGCAGGAGAATGGCGTGAACCCGGGAGGCGGAGCGTGCAGTGAGCTGAGATCCGGCCACTGCACTCCAGCCCCGGCGACAGAGTGAGACTCCGTCTCAAAAAAAAAAAAAAAAAAAAAAAAAAAAGTTGAAACCTGATCTGAGCCCTGAAGTAAGAATTAGCAAAGCAAAAGGAGGAAAGAAAAACTATATTCCAAGCAGACAGAGCTGGAAGGAGACACTGTTCCACTTAAGAGGCCCAGCGGCAGCTCTGAGGAACTTACGGTGAGTAGTTACATTTGGCTGGACTGCAGAATTGGAGTTGAGATGGTAGTAGAGGCGGGTAAACAGAAGCCAGGTTGAATCTTGGGCCTCCTTTTGGCACCTGGGAATATAACCTCCCAGAATATATTAGATTATGTGGCAGATTTTTCTTTTTTCTTTTTTTTTTTCTTTTGACAGAGTCTTGCTCTGTTGCCCAGACTGGAGTGCAGTGGCACAGTCATAGCTCACTGCAGCCTCGAACTCCTGGGCTTGAGCCATACTCCTACCTCAGCCTCCCAAGTAGCTGGGACTACAGGTGTGAGCTGCCATGCCTGGCTAAATACGTGGCAGATTTTTCATAGCAGTCTTTGATTTTTTTTCTACCATCAGTCCATCATCAGAAACTCTCAGGCCAGGCTGTTGAATCTCCTATCAGATTTATGTGATTATTCCTCAAAGCTTCCTGTGTTATGTTGCAACTTGCCTGAGAGAGGTCAGGAATAGGCTAGCAACAATCAAATTACAAACTTTAGTAATTTCCCAAAACTGAAAACGGTTTTCTGTCAACTTGGGATTGGTTAAATAAAGTTAAATTAAGTGAATAACATTAAAGTATGATACATAATATAAAATACTTTGCAACTATTAAAAAGGCTAATAATCTACAATAATTCAAAAATTTAAAAATAGGTTTATAAAAGAATATTGTTTATTTAAAAATATACATAATCTAGGCCGGGCACAGTGGCTCACACCTGTAATCCCAGCACTTCGGGAGGCCAAGGTAAGTAAATAGCTTGAGCCCAGGAGTTTGAGACCAGCCTAAGCAACATGGCAAAACCGTGTCTCTACAAAAAAAATACAAAAATTAGCAGGGTGTGGTTACATGTGCCTGTAGTCCCAGCTACTCGGGAGACTGAGGTGGTGGGATTGCCTCAGCCCAGGAGGCAGAGGTTGCAGTGAGCTGAAGTGGCACCACTGCACTCCAGCTTGCGCAACAGAGTGAGACCTTGTCTCAAAAAAAAAAAAAAAAAAGAAAGAAAGAAAGAAAAAAGAAAACCACGCACGTGCGTGTGTGTATGTATAAAACCTTATTAGCTATACATTCTAGGAGGTTATATTCCCAAACTGTTAATGGAGATTCAAACTTTGAGTTCCTATTTGATGTTCTTCTCCATGTCATTTCACTTTATTCATCTATCATCTATCATATTAGCTTTTACAATTAAAAAACAAAACAGTTAAAAGATACTGTCAATTTGGAAATGAGAAATTTCAGTTCCGAAACAAGGCAGGTATTCCCCTAACCCGGTCATTCATCAAGTCAGTCAGTCTGGACAGATGAAGGTGCTGGCATCTGATTATCTCCTGGTCATAAGCCAGAATAGCAGATGGGAAAGACTGACTCCAAAAACACAGCCACAGGATTAAGCATGGCAGCATCAAGGCTTTGTCAGTTCTCTCCAGCAGTCAAGCTCTCTATGTGATACCTTGAAGACTCCATTAATTCCTTCATTTCTTCTTTCATTTTTCCATTGTCCATCCATTTTCATTTGTCCATCAAACCTTTAGTGAATATGCATTTTTTTTTTTGCCAGGCTCAATGTGGGGTAATGATGAGAAGGGAGAAAGAAGTCTGAGTCTTGTCCCTGTCCTCAAGCTTATAGGGAGTAAACAAAGTTGGTTATAATGAAATTAACAAAGAATACAACTGCTTCCATTTATTGAGCACCTGATGCCAGATGTACAATGGTTCTAAAAGTAGGGTTTGTCTCCATTTCACAGATGAGTAAACAGGCTGAAATAAAATTTTGTTCAATAAAATTTTGTTCAAAGTACAGTGGGGGCATGCAGAAGTTAGCTATTGCTGTGTAACAAACCATCCCAAAACACAGTGGCTTAAGATAATAAACATTTATTATTGCTTCTAAGTCTTAGAGTTAGCTGGATGGTTCTTCTGGTTTGGCTGGGCTTACTCATGTGTTGGCAGTCATCCGTGGGTTGGGTGACTCTCCTGATCTTGACTGGGGGTAGGCTGACTGTGGGTTAGTCTAGGATGGCTTCAGCTGGAATCACTGGCTCCTTCGCATGTCTCTCACCTACACATCTCATAACCCTTCAGCAGATCAGCCATATTCTCATGGCACTGGCAGAGAGCAAGAAGGCAGGCCTCCTTTAAAGCTTCTGTTTGTTTCATGTTTATCGACATCCCACTGGCTAAAACAAGTCATATGTCTGGGCCCAGCATCAGAGTGAGATGGGACTATAATGTTATAGGCAAAAAGGGATGGATACAGGGGAGACCATGAATAGGGATCACCAAAACAATCAGCCTAACACAGGACACATTAATCAATTTTATCTGGAAAAGAAAGGCTTTATAGAAGAGGGTACACTAGAACTGAGCGTTGAAACATACTTAGAGTACTCACTAAGTGGGCAGCTGTTACTTGGAACTGGATGCAAGCTGGTTTGCCACAATCAATAGAAACTCAGCAGGTCTTTCTGTGCTCATGACAGAGTTCTATTATTTGTATCTTGGCTTCATTTCTTCTGGTCAGGCACAGAGCAGCAAGCACTCAACAAATGTTTGCTGAATTGAACTGAGTATCTTACTGTGAACAAGGTGTGGACTGAAACAGCTGAACCTGGGAGCCAATTGTTAGAACAGCTTAGCATCAACTCTTCTGAAACAGAAATCCTCAGAATTGGCAGTTTCTCATTCATTCATCCCACAAACATTTTCTGAGTGCCTGTTGTAAACCTGGTTCTATGTTGGATAATGAATAAGACGCGATACTAACTCACAGCCTGGGCTACAGCTTAAATGCAGAAGGCTAAAAATTTAACCAGCTTCGTGGGGATCCATTTGTAATACTAATTCAGAAAATGCAACAGGACCTGGTGCTACATGAAATCAGAAGTCTTTAGGAACTGCACTGGGGTTCTCTGATAGTCAAGAAAACTAACAGTAAAAATCTGCCCTTAAGTATTTTAAGTTAAAATCCATGTTCAGTGGTGCATAACTCTGGGGTGCCAACCCAGTATTTACTTTGAGAAAAGTATCCAATCTTGTTCAAAGGTATCAAATCTGTTGTAGGTGCTGAAGTGGGATGGGCTTCTGTATAAGCTAGGTTCCTCTAGTTCTATAGTACACAGCAGGTTCCTCTATTTTTACAAAAGAATAATGTGTTCTTTGTTGTCTGCCTGTAGATTTAATATCTAAAAGATTCAAGTCTCCCTAATTGACAATCCATGCCCATGGGACCAGTTCATAACAGAAGCTGTGAAGTGACTCAAGCTGGCACTTCCCCAAAGCTCAGTTGGGACTGCTATTTTTTCAGAACAAGACATTCATTTTCCTCTAAACCTACTGAACTCTATCCATGTATATGTTAAATTGCCAAAAAAAGAATTTACTTGAACTGTATTAAGCTTCAGCTGAATTATAAGATATCAGGTCCTTGGTTTTTAACAGAAATTCTTTCTTTTTTCTCTTTTCTTCTTCTTCTTCTTCTTTTTTTTTTTTTCTGAGACAGGGTCTTGCTCTGTCACCTAGGCTGGAGTGCAGTGGCACAATTGTAGCTCACTGCAACCTCCAACTCCTAGGCTCAAGCAATCCAACTGCCTCAGCCTCCCGAGTAAGAAATTCCATTTTAAGGTTTTTTGCCAATTTCATTGTCTCTGCAAACTAATTTATCCTTTGAATCCAATGATGAGAACTGCAATCCCAAGGTTTCTCTTTTTGCTTTGGCTGCCAGGAATTTCAGAGCTAAATGTAGGCTTAGATTCTTAAAGTGCCTGGCACATCTCTCTCTTCCTGTAATCTACTTTCTGATCTTTCTCTTCCATTTTTAACTTTCTTTTTTTTTTTTTGAGGCGGAGTCTCGCTCTGTCGCCCGGACTGGAGTGCAGTGGCCATATCTCAGCTCACTGCAAGCTCCGCCTCCCGGGTTTACGCCATTCTCCTGCCTCAGCCTCCCGAGTAGCTGGGACTACAGGCGCCCGCCACCTCGCCCGGCTAGTTTTTGTATTTTTAGTAGAGACGGGGTTTCACTGTGTTAGCCAGGATGGTCTCGATCTCCTGACCTTGTGATCCGCCCGTCTCGGCCTCCCAAAGTGCTGGGATTACAGGCTTGAGCCACCGCGCCCGGCCCATTTTTAACTTTCTAATCTGCACTGTCCAGTATAGTAGCCACTAGTCATGTACATTTGACAGGTAGGCTGGTCCAAATTGGGATGTGCTGTAAGTGTAAAATATCTCAGAAGGTTTTAATATTGATTACATATTGAATGATTTTTTGATATACTGGGTAAAATAAAGTTATTAAAATTAATTTTACCACTTCATTTTACTTATTTTGGCTACTAGAAAATTTTAAATTATATATGTGGCTTGCATTTGTGACATTATATTTCTAGTGGACAGCACTATTCTGCAAATCATCCGTTTTATGACTGTATTATTGTAAACCTGAAATCCTTTTGGAAAGCAGATGAAATAATACAAATAATAATACAAAGGTAGCAGCAGTGGATGGAATGAGAAAGGGGAGGTCGACTGGGACAAGTTCTTGTCCTTATCTTGTCAATTTGTCTTTTGCTTGTGTGATTCACACACAAACCCCTTGTTAAAGCTCTCTTTATGTTGTCAGCTCTCTTTATCCCAGGTGAGTAGTATTCTCATGGTTCTCTCTTGTCTCCAGAAAAACCTCAGCTTTACTTTAGCTAACAAATTGGAAACCACCTGATAAGACAATTCACACCACATTGCAAGTGACTGATAACAACATTGTGTTCATCCCTCTCAGGGAGTATTTCCATTTTAACCGGAAACAATCCCTGAACCCACAGGAATGAATCCCTAATGGTGGAGTTTCAGGCATCAGTGACAGGTGAGAGGTAGACTCTGGTTTTGTGTGTGTGTATGTTTATATGTGTATGGCTACATTCAGGATAGGGCTGAAAGTAGGGTCTTTGGATGGAAAGGTAATGGAGCTGACACCAAAGCCAAGCGGAGAAGGTGGCAAATCCCCAGCTGGGCCAGACTGAGAGGGCAGTCAGACACCAATCAGATGTAGTGCAGGCCCTCAGGGATTTGTTAAGCAATAGAATAGCCCAGTTGATGTCACCAGAGGGTGGGTATCAAGACAGTCTCCATGGTAGCTACTGTAAAGTAACAGAAAGGGTCTCAGAGTCAGGAGATTATGACTGCAGTCTACAACTGACTCATTGGCTTAACTCCGGGCAAGTCCTTTTACCCCTTGGGTTTCAGTTTCTTCATCTGGCATTTTCCAGACAAAGAAATGGGTGCTACAACTCTCAAAATGAGTTCTAAGAGATGTGAAGGGGCTCTGAGAAGTAGAAAGTGCTCTATACATGCAAGGAATAGTGATTCATATCTTAAAATGGAAATACAGCCAGGCAGGCCTAGAGTAGTAGAGGATAGAAAGCAGGGATGGAAGACTAGGGGGAAACCTGAAGGCCGGTGTACTTGAAACACCTGTCTTTCTCTGTCCTCCCAGGCTGAACCCGGACTCCCAGGGCACCTGCTTTCACCTGATGAATGATGGCCTGAACTATGAACAAACGGGACTATATGAACACTTCGGTACAGGAGCCCCCTCTTGACTACTCCTTCAGAAGCATCCACGTCATTGAAGGTCAGCCCCCAGAGCACAACACTCCACTCACTAAGGCAGCAGGCCCAGTGTGGTCCCTAGGGAGAAACCATAATCTTCTACTTAAAAGCCTAAAGAAAGTCTTCCTATATGCTTGCAGATGTGTTGCTACTGTCTTTTGGAGGGTAGGGGAGAGTGAGAGGTTTTTTTTTTTTTTGTCTTTTTGTTTGTTTTGTTTTTGCCCCTGACACAGCCCCAGGAGATCCTAAGAACATGTGCCCCTGTTTGTTTTTTTTAAGGAGCAAATCTGAAAGGAAACAGGGGGCTATCACAGTAGTTGATCATCTTTAAAAGAAGCCAGGCTACAGAAGGAAAGTCAAGTGGAAGAAAACTGGGAAGCCAGTCTACCAGCCAATAGTTTTATTCTCCTGTTTTTACCTGAAGAGAGGAGGAAAACACAGGCTCCTATGGAGTCCCAGCAAGTAGGCAAAACCCTTCTCCTCTGTCTGCAGACACAAGCCTATTCTGACTGGCCAAACATGAGGGGTCTTATCAACAAACTGGCATATTTCCAGTTTAAATACTTACTGACAAATTTCTTACACTCGTTCCAGCCATATCCAAGTTTATTCCATCATCATCTACACTTACTGCAGATTCCAACACTGCCCACACTCGCTACCATTTTGCCATTCAATGTCTTTGTAAATGGGTAGCCAGTCCCTTCAGGAGGGAACATAGGGAGGCTCTCAGCCATGTCATATTCCCAATGAGTTATCCGATCTTCCTAGGGAAGTTCCGCCATCCCTGGCTTTTGTTATCGCTCTTTCATTAAAGCATCAGTCCATCTGTCCTCACAGAATATATGTTAACATCCACTGTCTTAGAACTATTATTTGGCTTTAGTCGTCTCTCAGGCAATTGATAGCCACCACCTTTAAGCTCGGGAAGCTGGCAAATAGCACCAGTCTTAGCTTGGGTTTAGGGTCTACTTGCGTTATCATCAGCCACAGTGGTAACTCATATTTGTTCTCTCACGAGCACACAGCCACCTACTGTGATCTTTATTGTGCACTGCATCACTTCTGATGTAGTCCATGTTTCACAAGCGGTTGTAGCTGCAATAGTAACTATCTCTAAGATGGGTGAAATGACAGAGGTGGGAGGGAAGTATACCTTCTACCTATCATGGGAATTTCTAACTCTGATGGAGGTGTAGCTCTGTCCTCTATGGAGTCCCCAGAATTGGGAGAGAGACAAGCAGTACCAAGGGTAACTCTACATCACAAAACGTAATTGGTACAGATGCCCCATCCTTCTTTCGACCATTCAGTATTTACTGAGCACTTACTATTAAGCATTTATATGTGTGTGTGTGTGTGTGTGTGTGTGTGTGTGTGTGTGTCTCATATGTATATGCCAGGTATTGTGCTCCTTGCTAGATGTGTGAGAGGCACATCAAAGGCCCAAAAGGTCAGAGTCCCTTCAGATTTCCCAGAGCTTCTGAAAAACTTATTTACAGCTGGGGTTAAGGGATACAATAGAGTCTGGGGGTACTTGGCACACTATTTGCTGAATGAATATATATTACAGAATATAAAATGGCAGTGCCTTTGGAAGGCATCTAATCTGTGCTCCCACCAACCCAGATCCTCTAACTTTTCACAAACCTAGAGTATTAAGGAAGTCTCCCACCATATATACACCTACCAACCCCTTCCAGTTTGTGGTTGAGGGATGACACAGGGAAGTTCTATCAAACTAACTTGTATTCTGACAGATGGAAACAGCTACATGGCAGCCTTTCAGGGAAAGGAAAACAGGAACATAATTTCCCAGATCTTCCTGGAGCTAAATGCTCCCCAGTTCTCAAAGTACTGATATTTGTGGTCCAGCTTCCAGACCTGCTTTGGCCTACTCTGAACAAGAAACTTTATAGATTCTTAGGCAGTATAGGGCGTTGGTGGAATCTGAGAGGAGCAGCAACCTGTGGCAGCCTGGATATACCACTCCATCCCTGATAAGAGCAGCTCCAGCCAGCATCAAGTTTTAGGCAACTCCTCAAGTCCCACCAGTGATTCCCTCTGAGCTTGGCCTCCAGCCCATGCTTGGTGGCATTCCCCAAGCTGCTACCTTATCACATGGGGCACTAGTTCATGTGGGGTTATTTTGACCTTAATTTTGATTCATCTGTGTCATTCTGTTTCAGGGTTTTCAGGAGGTGTGGGGAGGGAGGCAGGATTAGGAATTCATGAGCTGGGGTACGCCGTTCTAGTACCCTCCTGCAACCTCAGGCCCCAACTGTGAGTCCTGCTCACTCTAGGACTAAGGCAGAGAGCCATCTGGTGGATGCTGCCTGACCTGCAGCTGAGGAGGAGGCGAGGTGGGGGTGGAAGGGCAAAGGGTGTCCTTCCAGTAGAGAGCAGAAAAGAGAGTGAAGAAAGCTGGCTAGCTTCGGCAAATACTAAATACTTCCTTCCCCAGAGGTGAACTAGGGAACCAAAGGCTTAGCAGCAATGGGAAAAATACAGTTACCTCAGCCAGACCTGGCATCTGGTTCTGACTCTATGACTTTGAACTTGGGCAAGGCCCATCCTCTTTCTGGACCTCATTTTGAAAAAGTGGGAGTGAGGGTTTGGGGTGTTCCATACACCTGAGTTTTAACATAATCCTATTCCCTATTCTCTCTCCTCCTCAGCCAAACTTTCTGAGGATGTTGTTTATGCTAACTGCTGATATCCATTCACTTTTTTTTTGGTAGAGACGGGGTTTTGTGATGTTGCCCAGGCTGGTCTCAAGCGCCTAGGCTCAAGCAAACCTCCTCCCTTGGCCTCCCAAAGTGCTGGGATTACAGGCATGAACCCAGCCTCTATTCACTCTTGAACTCACTCACTTCAATCTGGCTTCTGCCCCCAGACCCTTGCCATTCCACTGAAGCAGCCAAGGTTACCAGGGACTTCTAAGTTGCCAAAATTACTTTTTAGTCCTTACCTCCCTGGAACTTACTACTATAAACTATTTACTCCCTGAACATCTTTAAACTGTCCTCTCCTGATTTTCTCTGATTATTTAACTTCTCTAATGGATTCTTCTTCCTCTGACCTTCCTCCCTACCCTCACTCTCCATGAGGAATCTCATCTCTTTCCCTAACTTGCATGCCTTTTTTGCTAACGATTCTCAAGTCTGTGTCTCCTGAGCTTCCGACCTTCATCTCCAACTACCTACTTGGCTTCTGCACCTTTTTGTACAGGAACCTCGAACACACCAAAGCTAAGCCTGAACTCTTCACCTTCCCAATGCTGTTTCTTCTTCCTGTAATTCCTTACTAGTTAATACAACTGACCACCACCCTTTAATATTCTTCTACCTTTACATCCAGTCAACCAGATTATGTTGATTGTAGGTCCGTCCCTCTCATGTCTTGCTTGGATGACTCAAACAGCCAAATTGGTCATTCGGTCCAACTCACTCCCTAAAATCCATATTCCACACTGACACTTCAGAGTGATCTTTCTGAAATAAAAGATTTGAATCATTTGCTTTTAACAATCTGGTGCCTTCCCATTACCTACAGGGTAAAGCCCAAGATCCTTAGCCTGGCATCCGAGACTTTTGACTAGATTCCTGCCTCTTCTTTTCCTCTTTGTCCCCCTTGTGCAGTGCGTGCGAGCACTTGTGCAGGCACACAAACCTGCCCCAGACTCCCCGGCTGTCCTGTACCTCTATACCTTTCTTCATGCTGTTCCCTGCCTTTTTACCCTTCTTTGCCTGAAAAACATCTCCTAATCCACTGAGATTCAGCTCAGGCTTCACCTGCCCTGGGAAACTTCCCTGAGCTCCCATACTGGGTCAATAGCCTCTCTTCTGTGCTGCTACGAAATGACTATTATATAGCACTTATCACATCATATTGCCAGTTTGCTCCCATCTTGCCCGTATAAGCTCCTCTAAGGCACAAATGTCTGCTCTCTGCCCTATTATTCATACAAAGTCTGCAACAGACTGTCTCTCATTTTGTTTATCACTGTATATCCAGTACCTGGCATACTGCAGGTACTCAACATTAATGGAAAAAGAGGGAGGATATCAGAGTGTATTCCACTGAAGTGAATTCTATAGGCTTTACTAGTGGTTAATTCAGGATTTTGTGTTATCATCTACTCGGCTCAAGCCCAACAATTCTCGTTCTTTTTTTTTTTTTTTTTTGAGACGGAGTCTCACTCTGTCGCCCGGCCTGGGGGGCAGTGGCCGGATCTCAGCTCACTGCAAGCTCCGCCTCCCGGGTTTACGCCATTCTCCTGCCTCAGCCTCCCAAATAGCTGGGACTACAGGCGCCAGCCACCTCGCCCGGCTAGCTTTTTTTTTTTTTTGTATTTTTTAGTAGAGACGGGGTTTCACCGTGTTAGCCAGGATGGTCTCAAACTCCTGACCTCGTGATTCGCCCGTCTCGGCCTCCCAAAGTGCTGGGATTACAGGCTTGAGCCACCGCGCCCGGCCACAATTCTCGTTCTTAGTTTTCCTCAACCTGACACTGGTTTAGTATACAAAAGACCCAGTGGTACAGTGGACATGAGAAGTCCATGTAACCTGAAAAGCCAAGAGTTTGAGATAGAAGTCTCTGGCCCTTAATCTAAACTTACTGATTGCTGGAAGCTATGGGACAGGGTTGCACTAGACTCAGCTACAGCTTGGATGGCTAATCTTTCCAGCTCTGTCCCTTCTCACCCCCTCAAGCCAGAAAAGCAAAGATGATACCCAAGTCTCACTTTGTCCCCACAGACCTGGTAAATGAGGAGCCAAGGACAGGACTACGACCACTGAAGCGTTCAAAGTCAGGGAAATCACTGACCCAGTCCCTGTGGCTGAATAACAATGTTCTCAATGATCTGAGAGACTTCAACCAGGTGGCTTCACAGCTGTTGGAGCACCCAGAGAACCTGGCCTGGATCGACTTGTCGTTTAATGACCTGACTTCCATTGACCCTGTGAGTTCCTAACACTAGGAATCCAGTCGGGGGAGCCTGAAGCCACTTTGTTCAGACCCCAACCTCTCCACTCCTACGTGTTATCAAGGAAGTAGTGAGGCAGCATGGTGCAGTCCAAAGCACAAGGCTAGGGGGCCAGACAGATGTAGGTTCAAATCCTGGGTTTGCCTCTTACTGACGTTGAGCAAGCTACCTAACCTCTCAAAACTGCAGCCTCCTTGTCTGAAAAATGAGGATAATATGCCAGTATCATAAAGGTTTTGTGAGGATTGAATGAAAGTACATGAAAACCAACAAACAACTGGTACATCAGAGGCTGAGGTAAAATTGTAACTGTCACTGGGCACCCACTGTGTCCTGTGCTGGGTTCTCCTGTGGAAGAGGTAGTCAATAAAAGTACAGCACTTACTTTCTGTGAACTCAGATTCAAGTTTTAAGAAATAAAGTTTGGCCTTTTCTGGTCCAAGATCCCTAAGAGGGGAAAGGAGCTGGAGCATGACTTGGAAACTATTCCCCTGGTGTGGTGATCTCAATTTAATCAGTATTTTAAAAGCTTCTTATGTGCCTAGCATGATTCTCTGTCTTCCCGTTGCTTGCTGTGATAGAATCATAGATCACCAAAGCTGGAAAGGTCTTCAGTGAAGGGGCAACTAAGGCTGAGAGAGAGGCAGGAGAGGCAAGTCACTGGCAGTGCTGGTACCCAGGCCCATATTCCTGACCCTCAGATCATAGCTCCTTTTCAGTGTGATGCCCTGTATGTCTTAAAAGGTAAATAAAAGTAGGTTAGAGTCATACAGTATGGCTGTGGAGGGTTGGAGTGGAGGGCAGGTTGTTCCCCACATTCTTTCTTCTCTGCCCACGAATCAGCCCTGAGCAGAGATTAAGGGTCCTGTCCTGTCTAGCCTGGCTTTTGGTTTCCTTCCCCAACAAGGTCCTAACAACTTTCTTCAACCTGAGTGTCCTCTATCTTCATGGCAACAGCATCCAGAACCTGGGGGAGGTGAATAAGCTGGCTGTCCTTCCTCGGCTCCGGAGCCTGACACTCCATGGGAACCCCATGGAGGAAGAGAAAGGGTATAGGTAAGTGCCCTGCCCCTTGGAGGTAGGGTCTAGCTGGGCTCCCCTAAGGGAGAGGAGGAGGAGAAACAAATCTAAGACCATTCTTCTGCCATGCTTAGACCTGGGAAGTGGGTAGCCGACCTCTAAGCATTCCTTGCTCTCAGTCAGGATAAACTTAATCTTCCCCAAACTAAGCTCAAGTCCCTCCATTCCTTGCAGTCTGGGAAGACAACAGCAACTGGTGGAGGGGGAAGGGGATTTTGGTGGGGGGTCTGGCCCCCAGCCTGAGTCTTCCCCACAGGCAATATGTGCTGTGTACCCTGCCCCATATCACCACGTTCGACTTCAGTGGGGTCACCAAAGCAGACCGCACCACAGCTGAAGTCTGGAAACGCATGAACATCAAGCCCAAGAAGGCCCGGATCAAGCAGAATACACTTTGAGGCTCCCACGACCCTAGTAGTCCTAAAGGCCTGAGAATAGACAGCATGGTTTGACAATAAATGATTTGAGCTGTTGAGCAGATGAGAAGTCACTTACACCTTGTAGAGATGTTCTCTAACTCAGGCAACTGCAAGTAGCTCTAGCCTTTTCTTTTCTTTTTTTTTTTTTTGAGACAGAGTCTCACACTGTTGCACAGGCTGGAGTGCAGTGGCACGATCTTGGCTCACAGGAACCTCTGCCTCCCAGGTTCAAGAGATTCTCCTGCTTCAGCCTCTCCAGTAGCTGTGATTATTGGTGCACACCACCATGACCGGCTAATTTTTTTTATTTTTTCATTTTTTATTTTTTGAGACAGTTTCACTCTTGTCGCCCAGGCTGGAGTGCAGTGGTGCGATCTCAGCTCACTGCAACCTCCGCCTCCCGGGTTCAAGCAATTCTCCTGCCTCAGCCTCCTGAGTAGCTGGGATTACAGGCGCCTGCTACCACATCCAGCTAATTTTTTATATTTTAGTAGAGACAAGATTTCACCATGTTGGCCAGGCTTGTCTCGAACTCCTGACCTCAGGTGATCCACCCACTTCAGCCTCTCAAAGTGCTGGGATTATAAGTGTAAGCCACCACCCCTGGCCTTTTTTTGTATTTTTAGTAGAGATGGGGTTTTGCCATATTGGCCAGGCTGGTCTCAAACTCCTGACTTCAGGTGATCCGCCCACCTCAGCTTCCCAAAGTGCTACGATTACAGGTATAAGCCACTATACCTGGCCAGCTCTAGTCTTATTTTGCTGAAAAAGGGAGGCAATTGAGGGAAAGGCCTGCTGGTCTGGGACTGGAGACCTGGGTTTACCACATAGCCTTGGGAAATTTATCTAACTTTCTGGGCCCCTTTGTACTTTTCAGCTTAGAGATTTGGGGGTTAAAGTAGATCAGCAATTTCCAAACTCTTCAGAGTACCAGGGTCTGTAGAGATGCCTCACAGGTCTCCATGACAGGTCAAGAAGATGGGCTATGATCTCTGAAACCAGCCTCCACTTCAATCAGATCAGAGTAATTCCATTCTATGTTTTATATGCTGGGATTCTGCTTAGGATTTCATTTGATAAAAAGAATCTTCTGCTTAAAAACATTTGCTTGCTGACTCCGTATTAGATATTCCCAGAAGAGTCTAGTCTGCTTTCACTCTCCACCCCCCGACCCGCGGTGTCTCCCTTCACCCCCAGGGGCTGTTGGTAATTCCACTGAGTCTGAGGCAGGGCCCCCAAGAATCAAAGTTGCCTCAGATTCAGGTCTGTTCAGCTTTGACAGTGTTCCCATCATCACTGGACAAGGGACAAGAACAGTCTCATCCAATCTGAGGTTAGCCCAAGCCAGGTCTCAGCTAAGAGCTGACACCCTAAACCCTTATCTCTTGGATTCATCTTCAGTGCCTCTGGAAGATGTCCCCTTTCCCCCCATCTTACTCTCATAGACCTAAGTAGTCAAAAGTAGAATGGATAGGACAGAGGGGCCAGAACCAGCACATGGATGAATATACTTCCTTTATGGAGGGTGACAAACCAAAACAAAAAAAAGACTAAACATGTAAAAACCCAGGGTTCTAGAAATACAAACTGAATTCATTCAAATTCAAGCTCATCCAGACCCTGATCACAAACCCTTGTGAGGTGCCTATGAGCACCAAGTCAGGGAGAGGGGGCAGGAGTGACTTTGAGGCCAAGAGAGAGGGTGGGAAGGGGATCTCCCTAGGTCCCCTGGTGATCACCCCCCACCCAAACTGGTATCTCCACATTCTCAATGACTATGACGACATACCAGGCTCTGTCCTTTTGGCCCCCACCCCATCCCTGGCCAGAGCTTCAAAGGCCAGTCCCAAAAGGTTCTACCCTCACTTGCTCAGGCTTCTAGCCTTCCTCTTTTCCTCCTTCTTCACATTTTTCTCTGTGATTAGTAGCAGGTTAGGGTACTGTATAAGCCGCAGTGAGGCTGGGGGCCAAGGGGGTGGGGTAGAGATGGGATGAAGAGAGGAGAAGAGCTGTCCAAGGACCCCTCTCTTCATGGGATCCCAAACTGTACAACCAGCTCCTCTTTTGCGTCCACACGGATCTGAGAAAGTGCACTGTAGGCATATGCAGCTATCCTGGAGACCTAAGACAGAGAGGGGCCGGGGAGGAGAGGAACAGAGACAGATGAGGAGGCCGATCAGGAAAAAGAGGGAGGGGAGATAAGATGGTGATGAAGCAGAAGGACGGAATGATGGGGAACAGGAAGGCAGAGAGAAAGACAGGGATGGGAGAGACAGAAGGAAAAGAACAAAGGGGAGTGAAACAATAAAGGTTGCGGGAAGGAGATAGGAAAGACATAAGTTAAGAGAACGAGGTGAGAGGGAACTGGGGCCCACAAGGCTACCAGGCTCCCTAACTCCATCTTCCCTACCTCCTCTGAAGCAGAGTGGGTGAACCCTCTGCCATACCCTGGGCAGTGTGGGAAGGGTGGGCAGGGGCACGCAAGGGGTGTCTCACCTGCTGCAAATCAGAGAATGGGATGGGCTCACTGGCCAGCACTTGGTGAGGCTGGCTGGTAAGAGACGGCAGCGGTGGCAGCTTCTTCCAATGGGTCAGGCTGCTGCTCAGCACAGCCAAGCGGGTGCTGACCAAGAGAGAGGGGGTGGGGGTAGGCAGTTAAACCACAGTCTGCCCTGCCCAGCCCAAGTAAGCCTCATCCCCTCAGGCCAGAGAAGCAGGGTGCCGAGGCGGGTATCTGGGAGGGAAGGTCTCAGCTCATCACAGACTCACTCTAGGCCCACCTCCCTTGGCCTCAACGCCCTCGAGAGTGTCACAGGGTAAACAGGGCTGATATGAATATTTACTGAAGCACCCAAGTGATCTGTGGTCAGTCTCCAGGGCTGCACCAAATGAGAAGCTTGGACTAGGGGCCAGGCTCCGAAGCTGGAACAGTGATGGAGGGTAGGAGCCCAAGTAGCCGGAGGGATCCACACTGGCCAGTTGCTCACCTGTACTGCCTGGCACGGTCCATGTACTCATGCTGCTCCATGCCCTGTGAGTCTGCAGCAGATACATCAATGATGTTGCTTTGGGGAGAAGAGACAGAGATGACATGAGAGGTGCTTTTGAGAAGGACAAACAGGACTCAGTGCCAGGTACCAACTCCAGGGCTATCTGACACCAGTTTCCCTCCTGCCTACTGGAGCAGGGCTGGACATGGAGGCACCTCTCTCCAGTGACCTTGTCCCATCCCTCATGTCCTGAGCCTCGCTCCTTCTATCCTAGCCTTTAATATGGATAGAGGAGCTCTGACCCAGGCCTGGTCCTCTGACATTTACCTGGCTGTCTTGGCAAGGATGGAAGAGAGTAGGGCCTGCTCATCAGTGCGAGCGGAAGGCAGGCTGTGGTAGTTGGGCTCGGCTCCATTGAGAGCTTTGGTAGGGGGGCTGCTAGGGTCCAGCAGCAGCTTCCGCTCCTCTCGGTCCTAGAAGTGGTCATGGGAGAGAAGTCAGCCCCAGGACCCTTAGATCCTGCCTTTCATGGGTGCTACCCTCAGCCCAGCTCTGACCTTAAACACCAAAAATATTTCTATAAGGAATATCCAAAGCGCCCAGCTTTATGGAATGCCAGATAAGACTCAGTTCCTGCCTATCCTTGGGAGCTCAGCTGAGTTGGTGTTCTAGGATAAACGAGAGGGGAGCCAGGCAGTCCTAGAGGCCCTGAAAAAATGGACAGAGGCACAAAGCAGATAGTCAGCAACAGCCCTGGAGCTTGAAAAACATTCTAGGACCTGGCAGAGAAGGATACTAGAGGCTGGAAGACAGAGGAACTGAGACGTAGCAAAGCAATGGGAGCTAAAGGGGAAACCAGTGCAAGTCAGGAGCCCAAGAACAGCCCTCCTCATCCCCCAGGACCAGGCCCTCCCCAGCAAAGCTGTTTCCTTCCAAGATGGAAGCCCTGGCAAGTCCAGACAAGGCCCTAGGCCCCAAGGGAAAGCAAGCCCAACCTCTCCATGGCCATTTCTCAAATTATGTCAGGGCAGGAATCCCAGCCCAGCCCTGGGTCACACAGTACAAGTGTGTTCCCTTCTTGAAGGCAGGTCCCTAGGAAGGTGTTCACCCTCCTGTGCTCTGGTGCTCTTTTTCTATGTGACTCCCAGAATCAAACTGAGGGTACAAGGTGTATCCTGATCTGAGCAGTAGAGCTGTACCCGTGTGTGGTGATTCACACTGGGAATCCCAACACTTTGGGAGCCCAAAGCAGGAGGACTGCTTGAGTCCACGAGTTTGAGAACAGCCTGGGCAACAAAGCAAGACCTTGTCTCTACAAAAAAAAAAAATTAGCTGGACTTGGTAGTAGTGTGAGCCTGCAGTCCCAGCTACTTGGGAGGCTGAAGTGCGAGGACTGTATGAACCCAGGGTTTGAGGCTGCAGTGAGCTAGGATTGTGCCACTGAACTCCAGCCTGGGCAGGAAAGCAAGACCCCATCTCAAAACAAACAGCAATGGAGCTATTCCCGCCCTTGCTAAACCATCTGAGTAGCCCATGTAAATTTTCAGCAGCCCTGTTACTGCTGGCCTATGCTGATAATCACAACCCCTGAACTAACGTAAGACCAAACCAAGCTTCCTCACTGGTTTGGTCTTACTACTTGTCCTGTTTCAGTCCCCTGTTCTATCTACTGTAATATTTCTGGATTTGACCCTGCCTTGAGTCCATCAGCTGCAAATCCTTGATTGCTGTATCAGTGGTAAATTGGAAAAACAGACCTGCTGGGTATCTATCCAACCCATAAAGAGCAAAAGTGCCCTGGACAAAGCCAAGGATGGGCCCAGGGGGACATCCTGGCTAATGCTGACTCACCAACCTTCAGTGCCAGACCCCTCAATGCTCCCCTCCAGGCCTGTCTCAGTTCCTCAGTCTTTCCTGCTGCAGGCTCCAGCTCCCCTGCCCACAACTCCAACTCCACAACTCTCCTTGTAGAGGGCTACTTCCTCCTGCCCTGCTTAGGGAGGCCCAGCCTTTTCACCTTACTCTTCTTTCTCAAGCCTAGGTTGCCCAAGTGTCCTCAGGCAATTTGATCCAGTTCCCAGCAGCAAGAGACAGAAGCTGTGGGCTTTGCCCCATCACCTCTATAAACTCCCAGACACCCTTCCTCCCTAAAACACAGGCTCAGTATTAAAGAGCTAAAAAGACAAAATGTTTGCCAAAGATAAAACTATGTATTTCTAAGGAAAGCTGGCTCCATAATGAGGCCCAAGTTAGCTTCCTATGTGTCTGTCCTTCTGCCAGCTCCACTTCAGACAGATCTTTCTGCAGGACAGGGTAGTCTCTTCCCTCTCAGGGGTTCTTCAAGAAGGTTGGCTGATCACTTCTCAGCCTTCAGCTAAGATCAAGGGAGGAACAAGGTTGTTTTCTTGAAACCTAGACTTAAAGAAGAGGCCATGCTACCTCCTTCAGAGTAGACAAATATCATCCCACTCCCGAAGTGCGAGTGGAGCATGGGTTAGGTTTGTCACATCAAGGTTTGTCTCTGCGTCAATGTAACGCAAGAAGCAGGGTTTCACTGTCTACCTTAGCACAGACATAGCAGCCTGCCCATGACTGGCCACCTGGTCTAGGGGCATAGATGAGACCGCCTGGCCCCATGGATAAAATACATGGCTTGGCATCAGAACACCTGGGCATTAGCACTTCTCAGCTTGGCCAAATCACCTAGCTTCTCTGAACTTCTTCCTCACCTTTAAATAGACATAACCCACACGAACATGACAGATGTCTGGCAAGAGTCAAATTAGATAACTATCAAGGCCCTTTGTAAACTGTAATGTGTTGTACATTTTTTATTGTGATAAACAGACAGAGATGAGAGTGGGAGAGGAGCCTGCCCAAGAACTGAAAGAGGGACTGTGGGAGGTGGATGGTTATGGCTCTTGCTACATAAGGCCTCAAATCACCCAGCAGTGATTAAACAACTTCTCTGGGTGTTAGGAACAGAAAGGAGAGCCCACCATGGAGAAGGTAGAGATTCAAGAGAGCAGCAGGCCCAGCTCTTCCTTCCAAGTAGAAGCTGGTATCCTTTCTCATAAGGCATTAATCCTTCTTGACTCATTCCCTGCAAGAGTCCACATTATGCTTTAAGGGACAATTTCCCACTAGGCCACAGCTCTCCCAGTAGGCAGGGTTATTGTCTCTTTCTCAAAAAGGTGGAGGTGAAGTGAGAGGTATTAGGCATGACACATGCCTAACACAGAGCAAAGGAAATATGTGTTCATTGGGTGTACGGAGAACTGAGAACCAGAAGCCACCCTTGCTTCCCATACAAATGACATTTTCCTAGGCTTAAGCCCTTAATCCAAAATATATTCACTGAAGAAATAACTACTTCCCAAGTACCAGTGATATAATCTATTTTTGTGACCATCTCCCCTATTAGACTGTGAGCTGCTTGAAACCTTTCTACTTTCTCAGGTCTACTATATGTTCAAATGTAGAATCCAGGGTTAGAGACGATCAAAAAAGGAGAGTGGACAGCAACTTGAGACTTCATCCTTGAATGTCAGGCCAGGCGGGGCAGGGATTAGAATATGGAGAGAAGTGAGAATGCACTAAGAGGAAGAGGGAGAATTTAAAACTGTAGAGGTCTCCCCAGCCTAAGCCTTTCGACAGAGGGATCAAATCTACAGCCAAATTCTCAGAACAGGCATGTCTCCAGCTAAAGGAACCCTCAGGCCCCAGGCAGACTGCACTGAGGCAAGCCAAAGTCAGAACCAAATGAACTTCCCGCTCCATTTCTCGTTTCCCACAATCTAGTCAAAGCTAAACCCTCTTTGTTGCTTCCCAATTTCCCACATGTCCCGATGTCCTTACTGTATCCATTAAATACTTCATTGGCCAACTCAAAGGCCACCAACTTCCAGAATCGTCCTCTGGCCCTAGACTAGCAGCGATCTTCCTTCTGCAACCCCAGGGAATAAGACGATACACGAATTCCTGATTCATCTCAGGACAGCCTAACCCAGGGCCTCAGCTTACCCACTCCTACAATGGATTCGCAAAGCCCACTAATACAAAGACACAGGAAGCTGGGAAGGGAGTGTTTCCCGGGGACCTAGACTGAGGATCCTTGAATCTGGAAAGTTTTGAAGGTAGGAGCAAACGGAAGTGGTGAGAGCGGGGCGGACAGGCGGCTGCCTGCACACCTCGAGGCGGGGACCGTGTAGAAAGCTGGGGCTTTAACGGGGTAGGAGTCCGGCTTGGCGTCTCCTGTGTAATCTGTCCCCTCCAGGCCTCCTTATTCAGTGAGCCCTGCAGTCCGGCTGCCCGTTCTCCGCAGATTTCTTTCTGGGCCCCATGCCCCAGGGTCTTAGCCCTCATTCCCGAGCCCCGCCTGCCGCGGCCGCACCTGGTCCGAGTCCTCGTTCTCGCTGCTGTAGCAGCACCCCATGGCCGGGGTCAGGCCGGGCGCTCAGGCCGCGCAGAGGAGGGACGGCGTCCGTCAGGAGCCCTTCCGGTCACATGACCCGCAACTGCCTCCCGCGGCAACCACCCGCCCCCACCCCCCGTATCCCTTCTCCCGGAGCCGCTGGGCCGTCTCATCAATACCCCGGCTTCCGGTCCCGCCCGCTAGCGCGTGATCGTTGTCAACCAATGGGAAGGCGTAACCGGACACGCAGGCAAGTGAAGCGAGGAAAGGGAAGGGCGGATCACATGACTTCATCTTTCCAGTCTCTAAACTGGCCGTAGTGGCCGTCCTGAATTGTGTTATGCGTTCTTGTGGCCACTAGGCCACTTTTCTGGGCCATTGAGCGAACTCGTACCAAATGCCCTTGTATGCCCTCGTGATACACTCTTCTAAATGCCATGCGAGGGGCGAGTGGAATCCAGGCCTGACGCTCCTAGATCGTACAGCCTGGGTGCACACACAGAGGATCCAGATGACCTGTACCCAGTCGGGGAACAGAGGGGGTATCGCCCAGCTGGGCTGGGGGTGAATACACAGAGGGTGTATTCTGCACCTGGGCTGGGAATCTGCGACTTACAAGAAGAAGGGACCTTATACTACCTTCACATGCTGACGCGGAGTGGAGATACATGCTGGTGGAGGAGATAGAAGTCACCTCATTGACCTCTCTGCCTTCAGGCTTTTATCTTTAATTCTGCCTTTTTTTTTTTTACAGCACCCATAGTAAATCTAACGCACAAAGCTGACCATCATCAGTTCTCTTTTCCTAAACGCTCCCCCCCCCCCATGTCTTCCCTTGGGCCCTGAACACAGGTCCAAGTCCATCCAAAATTGTATAGTGATCCATTTGTTGTTCATGCGCGTGTGATTGGGTGTTCACCCGCATGTGTGAAATGCGCCCACCCTCAAATCTTGTTTTGGCACATTACCCATCTGACATATCAAAGTCATGCAGAGCCTGACACCTCTCTCCCACTGCATGTTCTGAGGTGAGGGGTGAGGGGGTGGAGGGGTGAGCAATGTGTTTCACTGGACGTAGAGAAATGATGTTTCCTGATTGATCTACTGGACTTTGCACATGCAGCCTGGTCTGCCTACTGTCTTCGAGACTCAGTACAATGTCCTCCTGATTACCTTATCTGACCCCATTCTCTGGACATGTCCAGCTCCCTATGCTTAATCCTCATCCAGTGTTAATTCATGCATTTATTAACAAATATTTGCTGAGCGTCTACTATGTGCCACACACTGTTATATCTGGATATGCATCAGTTCACAAAACAGCCAAAGTCCCTGTAGTCGTGGAACATCCAATAGTGATCACACTATATTCTATGTTCCTGGGTCAGTCTCATCTACCAAACTTGGGAGTTCCTGGAGCACAATGACAGGTTCTGACTCTTACCTGTGGCCCAAGGCATGGCCTTGCTTACAGAAAACTTGCATATCAATGAGTACATTACAGTCACCCCATCACCTTGGCTCACCCCATGCCCCATCTTCTGATCCAAGGGATCGGAAAAGTCGCCAGATCTCGTACCTCTTATAATCCCTCAAATCAAGACCCTGAGTTTCTGTAAATCTTTTGAGGTTCCTGAAGGGCAAGAGGCAGCTTAAGCTCATCCCTGGGGCTAGTAACTTGAACTGCAGGTCTCAGGTGACAGCAGCCACCTCAGCATGAATAATTGAAAGTCAGTCCAGCCTCCTGCCTCAGAGTTATCCCCCACAGCAGGCCCTGGACTCCCTCAACCTGTCCTGTGCTCTGGTCTTGCCTAAGCAGGAGCCTCCAGCCCAGGTAAGCAGGGCCCTGGATTGTGGGTTCCCAAGCACACCAGTTCAAGCCCACCGCATCACTCACCTATTCACACCCATCCATACACTCTTTCATTTTTACTCCCCGCCACCACCAGGGGCCTTGCAAGAAGGCCTGCAAGGAGGTCAGATCTGGATGAGGAAGAGAATGGCCCAGGACATGGGAGGAGAGGCCCATTCCCCATAGGCCTCTGGAGAGAAGAGCTGAGTAGAGGGAAAATGTGTGCTGTGTGTTATGTGTATGTACACATTTGTGAAGGGAATTCTGAAACAGCACAGGAGAAGAGGGGAATACAGCGGAGAGGAGATAGGGCTGGAGAATTATTACAGAATCAAAGACTCCTCCTATCCGCAGGGAAGAGCAGGCAGAGGGAGAGTCCTGGGGTGGGAAAGAGGACATCTCACCCTAACACCCTATGGAGTATTTTCATTGCCTTTTACTGAGGCAGGGCACAGTGATGGTGAAGGTGTTTTTGACTGCAAACCTATGCTCTTTTGCTACACAGCAGTGGTCAGAGGAGTCCAGGCAGGCAGAGGGTAGGGGTGGGGGAAGATACCCCAGAGGGGAACTAGTGAAAGGGGTCCTGAAGAAGGGGTGACGTCAGGGATAAAGAGAAACAAGTCAGGAAAACGATGTGAAGATGGAACCAGGGGTTGGGACTGGGAAGAGGTGATTTGGGGCTGGGTGCTGAAAGTAGACAGTATGGAGTCCTTGAAAGTACACAGGCTTGGAATCATACTAACCTGGATTCAAATCCCAGTTCTGCTGTGTGACTCTGGACAAAAGACAGCCTTTCTGAGCCATGGTTTGTAAAACATAAGGATAATTGCTACTGGCAAAGGCTACACAAATAGGCAAATTGTGGGTGTGGGTTTCCCTCCCTCCACCCCAGGACCCAGGTAGGGACCATGTCCCCTGCCATTGCACTGGCCTTCCTGCCACTGGTGGTAACATTGCTGGTGCGGTACCGGCACTACTTCCGATTGCTGGTTGGCACGATCTTGCTGCGAAGCCTCCGAGACTGCTTGTCAGGGCTGCGGATCGAGGAGCGGGCCTTCAGCTACGTGCTCACCCATGCCCTGCCTGGTGACCCCGGTCACATCCTCACCACCCTGGACCACTGGAGCAGCCACTACGAGTACTTGAGCCATATGGGGCCTGTCAAAGGTCAGTGTTCCCTAGCCTTCTGCTCCAAGAAGTACCCCCAAGGCAGTGAAGGAATATTTGGGATCTGTTGCTGCTTTACTGGGTGAATAGGGCAGGTTCTTGATCCTCTTTTAGGGCCTGTTTTTTTTCTCATCTGGAAATGAGGAGCTTGGACTAAGTCATTTATTCAGCACACATTTATTGTCACCTCTTTTGTATTAGGAATGTGCTAGGTGCCAGGGAGGGGGTAGAGGCCACAGAGATGAACGAGCCATAAATGCTGGCCTCAAAGGAAGCATAATACACAGTGGAATAACCATCTCAGCAGATAACCCATAGCTTTGTAATTATCTGTCTCCACATTTTTCTTCTCCACCATGGAGGCTTCCACATACCATTTAAGGTAGCTGTCTGCCTGGATTTATCTCAATCCCAGCATAAGTGCTTTTAGGGTCTTATTTAAGAAATTCGGCTGTGTGGTGGTTCACGCCTGTAATCCCAGCACTTTGAGAGGCCGAGGTGGGCAGATTGCCTGAGCTCAGGAGTTTGAGACTGGCTTGGGCAACATGGCAAAAACCCATCTCTACAAAAAATGCAAAAATTACCTGGGCATGGTGGCACACACCTGTGGTCCCAGCTACTTTGGAGGCTGAGGTGGGAGGACTGCTTGAGCCCAGGAAGCTGAGGCTGCAGTAAGCCATGATTGTGCCACTGCACTCTCCAGCGTGGGTGACAGAGCAAGACCCTGTCTCAAAAAAAAAAGAAAAAAAAAAAGAAAAAGAAAAAAGAAAATAAAAGAAATTCAGAAATTCACTGGCTGGGCATGGTGGCTCGTGCCTGTCATCCCAGCACTTTGGGAGACCGAGGCAGGAGGATCACTTGAGCCCAGGAGTTCGAGACTAGCCTGGGCAACAAAGCGAGACCCCTGTTTGTACAAAAATTTAAAAATTAGCCGGGTGTGGTGGTGAGTAACTGTGGTCCCAGCTACTAGGCAGGCTGAGGTGGGAGGATTGCCTGAGCCTGGATGGTCAAGGCTGCAGTGAGCCATGATCACGCTACTGCACTCCAGCCTGGGCAACACAGCAAGACCTGGTCTCATAAATAAATAAATAAATAGAAGTTCGTCCAATTCCAAGATCAGAAATATATTCAATGAGCAATAAAAGGGGAATGAAACTACAAATTCTAACAGAGACCGTTCATAAATCTCAAAGATAGGGTGGTTGT
Organism: Trachypithecus francoisi; assembly: GCF_009764315.1. Lineage (NCBI taxonomy): Eukaryota > Metazoa > Chordata > Mammalia > Primates > Cercopithecidae > Trachypithecus > Trachypithecus francoisi. Next base: position 62,832,852 of record NW_022681473.1, read on the forward strand.
TTCTGCCTGGGACCTCATGGAGAAAGAGCAACATTTGAACTGAATCTGGAAGTTTTGAGTTGGCCAGGCAGATGGAGATGGGGGTGGGAAGGGCAAAGCCAGCCACGTATACACATGTGGCATGTAGGAATGAGAAAGCATGATGGATTCTGGGTACAGTTGTTTGGGATGGCTGTGATACAGGCCACAGGTGGGAAGTGCTGGGAGATGAACCTGGGAAGTAGAATAGGCTCAGGTCCAAGGTCCTGAATGCCAGGCTGAGGATCCCAAGTTCAATCCCAAAGGCCTTCAGCTCACAGGAGCCAAGGAGTAATAAGGTCAGATTGGTTGGAAAGATTCCAGGGCTGGTGTGAAGACTACACTGTAGGAGACGGGGACCAGGAGGGCAGTTGGGGCTATGGTACAAGAGACAGATGAGACCCCAGCTGGTTGGGAGCTGCAGTGAGGCAGGTGAGCATTTGAGATATCTTTCTATCAGGGGCCCTGCATTCGTCTCCCATGTCTTCTGCAACAGCCATCTCCCCACATAGGTCAGATCCTGATGCGGCTGGTGGAGGAGAAGGCCCCTGCCTGTGTGCTGGAATTGGGAACGTACTGTGGATACTCTACCCTGCTTATTGCCCAAGCCCTGCCCCCTGGGGGTCGCCTTCTTACTGTGGAGCGGGACCCACGCACAGCAACAGTGGCTGAAAAACTCATCCGCCTGGCCGGCTTTGATGAGCACATGGTCAGTCTCCCATCTCCCCACCCCAGATTTCTGTCACCCCAGGCCTTGCCCTAGCCAGACATCCCTTGTGAGGGACTCCCATCTAAGGAGAAGGAAGCACCTCCACTCTGGGGACTGTGATGCTGGATGGTGTGTGAGCTCCTGCCCTCCTGTCCCAAGTCATCTGCACATTATTTTCTGCCGGATGACAAAAGAAACACCTAAGAGAAAGGCCTGTGGAACCCAGCAAATTTGGGTCCAGCTCTTACTCTGCCTCTTGTTAGCTATGTGACCTTTAGCAAAGCATGCATCCTCTGAACCTCAGCTTCTTCACAGGCAGAATGGAAATCACAATACTGATCCTGACTTCTTAGGTTCTGAGGTCAGAGGAAATGTGAGAACACTCATGGGGAGCTAAGCCAGGACCTGGCATGAAGTAAGCCAGATCCTGGTGGGGTCTTCACTGGGAGAACAATTCCCCCCACCCTCACCTCCAGCTTCCCCTATCCTCACAGGTGGAGCTCATCGTGGGCAGCTCAGAGGAGGTGATCCCGTGCCTACGCACCCAGTATCAGCTGAGTCGGGCAGACCTGGTGCTCCTGATACACCGGCCACGATGTTACCTGAGGGACCTGCAGCTGCTGGAGGCCCATGCCCTACTGCCAGCAGGTGCCACCGTGCTGGCTGACCATGTGCTCTTCCCTGGTGCACCCCGCTTCTTGCAGTATGCTAAGAGCTGTGGCCGCTACCGTTGCCGCCTCCACCACACTGGCCTTCCAGACTTCCCTGCTATCAAGGATGGCATAGCTCAGCTCACCTATGCTGGACCAGGCTGAGGTCCAGGCCCAAGGGTACTTACTTACAGGGATGCCCACCCCCACCCCCACCCCCACCCAAGCAGGGACCTCAGAATCTGCTCCCTTTCCTGTTTGGGGCCTTGACACATGCTGGGCTCAGGGCTAGGGAGTCTCTCTTCCCACCTCTGACCCCTTTCAGCCTCTACACTGACCTCAAGTGTCAAGTTCTATCAGGCTGCTTGGTTTCACTAGACCCCCTCTTTCCAGGGAGAACCATGGACTGACAGCATTCTTTCTGAGCTCCCGACCCATCTCTGTCACTGATTTGCTGAGTGACTCCAAGGGAATCCCCACCTTGCTCTGAGATTTAATCTTCTCTCTTAACATGAAGGAAGCTGGATGGGAGAGCTCCAGGGACCTCCCAGTTCTCGGCCTCAGAAAGCCTCCCATCCTCAGCCCATGCCATTCTGGGTGGGATCAGAGGAAGTGGCAGACAGTGAGTTAGAGGCCCTGCAGGAATAGCTGGATGCAAGCTGGGCCAGAGAAAATGGCACAGAACCCTGGACCCAGGGCCAGGCATGCCCTGGCCTTCCCTAACCCTGGCCCACTTAGCCAATTAGGTGTGGCTGATGTCCCTTGAGTGCCCTCTCCCTAAAGCCCAAAAGACGACGCTGGACTCCTCTGGGCCCCACCGACAAATAGGGAATAGACATGGGGGGAAAATCATTCCTTTGTCTTTATTAAAGAAACTTAGAAAGAGACCAGACCTGGCAATCAAGGGGTGAGGTACTGGCCAGGAAGGTGGAGTGGGGCTCAGGCCCTGGGGATTTCAAGTGCAGACCGATGGCCTGGGAGGGGCCAAGGAGACCAGATCCTGGCAGCAGCTGAGGAGGTGCCCAAGGGCACTTTCAGGCACTGGGGCCATCAGCTGGTTCTGTGGGCAGGGGTTGGGGGTTGGGATGCAGGGTAGTTTGGGCTGGCCTGGAATCTCTCTGAGGCCACCCTGCCTTGTCTACCTAGATCATCCACTGGTCCTGATCCTGTTCGTTGCCTTCCATGTCCACCTGGAGAGGAGGCTGGGTGTGGGTGGGGAGAGGCCTCAGCCAGCCTCAGCCCCAGATCCTGCCCCTGGCTGGATCCAGGGTTTCTGTACCCTTTGGCCTTCAACTGGGTCAGGAGCAGGGGCCCAGGAAGAGAGGCCCTCCCCCATACCCCTTGCCTACCTCATTGACCTCTCCGTCATCAGGCGACTCATTGTAGTCATTCATCTCGTCCATGTCCTGCATGTCCTCATCATCCTCTGAGTCCTCTTCACTATCCTCATCGTCTTCATCATCCTCTTCTTCTTCGTCATCATAGTGCTGGTGGGCAGGACAGAGCCTGTAAGCCCTACAGGCCTGCGTGGACCAGTTCAAGAACTGACCCACTTGAACCTCTCTCTAGGGCCAATGAATGACCCCCCACCCCAACCCTCCCTCCTTGAGTCTAGCAGGCTGGTGCATGTTCTGCAGGACCTTAATGCTAGGCCCAATGCCCACCCCTTCTATCTCCCGTTTTTGCCCTTCACCCAGATCTGAGAACCACAACTGCTCTGGGTCAGAGGCAGGACATTCAGAATTAGAGCAGAGCCTCAGTCCACTGTGGCCCCCACACAGGCCCCACCTGCTAGAGCCACTCACCTCTGAGGCTGGCTTGCCAATAGGAACCAGGTTGTTGTCTTTCTCTGCGATGCTTTGGAGCTGTGGGCAAAGGCACAGAGGAACAAGGCCAGAGCCCAAGTAGGGCAGGTCAGGGGCATGGGACTGGCCCATTCTGCCCAGAAGACGAGCCACACGTGTGGGGGAGAAGCTTCCTCCCAGTTCTCAGGGCGATTCAATCCCTTTCTTGTCATCTGCCATTTATGAACTTGATCTAAATACTTAAACTCTCTGAGCCTTGGTTTTTTCGTATAATTATGGTGAGGATGAAGTGAGAGACTTACCAGCCTAGAAAGCGTCATCTGCTAGATCCTCAATAGTCAAAATTATTTCCTGTGCTTTAGGGAAAAGAGCTTGGGCTGAGTGTCAGCAACCTGGGCTCTAATCTGGCCCAGAAGTCACATGGTACCCCTGGAAATTAGGGTATGACAAGATGAGAACCTTGGCTCCCTGGCTCCCAGCCTGATTATTCCCAGCTGAGGGCAAATATTTCCGGAGTAAGGCTGGGTCATGGCCCACTGAAGGGGGTCTCTGTCTGTGCTGGGGTCTCTGTCTATGCGGGGTCTCTGTGCTGTGCTAGCTGCTCACTCACCCAGGCCTGATGCTGCTGTTCCTGCTGCTGCAGCTCTGTCTCTTCCACACAGGGTCGATCCAGATTAAACCACAGTGTCTCAGTCACACGAGGGAAGAGTGAGGGGAACAAAGTGGACATGGCTCCTAGACTGAGGGAAAGGGTCAAGTGAATGTGTTTTGCTTAGTTTTCGTTTCTAATTTGGTTGTAATCTGATTTAGGGATAGGGTGGAAGACAGCAGGAAAGCAGCCCCTCCCCCTAGGAATCAGACAGACCTGGCTATGAGTCCTGGCTCCAACACTTACTAGCTGTTTGACCTTGGCTGAGTCACTTAACCTTTCTGGGCCTCAGTGTCTTCATCTGTAAAATGGGGATAATAACAATTATACCACCGTCAAAGTTATTCTGATAATTAAGTAAATAATGGATAAATAAAGCTGTTTGCAGGGTGTTCAAGGAGGGAAGGGAATGGGAGTCAAGTGTAGGAATAGGAATCCAGAATGCAGACTGGCATTATGAAATTATATAAAATTAGAGGTAGCAGGGTTCTACTGAAATTATCCCTACCTCCTCCACACACTAAAACCTGCTTTTTGCACCTTTATGATGGCCCATACCACACCCACCCAGTGTCAGAAATTTAGGACACTAACGACCGCTCATGAATCACAGCCAAATGTTGGGGTGGGGGGATTGTAGCATATGCAAGCAGGGCTTAGTAAGACATTCTAGGAGGCATGAATAAGTGGATAAATAAGTAGATGTAAGATTGAATGGATGAACTAACATTATAAGGGTACAATCAGCTTTGAGCGGCTGAGGGAGCCAACCAAGAGGGCCAGATAACCTTTATTAAACTGAGGACAGGCAAACTGAGGCCCAGCGACAGGCAGAGACTGGCTTTAGGTCATACAGTGAGTCGGGGCTTAGAACTCCTCCGTGAAAGGGATGAGCAGGAGAAAAGAATTGATGCCTGGTCCTGCTTCTGTCCTAATTTATCTGACCGACCCAGGGCCAGCCGCTGCCCTTCCCTGTATCTCAGATTTCCAACCCGCGTAATTAGGTACGAGGGAAAACACCCTCATGTCCAAGAAGTTCTGACAGGCCAGAGATCTCGGCTCGGAAAGCCCAACCCACTGTCGCAAAGCCACCGCCCATTCTTTACTCATTACGGTAATGACCACGCAGTTGACCAACAGAAAGAAAGTAGGGCGGGACTCAAGACAGAAATTTGGCCTTATAGGGTTGCTAAACGCGAAAAAAGCGGGGCCTGGGTAGGGCCAATTAACTGAAAGAAATGCTGGGTGACAGGAAGTGACACCAATGAATGACGGACCTTGTGTGACGGGGTGGGGCTTAGTCTCGAGGAAGCGGCCAATGAACTGGAGCTCTTTAAGGGTTAAGGACTCTCAATATGGAGCTCCTGGGGAGTCGGGTCAAAGGAAATGGATTTCTGTGGGAGAAGAAGGAATTAAGGGGCAAGGAGACGGCGGCAGCCTTGTCTCTCTACTTACCGCGCCGGGAGACTGCAGCCGGCGGCGACCCGGAAGCGCTTCACTCAGCCTGAGCGGAAGAACCCACCAGAATCCGGGACTCACCAAACGCATGCGTCCTTCGTCTCCTTTTGTTCCCTGCTCCCGCCCGCTAAACCGGATGTGACGTTGACATACCTTAGTCACATTGTTAGGGAAGAAAGTGTGCAGTGCCTGCTTATCTGACCCGCCTCGAGTCTCAGCCAGTCGGCCTCTCCATCCTGGCCCCACTACTACGGCTACATTTAACCCCTGCTCCTTTGTTCCCAGGCACCATTTGCTTGTTAACCCCTTCTGAAGAATAGTTGACAGCAACCTCTTAGTGCGAGGGCCATTTGTCCTACTGCATCCCAGAAAACTAATCTGTTACTACTCCAGAATTGCTGGTTAATGTTATGTCCCTCCTGTCTGTGCTCTCTTGGCTTCAGTTTCCCGTTTGAGCACATTCATTCTTTTTTATTTTTGCTCTGAACAAAAATATTTGAGTTCCTATATTACTATATTCTAGGCCTTGCTAGAAACTGGGGATACATCTATGAAAATGATCGCTTCCCTGAAAGACCTCACAGTCCAGGGAAGCCAAACCCTGCAGACATGCAGTAGACTCAGTGATCTCTCTTAAGGTTGTCTGTTGAATTTTCACATTGGCGATTATGTACAGACTTGAATGACTAGTCAGCCTCAGGCACAGCATTCTGTTGCTTGGGGAATCTGCTGCCCTCCTCAGACCTGGGCCAAGTCCCCTTAGAGGTCAACCTTGTAACCTCTCCCATTCCTTTGCTGATGCCTCAGTTCCAGTAACCTCTGACTCAGCTTCCCCTTTAGAGATACTCATGCTTTCTGGCAACAGAGGTCCTTCAAACCCAATTCCTATTAAGCTCCATCACTTACCAGCCTCTTCCAGGGACAGCAGTCGTTCACATTTCCAGTACTGTCCTGGCTAGATGTGTGAGTTTTGGCAAGTCTGTTTGCTCTCTGAACTCAGCTTCTTTGTCAACCAGCATCATAATCTCTGCCCAGCCTTCCTTCTATCCTGGGCTGATGTGAAGATTGGATAAGAATTGTTCAAGAGGTCATGTACTGTGCATATTGAATGTGATTATATTGCCAAATAGCACCGTTTGTTATAGTTTTTCATTAAAGAGTACACTTTGCCTCTTGGAAATGACTACCTTTTTCATTCGTTCAACAAATACCTATTGAGTGCCTTAGTATATGTCCATCACTATTCTTAGTAGTGGGTATACAGTAGTAAACAAAACAGACCAAAAAAGTCCCTCTTTTCATAGAGCCTTCATTCTGAGAGAGGTAAACAATGAAGAAGATAGATAAATAAAATATGTAGTTTTAAGATTGCAGTAAATACTGAGGAGAAAAATCTGAGAAGTGGGAATAAAATATTTGCAGGAGAGGTGTTTTATTTTTGATTGGGGGGCCAAAGTCACTGGGAAGGTGACTTTTGAGTAAAGGTCTGAAGGAACAGAGAGCCTTCTGATATTTGTGGAAGAGCACTTCAGTGAGAGAGAATGGAAGTGCAGAGGGCCTAGAATGGTTTGGGCATAGTGTCCTCTAGGGCGAGTAATAGGTAGGACATGAGGAGTTAGGGAGTCAGTGGAGGGTTGTGAGCACAGGGTCCACACAATCTGATTTACATTTTAACTGAGTTACTCTGGCTGTTCTATAAAGAATAGACTGGGCGTAGGGGAAACAATGGCAGAAGCAGGGAGACCAGTTGGGAGCCTATTATGATAATCTAGAGGTAGTGGATGAGAAGTGGTTGAATTCTAAATTTAAATGGTAGAGACTACAAGGTTTGCTAACAGATGTAGAATGCCAGAATAAGAAAGGAGCCACGATTTTTGGGCTGAACAACTAGAAGATTGGCGTTGCCACTGTTTTGAGATGGGAAAGACTGGGGAGGTGATGAGGGAGGGATTTCTCTTTTTTTTGACGGGGAGATCAGGTTTGAGTGTGTTGAGTCTGAGATGACCATTAGAGTAGAGATGTTGAGGTGGCAGGGAGGCATATAAATCTGCAGGTCAGGGCAGAGATCTGGGCTGGATTTGGGAGTCATTGGGACATAGATGGTGTTTAAAGTCATGAGACTGGATGAGATCACCAAGGGAGTGAGTGTAAATGGAAAATAGTGTCCTCCAATATTCCGAATTTGAGGAAACTAGGAAAAGCAACAAACCAGATGGAGAAGGAAGACCAAAAAGATAAGTAGAAAGCTGGATGAGTTGATGGTATCTTGGAAGCCATGCAAAGAAAGGGTATTAGGAGGAGAAAATGGTCTACTACAGCCTCATTCTGTACAAAATTGTGCTTCTGTTTATTTCCCCAGCAGACCATGAGCTCCTTGAGGGCGGGGACTGAATGGTTACTATGTCCCCAGGGCCCAGCATGACCTTCTCCTGGATTCCTCATCTTCCTCCTGTGACCTGTGTCTCCATCAGTTTCTCCTCCGGCATCTTTTTCTTACAGGATTCCTACGTCAGGTACCGTTTGCCCTGTCCTTCGCTATAACTCCACCTGCTGGAAATTACCTAGTAACAGAGTTTATTTTGAAGGTCATCAGCCAGGCTCAGTAAGTCATGATGACTGGTTAGCTGGTGACATTTACTGAGTACCAACTGAGTGCCAGACACCTTTCTAGGCCCTGGGGACAGAGGAGAAGCAGAAATAATTCCTGCCCTAGAGAAAAATAGAGTATAGTGAGTACTAAGACAATTATAGACAATTATAGAGGAGGGTAATAATTGTTAAAATCTGGCCGGGTGCGGTGGCTCAAGCCTGTAATCCCAGCACTTTGGGAGGCCGAGACGGGCGGATCACGAGGTCAGGAGATCGAGACCATCCTGGCTAACATGGTGAAACCCCGTCTCTACTAAAAATACAAAAACTAGCCGGGCGAGGTGGCAGGCGCCTGTAGTCCCAGCTACTCGGGAGGCTGAGGCAGGAGAATGGCGTAAACCCGGGAGGCGGAGCTTGCAGTGAGCTGAGATCCGGCCACTGCACTCCAGTCCGGGCGACAGAGCGAGACTCCGCCTCAAAAAAAAAAAAAAAAAAATAATAATAATAATAATAATTGTTAAAATCAATGTATGTAGAGAATACATGAGAACACAGAGGAGGGGAGATGAATGGGTTCTGGACAAACTAAATTTAGGCTTTTGTTCCAGAAAAGAAAACATTTGAGTGGGCCTTGAGGGATGAGTAGGAGTTAAGCCCACTGGTAGATAAGTGGGAAGAGGGTGCACAAAGAGGCATCTTTCATTCAAGGGCATGTTTGGAGAACATTGAGAATCTGGGCAGAACTAGATGTGTGGGGTAGAGAGAGATGAGAAAGAATGATAGGGGACCCAGATAGGGAAGGTCTTTGGTGGCCCTATATGGAATGGATGGGATGGGATCCGGGCATCTTGGGTCTCACCTTTGTCTTATTGCTGACTTGCTGGGGACCCCAGGTAAATGTCTCCCCATTCACAAGCTTCCATGTTCTCTAACGTAATAGCCTAACCACGTCGCCAGCTCTGATGTGAGTCCCTGGAAGGAATTCCCCTAGCTTAACCCTTCCCATTCTTAGATTTTTACATTTGCCTTATTTGTGATTTATACAAACCAGGGCCTAGGAATGGAAAGCAGGGGCAGGATGGAGATTTCTCAACAGAAATCAATAAATCCAGAGCCCAGAGGCTGAAGATAGAAACCATGACTCTATGCAGATAATGCTCTAGGATCCAGGAAGGGCCAGATTTGAGTGGTGTGAATTCAGTGCTAGTAAGAGCTGCTTACTCATTCCTTTCATAAGCCTTGAGGAGCATGGCTGACCCTGGTAGGGGACAGAGGAGAATGTCACAGTCACAGTCACTACCTTTCATACATATGGAGGGATGGTTGGTCTCCAGAGGGTTTTCCCACTCATAGTCTCCACTTATCCTTAGCCCAGCCCTGGGAATTCTGCCTTCATTTAGCAGATGAGGAACCTGAGGCTCAGGAAAGTAAAGCAGCTTGTCTGAGGTGAAGCTACAACTCAAGAATGTCAAAATCTTGCATTGTTCCACAAATCTTCCTTATGGGCTGGTATGTGCTTGCCGATGGGGACTCACAGAGGAATCCGATTTGAGCCCTAGTCCTCTTCAACTACCCGGTATGGTGTGGGTACCAGACTAACGCAAGTCATTTGGCCCTTTAGGCCAGATCTCTGTGTGATTCATGTGTATTTCCCCGGCACCTTGCACAGTGTCTAGCAAAGTAGTCACTCAACAAATGTTTATATAAGATGGATTTGTTTCCTTGGGTCTAATGGAATTATAGTTCACATGAAGAATGGTATAACAGGGATAGGTTCTAAAAAGAGAAAAGTGGTAATGTTAAAAAGAGAAGAGCAGTGTGGGAGGGGAGGTGGAGAAGGCTCCTCAGGAGATGAGACCTTGCAAGAGGAGTTAGGAAAGAATATTCTAGTCAAGAGCAGACAGTATGTGCAGAAGTACAGAGGCCTGAAAGGGTGTAGTGTGCCCAGGACATGACATTGACCACGGGCCTGTTGTGTGGCCATCTTGGTGATGGGCACTACGAAAGAAACAGGACCAGGAGACAGTACCCTGTGCTCAAAGGACGAGGTACACCCTTGGAGGAGGACAGGGACATGCTGAGAAAGGCTTCCTTGAGCAGGGGAGACTTCAGCTGGGTCTTGAAGGATGCTTCAGAGTTCAAGTCAGAGAGGAGGAAAGAGGAAGCCTCCCAGGTGGGAGGGGCCTCTTTAGGCAGGGGCTGTGGTGGGAGGGAATGAGGAGAATGCCCAGGCAGGAGAGCATGGTGTGTGGAGGGCAGGTTGGTGGGGTGGGAGGGGCTGGAGAGCTCCACTGGGTGGGCTAGCTGAGGGAGTGCACCTTAGCCCTTAGTATGGGGTATAAGGCTTGTTCTGCCTCGTGGTCACTCAACACCTCATTTATTTCCCATCATTGTGGCCTCTCTGGACCTGATTCTGAGCTGGGGATGGATAGATGCGTTGGAAGGGATCTCTGTGAATTATCTTCCAGTTCCCTAGAAAGCCAGCCCCAGGAGAGGTGCTCCAGCCAGGTCCCTATTTGCATGGTGGTTTTGCATGTATTTGCTTACCACAAATATATGGTAAGGTTTCCTCACTAAGGTTTAATGGGCTAAGGTTTCCCCATTCTGACTATAGCAAAATAGACACAAAGTTTGAAGAGGGGCCCTCTGCATTGGAGGCAAAGGCTGAGGAGACACAGACCTACACACACACACACACACACACACCCTCACTTTTATGCAGAATGAAGGCTCCCCGGAGATACCCGTGTCCTAATCCTATGGTGTCTATCTTACCTGGCAAAAGGGACTTTGCAGGTGTGGTTAAGGTTAAGGACTTTCACATGGGGTGATTATCCAGGTGGGCCCTATCTATTTACACGAATCCTTAAAATCAGATCGACTAGACAAGGAAGAAGCGTCAGAGAGATACTACATTGCTGACTTTGAAGATGGAGGAAGGGGCCATGAGCCAAGGAACACAGGCAGCCTCTAGAAGCTGAAAAGGGCAAGGAAATGGATTCTTCCCTAGAGCCTCCAGAAAGGAACAAAGACCTGCTGACATCTTAATTAAAAAAAATTTAAAAAAATTTTTTTTGAGACAGAGTCTTGCTCTGTCCCCCAGGCTGGAGTGCAATGGTGGCATCTCAGCTCACTGCAACCTCTGCCTCCCAGGTTCAAGCGATTCTCCTGCCTCAGCCTCCTGTGTAATTGGGATTACAGGCGCCCACCACCACGCCTGGCTAATTTTTGTACTTTTAGTACAGATGGGGTTTCGCCATGTTGGTCAGGCTGGTCTCAGGTGATCCGCCTGCCTTCGCCTCCCAAAGTACTGGGATTACAGGTGTGAGCCACTACACCCGGCCCCTCATACCCTAAATTGAGACCCATGTTATACTTGTAACCTACAGAACTGTAAGTTAATAAGCTTGTGTTTTTTCCTGGGCACAGTGGCACATTCCTGTAGTCCCAGCTACTTGGGAGGCTGTGGAAGGCATGTTACTGGATAGTGCCCGGTAGTTTCAGGCTCTTGGTGTTCTGAACAAAGAACTGGACTAGACACACAGAGATAGCAAAGCAGCAAAAGCTTATTAAGCACGGTATTACACTCTCGGAGGGAGAGAGTGGACTGACCTCTGGCAGATGAGATCAACATTAGTTTGGTATACTCTGGGGCTTTTTGTGTGTGTGTGTGTGTGTGTATGTGTGTATGTGTTTCTTCTCTTCCCAAAGCTGCCTAATCTCTAGCCAGTGTCTGCCTTTTTTATTGATAGATATGTTGCTTAGTTACTTTGGCCCTTGTGTGTCACCTGCACCCCATAATTTTAAGTACATGCATGATTTGCAGTCCATATGCACAAGCTTCAATGAGCTAATTACCATACAGGGTCATTTTAAGGATACTTTTTATCTTTAATGTGCATGCCCATCTCTAAGGAGCTGCCCCTGACAGGTTTGGTCCAGATTTAGCCCACATGGGGGCTTCTTTCTCACTTTTGTTTTGGCTGTTCTGCTTCTTATCTCGCTTCTTGCTCACCTCCCCCTTCAGCTTGCTTCTGCTCCCTGCTTTTACTCATTCTGCCCTTGATCCAACTTTTAATTCCCTTTACTATTCTCCTGCTATATTTTTCCTCTTCCCCTGCTCAGGAGGATCACTTGAGCTGAGGAGTTTGGGACCAGCCTGGGCAACAGAGCGAGACCTTGTCTCAAAAATCAATCAATCAATTAATTAATTAATTAATTTGTGTTGTTTTAAGCCACTTAGTTTGTGGTAGTTTGTTATGGCACCAACAGAAAACAAATGCACAGGCACACACATATATCCTCCCACCCCGATGGACAATGAACCACAGTCATACATGCTCAGGCAGACACAGGCAGGGAGACCCAGGAACATCAGCTGGCCCTAAGTGGGTGCTGGGGAGAAATGAAGCTTCAGGTGTGTGCTGCGGGGTGGGGTGGTAAGGCCTGCTCCTTGGCTGGTGTGGAGAAACTTTGACCACATTTATCAGGCTTAACTTTGCTCTGCTTCCTCTCAGTCTTTACATCATACTTTTAGCAACCTTTACAACATTTTGTCCTAAACACTGTTGCGAATACATGTATGAACCTCAAAGACTATACTAAATGAAATAAGCCAGTCACAAAAGGACAAATACTGTAGGATTTCACTTTTCTGAGGTTCCTGGAGAAGTCAAATTCAGAGACAGAAAGTAGGATGGTGGTTGCCAGGGGCTTGGGGAGTAGGGAGTTATTACTGTTTTGGGTTTTTTTTGTTTGTTTGTTTTTATGGGTATCCTGTTTCTACTTAAAGAGTTATTACTGTTGACCCATGAACAACACAGGTTTGAACTGCATGGGTCCGCTAATATGTGGATTTTTTTCAATCAATCACAGATAAAAAATATAGTCTTCAGAGGATGCGAAACCCACATATGTGAAGGGTGGGACGTCAGTATGTGTGGATTTGGGTATGGGGGGGCTCCTGAAACCAATCCCCTACATCTGTTGAGGGAGGATTGTATTTAATGGATACATTTTCAGCTGGGGAAGATAAAAAGCATTCGGGATGAGCCTGGTCGTGGTGGCTCACACCTGTAATCCCACCATTTTGGGAGGCCGAGGTGGGAGGATTACTTGAGCGCAGGAGTTTGAGACCAGCCTGGGCAACATGGCAAAACCCCATCTCTACCAAAAATACAAAAATTAGCCAGGTATAGTGGTGTGTGTCTGTGGTCGCAGCTACTTGGGAGGCTGAGGTGAGAGGATTGTTTGAGCCCAGGAGGTAGAGTAGAGGTTGCAGTGAGACAAAATGGTGCCATTGCACTCCAGCCTGGGTGATAGAGCAAGAACCTGTCTTTAAAAAAAAAAAAAAAAGGAGTTCTGGATGGATTCACAACAATGTGAATGTACTTAATGTGAGTTTACTGAACTGGACATGTAAAAATTGTTAAAATGATTTTTATTGTATGTATGTTGCCACAATTAAAAAAAAAAAAAACTTGTAGATTAGGCACCATTTTGGAGAATGGGTTCAGGGGAGCCTCCAGTCAACCTCCCCATACTGCAGTGCAGCTGGAAACTTGATAACTGGTTCTCTGACACCTCGCCATCACTCCCAGCCCAGTGCCACATATCCCAATCTCCATGCCCCACTCCAGTCCAGAGCCATCTGTTGCCTGGGCTACTGCAATAACTGGCTAACTTCCCACCACACTACACTTCGAACCATACATGGCTGCCTAAAACCTTTCCCTGGTTTCCCATTGCTTTTAGCCTGTGAGTTGAAGTCCTTGCCAGGCAAGATCTGGCCCTGCCTGCCTGTCTACCCTCATCTACAGCCAACCTCCTTCTTGCTTTCTGCACCCCAACCACACCCCAACAGTTTTGCAGATCTTCAGACCCACTAAAACATGTTCTGCCTCAGGGCCTTTGCACAATGCTTCTGTTGCCTGGGACGCAGTCCTCCTTCTTTACTGGGTCAGCTCCCTCCCTTTTGGTCTCAGAGAGGTCCCTCCTGCAGCCCCAAACCAGATTAGCTCTGGTGCAAGGAGCACTCTTCCACAGTATCTTCTCTTTTTCTCATAGCACCTCACCTAATACATACACTCACACACACATTTATGTGTGTATGTGTGTGTGTGTATATATATAAAATACATATATTATATATATGTATGTATATATAAAATACATGTATTTTATATGTATGTATGTGTGTATATATATAATGTGTGGTAAAATATATATAACAAAAATTTTACAATTTTCGCCTTTTTTTCCTTTGGACACTGAGTTTTGCTCTTGTTGTCCAGGCTGGAGTGCAATGGCGCGATCTTGGCTCACTACAACCTCTGCCTCCCGGGTTCAAGTGATTCTCCCACCTCAGCTTCCGAAGTAGCTGGGATTACTACAGGCATGTGCCACCATGGCCTGGCTAATTTTGTATTTTTAGTAGAGATGGGGTTTCTCCATGTTGGTTGGGCTTGTCTCAAACTCCTGACCTCTGGTGATCTGCCCACCTCAGCCTCCCAAAGTGCTGGGATTACAGGTGTGAGCCACCGTGCCTGGCCAATTTTAGCCATTTTTAAATGTACAATTCAGTGGCATTAAGTACATTCACATTGTGTGTAACCATCACTACATCCATTCCTCAGAACTCTCATCTTTTCCAAGTGAAACTCTGTAATTAAACAGTAGCTCCCCACCCAGCCTCCCCAAGCCCCTGGCACCCACCATTCTACTTAGTCTCTATGAATTCTGACTGCTCCAGGTACCTTATGTAAATGGAATCATACAGTATTTTTCTTTCTGTAATTGGCTTATTTCACTTAGCATAATGTCTTCAAGGTTCATCTATGAAGCTGTTGTTGCATGTGTCAGAATTTTCTTCCTTTTTAAGGCTGAGTAATAGTCATTTGTACATATCACATGTTGCATATCCATTCATCTTTTGATAGACATTTGGATTGTTTCCACTTTTTGGTTATTGCAAATAGTACTGCTATAAAAATGGTTGAACAAATACCACTTATTTTAACTATACATCTAATTGTGTGCTTATTCGTTTAAGTTGTGCCTGTCTTCCTCACCTCTGGGTGTCACAAGTGTTCACCAGCTATCCTCAGTACTCAGCACAGTAACTGGGCATCAGTAGATATTCATCAAGTATCTGTTGAATGAATGAGTGAGACACCAAAATGTATCTACTGTACATATATGGTGTCTGTAGTGTGCAGGGAAGAGCAGAAGACTTGAATCTGGGGCCCAGCTCATTGATTCCTCATTGCATGCTCTGACCTTGATCAAGGCCCTTCACCTTTGTAAACCAAAGAGTATCTGAGACAAGTCTCAATCAATTTAGGAAGTTTGTTTTGCCAGGGCTAAGCATGCACCCATGACACAGCCTCAGGGGGTCCTGACAACATATGCCTAAGGTGGTTGAGGCACAGCTTGGTTTTATATATTTTAAGGAGACATGAGACATCAATCAATATATGTAAGGTATACATTGGTTCAGTCTGGAAAAGTGGAACAACTTGAAGTGGGGTGGGGGTCTTCCTAGTCATAGGTAGTTAAGAGACAACCATTTGCATTCTGTTGAGTTTCTGATTAGCCTTTCCAAAGGAAGCAATCAGATATGATATGCTTTTATCTCAGTGAGCAGAGGGATGACTTTGAGTTCTGTCTGTTCTGTGTCCACAAATTATGAGGAACGTATGTAGTTTTTCTTCTTTTTAATCTTAGTAGCTATCTTTTCTTGGAATAGAATGTGAGGCAGGTTTGCCCTAAGCAGTTCCCAGCTTGACTATTCCCTTAGTAATTGACTTGGTCTTAGTAATTGACTTTTCCCATAGTAATTGACTTGCCCTTAGTAATTTTGGGGCCCTAAGATTTATTTTCCTTTTACACCTTCAAACCTCAGTTTCCCCATGTGTAATGTAGGGGCACTGTCAGCCCCACAGGGTTCTTGTCAGGGTCAAATGAAACAATACGTGTGATGGGGTTCAGCTTCTGACCCAAGGAACTTCTCAGTGACCTAAGCTAGAGGCCTTGATCTAAGTACCGAGGGAGAGAGGAGGCTCCAACTAGGGGAGCTGACTGACTGGATTTGAATCCAGCCCAAGGTCTATTACCCATCCTCTGAGGACCTTGGCTGTGTATTCATTTCCTATAGCTGCTGTAACAAATTACTACAAACTTGTTGGGTTAAACCACACAGATTTGTTCTCTTTCATTTCTGGAGGTCAGAAGCCATAAATCAAAGTGTCAGCAGGACTACATTCCTTGTGGAAGCTTCCAAGAACAATCAGTTTCCTTGCCTTTTCCAGCTTCCAGAAGCTTCCTACATGCCTGGTGGTCCCCCTTCCTTGCATCCCTCTAACCTCTTGCTTCCACCTTTATGTGTCCTACTACTCTCTCTGAGCTGCTGCCTCCCTCGCATAAGGATTACATCAAGCGCATTCAGAAAATCCAGGATCATCTCCCCATCTCAAGACCCATTTCTTTTTTTTTTTTTTTTTGAGGCGGAGTCTTGCTCTGTCTCCCGGACTGGAGTGCAGTGGCTGGATCTCAGCTCACTGCAAGCTCCGCCTCCTGGGTTTACGCCATTCTTCTGCCTCAGCCTCCCGAGTAGCTGGGACTACAGGCGCCCGCCACCTCGCCCAGCTAGTTTTTGTATTTTCAGTAGAGACGGGGTTTCACCGTGTTAGCCAGGATGGTCTCGATCTCGACCTCGTGATCCGCCCGTCTCGGCCTCCCAAAGTGCTGGGATTACAGGCTTGAGCCACCGCGCCCGGCCAAGACCCATTTCTTAATCACATTTGTAAAGTCCCTTTTGCCGTATAAAGTAACATTTGGACATTCCAGATATTAGGACATGGACACAGGTACCATCTCTCTCCCATGTGGGCCTCAGTTTGCACTTTAGGAAAGTAAAGAGCATTGGTCATGCCCTGTCCTCCCTGTCATCCTTGCTCTGTGGAGTTCTCCCTGAGGCAGGAATATTGGGTGGAGGCCAGAGGGTTGGGTCCTACCTGCCTGACTACTCTAGCACCCAAATTCTCACAATCTTGTCACCAGCAGTTATAGCCCCAGGGCCTGGCTGTCCCCCAACCTGTGTTCCAGCACTCCACCGTTCCCTTCCATTTCCTGGGTGCTTCTGATGCAGGACTTTTTCTGGGACGCTTTGCCGGACTCACAAGAGGGGTGCCCTGTTTATTCGGTCTGCCATGCTCAATCCCTTGCAGGAGGGAGCACATGAGTGAGTGAGTGCAGGATCTGGTTGGCTGTTCCAGGTGCTGACAGCAGCAAGCTCCATGCAGGGCCCTCAGCCAGTCCAGGTGCGAGTGAGCAAGGGCAGGATCCAGCTGGCTGCTCTGGGCACTGGCAGGAGAAATCTCCATATGGGGCCTGTGGCAGTGCCCAGGTGGGGGTGCCCATGACCCTGAAACCCCAGGGAGGGTATTACAGTGCTCTCCTAGTTCTGCTGTCCATGGACGGTGGTGTGTTCACAGCTCAGTTGGCCCCTTGCCTTGTTGCATGGGGTGGTTGCCCTCTGCCAGCAAGGGCAAAGAGCCAGTGTGACAGCCTTTCTGGGTACCCACACTTGGTGGGTCCAGAGCCCTTGGCCAGTGTCCAAGAAGAATGAGGTTGTGCAGACAATTGAAGGTTGATGAAGGCGGAGACTTTTATTAAGCGATCAAAACATCTCTTAGTGGAAAGGGGAACTGGAGAGGAAACAGGAAGGGCCAGTTATCTTTTATCTTTCCCCGAAGTCAGGCTGTCTCTTCTGTAGTCCAGCCATCTCTTCCATGAAGTCTGGTTGTCTCCTCAAAGTCTTCTCAAAGTCCGGCCATCTTCCCCTCTACTGACTGAGTCTGGGGCCTTTATATGCACAGGATGGAGAGTGCATGCTGATTGGTTTGTGGGTATGCAAAACAGGTTAAAGTGAAGACACCACTCAAAGATGGGCACGACAGTGTAGAAAACCAATTAGGAAAAGGTAAGTATTTGTAAAATAGCTGAAGGGTGGGGATCAATCAGAGGAAAGGACAACAAGTGGGAAGACAAGTTTTCAATCTGGTCTGAGGATTTAGCTTGTAGCTTGGCTTTCAGGCTTTAAACTGGCTTTGGCTTGAAGGTGGGATTTCACCAGGGACCAGTCCCTATTTGTCTAGGCATTTGGCTGCCTCCTGTCCCTCTCATTTCCCCCTCTGAAGAGGTACAACTACCTGTCGTTAGAATAGAGACAATCAACTGCTTCCTGCTGACAGGGGGTGCTGTTTTGGGCAAACAGCAATCAGAGCTCCCTCAGGGGCCTATCTAAGGGTCCTAGGTTAAAGGGAGCCATCATTCAAGGCTCTGGTTACTTGACTGTTCAGAGTTTGATGGCCTCTAAGTGAGAAGAAACAATTTGGGTTATTAGATGACATGTATCAAAATGGAACAACAAGGGGGTAAGGACAGCTCAAAAATCCCAAGGCTGCTGACATGCCCAGATAACTGGTGGCTATAGTTATACCTGCTAAGATTTGGGTGCATGGGGCTTGGCTTTGGTTTGCTCCCTTGGTTTCATTTTCCCAAGAAAACCTCCAGATTATGGGCACCACATCCTATTTACTCCTATCACCTGGCAGGATTTGCAGGATAATTGCCCAGAACTAGAATATTTATTCATATTTTTACATTACCCATCCCTTCTGTTTCTTCTGAGCCACAATCAGAGATCACTAGTTGGTTCACAGGAATAAGGAGGATTAGTCTAAAATGTAGGCAAAAGCTTAGAAACAACTGACACTAGAATTTAATGACAAGTGTATGATAAATTTTGAAACATAATATTTTTTCTCTCTCCAGTCATCATTTCTATTAAAAATAAATCACGATAGGACTGAGTTGCTTGCAAAATAAACTTTGGTCTTATACTTGGCCTAGTCTTTTGCATAAAGTGCAGCAAGAATAATTATGTTCACATAGGCTTTTAAAATGGGCTTTGATGGAACTCTGTTTCACAAGGAATCTCAAGTAGGACCTTTTAAAGCTGAGCTCAGCCATGGGTTTGTACCCTCAAATACCTATGAGTTGGGTAAATTCTTCTTTTCTCGAGGTCCCCAGATAACATAGGACTCCTGGCCCTTTAGAAAATGATATTCTTTACTCACCACAGGTTAGGAATCCTGTCCAGGGACTGTGTAGACAAGGTATGAAGCCAGTTTTCCCAAGAGGATTTTATTGGCTCTGCAAGTCAAGCTTGATTCCCTAAAGGAAAGCACACCATTCCAGTCAAATCCTTGGTAACATAACCAGTTTCTCCAGTTGCATCCTGCTGCAAAAGAAAATGGATTCTTATTGCACTGATGCAAATAACTGTATTCTGTAAGTTAAGAATATTCACAAATAGTTTCCAAATTCTAGATAAACCAGGCAGAGAGAAATATGCTCCAAATTTTGTTCACAGGAGTATATCTTACTCAATTGTTAAAAGCTGTAGATAGCTCAAAAGAAGTTTCCTTGATTCTGGAAAAAACAAAACAAGGATCAGCAATTTTTAAGCAAAAAGTTAAAAAGGATTACTTCAGTTTTCTATTAGTTCAGTTTATTCACTTAACTCTTGTCCTGCTTGATATTCGTGGGCATTTCATCTCTTTATGACTCCTGTATGCTTTTCCTCTGTTCCAATGTCACCATCTCCAAAGTCATCAGAAACCTGCATTTGAGGGCACCTTTCAAAGTCCAATAGCTGACCACAAATCATCTTTTGAAAAGGGTCAGGCCGGGCGCGGTGGCTCAAGCCTGTAATCCCAGCACTTTGGGAGGCCGAGACGGGCGGATCACGAGGTCAGGAGATCGAGACCATCCTGGCTAACATGGTGAAACCCCGTCTCTACTAAAAATACAAAAAACTAGCCGGGCGACGTGGCGGGCGCCTGTAGTCCCAGCTACTCGGGAGGCTGAGGCAGGAGAATGGCGTGAACCCGGGAGGCGGAGCTTGCAGTGAGCCGAGATCCGGCCCCTGCACTCCAGCCTGGGCAGCAGAGCGAGACTCCGTCTCAAAAAAAGAAAAAAAAAAAAAAAAAAGAAAAGGGTCAAAACAAAATAACAATTGTCTGTGAATAACAAAATATCCTTGGGTAGTTGCACTCAAAAACATGATTGACAAAGAAAGTTGGTTTTTCTCTGTGGTTTATAATAACTTAACGCAATAACCTTAATTATGACTGATAGCATATACTCAGACATTTGAGTTTTAGAAGTCCCAAACAATTAGGCCAGGCACCATGGCTCATGCCTGTAATTCCAGCACTGTGGGAGGCCAAGGCAGGTGGATCATGAGGCCAAGAGATCTAGATAATACTGGCCAACATGGTGAAACCCTGTTTCTACTAAAAATACAAAAATTAGCTGGGCATGGTAGCACATGCCTGTAGTCCTAGCTACTCAGGAGGCTGAGGGAGGAGAATCACTTGAACGCTGGAGGTGGAGATTGCAGTGAGCCAAGATCATGCTACTGCACTCTAACCTGATGACAGACTGAGACTCCATCTCAAATAAATAAATAAATAAATCCCATACAATTTTGGAACATATATTAATATTATTCACTAAAATATACACTGAAGAAGGTCATACATTATTTTTATTTTGGCAATCCCATGTAACTAAATGTGTTAAATAATCCTGTTTACCTCTCTTTTGGATGCTCCGGGGCCTTCAGTAGCATCCAAAAGTTAGGGATTAGAAAAGACAACCTTGAACCTGAAGTTTGATTTTGGGAAGTCTGTCGAACATATTAAAGATTTAAAACACTTAATATTTTGAAATAGAACTCCAGATTACCATGTTATTTATTTTAGCCAAAATGATGACTCAAAAATTTTAAAACAAGGCAAAAACCTTTCATTATCCTTTACTATTACATGAAAATCTTCAAGAAAGTCAAATTTCACCATTGCATGTAAATCTATTTTCAGTAGTCTCAATTACATGTTGTAATGGTAACTCTTAGCAATTTTTAATTTTAATGTAAAACCTGGTAAGTTATTTTAATTATGTACTAGGTACAGATAAAGTGTGACTCTTTCCAGCATAGTTAAGGGTGTGGTGAATTCCATATGTCCCCAGACCTTACCAAATTGTAAAGCAGGCAGGTCAAACAGTTCTCAAAAGCCAAAGAAGCAGTTTATAACCTTATAACATTTAGCAAACCTAGTATCTGACCCGCATGTGTTAGACCGCATATTTTCATTTTGATGACATTTGTATTTTACCAATTATCTTCAAAATTGTTTTTCTTTCTCAAAGATTAAAGTCACATGAACTAAAAGGCAATACAGCTTTTGTTTTTCCTTCAAAAAATGTTTGATCTAAGCACTTATTTTCTTTAAGCGAATTAGAACTCTTTTTTTATATAAGCATCACACATAAATAACACATATGTGATTACACAGACAGACAGAAGTTTCAGTAGTTGTAAGATTTTTAATTTGCCAATCTCCTAATTGGATTATTGGCCTCAGGATGGAGTACTTCAAGAAGCAGGGCTAGGAAAGCATGCAGTTTCCAGGGCCTAATAAGCATAGCTGGAAGACAAAAACAGAGTTTGAAAAGGATCTATCTGCTTTTAATTCGTGGGGTTCTGTAAGAAAAACAGAGTTGTTTTTTCTTTTTTTCCAAAATGGGATCTGTGGCAACTTCTCTGTTTTTCCCAAGGAGTCTCATGCTCTCAGAAGTTATCTTAAGGCCTCTCACGCATGCATTAAGAGTGACAAGACAAATTGGAGAAAAATAATTCAGTTGACTGAGAAAAAATTGTTTTTCAGAAAAACAAGATCCACGAAGAGAAAAACACAAAGGTCTTTTAAATATACCTATAGCTTGGATATCCACTTTTAATTAAGCTGGACACTCTTTAAGATAACCCTTTTAAATCCCTTAGTACCCAACTTTAGCCATGTCAAGCCACCAATATTTCTGGCTTTTGAACTTTACCATTTCTTTTAACATTTTGCACAGGGAGAGAGAGGCCAGAGGTCTGACTGGCAGAAAACTTTTACCCTTCTGTCCGCATGTCAGGCCTCTGGGTTCCCTTCCCCCAAGCTCAGTTTTTTTGTTTGTTTGTTTGTTTTTGAGACGGAGTTTCACTCTTGCCACCCAGGCTAGAGTGCAATGGCGTGATCTCAGCTCACTGCAACCTCGCCTCCCGGGTTCAAGCAATTCTCCTGCCTCAGCTTCCTGAGTAGCTGGGATTACAGGCACATGCCACCATGCCTGACAAATTTTTTTTTTTTTTTTTTGAGACAGAGTTTCGCTCTTGTTGCCCAGGCTGGAGCGCAATGGTACAATCTCAGCTCACTACCACCTCCCCCTCCCAGGTTCAAGTGGTTCTCCTGCCTCAGTCTCCTAAGTAGCTGAGATTGCAGGCATGCACCATCACATGCAGCTAATTTTGTATTTTTAGTAGAGATGGGGTTTATCCATGTTGGTCAGGCTGGTCTCAAACTCCCGACCTCAGGTGATCCACCCGCCTCGGCCTCCCAAAGTGCTGGGATTACAGGTGTCTGAGCCACCGCACCTGCCTAATTTTTGTATTTTTAGTAGAGACGGGGTTTCACCACATTGGCCAGGCTGGTCTCAAACTTCTAACCTCAGGTAATCTGCCCTTATTGGCCTCCCAAAGTGCTGGGATTACAGGCGTGAGCCACCGCACTCAGCGCCCCCTGCCCCAAGCTCAGTTTTCAGTTAAGCAGTTTAAGGTTTGAGAAATTAACTTTTCCCAGTCTGGGGGATGCATCTGAGGGGAGTGTCCTGTGTCATGGGGACATGATTACCTGTCTGCAAAGAGAGGACAGAGGAGAAAAAAGGAAAACGAAGGCATTTTTTTTTTTTTTCAAAGAAGACCCAGTGATTCAGGAGGCATTTGAGAGAAGTACAGACTGAAGATGATTGGTTACCCATCTGGAAAGAGGGGAACAAGGCAGCTCTTAGTTCCTTTCTCTTCCCAGCAAATACCCGGGGTACATTAGGAAGACAAAGAAGAGGTGTCCCTCTTGTTAGTTTTTTTTTGGGGGGGGTGGGGATACACAGTC
The DNA here is from genome assembly GCF_009764315.1 of Trachypithecus francoisi. Taxonomy (NCBI): domain Eukaryota; kingdom Metazoa; phylum Chordata; class Mammalia; order Primates; family Cercopithecidae; genus Trachypithecus; species Trachypithecus francoisi. The sequence goes on from NW_022681473.1 coordinate 62,855,795, forward strand.
TCACTCTGTTGCCCAGGCTGGAGCACAATGTCATGATCTTGGCTCACTGCAACCTCCACCTCCTGAGTTTGAGTGATTCCCCAGCCTCAGCTTTCCCGTTAGCTGAGATTACAGGTACATGCCACCATACCTGGCTAATTTTTGTATTTTTAATAGAGACAGGATTTAGCCATGTTGGCGAGGCTGGTCTTGAACTCCTCACCTCAAGTGATCCACTTGCCTCAGCCTCCCAAAGTGCTGGGATTACAGGTGTAAGCCACCACGCCTGGCCACCCCTTCTTTCTTCCATCCTTATATCCCCGAGTCCAGGTGACCTTGGCAGGGTGCCACCCATGGGTGTGAATGTGGCTTTTACCCATGTTGACAGGTGGCCTAGGGGGTGGGAATTATCCACACTCACCCACGTGCTGCTTGTCCCCCTGCTGTCATAACCTTTGAATTCCCCAGACCTCATTTATGCCATGAGTACTAGCATGACCTCTATCCATGAAATAGGGGCTTGGCTTACTCAGCAGGAATTAATCATGCTCACCTGCACTGTACCCTTTAACTTCCATTGTTGTCTGCCTCTGGATCCCTCAGATCCAGTTTTTCTTTCTTTTTTTTTTTTTAGACGGAGTCTTGCTCTGTTGCCCAGGCTGGAGTGCAGTGGCACGATCTCGGCTCACTGCAAGCTCTGCCGCCGGGTTCACGCCATTCTCCTGCCTCAGCCTCCCGAGTAGCTGGGACTACAGGCACCCGTCACCGCGCCCGGCTAATTTTTTGTATTTTTATAGAGACGGGGTTTCATCGCGTTAACCAGGATGGTCTTGATCTCCTGACCTTGTGATCCGCCCGCCTTGGCCTCCCAGAGTGCTGGGATTACAGTCGTGAGCCACCGCACCCGGCCAGTTTTTCTTTCTAAGGCTTCATACTGAAGCTTGGAATTGAGTTTGGGACAAAAAAGTGTCTCGAGAGTGCATGGATTCATGTAAATTAAGTCCCAGATGACCCTTGCCAAATTTGCAGCCAGAAGCTGGTGGGTCACTCCCCCATTGCTTCCCTATCATAAGCAGACTACTAAGGTAGGCGAAAAAAACTTCTCACATAGAAAAGCTCCCTATACTTGCAGGGCTATGTGAAATCCTGACATGGTGGAGAAAAGAGTGGGGGGTGGAAACAGCCTAAGTATCATAGTGTGGGGAGGTGCCTGGGGGTAAAAAAGCCTCCTGCTTTGTGCACATGGGTCCCTTCAACTGGGAAAAGACTGTTAATCACTGTACCTTCCTTGCTTCTAAGAACAGACAGAAATCGCATTTTTCCAAATTGCATAGCTGATGGCTGGGCCAGATGCTCGTTCTACCTAGTAATACCTCTGCAGTTTGCAGCAATACCCTTAACATTATAAAAGAAGAGACAGAAGCCATTTCAAAACGTGAAAGAAGGAAGGAAGAGTTGCATAGAAAAGTCTATGGGTCTTGGCCGATGTTCTAACAGGCGGTTGGGGACCAAGCCAAGTCTAGGGGCCTTATGGCAACGCCAGGGAGTGCCCTCAGCCAGATGACTTCAGTTGCCCCAGGATCTTATTCCAGTCCTACGTGACAGCTAGTCCTCTGTGAAGGGAAACAGGCCAACATTCCTTTCACCTAAAAGAGAGAGAAGGATGGCAGAGCCACATCCGGCCCTCTGTAACTGTACCATGCATTCTCAACTGACCACCCCCAGGTTGGGTGCTTCATCTGCCTTCAGAGGAAAGTCTGAGGACATTAAGTCTTGGAAAAGAAGTGATGAGTCAGATCTGCTTCTACTCACCCTTCTGACAAATTCCAGATGAGCCCTTGATGATGCAGGATTTTTTTCTTCACCCCTTCGCCAGACTCGTGACAGGGGTGCCCTGTTTATTTGCTCTGCTGCGCTGAACCCCTTGTGGGAAGGAGCATGTGAGTGAGAAAGTGCGGGATCTGGCTGGCAGCTACAGGTGCCAGAAGGAGCAAGCTCTGTGCAGGGCCCACAGCAGTGCCCAGGTGGGAGACACAAAACCGGGTGCTACAATGCTCTCCTAGCGATGGCAGTGGTGGGCCGTCCAAAGCGGCAGTTGCCATGGCACTGGCTGTGGTGGGGTGTGGGTGTGGGCCGTGGGTCTTTGGGTGTGGATGCCAAGGCAAATGGTCCCCAGGGCCTGCTGCCCTGGGATCCTGCCCCAGGGAGCCACTGCAGTGGAGCCACTGTGGCAGATTGAACCACCCGCCAGTGGGGGAATGGCACAGTTGGGTACAGAGGGGCCCTGAGGCAGAGCTGAGCCCAGAGTGGTGGTGTGCTTGCACACCGAGCACAGGAGTTGGGCCCCAAATGCAGCGTCGTAGTCGGGCTTCAGAGGCCTGGGGCAGGAAGTGGGAATGTCGCCTGCCTCCCAGACCCAGACAGTGATGTGGCCATCATGCCCACCCTGCAAACGGCACCAGATTCCTGTGCCAGGTTCCCGTGCCTCGGTGGGAGACTCAGCGTGGGGCGGCCCAAGGCTGCATCCCCAGGATCCACCCAGTGTCAAGGTGACTGCCAAGCCTGTGGCTCCCGGTGACCAGGTCCAGGGCCTGCAATCTTCTCCCAGAGGTGCACCCCTGGCAGGGTCTCAAGCCAGGTGAGGGGGAGTCCTGGGCTGCCCCAGAGCCCCAGAGAACTTGGACCAATGTCACCCCTACCCTGGATGCTGGCCTGGGCTGGGTAAGGGCCTGCAGCACCCCCATGCCCCAGACTGCAAGGAGGCAGCAGGAGTGGCTATGGGAGCAGCAGTAGTGGCGGTGGGTCCCCTGTGTCCCATGTCCCTATGGCAGCCGACTGTGCTGCCCCCCCACCCAGCCAGGCCAGACCCGTGCCCAGGCCCGGAGCCTCTGCTGCAGCTTCAACCTCGCTCCCTGCTGTGTCCTGGGAGCCAATGAGCATCCAGCCAAAGGTGCGGCTGGGACTCACAGGACCAGTCCTAGAAGCATCAGGTTCATTTGTGCAGAGTTGGCTGTGGCCACCATGCCACCTGCTCCTTACCTGCCACCACTGTGGGGGGACACAGAGAAGGGGCATGACCAGGGATGTGCATTCTGCAGAGCTGTGGACAGGTGGAAGCCATGCCTCTCCTGAGTTGGCAGGACAGGAGTTCCCCAGGGACAGTTGCAGCCACCCAAGTCTTGGCTGTGGGCCCAGACCTCCTGTTAACTCTTGGGGGTCCAGGAGGGTCCCCAGACCCAGTCATGGCAGGCTCAGGGGTGTCTGCCTCCACTGCCTGGCCTCTCCCTGCTCCCGATGCCCACTCTGATCTCAGGGCAGGGTTGGGGCTGAGCCTATTGCAGTCTGGCTAGGTGTGCACAGGCTCAGGGCATCACTGATGCACCAGCCCCCTGCTGCCTCAGCGCTCCCGCTCCGGACTTTGGGTGCCAACAAGTGTGGGAAGGAGGCTGAAATGAGGCGGGGGACAGCTCGCTGCTGGCCTGTGGTCACCCTTGGCATGAGTGGCCTGGGTGCCATGAGTGGTGGTAAGAGGCAGACAGGCTCCTGGGCAGGAAAGGACTGGTGCCCATTGAAGCTCTACCTTCAGGCCAGGGAGGACCTGAAGCCTGGGGGCTGGGCTGCCAGTCCCAAGGACTGGAGTCAGCGGGAACTTGTGGTGCCTTTTCCAGGCCTGCCCATGGACAAATCAGCACTCACTTCCTCTCCTCTGAGGCCCATAAAAGCCCTGAGTTTAGCCAAAGCAGAGCAGAGGTTGGAGAGATCATGGGATGACCAGCTGCAGAGAGGAGCTACCCTCTCTGCTGAGAGCTGGGAAGATGATGGGATGAGCAGCAGCAGAGAGGAACTATCCTCTCTGCTAAGAGCTAAACACTGGATGGAATGATTGGCCTAGAGAGGAGCTACCCATTGGGGTCTCCTCTGAGCTGTTCTTTTTTTTTTTTTTTTGAGACGGAGTCTTGCTTGCTCTTTTGCTGAGGCTGGAGTGCAGTGGCGTGATCTCGGCTCACTGCAAGCTCCACCTCCTGGGATCACGCCATTCTCCTGCCTCAGCCTCCCAAATAGCTGGGACCACAGGTGCCCGCTACCATGCCTGGCTAATTTTTTTGTATTTTTTTAGTAGAGACGGGGTTTCACTGTGTTAGCCAGGACGGTGTCGATCTCCTCTCCTGGTGACCCACCCGCCTCGCCTCGGATTACAGGCATGAGCCACAGCACCTGGCGCCTCTGAGCTGTTCTAACACTCAATAAAGCTCCTTTTTATTTTGCTTACCCTTCACTTGTCTGCATACCTCATTCCTCGTGGATGCAGGACAAGAACTTGAGTAAAGGCACCACTGGCCACAGAGGTTTCCGGCCAGAAAAGCAATACCCCAAAGATCCCATGACACTAGTTCCATCATCCAAGGACAGTGGTATATTAGCAGCTCAGTTGGCCCCTGGCGGCAGCACCCAGGTGAGGGTGCCTGTGACCCCAAAGCCCCAGAGTGAGTTTTACAGTGATTTCTTAGTTCCAGTGTCCATAAATGGTGGTGCGTTAGCAGCTCAGTTGGACCCTTGCCTCATTGCATGGAGTGGTTGCCCTCTGCCAGCAAGGGCAAAGGGCCAGTGTAACAGCTTTTCTGGGGACCTGCACTTGGTGGATCCAAAGCCCTTGCCTGGCATCCAAAAAGAATGAGGTCACGTGGACAATTGAAGGATGGTGAAGGCAGGGAATTTTATTAAGAGATGAAAATGGCTCTCAGAGGAGGGGGGAGCTGGAGAGGGGATGGGAAGGGCCAGTCATCTTCCCCTGAAGTCAGGCCATCTCTTCCACAGTCTGACAGTCTCTTCCCCAAAGTCTACTCATCTCCTCAAAGTACGGCTGTCTTCCCCTTTACTGACTGAGTCTGGGGTCTTTACAGGCACAGGATGGGGAGTGTGTGCTCATTGGTTTGTGAATATGCAAAATAGGTTAAAGCAAAGACATCACTCAAAGGTGGGCACAACAGTGTACAAAACCAATTAGGGAAGGGTAGGTATATGAAAAATAGATGAAGGGTGGGGATCAATCAGAGGAAAGCACACCAAATGGGAAGACAACTTTTCCATCTGGTCTGAGGATTTAACTTGTAGCTTGGCTTTCGGGCTTTAAACTGGCTTTGCCTTGGAGTTACAGTTTCACCAGGTACCCACCTAGGCATCTGGCTGCCTCCTGTCGCTATCACTACCAGGCAGTCTGGCCTCCTCTCCTCCTTTCTTGACTACCAGCTTTTCACAGAAAAACACCCTTTATTACTAAACTGCAAACATTTACTGTCTTACCCTATCTCTACTTCCGCCACTCCTACCTTGTACTCTAGAAACATTGATTCCTCTTCCTCCCACCCTCCACATCCAATCCATCACTTGCAGCCTTTTAGGGAAGTCATACATCATTTTACACTTCAGGTGAGGAAATGGAGTCTCCTATGTTTCTTCTTCATTCCAGTTCCCTGTTCCCCTCTGCCATTGTCCCATCTGCTTTCAGCTTCTAGGGCCAAGTCAGTTTCACCAAGATTCACTGAGTCCAGACTGGAGCAGCCTCAAAGAAATAAAAATCAGGGGTGGCCTCCAGAGATCATCCTAGCCCCTACCACCACCTCACCTTTCACTTGGCATTTTCCTACTCAGACAACAAATATTTACTGACTGCCGCTATGTGCCAGGGCACTGTTCTAAGTGCTTAGGATAAAGCCATGAACAAAATGGACATGAATCGCTGCTCTCATGACATTGACAATGTAGTTGGGGGAGACAGGGAGACAGTCACATAAATAGGTAGTAATATCGGTTGTTCATAAATGAGGTGAGAAGAATAAAACCAGGGAAGAGAAGGGAGCAAGCAGGGGCGAGGTAGACCCAATATTCAAGAGAAGGTGGTCAGAAAAAGCCTCGGTAATAAAAAGACCTCTGAAGAAATTCCTAAAGAAGTGAGGGAGGGAGCCAAGTGGAAAAGGGAATGAAGATTTGGGGCTACAATCTCAGCATCTGCCACCCAGATTTCTGATGTCCCAGACTCCTGCAGCAGCACTAGCCCCACGGCTTCTCCATCTCAGAAAATGACACCAACATCTCCCCAGTTCACAAGCCAGAAACCCACTTATTTCTGTTCCCTACCTCTCCCACCACATCCAAGAAGTCTCTAAGCCCTGGAGATGTGATTTACTAAGTGTCTCATGAATCCACTCTTTCCCTTAATTCTACAATTCTTTCCCCTTCTCACTCCATCCCTATTCCACTCTCAGCCTTCCTCATCTCAGTAAATAGCCAAGCACTCCCCTCTAATTGCTCAGACCAACACACTCTGGAGTCATCCTAATTCCTTCCTTTCTCTCATGTCCCCCATCCAGTCCATCAGCAAATTCCATCAAAGCATGCTTCAAAAGACATGAGATTATTCCTCCCTTTTCACCATGTCCACTGCCGCCACTTAGCCCTGATTCAAGTCATGGTTGCATTGAGGCTGGGCCATTCACATAGACATCTGTGTCAATTGTCTGCTTTCCCTTATCTCTAGAGTCAGATCAGATGCTGAACTGGAAAGAGTAAATAAAGTTTCCATTTTATTCAGAGTAAAATCCCCAGTCTTTGCTGAGTCTGAACCTTGGGGCCCTGCAGATCTGGCCTGGACCCCACACCTGCCTCTCCCAGCTCACTGCTGGCCACACTGGTCTCCTCCTTGCTGTTTGCTCCTGAAATGCACTGAGTACATTTTTGCCTCAGGGCCTTTGGACCTACTGGTCCCTCTGTCTGGAGCACTCCTTCCTCCAGGTTCACATGACTCCCTTCTTACCTCATTATGGTATCAGCCCAAGCATCACTTCCTAGATCTTTCCTGTAGAAGATAGCCCCTCCTTCCTCACTCTCTGTCCACTTAGCCTGCTTCAGTTTTCTTCAGAGCACACCCTTTTTATACATTTGTTTTCTGTTGTCTCTCCCTAACAATCTCCCACCCCCAAACTAGAATGTCAGCTCCCTGACAGTAGGGACTTTTTCTTGGTCACTTCTGTAGCTCTAGAACCCAGAACAGCCTAGCACGTGGTAGGTGCCCAATAACTAATTCTGAGCTTATTTTTTGAATGAATCCCCACTTCTACCCTCCTGGTCGAAGGCACCATCATCTCAGGCCTGGACTTGTGAAACAGCTTTCTAGCTAGTCTACCTTGCCCAATTCCAGCCTATACATAATCCCATCTGAACACACCAAGACTGCCAATTGAACTGTGACATTCCCCTGCTTAAAACTCTTTCACTGTGTCCAGTTGTAGAAACAACATTTTGTTTATCCATTTATCCATCGGTGGACACTTGGGTTGCTTTCAACCTTTGGCTATCATGAATAATGCTGCTGTGAATATGACTGCACAGATAGCTGTTTGCATCCCTGCTTTCAATTCTTTTGGGTGTATGCCCACAAGAGGAATTGCTGGATCATATGGTAATTCTATATTTAATTTTTTTTTCACAGCATCTGGACTATTTTACATTCCCCCTCCACTAGATATGTTCTTATATACAAAGGTGGACGATTATACAAGGACATTCCCTGCAGCATTGACTATAACAGTGAAATACAAGAAGCCACTTAAATTCAATAGAATAATGAAATAGAATCATATAGATCTATGTACACAGATAAGGGACCATCTATACAGTACATTCTGTTAAATAAAGCAAGCAAAGTGAGCTGGGCACAGTGGCTCATGCCTGTAATTCTAGCACTTTGGGAAGCTGAGGTGGGAGGATCACTTGAGCCCAAGACGTCAAGGCTGCTATGACCTATGATTATGCCACTGCACTCCAGCCTGGGTGGCAGAGAGAGACCCTGTCAAAAAGAAAAAGAAAAAACAAAATAAATCAAAGTGCAAGGGAATTAGGGGGTATTCTTATTCCTGAGGACTGGTGCCATGGCATCCAGAGAAAGAACACTGGTGGGGATACTGATGAAAAAGAATAAAGTTTGTAGATTAGTTAAAAGTATTCCCTCAATGTCAGTTTCCTGATTTTTTAAGTAATTGGGCTTTGGTTATGTCAGATGCCAACATCTGGGGAAACTGGATGAAAACATATGGGAAACCTCTTTACTACTTTTGCAATTTTTCTGTTAAGCCTAAAATTATTTCCAAACACTAAGTTAAAAAAAATCAAATAAACTTGGTGGCTTAAAACAATACCAATTAGGCTGGATGCAGTGGCTCATGCCTGTAATCCTAGCAATTTGGGAGGCCGAAGCGGGCAGAAAACCTGAGGTTGGGAGTTCGAGACCAGCCTGGCCAACATGGTGAATCCCCATCTCTACTAAAAATACAGAAATTAGCCAGGCATGGTGGCACGTGCCTGTAATCCCAGCTACCTGGGAGGCTGAGGCAAAAGAATCACTGGAACCCGGAAGGCGGAGGCTGCAGTGAGTGAGATCATGCCACTGCACTCCAACCTGTGGGACAGAGCAAGACTCTGTCTCAAAACCAAACCAAACAAAACAAAATAAAACAAAACAAAAACACAATACTTATTTAATTATACTTCAAGATTTTGTGAGTCAGGAATTTGGGCAAGACTCAAGATTGGCCCATCTTGGCCAGGCATGGTGGCTCACTCCTGTAGTCCCAGTATTTTGGGAGGCCTAGGTTGGAGGATTGTTTGAGCCCAAGAGTTGGAGACCAGCCCGGGCAACACAGCAAAACCTCCTCTCTACAAAAATACAAAAACTAGCTGGGTGTGGTGGTGCGTGCCTGTAGTCCCAGATACTCAGGGAGGTTGAGGCTGCAGTGAGCCATGATAGTGCCAATGCACTCCAGCTGGGGTGAAAGAGTGAGACCCTGTCTCCAAAAAATAAAAAATAAGGTAAAATAAAGATTGGCCCATCTACCCTCAACAGTTGCCTGGACTCCCTGGGGGCTCCATGCACCTAGATGCTGGACTCAGATAACCATCTGATCTTTGATGTAGTGAACAGGCACTTTGTTTTTGCTATCATCTTTGGTACCTGAGATAGAAAGCCTTAAAGAGAGGCCATGCCCATGATTAAGTTTCAGGTCAAAACAAGCAAAAAGCCAACAGCTATAGTTGTAGGTGTAGCAAATCAGTGTGCCTTTTATGTAGAGGCTACTGAAAACCAGGCATTCATTAAGGGTATTCTGGTCACTTGGATGAAGGTTGGCCTTGGCATTCACCAGAATCTTTAGTAGAGTCTTTAGCACCATTGGCAAGTCAACCAGATCTGGCCTTGGCCATGATAGTAGAGTCTGGGATTGGAAGGCATGAATTTTATGAAGTCTATAGTATCAGAAATTCATTGGTTGAGGACATACCTCTTTCTTTTTGGACCCTGCGGGTGTAGTGGGTTAGGTCCTAATGCTACTGATACGTGTGCAGAGTGGGGATTAATATGACTGTCGTTGACAGAATAATTATGAAGTGCAAAGACCTCAGATCTGTGATCAGCTTCCATAGAAGTATTTGCTCAGAAGCTTCTCAGAAACATTCTCATGATTGAAGAAGCCTTGAAGAGCCAGTATTTCTGTCTATGAAATCTTCTGTTTACTGTATTATAAGGACCCATCAGAAAGTAACTGAGGTAGTGTTGATTTCCTGAGCAGTTATTCAGTCCACTGTCTCAAGTCCATCATGTAGAATGTTCACAGAGGGTAAAGTAGGTTTAACTATTATAACTACTCACTTTTATAATTGATTTCATTTAAAGATTAATGTGATTAGTACTCTGTTTTTCCTGGCAGTTTTGTTGTAGTAAGAGTAACTGCTGTGTGGCTAAACTAAGGTTATAAGCCAAATTGTTTCCTCAGAGTTTAAGAAACACACTACTAACTCTCATGGGTTTACTAGTTGTCTGTTGCTGCATAACAAATCATTCCATAATTTTGTGGTGTATTGCTGCAGGCAACGTTAAACTAAGTGGATGAAAATATGAAAAGGATATTCACATAGTCTCAGGGTGTCTCCCTACAAGGTAGGATTACTAACAAATGGAAACTAATAATTATATGGTCAGGAAATCTCTTTAACTCAATAATTACCAGCAATAAGATGTAGCAGCTCTCATCATGTACCCCTTGATATGATGCACGGACAAAAGCACCTCTCCTCTCTAATTTTCTTGCCAAAATGCATAATCTCAAGCTAATTACAAGAAAATGCAGACAAACCCAAATTGAGGGACATTCTGCAAAATAACTGACCAGTAATTCTCTAAAAGTGTCAAGGTCATAAAAGACAAAGACAGACATTGAGGAACTGTCACAAATTGGAGGAGACTGAGGGGACATGACAACTAAATGCAACCTGGAATCATGGACTGAATCCTGGGTCAGAGAAAGGACATTGGTGGGGAAACTGGTGTAAAGGGCATAAAGCTTGTAGATTAGTTAACAGTATTGCCTCAATATTAATTTCCTAATTTTTTAAGTAACTGGGCTTTGGTTACATAAGATGTCAACATTTGGGGAAGTTGCATGAAAACATACGGGAAATCTTTTGATGATTTTTTGCAGTTTTTCTGCAAATCTAAAATTATTTCAAAACAAAAAGTTTAAAAAATCAAATACACATAGTTGCTTGAAACAATAACTATTTTATTATATTCCAAGATGTTGTGAGTCAGGAATTTGGGCAAAACTCAGTCGGGCAATTCTTCTGCAAAGACCCCCGCAACACATTCAAAGTCACCGGCAGAGGTTGTTGGGGGAGGGCATTGAAAAGAAGGGAAAAGTCACAGGTGGGTGCAATGGAGGGAGGGCAGAGGGCTGCTGATTATGGTGCAGGACTCATCCGTGATGGAGCCCTGGGGAGGCAGGGGCTTCATAACTAGACACTGGTCTTGTCACCTCAGACTCACCTGTAGCAGGAATAGATACTGAGGCCAGACTGAAAACACAGGCTCTGCCTCAGGAGAGGCTTTCTACTAGCTGAGTAAATGATGACAGTATTGGAGATGTCCCCAACATCATAATGGGAAAACATCACTTCACACTACATAAGCAAAACACAGGAGCAGTGCCGGTCATCTTCCCAGGCTAGTAGCAATTCTACTGCCTGCAAGAGTGTTGGAGAAATACAAACCAAAGATTAGGCACTTTTATCTTGAAAACATGAAGTTCTCTTTTCTTTCTTTCCTTCCTTCCTTCCTTCCTTCCTTCCTTCCTTCCTTCCCTCTCTCTCTCTTTCTTTCTTTCTTTCTTTCTCTCTTCTTTTTTTTTTTGTTTGTTTGAGACAGTTTATCACTCTGATATCCGGACTGGAGTGCAGTGGTGCCATCACGGCTCACTGCAGCCTCAACCTCCAGGGCTCAAGCAATCCTCCCAGCGCACCCTCCCAAATGGCTGAAACTACAGGTTTGCACTACCACACCTGGCTAATTTTTGTATTTTTGTGTGCAGATGAGGTCTCCCTATGTTGCCCAGGTGGTCTCAAACTCCTGGGATCAAGCGATCCATCCACCTCGGCCTCCCGAAACACTGGGATTACAGGCATAAGCCACCACACCCAGCCAGCTAACTTTTTTTATATTGGCTAATGAAAGAGTTTTGAGTTGGGACCCTATGAGGCATAAAGAAATAACTTTAGTTATGTTATCAGATGTACAGTAATACTCAAGTGTGCAATTGTGGATAACTTGAGTTCATGAAGTTTTTGTTTTTTTGTCAAAAGAAGAATAAATTTGTAGTGAAACTACCCAAAAAAGCAAAGTACAGAACAGTATGCTACCATTTGTGCACAGAAATGGGATACATGTGGTGTAACTGCATCGAATTTACTGGACGTATGTCCAGGGACCAGAACCCTTGGTGGCTTCATGTTCATACTTTTGCAAGCACATGAATAGCATCCTTAACTTAAATGTACCGTTGTACACATTCTAGTGTTATCAAAATTTACACAAATATTATCAAGTCAGAGAAGTCATTATGTGTCTTAGTATTTTCACTTCATATTTGGTATATTTATGTATGTATACACACATACCTATATATATTTAAATAAGATTTATATTCACATAGTCCAAAAATCAAAACAATGTGGAAAGGTTTACAGAGAAAAGTTTCATGCCTAATCCTGTTCTCTTCTGCCAGGTGACCACATTATTAATTTCTTTTCACACCTTGCCACAGAATTTTCACCTGCAAACACAGATATTCTTTTTTTTTAATGACAGAGTCATGTTCTGTTATCCAGGCTGGAGTGCAGTGGTATGATCTTGGCTCACTGCAAACTCCTCCCAGGTTCAAGTGATTCTCCTGTCTCAGCCTCCGGAGTAGCTGGAATTAGAGGCGTGTAACACCACACTCAGCTAATTTTTGTATTTTTAGTAGAGATGGGGTTTTACCATATTGACCAGGCTGATGTCGAACTCCTGACCTCAAATGATCCACCTGCTCCTTGCAGTGAGCGGAGATCACACCACTGCACTCCAGCCTGGGCAACAGAGTGAGACTCTGTCTCAAAAAAAAAAAAAAGATCCACCTGCCTCGGGCCCCCAAAGTGCCGGGATTACAGGCGTGAGTCACCATACTCGGTCAACACAGACATTCTTACTGCTTTTTTACACAGAATTTTTTTTTTTTCATAGCATTTTTCTGCACCTTTCTTTTTCCACTTAACAATGCGCTTGGAGATTTTTCCATATTTGTACTTCAGGAGCTTCCTCTTTCTTTGTTACCACATTAAATTCCACGGGGTAGATGTACCATAATTTAACTGGGTCCTTATTGAAAGACAATTAAGCTGTCTCCTAGACAAAGCCTTGTGCACCTTCCCTAACACAGGGTCTAACCATGCAGGCAGGATGGGGTTATAAAGTAGGTGGGGAGGTGGGAGAGACTACACCTTCCCAGGTGGGCTGAGAACAGAGGTAAGGCCCTGCAGCAGGACAGAGGGAAAAGTGGGGATGAGAGATGGGAGGCCAGATAGCACCTCCCCATCTCCTGGGAGGCTGGGCTCTCTGCTGTCTTTGCCTCCACTGACCAACCACTAGCTGTTCTTGCTCAGCCCCCTCCTCCATTTGTCACTGACCTGTTGGCCTCCCCCAACCTCTGAGCCTGCTTCTGCCTGGGTAATTTCCCAAGACCCAGGAGGGGTGAGTGGTGAGGTGCGATTGCCCCCATCCCCTTGCCTCCCACAGCATCTGCTCTGGGACCATGAACAATAGCTGACAGCTCCATGGCCTTTGCTGTCCCCATCTCAGCTTCCCTGGGCATCTAAACCTCAGCTGCCCTGGGGTAAGAGGACGGGCTGAGGAAGCAGAAGCCTGAGGCTGTCTAGGGTCTCACTTCTGCATCAGCAGGCCACCGCCTGTGGTTCCTCCTTGTGCAAATTTGAGAGGAATTGCATAAAACACTGGAGAAATCCAAGAGGGGAAGTCCATAAGGGTGGTGGCTCCCTAAGTGATCACAGAGCAAGCTGGTGCCAGAACCTGGACCTAGAGTGCTGTTGGTGGGAAGCAGGAGGAGGGTCTTGCCTCCAGGTCAGGGAAGGGCTCCCTCTCACCTCTACACGCAGCGCATGTCTTGGCTCAGCTGCCCTGTGGGGGATGCAGGGTGGGGAGGGTAGAGATCTGGGCCTGGGAAGGGGACAGTACAGACTCTCGTGGCTGCTGCCCCTCCCTCAGGCCTTGTCCACCTCTGACTGTGGCTCTCTGGCAGGAATAGATGGACATGGCCTGGCAGATGATGCAGCTGCTGTTTCTGGCTTTGGTGACCGCTGCGGGGTGTGTGCAGCCCAGGAATGCACGGGCCAGGACGGACCTGCTCAACGTCTGCATGAACGCCAAGCACCACAAGGCACAGCCCAGTCCCGAGGACGAACTGTATGGCCAGGTGAGGGCAGCCTGGTGGAGGACAGCATGCACACAGGTCAGAGAGTGACAACATGAGCAATGGCAGGTCCAGTGTCGTCAGAACCCAGGGTGCCGCTGCCGACAAGGAAGGGGAGGGGCGGCCGGGGCCCCCATGCCACAGGTGAGGCCACTGAGGCAGCTCAGGGAATATGAGCTCCAATTTGAACTCTAGGCTCAGGAGAGTGCCTGTATTTCATTATTCTGGTCTCCTGGCCTGCTCCCTACAAGGGTTCACATTCCCAGAGGGCTGGGAATGTGCGCAGGGAGGGACTGTGGCAGGGACACAATCTGTGGGTTAAAGCGAAGAGAGGACAGTCCGGAAGCCCCATGACATCCGAGTCATTCCCAACATTCCATTTGCTTATTTTTAAATCGGGGTTAAAAAAAAAAGCCAAATACATAACATACATTTTCCATTTGAGCCATTTTTAACTGTATGGTTCAGTGGTATTAAGTATGCTCATGTGGTTGGGCAACCGTCACCACCATCTATCTCCTGACCTCTTTCATCCACCAAAACTGAAACAGAAACTCTGTGCCCACCACTTCATTTGCTTTTCAGAACATTCTAGGGTACATCCTCCTTGCCAGGAAATGGTGTGGATGTAGACCTTTGAGAGAGACAGATGACTATCATTCTCAGGACCATGAGCTATATGAGAGTGATAATATTTGTTGAGCCCCTACTATAGCAAGGGAGTTCTTCTCATTGTACTCAGTAACTCTTTTGGAGGCAGCAACCCTTGACCCTGACAAGGAAGACCCATCTCTGCCAAACTCCAAGACCCATGATGTGCAAGGGTCTTGCAGGAAGACCAGGAGTTGGGACATCCAAGGAAAAGCAAGTGTGAAGTCAGGCCGACGGGAAAGCATGTTCTGTGTCAGCCGGCACTGGGCGTGGGCCAGGGTGTGGGAGATGGGTAGATGTGGCTCGACTCCCAAGAATTTCCTTACTGTTTCTCCTGGGTGCTTAGACCTGTCACGCCTCTGCCATCACTTGACCTTAGGTGCGAGGGTTCATCCCAGAAAATTTAAGCAATTGATTCATGATTTCCCAGGTTTTCTGAGTCCTGACCTAGAGTGATTTCCAAAGAGAAACCACCATTTCTGCTTATCTTACTTGCCTTGTATTTACCTTTCTAGGATTGTCTTTTCCACATTTAGTCAAATCTAGATTCAGACCCACGTGCAGGCTATAGCTCCTTCATTCCCTACCACTCTCAGGATCTATCTAGAGTCTCCCCACCTGGACCTCCAGACCCTGGGAGAGTCAGACCAGCCCCTTGACCTCCACCCACCACACAACCTGGGCCAGGTTCTTCTCCTCCCTGTCCTCAGTCAAAAAAAAAATTTTTTTTTTTTTTGAGATGGAGTTTCACTGTTGTTGCCCAGGCTGGAGTGCAATGGCATGATCTCGGCTCACTGCAACCTCTGCCTCCTGGGTTCAAGTGATTCTCCTGCCTCTGCCTCCCGAGTAGCTGGAATTACAGACGACTGCTACTGTGCCCAGCTAATTTTTTGGGTATTTTTAGTAAAGACAGGGCTTCTCTATGTTGGTCAGGCTGGTCTCAAACTCCTAACCTCAGGTGATCTGCCCGCCTCCTTAAATCTTAACTTCACTGTTTACCATGGGTGTAACTTACTTAAACTCTGTAAAAATGGGGGTAAGGATTCATACTGGGTTGTTGAGAGGATAAAGCGCAAAAGCCTTGGGGACTTTGCACCTACGGTGTTCTATGCCCGAGTGTTCTTTGTCTCCCTTCTATATACAGCCCACCCACCCACTAAAACCATACCCTCCCTGAGGGTAGAGATGTTACTGGTTTTCTTCACTGTGGTGTTCCTAGGACCTAGTACAGTGCCTGATGTATAATAAGCACTCAGTTAATATTGGCTGGATGCAAAATGAATAATATAAATAAGCTGAATAACATGAAATAGACCGGACGCAGTGGCTCATGCCTGTAATCCCAGCACTTTGGGAGGCCAAGGCGGGCGGATCACCTGAAGTCAGGCGTTCAAGACCAACCTGGCAAACATGGTGAAACCCCATGTCTACTAAAAATACAAAATTAGCTGGGCATGGTGGTGCGTGCCTGTAATCCCAGCTACTTGGGAGGCTGAGGCAGGAGAATTGCTTGAACCCGGGAGGTGGAAGTTGCAGTGAGCCAAGATCATGCCACTGCACTCCAGCCTGGGCAACAAGAGCGAAACTCTGTCTCAAAAAAAGTTAGTTTAATAACATGAAATAACTTTTTAAACCGTTAAGAGCTGTACTACTAATAATTACTCTTCCAGACAGTGGCTCCACCTCATCTCCTATATCCCCTGTATTACCCTCTCTTAAAAGCCAAAGTTAAGTAGGCATGGTGGCTCACGCCTATAATCTTAGTATTTTTGGAAGCTGACATGAGCCAAGGAGTTTGAGACCAGCCTAGGCAACATGGTGACACCCCACCTCTACAAAAATATTTTATATTAGCCAGGCATAGTGGCATGTGCCTGAATCCTAGCTCATCGGGAGGCTGAGGTGGGAGGATTATTTGAGCCCAGGATGTTGAGGCTGCAGTGAGCTATGATCACACCACTGCACTCCAGCCTGGTCAACAGAACAAGATCCTGTCTCGAATAAATAAATAAATGAATAAATAGAGGGAAAAGCACCAATACTGTAACTGCCTCTGTCCAGAGGTGGGAGCTCCTCAAGGGCCCTCTTCAAGGGCCCTCCCCAGGAAGTGTTCCTCTGGATGACCTACCTGGGGCAGAGGAGCCAGAATATGGAGGAGACGGCTGTGGTGGGGAGAGATTTAGTCCTGTGTCTTCCCTACCCAGTGCAGTCCCTGGAAGAAGAATGCCTGCTGCACAGCCAACACCAGCCAGGAGCTGCACAAGGACATCTCCCGCCTGTACAACTTTAACTGGGACCACTGCGGCAAGATGCAGCCCGCCTGCAAGCGCCATTTTATCCAGGATGCCTGTCTCTATGAGTGCTCCCCCAACCTGGGGCCCTGGATCTGGCAGGTATGCGTGCCATTCCCACAAACATGAACCTCAGCAGAGAGCAGAGCCTGCCAGCCACTTGCAGGGAGGGCTTGGTCCAGGAATTCGGATCTGAGGGTAGTGGACTCACTGCTCCCTCCCACAGCTCTGGTCCCCTTTGAGGATAAAGCTGCTGAGATATGTGGCTGACAGGAGCGTTCCGTCTCCTCCCCACTCAGGTCAACCAGAGCTGGCGCAAAGAGCGCATCCTGAATGTGCCCCTGTGCAAAGAGGACTGTGAGCACTGGTGGGAGGACTGTCGCACCTCCTACACCTGCAAAAGCAACTGGCACAAAGGCTGGAACTGGAGCTCAGGTGAGGGCCGGGAGGAGATGAGATGAGGAGTGGGAGTGGGGCTTTAGGGTTGGGAGGGGTGCAGTCTGGCCCAGAAGCTCGGGGTCTTATGTTCTCCTCCCTCAGGGATTAATGAGTGTCCGGCCGGGGCCCTCTGCCGCACCTTTGAGTCCTACTTCCCCACTCCAGCCACCCTTTGTGAAGGCCTCTGGAGCCACTCCTTCAAGGTCAGTAACTACAGTGGAGGGAGCGGCCGCTGCATCCAGATGTGGTTTGACTCAGCCCAGGGCAACGCCAATGAGGAGGTGGCCAAGTTCTATGCTGCAACCATGAATGCTGGGGCCCCATCCCATGGGATTATTGGTTCTTGATCCGAGAAGGGTCCTCTGGGGTACTTCCGACAATCTATTCTACTAGACAAATCCACATGGGTCTTGTGTCTTGTAATCTGGGGATGAGTGGGTTGGAGGGACACATTGCTTCATCTTTTCCATTGACAGGCCCCAAATCGGGCTGGAACTAGCCTGATGTTCACTGGGAAGCAGGGTGTGGAGGTTGAGCTAGAATCCAGTTATCTGATCCCTTAGTCTGGGTCTCTTATCCCTGCACTGGCTTCCCCCTCACGCCAAGCTCATCCCACCTGCACTACACATGGAGAAAGACACAGATGGAGGGAAGAAGGTCAGAGTTAGCTGATGAGTTATTGGATTCAAGTTGGGAAGAGAGTTTCTTTTCCCTTCTCTCACTAGATACAGGCTGGATGGAGATATTGGTGGGGAGGAGGATCTCAGTGATGAACATTTGCCTTGTTTCTATCTATTTATTTCTTTACTTATTTGAGACAGGAATCTTGCTGTGTTGCCTAGGCTGGTCTTGAACTCCTGGGCCCAGACAATACTCCTTCCTTGGCCTTCCAGAGTGCTGGGATTACAGGCATGAGTCACTGTGCCTGATCTGCTTTTTTAAAAAACAATGACAACTAATGTTGCAATTAACAATCTTTTACTTAGTGGAATGTTACATTTAAATTCCAGAAAAGATTATTGGGTCAAGAGTACATATAATTTTGAGAGTTACAACTTTATGGAGGTTGTATCAATGTGGCTCCCCCACCAGCAAAGTATGAGAGTGCCTCTTTCTCCACTGGGTGTGATGGCTCATGCCTGTGATCTCAGCACTTTGAGATGCTGAGGCAGGAGAATCTCGAACCCAGGAGTTCAAGATCAGCCTGGGCAACATGGTGAAACCCCATTTCCACAAAAAAGCTAAAAAAATCAGCTGGGCATGGTGGTGTGCACCTGTAGTCCCAACTACTAGGGAGGCTGAGGTGAGAGAATTGCTTGAGCCTCAGCAGGTTGAGGTTACAGTAAGCTATGATTATGCCACTGCACTCCAGCCCAGACGACAGGGCAAGAACCTGTTTCAAAAAAAAAAGAGAGAGAGAGAGAGACTGCCTGTTTCTCTACAACCCTGTCAACCCACTATGCCATCAAACTGATTTTCTACTCATCTTACAGGTGGGGAAAGGGCAGCTCAGTGCAGTTTTCATCTGCCATTGTTCTGAGATCTTTCCATGTTGACCTACTGAGATGTTAAATTACTGGGTAATAATCCATTCTGTGTGTACATCACACTGAATTCAGTCTCCTACTGACAGGCATTGGAAGGAATGGGGTTCTTTTATGATCTTGACATTGCTGAAAGCCACAGGCCAGTTATTTGGTAGAATACTCCTCCATTTGGGTTTGTCTGTTTCCTCATGATTCATTGAAGTTATGCATTGTGGGCACGAATGCCCTACATGGTTATCCCGTGCATCATAACGGGAGGCACGTGGTGAGGGGTTTGCCTATTCCTGGTGACGTTAACTTTGATCTTTTGGTTGAGATTGTGTCTGCCACATTTCTCCACTACACTTTCCCCTTTGTAACTAGTAAATATGTTGTAAGGAGAAACTGGAGAACTAGAGATACTCTATTCATCAGCACACTTCCACCGACATGTACCTGATGGACCTTTTTTTAAAAAGGTAAAACAAAAGCTAAACATGTC
The DNA here is from genome assembly GCF_009764315.1 of Trachypithecus francoisi. Classification (NCBI taxonomy): domain Eukaryota; kingdom Metazoa; phylum Chordata; class Mammalia; order Primates; family Cercopithecidae; genus Trachypithecus; species Trachypithecus francoisi. Next base: position 62,875,026 of record NW_022681473.1, read on the forward strand.
TTACTATGTTACAGCTCTTTCACCAACCCTTCAATACTTTTCAGTGATATCAACTGTAAAAACCAAACTTCTTCAAAATAGCACAGAAGACCGTGCCCTTCCTCTGAGCCCTCAAGCCAAATCTCTCCCACACTACCCCCACAAATGAGCTCCAGTCACACTTCTCATGTTGGGGGTCTTTGCTCCAGCAACTCTTTCTCTGCATGCCTGAAACGTTCTTTAATCCTCTGCAGCCTAGCACTTTGTGACCACTTAGATCACAACCTACAATTCCCCCCGAAAATGACTTCTTACCACTCAAACTAACAAAGCCACTCAGCTGATTTCTCATCACATTATTCTGTGTCCTCGTGCAGATTTTTGTCTACTGTGTTTGTTGTCTGCCTTTTCCCTAACAAAACATACTCTCCTGAAAGCAGGGTTTTGTCTATGTCATTTTAAGCTACATCCCCAGGGTCTGGGTCAGTGCCTGGCACCAAGAATGTGCTCAGTAAGTTAAGGAATCGCTGCATCCATTCTGTCAGTCAACAAGTCCTTCTGAGCATCCTGTCACTGGCCCATGCTGGTCTCAGCTGACAGGAAGGGAACTGAGTTCCTTGCAAGGTCTGGCGGGGACAGACAGTTCTGAGTACCAGTGACTCTTAGAACAAGGAGATGAGGCTTTCACAGAGGGAAGCACAGAGTGTGGTGTTGTTCTGCTGAAGCCCAAAGAGGTCAGGGAAGGCTTCCAAAGGAATAATGTTTGCCAAGCACAAAACAGCACGGGGAATGGCATTCCATGGACAGGTCTCAGCAAGTGCAAGGGCTTAGAGGTAATAGAAGTGCAAGCAGAATTCCAGGGTGGCTGAGATAGAAGTTATGAGGGGAGTGGGCAGCAGTTAAGGCCAAAGAAGAAACACTGGATCTGCATTCCTTAGGACGGTGCCCTGTGGGCCCCTCACAAAGCTTCTCTCCTGCAACTCCTAGGTGCAAGAAGTCAGACTTAGAATCAGACTGAGATCAGTAGTTTCTGCAGCTAGGAAGATGAGTGATGTGAGCTTGCATGTGTAATAGGCTGGCACTCAAGAAAGAACTCGGGGTTCTCTCCTCCCCAGTCTGAGGCCCCTCTCCTGCTTCCTGAAGCCCAGAGTCTCCACCTCTGTGAGTCAAACACCTTCCTGTTATCTGCCTGGTCCTAGGGCAACCTTTGGGTTGGAGTTAGAAGGAATGCCAATGGTTAACCTTGTGGTATTAAACGTCCAGCTGAGGCAGATACTGTCTGGACTGGTCCACGCTGACTGCCTGACTGTCCCTCCCTGCTGGCCCTAGCACCCAGACTCCAGATAGGAACACCACCTCATCCTTTGGAGCAGGGCTCTGAGACTCCACAAATGGTGAGGACTTACCAGAGGAACTGAACTTGACCTCCAACCCAACCTTCCATTCGCTGGTATTATTCTGAAGCCCTCATGGCCCAGGGGCCTGGCTCAGGGAGCAGGTCTCAATCCTGCAGTGGAGGGGGCATAAAGTTCAGTTCATGATCAGCCCCCAGGCCAGGGGCAGAGGATGAGAGGGCAGGAGCTCCACCTAGAGGAGTTCCCATGTTCAGGTGTTCCTAGACACCTGCCTGCCCTTCTCCAATCAGCACTGGGGTATAAAGAAGGAAAGAGGCCTGAGGGTTCCAGAGGCCTCTACCTGCTGGGGTCTTCAGAGGACCCAACCCTCTGGGAAATACAAATACAATCCTCAGCCCTCCAAACAACTGAATGGACACCTCTTGGCCAAAAAGACCCCGGAAAAACTTTAAAATCTAAGTTTCCTGGCCGTGATGATAAGTCACTCACACCTCAGTACACCTGTTTCCTCATGAACCGTTACCAGGCTTCTTTCCCAAGACCTAAATAGAAACCAGCCCTGGAAAACCAAGAACAGGAGACTCCTTCACTGATTTCAACTTCAACCAACTGCCAGACTCCTTTCCCTTTCCCGATTTTGACATGACAGCTGATCAACTTACAAAACATTCCTTGCTGATCAATGACTCTCCACCATGGACCAGTTCTGGCTGGTTTACAGAGGCAGCACACAAAGTTCTTCGGGTCCTGTGTTTCACCTTTTGACATATAGAGAGCCTAATTCGACTGCATTTTAATGTCTCCACCCCGAAGAGAATATGGGACATATTTAACATGTTTTTTGGTACACATGTGTGCAACTCTCATGAATATTCATAGATCATCTTAAAACTTATTAAATATGTATGTTTAGCGAACTCATTTAGTGTAAAACCCCTGTCCTACCCTCACTTCAATTCCTAGCTTGTAGGTTGCAACCCAACCAAAGAAATAAAGCTCTCCCTTCCAAATGTACAGATCTTGTGATTGTAAGCCAACATAACTGAAGACAAGAGTAGGATCCATGGAGCAGCCCAGGTTCCCCCCAGCGTGAGTGAATGCACTGGTGCCAGGCTGAGCCATTGACAGCTCAGTTGTTTCCCTGTCAGCTTTGGGAGGAAGGTGGGTAAACTCTCCCCGATCTAAGATCTCCCACTTTTGAATTGAGATCTCGAGGACTTCATTTTTTCACCTTGATTCCCTCCATCCAGACCCTGCAAGAGCCATCTTTTTTGGCCCCAGGTTTCTAGTTGGGGAGGTTGGGGGCAGTTCAGCCTGACTCATCTGGCCTATCAGGTTCGGTGAGGATGCTTGCCCTCTAGTGGCACACAAAGGAATGTCTTATGCTCTTCTGGGGAACCTAGATTCTAAGGAGACAGTCCCAGACCAGCTACCATCAGGAACATATATGTTTCGGAATTGTAAGAAAAAGTCTTGTGGATATTTTGGATCCTGGAAAAAAGCTAACTTGGAACAATATAAAGATTTATAGGCTAAAATGGAGAACTTTTGACAGAACATTTGACATGCCTAAATTAGTTTATTTGCATGCACAGTAGGGTTCACAGTAGGGTTCAGGATCTCTCAGAAGCAATGGGAGGCCTTTTTTTTTTTTTTTTGAGACAGAGTCTCACTTTGTCATGGGGAGTGGAGTGGGGTGGCATGATCATGGCTCACTGCAGCCCTGACCTCCCGGGCTCAACCATCCTCCCACCTCTGCCTCTCAAGTAACTGGGACTATAGACATGTACCACCACACCCTGCTAATTTCTTTATTTTTATTTTTTAATTTTTTATAGAGATGGGGTTCACCATGTTCCCCAAGCTGGTCTCAAATTCCTGGAATCAAGGAATCCTCCCATGGGAGACCATTTTTAAGTGGTATTATGAGAGCTCTAAACACAGTCAGGCGTCTCAGATAACCTTAATAATTCAAAACTGAAGGAGTCTAATTCAAAACCTGACCAGCATATTCAAACCTATCTGTCACTATTGGACAGGTAGCTGGAGACACTGCACAAAGAATTACAGCCCAACAAATTGAATTACCTGGCTCAAGTATTTAATTGCTTCAGATTTTCTTTTAGCCAAATAAGGAAAAGTCTGTGCAGTGGCCCATAACACCTATTGCACTTACATTGACACTTCAGGTGAAGTAGAAACTCATATAGGGCTGGGCACAGTGGCTCATACCTGTAATCCCAGCACTTTGGGAGGCTGGGGCCAGAGGATCACTTGAGCTCAGGCCCACCTCAGCAACAAGGTGAAACCCTATCTCTACAAAAACTACAAAAATTAACGAGGCATGGTGGCACATGCCTGTAATCCCAGCTATTTGGGAGGCCGAGGCGAGAGGATCACTTGGGCCTGGGAGGCATAAGTTGCAGTTAGCCTAGATCATGCAATTGCATTCCAAACTGATAGAGCAAGACTCTGTCTCAAAAACAAAGCAAAACAAAGCAAAACAAAAACAAAAAGAAGAACAGAAACTCATATAGAATTTCCAAACAAGTTAAATGATTACAAGAAATAAAACTACTGATCCTATCAATGATCTGTTTAGTTGGCTTTCTACCAAACAGAAATTCCTTTCAAGATGCTGTTGAAGGCTGGGCGGGCGGCTCACGCCTGTAATCCCAACACTCTGGGAGGCCGAAGCAGGTGGGTCACCTGAGGTCAGGAGTTTGTGACCAGCCTGGCCAACATGGTGAAACCCCATTTCTACTGAAAAATACAAAAAATTAGCTGGATGTGGTGGCAGGCGCCTGTAATCCCAGCTACTTGGGAGGCTGAGGCAGGAGAACCCGCTAGGCAGATATTGCAGTGAACCGAGATCACGCCACTGCACTCCAGCCTGGGTGACAGAGTGAGACTCCATCTCACAAAAAAAAAAAAAAAAAAAAGATGCTATTGAAGTCTTTGTTATAATTATAGTCTCCGTCAAACTTTTCTTCATAACATTTAAATTACTCATAATATAGGACAGGCGTGGGGGCTCAAGCCTGTAATCCCAGCACTTTAGGAGGCCCACGGGGGTAGATCATTTGAGATCAGGAGTTCAAGACCAGCCTGGCCAACATGGCAAAGCCCTGTCTCTACTAAAAATACAAAAATTAGCCAGGAGGTGGAGGTTGCAGTGAGCCGAGATCATGCCACTCCACTCCAGCCTGGGCAACAGAGGGATACTCTGTCTAAAAAATAATATAAATAAATAGATAACTTTATAATATGTATAATCAACTGCTGTAAGTCTGCTGCTAAACCAGAATTATGCTGGCTTAATGCATAGAACTTACAGACAAGTTAAATTAGTAGCCCCACCTTTTGGCCCTTATGTTGCTTGATAGACCTTAGGGGTTGATGAGTGCCTGCCCACCTCTATTTCTGTCTGGCCAAGATGTTCAATTGGCTATAAGTCTCTTGGCCACAAGGGTCCCACGAAGGGACTGGATGGACCTGGAGCAGGTAGCCTCACCATGCTGGCAACGACATGGTACAAACAATTTGGTCATTGATGCTGACTATGGCAGATCTTGGCTAAAAGGAAGAAATGTGGAATAAAAAGAAAATCCAAAGACCCCTCAACTGACTGAACAAACCCCTCCTGGCCAAGGAGAACCCAGAAAAACTTTAAAATCTAGGTTTCCTGGCTATGATAAGACAGGAGGCTGGTCACACCTCAGTATATCCTCTTCCTTACTGTTACCAGGCCTTTTTCCTAAGAGTTAAGCGGAATCCTGTCCTGGAAAACAGAGTATGGAAGACTCCTCTGCTGACTTCAGCTTCAACTGCCTGATGCCATGGCCAGACTTCATTCTCTTTTCATGATTTGACATGACAGCTGACCAGCTCACAAAGTTATCCTTCCTGGTCAGTTCCTGTTAACCACGGGCTGGTTCTGGCCGATTTACAGAGGCTGCACACAAAGTGCTTTTGTGTCCTGTATTTCACCTTTTGATGTGTACAGTGTAAGTCTGCATTTTAATGTTAAGTCTCAGCTGGGTAGGGTGGCTCAATGCCTGCAATCCTAGCACTTTGGGGGGCCAAGGCAAGAGGATTGCTTGAGCCTAGGAGTTCAAGACCAGCCTGGGCAACATAATGAGACTTTGTCTCTATTTTTTTAATTTGTCATTTTCTTTTTTTTTTTCTGAGACAGAGTATTGCTCTGTCACCCTGGCTAGAGTGAGATGGCGTGATCTCGGCTCACTGCAAGCTCCGCCTCCCGGGTTCACCCCATTCTCTTGCCTCAGCCTGCTGAGTAGCTGGGACTACAGGCTCCTGCCACCACGCCCGGCTAATTTTTTGTATTTTTAGTGGAGACGGGGTTTCACCGTGTTAGCCAGGATGGTCTCGATCTCCAGACCTCGTGATCCGCCTGCCTTGGCCTCCCAAAGTGCTGGGATTACAGGCGTGAGCCACCGCAACGGGCCATCATTTGCAAGTTTCTTAACTGCATTACTGACTTTAGGGTGGAGCCCTTGGGGTAACAAGGTCAGGAAAGCATGCAGTTTCTACAGCCTAACAAGCAGGCAAGCTGGAAGGCAAGACAGATCCCCCAAAATAAGGGTCCCATTTTATACCAGATCCTGGATCAACTCCCCCCCGCCAAAAAGGGGAAATCAGCTCATCTTCCGTGGAAGTCTTATCTCTCAGTGGGAGATAAGAGGGTATTTCCATACCTTTGAAGTGGCCAAGAACATGCTTCTCTAATCTAAATATGCAAAGAGCTAAGTATTCACCCATAATTTCCATTGGCCATTCCTTAAAGTATATTTCCTACCTAGTTATTACACACCAAAGCTCTCTTATAATACGATGTAGTTTCTGATACCACCAAAAGTCAAAAACATCAGATACTGCAATGCAAAACAGAACAGAGCCTTACATTTTGAGAGGAAATCATCAACTTTCAATTCCTGGGGTTCCAAGAGGAAAACAGGGTGTTTTTTTTTTTCCAAAATGATGTCTCTGGCACTCCTGTTTTTCCTAGGGAGTCCCACACTGTTAGAGTTTGAATATCCTATTTTAATTAAGCTGACTCTTTTAACCATAGCGTCTCAAAAATAAAAATCCTTTAATATCTCTTATTATCCGACTTCAGCCATGCCAAACTACCAATATTTCTGGCTTCTGAACTTTACCAAAGACAAACTCCCAGGTACTCAGAGAAAAAAAATTCAAGACAGTTTGTGGAGGGAAAGAAAATCAACAAATGTTTGACAGATATCAAACTAGAAAGGACTCATTCCTTAAGTTGGGAATTGAACCCAGAGCCTGGGCTGCCATTGTGAAAAGACAAAGTCTTTGCTACTGAGCTACAGCACTGGGCAGTCTCCATTGCTCTTCCCAGAAGGAGATAGAGTCGCCAACTTTGAGCTTGCAAAGGCTTTTATCTAATCAAGATAATTTTTAGGACTAAAAATGGCATGGACTCCAAAACTCCTGTCTGCTGGATGGTAGAAACCAAGAGAAAGTATCGCCACGTGGTTACAAGGTGAAGCTCCCAAGGACCTAAAACAAGACGAAAGACAAATTTCATCCAGCTTTTTAGGGACCTTCAGCAAAGTTTATAACTGATCAGTTTACTCGGCCATTTTGAACAGCGGGCTTACAGGTGTTGTAGTGAGAGACAGGACTAGCTGGATTTCCTAGGCCTACTAAGAATCCCTAAGCCTAGCTGGGAAGGTGAGCGCATCCACCTTTAAACATGGGGCTTGCAATTTAGCTTACACCCGATCAATCAGGTAGTAAAGAGAGCTCACTAAAATGTTAATTAGGCAAAAACAAGAGGTAAAGAAATAGCTAATCATCTATCGTCTGAGAGCACAGTGGGAGGGACAATGATCAGGATATAAAACCAGATATTTGAGCCAGCAACGGCTACCCTCTTTGGGTCCCCTCCTTTTGTATGGGAGCTCTGTTTTTACTCTATTAAATCTTGCAGCTGCACACTCTTCTGGTACATGCTTGTTACGGCTTGAGCTGAGCTTTCACTTGTCGTCCATCACTGCTGTTTGCCGCCGTGGCAGACCCACTGCTGACTTCCACCCCTCCAGATCTGGCAGGGTGTCCACTGTGCTCCTGATCCAGTGAGGCACCCATTGCCACTCTGGATTGGGCTAAAGGCTTGCCATTGTTCCTACATGGTTAAGTGCCTGGGTTCGTCCTAATCGAGCTGAACACTAGTTGCTGGGTTCCACGGTTCTCTTCTGTGACCCACGGCCAATAATAGAGCTATAACACTCGCTACATGGCCCAAGATTCCATTCCTTGGAATCAGTGAGACCAAGAACCCCAGGTGAGAGAACAAGAGGCTTGCCGCCATCTTGGGAGCTCTGGGAGCAAGGACCCCCGGTAACAGTAGGCCTGCATTCTATCCTAAGGTACCCCTCTTTATGGCAGAACAATATAGAAAGACACACAAAGCAAACCCAGATTCGCTACAGCTTAAGGCTAGCCTCAGAAGTCTTTTTTCTCATTAACCAAAACTTTCCTGTGGTAGGGTGGGGAAAGTGAAGAGCTCAGGAAGGCCAGAGAAAGACCCACCTATTCCAGAGACACTGAATCAAAAGTTCAGGCAGCCGCTCATTGGTTAAGAAGGGATCTTTTCCAGGAGTTGCCTCAGCTCTTAAGTGTCCCCGTTTGGGGAGCAAAAAGCTCTCATGTCCCAAGATCCTGTACATGCACAATTCTGTCACCCACAGTCATCAGCAAAAAGTGAAAGGTAGATTAATCCAAAGAGAATAGTAATTAATATCCCATGGTGCTAAATCCATTCTTAACCAAGAGGCACTTTACTCTGAGAGGGGCTTTTAACCCCCTAAATCTTAGAAGGGACTCTAACACTCCTCAGCTGGGCCTCGAACCCAAGTTCAGCCAAGTGTCTTTGCCTTTTATTAAGAGGGGCCTTTAACCCACTCTGTCTTAGGAGAGACTTTAACTCCCCTAAGTTGAGCCTCTAACCCAATAACATCCTTTACCTGGGTACCCCGCCACTTACCCAAAGATAGGCCATTGGTGCTGTAGTCTATTTCCTTTGGATTGGGTGTTTCCTTAGGGTTCGACAAGAAGATGTTACCAGAAAGCAATTCAGATCCAGACCCCAAGAGAAGGTTCTTGGATCTCACACAAGAAAGAATTCGGGGTGAGTCCATAGAGTAAAGTGAAAGCAAGATTATTAAGAAGGTAAAGGAATACAGAATGACTACTCCACAGGCAGGGCAGTGACTTGAGCTGCTCCACTAAGGATGCTTGTTGTTACTTTTTGATTATATGCTAAACAAGGGGTGGATGATTAATGAGCTTTCAAAGGAAGCAGTGGCCAATTCCCGTAACTGAGGATTCCTCTCCTTTTTAGACCATTTAGGGTAACTTCCTGATGTTGCTGTGGCTTCTGTAATCACAGCACTGGTGGAGTGTCTTTTAGCATGCTAATACATCATAATTAGCATATAATGAGTGATGAGGACAATGAGAGGTCACTTTGGTTGCCATCTTGGTTTTGGTGGGTTTGGGCTGGCTTCTTTACCACATGTTATTTTATGAGCAAGGTCTTTGTGACCTGTTATCTTGTGCTCACCTCCTTGCTCATCCTGTCACTTGGAATGCCGCACCTCCTAGGAATGCAGCCCAGTAGGTCTCAGCCTCATTTTACCCAGCCCCTATTCAAGATGGAGTTGCTTTGGTTGAAACACCTCTGACAGACCCACCAGAGGAGCCCTTCAGTTTGCATTAATATATGTGGCTGCTTATTTCACAGATACTATGTGTCATATGTCGGTACAATGTCAACAGCTCACCCTCTTGGTTGTTGAGTTTCCACATTACACAAATAAGGAAGCAGGCCCAGAGGAGAGTCTGGGAAATGAAGTTGGAGAGACCCATCCTGGGGTTGCTTGATTTAGGGATTTAGACTGGGAATGACTCCTCCATAGATCTGAAAGAAGAAACTGCATACTGTGCATAGTGGCTTCGTTTCTGCCAGTCCTAAACAGCTCAAGAATGGAGAGTCTCTCAGTTATGAGGCTGGGTGTGAAGCATTTTTTTTTTCTTTGAGAGAGGTCTTGCTATGTTGCCCAGGCTGGTGTCCAACTCCTGGGCTCAAGGGATACTCCCACCTTGGCCTTCCAAAGTGCTGGGATTACAAATGTGAGCCACCACACATCACCTGAAGCATCTTGGTTCATGCATCTAGCAAACCTTTGGGCTGTGTCTCTCAACCCCATTGGACCTGAGGTCTCCCTAAAACAATTATTTGGCTACAACCCCTTTAATATCCTGAACTTAGCTAAACAGTTATTTTAAAAATCAATATTCATATATAACTAAAGAAGAAACAGAGGAAAAGTATTTGTAATATGTATTTCAATATATAAATATTCATTTTGACTCCATTAGCAGATAGCAGTCACCGCCCTGCTTGCACTTGTTTTGAATCAGTGAGCCTGCAGCTGCCAAGTGCAGACTAACAAGAGGTAAATAACCTATATACCTCGAGCAGCTCTGACTTTAACTTATTCTTTTTTTTTTTAATATCTTTTTAGACATGAGGTCTCACTATGTTGTCCCAGTTGACCTCAAACTCCTGCACTCAAGTGATCCTCCTGCCTTGGCCTCCAAAGTACTGGGATTATAGGTGTGAACCACTGTGCCTGGGCTTTTATATTTTTTTTAAGTGCACATTTTAATATTTAGCTTGTCAGCCTTAAGTAATGAGCTCCAGAAAGCTTGAGGATAGCCACACAGGAGCATAGATTCAAATTGTCCTGAATATACACTTCGATTCACAGCAATTACAAGTGAGTTTTTAAGGAAACAGAATAGTTCCTAAGTTGTTTATCAATAATTTAAAATAAGATAACATAAGCAATTGATTGGCTGTACATTGTTTTTATATCACAAATTTCAGGAACAGATAATGGGTGAGGCAGGTAGTCAGGGACAAAACACCTTGAAACAATTGTCTCTGGGCATGGGTGGGGAGGATATGACTGAAGTTCCATACTCATGCTTTTCTGGGCCTGATAAATTGGGCATGTCTCACATCATGAGACTGCTCTGAGCTATTTTTCTTTTCTCAAGCTTTATACCAAATTATAGGCTGTGGGCTTTCATTCGTTCAGTAAGTATGTATTGAGTATTTATTGTTTGGGTGAGGGACAAAGGACAAGATGGAGGAAGGTGAACAAGAAGGCACAATCCATGTTGCTTCCGGGTTCTTCCTCACCAACTTTCCCGCGCACGGGAAAATGTAGCCCGCACCCGGGAAGATGCAGATCAACCGAGCATGCACAGAGTGACGGCAAGCCGGGGACATTGAAATTCAAGAAGCCACTCCTACACACGCGCCCCAAACTCCTCCCCTTCCAGCTCCCAGGCATAAAAGTCCACCGCCGGCAGGAGCCAGTGTGACTTCTTCGGCCCCTCTTACTTGTGGACCGGAGAACCTCACCCGAGAGCACCGGCGTGACTTCCCTGGCCCCCCACACCTGAGGACCAGAGAACCTCACCCGAGAGTGTGTGCATATTTGCAATAAAAGACTGCCACTTTCTTATGTACTTTGGCCTCATGTTTAATTATTTAGCTCTCCTAAATTAAATTAAATTAAACAAAACAGTTGGTGCCGAAACCCGGGAGGAGACCCTTCCTCAACATCCCCTAGGGGTCTGAGGAACCTCCTCCCCAGCGAACCGGCTCCCAACCCAACCAGCCACCAACACCGAACAAGTGTTCCACCTTTTTACTGGTGCCGCTCTGAGAATTTCTTCTTTGGTGAGTACTCCCCTTTGTTAACCATCTCCATCCGTTTCTGTGTCCTTGGCCTAGAATTGTATGTATGCCCAAGGACGTAGCCACCCTGTGGCGCAGTAAGGTCTTCAACCCGGAGACGTCCGTCTTGAAGTTCCTCAATTCTCCGTTAGTGGCTCCAGGAGCCCCCGGTCTCCAGCAGTGGCAAAGGACGCTTTGCCACTGCGTGAGGTCGGTTTCCATGTCTGGTGGTTAAACAATGAGAACCTCACAATCGAAAATCCCTAGGAACACCCCCTTAGGGTGTCTCCTCCAAAACTTGGAAGCCTTACATTTAACTCAAGATTTAAAACGAAAGCAGCTAATTTTCCTCTCCACTGTGGCATGGCGGCAGTATAAATTAGACAACCAATCTCAATGGCCACCAGACGGCACACTTGACTATAACATTCTATTAGATCTCTCTAATTTCTGCCAAAGGCTTGGAAAGTGGTCAGAGATTATCTATGTCCAAGGCTTTTGGGACTTGCGCTCTCGCCCAGACCTGTGCGCCCAGTGTTCAATGGCCCAGGTCTTGTTAGCTAAAACCCAGCCCTTGGCCCCCACACCACAAGCAGAGGAAGATTCTACTTCCATCTCAGACAAGGCCAATGGTGGGGCACCTCCCTCCCGACCTACCAACCCCCCTCCCTATGCTCCTCCTACCACCCCTCCCTCAGCCACTCCTCTTACCTCTCTCATTTCCGCCCACACTTGCTCCAAGACCATGGTAGCAGCCCCAACCCCTCTACCGGTCAGCCTGCCCCAACCCCCTCTACCGGTCAACCTGCCTCAACCCCCTCTACCGGTCAGCCGGTCTCAACCTACCCGACTGGTCAGTCTGTTTCAACCTCCCCTGTTAGTTTGTTGACCCCCTCTGAGAGGTCACCGGAGCCGAAGGACTAGTTAGAGTCCATGTCCCTTTTTCCTTGGCAGATCTTTCCAAGATAGAAAAATGGCTCGGCGATTTCTCTGCTAACCCCACCCTATATTCCAAGGAGTTTCGATACCTATGTCAGGCATATGATCTAACCTGGCATGACTTACAGGTCATTTTGTCCTCCTCCCTTAACCAAGAGGAAAGACAGCGTATTCTTGCAGCCGCCAGGCAACATGCAGATCAATGGCATTTAACTGACGCCACCGTCCTGTTAGGAGAGATGGCTGTCCCGTCCATAGAACCAGATTGGGACTACCAACCACAACAGCCCGGCTGCCGTAGGAGAGATATTATGGTTCAATATCTCTTGGCTGGTATGCAGGCAGCCTCTAACAAAGTGGTCAATTTTGATAAACTAAAGGAAATTATCCAGCACCCAGATGAGAACCCAGCTTCCTTCCTAAATCGCCTTACAGAGGCACTAGACCAATTTACCCGGCTAGACCCCACCTCCCCAGCCGGGGCAGCTGTCCTAGCCTCCTATTTTATCTCCCAGTCAGCCTCAGATATTTGAAAAAAGCTAAAAAGGTTGAAGATAGGCCTCAAACCCCCATACAGGACTTAGTAAAATTGGCCTTTAAAGTTTTTAACTCCAGAGAAGAAGCAGCTGAGGCCGCAGAGCTAGACAAGGAGAAAAGAAGGGCTGCACTTCAGGCGCAAGCTTTAGTGGCTGCCCTCCAACCAGCGTTGCCCACTCTGCCAGCAGGGAAGACAAAGGACAAGTCTCCTAAAGGCTCCTGCTATAAATGCGGAGACCCAGGACACTAGGCAAACCAGTGTCCCCAGGCCAAACCGGCCACTCCGTCTGGCCCATGCTGTAAGTGTGGCACAACATTCGGCAAAAAGGTGTCCAAATCCTCGTCCGCCTACCACGCCGTGCCCAACCTGCCAACAGGAAGGACACTGGAAGTCTGATTGCCCCGCCAGCAGGGCAGGCGTTGTGCCTCAACGTGGTGCCTCTCCTCAAGAGTCGGGAGGCTCCTTCCAGCTCCTACACCTGGATGACGACTGACTGTGCCCACACTCAGAGACTCCAGTCACCCTTGCTGAGCCCAGGGTAGCGCTACAGGTAGCAGGTAAGCCAATTTCTTTTCTCCTCATTATGGAGGCTACCTACTCAGTTTTGCCATCCTATAGTAGACCTAGCCAACTCTCCACTATTTCAGTAGTAGAAGTAGACAGTAAGCCATCTAACCCTTGCCAGACCTCAATGTTACACTGTTGCCTAGACTCAATGTTAAACTGTTGCCTGGACTATGCATGTTTTGCCCACTCTTTCCTCATCATGCCGTCATGTCCCACCCCGCTCTTAGGACGAGACATCTTAACCAAACTTTCCATAGATATACGTCCATCGTGGGTAACCCTACTTCCCCTTGCCCTTACCAGACTATGGGCGACACCTAGAAGCCCTACAGGCCTTAGCCCATTTGAACTAGTATACGGGCACCCCCTCACACTACAAGAACTCCCTACCCTCCCCATGCCGTTAGCACCCTACCTTCCATACCTTTCTCTTTTAAGACAATTACTTAGAGAACATGCTGAGAGGTCACTTCCCCAACCTACACAAGGAAATCCAGACACCCCTTTGGCTCTTTCTCCAGGTGACCAGGTTCTACTCAAGGATCTACATGCAAAGGGCCTTATTCCTAAGTGGAAGAGCCCATATACAGTAATTCTTACCACTTCTACAGCAGGCAAGCTTTTAGGTCACAGTTCCTGGGTCCATTTTACTCAACTGAAAAGAGCTCCGCCCCCTCAGGCTCAGTGGCAGTCCACTGAACTGTCACCCACCCATCTGAGAATAACCAGACTAAATACAAACTAAATGAGCTACGCTCTTCTGAAATTCTCCCGCTTTCTCACTATTCTCCATCTCAACTTAACTGACTTTTCCCTCACAAACCCCATAGATACCCTCCTCCCTGACCCATCCCCCAACCAGTGGGTCTCCCGACTTTTTACTCTCATAGAAGACCTAGCTTGTCAGGGTGCCCTTTGTGATTTCAGCAGTGTTGAACTTACTCTCTACACTTTTGTGCCACCATTATTATGGTTCACTCTAATCCCCCTAGTTACTCCTACTAATCCTAACTTTGTATCGAAATTTTCTATAACTAAAACCTGGACTACAGACAACCAGGTACACTCACTCATGCAGGGCACTGCAGAATGTCCCCCCCAGGGCTGTCAATGTGCCTTCTCCCTAAACTTTTCCCTAAGTTCCATCACTGGAGGCCTCCCGCCATATGTTTCTTATATGACCAAACAGAATATAATTATAAGAACTACTGGCACATTCTCATGGCTAACACTTATTCGCCAGGGACTTAACCCGGGCTGCCGGAGTAAGAAACCTCTCCCAATGCTTCCTTTGGGTTGCACTCGGTAAAGCTCCCTTAGTGGCAGTCCCTCTACCAGCCGCTTTCAATATCACCACCGACTCTACCAGCTCCTCTCAAGCAACATCCTCGCCTCAAGTCCTACTATACCGTAATCCACAGAGTCAAACCCTTTTTGCTACTCTACTCCCAACTCTTCATGGTGTAATCACACCCAAGCTCCCAAGGGAATCCTGATGGCCCCCATTGGCAGCTACTTCTGGTGTAACCAAACTTTATCTAAAACTCTTTTTTTTATTTTATTTTTTTTAAATTTTTGTTTTGAGACGGAGTCTCGCTCTGTCACCCAGGCTGGAGTGCAGTGGCCAGATCTCAGCTCACTGCAAGCTCCGCCTCCCGGGTTTACGCCATTCTCCTGCCTCAGCCTCCCGAGTAGCTGGGACTACAGACGCCCGCCACCTCGCCCGGCTAGTTTTTTGTATTTTTTTAGTAGAGACAGGGTTTCACCGTGTTCGCCAGGATGGTCTGGATCTCCTGACCTCGTGATCCACCCGTCTCGGCCTCCCAAAGTGCTGGGATTACAGGCTTAAGCCACCGTGCCCGGCCTATCTAAAACTCTTAACCCCACCTCCATCACCCAATCCCTTTGCGTCCCGGTGTCTTTAGTGCCTAGCTTAACCCTATATAGCGAAGGAGAATTGTCCGAACTAGCTTCCCAGCTTACCACTCCCAGCAATAAAATCCAAAAGTGGGCCGTTTTTCTTCCCTTAGTCATCGGGGTTTCCCTAGCATTGTCCCTAATAGCCTCAGGACTTGGGACAGGGGCACTCGCCCACTCAATTCAGTCCACACGGGCTCTCTCCACTCAGGTCCAGGAAGCCATAGAGGCTTCAGCTGAAAGCCTGGCCTCTTTACAGCGTCAGATTACCTCAGTGGCCCAGGTAGCAGCACAAAATAGGCAAGCATTAGATCTTCTTACTGCCAAAAAAGGAGAAACATGCCTCTTCCTAGGAGAATAGTGTTGCTATTATATAAACAAATCAGGCCTGGTTGACACCAACGTCCAAACATTAAAGAAAATCAAAAAGGAGCTTCAACAATTTAACGCCCCCTTAACCCCCGGACCACCAGTATGGCTGCTGCCTGTAGTACAGTAGATGCTTCCATTCCTAATTCCCATACTAATCCTCTGCCTTATGTCATGTCTTGCTCCCATTCTAATAAAATTTCTCTGAGCCAGGGTCCAAGAGATCACCTGAGTCACCTTCAATCAAATGCTCCTGCATCCCTACACCCAACTGCCAACCTCAGACCCTAACTACACCCCTAACAGCAGGAAGCAGCCAGACAGACAACGGTGCCCCAATTCTTATAATCAATAAGAGGTTGGACTGTTTGGGTGAGGGACAAAGGACAAGATGGAGGAAGGTGAACAAGAAGGCACAATCTATGTTGCTTCCGGGTTCTTCCTCACCAACTTTCCCACGTGCGGGAAAATGTAGCCCGTGCCCGGGAAGATGCAGAACAACCGAGCATGAGCAGAGTGACATCAAGCCGGGGACACCGAAATTCAAGAAGCCACTCCTACACACGCGCCCCAAACTCCTCCCCTTCCAGCTCCCAGGCATAAAAGTCCACCGCTGGCAAGAGCCGGTGTGACTTCTTCAGCCCCTCTTACTTGTGGACCGGAGAACCTCACCCGAGGGCGCCGGCGCGACTTCCCTGGCCCCCCACACCTGAGGACCAGAGAACCTCGACCGAGAGTGTGTGCATATTTGCAATAAAAGACTGCCACTTTCTTATGTACTTTGGCCTCATGTTTGATATTTATTTAGCTCTCCTAAATTAAATTGAATTAAACAAAACATTTATGTAATTTGGAACTCTTCTGGGGTTACAATTTAACTTACTTTCTCACCTCCAAATCATTATCACCTCAGTGAGGATGAAACCCAATGATTTTTTTTATCTTGCCAAAATTCCTATCTGTGGGGTCTGAGAAGTCATGCCCTACAAATCATAAATTCTCATCAGATGGGTTTTATTTAACCCTATATATGATGACTTACTTTCCAACCTGACTCTGGAATAACATGATGAGACAAGGAAGAAAAGCAAAATATTTTAATATTTTTACCTCAAAACGTGTTTCTTTGCCATGTCTTGAAATGGCCCTGCAACTGTCCTTTGTGGGGGTAAATTTTCATCCGTAAAGAATCTCTGTTAACATAACTACATCTTTTTCTTCCAGGCCCTTCCAATCATAAAGAGATTAATTAAAAGTGTAGCACCTTTTACAGATGTGAATAGGAAGCACTTGTCATCTATTGTCTCTAACGGCAACTACTGTAAGACTTCAAAAGAACCTTGGTCTCCACAATCTTTTTTTCTCAACCTGAACATTTCTTTTCTATCAATCCCAGGTCTTTAGACAAACTCAACCAATTGTCAACCATAAAATGTTTAAATTTACCTAGAGCCTGAAAGCTCTGCCACCCCACTTTGAATTGTCCCGCCTTCCAGGACCAAACCAATTATTTATTTATTTATTTATTTATTTATTTATTTTTAGATGGAGTTTCCCTCTGCTGCCCATGCTGGAGTGCAGTGGTGTGATCTTGGCTCGCTGCAACCTCCGCCTCCTGGGTTCAAGTGATTCTCCTACCTCAGCCTCCCAAGTAGCTAGGATTACAGGTGCCCGCCACCAAGCCCAGCTAATTTTTTGTATTTTTAGTAAAGACAGGGTTTCACTATGTTGGTCAGGCTGGTCTCGAATTCCTGACCTCAATATCAGCCTGCCTTGGCCTCCCAAAGTGCTAGGCATGAGTCACTGCGCCCAGCCAAGGTATTTCTTAAATGCATTTGATTAATGCCTCATGCCTCCCTAAAATGTATGAAACCAAGCTGCACCCTAGACCACCTTGGACACATGTTCTCAAGACCTCCTGAGGGCTGTGTCATGGGCCATGGTCACTCATATTTGGCTCAGAATAAATCTCTTCAAACATTTTACAGAGCTTGACTCTTTTCGTTGACATCAATGAGGCCTAATCTGATCACGCTATAACACTGCAAGTCCCCATCCTTCTCCCCTGATTGTTTTCAAAAGCAGTGATCCATTGAGGTGCTCATTTTTGTAACCCCAGTTTCTAGAAAAGTGCCTGGGTGAGAGTATGTAGGATCTCCATAAAAGTTGAATTAACAAATTTTGTAATGACTGCACCTCCAGACAGGAGCTGTCTTCTGGGCTCCCAGAGTCTCTGACAAACCTCTCCCACAACGAGTTTACCAACAGCAAGGACTTTCCTGGATGACTTCCACTGGGTTGGGGATTAAGGATTGAAAGGGGAGAGGCTGTGTGTGGAATATTCTGGCTGTGCTGACTGTGGACTTAGTCCTTATCTTCCCGCATCCAGTGTAGTATCTGGAGGAAGAATGCCTGGGCTTCACTGGCACCACCGAGGAAGCCCGTAAGAATATTTCCCATCTATGTGGATTCAACTGGAACCACTGTGGAGAGGTGGTACCTGCCTGCAAATGGCACTTCATCCAGGACACCTGCCTTTATGAGTGCTCCCCAAACTTGGGGCCCTGGATCCAGCAGGTACTCATGGCTTCCTGGCACCCAAGAGCTAGCAGAGGAGCTGAATTTTCCAGGCATCTCTGCAGGCTGCAACCCCAGCTCCAGTTCTATTCAGGGCTGGGTTGCTGGGATTCTTGAGCCTGAGCCCTTCTTTTCTACCAAAATCTCCCAGGTGGATCAGAGCTGGCGCAAAGAGCAGGTGCTGAATGTGCCCCTGTGCAAAGAGAACTGTGAGCAATGGTGGGAAGACTGTCACACCTCCTACACCTGCAAGAGCAACTGGCACAAAGGCTGGAACTGGGGACTCAGGAAGGGCTGGGGTGGGGCAGGAAAGGAGGGATTTGGAAGTGAAGGTGTGTGGGTGTGGAACAGGTTTGTGAGATTTTGGGTTTGTAAGGGCTGGCAGAATCAGAGACGCTTTTGGGCCCAGTGGCTAAAGGTCTTCCCTCTTCCCTCCAGGGTCTAACAAGTGCCAGGGGGCAGCTGCCTGACTACCTTTCCATTTCTATTTCCTCACACCCACTGCTCTGTGCAGTGAAATCTGGAGTCACTCCTATATGGTCAGCAACTACAGCCGAGGGAGCGGCCGCTGCATCCGGATATGGTTTGACCCGGCCCAGGGCAACCTCAGTGAGGAGGTGGTGAAGTTCTATGCTGCAGCCATGAGTGGGGCTGGGCCCTGGGCAGCCTGACCTCTCCTGCTCAGCCTGGCCCTAACGCTGCTCTGGCGGCTCAGCTGACTCCTTTTACCTTCTGATACTTGGTCATCCCTGCCCTGTTTAGCCCCACAGCTCCCAACTATTTGGTTCCTGCTCTATGGTCTTGTCTCTGACAGCCACTTTGAATAAACTAGACACCGCACATGTATCTTGAGAATTATTCAGGTATGAATGGGAATGTGGCTGTTTTGTTTCCCAATTCTCATTGATTGAAGCTAGTTAGACTGGGTTAGTTCCCAGCTCTGATGCTTGCTATGAACTAGCCTGATACTTAAGTATTCTTCTAAGGCAGGAAACATTCATAGCTCTCAATTTTATTTTTCACTATAGCTCCAATCTAGAGCCACGCCCAGGCGTTTTTCTTTTTTTGAGACAGGGTCTCACTCTCTCACCCAGGTTGGAATGCAGCGGCATGATCTCAGCTCACTGCAACATCTGTCTCCTGGGCTCAAGTGATCCTCCCACCTTGGCCTGGAACTACAAGCATGTGCCACTACACCTGGCTAATTTTTCAATTTTTTATAGAGAGGAAGTCTTGCAATGTTGTCCAGGCTGGTCTCAAACTACTGGGCTCAAGCAATCCTCCTACCTCAGCCTCCTGAGTAGCTGAGAATATAGGTGTGAGCCTCCACACTCAGCTAATAAATATAATATAAGAGATGTATTATATATATAATAGTAGAAACAGGGTCTCACTATTTTACCCAGGTTTGTCTCAAACTCCTGGGCTGGAGTGATCCTCCGAAAATTCTGGGATTACAGGCATGAGTAACTGTGTCTGGCCACAAGTCATGTTCATTTCTTGCTCAAGCTACAATGTTGAATGTGGGTTGTCAGGGGGAATTCTGTTTATTTCTCATTCCTGGACTACATTAGCAGCCAGTGGGTTCTGCTTCTTACTCAAGAACCCACGGTGATGGAGGCTCCATCTTCCATGAAACAGGAAGAGGGAACTTGGCAAATTCCATAAGGCTCTTCAAATTTCCACCCATCACTTGTTTCAGTGGCCAAATCAAGTCATGAGCATGCCTAAATTCAAGAAAGCCAGGAAAACATAATCCTATCACATACTTGGAAGGAGAGGAGAATCACAAGGTTTGCAACAGACCTAATGATGACTAAAAAGACTTTGTTATTTTCTCATTAGTTTCTGTTTCTGGCATGGTCATAGTTACAAATTTAATATTTTGGTTAGATCCTAGTAAGAAGGAGGACCAACTCTCTATACATATACAAGTAACTACATCAATATGAAAAGTGGAGCAATCCACCGATGACCGCCCTGGCTAGTCTTGTAAACAAGGCCAATTGATGCCCTTTTTGCCCTTCATTTATTTCAATTTATTATTATTTATTATCTTTATTTTTTGAGACAGGGTCTCCTTCTGTTGCTCAGGCTGGAGTGCAGTGGCACAATCATGGCTCAATGCAGTCTTGACCTCCTGGGTTCAAATGATCCCCCAACCTTAGCCTCCCAAGTAGCTGGGACTACAAGCACATGCCACCATGCTCGGCAAATTTTTTGTATTTTTTTGTAGAGATGGGTTTTGCCATGTTGTCCAGGTTCAAGATGGGTCTTGAACTGCTGCGTTCAAGTGATTCATTCACCTACCTTGACCTCCTAAAGTGCTGGGATTACCGGCGTGAGACACCTCTGCCAGCCCACTGATTTCTTTTTTTGAACCAAAAGCATAGTTGATCAATGCAAAAGCTAGTAATCGGACATTAACACAGTTCAAAACTCTTGCACTTTAAAAGACACCCTTAAGAAAATTAAAAGACAAGTGACAGACTAGAGGGAAATATTTGCAAAACACATCTGATAAAGGATCCCTATCCATAAAATACAAAGAACACTTACAACTCAGTAATAAGAAGGCAGACAACCCAATCAAATAATGGGCAAAAGAAATGAACAAATATTTCATTAAAGACGATACACAAATTATGAATAGTTACACGAAAAGATGCTCAACATTATTAATCATTAGAAAAATGGAAACTAAAACCACAGTGATATACCATTTTATACCTACTAGAATGGCAATAATAATAAGACAGGCAATAACAAGTGTCGGCGAGGATGTGGAGAAATGGGAACCCTCACACAGTGCTGGTGGGGACATAAAATGGCACAGCCCTTTGGAAAACAGTGTGGCAGTTTCTCAAAAAGTTAAATGTAAAACTGCCATACAACCCAAAATTCCACTCCCAGGTGTCTACTCAGGAGAAATGAAAACAAGCATAACAAAACTTAAATATGGATATTTGTAATATTCATATTTATGTATGTAAATATGATACATCGTTTATGCATGTAAGTATGATGTATCATATTATGTATCATTATACGTAATAGCCCCAAGCTGGCAATATCCTAAATTTTTAGCAACTGGTGAACGAATAGACAAAATGTGGTGAATCCATACAGTAGAAGACTGTGCAGCAATGAATCGTGATGACACTTGCTATGTCGTGGATGAGCCTCAAAAACATTATGCTAAGTGAAAGAAGCCAGACCTAAGAGGCTTCATGTGGCTGATTTCACTTACATGAAATGTGCAGGAAAGACAAATTTATAAAGGCAGAAAGTAGGGTAGTAGCTGCCTGGGGCTAGAAGTGAGAACAGGGATTAATTGTAAATGGGCATGAGGGGGGATGAAAATTGAAGGGATGATTCTGAGTTTCTGTGGGGTGTGTTCGTGAGGGAAAGTATTCTAAGGAATTTGGCATGTGGCTCCATAAAAATCTATTATCTGAGACAAACTCCATTCCCATCATGAACTTTAAAATATTGGTTGGAAGCCAAGCATGGTGGCTTATACCTGTAATTTCAGCACTTTGGGAGGCTAAGGCAGGTGGATCACTTGAGCCCAGGATTCTAGAACAGTCTGGGCAACATGGTGAAACCCCGTCTCTACAAAAAAAATACAAAAAATTAGTCAGGTGTGGTGGTCTATGCCTGTAGTCCCAGCTATGCAGAAGGCTGAGATGGGAGGATCTCTTTAGCTCAGGAGGTAGAGGCTGCAGTGGGCTATGACTGTACCACTGCAGTCCAGCCTGAGTTGACAGAGTGAGACCCTGTCTCAAAAAAAAAAAAAAAAAAAATTGCTGGATAGTAATGTTGTAGGAGTTTCTCCTGGGTTCAGCTAAAGACGGGGTCCTTGTCACCCGGCCATGAAACATTAGGCTCGCAGACATTTCGAAGGGTGAGAAAAATGGAATTTATTGGGCAAAGAAAAAGGGGGGGGAAACAGGGACCCTCAGCAGAGTGAGAGTCCTGCTAGTACACACTTCCCACCTCACAGATTGAATCCCAGATTCCACCCTGGAAGAGGAGGGGCCAGGCTCCTCTGCAGGAACTTCCTGAGGCTCCACCCCAGTGCACATTCCTCCCAGCGTGTGGGTTTGTCAGAGGTTCTCTGGGGACCCCTTCACACTTGGCTGTCTCATTCCTCGCTCTCAAGAAGTACATCTAACTGCTGTTAGAAAAAGGATAAGGGTAAGAATGAAGACCGATCTAAATTGCCTCCTGCTGAGAAGGGCCAGTGTTCTGGGAAATGGCAGTCAGAGCTCCCTCAGAAGCCTATCTAAGGGTTCTTGGCTGAAGGGGCCATCATCTGAGACTCCGATTGCATGACCATTTGGAGTTTGATGGCCTGAAGGCAAGAAGAGAAAAACCAGGTTATTAGAAAACACGTATTAAAACGAAACAAGGGAGGGTAAGGACAGTTTAAAATCCCAAGGCCTTTTACCAGTTTGCACAGGGAGAGGGAAGCCAAAAGCCCGACTGGTAAAAAAAAAAAAAACTTTATGCTTTTGCCAGCATGTCAGGCTTCTGGGTTCCCTTGCCTGAGCCTAATCCTAAGCCAACCAGCTGAAGGTTTGGGAAATTAACTCTTTCCGGTTAGGAGGATGCATCTGAGGGGAGTGTCCTATAGTACGGAGACACAATTACCTATTAGTGAAGAGAGGACAGTGGAGAAGAAAGGGGAAAAAAAGGCGCTTTTTAAAGGAGTCCCAGGGGTTCAGGATGCATTCAAAAGGGGTACACAGTGAAGATGAATGGCTACCCATCTAGAAAGAGGGGAGAAGGCATCCCTGAGTCCTATCTCTTTCTAGCAGATACCAGGGGTACATGAGGGAGAGAAGAAAGAGCGTCCTCTTTCCCTCTTCTGTCCTTGCATCCCTGAGTCCTGGTGACTTTGGCAGGTGCTGCCATGGGTGCCACAGTGGCTTGCACCCATGAAGCAGGGAGTGCCTAGAGAATAGGAATTATCAGCTAGGTGCAGTGGCTCACACCTGTAATTCCAGCACATTGGGAGGCCGAGGTGGACAGATCACAAGGTCAGGGGTTTGGGATCAGCCTGACCAACATGGTGAAACCCCATCTTTACTGAAAATACAAAAATTAGCTGGGTGTGGTGGTGCAGGCCTGTAGTCCCAGCTACTTGGGAGGCTGAGGCAAGAGAATCACTTGGATCCAGGAGGCAGAGGTTGCAGTAAACCAAGATCATACCACTGCACTCCAGTCTGGGCAACAGAGTAAGACTCCATCTTGGAAAAAAAAAAAAGAGAGAGAGAGAGAGAATAGGAATTATCCATTCTTACCTATGTCTCTATCCCCACTACAGTCAGTAGTCTTGGAGTTCCCTAGACCTCATTTATGCCGCATATATTAGCATGACTTTCATCCATGAAATGGGAGGCTTGGCTTGATTGGCAGGAATTAGCCATGCTCACTTGCACGCACTGTGCCTTTTTTGTTTTTTGGGGGTTTTTTTGAGACAGAGTCTTGCTCTGTTGCCAGGCTGGAGTGCAGTGGCGCGATCTCAGCTCACTGCAACCTCCGACTCCCTGGTTTAAGTGATTCTCCTGCCTCAGTCTCCTTAGTAGCTGGGATTACAGGCAAGCACCACTATGCCCAGCTGATTTTTGTTTGTTTTTTTTTTTTTGAGATGGAGTCTTACTGTGTCACCCAGGCTGGAGTGCAGTGGCACGATCTCGGCTCATTGCAACCTCCGCCTCCCAGTTCAAGTGATTCTCCTGCCTCAACCTCCCAAGTAGCTGGGATTACAGGCCTGTGCCACCATGCCTGGCTAATTTTTGTATTTTTAGTAGAGATAGGGTTTCACCGTGTTTGTCAGGATGGTCCTGATCTCCTGTCATTGTGATCCACCCGCCTCGGCCTCCCAAAGTGCTGGGATTACACGCATGAGCCACCGTGCCCGGCCGCACTGTGCCTTTTAACCTCTGTTATTATCCGCCTCTGAATCCCTTAGATCCAGTTTTCTTTCCTGGGCCTTTGACCCGAAGCTTGGAATTGAATTTAGAACAAAAACGTGTCTAGGGAGGGCTGCATGGACTCCTTATCATAAACCAAATGCTAAGGAAGATGAAGCCGCAGAATTGAGTCCTCCTTCAACAAGGGAGAGAAAAAGATGTCTTGTGACATACCCAGATAATTGGTGGCTATAGTTATGTTTACACACAGAATTTTCTTTACAATTGACATCTTAAAACTTGCCTAAACTTTCAAAACAATAATTTTTTGACTTTTTAATATAGGTAAAAATCCACATTCTTATATCTCTTTATAATTTTTTTACTAAAGGTATATTTTACTTTTTTTTACACCTTGCATATAAACTGTTTTTACAAGAGTACTCAGGAGGCTTTATTACTTTTAAATTATATAACATTGTTTTGCATAAACTTTTTTTATAGTATTTTTTCTTTTACGACTATTACAGACAATTTTTTGACATGTCTCAACTTTCTGACTTATTACAAACATTTTTCTAAAAAATAACCAGTTAATTTATTTTGGGACAAGAATTTACCATATAACATTCTTTTTATATAAATTCTGCCTCCCCCACTTTTTTTTTCTTTCTTAAAATTTTTCAACATAATTCCTAGTGGGATGGGCTAATTTTGCACCCGACCCATGTTTTCTCAAGACAAAATACCACACTCATACCACACACACTCACCACAAAAAAAGAACGGGTAAAGAGGGCACACGCACACTGTTATCGTTTATACCAAACCAAAATCAGAATATCACGAAATTCAAAATCCAAGTATCAAGAAATTTAAGCCAAGTCAAAACCAAAACCAAAGTATCCAGCAATTCAAGTCAAGCCAAAACCAGAACACAAGTGCAGATACAAGGACACCGTGGGTGATCAGGCAACACTTCCACTCAAATGGAGTGGGGCAACTTCCAAAGACTAGTCTTACCAAGTCAAGTCAAGTCAAAACCAGAACAAAAGTGCCAATACAGGCACACCGCTGGGGATCAGGCCACGCTTCCACTCGAATGGGGTGGGGCAAATTCCAAAGACTAGTCTTACCAAGTTTCAGATGTCCGGACTCCAAGTGCCAGTTCCTTCCCGGTGTTCAGCCACTGTTAATCCTCCGTGGGTGCCTGCTACGTGCTGCTCTGGTGTGGCGTTCCACTGGGACAATTGCCTACCCGGGAGCGCTCTTTGGATCGCGTCACTCAGGCTGGCCAGAGTCCTCCGCAGGGATGCTCCACAGGGCAGGCCTAAGCCACCTAAGGGGCTGCCTCAGCTGTCCGTCAGTTACCTCACTTCCTGGTCAAGGAACCAAGAAATGTAGCAGGACGAGCCGCAGACAAAACCTCTCAGACACCAAGTTGTAGAAGGAAGGGCTTTATTCAGCTGGGAGCATCGGCAAGCTACTGCCTTAAAATCCGAGCTCCTGGAGTGCACAATTTCTGTCCCTTTCAAGGGCTCACAACACTAAAGATTTCACATGAAAGGGTCATGATTGATTTGAGCAAGCCAGGGGTATGTGACAGGGCTTGCATGCACCGGTGGTCAGAGAGAAACAGAACAGGGCCGAGAGTTTCACAGTGTTCTTCTGTACAATGTCAGGAACATCGGTTTCTAAGTCATGAGTTGATTTTTAACTACTGGGTTTAGGCCAGGCAGACCCGGGCCTGGTTCCGGGCCTGGCACCAGGCTGCCTGTCTTTGGTTTTACTTCATTGTTTTTTTCTTAAAACAGGTCCTGAATATAAAACAATATGAGAGGGTCTCTCTCTTTCCTCACCACCATGCCTGGCTAATTTTTGTATTTTAGAAGAGACAGGTTTTCACCACGTTGGCCAGGCTCGTCTCAAACTCCTGACCTCAGATGATCCACCCAACTCAGCCTCCCAAAGTGTTGGAATTACAGGCGTGAACCACCACGCCTGGCTGCAGAAGAAATTTCTAAGCAGCAAAGCATTCAAGAGGTGACTTGGGTATGGTTAAAGGCATTCAGTTTGATAAGGTAAACAGAGGATAAAGGTTCAGAAAATTTGCAGCCTGACAATGCAATAGGAAAGAAAAGCCCATTTTCTGAGGAGAAATTCAAGCCAGCTACAGAAATGTGCATAAGTAATAAGAGGAACAGTGACCCACAACACAATGGGGAAAATGTCTCCAGGGCATGTCAAAGGTCTTCTTGGCAAACCCTCCCATCACAGGCCCAGAGGTCAAGGAGAAACGGTTTCATGGGCCAGTCCCAGGGTCCCTGTGCTGTGTGTAGCCTAGGGACTTGGTGCCTTATGTCCCAGCTGCTCCAGCCATGGCTGAAAGGGGCCAATGTAGAGCTTAGGCCATGGCTGCAGAGGGTGGAAGCCCCAATCCTTCGCAGCTTCCACGTGGTGTTGAGCTTGCAAGTGCACAGAAGTCAAGAATTAGGATTTCGGAACCTCCACCTAGATTTCAGAAGATGTATGGAAATGCCTGGATGCCCAGGCGGAAGTTTGCTGCAGGGGTGGGGTGCTCACGGAGAACCTCTGCTAGAGCAGGACGGAAGGGAAATGTGGGATTGGAGCCCCCACACAGAGTCCCTACTGGGTTGCTGCCTAGGGGAGCTGTGAGAAGAGGGCCATTGTCCTCTAGCCCCCAGAATGGTAGATCCACTCATAGCTTGCACTGTTTGCCTGGAAAAGCTGCAGACTCTCAATGCCAGCCTGTGAAAGCAACTGGGAGGGAGGCTGTACCCTGAAAAGCCACAGAGGCAGAGCTGCCCAAGACCATGGGAACCCACCTCTTACATTAGTGTGACCTGGATATGAGAGATGGAGTCAAAGGAGATCATTTTGGAGCTTTAAGATTTGACTGCCCTGCTGGATTTGGGACTTGCAGGGGCCTGTAGCCCCTCTGTTTTGGCTAATTTCTCCCATTTGGAGTGGTTGTATTTACCCAATGCCTGTACCCCCAGGTACTTGCTTCTGATTTTACAGGCTCATAGGCAGAAGGGTCTTGCCTTGTCTCGGCTGAGACTTTGGACTGTGGACTTTTGAGTTAATTCTGAAATGAGTTGAGACTTTGGGGGACTGTTGGGAAGGCATGATTGATTTTGAAATGTGAAGATATGAGATTTGGGAGGGGACAGGGGTGGAATGATATGGTTTGGCTCTGTGTCCCCACCCAAATCTCATCTTGTAGCTCTCATAATTCACTCATGTTGTGGGAGGGACCCAGTGGGAGATGACTGAATCATGGGGGTGGGTCTTTCCCATGTTCTTGTGAGAGTGAATGGATTTCGCAAGATCTGGTGGTTTTTAAAACAGGAGTTTCTCTGCACGAGCTCTCTCTTTGCCTGCTGCCATCCACATAAGATGTGACTTGCTCCTCCTTGCCTTCTGCCATGATTGTGAGGTCTCCCCAGTCATGTGGAATTGTAAGTCCAATGAACCTCTTTCTTTTGTAAATTGCTCAGTCTCGGGTATGTCTTTTTCAGCAGCCTGAAATGGACATACGACAATACTCAAAAGAGCAAGTGTGGGTAGCTTCGGTTCATGAGGTTTTTGGGTTTTGTCAAAAGCATAAATGTATACTGAAACTACCCAGAAAAGCAAAGTATAGAACAGTATGCTACCATTTGTGCACAGAAATGGGATATATGTGGTGTAAATGCATAGAATTTGACCAGATGTATACCCAGAGACCAGAACACTCAGTGACCTCATGTTCATACTTTGGCAAACACATGTGTAGTATCCTTAACTTAAATGTACCATCGTTGTGTACATTCTAGTGTTACTGGAATTTACATAACTATTATTAAGTCAGATAAATCATTCTGTGTCTGTATTTTCACTTCTTATTTTGTATATTTATGTATACATACACACATACCTATACATATTTCAATAAGGTATAACTTTGCCTGGTCCAAAAATCGAAACAACAAAGAAAGGCTTATAGTGAAAGTTCGCATCCCTGATGCTGTCTTCTTCCCCCAGATGATCACCTTATTGATTTCTTTTCATACCTTTTCAGCATTTTCTCCTGCAAACACAGATATTCTGACTCCTCCTTTTTTACACAGAATATTTTTTTTTACATAGCATTCTTCTGCACCCTCCTTCTTCCACAAGGAGGTTTTTCCATATTTGTACATCAGGAGCTTTCTCTTTCTTTGTTACCACATTAAATTCCACGGGGTAGATGTACCATAATTTAACTGGGTCCTTATTGAAAGACAATTGAGCTGTCCCCTAGACAAAGCCTTGTGAACCTTCCTTAACAGAGGGTCTAACCAAGCAGGCAGGATGGGTTTATAAAGTAGGTGGGGAGGTGGGAGAGACTACACCTTCCCAGGTGGGCTGAGAACAGAGGTAAGGCCCTGCAGCAGGACAGAGGGAAAAGTGGGGATGAGAGATGGGAGGCGAGATAGCACCTCCCCATCTCCTGGGAGGCTGGGCTCTCTGCTGTCTTTGCCTCCACTGACCAACCACTAGCTGTTCTTGCTCAGCCCCCTCCTCCATTTGCCACTGACCTGTTGGCCTCCCCCAACTTCTGAGCCTGCTTCTGCCTGGGTAATTTTCCAAGACCCAGGAGGGGTGAGTGGTGAGGTGCGATTGCCCCATCCCCTTGCCTCCCACAGCATCTGCTCTGGGACCATGAACAATAGTTGACAGCTCCATGGCCTTTGCTGTCCCCATCTCAGCTTCCCTGGGCATCTAAACCTCAGCTGCCCTGGGGTAAGAGGACGGGCTGAGGAAGCAGAAGCCTGAGGCTGTCTAGAGTCTCACTCCTGCATCAGCAGGCCACCGCCTGTGGTTCCTCCTTGTGCAAATTTGAGAGGAATTGCATAAAACACTGGAGAAATCCAAGAGGGGAAGTCTGCAAGGGCGGTGGTTCCCTCCATGATCACAGAGCAAGCTGGTGCCAGAGCCTGGACCTAGAGCACTGTTGCATGGGAAGCAGGAGGAGGGTCCTGCCTCCAGGCCAGGGAAGGGCTCCCTCTCACCTCTACACATCCTGCATTTCTTGGCTCAGCTGCCCTGTGGTGGATGCAGGGTGGGGAGGGCAGAGATCTGGGCTTGGGAGGGAGACAGTACAGACTCTCGTGGCTGCTGCCCCTCCCTCAGGCCTTGTCCACCTCTGACTGTGGCTCTCTGGCAGGAATAGATGGACATGGCCTGGCAGATGATGCAGCTGCTGTTTCTGGCTTTGGTGACCACTGTGGGGAGTGCCCAGCCCAGGAGTGCGCGGGCCAGGATGGACCTGCTCAACGTCTGCATGAACGCCAAGCAGCACAAGGCACAGCCCAGTCCCGAGGACGAGCTGTATGGCCAGGAGGATAAAGTGGGGTCTGCGGCAGGGGAGACAGCTGCCTTTGACAGAGAAAAGTTAATGGGGTGGAGAAGTCAGCTGTGGAAGGTGATGAAGGCAGGAAGATGGCTGCTGTGATCCTGGAGGGCCTCCCCTGGGAGGTCACCAACTTTACAGTAATGAAGGAACCACGTACCTAACACTTACTGTGAGCCTATGAGCCATGTGCTTTCACTCAGGCCATGTCAGTGAATATGCCCAAAGGGCAGGGTGGGTGCACTGTGGTCTGTACTTATGCAAATGAGGAAATAGGCCTACAGAGGGTGCAGGTGCAAGTGGAAACTGAGGAGAGGGATTGGCCATACTTTTCCCAGCCTTAATTATGTGCCAGCCCACAGAGCTCAGTGGCACAGTAGAAGAGGAGCGGGGCCTTCATGGTCATGGTGCAGCCTACATGTACAAACAGGCCAGGTTTCCACCCCCATTAGGTACTGAAGAGACAGCAACCAATCCGATATGCTGGGGAGACTTCCCAGTCAAGAGGCCATTGGCCTTGGCCTGGGAAGATGAGTAAGAGTTTTCCAGAAGGAAAAAGCAGGGAAGGGCAGCCTGGCAGAGGACAGCATGCACACAGGTCAGAGGGTGATGGCACGAGCAATGGCGGGTCCAGTGTGGCCACAGCCAGCAGTGCCACTGCCCACAAGGAAGGGGAGGGGAGGCCAGGACCCCCATGCCACAGGTAAGGCCACTGAGGCAGCTCCAGGAGTATGAGCTCCAATTTGAATTCCAAGCTCAGGAGAGTGCCTGTATTTCATTCCTCTGGTCTCCTGGTCTGCTCTCTAGAAGGGTTCACATTCCCAGAGGGCTGGGGTATGTGCCCAGGGAGACACTGTGGTATGGACAGGCTCCGAGGGCTAAAGCAAGGAGAGGACAGCCTGGAAGCCCCATGACATCTGAGTCATTCCCAACATTCCATTTGCTTATTTTTAAATCGGAGTAAAATTTAAAATAAATAAATAAAAGAAGTTCTCCATTTGAGCCGTTTTTAACTGTATGGTTCAGTGGTATTAAGTATGCTCATGTGGTTGTGCAACCGTCACCACCATCCATCTTCTGACCTCTTTCATCCACCAAAACTGAAACGGAAACTCTGTGCCCACCACTTCATTTGCTTTTCAGAACCTTCTAGAGCATCTACTCTTTGCCAAGAAATGTTGCAGATGTAGACTTTGAGAGATACAGGTGATTATCATGCTCAGGGCCATGAACTATATAAGAGTGATATTTGTTGAGCCACTTCTATAACCAGGGAGTACTTTTCATTATATTCAGTAACTCTTTTCAGAGGCAGAAACCCCTGACCCTGACTGGCAAAACCCATGTCTGCCAATCCCCAAGACCCATGATGTGCAAGGGTCTTGCGGGAAGACCAGGAGTTGGGACATCCAAGGAAAAGCAAGTGTGAAGTCAGGCCGGCAGGAAAGCATGTTCTGTGTCAGCCGGCACTGGGTGTGGGCCAGGGTGTGGGAGATGGGTAGATCTGGCTCGACTCCCATGGATTTCCCTGTTGTTTCTCCTGGGTGCTCAGACCTGTCATGACTCTGCCATCACTTGACCCTAGGTGCGAGGGTTCATCCCAGAAATTTTATGCAATTGACTCATGATTTCTCAGGTTTTCTGAGTCCTGGCCTAGAGTGATTTCCAAAGAGAAACCTCCACCATTTCTGCTTGTCTTGCCTGCCTCGTATTTATCTTTCTAGGATGGCCTTTCCCACATTTAGTCAAGTCCGGGTTCAGGCCCACATGCAGGCTACAGCTCCTCTGTTCCCCCACGACTCTCAGTATCTATTTGGAGTCTCCTTGCCTGGATTTCCAGACCCTGGGAAAACCAGACCAGCCCCTTGACCTCCACCCTCCCGCACAACCTGGGCCAGGTTCCTCTCCTCCCTGTCCTGAGTTAAATCTTAACCCTACTGTATACCACAGGTGTAGCTTACTGAAATGTAAAAATGGGGGTAAGGATTCATACTGGGTTGTTAAAAGGATAAAGTGCAAAAGCCTTGGGGACTTTGCACCTACCGTGTTCTATGCCCGAGTGTTCTTTGTCTTCCCTGTACACACAGCCCACCCACCCACTAAAACCATACTCTCCGTGAGGGTAGAGATGTTACTTGCTTTGTTCACTGGGATGTTCCTAGGACCTAGCACAGTGCCTGATGTCTAATAAGCACTCAGTTAATATTGGCTGGATGCAAAATGGATAATATAAATAAGCTGAATAACATGAAATAACTTTTTCAACCATTAAGAACTGTACAGACAATAATTACTCTCCCAGAGAGTGGCTCCCCTCCATTATGCTCCGTTAAAAGCCAATATTGGCCAGGCATGATGGCTTACATCTGTAATCTTAGCACTTTGGGAAGCTGAGATGAGAGGATTGCTTGAGCCCAGGAGTTTGAGACTAGCCTGGGAACCATAGTGAGACCCTATCTCTCTCTTTTTTTTAATTATTATACTTTAAGTTCTGGGGTACATGTGCACAATGTGCAGGTTTGTTACATATGTGTACATGTGCCATATTGGTGTGCTGCACCCATTAACTTGTCATTTACATTAGGTATATCTCCTAATGCTGTCCCTCCCCCAGCCCCGCACCCCACCACAGGCCTCAGTGTGTGATGTTTCCCGCCCTGTTTCTGAGTGTTCTCATTGCTCAATTCCCATCTATGAGTGAGAACATGCGGTGTTTGGTTTTCTGTCCTTGCGATAGTTTGCTCAGAATGATGTTTTCCAGCTTCATCCACGTCCCTACAAAGGACATGAACTCATCCTTTTTTATGGTTGCATATGATTCCATGGTATATATGTGCCACATTTTCCTAGTCTATCAATGATGGACATTTGGGTTGGTTCCAAGTCTTTGCTATTGTGAATGGTGCCGCAAAACATACATGTGCATGTGTCTTTATAGCAGCATGATTTGTAATCCTTTGGGTATATACCCAGAAATGGGATGGCTGGGTCAAATGATATTTCTAGTTCTAGATCCTTGAGGAATCACCACACTGTCTTCCACAATGGCTGAACTAGTTTACAGTCCCACCAACAGTGTAAAAGTGTTTCTATTTCTCCACGTCCTCTCCAGCACCTGTTGTTTCCTGACTTTTTAATGATCACCATTCTAACTGGTGTGAGACGGTATCTCATTGTGGTTTTGATTTGCATTTATCTGATGGCCAGTGATGATGAGCATTTTTTCATGTGTCTGTTGGCTGCATAAATGTCTTCTTTTGAGAAGTGTCTGTTCATATCCTTTGCCCACTTTTTGAAGGGGTTGTTTGGTCTTTTTCTTGTAAATTTGTTTAAGTTCTTTGTAGATTCTGGATATTAGCCTTTTGTCAGATGAGTAGATTGCACAAATGTTCTCCCATTCTGTAGGTTGCCTTTTCACTCTGATGGTAGTTTCTTTTGCTGTGCAGAAGCTCTTTAGTTTAGTTAGATCCTATTTGTTTCTACAAAAATATTTTAAAAACAGTCAGGTGTGGTGGCATGGGCCTGAATCCCAGCTACTCGGAAGGCTGCGGTGGGAGGTTTGCTTGAGCACAGGATGTTGAGGCTACAGTGAGCTATAATCGCACCACAGCACTCCAGCATGTGCAACAGAGAGAGACCTGTCTCAAATAAATAAATAAATAAATAAATAGGGGAAAAATGCACCAATATTGTAATTGCCTCTGTCCCCAGGTGGGGGCTCCTCAAGGGCCCTCCCCAGGAAGTATTTCTCTGGATGACCTACCTGGGGCAGAGGAGCCAGAATATGGAGGAGATGGCTGTGGTGGGGAGGGACTTAGTCCTGTGTCTTCCCCACCCAGTGCAGTCCCTAGAAGAATGCCTGCTGCATGGCCAACACCAGCCAGGAGCTGCACAAGGACACCTCCCGCCTCTACAACTTTAACTGGGACCACTGTGGTAAGATGGAGCCTGTCTGCAAGCGCCACTTTATCCAGGACACCTGTCTCTATGACTGCTCACCCAACCTGGGGCCCTAGATCCGGCAGGTATGAGTGCCATTCCCACAAACGTGAACTTCATAGCTCGGTGCAGTGGCTTATGCCTGTAATCCCAGCACTTTGGGAGGCCGAGACAGGTGGATTACCTGAGGTCAGGAGTTTGAGACCAGCCTAGCCAACATGACAAAACCCTGTCTCTACTAGAATACAAAAATTAGCCGGGTGTGGCGGTGGGTGCCTGTAATCCCAGCTACTCGGGAGGCTGAGGCAGGAGAATTGCTTGAACCTGGGAGGTAGAGGTTGTAGTGAACTGAGATCGTGCCACTGCACTCCAGCCTGGGCAGCAGAGCGAGAGTCTGTCTCAGAAATCAAACAAACAAACAAACAAAAACAAAACATTAACCTCAGCAGAGGGCAGAGCCTGCCAGCCACTTGCGGGGAGGGCTTGGTCCGGGAATTCAGGTCTGAGGGTGGTGGACTCCCTGCCTCCTCCCACAGCTCTGGTCCCCTTCGAGGATAAAGATGCTGAGATATGTGGCTGACAGGAGCGTTCCGTCTCCTCCCCACTCAGGTCAACCAGAGCTGGCGCAAAGAGCTCATCCTGAATGTGCCCCTGTGCAAAGAGGACTGTGAGTACTGGTGGGAGGACTGTCGCACCTCCTACACCTGCAAAAGCAACTGGCACAAAGGCTGGAACTGGAGCTCAGGTGAGGGCCAGGAGGAGATGAGATGAGGAGTGGGAGTGGGGCTTTAGGGTTGGGAGGGGTGCAGTCTGGCCCAGAAGCTCGGGGTCTTATGTTCTCCTCCCTCAGGGATTAATGAGTGTCCGGCCGGGGCCCTCTGCCGCACCTTTGAGTCCTACTTCCCCACTCCAGCCACCCTTTGTGAAGGCCTCTGGAGCCACTCCTTCAAGGTCAGTAACTACAGTGGAGGGAGCGGCCGCTGCATCCAGATGTGGTTTGACTCAGCCCAGGGCAATGCCAGTGAGGAGGTGGCCAAGTTCTATGCTGCAACCATGAATGCTGGGGCCCCGTCCCATGGCATTATTGGTTCCTGATCCGAGAAGTGTCTTCTGGGGTACTTCCGACAATCTATTCTACTAGACAAATCCACATGGGTCTTGTGTCTTGTAATCTGGGGATGAGTGGGTTGGAGGGACACATTGCTTCATCTTTCCTACTGATAGGCCCCGAATCAGGCTGGAACTGGCTTGATGTTCACTGGGAAGTAGGGTGTGGAGGTTGAGCCAGAATCTAGGTATCCATCCCTTAGTCTGGTTCTCCTGAGGCCCTCCCCCTCACACCAAGCTCATTACCCCCACACTACACATGGACAAGGGCACAGGTGGAGGGGAGATGGACAGAAACAGGAGATGAGGTATTGGGCTTCAGGTGGGGAAGACAGTTTATTTCCGCTTCCCTGACTAGATGTGGGCTAGGAGGAGATACTGGTTGGAGAGGAGGGTCTCATTGATAAATACCTGCCTTGTTTTTATTTGTTTGAGACTGGAGTCTTGCTATGTTGCCCAGGTTGCTCTTGAACTTCTGGGTCCAAGTGATCTTCATTCCTTGGCCTCCCAATGTGCTGGGATTATTGGAATAGGTCACTGTGCCTGACCTACTTTTTTTTTTTTTTTTGAGACTGAGTCTTGTCTGTCGCTCAGGCTGGAGTGCAGTGGCACAATCTTGGCTCACTGCAGCCTCTGCCTCCCATGTTCCAGCGATTCTCCTGCCTCAGCCTCCTGTGTAGCTGGAACTACAGGTGCAGGCCACCAGGCCTGGCTAATTTTGTATTTTTAGTAGAGACGGGGTTTCACCATGTTGGCCAGGCAGGTCTCGAACTCCTGACCTCAGGTGATCCGCCTGCCTTGGCTTCCAAAAGTGCTGGGATTACAGGCATGAGCCACTGAGCCTGGACCTACTTTTTAATAAATGACAAGTAATGCTGCAATTAACAATCTTGTACCGACTGTTACAAGATTGTAACACCGGGCACTGTGAGCTCAGTGGCTCACGACTGTAATCCCAGCACTTTGGGAGGTCAAAGCAGGTGAATCATCTGAGGTCAGGGATTCAAGACCAGGCTGACCAACATGGTGAAACCCCATCTCTACTAAAAATACAAAAATTGGCCAGGTGTGATGACACATGCCTGTAATCCCAGCTACTCAGGAGGCTGAGGCAGAAGAATCACTTGAACACGGGAGGCAGAGGTTGCAGTCAGCTGGGATCACACCACTGCACTCCGGCCTGGGCTACAAGAGTGAAACTCCATCTCAAAACAAACAAACAAAAATCTTGGACCTAGTGGAATGCTATACTTGAATTCCAGAAAGGGCTATTGGGTCAAGAATATGTATAATTTTGATAGTTACAACTTTATGGAGATTTTATCAATGTGACTCTGCCACCAGCAAAGCATGAGAGTGCCTGTTTCTCCGCTGGGTGTGATGGCTCACACCTGTGATCCAGCACTTTGAGATGCTGTGGCAGGAGAATCTCTTGACCCCAGGAATTCAAGATCAGCCTGGGCAACATGGTGAAACCCCATCTCTACAAAAAACTAAAAAAATCAGCTGGGCATGGTGGTGTGTGCCTGTAGTCCCAACTACCAGGGAAGCTGAGGTGAGAGAATCACTTGAGCCCTGCGAGGTTGAGGCCACAATGAGCCGTGATTGTGCCACTGCACTCCAGCTTGGGCGACAGAGTGAGACCTTGTCTCAAAAAACAAAAAACAAAACAAAACAAAAAACAGAGAGAGAGAGAGTGCCTGTTTCTCCACAACCTTGTCAACACAGTATGCCATCAAACTTTGGTTTTCTGCTTATCTTACAGGTGGGGAAAAGAGCATCTCAGTGCAGTTTTCATCTGCCATTGTTCTGAGATCTTTCCATGTTGACCTATTGAGATGTTAAATTACTGGGTAATAATCCATTCTATGTGTACATCACATTGACTTCAGTCTCCTACTGATGGGCATTGGAAGGAATGGGGTTCTTTTATGATCTTGACATTGCTGAAAGCCACAGGCCAGTCATTTGGTAGAATACTCCTCCATTTGGGTTTGTCTGTTTCCTCATGATTCATTGAGGTTATGCATTTTGGGCACGAATACCTTACACAGTTATTCCGTGCATCGTAACAGGAGGCACGTGGTGTGGGGTTTGCCTATTCCTGCTGAGGTTAACTTTGATCTTTTGGTTGAGATTGTGTCTGCCAGGTTTCTCCACTACACTTTCCCCTTTTGAAGTAATAAATAGTTGTAGGAAGAGACTAGGGACTGTAGATACTCTATTCATCACCACACTTCCACCTACATGTTCCACTGTCTGATGGACCTATTTTTAAAAAGTAAAAACAAAACCGAACCATGTCTTACTACATGACAGCTCTTTCACCAACCCTTCAATGCTTTCCAGTGGTATCAACTGTAAAAACTAAACTTCTTCAAATCAGCACAGACTATGCCCCTCCTCTGAGCCCTCAAGCCAAATCTTCCCCATGCCACCCCATAAATGAGCTCCAGTCACACTTCTCATGTTGTGGGTCTTTGCTCCAGCAACTCCTCTGCGTTCCTGAAATGTTTTTCATTAATCCTCTGCAGGCTGACCTGTTGTGGCCACTTAGATGGTAACCTACAATTACCCCCTAAAATGAGTTCTGAGCACTCAAACTCAAGAAGCCACCCAGCTGATTTCTCATCACACTATTCTGTGCCCTTGTGTGGACTTTTGTCTACTGTGTTTGTTGTCTGCCTTTCTCCTGACAAAACATACTCTCCCCAAAGCAGGGCTGTGTCTGTGTCATTTTAAGCTACATCCCCAGGGTCTGGGTCAGTACCTGGCACCAAGAATGTGCTCAGTAAGTTAAGGAATCGCTGCATCCATTCTGTCAGTCAACAAGTCTTTCTGAGCATCCTGTCACTGGCCCATGCTGGTCTCAGCTGACAGGAAGGGAATTGAATTCCTTGCAAGGTCTGGTGGGGACAGACAGTTCTGAGTACCAGTGACTCTTAGAACAAGGAGATGAGGCTTTCACAGAGGGAAGCAGAGTGTGGTGTTGTTCTGCTGAAGCCCAAAGAGGTCAGGGAAGGCTTCCAAAGGAATAATGTTTGCCAAGCACAAAACAGCACATTCCATAGACAGGTCTCAGCAAGTGCAAGGGCTTAGAGGTAATAGAAGTGCAAGCAGAATCCCAGGGTGGCTGAGATAGAAGTTATGAGGGGAGTGGGCAGCAGTTAAGGCCAAAGAAGAAACACTGGATCTGCATTCCTTAGGACGGTGCCCTATGGGCCCCTCGCAGAGCTTCTCTCCTGCAACTGCTAGGTGCAAGAAGTCAGGCTTAGAATCAGACTGAGATCAGTAGTTTCTGCAGCTGGGAAGATGAGTGATGTGAGCTTGCATGTGTGATAGACTGGCACTCAAGGAAGAGCTCAGTGTTCTCTCCTCCCCACTCGGAGGCTCTGAGACTCCACAAGTGGTGAGGACTTACCAGAGGAATTGAAATTGACCTCCAACCCAACCTTCCACTTGCTGATATTATTCTGAAGCCCTCATGGCCGGGGGACCTGGCTCAGGGAGCAGGTCTCACTCCTGCAGTGGAGGGAGCATAAAGTTCAGTTCATGATCAGCCCCTAGGCCAAGGGCAGCAGATGAGAGGGCAGGAGCTCCATCTAGAGGAGCTCCCATGTTCAGGTGTTCCTAGACACCTGCCTGCCCTTCTCCAATCAGCACTGGGGTATAAAGAAGGAAAGAGGCCTGAGGGTTCCAGAGGCCTCTACCTGCTAAGGTCTTCAGAGGACCCAACCCTTTGGGAAATACAAATAAAATCCTCAGCCCTCCAAACAACTGAATGGACACCTCTTAGCCAAAGAGACCTCAGAAAAACTTTAAAATCTAAGTTTCCTGGCCGTGATGATAGGTCACTCATACCTCAGTACACCTGTTTCCTCATGAACCATTACCAGGCTTCTTTCCCAAGAGCTAAACAGAAAACAGCCCTGGGAAACCAAGAAAAGGAGACTCCTTCACTGATTTCAATTTCAACCAACTGCCAGACTCCTCTTTCCTGATTTTGAATGACAGCTGATCAGCTTACAAAACATTCCTTGCTGATCAATGACTTTCGACCATGGATGAATTCTGGCTGGTTTACAGAGGCAGCACAGAAAGTGCTTTGGGTCCTGTGTTTCTCTTTTGACATATAGAGGCGAATTTGACTGCATTTTTTGGGGGTGGGGATGGAGTCTCACTCTGTTTCCCAGGCTGGAGTACAGTGGCATGATCTCCACTCTCTGCAACCACCACCTCTTGGGTTCAAGCTATTCTCCTGCCTCAGCCTCCCGAGTAGCTGGGACTACAAGTGCCTCTGCCTGGCTAATTTTTGTATTTTTAGTAGAGACGGGGTTTCACCATGTTGGCCAGGCTGATCTCAAACTCCTGACCTCAGATGATCCACCCGCCTCAGCCTCCTGAAGTGCTGGGATTACAAGCATGAGCCACTGTGCCCGGTATCAACTGCATTTTAATGTCTCCACCCCAAAGGGAATATGGGACATAGGTAACATGTATGTTTGCTTAGTACATATGCGTGCAACTCTCATGAATATTCATAGCTTCTCCTAAAACCTATTAAATATGTTTGTTTAGCCAACTCTTTTAGCATAAAACCCTTGTTCTACCCTCACCCACTCCCCAGCCTGCACATCATAAGAAATAAAGCTCTCCTAGGATCACACCTGTAATCCCCGCACTTTGGGAGGCCAAGGCGGGTGGATCGCTTAAGTCCAGAATTTGAGACCAGTCTGGCCAACATGGTGAAACTCTCTCTACTAAATATACAAAAATTAGCAAGGCATAGTGGCGGGCACCTGTAATTCCTGCTACTCAGGAGTCTGAGGCATGAGAATCACTTGAACCCAGGAGGCAGAGGTTGCAGTGAGATCATGCCACTGCACTCCAGCCTGGGCGATAGAGTGAAACTGTGTCTGAAAAAAAAAAAAAAGAAAAGAAAAGAAAGGAAGAAAGCTCTCCTTTCCAAATGTAAAGCTCTTGTGATTTTAAGCCAATATAATTGAAGACAAAGGTACGATCCATGGAGCAGCCCGGGCTCCCCCAAGCGTGCGTGAATGCACTGGTGCCTGGTGGAGCCACTGACAGCACAGTTGTCTCCCTGACAGCTTTGGGGGAAGGTGGGTAAGCTTTCCCTGATCTAAGATCTCCTGGTTTTAGGTTGAGATTTCGGAGACTTCATTTTTTTCTCTGATCCCCTCCATCAGGACCCTGCAACGGCCGTCTTTGTTGTCCCAGGTTTCTAGTGGGGGAGGGTGGGGGCAGTCCAGCCTGACTCAACTGGCCCATCAGGTTTGGTGAGGATGCTTGCCCCCTAGTGGCACTCGCAGGGACGTCTTTAAGTAAATGATGTTATGGGGAACCTAGGTTCTAAGGGGACAGACAGTCCAGCTGCCATCAGGAACTAACATGTTTCTGAATTATGAGAAAAAGTCTTGTGAATATTTGGGATCCTAGAAAAGCTAACCTGGAACAATGTAAAGCTTTATATGCCAAAATGGGGATCTTTTGACAGAACGTTTGATATGCCTAAATTAGTTTATTAGCATGCACAATGAGAACAGAGAGAGCTCTAGACCTCTGAGAAGCAATGGAGGCCCTTTTGTGTGTGTGTGTCAGGGTCTCACTCTGTCACAGGGACTGGAGTGGAGTGCACAATCACGGCTCACTCCAGCCTTGACCTCCTGGGCTCAAGCCATCCTCCTACCTTTGCCTCCCAAGTAGCTGGGACTACAGGCATGCACCGCCACACTCCGTTAATTTATTTTCAATTTTTAATTTTTTTGTAGAAACAGGGTTTTACCATGTTGCCCAGGCTGGTCTCAAATTCCTGGACTCAAGGAATCCTCTCATGGGAATCCATTTTTAAGTGGTATTATGAGAGCTCTAAACACAGTCAGGAATCTCAGGTAACCTCCTTAAATGAGACTAATTCAAAACCTGACCAGCATATTCAAACCTATCTGCCACTATTGGACAGGTAGCTGGAGACACTGCACAAAGCCTTACAGCCCAACAAAGTCTCTCAATTCCCTGGTTCAAGTAGTAATAGATAATTTAATTGCTTTAGATTTTCTCTTAGCCAAACAAGGAAGAGTCTGTGTGGTGGTCTCTAAGATCTGTGGCACTTACATCAACATTTCAGATGAAGTAGAAACTATATAGGGCTGGGCCCAGTGGCTCATGCCTGTAGTCCCAGCACTTTTGGAGGCTGGGGCCGGAGGATCGCTTGAGCTCAGGAGTTTGAGACCAGCCTGAGCAACATGGGGAAACTCCGTCTCTATAAAAAGTACAAAAATGGCCGGGCACGGTGGCTCAAGCCTGTAATCTCAGCACTTTGGGAGGCCGAGACGGGCAGATGACAAGGTCAGGAGATCAAGACCATCCTGGCTAACACGGTGAAACGCCGTCTCTACTAAAAAATACAAAAATCTAGCCGGGCAAGGTGGCGGGCGCCTGTAGTCCCAGCTACTTGGGAGGCTGAGGCAGGAGAA
Organism: Trachypithecus francoisi; assembly: GCF_009764315.1. Classification (NCBI taxonomy): domain Eukaryota; kingdom Metazoa; phylum Chordata; class Mammalia; order Primates; family Cercopithecidae; genus Trachypithecus; species Trachypithecus francoisi. Next base: position 62,915,934 of record NW_022681473.1, read on the forward strand.
TGGCATAAACCCGGGAGGCGGAGCTTGCAGTGAGCTGAGATCCGGCCACTGCACTCCAGCCTGGGCGACAGAGCGAGATTCCGTCTCAAAAAAGAAAAAAAAAAGTACAAAAAATTAACAGGACATAGTAGCACATGCCTGTAGTCTCAGCTACTTGGAGGCTGAGGCAGGAGAATGGCATAAACCCGGGAGGCGGAGCTTGCAGTGAGCTGAGATCCGGCCACTGCACTCCAGCCTGGGCGACAGAGCGAGATTCCGTCTCAAAAAAGAAAAAAAAAAAGTACAAAAAATTAACAGGACATAGTAGCACATGCCTGTAGTCTCAGCTACTTGGGAGGCTGAGGCAGGAGGATTGCTTGAGCCTGGGAGGCAGAGGTTGCAGTGATCAGAGATCATGCCATTTCACTTCAGACTGGGAGACAGAGCAAGACTCTGTCTCAAAAAAGAAAAAGAAAAAGAATAAAGAAAGCTAGACCTGGTGGCACACCCTGTAATCCCAGCTGTTCAGGAGGCTGAGGCACGATAATTGCTTGAGCCTAGGAGGGGGAGGTTGCAGAGAGTTGAGATCACGCCACTGTATTCCATGCTGGGTGCCAGAGTAAGACTGTCTCAAAAAAAAGAAAAGAAATTCATACAGAAAGAATTTTCAGCCGGGCATGGTGGCTCAAGCCTGTAACCCCAGCACTTTGGGGGGCCAAAGGGGGCAGACCACCAGTCAGGAGTTCAAGACAAGCCTGGCCAACATGGTGAAACTTTATCTCTACTAAAAATACAAAAACTAGCCAGGTGTGGTGGCACATGCCTGTAATCCCAGCTACTCAGGAGGCTGAGGCAGGAGAATCGCTTGAACCCAGAGGCAGAGGTTGCAGTGAGCTGAGATTGTGCCACTGCACTCCAGCCTGGGTGATAGAGCGAGACTCCATCTCAAAAAAGAAAAAAGAAATAAAGAAAGAAAAAATTTCCACACGAGCTAAATGGTTACAAGAGGTATGAACTACTGATCTTATCAACTACCTATTTAGTTGGCTTTCTGCCAAACTGGGAAGTTCCTTTCAAGATGCCATTCAAGTCCTTGTTATAGTCATAGTCTCCATCAACCTTTTCTTCTTTACATTTAAATTACCTATAATATGTATAACCAACTGCTGTAAGTCTGCTGCTAAAACCAGAATTATGCTGGCTCAATGCATAGAACTTATAGACAAGTTAAATTAGTAGCCCCACCTTTTGGTCCTTATGTTGCTTGATAGACCTTAGGGGTTGATGAGTGCCTGCCCACCTCTGTTGCTGTCTGGTCAAGATGTTCAATTGACTATAAGTCTCTTGGCCACGAGGGTTCCACCAAGGGACTGGGTGGACCTGGAGCAGGTAGCTCCACCATCCTGGCAATGACATGGTACAAATTTGGCTATTGATGCTGCCTGTGGCAGATCTCAGCTAAAAGGAGGAAATATGGAATAAAAAGAAATTCCGCCAGGTGTGGTGGCTCACACCTGTAGTCCCAACACTTTGGGAGGCCAAGACAGGTGGATCACCTGAGGCCAGGAGTTCAAGACCAGGTTTGTCAACATGGTGAAACCCTGTCTCTTCTAAATTTACAAAAATTAGCCAGGCATGGTGTGGGCACCTGTAATCCCAGCTACTCAGGAGGCTGAGCCAGGAGAATTGTTTGAACCCGGGAGGCGGAGGTTGAAGTGAGCCAAGATTGCTCCACTGCACTCCAGCCTGGGTGAGACAGCGAGATTCCATCTCAAAAAAAAAAAAAAAAAAAAAGAAAAAAGAAAGAAAAGAAAAGAAAAGAAAATCCAAAGCCCCCTCAACTGACCGAACAAACCCCTCTTGGCCAAGGATACCCCGCAAAAACTTCAAAATCTAAGTTTCTTGGTTATGATAAGACAGGAGGCTGGTCACACCCCAGTACACACTCTTCCTTACTGTTACCAACCTTTTTTCTTAAGAGTTAAGCAGAAACCAGTCCTGGAAAACAGATGGAAGAATCCTGCTGATTTCAACTTCAACCACCTGATGCTGTGGGCAGACGTCCCTCTTTTTTTGTGGTTTTTTTTTTTTTTTTTTGAGACACGGTCTCTTTTTTTGAGACAGGCTCTGTCACCCAGGCTAGAGTGCAATGGCATGATCTCGGCTCACTACAGCCTCTGCCTCCTGGGTTCAAGTGATCTTCTTGCCTCAGTCTCCCGAGTTGCTGGGACTACAGGCACACATACCACCATGCCCAGCTAACTTCTGTATTTTTTTGTAGAGATGGAGTTTTGCTGTGTTGCCCAGGCTGGTCTCAAACTCCTGGGCTCAAAGGATCCACCTGCCTTGGCCTCCCAAAGTGCTGGGATTACAGGCATGAGCCGCTAGGCTTGGCCTCTTTTTGTGATTTTGATATGACAGCAGACCAGCTCACAAAGCATTCCTTCCTGATCAATTCCTATTAACCATGGGCTGGCTCTGGCCAATTTACAGAGGCTGCACACAAAGTGCCTTTGTGTCCTATATTTCGCCTTTTGATGTGTACAGCCTAAGTTTGCATTTTAATGTTAAGTCTTGGCTGGACATGATGGCTCACACCTATAATCCTAGCACTTTGGGAGTCCAAGGTGGGAGGATTGCTCGAGCCTAGGAGTTCAAGACCAGCCTGGGCAATGTAGTGAGACCCTGTCTCTCTTTTTCTTTTCTTTTTTTTTGGGGTGTGGGGAACGGAGTCTTGCTCTGTTGCCCAGGTTGGAGTGCAGTGGTGTGATCTTGGCTCACTGCAACCTCTGCCTCCCGGGTTCAAGCAATTCTCCTGCCTCAGCTCCCAGTAGTAGCTGGGATTACAGGTGTGCACCACCATACCCAGCTAATTTTTGTATTTTTAGTAGAGATGGGGTTTCACCATGTTGGCCAGGCTGGTTTCGAACTCCTGACCTCAGGTGATCCGCCCATCTCAGCCTTCCAAAGTGCTGGGATTACAGGCTTGAGCCACCGCACCCGGCCCCGATCTATTTATATTTTTATTTAAAAATAGAGACAGAAGGCCAGGTGCAGTGGCTTATGCCTGTAATCCCAGCACTTTGGGAGGCCGAGACGGGCGGATCACGAGGTCAGGAGATCGAGACCATCCTGGCTAACACGGTGAAACCCCGTCTCTACTAAAAAATACAAAAAACTAGCCGGGCGAGGTGGCGGGTGCCTGTAGTCCCAGCTACTCGGGAGGCTGAGGCAGGAGAATGGCATAAACCCGGGAGGCGGAGCTTTCAGTGAGCTGAGATCCGGCCACTGCACTCTAGCCCGGGAGATAGAGCGAGACTCTGTCTCAAAAATAAATAAATAAATAAATAGATCGGGTGCCGTAGTTCACACCTGTATTTCCAGCACTTTGGGAGGCCAAGGTGGGCAGATCACTTGAGGCCAGGATTTTGAGACAAGCCTGGCCAACACAGTGAAACCTCGTCTCTACTAAGAAATAATATAAAAAAATAGCTAAGTGTAGTGGTGCACACCTATAATCCCAGCCACTCTGGAGGCTGAGGCAGGAGAATCACTTGAACCCATGAGGTGGAGGTTGCCGTGAGCCAAGATCACGACACTGCACTCCAGCTTGGGTGATAGAGCGAGACTCTGTCCAAAAAAAAACAGCTGGGCGCCGTGGCTCACGCTTGTCATCCCAGCACTTCGGGAGGCTGAGGCAGGCAGATTACTTGAGGTCAGGAGTTTGAGACCAGTCTAGCCAACATGGTGAAACCCTGTCTCTACTAAAAATACAAAAATTAGCCGGGCATGGTGTCAGGCGCCTGTAATTCCAGCTACTCGGGAGGCTGAGGCAGGAGAATCTCTTGAACCTGGGAGGCAGAGGTTGCAGTGAGCTGAGATCGTGCCATTGCACTCCAGCTTGGGCAACAGAGCAAGTCTCCGTCTCAAAAGTAAATAAATAAATGAAAATAAAAATGAAAAAATAAAAAATTAATGTTAAGTCTCAACCCCAAAGTGAACACAGGATGTATGTAACGTGTATGTTTGCTTAGTACACACGCATGTGACTCCCTTTCATGGACATTCATAGCTTCTCCTGTAACCCATTAATATGTATGCTAGCCAACCCATTTTACATAAAACTCCTGTCCCACCCTTTCTCCCTCAAATTGCCTGCTTTTAGTCTCAGCCAAAGGTTCCACTTACCAGCCTGCATGTTGCAACCCAACATAAGAAATAATATTGTTTCCAAATATACAGATCTGGTGATTTTAAGTTGACACTTCCCAGGTTGTCACAAGATTCAGGTATGGCTCACACCCTATGATTGCAGGGCACAAGCTGGGATCTCCTGGGAACTGGTCTCTTTGAAGGCCCTAGAAGACCTTCCTTCTTGGTTGATTTTCCTCCAGAGATCCAACTGCCTTCTTAGGCTCCCCTGCCTGCCTCCTCCTCAGTCCTGACCTGTGGCATTGCCCAGGTTACTGGGCCCCCATCTTCCATGCACTTACTGCCACTCATAGGCTGATGGTTCCCACACCTGCATCCAACCTGGACTCCTCCCCTGAGCTTCCCCTCTGCAACCACTTCCCCCTGAGCCAAGGGCACACAGGCACGTTGAAAAAACAGTGTTCTGTGTTTCTTCCTGCCCAAACCTGCCCCTCCCTCTCCTTTTTCCCATCTGTGGTACCACCATGGCCTCAGAGAATAAAAAAATGAAGGCTTTTGTCATTGACTGGGGTGGGGATGGAGGGTAGAGTTATCCCAGAATCATAGGTGCTGTAGAAAGGATACCTGAGTTGCTGGGAGAGGGGGTCTGTGAGTTGGCGATGGAAGGAGAGCTTGGCCCTTCAAACAACTGAAGATCTGATCAAAAGATTCAGAACATCTGTGATTTTGTGACTGGCGATGAATGGTGACACCTGGTCTCATGGGGTTGGGGAAGTTGGGAGATTTGGTGGTTCTACAATTTATGGCCTTTTGAGATCCTTGCTCTCTATAGCTGTCTGGGAGGTTGGAAGCCCGGGCTCTAGCCCTTGCCCTGATCCTCCGGATCTCATTTTCCTCATCTATGTAACAGGACAGAGGAGTTGGAAACTGATGAGATTAGCTCAAAGGATCCTGGCAGCTCAGGTTGCAAGATTTTTTTCAGACCTGAGCATTTGGGAAAAAATGGGGTAGGTGGAGCTTAGGGACTAGCCTTAGGCCTGTACTGTTAATTCACCCCCTCCCACTTCCCCATGGAGGCTTGGTTGGTGCTCACAAGCAATAATTAACTGCTGAGTGGCCTTCGCCCAATCCCAGGCTCCACTCCTGGGCTCCATTCCCACTCCCTGCCCCACTGCCCGTCTCCTAGGCCACTAAACCACAGCTGTCCCCTGGAATAAGGCAAAGGGGAGTGCAGAGCAGAGCAGAAGCCTAAGCCAGACCAAGAGCCACCTCCTCTCCCAGGTATGACACTCCCCATCCCCCTTCAGAGGCCACACACCCTATGGTACTCCCAGCATGTGTTAAGGATTTGCTGAACTGGAAGGGCCCTCTGTTTGCCTGAAGCCCAGAGAATCTTGAAGTGGAGACTGAGGCCCAGACCAGAGTGTGGCCTGCTCAAGCTTAAATGACAAGTTAGTGTTCATCTCCCTGAACTAGTAGTACCTGGGCTCTAGCCCTTCGGTCCAGCACTGAGTTCTCAGCTCTTCTAGTCTGGGGCCCCAGGGTTGGGGGTGGGGGTCGTGATTGTTGGTGGGGAGGGGTCACAGCTGGACCAAGACCTGAAGGTGAAACTAGGAAGGTGGGAAGGGGGCTTGTGGAGTGATGCTGGTCAAAAGGACGGAAGAGAGCCTGGCTTCAGAAGCAGCCTCGGCAAGAGAGACTACTGACTGAACAGGTGGGCTCCACTGGGGGCTGGGGAAAGGATTTTCTCAGCCCCCATCCCCAGCACTGCATATTGGCTGCACCCATGAGAGCCTCAGTACTGTGAAGGTGCAGGGAGCAAAGGCCAAAAGAGCTCTGGCTTGAACTTGGGTGGTCCCTGCTGTGTGACTTGGGGCATGGCCCTTATCTGTGCTCAAATGCTTCTGCGAAGATTAAAGGCTATCCTTTGTTGATTTCCCCTTCTTACATTTAATCCTTGCAGGAGAAAGCTAAGCCTCAAGATAGTTTGCTTCTCCTTCCCCCAAGGCCAAGGAGAAGGTGGAGCAAGGGCTGGGGTCAGGCAGGACAGGCTGAACAGGAACCCTGTGCTCTAAACAGTTAGGGTTTGTTTCCCAGGAACTAAACCCAAAGGATCACCTGGTATTCCCTGAGAGTACAGATTTCTCTGGCGTGGCCCTCAAGGTTAGTGAGTGAGTGGGTCCACAGAGGCATGACTGGATCCTGGAATGAATGAATCAACCATGAGAGAATGAATGAACACTGGAATCAATATGAGTAGCAGAATAATGGATTGCGGAGCAGGAAGGAGAGCTGCTGGGTGGGAATTCAATTCCAGGCCTATCTGAACCCTGCTGTGCAGTCAGCCTGGAGACAGCCCAGTTCAGGCCCTGCCTAGACCCCTGTCAAGGAAGCCCTGTCAAGAGGAGAGGAGGGGCAGCACGGGGGCACGGCAAGCTTGTGAGCAGGAAAGCATGTCCACTTTAGTGACTGGTATGTGGAATATGAGTTAGAGGAGACAGATGGAGAGAAGTCATAGGAAATAAATTCTGAGCATTTTAGGGGGGCCCAGATACCTGGTGACCAGTGGAGTGAAGGAAACAGTCACCTCCCAAAATTCAGTGTCTGAGGTCAAAGGATTGAAGTTCTGTGATGACCAAGGAGAGGCCAGCTCTGTGGTAGGGGGCACAGGAGCTCCCCAAGGCCCCAGGGCTGTCTAGCTGGCTGCCCCCTGCCAGCCCCTGTGCCCTGTGACCCCCGCCCTGCCCTGCCCCGCCCCAAGATCCCATGGTTTCCAGGAGGGGCCTACTAAACTAGCTTGAGTGATGAGGCTAGAAAGGGCTGGGACTAACGTTTAAAAAGCAACTAAAACTAATGAAAACCACACTGCAGCCCCCCAGCTAAAACATTTTTATAAACTTTTTGTTTTGTTTTGTTTTTTGAGATAGAGTCTCGCTCTGTCACCCAAGCTGGAGTGCAATGGCACAATCTTGGCTCACTGTAACCTCCGCTTCCCGGATTCAAGTGATTCTCCTCCCTCAGCCTCCTGAGTAGTTGGGATTACAGGCACATGACACCGCACCCAGTTTATTTTGTATTTTTAGTAGAGATGGAGTTTCACTATGTTGGCCAAGCTGGTCTCAAACTCCTGACCTCAGGTGATCCACCCACCTCAGTCTTCCAAAGTGCCGGGATTACAGGCGTGAGCCACCACGCCCAGCCCATTTTTGTAAACTTTTACAACGAAGTAATTTGGTGTCAAAATCTGACCTGAAAATTAATGTGAGCTTATGTATAGTTTTAATTTATCCCACCAGTGTAACTGTTTCACCCCAGAACATACACTTGATTATTGTGTATATGAAAATTATATTATCTTTGAATCACCTTTGATGAAATCCTAAAGAATTTTAACTCTGAAACATTTGAATGAGGCATTGTGGACCTATGACAACTCCTGGCTATTTCTGCATTTTGCCCAAATCCATCCTTGAATTATATCACTTGAACCTCATGATCACCTGGAGAAGGCAATGAGGCTCAAGCCAGGGAGGGGTGGTGTCTAATCCCACCTCTCACTGGATCTGGGAAAACTGAGGGAGATGGGGGCAGGGCTCTATCTGCCCCAGGCTTCAGTCCAGGCCCCACCCTCCTGGAGCCCTGGGAACAACTTAAGGCCCCACCTCCGCATTCCTTGGTGCCACTGACCACAGCTCTTCCTTCAGGGACAGACATGGCTCAGCGGATGACAACACAGCTGCTGCTCCTTCTGGTGGGGGTGGCTGTAGTAGGGGAGGCTCAGACAAGGACTGCACGGGCCAGGACTGAGCTTCTCAATGTCTGCATGAACGCCAAGCACCACAAGGAAAAGCCAGGCCCGGAGGACAAGTTGCATGAGCAGGTGGGCCAGGGGGTGATCTGGGGTGGTGAGGGACTGGCTCAGGAAGAGGAAACCAGGACATGGAAATGTCAAACTCCATTCACTGGTGAAGTGAAGGCAGACAGACCCACTGGAGGAGCCCTTCAGTTTACATTAATATGGGTGACTATTTCACAGACACTGTGTGCCAAATGTCGGTACAATGCCAACAGTTCACCTTCTTGATTGTTGAGTTTCCGCATGACATAGATAAGGAAGCAGGCCCAGAGGAGAGCCTGGGAAATGAAGTTGGAGTGACCCATCCTGGGGTTGCTTGATTTAGGGATTTAGACTTTGAATGACTCCTCCAAAGATCCGAGGGAAGAAACTGCATACTGTGCATAGTGGCCTCTTTTCTGCCAGCCCTAAACAGCTCAAGAAGGGAGAGTCTCTCACATTATGAGGCTGGGTGCGAAGCATTCTTTTTTTTTTTTTTTTTCCTGAGATGAGGTCTCCATATGTTGCCCAGGCTGGTCTCAAACTCCTGGACTCAAGTGATCCTCCCACCTCGGCCTCCCAAAGTGTGGGATTACAGAAATGAGCCATACGCCCTCCTGAAGCATCTTGGTTCATGCATCTAGCAAAACTTTGGGCTGTGTCTCTCAACCACATTGGACCTGAGTTCTCCCTATAACATTTATTTTGCTACCACCCCTTTAATATCCTGAACATGATGATATAACTAAAGAAAAAGCAGAGGAAAAGTAATTTGTAGTCCAGTGTTATGGCTCACACCTGTAATCCCAACACTGTGGGAGGCCGAGGTGGGCAGATCACTGAGATCAGGAGTTCTATACCAGCCTGGGCAAGATGGCAAAACCCCATCTCTACTAAAAAAACACGAAAAATTAGTCAGGTGTGGTGGCACATGTAGTCCCAGATACTCAGGAGGCTGAGGTGGGAGGGTCAATTGAGCCCAGGAGGCAGAGATTGCAGATCATGCCACTGCACTCCAGCCTGGGCAACAGAGTGAGACCCTGTCAAAAGAAAGAAAGAATGAAAAAAAGAAAAAAAATGAAAAAGAAAGGAAAGGAAGAAAAGAAAGAAAGAAAGAAAGAAAGAAAGAAAGAAAGAAGAAAGAAAGAGGAAAGGGAGGGAGGAAAGAGAGAGAAACTTGTAGTATGCATTTCTTTTTTTTTTTTTTCTTGAGATGGAGTTTTGCCCTTGTTGCCCAGGGTGGAGTACAGTGATGCAATCTCAGCTCACTGCAACCTCCACCTCCCAGGTTCAAGTGATTCTCCTGCCTCAGTCTCCTGAGTAGGCACATACCACCACATCCAGCTAATTTTCTGTTTGTTTGTATTTTTAGTAGAGATGGGGGTTTCACCATGTTGGCCAGGCTGGTCTCAAACTCCTCACCTCATGATCCGCCCTTCTTGGCCTCCCAAAGTGCTGGGATTATAGGTGCGAGCCACCACACCCGGCCTTAAGTGCACATTTTATTTATTTATTTATTTGTTTGTTTTTTTGTTTATTTATTGACATAGAGTCTTGCTCTGTCACCCAGGCTGGAGTGCAGTGGCACAATCTCAGCTCATTGTAACCTCCGCCTCCTGGGTTCAAGCAATTCTCCTGCCTCAGCCTCCAGAGTACCTGGGACTACAGATGCCTGCCACCATGCCTAGCTAAATTTTGTATTTTTAGTAGAAATAAGGTTTTGCCGTGTTGGCTAGGCTCTGGTCTCCATTCTTGACCTCAAGTGATCTGCTCACCTCCACCTTCCAAAATGTTGGGATTACGGGCATGAGCCACTGTACCCGGCCCACATTTTAATATTTAGCTCGTCAGCCTTAAGTAACGAGATTCAGAAAGCTTGAGGATAGCCACACAGGAGCATAGATTCAACTCATCCTGAATTTCACAGCCATCACAAGTTAGTTTTTAAGGAAAAAGGGTAGTTCCTAAGTTGTTTCTCAATAATTTATAATAAAAATAACATCTGCAATTGATTGGCTATATATTGCTTTTTGTATCACAAATTCCAGGAACAGATAATGGGTGAGGCAGCTAGTCAGGGACAAAACACCTCCTGAGTAGCTGGGATTACAGGTGTCCGCCACCACACTTAGCGACTTTTTGTATTTTTAGTAGAGACGGGGTTTCACCATGTTGGCCAGGCTGGTTTCAAACTGCTGATCTCAGGTGATCCACCTGCCTTGGCCTCCCAAAGTGCTGGGATTATATGAGTGAGCCACTGTGCCCAGCCTGGGGTTACAATTTAAATTGCTTTTTTACCTTCAAATCTTTGTCACCTCAGTGAGGCTTAATCTGACCGCACTATTACACTGCAAGTCCCAATCCTTCTCCCCTGCTTAATTGTTGTCCAAAGCAATAATCAGGTGATGTGTTCATTGTTGTAACTCCAGTTTCTACAAAAGTACCTGGGTGAGAGTAAGTAGGATCTCAATAAAGGTTGAATTAACAAATTTTGTAATGACTGCAACTCCAACAGGAGCTCCCTTCTGGGCTTCCACAGTCTCTGACGGTCCTCTCCCCTAAAGAGGTCCCAACAGCAAGTATTTTCCTGGGTGACTTCCAGTGGGCTGGGGAATGAAGGACTAAGAGGGGAGACACTGCATGTGGAATATTCTGGCTGTTCTGGCTGTGGACTGAGTCCTGTGTCTTCCCCCATCCAGTGTCGTCCCTGGAAGAAGAATGCCTGCTGTTCTACCAACACCAGCCAGGAAGCCCATAAGGATGTTTCCTACCTATATAGATTCAACTGGAACCACTGTGGAGAGATGGCACCTGCCTGCAAACGGCATTTCATCCAGGACACCTGCCTCTACGAGTGCTCCCCCAACTTGGGGCCCTGGATCCAGCAGGTACGCATGTCTTCTTGCAGGTACAAGACCTAGCGGAGGAACTGAACTTTCCAGGCATCTCTGCAGGCTGCAATCCCAGCTCCAGTTCTATTCAGGGCTGGGTTGCTGGGATTCTTGAACCTGAGCCCTTCTTTTGTAACAAAATCTCCCAGGTGGATCAGAGCTGGCGCAAAGAGCGGGTGCTGAACGTGCCCCTGTGCAAAGAGGACTGTGAGCAATGGTGGGAAGATTGTCGCACCTCCTACACCTGCAAGAGCAACTGGCACAAAGGCTGGAACTGGACCTCAGGTGAGGGCTGGGGTGGGCAGGAACAAAGGGATTTGGAAATGGAGGTATGTGGGTGTGAAGCAGGTATGTGACAATTTGGGGTTGTAGGACTGGCAGACCTCAAGATAGTTCTGGGCCCAGTGGCTAAAGGTCTTCCCTCTTCTCTACAGGGTTTAACAAGTGCCCAGTGGGAGCTGCCTGCCAACCTTTCCATTTCTACTTCCCCACACCCACTGTTCTGTGCAATGAAATCTGGACTTACTCCTACAAGGTCAGCAACTACAGCCGAGGGAGTGGCCGCTGCATCCAGATGTGGTTCGACCCAGCCCAGGGCAACCCCAATGAGGAAGTGGCGAGGTTCTATGCTGCAGCCATGAGTGGGGCTGGGCCCTGGGCAGCCTGGCCTCTCCTACTTAGCCTGGCCCTAACGCTGCTTTGGCTGCTAAGCTGACCTCCTTTTACCTTCTGATACCTGGAAATCTCTGCTCTGTTTAGCCCCATAGCTCCCAACTATTTGGTTCCTGCTCCATGGTTGAGCCTCTGACAGCCACTTTGAATAAACCGGGCACCGCACATGTGTCTTGAGAATTATTTGGGTATGAATGGGAACGTGACTGTTTTGTTTTCCAATTCCCATTGATTGAAACCAGTGAGACCGGGCCAATTCCTAGTTCTGACAGTTGCTATGAACTAACCTGATACTTAACTATTCTTCTAACTTAGGAGACATTCGTAGCTCTCAATTTCATTTTTCACTTAGCTCCAATCTAGAGCCAAGCCCAGGAATTTTTTGTTTGTTTTGAGACAGGGTCTAACTCTGTCACTAGGCTGGAGTGCAGTGGCATGATCTTGATTCACTGCAACATCTGCCTCCTGGGCTCAAGCAATCCTGCCACCTTAGCCTCTCAACTTGAGACAAGCATGTGCCACCACACCTGGCTATTTTTTTTTTTTTTTGAGATGGAGTTTCATTCTTGTTGCCCAGGCTGGAGTGCAATGGCATGATCTCAGCCCATGGCAACCTCCGCCTCCCAAGTTCAAGTGATTCTCCTGCCTCAGCCTCCCAAGTAGCTGGGATTATAGGCATGCGCCACCATGCCCGGCTAATTTTGTACTGTTAATAGAGACAGGTTTTCTCCATGTTGGTCAGGCTAGTCTCGAACTCCCGACCTTAGGTGATCTGCCTGCCTCGGCCTCCCAAAGTGCTGGGATTACAGGTGTGAGCCACTGCGCCTGGCCCCACCTGGCTTATTTTTACATTTTTTTGGTAAAGAGGAGATCTTGTTATGTTGACCAGGCTGGTCTCAAACTCCTGGCCTGAAGCAAACTTTTCATCTCAGACTTCAAAATTACTGGGATTATAAACATGAGCCACCATGCCCAGCACAATCTCAGCTCATTGCAACCTCTGCCTCCCACGTTCAAGCAATTCTGTCTCAGCCTCCTGAGTACCTGGGACTATAGGTGTGGGCCACCATGCCTGGCTAATTTTTCTATTTTTATTAGAGATGGGGTTTCGCCATGTTGGCCAGGCTGGTCTGGAACTCCTAACCTCAGGTGAACCACCCACCTTGGCCTCCCAAAGTGCTGGGATTACAAGTGTGAGACACCATGCCCAGCCTAGCTCAGGATTTTATCATTTAAACTGAACATAAGTCTCCCAGGGTTGATTCCTATGCTGTGCTCAGCTCGCCAAAAGAAGAGATGGGAAGGCTGTACCCAGCATGTTTTGGATGGGTTGCTGGGAAGAAGGTAAGAGTGGCAGCAAGAGCCATACGGCACTAACAGCTAATACCCACAAAGCATTATCTGCTAGGCACTATCCTACCTAAATTGTTTATACCGATGATATGTAGATACTACTGTCTGCATTTTCCATATGTAGAAACAGACACATAAATTAAAGAATGTTGCCTGACCAGGCGGGGTGGCTCACACCTATAATCCCAGCTCTTTGGGAGGCCGAGTCGGGCAGATCACCTGAGGTCAGGAGTTCGAGATTAGCCTAGTCAACATGCAAAACCCTGTCTCTACTAAAAATACAAAACTTAGGCCAGGTGTGGTGGCTCACACCTGTAATCCCAGCACTTTGGGAGTCTGAGGTAGGTGGGTCATGAGGTCAGGAGATCGAGACCATCCTGGCTAACATGGTAAAATCCGTCTCTACTAAAAATACAAAAAAATTAGCCAGATGTGGTGGTGGGCGCCTGTAGTCCCAGCTACTTGGGAGGCTGAAGCAGGAGAATGGCATGAACCCGGGAGGTGGAGCTTGCAGTGAGTCAAGATCGCATCACTGAACTCCAGCCTGGGTAACATAGCGAGACTCCGTCTCAAAAAAAAAAAAAAAAAAATTACGAAACAGCCCAACGTGGTGGCGTGCGCCTATAATCCCAGCTACTCGGGAGACTGAGGCGGGAGAATCTTTCGAACCCGGGAGGCAGAAGTTGCAGTGAGCCGAGATCGCACCATTGCACTCCTGCCTGGGCAACAGAGCGAAACTCCGTCTCAAAAAAAAGAACATGCTCTTTCCCCTCATGGTGTGAGTAAATATGTGTGTGTGTCTTGAAGGGATAATGGTTCCGTGGCTGACCAGAGGAGCTGAGCCTAACCTGCTCTGCCAGAGCTAGGACTGGAACCCAAACTTCGACTCCTAAGCAGGTTCCAAACCAATAATCTCAAGGGTTTTAAGGCAGTGTTCTCCATTAAATATAGTTTGTAACCTTTGTATTAAGCCAGGTTATGTTACAGTAATATTCCTAATATTTCTGTGGCTTCATACAACTCACCTTTTTGGGTTCTTTGTTTGTTTGTTTTCTTTTGTTTAAAGACAGAGTCTCTCTCTGTCACCCAAGCTGGAGTAGTGGCGTGATCATAGCTCACAGCAGCTTCAAATTCCTGGGCTCAAGTGATCTTCCTGCCTCAGCCTCCTGAGTAGCTGGGACTACAGGTGTGAGCCACCACATCCAGCTAATATATACACATATAAAATATGTATTGTATATATGATAATAAAGACAGGGTCTCACTATCTTACCCAGGTTGGTCTTGAACTTGTGCTGAAGTGATCCTCTCAAAATGCTGGGATTACAGGTGTCAGCCACTGTGCCTGGCCACAAATCATGTTTGTTTCTTGCTCAAGCTACAGTGTTTAATGTGGGTTATCAGAGGGATTCTGTTCATTTCTCTTTCCTGGACTACATTAGCAGCCAGGACGTTCTGCTTCTCACTGGAGGCCCAGGCTGATTGGAGGCTCCATCTTCTATGAGACAGGAAGAGGGAACTTGGCGAATTCCATAAGGCTCTTCAGATTTCCACCTGTCACTTATATCATTGGCCAAATCAAGTCATGAGCATGCCTAAATTCAAGAAGACCAGGAAAACAAGATCTTATCATGTACTTGGAAGGACAGGAGAATCACGAGGTTTGCAACAGACCTAATGATGACTACAAAGACCTCATTATTTTCTGGTCAGTTTCTATTTCTGACATGGTCATAGTTACAAAGTTAATTTTTCAGCTAGATCCTAGTAAGATGGAGGACCAACTCTTCAAACCTATGCAAATAACTACATCAACCCAGGCCGGGCATGGTGGCTTATGCCTATAACCCCAGCACTTTGGGAGGTTGACGCAGGCGGATCACTTGAGGGCGGGAGTTCAAGACCAGCCTGGCCAACATGGTGAAACTCCGTCTCTACTAAAAATACAAAAAAATAAGCTGGATGTGGTGGCACATGCCTGTAAACCCCAGCTTGTTGGGAAGCTGAGGCATGAGAATTGCTTGAATCCGGGAGGTGGATGTTGCAGTGAGCCAAGATCGTGCCACTGCACTCCAGCCTGGGCAATGGGCAATGGAGTAAGACTCCGTCTCAAAAACAAAACAACAACAACAACAACAACAACAACAAAACAAAAACAACAACAACAAAAAAACTACACACACACACAGAAAAAACCAGAAAAACTACATCAACCTGAAAAGTGGAGCAATCCACTGCTGACCGCCCAGGGTAGTCTTGTAAACAAGGTCAATTGATGCACCATGTTCTCTACAGGATCAGTGACACCATTTACAAATATGATTTGTTTACAGATATATTTGGATTAGTGGAATTTAAGATAAGTACCATCTAAAACCAAATTATTTTCTTTTTTTGAGACAGAGTCTCACTCTGTCACTAAGGCTGGAGTGCAGTGGCACAATCTCGTCTCACTGAAACCTCTGCTTCCCAGGTTCAAGCAATTCTCATGCCTCAGCCTCCCAAGAAGCTGGGATTTTAGGCATGTACCACCACATCCAGCTAATTTTTGGTTTTTTTTTTTTTTTTTTTTTTTTTTTTTGAGGCGGAGTCTGGCTCTGTTACCCAGGCTGGAGTGCAGTGGCCGGGTCTCAGCTCACTGCAAGCTCCGCCTCCTGGGTTCCCGCCATTCTCTTGCCTTAGCCTCCCAAGTAGCTGGGACTACAGGCGCCAATTTTTGTATTTTTATTAGAGACGGGGTTTCACCATGTTGGTCAGGCTGGTCTCAAACTCCTGGCCTCAAGCAATCCACCTGACTTCGCCTCCCAAGGTGCTGGGATGACAGGCATGAGCCACTATGCCCGACCTATTTCTTTTACTTATTTATTTTGTGTGTGTGTGTGTGTGTGGTGTGTGTGTGTGTTGGTTTTTGTTTTGAGACGGAGTCTCTCTCTTGTCCAGGCTGGAATGCAGTGGCGTGTACTCAGCTCACTGCAATGTCTGCTTCCCAGCTTCTCCTGCCTTAGCCTCCTGAGTACCTGGGACTACAAGCATTGCGCCACCATGCCCAGCTAATTTTTGTATTTTTAATAGAGACAGGATTTCTCCATGTTGGCCAGGCTGGTCTGGAACTTCTGGGCCCAAGCAATTCACCCACTTCGGTCTCCCAAAGTGCTGGGGTTGCAGCCATGAACCACCAAGCCTGGCCCACTTACTTCTTTTTTGGACCAAAAGTATAAGTGATGAATGCAAAAATTGATAGATTGGACTTAAAATTCAAAACTCTTGCTCTTTAAAAGACAGCCTTAAGAAAATTAAAAGGCAAGCAACAGACTGGAGGAAATATTTACAAAACACATCTGATAAAGGATCTGTATTCATAATATACAAAGAACACTTACAACTCAGTAATTATAAGGCAGTTGACCCAATCAAATAATGGGCAAAAGAAATGAACAAACTTCATTAAAGAAGATACACAGGTCGAGTGCGGTAGTTCATGTCTGTAATCCCAGCACATTGGGAGGCTGAGGCGGCCAGATCACTTAAGGCCAGGAGTTCAAGACCAGCCTGGCTAACATGGCAAAACCCTATCTCTACTAAAAATACAAAAATTAGCCAGGTGCGGTGATGCATGCCTGTAATCTCAGCAGCTCGGAGGCTGAGACAAAAGAACTGCTAGAAACTGGGAGGTGGAGATTGCAGTGAACTGAGATCGTGCCACTGCACTCCAGCCTGGGTAACAGAGCGAGACTGTCTCAGAAATAAAAAAGAAGATACACAAATTACGAGTAGTTACACGAAAAGATGCTCAACATTATTAATCATTAGAAAAATGCAAATTTAAACCCCAGTGATATACTATTTTATAACTATTAGAATGGCAATAATAATAAGATAGGCAATAACAAATGTTGGCAAGGATGTGAACCCTCACACAGTGCTGGTGGGGGTGTAAAATGGCACAGCCCTTTGGAAAACAGTGTGGCAGTTTCTCAAAAAGTTAAATGAGGGGAGAATAGAACCAGTTGTTGAGCTGGGTGTGGTGGCATGGGCCTGTAGTCTCAGCTACTTGGAGGCTGGGTGGGAGGATAGCTTGAGCCCAGGGAGGATGAGGCTGCAGTGAGCAGTGATCATACCACTGCACTCCAGCCAAGGCAAGGACGTCAGAGTGAGACCCTTCTCAAAAAAAAAAAAAAGAGAAGAGAGAGAGAAAGAAGAAAAAAAGAAGAAAGAAAAAAGAAAAAAAAAAGAAAGATAGAACCCAAAATTCCACTTCCAAGTATCTACTCAGGAGAAATGAAAACAAACATAACAAAACTTAATTATGAGTATTCATAATATTAGGTATCATTATGCATAATAGCCCCAAGCTGGCAATAACATATGTATATATGATTTTTATTTTTTTGAGACAGAATTTTGGTCTTGTTGCCCAGGCTGGAGTGCAATGGCGTGATCTTGGCTCACTGCAACCTCTGCTTCCTGGATTCAAGCAATTCTCCTGCCTCAGCCTCCGAAGTAGCTGGGATTACAGGCACACACCACCACGCCCGGCTAATTTTTGTATTTTTAGCAGAGACAGGGTTTCACCATGTTGACCAGGCTGGTCTCAAACTCCTGACCTCAGGTGACCCACCTGCCTCGCCTCCCAAAGTGCTGGGATTACAGACATGCACCACTGCACCTGGCAATAACCTAAATTTTTAGCAGTTGGTGAGTGGATAGACAAAATGTAGTGAATCCATACAATAGAAGACTGTGCAGCAATGAAACGTGATGACACATGCTATGTCGTGGATGAGACTCAAAAACATTATGCTAAGAGAAAGAAGCCAGACCTAAGAGGTTTCATGTGGCATGATTTCACTTACATGAAATGTGCAGGAAAGACAAATTTATAGAGGCAGAAAGTAGACTAGTAGCTTCCTGGGGCTGGAAGTGAGAACAGGGATTAATTGTAAATGGGTATGACGGGGGATGAAAATTACTGAGGGGATGATTCTGAGTTTCTGTGGGGTGTGCATATGAGGGAAACTATTCTAAAAAATTTGGCATGTGGTTCCATAAAAATCTATCATCTGAGACAAACTCCATTCCCAATCTTTAAAAGATTGGTTGGAGGCTGAGTGTGGTAGCTGTAACTTCAGCACTTTGGGAGGCCAAAGAGGGTGGATGGCTTGAGCTTAGGAGTTTGAGACCAGCCTGGGCAGCATGGTGAAACCCAGTCTCTAGAAAAAAATACAAAAATTAGCTGGGTGTGATGGTGTGAGCCTGTAGTCCCAGCTACTTGGGAGGTTAAGGTGGGAGGACCTCCTGAGCCCGGGGAGGTTGAGCCTGCAGTGAGTGGTGATTGTACCACTGCACTCCAGCCTGGGATGACAGAGTGAGACCCTGTCCCCCTCACCAAAAAAAAAAAAAAAAAAAATTTGATGGGATTTGGCAGTTAAGGAGCGAGTCTATTCTCGGTGTAGATGTAGATAACACCATTAGAGATGTTTAGTAGGTGGCCCATTGACCAAGGACCTTTTTAAAAAAAGAGTGTTTGTTTCAGCTGGCAAAGGTAAGGTTTGCTAAATTGAGGGTTACAGACCAGAGCCAGGGGAAAGAAAAAGGCTATATCATATGACTGGCCTCCCAAAAAATTAAAGAAAAGGGAACATTTGGTAATGTACTTACCAAAAATACCAAGACAATAACCACAATCATATCTCTTTCATTAACTTTACTCCTTCATTTTCTAGTTACATGTTCTTGGGCTAGCATCTTCCCCCAGAGAAGTCTTCTGCCTGAGGGCTGAAATTTTGCTAGAAATCCCTAGTCTCAGGACTCTGATAGGTTGACTCAACCAAGTATTAGTTTATGGTGATGATATCAGATACACGGGTTTATTTCCTGTCAGCAAAGTATAGCAGCTATGTTTAAACAAACAAGAGGGGAGAATAGAAACCAGTTGTTGAGCTGGGTGTGGTGGCATGGGCCTGTAGTCTCAGCTACTTGGGAGGCTGAGGTGGGAGGATAGCTTGAGCCCAGGGAGGATGAGGCTGCAGTGAGCAGTGATCATACCACTGCACTCCAGCCAAGGACCAAGGACGTCAGAGTGAGACCCTGTCTCAAAAAAAAAAAAAAGAGAGAGAGAGAGAGAAAGAAGAAAGAAAGAAAGAAAGAAAAAAGAAAGAAAAAGAAAGAAAGAAAGAAAAAAGAAAAAGAAAGAAAGAAGAAAGAAAGAAAGAAAGAGAAAGAAAGAAAGAAAGAAAGAAGAAAGAAAGAAAGAAAGAAAGAAAGAAGGAAACCAGGTGTTGAGAGTATCAAACAGCCCGGCCAATCTATTCATTTTCAATATCATAATGAAAGAAGAATATTCACTGGGGTGTACTACATAACAGCACAAACTTACTGGTGAGTGCTAGATTTCATGAGGTCTCAGATGATGGCTACATAGAACCTATTATTAGAACCTGGGGAGGGAGTAAGGGACAGGGAGGGTTAGTCTTCTCAACCGATTTAACTAACTTTTTCCTTAATTTTTAGACAGTCTTGCTCTGACACCCAGGCTGGAGTGCGGTGGCGTGATCTCAGCTCACTGTAATCTCCGCCTCCCAGGTTCAAGCGATTCTCATGCCTCAGCCTCCTGAGTAGCTGGGACCACAGGCATACGCCACCACATCCGGCTAATTTTTTTGTGTTTTTGGTAGAGATGGGATTTCACCATGTTGGCCAGGCTGGTCTTGAACGCCTGGCCTCAAGTGATTCTCCTGCCTCGGGCTCTCAAAGTGTTGGGATTACTGGTGTGAGCCACCGTGCCTAGCCTAACTTATGTTTGATAATTCTATGTGTCTTCTCTATTTGGCTGAGCTCTGCAGGTGATATAGATAATGAATGTATTTACAAATCTTGAGGGCCTTATAGTCTATTTTGTAACATGTATACTACAATTGGTACCAATAATACAAGGTTAAACTACAGAATAAAATCAACATGGGCATAAATTTGACAGTCATCATGTAAGGCCTTGCACATGAATATGAGTTTTTATTTTTTTTTTTATTTTTTTTATTTTTATCCTTCCAGGAAGGTCCACAATCATAGTCACAACACTTACTTTGCATAAAAGTAATCTTGACTGGGTGTGGCAGTTCACACCTATACAGCCTGGACAATACAGTGAGACCTCGTCACTACAAAAAATCAATAATTAGGTGGGCATGGTGGTGCACACTTGTAGTCCCATCTACTTGGGGAGGCTAAGGCAGGAGGATCGCTTGAGCCCAGGAGGTCAAGGCTGCAGTGAGCAGTGTTTGTGCTACTATACTCTAGCCTGAGTGACAGTGAGACCCTATCTAAAAAAAAAAATACGGTCCAGAGGGAATGAGCCCCTCTTTTTGGTCTGACATCTTTCTCTACTTTGTGGACATGATGGACAAGGCAGCTTACAATACTGATAAACTAATTTTTAAAATATGGAGCATGCCAATTATACCTAATTATTTTTAGCATCCCTCCTTGTATCCTTCTTTACTTAATGAGTGCTATGCTGTGTGGGAGAGAATTTTTGGTGTAATCCAGTAGCTGTCTGGGAAGTGTGAGATGATTTTGTTGTTAAAAAAAAAAATGCCTTGGCCAGGCGCAGTGACTCACGCCTGTAATCCCAACACTTTGGGAGTCCAAGGCAGGCAGATCACGAGGTCAGAAGATCAAGACCATCCTGGCTAACACGGTGAAACCCCGTCTCTACTAGAAATACAAAAAATTAGCCAGGTGTGGTAGCAAGTGCCTATAGTCCCAGCTACTCGGGAGGCTGAGGCAGGAGAATGGTATGAACCCAGGAGGTGCAGGTTGCAGTGAGCTGAGATCACGCCGCTGCACTCCAGCCTGGGCAACAGAGCGAGACTCTGTTTAAAAAAAAAAAAAGCCCTGATAGTTATATTATTTTGAATTAGGACCTGATCTTGGAGGACAACAGAAAAAAGTGTTCTCTGGGAAAGGCCTTCATCTTGGCTGTGTAAGAAAACTATATTTTACAACAACCTTGTCATTAGGAATTCTAACTTCTTTATAGGTGAAGAATCCTCTTGTTTTATGTTGTATCATGACCCAAGACTGTGACATGAGTCAGCACAACAAGAAAGTAAAAAAAAAAAAAAAAGAAAAATAACATGCTTTTTGAGAAGTGAAATTCGCATTGAGTTTGGGTAAGGACCTAAACTCTGCTGTCAGGGGAAAACACACAGGAAATAAAAAATAACTTTTGTTTCTTCATGTTAAGAGTAGACTTATACTCAAATATTATACTCAAAGATGATTTTTTATGAGCAGCCAGTATTGTTTAAAGCTTTCTATTTCTTAAAATAGAAGTCATCTGAAGAAGCACTTTTAGAAGGGCAGAATAAGGACGTTTGAAAATTCATTCCTTCATAAAAGCAAGAAAAACACTGGCAAAAATGGTAAAAATCAACTTTTTTCGCTGAGTGCGGTGGCTCACACCTGTAATCCCAGCACTTTGGGAGGCCAAGGCGGGAAGATCACCTGAGGTCAGGAGCGTGAGACCAGCCTGGCCAACATGGTAAAACCCCATCTCTACTAAAAGTACAAAAATTAGCCAGGCATGGTGGCAGATGCCTGTAATCCCAGCTACTTGGGAGGCTGAGGCAGGAGAATTGCTTGAACCCGGGAGGTGGAGGTTGCAGTGAGCCAGGATCACATCACTGTACTTCACCTGGGCGACAAAGTGAGATGCCGTCTCAAAAAAAAAAAAAAAAAGAAAACTCTCAAAAAAAAAAAGACAAAAACACAACTTTTCTAGAACTCTTAAAACTAACCAAAAATTTCAAAAATCTAAGGAATATTTGTGAGTGATGTCACCAACATGGTGGACTAGGAAGCTCCTGACCCTCTACCCATGAACATACCAAATAAATCTCTTTACCTCTGACAGAAAGCCAGAGGGAACTCCTCTGAGAGCCAGCTGAGAGACTACTACCCATTGAGCAATTAAGGAAACATCCACACCGAATGGATAGGAAAAGCTGAGGCACACTCGGGCACAGACCTCACCCCAAGCACTATACCATAAAAGTGGGAAAGAAATCCCAACACCCAGCTTCTCCCTGTGAAGAGATGGCATTAAACCTTACATCTACTGCCCTAACTCTAAATGCTCCATGGTTTGGCTCTTAATTCACCAACTTGGGAAGTGGAGGGAATTAGACCTGAACAAGTCTCTCCAGACAACAGGAAAAAAGCAACTTTTTTTTTTTTTTTTGAGATGGAGTCTCGCTCTGTTGCCCAGAGCTGGAGTGCACTGGCACGATCTCGGCTCACTGCAACCTCCGCCTCCTGGGTTCAAGCGATTCTCCTGCTTCAGCGTCCTGAGTAGCTGGGATTACAGGTGTGGCAGATTACAGGCGTGCACCACCATGCCCGGCTAATTTTTGTATTTTTAGTAGAGACGGGGTTTCACCATATTGGTCAGGCTGGTCTCGAACTCCTAACCTCGTGATCCACCGCCTTGGCCTCCCAAAGTGCTGGGATTAAGGGTGTGAGCTACTGGGCCTGGTCAAAAAGCAACGGTTTTATATTAGCACTTAAGTATTGCCAAGAGCTTCATTCCCTGTGATCAATGCAGAGAGGGGACTTTAAAATGCAGCTCCTGTTTCTCCCTGGAAGGGACACACTCTTCCAGTAGCTACTTGATGGTGTAGCTTCTAACTAATTTGCACTGGGGAGTTAAAGGTTCAGACAAATATTAACCTGCAGCCAGCCTGAGAAGCAGACTGGCACTTCCCAACCCTTCTCCCCTAGCTCACTCCAGCAATACCCCCAAGTATATGAATACCCCCTGGAAGGAGTTTGTCCACACATCAATTGCCTCAACTTTCATAGCTTCAACCCAAGGGACTGCATCCTAAACTTCCTAGCTCTGGGAGGAGCTAGACGACAGGAAAAAAGTGGCAGCTTTATATGGGTATGTAAGTATTTCCAAGGGCTTCATCCCCCAGGGGTGGTGCACAGAAAGGGTTTTTAAAAATGCAGCTCCCCTGTAGTCCCAGCTACTCGGGAGGCTGAGGCAGGAGAATGGCATGAACCCAGGAGGCGACGGAGCTTGCAGTGAGCGGAGATCGCGCCACTGCACTGCACTCCAGCCTGGGCGACAGAGAGAGACTCCGTCTCAAAAGAAGAAGAAGAAGAAGAAAAAAAGCAGCTCCCAGCAGGGTATAGGGGTGCATGCCTGTAATCCCAGCACTTTGAGAGGCCGAGGCAGGTGGATCACTTGAGCTCAGGAGTTCAAGACCAGCCTGGGCAACATAGTGAAACCCTATCTCTACAAAAAATTAAAAAATTAGCCCATTGTGGTGGCGCATGTCTGTAGTTCCAACTACTCCGGAGGCTGAAGTGGGAGGATTGCTTGAGCCTGGGAAGCGAAGATTGCAGTGGGCCACTCTACTCCATCTTGGGTGACACAGTGAGACCCAAAAAAAAAAGAAAGAGAGAGAAAGAGAGAAGGAAAGAAAGGAAGGAAGCAAGCAAGCAAGGAAGGAAGGAAGGAAGAAGAGAGAGAGAGAGAAAGAAAGAAAGAGAAATGCATCTTCCATTAAAAAAGAAAGAAAGAAATCCAGGTGTGGTGGCTCGTGCCTATAATCCCAGCACTTTGGGAGGCGGAAGCGGGTGGATCACCTGAGGTCAAGAGTTTGAGACTAGCCTGGCCAACATGGTGAAACCTTGTCTCTACTAAAAATACAAAAATTAGCTGGCATAGTGGCAGGTGCCTATACTTCCAGCTACTTGGGAGGCTGAGGCAGGAGAATTGCTTAAACCTGGGAGGCGGAGGTTGCAGTGAGCCAAGATCGTGCCACTGCACTCTAGCCTGGGCAACAGAGGAAGAGTCCATCTCAAAAAGAAAAAAAAAAGCCAGGTGCAGTGGCTCATACCTGTAATTCCACCACTTTGGGAGGCTGAGGCAGGAAGTTCACTTGAAGCCTGGAGTTCAAGACCAACCTGGGCAACATAGCAAGACCTCATGTCTCTCTCTCTATATATAAAGCAGCTTCTTGTTTCTATTTGGAAGGGGTTTTTGGCATGCATCGAATGCACAACTTTTCAGTTACCTCCCATAGGTCTCATCCTAAACCTTTTAAGTCTGTAAGTAGAAGGGACTAGGCATATGTGAGTCTTTTTTTTTTTTTTGAGACAGAGTCTTGCTCTGTCACCCAGGGTGGAATACTGCAACCTTCGCCTCCCAGGTTCAAGTGATTTTCCTACCTTAGCCCCCTGCCTCCAATAGCTGGGATTACAGGCAAGCACCACCATGTCCAGCTATTTTTTTTTTTTTCTTTCTTTCTTTTTTTTTTTTTTATTATACTTTAAGTTCTAGGGTACATGTGCATAACGTGCAGGTTTGTTACATATGTATACTTGTGCCATGTTGGTGTGCTGCACCCATCAACTTGTCAGCACCCATCAATTCGTCATTTATATCAGGTATAACTCCCAATGCAATCCCTCCCCTCTCCGCCCTCCCCATGATAGGCCCCGATGTGTGATGTTCCCCTTCCCGAGTCCAAGTGATCTCATTGTTCAATTCCCATCTATGAGTGAGAACATGTGGTGTTTGGTTTTCTGTTCTTGTGATAGTTTGCTAAGAATGATGGTTTCCAGCTGCATCCATGTCCCTACAAAGGATGCAAACTCATCCTTTTTTATGGCTGCATAATATTCCATGGTGTATATGTGCCACATTTTCTTAATCCAGTCTGTCACAGATGGACATTTGGGTTGATTCCAAGTCTTTGCTATTGTGAATAGTGCCGCAATAAACATACGTGTGCATGTGTCTTTATAGCAACATGATTTATAATCCTTTGGGTATATACCCAGTAGTGGGATGGCTGGGTCATATGGTACATCTAGTTCTAGATCCTTGAGGAATCGCCATACTGTTTTCCATAATGGTTGAACTACTTTACAATCCCACCAACAGTGTAAAAGTGTTCCTATTTCTCCACATCCTCTCCAGCACCTGTTGTTTCCTGACTTTTTAATGATTGCCATTCTAACTGGTGTGAGATGGTATCTCATTGTGGTTTTGATTTGCATTTTCTGATGGCCAGTGATGATGAGCATTTTTTCATGTGTCTGTTGGCTGTATGAATGTCTTCTTTTGAGAAATGTCTGTTCATATCATTTGCCCACTTTTTGATGGGGTTGTTTGTTTTTTTCTTGTAAATTTGTTTGAGTTCTTTGTAGTTCTGGATATTAGCCCTTTGTCAGATGAGTAGATTGCAAAAATTTTCTCCCATTCTGTAGGTTGCCCGTTCACTCTGATGGTAGTTTCTTTTGCTGTGCAGAAGCTCTTTAGTTTAATCATATCCCATTTGTCAATTATGGCTTTTGCTGCCATTGCTTTTGGTGTTTTAGACATGAAGTCCTTGCCTATGCCTATGTCCTGAATGGTACTACCTAGGTTTTCTTCTAGGGTTTTTATGGTATTAGGTCTAACATTTAAGTCTCTAATCCATCTTGAATTAATTTTCGTATAAGGAGTAAGGAAAGGATCCAGTTTCAGCTTTCTACTTATGGCTAGCCAATTTTCCCAGCACCATTTATTAAATAGGGAATCCTTTCCCCATTTCTTGTTTCTCTCAGGTTTGTCAAAGATCAGATGGCAGTAGATGTGTGGTATTACTTCTGAGGACTCTGTTCTGTTCCATTGGTCTATATCTCTGTTTTGGTACCACTACCATGCTGTTTTGGTTACTGTAGCCTTGTAGTGTAGTTTGAAGTCAGGTAGTGTGATGCCTCCAGCTTTGTTCTTTTGACTTAGGATTGTCTTGGCATTGCGGGCTCTTTTTTGGTTCCATATGAACTTTAAAGCCGTTTTTTCCAGTTCTGTGAAGAAACTCATTGGTAGCTTGATGGGGATGGCATTGAATCTATAAATAACCTTGGGCAATATGGCCATTTTCACGATATTGATTCTTCCTATCCATGAGCATGGTATGTTCTTCCATTTGTTTGTGTCCTCTTTATTTCACTGAGCAGTGGTTTGTAGTTCTCCTTGAAGAGGTCCTTTACATCCTTGTAAGTTGGATTCCTAGGTATTTTATTCTCTTTGAAGCAATTGTGAATGGAAGTTCATTCATGATTTGGCTCTCTGTTTGTCTGTTACTGGTGTATAAGAATGCTTGTGATTTTTGCACATTGATTTTGTATCCTGAGACTTTGCTGAAGTTGCTTATCAGCTTAAGGAGATTTTGGGCTGAGACAATGGGGTTTTCTAAATATACAATCATGTCATCTGCAAACAGGGACAATTTGACTTCTTCTTTTCCTAACTGGATACCCTTGATTTCTTTCTCTTGCCTGATTGCCCTAGCCAGAACTTCCAAGACTATGTTGAATAGGAGTGGTGAGAGAGGGCATCCCTGTCTTGTGCCAGTTTTCAAAGGGAATTTTTCCAGTTTTTGCCCATTCAGTATGATATTGGCTGTGGGATTGTCATAAATAGCTCTTATTATTTTGAGGTACGTTCCATCAATACCGAATTATTGAGCGTTTTTAGCATGAAGGGCTGTTGAATTTTGTCAAAAGCCTTTTCTGCATCTATTGAGATAATCATGTGGTTCTTGTCTTTGGTTCTGTTTATATGCTGGATTACGTTTATTGATTTGCGAATGTTGAACCAGCCTTGCATCCCAGGGATGAAGCCCACTTGATCATGGTGGATAAGCTTTTTGATGTGCTGCTGAATCCGGTTTGCCAGTATTTTATTGAGGATTTTTGCATCGATGTTCATCAGGGATATTGGTCTAAATTTTCTTTTTTGTTGTGTCTCTGCCAGGCTTTGGTATCAGGATGATGTTGGCCTCATAAAATGAGTTAGGGAGGATTCCCTCTTTTTCAATTGATTGGAATAGTTTCAGAAGGAATGGTACCAGCTCCTCCTTGTACCTCTGGTAGAATTCAGCTGTGAATCCATCTGGTCCTGGACTTTTTTTGGTTGGTAGGCTATTAATTATTGCCTCAATTTCAGAGCCTGCTATTGGTCTATTCAGGGATTCAACTTCTTCCTGGTTTAGGCTTGGAAGAGTGTAAGTGTCCAGGAAATTATCCATTTCTTCTAGATTTTCTAGTTGATTTGCGTAGAGGTGTTTATAGTATTCTCTGATGGTAGTTTGTATTTCTGTGGGGTCCGTGGTGATATCCCCTTTATCATTTTTTATTGCGTCTATTTGATTCCTCTCTCTTTTCTTCTTTATTAGTCTTGCTAGCGGTCTGTCAATTTTGTTGATCTTTTCAAAAAACCAGCTCCTGGATTCATTGATTTTTTGGAGGGTTTTTTGTGTCTCTATCTCCTTCAGTTCTGCTCTGATCTTAGTTATTTCTTGCCTTCTGCTAGCTTTTGAATGTGTTTGCTCTTGCTTCTCCAGTTCTTTTAATTGTGATGTTAGAGTGTCCATTTTAGATCTTTCCAGCTTTCTCTTGTGGGCATTTAGTGCTATAAATTTCCCTCTACACACTGCTTTAAATGTGTCCCAGAGATTCTGGTATGTTGTATCATTGTTCTCATTGGTTACAAAGAACATCTTTATTTCTGCCTTCATTCGTTATGTACCCAGTAGTCATTCAGGGCAGGTTGTTCAGTTTCCATGTAGTTGAGCGGTTTTGATTGAGTTTCTTAGTCCTGAGTTCTAGTTTGATTGCCCTGTGGTCTGAGAGACAGTTTGTTATAATTTCTGTTCTTGTACATTTGCTAAGGAGTGCTTTACTTCCAATTATGTGGTCAATTTTGGAATAAGTGCGATGTGGTGCTGAGAAGAATGTATATTCTGTTGATTTGGGATGGAGAGTTCTATAGATGTCTATTAGGTCCACTTGGTGCAGAGATGAGTTCAATTCCTGGATATCCTTTATAACTTTCTGTCTCGTTGATCTGTCTAATGTTGACAGTGGAGTGTTGAAGTCTCCCATTATTATTGTATGGGAGTCTAAGTCTCTTTGTAAGTCTCTAAGGATTTGCTTTATGAATTGGGTGCTCCTGTATTGGGTGCATATATATTAGGATAGTTAGCTCTTCCTGTTGAATTGATCCCTTTACCATTATGTAATGGCCTTCTTTGTCTCTTTTGATCTTTGATGGTTTAAAGTCTGTTTTATCAGAGACTAGGATTGCAACCCCTGCTTTTTTTTGTTCTCCATTTGCTTGGTAGATCTTCCTCCATCCCTTTATTTTGAGCCTATGTATGTTTCTGCATGTGAGATGGGTCTCCTGAATACAGCAGACTGATGGGTCTTGACTCTATCCAGTTTGCCAGCCTGTGTCTTTTAATTGGAGCATTTAGTCCATTAACATTTAAGGTTAATATTGTTATGTGTGAACTTGATCCTGTCATTATGATATTAACTGGTTATTTTGCTCGTTAGTTGATGCAGTTTCTTCCTAGCCTCGATGGTCTTTACATTTTGGCATGTTTTTGCAATGGCTGGTACCGGTTGTTCCTTTCCATGTTTAGGGCTTCCTTCAGGGTCTCTTGTAAGGCAGGCCTGGTGGTGACAAAATCTCTAAGCATTTGCTTATCTGTAAAGGATTTTATTTCTCCTTCACTTATGAAACTTAGTTTGGCTGGATATGAAATTCTGGGTTAAAATTCTTTTCTTTAAGAACGTTGAATATTGGCCCCCATTCTCTTCTGGCTTGTAGAGTTTCTGCCGAGAGGTCTGCTGTTAGTCTGATGGGCTTCCTTTGTGGGTAACCCGACCTTTCTCTCTGGCTGCCCTTAAGATTTTTTCCTTCATTTCAACTTTGGTGAATCTGGCAATTATGTGTCTTAGAGTTGCTCTTCTGGAGGAGTATCTTGTGGTGTTCTCTGTGTTTCCTGAATTTGAATGTTGGCCTGCCCTACTAGGTTGGGGAAGTTCTCCTGGATGATATCCTGAAGAGTGTTTTCCAACTTGGTTCCATTTTCCCCTCACTTTCAGGCACCCCAATCAGACGTAGATTTGGTCTTTTTACATAATCCCATACTTCTTGCAGGCTTTGTTCATTTCTTTTTCTTCTTTTTTCTTTTGGTTTCTCTTCTTGCTTCATTTCATTCATTTGATCCTCAATCGCTGATACTCTTTCTTTCAGTTGATCGAGTCAGTTACTGAAGCTTGTGGATTTGTCACGTATTTCTCGTGTCATGGTTTTCATCTCTGTCATTTCGTTTATGACCTTCTCTGCATTAATTATTCTAGCTATCAATTCTTCCACTCTTTTTCAAGATTTTTAGTTTCTTTGCGCTGGGTACGTAATTCCTCCTTTAGCTCTGAGAAGTTTGATGGACTGAAGCCTTCTTCTCTCATCTCGTCAAAGTCATTCTCTGACCAGCTTTGATCTGTTGCTGGCGATGAGCTGCACTCCTTTGCAGGGGGAGATGCGCTCTTATTTTTTGAATTTCCAGGTTTTCTGCCCTGCTTCTTCCCCATCTTTGTGGTTTTATCTGCCTCTGGTCTTTGATGATGGTGACGTACTGATGGGGTTTTGGTATAGGTGTTCTTCCTGTTTGATAGTTTTCCTTCTAATAGTCAGGACCCTCAGCTGTAGGTCTGTTGGAGATTGCTTGAGGTCCACTCCAGACCCTGTTTGCCTGGGTATCAGCAGCAGAAGTTGCAGAAGATAGAATATTGCTGAACAGCGAGTGTACCTGTCTGATTCTTACTTGGAAGCTTCCTCTCAGGGGTGTACTCCACCCTGTGAGGTGTGGGGTGTCAGACTGCCCCTAGTGGGGGATGTCTCCCAGTTAGGCTACTCAGGGGTCAGGGACCCACTTGAGCAGGCAGTCTGTCCGTTCTCAGATCTCAACCTCCGTGTTGGGAGATCCACTGCTCTCTTCAAAGCTGTCAGACAGAGTCGTTCGCGTCTGCACAGGCCTCTGCTGCTTCCCCTGTTGTTTTTTAGCTGTGCCCTGTCCCCAGAGGTGGAGTCTACAGAGACAGGCAGGTTTCCTTGAGCTGCTGTGAGCTCCACCCAGTTCAGGCTTCTCAGCGGCTTTGTTTACCTACTTAAGCCTCAGCAATGGCGGGCGCCCCTCCCCCAGCCTCGCTGCTGCCTTGCGGTTAGATCGCAGACTGCTGTGCTAGCAATGAGGGAGGCTCCATGGCCGTGGGACCCTCCTGGCCAGGTGTGGGTATAATCTCCTGGTGTGCTTGTTTGCTTAAAGCGCGGTATTGGGGTGGGATTACCCGATTTTCCAGGTGTTGTGTGTCTCAGTTCGCCTGGCTAGGAAAAGGGATTCCCTTCCCCCTTGCGCTTCCCAGGTGAGGCAATGCCTCGCCCTGCTTCAGCTCTCACTGGTTGGGCTGCAGCAGCTGACCAGCACCGATTGTCTGGCACTCCCCAGTGAGATGACCCCAGTACCTCAGTTGAAAATGCAGAAATCACCAGTCTTCTGTGTCGCTCGTGCTGGGAGTTGGAGACTGGAGCTGTTCCTATTTGGCCATCTTGCCTTTTTTTTGCATTTTTAGTAGAGACGGGGTTCTACCATGTTGGTCAGGTTGATCTCGAACTCCTGACCTCAAATGATCCGCCTGCCTTGACCTCCCAAAGTGTTGGGATTACAGTCATGAGCCACTGCGCCCAGCCATATGTGAGTCTTTCTAGATCACAGAACAAAGAGATCGTTTTAAATTGGTGCACAAACAGTTCTAGGGCTATGCTCCTTTGGAACAATTGAGAAAAGGGGAGGGAACATCTAGTTCCCATTTTCTCTCCAGAAGGGGCTCACAGTACACTTCCAGTGGCTACTTGATGACCTAACAGCTAAGAAACTTGCACCAGGGAGATCATGGAGCAAACAAACAATAGCCCTATTACAGCTTTAGCAAGGGAATTTCATGAAACTTTCCTCTGGCTCACCCCTTAAATAAATCCAGGTCTACTCATTCTTCCAGGAAGGAGCTTGGCCATGCACTGAGTGCCACAACTTCTATGGCTCCAACCCTGGGGACTGTCTCCTTAATGACCTAGCTCTTGAAGTTAACGATGCTTTGCATTCCTGGGTGGGCTGAGACCACAGAAAATGAAGAGGTGAACATATAATAGGCATGCTTCCAACAGCTATTTCCCCAGGATCAGAAGGCGCAACCTGGATGTTAGCATAGGCATTTGCCACAGATCTCCTCAGCTTAGTGCAGACAGAATGGGAGATAGACACCTTTATTCAGCTTTACCATAAAGATAGAAGTAACTGAAACACACACCCAACACTCCAACATTTCCAGCTACACCTAGAGAGTCTGGCTCCTGCCTTCCTGGTCTGAGAATACTGAAATGATATGACATAAACTCCAGGGGACCACCAAAAACAGAATAGAGGCCTGGACAAACACAAAGACTTGAAAGGTACCTTAAAATCTCTGGTCAGAGAGATAGGTGAGAGCCTTCTTTTACATGAGGCCAGTCGGACCAGACTGAGAGAGATAGTGATATGGTCAGGCTTTGTGTCCCCAGCCAAATCTCATCTTGAAGTATAATCCTTATAATTCCCATGAGTCAAGGGAGAGATGAGGTAGAGGTAACTGAATCATGGGGGCAGTTTCCCCCATGCTGTTCTTGTGATAATGAGTGACTTCTCAGGAGATCTGATGGTTTTATAAGGGGCTCCTCCCCCTTTGCTTGGCACTTCTCCTTCCTGCCGCCTTGTGAAGAAGGTGCCTTGCTTCCTCTTCGCCTTCAGCCATGATTGTAAGTTTCCTGAGGCCTACCCAGCCATGCTGAACTTTGAGTCAATTAAACCTCTTTCCTTTATAAGTTACCCAGTCTTGGGAAGTTCTTTATAGCAGTATGAAAACAGACTAACACAGATAGTTATTTTATCTTATGTGCAGAAACCAACACAGAGAGTCAAGGAAAATGAAGAAATAGAGGAATATGTTCTAACTAAAAGAACAAGAAGAATATCCAGAAACTGACCTGAGTGAAGTGGAGATATGTGATTTACCTGATAGAGAATTCAAAATAATGATCATGGAGATGCTTACTGAGGTCAGGGGAACAATGTAAGAACAAACTGACAATTTCAATAAAGAGACAGGAAGTATTTAAAAAGTAAATAATAGAGCTGAAGAATACTGTAACTGAAATGAAAAATTCAATAGAGGGGTTCAATAGTAAACTAGATCAAGTAGGAAAAAAAAAAGTGAATCTGAAGACAGGTTACTGCAAATTACAAAATCTGAGGACCAAAAAGGAAAAAATAATAAAAAAAGAGTGAGGATAATTTAAGACACTTATGGAGCACCATTAAGCATAACAACATACACATTATCAGTATGTCAAAAGGAGAAAACAAAGAGAAAGGGCTAGAAAACATATTCAAAGAAATAATGGCAGAAAACCCCCCAAACCTGGGGAAAGAAATAGAAATCCAGATCCAGGAAGCTCAAAGGACATCAAATAAGATTATTCCAAAGAGAACTGCATCGAGACACATCATAAACTGTCAAAAGTTAAAGACAAAGGGAGAGTTTTGAAAGCAGCAAGGGAAAAGTGAAATATTACATGCAAGGAGACCCATAAGATTATCAGTGGGTTTTCAGCAGAAACCTTGCAAACCAGAAAGAAGTAGACAAACATATTCAAAATCCTCATAGGAAAAATAAATTTTAATCAAGTACAATACCAAGTAACCCTCTCTCCCAAAAAGGGAGAATGATAAAGACTTCCTCAGACTAACAAAAGCTGAGAGAATGTATCACCACTAGATCTGTCTTATGAAAAATGCTAAAGGGAGTTATTTAAGTTAAAGAAGAGGATGTTAATTTAGTAACATGAAAATATATGAAAGTATAAAACTCACTGGTAAAAGTAAGTACGTTGTCAGGCCTGATGTGGTGGCTCACACCTGTAATCCCAGCCAACGCAGGTGGATCGCCTGAGATCAGGAGTTTGAGACCAGCCTGGCAAACATGGTGAAACCCTGCCTCTACTAAAAACACAAAAATTAGCTGGGCACATGCCTGTAATTCCAGCTATTTGGAGGGCTGAGGTAGGAAAATCACTTGAACCCTGGAGGCGGAGGTCGCAGTTAGCTGAGATCATGAGACTGCACTCCATCCTGGGTGACAGAGCAAGACTCTGTCTCCAAAAAAAAAAAAAAAAAGTATGTTGTCAAATTCAAAATATTTAAATACTATAATGGCAGTAGGTAAATCAACTTTATATCTCTAGATAAAGGTTGAAAGATCCTAGCTACTTGGGAGGCTGAGGCAGGAGAATTGCTTGAACTCAGGAGGTGCAGGTTGCAGTGAGCTGAGATCGCACCATGGCGCTCAAGCTTGGGCAACAAGAGGGAAACTCTGCCTCAAAAAAAAAAAAGTTGAAAGAAAATCTAGTTAAAACGAGTAAAGCTACAGCACTTTGTTAAGAATACAAATTATTTTGGCCGGGTGTGGTGGCTCAAGCCTGTAATCCCAGCACTTTGGGAGGCCGAGACGGGCGGATCACGAGGTCAGGAGATCGAGACCATCCTGGCTAACAAGGTGAAACCCCGTCTCTACTAAAAAATACAAAAATCTAGCCGGGCAAGGTGGCGGGCGCCTGTAGTCCCAGCTACTCGGGAGGCTGAGGCAGGAGAATGGCATAAACCTAGGAGGCGGAGCTTGCAGTGAGCCAAGATCCGGCCACTGCACTCCAGCCTGGGCGACAGAATGAGACTCCATCTCAAAAAAAAAAAAGAAAAAAGAAAAAAAGAATACAAATTATTTTACTTTAGAGAGCTGAGGCAGGAGGATCACTTGAGCTCAGGAGTTTGAGACCAGCCTGGGCAACATAGTGAGACCTTGTCTCTACTACACAGGTGTAATTTGTACCTGTACCTGTATAGGTAATGTAATGATATTGACAAAGAAATTTAAGACAAGAATTGTTAAGAGACAAAGGAAGTCATTTAAAAATGATAAAAGGGTCAATCCATCAAGAAGACATAGCAAATATAAATATAAATGCAACTACCAACAGAGCCCAAAACACAAGAAGCAAAAAATAACAGAATTGAGGAGAGAAATATATTATTCAACAATAACAGTTGAAGATTTCCATATCCCACTACCAGTAGTATTTAGAAAAACTAGGCAGTAGAGAACCTGAACAACACTATAAACCAACTAGACCTATCAGATATCTACAGAACACTCCAACCAAACAACAGCAGAATACTCTTCTCAAGTACACATGGAACATCATATTTTGAGCCATTAAAAAAGGTATCAATAAATTAAAAATAATTGAAACAGAAGAAAATATCTTCCCTGATCACGATGGAATGACATTAAAAAATAAGAAAAGAACATTTAGGA
Source organism: Trachypithecus francoisi (assembly GCF_009764315.1). Taxonomy (NCBI): domain Eukaryota; kingdom Metazoa; phylum Chordata; class Mammalia; order Primates; family Cercopithecidae; genus Trachypithecus; species Trachypithecus francoisi. The sequence continues at coordinate 62,950,128 of NW_022681473.1, forward strand.
AATTTACAAATATGTATAAATTAAATATACTGCTAAATAACCAGTGAGTTAAAGGGTAAATCACAAGGAAAATTAGAAAATGCTTTAAGATGAATGAAATGAAAACACAAAATACCAACACCTATGAGAGGTAACTAAAACAGTGCTTGGAGAGAAATTTAGATTTGTAAATGTCATATGAAAAAGAAGAATAATCTTAAGTCAATAAGCCACTACCTTAAAAAAAAAAGAAAAAAAACAGAGAAAGGGTTGGGCGCAGTGGCTCATGCCTATAATCTCAACACTTTTGGAGACCGAGGTGAATCACTTGCGCTCAGGAGTTCAAGACCAGCCTGGGCAGCATGGCGAAACACCGAAATACAAAAATTGGCCAGGCGTGGTGGCGTGTACCTGTAGTCCCAGATACTTGGGAGCCTGAGGTAGGAGAATTGCTTGAGCCTGGGAGATGGAGGTTGCAGTGAGCTGAGATGGCAATCCAGCCTGGGTGACAGAGTGAGACCCTGTCTCAAAACAAAACAAAACAGAAAAAGATGAGCAAAATAAACTAGGAAAAAGAAGGAAATAATAAAGATTAGAGCCAAAATAAATGGAATAGAGGATAGAAAAACACCAAAAATCAACAAAATCAAGTTAGTTCTTTAAAAAGATCAACAAAACTGATGAGCTTAAGCTAGATTGATCAAGAAAAAAGGAGAGAAGAATCAAATCAATAAAATCAGAAATGACAAAGGGAAGATCAGTACTGACCTTACAGAAATATAAAGGATTATAAGGGAATAGTATAAAAAATTGTATGCAACATATTAGATAACACCAATAAAATGAACAAATTGCTACAAAGTCACAAACTACCAAAGATAACACAAGAAGTAAAGAATACGAATAGACCTGTGACAAGTAAAGAGGTTGAGTTAGTAATTTTAAAATTTCCCACAAAGAAAATTTCAGACCCAGATGGCCTCAGTGGTAGTTTCTATAAAATGTTACTTATTATTTATTTATTTATTTATTTTATTTTATTTTATTTTATTTTATTTTATTTATTTTAAAGACAAGGTCTCACTCTGTCACCCAGGCTGGAGTGCAGTGGCATGATCACAGCTTCCTGCAGCCTCAACCTCTTGGGCTCAAGCAATCCTTTCACTTCAACTTCCCAAGTAACTGGGATTACAGGTGCATGCCACCATGCCTGGCTATTTTTTTTTTATTTTTAGTAGAGACAAGGTTTCCCAGGTTGGTCTCGAACTCCTGAGCTCAAGTGATTCTCCCACCTCTGCCTTTCAAAGTGCTGGGATGACAGGCATGAACCACCGCGCCTGGCTCCAATGTTTAAAGAACAATTCACACCAATCCTTCACACACTCTTTCAAAAAATAAAAGGAGGAAATATTTCTCAACTCATTCTATAAGTTGTATTATATGAGCCAGTATTACCCTGTTATAAAATCGGACACAGATACCACAAGAAAAGAAAACAGATCAATATTCCTTATGAATTAAGATGTAAATCTTCTTAACCAAATATTAGTAAACTGAATCCAGCAACATGTCAAAAGTATACACTATTACCAAACAGGATTTATTCCAGGAATGGAAGTTGGTTTAGCATCGCAAAATCAATTGATGTTCACCATATTATTAGAATAAAGGACAAAAACCACGTGATCATCTCAATTAGTGAAGAAAATCTTATTTGACAAAATTGAATATCCTTTAATGATTAAACAAACGCTGAACAAACTAGAAGTAGAAGAGAACTCAACCCAAAACCCAATGAAGAGCATCTCTGAAAAAAACACATAACATCGTATTCAATGGTGAAAGGTTTTCACCCTAAGATCAGGAATAAGAAAGGGATATGTACTCTCACCATGTCTATTTAACATTGTACTGAAGGTTGTAGCTACGGCTATTATTCAAGAAGAAAGAAATAAAAGGTATCCAAATTGGAAAGCAAGAAGTGAAACTATTTTTATTCATAGATGATATGATATTGTACACAGAAAATTCTGAGGAATTCATAAAAACAATATCACTACCACTAAATGAATTCAACAAGTTTCAGGATGTCAGATGAAAATACAAAAATCAATTGTATTTTTATAAACTAGCAGTGAACAAATACGAAAATGAATTCAAGAATATGATTCCATTCGGCCGGGCACGGTGGCTCAAGCCTGTAATCCCAGCACTTTGGGAGGCCGAGACGGGCCGATCACGAGGCCAGGAGATAGAGACCATCCTGGCTAACCCGGAGAAACCCCGTCTCTACTAAAAAATACAAAAAAACTAGCCGGGCGAGGTGGCGGGCACCTGTAGTCCCAGCCACCCGGGAGGCTGAGGCAGGAGAATGGCGGGAACGCAGGAGGCGGAGCTTGCAGTGAGCTGAGATCTCGCCACTGCACTCCAACCCGGGCGACAGAGCGAGACTCCGTCTCAAAAACAAACAAACAAAAAAAAGAAATTGACAACCTGATTCTAAAATTCATATGGACATGAAAGAGATCCAAAATAGCCAAAGCAATCTTAAAAAAGAAAAAAATTGAAGAAATAACACTTTTCACTTTCACAACTTGCTACAAATCTACAATCATCAAGACAGCATGGTAGTGACATGAGGAGAGACATACATCAGTGGAATCGAACTGAGAGTCCAGGTTTTTGACAAGGGTATTAAAACATGGGGAAAAGAATAGTCTTCAACAAATGGTGCTGGGACACAACTGGATATTCATATGCAAAAAAAAAAAAAAAAGTTGGACCTTTATCTTACAGCTTTACACAGGTGTAATACATTTGTATAAACACATTTTTATACAATATTAAAAGCAACTCAAAATAGATCCATGACTCAAATAAACATAAAAGCAAAAATGATGAAAGCCTTTGAAGAAAACCTAGGCAAAGAGTTTCACGACATTGAGTTAGACAATGAGATCTTGAATATGACACCAATAGCACAGGAAACAAAAGTAAAAATAGGTAACTGGACTACATCAAAATTAAAAACTTCTGTCCATCAAAGGATAATCAACAGGCAACATACAGAATGGGAGAAAATATTTGCAAATCATATACCTGATAAAGGGTGAATTCAGAATACATAAAAGACTACTACAACTCAACAAAAAGAAAACCCACTTTTTAAAATAGGCAAAGGACTTGCATAGACATTTCTCCAAAGAAGATATACAAATGGCTAACAAGCATGGGAAAAGATGCTCAATATCACTAATCATTAGAGAAATGTAAATCAAAGTCACAATGAGATATCATCTCACACTCAATATAATGGCTACTATAAACCCAAAACTCCCAAAACAGAAAATACGTGTTGGTGAGGATGTGGAGAAATTGGAACCTTTGTGCACTGCTGATGGAAATGTAAAATGGTGTGGCCACTATGGAAAACAGTGGGGCAGCTGTTCAAAAATTAAATATAGAATTACTATATAATCCAGCAATTTCACTTCTGAATAGATACCAAAAAGAATTGAAAGAAAGGTCTTGAAGACATATTTATATGCCCATTTTCATAGCAGTATTCTTCATGATAGCCAAGAAGTGGAAGCAACCCAAAAGTCCATTGATAGATGAATAAATAAAGGAAATGTGGTACATACATATAATGAAATATTACCTACCCTTAAAAAGGAATTAAAAGGCCGGGCGCAGTGGCTCAAGCCTGTAATCCCAGCACTTTGGGAGGGCGAGACGGGCGGATCACGAGGTCAGGAGATCGAGACCATCCTAGCTAACCCGGTGAAACCCCGTCTCTACTAAAAAATACAAAAAAACTAGCTGGGCGAGGTGGCGTGCGCCTGTAGTCCCAGCTACTGGGGAGGCCGAGGAAGGAGAATGGCGTAAACCCAGGAGGCGGAGCTTACAGTGAGCCAAGATCCAGCCACTGCACTCCAGCCTCGGCAACAGAGCAAGAGAGAGTCCGTCTCAAAAAAAAAAAAAAAAAAAAGGAATTAAATTCTGATACGCCTCACAACATGGACAAATCTTAGGGACATTATGCTTAGAGAAATAAGCCGGTCACAAAAAGACAAATATTGGGTGATTCCACTTAGACAAGGAACTTGCTTATAGTACACTAGTCCACATCACAGAGACAGAAAGTAGAATGGTGGTTGGCAGGGGCTGGGGAAAGGGAAAATGGGGAATTGTTTAATGAATATAGAGTCTCAGTTTTGCAGGATGAAAAAGTTTCCAAGATTGATTGCAAACAGTATGAATATATTTAACATTGCTGAACTGTACCGTTAGAAATGGTTAAGATGGCACATTGTATGGCATGTGTGTTTTTACCACAGTTTTAAAAAGGCCATCGAAAATTGCTTAATTATGTTTTCAGAAATGCCAGATGGTAATATATTGCTGTTCAACAGATTTGAGACAATTTTAATTTTTCTGTAACCCTTGACTTCTATACCTCAACTTCTTCTTTTTTTTTTTTTTTAATTTGAGATGAAGTCTCGCTGTGTCACCCAGGCCACAGTGCAGTGGTGTGATCTCAGCTCACTGCAACCTCTGCCTCCAGGGTTCAAACAATTCTTGTGCCTCAGCCTCCCAAGTAGCTGGGATTACAGGCGCGTGCACAGCACCACGCCCCACTAATTTTTGTGTTTTTAGTAGAGACAGGGTTTTACCATGTTGGCCAGGGTGGTCTCGAACTTCTGACCTCAAGTGATCTGCCCGCCTCAGCCTCCCAAAGTGCTGGGATTACTGACGTGAGCCACTGTGCCTGGCCTATACCTCAGCTTCTACCTATGTCCACCTAGCTGCCCGTAAATTAACCCGATAGTTGTCACTTAAGCCTATTCAGTATGTGCCAGGCTTTTCCCTATACAATTCTGAACAATTTTCTAGTGAGCAAACTGAAGCACAGTAAGGTCCAGTAACTTTCCCCAAGGTTGTGCAAGAGATGGAGCTCTCACTGGGTCCCATTGGCCTGACCCTAAAGCCTGGGTTTGTCTCCACCCGACCTTATCTCCATCGAGCTGGCCTTATCCTAAGAACCACTTGGAGTACCTACAAAATCCAGATGCCCCCGGTGATGAGCAATTCTCTAGATTTTGATGAAAGTTGAATGTGTGGATGCTGGAATGAGTAAATTAACAAGTAAGGAGATGAATGCAAACAGGAATGACTAAACGGACAGACTCAGGGAGCCTTGAAGGGGGTGGGGTCTGGAAGGGAAGGAAGAGAGGAAGGAGAATAGCTAAGTGGGGAGATTTCACTCTGTGCTTACCAGAGTGCATTGTCTACCCTGTACTGAAGACAGAAGTTGTGGGGACAGCCTAGGGGCCTGGATCTATTACCCACTTAGAGAGAGGCCAACTCAGACACAGCCGTGTATGCTCCCAGCAGCAATGGAGGTTCAGGCAAGATGCCAAAAGGAGGGAAGGTTGACAAGGGCAGTGGGGAGACTTGGAGGGTTTGTGCAGAGGGGAGGAACAGACCTTTCTTTCTGTATTGTATTGTATTGTATTGTATTGTACTGTATTTTTTGTGGTGGAGTCTCGCTCTGTCACCCAGGCTGGCGTGCAGTGGTGCAATCTTGGCTCACTGCAACCTCTGCCTTCTGGGTTCAAGAGACTCTCCTGCCTAAGCCTCCCGAGTAGTGGGGTTTACAGGTGCCTGCCACCATGCCTGGCTAATTTTTGTATTTTTAGTAGAGACGGGGTTTCATCATGTTGGTCAGGCTGGTCTCGAACTCTTGACCTCGTGATCTGCCCACCTCGGCCAAAGTGTTGGGATTACAGGCGTGAGCCACCGTGCCTGGCCCCATCTTTCTTTAGTAAGCTCATGCTGGCTCCTGTGGGGAAGGCAACTTGAAGGGGAAGAAATTGGAAGAGGGAAGACTTGACACTAAATGTAGAGCCATGGGCAGTAAGTTTTTGGAGGGACCTTTACCAGAGAGGGAGAGGAAGCAGTCTCCATTATCCACTCTGTAGTGACAGAGCCCAAAGGGACAGCTCTGTAATGGCTGGAGGTGGGGACACGGGCAGCAATGAACAGAGGAGGTGAGGGCTGCTCCTGTTGTTGAGTGCCTTCCAGGATACCAAGTGCTGGTCTGGCTGCTCCAACGTGGGAAGCTTTCATGTTGTCTCTCAGATCTAAGGGGCTCTCTGCATTTTTAAAAAATTTATTTTTAATTTTTTAAACTTCTATCGTTTTACAGGTGGTTTTGGTTACATGGATAAGTTCTTCAGTGGTGATTTCTGAGATTTTAGTGCACCCGCCACCAGAGCAGTGTACACTGTACTCCATATGTCGTCTTTTCCTCACCCCCTCCTCACCTTGCCCCACCCCCAGCCTATATCATTCTCATCTGTATTTGTTTTTTGAGAGGTAAAGTGAGGTCTGCTGCATTAGCCCAGAGACAGCTGAGGAGGCTGGAAAGGAAAATGGCTTTCAGAGAAAAGGGAAGGAAAAAGTCTGAGGAAGCAAAACTACTTAAAAACACTGCTCTTTCCATTTCTGCATCATTTAACCAAACACCATCCTGTGGGTTCTGTCACTTGATCCTTATGCTGATCTGAGAACTCAGCAGAGCTGGGTCACTGCCTTCCCCAGGGCTAACCTGGTTTCTAAGCTGGCACAAGACCCCAGGTGATCCAGCATCTAACCACAGAGCCCTTGCTGGACAGACATTATGTGTCCCTGGCTCTGTTCAGGGAAGCAGGGCATAGGTCTGAAGAATTTAATTACTTGTCATAGATAAAGCCTAGAGAAAAGATGAGGGCACAAAGTATCTCCTCCAAATTGGGAAGACTCCCCCAGAGTTCAACTCACTAATGCCAGTTCTCCTAAGCCCTTAAAGCCTGGGGGCGAGGGAGCCCTCCTGGTCAACCCTCTCTACCCTAGCCTCAGGGAGCTTCAGGGCCCCAGCATTGAAGGAACAGGGTCTGACCTCATTTGCCACTGTAGGGATGGGGAGACTGAGGCAGGAGGTGAATGGGCTCCCAGCCTGGAGCCCTTTCCCCTCAGGATTTGGTTTCCCTACCCTAGCTCCCCCTGCAGGGACAGAGAGACACGGCCTGGAAATGGATGTCACTTCTGCTGCTTCTGGTCTGGGTAGCCACCATGTGCAGTGCCCAGGACAGGAGTGATCTCCTCAATGTCTGTATGGATGCCAAGCACCACAAGACAAAGCCAGGTCCTGAGGACAAGCTGCATGACCAAGTATGGCTGGAGTGTGCCTCTACTAAGGAGGGGGCTGGTTCTAAAAGGGAGGAGAAAGTCAGGATGGTGGGAGAGGGATTGAGGGGTCAGATACCTCCACACCCTGAATTTTTGCTGTGGGAGAAGATGAAGGTGGAGTAGGAAGAGTAGAGAGGTGATTTTAGGGGGGCCCTCCCCAGAGGTAGATACCATGTTGGCAATAATATTGAGTCGTCATTCGATGGGCACCTGCCAATTGTCATGTGTTTTTTGTCTAAAATTTCATATTTCCAGGGGTTCTTTGATGTAGGTAGATGATATTCTCCACATTACACAAGTAAGTGGAAATGAGGCTCACAGAAGCACATGGGCCCACAAAGGAGCTGGACAGGAAGGCCCTGTGGAGGGGTAGGAATATAACTGGGTTAGGCTCCTCCTTTGGCGGGCGACAGACTAGGGAAGCGCTGGCCTTTCCCACCCTCACTAAATGCCAGTTCCATGGAGTGCCAAGGGAGAAGAGGAGGAGGCCCTTCTGGCTGTAATTTGAGGCACAGGGGCTAGACATTCACACAGTCTATATACATGTATGCCAGTGGATTGCAACCCTATTAGATTCAATGTCTCCCTTTTATGACAGATTTTTTTTAGATTATTTTTTCTATCCTGCAATGAAATTCAAAGAACCTATTTGTATGCATAATTTTTGCAAATATCAACATAATGCTCTGTAATATAAAGGAGAAACACACAGAAAGTAACTTGTAATAAAATAATACATATTTCAATATGTCAGTTCTCTGGTATGACTACATTAGAAGGCATTAAGAAATAGCACATGCTTGCTTTTGTCATAAAATCATTATGAATGGGGAGCTACAAATGAAGACTGATACAAGTATATTCTATTGGTGACTTAAACATTCCAAGATACTATAATATAAGCAATGTTGCTGTTGATGTCATACTTTTCTAAAATAGTGAATAATTCTAGTAGAACAAAACACATAGTACAACCTTCTATTTCGTGGTATTTGCAGTCCTGGAAAACCCAGTCTAGATTACAATCTTGTGAGAATATGATGTGCCTATATGTAAGATAGAGATAGATTTAAAAAGTAGGGCTTTTGCCTACTCTTTTTTTTTTTTTTGAGAAGGAGTCTCACTCTGTCACCCAGGCTGGAGTGCAATGGTGTGATCTCAGCTCACTGCAGCCTCTGCCTCCAGGGTTCTAGTGATTCTCCTGCCTCAGCCTACCAAGTAGCTGGGACTACAGGCACCCGCCACCATGCCTGGCTAATTTTTTTGTATTTTTACCAGAGATGAGGTTTCACCATGTTGGCCAGGTTGGTCTCAAACTCCTGACCTCAGGAACATGCCTCAGCCTCCCAAAGTGCTGGGATTACAGCCACGAGCCACCACGCCCAGCCTGGCTTTTGCTTACTTTTTCCAGCAAATATTTTCATGGGCCTACTATGCGTCTGGCACTGACCTAGCCACTGGGGACACAGATCTTACTACATGCCAAGAAGAATAAATGTATTCAAACTCCATTACTGCATGGCTCGCTCCCTCTCTTCCTTTGCTCAAAATGTCACCTATCAATGAGGTGTTTCCTAACCTATTTAAAATTTCAGCAATTCCACATTACCATTTCCTGCTCTAACTTTTCCCATATCATTTATCATATCCTGACATACTATATATACATATATATATTTAGTTCTTACTGTCTGTCTCTTCTGACCAGAATGAAAGTTCCATGAACACATATTTCTGTCTGATTTGTTCTCTTCTGTATTCCCAGCATCTATAAGCATGACTGGCATAAAGTAGGTGCTCAATAATTTTTAAATGAATATGTGAAAGGACTTTTTATGAAGTGTTACGTGCCTCATTAATGATAGCTACTACTTTCAAGACAGGGTTTCCCTGGGCTCCCACAGTCCCCTGATCACATGGTTGTAATTGTGTTTCCTCCAAGAAAGGGGTTCCTGGAGGCCTAGGACAGAGGGTCCATCACAGTGAGTGTTCCCAGGGCAACCTGCTTAGGGCAGAGGAGTAAGAACCAAATGGGGGAGAGACAGGAGGTGGCAGGAGGAGGAGGGTATGGCGCTTAGTCCTGTGCCTTCCCCACACAGTGCAGTCCCTGGAAGAAGAATGCCTGCTGCACGGCCAACACCAGCCAGGAGCTGCACAAGGACACCTCCCGCCTGTACAACTTTAACTGGGACCACTGTGGTAAGATGGAGCCCGCATGCAAGCGCCACTTTATCCAGGACACCTGTCTCTATGAGTGCTCACCCAACCTGGGCCCCTGGATCCGGCAGGTAGCGTGTCTCCCCCAGACCCACCCCAGCAGACTGCCATCCCCCTCCATCACTTCAAGGCGATGGCTGCCAGCATCCCTGGCTGAGAGGAGCCCTGCCGCCCCACTTCCCACCCAGGTGAATCAGAGCTGGCGCAAAGAACGCTTCCTGGATGTGCCCTTATGCAAAGAGGACTGTCAGCGCTGGTGGGAGGATTGTCACACCTCCCACACCTGCAAGAGTAACTGGCACAGAGGATGGGACTGGACCTCAGGTGAGGGCGATTGAGGTGGGGTTAGGAAAAAGGAGATTGAGGTGGGGTTTGGAATATCCTCCAGGATTTGGGGTGGGGTGAAGATTTCTGGGGGTGGTGAGAAGTGAGCTTTGGGCCCAGGGGCTGAATGTCTGTGTCCACCATGTCTCTCCCTGAAGGAGTTAACAAGTGCCCAGCTGGGGCCCTCTGCCTCACCTTTGAGTCCTACTTCCCCACTCCAGTCGCCCTTTGTGAGGGCCTCTGGAGTCACTCATACAAGGTCAGCAACTACAGCCGAGGGAGCGGCCGCTGCATCCAGATGTGGTTTGACTCAGCCCAGGGCAACCCCAATGAGGAAGTGGCGAGGTTCTATGCTGCAGTCATGCATGTAAATGCTGGCGAGATGCTTCATGGGATTGGGGGTCTCCTGCTCAGCCTGGCCCTGATGCTGCAATTCTGGCTCCTTGGCTGAGTTCAGTTCTCCCAGACTACCTGCCCTCAGCTTGGATAACCAGGCTGGGCTCAGCTCAGCTCCCACAAAAGACAGCGTCCTAAGCATGCTTTCATAAGTCACCTAACCCTCTGTCACCCGGTCAGTTACTGCTCCATAGTGGGGCCAACAGTCATTTCTAATAAACAGACTGACACATCCATGTCTGTGGAATTATTTTGGTTGTGAGTTTGCGGCGGGGCGGGTGGGAGACAGATTCTATGGCTTCTGGATTCCTTCAAATTAGAGCAACTAGACTTGTGTTTGAATCCCAGCTCTGCTACTTACTTTGTGAAAAGGAAACACTTTGCTTCACTGCTCTAAACCTTTGTTTCCTCCTAGATATAAAGAGGATAATAGTCCTGCCCTCAGGCTTGTGAAATATAGAGGAGCTGTTGCCTAGAAAGCCCATGAGCCCGGTGTCTGCACATTAATAGTCTTCAGGGATCCTGTTGCTCCTATTGCCCCAAGTGGGAGCCAGGTCCTGAGCTGTTTTGTCTTGGTCTCCAAACAGCCTCCTGGTCCTCCAGCCCTTGTCTGCCTGGCTCTGTGCTCGGCTCTAACAGAAAAGCTGGGAATGGGAGTCCAGGAAAGGCTCCGGATTGCCAGTGGGATGAAAAAAATGTGATGCACATTGAAGGAGCAGAGTTGAGGCTTGGGACTCTCAGAGAAAGAACAGAGCCAATTGGAGAGGGCAGTCTAGGGGGTTCCTGGAGTGCAATACTCAAGAGCCTGGAACTGGTCCAGCGCTTTGGTGTCCTGGAAGTGTGGCTGGAAGAGTTAGACACCTTTAAGGGCTTCCTGGGGTCAGGAGCCTCTGGCACCTTTGTCTCCTCCTAGGATTGGTAGATATGCCTATCTTGAGGAGGTTGCTCTGTCTTCGCAAAGCCCTCGGGGGCTGGGCCTGAGTTAACTCTGCGTCTCCCAACACCCCTTTCCCTTTGGATAAGTCTTTGTTTGCACACTCCTACTACAACTGTCCCCAGAGAGGCACAGGTAAGCGTCTGAGAACACCCTGCAGGTAGGTGGCCCAGCTAGGACTAGAACCCAGGTGTGCAGACTCCTAGTCCAGGTCTCTCCCCCACTACCAAGGATACCCCTCACATCAGGCTCATCTTTTCTTATACTAAAAGGTTGGATGAGTTATTGGGTTCTGGAGGCACATTGGGTGGGTGGATCTCTTAGCTATTACATTTATCTAGTGTGGAAGGCCCCACAGAGCCCCTTCCACGTCCCAGGCTCTGTTCCAGCTGGGTTAAGTCAATGCATATTTGAAATAGAGGAAGGAGCTCGCGGGACTGACCCGGGCTCCGTCAACAGGTTCAACGTAGCAAAGTGAAAGTTCTCTCCCAGGTTAAAGGGATTCTCCCACGGCGGCCCAGGAGATGGTGGCGGCGGGAGCCCGATTGGAGGCCTGCGCCTTTAAGGAGCCAGGGGGCGGAGGGGCGGGGCAGGAAGACGACTCCCCGGAGACGCCGCCACCGGCTAGGTCTTTTTTTGGGAGGGGGCGGGCCAGACCTTTTTATGGACTCCGCCCCCTTGCCAGCGGCCGCGTCCCCCTTCCGCTCACGGCGGGAGGGGAGGGTACCGGGGGTCGTTGAAGTGGACCCCGTCTGGGAGCTCCCCGCTGGGCGTCCGGCCCGCGGAGGCGCGAGTTTGCTGACTCGGAGGGAGCCGCTGGGGCGGGGGCGAGTGCTAATAATACCCGTTCGTCCCGCAGCCGCGCTTTACAGTTTACACAGCTGTCACCTTCGTTCCTCTTTAATTAATAATAAAAATAGCCGCCGTTCGGGAGCGCGGGCGGGGCGCCAGGCCCGGTGCCGAGCGCGGTACAAGCCTGGCCCCCAGAGCCGGTCCTCGCCACAGGATCCCCATTTTCCAGAGCGGGAAGCCGAGCTCAGCCCCACGCCGCGACTTGCCCGAGGTCACCCAGTGGGCCAGCGGCTCCGGGACCGAGGCGCGGAGCGGGGTGAGGCGGGGCGCGGTGCTGCCCCCAGCTCCCCGGGGCGGCGCGGGGCGGGGCGGGAGGCGCGGAGGGCGGGGGCGAGCGCGGATGGCCATCTTAAGTGGCCGCCTGGAGCCCAGGGCCGCTGTCCGGGGAAGGGGCGCCGGAGCAGCCCGGGAGGTGGGGGTCTGCGTGCGGCGGCCGGGATCCCGGGAGGGAACTTTCTCCTAGACGGGCCAGGGGATCCTCCTGGCTTCGGACTGCTGAACCCCCGCAAGGCCCGGCCTGTGGGTGTGGGGGTGGTGCCGAGGAACTTGGCCGAGAGGGGGAAGGGCTCTGCCGGGCTGGGAGGGGCTCCGTGAGGGGCTCGAGAACGTCGCACTTCGTCTGGGGGTGTGTGGGGGAGCGGATCTTCCCGCAGGCTTTGCTGGGGAACGGTCCCCATGGAGTTGGGGGCTCAGATCTAAGAGGGGGCTGCATTTCGCGGGAGTTGGGGGCCCTGCCTGCCTGGGTGGAGGGAAGAGAATAGGTGGGGGGGGTCGTCCTGGATCCTTCGCAGGTTTGGGGAACTCGATGCAGCCAAGCTGTACGGGGGCCGAGAGGAAGAGCCATGGAGTGGAATCAGACCATTATGGGGTTTAGGGGTCATATCATTGGGAGAACTGAGAAGCGCTGAATTCTCCAGGGGGTGCCTGGATCCCGAAGTGTCGAGCCAGGATTGGGGGACTTGGATTTAGATGGGGGTTTGGGGACTGGATCTCCTCGGGTGAATGGTGGGGGCAGGATCATTGTGAGGTCTGGGAGGTCCCGGGCCCTGCGGGAAGGTGGGGGCACAGTCCCCGCAGGAGGAGCTGGGGGCAGGGTCGGCCCCGGCTGCCGGCCGAGCGGAGGGGGAGGGGGCGGCCGCCGGCTCTGCGCTCCGCTCCCGCCCCTCCCCCGCCGCCTCCGAACAAACTTTTCTTTCTCTTCAAGTTGAGGCCGGCGCTGCAGGCAGCGGCGGCTGCGGGGCGAACGAGGCTTCCTGCGCGGCGGAGTGCTGAGTCCCGATCCCCGGCTCTGTCCGGCCCACGGATCCTCAGGCCCGGGCCCCGGGCCCGACCCCAGCCTCGGCCCTGGCCCCAGCCTCGGCCCCGAGCGTCGCGGGGCGGATGGCGCGGGGAGAAGGGCGCGGGCGGTGCTGAGCCCTGCGCGGGCCATGGCCTCGGCCTGTGGGGCGCCAGGCCAGGGGGGCGTGCTGGGCAGCCAGGCCCCCTCCTGGTACCACCGCGACCTGAGCCGCGCGGCCGCGGAGGAGCTGCTGGCCCGGGCGGGCCGCGATGGCAGCTTCCTGGTCCGAGACAGCGAGAGCGTGGCGGGGGCCTTCGCGCTCTGCGTCCTGTGAGTGGGGCGGGGGCTCCTGGCGGGCACGGCGGGGTGTGGAGAGGGCCCGGGTCAGGGTGCCTGGGGCGGTGGGACGCCAGATCCGCCTCCACCCCCTAGAGTGGGAGCTTTGGCTTTCTCCTGGGTCTGAGGAGGGACGCAGGGGCACTTCCTGCTGTGTGTCTGGGGGCCCTTTCAGGAGCCTTGAGGGCAGAGGATATGGGGTTCTGCGGCCCAGTGTGACTGTGATGGACGAAAAATTCGGGCATTCCCCGGCAGACCCCTTCAGGCATCCTCCAGGTAGAAGTGAGCAGGGGGGAGGATGTGCATTCCACGTTGTGTGCAGTCTCGTTTGGATAGGGACTGAGTGGTGAGCAGGAGAGGGAGTCGGGGCAGAGGGACTGACGGGGTGTGTGTGGATGCCTGGCAGCTTCCTTAGGGCCCCTTTCTGTGCTTTGGGGTTCTGACTGGCCGTGTATGGCTGGTGGGGGCGGTGGTGAGTGGTGTAGAGAGGAAGGCTTGGGGAAGCAGAGGCTGAGGCTGTATGGGACCTTGCCATTATTTCTGAACCAATGAGTGAGTGAGCCTTGGCTCTGGGCTTGAGCCCTGGTTACCTGGCTGCCCTAGCCCTGAGCTATGAGTGCTGAGAGCAGAGCCAGCCATACTTGTCCTTCTCTGAGTGGGCCAGGTCCTGTGGCTGTGCCTGTCAGCCGAGTGTGGTAGTGGTGCTGGAGTGAGTTAGCACTCTTGATTTTGCAGTCTTCTACCTGCTTTGTACCTCCTGCCCTGCAGTCTGACATTGAGTTGGCTTCTGTGGGCCCAGTGAGTGGCAATCTGTGGGGGCTGCTTTATTTAGATCAGTTATTTAGATCTTTATTTAGATGTTTCTTGGCCTTGTGAATCCCCTCCCAAACTCCTGTCTGGCTGTCCTGGCCATGCCCGAGCAGGGCTCAGCAACGCCCGCGCCCGCTGCCCCATGCCATCCGCCCGGCTTACCCCTTTGTTCTCCTGACATCTTTGGTGGGGGGGCACATTAGCCTAGACCACGGGAGACTTTTTTGTTTGTTTGTTTTTGAGACAGAGTCTCGCTCTGTTGCCCAGGCTGGAGTGCAGTAGTGCGATCTCGGCTCACTGCAACCTCCACCAAGTGATTCTTCTGCCTCTGCCTCGCGAGTAGCTGGGATTACAGGCGCTTGCCACCAAGCCCGGCTAATTTTTGTATTTTTAGTAGAGATAGGGTTTCACCATATTGGCCAGGCTGGTCTTGAACTCCTGACCTCAAGTGATCCACCTGCCCCGGCCTCTCAAAGTGCTAGGATTACAGGTGTGAGCCACCTCACCCAGCTGGGGAGACATTTTTAATTGTCACAACTGGGATGGTGCTATTGACATCTAGTGGGTAGAAGCCAGGGATACTGCTAAACATTCTACAGTGCACAAGAGCGTCCCCCACAACAAAGAACTGTGCAATCCAAAATGTCAGTGGTATGGAGGTTGAAAAACTCTAGCCTAGTCAATTGACCCAACAAGGAAGGGGCCCTGTAAGTCTCAGCTTAGGCCTCAAGTCTGAGGCCCAGTAGGGGGAGACTAAGGAGGGACAGACTAGGCAGATGAATATCCCCGAGTCCTGCCTCCCAGCCCCCTCTGAGGCATACCCCCTAATTAGGCTGGGGAGGGAGGCAGGTGCTGGGTCAGCTGTTGAGTGGGAGGGGGACAGCTGAGGCCTGTGTCTGGGTGAGGAACATTATTGTCCCAGGAGGGGGAGAATCCTGGCCCCATTGCCAGGGGAGGCTGTGAATGGGGTGAGGGGTCTGTGTGTGAGTGGGGGCTTCATGTTTGCCAGCTGACTCTGGCTCCTCCCTGCATCTTAAGAGCCTGGGGATAAGGATCAGATGTGGACGATCAGACATGGGCAATATCTTAGATTTGCCAAATACACACATACTTGCTTACCTGTATACATTCCGGGTGTTCATGGATAACATGCAAGACACGTCCCTGCCCCAGCAGGCACGGGCAATCTGAGCAGGAGGCTAGGATACTGACCCTGGCTTTTGCCATGGTTTAAAACCCCAACTCCACCTTTTACTTACTCTGTGACCTTAGGCAAATGACTTTTCCTCTTTGAGCCTATTTCCTCAGCTGGAGAATGGGGATAATAATATCTGTTTGGAAATATGAGAATTAAGTAAGATTTATAGGACACTGGGTACCCAGCGTGTCACAGATAGGATTCAGTTAATGGTATGCTATTGTAATAAACACAGATAGTGTTTATAATAGTCTACAAAGGAACACCCAGTGACAGACACTCACCCAGCATAAGCAGCCAGAAGAGCCCCTGAGGGGGCCACGGTATGGGGGTCCTCACCTCCCTCCTGCCAAACACCTAGGGTGACTCCTTGGGGAAGCATGCCCTGAGGTGCGGAGGCAGAGGATCTTCCATCCCCCACTGATTGTGCACCTGGCTTAGCTGTCACCTGCTCAGCTGGGCTCCTGTCTGTCAGCACCCTTCTTGCCTCTCCTTGGCTTGGGGCTTCTAGAGGCCCGGGTTTCCCGTGGGGGCCGTCTTTGGTGGGAAAGCCTAGGGTGATGTCCCCACACTTCTCGGCAAAAGTGCCCTAGACATACCCGACTCCAGCAGAGCCAGACAGCAGCGTAAACACGGGAGGCACACACACGTGTTAGCATGTTGCCTGTGTGTTCAAACAGAGGCTAACCAGGCTTCTGAAGATTCTTAGTTTGGCGGGGGTCCCAGACTGGTACCACAGCCCACGGGGGCTGTTTAGACAGCTGTGGAGGCCACAAAAGATCTCCCTGTTGCTTTCCAGGCCCTGCCCTGTGGTGACTGTGGAGTCTGTGTAGGTCTGGTGGGAAGAGGGGGATGTTCTGGTCATTCCTGCCCAATAGGCAACACCAAGAGGGTGGAAGTGGACCGACCCCATCATTAACCCTGTGAGGTGGTTTTAGGGAAACCAAGCTGAGGGGGTCGGCGTGCTGAGCCTGCTGGCAGGAGGAAGGGGTGCTTTGGGTCTTAGACCCCAGCCTGGGGGTGACAGATTCTGGCCCTGCCTTGGCATCAGGTATCAGAAGCATGTGCACACGTATCGCATTCTGCCTGATGGAGAAGATTTCTTGGCTGTACAGGTAGGAGCTTGGGTCCCTGACCCCTGACCTTGATCCAGCCTAGGGCTTGGGGACCTGCTGGCTGACCCTTCCTCCCCCTCTTGCTGGCCCACAGACCTCGCAGGGTGTGCCTGTGCGCCGCTTCCAGACCCTGGGCGAGCTCATCAGCCTGTACGCCCAGCCCAACCAGGGCCTTGTGTGCGCCCTGCTTCTTCCTGTAGAGGGGGAGCGAGAGCCGGACCCGCCAGATGACCGGGATGCCTCAGGTACTTCCCAGTGTGCAGGTTCCCTCCCTGCCCCTGTCCCTTGGCTCTGCCTGCCTCTTCCCATCCCCCCTTCTCAACCCCACCTCTCCTGTAACCCCGTTTTCCTTGGCCATGATGCTGGGGCCCTTTATCCTTCTTTCCATGGAAGTCACTTTACAGCTGCATCGTGCCTCCTACTCCACTGAGTGTGGGAGGCCCAAACGGCTGCCCACTGACCCCTGCCTACAGATGGGGAGGATGAGAAGCCCCCGCTACCCCCGCGCTCTGGCTCCACCAGCATTTCTGCCACCGCTGGGCCCAGCAGTCCCCTGCCAGTCCCTGAGACTCCCACAACTCCAGCTGCTGAGAGGTGAGACCCCCATCCCATTCACTGAACAGGAGACCTTTTCTCCTCTGAGAACTATTTCCCTACCAAGGGTGGGGAGGCCTTCTAAGACCCCACCAGGAACCCCTACCCCACCTCAGCCCAGAGGCAGATACCCCGATCAATCCTGGTTGCCACAGGTACTATCTCCTCTAGGGATGGGGCAGAGGTGCAGGACAGGTCAGCAGGACCTCCACTGACTTCTTAACCCTTCCCCAAAGTGCTCCCAATGGACTGAGCACCGTCTCGCACGAGTACCTGAAAGGCAGCTACGGGCTGGACCTGGAGGCTGTGCGGGGTGGAGCCAGCCACCTGCCCCACCTCACTCGCACCCTCGCCACCTCATGCCGGAGGCTGCACAGGTATCTGGGACATCCAACCCCATGTATTACACCCTTACCTCTGACCTGTCCTCACCTGCTTCCTGGCTGTACGGGTGCCCTGATCTCTGACGCTGAACAGTGCACTAGCCATTGCCTCTTGACTTTCCTCACCAGTACCCTTTATCCTTGTGGTGAGGTGGAGGCTACCCCCAGTGCCCCCCCCTTCCGTATACTTAGGTCAGGGTGGGGGTTCTTTTGATCTGATGTCTCCTCTAGTGAGGTGGACAAAGTCCTGTCAGGCCTGGAGATCCTGTCCAAAGTGTTTGACCAGCAGAGCTCACCCATGGTGACCCGCCTTTTGCAGCAGCAGGTAGGATTGTAGGGAGACCTCTGGGAGGTGGGTTCGCGTTCTGGAGCTGGGTGGGAGGCTCTGTGTAGGTGACTCATGTACAAGCCTGGTTCTTCCTCCCCCCAGAACCTGCCACAGACAGGGGAGCAGGAACTAGAGAGCCTGGTGCTGAAGCTGTCAGTGCTAAAGGACTTCCTGTCAGGCATCCAGAAGAAGGTAGCATGACCTCTGACCCTTGACCCCCAATTCACTGGCCACTGTCATTGGCCTAGCACTGATCTCAACCCTGAGTCCGCAACTTAACATTGGCCCCAACGTCAATTGTGCCCCTCCCTACCCCAGCCTTCAGTGTATCCCCTGACCCCACCCTGCCCTGTTCCCTCCAGGCCCTAAAGGCCCTACAGGACATGAGCTCCACAGCACCCCCGGCTCCGCAGCCATCCACACGTAAGGCCAAGACCATCCCCGTGCAGGCCTTTGAGGTACATGGCAGTGGGGCCTCACAGGGCAAAGGGTGGTTGGAGGTGACCAAGGTGCTGCCTGCTCCAAGGTCTTGTCAGCAGCCTCTCCACCTGGCCTACAGGTGAAGCTAGATGTGACCCTGGGTGACCTGACCAAGATTGGGAAGTCACAGAAGTTCACACTGAGCGTCGATGTGGAGGGTGGTCGGCTGGTGCTGCTGCGGAGACAGCGGGACTCCCAGGAGGATTGGACCACCTTCACGCACGACCGCAGTGAGCCAGGGCCAGACCTGGGAGGGGTGGGCAGGGTGGAGCCCCTGGCCCAGGGGCACAGGCCTGTGTGACCCGTCCTCCATGCCCTAGTCCGCCAGCTCATTAAGTCCCAGCGTGTCCAGAACAAGCTGGGTGTTGTGTTTGAGAAGGAGAAGGACCGGACTCAGCGCAAGGACTTCATCTTTGTCAGTGCCCGGGTGAGCAGCAGGCTGGGCCAGGCCACTGGGGACTGTGGGGGGGTCCCCCACATGGGTGCTTCCCATTGGCTGGGAAGAGAGGGAACACATGATGTAGGCATGCCATCCCTCCTGGCAAGGGTGGGTCTGACAGCGTAGAGGGTGTTGAGAACAGGTGACCTGAGGGTGGATAACATTTACCAGCACTGTTACATGCATGAGCAGTGGGTATACAGTGGAGAACCAGACAGACCCTCTCCTCATGGACATGAGCCAACTGGCAGGGTATCCCTGTGGAAGGGGGGCTTTCTGGATGCCTACCTGCCCCTGAGTGGCTGCTGTCCCCCCAGAAGCGGGAGGCCTTCTGCCAGCTGCTGCAGCTCATGAAGAACAAACACTCCAAGCAGGATGAGCCCGACATGATCTCCGTCTTCATAGGCACCTGGAACATGGGTCAGGCCCGGGCTGGGGCTGGGGCGGGAGAGAGGGATGGCTCCAGAGCAGGTGCCTAACCCCTCCAGACCCACCTCACCCCCTTCACTTCCAGGAAGTGTACCACCTCCAAAAAACGTGACATCCTGGTTCACATCGAAGGGTCTGGGGAAGACCCTGGACGAGGTCACAGTGACCATACCCCATGACATCTATGTCTTTGGGACCCAGGAGAACTCAGTGGGTGACCGCGAGTGGCTGGACCTACTGCGCGGGGGCCTCAAGGAGCTTACGGATCTGGATTACCGCCCGGTGAGGGGGGGTCATCTTGTCCAGGCCCCTGTCCTCACACACCACCTCCAAACTATCCTACTTGACTTCATGGGCAACCCCGGGAGCACAGCTTCACTGGCTTTTTCTCTGGTCCCTGAGCATATCCTTTGGGAGATCTGACCTGAGTCCTTCATGCCACGAGAGGAACCATTTATCTCCAGTCCCTCAGGAAGAGGGGTGGCAAGCCTTCCTATCCTGTGATGGACACAAAAGTCTATTTACAGTGCAGGGGGAAATGCAGGCAGTGGGTGCAGCAGGGCAGTGGTGACCATGCACTCTCTACCCAGATTGCCATGCAATCACTGTGGAATATCAAGGTGGCAGTGCTGGTCAAACCAGAGCATGAGAATCGTATCAGCCACGTCAGTACGTCCAGTGTGAAGACTGGCATCGCCAATACCCTGGGTAAGCGGGGCTGGCAGGTGCCCAAGGGTGGCAGCGTCCCTCTGTCCATGGCTTCTGCTTCCTCTCAAGCCTAGTATTCCCCTTTTTTGGTGATCTTAGTTTTCCCATATATAGGGTACTTTGAACTTTGAAAAGCATATTCATATTCCACATCTCTCCCAGCACCCTTTTCACAGATGTTAAAACTCAAACCCAGAGTGGTTGAGTGACCTGCCCAAGGTCACACAGCAAGTAAGTGGTGGAGCCAGGCATTGTGCCCAGGTCTCCTGATTTTTAGTCTGGTGCTCTCCCAGGAGAGATTCTGCTCAGAATTTGCAGGGCCTTTCAGTTTCACCCTTGGGGTCCCCTGTGATCTCCAGGGGCTCTGCTCACACCTACGGACAGACTCAGGCCATCCACACAGACCATGTGTGCCCAATGAGGACCCCCCCAGGGAAGGTGTGGGTGTGTGCAGGGGCCTGCCCATGTCACAGCATCTGGTGGCTCAGTGGGAGGATCCTCTCACTACAGCTTTGAGAGGCAGAAGGGAGAGTTGGGAGCCCTCTGAAGGTGACCCGGGCCTTCCTCTCTTGCTTGTCCTGAAAGGAAACAAGGGGGCTGTGGGAGTCTCCTTCATGTTCAATGGCACCTCATTTGGCTTTGTGAATTGTCACCTTACCTCAGGAAATGAGAAGACGGCTCGGTGAGGGGGCACCTTTCCCATGGTCTCTTTACACCCATCCTGTTCACCTGAGGCCTGTTCCCGCTCCCATATCCCAGCCCATGACCCTCCCGCAGGCCTGTCCCCTGCTCTCTTACCCCAATTCAAGACCGTTCTGTTCCTGACCCTGAACTTGTCCCCAGGGGTCTGGATCTTTATCCCATCCCTGACTCCTGAGACTTCTTCCCTTTACGCCTATCCCTGACTCCTGGCCCTGACCCTGGGGATCTACCCCTCCCCACCCCACACCCCTCACCCTAGGAGGAACCAGAACTACTTGGACATCCTGCGGCTGCTCTCGCTGGGCGACCGGCAGCTCAGTGCCTTTGACATCTCTCTGCGTTTCACACACCTCTTCTGGTTTGGGGACCTCAACTACCGCCTGGACATGGATATCCAGGTGTGAGCAGGGCCCTGCCATGGCTGTAGGGAGACTAAGGGTCACATGGGCTATCACCCCTGGCTCTGGCTCAGGAGGAAAGTTTCCAGCCTTTGCATCCTCCACCCCAGGAGATCCTGAACTACATCAGCAGGAAGGAGTTTGAGCCCCTCCTCAGGGTGGACCAGCTCAACCTGGAGCGGGAGAAGCACAAGGTCTTCCTTCGATTCAGTGAGTGTGGGCCTGGCAGGTGGTGATCTGAGGGCTAGGAGGCTTGCAGTATCCCTGGGTATCAGGGCCCTGAACCCCACCTGTCCCCTGCTTTCCTCAGGTGAGGAGGAGATATCCTTCCCACCCACCTACCGTTATGAGCGGGGTTCCCGGGACACATATGCCTGGCACAAACAGAAGCCAACTGGGGTGAGCCAAGAAAATGGCATGGGCCTTGGGGGACCCCAGGCCTGCGATGAATCAAGAATTTGGGTCAAGGGTATGGGTCTCTGCAGCTTCCACTCCAGCCTCTGTGGCCCCTCTGAGGCCTTTGGGTGATCCTGGGTATTGTGAGGATCCGAGAAGGGAGGTGGGTGCTGGGGCCCCTTGTAATAGAAGTGTGGGGACTCATCAGCTCTGGAGTGGGGTCCATGCCAAGCAGCCCCCGAGCTGTCAGCTCTAACCATACTGTCATCCCCTGCCCCAGGTCCGGACCAATGTGCCCTCATGGTGTGACCGGATTCTGTGGAAATCCTACCCTGAAACTCACATCATCTGCAATTCTTATGGTCAGAGCCTCCCAGACAGAGTGATGGGAGATCTGGGGTGGTCACCATCTGGACTCTGCCCTAACCTTGGGAGGTGGGTGCAGAGGGTGGGAATATTCTCCCTGAGTCCCCATTCCTATCGCCTCTCCCCAGGTTGCACAGATGACATCGTCACCAGTGACCACTCCCCTGTGTTTGGGACATTTGAGGTTGGAGTTACTTCCCAGTTCATCTCCAAGAAAGGTGACTGTTCCAGATGTGCTTGTGGATGTGGCATAATCTGAGTGGGCACAGGTGGTGGCCTCGGGATGTACATAGGTTTGACTATGTAAGTGTGTGTGTGGGTGTGTGTACCAGTGAGTGTAGGAGTGCTTCTCAAGGTGTGATGTGTCAGGGTGTCTGTGCGCTGGGGCCATCACAAGAATTATGTGCCCATGCTTGTGTGTGTACATACGTGAGTGTACACGTATCTATGTGCCTGTGTCTGCCTAGGCCCACGTGTGTGTCCCTGAGTATGCCTGGACGTGTGGCAATCCCACAGGCATTCTGGTCCCCAGCATCCTCTTCAATGGGCATTTTATTCTCGGGTTGTCTCTTTGCTCTGGTCCAGGGTCTGGAGTTTCCCTGTTGGTGGCCCTGCCTCCTTGCTCTGGACCCCTGATTTCATGTCCCAGGGCCCTGCTTCTCTGTCCCATTCCTCCTATGATCCTCTCAGCCCTCCTGTTTGCTCTTCTCCCTTTCCCCTCAGGGCTCTCGAAGACTTCAGACCAGGCCTACATTGAGTTTGAGAGCATCGAGGCCATTGTGAAGACAGCCAGCCGCACCAAGTTCTTCATCGAGTTCTACTCTACCTGCCTGGAGGGTCAGAGGCGGGTCAGGGGCTGGGTGTGGGCCAAGGAGGATGGGAGGCCAGAGGGTGCAGTCAGCCCCCTACTTAGTGGGAAGGGAAGCTGAGAGGTGGTACTCAGTTGGGTGTCTCCCGCCCCTATCCAGAATACAAGAAGAGCTTTGAGAATGATGCCCAAAGCAGTGACAACATCAACTTCCTCAAAGTGCAGTGGTCTTCACGCCAGCTGCCCACGGTGAGGCTGTGGGCAGGGCCCCTGCTTATGGGTGAGGGCACAGAGAGGGGTGCAGAAGAGTTTATTGAGGAGCCTGCCTGGGAGGGAGTGTGGGGCCAGCAGAGCGTGTGTGTTTGTGTGTGTGTGTGTATGTGTGTATGTGTATGGGCATGAGTGAGGATAAAGGCCTTTGCTTTATTCTGGGAGTGTGGAACCTTGTTGCAGTTTGTTCATTCATTCAGGAGATGCTTCTTGAGCTTTTGCTAAATGTCAGGTCCTGTGTTAGCTACTGAGAAAATTAATTAGTTACAGTGATGCTAAGTGCTGTAAAAGGCCTGTATAGGGTTGTGTCTTCTGCATTAAGGATTTGGCTCTTCTCTGAAGAGTTGAGTGTGAGTGAGCACAGATGACCTGGGGGTGGAGAGTGAGTAGTGTCAGGGACAGCATGTGGGAGGGGCAGGAGGAAGTGGCAGGGCTTTGTTCCTCACTGGGCCTCCCTGCTTCCCAGCTCAAACCAATTCTGGCTGATATCGAGTACCTGCAGGACCAGCACCTCCTGCTCACAGTCAAGTCCATGGATGGCTATGAATCCTATGGTGAGGAGTGAGGGGTGCTGAGGGGAACAGGAAGCCAGGCAGGGCCTAGATTGGCTTGGTAATTTGCTGGTTTGTCCCATCTGCCCCTCAGGGGAGTGTGTGGTTGCACTCAAGTCCATGATTGGCAGCACGGTCCAACAGTTCCTGACCTTCCTGTCCCACCGTGGCGAGGAGACGGGCAATATCAGAGGTTCCATGAAGGTGCGGGTGCCCACGGAGCGCCTGGGCACCCGTGAGCGGCTCTACGGTGGGGACTTCAATGGGACATGAGATAGGGTGGTGTGAACAGATCTAGGAGGGCAGGACTGGGGTGTCGGGGCCATGTTGGAATCTCTGGGATACCTGGAGGTTCTGCAGCCACAGCTGGGAATTGTCTGCCCCAAGGCATAGCTGGGAAAGGGCTGGAAGGCCCCGTGGGTGTCTGTGGGATCCAGGAGCCCAGGTCTCCTCTGAGTCTCCCTTCCTGCCCCCTCAGAATGGATCAGCATTGATAAGGATGAGGCAGGAGCAAAGAGCAAAGCCCCCCCTGTGTCCCGAGGGATCCAGGAGCCCAGGTGAGCTAGGGCTGTGTTGAATGTCATATGAAAGGGTACCTGGGGGCATCTGGTCAACCCCACTTCATCTCCTCTCTCCTGTGCATCCCTGGCAGGTCAGGGAGCCGCAAGCCAGCCTTCACAGAGGCCTCCTGCCCGCTCTCCAGGTTATTCGAAGAACCAGAGAAACCTCCACCAACTGGGAGGCCCCCAGCCCCACCCCGAGCAGCTCCCCGGGAGGAGCCCTTGACCCCCAGGTGAGAGGAGGAACCTGTCACTGCCCCTGCTTCCCCTGCCCACCTCTATCCATCACTATCCCCTGCAGGGTCTCAGGGCTGGACTGGGGATCATCAGCTGCTTAGGTGCCCTGCTACCCTGTGGTTGAAGGTGCCACAGCCTTATGACTGTGGCCACTCTGGCCAGCCAGGCCACCCTTAGGTGTGGCTCTGAGTCAAAAGGAGCAGTCAGCCTTTCCTCTCAACTCCGCCTTTAAAAATGGAATTTGAAATTGTTTTTAAGACAGCTCCCTCCATGTAAACAGACCTAGCTTGAGCCTTCTGTTTAGAGGAGGCACACGGCTCGGCCTGGGATTTCCCAGGGTACCTTCTTTGGAACTCTGTCCTGCAAGAGGCCCCACTTGAAATGGGTTTGTGGTCAAATGAGTTTGGGAAATGCTTTTTTCTAGATTCTTTTCTTAGACATTCCCAGTGCACATTAGTATTACCAAAAGCTCTGAGCATGTGGACAGGAAGGAAACCTCTTTTCAGCTCTGTTTAATATAGTTTCTCAAACTTAATGGGCCAGGAAACTTATTTTCCACGTAGTAACTATTAACGTCCTGGGGAATTAGTGCTCTGTGTCACACTTTGGGAAAGTGAGGCTTGCTTTCTAATTATATCCAATGGTTGCTTAAACTTACATAAATTCCTAGGTACAGTTTGGTGCTTTTTCACTCATCTTCAGCTGTTGTCAGTCACCCGGGTTTTATCCCCAGGTTTGAATAAGACCCACCTGAATCTCTGAGAAAGATTCTGCAGTGGATTGACTGTGGGTGCCTCGAGAGGCTTTCCAAACCTAGCCTCTCATTGGAGGCTTTACTTGACTTGTCTTCTGGCACCTCTATTCTGACCCATTTAGCTTAGGTTTCACAGCTATAGATAAAGATATGAAAGATCTAAGAATCTTAGCAAGTGAGGCAAGGGTTATCCATTCAAAGGGTTATCCTCCCCCTGACCTTTAGAGATGAAGAAACTAAGGGCAGCTGATGTGCTGAAGGTCATGAGAAAGTCTAGGACCAGGGGCCTTTCTGACTCCTATCTAGTTCTCCCTCCACTGCTCCCACTGCCTTAGACCTGGGTTCCTGGATCCTGGAGTCGTTCTGCTTCTACACCCAGGTTGAAGCCAGAGGGAGCTCCTGAACCAGAAGGGGTGGCCGCCCCCCCACCCAAGAACAGCTTCAATAACCCTGCCTACTACGTCCTTGAAGGGGTCCCACACCAGCTGCTGCCCCTGGAGCCACCCTCGCCTGCCAGGGCCCCTGTCCCACCTGCCACGAAGAACAAAGTGGCCATTACAGTGCCTGCTCCACAGCTTGGGCGCCACCGGCCACCTCATGTGGGAGAGGGGAGTTCTTCAGATGAAGAGTCTGGAGGCACGCTGCCCCCTCCAGACTTTCCACCTCCACCACTGCCGGACTCAGCCATCTTCCTGTCACCTAGCCTGGATCCTTTACCAGGGCCAGTGGTCCGGGGCCGTGGAGGGGGTGAGGCCCGTGGCCCGCCGCCTCCCAAGGCCCATCCAAGGCCCCCACTGCCCCCAGGCCCCTCACCAGCCAGCACTTTCCTGGGGGAAGTGGCCGGTGGGGATGACCGGTCCTGCTCGGTGCTGCAGATGGCCAAGACGCTGAGCGAGGTGGACTACGCCCCTGCTGGGCCCGCACGCTCAGCACTCCTCCCAGGCCACCTGGAGCTGCAGCCACCCCGGGGACTGTCCTCGGACTATGGCCGGCCCCTCAGCTTCCCTCCACCCCGCATCCGGGAGAGCATCCAGGAAGACCTGGCAGAGGAGGTGTGTGGAGCAGGGTGGCTGTCTTTGTGCCTGAGGAGTGTGCTTGCCCACAGACTGGTACCCTTTCACTCCACCATTCAGCGCTCATGGTGTCCCCGCTACCCTGAACCGAGCACTGGGAAGTTGGGAGACACATGAATCAGCCCAGCCTTTCCCTTCCTTTTCCCCAGAGCATGCAGGAGAATGTGACTGACTGCAGGTGTTTCTATGGGGGACACTGAGCTCCCCCTGACATGCCGTTTTCTTAGGCTCCGTGCCCGCAGGGCGGGCGGGCCAGCGGGCTAGGCGAGGCAGGCATGGGCGCCTGGCTGCGGGCTATCGGCTTGGAGCGCTATGAGGAGGGCCTGGTGCATAATGGCTGGGACGACCTGGAGTTTCTCAGGTTGGGGAGGGGCTGGCCCCGGGGGCGGAGCTGGGGCCCTCAGGACCCCCTAGCCCATCTCACTTCGCAGCCTGTTTTACTCCACAGTGACATCACCGAGGAGGACTTGGAGGAGGCTGGGGTGCAGGACCCGGCTCACAAGCGCCTCCTTCTGGACACCCTGCAGCTCAGCAAGTGATAGCGGAGGCACCACGAAGCTGTGAACTCAGCGCCCCTCCCTGCTACCAAGGCCCAGCTATGGCCCCAGGGTTGAAAAGTTATGAGGGTCAGGGGAGTATGTCTCTGCCTATTTATTGGGGATCAGCATTCCCCGCTGCCCAATCATTTGCAATGCCCTAATTAGGGCATCCTGCCCCTTGCCTTTTAGGCTCAGGTTGGAAGGTTAGTTGCCATGGTTACCGAGGACCCTGGTTACTCTGGTGCTGTCCTTTTACTGGACTCCGCCTCCCAGCCCCAGGGGTACCTGTGGGGGTCCATTTGGGTACGTCTGGGCCCCACTTTCACCAGTGTTTCTGCGGCCTTCCACCGGGCCTGAACCACAGGGGAGGCGCTTCGCTAAGACCTCTCCACCCCCGCTGGGGGTGGGGGCGGGTGTCCGTCCGGAAATGAAGGAAGAGCCCGAGGACCGGGCTGGGGGATTATTTAAACTGTTCTGTGTGGGTTGGGGAGGGAGGGCACCTTAATAATATTGGGGTTGGTTGGGGTGGGGCAGGATCTCAGCCATAAAGTGCCAGTTTGCTTAGTTCTGTCTCCTGGTCCGTGCTGCCCTGCGCTGCGGATGCATGGCGGCAGGCTTGGGGAGGGAAGTTCCTCGCAGGTCTCAGCCCGGGACAAGGTCTTGCAGGCAGTCTCCTGGGCAGTCGGAAGGGTTGCGGCGTGATGTCTTCAATAAATTAAGTTTTATTTGGATTGAGTAAAACTTCAATAAATTACAAGTTTTTCAAAGAAAAAGGACAACCAAAACAATTAGGGAAAGGGAATACCTCTGTCCCATTCCCTGGGCAGCCCCTCCACTCCTCCAGCAGGTCCACCCTCTGTGCCAGACGGGCTAAGGAAGAGAGGAGACACGTGAGGGACGCATTGGCAGTGGCCACTGATTATCCCAGCAACCACCAGCCTCTGTATGGGTGGGGTTAAGGCGGGTGGGGTTAAGGCGGGTGGGCCCGAGGGGTGGGGCAGCAGACTTTCCTGGTCACCAACGTAAGGGGTGACCCAGCCACTGCAGAGCCAGGGAAGGGGGCTGTGCCGCTCCTCCTTGAGGACCTTCACTTTGAGGGCACTGTGTTAGGGACAGGCCTCATGTGGCACCGCATCCAAAGAAGGCCAAGCTAGAAGGGGCTCCGGGGTTCTCCTGGAGGGGGTCCCGGTGAAAAGAATTCCGCTCTGCTGGTAGAGGGTGCATGAGGACAACAGTGGCCCTGACTTGGTCTCCAAAGTTAGGGAGGACACACCCAGGGGTGAGACAGTAGGGAGTGGAGACGGATGGGGGCTTCCAGGTGGGTGGCCAGGATGGGAGGGACTAGCAGGTCCTGGAGGGGCAGGGACGTCTCTGGGGGCAGGCTCGGAGCCTCCAGAGGCTGGCAGCTAGAACAGATTGGTCTTCAGGGCGGGGCCGGGCTTCCGGTGAAAGGAGGACAGAACTCCGGAGAAGGGCCCGGGGCTGGACTCGGCCGGCTGCCAAGCCTTAAGCAGTTCGGCCGCGCCTGCGCCGGGCCCGCCGCCCCCACCGCCCGCCACACCGGCCCACAGTGCGCCCTTGAGCGGCTGTGGCCCTGGCCCGGGTCCCGGCCCGGAGCCCAGTGCGACGGGCAGTGGGCTGGGGCTCAGGCGCGGGCTGGCCAGGCCGGGCGCAGGCGGCGGCGGCAGCGATGCGGTGCTATCCGGCGTGGGGCTGCACGTGGACTCCTTGGAGTCGTCGTCCTCGGAGGAGCAGCGCGCCTCGCCCTTTTTGGCGCCCGACGCGCCAGCCGCCCCCTTGGCGCTGGCCGCACGCTCCTGTTTGCGGAACTTGGCCCTGCGGTTCTGGAACCAGACCTGCGGGCACAGGGGCCAGTCAGCCTGGACGAGGGTCGGCAACGCACGGGGTCAGCCCGCGGCCGCAAGGCTCGAGTGAGATCCTGGTTCGGAGAGAACCGGGCCCGGGTTCTTACTAGTTGGAGGGGCCTTCGGCCCTCCTGCACTCAGCCCGCTGCCCTCTGCGCGCTCCACTGGCCCCTGCCTCCAGATCCCTGGGTTCTTGCCCTTGGGATCCACTCACCCGCTGACTCCGCTGACTCCCAGCACTCTTGGTCTCCTGGAGGGGACCCTGCCTCCGTTCTCCTCACCCTAAGTTCTTCCCCCAATTCCTTCTTTTAGGAAGCTCTGGGACTTCCCTCCTGGAGCGTTCCAGGGCGGTGGAGAGCAGTTTAGGGCACCAGGAAAACCTTTCGTCTAGGGCGTCCAGTCAAGGTGGGCCAAATGAACATCTTGTACACGGAGTTGTACAAATAGACAACAGTCTGCTCTAGCCCGGCTCTCTTCAGCCCTGTGCCTGCCACAAACTCAGCCTCCCAGGCTCCGGGTTTTCAAAGCTGCAGCGCCGGGATAGGGAACCCCAGGAGTGCTGACTGGCCTGCCCCCACTCCTCAGCTCGGTCCTGAGGTCGCCTGGGTCTCTCCCTCTACCCCCTCGGCCTCCCTCCTGGCTTCTCAAGCATCTCTAGGAACTTTCTGCCCTAGGAGGGAGACAGAGCAGAGGTAGCCTGAAGCTACCTTGGGAGATCGGGTCTCCCCCTTCCGTGGGCACACACTCTCGTACACACACGTGCATACACGCACCTGCACGCGAGCCTCAGTGAGGTCGATCTTGAGAGCCAGCTCCTCACGCGTGTAAATGTCGGGG
This sequence comes from Trachypithecus francoisi, assembly GCF_009764315.1. Lineage (NCBI taxonomy): Eukaryota > Metazoa > Chordata > Mammalia > Primates > Cercopithecidae > Trachypithecus > Trachypithecus francoisi. The sequence goes on from NW_022681473.1 coordinate 62,979,518, forward strand.
TAGTGGGTCTCAGCGAAGACGCGCTCCAGCTCCTTGAGCTGTGCGCTGGTGAACGTGGTACGGATGCGCCGCTGCTTGCGCTTCTCGTGCAGGCCGGACGGCTCTGGGAAGAACTTGTAGGGCACTGCGGGTGTGTGCAGGGCGGGTGGCGGAGCAACAAGGATGGGGGAGTGAGAAACAGAGTTCAACCCGTTATATCCAGCTCCGAGGGAATCACACGCTTCCCCCGTCCGTGGCCTGGTCCCTGGTCTTGGTCCCAACTGCCTGGGGCGGAGCGTCTACCCTATCACTCAGTGGAGCTCGCGGGATAAAGGCGGAGGGAGATCAGGGAGACCCAAGCCCCAAGAGCGGCCAAGGAGAAAGCATAATCCAATACTCCAGCCAAGTCATCGCCCTCCTCCCAAGCCCTGCTCCCTCCACCTCCCCTTGCACCCCCATTCAACCCCTGCCTCTGGCCCTCCCCTCCTGTCTCTCAGCCCCTCTGCCCCCTCTGTTTACCCTGGCCCTGGATGTCTGTCAAGTCTCATCAGCATTGCCCGGCTTCCCACTAACCAGTTCTGGGCCAAGGCTCTGCAACAGAGAACCTCCCACCGGCCCTCCTTTCAGCCCTACCACCAGCCATCCCACCGGCTTTCAGCTGTATACAGATTTGGCTCCCTCCACCTATCAACCTCCCCCCTTCCCAAGCCTCATTTCTTCAATCCTGCCCCACTCCCCTGACCCTCATTCTCCCCTAGATGTCCCCCTCTCCTCTTCCTCATCTTCCTCCATTTGAATCTCTTCAACTTTCCACTTCTCGGCCATTCTTCTCTTTGTGCCCATTGAGAAGACTTCCTCCATCTTCTCTTTGCCCTTCTTCTTCCCCAGGCACCTTCTCCATGTCCCATCTCCTCCAAAGCCAACACTGCCCCCTAACTCTCTTCCTATACCCATCCCAGTCTCCACTGCCCCATAGGTAGTGTTTCTGACAGTACCTCCCTTCCCTGTCTCTAACCCTGGTTTCAGTCTTCATATTCACCAGAGGTCTCCAATCTCCATCTTTGTCCCATCTCTCCAGGCCTCCATCTCCCCTGATTCTTGTCTCCAGCACCCCATTTGTATTCTCATCTTCCTCATCTCTATTTCTAATCTTCCTTGGTCTCCATCGCCTGATTGTTATCTCTATCTCCCCAACCCTGAGTCCCCATTTCTCCTAGGATTTCCAGTGCTTCCACCTCTGCCCCCATCTCTCTGTACCTTATCCCCATCTCTCTGGTCTCAAAACCCTGTATCTCTGGAGCCTGTCTCCCCTCTTCCCAATCCCTACCCTCATCTGGCTCAGGGTACCAATCTCCCCACTCTGGTTCTCATTTCTCCAAATCCAGGTTCTCATTTCTCGTATCTCTCCCCCAACTCCCAGTCTAGGGGGCCCAGTCTTCTTTTTTTCTTTTTTTTTTTTTTTGAGATGGAGTCTCGTTCTGTCTCCCAGGCTGGAGTGGAGTGCAATGGCATGGTCTCAGCTCACTGCAACCTCTGCCTCCCAGGTTCAAGCGATTCTCCTGCCTCAGCCTCCCAAGTAGCTGGGATTACAGGTGTGGGCCACCATGCTTGCCTAATTTTTTTTTTTTTTTTTTTTTGTATTTTTAGTAGAGATGGGGTTTCACCATGTTGGTTAGGCTGGTCTTGAACTCCTGACCTCAAGTGATCCACCCGCCTTGGCCTCCCAAAATGCTGGGATTACAGGCGTGAGTCACTGTGCCTGGCCCTTAGGCCCCAGTCTTCTACTTGGGTCCCCAGTGGTCTTCCCAGGAGGGAAGGAGATAAAATTCCATGAGGCAGGCTGGGACTGTAATCAGAGGGATGAGATGACTGAGAAGCTCAGTGAGGTTGAGGGTTTGGACAGGGACTTGGATCAAAAGGCTTGGGGATGCAGGAGCTGCTTCCAGGTTCTACAGGACTCTAGCTGGGAGAGTCTGTGGGGGAATGGGGAAATACAAGTGGCTTAAAAACCCGGGCCCCTTTATTGCGGGCTACGGGATCTGGTTTTGGTGGCTACAGAAGGGTTCGGGCCCAGGCAGCATGGGTCCAAGACAGGGCAGGAAGGGCCTGATGGCCACGGGGGCTCTAGGAAGCTTCCCATCTGGGCAGCTCAGCTGCCTGCAGAGGTCCTTGCTGGGGCTCATGCATCTTGTGGGGCAGGGGTGACGGCGTGGTGATAGGGCTGAGCTGGAATCGTTTTTCAAAGATCCAGGGCTTGTAGAGGTTTAGTGGTCAGTCTTTGCAGGTGGTGAGGGGAAGGTTTAGCGGTCAGTCTTTGCAGGTGGTGAGGGGAAGGCCTGGTAAGGGGCCCAGAGCTGGATGGGGATCTATTTCCTTGACCTGAAGGGCACGAGACAGAGATTTGGCAACGAGAAAAAGGAACAGGAGAGATGAAAGGGTGAGGCTCATTCCTGCGGAGAACCTCGTATTCTGGGGGTCTCTCGGGGCATTGGAGGGTCTGGCCAAGGCAGGAATGGGGGCGGCTGAGGGAGACAGTCGCATTCACTTGGCGAGCGGGCCCGGGGATTCTGCAGGAATTGGAGGGAGGGTTGGGCCGGGGCTGCGCTCACCTGCCGAGTAGGGCGCGGGCTGGTGGTCGCGTAGGGCGCCAAGCGCGCAGTTGGAGGAGCCGAGCGCGGGGCAGGGCGGCCCTGCCGCGGGGAAGGCTGGCCGCAGGGGGCTGTATTGGAAGCCGCCGGGCTGGCTGCAGGCGCCAAAGTCGCCGTAGGCGGACGCCTCCATGGCCGCCACGCACGAGTCGTACGAATTGAGGTAGGAGTAGTCCATCGGCCCGGGGGGCGGGGGCGGGGGCCGGGCCAGGCCGGGTCGGGGTCTGGGTCCGGGTCGAGGTCGGAAGGGAGGTTCGAGCGTCAGGCTCCGAGGACCCGAGGCCAGCTCTGAGCTCCCGAGCGCCCGCCCGCCCCGTCGCGGCCGCACTCAGCCCGGGTGCAACGCAAGTGCAGCCGGCCCGGCCCGCGCGCCTTTTAACGCGCAGGACCCCGCGGAGGGGGGCGGGGCGGGGCTAGCTCCGGCGGGGCGGGGCCTGGGACGCACAGACCCCGCCCCCAGCCGCCCCGACCCCCACCCCTAAGGGTCCCAGCCGCCCTCTTAGGGCTCTAGAGGTGTGGAGCTGGGATGCGCGGGACCCTATCCCCGGAGTGCCTATCCTGCCCCAATCCGGACCAGACCTTCGGTCTCTACACAGCGTCCGAGGCCAGAGGGTACCGACCCTTTTCCCGGGCCTCCCCACCTGCGGCCCGGCGGAAGGGCGGGGACGCAGGCCTGGCGGCGCTTGTGTGAAGAAGTTAATTCAATTCGTTCTGATAACCGAGTTATTCCGATCTGGCCCCTCAGCCCCGCCCCCAGCGAGGTCCCATCCCGGCGGAGGCTGCAGAGGCGGCCCAGGAAGGGGGATGGAGACTGGGAAGAGACGGAGCCTGGGATGGGGACAGGGAGGGGACGTGGGTAGACAGAGGAAACAGAGACCGGGAGAAAAAGGGGCAGAAACAGTGATGGAGACAGGGACAAGAGATACAGGTAAACAGACGGAGACAAGAACGGAACACACACAGCGAAAGACGGGATGGAGCGGAGACAGGTCAGAGACAGGAGATGAGGGTAAGAGAAAGACAGGAGGAGACAGGGACAGAGGGGGACGAGAAAGAGAGTGAGGTAGGCATGGAGACAGAAGGGGTCGGGATGAGACATGGACGGCAACCAGGACTGCGGTGGAGAGCAGGGGAGGGGTGAGACAAAACAGAGGCAGGAATCGTGAGACAGACACATATGCCCAGGGACAGTCTCAGAGAGACAGGGCCAGGGACAGCCACAAGCACGGGAGCAGGGGCTGAGGGCGGAGAGAAATCGCCTCCGGGGAGCTTAGACACGAGGGCTGGAGTGCAGAGGGGGCCCAGGGATGGTGCTTGGAGGCTCTGGGGGGCTGCGGAGAGGGAGGGTCGTGGGAGCCAGGTCCTTCTACCCTGACTTGTCCCGAGGCCCACACGACCCTGCACCTTCAGGACCTGCCTGCCTCTCCCTCCCCCAGTTCCCTCAGCTCCATCTGCGGTATGCGACCCTCTCCTGTGACCTTTGGCTCAGGATGTGATGGATGTCAGGAAGGGAGCGTACCCCGTGACCTCTTGATTGTTCTTCAGTCTCTTACCCCTGTTCTCCAGGGCCCCCCCTTTTTTTCTCCAGGGAAACCACCTAGACTCAGTCTGCACCTGGCCCCGACATCCCTACACAGATTCAGTCACCAGCTCTCCCATGCTATGGGACAGCGGGACACATTCAGAATCCTTACCGTTGGGCAGTTCGTCCACTCAACCCCCAGCCTCCTTCACCGATCTGGGCAGGTGCTGTAGATGAGGAGTCTGAGACCCATGGAGAAGCTGCGGGAAGGGCGTGTCTTTGTTTCCAGCTGAAGTCCTTGGGGGTTGATATAAGGACTCCTGGAATTCTCCCCAAGTTTGTCAGGTCAGAGGGGAGTGCATCTTTCCTCAGGTAATCCCTCCCCCATCATCCGTTCTGGGCTTCGCAGGAGGCCTCTCCATCCTCAATCTCTGGAACCACTCCATGCCAGGGGATTTCTTCGAGGTTTCTCAGATTACCTCCTTTCAAATGTTTTTATTGTGGCAAAATACACATAACATAAAATTTACCATCTTAGCCACTTTAAGCTATAGTTCTGTGGTAGTAAATACATTCATATTTATGTATTAATATATCCATCTCCATAACTCTTCGAATCCTGTAAAATCAAAACTCTGTACCCGTTAAACAATACCTTCCATTTCCCCATCCTTCCTGCAAACCGCCATTTCTCTTTCTGTCTCTATGATTTTGTTTTTTTTTTTTAGACAGAGTCTTTCACTCTGTCACTCAGGCTGGAGTGCAGCAGCGAGATCACGGTGCAGTCTTGCGTTCCGTGGCTCAAGCTATCCTCCCGCCTCAGCTTCCTGAGTAGCTGGGACTACACGTGCACATCACCATGCCTAGTTAATTTTTAAATCTTTTGTAGAGTTGGAGGTCTCACTATGTTGCCCAGGCTGGTCTCTGTTGTTTTGACTAGGGACCTTGTATAAGTGGAATCACACAGTATTTGTCTGTTTACTTATTTATTTTTGAGATAGTTTTACTCTGTCATGACGGCTGCAGTGCAGAGGTGGGATCACAGCTCACTGCTGCCTCGACCTTCTGGGCTCAAGCTATTCTCCCACCTCAGCCTCCCAGAGTACTGAGATTACAGGAGTAAGCCTCCACACTCAGACCAGTATTTGTCTTTTTGGCTTATACTCCTTTTATATACCCCCTTTCCTTATCCATCCATCCATGGACATTTGGGTTGCTTCCACATTTTAGCTGTTGTGCATAATGCTGCTGTGAACATGGGTGTACACATATCTGCTTAAGATGTTTATATCTGCTTTAAAATCTTTTCAATATATACCCAGAGGTGGAATTGCTGGATCATATAGTAATTCGCTTTTTGTTTTTCAAGGAACTGCCACAATGTTTTCCACAGAGCCTTTTCCATTTTCCATTCTCACCAGCAATGCACCAGTATTCTGATTTCGACACATCCTTGCCAACACTCGTTAATTTCTGTTTTTCTCAAATGACTTTTTGGGTCTAAACTTGTAGAGATTGAGACCTGCCAGCTCAGCTGCTTCAAAAAGTTCTCCCTCCTGGTGTGAGAGGTGCACCTCTCCCCGTCAATACATCCTCTACAGGGAGTACAAGGGATCTCAGAATTGGGAAATCAGATGGGGTAACTGCTCTCAGACCCTCCCATGGCTCTCCATTGCCCTCATGATCAAGTTCAAGCTCTTGCTGGCCAGCCATGTCCTCAATGCTAGCGCTCCAGCCTGCCTCCCCCTCATCTTGGCTTTCTTTGCAGCTGTCGCACACTAATCTTTTAGTTCAGAGCTGTTCTCTCTGGCTGGAATGCCCACTTCATTCCCTGCCCTCCCACGCAAAACAAGCAAAAACAAACAAACCCAAGCCTGGTTGACTCCTATTTATCCATTGGGTCTCAATTTGAATATCACTGCTTCCTGGAAGCCTTCCCTGATGCCGTTAGACTAGGTTGGGCATCCTTGCTGTGTCCCACAATAGTACCTCCTCTCTTTTGGTCACTCAAATGACCTTGTTGAAGTGTTTGCAATACAGTGCAAGGTCTTAGGGCAGAACTATGTCATCTTGTTTCTCACTCACTCCCCAGCCCTACCGTGGTGCCTAGCCCATTACTCTGCATGTCATAGGTCCTCTCTTATCTGTTTGTCAAATGAATGGAATAGGCTACTCTGAAATCTTTGTGTTGGAAAATTCTGTCCTCGCTTCCAGGGAAGAAATTCTCATCCCCTGACTCCACTCTGCACTCTCTGAAGAGGGATCATCCTGCCCTCTTCATTTCCCCTTTCTCCAGGGACGGGAAACTTCTTCCCTTGTGGGTAGAAGTTTCTTCCAACCTCTGCCTGGAAGAAAGTCCTTCCTCATCTGAGGAACCTGCAGGTGGCCATACTCCTTCCCCAGTGAAGCTGACCAGCACGAGGAGCAACTGAAGCTTGCATGCAGGGACAAGCAGAGATATGAGGGGAGGCAGAGTCCCAGTGCTGCCTAAGACCCTGACTCCAGCTGTCTCAGAGACCATGATCTAACCCTGTCATTTGGTTTTTTTTCCCCTTTTTTCTTTTCTCTTTTTCTTTTCTTTTCTTTTCTTTCTCTTTCTCTTTCTCTTTCTCTCTCTCTCTCTCTCTTTCTTTCTTCTTTCTTTCTTTCTTTCTTTCTTTCCTCTCTTTTATTTTTTTGAGACAGAGTCTTGCTCTGTTGCCCAGGCTGGAGTGCAGAGGCATGATCTTGGCTCACTGCAACCCCTGCCTCCCAGGTTCAAATGATTCTCCTGCCTCAGTCTCCCGAGTAGCTGGGATTACAGGCACCCACCACCATGTCCAACTAATTTTTGTGTTTTTAGTAGAGATGGGGTTTCACCATGTTGGCCAGGCTGGTCTCGAACTCCTGACCTCAAGTGGTCTACCCATCTCAGCCTCCCAAAGTGCTGGGATTACAAGCATGAGCCACCATGCCCAGCTTAAGCCCTGTACAGTTTGGTCCTTGACTCAGTAAATTCCCTTCTATCTAAACTGCTTTTGGTTGGGCTTCTGACACTTACAACCAAGAATTCTGATCAATACAATCTTTAAAGACTTAACACATTTATAGGTAATCAAACAAATGGTAGTGGTGATTAGAAGCTTTATTGTAAAATGCTACAGGGTCAGCTGGGCAGGAACTGGCATTTCCAGGCCTCAGGATGTGGAGTTGGGGTTTCTGTCCCTGCAGGCATCCGTTTGCATCTGCTGATTGGCATAGGAGCTGAGAAGCATTCCAAGGAAGTGTTTTAAACCATGTCCACTATTGGGTTCAGACCTATATAGACAGGTCTCTCAGATGGCAGAGGTGAGGGAACTTTAGAAGCCAGCCTACACATATGTGCATGTGTGTGCGTGTGTGTGTGATAGGGGTAGGCAAAGGGGCTTCCTGAGAACTCACCATCAGAGAAGAAGGAGACAGGCAGAGTGGGAAGGACTCTGCAAGGGCCTCATACCAGAGCGACTGGTGGTTGAGAGTCTGATATGGAGAGCTCATCCTGACTAAGGCCTCCACCCCCAAAATGTGTGTACTCCTGGGGGAGCTAAAAATGCTCTGGCATGAAACATTGTCACTGCAATCTTGCTGCAAAGCCTCCTTGCAGAGCAGAACAGCTTCACTTCCAAGAATGATGACAAATTCTGGAGCCTGGTTGCTGGGTTCCAACTCTGGTTTCACCATTGATGAGCTGTGTGACTTAGGGTAAGTTTTTCAACCTCTCTGTGCCTCAGTTTTCTCATCTGTAAACTAGTTTTTTTTTTTGTTTTTTTTTTGAGGCGGAGTCTCGCTCTGTCACCCAGACTGGAGTGCAGTGGCCAGATCTCAGCTCACTGCAAGCTCCGCCTCCCGGGTTTACGCCATTCTCCTGCCTCAGCCTCCCGAGTAGCTGGGACTACAGGCGCCCGCCACCTCGCCCGGCTAGTTTTTGTATTTTTAGTAGAGACGGGGTTTCACTGTGTTAGCCAGGATGGTCTCGATCTCCTGACCTCGTGATCCGCCCGTCTCGGCCTCCCAAAGTGCTGGGATTACAGGCTTGAGCCACCGCGCCCGGCCTTTTTTTTGTTTTTAAGAGATAGGATGTCTCTTTGTTGCCCAGGAGTGCAGTGGCATGATCACTGCATCCTTGAACTTCTGGGCTCAAGTGATCCTCTTGCCTCAGTCTCTCCAGTAGCTAGGACTACAGGCATAGGCCACCACGCCCAGCTTAAATTAGTTTATTTTATGATTAGATGAATTAAAGTACATAAAGTGTTGGAATAGTGCCTGGCACTTTAAATAAATCAGTTATTTAACCACCACCACCACCACGACAACCTCTTCTCCCTCTTTTTAAATTTTTTTTTTTAAACCCAAGCTGACTTTAATGGGAATTTAAAAATTTTTAAATGTATCTCTGGCAAAGAATAATGCAGGGGTAAGGATCTAGGCACAGTCTAACATCTCTCTGAGGCCTCCACACAGGCCCCTCAAACTGCACCCACTCTGACCATGTACCACTTTCCACAGACCTGGTCCCGCAGCTGTCCCTTCCTTTGGGGAAGTGGGGAAGGGATGGCTTTAGTGGGATGCAGAGTCCATCCCTCAGCCATGCCATCTGCCCCACTTCTTAGGACTTCCTGGGATTGACTGTCCTTCCCTTGACTCCCCCATCCCTCTGGTCCCCGGTCTCACATGACATGGCCCCTCCCACCCTCTGGCTTCTGCTGGTTCTAACCATTTTCTCTGATCCCTAGTGTCACCTCCCCCTGGTCCTCCTCAGCAACTTCAGCCTTGCCCTCCTTCTCAGGTAGGGACCTCTGACTTGACCCCAGTCCTGTCAGTCCCTACTCTAGAGAGCCCACAGTCCCAGTTTCCTGAGGCCCCACTCTCCTGGACCTGGCTGTACAGAGCTGAGTTGTGGCTTTTGCTGCTACTGCCAGTTGCAGTACTAGGTTCAGGGAAGGTTGGGCCCTGGGACTTGGGAGCAGGGAGGGTCTTTATGCTCTGGGTGGGTGGCACAGCATAGTCATCAGGCAGGGTTGTAGGGGAGCTCATAGCTCTCCTGCTTCACCTGAGCTTGGCATCCCCATACATCCTTGGGCTCCTAAGGCAGATCATAAAGGCTCTGGGGAAGGGCTGGGACCAGGCCCTCAGGTTCAACATAGATGGGATCCTGTTTGGGGTCCATCAGCTTGGCCTTCAGCAACTGCTGCTGCTCATGTCCGTACAAGTCCCAATAGAGAGGTTTCTTCCATTGTACTCCCTCTCCTGCCCGAGCAAGGGTGCTGTCCAAGAAGTCTAAGTATAGGGAGTGCTGGGATGGGCCTGAAGCAATGCACAGGGAGTCTAAGGGCTCAGCATACAGGGCTGGGGGGCTGTCAAGAAGCTCTTGGGGGCCAGGTGGGAAGGAAACTTCCCCTTTGCCACCTCCCCTTCTTGGGAGTCAGCTCTGAGAACATTCTGACCCTGTCTGGCCTTTCCCTGGGTCTTCTGCCAGTGGATGGCAGTCTCACCTGCCTGGAAGATGTCATTTCCCTGTGCTGTCTGGAAGGTGAAGTTTCCAGGGCCCAGGAGGCAGCGGCGCTGGCCTCAAAAGAAAACATGACCTTGTCCCGGCCATAGCAATGCAACAGAGTATAGGGCCAGGACAGGACAGCTCCAGTATCTGACTCTGGGCCCCCATGGTCAGGAGAGTCACCCTCTCAGCCTCCAACCCTCAGCAAATAGAGGCATGCAGGCCACAGTGCTCAGCTGCCTCAGTCCTCTGCACCGTTACCCAGAATTGGGATCCTTCCCAGGTGGGGCTGCACAAGGAGTTCTCCAGCATCTCCAGGGCAGAAAGCTCAGGTGGGTTATTGGTAGGTTCCAGAATCCAGCTGCCTTTCCGAAAGGGGTTTTGGCAGTGTCTGCACCCAGGCTGCACTGGACAGCACATCAACAGCCAGCAGGTGCTAGTGCTGTGCAGTGTCCAGGCGGAAGGCAGTGGCGCTGGACTCAGGCGGACTCTCCACAGCCACGGGGCCAAACTCACACACTTCACCAGATGGATCACCTTGCAGTACAGGCAGCACGAGCTCCCTCAGCCGCTCCCAGAGCTCGACCCCTTATGGTCAAAGAACTTGAGCCACGCGGTGCCACAGGGACTGGCCAGGTAGAGCACGGCCCAGGTCTTCCTCCACCTCTCGGTCCCAAAGTGCTCACTCTGCAAAAAGAGTGGCCCTTCCATCACAGCTCCGTCCATGGCCCCCACCGGTTCCTTCCCCACTTCTCCCTCTTATCAAGTGACTGACAGGTCACTTGGCACTGACAGATCCACACCAGACTCTATGGCACTGTCAGATCTATGGCACTGTCAGATCCACACCAGACTCTGGCCAGGCTCCCTCTGATCTGTTACTCCTGACACTTGCATATATAACCCAGACACGATGTACCACAGCATCACCTTTACCTGAAAGATTTCAGAAGGCATCAGGGCCCTGCAGAGTTACCCAGCCTGATGTCTTCATTTTTGCAGACAAAGAGAGCAAGGCCCAGCGAGGGATCCCATAGAAAGAGTAAAAGTAAAACCAATGAGCTTGTGTCAGAGGAGGAGTCCCCCACAGAAGGAACGGCACGTAAGAGGATTCTTGGGGACAGATACAGTGGGGACGGCCCTGGATCTTCTGCTGTGGTCCCTGCTATAACAGTCTTAACTTAGTCTGTGAGCTCAGGCAGTGGAAGTGGATGAGGAAGGACCCCTGTCCTGGAGAACTCTTTCTGCCAGTGTTCATTTGGAGAGTGGTATCCTGGGGATTCCCAGGTGCCACCACCTTATTCTCACTTCTGACAGCAACACTGATCTTAGCCTTCCCTCAGAACTCTGAGCAAGAATGTCCTGGGCTCAGAGTGTGGCCACCACGCTGGCTTCTTACTCCAGTGCACTCCTGTCAGCCCTCTGGGGGAGCACATGGAGTAGCAGCTCTTCCCTACCATCGAAATGCATCTTTGTACCCTCCAAAACGATGTCTTCAGTCTCATTGTTATTCAATTATGATCAGAAGCCGAGCTTGATCAGACGTTCAATCTAACTTCTATTAAGTCATGAAACTCCTTTTTTTTTTTTTGAGACGGAGTTTTTGCTCTTGCTGCCCAGGCTGCAATGGCACGATCTCGGCTCACTGCAACCTCTGCCTCCCGGGTTCAAGCGATTCTTCTGCCTCAGCCTCCTGAGTAGCTGGGATTGCAGGCATGCGCCTCCATGTCCAGCTAATTTTGTATTTTTAGTAGAGATGGGGTTTCTCCATGTTGATCAGGCTGGTCTCAAACTCCTGACCTCGGGTGATCCGCCCACCTCGGCCTTCCAAAGTGCTAGGATTACAGGCATGAGCCACTGCGCCCGGCCAAGTCGTGAAATTTCTCTATCAGTGAAAAGTTAACACATTGTCTGATCCTGCTTAAGGACAAGAACTCCTTTTACCCCCCATCTATCTACCAACTTCATAAGCAGCCATATTTCAAGTCTCTATTCTCTGCTGCTGGGACTATTTGGTCCAGGGAGGGTGAGAAGCAAACACATATATTGTATATGATCCTGACCTTTCTATCAGAATCCATAGTCTTTTGCTCATCCCTCTGTTATGAGGACAACACTTGCTGACCATTCTCCCTACCAGTACCTTAGGTCACACAGTCTTCCTTTTTGTTCTTAGCTTCTAGCATCAGGGCTTTCCAGGCCCCCAAATGGCCAGCCACCAGGGATCCCTGAAGAATGAGGAAAGGCCTTAATCCAGTTCTACAAATATTTTTTTTGAGTGTCCAATCCATGATGGACCCTCATGAGGCACTGGACACATGGGAATATGTTCATCTTGGATGCTTTCTTTCTTTCTTACTTTCTTCTTTTTTTTTTTTTTTTTTTTTTTTTGAGATGGAGTCTAGCTCTGTCACCTAGGCTGGAGTGCAATGGTAAAATCTCGGCTCACTGCAACCTCTGCCTCCCTGGCTCAAGGGATTCTCCTACCTCAGCCTCCTGAGTAACCGGAATTACAGGCACGCGCCACCGTGCCTAGCTAATTTGTGTATTTTTTGTAGAGACAGGGTTTCACCATGTTGCCCAGGCTGGTCTTGAACTCCTGACCTCAGGTGATACACCCGCCTCAGCCTCCCAAAGTGCTGGGATTATAGGCATGAGCCACCGTGCTGGCGGGATGCTTTCTTTAAGGATTTCCCAGTCTGTTGGGCACATGGGAACTTATCTGGGGAGAGGGGGGATTTCTCTTCAGAATGTCTTAGTTGTTTGTGTAAGAGAATGGTACAGAGAAGTTTTGTTGATTCTTTAAAAAGGGGAAAGAGAAAACAAAGTTTGACCCTACCAACTTTGCCATGCTCTGACAAGCTTATCCAGGTGATATAGTTTGGCTGTGTCCCCACCCAAATGTCATCTTGAATTGTAGCTCCCATAATTCCCATGTGTTGTAGAGGGACCCAATTGGAGGTAATTGCATCACGGGGGCGGATATTTCCTGTGTTGTTCTTGTGGTGAATAGGTCTCTTGAATAGTCTCACGAGATCTGATGGTTTTATAAATGGGAGTTTCCCCTGCGCAAGCACTCCTGTCTACCGCAATGTGAGATGTGACTTTGTCCCTTATTTGCCTTCTGCCATGATTATGAGGACTCCCCAGCCATGTGGAACTGTGAGTCCATTAAACCTCTTTCCTGGCTGGGTGCGGTGGCTCACGCCTATAATCCCAGCACTTTGGGAGGCTGAGGCGGGTGGATCACCTGAGGTTAGGAGTTCCAGACCAGCTTGGCCAACATGGTGAAACCCCGTCTCTACTAAATATACAAAAATTAGCCAGGCATGGAGGTGCCCTGCCTGTAGTCCCGGCTACTCTGGAGCATGAGGCAGGAGAATCGCTGGAACCTAGGAGGCGGAGGTTGCAGTGAGCTGAGATCATGGCACTGCACTCCAGCCTGGGGGGTGACAGAGTCAGACCCCATCTCAAAAGAAAAAAAAAAGTTTTTTTCTTTTATAAATTATCCAGTCTCAGATATGTCTTTATCAGCAGTGTGAGAACAGACTAATACACCAAGTTATTGTGCATGGGAAGGAACCTGCCAATAGGCTGCCATAGTGAACAATTATGGAGTGGTTATCCAGCACCATTCTTCCTTCTTGGGAACTGTTATCTCCATCTAGATGGCTCCCCAGGGACCATTGCTTTTACATAATCCTTCCCTCAGTCATAATTGGCCCAGGTGTCGACCCTTTTCAAAGATGGGTCAATAAAACCTTTCCTTACCATTTTTTCTTATTTGAACTTAGAAACAAGTCATTCTTTTGTTTTTTGTTTGTTTCTTTGTTTTTGCTTTTTAAGAAATAGAGTGGTTCTTAAAGGCTGAAGTCTTTAAGACTTCACAGGCTGAAGTTCAGTGGCGCAATCATAGCTCATTGCAGCCTTGACTTCCTGTGTTCAAGGGATCCTCCCACCTCAGCCTCCCAAGTGGCTGGGACTATAGGTATGTGCCACCACAGCTAGCTAATTAAAAAAAATTTTTTTTTTCTGTAGAGTTGTGCTATATTGTCCAGGCTGGTCTCAAACTTCTGGGCTCAAGTGATCCTCCCACCTTGGTCACCCAGTTCCCTGGGATTATAGGTGTGGACCACCATGCCTGGCCCAAGCCATTCTTTTTTGAATGGTGAAAGCTGTAAATATGAAAAACAGGAATTGTCTGCAAGCATATTCTCCATCATGAAGAGAAGAAAGGTTCTCTGCAGTGAAGAAAGCAGAAATAAAAAGTTGAAGCAAAAGATAAAGACAATTCTATTAGGATTTAAGTCTCTAGTTGCAGTTATTCCTGAGACATCCTTGCTCTTTTTTGCAAATTAGTTGTTCAGCCCCTTATTGGATTTTATTACCCGATACAGTTTTCTTTATGTTTAATCTAGTTCACGTTGGATTTCTGTCACTTCCAAGCAAAGGAATCCCAATTTAAAAATCGGTACAAGATATGGAGTGGTGCACATGGCAGAACCTAAAATATGGAACTGGCCCTGTTGATGTTGAGGGTGGGATCCAGTAAGAGTCCCTCCATCCTGAGTCTGGAAGTGAGCTGTTTGTTAAGTGACGACTGAAGCAGCTGGGGAAATGACTGCATGGTGTCTTTTAGAACAACCTCCCCTGTCTCTGCCCCGTGGTTGCAGCTTCAGAGGATTCAGTAGGAACATGGCAAAATATTGGAGCACATTGTCTACACTTGGCAACCGCAGGAAGATGCTTCCAGGGAGGGACAAGCACATGACTAGCAGCATGACAATTTGTAACTCTGGTGGGCCGGCAATCCAACGTGGCTGCAGGAGAATAATCATGTGCTTTGCAGACTGGCTGCAGGCAGATTCCGTGCACACCCTAAAGTGAATGCATTGAATAAGAAAGGGGGACTGTCTGAATGTGGATATCTGGGATGAGCTAGAGGAATCAGGGACCTGTGACTCTCCCAGTTCCCGCTTGGCACCCTGGCCTGACAGTAAGGGTCAACATTTGTTTTTCTTTTTTTGGCATCTGGCATCTGAAACCACTTCTAAGGTAGGGAAATTCCCCATCTAATAGATGCCAGATACTTGTTTTCCGAACTTCCCTCACAACCAGGGTGTAGACATTTGACCTTTTCTCAGCTGGTCCCATACACGGATCACAGACTAAGCTAAGAAATCTGTAGCTAAGGAAGTGAGGATTCAGAGACCCTCAAAACTCCCTCCAGGGACAATGGGCTTGTAGTAAGACCTAGTTCTAGAGGCAGCAGGGACCCTACAGAGCTTGCTCTTGGCAGCAGGAAGGTGCAGTGGTGACAGCATTGTCCTCCTGGAGAAAACCCTGAGCTTAATTTAAGACATCGTTCTGGTTTCATGTATGGCTCTCTATCTGGTTCTCTAGTTCCTGTAATTCTCTGAGCTACCTAATATCTTTTATACAGTTAATAAATTATTTTTTTTGCTTAAATAAGATGGAGTTGGTTTTGTTGCTTGTAACTAATGACTCTGACTAATATATAAATTGGTACTAGATTGATTGAAGGCATCGGACTTTCAGAGAAATAGCTGGAATCTAGGAATGGTTGTGTGGCCTGATGGGGACTAAAGGTAATGAAAATCCAGAGATGGGGTGGCACTTGGTGGCAAAATAGCTCATCCGCTTATTACTAGTGGTTACCTGGAATGAAGTGTCTATTGAGAAGACAGACTTGGGGGACTGTCTGACATGAGTCTGAAGGGAATGAGGAACAAATGGATTGTGAGGTGGTGTGGACAGCTTAAAGCGAGAATGAAAACATCAAAGTTTGCTCTCACTCTGTCCTGTGTGAGAACTAGAGCGTTGTTTGGAAGAGGGACATGCTGGAGTGGTTATGTGTGAGAGAATTTGGATGACTGAGAGCTCTGAGCTTCTATGAGCTAGGGCTAGGTTGGATACCACCTAAGGGAAAATCCAAAATAACAATGGTATGAACAAAGTAATAGATTCTTCTTCTTCATTAAAAATAAATCTGTGGGTAGGGATTCCAGTACTGGTGTGGCTATTCCATGGGCATTAGCGCCTCCTACTCCTTCCTTCTTTTTGTTTTCTCTTCCTAGAGTGTGGTTTCTATCCTCAAGCTTACCTAATGTTCTACGATAGCTGTTGGAGTTCCAACCATCACATCCACATTCTAGGAAGCCAGAATGACGAAGAAAGCAAGCAAAAAGTGCATCTCTCAGTGAGACATATCCCTGTAAGGAAGCTCTTAGAGGCTCCGTGCAGCACTAATGTTTACTTCGTATTTGCCTGAATTTAGTCATATGAGCATATCAAAATGAAAGGGAGACTAGAAAAAGGTATGATTTTTAACTGGACACATTAGTATCCCAAATGAAATAGGGTCTTCATTGCTGAGCAATAAGGAGAGAATGGTTATCAGGCAGGGATGTTACCCATTGCTGCATAACAATTACCCCACGACTTACTAGTGTAAAACAATACACATTTATTATGTAATAGATTCTGTGCATCTGGAATTTAGGAACAGCTTACCTGAGTACCCTTCTTCAGGGTCTCTTCCAAGGCTACAATCAAGGTGTCAGATCTGCAGTCTCAAATGAGGGCTTGACTAAGGCCAGGTCTGCTTCTAAGCTCATGCACATGGCTCTTTTTAGGACTCAGTGCCTCAAGACCAATTGGACTGAATGGCTCTGTTTCTTATCAAATGTTGGTCAGAGGTCACCCTCAGTTTCTTGCACTGTGGACCTCCCCATCAGGACAAGCATGTTAGAAGGGTCAGATGGAATGCCAGCAAAACAGAAGGCAGCCTTTTGTAACCTAATCTTGGAAATCACATCCTGTCATTTTTGCCATATTCTGCTCCTTAGAAGTAAATTACTAGCCAGGTGCAGCGGCTCTCATCTATAATCCCAGCACTTTGGGAAGCTGAGGCAGGAGGATTACTTGAGCTCAGGAGTTTGAGGTCCTGAGCAACATAGCAAGACACTGTCTCAACAGAAAGTATAAAAATTAGCCAAGCATGGTGGCATGCTCCTGTAGTCCCAGCTATGCAGGAGGCTGGGGCAGGAGGATCGCTTGAGCCCGGTAGTTCCAGGCTGCTAGTGAGCTATGATCACACTATTGCAACTCAGCCTGGGTGCACTTACCGAAGAGTCTGGATTCCACGTGTCAGTTCTAATAGCTGGGGGTAGTCTTAATAACATTTATTTATTTATTTATTTATTTATTTAGAGACGGAGTATCATTCTGTCACTCAGGCTGGAGCGCAGTGGTGCGATCTAGGCTCACTGCAACCTCCGCTTCCCGGGTTCAAGTGATTTTCTTGCCTCAGCCTCCCAAGTAGTAGCTGGGATTACAAGCGTGCACCACCATGCCCGGCTAATATTTTTTTGTATTTTTAGTGGAGATGGGGTTTCACCATGTTTGCCAGGCTGGTCTCAAATTCCTGACCTCAAGAGATCCACTCGCCTTGGCCTCCCAAAGTGCTGGGATTACAGGCGTGAGCCGCCACACCCGGTCTAATGACTTTTTTAAAAAGGATGAGTTAATTGTTTTCTAGAGCCTATAATAACATTTTATTATTTACTTTATCACATATTCATCCACTTATTCTTCTGTCAATCCACTGTATTTTTTGAATGCATTTCAGAGTAAGTTTCAGACATCCATATGCTTGGTCTCTAAATACTTCAGTGTGCATATTATGATGTTGAAAAATTGTTGGCTTTAAGAAAGTGTTAGACCTTTTCCTAAAGGGTTGTGCCATTTTACACTTCTACCAATAATGTACGTGAATTCTTGTTTCATATCCTCTTGAACATTAAATCGTGTCAGTCTTTTTAAGTTTATTCATTCTGATGGATATGTATAGTGGATTTAATTGCTTTTTCAGTTGGTTGACTGAAACCCAAATTCCACGATGAAGTTAAATGAAATTGAGATGCCAAGAATCCTTTGGTAAAATGTGGAAGAAAGAATCCAAAGAATGAGGGAGATGGGAATTTGGTGTGGGTTTATAAGTGTAACTCATTCACTCCTAGCTCTGTCCCTTGGGAGGGCCCAGGGGACATTCTCTTCACCAAGGCATTGAGAAATATATTTGTGAGAGTGGTAGTATCTTCAGAAAGTGCTGTAATAACCGGTTTCTGTAGGCCAGGGATATTGGGGGAAGACACTACAGATGAAACGGCCTCCCTGATTTCTTTTTTTTCTTTTCTTTTTTTTTTTTCGAGACAGGATCTTGCTCTGTTGTCCAGGCTGGAAGTGCAATGGCCTGATCATGGCTCACTGCAACCTCTGCCTCCTGGGCTCAAGTGATCCTCCTACCTCAGCCTCCCAAGTAGCTGGGACTGCAGGTGCATGCCACCATGCCCAGCTAATTAAATATATATATATTTTTTAGAGACAGGGTCTTGCTATGTTGCCCAGGCTTGCCATGAGCTTCTGGTTTTAATCTGTCTTCCCGCCTCAGCCTCCCAAAGTGCTGAGATTGCAGGCACGGACCACCACTCACTGCGTAGGCGCCCTCATTTCCACCCTAGGGTTGTGAGGGCGGGGCAGAGTACTTCACTGCCAGGGGCAAGCTGGGTGTGGTTACTCTGATTGCCAGCGGCTCTGAGTGGTCTGACCTGCAGAGATCTTTGCTGGTTGATCATTTTGAGATCACTGAGTCCCTAGGACTAAAGAATATGGGCAGTTCACTAAGATTCTAACTGACCTGTAAAACCCAAAACTCTCTGGAATTGGTGAAAAGGACTCACTTAAGACAACAGAGTGGGGAATAATGGAGTTATGATCTCTCACTGAATTTCCTGTCCTGGGTTAGTTCACAGACTTAGAGCCTCATGAATGGGGTGAAGGCAAGTTTACTTGAGCAAGAAGGATTTATAAATACCTTCATATATATTCCTTTTTTGTTTTTTAAAGACAGAGTCTCACTCTGTCATCCAGGCTGGAGTGCAGTGGCATGAATTCTGGCTCACTGCAACCTCCGCCTCCCGGGTTCAAGCAATTCTCCTGCCTCAGCCTCCTGAGTAGCTGGCATTACAGGTGCCTGCCACCACGCCCAGCTAATTTTTGTGTTTTTAGTAGAAACGGGGCTTCACCATGTTGGCCAGGCTGGTTTAGAAATCCTGACGAATTGATGGGTGCTGACGAGTTGATGGGTGCAGCACACCAACATGGCACAAGTATACATATGTAACAAATCTGCATGTTATGCACATGTACCCTAGAACTTAAAGTATAATAATAAAAAAAAAAAAAAAAAGAAAGAAATCCTGACCTCAAGTGATCTGCCCACCTTGATCTCCCAAAGTGCCGGGATTACAGGTGTGAGCCAGGGCGCCTGGCCTCCCTTTGTATTCCTTATAGGCATCCTCAGAAAGGCCTCTGGTCATTTTCCAGGATAACTATTGTGGGTTTGTGTCTCCCCAAAAGATATATTGAAGTTCTGGTCCCCAGTACCTATGAAATAGGTGACCTTATTTGGAAATAGTTTATTTACAGATGCAGTCAGGTTAAGGTGAGGTCATACTGGTTTAGCCCTAATCCAGTGACAGTCTCCTTAGAAGTTTTGTTGTTGTTGTTGTTGTTGTTTTTAACCTTATAAGAAGGGAGAAATTTGGACACAGAGGGAACACCATGTGAAGATGGAGAATAAATTTCTGTTGTTTCAGGCTACATAGTGTATAGTATTTTGTTATGGCAGCCCTAGGAAATGGATCCAGTAACTGTGACCTTAGGAGTATTGGACATTGGCTGTAATGCTAATCTTTGGAGTTGTAGTTGGCACAGTGATTAATGAATCACTCAAAGTGAATGAAGGCTTATGGAGTCAAGTGATAAATTGACTTTCGATTTTTTTCTGAGAGAGGGTCTTGCTATGTTGCCCAGGGTGGAGTGCAGTGGCATGATCCTAGCCCACTACAGCCTCGAACTCCTGTACTGAAGCCAGCCTCTTGCCTCAGCCTCCTGATTAGCTGGAACTACAGGTGTGTGCCACCATGGCTGGCTACTGTTTTTTTTTTTTTTTCAATTTTTCTAAAGACGGGATCTCACCATGTTGTCTATTCTCGTCTCAAACTCCTGGGCTCAAGTGATCCTCCTGCCTTGGCCTCCCAAAGTGCTAGGATTACAGGTGTGAGCCACTGTGCCCAGCTGCAAATTTTGATTTTAGTGTACCTTACTGTCACCCCAGTTCTTAAACCCATTTTCCTATGATTTCTTTAGTTCCCGAGTGTATAGTTAGACTAGATATATTCAGCAAACAGCAGAATCTCCATGTTTCTTCAGTCCATGGAATATGGCCACTATGGTTGAAAGGGCCAAGCAAAAGCACTAAACCTTCCTCCCTATTGAAATTATAAACAAAGAGGAATAATGTCTTGCTGGGGGAAATGCGAGATTAGTGCAACCATCAAAGATCTGAAAATTTAGAAGTGAAAATTCTTGTTACTTACCCATTTAATTTACCTGTTTGGCTCATGAAGAAGTCGGAAGGGCCTTTGAGAATGACGGTGGATGATTGAAAGGTTAAGACAGGTGATGACTCCAGTTGCATTGCTCTTGTAGATGTGGTTTCTCCACTAGAGCAAATCAACAGCGCCTCTGCCACCTGCAATAAAGTTATTAACTTGCAAATGTTTTTTCCCTATTTCAATAAGCAAAGAAAACCAGAGGTAATTTTGTTTATCCTGGCAGGGGCAGAAGTACATTTCCACTATTTTGCTTCAAGAACTGTGTCAGTTGTCTGCCTCTGTGCCACAATTTAGTACACAGGGACTTTGATAATCTTAAAGTCTCATAGCACATTATACTGGTGAACTATGATTATGATAAAGTGCTGATAAATCCTAAATAGCAGAAAGTACTGGGTACCCTGAATGCCTTAGTGAGTTGTTGTTGTCAGCGTTTTGGATTTAAGCCATTCTAGTAGGTGCATAGTGATATCTCATTTATTGTTTTAATTTGCAATTCCCTGATGACATATAATGTTGAGCATCTTTTCATGTATTTATTTGCTGTCTGCACGTATCCTTTGGTGAGGTGTCTGTTCCTATGTTTTGCTGATTTTTAAATCGGGTGATTGTTTCTTTATTGTCGAGTTTGAAAGGTTCTTGTATATTTTGGACACTAGTCCTTTATATGTGTTTTACAAAGATTTTATCCCAGTTCGTGGCTTGTCTTCATTCTCTCAAAAGCATCTTTTGCAGAATAGAAGCTTCTATTTTAGTAAAGTCTAACATATACTTCTTCTTTCATGAATTGTGCTTTTGGTGTTGTATTAAAAAAATCATCACCATCTTCATTTGTATAGTAGTAAGTAAACTTTAAAAATAGTAAAATAAATAAATAAATAAATACATAGAAAATCATCACCAAACCCAAGGTCATCTAGATTTTGTCTTATGTTATCTTCTAGGAGTTCCATAGTTTTGCTTTTTTTTTTTTTCTTGAGATGGAATCTTGCCCTGTCTCCAGGCTGGGGTGCAGTGGTGCGATCTTGGCTCACTGCAGCCTTCACCTGCCGGATTCAAGCAATTCTCCTGCCTCAGCCATCTGAGTAGCTGAGACTACAGTTGCATGCCACCACAGCCAGCTAATTTTTGTATTTTGAGTAGAGACGGGGTTTCACCAAGTTAGCCAGGATGGTCTTGATCTCCTGACTCCATGATCCTCCCATCTCGGCCTCCCAAAGTGCTGGGATTACAGGTGTGAGCCACCTCACCTGGCCTGCATTCTATTTTTAGGTCTGGTCCGTTTACATATATATTCTTTTCTTTTTCTTTTCTTTTTTTTTTTTTTTGAGACAGAGTCTCATCTGTTGCCCAGAATGGAGTGCAGCGGTGTGATCTAGGCTCGCTGCAAGCTCCGCCTCCTGGGTTCAAGCGATTCTCGTGCCTCAGCCTCCCAAGTAGATGGATTACAGGTGTGTGCCACCACACCTGGCTCATATTTGTATTTTTAGTAGAGACAGGGTTTCACCATTTGCCCAGGCTGGTCTTGAACTCCTGGCCTCAAGTGATCTGCCCACCTTGGTTTCCCACCCACAGTGCTGGGATTAACAGGCGTGAATGAACCACAGCATCCAGCCTTGCAGGTATTATTTCTATTCCCATTTTAGGGATGAGAACAATTGCGTTGTAGAGGGGTTAGGTGATTTACATAATGTCTTAGAGGCTAGCAAATGGCAGAACTGGGATTTAATACCACGCAGCATGTTCTTTCAGTATGAGGAAAGATACATCTTGATATGTAAGTTTATTCTATATATTGACTTCCAATTATGAATGTTTTTCACTCACATCACCCAAGCCATAAGTTTTTCTCCCTCTAGTATCCCGATATGCCATATTTCACTAAGTCTAAGACATCATGGATTATAAGACATACCTTTATATACCACTAAGAAAGATAAAAATTACAAAAAAGCACAATGCTTTCTTATCATTTAGAATTTTTATCTTACATTTATTGAAAGAATTCTTTTAGACTTTAGATGTATAATTTGTTATATATCACTCTTATGCATGCATGCAATAAAAATAAAAGCAAATTAATTGGTAAAAGTATTTCTAAAACTCCTTTGCATTCAGAGTCCCACTTTTTTTTTTTTTTTTTTTAATTTTTTGAGATGGAACCCAGGCTGGAGTGCAGTGGTGAGATCTCAGCTCACCACAACCTCTGCCTCACGGGTTCAAGTGATTCTCCTGCCTCAGCCTCCTGAGTAACTGGGATTACAGGTATGCGCCACCACACCTGGCTAATTTTGTATTTTTAGTAGAGATGGGGTTTCTCCATGTTGGTCAGGCTGGTCTCGAACTCCCGACCTCAGGTGATACGCCTGCCTCGGCCTCCCAAAGTGCCAGGATTACAGGCGTGAGCCACTGCTCCTGGTGTCCCATTTTTTAAAATTGTTATTAAAAAAATTTTAAAAATTTTTAAATAAAATAGAAATGGGGGTCTCACTCTGTTGCCCAGGCTGGTATCAAACTCCTGGGCTCAAGTGATCCTACTGCCTCAGCCTCCCAAAGTGTTAGGATTACAGGAGTGTGCCACCACGCCCAGCCCAGAGTCCCATTCTTTTTAATCATTTTTTAATCTCCAAGATGTTGTTCCCCATGCTTTTTTTTTTTTTTCTTTTGAAACAAGGTCTCACTCTGTCACCCAGGCTGGAGTGCAGTGGCGCGATCTCTGCTTACTACAACCTCCTCTTCCTGGGCTCAAGCAATTCTCCTGCCTCAGCCTCCCGAGTAGCTGGGGTTATAGGCATACACCACCATGCCCAGCTAATTTTTTTACATTTTTAGTGGAGATGGGGTTTCACCATGTTGGCCAGGCTAGGCTAGTCTCGAACTCTTGACCTCAGGTGATCCACCTGCCTCACCTTCCCAAAGTGCTGGGATTACAGGCATGAGCCACTGTGCCTAGCCATACTTTTTAGAACACAATATCCTACTTCATAATTTCAAGACTATTGGTGATACTCTTGAAAAAGAGAGATCCACTATTAACAGTGAGATTTTCTCCCAAACAACTAATATTCATTCTACAAGTTCTGATACTGGCACTTTCTTGATTTTATCAGAAGGTATGTGTGAAAACTTTCTAGACAATAAACAACACTCATATTCTTTCCTCGAATGCTCCTTAAGTGGACTAAAATGCTTAGGAGTGGCAGTTATCCAGTCATGCCACCAGGAATAACAATCCCATGTAGGCGTGGCAGTGGCATCTCTGCCATGGTCACTTCCTGGCTGACAGTGATTCTGATGGTTCTCGATTTCAGATGTTCAGATTTCAGTTTTGATAACACATGTATCTTGGGATCCATGAAACAAACAGTAGTTGTATACCAGTTTTATCAAAATTTAGTTGTACTTTATGTCTTAATCAGGTAAATATATTTACCGTGATTATTTTAACTTCTTTGTACCAATTTTTGCTTTTCCTGGAATTAATAGTTGTGTTTTAAAAATTTGCTTAGTTTTCTAAGTTGCTATCATTATCCTCTTCTAAGGAATTGTAATACTTTAGAGACACTGTTTTCCACACAGTCAGACATATTAGGTCTTCTATCAGTCCCTTTTTCTTTCCTGGAGACTTCTCTTCTGGAGCTTTCTGAGGTCAGCTGGATTATTATTTCCAGTTCTTCACTTCCTCTCTGTTACAGAATGATACGCCCATGCTTTTTGCCATGAACTTTGCAGTATCTCCCATTAGAGTAGGGGGAGTATATTTCCCTGCTCCACTGATGGTGAGCATGGCCCTGTGACTTGCTTTGGGCCAAGAATGGTAATAGACACGAGAGGAGCAGAGGATAAAAATGTGCCTGTGTAACCTGGCTTGCTCCTTGAAGTTCTGCAGTTCACTATGACAAGTACAAGGCCTGAGTAGATGTTGGTTCAAGGAGAATGAGAAAACGTGGGGAAAAGATCTTAACAGGAACCTCATTCTAGAGCCAAACCCAACTGGGTCCAGCTGTATTGACTGAACCCTCGTCAGAATGCAGAGTCATGAACATGAATCATCTTTGTTGTCTTAAGCCACCGAGATCTTGAGGTTTCCTCTTACTATGCTCGCCATCACTGGCCATCAGAAAAATGCAAATCAAAACCACAATGAGATACCATCTCACACCAGTTAGAATGGCAATCATTAAAAAGGCAGGAAACAACAGGTGCTGGAGAGGATGTGGAGAAATAGGAACACTTTTACACTGTTGGTGGGATTGTAAACTAGTTCAACCATTATGGAAAACAGTATGGCAATTCCTCAAGGATCTAGACCTAGAAATACCATATGACCCAGCCATCCCATTACTGGGTATATACCCAAAGGAATACAAATCATGCTGCTATAAAGACACATGCACACATATGTTTATTTTGGCACTATTCACAATAGCAACGACTTGGAATCAACCCAAATGTCCATCAGTGACAGACTGGATTAAGAAAATGTGGCACATATACACCATGGAATACTATGCAGCCGTAAAAAAGGATGAGTTTCTGTCCTTTGTAGGGACATGGATGCAGCTGGAAACCATCATTCTGAGCAAACTATCGCAGAAAACCAAACACTGCATGTTCTCACTCATAGGTGGGAATTGAACAATGAGATCACTTGGACTCGGGAAGGGGAACATCACACACCGGGGCCTATTATGGGGAGGGGGGAGGGGGAAGGGATGGCATTGGGAGTTATACCTGATGTAAATGACGAGTTGATGGGTGCTGACAAGTTGATGGGTGCAGCACACCAACATGGCACAGGTATACATATGTAACAAACCTGCACGTTGTGCACATGTACCCTAGAACTTAAAGTATAATTAAAAAAATTTAAAAAAGATAATATTTAAAAAAAAGAAAAAGAAAACACTGACCAATTGATAGGGTTTGGCTCTGTGTCCCCACCCAAATCTCATCTGTAATCCCCAGGTGTCAAGGGAGGGAAGCAATTGGATTATGGGGGAGGTTTTCCCTCATGCTGTTCTCATGATAGTGAGTCTCATGAGATCCGATGGTTTTATAAGTAGAATTTTCCTGTGCCCTCCCTCACTCCCTCCTGCTGCCTTGTGAAGAAGATGCCTTTCTTCCCCTTCATGTTCTGCCATGATTGTAAGTTTCCTGAGGCCTTCCAGCCCTGTGGAACTGTAAGTCAATTAAGCTTCTTTCCTTTATAAATTACCAAGTCTCAGGTATTTCTTTATAGCAATGTGAAAACGAACTAATAAACCAATATAGCTTCTGCCTTCCTGCACCAATCTGGACTAGCAGTTGCTCTGCAGAGCTGTTTTTCTGGGATATCTCTTTGCTTATCTCTTAGGTTGGGTCCCCCATTTATTGAATTCTGTGACTTCCTTCTTCTCAGTTTATTTCCTTGTTTTGATGAAGCCCATCTTCAAATAGCTTCCTGAGAATGGGTGCAATGGTAGGAATATTTTTTGAGATGCCAAATATCTAAACGTGTTCACTTTATTATCACATTTAATTCATAATTTGGCTAGGTGTGGATTTCTAGGTTGAAAGTAATTTTCTCTCAGAATTTTGAAGGCATTCCTATGTTGTCTTTCAACTTGCTTGTTGTTTTTGAGGAATGCATTATGATTTTCTATTCTTTGCATGTGATTTCTTGATATGTTTTGGCTCTGTGTCCCCACCCAAATCTCATCTCAAATTGTAATCCCCATGTGTCAAGGGAGGGTCCAGGTGAAGGTAATTGGATCATGGGAGTAGTTTCCCCCTTGCTGGTCTTGTGAAAATGAGTGAATTCTTAGGAGATCTGGTGGTTTTGTAAGTGTTTGGTCATTTCTCCTGTGTTCCTTCTCTTTTCTGCTGCCTTGTGAAGAAGGTGCATGTTTCCCCTTCTCCTGCCATGATTGTAAGTTTCCTGAGGCTCCCCAGCCATGTGGAACTGTGAGTCAATTCAACCTCTTTCCTTTATAAATTACCCAGTCTTGGGTAATTCTTTATAGCAGTGCGAAAACCAACTAATACACTTATTTTTCCTTTGGGAGTTTTTAGAATCTTCTTTATGTCCTGAGTATTCTGATATTTCCTCATGATATGGCTGGCTCAGAATGTATTTTCAACCACTGGGCATTCAGTGGATCTGAAAACTGATGTCTTTTAGTGATGAAAACATTTATTGTGCTATTTATTTGATAATATTCCCTCCCTCACTTCATCTCTTCTTTTTGAAGCACCTATCATGTGGATGTTGGACATCCTTAATTACTTTTCTAACTTTATATGTTCTCTTACATTTTCTGTTTATTTTGGTTCTGCATCTTGGGAGATTTTCTTAAGTTTATCTTCCAATTTTTTTTGTTTTGTTTTGAGATGGAGTCTCACCCTGTCACCAGGCTGAAGTACAGTGGTGAGATCTCAGCTTATTGCAACTTCCACCTCCCGGGTTCAAGTGATTTTCCTGCCTCACCCTCCCCGGTAACTGGGACTACAGGCGCGCTCCACTACACCCAGCTAATTTTTGTATTTTTAGTAGAGATGAGGGTTCACCATGTTGGCCAGGATGGTCTCGATCTCTTGACCTCATGATCTGCCCGCCTCGGCCTCCCAGAGTGCTGGGGTTACAGGCGTGAGTCACCGTGTCCAGCCCCAGTTGTTTTATGGATTAAAACAATTTAGCTAACATGTCTTAAAATTCTAAGCTACTCGATTCTGTTAGTGTTCCTTGAAAAAAAAAAAAGGCATATTGGCCAGGTGCAGCGGCTTATGCCTGTAATCCCAGCACTTTGGGAGGCCAAGGTGGGCAGATTGCTTGAGGTCAGGAGTTCGAGACCAGCCCGGCCAATATGGCGAAACGCCATCTCTACTAAAAATACAAAAATTAGCCGGGTGTGGTGGCACATGCCTCCAATCCCAGCTACTGGGGAAGCTGAGGCAGGAGAATTGCTTGTACCCAGGAAGCAGAGGTTGCAGTGAGCTGAGATCATGCCACTGCTCTCCAGCCTGGGTGACAGAGCTAGACTCTGTCAAGAAAAAAAAAAAAAAAAAAAAGGCGTATTGTTTTTGTTTGATGGTCATATTATTTTTTCTTTTCTCTCTCTTGATAGTATAGATTTCAGGGGAAGGTTTCCTGTGTTGTTTCTGCTTCCTGTTAGTTTTCTTTTTCCTGGTTATATTTTTGGTCTTTCATGTTCAACCTTTCCTTACATGTCTAGTGACTCTCTTTTCCTTTCTTGTTTAAGAGTGTGGTACCACAAAGTTTCTCAGAAGTTCTGTGTGGGTGAGTCGAGTTTCTGAAATGTAGTTATTGTATGGTAATGGGATAGGGACTCAGCCATTTTGCTGGAGGATGTAAAATGTCCTATCTATAGCTCTTTTCTCTAGGATCATTCAATGTCTTCAGAGACAAATTTTCAGTGTTCTGCCCAGGAAGGAAATATGCCTGACTGCCACTGTGCTTGGAGCTTGTGCCAGAAGGGCTAGGATGTTATAGTAGGCTTGTTTTCAGTTCTCTGTTTTTGGCACAGCTCTTGCCTTTTGCTGTTCCTAGGTCCTGAGCCTGGAGGCTTTCAGGGTAGATTCATCCACAGGCTAAAGCTTTAGACTCCTGTGCCTGTGGAGAAGGCATCATCAGCTGACCAGAATGGAGGAAGAGACATGGAAATCTTAGAGCGTTTTAAAAATAAATGCTCCGGTCAGGCCTGCTGGCTCATGCCTGTAATCCCAGAACTTTGGGAGGCCGAGGCAGGTGACTTAACTTGGGGCCAGGAGCTTGAGACCAGCCTGGCCAACATGGTGAAACCCCATCTCTACCCAAAATACAAAAATTAGCCTGGCATGGTGGCGTGTGCCTACTCTGGAGGGTAAGGCAGGAGAATCGCTTGAACCCAGGAGGTGGAGATTGCAGTGAGCCGAGATTGCACCACTGCACTCCAGCCTGGACAACAGAGTGAGATCCTATCTCAAAAAATAAAAATAAAAAATAAAAATAAACGTTCAATCCTTGCCCCTATTTTCAGCCCCATGTTGCATCCCACATTCTCAGAGCACCTGGTGCTTTGCATTCCTGAACTCTTCTTGGGTTCTGTGTTATGAATTTGATTCTTTCTTTTTGACATCCCCTCTGTAGTTATTGGGTATGCACCTTTCTTAGTTCTGCTGACTTCTCTATTCATTTTTCATATTTTCCATTTTTAAGAGCATGGAAGCATATTAGAGAGAAAAGACAACTTATAATTTCACTGACTAGATAATCCCCAATTAAATTACATGCACTGGCCAGATGATTAAAAATAAATAAAGAAATGAAAAGTGAGAAGTATTCCTTTCCCTAGTCCCTGTCTCAAAAGGAAATCTTTGTGAACATTTCCTTGTTCAACATTTCCTTGTTCACAATTTCCTTGTTTAATTTCTTTTTTGTGTTTTTGAGACAGGATGTTTGCTCTGTCACCTAGGCTGGAGCACAGTGGTGCTATCACAGCTCACCACAGCCTCGACCTCCTGGGCTTAAGTAATCCTCTCACTTCAGCCTCCTGAGTAGCTGGGACAACAGTTGCATACCACCATGCCCAGCTGATTTTTGTGTTTTTGTAGAGATGGGGCTTCCCTATGTTGCCCAGGTTGGTCTTGAACTCCTGAGCTCAAGTGATCTGCCCACTTTGGCCTCCCAAAATGCTAGGATTACAGGCATGAGCCACAGCACCTGGCATTAGATAAGATTTTTAATAGTATTCCTAGAGCTATTTCACTATTGGCACATGCAGATTCATCTTGTTCTCTTATTGGCTGCATCATACCATATTGTAATGGACATGCTGGTTTTGAAACAATATCTTGAGAGCACTGGGAAAACTGCAATTTAAAAGATGCCCTTTAGCAAATTCTTCTTGTAGAACAAACAATTATTTGGGGATAATGAATACTTAATTAGTTTTTCAGGTTTGGACACTTGTATTTTAACACATCAAGCTTTCTTAAAGTGATCCCACCTGTAAATGACAGATGACTACATGTATAATTACATGGGTGTTAGGTGAGATTCTCAGTGAGGATGTGAGAAGAACTTGGGAATCTTAGTTTCAAGAAACAGAAGCTGTACCTGAAGGGATATTCCAGCTAAAGGAAAATAAAAGTTCATTTTAGGGATACTCTGTTTTTTTGCCCTAACAGCGGATAGGTTTCAGGGAAAACCGGGACCAGGGACCCAGACACTACTGGTATTCTCTGATGTTGCTATAAACATTCATGTGCAAGTTTTTGTGTGGACATACAGTTTTCAACATATTTGGGTAAAACACCTAGGAGCAGAACTGAAGGATCATGTGGTAAAAAGTATGTTTAGTTTTGTAAACAACCACCAACTGTCTTCCAAAGCTGGTGCATTATTTCACTTTTAGCTCTGCTCCTGCCTGCATTTTGCTCCACTGGACTCTGCTCTTTTCCCCCCAGCAGGTAAGTTTCCTCCACTATTCTGACCCTTGGAGTAGACAACTTGGTTATGGACAGCTCCAGACCTGTACATCCTAGTTAGGCGCTCGAAACAGAGACTTGTGACTGTTTCTCCATTCTAGTTTTAAAATTTCTGGAGGAGAGGGAAGTCTGATTTGCCCTGGTGGGTCAGGTTGTCACATCAGAACCAACGAAATCTATCTAGATGTGTCCAGGGAGCAGTGTCATAGCTATTAACATGACAGAAGCTTTGATAGGTCTTTGGGTGGTGGGAATGGGTTGGGAGAGAGTGTTGCAATAAGAAGGGGAGTGTTAAGCACACTGTCACTTAGGAGTCTGTGGTTACAGAATCTTCTAATTCTTTGGTGGACGCTTCCTGGAAGGGAGAAGTTTCAGTGGTGCTATCATTCAAAGAAAATTCAAGGCTAGGCACGGTGGCTCTCACCTGTAATCCCAGCACTTTGGGAGGCCGAGGTGGGTGGATTACCTGAGATCAGGAGTTCAAGACCAGCCTGGCTCACTTCATGGTGAAACCCCGTCTCTACTAAAAATACAAAAATTAGCTGAGCATGGTGGCACACACCTGTAATCCTAGCTACTTGGGAGGCTGAGATAGGAGAATTGCTTGAGCTTGGGAGACAGAGGTTGCAGTGAGCCGAGATAGTGCCATTGCACTCCTGCCTGGCCAACCGAGCGAGACTGTCTCAAAAAAAAAAAAGAAAGAAAGAAAGAAAATTCAAGCCCTTTGTGAAGGTTTTCTAATGACCATGACAAGAGTTCCTTGGGTCACAGAAAAGAGAAGAGACCCTACCCAAATGAAGATGCCTTTACAAGTTTGGAGCACTCACCCCTCTCTCTAGGCTTCCAAAGCTATGTAATCCTTCCAACCAAAATTGGAAAGCAGTTGGCTTGCAGGCAGTGGTGGCTTAGAGCTTCCTTTTAACCATTTATGGAGTAGGTCTTCATTTCTTGATGTAAATTCAAGCATCCCCCTGGTATCACATTCCATCTTCCTGAAGAACTTCTTTAACATTTCTTGTAATGCAAGTCTGATGAATTCTGTCACTTTGAGTTTGTCTGAAACAGTATTTCACTTTCATTTGTGAAATATTTTCACTGGGTATAGTATTCTGAACTGATGGGTTTTTTCTTTTTAGCCCTTGAAGTATGACCTTTTATTCTCTTCTCGCTTGCATAATTTCTGGTGAGAAGTGTGCTTTGTTCTTCTCAATGAAATATGTCTTTTCTCTGTCTGTTTTCAATATATTCTCTTTGAGTTTTAGAAGTTTGAGTCTGATGTGTCTAGGCGTGTGTGGTGGTTTTAAAATATGTATGCATATTTTAAATGTATACTGCTATCTCTATATCCTTTAAAAGGTGAAGCTTACAGGCTGGGCGTGGTGGCTCAACGCCTGTAATCCCAGCACTTTGGGAGGCTGAGGTGGGTGGAACACCTGAGGTCAGGAGTTCGAAACCAGCCTGACT
This sequence comes from Trachypithecus francoisi, assembly GCF_009764315.1. NCBI lineage: Eukaryota > Metazoa > Chordata > Mammalia > Primates > Cercopithecidae > Trachypithecus > Trachypithecus francoisi. Next base: position 63,010,592 of record NW_022681473.1, read on the forward strand.
AACATGGAGAAACCCCATCTCTACTAAAAATACAAAATTAGCTGGGCATGGTGGTGCGTGCCTGTAATCCCAGCTACTTGGGAGGCTGAGGCAGGAGAATTGCTTGAACCCAGGAGATGGAGGTTGCAGTGAGCCAAGACCACACCACTACACTCCAGCCTGGGCACAAGAGCAAAACTGCATCTAGAAAAAAACAAAAAAAGTGAAGCTTAATTCTCCTTCCTTTGCATTTTTGGGACTTCTATTGTAATGAATGCAGTATGGTGGGAATGGTGGTGTTATGCTTCTGACGCTTAGGGCATGTAAGACATTTTGGCTTCTGCCTGCCTCTCTCTTAGATTGCTCTGGGGGTACAGATTGTCACGTTGTAAGGACTCTAAGCTAATATGTTTTAGTCATCAGGAGATTATACTTATTTTATATAATTAATAGCCTAAGAAATGCTAAATGGATGAAGCGATACTGCAATGGGAAGAAACAAAGATAAAAACCCAAATCATGAGATTATTCCATGGAGTCTTACTGATTTGTTCTTCCTGCAAGCACTTGGTAAGCATCTATTGTGTGTCTAAGTATGCCCAGGTAAGCTACAGAAATCAGGTAGAGGAAGGAAGACCCTAAAACAGTTTTCAACTTTAACCTGTTAAAATATGAGCCATAACTTTTTGGATACAGCTCTATTTTTCTCCCCCACATTTTAAAAAGAAGCTCTGTCTATTAGAATGTGGTTCATTCAACTTTTAAAAATCGACAATTTTTTAGAGCAGTTTTAGATTCACAGCAAAATGGAGTGAAAAGTATACAGTGTTCCCATACCGCCCTCTCCTCCCCTAGTACCACCCACCCCCCAACAAAGCCTCCATTATCAACATTAGCATCAGATTGGAATATTTGGTACAACCAATGCACCAATATTGACACATACATCGTAATTGACCAAAGTCCATAGTTTATGTTAAAGTTCACTGTATTTACATTCTGTAGGTTTTGACAAATGTATAACATATGCCCACACTTATAATATCATACAGAATAATTTCACTGCCCTAAAATCCTCTGTGCTCCACCTATTGATCTCTCTCCACTTAAGTCCCTAGAAATCACCTCTGTTTTTACTGTCTCTATAGTTCTGTCTTTTCCAGAATGTCATATAGTTGGAATCATACAGTATATAGGCTTTTCAGAATGACTTCTTTCACTTAGTGATAAGAATGTAAAGTTTCTCTGTGTCTTTTTATGGCTTAATAGCTCATTTCTTTTTAGCATTAAATAATATTCCACTGTCTGGATGTACCAGAGTTTCTTAATCCACTTACCTATTGAAGGACATTTTAATTTCTTTCAAATTTTGACAATTATGAATAAAGCTGCTACAAACATTCATGTGTAGGTTTTTGGGTGCATGTAAGTTGTCAACATAGTTGGGTAAACACAAAGGAGCACAATTGTAGGATCATATGGTAAAAGTATGTTTGGTTTTGTAAACAACTGCTGTCTTCCAAAGTGACTGTATCCTTTTGCATTCCCTCCAGCAATGAATGACAGTTCCTGTTGCTCCACCTCCTTGTCAGTATTTGGTATTGTCAGAGTTTTGAATTTTAGCCATTCTAAAGTGTAGTGGTATCTCATTGTTTTAATTTGCAATTCCCTAATGACGTAGGATGTGGAGGATCTTTCCATATGCTTATTTGTCATCTGTATATCTTCTTTTTTTTTTTTTTGAGACAGAGTCTCGCTCTGTCACCCAGGCTGGAGTGCAGTGGCGCTGTCTCTGCTCACTGCAAGCTCCCCCTCCCGGGTTCACGCCATTCTCCTGCCTCAGCCTCCCCAGTAGCTGGGGCTACAGGCGCCCACCGCCACGCCTGGCAAATTTTTTGTATATTTTTTAGTAGAGACGGGGTTTCACCGTGTTAGCCAGGATGGTCTCGATCTTCTGACCTCGTGATCCGCCCGTCTTGGCCTCCCAAAGTGCTGGGATTACAGGCATGAGTCACCGCGCCTGGCATCTGTATATCTTCTTTGGTGAGGTGTCTGTTCAGATCATTTGCCCGTTGTTTAATTTGGTTGTTTTCTTATTGTTCAGTTGTAAGCATATATTTTGAATATTCCTGTATCACATATGTCTTTTGTAAATATTTTCTCCCAGTCTGTGACTTCTTTTCTCATTCTCTTGACATTTAACTTTGATATATTACATTTTTTTATTTTTAAAACTGACGTATAATTTTTGAGATATAAAACACTGAGATATAATTCACATAATAAAATTCACTCTTTAGGCCAGGCACAGTGGCTCATGTCTGTAATCCCAGCACTTTGGGAGGCCGAGGTGGGTGAATCACTTGAAGTCAGGAGTTTGAGACCAGCCTGGCCAACATGGAGAAACCCTGTCTCTACTAAAAATACAAAAATTAGCCAGCTGTGGTGGTGGGCACCTGTATTCCCAGCTACTCAGGAGGCTGAGGCAGGTGAATTGCTTGAGCCCAGGAGACAGAGGTTACAGTGACCCAAGATCACACCACTGCACTCCAGCCTAGGCGACAGAGTGAGACTCTGTCTCAAAAAAGAAAAAGGCCGGGCACGGTGGCTCACGCCTGTAATCCCAGCACTATGGGAGGCCGAGGTGGGCGGATCACAAGGTCAGGAGATTGAGACCATCCTGGCTAACACGGTGAAACCCTGTCTCTACTAAAAATACAAAAAATAGCGGAGAGTGGTGGCGGGCGCCTGTAGTCCCAGCTACTCGGAAGGCTGAGGCAGGAGAATGGCATGAACCTGGGAGGCAGAGCTTGCAGTGAGCCAAGATCGTGCCACTGCACTCCAGCCTGGGTGACAAAGCGAGACTCCGTCTCAAAAAATAAAATAAAAAATTCACCCTTTAGAGTGTACAATACAGGGATTGCACAAAGTTCTGCAACCATCACCACTATGTAATTCTAGAACATTTCATCACTCCAAAAAGAAACCCCAAGCCCATTATCAGTCATTTCTATTCCCCTTTCCCACTACCTGGCAATCACTAACCTACTTTGGGTCTTTCTGAATTTGCCTGTCTGGACATTTTCATATAAATAGAATCATCTACTATGTGGGATTTTGTAACTGGATTCTTTCATTTTGCATATTTCAAGATTCATGTTGTAGTATAAATCAATACTTCATTCTTTCCATGGCTGAATAACATTCTATGTATATGTATTGATACACTATATTTTATCCATTAATCAGTTTGATGAACATTTGGATTGTTTCCACTTTTTCATTATTATGAAAAATGTTGCTATGTACATTGTGTACAAGTTTTTGTGTGGCTATATGTTTTCATGTCTCTTAGGTATAAGCTAGGAGTAGAATTACTGGGTTAGATGGAAACTCTATGTTTAACTTTTGAGTGACTGTTAGGCTCTTTTCCAAAATGGCTGCCTCACTTTACATTCCTACCAGTAGTGTATGAGAGTTCAATTTCTCCAAATCCTCACCAACAATTGTTATTGCCTATCTTTTTGATTATAGTCATTTTGGCAGGTATGTATAGTGATATCTCATTGTGGGTTTGATTTGCATTTCCCTGATAGCTAATGACACCGAACATCTTTCATGTGCTTTTTAACCTTTTATGTATCTTCTTTGGATAAATGTCTATTCAGATCCTTTGCCTGTTTTAAAATTGAGTTAATTTGCTTTTATTGTTGTGTTTTAAGAGTTCTTTATATACTCTAGATACTAGACTCTTATCAAATCTATGAGTTTCAAAGATTTTCTCCCATTCTATAGGTTGTCTTTTTACTTTCTTTTTCTTTTCTTTTCTTTTCTTTTTTTTTTTTTTTTTGAGATGGAGTTTCACTCTTGCCCAGGCTGGAGTGCAATGGTGCAATCTTGGCTCACTGCAATTTCCATCTCCCGGTTACAAGCGATTCTCCTCTCTCAGCCTCCCAAGTAGCTGGGATTACAGGCATGCACCACCACTCCCAGCTATTTTTTTTTGTATTTAGTAGATACAAGGTTTCACCATGTTAGCCAGCCTGCTCTTGAACTCCTGACCTCAGGTGATCCACCCTCCTTGGCCTCCCAAAGTGCTGGGATTACAGTCGTGTGCCACCGTGCCTGGCATCTTTTCACTTTCTTGATAGTGTCCTTTAAGCGCAAAAGTTTTCATTTTCCTTTTTTTTTTAAAACGGAGTCTTGCTCTGTCACCCAGACTAAAGTGCAGTGGTGCCATCTCTGCTCACTGCAACTCCCACCTCCTGGGTTCAAATGATTCTCCTGCCTCAGCCTCCTGAGTAGCTGGGATTACAGATGCCTGCCATCACACTCAGCTAACTTTTGTACTTTTAGTAGAGACGGGGTTTCACCATGTTGGCCAGGCTGGTCTCAAAACTCCTGGCCTAATGGTGATCCGCCCACCTCAGCCTCCCAAAGTGCTGGGATTACAGGTGTGAGCTGGCAGGCCCAGCCAAAACTTTTCAGTTTGGATGAAGTTCCATTTATTTTTTCTTGTTATTTGTGTTTTAGTGTCATATCTAAGAAACCATTGCAATATCTAAGAAACCATTGCTTAATCCTAAAAAAAAAATTGTGGTAAAACATACAAAATATAAAACATCACAATTTTGACCATTTTAAAGTTTATAATTCAAAGGCATTTAGTACACTCACAATGTTATGCAACTATCACCACTATTGGGTTCCAGAACGTTTCATCACCCGAAAGAAAACCCTACACCAGTTAAGCAGTTACTCCATTCCTCCCTTTCTCCATCCTGGCAACCACTCATCTACTTTTTATCTCTCTATATATGCATACTCTGGACATTTCATATAAATGAAATAATACAATATGTGGCCTTTTATGTCTGGCTTATTTCACTTAGTATAATGTTTTCAAGGTTCATCCATGTCGTAGCATGTATCAGTACTTCATCCTTTCTATGGCTGAATAATATTAATGATATGGATACACCACATTTAGTTTATCCATTCATCAATTGATGGATATTAGGGTTGTTTCTGTCTTTTGGCTATTCTGAATAGAAAAAGAAAAAACATGCAGAACTTTTTGTTTGAACATCTGCGTGTCTCTTAGGTATAACCTAGGAGTAGAATTGCTGAGTCATATAGAAACTCCATTTAAGCTTTTCAGTGACTGGTAGACTCTTTTCCAAAGTGATGCATCATTGTACATTCCTACCAGCAATAAATGAGGGTTCACATTTTTCCATATCCTTGTCAATACTTACTTCGTTACTTTGTTTTTGTTTTACCTTATAGTCATGCTAGTGGGTGAGAGTAGTATCGCATCATTTTGATTTGTATTTTTCTAATGACTAATGATATTGACGATATTAAGTATCTTTTCATGTACTCATTGGCCTTTTGTACATCTTTTTTTGAAGAGATTACAACTATATCTTCTAAGAGTTTTATCATAGTTTTAACTCTTATGCTTAGGTCTTTGATCCAGTGTAAGTTAATTTTTGTGTATGGTGTGGGGTAGGAGTCCAGTTTTTTTTTTTTTTGTATGTGGATATTCAGTTGTCCCAACATCATTTACTATTCTTTCCATATTAAGTTTCATAATTTTTCATTGAATGTTGGACATCATGTGTAGAATAGTAGAGACTGTAATAAATAGTATGAAGGCCTAGAAATGAGCATGCCTCTCCTTTTCATAGGCTGTTTCTGTGGGTAATTGAGGTAATTTAGTCTAGATTTGATCTGGTTTTAGGTTTTATTGTTACTATGGTTACCTTCAGTGTACCATCAGCTTTAAATTCCTCTAGCATTACCTTATGGTTAGGGTGGAGGCTGGGTTGGTAAAACTTTATCAGTTTTTTTTTTATGTTTCAAAATTGATTAATTTTCCTCTTGACTCTTTCTATTCTTTTGGTCCTCATGGGTAATTACATTTTTTCCCACATTTAAAAATTGTGAAAAAATATACATAATATAAAATTTGCCATCTTAACCATTTATAAGTGTATAGTACAGCAGTATTAAATACACTTCATATGTTGTGTAAGCATCACCACCGCCCATCTTCATAATTCTTTTCATCTTGCAAAATAGAAATTCTATACCCATGAAACCGTAGCTCCCTGTTCCTTCCTCCCCACAGACTCTGAAAACCACAATTCTACCTTTTGTCTCTGTGATCTTAACAATTCTATGTATCTCATATAAGTAGAATCACACAATATTTGTCTTTTTTGTTAATTTGTATGTATGTGTGTGAGGCAGAGTTTCACTCTGTTGCATGAGCTGGAGTGCAGTGGTGTGATCATGGCTTGCTGCAACTTCAGCCCCCCAGGCTTAAGTGATCCTTCTACCTCAGCCTCCCCAGTAGCTGGCATCACAGGCCAGTGCTACCGTACCCAGCTAATTTTTTTCATGTTTTTGTAGAGAAGAGGTCTTGCTATATTGCCCAGGCTGGTCCTGAACTTCTGAGCCCCAGCAATGCTTTCACCTCAGCCTCCCAAAGTGCTGGGATTACAGATGTGAGCCACTATGCCTGGCCAACATTTGTCTTTTTGTGACTGGCTTATTTCACTTTGCATAATGTCCTTAAGGTTCACACATATTGTAGCATATGTTAGAATTTCCTTCTTTTTATGACTGAATAATATTCTGTTGTATGTATATACTACGTTTTGCTTATCCGTTCATCTGTTGATACTTGTGTTGCCTCCATGTTTTAGCTATTGTGAATAACACTGCTCTGAATATGGGTATACAAATATCTCTTTGGGACTCTGCTTTCAATTCTTTTGGTTATATACCCAGAAGTGAAATTGCTGGATTATATAATGATTCCATATGTAATTGTTTTAGGAACCTCCATATTGTTTTCCACAGTGGCTGTATCATTTTACATTTCCGCCAACAGTGCAAAAGGGTTCCAACTTCTCCAAACCCTCATCAACACTTGTTATTTTCTGATTTTTAAAAATAGCAACCATCCTAATGGGTCTGAGGTGGTGTCTCATTGTAGTTTTACTTCACATTTCCCTAATGAGTACTGATGTTGAGTATGTGTTTTTGTGCTTATTGACCATTTGTATATATTCTTTGGAAAAATATTTATTCAAATCCTTTGCCCTTTTAAAATTATTTTTTATTGAAAAAATTGAGAGTCTAATTCTGTCAAGCAGGATGGAGTGTGGTGGCACAAGCTCTGTTTACTGCAACCTCGACCTCCCGGGCTCAAGCAATCCTTCCACCACAACCTCTCAAGGAGCTGGGACCACAGGCATGCCCCACCACGCCCAGCTAATTTTTTTGTATTTTTGATAGAGGTGGGGTTTTACTATATTGTCCAACTTGGTCTCGAACTCCTGGTCCCAAGCAATCTGATTACCTCCACCTCTCAAAGTGCTGGGCTTAGAGGCATGAACCACTGTGCCCAGCTCTTCCCCCCCTCCTTTTTTTTTTTTGAGACAGAGTCATGCTCTGTTGCCCAGGCTGCAGTACAGTGGCGTGATCTCGGCTCACTGCAACCTCCGCCTCCCAGGTTCAAGCAGTTCTCCTGTCTAAGCCTCCTGAGTTGCTGGGACTACAGGCACATGCCACCATGCCCAGCTAATTTTTTTATGTTGTTATTAGAGACCGGGTTTCACCATGTTGGTCAGTCTGGTCTCGAACTCCTGACCTCTGGTGATCCACCCACCTCAGCCTCCCAAAGTGTTGGGATTACAGGCGTGAGCCACCATGCCTGGCCCTATTTTTAAATCATGTTTTGTTTTCTCACTGTTGAGATTTATGAGTTCTCTATATAGTGTGGATATTAATCTCTTATCATACGTATAATTTGCAAATATTTTTTCCCATTCTGCGGGTTGCCTTTTTACTCTCTTGATAGTGTCTTTCATTGCACAGATTTTTAAATTTTTTGTGAGCTCCGATTTATTTATTTATTTTTGTCTGTGCCTTTGTTGTCATTTCCAAGAAATCACTGTCAAATTCACAGTTGTAAAGATTAGTGCTATATTTTCGTTTAGAATTTTATACTTTCAGGTCTTACATTTAGATCTTTGATCCATTTTGAGTTGATTTTTGTATATGGTTAGATAAGGGTCCAAATTTATCCTTTTGCATGTGGATATCCATATTTCCCAGCACCGATTGTTAAAAGACTGTTTTTTCCCCCATTGAATGATCCTGGCACCCAATCATTTGTTCATATATGCAAGCATTTACTTCTGAGCTGTGTATTCTATTCAGTTGGTTTATATGTCTGTCTTTATGCCAGTATCATACTATTTGATTAGTATAGCTTGTAGTAAGTTTTCCAGTCAGGAAGAATGAGTCTTCCAGCTTTGCTCTTCTTTTTTAAGATTATTCAGGGTCCCTTGAAGTTCCATATGAATTTTAGGATGGGTTTTTCTATTTCTGCTAAAAGCATCATTGGGATTTTGATACAGATTGCATTGACTCTATAGATTGCTATGGAAACACTGGTAAATTCTTGTATGTTGAATCATCCTTGCATTCCAGGAACAGATCCTACTTGGTCATGGTATATAATCCTTTTAATATGCTGCTAAATATGGTTTGCTAGTGTTTTGTTGAGTATTTTTCATTAGTAATCATAAGGGATATTGGCTGGCAGTTTTCTTTTCTTGTAGTGTCTTTGTCTGGCTTTGGTATCAGGGCCTCATAGAATGAGTTAGAAATTTTTCTCTCCTTTTTTTTTTTTTTTTTTAAGTTTGAGAAGGATTGGTGTTCTTTAAATGTTGGGTAGAATTCAGCAGTGCATCAGTTCCAGAGCTTTTATTTCTCAGGAGACTTTTTATTACTCATTCAATCTCCTTGCTAGTTATAGATTTATTCAGATTTTATATTTGTGATTTAGCTGTGATAGGTTTTGTGTTTCTAAAAATTTATCAGTTTCATCTAGGTTATCCAGTTTGTTGGCATGCAGTTGTTCATAGCACTCTCTGATAATCCTTTCTATTTCTGTAGAGTCACTAGTAATGCCCTTGCTTTCATTTCTGATCTTAGTAATTTGACTCTTCTCCCTCTTTTGCTTAGATCATCTAGCTAAAGGTTTGTCAATTTATTGATCTTTTTAAAGAATCGATTTCTTGTTTGATTGATTTTCTCTGTTGTTTTCCTATTCTGATGTTATGTATTTCTCTTCTCATCTTTATTATGTCCTTCCTTCTGTTGGCTTTGGTTTTGGTTTGTTTTTGTCTTTCTGGTTTCTTAAATTACAGTTAGGTTGTTGATTTGAGATCTTGTTTTTTAATGCAAGCATTTATAGCTATAAATTTCCTCCTTAGCACTGCTTTCACTGCATTCCATAACTTTTGGTGTGGTGCATAAATACTTACAGGTCATTATCATGTATCTGTTAAGTATTTTCTGATTTCTCTTGTGATCAGTTCGTTTGATTTTAATAATTTTATTTTTTTTTTGTCGTTTTACTACTGTTACTGATTTCTAACTTATCTTGCTCTGTCAGAGAAAATACTTTGTATTATATCTAAATTCTAGGGTGGTGTTGGCAACAGTGTCGGCAGCGGCTCCGGAGGGTGGCAGGAGGAAAATGGCGGAGTATCTGGCCTCCATCTTCCGCACCTAGGAAGACAAAGTCAACTGTTCATTTTATTTCAGAATCGGTGCGTGTTGTCATGGAGACAGGTGCTCTTGGTTGCACAATAAACCGACCTTTAGCCAGACCCTTGCCCTCTTGAACATTTACCATAACCCTCAAAACTCTTCCCAGTCTGCTGTTGAGTTGTGCTGTGAGCAATGTTGAGATGCAGGAACACTATGATGAATTTTTTGAGGAGTTTTTTCAGAAATGGAGAAGTATGGGGAAGTTGTGGAGATAAACGTCTGTGGTAACCTGGGAGACCACCTCGTGGGGAACGTATAGGTCGTTTTGTGTCCAGAATTGGTGGGTCCTTGGTCTGACTTCAAGAATGAAGCCACAGACCCTCACGGTGAGTTTTACAGTTCTTAAAGACGGTGTCTCCAGAGTTTATTCCTTCAGACATTCAGATGTATCTGGAGCTGCTTCCTTCTGGTGGGTTCGTGGTTTCGCTGTCAGGAGTGAAGCTGCAGACCTTCATGGTGAGTGTTACAGCTGTTCGTTCTTCCTAGTGGGCTCGTGGTCTTCTTGGCTTCAGGAGTGAAGCTACAGACCTTGGCAGTGAGTGTTACAGCTCATAAAGGCAGCATGAACCCAAAGAGCGAACAGCAGCAACATCCATTGGGAAAAGCAAAAGAACAAGGCTTCCACAGCGTGGAAGGTGACCCCAGTGGGTTGTGGCAGGTTGGCTTGGGCATCCTGCTTTTATTCCCTTATCCGGCCCCACCCACATCCTGCTGATTGGTCCATTTTACAGAGAGCTGATTGGTCCATTTTGACAGAGTGCTGATTGGTGCTTTTACAACCCTTGAGCTAGACACCCAGTCAGAGTGCTAGTTAGCTAGATACAGAGTACCAATTGGTGTATTTACAAATCTTGAGCTAGACACAGAGTGCTGATTGGTGAATTTACAAACCCTGAGCTAGATACAGAGTGTTGATTGGTGCATTTACAATCCTTGAGCTAGACACAGTCACAGAGTGCTAGTCCTCCAAGCTTCCACAAGGTTAGCTAGATACAGAGTACCAATTGGTGTATTCACAAACCCTGAGCTAGACACAGAGTGCTGATATGTGTATTCACAAACCCTGAGCTAGACACAAAGTGCTGATTGGTGCACATACAATCCTCTGGCTAGATATAAAAGTTCTCCAAGTCCCCATTGGGTTCAGGAGCCCAGCTGGCTTCACCCAGTGGAACCTGCACCGGGGCTGCAGGCAGAGCTGCCTGCCAGTCCCAAGCTGCGCCTGCACTCCTCAGCCCTTGGCTGTGGATGGGAGGGGGGGGGGGGGGGGGGGAGGAGGAAATGGGCAGGGGGCGGTGCCCGTCGGGGAGGCTCAGGGAGCCCACTGCAGAGGAGGGGGGCAGACATGGTGGGCTACAGGTCCCGAGCCCTGCCCCAGGGGCAGGCAGCTAAGGCCGGGCCAGAATTTGAGTGCGGAGCCTGCGGGCCGGCACTGCTGGGGGACCCAGTGCAACCTCGGCAGCTGTTGGCCCAGGTCTGAAGCCCCTCACAGCTCTGGGCCTGCGGGGCCAGCCCACCGCTCCCTGTGCGGGCCCAAACTCCCAGCGTGAACTTGCACTGGCCTGTGAGCGCAGCTTGCAGCCTGGGTTCCCATGAGCGCCTCTCCCTCCACACCTACACCTTCCCGCAAGCAGAGGGAGGCAGCTCCAGCCTCAGCCAGCCCAGAGAGGGGCTCCCACGGTGCTGTGGGGGACTGAAGGGCTCCTACAAGCACCCCCAGAGTGGACGCCGACTCTGACACCGAGGCTGAGGAGGCACTGAGAGTGAGGGCTGGTAACACATCGTCACCTCTCAGTTTTGCAGTGAGGAAGATGTGGAAAAGGCTATGATTGACTTGAATAACCATTGGTTTAACGGACAGCCAATCCACGTGGAGCTGTCGCCTGTGACCGACTTCAGAGAAGCCTGCTGCCGTCAGTATGAGATGGGAGAATGCACACGAGGTGGCTTCTGCAACTTCATGCATTTGAAGCCCATCTCCAGAGAGCTGCGGTGGGAGCTGTATGGGCGCCATTGCAAGAAGTGTAGATCAAGATCCCGATCCCTGGAGCATAGTTCTCGGTCTAGAGACCGTGGCCGTAGCGGTGGTGGAGGTGGTGGTGGAGGCCAGCGTTACAGGAGGCCATCGAGAGATCATGAAAGATCTGGGCGATTCTGAGCCATGCCATTTTTACCTTATGTCTGCTAGAAAGTTGTGGTTGATTGACCACACCAGTTCATAAGGAGAATTTTTTTTAAAACAACAACAACAAGAAACTCACGAAGATGGGTTTCTGAAAAAAATTTGTAGTGATAACAGTAATAAATAAATTCTATTGAGACAATTTGTGGCCTAACATATCTTGAAAAATGTCCCATGTACACTTGAAAAGAATGTATATGCTGTTGTTGTTGAGCACAGTGTTCTGTATATGCCCATTATATCTAGTTGGTTTACTGTGTTGTTTAAATCCTTTATTTCCTTACTTATCTTCTTTCTGGTTCTTCTATCTAATACTGGGAGTAGGGTATTGAAGACTCCAACTACTTTTTTTTTTTAAATATTGTACTTTAAGTTCTAGGGTACATGTGCACAATGTGCAGGTTTGCTACCTATGTCATGTTGGTGTGCTGCATTAACTCTTCATTTACATTAGGTATATCTCCTAATGCTGTCCCTCCCCTTTCCCACCACCCACGACAGGCCCCGGTGTGTGATGTTCCCCTTCCTGTGTCAAAGCGTTCTCATTGTTCAATTCCCACTTATGAGTGAGAACATGCGGTGTTTGGTTTTCTGTTCTTGCAATAGTTTGCTGAGAATGATGGTTTCCAGCTTCATCCATGTCCCTACAAAGGACATGAACTCATCCTTTTTTATGGCTGCATAGTATTCTATGGTGTATATGTGCCACTTTTTCTTAATCCAGTCTATCATTGATGGACATTTGGGTTGTTTCCAAGTCTTTGCTATTGTGAATAGTGCCACAATAAACGTGTGCATGTGGAAGACTCCAACTATTATTGTAGAACTTACTATTTCTCCCTTTAGTTCTGTCAGTTTTTGTTTCATGTATTTTGACGGTCTTTTTTAGGCATATAAATTTTCATAATTGTTGTATATTATTCCTGTATTTAACCTTGTATTTATAATATTCTTGGCTGGGCCCCATGGCTCATGCCTAGTCCCAGCTGTGTAGGAGGCCAAGGAAGGAGGATAGCTTGAGCCCAGGAGTTTCAGACCAGCCTGGGCAACATAGTGATACCTCATCTCTACAAATAATTAAAAATATTTGCTGGGAATGGTGGTGCATGCCTGTGGTCTCAGCTACCTGGGAGGCTGAAGTGGGAGGATCGCTTAAGCCCAGGTGGTTGAGATGGCAGTGAGCTGCGATCATGCCATTGCACTCCATCCTAGGCCACAGAGTGAGACTTCGTCTCAAAAAATAATAATGTTATTTTCTCTTGTAAATTTTTTAAAAACGTCTTTAAAAAATTGAAGTGTATATTGTCTGATGTTGGTATAAGCATTCCTGCTCTCTTTTGGTTACTATTTGCATATAATATGTTTTTTTTCCATCCTTTCACTTTCAATATATTTGTCTCTTTGGAGCTAAAGTGAGTCTCTTGTAGACAGCATATTGTTGGATTATGTTATTAAAATCAATTCTGACAATCTTTGCCTTTTGATTGGAGAGTTTAATCCGTTTACATTTAAAGTTGGCTGGGAGTGGTGGTTCACACCTGTAATCCCAACAGTTTGGGAAGTTGAGGCAGGTGGATCACCTGAGGTCATGAGTTTGAGACTAGCCTAGCCAACATGGTGAAACCCCATCTCTACTAAAAATACAAAAAAATTAGCTGGGCATGGCGGCACATGCCTGTAATTCCAGCTATTTGGGAGGCTGAGACATGAGAATCACTTTGCTTAAACCCAGGAGGTGGAGGTTGCAGTGAGCCAAGATTGTGACACTGCACTGCAGCGTGGGTGACAGGTTGAGACTCTATCAAAAAAAAAAAAAAGTAATTACTAATAAGAAGGGGCTTTTGACATTTTGCTATTTGTTGTCTATATTCCTTATGGCTTTTTTGACCCTCATTTGCTTTATTACGGTCTTCTTTTATGTTTAGTTTATTTTTTTGTAGTGAAACATTTAAATTATTTTCTAATTTCCTTTTGGATATATTCTATAGCTGTGTTCTTTGTAATTACTATGGGGATTACATTTAACACCCTAAAGTTATAATACTATAATTTAAATTTATATCTGCTTAACTTCAATAACGTACAAAAACTCTGCTCTTTTAACAATCCACCCTCAACCCTTTTGGTTATTGATGTCACAAAGTTACATCTTTATATACTGTGTGCCCCAAAGCAAACCAATAATTCTTTGAAATGCATTAGTCTCTTAAATTATGTAGAAAACATAATGTGGAGTTACACATTAACATCACAATACTAGCTTTAAAAACGTAAATTAGCTGGGCATGGTGGCATGTGCCTCTAGTCCTAGCTACTTGGGAGGCTGAAGCAAGAAGATCACTGTATTCAGGAGTTTCAGGCTACAGTGAGCTACAATTGGGCCCTGCACTCTAGCTTGGGTGACAGAGCAAGACTTTGTCTTTAAAAAAAATAAAAATTAAAATTAAAAATGTATTAGTCTCTTAAATCATGTAGAAAGCAAAAAGTACAGTTACAAACCATTGTTACAATAATTCTAGCTTTTATAATTGCCCATGTATTTACCTTTATTGAGATCTTTATTTCTACATATGGTTTCAAGTTAGTGTCTAGTTTTTATTTAAATTTCACCCTGTAGGATTCTCTTGAGCATTTCTTTTTTTTTCCTTTTTTTTTTTCTTTTCTAGAAATAGGGTCTAGTCGGGCACAGTGGCTCACACCTGTAATCCCGGCACTTTGGGAGGCCGAGGTGGGTGGATCACCTCAGGTCAGGAGTTCGAGACCAGCCTGGTCAAAACCAGCTGGGTGTGATGGCACACATCTGTAATCCCAGCTACTCTGGAGGCTGAGGCAGGAGAATTGGCTTGAACCTGGGAGGCAGAGGTTGCAGTGAGCCAAGATCACACCACTGTACTCCAGCCTGGGTGACAGAGCAGGACTCCGCCTCAAAAAAAAAAAAAAAAATGAAATCGGTCTCACTCTGTCACCTAGGCTAGAGTACAGTGGTATAATCATAGTTCACTGTAACATCAAACTCCTAGGCTCAAGTGATCCTTCTGCTTCAGCCTCTTGAGTAGCTGGGACTATGTGTGCGTTGTCTAATTTTTAATTTTTTTTTAATAAAGATAGGATCTTACTATGTTGCCCAGGCTGGTCTTGAACTCCTGGCCTTAAGCAATAGCAGTCCTCCCACCTCAGCCTCCCAGAATGCTGAGATTACAGGCATAAGCCACCACACTGAGCCTTACTATTGAGCATTTCTTGCAGGGCAGGTTTAATGGCAATGAACTCCCTCAGTTTTTGTTTATCTGGGAATATTTTAATTTCTCCCTCACTTTTGAAGGAAAGTTTTGGTGGGTATAGGATTTTTGGTTGACTTTTTATTTTTATTTTTTTTTTAGCACTTTGAATATATCAGTCCACTACCACTGGGCTCCAAAGTTTCTGATGAAAAACCTGTAGATAGTCTTATTATGGATCCTCTGTACATGATGAGTTGCTTCTCTCTTGCTGCCTTCAGGATTCTCTCTGTCTTTCAAAAGTGTGATTATAATGTGTCCCAGTGTGGGTGCCTTTGAGTTCATCTTACTTGGAGTTTCTTTGAGCTTCTTGGATATTTATATTCATGTCTTTCATCAAATCTGGGAAGCTTTCAGCCATTATTTCTTCAAATATTCTCTCTGCCCCTTTCTCCCTTTTCCTCCTGGGACTTCCACAAGGTATAGTATATCTTGGTCAGCTTGATGATGTCCCATAAGTCTCTTAGGCTCTGTTCACTTTTCTTCAATCTTTTTTCTTTCTGTTCCTGACTTGATAATTTTTCATTGTTCTATCTTCAATTTCACTGATTCTTTCTTCTACTTGCTCAAATCTGCCTCTGAATGTCTCCAGTAGAAATCTCATTTTAACTATGCTTTGCAGCTCCAGAATTGTTTTTTTTGTTTGTTTGTTTCTTTTTGGGTTTTCTCTCTCTTTATTGATATTTACATTTTGTTCATAAATCATTTTCTTGACTTTCTGCATGTCTTCCTTTGGTTCTTCGAGCATCCTTAAGACAGCTGTTTTAAAGACTTAGTTTAGTAGATCTCCCATCAGGTCTTTTTCAGGGACAGTTTCTGTTGATTTTTTTCCTTTGAATAGGCCATGATTGCCTGTTTTTTTTGTATGCCTTATAATTTTTTTTTGTTGAAAACTGGACATTTGACTCTAATAATGTGGTAACTCGGGAAATCAAATTTCTTTCCCTTTCACAGGGTTTTGTTGTTGTTGTTTTATTGTTGTAGGCTGTCTGTGCCAAGGATCAGCCTAAAGTATAAACTTAAGGCCTTCTGAGGCCTTTACCAACTCTGCATCTTCTCTAAGACATTATGATCACTTTCTAATTTTCCCTGTATATGCAATTGCTTTTGAATATCCTAGTCTTAAATGTCTGGCTCCCAATAGGAAATAAAAGAGAAAAATGAAGAGGGAGGGAAGGGTGCAAGCACATTAATCCTAGACATCACTTCAGCCAGAGGGACTTGCTACAATGGGAGAAGGTATAAGAATAAGGGTCTCTGCCTTTTTTTCTTTACGCCTGTGATCAGAAGTAGCAATCAGAGCACAGATCCCAAGTATTTGAAAGACAGGGTCTTTTGCCCCTCCTGGCTCCTGGAAGCTGCATTCAAGCTGCTGTAGGAACATGTTCACAGCTGCCTGCCATGGGGCTGGGAGTTGGGGATAGGTAGTTGTTACTGTGCTAAGAGTTGAAATTGAACAAAATTAACCACAATTTATCATCTAAGCCTTTCCTGGGAAGTTGCAGGACTCCACTAGACTCCAGAGCTCCAAAATAGTTATATCAGACAAATTCTGCCACTGTAATTGTCTGGGTGGGGAGACAGATTCCTGATGCTTCCTACTCTGCCATCTTCCCAGAATCCTCTGGGTATTTACCTTTTAAAAAATTATTTAGGCCGGGCGCGGTGGCTCAAGCCTGTAATCCCAGCACTTTGGGAGGCCGAGACGGGCGGATCACGCGGTCAGGAGATCGAGACCATCCTGGCTAACACGGTGAAACCCCGTCTCTACTAAAATATACAAAAAATTAGCCGGGCGAGATGGCGGGCGCCTGTAGTCCCAGCTACTGGGGAGGCTGAGGCGAGAGAATGGCGTAAACCCGGGAGGCGGAGCTTGCAGTGAGCTGAGATCCGGCCACGGCACTCCAGCCTGGGCGACAGAGCGAGACTCCGTCTCAAAAAAAAAAAAAAAAAAAAAAAAAAAAAAAAAAAAATTATTTTCCTCTTTCTTTGTGTGTGTTGGGGGGTTGTCTAAGGTGGGGAGCATACTATATGGTGCTTAATCTGCCATACTTTTTTCTTTTTTCCTTCCTTTTCCTCTCTGTGCCCTAGTATTTTATGTAGATTGTGTTGGTTAACTTCTCAATTTTGCCCACAGGTTAAAATATATCTAAATAGGGTTATGATAGAAGCAGAGGAAGAATGCTCATCACACAGAGATCCTTGATATGGAACAAGCTGTAGCAACTGATGAGACTTTGCTATGTTTATCTTTGTAAGAGTAAATTGCTCTGTGCATGGGATAGGTGGCATTATGTAGCATGAAGTTTTTTTTTTCAAAAATACAGGTTTGGGAAGATCTATATTGTTGTTGGGTTAAGTCTGAAGATTCTGAGAATATTTGGAGGAGGCAGATTATAATGATGGGCCCTGAGATTTAAGTGGACTTGGAGAAAGGGATCAGATGGGCAATAAGAAGGTTGGGGTTAATGGACTAGAAGTATCAATAAGGTCACAGAATTACACACAGAATGTACTCCAGTTCATACAAGTGAACTGGAAGATGAGATATTGGCTAGAGATAGGGGCTTTGGAGGAAGTTTAATTACTTGTGATGAAATTTAGACTGTGACCATAACATAGGTGATTGAGGTGGGCAGGGGCAGAAAAAAGACCACTAAATGTGAGGAGAGCAGGGCTTTAGATAGGTCACTCATGGAAGGTTGGAGCCACAAGAATGATGGCATGTGCTGGGGAAGAGAGAAAGTGACACAGGTACTAAAATCTTCCCTGTGAGACAGTGATTGGGAGATCAGTAGGCAGGACTGATTAGAGAAAGGCTGGTATAGAACTGATGAACTCAAAAGAGCTGAGAGGAAGGATCAGAACTAATTGAGGAGGAGCAGTGGAGGCTCACTTCCTGGGTCTGACAATGAAAGCAGCCTCTGCCTAAGAGGGCTACAGGGTAAGTGGAACCTTAGGTGACAGCCAGAGTAAGCTGTGTCTTTAGGGGACAGTTAAGGTGAAGAAGTGAAGCAAATATTCCAACAAGAAGGCGCATGTAGAAAAGAATCTACCGATTTTAGAAAGGAAGTGCTGGAGGACACAGTGGAAAGGTTGGAGAGGGAAGCAGTATGTGATGATGTGGTGGTAGATGACCACTGAGGTTAGGGTCAGACTTCTTGGGATTACTATAACAAATCTGTGAGGGATGGTAGTATTAGACTTGAAGACTCTTAAGAGGATGGTGGGCTAATAGTTTCAGGATTGTGGTTGAGTCTACATTCCTTATCTCTGCAACTGATCATGACTCTGGAGGGTCACACTGGTGACTGCCCTCCCCCACTAACCATTCCATATTTGCCTTGTCCTGTGTCACTGCCTTAGATCACTATGGTTCATTGTCCAGTGGATGATCCAAATCTTCCTCCTTTAAGAATGTGAGTCCTTATTACTTCTAGTATTTAATATCTAAGTCAATTAGGACCACAACACTAGAAAAAATTGTAGAAATACATAAAACATGAAAATTAATCTGAGAAAATCACTCAGCATGAAGCCTCTTTTTCAAATATACCTACTTTTTTTTCCTACTGTCCTTTCTTCCCTTATGGTTTTTAGTCTTCTCTCCACGTCTTTGAACATTTTAAGCTTTTTTTTTATTTTTTGAGATGGAGTCTCGCTCTGTCACCCAGGCTGGAGTGCAGTGGTGCAATCTCGGCTCACTGCAAGCTCCGCCCCCCAGGCTCAAGTGATTCTCCCGCCTCAGCCTCCCGAGTAACTGGGACTACAGGCGTGTGCCACCATGCTGGGCTAATTTTTTTTTTTTAAGTAGAGACGGGGTTTCACCATGTTAGCCAGGATGGTCTCGATCTTCAGACCTCGTGATCCGCCTCGGCCTCCCAAAGAGTTGAGATTACAGGCGTGAATTACCGTGCCTGGTCAAACATATTTTAAATTCAGATTTTTTTTTTTCCTTATATTACTGACACTTCTTGGAACCAATTTCTCCCATTGGTTGCATCTGCACATTTTCCTTCTTGGTGATTTGTTTCCTTTTTCACTGGGTAAGTTTTCCCTATAAAGTCATTTTCAGTAGGATTTGATTTTCCATAGCTTTGTGAAAACTGGATTATGGCAATAATCTTACAGAACAGTTCTGTGCTTGTTTCTATGGGATTCTTTGGGTTTCATTGGTCTAGGACCAGCTTTTTGTTAGTTTTTCAGCTTGACATCCCAGTAATATTTGGGTATTGTGAATCTGGACCACTCACAAAGAACAAAAATATGAATTTTTTCTTAGCTCTTTCTACTTACATTTCTGAGCAATGGTAGACTTTCTTGCATTCCCTTTTGAGTCTCAGGTCAATGAACAGTGTTTGTTTAGTCCTCATTTCACACACAGATGGTCTTTAGAGACTCCTGTCTCACTGTTGAAGCCCTAGTACCCAGCCATTAGGCTTTTATCTAGTCTCAAGTCTCTATGAACTCCTTGGTCTCCACTTTCACTCACTCTACATTTTAGGTTCCATTCATTTCTGGCACCTAGAGAATTCCCATTCTTTTTATTTATTTATTTATTTATTTATTTATTTATTTATTTATTTTATTATACTTTAAGTTCTAGGGTACATGTGCACAGCGTGTAGGTTTGATACATAGGTATACATGTGCCGTGTTGGTTTGTTGCACCCATCAACTTGTCATTTACATTAAGCATTTCTCCTAATGCTATCCCTCCCCCAGGCCCCCACACCTCACCCCCACTTTTTTTTTTTTTTTGAAACAGAGTTTCACTCTGCCACCCAGGCTGGAGTGCAGTGGCGTGATCTCGGCTCACTGCAACCTCTGCCTCCTGGTTCAAGCAATTCTCCTGCCTCAGTCTCCTGAATAGCTGGGATTATAGGCACATGCCACCATGCCCGCCTAATTTTTGTATTTTTAGTAGAGACAGAGTTTCACCATGTTGGCCAGGCTGATCTTGAACTCCTGACCTCAGGTGATCTGCCTGCCTCAGTCTCCCAAAGTGCTGGGATTACAGCTGTGAGCCACCACACACAGCTGGGATTTCCCATTCTTGGTTTCAAGTCTAGTTGTGTATTAAACTTTTTTGTCTTATTACATATATTAAATATTTCTGTTTGAGGTAGAAGAGAGTTTGCCTGAAATTACTCTATCTGTTATATATTGGTCAGAAGTCATCCCAAATCATTTCACACAATGCAGACAGAGGGTCTTTTAAAACACAAATCTTGTCATTTCATTCCCTTAGCACAGCATTCAAGGCACTTTGAAATCAGGAAACTTGCCTCTCTAGCTTCATTTTCCACCAATTTCCTCTCTTCTCCACACTCACACACAGCTACTACACTCCAGCCATAGACAATAACCCTTTCTCTTATAATCATATTTAGGGTGTGTGTTAATGATATATTTACATTTTCCCTAATTTTTGCATACTGTCAAGATGGGATTGCAAAAGTAGTAATGTCTATTTCCTGAGAGCCTAGACCCAGAAAACAGTAGCTCCATATAGCATCACCTCTGGACACAGTAGTGCAGTATGACCTTAACATTATTCAATTAAAAGTGCTGTCAATTAGATTTGTATTAAATTATTTATTAGGTTTACATTAAATTATATATTAAGAATGTATATTTTGGCCGGGCGCGGTGGCTCAAGCCTGTAATCCCAGCACTTTGGGAGGCCGAGGCGGGTGGATCACAAGGTCAGGAGATCGAGACCATCCTGGCTAACACGGTGAAACCCCGTCTCTACTAAAAAATACAAAAAACTAGCCGGGCGAGGTGGCGGGCGCCTGTAGTCCCAGCTACTCGGGAGGCTGAGGCAGGAGAATGGTGTGAACCCAGGAGGCGGAGCTTGCAGTGAGCTGAGATCTGGCCAGTGCATTCCAGCTTGGGTGACAGAGCGAGACTCCGTCTCAAAAAAAAAAAAAAAAAAAAAAAAGAATGTATATTTTAATGATATTAAATCATCCTTTGTAAAACTTGGTATGTTTTTTCATTTGTCAGATCTTATTTTTATGCCCTTCAATATGGTTTTCTTGTTAAATTTATTAAGTATAATTTTGAACAGGTAATACATTAATATGGTTCAAAACTTACTAAAAAGTATTTAAAATAACATAGCAATGTTTCCCTTCCATTGCTGTCCCTGAGTTACCCAGTTCTGCTCCCTTCCAGAAGTAGGCTATGTATAGATGAGCAAATATATAAACCTATTTGTTGCAATTGTAAATGGAATGTTTTTCTTGTTACTGTTTGTAGTTGATTATTGCTAGAATACAGAAACACAATTGATTTTTGTACAGTTATCTTTTATTCAGACACTTATCCAATTTTCTTATTAATGCTAATAGGCTTTTGCTGTAGCTTTTTTTTTTTTTTTTTAAAGATAGGCTGGAGTGCAGTGGCACGATCTCATCTCACAGCAACCTCCACCTCCTGAGCTCAAGTGATATTCCCATCTCAGCCTCCTGAGTAGCTGAGACTACAGGTGGATGCCACACATCTAGCTAACTTTTTGCAGAGATGGGGTTTCACCATGTTGCTCAGGCTGGTCTTGAACTCTGGGGCTCAAGCAGTCCACCTGCCTTGGCCCCTCACTGTTCTCAGTGTTGGGATTACAGGCGTGAGCTACCGCACCCGTTTTGTGTGTTTTTGTTGTTTTGTTTTGTTTTGTTTTTGAGATTAGGGTGTCACTCTGCCACCCAGCCTGGAGTACAGTGGCATGATCATAGCTCACTGTAACCTCCTACTTCTAGACTCAAGGAATCTTCCCACCTCAGCCTCGAGTAGCTTGGGTATACAGGCATGCACTACCATGCCTGGCTTGAAATAACTTTAAACTTAGAGAAAAGTGCAAAAACAATACAAAGAATTCATACACATCTTTCTCTCAGATTTCTCAAATGTTAACATCTGTTTTTGTTTGTTTTTGAGACAGTCTCACTCTGTCACCCATGCTGGAGTGCAGTGGCGTGATGTAGGCTCACTGCAACCTCTGCCTCCAGGTTCGAGGGATTCCTGTGCCTCAGCTTCCCAATTAGCTGGAATTACAGGCATGTGCCACTATGCCCGGGTAATTTTTGTATTTTTAGTAAACAGGGGTTTCACCATGTTGTCCAGGCTGGTCTCTAACTCCGGACCTAGGTGATCCACCTGCCTGGGCCTCCCAGAGTGTTGGAATTACAGGTGTGAGCCTGGCCAACACCTTACTTTTTGCTTTATCATTCCGTGTGTGTGTGTGTGTGTGTGTGTGTGTATAGTTTTCTGAAATATTGGCAAACCAAATTAGAGGTTTACCTTTAACCTCTACTTATATTTTCTAAAAAAAAGGACATTCTCTTCCATAATCATATTATAACTATCAAAATGAGAAAATTTAACAATACTATCACTCTCTAGACATTTAAGTAACATTTAAGTTCTTGATTTAGTAAATTAACAAATTTCCTGACACTGAGCTTGTGTTTATTAGCTATTGCTAAAATAAACCTTATGTAATCAGAGTATACAATTCATCTTTATTTTATTTGCAATTTTTGCATCTATGGTCATAGGTGAGATTAGGCTATAGCATTCTTTCTGGCACTTTATCAGGTTTGAGCACAATGACAGCTTAGATCATAGTGAAAACTCATCTATTTTGGGGGTTGAGTGATGGCTGCAGGAGTATGTTTACTTTGTAATCATTCACTGAGCTGCATACTTGTGATTTGTACAATTTCCCATATATTTTTCAATTAAAAAGTTTAATTAAAAACACAATTTTTTATTTTTATTTTTGGGACAGGGTCTCGGAGCTGGAGTACAGTGGCACAATCTTGGCTCACTGCAACCTCTGCCTCCTGGGCTTAAACAATTCTCCCCACCTCAGCCTCCCAAGTAGCTGTGACTATAGGCAAGCACCATCATGCCTGGTATTTTTAGTAGAGGTGGGGTCTTGCCATGTTGCCCAGGCTGGTCTCAAACTCCTGGGCTCAAGTGATCTGCCTGCCTCGGCCTCCCAAAGTGCTAGGATTACAGGTGTGAGCCACCATGCCTGGCCAACAATCTTTTGGAAGGATAACATTTTATTTATTTTTCGCCATCTTACGGTGCTGAAAAAGGATGAAATTTTAATCACCTTTCCAATTTCTTCTTGGGTAATCAATTAACCTATTCAAACTATGTCTAGGATCAGTGTTTGCTGGGAAATTATCCATTTGCTCTGGTTTCAAATTTGTTGCCATAGAGTTCTATTATTATTCTCAATTCCTCAATATATATGGTTATGTCTAATTTCTCATTCCTAATTTTTTTTTTTTTTGGCTCCTTTCCCCTTTTATCAGGCTCATGAGGTTTTATCTATTTTATTGGTGCTTTCAAAGAATTTTTAATTTATTCTTTTTCTTTTTTCTACCTTAAGTTTAGCTTTTATCTTTCTTGGTCCATTTTCTATTTTTTTTATAGTTTAAATGTGTTTCTTTCCTAAATTTCTTTTTCTTCTTCTACTATACTGAGGGATTTCCCTAAATTTTAAAATCACTACACACATTTGAGTTTCTCTTTTTGAACAATAAACATGTTACACTTTCATTTCCAAGTCTGGTCTCATGTATTCTAGGATCCTTAATAAGGAATCTGGGGCCGAGCGCAGTGGTTCATACTTGTAATCTCAGCACTTTGGGAGGCCAAGGTGGGTGGATCACTTGAGACCAGGAGTTTGAGACTGGCCTGGCAAACATAGTGAAACCCCATCTTTACTAAAAATACAAAAAAAAAAAAAAAAAAAAAATAGCTGGGTGTGGTGGCACACGCCTGTAGTCCCAGATTCTCAGGAGGCTGAGGCATGAGAATCACTTGAACTAGAGGCGGAGGTTGCAGTGAGCCAAGATTGCACCACTGCACTCCAGCCTGGGCGACAGAGCGAGACTCTGTCTGAGAAAAAAAAAAAAGGAAAAAAGAAATCTGGGTCTCACCTTGCTGCATTTTCTCAGAGCTCCTATCCTGGCCACAATGACATGACAAATAAAAATATGCTGAGCAAACAAACAATACTTTTCTGTTCCAGGGCCCACTGAGAAGATCTGCACTTGCCGCAGGTCCCATCCACTCACCCAAGTATAATAAAGGAACATCTGTCATGTGCGAGCACTGTGCCAGGTTCTATGAATGGCTGAACAGCTGGGTATCTGCCCTCTTAGAGCTTATAGAGCTTACATTCCAGTGATGAAGACACAGAACAAGTAGCACAAGTGAGCTGAGTGTTGCCCGGGATGCTATGGAAGTAAAAGATATGGGTCCAACACCACCTAGGAGATCTGGCAGAGAATCTCTGGAAGAAGTAATTATTCTTTTTTTTTTTTTTTTCTTGAGATGGGGTCTCTCTGTCACCAGGCTGGAGTGCAGTGGTGTAATTTTGGCTTACTGCAACCTCCACCTCCCGGGTTCAAGAGATTCTCCTGCCTCAGCCTCCCGAGTAGCTGAGACTACAGGCACCTACAACCACGCCTGGCTAATTTTTCTATTTTTAGTAGAGATGGGGTTTCCTTATGTTGGCCAGGATGGTCTCAATCTCGACCTCGTGATCTGCCCCTCCTCGGCCTCCCAGAGTGCTGGGATTACAGGTGTGAGCCACCACACCCGGCCAGAAGTGATTCTTAATTAGGTTCCTTAGAATCTAAGGTTCTACCCTGTCTCCTTATCCTATTCTCAGGAAGGTGGCTGTTGGGTTTTCTAGTATAAAAGTTATCTGATTTTGAGTTATATGCCTAGTATTCCTGGCCACAGTTAACTGAACCAACGGACTGACAGCTGGGCATAAGACCTCCATCTAGTAGGAATACTGCACACAGGATGGTTACTACCTGACTTAACTAGAGCCTCTATGGGAAGTCTAAACATCAAATAGAAAGAAAGGAGCAGAAACACAGAGAGCAGGAGAAAAAGCAGAAAGAATAGTAAGGTTATAAAAATGGCAGTCACAAACCCTATGGTATTGAATTAAAACCATATTCTAAACTCATGATTTTTACTTATTTTTAAAAATATGAAATGGGGCCTTGCTGTGTCACTCAGGCTGCAGTGCAGTGGTACAATCACAGCTCACTACAGCCTCAACCTCCTGGACTCAAGCGATCCTCCTGCCACAGCCTCCTAAGTAGCTAGGATTACAGGAATGTGCCACCATGCCTGGCTAATTTTTATTTTTTAAATGTTTGGAGGATGAGGTCTTGCTATGATGTCCAGGCTGGTCTTGAACTCCTGGCTCAAGTGATCCTCCCACCTTGGCCTCCCAAAGTCCTGGGATATAGGCATGAGCCACCATACCTGGCTCATGGTTTTTAATAACATACAGA
Organism: Trachypithecus francoisi; assembly: GCF_009764315.1. Classification (NCBI taxonomy): domain Eukaryota; kingdom Metazoa; phylum Chordata; class Mammalia; order Primates; family Cercopithecidae; genus Trachypithecus; species Trachypithecus francoisi. Next base: position 63,036,013 of record NW_022681473.1, read on the forward strand.
TGGATAGATAGAATAATAAATTCAGTGTGTGTATTTGCGTATTGTTTTAACATATATACATAAATGTTTTCTAGCTCTGTCTGCTAAGAAGGCCTACAAGCAATGACACTCTGCCAATGATACTCTAGCCAGGAGTATATTTTGTGTCCAGATCTTGGTTTCCAGACTTGGTTTCTAAGTTCCTTTTTTCTGGAATAAAAGGAACTGGGAGCTTAGAGAAATGACTGATACCAGGGCTGAGATGGAATATGTGAGTAAGCCTGAAACATCTTGTTCCAGAAAATGCTTAGAAAGTGACAGAGGCAATGTTGAAACAACACAGGTGCCAATTTCAATGAGTTCTCACTGGCCAAATCTGAGCCAATTTGAGCAACAAAATAAACTATGTTAGCATTCGATTATAGCCTGCAGAATAAAACAGATATCCATTCATTCATACTGATATAAATTATCAAATAAATAAATGGGGAAAAGGGACAGCTCTTCCTTATAGTAGAATACCAATTAATAAATACAGGTAAAATAATGAAACAAAGTCACCATTAGGCAAGCATAACAAAAATCAGTAGGCAAAATTTTAAGGATAAATAAGACATTCACACAGCTTCAAAGTATAACATTCTTATTAATTTCAAAGGGAAAATTCCTAATTGTACAGTGGAGAAACCTAGCACACACCATCTTAGCCATGTGATCAAAGTTACCACCACCTAGGCTGGGCACGGTGGCTCATGCCTGTAATCCCAGCACTTTGGGAGGCCAAGGTGGGTGGATCAACTGAGGTCAGGAGTTCGAGACCAGCCTGGCCAGCACGGCGAAAACCTGTCTCTTATTAAAAATACAAAAATCAGCTGGGTGTGGTGGCGGGCACCTGTAATCCCAGGTACTCAGTATGCTGAGGCAGGAGAATCACTTTGAACCTGGGAGGCGGAGCTTGCAGTGAGCCGAGATTACGCCACTGCACTCCAGCCTGGGTGACAGAGTGGGACTCCGTCTCAAAAAAAAAAAAAACAACAAAAAAAAACAAAAACAAAATGTTACCACCACTCTCTGCTAGGATGCACTAAGAATGGCACAATGTCACTCTGTGGTTGTCTTGCCAAAAATGCAGACCCTCAATCATATCATGTAAAAACATTAGACAAACTCAAATTGGGGAATATTCTATAAAATAACTGGCCTGGACTCTTCCAAAGTGTCAAGGTCATGAAAGATAAAGACGGAGAAACTGTCACAGGCTGACAGAGATGAAGGAAACACGACAACAAAATGCAATGTGGGACCCTGGACCAGAAAAAGAACATCATCGGGACAACTGGATTGAATCTCCGTAGATTAGTTAGTAGTAGTTTATCAGTGTTAACTTCCTGGTTTTCTTTTTTGAGACGGAGTCTCACTCTGTCGCCCCAGCTGGAGTGCAGTGGCATGATTTCGGCTCACTGCAACCTCTGCCTCCTGGGCTCAGGTGATTCTCCTGCCTCAGCCTCCCAAGTAGCTGGAATTACCGGAGCGCACCACCAGGCCCAGCTAATTTTTTTTTTTTAGTAGAGACAGGGTTTCACCATGTTGGCCAGGCTGGTCTCGAACTCCCGACCTCAGGTGATCTGCCCACCTCAGCCTCCCAAAGTGCTGGAATTACAGGCATGAGCCACCACACCCAGCAATTTCCTGGTTTTAATAAACTACCGTATGGCTTTGTAAGATGTTATCATTGGAAGAAGCTAGATGAAAGGTACATGGGAATTTTCTACTATTTCTGCAACTTTCTGTAAGTCTAAAATTACTTCAAAACAAAAAGGAAAAAAACAAAGAAAAGAAAAGCAGGCTGGGCGCGGTGGCTCACGCCTGTAATCCCAGAACTTTGGGAGGCCGAGGCGGGCGGATCACAAGGTCAGGATATCGAGACCATCCTGGCCAACATGGTGAAACTCCGTCTCTACTAAAAATACAAAAAATTAGCCGGGGGTGGTGGCGCGCGCCTGTAGTCCCACCTACTCAGGAGGCTGAGGCAGGAGAATGGCTTGAACCCGGGAGATGGAGCTTGCAGTGAGCTGAGATTCAGCCACTGCACTCCAGCCTAGGTGACAAGAGTGAGATTCCATCTCAAAAAAAAAAAAAAAAAAAGAGAAAGAAAAGCAGTCACTGAGGTAGGGAGCAGCAGCCCCTGAGGGGTAGACAGTGATCCAAGCATCTGCGGGAGCCCGCACCCTGGATTCTGACTGCCTCACACCCACCATACTGTTAGGACATGCTTCCATTACCCAAGGACCTTTGATTCCTGGCCCCATTCTCTGCTTCCTGAAAGACTAGCTAACACTACCTGAGGGTTCCACAAAGGGCCTGTGGGGGTAGGTGGGCTACTATAGATGGTGCCCAAGGATGCACCAGGCCTTGCTGTGCCTGGCTAAGGTGGGCTTGAAACATTGGCTGGTCTGTGAAATGTCCTTGGGGGACGGTGTCCAGACCCCCTGCAGACTGAATAAACTGCATGTTTATTCCAGGCTCGTTTAGCTAGAAGAGCAGTACAGACAGGGCTGAGGCCGACTCCATGGCCACATATGCAGAGGCCAAACCCATAATTTCTCTCCCTATGCTTCCTAATGTCTGCCATGTCAGTCTTTTGAAGGAGGCCCCCACAGAGCTGAGCTTCCTTGGTTATCTGGAGGACTACTGCTCAGTCCAAGTAGAGGAGGGTAAGGAACCAGTCACGCCTCCTCCTGGAGGTGCCCAACACTGGCCTCGTCCCCAAGGCTGAAGAAACATGGGTCTGGCTTGACCCCAAGACATGGGGTGGGGAGGAATAGGAGGTATAATATAGTAGCAGAAACAGGCAAGCTTCTATAGGTCCCTTCCCCTTAGAATTTTAGGGTATGGAACAAGGAGGCTACACACTAAACTGCAGAACCATCTCTGCTTGGGCCTCTGAGCTCTTCCTCCACTCCCAGTGGAGAAGTTCTGGGGACTGAGTTGCATGAGGACTGGCAGAGGGTGGCAGTTCAGTCTGGTCCCTGTCTTCTTCCAGCCAGCTGTTTTCTTAGCTGCCATACTTCTGAGCTTCCTGGGTACATGAGAAAGTCCGGCGACTATGGGGGATGGGGATCATTCTGAAGGAAATAAGGGAACTCCATCCCTCCTTGCCTTGAAGGGGGTGGAAAGGCAGCTCCTCTCCTGAAGGCTTGTTAGCAGGTTATGGGTCCATAACAAAGGGGCCAGAGTTGGGCGAAATTCCTCCTTCAGGTTTTGGAGCTGAGAAGGGGTCTTCACGGGCTATGAGGAGGTAAGCAGGTGTGAGACTGGGTAGAGACGGGAGAGGTATGAGGGGAAGATAAGTCAGTCGCCATGCCACAGCCAAGGGGCCTTTATTGGATGGTGAGGGCACATAGGAGCAGGCAGGTGGCTGCTAGATGGTGTTGCACACCTTCTCAGGGTGCAGTGGTGCCCGGATGTCCAGTTTGCGAGTCTTGCTGTCCTTGTCGACGATCTCCAGACGCAGCTTGGGGAGGCGCTTCTCAGTCTGGGGCGAGGGCAGTTCTGGGCTCTTGAGTAGCTGCTTGTCTGAGTCCTCCACTGTGATGCGCAGAGTACAGCCCCCTGGCAGCAGATCCTGCTCGTAGGCTGCTGCCAGCTGGTTCACCACACGGCGCTCTACCTGTGGGCGGGGAGGTGAAGTGGTCACTCCCTCGGCCTGGAGGCTGGCCTCCATCACTTACTGCTAGGGCAACTCAGAGACCTCCTTTGAGCCTGAGCCCCAGTTTTCTCATTTGCCAACTGGGGCTCATAACAGCTAGCTCACAGGACTGCGCTCAGTTTCTGAGGCTCCCAGCCCAGTTCCCCAGTCCTAGTGGGGTTCATACTTGCCTATCCTCCAGCAGGGGTTTTATTTGGTGATCATGTGTTTATGGTTCTGAATGGGCATCCGCTCTGGGTGTGAATAATTCCAGCAACCAAGCTATAGGGAGGCAGGCTGAGAGCTCAGGAACTGGGTCTGGGGGGCCCTGGGGAGGCAGGTGTGGAGTTGCCTACATTTCTCAGGCTCCTGTGCTCACCTCATGTTTGATGGAGCGGGCACCATAGTGCACATTGTAGCCGTCGACCAGCACGTCTGCCACCTCGCGGTCCCAGAGCAGCGTGATGTTGTGCCTTTGCTTGGCCTGAGATGGGTCAGATGGAAGCGTGCCTGCATGTGGCCCACTGCTTTCCATCTCTGGCCACTCTGGCCTGAGGCCAGGGCCACTGGCCCCACACCACTGTGCTCCACCTTTTGTGTGTGTGGCGGTGCCCCCAGTCCAGCATTCCAGATTTCCAGTGGCTGGCTATCCCGCCCCTACCCATGGGCAGTCCCCTCTTACTCTCTTGGCCCAGAAGTTTAGTTCCTTGTTGACAAGTTGGATGAGCTCCGAGTGGCAGAAGGGGAGGAAGTAGACGATCTCATTGATCCGTCCCAGAAACTCATCCCTCCGAAAGTGAGCCTGCAGGGCCAGGTTAGGGGTGGCATGAGCTCAGTGACCCAGAGGGGGTTAGGGAAATTACCAGACACCAGGGGAAGACTGGGGAAATTACGGGGCTTCCAGATCTTTAGGATGGCTAAGATCACCCTCCCCAAACTTTAGGCTCCAGCAGGAAGTGCCAAGAAAGGCCTCTTACTTTCAGGATAGGGCGAATCACATTCTCCTTGAAGTTCTTTGAGATGGTGATCTTGTCACTTATCTGGACATCCCCTGTGGAGGCAGAATCATAAACTGCTTACTCCCCACACTCAGGGAACTTTGGGGGCTGTGCCTGCCCCTTGGCCTGCCCATGCAAAGAGCCCTGATCCCGCCCGTCTGTGTGGTCCTGGTCAAGGTCTAAGGCTCTCTGGGCTTCAGCCTGGTCTCTTCCTCTGACCAGGCACTTTCTGAGGCCTTTCCAGCTCTCATGTGTACGAAGCCTGTGGTTCCTCAGGGTTGGAGTTGTGTGAGGGAGGGAGGGAGAGGAGAGAGGAGAAGAAACGTCAGGATTAAGACTTGAGTCCTGGCCGGGCGTGGTGGCTTAAGCCTGTAATCCCAGCACTTTGGGAGGCCGAGACGGGCGGATCACGAGGTCAAGAGATCGAGACCATCCTGGCTAACATGGTGAAACTCCGTCTCTACTAAAAAAATACAAAAAAAAATAGCCGGGCGAGGTGGCGGGCGCCTGTAGTCCCAGCTACTGGGGAGGCTGAGGCAGGAGAATGGCGTAAACGCGGGAGGCGGAGCTTGCAGTGAGCTGAGATCCGGCCACTGCACTCCAGCCCGGGTGACAGAGCGAGACTCCGTCTCAAAAAAAAAAAAAAAAAAGACTTGAGTCCTGACTTGGAGAAGGGGGCTGCAGGGCTCGATCTTGAATGGAAAAGATGACAGACATAGCTTCCTGCCGGATGTGCTCCTTTTTTCAGCACTCTCCAAGGTCCACCTACGTAGGAAGCTGCCCTGGGTGAACAAGGCTGTGTCCACTGCCATAGAGTTTTCGATCTGCTGTCCCCTTCTTGCACCAAAGCATCTCTATCTGTTGTATGTGCATCTCCTCAGTCCCCTAAGACCCTGGGCAGCTTCTGGCCCCCCACCCTGGTGTAGCTCTGTCCATTCCTGCCTTGAGCCCTCTTATCACTCAACAGACTTGGGGCTTTCTTGAAGAAGTGGGGTCTCTGTCTCTTTCGTCTCAACCCCCACTACTTGATATGGTGCCTGCTGTCTGCTCAGTGTCAGCTAGGGACAGAGCTGCCCACTAGAACCTTCACCTGGGCCCAGGGCCCCAATCCCATTCTTCCCCAGGAGATAGGCTGGTGGCCTGGTCACTGGCCCAGACTGCTCAGGTCAGCCGCCATACCTAGGTTTTCGGCAATACGGTTACGGCTCATCTCCAAAGCTTCCTGCCTCAGCTGCAGTGCGTGCTGTGCGATCTCATCACTGGCCACATTGGAGGTCATGATGAAGATGGCGTCCTTGCAATCAATGGTCTTCCCTTTTCCATCTGTCAGCCGGCCCTGGGAAGGGAAGGAAGGGAATGTACAGTCAGGGAGCTATGTGCCTGGGCAGGCCTTAGCACTCTCAGTTCTCACCTGAGAGTTCAGGAGGCCTCCCGAGAGCCCTGTGTCTCCCTCCAGCCCCAGTGGCCAGCTGCTTCCTCCTCTGGGTTCTCCAAGCACTGGACTCGCACCTTGGCTGCTGTGCTCGCTACCCTGCACTGCAACTGCCCTCCCTACTGAGTGCCTCCACGTGAGGCTGCACTTGCTCTCTGGCATCTCTCAGGGCACCCGACTATCCCTGCATCCAGAAGTCAGTCACAGTTAGCCATCCATTTGTGCAACCAACACATTTTTTGGAGGCCCGCTCTGGGCCAGGCTCTGTGGTGGGGTACTGGGGTCCCACTGAGCCTTCAACATGCTCCCAGTATAGTGAAGCAGTGAGATTCAGGAAACAAGCACAATATGTTAAGTATGACGATAAAGGGAAGCCCAGCATGCTGCAGAAATTCAGAGGAGGGTACTTTACACGGCTACTGTGAGGATCAGATGTGGTTATCTGGTGAAAAATTCTTAGCAAACCAAGCTGTACGAATGTTCAGAGCTAAAATTACTATAGTAGGTGATATATAATGAATTGAAACAGGACAATCTCTTATCTTTGGAGCTGCCATCTGGCCTAACAGCGATAAAAAATGAGATTGCTTCTTTAACCACCTTGGGAAGTTTCCTTGGAATGTTCAACTCTTTCTAGAAGGGACACAGGAGGCATCTATACTGGAGAAAGATGCACCAAAGGAGGAGAAAAGGAGCAAACAGTAAAGGGCAGAGACAGAAGAATGATAAAAGTACAGCGTTCTGGGACCAATCAGTTCAAGGGTACAGAGCCCTGCTCACTCAGCGAACCTCAAGGGCATGACGGTACAACAGCACTTTATATCATAACAAAAGTAATGATCAGGGACTCCTGGACAGCAAGCAATAGAGTGACAACACCGAACACGTACAGGGACTTCCAGTTTCATCACAGATGCTCTGCTTAGTGCTTTTTGTGTACAATCGTACTCCTTCTAGTAGGAAAGTGGCTCTTTGATGGCAGAGGCTGGGTCTTGTTCATCACTGTGTCCCAGAACAGCATCCAGTACAGAGTAGGTGTTTGATACCTGCTTGCTGAAGGCTGGAATCTTCACATCCACCCTTGGATAGGTGCAGTTAGGACCCTTACAAAGAAACTGAGGCTCAGAGAGGATCAGTAACTTGTTTGAGGTTTCACAGCTAGGATACAGTAGAGGCAAGACTTGAACTGTCTGACTTCAGAGCCCATGCCCTTCCTCTGTACCAGGCTACAGAGGTCATACCAATGGTGCTGGATGAATGAGGCCTCATGCTATTTTCTTTCCTTCGACAGAATTTTCTCAGAATTCTGCTAAATTCAGTTTGTATCCTTTGCTCCTCACTGGAGAGATGCAACTGGGACAGGTGCTAGGGAGGAGATCTGCCTGAGATTTCTTCCGGGAAGCAGAGAAAGCATAGCTCCCTCCAAGCCAGAAACTGTGGCTCTGGGGATATACATCACTGATCTCAGCCTGTTGGTTCCTGCCTGAGCCAGGGATGCTGGGCCCTGCCCGAGCTTCAGGGTCAGCCCTTGCTTCTAAAGCCAGTATAATGGTAAACCCAGTCTTGCCCCTTAGGAGCAAAGGAGAAAGGATTGTGCATCAACCGAGCTAGCTTACTGCACGCTGGGTGTGCTTTCCAGCCTTGCTTTCCACTGGACCTTGGCACAGGCCTCTGAGAAACAGTTAATTCCCAAAGGGTCTATTCACAAGGAGCCTAGTAATCCATGTCCTGGAGCTGGTCACTCTGTTGTCCCTGCCTTGGGGCAGGAAAAGGGAAGCAAGAGTGCAAGCGGATATCCTTGAGCTTTTACCAGAAGCTTTTCACTCTTACCTCCCTGCTTATGGGTTCTAACCTAACAGAATCCACTGAGGGTAGGTCTAGTTTTGGAGACCAGGTGTGTGTGTGTGTGTGTGTGTGTGTGTGTATGTGTGAGACATGTCCAAGCATGTGCATATGACAGTGTGTGTGTTCCACACTCACTTTGCAGAGCTCATCCCCAAGGACTGGCTTCACACACTGCTATACTGGCCAGAGCAATAACCCAGCAGCAATTTCATTCTAAGAGATCAAAGCTCTGCTCATAACTGGGCCTGAGGATGGGTCCCAGGTGGGTGAGGGGAGCAGGTGCAGTGCACGACTGACCCAAAGGGTGACTTTCAGTGCTCATGTCTACTTCTCCTCAGTTTCCTTGGCAATAAAGATGTGTCTCAAACAGGAAGCTGTCTGTGCCTCACCTCCAGAGCGTGCACATCCTGGGTTATGGGGCTGCTTTCCCACTGTCTCACATATGAATCCTTGGTGGGAGGAGTGGGGGTGCTGGGCTCTCTGGGGACTAGTCTCTTTCTGGGACTTCTGCCCTGGGGTCACCTGTAAATGGCCAGCATTAGTCCTGCTTGGTGCTCTGATGAGAGCAAAAGGGTTCTTACTTTTCTGGGTCCAGGCTTGGGAGAACTGGACTGGGTAGGGATGAGGTGCTTCCCTCACACCTCCAGCCTGGATTAGGTGCCCCTACAACTCCTGTGAGCACTTGCTATTTGTCACTAGTGCAGCACTGGCCACAGTGAACTGAACTATTTTTAGCTGCCTGTCTCCGCACTCATTGGTCACGCCGAGGACAGGGCTGCGTCCCTGCCCCACACAGTGCCTCATGAATAAATGAATGAGCTACATTCTTTTGGTTTGCTCTTTTTTGTTTTTGAGACAGGGTCTGGCTCTGTTGCCCAGGTTGGAGCACAGTGGTGCAATCTCTGCTCACTGCAACTTCCGCCTCTGAGGCTCAAGCCATCCTCCCACCTCAGCCTCCTGAGTACTGAGGACTACAGGCACATGCTACTATGCCCAGCTGATTTTTGTATTTTTTGTAGAGACAAGGTTTCGCCGTGTTGCCCAAGCTGGTCTCGAACCCCCGAGCTCAAGTGATCTGCCCGCCTCAGCCTTCCAAAGTGCTGGGATTACAGGTGTGACCCACCGTGTCTGGCTTGGTTTACTTCCTACCTCTCTGGCGAGTCTGTCTTGACTCTTCCCTGATAAGTCCCAAAGCTCTGTGTGTAGCCCTCTTTTCTCTGCACATTATACACTCCCTGGGTTAGAGACCTCATCTATTCCTGTGGCTTCCATGAACCCCTCTGGGCTGAAGGATTCCTGAACTGCTATTTTCAGTCAGACCTTTCCTACACTCCTGACCCATGAAACTGATGAACCGCCTCTTGGCCATCTCCACCTGGATGTCCCTCAGGCATCTCACCTTCAACATTTCCACACCTCAGTGCCTCACCTTCCTCTCCAATCTGCTGCTTTCCACAGTGTTCGCCGCCTCAGCTGATGGCCAACTGGAAGTAGCCAACAGCCCACCCTTGGCTCCTCCCTCTCTCCTCAGTCAACCTTCTAGTAGTTTCTCCAGCCCATGGCCTCCCCAGCCCTAGCTTGGGCTCCCCAGCAGTCTCCTTGTTAATGACTCTCTCTCTTCTCATCCATTCTTTACACAGCTGCCCATGGCATCTTTGTAAAGTGAAAATGTGACTGTTTCTTTCTTGCTTAAAGTCTTTCAAAGGCTCCTTACTCTCTACGAGAGAAATGCAAACTTCTGTGCCTGGCATTTTAACTGGGCCCTGTTTACCTTACCTACCTTCTCTCTACCACTCCGTTCTTGTTTTCCCTCTGCAGTTGAGCAGTACTGACGAGCTGCAGTTCCCTGAGCATGCCAGGCTGTTTCATGCCCTGTACTTTTGCACATTAGGTTTCTACTGCCAGCCCCTCCACTCTGTTCACTTAGCACTTACTAACTCTTTGAAGGTTTGCTAAACTACTGTTGAATTAAATTAGTCAATACAACATTTCCCCTGACTTTGTGGGCTCTGGGTATGGTTCAAGTGAACATGACAATGGCCCGTCCTCAAAGAGCCTAAATCGAGTAAACCTGGATGGCAGCTTTGGTCAATGGAACCAAGAGCATTGGAAACTATCGTAGGCTGGGCCTGGGGGAAGGGGCGACAACAGCTGCAGGAAGGAATTCCTATCAATCCCTAAAAGGCAGTCAGTGGAGTGAAGCGATGGAGGAGGGGGAGGCAGGGCTTTCATGTAGGGCTAGTTGTACTTCAGTCAGCAGTTGCCTTCTGTCTTTTTGGGCCAAGAATGCCATCAGAGGTGCCTCTCTTAGGGAGGCCAGAGATCAAACAGGCCACGATGCTCACCCTCCCTGAGTGGCATGGTCCCGTCCCTTCAGTGCTTCACTGAGAAGGACCTCGCTCTTTTGGCCCTAGCTACATGGTGGTCATTCAAGCTGCAGGATCTAGAACTGGGCTGCCTGGGTTTGAATCCTTGATTCTCTCCCCCCAGCTGCATGACCATAGGTGAATGAATTAATCTTACCTTGCTTTAGTTTCCACATCTGTTCAACAGAGGCCATAATAATAGCTAGCTTTGGAGGGTTGTTGAAAGGGTTAAATTGATACACATAAGCCTCTGAAGACAGTGAATGGCACACAAAATGCCAGCTACTACCATGTCTCCTTTCCACCTGTCTACCAGGCAGAGAGCTCCCAGAGGGCACGTTCGGGTCTGGCCATAGCTGTGCACTTGAATCCCATCAAGAGGCTGGAATGGAGTGGAGGCCTCAGCGTACACATGTGAGTAACTGAGTGTGTGACCTCTGAAGGACTGGTCTCTCCTCAGCAGGAGGTTCAGGGCAGGGAGCAGCTGAAGGGCTAGGAAGACACAACAAAACGGGCAGGGGCAAGGAGGCTGGGCCAGGTGGGGAAGGCAGTGAGCAGCTGGTAGGAGGTCTGGATCTAGATCTTCCTGGCTTGGTACCTGATGTGCTGTTCGGTCTGGAGGAGTCCCCTCCCTGTGGCCTCCTGTGACATGGGAAGCAAACCACCTTCCTATTTTCCCAGGGCTGCAGGAGGCTAGGTAGACAGGTGAGCTGGACTCATGGCCAGGTGCTGGCTAATACAGTCCCTGCATGGGAGAAGAGGGGCCTCATCCCTGGTTCAGTCCTTGGCTCCTCACGCTCCTTTGATGGAGCAGGGCCTCTGAAAAGGTGGAATTCATCTTCTTCCATGATTGTAAGCAATCCCTCGCCTGGCTCAAGGTAAACAGTGGTATGGGGGAAGAATTGGGGCTCTGGGATCAGACATATCTGTAGCCCAATCTTGGCTCTTTACACAGCAGCTCTGGCCTTAGGTATGTCTTTTATAACCTCTCTGAACCTCAGTTTCTTCATCTGTAAAAAATGAGCAATTTCTCCTTTGCCTGGTAGGAATTTTTCTACCTGCCTTATGAGGATTATGATAATGGCTGTAACGTCTTTAGTACAGGTCTAGTACACAGAAAGTACTGGATAGAATTAAGTTCTTCTCTCCATTTAGAACTTACCCCTACCAGCAGGGGAACTGGATCATCTGTAAGAACCCTCAGATTCTCAGAAGAGAAAGACTCCATGAACCAGGGTATCAGCATCTCACCATTAGCAGCAACAATATTAGCATTTTAAAGAACTGCAGGAGACAATGTTTGGCACACAGGGAGGAACAAGAGTTGTCTGAGGCAGAAGGATTTTTGGGGCTTCTCTGATTCAGCCTCCTCGTTTGTCACATGAGGTCTCTGATGCCTAGAGATGGGCAGTGACTTGCCAAGGTCACAAAGCCAGTCAGGAGCAGAGCTGGAACTAAAAATTCACGTCTCTCATGGCACCTCTGCCATACCATGTCTCTCTAGAAGGTGGCCTGAGCAGCCACGCAATTTCAACTCTTAGGCAGAGCTGGTCTTCCCTTGAGTGCCCCACATGGGCCCTAGTGCAGAGGGGCTAAGCTGCACCTGCTGGATGAATGAACGTACACATGCGGGAGCAGGAAGCCGAGGAATGACCAGCTAGCCTCTGGGCCCTCGCTTTCTGCTGTTCACAGTCCCCCTTATCTCCAGTGTCCTCCCGCTCCATCCTGGCCCAAGGTGACTCTCACCTCATCAAACAGCTGCAGCATGATGGTGAGCACATCTGGATGGGCTTTGTCTACTTCATCAAAGAGCACCACGGCATTGGGGCACTGCTTCAACTTCTTGGTCAGCTGACCACCCTCCTCATGGCCAACGTAGCCTGGTGGGGACCCGATAAACTTGGCCACCTGGTAGAAGGAAGGAAACATGCTAGGAAGGCCTTTCTGTGCTTTTAGTTTCCAACATGGAGTGTGCATGGGAAAATGACTTTATATACTATTAAGGTTGCCTATCTCAACAGAGACGATTGGCTGTCCGTCTCCTGGTGTGGCAGATAGATCTTCTCTCTGTTTATTCTTCAGAGCAAATCCTATGTGAAACAAATCAGTGACCCTGCTGCACACCTGTGCTCCCAATGACAAATCCCAAGGCTGCTGGAATTATCTGAGGCCCAAAGGCCCAAATGTTAAGACCCAGGCAGTCATGCTGACAAGCCCTCCAAACCATGCTTCATTCAAAGACTGTCATCACTCACCTCGTGTCGCTCCTGGAACTCGGACATGTCCAGCCTGATGAAGCCCTGTGTGGAAACAAGCAAGCACTAAGTCCGTTTGGAGGCCAGAAAGTGAAGAGAAGGGTTAGGGAGGAAAGCACCTCAACTATCCCCAAGGCCTTCACATCACACCAACACAAGATCTTCTATCTCACGCTCAAGGGATGTTTTTTCTGGCTTCCTGTCTCCTTTTCTGTGTACTCATTTCCTACGAGTCCCTCATTCTCTTCCTTAAAAGACCCAAATCATATACCTGACCTTCTAATCTGACTTGGGGTGTCTTCTTTCAGGGAGGCCTCTCCTGTTCTGATTACCGCATTATCCACCCACTCGTCCACGTTTCCTGAGGGCATCCTGTGTGTGCTGGACACCAGAGTTACAAGAGGGAACAAGTCTTGGTCTCTGTCCTTAAGGAGCACCCCATCGGATGGTGCAGACATGGACAAAGTGAGTCACCATCAGTATGGATTGTGATGTGAGGAGGAGAGAAACACTCAGATGGGTCCAGAATGCCTCTCAACTCTGAAAGTCTGTGTGATGCCCATGTCCCTCTGATTTACTTTTCTTCAAAATGAATCTATTTTAAAATGTATTTACATTTCTTCATTTCATTAAAAAAAAAAAATCAATAACATAGCGGTACCACCCTTTTCTCTCCACCACAGGGTGTAGGGGTGATTTCCGAAGAAATGGCCCCATGGGTGAGGGCCACGGTTAGCCCCTGGGGAAGAGAACAGCTTGCAGTGTGTGATCTGAAGAGTTAACACAGGCGGAGTGCCTGCTGGTTTTCAAGAACCATGACCTGATTAGGGAGCTGTAAAGGCATCCACAGGTACCCTGTCTAGCCACAACCAGACCAGAGTTCTCCACAGTCCCCTGGGCTCCTCTCCTACTGGCACATGCCCGCGTCTAAGAGACGGCATTCACCGAATCCTGCTTCACCGGAGAGCCGGCGATGATGGGGGTGCCAAGACCCTCACGGGGAGGTAGCTATGTCTGAAATCCAGGGCCATATTCTAGCTTGGCCACTGGTCAGAAATTCACGCCGTGATGTACTTTTAGTTCTTTCTCTGTCCTGTCATTCTACAGCTGAGACACAGGGTGCAAGAACCCTAGGCTGGGAGCCAGGGGGCTCAGGTTCCAGTCCTAGTTCTGCCTGCCTGTGAAGCCCTGGACATGCTGCCTCCCCTTTCTGAGCTGCAGTTTTGTCCTGTGTTACACAAGGCTCTTGGCTCCTCTCCCTGCCTCACCAGGGGTCTAAGGATCTAATCCAAGAGGTGGGACAGGACTTAGAGAAGTTATTAAGGCCACATGGGGCATGAGCCAGAAAGGATTTCCAGAGGGTCCCTAGGCTGCTCAGTCAAGAGATCTGCAGGTTTCAGGAAGGGTGGGAGGATGGCCATGGAGAAGCTGGGAGAAGCAATGGGCTAGAAGCCACAAGATGGGTCTCTGATTAATAACAGCTGACATTTACTGGGTATTTACTATGTGCCTGGCATTGTTTTAAGCAAGCTATAAAGCGCTTAGAACATGTACAAGTCTCTGAGGCAAGCACTACTATCACCTCCACTTTACAGATGAGAAAACTAAGTCATAGATTAAAGTAACTTGCTCAAGGTCACCCGCGCTTGGCAATCCGGCTCCACGTCTGTGCTCTTAGCCATCATGCTACACTGCCTCATAGCTTCCCCTCTGCCAATCAGCTGGGCTCTTGACAGTCTTCACCTGAAGAGTTCTGAGCTTTGTGTCCAGATGCCAATGAATGTCTGACGACACATGGACTATAGACTTTCATGCTTACTTATGTCAAGTGACCTGGGTTCTCACCCTAGTTCTTCTAATGATTTGCTAGGTAATTTTGAGCACGTTTTTGGGCTTGATTTTCTTGGCCAGAATCATCATTTTGATTTCACATGATCTTAGCTTGGGGTTATCAACAAAGTGAGGCAAGAACAATAAAAGTAACATTCAACATGTACTGATTGCTTACCACATGCCAAGAATGGCGTTTTAACATTTTACATCACTATCTCATTTAACCTTCTGAACAATCCAGGGAGACTGGCACCATTATGGAGCCCACTTTTCAGATGAGAAAGATGATGTAAACAGAGGTCCTGGCCAACTCCACATAGCAGGGTACAGTTGGGATTTGAACCCAGGCAGCTGGACTCAGATACTTGCTCTTTATCCCTCATCATACTGCTACTAGAACTAAGTCTTTTGGGCTCCACCACCCTACCTTATAATGATATCACAGAATACCATTAAGGTTCCTTCTCAAGGCTTATTAGCTCTAGTAATGAAAATTAACAGAGCCACTCAGTTTGGAAGAAATACTACACAGGCTAATGAGAGAAAAAAAATAAGTTCACAGATCTGATAAAGAAATCATGTAAATGTACAAAGAATGCCTTCTGAAGCAGCAAGATCTGGAGGTGTCAGTGTCTCTTTACAAATGAAGAAACTAGGGATCAGAGAGCCAGAACTAAAATTCACGTCACCAAACTCTGGGCCAGTGCTCATTTCATTTCATCAGCCATCTTGGGATACAAATTAAAGGGAGCTTCTGTTTGGTAAAAGTCTCTTTCACACTGGGCTCTGTGAATGGCGCTTTCCATACATCGCTCTTTGGGCCCCAGGCACACTGGTTACACAGCTTAAAGTCCAGGGCTCTCTTGGATTTCGAAGGCAGGTCTCAAACATGCCTGTCATGTGGCTATAAAGTATCTATGCTAAACATAGATTCTGTAATGAGTTGACCCACAAGGCTAGTACAGGTAGGAGTTTCATAGAAGCACCACCTATGATTTAAAAATAAAATACATGATTGTTTTTATGGAGCTTCTCATGCCTCTCATCTCCCAATGTGAAATGGGGACACACTGGCAAGTTTCCAATCTAGCTTCCTAGAGCAGCTGAGAACAACGGTATCACAGTGAGGAGCTGAGAGACTGGATTGATTCTGGTTTTATTTCTTCCCCTAACAGGGGAAGCCTAAGAATGGTGTAGGGCCTCAGTTTTCTCATCTGAAAAGTGGGTCTAATTTAGCATCCATGCCAACTTCCCCATATAATCAAATGGGAGAGTAGATGGGGCGCTGCTGTGGTAAGCAGGAAGTGATGAATACATGCAAGTCAAGGAACAGGCACTTGCTGTGTGCTCGCCATGATGTGATGACATAAGTGATAAGCACACAGCGGCGTCACTTGATGCTCGCCATAACCTAAGATACGGATTGGAGGGCTTTCACCTTGAGGCAAGAGAGCTGAAACTTCAAGGGGTAAAGTTCACCTGCCTAGGGCCAGTAGAAAGTAGAAGGCTGGAACCTGAAGTAAAGAGTGGTTGCTGCAGAGCTCCGCCCACCACAGTGCGCTGCCTCCGAGGGTGACGGTGTTACTTCCTTCTGAGTGAGGCATGCACTGAAGCACGCCAACGTCATCCTGCACTGGGGTAAATCTGTCTCCCATTCACATGTGCCAACTAAAAAATTACTTGCATTATTAGTCTTTTAACAAGCCCCTTCTCCTTTCTACACCAGCAAGTCAGTACATACTCTCCTTCTACTTCCACTATGTATGAAGACATATGAAGACAGCTTGGATAAGGAGATTATATTTGTAATTAAATATTAACCTTTCTGACAGTATTAAAATTAAACCACTCAGAATTCTTCATCCCTAATCAGGTGGTTCCTGCCCGTAACTGCATCTTCCCTAACAGTCCTGCTAGTTTATGGCCCTTTCCAGAGTGCTAATTGTTTCAATCGCTGCCAACCTGATGAATTGACTTAAAAATGCTATTTCAGTTGGAGCGCATTAGCATGCTACGCGCTGCTTCTTGCTTGCCTGCTTGTCAAGTGGGTCTGCTCCAGGTTTGGTGGAGGCAGAGCACAGCTACTGGCAGAGCTGGGGGTTTAAGAGCCTTCAGCCATTTATGAAGCAGAAGGGGGCTCAGGAGGACATAATCTGAACTACCTTGTTTCTGTGGCTACCAGTGGGGCAGGCAGGCCAGAAAGAGAACAGGAGTCCAAGACTCTGCTGCTGGGGCCACTTGGCTGGCAGAGGCCTAAGCAACTCCTCATTGCCTTGGCCAGGGAGGCTTTCCTTAGAAAGGCAAGAGCAAGAGCATCTGGGGTCTCGGGCGACCTCCTGCCCTGGATGCTGGGAAGGCTGGTAGAAGAATGTTTGGCTTTCAGTGAAATGTTTTTGCACTCTCTCCGAGGATTGCTGTCTCTGCACAAAAGCATTTCCTGCCTCCCTAAAAAGTTAAACTGAGCAGGCCTTGGAAAGCCTGAGTGTGAACAAACAGGGGATGGGGATGGCCCTCTCCTGTGGAGAATCCAGGGCTCTGAGCCACAGAGGAAGGGGGACTATAAGCACCCCAGGCTCAAGACATAAGAAACCATGTTTAAAAGCTCATGCAGGATAGTGAGAGGCAACAAGGCATCCTCTTATTCCTATTTGTTTTCTCCTACAGCCCCCAAGACTCCCATTAGCACAGCCATGACTGCACTGAACAGTAATGGTGTCTTTGTAAAGATGTTTGCCTCTCCAACCTGAGCTCCTTGGAGCAGGGGGAGTATCTTAATAAATGCTGTATTAGCAGCATCTAGTTCAACACCTGGCATGGCATAGATGCCTGAAAATGTTGTATGGCGGATCTCATTTTGTTTCCTCAAGAGTCAGGCAGGGCAAGGATTATTATTCCTATTTTACAGATGAAGAAACTGAGACATAAAGAGGTGGGATAACTTGCCCAAATCTCTGGAGCAACTGGTGGCCAAGTTGGGGCCAGAGCTGAGGTCTGCTTCCTGGGTCAGGGCCCATCTTTTTGATTGCCTATTGTTGAATTCAGAGGGTCAGATTTTTTGGGATAGCAGGAGCGGTGAGGTCTCCACGATCTGTAGATCAGACCTAGGTCCCAGTCCTTACCTTTTTAGCATCTTTGTGCATGTATTTGGCTGTCTGCTTGGCCAGCTCTGTTTTTCCTAGTAAGAAAGGAGAGGTGTTGGGTTACAACCAGGTGACTAACCGCTGGAATGAAAGAATACTAGAAATGCATGGATACTAGAAAGAATATATTCTATGGATGAGAATGTTGAGGCACAGAAAGGATCAATGACTCTCCCACAGTCACCTGGGGAGTTAATGGTGAAGCTGGGACCAAAATCAAAATCTGTACTGCATCTTAATTTTTCTGGGACGGGGACTGAGGCCTTTTCTCTGTAGCACCATCCTAAGAGTGACAGGCTGACTTTATAATCCAGAACCAACTTGCTTTTTAAAGCCTAGTACAAACCTCACCTCTCCTAGGAGTACCCAGGCCTCCTGGCTCACTGCCCTGCATCCCTCTCAATACCCACAGTCCTGCCATTTAGCCAGGCCCTGGAACCACATGCCAGATAGAGGGTGGGAGGGGCTGAAGAGTACCTCTCATTGTGGCTTCACGGTCCTTCTTTGTAACACAGAGAAGGAACGATAGTACTGAAGCGGGGGCTCTGAAGGGCCACTTGGTGGATGGTAACCTTTGGAAATCCCTGACTAGTATAAAAGTCAAGTTCTGGAGCATCATGGTCAGGTGGTGGTATCCTTTTAGGGGCCTACATCTGAGGGAGAGGCCCATGAAGATGTTGGGAGGGGAAGAGAAGGAAACTAAACCATGAAATTTCCCATCAGGACCATTGTGGGAGGTGGTAGTGAAGGAATGGGGGGGTTCTGTCAGGGCAGAGAATGAGGGGGTAAGAATGCCTCAGATAATCCAGCCCAACTGGCTAGAAAAATACTCAACCCATCTTACTGCAACTAATTTTGCTATGCATCTGGCACCGCAGTGGTCATTAGGGGCCTTCTTTAGCATTTACAGCTAGGCTGCACTGAACATGGTTGGTGTGCTGGGCAGAGGAGGTGGTTCAACTATTCCCGAAGGGGAGGCTCTGCGGATGCAGAGTGGCTGGACCAGGTTAATGGGCCCTGAAGGGCCTGGTCTTCCAGATGAATCAGTCTCACCACCACAACTTCCAGAGGGAGGGGCATAATTCCAACTCTTCATAACATGACAGATGGTAACAGAGTCCTCTTTCTTGGTGGCTCTGTAATCTGGAGGCTGTTGTTTTCAGAGATGGAAATTGACCTAGAGGTGGACCTGCTGACCCTGGCCCGCAGCAGCTGGGGCTGTCAGGCTTGGGCCAGGCACTACCCTAGCTCTCCGTCCCCACTAGATGATCTGCTCCCAATTACCTATTCCAGATGATCCCAAAAAGAGGAAGACCAGAGGGTGTTCTTCATCGTACCAGCCATTCTCCTTCCTCCGGATCGCTATGGTCAAACACACAAGACGGGGGACGGGGAGGGAGGCAGATAAATCAATGACACAAAAGGCAGGATAATTATCACTAAGTATACAATATGTTTTACTGCTCTGCGCCCACTCAAAGTCCTCACTACCATTAGTGCTGCCTAATCTGATTAGCTGGCGAGGCCCCTAGAGACACCTAATCAGGTTAGCATGGATTTGGAAACCTGCCCAGAGCAGATTTCGGATAAAGTTTTCCAGGATGAGCACTCAGTGTTGCTAGGGAAACTGAAAGGCGGGTGGATGGTGAATGGAGGTGAAGGGGGTGGGGGACTGGTGAAGGAGAATTTGAGAGGAACTTCAGCTCTCACTGGTTACTCATCTACTCATCGCTAGTGGGACTATGGGCCGCCTCCTATGCAAATGCAAGAGGCAGAAGCCCATGGCAGGCCCTTGGGGATGTGGGATGTGAGCCCTGGACCCTTTCCTATCTGGGGAAACTAAGGTCTGGTCCACTGTCTGGGTCAGAAAGTGGAAACACAGCCAAATGCATTTTCTGGAAGCCAATCAAAGGCAATGTGGAGCTCGGGGCATGGAAGGGAATAAGCCACCTGGTTACCAGAGATGCTAACCATAGCCTCCAGTGGCGGAGCGAGTGGGGAGCATGGGGAGTGGGACAGATAGATACCAGGTTCCTTGGAGGCTCAACTCTGCTAGAGTAAGACCTGACCTCCTCTTCAAGAGGGAGTATGTAATCAAGGGCTATGCATTCAATCTGAGAAAACTAAGCACTTAATTGTGGAGTAGGAGAATCAGGCTCAGAAACATTGCTCAAGTATACAAGTGGAGGTGGAGTGAGGCAGAACTGCAAGAAGAATCATGCACTGAACATGCTCTATGCTAAGCACAATGTGAAAATTCACCAATAATGTATCTATTCAAGACCCACACAAATACCCGGAGAGGAAAGTAGTATTCTCAACTCCATTATACTGAACACGAAACCGAGGCAACAGATAGAGACTTGCCCAAGTCACACAACTAGTAGATGGCAGAGTTGCTTCTCTCTCTAAACCTGTCTTCTTCTTCTTCTTCTTCTTTTTTTTTTTAAAGTAACATATGGCTGCTCAAAAAAGTATGAATTTTGGTTGCATTAATGGAAACACGGCAGTCAGGAGCAGGAAAGAGACAGAGCACTGTGTAATGTCAAGGTCAGTCTGCAAACGGAACAGCACGTCTGATCTGCTTCCCAGGGTGTCAAGGGAAAATTAGCCAAGGAATAGATGTCAGAGAACAAGGCCTGGAACACTAGTCAATCGAGAAAGATTTGACAGTGTTTGGGATGTGTCTGCCAGTCTTGAGTTGCCAAGATCCTAACTACTATACTGTGTGGCTGGGTTTCAAAGAAGTGACTGCAGAGGTCTGGGAAGGTTCTCCGGAAGAGGCAGGACTGGTGACGGATCATGGAGGATGGGCAGGATTTGAAGAGGTGGCCAGTATGTCAGAGGTGGAGAGACAGGAATGATCATGAGGAGTGTTGGGGTGGGATCAGACTGTGAAGATCTGGAATACTATTTTAGGAGCTCCACCTCAAGCCAGTGGTCTTTCTCATCTCGATCTCTAATGTTCCTACCTAAAATACGACTTTCTCTCTACTTCAGGCCTCAGCAGAAACAGATGGAAGCTGTGCAAATTCACGGACATCAGACTTGCCACTTCTGCTTGCCCAGAAAATGCCCCCTGAGAATCTTGAAAGAGGCCTGAGAAAAAGCTCAGTACAACCTCTCTCCTGGGTAAGAATCCAACTAACTGGCCCAGGATCTCTGGAAAGGTTGGCCATAAGGGGAACCCACAGACCTCATAGGTACCTGAATGCTGGGGATGAAGAGAGAAAAGTGCAAGCTTGGCTAAGCGGGGAGTCCCTGGTATCCTACAGAAACAGGGAGTTGAGAGTGTGGGTATCTGAGGAAGTGTAGATATTAAAATGGCAAAGGCTAGACTTGTGAATACTATGTATGGACATGTGTGTATGTGTGTTAGGGCAGGGATGAGAGCGGTGACCTGAAAGGAGCCACATTCTTCTAAAAGTTGACTAAATTAAGAGTCTAGGTTGGAAACAAGTTGAGTATGAACTCAGTTCAAGCTTCATGGGGTATTTGGGGAAACAGATATACCCAGGCATCCCCCTACGTGGGTTCCCCAGGGTATCATGTACCTGGGGTTCTGATCCTGCCTTTTCTTTTAAGGTAGCATCCCAGCCCGCAGAGAGCTGCACACTGCTGGGCTGTGCAGTACAAAAACACCACGGAGAATGAGGAATTAAATTATGCCTGGGGCCACCATTCCCCCCTTCTTTTCTAAGAATGCACCTGGGAGAGAGCTCTTTATAATGCCATGCAGACTTCACTGCACAGCTGTCCCTGGTCAATTCTGCCCGACCTAGGGCATGAGTCTGGGGTGGGCTTCATGTGCGTCCTCTGTGAAGCAGGCGAAATGCCAACTATTAAACAATTACAACTCTGGATATTTCTAATAATATCTGAAGAGAAAAACAGCCAAGCAGATGCAGTCCGACAGAATGAAAAATGGTGGTGGCTAGGAAGGACTGGAGAAGGCGGGCCCCAGTGTGTGTGGTTGGCAGGGTGGCTGAGAACCAAGGCTATGGGCCTTGAGGATCCCGTCAGGCCAGAATAAAGGCTGGGACAGAGACCTGGATGGGCCCATGTGGGATGTGGCCATAGGTGTTGTTGCTCAAATTGTGGCCAGCAAACGTATTTACAACCGACTCTGTAACACTTCATTGTGTATAAAGAACTTCTGTAGACATAATTTCATTTCAGCCTTGTGAGGTAAGCAGAGCAGGGGACTTGATTTCCATTTTATAGGTGAGGAAGAAGTTAGGTAACCTGCTTAAGTTTACAGGGGGAAGAAACAAAGACCCTGGGCTTTACCCTCAGCTCTGGCTGAGCGTGAGCCTGCGTTTTACTACGGGAGCTTGGAGAAAGGTCAGCTCTCCTCCTCTGGCTCTCTGCTGCCACAGTACCTCCTCGTACCCTGACTCCCTGGAAAACGTTCTCTGTAGTCTTCTAATCTGGCCTGCTCAGCCATTCAGCACATGGCCTCAGGAGCCCCTGTCCCCTGACCCTCTCCTGGTCACTGCTCTTGGGCTAGAGATGGTATCAGGGCCCTCTACACAGGCAGCCTGGATCCCTTGCCTGCCTAGTCCCATCGCCACGAGCTCCAGCCAGGCTGCTCTGCCTCCCAGCACATAGTACCAGTGCCCACCTGGCTTGTGTTCTGCTTTCTCCTGGCCATGCTTGTCACTACTGGACCATCTGAAAACTCACCTGAAACAGCCCTTTTTGATTCACTCCACCACACCACATCTAGCCATTAACTTGCAGGCCTGTATTCTCTGGCATGCATTCATCTACAGGGTGGTATAGTGGAGAGGGCAGGAGTTACAGGATCCAGCATGGAGTCTCGCCTCTGTCTCTTACCAGCTGACTGACTTTGAATAAAACACTTATTCCTTTCGAGCCTCAGTTTCTTCCTCTATAAAATGGGAACAGTCACATATGCTGTGTCAGCCCCACATGCAGATCAAACAAGTTAATGGTGATGAAAGCAATTTTTAAGTGGCAAGGAGTAGGATACCAATAAGAGTAAAAATAATGGTAGTCATAGCAGCAGCAATGGCAGTTACCATTAGCTTTTGCATTTTACAGTAACTCTTCCATCCTCCTAATAATCTGGTAAGTAGGTGTTATCTCCATTTTACACAGGACACGGAGGCTCAGAGACAGGCAGTGTAAGGTGTTTCATCTACCTGTGCCCTTGTATCTGGGGGAGAGGGTGTGCCCCCAATCTGACTGTATTCCATGGGAGCAGGTGCTAGGTGTCCTATTTTCTGAGGACTCTTGAGACTAGCCCAACACTGGTTTAATACTCGCTAACTAAATGAATTATTGGTCTTTCTCGAATTGCAAGTGGGAAAGAACAGGAACTTCAACTCCCATTTTACAGAGAAAAGGAGAAGAGTAAGGCCTAGACTTGAGTCTCTTAGTGCCCCAGGTGGCTACTACCATTCTTGGGTGAAGAAGGCTTCCGCTTTCTTCTAAATCCCTCTCCAGGAAGCCTTATGCATTTGTTTAGCAAAAAAGTTCTGTACTAGGTGCAGGGGCACCCATAAAGGGGCCTCAAACAAGGTGTGTGCCATAGAGGTAAAGGCTGCTATGAAAACTGTGGGCTCCAAATGGGATGGGTGCACAGAGGGAAGTATGGGAAGAGCCATTTGTGCCGGCCTGACATTTATGCTTGAAGGGTGAGAGGGAGATTGCCAGCCAGTTGCAGGTATGATGGGACATTCCAGGAAGAAGGCCCCAGTGTGTGCAAAACCAAAAAGGCAAGAGCGGCCTCCTCCTTCCACCCCAGGCCTTTGTTTCTGTCCAGCTTAGGGTTCTAGGGCAGTCTGGGTGGGCTGACTCACCTTTCTTGATAGGTGCCAGGGATATAGTGTGGGAGGTTTTTTATAACCTAATCTGGAACAAGTTTGTCACATCTGTGGCATCTTCCAGGGGAACCAGTCCTTCAGAGGGACTCTCATGGTTGAGAGTCATAAAAATGTTTATCAGCAATTTCCTGACGACTGCTTGTAGATTCGAGGAACATGGTAAGTACTGGACAGGTGCCTATTATTTCTTTGTGTTACAAACATTCCAATTACACTCTTTCAGTTGTTTTAAATATACAATAAAGGGCCTAGGTCTTGAATGTCTCAGCAGGCAACGTGGAAGGGCAGGGCAGTCCAGGCAACGAGAAAGCACAGCAAGTGACTTCAGAAGTAACATGATGGGGGTGGAACTGCAAGCAGTTTTGTAAGTTAATCACTACAACTCCACAACCCAGGGATGACATGGATGTATTTCTCAGATGAGGATTCAAAGGGAGGGTCCAGAAAGGTACAAAGCTTGGGAAGATTACGTTTTTTGGGCTGGTCAAAGAGGGAAGTGAAGCATGAGATCTGGTGGTGTGCCCTGGTGGCCATACGCAATCCTTCTGTAACAAGAAATATGTGCCATACTCTGGCAGAGCCAAACACGTGAGGTGGCAGAGCTTCCCCAGGGGAGTATGTGGCTTCAGAGGGTCAACTGGGACCAGGTGGACAGAAGCTGGCGACAGGTTCCTGGTCAGAAGGAGCTCTGAGAAAGCTGCCGGGTATGTGCAGGCTGACCTGTGCCCAGGAGAGGCTTCTTAGAGCAGGTCTGGGGAATGGCCTGCCCACTCCAGGGGTCAAAGGTCAAAGAGTATGGCTGTAATGAGCTATTCTATAGTTGTATTCCTAGTATGCTGTGGGCTACCAGAGAGCAGGTGCTGCAGCTTCTCTGTTTTACTTCAGGGCACATCCTAGAGCCCATGAGGGCCTGGGCTATGGGGCTATTCCCTAGAGATGGACAAGGGGCCAGACCAAATTCTTTAATTTGACAAGCTGCGCTAAGCATCTACTTTGAGCAGGGTGCTGTGTCAGGAATCGGGAGCACGAAAATGATTAAGTCATGTTATCTCCCCTCAAGGAGCCTACAGTCAATTGCTCCTGAACTGAGTTAGGCTAAGTAAAAACCAGCCAGTGTGTGAGCAATAGGCTGGGGTGGGGTGGGGGAAGGGCCAGAAGGGAAGGATTGCAGGCAGAGACGGTGGCAGACAAACGCAGGCAGGAAATCAAGAGTATGTGCAGGCAGGCAGAGGCAGGCTGTTGTGGCTGGTGCATGCAGCACAAAGCAGGGAGCAGCAGGAGCAGGCCTGCATGCCAGGTTAGGGCAGCAAGGAACATGCAAAGGTTTTAAACGGGAGTGGCACTGTTAGATATGTGTTTTGCAAAGATTACTCTAGCTGGTGAGGAGAACTGATTCTAGGGGAAGGAAGGGAGGCAGAGACACCAGTGAAGGAGCTGCCTGGTTCAGATGGGAGACTCGGACACCCTGAGTTAGGCCAGTGATATTAGGAAGAGAGTGGCAAGGCCAGGTGTTTGATCCTTCATGGGCTGTAAGGGGTGAGGGGAAGGGAGGGGCCAAGGAAGCATCGGAGTTTCTATTTAAGAGATCAGTGAATGGTGGTCTCTACACAGATCAGAACACAGGAGATGGGCAGGCTGGGCAGGGGAGGGAGTCTGGTTCTGAATGTGCTGAATAGAGAGCTGGTTGCTTTTCTGAGCAGCATGGTGGGGCGTAGAGGTGCTGAGCTCCCAGGATGTCTGCCCAACAGGGCAGGCAGCCTCCCTTCCTCAGGATCGAGAGCAGCTCTGGATTCTGGAAGGAGAGCCTCACTATCAATGCCAAGGCTCTGGCTTGCAGGTTGTCCTGGTTTGGTTCCAGTGGCCCTAGACCAGAGAGGCCATGGGGGCCTGAGCTGTGGGGCTGACGCTTTATCTCCTCCATTTGTAAGGTGGTAACTGTGCACCAGCCTTGCTAGAGGCCCTGCAGCTGGGGATCACACTGATAAATTCACTGTATTACTTTGCACAAATCAATATCCCAGCACTTACCAGGGGTTGATGTGACCGAAATTGGTTTCAGCCAATTCGTGAGGGTAATAAATGGCCATTTATCAAATCAATTCATTCTGCGGCACTTCTCTGGCTGCCCATCCTCATGGTACCCATGGGGTGCCAGGCTCCATCCAGCCAGTCCCTACCACACATGTGACACTAGCTTGGAGAACTCAGGGAGGCCTGGCCTAGCCTCTAGATCTGCCTCCCTCTCCTGGACCTGCTTCAGTTTGAGGTCTTGAGGTGTTGGGTGCTGCCTGCCTACCATAAGTTCTGACCCAGAGAGTGCTTCATGCTTCAGCTGGACTAGCAGCTGCAACCACCAGGATGCCTTATTCCCTCATGCTTGGGTTTAGAAGCCTCTGGGAGCTGGTCACAAGGACTGAACATGGCTCTGAACGTTATCATTGTGATCCCCAGCTGCAGGGCTTCTCAGCAAGGTGGATGCAGTAACTTCCTTACAAATGGAGGTTAAAAAGCACCAACCCCACAATCCAGGCATACCACACGACCAGGTAGGGCCTTCCTGGGGCAGTGGTATTTTAAACTTCAGCTGAGTGTCAGAATCACCTGAAGTGCCTGTTAACATATAGATCCCAGAATTTTTTATTCCACAGGTGTGGAATCAGCCTGAGATCTGAGTTTTAACAGGTTCCGGCCGGGCGCGGTGGCTCCAGCCTGTAATCCCAGCACTTTGGGAGGCCGAGACGGGCGGATCATGAGGTCAGGAGATCGAGACCATCCTGGCTAACACAGTGAAACCCCGTCTCTACTAAAAAATACACACAAAAAAAACCAGCCGGGCGAGGTGGCGGGCGCCTGTAGTCCCAGCTACTCGGGAGGCTGAGGCAGGAGAATGGCATAAACCCGGGAGGCAGAGCTTGCAGTGAACTGAGATCGGGCCACTGCACTCCAGCCTGGGCAACACAGCTAGACTCCGTCTCAAAAAAAAAAAAAAAAAACCCAACAGGTTCCCAGATGATAGTGATGCTGCTGGTCCAGAGACCATGCTTTGAGAACCACTGTGTTAGGGGATACACCTTTGTCTTGGCCTGGCCTGGGGTTCCTCTTCCCTTGCCTCATCTATCTGAAATCAAGCCCAAGGAGTGGTACTTCCGAGTTGGAGAACAAAGATGAGGCCACTGTGTTCAGCAGAACCTTAATTATCTGCTCGTGGGGTCTGCACAGGCTGGAGGGCCATTACATTAGGGGTTACACCAGAGGGCAGTCTGGCTCCCAAGGGTCAAAGTATGGAAATAAGAGCTTCAGTTGTGGAGAAGACACTCAAAAGTTGTTCAGGATATTTTCTATAAATTTAGGCCAGCTGTTGACAAATTATCTGGAAGTGATAGAAGAGTTCCAGGTTGGCAGATGGGGACATAAGTTCTGGCTCAGCTGCTACATTGCTAGTGACAGACAAGCTCCTATCCCTCTCTGGGTCTCAATTCTCCCACTTGAAAAATGGGGTTGAGGGTAGCGGACTAGAGGACGGTCAGAGTTAAATTCTATGCATAGGAAAGCAGCCTCGAGCAAGTGATTTAGGTATTTTGATCTCAGCTTCCTCATCAGTAAAATGGGATTGAGCGGCACCAACCTCAGAGGACTGCTATAAGGATTAAATGACACATGACACGCACAGAACTTATAACAATGTCTGGCATATAGATAGTACTCAACAAATGTTAACTTTTAATATTATTAACAGCGCCTATCCAGTTTGGTGATGACAGGATGTACACCTCACTGCAGCAGAGCATGAACCACTCTGTCCTTTCTGGCATCCCACATACTCACCAGCACCCACTGTGGCGATGGCGCTCTCCTGGCCAATGATGTGCTCCTTCAGCCGCTGTTCCAGGGGGAAGCGGCGCCGCTCCTCGGCCTCACGCTTCCGCTGCTTCTCTTGGTACTGTGCGGAGAGAGGGCAAATGGTTGAGGGCTGCTGGAACCATAGCACCATAGCTTCATTCTATCCCCCAACTGGGGGAAAACCAGGTCTGGGTCTCCAGCAGTCCTGCTTCATAGCTTTGGTTCATGGTCGCTGGAGGCTGGTCTAGCCCTTTCTACTTTCCACTCAGGTGGCTGCCACTCAGGGCTCTCAGCTCACTCTGCTGGTAGAGTAAATACTGCTAGCAGATTACCCTGGCTCTGGAGTCTGACAGAAGACCTGGGTCCAATCCCAGCTTTATCACTGACAAGATGTGCTTATCACCTGGAGCAAGTTATTTCACCTCAGTTTTCTCACTAGCAAATTGAGGATTAAATATTAATATGACGATATATGTAACAGGCCTAGCATCACGCTTGGCATGGAATAAGTGCTTAATAACCTTTCTCTTTCCTCTTGAAAAACGTTTTGATGTTCAAAAGACAGCTATGAATACCCCCCATTTCAATGATGCTGTATTTCTATTAAACATAATTATTCAGCAATTGCTGCATGCCCAGCCTTGTGCATGGCCATGATGAAAGGGTGGGGCAGGGGAAGAAGCAGGACTATGCCCTGTCCCCTGGGAGGTTCCAGTTGATGCTGAGGGTCTGTCATGTCTGGCCCTGAGCTTCATCCACTTCACAAAAGGCAGCAGGAGAAGCCTAAGCTTCGTTACCCGTGCAGAAGAGGAGACCTGGGCTTGCCCTCAGGCAGCTCAAAGTCAGCAGATGAGGCACAGCTTGCACAAAAATACTTCGCAACCATCTTCCTCAAGGGTGCAAAGCATGAATCTCTAGCACTGTATCTTTCACTAAAAAACACAAAAACCTACTTGAAAACAAGTTTGGTGAATGTCTGTAAGTCTGTCCCCTAAATCAATTATGAGCTCCCCAAGGACAGGCCCTATGTTTGACTCACTGCTATTTCTAGCATGCGTCCTGGCAATAGTGGAGCATCTGGTGAGTGTTTGCAAAAATGACAGATACAAAGAGGAGAGAATTAACAGCTAGATGGAGTGGTGCAGGAGTAGAGAAAGGAAGGACACGTAAGTGTGGAACATCTGTTGGGGGGCTTTCTGGGGAACAGGAGGCTTGAAGAAGCTGGAGGAGGACTGGGCCAGGAGGGAGCCGTGGGACTGTCTGGAGAACAGGCAGGGAGGAGTGAGGGCAGGGTCCTGATGGTAGAGTATTTGTGGAGGTTGGGAGCTGGAGGGGAAGGAAGCAGATCTTGAACCGGAAAGGAATGACCAGGTCTTTAGGAGGCTCCTTTTCCCCAAGCCTGTAACACTAACATCTTTCTGGAAAGACAGCTGTCAAAGTCAGGCCCTGTCACAAAAGTTGTGGTTGCAGATTGCTCCTGCAGGCAGAGAGGATAAAAAATACCTACTGCTTGGGCAGTGTTTTCCTGTTACAGTAGTGACCTTGACAGAAGTTAAAAAAAATAAATAGCAAACAATCCAATTTTGGCTGTTGCTATCAGTCTATACTGAAAGCTCCCATCAGTCCTGGGGTTTCATACGGAGCAATAATTCGGCGCCAATCCCAGCGGAGTGACAGTTGCCGGCTGGAATCCAGAGTGTCACTGTGCAGCTCCCTCAGGCGCCACATACATCACTTGGCTCTGCCGACTGCAGCCATAGATCTGCTTTTTCCTCCTCCCTGCCCACCCAGCCCCACTCAGCACTTAGGTCCACTGGGCTGGAGGCTCTGATGGTGAGATGCATACATACTAGCTGGGACAGTGCTGACTTGCAGTCGGGCAGACCATGGAAGGAGCCTAAAGGGACAGAAGCTGGCTTGCAAGGGTTTGTTGGGTCAGTTTCCTCACTTCCCTTCAGTGATGAGTCCCAGAGTATGCCTGCCTCTGGGCCTTCGCTGACACTATTACCCCACTACAAAGGTCTTCTCCCTTCCCACCAACCTCCAATGTGGTACTGTCTAGGGAGTCTTTTGTAAGGCTTTGTACCTACTCCAGTAGGTCCCTGGGACCTCTGGTGTACTTAAATAACTTCCTGTTTGTCTCTCCTTCCTGGATCATGAGGTCACTGGTTACAAGACCATGTTTATTCAGCTCTATAGTTCCAGCGCCTAGCAAAGGGCCTGGCTCATAGCAGGCGTCAATTTGTGTTGCTAACTGAATAAAGGTGACTACCGTTTGTGGAATGGCTGCTGTATGCCAGGTACTGTACTCAGCACCTCACACACAGCGTCTGCTTTAATTATTTCAGCTGTCTCCATCTGAGGTTTGGCTCTTCTTTTGGCTCACAGTGAGGCAAGTTGTGCAGAAAAGCACGCTTTGCTCCAGACAGACCTGAGTTCACCGCTCAACTTCATCTACTTCCTAGCTAGCTGACCTTGAGGAAGTTAAGCTCTCAGAATCTTAGTTTTCCTCATTAAAACACAGGATAGTATTGATAGTTTTAGCTTGCAGGATCCTTGTGGAATGCCACAAGGTGAGGATTAAATGAGATAATGCATTAATATATAAGTTCTTAGCAGAGTCTCTGGCACATAGCATTAAGAGGTAGTCTGAGTGACCAAAATGGCTACCTTCTACCTAACCCTTATTAAGCCTTTGATAAATGTGACTCCTCTTCTCCTTCACTGCATTTTGATAACAGACTATCTAATCTAGTGACTTTTTTGCTTTTGGCACTGCAATCCTTTAACTAATTTAATTGTAGGTGGAATTCCACAGATGAAAGGAAGAGTTACTCTGGCTCAAGCAGAAGCCAGGAGCCAAGTCCACTTGGTTGCTACCACTGCCCCAGAGGCAGCTCTCAAGACTCCATCTCTAGGAACCCTAGGTCTGCAGTGTGCAGTCTCAACACTCACCCGGCTCTAGAGGTGCCTCCACTGACTGAGGCAGCTCATCTTTGCTGTCAGCTTTCCTTACATGATAGAGAATTCCACCTCTGGGTACTTTCCACCCATTGGTCTGTGGGGCCTCACAGAACGTATCTTTTCCCTTTGCCATAGGCAAAGTCTAACATAACTTTTCTTTCCACTTTGTTGATTTGGGTATGACCAGTGTGGCCTCCCTAAGTCTTCTCTGGGGAAACACTTCTACTCCCTGTAACTCTTCTTCAGTGTCACGGTTTTAGGTTGTTTGGTATTCCTGTTTATTTCTTGGGCAAAGGAAAGGACTCTTAACTTCTATGGAGGTGACAGGTGGGGTGGGGAAAGTAATACCGTGAACTGGTTAGTTTTCCAGGAGGTTTCTAGATGGTCTTGGGAAAGATTCAAACCATGGCCTAAATCTCAGCACATTCTGATTCTCCCCAGCCTGGAGTCCCAAATATCTATGCCAATTCAGAAAAACCTCAGAAAATGGATCAGACTTCTTGATAAAAATGTAAAGGACACTGAGATTAAGCCAGGCAGGCAGAAGATTACTGCTTCATGTTCTTTTACCAATGCTTAACATAGAGTTTGTGCTAAAAAACATATGAAATGAAGGATTGACTTTTCATATATATATATATATTTTGAGACAGAGTCTCACTCTGTCGCCAAGGCTGGAGTACAGTGGCACTGTGTTGGCTCACTGCAACCTCCGTCTCCCAGGTTCAAGCAATTCTCCTGCCTCAGCCTCCCAAGTAGCTGGGATTACAGGCGCCTGCCACCACGTCCAGCTAGTTTTTATATTTTTAGTAGAGATTGGGTTTCCCCATGTTGGCCAGGCTGGTCTTGCACTCCTGACCTCAGGTGATCCACCCGTCTTGGCCTCCCAAAGTGCTGGGATTACAGGTGTGAGCCACCACACCCAGCAATGATTGACTTTTAAAGACCTGAGCCATGTGCCCAGCCTTATGAAAGGTTAGCCAGTGGAGTAAACTAGAGAAGGAAAAATATTTGATATGTATATATTCTATTTGAAGGAGAGGAGAAAGAAGGATGGGAGGAGCTTGGTAAGGGCTCTATAAATACAGGCTACTATTGTTCCTGTCTTTGGGGAGATGGGGAGGAAGGCTACAAAACCGAGTTCAAGGCTCTGCTCTGATAGGGACCCACTAGAGGAGAAGAGAAGGCAGGAATTCAGCCTGCAGAAGCAGAAGGCACTGAGCTGAGAGAGGTACTGTAAAGGAGCCACCCAGGAGAGCAGGAGTGGGAGACTGAGCATCTTCTTAATAAAAGCCACACACAATTAGCTTCAGAAGCCCTCACCTGGAGCCATCAGCGACCAGCTTCCCATGCTGCATCTTGGCTGGATAATCGCAGTCACTGGTTTCCATCAGTCTTAATTTAATATGGCACCCCTCCTGGCTGTGAGTGCATTTACAGGAAAGGGCTGGGAGACCGAGGCGAAGCCTAGCTGGGCTCTCTCTGTTTAGAGGTAGGTGGCTGCGCTGAGTGGCTCTGCGGGGGAGGGTTACAGAAAGGATATGGCAGGCGTCCCAACAGTTGGGCATCCCTCAGGGCAGAGGTGTGACAGTGAACCTGGCAGTGTGTTCACTGAGGGGGCAGCTGTGGTAGGGGTGGGGGTAGGCAGAACAAAACCCTGGGCAAGAATGGGAAGGTAGGTATGGAGGGGGAAGAGAAGAGAGGCCAAGCTGCTGTTTGTCTCTCAAGGGGAGGTCAGGTCTATACAGTCTACCTGCTACTCATAAATAAACTCAGGTACTCCATGCTCCTGAGTCCCTGACTCAGATGGTAACTCACATCATAGTCGGGGCTTCTACCATGCCCTGAAATGGTATGACATAGAGGCCTGGGAAGGGAGGTCAACAAAGGGAATGAGGGGATAACAGATGAGATGGTCGGGGCAGGGATGATGATGGAGAAAGCCTGGAGGAGGGGAATGATAAAACAGGAGCCCAGGAGTGCCAGCAAAGAAGTCTAGGGGATGCAGAGCACATGGGAACACAAGACTGGGAGATGAGAGAGGCACCCAAGGAATCTGAAAGTCTCTTAAACAAGTCCACAAAGTACACATCCCTGTAGAGGAAGGCTGAACACAAAGCAAGTGTCAGCCCTGTCACACTTGGTAATCACTAGGTCGGCATCCCAGATTCCACTCTCCTCTCTTCCAGTCCATCCTCCTTTTGCTGCTAAAGCCAATATTTTAAACATGTAAATCTGATCATGTCGCTCCTCTGCAAATAGCTAGGTGGATCAGAGACAAGACTGATGAGAGAAGGTTACAAAGGGTGAAGAGTGGCTAAAGTGAGAAAATGAGTTTGTGCTCATCTCAGGTGGAACTCCTGACCTCAGGTGATCCACCCATCTTGGCCTCCCAAAGTGTTGGGATTACAGGTGTGAGCCACCATGCCCAGCAATGACTGACTTTTAAAGACATGAGCTATGTGCCCAGCCTTGTGAAAGGCTAGCCAGTGGAGTAAACTAGAGAAGAAAAATACTTGATATGTATATATTCTATTTGAAGGAGAGGAGAAAGAAGGATGGGAGGAGCTTGGTAAGGGCTCTACAAGTACAGGCTACTACAGGCATCATATGAAAGGGATGTGATGTTGATTTATCTCATAACTGGTAGTCTTAACTTCAATCACTAGGTTAAGGTGGTGGCTGCCAGGTTTCTTCACTGTTATTTTTCCCTTTGTAATTAAAAAGTATCTTGTGGGGAGAGACTTTGACACTGTGTAAATATCCTGTTACTCCTCAAACTTCAACTCATTAATTTTAGCATTCACTGATTTGGGACTGGCTGTTTTAATCCTCGTAGCCCTATTAAGTTGATAGTATCATCATCCCCATTATACAGAGATGAAGTAAATTCAAGCAAGGTTCCACTTGGCAGCAAGTGTAGAGACAGAACACTAACCCTTGCAGTCTGATTCCAAAGCCTGCACCATCCACCTGGAGATAAGGAAGGACTTGCCTTTAGGGAGTTCAATCTGTTTAGGAAGATGAGACTTAAAACAGAAATTTTCTATCTGTTAGAAGTATTAATGCTTCTAGTAAAGGGCAACTTGATACATTTATTGAAAATAAACCCCACAGGGTGTTCTTGCCAGAAATGCATAATCTTGAGTTTAATCACAATGAAACAGCAGATAAACCCAAATTGAGGGACATTCTACAAAATAACAAACCTGCACTTGTTAAAATGTCAAGGTCAGCCGGGCGCAGTGGCTCACACCAGCAATCCCAGCACTTTGGGAGACCGAGGTGTGCAGATCACGAGGTCAAGAGATCAAGACCATTCTGGCCAACATAGTGAAACCTCGTCTTAACTAAAAATACAAAAATTAGCTAGGCATGGTAGTGGGCGCCTGTAGTCCCAGCTACTCTGGAGGCTGAGGCGGGAGAATTTCTTGAACCCAGGAGGAGGACGTCGCAGTGAACTGAGATCACACCACCGCACTCCAGCTTGGTGACAGGGCGAGACTCCATCTCAAAAAAAAAAAAAAAAAAAAAAAAAAAAAAAGTCAAGGTCATAAAAGTCAAGGAAAGACTGAGGAACCATTCCAGATTATTATGTTTTATTTTTCCTTTTGATTTCCACATAATAACGTTTGGATCATTCCAGATTAAAGAAGGTTAAAGAGACATGACAACCGAATGCAACTTGGATTTTGAAACCGTCTTTTCTTGTAAAGAGAATTATTAGGACAACTTGTGAGATCGGAATAACATCTGTAGATTAGTATTAATCAATATTAATGCCCTGATTTTGATGATTATACTGAGGTTCTATAAGAAAATGTCCTCTTTTTTTGGGAGATGCATACAAATATTTAGGGGTAAAGGGACATCATGTGTAAACTTAAATCATTCAGAAAAAAATTATACATATATCCTTATATGTATTAGTTATGTACATAAAAATAAAGCAAGTATGATAAGATGTTAACAGTTGGGAATCTAAGTGAAGGATGTATAGGAATTAATTGTACTATCTCTAAAATTACGCAAAAATAAAAGTTAAAAATATCAGGATAATGCCTACCCTTGGGGGATGAGTCAGGAAGGGAGTCTGAGGCAGGCTTTTGGGGTATTTCTAACAGTCTATTTCTCGATAAGGTATGTCTTGTTTGTGAAAATACAGTGAGCTGTACATTCCTGATATGTGTATCTTATACAAGTATATTTCAATAAAAAGCTTTTAAAAGTTAAAAAGAAGGCCAGGCATGGTGGCTCATGCCTATAATCCCAGCACTTTGGGAGGCCAAGGCGGGGAGATCACTTGAGGCCAAGAGTTTGAGACCAGCCTGGCCAACATGGTGAAACCTTGTCTCTACTAAAAATACAAAAATTAGCCGGTTGTGGTGTGGCCCCCTATAATCCCAGCTACTGGGGAGGCTGAGGCAGGAGAATCGCTTGAACCTGGAAGGTAGAGGTTGCAGTGAGCTGAGACCGTGCCACTGCACTCGAGCCTGGGCGACACAGCAGGACTCCGTCTCAAAAAAGAAAAAAATAAAAATAAATAAAAGTTAAAAAAAAGAGAAAGAGAAAGTTGGTTCCTAAAAAGCACTTAGCACTGTCTGGCTCATCCCATAGTAAGCCACAGGGCCAAGTACAGAGCCAGGCACATGGCAAGCTGGCACCTGTAATGAGAGGCAAAGCACAGAATGGGTTGAGCAAGGCTGAGGGGAGGAAGAACATAATCCTCCTACCCTCCTGTGTGCTCCTCCTCTCCCCTCCTGCAGGGCTGCACTCAGCTCTGAGAGGAGCACCCAGGCTCTCTGCCTGGAATGCGGGCCCAGGGGAGCATCACATCCCCAGCTGCCCCTGAAGCAAATGAAAAAATATAGAGATAGGAAATGTGCTTGTGATGCTGTCACTGGGATATGCAAATAAAATATATAGGATAGGCCTATCTGCCTAATATTCCTGCCAATGCATTCTTTGGGTGTGATTAAAATGAGTAATAAATTCCTCGTGAGTCTCAGTGCAGTGAGGATTGGGAGTGGAGATGCAGGCTGGCACAAGCACGTTCCCCTCAGCTGAATATTCATCATGGCATAGCTCCACATATTTTTGTTTTATCTGCTATCATGACAACAGAGATGTATTTCTACCTCTCCTTCGTCTCTTAGTTAAGACATGAAAATGGTCCTGGCTTTAAGTATTAAACTCTCCATCTATGAAAATCCTTCAAAGTGAGATTACAGGCTACCTCCTCTTTGAAGCTTGCCCTGCTCTCTCTGCCAGGAGGTGATCCACGCTTTCTTGGAAACTCTACCAACTCTGCAAACCCTCCTAAGACAAATCAGTCTGCAGGTACCAGAGCTAAGAGTGCCTGCCTCTCCCCCAGCCAGATGGCAAACTCAGGGATGGGGCTGGGCCTCATCACCTCTGGATATTCTCAAGGGGGTCTAAGGAGGCTTCGGCGCAGAGAATGCTGAAAGAACTGAGGAAGCCAACAGTGAGGCACACATCATTCAGACCACTTAAGGTGACAGAGATTCTAGGGTAAATGACGCATTTTAAAGGGCAGAATTAAATAAAAAATTAGGCTTATGGATAATTTTAAATGGAAAAATCACCGATAATATTAAGTGAATAAAAAGCAAATTCCAAATATAGAATAGGATCGTAACTCCTTCGGGCCAAGTAGGAAACAAAAGTGTCTGATAATCAAGGACATAATATAAGAGGGAATGGGGGGCCCTGTGGCTGGACAGTGCACACTCCCAATCTCCAAGGCATTACAATCACATTTTTGGAAAACTCTGGGTGGCTACATAAAATGTGGCTGCCAGTTTGAGAACTCCTGGTATATATGGTGGACTGTCAACCACATTTTTTTTAAAAAGGCCATCTATATAACTATACATAGATATGATCCAGAGAAGGCTAATACCATATCATAAGAGGAAACCTATTGTTCAATTCCTAATAGTCACTTATAACAACTTGGTTTTCTGTAAATCATCTGCTTGCTTTCCTGCGGCTTCAGTTTTCCCATCTGTGAAACAGGGGTAACAAGAACTACTTCACAGATTTGCTACGGGATTAGAAAAAATATATGTTTGAGCACCTGGCACAGTACCTAGATGCATTTGATAAAAACAGTATCTATTATTGTCATAATTAATTAAAAATATTAATAGTGGTTATGTCTTGGTAGGAGGGTTACAGTCTTTGAATTAAATTCAGCTCAGTTGTCATCTCTTCCAGGAGGTCTTCCTTGATAAGTTATACCACTGATGACTCAGTGGTGTCATGGTTTACTTGCCTGTCTCCCTATCAGACTGTAGCTCCTTCAGTGTTTTACTCACTGTAGCTCCTTGAGTGTTTTACTCATCAGTCTTCTTCCCATCTAGCCCAGAGTCTGGCACATAGATGTCATTCATAAATATGTACTATATTATTTCTCTTTATTTTACTTTTCTGTATCTCTAAAACTTCTATAATGGGACATATGACTTTAACACAAGTTTTCTATGAGCATAATTTGACTACAGAGTGGCAGGTGGAGGTGGAGGAGGCTGAGCTGGGTGGCAGGGGGATTGTGAGCAGACAGAAGGGGAACCAGATAAGATCAGATCAGAGTGACAGCAACCCATGTCTAGACAAACAGCCAGGAGATGCAGCCCAGGCTGGAGCTTCAGCAGCCTCCAGGCCTGAGTCATTATGTTACAGATGAAGGGCCTGAACTCAGAGGCAGTTGCTTCTTACTTACTGGCAGAGGGAGAAGAAACCAGGTCTAAAATGGTGTTCTTCCCACAAAAGCCTGCCTCACAATTTTGAAGAGGAAGCTTTTTGCAGTTTGGAGGAAAAATGCAGAACAGAATGAATGGGTGACCAAGTAGATGCTGAACCAACTGAGAGAAAGCCAATGCTGCTGACATCCAGTGAGGGCTGAGGGGTGCTTCACATAGCTAGAATTTGATGGGACAGCAAAGCAATTAGGTGGAGATGCTCAGTGGACACATTCAGAATGGAGAGAGTCCAGACTGGATGAAGGGATAAAATGCACAGAGGTGACAACAGATGAAATGGTCTTCCAGCTGAGAGCTATGGAATCCCTGGACTGGCTCCAAGTGGTTTTCTTAGCCTCTGAGGCAGCGCCTCCACGGTGGGACAGCTGTGTTAGGGCTCTTCCCCGAAACTGCTGCCCAATAAGCCTACCCACTGTGGCTCTGCCATGGAACAAATCTCATTCCCTCTCACCCAGAGCTGTTCCTGTGCTCTTCCTCTTCTGGCCAGATGCCCTATTACCATCAGCTTTCTCTCATGGCACAGTTCCTCTTGCCACCCTACTGCCCTTCTCTGCACAGATTCTAAGAGATCAATGTCTACTTCGAATATGGTGTCTATAATTGCCCTCCATGCTCCAGAAGGGTCTGACTGGCACAGGGGATTGCAGCCGCCATTTGTTCACTCTGGACATTAGCCCTGTAACAATGTGGCCAACATCAAGCCACTTCCCTTGGGCAGCTAAATTTTGTGAAGGGTCCTTCAGTGGGCCTAACCCTCCACCAGCACTGGCACTAAGGGGGCCTGTTCTCTTGCTTCAGTGGCCAGATCACTGCCTGCTCTGTCACATAAGTTCAAAAGCCACAGGTACTCTTGGCCAAGTCCAGGGCTGGTCTCTCAGGGGAAAGGTACTGGGCTTGAAAGGGGAGCTGAGGATGAGAGTGCAGTCCCTAAGGTTAGGCGCAACAGTGCTGAGGGATTTCCTTAAGGCACTTGGGGAAGTTGACCCAACCTCCCGATCTGCTCCTACGATAGCAAAATGACCCAACCTCCCGACCTGCTCCTAGGATAGAAAAATCTGAACAAAAGGAGAGAAGCACTTGCCCTCTGAAATTTAGTAGTTCTTTCTGGTCACAAGGGCCCCTGGGGATGGGTTGTGAAAAGCTAGTCACCCTTCCTAATTCCTTCCTTTCTCCAGGAGAAACTACTGCAAGACAGTTACTAAAATTATCAGGGAGGCAAACTCTGTATGGTTGATGTTGATTATCAAATATTTCCAGCTCTCCCATTCTAGGCACATGGTAGGATTACTCTTCTTGGCCCCCTTATGATTGGTTTGAAACATGGGATTAGTTCTGGCCAATGAATAGTGAGTGGAAGGAAAGGATCCTCCTTCTAGGCTGAGCATTTAACTGTGGATGTAAGACCCTTCAGAGCATCCTTTTCCCTCTGGCAAGCAACCAGCAACATTCCAGTGGGTGGCTGCTCTGCCTGCTGGGATCTCTAGGTGCCTAGGATGAATAGAGCCTGCCCTCATCCACAACCACAAGGAACATATAACATAAGGCAAAAATAAATCTTATTTTGTTTCGTTTTAAACCACTGAAATTTGGGGTTGTTACAATAGCATAATCTAGCTTATCCTGACTGATCCATATACAATCATACGTTGCCTAGAACCTTAGAAACCATTTAGTACAATGTTTTCATATCACAGAAGACTGAGCTTTAATGAGGGGAAGTGCTAGCCCAAGCTCACATGGGCAGTGAGTGGTGAAGCTAGGATCAGAACCCACATCTCTTCAGTCTCATTCCAGGAAGCTAAGTGCTTAGACTTAAGACAGAGAATATTTGCCACTAGGTGGGACCTGCCACACTGAATCATCTCAAGGTACTTCAGCCAATTTGTGGATACCAGACTCCTTGATGTTGGAAAGGGCACAAGACTAAAAGTAAAAAACCTGGTCTTTGCAGTCCCTGTCCTGTCACCGAACCTACCACATGACCTGTAGTCAAGCCTATCATGTTCAGTTTTGATGCTAACTCACTCTGGGACCAAAGGCAAGCCACATCACAGCCCTGGGCTCCAGTTTCTCCAGGAGTAAAATAAGTCAGCTGATTTAGGTTTCAGAGATTGAAACTTGTGGCAACAGCAGAGTCCCCTCAGAGGCTTCCCCAGGAGGGAAGGGCAGGCCACGTGGGCAGTGCTCTAGTCCGTCTCTCTCCTTCTACTTGAACAACTCAATTTTCCTCTGATTTATTGGCTTATGCTTTTGTAAGATTTCCCATCACTGGACATGATTTCTAAAGTTCCTGCCAGCTCTGAGATTTTGTGATTCTAGTTCTAGTTCTGTCCAGTAGTTCCTGAGTTACTT
Source organism: Trachypithecus francoisi (assembly GCF_009764315.1). Taxonomy (NCBI): domain Eukaryota; kingdom Metazoa; phylum Chordata; class Mammalia; order Primates; family Cercopithecidae; genus Trachypithecus; species Trachypithecus francoisi. The sequence continues at coordinate 63,075,342 of NW_022681473.1, forward strand.
AGCCCTGTTTTCAGGGAGTTCAAAAGTTTGGTTGGGAAGACAGAATTAGAATGGAGGATTTTTTGGCTCAGATTCTATACTAGGCTTTCTGGAGTTTGCGTGGAGGGGAGGGGAGGGGTGAAGGAATAGTTCTAGAAAGAGTGATGCTGGGAAAAGATGGTTTGATGAGGCTGTAGAATATATGAGGCCTAGGAAAAATACGACTAAAATCTTTGCTTGGGCTAAAGATTTTGTCTGGTTAGCACTCCCTCCTCTGAAAAGGACCTGGGAGACCCATCACTTCATAAACCAAATTTAAAGGTAATGCTCAGCAGCTAGAAGTGGCCAAGGCCACATCCTGGTCATGATAGGCGCAACTTCCTATTCTTGATGAGACTGGAGGCTGGATTTGTATTTAAACAGATAATAATCACCTAAGGAGAAGTGGCCTTTGGTGTAAAGCCTGACATAATTTAATGAGTGAAGGATTAAATGATGCATGGAGTGTCCACAGGCCTCCTCCCTTCTCTGAGACTTACCTTGGTTTCAGAAGTCCTCAGAAGCTTCATCACTTCCCCTTCTCGGGCATAATCCAAGGGCGTGTGTCCCATTTCATTCCTCTGCAGGGGGTTGGCTCCTGGCAAGAGAAGGATAAAAAGTCAGAGGCTCTATGAATGATCAGTGGAACCTCAGCCTTCCCTTGGAGGTGGCTTAGGGCTCTGATTTCTATGTTGAGAATGTCCATGGACACCTACAAATGGTGGAAAAACATGGGACTGGGGCTCCTACATGTGCATGCACACATGTTCCATAACATACTCCATACACGCAGATGCGTTGTACATACACAAATACACACAGCTGAACATGCTAACACAGTATGCCAAACAACTACACAGGTTAATATACCCCAGCACAAATACATGTAAACACACAATTTCATACATGTATTCATTAAAATGTCCATGTTTTCCGGGTTCACGCCATTCTCCTGCCTCAGCCTCCCAAGTTGCTGGGAGTACAGGCACCCACCACCACGCCCGGCTAATTTTTTGGAGAGATGGGGTTTCACCGTGTTAGCCAGGATGGTCTCAATCTCCTGACCTTGTGATCTGCCCACCTGAAGCCAAGGTAAGTCTCAGGGAAGGGAGGAGGCCTGTGGACACTCCATGCATCATTTAATCCTTCACTCATTAAATTATGTCAGGCTTTACACCAAAGGCCACTTCTCCTTAGGTGATTATCATCTGTTTAAATACAAATCCAGCCCCCAGTCTCCTCAAGAATAGGAAGCTGCCCCTATCAGCATACAGATAAACATTCATTCATGAAGACATATAAAGGGTTCCTTTCTAAAGCAGAGAATATCCCAAATAACAATTAAATGGTTCCCCTTCTTTCTGTTTTCTGCTGCTCTCCTTTTATGTGCTCTTACCTCTGGGCATTTCCTATCTGTCTGAGTCAGCTGAGACCTCTGGAAAAGCATGGGCACCACCAGCAACCTGTCTATGCCACTCTAGCTGTTGGTGGTTGAGTGTGTGTGGCTGGGCATTTCCTCCAATCATTAGTTCCTGTGACTTAAGGACAAAGACTTTGAGTATGACAAAAAGAAGGGGTTAGCTTGGGGCCATGTATCTACCTTGTCTCTAAGTACCGGCAGCTGACAAGCCTGTATAAAGTGTCTACTTGGTGCCAGCCTTGGCAGTTATGGAGGAAAGGTCACTCTGACTCTCTGTGCTGTCACAGCCTTCCCAAAGCCCACGTCTAAGCACCTCACTCTCTTCTTCAAAAACCATCCATTCTATTCAAGTCGGCAGACCCTGAATGAATGGGGCCTGAGGATGCAGAAGAATCAGATCTGGCCCTGCCCTAAAGGCACTCCTCTCAAGGCAGGAAGACAGAAACATAATTAGAAAACTGCTTTGTACACAGCAGATGCTCAATAAATGTGTGTTACACAGAATATTAAGGTAATAATTATCTAGTATTTTTCGAGCTTCTCTCTTGCTCAGGAAGTACTCTCTGAATAAAAGAAGGTTAAGACTCATTCCCTGCCAAAGGATATAATGGGCTGGCTGGGAAACCAATTAGCACAGGGTATGGCTCAGGGTGGGTGTCCAACCACTGTTGATGGACAGTAAAAACCAGTGTTTCTCAATCCAGTATGTGAAAACATTTATATCATGATACAGAAGTATTCCTATTCTACTTAAAAAGTTTTTTTAATTAAAAAAAATTTTTTTGGGTGGGTGCAGTGGCTCACGCCTATAATCCCAGCACTTTGGGAGGCCGAGGCAGGCAGATCACAAGGTCAGGAGATTGAGACCATCCTGGCTAACACGGTGAAACCCTGTCTCTCCAAAAAATTAGCCAGGCGTGGTGGTGGGTGCCTGTAGTCCCAGCTACTCGAGAGGCTGAGGCAGGAGAATGGCATGAACCCGGTAGGCGGAACTTGCAGTGAGCGGAGATTGCACCACTGCGCTCCAGCCTGGGTGACAGAGCGAGACTCCGTCTCAAAAAAAACAATAACAAAAACAAATGTTTAGGAGACAAGATCTCACTATGTTGCCCAGGCTAGTCTTGAATTCCTGGGCTCAAGCAATCCTCCTGCCTTGGCCTCCCAAAGTGCTGGGATTACAGGCGTGGGGCCACCGTACCCAGCCACAAGTCTCTACTTCTTCTTTTCTTATTTTTTATTTTTATTTTTTTTGAGACAGGGTCTCACTCTATTGCCCAAGCTGGAGTGCAGTGGCGCGATCTCTGCTCACTGCAACCTCCACCTCCTGAGATCAAGCAATTCTCCACCTCAGCCTCCTGATCACAGGCATGTGCCACGATGCCTGGCTAATTTTTGTATTTTTAGTAGAGATGGAGGTTTCACCATGTTGGCCAGGCTGGTCTCAAATCCCTGACCTCAGGTGATCCTTCCACTTTGGCCTCCCAAAGTGCTGGGATTATAGGTGTAAGCCACCATGCCCAGCCACAGTCTCTACTTCTTAAAAGACCCTATCAACTTATGAACAACAGTAACAATTTATTAAGCATTTACATGTGGCTGTCTGCCTGAGTGGCAGAGGAAGTGGATAAAGCTCTATAGAGATGTGGGAGGTGGAGGGGGAAGGGGCAGGCCATAGGAAATACAATCCAGGTGAAGTAAACTTTTATTATCAATAAGAAAAAACTAATTTTTTTTACACAGTATTATCTTCTAACAGGAATTTAGTGCAGAATATTGACAAATACATTGTTTTTTATTAAGATACAATTCACATACCATAAAATTAAACCTTCCAAAGTATACAATTCAAGGCCGGGCACAGTGGTTCACGCCTGTAATCCCAGCACTTCGGGAGGCCGAGATGGGCAGATCACTTCAGGCCAGGAGTTCGAGACTAGCCTGGCCAACATGGTGAAACCCCATCTCTACTAAAAAAAAAAAAAAAAAAAAAAATTAGCCGGGCATGGGGGCACATGCTGGTAATCCCAGCTACTTGGAAGGCTGAAGCACGAGAACTGCATGAACCCAGGAGGCAGAGGTTGCAGTGACCTGGGATCATGCCGCTGCACTCCAGCCTGGGCAACAGACTTGTCTAAAAAATGGAAAGGAAAGGAAAAAGGAAAGGAAAAGAGGTATATAATTCAGTGGTTTAAAATATACCATTCCAGAACATTTTCACCCTCCTCCAAAAGAAATCCCTTATCTATTATCAGACAGTCCCCCTACCCCCAGCCCCGGCAAACATTAGTTTACTTTCTGTCTATGGATTTGCCTATGCTGGATACTTCCTATGAATGGAGTTGTATAATATGTGGCCTTTTGTGTCTGACTTCTTCAAGCTTACCAGAATGTTTTCAAGGTTCATCCATGTGTTAGCATGGCTGAATAATACTCCATTCTGTGGATATACTGCATTTTGTTTATCTATCAGGTGATGATGGACATTTAAGCTATTGCCCCTTTTTGGCTATGATATAAACAGTGCCATGAACATTCACACACGAGTCTTTGTGTAGATGTACGTTTTCATGTCTCCTGGGCAGACCATTGGAGTCATGATGTAATAATAGTAACACTGCTATTTATTGAGCAATTACTCTGTGCCAGGCACTGTGCTCGGTACTTTCTATATATTTTATCAGTTAATCCTCACAACTACCCTGAGGGATAGGAATTAAAATCCCCAAGCTACAGGCTCAGAAAAGTGAAATAACTAGCCCAAGGCCACAAAGCTAGCTTTACTTGCTTGAACTAGGAGTAAAAACCACCCCCAGGTTTTCCTAACTCCAATTCTCTACTCTCACGAGGGTGACCACAATATACCCCTGACGAAAAAGCCTTCAGCTGGCCTTTGCTTTCAGGACAAAGTGCAACCTCCCTAGGAAGGAGTGTGCCTGTGGTCTTCCTAACTACTGGGCAAGTCCTCAGAAGCTCAGTCAGAGCCTCATCCTTTCTTTCAATTTTGTTGGCACTTACTGGGCACTTTCTATCTGCAAGCTTCTGTGTGCAGGATAATGAAGGACTGGCAGAGCCAATGAACAGTTTCCTTCTTTATATTTCACGACTTTATATTTCACTTCAGTATAGCAACTGATACCTTGAACACTCTCCCCTGTGAGTTCTATAAAACCACTTTTCAAGTTTTCTTTCCACTCTTGTGACCATTTCTTCTGTCTCTTTTGCAGACCCTTTAATAACCTTAAAGACTTCCTGTCTTTAAGATTATTAGGTGCTACCTAGAGTTCAAGTCCAGCACAATTCCACCTCTCCAGGAGCTCATGGGGACAAGAGATCACAGGCTGAGTGTCATCAGTGTGCTGAAGGAGGGACAGGCAGCACTGCAGCACTGTGGGGCTCAGGAAGGAACAAAGTGCTCAGGGACTTGTTCGCCTAGCCCAGCCTTCCTGGCCCAGCCCCGCTGAGCTGCTTTCTCTGGCACTCAACACTGAGGGGCTCTGCAAGGGCTGAGGGGCCAGTGGCAGAGAGCATCCTCCCCTCCCCCCAGAGCTAAACCACAGTGGAGGCAGAAAGGGAGCTGCAAAGAAGCAGTGGAAAGGTCTCTCCTTTCTTAGCCTCAAGGGGAGCTTTGTCACTAGACATGAGCTGCAGTGGAAGGGAGGGTTAGGGAGAGACCTCTGGAAGGGGAAGAATGACAAAGAGAAGAGTAGAAAAATGGTTAGGAGGAAAGAAATGGCAGAGAGAAGAGGAGGGGGAAGAGGAGAGAAGGTGACAGAGGAAGACAGTGGAAGAATGAACAGAGAGTGAGATTAGCCTCTTCAAACAAGTGCTGTCAGTGATCTATATTTGCTTACAGAATGAAAAATGTGTGCCATAAACATTGGCCACTGAGTAATTTCTAGTAGGAGTCGTGTCACTTCTCATAAAGGATGGGATGGGGACAGGTAGGACATCTCTGCACCTGGGCCAGCCAGTACAGGGGCTCCTTTTAAAGCAGTACTGCACCTGTCTCCAGCCCAGGAGGCTCTCAGGTCAGGCTCCACCTGACCACTCATGGGGAAGGCTCCCCAAGGTTCTGGAGCCTCAGGGCAGCATGTCTGCCCCCACTTTAGGAAGGCTGAGGCGGGGGTACCGTGGATAGCGTCCATCTAATATTAGGACCCCAGCCCTTCACCCTCGCTCTGACTTGACTAATTGCTGTAATAATTGATAGAACCTGACTTCTACTACTGATCGATTTCACCTCCATGGCCACAAACCATTACACTCCAATAAATAACCACGTTGGGCCTCACCCGCCTGCCCTCTCCAGGGGCATCAGGATGGCCCGTGCCCTGGCCTGACCTCCCCTTGCCTCCCACCCAGGGCCCCATCGGGCCGAGCAGCTGGTCTAGAGGGCCAGGCCTCCGGGAGCAAGTGAAAGGGCTGGATGGAGGTGGGGAGTGCTAATCGCAGGCCATCCGTCACTTCCCACTGGCTGTCTGGGGCTGGGGCAAACACCTGGAGCACCCCAGGCAGTGTGGTACAGGACCCCTCCCCTCCTCTCCCTCTCCAGATTAGTGTGTCCCAGCTTATAATATTTGATAAATAGCAGACTGGCTTCCTGGCAGCACTGCTGCGGCTGCGCCTGCCCGCTACAGCTGTGGAAGGTCACTCATTGGGGAAATATGTTTCTGTCAGTGGTATTGAAAAAAGTTTAGTGGAGTGACAGGCCTCAATTTTTCAAATTTTATTAACTCCATCCTCTTAACCATTTGTCTTGAATTCCTTTAGATTCTGGGGGATCTGTCAATAGGGCCTGGGCCAGGAAAGTCGTGTTGGGGCGGGGGGTGGGTGGTCATGGGGCTGATGCTGATTGGTGCCACTATGGCTGGTTTGGACCTCATCACCCAGGGCAAGGTAAAGCAGTGGCAATGCTGTTGGTGAGAGTGAAGGCCTGGCTCACTGGTACTGAGAGAGCCCACTCCTCTTCTCTGTTTCAGTACCTGCCTTTGATTTGACACAATTATTGACTCTCCAAGTGGAAAAATGGTGAGTTATTCTAATTCCCTAAGAAGATACTTCCTTCTACTACATCTCAAACGGGTGGTCACTCTGGCTCCTCTGAATGTCCCCAGTACCCAGCCCCAAGCTCATGGCTCTCCCAGGGGTGTCCCCCATTTAACTGAGGGCAGATTTTTCACATATGAGCCCCAGATTCTCTCACTAACTCTACTTCCATCTTGGTTCTGAAAACATCTGTTCATCTTTTAAGACTCAGTCCAGGCTTCTCCTCCAGGAAGCCTTGTTTTCCTTCCACCGTAAGTTGGGTACCATCCTCTCTGCTCCCATAGGTCTTTTGGCTTCCATCTTACTGCATTGGTCACCCTGCATTAAAATCTGTCTCAGACTGAGAGTTCTTATAAGCCAGACACTGTGTTTGATACACTGCTATATATCCTTGCATGGGATGGGAACTCAATAATATTTGCCAGATGACTGAACCATATTCTCTCCAGGTGCCATCTTCTGAGGCCACACAGAACATGGCTGTTCTTTCTGCCCCAGGAGAACCTTTCTGATAGCAAGTACAAAACCATGTACCTTTTTCCTGTAGACCAAAGTCCCCAGTTTCTTTGCTGGTCCCAGAAGCCTCTCTGCCTGGTTGGCAGAAGAGGTCAGGTCAGGCCCCGGTACCCTCTATGCTCTGTAGGTGGGAAGTGGGGAGGAAGTGGTTGGAGAGAGAGGCCCACCTGCCTTTCCTAGGGAGCGTGCTGAAATTAGGGTGGAGGTGGGATTCAGATCTTCTCCGTGCTGTTGGCAAAAGCTCATTAAGCTGAGAGGGTGGCAGGAGGCTTGTCACTCCCTCCTCCCTTGACACTACTCTGTCCTGGCCCTTGCCTACCTCAAATAATATAATGTGTATAAGAGGGCTTAACAACAACAACAGTAACAACAGTAAATGTCCTATACAAATGTGTTGGCCTATTATTATTAATAACATTGACATTCATGCCGCTCCCCACCCCTGGTTCTGTCAGCACACTGCCCTTCTAGTGATACGATTCCACTGCAATTCCCATGACTCAGCCCTTCCCTCTGAAAGAGCACTGGGCTGGGGAGCCAGTGAGGGGCTGCCTCTCCCAGCTGTGTGATCCACCAGGGCACTTGCTCTACTTCTCTGGTGGTAATGATGGCTGCCCTACCTACCTCTAAGGGCTTTGTGAGGACTAATTAGATTAACAAGTTCAAAAATGATTGGAAAGAAGGATTAGACGGGTGTACAATGTTCTTTGTAATAACTTTTACTTTCACTCTTGCTTTCCATATTTACTGCTAGCGGCTTTACCACCTTCATCCTCGTTGTCACTATTTCAGCAGTCTGTTGACTATCTCAAATTAGAAGTTTTTGTTGAAACTTCTAATTATGGGAAATCCTTCCCATGATCAGAGACATGTCAATGTGGACTGATCTATTCTTTTCGGGTATGAGCTCCCCATCAAGGAAACATTCAGAGAGAGAGTGAGAGGATGACCACAGATGAAAAGCCATGCACCTTCCCTGTCTCCACGCTCAGCTCCACTCTGTCCCCACCTGTGGTCTCTCTGATTACCCAGATCCTGCTCATTCTTCAAGGCCCAGTTCTCTCCTCCTCCAGTGATCAGCGCTCTCCCTTCTGGGCTCCTAGAGTCCTCCCTACTCACCCCTTTTCCTGGCCCTCAGTCTCAGAGTCCTGGCCTGCTACTCTCATATCTTGGTTTAGTTTTCACATCCAGTATGTACGGGGCTCCCTCAAGTCAGAACCAATTCTCCTCTACTTTCCCAGAAGCTAAAGGTGAGAGAGAAGAAACTTGTTGAGAATGCTGCAGGAAGCACAGAAGAACTGGGAATAGAGCTCTGGTCTCTTGAGCTTTTTCCATAAACCACACCACTGAGCCCTGCTCAACATACGTATGTACACAGACATTCACACTTGCAGATATGCCCCCCACCCCACCCCTGTAATGAAAAATACTTACCGGGCACTTGTTATGTGCCATATCCTGTGCTCACAATGGCCATGGATTTAACAATTTGATGAAGACAGCAGGAGATGTATAATTTTTTCTGGTTTACAGATGATTTAACTGAGTCTAGCAGAAGAGCAAGGGGAAAGGTGACAGGCTAACACTTGTTGGGTATAATGCTTTTATATACAGTGTCTGAATTATTCATCAAACAAAGAGTCTGAGAAAGTAGAGGCTCAGAAAACTAAAATAATTTACCCATGGTCATAGAGCAGATAAATAGTAAAGCTGGGATTTAACATGGGGATTTATTACACTATTCTCTCTTTTGTACATGTTTAATATTTTACATAATGAAAAGTATTTTTTTAGGAAAGGAAGCCAGGTCTGGTTTTCCACTACAAAGTGCTACCTTCCAAAGGCCTGATGACTCAAAAAGAGAGAAAAATCATCTTTTTCCCTCCCTTCCAGTGTGCTCAGATGCTCCAAAGCCAAGATAGGGGCATTTCTAGAGGTAGATTTGGGATAGACAGCTTTGTAGAAAGGGGACAAAATGAGGCTCCCTTTCCTCCCATTCAGGACTTCCCTGTCTGGGGGCCAGGGGAATGGTGACACACAGTAACTGACCTCCCAGAAGGTCATCCACAAGTCCCAGCCCCCCAGTAGATACGCTCTGATGTGATCCCTTGCCTTCAGGGAGGCAGATTTCTAACGTTCAGAGAACAGAGAGAGTTTTAATGGAATGGATCCAGACATTCCCCATTCCACTGTATGGAATCAGACTTGTTCTTGCCCTTGGGCAGAACTCAGACTAGTGAAAGACAAACAGGGATAGAAATAATGTCATTATGCAACAGGGGAGTGAGGAGATGAGGATCTCAGGGGACTGAGATGAGGATGATGATTCTTCCCCCTACGCCCCTGGTACCAGGGAGCTAGGCACTGTGCAGCTTAGGAGGTGGGAAACCACAGCACCAGCTGGAGAAGAGCAGAAGACACTACACTGAGCACTAAAGAAAAAAGGACCAGAGAAGTGGAGAAGCCTGGGGAAGGGAAATTAGAGCTCAAGGTCACAGAGACTACGAGTAGGAGAGTGGGAGCTAGAACCCATGCCTACTAGTCCAGGGCTCTTTCCACCTACACCGTTTCAGCCTCTGCCCACCCTGTAGCTTGCACTTCCTCAGCATTGACTGGAAGGACTGGCCTACACTGGACTACCACTGTTCTCTTCTGTGGTGCCAAAATCATCTTTGCCCACCACCCAGACTTTATGTTCTGCAGACTCGGGTTCATCTTCCCTGCCCTGAAGCTTTTCCAGGCCACTCAGGCCTACAGATCACTTCTTCCTTTGAACCACTAGAGTTATTATCTGATCACAGACTTTCACACATATGCCTTGTCTCCACAATCAGATGTATGACTAAGAAAGCTTTGCGAATGGCTAGAAAAGGAATGATGATGATCGCTAGGCATCAGGATGGGTTTGCAGAAGCCAAGTCATGCCAGACTAACCTCTCCTTTCTTTATCAGGAAGACCTGTTTGCTCAATCAGGTACAATTAGGCCAAATGTGGACTTCATGAGACATCTGATGAGATGTCTCGGGATAATCCTGTGGTCACAATGGAGAAATGGTACTGGATGCCAGTACCACATGGAATGCTAGTAAAAGACTGACGGACTAACCAGACCCAAGCGGGTGGGTCACTGATGGATCAGAGGTCTGGAAGGAGTTTCCAGTGGCAGCAAACACTTGGTCCTTGTTCAGCATGTTTACCTATGACATGGATATCACAGGGACATCTTCCTCATTAAATCTGCAGATGTAATTAAGGTGAGAAGGGTACCAAATATACGCGATGGAAGATTGACATTAAGAGCTAAAGCAAATGTGATGAAAGTTAGTGGAAATAAATAGGAAGTCATAGGTTTGGAAGAGAAAGTGAGGACTGTTTTGGGAAATGTGATTGAGGCAGGAAAGGGTTTACAGGCCACGTGAGAAAAATAGTTTAAGGAAGTAGGGGGTTTAGGCTGGAGAAAAGAGCTCAGGAGAACCTGCCTGACATTTTCAGATATTTCAAGGGCCATCATGTTAAAGTGGGATTAGATTCATTCTACATGAATCAAGGGTAATATTAAAATGCTTAGAAGCAGAGTTGGCTAAATTTCTAACCATTGGAACATCTAAAAATAGAATCTGAGCAGCCTCAAGAGCAATTGAGTTCTCCAGCACTGGAAGTGTTCAAGCATTAAATGGACAACCACTTAGGAGGTTTCCTATTTATATACTGGTTTACAGGTATTTTTTTTCAAGATTAACTGTTAACATGCACTTATCCATTCATTCAAAGATACTTTTTGAGTCTTCTATATGTTTGGCACCATGGTAGGTGCTAGGGATACAAAAGTGAGTAAGAAGATACTGTTCTTGCTTTTAAGGAGCTCCTCATCCAGCTGAGGGGAGATGGGCAAGTTTATTTCAGTAGTATCTTGTGCTTTGATTACAGGCCTCAGCACAGGGAAAGCTGGCTTTAGATTAAGTCAGAATTTCTGTGGACATTCAAAAATGCATTTGGTTACTAAAGGCCAGTAACCGTTTAATTAAGGCCAAATTACTTGCTTAAACTTACTACTGGCTGTGGGAATATAAGTGTACAGTGAAACAGAATTTGTGGATTTTTGTACATGACATTTTGCTCTTATACCTTGAGTTTTGGTCTTTGGCTGGGACTTGTTTATGTACCTACAGATTGTCTTACAAGTGGCTGTGGTGTCAGGGTGAAATGATTTAGCCAGCAGGGCTACCTAAGTCTCCATTTCTTACCCACTCTATGGGGACTGCTTCAACACAGACATAAACATGCTCCTGTCGTTACCTTATTGCACTCGTCACACGGGGAGGCTAGAAGGCTTGATTCAGGGATATGATTGGATTTTAAATCCCAGTCTCACAGGATTTTAATTACTGGTTTGGGGCAGCAGAGATAGGCGCTGGCTGCCTTTGGATGGAGGAGGTCGATACACCAGTCCACAACATATTGAGCCACAATGTCTGCAGACTCTATTGCTCTATTTAATCATCTTTTGCAAAATTTACAGTGGAACAGGAGGGATCAATACGGAATTTATCACATTCTCTTGTAAATATGAGCCTGGAAAGAGTTCCAGGCAGTTTGTTACTGAGTGGGAGGGAACATGTCTGCGTACAGCTGGGCATTAGGAGATGAGACAAAATCCATACTTCTTGGCATAACCTACAGACATTCAGCCTCTTAAGCCTGAAGGCAAGTTCAATGGAAAGAATGCTGATTCATTCATTCATTCAACCAACCAACCAACATACTAGAGCACCTATTTTATGCCAGACTCTACAGAGGACAGGGTAGACCCTATAGAGCTCTGGGGACATACACTGGAATTCTGCTTATGAGATCCTAATCACAGATACAGTAACACAATGGCTCTGCCACTCACTGGTGAACCTTGGTTGAGTTACTGAACTGCTTGATGCCCTTGTTTATGCATATGGAAAATGTAGCTAATAAGAGTTCCTAACTTGCAGAGTTATTTTTATTTTATTATTATTATTTTTTGAGACGGAGTCTCACTCTGTTACCCAGGCTGGAGTGCAGCGGTGCGATCTCGGTTCACTCAAGCTCCGCCTCCCAGGTTCATGCCATTCTCCTGCCTCAGCCTCCCCAGTAGCTGGGACTACAGGCGCCCACCACCACGCCCGGCTAATTTTTTGTATTTTTAGTAGAGATGGGGTTTCACCGTGTTAGCCAGGATGGTCTCGATCTCCTGACCTCGTGATCTGCCTGCCTCGGCCTCCCAAAGTGCTGGGATTGCAGGTGTGAGCCACCACACCCGGCAAGTTATTTTAAGTATTAAAAGAGATAAAAGCCTTAGTCCAGAGCTTTTATCAAAAAATGGTAACTATTGTTATTTTTCCTTCAATTACTGTTACTAACTATTCCTTCCAACAGTGGATGGGGTGTTGAACAGGGAGCCGGCTACCCTACCTCCTTAGTAGACAGAAGAGAGACTGGATGGCCATCCCAGGTTAGAGATCTGGTCAGGGCCACCAGCAGCAGAATCAGAGAAGCAGGAGGAAGAGGGTGTGTAAGGAGGAGATACATGTTAAGCTCTGTTTTTCGAAGCTTCAATTGCAATCTTTAAAACAATAAAATAGTCTTCTAAAATTGCTGTCGGGGAACAGAGTAAGAAGTGATTCACTTCATGTGGGCAAACCATGGAAAGTTACACATTAAAGATATAAATGAGTTGGATCTTGAAGGCTAAGTAGGTGGAGAAGCGGGGAAAGGACATTCCAGGCAAAGTGAATGAGGACAGGTTTGGAGGCAGGAAAAGCTATGCAAGGTAGTGAACACTTTAGTGGGCCACAGGCAGAGACAGTTCTTGTCTCCCAGGCCTACTTGGCTGCAGGCATCCTCCTGGTAGGCCCACAGGATGATCCCAACCCTGAAGCAAACAATCATCCTCATCCTCTCTTGGAAACTGGTGGCAGAAGATTCATGGTGGACTTCAGAGTGACTGCATGCTGGGTTAAACATCTGGGCTTAATTTATAGGCAGTGGGAACTGCTGAAGGTTTTAAAGCAGGAAAGTGACATGGTTTTGTGAGGTGGAGGCTGGTTTGATGGGATCCTAGAGGTAGGAAGACCAACAAGGCTGTTATAGTAGTCCAGGTGAGAGTAATGAAGCCTGAATTAAAGAAGTAGGGACAGAGGAGAGACTGGGCTAAAGATGAAATTCTAAGAAAGACAGGACTTGGTGGAAAATGAGGGAGAAGTCATCAGACATAACACTTTCTAGTTTGAGCAACCAGTAGACAACCATACTATTCATCAAAGAGAACATGGAAGAAAGTGTGAGGAGGGATGGGTTTGGACGCATTGAGGATGAGATGTCTTCGGAATATTAAGCATCAACAAAGTTATGGAAGACATGAAAATGCCTGGTTTGCTCTAAGGAAGATATGTAGATCAGTGTGGTTAGAAAGAGGTGGTATAAAAACCATGGAAATGAATATTCAAACATACTTCACATACAGAGTTAGGCAATGAAAACGACAAAAGCAAAAACTCCTGCCAAGCATTTGTGGTCAAAGCAAACCTAACGTAGAGGTTTTCTAGACGGTGGATAATGCTCTGAATAGCATGTGACACAGGCATAGGAAGTGAGGATCCTTAGCCTATTTTCATTTTGGACAAGACCCAAAATGAAAATGTTCACGACTTTCCTGGAAGTTGTGGGCTTTCAAGAGGCCAGCCCTACTCCTCTTTATCCCCACAGTATAGCACAGACTCTCCTCAGAGGTGGCAGCAGGTTCTATGGCCAGAGAGCAGCTAGGAGCAACTGTCAGTAGGGAGGGAAAGGCTCTGCATAAAGTAGAGTTCAAAGTGCACTATCAGAGCCAGAGTCCTTAGGCTTCTGCAGTCTTCCCTCCTGCAAGTGACAGCTGAGACCAAGGCATCCGAGCCTGGGGTCTGGGCTGAATTTAGCAGTCATAATCATACTGCTGACATCTGGGGCACAGCCACAGTCTTCGTAGAAGGCAGCAGCTTCTGTTCATGCACTAAAAACACATCATCTTCAAACATGCTAATCGCATGTCTGCTTCCATCTAACAACATTGAAAGGAGGCTGAAGAAAGGGCACACAATACCCACACATCTGGCTAATTCAGTTATGAGGCCAATCAATCTTGATGGGATGTCTATGAAACCCCAATCACCCCAAAGGACTGAGCTGACCAGATGTTTAAGCTTCTGTTGACCAATCCTAGCCTAATGTGCAAGGCAGAGAAGAGGGGTTATCAAGAGATGACTTTTGCTTCCACTTACACATCTATTCCCAAAGTTAAGTAGAGCCCTCTGCTTGGATGAGAAGTATCAGCACATTAAAGTAGTGGTTGAGCCAGGCTCACTGCAATGAGGTGCACTCAAATATACAGACTTTCACTCTGAACTTAAGGAAGATAGGAACTTATTTACAGTTGCCTTTGTGAACACTCACAGCAATAGAAACCAATGAAATATTTTTTGCTAATTGCACTTCTCTATATGGAGAGAATCAGAAATGTGGGGTTGGGGGAGGTAGTATCTTTAACTATAATATCAAATGTTATAGGCTATGGTTCTGGGAACAGACACTGTTTTATCTGCTGATATCTACTTCATTCAAGGCCGAAGGAATTACTCATCTCCCTCACAAAACATTTGCTTTTCTGAAAAATCAGAAGCTTCTGCCAACAAGGACTCTTCCAGTTTACGCACCTTCTTTTATGCCCAATCACAGTCACCAGGCAACCATCACCAAAAATAAAAGTGGAAAGGTGGTGGGAGATTAGGAGGAAGGAGAGAGGACAGGGATAGACCACAAACACCGGGAAGACCACTTTGACCCAGGGCTCCTTGCTGTTGCTAGTGATTCCATTTTTCTCAAGATGCTTTTCCCTCATTAATTCTGAAGATTTCACCAAGTTTGTCCCAGAGTTGAGGATGCATGACAAAACAGATGAATGGTCTTGGGTAAGAGAAACTTCCAACTTACTAGAAAGTAGTGAGAGAGAAGCAAAGATTAAAAATGAGGTCTTTATTGTGAATACCCTGTGCCCAGAACAGTAATTGGCACTCAGTAGGAATTTAATAAATACTTGCTGACTGAATAATTATAGCCCCATTATGACACAGCTGGGCTATGCTCCTTCCATTTCTGTTTGTCAGGAGAGGCCTCCTACGGTCATGGGCAATACTACTCGACAAAACCACTGCCCATGGATCTGGAGTCTTCCTTCAGCCTGAATGAGCACAGATGAAGTTGTGCTGAGAGGCAGGGCTATGAATGTCATTATGACATCCAGCAACCTCTTTTTCCTCTTCTCCATGGGTGCAGTAATCAATACTGCTGACCAATCTTGCCTCCTTTTAATTCTTTCTACCTTTAAAAAGAATTTTTTTTTGAGGCAGGGTCTCACTCTGTCACCCAGGCTGGAGTGCAGTAGTACAATCTCGGCTTATTGCAACCTCCACATCCCAGACTCAAGCAATCCTCCCCACTCAGCCTCCTGAGTAGATGGGACCACAGGCATGTCACCGCACCCAGCTAATTTTTGTATTTTTTTGTAGAGACAGGGTTTTGCCATGTTGTCCAGGCTGGTATCAAACTCCTGGGCTCAAGCCATTCGTCCACCTCAGCCTCCCAAAGTGCTGGGATTGCAGGGGTAAGAGCCACCACGCCTGGCCTTCTTTTCTACCTTGATTTCCATGATACACAATATCCATGACTTTATCTCCTTTGCACTTCATTCTTCTTTTCCAAGTTACTGAGTGTCACCCAAGCCCGAGTCCTCAGCCCTTATTCCTTTCTCTCTCTGTGAATTCTCCTTTAAAAGACAGCTCTGATTTGTATAAACAACCCTAGTGGTTCTCACTCCTGGCTATATAATAGAATCACATGGGAAGTGTTAAAACCATATCAATCCAAAGTAGGAGAAAATATTTCTATACATCACAGATAAAGGGCTAATAAACAGAAATTTTAAAAATCAAGAGAAAAACAAGACCAAAAGTCTTATAGAAAAGTAGGTAAAAGACACAAACAGACAATTCACAAAAGGAGATATAAAATGACCGTCAAACATATGAATTGATGTTCAAGTTCACTTATGATAAGAGAATCAAACTAAAATTACAATGAGGTACTATTTCTCACCTTCAGATTGGCAAAAATCCAAAAGCTTGACAATACAATCTGTTGGAGAGGCTACAAGGAAACAAGCCCTCTCATACGATGCTAATAGAAGTGTAACATGGTACAACTCGTACGGAGGAGAAGCTTGGTAATAGCTAACCAGAGGACATATGTATTTACCCTTTGACCCAGCAATACCACTTCTAAGACGTTACTGTAAAGGCATACCTCCAACAAGACCAAAATATATATGCATAAGGTTATTCATTGTGGCATTATTTGTAACTGCAAAATATTGGAAATCTCAAGGTCCAAGTATAGAATACATGGAATATACATACAATGAAGTATTATGCAGCTGTGAAAAATGAGGAATATCTATGAATTTACATGAAGTGATTTTAAAGAAATATTATTAAGTTAAAAAAGCAAACTGCAAAGAGACATATACAGTATGCTACCTTTTGTGTAGGTAGAAAAGTGAAATAAGAGGACACACAAATATTTGCTTATACAAAGAAACACAGGGAGGACAAACCAGAAAACAACAAAGCTATTTATTTAAAAGGGGCCAGGACTCACTGAGAGGGACAGAAGACGGTTGAAAGGGATACAGGAGGGAGGCTTACTTCTCTGAGTATACCTTTTGGTACCTTTGACTTTTAGAAATGAGATAGTGCTCTACACATTAAAACAATACAATTAAATCAATCAGGATAGGTAGGGGAGAAAAACCCTAAAACTGAAAGCAAATTGAAAAATCAACCCAACTGTATTTCAAATGAATAGCATAAACACACTGAAGAGGGAAAAAAGAACCCCAGTAACTCAGGAACCCAGTATTTCACTATGTACTCTCAGCCTTGGATAGACTAGTGGTGAGAATTGCAAACAAATCCTGACCTGAACTTTTAAGGAGGTTTGTTTTCTATAGTGGCATATGGGTAAAGCAGTTCTGAAGCTTTTTTAGATGTATTATAGGATTGAGCAAATGAGTAAATAAATAAATGTATCAACACTGTTTGTAGCTAGCATTGTCACTAAGGAAGAAGGACATACAAATATGAAATGTGTGAAGACAAGAAAGAACCCTGTCAGGATTAACTGGAATGTGGGGCGGGTGGCGGGGGGGGGTGGGCAGTATTGGTGTTCTCAGGATTTCTAACATATGTATGTGCATAAGAAGAGCTTGTGCTTACAGTCCCAGCTACACGGGAGGCTGAGATGAGATCACTTGGGGCCAGGAGTCTGAGAGCGGCCTGGGCAACATAGTTAGATGCTGTTTCTTAAAACAAACAAAAACAAAAATCATCCTCGGTGTATTTATGTTGTAAAGAAAAAAGTAAACAACATAGAATATCCGTGTGCATATGTATATACATGTATGTGTATATTTTAATAGATACGTGTATATACATGCGTATATACCTATATAAATAGTTCTTGGCTCTGTCAACAGAGGAGCAATGAGCACACTTGATACACAGATTTCACTCTCTAGTACAATTATCAACAAAAAAAATCCGAGGGCTCCTCAAGGAATAGCTGATTTCAGGGCAGCAGCAAGGGTGATACAAGATGAGCCTGAGACATTTCATTATGTAGAAAAATAAGAAAATGCTACATATTAAAAAAAAAAAATGTAGGTGTGCCATACTGGCCAAATATGAGGCAATAGTAGCCCCAACATAACTAAGCCTATAATAAATTTTACATTAAAATGGTAAGTACCTGCCAGGCATGGTGGCTCACGCCTGTTATCCCAGCACTTTGGGAGGTTGAGGTGGGTGGATCACCTGAGGTCAGGAGTTCAAGACCAGTCTGGCCAACATGGTGAAACCCCGTCTCTACTAAAAATACAAAAAAAATTAGCTGGGCGTGGTGGCGGGAGCCTGTAATCCCAGCTACTCTGGAGGCTAAGGCAGGAGAATCGCTTGAACCTGGGAGGTGGAGCTTGCAGTGAGCAGAGATGGCACCACTGCATTCCAGCCTGGGCAACAGAGCGAGACTCCATCTCAAAAAAAAAAAAAAAAAAGTATCTCCTCACAGCCTGGACAACATAGCAAGACTCTGTCTCTAAACAATTTTTTTAAAAAAAACTCAGCTGGGCAAGGTGGCTTATGCCTGTAACTCCAGCTACGTGGGAGCCTGAGGTGGGAGGATCATTTGAGCCCAGGAATTAGAGATTGGAGTGTGCTGTAATTGTGTCACTGCACTCCAGCTTGGGTGGTAGAACAAGACCCTATTTCAAAAACCAAAAGCTATCTCTTCACAGAGTGCTAACTAATGTCAAGGGAAAAGATCGTAACAATACAGTGGAGAAACTGGACAATTCTTTGATTGGAGATGGGGTGAGAGTAGACTTTTCTCTGAAAATTCTTGTGAATTTTGTACTATGTACAAGCATTAACTATTCAAAAAGAGGATTAAAAATAAAGCATTTATAAAATATCTCTGAGAGTGTGATACACAGAATAACTCCCCCACCCCTGCCCAAGATGTCCACGAACCCTGGAACCTGTGAATATGTTAGAGGAATATGAAGGTTGCAGATAGAATTAATGTTGCTAATTAGCTGACTTTGAGATGGGGAGATTACTATGGACTATCTGAGTGGGCCCAATATAATCACAAAGGTTTCTAGAAGTAAAAGAGGAAGGCAGAAGAGCCAGTGTCAGTGTCAGAGTGAGGAAATGTGAGAAAGATTTAACCAGTCATTGCTGGCTTTGAGGATGGATGGCAACTACATGGAGACATAGAATGTGGGCAGCCACTAGAAGCTGGGAAGACAGGAATGATTCTCTCCTAGAGTCTCCAGAAAGGAAGACAGCTCTGCCAACACCATTGGTCCAGCAAAATGGGTCCAGCAAAACCCATTTCAGACTTCTCTCCAGAACTGTAAGATAAATGCGAGGTGTTTTAAGCTACTAAGGTTTTGATAACTTGTTACAGCAGCAATAGGGCTGATACATGAGAAGAGTTAGGTGGTTGCCTCTGAGGAGGACCAGGGCTATGACAGGGAGACTTCCTTTCTACTACATGTCTTCTGGTACTACTCTAAATTTTTATCTTGTGCAATTTTTAAAGTAAAAGTCACAATGGTCACTAAACAAACACACAAACAACAGACAATCACTTCAGGAGCTCTCTATGGACTACACAACTAAGTACAAGTCCTCTGTCTCTTCCCCCAAGTTCCTCCACACCCATCTCCCTATCCCTTAATCCAGCACATGGCCAGTTTCCTCCAGGTCTCTAAATAATACACAGTATTTGTGGATCCTGGCTCCTGTGGATAGCTCCTGTTGCTGCCTCGCCTGAAAAGCTTCCTTCCTTCTCTCTCTGTTTGAATTTTACCTGTCCTTCTGGGTCTGGCTCTGGTCCCACCTCCTCCTTTAAGCCTTCTATAATGCCACACTGGTCTCTCTCCTCCTCATTCCCCATGACAGCTGTTAATTCTGGCCCTTGCTTATGCTTAATTGAAAGTCCTGTTATCTACTGTCCTGCACTGTTCTCAGTGTGGTTTGCATATGGGCATTTTCACCAAATTATCACTCTACAGGGTGTAGTCTCAAGGGAGTGCCTATATCTTTTTCTCTCTTATTTCCTGACATGCCTAGTACCCATTATTCAACAAATGTTTGCTAGGCACCTATCATGTGCTAAGGACAGTGCAAGGTGCTGGGAACACAGTACCTCAGATCCAGATCCCACCTTCTGTGAACCCACTGTTAAGTGAAGGAGGGATATATTAATGAAATAACTATAGAACTGTATGTTATGGTAAGAGTGATAAGACATACAGGATGCTTTAAGAACATGTATCAGAGGAACCAAGAACAGGGATGATGGTGGTTAGTTGTAAGAAAATAATTAATAGTTGCTGAATAAATACAAATACTTAGACAATTAGATCAGTGGGCAAGTATTCAGAATCACAAAATATTACAGTGAAAGAAAGTCTCAGATTGTAGTCCAATTATATTATTTTACAGATGAGGAAACTGAAGCTTAGGTTAGGGGAAGGATTTGCTTGACAGCAAGGCAGAGTTAGTGCCAGAACCACGTGCCAGGTCCCTTGACCCCCAGTTAGCACTTTACCACACAGGCTTCTATTACTTCAAAGGGGGTCCCTGAAGGATTTCTCAAGTGGCAAGCTCCTTTTTTCGGCTACATTTAAATAATACTCATTTCCAAAATGCAGGAAGGAGTCTGTGGTCCAAACCTATAGAGAACATCCCTGCTGTGTTCTTCCTTGGATACTGCCTGGCTTCTGTATCGAGGAAGACAGCACATGAATGCTAGAAGCAAACTCCTTTTGGGAAGGGAAACTTGGTTCTGGTCATTCCCAGTCTCAGCCTTGGAAGGGGTTTTTGCTGCTATTTTGCAGGTCCTGACTTTCTCCTTTCTTAAAGCTGCAGTGTGGTCCTTTATCTGTGCATTCTGCCCAATAGCACGTGTGCTGGAGGGGGCATGAGTGGGCTGGCAAAGGGCAGCTGGAAAATCTGATTCTGACTCAGCACTGTTTCCAGGCTCAGTGCAGGTGGAGGAGAGTGTAGGACACGGAACAGACCTAGCCCAGCCGATGTTGACCTCTCCCTCACCCAAGGGAGCCTTGGCCTCCAGCTGCCACTACTGGCGGTGATGAGGTCATGCCGGATACCAGCCAGGCTCATATGAGGACTGCTTGGAGCCGATTAAAGCCTTGATGAAATGCGGGGGCCTGGATGGCAAGTGGCTCTGGACAGCATGGGCTCTGGTGACCAGGCTCATCTCCAGCTCAACTATGCAGTGGCTCCTTGATGTCCGCAGGAGCCAGGATACAGAAATACTTTTCCCTGGGGTGAGCAAGGACAGTTCCTCATTCTATACTGGGTAAGGGGTTAAGGATAGGCTTCAGGTCACTGAGGGCCCCTTGTAGGCCTGGTCTTCCATATGGGCTACAAATACAACACCACAGAATTCCTCCACTCCCCAAAATGCCCCGGACTAGACTGCTGGATCCCTTTGGATGACTGACTAATGGCCATCCCTCTCCACAGGATTTTCTCAAGCTAAATCACAGCCTAACACCCACATTTTGAGTCTCAATGTAAATGCCATATGCTTAGCGAAGACTACCTCCACTCTTCTTCAGACTAGATTAGGTCTCATTATGCTCTTATAGTACCCTCTATTCTTCCTTAATAATACTTTTATTATTAGCTATCAATTTAGCTAATAATTAGCTGGTAATTTTGTAACTATTTGCCTAACATCTATATTCTACCAGACTTTTAAGCTTTATAAGGATGCAATAAATATTTGTTAAAATAATAACAGGAAATCAATAAAAAGGAAGGAAAGAGAGAGGTTACAGATTTTTAAATGATATTCTTTAAAAGGAAACTGTTTATACAACAGAGGGGCTCATCTCCTCTACCACACTAGCTGTGGGGTCGCTCCGGTCCTCCTGGCTTTCCAGCCTGCTTTCAGGCAACAAGTCAGACATCCAAGACAAGATTTTCTGGTTTTGAGAGGCATGGAGGATTTTTTTCTTCTTTTCTTTTTTAATAGCTTTGCTGAGATGTAATTTACATACCATAAAGTTCACCCATTTAAAGTATACAATTTAGAGGAGATGTCTCGTATACTTAGAGAGTTGTGCACCATCACCGTAATCTAATTTTAGAATATTTTCATCATCTCCAAAAGAAACCTTGTACCCATTAGCAATCTCTCCCCATCCCTCCCCCAGATAACTGCTAACATGGAGGGCCTTTAACATTTGAATCCAAACAAGAAGAACCTTTAGTATTCAATCACCTGACACAATTTCTTCATTTTATAGAGGAAAAAAGTGATGTTAGAGAAGGGCCATGTTAGAGAAGGGTGAGATGCAGCAGAACTGGGGTGGATCACAGTCCCTGATGTCTACATCATAATGGCAGTGCTCTGACCTCTCTGTCACACAGTGTGACTATATGTGTGTCAGAATGTCTTTAGTACTGGACTTTAACCTAGTTGAGGGCAGAGGCTCTATTTTGCTCCTTTGTGTCCCCTTTCTGCCTGGGAGTACCAGCAGAGCAGTGATGTTTTAAGGGTGGTCTGTGTATTGGTGCCAGAGAGTGAACTTTGCCGCCAGTTTTTGATCGGATAAACACAAACAGTAAGTATCTGGAAACTTTTATAGCAAATAGTTAGAGTAATTTTATGTCTATAGAAATTAATGACAAATTTGGGGCTATATTTTGTATGCCTTTAAAAATATAACTTTTCTTTTCCTTTTTGAATCGGAGTTTTGCTCTTGTCGCCCAGGCTGGAGTGCAATGGCATGATCTCGGCTCACTGCAACCTCCACCTCTCGGGTTCAAGTGATTCTCCTGCCTCAGCCTCTCAAGTAGCTGGGATTACAGGCACCTGCTATCATGCCTGGCTAATTTTTGTATTTTTAGTAGAGACGCGGTTTCACCATGTTGGCCAGGCTGGTCTTGAACTCCTGACCTCAGGTGATCCACCCACCTCAGCCTCCCAAAGTGCTGGGATTACAGACATGAGACAGTGCGCCCAGCCTCCCCTCATTTTTTTTAACCTGTTTCAAGTGTAACATATAAAGAAAAGCGCAAAAAGTACATAAAGATACAACTCAATTTTCACAAAATGGATACACCCACATAACCAGCATCTACATAAAGAAATAACATTACAGCATCCCAGAGATCCCCTCATGGCCTCTCCCAGTCACTACCCATACTCTCAAGGTTAAGCACTACCTTGACTTCTTATGCCATTGATTAGTTTTCTCTATTTTGGATTTTAAATGCAGGCATACAGTAAGCACTCTTCTATGTTTGGCTTGTGACCTGATGTGAGTTTGTGCTATAGTACAGAGCAAGAGTTCACTCAATCCCATTATATATTATTCCATTGTGTGACCATCCCACAATTTATTCATCCATTCAGCTACTGATAAACATTTTAGAAATGCCTAAATCATCTTTCACATTAAACATAAAGCCTATCCTAGTCCTCCTCTAAATCTTAATGATTTTCCATTGCAGGATAAGTCCAGTCTTCTCAGCATAGCTTACATTAGTGACCTTCAATATCAGCTCCAGCTTTCTTGCCCTCTGATACCCTCCAGCTCTTCTGAACTACCTGCAATATTCTGAGTAAAGTATGCTGCTTCATACTCCATGCCTTTGAACACGCTGCTCCCTCCGCCTTCCTACCTCATCCACCTGTACACTTGCATTCATCCCTCAAGACTTGGTGTGAACACCATCTCCTACATCATGCTCTCCCTGCCCTCTTCAAGATTTAAAAGGTCTTTTCTTTGTGATCTCACAGCACCTTCTATAGATCTCCATTAATACACCAGATAGCAATTCTTGGTTAAAATGTCTGGTTTTCTCACCGAACTGTGAGTTACTGAAGTGCAAAAATCATGTCTGGATCATCTTTGTTTCCTTGGTGCCTAGGGCAGGGCTTGTGGCAGCAGAGATGCTCAGTAAGTGTTTGGTAAGTGAAAGAATGCTGGAGCTGGAAGGCGTCCTTGGGATCTGCTATCCTAACTTCTTTATTTTACTGAGGAGGAGAAAGGATATGCCTAAAGGTGAAAGGATTTATTGGTGGCAGAGCCAGAACATCTGATACTTCATCCAGTGCTCATTCCCCTTCTCTGTATTGCTGGAGGGAATCAGAGTGTGGAGCTTCAACAGAGGACAGACAGCCTGAGGCAGAGCTGATTCCCTCCACATCAGGCAGTGCCACCAGATGGACAGACAGTGAAGTGGAACAAGAAGTGGAACTCTAAGTTTTGGGTCCTGACGACAAGCCAAGAGGCTGTTAAAGGTGATGGCCCCACTGGAAAGGATCTTTGCCTCAGGCAGGGATGGTGGGGAATTTAAGGACTCATTTGATGACGGCTGGTTAACACTGATAATTGAGCACAGACTTGGAGATAGGGGCAAGGAGGATTCACTAAAGTAGGTGTGAAGGAGGCTGAGAGAGGCCCCAGGGGAAGTATTAGGTTTCATTAAAGCCCAAGTGTTTCTGAAATGAGAGCACCAGTGACTGAAAAGGAAGTGGTATTATGACTATAAGGAGAAGGAAGGTAGCCAGGAGGAGGTGGCTCATAAGTGAAGCTCTAAAAAGTCAGACACATTAGGAAATTAAACAGTCAGGGAAGGGGATCAGCAAAGAGTAGACCAAAAAGTAAAGCACCACAATTCCCAAAAGAAAACCTACAGTGGTTCTGGAGATTTATCAGTGCATCCAATCCAAAAACATACTAAACCACATGCAGGGCATTGTAGCAAAGGAGATGGAGACAAAAAAAGACACAGGCCTGGCCTTCATCTACCTTGGTCTAGTAAGTGAGACTGGACCCAAATCCAGAGAAAAGGAAAGATTTCAGAAGGAAGGTGGCATGAGGCTGGGGACTGACTGGTAAAAAGAATTCCACCAGCATGAGAAATGGTCTTAAAGGGAAAAGACAGGCCGAACGAACTGCGAGAACAAAGGCACCAAGGTGGGACACAGTGTAGCTGGAGTATTAGGGCTCCAATGGGGGAAAAGGTAGGCGAGGGTCAGACTAGAGCAACTCTAAAACCAGTTAAAAACATTAGTATGGTTAGGATTTTTTTTTTTTTTTAAACGAGTGAGCACTGAGTGTTTCTAAAGTTAATAATAACAGAGACTATACAAAAAGTACCTACTCTGTAGAAGTACATATGTCCTAATCCTTACAAATCCTTAGGAGGTAGGTGGCAACACCCCCATTTCCAGATGAGGAAAAAGAACTTCAGAACAGTCAGTAATTTGCCCTAGATCACATAGCTATTAAATGGCAGGGATGGTCCCAAGATCCTGACTCCAATATTCATGCCCTTCCCTTGCAACCTCTCTTAGCTGGGGGTTCTCCTTTGAAGCATATACAAAAAAATATTTCACTCGTGATTTTCTCAATGCTTCCAAAGGTGTATATATATAGCTAGTACCATTTTAGATGCCTGGAAGAGACGTTAATTCCTGTGTACAATGGATGCCTTGGAGAATGAGGGCTCAATTCTCTGGAAGAATCTTGGTCAAGAAAAACTGCCATGATTACAGATATGTTTTATAGGAAGATGGATCTGCCAGTGGGATCACATTCCTGAAAGGACCTGGCTGCCAAAGCAACTTAACGGTCCTGGAAATATCAAGATGAGTCATCTTCAGGAACTTGAAGTATGAGACTCCAGCCACCTTCCCTGATCACTCCTCTTTCTAGTCCTACTGCCTCTTCCCCACCTTCCTCCCTCCCTCCAACCACACCTGCATTAAAGTGCTGAAGCAGAGCCTTCCTGCTGATAAGCCATCAACACAGGCAAAAGCAGCATCTTCCAAGGTAAAAAAAAAAAAACAGGTCTCTGTACTTTTCTGTGGTGGTTGAGAGTAGAAGACTGGTACTAGTTAACTCAAAACCCTTCTGGAGAACTCCAGCAAACTCCCATTATCCTTCCTGATAAGGCTTAAGCACGCCCTCCTCTGGGAAGTTTTCTGTAACTGATTCCACCTCTCTGATTACCAGGCAGAATACAGCATTTCCCCCTGTTCGTCCCCAGAGTCCCTTGTCCAGTCGCCTGTCAGAGCACCTACCCCATTATCATGGCCTGTTTCCACATCTGTCTCCTCTGACAGTGTGAGAGCCTCTCAGGGTCAGTGACAGTTTGCCTGATCTGTCTTAGGATTCCCTGAGGCCCATGGTCTCAGAGATGGCAAGTGTCTTGCCGAGGGTCACTTGATAGGGCTGAGATTTAAACCCAGGTCTGACTTCAAAGCTTGTTTCTTTTTCACTATGCCACAGCATCTCCTGAAAATGAGGCGATGTTAAGCAGTCTGTGCTAAGCTGTACAACGCTATACAAGTTTGGAGGAGGAAGTATCAGAGTAGACCAGATGACCAAGAAAGGCTTCCTAAGAGAGGGAGGCCTTGAAGAGTCTGAGGATTCAGATAAGAAAAGAGGGAACATGATGGCACTTTAGGCAGGATAGGAATGTTGTAGGTAGAGACAGAATTAAGAGGCCTTAAGGTAGGAGTAAAGGTTCCCTATTGGGGAGGAATGGAATTACAGCTGCCAGAATGAGAGTTTGAGTTCTTTACACATGTCACAACGATAACTACTTATAACAGGGCACCTACCATGTGCCTGCCAGGGGCTTTCATAAAAAATACCACCAATCCTCATGCTATCCTTATGAAACAGATGTTATTTTAGATGTACGAAAACTGAGGCTTAGAGAATTAAGGAAACATGTCCAAGGCAACACAGCTAATAGGACTTGGGATTCAAACCTAGGTTGGCCTGATTCTGAAGCCTAAGGTTCCTTTTCTGTTACTCCATGCCACCTTCTAATGGGCCAGAGAGCTTTCCACATTATCAGCCTGATGCTTCTGTCTGAACCTCCTCCCAGCTCAAATGGGGACTTCTGGTCAGACAGCAAGAGCAGCTGACTCTTCTAGCTCTAACCCTCTAAGGTCTGGGGACCCTAAATCCCAGAGGACTAAGTAATTTAAGTGTTCTGTGTGGGCCCTGTGAGCACAGGCTGGCCTCTGTATTTAGGCCTGCTTTGGATCTCACAGAATCTCCCTTGAGTTACTGCAGCAAAGCTGGTGGCAAGCACAGCCTAAGAAAACCAGATGGGGCTGGGTGCGGTGGCTCATGCCTGTAATCCCAGCACTTTGGGAGGCCCAGGCGGGCGGATCACCTGAGGTTGGGAGTTTGAGACCCAGCCTGATCAACATGGAGAAACCCCACATCCACTAAAAAAACACAAAATTAGCTGGGTGTGGTGGCACACGCCTGTAATCCCAGCTACTTGGGAGGCTGGAGGTAAGAGAATTGCTTGAAGGTGGAGGTTGCAGTGAGCCGAGATCGTGCCACCACACTCCAGCCTGGGCAATAACAGCAAAACTCTGTCTCAAAAAAAAAAAAGGCCAGCCAGATGGGCAGGAAGGTAGGCTCCCTTGCCTTTCCTGAAACCCTTTGGAGAGGGTCAGGTGAGGTCAAAAGACTCTGGAAATATTACTGGCAACAGCCCCTAGAATGATAGAGCAGGATCCTGCCTCTCGGTTGGCTGGTCACACACACAGGCAGACCAAGGGAGGTCAGGGGGAAGGGAGGTCAGAAGTTGGCAGCCTGCCGGCCCTAAGTGACGGCAACTTGTTCAGGGTTGGGAGGGAGAAATAGTGGGTTAACGGTTTCGGCCCTTGAGGCTGGGAGGCTAGGGCAGGGGGTGTAAATGGATGCTGGCTAAAAAGGCAGGTGGGAGAAATGTAAAGGTGGGGGCTAAGGGCATCTGTTCCAAGTCAACAGGCAGGAACCATGGCCCTGGAACGGCTCAAAGGGCCAGCCTTGGCCTGGGGGGTGAGGACAGAGGGAGTTTCATAAAAGGCTCTCATCTTTTCATTTCAAAGGTGTTCGATCTAGAAGTCTAGGAAGAGGGGCTCCTTATAAAGTGAATTATCTGGGGATTGGGGGAAGCAGAGAATGTAAACTACTGGACAATAGCTGGGAGTATTAACTGATTTTAAGGCACGGCAGAGAGAACGTCCTTGGTGAACACTCCAAATCTTAGCTACAAATGTCTTGCCACAGAGCTTTCCAACGGACAAAGGAAGAAGCATTCTGCTTGGGGACGTTTTCTAAGTCTCTGCTTCTGAGAGCAGCAAGTTCTCGCTGCAGAAGCATCAGTCATCCCAAGCACTGCTGCCACATCCACAAGCAGTCCTGCCCTTCAGTGGCTGTGCCCCAGACCAAAGCATATTCTGGCTGCTCTGGGGCAGGTCCCTTGCAGGCTTGGGGATACAGGCCAGGCCTGGGTTTTAAGCTAGCATGGCTGTGGCTGACAGAAAGTGGCAAGATTATATGTTCCTGGTAAGTTCCCAGAAGCCAATCAGAAGATGATCTGGGGATGCTGGGCCTGAGGAGGCAAAAGCTCTGGGACTAAAAGAACTTTCTTTGAAGACTGGTAGCTGGAAAAGTGATTAGGTAGCAAAAGACAGTTGGCATAAGTTACAAAGAAGACTACAGCTCATTAAAAAGATGTTTCAACCACGCCGGGCGCAGTGGCTCACGCCTGTAAACCCAGCACTTTGGGAGGCTGAGGTGGGTGGATCACCTGAGGTTGGGAGTTCAAGACCAACGTGGAGAAACCCTGTCTCTACTAAAAATACAAAATTCGCCAAGTGTGGTGGCACATGCCTGTAATCCCAGCTACTTGGGAGACTGAGGTAGGAGAATTGCTTGAACCCGGGAGGCGGAGGTTGTGGTGAGCCGAGATTGTGCCATTGCACTCCAGCCTGGGCAACAAAAGCAAAACTCCATGTCTCAAAAAAAAAAAAAAAAAAAGATGTTTCAACCAGTCAAGGATGAAGTAAAATGGGATTAACTCTCTGGGGAAGAAGGAGGGTTCCTTCTGTCTCTGAAAAATGTCAGCTAGCCAGCTGTTGGAGAGGGTTCTGCTGGCAGAGAGGCAGGCAATCATCAGAGTGGCCCAGGGACCTTTGAGGACCTTGCCAGTGCTCAGGTTCTATGAAGAATGATCCCAACAAGGAAGACCCTGGGGTCTAGCCCCAAGAGAGGATCCCTGGCCCTCAAAAAGCAGCAGAAGGGGCATGAACAGGCAGTCATGTACTATGCACTCACTCAGGGGTCTGTGCCCCACACATCCTGGCAAGTTGCTTCCCACCCTCTCCCAAGGAGAGGCCGGAGTGGGACATAGGGAAGTGGGAAACAAAGTGACTGGGATGTGTCTGGAAGGTAACACTACCAGACTTGGACAGGACTTGCCCAGCCTGAGTCTGGGGATGGCATATATTGTCCCTCCAATTAACTGATGTTCTCCATAGGGAGGGTATTCATTATTCAACAAATATTTATTCAGTGATTACTAAGTGCCAAGTACTATAGTAGATGCTGGGGACACTTGAACCAGTCAGCCACGGTTCTCGCCTTTTAGAAGCTCAGAGACAAGCTAGGGAGAAGGCTACTGAACAAACAAAAACAATTTCAGATTGTGACAACTAATGACGGAAAAGAATAGGGTGCCATGACCCAGAGTAATGAAAGGGGCCTGAGACTGGGGTGGGACCAAAGAGGGTGTCTTTGTGACCTGGGTTAGTAGGGATTTAAAGAGCCTCTCCTTTGTTTCATTAGCTCTGCTTTGGAGGTCATGGGGGAGAAGAGAGAACACTTTTAGCGGTAGCAGCAATCCAAAAAACTCTCATAGCATACAGAGGCAGGATGGCATGGTGCATCACACACACATATAGGCAGAGAACACACATCAGCCACAGGAGGGCAAACCACATGTGTGCACTGCCACTCGCAGCAAGCAAAGCTGCTCTCGAGGCATCCCTAGCTCTGGGAGGATAACAGGGCTCTGGGGAAGTATGTTATTTCCAGAATAGAGAGGCTGCCAAGTACTCTCTCCCCCTGCCAAACCCCACTGCACTCCTCCTCCACCTCCCCCACCCCACCCTTCCTCCACCTCTGTTCTCACCTCCATCAAGCAGCTCCTTGACAGTGCGGTAGTCATCAGCAAGGACAGCATAGTGCAAGGCCGTGCAGCCCTTGAAACTGGCGCGGTTGTTCAGCCGGTTGTTGAAGTCATCCTCTCGGGTGATCAGGACTGGAGAGACAGCAACACAAACCCTTCCATTAGCAATGACAGCATGAGTCACCAATCTCACCTGCTTTCTCATGGCATTTTAATTCACTCACTCACTCACTCACTCACTCACTCACCCACCTACCTACTCACTAAGCATAAAATGGCACCTACTATGTTCCTGGCCACCTGTGCTGGGTAAGAAGAGGCAAAACAGAGGCCAGTTAGTTCCACAGTGTTTACTGACATCTGTTATGTGTTAGGATTCATCCTGGGGACATGAAATAGATCAGATAAGGTCGCTGACCTAACTGATGAGGGAGGCAGACAATAACCAGATGTTTATAGAACTGTTTGAGATAAATGCTCTGTTACAGGTATAACAGAAGAATATACCAGAATGCTACAGGAGAGTTTAGCTCAACTTGGGCATGAAGAGAGGATCCCAGAAGACAGGAGTCTTAAAGGATGAAGAGAAGTTATGTAGGTAAAGAAAACAGGTTGGGGTAGGATAAGGGAAGAGTGGGGCAGCAGACAGAGGCTGTTTTAGCAGAAGGTTAATACACCTCTCCGCTCTGAAAATGTTTACATTCTAGTAAGTAAGTGGTTTTAATTTTTTAAAACTTAAAAAATTTATAAAAGCAATTAAATTTTTAAAATCAGAGAAAAGTACAAAGAAGAAAAGGGACCGATAGCTCAGTGACTTGAGAAACTACATGTCAGATTTTGATATATGTTCTTCCAAATTTTTTATGTGTGTGTGTATCCCCTACAACATTGGAATTTACTGTGAATGCAATTTTGTAATCTGCATTTTTACCCTTAATAATAATTACATTTCAAAAAAAAGTAAACATTTTTTTTGAAAGAAGAACAAGCATTTCATGTGGTCAAAGAACCAAAATCCCCCAGGCTCACTCTAGTGCTAATATTTGTGATTTTCTCACTCTGATTTGATACAAAATAATACAAAACCAGTCCATCACTTTTCCAAGACTCTCTGGGTTGGGTGACTTCACACACCCTGTTTACCCAGGGTGGTCCTGGTTTTCGTCTGTTGTTATAGACAGTTCCAGTTTGGACAATAAATTAGAACATTACCCCACCTCTGGGGCCCTCCCTTGGGAAATGAGACCCCACAGAGCACTCTCTCCCCTGCTCAGGCGACGGAGCTTCTTTCTAGCCCCCATGTGGAAGTTATCCAGGCAACTGTCTTACATTCCCTCCTGAGCTGAGTTTGTAGGGGTAGAATTTGGGTCCTGACTACCTGTACTTCTCTTCTCCTTGAGTCCACAGCACAGGATCTGCAGAGGACAGGTTCCTCTTACCTCTCACTGGATAAAGGGGTACACTCAGTCAAGAGGCAACCTTACCTATGTAGTCAAAAGCACCAGACAATTCCTAAACCATTCTTTTTCAAGTGGTCTTGGAATGGAGTCTATGCTTCTCCCCACTGCGCAATACTCAACATCCTATATAAAGTTCCAACAGCCAGAAGACTGCCATGCCTCTTCCTAATACTAATAGATTTTTTTTTTTTTAATGGAGTTTTGATCTGTCACCCAGGCTGCAGGGCAGTGGCACCATCTGGCTACTGCAGCCCCTACCTGGGTTCAAGGTTTCTCTGCCTTAGCCTCCTGAGTAGCTGGGATTACAGGCGCCTGACACCACACCCGGCTAATTTTTGTATTTTTAGTAGAGATGGGGTTTCGCCATGTTGGCCAGGCTCGTCTCGAAATCCTGACCTCAAGTGATCTACTCGCCTCAGCCTCCCAAAGAGCCGGGATTACAGGCATGAGCCGTTGCACCTGGCCATACTAATAGATTTCACTCACTGACCTTCTACTCTATACCTGACATGGTCACTTGACACAGTTAATCTTACTTAATTCTCATAATTACCTTACATAGTAGGTAATTATTATTCCCATTTTATAGATGAGGAAACGGAGGCTCAGAGGTCACGTAGCTAATAAGGGGTTGTCCTCACTCTTTCTCACATATCATAATGTCACCCTCAGTTTCCAAATGAAGAAATCAGAGACCAAGAAAGAAGTAGAGCCCAGATGTCCTGGTCCCAGCCTTGGCTCTTATTCCATCCTGTTTTCCTGTTTGGGTGAAGGTGCAAACACACTCTCTGCAGAATTTGCCCTTAATAGAAAATGGTCTAAGGTTTGTAGCTAGCACTCAAATAAGCTAGTGTGGATGGAAGCATTTCAAATATTTGGCCAAAATAAAGTTGGTGGAATGTGCAGCTGGAAAACAGACAACAGTTTCTTGTGGTTTATAGAATCAGTGGTCAATGAGCCTTCTACTCCTGACATGGCCTCTCCAGACTGATGAACCCCCTGCTCCTGCCCCAGGAGTGTTATCTGACCTTTCCTGGAGCAGGAAGAACAGGAAGTTAAAAGGCCTCTAACATACAAGTCCCACGTGCAATGGCATCTACACTTTTCCCATAAGAGATCCCTTTAGGACCTCAGTCAGAGATTACTAGCCCTTAGTTACAGTCTTATCAAATCATGCTAGGTGATCTTATTTCCAGTCCACTGCAGATTAGGAGAAGGAAATAAGAAGGCCAGGGAGGATGCTACAGAACCAAGCAGATTGATTAC
The DNA here is from genome assembly GCF_009764315.1 of Trachypithecus francoisi. Taxonomy (NCBI): domain Eukaryota; kingdom Metazoa; phylum Chordata; class Mammalia; order Primates; family Cercopithecidae; genus Trachypithecus; species Trachypithecus francoisi. The sequence goes on from NW_022681473.1 coordinate 63,107,727, forward strand.
AATCAAGCATTGGCCAGGCAGGCAGGGAAAAGAACAGGACAATGAAAAGCTGAAAAAGGAATTCAGAGTACAGCACCTCCAAAGACCCTAAGGGCATCACTGAACTGCCACATACGACATTAACTGCTGGATATAATGATGAACCTGACAAAACGTGATAGTTGGCTCAAGGAAGCAAGAAAGGTATAATCCATTTTACAAAGAAAACACATCACTTATTCAACAAACAACATTTAATGAGCACCAATGCATGGTGGTAGTTCCCGGAGATACAATAATAAATAAGACACAGTTCCTGACTTTCAGAAGCTAACATCCTAATGCAAGAATCAGACCACTGAGCAGACAAATGATAATACAATTTCACACATGCTATGACAGAGCTATACCCAGGGTGCTTACCATAAACAGCAGACGAACTTCAGGAACACAGCTGGGGCTATTCTGGCGCAAACGTCAGGAGAGTGCTGGTGTCATAGCCCAGCTAATAAGGAATGTCCAGAGGAGGCTCACTGCTCACCTAGGTCTCGTCTCTCATCATCACCTTTCTAATGCTCTTTCTTGTCTCTGAGCTTTTGTAAATACTATTCTACTACCTGGAACATCTTCCCCTCTCCCATTACTTCAGTTGGCTAACTCCAGTACACCACTAGGCCTCTGATTAGAAGGCCTCTGATTAGAAGTCACTTTCTCCAGTGATTCCTCCTACGTTTGAGGTAGTTATTGCTCCTAAGAGCTCCTCTAGCACCTTACGCATCTCCTAATTCTAGTATTTATTACATTCTATTGCAAGCACCTGCTTACTTGACAATTCCCCACTAGACAAAAAACTCAATGAAGACAGGAAGTGTGACTACCTTCTCCATTGCCCAGCAGTGTATGGCCGTAAGTATGTGCTTGACAAATACTTGTTGAATCAACAAATAAATACATAAAACATAAACAAGGTCTTAATATTATCTTTGGTTTTGGAACAATAAAAATAAAAGTAATACCAGTCAGCAGTATTTGGTGGGGCTCTGGAGTCAGACCACTTATGTTTCAATCCCAGTTCTGAACTTACTGACTGTGTAATCTTGGGCAATTTACTGAACCTCTCTGTGCCAGGCTCCTTTATCTATATGTGGGGATAATAATAGTAGCGCCTTCATGGGAGGTTGTAAGGATTAAATGAGACACTATGAATAAAGGGGCTGGGTACAGTGCCTAGCATATAGTAGCTCTCAATAAATGTTCGTTATTATCTCATCATGGGCTTCCAAAAGTGTATTTTTTTCCTGTGAAAAAAGGCTTCATTTGAGGAATCCTGAATATACTTCTCCTGTCAGAAAGGCACAGTGAGGTGGGCACAGTGGCTCACGCCTGTAACCCCAGAACTTTAGGAGGCCGAGGGGGGCAGATCACTTGAGCTCAGAAGTTTGAGACCACCTTGGGCAACATGGCGAAACACCAACTCTACAAAAAATACAAAAATTAGCTGGGCCTGGTGGCGCATGCCTGTAGTCCCAGCTACTTGGGAGGCTGAGGTAGGAGGATCACTTGAGCCAGGGAGGCAGAGGTTGCAGTGAGCCAAGATCATGCCACTGCACTCCAGCCTGGGCGACAGATCCAGACCCTGTCTCAAAAAAAAAAAAAAAAAAGAAAGAAAGAAAGAAAAAAGAAAAAGAAAAAAGGAAGGAAGGGAGGGGAGGGGAGGGGAGGAGAGTGAGGGGAGGAGAGGGAGGGTGGGAGGGCACAGTGAGCATGAGAATGGAGTTCTGAGTTAAAAGCCATCTGTTTCACTGGGTGTCACTCAGCAGTTTCTTTTTGACAGCCGAACCCTCGTTAAAATCCTGCAGTGGTCTCTAGATAACAAAAGCTTTATTTACTGTTCACTTCTGCAGAGGAAGGCAATCCTAGCTTTGAGTCCCTCTCGGCCTCTACTGGTCACTCCCAGGAGCCGGTGCCATCTAATGTTATGGAATGTCTAGCCTTTAAAGATGCCTTTAAGATGTGAACATGTTTCCATGAGAGGGAACCTCTATGACTAATAAGACAAATAAGAGAATAACCCCTTATGTTTGTATCATGTTTTAAAGTGTAGGGAGCACTTCAAGGCAATCATTCCCTTATCCTCATGACAATCCATGTAGGGCCAACAGTTTAAGTACTATCATCTCTATTGAACAGATGAGGAAATACAGGCTTAAAGAGGTTAGGTGGCCTGCTCAACTTGCAATGCTGGTCAGTGGTAGGCTAGGACTAGACCCTAAGTCTGAGTGGCTCCATGGCCTCTGCTCTATCTTCTGTACTGTGCAGCTTCTGCCAACGCCCACAGGCCCAAGCCTTACATAACTCAGGGTCGAATGATACAACCTGAAGCTCAGGGACTAAGCTAACTTCTTATCAAGAGTCTCTAGGAAGAAGCCTCTGGCCTCTCAGCTTCCTCTCACTGAAGACTACACAAATTAAAACCCTGCTGAGACATCACGGCACCAGTTAGAAGCAGAGCACTTGCCCCTTCTTGCCACTGCTCAGGAATGGCATCTACAATGTGTGTGTATGTGAGGGAGTTGTCTACAACCCACCAGAAAGGTCTCCGACTTTCCAACTTGGATCAGTTACTTCATCTCATCATTTTCATCTTTTCCACCACCATTCAAACTAAAAAAAAGCGTAAAGAGCTTCAGCATGAAGTGTATTCCAATTACTTTCTGTTTATTTATTTTTTTGAGATGGAGTCTCACTCTTGACACCCAGACTGGAGTGCAATGGCACAATCTGGCTCACCAACCTCCGCCTCCCAGGTTCAAGTGATTCTCCTGCCTCAGCCTCCTGAGTAGCTGGGATTACAGGCATGCGCCACCATGCCCAGCTAATTTTGTATTTTTAGTAGAGATGTGGTTTCACCATGTTAGCCAGGCTGGTCTTGAACTCCCAACCTCTGATGATCCACCTGCCTCGGCTTCCCAAAGTGCTGGGATTACAGGTGTGAGCCACTGCGCCTGGCCAAGAAACATTTTTTTATTAAATAAAATATATATAGAGATGGAGTCTCTCTATGTTGCCTAGGCTAGTCTCAAACTCCTGGGCTCAAGTGGTCCTCCTGCCACAGTCTCCCAAAGTGCTAAGATAACAGGCATGAGCCACTCACTGCACCCAGCCTTCAAACAGATTTTCCTTCCCACCTTTTTCCTTTCCTCCTCCATTCCTGCCACATAGAGGACCCTGGTGACACCAGTGTGAATCCTCAGCAGGCAGCAACATGTATTAGAAAGACCATGGGGGCTGGAGTCTGCAAGTCTGGAAAGCAAAACTGACTGTGTGACTTTATGAACATCTGTGAGATTCAGTTTCTTCATCTCCAAAACAGAGATAATATCACCTACCTCACAAGAGTCAATGGCAAACCTAACTTAAAAAATGGACAAAGGATTGGAATAGACATTTCTCCAAATAAAACATACAAATGGCCAAAGAGCACATGAACAGATGCTCAATATCACTGGCCATCAGGAAAGTGCAAATCAAAACCACAATGAGGCTGGGCGTGGTGGCTTATACCTGTAATCCCAGCACATTGTGAGGCTGAGGCAGGAGGATCGCTTGAGCCCAGGAGTTCAACACCAGGCTAGGCAACGTGGAGAGACTCCATCTCTACAAAAAATTTTAAAAATTAGCCGGGGGCTGTGGTGGCGCATGCCTGTGGTCCCAGCAACTCAGGAGGCCGAGGTGGAGGATCCCTTAAACCCAGGAAGTCAATGCTGTAGTGAGCCATGATCACACCATTGCACTCCAGCCTGGAGGACAGAACAAGCCCTGTCTCAAAATATCAAATAAGATTCAATTTATATTTAATGTCCAGATTAGGCAAATCTATGGAGACAGAAAGTAATTACTGGTTGCCAGGGGCTGGTAATAGTTGAGGAGAAATGGAGAGTGACTGATAATGAATATGAGGTCTCTTTATGGCATGATAAAAATGTTCTAAAATTAATTGTCATGATAGTTCGCACAACTCTTGTGAATATACTATATAAACCATTGAGTTATATACTCTAAATGGTGAAGTGCATATAGAACCAAAAAAGAGCCCAGCCACAGCAATCCTAAGCAAAAAGAACAAAGCCAAAGGTATCAGATTACCTGACTTCAAACTATACTACAAGGCTACCGTAACCAAAACAGCATGGTACTGTACAAAAACAGACACACACACCAATGGAACAGAATAGAGAACCCAGAAATAAAGCCACACACCTATACCCAACTGATCTGCAACGAGGTCAACAAATATAAGCAACGGGGAAAGGATTCCCTATTCAATAAATGGTGCTGGGATAACTGGCTATCCACATGCAGAAGAATGAAGCTGGACCTCTACCTCTCACCACATACAAAAATCAACTCAAGATGGATTAAAGATTTAAGTGCAAAACCTAAAACTATAAAAATCCTAGAAGAAAACCTAGGAAATACCCTTTGGGACATCAGCCTTGGCAAAGAATTTATTACTAGGTCCTCAAAAGCAAATGTGTGACAAGAACAAAAATTGACAAATGGGACCTAATTAAATGAAAGAGCTTCTGCACAGCAAAACAAACTATCAACAGAGTAAACAGACAACTTATAGAATGGGAGAAAATATTTGCAAACTATGCGTCTGACAATGGTCTAATATCCAGAATCTATAAGGAACTTATGTGGGATTTTTGTCTGTTTTGTTTTGTTTTGAGATAGAGTCTCACTTTGTCACCCAGGCTGGAGTACAATGGTGTGACCTTGGCTCACTGCAACTTCCGCCTCCCAGGCTCAAGTGAGTCTTCTGCCTCAGCCTCCCACATAGCTGGGATTACAGGCATGCACCACCACATGAGGCTAATTTTTGTATTTTTAGAAAACCCTGTTTTCTAAAACAGGGTTTCACCATGTTGGCCAGGCTGGTCTTGAACTTCTGACCACAGGTGATCCACCTGCCTCGGCCTCCCAAAATGCTGGGATTACAGGTGTGAACCACAACACCTGGCCAAGAAGCTATAAGGAAGTTAACTCAACAAGCAAAAAATAAATCCCATTTACAAAATGGGCAAAAGACAAGGACATTTCTCAAAAGAAGACATACAAGCAACCAACAAACATATGAAAAAATGTTCAACATCATTAATCATCAGAGAAATGCAAATCAAAACCACAATGAGATACCATCTCACACCAGTCAGAATGGCTCTTATTGGTGAGGCTGTAGAGAAAAGAGAATGCTTATACACTGTTGGAGGGAATGTAAATTAGTTCAGCCACTGTGGAAAGCGGTTTGGAGATCTCCCAGAGAACTTAGAACTACCATTCAACCCAGCAATCTCATTACTGGGTATATATCCAAAAGAAAACAAATTGTTCTACCAAAAAGAAACATGTACTCATATGTTCATCACAGCACTATTCACAACAGCAAAGACACAGAATCAATCTAGGTGCCAATCCATGGTGGATGGAATAAGGAAAACATGGCACTATTCCATGGGATACTACATGGAATACTACACAGCCACGAAAAAGAATGAAATCATGTCCTTTGCAGCAACATGGATGCAGCTGGAAGCCATCATCCTAAGCAAATTAACACAAGAACAGAAAACCAAATACTGCATGTTCTCACTTATTATTATTAATTTTTTGAGATGGAGTCTCTCTCTGTCGCCCAGGATGGAGTGTAGTGACACAATCTAGGCTCACTGCAACCTCTGCCCCCTAGATTCAAGTGATTCTCGTGCCTCAGCCTCCCGAGTAGCTGGAACTACAGGTGACTCGCACCACCACACCCGGATAATTTTTATACTTTTAGTAGAGTCGGAGTTTTGCCATGTTGGCCAGGCTGGTCTTGAACTCCTGACCTCAAGTGATCCACCTGCTTCGGCCTACCAAAGTGTTGGGATTACATGCATGAGCCACTGTGTCCAGCCTGCATGTTCTCCCAAAGTGCTGGGATTACAGGCGTGAGCCATTGTGCCCAGCCTACATGTTCTCACTTATAAGTGGAAGCTAAACAATGGGTACTCATGGACATAAAGATGGCAACAATAGACATCAGGGACTCTTAGAGCAGGGAAGGATGAAGGAGGCAAGGGTTGAAAAACTATTGGATACTATGTCTAGTACCTGGGTGATGGGATCAATTATACCCCAAACCCCAGCATCATGCAATATACCCAGGTAACAAACCTGCACATGTAGGCCCTGAATCTAAAATGAAAGTTGAAATTAAAATAGATTTGATACAAAATTTTTTTAAAAAAGAAATGAGGTAGGAAATCTAGTGAGGTGTGAGAGGACGGGAAGAGAAGCTTTTCTATTTAAAGCTCTTGTATCATTCATTTTCTTTCTTTTTTTTATTGATACATAATTCACACTCCATAAAAACAAATGGTGAATTGTCTAGTATGTAAATTAAATCTTAATAAAGCTGTTAGGTTAAAAAATATATGGAAGAAGGCCGGGCGCGGTGGCTCAAGCCTGTAATCCCAGCACTTTGGGAGGCCGAGACGGGCGGATCACGAGGTCAGGAGATCGAGACCATCCTGGCTAACACGGTGAAACCCCATCTCTACTTAAAAATACAAAAAACTAGCCAGGCGACGAGGCGGGCGCCTGTAGTCCCAGCTACTCGGGAGGCTGAGGCAGGAGAATGGCGTAAACCCGGGAGGCGGAGCTTGCAGTGAGCTGAGATCCGGCCACTGCACTCCAGCCTGGGTGGCAGAGCCAGACTCCGTCTCAAAAACAAAACAAAACAAAACAAAAAATATATGGAAGAAGATGAGCATATTGCCTGGCATGTAGTAAGGACTCAATAAATGGTAATAAATTTATTATTGTATCCTTTCCTCTTCCTGATGTCATTCCAATACTGCCCAGAATCACCTCTAACACTAACACTGTAGAATATGTCAGGCTCATTCCATACTAGTGCGGCCCATTTCATTCTAGTGGAGAGTCACAGGTGAGTCCTGAAGGCTAACATCCCACAACTAAGAGTCTTCCTCCAATACTCAGATAAGTAAATATACAACAGAACAGTAAGAAAATAATGGTTCCATTTATTGAACACTCACTATGTGCCCAGGTACTGTGCCAGGAACTTTACGACTATTCTCACAAGAACCCTACTAGGCTGTTACATTATTATTCCCATACAATAAATGAAGAAACTGACACTTAGAGAAGTTATGTATCTTATAAAGTCACACTGGCAGTCACTGACTGAGCTGGAAAGTTCAACTCCAAGGCTTTTAACTCTTTTTCTCTAAGTGATTACATGGCTTTATTATGCTTTCTCTTACTTATGTACATTTTACTCACACTTTACAATTCAAGCATCTTGATTTTCACTGATCTCCCTTTCCTCTATGCCTTCTGTTTACATCAAATTAGTCAACATTTCCTTTTACATAGTCTTGTGTGTTCTCAGATTGTTTCATGTGTATTCTGTTAAGCATGGCAGGTTGCTTAACAAACACTTCTTTAGTAAACAGATGTTAAGCTTGTCTCCCCAGGCAGGAAACAGGTTCTTGATGGACACACACTGTGTCTTCAACATGTCTTTATCCTTTATATAGAGAAGGCACTCATGGTCACCTAGGCTGGCGGATGGCTGGAGGACCATCCCCTACTTGAAAATGATTCTCACAGACATCATGGTTTCTGCCCATGGACTGGAAGTTTTCTCCTTAGGAATAGGACCTCACCTCATTGTCACCCCATTCTAGTGTAGCATCGGGGCTCAGAATAGAGTTGATGAATTAAAGACTGTGTCAACAATACTTATTCCACTGGAGACACCTCAAGGGCAGCCTTCCCACAGCAACCCCAAGCCCATTTTCTCTCACCTCCATGAAAGGGAAGGGGTAGACCAGGAAGGATGGCAAGGAACTTGAAGAAGACAGGCTATTGTCCCTGCCTGTGGCCATGACAGTCAGTGCAGCATCCTCTCTGGCTCAGGACCCTTCTTTTTAGTGCAGACCCAGGGAGTGCTTTCCAGAGCCCACATCCCACCTTCACATCACCAAATTCATAAGGTGGGGCAAACTTAAGAATCTGTTACTCGGTTATCTACAGACCCATCAAAACTCTGTTTTAACCTCCTCTACTTCCTACCTCTCCTAACTCTCAGAGTAGTGACATACTCACAAGTATCTAGATTCCCTTAGATTTGTCCTATAAGTACCCTGAGGTCACCCTCTTCACCCTCCTCTCCCACCCCCATCCTATCCAAAGCAGCATTCTTCGAGCTCCAGGGATTCTCTGGGGCAAGGCTGGCAACAAGAAGAAGGTGGCGGCCCTTTGCCTCTCGGCAGATATCCTACTCGGTTGGTCAAACTTGGTTCCTCTGTGTTCCCCATCTCTACACCTGCTTGCCTCTCCTCTGCCTTTTCTTCAAGATGTTAAAAACTCGCAATAAAAAACAAATACAAAATGCTGTAATTAATAGCCAATTCCAAGCCAACCCAGCATCTCTACTAATAAACCTCAATACTTGCAAAAAGAACAATAAATTCTGCCCCTCTCTGGTTCTGAGGTGGTCTCTTTTATATAGTCTGTGTGTGTATGTATGTGGCTAAGTGTGTCTACATATATATATATTTTCCTTTATTTCCCATCCAGGGAGGGGCAGAATAATGAACTGCGTGCGTCAGGGAAGATGAATCTGAGATACTAGGGAGCAGTGCAGTAAAAAGATTAAAGTGTTATTATTGTTGGGTTTTTTTCCCCCATGGTCCATTGTGACAGCTCGACCGTCATCTGTAAAAAATGTCTCAGCGAGAGATAATCATCGGAAACTCAATAAAGCGTCAGGGGGAGCCTCAGCCCCTATCAATCACTAGGTGCCTGGAAAATTTCAGCTCTCTGTCTCCCTTCCTGCTATCCATATAAATGTCTCTAATATATTTTGTGTGGTGTGTGGGACCCATCCCTGATTTGGAACTTTTGATGAAAAAATATTTATACACAAAATATGTAAATCAGTTAAAAATCATAAGACTAGTTCTTTGCCACCCAATCCTATTTTTTCTTATTTTTACAAATGCATCGAATTTGTTCTGTTTAATAAAACATGTCAACTAGTCTATCTCTCTCTCCTAGGACACAGATAGATATACACACACACACACAGAGTTTGGAGGGCTAAAAGGATAGAAATAATCAACCTAACTGGCTGACTCATTTAATCATGCAGTTGGCCAAAATGTATCCTGGTAACTCTATGGTGGCCAGAACCAGAACTATGGAGAAACGACATGTAGAAACATTGGCCCTGGAGTGTGACAAGGCTCTGAGTGAGCCTGGACAAGGATGAGGAAGGGGCTGTGACATTATTAAAAATAATAAATTGCCCACACAGCTTTTGGCCTGGCAGATTCCCAAGCCTTTGGACAAGCCAGAGATCTGAGCTGACTAAGCTGGGGGCACATGCAGGCTGATATGGTTGTTGGGTCTTATAGAAGAGCAGGAGATAGTTCTGCTGGCATTTGACATCCTCACTCTGCCTCAGTTTCCTTTATTATAGGGTTACTACCTATATTATAGGGTTACTGTGAATACAAAGTAAGTATCAATCAATATTATCTGCTACCCTTGCAGCTATCATCATCGTCATCTCATTATCACCTCCCTGTTTCTCTATCCTGAAAGGCATCAATTCCTGCAGTGCCCTCTCCTTTAGGACCTTCAAGGCTCTTCTCTGTCTAAAGGATAAAGTCCAAGAGTCTTGATCTGGCCCTACTCTACTAATGTTGCATCTTTATTGCTCATTACTCTCTAAGATGAATCTTCTGCTGCGTGCATGCTTCACCGTAACATGTTCACCTACCAGCATGAAACATAATTTTTCTGTTTCTCATATCTGAGTGGTTTTTTTGTTTTTTGAGACAGGGTTTTGCTCTATCACCCAGGCTGGAGTGCAGTGGCGTGACCATGGCTTACTACAGCCTTGACTTCCTGGGCTCAGGCAATCCTCCTGTCTCAGTAGCTGGGACCAATCCTCCTGAGTAGCTGGGACCACAGGCACATACCTGGCTAATTAAAAAAGAAAATTGGGCAGGGCATGGTGACTCATTACCCTGACACTTTGGGAGGCCGAGGCAGGCAGATCGCCTGAGCTCAGGAGTTCAAGACCAGCCTGGGCAACATGGTGAAACCCCATGTCTACTAAAATACAAAAAAGTTGCTGGGCATGGTGGCACACGCCTGTAATCCCAACTACTCAGGAGGTTGAGGCATGGGAACTGCTTGTACCCAGGAGGCGGAGGTTGCAGTGAGCTGACATCATGCCACTGTACTCCAGCCTGGGGGGCACAGCAAGACTCTGTCTCAAAAATAAAATAAAATAAAATAAAAGTTGTGTAGAGACGAGGCCTCACAATGTTGCCCAGGCTGGTCTTGAACTCCTGGGTTCGAGCAATCCTTCTGCTTCAGCCTCCCAAAGTCTTGGGATTTATAGGCATGAGCCACCACATTCGACTACTCTGTATGTTTTGAATATAGCACACCCCTTCTCTACTCACATTCAATTGCACCCACCTGTCAACCCTCCATACAGCTGTCCAAAACCTTCCGATACTTTGAGGCTCAAATGTCATTTTATTTCCTTGACTTCTTCAGCCAGAGATTCTCTTCTCTAAGCTCTGACGGTCCTTGCTATCTGTACCTCTGACTGGACCCTTTGTCAAATATTGTCTTGGTAATATCTTTTTATTATTACTAATTACTGTTCTTGCAAGCACCTTATATTTGCATAATGCCTTGTATTTTCTCAAGCGCTTTCATATATCCTCCAATTTGGGCCTTACAATAAGCCTATGGTGTAGGAAATATTATTCTCTATAGATGAGAAAATCAAGCTCAGAGAGCAAAACAGAATTGCCAAGGTCACACAATTAGGTAATGGCTAAGCCATTCCTTGGACTCTAAATACTATTTGGCTCTTTGAGGGTAATAGTTTGCTACCAGAGAAAAGTGTTTGGAAGGCTGTGTCAAAGACTGACATTCCGTTAAGAGTATAATGAGGAGGAGGATGTAGAAACAGAGGTTTACATTCACAGAATTTCTTCTATGTTCTAGGGTTTAGGTTAGGGGTAAATGTACCATACTACCTCTAAGTCTCCCAATAACCTTTCTTTTACAAATAAGGAGACAGTGCCTCTGGCAGGTATAGAAAATCGCTCCAGGTGTCAGAGTTATTAAGTGTTCTGCACACATATAATACCATAGCTTAAACACACAGCCTCTCTAGGAGTGAAGCTTCAAGTGGCAAAATAAGATCTCTAGTAGGGAGGTGAAGGCCCAGACGAGTTTTTTAAGCAGTTCAAGCACAAGACCACAACTAATACCTGTAGTCTAGATCATGTTTTCCAAAGGGTAGGAGCCTATTAGAAATGCAAAACCTCACGTCCCACCCCAGACATACTCAATCAGAATCTGAGGGCAGAGGGTCCAGGAACCTGTGTTAACAAGCACTCTAGGGGATTCTTATTTCCTTGTGAGCCTTATTATTCTCAGCTGAGTTTTTGCTCTCCAAGGGCATGCATTCTCTCTGCTATGCTTGGGTTAGGCTGGGCACACAGTGGGTGCTGGGTAGTTAACTTATACTGAGTAAAAAAGATAGTCAGATGAGACCATCCTTGGCATGTACTGGGGAGGGGGAGAAATATTACACAGAGCAGTTCCATTACCGCCAGCAGGGAGTCCTAGCCATCTCCTGAACTCCAGGGCACTTGTCCACTGGTTTGTGATGTGCCGGCTTGCACCGTCCTGTCGCCCATCTGAAGACACAGAGATGGGGAGGTCAGCTGGAGCAGGCCAGGCCCTGCAGACCCTGGAGCTGTGGGAAGGGGGCACTCAGGCTGGTGGGGTTGGTCCAGGTCCTCTACCCCCAGAAGGGCCCTATGCCAACCCAGCTTCTGCCCCACTCATCTTTATTCAGCTGCCACTTGGATCTGAGAAGAGAAGCTGATTTATAGCCCGCTCTGGCTGCATTTCTGCCGTGTTTTATTGTTTTAATTGTACATATGAGAGGCACTCAAAATGCTTGCTTGCATTTCTGACAGCCCCAGACACTCAATGTTTATAACAGTTACTTATAAGCAGCCAGCAGCATCCCGGGCTGGGCGACTTGTTTACTGTTACCACTAATTTATTACCTCCTCCATCTGAGGATTAGGGCCCCCACCCATCAGCCAGCCACAAGTGGAGCACTCCTGGAGTGGGTATGGGTAGGGCTCAAGGCACTGAAAGGAATGTGGTCGAGATCAGGGAATAGGTTGGCAGAGGAACAGCTAGGATCCTCATACTTCTCTCCACATTTATTCCATCTCACAGACATTCTAAGCTGTGCCTTCTGCTTTTTTCTTTTTCCCCGTCATTTTCATCCTCCAAAGCCCAATTCAAATCCCACTTCTTTTAAGAATATTACGTTGGGTGCAGTGGCTTACGCCTGTAATCCCAGCACTTTGGGAGGCTGAGGCAGGTGGATCACCTGAGGTCTGGAGTAAGAATCCAGCCTGGCCAACATGGTGAAACTCCATCTCTACTAAAAATACTAGTAAAATAAAAATAAAAATAAAAATTAGCCGGGCGTGGTGGTGGTACCTATAATCCCAGCTACTTGGGAGGCTGAGGCAGGAGAATTGTTTGAACCCAGGAGGCAGAGGTTACAATGAGCCAAGATCGTGCCATTGCACTCCAGTCTGGGCAATAAGAGCGAAACTCTGTCTCAAAAACAAAAAAACAAAACAAAACAAAAGAACATTACTTGCTCTGATAGTGAGCCTAGAGCTTCAAGAACATTAGAAATCACACGGCGGCACTGGAGGCCAGATAATCCAATGACCCATGGCAAGAATCCCCTTTACAGAATCCATGATGGGCAGACATCTCAGCTGTTAGTATCCCTTGAGTGGTAAGTTGCTCAATACCTCCCAGGCAGGCTTCCTGCTTTACACTTTGCTAAAACCCACCTCCATAGAGAAATTCTGCATTAAATGTCACTGTGCTTTAAATATATATATGATTATCTCTAATCATCCTAACAGCCCTATAAGATGGGTATTGTTATTCCTACGTTACAGATGAGAAAACTGAAATTCAGAGACTTTAAGTCACTTACTCAAGATCACACATCTAGTCAGTAACAGAGCTTAGATGAATCATTCAGATATCTGGTACTGAAGCCCAAACTTTCTCTAGGACACCAATGTGCCTCTGAAGATGCCACTCTGAGGGCTGGAGAGAAAGGAAAGAATAACCAGGCCAACAAGATTTCCATACCAAGCACCCTTTTACCTGAACCAGTAAGACTGCCCTCTACCCAGAAACACCAACGCTGACAAAAGTGGACCCAGCTGAGTAGGCTTCTTGCTAAAGAACAATGCTCACATGACACAGGAGAAGAGTGAAACTAGGAATGGCATAACCAATGACAAAGTCTCAGCAAGGATGGCAAAGAACTTTCTTTCCTCCCTAGGCTGTGTCTGTTCTCAGCAGGTAAAACGGACACAAAGCATCTTTGATACCTTTTAGTTTTCTTGCCTGGATCCTCTTTCCTGCTCACACCTTAAATGCTGGTATCCTGAGTAAAGGACTTGTTCTCCTACCACCCCCTCACTTTAAATACTTTCATTGGGCAATTTTGGTCACATCCATTGTTTTAACTCCCAAGCAAATGGAAAATACTCCTAAATCCCTATCTCCTGCCAAACTACTCCTTTGAGCTCTCCAGACCCACATATCTAACTATTCACTCAAACTAGAAACTGAGGTGTCACCATGCATACCACCTTTTCCATCAATTCTCACAATCCACTGAGTACTCAATCTTCTAATATTCTGCTAACATCTATTTACTGTATTCCCAAAGATCACCTTTAGGAATCTCCAGATATTTTAAATGTATTTTTGGAGGACAGGAGCATAGCTTCTTATCAGATTCCCAAAGGAGTCCATTATCCCTAAAAAGTCAAGAACCATTGATAATCTTTCCCCTCCAATTCCTCCTCCACCCTGTCAGAATGGTCCATCTAAAATGCAACTGTGAATTCGACATTGTCCTGCTTAAAATCCTTTAACGGCCTTCAGAATAGAGAATGAGCTCCCTAGAACTGCCTTACAAGGTCCTTCCCATGTGTAACCTTCTTCACTCTCTGGCCTTATTTCTTGTTGTTCTCAATCCTGCAGCAGATGATTCCACCTGCTGTCATTCCCTAACCCCCACCCAACGCCTCTGCATACACTGTTCCCTCTGTCTGGAAGGTCCATCCCTCTTAGCGTTCCTGGCAATCTCCAACTCATCCTTAAGACCCAATTCAAGGTCACTTACCCTGTGACACTTCCCAGACACCAGTCTGCTCACTTCTCAGGTGGAGCTCACCACTACTTACATCAGTGCTGCCTACATATTTGTGCAGCTACCACTGCATTTATCACTCTGCATTGTGATTTCTTGTTTACAGGCTTGTCTCTGTAAATGACTCGGAGCACTGTTGAGGGGTTAGACTATGTATAATCATTTATATAATCCCAGCAACTGGCAGAGTGCCTGACATTCAGTAAGAACACGCTGAATTATACATAAATGAAACTAATAAGCAATTACAACTGTAGAGCACTTTACAATCCATACATCACATATTTTATCTCTTGATATTCACAACAATACTAACATGGAAGAAAAGGAATGTATCATTGGAGGTTAGAGAGGTCTTTCCAAAGCCACAAACTATACCTTTCTTCAGTACTAACTGCAGGCCAAGGGCCACAGAAATATCCATTAGAAATTTAGTGAACTTCTTGGACTTAGCACTGACTCCATAGTCTACTATAATAGTGAAGGACTGTCCAACTTTCATGAGCTTGTGACCTTCCTGTGAATTTGCCTAGACACACTCGAGGGAAAGGGAATTACAGCTCTTGTTCTACTCTACCTTCTTTACCCATCCCTACAAGTCAGGTAATTTTTCATAAAAAAGTCAATCCAATACAAAAATAAGAGAACTACAGGATTCTTTTGTTTGTATTTCATCCATGAGAATGAGTCAGAGCTGGGTATGGTGTCTTGCATGCAATTGGCAGTCAATATATATTGGCTGAATGGCTAAAAAAATGAGGTTTCCTTAAACAGAAAAAAGGAAGACATGGTTAAGAAGAAGCTAAAGGCTGAGGCTGATGAGAGAGAAGAGCCCTGAGATGATTCTAAAGGACTATCACCTATCCAGGTCCAAGTCAGAACGTTCAGTGCACCAAGTTGGACAGCAGAGCACATCTAAACCGATACACCCAGGAAAATAAAGTCAGCTGCCAGAAAACTGTGGCAGACAAAAGTAACCTAGAATTAAAAAAAAAAAAAAAAAAAAGGTGGAGAGGTAGATCTTGCAAGCCACAGTGAGTTTATCAATGATTCCTGACAAACTTCTAGGATGTTATTATTTTTTTTTTTAACAGTTGGTTGTTTTTGTTTTTGTTTTGAGACAGGGTCTTGCTCTGTCACCCAGGCTGGAGTGCAGTGGCGTGATCTCAGCTCACTACAATCTCTGATTCCTGGGTTCAAGTGATTCTTGTGCCTCAGCCTCCTGAGTAGCTGGGACTACAGGCATGCACCACCACACCTGGCTAAGTTTTGTATTTTTAGTAGAAATGGGGTTTTCCCATGTTGGCCAGGCTGGTCTCGAACTCCTAGCCTCATGTGATCTGCTTGCCTCGGCCTCCCAAAGTGCTGGGACTACAAGCGTGAACCACGGTGCCCAGCATTTTGTAACAGTTCTTAAACGCTTGGGTAATTACTGGGTACCAGTATGGGTTCCCTAAGAACAATAAATCAACATGCCAGAATAACCTGATTTCCTTTTCTGGAAAGGGTTATTAGACAAGAAAATAAGACAAATGCTAGAAACATTTTAATTTTAGCAAGAAATCTGGGGAAAAAGCTCTTAAAATTTTGTGAACAAAGCAGAGGAACGGAGGATGGAAAAGAATGAAAGTTGATAGAAATACACCTGAGAATGCTGATAATGCATAAAAATTATCTTGACCATGTGCTCTAGAATTCTGTATTTAATAAAGTCCTTATAAACATTTTAATCCAAGTAAGAGCATGATGGCAGGGGATCTTGTCTGTCTAACTCATCAGTGCTTAAAACACTACCGGGTACACAGGAATGTGATCAATAAATACTTTTGAATAAATAAGTGAATCCACAGAAAGCCTACTACTAAATTTGCAGATCATATGAAATAAGAAGAGATGGTTAATATTTTAATTTGTTATTTCATAAGGGGACATGATAGCCTTTTCAAATATTTTTGTTGTCTATCTCTCCCCATCTACCTACCTACCCAGAATGTAGGCTGTCTGGCATAAGAGTTAAAAATAATCCAGAGGTTGACCAGGAAAAAGAAAAGAAAAGAAAAGAAGAAAGAAAAAAAAAACTAAGAAAAATAAATTATGTAATCTTGAACTAGGAATGCAAAAAAAAAATCATGTAGAGCAGGGTTGGCAAACTACAGCCTCTGGGCCAAATCCAGCAGGCTGTGTGTTTTTGTAAATAACATTTTCTTGAAACATAGCCACATCAATTTGTTTATTGTTTATGGCTGCTTTTGTATCACAATGGTCAAGGTAGGTAGTCACAACTGAGATCAACTGGCCTACAAAGCTTAAATGTTTACTATCTGGCTCTTTCTAGAAAGTTTGCTGACTACTGATCTAGAACGTTGAATGTGAGTATCACCCTGGAGGTTACCATTAAAACACAAAGCTACAAAACATGAATGTGGCCGGGCGCGGTGGCTCATGCCTGTAATCCCAGCACTTTGGGAGGCCGAGGCGAGCAGATCACAAGGCCAGGAGATCGAGACCATTCTGGCTAACACAGTGAAACCCCGTCTCTACTAAAAATACAAAAAATTAGCCAGGCGTGGTGGTGGGCACCTGTAGTCCCAGGTACTGGGTAGGCTGAGGCAGGAGAATGGTGTGAACCCAGGAGGTGGAGCTTGCAGTGAGCCAAGATGGTGCCACTGCACTCCAGCCTGGGCGACAGAGCGAGACTCCGTCTCAAAAAAGCAAAACAAAACAAAACAAAACAAAACATGAATGTACGTCGTGGAGACCAGTGTGACAGCAGAAGTTGGACTAGATAGATGGCTTCATAGCTTTGAGATTCTGTGAAATAAAAAAACGTTTAATGAGCCCTGCTAGAATCCTGACAGCAGATGAGAAGGCACTCGAAAGAATCCCCTCCTGTCTACCTGGCCCTGCCCTCTCAACAAATGCTCCATGTTGCTTTTTAGTGAGAGCACCTGTATTAGTTCATTTTCACACTGCTGATAAAGACATACCTGAAACTGGGAACAAAAAGAGGTTTAATTGGACTTACAGTCCTACATGGCCAGGGAGGCCTCAGAATCACGGCAGAAGGTAAAAGACACTTCTTACAGGGCAGCGGCAGGAGAAAAATGAGGATGAAGCAAAAGGGGAAACCCCTAACAAACCCATCAGCTCTCAAGAGACTTATTCACTATCACAAGAATAGCATGGGAAAGACTGGCCCCCATATTTCAATTACCTCCCACTAGGTCCCTCCCACAACACATGGGAATTCTGGGAGATACAATTCAAGTTGAGATGTGAATAGAGACAAAGCCAAACCATATCAGCACCTAAACTGAAGACAGAGCTGAGCACTGCAATGCTGTGCCTGAATGAGAAGAGGATAGCCCATAAGCTGAGTCCCCACATATCAGGCTGCAAATAGAGGGCAAGGTGGTACTCATGAAATTCTCTGTTTAAAACCTAAACACAATTCCTCCAGCTCAGTGGGGAATCCAAGGACACAAAGATTGTGGCCTGCACATGAGGAGGAAAGAAAGGACATATGGGTAGATGAGAGTTCAAATAACCATACAAAAGGCCAAGATCTAGAGAACATTCAAAAGAGCAGCTGAGGGCAGGTTGCAACTATTGTCAAGGACAGGGAAGCCTTTGTGGAGGATCTAGCCTTAGCAATGGAACCTTAAGAGAAGGACTAGGTTTAGAGAGGTGAAAGGGAAGGAAGAGGGTAACTTCACACTTTACCTGGGCAACAATGCCTTCATGCTCTTGGATACTCCTCTCATGCCACTGATTTGAGAAAACTTCTTCCTGGGGCAGCAACAACACCGCTACTCTGAGTTACCACATACCACGTCAGTCTCGCAGCCTTACAGCTCTGAAGGCTGAGCACACTGCTCGCCTTGGCTGAACTTCCCCCTAGGTCAATGTTCTGGCTCTCGGGTAGTCAGAGAGGCTGTCTGTCCTCCTGGCATCACTGCTAACACTAAAGCAGCCACTGCTCAGCCACCCTGTTGCTGGCAATCTCAGAGGGATCTCAGCCTCTGTGAATGATTCAGGACAAGGGGAAAGCAGTGGGGACAGTCTGGATAAACAAAAGCTCAAATGTAAAATACTCATTTCTGACTGCAGCCAAAGCAACCAGCTTTTTTTTCAACCCCACTTTGGATGAAGCACTCACCAGACACAACATAGACTGACTTGCTGAGGCACCCTCCAACAGACACATGATCAAGCCCTAGTGCAAACCCAAACACCCACCTTGCACATTCAGTCTCCAAGACTCACCCCACAGCCTCTTCATTCTGAAGTTCTAACCACCACCAACACAACATCCCAGACATCCCAGAGAAGGCACTGATGATGACCTCATTTTATAAGGGTAGACATCAGGGCACAGAGAAGGCCCCACTATTTGTCCTAGATCATAGAGCACGCTAAGGAGACAGTCCCAGAGACAGGATTGTATTTTACATTTATGAGGGGGGAAAGCAGTATTCATAGTAGTATTATTTAGGGACTTATGAGGCTGAGGAATCCAGTAAGGCTGTTGTCTAGTTCTGGGGCAGGAATGGGGCAAGGTAAGTCTGCAGGAAAAAGGAGAGGAACAAATCCACATTCCACGCAGTTGCCTTAATTATTTTACTGAAAGGTGCTCCGTTGTCCACTCATCTGCAGCTCTACAGGCTGAAGCACTTTCAGGAAAACATCAGTTGAAATGTACTTCCTACCCCCAATTAGGTCATGAAATCAGGCCTCTATTTCTTTCCCCAAGACTTCTTCTGAAGTGACATAAAGTTAAAGCCAAGGGACTGTGAAAAGCAGCTGTTCCAAGCCCTTTGAGTTCATGAGTCCACAGAGGTAAAGAACATGCAGGCTTTCACTCTGAGTTGCTGGTACAGCTGACACCACAGAGCAAGACTGCATGAAAGACACAAGAGGAGAGCTCTCAGAGAAGTAGGACAGCCCACACTTACCTTCCAAAGAATGGATTCCCTGTTCCTTGGCGGTCTTGTAAACACTGCTGAAATCATCTCCAAGGTTTGGATCAGCCCCGGCAGCAAGCAGGACCTGGACCACACTAGAAGAAAACACAAAGACAGAAGTGTCAAAAGCAAGAAAGGCCCAGGAGGTACAGACCCAGATCTGGAAGCATGTTTGGGGACTCATGTGAGTGATACAATGGAAAAAAACCCATGAACTCTGGGATTATAAAAGACAAGGATAGGAAAGGCAGGAATAGGAAATTTTAGCTGGATGCAGTGACTGAACTGTAATCCCAGCACTTTGGGAGGCCAAGACGGGAGGATTACTTGAGTCCAGGAGTTCAAGACCAGTTTGGGCAACATAGTGAAACTCATTTAAAAAAAAAAAAAAAAAAGGCAGCAGCCTCTGAAACTTACCAGCTGAGAAGCTTGGGACAAGTTTCTTAACACCTTTCTAAGGCCCAGTTTCCACAATTATAAAATACAAACTGTTTATCCAACAATTACTTATCAAATGCCTACCATGTTCTAGTCCCTGTTCTAGCTGCTGAGGTCTGTGACCTCAAGGAGCTAGGGCCAGTCTGCTGAGAAAACCAATAATTAAGTATAAAGTTACAGCTCAAAGTGTGATGAAGGTTACTACAGGAGAAACGTGCAGCAGAACAAGAAACAGGATCAAGAAAACCCTTACGGCATCAGCAAGATGGCAGAACAGGACTCCCCAGCACTTGCTCCCCAGCAGAAATATCAATTTGAACTATTATCTACATGCAAAAATACCTTCACAAGAGCTAAGTAAACCAAATGAGAGATTACAGCACCTGGGCGTAGCACAGGGGTAAAGAAAAGATTACCTACAGAGAGTAGGAAGACAGTTTCCCCTTACCCATATCACCCCTCCCCCAACTCCAGGCGGTACACATGGAGAGAGTTACATTCATGGGGGCAGGAGAGGGAAGTGAGGGCTCGACTTTGCCTTGGACCCTGAATCCAGGCCCACCCCAGTAAAACTCAGTGCCTGGAAGGCTCCCAAACTCCTGGTTGATACCCTCAGACTAAGCCTCTAGGCCTCCCTGGTGCCAGGCCATACCCCACAGCCCCAGGCTCCAGATCTGCCTCCTAGCCAAACCGATCTTAGCAGCCCCAGACTCTGGCCCTAGTGCCAGGCCAGCCCCAGCAGTCATGGGCTCTGGGCCCACCCTAACACGAGCCCAGCCCCTACAGTCTCAGGCTTCAGGCCCGCCTTGCAGATTCAATCTCTAGGCCCATCCTAGAGCCAGGGTAGCCTTGGTGGCCCAGGGCTCTAGACTTCCCCCAGAACTGGCTGGGGCATGAATCTAGGCTTCAGGTCTGCCCTAGCACCAGGTTGGCCTGACAGCCTTAGTTATCAGGCCTATACCAGCAGACCCAGCCTCCAGGTCCACCCCCGGCTCCAGCCCAGCCCACAGCCAAGTTAGTCCACACAGCCCAGAGCTTTAGGCCTGCCCTAGCACCACGTCAGTACCCCTGGCCTCAGGCACTGGGCCAACACCTGCAGACACAGGCTCTAGGCCTGCTCGGTTTCACACCAGTCCCTGTGGCCCCACATTCCAGGCCGGCTCTAGCAGCCCCCAGGCCCATCCCATTAGACCCAGTACTGAGCTGGCTCCCACAAATCCAGACTCCAGGATAGCCCCTGTGGACCCAGGTCACAGGCTAGCCCTCACAGACCTACACCCTCTGGGGCAGTACCTGTATATCCAGGCTCTAGACCATCACCCACAGACCCAGGCTCCGTGCCTGCCCAGGAACAGGCCAGCCCAGGCTCCAGGCCAGTCCCCATGCCACAGACTTCAGTGAACCCAAAGTCTAGGCCTGCTCCAGCAGATCTGAGATCCAGACCCACTCCGATAGATGCCAGTAACAGCCTGGCCCCCATGGACTGAGACTCCAGGACCATCCCTATATACCCACATTCCAGGCCAGCCCTTGTGGACCCAGGGCCCAGGCCAATTCCCATAAACTAAGGCTCCAGGTCTGCTCCAGTACCAGATCAACCCCCGTGGACTCAGGCTCCAGGCCCATCCACTTGGACGCAGGTGCCAGGTCAATCCCAATGACTAACCATTACCTGCAGATTCAGGCTCAAGGCCTATCCCATCACAAGGTCAGTCCCTGTGCACTTAGGCTTCAGGCTGGCCCCCACAGATACAGGCTCTAGGCCTACCCCTGTGGTCCCAATCAACAGGTCCACTCCAATGGCACCAGGCTCCAAGCTCAACCCTAAGGACCAAGGCACCGGGCCAACTCACCTGCTGACCTAGGCACCAGGCCAGCCTGCCTGAGGACTCTAGCACCAAGCTCATTCATGAACCACACAAGACAGCCTGTCCCGAATCTCTGGACAGGCTGAATCTCTTTCCCAGGCAAAGCCAATCTGCAAAGACTAGGGTAAGTCCCTACTTTTTCACATGTTCAGACACCAAAGCATGGCCACAAGAATCAAGAACAATCAGGGAAACTTGATCCCACCCAAAGAACAAAATGAAGGATCAGTAACCAACCCTAAAGAAATGGATATTCATGACCTGCCTCACAAATAATTCAAAATAATTGTTTTAAGAAAGTTTAGCAAACATTAAGAAAATATAGAGAAACAATTTAACAAAATCAGGAGAACAATAAATATTCCAAACAAATTTAAGAGATTGAAATTATGTTTTTAAAAAACATCAAAAGAAATCCTGGAGCTGAAAAATATAATGAATCAAATGAAACTGCAATATAGAGCATGAACAGCAGAACTGATCAAGCAGAAGACAGAATATGTGAACTCAAAAATGAGCTATTTGAAAATAGGAAGACGAGGCCGGGCACAGTGGCTCAAGCCTGTAATCCCAGCACTTTGGGAGGCCGAGGCGGGTGGATCACGAGGTCAGGAGATCAAGACCATCCTGGTTAACACGGTGAAACCCCGTCTCTACTAAAAATACAAAAAACTAGCCGGGCTTGGTGGCGGGCGCCTGTAGTCCCAGCTACTCGGAGGCTGAGGCAGGAGAATGGCGTGAACCCGGGAGGCAGAGCTTGCAGTGAGCCGAGATCACGCCACTGCACTCCAGCCTGGGCGACACAGCAAGACTCCGTCTCAAGAAAACAAACAAAAAAAAGAAAATAGGAAGACGAATGGCTTCCAATAAGATTCAGTCTAAATAAGACTACACCAAGACATATTATAATCAAACTATCCCAAAAATTAAAGACAAAGAAGGATTCTGAAAGCAGTGAGAGCAAAAAAGCAAGTAATACATAAGGGACTTCCAATAAGGATGACAGTGGATTTCACATTATAAACCTTATGGGCCAGGAGAGAACAGGATGATAGATTCTGTTCATGAAATGAAAAAAAACCCTGTCAACTAAGAAGACTATAACCAGCAAAACTATTCTTCAGAAATCAAGGAAAGATAAAGACTTTCCCAGAGAAATGAAAGCTGAGGGAGTTTATCACCACGAGACCTGTCTTATATTTCTTAGACAGGTCTGATGGTGATAAATTTATAAGAAATGCTAAAGAGAGTGCTTCATGTTGAAAGAAAAGGATGCTAATTAGCAACACAAAAACATAAAAGTATAAAACTCACTGGAAGCCTGAGAAACATGCTGAAACCCCATCTCTACCAAAAACAGACAAATACAAACATCAGCCAGGCATGGTGTTACATGCCAGTAGTCTCAGCTACTTGGGAGGCTGAGGTAGGAAAATCACTTGAGCTTGAGGGGCAGAGATTGTAGTGAGCTAAGATCAACCACTACACTCCAGCCTGGGTGACAGAGTGAGACTCTATCTCAAAACAAACAAACAAAACACCCAAAAGACCTCACTGGTAATGGTAAGCACATAGTCAAATTCAGAATACTATGATACTGTAAATGGTGGTAAGTAGATCACTTTTATCTTTAGTATTAAGGTCAAAATACAAAACTGCTAAAAATAATAGCTACAATAATTTGTTAAGGGATATATAATACAAAATATGTAAATTGTGACACTAAAAATACAGAATATGTTTGTGGCGGGTGTGGAATAAGTGTAAAGTAACCACAAAACAAAGCCTAAAGTAGATTCATAAAAGGTAAAAAGTAAGGAATATAAGTATACTACTAAAGAAAATCACCTAAAGGGGGCAGTTCCAAGATGGCTGAATAGGAAGAGCTCCAGCCTCCAGCTCCCAGCATGAGCGACACAGAAGACGGGTGATTTCTACATTTCCAACTGAGGTACCAGGTTCATCTCACTGGGGAGTGTCAGAGAGTGGGTTCAGCACAGTGGGTGCAGCCCAACAAGCGAGAGCCCAAGGCACTGCCTCAACCAGGAGGCGCAAGGGGGAAGGAAATTCCCTTTCCTAGACAAGGGAAACTGTGACACACAACACCTGGAAAACTGGGTCACTCCCACCCTAATACTGTGCTTTACAAAGGGTCTTAGCAAATGGCACACCAGGAGATTATATCCTGCGCCTGGCTGGGAGGGTCCCACGCCCATGGAGCCTCCCTCATTGCTAGCACAGCAGTCTGAGATCTAACTGCAAGGCGGCAGCAAGGCTGGGGGAGGGGTGCCCACCATTGCTGAGGCTTAGGTAAGTAAACAAAGCCCCCGGGAAGCTCGAACTGGGTGGAGCCCACCGCAGCTCAAGGAGGCCTGCCTGCCTCTGTAGACTCCACCTCTGGGGACAGGGCATAGGCAAACAAAAGGCAGCAGAAACCTCTGCAGATGTAAATGTCTCTGTCTGACAGCTTTGAAGAGAGTAGTGGTTCTCCCAGCATGGAGTTTGAGATCTGATAACAGACAGACTGCCTGCTCAAGTAGGTCCCTGATCCCCAAGTAGCCTAACTGGGAGACATCCCCCACTAGGGGCAGACTGACACCTCACACCTCACACGGCCAGGTACACCTCTGAGATGAAGCTATCAGAGGAACGATCAGACAGCAACATTAGCCATTCAGCAATATTCACTTTTCTGCAGCCTCCGCTGCTGATACCCAGACAAACAGGGTCTGCAGTGAACCTCAAGCAAACTCCAACAGACCTGCAGCTGAGGGTCCTGACTGTTAGAAGGAAAACTAACAAACAGAAAGGACATCTACACCTAAACCCCATCTGTATGTCACCATCATCAAAGACCACAGGTAGATAAAATCACAAAGATGGGGAAAAAGCAGTGCAGAAAAGTTGGAAATTCTAAAAATCAGAGCGCCTCTCCTCTCCCCTTCCAAAGGAATGCAGCTCCTCGCCAGCAACGGAACAAAGCTGCTTGGAGAAAGACTTTGACGAGCTGAGAGAAGAAGGCTTCAGACAATCAAACTTCTCTGAGCTAAAGGAGGAAGCACGAACCCAGCACAAAGAAGCTAAAAACTTTGAAAAAAGATTTGATGAATGGCTAACTAGAATAACCACTGTAGGGAAGTCCTTAAAAGACCTGATAGAGATGAAAACCATGACACGAGAACTACGTGACAAATGCATAAGCTTCAGTAACCAACTTGATCAACTGCAAGAAAGGATATCAGTAATTGAAGATCAAATGAATGAAATGAAGCGAGAAGAGAAGTTTAAAGAAAAAAGAGTAAAAAGAAATGAACAAAGCCTCCAAGAAATATGGGACTATGTGAAAAGACCAAATCTACGTCTGATTGGTGTAGGTGAAAGTGACGGGAGAATGTAACCAATTTGGAAAACACTCTGCAGGATATTCTCCAGGAGAACTTCCCCAACCTAGCAAGGCAGGCCAACATTCAAATTCAGGAAATACAGAGAACGCCACAAAGATACTCCTCAAGAAGAGCAGCAGATTCACCAAAGCTGAAATGAAGGAAAAAATGTTAAGGGCAGCCAGAGAGAAAGGTCGGGTTACCCACAAAGGGAAGCCCATCAGACTAACAGCAGATCTCTCAGCAGAAACTCTACAAGCCAGAAGAGAGTGGGGGCCAATATTCAACATTCTTAAAGAAAAGAATTTTCAACCCAGAATTTCACATCTAGCCAAACTAAGTTTCACAAGTGAAGGAGAAATAAAATCCTTTACAGACAAGCAAACGCTGAGAGATTTTGTCACCACCAGGCCTGCCCTATGAGAGCTCCTGAAGGAAGCACTAAACATGGAAAGGAACAACCAGTACCAGCCACTGCAAAAACATGCCAAAATGTAAAGACCATCGATGCTAGGAAGAAACTGCATCAACTAACGAGCAAAATAACCAGCTAACATCATAACGACAGGATCAAGTTCACACATAACAATATTAACCTTAAATGTAAACGAGCTAAATGCTCCAATTAAAAGACACAGACTGGCAAATTGGATAAAGAGTCAAGACCCATCAGTTTGCAGTATCCAGGAGACCCATCTCATGTGCAGACACACACATAGGCTCAAAATAAAGGGACGGAGGAAGATCTACCAAGCAAATGGAAAACAAAAAAAAGGCAGGGGATGCAATCCTAGTCTCTGATAAAACAGACTTTAAACCAACAAAGATCAAAAGAGACAAAGAAGGCCATTACATAATGGTAAAGGGATCAATTCAACAAGAAGAGCTAACTATCCTAAATATATATGCACCCAATACAGGAGCACCCAGATGCATAAAGCAATTCCTTAGAGACTTACAAAGAGACTTAGACTCCCACACAATAATAATGGGAGACTTTAACACTCCCTGTCAACATTAGACAGATCAACGAGACAGAAAGTTAACAAGGATATCCAGGAATTGAACTCAATTCTGCACCAACTGGACCTAATAGACATCTACAGAACTCTCCACCCCAAATCAACAGAATATACACTCTTCTGAGCATCACATCGCACTTATTCCAAAATTGACCACATAGTTGGAAGTAAAGCACTCCTCAGCAAATGTAAGAGAACAGAAATTATAACAAACTGTCTCTCAGACCACAGGGCAATCAAACTAGAACTCAGGATTAAGAAACTAAATCAAAACCACTCAACTACATGGAAACTGAACAACTTGCTTCTGAATGCCTACTGGGTACATAACGAAATGAAGGCAGAAATAAACATGTTCTTTGAAACCAATGAGAACAAAGATACAACATACCAGAATCTCAGGGACACATTTAAAGCAGTGTGTAGAGGGAAATTTATAGCACTAAGTGGCCACAAGAGAAAGCAGGAAAGATCTAAAATTGACACCCTAACATTACAATTAAAAGAACTAGAGAAGCAAGAGCAAACACATTCAAAAGCTAGCAGAAGGCAAGAAATAACCAAGATCAGATCAGAACTGAAGGAGCTAGAGACACAAAAAATCCTTCAAAAAAATCAATGAATCCAGGAGCTGGTTTTTTGAATAGATCAACAAAACTGATAGACCGCTAGCAAGACTAATAAAGAAGAGAAGAGAGAAGAATCAAATAGACGCAATAAAAAATGATAAAGGGTATCACCATCGACCCCACAGAAATACAAACTACCATCAGGGAATACTATAAACAACTCTACGCAAATAAACTAGAAACCCTAGAAGAAATGGATAAATTCCTGGACACATACACTCTCCCAAGACTAAACCAGGAGAGGTTGAATCCCTGAATAGACCAGTAACAGGCTCTGAAATTGAGGCAATAATTAATAGCCTACCAACTAAAAAAAGTCCGGGACCAGATGAATTCACAGCCGAATTCTACCAGAGGTACAAGGAGGAGTTGGTACCATTCCTTCTGAAACTATTCCAATCAATAGAAAAAGAAGGAATCCTCCCTAACTCATTTTATGAGGCCAACATCATCCTGATACCAAAGCCTGGCAGAGACACAACAAAAAAGGAGAATTGTGGACCAATATCCCTGATGAACACTGATGCAAAAATCCTCAGTAAAATACTGGCAAACCGAATCCAGCAGCACATCAAAAACCTTATCCACCATGATCAAGTGGGCTTCATCCCTGTGATGCAAGGCTGGTTCAATATACACAAAACAATAAACGTAATCCAGCATATAAACAGAACCAAAGACAAAAACCACATGATTATCTCAACAGATGCAGAAAAGACCTTTGACAAAATTCAACAGCCCTTCATGCTAAAAACGCTCAATAAATTCGGTATTGACGGAACGTATCTCAAAATAGTAAGAGCTATTTATGACAAACCCACAGCCAGTATCACAATGAATGGGCAAAAACTGGAAGCATTTCCCTTGAAAACTGGCACAAGACAGGGATGCCCTCTCTCACCACTCCTATTCAACATAGTGTTGGAAGTTCTGGCCAGGGCAATCAGGCAAGAAAAAGAAATAAAAGGTATTCAATTAGGAAAAGAGGAAGTCAAATTGTCCCTGTTTGCAGATGACATGATTGTATATTTAGAAAACCCCATCGTCTCAGCCCAAAATCCCCTTAAGCTGATAAGCAACTTCAGCAAAGTCTCAGGATACAAAATCAATGTGCAAAAATCACAAGCATTCTTATACACCAATAACAGACAAACAGAGAGCCAAATCATGAATGAACTCCCATTCACAATAGATTCAAAGAGAATAAAATACCTAGGAATCCAACTTACAAGGGATGTGAAGTATCTCTTCAAGGAGAACTACAAACCACTGCTCAATGAAATAAAAGAGGACACAAACAAATGGAAGAACATTCCATGCTCATGGATAGGAAGAATCAATATCGTGAAAATGGCCATACTGTCCAAGGTAATTTATAGAATCAACGCCATCCCCATTACGCTACCAATGACTTTCTTCACAGAATTGGAAAAAACTACTTTAAAGCTCATATGGAACCAAAAAAGAGCCCACATTGCCAAGACAATCCTAAGCAAAAAAAAAAAAAAAACAAAGCTGGAAGCATCACACTATCTGACTTCAAACTATACTACAGTATAGTACATACAGTAACCAAAACAGCATGGTACTGGTACCAAAACAGAGATATAGACCAATGGAACAGAACAGAGCCCTCAGAAATGGTACCACACATCTACAACCATCTGATCTTTGACAAACCTGACAAAAACAAGAAATAGGGAAAGGATTCCCTATTCAACAAACGGTGCTGGGAAAACTGGCTAGCCATAAGTAGAAAGCTGAAACTGGATCCCTTCCTTACACCTTATACAAAAATTAATTCAAGATGAATTAGAGACTTAAATGTTAGATTAAAACCCTAGAAGAAAACCTAGGTAGTACCATTCAGGACACAGGCATGGGCAAGGACTTCATGTCTAAAACACCAAAAGCAACGGCAACAAAAGCCAAAATTGACAAATGGGATCTAATTAAACTAAAGAGCTTCTGCACAGCAAAAGAAACTACCATCAGAGTGAACAGGCAACCTACAGAATGGGAGAACATTTCTGCAATCTACTCATCTGACAAAGGGCTAATATCCAGAACCTACAAAGAACTCAAAAACTTTACAAGAAAAAAAAAACAACCCCATCAAAAAGTGGGCAAAGGATATGAACAGACACTTCTCAAAAGAAGACATTTACGCAGCCAACAGACACATGAAAAAATGCTCACCATCACTAGCCATCAGAGAAATGCAAATCAAAACCACAATGAGATACCATCTCATACCAGTTAGAATGGCGATCATTAAAAAGTCAGGAAACAACAAGTGCTGGAGAGGATGTGGAGAAACAGGAACACTTTTATACTGTTGGTGGGACTATAAACTTGTTCAACGATTGTGGAAGACAGTGTGGCAATTCCTCAAGGATCTAGAACTAGAAATACCATTTGACCCAGCCATCCCATTACTGGGTATATACCCAAAGGATTATAAATCATGCTGCTATAAAGACACATGCACACGTATGTTTACTGCAGCATTATTCACAATAGCAAAGACTTGGAGCCAACCCAAATGTCCATCAATGACAGACTGGATTAAGAAAATGTGGCACCTATACACCATGGAATACTATGCAGCCATAAAAAAGGATGAGTTCATGTCTTTTGTAGGGACATGGATGCAGCTGGAAACCATCATTCTCAGCAAACTATCACAAGAACAGAAAACCAAACACCGCATGTTCTCACTCATAGGTGGGAATTGAACAATGAGAACACTTGGACACAGGAAGGGGAACATCACACACCGGGGCCTGTTGTGGGGTGGGGGGATAGCATTAGGAGATATACCTAATGTAAATGACGAGTTAATGGGTGCAGCACACCAACATGGCACATGTATACATATGTAACAAACCTGCACGTTATGCACATGTACCCTAGAACATAAAGTATAATAAAACAAAAAAAAAAGAAAATCACCTAATCACAAAGGAAGACAGCAAGAGAGGAAGAGAGGAACGATGGATCTATAAAACAACCAGAAAACAACAAAATGTCAGAAGTTAGTCCTCACTTATCAATAATTGCCTTGAATGTAAGTGGATTAAAAAGAGTAAGACCCAACTGTATGTTACCTACAAGAGACTTACTTTACCTATAAGGACACACACAGATTGAACATGAAGGAATGGAAAAAAATATGGCATGCAAATGGGAACCAAAAGAGAGCAGAAGTACCGGGATTCATATGGAATAAAATAGACTTTAAGTCAAAACTGTATAAAGAGACAAAGAAGGTCATAATATAATAATAAAAGGGTCAATTAAGAGACTATAAGAATTGTAAATATATATGCACCTAACATCACAGTACCTAAATATATAAAGCAACTATTAATCAATGGGAAGGGAAAGACAGACTATACTACAGAAACAGTAGGGACTTCAATATCCTACTTTCAGCAATGGACAGGTCATCCGGAAAGAAAATCAATAAGGAAATGTCTGACTTAAAGTACACTTTAGACTAAACGGATATAACAGACCTATACAGAACATTCCATCCAACAGCAGTACAACACACATTCTTCTCAAGCACATGGGAACATTAAAGGTCTCCCCTTACATGCATCTCCTTAGTCCAAATTCCAAGATTAACTACTATTTATAGATTGGTAAGTTTCCTTCCAAACCTTTCCAATTACAAAAATCACTCCAGTGGCTGTGTGAGAAGAGGGAGTATGACCAGAGGCAGGGGCTCCATATGTTAGCTTCCCTTCTTCTTCCTGCTATTTATGTAATATTCCCACTAATACACTGTTTTCCCTTCTAATAAAAAAAGGGCTCATGTTCACTATAAAAAAAAACAGAAAATACAGATAACCAAAAGAAGAAAAGGTCTTAGAACATATAACAACTTTCCAGTTTCTTCAATTGATATATACATAATTTTATTTATAAAAATGGGATCATGTATAAACTTTCTCTCTGAATGCACATAAATCCTTTCACGTATTATATGTCTATTCCATTGTTTTACTGGCAGGGCACAGTAGCTCATGCTTATAATCCCAGCACTTTGGGAGGCCAAGGTAGACAGATCACCTGAGGTGAGGAGTTCGACACCAGCCTGGCCAACGAGGTGAAACCCTGTCTCTATTAAAAATACAAAAATTAACCAGGCATGGTGGTGTATGTCTGTAATCCCAGCTACTTGGGAGGCTAAGGCAGGAGAATCGCTTGAATCCGGGAGGCGGAGGATGCAGTAAGCCGAGATTGCGCCACTGCATCGAGCCTGGGCAACACAGCAAGACTCCGTCTCAAACAACAACAAAAAAACCCACATTGTTTTAAATGGCTATACAGTATGCCACTATAAGACTATTCCATGCTTGATTTAAGCAATCCCTATTATAAAACAAGATTGTTTTAAATATTTTAACAACATAATATTTCTGATTTTTCCTTTGGATAAATTCATATGAGATAAAATTTACATCAAAAAGTATAAGCATTTTAAGGGTTTTGCAAAAAGATTGTATTAATTTCTATTTTCACTAGCAAAGTATGCTGTATGAGAGTAACTGCTGTGCCTTCCTTTACCCAAATAAAGGGTTTTTTTTCTTTTTTTCCAGAATGTGTCAATCTGGAAAACAGAAAATAGAATCATACTGCTCTTTCAATTTGCATTTCTTGATTACTGGTGAGGATGAATTTTTTAAAAAATATGTTTAGCAGTCAGTTGTGCTTCTTCTTCACAAATCCCTTATTAAGGTCCTTTGCCCATCTTTCTCTTAGGGTGTCTATCTTTTGCTTACTAACCTTCAAAACTGCTAATGCTTCTGCAAGCAGAAGTGGTAAGCATTTCAAACTAATTACTTGTAACTATTAAAAAGTCAAACTATAGTTTGTTTTCTCTTCCTTGTTAGTTTTTTAGTATTTGTAACCGGTAATGTTGATGGTTTCCCACGTACCATTTGGTTTGAATTTCATTACTTCCAACAGGCACCGTATCTGATTCAATTACTTGCGGAATGAATGAATAAATTCCACCAACTTCCATGCACACAAAGATACAGTCCTTACAGGTAAGCCCAAAACCAGACTCCATCTCCTACGTAGCAGTGGTTCTTCTATATGTGACTTAATATAGTTAAGTGAGTCTTCTGTGCCTACTCACCTTACCTAAAATAACTTTTAAAATTACCTTCAAAGGTAATTTATCCAGCATATGAATTAAGATTTCAACGAGAAATGAGAAGGGTCTCTAAGCAGCTAAAATCTGTCTAAAACTCATATATTTAATTCATAGAAGAGTCTGTCAGGTTCTCATTTGGAAACTATTTACTCTCAGTTTATACACAATTTGGATTAAGATTGGCATTACTTAGTCTTCCTATTTCCCAGAACGTTTAAAGCCAAGAGGGTATAATAAGGCATATACAGATAGGCAAACTAATTGAAAGCACTGCAAAACAATGTCTGATAGAGAAGTAGTATGGCACAGAAGTCAAGAAAACTGGCTGTAAAATCTGGGATGATCAGAGCATCAGAATGAATAATGACAGTAATGGATTATAACCCATTAATTATATATAATTATAACCCACTGAGTAAAATAAGATTCTCCACTGAAGTCCACATTGAAAATTAATAAATAAGTAAATCGGAGAGAAGGGAAAGTTCTGTCTTACTATAGAATGAAAACTAATAATTGTTGAAGGAATGATGAAATTAGAAAACCACCATTTTGTGGCCTCATAATAATTATTAGGGATAATAAGGGTATCTAGCTCATCATTGTGTTAACACACATAAAGTAGCTTAGAGCAATGTCTGACACATAACAACTGCTCAATGAATGTTAGTTATTATTACTATGTACCTGACCCTATGGCTGGACTGAGAGAAGTCAGGAGACATATGAATTAAGACATCTAAACTGGGAAGACAGCATGACATTTTATAACAAGCACAGAGAGACCTGTGTTCAAATCAAAGCTCTATCATTTACTGATTGTGTGTTCTCGGACGAGTTACTACACCTTTGGGCCTTCATTTCCTTACCAGAATAATGGAGATAATGATGGCTGCCGTGCGTGCAGGTTATAAGTATGTAAAACTCCATAGTGACTGACACATTAAAAAAAAAAAAAAAGCTCCACAAATCTAAGCTCTTTACCCTCTGTTTGTATAATCTTAGCAATAATCACACGAATCTGGGCTGTGATGGGCACCAGATCTATACCTGACCACCCCAGCACTCATGCTGGCATACTCCTGTGTTAAGAAGGCAGCTCTTCTATATTCTGCACAAGTTGATGTGTGTTAAAATCCAAGTGTCTATCTAAACTCAAAGAGACGTAATTTGGTTAATCCTCAGCTGCTGTGTCCAATCACCATTCAATCACACTCCCTCCCATGGCATGCTGTCCCTCCAGGCAGCTAGTGTCACTAACTGTGCTACCTGGGCCTCTCCAGGTTCATGAGTATTGATTCCATCTGTCCAATTTGCAGGCTGTAGGACGTGTCCAAGCAACCACGTATGTTGCCCTTGGTCCCGGAGGGCAGACAGTGGTCTGGCAGGGTGGGGAGAAGAGAGTGACTAGGATCGACCCTATGGCTGCTAACCCAATCAAAGGGAATGGGCAATTCACTTCACAAACTTGGAGGCCAAAGGGGGTAAGCACCCAAGACAGTGACTCATCCTGAAACCTCAGAAAAGATTCCCTTAACTTTTTTTTGTTTGTTTGTTTTTGAGACAGAATCTCACTCTGTCGCGCAAGCTGGAGTGCAGTGGTGCTATCTCAGCTCACTGCAAGCTTCGCCTCCGAGGTTCATGCCATTCTCCTGCCTCAGCCTCCTGAGTAGCTGGGACTACAGGCATCCACCACCATGCCGGGATAATTTTCTGTATTTTTAGTAGAGATGGCGTTTCACCATGTTAGCCAGGATGGTCTCAATCTCCTGACCTCATGATCCGCCTGCCTCAGCCTCCCAAAGTGCTGGGATTACAGGGGTGAGCCACCGCGCCCAGCCCTCCCTTCACTTTTAATAATACTCAAAAGGCATCAGCACCACTGTGGGGTATAGACAGGGCTAAAGAAACCATGGCTGCTCAGTAGCCAACAGTGGCATCAAACACCTTGCCATACGGCCAGTAGGTTTTTTGTTCAACAGCCTTCATGTACTTATAAAGCATCTAACCCAGAGCTCCAATGGGGTCAGGCCCTTCTTGGAGAAGCCAGCCTAGATCGGGCTACAGGGCTACAAGAGTATGATTCACCACTAGCTTTGATCACCAAAAGAACCTCCCTGGAACTACAGCATATAGCATACAGCAGGGCAGAAACAGAGTAGGAGGCTAGCCGGGTTAGAGAAATCTAAGGCAAGGATGGTGAAAACAGGCTTAGCAGTAGGCCAACACCAGGGAGTGCCAAGAAGTTCACAGTCAAAATAAAATCAAGGGCCACACACCAGGCAGCAAAGGTGTGTGTATATGAGGGCAGAGGTCAAGAACTAGAGGGTGAGGCAGAATAGATTATAAACCAAGTGAGTAGCCAGAAACCAAGGATTACACTGGTACCAAAAGTCAAGGCAAGGCAAAAGCAGCAGCATCCAGGAGCAGCAGTAAGGAGACAATGGAAATGGAATGATTTCTGTCTCTTTTGTTTTCTGCTGAAGCAGAAAGAAATCCCCAACTCAAAACAGCATTTGGGAGAAGGTGACTTTCATGGAGAGAGGATGGTGAGTCAGCCCACCTGGCTGATATACAGAATACAGAGTGAGCAATAAGAACCGAATCTGATGGCACAGAGGAAGGTAGGCACTGCTACTGGAGCTGATCCATTAAAGGACAATAGGACAATAGCAACTTCTCCTTCGTTCTGGTGCTGGCATACTGGCTGCCATATGGTAGGTTCTGGTTTCACTACTACTGTCTTAAATTTGAGTAGCTGGTACCAAATGGGCTGTGGTACAAGGCTAGGCCTTCACGGTCTTAACAGTTGGATTAAAGGAGGCAGAGTACACCAGGCCACTCAATTACGTTTTTCTATATCAGGAAACACCTCCACTCAAAGGAATTACTCCACAGACACTCACTGGGTAAAGGCTTAAGAATATCAGCAATTCTCTGGCAGGCATGGTGGCTCATACCTATAATTCCAGCACTCTGAGAGACTGAGGCAGGAGGATCGTTTGAGCCCAGGAGTTTAAGACCAGCCTGGGCAACACAGTGAGAGCCTATCTCTTAAAAAAATTTTTAAATTAGCCAGGTGTGGTGGCACATGCCTGTAGTTCCAGCTACTCGGGAGGATTGCTTGAGCTCAGGAGGTCAAGGCTACAGTAAGCTGTGGTTGTGCCACTACACTCCAGCCTGGGAAAAAAAAAGATTATTAGCCATTCTCTCAACCAGCTAAAGATTTGGCCTCTCATGGTAGTACAACCCTCAAAGGCTAGGGATAATCTCCAGATACCCTATTACCCTTACTAATTTGGGGAAGCAGAGAATGTCTATGGCACAAGTATGTTATATTCACTTCCCAATACTGACTTTTATTCCCTCTTTTATGCTAGTTTTCTTTGTCTGCACAGCACCCAGTTCTCACCCTTGTGGTAGGTGACCCTCATATTGTATCATGATGGCCTGCTTACTTTTATCTGCCTTTCCCATTAGACTACGGGGGCAATAAAATTCCCTTCACTTCCCAATACTGACTTTCAGGTGGTTAACAGTCTGTAGGAGCACTTTGCCCCAAATAAGGTTTTGACAGAAATGCTAGGATCAGAATGCCCAACAGGCCAGGCGCAGTGGCTCATGCCTATAATCCCAGCACTCCGGGAGGCTGAGGCAAGCAGATCACTTGAGGCCAGGAGTTGGAGACCAGCCTGGCCAACATGGTAAAACACCGTCCCTATTAAAAATACAAAAATTAGCTGGGTGTGGTGGCAGACGCCTGTAATCTCAGCCAACTGGGAGGCTGAGGCAGGAGAATCACTTCAACCCAGGAGGCAGAGGTTGCAGTGAGCCAGGATCACACCACTGCACTCCAGCCTGGGCAACAGAGCAAGACTCTTGTCTCAAAAAAAGGAAATAGAAAAAAAAAAAAAGAAAAAGAAGGCCCCCCAAAAATGAGGCAAGGATATGAACAGCCTAGAGGAGGAAACTAAAAAAGGATTATTACCAGGTACATAAAGAAAATCTGGCCAGGCGCGGTGGCTCAAGCCTGTAATCCCAGCACTTTGGGAGGCCGAGACGGGCGGATCACGAGGTCAGGAGATCGAGACCATCCTGGCTAACACGGTGAAACCCCGTCTCTACTAAAAAATACAAAAAAGCTAGCCGGGCGAGGTGGCGGGCGCCTGTAGTCCCAGCTACTCGGGAGGCTGAGGCAGGAGAATGGCGTAAACCCGGGAGGCGGAGCTTGCAGTGAGCTGAGATCCGGTCACTGCACTCCAGCCTGGGCGGCAGAGCGAGACTCCGTCTCAAAAAAAAAAAAAAAAAAAGAAAAGAAAATCTTCAAGTTCATTTGTTATTACAGAAATGCAAATTAAAATGAGATATCACTGTAAATTCAACATATTGACAAATGTTAGACAGCTGAAAAATGGCAAGTGTTGGTGAAGACATGAGGATCTGGGACTCTTCATGCACTGTTAGGGTACAGACTGGTGCAGCCATTCTGAAAGCCAATCTTGTAGGACTTCATTAAAGCACCTTACCCTATGACCAAGCACTTCTGCTCCTGACTATATAATTCCCAGAAAAATTCTTATGCAGGTCCATAAAGGGCAACACAAGAAATGGTTCACCCCAGCATTCTGTGGCAGTGGGGAGCTGCGGGCCATCAAGTGTCCACCACTCAGGGGATGGATAAGGTAAATGTGGTAGTCACATACTATGAAACACGATGCAGCAGTTAGAAGCAACAGGCTGGATATACATGCAGCAACATAGAAGGAGGATTTTTTTCAAAAAGGGTTGAAGTCCTATCTCTTTTATTTACATATTAATTGAACCTGACCATTTGTTCCAGAAGTTAATCCCTTTCAGGGAGTCTCTCAATTATAGAAGTCCTCATTCCTATATGATCCAGTAATCTTTGGGGCTGAAACATTAAAGACCCAGTGAAAACAATGAACTCCCTGAAGTACACCAAGGGCCATCAAAGATGCCACCTTCTGTCCCCTCCTTCAGTTGGTTGGTGTTCATTCACCTTCAGGGCTCCTTGGTGACGCCATCACCAACTCAACTGAATCTTCTCTGATTCCCAATCTGAGTCCATGCTCTTTCTCTTTGTCTGCACAGCACCCAGTTCTCACCCCCATGGTAAGTGACCCTCATATTGTATCATGATGGTCTGCTTACTTTTATTTGTCTTTCCCACTAGACTATGGGGGCAAGGGCCATGTCTCAACCTTATTTCCCAGCTCCCTGCCCAGTGCCTGGATCATAGATGTTGTCTGAATGAGTGCATGAATAAATAAATGAAAGATGAATAAATGAAATCACTATTTTATTTGATGGAACATGGGAGAGAAAGATGGACAGCAGCTGTCTCTGCCCTGCTCAGCCTTCTCCCACATGAAGGTCCCAACTAGGCTGCAGGTGGTTTAGCTGTGGAAAACCTCTATCTTTCTCTTCTGAGTAGTAGCTCCTTCTTGGGCTACAGAAAGTTCCCAGACAAAGCTGAGGAAATGAACAGGAGGGTGGTCCCTAAGCGGCAGTTCCTGAGA
Organism: Trachypithecus francoisi; assembly: GCF_009764315.1. Classification (NCBI taxonomy): domain Eukaryota; kingdom Metazoa; phylum Chordata; class Mammalia; order Primates; family Cercopithecidae; genus Trachypithecus; species Trachypithecus francoisi. The sequence goes on from NW_022681473.1 coordinate 63,145,115, forward strand.
TTCATGGAACTCCCTTTGGAGCCATAGCGAAATTAATTTGCTGATCAGGCTGTAATTAGATTAAAAGTGGGAGCACATGTAGGAAGGTTGGCTCACACTGACCGTGATGGGCTCTTGCTTTCAGGGTGGTGGGGAGTCACAATAAATGGGAGGGCAGTTTCCTCGATCGATGTTTATAGGCTTTCTGCTTTCAATGGCCAGAGGGGGTTGGGGTGCTCACATTGTTTAGGCAAGAGCGAGAAAACCTGTGGTGTGAGCTCAGGCTTGTGTTGGGCCAGGCACGTGTCAAAGACGGCTGGCGAGCAGCTGGAGTTGGTGAAGCAAGAAGGGCAGTGATCTCAGCTCCAGGTCATCCCTACACAATGTTGAGCTTCAGAAGAAGCTCTCCTAACTCCTCCTCCTCCCCACCCCCCACATCTGAAGCATAGGATCACTGTGATGAGTGTCACGGGTCCCAAGGAGAAGACAAAGAGTGACCTCTTCTCAACTCAGTGCACACCTCGATGAGGGGAGGAAGCGAAGAGGTCACAGTTCAGGAAGTCTGCTGGAAAGTCAATGAGTTGTGGCTCATTCAGTAACCTGGTCTCTGGCTGGTCAGGAAAGCCGGGTGGCCCAACCAAAGGCACTAGCATTTGTTAAATCTACAAGTCCTGTGGCATGGTGACATGAACTGAGAGTAAAGAGGGCAGGGAGAACAGTTTTCTTTTTAAAGCCAGATTCCTAAGGAAATGAATTAAAGATTGGGTAGGAAATAAGGTACCTGTATAGAAAATGTGCTCCAGTTTCCTCAAATGAGGATAATTTTTATTTATTTACCTCAAAAGGCAAAGATCAATAATTATAATAAAGCGGCCACAGTGTGTTAGACACCTTATATTCACTATTTCAGATCCTTATAACAACTTGCAATGAGGTACCAGTCCTATTTTATAAATAAGTAAACTAAGGCTCAGCAAGATAATATGAGTTACCCAAGTGTACACATTAAATAAGCACAGGAATCAAGAGTCGAATCCAGGTCTGTCTGAGTCTAAACTTGGTGTAGATTCCCCTAAACCACACTGGCTCTCACCCAGCTGACCATCCATTAGTCTGTCTTATTATCCCATAATTACTAAGCCCTTACTGCATAGTACCAGGTACAGTGATATTTTCAGATGGCAGTTAAAGCAAAGCAGGTCATAGCAGCTAGCTGGGATAAGAAGGAGTCTGTTTGAGATGGACAAGGGTAAAATCAGTGGTGAACCCGGACAGAGGTGATGTAATTAGGGGCAAGGCTCAAGGAAGGCATGGCACGTTCAGCAGATGGCCAGGGAATCAAGATCACCCACAACAGGGTTTCCAAGATAATCCCAATTTTACATCTTCAGCCTAGTTCTAAATACACTTCATGTCTTTCAATTTGTGGTTCATAATACATGCTCACCAAACCTAAGGCCAGTGTGGTCAGGCCCTAGATGTTAGAACTTATTATAGTATGGACCCAGAGTAGGCTCTCTCTAGGCAAATGATCCAGAACAGTATGATCAGGCTGGCATATCTCTTAGACTCAGGTGAAAGTAACAATAAAAAGAAAAACAATATTAATAACAGCAGCAGATACCTACTTATGCACTACACTAAATAGTTTTATGTGCACTTTAATCTTTGCAACCACCTTATGCTGAGGTAGGTGCCACTGTTATTCCCATCTTGCAGATGGGGAAGCTAAGAACTGTAAGAGGCAGAGCGAGATCTTCAACTCAGGCAGTTTCACTCCAGAGCCCCTATTCTTCACTACCATAGTATACATAAGTAGACTGGATGCTCCCCAAAGCAGGGACTGTGCCTTGACTATTTCCATCTCCTCACACATAGAGCCTATACAGGGCAGTCAATATTTGTTGGATCAATTCACTTCTGGGGCCTGATGTTGCACAGCAGACAACATATTGGGTTTTTAGTCAGCTTCGAGGCTTTACTTTTAGTATTGCTAAGTTTTGCACGTTGGGTTTTACAGTTGGTTTTTATTTTAATTGTTGACCCATATACTTATCCCTGTTAGTTTTTATCAACACAGATTTAAGCACTGCTCTAGCCCACTGAGGTATTATTTAATGTCCCCTATTTTTTCACCCAATATATTAGTACCTCCTCAAGCTTCCTTTACTCTGTTGGAATTTATCAATGACCTCAATGAAATCAGTGATATAAAATACTGAACAGGACAGGGCCCCATGGCTCACCACTCAAGCCTGCTCTCTAGTCTGATGTCCATTTATACATAAACAATGAACCAGATCATTTACATTTATTAGTCTGACTATTCTATTTTTTACATTATAATTTTACTCATATAGATGTCATTAGAGACATCCAAATATCTTACTAAAAGCCAGACATCGTATCTACTGCCGACCCCTGACCCACCAGCCTGGCAGCTCTGTTAAAATCAGCAGCTTATGGTACAGTTGTTTTTAAAGAAGTCTCTCGAAGAAGAGGTACAGGACTAGACCATCTCACAGTTTCTAGAGATGGAGCACCCTCCCCTAAGCAGCTGAACTGAATGAACCCTGGATGCTCTCCTATGTCCAACTGCCACTCTCCACGAAGACAGCACTGAACACAGAACCCCAGAACAGAATAGAGCATTGGGCCCAGGAAGTGTACCCTGAGACTGTCAGGTTAGGCAAATGAGCTGGCACTGATTTCCAGGGAGCAGTGGCTTGAGTTGCCTGGGGTTGAGCATGTGTCTGCCAAACTACGGGTGCATGCTGGAATTGGAATATCATTACCACAAAACAGGATTATCTTGAGCAACAATTCCAAATGGGATTAGAAATGACTCTTTGTTACTCAGAGATAATCGGCCATAGCTATAGGGGTGGGAGAAACGTCAAGCCCAGCACACTTTTCTGGGGGCACAGTGCTGGCATTCTGGGCACTTGGCCAGCACCCTCACCCACCCTTCTATGCTGGGGAATACTGGGTACTGTCCTGCACTGGGCTGGTGGCCACCTGTAACAAAAGCCAGCCTATATCAAGGTACCCTGCTCAGGCGTCCCATGTTCTAGGGTTCCCTGCCAGTTGCTCCTACTAGCACATCTCTACTTTCCAACTTTGTGAGCCTATGCTCACAATGGTCCTTCTGGAAATGCTCTTCCCCTACTCCCTATGTTACCAATCAAATCCTGTCCATCTTTCAAGGCCTGACTCCTCTGAAAGGGCCTCTTTTCATGATGCTGCCTCTACACAGCGTCATCTCCTTCACAGCACTCTATGCTTTCTTCTCTGTGGCACTAACACAGTCTGCCTCATTCTCCAAAGTGGGACTTGTATCCCTTTTCTGACTGTCAGCTTTTTGAGAACAAGGAGAGTGGCTTGTCTGTTTTTACATTTCTCAAAATCCATCTAATACATCATGGGTCATCAAGAAACCCTGATAGAGCCGACTTGACTCCTGGTCCCAGCATCCTTTGGTCCATCCCATAGCCTTGCTCCCTGCCCCTTCCCTCCATAGGCAGTGTAGTTCAGTGGAAAGAGCAAGGGTTTGGGGTTCAGAACGACCCAGCTTCCAATCCTGGCTCCTTCTTTTACTAACTGGACAAACTTGGGCAACTCTGAGCTTCATTTTCCCTATCTGTAAAATAGGAATAATAATCCCTCCCTTTCAAGATTGCCCTGAGGATTAGACCCAACATGGGAAGTGCTTGACATGGGCTTGGCACACAGAAAGCACCCAATCAACTATTGCCATCATCATTACTACAGTCAGGAGATCACACAGCACAAAGCCCAGCCTCCTTGGGCAGAAGGAAGCCCTACTCTACAGCATGAAGCCAGACCAAGAGTAGGTTAGAAGACAGAAAAGGCTCTATGCCCCTAACTTCCACGTGGTTGGTTAGGCTCCCTAAGGACTTACTTTCAAGCACAGGTACACTGGTACTCTACCTGCCCCACATATAGCTAGCCAGCAAGGAAGGAGAGCCTCCCAGGGAGGCTGCCAGGGGTCTAGCTGCAAGAGCAGCACCTGCTCTTCGCTCTAAGAACACGCATGGAGCTGTTGGGGTCCACAAAGGAAGACCTTTAAAACTTCTTCTGTAGGACAGCAATCTGGCTTAGGCTATTGTTTTTTTAAAGACAGGGTTTAATGCACCGTCTCCCCTTAGTAAGGCAGAGGGAAAATAAGCAAATGCTAAAACTAAATGACTGCTGTGAGAGGGAATTGAATGGTTTTCAGCCAAGGATGGCAGCACTTTAAAATTAACAAAGCCCAGGTACCACATCCAGGAAGGCCTTGGCAAATGCGTGTTATCCACTCATTAGCTCAGTTCCTCAGGGACCCTGGCCAAGCAGGGAAGGCAGTGCTGGGAACCAGTCCTTCCGACACTGATGAAATGCACTCGGGGAGAAAAGGCAGAAGGAGGGAGGGAGACTCTTGTGGGGAATTTTAAACAGTTCTGCTGTGCTTCATGCTCTGCCTTGCAGTTCTCACCTTCTCTGAGGCAGGGGCTTGCAAAAGCCACCACCAAGCCCAAGCAGGATCAAATCAAAATCTCCCCACACCAGCCTCCCTTTTCAGGATCTTTGGTTCCTGAAGCACCACAATGGCCTCACTATATAGGTGGTCTCCCTGCATGACAGTCCAGAGATAAGGAACCTAAGAATGATGGGGGAGAGGCAAGTTCCCAGTCTGTACCCTCAACTTTCTCCTTGCTGGAATGAAGAATCATATACTTTATGAATTTATACAAGTCCACTGTATACTACTCATAAAGTGAATTTATCACTATTCATCAGTAATTACACTTCATTACATCACTGATAGTAGGAATTGACAAATCTTCATTCCCTACTAAAAATCAGAATGCATATCACTCTAATGTGAGATATCATCGACAATAAGAATTCACAACATTCCAGGTGACCATTAACAATATGAATTAATTTTGATACTACTAACATAAATTCTCAGTATGCCTCTGGTCACAATTAATAATGAAAATCAAGAGATGGATGACAGCTTTTTTAAAAGTTTGTAAAGTCAGTTTACTGAAGTAGCATTTACACATCATAAAATTCATCCTTTTCAAGATATATAATTTAATGAATTTTGATAATTATATACACTCATGTAACCTACATGATAATCAAGATATGGAATACTTCTCCATCATCCCCCAAAGTTCCTTTATATTCTCTTCCCATTCCCAAACACTGGCAATCACCAATCTGATTTCTGTCCCTAAAATTCTGTCTTCTCCAGAATGTCATATACAAGGAATTACCGAGTAGGTGGTTTTTTGTGTTGGTTTTAGCTTAGCATGGTGCTTTTGTTGTTGTTACTGTTTGTTTGGCTGTTTTCACTGTATGAATGTACTACAATTTGTCCATTCACCAGTTGATGGAAATTTGCGTTATTTCCAGTTTTTGGTGGTCATGAATAAAGCTGCTATAAATATTTACATACAGGTATTTCTGCAGATGTATGCTTTTATTTCTCTTAGACAAATACCTAGGAGTTGCTATTGCTGTGTGGTATGGTAAATGTATACTTTACCGTTATAAGAAACTGCCAAAGTGTTTTCCAATGTGGCTATACCATTATGCATTCCTATCAGTGATTTATCAATATTGTTCTGTATCCTTGTCAGCCCTTGGTATTGTCAGTTTTCCTAAATTTTAGCTACCGTAGTAGGTATGTAGTGGTATCTCACTGTGACTTGAGTTTGCACTGAGTATGTTTTCATGTGCTTATCTGCCACCCATCTCTTTTTTGATGAAGCATCTGCTCAAATCTTTTGCCCATTTAAAAAAATTTGATTTTTTAAATTATTGATTTGTAAGACTTCTTTGTATGTTCTGGGTACTACTGCTTTATAAGATAGATGTTTTGACATCTTTTTTTATGAATTAGAAATTATAAGAATCTAAGTCATACAATTTTTCTTCCAAACCACTATCCGCTGCACATATACTGTAACTAAGGGACTAGGAACGACTTAAACTTCCAATTTACAAATATCTTAGTGCTGCTGGAACAGAGGGCCAAGGAGTACTTAAAACCTGCTAAAACTCATGAGACTATTTTTATCTCCATTGCAAGCACCTAACAACACTAGAGCTTTAAGGAAAGCTATATCTGGAAAAATGACTGTCCTATGAACAGCTTTTGGCCCCCCAGGCTCTGCACCTCCCAAAGCCCTGTTCTGGTCCGCCAGACTTCTGGAATGATCAACAGTCGTCACACTTCATTGCTGGTCATTGTTCACTGGGAAAGGTAGGAGGCTCCCAATCTATCCCTCAGTGGAAGAGCAAATAGCGGAGCCTGTGGCTGCTTGGACATCAAAGTTGAGCAAACAGGCCTGGCAGGCCCTGCCTCTCCGCCTACACATCCTGCAAATGCCATCTGAAGGAGCTTCCCCAAGGGGGTCATGACTTTCAGCTTGTCATAGCACACATCAAAGTTTGCACCACACACGAACTGGGTGCATGGGTTCGAATCAAGTCGCCCGAGAGCGGATACTCAGCCATTGTGTCCAGTTTTAATCCTGTGTTTTCCCAAGTAATTAAGCCTTCTTGCTTATGAACTTGTGACTAAGTAAAGCATCACCGAGAGGTTGTAACATCAAAGTGCCTTCTACCGTCTGTCCATGTTTGGTAAAATTGGATTTCTTTCCCTTCTTAAAGAAAAACTAATTGAATTTAGCTGAAGGCTGTGTATATTTGCACAAGCCGGTGAAGGCTATGCTAAGTCACAGTGATCATTCTGGGACTCTGTGGCTTAGCCTTTAGCTGGACTGGGTCAGAGTGCAATATAGAATGAGACACCCAGACTCAAGCTAAACAAGTGCCTTGTGGCATGAGGCTTATAGAGGGCTCACTGTGGAGAAGGGGGCCAGACCCCCAGTGACTATTCCTTGAGTCAATACTATACCCAAGCTGTTACTAGGGCTGGCAAAAGGATTTCCTAGTAGAATGTTGGTAAAGCTTTGGCAGCACGGCTACTGAAGACAATGGCCATCACATTACTCAAGTCCTTGATGTTGGCAGTCCAAGTAAGCTTCTTAAGGCAAAAGCTGTGACTGCTTATTCTCTGAATTCCTGATAGCCTAGCACATTAGCATCTGACACCACACAGTTTTTAAATATGTTTGCTGGATATACATAATGGTAATATATATATTATAAATATAATAATATAAAAAATATATATATAATATACAAAGATAGAACTCTCTGTATCCCTTTTTTGCCCTATCAGGAAACTTCAACCTAAAGTAATACTCAATTTCCCTAATTACTTAATTTACAGAAAATACAGGATGGTCCCATTCATGTTAAATTTGTACATAAACATATATATAACAATTTCTAGATGGAGGGAATTCAGGTGACTACTATTTTCTATATGATTTTTACAAAAACAATAAATCTATTTTCAGAAAAGAGAATCTCTGGTTCAATCTTTATACAATCATCTTTCCTTTAACCAAGATGATTTCTGATCTTGATCCAGTTTTCCCTCTCCAGTGTATATTTATATTTGTATTTTAATTTAAGTCACTTCAAACTCTTTTTGGAAATAAAAGGAGAAAATAAATTATAAATTAAACTATTGTACATATTTTAAAAATGTAGTTATATAGCACTGTTATTTCCTATTCAAAACTAAATAAAAAGTACATACAGATCTAGAAATTCATAAGACGTTAAGCTCCTTAAGGACAGAGACTATTGTATTCTATATCCCTAAAGACTTAACATATTATTAAGCAGCATTAGCGTGAAATGATTGGGCTACTCTGAGGATCTCTCTCTTCAGCTTGTGGCTGCCTGCATCCTAAAGGAGGTGAAGGTTCTCCGTTTTCAGCCTTGAATCAAGGGTGCTCCCCCTCTATCTTCCCTTCATCAAAATCTAATTCAAAGGTGGTAGCATTCCAGGCCCGACCAATATGATTCTGGAAGGATTTGGTGATTGATTATATGAAAACCAGTACAGTTCTACTAAGGAAAAACTTACTGGCAGATTGTGCTGGTATGGATATGATAATCCTTCAAGACTACTGATAGCACACCTTAACAATGAGGCCTACTCACCCTGACCAACGTACTCCTGGTATTCCCTTTTTAACAAGTTCTACTTTTCCTTTTTCTCATGGCACTTCTTATCTTCTAATATATTATATAATTTACATATCCATTATACTCACTGTTTATTGTCGATCCACGCCTTTCTCTACCAAAGGACCACAACTAATACAGAAAGCAGCTCTATGTGGGCAGGGATCTTTGTTTTTCATCAATGTTATTTCAAGTACATAGAACAGTATGTGGCAAACAGTAGGGGCCAAAAAAAATTCTGTGATATGAATACATAAATCCAAGCCAAGAGTGTGCCATTTTCAGTAAAAATCTGTCCTCCCTGGATAGTGGAAGGAAGAGAAGGTCACGAAATGGATACTTAATTAGTCCTAGGAACCAAAGCAAGTAAATACAAGCCAACACTCTCACTTTTCTCAACAAGCATCACTGATTTGCTAACAGCTCTGGATAAAGACAGAGCAATCAGTTAAGCCAACAACTCATTAGATTCAAAGAGATGTGTCCCCAAAAGCACATCTACTAGCCAACTGATCACTAATTGACAGTATTCTTAAGCATTGTGTTGTTTCCTATTCAGTCTCCACCTTGAAAATACTACACACAGAAGGGAACACACCTCTCCACCTCTCCTTCTTTAGCACCACTGGCTGTTTCTTGCAGAGGGAAACACCTACAAGCTGGGGGAAAAGACTGGTGCATGTGGTGAACTACCAGTGGCATAGAATAACACATGTGTTTGTGTACAGAGATCTAATGGGGCATGAGGGACTAACAATCCACCATTTATAACCTGTAGCACATACATTACCTTATTTGATTCTCAAAAGAATATGGTGAGAATCTACTATGCTGCCACATTGAGTCCCCTCACACCCTTTGCTTCGATAGTATCCCATACACACTGCTCTGAAATCACTGATCATACTATACTATGTCTCTTTACTTGCATTTGTTTTCCCCATCAGACTGCAAACTCCCCAAGGTCTCAGATTCTGCAAACACGAGCACAGGGCCTGACTAAAGGCAGATATTTACTTAATGTTCATAGAAATAATTAATTTCTGATGAAGAAACAGGCTGTCCATGGAGCTCTGAAATTCAATTAAGGCTTGGAACCAGGACTGGACTCTAGGTCTCAACTACAAAGCCTATTTATATCAATTTTGCTTTTAAAGAATAGGTGCGCCAGGCACGGTGGCTCACGCCTGTAATCCCAGCACTTTGGGAGGCCAAGGCAGGCGGATCACAAGGTCGGGAGATCGAGACCATCCTGGCCAACATGGTGAAACCCCGTCTCTACTAAAAATACAAAAAAATTAGCTGGGCGTGGTGGTGTGCGCCTGTAGTCCCAGCTACTTGGGATGCTGAGGCAGCAGAATTGCTTGAACCCAGGAGGCGGAGCTTGCAGTGATCTGAGGTCAGGCCACACTGCACTCCAGCCTGGCAACAAGAGTGAGACTCCGTCTCAAAAAAAAAAAAGAAAAAAGAATAGGTGCTTGGAGCTAAAGAGAGCAAATCAGGAAACTGAGTGACTGAGAGTAAGTCCACAACAAAGGAGCAGAAAAGAGAGACCCATCTCATGTACAGCTAACTCTGTCAGTCTGAGGCAGTACTACCTCTGTATCATAAAATCCCAGTTACATTTATTCTTTCACACAATCTTTTCACAGGTGGCCAGTATGCCTTAAACACCTACTTGCAGAAAGAATTGAAATTGGTACCTCCAACTATCAATTTAAATGGCTGTTACTAAAGCACCCAGTCTGCTTTCTTTGAAAATATCCCTTTTTGCTCTTATTTAATCAATTCTTTCGAACAATCATAGCTAGAGCAAACGTGTACTTCATTCCAGCACTTCCAGAATTATACAGACTCCAAGGCAGAAATCAGAACAGACTGAAATGTAAAGGCAGCATCAGCACTAGGCTGGTATCTGGCATCGGGAGGTAGCAATGAGATAAAGTAAAAAACACAGACCATGGCTGGGCACAGTGGCTCACGCCTGTAATCCCAACACTTTAGTAGGCTGAGGGTGCAGGAGTACTTTGAGGCCAGGAGTTCAAGACCAACCTGGGTAGCATAGTGAGCCCCTATCTTTAAAAAAAAAAAAAATTAGCCCAGTGTGATGGTGCATAACTGTAGTCCCAGCTACTGAGGAGGGTGAGGTGGGTGGATCACTTGAACCCAGGAGGCCGAGGCTGCAGTGAACCATTGATCGTGCCACTGCACTCCAGCCTGGGTGACCAAACAAGACTGTACTTCAAAAAAACCCCAAAACCCAAAAACACGGATCTTACAGGCAGCCAGACCAAGCTGTAAATCCTGTCCATGTGATACAAGTAAATCACTTTATCTCTTTGGGTTTCAGTTTTCTGAGCTACAAAATGAGCATTACATATTTTGTGGAGTGATTGTGAGAATTAGATAACTCACTACACAAAGTAAACTATTTCAATCTTCATACAACAGCTACAACCCTGATAGGATCGGGGAGGGGACAGGAAAATAGCACAGCCTCCAATGGGAGGGAAAGAAGTCCCCCATCTTTCTTAGTTTCCATCAGAACCTCCAAAGAAAAAGCCCCTGGAGGAGCATTCACTGGGGACAGTAACTGCAGACTTCTCAAGATCAACAGACGGTGGTTAACAGAACATGACAATAACTTGCACCTATACACACAACCACTGACAACAGGCTTCCAAACATTTGGTTGCTACAATAATGCAAATGACTTGCCTAAGGTCACAAAGCCAATGACTGAGGGAGCTGGGATTCAAGGCTACATCTTTCCTGTCCACAGCTACTATACAGTCCAATGCACCAGGTGAAGTCCAGTACCTCCATCTGAATTCATTTCCCTGCCTCTGGAGAAGACAGCAGGGAGGCACACCAGGTGGGAGAGTGCTAAGGAGCAAGGTCTGCAGAGATCTGCCTAAAGGAGCCCTGTGTGGAAGGAGGTCTCTCACCTGTTGTTTCGGTTGATGGCTGCCACCATGAGTGCTGTCCAGCCAAGTCTGTGCTTTGCATTGACATCTGCACCTTCTGACAACAGCCTAAAACAAGACAGAGGAATATTTTCAGTGTATGGCTTATCATGGATGTAAAAGTAGAAAAAACCATAGAAAAAATGACACAGTCAACAAACAGAGGCTGAATGAGTCGGGAAATAGAGGCCTTTGAGGACTACATTCCCAATCTCAGCTCCTCTGGCCATTCTGCCCCATCAAGGCTTCCCCTACCTTTCTTCTTCCCTTAAGTCAGTCCGTCCCCCTTGTTATCTTCCAAACCCTTTGAGAAAAGAATGGTCCCTCCTTATCTTAATACTCTGACACTCTCACTCCCTTGGTCCAGAATGCTCTCTCCCTGACCCTTTGCCTATTTGAATTCTCCCCTCATGCTATTTAATACAATCCTTATGGCTTGTGGACTCCTGAGAAGGAAGCCTTCCTTGACTCACCCAGTGCACAGCTCTTCCTTAATTTCCCAATGCTAGGAACAGAATGCCTAATGACATGTCTTATCTAGGTAGTTTTCAGTTCACAAAATGATCACATTCCTCAAGTTTATCTGTAATGTGGTTGTTTGGAAATTGAAAATCCTTCAACCCAAGGAAAGATGGAAACAATAGATTAGGTTCCTAGGAGAGTCCACACAGACCCTACCGGAATCTATATGCCAGTGCCTAACACATTGTAGAAGCTCGATAATTGTTAAATAAATTAACAAACACAGAATTTAAAGCATCCCACTAAAAGTTTGAATTTTGGCTCCCAGGAACAGGGGGACCAACAATGTAGGGGTGGGTAAATAGAATGAACTGAGGACCTTCTACAAGCAGGAACTACCCCAGGTACTTTACATTCATGAGTCCATGTACTCTTGACACCACCTAAGGCGCTAAGAGTAATTGCCTCTTTTCAGGGATAAGGTAACAGGCTCACTTAGGTGAAATGATATGACTTGCTTAAGGTCGCACAGCTAGTTAATGGGCAGTGCAGTGACCGGTTGGCAGTGACTTTAAAGCCAGGCTCCACCTCACCTCACCACCCTTCCTCCAGACAGAACCTGGCTCTAGATAACATGAAAGACAAACACTACACTGATTTCAGTGAATCGGTATGACATGCACTTGGTCCTGTGCTAGAGTCTGGATAACGATGAGGAGAAGACATGGCTCAAGACAGCACATCAAAGAACACAGTGCCAAGAAAGGGAGGAAGGGGTTTGGGAAGCTAGGAGGCTGTTTTTCAGTGGGTTCTAGCCAAAGGATGGAGAGTCCAAAGGCTTGGGTTTGAGTCCTAGCACCATTCTTGTGCCACAATCTATAGTAAATGTCTCTACAGACCAAGTCAAATAAAATCTCTGTGTTGCCTGATGTTAGCAGGTAACTAAGGCTTGAGAGGATGAGAAACATCATGTACTAAGGCTTCTCTCAAATACTTTCAAAGGTACTATCAAAGCCCAAGGGGGAGACGGACCACAGAACTGCACATCTCATGAGTGCTATGAATGGGACTGGGTTGCAGGTACACAACAAGGAAATTTAACCCAGTCTCAGTGGCCAAAAAGGCCTCTCTGAGGAGGCGCTGATAAAGGGGAACTGGCCAAACAAAAGGGGGTGAGGGAGGGGAAGGAGTATTCCAGGTAGAGGCGGTCCTCCTCACCTGGAGCAGACATGGGGTACATGAGACCCCCTGAGATGTTTGGTATGACTGGGGCACAACATGTGAGGGGAGAGTATTAAGAGAGGTTAGGAAACCTTCCTTTCTTACCTCTAGTTTGGAGGATTTATTCTGGTGAACACTGTATATAATGTTAAACTTCTTTTATGCAGAAACAATTTTCTAGGGCCAAGAATGTTAAAGAAGCTAAGAATCCTGTCTAATTTACAAAACCTCTTCTCCTCGTTTAGCAGGCCACGTGATATGGTAGAGAGCGCATGGTTCTGACCCTATGATCCTGATGGGATGGCCTCGCTTCTCTGATCCTCAGTCCAAAAGGCTAGAAAATCAGGATAGACTGAAGAAAATCAGAGGCTTCTGAAGGCAACAAACTTGAATTGTGTCTTGAAGAAGGGGAAGAGTTTAGAGAAGTGGAAGGAAGTGCACGTCAATCAAGGCAAGAAACAGGGTATGACTGCGAAGCAGGAAAGGAACATTCAGAGACCATCAGGCAGCTCCATCTGGGTGGAAGTTCACAGCAGAGAAACAGACAGCTGCTGAGGTATGCAGAGCCAACACAAGGCCTCAAATGTCAGACTAGGAGGCCGAGGCAGTGGACATAAACCTTTTTGAGCTAGGGGCTCTTTGGCGACTACGACTGAATTTCTTCCAGAAAAGTGCATAGGAGCACACACACTCAAAAAATTTTTTTTTACATATAATGATCAGGTGTTCACAGCCCCCATAAAATCAGTAATGGAGACTAGGATAAAAGCTCAGTCTAAAGGTTTAACAGATTCCTGGCATGCGTGCTACTGTCCTGCACTGCCACGTCTAAGAGGGATAGCACAAATCTCTCCCAGTAGCTCTTGCTGTGGAGCCTTTGAAAGAGCCTCAGAACCCTCTTCAAGGATAGGCACCGTGGCTCACGCCTGTAATCCCAGCACTTTAGGAGGCCGAGGTGGGTGGATCACAAGGTCAAGAGATCAAGACCATCCTGGCTAACATGGTGAAACCCCATCTCTACTAAAAATACAAAAAATTAGTCGGGCTAACTTCATTAAAATTTAAAATAGAAAATTCATTAGAATTCAATAGAAAATTGTGGAAGCAGCACTGCTCTAGAGGTAGGGCTGAAGAAAGAAGATTGAAATGCCTCCTCCTACTACCCCTCAAGGGCTAAGTGCAGTCTAATAAAAAGAAGTGGACGAATAAAGGGTGTTGGAGTAAGTCAGACCTTGATTTGAATTCTGATCCAGCTAGATAACTCTAAGCAAATCAACTTTTCAGTCTTCTGACCTTTGGGATAATAATCTCTAATTTACAAGATCCCAGCCTTGGGCATATAGCAGGTATTCAATACAGACCCTACTATCCTCTCACTTCCATCATTTTGATGGAACAAAGTGTTGCACTCTCAAGCTGGTAGTGGCAGGTTGGCCAATACCCAGGGATTCTAAGATGTGATCACACAGGATGACCTAGATAATTCAGCGAGGCTAGCTCCAGGCACTTTGTTCATTCATTCAGCAATGAATCTCGGGATTCACTGAATCTCGGGAGAGTGAGGAGACCTGGGTTCTAGCTCTAGCTCTCCCACCTACTATTCTAATGCCCTAAAGGAAGGAACATCATCTGGCTAAGCATCAGTCTCTTCATAGGTCCACTGAGGATCACAATCCTCCCAGAGTCACAGGAGTTTTAGGAGGTGGCACTGAAACATGAAGGAAAGGGCTCTACAAACCTGAGCGGCCATTCAGAGGAGGAAATCTCGATGTTCTTCAGTGAGACTCCAGTTTTTCAGCCCTGCCCAGCTTCTTGACTGAGCATCATTCTTTGCAGTCTCTTGGGGCTGAGGTGTAATGGAAAAAAAGCAAGAACCCTGGAGTCCAAAGGCTAGAGTTCAGATTCTAGCTCTGTCATTTACTCGCTATGAAATGGAAGATATTAATCCCTCTTGTGCAAGGTGGTTTTAAGGATTAAAACAGAACTTCGTAAGGAGTGGTGACACCTGGTAGATCAAGAAAGGATCGGGCTAGGTGCAGTGGCTCACACCTGTAATCCCAACACTTTGGGAGGCCAAGGTGGGTGGATCATGAGGTCAGGAGATCGAGACCATCCTGGCTAGCACGGTGAAACCCCATCTCTACAAAAAATACAAAAAATTAGCCGGGCGCGGTGGCGCACACCTGTAATCCCAGCTACTCGGGAGGCTAAGGCAGGAGAATCGCTTGAACCCAGGAGGTGGAGGTTGCAGTGAGCTGAGATCGCGCCATTGCACTCCAGCCTGGGTGACAGGGTGAGACTCCACCTCAAAAAAAAAAAAAAAAAAAAGAAAGGACCATAAGAGAACTCAACCACAAGTAACTCTGAAAGAGCTGGGTAGGCGCCTCCCCTGCCTCCCCTCTGTGCAGAGCAGCTCAGAAAATTGGGATTTCACAAACCAGGTCTCCTGCATTTCACTGTGTTGCTTTGCAAGTGAATGCCCAGCGGGCAGTCATTTCAAAGTCCTGGGCCAGCTAGGGGGCAGGCTGCCCACTGAGAGCGGCTGAAAAGGCCTTTGAGGCCTGAGAAAGCCACCCTTGCTCTCCCCTGTGATTTTCACCAGTGGGCAAAATGTGGCAAGTGAATTAATCTCTTTTAAAAAGAGCAATGCTTGTGACAGAATACAGTATCTCCGAAAAGGTTAGGATTCCATCATCCCTGAGATGACGAGTAGAATGCTTAACGCAGGCTGCCACTCAGGCCAGAGCAGCCTGTGTCCAGGGGCTAGGGAGGCAGGGTGGGCATGGTGGGCCTTTCTGGGCTCACTCCAGACTTGTGGAAGGCCCTTCCCTAATGAACTAGGTCTCCTTCTTGGCAGGGTAGCAGTAGGTGACCCCTATCTGAGGACTGCCCAGGGAAGTAGACACAAGAGTAGACCACATTAGAAGTCCAGGGTTGAAGCCAGGCGTGGTGGCTCACACCTGTAATCCCGGCACTTTGAGAGGCCGAGGCAGATGGATCACCTGAGGTCAGGAGTTCAAGACCAGGCCAGCCAACAAGGCAAAATCCCGTCTCACTAAAAATACAAAAATTAGCCGGGTGCGGTGGCAGGCACCTGTAATCCCAGCTACTCAGGTGGCTGACGTATGAGAATCATTTGAACTCAGGAGGCAGAGATTGCAGAGAGCTGAGATCATGCCACTGCACTCCAGCCTGGGCAACAGAGAGAGGCTCCAAGTTAAAAAAAAAAAAAAAAAGTCCAGAGTTGAATCCAAGATCTTGCACAACTCTCAGGCAGTAGAGTGGGTCAGAAAAATCAGCAGCAAAGATCTCATTTCAAATCCAGGCTCTGGCAGGTGGATCACCTGAGGTCAGGAGTTTGAGACCAGCCTGGTCAACGTGGTGAAACCCCGCCTCTATTAAAAATATAAAAAATTAGCCTGGCATGGTGGCTGGTACCTGTAATCCAAGCTACTCAGGAGGCTAAAGCAGGAGAATCGCTTGAGCCTGGGAGGCGGAGGTTGCAGTAAGCAGAGATCACGCCACTGTACTCCAGCCTGGGCAACAAGAGCAAAACTCCATCTCAACAACAACAACAATAACAACAACAACAACAACAAAACACACACACAAAAGAAACAAAATCAGGCTCTGTTATTTACTAGATGAGGAGTGGTGGATGAATGAGTGACTTAGCCTCTCTGAATCTCAACTGCTTCCTTCATTTGAAACATGATAGCTCCTGCTCTCTAAGCCTGTTTCTGCATCTGTTAAAAAAAATGGAGAGCACATCACCAACCCTACTATAAATGTCACATGGGGTGCTATGAAGAGACAGTGAGACAAAATATGTAAAAACACTTGGGATACAATAAAGCACTGTGGAAAATAGCATAAGAACAGCTTATGCTATTCTTATCACTTTCCAATTCGTGTTCATTTGATTTTAAAGAAATGACAGAGAACTAGGATGACACATGAAAAGGTATACACAGAACTTGGAACATAGTAAGTGCTCAAAATTACTGGAGGATAGATAAATGAACTGCTAAAATTCCCAGGCAAGGGCAGCGGTATGAGAGGGAAGGTTCCCTAATCCAAGAGCTGAAGATTACCACAGGGGAAGGACAAATCGGTCGCGAAAAACATAGCTTGCTCCCATCCACCAGTGATCCTGGAGAGTCCAGCAGGCTAAAGACCAAAGAGGTAACAGCTATTATCACTGATTGGGGAAGGCGTGACGAAGCAGTCAAGCTTTCTCTTTCCACTGTGAATGCCTCTGTATTGTTTGAAATTGTGTTGTTTTTATAACAGTGACAATACTATTACTCTTTAAAATAAAACTTTATTAGGAAAAAAAAAAACCTATACTTTCTTTTAAGAAGCCTTCCCTCAGATGGCCTTGTTGCCATCACAATCCCCTGTGCTAGCCTGTATCAATGTAGTTATCATACTGTCCACAGGTCTAACTTCCCCAGTAGGCAGCATGTCCTTCTAGAAACAAGAACTTGTCTTCATCTCTCTGTCCAGGTGCCTGCCATAGCAGGTGGCACACCACAAAGCTCGGGGTCTGAATGAATGAATGTCTTACAGCACTTACCTACATTAACTTCTCTCCAATACTTCTGTCTGGTGCTGGAAGTTACCTGTTTTATAACTGTATGCTTGTTCTCTTCAAAGAACTCAGGCTTCTATGTGTATGTAGGAGAGTGTGGGTGCAGCTTCCCAGTCTCAGGGCTGAGGACATTTGTGGATATAGGCCTAGGGACTAGAGGTCACAAATTCCAGTCATGGCTCTATCACTGCTAGCTATGTGACCACAATAAATGTCTTTGTGGTCCTTACTTTTATCTGCAGTAAAAGAAGGAAATTGAATGAAATTATTTCTGAAGTCCCTACCAGCTCTATGATGTTATGATTCTAAATATGTGCGGCATCAAAATGAAAATTGAGTAGTCTCCTAGCAGACATAGCACTCAGCAAGACTTCCAAAGAAAAGACAACTCCCCAGGCTCTGTTTGTAGGAGGGAGGAAAAGAGTCCCAGAAAGGGACACGGGGGCAGTTTTGAGTTATTCTGGCTAACTAGCTCTTCCACTCAGGGGAGGGAGGTACCACTTGATTTTTCTTCCTCTTTCTTTAGGACCAATCAATACAAAGCAGCCACTGAACTTCAATGATGCATTGTTCCAACTGATTTCCGGATCCTTCACATGAACCAGCCCTCAGCTGCAGCTGGGGAGGGGCTGAAGGGTAGGGAGCCCTATCCCACCTGCATCAGAGGCCTGGAAGCACTGAGCCATGCAGACCCAATCATGATTGCTATCTGGGCAACAGGGCCCTGGCTGGAGCCTCACAGAAGGCCCTGTTTACAGTAATAACAGCACCAGGCCCTGCTGTCTGAGCAGAGGCAAGGTGCCTGGGGCCAGAATCCCCAGGCAGCCTCCATCTGTGCCTTATCTACCCTGCCAGCCAGGGCTGGGAGGGGCAGGGCAAGGAAGCAAAGGCTGCTCACAGACCCCCAACCTGGGACAGCAGACTTCAGGCAGGGTCTTGGTGCTTCAACTCCATAGACGAGGCCTCTTCAGCAACTTCTGCATTTGCTACTTGAACTGAGCACCCTTCTCCAAGACCTTGCTGGGGACCCTTCCGCAAAGAAGCTCTCCAGATGCTCTCACTCCCAATGAGATGGCCCACCGAGCATTCTGTCTTGCCTGGAGAACTCCAAGGGAGTGAAGGCAGTGAGGGAGGGGAGAGGTTGGCAGGTATGCAGTACCTACCACAAATGCAAGTGTACTGTGGAATGTGTCTGCATGTTTCATAACTGGCTATTTCCTATCACAGAAAACTTTAAAATTTCTGAACTTAAAGAATGATCTGCAGAGATTAATCAGTCCAAATCTTCCTTTTACACACAGATAGGGAGGCCTAGAAAGCATCCCCTTTGGAAAAAGCTGACCTATATATGAGCCTGCCTCTATCTGTCTCTTCCAGCCTGTGTGACTGTGGGCAGACCACACTACTGTCTCTGAACCTCAGTCATCTTACTCTATCAGCCTGCCAGCCCTACCTAACACGGGTGCTGAGATGACCAAAGGAAATAATGTTTGTGAGGGCACGTACATTTTCCAAATCTTAGTTGCTATTATGACAATTGTTCTGTTTGTTGAGACCCACAGTGGAGGAGCTGAACCACAGCCTCAATGAACACCTGCTGGATCAACTGAATAAAGGGCAGCACTGGGTGATCATTCTTTGTCCCATCCTCTTACAGAAATTTGGCACACATTAAAGTGCTTAGATTATTTTTTAACTTTTTATTTTGAAATAATTTCAAACTAATAGAACAGTTACAAAAATCACACACACACACACACACACACACACATACACACCCCTTCAAACAGCCTTCATGCCAGGTGCGGTGGCTCAGGCCTGTAATCCCAGCACTTTGGGAGGCCAAGGCAGGTGGATCACCTGAGGTCGGGAATTCGAGACCAGCCTGACCAACATGGAGAAACTCTGTCTCTACTAAAAAATACAAAATTAGCCGGGTGTGGTAGTGCATGCCTGTAATCCCAGCTACTCAGGAGGCTGAGGCAGGAGAATCGCTTGAACCCGGGAGGCGGAGGTTGCCGTGAGCCGAGATTGCGCCATTGCACTCGAGCCTGGGCAAAAAAAGCGAAACTCCATCTCAAAAAATAAATAAATAAATAAACAGCCTTCACTCATATCCTATTTACATTTGCTTCATTTACTTTTCTATTCCTTTTCTGTTTTTTTGCTAGACATGTGAAAATTAATTTCAGATATTATGCCCCTTTACCCCCAAATACTTCATTGAGCATGTACCAGATGTATTGGTACATGCACCTGGTACCTAGTACCAGAGCATTCTCTTACAGAACCACTAATGAAGATAAAATTCAGAACATTTAACATCGATATACTATTTTAATCTAATATATAGCCCATATTCAAATTTCTTCAATTATCCCAATATTCATTACAGCAATCTCCCCCTGTGATCCAGATGCAAGCCAGGATCAATATCAGGACCAAACACTGCATATGTTTCAATTTCATCTAGGATAGTTCCTCAACCTTTCTTTGATTTTCATGATATTGACATTTTTTGCAGAGTAAGGCTAGTTCGTCTGCAGAACACCCTTCAATGTGGATAACAATTTTTGAGGTACTACTTATTATGCATCCATTCATTCCACAAACTCTTCCTGAGTACTGATTATTACAGGACTCTGAGTAGGGCACTCAGGGTACTGTGATGAATTCTGTGGTATCCTTGCCTTCCAAGCATTCACTGGGCAGCTACACACTGGGCAAACAGCTAACATACAAGCAAGCAACCTAGAGGAAGGTGCCATGAGAGTACAGTTCAGAGCAAGCGAGACACAGGGATGACTTCCTAGAGGCAGAGTATGCCAGAAAGGATGGGCCAGAGGTACACATTTCCAGAGTGACCTCCTGGGATCCTCTATGGCAAACATCTTGGCTTCCCCAGGCAGTGTGTGCCAAGGCTGAGACAGCATGAAACATGAAAATCCAACAATACAAGGCCATAAACAGGAGGGAGTGGCCCAAGGCACCTTCATCTGGGTACCCCTGTTCAAAGCTATTAACATATGCATTTCCCAGAGAGTCAGCAGCTGCTGTGGTGAGAAGCAAAGGCCTGTGCAGGACCTGAGCTGTGGGAAAGGGTCATAGGCGCCACCTACCGGCCCCACAGCAGGCTTCCTGGCTGGTTGCCAGGAAACCTGTCCCACTACATCAGTGAGACACAAAAGTGACTCAAACTTCTCAAACAGTGTTGGTACTTGAGCCACCTTTTGTGAAGTTCAGGAATCCTACAAAATTTCCAGTAAAAAAGAGACAATGAAAAGCCAATCATAAAACCTGGCCTCTTCAGGCAAAGGTGTGGCCTTCACTCATTCAACAAAACTAAAGTTACATCTCCAAGCCAGCCTCTGTGCTGGGCATTGACAGACACTGAAATGAATCAGACATGAATCTTGCCCACAAGGAGCTCTTACTCTGAGCTGGAGGAGAGAAAATGAAACAAGTGTGCTAAGTATCACAGGTGCCCAGAGATGTTTACACAGGCTCAGGGAGCACAATTCACTGTTTTGCAAAGCTCTTTAATGGTGGAGTTCAAAAGAGCTCACATTTCTTGAGCTGCCTACTACACAACAGATACTTGACATTTATGATCTCATTTGATCCTCTGAAAGAAGCCCAAGTCTTACAAAGGGTAAATGACTGGTTAAGATTATAAGGCCAGGCTGGGCGTGGTGGCTCACACCTGTATTCCCAGCACTCTGGGAGGTCAAGGAGGGTGGATCACGAGGTCAGGGGTTGAAGACCAGCCTGACCAACATGATGAAACCCCTTCTCTACTAAAAATACAAAAATTACCCAGGTGTGGTGGCACGTGCCTGTAATCCCAGCTACTTAGGAGGCTGAGGCAGGAGAATCACTTGAACCCGGGAGGTGGAGGTTGCAGTGAGCCGAGATTGCGCCACTGCACCTCCAGCCTGGCAAGAGAGCGAAACTCCGTCTCAAAAAAAAAAAAAAAAAAAAAACCGATTACAAGGCTAGTAAGTAGCATCTGGGGATGGAGCCCAAACTCGATGGAGCCACACTGTCTTCCAGGGCTCATATGCCCAATTCTTCCCTTCTTTCCCACATTTAGCATGTGTCAGCACACCACAGTTGTCTGATGGGACCAATCACCTGACAGAAAATAAGGAAAAGCCTTAAGTGGAAAGCACTTTACTTGAGGGATGAAGATACTTTCTGATTAGTCCTGCTTCCTAGAATCTTCTCTCTTGGAAGTTCTAGTTCCCTTCTAGTCTCATGCTGAGAACGGTCCAAGCCTATCCTTTCTTCTTTCTGGTAGTCTCCATACCACCCTACTATCACATAGTATATATTCACATTTCAAATATTACAAATTCACAAGCAAATACAAAGCCTTAAAGTGTCCTTACCTTTAGGTTAAAATAAGCTCTGCAAACAAATCCAATCAAAAGGTTACAGGACATAAGAAGCCATGGATCTCAGAAGGCTGGGCTGATTACAAGCTTAACAGAACCTAGGAGTATAAGGGAGCTGCCAAGAAAGCCAATACAAGGTCGGGCCATATCAGTAGAAGCATAAAATCTTTAACAAAGGGGATGGTTGCCCTGCTCCTCACAATAATGGTCATGCCACACTGGAATTCAGAGACGGCACCAAAACTTTGTGGCTGTTTCATTTTAAAATGACTAGGATGAGGAGGAGACTTGAAACGACAGTTTAGTGAACCAAGGCTCATATAGCTTGGAGCTCTGTCTCCTAAGAGTTTAAAATCTGGAACAGGAAAAGGAAGCCATGTAGTCCTAGAAGACAGAGCTGGGACCAAATGAGGGGAGTTGAAAAGGGAGCTAAAACATGACAGCCCGTCATGTGCCAAGTGCTATGCCAGGTGCTTTCACACTATTACTTCAGAGCTAATCAGAAGATAAAACTGTTTTCTACTACTAATTACAAATTGTCTTTACTTACATTACTCCAACTGCCCAGAAAGTCTTTCCGCAAAGCTCCTTGTATACAAATACTACCTATCTCTAGACTCAAACTAAACGACACCTTGTCTGTGAAGCCCTAACTTTTCACCTGTACTAATTACAGTTCTCTTACCAGACCGCAAGTTCCTTGAAAGACAGAGGTCATCATGATACATTTTTCTCCTCCTCAATGCCTAATAAGACATTGCTCGTAACAGGCCTTAAGAATGAATAAATGCCAAAGAATGGCTGGGCACAGTGACTCACACCTGTAATCTCAGCACTCAGGAGGCTGAGGCAGGCAGATTACCTGAGGTCTGGAGTTTGAGACCAGCCTGGCCAACACAGCGAAACCCCATCTCTACTAAAAATACAAAAATTGGCCGGGCGTGATGGCTCACGCCTGTAATCCTAGCACTTTGGGAGGCCAAGGCGGGCGGATCACAAGGTCAGGAGATCAAGGCCATCCTGGCTAACACAGTGAAACCCCGCCTCTACTAAAATTACAAAAAATTAGCCAGGCGTGGTGGTGGGTGCCTGTAGTCCCAGCTACTTGGGAGGCTGAGGTGGGAGAATGGCATGAACCCAGGAGGCGGAGCTTGCAGTGAGCCAAGATCGTGCCACTGCACTCCAGCCTGGGTGACAGAGCAAGACTCCATCTCAAAAAAAAAAAAAAAAAACAAAAATTAGCCAGGGATGATGGCACATGCCTGTAATCCCAGCTACTCGGGAGGCTGAGGCAAAAGAATCACTTGAACCCTGGAGGCAGAGACTGGAGTGAGCCAAGATTGCGCCACTGCATTCCAGACTGGGTGACAGAGCAAGACTCCGTCTCAAAAAAAAAGAAGAATGAATAAATGCCAAAGAAGATACAGAAATGGCCAACAAGCACACAAAAAGATGCTCACATCATTAGCCATCAGGGAAATGCAAATCAAAACCACAATGAGATACCACTCCACACACACTAGGTTGGCTATAAGTGATGACGACAATTGTTGGTGAGGATGTGGAAAAGGTAGAACGCTCACACATTGCTTTTGAGAATGTAAAATGGTGAAGCCATCCTGGAAAACGGTTTGGCAGTTCCTCAAAATGTTAAATGCACAGTTATTCTATGGCCCAGCAATTCCACTCCTAGGTATATACTGAAGAGAAATGAAAACACACATTCACATAGAAATCTGTACATGAATGTTCATAACAGCCTTATTCATAATAGCTAAAAAGTGGAAACACAAATGTCCATCAGCTGACAAATGACATCCTGTATGGATATACATCCATAAAATGTAGTACACCCATACAGGGAATATTATTCAGCCACAAAAAGGAATAAAGTACTGATATATGCTACAACACAGATGAACCTTGAAAACATTATGCTCAGTGAACGAAGCCAGACACAAAAGGCCACATATTGTATAATTCCATTTATATGAAATGTTCAGAACAGGCAAATCCAGAAACAGAAAGCAGATTAGTGGTTGCAATGTCTAGGGGGAGAGGAGAATGGGGAGTAACTACTATTGGAACCAGAGTTTTCTGGGGGTCTGAGATGGAGTGGGAGAGTGGTAAAACATTCTAGAAATTCTGGAATTAGTGGTGCTGGTTGTACAATCTTATAAATGTTCTAAAATCCACTAAATTATATATTTCTAAAGGTTGACTTTTATGGTATGTGAATTATACCTCAAAAGAAAAAAGAATGAATGTATATTCAGTCAGAATTTGCCTATTGTTCAGGAGGCAGAGTGTGCCTCATACCTAGAGGCACCCAAAGAGGGCTGGATGTTGACCATCAGAGAAGCTAAAGTGGGGACCTGAAGACTGGAAAGGAAATGAGGCTGGAGACAAAAGTGCCTGAGATCCTGTCTGACCCATCTAGAGGTTTTGACTGAGCTCCTGATGTGCCCTGGGAAGGATCCTGCCCCTCCCTACCCCTGCTGGACTCTGAGCCCCTGGGAATTCCAGGGGCCTCCCTCAATTGTTTGTGCTTCACATCCCGCCCCAGTACACTGTCCATCTGCAAAGGCTGGTCAAACACACAGGCTTCGCAGGAGGCCTGGGTGCTATCCCTTAAACAAAAGGGCATTGAGATGGAAGCCTCAGCCCAGCCTCAAAGAGGATTCTTATGCAGCCTTCCTGAGCCTCCCATCCACATGAATGGAGGATCCTGGAGACCAGTCAGCCTGCGCAGCTGCTGCCTAGGACTGTGCTCTCCTGCTGGTTAGCCTTTGGAGAATAAACAAGGTTTCTATCAATCAATCAATCAACGGGCCAGACTCCATCTGTATTGTGTGCCTTCTGAGTGCCAGCCAGCCTTGTGTGACTTACTATGGTGAAGGCAGGAGGAAGTGCCATACACCTTGCTGTGACAGTGCTCACAGCCTAGGTGAGGAGAAATACACAAGCAGCAACTGGAGAGAAAAGCGAGGAGATGAATCAGTAAACATGACACAGCAATGGTGTGAGGCAGGTCAATTATCATCCCTACTTTGCAGATAAAGAATCTAAGGTTAGAGAGGTTAGACAACTTGTCCAAGGTCACAGAACTAACCAATGGTCACAGCTGGGATTCAAGCCTTGTTTTGTCAGACTCCAAAGTCCTCACCACTGCTTCCTGCTAATGAAGGCCAGGTGCAGTGGCTCATGCCTGTAATCTCAGCACTTTGGCCGGCTGAGGCAGGAGGATCACGAGGTCAGGAGTTCAAGACCAGCCTGGCCAACATGGCGAAATCCCGTCTCTACTAAAAATACAAAAAGTAGCCAAGTGTGGTGGCGCACGCCTATAATCCCAGGTACTCTGGAGGTTGAGCCAGGAGAATCGCTTGAACCCGGGAGACGGAGGTTGCAGTGAGTTAGGATCGTACCACTGCAGCACTCTGCTCTGGGCAGCAGAGAGAGATTCCATCTCCAACAACAACAACAAAATCCTCTTATATCTGCATCCATTGACAGAATCACAAGGAGAGGAACATAAAGGAGGGAGGACATAGTAGAGCCTCAAAGTTCAGAAAGTGAAATTTTCTGAGGTTTTTTCAAAAAGGCAGAGACAGAACAGGAACTACAAGGCAAGCAGCATAAGTGAATATTAGAAGCACAGTAACACACTGGCTTGATCATTTTCAACATTCTTGGATTTATCTCTGTTCCTCAGTTTCCAGGAAAATTCCTTGGGAGAAAAATTCCAATTGGTTCTGGCTGTGCTGACATGAATTGTGTTATGATTTTGATTAAGCCAGGATTTCAGAGGAGAGACAGCATTTGAGCCACAGAAATGATGGTAGGGAGGCAGAGCCTGACAATTGCCCCTGCTGTTAGGCCCTGAGAGATTACAGCGTTGTGGTCCCTCAAGGGGCAGGACCATGCCCAAGATGATGCCTGACACATACAAACAGAAAGGCACTCCCATCAGTTCCTCATGTTCCTCAGTCATAAGAATGGTTGCTGATCATACTGATCCCCTCTCAACCCATCTCAGCTGCCAGTGCTGTAAAAATAAAGACAGGGCCAGGCGTGGTGGCTCATGCCTGTAATCCCAGCTCTTTGGGAGGCTGAGGTGGGCAGATCACAAGGTGAGGAGATCGAGACCATCCTGGCTAATACGGTGAAACTCCGTCTCTACTAAAAATACAAAAAATTAGCCAGGCGAGGTAGCGGGCGCCTGTAGTCCCAGTTACTTGGGAGGCTGAGGCAGGAGAATGGCGTGAACCCGGGAGGTGGAGTTTGCAGTGAGCCGAGATCGCGCCACTGCACTCCAGCCTGGGTAACAAAGCGAGACTCCATCTCAAAAAAAAAAAAAAAAAAGACAAAGCTACTTCATGTGGCCTCTGATGCCCTGCAGGGTCTGCTTATTCTAGGCTTCTGGCACCTTCCTCTAGCTGGAGTACCACTGGCCTTTTTCAGTCCTTCACAGTGGCCTTGCTTCCTCCTCCTGCAGGACTCTTGTCAATAAAAGTTCCTTGCTGGGCGCGGTGGCTCACTTCTGTAATCCCAGCACTTTGGGAGGCCTAGGCAGGCGGATCATGAGGTCAGGGGATTGAGACCATGCTGGCTAGCACAGTGAAATCCCATCTCTACTAAAAGTACAAAAAATTAGTCGGGTGTGGTGGCGGGCGCCTGTAGTCCCAGCTACTTGGGAGACTGAGGCAGGAGAATGGCATGAACCCAGGAGGCAGAGCTTGCAGTGAGCCGAGATTGCGCCATTACACTCCAGCCTGGGCAACAGTGCAAGACTCTGTCTCAAAAAAAAAAAAAGTTCCTTGTGCCAGGAGAGCTCTTCCCACCTTTTTTCATCTAGACAAACTCTTCCTTATCCTTCACTTTCAAGCTCAAGCTTCCTCTGACCAGGGGAAATCTGGCTGTCACTGGCTCTCCTGATTCCCTGTCTCCTTCCTTTGCAGCATTTGTACTAACTGTAAATTCGCATTTGTAGGATTCATGTCTGACAAGGCTTTGAGCTCCATGAGGCAAGTCCTGTACATGTCCTGACTGACTACTGATCTACCAACCACAGTGCCACACATAGTAGGCACTATTTGTTTAACGAATAAATGATCAAACTACTTCATTTTTGTTTGTCCTCTGTCTACACGTTTATTATGACTGTAATAGCTACAAAGTTTGCTTAACTTTTTATCATTTACAGAACACTTTTCGCCAGGCGTGGTGGCTCACATCTGTAATCCTGGCACTTTGGGAGGCCAAGGCAAGAGGATTGCTTGAGCCCAGGAGTTCAAGACCAGCCTGTGCAACAAGATATGCTCTTGTCTCAATGAAATAAAGAAACAAACAAACGAAACACAAAACACTTTCAATGGCTGGGCATGGTGGCTCACGCCTGCAATCCCAGCACTTTCAGAGGCCAAGGTGGGTGGATCAAGAGGTCAGGAGTTCGAGACCAGCCTGGCCAACATGGTGAAACCCCATCTCCACTAAAAACACAAAAATTAGCTGGGCACAGTCGCGGTCATCTGTAATCCCAGCTACTAGGGAAGCTGAGGCAGGAGAATGGCTTGAACCTGGGAGACAGAGGTTGCAGTGAGCCGAGAATGTGCCACTGTGCTCCAGCCTGAGCAACAGAACGAGACTCCATCTCAAAAACAAAAACAAAAACAAAAAACAAACTTTCAATAATATTCAGTAAGTATTTGGCAACTATTTACATGCACAGTGATAAACAACACAGCAATGGTCTGCTGCCCTCCAAAACTCAGTGTTGTGAGGGAGATAAGGAAACAGATAACCCATTCCAAGTGCTCTCACTTACACAGTACTTATATAGTACATAGTGCTATGGGAATCCACAGATACTGGCGTTGTAGGAGTTTTAAAGAAATTATTTCAGGCAGATAAGAGAGGAAAAGAGGTCCATGGGAAGTTTTCGTTTTTTAAAGCATCTCCAGAAAAGTTTCTAGGAAAGCCCTGTTCTTAGAGCCAGGTTGGCAACTTTTGATATGCAAATGAAGGCCATTAAAAAAACTGGGTCCACCTGGCCAAGCACAGTGGCTCATGCCTGTAATCCCAGCACTTTGGGAGGCCAAGGCAGGTGGATCACCTGAGGTTGGGAGTTCAGGACCAGCCTGGCCAACATGGAGAAACCCCATCTCTACTAAAAATACAATTAGCCAGGCATGGTGGCGCATGCCTGTAATTCTAGTTACTCAGGACATGGTGCCCTGCATTTGCATATTAAAATGCTAGGGTGGGAGGGCAGCTTTTTTTGCGGGGTACATGAATGACATGCCTAGTCAAACCAATCCCTTGAGCCCTATGCAAATCAGATACCGCCTCCTCCAGCCTCTGTATATACCTGGCTGGTATCCATGACAGGTTGGGTTCCCTCTCTTGGCTTTGGAGACCCCCTCCCTCTGTCTCTGTACAGGGGAGCTTCTTCCTTCTCCCTTCCTTCTTGCCCCTTCTTGCCTATTAAACTCTCCGCTCCTTAAAACCAATCCACGTGTGTCCGTGTCGTCTCATCTAATTCAACATGAGACAGGAGCCCTGGTGTCCCTCAGACTCATCAGAGCCATATCACTGGGGGATCAGACAGTGATGACCGAAGGATGAGGAATTTTCCAGACAAGGAGTCACCTGCCTGAAATGCTCACAAGATCCTGGGAGAGTGATCAGACAAGTAATATCAAAGGTATTTTACAGTGGAGGCTCCCGAGGAAACTGAGAGACTAGCCTAAGGCCACACAGGGCTGGCTGGGCTCCTTTTCAGTGGCATGACTTGTCCCTCCAGGCCCACTGCGTTAGGCCCTGGCTGTTCTCTGCTCATGGCCAACTGTCTGCCTCTGCAGGGCTTCTGGGCAGTTGAGCAGCTGCTCCCACAACTCACCTACCCATGAAGTTATAGAGAAGCTGCTAATCCAATCTTTCCCAATTGCCTTCCATCACCCGGGAACAAGCAATCAGAGCCACAGCAAGCCACATACCCCAGAAAAGAAGCCAGGCCCTGGGCCACTCTGTAGAACTGCTTGACAGGTACAAGGTCTACTTGAGCAAGCCTAGGGTTTCAGTGTGTGATCTGGACCCTTCCAGAAGGACTCAGTTTTCTCTGAACACTAGAGAACTGTATTTAAAAGTTACCAGTGGGGACCCCATGAACAAGACTTGGAAACTAAGACTTAGGGAAGTTCAGTGACTTATTAATTGGTCACATAGCTTGTTAGTAACTATGTCAAAAGTAGAAACGAGGTCTTTTAATTCTAAAACTCTTGCATTCTTTCTGTAACATTATGCAGCCTTTCCAAAATGCTGGAAAGGCATTCAAAAAACCTGTGTATACCCTAGCATTCAAAAAACTGTGAGGATCTTCAGAAGCTCTCACTATAAGTATCAAATTACAGGAGTGATGCCCTTGAGGCCTTGACCTTTGGTCTAGGATAAAGCTTTTGTTTCAATCCACTGCAAGCCACAAGGATATTTACATACTTCCTGATTAAGAGAGCTGGATGTTTTGGTTGCTCTGATGCCAGCATTAATATCTTCCCATCCAGCCAAAAGGATACAACAATCAATAAACAGACAGCCTCTCTGAGGCCCCGAGACAGCCAAATGTATTTAACAGCCAGGGTTTTGTTAATTAGATAAAAATCCCTGGATCAATGTGCAGGACATTTACCTATGCTGTAGCTAAGCACATTCTGGACACCTCAATCCTGGCACACGGACAGCAAGTGCCTCAAGCCCCAAGCTGGGGCATCCAGGGACAAGAACCAAACCAAGCCATCAATGCAAAGCTAGAAGAAATATGTTTACCCCTCAACAAAGCCCAACCCTTTCTTTTTTCCTGAACTGTAAACCAAATCAGATTTTTTTTCCCCAAAGCCGTATAGTAAACCAGCTTGGGCTAGTATGAAGTTATTTATTTTCTAAAGCCATAAAACCAGAAATCAAAACAGGACACCAAAAGAATCTCCTACATGATAATTTAAGAGGCAACATGGTACATATAGCGGGAAGTCAGAAGGATCCAGAGGTTCTACTGCCTAATTGACGTTTCCACTGGCATGTTAAATTCAGCATGTTTAAAACTGAACTCATAATCTTTCCCCCCAAATCCAGTGTTCCTCAGGGATCCACATCTCAGTGAATGGTAAGAGCATCTACACAGATGATCGAGCCAGAAAACTGAAATTCGTTAAGACCCTCTTCTCCCTAATCAGCCACATCCAATTCTATTTATTCATTTATTGAACACTTACTGTGTGGGAGGCACTGTGCCAGGCACTGTCCTAACCGCCACCAAGTCCTATCGAGCTTACTTCCTCCCACTCTGCTGCTGACATCTTAGTCCACGTCACATCTTCTCTCACCTGGACTACTCCAGCTGCTTTTCAACCAGTCTTCCAGCATCCACCACAGATCTCTACCAATCTGTTCTCTACCAAACAACCAGAATGATATTTTAAAACTGCAGATCTATATCATGTCACAATGTATACCTGTTAGTCTTTCTCACACATACACATACTGGCTGAAAATTCCTCAGTGGTTGCCCATGCTCTTAGGACAAAAATAAAAACTGTTACTATGGCCTACAGACCCAGTGTGGTATGGTCCCTGCTTAACTCTCCAACTTCATTTGACACAACTCTCCCCCTTGCTTTCTAGGGTCCAGGCTTATCGGCCTTCTCTCAATTCCTCAATTTTTCCACATCTTTGACTCAAGACCTTCCACCTGGTATTCCCTCTAAGTGAACTGAACTGTCTTCCGCCTTTCTCTTCATCCTTAAGAGTTCACTTCAGGCCTGGCGCGGTGGCTCACGCCTGTAATCCCAGCACTTTGGGAGGCCGAGGCGGGCGGATCACAAGGTCAGGAGATCGAGACCATGGTGAAACCCCGTCTCTACTAAAAATACAAAAAATTAGCCGGGCGCGGTGGCGGGCGCCTGTAGTCCCAGCTACTCAGGAGGCTGAGGCAGGAGAATGGCGTGAACCCGGGAGGCGGAGCTTGCAGTGAGCCGAGATCGCGCCACTGCACTCCTGCCTGGGCGACAGAGTGAGACTCCGTCTCAAAAAAAAAAAAAAAGAGTTCACTTCAATCTCGTTTACACAGAGGTTTTGATCTAGGACTTTGTTCTCTAGAACTGAGAGCAATACATGTCTGCTGTTCATAAACCACCCAACCTGTGGTATTCTGTTATAGCAGCCCAAACAGACAAAGACAGTGGCCTTCGGAGACTAGCTTCTTTCACTTAGCATATTTTCAGGGTTCATCCATGTTGTAGCATGTTATCAGTACCTCCTTCAAATTGATGAACAATATTCTGATGTACTGTTCTATCATATTTTTATGCAAAATGTATCACGTCCAGAGAGACCTGAGTATAGGACTCAGCCATGACCCCACACCCCTGCCCCATGCTTGGGGGCAACTGTTTAAAGCCATTTTCTTCTTTCTTTTCTCCCCTGTAGTTTCCTAACTAGCTGCCTCACCCATTACTTTCCTGTTGTTCCTGGAATATGTGATACAAAGAACAATGTATAGCCCATCAATAGTTTATGTTATTTTAATGTAAATTATTGGTAAACAACTGAAAAAGTGCCTCTTCTGCGTGGTGGCTCAGGCCAATCCCAGTACTTTGGGAGGCTGAGGTGGGCAGATCACTTGAGGTCAGGAGTTCGACATCAGTCTGGCCAACATGGTGAAACCCCATCCCTACTTAAAAAAAACAAAAATACACAAAACTTAGCCAGGTGTGGTGGTGTGTGCCTGTAATTCCAGCTACTCAGGAGGCTGAGGTACGAGAATCACTTGAACTCAGGAGGCAGAGGTTGCAATGAGCTGAGATCACGCCACTGCACTCCAGCCCGGGTGACGGACTGAGATTCTGTTTCAAAAACAAAGAAAGGGCTGGGCGTGGTGACTCACACCTGTAATCCCAGTACTTTGGGAGGCCGAGACGGGCGGATCATGAGGTCAGGAGATCGAGACTATCCTGGCTTACGCGGTGAAACCCCGTCTCTACTAAAAATGCAAAAAACTAGCCAGGGGTGGCAGCGGGCGCCTGTAGTCCCAGCTACTTGGGAGGCTGAGGGAGGAGAATGGCGTGAACCCGGGAGGCGGAGTTTGCAGTGAGCTGAGATCGCACCACTGCACTCCAGCCTGGGAAACTGAGCGAGACTCCGTCTCAAAAAAACAAAAACAAAAACAAAGAAAGTTCCTCTTGTTTTTCCCTTTAAAAACCCACTTGCAACTGTTGCTAATCTGGAGCACATATTTATGGCAACTTGAATCTAGACTCCTGGGTTGCAGTCCCCAAACTTGGCCCCAATAAACTCTTTCTACTAATTTTGCTTTAGTTTTTTCCTTTAGGTTCACATTTCCACTTTTTGGCTATATGAATAATGCTGCTATGAACACTCATGCAGACGAGTGTTCATGTTTTCCTTTCTCTGGGGCATATTCCTAGAGTGGACTTCCTGGGTCTTATGGTAACTCCTGTTAAACATTTTGAGGAACTAACAAACTGTTTTCCAAAACGGCTACACCATTTCACATGCCCACTAGCAATGTAGGGTTCCAATGTCTCCACATCTTCACCAACACTTAACTTACTCTTATTAGCTTTTTTATTATAGCCATCCTAATGGTATCAGGTTTTGATGCGAATTTCCTAACAAGGGTTGAGCATGTTTTCAACTGCTTATTGGTCATTTGTGTATTTTCTTTGAAGAAATATCTATTCAAATACTTTGTCCTTTTTTTTTTTTTTTAAGAGACAGGGTCTCACTCTGTTGCACAGGCTGGAGGGCGGTGGTGTAATCACAGTTCACTATAACCTCCAACTCCCAGGCTCAAATGATGCTCCCGCCTCAGCCTCCCAAGTAGCTAGGACTACAAGCACATGCCACCACATCCGGCTAATTTTTTTTTTCTCTTTGAGGCAGAGTCTTGCTACATTGTCCAGGTTGGTCTCAAATTCCTGGCCTCAAGTGATCCTCCTGCCTCTCAGGCTCCCAACCATGGCCAGCCCAATTTTAAATTACCTTTTACTGTTAAGTTGTTAAGAGTTCTTTATGTATTCTGGATGTAAGTCCCTTATCAGATACATGATTTGCAAATTATTCTCCCATTCTGTGAGAGTCTTTTCACTTTCTTGATGGTGTCCTTTGAAGCATGAAAGTTTTAAATTTTGATAAAGTCCAATTTTTTTTCTTTCATTGCTTGTGTTTTGGAGCCACATCTAAGAAAGCTTTGCCCAACCCAAGGTACAAAGATTTACTCCTATGTTTTCTTCTAAGAATTTTATAGTTTTACTCTTACATTTAAGTCCATGAACCACTTTGAGTTCATTTTTATGTATGGCATTAGATAAGGGTCCAACTGTGTTCAACATCCAGTCGACCCAGCACCATTTGTTGAGAAGACAAATTGTACTTCGCTTTGAAGTACATAATTATAGTTGCATAATTAGTCATCTGACTCCTAGTTGGACTGTGCCAAGAGGGCAGGGATTGCGCCAGTCTTGTTCATTACTGTTATCTGCCACATTCAGCCCAATGCCTAGTTCCGAATATGCACTCATAAGTATTGGCTGAATGAATTAATCATTTTGTTATTAGTAGCAATGACTCTGCCACTCTGTGGGGTTAGGTATTACCATTTTCATGTTAGTTGAAAGGTAGGTAATTTGTCCCTTGTTTCACTGGCTCTCAATGTTTGACTCATGTCCTTCTTTCTCACCAGAGGGCACACGAGCTCCTCCAGGGCAGGGACTGTTTCTCCTTCCTCATTTTGTTGCCACCCTCCTCCTCCAAACTCAGCTCAGGGCTAGGCACAAAGCACAGGCTGGACAGATGGGTGACTGAGGGACAAACAGAGAGTCAATCAATGTTCTCCACAACCAGGTCCCTACCTATCTCCAGTCCCTCCTGGCCTCAGACTGTGATCCGGCAACACAGAACAGCAAGTGACTTCCCCTCCCGCACACCCCCCAGGCCGCTCCTTGCCTCGTGCTACCACATATGCTACCCTTTTTGCCCAGAATGCCTTCCCCTTCTATTTCCAAAGCCCAACTGATATTTTAAGTCTATGACCAGGTGTCATTTCCTCTAGAAGGCTTTCTCAGATCCCCCAGGCTGTTTGTCCTCTGGTCTCCTACAGCCCCTGTAGTTTCCTGTCTCACAGCATTGACCACCCTATTGCCACAGCTTACCCCTGACTCTGTCATCACGGGCAGGAATCATGCCTGCTCAAGTGTTCTCTGGGTCAAGCAGAGGACTCAGGATAGGACAGATGCTCTTTGTCAAATGAACAAATAAATCCTGGAGAAAAAGAGCAGGCAGTCTGAGGCCCAAGACTGATCTCACCAGGCTTCCTTTATTAGACAGCTTGGGCTGATGAACAACTGAGGGAAGCACTCAGCAGAGGCCTAGCCCTCTGCCGGGAGAAGGGAGAGGGGTAGGGGTGTTGTCTTTCACCCAGTTAGTCCTGAAGGAAATGTGATCTCCGCTGGGAGAACAGAAGGCCTCACTTTTCCCAGTCCCAGTCCTCACAACTCCTCGGCCTGAGCCTGGACAGATGTGCCTCCAGTCTGCCTTGTGCCCTAGGTTTCGGGTGAGCAGTTCCTCAGGCTCAGGTTTGGGGTAAGCACAGGAGCAGGACCACCTGCTCACACTGCTGACAGGTAGGAGGCCAGGCTACCACTTCTAAGGAGCCAGAGATGGATGAACTTAAGTGCCTCAGGGGAGAAGGGAGAAAATGGATGTTACACAGGGAGGGAGGAAGGAGAAGAGACCTGGCCTCCCTCTGATATAGCCAAGGGAAGTGTGAAAGTAAGACTCTGGACTGCTTACTTCAGGTACACTGAAAAGTCAATAAAAAGCAAAGAAAGAGTCACAAAAAACAAGTAAGTGCCACTGTGCTGTGGAACAGGGTAAAAGACGGTAGAAAACACAACCTTGTCCCTGCCCTTCAGGAGGCACACAATCCAGCAGTTTCAGATGAAACACAGTCCACAGACTTCTTCATATAAAGACCAGTGTGGCAAGTGGCATTCAGCTCCACTTCTCCAACCTGACCTCCAGCTTTTCTTCCACAAAAGGAGCTCCCTCCTGTGACAAACTGCCATGGCCCTTCCTAGATGACCCTCGTACTCTCCCAGACCAGAAGGAAGGTATAGGATGAAAGTGGGGGGAAAGGGGCAAATGAAGATGAGATCACACCCAGCTGGGAGGAATCCAAGAAGGCTCTGTAAGGAAAGCAGCACTAGAGCTTTGAAAGGTGTAAGCAGAGGATAATGAACACACAGGGCAGAGGGCGATCTGTGTGGAGGACCCGCATCCAAGGCCCACGGACTGAAGATTCCAGGGTGTCCTTGAAGAAGAAGATTGAGCACCTCCCCCTTTGGAGCAGAAGAGCCTTAGGCTTCTGCCCTTCACTATCCAGAACTTTCCCAAGACTCTGGGGCTAAGGACAGGAGCTGGGGGAGGTCAAGTAGAGACAGGCACAGTACAGAGCCCCAGAGAGGTCAAGTGGGGAAGAAGGGTAAAGGACAATATTATTTACGAGGTCTGAGTTTTGTTCTAAATACTGCTATCATTGACCATACCAATCATATACACGGTGACCCAATCATATGTAACCTACAGTCACGCACTACACAATGATGCGTTGGTTAACAATAGACTGCATTTAGGATGTGGTCCTATAAGATTATAGTGAAGCTGAAAAATTCCTATCCCCTTGTAACACTGTAACTGTCTCAACATCACAGTGCAACAAATTACCTTTTCTGTATTTAGATATGTCTAGATACACAAATACTTACCATCGTGTTAGAATTGCCTACAGTATTCAGGACAATAATGTGCTATACAGATTCCTAACCCAGGAGCAACAGGCTATACCATACATAGATTAGGTGTGTGGGCTATTACCATTTAGGTTTGGGTATACTCTATGATGTTCACACAGTAATGAAATTGCACTACTCAGAATGTGTCCCTATTGTTAAGTAACGGATGACTGTATATGTAAATTTAAAAAAGAAAAAATGAGCATGGGATTCTATCCTGCTATAGGCAGGTCTGTTGGGCAGAGCTAAGAGCCCAGGACACAGAGTAAGAAATAAAGAGCAGCAGGAACCACCTGTACAGAGTCTAGGGTACAGAAAGGCTGAATAAGGACCTGCTGTAGGAATTCCAGAAAGTTTCCTTCTAGCAAGGATGGTCAGGCTCCCTCTACCCCCACCTGCAGTGCCCAGCAGAGGCCCACTCATGCTTTCATAATCAAGAACTGCTTTGGGGGAAGGGGAGGGAAGGATGTCTTCCTTCAGGCCTTCATCATCTTGAATCTTACTGAAACAGAAACAGCCTCCTAACAGATCAGCTCTCAGCCTTTCCCCAATACAGTCCATCCTTCATTCCTCTGCAAGTCAGGCTTAATTGGGTCATTCCCCTGCTCAAAAACTTCCCACGTCTCCCCACTGCGTATAGAGTAAGAGTTCAAAACTCCTCACCCTGGGCATGGCAGGCCTTGCACATTCCAGCTTCTCTCAGACAACCTTCCCTCTTTCCTGACACCCTGTACAAATCCCACCTCAGGAGCATCAACATATTCTGCAGGCCCAGCAGCCAGCCAGCATCTGCTTCCCACCTTTGCTCAGCTTGCTCCCAGCTCTGTGGTCTTGTATGAGATGGGGACTGAGGGCAGGTCTGTGCCTTGCTCATCTCTGATGTCCTCACGTGGAGTGAAGGGAGATTCTGACAGGGTCATCCTGACCAAGTGAGGTGGCACAAGAGGCGGCAGGAGAAAAGCAGGCTACAGCCTGGGGACACACGTGAAAAGCCCCCACAGACACTATTCACATGAGAATGAATGTTCAGAAAAATTGTCTGAATCACACATACACTGTTAAGTTCAATTACTTTCTGTATTTTGGAGATGGGTGTTTAACTGCTATTAGAAAAACATGTATTTGAAAGAACTAAATAATCAATGCTTGGCAGCTCAATGGAAAGGGTAGTGGCATCCCCTGGGGGATGGAAGAATGGATTCCCAACATTGCTGCTCTGCAAATGTACTGCCAAAAGGGGAAAGCCGCAGCCTGGCAGCCCTCAGCAGTAGCCAACAGGTGATTCCAGGGTCAGCAAGGGTCAGTTTCCAAACCCGTACTCCCTTGCACTGCAGCAGAATGAAGCAAGGCACATCTGTTTCTGGAGGAATGAAGATGCCACACACAGCCTGCAGTTATGAATGGCTGTTATAACAACAGGATGACATCTGTGCTTGGTTTTTAAGATGCATCATTGCATGTTTATTAAACTATTGCTCCATCATATTTATTTGGCTACAAAACAACTCCCAGCCCATACTTCCAAAAGTGGTTTATTAAAAACTAAGGCTTGAACATTAATACTCAAAAGCACTCTTGAGAATCAACAATAACGCTGCAGATAAAATGAAAGGGAATCAAAGCAGTAAGTCTTGGTGGGGCCATGGCTGCTTTTCAACATTTTCTTGTATGTTCAGGAAGCTGAAGTGGGGAAGAACACTAAGGGCCTGTAGCACTGGGTGTGGAAATAGCCACCCCAAGACCTGACTTCTTGTCTAACATGCGGACATGATGGCAAGGAAGGGGGGTGTCCTGTGGCCACCTAGCTCTATATAAAGGGCCAAGAGAGGCCAAGGTTAGGCCCAGTGGGGGCCAGTAGTTTCAACAAGAATAAGACCTCTGCCCTTAACCAATAGCCCTGTAACTGATGCCCCATGCTGGCCCCAGTCTGAGCATCCATCCTGGACACAGACTCTGCCCTGTACCTGGCACTGGGTTGAGCCTGATTGAATCTTGCCCTTGCCGAATAATAAGCCTCAAATTCAACCTCCCAGTGGTCACTGGGGACTAGCTGAGCCAGTGAAGCTACAGAAATGCAGTCTGTCCCTGGGCAGAGCCAGATATGGGCCCCTGGCCCTGAAGGCAGGCATTTCTAGCCCCAGACCTTCTGGCAGATGGTCTCTTCCAACTCCGTCCCAAATCCCCAAGCCTTTCCATAGATGCCCACCTGCAACCTGTCCAGTCAGCAAGCAGTAACACGTGGCCATCCCCAAGGAAATGAGAACAAATCAGAAGATTCAGAGAAGAACCCACAGGATGTGGGGGTTGGGGGGAGTCCAAACCAACCCAGTGAAGAACAAAACAGCTGAAGGATCCAGAGATGTTTGGGAGCTGACTTCCTACCGAAAATATCTAAGGGGTGATCTGGGTCAAGGGAGCCCAGGTGACTCTGTGACTACAAAGATGTCACAGGGGACAGTTCCCAGCTTAGGGTGAGGGTTTCCTCTAAAGCAAAGTCATCATACAAGAAGAGGCTCGCCCTGCTCAGCCTCTCCTGTCAGGGAGAGCAAGGCCTGGGGTTCAACTCACCTGGTGACTTCTTGCACATTGTTGGCACGGGCAGCTTCCAACAGGGCTGCATCTGAAGCGAAAGGGGGTACTGGTCAGATCCGTGGCCAGGACACACCTGCCTCGGGACTGCATGGAGGGCCCACTAAGACAGTAGCAGTACTTTAGAAACATGGACTTTAACAAGCAAACTGATGCCACAATATATAATGAGAAAGCTAATCATTCCCTTCCCACATGGTGGCCACTGTTAACAACCTGACTTCCACACCTTTCTACTATAGAGCCCAAACTCTTAACTCCTCTCATCATAGAGGGAATGCATGTCAACTGCTAGCACCACGTCTTGCCTATGGTAGATAGTGTGCTCTTCATAATCTATGAAGCTCTGCATAATATGTTTTATGTTCCTGTAAGAGTTATTACTAACCATTCCCTGACCTTGTCCACTTTCTCCCTCAACTCTAGTTCTTCAACCCAGTTCTGAATCTTGATGTCAAAAGTCATAAACCCAAAGGGAAAGGTAGAATGAGGGGAGCAAGCAGGGTGCAGGTCTCTCTGAGGATGCAGAGGGCCTCACCTAGGAGTCTTTGAGATCTGGCTCCATTCCACCCCCACTACTCACCACGTGACCATGACAGCTCCTCTCCCTCTCAACCACAGCTTCCCTGACTGTAAAACACAGACAAAACTCCTTGCCCTGCCAGCTTCACAAGGATGTCAAGGAGATGAAATTACGGTTGAGACGTCTGCAAACTCCCCAGTGCTAAGCACAGGGAAGGGAGACCCAAAGCAGAGATTCTGGTTAGGAAACACCAAGCCTAGAAGAAAAGCAATGCTAGCTAAGTCAGCCTGGCCTGGTCTGGGCAGCCTGCAGGCTGTTGCCACCACCTTGTGGCCATAGAGAAAATTGGATTGACTCAGAAAAACTCAAAAGTCAACAGGAGAGGCACAAACAGCTCAATATCAGGTACATGGAACCCTCTGTGCCCAGCCTGGTTGTGAGCTACACTGCTGGGCACTGGACGGACTCATAGCCAGCCCTGACTCAGGGAACTCTCAGTCCAGCCAACAGACTCACCCATGAGCAAATGCACTGGAGTGGAGTGAAAGAGCAGGATCTGGAGACAGTCAGACCTGGAGTCTAGGCCGGCTCTGTCACGTATTTGCTGTATGACCTAGCACACTTATCTAACCTCCTGAGCCTGAGTTTCCTTATCTGTACAATACACCTTAT
This sequence comes from Trachypithecus francoisi, assembly GCF_009764315.1. Classification (NCBI taxonomy): domain Eukaryota; kingdom Metazoa; phylum Chordata; class Mammalia; order Primates; family Cercopithecidae; genus Trachypithecus; species Trachypithecus francoisi. Next base: position 63,184,507 of record NW_022681473.1, read on the forward strand.
CATGCATATGAAAGCCAGTCCTGTGATTCAGACACTGATGCCTGACAGGTCCTTCCTACTTACCTCACCAGATGTACCCAAAGCACATACCCAAGCATGGCTCAGACAGCCACCAGCTGGGAGGGGATCAAGAATTTCTTGGAGATGGCTGTATCCACTGTCCCCTCACTCTGCAGAAAAAAATGTGGCTTCTACAAGGTTACAGAGTGAGGAATGAGCTAAGAACCAGGGCCTCCCTGCTTCTAAAGGGGTTCAGCTTCTACTATGCTGCGCTGAGGGTCAAAACTCTAATTCAGGGGGACAGGGTAGCTGGCAAGTCAGTTCCAGCAGGAACTGGTCAGGGCTTTGACCATTATCTATTATACATAGAGCCTGGTATTCTTGCTGGAGTTCATAGGCCACAAAGTCCAGTTTGGAACCCCCAGGAACTTCTTAGGCAAGTCCTCACGAAATACACTGGACTGAGAACATTCCCTGCTCATGAACCTTCCATGACTCTTCACTGCCTACAGAAGAAATTCCAACACCCTCACCCACCCCACCCCTGACTGGCATCCAGGCCCCACTCCATCTGCTCTCATCTAATTCCAAAGACCTTATCTTCCAACCAAGCTGGCCACTCAGAAAGCCCCTGCTCACACCATGGTGCCCTGAAACTCTCATTTCCATTCCCTGAAGCCTTTGCATGGAATATAATCCAAGCCTCACACATTTACTGAGCACCTACTAAGTTCCAGACACTGTGATGCGCAAATGATGTCTAGGTATTAGGGAAAGTTGCTGGTATAACCCGAAAAAAAAAAAGAGAAGATACATTTCCTGCTCTCATGGGGCTCACAAGGTCACTCTCCTTTTCATTTCTAATTCATCCTTCAGAACTCAAGTTCGAATTTCCCATCCTCTGGGGTCTTCAATACTCCAGGAAGGCTTTCCTGACCCTACTGGCCCTCTGATCCCCCAACAACACACAGCACCACTCACCAGCCCTACATTCCAACTGCCTGCACTATCCCCTTGACTGATTTTGTGTTAAGTCAGGACTTCCCACACACCTAGCCTAAAACTAGATGCACAGTGGGTACCCCCAAAAATGCTGGAAGTTACAGGATTACAGCATGCCTAAGCTAGATGCCCTTAGCGTCTATGTCAACACCCTCATTTTGTAGATGAGGAAACAGAAAACCACGGAGGAGAAGCAAAAGTCCAAATTCACAATGAGAGTTAGACACAGAACCAAAACAAGATCCCCAGTGTTGTCTCCCCCAGACCAAAGTCCTTACTTTACAACTGGCCACATCAAACGAATGAAAGTCAAGGCACTCCCCCATTCTTGCTCCAAATTCTCAGAGCTTGGGGTGCACGGAATCTATGGACACCATGCCTCAGTCTGTCTTCTTGATGAATGACTAAGAACCTGAATGGCTGGATTCACATAGGTCATAAGTCTGGCTCTCTGTCCACTCTCTCAGCTGCTGCTTAGCTTCATAGATCCAGATGAGATGCTAATCAGGATCAGCCAGTCCCCCAGCAGTTGCCCTTGGGCCTCCAGGAATCCACCTTCCTTCTCCTGCCAACTATCCCACATGGCAAGATCACCTAACAGCATGTGAGACCAGACATAGCAAAATCCTGACACTGACAGAGTCAGGCCGCTGAACTCCAAAAGGAATCAAAATAACAGTACTGTAAAAATGTTAAGAAATTATCGTTCACTACATAAATAAATTGGCCAGGAGCAGGGGCTCACACCCGTAATCCCAGCACTTCGGCAGGCCGAGACAGGTGGATCACAAGGTCAAGAGATCGAGACCATTCTGACCAACAGCTAAAAAAAACACAAAAATTAGCTGGGCATGGCGGCCCACGCCTGTAGTCCCAGATACTCGGGAGGCTGAGGCGGGAGAACAGCTTGAACCCGGGAGGCAGAGGTTGCAGTGAGCCGAGATTGCGCCACTGCACTCCAGCCTGGCGACAGACAGAGACTCCATCTCAAAAATAAATAAATAAATAAATAAAGGTCAAGCTGGCATTAGAACCGAGTCAGATTCTTCCTGACTCTGGTATGTTTGGTGACAGGGGGTTGGGGGGGCAGTTTGGCAACTTCTCTAAACCATTTAGAGGTTGCCCTTAGAACACCCCATAGTTTCCGTTTCCTGGAGAGCTCAGGAAGGAGGAGTTGGACCAGGCAGAATATGAGAAACATAAGGGGACCATGCTGTAATATTAGATGTTTAGTCCAATATCCCCATTGTACAGATGGATAAAATGATGCCCAGAGAGGGGAGGCGGATCTATGATAGGAGATTATACAACTCCGAGGTGATGAGGTCTCTAGGGCAACACCCTGCCCGTTACCAGACGATGTCTGAGTCCCTCCAAGACTTAGGCTCTAAAGATCTAAACCTATAAGCACCTCCCACCCTCCTAAGATACGAAGTTAGGACAATTTTCCCGCCTCTCCCTTCCTCAAATCCAGATCTCATAATCACCCTTGTTGGACGGACTCTTGCTGTAGCAATGAACAACCAGCGCTGCGGCCAGGGCCCACATGCCCAGTCCGGCCCTGTTGGGGACCCCGTTCCAGCTGTCCTGTCCTGGAAGTGTTTCTTCGGGCCCAAGAAGGCGTCCCCAAGTGGCAGCCGCGAGGCATTTGGTATCGAAGCGTCCTCCCTGGCGCCCCCCGGTGGCTGCCTCGCGTCCGGAGAACAAGGCCGGGCGCCCCCCGGCGGCTGCCCTCAGCCACTGCGGCTCCCCGAGATTCCCAGTGGTCACATTCCGGTCGGAAGCACCTACATGGCCCCGGAGCGTTGGGGGCCTGAGCAGCCGGAGGAGTAGCCGTGGCGCCGGGGCTTTTCTCCTCAACACCAGGGACCCCAGCATCGTGACAGCTGCTTCGATAACCCCGTGGTGCCGGCCCCTGTGCTGGCCACGTCCAACATGGCTGCCGCGGCACGTTCGAAGACGCCGCGAACAGGGTGGAGCTGCGCACTACCTCACGGGAGGGGTAGTCCACAGCCCTAAGCCTTTTCCCAGCTGGAGAACAAATAAAATACGCTTCCCAGAAGGCTGTGGGATTACGTCACAATGACTGCGGGCTTATAGGAACCCGGGGCATGTTGGGAAATAGAGTTCGGGTGAAGGGGCGTGGCGATTAGAGCTAAAGATTAGAATCCCACGATTTCTTTCCTAGTTTAGTTGAAGCACACGACACAATTTTTTTTTTTTTTTGAGACGAGTGTCGCTCTGTCGCACAGACTGAAGTGCGGTGGCGCAATATCTGCTCACTGCAACCTTCGTCTCCTGTGTTCAAGCAGTTCTCCTACCTCAGCCTCCGGAGTAGCTGGGATTATAGGCGCCCGCCACCACGCCCAGTTAATTTTTGTATTTTTAGTGGAAACGGGGTTTCACCACGTTGGCCAGGCTGGTCTCTTAACTCCTGACCTCAGGCGATCCGCCCGCCTCTGCCTCCCAAAGTGCTGGAATTAGAGGCGTGAGCCACCGCGCCCGGCCCACAATATAATATATATGTATTTTGTTTGTTTTGTTTTGAGACGGAGTCTCGCTCTGTCGCCAGGCTGGAGTGCAGTGGGCGCGATCTCGGCTCACTGTAGCCTCCGCCTCCTGGGTTCAAGCGATTCTCCTTTCTAAGCCTCCCGAGTAGCTGGGCGCTCGCCACCACGCCCAGCTAATTTTTGTATTTTAGTAGACACAGGGTTTCATCATGTTGGGCAGGATGATCTTGATCTCCTGACCTTGATCTCCTGACCCGCCTTGGCCTCCCAAAGTGCTGAAATTACAGGCGTGAGCCACTGCGCCCGGCCCGAGGCACTCAAATCTTTTTTTCAGTGAATGGATTACTCTCACCTTATTAGTGTGGGAGAGTATATTAGCTTTGGCATTCAGGCAGACGTGGATTTTAATTTTGACTCTTGCATTTACATGCGTGACCTTGGACAAACTCCCTTTACCTCTCTGGTAGTTAATTCCTCATTATTGTTAAAGATAATTCCTACCTTCAAGATGATTGCTTGTATTAAATAAGATAATATGTAGAAAGCCCCTAACACTGTCCCTGGCTCACAGTAGGTCTTTAAGAAATGGTAGCTATCATTGTATTCTCTGCTCTGTGTATTCTACACTTCCTCCAGGCAAATACGGAACTTCTCATTTCCACATCCCTTAGTAAGACAGGAATGAATGAACGACTATTACTTTGGGTTTTTTTTTTTTGAGACATGGTCTCACTCTGTTACACAGGCTGGAGTACAGTTGCCACTGCAGCTTCAACCTCCTGGGCTCAAGGGATCATCCCACCACCTCAGCCTCCTGAATAGCTGGGACCACAGCTGGCACCACTGTGCCTGGCTAATTTTTTGTTATTATTATTATTTGGGTAGAGACTAGGTCTTGCTATGATGCCCAGCCTGGTCTGAACTCCTGGGCTCAAGCAGTCCTCCTGCCTCAGCCTCCTAAAGTGCTGGGATTACAGGCATAAGCCACTGCACCTGGCTTTAATAACTTTTTCTTTTTTTTTTTTTTTTTTTGAGATGGAGTTTTGTTCGTTGCCCATGCTGGAGTGCAATGGTGCGATCTCCGCTCACCGCAACCTCCACCTCCCAGGTTAAAGTGTTTTTCCTGCCTCATCCTCCTGAGTAGCTGGGATTACAGGCATGCGCCACCACACCTGGCTAATTTCTTTTGTATTTTTAGTAGAGACGGGGTTTCTCCATGTTAGTCAGGCTGGTCTCCAAACTCCCAAACTCAGATGATCCACCCGCCTCTGCCTCCCAAAGTGCTGGGATTACAGGTGTGAGCCACCGTGCCTGGCCTTGAATAACCTCTCATTGCAGACACATCCCAGGGCCCTTCAGTTTACTTGGCAATGTATAACTTTCAAAGCACTTCCCCATTGATTCTCTCATTTGATTTTCACAGATTCCATCTGTGAGGGGTTCAAGGAAGGGTTTAATTACTATCAGTATTTGGTAGGGATACTGAAAATCTTAAATTATCAATCTCTGAGTGGGGGATGTAGTGAGAAGTATGGAAACACCCTCAGGGTCGTGTGTGCTTGCTCACGTGCCTGTAATCCCAACACTTGGGGCAGGAGTTTGAGACCAGCCTGGACAACATAGTGAGATCACAGTCTCTGCAAAAAATACAAAATTAGCCAGGCATGGGGGTGTACATCTATATAGTTCTAGCTACTCCGGAGGCTGTGGCAGGAGGATCCCCACACTACTGCACTTCAGTCTAGGCAACAGAGTGAGACCCTGTCTCAAGAAAAAAGAAAAAAAAAATAAAATTAAAAACAAACAAAAAACCCCCACCCATTAGAATCAGCTGGGACTCAGAGTGAATTCCATATGGTCAATAACCAATCTAGGGCCAGGCACAGTGGCTCAAGCCTATAATCCCAGCACTTTGAGAGGCTGAGGTGGGAGGATCACTTGAGGTCAGGAGTTCGAGACCAGCCTGACCAACATGGTGAAACCCCCCCCCCACCAAAGATACAAAAAATTAGCCGGGCGTGGTGGTATGTGCCTATAATCCCAGCTACTCGGGAAGCTGAGGCAGGAGAATAGCTTGAACCCAGGAGGCAGAGGTTGCAGTGAGCCAAGATCGCGCCATTGCACTCCAACCTGGGCAACACAGCGAGACTCCATCTCAAAAAACAAACACACAAAAAAGCCTTAGGTCACATTTTAACAGATTTCATCAACTCAGGATGGCTTCCTTTTGGTCTGCTCAGAAAGCAAGAATTCATATCAGGTTCCAATTACCCCACCTTGGCCCTAAGCTTCTAACTGTTAGGTTGGGAGACAGAAAACTCCAGTTTTAGTTTGTAATAAGGTAACTGGGGGATATCTGAATGGGGTTTAGGAGGAGGCAGAAAGTGAAGAATCAGTGCAGTTCCTGTGGTTAGCTACCTCTGGCATGGAGTTGTAGGCCATTTGGTACTACACATTCTGTAAGTTTCTGGGAAAAAAATTTTCCAGAAAAACAAAACAAAACAACAACATACACATACATTTTTAAACAAATAAGTAAATAGACAGTAGCTGGGCTTTTCACTGTTTGAGAAAGAAGTTATAAATAGGGAAAAAAAGAAAGCTAAAATGAACCTTGTGGTATTGAATTGGATTCAGATGTATCAGCATAAACTCACGGCTTTAATTTTATTTTTACTTTATTTATTTATTTTTGAGACAGAGTCTTGCTCTGTCACCCAGGCTGGAGTGCAGTGGCGCGATCTAGGTCACTGCAACCTCCGTCTCCCAGGTTCAAGTGATTCTCCTGCCTCAGCCTCCTGAGTAGCTGGGATTACAGGGATGTACCACCACCCAGCTAACTTCTGTATTTTTATTTCACCATGTTGGCCAGGCTGGTCTTGAACCAGCCTGATTGGTCTCAGTTGGTTATTGACCATGTGGTTTTGCCATGTTGGCCAGGCTGGTCACAAACTCCTGACCTCAAGTGATCTGCCTGTCTCAGCCTCCCAAAGTGCTAGGATTACAGGTTAGAGCCACCATGCCCAGCCATAAAACTCATGGTTTTTAAAAATAGATACAGACAGATCAATACAGAAATATAAATATGTAAGCATGTATGGGTTCGTGTATTACATATATTACCTAGCCTCTGGGAGGGTCTAGAAGCAATTACACCCTAAAAACTGAACACACCTAACACCCAGATGTAAACAGCATTCTCCAATAAACCAGAAACCAGTTACCCTTGGAGAATGGTTGTTTTTAGGACTGGGCGGAGAAAATCCAAAATGCGTCAACAACATTATATGTGCCAGGAAGTCAGGAAAGGCTCAAAACCAGATGCAGGCTTATGAAAAGAACACAGAAGCCAGTGTGAAGGAGTTCATAATGACCTAAGTGGGAACGATTTAACTGAAAAGTAATGACCGTATGGGGTTTTGATCCACAGAGTAAAACAAGTATGATATAAATAATCAAATAAATAAATAGATAAATAGGGGAGGAATGAGGGAAGAGGCAGCTCTTTCTTTTTTTTTTTTTTGAGACGGAGTCTTGCTCTGTCGCCCAGGCTGGAGTGCAGTGGTGCGATCTCGGCTCACTGCAAGCTCCGCCTCCCAGGTTCACGCCATTCACAGCCTCAGACTCCCAAGTAGCTGGGACTATAGGCACCCGCCACCACGCCCGGCTAATTTTTTGTATTTTTAGTAGAGATGGGGTTTCACCATGTTAGCCAGGATGGTCTTGATCTCCTGACCTCGTGATCCACCCACCTCGGCCTCCCAAAGTGCTGGGATTATAGGCTTGAGTCACAGTGCCCAATCCAAGGCAACTCTTTCTTACAGTGGACGTTCAATCAATAAATGGAGAAGAAAGAGAGAAATAGAGAATTACCACTAGGTAAACACTGGAGTAATAAAAATTTCAGGCTGGGCACAGTGACTCATGTAGTAACTCATGCCTGTAATCCCAGCATTTTGGAAGGCAAAGGCCGTAGGGGGAGGATCACTCAAGGCCAGGAGTTCGAGACCAGCCTGGGTGACAAAGTGAGACCCTATCTATACAAAAATATAGAATAAAAAAATTAGGTGGGCAGGGTGGCACAAACCTGTTGTCCCAGCTAGTTGGGAGGCTGAGGTGGAAGGACTGCTTAAGCCCAGGAGGTCAAGGTTGCAGTGAGCCTTGATCGCACCACAGCGGTCCAGCCTGGGTGACACAGCAAGACCCTGTCTCTAAAAATAAAAATAAAATAAAAATAAACATTTCAGGTAAGATCCATAGATGATACTAAAATTAGTGGGTGACAAGGAGGAGAAACAGAATTTATATAGTCTCAAAAGTAGTTCCTGCGGCTGGGCACAGTGGCTAACGCCTGTAATTACAGCACTTTGGGAGGCTGAGGCGGGTGGATCACAAGGTCAGGAGTTCAAGACAAGCCTGGCCAAGATGGTGAAACCCTGTCTCTACTAAAAATACAAAAAATTAGCCGGGCGTATTGGCAGGTGCCTGTAATCCCAGCTACTCGAGAGGCTGAGGCAGGAGAATTGCTTGAACCCGGTGGGGTGGAGGTTGCAGTGAGCCAAGATCGCGCCACTGCACTCCAGCCTGGGCAACAGAGTGAGACTTCGTGTCAAAAAAAAAAAAAAAAAAAGTACTTGCTGCAAGATAATTATCAACTACAAAAACTTTACAGTGGGGAAAACCTGGAAGACACCAATTTAACTACATGATCAAGGGAAATATCACCAGTAATAAGACATATAGACAACAGACAAAATGAATCCCTTGATATGATGCACTGGGAAGAACACATCATTTTTGTTCATTCTTGTCAAGCATATATAACCTCATTCTAAACATGAGAAAACATCAAACATACTGAGGGACATTCTACAAATAACTGATTTATATTATTATTTGTATTAGTTTTCTATTGCTGCATAATAAATCACTGTAAACTTAGCAGCTTAAAACAACTGCCATCTAGTATCTCACAGTTTCTATGGGTCTGGAGTCTAGCATATTCTAACTATGCTCTGCTCCGGGTTTGAAATCAAGGTGTTGGCCAGCTGCATTCACATCTGGAAGCTTGATTAGGGAAAGGTAGTTTTTCTTTTTTTTTTTTTTTCAAAAAAAAAAAAGGTCCTGGTTATTTTAAAGGCTCACCTGATTAGAGGAGGCCTACCCAGATAATCTCTCTTTTGATAAGCTAAGTCAACTGACAAGTAATGTTATCACAGGAGTGATATCCCATCACATTCACAGGTTCTGCCTGTACTCAGTGTATACAAGGTATGTACATTCAGCGGTGGAAACCTTAAGGATCATCTTGGAATTCTGCCTATCATGGTACTCTTCAAAAGTGTCAAGATCATGAAAGATAAGGAAAGACCGAGGAGCTGTTACAGACTGAGGATTAAGAAGAAATAAATACTAAATGCACTGTGTGATCATGGATAGGACCAGGCAACAGAAAAGGGACATTAGTGGGAAAACTGATGACTTTCAAATAAATTCTAAGATTTGGTTAATGATATTGTACAAATGTTAATTTCCTGTTCCTGATCACTGTATTATGGTTATATAAGATGCTCACATTGGGGAAGTGGAGTGGGGGATATAAGAGAACTCTTCGTACGTTTTTGTAACTTTTAAGTATAAAATTAATTCAAAATTTGAAATATTTTAGAAAGAAAATATATGATTTCTCAGAGTCAGAAGATGAGATAGGCAGGGAAAAATTGAGAAGAAATTGACATCTATTGAGTATCTACTATTCATTTATCTATTGATTAATTCAACAAAATATTTATTGAGCACCTGCTATACCAGGTACCATGTTAAGTGATTTATTGAAGCCAACTCCTTGAAGGTAGGGTCCATGTCTTAATAATTTATGCATCCCATGCACCTTGTACAGTGTCTGGCACAGAGAAGGCACTTATGTTCTTAATTTAATTCTGACAATAACCCCAAGGTGGGAATTTTCCCCCATTTTACAGATGGAGAAATTGAGATTCACAGAAATGACGTGCCCGTATCATGCAGCTGGTGAGTGATGGCTCTAGGATGCCAGTGCTGGTCTGTGTGATTCCCAAGCCTATGCTCCCTCCACCATTTCAGACTCCCCTTCCATTTTGGTTAGGTGTCATTAGGTTCAAAGGTCATTTTGCAGTATAAATTAAGATATAAAATTTGCATTTTAAAAAAAGTAAAATACATGAGTTCTCAAAGAAATTTCATGCTTGCACAGTTGGTGCAAGCCCCAGACCCTCTCAAGCTGTTTCACTGAAAACCCTTGAGAACAATTCTTTTTCTTTCTTTATTCATTTTTGAGACAGTCTTTACTCTGTCACCCAGGCTGGAGTGCAGTGGTCTGATCTTGGCTCACTGCAACCGCCACCTCCCGTGTTTAAGCAATTCCCATGCCTCAGCTTCCCAAGAAGTTGGGATTACAGGCGTGCACCACCATGCCCAACTAATTTTTCAAATTTTAGTAGAGACAGGATTTCGCCATGTTGGCCAGGCTGGTCTCTAACTCCTGGCCTCAAGTGAATCACCTGCCTCGGCCTCCCAAAGTGTTAGTATTACAGATGTAAGCCACCATACTCAGCCAACAATAGAAAGTTATTATCAGTTATCAGCAAAAGACACAAATATATAGCATTCCATCAAATATCAAGAGTGACTGATGAACGTTTGTGAGTCAAGGATCTTTTTAAAAACTAGCACTGTGGGCCGTGCACAGTGGCTCACGCCTGGAGTTGTAGACCAGACTGGTCAACATGGTGAAACCACATCTCTACTAAAAATACAAAAATTAGCTGGGCACGGTGGTGGGTGCCTGTAATCCCAGCTTCTTGGGAGGCTGAGGCAGGAGAATTGCTTGAACCTGGAAGGTGGAGATTGCAGTGAGCCGAGATCACACCACTGCACTCCAGCCTGGGTGACAGAGCAAGACTCAGTCTCAAAAAAAAAAAAAAGGTTAGCACTAGAATTCACTTCCTGGCCGGGTAAGGTGGCTCACACCTGTAGTCCCAGCATTTTGGGAGGCTGAGGCGGCTGGATCACATGAAGTCAGGGGTTCCAGACCAGCCTTGCCAACATGGTGAAATCCCATCTCTACTAAAAATACAAAAATTAGCCAGGCATGGTGACACATGCCTGTAATCCCAGCTACTTGGGAGGCTGAAGCATAATTGCTTAAATCCAGGAGATGAAGCATAATTGCTTAAACTCAGGAGGTGAGCCAAGATGGTGCCAGTGCACTCCAGCCTGGGTGACAGAGCAAGACTCTGTTTCAAAAAAAAAAAAAGAAAGAAGGGCTGGGTGCGGTGGCCTCACACCTGTAATCCCAGCACTTTCAGAGGCCGAGGCAGGCAGATCACGAGGTCAGGAGATCGAGACCATCCTGGCTAACATGATGAAACCCCATCTCTGCTAAAAACACAAAGAATGAGCTGGACGTGGTGGCATGTCCCTGTAATCCTAGCTACTCAGGATACTGAGGCAGGATAATTGCTTGAACCCAGGAGGCAGAGGTTGCAGTGAGCTGAGATCGTGCCACTACACTCCAGCCTTGGCGACAGAGCAACACTCCATCTCAAAATACAAATACAAAAACAAAAAAAAACTCACTTTCTGCTGATCCTACTTCATATTGCCATACTGTGTCCGGAATTGGTGGGTTAATTGGTCTCACTGACTTTAAGAATAAAGCCGCGGAACCTCGCGGTGAGTGTTACAACGTTCTTAAAAGATAGTAGTCCCGAGTTTGTTCCTTCAGCTGTTCAGATCCAGTTTCTTCCTTCTGGTGGGTTCGTGGTGAAAGAGTGAAGCTAGAGCGTTTGTTCCTTCAGATGTTCAGATGTATCCAGTTTTTTCTTTCTGATGGGTTAGTGGTGAAGGAGTGAAGCTACAGACCTTTCCAGTGAGTGTTACAGCTCTTAAACACCAGGTGGACCCACACGGTGAGCAGCAGCAAGAGTTACTGCAAAGACCAAAAGAACACCACCTCCACAGGCTAGAAAGGGACCCAAGCTGATTGGGCTGGTTGGCTAGGCCAGCCTGCTTTTATTCCCTTATCTGGCCCCACCCACATCCTGCTGATTGGTCTATTTTACAGAGAGCTGATTGGTCCATTTTACAGAGAGCTGATTAGTCCATTTTGACAGAGCACTAGACAGAAAAGTTCTCCAAGTCCCCACTAGGTTAGCTAGATACAGAGTACTGATCCGTGTATTTACAAACCTTGAGTTAGAGTACTGACTGGTGCGTTTACAATCCTTTAGCTAGACACAGAGTGCTAGACAGAAAAGTTCTCCAAGTTCCCACTAGGTTAGCTAGGTATGGAGTACTGATTGGTGTATGTACAAACCCTGAGCTAGACACAGAGTGCTGATTGGTGCGTTTACAATCCCTTAGCTAGACATAAAGGTTCTCATTACACTCAGGAGCCCAGCTGGCTTCACCCAGTGGATCCCACACGGGGGCTGCAGGTGGAGCTGCCCTGCCAGTCCCCAGCCACGCCTGCACTCCTTAGCCCTTGGGCAGTTGATGGGACCAGGAACAGAGCGGGGGCGGCGCCCCTCAGACAGTCTCCGGCCTCGCGGGAGACCACTGTGGAGGGGGTGGCTTGGGCATGGCGAGCTGCAGGTCCCATCCGTGCCCCACGGGAAGGTGCTCCGGCGAGAATTCCAGCACAGTGCATGCGGGCGGGCAGTGCTAGGGGACCCTGTGCAACCTCCGCAGCTGCTGGCCCGGGTGCTAAGCCCCCCACTGCCCTAGGCCGGCGGCCCCAACCAGCCGCTCCGAGTGCGGGGCCCACTGAGCTGGCCCCGCCAGAGCCTATGCTGGCCTGTGAGCACAGTGCGCAGACCCGGTTCCCACCCACGCCCCTCCCTCCACAGCTCCCCGCAAGCAGAGGGAGCGAGCTGCGGCCTCAGTCAGCCCAGAGAGGAGCTCCCACAGTGCAGTGACAGGCTGAAGGGCTCAAGTGTCGCCAGAGTGGATGCAGAGGCAGAGGCGCCGCGGAGAGCTAGGACTGCTAGCACATTGTCACTTCTCAATACCATTGTCCTCAGGTCCACTCTTCTAGTTAGTTGGAATAACTAAGACAAAACGATTATTAATAACAGCAAGTTTTATTAAGTATTTTCTATGTTCCAGCCACTGTGCTGAGTAAATAAACCATGTCAATTATCTATATAAATGATCAGGTAAGTTTCTCCCAGGTTTGCTGGGCATGTATTTCCATGTGATCTCTCCAGTCAATGAAGGTACAATCTCTCAGTAACAGCAGGTAAACCACATCTGATAAATCTTGGAGAAACTCATCTAAGCATTTTTCAAAAAGGAAGTTAACAGCTACTGAATACTGAGCATATATTCTGAGTCTGGCATTGTGCTAACAAGCACTTTACATGAATAAATTCACAATCCCTACATTAACACAAGTTAAACACTAGTAGCATCACACGCTTATGTAAGTCAGAGGCCAAAGTCTTAGCCATTATATGTGCGGAATTGGTGGGTTCTTGGTCTCACTGACTTCAAGAACGAAGCTGTGGACCCTCACAGTGAGTGTTGCTGTTCTTAAAGATGGTGTGTCCAGAGTTCGTTCCTTCAGATGTTCAGATGGCTCTGGAGCTTCTTCCTTCTGGTGGGTTCATGGTCTCACTGTCAGCAGTGAAGCTGCAAACCTTCATGGTGAGTGTTACAGCTGTTAAAGGCAGCACCTGTGGAGTTGTTCCTTCTTTCCAGTGGGTTCGTGGTCTCTCTGGCTTCAGAAGTGAAGCTGCAGACCTTTGCAGTGAGTGTTATAGCTCATAGAAGCACCGTGGACCCAAAGAGTGAACAACAGCAAGATTTATTGCAAACAGTGAAAGAACAAACCTTCCACAATGTGGAAAGGGATCACAGCCGGTTGCCACTGCTGGCTTGGGCAGCCTGCTTTTATTCCCTTATCTGGCCCCACCCACATCCTGCTGATTGGTCCATTTTACAGAGAGCTGATTGGTCCGTTTTGACAGAGTGCTGATTGGTGCATTTACAAACCCTGAGCTAGACACAGAGTGCTGATTGGTGCACATACAATCCTCTGGCTAGATATAAAAGTTCTCCAAGTTCCCATCCGATTCAGGAGCCCAGCTGGCTTTACCCAGTGGATCCTGCATCGGGGCTGCAGGCGGAGCTGCCCGCCAGTCCCCAGCCGCAGCTGCACTCCTCAGCCCTTGGGCTGTTGATGGGACGGGGCTCCTCGGAGAGGCTCAGGCCCACCACAGGGGGAGGAGCTCAGACGTGGCGCGCTGCAGGTCCCGAGTCCTGCCCCTCCGGGAGGCAGCTAAGGCCCAACCAGAATTTGAGTGCAGCGCCGGCGGGCGGGCGCTGCTGGGGACCTGGTGCAACCTCCACAGCTGCTGGTCCAGGTGCTAAGCCTCTCAATGCCCTGGGACGGCGGTGCCAGCTGGCCGCTCCGTGTGTGGGGCCTGCCGAGCCCGCTCCTGCACTGGCCCCCACCCCGCGGAACTCGCACTGGCCAGCGAGCGCTGTGTGCAGCCCTGGTTCCCACTCGCGCTTCTCTCTCCACACCTCCCCACAAGCAGAGGGAGGCAGCTTCGGCCTCAGCCAGCCCAGTGAGGGGCTCCCACGCGTGGCGGGCTGAAGGGCTCCTCAAGCACCGCCAGAGTGGACAACAAGGCCGAGGAGGCACTGAGAGTGGGGGCTGCTAGCACATTGTCACCTCTCAATTACACAACGTTTCCTAACGAAGGAACTTGTGTGTGTGTGTGTGTGTGTAGTCTTCTGCATTACTTTTTCTCAAAAATATTGAACACTTTCCTTATTCACAAATAGAAGATAGTAAATATAATCTTTTACTGATGATCAAGGTTATTGCTATCCTAATTGATTTTTATATGATAGATGTAGAACTCTTAAACACTAACTCAAATCATGCTCTGAAAATAAGCAAATCTCTTAATTGCCTCCTTTTCTTGTCATCTGTTTCTTTCCCATAGAATTGAAGTGTAGCATGTGGCCTCTGGACGGGGTAATATGGCTTCTTATTACATTAAAGATAAGGATTTAGTTTGTGATAAATCTGGCACTTTATGTAAGTGGGGAAAATATGAATTATTTAATAAACAGTGTTGGGACAACTGGGTGGTCAACTGGGGAAAAAATAAATTAGATTTCTATCTTACCCCTTCACCAAAATAAATGCCATCTGAATCAAAAGACTTAAACGTGAAAAAGAAACAATAAACATGCCAGAAGAAAACATGAAGTGATTTTTCAAAATAGCTTTGGCGTAGGGAAGCTTTCTAAGCAGGACACAAAACTCAGACCCACAATAGAAAGACTGATGTATTTGACTCTACAAGTAATTATTCTGATTGAAAAATATCATGAACAATAAAAAATGTAAATGATAATCTGGGAAGAATATATTCACACCACAAATTGGAGAGCTAAGTAACACAGAGAACTCATAAAATATCAAAAAGACCTACAATGGAATAAGCAAGGCAATGCCTCTGCTAGCTTTTTTTTTTTTTTTTTTTTTTTTTTGAGACAAAGAGTCTTGCTCTGTCGCCCAGGCTGGAGTGCAGTGGCACGAGCCCGGCTCACTGCAAGCTCCGCCTCCTGGGTTCAGGCTATTCTCCTGCCTCAGCCTCCCGAGTAGCTGGGACTACAGGTGCCTGCCACCACGCCCGGCTAATTTTTTGTATTTTTAGTAGAGACAGGGTTTCACCGTGTTAACCAGGATGGTCTCGATCTCCTGACCTCGCAATCCGCCCGCCTCGGCCTCCCAAAGTGCTGGGATTACAGGCGTGAGCCACCACGCCCGGCAGCCTCTGCTAGCTTATGCAGTGCCACTGGGAAAAGTAAAGAAAGCAGACACCTCAGAATGAATTAGAAAAAGGGGTTCTTAGGCAGTGTACATGTCTCAGGGAGCAGTGTGCTCTCCTATTGGTTTAGGCTTTTGAGCGGCACACCAACTGCATATCCAAATGTAGCTGCTTGGGCAAAGGACTTGACCCAAGACCTCATGAGAAATGAAATATAAATCATATTTAAATATATGAAAATATGCTCAATACACCCATGAGAAGAAACATACAAATTAAAACTATAGTCATCCATATCTTACAGCATATACAAAAATGAACTCAAAATGAATTGTCCTAAATGTAAAACCTAAGACTCCAAAATTTCTTAAAGAAAACATAGGAGGAAATCTTTGTGACTTTGGATAAAGCAGATTTCTTAAATACAACATGAAAAACACAATGCATAAAAGAAAAAAAAAGATCAATTTGACTTCATCAAAATTAGGAACTTTTGCTCCTCAAAAGCCACTATTAAGAGAATGGATAAGGTGTAGAGTGGAGAAAATATTTGCAATTATATATCCAGTGAGGGACTTACACCCAGAATATGAAAATAATTCTCAAAACTCAATAAGAAAACCACCCAATTTTTATATTGGAAAAAAAGATTTGAAGAGATAACTTGCCACTGTCAAATAAGAACACTAAAAAAACACCCTCAATATCATTGCTCTTTAGATAAATAAAAATTGAAACCATGAATTATGTATCTATTAAAATGTCTGACTGGCCATACCACATGAGGATGTGGAGCAACTGGAACTCTCATATACTGCTGAAGGGGAATGTGAAATGGTACAACCCCTTTTGAAAACAATTTGACAGTTTGTTTAGAGGTTAAACAAGCACATACCATATGATCCAGCCATTCCAACTTCTAGGTTTATTAGCCAAGGAGAACAAAAACATATGTTCACTCAAAGACCTGTACATGAATGTTCATAGCAACTTTTTAAAAGCTGCAAACTAAAAATATTACCAAAACACTAGGGCTTTGGTCTAGGTCCAGGGAGGGTCCTGCTCCTCCCCATATACCAGAGCTTTGGTCTAGGTCAAGGGTTTGGTCTAGGTCAGGGGTTTGGCTTTCATCAGGGGTTTGGTCTAGGTTTGGGGTGGGGCCTACCGCTCCCCTTTCTTGGTGCTACAGCCTAGGAGATGGGAGCTCAGTCTCAAATTCATCTCCCTGACTGACTGAAACTAGAGGTTTATACATCAGAGAAGAAATGTAACAATGTGTAAGAAAACAGGAACTAGGGAGGGGCAAAGGAAGCAATCATAATGAATGAGGGATTGTCATCTGGTGCTGTGATCCCGTGAGTTTCAGTTCTTTGATACTTTTTCCAGAGGCCTGAAGGTTGTTTGCTGAGGAAGGAACTTAGATAAAACAAATACAAATTTCAAGCTTTAAGATCAGGAGGTTCAATTTCTGTGTTTATCAAAAAGATAACTATTTGATAAACATAGGTGAACATTTGGGACTATTGGATTGGTTTCAAAAACAACCTAAATGTCTATCAATACATGAAAGGATAAACAAATTGTGGGATATCCATAGGATTTAATGTGACTCAGCAATAAAAAGGAACTATTGATATGCACAATGACATAGATGAACCTCAAGATATTAATGCTGAATGAAGCAAGTCAGTTCTACAAATAAATAAGCAAGCAAGCAAACACAGACTAAACATTGTATTATCCAATTTTATAAGATTCTAGAAAATAAAAGCAAATACAGTATATAGTAACATAAAGCAGACAAGTGATTGTGTGGGGATGACAGGATTACAAGGGTAGTGGGAGGAAGGGTTTAAAAAGGGACACAAGAAACTTTTGCGGGTGATGGATATAGTCATTATCTTGATTGTGGTGATGGTTTCACAGGGTGCGTATGTCAAAATTCATTAAATTTACACTTTAAACGTGAAATTTATTGTATGTCAGTTATACTTCAATAAAGCTGTTTCAAAAAGCTATAATGAGATATAGTTCATCTCAGACTGGCATATATATTACATGTATTATTATGTATTATATATATAAAACTGTATGGCAAGTTTGTAAAGAAAAAGACACTCATATTTTTGGTGGAAAAGTAAATAGGTACAACGTCAATAGAGGGCTACTTGACAATATGAAAATATTGGAATTTAAAATCTAGATATACTTGCAGGTGTATACAATGAGAAATGTTTTGGGATATTTGTAAGAGAAAGAGATGAGAATCAATCTGAATGTCCATCACTAGGACATTCGTCAAATGCATTAAAGCTAAACAATGGAATATTTGTTTAAACAGGGTAACACTGTTTTAATATGGAATGCACTGAGATATTTTAGGTACAAAAAAAATCCAAGGCACAGAACAACTGTATACAACCATTGGTGTTATTTGAAACATATATCTACCTATGTGGTTCTATACCTGGGATATCTCTGGAAGGATATCCATCCTATGTGTATAATAAAAATTGTTGCCCAGTGGTTGGGCAAAGTGGGGCTGGAGGATAAGGGACAGAAGTAGGGAGGGAAGAAGAGTTTACTTTTCATTGTATACTTGAATTTTGTTCTATATGTACGTATTATATATTCAATCCAATCAACTAATCCCTATTATTTCTATATCAATATTAACTTTAAATTACTTCTGGCATCAGGAAGAGAGAGTGCTTTTAATTTCCTCCAGACTGACGCATTTTTTCTCAAGTAGAGACACTGACATCTTGTGGGCTTTTGGGATAATGCAGTGAAATAGCATTAAAAATCAGCATATTCACCATTCCATTCCATTACACTCCACTCCATTCCTCTCAACAAATTATTTGGCATTCAGTACCTACGCTGGGCTTTTGTCCAACTCTCCAAAGCTTACAAAGTTTCAGTAATATTCAGCCTCGTTTATTGAGCACCTTTAAGGCACTGAGTACTGAAACTGCAGTCATGAAGAAGTCATGGAGCTCTGGAGGGGCATGCAGACAATAGGCCATGTCAGCAGAGAGTGGTGAGTGCCACGGTTGAGATAATTCAGGTTTCTCTGGGAGCACATAGTAGGCTGAGTGGTCAGAGAAGGCTTCCTAAAGGAAGTGACATCTGAGCTGAGCTCTGCAGGAGGAGCCAGAATTGACCAGATGAAAGGGATTAGAGTAGCAGATGTAGGGCGGGGCACTTGGAGAATGGGGTCACTGTAGGTAAAGGGAACCCTATGGGCAAATTAGCAGAGGCAAGAGTGCAATTCTTTTTTTTTTTTTTTTTTGGCAATACATGTTTGAGGAACTGAGTGTTTAGTGTGGATTAAGTGTAGAGTGGGCGGGGCTAAGAGGGGAAAATGAGGCTGAACCAGATGGGTTAAGTAACTTACTAGGTTCTCCCAGCAAGTACTTAGTGCACCAAGAATTTGAACCCAGGGCTAAATGACTTAACCACTTTCTCTTATACTCACCATGAAGACTTTGCTCCATGAGCCTTTCCTAGACCCCATGCCTGCTGCTCTGCTTCTTCCAACTGGGCACAAAGCTGAGCCATCTGCTTCCCTCTCTTCCTCCTTCTTTCCCCCTCCCCTCCCTCCCTCCCTCCCTCCCTCCCTCCTTCCCTCCTTCCCTCCTTCCCTCCTTCCCTCCTTCCCTCCTTCCTTCCTTCCTCCTTCCTTCCTCCTTCCTTCCTTCCTTCTTTCCACGTTGCTTGTTTTCTGTAGCCTTGGTTCTAGGGAGAAGACAGAGAAGGCACTTTGGGTCAGGAGGTGATAATTCAGATCTCAGAGGAACTGTCCACTCTGCTCATGTTGATAGATAAAGCCGATAGATAAAAATGATTCCGGAGTCAGAGCCTCTCTCCATCTCCCCAGCTTAGTAGAGCAGAGTGGAGCCTGGGGTGGGGGTGGTGGATGAGCCCTGGCATTGAAAGCTACCTCTCTCAGTAGTAGCCCTCTGTCTATTCATGGGCAAATGAATGTGTGTATGTGTTTACTGAGTGCTTACTATGAGCAAGACTCTGATTTTGCTGCTTATGCTACATTAATTCCAACAACAGTCCTATGAGGAAGATATTCTCTCCACTTTACAGATTCAAAAAACCCAACATGGAGCAGCCTTGTTAGTGAAGTATGCAGCATGTCAGTCTCAAAAAAAAAAAAGAAGTGGAAAAGTTAAGTAATTTGGCCAGGGTCACCTAGCTTGTAAATGGCAAAAATGGGGCTCAAATGGTCTGAATCCAAAGTCCAGACTGTTAACCACTACAAAATCTCAGCTCCCAGGAAAAAACAAAGATCCACATGTGATAGACATCTGTGAAGTTTGCCTAAGGTATGGAGGAAGAGAAGAATTGAAAGTATAGTCAACACAGTGCTGAGCCAATATGATACATTCTGAGCTGGGATGTGTGCGAGGGTGCACGCTCACATAACTGAACCAAAGGCACAAACAAATGAAAGGGAGGAAGGAAAACTCCAGGCAGGAAGGAATTCCCAGATGCTCAGCTCGGCTGCACAGATAGCTCTTCCTTGAGAGCTAATGGGATGACCACTGTCACTCCTTTTCCAAGCTTGAAGGGGCTCCCAGTGTTTCTAACTGGACAGTCATAAGACAAACTCCTTTTTCTTCTTCGTTCATCTGAGATATTTGGCAGCCTTCAAATATAACCTTACTAGAATGCTGACAAAAGAACAAAATCTTAAAAAGCAAAGGGACAAGTGTAATTCTAGAGCACATATTTCTGATAGAACAGCGAGTGAATTCTGGCCATAGATGTGCTGGCTGGGCCCTCTGGTGGGCAATGAAACTTCTACTCCTTCCCTTCCCTCCACCCCATATCTGTTTTGCTTGGATGATAGAGCAAGCTACTTTGTCTCCTGTCACAGGATGGGTTCTCCGGAAGCAGAAGCTGAGATGGAGTTGTGGGTGCAAGATGGTTACTAGGGATCAATATCTGTGAGGAGAAGCGAGAGGGAGCAGGATTGGGCAGAGGAAGAAACTGAACTGTGACACAGACCTGGCCAAGGCTTGGCCAATTGTATTTGTCTGGTCAAGGCTTGGCCAACTATATTAGTCCATTCTCACGCTGCTATGAAGAAATACCCAAGACTGGGTAATTTATAAAGGAAAGAGGTTTTAATTGACTCACAGTTGCGCATTGCTGAGGAGCCCTCAGGAAACTTATAATCGTGGCAGGAGGGGAAGCAATCACATCCTTCTTCATGTGATGGCAGGAGAGAGGAATGAGAACCAAGCAAAGGGGGAGCCCCTTATAAAACCATCAGATCTCATGAGAACTTACTATCACGAGAATAGCATGGGGGAAACTGCCCCCATGATTCAATTACTTCCCATTGGGTCCCTCCCATGACACCTGGGGATTATGGGAACTACAATTCACGATGAGATCTGAGTGGGGACACAGCCAAACCATATCACCAACCCAGGAGTTACTCCAGAGTATTGGCTATCGGAGCGGTTCTGCGTCAGACTAAGTGGCTGAGCCTCTATACCCCTTTTCTGTTTCCTTGACCTCCAACCTAGCTCAGTCATCAGCAAGGGCTGCTTGGGCAAACCCTGAAAGAGCTCATGGCAACAGTCTGTCTGCTGACTACATTCTCTAAGTCTGGGCAGCAAGTCTTTCCTTGAAGAGGGATGTGAGCAATACGTGTCTATGACTACCAGCATTTTTAACATTGTTTATTCACTGATTGATTATTCAATGTGTTGGGTGCTAGCCACCATGTTGGGTGCTAGGGGACAGAAGAGGATACAGGGATGAAGCAAAAGTGGATCCCACCCTCAGGTTTGGCCTAGTGGGGGGACTTGGATCACTATGGATTAGGGCAGTGAATTCAGAAGGCAGGAGAATACCAAGACAAGGTCATTGCTCCTACTTTGGCAACCTCTGCTTGGGGTCCCTCTCGGTAGAACTTTTCCAAAAAAAAAGTAATTCACATTCTATTCTATGTCCCTGTAAAACAGTGCTCATGTTCTCACCAGTCTATGTCCTTCTATTCTGTTCTACTGCTCTTTGTGAGAATACCTTCCCATCAATCTCTTCCCCAGTGATAGTGATAGTCTGTGCGTGGTCTTGGTAGTATCTGAATGCTGTGGTTATTGTGCTAGATTCTGTTATTTATTTTCTTGAATGGAAAGGCACAGAGGAATGGAGGGAAGGGGTGAACTCTCTCTCTTGAACTAGACTTAAGGAACCCAGAAGTCTAAGAGGGCAGATCTGGAGGGATTTTGGAGCAGGGATAGGAGGAAGCCAGGTAAGAGGGGTCTTCAAGCCCAGGAGAACAGGTAGCATTTTGGGAATGAGATTTTGAAATACTACTGCTCTGTGTTGATGACCTTTTGGTTATCTTCTGGCCTCCAGTAAGATTGTATTTAACATTCCAGCTCATTCAGATGAGCAAACAGTTCTTGCCCTCCAGAGGCTCTAAGTTTAATGGGGAAGACACAAGCAAAAAGACAAATTTGAGGCCAGATGCGGTGGCTCATGCCTGTAATCTCAGCACTTTGGGAGGCCAAGCTGGGAGGATTGCTTGAGGCCGGGGGTTTGAGACCAGCCTGGGTAACATGGCAAAACCCCATTTCTCCAAAAAACACACACAAAATTAGCTGGGCATGGTGGTATGCACCTGTAGTCCTAGCTACTTGGGAGGCTGACACCAGGAGGTAGAGGCTGCAGTGAGCCATTATCACACCACTGAACTTCAGCCTGGGTGACAGAATGAGAACCTATCCCCCCTGCAAAAAAAAGGTTTATAATTCTTTGTGATAAATGTTTGAATGAAACTAAGCTCAGGATGCTGCAGGATTCCAGAGGGAAAAGCAACTGCCTGGGAGACTAGGCAGACTAGCATTCCTAGAGGAATGCTTGGAGGGGAGGAAACTTTTAGGGAGGCTTTGGAGAATGAATAGAAATTGTGAAGTCAATGGTTTTCAAAGTGTGGTCTGTGGAACGCTGAGGGTCCCCAAACCTTTGGAGAGAATTTGTAAGGTCAAAACTATTTTTGGAGTAACATTGGTATTATTTGCTGTTTCGCTGTATTGACATTTTCCTAATGGTGCAAAAGCGAAGGTGGGAAAAACTGCTAGTGCCTCGGTAGGAATCAGAGCAGCAGACCCCACTGTACCAGAAGTCGTCGATTTCTTCATTGCCGCACCCCTGTAGTAAGAATTTTCAACTACTGCTTCCACTTAAGAATATCCTTGATGAAGTTGTAAAAATTATTAATTTCATTAAATATCAAATCTTTTTAGAGTGTAAATGGGTCCTGAAAGCAAAATATTTGAGAACTACTGTGTGTGGTAAAGAGACACTGGCATTTCCAATAGAGGTAAGAGGATACAAGGCACCAAGTTATGGCCGGGCGCGGTGGCTCACGCCTGTAATCCCAGCATTTTGGGAAGCCGAGGTGGGTGGATCACCTGAAGTCAGGACTTCGAGACCAGCCTGACCAACAGGGTGAAACCCCGTCTCTACTAAAAATACAAAAAATTAGCCAGGCCTGTTGGCAGGTGCCTGTAACCCCAGCTACTTGGGAGACTGAGGCAGGAGAATCACTTGAACCCGGGAGGCAGAGGTTGCAGTGAGCCAAGATCATGCCACTACACTCTAGTCTGGGCGACAGAATGAGACTCTGTCTCAAAAAAAAAAAAAAGCACCAAGTTATAACATTATTTATTATTATTAATACTTTTTTTTTTTTTGGCAGATTCCGAAATCTTGGTGTTTCCTGAATTTGCAGCCCTTTTCTGTACAGGCCCATGACTGCACAAGAAAGGCACTCCTTGCCGGGTGCACTGGTTCATGCCTGTAATCCCAGCACTTTGGGAGGCCAATTACTTTTCTTCTATAGAGAGTCTACTCGTCTGTGCCATCACAAACTCAGGATGCACGGGACAGAAGGGATCAAGTGATGGGGTATGTGGCTGAAAGGTAGGCTGGAATTAGCTTATGAGAAGCCTTATGAGCAATGCTAAGGAATTTAGAATTGATTTACTGAGGAGGTCATAACACTTCGGATGACTGGTTATTGTGATGGGGGTGTAGTGGATAGCAAGAAGGTATCAGATCAGAAAAACAAGCCAGATTTTGGGGATGTGAAAAGGTTCTTAATAGGTAGCAAGGATAGGTAGCAAGGACAAGACATAAGAATTTCCATGGAGTTTGGATGCAAGAACAAGAGCACCATTAGTTAGTACGAGTCCCTTTCTTTCTTTCCTTCCTTCCTTTCTCCCTTCCCCTTCCTCTTCCCCTTCCCATTCCCCTTCCCCTTCCCCCTCCCCCTTCCCCTTCCCTTCCCTTGAGAGAGAGTCTCACTGTGTCACCCAGGCTGGAGTGCAGTGGTGTGATCTCGGCTCACTGCAACCTCTGCCTCCTGGGTTCAAGCGATTCTCCTGCCTCAGCCTCCTGAGTAGCTGGGACTACAGACACGCACTACCATGCCCGGCTAATTTTTTGTATTTTTAGTAGAGACAGGATTTCACCGCGTTAGCCAGAATGGTGTCCATCTCCTGACCTCGTGATCTGCCCGCCTCGGCCTCCCAAAGTGCTGGGATTATAGGTGTGAGCCAGTGCACCAAGCCAGGAGTGCTTTTCTTTTGCATTCATGGGCCTGTACAGAAAAGGGCTGCAAATTCAGAAAACACCAAGATTTTGGTGTCTGCCAATTCTTTAACATACCTTCCTTCTATCAGGATGTGTGGTCTTTGTCCCTTCCCTTGAATCTGGGAAGGCGCTGTGATTGCTTAAATAGAATAACGCAGAAGTGATACCATGCCATTGTCCAGGCTCAGGTCTTAAGACACTAGCAACTTTCACTTCCTGTCTCTTGAGATGCATGCTCCTAGAAGGAAGTTGGAGTTGACCCATGGTTAAGCCTATGTGGAGAGCAACTGAGCACCTTGGCCTACAGCCTTAGCTGAGCTCTTAGGTGATAGCCAGCCCCAGCTTGCTAGCCATCTTGGAAGGGGATTCTCCAGCCCCAGTCAAATCACCCCAGCTAATGCTGTGTGGTACAGAGATGAATCAGCCCCATCAAACATTGCTCAGATTGCAGATTCACGAGCAAAATAAGTGATTATTGTTGTTATAAGTCATTAAGCTTTGGGTAAGAGTTTGTTACTATCTATTGTTTGTTACACAGCAATAGATAACCATGACAGCCGCTCTTGCAGTTTGCCAGGAGGTGAGGAGAAGGGGGAAGATATTTGCAATAAATATAACTGACAAAAGGCTCACATCTATGATTTAGTCTGCTCAGGCTGCCATAATAAATACCATAGACTGCGTGGCTTAAACAATGCATATTTATTTTCTCACAGTTCTAAAGGCTAGAAGTCCATGATTAAGCTACTAGCAAATTCAGCTCCTAATGAGGGTCCTATTCCTGGCTTGTAGATAACTGCCTTCTTGCCGTATCCTCACATGGCCTTTCCAGAGAGACAGCTCTGGTGTCTTTTCTTCTTTTTATAAGAACACCAGCCTTATCAGATTAAGGCTAGTCCCTTATGACCTCACTTAACCTTTATTTCCTCCTTAGAGCCCCTATTTCTAAATACAGTCACATTGGGGGTTAGTGTGTCAACACAGAATTTTAGGGTGGGTACAGTTCAGTCCATCACTTCTTAGAATATAAAAAAGGATTTCTACAGATAAATGTTTTAAATAGACAAAATACTTGAACAAGCACAAGAAATTCAGATGGTCAATAAGCATAGCCATTAGGGAAATACAAAATGAAAACATGTTACAACTCCCTACCCACCAAAATGGACAAACGTTTGAAAATCTGACAACATCAAATAATGGCCCCAACTAAAGCTGCTGTCCCATATTGTGTCTCTGTTGAAATGGATCAATTCAGTCTATGGCATTTGGCATGTGGCTACTGATCTGTCAAATGTGTTATTTTCTGTCACTGTCACTAAAA
This sequence comes from Trachypithecus francoisi, assembly GCF_009764315.1. NCBI lineage: Eukaryota > Metazoa > Chordata > Mammalia > Primates > Cercopithecidae > Trachypithecus > Trachypithecus francoisi. The sequence continues at coordinate 63,209,805 of NW_022681473.1, forward strand.
GTAGTTTACCTCTATAGGAGAAGGTCATCAATACATGTTCACTGTCTTGTCCCATAACTATATTATTTCTCCTGCTCTCTGTCAAGACGTAGTCCACAGGGGCCTTGATCTTTATATTTCACATATTGATCCACTATATTGATGGCATCAGCTGATTAGGCCTGGACAATAGAAAGTGTCAAATATTCTGAATGCCCTAGTAAGACAAATGCATGCCAGAAGGTGGGAAATAAACACTGTAAGAAATCAAGGGTCTACCACATTGGTGAAATTTTTAGGAGTTCAATGATCTGAGGAATTCTAGGATATTCTTTTTTTTTTTTTTGGAGATAGAATCTCGCTCTGTCGCCCAGGCTGGAGCCCAGTGGCGTGATCTCAGCTCACTGCAAATTCTACCTCCTGGATTCAAGCAGTTCTCTGCCTCAACCTCCTGAGTAGTTGGGATTACAGGTGCCCGCCACCATGCCCGGCTAATTTTTGTATTTTTAGTAGAGACGGGGTTTCACCATCTTGGCGAGGCTGGTCTTGAACTCCTGACCTCGTGATCCACCCGCCTCGGCCTCCCAAAGTGCTGGGATTACAGGCGTGAGCCACCACGCCCGGCCTCTGGGGCATTCTTCTAAAACAAATGGCAAGTTATTGCATCCTGTAAACCCATATCACTAGAGAAGAGGTGGTGTTTTGTGGGGAGGGGGGCCTCTTTGGATTTGGGGAGCAATATACATTACACTTAAGAACACTGTTCTGACCTATTTATCAAGTGACTAGGAAGGATGCTAGTTTCAAGTGGAGCTCAGAGAAATATAGAGCCTTACAGCAAATCCGGGCTACAGTGGAAGCTGCCTTGCCACTTAGTGGGTAAATGGTATATTTGGGATCAGACCAGAGCAGATTCTAAGTCACAAGTAAGTTACATGAAGGAGTGGCCCAGTCTATATCACCCACCTTTGTTGCATTCACACCTCTTCCTTAATTCACACATGCAACCTCATGGAGGTTTTCCTTACAACCAGTTGACAAAGGAGAAAAAAAAATTGGGATGGTTATGGATGGGGGGCACTCAATATGCTTTTGTAACCAAAGCTGGACAGCTGCCACACTAATGCTTCACTAAGTGGGACCCTAAAAGCAAGTGTAGTGAATAGTACACTTGGTTGTTACTTTGAATGGAGGGAAAGTAGTTTGAGATAAGAATATACATAAACTCCTGGGGAGTGGAAAATGATTTAGCTGGTTGCTCAGGATTCTGGAAAGGTCAAGATTGGAGAATTAGAGACAAACTGATGTAGGGGAAGAATCATGTGGCTGGATATTTGGAAGCAGATACAAAGTGAAGTGAAAGGACCACTTCTAATGGAGGGGGATGTGATTCTCTCTTACTGAAACTGACACCTGCTCTTGAAATGTTTGCCTTTCCTGCCTTCAGTGCCTTTCCCAGCACCACTATCCCAAAGGATTGGAGTTGGAGAATGCCTGATCAACCCACATGGGATCCCAGAAGATGCTGCCTCAGACCGAAGGATCCATTTTACAGCCAAGGAGGTGCATAACAATAATCGCAATAGCCCCTGTTTCTACCATATATTGTATACTTGAAAGCAGCTGGCAAACAGAATGGTGAGATGGCCTACTAAAGTGCCAACTTAAGGACAGTATTTTGGGGGTGGAGTCTGTCCTCCAGGATGAAGTGTACTTACTAAACCAACAGCCAACATATAAAGATGGAAGATTGGCCCCTCTCACCATCAATCCTAGTAACCAACCCTCAAATATTTGCTCATCCCCTCAACCTTGGGCTGCTGGATTTAAGGTCCTGGTTCCCTGGGAGGAGGACTTTTCCACTAGGGGGCACAATAAAGCTTCCACTCAATCTGAATCTAACTGTGATCCAGTCACTTTGAGCTCTTTCTGCGTGTGGACCAGCAGGCACTAAAAGTTACACTGACAGCAGTGGTTGACCCTAACTATCATAATGACCTAGAGTAGTTGCCAATAATGGGGACAGTGAAAAAAATGCTGGAATTCTATTGTGTCTCTCAGTAATTCCAAGCCTAGTAATAACTGTGAGTAAGCAATTGCAGCAACCACCACCTGACAAAGGCAAGACAACCAAGAGTTTAGACTCCTGAGAGATGAAAATCTAAGTCTTCCTGCCAGGCAGACAAACTAGGCAAGATGGAACGCTAGAGGTGGGGTGGAGGGGAGGGCATGGCAGAGAAGAAAGATAACGTCTGTTACCATTTTGGGTAACCAGTGGGATTGTAGCTTGTCTCAGTAATCCCTATACAATAAATCTTTTTCTTTTTCACTTGCTCCAACTTGAAGCTCAATACTGAATCTTTTCTAAAGGCTGCAGCTGACTAACATCTTTAACAGGGTGGATTTAACAGAATGAATATGGGATACCAAGGAATCTCAGTGGCACAAGAAGTGACCAGAGTCTGTGGTGCCCTGTGTCACATCTCCTTAGCTTCCCTCTGACTTTGGCTGTTACTGTGATTGACAGTTCTTTGTGACTGCAAACTCATCTTGTGCTGACTATTCCCACCTCAGGCAGGAATCTGTTTACATCCTCATGTAATGGTTCATTTTTTTTTTTTTTTTTTATATTTAAACTACCAGAACCCAGTGGTAATTAAGGTTTGCTTTTCAAATGGAGAATAGCTGGCAGAAAAGGGCATGTTTTTACTCCAAACCTCAAAGAATCTGTACTGTGATTCTCCTTTTGGGGCTTGGCAAATACAATTGCCCATACAACTTCTCTTTCTTCTACAGACACCTCCCACACTATGGGGTTTGCTGAGCCTCAAGACCCAAGTGGTAGGGCAGCTTGAATAACTTAGACCTGCTGCAGATATTTTTCTTGCTCTGGGTCCTACACAAGACTGTAAATCTGGATGGGCATGGTGGCTCATGCCTGTAATCCCAGCACTTTGGGAAGTCAAGGCAGGGGGATTCTCTTGAGGTCAGGAGTTCGAAACCAGCCTGGCCAACATGGCGAAAACCCGTCTCTACTAAAAATACAAAAATTTGCTGGGCATGGTGGCACACACCTGTAATCCTAGCTACTCGGGAGGCTGAGGCACAAGAATCGCTTCAACCTGGGAGACAGAAGTTGCAGTGAGCTGAGATTATGCCACTGCACTGCACTCCAGCCTGGGTGATGGAGTTAGGGAGACTCTGTCTAAAAAAAAAAAAAAACAAAAAACAACAAAACTGTAAACCTTATAGATTTCTTGGTGAATGGATTGGAGCAACAAGTTCAAACGAATATGTTGCCTCCAAAATCCAAACAGGCCTACCAAGCGTTGTGCCTCTTTATTCACAGTAAGGTGAAGCAACCTGTCTGTCATTTTAAAGCTATTGTCAACATGCCACAGGCCTTGGACCCCTAGAAACTTCCCTATGTGTCAGGTCCCTGAATTTTCACAGGGTTTATTGGCCAGCTTCTGTGTTCTACTAATGTGTGTGGGATGCTTGATACTTCTTTCTCACCAGGTCCAGTTAGCATAATGTCATCAACGTAGTGGAGCAGCATGTTGTTCTGTGGGTTATCAAGGTAATCAAGGCCCCTTTTGGCTATACTACACCAAAGTAAAAAAGGTTGACATAGTCCTGAGGAAAAACAGTGAAGGGATACAGGTGTCATGCCACACAAAGGCAGTTTGCTTTTGAATGGAAAAGAAAACACTTTCCAGATGCCAGAGGCTATATTGATTTGCTCTGTTAAAGATGCCACATCCAGGTTGCAGCTCTAATTGGATTCTCTACATGATTACATTTATAATCATCCATAGTCATGTTCCAGGATCCCTCAAGATTCTGCATCTGCCAAAAGGACAAATTAAATAGGATTGTGGAAAGAATAACTACCTTGCATCTTTCAAGCACTGGTGGTGTTATTAAGCATTGCAATTTTCTCAGGAATGTATTACTCTTGTGGTGCTGGATGGGATTTTTTTTTTTTTTCGAGACAGAGTTTCATTCTCGTTTCCCAGGCTGGAGTGCAATGGCTCACTGCAACTCCGCCTCCCAGAATTAAGTGATTCTCCTCCCTCAGCCTCCCTAGTGGCTGGGATTACAGGCGTCTGCCACCACGCCCAGCTAATTTTTGTATTTTCAGTACAGATGGGGTTTCCCAATGTTGGCCAGGTTGGTCTTGAACTCCTGACCTCAGGTAATCCACTCGCCTTGGCCTCCCAAAGTGTTGGGATTACAGATATGAGCCACCACGCCCGGCCTAGGATGGTTTTTTGTCTGCCTTAATAGCTAGCATACACAGGCCTGTGTGACTACAAGGTGACAGAAGCATTGCCCCGACCACCATTTCTCTCAGTGACCCACTGTGGAATTCATGTTTCCTGTAGCCTTAGGCCCTGAGAAGACCTATTCATGTGTGCTTCCACCTGGGAACTGGAAGCTGGGGTCATGTTTGGCCACTTTGGGCTCCTCATGCCAGAGGATCAGCAGACAAAGAATGGCATTTCTGTACTGGCAGGGGTAGTTGACCCTGAGTCACATGAATAGCAAGAGTTGCCATTTCATAATGGAGAAAGGAAGACCTCCCAGCCTGGGAAACACAGTGGGACCCTGTCTCTATAAAAATTTTTTTTTTTTTTTTTTTTGAGGCGGAGTCTCGCTCTGTCGCCCGGACTGGAGTGCAGTGGACGGATCTCAGCTCACTGCAAGCTCCGCCTCCCGGATTTACGCCATTCTCCTGCCTCAGCCTCCTGAGTAGCTGGGACTACAGGCGCCCGCCACCTCGCCCGGCTAGCTTTTTGTATTTTTAGTAGAGACGGGGTTTCACTGTGTTAGCCAGGATGGTCTCGATCTCCTGACCTCGTGATCCGCCCGTCTCGGCCTCCCAAAGTGCTGGGATTACAGGCTTGGTCTCTATAAAAATTTTTTAAAAATTAGCCAGGTGTGCTGGTGCAGACCTGTAGTCCTGGCTACTCAGCGGGCTGAGGCCAGAGGATCACTTGACTCTATGAGTTTGAGATCACAGTGAACTATGATCATATCACTGCACTCCAGCCTGGGCAATAGAGTGAGACCCCATCTAAGAAAGACATAGAGATAGAGGAAGGAGGGAGGGAGGGAAGGAAGAAGGAAGGAAGGAAGGAAGGAAGGGAAGAAGGAAGAAAGGAAACGGAAAGAGAAAGAGAAAGAAAGAAAGGGGGAGAGAGAGGGGAGGAAGGAAGGAAGGAGAGGAAGGAGGGAAAGAAGGGAGGGAAGGGAGAGAGAGAGGGAAGGAAGGAAAGAGAACGAGTGAGAGAGGAAGGAATGAAGAAGGAAGGAGGGACAGAAAGAAAGGAGAAAGAGAAAGAAAAAAAAGGAGAAAGAAAGAATGAAGGAAAGAAAGAGGAAAGGAAAGAAGGGAGGGAGGAGGGAGGGATGGAGGAAGAGGGAGAGAGAGAAGGAAGAAAAGAAAGAAAGACAGGAAGGAAAGAAGGAAGATGGGAAAGAAAGAAAGAAAGAAGAAAGGAAAGGGAAAGAAAAGAAAGAGGAAAGGAAAAGAAAAGAAAGAAGGAAGGAAAGAAGGGAGAGGGAAGGGAAGGAAGAGAGGGAGGGAGGGAAGCAAGGAAGAGAAGAAAGAGAGTGAGGAAGGAAGAGAAGGAAGGAAGGAAGGAAGGAAGCAAGCAAGCAAGTATGCAAGCATGTCTGGAACTTGGAGGATTCAGTGGGCCATTTCTTGGTGCTTCTCTGCCCAGTGAGAACTGTGAGTGGTTAATTGCAGCAACCATGGCCTTACAAAAGCAAGGCAAGAGGGCTAAAGGTTTAGGTCACTTGACCAGGCCAGTGACCCAGACCAGCCAAAGTGCTGACTGAGGGTGAGGGAAACCTGGAATGGTTGGTGGAGGTGCAAGATGAGAATATGGGTTATGGCTCTGGATGTCAATTATGACCAACTGTAGTAACGGGATTTAACTTGGTTTTCTAACTCCTTTTTTTAGGAGACTGGAACTGGCCATCAGCTTGAAGAACAGGGTTTTAAATTCTCTTCTTGAGGAAAAGTGAGAGCATCATTTTTTTCTCATGCAAGATTCAGAAATGAATGGATCTAAGCAGATCTATGAGGTGCAGTGGATGGATGTGCAAGATCCAGTTTCTTTGCACCCCAGATGTGTTGAGACTGACTTTTCTGCTCCTCTTCCCCAGGGCCTGAGCCTCTTCCCCTATTTTCTGGCTGAACTGGCCCTGGGGATGGCTCATTTCATTCCAGTGGTCATGGCTGTGGCTCTGGTTGCCTCAGCGGATCCTTAGGGTTGGACAAGGCTTCGGCACAGCTTCTGTCATAGCCACTGCCATAGGAGCTGTGGCAGCTCTGACACCACGTCTAACCTGACTGGATCCATGGAGGCTCTGGCTTCCCCTGTGACTTCCCAGAGTGGTCAATACACAACCCACAAATCATAGGGAATTAAAGCTCCATGGGGATGATTTTGACCAAGGAGAAGAATGCCAGAAGGCCTGAGAAGGAGTTGAATGACCTTTGCGTGCCCCTGCTGGATTGTGTTTAGACGCCATGGTCCTCTGGCCTCCCTGGAGGAGCCCTGTGAGCCACGCGTTTGGATATTCTTGGAAGATGTTGCCAGCTCTACAGCACACTTTGTGGTTGCTCTCCCCACTTCCCTGCCTGACTGCTCCTTTCCCTCATTCTTGCTTCTTTCTCAGTAAAGCATCAGCACATTTGCTTTGCTTCAGGCTGACTCCGTGTTCCAGGGACCCTGGCCTAGGAAAGAGGTGTGTTCCGAGCACGGGATATTTGAAACTGAACTTGTGATGGGATTGAGGTGATTGTTATGACAAGACCTAAAATATGACCATGGAAAAGACTCGCTTAGGATGGATGACCAGTTCATGGGAGAAGAGAATATCACGGAACCTAGAGTCCAGGTTCCTGGAATAATCATCCATGTGGGTATGGAAATCTCTAGGAAGGTTGGCAAGGATGATCCAGGAGCTAAACTCCTCAAAGCATGGGGGAAGGTGGCAGAGATGCCTGCAGGCAGAGGGATTGTGGATTGTGGATACTGAGTCTGAAAGAGAGGGCATCTGGGATTAGTGACGGGGAACAAGGAGAACATCTAACTCCCCCCAGGCCCAGTGGTACAAGGGCTGTGGGAGGGCAAGCAACCACCTCTGAAGAGGATTGCAAAGAAAGAAGTATCCTTAGAACATGAGGATGAAGAAAACATTTTGGAAAGAGGGTCAGGGTGCAGAATGTTCTGCTGATGAATAGCTTTGAGCTCCAGAGAGCACGGTGGAAAGGTTTCAGGCAATGAGGAGCTATGGAAGATGGGGTTGAAAGGTAGTGCACAAGCTGAATGGGGATTAGAGGTGGGGAATGAGGGATGATGCGGTGGCTACATGCACAAGGCTAAAGGGCCTAGTGAGATTCGTCCCAGGTACAGAGTGACGCAGCAGCTGCAAGTGTTTAGGGAAGCAGGAGTGTGAGCTCTTGTGCAGAGTGTGCCCATTCAGGGGTTTCCACTCAACCTTGCTGAGGGAGGACGGGGGTCCTGCCAGCATGGGGGATGTGTCCTGAATGCATAAGCTCCTCCTTCCTCCCTGAAGGACGTCTCATTCAGTTAGGCTGGGCTGTCTTCTTTTTCGTTGTCTTTTGTTTGTATGTTTGGCAGGGGACTGTTCTTCTTTGCTTGCACTTGGTACATGTCTACTTATTTCTAAGACACCATTACACTTAGACAAACTTTCATATTCTTCTATTTTTCTTTTCATTCCCTCACCTATTTTACATAACTCTTTGATTCTTTATCTTCTTATGAAAAAGAGACTATTTTTAATTTCTTGACATTTCTCCTATTCTCTTTTGCGTGACACCAACTCCTTCTTTTACCTTAACTGACTTTGCACTTATTTGAGCTTGTTCAGCCTGACGCTGCTAGCCCAGACGGTTTCCCACTTTTTCCAAGAGCTATGCAAACCTCCCTCCTCCTTTGAGCCCACTCTTCAGAAGGATTTGGTGACCTGTATACAACAACCTGAGTTTACTGGCTTTGTGCTTTTTATTACTATTAATTAATCTTGATACCTTTCCTTCTTCCATCACAGTAGACTTCCTCTCTGTTCAGTATTGCCTAGCTAATATTTCTCCACCTTTTACTTAATTTTCCATCTTCCATAGCACTGCCCTTATCCACAAAATTACCCTCACTTTCTACAAGTATACCCCCACCTTCTACAAGTACACACTTAGTTTAAAAAATATTTTTGGCCAGGCGCGGTGGCTCATGCCTGTAATCCCAGCACTTTGAGAGGCCAAGGCAGGCAGACCTCAGGGGTGAGGTCAGGAGTTTGAGACCAGCCTGGCCAACATGCTGAAGCCCCATCTCTACTCAAAACACAAAAAATTAGCCGGTTGTGCTGGTGTGAGCCTGTAGTCCCAGCTACTTGGGATGCTGAGGCAAGAGAATCACTTGAACCTGGGAGGTGGAGGTGGAGCTTGCAGTGAGCCAAGATCACGCCACTGCACTCCAGCCTGAGTAACAGAGCAAGACTCTGTCTCAAACAAAACAAAATAAAACGCCAGGCGTGGTGGCTCACGCCTGTAATCCCAACACTTTGGGAGGCCGAGGCGGGCAGATCACGAGGTCAAGAGATCGAGACCATCCCGGCCAACATAATGAAACCCTATCTCAACTAAAAATACAAAAAATAGCTGGGCATGGTGGCAGGTGCCTGTAATCCCAGCTACTCAGGAGGCTGAGGCAAGAGAATTGCTTGAACCAGGGAGTCAGAGGTTGCAGTGAGCTGAGATCATGCCACTGCACTCCAGCCTGGCAACAGACTTGAGACTCCATTTAACAAAACAAACAAGCAAACAAAAACTTTCCATGTTTGATATGTGCCTTTCTAAGATTTTTTTCTCTCTAAACCTACTCCTAAATTTTCTGGAGTATGACCAAAATACCAGTGTATGACTCACATAGTTTGGGCTGATCAATACAAAACTTTAATAATTTTGCAAGCTAGTGTGCACATTATCACTACTTTTTCTTGTTCTTTTTACCTGTATTTTCATCTTTTGAGGCAGAGTCTCACTGTGTTGCTCAGGCTGGAGTGCAGTGGCACGATCACTTTCCGGGCTCAAGTGATCCCCCTGTCTCAGCCTCCCAAGAAACTGGGACTACAAGAGTATGCCACTGTGCCAGGCTATCACTACCTTTTAGTTCCCTTTGTGAAGTCTTCCTTCTAACTATTTAGGATGCCTGTGGACTCACAGTTCTTTCAATAGACTCAGTTCTGATTCACTGTGGTCATTTTTTCCCTCTCTGGAGTTTATATGGTCACTCTTTGGCCACTCACAACTCTGCTTTCTTGAATGACAGGATGTTCCAGGCTCAGTATGAAATGATTTCTACTTCAAAAGGTGGAATCAGTTTTCTTCCCAAGAATCTTAGTTCTTCCAAGAGAAAAATATTAGAGTCAAAATTTGGGACCTAGGCTGGTGCCACTCATCAACCAGGAGAAGGCAGATCAATATCGGAGTTTTCTCAGGTCACTTTGATGACCTAGCATGCATTTTCTTTTTGTTTCTCTCCCACTCTCCCTTTCATGAAGGAGTCATGAGTACATCATATCGTGTATCTATATCATATCATGCTCCAAGTTACCACTACCTTTATCAAGGTGGTTGTTACTTTTCTCTAATGTGAGATACTATTAAATATTCCTCCTTCTCTCAGCTGATAATTTTTCTATTTTCTCACCAACACTGATGTAAACAACACTCAAACCAAGCCACGTTTTCATTAGTTTTATTCCCCCAATTTATAAGTCTCCAATTAATTTTCTCTTTTAACTTCAGCTGAAGCATCCTTGGGCTGGCTACCAAGTGTGCACATCCAGATGATCTGACTCACAAGCATCGGTTGCACATCAACCATCCAAAAGGAAAAAGAAACGCCAGCTATCCTAGAGTAGCCTCAAAGCGAGTACCAAACGCTTATAACAGCAGCATACAGATGAATACCATTTCTCACAGTCTCATTCCAATTTCTCCTCTAGTTTCCTCCATCTGGACCCTACCATTTAAATCTATTTTCCTTCCCTTTAATTTTTTCCCTTTTACTTGGTGCTCGAAAAAATTGTTTTTTTTCTTCACGATTGGAGGTCAAATAAATTTTGTTTTGTTTTGCTTTGTTTTTAGTGGTTTTAGAACAGAACTCCATTTTCTCAAAGGTCCTGGGGTACATATCTTTTACTCTCCTTCCTCGTCTTCCCAATTTGCTTATAACATTGTTCGGGGTTCCTTTATTTACTACTTCTATAACTTTAAATGCTAACTTACACTTTTATTTCTTCTTTCGTTGCCTATGGGCTGTTTCTTGACCCCAAGTTTTTAAGGTATTGATGCTCTTGTTCTTTGTTTACTTTTCCTTTTACCTTTCACCTCTGTTTCTAGCATCTGTACTTTTATGTTGATATTGTCAAAGTTAAAAACACTGATATTGCTTGATGATACTGAGTCTTATAAAAATAAATAAAATAAAATAGGCCGGGCGCGGTGGCTCAAGCCTGTAATCCCAGCACTTTGGGAGGCCAAGACGGGCGGATCACGAGGTCAGGAGATCGAGACCATCCTGGCTAACACGGTGAAACCCCGTCTCTACTAAAAAGAAAAAAAATACAAAAAACTAGCCGGGCGAGGTGGCGGGCGCCTGTAGTCCCAGCTACTCGGGAGGCTGAGACAGGAGAATGGCGGGAACCCAGGAGGCGGAGCTTGCAGTGAGCTGAGATCCGGCCACTGCACTCCAGCCTGGGCGACAGAGCAAGACTCCATCTCAAAAAAAAAAAAAATAAATAAATAAATAAAATAAAATAAAATAAAAACATTGATAGTCTCTTCTTTTGCCATAATACATTCTGTTCAATCTAAAAGTTAAAAATCAATATGTGAATGCATACAAACAATTTATATCAGTTAAGAATATTTTCACTGTATGCAAGAATATTTTCATTGTAAGCAAAAAGTGGATTGATAGGTTCACACAATACAAAAGTTCCAGATTAAGGCTGGCTACAGGTGTGACTGAGACAGGAACTTGTGAAACATAATCAGGACATGTACCCTCTGTCCTTTGGCTCTGCTCCCCAGTGTGTGTTGGTCTCATTTGCCAACACACTAATGTTGTTGAGTGTCTCTCTCCTGTGGTTTTGATATGACTGTTGGCAACTTCTGGGGCAACATCATTGCACGTTCATGTCCAGCAGGAAAGTGTGAAAATCTTTGCCTCAACTTTTCCATCTAAAGTCATAAAACTCCCTATGATGGGGCATCTTGGGGCAAGTGTTGCCTTTTAACCAGTCAGGTCATTGGTGAGTGGTTTGTGTTATCTTAAGCCTGGCTTATATGGGCCACCCTTAGACTTGAGAGCAGAGCCCCACTTAAATCAAATTGCTGATTGGAGAAGGGCCTTGAGCTAATTGGGGAATAGATATCATGTAATTCTCCATTTCCTGGTAATTTTCCTTCAACCCCAACTACCTTCAACCTCAATGCCCATCTCCCCTCCCCTCATATATATCAATTCTCTTAAACAGAACCCTGGGAAAAGTTTCAGGCCTCACACTCCCAATTTCTCCTTCTCTTTCTCCTTCTCCTTCTCCCTGTCTCCCTCCCTCCCCCTCCTCCTCAGCCCCCTTCCCCTCCCTTTCCCTTTCCCTCTCCTTCTCCCTCTCCTTTTTCTTCTTTTTTGAGACAGGGGTCTTGCTCTGTCACCCAGACTGGAATGCAGAGATGCAATCATGGCTCACTGCAGCCTCAACTTCCCAGGCTCCAGCGATCCTCCTACTTCAGCCTCCAGAGTAGCTGGGACTACAGATGCAGGCCACCATGCCTGGCTAATTTTTGTATTTTTGGTAGACACGGGGTTTCACCATGTTGCTCAGGCTGGTCTCAAGCTCCTGAGCTCAAACAATCCACTCACCTCGGTCTCCCAAAGTGCTGGGATTACAAGCATGAGCCACTGCGCCCAGTGACACCTCCAAGTTCTGAGTAGGTAGGCTCTTCTGAGAGATCCATCTCCTGAGCACTTCCTTGAATGGATACAGAGAAGAGGAGAAAATGGTAGTGTAGATTCATCAGGAAAGGATTTTGAAGCAATTTTTTAGAAATGAAAGACAATGGTTTTTCAGAAGGGAACAAGGCTTTCATTACCTCTTTAACTTTCTCTAAATTCTCCAGGAGATCAAATTTCTTGAGTCCATATTCTCCAGCTCCCTCCCTGCTGGAGTCCTCCACCTTCCCGCTCCAATCTGGACTGGTTGCCTGCTGGGATTTCCCTTCATTAGCCTACTGGCTTCAATCTCAAGTCACATCTTTGTTGGTTTACTCACTTGTTTTTTTTTGTTTGTTTTTGGAAATGGAGTCTCTCTCTGTCACCCAGGCTGGAGTGCAGTGGTGTGATCGCAACTCACTGCAACCTCCGCCTCCTGGGTTCAAGCGATTCTCCTGCCTCAGTCTCCCTAGTAGCTGGGACTACAGGCATGTGCCACCACTCCCGGCTAATTTTGGTATTTTTAGTAGAGACGGAGTTACACCACGTTGGCTAGGCTGGTCTCGAACTCCTGACCTCAAGTGATCTGCCTGACTCGACCTCCCAAAGTGTTAGGATTACAGGCATGAGCCACAGTACCCGGCCTAGACCATGACTAATTCTTTTTTTTTTTTTTTTTTTGAGATGGAGTCTCGCTCTGTCGCCCAGGCTGGAGTGCAGTGGCCGGATCTCAGCTCACTGCAAGCTTTGCCTCCCGGGTTCACGCCATTCTCCTGTCTCAGCCTCCCGAGCAGCTGGGACTACAGGCGCCCACCACCTCGCCCGGCTAGTTTTTTGTATTTTTTTCTTTTTAGTAGAGACGGGGTTTCACCGTGTTAGCCAGGATGGTCTCGATCTCCTGACCTCGTGATCCGCCCGTCTCGGCCTCCCAAAGTGCTGGGATTACAGGCTTGAGCCACTGCGCCCGGCCGACCATGACTAATTCTTAAGAGAAATAAGCCAGCAAACAGTAAGTTCCCCTCTTCTGATGGAAAAGCTTTGAGAAAGGTCTCAGTGAGTGGGAGATTCTGCTTGAAATGTTCAGGAATCACTGGGGTGGGATATAAGAGTGAAATAGAGAAGAATAGATAGAGAATCCTGTAAAATATCTGAGCCCTGGTCACAACTCGGGCCAACGCTATTTCTATTGCATCCACTCTATCAGGAATATCCCTTTATCTCAACCCTTTTGCTATGGGTTTCTCCAGGACCGGGAATAGCCATGAACAGCGTGTTCATAGTCACATCCATCTCAGAATGAAGCATGCACAGGGTTTCCCTCTGAGAAGCTAGGTGGTACTAAATGGTTGGAGTCCTTTTCTATTTTTTCTTTTAGTGTTTATAGAGTTATCTTTTGACTTCTAGTTCAAGATAGAAAATATGTGTTTGTGTCTTTTCCTACATAAGAACCCATTTCACGATGGAAAATACAATTTAAGGCCGGGTGCGGTGGTTCAGGCCTGTAATCCCAGCACTTTGGGAGGCCAAGGCAGGAGGATCACCTTGTGTCCGGAATTGGTGGGTTCTTGGTCTCGCTGACTTCAAGAATGAAGCGCGGCACAGGCCAGCGCGGGCCGGCAGTGCTGGGGGACCCGGCGCACTCCGCAGCTGCTGGCCCGGGTGCTAAGCTCCTCACTGCCCTGCGCCAGCGGCCCCGACCAGGGCCCGCCTAGCCCACGCCTGTGCCCACCAGAACTCGCGCTGGCCTGTGAGCGCCACGCGCAGCCCCGGTTGCCGCCCGCGCCTCTCCCTCCATACCTCCCCGCAAGCAGAGGGAGTTAGCTCCGGCCTCGGCCAGCCCAGACAGGGGCTCCCGCAGTGCAGTGGCAGGCTGCAGGGCTCCTCAAGCGCCGCCAGAGTGGACACCGAGGCCGAGGAGGTGCTGAGAGTGAGGGCTGCTACTCTCAACCTGAGCTCAGGAGTTCAAGACTAGCCTGGTCAACATGGTGAAACCCCATCTCTACTAGAAGTACAAATATTAGCCAGGCGTGGTGACACAGGCCTGTAATCCCAGCTACTGACACTTGAACCCGGGAGGCGGAGGTTGCTGTAAGCCGAGATTGCGCCATTGCACTCCAGCCTGGGCAACGGAACCAGATTCCATCTCAGAAAATAAATAAATAAATAAATAAATAAAATTTAAAAAGTTATAAACCCACAGCAAAGAGAAAATAAGAGAGAGGATATCAGTGTAAGAGAAATTTCAATGCATTTTGAAGAGAAAGTGGATGAAGAAGTAGTTACAGGTGAGGCAGGTGCTGGAAGCTGCAGCCTGGAATGTGCAAGGGGGTGTGGGGGACAGAGTTGAGAACCCAAGAGAGCCCTAAGACACAGAAATGCTAGGACAGCCACAGGAGGAAAGACGACTCACCCATGAAAACTGGAAAATAAATTGAAGTTCTATAGATGGAACACAGTACCTTTCTTGCACCCTCTCCTGCACCACCCACACACAGAAACCCTAGCAGGCAGGCATCTGTCAAGCAGATATTTAGAACATGCTTCTCTAACATCTGCACTCTTGTTAGCTGGTTACTAGATCAGCCTAGAACAAATCCCTCCAATAAACGAGCCCAGTACATGCTCATAGAGTCCCAGTTAAGTATTTATGGCTCGTTCTTTTTTTTTTTTTTTTTTTTTTTTTTTTTTGAGACGGAGTCTCGCTCTGTCGCCCAGGCTGGAGTGCAGTGGCCGGATCTCAGCTCACTGCAAGCTCCGCCTCCCGGGTTTACGCCATTCTCTCGCCTCAGCCTCCCGAGTAGCTGGGACTACAGGCGCCCGCCATCTCGCCCGGCTAATTTTTTGTATATTTTAGTAGAGACGGGGTTTCACCGTGTTAGCCAGGATGGTCTCGATCTCCTGACCTCGTGATCCGCCCGTCTCGGCCTCCCAAAGTGCTGGGATTACAGGCTTGAGCCACCGCGCCCGGCCGCTCATTCTTAAAAATAAATGAAGTACTGCCAGGCATCTGAAAGCCTGCAAGATGAAATAGAGTAACCAAGAGGCTATGAAAAACAAGAACAAGGCCGGTGGCGAGTAGCTCACGCCTCTAATCCTAGCACTTTGGGAGGCTGAGGCAGGAGGATTGCTTGAGCCCAGGAGTTCAAAACCAGCCTGGGCAACATAGGGAGACCCTGTCACTACTAAAAATTAAAAAAAAAAAAAAAAAATGTCAGGCATGATTGTGCACTTCTGTAGTCCCAGCTCCTTGGGAGGCTGAAGTGGGAGGACCACTTGAGCCTGGGAGGTCAAGGCTGCAGTGAATGTGTTTGTGCCACTGCACTCCAGCCTGGGCAAACAGAGTGAGACCCTGTCTCTAAAATAAAAAACAAAACAAGGGAAAACAAGAACAACAGGCTATGAAAAAGAACAACCCAGCTCTTAGGATCTAAAGATATAATTGGCAGGGCAAGGTGGCTCACACCTGTAATCCCAGCACTTTGGGAGGCCAAGGCAGGCAGGTCACCTGAGGTCAGGAGTTCGAGACCAGCCTGGCCAACATGGTGAAACCCTGTCTCTACTAAAAATATAAAAATTAGCCAGAAGTGGTGGCGCACATCTGTAATCCCAACTACTCGGGAGGTGGAGTTTACAGTGAGCCGAGATCATGTCATTGAACTCCAGCCTGGGTGACAGAGTGAGATTCTGCCTCAAAAAAAAAAGATACAATTGATAAAATAAATAATGCAATAGAAGTACTGTAAGATAGACAGAAAACATGAGAAAAAAAGATTATCAACATCAGAGTCACAGAAAGTCTAGAAATTACAAATGGGTAAAACAAGGAATGAGAGATACTAGAAGAGAATTGACCAGAACTAAAGGACACAGATCCCCAGACTAAAAGGTTCCATCATGTTCCAAGCACATGAATAAAAGAGACTCTCATCTTGATAAATCATTGTGAAATTTCAGAACTCCATGAAAAAAGAGGAGATTCTAAAAAACTTCAAAGATGGAAAAAAAAGTGACTTTCAAATTAAACTTGGGAATTAGACTCACTTGGAACTGCTAGTCTGTTGTCCTAGGTGCTAGAGACAACGGAATAATGACTTTAAGTTCCGAGGGGAAAGGTTTTCAATTTTAGTTTTATGTTCTGCCAAATTTTCTGTCAAGTGTGAAGGTAGACTAAAGATATTTTTAGACAAAGAAGGAATCAGAATTTTTACCACCAACATAGCCCCTAGGAGGAAGTTACTTGAAGATAAACTCCAATAAAACAAGTGAGTAGCTAGGCCTCGTGGCTCATGCCTGTAATCCAGCACTTTGGGAGGCCAAGGCGGGTGGATCACAAGGTCAGCAGTTCGAGATCAGCCTGGCCAATATGATAAAACCCCGTCTCTACTAAAAATACAAAAATTAGCTGGGTGGTAGAGGCACAAGCCTGTAATCCTGGCTACTCAGGAGGGTGAGGCAGGAGAATCGCTTGAGCCTGGGAGGCAGAGGTTGGAGTGAGCCAAGATCACCCCACTGCACTCCAGTCTGGGTGACAGACCTTGTCAAAAAAAAAAAAAAAGGCCGGGCGCGGTGGCTCAAGCCTGTAATCCCAGCACTTTGGGAGGCTGAGACGGGCGGATCACGAGGTCAGGAGATCGAGACCATCTTGGCTAACACGGTGAAACCCCATCTGTACTAAAAAATACAAAAAAAAAAACTAGCCGGGCGAGGTGGCGGGCGCCTGTAGTCCCAGCTACTCGGGAGGCTGAGGCAGGAGAATGGCGTGAACCCGGGAGGCGGAGCTTGCAGTGAGCTGAGATCCGGCCACTGCACTCCAGCCTGGGCGACAGACCGAGACACTGTCTCAAAAAAAAAAAAAAAAAAAAAAAAACGCCGGGCACGGTGGCTCATGCCTGTAATCCCAGCACTTTGGGAGGCTGAGGTGGGTGGATCATAAGGTCAAGAGATTGAGACCATCTGGCCAACATGGTGAAACCCCGTCTCTACTAAAAATACAAAAATTAGCTGGGCATGGTGGAGCACGCCTGTAGTCCCAGCTACTCGGGAGGCTGAGGCAGGAGAATCACTTGAACCTGGGAGGCGGAGGTTGCAGTGAGCTGAGATCAAGCCACTGCACTCCAGCCTGGCAACAAAGCGAGACACCATCTCAAAAAAACAGAACAAAACAAACAAACAAACAACAAGGTCAGAGCTCCCAATCAGGAAACCGGAGAAATTGTAGGGTGAATGAATAAGAAGATTAAGAAACTGGAATCTAAATTAACCTGAGTCCTTCCTGAAAATGAGAATTTAGGGGAAGGTGAAGGACGGGCTGAGGACTGGGGAAGTGGTGGTAATTAGGAGGGGGTGTGGGAGTGAATAACCAAATATTCCAAGTAGGGAAGTAACATCCCTTCAGAAATTCTAAAATTTAACCATATCATGTCATTGTCCCCTGGCCCCTGGGGCAGCTCAACTGGCTGCTTGGTCCCACATGGTCCCTTGTTAAAATGGTGAAACCAATTCCTCAGGACAGTTGATGAGCAGGAATATTCTATTTCCCGCCTCTCTCTCCCATCCCATTCAAGTACCCCTGGCTGTTAACCACCTTCTTTTTCCTTTAATCGGATTTTTGTTGGAAATGAAAACTGTGAAATCAAGTCCTTAAAACAGATGCCCCTTGTGAGGGGTAATTCACAGTGGAAGGCCATAGTTCTGTATTTCCCTGGTCCATTTAGGCTCTGATGGGACATTCTGTTCTACTTCTAACGATCCTGTTTTATTGAGTTAGCATGATGGGTATGGGTATGAAAAACAGCACTCAGAAAGTTCAAGGTAAGGAAATACTTGAGAACAGGAACCTGTCTGGCCCATCTTTGTAGTTCACTGAGCCCAGCCTGGTGTCTAGCCAAGTATCAAAGGTACTAGAGCAGTGACTGCAGTGTCAATGAGTATTGAGCTAGACATGCTGACTACCTCACATTCCAGGTCAGGAATCAACCCCCAGCCTCTGGTAGGGCGACAAAGGCCAGTGGCATAAACTTGGCTATGGGGAAGGACTGCAAAAACTAGACACCAGGAAATTTTGACTTTCCAGGTGTGAAACATAGAAGATGGCCAATGACGACTAACTTCCCAATGTGTTATAAATATACATAAATAAGATGTTTACAGAAAATTACTTTTGAGAGTAAAAAGAAAGAAGCAGGTTTGAATAATAGGTGTTGAGAAATTATATGACTATTAAAATGATGACTATGTAAAAACTATACATGCATATTAACGAATGAGAATAGTCCAGAGAAAGACCACACCAACACTAAAATAGTTTCAGTGATAGGTGAAGCAATTTTAAGTGAAATTCTAATTAATTTTTATAATGTCATAAATGTAATTTTAAATGTTCAAAGAAAAACAGACTACTGAACGTCAGCATTGCACATGGTGAACTGATACTCACTCTGAAACAGCACATGAGAGAACCCATTCAGGACTGCTACTCCTTGTAGATTTCCCCACAGGCTCTGAACTGTGGGTAGCATACTTCCTTTCCATTTGTCACCTCTTTCTCCTGTATCATTTTGAAGATGAAATACAATGGCTATTTGGCATGTCAGGTTTAGTCAGAGATCCTGTTCCATGATCTCTGGTGAAGAATATTTCATAACCCCCAGGGAAAAGTATCTAGGGACAGTTGGAACACAGGCAAGATATCATTTTCAATTTCCTGTTTTCCTGTGTCTTTGCCCAGTTGGTTCTGGATCACCTAATTTCCCCTCTCCTTTAGTCACAACACACATTAACGAACACAAATAGATGTTTAGGCAGCTGCTGCCAGATTTACACATTCAGTATCTGATCTGATGGAGCTCTGCTGGAAGACTCCACTATGTTTAAGTATGTGTAAGTTCTGGACAGCTGTGGAGAAAATGAATGATCACAGTAAACAGGGCTTCCTTGGTACTGTTGTCTAGTTCATGCACTGTGTAAAGATGCCTGGCTGAGGGGGTGCATGTGGACTGAAGCCCAGTCCCTCTGTCACTCCCCATGCTGTGTGCACCAGCAGGAGCTGCTTCAGAAGGAGTGCCATTTTCTTCTCACAAAGATGTTGTCCGCTTGCCAGGCTGTGGTCCCTAGGGGCCGTGTCTGCTCAAAGGAGGGCACTTGTATCTAACTTGTCCACATAGAAGGAGCGTTCCTCATTCATTCAAGGCACATACACTTCGCACCTGCTCTCAGAATGGGTTAGAGTTACTCAGAGAAGGTTTCTTGAGAGAGAAGGATTTTGAGACAACTCTGAAAGAAGAAAAGTAGATAGTTTTCTGAAGAGAAAAACTGGGAATGCACAGACTTATTTAGGGAAGGGGCCAGATGTGGTAGAGACTCTCAGTGTCTGCCTGTTTTCCCCTCAGACACTGCCATCTCTGTATCTGTTGCATCTCTGTACCTGAGGACTGTTTCCAGAACCACGGAAAGCTGTCTTACCCACCCAAGTTCTGCAGGCTAGAAGTGCTGGGGAACAAACACTCCCTCTAGCAAGCAGCCCTCAACCAACAACTGACGAGAGTTGGTATAAAGTAACCCAATTCCCTTGTATCCCTAGTGAGATGATTCTGAGGGGGTGTGTTTTATATCTTTAATCAGAATTTTCCGTCGCGTTAAGCTCTAGTTGCACTCTGTGGCAGTCAGCTTAATGATGCTCCCTTCACTGGCTTCCCTAAGTCATTTCTCTCTCTCTCCTGCAGGGGGCTCCTGCACCTCTCTTCAAAACTGCGCTTCCAACTCGTAGTCGGCTTCTGAGGGAACCCACACAAAGACGGTTTGCCCGGCAGAAAGAAAGATGAGCTGGGATTGAGGGGAAGCTGGATACATGAGTAGGGGGCAATCTGTGGAAGGCCTTAGACACCACACTGAGGGGTTAGACTTGATTGAGGAGACAGTTCATGTGCTGGATGGCATATGAGTGATATATTTTTCTTTCAATTTATTATTTTCATATTTGATTTATTAATTCCTAGGTTTCTACAAGCCTTGCATTGCTCATTGAGTTCTGGCTAATACAATCTTAACTGGGCCAGGCACGGTGGCTCACGTCTGTAATCTCAGCACTTTTGGAGACTGAGGCAGGGACATCTCTTGAGGTCAGGAGTTTAAGACCACCCTAGCCATCATGGTGAAACCCCATCTCTACTAAAAACACAAAAATTAGCTGCGTGCACCTGTAATCCCAGCTACTCGGGAGGCTGAGGCACCAGAATCGCTTGAACCAAGGAAGTGGAGGTTGCAGTGAGCCGAGATCACGCCTCTGCACTCCAGCCTTGGTGACAGAGCAAGCCTCTGTCTCAAAAAACAAAAAACAAAAAAACAAAAAACTTAGCTGAAGATAAACACTGCAACCTTCTTATCTGTCAGTTGCCAGTAAAAAGAAATTCTAGAGAGAGAAGTGTGATTAAGGTGTAAGACTAAGATGAAATTCAGAGCTGTGAAACCATTCCGAAGATCTTGTTAGAGAAATATGAAAGTGAAAGTAATCACAAGACTATAGTCCACATAAAGGATTTTTATTTGTAGCCATCCTGTTCAATATTTTATATCCTTAAAAAAAACAACTTTGTAAAATAATCTGAAAAGTCTCCTTAAGCACATTGGGTTTTCAAAATTTTAAGATTATTTCTTATGGTAGGAAACCTTGAATCCCAAAGCACTGCATAATAATTGGTTGTCAAGGGAAACTGCATGACTGTAACTGGTATTGGTAACTCCTAAATGTATATAAATAACTTAAAGCCCTTTGTTTTGCAGAAGAGTGTGAAACTCTGTACATGGTTCTTCTCATTTAGACCCAGAATAAAATTAATAATGTCAGTGACTCTGGCAGACTCTTTGTCCGAAGACAATACATTTGAGTGGTTTAAATTAGAAATTTGGCAAATACATTATATTCTCTTTGCCTTGCAGGCTTAGAAACACAGATCAAATCTTCTATCTAAGCATTTCCCTCTGCCACACAAGTTCAGAAACCTAGAATCATCTTTAACATGTGGACTGTCATCAATCAATCTCACAGAAAATGCAGTATTAAAACAACCCCAGAATGCCAGTTTGTTAATTCATACTGGAACTCTTTCTGCAGAGGGGTCTGGGCACTCATATTCTCCAATCAGAGCACTTTTGCCCTTCAGGCAGCTACCCAAGGAGCCAGATTGTAATCAGAAGTATATGTGGCATGCATGAATTCAAAACAAAGGGAATTTGATGAGTTGAATGGTTAATGGTTTCAGGCCAAATGAAGGTGATACTCCCATCCTATTCCCAGCACCAGAACATTTTATGGATTTCTTAGTGCAGAGTCCTCGCCACCATGGATAATATTGGATGGACACTGATAGTGTGTGTCTTTGTGACTCTTAAATGCTTTTAATACATTGAACTAGTCCACACAGGCATAGGGTTCTTAACTATGGGTTTATGAACTGGATAACTAGAGATGCTTTCTTTTTTTAGGAACAGGGTCTCATTCTGTTACCAGGCTGGAGTGCAGTGGCATGATCCTAGCTCACTACAGCCTCAAATTCCTGAACTCTTATGATCCTCCTGCCTCAGCCTCCTGAGTAGCTAGGGCTCAGGCTTGCCATCAAGCCTGGCTAAATTTTTATTTTTTGTAGCAACAGGGTCTTGCTATGTTGCCCAGGCTGGTCTTGAACTCCTGGGCTCAAGTGATCCTCCTGCCTTATCTTCCAGCAATTCTCCTGCCTGGGCCTCCCAAAGTGCTGGAACTACAGGCACGTCCAGTCTGTATAACTAGGATTCTTGAGCACTTGGAAATTAAATGCAAATTTCGTGTCTATGCATATTTTCTCTGGAGAAAATGTATAGCTTTTATCAGACTCTCAGTGTAATTTATTATCCAAACAGAATTAAGAACCACTGATGTAAATAAAATCAAGTCCTGCCAGCCTGGGTCTCCACTTTTCCTTAAAATGACTTTTTTAATGTTCCTGCTGTGATTCATTATGTGCTGGTGTTTGTTGTTGTTGTTGTTTTTGAGATGTGGAGTCTCGCTCTGTCACCCAGGTTGGAGTCAATGGCACAATCTCGGCTCACTGCAACCTCCGCCTCCCAGGTTCAAGTGATTCTCCTGCCTCAGCCTCCCAAGTAGCTGCAACCACAGGCACCCGCCACCATGCTTGGCTCATTTTTGTATTTTTGGTAGAGACGGGGCTTCACTTTATTGGCTAGGCTGGTCTCAAACTCCTGACCTCGTGATCCGCCCGCCTTGGCCTCCCAAAGTGCTGGGATTACAGGCATGAGCCACCATGCCCAGCCCCTATTATGTGCTGTTTTAAAGCATAAACTCCTCTGGGGAGCTCTTATTTCCAGGTTTAGGGGGAAAAGAGAGTTCCTCAATGCAACCATGAAAGGTTTGATAATCAGAGAGAAATAGGAGGGCATTCTACGCACAGTGATCAGTGTGAGCCCAAAGTGTCCTGTCCATCAAGAGTTTAGATGCATTTTTAAAAATTTATTCTGTGTTATTTTGAAAGTTCCAAATTTGATTTCTTTCTTTTCATGGTTAGTGGTCAGAATGAGTAGAGAGTAGCATCAGAGCTGGAAAAGCTGGAAAGCTTATGTGAGAATGAATTTTAAGTGCATGGACCAAAGAGGATGAAATGTTAAGTTTGATAGTCATGAAATTATCAACAGGAGTGTACTTACATGGATTCAGGCTATAGTAATTAATTGAGTGCTCACAAGTGGCTTTAAAAACTTGCTTGACTAGTTTACTGAAGCCGGGATTCAGTGGTGGTATAGAGTCAATGAGACTAAGGTGTCAAAGATCCAAAATCTCAGGAAGATGAGAATCTTGGAGTAGACCTAAATGTGCAATTTTCCCAGCCACCCTCATCCATGACCCTGGAAAGTTTCAGAGGATGCTCCATTTACCATGGCCCTAAGATATGTGTACCTGATGGGCATCCCAGAAAGCATTGTCAAAGATGGTAGTGGGAGACGCCACCTGAGAACTGGTAATAGGTTGCAGGGACAGAAAGGCTATTAGAATGCTTTGACCTTCAAAGATCGGTGGTAGCAACTAACTGATGGTAGGGTTCTTAGAAACGAATAGATGGACAGTCTACTAAGATGTGACTTTATCTATATAATTGAAAAATAGAAACCTGATTCAAATCACCACAGTGGGAATTTACTGCCTCATACCCAATTATTGAACCTAAGACAGTTTGCAGGCCTATAGTTCATTGATTGAGAGAAAGGCTCAGTCCATTTAAGGAAAGACCTTGCAATGTGGCAGTATATATTACAAACAAACTTTCCTCCAAGCCTACCCTGGAAAGGCCTGCAGCCACTTACTAAAATGACTGTGCACTGGGAGAGAAAATACCCAGACCATTTGGAAGCTATTATACACTGGTTCTGAGGTTGTACTAATTATTGGTGGTACAAAATGCCAACCTGGTCTTCTGGTCAGAACAACAGCTTATGGAGGTCATGTGATAAACGGATTCTTGGCCTTAGTCCATCACTGGACAGTAGGTCCAATGAATGTAGGTATTTCCCTTGTTCCTGCATATATAGTTAAAATAGACATACTTAGTAATTGACTGAACCACTTCCATTGGTTGCATGATTCACCATTGTTTAGTGTCTCTCCTTCACCCACTCCTATGGCCTCTATGGCTTCATGACATGGATGACCCAGAGAAAAGACACGTAGATGGGCCTCTTGGAATGGGAATAGAGTATGAAGGCAATCACGTCCCATAAAAATGTCCAACAGGGGTCATCCACTGCAGATGAGTCACTCAGTGATCAGGTGGACAAGATGACTGGATGTGTAGATGACAGTTGGCCTCCTTCCGCAGCCCCTCCAGTTGCTGCTCAATGGGCCAAGTACAAAGCGTCAAGATGGAAGACACGGAAGCTGTGCACAAGCTTAACAACATCTATTTCCTCTCACCAAAGCTTATTTGGCTACCACCACTAGTGAGTGCCCAGCTGCCAACTGCAGAGGCCAAGATGAGTCCCCAGTATGGCACCATTCCCCAGAGTCTCTGGTGGTAACTGTTTTCATAGGAACCCTTCCTTCATTGAGGACAGAAAGTGCTCTCATGGGAATAGATGTTTCCAGAGTTTTTTTCCTTGTTCCTAATGCTTCTACCAGAACCATGTCATTTTTCTTTTTTTCGAGACAAGGTTTTGCTCTATCACCCAGGTTAGAGTGAAATGTTGTAATCATAGCTCACTGTAGCTTCCAATATGAGCCCTCTCGCCCTCAAGATATTCTCCCACCTCAGCCTCCAGAGTAGCTGCGACTACAGGCACATACCACAATGCCTGGCTAACTTTTTAAATTTTTTGTAGAGACAGGATGTTGCTATGTTGCCCAGGTTGGTTTAAACTCCTTTCTTTTCATGGTTGGTGGTAAGAATGAGTAGAGACTAGCATTAAAGCTGGAAAAGCTGGAAAGCATGTGTGGATTGCCTCAAGCAATCCTCCTGCCTAGGCCTCCCACAGCCCTGGGATTACAGGCAGGAGCCACTGTACCCAGCCAAGAGTGTCATCTTTACCACCATGGTATCCCATACATCTGACCAAGAGGCTAATTTTATAGTGGAAGAGGTGTGGCAACAGGCTCATACCATGAGATTTATGTTAACCTTAGGATATATGTTATTACCCAGAAACAGCTGGCTTGAGAGAATTACCTATGAAGGTCATGGTTACTGAGAGGTCAGTTATGGTGCCAGCAGAAATACAGCACCCTAACAAATGGAAGAGCAGTACATTCTTTACATTCGCAGCCAATATATGAGGTTATTTTCTCCATAGCAGGGACATACAAGCATAGGAAGGAGGAGGGCGGAGTAAGAGTGGCCCTTCTCATGAATACATCTAATAATCCCATTAAAGAATATTTGCTTCTTGTCCTCACTGTCTTATTCCTTGCAGGTTTAGAAGCCTTAGTTCCCAAGGGAGAAAATGCTTCCAATAGGGAACATAGTTGCAGACTTGTTAAGTTGGAAGTTAAGACTGCTCAGTCGCCATTTTGTTTTCCTCATGCCACTGAGCCAATAGGCAGAGATGTGGGTTACTCTCTCGGCTGGGATAACTAATTCTAATTATTAAGGGAAAGTGAATTACTGGATGTTTTAGAACAACATAGTTCATAGAAACATTAAGGAGAAACTCTAATTTTGAGTCATCTTCAGTATACCAATTATTTTACTTTATTTTAAACATTGTTTTTGGTGGAGACTGGGTCTCGCCATCTTGGCCAGGCTGGTCTCAAACTCCTGGTCTCAAGCTATCCTCCTGCCTCAGCCTCCCAAAGCACTAAAATTACAGGCATGAACCACTATACCTGGCCCAGTTATTTTATTTTAAGTATGACTTGACAATCTAGGGACATGTGGTTTAACATGAAATGTGAGAAGTGGGAATTCTTTTCTAACCTTTGGTCTGGGGAAGGACCATGAAAGGTTAGTCTAGCCTAGGGATAAAAGCAGAAAACTCAATCTCTTTATGGATTACATGGGAAAGGTATCAGGGAGTGCAGAGGCTCAGTTTACGATCACTCTCTGAAATGACGAAGACTTCTGAAATAAAAGAAGTTCAACAATGGAGTCAGAGCTGGGCTTGGTGGCTCACGCCTCTAATTCCAATAACTGAAGAGGCTGAAGGAGGGGGTGTTGCTTGAGGCCCGGAGATTGAGGCCAATCTGGGCAACGTAGCAAAACCCCACCTCTCTTAAAACTATCTTTAAAAAAAGTTCCAACTGCTTAGCCAGGCGTGGTGGTATGTGCCTGTAGTTCCAGCTACTCAGAAGTCTGAGGTGGGAGGGTTGCTTGAGCCTAGGATATTCAAGGCTACAGTGAGCCATGATCGGACCACTGTATTCCAGTCTGGGTGACAGCAAGATACCGACTCTAAAAATAACAAAATAAAAATTTAAAAAATGGAGTGAGATCAGGGAGAACTCAAAGACAGCAAAGAGGCTTACTATAGATACTCACTCTCATCCTGCTGGTCCCGTCGACCACTCTCAGGTTCTGCTGTGCTCCAGATTCTGGCAGAATTAGGTCAGACTGTGGTGGAATATAGGACTGCAGACTTACAGATGGTAATAACATTCCATCGTTTAATAAAAATAGCTCCATGCTGTAAGAAATGGGAAACACGCACCACTGAGAAATTTTTTGTTGGAACTTACCTAAGATGGAAGGTGTCCAGGATGCAGATGGAAATACAAGTCCAGAGTTCTGGACCCTAAACTGGTGGTTGATGGTCATTAGCATGGAAATAAGGCACCAACAATGAAGTCAGTGCTCAGGCCTCACTTTCACTGTCTTATGGGAAGTCCTTGTTCAACTGCTAGATGACATAAATCTTAGACATGACAGATCACCTTTTGACTCCAATTGGGTGGCTAATAGTACAGGTAATATTTACTACCTCTGGACCCTCATCCTACTGACAGCTACTCCTTCATATTTTATAAAACAAGAAGACCCTGGAGTGAAGCTATGGCGAGGGTCTGTTAGAGATGGTGGATTATAAAAAAGAATCAACATTTTTCAGCCAGGTGTGGTAGCTCACACCTGTAATCCCAGCACTTTGAGAGGCTGAAGTGCATGGATCCTTTGAGCTCCGGAATTTAAGACCAACCTGGGCAACATGGCAAAACTCGTCTCTACCAAAAATACAAAAATTAGCTGGGCATGGTGGCATGCCTGTGGTCTCAGCTACATGGGACGCTGAGGCAGAAGGATTGACTGAGCCCGGGAGGTTGAGGCTGCAGTAAGCTAAGATCGCACCACTGCATTCCAGCCTGGGCAACAGAGCAAGACCCTGTCTCAAATTAAAGAGAGAGAGAGAGAGAAACTGAAAGCAAATAAAAAACTTAAAATTGAATGTGAAAGGGCAGAGAGGAAACAAACAAACAAAATCAAAATAAACAATTCAACAATTTCCACAGAACAGCTCTAGTGGCCTGTACTGGGTGTACCACGCCAGGGTTATTAGCAGGACTGTAAGAGAATTCCTTCAAATTTTACATAACTTTAAGTTTAAAGCTTTCTGTTATTATTTGACAAGAGCTCTTCAACTTCTCACCACAGGGCAGTGTTGCATCATTTATAGAGGCTGTTGCACCAAGTTTCATTACCATGGGAGAGGAAATGCAATTTTTTGGCCAATTTTCCTCATTTTTTTTTCTCAACAAATAGCTTTTCATACACCATATTTTAATAGAAAGTCTCAGTCCTTGTCATCAGAGCCTTCTTAGAAGTTTCTATTAGAGATATGCTTTTGGCCCATGTGAAGATGAAGTGCTGATTCCAGGCTCTAAGGTGTTTCAGAACGTCACCCTTAAAAACAATAACAATGTTAACTTTGAAAAATTAAGGCCAGTAATTTCTACTGCTTCTCAGTTCAAGTGAGTCTGGGTCTGCTGATGTCCTGGAATAGGAAGCAGAGCCCAGGCACAGAGACATGAGGCAATCTGCAGTCCAGTAAAACTCCCAACAGAAAGATCTGCTGGGCACCAGGCAGAATGAGTTATGGAAACTACTGCTATGTTGGGGGACACATCAGAGGGCCAGGAGAATGGAAAGACCTGGTTCCGGGCAGAAGGCTGTGGCTGCTGCAGGAATTGGGGCAAGAGATGAGGGTATCTGAACTGAGCAGGTAGCCGTGGTGATGGAGGCAGGCTTGGGAACTGGTGCTCTCTATGAGGTGCTCTAGGACGTAGAGAATGGCAGCTGGGCAGACTGAGAGGGGTGGTCAGAAAACAGACTGGTGGGCCTTGAGATTTCAAAGGTAGAGTAATTTCAAATTCTGATTAGATTGTAGAATAATATGTCCATGGAAGTTTGTTCTGAAATTTCTCTGGAAAATACAGAAGCATTCCATACACAGAAAAACAAAAACTTAAAGTGTGATTCCAGGGGAACTTTGAGCTTTCGAAAGGAACTTTTGTAGGCTTTAAAAATTCCTATCAGGCCTTACTGGAAACAGGATGGTCAGGTAAATAGGCCAGCAGAGGAAAGATGCCACCTCACATCTGGATCAAATGATTCCTACTAGATCCTGGTAACTTCATCATGAGTCAGAACACCAGTCAACCTGCGAGTAGAACACATATTTTGCAAAGCCATGTTGGGTGGAGAATGTCACAAAAATAGCGTTTCGGAGATACTTTCAGGGGTGGAGAAAGACAAGCACAGAGGGTTCCCCTAAGGGCCAGAGGACTGCCAGGCCCAGATAGGAAAGGTCTCTCTCACATAGGGAGCAGCACCCGGGGTGCCAAGGTCATTCAGAGTTGAGGACTTTCTGCCCTAAGTACAAAGGCCTACAGGTGGAGGAACTGAGTCATTCATCAGGCTTTACAGCTGCAGCAGTTTGAGACTTTCTTGGGTTGGAATTTCCAACGGAGAGGAAAGGAACTAAAAGATAATATCCTTGGAATCTTTGGAGTGTCACAGGAATTCCCAGTGGTGAGAGTGGATTTCAGATAAGAATCTAGAGGAGTGGGCCCGAAAACCCCTCTGTCTGGTTTGTGTTTTATTTTATTATTATTATTATTGTAGAGACAGGGTTTCGCTATGCTGCCCAGGCTGGCCTTGAACTCCTGACCTCAAGTAATTCCCCTGCCTTGGCTTCCCAAAGTGCTGAGATTACAGGTGTGAGCCACCAGGCCAGGCCTGGTTTATTGACAGAAGGGTGGAGCTGGAAAAGTCTCATTTGTCCATGTTCTGAGACATTTCTTCCCTTCACAGGCATAAGAGAAAGCCTTGTGCTCCTAGTTCTCCTGCCTGATCTCCTGGTCTTGTTGCTTCCCACTAAGTGGAGCCCTTAACCTGCTTTCTGACTGCACATTTTCTACAGCGTAGAGCAGATATTAAAGGAAGGGCAAGGATCTGACTGCTTCCCAAGTTTGTTATAGCAAATACTAGGAAGCACGAGAAGTGGAATCTTTTCCTTGGTTCACAGTTACTGCTTTTCTTCTGCAAGGAAATCCAAAGGATCTCCTAATTGAACTCTAAGATTTTAATTTTTAAAAATCTATTTCGAGATTTTTTTTTTTTTTTTTTGAATCAGAGTCTCACTCTGTCACCCAGGCTGGAGTGCAGTGGCACAATTTCGGCCCACTGCAAGCTCTGCCTCCTGGGTTCATGCCATTCTCCTGCCTCAGCCTCCCGAGTAGCTGGGACTGCAGGAGCCCGCCACCAAGCCTGGCTAATTTTTTGTATTTTTTAGTAGAGAAGGGGTTTCACCATGTTAGCCAGGATGGTCTCGATCTCCTGACCACATGATCCACCCACCTTGGTCTCCCAAAGTGCTGGGATTACAGGTGTGAGTCACCGCGCCGGCCCCCACCTCCCCCGCCTTTTTTTTTTTTTTTTTTTTTGAGACAAGGTCTTATTCTGTCACCCAGGCTGGAGAGCAGTGGCATAAACATGGCTCACTGCATCCTTGACCTCCTGGGCTCAGGTGATCCTCTTGCCTCAGCCTCTTGAGTAGCTTGGACTACAGGTGTGTGCCAACATGCCCAGCTAATTAAAAACATTTTTTTCATGGTTTATTTAATATTTTTTATTTAATCTTTTAATTTAAAAAAAAACCATTAACAGTACATTTTGGTCTAAAATGGTCCCTCTGCTGAAATGCTAGGTGCTAGCCGTAATTCTGGCTTTAAAACCAAAACCCCAAATATTTAATAAATAAAAATTAGAATTAGTTGCCATTCTACTCCAAACCATCTAGCCTAGCTGAAGAGAAGCGGGAGGGGGAAGAGGCCAGAGAAAGGAGGAGGCAGTCAGATCTTAGCCCTGTGGCTACAGGGGCAGCTGAAAGAAGTAGCACAAAGAAAGATCATTGGAGCAGTCCCCAGTACAGCCCCCACTTTTTGGCAGAAGTAGGGTAAGGGTTATGTGCACCCTCCTACCCTCAATTCATTTGTGTCATAGAGGGAAAAATTAAAAGTCAGCTCAGCTTTGGTTTCTGGCCCAAGTTAGGGAGCTTAGAAAGGTGAGCCTTGGTCCAGCTTTGGCAGAATGAGGCCCACAGATGGGACAATAAGGCACAACCCTGACTCTGGAGGTCAGGGAGTCAAAGGCAAACAGCTAGGGCCAAATTCTCAGAATAAGGAATGTGAGTTGTAACCCCTACCCACAGAGAGCTGAGGGAGGGCCTCAAAAGCAGTAGAAAGGATGACTTGGAGGATAGGGAGGAAAATACAACCATCCCCCTCTAACAGAATATAACCAACATCCCCCTACCTGGGGATGAGCTAGTTAGAATTTGGTTTAAAGGCAACTGGGTGAAAAGCAAGGAGGGAGGATGCAGAAAACTCTCCTCTCACTTTCTCCTTTTTCCCCAGAGCTTAAAGTGACCCTATAGCGCGGGGAGGGGGGTAGTTCCTTGGCTTTATGCATTAATCTGGGAGGCAACTGGAATAATGGTTCAGTCATTCTTACGATGACGGTTATTGAGGATGGGGTGGCCATTGGCTAGGGGCCGGCTCTTTGCTCCTCCCCCAGCTGCAGCCTCCTCCCCCTCTGAGTTCTCTGTTTCTTCCAGGTCACTGCCTTCATCTTGTACCAGCTTTCCAGTTATGAACTTGTGGGCCATGCGCAAAATGAGGTAGGCCCAGAAGATATGCAGCAGCTGTAGAACTCCCATCATGGAATTGAAGAAGTAATAGCCAAAGAAGGCAGGATAGAGCTCCAGTGGGTATACCAGGGAGCAATGCAGGATCCAGAAGGGCAGGATGACCAGTCGGGTGATGATGAAAACAATGGCGAAGATGATGAAGATGTTCTTGCAGGTGTTCTTCCATCCTGCATAGTTAAACATCTTGGCTAACTCCAGCAGGTAGTCAGAAGAGTCATGCAGAGCCATGATGACAGTCCCAGCTCGGATGTAATTGGCAAACCAGGA
This sequence comes from Trachypithecus francoisi, assembly GCF_009764315.1. Classification (NCBI taxonomy): domain Eukaryota; kingdom Metazoa; phylum Chordata; class Mammalia; order Primates; family Cercopithecidae; genus Trachypithecus; species Trachypithecus francoisi. The sequence continues at coordinate 63,240,764 of NW_022681473.1, forward strand.
AAAGCTGATGAGGATGATGGTGGCCACATGGTGGATGATCTGTTCCTTGAAATCCTTTCGCCTGACATCAGAGGCAATGCTGAAGAGCAGGGACCAGTAGAAGGAAAGTTCAATCATGTAGTACCAATACTAGGAAGGGATAGTGCTCTGTATGGGATATCCCTCCCAAACTTTCTTCATGTCGTAGAACCAGGGTTTATCCACAATGGCGCCCATGCCGGCAATGAAGGCAATCAGGTAAAATGTGAATCTCCAGCTGGCTTCTCTGAACTTCTTGAGGAGACTGGGCCGGTCCTGGTTGCGGCGGCGGCGGCGGAACCAACGCTCTACCTGGCGGCCGGAGAGCCCGCTCTGCCAGGACAAAAGCTCTACCTCCACCTGCTTGGGCTGCTTGCCACTGGTCAGGTAGAAATGTTCCAAGGTGGCATTGGGAGGTGCCCGCAGTCGGGTTTTCTCCTTTATGTTCAAGAGAGCAGCCAGTGGTGTAGCCACGTACAGCTCAAAGAAGTATCGAACGATGAGGAAGAGCAAGGCCAGGGGCAGCGTGATATAGAGATCGGAGGCTTTGGCGTAGACACGTCCATCTCGGTCTTCTAGATCGGCCCAGGTCAAGTTCACAGGCAGCCACAGGCGTTCCCACCAGAAGTAATCATACAAAGTCTGGAGCATCTCGGCTGCAGATCTGGCGGGGCCGGGGCCGCTGCTTCGTGTGATCTGTCTGCTCGGGTGGCTGCTCCGAGGCCTGGCTCCCCGCGCCTCTCCTCCCTCTTCCGTCCGCCCGCCGGCCTGCGCCCGCCCTCGCCCTCCCTCCTCCGCCCGCCGCGCCGCCGCCCGCCGAGCCCAGTCGAGCTCAGCCCGAGCTCAGCCGGGAAAGAAAGCAAAAACATTTTTTTTTTTTTAAGAGATAGGGTCTCTATGCTGCCCAGGCTGGTCTCAACCTCCTGGGCTCAAGCAATCTCCTGCCAGGCGTCCCAAAGTACCGGGGTTACAGGTGTGAGCCACTGTGCCAGGCCTACTTTGAGAATTTCTAGTTAACATAACTTATATTCTGTGTTTAAGTCCTTCAGTGTGATTAATAACCACGTACACTGTCAGCAATAGTTTAAATATATGTATTGTGTTCATAAATGTTGTAAGTTGAAGAAATAAATGATCTGTAATGTTTCCCCTTCCTTGACTTGAGAGAATTCCATAGGCTGTGCTAGCTCCTGGCTAGGATTGTCCTCAGACCTACCTGATCCTTGAACTGGACACAGCAGTGATAGTTCATGTGACAGGTTTTTCACAGCTTTTCTTGATGCAGTGAATGCCCAAGTTAGACTGTCTAGACCGGGTTATTTTGACCTTGACACTTCGGCATTTTGGACTAGATAATTCTTTTTTTTTTTTTTTCCTTTTTTGTGGAGAACAGGGTCTCACTATATTGTTCAGGCAGGTCTTGAACTCGTGGGCTCAAGCTGTTCTCCCACCTCTGCCTCCCTAAGAGCTGGGATTATAGGTGTGAGCCACTGTGCCTGGCGAGACTGGATAATTCTTTATTGGGGGGCTGTCATGTGCATTGTAGGATATTTGGCAGCATCCCTGGTCTATCCCCACTAGATTCCAATAGCATCCCTCCTTCCAAGTTGTGACAACCAAAAATGTCTCCAGACATTGCCAGATGTCCCCTTTTTGGCAAAATCACCCCTACTTGAGAACCACTATTTTAGACAAATCCGTCTTCCTTCTCCACTGGATATATAATTGATCACAAAGTCTGTTGAACCCACATTCTTGGATTATCTCTCAAATCCATTTCCTCTTCTCTGTCTCCAGTGTTCCCGGTTTTCCAAGGAAATGAACAAGGCTCTTCTTAAGGTTTGGATGGCGTCAGGAAGGATAACCCGGGAGCAAGGTATTAGCCAAGGCTGGGATTGCAGTAGCCCATGATGGCCACTGGGTGGCGTCAGTACAGCACCAAACCTGGAAACTGGAGGCACTCTCAGAGCCTGAACCCTGCACTGCCCTAGAAGCAGCTGGACATGACTCCACGAAGGCTAAGTCAGTAACATTTGGCACCATCTATCTACAGAGTGCCTACTGTGTGCTGAGCACTCCAGAAGGTGCTTTACCCATAATAATAAGAAGCATAGTTCACCGCTATTGAGCATTTCCTCCATGCTAGACACTGGGTTCTGTGCTTTGCGTGGATTATGTTCTTGAATTCCCACAACAGTCCTAAGAAATAGGGATATTTGGCCCTGCGCAGTAGCTCACGCCTGTAATGCCAGCACTTTGGGAGGTCGAGGCGGGCGGATCACGAGGTCAGGAGATCGAGACCGTCCTGGCTAACACAGTGAAACCCCGTCTCTACTACAAAAAAATTAGCCGGACGTGGTGGTGGGCGCCTGTAGTCCCAGCTGCTCGGGAGACTGAGGCAGGAGAATGGCGTGAACCTGGGAGGCGGCGCTTGCAGTGAGCTGAGATCGTGCCACTGCACTCCAGCCTGGGCGACAGAATGAGACTCCGTCTCAAAAAAAAAAAAGAAATAGGTGTATTCGTTTATTTACTATCTCATTTCACAGATAAGAAAACAGAGGTCAGCGGTACGGAGAAGTTAAGAAACTGGAAAAAAATCATATTTAATTATTTCAAACGCATTCAATAAATTCATTTAACTATTGGACATCTACTGTGTGTCATGTACTCTTGTAAATATGAGGGTTTTTTGTTTGTCTGTTTTTTTGAGACTGACTTGCGCTCTGTCACCAGGCTGGAGTGCAGTGGCATGGTCTCGATTCACTGCGACCTCTGCCTCCCTGGTTCAAGCGATTCTCTTGCCTCAACCTCCCGAGTAGCTGGGACTACAGACGCATGCCACCACGCCCGACTAATTTTTGTATTTTTAGTAGAGACGGGGTTTTGCTGTGTGAGTCAGGATGGTCTCGATCTTCTGACTTCATGATCCACCCGCCTTAGCCTCCCAAAGTGCTGGGATTACAGGCGTGAGCCACCACACCTGGCCACGAAGTGATATTTTTAACCCCATATTATATGAGAGGAAGCAGATCTCAGAATGTGAGTGTTATACTCCAGGTTTGCACAGCTTGCTTAGTCAGTATTTTAATTCAGGGCCATGTGTCTGATTCCAGCACCTCCCTCTGCACCCATATTAGAACACAGCAAAAGGGCTCCCCAAGCCAAGCCCCCTACTGGCCTCTCACTGATCTGCTCCACGGTGGAACCCTCACATACATATCTACTTGTTTCAGACAAGGCTCTGGGCACCCAAAGATTAACAAGACAGACCCAGAGCTTGCCTTCATAGAGCCCACAGTTAGGGGGTGCTCAGGGAAGACAGCTATTCAAACAACTCATTCCAGAAATTGTTATGTACAATTGTGCTGACTGCTAGAAAGGAAAAGCACAGGACAGGAAGTTGTGGAATTGTTTCAGGGAAGTCATACTTGTGTAGGAAGTCAGGGCAAACTTCATGGGGAAGGGGAATTTAGGCTGAGGGTTGAAAGGTGAATAGCAGTTGATTGAGCAGTGAGTCATGGAGGAACTGTCTACACTAGAAATGAAAAGGCTTCAAGGCTGGGAAAGAACTTGGCCCTAATGGTCAGAATGGTGAAGGGCAGTGAGCAAGGGATAAATAATAAAAATCCTAATTCATAGAGGTAAGTGCAACTAATGTTTCCACGTGTCTTATTCTAACCAATTCTGGTTAAGAGTATGGGCTCTGGAGCCAGACAGGCTGGGTTTGAATCCTAGCTCCACCATATATTGGTTATGCGGCACCGGGCAAGTTTCACCTTCTCTGTGCCTCTGTTTCATCATCTGTAAAATGGGAGCAAAATTGCCCGTATCTTTCAGGCTGCTATGAGAATTAAATGAGTTAATATACGTAAAGCACTTAGGAAAGCACCTGGCACATGATAAGTGCTACTTTTTATTACTACTCTTATACAGTTTGATACATAAATATTTACATTCTACTCTCTTCGTTTTACAAGAAAGCATCTCCCCATGTGGTTAAAAACTTCTTTGTAAATGCACACTGTGTGTGAGCACATATGTTTGTAAGAGCATGGAGGAAAGCTAAATGCCTCTCAGAGTGGTAACGTGGTTACTTCGAAGAGAAGAGGGTGGGAGGACTTTATCCACTTTTTCTTTATGCAACTCTTTATTGCTCCTCTGGGAACAACAAAAAAGAACAAAACCACCTAAAGAATAGAACAGAGAGCCCAGAAACAGACCCACACATATATTTATGTGTGGGATTCATGACAAAGGTTCCATTCCAATTTATCAGAGTTATTTTAAATAAATGGGTTGATGGGATAACTAAGCTGAAAAACTGAACCTTCACGCCTTCCTCACAACTACCAGAAATTAATTTAGAATGGATCGTAGACTTAAATGTGGAAGCTAAAATAAAGCAATCAAGCCTCTAGGAGAATATTGGTGGAAAGAGTTCCTAGACAGAACATAAGATTGATAAATTGGATTTTACCAAAATTAAGAACTTCTGTTCGCCAAAAAGACATCATTAAGAGAGCTAAAGGGGCCAGGCATGGTGGTGCATGCCTGTAATCCTAGCTGCTTGGGAGGCCGAGGTGGGAGAATTGCTTGAATCCAGGAGGTGGATGTTGCAGTGAGCTGAGATCACACCACTGCACTCCAGCCTGGGCGACAGAGTGAGAGTCTGCTTCAAAAAAAAAAAAGTAAAAAGGCAACTCATAGACTGGGAGCAAATATTTGCAGTACATATATCTGACAAAGGAATCATACTAGAGTACTTAAATAATACGTATGAAATAGCATATATAATCATAACATCAGTAGGAATATATGTAAATATGTCATGCACATGAAAAGTAAAACAGCAATGAGAGTAGTGAATTACTAACATGATACGTGAAAAACATGGATGAATCTCAAAGGCAATGTTAAATGAAAGAAGCCAGACATACAAAAAGTATATATTATGTGATTCCATTTATATGACATTTTAAAATAGGATAAACTAATACATGGTGGTAGAGATCAGAATAGCAGTTACTGTTGGAGTAGGTACTGATTAGAAGGAGGCACAAAGATGTCTTTTGGGGTGCCAGATATATTCTGTATTTTTTTTGGTGGAGGGTAACGGAGTTTTGCTCTTGTCGCCCAGGCTGGAGTACAATGGTGCAATCTTGGTTCACTGCAACCTCTGCCTCCCGGGTTCAAGCAATTCTCCTGCCTCAGTCTCCTGAGTAGCTGGGACTACAGGCACGCACCAACATGCCTGGCTAATTTTTGTAATTTTTGTAGAAACGGATTTTCACCATGTTGGCCAGGCTGGTCTCAAACTCCTGACCTCAGGTGATCCACCTGCCTCGGCCTCCCAAAGTGCTGGGATTACAGGTGTGAGCCACCGTGCTTTGCCAAAGTTCTGCATCTTGATCTGGGTGATAGCTCCACAGGTGCACACATAAGTAAAACATTATTAAGTTAGGATTTCTACACTTTGATGATGTAAGTTGTATTTCAATAAAAAGACTTCTTTTTTTTTTTTTTTTTTTTTTTTGAGGCAGAGTCTCGCTCTGTCGCCCAGGCTGGAGTGTGGTAGCGCGATCTCAGCTCACTGGAAGCTCTGTCTCCCGGGTTCACGCTATTTTCCTGCCTCAGCCCCCAAGTAGCTGGGACTACAGGCACCTGTCACCATGCCCGGCTAATTTTTTTGTATTTTTAGTAGAGATAGGGTTTCACCATGTTAGCCAGAATGGTCTCGATCTCCTGACCTCATGATCCACCCACCTCGGCCTCCCAAAGTGCTCGGATTACAGGCGTGAGCCACCACACGCGGCCTAAAAAGTCTTTTTAAAGTCTTAGAAATAAAATTCAAAGGTGAATAATTTACAGTAAACAATAATTAACCACACAAAGAAATAAGGTATCATGGGTAAGGACTAGCAGAAATGAAAACAGAGAGATTCAGAAGAAAAAAAAATCCAGTAACGGAATTATCAGAGTTTATATAATAACATGCTCCGTAAGTATAAATAAATGACAGAAATGCTTGAGAAGCATGTGTAGGAAATAAGAAACTATAAAGAATTGCAAAGCAGACTTGAAAAAGAGAAAAATAGACTTTCTAGACATAAAGTCATAAAATAATTATAATTGAAAACTCGGTATATAGAACTCCCTTTTCCCTGAAGATGAAATAGGTATACTTTCCCCTATTCTTCCTGCCAAATGCAACTGAAGTCCCTGTACACTATATGTAAAATAAACATAAGACTTTGGAAGATGTGCAGAAGAAGGGAGGCCAGATAGGGACTTTGGGACTGAAGGAGTGACACAGTAATGAGTTCTCTACATTTTCTTCCTGCCTCATATATCCCAGACTTGGAAGTAAAAAGCAAGCAATTTGCAAGTGCCAACATGCACAGACAAGAAAAGGCCCAACAAAGTCTTGCTCTTTCTAGCCAGAAGACCAGGAAAGGAGAGCGCAGAAAGACAGAAAACTTCTAAACAATTATTGCTATACTCTAGCCAAACACCAAAGAAAAACTGTGATTCCTCCACCACCCATGTCTGCAAAGGCCAAGTGGGGAGTGTAGATTTACACTACACAACACTAATGAAGCACCCCAACCACAGTGGGGTAATGTCAGAGAAGACTGAGTAGGGAGCGGGGACTCTAATTTCTGCTAGATAGTAACAAGGTTCCCTCCCCATTGCAGTATCAGTGAGGACCATGTGGGGAGTCATACCTGGCAGTCATGAGGAGCCTTCCTCCTTATGTGTCAGTGGAGGCTGCGGGGAGAACTTGCACTTCTACCCCTGCATGGTAATAATGAGGTGGTGCCACCCTGTTATCCCCTGCTGGAGCGGTTATTAAAAAAACAGCCAAAACGAGAATTTAAATATAATTCAGATTCTATTTAAATACAATTAAATACAATTCATAGATATTTTAGATACACAAATTAAAAACAGAATTTAAATACAATTCATAGATATTTTAGATAACAAAATATCTAAAATGTACAGGTTTAATAGAAAACCACTTGTACTATATCAGTCTGCTCAGGCAACCATAACAAAATACTATAGAATGGATGGTATTTATTTATTTCTCAGAGTTCTGGAGGCTGAGAAGTCTCCAGATCAAGGTGCCAGCCCATTCAGTTCCTGGTGAGGGCTGTCTTCCTGGCTTGCAGACAACTGCCTTCTCACAGGGTCCTCAAGTGGCCTTTCCTGTCTGCTCACAAGAGGAGACAGACAGCAAGTTCTCTGGTGTCTCTTGTTATAAGGACACTAATCTCTGAGACAAAGGGCCCATCCTCATGACTACATCTAACCCTAATTATATCCCAAAGGCCCCATTTTAAAATACCAGCACATTGGGGGTTTGGGGTTCAACATATTAATTTGTAGGACTCAAACATTTAGTCCATGACACAAACCAAAAACCAGAAAGATCCTAAACTGAATCAAAATGGACAATGCATAGATGCCACCAGCAAGATGACAGAAATGTCATCTTGGTAAAGATTTTAAAGCAGTATTATAAAAATCAGTTAATGGGCAATTATGAACACATTTGAAACAAATGAAAACATTGACTGTCTAACCAAAGAGATAAAAGAGGAAGGCGCAAGTGGAAATTTTAAAATGGAAAAGTACAATGACTGAAATAAAAACACTCAGTGGATAGACTCAGCAGCAGAATACAGGAGACAGAGAAAAAAACCAGTGAACTGGAAAATAGAACATCAGAAATTGCCAATTGTAACAACAGTGAGAAAATAGACTGAAAAAAACATTAACACAGCCTTAGAGACCTGTGAGACCCTAAAAAATGATGGAACATTAATGTCATGCAGCCCCAGGAGAGGAGAAAGAGAGTGACGCTAAAATGGTTTTGAAGACATCATGGCTGAAAATTCCCGGAATTTGGCAAGAGACATAAACCTACAGAGTGAAAAAGCTGAGAAAAACCTACACAGGATAAAACTAAAGAGATCCACATCATGGCACATTAAAGTCAAATTTCTCAAAACTGAAGACAAAGAAAAAATCTTGCAAGGTACAGTGGCTCATGCCTGTAATCTCAGCACCTTAGGGAGGCCAAAGTGGGAGGACAGCTTGAGACCAAGAGTTTGAGACCAGTCTGGGCAGCATAGCGAGACCCTGTCTCAATTTTTAAAAATTATATATATATTATATAATACACATATAATATATATACACATATAATATATATACAAATATAATACACATATATACACATACAATGTGTGTGTCTGTGTATGAATAAAAAAAGTAAAGACAATCTTGAAAGCAGCAACAGAGAAATAACATCTTGTATATAGGGAAAAAATAATTCAAATGACTGCCAATTTCTCATCAGAAACAATGGAGGCCAGAAGAAAATGGCACAACCTTTTTCAAGTGCTGAAAGAAAAGAGCTGTTGACCCAGAATCTTATATCCAGTGAAAATATCATTCAGGAATGAAGCAGAAATCAAGATATTTATGAACAAAGGAAAATAAAGGAAGCAAAGGAGAATTTGTTTCCCGTAGACCACTAAAAGAACAGTTAAAAGAAATTCTCTAAATGTAAAGGAAACAATAAAAGAGGGAATCTTTTAACATCAAAATGGAAGAATAAATGTGGTATGGGAAAATTTGGGCAAATAAATACAAACATTTACTTTCCTTTTGAATTTTCCAAATTCTGTTAGGTAGTTACAGCAAAAATTGTAACACTGCCTGATATGGTCCTAAATGCAGAGAAAGGAAAGATTTAAGACAATTGTATCATAAATGGGGAATTAAATGAATTTAAAGGGAGGTAAGAGTTCCAATTTCACTCCAACTGGTAAATGATAACCTGGTAGACTGTGATAATGTACGTATGTATAATATCTACAGCAATCACTTAAAAAGCCATACAAAGACATACAGTAAAAACACTACAGATAAATAAAAACAGAGCTCTAAAAAATGTTCAAGTAACCCACAGGAAGGCAGGAAAAGCAAAACAGAAAGAAAAAATAGAAAACAAGAAACAAAATAGCAGAATGAAGCCTTAACATACCAATAAATGCATTAAATGTAAATGATTTAACTCACAAATCACCACTAAAGAACTTGTTCATGTAACCAAATACCGCCTGTTCCCCCAAAACCTATGGTAATAAAACATTTAAAAATAAATAAGTACATTTTACCAAAAATGTAAATGATTTAAATATAGCAATCAAAATACAGAAATTGGCAGACTAAATTAAGAAACATGACCTAACTATATGTTACCTACAAAAACTTCACTTCAAATATAACAACATAGGCAGGTTGAAAATGAAAGGATGGGAAAAAGAGATAGCATGAAAACACTTATCAAAAGAAAGTAGGAATAACTACTAATATCAGATAAAGAAGACTTCAGAGCAAAAAAAATTACCAGAGACTGAGAGGAACGGGATACCCTACAACATGGCTGATCAGTATTTTTCAATGCTCTCAAGATAATGAAAAACAAAGACAGTCTGAGAAACTGTCACAGCCAATAGGAGCCTAAGAAGCTATGACAACTAAATGTATTGTGATATTCTGGGTGGGATCCTGAAACAGAAAAAGCTCATCAGGTAAAAATTAGTGAAATCTGAATAAACTATAGACTTTAGTTCACAATCATGTATCAATATATCGGTTTATTAATTGTGGCAAATGTATCATACTAACAAAGATATTCATAATAAGACAACTTTTGTGCAGACGATGTTTGGGAACTCTTTGTACTATTTGCTCAATTTTTCTGTAAATCAAAAACTGTTATATTAAAAAAAAAAAAGTATTTGGGCACAGGGTCTCATGCCTGTAATCCCAGCACTTTGGGAGGCTGAGGCAGGCAGATCACTTGAGGTCAGGAGCTCGAGACCAGCCTGGCCAACATGGTGAAATCCCATCTCTACCAAAAATACAAAAAATTAGCCAGGCATGGTGGCGCGTGCCTGTGATCCCAGGTACTTGGGAGGCTGAGACACGAGAATCACTTGAACCCAGGAGGTGTAGGTTGCAGTGAGCTGAGACTGAGCCACTGCACTCCAGCCTGGGCAACAGAGCAAGATTTTGTCAATAAATAAATAAATAATAAACAAGTATTAATTTTTAAAAATAACAAGTGATCTCTTAGGTATTAAGAAAAATGATGGCCAATATAAAAGTAATCAAAGTAGAAAATGCTGAAATACTGCCGTTAGCTTATTAAGTTTAATGTTCACATACCTTCCACTAAAAGCCACTGTGGTCCTAGATATTTTCTAGGATTCAGATACTAGAATGTTATAGCAGCAAAATCCTGGAAATAAGCAAATTCCCATCAATAGGAGAATGGATGAATATGCCATTGTGGTGTTTAATGTTATGTATCCTCTTGACTGGGCCATGAGGACCCCAGATATTTGGTCAAATATTATTTTGAGTATTTCTATAAGGGTGTTTCTTAATGAGATTAGCATTCAAATCAGTAGACTGAGTAAAGCAGACTGCCTTCCCTAATGTGGGTGGGCCTCAAACACAAAGGCTGATTCGCCCCCAAGTCAGAGATAATTCTTTCCTGCCTGGCTGTCTTTCAGCTGAGATATCAGGTTTTCCATGCATTTGGATTTAAAGTGAAACATCAGCCTTTCCTAGGTCTTGAGCCTGCCAGCTCAGACAGGAACCATCGACGCTCCTGGTTCTCAGTCCATTGGACTCAGACTGAAACGAAACCATTGGCTCTCCTGGGTCCCCAGCTAGCCAACTAATTCTGCAAACCTTGGGACTTTCCCACCTCCATAATCACGAGCCAAATTCCTTATAATAAATCTATCTATTTATACATACACATTCTATTGGTTCTGTTTCTCTGGAAACCCTGACTAATACAGTCACATTATATCAAATCAGATGGAGACATTTCAAAAAAGGAAAATTACAGGACCTCTCCATTCATGAATATGGATACAAAAAGTCCTTAAAATATTAGCAAATCTAAGCCAAGAGGGAGTAAAAAAGCAATCACACCATTGCTTAATTGAATTTAACCCAGCTATGCAAAACTGGTTTAATATTAGAAAATCCACATATGTAAATCATCTTATAAACCGATTAAAAGAGAAAAAGCCATATTATAATGTCAATTGATTCAGAAAAATCCTTTGATAAAATCCAACTCTCAATCTTTATAAGTACTTGTGGAAAATTAAGAAGAGAAGAGAAAATCTGCAACCTAATAAAAAACAGCTATTAAAAAAGTAAAATAAAAATAAAAATAAAAAACACGTACAGAAAACTGATCCTAAATGGGGAAACCTTGGAAGCATTCCTTTGAAGTCAGCATGTCTACTAATGCCACTTTTATTCAGTATGGTATTGGAGATTTATACTGGAGATTCTTGCCTGTACAATACAACAAAGAAAAAGGATATTAGAAGCTGAGCATAGTAGCTCATGCCTGTAATCCCAGTACTTTGGGAGGTCGAGGCCAGAGAATCACTGGAGCCCATGAATTGAGACCAGCCAGTAATATCTTTTTTTTTCTTTTCTTTTTTTTTTTTTTTTTTTTGAGATGGAGTCTTACTTTGTCACCCAGGCTGGAGTGCAGTGGCGCAATTTCGGCTCACTGCAACATCCACCTCCCAGGTTCAAGGGATTCTCCTGCCCCAGCCTCCAGAGTAGCGGGATTACAGGCTCCTGCCACCACACCCAGCTAATTATTGTATTTTTAGTAGAGACAGGGTTTCACCATGTTGGCCAGGTTGGTCTTGAACTCCTAACCTCAAGTGATCCGCCTGCCTCGGCCTCCCAAAGTGTTGGAATTACAAGCATGAGCCACTGCACCTGGCCAACATAGTGATATCTTATTTTTACAAAAAGTAAAAAAATTAGTGGGGCATGGTGGAACACACTCCTAGCTACTAGGGAGGCTGAGGTAGGAGGATCACTTGAGCCTGGGAGGGCAAGACTGCAGTGAGCTGTGATTGCGCCACTGCATGCCAGCCTGGGTGATAGGGCAAGACCCTGTCTCAAAAAGAAAAAAAATGATTGAGCGTGGTGGCTCACACCTGTAATCCCAGCACTTTGGGAGGCTGAGGCAGGCTTATCACTTGAGGTCAGGAGTTCAAGACCAGCCTGGCCAACATGGTGAAACCCTGTCTCTACTAAAAATACAATAATTAGCCAGGTGTGGTGGCGGGCATCTGTAGTCCCAGCTACTTGGGAGGCTGAGGCAGGAGAATCGCTTGAACTTGGGAGGCAGAGGTTGCAGTGAGCCGAGACTGCACCAGCCTGGGGAATGGAGCAAGACTCCATCTAAAAAAAAAAAAGGTATTAGGGACAAAGTATTGGAAACGAGACATAAAATGTCATTGTTGAAAAATAACAAATCCAAACAAATGTACGAATAAATTATTAGAAATATTTATAGCTGATTATAGATTACCATCCAGTTGTATTTCTACGTAACAGCAGCAAACGACTAAGACTACAGTTAAAACTAAAAATAGGTCAGGTGCGGTGGCTCATGCCTGTAATCCCAGCACTTTGGGAGGCCAAGGCGGGGGGATCACGAGGTCAAGAGAACAAGACCATCCTGGCCAACATGGTGAAACCTCATCTCTACTAAAAACACAAAAATTAGCTGGATGTGGTGGCTTGTGCCTGTAATCCCAGCTACTTGGGAGGCTGAGGCAAGAGAATAGCTTGAACTCAGGAGGCAGAGGTCGCAGTGAGCCAAGATCACGCCACTGCACTCCAGCCTGGCAACAGAGTGAGACTCCATCTCAAAGTAATAACAATAACAATAATAACAATAATATAGGTGTATCAGGGAATACACCTATATTATCAAGTCCCTAGGAATAAATCTTCCAGGTCTTCAAGATCTCTACAGACAAAATTTTAAGGATGTCAATTCTCCCCAGATTGATCTGTAAGTTCGATGTGATTCCAATAAATATCCCAACAGAGTTTTCATGGAGCTTGGTAAGGTGTTTTTAAAATTCTGTGGAAGAGTAAAAGGCCAGGAATTGCCAGGGAATTTCTGTAGCTGAAAGAACGGAAGTGGTGCTTGGGAGGAGATAAAGGGAGGAGAGAACCAACTGGGCGCAGTGGCTCAATCCTGTAGTCTCAACTATTCGGGGGGTTGAGGCCAGAGAATCCCTTGAGCCCAGGGAATCAAGGCTGGAATGAGCTATAACTGCATCACTGCATTCCAGCCTGGACTGACAGAGCAAGACCCTGTCTCTAAAATAAAATTTAATTTAATTTTTAAAAGAGAAGAGAACCAAAGGTCCACAAAGGGTCCATTCCCAAATCCCCTGAGGGACTTCTTTCAGCTGACAAATTTTTGGACTTCTGGATTGCAAACCAGGATAGCATCTCCCTTTGTAGTGTGGAAGTACTCAATACTAATTTCACTTTATTAGAAAAATGAAGTTGGAAAAGGAGAGGAGAAGATAAAAGGAAATGTCTTCTACCCACAGTTCTGAGCATACAGCGAAACCTCAAATGAGCCAAAATCCCCTGCTTGTGGTTTCCATCTGCTGTATGGAGTTAAGGCTTGCTGGCTATGTATCTGTCAAAAAGTTTGCACAAGTGTGGGAGAGAGATAAAGGCAATGCTGTCAGTATTTATAAAAGAATCAACTCAGAACATCATAAAAAAAGAAAATAATTTAAATTTCAATCATAAGTCCAAGCATCCCAGCAAATACTATTTTTATCTTCTCATGTTTCTTTATAGTCTTAATTTCTATATATAAATATAGACACATAATTTTTTGCATAGTCATCACTTTAAAGACTACATAAAATTCATCCACTGTTTCTCTGGCTTTGGACATTTCTGCTGTTTCTGATTTTTTTTCACTGTTTTAAAGAATGCTCTATAAACATTTTGTGCAGTCACGTTCTCTATCATTTCAGAACCAAGATCAGAGACATGGAGAAGTATGCTAGGTTTCTAGTAATTACTTTTTCTCTTTTCCAAACTTTCAGCAAGAGACTCTACCTATTTCTCAACCTTTATAGATACCCTCTCCTATGGTTTACTTAATGTTATCTGCATAATAAATACAATACCAATTTTTAGAATCAATCCTGATCATTGAGAAGGGTTATTTAGCTAGCTCCAGTCCAGTAGTCATTGATAGCACAAACATTAATTGTCAATCATGAGATAAGGAAAATATCGAAGGTTGCCCCTCCCAGGCAAATCTCTGAATTACTTAAGGTGGAGAATATTTTGTAAACTTTCATCTGTCATTATGTGCATTGAACTTATGACACACCCTTATTTTAAAGACTAAATCTTGGAGAAATAAGCCAAAACCTGTTAAGTCAACTTCTTCTGATGGAATAGTGTTTGAGAGAGCAAGACCAGAGATTAAGATTATTCTTCAACGGATGAGAGTAGTGGAAGTGATATCATAGAGTGTGGTGCAGAGGATTCCCCCGAAACATCTGAGCCCTTGTCACATGCTAGGCCTCATATGACTGAACTTACCTTTATTCCATTTGAAGAAGTCACTCTTTGACCAGACCCTCCTCCTTTGGCTTTCTCCAGGATAAGGAAATTAAGCCCAGGCAGCTAAGTCTGGACCAGGAATAACCATTAACATGTATTGACCTTAGAGGAAAGATGCCTGCATTGGCTAGCTAGCTATTGGTATGCATTGAAGTAAAGTGCAAATAAATAAGCCCAGTAAATTTACCCAGAGCTCCCAAGTCATTTCCTATGGTCGCCTTCTTCTTCTTCTTCTTTTTTGAAACAGGGTCTTACGATGTTGCCCAGGCTGATCTTAAACTCTTGGGCTCAAGCGATCCCTCCGCCTCAGCCTCCTGAGTAGCTGGGACTATAGGCACGCACCACCATGCCTGCTTTATTCTTAAATATAAACAGATGACAAAGATTAGACATTTCTGGAATCAACATAAGCGTCTATCAACAGATGAATGGATAAAGAAAATGTGGTGTATATATATAATGGAAAATTATTCATTCTTAAAAAAGAATGCAATTTTGTCACTTGCAGCAACATGGATGGAACTGGAGATCATTATGTTAAGTGAAATAAGCCAGGCACAAAAAGACAAATATCTCATGTTCTCACTCACATTTGGGAGGTCAAAAAGAGGGTCTCATGGAGGTAGAGAGTAGAATGGTGGGGCTGGGCACGGTGACTCACACCTGTAATCCCAGCCCTCTGGGTGGCCGAGGTGGGTGGATCACGAGGTCATGAGATCAAGACCATCCCGACCAAGCTGGTGAAACCCTGTCTCTACCAAAAATACAAAAATTAACTGGGTGTGGTAGCGTGTGCCTGTAGTCTCAGCTACTCAGGAGGCTGAGGCAGGGGAATTGCCTGAACCTGGGAGGCAGAGGTTGCAGTGAGCCAAAATCCCGCCACTGCACTCCAACCTGGCAGCAAAGCAAGACTCCATGGAAGGAAGGAAGGAAGGGAGAAAGAAAGAGAAAGAAAGAAAGAAAGAAAGAAAGAAGAAAGAAAGAAAGAGAAAGGAAAGAGAAAGAAAGAAAGAAAGAAGAAAGAAAGAAGAAAAGAAAGAAAGAAAGAAAAAGAAAGAAAGAAGAAAGAAGAAAGAAAGAAAGAAAGAAGAAAGAAAGAAAGAAAGAAAGAAAGAAAGAAAGAAAGAAAGAGAAAGAAAGAAAGAGAAAGAAGAAAGAAAGAAAAAGAAAGAAAGAAGAAAAGAAAAGAAAAGGAAAGGAAAGAAAAGAAGGAAGGTGGTTACCAGAGGCTGGGAAGGGAAGAGGGAAGGGCAGATGAAGAGAAGTTGGTTACAGGGTACAAAAATACAGTTAAAATAAAGAAATAAGTTCTAGGCCGGGCGCGGTGGCTCAAGCCTGTAATCCCAGCACTTTGGGAAGCCGAGACGGGTGGATCACGAGGTCAGGAGATCGAGACCATCCTGGCTAACACAGTGAAACCCCGTCTCTACTAAAAAATACAAAAAACTGGCCGGGTGAGTTGGCGGGCGCCTGTAGTCCCAGCTACTCGGGAGGCTGAGGCAGGAGAATGGTGTAAACCCGGGAGGTGGAGCTTGCAGTGAGCTGAGATCTGGCCACTGCATTCCAGCCCGGGCGACAGAGCGAGACTCTGCCTCAAAAAAAAAGAAAGAAAGAAAGAAAGAAGTTCTAGTATTTGATAGCATAGTAGGGAAGTTATAGTTAACAGTAATGTATTATATATTTCAAAACAGCTAGAAGAGAAGAATTGTAATGTTTACAACACAAAGATAAATATTTGAGGTGATGGATATGCTAATTATCCTGATTTGATCATTACACATTGTACACATCTATCAAAATATCACATGCAACCCCCAAATATGCACAACTATTATACATAAATTTAAAAAAAATTTTAAGAGAATGACCAAGATCATGTAAGAATAATAGGTTATATAAAACAAAGGAAGTGGTGGGGGATGGTATTAATGGAGGAGGTAATGCATGTGTGGGATATGGGGTACATGGGCTATCTGTGCACCTTCCTCTCAATTTTCCTGTGAACCTAAAACTGCTCTAAAAAATAAGTCTTTAAAATGTTGAGGGACAGGGAGCAGCAGAAAGGAACAATCAGAAGCCAAGATGAGTTACTGGATATTAAAAATATTTGCCAAGTTTTTTTATGAGTTTAATAGAAGAGCAGAAAATAAATGCGTATGAGTCTCCTTGGAGGTAGAACAAAGACAAGGAATCAGAAAATGTGAGAGAAGGAAAATAGAAATAAAGGATCAATCCAGAAGGTACAACCTCTAATAAAAAGAACTTTTTTTTTTTCTCTCTCTCTCTCTTTTGAGACGGAGTCTTGCTCTGTCACCCAGGCTGGAGTGCAATGGTGCGATCTGGGTTCACTGCAACTTCCGCCTCCCAGGTTCAAGTGATTCTCCTGCCTCAGCCTCTCAAGTAGCTGGGATTACAGGTGCCCGCCACCATGCCAAGCTAATTTTTGTATTTTTAGTAGAGATGGGGTTTCACCAGGTTGGCCAGGCTGGTCTCAAACTGCTGACCTCAGGTGATCCACCCACCTTGGCCTCCCAAAGTGCTGGGATTACAGGCGTGAGCCACCATGTCCGGCCAAAAGAACTTAAAAGAGAAAACTAAAGACAATAAATCATCAAAGGATAAAGACAAGAAGTTTTCCTAGATGTTAAAAACCAAGTCTCCAGATTAAAAAGGTCCACAAATTTCCCAGGACAAAGATATCTGGGAAATATCCCATATCTGGATATATCATTGTGAAATTTCAGAAACCCAAGGATAAAGACAATAGTTTGAAAGCTTCCCGTAGGGAACAAGAGTGGGGAAAACAGATGACTTTCAAAGTCATGGGCTGGACTAGTCCATCACAGGGTCTTTGCAGCTGTCGTCTCTGCAAAGATTTGGTACAAGAGGATTAAGGAAAGAGCTATAGTTCCTGCTGCTGCAGCTGGTCTCAAAGCCGTAATTGATATTTATCATCTCCCTGTAATACCCAACAATACTGTGTTATAATTATTGTTTTATACAATCATGTCTTTTAGAGAAGCTAAAAGGAGGAGGAAATATATAGGATTTTATATTAAGCTACATGTTTACCATTTCCAGTACTCTTCATTTTTCTCTCTTTGAATTTGAGTTACCATCTAGAGTCATCTGCTTGCTCAAATGTAGCTTCATTCCCTCCCTCTTGCTTTGTGCTATTATTGTTACATATATTACATTTTAATGTGTTATAAGTCTAATAATACAACTTGATATTTATTGCTTTATGCAGTTGTCTCTTTTTTTTCTTTTTTGAGATAGAGTCTCACTCTGTTGCCCAGGCTGGAGTTGGAGTGCAGTGGCGCCATCTTGGCTTACTGCAACCTCTGCCTCCCAGATTCCAGTGATTCTCATGCCTCAGCCTCCTGTGTAGCTGGGATTACAGGCATGCGCCAGCATGCCTGGCTAATTTTGTGTATCTTTAGTAAAGACCAGGTTTTACTATATTGGCCAGGCTGGTCTCAAACTCTTGGCCTCAAGTGATCTGCCCACCCCAGCCTCCCAAAGTGTTGGGATTAAAGGTGTGAGTCACTGCACCTGGCTGCAATTGTCTTTCAAATCATTAAGGGAAGAAAAGAGAAAAATATGTTTGTAATACCTTTGGTAATTACCTATACAATAAACGTTATTGGTGCTCTTTGTTTCTTTTCCTTTTGCTTTTGGTTCACAGCAAAATTGACTGGAAGGTACTGAGATTTCCCATATACCCCTCACTCTCCATGTATAGCCTACCCCATTATCAACATCCTCCACCACAGTGGTACATTTGTTTTAACTGATGAACCTATATTGACACATCTTTATCATCTACAGTCCATAGTTTACATTCCAGTTCACTCTTTTTTTTTTTTATTTTCATTTTTTATTTTTTTTTGAGACGGAGTCTCACTCTGTTGCCCAGGCTGGAGTGCAGTGGTGCAATCTCGGCTCACTGGAAGCTCCACCTCCTGAGTTCACACCATTCTCCTGCCTCAGCCTCCCTAGTAGCTGGGACTACAGGCACCCACCACCACACCCGGCTAATTTTTGTATTTTTAGTACTGATAGGGTTTCATCGTGTTAGTCAGGATGGTCTCCATCTCCTGACCTCGTGATCTGCCTGCTTCGGCCTCCCGAAGTGCTGGGATTACAGGCGTGAGCCACTGCACTCGGCCTCCAGTTCACTCTTGATGTACATTCTATGGGTTTGGACAAATGTATAATGACATGTATCCACCATAAGTACTGTATAGATAGTTTCACTGTCCTAAAGATCTCTGTGCTTCACCTGTTCATCTCTGCCTCCCTCTCACCCTTGGCACATACTCATCATTTTACTGTCTCCATAGTTAGTTTTGCCTTTTCCCAAATGTCATATAATTGAAATCCTACAGTATGTAGCCTTTTCAAATTGGCTTCTTTCACTTAGTAATATGCACTTAAGTTTCCTCCATGTCTTTTTTTTTTTTTTTTTTTGGAGGCGGAGTCTTGCTCTGTCGCCCGGGCTGGAGTGCAGTGGCCGGATCTCAGCTCACTGCAAGCTCCGCCTCCCGGGTTTACGCCATTCTCCTGCCTCAGCCTCCCGAGTAGCTGGGACTACAGGTGCCCGCCACCTCGCCCGGCTAGTTTTTTGTATTTTTTTTAGTAGAGACGGGGGTTTCACCGTGTTCGCCAGGATGGTGTCGATCTCCTGACCTCGTGATCCGCCCATCTCGGCCTCCCAAAGTGCTGGGATTACAGGCTTGAGCCACCGCGCCCGGCCCCTCCATGTCTTTTTATGTCTTGATAGCTCATTTCTTTTTTGCTGAATAATGTTTCATGGTCTGAAATATCACAGTTTCTATCACATGTCCTGAAATACCACAGTTTCTATTCACCTACTGAAGGACATCTTGGTTGCTTCCAGGTTTTGGCAATTGTGAGTAAAGCTACCATAAATATCCATGTGCAGGTTTTTCTGTGGATGCAAATGTTCAATTACTTTGGGTAAACAGCAAGGTGCACAATTGCTGGATCATTTGGTTAGAGTATGTTTACTTTTAGAGGAAACCATGAAGCTGTCTTTCAAAGTGGGTATACCATTTTGAATTCCCACAAACAATGAAAGAGAGTTCCTGTTACGCCACATTCTTCCAGCATTTGCTGCTACCAGTGTTTTGGATTTTAGCCATTCTAGTAGGTGTGTAGTGCTCTTTGTTTCTTCATGTGGATTGACATTATCATCTGATGTCATTTCCTTTCATCTTCAAGACTTCTTTTAGTATTTCTTATCAGGTAAGTCTCCTAACAACAAATTATCTCAATTTTTTTGTTTATCTGGGAATTTTTTCTTCGTTTATTAAAAAAGGATAGTTATTCTTTGTATGGAATGCTAGTTTGACAGTTTGTTTTTTCTTTTAGCACTTTATTTTATTTCATTTTATTTTGAGATGGAGTCTCTCTCGCCCAGGCTGGAGTGCAATGGTGCAATCTCCACTCACTGCAGCCTCTGCCTCCCAGGTTCAAGCAATTCTCCTGCCTCAGTCTCCTGAGTAGCTGGGATTACAGGCACCCACCACCACACCCAGCTAATTTTTGTATTTTTTATAGAGATGGGGTTTCACCATGTTGGTCAGGCTGGTCTTGAACGCCTGACCTCAGCTGATCCACCCATCTCGGCCTTCCCAAAGTACTGGGATTACAGGTGTGAGTCACTGCAGTGGCCTCTTTCAGTACTTTTAATATGTCACATGTCATCCCACTGCTCTTGTAGTATAGTTTGAAGTCGGGTAATGTTATGCCTCAGTTTTGTTCTTTTTGCTTAGGATTGCTTTGGCTATTCAGGATCTTTTTTTGTTCCATAAATGTTTTAGAATATTTTTTTCTAAATCTGTGAAGAATGTCAATGGTATTTTAATAAGAATGGCATTGAATTTGTAAATTGCTTTGGGTAGTATGGCTTTTTTTTTTTCTTTTTGAGACAGAGTTTTAGTTTTGTCACCCAGGCTGTAATGCAATGTCGCGATCTTGGCTCACTGCAACCTCCACCTTCTGGATTCTCCTGTCTCAGGCTCCTGAGTAGCTGGGATTACAGGCACCCGCCACCATGCCCGGATAATTTTTGTATTTTTAGTAAAGATGGGGTTTCGCCATGCTGGCCAGGCTGGTCTCAAACTCCTGACCTCAGGTAATCCACATGCCTCGGCCTTCCAATGTGCTGGGACTACATACAGGTGTGAGCCACCACACCTGGCCAGTATGGCCATTTTAAGAATATTGATTGTTCTGATCCATGAGCATGGAATGTTTTTCCATTTGTTTGTGTTGCCTCTGATTTCTTTCAGTAGTGTTTGCAATTCTCATTGTAGAGATCTTTCACCTCCCTGGTTAGCTGTTTTCCTAGGTATTTTATTCTTTTTGTGGCTATTGTGAATGGAATTGTGTTCCTGATTTGGCTCTCAGCTTGGATGTTGTTGGTCTATAGAAATGCCACTGATTTTTGTACATTGCTTCTGTATCCTGAAACTTTGCTGAAGTTGCTTATCACATCTAGGCACTTTTGGGCAGAGACTATGGGGTTTTCTAGGTGTAGAATCTTATTATTTGCAAAAAGAAATAGTTTGACTTCTTGTCTTCCTATTTGGATGGATTTTTTTCTTTTTCTTGTCTAATTGCTCTGGCTAGGACTTCAAGTACTATGTTGAATAGGACTGATGAGAGTGGGCATCCTTACCTTGTTCCAGTTCTCAAGGAGAATACTTCTAGGTTTTGTTCATTCATTATGACATTGCCTGTGGATTTGTCATAGATGGCTCTTATTATTTTGAACTATGTTTCCTCAATGCCTAGTTTGTTCAGGGTTTTTAACATAAAGGAATGTTGAATTTTATCAAAAGCCTTTTCTGCATCTTTTAAGATGATCATATGCTTTTGTTTTTGTTTCTGTTTATGTCATGAATTACATGTAATGATTTGCATATGTTGAACCAACCTTGCATCTCAGAGATAAAGCCTGCTTGATTGTGGTGGATTAGCTTTTTGATGTGTTGCTGGATTCAGATTGCTTGTACTTTGTTGAGCATTTTTGCATCTATGTTCATTAAGGATATTGGCCTGAAGTTTTCTTTTTTTGTGTGTCTTTGCCAGGTTTTGGTATCAGAATGATGTTGGCCTCAAAGAACAAGTTAAGGAGGAGTCCCTCCTTCTCAGTTTTTTGGAATAGCTTCAGTAGGAATGATACCAGCTCTTCTTAATACATTTGGTAGAATTTGGCTGTGAATCTCTTTGGTCCTGGGCTTTTTCTGGTTGGCAGGCTTTTTTCACTGATTCACTTTTGGAACTTGTTATTGGTCTCCAAGGATTCAATTTCTTCCTGGTTCAATCTTGGCAGATTGTAAGTTTCTAGGAATTTATCCATTTCTTCTAGTTTTTTTGGTTTGTGTGCACAGAGGAGTTCATTGCAGTCTCTGAGGGTTTTTTGTATTTCTGTGTGGTTTTTGGTAATGTCCCTGTTGTCATTTCTGATTGTGTTTATTTGGATCTTCTCTTTTTTTCTTTATTAATCTAGCTAGTGGTCTATCGATCTTATTTTTTCTTTCAGAAAACCAAGTCCTAGATTCATTGATCTTTTGAATGGTTTTCCACATCTCAATTTTGTTCAGTTCAATTTCATTCAGTTCAGCTCTGATTTGGGTTATTTCTTGTTTTCTGCTAGCTTTGGGATTTGTTTGCTGTTGTTTTTCTAGTTCTTCTAGGTGTGATATTATGTTGTTAATTTGAGATCTTTCTAGCTTTTTGATGTGGGCATTTAGCACTATAAACTTTCCTCTTAACACTGCTTTAGCTGTGTCCCAGAGATCCTGATATATTGTATCTTTGCTGTCACTTATGTATTTCAGCCTTAATTTTATTGCTTACTCAAAAGTCATTCAGGAGCAGGTTGATTAATTTTCATGTAGTTTATGGTTTTGAGTGATCTTCTTAGTATTGATTTCTATTTTTATTGTGCTGTGGTCTGAGAGTGGTTGGTATGATTTCAGTTTTTTTGAATTTGCTGAGAATTGTCCTATGGTTGATTATGTGATCAGTTTTAGAGTATGTGCTGTGTGCAAATGAGAAGATTGTATATTCTGTTGGTTTTGTGTGGAGAGCTCTGTAAATACCTGTTAGGTCTATTTGACAAGTATTGAGTTCAGGTACTGAATATCTTTGTTAGATCTCTGCCTCAATTATCTGTCTAATACTATCAGTGGGGTTTTGAAGTCTCCCACTATTATTGTGTGATTATCGAAGCCTTTTCCTAGGTCTCTAAGAACTTGTTTTATGAATGTGGGTGCTCCTGAGTTGGGTGCATATATATTTATGATAGTTAGGTCTTCTTGTTGAATTGAACCCTTTACAATTATGCAATGCCCTTCTTTATCTTTTTGATTATTGTTTGTTTAAAATCTGTTTTATTTGAAATTAAAATAACAACCCCCACTTTTTTCTGTTTTCCATTTGCTTGGTAGATTTTTCTCCATCTCTTTACTTTGAGCCTATGGGTGTCATTCCATGTGAGATAGGTGTCTTGAAAACAGCATACCATTGGGTCTTCCTTCTTCATCCAACTTGCCACTCCGTGCCTTTTAACTGGGGCATTTAGCCTGTTTACGTTCGAAGTTAATATTGATATATGTGGGTTGGTTCCTGTTATCATGTTGTTAGCTGGGTATTATGTAGACCTGATTGTGTAATTGCTTTATAGTGTCAAATGGTCTATGTACTTATGTGTGTTTTTGTGTTAGCTAGGTAACAGTCTTTCCTTTCCATATTTAGGACTCCCTTAAGGACCTCTTGTTAGGCAGGTCTGGTGGTAACAAATTCCCTTAGCATTTGCTTGTCTGAAAAGGCTCTTATTTCTCCATCACTTATAAACCTTAGTTTAGCTTGTGTATTAGGCCATTCTTGCATTGCTATAAAGAAATACCTGAGACTGAGTAATTTATAAAGAAAAGGGCTTAATTAATTGCCTCATAGTTCTGCAGGCTTTACAGGAAGCATGGTGCTGGCATCTGCTTTGCTTCTGGTGAAGCCTCAGAGTGCAGTGGCACAATCTTGGCTCACTGCAACCTCTGCCTCCCTGGTTCAAGCAATTCTCCTGCCTCAACATCCTGACTAGCTGGGACTACAGGTACACGTCACCATGCCCAGCTACTTTTTGTATTTTTAGTAGAGACAGGTTTTCACGATGTTGGCCAGGATGGTCTTGATCTCTTGACCTCGTGATTTGCCTGCCTCAACCTCCCAAAGTGCTGGGATTACAGGCCTGAGCCACTATGCCTGGCTGCCTCAGAGAACTTTCAGTCATGGTGGAAGGCAAAGAAGGAACAAGTATGTCACATGATAAAAGCAAGAGCAAACAAGGGGCAGGGCACACACTTTTAAATGACCAGATCTCATGTGAACCCTGAGAAAGAGCTCACTTATCACCATGCAGGTGGCCCAAGTCATTCATGAGGGATCAACCCCCACAACCCAAACACCTCCCACCAGTTCCCACTTTCAGCAGTGGGGATTACAATTCAACATCAGACTTGGGTGGGGACACACATCCAAACTATATTATTCCAACCCTGGTCTCTTCCAAATCTCATGTCCTTCTCACATTGGGAAATACAATCATGCCTTCCCAACAGTCCCACAAAGTCTTAACTCACTCCAGCATCAACTCAAAAGTCCAAAGTCTCATCTGAGACAAGGCAAGCCTCTCCCACCTATAAATCCATAAAATCAAACACAAGTTAGTTACTTCCAAAATACAGCAGGTGTATGGGCGTTGTGTAAACATTCCTATTTCAAAAGGGAGCAATTGGTTAAAAGAAAGGGGTAACAGGCCTAATGCATATTTGAAACCCAGCAGGATAGTCATTAAATCTTAAATGTCCAAAATAATATCCTTTGACTCTATGTCCCACATCGAGGGCACACTGCTGTGAGGGTTAGATTCCCAAGGCCTTGGGCAGCTCTGCCTCTGTGGCTTTGCAGGGATCCGCCCCTGTGGCTGTCCTCACAGGTTGGAGTTGAGTGCTTGTGGCGTTTTTTGGGTGCAGAGAGCAAGCTGCTGATGGATCTACTGTTTTGGAGTCTCGGAGATGGTGGTCCCCTTCCCACAGCTCCACTAGGCAGTGCCCCAGTGGGGACCCTGTGTGGGAGCTTCAACCCTACATTTTTTCTCCATACTACTATAGCAGAGGTTTTCTGTGAGGACTCTCCACTTGCAGCAGGCTTCTGTCTATGTGCTCAGGCCTTTTCATACATCATCTGAAATCTAGGCAGTGATGCCAAGACTCAATCACTCTTGCACTCTGTGCATCTATAGGCTTAACACCACATGAAAGCCACCAAAGCTTATGGCTTGCACCCTCTGAAGCAACAGCATGAGCTGCATCTGGGGCCCTTTGAGCTGAGGCTGGAGCTAGAGTGTCCTGGATGTAGGGAACAGAATCCTGAGGTTATGCAGGGAAGTGGAGCCTTGGCCCCTGAAACCATTCTTTCCTCCTAGGCCTCAGAGCCTGTGGTGGGAGGTGCTACCTCTTAGATCTCTGAAATGCCTTTGAGGTCTTTTTCACATTGTCTTGGCTACCAGCACTTGGATCCCTTTTAGTTATGCAAATTTCTGTGGCAAATGAGTGTTCCACTACCTGCTAGGATTCCTCTCCCAGAAAAGCTTTTTCATTCTCTGCCACATGGCCAAGCTTCAAATTTCCCAAACTTTTATTCTCTGCTTCCTGTCTAAATATAAACTCCAACTTTAAGTCTTTTCTTTGCTCTCAAATCTGAGTGTAGGTTGTTCAAAGCAGCAGGCCACATCTTGAACACTTTGCTGCTTAGAAATTTCTTCTGCCAGATAGCCTAAATCAAGCTTGTCCAATCTGTGGCCTGCAGGCCACATGTGACCCAGAATGACTTTGAGGGCAACCCAACACAAATTCATAAACTTTCTTAAAACATTATGAGTTTTTTTATGAGTTTTTTTCTAGCTCATCAGCTATCATTAGTGTTAGTGTATTTTATGTATGGCCCAAGAACAATTCTTTGTCCACTGTGGCCCAGGGAAGCCAAAAGATTGGATACCCTTGCCCTAAATCATCACTCTTTAGTTTAAACTTCCACAGATCCCTAGGGCCTGGACTTCATCATCCATATCACTATTGTTATAGGACTTTTCCTTAGTTCAGCGAAAGACAGGGTCCTTGTCCATCCCACAGCCACAAAAATTTAGGCTCACAGAAGACTTGAAGGGTGAGTGAAGCAGGATTTGATTGGGTTAAAGGGAAGAAAAGGGGGAAACAGAGTGCTTCCTGCCCAGGTGTTCAAATCCCAGGTTCCACACAGGAAAAGGAGGAGCCAGGCTCCTTCCTGCTGCAAAGGACATGAACTTCCTGTGGCTCCACCTCAGTGGGCAGGCCAGATGGAGTTTCTCCAGGGACTCCCTCCCACCTGGCTGTCTCACTATCAGCATTTTGGTCACAATCATTTAACCAGTCTCTAAGAAGTTTTGGACTTCCCATCTTTTTCTGAGCCCTCCAAACTCTTCCAAACTCTTCCTGTTACCCATTTCCAAAGCCGTTTCCATGTTTTCAGTTATCTTTATAGCAATGCCTCACTCCTCAGTAACAATTTTCTGTATTAGGCCATTCTTGCATTGCTATAAAGAAATACCTGAGACTGGGTCACTTATAAAGAAAAGAAGTTTAATTGGCTCACAGTTCCGCAGGCTTTACAGAAAGCATGGTGCTAGCATCTGCTTGGCTTCTGTTGAACCCTTGAGGAGCATTCAGTCTTGGTGGAAAGTGAAAGGGGAACAGGCAGGTCACCTGGTGAAGCATGAACAAGTGAGAGTGTAGGGGGAGGTCCACTTTTGAATGGCCAGATCTTGCAAAGACACCACCAAAGACACACACTCACTATTGCAAAGACACCACCAAGCCATGAGGGATCCAACCCCATGACTGAAACCCCTCCCACCAGGCCCCACCTCCAGCATTGGGGATTACAATTCAACATGAGATTTGGGCAGGGACAAATATCCAAATTATGTCAGCTGGATATGAAATTCTTGGCTGGAATTTCTTTTCTTTAAGAATGCTGAATAGGCTGGGCACAATGGCTTATGCCTGTAATCCCAGCACTTTGGGAGGCCAAGGCGGGTGGATCACGAGGTCAGGAGATTGAGACCATCCTGGCTAACATGGTGAAAACCCGTCTCTACTAAAAATACAAAAAATTAGCCAGACCTGGTGGCGGGCACCTGTAGTCCCAGCTACTCAGGAGGCTGAGGCAGGAGAATGGCATGAACCTGGGAGGCGGAGCTTGCAGTGAGCCGAGATCACACCACTGCACTCCAGCCTGGGTGACAGAGCAAGACTCCGTCTCAAAAAAAAAAAAAAAAAAAAAGGCAAAAGGCACAAAGAAAAACAGGAAAATATGACCACACATGGGGGAAAAGCAGACAACAGAAACTATCTGTGAGAGCATACAGATGTTGAATTTAGCAGACAAAAATTTTAAAGCAGTTGCTATAAATATGTTCAAAGAACTAAAGGAAATCTTGTCTAAAGAAGTAAAGCATGAGAACAATGTCTCAGATATAGAATTCAACAAAAAGATAAAATTATTTTTAAAAACCAACTAGAAATATTGGAGGTGAAAAATATAATATCAGCCCACGTAAATGAGAAATAAAATTTTCTCTGGAGGGATTTAACAGTATATTTGTGCTCGCAGAAGAAAAGGTAAGTGAACTTAAAAATAGATCTATAGAGATCACCCAAATGGAAGGACAGAAAGGAAAAACAATGAAGAAAAATGAACATTGCCTCAAAGAGTTGTATGTTTACCAACCCATGTATACTAGGAGTCCCAGAAAGAGAAAGAGAGAGGAAAGATCAGAAAAAATATTTGAAGAAATCATTACTAAAAAAATACCCAAATTTGAGGAAAAGAATTAATCTACATATCCAATAAGGTCAGAGAATTCTAAGTAGGATAAACACAAGGAGATTGTCACCTAAAAACACCATAGTCAAACTATTGAAAGGCAAAAAGAATGTCTTGAAAGCAGCAAGAGCAAAATGACTTATCACATATGGGTGAACCAGAATAAAATAAACAGCTGATTTCTCATCAGAAACAATGGAGAGCTTGGAGCCAAGATGACTGACTAAACACAGCTAGGAGGAAATCTCCCACCAAGAAACTGGGACATCAGGAAGAATGGCACACTCCAAGCAGGTCTTCAGAGGGAAGGCATTGAGAGTGGATGGAGGTAGGACTCGGACACTGAACTGAAGGGGGATGATGCTGGGAACCCTGCATGGGGCTGCTGTGCACTGGGACTCATTCCTGGCCCCCCAGTGACTTCTGGGGAAGAGATGAATTGAACAGTTGAAGAGTGGCCCATTCTTGCCATTGCCACAGACCTCCAGAATCCTAGCAGCAGGAGACCCCACGACCCCCATGGACACTTAAGCTGGCAGCAAGAGCTACTTAGAGAAGTGGTTAGAGCAGGACTCCAGCTTGTGTGGAGCCAAGGGTGCTTGATGTGGGAACATTTGCAGTGGAGCATGGCCAGGGATGCTCATCCCCCAAGGCTCATTCAGCAGACTTTAGCTGCTCCTTCAGGAGACTTTAGCCTTAGGTTAACTGTCAGAACTGGACAGAGCAAGGCAGTCTTGCCTGTGGGACAGGGCCAATTTTATATGAGCACCCCTGTGTCTGCTGGCCTCACCTGGAGGCCCAGCCTGCCCATTCTCGCTTGCAGCACAGCTTCGGATGCCCAACTAGGTAAATCCAGGAGCCCTCATCATAGCTTCTTCATTGGCAGACCACACCTCACTGTTGGAGAGCTCCAGCAGATTGGCCCCCTGCCAATGCACATCAGTCCACCCACAGTCTCCCTCCACCATTGACTCCTCCTGCCACTTTGCCAGCACACATTCGCCCATAGCCCCTGCTCCACCACTTTGCCAGCAGGCATGCATAGGTGGACCTCACCCCCCTCCACTGTCAGTGAATGTGCGCATGCACCCCACCATGTCACCACTGCCAGCACTAGTGAACCGTACCACCCCTTCCTCAACTAATACACGGGCACCTTGCTGTAACCACCACTGCTGGCACAAAGGCACACACAGACACCTGCAATCCTGCCCCAACCAGTGTCTATCCCCACCATGCTGCAATCACTACTGGTGTAAGCACATGCAGGGGAGCATGGATCTCGCTTCCACTGCCCCAACAAAGTTCTTTGGCTGGCACCACTCATTAGAGCGTTGTGGCCAGTGGTCAGGAGCACTGTGGCCTCTTCAGTACAGTAGGTTCCTAACCTCAAGGGACTAGAGAATGAAGCCAAGAGCCCAGTACCAGCCTCCCGGAGCATGCTGTCCAGGACTACAGAGCTGAGACTGGGCCTCCTAAAATCTTCCAGAAACGAAGCCTGTCAACTAAACCCACTTTATACCACAATCAAACCCCCAAGGGATCAAAGAAGATAAAAGCAAAAAACTCTATCCAAAGGACAGCAGCTTCAAAGATTGAAGGAATATCAGCCCACGTAAATGAGAAAGAACCAGTGCAAGAACTCTAGCAAGTCAAAAAGCCAAAATGTCCTCTTACCTCCAAATGATGGCACTACTTCCACAGGAATGGTTCTTAATTAGGTTGAAATGACAGATACAGAATTCAGAATATGGATAGGAATGAAGACCATCGAGATTCAAGAGAAAATCAAAACCAATTCAAGGAATCTAAGGAATATAATAAAACAACACAGGAGCTGAAAGATGAAATGGCCATTTGAAGAAAGAACAAAACTGATATGATAGAGCCTAAAACCTTACTTCAAGAATTTCATAATTACAAATATTGATAGCAGAATAGACCAAGCTGAGGAAAGAATCTCAGAGCTTGAAGGCCAGTCCTCCAACTTAACTCAGTCAGACAAAAATGAAGAAATAAAACAGAATGAACAAAATCTTGAGAAATACGGTTTTGTGTAAAGCGATTAAATCTATGACTCATGGGCATCCCTGAAAGAGAGGGAGAAAAAGCAAACAACTTGGAAAACATATTTGAAGATATCATCCATGAAAATTTTCCAACCTTTCGACTGAGGCCAACACTGAAATTCAGGAAACGCAGAGAACCCCTGTGAGATACTATATAAGATGACCATCCCCAAGACATATAGTCATCAGATTCTCTGAAGTTGAAATGAAAGAAAAAATGTTTAAGGCAGCTAGAGAGAAAGGGCAGGTCATCAACAAAGGGAACCCATCAGGCTAACAGTGAACCTGTTAGCAGAAACCCTACAAGCCAGAAGAGATTGGGGGCCTATATTCAGCATCCTTTTTTTTTTTTTTTTTTTTTGAGATGGAGGAGTCTCGCAGTGTCACCCAGTGATTGCAGTGGTGCAACCTTGGCTTACTGCAAGCTCTGCCTCCCGGGTTCACGCCATTCCAGCCTTGTACATGGGCACAGCTTTTTGAATTACTGGTGACAAATGTGATTTTAACATGGTCTTCTTTAGCTATCTCCTTACTTAAGGATCTCTGTTAAATTTCTGGCTGGTCTGAACTTTTGTTTGCCTCAATTATGATTTTAGCTTTCCCTGATTGTTTGCCACTGAAAGCTCCGTTGTTTTTGACAATGCCACTGGGCGTGGATTTCCCCATACTCGACTCCAAACTAACTCATCCCCTTCAGACAGTGAAGCAGAGCTGCCAGTCCTCATGGGTGGCCCCTCCCACCTGGAGATAAAGTGCAGGGAGTGAAAGCGACTCTTAGCTAAAATGTCACAGACTACCACTTTCTCTATGTTTACCAATATTCAGATAATTTATTCTCTTTTTTAAATTTATTTTATTTATTTATTTATTTATTTATTTTGAGACAGAGTGTGGCTCTGTAACCCAGGCTGGAGTGCAGTGGCGCAATCTCAGCTCACTGCAAGCTCCGCCTCCCGGGTTCACTCCATTCTCCTGCCTCAGCCTCCTGAGTAACTGGGACTACAGGCACCCGCCACCACGCCTGGCTAATTTTTTTGTATTTTTAGTAGAGACGAGGTTTCACCGTGTTAGCCTGGATAGTCTCGGTCTCCTAACCTCGTGATCCGCCTGCCTCGGCCTCCCAAAGTGCTGGGATTACAGGCGTGAGCCACTGCGCCCGGCCCAGATAATTTCTAAAAATAATTTATTTTCAATTTATTGTACAGTTATTCCTCCCTTATCAGTAGTTTTGCTCTCTTCAGTTTCAATTACCCCGGTCAACCAGGGTTCAAAAATAGACGAGTATCATACAATTATATATTTTGGGAGAAAAAGAGACCATAGTCAAATAACTTTAATTACAATATACTGTTATAATTATTCTATTTTTATTAGTGTTGTTCATCTCTTACTGTGCCTAATTTATGAGTTAAACTTTATCATAGGTATGTATATACAGGGAAAAAAACCAGTATATATAGAGTTCAGTACTATCCATGATTTCAGGTATCCACTTGGAGTCTTAGAATGTATCCCCCATGGATAAGTAGGGACTACTGTATACACATACATATGCACACACATTATATGGATTGCTTTATCCATATTTATATGGCTTTTTCTCTGTTTATGGCATTTTACTTTACAGAGTTTCATATTTTAAATAATCAAATAGTTGAATTTTCAATTATGGCCTTGTCAAAACAAAGCTGAGTTTAATGCTTATGGAGGTAAGAGAGAACCCTATCTCAGCAGGGTCTCAATAACATCTCAGAGGAGGAAGGATAAAGTTAGGATGTTGACACTTTTTGAGGTTTCGAAGTCTGATCTAAGACAGGGACTTGGTTAGGATTGAATACAAATGCTAATAAAATGGAAGTAGATTGGTGAACACAACAAACTGAGAGTTTTGAGGCAAAGTGTTCACAGGGTCTTGGGGTATAAACTGTCATTTGATGCTTTTTTTGAGAGCAGATGGGCCACTCAGGAAGTTCCTCAAATTGGTAATGCTGTATCTGTATTTAAAACTTTTATCTTCTTGGACAATCACACAATAATGCTGATAAAGAGGGGAATTGTGAAGTCAATTAACGTAGGCAGTAAGCTGTGTGAACACAGATGATTTTGGTTCTTAGTGTCCCCTCTTGTGGTCATTCTCCAATCTTCGCTGATTGGCAGACCATTAATACGTGGGAGTGGGATCAATACAGATTTTCACCACTCTTTGAGGTGTCTGAATTATATGTCCAATTTCCAGGAGTGGTGGTTTTGACCTCTGTTAAGTGTCAGTGTTCCCTGTTCTTTTTGCTGGATGATCATTCCTTAGATCACTTGATGAGACAGTCACAGCAAGGCAGCATTTGAGTCTGGAGATCACACATCTGAACACTGCAACATATAATCAGTTTGGTTGTATGCTTCAGTCAATTCATGAGCAAATAGTAGGCAGATGTTGGATTCATACTAAGAAGTGACTAAGGACGTGAACATGATCCCCAAAAGCTCACCCCAGAAGTCCTACCCAAAACAATTAGGCAAAAGAAAGACGTAAAAAAGCATCCAAATAGGAAGACAGGAGGTTAAACTATCTCTCTTAGTGGATGATATGATTCTATACCTAGAAAACCCCATAGTCTCTGTCCAAAGGCTTCAAGGCCTGATAAACAACATCAGCAAAGTTTCAGGATACAAAACCAATGTACAAAAATCAGTAGCATTTATATACACTAAGAACATCCAAGCTGACAGCCACATTAAGAACACAATCCCATTCACAATAGCACAAAAAATAAAATAAAATACCCAGGAATACAGCTAACCAGGGAGGTGAAAGATATCTACAGTGAGAATTACAAAACACTACTGAAAGAAATCGGAGGCAACACAAACAAATGGAAAAACATTCCATGCTCATGGATCAGAACAATCAATATTGTTAAACTGGCCATACTACCCAAAGCAATTTATAAATTCATTGGTATTCCTATCAAACTACCAATGATATTATTCACAGAATTAGAAAAAAGTGTTCTAAAATTCATATGAAACCAAAGAAGAGTCCAAATAGCAAAAGGAATTCTAAGCAAAAGAATAAAGCTGGAGGCATCATATTACCTGATTGAAACTATACTACAAAGCTACAGTAACCAAAACAGC
Source organism: Trachypithecus francoisi (assembly GCF_009764315.1). NCBI lineage: Eukaryota > Metazoa > Chordata > Mammalia > Primates > Cercopithecidae > Trachypithecus > Trachypithecus francoisi. The sequence continues at coordinate 63,273,472 of NW_022681473.1, forward strand.
ATGTTACTGGTACAAAAACAGACACATAGACCAATGGAACAGCATAAAGAACACAGAAATAAAGATGCACACCTAAAACCATCTGATCTTCAACAAAGTCAACAATAACATGCAATGGAGGAAAGAATTCCCTATTCAATAAATGCTGCTGGGATAACTGGCTAGCCACATACAGAAGGTTGAAACTGGACCCCTTCATTTCATCATATACAAATATCAACTCAAGGTGGATTAAAGACTTAAATGTAAGACCTCAAACTCTAAGAATCCTAGAAGAAAACTTAGGAAATATCGTTCTGGACATTGGGTTTGGCAAAGATTTCATGACGAAGTCTCCAAAAGCAACTGCAACAAAAACAAAAATTGACAAGTGGGACCTAATTAAACTAAAGAACTTCTGCACAGCAAAAGAAACTATCAACAGAGTAAACAGGCAACCTACAGAATGGGATAAAATATTCGCAAACTATGCATCTGACAAAGATTTAATATTCAGAATCTATAAGAACTTAAATCAACAAGCAAAAAACAAACAATCCCATAGGAACAAAAAATGGGTAAAGGACATGAACAGACACTTCTCAAAAGAAGATATACACACAGCCAACAAGCATATGAAAAATTGTTCAATGTCACTAATCATTAGAGAAATGTAGCCACAATGAGATACCATGTTGAACCAGTGAGCATGGCTATCATTAAAAAAAAAAAAAATGTTGGCAAGGTGTGAAGAAAAGGGAACGCTTATACACTGCTGGTGGGAATTTAAATTAGTTCAGTCACTGGAGAATGCAGTTTGGAAATTTCTCAAAGAACTTAAAACAGAACTACCATTTGACCCAGCAATATAATAACTGGCTATACACCCAAAGGAATGTAAATTGTTCTACCAAACACATATATTCACTCACCTGTTTATCATAGCACTATTCACAATAGCAAAAACATAGAATTAACATAGATGCCCATCAACAATGGAATGGATAAAAAAAATGCAGTATAGATACACCATGGAATATTACACAGCCATTAAAAAGGAATGAGATCATGTCTTCTGCAGCAACATGAATGGAGCTGGAGGAATTATCCTAAGTGAATTAACACAGGAACAGAAAATCAAATATTGCATGTCATCACTTATAAGTGGAAGCTAAGCACTAGGTACACATGGACACAAAGATGGGAACAACAGACACTGGGGCCTACTTGAGGGGAAGAGTGGGAGGAGGATAAGGGCAAAAAAACTACCTATTGGATACATCATCATTTGTCCACCAAACCCCCGTGGCACACAATCTACCCATGTAACAAACCTGCACATGGATCCCCTGAACCTAAAATAAAAGTTGACAGAAAAAAAGCTAATCTGTCTTTCCTTCCCCTTGCCCTAATTCTTTCAAATTCAAACCCCCTGAAATGGCTCAGGTAATCGATAAAACTAAGTTTATGGGGAAAGGATCTACAGCAATCTCTGCTTTTTTCAGGACCTACCTCCAAGCCACAAGCCGCACACACACACACACACACATCAATTCCATGGAAAGAAAACATAAAAGGGCGAGAGCATTTTGTTCTCAGACACTATTTTCAGAGAGGGACAGGGACCAAATCAAGGATCTGCAGGAGACCAGGTATTGACAAGTCTGAACTCGGCCCTCTGAAGAGCAGAAGAAGAGTTTCTGAAGGTGTGGAAATTAGGAATGTCCCCTGAGGAGATACTGGCATTAGGACGGGGCTGGGAGACAATCTGAGGGTTGGGGTGACTGAGGTAGAGGGGGTTATATGTCAAGAGGCAAAGTCTAGTTCTGTGCAAGAAATATTCCATGTAGAGAGGTGGGGTCAGATCTGGAAAAAGAAAAACATCTAACAGGATAAGAATCTCTGTTGGTAACAAGTTTCCCAGTTGAGTTCTTATGCACATCAAACCTTGAGAACCACTGTGAGTAGAGAATAAGGAGCTGCTAATGATTTTAAAGTAGGTAGGATGTAAAAGCAAATATTTTCTCATTAGCAGTGTCTTAACTCAGGGCCAGTCAAAATCTTCCTCTGGGGGATTTTAACAATTTAAGGAGGATAGCTCTAGTCTTAGAAATACTTAAGGAAGGCTGGGCATGGTGACTCATGCTTGTAATCTCAGCACTTTTGATCCCTTGAGCCCAGGAGTTCAAGACCAGCCTGAGTAACATGGGGAGATGCTGTCTCTATAAAAATCAAAAAAATTAGCTGGGCATGGTGGTGTATGCCTGTAGTCCCAGTTACCCAGGAGGCTGCGGTGGGAGGTCACTTGAGCCTGGGAGGTCGAGGCTGCAGTGAGCCACTGTACCCCAACCTGGGTGACAGAGCAAGACCTTGCTTCTAAAAAATAAAAGTCCTTAAACAAGGATATAATAAATAGAAGCTTTTACAATTTTGCCTGAAGATCAAAGATTAGAATTTACTCCATATATAGAGACGTTGGATAAATACAAATATTCATTACCCTAATGCTATACAATTGAAAAATTCTAAGAATCAATTAAGAATGTTAGAATAATATAATCAAAGTAGAAGATGATTAAACAATTAAATTAAAAAGTAGTTATTTGAGGTATATGTCAGATAGCAAAACTTTAAGTGGTGCTCAGATATTTTAGGTGGAAACTTTCTCATAGAGTCACATAATTTTCAAACACAAAAGACCAGTTTTTATCATTATAACACATTTCAATTTGCAAAAAAATTCATTTGAACAGCCATGTTTATGTTAATTTTGCATAGTGCGTTAGTTGTTCAATATTAGTGAAGAAATCTAAATTTTCACATAAAATCAAAATATGCCGTGCTTAAAATTCCCAATCTTGCATTCTATAAAAAAGCATTTATTATACAGATAAAGATATAAAATTCCTTCTTTTAGAATTAAGGGGAAATTTTAAATTTTTAGTTCTAATTTCATTTAAGTTATTTTTTGAGGTTTAACAGTATTTAATACAAAGTCTCCCAAATTCAGAATACAAATTTTAGAAGAATAACATCCATAGAATTATTGTTATTATTTAATAAAAGAAAGCAGGATGTGGTTGGTTCATACTTGGCCCCCATATTTTTGATTGCCCTAGAATCAGAGCTTACTCTGTAACAGGATTAAATTTGATTTAAAAAAAGTGTTTCAAGGGGTACCATTCTTTTTTTTTTTTTTTTTTTTTTTGAGGCGGAGTCTCGCTCTGTCGCCCGGACTGGAGTGCAGTGGCCGGATCTCAGCTCACTGCAAGCTCTGCCTCCCGGGTTCACGCCATTCTCCTGCCTCAGCCTCCCGAGTAGCTGGGACTACAGGCGCCCGCCACCTCGCCCGGCTAGTTTTTGTATTTTTAGTAGAGACGGGGTTTCACCGTGTCAGCCAGGATGGTCTCGATCTCCTGACCTCGTGATCCGCCCGTCTCGGCCTCCCAAAGTGCCGGGATTACAGGCTTGAGCCACCGCGCCCGGCCAAGGGTACCATTCTTGCCTGGGTGCAGCAGCTCATGCCTATAATCCCAGTACTTTGGGAGGCCAAGGGGGTGGGAATCAACTGAGGTCAGGAGTTTGAGACCAGCCTGGACAACATGGTGAAATCCCATCTCTACTAAAACTACAAAAATTAGCTGTGCGTGGTGGCACACACCTGTAATCCCAGCTACTTGGAAGGCTGAGGCAGGAGAATCACTTGAACCCAGGAGGCAGAGGTTTCAGTGAGCCGAGATTGTGCCACTGCACTCTAGCCTGGGGAGAAAAGCAAGACTCCATCTCAAAAAAAAATGCCATTTTTTAGATCTTGGAACATAATTTTTATTCAGTGCAATATATTCCTATCAATTATGGCTCCCCAAGTGCTTTTTGTCTGAAAGAAATTCTTTGTCTATAAAACAACCATTGCCTACCATATTCATAGAATTTTCACAATTAGACATCAATTTCAGTATATTCTCAATGCTTCCCGCTAGACTAGGATTCTTTGTAATCCCCAGCTTTCTGCAGTGTAGGGAACTGGGAAAGCTGCAACCACTCAAATTGTTGTTGGTGGACTGGTTCAGGTTCTTGACTTCACCACACAAAAGAATTTGAGAGCAAGTCCACAGTAAGAGTAGGGAAAGAAGTTAATTGCAAAGCGAAAGTACACTCTGACAGGCAAAGGAGGCTGCTCAAAACTAGAGACAGCAACTAGTGCCTTAGGAACGATTCCTTTTGTGCTGACAACTTTGACAGATATTCAGAAGTACTGACTTAAGTTTGAGCCCCATGTGAACACAACTTTGAGAAGAATTTTTTTAAAAGCATTTGTGAAAGGACTTGCAATATTTCTCCACGGGAAAGTAAAATGTTAGGGGTTAGGAAGCATCTGCCAAAATGTAGTTTGTTTCTCTCACTGGCAGTCTGCATGACACGTGGCTCTGCCTATTACCAGGATGCGTTGTTTTAATACCAGCGCCCTACCTGGAGCCAGATGTCAGAGTCACCTCATCACTGGTACAGGACCCAGGCAAAGCTTTTTACAAGGACTCCTGTTTAGCTGTTCAGGAAGCAGTGTGCATAGGAGCCTGGACTTCCAGATTTGAAATAGGGATTCATAAACACAGAACAGATGCATCAGCACACTCACAATGAAACTTATGTTCACAGTTCACATTGTCTTATGTTTATTTGCAGTTATATTTGAACTTGAAGATGGCATATCTTCCAGCCATAGCAGTTCACTTCTTCATGTTAATCTGGTGCCTAACACAACAGGTAATATCTACCACCAACTCCCAACCTACATCCTACTGATCTTGCTTTGCCCACATCTTGGAGACAATAGAGTTTGCAGAGTTGAGTCTGTGGCTAGAGCCAGTCAGAGAGCATGAATCTGAAAGATATTTTTAAAATAGCACCAGTAGACCAAGCACAGTGGCTCACGCCTATAATCCCAGCACTTGGGAGGCCCAGGCAGGCAGATCACTTGAGGTCAAGAGTTAGTGAAAATACAAAATCAGCTGGGCATGCTGGTGCACACTTGTAATCTCAGCTACTCAGGAGGCTGAGGCGGGAGAATCACTTGAACTCCGGAGGCAGAGGTTGCAGTAAGCCGAGATCATGCCACTGCACTTCAGCCTAGGGAACAAAGCAAGACTCTGTCTCAAAAAAAGAAAAAAAATAGCACTAGTAAACCAAACAGTCACAAAGCTTAGCTTTTCTCATTATACTACTAATAGTGTCCTAAGATGGTGTTCATATATGTGCCATACATGAGGCCTATGAGGGGAACCTGTGAAATTTCATACTGAGCTAAAGCCCATGCTGTAGGCTCTGGGCAGCATGCAACACACTTTCCCAGCAAACAGGTCAAGGGACTCTACTCCTTTGTGTGTGTGTGTGTGTGTGTGTGTGTGTGTTTGTGAGACGGAGTCTCGCTCTGTCGCTCAGGCTGGAATGCAGTGGCACAACCTCGGCTCCCTGCAGCCTCCACCTCCCAGGTTCAAGCGATTCTCCTGCTGCCCTCCCAAGTAGCTGGGATTACAGGTGCATGCCACCATGCCCGGCTAATTGTTTTTTGTATTTTTAGTAGAGACGGGGTTTTGCCATATTGGTCAGGCTGGTCTTGAACTCTTGACGGTGATCCACCCACCACGACCTCCCAAAGTGCTGGAATTACAGGCAGGAGCCATCACACCTGGCCTCTACTCCTTCTTAACAGGTGACCAGCCTGGGACAGCCGGCCAAGCTGGAAATGGCTGACAGTGTGTTTGATGACCAGTGTGTGGGTTGTGTTGAAGAAATGGAGAAAAGGGTGCCCCAGCTGTTAAAAGAAAAACTGAGAGTGAATACAAATTTAAACATTGAATGGAAAAAGGCGGAAACATGGAAGCAACTCAGAAACAAAATAAGCTATTCTAAAAAATTCAATGATTTCCATGAAACAGCTCTAGTGGCCTATACTGGGGACATTGCAAAGGCTTTTAACAAAGCTGTAAGAAAATTCTGTCAAAATTCACACAAATTTCAGTTTAAAGCCTTTCATTATTATCTGACAAGTGCTCTTCAGCTTCTCACTACAGGGAATTATAACAGAGTTTACAGAGGCTCTAAAACCAAATTTGATTACAGTGGGGAAGGAAATGTATGATTTGGGCAATTTACTTCATCATCTTCATCTGGAAATGTATCTGTGTCACCACCATTTCTTGGTGAAGAGGGGACACTATTTGTCATCAAAACTGCCTGGATGTTAAAATCAAAAACTTCTCTTTCTATCCTCATGAAGAAGAAGTGCTAATTCAGGATATAAGGTGCATCAGAAAGTTATCATGAAACAAACAAATAACACAATAACATTTTGCTTGAAAGTCCTAGGAAAATAAGGAGTAACTTCAATTGTTTCTGCAATGGTTCTACTAAAAATCCCAGAAAATAAGACAGCAATTTCAACAGCTCAGGTGAGTCTGGGTCTGCACTGGAGGTGGGAGTGGTGGGGCCATCATGGAATAGAAGAGGTGGTGCCCTCCTATCAGACGCAGCCAGGGCACAGAACCGTGGGCCTCCGATCAACTGCTGAAGAGTATTAGGTTCCTGAAAGGGCAGGGCTGATGTCCCATAATAGAAAGCAGAGCCCAGGCACAGAGACACAGTGAAATGGGAAAGGTTCTTTTGTCCCCCTAACAGGGCGTGTGACAGGGGGAATGGCTCGCTTCTTCAGTGCTCCGCTGCTCAGACCTCCAGGGGAGCATACAGATGGGCAGGTTGTGGGCCTCCGACCCCACAGCAGCGTCTAGGGGTGAATGTTTACAGCTCCTGAAGCCCCAGTGGGCATGTGTTACAGGGTGCTCTTTTAGTTTTGCTCTTTTAGTTTAGCTGTCCATAGGCAGCTTGTGTTCACCAGCTCAGTTAGACCCTCTACCTTGTCACAAGGCCAGAGGGCTTTCTGTATCCTGGGTTCTTGCCTTGGTGTACCTGAAGAATCAGATCACACCTGGGCTTGGAGAATGAGTGCAAGATTTTACTGAGTGGAAGTAGCTCTCTGCCCATCAGGAAGCCAGAAGGGAGATGGTTTTCCCTTGGAGTTAGGCTGCTGGGCGGCCTGGGCTCCCCTGCAACTGCCCTGGCCAAACTCCCCGTCATCCTGCCGGTCGGTGGTCTGCCAGCGTACTGGTGCCTGTCAGTGCGTTCCTCTCAAAGTCCAGCTGCTGGTGTGCTGGTGTGTTCTTCTGCTGATGTGCTCCTTTGCACGTCCAGTTGCCTCTGTGTCTTCTTCCACCCATGTGTTCCTCACAACGTCCAGCCACAGCCACTTGTGTGTCTGTCTGCTAGGGTCTGGGGGGGTGGGGGGGGTTGTTTTGTTTTTTTGTTTTTTGTTTTCTTTGAGGCAGAGTCTCACTCTATCACCCAGGCTGGAGGGCAGTGGTGCCATCTCAGCTCAATGCAACCTCCATCTCCCGGGTTCAGGTGATTCTCCTGCCTCAGCCTCCTGAGTAAACGGAATTACAGGCACGTGCCACCGTGTCCTGCTAATTTTTGTATTTTTAGTAGAGATGGGGTTTCACCATGTTGGTCAGGCTGGTCTTGAACTCCTGACCTTGTGATCTACCCACCTTGACCTCCCAAAGTGCTGAGATTATAGGCATGAGCCACCGTGCCGAGCAGGGAGTTGGTTTTACAGGGACAGTGTTGGGGGGCATGGCAGGCCAGGGTGGTCTTGGGAAATGCAACATTTGGGCACAAAGGCAGGAGTGCCTATCCTCACCTAGGTCCGTGGGGGTGGAGCCCTAGCCAGGGACTGGCTACCCAGCACTTCCCTTCCTTCCTTCCGTATCATTTAAAGGATTTAAAGGGACCATGCTCTTCCCTTCCTAGCACTTCCATATCAACAGGACAGCCTCTAGCCCAGTGAAGCTCCCAACCTCCCTGCTATGCAGAAAGGTCAAAAAGATCTGCTGGGCAGAATGAGTTATGGAAACTACTGCTATGTTGGGGCACACATCAGAGGGCCAGGAGAGTGGGGAGACCTGGTTCCAGGCAGAAGACTGTGACTGCTGCAGGCATCGGAGCAAGAGATGAGGGTGCCTGAGCTGAGCGGGTGGCCACAGTGATGGAGGCAGGTCTGGGGATTGGTGCTCTCTATGGGGTACTCTAGGAGGAAGAGTGTGGAAGCTGGGCAGACTGAGAGGGGTGGTCAGAAAACAGACTGGTGGGCCTTGAGATTTCCAGTGTGGCTAGTTTACAGGTTCTGGGCAGGCGGGAGGACATTTCCATAGAAATGGTTGGCTAGACAGCAGAGAGATGGATGATGTTAGAGTGAGGAGATCGAAGAACGGAAAGGTTTTGTACGAATGGGCCACAAAATAGACTAGATGCTTAGGGAAGATTCCTGGGCTGAGGAAAGTTAGAGGTGGCACAACCAGAGAACAGGGACCTCAGTGAGGCAGAGCGGTCATGGTTGGCAATGCTAATGGAGGGCGTCAGGAGAGGCTAGTACTCCTCCCAGACTCTGATGGTGAGAAGTGCCAGCATGAGCACTTTACCCACCCTTTCCTTTCCCACATAGCCTGGCTTTTAGATCTTTGTGCCTTTGCACCTGTCATTCCTTGTGGCATGAAGTCTCGTCCCTCCTTTGACTGCCTATCATATTTCATCCCATCTAAAACACCATCAATTTCAGTACAGTAATTATCTTTCAAGACCTACCTCAGATATCACTTCCAGTGGTAAGCCTTTCTCAACACTTTCAGGCAAAAGTGAACATTGTACCATGCTCCATGCCATAGGTTTGGAGTCAGCCACCTCAGTGGTAATCTGGACTCAGCCATCACCAGCTCTGTGACTCTAAGCCAGTTACCTTAGCAAACTCTAAGCCAGTTTCCTCATTTGAAAGATGTGGGTATGAATAACAAATACTTCAGTGGTGTTGCTGTGAGTATTAAAAGGGAGACATTTGTAACTTATTGCCTGGCACACAGACATTGCTCAACAAATACTACTTTTCTTTTTTCCCGTGCACATCTCAGCCATATACTCACCATTTATATGATAATCATTTGTTTATAGTCTGGAGACGTTGTCTCCCCTTCTATCAGCACTTAGGCCCTGCCATTATGCCTGGCTGGAATGGAGGCTCCAGTACATGCTGGTGAAGTGAGTTAAGCTTTGTTGAGAGGCCAGGAGTCCATCCAGAAGTGAATCTGAGCTGCAGAGGGATTGAGTACCCAGCAACATGGACCAAATTAGTCCTTATGCTCTGAAGGGGTACTGGAAACACAAGAAATCTTTGGGGTAGAAATGGGACCACAGAGAGGAGTTACAAGGGAACTCTGAGCTTTTACATAGAAAGATTTTGAATTTGGATCAAGTCTAATGAAAATAGGATAGCCACGTAGACAGTCCAGCTGAGGAAAGATGCTACTCTCCATCTGGAGCTAAATGGTTGGTGTTCCGATTCAGGCAGACTGAGAACCCCAGACGAGGAAGCCAGATCCCACCAACTCCAGTTAATATCAGTTGTAGGGACAGGAGTACATATGTGACTGCAAAAGATTGACTTCCAAGAGATACAGATTCAGAAACCTCTTCTTGGGTGAGAAAGACAAGCATGGAGGCCACAATGGCCAGGGGAGCTGTAGGCCCCATATAGGGAAGGCCTTTCTCACTGAGGCACCAGTGGCTGGGAGCCCAGGTCTAGAAAGTGGCCATGCAAGGATGAAGGACCCGTCAGGCCTGAGAGCTCAGTCAACTTGAGGTGACCTGAAATTGAAGAACCAAAAGTGTCCTCAGAGCCTCTCTCTCCTCTGTATTTCTGAGTACTTCACGGATCCTGAAAAGGCAAGGGTCTAACTAGGTCTAGTGGCCCCTAGAGCCCACCTTTCTGGGTTTGTTTTTGTTTTTTGAGACAGCATCTTGCTCTGTTGCCAAGGCTAGAGTGCAGTGGTGTGATTATAGTTCACTGCAGCCTTGAACTCCCAGGCTAAAGTGATCCTCCCACCTCAGCCTCCTGAGTAGCTGGGACCACAGGTAGACATGACCATACCCAGCTAATTTTAAATTTTTTTGTAGAGACAAGATCTCGCCATGTTGCCCATGCTGGTCTCGAAGTCCTGGGCTCAAGCGATCCTCCCACCTCGGCCTCCCAAAGTGCTGGGATTACATGCGTGAGCCACCGTGTCTGGCCCCTCTTGTTTTTTGTTTGTTTGTTTTACCTTAAGATGAAGCTTTAAAAGTTTGGGAGGCTCGTGTCTTGAGAAACCCCATGCAGAATCCTCTCCTTTTCTCCTTCCCATCTGCAGGAATGAGAGCAAGCCCCATGTTCCTTCTGCAGCTGCCAGATCTCCTCTTCCTGCTGCTTCTCCTTGCTGAACTGTGACTGCCCTGCCTGGTGCCTGGTTCTGCATGGAGTTTGTGGAGCAGGGGTGTGGGAGGGAGTCAAAGAGGCACGGCCTTGACTGGCTTTCTGGCACTGGCAGTATTAGAAAGGGTAAGATAGTTTTTGTGATCTACATTAGTGCTCACAGCACCCACAGACAAATGAGGAAACTAGTGAGTCTGGTTGCAAAAGTGAGCACTTTATTGAAATTCACTACCCAAGATAACACCCTGGTCTCTTGACACTTTGCTATGATTAAAAAGCAGTATTTCCATGCGCTGTCAGCAGTAACAGTCTTAAAAATGCAATTTAATTGTGAGGAATGTCTTAATCTAAAGACATAAACCATTTATAACCAAGTCTTGCTTTTCTGTGACTAGATATTTCTATAGGTTGTATTATTTGCTCAAGAAATTATCCTAAAGCATTAGACTTGATGCTGGCATTTTCACAGTTGAGAAGGCTCATGTTGTACATTTCTCAAAGATGTCCTTGCAAGACTGGTTGATTGAGCCAGAAATACAAGGGCTGTTCTAGATAAATCCCTCTTTCTTTACTACTACACCAAAAATTCAGGCAGTTACCAAGCCCTGTCAATTAATTTTAATAATAGCTCCCAAATCTATTCCTTGCCTCTTGCCTACTCTGATTATCTCTGAGGAAATGAACAGGCATGTTCTGATGTCGGGATAGAGCAGGGAAGGCTACATGCTCTACTTGCCAAGGGTGGGTTTGGCTAAGATGAACAGAACTTCACATACTCCTTATCCTCCACTCTCTATGCCTGAAGACTACACTGCCCTTGGCCTAGCAGCTATTGAGACAAATTACAAAGAAATGATAAGTAGCACCAAATAGTAAAGTGGTGCAATAATAGACAAAAAGACCATCCAAGAGAATAGAGTCAAGAAAAAGACCCATGTAAACACAGGCATTAGGTCTATGGCTTGAGGGCCTCACAAACTATGTGGGAAAGGACGAGTCACTGAATGTGTTGGGACCTCTGTCTGTTAATATGAAAAAAGAAAAAGAAATTGAATTGGATCCCTACTTTGCACCTGTTAAATAAAATTCATGAGAGGCCATTGTTTTGGCCTAAGCTTCTTCACTAGGCCCCAACAGACCAGAGCAAACCAGAATGGACTCACTGGTGCTAGCTGCCACATAATCAAAGTGAACTTTGAAACGGGTTAGTTTCCAAAAAAAGCCCAGGAGATTCACAGAAACCAATCAGAAAGCACCCGGTTTACCTGAGCCAGTTATGATAAGGAAGTCATTTCTGTTTTAACCCTGTAAGAAAAGAAACTTTGAAATGACCAATCCATTTTCTGTTCTTTATTTCTGCTTTCTTCAGCCCTTTTCTGCCTATAAAGCCCACTCCCTCTGCTCAGCTCATCAGGACACCCATTCTATTTTCTAGAATGAGACTTTGCCCGGTTCTAGAATTGCTAATAAGAGTCAATTAGATTTTTTTTTTTTTTTTGAGAGGGAGTCTCGCTCTGTTGCCCAGGCTGGAGTGCAGTGGCACAATCTGGGCTCACTGCAACATCCACCTCCCGGGTTCAAGCAATTATCCTGCCTCAGCCTCCCAAAGTGCTGGGATTACAGGCATGAGCCACCACGCCCAGCCTCTAAAACTGTTATTAAAAATGTAGGCCGGGTGTGGTGGCTCATACCTGTAATCCCAGCACTTTGGGAGGCTGAGATGGGTGGATCACAAGGTCAGGAGTTCGAGACCATCCTGACCAACTTGGTGAAACCCCGTCTTTACTAAAAATACAAATGTTAGCCACGCATGGTAACTGGCGCCTGTAGTCCCAGCTACTTGGGAGGCTGAGGCAGGAGAATCACTTGAACCGGGAGGCGGAACTTGCAGTGAGCCGAGATTGCACCACTGCATTCCAGCCTGGACGACAGAGCGAAACTCCATCTCAAAAAAAAAAAAAAATTTAGAAGAAGATTTTTTTAACATCAGGAATGGAAGATATTTTTACCGCCCCCCCCCCCACAAAAATGTATTTATTGCCCATGCCTAATTCAGGCCACAACATCACAGAACATCCTTTTACAGTTACCAAGGTAGGGAAAGGGAAAGCAGGGAGTGGGTGAGTGGCCTGACGGATTCCTGGATCTCACCACTTCTGCCCAGAAGTGACACCATCACTTTTGCTCACATTTCACTGATTCAAGAAAGCCACATGGCTACACCCAACTTCAAAATGGACTTTCCAGAGGCCTAGAAGGTGAAGAGAGGGGGAAGATTTGTAATATGCCCCATTGATTGGGGAAGTCTTTCTTAAATAAGACCAAAAAGCACAAACAAATAAAGAAAAATAAATAAATTTGACATATAATAATAACACAAATACCTAAAATGTATTAGGTGATTGCTGTATATCAGGCACTCATTGTTCTAAGCACTTTACATGTTTACTCATCTAATCCTCATCATGACCTAATGAGGTAAGTTCTGTTATTTTCCAATTTTGCAATTGAGGTACTGAGAGGTTATATGATTGACTGTCAAAGAATAGAATAGAGGTAAGAAACAAGGGAAGGGAACACACCAGGGAAAGGTCAGGGATTCTTAAGTACTAGTAAGAGTTGTACTAATTAAGCAGTAAGAAAATGGCATTCCAGATAGGATAGATTGAGTTCATAGGTTTGCACATAATTAGCTAAAAGAAATCCTGTTGTTGGCTGGGCGCGGTGGCTCACACTTGTAATCCCAGTACTTTGGGAGGCCGAGGAGGGCAGATCACCTGAGGTCAAGAATTCGAGACCAGTCTGATCAACATGGGGAAACCCCGTCTCTACTAAAAATACAAAATTAGCTGGACATGGTGGCGTGTGCCTGTAATCCCAGCTACTCAGGAGGCTGAGGCAGGAGAATTGCTTGAACCTGAGAGGCGGAGGTTGCAGTGAGCTGAGATGGCACCATTGCACTCCAGCCTGGGCGACAAGAGTGAAACTCTGTCTCAAAAGGAAAAAAAAAAAAAAGAATTCCTATTGTTTTTTGGTCAGGAAAGAGTTCTCGTTTACCATCTGGCATGCAGGAGTCATTAAAAGTTCATGATTATTTATCAACTTCAGCAGGGAAAACCCCAGTGGTGATGAGATAAAACATGCAGTTTTTACATCTCCCAGGCAAGTGCTTCTGTAGGTCAAAAATTTTCCTTTTACACAGCAAGTAAATTAAGTCAAAATCAAACATTTAAACTTCTTCTGTGGTGTCAGAAGACACCACAAACAAGCTTACAATGCAGAAGTAGGTTGGGAAAGAATCTTTCCAAGATGTTTAACATGTAAAGAAAATCTACAAATAAATGTTAAAAAATAGAAAAATTGGAAAAACAAATGAACCAGCAATTTAACAAGAGAAAAACATTTTTAAATGCTCATTTTATGCAAATTGCCATGGAAATATAAATAGAAACAATAGCATATTATTTCACCTGTAAGACTGGCCACTAGACCTTATTAAGTTTCTGCTATTTAAGCAACATTTTATCCTAACTTTGAATCTGCATGAGATTCTGTACCACTTGTTCTTATATTTTCATTACATTATTTGTTTAATATCCAGGTGAGAAAGGTTTTGATGCATCCTTTAAGGTTGCAACTTAAGAAACATATTATAAGTGATACTGTGACATAAGCTATTATTGCCAGACCATGCAATATTTTGTACAATTTTTATACAATTCAAGAAGGCACAAGCTTCCAGAGTGTGTGAGGGCTCTTTCCTTTGGTGTTTATTTTTCTTCTGTCTCCAAACATCTGCAGCCTTTCCATTTTCACTTTCCATCTTGTCCTTGTGAGCTTCATCAAACATTTCTTTTTGCTCCTCTACTTCTCCCTACCCACAATTTGACAGGACTTCTGTAAGTTTCTTCTCTTTCAAGTCATCACACACATACCCAACAGACATCAACTTGTAGAAGAGATCAGCAGCATGCTTAGTCTCGGGCCTCCTTAGGACATCCACCTCAGGTGGGAATGAGCAAACTGGGCTTCAGACTCTCTCCTCATGGCTGAAGGACTTGTTTCTCCTCGGTGCAGTCAATAAATGATGACTGAAATTAAACATTGGCTGAAAATAACAGAGCCTGATCTCTAAAGACTAGGACCTAGATTTAGGCTTCTTCCATTCTCCTGGGCATTAGGTGTCTTGAGCACTTCGGCTCTACCCAAACTCTTTAGCCTGTCTAGTAGTTTCCACTACAATTTTCCAACATCGAGATTCTGGGAAGATTTCAAGAATTTTCAAGCAAAACATTTCAGCTGATTAGAAAGCCAGAAAGTTTTTAGAGATTATGTGCTGGAAGCTTAAAGGGCAAAAGAGAAATCAAAGGAAATAGCAAAGTTAAAGAATAGCCATAGTTTAGCAGTTGGAGGCTGTTCTATGAAATAGAGTTGTGATATCCTTTTCTTTGCTCTGTGGCCCAGGCTGGAGCGCAGTGGCGAGATCTCAGCTCACTGCAAGCTCCACCTCCCGGGTTCACGCCATTCTTCTGACTCAGCCTCCCGAGTAGCTGGGACTACAGGCACCCGCCACCAAACCAGTTAATTTTTTTGTATTCTTTTTAGTAGAGATAGGGTTTCACCACGTTAGCCAGAATGGTCTCTATCTCCTGACCTCGTGATCTGCCCACCTCGGCCTCCCAAAGTGCTGCGATTGCAGGTGTGAGCCACTGTGCCCGGCCGAGTTGTGATATTCTTAAGTAAAGACGTTTGTAGGAGTTTGGCTTGGCTCATGGTAGAGCCTTGCTAGCTGTTGTGGATTCATCAGTGTGGCTTAGCAGGTGGAGAATTCACAGCAGCACTTTATGTTACTACTTCTTCTTATGTTACTACTCTATTGTTACTACTTCTTCCCATGATCATGAGGCAAACACGGCTTCTTATTTACAACAGCAAGTTACACCTAGGAGCCAGGTGGCATTATATTCACAAGATCCTTTTGGGGTATTGGTTACAAATACGAGTTCATGGGCCTCCACGAGCAAGGGTCTAGGGGAGGCTCCGCACAGATTGCGCTTTTGATAGGACTCTCCCTCACCCCAGTATTCACAGCCTCACGGCCACTGTCTGCCTGGGGATCATAAGGAGCAATCTCTTTTTGCCCTTAGCCCCTGTTTATGAAGCCCAGGTCACCAGATCATCCCATGTCCTCAGACTCCAATCCACCTAAGGCTTTACCCATCCGTTTCTTTAACCCCATATCTCACACTTCTCTACCTCCTGAAACACTTTTACTATGCCCCCTGGAATTCATGGCCAATTGTTAATAAATTGCCCCATATCCTCAACCTCTTTCTAAACATTCTGTCCACCTTGTTGCTCTAACTGAAACATGTTGTCCCCTGAGAACACTGGAACTTCATTCTCCTAGTGGCTCAGACTAAGAAACATGGGGTTGCTCTTGACTCCTCTCTTTCTCTCACACCCCGCATCTGATCCCCAAAACCCATTATTTTTACCTTCAAACTATAGACTGAATCCAATCCAACCACTTCTTACCATTGCACTGTTACTACCTTGGTCTAAGACCCACTGTGTCTTAGACCCACCGTGTCTCACCTGTATCATTACAGTCCCCTCTGTGATAGATATTTAGATTGTTCTTTCTCAACTTCTCTTATTGCTTTCCTCACACCTGGGGAGATTGGAGAGTTAAAAACTACACTTCCTAGACTCCATTGCAATCTGGGTCTGTTAATTAGTTCCTAATAATAATCACACACAAAAAACCTATTTTGTATTACCATCCAAGGTGGTAAGTGAAGTGGGTGCCGAAGTGGCTGCTGGCAAATAAAGGTAGACAGACATGACTATTTGGGTGATCAGATTCTGGGCTGCTTGTTGCTTCCAGGGTGTCTCCACCAGTTTCATGGGTGTGAGGGCCAGTTATGGGTGTAGCAATAATTGCATGTGCAGTACTAGCTTACTGATAACTGAGTTTCAGCTACAGTGGTGTGACCTTGAAGGGCAATACTCACGGTGAAGCCTGACTACTTCTCCTCCAGCCCTTCCAATAATCTGTAAGCCTCTACTTTTGTTTGTTGAGTCTCTTTCTACTTGAAATGCCCAGAATGGTTTCTGTTTCCTTCATAGAACCCCACATGATACAACCTCCTAATTGGTCTCTTTGCTTCTACTATTGCCCACCTGAGAGACTGTAAACTTAGGTCAAAACATAAATTCTGTGCTTGAATCCTTAAATGGCTCAAAACCAAAGTCCTTACAATGCCTGAAAAAAGGCCACATCCAATTTGGCACCCCACAAACATTCCGATCTCATCTTCCACCGCTCTCCAAGTTGCTCACTCTACTGCAGCCACACTGACCTCCTTGTGATTCTCAAAGACGCAGGCACATTTTCATCTCAGGGCTTTTTATTTGTGTTCTTGCTGCCTGGAGCTAACCTCCTCCAGATACTTGCCCAGCTTACATAACTTAAACTTCAGGTCTTTCCTCAAATGCCCCCTTCTCAGTGAGACAACATTCCATGTCCATCTACAATCTTAACTGTCTCATCCCCTTCACACTCACTCTCCCCTTCCCTGTATTATGCTTCTCCTTAGTGCTTGTCACAATCTAAAATGTTATACATTTTTGACCATGTTCAGTGGTTCATGCCTGTAATCCCAGCACTTTGGGAGGCTGAGGCAGGTGGATCACCTGAGGTCAGGAGTTTGAGAGCAGTCTGGCCAACATGGCCAAACTCTACTAAAAATACAAAAATCAGCTGGTAGTTCCAGCTACCCGGGAGGCTGAGGCAGGAGAATTGCTTGAACCCGAGAGGCGGAGGTTGCACTGAACCAAGATCACACAACTGCACTCCCTCCTGGGTGACTGAGACTCTGTCTCAAAAAAATGAATAATAATAAATAAAACTTTATATATTTTTTACCCTATTTCACATGGCAACTTGCCCCCTCCACACTCTTGATCCTCCTTGTCTTCTCCAAGCTTTCTATTCGCTTATATTCCCATCAGAAGGGTACAAAGAGCCTATTGCTTCCTTTTGTCATCAATACTTGTCTTTTCGCCATAGCACACACTTACTTTTCCATGCTATATAATTTATTATATTAACTTGTATATTGCCTGTCTCTTCTCCATCTCTAGAATTTAGGCTCCACAGGGCAGGGCTCTCTGTAAGTTTGCTTTACTGGTGCATCCTAAGCACTTAAAACAATACCTGGCAGGTATTGGGAGCTTAGGAAATCTTTATTGGATAAATGAATTGCCTTCATTCTATGAATGAAAAAACTAAGCCTTAGAAAAGGCAGCTTCCTCAAGGTACCCAGCTAAAAAGAGGTGGATATGGAGTTATCCAGAGCAATGGGTAGGTAGAAAGGGAAGCTACTTCCTTACTTCATTTTTTTCCAACATAAATAAAGTATTTATTGTAGTATAAGTACTGGAGTCAGACAGAGTTGGCTGAATCAAAACCTCTGCTTCACTGCTTATTAGCTGTGGTGTCTTGGGCAAATTACTTCACTTTTCTTATTTCGTTTTATTTTAAGCTCCGGGGTACCTGTGCAGGATGTGTAGGTTTGTTACACAGGTAAACATGTGCCATGGTGCATTCTTGTTTTAAATGTTTTATTAAAGTACAGTGTGCATACAGAAAAGTCCACAAAGTCATATATATACAGCTTGATGGCTTTTCACAAAATAATTACAGCTGTGTAACCGTACCCTGACAAAGAAACAGAACATTTTCTGCCATCCAGGAGCTCCCATGCCCTCCCTCTCAGTTATTACATGCCCAAAGGGTAAGCATTACATTAACTTCTAACCTCAGAGATCAATGTTACCTGTTTTAGAACGTTGTATAAATAGAATTCTATGGCATATATTCTTTTGCATCTGACTTCATTCACCCAAAATTACATTTGTGAGACTCATTCATGTTGTTGCATATAACTGTGTTTTACTCATTTTTATTGCCCTGTTATGTTCCATTATATAAGAATATGACAATTTATTTGACCATTCTAAATGATAGGCATTTTGTTCTTTCCAAATTTTGATGTAGGAATAATGCTGCTATGAACATTGCTATATATACTGTACACATGTGCACACATTGTTGTACACATCACTCTTTTTTTTTTTTTTTTTAAGAGAAGGGTGTCTCACTTTGTTCAAGATTGGTCTTGAACTCCTGGGCTCAAGCAATCCTCCTCCATCAGCCTCCTTAGTAGTTGGGACTATAGACACCCAGTCACATTATTCATTTATGTTGGGTATATACCCAGAAGTAGAATTGCTGGGGACACATTATTTACATATATAATGTTCAACTTTAGTAGATACTGCCAATTTTCCAAAGTGGTTCTATCAGTCTAAATTCCCATCAGAAGTTACAAAGTTCCTATTGCTCCATTTTGTCATCAGGATTTGGCTATTGCTAATTGTTTTAATGTGGCCACCCAGTGGGTATATCATTGTGATTTTCATTTGCATTTCCCTGATTCCGCTGAAGTTGATCACTTTTTCATGTCTGTCAGCAATAATTTCTCCAATGTTATCTTCTAGAAGCTTTTTGTTTTGTCACATATAGATCACCAACCCACCTGGAATTGATTTGGGGGTATGGTTGAAGGAGAAATTGAATTGTATTGTTTTTCATATAGATATCAGCTATGGTTTCAATGTGTCCTCCAGGCTTCATGTGTGGAAATGTAATCCCCAAATTTATATGTTGATTGGAAGTGAGGACTTGGGGAGGTAATTAGGATTAGATAAGCCCTCATGATAGAACTAGTGACTTTATAAGAAGAGGAAGAGAGGCCTGAGCTGACACGTACACTCTTGCTCTCTCACCATGAGATGCCCTCCACCATGTTATGATGCGTCAGGAAAGTTCTCACCAGGTGCCAGTGCCATGCTTTTGGACTTCGTGGCCTCCAGAACCGTGAGCTAAATAAACCTCTATTCTTTATAGACTGCCCAGTCTGTGGTATTCAGTTTTAGCAGCAGAAAACAGACTAAGTGTCTACTGACCAGCAGATCAGGAATAGAGAACCAGCTCACTGCCCTATAACAGTTCCAGGAGTTTCCTGGAGGGTGTCATAGCCTTGCTGGATCTCAAGAGAGAAACAAGTCATTGATTTCTGTGTTTAAGAGAAAAACAAGAAGTTGTTAAGTGGATGAGTACATTTTCCTACAGTTAGAACATGAGATGTAATACTGAAAGCCTTGGCACCTGTGTCAACTTACCTGGCCTAAGGGATGCCCAAATGGCTGATAAACATTATTTCTGAGTGTGTCTGTGAGAGTGTTTCTAGAAGAGATTAGCATTCAAATCAATAGGTTGAGTAAAGAAGATCTGCCTTCATGGGTAGCCGATGGTAGACATCTCTCTTCTTGAGCTGGGGTGTCCATCTTCTCCTGTCATTGGACATCAGAACTCCTAGTTCCCAGGTCTTCAGACTCAGGGACTTAATCCCACCTCCTTTCTCAGGCTGATAGATTCGGATTGGGTCTTACACCATTAACTCTCCTGGTCCTCAGGCCTTTAGACTCAGGCTGAAGCCACCAGCTTGTCTGTGTCTCCAGGACCAGCTTTCCTGTTTCTGGGTCTCCAACTTGCAGGTGGTGTTTGGCATGTCATGTGTGTGAGTCAATTCCCATTATAAATCTATCTATCTATCTATCTATCTATCTATCTATCTTCTCCTATTGGTTTTACTTTTCTGGAGAATCCTAACTAATACAAAGTGTCAGCCATTTCAGTACTTGGCAGGGCTTGATATGGTCGCTTCCAATAAAGTTCCAGTGATGTCTTCATTTGATAAACCTTATGTAATTTCAGCCAACCGCTTTTACCCTTATTCTGTCTATGGAGGTCACCTGGTAGGTTGCATCTAGAATAGAATGCTTTGATGCACATCATTGTTGAGATGCTTTGAAATGATGGACATAAAATCAGAGAGCCTACAAATGCTCTTCCAGGGAGTTACCATGGGGGAGTAACTAGAAATAGCACAAGTATCCCACAGATTAGAATTCTTTGCCAACAGGGATTGTATCAACAATTGCACTTGAACATGCTTTAAAAGTGCATACACTTATTAAAATATATCCATGTGGCCAAAATTTCACTCATATAAAATCAACTTAAATAATATGCATAAAATCATCGTGGGGGTTTCCCACATTGCAGTCTTGAAAAGCATTTAGTTTTTACAATACTGTTGAAAAGTTCTGAAAACTCTACACATTCCAAACATGCTAATCTTTCCTGGAAGTCCCTTTGTGTTTGTGGCTGCTGAACCATGGGTTACATATACGAAATACATTAATTCCATCCCAACAGCCCTGAAAGACTTAACTCATTTCAACATCAAATTCAAAATCTAAAGTCTCGTCTAAATATTATCTAAATTAGATATGCAAATTGTTTTCCAGCTGTAAGTCTATGGAACACATGTTATGTGTTTCCAAAATACAATAATGGGATAAGCATAGAATAGACATTCCCATTCTAACAGTGAGAAATAGGAAAAAAGAAAAGGGTAGCAGGTCTGAAGTGAATTCAAATTGCAAGGCAAACTCCATGAATGCTTATGGCTGAATCCTCTTTTGCTTAATGTTCTCTCCTGCAGGTGCACGGGGTCTAGTGGCCTGCCTTCCAGATCACAAGGGCAGTGGTTCTGCCTCTACAGTTTCAGGTGACCTTGCCTCATGGCTGCTTCAGGGCTGTTGGGATGGAATTAATGTATTTTGTATATGTAACCCATAGTTCAGCACCCACAAACACAAAGGGACTTCCAGGAAAGATTGGCATGTTTGGAATGTGTAGAGTTTTCAGAACTTTTCAAAAATCTTAGGAGATTTTGTATTTCCGGGAATTTATCAACTTCCTCTAGATTTTCTAGTTTGTATGCCTACATGTGTTTATAATAGTCTCTGAGAATAATTTGTATTTCTGTGGGATTGGTTGTAATGTCACCTTTGTCATTTCTGATTGTACTTATTTGGATCTTCTCTCTTTTTTCCTTGTTATGTAGCTGGCAGTCTGCCAATCTTGTTTATCCTTTCAAAGAATCAACTTTTGGTTTGATTGATTCTTTGTATGGATTTGGGTCTCTATTTCATTCAGTTCTACTTTGATTTTAGTTATTTCTCTTCTTCTGCTAGCTTTGGGGTTAGTTTTTCTAGTTCCTCCAGGTGTGATGTTAGATTGTTAATTTGAGATCTTTCTAACTTTTTGAGGTGGACATTTAGCACAATGAACTTTCCTCATAACACCACTTCTGCTGAATCCCAGAGATTTTGGTATGTTGTGTCTCTGTTTTCATTTAGTTCAAAGAACTTTTTGATTTCTGCCTTAATTTCATTATTTAGCCAAAAGTCTTTCAGAAGCAAGTTGTTTAATTTCTGTGTAATTGTGTGGTTTTGATAGATCTTCTTTGTATTGATGTCTGTTGGTGGTATTTCTTTTTTTTCTAATTGAGACTTGCCTTATAGCCAAGCATGTGGTTGATCTTGGAGTATGTTCTGTGTACAGGTGAGAAGAATATATATTCTATGGTTGATGGGTAAATGATCATCTATGATCAGAATCATTTACACATTAAAAAATATACTATTAACACTGATAGGCCAGGCATGGTGGCTCCCGCCTGTAATCCCAACACTTTGGGATGCCAAGGAGGGTGGATCAAGAGGTCAGGAGATCGAGACCATCCTGGCTAACATGGTGAAACCCCGTCAATACTAAAAATTCAAAAAATTAGCTGGGCGTGGTGGCAGGTGCCTGTAGTCCCAGTTACTTGGGAGACTGAGGCAGGAGAATGGCGTGAACCCCAGAGGCGGAGCTTGCACTGAGCCAAGATTGCACCACTGTACTCCAGCCTGGGTGACAGAGTGAGACTCCATCTCAAAAAAAACCCAAAAAACTGATGATAAGAATTCATAAGAGAAATATGGTAACAAAGCATTATCCACTTTAACTGGATTAACTATAAATATACACAATTTTGCAATATTATCTGAGTTCCAGTAATACAATAACAATTTATAAAATACTTGTTCTTTTAAATAATTCAACTAGTTGAATACTCATGTTTACATTTACATACTCTTAAATATTAGTGCAAGTAACGATAATCAGGAAATTTGGAAATTTTACTGCATTTGGCTTTTGTAGGGATTAAAAAACTAAATTCAAAGTCTTTCAGGAACTGAAATCCAACATTTGCATTTTTATTTCTCACTGTAGTAAAATCAGGGAGAAGATCTATAGTCATCTTTTAACTAAAATTCACAATACAACGTATTTTATCAAAGGATTTGCCTTCACAGATAATATTAAGAGCATTAGCATTTAATTTCCTTGTATTTATTTACTTTTCTACTTTGTATATTATTTGAGAGCTTTGCCTGTAAAATCCCTAACTGATAAAGGCACATTGTTGCAAGATACCTGGAGGACAAATAAGGAGAACTCCTGATAAAGGATGGACACAGGCCAGATTAGATGGCTTTTATTTCCTTGCTTTCCCTTTCCTCCCAAAGCCCACATCACAGCAAACTCCAAAACATCAGCTAATTTCAAAGCTAATTTGCTCCCCTCAGCTGTACTCTTGCCGTGAGGGCTTCTGTTATGTGTTTTAAAAATCAATTCCTCAACTGCGAAGGATCACACAAGATACACATTCATACTCGGAACACGTTCATCCTCCTGAATACAAGGATTCTCAGGGACCCATGCAAATTTAGGATTCTGGCAAGATTCTTGGTCAAACAAAACCAACATCCAGAAGTAATCTCTGAGAGTGAGGGTGAGCGTTACCTGAGCAGAATCATTAGTCAGCGACAGTGGGTCCACACCAGAGACCTGGGCTGTGAAAGTCCTTCACTCCAGGAAGGCACGCCCTTGGCCTGAGCCGCAGGGAAAGCTAAGCTAGTCAAAATACCAGATACTGACTCAGCAGAAACCAACATTTTTTCTCTTAGGATTAAAACAACTAAATTGTGCCTGGTATTTCCCTCGAAAATGATCAAATGAGAACCATCTGGGGGATACACTGACTGAGGTGGTTGTGTGCAGGAGAGGGTAGCAGGGTTCCCATCCACAGAGCAGATTTGGGTACAGGTTAGAAAATGCTCTGGTGTTCTTTTGAATCAGCATAGTGAAGGATGGATCAGCAACTGGAGTTTGCTCCATTAGCATTTAGTAGTCTGCGCAGGCAAGTGCAGCCACCAGGGGCCAGGGTGCACATTTAACCCTGGCCTTTCTGAAACCCAGAGCACCCCAAGTCTTTCCAGGTGGATCTGAAACTGTTTTCACCAAGCCAGTATATTGTTTTCCTTGACTTGTGAAAGCAGTGGGTCATCAAGATAAAGTAAAGAAAAAACACCCTTGAAGAAACTAAAATTAAGAAGTTGAAAAACAATGTCAGTAGGCTAAGCACAGTGGCTCACACTTGTAATCTCTGCACTTTGGAAGGCCATGGTGGGAGGATTGCTTGAGGCCAGGAGTTCAAGACGAGCCTGGGCAACATAGTGAGACCCCTGCCTCTACTAAAAACTAGCTGAGTGTGATGGTGTGCACCTATAGTCCTACCTAATCAGGAGGCTGAGGCGGGAGGATTGCTTAAGCCCAGGAGTTTGAGGCTGCAGTGAAGTAATGATTGTGGCATTGAACTCCAGCCTATGTAAGAGAGTAAGGTCCTGTCTCTGAAAAAAAAGAAAGGAAAGAAGAGAGGAAAGGAGAGGGAGGGGGTAAGGGAGGGGAGGGAGGAAGAGAAGGAAGGAGGGAGGAATAATGCAATAAAGGAAAGAAGGAAGGAGAAAAAGAAAGAGAATGTCTGTTATATGTGCACACACTGTCATTTACCCATCAGTCTCCAGATTACTTTAGAAAAAAGAAACGCTAGAGAAAAAAATGAGGGTATATAGGGGTTCCCAACCAGAGAATTGAAATGAAGACTATGCTGGATCTCTGTCTTCAGTCATTTATAAGCGGATGGTGCTGTCATGTCCCTGGCAGTTGCACAATCCATAGATTGCGAGGAGGCACCGGGCCAACACTGCACGCAGGCCACTTGACGAGTGGCTTTAGGGCTCCCTTGTATTTATTTTATAGAGTAATAAGACTCTGTAAGTATTGATTAGAAGTCTTAGGACTGAAGGGTTTCTTAAAGTGTTTATGACTACCAATTTTTGGCCTGATGTGAATTTGCATATTAGTGGGCCTGATCTGCATATTTATTTTGTAACTCAGTAGGAAGCTTGAAGCCACTGAACCAAAGTTAGATTTTACTGTTTTCCTATCCAAAAACATTTTGAAGAAAGAGCTTAGATTTAAAAACAAGAATAGTGTTTAACTTTGTATTAACAACCTAGTGTATTTTCCAAGGTGATTTACACATATTTTGTTTTATTCTTATAAGAGTATAAAACTTACCTCTTACATAGAGTTTTTAATACTCAATTGAGTAGTTTACTTTTTTTTTCCACTCGGAAGTCATTTTTTCTAAGTAGAATGTTAAAAGACTCATCCTTTTGAAGACTAATTTCTTTAGTCTATTTAAATGTATTGGCATAAATTACAGAGTGCAAGTTACAGCTCAAGTCTCTTTGCAAACATGGTGTTCTGTTGTTTGCAAGGTTTTCTTTTATTTTTCTGTCAGCCTGGAGGGCTTTTCATAAAGGGCTGGCACATTTAAAGTATTGGAGGTGAGGCTTAATTTCTTAATTTTTCCCCCTGGGAGGTACTGAATCCCTTTATCTTAGATTTATATGAGCTCTCAGTGGCCTATTGAAGTCAGTATGAATAGGAAATCCACTAGAGAGACATTTTAGCTGTATTTTCTATAAACCTACAGAGGAAGCCTAATTATTTAGTAATTCAACGTATCTTTGATATCAAACTCATTTCTTTGTCATCTATGGTGTGTCCAGACCAATCCTCCAGAAACAAGCAAGCTGAAAAATCTGCTGGGCTTCAGAATTCCCTCACTGAAGGAACTGGGAAGCTAGGCCTGGAGAAGGAGGGAAAGACAGTTCAAGGCGGGGCTAATGAGTTGGTTTGACCCCATCGGACACCCGAAAATTGTCTGCCAGAAGGATGGAAGTGGGGAGCGTTTATCCACTGGTTCCCATCTCCTCTTAGCAAATGTTGTCCCTTGTTAATTCCTCCCACACTCAGGGCTCATATCCATGAGTGCCTGTGAGTTCCTACAGGCATTTCCCACTGAGGCTTCAGAGAAATACCGGGCAGAAGTGAGAGAAACACACTGCAGCTGAGGCATGAGCCTGTTGGGTTATGCCTACATAAATCTGGTGGCTGCAGCAATGGCTGGATTCAAAAGTGGACTGACAGGGTGTGAGGTGGTGCACAAGAAGTGCCAATACATGAAGGTGAGTTTTGCTTCCCTCTGGTTGCCTCATACTTGAGATCAGCATGAGATCACCAAGCTCTGCTCTTAACTTCTCATTAGTTTATTAATTTAAATGAAACAAAACTCTCAAATTCTTTGTTTAAACCAGAAATCCAGCAGAGTGGTTTTATTTCACCTTGCGTATATAGAAGAAGATGCATGCCAATGGTCCCTTCTTGGCTAAAAAGAGAAAATCATAGGTATTTGTACTCCCCCCCCCCGCCCCACTGCCAAAAAAAAAAAAAAAAAAATAGATGTCAATTTAAATGTCATCAGCAGTGCAAATTGTTATTAACTGAGACAACCAATCAAGATCACGACTTTTTAGAATTTAGGGCTTACTGTCATCAGACATAGCAACAACCTCTGAAGCCCAGGTGTGTTGCAAAGCTCCTTTTTGGAAATCACATTTGCAAGGATGATTTATATGTATTTTTTATTTCCATAGTTCTTTTAAACTTTTTCTTACGGAAAATTTTAGAAATAAAAGTAGACTAGTATAATGAATACTCCTGTACAATGAACATCTATCAACTTTCAGCCATTCATTTTCCATCTCCCTTAGTAAAGAAGACATGTAGCCCCAAGAAACAGAAAATGTAATTATATGATCTGAAACAAATAAAAGCGCTATTAGTCTCAGATAATATCCCATCTAGAAATCTGCAGTTCTGGGCTGGTGTAAAATTGAATAATGCCTTAAAAAATTCAGCTCCTTCTATTATTTTGTTCCTCCATCTTTATAATGTGGTTGCAATATAGCTGCTAAGCCTCCAGAAATCACATCCTTCTTCCAGGAAGAAAGAATACAGAAGGATGAAAAGGACCAAATGATGTGCCAACTGCCTCAAGTTCCCTTTGAAACTCTTTCCCTGAAGCTCCACCCAGCAACTTTGACTTACATATTTTTGGCTAGGACAGGATCACATGTTCTCTCCTTGGTCCAATGGAGTTTGGGAGGTGAGTGATTTTAGCGGGGGACATAGCTGCCCTTAATTAAATCGGGGTCCTGTTTGTCAGGAAGAATGGGCCTCTGCTCTTTTATCCCTGCTTTCCTCTCTGCTTTGAATGCCTTCCCTTCCCTTGCCCACTCAGGTTATTCCTTTATTTAACAAATGTTTCTTAACATTCACTCCCTGCCAGTCCCAAGGCCAGGTCCTGGGGCTCTGAAGAGAGTAGGGGCTCTAAAGAAGTAGTTTTTGCTCTTGAAGAGATCCTATTGAAACCAACCCAATAATTCCATAGGATTTTTTTTTTTTATAAACATAAAAATTGACCCTCCTGGTCTTAAAGTTTGAAACATATTTGCTTCATCTGAGTTCCCTCCTCAGGGAAAGACCTTAAGGACTCTCAAAAAAAAAAAAAAAAAAAAGTATCAAAGAACTGAAACTCACTAGATTAAGCATCGGAGGCAATAAGATGCTGGACCCCTCAGATTGCTTCCCTGCCCCTTTCTAATTCCTGTTTTCTTAAGCATTGTTACTTTTCTTCCCTGATACATAACCCCTAGTTTTAGCCAGTCAGGGAGATGGATTTGAGAATGAACTCCCATCTCCTCGGCTACAGCACCCAAGTAAAGCTTTCTTCTTGGCAATACTCATTGTCTCAGTCATTGGCTTTCTGTGCAGTGATTACAAGACCTAGACAAACCCCTGGTGTTTTAGTAGCAGGAAGCCAATACCAATATCTTACTGGATACATCCAGAGTCACACAAATGCATTATTTAAAGATATAAAAGTAACCCCTCTAAGATATAAAACCAGGAATGGGTTGAAGGGGTTGGTTGTCTCTGGAGACCAGATTGGGGACAGGGAAGTGGAGAACTGGGGATTGTTGAGACCATTATACATGATAAACTCTTCTATACTGATGGTGCTTTTTTTTTTTTTTTTTTTAACCATGTGCCCATGTAATTTTGATAAAATATTTAAAAAATTTTAAAAAATAATACAGCAGGAAACATCTTTGTGCATAAAGAATTGTTGCCATTTTTTGTTACGTTCTCATGCTGTATTCTTACAATTTCTGTGTTAAACATTGCTGATACAAATTTGTTTCCAGAAAGTGCAGGTTGTTCAACAGAGTGACATGTAAACTATCAAGCACATAGCAGGTACTCAGTACATATTAGCTAGAAACAAAGAAATCACTCAGTGCTATGTCCAGATTCTAACCCCTTCCCAGTAGTTGCCACAAGGAAGTGCAGCTCTCTGGATGATATCCCTCTGGGCTTTTGCTAATACAAATACTACTGCAGTGAGCAGCCTGTGCCAATATCAATTCCAGTTTTTGGCAGTGTGTACTTGGGATAGATTCCTAGAAATGGGTAAATGCACATGTAATTTGGCTAGATAATGTCATGTTCCCCTCCACAGGGACTGTAGCATTTTCCACTTCCTCAGTAATGTGTGAGCAGGCTTTTTCCCCATATCTTCACCAAGAGAAATTATTTTCCAACTATGAAATTTATACAGTGAGAAATAATCTCTCAGTGTAGTTTGAATTTACATTTCTGTAACTGCCACTGCCCATTCCAAGCTTCCTTTGCCCTTTGCCAGCACTTCAGCTGGTCTAGCTGCTTGTTAAGTGGTGATGCAGACCTTTGTCCCTGAAAGCTCTGAGCCCTTGGTCACCTTGCCCTTGTCAAGCCATGGGTCCCTCATTGCCCATTCAGTGTTATTACAGCTGATAGATGCACCAAGATGCATCTTAGGGAATCCCCTGAGCTCCAGACTTTCTCCTTTTTATCCATGTTAAGTGTCCACAACCAGATCTTTTTGTGAAAATCAGTGTTGATTATACTCTGCCAGCATAGTAAATCCATTTTTGCTTTCTGAACCACTGATCCCAAAGTGACCAGGTAGCGGTTATATCTTCAGGTCAAGTGGAACCTTCCTGTGTCTCTTGACAGAAGAGCTCACCTCTTCTTGCAAACTAGGACTTATATCCAGCAGAGCCTAAAGCTGTAGGAGCACAAGGCAAAATGTCTGCAAGTGGGTCACTGGAAATGACGGTAAGAGGAGCCACTCCTCCTCCTGCCCTTTGGTTCCTAACCTCTGTATTCCAACAAATGAAGACAGAGCACCACATAATAGCTATTGGTTCCATGTATATTTCATACCCTCTAGGTGCCCTGACCCTACGGGATGTCATCTCCAGGCTAGTGCCTTTGCTAAGCCTTTCAGACCAGGTAATTCCTGGTCTGAATTCTACAGTGGACCAATGGATCCTGTGGGAATGTGCCCACTGTCATACTTTCTTCATCACAAAATGAGGGCCTTTAGGCTCAGGCATGCGAGGCAGGGTTCTGTCTCAGGAAATCAGAAACACTGGCAGCTCTGCATTGGTGCTGGCAGAGCTGCTGTAGGCAGGGAAGGCAAACTCACATCCAGAGATAGTTTAAGTTTATTTTTTTCTTTTACACTGGACATAGAAGTTTTTAATTAAATCATCTCTTACAGAAACCTCAATACAACTCTTAAAAAATGGAATCAAACCCAAATGGCTGCAGTAAAACTTACTTTTATAACATTAACATATGAAGGCTAGTTAACAAAATACATCCCCCAGCAAAGAACAAACTAAGTCAAATTTGCTCCACGAGTTATTTTTGGCTATTTAACAGACTTCTACATCATAATACACACATCAGGTTGTCTAGATAACAGGACAGACTACAACATTTCCACAAACAAAAAAGGGAGGGTAGGACGGGCATGGTGGCTCGTGCCTGTAATCCCAGCACTTTGCGAGGCGGAGGCGGGTGGATCACCTAAGGTCAGGAGTTTGAGACCAGCCTGGCCAACATGATGAAACCCCTTCTGTACTAAAAATACAAAAAATTAGGTGGGTGTGGTGGTGCATGCCTATAATCCCAGCCACTCGGGAGGCTGAGGCAGGAAAATCACTTGAACCCAGGAGGCGGAGGTTGTAGTGAGCCGAGATCACACCATTGCACTACAGCCTGGGCGACAGAGCGAGACTCCGTCTCAAACAAACAAACAAAGGGAGGATCATTTAAGCCTATCGCAGCAATCGTGGCTGCAGCTCAAAATGGCACAACCGGCCCGAACCCAGAGATAGTTTAAGTTTCTATAAGGAAAAAATCACTTCCCCTTCCAGGTTAGAAGGGGTCTGATATAATCAACTTATTTGATCTTCTCCAGAGATGGAGCCTTCCTGGGGACTCCTTTGTTGGCCCATTAGATAACTGGCAGAGGCAGTGGCTAGAGCAGCCTTGGTGAACAGGAGCCATGCCACTGAGCCAGTGCTTAGCCTCCATCCCCACCACTGTCACTGCTCCATTCATGGCTCCATTGCTCAAGCACAGGAGTGGTTAAGGACAGAGGCTGGCTGATATCCACCAGAGAAGTCAGCCTGTCCAGCGACTTGCTGAGTACTTCTTCTGAGGTAGAGGCTTGCAAGCAAACATTGATGTGAGACACAGACATCTTGACTCTCAGTGTCCACTTCTGCAGGTCCATCCATGTGCCTCTTCCCAGTCTTCAGATGGTGCATCTTTCAGCAGCCAGCCAGTGATTGACCACTGCTCAGGAGTAAGTGTATGTCTCTACCTTAGGCCACTTCTCACTCCACAAAATGCTTACAACCAAATGCACTGCTCTTCGCCTACTAGGAGGATTTTCCTTTGACACAGCCTTTAGTGATCACCTGCCTAGGGCTATTGTGTGGCAGCAGTTCATTTTCAGCTCACACCAGCCTACAGGTGAACCTACCCATACAGGAACCAGGCCTGGATGTTTTCTTCCTCCATCATCTGGTCATAGGGAAGCCCCATGAGGCCCTAAGTGTGAGCTGCAGGAGAGACATCAGTGCAACAGGTTACGTGACAGTGGCTCTGAGCCACCTGCTGTGTGACTTGTGCCTTCTAGAGCTCCTCAGGCCTGGATGTACCATTTCTATCAGACAGTGGATTGCTGCAATGCCTGCCTAATCTTATCATGACTTGATGAATCTAACAATACCGAGTTTATGACAGGCAGCTCCTGTCTTGAAATCACTTGGTGTCTGTTCCATGGTCAGTGACCACTAGGGCCTAGAAGTACACCAGAAGCTTCTTTTTGAATGCATAGTTCTCTGCTGTGGAAGGGATGGCCTAGCTAGAAGTCTGTATCATCATTTCCTACTGCGACCTGCCAGAGACTCCACCCAGCAACTCTATCTCCATGGATATCTCTAACACTATAGCCAAGTAGCAAACCAGTTGGCACTGCAACCTGGTCCTAATGCAGAGCCCTCTCTTCCTTGGGGCCCCACTTGAAATTGTTAAACCTCTGATTACTTGGTAAATGGATTGGGATAGTATTCTCAAAGTGGCATATGCTGCCTCCAAAATCCAAAGCACCCGTCAAACATGTGTGTCTTGCTTAGTGATAAGGAGTATAAGGTGCAATAACTTGTTCTTTATCTCAGAAGGGATGTCTCAGCATGTCTCAGAGCAGGACCCTCTACAACCTTCACCTATGTAACAGGCTCCTGAATCTTTGTAGGGTTTATCTACCATCCTCTGACACATATGTGTCTCATTAGGACATTCAGAATAATGCCATATTCCTATCTTCCAGGTCCAATTTGCATGATGTCACCAATGTAGTGGATCAGAGTGATGTTTTGCAGAAAGTCAAGATGAGCAAAGTCTTAGCAGATTACACTGTGACAGAGAGGAGAATTAACATAGGCTTAGGGCATGGCTGTGAGTGAGTATTATTACTCTTTTCATATACATGCAAACTGCTTTTGGTTTCTAATTGATTACTAAGGGGGATTGAAAAAGAACACATTAACAGAGTTAAAGCCAAGATGCCAGAGGCTGTGCTGATCTAGTCCAATAAATATATTGTATTCATCATAAAAGCAGCATTTCTGACAACCACGTGAATCCTGTGGTTACCACATCATCTGTTGGATGATCCGCATAGATTTTGCAGATATTAATACAGGTGAATTAAATGGAGAATGTCATGGGGACCATCACCCCAGGATCCTTTATGGTTTTTTTTTATGTTTTTGTTTTTGTTTTTGTTTTGAGACAGAGTCTCACTCTATCGCCCAGGCTGGAGTGCAGTGGCGCGATCTCGGCTCACTACGAGCTCCACCTCCCAGGTTCACACCATTCTCCTGCCTCAGCCTCCCGAGCAGCTGGGACTACAGGAGCCTACCACCATGCCTGGCTAATTTTTTGTATTTTTTAGTAGAGACGGGGTTTCACCGTGTTAGCCAGGATGGTCTCGATCTCCTGACCTCGTGATCCACCCTCCTCGGCCTCCCAAAGTGCTGGGATTACAGGAATAAACAACCATACCCGGCCATCCTTTGTGTTTTTAAGGGTGACATTAATTTCTGAGCCCAAACAAATTTCCAACCTGCAGATTCAGGACTAAATAAATGGTTTTAGTTTTAAGCTACTATTTGGGACATGGTGCCATGCAGCAAAAACTGCATTGGATATGCATATTGGGAATACAGAAGCAAAATCTGGACAGGGAGTATAGATTTCAGAGCCACAAGATGAAGTCAAAGAAGTGGGCGAGACCACCCTGGAAACTCATGTAAAGTAAAAACAGCTTGAGATTCCAAAACTCCACATTCCCAACTGAATTCAGTATTCCCATCTCAGAAAATGTCACCAGCATATACCCCAGCAGCCAAGTGGGAGACAGAGACTTTCGCAGCACACATCATGTCTTTGGTGGTCTGGCCCTGCCAGCTTCATCTCCCTCCTTCAGGCACCCTACTCCAGCAAACGGGACTCTCCGATGCTCCCAAAATTTACTATGCTCGCCTCCCAGCACCATGCTATTGCCCATGCACCTTCTTCTATCTGGAATGCTCTTCCCAGCTCCTTCTTCATATATTTAACTGCCATTTCCATTTCCATCTCATATGTCGCTACCTCTGGGTAGATTTCCATGACCACCTTCCACCAAGAGTTAGCTTCTCCTCCTTCCACACCCTTTTTTTTTTTTTTTTTTTTTTTTTGAGACGGAGTCTCGCTCTGTCGCCCAGGCTGGAGTGCAGTGGCCGATCTCGGCTCACTGCAAGCTCCGCCTCCCGGGTTCACGCCATTCTCCTGCCTCAGCCTCCCGAGTAGCTGGGACTACAGGCGCCCGCCACCTCGCCCGGCTAGTTTTTTTGTATTTTTTAGTAGAGACGGGGTTTCACCAGGTTACCCAGGATGGTCTTGATCTCCTGACCTCGTGATCCGCCCGTCTCGGCCTCCCAAAGTGCTGGGATTACAGGCTTGAGCCACCGCGCCCGGCCTTTTTTTTTTTTTTTTTTTTTTTTAGACACAGTCTCACTCAGTGCAGTGGTGCAATCTCAGCTCACTGCAACCTCCACCTCCTGGGTTCAAGCAATTCTCCTGCCTCAGCCTCCCAAGTAGTTGGGACTACAGGTGCCCACCACCATGCCTGGCTAATTTTTGTATTTTTAGTAGAGACGGGGTTTCACTATGTTGGTCAGGCTGGTCTTGAACTCCTGATCTTGGGATATGCCCGCCTCAGCCTCCCAAAGTGCATGAGCCTCTTTGGGAGGCCTCCTCATTCCACATCTTTCTGTGCACAGACCACCATAGCACACAATATTGAGATGATTGCTTTATCTCTGCCAGCCCTTTCCATCCTCCCCACCAGACTGAGGTGGCCTGAAAGACAAGGACTGTGCCTTTTATATCTCCAGGCATCTGTGCTTACATATAATCAAGAACTTAGAGTGTCTCCCTGGAAACAAATAAATCTAAGCTGGGTCCTACTTGAGATGGGGAGATTTCAGAATGGCCAGTCTGAGTTAATATCAAGTCTGGTTTCTTTTTCCTCTCTTCCTTCTACACAGCGTATAGTGATCACTGTTGATGGACTGATGTAACACTCATTCTTTCATTGTCAAGCCACTTTTCCTTTGTCTCCTTAACTATAGAGGCAGAAAACCTACATAGTTGATTTCCCAGGCTCTCCTGCATTTAGGTGTGGCCACATAACAACATGTGGCCGACAAGGCGAAGCAGAGGCTCCTGGGAAAGTTTTTGCTTTTCTGATCAAAAGGACATTGGGGCTGACCTTTCCCTTTTTCCCGTCTTCCTGCCAGGAATAGAAATACAAAGCCTGGAACTTCACCAGCTGTCTTGCACCTTGAGGCAACAAGCAAACACACTAAGGGTGGTCTGAGTCCCTGAGGGCTTTCAGAAGCTTTGCCCCAGCCTCAGAGGCCTATCTCCAGGCCACTCCTGATGTGAGGTATCTAAGTGCCCTGATTATTGAAGCCATTCCTAACTGAGACAGAGCACCCAGAGTCACAGGAACAAGCTGCCTGAAGACTATTCAAGTCAAGGTCATGCTGGAACAGAGTTAAAGAGAAACCTATCAATTAACAAATACATAGGGGCTTGTTTCCCTTCAGCTCTTCGTACTGTGGGGGAGACCTGGAAACAAGAGAGGTAGCCTCTGTTCTGAAAGTGTTGACAGTGGAGTGGGAAGCGGTCTGATGAAAGAACACATTCAGCAGCACACAGTTAATTGCTGGATACCATAAAGCTCGTGGGCTTTGCAAAGCGAAAGCGCCTTGATATGGAAGGCTTCCTGGAGGACGAGAGGCTGGACCAGGCCTTCAGAAGTTGAGTAGGATGTGTTGAGCTGTCATTAGTCTGTCTGTGATCTCTGCCTGGAGAGGCGGGTGAGCTGAAGGAGGCAAGCTGCTTGGCGAGCCCCCAGGGCACAATAGAGGCTCGGTGGGTGTTAACATCCTGGTGATCCTCCGCACAAGGTGATTTAGAAAAATGTTTTTCTCCTTCTCAGATTCATTCACTCAACAAATATATTTATTAGGCCTTTACTACAGATGAGGAACTGCTGTAGATGCTATAAATATACCTGTGGACAGAACACACACGGTTCCTGACCTCAAAGAGCTTCTGTTCTAATGAGGGAGACAGGTGATAAATGTTAAAAAACAAAAAACAAAAAAACCTCAAAGCTGGAGGGGGCAGGATTAACCAACTCAGGACTGGGCAGCTGTCTTTCTTTCCTCAAGGTTTCTGTCTTCCCTGATGGGTTGCACATATGTGTTATGTTGCCCAAGAAACTCATCAGACAGCCCTGCTTCCTGGAGCACACGGGAAATAGTGGCCTGGCCCTCGCCAGCTGCGGGTACCTGCGCAGCCTCCACACTGCAGGCCAGTCCTGTGTCTCTTCATCCAGAAGGGCCCTTTCCTTCTTCCTCTACATGGGGAATCCTTCCTCCTTGGCCAGAACTGAGCTGTTTGCAGTAGATCATCCCAAACTGTGAGACTCTGCAGGGTGAAAGGGGGCACTATTATAATCACACCAAACAACGGGCAAACCAAGACATGTGATCTCCTATCGAGAGCTCAGTTCTGATGTTTCATCCTGCAGATATCATTCCCTATGTTAGATTGTCATTTTCTAAACTGTGTTCTGGGGAACATCTGGGAGACCTCAATAGAAGTTTCAGAAAAACAAAAACAAACTGAAAATCCCACACTGAAATGATTTTGAGAAAGTTTCAGTTAACCTGAGGCGAACAGATTTCCTTACTGCAGGGCTCCCAAAATGAAAATGTATTGGTAAGAGGATAGCATGTCATGTTTCCCAAACTCATTTGCCCATGAAGTCCTTTGTGCAGAGATCATTTCATGGAAGTAACACACTTTGAGAAATCCTGTCCTAGACAAATAGAATTGTTCCCAGAGTTTATGCTTACCCCTGTCCTGGTGTTTAGTATGAATCTATGAATATTAGGACGAAGATGGGCTCATGTCCAACTCTGCTTCTTTCCAGCTGGTTACCCTTTTGCATCAGGATGCTTTTGGCTGCAAGTAACAGATATCAGTAGGTATTATGGTTTATCACTCTTGTCAACTAATAAGAAATAAAACCAACACTGTGAAGCGGCAAACACAAGAGAAGACTTTTTAATCAGGGTCTTAAAGGATTGCAATTTGGGAGTCACAAATTTAGCAAGCAGCTAAATCATGTTCTGTCCAGGCGAGGTTGGGCAGGAGCTTATGAAAGTTTACTGTAAGTCTACACAGGGGAAGAATTTGGCAGAGTCCACGTCGGTGTGGCTGGCTGACAGTTTAGAATGCCTCTTCGGTGACGATTAGCTGAATTTGACGCCACTGTCTCCCCAGGAAATTTACGATCAGTCCTAGTAGAAAGAGTTCAAATCAAATGCAGCTGCTTCTTAAGAATGTTGGTGACTTGGCCCAGTTGAACAGGTGAAATTCCAGCTGAGTGTGTATGTGATTGAGGCCCAACTCCTCATGCCCTCCTGGCTCCTTTTTAGAGGCCTCTGACATAACCATCTCCATTTTGGATTTCATTTTACACTCTTCCAACAAGAACTCCTGAGCATTGCACAGAATTTTCCTCAAAGGCCCAGAGGTCCATTTCTTCTGTCATCTTCAGCCTGTTGTTTGTCTCCAATCATGGTCCAGGATGGCTACATCAGATCCAAAAATAACTCACAGAAGACATCCAAAGGGGGCATTTCCTGCCACATATGTCTTTACCATTTATTCTTACCAAGAAAAGCGTTTTCCAGATGCCACCTCACACACACACACACGCACGCACACGCACACAGCCTACCCACACACCCCTATAGAAGCCTTTTCCTCAGGTCTCAGTGACCAAGCATCCCAGTTTGCCCAGGGCTGAGGGGTTTCCAGGAGGCAGTACTACTAGTACTAAACCTGGGACATTCCTAGGCAAGCTTGGACAAGTTGGTAACCGGATTGGAATGGACCATGTGACTGTCTAAACCACAGTATCACCATGATTGGTTTAGACTAATCAGGAATACACCCTAAGGCTAGAAAGGAGGCCAGCTTTCCTGAATATGGAATGATAAATGGCCCAAAAAACCTACTTTCTTACAGTGAGGAAAAGGGGTAAAGGCTATTGGGTAAGTAATCAACAGGGTTGCCTTCTCTGTAAAAATTCTCTCCTCATGCTGTTGTTATGAAGATTAGATGAAATGATATGCAATAGTTCCTCACATAGAGAAACAATGATAGAGCATCTTTTTTTTTTGAGACAGGGTTTTGCTCTGTTGCCCATGCTGGAGCGCAGTGGCATGATCATAGCTCACAATAGCATATAGTATCTTTTTATTAGGTACTTATGTATATGCACTATGCTAAAACTATCACATGCAGTAAAGGCATTGCATGTGTTAGGTCACTACATCCATACAATATCCTAAGGAACAGGGATGTGAATCCTATTTTACAGATGTTCCTGAGACATAGAGAGGTTAAGTGATTTACCCAAGGTCAAGCAGCTAGTAAGCAGTCAAGCCAGGTCTCAAACCAAAGTCTGTCTGACGCCATGATGTCCCTCTTTTTAAAATAATTAATCTTACTGTATTACATTCTAACTCTTTTTTTGTTTGTTTTTTGTTTTTTTGAGACAGAGTCTCGCTCTGTCACCCAGGCTGGAGTGCAGTGGTGCAATCTCGGCTCACTGCAAGCTCCACCTCCTGAGTTCATGCCATTCTCCTCCCTCAGCCTCCTGAGTAGCTGGGACTACAGGTGCCCACCACCACACCCGGAGAACTTTTTGTATTTTTAGTAGAGACGGGGTTTCACCATGTTAGCCAGGATTGTCTCGATCTCCTGACCTCGTGATCCGCCCACCTTGGCCACCCAAAGTGCTGCGATTACATGAGTGAGCCACTGCGCCCAGCCTACATTCTAATTCTTTTAAATATGGTTTCTCCAGCATGATGTACAAGCTGATTTCCCATTATTCTGAATATATTTTATTTCTCAACAAGGCAAATTGCCTGAAAGCAAGGAATGCTTGTTTACTTTTTTTTTTTTTTTTTGAGACAGAGTCTTGCTCTGTTGCCCAGGCTGGAGTGCAGTGGGGCAATCTCGGCTCACTGCAAGCTCCGCCTCCCAGGTTCACACCATTCTCCTGCCTCAGCCTCCTGAGTAGCTGGGACTGTAGGTGCCAGCCACCACGCCCGGCTAATTTTTTGCATTTTTTTTTTTTTTTTTTTTTTTAGTAGAGATGGGGTTTCACCGTGTTAGCCAGGATGGTCTTGATCTCCTGACCTCATGATCCGCCTGCCTCAGCCTCCCAAAGTGCTCAGATTACAGGCGTGAGCCACCGTGCCAGGTCGCTTGTTTACTTTTATAAAGACTATTACATAAAAAGAACGTTATGTGAAAAAAGATACAGATACTAATAAATCAATCAGTGTATGTCTTTGAACATTGTCAATTGTAAAACTTCCCAAGATATGATGATTCTTTAATCATAGTACCTTGAATGTGAGGATGTGGCCTTGTGCCCTGAGCCTAAGCAGGTTCCTTAAGGAAAAATTCCCCAGTTGAGTTTTCTTCCTCCAAATTACAATTGTCTTTAGTCACATGACCAAGAGGATCATGAGATGTGTCCTTGTTAATGACCAGCTTTTCGCTCCCATGTAGGGATGGTGGGCCCACTTTCCATTCCAGGTCCTTCAATATCTGAACATTCTGTGTCAACAAGTGGGGTCAGATATTTCTCAGCTTTGGTTAATCTTTGCTTCAGTTTCTCCTGCATTGACTCATAGCCAGCCAGGATTCAGGCAAAACTTGTTTTCAGGAGGTCTGCTGACCCCTCCATTCAGATGGTCCCCTCTTCAAAATCTTTAGACTCACTTCTGGCATCTGCAGTATTTATATTCACATCCATATTTAATCAAGATTTGCTTCCCTTTCTCTTCCAGCAGAGCTTTGACATTTGGGTACTCAGAGCTTCCATGAGGTCATCTTCTGAGAGATGGAACAAGTCTGTAGCTGACACTTTAAATATTTGCCATTCTTTGATTACCAGTTCTGCTGCCTTTAATGTTAATGCTGACCTCTCTGGGCATGGTGGCTCAAACCTGTAATCCCAACGGTTTGAGAGCCCAGGGTGGACAGATCATGTGAGCCCAGGAGTTCCAGACCAGCCTGGGCAACGAGATGAAACCCCATCTCCACAAAAAATACAAAACAACTAGCTGGGCGTGGTGGCATGCATCTGTCGTCCCAGCTACTCAGGAGGCTGCGGTGAAGAATTGCTTGAGCCTGGAAGGTGGAGATTGCAGTGGCCCAAGATCATGCCACTGCACTCCAGTCTGGGCAATAGAGTGAGACCCTGTCTCAAAAAAAAAAAAAAAAAAAATTGCTTACCTCATCAAAGTAGCTGCCATCACTCAGTACCACAAACTGAGTGATTCCATCATCTCTTTAGCTGCCACCATGACGAGTTTGCCTCCTTTGATTGTGTACATCTCTCATCCAATGTCCCCTTTCTTACAAATGTAATCTCCAGACTGGGCGCAGTGGCTCCATGCCTGTAATCCCAGCATTTTGGGAGGCCGAGGCAGGCGGCTCACTTGAGGCCAGGAGTTCAAGACCAGCCTGGCCATCATAGTAAAACCTCGTCTCTACAAAAAATACAAAAACAAAACAAAACAAATGCCAGGCATGGTGTCGCATGCCTGTAGTCTCAGCTACTCAGAAGACTGAGGCAGGAGAATTACTTGAACTCAGGAAGCAAAAATTGCAGTGAGCTGAGATCACACCACGGCACTCCAGCCTGGGTGACGGAGCAAGACTCCCATCTCACCAAAAAAATAAATAAATAAATAAATAAATAAAAATAAAAAAATTAAAAAGAGCCAATATTCTGGGTAATTACACTGAAGTTCATCAAAACAGGCCTTGGCGGCCGAGTGTGGTGGCTCACGCCTATAATCCCAGCACTTCGGGAGGCCGAGGCTGGCAGATCACGAGGTCAGGAGATTGAGACCATCCTGGCTAACACAGTGACACCCCGTCTCTACTAAAAAATACAAAAAATTAGCCAGGCGTGGTGGTGGGCACCTGTAGTCCTAGCTACTCTGGAGGCTGAGGCAGGAGAATGGTGTGAACTCGGGGGGCAGAGGTTGCAGCGAGCTGAGATCACGCCACTGCACTCCAGCCTGGGCAACAGAGCGAGACCCTGTCTCAAAAAAAAAAAAAAAAAAGAAAAGAAAAAAAACAGGCCATCTCAGTAACCATAACCCAGGTCTACATTTAAGAGGTTTGGTAATGCAAAACAGCCAGTTGTAATATGTGTTTCCTGAGGGGTCAATAAATGTAACTTCTTTCTTCTCCAATTTATTATAAAGGATACAACTCAGGAATAGCCAAGTGGAAGAAATGTATCATATGTAGGAAGGGGGTGGAGTTTCCATGCCCTCTCCAGGTGTTTCACCCTCCCAGCACCTTGATGTGTTCACCAGCCCAGAGCATCAACCATGGTGCCCTCTTAATCTCTCTACACTCTTCCCACAGTTGTGCATCCAACGTTAACTTCTTTCCCATTAATCTCCAGCACCTGGTACAGATAGCAAGCATTCATTAAATATTTTAAAAATGAGTACATGGTAACAGCTGACATTTCTGCAACTATTATGGTTTATAAAGATCTTTCGTGTGAACTCAGGATTTTCTCCCCCAGATCTGGTCCTCTTTCATGGCTTCTTCTCCTAGCAAATGGCACCGACATCTATGCAGTCGCACAAACCAGAAAACGGAGTCACCAGACCCTCTCTTTCTGTTCCACACATCATATCCAGCCCATGACCAAGAGCATCTCTCAAATCTGTGCATTTCTCTCTCTCCTCCATGACTTCAGGCCAAGGGATGATTATGTTCTCACCTGGGCTGTTGCAGGAGCTTCCTGCCTGGTCCTCCCATTACAGTGAACCTATTTCCAGACTCTTCTCTGTGCTGCAGACACCAGGTTCTGACCAGGTCACCTGCCTACTTAAAACCCATAATGCTCACTCCTTTTGGGATAAAGCCCAAACTCCTTAACGCAGCCTGGCCTCTGCCTGTCTCCCTTGCCTCATCTTACCAACAATCCTCTCTGCTTCATACTCTACAGCCACCCCAACCATGGAAGCTCCATTCCCCTTCCTACATACCTTGCCCTGTGCATTTCTGCCACTCGGCTACTCCTGAGTTGTATCCTTTATAATAAATTAGTAAAGCTTCTTTAAATTCTTCCTTCTTGTTGGGCTTCATCCTGCCTCCAGATCTTTGCATAAACGATTTCTTCCCCTCTTTGCCTCTTATACCTCAGGTGTTAACTCAGACGTCTCTCCCTCTACTGTGACCCCTGACCACCATCATTAGGTCAAATGCCCTCACATAGACTCTTGTGGCATCACCTACTTTTCCTTAATGGCCCAGTTGCAGTTTTATTTTTGCTTTGGTTTTATTTGATTAGTGTCTGTTTCTTGGCTAGTCTGTGGGCTTGCTGTCTGGTTTTGTTTACCTCTGCAGCCCTTCCAATCCCTGGTCAGGGACAGCGCATAACGTGTTTTCAATAAACACATGTTGAATTAATCCATTCACATTTCACTCAGGTTATTGTGAGCTCCCTCAGGGCAAGACCCCTGCCTTAATTCTGTCTCCCCTATCGCCAGGCAGTGAGCGCAGGGCTGGGGCTGGGGAGGTGTGTAATTAGCATTCTGTGAGGGATAGATGACCACATGGCTGATGGATGGGAGTGCTTATAGAAACAACCTGTCAGGGAATGAGGCAAGCAGGCCAGGAAATGTGAAAGAGCTGCAGAAAGATGTGGTCTAAGGTGGCTGCAGCCATGGCCTGATTGGGGAGGGAGGGTCTGGAGCATAAATCATAGATGGCACCGAGCAGTTGCACCCCCTTGAGTCAAGGGGGCCAGGGTCTTGTGTGTACATCCCAGATGGTCTTCGGGGATTGGGCTATCCGGCCAGCTGGACCCAAGATGCCAAGCTGGAAAATTATGGTCATCAGCTAAGTCTCCTCCTCTCTCCCATCCATCTGTGTCCTGTGACCTGAGGGGTCTCTTCCTGATCCACTCACTGTGTTGGTTTCCTAGGACTGCTGGAACTATCACAAACTGGGTGACTTCAAGTAACAGAAATGTATGGTCTCACACCATACAGAAGATGGTCTCTGCCTCCATCTTCGCATGGCCTTCTTCCTGTGTGTATCTGTGTTATTTCCCTCTTCTCACAAGTCTTCTTACACCAGATGCTGGATTACAGCCCACAACAATCCAATATGATCCATCTTAACTTGATCACACCTTCAAAAAAACATCCTCTTTCACACTCATAGATAGTAGAGGTTAGGACTCGCATAGATCTAGAGACTGGAGGACATAGTTCAACCCACAACAGCTATTAACCTGGAGTGCTACAGTTGCCTGTTTTGAACCCAAGTCTCTTCTGCTCTTCTGTGTCTGAATATATTTTATTTTCCATTGGTGATATTTTAGAATTTATTTGATGGCAACGTAGTATAAATCTGGTTCTTTTTCTCTGACCTACTTTTATATGCCCCACTCATAGTGAATGTCATTTTGCATCCTGGAACCTGCCAGTGTCCTGGAAGCCAGTTTGTTTTGATCCATGTTCAGCCGATCATGCAAGCAGGATTCCGTCGTGAACATGATTTCCGTTGATGGGAGGCCTGGCTGTTTGTCATGCAGGCATGGTTTTGCTGGGCAGACTGTTTTCTTCTGTTGAATGAGGTGACTTGCGTGGCCATGATCACCACTGAGATAGTACTGAAGCACTGCAGGCCAGCCCAGGGTTCCTGAGTAGATGAAATCGCTCAGATTGGATTTTTAATAATAAATGAGTCACATGTCATTTAAGCTTTCAGTGAATTTTTGTTGAGTCCATACTCAGTCTCAGGTTCTGTGTTGGGTTCTAAGGACATAAAAATGAACTAGATTTAGCCTCTCCCCTCAAGGAACTCAGGCTGTATTAGAGAAGACAGGCAATTACAACCAATGGGATCAGTACTTCAAGAAAGCTGCACCAGTCAGCATTCTTAGCTGTGTACAGCATACAGGTTTAAGCAGAAGGAGAAGAGAACTAGGCTTAGTGCTGCACAGCCAAAGACAACAGGGCCAGAGACAATGCAGCTAGGCAAAACGCCCAACTATGTCACAGGAATTTTTAGTGGAAACAACACTACGTGTAACTTGGCACCTATGTGAGGTTCTGGATATTAGAAACTCCCCCATGGGCAGCCCTGAAATACCCAGACACCTCTGTCACAGCTCCTTTCCAGATGATTCTATCCACCTGCATGCAGTCATCAATGCCTATCCAACTGCATGCAGTCATCAATCCACCTCCACATCTGACTGGAGAACTTTCGTGATGGAACTCAGGTCACACATGAAACCCAAGCTATAGAGGATCCTAGGAAATGCCTTTATAGTTTTCCAGCTTCTATAACAGGAAGTCTGTCTAGAAGTGATTGGGCAAGTAGGTAATTGTATCTGCTATTTGGGAAAAATATATGCACCAGTGAGTTGGGCCAGATCACGGAGAGTTTGCTTGGATACAAAGATTGGTAAGAATGGTGATTCAGACCAGGGTTCAAGGCTGCTTTCACTTTGGTTCACTGCTGAGAGAGCAAATAAACTGGTAGAGGTAGAGATACAAGTATGAAGGTAGCTGCTTGATGTCACCCTGCCTCCTCATACAGGTGCACTTGGAGCCAAACGGTCAAAGCAGAGCAACAAATCCACCAGGGCAGGGGAGCCCATGCTGCCCACTGGCAACCCTTTATTCTGCTGGGCTGAGGGGAGGGTCCGCATCAGCACTGCTGGCATGAAGTGGATTTCTTGTTTTGCCAGTGTCAACTTCTGTGCCCCCCTCTCTCTGCATCATCAAGCCTATTGTAATGTGG
The DNA here is from genome assembly GCF_009764315.1 of Trachypithecus francoisi. NCBI lineage: Eukaryota > Metazoa > Chordata > Mammalia > Primates > Cercopithecidae > Trachypithecus > Trachypithecus francoisi. The sequence goes on from NW_022681473.1 coordinate 63,316,986, forward strand.
CCTTGACCCACCACAGCCACAGAAATATTTGAGTGATCAATATCAATATTCAATTGTGATTGTATCCCAATATTACTGGCTAAAAGTGAAGTTGGAGGAAGGATAATGTCTATGTTAAAGCTTCTGGGATTTTTTCCTTTTATATCCTTTTTTCTTATATATATATGATATAGAAATAGAAACAGAATTTACCTTTGGTAACAAGTTGATCAATTATTTGGCACAAATATTTTAAGAGACATTTTGACTACTCAGTAGTAAATCCAAAATCTTATTCTGATATGAAGGAGGTCTAAAGGTAAATTCAAAATCTTATTCTGATATGAAGGAGGTCTAAGCAATGAGATGCTAATTTGTTCTGCATTAAAATGTAAGAGTTGACTGAGAGGCATATCCTAAACTATAGAGACAGAGGGAAACTAGTTTTCCACCTCACCAGGCATCAGATAAGAAGGTGGAATGCCCTGACTCCAGGTAGGGACACATTCTTGGTGATAGATTAGAAGCTAGAGAAAAAGGTTCTACCAGGGACCCTTCTCTTCCAAGGAAGTATGTTAACTTTAAATTCCAAGGACAAGAATATAGTGGCTAACTTAAAATATTTTCCCTATCTCTGCATTATGATTTCTTTCCTGTTATCCCAGGATTTTAGTAGAATTTTGTAGAATTTTCTTACCATGATTTGGGAATTATGGGAAACGCTCTTATCTATACTTGATGAAGTTAGATTGAGGAAAGGCAAAATCATCACAGATTCAAGAAATACTACTTGAAAACCACACACAAAAAAAGACATACTATGAATCTCAAACAGGACAAATACAAAGAAAACCACATCTAAGTACATTGTGATAAAACTTCTGCAAACCAAAAATAAAGATAAACTGTTTAAAGCAGCCCGAGAAAAACATGTATTGCTTTCAAAGGAGCAATAATAAGACTGATGGCTGACTTTTTATCAGAAACAATAGAAGTCCAGGGGCCGGTAATCCCAGCACTTTGGGAGGAAAGGCGGGCAGATCACAAGGTCAGGAGATCGAGACCATCCTGGCTAACATGGTGAAACTCTGTCTCTACTAAAAATACAAAAAAAGTAGCCAGGCATGGTGGTGGGCACCTGTAGTCCCAGCTACTTGGAAGACTGAGGCAGGAGAATGGCGTGAACCCGGGAGGCGGAGCTTGCAGTGAGCTGAGATCTCAACACTGCACTCCAGCCCGGGCAACAGAGCGAGACTCCATCTCAAAAAACAAACAAACAAACAAACAAAAAACAATAGAAATGAAGAAATAAATTATAATATATTCATACAATAGTATATTCAAAACATAAATACATATACAAGAGTTTCCTAGAAACATTGTTCCTAAGAGCCAGAAGTTTCATATCCAATGTCTATTCACATTCAAACATGGAGTACTCTACAGCAATACAAATTAATGAAATAGACATGCACTCCCATCCAAAATAGGCTAATAAATACTAAATTTACCCTCCTGTCTAAAATCATAAACAAAAAAGGGGCAAAATCTATGAAATGAAGGTTTTCAAGGCATTGCATATCAGGCAATGACTGTGACTCCTAAGAAGTAGGAAACGGATGTGGTGAGCCCCACAGTACTCCACTTACTGCCTGGAGAGAGTTTCCACACCACAGGCTAGGAGAGGGAGCTCAGGGGAACCCCAGAAGTCTCCCTGAGTTGAGGCGATGGAGTTAGGATCTGAGGAGGGCTTGTAAGCTGGAATCCACAGGGCAGGGTGCCACAGAGCCAAAGTTGCCTAGAGAGAGAACTAGAGAGAGAATTTGGAGATTTTCACAGGGCCTCCTTCAGTCTTCAGCTGAGTTTGGATGACTGGGTGCATTTGAATCCTGACTCGGCCACTTTCAGTCAATGAATACACCTGTTTGGACCACATACTCTGTCCCATACTCTGAGTAGGGATGTGGGAAACCGGAGCTGAGGCAGATCGGCTCCTGCCCTTAAGGGGCTCCCAGTCTACCTGGGAAGAGAATCTACGTGCCCCTAACAGGCACACACTGCCCAGGTGGTCTAAACTGAGAGCCAGATAAATGGTTCAGAGGCAGGTGGGAAGAAAAAAGATGACTGGCTACTCCAACCTGCACCAGGTGGGTACAGGGGCACAGTGATTCATGGGAGATAAACCAGGGGCTGGTCTGTAAGGTGATCCCAGCGTGGGGCCTGAGGCTGGACCAGAAACTGGCATTCCTGTGACAGGGCAGAGAACCTGGGCCAGGAAACGAGAGCTGGTACAGCATTCATTTTATAAGAACTTCCAACAGCAAAAGGTTAGACATTAAGTACATAACTTCTTTTTCTTTCTCTTTTTTTTTTTTTTTGAGATGGAGTCTTGCTCTGTCATCCAGGCTGGAGTGCAGTGGCGTGATCTCAGCTCACTGCAAGCCCCGCCTCCCAGGTTCACGCCATTCTCCTGTCTCAGCCTCCCAAGTAGCTGGGACTACAGGTGCCCACCACCATGCCCCGGCTAATTTTTTTTGTATTTTTAGTAGAAATGGGGTTTCACCATGTTAGCCAGGATGGTCTCGATCTCCTGACCTCGTGATTTGCCCGCCTTGGCCTCCCAAAGTGCTGGGATTATAGGCGTGAGTCACCACGCCTGGCTTAAGTACATAATTTTGTTTGAGGAGAAGAGAAGAGTGGCAGGGGAGGAGAGGGATGAAAAGGAATCCATCAGTTAGCAATAAGCAGGAGCTTGGATAGACCTATGATGGTGCCACGCTGTGAACTCAGGAGTAGGATTAGCTCAGCCCTCTGCACCAGCTCTCCCTCTGATCTTTGAGTGATCTTAGAAGTTCCTACTCCTTCTAGGTCTCAGTTTCCTCATCTGACCCTGAAGATGCTCTTTAAGCTCTGTTTGTTCTGAAAGAGGTTTCACTAGTTGAGCTTGTGGGCCCCAGTTTCCCTTGCCTACAAAGGGGACAATAATTCCTGCCCGTCTTTGGGAGAGCCTTCCATTTAAGAGATTGTTCTTTTCTTCAGCCACTACTGAGAGATGAGAAAGCCCCTGGCTGCAGATGCTGCAGGTACCTTCACCTCAACATGCCCTCCCAAACTGAGGGCTGCCCTCTCCACCTGGCCTCAGGAGTTGTTACAGGGTAGCAACTGGGTTTAGACTTCAGGCCAAAGATGGACTTTGGAGTTTGGGGATGCACAGGTGGTGGTTCCTAGGAGCTCTGCACTTTGGAGTTTCAATCCAGGCTCCACCACTTCCTAGCTGGGTGGCCCTAGGCTCTTTAAGCTTCCTTTTCCACATCTGTATGAGGAGATTGCCAGTAGTAAATGAAATAAACACAGGAAAGCACCAAAAATAGGCGTAGCTGATATCCAGACTCAGCCCAGGCTGAGGCCCCCTCCCTCCCTCCTGCCCACACTTGAGGCTTCACCATCCTGACCTCGGCTCAGGACACCTGCAATGATGCCTATGTCTGCTGTGGGAGGCCTGGAAGCACTCATGCTGGGAAACTCACCAGACCTATCCCCCTCTCTGCTCTTCCCCTCCCAACCACACAACATTCCATCCCATCCACCCTGCCTCACCCCAGCTTACAAGCCCAGTCCTGGCCAACATCAACTTGTCCAACACCCTGAACTGAGAGCTGAGCCAGGCCTTGTGGACAGGCAGAGGCTCCCGGGAGCTCTACATGAGGCACTTCCCCTTCGAGGCCCTGCATTTCTACCTGACCTGAGCCCTGCCACTGCTGCAGTGCAGAGACTGCTGTGGGGACCCTGGGAGGTGGTATTCCTGGGTATGGAGAGCCTCCACTTCAAGCTTGGGAGGATAGGGGCCTCTGTCCAACAGGGCCTGTTCACCTCCAGCGGCCTCCAGGGGGTAGTCCTCAGTTTTGGGAATGCTACATTTTTCTCCCTACAGGCCTGCTTCGGAGCTTCTCTCCATGCCCTGTCAGGCTTCCCAAGAGGTGCTACTTCCCTCCGAAAGGTTTTGTGGCTGCCAGCCTCAACTGTGCCTGCCTGTCAGGTGCGTTCTCTCCAAGGTCTGCACAAGCAGCCCGGCTCCCTCATTCATTCTCCATGCGCTCACCCATCTATTCACTCATCAATGCATTGACTCACCCAATCCAGTCACTCTTCAATGTCTTGATTCATTCACTCAGTCATTCTGGCACTTACTCATTCATTCAATGGCCCATCCATTCATTCACCAATTCACTTACTAATTCAATCATTAGCTCGTTTCTACTTTAACTGTTATTCATCTGCCCATTCATCCATTCACATACTCCTTCATTCACTAAGCAAGCATTTAGAAAGGCTTTCTATGGGCCAGGAATCAGACACTCTCTGAAAGGTTCTGCTTCCGGAGACAGATGCATTCTCAAACAAGAACAATTAAGGAACTCAGAGGAGGCTGACTGGGGGCAGGTGTGCTTCTTGTTCCTATGATAGTTGTTCCCCAGACCTCAGGTGCAGAGGGCTGAGATAATTCTACTCCTGAGTTCACAGCGTGGAACCATCATTGGTCCATCCAGGGTCCTGCTCAAGGTTTTTTTTATGAGTTCCTTTTCATCCTCCTTCTCCCCTGCCATTCTTCTCTTCTCCTCAAAAGAAATTATGTACTTAATGTGTAGTATTTTGCCGATGGGAGTTCTTATAAAATGATGCTGTAATTCTGAATCCCTGTATTTTAGTTTAGGTAAATTGTAGTGTATGATAGACCTCATTCTCTTTCTCCCTTTCTTCACTCAGCTGTATGTTTTTAGGATTCATGCTGCTATAGGTATGTCTATGCATTATTTCTACCTGCTAGTAATACCCTGTGGTGTGCATACACCCCCTTTTGCCCATCAACATGCTGTACATTCCGTCGGCATCCTCATTCCTGTGCCCTTTGAGCCTGTGGGAGGATTTCCCTGGGCTATATACCCAGGAGCGGCACTGCTGGTCTAGGGAATCTGGACACTTTGAGTACTGCCATGTTGCTGTCCAGAAGCGCAGCATCAGTCTACATTCCCATGGCCCTGTGTGAAAGTGTCCATTTCCCGGATCCCTCCCCAAAATCGACATCATCTGTCTCTTTGATTTCTGCCGCTCTAACAGGTGTAAAAGATCTTCTTGTTTTCATCTCTGCTTCTCTGATAATCAACGAGTTTGAGCATCTCTTCCATAAATAGCGTATTCTGGGCTTTTCCTATTGGGGTTGCTGTCCTCTTCTTGCTGACTTGTGGGGATTTCTCATCTATTCCAGATATTAGCCTCTTGTCAATTTTGAACATTGCAAATATCATCTCTCCTTCTAGCAGCTCTCTATTAACTTTACCCTTGACATATGTCACTGAACAGAAATCCACAATTTCAATGGAATTGAATTCACAAATGGTTTTTCTTATGATTTGTCCTCCATGCACACAAAGATGTTCTGTGTTTTCTTCTGTTGACCTGGCACTCCTACCTTTCATGTTTAGTCTATAATCTGCCTGACATCCACCTGTGTATGTGATGGTAAGCAGGGATCCAGTCTTCTATTTCTGCATATTACGAGTGAGTTTTCCCAACAATCCATCCTTTCTCCTAGTAGTGGGAGTCCCATTTTTATTGGGTAGTATTGTAAAATTCCTTGTTGTACATATGCTCCCCTCTGAGCTCTCTACTCTGTCCCATTAACCCTTTCGTCTGTCTGGCACCAAAATCACGTTTTTTTCCTACTCTTGTGATGGATTACAATATCACTTTTGGCTGGGTACAGTGGCTCACACCTGTAATCCCAATACTTTGGGAGGCTGAGGTGGGAAGACTACTTGAGCCCAGGTGTTTGAGATCAGCCTAGACAACATAGTGAGACCTTGTTTCTATTTTTTAAATTATAATATCACTCAAAACTCACATTCTTCCTTACTTTCACTTTTCACATTTATCTTGCTATTCACAGATTTTTATTTTTTCATATGTATTTAATAGGAGTTTATTGTGTTGCTCAAGAAACCAGTAGGAATTTGTATAGGGATTGTATTAAATATCTAAATTACTTTTAGGAGAATTAACCTGTAATAATATCAAGTCATTTCATCCAGAGCATAGAATCCTTCTCCATTATTCAAATAATCTCCTTTTTTCTTTTTCTTTTCTTTTTTTTTTTTGAGACGGAGTCTTGCTCTGTTGCCCAGCCTGGAGTGCAGTGGCCGGATCTCAGCTCACTGCAAGCTCCGCCTCCCGGGTTTATGCCATTCTCCTGCCTCAGCCTCCCGAGTAGCTGGGACTACAGGCGCCCGCCACCTCGCCTGGCTAGTTTTTTGTATTTTTTAGTAGAGACGGGGTTTCACCGTGTTAGCCAGGATGGTCTCGATCTCCTGACCTCGTGATCCGCCCGTCTCGGCCTCCCAAAGTGCTGGGATTACAGGCTTGAGCCACCGCACCTGGCCATAATCTCCTTTTTTCCTATCAGATGTCTAGATTTTGTCCCAAAGATAGCATTTTAATTCTTAGATAAATTTCTAAGATGCTTTATCATTTTTATTGCTTTTGTGAGTGGCATACTATTTTTGAGTTATATTTTCCAGTTGGTTCTGGTTGTTGTAGAGAAATGGCATTAATTTTCATCTTATTTCCAGAAATATTGATAAACTCTCCTATTAGTTCTAATGGTTTGTCTATTGATTCTATTTGCTTCTAGATAGACAATTGTATCATCTGTGAAAAATGACACTCTAATAGGTTCCCTTCCAAAATTTACACCTATTTATTTTCCTTTCATTAAAGCATTGGCCAGGACCTCTAGTACTAGGTGCAACAGGATTGGTGATAATGGGCATCCCTGTCTTATTTCTGTTCACAGAGGAAATACATCAAAATTCCGCCATTACTAAAATCTTAACTGGAGAGTTCTGGAATATTACCTCTTCCAAGTTAATTTCCCACATAATCCCAGTTCGTTGAATTATTTTAAATCACAAATAGGTATCAATTTTATCAAATACTCTTTTCTATATCAATTGAAATAATCCTTTGGTTTTCTCCATAAGTCTATTAATATTGCAAATTATATGAATAGGTTTTCTGAGGTGAAACCATCCTTGCATCCCTTGGAAAAAAAATTTCTATCTGATTATGATGCATTTTAAAATATTCATTTGTATCTGGTTAGCTAACATTTTACATATAGGATTTTTGCATCTAAACTTCTACATGAAACGGAACTAACCTTATATTATCTTCTTTTGCGTTATCTGGTTTGAAAATCAAGAACATGTTAATGTCATAAAATGAACTGGAGAGCTTTGTTTTCTGTAATAACTTATATAAACCAGACACCATACTTTTAAAGTTTAGTGACCTTATCTATAAAGCTATCTGGAAAATGAGTTTTTTTGAGAGGCGATATTTAACTGCCATTTCATTCCTTTAATATACATTGACCTATTCAAATTCTATATCCTGTGAATTTTATATTTTTCTAGAAATGTATTCATTTCATCCAAGTTTTTAAATTATAATTTTTAATGATACTCTTTTATTATGTTTTTAACCCCTCTGGCATCTGTAAATATTGTCTGTCTTTTGTTCTATACTTAGTATGTCTACATCTTTCTTTTTTTATGATCAGTCTTATCAGAGGTCAATCTTACTAATCTTTTAAAATAATCAGCTTTTGATTTGGGGAATCTCTAATTGTTGCTGTTGATGTTCTCTGGGTTATTTATTTCTGCCCCATTTTAATTTTCCTCTTTTTGCTCTTTTGCTGTCTTTTGTCCAGCCTCTTAAGTTGAATGCTTAGTTCATTTTTAGTGTTCTGTTTCCCAATAAATGAATTTAAAGATACGTATTTCACCAGGTACTGTTTTGGCTATTCCATAAATGTTGATACTATACGTAGCAGAGATTTGTTTTTATGATCTAGTTCTAAGTATTTCATCATTTTCTTTATAGTTTTCTTTTTAACCCAAGAGTAGTTTAATAACATACTACATCACTTCCAGACATATGGACATTTTAACCATTCTTTTATTATTAATGTCTATTAATATCTATGTTTATTATATTATGGTAAGAAAACACTATGTCATGTTGATCCTTTGGAGTCTTTAGGCTTCTGTGGGGTCTCATAGATCAGTGGTCCCCAACCATTTTGGCACCAGGAATTGGTTTTGTGGAAGACAATTTTTCCACGGACCAGGAGTTGGGGATGGTTTCAGGATGATTCAAGTGCATTACATTTATTGTGCACTTTATTTCTATTATTATTACATTTAATATATAGTAAAACAATTATACAACTCAGCAGAATGTAGAATCAGTGGGAGCCCTGAGCTTGTTTTCCTGCAACTGGACAGTTCCATCTAGGGGTGATAGGAGACAGTGACAGATCATCAGGCATTAGCTTCTCATAAGGAATGTGCAACTTAGATCCCTCGCATGCCCAGTTCACAATAGGGTTTGCTTTCCTATGAGAATCTAATGCCACTGCTGATCCAACAGGAGACAGAGCTCAGGCAATAATGTGAGCAATGGGGAGAGGCTGTAAATACAGAGGAAGCTTCACTTGCTCACCTGCCACTCACCTCCTGCTGTATGGCCTGGTTCCTAACGGTATTCACTGCTGTCCATGGCCTAGGGGTTGCAGATCCCTGTAACAGATGGTCAATTTTTCAAATACTCTGTATGTGCAGAAAATTGTATATTCTCTGTTGTACGTAGGGGATGTGTATATACAGTCTTTGACTGTCCCATCATTATCCATTCCAACCAGCAGTGAATCCTGTTAGGAACTCTGATGATAACCTGGTTCACTCTCCTTTTTAGGTGACCTGCATTTTCTCTCTGGAAGTTTTTGGCATTTTCTCTTTGCATTGGTAGTGTTAAATTTACGAAATAATGCATCTGGTTGGAAGTTTGTCCTTATCTCCCATGATTGACACTCTCAGATCCCTTTAAATTTTAGGTCTTTCAGTTTTTTAATATGGTACGTTTATGTCCACTCTTTCTACAAATATTTCCTCCAATTTGTTTATCCTTTCTTCTGGGATGTCTATTGCCTGGATGTTGGCATTTCTACTTCTATCCTCCACATCTCTTACATTTTTTCTCTTACACTTTCTATTTCTTGAATCATTTCCAGCCGCCTTTGTCAAGAGTTTGTCCAGCTGATCCTCAAAGTTCACTATTTCTCTCTTCAGCTGAATCCTCCCTGCTCTTCTCATCTGTTCCCTTCTTTGTTCCAACCACAATCTTTTCATCCCTGATACTTCTACTTGGTTCTTTTTTGTTTGGCTTTTTGTTTTTGTTTTGTTTTGTTTTGTTTTGTTTTGAGATAGGATCTTGTTCTGTTGCCCAGGCTGGCATGCAGTGGCACAATCATAGCTCACTGCAGCCTTGACCTCCTGGGTTCAAGCGATCCTCCCACCTCAACCTCCCGAGGAGCTGGGACTAAAGGTGTATACTACCACAACCAGCTAATTTGGGTATCTTTTGGAGAGACATGGTCTTGCTATGTTGCCCAGGCTGGTCTTAAATAGTTCTCTTTTAACGATTTCTTGTTCTTCCTTCATGTTGCTAATATCTTCCCTTATCTCTTTAGGGAAATTTAAAACATTTAATTTAAATTCTGGGCCCATCTGTTAAAGTCTGCCTGATTTGTGTGTGTTGTTTGGTTTTTTTTTTTTTTTTAGACGGAATCTCACTGTGTCACCTAGGCTGGAGTGCAGTGGCACAATCTCGGCTCACTGCAAGCTCCGCCTCCCGGGTTCATGCCATTCTCCCGCCTCAGCCTCCTGAGTAGCTGGGACTATAGGCACCCACCACCACACCCGGCTAATATATATATTTTTTTTGTATTTTTAGTAGAGACGGGGTTTTACCATGTTAGCCACGATGGTCTCGATCTCCTGACCTCATGATCCGACCACCTCTGCCTCCCAAAGTGCTGGGATTACAGGCGTGAGCCACCGTGCCTGGCCTATTTTCTTTCTTTTAGTTATATTCTTTTGAGCTGTGGGCCAATGTTTCCCTCAGGGCATTGTGACTCAAACTGATAATATGTGCCAGGGATGACCTGAAGGCAGCATCCTAATCTGTGCTGGGTCCTGACCAAACCAAGGACCAGATGCGAGGCCCAGGCACTCCACAGTCACAGCTGGACACTCCCTTCTGCTGGAGCCTCCTTTGACTAGAATGTCTAGAAGAGAAGCAGCCCTAGGCATCTCCCTGGATTGTGAGCCACCCGTCCTAGGGACTGGGGAGAGAACATGTTAAGGTGATGCCCACGGGGATCTGGCTGCCCCTCCTCACTGAATCAACTCACATCAGGAGTTTGTGCACAGGTGAAATGGGAGGCAGTGACTGTCCAAGGCAGCAGGGGGTAAGGCAAGCACTCCTTTCCAACCCAGTTCTTGCTTTTATCTCTTCCTGCTCCCAGCACACCCCAGGCTGCTGTGGAAAAATTAAGTGAGAAACTGAGAATGACAGTGAGAGAAATCTGTCACAGCTGACTGCATCTTCCTTCTAACCTCACAAGTACATCTGCTCATTCCTGGGCACTGGCAAAGCTAACTATGCGAGGAATTTAGTTTATAGTTTAATCTTAAAACAAAAATGAGGCCGGGCATGGTGGCTCACGCCTGTAATCCCAGCACTTTGGGAAGCCAAGGAGGATGGATCATGAGGTCAGGAGATCGAGACCATCCTGGCTAACACATGGTGAAACCCCGTCTCTACTAAAAACACAAAAAATTAGCCGGCTGTGGTGCCAGGTGCCTGTAGTCCCAGCTACTCGGGAGGCTGAGGGGAGACTGGCATGAATCCAGGAGGTAGAGCTTGCAGTGAGCCAAGATCACGCCACTGCACGCCAGAGCCTGGACGACAGAGCAAGACTCTGTCTCCAAAATAAAAAAAAAAGAGGCTGGGCGCAGTGGCTCACACCTGTAATCCCAGCACTTTGGGAGGCCGAGGTAGGGGGCAGATCACGAGGTCAGAAGATTGATACCATCCTGGCTAACACGGTTAAATCCTATCTCTACTAATGGGCGTGGTGGCGGGCACCTGTAGTCCCAGCTACTTTGGAGGCTGAGGCAGGAGAATGGCGTGAACCCAGGAGGCGGAGCTTGCAGTGAGCCGAGATCGCGCCACTGCACTCCAGCCTGGGCAACAGAGCAAGACTCTGTATCAAAAAACAACAACAACAAATGATAATAGCCTCTTCCTGAAACTAACCCCCTTTTTGTGAGGGGACCAAAACTGCCTTTATAAAACTTTATAAAACTAACAAATTGTCCATAAGTTTAGGATTATGGCTTAGAAGTTATGAAGCCAAAGGTCACAAGATTTGTAACCTCCCCAATTGCTCCTATAGATAACACCACTGTTATAAAACCTAAGACTGGTATTTGAGATATTTTTCAGACCTTACATTCTGAGCAACCAGATGTTACCACCCAGACCAGTAGCCTACATCAAGAAACTGACTCAACCAGTCCTGTGACCCCCACCCAGGAACTGACTTAGGGCAAGAAGACAGCTTCAACCCCCTGTGATTTCTTCTTCAACTCAACCAATCAGCATTCCCCATTTCCTAGTCCCCTGCCTGCTAAACTATCCTTAACAAACCCTAGCCTCCAAATTCTCAGGAAGGCAGATTTGAGAAACATCTCCTGTCCTTCCACGTGGCTGGCCCTGCAATTATTAACTCTTTCTTTGCTGCAGCACCTGCTGTTCTCAGTGCATTGTCCTTTCTGGGCAGGAGGCAAGAAGAACTCATTGGGCTATAACACCATTGTCATTTCCTAGAATCCTGTGCATCCCAATCAGGTCTGTAGTTCTCCCAGGGGTGATTTAGGGATTGAGAGTGGCAGCCATCTTGGCAGGATGTTGCCACACCTCCCATTCTCACATCTGACCCACCAGTCTCCAAACTTGATGTTGTGCTTTTTTTCCTGTATGGACTCATCTTGGTATTCCCTCAGAGAACAATCTGGCTGTGCTGTCTATCAGACTTCATTCCCACACAGCTGCCCAGATGCAGGGCAGCCTCCCTCTCAGAACACCTTCTGCATCCTGAAGGCCTCCAGTGGGCTCATCCTCCCAGTTAATGGACAGGAAAACTAAGACCATGGAGGAATCCCAATGCTCATCCTGTCAGGATAGAAAGGAAAGCCCAGAGGAATTGCAGAGTGCTGAAGAGCAGGGATTTGCTGTGTGGGGACAGCTCTTGCTTTGTGTTTCAGGACAGGGAACCCAGGAGTGCAAACCTCAGTCAGGTAAGAGGCCTACCCTGACATCCTTCATCCTCCCGCACCACCCATGCTGCCTCCTCCCCCGATTTTCCATGCCCCTTCCTTCATTCCCGCCCCAACCCTGATTCTCCCTTCTCTCCCAGGTGCAGTCTGGAGCCTGTCTTGAGCACAATGGCTGCTCTGCTCTGCCCCGGACCCTCACCACCTCCAGCGGGGTTCATCATCCCAGTTTATGAACAGAAGAACTAAGACTAGATGTGGGGGCTTAGCTCCTGCTCAGAGCAGACCTTCAACTCCTTCACCTCCCTGGACCTGGCACCCTCCCAAGAGACTGCAACCAAGGTTATGAAAATAGCATCTACTCACCATCTTCCCTCAGCACACCCCCAACCAACCCACTCCCTCAGTCCCACCCCTGTCTCAAGGAGACTGAGCCCCGAGAAGCACAGCTTCCTGCACCTCCTTACCTCCCAGCCTGCTTTCCTGCTCTATCTGCAATGTCCTCAAGTCCTTTCCCGTCCTCCTCATCCAAACTCCAAGACCTGCCTACACCTCACCCTCCTCCAGGAAGCCCCCTTCATGACCTGGGTTCACTGCCTGCCATGACCGCCCTCCCTCACCAGCACAGCACCAAGCCTTGTGATGCTCTCTAGTAGTTATTTCCTGCACAGTGAAGGGGTGAGGGAAGCATCATTTCTGCCTATCCCTGTTCACATGCAAGTCTGGCTCTGCCTTCCCAGGGACCGTGCTACAGAGGGAGACCGCTCATCAGGCAGGCACCACCTCCAGGGATCTCACTAAGGTAGAACTGACGGGCCTCAGTTCTGCTCAGAGAACAGCTACACGGGCAGGAGGCCTCCAAGAAACAGTTTCCATTTTCCCTGTGGAGTCCGTATGGGTGTGTACTGTATAAGGTATGGGCTGTATGGAGTCTGCAGGTAAACGTGCCTGTGTGTCAAAGAATGAGCATGTGAGTGTGTGTGCGCATGTGTCAGTGTGAGAATGCCTCTGTGTTTGTGAGTGTGAGAGGGTCATACAGGTTCAGCATTCTGTTGATGGAAAGTCAAACTCTGTAAAAAAAAAATTTTTTTTTTTTTGAGATGGAGTCTCACTCTCTCACCCAGGCTGGAGTGTAGTGGCACAATCTTGGCTCACTGCAAGCTCTGCCTCCCAGGTTCAAGCAATTCTCCCTGCCTTGGCCTCCCGAGTAGCTGGGATTACAGGTGCCTGCCACCACGCCTGACTAATTTTTGTATTTTTTTTTTAGTAGAGATGGGTTTTTCGTCATCTTGATCAGGCTGGTCTTGAACTCCTGACCTCATGTGATCCACCCACCTTGGCCTCCCAAAGTGCTGGGATTACAGGCATGAGTGCCCAGCCTGTAAAATATTTTAAGAGATTTATTTTGAGCCAAATATGAGTGACCGTGGCCTGTGACACAGCCCTCAGGAGTTCCTGAGAACATGTGCCCAAGGTGGTCGGGGTACAGCTTGGTTTTATATATTTTAGGAAGGTATGAGACGTCAGTCAAATACATTTAAGAAATACATTGATTTGGTTCAGAAAGGCGGAACAACTCAAAGCGAGGGGGTTCCAGGCTATAGGTAAATTTAAACATTTTCTGGTTGACAATTGTTTGAGTTTGTCTAAAGACCTGGGATCGATAGAAAGGAATGTTCAGCTTAAAGATAAAAGATTATGGAGACCAAGTTTTATTGCGCAGAGGAAGCTCTCAGATAGCAGACTTCAGACAGAGCAAGTTGTAAATTGTTTCTTGTCAGACTTAAAAGGGTGCCTGGCTCTTACTTAGTTGATTATCTCCTGGATCTGGAAAGAAAGGAAGGAAAACAAAGGGGGAAGGGGAATCTCTATAGAATGTGGATTTTTCCCACAGGAGACTTTGCAGGGCAATTTCAAGGTATGGCAAGGAAATATATTTTGGGGTTAAATATTTTTTACCTCATTTCATAATGTTATGCCAGAGTTGGATTGAAAAGTAAATCACGATGTATAGGATCGAGTAAAACCCATCTGATGAGAATGTATGGTTTGTAGGGCATGACTCCCTAGACCTCTTAGGTAGGAATTTGGGTAAGACAAAAAATCGGAGCTCAGTTCTCAATTCCTAATACAAAGTTCTGAGATCCAAAACCTAAAACACTTTTTAGCACCGACATAATGCCACAAGTGGAAAATTCCACACTTGCTTCAATGTGCACAAACTTTGTTTCATGCATAAAATTATTTAAAATATTGTATAAAACTGCTTCAGGCTGTGTGTATATAAAACATAAATGAATTTCCTGTTTAGCCTGGGGTCTCATTCCCAAGATATCTCATTATGTATATGCAAATATTCCAAAATCCAAAAAAATCTTAAATCTGAGATCCTTCTGGCCCCAAGCATTTTGGATAAGGGATATTCAACCTGTAGGTGAATGGACAGGAGTGAGATTGCCAACCGCCCCCGGCCCTGCGCCCCCATACCCTTCCCTGACCTCTGGGGAGGTGAGGACAGCGAGAGCTGGACACCGCCTGGTGGCCATGAGCTGCACTACAAGCCACCACCACCCCACTCCTTTCTCCCTGCCCCCTACTCCAACTCACACACACACAGACACACACAGGCACACACACACAGTTGATCCCAGCTCTCAGCAATTTCTCTGGGGCCTCAACCCACTTTGTGCTCACCACCCCAATGCCCTACAATAGTCTTGCAAAGACTGAAGATGGAGACCCCGTCCTTCTGAGTCTCCCTCCGCTATCCCAGAGGAGGAGAAATGAATCAGACAGCCCTTGTCTGATTCATTGGAGGAGAATCAGACAGGTAGGGCTCACATCCTAACCTTGGTGCATTACTTAACCTCTCCAAATCTTAGGCAACTTGGCTGCAGAATAGACTAATAGTATCTGCTAGAATCATTGTGAGGTTTAAATAAAATGCAAAATGAAACCGTTAAGATGGGAGGGCAGAACAGCTACAGGAAGCCAATGGGGTCAAGCCTTGTGTTCTGTAACCTGGTGAGGGCTGCCCTCAGGCTCCGTGCAGAGCCTCCTCCCATCTGTCCTCCCTCCCTTCCTCCCCCCTCTCCTCCCCGGGCGTCCTCAGACAGCTGTTTTGCTCACCTTGGCAGGGAGCTCACCCCTGCCAGAGGCTCCACCCAACACCATTTGTGGGTAAGGGTGATGCTGAGCAGAGTCCCCATAGCTCTTCATGGAGTGGCATAGATCCCACCTCCCAGGGCCCCTCTAAGTCCTCCCTCTGCATCCCCCGACCCATTGGTCACCATGTTCTGCCAACCCAGCATCTCTTGAATTCCTCTCCTCACCCAGCCTGGGACACAGCACATCACCCATAGAATAATCCCTATCCACCGTCTCCCCTTGCAGTCACTTCCCTGCTCTCCAGGGGGATCTTTCTACAATGCACTTCTGAGTCACTCTCTTACTGAAAACCTTTCTCTGAGTCTCCACTGCCCACAGAATAAAGTCAAACTCCACAACCTGGCATTTAAGGCCCTTTAGGATCTGGCCTTGCCTCCTGCTCCATTCCTCAGCTCCTCCACCTGCCAGTCCCTTCCCTTCTCAGGGCCTTTGCAAAAGTGTTTTCTTCTACCAGGAGTGCCTGTCCCCTTTTGCCTGTAGGAAAACAACATCTGCTCATCTTTCAAACTTCATTGTTGTTCTCAGGGTTATGATCCTGCCTGGAGCCCCGTGGCCAGGCACCCCACAGCGTTGTCATGGCCTGCATCTGAGTTTAGATCTATCTCTCCAATCAAACTGTGAGACTTTCCAGACCAGGACAAAGACAAAGTTAGCTCTTGGCCCTAGCACAGGGTCCTGCATGATAAGGAAATATCTGTGGTTGTTCCCTCCATTTGGTGAAAAGCAGGGATGTGTCACAGCATGGGCCTCAAAGGAGGGCTGGGCTGGGCTGGGGACAGACAGCAGATGCAGGGTCAAGGTCCCCTTTGCCCGAAGGGTTGTGGAAGAGGAACATGCGCACACACTCAGGGTCAGGGGTCAGGCCTAAGAGCCGCTACATCAGCCCACAGTGACCCTGAGGTCAGCCAGGCACCATTAGAATAGCCATCTCTTCTCGGCTGTGGGTCACAAACTGACACTCCTACCCCCACCTGGGGACCCACTGGGCCAAGCCTGGGTCTTGTGCTGTGAGAGGACAGAGACAGACTTGGGGAGCCCACAGCAGGAGCTGGGAAGGGGAGGAGCCTGGAGCCCCATAACACTAAGGGAAGCTGGAAACCTGGAGACCATACAGCCAGAGGGGCAGATTCCAAACCCAGACAGGCTAGTGGGGCAGGGGGAGCTGCAGAGGAAGCAGATGGGCTCTGTGGTCCCAAAGGCAAGGCTGGCAATGGCTGATGGTCACAGGATGGCCCTGTCCATCTCCTTCCTGCTCCCACCAAGAAAGGAGACCCCAGTGCCCACCCTCTTAACACATCAACCTTTACCGACAAGGAAGAGATGAACAGGGAGAGGAGCTCAGAGGGGGGTAAGCAAGTCGGGGACAGGGCCTGGAGACTGTACCAGGCAGAGCCTCTTTGTGGCCCCAACCTGGAGGGTGCCCATCTTGGACTGGGCAGAGGCAAACACTCTCACGCAGAGGAAAGCAGGGGACTAACTCCTCAGACACAACCGGGGCTGGGGCTGGTGTGGAGTCTGACTCAGGGGTGCCCCTTCGGCAGGACTCGGAGAAACTGGGATGTGGGACTTCCTGAGACACAGCCAGGCATCACTGCAGCTAGAAACAGAGTTCAGAGGCCCAGGCCCTCACCGTATGGGCACTCATGACCAGGGCAGGCCAGCACTGGGAGGGTCTAGGATGAGCTCCAGGCTACCTCCTCCAGGCAACCTGCCTGCTTGCCTCAACCTCTCAGTTTTCCCTCTACTCCACAATCTCTGCCAGCCAACATGTCCCATCACTGCTGCATGGCCAGACCTTCTCATCTGCCACCCACCCCTTAACCTCCATGAACTGGCACAGGGCTGGCCCAAGCAGTACCCCAACAGGTCTATGACTTCCCCAGAAGAGGGCTAGGCACCAAGAGTGGGGGACTCTGGAAGTCATGGAGTTCCAAAGGGAGTTTGCCTCTCCCAGTTCTATTACCCCACTCCACCCACCCCAAGCACAAAGTCAGAAAACAGCCCCATAGGGGAGAACTGGTAGAAAGAAATAGATTTATTCTCATGTACAAAGCGGTCAGCCCACGGGACCATATACGACAGTTGCACAGAGTCCTAGAAAAACGCATCTCTCTAAAGGCAACTCAGAAAGGTAAGGCAGGTGGACCCCCTCCCCCACCCCGCAACGCACACAGAATGAAACGGAGAAAAAGAGAGAAGCCAGTGGCCAGGCTAATCCAAGAGTCCTGGCCCTATGGGGTCTCCCAAGCCCTAGGGCACAGGTGGATATGGCCTTGGAGAGAGAGCCCTGCCAGGGCTGAGGCCAGGTCTCTCCCTAGCTGCAGGAATGGGGAAGGGGCTCAGGCCAAGGGGTACACTCAGGGGGCCTCTGAGGGACTCAGGGTTGGGCTCTCTGGGCTCTAGGGTGGCAGAAACATTCCACAGCCTCTGCTGGGACTCTGCAGAGCAATAGAGCTATTTTAGACATTGATCTAAAATGGATCTTAGAGCATGGATTGTCTTACCCTCCTGTTTGGCCCAGACAGGGGGAGAGACTCGCCCAGCGTCACACAGGCAGGAGGAAGCATGGCTGGCTCATTCATACCTGGGCCTGTCTCCCAGTGCGGGGATCCCTCCTGCCCATCAAGCCCATCCTGCTTCTTCCCGAGCCCCTTCTCTGCAGAGCACTGAGCTGCCCCTCGGCAGCTTCCTCCTGGGGCCCCTGTATCCCCCAGGTCCCAATCCCACTGTCACTATAGTGGTGGTCCTCGGGGGCCTTCGTCCTGCGGTGTTTCTAGTCCTCCCACAGAACTAAGGACTGTTTCCAAGACGCCACACTCTGCTCACTCAGATGTCTCACCTTCCCCTTCCATGAGGATCCTGGAGACTCCAAGGGATGGGAGTCCTCCAAGGGAAAGGAGCAAAGATCTGGTGGGGCAGGAATGGGGCAAGGAGAAACCATCAAGCTGCTCAGACAAAGAATGGCTTGGGAAAGACTTGCCAAGGTGTGGTCAGAGGCGCAGAGCAGGGCCCACTGCTCATTGGTCACCCCTGTGCTCTCAGAGGACAAATTACAAAGTCTCCGTGAGGCTGGAAGTCTTGCTTCCATTATACAGACGAGAAAGCTGAGGCCCAGGAAGGTAGTACTTGTCCAGGGTCACACAGGAAGTCCTGGTCTAGGACACAGGACTCCTGGCTCTGTTCCCAGTGCATCTGCTCAGACCAGTGGAGGGCTGTGGGAGGTGGCCTGGGCAGGGAAGTGTCCCTGGAGGGGATCACTCAGCATCAAGGCTGCAGCAGCCATTGATGGGGGCCCCAGTGCCATCCAGATCAGGCACCTCGTACTCCTCATCCAGGAAGTCCAGTGAGTTGTTACTTGGGAGGCCGCGGATGGTGAACTTGTGGGACACCTTGGTCCAGTGCTCACGGTTGGAGGCCACGCGCTCGTACAGCTCTGCTGCTTTGGGGAACAGGTCCTGCAACAGCCTGTGGGTGCACGGGGGCAGAGGGGAGAGGCCAGAAATCAGACCATGGGCAGCAAGAAAGACTAGGGCTACACAGCAAATAGAACTTCCACAAGGGCCAGGCACGGTGGCTCATGCCTGTAATCCCAGCGCTCAGGGAGCCAAGGTGTGTGGATCACCTGAAGTCAGGAGTTCAAGACCAGCCTGACCAAAATGGTGAAACCCCATCTCTACTAAAAATACAAACTTAGCCGGGCGTGGTGGCGCGTGCCTGTAATCCCAGCTACTCAGGAGGCTGAGGCAGGAGAATCACTTGAACCCAGAAAGGGGAGGTTGCAGTGAGACAAGATCGCGCCATTGCACTCCTCCAGCCTGGGCAACAGAGTGAGACTCCGTCTCAAAAAAACAAGAACTTCCACAAGAATATGAGACAGAGGAGGACACCTAGGAAAGCATGATGGTCTCTTTCCACTGCAGACCAAGGATGAAGTGAAGGACCCACTGAGTGGCACAGCAGGAGACAGTTGTGCCCAGAGGCAAGGGGGTGAATCACTTGGAGCTGGGCCAGGCCAATCTCAGCACATGTATTTGCTGTGATGTCCCCACTCCAGCCTACCCTCTCTGTGCAGGGTGCCAGCTTGTCCCCATGAGCTCACTCACTTGTAGATGGGCATTGCAATGTGCTCCATGAAGCTGATTTGTAGCTCGGGGATATAGGCCTTCTCCCGGTCCATCATCTCCATTGGCCTGTTGCCCATGGCCTTCTCCTGCAGGCATCAAGTCATCAGGTCTGTCCCCCTCATTCCTCCATTGGGTACCAGGGTCGGGCTAGTTCAAGCCCTCCCTGCCCCAGGCCAGGAACCCTCCCCCAACCTGGACATCCTGGGGTCACTCCACACATACCAGGTCTCCCTGGGAGAAGAATTCTTTGTAGATCAGCTCCTAAAAGGCCAACACTCTCATCACATCCTGCACATAGGACACATCAATCCAAGCTCCTCTGACAGCCCGTTCCCAGGAGAGAAAACTGAGGTCCAGGGATTCAGTCTCAGCTCAGGAGCTGTCCCCATCAGCCCCAGCCTGGCATGGGGATGGCCCCGGGCAAGGAGTGGCGGGATTGGGGCCCACCTTCCACCAACCACTGACTTGCTAGGTCTGTTCCCCTTTCTGAGTCTCCATTTGTCACCCTGAGATGGTCTAGGTTTCTGTCTCCCCAGAATACAGCCCGGCTGAGCTGAGCAGAGAGATGGTGTTCAGGCGGCAGGGGGCACCTAGAGCTGGGCAGGGTGGGCAGCCTGTGCCTTCCCAGGGAGGACTGCACCTACCGCGATCTTTCTCGTGGTCTTCCAGCCCTTGGTCTGGTCAGAGAGGTCACAGGAGGTCATGAGGAGGCAGAGGAGGAGTCTGTGATGCTGCTTGTTGTTTCGGTCGTAGCCCACTGTTGGGGGGAGGATGGGGTCAAGGAGCGGGGCCCAGCCTCCTTGCCCTTCTGAGGACAAGGCTCCCAGGGTCCAACCCAGAGTGCTCCAGGGAATTGGGCACTCTTGATAGGAGCCAAGGGGCCAGTGCTGGGTCTGCCTGGTGGGGCCGTGCAGCCAGAGAAGGGTTGATGCTGCAGGCGATAGGTCTGCACCCTGGGAATGCTCCCCTGGTTGTTCCTCCCCAGCCCCAAGGCCTGGGGCTAACAGCAGTCACCCTCAGCCATCTTCTGGAGGTCCTTGAAGATGCGGAGATGGTGGGCCAGGTCCGTGGCCAAGATGATGTCCCGCATCAGATCCAGCATGCGCTGATAGTCCTGGGGCAAGGGCAGGGGTGTCATGGCCTCCTGCTGGACACCCCCACCCATTTGCCCATCCCAGTGAGCCTCCACTCTTTGGCTCCTTCTCCCACCTCCAGCCAGCTCCCAGCTCTCCCCCTTAATCCCCACCCCCAACCCCAACCCCATCACCTTCCGGGAGAAATGATCAAAGATGTTGCAGCCGTGGGTGTTGAGGATGGCGATGGCCTGAGCAAAGTGGTGCCTCTGGGGGGAGAGGAGTGATGGGGTCCCAGCTGGGGCAGAGGGGCTCCCCTCACCACTGACCCCAAAAGAGGTAGCAGGGCCTGGTCCAGCTCCAGCCCCCAGGTCAGCAGAGCAGTCAGAAAGGGGGAGTCAGGGGCCCCAGTTCCCTTTCTGAGCTCTGTTTCAACCCTCTGTGTGACCCAGGGCGAGTCCCTAGACCACTCTGAGCCTCAGACTCCTCAGCTGTCACATGCAGGGAGGGACCCAACAAGGTACTCTCTGGGGTCCCTGAAAGCTGGAACATTTTTGAAATGATCCCTTGGAGTCCTAGACACTAAATCATGCAGAATGCATTTGTTTGCTGAGAAGGAGAGGCAGTGATGAGGCAAGGGCAAGGCCCCTGTTTCCGGATGCTGAAGGGCTGTCACTCAGAAGAGGAGCAGCTTATCCCAGGGGGCAAAGGGCAGAACCAGCACTGCCACCAGGCCTCCTGGGAGAGAGACAGAGCACCCCATCTCTGGGGGTGTGCAAGCAGGGGCAGCCTCTGGAGGGGTATTGTGGGAGGCAGCATAGGGCAAGGTGACTTTGGAAATGTGTCTCCCACTCTGTGGCAAGCCCTGTGCCAAGTGCAGGAAACTCAGAAATGGCTCAGACCTTGTGCATGCGGAGGTAGGCAGACCCAAACCAAACAATCTAAGGTGATGCTAAGTGATGGGAGTGGAGCCCATCCCAAGCTTGGCAGGAGGGGGCTGAATGGGGTGTTCCCAGGCAGCCAAAGGGAAATGCACTGAACACAAATCCTTGCTATCATCCACACCTGCACCCTTCCAAGCCCACTCCAGGAAAATGAGCCAGACATGTCCTGGGTATGGCTGCAGCTCTCGCAGCCTGTCTGGAGAGCATGGTTTGGGAATAGGGGGACCTGGGTCATAACTTTGCAAGTCACTGGCCTTAGAAGGGAAAGAGGATGGGGGTGGGACAGAAGAGTGATACCTCCATGACGGAGCCCTCGGAGCTGTAGAGCGCAGCCAGCACAGATTTCTGGAAAAGCCCAGGAAAACTGCGGTCACTCCTCACATCTGGATCCAAGTGCCACTGCTTTAGGCTAAGCAGTGTCCTGCCCTTCCCAAATTTCTCCCCTCCTTCCTATCTCAAAGTCATGGGCAAACCCTGGGGGAACCTCCTCCTGTGTTTAAACCTGGCTCCTGGTCTCACTCGCTCCCACCTGCCTTCAGGCTGGGAGAGGATGAGACTCCCAGACACCCCATGGAGGGTCCCCACTGTGAGCAGGGCAGGGTCTCACCGAGGCCACCTGGAAAGAGTTGTTTGTGCCTCTGTGGTCCAGGTCGTGACACATGCAGGAAATAAACAAGGCAAAGATCTCGATGTCCCTGGTTGAGAGGCAGAAAGGAGAAAAAAAAGAGATCAGCCCACAGTCCCCTCCCCAAACCCCCAAGAGGACAGACAGGTGATGACATGCCCAGGAGCCACTGGGACAGGAGTTGGAACACCTGGGTTCCCTTCCTGGAAAGAAGCACTGGTTTGGAGCCCAGCAGACCCAGGTTTAAATCAGGCTCCGTCTTCACTGGCTGCTTGACTGTGAGCAAGCCGCTCCTGGAAGTTGGGGCCTGCAGCCTTCCCCTCGAGTCCCCTGGGGCTAAGAAGATCCCATGAGGCTGTGTGTGTAAAGTGCCTGACACACAGGGGGTGCTTCCCTGTCCCAGGGAAGGGGACCCCAGCGGCTGCCAGATGTGGGGGAGATGCAGCCACTCACTCGAGGTAGTTGGTGAGCTCCAGGTTCTTGTAGAGCAGGTAGCAGAAGTGGGAGACAGAAAAGGCGTGCATCCAGTTGTGATAGGGGGGATCTCGGTAGCCCTTCTTCACCATCAAACAGAACCTGGGGGAGGGGAGAGGGCAGCAGAGGGGCCTCAGCCTCTCCTCCTCCAACAGGGCCCCATGATGGCAGACTGCATGTCCCCTCCATCCCTGAGGGACCCTCCACAGCCTTCCTTGATGATTCTGTCTTAGCAGGAAGTTCCTATGCACATCTAACTTAAACCTCTGGTTACACACTCTCGGTCTTGCCTCCAGGCTCTGCCTTGCCCCATTTCTTGCCTTTATTGACAGTTCAGTGTCTAGGAATTGCTTCTCACTCATGGATCTTCCCCCCCCCCATAAGACTGGGTCTCCCCAGTCATCCTTAGAGAGATCCTCTCCAGAATGCCAGGGGCAATGGATGTGACAGTGGAGGAAAGAGGGAGGCGAAGACGGGCTGTCTGCATGTGGACGAACCGGGCCAGGGTCGGGCAGTCAATTTTGTAGTTGTTGATGAAATTCATGTCCTGCAGCATGCTCAGGATGGCCTGGAGAGGGCAGAGGGAGGGATCAGAGGGGCCGCCAGTATCAAGATGGGGCCCCCGCCTGGGCCCTTCTTCAAGCTCCACCCTCAAAATCTGGAGTCAGAAACTTCAATCTAAACTAGAGAACCACCAAATAATTGAAGCAACCGTTCTCGGAGCTATGCATTGATAGAGATCTAAGAACTAAGAACTCTTGAAACCAAGCCCACACAAAATGTTAGAAAAACGGGGTTGGGAGGGATGCAAATCCTGAGGTCACATGCCCTGGGCATGGTTGTTCCAAGACAGCCCTTGGCATCATCCAGTCCAGCCTCTAGCCCCTGGGCAGGCCCCATGGCCTCATGATGGCAGACTACATGCCCCTCCACCTCTGAGGAACCCTCCACAGCCTTCCTTGATGACTCTGTCTTCCCAGGAAGTTCTTGATACACATTTAACTTAAGCCTCTGGCTACACAAGTGGAGAGCAACTCACCATGGACGTGTCATCCTCAGGCAGGGAACGAGGGGTATAGGTGAAACTTGCAAAATTGGAGTCAATGGCAGCCACAGGCTGGATTCCATCATGGAGAAGTTTGGTATACTCATCATCGGAGACCTAGAGGAGACCACCCAGAGCATTAGAAGATACCCTTCACCCCATCCGGTCTCTTCACCCTCAAATTCCCATAGAAGGTGGGGGATCCATCACCCAGAATGCACCACAGTTGGACCACCACACTGTGGACTGTAACTGGGCAGGAAATCACAACCCTCCCCTCACAGCCCTGCAGCCCACCCCTGCGTGCCTCCCTGCAGGTGACCACCCTTTATCTGTAACAGCCTAATCTTGGCAAAGATTGAGAACACTCCTTCATGACACCCCCAAACCATGGCAGCATTTCACACACAGTAACTGTAGCAGTCCTCCTTTTGTGGAGACCTTTCTACTCTAACCTTAACTCTTCCTACTATAGTTTTGATCCACCTCACAAGGTCTGGGCCTCTCTGGTTTGGACACAGGTGAGAGGAAATATCCAAATGAACAGCGATTACCATATACATGGAACTAAGCCAGCTTTTCTGACCCAGGGTAAGGAATGGGATAGATTATCAGCAATTAAGACTACCCAGGACTCCACGGGCATTGTACCTAGGGAAGCCATGAGGACAGGTCCTGGGTGAGCTTCCTAACCCTCAGTAATTCCCAAGATGGGAATTATTCCCTAAACATGGGGAATATCTGGCTGAACCAAATTATTCCCTGGGCTGGGTCCTCTGGTTACTTCCAGCCTTGGGACTCAGCTCAGAAGCAGGTTGGAGGAGAGGTCTCTAAGCAGGGGTGGGAACTGCCCCTAAGGAGGGCAAGAGGCCTGCTATGGCTCTGGGCCTATCCTCTCATCCTCAGTAGAGATAGATCAGGAAGCCCTGCCTGGCCCTGGGTCCCCGGGAATCTGGGAGGAGGACCAGAG
Organism: Trachypithecus francoisi; assembly: GCF_009764315.1. Taxonomy (NCBI): domain Eukaryota; kingdom Metazoa; phylum Chordata; class Mammalia; order Primates; family Cercopithecidae; genus Trachypithecus; species Trachypithecus francoisi. The sequence continues at coordinate 63,341,624 of NW_022681473.1, forward strand.
GTCTCTGCAAGCCTCACCTTCATGTGGTACATCATCATCTCATTGGCCAGGTGGCTGCGATACTGAGCCTCATTCACTTTTTTGTATAGGAGAGACTAGGGGAAAGAGTGAAAGATGGGGCTCAAGGAAGGTGGCTATTAAAACTTAGTAATGCCCCAGACTGGGACGAATAGGTCAGAAAGACACCCCACTTCCTGTCCCATTCTGGCCCCAGTCAAAACCTTCAAGCTCCAGTCCACAGTAAAGACCCCACCCCTACTTTCATCCAGACCCCCGCACCAGCTCTTCCACCTCAAGTCCTGCCAGCATTTGGTGTGGCCCTTTGCACCGCCCCCCATGCCTGATCCAGGCTTCAGTGATGGAGCCCAAGGCCCACGGCAGGGAAGGAGAAGCAAGGAGGGGATCATGTCAGGGACCTTGGGACTGGATTCCCAGGCCAGAGCGCCAGCAGGCCTGGACACCGAGACCCAGCACTTCCAAAAAAGCACCCGGCTTGAGTTGAGGCTGCTTCCAGGGAAGAGAGGAAGTTTTGACAACGGGAGTTTCTCATGGTCCCAGGAGGCAGAGTTGACAGGGCAGGAAATTGTATCCCCAGTTTTTAGATGGGAAACTGAGCCCAGAGGTGGCCAGCGTGTCCTGAAGGCTACACAGCACCCCAGTGGGGGGACTGAGTGCCAGACCAAGGGATCAACCCACAGGGAGAGCCAGTCGCAGGAGGAGAAGGGAGGGTCCCTGGTGCGCCCTGCCCCTATCACCCCACACCCCACTCCCACCCCCGCCCTCACATGGGCGATGCTGATGCCACAGTAGATGGAAAAGGCCGTCGCCAGGTCCTCGTCGAACTTGCTGAACCACGGCCCATTGATCTTGTTCACCAGCTCAGCCACACCGATGACCTCTGGGGAAGGGAGAGGGGCAAGGAACCACCGGTGGAGGGAGGGATTGGGTGGAGGGAGGGATCCGGTGGGGATCTGCCCTCCCAGTTTCCGCTGGTGACATCCCAGATAAGAAACCCGACTCCCTTCTGCTCCGGGACACCGGAGGCGGTGGGGAAGTGTTGCCCACCCCGCGCTCGGACCCGCCCCGCCCCGCGCAGGTGCCGCCCCAGCCCCGCCCCTCCGCCCGGGCAGCCACGCGCACCCTGGTTCTCGTTCTTGATGGGGAAGCAGAGGATGTTGCGTGTGCGGAAGCCGGTGCTGTCGTCCACGCCGCGGTAGAAAAGCGGATGGGCATATGCGTCCGGGATGTTCAGGATCTGGCCCGTGGTCGCCACGTGTCCCGCGATGCCCTGATCGGCCGGGATGCGGATCTCGTAGCTCTGCCGGGGAAGAGATGGAGTCGAGAGGAAGAAGTTAGTGACCCGGCCACAGAGGGGATTATTAAACGTCGGGCCGCTCCCCAGAGCCCCAGGAGGACTCCTGGACACCCTAGGGCCACATACTCCCTCCACAGTCGCTCACCTCATCATCCACCACGCCCCCATCGAACACCTTGGCCACCAGCTCATTCTGATCCAGCAGGAACACAGAGCAGCTGTGGAGGAGGGGGTTTGGTCCTCTGGGGCCTGACAACCCCCTCTGATCGCCCTCACTTTCCATAAGGAGGCAAAGGCCGGATTTCCGAGGCCTGGGAGGAGTGCTCCAAGGTAAGCCACTCTGCTCAGGGCTGGCTGGCTCCAGAAACCTGTCCATTCAAGTGTGTTTTTTGGAAGCACCTACTATGTGCCAGGCACTGTGATAGGAGCTGAGGATCCAAAGCCAGCCCTGTCCCTGCTGTCATCGGAGCTTACAGTCTAGTGAGGGAGACAGGCATGAAATAAAGGATCCCTCAAAAGGTGATGAGGTCACACAGAAGGCAGAGAAGGGGAAGTGGGTTGGGCAGGAAAGGAGATGATGGGGACTGAAGGCCGCAGCCTCTCTCGCCCTGTGCCCTGGATACAGTCACTCACATCTCTGCATTGCTGAGGTTTCTGGCCTCTGTGATGATCTCCTGGAGCAGGACAGAGACGTCATCTGGGTGAGGGAGAAGACCAGGCATGGTGAGACCAGGCTGCCAAGCCCTCCCACCTCTCCTCTGCAACTGCCAGCCCCCATACCCACACACAGCCAGGCATAGAGAACAGTGCACTCACCCAGGTGGGTGAAGAGGTTCTTTGCCACTTGGAGAAGAGCCTGGAATGAAGGAAATGGAGATCATAGGTGGTCAGGGTACAGGGATCACCCTATCTAACCCCCTGCCTCCAACAGCACCCGGGTCTTCTCCTTCCTTCCCTAGGGCTCACCGGACAAGCCAGAAACTGTCAGTGTCTAATTATATCATTTGGTTACTAAGTGAAGGAGTGGGGAAATTGCCCCAGTGCAAGTGAGGAGTCTCCTGAGTGTCTCAGCCGCCTTCACACCAGCTCTAGCTGCCTAAGTGTTGCTGTAGTGCCCAGATTGAACACTAGAGGGCGATCACATACAGAACCTGCGGGCAGTGGCACGGGTCCTGAGCAACTGCAAGCCTCCAAGTCATTAGGCTGCGGAGCCACCTGGGGAAGGGCTGCCACCAGTCCAGAAAGACATGGGCATTTCCCTTCTGAATGGGTCTCAGAGGCTGAAAACTGGGCGAGTCAGTGCCCGAGAGAGGCTCAAGGCAGGTCGCTCACCTGGCACTCACACTTGAGTTTCTGTTCCTTCTGGAAGGCCAGGGTGCTGGTGAGCACGGTGCTGGTGTAGTGGAAGCAATGCTGGATAACACGTTCGTCCTGGTCGGTGAACCTGGAGGAGGGTGTGGGCTCACTCAGGAGGGAAGGGAAGACCGGCTTCTCTCCCCACTCTCCTTACTTCTGTTCCACCAGAAGCCCACAGGGGTACCCACCTGCCAACTATATAACCACTGCACAGGCCCTTGGAACAGCTTCCCACCCCCATGCCCTGCAGACTGGGGGCTCCCTGAGGGGAGGGCTCCAGTCCGCCTTAGATGCTTGAAACTAGAGCCATACCTGCCCCCTCTGATCTGGGATTTACCCAGCCCAAAGCTGGGTCTCCTCCCTCAGACTAGAGACTGCCTGGGCTCAAGCTGGTGTTTTGCTCTTCCCCAGGCATGCCTCCAGCCTTAGGGAGGGGAAGTGGCATTGCCCTGTCTTGTGCAGCTCTTGTCACTACCCCACTCTCCCTGGACTCTGCTGGCCCTGATTTGGTGCCTCCAGAAATCCTAGAGTGGTGGTGTGGAGAGGACTGCTCATGGAGCTAGCTCTGGTGAGACAAGATCAGCCCCAAATCCTGCTTAGGTCATTCAATCTGGCCCAGCATGGGGCTGGGTGGACCAATGGTGTGGGTCATGGGAAGACCTGCATCAGCCCACATCACACTGCCCTGAGGCGTCCCTGCCTAAGCCCTTCCCCACTTTTTGGCTGACCTTGGTGCTCTGCCCTTGTGGGGCATCTCCCGCTCATGCTTGCCATCCAGTTATTCAGATCTAGATCCCATCCCCACCACCCTGGGTCTGTCTGCACACCTTCCTTACATTTGCGGTCCCTCAGCTAGCCCCACCCACCTCTCACCCCTCAACCCTGGACATCTCTCAGCTTCAGCCACACAAAGATCCTCATCATTCTGAGAAAACCTCGGGCTCTTTCACACCTTTGCGCTTTATTTTCTACACTGTTCCCTCAGCCTAGAATACCCTTCTCACTCTCTTCCCTCTACGCCCTGAAAATGAGCTTCAAGTCTTATGAGATGGGGCCATGACTATATCATCCATGCCCAGTGCAGAGCGTGGTATAGGGGAAACACTTCGGAGATCTTTGCTAATGTCGTCACTGTATCCTATCCCTGGCCTTGCCACCAGCCCCATCCCACTCACAGCTGGAGGGCTTCTGGAGCCTCTGTTCTCTGGCTACTTAGCTGTGTTTCAGGAAGCTTCTCTGCAGTCACTGCACTGAGCTGAGCCCTACCCTGGCTCATGCAGTCATTCAACACTCACTCCCTGAAATGCGTGGGACCCAGAGATGGCCCTGCCCCTGCCCTGGGCCTCAGGGCTGCCACCAAGGCCCCATCTTGTTTTCCTGCTGATACCACCTCTCCTCCAGCTCTGGGGCCATCTCAGAACCCAATCTCCCAGCCAGCAACGAGAGGTCATGGCTCCTGCTGGACCCCCATTCACTCTACCTTCCCCTCCCCAAAGGCCTTCCCAAGGCCATCTGGTCAGCACTGGGATGGCAACATTAAGTGCTCAATATTTGTTTGCTGAATGGCATAAATTCTCCCACCATTAGGATGCCTACAAGTTCCAGATGCCAGCAATCACACATTCTCCCTGCCTTAGCGGATTCTGCCTTGCCCCTATATTCGTTTCCCCAGGCCCACCCAACTGTCAACACAGTTCCATGCTGGTAGGTTCTGCAGCTCAGACCTAGGACTCCTGAATCTCCACCCTACCCCAGCAGACCTCAGGCCCGGGCTCTGACACCTACCTAGTCCCAGGCTCTCTAGTGTCCACCCCCTGCTGGAGCTCCAGGCCCTGAAACCCAGCCTGTTTGCTTAGACTCCAGAGGCCAGCATCCTATCAGCATCTCTTTGCATCAGGACTCAGCCCCTCATCTGTCTACTTCTCCCCACCTATGTGATGCAGCACAAACTTTCATCCTGCCAGCCCAAGTGTGAACCTGCACCCAGGACAGAAATGGCTCACCAGACACAGCACTGTTTCTCCCTGAACTAAGATCCATTTGCAATAAAATTCAGGCACCTACTGCCTGTTCATGAGTGGGTGTAGACATGAAATTTATTTATGACACCATTTCTAGACCCCAGGTTTGTCCTCAGTTCTCGAAATATGCTTCCCAACTAAGCCTCCAAGCCTGCTTCTCTGTCCACTGTGCCCTGCCCACCTCTCTTTTTTTGTATCATTTTTACTGCTGCCCTGTCAGGGGCTCAAAAGATCCACAGATTTTCCCAGTCCCCAAGCATATTCCCTTTAGCCACAGTCCACTGTGTTGATGATGTTCTGTGAGTCCCAGAGGGTTCACCCAACCCAGAACGCACCCACCCCTCCATCTAGCAGTTTCTAGCAGTAATGCAAAAACAGGGATGGCAAGGGAGGGAGCCCAATACCCCAAGAGCAGATAACCCAAACTTCAGGAAGTGCGGGAAGAGAAGAGGAACCAGCTTGGACCTCAACATGACTTTGATTCTGTTGCATTAACACACTGTTCAACCCACTGCTGCTGAGACAGTAGCCCCGGTTCAGTACCCTTCCCACATTGTTACCCTAGTGGAGCCCTAGCCAGCCTCTCAGCGACATCTCCTGATCTGCATCATCCCACAAAGACTCACAAGTCTCCTTCTAGCTTGTTGAAGGCGCAGGCCAAGGCCACCACCTGGTCAGTGGCCCGGCTGATGACAGGGACACAGAGCATGGCCTGCAGCTCACAGCCCAGCATGCTCTGCAGCTGTTGCACATCCTCCTGCAAAGGGGAGGCAAGTCAGGGCAGGGAATGAGCCGGGAGTATGCTTCCCTCCTCCAGCCCTCCATCACATTTTGCAATGGGCAGTTCTAAGGGATTCATGCAAGGCTGGAAGCTCCATGTCATGGAGATGGGATGGTGGAAAGTCCCCAGGTCTTATATCCCCCATTCCTAGGCTGCTCTGTAACAGAGACCCTGGCTCTGGGGGATGGACAGTGGGGTCTCCCCTTTCCCCTCTGGGTCATCCAGGCCATCACTTACAGAGGTGAGGTCCTTCAGCTGGATGGACTTCTTGTCTTCCACCACCTGGCCCAGGCATCCTGTCAACTAGGGGATGAGGAAAGACTGAGTCAGGGCCCAGTACTCCCCAGGTCAGGGGATCTCAACCTGTCCCCACCCTCAAGTCTGGAAGTTTCAAAGAACCCTCCAGTCAGTTCAAATGGTGGACAGGGTCAGCACTGATGAGCAGAGATGGAAGGGACTCTGGTAGAATCCCTATAGAAGATTCTAGGGCCTTCCCTAACTATGAGAGAGATAAGCAGACTCCAAGGATTCTCATCGACAGATTCTAGCAGATCCATATCCAGAAACACTCCAACAGAAGTGAGCAGGTCCCAGGTAAGCCTTTCTGTAGATGCTAAGAGATTCTCGCTAATAAAGCCTGATGATCACAGTTGTGATCCCTGCAGCATTTCTAAGTAGATCCCAAGATCCAGATAATTCCATCGGATTCCAAGAGTCTAGAGGATCCAAATACTCCAGACAGATCCCAGGAGTGTCTACCCGGCCTCAACCGCCCCTGCAGACTCCAGCGAGAAGACAGACGAAGGACTCACGGGAAAGCTGATCTCTTCCCCGAGCACTTTGTCTCCGATGACCTGAGGAACAGAGTGCAGGGAGCCGGTTAAAGGCAAGGGATTTCCCCCTCGGAGACCCGAGTTCCTCCGCCCAGCCCCGACCCAGCTCTACAGTGGACCTGGGCCCTCACCTTGCAAGAAAGCTGGAGACTGTCCTCCGACACCAGCAGGAGGCAGCAGCGGGATGCCCGGGTCTCCTGCTGCAGCTAAGGGAGGGACAAGGGAGGGCGAGGGGGTGACCGCGGAACCCGGCCACCCCACTCCCCACCTGCCCCCCTCTCCGGGGCTCTTCAGGGGGGTGGAGGAGAGGGGAAGGAGGGACATCGTAATCGGAACTGAGATGGAGGGCTCAAGGGGAAGTTGGTCCCCGGAGGGAGACAGGACGGGGAGGTGGCCGGGAGGGGCGCAAAGACTCACGTATTGGAGCACTTTGAGCTGCAGGGAAGAGGCATCCAGGTCGTAGAGTTCCCCTGCAAGGACCAGGCGCAGGTCAGAGAGAGGGCCCCTCCGTACCTCCGTGTCCGGGTCCCTCGGGCGCCGCTCAGCTCCGCGCCGGGCCAGCCGCCGGCTCCCGGGACCGCCTAACCCGCCCACCTCTCCTCCAAGTTCTGCCCGGCCCCGCCCTCGTGACCTGCCCACGCCGGGTCCTCACCGCACAGTTGCAGGATCTTGCGGTCGCGGTCGGTGTACGCTGCCCCGCCCTTCTGGTCTTCCACCGCCCCCTCCGGGGGGTTCTGGACGGCTCGGGGAGCCTCGCTGGGCCGGCGCTGCTGCAGGGCCTGCACCCTCTGCAGGGCCACCAAGGTCTGGGACAGGCCGAGCGGTTAGCGCGCCGCTCGCCCCACCCTCGCTGCGCTTGCTGCCGCGGGATTCCTGCCTTTGCTCCCGCCGTTCCCTCTGCCTGCCGGGCCCATGGACCCCGTCGCCGTCCCAGTCACCTCATCCCTGGACTCTACCTTCCTGAGGGCTCCCCCGGGGGCTCCCCCTGCCCCTGGAGCGTCCAGCGGTCCAGGAACAGGAGGGTACAGGGTCTATCTCCATCTCTAGCCCCTAGATTCTTCCAAGACAAGATGTCAGATTTCTGTCTCTAGCCCCCTCAGGAAGTCGTAAGTCCTTGTTAAAGTCACGAAATCATAAAGTTTCAGGCATGAAAGAGACCCAGTATCATTATGTGGAGGGTTCTTTCTAAATACAGATGCTCCTGGACTTAGGATGGGGTTGCTTCCCCATAAATCCATCGAAAAGTCAAGAAATTGTAAGTTGGCAACCGTGTGTATTTACAAGGTATTTGACCAGTTTTGTCTCACCACTGCCCTAGGTCAGTCGGTGCTATCATTATCCCCATTTTCAGGTGTGAAACTGAGGCTCAGAGAGGTTTAGTGACTTGCTCAAGGTCACACAGCTCAAAAGCATCAGAGCCAAAGCTAAAACCTAGGTCTGTCCAGCTCCCTGGCCAGAACATCTTCCCACCAGCTGTGATAAGGGTCTTCAGCCTCATTGTACATGGCCCCACTCCCACTCACATGCTTCTCCACTGTCTGCAGGCTCCACTCCTCATTGTCACTCAGCTGGCCACAGTGCACCTGGAGGGATGGGAGAAGGGAACTAGCTGTGACCTCTCCCAGTGTCTGTCTCTGCCAGAGGGCCCTCCCCATGCGCAGCACACACGGGTCCCCACCAACACATACACACTCCAGTCTGTGGGCCTCAGTGATAACCTCATCTTTCTGACACCCAGACAGCTCCAGGAAAATCCCCTCCTGTAGGAAGTCTCCTAGGACTAACCCAAAGACGTGAAACTTTTTTGTCTCTGCCTTTTCAGTCACTCATCAAGAGCACAGCTCAGGTGTATGGTTCAGGGGATGGAGAGACCTTAGACCCCTCTTCAGCTCCCAACCTATGGAGTTCTGCAGGTCCTGATTTTAGAATTGGTGGTATTAGCTTTAGCCTCCCAGCTCTATCCTTTCTGAGTTAGGGTGTGAGCTTCCCCTAAGTCTTGGATAAAGGAATGGGTTCAGTATGATGCACCTGCCATGGTGAGGATGGATGGGTGAATGAATAAATGGATAAATAGGTTGGTGAAGTGCTTTGCCTTACATGCGATTCTCACCACTGTGATACAAGCCTACACCTGGCAGGCAAGACATGGCCAGAAAACTGAAGTGACTTGCCCAAAATCACACAGCAGAAAGTGGCAGAGTGAAGACAGCACCACCCACTCCCTCCCGTTCTCTGCCCATACCTTTCCCCCTCTAGATCCACTCTCTCCACCACCCCCATCATCCTGTCCCTCTCCAAGTTCCCTGTGCCAGTCACCAGGGAACTCAGCCCATCTTTCATACTCTGTGAAGTCCCTTCCCCGACCCCTACTTGGGTGCTTGTCGAGGAAAATGAGAGACGGTGGGGAGGGAGGGTGGCAGCCTAGGGACCCACTACAGGTCCTGCCAGCAAGGCTCCCCACCTGCGTCACTAGCTTCCGGAGCCCACTCAAAGCTGCTCACCACCTGCAGAGCTCCCCACAGTGCCTGCACTGGGGGCCCCTCCTTTCTCCTCCCTCCCCAGTCAGCAGCCAATGCCTGCCTCAGCTCTGGGTCTCCTGCCAGGAGCAGATGGGGAGGAGGAGACCAGCAGGTTCTCGGGAAGCTCACAGTCTGACTGGGGCGGGATGAGTAGGGGGACATGACTGGGAGGAGGTGTGGAGCCTCATACCTGAGGAAGGAGAGAGAAAACTAGGCGGGTAGCTCAGAGGGGAGGACATTTGGAAGGCTTCCTGCATTGGCATGGGGAGGACAAGTAGACCTTGAAGAAACCAGAACACTGGCAGTAGGTGGTTTAGGGAGACGAGGATCCAGGTAGGGGTGTGGTCCATAGTACCACAGAAAGAAGGGCCTTGAGTGTCAGGCTAAGAAGTTAGACTTTAGCCTGAGAGTACTGGGGAGCCATGGCAGACTTCAGCATCTGAGGGCCACTGTCTTTGGGGTGTAGGGTGAATTTGAGGGAGGAAGATTGGAGGCAGGAAAACCTGGAAGAGACCTGGGCTGTCAAGGATGGTGTTGAAACTTAAGCTCTGGATGAGGTTCAATCTGTGACTCCTACGGGACAGCAGGGGCTGGAGGGAGGAGAAGCTGGGGCTATGGTTCATTTGCATATGGCTTATATAAATATGTTGGCATTTTACTGTTAGCACATGGAGGAGGACGTGGTTCTTGTTCCTTCCACCTGGTCCCATCTCTCAGGAATAGAGAAGTCTGGGACCCCTCTAGGGTTGTGGGGGCAACCAGTTCCTGGGCTGCCTCGGTCTGCCTGCACTCAGCATGCGCACAAACACACACATGTACACTCTCATGAAGAATGTCAGGCCCTCACACACATACATTTACATTCACTCACCCATGGAGGTGGTACACACACAAACACACACACACACACACACACACACACACATACGGAGCAGTCACAGACACAAAGACATCCACACATCCACACTTACAGTGTCCACAGCATCCCCACAGGCACATTCATGCCTGTACAAAGGAAACTTAGTTCACATACTCAAGAGCCATGCACATGCACCTGGCACCCCCATATACAAACACACACAATCGCCCCAACACACTCATGGCTTTTTGTTCACCAACAGGAACACACACTTGCACCTGCTCTTGCTAATCAAGGCAAGTGTCTGGGGCCCAGTGGGAACACTCAACAGTGTGCACTGTGGCTGTACGAGAGGGTTAAAAACCCAGCACAGCCCCCAGGTCCCTACCCTCACCAGGTTCAAAATGGCTAATGGCATGAACACCCCATCCCCGTGCAGGGAGCTGGTGTGGCTGGTGCAGCTGGGGGAAGGGTGGGCACAAATCAGGCATCAAATGCCAGAGACCAAGGGCCGCCACTCCTCAAAGAGACTTATTATCCCAGGATTAAAGAACAGAGTCAAAGACTCTTTCCACACAAAAAAATCTGCAATCAGGGCACCTTGAGTGGTGAGCTGTAAAGGCCCAGAAGTCAGCCACACAGCCCTGCACCTGGCTGGCATATTCCTCAGAGAGCCTGCGCTGACTGTGTCCTCATCGGGCCCCAGCATTCCTTTGCAGGACTCCCTCAAGGGGTTTCCTTGCTAGCCCTTGCCATCACATGTGATCCTATCCTTATTTTGCTCACTTGTTTTGCAATATTTTTGTTATTTTTATTCTTTTTAGAGATGGAGTCTCACTCTATTCTGCAGGCCAGATTCGAAGTAAACCTTCCAAGTAAATGGGGTCATGCTCACTTTAGTGCTTGTCACCAAGACAGGGCCTGTCTAATCTGTCTTGGTCACTTCTGTGTTCCCAGCACCTAGCACACCATGCCTGGCATACAGTGGGTACTCAAGAAATAGTTGTTCAACTGATGGATGAGTGGGTGGATGGGTAGGTGGATCAGTGGATGAATACTAAGAGCAGAGACTCAGAGAGGGGAATGGAGCTTGTCGAGGAAGAAGCTGGTGACTCGAGCTTCCCAAAAGATCAGCCCTGTGGCACTCCATCTACCCTCTGCACCCTCTGCCCTCAGATTCTGGCAGCAGCTGGAAAGTCTGGGGCTGCCTGTGTTGCTTCTGGGAGGCAGTGAGATCCTGTGGGCCAGGGAGCATCTGCCACACGTGTATGCCTTGGGGAGCGGCATCCTGGGGAAGTGCATTTCCACAGGAGTGGGAAGGTGCAGGCTTGGAGGAGAGGCAGATGTGAATAATCTAAACACCTTTCAAGAGCTCTTCCCTGCCCAGGGTATTTGAGGAGATGAAGGGATGGTTGTTGAAAACTCCTGGCAGCCAGAGCCCAGCTGGCTAGCATACTACTCAATAGCATGCACCCCTATTTCAGCTTCCCCAGGACCACACTCTCCCCTCAGCACACCACCCCTTCCCCCAGCCTCCTTCCTGCCTCACTCACATTCCTCCTCTGCCTAGAATCCCCTTTCCCTTCTTCCCTGCCTGTGGACCTCCTACCTGTGCCCCAAGGCCCCACACAAATGCTCTCTCCATGAGGCACCACTTGCTGCTCCAGGCTCTGCCATCAGAGCACCTGCTGGCAACAGTATTTCATCTGGCCCGTGGTGGAGAGGGTGTCCCCACCTTCCCCAAGACTGAGAGCTCCCTGAAGGCAGAGTCAGCTCCCGCACCCAGCCTGCCGCAGGATCACAGCAGAGTTCTACTGGGTGAGTTAAGTGTAAGTGGTCTGATCCCACCAGCATCCCTGAGACACACACACACACACACACATTGGCCTCTGGCCCAGCCTGAGCCAAGGTGAGCAGAAGCCATGGCAAGCATTCTGCCCACAAGGGGAGTAACCTCCAAATGTCTTCCCCTTGCTTCCCTCCTGACCCAGTCCTCACAGCCTCAACCTAAGGAAGTCCTTCTCAGGCACCTGGCACCCCAGGCCTTTTGCCCTTAGCAGAGAAGGAGGTGCTCGACCCAGCCACCACCTCCCAACCCCCACTTCTGCACATAGCCCCTCATCTCGGTGCCCCTCAAAGCTGACCAGCCCTGGGAGAGACCGAAAGCAAAGAATAGGGGGAGGCGGCCCCCTGAGAACTCCATGCAACAGCAGCTCCATTCCAGAAGCTGGGGGTGGGAGAAACAGCTTGTGGAGAAACCAAGTAGCGGCCTTGGCTCCCTCAGTCAAGCAGATGAGTGTGGAGGAGATCCAGCCAAGTACCCCTCCTCTCCTCTCCCTTCTCCTCCCCTCTCAGCCATCCCCCACTCCCACCACCCTCTCCTGCCAGCAGCTCAGAAAGGTCAGGCGCCTGGGAAGCCTTTAATTCCATTTTAATGAGCTGGAGAAGAGTCCCCGGGGAACCAACACCTGCTCATTTATCTGTCCATGCCCCCAAGCCTGCCCTTTACTGGATGGCAGCCCCCTTGACAGAAGCAGAACCCCAATAATAGCAATTTGGGAAACTCATCCTTTGGTTACTAGGATAGAACAAGAGTTTGAACCCCCACCTCTATACAGGAGAAGAAACTTAAAGAGCCACAGAATCTCACCCCCACAGGCTCTGCACTTCCACAACCCCCTCCGCGAAGCAGAAACCCTGGGAACTCTGTGAGGGGCTGCGGAGGGAGCTTTGCCTGGGTTCCGGGGCTCTGGCAGAGCATCCACCACTTCCCACTAACACTCCTTCCTCAGCCACTCCAGGAAGCCCGCCTAGTCTTCTGCCCAGCCTCAGCCCTGGGTCTGGCTGGCCTACCCATGGCCTTTCTCCCCTCAAGGGCCCCAGCTCCAGCCACTCCAAATCTCTGGCTAGTTTTCCACACTGTCTCTGTTGGTCAGGCCCTTAGGTCCATCTGTCCCTCTGCAGCCTCTCTCTTCACACCTCACTTTGGTTCATGCCCTCCTGGACACGGTCCCCACCCCATGTGGACGATCCCAAAGAGAAACCAAGGTTAGCGCTGTGTATGCCAATGGCTGGGCCTTCTAACCTCATGGGGGCCGAGAGTCCAGCAGGGGCTTGCACATCCCTCAGAAAGCTGCTGACTGGGCCAATGGCTTCATCCTACCCATTTGAGGTGGGGCAGAAGGCTGGGGTGTGGGAGATGCCCCAACTCCTCCCACCCCCACACCCCCACTTCCCCTCACTCCATCCTCACTTATGGCTCCCATCTCTCTCTCTCTCACACACACATACACACACACACATACACACACACACACACACACACACACACACACATGCCCCAGACAGGCTCTATCCACCACTCCCTCCCGTGGTCTCCTCTCCCCACATCCCACCACCTAGGCAGGCTCTTACCAAGATGACAGCTGCCACGGCCCCGGCCTCCTTGTCCACTAGCGGTATGACCAGCACTGAGGGGGAGAGGGCAATGAGGTGCTCCTGCAGGGCTGGTGAGGCTCAGAGATACCAAGCCGGGACCCAGGGCGGGGACACAAAGATGTAGACAAAGAGAGGCCAGGACAGAGACACAGAGAGACCCCCAAACCCACAGAAACATAGAGGCGGGTCCTGAGGCAGTGACAAAAACAACCTCAGCAACAGCCTCTGCACGGAAGGAAACCCCTTCACTCAACAACCTTCTCGTGATCCTCTCAGGGTTGCAGGGAGGAAGGCAGGTGAGGCTGAGCACCTCTATTTTACAGATTGGGAAACTGAGGTCTAGAAAGGGGAAGTGACTTGCCCAAGATCACACAGCAAGTCAGGTCTCCTGACTCCCAGTCTTGTGCACTTTCCACATCGAGACAGAGGACAGAGACCTAGAGAGACTGAGACACGAGGCAGAGAGAGACATGGCGGACAGGAGGCATGGAGGAAAAGAGAAAGAGAAATAGGGCCAATGACAGTGACAGAGAGAGTGTGAGAACAACTACAGCCCCATCCAGCATCAGGCACAAGCACATCACAACCACAGCCACGGGCCACTGAGCCCTCGCATGTGCCAGGCTCTTAACATGCATGATCTTACTTGCGCCTCCTTGAAACACCCCCTCAAGGTAAATACTATTGTCCCATTTTATAGTCAGGAAGTTGAGGCTCAGAGAGTTTAGTAGCACAATAGAGAGAGAATTAGATGGAGGGATTGCTAGAGACACAGAGCAAGAGAAAGAAGGAGACAGAGATGGAGAGGGGTAGAAGACAGACATGACCTGGAGTGCAGGGGCCACAGTCCCTCCCTGCCCCTGCCCAGCCCCTAGCCCTTACCTTGGGTATGAGGAGCCAGTGGAGCCACCAGCCTGGCCAAGGGCTTCCCTGGCAGGTCTGAGAGGCCCAGCCCATTGCAGCCCAGCCGCTTCTGGGAGATGATAGCCTCCCTGAAAAGAGGACATGATGCCACCTTGAGAGTTCCCAGCTCAGGGAGGAGCAAGGCCTGGCCTGGGGACACAGGAAAGTTTGGACCCTGCACATGTGCAAGGATCTGGGCAAGCTGAACTGCCTCAGGGTGGACACGATGACAGCAAAAGTGAAAAACTAGGGGACCCTGGCCCCTATGTGGAGAAACAGGCAGCCACAGTCTGGCCTCTGGTGCCCCTTGCTGGTAAAGGCTCAGGTGGGGCCCTGCACAGATCTTCCAGGCAGTGGGAGAGCACAGGAAGTAAATGCAGGGGCTCAGAGCTGGGCTGCCTGCTACAATCTGACCTTAGGCATGTGACCTGACCTCTCTGATCTTCCCAAGGAGAACTAGGGTGGGGAGAGAAGAATCCTCCCCATCACCATCCTCAGAAAACAATTGTTGATCAACTTTTAGTGCTAAGCACAGGAGGTAATCATCATAACTAAAGTTTATTGGCCATTTCCTATGTCCCGTGCACAGCCCAAGCAACTCACATAGATGAACTGAGTTCCCAGCAATTCTATGAGTTTGATATCTTCATTTTCAGATGGAGAAGCTATGGCACCAAAAGGCTAAATACTTGTCCAGGGTCACACAGTGAATAAGTGGTAGAGCCAGGATTTGAACCCAGGCAGGTGGTACCAGGGCTAGGTCTAACCACTATGCTGGAAACTTTCCAAATACCTGTGGAGGTGTGAGCTTTGAACAGAGGGCAGGTGTGAGTGTCAGGGTATGACGGTGGCAGAGGGGTGGTGGGAACCAAGGCAGGGGAGGTTGGCATGGGAAGAATGAGTTTCTCTCTGTCCCACCACACAACTCACCTCCTCTACCCCCTTGGCCTCTGGTTCAACCTGCTTAATTAAGCACCTGAGTTTGCACCAAATGTCACTCCTTGACGATTAATTGTCCTGGGTTCATTCCTCATGCTGCCTCCACTTAATTGTGCTTGTAGGAACTGCCTGGCCTGGACAGAAGAGAAACCTGGGGAACTGTGTGCATACAGTGTCACTAAGGGAAGCCCAGCAAAGGTCACATGAGGAAAAAGAGGGGGTGGCCTGCAAGTCACAAGATCACTAGATCACAGACTCTAGACAAAACAAGGACCAAAGAAGTTGAGCATCTCGTTCAAGCTCACGCAGCATTCTGAACCAGGCCCATTCCTTCCCAGCCACTTTAAGTAATCCAGGATCTACAGGAACTGGTGGTTTCTCCCACCTTCCAGCCCTTACACCCAGGATATTTAAGGTTCCTGGAGTGCTGGGCTCCAGTTCCCAGCTGTCCACATTGCCAGTCACCCCAGGAAGGAGAGGGACGTAGGGCAGCAGGAGGGCAATGGGAGCCACGTTTCCTGATGATTAAACTGATGAGATGAAGGCTGAGGCTTCATGGAGGCAGTGGGTGACCCCCGGCCAAACCCTGCCCAGCTCCTTGGCCTCGGACAATCTGGTTACCCGGAGGCCACAAGGTGGCAATGGTCCTTGCATTGCTGGTCAGTGTGCACTGCAGCCTCATCCTGCCGACCCTCAACTATTCCCCTCCCACCCTTGGACTGGAGCTGCCTTGGCCTCTCTCCCAGGACCCTGATGAAGGAATCTGTCCTCAGCCTTCCTTCTCTTTTGCACAAAACCCCTCCGTGCTCACGGCCTCATGACTCTCCAGCCCTCACTCATGAGCTCCAGACCCCAGATACTCAAAGGCCACCTGGAGCCTCCCACCCACGTCCCTGAGGTGGCCCAGGGACCCCCATCCCATCTGAATTATTATCTCCACTCCCCCCACCTCACAGCAAAGGAGCACAACCATCCACTGGGTCCTTTGCAGCTTCTCTGAAAACCTGCCTTCTTTCCTCACCTCCCCATCCGATCAGTGAGTCACCTCCCAGGTATCACCCACAACTGTCCTCTGCTCTCTATGCCCAAGTCACTGCCCTGTTCACGTGGAGACACCTTTTCCCTGAACCCTGGAGCAGCCTCTCCCCGAGTCTCTAGCTTCCTAGCTGGGTCTCTTCAATTCATCCTCCATGCCAGAGCAAGAATAAGCATTCTAGACTAAAAACATCAGGGGAGGGTTCTACTTCAAGTCTCTCATTCCACTGGGTCCTCCTGGGTCAGGTTCAGTGCTGAGGGCTGAGGGCTGAAGTGAGCAGAGGGGTCAGACACATGCCCCACCTGAGGAGGCCAGGGACATGTGGAGATCGACATACAGACCCACGCTTGAGTCGGGAGATGAGGGCTCTGCCAAAGGCGGGAAGCGCAGGCCCCAGCCCGCCCAGGTGCAGGGTATGATAGAGTCAGAGAAGGCTTCCTGTAGAGGGAGACACCTGAGTTGAGTCCTAAAGGACACGCAGGGTTATTGAGGCAGACAGGAAAGGACGTCCAGGGAACTGCATGTGCGAAGGCTTGGAGGCGAGAAGACTGTGTGCCTGCTGAAAGGTACGGCCACAAGGAGGTTGGTGTGGCTGGATAGCCGAGAGCAAGGCTAGACAGAGGCCAGGGTCCTATGGAGCTGGGCTTAAGCCTGAGGGCAGGGGGAGCCCTGGGAGGGATTTGAGCAGGGGACGGTAATGGTCAGGTGATTTCAGAACAATCTGATGGTGCTGCCTGGGTAGAACTCTCAACATAAGGAGATTGTGACACTGGAAACCTTGTCTCAGTGAGGGTCCAATCATCTTAGTGGCCCTGGACAAGAGAGAGGCTGGGCTGGGATAGACCAACCTTGACTAAGCCGAGATGCCCCCAAGCACTGGGGCTTCCAAGGACCCTCAATTCTCAGGAAGCCTTGGCACCTTCCTCTGCAGCCTGCCCTCCCCCAGCTTTGCAGGACCCCACAGCCCACGCTCACCTTAATCTATCCCTGTGGGAGCCCCTTTCCTCTGCCATAGCCCTCCCAGAACTGCTGTCCTCCTGAAGGCTCCAAAGATGCCCACAGACTGCAAGGGGGAATGTGCCGAGGCTGAGTCTCCCTCACCCACATGGGAGTGGGAGCTTCGTCCTGAAGGCTCCAAAGATGCCCACAGACTGCAAGGGGGAATGTGCCGAGGCTGAGTCTCCCTCACCCACATGGGAGTGGGAGCTTCGTCCACTGCTCAGACCCCCGATCGCTCCTCGCTCAACTTAGATCAGCTCCCTGCTCCACTCCAGTTCCTCCCTTACTACTCCGCCACCCCCACCCTGCCTTCCAGGCTCATGCTTGGGCTTGTGGGGAACTCCACCCCCCAGGGCCAGCTGCCCAGGCGAAGGCTAATGACAGCACTGGGTGCCTGGGTGGTCATGGCCTGCCCCACTGAAGATAAGGACAGATGGGCACAGAGTGAAGACAGGAATAGGCGTGGATTTTATGGCAGTTCCGTCCCTTTAACAACTATTTGTTTAATGGAAAAAGAATCGAGGGAAAGGTTCTCTGCTGGTAGGGCCAACAGCCTGGAAAAAGCTGGGTCCCCTGCACTTCTCTGAGCCCCTGTGTGTGTCTTTCTCAGGTCCTCTACTTTGGAGAAGCCCCTTCCTCCAACACCCACTAGGTCCCAGGCATCAGCGAGCAGCCAAGCCTGTTGCTGAGCCCATCTTCCCACAGAACCCCATCCCCCCAGGGAACCCCCACCTCACTGAGCCCCCCGACTCTCACTAAGTCTCCACCCCCTCACTGAGTCCCCATCCTCTCACTGAGCCCCAATCCCCTCAATAAGCCCTCACCCTCTCACTGAGCCCCATCCCCTCACTGAGCCCCCATCGTCTCACTGAGCACCATCCCCTCACTGAGCCCCCATCCCCACACTGAGCCCCCATCCTCTCACTGATCTCCCATCCTCTCACTGAGCCCCATCCCCTCACTGAGCCCCCATCGTCTCACTGAGCACCATCCCCTCACTGAGCCCCCATCATCTCACTGAGCCCCCATCCCCACACTGAGCCCCCATCCTCTCACTGATCTCCCATCCTCTCACTGAGCCCCATCCCCTCACTGAGCCCCCATCGTCTCACTGAGCCCCCATCCAATCACTGAGCCCCCATCCCCACACTGAGCCCCCATCCTCTCACTGATCTCCCATCCTCTCACTGAGCCCCATCCCCTCACTGAGCCCCCATCGTCTCACTGAGCACCATCCTCTCACTGAGCCCCTATCTCTCACTGAGCCCCCATCCAGTCACTGAGCCCCCATCCCCACACTGAGCCCCCATCCTCTCACTGATCTCCCATCCTCTCACTGAGCCCCATTCCCTCACTGAGCCCCCATCATCTCACTAAGCCCCCATCCCCTCACTTAGTCCCCATCCCCTCACTGACTCTCATCCTCTCACTGAGCCCACATCCTCTCACTGGGGCCCCCATCTTTTCACTCGGCCCTCATCCCCTCATTGAGCCCCCATCCACTCACTCAGCCCTCATCCCCTCACTCAGCCCTCACCCCCTGAGCCCCCATCCTCTCACTGAGCCCCATCCCCTCACTTGGCTTCATCCTCTCACTCAGTCCCCATCCCCTCAGCCCTCATCCCCTCATTGAGCCCCCATCCCCTCACTGAGCCCCCATCCCCTCACTGAGTCCCCATCCTCTCACTGAGCCCCTATCCCTCACTAACCCCCATACCCTCACCAAACCCTCATCCTCTCACCTAGCCCTCATCCTCTCACTGAGCCCCATCCCCTCAGCCTCCATCCCCTCACTGAGCCTCATCCTCTTAGCCCTCATCCTCTCACTGAGCCCCTATCCCTCACTGAGCCCCCACCTTCTCACTGAGCCCCCATCCCCTCACTGAGCCCCCACCTTCTCACTGAGCCCCCATCCCCTCACTGAGCCCCCACCTTCTCACTGAGCCCCCACCCCCTCATTCAGCCCCCATCATCTCACTCAGCCCCCACCCCCTCATTCAGCCCCCATCTTCTCACTCAACCACCATCCCCTCACTGAGCCCCCATCCTCTCCCTGAGCCCTCATCCTCTCACCTAGCCCTCATCCTCTCACTGAGCCCCATCCCCTCCCGCAGCCCCCATCCCCTCACTGAGCCCTCATCCTCTCACTGAGCCCCATTCCCCACTAAGCCCCCACCCTCTCAATGAGCCCCCACACTCTTACTCAGCCTCCATCCCCTCACTTAAGTCCCTATCCTCTCACTGAGCCCCTCACTCTCACTGGGCCCCAATCCCCTCACTGGGCCACCCCACTCTTACTGAGCCCTCATATCCTCACTGAGTCCCCATCCCCTCACTGGGGCTGCCCACTGTCACTGAGTCCCCATCCCCTCACTGAGCCCCCACTCTCACTGAGCCCCCAGGACCTGGACCCTCTTTTCGCCCTCCTTCCCCCAGCATGTGAGGATCCTGAGATGGGAGCAGACCGTTCCCGGTGTCCTCCGAGACAAACCCTAGGGATGGTCAGATTCTGTAATGAAAGACCTGGTCAGTTTAGGGGAAGAAACTTCTAAGGGATGGGCCCTGAGGACCCCCAAGTGGTAGCGGAGGGAGACAGCCAGTCTGGGCCAAGGTGGGCGGTGGGTGCTTCAGTTGCAGCTGAAAGGCCTAAGATTTTTGCTGCACTCAGCAGCAGGTAATCAAAGGCTTTAAGATAGCAGGAGACACAAGAAGAGGAAGGCGGCAGAACTGGGGCCTGAAACAGTCTGGGAGAGGGAGGTGGGGCACCAACAAGAGGGAAGTGAAGCCTCCTTTCAGGAAGACCCTGGCCCAGGCAGCCTTCCAGGATTCTCTCCTCTCCAGCTCTGAGGCCCTTTGCAGCCCTTACAATTCAGAGTCTCACCAGCCCTCAACATCAGAATGTTCAACCTATCATTTTACAGAAGGGGAGATGGAGGCCCAGGGAGAGGGCATCGATTGGGATTGAAGCCCTGTTGTCCTGGATCCCAGGTCTCTGACTCCCAACCCAGGGTTCTTCCTGTGAACAGACCCATCCCTAAGGGAGGCCAATATGGCCCAGACCCCTTTTCTGAAAGTTGGTTCCTTCTCAGTGTCAGGGAACTGTGGAGCAGGCTTCCCCAAGAGGGTTTCTGGTCAGGCCATGAAAGGTAAGTAAAATGGGATTGACTGAAATGAAAGTGGAACAGGAAAGGTCTTTACAAGGGAGTGAACAGCCCTTGCAAGCACCAGAAGACAGGAAAGCCAGACACACTGGGGGGATGCAGCTGGGCATCTGAGAGCCTGCAGGAGCTGGCAGGAACAGGGGCAGGTGGGGCTGGGAGCTGGGGCGGGGGGGGCCTCCTCACTCCCGCCTTGACCCTTTTTCACCCTGCCTCTCCCCACACCGCCCTGAGCCCATTCCCTGCCCGTTGCCTTGGGCCTCCTTATCTGTCTTTATGATTCAGCCTCCACGCCACACCTGCTGCTGTTTGCCAGCCGTCCAGGATTTCCTGGAGGAGCACCCTCCGCACACCCCCACCTCCTCGGGCACTGCGAGAGCCTCAGGCTCCATGGCAGCCTGCAGGTTGGTCCCTCTCCCTCCTGGGGGGACCAGAGCCACAGAGGTCACCATCTGAAGGACCCTGTACCCAACCCCACCCATTTCACAGAAAAAGAGGCCAGAAGGAAGATGTTTTCTCAAGGTCACTCAAGGCTAATCGCTGGTTGGGACTTGGGGGTGCAAGTAACAATCATTGAGCTCCTACTGTGTGCTGGCCCCTCTGCCAAGCACTTGGCACCTGTTATCCATTAAGCCAATAGACCGGGCCGCAGGTAGGAAAGCAGAGAGACAGGGAGGGGGCCGAGCTAGAATCCAGACCTGTCTGAATCCCATTCCAGTGCTCTTCCCTCTTCCATACACCTGGGTCTCAAGTCCCCATCCTGCTGGGAGCTCCTGAGAGCAGGGCCCAGCCAACCCTGGGGCCTCTCCGCCCTAACTGTGGAGGTGGGCTCACCACCAGACACCAGGCACAAAGGTGGGCAAGCAAAGCTCAGTTACCAGAGAGAGCACTGGGCCTGGGCCTTCACCCCAATCTTTTATCAGGTAGCAGCTGAGCCTGGCAAGCCACTCATTTCACAGGGGCCATGGAAAGAACTCCTGTTTGGGGATGATGACGGGTGTGTCCTGATGATGGGTATGTCCCCTGGGAGGTCCTCGCTGCCGTCACCCACTTGTCTTCTCATCCCCTGGCCCTCCTCCTGGAATCTTCAACCCCTGTCTCCCAGCAGGCACTCACCTCCCCATCTCCACTGAGCTCTGGGATAATTGGATTTGAACATTCACCTTTAATTGCTGGTTTTTTTTTTTTTTTTTTGTATTTTTTCCAAAGGCTTACTGAGTCTGAAGTGGTTGGAGGGAGGATGCTGAAAGGGCAGCTGATGCGAAGGATCTGAGCCCTCTCAAAGATTCCTGGACCACAGATACGCACCCACTCCACATGCCCAGACAGCTGAGGGGAGCATGTGTGGGTCCCAGGGAGTAAAGCAAACCTGCAGGCTGCCCCCCGCTGCCTCCTGAGCCTGTTTTCCCACATCCCTCCCAGGAAGGCCACCCAGGCTGCTTCGAGGAGCCTTCCTGGAGGAGTGGAGCTTATATGAAGCAAAGTTCTTTAGAATTAGAGGTGGGGGTTGCTGGAGGAGAGCAGTTCTTTAGAATTAGAGGAGAAAGGGGAACATGACCACATGTTTCCCGTTAAGATTCTAAAGACCTTTCAGACGATCCTCTTACAGATGGGACATGAAGGCTAGAGAGAGGTGGCAGTGGCTTTGTTCCCATGCTCTTTGACGGAGAAGTTGTTTGGGGAAGGTGAAAGGAGCTCAGTGGGAGAATAGGAGGTGGGAAGGTGACTATCAGAGCTGAACCAACTCCTTCCATGGGAAAGGGCTGGGGAGAGACCAGCATCCTAGAAACCAGGGTTTCCAGCACCAGGAGGGGCCTCAGGACCATGAGTCCAGCATCCTCAAACAGGAACTCTTTCCATGGCCCCAGTGAAAGGTGAGTGGCTTGCCAGGCTCAGCTGCTACCTGAAAAAGCCACATCCCTGGATCACTTGGCCTGCTGGAAAAGCCCTCCTCATAGGGGTAGAGAGCTGCCTTCTGGGGCACCCCCACTGGTGCCCACTCTGCCCTCAGCTCCTGCCCAGTGCCCCCTGGGCCCCACAATGGCTCTGCATTCATTCAGTGCTTAGCAGGCAATGGCCACATCCTTCAGAGCCCACCTCCTCCCAGCAGCATGCCTGCCCTCAACATTTTCTCATCTGATAAGTTCCACTTCCTCTCACTGTCCCCTAAATGGCCAGGAGTCAGAAGACCCGAGTCCTAGGCCTGGCTCTGCCTCATACCTGGCATGTGACCTTGGTCATGTCTCATGATATTCACTCATCTGGAAAATGAGGAGGCTGAATTAAATGGGCATCGAGGTATCATGGGGCCAAGTGCACTGATCCCAAGATCCTGAAGTCAGTGATTCCAGCATTCTCTCACAATAGTAATCCCCAACAATCCGCAACAGATAGTCCTCACCACGGATCAGGCCTGACTTAAATGCTTTACATGTGTGACACACATTTAATCCTCCCCACAATCCTATAAGTACCATTAGTATCACCATTTCACAAACAAAACTGATGCACAGAGAGGTTGTGTCATTTGCCCAAGGTTGCACAGCTAGTAAACAGGGAGCTAAGATTCGAACCCAGGCAGTGGGGCTCCAGAACCCTCAGCAGGACACTGCCTCTGATCTCCCTGTTCTCAGATGCAGGGAGTTGGCACCGTGAGCTCCTGCAGGCCCAGGATGCTGGGATTCCAAGTCCAGCCTCACAGTAGTTCTCACAGCATGCTAGTGTTCTAACTGATAGACCCCATAGCCCCAATGTTCTGAAACTCTGCTCTGAGGAGGCCGCAGCCATTTAGAAGCAATTAGAAGGAGAAAATTCACCATCACTTGGTACTTTCTCTGTGCCTATCCATTTCCCCAACAAAGAGAAGACATTGCTTCTGCCCTTCTATGCTGGGGTCAGCAATCTGGCCAAGGAATCCCACCTGGCAGGGAGGCAGAGATCAAGGTTGGATGGGGAGGGTCAGACCAGTTGACCTTGGATGGTGCCTCAGCCCTGAGAATCCTTGGCCATGCAAGAGGGCAATGGGGGTGCAGAGAATGGCTCACCAGACTTTCCCCTCCTGGGGCAGTTCATGTGGGGGGTCCTCACACACCAGCCGGGACTCCCCATCCAGCAGGTAGGTGTAGACAGTTTCCTAGGACAGAAGGCACTTATGAGACCCTGTGGAGAGGTCCTCTCAGCTGCCCAGTCCCAGCCTGCACGCAGGGGTCTGCGGGGCAAGGTCATAGAACCTGTGGGAGTGGAGCTCTGGCAATGATCTGTTTGGTTTTCTCTCCAGGTGATTCTAAGATGCAACTAGGGCAGCAATACACCTTGTGAACTAAGCGCCTCATCCTCTCCTCTTGGAAAGAATTCCAAGCAGGCAATTCCAAGCAGGATTCATCAACCTGCGACTTTCTTTACCACCTGAAACCCAAAGTGCCAGGCAAAGAATTTGAAGAACTGAAGGTGCAGACAAATCACCTCCCATCCGGGGATATTTCCCTGTCTGACTCCAGCCTCAGACATTCAGCAAACAATAACCGAGCATCCACTCTGAGCTGTACCAGGGATGGGGCTCGGAATGCTCCAGGAAGCATCCCTCCTTCAACTCTACAAGAAACCACTCACCCATAACCCCAGCCAAGGGAGGAGCACAGAGCAGGGCACTGCACCATCCTCCGTGGGGGCTGGAGAGGGCTTCTTGGAGGAAGTGACCTTTCAGCTGTCACTGAGTGGGAATTAGACACATTCAGGGAGTGGGCAGGGGGCAGAATGGGCTCCCAGGCCTTGTTGCAGGTACACAGGTAGGTCCAGAGGTGTATAGAGCATGGAACATTTAGGAACAGACAGTGAGGGAAGGGGCACCAGGGATGGGCCTGAGGTCAGTAGGGCTGAGTGGGATGGGCCTTACGAACAGCACTGGGGGCAGGACAGGACGTGCGCAGGGACACGTGAGCAGATTTGTATTTTGGAAAGATTGCTCCTCAGAGGGAGATCAAAGCTCTTGCTCTTTAATCCTCCCTCCCCAAGGGCCCAGAGCAGCTCTGGCCTCAGTTCCAGGCCATGTCTTGGCAGAAGTAGTTGCCCTCACTGACCTACAGGCAAAAATCTACATTCCTTCCAAGCAGAACTGGCAACCCTTAGGGATCCCTGACCAACCCCCATGCAACACAGCCTTGACCACAACTCTGCTGTTTTCTCTGCAGGAGGGTGGAAAAGGGTTTGCCTCCCAGCTGAGGGTATCCTGGAGGACTTCGGGAGGAGGTGACAGTGGAGCTACGTCTTGAAGGCCCACACTCAGTAAATGTGGAATCCTTCCCAGAAGAAGCAGTTGCCTTCCATGACTCTGAGAGTCTGCAATCCTGCCAGCCACTCTCATTGTCATCGGCTGTCCCCAGCCAGCCCCCACTCCCTCCCAATCCCCAGGAGATGCCTGGCCACTACTTCCAGAGACACTGAGCCAGGTTCAGTGGTGGGTGTGGCATGGGGTGGGAAAAAGGCCTGAAGGGAGTGAGAGGGGCAGACACCCTCTTGTTTGGCTGGAATGAAACCTAAGTGGGATGTTCAGGGATAAAGAATTCAGTGGGAAGGAGGCCGCCCACTCCTCGGCTATATCTAGCCTCCTTGTCATCCATCCCTTCAGCAGCCTGGGAGAGGTCTGAGTTATTTGGCCCAAAGAGGTTAAGAGACCAGGCAGAGTCACACAGAAAGTCCTGCCCAGGCAGAGGGAGGGGTGGGTAATCCATGGGGGCAGAGGGGGACAGATCCTTGCTTCACTTCCGGATGTCCGGATGTCTCCCACCCCCTCACTCAGTCCTCTGGGTTAAAATTAGCTGAGTCTATTGGAGAGAAGGAGGGAACCATTTCAGACACATCAGCACCATCTGCATTCGGGGCTGCCTGCCACAATGGGTGCTGATGAGGAAGCCAGGTGCCAGCAGCTCTCCTCCCTGGGCGGGGTCCCCTCCCCATCTCTGCTCCCCTCCCTGGGGGCAGCAGAGCAGACCTCAGCTCCCTTACCTCACTGGGGGCTGAGCCCCTCTGTGCAACCAAGCCAGGACTCCTGAAAGTCTGGGCTTCCCTACCTCCTATAGGTCTCTTGGTGGGGCCAGGGTTGACATTTCCCACTGTCCCAGGAACCTGGACCACAGCTGTCATCCCAGCCCCAGCTTTGGGGAGACAATTAATCTGTCACAGAGCATCTAGACTGGTACAGCCACCAGGGCACCCTGCCTGTGAAACAGAGCCAGTCACTTCCTCCTCCCACCCTAGGGCAGCCTCAGTGGCCACAGAGGCTCTCAGGGCAGCTCTGCAGAAATTGACCTGCCAGCTTCCACCACCCTCCCTTTCCAGATGTGCCTCCACCCCAGGCCAGATGTTGCCTTAGTCCCATCCTTCTCTGGGAGGATTTATTTTTGGGCTCCAACACGCCACCCACTTCCTACCAACTTCACACTCAATAAAGCTCACTCATTAGCCCTCCTCCTGGGCTCTGAACTTCTAGGAGGTTTGGGGAAGGCAGAGCTGAGGAGAGAGAATAGGGGTGCTTAGATACCAAGTCTCATTTATCCCTGTCATGCTGTGTGACCTTGGGACAAGCGCCCTCCCTCTCTGGGCCTCTGGTGGTTAATCCATCAAGCAGATTCAGGGACAATGGGCTCCGGAGGGATGGGAAGGTCACATTCTGAGTTGGCCATGTTTCCTGGAGCAGAGGCTGCCCTTGGCAGTGTTTAGAGTAGGGAAGAGGACATTTAAGGTTATCGGGACTCAGTCAGGGCATCTTCTCCTCCAGGAAGTCTTCCATGCCCTTTAGGCTAGATCAGACGCCCTTCCCCAGACTCCAAAAGTCCCCTGCTTCTCTCTATCTGGCACAACTGACAACCTGCTACTTTGGGCCTCAAGGGCCAGTTTGCCCATCCTCCTGCCTAAGGGATGAACAGTGGCCATTGAAGCCAGGTTGGGGAGTGGCCTGGAACAGATGACAAGAGGCACAATCTCCCCAGTAAGGCACTTTGGGCTCAGGTAACCATGATCACCATCCTCCATCTGCCCCAAACCTGCAACTCATCCATGGTGTTGGGATGGGACAAAGAGAAAGATGCTAAAAGGCTGCTAGAGGTCATTTTTCCAGCCTCCTGTCTCCAGGCAGGGCACTTTAACCCAATGCACGTCTATTCAACAAAGCTGAGCCCTATTCTAGTACCTCCCAGACCTGGTTTCCGGGAAGTTCTTCTATATGTCTACCCTCTACTTCTCCTGCTGCATGTATTCCAAAACCCAGCTGGCTCCACCACATCCTGTTATATCCTAGGTGAATCCCTTTCATTATCTGAGACACAGCTTTTCCACTTAACCTCTAAGGCCCCTTCTGGCTCAGCGGTTGCAGGATTCCTATGCAAGTTCATTCCTTGGTGCTTCGCTTCAGGCTTCCTCCTCCAGAAAGCCATGTCAGAACACCCACCCAGACCCTTCACTTCCCCATGAAAGTCCTCTTTCTTGGGGACTTTCTTGGGGAAGAGGAAGGGACCCTGCCTCTTCCTTCCTCCTTGGCCCTGAATGAGGTACAGTGTAGAGCTGGTCAAAGGCTTAGGGGGCGGGGTGGGAAGTGTGGGGCAAGGGCGGGCACCTACCACTCGGGGGAGCACAGCTGACAGGGCCTCCTTGACAGCACGTTGCAGGCCCGAAATGTCGATGACAGAGCCCAGACTCAGCAAAGCATCCTGGAAGAGAGGAGAGGGCAGTGAGGGGCTTTGCCGGGCAGGCCAGGGCAGACCCATCTGCCCAAACGATTGTGAGCAAAACTCCCCAGCTTAGTCCAGAGCCCAGGGCTTTCAGGCACAGGAATCCCAGGATCTTAGGATCTCAAAATCAAACAGTCTTAAGGCCACAGAAGGTTCAAGTACCCTCATCTTGCAAGTGAGGAAAATGAGGCTCAGAGAAGGGCCAGGGACTTAGTAAAGGCCACACAGTGAGTCAACAGGTCAAGCCTGGCCTAGACTCTAGGTCCCTCGTTCTCTAGTCAAGGACAATTCTGGCATAGTAGGGAAACCACAAGGCTCCAAATTAAAACAAGCAAACAACAACAAAAAAAACCACCTAAATTTGAATCCTAGCTCCACTGTGTATGAGCAGTGAGTGTCTTGGTTGAGTCACTGAGCCTCAGTCTCCTATCTGTAAGTTGGAAGCAGCTGGGGCTGTTGCCCCCTACAGGCTGACATGAAGACAATATGAAATTGAGCCCTTAAAAATGAAAATAAAAATGAATCAGAGCCCTAAAAGTGCCTCACAGAATGCCCAACACAGAGTAGATGCTCAGCTGAATATTTGCTGAAGCTGGGTCCCACTCACTTTCCCCAGAGGAAGGTGGTCTCACCTAGTCTCATTTTTCCAGCCTAATGAGGGGCTGGGTTGAGAGTATCAAGAGCCTATGGGGTGCATGACCCATAAGGTGAGAGAACAGTTGGGCCATCCCTGGCAACTATAGGAGGAGAAGGAGACATCAGCCTTGACTGCCTCACAGCCTTCCCATCCCAGGAACAGAACTCGTCCTTGCAGAGCCGGAACGGAGACAAAAGTCCCTGCTTCTCGCTCTATTAACTTGGCCAGAGCCATGGGGATCAAAGAGAAAGGTAACAGAACAAAGGAAACGAGGGCCAAGGCAAGATCATGACTCACACCATCCACCAGCCATGCCCTCCCGCAAGCCCTTGGAAGTCCTTTCAGATGTCTTCCCAGTGGAAGGCTGGGTCTGTGTTCAGAGAGCAAAGTGATTAACTGCAAGATGAAGGAGACATGGCTGGGTCCCCATTCATGTGAACATGATATGAAGTTGAGTGTCTTAAAAGACCACAGCTCAGCATGAGCCCACAGTGTAAGCATGACTGGCAGGAAATAAAAATGCTCAAACTGCAGGTCATATTAATAGAGTTATGTTAACCCCATTGGGAAAATGACAGTTCCCCCACTTTTATAGTCTAGTTAGACCATCCTCTGTCCATTGTGTCCCAGGTGCTGACAAGATGAAACTTATCCAGAGGAGGCGACCTATGAAAGGAGGGAATTGGAAACCAAGTTTTGCATGCGACTAAGACTGGATAACCCAGGGATGCCTCATCTAAAGCAGAGAAGACCCAGGGTTATCAGTCTCCAACTCCAATCTCTCAGACCCTCCTAGATGGGGGATCTGAACTCTGGCCCCATGGACAGCCTGGGGACCCATAGGATTTCACGGGAGGCTGGCCTTAGTCTAGTGGGATGAAGGACCTTCTTCCAAGCAGGGCCACACTACAAAGGCATGCTACAGGTCACCAGGAGAGAGGGAGCAAGTGAGCTGCCCATCCTCAAGGGTGCACAAGAGTGGGCTGAATGCCCATTTGCCAGAAAGCTCCATGCTGGGCTCTAAATGAAGCCTTGCATACAGGCTTCAGCTCCAAATTTCACTCCTGGGTCTTCTTGGCTGCAGTTTCCTCCCCTACTCCCATGCAATCCTGTGTTCCCAGGAGGAGGGCAGCAGTGGGCCTTCTCCCCAGATGCTTACTCAGCATCACCTTCCCCAATACCCAGGCTTCCTTGGTCCCTCCCACTGCTCAAGAATGAAGACACATATCTTGGTCATGGGAAGATGTCTGCCGTCAGACATCAGAAGCTACTGATTCCAGACAACACAGTACCCAAATTGGATCACTTGTCCTTTGACCCTTAGGCTCCTCATCACAGCACAGACACCTTCAGCACCACACAGCCACAGACTCCACATCCTTGCAGACATCCCAGCATGCCTTCAGACACCATCCACGTGCGCACATACACACACATGTTCTCACCGGTACAGTTCCTTACAGATTCACAGGGCAAGAGCTCGAGTGATGCCTGTGTACAATACACACAGGCTATTATGGCCTTCCAAGGTCAATTCTGAAGACTAAAAAGGGGAGGAAGAGCTGATGCCCCCAATACTCCCAAGATAGTCTTCCAGACACATGCTCCCCAGACCGGGGCTCTAAAGACAGCGCAGAAGGTGGTATTAGTTTATGTCTATTCCTTCCTGGAGGCAGAGGAGTCAACAAGCTGACTCATGAGAGGCCCTGCCCTTGGTGGAGTCTGACGTACGTGATGTGGACTTGGGGAAGAGAGACCCAGGTGACAAAGTGAGCCTGATACAGGGGGAGAAATTTTTCAAAGTCACAGGCTTCAGAGAGCTAAGTCTCCCCATTTGACCCATGAGGAAGCTGAGGTTCAATGAGAAGCAATGATCAACCTGTGGTGAGCCAGCCAGTCAGGACAGAGCCAGGTCCAGAACCCAAACCTCTGGATCTCAAGCCCCTGTCTGGTTCCTGCTCAGCACCTGATCCCCAGCTCCCACCCTAGGGGGCTCAGAAAGAACAGTCTGTCCTTTGTTCTGATTGGTGGACTCCTCAACCTGCCCTTTGCTTCAATTGGGGAATGCCCTCAACTGTCCTTTACTGGAATTGGTGGGTGCCTGCCTGACCTTTGCTCTGATTGTTCAGTCTTCTGTGACTTTTCAGGCCAAAGGCAGGATAATAGCAATAAGGAGATCAGGAAAAGAAAGTTGGGGAGAGTTGGGGCAGCAGCAGGGAAGGGTTTCCCATCCGTGCCAGAGTGGACTGGATGGCAATGTGACCGATGAAACCCAAGGCTCTCTGCGGGCATCCCTCTGTCAATCTACCTCCTGGTCCTGCCCAGCCTGCCCCAGGAGTGGAGGGTGTTGGGTACAGGAACTGAAGCTGGGAAGAGCCACTTCAGATCTGGCACTCAAAGGGGCCTTCAAGGCTTGCTCAAATGCCATCTCCTCCATGAATCTTCCTCAGATCTCAAAGCAACCTCACCCCATTGCATCAACTCAGGGGAGGAAACAGCTCAAATTGCAAAGCCCATGAAGTGTGGGCTCAGAAGGAAGAGTCGCTGCTTCAGTGAAGGAAGGAGAGAATCAGTGGGAAGCAGGGAGATTCCTGAATTGAAGGCACAGATGGGGAGTGAGGCTCAAGTCAGGGGGCTTCAATCTTAAAAGGAAGAGGAAAGGAAAAATACAGACACAGCTTTACCTGCTCACATGCCCATCTACACATGCCACACAAATACATATTGCCATGCACACGCACAGGCTCTCACATAAACACGCACACAGACAGATCAAAAGGCAATCATATATTCAATGCATACACAAGGCTGCACTTAGTCATGCACGCCACACACATACACACATACACACACACACACACACAGAACTCAGGCTCGGGATGGGGTGAAGGAAGTCACATTTCCTGCCTTCACAGCTTTTTGGAACAAATATCAGTATAGATATCAGCATAAAAACCAGGCAATTTCCCAGAGAGAACTTGTGGTGTGTAGGAAAGAGCCACAATTTCCAGTCCTGTCCCAGATTGACTACAGAAGTTCTGTGTGGCCTTAAGCAACAACTTTCCTCTTCCGAGCCTCAGTTTTCTCGTTACTAAAAAATGGATCTTTCTAGCTCTGCAGCATATAGTTCTATGGTTTTGTGGTTTAATTCAATGAGGCTGGACAGATGAGTGGGTGGGTGGATAGATGAATGGGTGCAGGATGGGTTGGGGGTAGATGAATGGTGGATGGATGGGTGGGTGGATAGGTAGATGGGTAGCTGGGTGGGTGGGTAGATGGATAGATGGAGCCTTTCTGCTCTCCCCAGCTCCACCTGCAGCTTTGTAGTCTGAGGTAGGGCCAGTCAGCACCACAGACAGCACCATTACCAAGGACTTATCTTTCATTCATCCCAGATATCAAGAAAGGGGAGCCTGTTCTGAGTCAGGCCTCCTCCGAAGCCAGGGCTGGGGCTCAGCCTTGGGCTGGATCTGCATTTCTGCACTTATCTGGGGAGAGGAGAGGGTCTGGACTAAATTACTTCTAACTCCTTCTTAAAGCCTAAGATTCTATGAAACCAGAGACCTTGGTCTTACCCCCTCTGGAGCCACAAGCACAAGACCAACGCCCTTCCTGACGGTTGGGGTCCTTATGGAGAGCTCTCCACGAGTCTCTGTGCCTTTCCCCATCTCCACAGGTCCTCCTGTGGCTCTCCCCGCTGCCTGGCACTGGCTCCATGCCTCCTTCTCTACAAGGAAGCCTCACAGTGCCCCTCACACTGGCCTACAGGAAGGCAATAACGTCAAACTCAAGAGTCAAGTACCTCCCAAGGTCCAGCTGTGCTCTTGGGACTGTCCGTTCACACTGACTCATGCAACTCTGCTTGTGTTAGGTCCTCTGTGAGGCCCTCCTCTCTCTGTGGGCCTTGGTATCCCCTTCTCTAAAGGGAAGGGTCCTTCTAGATCCCCCCAGGACCTCGGAGTCCACAAATTCTCTGTCCATCACCCCTTCCCTTCCTTTCAGGTGGACTTGCCTCCCTCCCTGCCTCCCTCGGCCGACGTCCACCTCTGTCCCAGGCTGCACTCCTGTTCCTCTCCAGGAGTCTTGACGTCTTTTCCCACCTCCGCGTCCTCTCTTCCTCTCATAGCTTCTCCTCCCACTCTCCATCTCTCTCTCCTGCATACTTCCTGCCCCCACCTACTCCTGTGTCTCCAGCCCACTCCTCCCACAAACCTCCAAATAGTCACCTTGAGAACATGGGGAGAAAGCACCTAACTCAAGAGAAGCACCCACAGAATGGAGAACCCAGGAAGGCAGCTAGAGGGGAAATGGGGTGCCAGGCAAGTGTCATCTATGCCTCTTTTGCTTCCTCCCTCCTGTTCCGGTGGGCAATGTACACAGTCTCTTATCTTCCCAGGGGACGGGGCCCTTCAAGGGCACAGGAGAACTTATCGACCTCTGTGCCCAGCACGGGTCTGGCACTAGCAAGCACAGCCGCCCAGTCAGGGTGACTGGCAAAACTGCCCCAAAGGAGGCCTCCTGTAGGCTCAGACCAGAGAAGTCCCCTTTTGCTGAGCCTCGGCCCCGAGCCTCAGCCCAGCACCCAAGCTGACTCTATGCCTCCTCACAGCCTCACAGCACGCCCAGCCTGCAGAGTCAGAGACAAAAAGCAGAACAAGGTGGTTCCTCCTCCTTCCTCCCCACCCACCCATGCGTGCCACCTGGCCAAGGAGCCGCCTCTCAAAGACACTGGTACCTTGGATGCTCAAAGAGGAACTGCCTATGAGTGTGAATATCTTGTAGCCCCAGATCTCTCTCAATGAGGCTGAGCTGGACCAGGATCAGGAGAATAGAGGAAAGAGGCTTGGCAACCCTTGGGAGGCTTAGTCTGAAGGAGGAGGCAGGACAGAGACCCAGAACGCAGCTGGACTAGCCCAACTGTCAGTGCCATGCTTGAGTGAGGCATCAGGCTTTGGGGAGGGGAAGGTACCTTCCCAAGCACCTCCTGTGGCTAGAGGTTTCCACCAGGCGTTCCCCAATGTTCGTGTGCACCAGAACCACCCAGAGTGCTTGTTAAAGTGCAGATTGCTGGCCCTGCCCCCAGGGTTTCTGATACAGTAGGTCTGGGATGAGGTCCAAGAACTTGCATTTCCAAACATTCCTAGATGACACTGATGCTGCTGGTCGGGGGGCCACACCTTGAGATCCACTGTCACTATCTTGGATCCTCCTACAAGCCTGAGAGGTGCCTGTTTGGGTCATCCCATTGTACAGGTGAAGAGGCTAAGGACTGAAGGGGAGGGGCATTGCTCAGGTGAGAACAGCCAATGAGGGGACGCCCCAGGGAAGGTCCCATTGGAGGGGAGAGGCTGGGGATGGAAGGAGAGAGCAAGGCTAGTGGTGGGGAGACACCGATAACAAGGTAGTATGGACAGGGCCACTCGCAGCGCAGGAGCCCAGTCCTAAAGGAGGGACCTGTCAGAGACCTTTCCTCCTCCCTGCTCTTTCTCTTCCTCCCCTCCCTCCTCTACTTACCCCCTCCCCCTCCATGCCCCCATCCCTCTATCCTCCTGCCCACCCTTCGCAGACTCCGGCTTCAGTTGTTACTCCAACAGGGCCGCGTCTCCAGCCTCCGAGCCACACTGGAGACACGTGCACTGTAGAATACACCTGAGCCAGTCCCGGCGCCTATCAAGGGTGTCCCCGTCCACAGGAGCCTGACCCCACACTGTTGGCTCCTCCCTTCCAGCGTCCACAACCAGCTCCACCTGGGCCTCTCGCTCTTCCCAAGCCAGTCCCAGCTTCTACTCCAGCTCCTGCCTCCTCCAAAATGCCCTCCTGGTTGTCCCCTGCACCCTTGGATCCATCAGGAACTAGGTTTGGGGATGGATGAAGGAAAGGGAAGAGGGAAAGAGCAGGAGAAGGAAGGCAAGAGTTGCCTGCATGATCAGTTCCCCGAGGGCCTAACTCACTGGGATCCCCTCAGTCCCTTGCCCAGAGTCTGGAGTCAGGAAAGGAGGGAACAGTCAGAGTGGGAAGAGGGAGGGAGGCAGGAGCTGAGTGTGGGGAGGGGGAGGATATCTGCCCTGCGAGGCAGATATCAGATCAAGCAGGGCAGAGCCGGCTCAGGTCTCCTCCCACTCCCTCCCACCTTCAGCTGCCTCATCTACAAGGCAGAACCGAGAGTGGCTCCCATTCCTGCTGCCCACATTCTTCTGGACGCCACAAACTTACTCCCAAACACATCACAGCATCCCCCTCTCCATGCCATCACGGTCGTCCTGGTCACCTGGCATTCTAGCTCTCCTTGTCCTCTGGCCTGGGGCCCATGAGGCAGTTCAGGGCAGTCACAAGGAGGCAGATGCGGGCACACTCCTGAGCAGGATGGAGGAGGGGGCTCCCAGTCCCCAGAGGTGTGCAAGCAAGGACCAAGGCCCTGCCACCAGGGAGCCTATGCCCTGAGAAAGGCCCCTGGTGAGGTGGCTACCCTCCAGCTCTGAGTTCGGTGACCCTGAATGTCTGTACACCCTCCTCAGCCTCACCCCCTCAGAGTGGGTTGGGAGTTGGACAAAGCAAGTCCAGGAGCCTCCAAGAGGCAGGCATCGTGGCTCAAGCAGGAGAGGAAGAGGACACTGTGTGTCCCGCTGGGCCAGTGTCAGAAGAGAGTTTACATCCCTCAGGAAATGATGGCCAAAGAAATAACTGGATGGGTGGATGGATGAATGATGGATGAATGAATGAATGAATGAATCAATCAATCAATCAATCAATCAAGTGATTTCCCTTCTCTGGATCCCCTCCAGGGAGAGTTTGTTGTTGTTCCCTCTCCAGGCAAGTCTGACACTCCCATCTGGGGGTCCCACAGGCCCCCATCCACCACCATGGCATGCACCGTGTGCATCAATGCAGTGCCACCCTTTCCCTTCTGGCTCCCACAACAGACTGGGAGCTTTTGGAGGGCAGAGATTGTGTCCTGCCCCTCCCCGGGTCTCCAGCAGTACCCAGCCCCTCATAGGTGTTGGTAAGTATTTGCTGAGCTGTAAATGACTGGGTGAACTCCTGTGTCCCCAGGACTACTAAACTGTGAGGGCTACATGCCATCAAGGAGAATAGGGGTGTGGAGCAAGGATCCAGGCAGGGGAGATAGCTGAGACCTCTCAAAGCCTCCTCAGTCTGGCACAGTGACTGTCTTAGAGGAGCCTGAGGAATGGGGTGCCTCCTACTGAGAGCCTTTGGCAACCTCTCCCAGGTACCTCCGCAGGCCAGCAGGCCCTTTGTGCTTCAGGATCATCTCCACATGTGACCTGATCAGGGCAGCAGGTCAAGAGAGAGAGGTCTTCCCCAAGAGGAGCACTGTCACCATCACCTTCTTTTATGAGTGAGGTCACCTCCTCCAGGAAGCCTTCCTGGGTGGTCACTTGTCCTCCTCCCAGGCCTTCTGAGAATTCCCACAGGACCAGGGTCTACAGGACCCTAGGCCTCATGGAGTCCAATCCCAGCTTGATGGGGTAGACTAAGGCCAGAGGAGGCAGGGAAGGACTCACCCAGGCTCTCACCTGGAGCCAGAAGACCCATGCTTCAGCCCAGCCCTTTGGGCCACACTAGGACACCTTGTCCCAGAGTCCTGCTTGTCTTTGGGGCCCCTCTAATACCTGCCTTGGCCAGAGGATGGGCTGAGCCCTCTCAGATGTCAGGTGGGGCTGAGTGTCTGCTTCCAGGCCAGAGACTGGGTCTCTTGTTTCCTCGCTGTGCCCATTGTGTGTGGGAGGTAAATGCTGAAGGAGGCGGCCTGGCATAGGGTTAGTGTGGGCCTGCAGAGGGCGGGGAGGAAGGGCCAGCCTGGGGTGGGCTGGTGGGGGTGGACGGGGGGCAAGCCCAGCCATGCTGGTCTCCGTAGGGACAAGACAGAGAGCAGGGCACAGCGGCTGGCTGCCCAGTGATGCCTGCCCTGGGACTCTCCCTGACTGTCCCAGCGCGTCTTCTCCCTGCCTCTCAGCCTCCCTGGGTGCTTGGCTGCCTCTCTCTGTGCCCAGTCACCTCTCTGTATCTGTGCTCTGCGGCATGTGTGTGTCCCACAGCCTCCCACTGCTTTGTCCTATGACTGTATTTGGCTCTCTCATCAGAGCTTGGCCCATCCCAGCTGTTCCCCAAACCCCGGGGGGAGGGGGAAAGTGGAAGTATGAGAAAGAGAGACGGGTCAGAACAAGGACTAATTCAGAAGCAGAGGGACAGACATAAGAGCTGGAAGGGAACCCCAGGGACAGGTGGGGGCTGGAGAGGCAGGGCTGGCTAGGGAAGCCCCTGAGGAGAAGCCCCTGAAGACCAAGGCAGAGTTAGGGGAAGAGAGGGGTCCACCCTCTTCCTCTGCACTGACTCCTGCCCCCCTTCCCTCTCCCTGCCCCTGCAGGAATGTATGAGCACTTTTATTGTTCCTAAAAATAGCCCTTCTATAAGGGCTAAGGGATAAGCAATCTTCTGAGTGGGGTGCATCTGGGGCACGCCTGGCCTTTGGGGTCCCTGTCACCATGCTCCCCAGGTGGTCCCTCAGCTCCTCTCTCCCAGTGCAGTGCTTTGTTAAACGTAAATGTGACCCTGTCCCTCCCTTGCACAAGACTGTCATAGCTCCTGGGAACACCCCCTCCCCTCCTCCAGAGTGACAGGCTCCAAGCAAAATGCTCAGCACACAGCCTGGAGCAGGGCTCGCAGTCATCTTACCTCATCAAGGGGCTAAGAGTGAGGGGCTGCTCACTCCCTCCATCCAGGCTCTTCCTGTTCTGGCCTCAGGCCTCTTTGCAGCGCCCCAGCCTGATTCCCTGCACCCCTCCAGCCTCCCCACTCCAAGCCTTTGCTCCTCCATTTCCTGCACCGTGGTGTCTTCTCTTCTCTCCTGTTCTCCCTGCTCTGGCGCTCCAGAAGCCCCCAGCCCTCTCCCCTGGTCTTGTCCACCTATCACTGGGACTGTCATCCCTCTCCCGTCCTCCTCATAGAGCAAGCAGCAGGTTGAGCCACAGGGCCCTGGGCACATGAGGCACCAAGGCACAGAGCCCTCCTCCAGTGAAGGAAAGAGTTGGTGGAAACATGGCAGGCTCTGGGGCCCCACGCACTCCCCTGAACCCAGACCTGCTTTGCCCCCTTCATGTGTCCTCCCCAGCTTTGGCTGTGTTTTCTGGACCCCGGCCCCGAGTCTCTGTCTCTCTAATCAGTCTCCAGGGGAAAGCCCATCCAGTCTCACCTCCTCCCCGCCTCCAGTCTTCAGATGAGAGCGCCAAGCCCCAGAGAGGGGAGGCGATGGGCCTATGAGCCCACGGAACGCTGGCCATGGGCCTTGGTCACTCTGCCTCATTACACAGGGTCCCGGTCAGCGGGGCCACAGGGGCTGAGGCAGGCTCTCACACAGCCCACCTCCCAGTATAGCCCACCTCCCAACACGGCCCACTTTTCTACCCAGCCAGCCAGGCAGGCAGGCTGGCATCCAGAGTTATTTTCCTTTGGAGGGCCCAGGAAGCCAGAGAACAAACATCCGGAGTCTCTGGAACCTCTCCTACTTTCCTTCCTCACATCCCGAAGATCTGGGAGCCAGCATGAGATGCACGCAGTGCACACACACACACAGACGCATACACTGGGCTGGGTAAATATGTCCGCCTGGGATATCTTGTGGGACTGTTGTAAATCCATGGGTCCCTTAGACCCCTAAAGCCTTGAAAAGAGGATGATGCCCTCCCACCAGACCCTTGGACCCTCTATACAATTCAAACTAAATTTTATCTTGGAAATGAAAATTAAAATAGTTTTTGTGTGGTTTTTCTGACTGCAAAATTCTGGATACACTTATCAAAACTGACCTCTTCTCTTAGGTCACCAGCAAAGCAGAACTCCCACTTTGCTGGCGACCTAAGTGTGCAGCCTGCCCATTAATGGTCCACAGTGGCGAGTCCCTACAGGCCATCACATGATCATGGCAGACTATGTTCCCTGGGTCACTGGGAGAATGTCCGTGTGAAAGTATGTAGGTCTGTGTTTCTGTGGGAATCTGTAACCCACATGAGTTGTAAGAGTGTAAACATGTGTGAGTACCCGTGTCGATGTGTGTGCACTGGCCATCTGCACATGGGAGTGACCATGTGGGCCTGCAACTATGCCTATGTGATTCGGGTCATTGGT
This sequence comes from Trachypithecus francoisi, assembly GCF_009764315.1. Taxonomy (NCBI): domain Eukaryota; kingdom Metazoa; phylum Chordata; class Mammalia; order Primates; family Cercopithecidae; genus Trachypithecus; species Trachypithecus francoisi. The sequence goes on from NW_022681473.1 coordinate 63,379,283, forward strand.
GTCCACGTGACAGTGGTGTAGTGAGTGTGTGGCTGTCTGGGGAGCTGTGAATGCACTAGCGGGTGGTTAGTCTTGTCTCCAAATGGTGAGTGAATGTGTGGCTGAGAGTGGTGGAATCTGAGAGGGTCTAATTCTCCTCTGTGCACCCCTGTCACTTCTCCCATCGCCTCCCTCAGGTGCGGGCTCATCTGCCTGCCCTGCCACACACCATATGTACTGGACAAGTCTTTGGACCTTCCTGGGATCAGTTCCTTATCCGTAAAAATGGTCCCTTCCCCCAGAGCTGCTGAGAAGATTAAACTGAGCCGTCAAACCTTGCCTAAGCTGACTCCCAGCAGGAGGCTGGGGCCACCTGTGTGCACATTAGAAAGGAAGGACCCCAATTCTCTGGGTAGATGCGGGCCTGAGGGGAAAGGCTTGGTGAGGGAGAGCGGGCTCAGCTTGAGCGCCACCCCACCTCTGCTGGAGCTCCTGTGCAAGGTATAGCCTGCATGGTTAAGAGGCTTTGGCCTTGCAGGTGACCAAGAAAGGGCAGCTTCCTTTCTTCCTGCCCCACCTTCAGGTGTGCAGCCTGGAACTAGAGGGTCTCTGATTATAGGACTGGGGTAGACACATTCCAGATGAGACTCTGAGGATACTTACCCCTCCTCACTTCCCTGGGGCCCACTCCTCTCCACCTACCCCTCAGCGCTCCCTCCCCAAGGCCCAGGAGAAGGCCCTTCAGAAGCCACAAGGGGGACTGACCAGAGCTGGGATGCAGAGCTAGGCAAACTGGGGCCTCTGAGACACCCCCAGTTCCACCCCCATTTTTAGAAAGGGAGACTGAGGCCCAGAGAGCAGCAGGGACCGTCCCAGGGATACAAGCGAACCCAGGAAGTCCAGGCTTCTGTTTCAAGGCCTCTGTAGCTGGGTTTGAGAAGACCCAAGCTTTGGACTCTGTTGGCTCCTGAAAGTAGCCCAAGAAAGCAGGTAAAGGTCCCAAAAGACAGGCACTTCAACACCTAGCCTCAGCTGTGGGTATGAACTCCTATCCACCCCCACCCTCCCGACTGGGACCAGATCCCCCACTGGTGTGATTAACCAAATTATGGGACTTTTTCTTGAGCAAATTGCATCAGCCTAATTGAATGAGGCTGCAGGAGCCTGGGCTGGAGGCTGACAGTACAGTGGTAAGGATGGCAGGGGAGAGGAGGGGGCAGGAGTGAGTGGGCGGGAGGGGGTATCGCTGACAACACCAAGCAGGGGACAGAAGTTGGGGAGAGGGAGAGAGGAGGACTGTGGGTGCAAGAAAAGCGGACACCTCACTCAGCGCACCCTGACTGTGCTCCTGCTGGTGCTCCTGTTATTTGGGGGCCTGGGATGCAGGTGTTGAGGTTGCTGCTCCCCAAGAGGCCATAGAGCATTTACCAAGTGCCAGAGACTGCAGGCATTGGAGCAATGCTTCATGTAATCCTCCCAAGAGCCCCCATTTTATACTTGAGGAAATTGAGGCTCAAGAGATAAAATGACTTGCTGAATGTCAGAGCCTAGACAGGGCTGTCTGACACCACGGCTCTGCTCTTAATCAGCACCTACGACATCCTGCTGAAATGCCCACATCCTGCCTCTAGGAAGCCTTCCTGGTATTCAGAGAAGAGAGGAGCTCGCATCTCGGCACAGACACCATTTCTGTCCCCATTCAATGTTTCTCCTCATCTACCCTACAATGTTCATGCTCCCTCCCATGCTCAGCAACTGGGGCTGGGGCTGAGCCCACCTGAATCACATGCAGCCCTGTCACCTATAGCACAGCTTCAGTCCCTCTCACTGTCATGAAGAGTCCTGCACTATGTCACACTCATCAACCAGGACGACGCAAGGAGACATGATCCCTGTGGCCTTCACAGAGCAGGTCCCACCTGCTTGGTGAGACACAGTCATTTCAGTGTCCACAGCATCCCACTGTCCCACATCACTGGTTGTCACAGGGCCACACATACAGTGATCTCTCACTGTCACCCTCACTCGGAGTCTCCTATATTTTCAGTGCTGCACCCATGTTCCCAAAGCCACCATGTCACCCTCACACAGCACCAGACACAGTTCCACACTGGCTCTGTGTCACTGTTACATCTCAGCATCATCCAGGTCCTCCTAGCCTTAAAAAACAAAAATCCAACGTTTCATCTATTTTAGAATTTGTCTAGCAGGTTTTTCAGTCTTCACCGAAAGCTCCCCCAACCAAAAAAAAAAAAAAAAAAAAAAAGTCTACCTTTGGTGAGATGACGTCACGTCTGGGATTTGCTTTAAAATATTTCAGCAAAGCAACCCATGAAATGGGAGAAAAATATTTGCAAAGCTTTTATCTGATAAAGAGGTAATATCTGGAATATATAAAGAACTACAATTCAACAATAACAAAAAAGTAAACAACCCAATGTTTTAAGCAGGCAAAGGACTTGAATCAACATTTTTCCAAAGAAGATATACAAGTGCCAACCAACACATGAAAAGATGTTCAACTTCACTAATCATTAGGGAAATGCAAATCAAAACCACAATGAAATGTCACCTCATACCCATTAGGATGGCTACCATTAAAAAAAAAAAAAAAAAAAAACAGAAAATAACACATTTTGGCAAGGATGTGGAGAAACTGTCCGTGAGAATGTAAAAAGGTACAGAAAACAGTACAGCATTCCTCAAAAACCAAAAAATAGAATGTCTGTATGATCCAGCAAGCCTACTTCTAGGTATACATCTGAAAGAATTGGAAGCAGGATCTTGAAGAGATATCCGTACACTTATATTCATAGCAGCATTATTCACAATAGCCAAAATGTGAAAGCAACCCAAGTGTCCGGTGCTGGACAGATGTGATCTGTCCATACACTGGAATATTATGTGGCCATAAAAAGGAAGGAAATCCTGTCGCATGCTGCAACATGGGTAACACTTGAGGACGTTATGCTAAGTAAACTTAAAAGCCAGTCACAGAAAGACAAATGCCACATGATTCCAATTACCTGGAGTATCTAGAATAGTCCAAGTCATAGAGAGAGAAAGTAGAATGGTGGGTGCCAGAAGCTGGAGACAGAGGAGGATAGGGGGCTGTTGTTTAATAGGTGCAGAGTTTCAGTTTGAGAAGAAGAAAGAATTCTGAAGATTGGTTGCAAAACTGTGTGAATGTACCTACCACAACTGAACTGTACACTTAGAAATGGTTATGATGGTAAAGTTTAGGTTATGTACATTTTACCACAATTAAAAAAAAAATTAAGCTTAAGCAAAGAAAAATGAAAGAACAGGTAGTGGGGAAGAGAGGAAGAAATGAGGCCAAATCCCAGCAACTGTTGAACTGGAGTGATGAGTATATGGCAGTTTCTTATATTATTCTCTCTGGTATTGTGTCTGCTTAAAATCATCCATAATAAAAAAAATGTAATGTCCCTTTTCAGCGACCATGTCCTTCTCTGCAGCCCTCACAGCCCAACATCTCCAAAGGGCTCTGCAGGCTCACGTCTTCACCTCCCTGACTATCCCACACAGGCCAGTCTGACTTCTGGCTCCAGCACATCACTGAAATGGCTCCCATTAGCCTGACTCACCCACAGGGCCCAGCACAGCACAATCTTCTAGTTCCCATCTTGCCTGTGGGCCAGCACCAACCACACACCGTCCCTGCCTCCCACTTGAGCCTCTTTGCCGGCTTGGCTTCTGACTTCACACCCCTGGTCTCTTCTGCCTCCCTAGCCCTCCTCCTCTGTCTCATTGCTGCTCCTTCTCACCTCCCCAGCCTCTAGACAATGGAACATGCAGGGTTTAAGGCTTGGTCCTCAGTCCCCACCTTTTCTGTTGCCAAGCTCCCTTTCTCCATTATCTGAGCCAGGTCCACAACCTTAACAAACCCCCATGCCTGTCGACTCCCAGGTGTATCCCCAGCCTGGCCCCGCTGCCCACTGCACACCTTCATCTGGATGCTTCCCTTAACATGTCCAAAACAGTTCACTCAATTTCTGCCTCCTTGTCTTCCCACCCCACTAATGCTGACCCTCCCGCTTGCCTTTGCCCATCTCAGAAACATCTCCACCATCAATCGCTTGGTTCTTCAAGCCAGAACCCTGGAAATTGTTCTCTGGTTTTCCCTCTTGCTCATCTTCTCATTTATCAGCAAGTTCTGTCATTTCTACTTTCAAATATCTCCAAAGTTGCTCCATATCTCTAACTCTTCTGCCATTCCATTAGCACAGGCACCACCATCTCCTGCGTGGGCAGCTGCAGGAGCCTTCAATTGCTCTGCCCACCTCCTATCTGCCTCCCCCTAACTTATCTCCCCTCCCCTGCCACGCACCATGCACACTCGCACACATACATACTCTGCAGCCCGAGTATTCTTTTTCTTTTCTTTTCTTTTTTTTTTTTTTTTTTGAGTTGGAGTTTCACTCATCACCCAGGCTGGAGTGCAATGGCGCAATCTTGGCTCACTGCAACCTCTGCCTCCCGGGTTCAAGTGATTATCCTGTCTCAACCTCCCGAGTAGCCGGGATTACAGGCACCTGCCACCACGCCTGGCTAATTTTTGTATTTTTAGTAGAGACGGGGTTTCACCAGGCTGGTCTTGAACTCCTGACCTCAGGTGATCCAACCGGCTCAGCCTCCCAAAGTGCTGGGATTATAGGTGTGAGCCACTGCACCTGGCCAGAGCAATCTCTTAAAACCATCCTTTGGACGGTGTTACTTTCCTGCCTGAACCCATCGGTGCCTTCCCATAACAGTGTCCAACACAGTGTTGTGTGTGCACACTGCATACTGTCACAACCATTACAGAGTATCACACATTAATGTCAGGCCCAGGGTCACACAGCATCACATGCCCACTTCCACACACTTGCTATCACTCCATGTCACTCCTTTGCACACTCAGCCTCACTAGATCATATGTTTGGGACACACTCAGTGTCACAATTCAGTGTCAGACACTTGAGCCACAGACTCAGGACCATACCTCCTACTGCAGCATCATTTGCTCATGTTTCTGTATTTGATTCTCATGGAGTCACACTCTCCATGTGCTCATTGTCACTTTCAGTGTCACATAAGTGGTAGCAGGCAATGTGCAATGTCACACACTTGGTATCAGCATCACACAATCAATATCACACAGTGTCACACACTTGGTGGCACAGCCACTGTGTACACATCTGCTATCATAGAGTGCCTCACATCCAGTGTCACATACTCAGTGACTCACCCACACACCACACAGTACCCTGTGATCATGGTCACATACTAGATATTACATGTCATAAGCTCCGTGTCACACGTGCAGAATGCCCCCTGTCCCACAGTGTCTCACTGTCCCTCTTGGCATTACCCTGGGTCCCACAGGCTCGGCCCCTTGTCCCCACCCCACTGGGCAGTCGCCAGGGCTGTTGCCCCGTGTCACGGCTGTTTCCTGTTGTTGTGCTCAGATTCCTCAGCCTCTGCTTGTTCCTTCAAGGATTTCCTGTTGTCAGGGCCCCCGGCAGGCCTGGCTTGTCTGGGATACACACCCCTAAGCCCAGCGGCTGGCCAGCAGGAACCCTGGGCCCTCTGCCTCCCCACTCTAATATTCTGGCTGGATCCATGGGACTTTCCATCCTCCCCCAGTCCACCAACCTGGATACCCCATGTGTCTGCACTGGTGCTGGCTCTGCTGGGATGGACAGAGGAGATCAGCTCCGGGCCCTGACCCAGTCCCAGGGTGTCCAGGCCTGTGCTTCCCAGAACAGGGCTCCAGGGCAGCCTGCACAAAGCTGTTACAGTGGCTGAACAACTGGAGGACAGGACCAGCCCAATGCTGATCTACGGAGCTCCGCATGAAGCTGCTGGAAGCCTGAGGAGTGGGAGATGGAGGGCAGAGGACAATGGTTCGAGGGTTTAAAGTTGAGGAAGACTTCCCAGACGAAGCGGCTGAGAGCCAGGAAACAGGGAGGAGGAGGAGGAGGAAAAGGCAGCCTGAGGAGGGGACACCAGGCTGGAGCCGGAACCTGGAGGAGACAGGATGGACCAGGAAGAAGAAAGGAATGTGAGAGAGGCGGAGGACATCTGTGGGGTTTGGAGAAAACAGGCTTCTCTCTCATCTGCTCCCACCTCTCCTTCAGCCAGCACTCGAACTCAGGCTCTAGGCAGGGGCCTCTGGCATACCCTTCCCTCCTAGCCCCATGGACAGCCCCCAAAAAGGGCTCTGCCAAGCCCCCTCTCCTTCTGCCCCAGCCAGTCTGCAGGAAGGACATATGGAGGCCAGTGCACACGCTTCTCACACAGCCTAAGATAAATATTTCCCGGGAAACGGAACTTGTTCTCCCAGTGTTTACAGCCAAAGGCCAGGCGGGACTGTAGGGGGTGGAGCCAGCTGGAGGAACCTCAGCCCTGGGCCACAGCATCTGGCCTGGGCACTGCCATCGACCTGCCTGCGCCTCTGAGCTAGCTCCTGCCTTTCCCTAAGTCTCAACTCCAGGTCATTGATAGAGCTGGCCCTCCCTGGGCCTAGGCCTGCCTGTGAGCCTGGCCTGGTCTCAGTGTGTGTCTTCTCTGGGTATAAGTCCCTCGTGCTTGATGCCTCCTCCTTTGGACTAGGTTTCTCTGATGGCAGGACCTGAGATGCCCATCTCTGTCTTTGTTTAGTCAGCCAGGGGTGTGGACAGTGGATGGGCAGGCAGAGAGACAGGCTGGAGTGGTAGCTGAGACTGCCTCCCCGGCCCCAGGTCCCTGCACGCCCCGGGCCCGTGTAGCCAGACAGGTGGGCACAGACAAGTGGCAGGTCCTCAGCACCCCCATGGATGCCAGATGCTATGGCCAACTTGTTGGCATCCACTCCCTTGGGGCCATGGGGCATTGTAGAGGCCACTGGCTCCTGATGTGCAGAATCCAGGAGGAGGCAGCCCATCTGGCAGTTAGGAGCACTCACTCAAGAATGTTAGGTAAGCTGAAAAGTGCTGCCTCCACTGCGGCCCCTCCAGCCTCACCCCAGGGCTCCTTGCTGGTAAGCTGTTCTCCTGTATTCAGAGCCTTCTCCCCTCCCACTCCTGCCCACACTCTCGCACAAGCTGCTCCTTCCCCAGTGAAGCCCTAATGCACCCGCAGCAGCAATGGCAATACCCCCTCCAGCCTTGCTCCTGCCCCTGCCTAGTGCTACTCCCGCAGCTGGGCCCACATATTCACTGGTGGCCTCAGCCTCACCTTGACTGTGGCACCAAGCCTTCCTCAGCCCAGGACTCACAGGCAGAGCATTTTGGAGCTGGGTTCTGAGCATGAGCCAGTCTCCTGCAGACCCCTCTGGGGCTGAGTCCTTGCTCCAGGCTCCTCTATCTGCTTGTTCCCAGTCCTGTTCTCGTCCTGGTTGTCCTTAGCTGCTGGTGTCAGAAGCTGACTTCACGGACCTCTCTGACTGCCTAGCTGCTCTCTGGCTTCTTTGGTCAGTGCCCTTCACCCTCTCCATCCTTCAAAGTTCCAAGGTTGCCTCCTCCAAGTCTCCAAGACCACCCAACTCAACTGCGCCCCTTCTTGGAACTACTCCAGCCCTACTCACGGCCACTCTTGTTCATTCAAGAAGTATTTATTGACCTTCTACTGTATACCAGGCCTTTACCAGGCACCATATGGGCCCAAGAGAGACAAAGAAGACTCAGCCTCAGTCTCTGTTTCCTGGGTGTTTACAATCCCATGGGGAAGGACACATTACCCATAGCACCATGTGGGGTAACAGGTTTCCCAACTGTGGGCTCAGGGAAATGGGGACTGTGAGTGCCCAGGGAAGGGAGGAGACTGGCTCGGCCTGAGGTGGAGGGACTAGTCTGAGAGAACGTCACAAAGGAGGTGACATTTCTTCTGGGCCTTGAAAAGAGAGTAGGTGGAGAAAGAAAGGAAAGATGTTCCAGACAGGTGGTCAGTGTGAGCAAAGGCAGGGAGGCAGGAGGAGCTGCTGTGTGCTGGGAGTGAACACAACAATGTGGCTGGAGCGCTGGATGTCTCAGGGCATGAGGGGACATGAGGGGACCCAGCAGGCAAGGCCAGCAGTGCCCTGCCAAGGGGTGTGGTCTTTGTCCCAAGGGCAGCAATAGAGGAGCCGGTGTTGGGCGGTGCATTTCGGTACTTATTGTGGACGACAGTGCCCTCATTCACGTCTGCCTCTCCCCATGCCCCCACCCCAGCTAGGGCTCCCAAGCCCCCACCTGGGCCCTGAGAGCCATCACAAAGAGGGCATTGACTCACCAACTTGAGTCAGTTCACCAACTTGAACGGCCCCAGCCCCAACTTTCAGAGAGGCAGTAATGACGCGGAGGCCTGGCCTTGAAGGAGGATGCCAGGCTGAGCTGGAAGAGCCCCTCCTCCAAGCCAGCTGCTGGCACAGGGGCTAGGGAACCATCCCAGGAGGGTGTGCTGAACACATGCTTGCTTGGTGGGGTTGGGTGCTGGCAGCTCTGCTCTCTTGGCTGCTACCCAGCCAGTGCCAGGAGAGTGTGCCATGCCCATAGAACTTCTATAAGCCTCAGCCCAGCTCTGCAGAGCACCCTGTCTCACAGGGGTACAGCCTAGTCCTGGCTCTAAGGATGGCACCCTTGAGGGAACAGGGAGGAGGCTAACTCTACCCAAGGACCTGCCATGTGCCAGGCCTGCACCAGGCACCCCACACATACAGGTTTTGTGACTTCTCCCAACAGCTCTGTTGTGGTAATGTCGAATAACAGTGATTACGTCCAATAATGATAGAGGTTCTTTTTTTTTTTTTTTCTTTGAGACAGAGTCTCGCTCTGTTGCCCAGGCTGGAGTGCAGTGGCGCGATCTCGGCTCACTGCAAGCTCCGCCTCCCGGGTTCATGCCATTCTCCTGCCTCAGCTTCCCGAGTAGCTGGGACCACAGGCACCCGCCACCACACCCAGATAATTTTTTGTATTTTTAGTAGAGACAGGGTCTCACCATGTTAGCCAGGATGGTCTTGATCTCCTGACCTTGTGATCCGCCCGCCTCAGTCTCCCAAAGTGCTGGGATTACAGGCATGAGCCATTGTGCCCGGCCATGATAGAGGTTCTTATCCCTGCCTGGCAGGTGAGGAGACTGGCGCACAGGCTGGTTAAGTGGCAGGCACAAGGCCACACACCTAGGAAGCAAGGGAGTTGGGACTTGAACCTGTGCTCATCTGACCCCGTGACTTGTCCACTATATGCGGCCATCTTGGCTTCCCAGCTCCACCCTGACAATAGGGCCCCTCAGGTTCCCCAGTCCCTTTTCTCTCCAGCTGTCCCTATGGTCTGAGCAATGCCCTCAGGTCCCCACTCTCTCCAGTCTTGCCCTCTCAATGTTGGGAGCATCCCCTCAGGCAGCCCTTCTCTTCCCAGCAGGGTTGAGTATAGACCTGGACACTCGGGTGGGGTGCTGGCAGAACCCCGAAATCCAGCAGGCCCTGCCAAGAGCCCAGGCAGACACTAACTGTTTTTGGGATACGTGTGGGGATGGGGTCAGGACAGAGCTGAGGGCTGAGGAGCTCATGGCTCTGGATCCTCGGTCAGAGGGAGGAGGCAGCAGGACCCAGCTCAAGGAAAGGCAGAGAGAATACAGGGGTAGGAACAGGTGGGGCCGACCCAGGGAAGCTTCATGGGAAGGATGAGGCCGGTGGAGCTGAACAAGGAGCAGAACTTGAACCTGCAGAGGGCAGACCTATGGCCTAGGCAGCAGGGGCTGCCCCAGAGGCAGAGCAGGGAGCCTGGAGCCACACTCCTTCCCTCGGGGCACAGCCCTGGTTGCCCAGGAGGGTCTCAGCTTCGCCAAAGCCCCTCCTCTCATGGCTCCCTGGGTGGATGACAAATCTAGTCTTTCCTGGCATGTGGCTGAGGCTGCTGAGACACTGCAGGCTCCCAGGAACACCATCTGTCCCAGCTCTGGGGGGAGCCCCGCCCCATGGGGAATGCCATGGCAGTAAATAAATTAATAATGGCTTTCCAGGCCCTCCCCTCCCATCTCCCTTTGCCAGCTCCCAGCAGCAGGGCCCAGTCCCAATTGGAGGCACATTCTCAGGTCTTGGCCCTGTGTCCCAGCTGGGAACCTGTGCTGAGCCCCTCCTGTGCACCAGGCCCTGTGTGGGCACCATCTTACTCAGCCGGGAAAGAGTGAGCCTCGAGCCTGAGACACCTCTAGGCTCCACTCCTAGCTCTGTTCCAATTCACTCACTGCATGACCCCTCTGGGCCTCAGCTTCCCCAAATGTGAAACAGGAATAATGGCAGCCCCTACCTCATAGGGATGTTGTAAGAATTAAACAAGGGGGGTGTCAAAGGCTGCTGGCACACACTGATATAAGCAGCATCTTCCTCTCCCTCTCAGCCGGGCCTGGGCAGACTCTTGCTGTTCTGGCTGTGGGTCCAGTTCACACACACACACACACACACACACACACCCTCCTCTGTGCCGATCTTCAACATCAGCAGCCCACCTTGTTTGCTCGTCAAGGCCCCTTTGAGCACTGAAGATTCCTATGAGGCACCCCTCACAGGGAAGGAAGGCATGGTTGGGGGGTGGGGATGGCACCCCTCATAGGGCAGGAAATGCACGGGCTAAGCGCTGCACCGGTACCCATCCAAGAGTGGTAGAAGGTTCAGGAATGAAGAAAGCATAGTCCCCAGGCTCAGGGAGCTCACAGTGCAGAGAAGGCAAGGCAGACACACATACAGAGTCACGTGATGGAGAAAACAGGGTGCTCGTGGCACAGCACAGTGGGCGACAGACAGCAGAGCACCCCAGCATCTGACTGCCAGGGCAGGAGAGCTCAGAGGAGGGAGCATGAACGAGCTTGGTCCCATGGTCAAGGGGTAGAGAGGACTTCCCAGAGGAGAGGAGGCTAGAGCTGATCCCCGAAGGATTTAGGAAGCTGAGGGGGGAAGAGGCCAGCGGGAGTAGTTTGGGGGAGGCAGCAATGGATGAAGGGGGACAATGGCCAGGCTGGGGTTGCAGAGGGGGACATGGGAATGGGGAGTATGGAGGATTCTGGGGCAAGAGAGTGACAAGTTCAGGTCTGTGCATTAGAAAGATCCTCCTGGTGGCCACGTGGAGGATGGGGGAAACTGAAAGCAAGCAGCCAGTGAGTGACCCAGGGGAGAGTTGAGGGGGCCTGGACCCAAACAGGTGGTGGAATGGAGAGGAGAGGAACTCGGGAAATACTCAGGGCAGAGAATCAACAGGGAATTGTTGGGTGAGGGTGGGGAGGACAAGGGAGTAGTCTGGAGTGACTCCCAGGTGAGTTGGGAGGAGGAATCCTCATGGGAGGACTTCCAGGCTGGGGATATATGGGGTGAGGGGAGATGGCCTTGATATGGGGGTGGTCCTAGTCTGGAGGGCTGGGGCTGGGATGTGACTCCAGCCTCCCCGTCCTCCCAAGGGGGAGGGCACCACTCAGACTGATCTTCAGTCTGCGCCCCACCCCCTCAAGCCCACCCACTTCTCCCTCCACTGAGCTCTCACCTCCAGTCGGTCGTCTCTATTCCCTGGGGGTCCTGGCTCCTTTGCAAGGGGGTCCAGGCTGGCTGCAGAGACAAGAAGGTCAGGGGCTGAGGCCGGCCAGGCCTTCTCCCCTTCTCCCTAGCCTGCCCTCCCATTAGCCCCCAGCAGGCCCATGGATGGCCCCCTCCTCCAGGAAGCCTTGCCCGCTTGCACCTTGCTCTCTCCCCAGACTCCCTCCTTATTCTCTGCTTCCCATAGGCACCTCTGGCTCTGCCATGTTCTCTGTTCCTTGACTCTGAGGACAGAGCCATATTCCTTCTTTCCACTTAGGGCTCCTAAGGAGTGGAAATGACCACCTCTTGACTCTTTCTGAGGCCTCCTCCACTTCTGCTTCTCTCCAGGGAGCTCCACTAGCCCTCTCTAAGCCTCAGTTTCCCTATCTGTAAAATGGGATCCATAATGTCCACCTCACATAGTCACTGGGCCTCCACAGTGATTTGGGCCTTTACTCACAGACAACCAAGGGGCTTCCAGCCCAGGTGTTGTGAGTCTCAAATGAATGTGAGCACATGTGGAAGGCCCTGCCCCAGCCTGGCACCCAATCATCTGGACTGGGATCAGACCCCCCAGCCAGTATCCCACCGGCACCGCTTCCACAGCTCCCGGAATGCTGGCAGTGGAGACATTGCCACAGCAGCCTGGAGACACAACAGGGACCTGCTCACTCGTTCTCCAGAAGCCCACCCTCCCGCGGCATTCCAAACCCCCAGCCTCTCTGAGGGGCACTGCCTAGGGCCTGGCTGCCAGGCTGCTGCCCCTCCCCACCCCCACCCAACAAGCCTAGCCAGGCATCGGACAGGCGGCGGGATATTCTGAGCCTGGCTTCGTTCCCGTCAGCTGCTGGCCGCCATGCCAGCCTGGCGCGGGTGCAGGGGCTGATTTGATTTGGCAGCTTCAGCATCGTGTGGTGGGGACTGGGAGGAGGAGGGGGATGAGACACCCATCCCTGCTAGTCCCTGCTAGGAAATAAACAGCCTGAGGCGCTCCTTCTGTGAGCTGGGGGGAGGGCACAGTCTGGTATGGAGGAGGTTCTGGGTTCCCTGCTGGTGTCCCCCTCTTCTTGCCTGGGCACTGGATGCCTGCCCACGACTGCTGGCATCTCTGGCTCTCCTTGGGTTGACCGTAGGGGTGACAGGAGCTGCACCTGGCGTGCAGAGGCTTGTGGTGTGGCCGAGGCAGGGCGCCTGGTTGTCCCACATGTCCCTTTTTCCTGCAGGGTCTTCCCTCTTAGCTGCGCCTGCAGCTGGGCCTGAGTGTCACCTGGGGAGACTTGGTCTGTGTGTGGTGTGATGGTCTAGGTGTGGCCATCTCCTGCAGTGACTGTGGTGTGTGGCTGGGCCTCTATGAGGTACTGACTGCAGCCCAGGGTGTGGTGAGGTCACCCATGTGCCTGACTCTCCTGTAGGGCCTGGTATGTATTGGTCCTGGCCTGTTCCTTCCCTCTGTGCAATGACCCCACTCACCCAGCTGTGTCCGGCAGAGGAAATGACGAGGGTTGAGATAAGTGCCTGACCCCAGGGCCATCCCTTGTATCCACAAAGCCTGAGTCCTCTTTTCCACCCACAGCCAGATGGGCCACCTGCTGAGCAGCCAGGGACAGCCCCTCCCCTCCCCTGACAGGAGGGAGTGCCAGTTTCACGCAGAATCCAGCTCCCCTCTCAGGCCTCCCACCACTCCCAGGACAGGTTCCTGCCCCCCAGCAGAGGCACTGCCCCGAGGTGGAGGCAGGCTGCTGGCTCCTGTCCCTCCCCAACCCCACCCAATTTCTGGTTCCCCCTCCAGCCAATTTCAAGTGTGGAGAAAGTGGCTACGATGAGGGGAGTCTCAGCTAGCTCCCCATAATCCCACCCAGCCTGTGTTTACCACTCTCCTATCTCTTATATACAGGCCCCCCAGGCCACAGAAGTTCAGCTCACCCCTCCTGGACACTGGAATCTGCACCAACCCGCCAATAACCTACCAGTGCCCTGGAGGCCTGGACTCCCTAGCCTCCAGTTAGAGAACTGCTGCTGGAGAACCAGGGCTTCTGATTCCCAGACCTCCGCACTGTGGGGTCAGACCAGGACCCTAGTCCTAAGGGGCCAACAGGCCAGGGCTGTGTCCAAGCCACCAGCCAGGGAGGTCAGGGGAGGGTAGAGTCTGCTTTAGGGAAGAGTTAGCCTCTCATCTGTCACCTCCTCCCCATTGTCCCACGTCCTGTGGGGACCTCAGGGCTCTCCCCACCCAGCAACAGGAAGCTGAACCCCTCCTGGAGACACTGAAGGAGTGGCCCCAGGACTGAAGGGGGGACTCAGCCTTGCCCTTTGAGTCACAGGAGGAACCTAGGCTCACAGAGTTCAGTTGTCACAAAGGGGCTAGTTGGATGAAGATAGTCTTCAGGGGTCCTAAGGGGCTTCCTAGAGGAGGTGTGTGAGGCCTGACAGGAAGAGGAGGACACTGGGTTCCAGGGTGGCCTCCTGATGGTCTGACCAGTTTTCAGCTGGGATTTATAGACCCCGTGATACGCTTGCATATGTCTGCGGGTCTGTGTCTGAGCGCATGGGTGTGCATCCCAGTCATGGAGGCCTGAGCTCTAGTCTGTGTCCCAAGGACAGTGTCTGCCAGAGGCAGGAGTCAGCAGACAGCAAGGGTAGTGAAGGAGAGAGGAGCTGGGCAAAGAAGGGGAAGGGAGGGCAGCTCAGGGCTGTGAAGAAGGGCTGAGGAGAGAAGCCCCCCACCACGTTTCTGCAGGTGCCTGTGTGCTTAGCGCTGATCATCACAGTCAGTCCTCAAACCCTGGACGCCTGATGCCAAGGGCAGGGTGCACCCATGACCCAGCGCTGAAGGGAGCACGGCACTGGGCTGTGCCCCAGCCTACTGTGCAGCTTTGGACAGGACCTTCCTTTCTCTGAGCTGGCCTCCTCATCGGAAGAATAAAAGGGTTGGACTTGGTGATCCCCCAGGGCCCTTCCAAATCTAACTTTCACTGGAGAGAGGCTTAAACCCAGAGAGAGCCACAGATGGAGACCTCACAGGGATGGGGAGGGCCCGAGGGCAAGTGCAGATGAGACCAGGGAAGGAGCAGCAGGAGGAAGCGGGTGGTCACGACAGGAGGGCCCAGGGAGGCACATTTCGGGCCTGCAGCTGGGGAGGGACTCCCTGCCGGGGACAACGGAGCCTTGTGGAGGACTGGAGGCAGCTGTCACCACCACACCTGCTTCTGGCCTGTGGGAGGAGGAAGACGGAGGGGTGATGGACAGAGGCTCTGCCCCCTAATCTGAGTCCCGCCTCCACTCCTGCCCCTCAGGTGTCCCAGTGGAAGTGGGGGAGGTTGTGGGCAACAACGAACACCCAGGACTGGGAATCAGGAAGCCTGATTTCAGGCCCCGTTTTGCTGTGTGATCAGGGCCAGCTTTGGTCTGTGAACCTACCAGGCAGGGGAAGCCCTTGGACCTGTGCAGTGGTACTGGGCTTCTAAGGATCTATCGAGGTGGGCACTCTGGAAGGAAACCCTCCCCTGCAGCCTGGACCCCTCCCCAACTCTGGCCTGGGTGCTGAGGCATAGAAAGGACCCAGGAGGCAGTGAAACACTGGACAGCTGGGCTGGCCTTCTGCGAGGCTGGACTGTGGCCTCACACACAGGGGAGGACCTGTCAGCACTTTCGATGCCTGACCTGGGACTCCCTTCCTTGACCCCTTCTCACTGCCACCCTTGGGGCAAAAACAGGGTCTTCCCTCCTCAGCCTGTACTGAGAGGGTGCTGACAGGACCCCACTGGCTGTCCTGGCCTCTGCCCTTGTTTGAGCCCTATGGACGCGGGGCCCTCGCAGGCAGGGTTTCATGCATTTCCATGTCTGTGTCCAGGAAGTATTCATGTCCTGTTTTCCCCCCTCAGGCTGTCAGGGAAGGGGCAGGGGTAAGCAGGCCTCTCCTTCCTCCACTGCTGCCATTTCTGCCCAGAAACTTTGGAAAGGGTAGCAACCCCTCTCTCCGCCCAGTCTGAAATGGTTAAGGAATAGAGGCCAGTGTTGAAGGAAATGAGCCCCTTACTCTGCAAGCTTTGAGAGTGGCAGGTCTCTCGAATGTACACACACCAGTTCTGTTGTGACAGGAGAAACAGCCTGTGTGACCCAGGTTGTAAAGGTCTCTATTCTCCTCTAAGGCCAGCCCAACTTCTCCTGTCCTCCCTCACTGGGAGTGGAGGGAGCGCCCACCATTCTGAGCTATCTGTCTCCATTGCTTCTTGTTATGTTTTTAATAACTGAACATTGACATTAACAAGGCAGGTGGTTGCAGCTCTTCCCAGCAGCCCCATTTAGAACCATTGAATCATCAAACCATCAAATCCTAGAATCCTAGATTCACAGAATGTCCGTATCTCTAGCTCCTAGAGCCTCAGCATGTTAAAGTCTCAGAATGTCGGAATCACACAACCACGCATCCACACAGCCCTGGCTGGGAGCTGAGAGTCAAGGAATGCTAGAATTGTCCCAGTTAGAACCCCACAGACTGACAATTCCAGATTCTCAAAATCCTACACTTCTAGAGCTAGAGCTCATATATCGCTGGGAGATATTGACCCTCAACTTCCTCCTCTTACAAGTGAGAAAATGCAGCCCAGAAAAATGGTCTCATGCAAAAATACTGGAGAGTGGGGGCCAAGCAATGCCCAGCTCAGAGACTGCAAGACTGGACTTCAACATTATGATGTTTCTGGAAATGGCACAGCTTTTTCTATTCTGAAATACCAGTAATGATGTTGGGGTGATACCGCTCTTCAGCTCTGCCTGTCTCCCTTTGCTCTCACTTCCCGCCCTCTCCATTCTTCTGGCCACCCTACCTTCCCGCTCCCCCTCCATACCACGAGCTCTCGACCCCTCTTACCCTGAGCTCCTGCAACTCCCATGCCCTTCCTGTCTCCCAGTGGCAGCCCCCAGTAGAGGCAACCATGGATGGGAGGCATGCAAGGCCAACTCCCTTAGGGTGGGGGACAGGAAAGGCAGAATGCCTGCCCCCTGAAGCCACCAGCCGGAGTACAGGCTCTGCAGAGGAGGGGCCCTGCTGGCTCCTCTCAAGGGAGCTGAACAGGAAGGTCCTGAAGCCGCAGGGGGGAGCCACATCGAGGCAGCAGCTTCAAGGGAGCCTGATCCAAAGTTTTGGGAAGCAGCTGAGGCTTACAATTTACATTAGAACAATCACGTATGTTTAGCATTTTCATAAATTTACATTTTTACTCATTTTGGAATGTACTCACACATTTTTGGATTTGAATTTTATTAAGTATTATATTCCACAGATTGTTTTGATTATTGAATTCTGAACACTCTTTGCCCAGGGCAGATCCCGAGTTCCCCATGTTACAGGTGAGGCTATAGCAGCCCTGCCTGAGTGGGCTTCAGGTCTCTCTTTAACCTCAAAGCTCATGACCTCCTGGGAGGCTTTTCCAAGACCTTTTGGTCTTTAAAGGGCCCTGACACAGGCCCAGGCATCTGCCACTAACCCCTGTCTTCCCTCCTATACCTCTCAGAGACTGCACAAAACCCACCCAGACACCTGGGTGGGGCAGCATTCTCCTCCCTTGACCTTCATGTCTACAGCTGGCCGGCTCCCTCCACCAGCCCTCCCCTGCATTCTTTAGCCATTTCCCTGTCCAGGCCTCATCACCCCCTTTACCTGGGCCACACCAACCTCCCCCTCAGTCTCCACACCATGGTCCAGGGAGCTCCCGAACATGCAGATCTGATCTGTCATATCTCTTCCCTCAACTCTTCCCAAGGGTCAATTTCCCTCCAGAACAAGTCCGCGGTCCTTAACATGGCTTACAAGTCCTGCACCATCTTGCTGGGCCAGCTTCACCACTCCCATACCCCGGACCCAGACGCCTGGCACCCAGGGGCCTGCTCCATGGAGTGGTGCTGCCACAGGCTCTCCTCCCTGTCTGCCACGAACAAACCTTCACAATAACCAGAAGGTTTGTTGTCCCCTCTGTCCAGAACTTTCTCCTGGCTTGACCCTTAGCTCTCAGTCTAGATTTGTTTCCTCCTGGAAGCTCCCCAACGTGCCCCTCCCTCCCACTCTGGGCTGAAATAGGGGTCTCTGCTTTATATTACCATGGCCCCTGAGTTTATCTCCTTCGTTGCCCTCTCCACACACTGTACCAACATCACTCCCTGCTTCCCCACCTCCCCGCCCCCAGCCCTAGTACCCAGGTCTGTGCCACCTGCCATGGGGCTGATGCAACATTGCTCAGGCTTGGGGGAATGTGTGGGGATTTTAAGGCCTGCATCCTGCTCATCTCTTCCCACCCTCTCTGCTGGGCACATAGCAGGTGTTCACCAATGTCCACCTAGGAAGTCCTGGAAGTACACATGTGTAACTCAGACAGGAAGGGCAGAGTGCTCAAAGGAGGTAAGAATCCCTGGGCTGGGTGAAACTGGAGACTTCCTGGAGGTGGGATCTGGGAGGACCCTCCACATGTCAGTCCTAAGGCAGCAGTTAGCGACAGGCTTCAGGAAGTTCCCAGGCCAGCCCTAAGACCATCAGAGCAAATCATCAGTGGAGGACTAGAGTCTGCAATGAGGGGGACTCAGTGCCTCGGGCCCAGGGTAGTGGCCACTGGAGGAGCTGGCTGTGCATTCAGAGAAGCCTTCCTGGAGGAAGAGCTACTTCTGGCTGGCGTGGGGAAAGGAAGAAGGTAGAGATGAGTCAGGTTGGAGAAAGTGGTGAGGGACAGGGATATGGAAAAGAAAGCTCTGTACCTTCTCATCATTTACCCTTAGGGTGTCATCATTTACCCTTAGGATGTCAAGATCAGGAAGGTGGGGGGATGGGCAGAAGGAGCAAAGAAGACTGAGGCAGAACGAAGATAACATCAGCACTGATGCCATGGTCAGGGCGGGTATGGATAGCTGGGGCTGGCAGGGAGCAGGTCCCCAGCTGTGGCTGGGAAACATTTCCTGTCTCCTTGCCAGGGGGGTCATTAATAATCGTTTACCCGCCGCAGGCAGCACGGAGGCCAGCCAGAGAGCAGCATGGTGCTGGGGCCAGAGCCCAACCTGGCAGCAAGAAGTGCTGTCTTCTGACACCAGCCCTGCCACCCTGCTGTGAGACCTGCATCAGTCACCTGACCCCTCTTGGTCTCTGGAGCTACTGGTAAAAGAAGGGCCTGATGAGATGCTGCCTTGAGTCCCCTCTTCCGCTGGACCCTAGTTTCCCTAGACGGAGCTGGGCTGCCAACCCTACAGGGTAGTTCCGGTCATCTGATGATAAGTGTGAGCATCTGGACTCTGCCAGACCCAGCTCAGGACACACATGGTGGGTAGAGGAGAGACTCAGGCCCAGCCTCTGTAGAGCTCACATTCTGGTAGGAGCCAGACCCCAGCACCAGAGGGTGTACATGCGGAGCCCCACAGAACCAGGCGCCCCAGACTGGGGGAAATACAAAAGGGTGGGCGACTGACAGCATGTCTGGACACAGAAGGTAAGAGCTCCATGAGGCCAGTTTGGTCACCACCATGACCCTGGCACTTAAAACTGTGCCTGTCTGGTACATAGCAGGTGTTCCATAAAGACTTTTAGACAATTGCATGAGTTAACCTGCTAAATGAGACATTTGTGAAAGGACCTTGGAATTTGGAAAGAACTGCATAAAAGATGATGAAGATGACAGTGTCAGTGATGATGAAGATAATTCCAGCCAAAGGCAATGGGATAAAAAAGGTACCATGAAAGCTTGAGAAGGCTGGAGGCCCAGGGATGGCTACCCAAAGCCAGACAGTGTTACCTGGGGAATGGTCAGCAAGATCCCTTTTGCCAGTCAGGCTACAACCTTCCTTAGCCCCAGGCTGCATTTCTCTGCCCATCCCAACACCCGCTTCAAGGTCCAGCTCAAGCCTATTCATTTCAGAGAACCTTCTGGAGTGTGACACTGTGGCATCGACCCCCGCCCCTTCCCTGACTGACTCAGACTTCTCTGAGCCTTCCAATCTCGAGGAATCTTGGATGTTTCTTCTCTCAAGCACTTGCTGGGAGGTGGCCCAGTAGGGTTTTCCCACAGCTCTCTCTGGAAGGTATGACCTCGATCCCCCTACAGACTGCATCCCCTACAGAATGCGTCAGAGTAGAGGGTCCCCAAAGGTGTGACTAGCTCTCTCCTTTCAGATAAGTATCTCTGTGAGGACGGGGACTATTTCTCCTCCATCTGACCTGGAGTGAACACAAATAGAGCTAAATCGAGGTCTTCCTGGTTGTCTCCAGGGGCTGCAGCCACACAGAGAAGGGGCGAGAGGAGGTGAACCTGGAGAAGCGGGTGCTTGGCTGCTCGGCTGCTCAGCCCGCTGACATATGCCAGGAAGGGCGCTGGGCCACCATGGACTAAGACTGCAGAGCTGGCAAACTCCAACCCCAGCCCAAGCTCTTCTTATACCAAGAGGCGCCACCAAAGACACCACCCAGGCCTCACCGCCTGCGCTGTACGCCTCCCTTCTGCGGAGCACGAAGAGGTGTAGTAAACACAGTGACCTTGCTGCCTCGTGCATCCTCTCCACACCCTCCTCCAAACAGGGGCCCCAAACACCAGTCAAACTAAGAGGAAAAGAACAAAGGTTCCCAGACCGTGACATCGCCTGCCGCCCGCCTGTCCAGCGCCTGCTCCACCGGAAACCCAAAACAAAGGACTTGGTCAAGGCAAGGAGGATGAAGGGCAAAGGGTAGGGGCAGCTGGGGTTGGGGGGGCATGGAGAACATTCCAGGGCATCTCTAGGGACCTGATCAGGAGGGGAGCAAGGACAGGATGGCAGCCAAGCCCTCCTGCACACATGCGTCACTATACAGACATTTATGGGGACACCCGCTACATTCCACACGCCTCAAATGTTACAGACTTCATTCCTCACACACACCTCATGCACACACTCCCACCGCAGCACATTCTACAGTCCTCAACACCCCCAACACACACACCGCCAGCTCACTGTCCATCCCCCACTCACTCCTCACCACACACACACAGCTCACGGGGAGAAAAGATCACATAATCCACACGTCACACCAAAAAGTCACACAGCTCACACACCCTCACTTCACACCACACTCACACCGTCTCCCACTACGCACCTCACACACCTCTCACCTCCCCAACCACAGGCATATGCATCCAATTAAATTCAACATGCACACCACCTAGACACAGAGACACATGCAGACACAGCCTGCATAGATAATGTGCACACCTAATGTCACACGTTTGTGGGCACACACAGCCCCTTAGCATAGACAGCCCTGCTGGCCCACTGCCTCCTCCCACCTCACCCCACTCCCATATGCACATGTACATGCATGCACACACACACACTCACACACTTGTCAACTGGCTCCTCACCTCAGACCCCTCAGCCCTGCCTGCAACCCTTTCCTGTCCAGAATCACAGGAGCAGCCACCACACAGACACATGACACTCAAACACCAGCACTAAGGTCCTAATAGATATATTCCCCAAGCAATCCCAAGATGTGCCATAGTGACTCTAAGCCAGCCACCTAGGCTGCAAACATATTGGCACACACAGCAACCCCTTGTCCCAACTCCTCTCTGAAAAGAGACCCACTGGAAACCATCAGGCCCCTGCAGTGACCCTTCCTGGCCACACACAACAGCCAGTAACATACACAACTACATATAGAGCCCTGTATGCAAGCTGCCCCTACAACAACTCCACTGTACAATGACAGACATACAGCCACGTACACACAAGTTCTCTACACACACAACAGCCACACACCCAGTTACCACTCCACAGCCACAACACTGCCTCCCCAGCCACACATAGCACACAATGCCATAGACCCACAATTCCGACACTTCCCATAATCTCCCCACAAATAATCCCACTCTCGATGACACATTCATACACGGTACAACACACAAGATTACACACAAGACACACACAACACATGCAACCCAGCCCGTGCTGCACACACAGAGGAACACTCACACAAACACATACACTCTAGACCCACCCAGCCTGGACACATCCCACCGCAGGTGACTGACACCAGATTGCAGTCTACTCTTCCCTATCTCAAGCCCTAGCCGCCCCCATCAAGACCAAGGCAGCTGGGATGAGGGGCTTTATAAGTTACAAAAGCCAGTGCCCGCTGCATCATCCCCCCACCACCTCAGACCCCTGGGCACCGCCTGAGGGCAGCACACTCCACGTTCAGGCCCTTCCACGTGAGCCCACACCATGCCATGCCTGAGAACATGGGATGCGGGGGGTACCAGGGACACTAGCCCTGCTCTCTGAGCCTGCCCCTCCTCACCGCAAAGCAGAGGTAGATACAAGAGGAAGGGATGGCTGCAGAAAGAAACCCCAAAACAAAGATAGAGACCTAGAGAAATGAGAGAGAGACCAAGATAGACCAAGAGAGGTGGGCACATGGGGCAATAGACCAAATTAGAGAGCCCAGAAACACTTGAAGAGAAACCAGAGAAGCCCAGAGAATAAAGTGGGACCACTGTACCTGGAGAGGAACAAAAGGAGGGGCCCCCCACGAGGAAAGGCTTGGAGATCTCCAACACAGGAGGGAGGGAAGGGATAGAGGAGTGGGTCCCACAGAGGAGGCCAGTGAAGCCCTGATGGAAGGACAGATTTGCACTCTGGGGTAGGGTCCAGGCTGAGCACTGAAGTCCAGATGTTTGGGTGGGAATCTGAGCGGTGGTGTCCAGTTGAGGCTGTGGAATGGAGGTTTGGGGCTTGGGGTGAGGCCGGCTCTGAGGTGGGGTCCTGGAGGACAGCTGGGGGTTCAGGTGGTCCAGGTGTGCCAGGAGTCCCACATATATGGTGAAGGTTCCGAGGCGTGGGCAGGGGTCCCCACTAATCTAAGGAAAAGAAATTTGAGGCTTGGGCAGAGCTCTCAGTGTGCACTGCAGTTCCACCGTGGACTGGAAGCTCAGTGCTTGGGGTGGAGCCCCGGATCCGAAAGGAGTTCAGAGTCTGGGGTGACGTTTGGACTGAGAGCCAGGGCTTCAAGGGCTCTTGGTCTGCGCTGCCGTCCCAGCACAGGAGTAGAATTCAGAACTAGAGGAGGGGTCTCCTCCCTGAGAAGGGTTCGGGGGCTTAGGGGCGGGCGGACCCGGCCCGGCGCTCGCCGGACACCCCGTTCTCCTGGTGCCCAGCGCGGGGCCCCCCTACCTGCAGGCTGTCGGCGCATGGCTGCGGCGGCGGCGGCGGCTCGTCCGGCTTGAGGAAGACCTGCTGGCCCCGCCTGAGGAATTGGACAACAGCGATGAGGATGTGGTGCAGCACCAGGACCATGCTCGCAGCCGCCCGCCCGCCCGCCGGCCCGGCCGCTGCGCTCGGTCAGCGCGTCCGCGACAGCTTCGCCGGGTCCGCCCGAGTGTCCGCCCCGGCCCCGCCCCGGCCCGCCCCCCGCCCGCCCCCGGCCCTCCCCGGCCCCGCCTATGTCCCCGCCACCGCGGACCGCACCTCTCTGCCCGTCGGATCCTCCGACCCCACCGGACCCCCGGCCTCTGTCACCGCGCTTCTCTCTCGCCCTGGGTTCCCTCGGCCCTTCCAGCTGGCCTGCTGTCAGCCTGCGCTCGCTGCCCCTCGCCCGGTCGCCACTTCTCTCGCATCTCGCAGGGGCCGCTCTCAGAGCCTCCACCCTGTCTGATCGCACCGTTTCCCCGCCACTACTTTGGGGCCCGGGGCCCGGCCAGAGCCCCAGGCAGAGACGGACGCAGTGAGGTGGTAGGTAGGCAGGGAAGGAGAAGGGAAAGGGCGGCAGGGGCCGCGGACACCGCAGGAGCCTCGGGCTTACTCCTCTCCCTCAATCTAGGAGGCAGGGGGAAGTCGGGAGAATGTTGGAGGCCGCTCCGAGACGGACAGGCCCTGGAGCAGTCGCCCATCTGCGAGGGATACACGTGCGCACAGACACCGAGCGCACACACTGCGGCCGCTACTGACTGGGCCCTCAGGCCTGAGCCGGCAGGTCTGTTTTGCCGTCCCCGGAGCCGGAGAGGGTGCAGGCCCCAGGGCCACACGGTCCGCAGTTCAGCGGTGGGACCTGCGCGCCGGGAGCGCGTTTCTCCGCAGAGCGGCTTCTGGGTTCAGGCGCCTGCGGCAGCCGCGACGCTCCTGCGCCCCCTGCCGTCCCATCGCGGCGGCGCAGCCCGGCCTCAGTTGCCGACTGCCCGGAGGGGCCGCGTCCGGGGGTTCAGTGGGTCACTGGGCTCATCTCCCTGACCGGACCGACCCGGTTCTTAGGCCTCTGCTTGGCATGAAAGCGGCTGGGGCGTCGGGAAGGGTCTGGACTGTAGGGTGCGCTTGGGTCTCGCTAGGCCTTTGCCAACGACTTGCTGCATGACCTTGGTCGGATCCCCTCCCCCCACTTCCTGGGCCTCAGTTTTCTCATCTCCCTCACAGGACAGCCAGGATGATCAAACCCGGGAATGCTGGGAAGGCAGAGTCCCCCGACAGCCCTCACTGTGGTCTAATCTGAATCTCCGCCCCCAACTGCACTGCCGGCATCTCTCTCTGCAGCTCCCCTCCTCACCAACTCTTGGAGGGTGACTCAGTGAGCCCCCAGCCTCCTGGCCTCCCAGCCTCCCCACCTCAGTTGGGTGATTCATCGGGGCCCTTTCTCCCTGGGGAGTGATTTTCTCAATGTTGAGTCACTGTGCCCATTCTTGGACACAGTCCAGGCAGCTGGCACATAGCCTTGGCAGAGCCCAGCCACCCCACCAACTCAGGGGGCGGCCCTCCATGCCAGCATTTCTCCCACCTTTCTGAGGCATGCTCTGACATGCTCTCCCCTATTCACCCTCAGTGGCTCCCTACCACCAGCACAATAAAGCCTGGGCCCTCAGCCTGGCAGGCCAGACCCTCTACAGCTGAACCCTCACTTGTTCATCCAGCTCTGACTCCCCTCCCCACCATTCCTTACCTTTCTACTTCTTGCTCTTCTCACATCAATGACTGACTCTCACCTCCAGGCCTTTGCCCATGCCATCCCACCCCCAATACCCTCCCAGATCCTTCCCTCCTGCCTGTCATTTAGGGGCCATTTGAAGGCCCACCTCCTCTGGGAGGGCTTCTGTGGATACTACCTTATCCCTCTGGGTAGCCCTTTTTTGTGTCTTTCCTGGGAGTCACATCTGGGGACTTAGGAGAGGTATAGAGTAAGCGATCTGGGCCAAGTCAATGTATTTTATTGAATCTTCGAAACAGGTGCAATTTATCCTACTTATTAACAGTGTAGAAAAGATTACCTGGGCTAAGGTGTGTAAAGGTTCTGGCTCCCACGGGGCCTCCCTTCTTGTTTTTGGCCTCAGTTTTCTCTTATGTAAAAGGGGATGGCCCATGTAAGGGCTGCTGGAAGGACTAGGTCTGAGTCTGAGCTCAGTGCACAATTCTTTCGGTAAATTCTGAGCATGTGTCACTGGCTCAGTCCTGGGCTCTGGACAAGCCTGGGTGAGACACAGGTGCTCAGGAGGTATCTGTTACAGCCACTGGCCAGAGTTACTTGTTCTTCAGGGGAGGCCACCTCAGACCATGGTCAACAGCCGACCCTGGCCTGGCACTGCCACCATCTCTTGGGCTCCCAACTCCAGGCACCACCTCCATGGCACTCACCTCTTGAGAAGTTATTTTATTTTATTTTTATTTGTTTGAGACGGAGTCTCTCTCTGTCACCAGGCTGGGGTGCAGTGGCTTGATCTCAGCTCGCTGCAACCTCCGCCTCCCGGGTTCAAGCGATTCTTCCGCCTCAGCCTCCTGAGTAGATGGGACTACAGGCGTGCGCCATCATGCCCAGCTAATTTTTATTTATTTATTTATTTTTATTATTTATATATATATTTTTTAGACGGAGTCTTGCTCTGTCGCCCAGGCTGGAGTGCAGTGGCACGATCTTGGCTCACTGCAAGCTCCGCCTCCCGGGTTCACACCATTCTCCTGCCTCAACCTCCTGAGTAGCTGGGACTACAGGCGCATGCTGCCACGCCTGGCTAATTTTTTGTATTTTTTAGTAGAGACGGGGTTTCACCGTGTTAACTAGGATGGTCTCAATCTCCTGACCTCATGATCGGCCTGCCTCGGCCTCTCAAAGTGCTGGGATTACAGGCGTGAGCCACTGCGCCCGGCTGCCCAGCTAATTTTTATATTTTTGGTAGAGACGGGATTTTGCCATGTTGGCCAGGATGGTCACGATCTCTTGACTTCATGATCCGCCCGCCTCAGCCTCCCAAAGTGCTGGGATTACAGGCATGAGCCACTGCGCCTAGCCAAGAAGTTATTTCTTAAGTCTTACTTGAATCTCTCAAACTACAGCCCAATGACTGGGGTCCCTGGTGTGTGCTCTATCTGTCCCTCAGCTCAAAGAGTCTTTCTGTGTCAACCTTTCAGATTCAAGCATTCCTCAGAGGGTTTGAGTCCTAACTGTGCCATAGACTTGCTGTGGGATTCTGAGCAGGCCACAGCACCTCTCTAGGCCTCGGTTTCCCCATCTGTGAAATGTTATTACACTAGATTCAACAAACAAGTGCACTGCTTTCTTTCAGTGCTTGGTAGAGTGCAGAGCCCTTTCAGAAAAACCTTCTCACACAATCCCTGAAATTCCCCAACCAGCGCCCTCCCTAAGGGGCAACCAAGGCTTCTTGAAGTTGGCACATTTAAAGGCCTTGCCGAGCTCTTATAGCTAGGAGTGACCCCGTTCCAAGGACTCCTCCACTCACACAGAGATCCCTACCTCACTCCAACTCCACAATCTGTGATCCTGTGCTGGGTTCTCACCCTGACTCATGTTAGAATTGCCTGGGAACATTTTAAATGCTGACATCTGGAACCCCCATCCCAGATGTCTGCAAATGTACCCAGGTGATTCTAATTTGCTGCCAGGTTAGCGCACCCTGGAGTAGATGCATCTCCTCCCAGGGTGACCTCTGTCCCATGGAGCTGAGGGCCAGAGCTGGCCCCTACAGGCCGGTGTGTGCATCTGGGGCTGGGAGGCTTTCACATGCATTGAGCACATACCGTGTGCCTCATGTGTCATCTTCTCAACAATGATATAAGGTGGGATCTATTATTAGTCACATTTCACAGGTAAGGAAAACTGAGGCACAAAGTAACTTGCCCACAGTCACATAGCTAGTAAGTAGTCAAAATTCAAACCCAGGCCATCTCACTCCAGTCTGTACCTTAAATACGTTCCTTGCTTCTTGAGCAAAAGCAGGTAAGGAAATCAGATTTCCCAGCTCCTCTTTTGTCTCCAAGAATGCAGTGGCTGAGGGTCCTACTATCCCGGTGTCTGTACCCTCTGCCCATCTCAGACACCAGGAAGCTCAGCCTCAGCCCCAGTTTTCCTACCAGCTTCAGCTCAGGAATGCCTAGCCCAGCCCCTCTAGCCAACTCTTTTGTCTCCCCACCTTAGAGGCCACTTGGCCTGGAAAAGGTGACTCAGCTGTCAGCCTGGGTCCTGGGCCCACTCAACCTCAGGCCCTGTCCAGGAACCAGCCCTGCCTTGTTCCTAATAAAAATTACACCTTTCATTGGTAGGGACTTGTGCTGGCAAAGCATTTCCTCACCCAGGCCCCATCCAACAGCCTCAGGAGGCACAGCATTAGCCCCATTTTACAAACAAGGAAACTGAGGCTCAGATAAATGTAGATGCTTACCTGAGATGGCAGAGCTGGTTACTATAGGAATGTGAACCCGGGCCTATAGATTCCAAACCCAGTGCTCTTTGCACCAAAGATGAGCAGCTATTATGTAGCCTAGCATGCCCCCCACCTCTCAAACCAGGGCAGGTTCACTCTGACCATGTTCAGCCTCTGCTCATAATCTTCACTGGGCTCCAAGGCAACATCCAAACTCAGTATAACATGCAAGGCTCATCCTCATGTGACATTTTTCCTGCTGCTTCTCCTACCACTTCCTGTCCAGCCATGCCTGACTCAGCTGTACCCTGAACCACCCTGAACCTCTGACTTTTCTTCCACCTCCCTGCCTTTGCCCAACCTGTTGCCCTCCCATTTTGAATACCCTTCCAAAGGCATATCTGCCTGCCAATATCATACTTTCATTCATTCATTCATTCATGCCATAAATATTTACTGAGAATGTACTCCATGCCAAGTTTTGAGGGGAAAGAAATTTGAAAGTTAGATTCAAGATGCAGGAAGAAAACTGCCATCCAACGAGAAGTAGCCCCCATCATCTCCCCAGTCTATAATGCCCTCTTCCTCCTTCACCTATCCCCCAGCCGTCCCTCAAGAGCAGTGCATGTCTGATTCTTCCCTGAGTCCCCATGTTCCAGCCAAGCTGGGAGCCCCGTGATGCCCAGTGAGCTCTGGTGAAGAAGCACCGTCTCTCCATCTCCCACACGTGGTCCTGGCAGACTCTCCACATACGGTGAGTCTTTTCCTATCCCCCACAATGACATGCCTGCTTCCAAGGGCCTGTCTGCTGCCTGACATGCATCTATCCTGTTGCCATAGACCATGGTTACACCTCCCCACTGGAAGCCCAGGTTCAAACCCGAGCCCTTCCCTGACATGCTGGGTGACCTCAGGCAAGGCTTTGGCCCTCTCTGACCTCAGACTTCTCACAGCAGCTGCGAAGCTTGGCCTGCTTCTCTTTTGGTGCTCAGGAAGCTGAGGTGGAGGAGGCAGTATCCAGGCAGGCCTCCCTGGGCAGAAGGTACCTCTCCTGAGCAGACAGACCTACCCAGGCACCAGGCCCAAATATATGGGCAAGGACTAGATCCTGGTATTGGAGGACCCTCAGGAGAGGCTGCGTGTGACTTGCTCTCTCTGTGACCTGGGCTATAGCCCATGGACTAAAAGAGGTCCCCACTTCCAAGGGCTCTGTGAAGGGACAATCCAAGATGCTTCCTGAAACAAACTAACATCTCTGCGGGTTCTGCCTCCATCCAGACAAACCCTTTCCTCAACACTCCCGCCCTGGAGAGGGCACGGGTGTTCACCTGGGCAGGAGTGAGCCACCCTTAGGCCGCTCTGTGCATGTATGCGTGTGTGTAAGACTGCACACAGGCTTGTAAACATGATGTGTGTGAGGGTGGAAGAGGGTGTGAGCACAGGTTTGTGTCTTTGTGAGGGTGTGTGACACTGCAGTGGTATAGCTGAACTTGTATGTGTGTACACAGATATGTCTGTATATCTACAGGGGTTGGCATGTGTGTATGTATGCAGATAGGCATGTGTCTGTGTGCAGAAGTGAGTGTATATGCACACATGCAGGTATATGTGTGTAGTGGTGTGTACACACAAGTGTCCAGGAATAGCATGTGCATGCTTTCACGTGGGAATGTGTGTGCAAGTATGCGACACATGTGTATACTCAAATTCACACCTGCCAGAGGTGCTGCCCATGGCCACCAGTCCAGGTCCAGCTCTGTGTCCGCTGGCTATAGCTCCAGATGTGGGGGTAGCCCTCACAGAGAGAGGATGTGGCCACGGGCAGGTGCTGGGGACAATGTGGATTTCAGCTCCTGGTGGGCAAGGCCTGTTCCCAGAGCCCTGGCAGCAGCTCTGGGTCAGGAAGGGCACAGGCTGAGTGAACTCAGGCCCAGGAGATGGGGACTGTGGGGTGGGTCAGCCACAGGCCTCATTCATTTTCATGTGATTTGCATGCATGTTTGTCTTGTCTTCAGCAGATGGCTAGCTCCATGACCCTCTGGGGGAAGGGAACCCATAGGATTCTAGTCCAGGACTAGTCTAAGACCTGCCAGTTCACAGGGCCTAAAGTCCAGGGCGCTCGAGCCCCAGCATACCTTAGGCCTTAGTCTCTGCTCCTTATCACCCACAGACCCCAAGATCCTTCCTTTTCACAGGCTGCCCTGGGCCACAGAATCATACACACATACACCCCTATACACAATTGGAGTCTTTCCATAGATACACATCTGTGTTCCTATCACACCTACACCCCAGTGTTCTACACAGACACACATCCTCAAGCACATGCTCACACAGCTCCTACACAGAGGCACAGGTGGCCACGCCTGCTTCTGTGCCTCCTCTTTGATGCCCACACTGGCTAGAGTCATCTTTTCCACACCCAAGTCTGACTCTGCCTCACCCCCACCCATATGTCTTTCTATTGCCAGCAGGACAACTGGAGCCCTGGTCCTGGCCTTCAAGGCCTTCCAGGTCCTTAAATCTGGGCAAAGCCTCTTCTCATGCTGTGCCCACACTCTGCCTTCTTGCCACACTCCCCATCACTCACCAACACTTCTCATCACGGTCTGGAAGAGCTCAGCCTTCCCACCATGCTGTCAGCTCTATTTTGCTCATTGCTGTTTTACCCCAGCAAATAGAACAAGTCTTGACCCAGAAGAATTGCTCAAAAAGACATCTACAGACTACAGGAATCAGTGGTGGAACTGCCTCCCAGCCAGGTGTGCCTCCTTTTGTAGGACTTACCCAGCTATATTTGTGTCCCTGTGTGCCTCCCCCATCAGACTGGGGCTCCTCTAGGCAGAGACTGAGTCTGATTCAGCTCCACATATCCGTGTCCAGTATAGGCCAGGAACAGAGCACAGGAGTTGGGGGTGGATCAGAGGCAGTGCCTAGGGTGCAGCGACCCCCTCTATGAGGTCCAAGGATGTCTGGAAGGTGGGGCTGGCGGGGCCACGTGAGCCAGTCACACAAAACACGATTGTCTCAGGCAAGTGGCCTCCAGACTACTTCCTCTGCCCCATCTGAACCACTTTCTGGAGTCACTCTAGCCATTCAGCCCCTACCGTGCTTGCATACTCCCAGGGACAAGGAACTCACTTTCTTACCAGTTGGTTCCTTCCCATGTGGGATGGCTCTGCCTGACATCGACTCCTCCCACAGCGCTATCCTGTCAACCCCTGATCATCCTGAGCCACAGATTCCCATGGAAACCAGAAAGAAAGATGAGCAAAAGGAGAGGCAGATGCCAGCTTTCTCAGCAGCTCTAACAACCTTTCCAGCTTTGGGCAGAGTTGGGAAAAGAAGCTCTTGCTTCTCAGCCTACCCCAGGGACAGAGGGCTCCCCCAGCCCCAACCGCCATCCTCAGGAACCTGGAGCAGCACAGAGACAGCCCCAAGAAACTTTTTTTTTTTTTTAAGATGGAGTCTCACTCTGTCGCCCAGGCTGGAGTGCAGTGGTGCAATCTCGACTCACTGCAACCTCCACCTCTCAGGTTCAAGCAATTCTCTCGCCTCAGCCTCTCGAGTAGCTGAGATTACAGGCGCCTGCCATTACGCCCAGCTAATATTTGTATTTTTTGGTAGAGACAGGGTTTCACCATGTTGGCCAGGCTGATCTCGAACTCCTAACCTAAACTGATCTGCCCTTCTTGGCCTCCCAAAGTGCTAGGATTACAGGCATGAGCGACCGCACTAGGCAACCCCAAGAAACTCTTCAGCAACCTCCACTGAGCCACATCCCCTCGCTGAGCCCCCATCCTTCTCTCTGAGTCTCCACCCTCTCAAAAGGTTTCCCATCCACAGAGCCCTTGCTTCCATCCTAAGCCCCAGCCCATCACTAAATCCCCAGCCCCTTCACTGATCCCACACCCCTTACTGACCTCCACTCCATCTCTCATCCCCCGTGCCCCACCTCACCGCAGATAAAGGTCCCAGTACTTCCCCAATCTCCTCCCCTTGGTGGCACCTCCTGCCATCCAGTCTGAAGAATTTGAAGGGGCTGCTCTGACTCTAGCCCTAGGAGTGCCATGGATATGCCTCCTCCTGATTCTGGTAGCAGGCTGGGTAGTGGACGAAGGAGGCAGGCTGGTCCTCTGCCAAAGGCAGCCACCCAGACCCCTTCCTGCACCACCAGACAGCTGCAGCCCTGAGGCTGCTCGGCTTTCCTCCACCTGCTATTCTGGGCTGGTCCCACTCCAGGGGTGCCTCAGGCTAGAGTCAGTCCCTGACCCCAGTCCCCGCTACACACACACACACACACACACACGCACACACACACACCCAAAGGCTGCTAAGAGTTGAGCCCAGCAGAAATACCAAGACAAGAAAGCCTAAGCAACAGGGACCAAGGCCCCATGCTCTGAACACTCCCTGCTAACTCAGAAACCATCAAACAGGGAGGCCCCAGTCTATGGCTTCAAGGCTCCAAGAACTCCCAGAGCTTCATGTTGTTAGAAAATCAAAGCCTCTATTATAACACCCCATCATTCAGAGAGTCTGTGCTTCTTAGATTGTATGAATGCAAGAACCTGGGGTCTAGAGAATGTAGAAGCCCAAGATTCTAACATTCTGTTGTCCTGACTGCCTGAGATGCCTGATTGCAGGACTCCAAGACTCCAGCACCTGGTTTCTATGCCCCTGAGAACCTAATGGTCAGTGGGCTTGAGTCTCTGTGACGCCAGGTTAAGGGGAGGGCAGCAGCAAGCACCTGTGTCAGCCTGCAGTTGGAGATACCAAGGACTGGGATTGGGAGAGCCCAAGGAAATGAACACCCACTCCTAGTGGGTGTCAAGGGAGTGATGGGTGTCCTGGAGGGGGGACGCAGGGAGGGGCCAGGGTCTGGGTGGGTGACTCAGTCTAACCCCCCTGCCAAACTCTCCAGCTGTGTAACCTTAGACAAGTGCCTCCTGGAGCCCCCGTTTTCTCACTTCTAAACTGGGGATCAACTGGCCTTCCTTGGAAGGTGGCTATGAATACATGAGAAGAGGCTCAAAAGTACTTAACAGAGAGCTTGGTGCTCCCGACAGCTCAGAAAAGGATGTTGCTTGTTGTCCTCATGCCCTAGCAGGCCTCAGCATCCTCTGGCAGTGCCAGTGCCCATGGCTTGGGATAAGGGATGTTTAACCCTTTCCTGGTTGCCCAAGTGACATGAGACTCTATCCTCAGGCCCCCACCCAAGTCTACCTCATCTCATCTCCTCCCTCCCCACCTTCCCTGGTGGCCTGAAGTCCTTAGTGCAGAAGATAGGCCTGAAAAGAGGGAAGAGCTGGGCCCTAGCACCAGGAAGCTCTCCTACTTCTGAGCCTCGGTTTCCTCATCTCTACAATGACAGAGTGGGGCTTTCCATGGATACTTGCTGGCCCCAGGATTCAGGCTGTGTGGCCATGGTGGCCTTGGTGGGCAGGCCTGGCAGGGAAGAGAAACCAGTGGGAGCCCCTCTCCTGGGACCAAGTGACAGGGTGGAAGTAGGGAGCAGCACGAGAATAAGCAAGGGGACCCCAATGAGCTCCCTACCCAGCAGCCCCAAATGTTAGAAGAGAAATTGATTAAGCCCATCCCTTTGTACCTGGCAAGAATATACCTCCCAGGAGACGGAGTCCCTTCTCCATGGGCCCCTCAGCCTGCCTGTTTTGTTTTGTTTTGTTTTTTTGAGACAGGGTCTCACTATGTTGCCCAGGCTGATCTGGAACTCCAGGGCTCAAGTGATCCTCCTGCCTCAGCCTCCCTAGTAGCTGGAATTACAGGTGCAGGCCATGGCACCCACCTTGACCTGGCTGCTTCTGGCAGAACCATATCCAGATATGGCCCCTGGTCCTCCCTAAATACTCCAGCATATGTGAGGTGCGTGCAAGCCTCCAACCCCTTGCTTATACCATTCCACAGGGCTGAAGAACCCTCCTCCT
Organism: Trachypithecus francoisi; assembly: GCF_009764315.1. Lineage (NCBI taxonomy): Eukaryota > Metazoa > Chordata > Mammalia > Primates > Cercopithecidae > Trachypithecus > Trachypithecus francoisi. The sequence goes on from NW_022681473.1 coordinate 63,412,372, forward strand.
CCTCTCCTTCAATTAAATTTTAAACAACTTTAAAGGGGAAGGGAGGGGAATGGCCATTGATGACCACCTTCTAAGTGCCAGATCTATTCTCTCATTTAATCTTCATGATATTATTAGCCCAATTTTACAGTTGATGAAACTGAGGCCTTGGGACCTGAGGTCACTTGTCTAAAGTCGTGCAGCTAGAAATGGTGGAACAGCAATTTCAACACAGCCCCTTCCAGCTCCCAAGCTTGCGCTTCTTGCAGCAGGCTGACTCAGGGAAAAGAGCCCAGGGCCTCCCCCAGCTCCTTCCTTGGCTTCAGGGCCACACTTGAGCAACTCCTCCCAGCCCAACAGTACCCCCAGCTCCAGAAGGTAGAGACCATGGTCCCCTCCTCTCTTGCCTCCTCAAGTTGGAGGCAGCCTAGAGCCCGGCCACGCTTCCTGATTGATCGAAAGGCACTGTCTCGATTGGCAAAGACTCCCGTGGTGGGACTGGGAGATGTGGCATTCTGTTTCTAAGCACCCGTCGCTATGGAAGCCAGGTGCTGCCAGCCCAAGGCCTAGCAACAAGGCACGGTGCAGGGCGGAAGCCATTGTTGGGGGCTTCTGAGGCAGCCAGCAAGAGAGAGGGAGGGTGGACTCCATCTGTTCCCCGGGCTGGAGGGCTGGACCTGCTGCCTGGCTGGGCTCTCGAGGGGATGGAGGCAGAGAGGTCAAGACCAGTCAGGCCCTGAGAGACAGAGGCCCAGAGATAAGAGCAGAGAGAAGCATATTAGAGAAAAACAAAGGGAGTTCAGAGACATGAAAGTCAGAGACACCATCAGACAGTGAGAGAGATTTGGGAAGGCGGAAGAAGATAGGAGCTGGCCAGAGTCGCAGAGACTGCTTAGACAGAGACCAGAGGCAGGGAGGTCCTGATTCCCAGTGGGGCTCCACTCCTGACTCCCAGGGAGGGAGAGAGTGTGCCAGGGAGTGGGGGAGAGTCGCAGGGGAGCGACAGAGATGGATAGAGGCATGACAGGAGGAGATAAGCCCGAGGCAGGAGGCAATATAGAGACAGTAATAAAAGAGAGGAGAGAACTGGAGAGGGCCAGGCGGGCGACTCGGACGCGGAGACAGAGCAGACCGCAGTGGGGCAAAACGGCAGCAACACCAGGTCAAGGGCGCTGAGGCTACCAGAGTCCTGAGCTGGCCCCAGTCCTGGGCCCCTCCTCCTTAGTCTGTCCATCAGTGGCATGGGTGTTACCCCCCAGCCTCGCCTGTGCCCTAGAACACAGAATCATCTGGGCACTGAAGAGAGACTCTGGAGGTCAGAGGTCACATGTTTCTCTTACCCCCAAGGGGACAGGTCTTGCCCAAGATGGAACAATGAGGCAGTGTCGGAAATAACAGGAAGTCAGGGCTTGGGAATCCCAGTCCAGAGGTCCTTGCGTACCCCCACCCCAAGTGACACCACTCCTAGTTGCCTATGGGAGCTCAGTTAGTGCAGAGAGGCACATTTGTCCCTGTATCAGGGTGAATAAGGAGATGACAGAGCCTAAGATGGGACACCTCCACAGGGGGCAGAGCTCCAGCCCTGGGATGTTTACTTCCCTCTTTCTCAATAGCAGGCCCTGTGTCGGGGCCCTGGGGACCCGCCAGTGACTGGTAGAACACAGCAGCCCACCCAGCGCTGGGACCAGGGGAGGCAGGTGCTGGAGAACCCAGAACAGCCTAGCTGCTCGGTGTCACGGAAGTGGCAGGCACTTGACAGGCAACATCTCATTTAACCCTCACCAGAGCCTGTCACAGATGAGAGGGCTGAGGAAAGTGATTTGCCCTGACCTCCACCCTCCAGCAGGTGCCTGAACTGAGGCTCAATCCCAGCTCTCTTGAGGCCAGTGCAGGTGGGAGAGCCTGGGGGAGGCTCCTCCACTGGGAAAGAAGCAGCCAAAAAGCAAGGTGACCAGGCCTGCTCAGGACCCCCGCCCAGAGGGAGAGTGTGGGGTGGCCTGGGGAGGGTCCCCAGCCCTCCTCCAGCCACCACTGCTCCTAGCACCAGACATCTCCTCTCCCCTCATCAGGATGAATGACAGCATGCTCTCCTCTGCCCCAAGCTACTTGTCCCTAGGATTGCTAACACTGTTAGCTGCACCTGCCAGCCAGCCCTGGGAGCTCCTGTGCCCTCAGAGGCACCTGGCTGCTCCTGGTTTCTCCAGACTTACTGGAGGAACGAGACAAGATGAATTCAGTACCCACTATGTGCCCTTTTACATTTCTTATCTCATCATATTGTCTATCGAGGTCTCCAAAGGCTCTGAGGTGGGCTTGCTTCACCTCCCCGCAGCTCCAGCTGCTGGTCCCCCTACCCACCCACCCCTGACCACCATAGTGTGACTCTTGCAGCACCCACCGAGATCTGCCTCTAGGGCAGGGCGGGAGGGTAGCAGTAGGCACACAGGTGCCTGGGAACGGTGAGTTTCATTCTCAGCCTCCGTAGTGCCCAGGTTGGGGACAGTGGGGGAATCAGGGGAAGGTGTGGGGCTGGCAGGTGAATGGCAGGAGGAAGGCAGGAGCAGGGTAAGGGAGCCAGGGGAAGGCGGGCAGCTGCACACCAGCCTCGCCCCACACATACTCCGTACGCACTCAGAGACTGTGCTGCTGCCCAGAACATCAACCCACGGCGCCACACTCCCCTGGGCCCCAGTTTCTGGAAGGAGGCACTGCAGGGATGATCGATCGACTGTCTCCCAGCCTCCCCTTTCCACTGCCTGGAGGCTGCCGCCTCCATGCAGCTCCCCAGCCAGCCAGTGCCACAGCCAGGGTGAGATGGCCTGGGGACAATGAGCTTGGGGCAACCTGGGGACAATGAGCCCTCTGCAACCCAGCATTCTCCTCACTCCTTAAGAACCTGGCCCAGGTAGATGGATGGTACAAGAGCCAAAATGGTGGCTCCTGTTCATGCATGCGCGTGAGTACTTGTGCATGTGTGTGTGTGGGTGTGCACAGGTGAGTCAGTAGAGCAGGAGTTGTGAATGCAAGATGTGAGCCATAAGGACCTGGGTTCAAATCCCAGCTCTTCCATTTCCTGGATATGGAGCCTATGCAAGTCACTTAACCTCTCTGAGCCTGAGTTTCTGTATCGGTACAGTGGAGTGATGAATGGGATGACACATAGGGCTCTGCAACAATACTTGCCATACAATATTCTTTTGATACACAAGAGCTTTTATTAGTGTTACTGTGAGTGTGTGTGCCTGTGTGTGCACGTGCAGGTGCCCTAGGGAGATCCAGGAGGGATTTCTGATATTCCAGCAAGGGAGTGCAAGATATTCCCCCACCCTCGGGCCCCCCAGAGTGGGGGCTGCAGCCAAACTCTCAGCTCAGCCTCAGAGGAAGACCTGCTGTGCCCCCCTTCTCCCCATTTCTCCCCAGACAAAACCACCTGTGCTGGGCAAGGCTGCGTGGGGAGATGGATGGCTTGGCGGCCACCAGGCAGGACTGGTGATTAGGAGGCTAACGGCCTAGCATCCGGAGAGGAATGGGAGGGAGGTTGAGCTGCGGAGCCATCCATCAAGGCTGGCAGGCCCAACCATGCTGCACAGCGGGGTGGGAGAGGTGAGGGGAGAGCCGCGAGGTGGGGCCATGTAGACAAGCCGAGGGCCAGACAGCCAGGCCCAGCCCAGCCACTGACCTGTTGTAACCCTGAATGAGTCACTGTTACCTCAGGACCTCAGTTTCTTCATCAGGACAATGGGGCTAAAGGTTTCTTCTGCCTGGATAAGTTCCAGCACAGCAGGCCCAATATCAGGCCCCAGGGCCAGAAGGAGCCCTGAGGAGAATGTGAGGGGCTCAGGGGGGCCCATGCCTCCTATAGGTGCCTAACTCAGCCAAAGGCTCCTGAGAGAGGGAGGAAGAGGATGGAGCACAGAGTCTGGGCTGCGTCTCCAAAATCCCAAGTTTGAATCCACCTCTGACCTTAATGCCTTGCTGGCCCTGGCCAAGCCCCTGACTTTCCAGATCCTTCCCTGGATGCTCACCTCCACCCCACCCCCGCCCCCAAACTGGCCAGTCTGCCAGACATGGGCAGAAAGGATTATCGGCACAGCCTTTGCTGATGCAAATTTCATTCAAACTGAGGGCAAAGTCACCCATGGGCTCTCCTTACCTTTCTCAGAGGTAGTGACTACTTGGGAAAATCCTGGTCAGCAAGTCTGGGGCAAGAGGTCCCAGCTAGAGTCCAGCAGGACCCAGGCAGAGCCTGTAGTCTCAGTCTGTCTCTAGTGACTTAAGCTTGAGCAAGTCACTTTCCCACCCTGGGCCTGTTTCCCCATCTCTAAAATGAACCTTCCCATTTAAAAATCAAAGAAGCAACAACAAAAATCTTCAGGGCTCCTCTTCCCCCAGGGACAAACTGCAAACTCCTCACTGCATCCACTCCCTCTCAGTCCTTCTCGTGCCTCGATTCCTCCCACGTTCTCCACTCCCCATCTCACACTTAGGCCACTCTGAACATCTGTCGCTCCCCCATCCCACGCTGCTTCATCTCTGACCTTGCCTCTCCACTGAAAACCTCCTCCCCACTCATCAGGGTCAGCAGCCACTTGCACAGCCCCCCGGCCCAGCTGTGGCAGGCCCTCTCGCCAAGCCATCAGTGGTCCCCACATAGCTTCCCTGAGGCCTAGACTAGAAGGTGGCTGTCCCCCACCTCACTCAGCTCCCTGGGGTGAGGGCTGAGCCTGGCTTTATTCCCAGAGGAGGGGAAAAGGGTTGGCAGCCTAGGGCCTCAAACAGGAACAGGGCTCAGAGGAAGTGGGAGGAGGGGAAAAGAGGAGGGATGGAGGAATGAAAAGAAGGGGAGAAGGAAGGAAACAACTGTCCCCAAGGTCCCTCTGGATGGAACAATCTGAATGAACTCCAGTCCATGCCAGATGCAGCCCCATGCCCTGGCCCCTGCCCCTCCCACTCCCCCATCTCCCTCAGGCCCCAGCCCCGCTCACACACGCCAGTACAAAGGCCCAGAGCCAAAGGGGTCTCTGGCCTCTGCGGCTGAGCCCTGACTGGAGGCTAAGAGTGCCACGTGGTCGCCATAGCGATGTTGGATGCTGTCAGGAGATCGAGACCTTCCTGGCTAACATGGTGAAACCCCGTCTCTACTAAAAATACAAAAACTAGCCGGGCGAGATGGCGGGCGCCTGTAGTCCCAGCTACTCGGGAGGCTGAGGCAGGAGAATGGCGTAAACCCAGGAGGCGGAGCTTGCAGTGAGCTTAGATCTGGCCACTGCACTCCAGTCCGGGCAACAGAGCGAGACTCCGCCTCAAAAAAAAAAAAAAAAAGATACTGTCATCACTAATTCATCACCTGAACCCTGGGAGGCCTATGAGGTGTGAGGAGAGCTGGTCAGAGCCGATCAGAGCAGTCACTGGGCGCAGGCGTCTTGGGGTCTCGGATCTGGGGGAGGAGTAGGGATCTGCTCCATCACCCCAATCCAGCTGTACCCGTCCCTCAGCCTCCCAACGCCCTGGTAAAAGAAGCACAGACCTGCCTCCGTCTGTTGTGTGCACCTACTGTGTGTCCAGGTCGGTCCAACTGCAGAGGCGGCCTCAGTGAAGGCCATGATGGGAGCCTCCCACCCAGCCTCTGTGAGCAGCGCAGGGCATGTCCCTCCTGATGTCACAGGAGCTGAGGAGGGGTGGAGGGAAGAAGGAGGGAGTTCATATATTGTGCCTCCTCCTGGCAGGCATGTACCAGGCATCTTTAAAATGTAATTAATTTAATTCTCCCAGAAAACCTGCAGGGTCAGAATCATTACTCCATTTTATGGATGCCGGCTGTCCTCTCCGCCTCAATCCTCCCAGCCAATCCTCTGGGAAGCCTTTCAGGATGCCCCACCCTGACTTATCACTACCTTCTCTGAACTGCCAGAAATGGTGGATGAGGGTTCTGGTCTCCCCCATCAGATTGGGCTGGGGGCTTCTCCTCCTCCCGCCCCAGGTTATAGAGGAACCAAGGGCAGATCTTCCCACATAGCTACCCTCCTGGCAACCAGAAGACCACCCTCATCCAAGCAGGCTGGAGTTGTGGTTCTGATCCCTCCCAGGACATTCCCTGGAAGTCACCTCCTCCTCAGCCTGGAGGATAAATGCCAGACTCTTACCTGTGAGGCACACCTGCAACCTTCCCACCCGCCCCCACACAGACCCTACTTTTTTCTCCGTTTTAAATGTTTTTAAGTAGAGATTGAGTATTGCTAAGTTACCCAGGCCGGTCTTGAACTCCTGGCCTCAGGTGATCCTCCCCTCTCAGCTTCCCAAAGTGCTGGGGATTACAGGCATGAGACACCACACCCAGCCCACACTGCCTATTTTCTTCACTCACAACCTCAGGAAAATGAACTTTTTTTGGAGCAGGAGAATGGGAACAAAATTAACACGCAGTCACACAACAAAGCATTTACTGGACACCTACTTTGTGCAGTCCTATGAATGAAGCTTGGGATACAACAGTGAACAACACAAACCAAACTTAATCCCTGCTTTATGAGGCTTTGGTCTAGTAGAGTCAGCACTGAGTCTTCTAATTTTTTCCTTTTTTTTTTTTTTTTTTAGAGAGAGAGATTGAGAGACAGGGTCTCCCTATGTTGCCCAGGCTGGCCTCAAAACTACTGGGCTGAAGCGCTCTGTCTCAGCTTCCCAAAGTACTGGAATTACAGGTGTGAGCCACTGTGCCCAGCTGAGCACTAACTCTTGCTTTGCACATTTTAGCCCACTCAACTCTTACAATATGCATGCAGGTGGATGCTATTGTGCCCACTTTGTAGTGGAGGAGACGGCAAAACTTGGGGTGATAAAGGAACCTGCCCAAGCCCACATGCTGGCAACCTGCAAAGGCAGGAGTCACACTCAGTTGTGTCTGACTCCCAAGTCTCATTCTTGGTCTGCTGCTGGGTGAGGAGGCGGTCACAGAGCTAATCCCTGCCCTCACAGAGTTTACAATCTAGTGTTGCCATCCCAGTTCTCCAATAAGCATCACTGGGAAGTGTTCTTGAGTCTGATCCAAATCCCTCCTGCTGCAGCTCTGACTCGGCCTTTCTTCCTTAGGACCTCAGTGGGGTGGAGGATCAGCTTTCATCTCCTTGCAGACACCTGGGGTGCTCCCATGAGTTCCCAGTCTTTTTTCCACCCCCACCTTGCACAGAGGCCTCCCCCACAGGAGAGAGTGAGGTGTGTGCTCTAAAAATACCTTAATCCCTCCCTGCTCGCGCTCTAATTAAGCTGAGTGAGTCACTACTTTAAGTAATTTATTGCTAGTTACATAATTGCTTTAATATTCGGTTCTAGAACTGGGGAACAAAAGTGACCCCCTTCTTTTCAGGGAATTGTTAATCCACAGAGTGGGTTTATGGCCCCTGGTCGGGGGGAGGATGGGGAAAGGAGTGGACCATCTTGGCCAGCCCTTGCTACAGTCTGGACAATATATGGCCATTTCCACCAGGACCACAGTGCATACCTGGTCAAAGGAGGGGCAGGTTTAGTGGAAACACCAACTCCCTACCCCGTCACCCACTCTATGGGTTTCTGAAGCCGCCACTTCCAGCCGATCCAGCCCTCACATCCAAGACTTGCCCTCAGGAGACCAAGGCCTGAGCATCCCTTCCCCTGCCTGGCTGCACTGCCTCTGCCAGGAACCAAGGCCCAGAGAGGGTCAGCAGTTCCCTGGCAACTTCCAGCATGTCGGAGGCACCCCCACTCCATGTGCCCAGGTTTTCAGTCCAAGGAAAACCCAGTACCTCTCACACTCCTATAAGAAGTCCCCCCTCAAAGGGACTGACTACAAAGGGCACAAGGGAAGTTTGCTGGGATAAAAATATTATTTTCTGAATTGTCATGGTGGTTATGACTGTATATATTTATCAAAACTCATTATACACTTTAAATTGGTGATTTTATTGTATGTAAATTATGCCTCCATAAAACAGATGTAAAAAATTAAAAATAAATTTTGAAAAAAGTAGTCACACCCCCACCTTCTGAGCCCCTGCAGCAGTAACAGCTGTGTAGAACTGGCAGCCGTGCAGAAACTAAGGAGGGGCGGGGCAGAGAGCCCACTGTGGAGGCACATAGTAGGTGCTCACACAAGAGGTGTTTGTTTCACTAAGTGCCAATCAGCAAGGACCCACTAGGCACCTCCTGAGTGCATTTGCACATCCTTGATCTCATTAGCTCTCTCCCTGCTCTCACACAACCTGGAGAGGGAGCCAGGTACATTACATACTGTGTCTCATTTAATCTTCATGGCAGCCTTAATGAGGTGGGCTCTATTATCCTCTCCTTTCTACAGATGAGGGAACAAAGGTGGCAGAACTTGCACAATCCTGCAGCTAAGAAGTAAAGGAGCAGAGATCTGAACCAAGAGACAGTCCTCAAGGCTTGTGCTCCTAAGCACATCCCTCCACTACCTCCCTTCACAATACTCAGTGGCATGGGTTAGGACCCCAGGCATGGATGACACGCCCACTGATCCCAGGCCTTGAATAACGAGGATTTCACTGGACTTATAATGAGGATTTCACTCAGAAGTAGGGGTAGGGCACAGCCAAGCAGAGAAGGAGAGTGAGTATGTGTGAGCTCCAAGAGGTGGCGAAGGGCAAGGTCAGCTCTGGGAAGGAGGGAACTGGGTCAGGCAGCAAGCCTGGAAGAAACATAAGAGAAATCAGGCAGGGTCTGAGAAAATGAGGCAGAGGGCATTTGGCTGTGTCCTCTCTGTGGGTTTAAATGTCTTCTGAGGTTGGGCACAGTGGCTCATGCCTGTAATCCCAGCACTTTGGAAGGCCAAGGCAGGAGGATCACCTGAGCTCAGGAGTTCAAGACCAGCCTGGCCAACATGGTGAAACCCCGTCTCTGGTAAAAATACAAAAATTAGCCAGGCATGGTGGTGAGCACCTGTAATCCCAGCTACTCAGGAGGCTCAGGCAGGAGAACTACCTGAACCTGGGAGGTGGAGGTTGCAGTGGGCCAGTATAGTGCCACTGTCCTCCAGCCTGGGTGAGAGAGCGAGACTCTGTCTCAAAAAATAATACATAAATACAGAAATAAATATCTTCTGAGGCCCTGAGTAGCTGGGGCTCCTCACAGCTATTCCTAACTCACTTCCCCCCAAATTTGCCTCTGTCCAGTTTTTTGTTTTGTTTTTGTTTTTGTTTTTGGCCCTAATCACCCACTCACACCCACAGTCACCACCTCACTGAGCAGAGGCAAAATCCTTCATCCCAAAACTTGACAGAAACTCACTGGAAAACAGTCAGTGATGCCAGTGGCAGGAAGCACTCGAAGGCTGGGGAGTATGGAAAGGCCGCTATCAAGGAGACAGAAGTCTTCCTGGAAGACCTGAAGAATGACAGGAATTAACCAGGTAAAAAGAGGAGGGCACTGGGGAAGGGCATTCCAGGCAAAGGGAACAGCATGTGCGGGTCTCTCAACCCAGAGGTGAGAGACGCTGCACAGACGGGGAAGCACAGGCGGCTCGCTCTGGCTATTCTGGCATCTGTGTATATGCCAAGTGTGAGTGCTTCCCTGGGATGTGCCACCCATGTGCTGAATCATACCTGTGTAGCATCTCCAGATGTGTATACCTGTGTCATGTGCATTGGTGTTCCCATTTGTTCTGTTTCATTTCTGGGTCACTTTTTGGAATGATCCTGTGTCTGCTTTTCAGCATCTGTTGGTGTCTGTGTTGTGTGTGTACTGTGGGTCTCTCTCTGTGCTATGGTCTGCTTCTTGGTGTGGGGAGTTCTGTGTTATTGAGTTTTTCCTGTGTATTTATATTGGTGTTTAAGTCCCTATGCCTAGATTGTGTCTGGGTTTTGGTGTGTTGTTTGTTTGTGGCCAGGTCCCTTATCTCAGGCAGCTGGGGTCTGGAGGAGAAGCTGAGCAGGCAGGTGCTGGAGCTGGGATCTAGTGGCACACAATAGCACCTAATGATTGTCAAGCACTTAGAGTGGGGCAGAAAGCTGCAGGGGAGATGCTAATTAGCACTGAAAATGAGTCGGCTGCCCAGGCCCAGAGAGGCTGACACAACACGGATGAGTTGGCTGGGCCAAGGTCCCTCAACTCCCAGCACCACAAGGGGCTGCCCTCACTGACTCGCCTCCCAGGGAGGCTCAAGGCCCAGGCTCTGGACAGCAAGAAGGACTGAGATCCGACTCTAGGAGGAAGGTCTTCAAAGGGAGGTCTTTTATCAGATTTGGCAGTGGAGGGGTCATAGTGTTATCAAGAGATAGGCAGCGGTGACACAGGTTTGCTTTAGGGGCCATTGTCTGAGGGGGTGGCCTATGGGTGCCATGGATGAATGCTCCAGAGAATGAAAGCCACAGGCAGCATGAGGCAGGGAGGGATGTCCCTAGAGGAGGGTCTGGAGCTGCCACACACCTGCACTGGTGGGCAGACACTGAGGAACTAGGGCCTTAGCTCAGGCAGGTGAGCCGGGAGGTAGCGGCTGTCACTCCTCCTCTGGCCCATTAATGCAACTCACATGTCCCCAGCCAACCCCAATACTGCCTCTCACCTGGGTCTAGCCCCCCTACTTCACCCATCATTTGGAGCTTCCTAACCCCAAAGCAAACCATGGCCTGACCCTGCTTAAACTTTCCTTTGCTTCACTTTGTGAGCTGGGCCTTCACTCCCTTGCTCTCCACCGCCAGGCCCTTCCTCCAGCCCAGGAGCCCTGAACCTGCCATCCTTGACTTCTTGCTGCTCACACCTTTGCTCTTGCAGGGCTCTTTGCCTGGAATACCCTTCCTCTTCTCCTCCACCTGGAAAACTCTCATTTGTTCTTTAAGGCTAAGACCCAACATCGCCTCCTCAGGAAGGGTCCTCATCAGCGGTCCCAGCACTCACCCCACAAAATTGATTGCATCTGTGTGTGCCTGTCTCTAACGAAGCTGACAGCAAGGGCTGTCAGGTCTATCTCCATGGCCAGGGTGACAAGCACAGGCAGAGCACACCAGGGAACCCTCAAGGCCAGCTGGGATGAATGAGCAGGTGGCTTGGCGGGGGGTCGGGGGGGCTCCAGGGCACACTGTGTTTTGAGAATGACATTCTTCAGCAGCCCCCGCGCTGCCCAGATATGGAGCATGGCGGTCAAGGTAGGAAGCAGCTCTCAGCTGGAGAGTGGATAACGCGCATATGAGTCCACTCAGGAGACCTCAGTGAATGTGACAGAGTGAGTGTTCGGGCCAGGCGTGGTGGCTCACACATGTAATCCCAGCACTTTGGGAGGCCGAGACAGACAGATCACCTGAGAACAGGAGTTCGAGACCAGCCTGGCCAATATGGTGAAACCCCATCTCTACCAAAAGTACAAAAATTAGCCGGGCATGCTGGCAGGTGCCTGTAATTCCAGCTACTTGGGAGGCTGAGGCAGGAGAATCACTTGAACCCAGGAGATAGAGGTTGCAGTGAGCCGAGATCACACCACTGCACTCCAGCCTGGGCAACAGAGCAAGACTGTCTCAAAAAACAAACAAACAAACAAACAAAAAAGTGAGTGTTCAGATCAGAGGCAGGGCCTGGCTTCTGACTCCAATTCTGATACCAACAGGCTGTGTGACCTTGGGCAAGTCCACACCCTCTCTGTTCTTCAGTTTCCCATCATCTATTTGTTCTTCCACCTCCAATCTCTAACCGTTGCTGCCGGGCTGTGTGCCCTGGAGGCCAACTTCTAAGTGGCAGCTTCATCCAGGGCTCCCTTGCCCCCTGGCATCCAGATGAATTCTGCCAATGAGGGTCAGGGTGCTGGCAGGAGAGCAAAGGGTGAGAAGCATGCAGGCTCACTGTGGGTATTCACCCCCTCACTCACCTGCCTCCTTTGACAAGCAGTGGCTGCAGCCACAGCTCCTGCAGGGCAGCCCCATCTCCAGGGCTCTGGCTTATGGAGCTGGGCACTCTCCTTGCCCCCCCTCCACCAACACCCCTGGCCCCTTGAATGCCAGTCCTTAGTACCTTGACATGTCCTGCTGGTTCCCTTAAGCCTTCCCCATCTCCAAAATAGTTGCTTCACTAACTGTCTTCAGTTAAACCATTTAAGTGTGTCATCTGTTTCCCCTCTACAAAATAGGGTTAGCCCCTTGAAGGATTATTTAAGGAGGCGATTAAACAAGGTCATTTTTAAAACATAAAGGTCACTCTGTAAAGCTTAGTTCTCTCCATCTGGATCCCAGATCCCACCCCACTGAGAGGTTTTGTTTGCTTGTTTGTTTGAGACAGAGTTTTGCTCTTGTTGCCTAGTCTGGAGTGCAAAGGCATGATCTAGGCTCACTGCAACCTCTGCCTCCTGGGTTCAAGCGATTCTCCTGCCTCAGCCCCCCAAGTAGCTGGGATTACAGGCATCAACCACCATGCCCAGCTAATTCTGCATTTTTAGTAAAGACAGAGTTTCTCGATGTTGGCCAGGCTGGTCTCGAACGCCCTACCTCAGGTGATCCGCCCCCCTCAGCCTCCCAAAGTACTGGGATTACAGGCGTGAGCCACTACACCTGGCCCACTGAGAGTTTTAAGATAACTCTGAATTACCTGACCTGGGAAGGAGGTGGTACCCAACTGCTGCTTCTCTCCTCTCCTACCCCAATTCCTGCTCAGACCCCAACCCCAGGAAGCCTCTCCTCTGCCCCAACCAGAGCCCATGTTTGAGCCCCACAACCATGGACCTCCCACCCTAGAGCCCCGCATGATTCAGGATCTGCCTCCCTGCTCCTTCCTGCGAGTGCTCAACAGCAAAGCCGCCTTGGACTTGCCCAGTCCTCCCCATCCCACCCCTACTCCACCCCGGAGGATCCTCCCATCCAGCTCCTGCCTCCAGCCCCAAATCTCCAAGAAGACAAATTTCCCTCCAGTTCTCCAGGGAATGGGATCTCCCTGCTTCCAGGTGCGCAGTCTAACCTTGCACCTTCCACTGCCCAGGACACCGGGAGCACTCTGTGAACTCAATCCTCCCAGGCCCAAGAGAGCTGGGGCACGTTCTTCTCTGGCCCCCTGTGGCAGTTACAGTTTGAAGGGACTCAAGATCATCTGCAACTTCCTCGCTAGAGTAGGCACCTCGTTTACAACCTTGCTAACCAGGCTGTCCAGCCCCTGCTCATGCCTCCCCACTATGGGCAGGAAACTCATCCCTCTCTCCCAAGCACCCTCACACTGAACCCAGCTGGGCCTCCAGGACTGCCCCAAACCCCAGCACTGTCTCCGTAATAAGAGCTCAAAGAGAGATAATAGGGAAAGCCTTGAATGTTACAATGGTAGAAACCTAAAAAACAAACAGAAATGAAACAAAACCAACTACTGCAAAGAAGAAATTGAGGCTTCCAGAGGAGCCCCCTCCACTGGCCTCACTTCACCACTGGGCTCCTCGCCATGGAGTCTCCATGCTCCATGGAACAGTCGACTTCACACGTCCCTAGGAGGAATCTCACAGCATGCAGAAGCTCTGGTAAAAACTTCAAAGGCAGCCTCTGAGGCCCAGGACGCATGGAAATGGCCAGGTGCAGGAGGTGGCTTCACACCACAGACTTGGCTCTCCTCTGAGCTCCTTGCCTGCTCTAGGGGGTGGAGGGAGGGCAGCCTTCCAGGTCAGACACTCACTCCCCTCTCTGCTCCAAGCCCTATCATCTCATCCCGGGTCCTGCTGGGTGACCTTGGGTTAATCACTGCACCTCTCTGGACTTCAGTAGTTGCATCAGTACAAGAGGACCATGCTGGGAGTCCCTGAAACTCTCTAAGTGTGACCATTAAGAGTTCCTGGGGAGAACGGAACCTAGACACTTCCCAGCCATGTCCAGCTGCTCAATCTGATAGACTAGGACCCTGGCTGGTCCAACCTGAGACTGAACACAAAGGCTGACTCTGGCCCAGAGTCCTCTGAAGAAAGCCCAGCCCTTCAAGGATCTCTACCTACAGGAAGGTGGGACCCAGGAGAAAAAGTGTTGAGTAGCCAGACATTAGGCATGGCCTTAACGTTTAGCACAGAAAGTGTCTGGGCCTTCACACACACACATTCTCTCATCCCTGTGCTCACATTCAGACACGGGCATGTGTATATACAGGGAACACACATACAGTTTCACTGGAACATATGTATATGGCACTCTACACACATGTACACACATAAGCCACAATCACATGCATATAACTATTTACCAAAATCAGACATAAAAATGCACAGTCATGGCCGGATGCAGTGGCTCATGCCTGTAATCCCAGTACTTTGGGAGGCCGAGGTGGGTGGATCATTTGAGGTCAGGAGTTCGAGACCAGCCTGGCCAACATGGTGAAACTCCATCTCTACTAAAAATACAAAAATTATGCAGGTGTGGTGGTGCATGCCTGTAGTCCCAGCTACTCGGGAGGCTGAGGCAGGAGAATCGCTTGAACCTAGGAGGCGGAGGTTGCGGTGAGCCGAGATTGTGCCACTGCACTCCAGTCTGGGTGAGAGTGTGAGACCCTGTCTCAAAACTAAACTAAAGAAGGACACTCACATGCTCACACATATGAGTATGTTCACACTTTTATACGAACACTGACCCACACATTCTCACCCTCTCAGACCAGCATACACACATGTACAACTGGAAGCTCACATTCAGGTACACATACACACACTGAGACACAGACATGAATAAACCAAACAATATCCCCAACGCCTCAGTATCAAGCAAGTCATGACCCAAAAGAAACCCTGACCCCAAATGCAATGTCATTCTAGATGCATTTCCAAATCTTAGCCTGTCACAGAACCATGAGGAGAAAATTTCCTCTGGCTTAACTCAGTATGTCTGTCCCTTCTGATTGGGGTCCAACCTTTCCTCAGCCTTCATTCCTCCCAATGCCATTTCAGCAGGGCCCTCTCATCCTAGGCTCAATGGAGGTGAAGAACAATGGGCTATCCTTCTCTCCGTCCTTCATCTCTGCCACTTGTCCAACACTTCTACTGGCCCTTCAAACATAAGGAAGATTCAGGCTGGAATGGACTGTATGTGATAGCACCCCCTTCTGAGACATGTGATATTACAGCACAGCTTTATGGTATAAAAGTTATCACTCCTCAGCCTGAGGCAGAGAGGAGTAGGAGAGAGAGAGGAAGATGGGCTGGGTGCAGTGGCTCACACCTGTAATCCTAGCACTTTGGGAGGCCCAGGCGGGAAGATAACTTCAGCCCAGGAATTCGAGGCTGCAGCGAGCTATTATGGCACCACTGTACTCCAGCCAGCAAGACACTGTCTCTACTAAAAAAAAAAAAAAAGAAAGAAAGAAAGAAAAAAGAAAAAAAAAGGCTGGGGGAAGAAGATGAAGGAGAGGAGGAGGAAGAAACTGAGAAGAAGCATGGAGGAGGGAGAGGAGCAAAGTGCTGGGTGCACCAAGGATGGAATTTAGAAGCCTCAGTCTGACTTTGGTTTCTCCAGTTCAATCCATTCAGCCCAGGCTGCAAGATCAATTCTCTCAAAGCTCAGCTCTAATCAGAGAACCCCTGGGTGGATCCTGGTGGGCCACAACACAAAGTCCAAACTCTCAGCCTGGAATCAGCAGCTCTCTGCTCAGCTGTTCCTCTGCTGAGATGTCTCACATCCAACTTTAATTGTCCACATCTTGCCTGTCTGCCATCTGGAACAGTAATGTATGGAAAGAGCAGGAGCTCTGGAAGCAGACAGACTTGTGCCCCAGGTCTGGTTCCACTGTCACTGGCTGAATACCTGTGGGCAAGCGATTTTCCCTCCTGGATCCTCCGTTTCTTCATCCAGAAAACAGCAGTCTCTTGGGTTTGTGGTGAGGATTAAATGAGATCATAGATGTGGAAACAGTGCTCAGGAAGCTGTAAACTTCTGTGTGAACATGTGAGGAGTCGTAATTATGGCTTAATCCTTGTATCCCTGCTCCTACCTGCACCCCCCAAACACATAGCAAGCCAGGGGTTCCCTGAGGGAAGAGGTCGATGCTGCTTCACCTTTGGGCCCCACACAGCCCAGCACCCACCAGAGCCAGCCCTCAGCCAGCCCTGGCAGCGGGGTGTGGATTTGGATCAAAAGAGGCAATACAAACTATGCTTACTGCAATTTAACAACAGACTACAGCTCCCAGAATGGCTCACAGACTGCATGGGCGTGGCCACAGACTTAACCCCTTCTTCACCAAGCCCTTTCTTCCATTTGTATTATCTGGGGATTGGTCTCAGACAACCTAATGAGGTAGCCACACTTCTCTGAGATACCTTGGTCCCTCCCACAGAGCTTTGTGCTTCTCACCATAGCCACAACCACAGCTCTGTTTAAGGCCTCCTGGTCCCTCCCACACGATGACAGCCCTGGGCTCCTAGCTCTGGTCTCTCCCCCTTCAGGCCCCACTAAATCTCTCTGAAAGTGCGGCTGGGCTGATCGTGGGTGGTTCATAATGACAGTAGCTAACCTTTGTGAGCACCTGCTGCATGCCAGGGACTAAGCTCTGCACTTCCGGATTCTTCACAATCATCCTGCCGAAAAAGGATAATTATCTCCAACCCACTATTCATACAAGGTTCAGAGTAGTTAAGTAACTTGCCCAGGACCACACAGCTACAGAGTAACAGTACATCTTTCAGTATGCTGAAATTTGAGCATAAGCCTGTCTGCCACCTTCTCTGCTCTATCTTCAAAGCCTCCTCTGTGCCCAAGGCAACCATCCAAAGAATGAAAGCCCAGAAATCCGGGGTCCACACATCTCAGCAACTACACTGTTGGGAAGTCCTCCTAGATATTTGACTCAAATCTCTTCTGCTGCACCAAGCCCCAGTTGCCTCCTGTTTTTCAGCGGGGGTTGGGGGGCAGTGAGAAGGGTGACTTCAGGGACTTCAAGAAGTGGGTCACGTCACTGAGGACCTGGCCTTTCCCAGGGAGCAAGCAGCTGAACAATAGGAGATAAATGTGTGAAAACATTCCTGTTACTAAATATATCGACTTCTCGGGAGGATGAGGGTGCTGACAGGGAGCCCATGGCCCCCACTCTGGAGGCTACAATCTTGTGGCTCAGAAAAGCCGGGGCGTTTCAAGGAGCAGACAAGGCTGTTCCAGCTGTCCTGGAGGCTGGGGCCGAGGGGGTGCGAGGCCAGCATAAGAAGGGGTGATGGCTCATTTCTTCCAACCAAAGCTGCCAAGCCCTAGCCAGCTGATTTGCATATTACTTTGCATTTGTTTGCATGCCACTTTCTGGAAAGGGCCCACATTCTTCAGCCACTGCTTCTCTCTCATTTCCAGGGTCTCTTTTGTTCGCTGAACACCCCTTTCTCAAGCAAGGCTGGGCCCTTCAGCAGGCCCTGGTCAGGAGAGACCAAGAAGTTGAAAACTTACAATAATACCTACACATCAAGCCTGTTGGAGACATCTTCATGGAAAAAAGTGCTTCCTATAGTCTAGCCTCAATTCCCTACTCCTCTTCTGCTCCCCCACTGCCCAGAGCTTCCCCGCAGCCTGGCACTTCTTGCCTAGGCCACTCTGAACTCCTATAGTGCTGAGTAAACAAAATCGTGCTCGCCGCACCTTGAGGCCTTTGCACATGGTGTTCCTTCCTGGTGCTGTCCTTCAATTCAGCCTGAAGTGCCTCTTCCTTGTAAGGCCAGCCCCAGTGGCCCCTCCTCCTAAATATCTTCCTGTGACACTGGCACAGGTAGGAAAGTCTCGGAGCTTCCATCCACGTGGTCACTGGCTCTGTCCATCTGCACCCAGGGGTGTCATGTTTGGTAGGGCCAGTGAACGGCTGCTGAATGAATGAATGATGAGGCCCGATCCCCCTCCCCTGTCTCTCTCAGCTCCCCATCCCCAGTTCCCTCTCCCTGGATGACTTTACTCAGTCACCTATGGGAGAGTCAGAGGCTGACAGTGCCTCTGCCTCCAATTCCTTCTTGTCCTCTGAGACCTTCCCTTTCACACGCACAGCCCACTCTAATGAAGCCAAGAGACTCACAGCCCTTCTGCATTGGTAGGAAGTTCTTCCTGCTGTCTGTCCTCACTCCCTTATTTGGCCATGCCTGCTTCTTTATCATTATTTTTGGAGAGGAGTCAGGGCCTGCACCCATCTCAGTTTTTTGTTAATAAAGGCTGCCCATTTCTCCCACTCTCTGCCTAGATGTGTTCTTGCCAGTCCTGGATCATTGTGCCCCAGCCTGGCCCTACTTCAGGGGACAGTAACACAGGATGGAGAAAGGACATAAGGCCAGGCTGGGTAGCCTGGAGTTGCTGGGCCCTGCAGAGAAGACCCAGGGCAGATATAACTACCATAAGGGAAGGGCTGCCCAGGAAGGAAGAGATGAACATTCCATGTCTAGGGGTATGAAAAACAGCCGGCTGGATAGATCTGCAGGGCAAGCTGTAGAAAGTAGTAAAACAACTGCTAGAAAATGACCCAAATGCCCTTACTGTCTCCTCCCACCTGGAGGGTGCATTGAGTCAGGTGCCTAGCCCTGTGCCCTTCCTACCCACCTTCACAAACTGTTCCCTCTGCTCTTCCCTGCCTGTGCAATTCCTACCCATCCATCAAGGTCTGGCTCAAATGTCTCTTCCTCTGAAGCCCGGGCTTGCTGTGGGCCCCCCACCTCCTACACAGCACTGCTCACCCTGTGGGGTTGCAGATTTCCACTTCTTTCTCCTTCATCAGACTGGGCACTCCCTGAGAACAGGGACTCAGTCAGTGTTTGCTCCGTGTCCCCAGTGACAAGTGGGCACCAAGCAGCTACTGAGGAGTTCCTGTTGAGTGGTTGAATGAATGAATGCAGGAATGGAATCATGCTGAGTCGGGAGATTTCACAGGCCCAAGCAGCAGAAGCTCGGGGAGCGCAGGCCTGGCCTGACAGCAGCATGACGGAGGGTGAGACTCCCAGTCCATTTACGATCTAGGGGTAGAGGACTGCTGGGAGCTTTTCCCACCTCCCACCCCCACCCCCCACCATTTGGCTAGATCCCAGCCAAGCCATCAACAGTCCCTGGGGACAGGAGGCTGGAGTGGGAAGCAGGAAGAGTGGCAGGAGCTGCTTGGTGGGCAAGGGGAATGACTGCGGGGGGGTTGGTGGTGCAGGGAGCATAAAGACAATTAACCCTCACTAAGCTGACCAAGCTCAGCAACCAAGAGGTTCTGGGCAGGGCGTGAAGGAGAATGATACTGAGGGTCAGGTCTGATGAAGAGATTGAGCCCCAGCCTTGCAGCCAGAGGACGGTGACGAAGCCATAGTTTCAGTTTCCCTGTCTGGCAAGAGATGGCTCCATGATCTCCAAACCCTCTGTATCCTAGCTAGAAACCCTATAAAGATCTCTCACACTACCTCAGCCCACCCACGCCCAGCTTTCCTGAGCCTTCCAAGAGCCTTTTCCCTCATGAGATCCTGACTTACTGAAGTATCTGCACCCCTCACCCCAGTCCAAGCCTGAGCCACCTAGACACTCCCTTCCCTATCCTCACCTATCCAGCCTTTCCCAAGTTCTCAAAAAGCCCCAGAACTCACTGACCCCTGTATTGGGTTGGCCTCCACTCTAGCCTCCTGGCCCCACCTCTTTCTCAACCAGACAATGCCACCGAGGCAGGTCTCTTTCTTTTCTTTTTTTTTTTTTCTTTTTTTGAGACAGAGTCTCACTCTGTCACCCCCAGGATAAAGTGCAGTAAGGCAATCTCAGCTCACTGCAACCTCCACCTCCCAAGTTCAAGCGATTCTCGTGCCTCAGCCTTCTAAGTAGCTGGGACTACAGGTGCCCACCACCACACCCAGCTAATTTTATTGTATTTCTAGTAGAGACGGGGTTTCACCATGTTGGCCAGGCTCGTCTTGAACTCCTGGCCTCAAGTGATCCACCTGCCTCTGCCTCCCAAAGTGATGGGATTACAGGCATGAGCCATTATGGCAGGTTTCTAGAACCCAAATCTGATCATGTCTCTCCCCTATATAAAACCTTCCTGGGCTCCCCAGGGCTCTCTGGATAAAGTCTAAGAGCCCTGGATCTCAAAGTTCTGCAGAATGTGGCTCCTGCCTGCCCCTACTCTATACAGTATCTTCACTGCTCCAGGACATGCCCAGCCCAGCCAAGGGCCTTTGCTTATGCAGTTCCCACCCCACCGCCACCTGTTAGCATGACGTTGATCTCTACTGCTTAATTATTCTCAAGCTATTTTATGTCTATGAAGCTGAGGAAGCCCCAGAGGGCAGAGTCATTATTGCCTCTTTCTTTTCTGCATCTCTCCCACAGGGTGTAGAATGAACTGTCCTGAGTTCAAAGAAGTGGTCATACATTCAGCCCCTCCCTGCCCTGCTTCAGTGGGCCATGGTGTCCCAGCTGTATCCTCAATTGCCAGGGGGAAGGAAACAGACACCCACACATACTCAGATGAACACACACACACAGACACACACACACACCAGCCACAGAAGCACCAACATGCACACTAGCACCATGATCACACACCCACACCAGAATACTTATACGCACACAGCCATATCCACCTCCACACACAGCAATGCTATTATTCACAGACTAACAAATACACACACATGAATGCACATGGAACAGATACAAATGCACACTGATTCACTCTATTTTGCAGACACAACACACATAACACACAAATGCAACCTAATAGACATACCTACATACATATGCAGACCAACCTGCACTCACACTCAGACACATGCAAATAAACTCTCAGTCACACAGGGATGATCACAAACTCTGACAGGCTGCTTTGCATCCAACCATCAAGGTACCCTAGAGCTCTACAGGCCCTTCTACACCCAACATGTCCCTTACACTCCACATGTGTATACACACACACACATACACACACACACACACCCTGCCTGCCACCTCAGCAGCCTTTAGTAGAGGGGTGTCTCCATGGAGCCCCCCACTTACTTGCACATGCACCCCCCTGCACGTGGACACACACGAGGCTGGCACCTCATTCTATCTGGCTCCATAGAACCCTATCCTGGGACAGATGCTTTGGGGTAAAGTTTCATAAAGTGGTGTCCCTGAACCCCAATTCCCAATTCCATGGAAGGTGGTTACCTCTGACCCTCTCTTGCTCCAGGGCCACTCTTACTCATATTTGCTCCATCTTTCCCCCTCCCCACTTCCTTCACACACACATAGCCTTGGTGGGCCAAGACACTCTCCCTCTCCAGGGTCCTGAACCAGCCTATTGCAGCCCCGAGAGCTCCTCCCAACTCCTTGGCAGACCTCCCCCTCCCCACATACACTCTCAGCCCTTGTAGAGATGGTTCAGGTTCATTATCAGCCCCTCCTCCAACCAGCAGCCCCTTCCATGGGACCCCAGCCTCATCACCTACTAGATCAACATTAGGCACCTTCATCCTGTTCAGAAGTAACCTGCCCCCACCCCAGGCTGCAGTCTGGCAACGCGGGGAGGAGGGGTGCCCAGGAGCAGGATCGATTCTTCCACGTGGCTCAGCTCCATGCCAAATCCAGCTCCTTGGAGGGACTCCCGGGACCCTGTCTGTGGCACCTCTCACAGCCGCTCACCACCCTAGCCCCTCACTGTACTCACGGTTCAGCCGGTCGCGCTGCCGGGTACTGCTGGCTCCTGCAGAGGATGGAGTGGCCGCATGCCTGCCCCATCACTCCTCATCGTCCGTTCCCCAGCCAGACTAAGGTGGCACCTCGCCCTGTCCCCGCTGCCTGGAGTTCCGGGCAGGGCACCCCCAGCAGGCACAGGGACCGAGAGCAGTGGGCTGCCCCCCACTCAGCCTGGACTCAACACCCCAATCCAGCTCTGCTGCCCCGCTGCTCCCACCTCTCCCGCTGCCACTGCCTCTGCTGCTCAGCTGGCTCTGGGAGGAGGTTGGAGCAGGTCTGATAATGCAGAAGGGGGAGGGAGGAGGGAGGAGGAACAGAGAGAGGCCCAGACAGAGAGGGAGAGAGGGAGGGGTAGAGAGAGTCTGACTGGGAGAGAGGAAAAAAGACTCACACATAGAGAGACTGAGATAAACACAGACAGGAAGGGGGACAGTAACACATGAAGAGGGAGAGGAGAGAGGGATCAGAGCCTCAGAGAGATCAAGATGGAAGTACAAAGAGATCAGAGAGGCATAGGGAAACACACACACAGAGGAACAAAGACAGAAAAGGAAAAAAAAATCAGAGGCAGAAATAGAAAGAGAGCTGGGTAGGGGGAGAGGGGAGTGGCTGACAGAGGAGGAGAGAGGGGAGAGGATGAGGGATTTACAATCCTCATGGGCTACGCTGGGGCTGGGGACTCCAGGGGCAGCAGACCTAGACCCTCTGCTGCCCCACTGCAGAAGCCTTCAGGATGAGGTGACACGCTTGTGCCCTCCTTGAGTCTGAGAGATCAGGCCTCCATACACAGCTAGCCGCCCTCTCCTCTGGACTCCCTCACCTGGTGTGTATCATGTCCTAGGGTGCATCCCAGCCTGGAGCTGGGTCCACAGAAGACTTAGGGGGCTTTACTGATGGCCTTTGGACTCAGAGCCTTATCACAGGGCCCACCTCTTGGTGGCTTGACTTAGCTGGGACTTGGAGCTGATGTGTGAGCATGGACTTCTACCAGGATCTGTGGAGACCTAGGCCACAACCTGCCCCACATGGCCTTCCCTGCCCACAGACTATAGGCATGGGGGAAGGCCTGCTGCACCCCCACCCTGCTTCCAAAGAGGACTCCCTAGGATAAAGCTATAACCTAGTGAAATAGAGGCATTTTAGGGCCTAGGACGGATAGGGAGTTGTCACAGCAGAGCTGCTATTGTGTGCAGGAGAAAGAGCTCCACACCTTGAGGCAGGAAATGGGGATTTGGATCCTGGCTTCACCATGAACTTACTTATTCATTGGCCTACCAGTGGTTGAGCCCATGGCTCACACTATCCCCTGTTTCAGAGAAGCACTCAGGCTGGGGAATGGAGAGGGGAGACTTGCAGGCTGTGACAGAAAGAAGCACAGGGTCTGTGTAGCCCAGAGGGACCCCTGACCCAGTTGGGGGGCGGTTGGCAAGCATTTCTGGAAGAGAGGGTCCAAGCTGGGTCTTTAAAGGCAGAACGGTATATTCCAGGGTAGAGGAGCTAGAGCAAACCCTCCACAGCAACCGCATCTCTCTGAGCTGTGGGGAGAATACCCCCCACCCACACAACAGGCTTCAAGCAGAGAAGTCCCTGAGGCTGAAGAGAAACCTGACCCATGCTGAAGAACACGGGGGTGCACGGTGGAGGGGGCAAGGTCAGAAATGACTGAGCTTGTGTATACGGCCTGCCCAGGCTGGGTGCTGCAGAAAACCATTGTCTTGTGGTCTGGGAAGTGTCAGGAAAGAAAATGTGAGGAGTCTTTGTTTCCCACTGTGGCCCCAGAAGGCATTATAGAAGTTTAGATCTCTGAACTCTGGGCAAACCATTTTCTCAAAGGGAACGAGGCCCAGGCTGGTTGTAAACCAGCTGAGCCAGCCCAGAACTCATGTGGTTCTTCTCTGCCTCACCTATCACTGGGGCCTCGCTGCTCCATTCCTGACAGCTAGGAAGGCATTCTCGGCTCAGGAAGCTGCAGTCCTGGACCATGGCCAGTCCTGGTCCCTCACAGCTCCCCTTCATGTCCTGGAAACCTGCTCAGGGGCTGGAGAAACCTGGCAACAAGAAGCTGAGTCAGAAGAGTTCAAAGGCGGGTGCCGCCTGGGCGTGGGTGGGTGCAGGTGGCAGGAGGTCTCACCTGGCCCTCAGCTTCCTTTCTGCCTTCCCACTCCAGAAACAATGGTGGTGGCCCCATCCTCAGAAATCTCCTGGGAATACACTCAAGCAAGTAGGTGGAAGGGAAGGTCTCCTCCCCATCCCACTGCCACACTAGACTCCACAGTCACCCAGAATTGGAGAGTCTGCAGGAACAAAATGCAAGATTCAGGACTCAGAAGGGCTAATGGGCACTCAGGACTTAGAGCCCAGCAGGTGGAATTCAAATGCCAGCTCTGCCACATGCCTGGGCAAGGTATTTCACCTTCCTGAACTTCACTTTAGTTTCCTCATCTGAAATATGGGGTCACAAATTCCAAGCTCAAAAGGTTGTGAGGTTTTGGGAATGTCTGAAAAGCTCCCAGTAAATAGTTGTCCCTCTCCTCCCATCTCCTTCCCTGAAGTCGTGGAATTGATGGAGCCAGGAGAGTAATAGCCCCAAATGCTGGGACAGGGGCTCCTGTAGGCCAGTGCCGGGATGGGGGAGGTGCATAAAGGGGAGAGAGCTGGAGACAATCCAAGACTGTTCTTCCCTCCTCCACCAACTGTCTGCCTGCAAGACCGCTCCCAGCCAGAGCCAAAGGCACGAGTGCTCAGACGGCGCGCCCCCGCCCCCACCGCAGGCCCCGCCCCGGCCACAGGCCGCTCTCCAGGGTGCTGAGCCGTGTTCACAGGCCCGGCCCGCCCCGCCCCGCCCCGCCGCCCCGCCAGGGGTCACGATACACCGTTTTTTGTTAGCTGGGGAACTGGAGGTGGGATAGGAGGAAGGATGCTCCTGGGAGGCAAGGTGGCTGCCCAAAGCGATGGGAGGATGCAGTTCTGGAATCCGGCCTCCGTGCTGCCCCCATAGCGTTGAGAGGACTGCAGGCTCCACAGGCTTCAGCTACCTCTTTATCGAAGAAGGCGGCTTCTTCTCAGCGCCCGCCTCCGCCCCGTCCTGCGAGGCTGTTTCCTTCCCACCTTCCAGACGGCCCCTCCTCTGTCTCCCTCACTGGTGCACCCTATCCTCGCCCCCTCAATATGGATGCTCCTCGCAGGACGGCGGTCCTGTCCTCATTCTCCACCCCACTCCCACGGAGCATGCAGCCTTCTCCCAGCATACCAACAACTCCGGGTGTCCCCTGCCGCCCATCCCTCTCCCTGGAGCTCCAGGTGTCCAGGCTGCCTCTTGGACATCTCCTCTGGGAACAACCCTTAGGTCCCTCATATTCAAATATTGAACATCCAATACACCTATTTTCCCTATTAAAGACATCAACAAACTTCTTAGTTTTTTGGGGTTTTTTTGGTTTTTGTTTTGTTTTGTTTTCGAGATGGATTCTCACTCTGTCACCCAGGCTGGAGTGCAGTGGCATGATGTGGGCTCACTGCAACCTCTGCCTTCCGGGTTCAAGCAATTCTCCCGCCTCAGCCTCCTAAGTAGCTGGGACTACAGGCACCGGCACCACACTCAGCTAATTCTTGTATTTTTAGTAGAGACGGAGTTTCACCATATTGGCCAGGCTGGTCTTGAACTCCTGACCTCGTGATCTGCCTGCCTCGGCCTCCCAAAGGCATTAGGAAACTTCTAATCTCCGAGCTGGACACTTCAAAGTCACCTTGCCCCATTCCTCTCCTATACTTCCTATATCGTCTGTCCCAAGGAACAGCAGATTCTCTCACATTCGTCCACTCACTCCCTCCATCCCCATCCCCCTGCTTCCTTCCCCCTCCCCTGGTCATGCTCCAGCCCCTATCCCAGGTCAACCTCTCTACTCCACCTCCGCCTTGCACCTAAGAGCAGCTAATTTTTGTATTTTTTTAGTAGAGACAGGGTTTTGCCATGTTGGCCAGGCTGGCCTCAAGACATCTATCTGGTAATGGAATTTCCTCTCAAAACCTTTGCAGGGCTCCCCAGTGCCCTCCTGATCAAGGCCAAGCTCCTCAGCCTGGCATTTGAGGTCTCTTGTGATCCAGCCCTGACTGACTTCACCACCCTCTGCCCCAGGTGGGGCCAGGTCTGGTCCCTAAGCACACGCTGGTTTCTCCTCGACTTTGTACAGTGTTTCTCCTCCCGGGCAGACTTTCCCCTCCTCTTCCTTTTCTCTGTCCATCCCAAATCCTGGCCCACCATTGCTGGGCCAGTCAGCACACACGCTGCCTCCCATCCACAAGGACAGGCAGGCAGGAGGGGGCACTGGGTTCTGGGCTAGAGACCCTTGGTGGCCTTTCCCTTCCCTAATGTCTTGCCACCGGCTGTCTCACCACCAGCTGTCACCCCTAAACCCCCGCTCAGGCTCATCTCATTTCTTCTACGGGATCCTGTTTCCTCAAAAGACAAGCCAAAGTCCTATTTACCTCGGCCCTAGTCCACAGCCTTTGGGCAGCCTCCAACAGGCCCAAGCAGGAAATGCTGGTGGAGGAAAGTCAGAAAGGAGGCTGATGGAAATGGGGTGGTGCACAACAGAGCTCAGCTCAAGGGCACGGTGGGGCACGTGTGTCTTGCAGACAAGAGACCACAGGTGTGTGGGGATGCAGGCAGTGACGCTTACTGCTCTGTGAGCACCCCCCAACCCCAGGGCAGGCTGAGGCTACCCATTGTGAGACAACCCTCAGCTCTCCAGGGAAAGGCTGGTAATTGGTGGAACATGGCTTTCACGAAGGGTTGGTCTGAACACCCTTGGGTGACTCCCTCTGGCTAGGGGACAGAATAAGCCCACATCTGGGTCTTCGCAATGGGAGCCTAGGCATGGGGAAGGGGTGGAGTGGGGAGTTCAGGGAGCCATCCCACAGCTTCTCCCCACTCCTCCTCTGCCAGGAAGCTCCCCTCTGTGGCTCTGATGACAATGGCTGAAGGAGCACCATGTCCTTGGGAAGGGCCTGGCATGGGTCTCTGCATTCTCATACTAAGCATGGCCCCCACCACACAAGTGACAAAGCTTCTGCTGACAAAGGAATGAACGGCCACCACAGCCTCTACAGTAGTTCTAAGGTGGAGCAGCTTCTTCAACACCTCAGGAAGGTGACTTTGGGATTCAGGTTGGGGCATGAAGGATCCACTGCAGGTTCCAGGATATCTGTCAGAGCTGTCCAGTAAGGAAGGGGTGACCCCAGGTGAGAGCAGTGACCTCCCCATGGCTGCTAGGCAGGGGGCTGGGGGTCTGGAACAGATGGCGAGTTCAGGGAAGGGAGAGGCCGCCTGAGGCTGCCCAGCCCCAGCTGAGTCCAGGGCCCTCTCCTGCCTCCCTTGTCCTGCAGGTGAGGGTGGCTGCACTGGTCTAGGAGGGATGGCAGAGAAAAGGGAGCGGGAAGTCAGATGGAACGGGGCTGGGCCAGACACTTGGAAGTGCCTTCAGCCTCAGGTTGAGATCATCTCCAGGGTTATAAATGAGGGAGCATGAGATGCTAGAGCCAGTGAATCTAATCCCTCATTGTGCAGATGGGAAAACTGAGGTCAGAGGGGTGCCCAGGTAACCTGGTGAGTGAAGGGCAAGGCCGAGCCTAGGACCAAAGATGGTGGCCGTTGCCCCATTGGACTACTTCCCCCTCTTCATACTCTTCCACCTCTCCTTCCTCCTCCAGTTGGGACAGCAGCCCACAAGAGAAGGCTGTGCGTATAGCTTGTGACTCTGGGGAGGGCCCCCAGGAATGTGGAATTCCAGCAGAGATGGGTCAGGGCAGAAGTGGCCCCTGTGGCTTCCTATTCTGGGGAAGGCTCTGCTCTTCTTGGGGTCTCAGCACCAGCCCCATCACCACCAGCACCCTCCAATCCAGCACACTAGGATCTTCCTTGCCAGGAGGCCCTGAACCTCCCACTCAGCCCTGAACCACCTCTTCCCCCATAACTCCCCGCACCTGAGGGGGGATGGAGGGGGTGTGACTCTGTGGGATGAAGGCAGCTGCTATATTTGAATTATTACATAAGCCAGGAGGGAGGCAGTTGCAACGTGACTCCATGAAGGTCGGGAGACAAGTTGAGGCTGGGCCCAGGAGGCAGGGGTCTCCTGCCCTCTGTCCCTAGACTCCAGCCTGACCTGGGGATTGCAAGTCGGTCTGCACTGCTGCACTGCAAGAAAGGTCTTCCCTAGGTCTAACCACACTAGGAAGGCTCTGTTCTCTATCTTCTTAGAAAAATATAACCTGGTTTCTAGAAACCCTAAGGCCAGACCCAGGCTATGCCCCAGATCCTGCCCCTACACTCTTTCCAGTAATAAAGATGGGATTAAAGGCTTTGCCATTCTTTTAAAAGAGCGTCTGATGGAGACAGCAATACACACGAGCCTTGCCTCGCCTGCCCCATCTGAGAGGAAACTGTGTTCCTGTCCTAGCTACTCCACTTACCAGTCATCCTCCTCCTGGGTCTTAGAATAAAATGGGATGACACATGCAAAGCCTTGGCACAGCAGGTGGTGGGCGCCCCATGATGGTTTATCGGCACTATCACTTGCATCTTCGCTCCCACTGCCAACTCTAAGGGCTGGCTGGAGATGGTGGTGGGAACTGAGATTGGACTGACCCCTCTGCCCCCAGTACCCTCCTTCTGGGTGGAAGGTGGGAGACCAGAGGAGAAAACGAGTCTGAGAGTCAGGAGCTTGGCCAGACTTGCTGTGTGACCTGGGACAAGCCCCTGCCCTCTCTGGCACCCAGCTCTGGAGCTAGTGTTTGAGAGAGGATTTCCCAAATGGGATCAGTGACTTATGGCAGTGGAAGCTGCAGTGGCAAGCAAAGTTGGCTGGGGGGGGGTGGGGGTGCGCTGTCCTGGGAATGGTGAGCTGGAGGCAGCCGTGGTGGGCACCAGCACAAGGCCCACCTCCTCGGCACCTCCTCCTCTTGACCCCACCCCCCAGGAGAAGGAAGCTGTGCCCACCCGAACTGTGTTGCCATGACACCCGTCTCCATGGTGCCAGGCACACAGCCCTCCCCTACCCCAACAGGAGGGACTGAAGGTGACAGGAGCTGAGGAGATTCGGGACCTGGGGTCCCTTTCACTTGTCCCTACGCCTCCATCGGCCCTATGAGGTCCCCATCCTGAGCCTCTCAGGAGAGCTGGGAGGAGCAGTTTCCACTTCAGAGTTGAAAGAGTAACAAAGAGGCCTCAGAATGACTTGTGTGGAGGGCAGATACACAGGAACGCAGGGAGGTGGCAGGGTGATGGGGAGGCAGGGAGAGCTGGGGAGGCAGACGGGCAGGGGGAGGAGGGCATGCCACAGTCACAAAGGGAGGAGGGCGTCCCAGGCTGACAAGTGGTGGGAGGCACCGTCCGGCTGACAAGTGGTGGGAGGCACCGTCCGGCCCATCTCTTTGGTCTCAGCGTTTGGAAGTGGGTGGTGGTGGGAGGACAGGGTGGAGGAGGAGGAGCAGGAGGGAGAGAGAGCAATTTTCCTAGAGAGCTCTGTGTGGGTGGGTGTTCATCCACGTGCCGTGTGTGTGTGCGTGTGTGTGTTCATCCACGTGCCGAGCGTGTGTGTGCGCAGCATGTACTCACAGATCTGGAGAAGCAGGCTGAGGTGTGCAGACACGTGTGTGCAGGCCTGAGTGTGTGTGTGGCATGTGTGCGCCTGTGCCACTGTGTCTCCAGGGTGATAAATACAGCAGTAGGAGCTGTAACCAGGGCAGAGAAAGTATGGAAATTTCCATAGGCTGGAAGTGGTGTGAGAGAAGGGACATGCTATGGCTGGGCCAACCCTGGCTGACCAGGGAAATCCCTGACTAGGTGTGGTGACCTGGGCACATACACATACCTTAAGTAGGCACAGAGGGATGGAAGAGCAACCCAGAAGAGCTTCCTGAAGGAGGTGTCATACTGGAGGAAGGGCTGGGAGGTTCAGGCCACTGAACTTACGTGAGAGACGGTCCCCAGAGCAGGGTCAGGGTCACTTAGGTCACAGAGCTGGCTAAGAGAATAGGAACCGTTCCTTGTTCTGACGGGGGATGATCCCAAGGAACCCACTGGACTGGGATGTGGGTTCATATCTCATATCTCAGAGGCAGGGGCATGGGGGACAGGCCCTACGGTGCTATGGGGCACTGTGCCCCAGCCACAGCAGGCTGCTCACTGCAGGGTCACATCCCCTTGTCTTGTGCTCAGACCACTTCCTCTCCTCCACCTGCGGAGAACTGCCTCTCCTTCCAGACTCACCTCCTCCAATCTTTCCTGATAATATCCCCCACCAGGAGGTCTCCACCTTCCTCCACACCACTCACTCATCTGCTCCCCCTCAGTGTTCAGTAAAGCTCTGCATACAGTCGGTGTTCAATAAGTGCTTGTTGAGTACAAATATATTGGGACTAGAATATGCCATGATATCTTCTCATGGATAGATGAGAACTGTCTATCTATAGGGAAGGGGATTAGCAAGGGGCAGTGCTAGACATTTCACATTTACTAGTTCATTTAATTCCCCAAACCATTAGGGAGTAGCTACTATTAATACCCGCAAAGTACAGATGACAACATTGAGGATCAGAGACCTAGGTAATTCAGGCAAAGTCACACAGCTTGTGAACAGGAGCACTGGCACCCACATGCGTGCTTTCCAAGATAGTGGGCCATGGGCAGGCGGCTTGGAGGCCACCAGAGCATGGGGCCAGGAAAGAAGTCCCAGCTCCCGCCCTTCCCCGCCCCACTGATTTCCTTCTCCAGAGGCCCCAGGACTCCTCAGAACTCTGCAGAGTAGGAAGGTTGTGCTGGAAGGAGGCAGGAGAGAGGCAGACATCCCTCCCCACCTCCTTGCCCCTCTCCCCTCTGCCCCTTGGCCTCCCCTCCACCTGCAATGCCCTCACCATCCAGGCTCTGACGTGCCTCGGCCTTCTCTCGCCAGGTGCCCCTTATTCCCCAGGGGCTACGCCTGGATTTGGGCTGGTCCTTGAAGCCCTGTCCTCCTCCCCCAGTATTTCAGTATTTTAACCTCTACTCCAACCATATCTGGCAAGGCCTCAGGTCTTCGAGGCTGGCTCAGGAGCACCTCCTTGTCCAGGAAACCCCTCCCTTTCCAAGAGCTACTCCTGGCCCCACTGCAGGTCCAGGTCTGGGGTCTTCAATTCATCCCTAGCAACCCGACCTCAAATAATATGTGAATGAGCAAACCATCCAGGGTCCCAACAGGCCCCATTTTTAGGAATCCTTGTGGCAAGGACCAGCAGAGCCTCCTGCCCCTAACCCCATCCAACACTATTGTCACAGGCATATTTCATTCTGGCTGAGGCCCTGAGGCTCCTGTTAGGATGTCACCCCTACCCCCTACCAGAGGGAAAGCACTTTAAGCCATCACTAACTCCTGGCAGTTCAGACCCCCTGCCTCAGGCCATTTGTAAGAGGAGAAAAGGGTTGGAATCAGGAGGTAAGTCAAAGAGGGAGACCCCACCAAAGTAGGGCAGTGGGAATGGACCTCAGGCCTGCTTCACGAGCATGGTGTGACCTTGGGAAAGTTGCCTCCCTCCTCTGGGCCTAGCTCGCCCTTGTCAAGAGCAGACAGTGCAGGAGGCACAGGGACCGATTCATAGCAGGTACTTGGTAGAAGGGTTCCCTCCTCTTCCTGGTTCCCAGAGCCCAGGACTCCAAAGCACATTCCTGTATGGTGCTGCCTTTCAGAATGTCACCAGCCTGCGGGTCAAAAACAGAACTGGGTCCCGCTTCACACCCCAGCAGAGAAAGGCCTGTTCCAGGACCACCATCAGGGCGTCCTCCAGACCCTGCTTTGATTCCAGCAATGATGAGTGGTCCGTGGCTGCCACCTTGTGGCCCAGCGTAGGACTGCAGCCAGCGCCCTGATTTGGGGAAGTGGCCGTAGCAGAGCAGGGGGAGCCTCCAGTCTCACCCACTCAGGTGGGCCTCAGGGCCGGCTGGGCAGTGCAAGGTCAGATCCAGGAGCAGATTCCGGCCCCCGAGCACCTGGACAAGGGGGTCCACTAGCCCTATCCTGGCTGGAGGCAGAAGGGTCAGACATTCGACCTGTGGATCTGGCCAGAGCGACCTGTGGATCTGGGAGACTCAAGGGGCTTGGCTCCAGCCTGTGAAACAGGTCAGCAGGACTCAGGGAACCGGTTCCAGTCTCCTGCCATATACCTCCAACTCCTAAGACAGTGAGAGGGAACCTGAAGTCCAGCTCCCCAAGTCTTCCGCTGGACCCCAGGCTCCCCACTGAGCTGGATGCCTGAGTCGGAGGTCACGTAGCCCATGCCTACCCACTCTGCCCAGCCCCACTGGCTGAGGCTAAGGACGGGAAGTCAGCCTGTCTGCCCGCTGAGCCCCAGAATAGTGGGTGGTAATGAGGCTCTAGGGAGAGGTGGGAATGTGGTGTCTGGCACCTCCCCAGGGAGTCCCAAACCCATCTCTGAGCAGCTCATTATCTCCCCTGCAGGCCAGGGCCTAGTCTTAGAGGAGATGGCCAGGCAGTGCCCAGCGAGGGCAGCCCCCTGGTGCATGACAGGCCCCACCTCTGGAGGGGTAGGTACTGGGGCCACAGGTGACCGGAAGGTGCTTCTTCCTAATTTCCTCAGGCTCCTGTGGCTCTGACCTTGCGTCTCCAGCAGGGGGCTGCTGCAGGGCTACCAGGCCTGAGTCACTGACATACCATACCCAGACCCCAGCTGGGACTGCAGCAGGACAGGGGCTCATGTCCAGCCAGAGTCAGTGCTGGACAGGAAAGGACCGGCACTTCCAGCCTGACTGCACAATAGTACAATGGGGAAGGCATGGAGACAGGCCAGGGCTCTGCTTGGGGAAGGGGGTCATCTGAATAACTCAGGGCCTGGAGAAAGCAAAGCCTAGGTTCTCAGCTTCAGGCACTAGGCACTCACCCCTGGGCTTCCCGACCTTCTGTCCCTCCTACCCCACGACGCCCAATCGCTTTAACCAATCACAGGTCTCAGCACCATAGGGTAAAATATACAGATATATTTATGTTATCAAAAAACCCCAAATGGGGGAAGGGGCATCAGGTAGTCTGGACCCCCCAGTCAGCCCATACTGGAAGGGAGGCTGAAGTCCCCAAAGCGCAGCTCTCAGCCCTGTAGAAGCTCAGCCAAGAGCTCCCTCCCCCTGAGCTGAGTGCTCCTCTAGAGCACCCGCTTTCTGCTGTTCTGGAGTTTGTTGGGGGTAGCAGGGGGCTCCCTTCCGGCGGGGGCCCCAGGGCCTCATGCCCCTGAAAGGGTGGTGGTCCTCCCAAGTTCCTGACTTATGCCCATCTCTCCAGCACCACAGGGACGGTGAACCCGGCGGGGGTGAGCAGGTTGGGTCAAGAGGTCTGAACACCTGAACAGAGTTGGGAGAGGTTCCCGCCCAGGCTGACCCTGCTGCCTCCCACCCCTGCCAGGGAACCCCATGCTGCAGTCAGGATGGAGGATGTGGGGTGTGGGGTGCAGTTTCCCAAGCACCCCCTACTGGCTCACACCAGGCCTTGGAGCATAAGGGGTGTCTGAACAGGCTTCCAGCGGTGGAATCCTAGAGCCAAGGATGGGCTCCTGTGCTCAAACGTTGCGCAGGAGCTGCAGGAAGGGAACAGGCCCACAGATATTTTGTGAAGGCCCAGAGGGGTTGACGCCCCACTGAAGCTGCTGCAGCCACTCTCCACTGCCAGCAGGAAGCACTCCAGTCAGCCAAGCTCCCAGCTCCCAGGGCCAGGCAGAGGGGACTCCCAGCTCCTAGGGCCAGGCAGAGGAGACTCCCAGCTCCCAGGGCCAGGCAGAAGGGAGACCCAGCTTCCAGGGCCAGGCAGAGGGGACTCTCAGCTTCCAGGGCCAGGCAGAAGGGGCTCCTTTGAATCGTGTGAACCAAAGGGGCCTATGAGGGCCCCCACTGAGGCTAGACGGGGGGCCGGAGGGCAATAGGGGAGGGCAATCAGGGCAATCATCTACTGTGGAGTAGAAGGCAGGTACCCAGCCAGGCCCCCAGTCCTCTGCCCAAAGGCATGGAGAGCCACTCACAGAGAGAGGGTCCGCGGTGAAGGCAGCCACACTCCGGCGCATTTCATTTTCACTACCTCGAAGGGGGATCAGTGACACACTGCCCAGCCGGACCTCAGGCACCGCCCGGGACACGCGTGAGGGTTCTGAGGGCCACACCAGGCCGTCATGCTGGGGAGCAGAGAGAGGAAGGGGCTGGGCTCAGCTTCAGCTCACCCAGACATTCAGCCTCAGATCTGCCCACCCTTCCCAGAAATGCCTCCAGCTGTGATCTGAGATGACGCCCTCAGCTTTGATCCCAGCCGATATGAGAAGCAGCTGTGGGGAGAACATGACTGCATCTCTGGCAAAACACGGCCAGTTCTGTTACTCAACTCCAATCTCCAGATCCACAAACCCCTCCAAGAACCAAGAAAACATTTCTCTTAGAGGAACATGTCTGTGCCCCATCTTAGGAACCAGGAACTACAGAATCCACCGTTTCCCTTTAGGCTTTGCTTACCACGAAACTCAGGGCTAAAAGAACACAGCTCCAAGAAAGAACTCAGCCCAGCACCCTGGTCATTTTGTCTCCCTTTTCCCTAAACACTTATGAGCTCTCCCTTTAAAAACTCTTTGTCTTAACTCATCTGTTTTAAGTCTAACCCAGCCTCTGGCCCTGCTCTGGCTCAGGAGTCATCCCCACCATGTCCCTGCCTGGGCTACCACAGCCACTGCCTCACTGGCCTGCTCACCTCTGGGCTCTATCCTCCGTCCCTCTTTCTGACGCTGCACCCACAGTGAGCCCTCGCAGACTCAAGCCTGCACCACACTCTGCCTAAATGCCACCTCCACCCTCTGCCAGTGGTTCCCCACTGACCTCTGTGTCGAGTTCAGTTTCCCTGGCATGGCCTACAAGGCTCTTTGAGATTCTGCTTCTCACTCCCTTTCCTGTGTTGACTTCCAGCACTCCTGGCTTCTCCCCCCTCACATTCCACTTTAACAATCTGTGCTTCTCTTGCATCTCTCTGGACCTTTGCTTAAACCATTCCCTCTGCCTAGAAGCCATTCCCCTCCTCTTTGCTTGGTGAATTCTCCCACATTTCCTAAAACTCAGATCCCCTGGGCTCTCCACTGCCACAGCACTGATCACACTGGGCTATAACTGGCCACTTCTGGGTCTGTTTTCCTGTTCACATGAGGGGTGCCCCAAGGGCAGGGTCTGTGTCCTGTCTGTCCCTAGCATCCCTGGCTTGGAGCTAGACTAACAGTAGGTGCTAGGAAGGGTTTATTGAATAAACTAGCAAATCAATTAAAAGCAACTCAAAATCTCCTTGAAGCAAGGGGTGGGCTGAATAGCACAGAAGCCAATGTCCCCATTCTCCATAATGGAAGCCTCCAGGGACCCACCCCACACCCCACACTCTGCACCTTGTACCTGCACAAACAGGAAGGTAGCAAACCACTCCCGGAGCTCCATCTGTGTGTCACAGCAGAGGTACCTGCAGGGTGGGACACGCATGATGCCAAAGGCCTGACTGAGCAGGGAACGCCGTGTCCGCCTCCTCAGCCCAGGGTCTGCTAGTGGACACAGATCTGGGCAGTGATGAGGGACCCAATCAAGGGCGATGTGCCACCAACTTTCCTCAGCCTGGGGTCTCAGGATGAGGTGCTCACTCACCACTGCTGTTTCTCATGTTTCTCTGTCTCATGCACCACTGTGAAGCCCCAGCTGCAGAGGAAGAGGGGAGAGAGTGGGGTGTTTGACAGGCCATAGAGGCTCAACGCCCCGGTTCCCAGGACAGAACCCAGAAGCCACAGCCAGAGCCAGAGTTCAGAGCCTTCGCACATGAGTGACACGTCCTGGCCTCTTCCTCTCTCAGCCCCCACCAGCCTCCCAGGTCCTTGACACCCCTAAGCCCCAGCCCTACCCTCAGAATCTGTGATTCAGTAGGAATGGGGTGACACCTGAGAATTTGTGTTTCTTTTTTTCTTTTTTTTTTTTTTTTTTTTTGAGATAGGGTCTCACTCTGTCGCCCAGGCTGGAGTGCAGTTTCGTGACCACGGATCACTGCAGACCCAAACTCCCGGGCTCAAGTGATCCTCCCGCCTCAGCCTCCTGAGTAGTGCACCACCAAACCCAGTTAATTTTTGTATTCTTTTTGCAGAGACAAGGTCTCGCCATGTTGCCCAGGCTGGTTTCGAACTCCTGGGTTCGAGCAATCTGCCTGACTTGGCTTCCCCAAGTACTGAGATTACAGATACGAGCCATTGCACTTGGCCGAGAATTTGTGTTGAAGGTGTGTCCAGGTGATGCTGCTGGTCTGGGGACCACGCCATCAGAGCCCCTGTACTGACCTCTGTCAAATTAAAAACCCCAGCTGTGCCTCCCCCATTAGTTCTGAGCCCCCACAGGCCCCAGCAGCAGACCTATCTGCCCAGTCCCAGCTTACCAGGTGGGTGGCCTGAGTTTCTTCTTCACTCCCAGGTAGACTTTGAGACTCTTGACGGGCCACTCCTTCTCAGGCCGGTGACTCTGGGGTAGGGCGAGGAGAAGAGGGCACTTTAGTCTGCAGAAAGGGCACTGGGGCTGCTCTCCCAACTGGGCACCTCCCTCTTCCCACTCCCCAGCCCTCTTTGCATCCTAGCACAGAGCACCTCCTCCAAGAAGCCTTCCTTATAAAGCCCTCCCTGTTCACAATCCAGCCCAACCAACCTCCCAGCCCTAGGCCCCCAAGGCCTGTCTCCCTGCAGCAGTATCAGACAATCAACCCTCAGTCTCCGAGGCAGCCGTCCCAACTGAGACATCTATAGCAGCAAATCCCAGCGCCACCCTGATGCCCTGCAAACTGGAGGACTTGAAGCATCAGCCTGAATCAGATTGTATGTGGAGGGAGAACTGCACATCCTCCCCCAGCACCAAGCTGGAACAAGCAGGTGTGATCAGAGAGCCTCAGTTGGCTGCTCGTGTCTATGTTCATCTCAGATTATTCATTTCTCAGCCCTCCCTGCCCCACGGAGGCTCCAGGGTTGACCGTGTGAACAGAAGGCTTGAGGGACCAGCAGTTACTAGCTCTTTGGTTCCACAAGAAGGCTAATGACTCAAGCTTAAGCAAAACAGCTATTCAATAGACCACAGGAAGAACTTCCCAATGGTCTAGGTCAGGAAGCGAGAGACCAATGTACTGGGGAGGGGCACCAGATTGCCAAAATGTTCACCTCTGGCCCCCACCTCTGCATATGGGTCTGGGCTTGGAAGGAGCAGGCTGGCTCGGAGGCAGAGGGATGGGGGCAATGACCCCCAAGGAAGGTCAAGCTAATGAGGCTTCCTCCTGCTCTGGGAGCCACTTGCTTGAAGCCCTACCCCTACCAAGCACCCCTGGAGCCCACAGAGGCACCAGGGTGAATGGCATGGGAGGGGGATTCACTTACAACCAAAACTGGGGGTCAAAGACTGAGCTACCTCCCCCCTGTTCCCCACCATTGCTGCCAGCCACCTCCAGGCATGGCTTCTCAGCAGGGGCCAGAGAAGGGACAACCAGGGGAGAGGGAAGTTTTGGGAACTGGTGGACTTCCTGTGATATCACAAAAGGATGGGCTGCCTAGGGACTGAGACCTCTGTGCTCTCACAGGGGGTGTGGCTTAGGAGGGCCTTAGTAAGGACTTTTCACTCTGCTTTTATCCCGATACCTGCTGATTGGAAAGCCTCATGTCTTCTACAGACAGCACCTAACCTAATTATGGGCATGTGCCCAGGAGGACCTGGTACCAACTGGGCTGCAGGCATGGGACAATCAGGGTCACAGACAGGGAGGAAATTAGGCAGGTGGAAGGAAATCAGGCTTCGGACATGGAAGAAACAAGATGTGGGGGAATACAAGGAAGAAACCTGTATGCACATACAGAAGAAGCAAGGCTGGGAGCACTAGCAACCGGCCTGCAAACTGGAAGACAGCTGATGGCAGAAATGGAAAGACTGAGATAGAGGCTGTAAAAGAGATTCAGCTGCAGGCACAGAAAACACAAGGCTCTGGGCATGAGGGAGGAAGGATGTGGGGGAAACTGGGCTCCAGGTACAGGAGGAATTGGGCTGAGGGGATGGAAAACAGGCTGTGGGTTTGGAAGAAGTCAGGCTGTGGGTGGGAGGGGAACAGAACTAGAAGCAAGCAGTCAAGTGAGTCGAGGGTGGACAGGACAGGCCCAGTCAGGCGCAGAGACAACTGCAGGAATCAAGGCATTCAAACCAGGCTGTGGCTCCAAGAAAGAAAACACAACCCTCAGGCCTCCGATTCCCTGGGGTCTGATGTGCACGGCACGTGTGTGATGTAAGGGTGGCTGAGACAGGAAGTCTGCAAAAGGGGGTCTTGGGAGGGAAGGATGTCAGTCAATGCAATCTCCTTTTGAGAATGAATCCCCCAAGCTGGAGTGTAGTGGTGCAATCTCAGCTTACTGCAACCCCACCTCATGCAATCAAGCCATTCTCCCACTTCAGCCTCCTGAGTAGCTGGGACTGCAGGCATGCACCACCATGTCCAGCTAATTTTTATAGAGACAGGGTTTCACCATGTTGCCCAGGCTGGTCTCAAACTCCTGGACTCAAGCAATCCTCCCACCTCGGCCGCTCAAAGTGCTGGGATTACAGGCCTGAGCCACTGCACCTGGCCCAAGGACTTCATTTCTAATCGGACAGCTCATGTTTCCAGCATCTCCAAGGCACGGGGCCATGGGCAGACAATGAAGTTTACTCTTGATGCTTAACAATCTCTGCTGGAACCAAGATCTTTCTAGCATATGCCTTTTCCAGGTGCCTCAGGGTTTTTAACAAGAGAAAACCCCCAGGATAAGGCACAAGTGACCATGTATCCTGCTGAATCACCTGAGATTGTCCCAATTTCAAATATTCTGTCCTACTGCCGCATAAACCAACAAATGCCAGAATTGATAACCCCGTGGTAACCAGCCCACATCTGCTCAGGGCCTCTGCCAGGCCAGAGGTGTTGGCTGTCACTGGGGTGTGAAGAGCACCACCTACCCTGTGCTGAGCACCCTGCTGAGTCCTCAAGTTCGAGACTTCCAGGAATATAAGCTTGTGTTTCCACACTAAGAAACCTGGGTGCGAGTCCCAGTCTACACTTACAGATGGCTTTGGGCAAGTCACACAAAGCCTGTTTTCTCTCTTTTTTTTTTGAGACGGAGTCTTGCTTTGTCACCCAGGCTGGAGTGCAGTGGCCGGATCTCAGCTCACTGCAAGCTCCGCCTCCCGGGTTCACACCATTCTCCCGCCTCAGCCTCCCTAGAAGCTGGGACTACAGGCGCCCGCCACCTCGCCCGGCTAGTTTTTTGTATTTTTAGTAGAGACGGGGTTTCACCGTGTTAGCCAGGATGGTCTCGATCTCCTGACCTCGTGATCCACCCATCTCGGCCTCCCAAAGTGCTGGGATTACAGGCTTGAGCCACCGCGCCCGGCCAAAGCCTGTTTTCTCACCTGGAAGTGGGGACAGCCCTCTTTCTCAGAGAACAGTAGTAAGGATTCCATGTCTCAGTATGTGAGAGGCCAGCACTAAGCATGGTTCCTTAAGGAACAGTAGATCTCATCCCTTTTTCAAGCTCTTCTGCCTCCTTCCTTCCATGCCCAGGGATCCACAGCTGCCTTTCCAGGTGCCTCAGCCATCCTCCCTCCCTTCTGCCCACAGCGAGGGTTCTAAGCACTCCTAGAGGTAGGGGGCCAGGGAGATAGCATCCCAGAACCAAGGGGGATTGACTGGACCGGTGGAGAGGCTCAGAAGTGAGGATGTGATCACAGAAGAGGGCAAAGGAGAGAAGAGATGGCATTTCCCACAGGGTTAGCAGGAGCCTGGGATGCATTAGAAGAGGCACAAAATGCAAAGAGAAGGAGATGAGGTCCTGTTCTATCGGCTCTGCTCCTGCCATGGCAGCCAAGCCTATTCAGACGACCTCAGGAAATGCAAGGGGCAGGAAGAGGCTGAAGACACTGGGGGTGGGGTGGGAGGTAGCTGTGGAGCTCAGGCTAGACCACCAGGCTTGGAACCATGTCTCTGCTGCCCATCTTGCAGGGCAGCAGTCCCCAATCTTTTTGGTACCAGGGACCAGTTTTGCGGACAACAATTTTTCCATGGGTGGAGGGATGGTTTTGGGATGAAACTGTAAAACCTCAGATCTTCAGACATTAGATTCTCATAAGAAGCACACAACCTAGATTCCTTGCTTGCACAGTTCACAGTAGGGTTCACACTCTTAGGAGAATCTAATGCCGCTGCTGACCCAACAGAAGGCAGAGCTCAGGCAGTAATGTTCACCCACCTGATGTTCACCTCCTGTTGCATGGCCCTGTTCCTAACAGCTGGGAATCCCTGCTGCAGGGGCATCTATGCTCTGTGGCCCCCAAGGCATAGCTGGGACCCACAGGGGCATCATGAGATGCAGATTCTCAGCAGAACCCGAGCAAGGACCTTCTCTCAGACAGAAGTATCCCCCTAGGAATAGGGTAGCCCCAAGGGCGGAGGGGATGAGCTCTCTCTCCTAGGACTATGCAGAGTGGAAAGAGCCAGCCAGGGAGGCCTCAGAGAGACTCCTACCCCAGGTGGGGGATATCCCACAAGCCTCTCTCGTCCCACCCTGGCATGTCAGGATCAGGGCAGTAGTAAGAATGTTCTGACAGTCCCGGAACACTGTCCAGGGTTGGAAGTAAGGAGGCTGCAGGATGACAGGAGAAGAAGATCAGAGCTCTAATTCAAACCTAGGTGCCATCATTACTGGATCTGTAACTTCCACACAGAGTCCTTTGGAAAATTCTAGAGCATTGCACTGATAGGGAACCCTATCTTGGGGAAAGGACCCTGGGACAGGATTAGGGATAAAGGGGAGGAGCTTAGGTCCAGGATAGGGGCCAGTGCCGACCAGCAAGGGGGCAGGGAACCATGCCTGGAGATGGCCAGGAGCACTGGCTGTGTCCCCATGCTCCTACCCAGCTCATTTGGCCCCCAGGTGGTGTAAGGCAGCTGGCAGTCAGCCCACAGCTACTCACGGTCTCAGGGGCCCCGCTCCACGGCCTCTGGCTCTGTTTGATAGAGGATCAGGGTTATGGAAGAAGTCCCAGGTCTAGAGCCAGGACAGCATGTGCAGTGATGTGTGGGGTTGGGGTGTGTGTGTGTGGCATGTATGTGCAGAAGGTGGAGGATGCCAAGTGGAGTCTGGGTTGGGAGAACACCTGCATGTGGACAAAATGAGTGAGGAGGGTGGCCTGAGAGGTGTATGGCGTACGATGTGACAAGGCATGCATGGGCCACAACTTGGGGCTGTCATCAAGTAACAGGTTCCTGTGGGTGCAGTGATAAGGCACAGGCACAGTGAGACAGAGCATGAGCATGGAGTGGTGTGATGGCATCTGGGTGCCAGGGCCTAGTGGGGCTACAGGGCACAGTAGAGTGGACATCCAGGGCCACAGCAGGAGGGGCCTTGAGAGTCTACAGTTCTCCCCCACTGCTGTGCTATCCTGAGAGCCTGCAACAGGAATATTTCCACTTGCAGACCAAGGGGAATCTCTGAGCACATTCAGGTGTACAGGTGCCCAACCTGAGGCAGAACCCAGTGGGGCCACTTACCCGGACCTCCTTGTAGAGCCGCAGGCAGCTGCTGTTGAGGATGAAGTAGCGATCGTGGAAGCCGCCTGAGGGCAGGCCCAGGCCCAGGAGGCTGCGGTCCTCACGGAACTTCATCATGCCATGCTTGGTGTCACTGACACGGCTGGCTGGGGGGGGACTGGAGTGGGTACAGGCTGCACCAACCCCTACCCGGGGCTGGGTCCCAGGATGAAGGAAGCTGCCCCATCCTGCCCCAGCCTCTCCACAGAGGCCCACCCACCTGGTGCCCTCTGCCTGAGCTGCTCCTACCTGGCACCACCAGGTCCCACTCTTGCTCTGGAAGAGGGGTACGCCCGGAGCCTGGCCACCCTGCAGGCACCACCTACCCAAGTACAGCAGCATGGCCTCCATGGCCTGGTGCTTCTTCACCACCAGGTGGCTGTCCGTGCCCAGCCCGTGCAAGATGGGCAGCACCTTCTCCGCAAAGTGCAGGGGGCGCTCTGGGGAGAGGTCACACCTACCGTCACTGGGACCATATGGCCCGATACCACCAAGGGCTGGCAAATAGGCACATATCACCTACACATCCCCAGTCCACTCCAACCATCTGCAAGTGCCACGACACAAAACACCACCATCACGACCGCCCTTCCCATGACCAAGCTTCGGGCTTGACACACCTGGCTGTGACCAAAGCTGCTCCAATTCAACATGTGCAAAACCATGCCTGTGATCTCTACCCTCTGCCTCCCTTACCACCCTCCCCATGGCCCCCATCAGGGAAACACCACCACTACCACCCACCAGGCTGCTCCATCCAGAAACAAACCTCTCCTCCCTCTCCTGATCCACATGTCCAACCTCTCTGCTCTGTCCATCTCCACTGCTGCCACCCCAGCCCACATGACTGCCTTCTCCTCGGACTAAACCATGGCCTTCAGAGTGTGCTCTAATTTCCCTCTCCCCACCCAGCAGCGAGTAGCAATCTTCTTAAACTCTTACTCACTAACCCTCTGATGGTCTTGCATTGCTGCTAGGCCCTGCGTGGCTGCCTCTGCCTTGATCTCCAGCCCCACCCATGTCACTATCCCCTCACTGCCCTCATCTCCTTGAAAGGGCTGTGCCTCTGCCCACCACAGGGCTTTTGCCTTCTTCACCAAATAACCCCTACTCTTCCTTCCCATCCTGGCTCGGGAACGATCTGGTGATGCCGTGGGTCTTTCCTCCACAGCAGTTAATGCAACTGTAGTTGAATATTTATTGGTGTGATCATTAGACTAATGCCTCCATCCCCTACCAGACTAACCCCAACGAGGATAGGGACTATGTGTGTGGCTCCCCAGCCAAGTGCCTGGCACTCAACAAGGACAGTAAAACAAATGAACACATACAGCCTCATCCTCCACTGCCATCAAGACCACCTTTACCATAAATTACCTTTCTCCCCTCAACCATCACCACTGTCACTGACACCTGAGAAAGCACTATCACAGTCAACACCATCTACCCCTTCACTGTCCCTTCTATCAGCCACATGACAGGCATAACCTCAATCCCTGCCAGCACCCTATCACCACCGTCACAGAGATCAGTGTGACAGCAACACGTCATCAAAGTCCTTTTCACCACCCATCCTCATGTGCAGGGTAGGGGAGGACAGACTGGGGCTACAGCTGAGACAAGCCATACCACGCCCTGCACAAGCCCAGGGTCACCCACCTGCCTCCTCCCTCTCGTTAACCTCAAAGCAGGTCCAATAGTCCTTCTCCCTGATGCCCACATTCCGGCGATCCAGGATCTCCAGGGTGAGCTCCTCGGCAGTCATGGATGCTGGGATCTGCAAGGACCAAGGAGAAGATTAGCCTACCTGTGCCTGGCCCCTGCTCTGCCACAACCTTGCTATGTGATTCAGAGCCTGAGCCCATCCTTCTCAGGCCCTTCTGGAGTCCTGGGATACAGAGAGGTATTTCTGAGTAGTTCTTAGGAGCAGGCCCCAGCACCAGCCAGATACAGGTCCCAAACTGGTCCTCTCCTTGGGATGGAAGCACTGCTCCCCTGGCCATCTGAGCCTATGCCTGGCCCAGCCTGACTCTCTGGCCCCTTGGCTTCTAGGTCCCAGCACCTACCTTGACATGCTGCTCGGTCTCTGCCTTCTTCTCCTCCAGATACACTGTGCAGATGAAGTCACCGGCATGCTGCAGGGAGACAGGGCTCAGCTGGGGGCCTAGGAAATGGGTGCAGGTGGTAGGCCCAAGCCCCCCACCCAGGCTCCAGCCTTCACCTGGGTCCCACTGGCAGTGCCAGCCACACGCATCTTCACAATGGCAGTGATCTCCTCCCGCTGCTTCCTGAGCTCTTCCTCATCCACCTGGGAAGGGGCGAGGGGCAAGGACAGGTGGTCACCGCCATCTGGAAGGCTCACCCCTGCCCTCCACTGCCCACTGACCAGGGAC
Organism: Trachypithecus francoisi; assembly: GCF_009764315.1. Classification (NCBI taxonomy): domain Eukaryota; kingdom Metazoa; phylum Chordata; class Mammalia; order Primates; family Cercopithecidae; genus Trachypithecus; species Trachypithecus francoisi. The sequence continues at coordinate 63,455,989 of NW_022681473.1, forward strand.
GCACACTAAACACCACCACATAGTGGTTAATGAGGTCTTCCACCACACGGCCAGCCTTGTAGTCCTGCCCATCTGTCTGGAAGAGCGTGGGCCCAAACACAATTGCCAGGTTGTGCACATTCATCTGGTTCGTGTCAGAGAAGCACTGGACACTGGAGAGAGGCGGAGGAGGGCCTTGAGTGAGGAGTCAGGCCAGAGCTTCCCATCTCTCCCTGTTAATTTCTGACAGGTCCAAGACTGGTCTGATCAGAGGGAACCACTATTTAATGGGGTAGGAACAGTTTTTCTGGCCATATCTTGGGTCCTGGTAGGAGTAGGACTGGGAAGCTGGGAGATCCAGCCAAGGTAACCTGGTCCCAAGTGGAAAAATCCTCTATAACAGTGGCCCCAACAGTTCTGGCACCAGGGATTGGTTTCATGGAAGACAATTTTTCCAAGGACAGGAAATTTTTCCAAGGACAGGTGGGGGCAGGGGATGGTTTCAGAGGCATTAGATTCTCATAAGGAGTGCGCCACCTCCCATGCGCAGTTCACAATAGAGTTCCGATCCTTTGAGAATCTAATGTTGCGGCTGATCTGACAGGAGGCAGAGCTCAGGCAGTAACGCTTGTTCACCCACCACTCACCTCCTGCTGTGCAGCCTGGTTCCTGACAGGCCACAAACCTGTACTGGTCTGTGGCCTGGGGGTTGGGGACCCCTGCTCTACAAATGTCCAATGTTAGGGCAGATCACAGTCAGCACTTGGTGCAGAAGCCCCGCTGGCTCCCAGGGGAGGGCAGTCAGCCAAGGTGGGGGTAGAAGAACCTTCACCCCATCCCCCCAGAGTCTCACAATGGTATCCTCCCTCACCAGTACAGGTGGCTGACAAGGGCCTTCACCGTAGCCCGGTTGACAGGGGGCAGCCGCACCAGGAGCTCTCGGTACCTGGAGACCTTCTCCTCCTCATCCTCAATCTCTGGGTGGGAAAGAAAAATCAGGTCAGAAACCCCCTGTAACTATCATCTCCTCACCCCGCCCGGGCTGCCCTGCCTCTCATGGTGGGTGACAGCAGTCCCTGTGCCCTCCAAGTCAATGCAGGCCAGGCACTCAACTAGGGTAAGGAATCTGGGTCTTCCAGGGCCCTGGGCTCCGTATGGAGTGGCGATGGGAATGACAAGCAGAGGCGGGCAACTGGAGCCTGTCGGTTAGGGTGAGCCTAGTGCAAGTGCCAGAAGGGAAGGGTGCAGAAGTCCGGAGGGATGGGTGGAGGAGGCTGGGCACGGGCTGCAGGGCCCACCTGAGGCCTCCAGCCAGGCTAGGCGCTGGGCGCGAGTGAAGAGCCCATCGGGCAGGTCGCGTAGGAAGCGCTTGAGCGCCGAGGAAACATCATCTACGTGCTGCTCGCCCTCCTTGAGGTGCACAGAGCGCGCATCCTGCCGCAGGCTCTCCAGCAGCCGCTGCGTCTTCGATGTCTGCCCACACTTGCGGTAGATGCCCTCAGAGGTCAGGCCTAGGGAGGGGCGGGGCCAAGCATTGGGGGCCTGAGGCATTGCGTCATGGGGCGGGGCCACGCAGCTCTGGGACGGGAGGCGGCTCTCCGGCAGGGGGCGGGGCCGGCACCCCAGGGGCAGGGCTCACCGCACTGCGTGATGTAGTCCACACAGCGGTACACGATCACCGGGATATCCGAGTCCCCAAGCTGCTGCTCCGACAGCGTGTCCCCCATGCTGGCGGCTGCTTTCTGGATGGCCCCCAGCCAACCCATGAAGTCCAGCCGCCGCTCGCCCTGTATGTACAGTGTCCTGGACCAGGGACAGTCAGTCACTGAGGGGCCTACACCTATCCCCCTCTGTCCCCAGGCCCATCCGACTGCTCCAAGCTTCTCAGAGCCCCTCGGGGAGGCCGTGGCTCACCTCCTTCGCTCCACCAGCACCAGCACCTGGTTCTCACTGTCCCCCTGGATGGCTGTGGAGGGGTTAGTCAAGATGAGGGCCAGGTCTTGTTCCTGATCCCCAACCTGCTCCCTCCCTCTCTGAGCACACACACACCCTTAGGACCCGCCTGCCAATGTATGGGGTGGCTGAGATCCACTCCAAGGACATGAGAGGGCAGGATGGCAGCTCTGGCCAAGCCAGCCAGAGTTCAGACTTCCAGGCAAGGCCTGGGGGCCTGGGAGCCCAGGATAGGGTGCCCTGGAGGCTGGGGGCCCAGTTCTGGTCCACGCACAAAGCTCCTGCAGTTTCCGTAGTTGCAGCGGCTCTTCGCAGGGCCCCTCCGGGAAGACAGCGCGGAGCTCGGAGCCACTGAGAGAGAACCAGCCCTCCTGGGCTCGCTGTAGGCTCAGGCCAGCTTTGTAGGGAAGGCGTCCGAGCCGCTCAAAATCCCGGGCCAGCAGATCCTCAGCCAGGGGAGGCACGAATGCCTGGCAGAGAGGCAGCCGGGGGAGACAGCATCAGCCAACAGCACTGCCTGCCCCAATGCCCCAGCTTCTTGGCTTATAGGCAGGTGCCCTCTTCCCACCCAGCAGCCTTCTCTTCCCCAAGGCAGAACCAAGCCCACAGATGGAACTTGGGTACCATGTCCCACTTCATACCCACTCAGATGTGCCCACCTCTGGAAAGCCTTCCCAGACACCTTCTGGAGGGCCCTTCTCTGGGCCCCCACAGCACCAAAGCATTCTTGCCCTCTGTTGTGGCACTGGTTACACTGCTGCTGCCGCCTGAACCCCACCCGCAGGGGAGCTGTCTTCCACCCCCACATGGGAGCTACTGAAGGGCTAGGACTAAGCCTGGTTCATCTGGGTCCCCAGGTCTCTGAGGGCTGACTCTCAGGAGGCACACAAGACAACTGATCAATGGACAAGTGAATGATAAAAAGTCACAGGCTCTCACAGCACAGGGGACCCCACAGGCACCTGGCTCTAGTCCCCGAGGCAGAGCTCTCCCCGTGGCCTCCCTGCCTCTTCCCTCCAGCCTCTGCTTGCTCGCCTCCAGGAACAAGGAGCACACTCCCCTGGAGGCAGCACTGTTCATCCTAAGATGGCTCTGACTGTCATTCACTTATTGAGCACCCGTGGAGTACAAGGCCACAGCCCTTCTTCTGCACAGCTAAGACAGGTCTGACCAACCCCGCAGAGGGCTGCAGATTACAGTAGGCCCTTGGCGGGACAGGCCTGCTCCATGTCTGCTGCCTTCCATCTAGCTGCTGCTCTCTAGATGGGGGAGCTGGGATACATGGGATTGGTCAGGAGGCCCCACCTTCCCCCGTCAGACACCCTTACACCCGCCCTGCTACCCCAGGCCCACCTTAGCAATACACTTGACCCACTCATGAGCCTGCTCCATGCTCTCCAGCCCAAACAGGTACAGCCGTTCTCCCTCTGTGTACACCTCAAAGGTGTGCTCAAAGCTGCAAATACACAGGCCAGGACTCAGGCCCACCTCATCCAGCACTGGCCCACCCCCAACCTGCACCATCAACCGCCATCCTCTGCCCCCTCTACACTGCCTTGGCGCTTGTCTTTACTCTGGTCCCCTAAGAGGTGGTGGAAAAGTCTTGGGCTGGGGCCTCAAAAGACCGGGGTCGGCCCTTGTGCAGCCTCCGTTTGCTGTGTGACCCTGGGGAGGTCCTCCCCTTCTCTGGGCCTATTTCCCTGTCTCCCCAGTGGGGGATTGTACCTTATAGCAACCACAGTCTGATTTGCCCAGGGGTGCTCACCCATGGGTATCAGGAAGGGGCACTGCCAGGCACACAATCTCGCTGGCCCGAATCTCTCCGTTGGGGGTCACTGCCCGCTCATTCTCATAGTAGCTCAGGACGCCGTCACTAAGGACACACCAGCGCCGGCTGAACTCTGGGGAGAATTTGGGCAGGGGAGCCACTGAAAACCACCTCTGCATCCTCCCAAGGCTCCCACTCCCATCTGACCCATGTGCTCTTCATTCTCTCAAGTTTCCCCCAAATCCATCCACCTCTCTGCATCCCCACCATGCCAGCCAGCCCACAAGTCATCCTCTCCCCCAGGCCTCTAAGGCAGCCCCTTCCAAAATCCCAGAGTGATCTAGCTAAAATCAGACCACATCCTTCCTCTAACCAAAACCATTCCATGGTCTTCAGGACAGACTCTGCACCCCTCAGCCTGCCATTCAAGGCCCTGCCAGGTCTACCCCTGCCTGTCTCTCCAGCTGCCTCTCTGTCACTCCTGGACACACATATCCCCACCCAGCACTCCCAGCTTTTGCAAACCCTGTCCCCTCCACCCACCACCTGAATGTCACAGGAAAACTTCTATGCCCCAACTTCCTTTTCTAGAAGCACCCATCACTCTCTACTCTGCCTCCTGCTACAATGGCTTTGAGAGACTGACAAGGTCCCACAAAAGAAATAGAAAGGAGACTCTGGACCAGGAAAGGTAATGGAAAGGATAGGTTGTCATGGCCATGCAGGCTTGTACAGTTCACAGCACTGAGCTTTACAGTGGCTCAGAGCTTCCTGGCATCCAGGGCAAAAAGGATGACTCAGGCAGCTGTTACATAAATGACATTATCAGGCAGAGGGAGGCAGACCTGGGGCAATGAGGTTGTGAACAGCATGGAGTTCCAAAGAAATCTCTTTGGGAGTTGGAGGCTTCGTCCCCATAGAAGAGCATGCAGGAGGTGCTGAGGGATGTTGTCAGCAATGACCTCACAATGTTCCCATAGCAGACTCTGCCTCTCATCCTGTCTGTGAGGGCCTGACATTTGCTCTCTGAGGTCAATGTTTCCTCAGGTCTGACCCCGTGGATGGGCTCCCTCCAGGAGCACCAGCTCTACCTGAGTCATCCTTCATTCTGCAGATATTTGCCAAGTGCCCACTGTGTGCTAGCCACTGTTCTAGGATCTCAGGGCTACAGGCAGTGGTGGCCAAAAGGAGTTTATGTCCCAGTGGGGTACAGAGAATCTATAGATAAGTACATTAATGGACAAATGAGTACCAGGTAAGTGGTGTGAAGAAAATGCAGGGTAGCCAGGCGCGGCGACTCACGCCTGTAATCCCAGCACTTTGGGAGGCCGAGGTGGGCAGATCACCTGAGGTCGGGAGTTTGAGACCAGCCTGACCAACATGGTGAAACCCCATCTCTACTAACTAAATTAGCCAGGCATGATGGCGCATGCCTGTAATCCCAGCTACTCAGGAGGCTGAGGCAGGAGAATCGCTTGAACCCAGGAGGCAGAGGTTGTGGTGAGCCGAGATTGCATCATTGCACTCCAGCCTGGACAACAAGAGCGAAACTCCATCTCAAAAAAGAAAAGGAAATGCAGAGTAAAGGGAGAGATGGGGGGTGCTATTTTGCATAAGGTAGTCAGAGATGACATCTCTGCAGGAGTGATACTGAAACAGAGACCTGACGGAAGTGAGGGATTGGCCATGCAGATACCTGGGGGAAAGCATTTCAGGCAGAGGGAACAGCATGGGCAAAGATCCTGGTAGGTGATAGCATGTCTGAGAAACAGTGAGGAGACCAGCAGAGTGATTAGCGGGGTGGTTCAGAGAGGTAATGGGGGTGGTGGCCAACTGTGCGGGCTCTTGTGGATTTTCTTCTGATTTGGGGAGTGAATGGAAGGCTGAGATCAGAGAGGGATAGGGCTTTCCGTTCAGTCCTCAAACTCCCTACCAGCCACAGGCTCTACCTACCAGATACTCAGCAGAGCCCATACCCAGTAGGGGCTCAATAAAGGCTCATTTAGTCCAAAGAAACTCTGGCAGTGACCTGCTCTGCAGCGCCATGCCCTACCCCCACTCCCACCAGGATCATTTAGGAAGCACCTTCTGTGTACCAGAAACTATATCCAGGAGGCCCTCTAGGGTGACTCTGCCAGAGTCCACTTGGCTGCCTCATGGGTCCACCAGTCTGGCCAGCCCTGGCTTCCCTAGCCCTGCAGCCATGCCCAGATGCCATGGGCCAGGGCAGGGTCTGGGGTGGCACCCACCTTCCCGGGCCCGGCGGTCCTGCAGCAGCTTGCCGGCAGAGGCGGTCTTGTAGAGGAAGCCACTGTGGCTCACAGTCGGCAGGATAACTGAGTAGTGCTTTTCCAGGGGCTTCATCGAGTCCAGCCGAGGCACCTCTTTGGAGGTGGGGAAAGGATGGCAGGTCATGCTGGCCACCCAAGAGGGTGTCCCCACCTCACTCCCACCTGGCCTGGGCATCCAGGTCCACTTTCGAATCATCAGCCCCAGCTCCCTAACTGGCAGCCTCAAGCTCCCCCTCCTACCTGCAGGGTCTTGCCCAGGCTGTTTCTCCACCTCTCCGCACTTGTGGAAATTCACTCCATTCCCAAGGCCCCGTTCTAGCACCGCCCCTTCCAGGAAGCCTCCCTGACTCCTGGCCCACCCCACTCTCCAGGTTGGAAGCACAGGCCAGGCACACTGGCATCAGGGGGGCATTGGGCAAACTCAATAATAATCCCTGGAAAGAGGATTTTCCCAGACGGCAGGAAGCTCAAGGTGGCAGCCTGACTACAGCCCTGCTCCCCATGGTCAGCAATGGCAGGGGGGAGGGGCGGTTCTGCCCCCAAGCCCAAGCCAGTTGGGTGGTCTCCTGTGTCTCCCTGGACACCTGGGCTCTCTCCAGCCCAGTGTGCCCCGCCCACCCATGGCCCTGAGCCCGGAGCCCCAGCCTTGAGCTCCACCCTCAGTCCTAGGATGTGGCCCCAGAGGCCAGGCCTGGGCCACAAGCTGCACCGCTCAGCGCACTGACCCCTCCTCACCCACCCCAAGGGGGAGCCAATGGTACCCAAACCAGGATCAGCACTGAGCTCCACCCAAATAGGGCAGTAGACAGGGCTGCCATGGTGGGTGACCCACACATGGAGAAATGTAACACAGCATCCCTCACGCAGCAACACAGACACACTCTGCACACACATGCACTCCAAAGTTCTCAACATCCCCACAAACACAGACCCAGGGGGTTCAGAGGTGCACAAACACCAGCACAGCTGCCAGCCATTCTGAGGGACCCATACTGCAAGTCAGGGAAGTCATCAACAGAGTCACAGAGACAGAGACACAGAGGAACATGCATACACAGCACAAATACACACTGATGTGCAAACCCAAGCACACCCCAGCTCACACATGATTTACCAAGGGCCCTTGAGGAGCTGCGATCACGGCCTGAGAGCAGCACGTAAATCAAACCCCACTGGGCACTGCACAGCCTGGTGGACCCCCACCCCACGCTCACCTGTGGTCCGATTGTTCCGAAGGAATTCCATCTGCAGTGTCTGCCCCGCCTGCTCTGCAAGAGCCAGGGGCGTGGGGGCCTCGGGGTCCCCCGAGAAGCAGCTGATACCGGCCCCACAGCCCAGGAGCGCCTGAGTCTCAGCCAGGTCTGTTGTGGTGACTGCAGCACACAGGGCCTAGGAAGAGGCAAGGGAGGGTCAGCCCAAGCAGGAGTGGGGGGCCCACAGGGAAAGAGGGTACGGGGGAGGAGAGGAAAGAAGAGGAAGGAGTCACCCAGGCCTGGAGGGGTCCATCCTCAGACTGAAAGAGAGAACAGGAAGGAAGGAAGGAGAGGGAAGAGAGGCCAAGGGGAGGAGGGGCGAGCAGGGGCTGCCTAGCAGAGGCCAGGGGATCCCAGCTGCCCGGGGCCTCACCCCTGCTGGCGGCCTGGACACAGCTGCCCAGTCAGCCACAGAGCCTCCAGAGGATCTCAAGCTCCTTCTGCCTTGTGGAAGAGCGGGGGGGGGGGGGGTGGGGGGGGGTTTGTAGCTAATTCCTCCCACATTTGAATTCCTCACCGCCTGCCCAGCACTCCCAACCAATGGGAGTTGCCGCCCTCCTGGCTTGCAGGCTAGACTGGGTTGGGCTGGGAGCAGGACGCCTGGGTCCCTGGGAGGTGGAGGCCTGACTCCTACCGGGCTTCTAGCTGGACTGAGTCTGCCTGGGAGGGGCAGTTTGGGGGACGGGCTGAAGGCCAACCAGAGGTCACAAATGGCATACCCCTGCCTCGGAGCTGGCTGCCTCCCGCTCAGGCGGAGCCAGATCAGGGCCTGAGACTTGGCTCCCAGCCTGTCAGGGCCTGGGGCCCATACGGGGCCTCATCTTGAGTTGGGTGTAGATGGGGGTGGGTCGGAGCAGCCCAGCTGTTTTTCATAGGCCTGACAGGAAATACCATCCCCATCAAGTTCACTCCTTTTGGCAGGATTCAGAAGCAACAGGACGGGGTGCAGGAGACTGAGGAATCGGGAGAGAGACAGACAGATGCTGGGGACGTGGCCTTGGCCCGGTCAGGCCTGGCTCCTCCCTGCATGGCCAGAACTTTTCATATCGCTTAGGCAGGGCCCTTCTGCCCTCCAAACATCAGTTTCCCCATATGCCAAGGCATCTCCCTGAGCTGGTAGACGAGATGGGTTAAGACAGTGTAAGGAACAGGGCAGCAGAAAGACAAGGGTGGTCCCAAGGGGCCCCAGAGCTGCAGTATCCTGACCTTGTCCAGCTCCTCCTGGTTGCCAAAGAGTGGGTGGTAGCGGCGGTACTTGCCCTCACGGTACTTGGCCTCCAGGTGGCACCGCCGGGTGCTGGGGCTGCTGCAGGGCTGCAGGGCCTCACTAGGGGGCACGTTGGCTGCCCAGAAGCGGTTCCCAGCGCCATTCCCCAGCTGTAAGAAGAGCTGCAGGGGTGTGCAGGAGGTCAGACGGGCCAGCTGACAGCCAGGGGCCGTGCCGGGCAGAAACTTGGTTTCTGAGGTTGTTAGGCAAGGGGCTGGGAGAGCCAGGCCATCTGCCCACTTTCCCAGTGGGGAAGGTGAGGACAGCCTGGCCTGCTGGCGGCTGGGGATGCTCCTGCCACCAGAGCTGGGCTCTGAGCCTAGGTCTCAGGCTCAGTGACAGGTCAGGGGGTCAGCAGCCTGACAGGTAGACGCCTCAGGCCCTGCACCTGGTCCCGGGGGCCTTGCTGCTGCCCCACCCAGTTCCACATCTAGAGCTCTGCATTCCTGAGACTATGATAGCCGGGGGTGGGTGCCTAACCTGTCAGCCAATGGGGTAGGCAGGGATTTTGGAAACCTCTCCTATCCCTGACATTCCTCTCTAGGCAAGAGGGATGGGGGTGGATTCTGGGTGAGTGCAGGGATCCAGCATTCAGGAATCAGTTCCTTCCTTCATCCGGCTCCTCCTTCCATAGCCATTTCCTAGGCCCCCCCACCTTGCCTCTTTGTCAGGTCCTGTATGGGGTGCTGGGGTCACAGCATAGAACAAAGCATAACGGTGCCTGCCACTACAGATTCACTCTGTGTCTTCCAGCAAGTTATTTTCTCTCCCCAGGCTTCAAGGCTGTAAACTGGTTATTCTAATCCTAACTCCTGGCTTGTTCTGAAAGTCAGTTAATTAACATATGCAAAGTCCTTAGCACTTATGTGCCAAACACACTGTGGGGAGGTGAGAAAGGGATGTGACACTCCAAGTGCTCTGGAGTTTGCAGCCTGGGTCTAGCCTCCCATTGCAGGTTCTCCCCTGTATCTACCACATATGGGTACCTGGGAGTTTCCAGTACAGGGGCATAAATGTACACGTGTGTGCACACGCAGCATACATACATATACCCACTGGTGCACGTGAGTTCAGATGAAATGAAGGCTGAGGGCCTCTGAGAGGGTGTGCAAGGTAGGGGAGAAGGCCCTGGGTCAGCCAGAAGTGGGATGGAAAGACGCAGGGGTGGTGGTCAATGTGCATTTACAGGGTAATCTCAGATAGATTACAGCCCTGCCCAGGACCTCAGTTTACACATCTATTCAATGGATGAAAGTGAAATAAGATCAGGAGTTAGCAAAATCTTTCTCTAAAGGGCCAAATAGTAAATATTTTAGGTTTTACAGAACACATACAGTCTCTGCTGCATTTTCTTCCCTTTTTTTTTTTTTAAATATAACACTTTAAAACTATAAAAACATTCTTAGCTCACTGGCCAGTTTGCTGACTTTGCCAAAAATTGCTTTTCCGAAATTCCCACCCACTAGATTATCATTAAGGGTCTCTTCTAGCTCCAAGGTGCTGTGGTCACTGAGATAGGGAGGGGGCTGGGAGACCCAGACAGCTGTTGAATGGGGCAGAGCCCAAGTATCAGTGGCAAGCAGGGGCATCCCCACCTCGATAAGTGTTTCTGTCCACACCTTCCTGTCCATCTTCAGGCTCCGCACCTTGGAGACGCCAGCGCCCAGGCCACGGTGCTCCCCTGTAGACACAGCGCCAGACCCAGAATCACCTGTGCCCTCCCCTTCACAGAATCACTTACCCACCCTCAGTGTCCACTGGGACAGGCAGGGATGACAGGCCACAGGCAGGCCCCAGGGGGTAGGCCTGCTGGCAGCTCTGGAATCCAGCCATGCTCTCTTGCTCCCCACAGGGCAGGACTGAGCCCTGTAATCCTCGCCTGGGCTCCTGTACCAGCCCTCTGCAACTGGCTCCCTGGAACCATGCTTGGCCTCTTGCAGGCCACTCTTAACATAGCCCTGCCAGAGGTGATCTCTTTAAAATGCAAATCCCTGACTTCTAATCCCTGCTTTCACCCTCCAGTGGCTCCCAGAATTAGATCACAACTCCTTACCTGCTTCCCCTACATCATCTTTCTACCCAGACTGTCATCGCCCATGTCCTCATGGCCACTCCTTCTTGCCATTCAGATCTCAGCGGGCATGTCACCTCCTCACAGAGGGCCTCCCCAGCACACTTCCCAAGACGTGCTCCTCCACCTGGATCCCCACCTCCAGCAGCCCACAGCCACCACCTGGGCTATGTCAGCTCCCAGGAGGACAGAATCCCCAGCATCTGGCACGCAGTGGCCAAATTGAGTGGCCTTGATTGAGCAGATGAATGAACCCTGGGCTCGACCATCTTGCATTTCATCTTCGTCATCCAGTCATTGAGAGTTTTCCACCATAGATCCTCAACAGCCCTCAAATGCTCACGGCTTCCCCAGGCCAGGCTTCCTCCTCCTCCCTCTCCTGGATCCTATGGCAGTCCCCTCACTGGTCTCTAGTCTTGCCCCTCTAACTCAGTTTCCACCCACCAACCAGAGTCTGACCCACAAATCTGACCACGTCCCTGCCTCCCGTCACCCTCCAGACAAAACACCAGCTCCTCCCTCTGCATGCAAAGCCCTGCCTGGCTCCTGCCAATTCCTCTTGTCTGGCCTCCCCTATTCTTCTGACATCAGAGGAACACCGGACCCCAACAAGCCTGGGCTCAAATCTTGCCAGGTGACCCTGAATAAGCCATTTCCTCTCCCTGTGCCTCCGTGTCCCCACCCGTGATGGGAGAAGTTGAACCCCAGCCTGGCAATGTAAGGACTCAAGGCTAATCACAGGGGAAAGGCCTGGTGTGCAGGAGAAGCCTCATCAATAGCAACTCTTTGACTGCTGTCTCCACTCCAGGCCCTCCCTCCAGATAGGACCCCTGGCATCCCAAATGGCCAACCCCACCACACCTCTGCCTGGTGCCCCAACCCCAGCACACACACCTGCACAGCGCTTGCAGATGACGACACAGAGGTTGATGGAGGCCCAGTCAGGCTGGGGAGCCCCGCAGTCAGCACAGAACCTGTTGGGGACTGCAGCCCAGATGCGCTCAGCCACTTCCGAGGTAGACAGGGCCTCGGCGACAGCTCCCTGCATGGCCTCCAGCCACTGCTCCTTCTCTAGCTCTGAGTCAGCAGAGAAGCTGGGGACACAGGGGTGGGGAGGTTGGTGGGGATAGACTCAGAGGGATTTGGGGGCAGCACGAAGAGGCACAGAATGAAGTGGGGGACAAGGTGTTGGGAGCGCTTAGGCAAAAGAGTGAGGCATCCCATTCTAGTAGGGAGAGTAGGTGTGGACAAAGGCAAGGACACCAGGAACCCAACAGCGTATGGGGGCAGGGAAGCCCAGTGGGGGGCTCTGCCCAGCCTGCGGAATGAAGGCTGCTGGGAAGAAAATGATGCCTGAGCTAAGGTTTGACAGATCAGAAGGGCTGAGCCAGGTGAAGAGGTGAAAGGGCAGTCTAGACAGAGGGAACAGCATGTGCAAAGGGGCAGGATGGCACAGGGGGCATTCCAGGAGACAAGAGGTCAGACTGGCAGAGAAGAGGCTGGAAGACGGACAGGACAGGCCTGCATCAGGCAGAGGAAGTCAAAGTGCACCCTGAGGACGATGGAGAATCCACAGTAAAAGACTCCTCCCATCCCCATCCTCATTCCTACCCCAGCCCCAACTGTGACATGCTCCATGACCTCACCCCACAAAGCACTCCATTGGCCCAGCATACCCAGACACCTGTGGCTGCCATAGCATGCCCTGCTCTTCAGGGTGGGAGGCCCTGGTTGAACAATAAATGATGACTGTCCCTGAAAAAATTTAGTTTTAAAAAGACCCTTCTGGCTCTTTCCCTGCCACCACCGAGTCACACATGTGACCATGAGTCTACTCCACCCATAACCGATTGCCACAACCAAGGAAGGCATCGTTGCTGGAGGTGTGATGGCCGTTAATGCCATCTTATGGAGGTGCTGGAGACCTCCTCCTCCACAACCTAGCACATGCAATTTGCAAAGCTGCCAAAGGTGGAGCCAAGACACCAAGCTCATCTTCCTCTGCTTGCACCCAAATGCAATGAGCCACGCATGCCAGCTGGGGGAGGCCCTTTGTGTAGAACACCAAGTCTACCTCTTTAAGGTTGATGACAACAAGAAACCCGGGAATGGGCAGGCCTCTCAGACTGACAATCAGAGAACGCCCGTCCGGTGGGGCTGTAGCTGTGTGGTAGTTAAGGTCTATGGCAAAGAATCTCAGGCCAAGGATGTCATCAAAGAGAACTTCAAATGCAAGAAATGAGCAAATAAAAACTTCTCTCTCAAAAATAAGGCCCCCCAGCAGTCAAAGCAGTTGGAGTAAAGAGGCTGACAGGCACAGGTGGCCTAAGAGTGAGGAGGCAGGCGCTGGGGCCAAGGGTCCACCAGGCCCGGGCCAGAAGGGTGACGGCAGAGGGATGGGGCCAGATGGGGTAAAAAGGAAAGGCACGGGCCAGGTGCAGTGGCTCACCCCTGTAATCCCAGCGCTTTGGGAGCCCGAGGTGGGTGGATCACCTGAGGTCAGGAGTTCGAGACCAGCTTGATCAACATGGCAAAACCCGGTCTCTACTAAAAATACAAAAATTAGCGTGGTGGTGTGCACCTGTAATCCCAGCTACTTGGGGAGGCCGAAGCAGGAGAATCACTTGAACCTGGAGGCAGAGGTTGCAGTGAGCCGAGATTGTGCCACTGCACTCCAGCCTGGGAGACAGAGCAAAACTCTGTCTCAAAAAGAAAAAAAAAGGAAAGACATGAGTCCTTCCCTCTTGGTCGGGGAGACAGGCCCCTGGGAAGAACAGGGAGCTGAAAGCAGGAGGTGACTACAGCCGTCAGACATGCAGGACAGAGCTCAGCAGAAAGATCCCACTGGAGATAGACACCTGGGCTAAGAGCAGAGAAGCGGGAGGGTTGGGGGTGATGCTAGTGTTTATTGAGCAGTTACTACCAGTATTACAAACACTTCCCCAGGAAACTGAGGCACACAGAGGCCAAGTGATTTCCCAGGTCACACAGCTAGTCAGTGATGGACCCAGGATTCGAACCCAGCCATAGTTCAGTATGTCAGAGGTAGCGGCTGAAGGCCTGGGAGTGGGCAAGGTTGCCCAGGGAGAGGGCAGAGGACAAAGAAAGACACCAAGGGACAGCTAAGATCAAAGGAAACCAAGACGGCAGAGCCTTGGTGGCCTAGAGACAATGACTGAGGAGCAGCCTCATGAGAGACAAGAGCATTCTCCAGGGGTGGTGTAAGCGCAGGGGCAGTGGGTGCAGGAGGCCAGCATGGGCAACCCCTGAGCAGCATGGCGGGCAGGGGAGGACAGCAGTGGCCAAGCGGCACAGTGGAGAGTGAGACCTCTTAGGAGGAAGGGAGATCAGAGTGAGTTAGCAAGTGACGGGAGAGGGGTTCCACAGGTGGGGCAGGGCGGGGCAGGGTGAGGGAACCAATCCCACAGGAAGGGGCAGCCTCCCACGTTGAGCAAAAGGAAAACATTAGGAAGGAGTGAGGATGCCGGTGAGCCAAGAGGATGGAGGGTCACCTGAAGATGCGGTAGGGCGTGGTGAGGTCGAAGCTGCGCCGGTCCACTTCCTTCACGTTGCCTACGCTCATGTCGATGAAGGTGATGCCAATGCCCAGGTGGTACTCCTGGAGGGCGGGTGGGACGGGATGAGGGCAAGGCTTTAGGGGCAGGGCATGAGGCCTGGGACGGGGAGAGGAAGGGAAGGTGGTGCAACTCAGGGACTGGGGGGGTGCCCAGGAGGGAGACAGCGGGGGACATGGGAAGCTGGGCGGGGCAAGGGGCTGCAGGTTCAGGGCCCACACAGCAATGAGCAGAGGTGCGGGGGCGCAGGGGCCAGGGCAGGGACTGGAGGGTGATGCTCAGAGCTTGGGGGAAGTGGTCAGAACTGGGGAAAGCGAGGACACATCCAGGCAAAGGGCTGGGCTCAGTGCAGGGAAAGAGGGAACAGAAAAGGCAGAGCTAAGGTCCTAGGTGACCCTGGGGCAGGGTAGGCGGGCAGGGGAGGGGAGAGGTTCTGTGACCCCTTAGCACCTCTAGATTCTTATAGAGCTGCACTTTGTCCCCGACCACGGCCACATACAGCTTATTCTTGAAGCCACGAAGCTCCAGGCTGCCAGCACGGTCAGGTTGCTCTGAGCCTGGAACTCCCAGCAGATAAGCGCTAGAGAGCCGGGCCCGGGCACGCTGCTCAGCCATGGCCTGCTGCAGGGCCTGCATCCACTCCTTCCGCTCCACTACAGGAGAAGGGTGGAGGAGTAAGCCCAAGGTCGGCCTGGCTTCTCCTGACCCTAGGCTTCTCAGGCAACACCTCCTCCAGAAAGCCCACCCAGATTGCCCCCCTATCATTTTGCTTGACTTCTCTGACTTGAACGAGCTCAGGCTCAATCCTAGCTTTGCCACTGATGCTGGGTAAGTGACCTCACCCCTCCAAGCCTGCTCCCGCTGATTGTGTGGTTCTGAGCTGGTCACAGAGGGTGCCCCCTTCCTCCACCCACCTCACAAAGGGACCACGCCTCCCTGGATGTGATGTGAGACGGCAGATGTGCCATGCTTCTCTTCCCCCTCCTCTGCCCAAACTTCCAGTCTTCTCTACCCACTTCCACACACACACACACACACACACACACACACACACACACACACCACTCCACACTCCCCACCATCACTCTCTGCCCGGAAGGCAAAGGTCCGGTTGTTTGTAATCACTTCAAACTTCTGGTCCCCGATGGCAGCCACGCGGGAGATGCAGGCCACAGAGATAAAGCGCTTAGAGTAAGCGTCCTGGGGGAGAGACAGGAGCTGTATTATGGGACCCAGCCCTCGCTCCAGCCTCAGCTGAAATGAAGGCTGCAGCCCTGTCTCCTGCAGCTGGTCAGAGACAAGACCCTGTGCTGACCCTGACTGCAGCAGAGGGCCAGGAGGACATGGGTTAAGGGGTCAGACTTAGAGCTCTGGCGAGGACTCCTCTGGGGAGGGACGCCACCTCGTTCCAGTGTTGGGGCCAGCCTAGGCTACAGCAAGGTCACGTCAGGACTGAGGCAGGCCTCACCTTGTTACTGTCAAAGTATCGCAGGTGATTAGCATCCAGTCTCACCCATCGTTTCTGATAGATGTAAGATCTGGAGAGGGAGAGGGACAACAGGCAAATGACTGGGGGTGGGAGGACACGTTCCAGGACTACCCCAGCCCTCAGAAGCCACACTCAGAGTGAGGATCAGCCAGGTTCTAGGGAGGAAGGATCCCAAATGGCCATTGGCAAGAAGATGGATTTCACAGCAAAAGTGACTGAAGTCAGACTCAAAGTAGTACATCTATTTTATTTTATTTTATTTTATTTTATTTTATTTATTTATTTATTTTGAGACAGAGTCTCACTCTGCCACACAGGCTGGAAGGCAGTAGTACAGGCCTAGCTCACTACAGCCTCAGATGCCTGGGCTCAAGTGCTTCTCCCACCTCAGTCTCCCAGGTAGCTAGAACTACAGGCATGAGCCACTGCACCTGGCTAATTTTTAAATTTATTTGTAAAGACAAGGTCTCGCTATGTTGCCCAGAGTGGTCTCAAACTCCTGGCCTCAAGCAAACCTCCCACCTCAGCATCTCAAGTGCTGAGATTACAGGTGTGAGCCACCATGCCCAGCGACCTCCCAATTTTCAGGGCAATAAAATGGGTCTGGAGGGCATCATCGGTGGTCACAGTCTGCCTGGAGGGAGACCTGTGCAAATCATCTCAGGCTCTTCTGGCTTTCAGATCCGCCATACCAGCGTCCTGGGGTCCTGGACACTGCCCCCCGCTCCCCCATGCAGAGCACGCCAGGACCCAAGAGGCCTCACTCACCCCTGCGGTGGGTTCTTGTCCAGCCAGCCAGCCTTGATGACTGGTGTGACGGGGGTGGAGCCCCCAGGCGGCCCGTCCATGGGGTGTGGCGCAGCAATTGTGCTGGGCAAGGACAAGCTCAGGCTGCTGGTGTGCCATCCGCCACTAGCGAGAGATGAGGGGATGGGGGGCTGGGCTGAGGAGGCGAAGAGGGGGCGGGCTGGGATTGGGCTGAGCAGTAGGAAGGAGGGTGGCCGGACACTCACTTGGGGACGCCCTCATAGGCGTGGTCATCCTCATCCTCATCCCCTTGGTCATCCCCAGACAGTTCCTCTCCCTCGCTCAGCAGACTGGCCACACGCACGGCCCGTGGGACTCGGCTCACTGGGGACTCCTCCTGCCCCCAAGACCCACTCAGCGTCATCCTTTCCTTCAAACCACAGATCACACCCACCCGGGGCTGCCACAGCCCCTCTGTCCACACAGCCCCGACCCGCACAGCCCAGCACTTTTAGTTCTGTTTCCTCACACTCCCCTCCCCCTGCCAGCAGAGACCACACAGGGACCCAGATCACAGGGACAGGAGAGCCAGTGGCAGACACCGACCTAGGACACAGACAAAAACAGAAAGATAAAGGGACAGAGAAAAAGACTGCAGGCTAGGGAGGCAAGACAGACAGACACGGGAATGCAAGAAGTGAAAGAGAGACAGACACTCTGGGATAAGACACGAGCTCCTGACACAGAGGGTGGGGGGAGGCCACATGCCCACACACATGCAGCCAGGGCCTGGGGGAGGCACACCAGAGCCCCGACCCCTGGCCCAGGGCGCTGTGGCCACACGTGACTCCTGACCCCTGTATGGCAAGAGAGTGAGGTGGGGAAAGGGGAAGCCTCCCGAGAAATGGCTGCCCACTCTCTGTATGGTGGTCCCCAGGATCTGACAGGCAGCTGGGTACCCCCCCAACACACTGACAGGCAGACAGTCCCATGCCTAGCCCCACCTTCTTGGCCATCACTCTGGCTGGGGCCCCTGGCCCCTCGTCTGGGACCTCATCGTAGTCAGAGTCATCTGGTGAGAGAGGGGTTGTGGGGACTCAGGGCAAGGGGCCTGGCCTCCTCTCCTGGGGCACCACACTGGGCTTCACAAAGCCTCCCCCATGCCAAGACCCCCACCCCCACTTCCCCCTGGCTTTCAAAAACAGGCACAGGGGATAGGAAGTGTGATTTATACCCTCAGGCCTCAGGACAGCACTAAAGGGTGGCAGAGGAGAGGCTGGGACACCACAGGGAGGTCTGAGTCAGTGGTGCACCTGGGGGTCAGGGTAAGGACTGTCAAAGGCAATATGAATCAAGAAATGTCGCCAACCCCAGGAAAAGCAAACCACCCAACACCATGGAAAATCAGACCATGGGTAACTGGCAAAGCTGGCCATGGCCCCACACTTAACAGTCAGGAGGCCAGATAGGTGGGCACTGTCTCCATTGTGAGGATGAAGAGAATAGTGCTCAGGGAGGCTGTGACCTGCCCGGGGCCACAGAATGGGCTGGTAGCAGGGTTGCACAGAAGGGAGTGTGATCCTTGCATACCCTCCAGAGGCCTGATCCCAGGGATCCCAGGCCATCCACCCAGAGCCACATCCCCTGGCTGCAGCACTCACCGAACTCCGGGAACAGGCGTACTGGCTTTGGAGGTATCTCTGGGGGGCAGGGAGGTGGAGAGGGGGGCTGGTGAGGCCCCTGGGGGAGGGCAGACAGGGGATCCTCAGGCTCTGGCTGGGGAAGGGATGACAATGGCAGCAACGACTCCTCCTCCTTGGTGGGCAGGCTGGGAACAGAACAAAAGTTGGGCATCACTAAGCAACAGAGCCAAGACTGAAACATACCGAGCCCCCAGCTGACCCGAACTGCAGCAAAACTCAGGCACTACACAAACTCACACAGACAGGAGCCCTCCTGCACACAGCCCTCCTCAACTCATCTCCCAGAAGATGAGTTCCTGGTTCCCCAAAGCCTAAAGGAAGCAGGCACCCTCTTTGACCTGAATGAGGTGGTCACCTATCCCCAGTGCTCTAGCTTTTAGTCACATGTATCCACTGGGTCTCCACATTGAAGGAGGGATAAAGATCAGAATGGGGAGTCAGGGAAGGCTTCGTGGAGAAGGTGATGCTTGACCTGAGCTTTTAAGGGTAAGAAGGCATTGACAGCAAAGAGAAGGGACAGGATTGAAATGAGCTGCAAAGCCCGAGGCACAGACTAGAGCCTCAGAAACCAATTCCTAAGGCCCTGAATTGTGGGTCTCTGTCTCGAGATCACCTTGCTCTTGCCCAGATTTGGATATTCACTACCTCCTGGTGCCCTCAGACTCCTCAAACTCACCTGATCCCACCAGACCCATCTCCCACAACACCAGCACCTCACCTCTGCTACCACTCCCCAAAGAACCCTCCCCTGATTCTCCAAGGCCAGGTTCAGGGCCTCCTGGGCTCTCACAGCCACACAGTGTTCCCATCTGTCTCAGTACAGATCATATTGCTCCTGGCAGGCTGTCTTCTGAAGGGCTTTGGCATCAAGGACATGAATTTGAATCCGGCCTTAGTTTCTTAGTTCTTGTGTGTCCTGAGCTGAGCACCTAGTCCCTCTGAGCCTCAGTTTCCTCTTCTGTAAAACAGGGGCTATATCACTGACCTGGCAGGGTGCTAGAAGGATTAACCAAGACAGGACGTGTCATGTGCCAGCACACAGGATGTGCAGAGACCACAGGCTGGAACAAGGTGCCTGAGCCCTGGAGGCCTGGCCCCACCAGCTGTCTCTGCCACTGTCCTGCAGGGGCCAAGAAGGAGAATCAGGGTGGACGGGCAACTTCTCCCTGGGTTATTTTTGGCCTTGTCTGTTGCCCCAGTGTTCCTGGCCATGGCTGACGGTGTGGGGCTACCATGAAAGCAAGGAGGGGCTGGGAGGAAGTGACAGGGTCTGCCTGGGGTGTGGTCATGATGCCAGGCCTTTCCTCCTGCTGTTGCCTCCACCAATAACACCCTTCTCCCTGTTCTCTGCCTGGGAACATCCATTCGTTTTTTAACTTTTTTTTTTTTTTTTTAAGAGACTGGGTCTTACTCTGTGGCAGACTGGAGTGCAATGGCACAATCACAGCTCACTGTAGCCTCAAACTCCCGAGCTCAAGTGATCCTCTGACTTCAGCCTCCCAAGTAGGTGGGTCTCAAGTGTGCGCTACCATGCCTGGCTAATTTTTGAATTTTTTGTAGAGACTGGGTCTTGTTATGTTGCCCAGGCTGGTTTTGAACTCCTGGCATCAAGCAATCCTCCCACCTCAGCTTCCCAAAGCAATCATTTAACTCTAAAACCACATTTCCCTTCTCTGAAAGTCTTCCTTGACCCTCCTTTATGCTGCTGTCCATTAAGACCTTCATACATGGCCAGACGCGGTGGCTCAAGCCTGTAATCCCAGCACTTTGGGAGGCCGAGACGGGCGGATCACAAGGTCAGGAGATCGAGACCATCCTGGCTAACCCGGTGAAACCCCGTCTCTACTAAAAAATACAAAAAACTAGCCGGGCGAGGTGGCGGGCGACTGTAGTCCCCGCTACTCGGGAGGCTGAGGCAGGAGAATGGCGTAAACCTGGGAGGCAGAGCTTGCAGTGAGCTGAGATCTGGCCACTGCCCTCCAGCCTGGGCGACAGAGCAAGACTCCGTCTCAAAAAAAAAAAAAAAAAAAAGACCTTCATACAAATGGCTGGGTGCAGTGGCTCATGCCTGTAATCCCAGCACTTTGGGAGGCCGAGGTGGGTGGATCACCAGGTCAGGAGATCAAGACCATCCTGGCTAACATGGTGAAACCCTGTCTCTACTGAAAATACAAAAAATTAGCCAGACATGGTGGCAGGCGCCTGTAGTCCCAGCTACTCAGGAGGCTGAGGCAGGAGAATGGCATGAACCCAGGAGATGGAGCTTGCAGTGAGGCGAGATGGCGCCACTGCACTCCAGCCTGGGGGACAGAGCGAGACTCCATCTCAAAAAAAAAAAAAAAAAAAAAAAGGCCTTCATACAAATTATTCTAAATGACATTTTTCAAAGTATCTCCTTTGTGCCAAGATATGAACCCTGACTCCAAAGTTTATGAGCTTCTTAGGACACTTGGCTACTTCCACATCACCTTCTACTATACTTGTCTCTTCTCCAGGTATAGATAAAAGTTAATCAATCCCTTTCCTCTTCTGTGTGAAGAGCTGGCCTTTGACTAGGTTTCTAGCTCTGTTCCCCTAGAAACCTGCAAACAGTGGCATGTCAGCCATGTTACCAGGCAACCACTGCCTTTGGCAGCACGGCCTGCACAGGAATAGCGTCCGGACGGAGAGAAACTATAAGCAGATTCTATACCTGGTAGAGAAACCGGCGCTTTGCTTCGCTCAGTGTGGTGACTTGCAAACTGGGCACATCCCACATAGGGAGTTAAAGCCACACCTGTATGGATGTTAGAAGACTACCGGCCCCTTAGGCAAGAGCTTTCAAAGCCAGGCTGGCTCCCTGTGAGTCACTATCCGCTGTGAGACCCAGTCCTTCACTCCCGAGCTGTCACTTGGAGGGTCACAGAGAATGGCTCCTGGACAGCTGCGTGGGCTATGGCTCGGATTGCTTCAAAGACCCCATGGCAGACGAAAGCCTGCCTCTGCCCTGGCAGCAAGCTGCTCCCCATCCGACGGGCCTCTCTGGGAATCTGGGGCCAAGGGGTGGTCCTGCGGGAGTCTTGAGTCGGAATATACTCTCACAGCTGGACCTATGAAGACCCCCCAGTGGACACTGCACCAGGCTGTCTCTCCTACATGACCTGAGTCCCTTTGGGGCACGGGCAGCATCTGACTTGGTACCCCCGCCCAGTCAGTAGCAAGAGCATGCGGGCAAGGTGGGTGGACAGGTGGGCAGGTAGATGGCAGGTGGAAGGGAAGGCAACGGAAGGGGTGAACGATGACCAGGTGACTGAGGGGAGTGCCTGAAGGCCCAAGAGCATGACCTGGGGTGCTGGCCCCAGTTGGTCACCTGCGATTCCCTTAGAGACTTTTTTTTTTTTTTTGAGACGGAGTCTCGCTCTGTCACCCAGGCTGGAGTGCAGTGGCTGGATCTCAGCTCACAGCAAGCTCCGCCTCCCGGGTTTACACCATTCTCCTGCCTCAGTCTGGGACTACAGGCGCCTGCCACCTCACCCAGCTAGTTTTTTGTATTTTTTTTTTTTTAGTAGAGACAGGGTTTCACCACGTTAGCCAGGATGGTCTCGATCTCCTGACCTCGTGATCCGCCCGTCTCGGCCTCCCAAAGTGCTGGGATTACAGGCTTGAGCCACCACACCTGGCCTCCCTTAGAGACTTCTTGACGGGCAGATCAATCCATCACTGCTACCTCCCAGAGCCCAAGAGGAAGGGGCCTTGGAAACCCAGCCTGGGATCGGCAGAGAGCAGAATTCCAAGCTGTCAGGCCAGGGCCAGTCAGACCTCAGTCCAGGAAGGTGGGGATAGGTGCCATCCCTCCAATGCCAAGCAGGATTGAGGGAGCCTGGCTCCCAAAGCTCCCCCAGGTCTGAGGGCCAGAGCTGAGGGGAATGTGGTAGCCATAAATAAAAACTGCCCACCTGCTTGTCCTCATCCCTGGGGTCCAGCAGCATCAGCCCCCTTCCTCTGGCACCACAGTGCATCTCCCGTCACTGTCCTGATCAGCTGCAAGGGGTCTATCCATCTCAGGCAGCAGGCGGGTTCCCTGAAGCAAGCTCCACACCCTCCTTCCTCATTGGGGTATCTCCAGCACGCAGCAGGGACTTACAAACGCCTGGATTCATTAACTGTGTGTATGTGTGTCTACGTGTGTATGTTCTCAGACATTTTCTCAGCACTTGACATGGATTCTTCATTCATCTACTCACAGCGCTCTGTAAGGTAAGGCTCATCATGATTCCACTTTACAGAGGAGGAAACCAAGGCACAGGGATGCTAGGTTATTTGTTCTTGATGCCACAGCTGGGATTTGAACCCTGGCAGCCCAGAACCAGAGCTGAGCAAACGAGGCCATGCCAGGGTCCCAGGGCTCCTCTGAGGCCAGCCTCCTCCCATGGGCAGCCAGGTCCCAGGACCCATCTGAGAGGGAACACATCACTGCCCTGCCACGACAAGAAGGCAGAGGGAAACCGATGCATAGGGCTGCTCTCCCAGCAGAGCTTTCACAGGGAAGGGACCGTGTCTCATGAAGGTGGAACAAAGGGACCTCTCAGAAGCATCTGGGAAATTCTAGCCACCTTCTCCAGGAAGTCTCCTGGCTGCTCCCTGACTGCCTGCTTACCACAGGGTATCAGGGCACTGCTGAGTCAGGACAGAGCCCAGGAAAGGAGAAGTGCTTTCAGGAAGGCATAACATGTGGGAAAACCCCAGGGAGAAAGCAGTGACCCCCTACCGAGAACAGGGCCCAGAGAATGCCCCCACCATAGCCCAAGTCCCAGCCTCTCACTGCTTGCACCCCTTAGAGTAGGCCCCGTTCCAATCACGAGGTCCAGCTGAGGCCTGGCTTGGATGTCACCCACTGACTTGTCACCCACTGGACCACGTCCTCAATGGCACCACCTCCAAGCCTTCACACAGTTTCATCCTCTTCTGCCCTCTCCCTCCCAAAGCCCACAGAAGCCCACCTCCACCTCAAAATGCAGCTCAGCCAGACTCCCCCTCTAGGCAAGCTCCAAGATTCTCCCACAGAGCTGCTCCCCACTCACCCTGCACTGCAACTCCCTGCTCCTTCAGTCTTCTCTCCTCTACCCAAGAGGCATGTGAACCCACGTGCTTACCCACTATTCCCAAGAGACTAGGCACCCCGGGCAGCTAAGGGGCTGGTTCACCCCAGCCTGGGCCCTCAGCTTGAATCTATTTTATTTTATTTTATTTTATTTATTTTTTTTTTTTGAGACGGAGTCTCACTCTGTCGCCCAGGCTGGAGTGCAGTGGCCGGATCTCAGCTCACTGCAAGCTCCGCCTCCCGGGTTTACGCCATTCTCTCGCCTCAGCCTCCCGAGTAGCTGGGACTACAGGCGCCCGCCATCTCGCCCGGCTAATTTTTTGTATTTTTTTAGTAGAGACGGGGTTTCACCGTGTTAGCCAGGATGGTCTCGATCTCCTGACCTCGTGATCCGCCCGTCTCGGCCTCCCAAAGTGCTGGGATTACAGGCTTGAGCCACCGCGCCCGGCCAGAATCTATTTTATAGAATCAGAGAAAATACACACAGCAGACCTCATGCCTGGGGGTTAGGGGACATGGAGGGTATGCAGAATGCAGAATGCAGAATGGGTAAGAGGAGGGTGCAGCTTGTGCAGAAGTCGAGAGGCAGACCATGGACCTCCCATCCTCATTGGGGTATCTCCAGCACTCAGCAGGGACTTACAAACACCTGGATTCATTAACTGTGTTTGTGCGTGTCTACGTGTGTGTGTTCCCGGGCATTTTTTGAGCACTTGGCATGGATTCTTCATTCATCTACTCACAGAGCTCTGTAAGGTAAGGCTCGTCATGATTCCACTTTACAGAGGAGGAAACTGAGGCACAGCGCTGTTGGGTTATTTGTTTTTGATGCCACAGCTGGGATTTGAACCCTGGCAGCCCAGCACCACAGCCGAACAAACAAGGTCATGCCACGGTCCCAAGGTTTCTCTGAGGCCAGCCTCCTCCCACGGGCCACCAGGTCTCAGGACCCATCTGAGAGGGAACACATCACAGCCCTGCCCACGGTCACCCTCCTCTTACCCATGACCACATAGTTCATTGTATAAACCAGAAACACTTCTAAGAGTTAAAAGAGGCACTATTAATAAATATGTCAGGGCAGCAGGCATAAACAGGGTCTGTCCCAGGTCAAATGAGATATGTAATTACTCAATTAACCAGAGACAGGGCTTTGGAGCCAGGCGGACCTGGGCTTGAACCCAGCTCAACCACTCATTGGTTTGGGACCTTGAGTAAGTCCCTTCCTTTCTGAGCCTCAGTTTCCTCGCTAATCTGTCTCCAGGCTTACTGATAATTCAGTAAAGGAGGGCCACTTGCACATGGCATCAGCAGAACCTCTTCAACTTGAAGGAGACCCAGGCCCTACAGGCTGAGCCAGGAACCAGCTTCATAGCCTTAGCGGCCTCTGATGCCGTCTCCTTCTGCTTCACCCCCAACCCTTCCTATCTTTCTGTCTACACCAATCTCTGGCCGAAAGAACCAGGTCTCACTGTGACAGAAGGAAGGCCACAGAGTGGAGCAGTCTGCATATCTCAGGCTGACCCTGGACTCACCCTGATACTCACACTCCAGCCCTCCTTGACTGAACTGCAGTCTATCAGTGCATACTTACAGGCCTTTGATACCCTGTTCCTTCCACCTGGAACACCCTCCCCTGCCTACTCGTCCTACAAAAAGCCCAAATCATACATCCATCCTCCCCACTATTGCATGCCTCCCCTTACATCTCAGGCTGATATGGGGCCTCCCTGGGGCTCCCCACAATTCCGATCACTCAGTATAGTCATATCAGTCAATGTGTGCTTCACTGAACTGCCTCAGAGGACTGAGGACCCAGACCTAACCCCATCCTACAGTCACCACCTCCCCACAAGATGTCACACAGGTCTTGGAGGGACCTGGCCCAATCCCAGCCCCTGGACTCTCACTATCAGGGCTGCGGGCCCAGTGATCTGGGGACATCTGTGTCCCACCCTGATGTCCCCTTTCCACAGGGGTAAACTGTCCTGGCTGCCCGCTTCCTCAATCATGCTCTGGACTCTCAGGGGCCCAGGCCTCAGTCCTATGCCTCCTGCTTCCTCTGTGGCTTTGTCCTTCCTCCTCCATCATGAACTCAAAGCTCATCCCCTCCAGCACTCTCCTGGTTCTGCTCTGCTCACTTCTGCCCCAGCATAGACAGCATAGACAGCCCTTCCTAGGGTCTCACCTGCTAGAATGGGATGTCCACAGCCTGCCTCTCTCAACTTCTGCACAAGCCGGGAGCCCCTAGGGCCAGTCCTCTCCATGCCACCAGCAGTTCCCAGCACAGACGGGACTTTCAGTAAGTGTGTACTGAATGACCACCACCCTACTCGCATCCTCATCACTGGAGAAGGTCAGCAGCTCCCCAACCTCTCCACACGGCAGCGCCCAGTTAACCTGGAGCCCATCCTCACAACTGCGCCTTCACCCAGCTCTCAGCACTTCTCCCTGGGACAACAGCTACCACTCGCTAAGCACTCACCATGTGCCAAGCATTCTGCTGGGGGCTTTTTTTCTGCGTAATGACCTGGGATTATTAACTCTGTTGTGCTCAGGACATGCCTCCTCCTCCAGGAAGTCCATCAAACCGCTCCCTCCTCTAAGCCCACACAACCTGTTTGGCCTTCCACCACCAGACCTACACTCAGCTTCCCCACTGGCCAGCCCTGCTGTCTGGGCAGGAGGTGGCAGAGGTCCCTTTCCCATGGTAGCTCTAAGAACTTCCCAGGCCTGGCCCTGTGCTGGCTCCTGAGGGCAGCAGCGGGAGGAAGTTTAGTCCTCAGGGAGCTCACAGAAGTACTGAGCCCTTCCTGGGTCCAGCCCAGGCCTGGCCTGGCAGAAAGAGCAGGTGCAGGTATCTGCTGGGCCCTATGGAAAAGATGAGCCAAGGGCACAGGACAGGGTTAGAGAGTGCCAGGTGTGTGGATAGGACTTGGTTAGAGGTCTATGTCCCCAGAAACCCAAGCACAGGATTGTTGAGTTCATTAGGAATCCACGGTAACTGAGCAAAGGGGAGACCAGCCCCCACACTCCATAAGCACCCACTACAGCACCAGTCCTGGGGAGGAGGGCTAAGAAGCACACCATCTCCCCATCACCCCGGTCTGGGGGTGGGAGGTTCAGAATCACAGCACCCTTGAACTTGACAGTGAAATAAGCCAAACTAAGCCTCCCTGAGGGAACCCCCAGAGGGGTGCAGGGAGCTGGAAGCAGAGAAGTAAGGCGATCAGCGCCAGGCCCCCAAGGGGCAAGAACCCCAAAGAGGAGCATTCTGTGGGGTAGAGTCTGAGAAAAGCCCAGAAAACAGGCACCGTGGGCTCCTGGTGGACCCAGGAGAGGCATATGGGGAGGTGGAGACCTAGAAAGCCCAGGGGAGAGGGAGGGATGAGACAAGGGGAGAAAAGGAAAAGGCAGGAGAAAAAGAGAAGAAGTGGGGAAAGTGAAAGAAGACAAAACTCTAAGAGAAAAAAAGAGAAGGGGAGGAGAGCAGCACAGAAAACCAGGCCAGAGGTGACAGACAGGGACTTCAGCCCTCCCAGGGCCTCCCTCCTACCTGCCGACAGCAACAACAGCAACAGCAGCCCCTCGCTTACCCTCAGATGCCTGCTGGGTCTTGGGGCTGAGGACTCCCACAGCTCTGGCCAGGCAGGCTGCGTATGCCCAAGAATGTCGTGGACCTGCCCGTGTAAGCCTGGGTCCCGCCTGGGCTGGTCTCCCAAACAGCCTGGCCCCTGGTCCCTGGGTGGGTCTGAGGCTGCGTTCTCTTGGAGGTTTTGGGGCCCAGGTGTGGCTTTGCACCTGTGATTTATGTCTTTAAGTTTTATGTTGTGCGTGTGTGTTTCTGTGTATAACTGTGGATCTGTCCAGGAGGGAAGAGGACAGAGAAAGAGAGAGAGAGAGAGGAGAGAAAGGAGGGAGAGAGAGAGAGAGAGAGAGAGAGAGAGAGAGAGAGAGAGTGTCTGTCTGTCTGTGTGTGTGTGTCTGTGTGTATGTGCGTGTGTATGTCTGCACCCAGCTCTGGTCTCCTAGAGGCTTCCTGCTTTCTGTCTCCCCCACCCCCTATAGCCGTGGCCAACACACACACTTCCTGAAAACACTGAGAAAGCGAAAAGTCACCCAGAATCCCCCGGGGCAGACACTTCCTCCCCGCCCCCAGCCTGCACCCCCACCCAACCTGGGATGAGAAAACCGACAGTGTCCACTGGTCTTGCAGGCCCTCACAGGGTGGATGCCCAGGAAGTCCTGACTGACAAGTCCTGGCAGTGGCCTCTCCACCACTCCACCCGCATAAGGAGACACAAAGAGGCTAGGAAAGAGGCTCTTTGAAGTGTGCAAGTTCTGGCCTGGCAACAAGTGACCAGCCTCCAGGAAGACCAGGGATTGGCTGGACTGCGGGGCAGTCAAGGGCACAGGAGGAAAGCCTGGCAGTGTGGCTCCAGCTGGGTAGCTGCCTTCTGGGCACACACTCCCACTTCCTGAGGTGCCTCCAGGCATCCAGGTATCAGAGAGGGACACCAAAGGCCGGAGCAAGCTGGGAGGGGATCTGCAGCATGACCCTGGAACCTCACATCAGAAATGACCCCTCTGCCACCCTCAGGGAAGCTAGTTCACAGGGCTCATGTCTGCAGCACTTAGAGCTGAGTAGACCTGACCTGAAGCCAGGAGGCAGGGTCTGGACACTGGCTTCCCCTCTGCCGGGCTGGGTGACTCTGGGCAAGTTTCTCAGCATCTCTGGAAACCTCAGCAAGTTCCCTACCACGAGCTTAAATTAATGGTAGGGGGCCGAGTGTGGTGGCTCACACCTGTAATCCCAGTGCTTTGGGAGGTTGAGGCAGGAGGATTGCTTGAGCCCAGGAGTTCAAGACCAGCCTGGGCAACAAAGGGAGACCTCGGATTTACAAAAGATTTAAAAATTAGCCAGGTGTGGTAGCACACACTTGTAGTCCCAGCTACTTGGGAGGCTGAGGTGGGAGGATTGCTTGAGCCCAGGAGTTCGAGGCTACAGTGAGCTATCATGGCACCACTGCACTCCAGCCTGGGCAACAGAGCGAGACCTAGTCTCTATTAATAATAATGACGATTATAATAATGGCAGGGGGTGCAGACTCTGGGGGTGATGTAGAGTCCCCCCAGGCCAGGCAGAATGATGAGACTGGTTCTGAGAGTCCTGGGCTGTGCCAGGGCTGGGAGGAGGAAACTCCATCCTTGCTTGTTTCTGATTTGCCTAAACCTTGGTCTGTGGCCTAGAACCCTGTTGTAGCCTCGTCCTTCCCACCTGTCTCCTCTGAAGACCTCTCCCTTCCTAAAACATCTGGGATGACATAGGTTGGGTTGTAGGATGGGGGACAGGGAGCTGGGGCAGTGAGCTCAGGGCCCTATGGCCCAGCTGTGCTGAGGGCACTCACTGGGTGCTGAGTCACATGCATGTTTACCCACATGCACCCCAAGCTCAGCACATGCCAGTACACAAGCTCACGTTGGCATTCATTGACTCACCCACACGATATACTTCCCAAGGGCCTATTAGGCACCCACAACTGTTTTAGATGTTGGGGATTCTGCAGCAAACAAAATTGACTAGGATCCTGGCCCCAGTGGAGCTGCCATCCTAATGGGCTCACCCTCTTGGCAGCACATGTACACACACATGCACACACTGGCTCAAGCCTGACAGTGCACAAATAACACAAATGCCATGTACTGCTCAGACAGCACGTGCACACCCACAGATGTACTCACACACTGTTGGGGTCCCCACCACAGCAGTAATGTGAGCACGAAGGTCCTAATAAACTCACATACACACCACTCCATGTCACCACTGAAACTGCACAAATCCTTACATGCTTCTACATCTTAGTAGCACACACTCTCAGAACCTGTCTGTGTAAATGCACAGACATTCTACCACCCTGACAGCTTGCACTACCACCCACACCCATCCGTATGGGTGCACACACAGACTGGCCCAGACACGCCTCACACTGACTCAAGACCCTGCGAGTACATACATGCACACGCATCCACCCCCAAACTCCACTGGGGAGCCTGGAGATGACCGGCCTCAGCCACCACATGACCTTGCGTGAAAGGCCCTAAGGTTGAGAGAGTGAGTTCCCCATCACAAGGGGTTGCAAGCAGCGGTAGGAAGGCCATGTCATAAGACACTATGGTGGAACTCCCACAAGGCGGGAGTGGGCAGGAGCAGTGTTCTTCTACATGCCATGGAGCTGGGGGTCACAGGAAGGGACTGAGAAGGGACATGGTGGCCAGTCAGGCTCCGTGTTGGCCCCCAGCCTGATCACTACAGTACTCACTCTTGGCCTGGTATACACACATGAGGCTCTATCTGCTGTGAGTTTTTCCTACCACAGGGCTTTGAAGACCGTACACTCTCTGAGTCTCTCTCTCTCTCTCTCTCTCTCTCTCTCTCACATGCAGAAGCACGGCCACTAGAGGGCGCAAGGGCACCAGGAAACTTCTTTCTGAGCTTCCCTCCAGGTTCCTGGAGAGACCCTATACCTGTTACCAGTTGTGTGAACCCAGAGAGAGCATGTAGTCTTTTTGTGCTTCCACGAATCAACCCTCAAAACACCACAGCACTAGCTTGGTCTTCAGGTCCCCCTGACTTAACGCTCCTCCCTAGGTGGGAAGAATCTCCCAGACCCTCCCCATAAGGCCCCCTGAATATGTCCTTGGTATCGATCCAGCCAGGGCCCCCTCCCCGCTCTCCCTCTGATTCGTTCATGTCCTGCATGAAGCCAGCACACAAATCTCCCAGAAGGTCTGCTGCAGGGATCATGGAGACCATGGAAGCACAGAGCCCAGCAGAGTGCCCAACAATAAACAAACAGGGACCAGGAGACCTCTCTCCACACACCCCTTCCTCCTCCAAGAAGCCTTCCAAGATTAGCCTGACTTCGCCCAAGTGTTCCACCAAATCTCCCTTACCCCAAACACATATCTACCCTGTCTGCGGATGCTCCCTGACAGCCGGGCACCCCAGCACATGGCAGGAAGGGAGGGGGTCTGTGAAGGAGATTAACATGGAACATCCACAGGAGACAGGGGAAACTCAAGAAAACACAGGGTACCAGAAGCCCCGGAGGGGAAACAGTTCTGAGGAGGGAGGGCATGCCGGATGAGGCCTGAGAGTGTCCCAGGATTTGGTGACATTTGGCAGTGGGAGAAGGAGAAAGGGTGTGAAAGAGCATAGCACCAGGACCTGGGCAGTCCCCTCACCCCCAACCCCACCCCACAGCTTTCCGTTTCCTCCACATGTTGCCTCTTGATGTCCAAATGCACCCTGATGCCCGGCAGTATCTCACACTTGCCAGGCCCCAAGCTGAACTCGACTTCCTCTCAAATTCACTTCTGTCCTGGGGTCTCTGGATCAGTGATGGCATGACTGTCCACCCAGCCACCCCAGACGGAAACCTGGAGGCCTCACTGGCACACGCCCAGCAGCCCAGGCACTGCGCTGAGTACCTGGACAGCTCTCCCCTCCTCCCGAGTCACCGGGCAGCTCTCCCATCCTCCAAGCTTTGCACACGCTGTTCCCCTGGCATTCCGAAGCGCCTTTCTTACCCCAGCACCAAAGGCCACAAACTCCATCTACCCTCTGGGATCCTCTGCTTGTGTGCCTCCCACCCTGGGTGGCATCCACTCACCTCAACAGCAGGCGGGGGGGTCCGGTGCGGGGCGGCACGGGTGGAACACTCAGCTCTGCCAAATGCCGCTTAGCCGGCAGTGGGGGCAGCACAGGGTCTGGGGCAGCTGTGGACGGAGTGGTGAAGCAGGTGGGCGGAAGGCAGCTCCTCCGGGGTGGGATGGGTGGGGCCATGGGGAGCCCCTCATCCTCTGTAGCAGTGGGCAGCAGCTCGGGTGGAGTGGCGGGTGCAGGTGGTGAGCGGAAGATGTGGCGCTTCATGGGCACAGGCCGTGGGGTGGGGCGGGGTGCAGGGGCTGGTGGGGTATGGGCACGGAGCAGGCCAGCCAGGATGCGGCGGCGGTGGCCAGGGAGTAACATGCCCATGTCCATCAGGCGGGCGTCGCTGAGACCTTGGCACTCAGTGGCCCACACCAGGCCATGCTGCTCAAAGAGCCCCGTGTACTGCTCCAGGTGCAATGCCTGCAGCCACTCGGCCACCGACAGTGCAGCATCCCCAGCCTCTGCCATGGTTCCTGCCAGCGGAGGCCTGACTGGCCTGACTGTCCAGAGCTAGAATAGACAGACAGGCACAGGTCAGAGGCAAGGCTGCCGAGGAGAGGTCCCCTCACCAGCAGCCGGCATGGCTCTCTCAAGCCATAGATTCAAGTTCTGTCCTGGAGCTTCCTCCCCTGTGCTCCATGTGCTAAGCAAGGCCAGGTACTGCCAGGTCTCTGAACACACAAGCTCTTCTCTCTGCCTGAACCTCCTCAACCTTTCCCCTGTGCTATCCCAGCATCCAGCTCACGTTTTCTTCTCTAGGAAACCCTCCATGATCTCTGGGGTTGGTACCACCCCACACCCCAACACACAGCCTTGGCCACTGCCGCGAGAATGGCCAGTGGCATGATTGGTGCTGTGTCTCGTACCTCCTCCCCACTGCCCTCTGCAAGACCCAGGGCAGGGCCAATTCCCTCTGAGGCACCAGTTCCCAGTGAGGGCCAGGCCAAGGGCTTAGTGAGCATTGAAGTATACCACTGCTGGTCCCTCCTGCAAGCCCAGTCTAGGAGCTGAGACTAGCCTCCCCCTACCTCCATGCCCCTGGAGGAAATGAAATGCTGTGGGAGGTGAGTAAACCCAGCATCACATGGCCTCTGGGGGCCTGGCCCTGGAATTGGGTAAACCCTCCCACTAAGGTCATTCATCCATTTGTTCTTTCAAAATAGCCTGGCACTAGGCAATGGGGACTCAGGCTCTACCCCTGCACCCTGTAATCAAGAGCTCCTGGCCTGGTGGGAGTCAAGAGGTGATATGAAGAGAAGGTGACCAGAAGAGATGATTAGCAGATCAAAGGGAAAAGTAATCTGATCATCTCCACAGACACTAAAGAGGCATATGATAAAACTCAATATCCAGCTTACTTAAACAAAAATCTTACTAAAACAGAAATAAACTGATACCTTCTTAAATGAGAAAAGGATATCCATTTTACTGTTGTTATTATTATTCCTCACATTGCCCTGAAAGCTCTGGACAACAAAAATAAACAAGAGGTATTAAAATCAGAAAGGAAGAGATAAACTATCCATTTGTTGCCAATAATATGAGTGTTGAGTTGGAAAGCCCAAGAAGCTCAACTGAGAAACTATAACAACCAGGAAAGACTTTAGTAAGATAGTTGGGTTCAAAATTAATATAACAGACTGGCCGGGCACGCCTGTAATCCTAGCACTTTGGGAGGCCGAGGCGGGTGGATTGCCTGAGCTCAGGAGTTTGAGACCAGCCTGGGCAATACAGTGAAACCCCATCTCTACTAAAATACAAAAAATTAGCCAGGTGTGGTGGTAGGCGCTTATAGTCCCAGCCACTCGGGAGGCTGAGGCAGAAGAACTGCTTGAACCCAGGAGGCAAAGGTTGCCATGAGCCGAGATCATGCCACGGCACCCCAGCCTGGGCAATATAGCAAGTCTCTGTCTCCAAAACAAAACAAACCAAAACAAAAAACAAACAAAATTAACATAACAGAAATCAACATTTATAGGCAATAAACAGGTAGAAACCAGGATGAAAGACTCCATTTACAAGAGCATCACAAAATAGAAAACACCAAGAATAAACTTCCTAGGAGATAAACAACAGCAATAGGAAGAAAAATTGGGAGTGTTACTGAGGGACAAAAAGAAGACCTGGACAAATGGCACAGCATAGTAAGCTCTGGATAGAAGACAACATAAAGAGATTAATGATGTCTAGGTTACTTTATAAATGTACACAATCCAATTAAATATGTACACATAATTTGTTTTGAAGCTAAACAAGCTGATTTGAAAGTTCATATGGAAAAATAAACAAGCAGGAAGAGTCAGGAAAATTCTGGAAGCAGGGGTGGAGGGCAGGGAGGGTAAACAGTAGGAGTCAACCTCACCACATGTTAAAACATATTATAAAGCCATAATGATTAAAACAGTATATGGTTACAGTTCGTGAACAGAACAATTAAACAGAACAAAAAGTTCAAAAGTAAACCCAAATACATATACAAATTTAGGATACACTAAAAGTAGCCTCTCAAACTTGTGGGGAAACAAGCAGTTATTAAGTTGCTGGGACAGCTGTAGAGCGCTCTCAAAAAAAACTAATGTGGATCCCTATCTCACACTTTACAACAAGAAAAATTACAGCTGAATCAAAGATTTCAGTATTTTAAAAAACCACGGCCGGGTGAGGTGGCTCACACCTATAATCCCAGCACTTAGGGATGCCAAGGCAGGCAGATCCCCTGAGGGCAGGAGTTTGACCAGCTTGGCCAACATGGCAAACCCTCGTCTCTACTAAATACAAAAAAAATTAGCAGGGCGTGGTGGCAAGCACCTGTAATCTCATCTACTGAGGAGGCTAAGGCAGAAGAATCGCTCGAACCCAGGAGTGGAGGCTGCAGTGAGCTGAGATCACTGCACTCCAGCCTGGGCAACAGAGAGAGACTCTATTTCAGAAAAAAAATAAAAAATAAAAAATGAAAGGATTGACAAAACCATCTTAGGGCTGAGTATGGTGGCTCATGCCTGTAATCCCAACACTTTGGGAGGCTAAAGCAAGAGTACTGCTTGAGGTCAAGAGTTTAAGACCAGCCTGGGCAACACAGAAAGACTCTGTCTCTACAAAAAAAAAAAACACCTGAAAATTAGCCAGTTGTGCACTTGTGGTCTCAGCTACTTGCGAAGATGAGGTGGGAGAATTGTTTGAGCCTAGGAGTTCGAGGCTACAGTGAGCTATGATCACACCACTGCACACCACTGCACTCCACCCTGGGCAACAGAGCGAGACTGTCTCTAAAAAAAAAAAATAATAAAAAAAAAAAATCATTTCAGAGAGTCAAAAGCCTTTTGAAAATGAAACAAAACGGCCGGGCGCGGTGGCTCAAGCCTGTAATCCCAGCACTTTGGGAGGCCGAGACGGGCGAATCACGAGGTCAGGAGATCGAGACCATCCTGGCTAACACGGTGAAACCCCGTCTCTACTAAAAAATACAAAAAAAAAACTAGCCGGGCGAGGTGGTGGGCGCCTATAGTCCCAGCTACTCGGGAGGCTGAGGCAGGAGAATGGCGGGAATCCGGGAGGCGGAGCTTGCAGTGAGCTGAGATCCGGCCACTGCACTCCAGCCCGGGCGACAGAGCAAGACTCCGTCTCAAAAAAAAAAAAAAAAAAAAAAAAAAAAGAAAATGAAACAAATCCAGAAGGCACACAGAAAAGACTGAAATATTCAACTCTACAAAAATCAAGCACTCTTGCATGGTAAAAAGCACCATAAGCAAAGCCAAGAGCTAAACAACAAACTAGGGGATATCTGCCACTCATATTCCACACAAAGGGCTCATTTTCCTCAAAGCTGAAAAGCATGCAGAAATAAGAAACGAATCAATCATCTAACAGAAAAATGGGCAAAGAGTATGAATGAAAAAATTTACAGAAAGGAAAATATAAATGGCTCTTAAATATCTGAAAAGGAACTTAACCTCCCCCACACTAGGAAATATGAATGTAAAATATTCTGAAATACTGCTTTCTACCTATCAGACTGTCAAAGAGCAATAAAGTTGGAAAATACAGGCACTGGTAATGGGGTAGGGCATCCCTTCCCTGGCCGTGGAACGCCTGTAGGCGTGAAAGCCCTAAGAGATGCGGATGTCTGGGCTGGGCGCGGTGGCTCACACCTGTAATCCCAACACTTGAGGTCGGGAATTTACATGGTAAAACCTCATCTCTACTAAAAATACAAAAAGTTAGCCAGGCATGGTGGCAGACACCTGTAATCCCAGCTACTCAGGAGTCTGAGGCGCAGGAGAATCGCTTGAACCCAGGATGTGGAGGTTGCAGTGAGCCGAGATTGCACCATTGCACTCCAGCCTGGGTGGCAGAGACTTTGTTCCCCCCGCAAAAAAAAAAAAAAAAAGCAAAAAAAAGAGATGCAGATGGTTGACCCAGCCACCCATAGGCACTTAGCCTGCACTTTTACTGGCACCCGCCAGAATTGACATATATAGAAGGTTACTGGCTGCAGTGCCTCTAATGTTTAATAGCAAAAGAATGCAAATAACCAAAATGGCCACCAATGGGAGACTGGTTAACTAAATTATGGTATAGTTGTGCAAAAGAACACTGAGCGGCCATAAGAATGAGGAAACTCCTTACATATTGGCATGGGATGATCTACAAGATACACTGTTAAACGAGTAAAGAAAAGTGCAGAACAGTTTGTATAACATTCTCTCTCTGTGGAAAAAAAAACAAGGGAGAGCATGGAGCAGTGTGCAGCTACCGGTAAGTGAACAAAGCATCTCTGAAAAGACACATGGGGGCAAGGTGACAACAGTTACCAGCTTCCTCCTAGGAAGAAAACTAAGGCCTGAAGGGACAGGAGGGAACAGTGGAAGATCCAGAGTTCATAGGGCCTGAAGTTCATGGAGCCTGAAGCTTACACAATTTAGGTGCCCTATGATATGGTTTGGATGTTTGTCACCTCCACATTTCATGTTGAAATATGACCCCCAATGTTGGAGATAGACCTAGTGGGAGGTGTTTGGGGTCAAGGGGACAGATCCCTCATGAATAGCTTGGCGCCCTCCCCACATTAACAAGTGAGTTCTCACTCTATTTGTTCACATAAGAGCTAGCTGGTTAAAAGAGCCCGGCTTCTCTCTTGCTCCCTCTCTCGCCATGTGACATGCCTGCTCCTGCTTCGCTTTCTGCCCTGACTAAAAGCTCCCTGAGGCCTCACCAGAAGCTGAGCAGATGCTGATGCCATGCTTGTACAGCCTGCAGAGCCAAGAGCCAAATACACCTCTTTTCTTTATAAATTACTCAGGGTATTCCTTGATTGAAATGCAAAACAGACTAACACACTCCTTAAGAGCATCTCACTTTTGCAAAATTCACAAAAACACATGACCACATGCACACACTGTTTACATCCTGGAAGGAGCCCTGCACCTCAAACTCCAGCTTCCCTGGAAATCCACCTCTGAAGAGAGGGAGACTTTTCACTTCAACATTATAAAGATGTCAGTTCCTCCAGGGTTAAGCTAAAACTTTAACACCATCCTAACTAAAATTACCAACTGGAATTTGTTGAGACCAGCAGATTCTAAAGTTCATATAAAATGATATTAAAGATGTGTTAAGTGGAAAAGCAAGATGCAGAACAATGTTATGTAAACATCTTGGTTAAAGAAAAAGAAAAAATATACATGTTATATATATATGCAAATATAAACACAGAAAACTGTACGGATATATATGACTGAGTTTGGGGAGGGGAATTGACAGCTGGGAAGACAGGGGACACTATACCCTTCTGTATCTTTTTAATTTTGTATCATTTTCCAAAAACTAAATAAAAATTAAAAGGGAATGTGATAACCATGAATAGAGCCTGAGAATGAGAAAGGGAACAAAACTTGCCAGGCAGGGAGGGGAATCCAATGAGGAGATAACATACACACAGACCCTCAAAATCCAGCCTGCTGGCCCCTGCCTTGTCCCTTTGTCCCATACCCCCTCCCCGTTCCAAGGTTCCAAGGCCTGCTGGGAGGCTCGTAGCAAGCTCTTTGGGCCTCACCCTCTGCCTCTCAAGCTCATTTCTCAAAATGGAAAATGGGCTATCCGGTGTCACTCTCCTTCAAGCCTCCCCCCACCTCAATGTTAAGGCCTAGCATGCCACAGCCAGCCCTGTTCCCACCACTCCATCTCCTGACTCACCAGCTGGGCTGCCAAGGATGCCTGGGTCCTCCCAGAGACAGCAGCTATTCTGAAGGGCTCTTCATCTTGGCCTGAGGCAGAAGCTGCAAGGACGGGGTGGAGGAGAAAGCCCATGAGGCAAGGCCACTATGAGATGCCAGAGAAGGAGAGGGGAAGAGGGAGAGGGACAGGGAAAACGAAAGAAGAAATGGGCACCAGGCACAGTAGCTCATGCCTATAATCCCAGCACTTTGGGAGGCTAACGCAGGTGAATTCCTTGAGTCTATGAGTTCAAGACCAGCCTGGGCAACATAAGGAGACCCCATCTGTACGACAAAAATACAAAAATTAGCCAGGTATGGTAGTGTGTGCCTGTAGTCCCAGGAACTCAGGAGGCTGAGGTGGGAGAATCACTTGAGCCCAGGAGGTGGAGGCTGCAGTGAGCTGTAATTGAGTCACTGCATGCCAGTCTGGGTGACAGAGCCAGACCCTGACTCAAAAAAAAAAAAGAAAAGAAAAGAAAAAAGAGATGGGAAAGAGGTGGAAGAAGAGGAAGAGAAGGAAGAGGGAAGAGGAAAGGATTCAGGGAACCTCATGTTCATAGAAGCTGGCAACAGAAGTCAGACCAGAGGAAGGCCTTCCTGGAGGGAGAAGGCAGACAGACAGGCCTGTCCAGATGTGGGGGCCGCACAGGTGGTAAAGAGGAGTCAGGACTTCCCTACTCTCTGGCCCCGCAAGACCAGTGCTAGGATGTGTATAGGGGCAGACTGTGGAAGGGACAGCCCCAGGAAGGGTGAGGAAGGGACAATGCAGCCCCACGACTAAACAGGTCTCCCTGACACGGAGCCTGTCAGGGGAGGTGGGGGACCTTAGAGGACCCAGGGACACAGGACCCTCTCCATTAAGCCATGAAGTGGCCTAAGGGAACAAGTGGGATAACTGAGTCAGGGGCATGAGACCCCAGGGCGCTGCCCCTAAACATGTAGGGGAGGTTGAGGAAAACAGACCAAAAGGGGATGCTTCCAGGCAGGAGGAGAAAGAATAGGACACCCCTAGGCAGGCCACCACCCTTGCTATGCAGATGGCCAGGGCTCTGTGGGGCTAGTGACCAGTGGGGTGGCATGGACAGGTCTCCCTCCCCAGGGCCTAGAGCAGTCAGGTCTGCCAACACTAGGGTTAACTTCAAAACTGCTGTGCTCTGCATAATGGCTTCAGCAGGTATTCATGAACATTTTACATCTTACAATCACATAAACAGGTATTTATCTTAAGTAAACTCCATAATTATCACTTCCTAGGACAGGGCTAAAACAGGTATATATTTTTTAAGTATTTTATTTCATTTATTTTGAGACAGAGTCTCACTCTGTCGCCCTAGGCGGAGTGCAGTAGCGCAATCTTGGCTCACTGCAGCCTCCACCTTCCAAGTTCAAGCACGATTCTCCTGCCTCAGCCTCCCGAGTAGCTGGGACTACAGGTGTGCACCACCATGCCCAGCTAATTTTTGTATTTTCAGTAGAGACACGGTTTTGCCACGTTGGCCAGGCTGGTCTTGAACTCCTGACCTCAAGTGATCCACCCACCTCAGCCACCCCAACTGCTAGAATTACAGGTGTGAGCCACTGCACCCAGCCTTATTTTACTTTTGAGACAGGGTCTTGCTCTGTTGCCCAGGCTGGAGTGTAGTAGTGCAATCATAGCTTACTGCAATCTCCAACTCCCAGGCTCAAGCAATCTTCCTGCCTCAGCCTCCCAAGTAGCTGGAACTACACGTACACGCCACAGTGCCCAGCTAATTGTGTTATTTTGTGTAAAGACAGGGTCTCGTTATGTTGCCCAGGCTGGTCTCAAACTCCTGGTCTCAAGCAATCCTCCCACTTTGACCTCCCAAAGTGCTAAGATTATAGGCATAAGCCACTGCACCCAGCCCAAAAGTGAGTATTTAAAAAACAACCTTTAAGTAGCTAGCACTTCAGATGAAAGCGTTGGCAAAAATGGCAGTGCTACTCAAACGACAATTTAAAACAAGAAAAGGAGACCACATAAACAGTGCTTACTGCATGCCAGGTATCCAAGCACTTTATATTAACTCATTAAAGCCTCACAGCAGCCCTGGGAGGTACATATGATTGCTATCCCTGTTTAAAGATGAAGAAACTGAGATAAAGGGAGGTTAAATAACTTTTCAAAGCCACACACCTAAGAAGGAGGCAGTATGAATATAGTCTAGCCCTGTGCTGTCCAATAGCAGCAGCCAGCAGTAGCCACATATGGCTATTGGACATTTGAAATGTGGTCCCTGGAATATGATGTGCTAGATTTTGAACACAGTGGATTTTGAAGACTGAGCACCAAAAAAAAAAAAAGAAAGAAAGAAAAAAAAAGAATGCAAAATATCTCAATAATTTCCCTATTGTTTACATGATGAAATATATTAGTAACATTAATTTCACTTGGACAGTTAAAATTGCATTGTGGCTTACATTCTATTCATACTGGAGACTGTAGCTCTCAACTTTTTTTTTTAGACAGGGTCTTGCTCTGTCACCCAGGCTGTGGCACAATCTCTGCTCACCGCAACCTCTGCCTCTTAGGCCCAAGCAATTCTCCCACCTCAGCCTCCCAAGTACCTGGGACTACAGGCTTGCGCCACCATGCCCAGCTAATTTTTCCATTTTTTTTTGTAGAGATGGGGTTTTGCCATGTTGCCCGGGCTGGTCTTGAGCTCCTGGGCTCAAGTGATCTACCCGCCTCCGCCTCCCAAAGTACTGGGATTACAGGTGTGAGCCACCAGCCTGGCCATCAACTCTTAACCACTCTTCACCGCCTCTCAAAACACAAACTGAGGGCCGGGCGCAGTGGCTCATGACTGTAATCCCAGCACTTTGGGAGGCCGAGGCGGGTGGATCACTTGAGGTCAGGAGTTTGAGACCAGCCTGACCAACATGGTGAAATCCCGTCTCTACTAAAAATACAAAAAATTAGCTGGGCATGCTGGCGGGTGCCTGTAAGCCCAGCTACTCAGGAAGCTGAAGCAGGAGAATCGCTTGAACCTGAAACGCAGAGGTTGCAGTGAACCGAGATCACGCCATTGCATTCCAGCCTGGGTGACAGAGTGAGACTCCGGCTCAAAAACGAAACAAAACAAACAAACAAAAAAACCTGAGCACCTGCTATATATAGGCCAGGCACTGTGCTAAAGGTTTAACACAGATTGACAGATGATGGTCCCAACCACTCCCACTGGAATGACAAGGTCTGGGAAACAGAAACTACTTCTCTCCCTGAGAAAAGCCTGGATCCCTACTGGGCCTCTCTCAAGTTCCTATTCCTGCACTAAGGGCATCTGGCTAAGATCAAAGACATGGTGACTCGGCACTGATATCCCTTTGGAACAGCCCTGTTCAAGGCACTGCAAGCATGAACCAGACCTCAGACCTGGACTGGCCCTCCAGGAATCTCAGGCTGGAAGGGATCAGATACCATCATCCAGTGAAAACTCAGGGGGCCCTCAACCAGGCTGGGGTCAGGGAAAGCTTCCTGGAGAAAGCAGCAAATTGAAAAAAGAAGTTCAGAGCAGTGCCCTGCTAAGCCACACTGCAGCCTGAGGCAAAGACAGAATCATCAGTACTAGTCCTCTTTTTATTTAAAATGTTAAATGTTTTATATTTTGCTCATCATGGATTTTTGGCATTAATTTTTATTTTTAAATGGCATTAAATATTATATACCTCGATTACTGACCTTTTTTAAATAAATAGTTATTGCTTTTAAATTTTAGGTATCTTTTGTTTTTTTTTGAGACAGGGAGGGTCTCGCTTTGTTGCCCAGGCTGGAGTGCAGTGGCATGATCATGGCTCACTGCAGCCTCAACCTCCTGGGCTCAAGTGATCCTCCCACCTCCCCCTCCCCAGTAGCGGGGACCACAGGATCTCGTGACCAAACCCAGCTAATTACTGAGTTTTTTGGTACCCCCTCAAATTCTGCAACAGAGGCAAGTGCCTCACTTGCTCTACCCTAATCCAAGTCCTAGTTTGGAGGTTTAAGCCCCTCAGCTGCTATGACACATCACTGAGTCCTCATCCTCAGGAAGGCAGGGACCTGGCAGAGGGGAGAGTCATCCTGTTGCGACAGCACAGCCAAGAGCTGAGGGATTTCCCTCCTCTCCACCTCAAGGGGCCAGTCAGGCCTCAGCACCCGCACACCCCCATCCTGACTCTCCTTCTCTCTCATGTCCCTCCAGTGTCTCTCTGCTGTGCCAACTACGGTCCCACCCCCATTCAAAGCCTTTCCATGGTTCCCAGTGCCTTCAAGCACTCCTTGGTCGTCATTCAACTTCATCCAGTTTGGACGTTTACAGATAAAGAAACAAACACCCACAGGGAGGAAGTGACTTGCTCAAGTTGTCAGTGACACCCCAACCCCCAGCCAGGCTGGGCTGGCCCTGTCCATGACTTCCTCCATGTCACTTCTCACACTAGGCACTGGCCTGGCAAACAGGGAGCCCCCGAAACTGTCTGCTGACAATGAATGAGTAAACCACATCCTCCCATCTTCAGGTGGCTCCAGGTCACCTCCTCCAAAAAGTCCACCCTGACTGCCCCCTCAAGCTCCTAGTCCTCTAAGGCTGAGCCCCACATCTCGGCACTGCTTCTGCTCTCTTTGGTTGCTCATTTTGTGGGGGTCCACCTCCACCCAATCCCCCATGTATCCTGGAGTATCCTGAGAGTCCATACCCCTTCTTATCTCCTCTGCCATCCACAGTGGTACCCAGGACCTGGCTGGGCTCACAGGTGCACTCAGTCCCAGTCCAGAGGTAAGGGTTGCCTGGAATCTCTAATCCTTGCCAGCCAGTCCTTCACGTCTGGCTTGAGTCCCTCTTGCTGGAACCAACACTTTTGCCCTTCTGTTCTCTACCTACCATTTCAACCCCCAGGTCAGAGTTCAAATCTCATCACCCCTTCTCTGTCCCAGCCCAGCAACTCCCTAATATCTCTACCCACTACTGACTAGTGACCTGTTTCACCAGCCCAGCAAGAAGATGACCCACAGCCTTAGCCAAAGACAGGCATCCTCCAGCTTCCTTCTTTCCCTAAATGCACACCATTTGGCAACCATGTGCCCAGCCCCTGGTAGATTTTCTCCATCTCATTTGCCTTTTTTTTTTTTTTTTTTTTTGAAACAGGGTCACTCTGTCACCCAGGCTGGAGTGCAGTGGTGTGATCTCAGCTCACTGCAACCTCAGCCTCCTGGGCTCAAGTGATCTTCCTACCTCAGCCTCTCCAGAGTAGCTGGGACTACAGGCACATGCACCATGCCTGGCTAATATTTATTTGTACTTTTTGTAGAGATGGGGTTTTGCCACATTGCCCGGGCTGGTCTCAAACTCCTGAGTTCATGCGAGCTTCCCCTCTTGGCCTCCCAAAGTGCTGGAAGTACAGGCGTGAGTCACCGCACCCGGCCCCTCATTCGTTCTTATAACAGCCCTAAGGACTGGGATTCTTCTTCATGTCATGGAAGCTGTGTGAGGTAGAAGTTCACCAGGTCACCTGCTATAGCTCACGGGGCCTTCAGAGGATGTGACTGCTTCTGTCTGGTGAAGTAAGGGAGGCTTCTAGAAGGAACCCCTGACTTGGGCCTTGAATGATAAGTAGGAGGTAGTCAGGTAGAAGCCATTCCAGGCAAAGGGGACTGGGTGTGCAAGGCCCAGGGACAGAAAAGGACCTGGTGAATTTGGCGACAGGAGATGTCAGTGGGGTAGGAACAGAAGATGTTTGGAGAGGCTCAATGGCTGGCCCTCGGTCACCTGCAGTCTGCTGACTGTGTGGGTGTGGCCCTCTCTTGAGGCCTCCCTGGGCCTGTTTTGCATTCTGATTTGCATGAGTCAGCCCTGGATCAGGGCAGCCTTAAAGGCCCTAACCCTTTCCACACCCAGCTCTGGAGTCCTCTTGGCCAAGTTGCCTCCCCTGATTGCATCCTCTCAGCTCCCCTTCGCACAGGGCTCTGCCCTGGGTTCAAGGAAAGACCTAGCCCTATGGGGAGCCAGGAGGGGAGGAAGGCAGGCTAGGGGTCCTGACTGAGGCCTCAGCTTGTCCACCACCACCTCCCTTATACAGCCTCATCCTCTACCCTGGGCCCAGCTGTCCCAGCATAGGCAGGCAGGGCAGGGACCCCAGCATCCAGACCTCAGGAAACTCCTCAGAGCTCCCCAACAGGAACCAAGAACATACACAGCCAGCTCTGGCCAGGTCTGGGTCTACAAACCACATCCCACCGGTACCACAAATGCACACCTCACACTACCTCAAGGGCCACACATTTCCCAGGGCCACACACACCTACCACCCCACCCAATGACCACACCTCAGATCTGCCCTTCTCCACCACACACAGCTCCCTACCAGCAATTCAACCGTGCGCAATGACCCCACAGCCCAGAACTCCACCCTCAGCCCTCCCTAGCCCAGGCACCAGGTGATACCTCTGCGTAGGGCCCCTTCGCTCTGCTGCCCTCCTGGGCCTTCTCCAGGCTCCGCTCACTCAGGCAAGAGTCTTAGAGACACTTCCGTAGATATGAGGAACTAGTGGGGGCTGGGTTCCCAGCCCAGAGGGTGCAGAAGTGGCCCCCACGCCCCTGCAGAAGCCACCTCCCTCCAGCCCTGCCAGGAAAGGCAGCAGGTACAGCCTTCAAGTGGGCAAGCTGACTGATGCCTGGGCCAAGCAGCCTACTTGCCATCTCCTGGGGACTGGCGGCCACCACATAACAGTCCCAGGAAGGCACACTGGGGCCTCCTGTCCCACCCCAGGCCACATCTCTGCCCTATAACTCACCCTGGCACCAGATTCCTGTCCTGGCCCATGTGTGGTGTAGCCTGTCTTCTGGGGTCTCTGCAGTGCTGGTGGCTGATGGGGAGCAGCCCCTCAGGGCAGTGAGGACTGAGTGGGACCCCAGGGCCTGGGGGAATGAAGAGCTGCCTCAGCTAGCTGGCAGGGAGTTGGGGGTCTATCAGCAACATCCCTGGGCTCCAGGCCTGGGTCCCCTCCCCACCTAGGATGCAAGACAACTCTGGTTCCAGTCCTGGCTCCACCATTTCTTGTCTGAAGCCCTGGGCAAGTCACATCACGTTCTGAGCTTCAGTTTCCCCTCCACAAAGTAGAGCTGTCACCCCCTGCCTCCTAGAGCCTGGCACCCAGATGACCATGACACGCCACCGCGTGTGTACTGGAGGTCAGCTTGTTCTTCTGCTCACTCCTCTGCCACCAGGCAGTCACTTCCTGTCCCTAGCCCCAAGGTCTTGCCTAGTCCTGACCCTGGGTGCTAGGCTTGTAGCCAGGCTCTGGGCCACACTCCCTCTGCGTCCTGAGGTTCTCAGTTACCCCAGACACCAATGACTACCACAGCCTAACTCCAGCCGTGTCCCCCTGCCGAGCTCCAGACCAGACCTGACTCCACGGCATTCTGGACCTCCCCCTGGAACGTCCTGCACGGCACACTCCCATCATACAATGAACTCAACAGCTCCCCTTGGGGACTGTGGGGAGCCGGGGGAGAAGAGCTGTCTCCAACCCAGGTGTGGCCTTTAGGCAAATAAAAAGATTCCTCTTCTTCCAGGAGCCCCACACCAGGGGAAGCAGCTGAGCAAGAAGAGGACGGGCTGGGTTTCAGTCCTCCTTCTC
Source organism: Trachypithecus francoisi (assembly GCF_009764315.1). NCBI lineage: Eukaryota > Metazoa > Chordata > Mammalia > Primates > Cercopithecidae > Trachypithecus > Trachypithecus francoisi. The sequence continues at coordinate 63,500,727 of NW_022681473.1, forward strand.
CCTTACTTCCACACACCTGCCAGGCACCTTTGAGCAGTACACAACACTCACACCCACACACAGTGGACCTGGCGGGAGGCAGGACCTTTTAATAACCTTCCTGCAGCAACCCTACCAGCATCACCCTAATAAAATGCTAAGCCACAGTTTTATTAATGACTAAGGGACATGAAAGACTAAGGGACAGTAGGCATTGCTGACCCCACTTTCAGGCCTCACACTAACTCCAACCCCAATCTTGAAAGACTTTCACTTTCTACAACCTTCAAGTAGTCACTGTTTCAAGTTTTCACAATTGAGTATCATTTTTATAATTAGAAAAAAATGATAAATGTTTTAAGTCATTAGAATTGAGTTTATTCCAGTTTGCTCCCCAAAACCATCATTATAAGGTAGCTTTATGATTTAAGTATAACATGCATAGATTACTAACAGAACTATTATAAGCGAAATTGCTAATTTCCTAGGCTATCTGGTTAGAAAATAAGAGACTGGGCCGGGCGCGGTGGCTCAAGCCTGTAATCCCAGCACTTTGGGAGGCCGAGACGGGCGGATCACGAGGTCAGAAGATCGAGACCATCCTGGCTAACATGGTGAAACCCCGTCTCTACTAAAAAATACAAAAAAATTAGCCGGGCGAGGTGGCGGGCGCCTGTGGTCCCAGCTACTCGGGAGGCTGAGGCAGGAGAATGGCGTGAACCCGGGAGGCGGAGCTTGCAGTGAGCTGAGATCTGGCCACAGCACTCCAGCCTGGGCGGCAGAGCGAGACTCCGTCTCAAAAAAAAAAAAAAAAAGAAAGAAAATAAGAGATTGAGACCCAAAGCCCCCTCCCTGCCCCCGCCTTACCCTCCCAAAGGTCTAAGACAAAGCTAATCAAATAAAGTCTCCCTCCCAGGCACTGGTGGCCAGCAGCACAGAGCGCAGCCCTCGGACTTTCACATGGGAAATGGACTGAGGCTCACTAATAAACTCCAGATGCCAGGGTCCCCGAGGTTTGTCCCACAGACACCATCAGACCCCACCCTGGCCCTGACTCTCATCCACCACACCTTAAGCCTCACCCAGGGGCCCCTCATGCCCAAGACCCCAAAAGACGGTCAGGTAGGGAAGGAGGTGTGGGATGACTCAGGAATGTCTAACGCACCTCACTTGCAAATAAATGTAGCTGAAAGTTAAATGGTTTGGTTTTAGGCCTTGTCAAAAAGTCTATCACATACTATGCCCCTCTGGCTGCACCACATACCCCTGGCCCCAAATGGGTCTGGGGACCACTGCCCCTTCCCCCAACTCCTTCCTGTTTACCATGTTTTGGGCACACCCTTGCCCTGCATCCATGCTGCCCCCATTCACCCTGGCCCTCTCAGCTTGCCTGGACTTCTGGGCCCTCACCCCTGCCTCCTGCCTCTGTCCCCTGCAACCAGGGCCCACTCTAGCCCACTGGGCTCACCTGATACATGGCATAGCTTCTGACCTCAACCCTCCACAGCCCCACCCCAAGACCCTCCCACTGTCCCAGTCCTCACCCTCGGCCTAGCTCAGTCCCTTCCCGCCCAGAAAGGTGACCCAACCAGCCCTACACTTACAGAGACCTGGGGCGCTCCCACCACCAGCAAGATGGGGCTCTGGCCTGGCTCCCTGGCCCTCAGGCACAGACACACTCTACAGGGGTTGGGGACTTCCCGTGGCACCTCCTCCCATAGAGGGCAAGAGGCAGCTCGAGGAGCCACAGGATGACTCCTGGAAGATCCTCCTGTGACCACTGGCCCCAGGGGGAGCAGGAGGGGGACTCCGAACACCATAAATGAGGCAGAAACGGTAAGAGATGGGGCTGACCACAGCAGGGTGGGAGTGCACAGGGATGACCACAGAATCACAGGCAGCAGGAGTGGACAGACCCAGTTGCACCAGTGCTCAAGCTACAGACCCTCACCATGTGCCCTGGGTGCCAAGGGCCAGCACTCACCCTGCCCTAAGAAGGAAAGGGAGGACACCAACTGACTCCTCTGTGAGCTCACTGGGAACCTAAAGCTCCTGCCTACCAAGGAGGAGGGACTTGGTGGGCTCCTCTGCACCCCAGAAGTAGGGGCCCAGGGGAACAGGGACCCACACCTGCCTAGTCTCTGGATGGCCCCTGGAATACAGAAGACAGAAGATAAGGGGGTCCCTTACTGCTGGCACATGAAAGGGGAAGCTGCCTGTGTTGGCTGGGGAGGGTGACCACATGGGTGGTGCCGGGACTAGGGCCAGAAGGGAGAGAGGGGAGACAGAGGGACCAGCCCCACAGGCTTTGGCCTCCAATTTGATGTGTGACCTCAGTCTCCCTGACTATATAATCAGACAACAGCCAGGGAAGACTCCCTGACTCAGTCTCCCTCTCCAACCCATTCTCCAGCAGGGCCACAGGGAACACTGGAACTTGATCACCTGATCCGGCCACCCCTGCTTGCAGCAACAAAAGGTGGTGCTTATGCAGTGCTTACTGTCTACCCGGCACCACACTAAACATATCACATGGATTGCCCCATAAAATCCTTCCAACAACCTAGCAAGCAGGCCATGTTACAGATTAGGCCATGTTACAGATTAGGAAACAGCCTCAGAGAGGTTAAGTAACTGGCTCATAGTCACTCAGGAGCCAGAATCTGAATCAAGGGTCCTCTCAAGGGAACAGCAGGAAGACAGGTAGGGCCCAGGAAGGAGAAGGGGAGGTCAAGTGATAGTGGGAGAGGGAGGCTGAGTGCAGACCGAGAAGGGCCTTGAAGGCCATGCTAAGACCCTGGTCCTTACTGTCCAGACAACAGGAAGTCATGGAGGACAGCAGGGTGCTCTGGTGATGGAGCATACTGTGACAGAGAAGCAGCAGGCAGGGGTTCCTCCTGCTGTGGGATTTGGGAATTATTCTAACTTCTCTGAGCCTCAGTTTCCTCATCTGTGTAATGGAATTAGGATAGCTCCACCTTGCAGGCTTGTGAGGGAGGGATGAAGCAGATCCCAAATCTGATCAGTTCTCACTCCCCAGTGACTTGCCACCTCCCTCAGAGTAAAAGCCAAAGCCAGCAGCCAGCCTGCTAGGCCTGTGCAACCTGTCCCTGCGTGCCCCCACTCAACTGTTGGGCCCCGAGCTCCTTCTGGCCAGAATATTCTTGCCCAGGCATCTGCATGACTCCTCATACCCATTTGGGCACCTCCTCAAATGCAAGGCCTTTCTTCCCTGACCACTCTATCCTAAAAAGCACCCCATTAGCCTCTATCTCCTTACTCTCCTTTTTCAGCATCCCACTTATCACTACCAGACACTGCCTTGTATGGATATTTGTTAAAGTCAGACTCTTCAGCTGAGAGGCACAGATCTTGTCTTTTTTTTTTTTTTTTTTTGAGACGTAGTCTCGCTCTGTCGCCTGGGCTGGAGTGCAGTGGCCGGATCTCAGCTCACTGCAAGCTCCGCCTCCCGGGTTCTCGCCATTCTCCTGCCTCAGCCTCCCGAGTAGCTGGGACTACAGGCGCCCGCCACCTCGCCCAGCTAGTTTTTTGTATTTTTTAGTAGAGATGGGGTTTCACCGTGTTAGCCAGGATGGTCTCGATCTCCTGACCTCGTGATCCGCCCGTCTCGGCCTCCCAAAGTGCTGGGATTACAGGCTTGAGCCACCGCGCCCGGCCGATCTTGTCTTATTCACAGTTGTGTCCTCCGTGGCTAGGACAGCGTCTAGAAAATGCTCAATCGATACTATTTGTGAAATGTATGAATGGAAATCTCCAAAGGCCTGGCTTGCAGGCATATTGAGCAGGCACTCAATATGTGGCACCTTCCAGTGTTTTCAGCCTTTGCTGCTCACCCTTCTGAAGTGCCCCCACCCCCACCTCAAATCCCTCCCCAGGAAGCCTCCTAGGCCACAGCAGCTGGGGCTGGGCACACACACAGAGTCCAGAAGAGGGTGGCCAGGGGCAGGGTCTGCAGAGGGCTGGACTGGGAGGCCTTTGGTCAGGGTTTGATCCCAGCTCACCCTGCTCAGGAGGCTTGGGACAAGGGGCTGCCTGGAGAGATGGGCAGAGCAAGGCAGAGTTGGAGGAGGCAGGTGTCAAGGTTCAGCCGGGAGATCTAGGAGTTGGAGATTGACTCTGAGGCTCCCTGGCACCCTCCATGGCAAGGCCTGTCCCTTCTTTTGACCTCTGAGGCTGCCCCTTAAACTTCCTGCTGGGCAGGCCCCTTAAACACTGCTGGGGATGCCCTCACCCACACAGGGGGAAGTATGACTCTCAAACCCCCTCAGCCATTCCCCAGAGCAGGGCAGAACCACCCCAGACTTCTAGGAGTCTCTGAGACCAACCCCCAGCCCTGAGGCAGGGGCTGCCTCTCCTGCCCGCCTACCCATTCCCTGACCTCCCCATTACCCAGTGGGGCTCATGGGGCTGCCACCCACTGGCTCCTGCCACCTGCCCCTCCCCTCTGGTCTCATTTCCTCCACACTCATGCTCCAACACCAGCACTTCACTACCAGGCCTTTGCTTACATGATTCCCTTTGCCTGGAACCTCTTTCTCTACCTCACCCTGCAAGCTCAAGTGCCACCTGCTCGAGGAAGCAGTCTCTAACTCCCACGGTCACAGCCCTGATCACACCAGATGTCACCATCTGTGACTGTGTCTGTCACATACATACTATCTCACCCCCAACCCTGGCTGGGTGCAAGGTTTCTCAAGGCAAGACCAGGGATACCGGTGTCCCAAAGGTGGCACACAGTGAGTATCTGTTGACTGAATGAACATTTCCCGATTCTACACATGGAGAACCAGGCAAATGACAACTTGCCCACTGCAAATCAGTGGCCAAAGTGCGGCCAGAACCCAGCCTCCAGCCTCCCAGCATAAGGTGCCTCCCATTCCACCCAGTCCCACCCAGTTACAGTTCTACTAGCCAGACCCCAGCCCTGCCTTCTCGACCAGGACCACACAACCCAATCACCTCCTCCTTAGGCACTTAGGAACCACCAAATCAACCTTCCGCATTTCTAGAAATGAAAGTAAGTCCCAGTCCCAGAAGGGGCAAGAACCTAGACAGGGCCACACAGCAAGTCAGGACCATGACTCAGACCTTAGCCCTCCAGCCTGAGCTCAGATATCTCCAGCAGCCTGTTCCTTGGAAGAACTGGGGAGAGGGTCTGCCTCTTAGGCAACCTTAGAGATACTGGAGCAACCTCCCTCCCCCACCCCCCACATACCTCCAAGTGAGCTAAGCCAGTTCTGCACTTAGAAATGTGGGTTTTCAGGCCACAGGCAGTAGAGGCAAATGAGTGTCCTGGTTCATGTCTGTGGAACAGAAACTGGAACAGAACCACTAGCCACCCCCTGGATCTTCAGACTCCCTAGGCTTAGCATGTCCATCTCGAGAGCCGAGAAAGACACAGAAGGAAGAGAGCAGCCCCAGGCGGAGCAGGTGAGGGAAACCTTTAGCCAAGGCTCTGGTACCCCTTCACCAAGCACGGGAGCCGCTGCCCCAGAGCTGTCCTGTTATCACCTGGAAAAGTGTCAGTCGCCAACTCTGCTCCTAGAGTGGGGAGGGGTGGCCCATTCTCCCTACCAGGCACACTGGTCACTGGGAACAAACTTGCATTTAAGCTGCAAACCCACACAGTGGCCCACCTGGATAAACGTCCCCACTAAAGAGGCTGAGAGACCAAGCTTCTTTTTTGAGACGGAGTCTCGCTCTCTCGCCCAGGCTGGAGTGCAGTGGCACAATCTCGGCTCACTGCAAGCTCCGCCTCCCGGGTTCATGCCATTCTCCTGCCTCAGTCTCCAGAGCAGCTGGGACTACAGGTGCCCACCATCACGCCTGGCTAATTTTTTTTTATTTTTTATTTTTAGTAGAGACGGGGTTTCACTGTGTTAGCCAGGATGGTCTCAATCTCCTGACCTCGTGATCCGCCCGCCTCAGCTTCCCAAAGTGCTGGCATTACAGGCGTGAGCCACCGTGCCTTGCCACCCGAGAGACCAAGTTTCAAGTGGGTGAAAGCCTTGCCCAGCTCACACATCAAGGGGTGCAGAACTGGGCCCCTCCTACCCCAACCCATGAGGAATGATGACCATACCCGCATGGAGTACCCACTGGAGGGATGTGCTGCAGGCCGGGGCTGGGAAGCACGACCCAGCCAGAAGCCCGGCCAGGCAGTCTTCCAGGAGGACATTCCTGTGTCCCAAAGGGCACCTGTGTCATGTCCCAAAGATGGACAGGACCAGGGGCCACACCTGGTATCCTGGCCATCAGTGCCCTTCTCCTGGACGACTGCCTGGCTGGGCTCCTGGCTGGGTTGTGCTTCTCTGAGGGGCAGAGCTGCTCCTGACCTGCGGCCTCTTGAGTGCAGCTGCTGTGTCCAGAGGCCCAGACAGCACCGGAAACAGCTGGGGTTGGTAGCTCCTAAGTCCCTTAGCCAAGCCCAGCCTTCTGTACCATAAGGCAGGGCAATACCTCCCCTCAGGCTCCTGATCTCTGTCCACCACTTTCTGCAGAGGCTCCTGAGCCTGGCTCTGATCCTTCAATGCTTGACCTGGGTCTGCTGAGCTCCGATGGCCAGCAGTGTGACCCTGACCTTGCTCTTTGAATTAGCCAGCCACCAGCCCTCCCCAAGCCTCTCCACAACCCCACCCTGGTGTCCGCTGGAACAGCTGCACTATCACCCACGAATGCAGAGGGGGCCTGGTCCATCTCTCCCCACTGCCAAGATAACTGACTGCCCCTCTGCTACCACCTAGTCTGTAGGGTTCCCAGATTTCTTGAAAGGGAGGCAGCTGGGTGTGTGCTGGGGGTGGTAGGTGCAGGGAGCACCTGGTACCTGGAGAGCAGCTGTGCCTCTGACCCACCAGCCAGCACTGAGAAACTCTCCAGACCTCAGCCGTCTGCACCAACCTGGATGAAGCATGGCACATGCCTCAGCCTCAACTCGGGGGTGACCCAGCCTAACTCGAGGCTTTTTAGGCTCTCAGAACCTAGAATTTCAGAAATTCAGAAGCTGGGACTCATAGGCACATAAAACCCTAAAACCCTCGAATCTCACCAGCGTAGAATCTCAAACTCAATCTTAAAATTCTAGCTGCTCAGTGTGGAGAATAGAAGGGAGTGGAGAGGAGTGAAACAGCCCCCTCCCCTGGTTCCCTCCCCTTCTCACCTGCCCAATTTGGTTGGTTTCTGTCCTGTGCTATTCACACCTGGGGGCTGGTAAGGGTCCCCAGAGCTGGGGGGTCCCCAGAGCTCCTCCTTACTGCCCCTCCCTGAAGCTCCAGGGAAGTTGAATCCAGTGAAGATAAATGCCCAGCCAAAGGTCTCTCACTGAGCTAGAGGCCTGAGGCAGGCCCTGGGTTCCTGACTCTGTGCCTGACTATAGGGAGACCCCTGCCCTATGCATTATGGGTTGCGGAGGAGAGAGGGGGATGCCCAGGGTAGGGCAGTGCTCAGTGGGCCAGTAGGAAAGCTGGCAGGGGAGACCTTGGCACCTGGAAAGCCAAAATGCAGTGGCAGCTCAGCCTTGCTCCTGGTCTTCTGTCCCGGGGGTTAAGCCACCCCAACACTGGCCTGGCCAGAAGGAGGCAGGGCCAGCCCAAGCTCTCCCAGGACCACTGACAGCCAAGATTCCAGGGGTGGCCCCTGGTTCCGCTCTGAGAATGGGGACAGAGGAGTGGCCCTCCTGATCTTCTCCCACCCTCTTGCCTTTAACTTTGCCCTCACAACAATGAAGATAAGGACAGGAGGGATATTTTAACACACTCCCTCAGGGCCTGAATCTTCCTCTAGGCCCCTCTGACTCTGAGCCCCACACACTGGACCACAGGTGGTCCCTGTCTCTGGGCTCTGGAACCATGTTTCCAGGGTTGTTCAGTTACTGACACCTGCTGTAGCAAAGCCCTAGCACCCCAACAGGATCAGGTTCCTGGTTTGGTCAGGGAGAAAAGACTTGGACCTTGTAACAAGGCAGTGTGGGCAGGGTCTGAAGGAAGCTCAATGCTTCAGGAAGCCCCAACCAGGCCTCAGGCAGAGTGGTAGAGTGCAGGCCTCGTAGAGCCATGCCGGGGTTCCAGTGCCTGCTCTTGCTTTCCTTGGCTGGGAGACTGCAAGCAAGTCACCATCTTTTACCGGCCTTAGTCTCATCAGCAAAATGGGATCTGGGAGAACCACTGTATGAACAAGAGCCAAGGTGGATAGGACAACAGCAGAAACCAGACCTCCACAAGACACTCATCCCAGGGCCAGGGCCAGGGCCACGGGGGCTCAGGATTTGACAGCAATTAGTCCAGTCTGCAAGCAGGATACCCCTGTATCCTTGAGGGCATCCCAGATCCACAGCTGGTCACCAGCAATGTCACCTGACCAGTTGGTCCTCTAGTCTCTGCCTGTCACTGACTAGGCATTCCCAGGGTAGGACTGGGTTTAGCTCTTCTCTGTCTGCAGTGCCTCCCAGTGCTTGCGGTTTTCACTGTGAAGCAATGGAAATGTAGATTCCCAGCTATCTATGTAATGGATGATCTTGGACAAATCACTTAACTTCTTGGGACCTCAGTTTCCTCATGTGTAAAATGGGAATGGTGCCTACCTCACAAGACTATTTTGAGGATTAAATGAATTCAGTATATAAAGTGCTTACCACACTGCCTGGCACATAGTAAGCTTCCAAGAAACAATAGCTACTGCTACTATTATTACTACTATTAAATAATGATATGTTGGCCGGGCCCAGTGGCTCACGCCTATAATCCCAGCACTTTGGGAGGCCAAGGTGGGCGGATCACGAGGTGAGGAGTTCAAGACCATCCTGGCCAACATGGTGAAACCCCGTCTCTACTAAAAATACAAAAATTAGCTGGGTATGGTGGCGCCTGCCTGTAATCCCAGCTACTCGGAAGGCTGAGGCAGGAGAATCGCTTGAACCCGGGAGGCGGAGGCTGCAGTGAGCTGAGATCACGCCACTGCACTTGAGCCTGGGCTACAGAGAAAGACTCTGTCTCAAACAAAACAAACAAAAAAAAGATTTGTTATTGAACTGGTCACTTAACTCCACGTCCCCTCCTAGCCACTCTCTGACTGTCCCAATGGTCTAGGACAGATGACCTAATTATGGGACAGGCTTTTCCCCTCTGTACTATGGCCCAAGGATGAGAAAGAGAGACATTCCACAGGAAGGCCATGGGGAAGACAATCCATGCATTGCCCCCCACCATCTCTCACATCTGGGGTCATCTGCCTCCAGCTGGGACTGTCCTCCTCAGATCACTGGTTGGAATGTACATATGGTCTGGGGACCTGGCCAGGGGTGGGGGGAGGTGGAAAAAATGTTATCTCTGATCAGAACTGAGGACACTGGCTTTGATTCAGTGGCAGCCCCGAGTTTTGTGGGGCATGTACATTGGACGGGGATGTCTCCCCACCCACCAAATCCTTATGCTGTTCAGATCCCTGGAGTGGCCACCCTTAGCACAAAACTCCTTTCTAAAACATAACACCTCTCTGCACAGGGCTGTGGAGGGTGCTGACTCTAACCTGCCCAAGACCAGAGAAGGGAATGAGATGAGCTGCCCGAGGGACTGGACTCTGCTCCAGAGGGAGGGGCTGGGTCAGCTTAGCTGGGGTCACACTCTGTTCAAGGCTGCCTCGGTCACCACCCGGGGAAAGCACCTCACTCAGCCCTGGGAGGTGCTCAAAGAGTTAAGATCAAAGTGAAGTCAGACAAAGGAGGCAATGAACACCTGGGTCGTGACCCTGTCTCTCTACCACCCTCCCAATTTAATCTTGCCCAAGTTACTTAACCGCTCTGTGCCTCAGTTTCCTTATCTGTAGAATGTTACCTAATTTCTTGGGTTATTGGCAGGATGAAATTGGTTAACATGCATAAAAGTGTTTACAACAGTGCTATAGGCATGTTTGCTGACCTCATTCTCCCTGATGTTATTACTCAGCTTTCTCTAAGGCTGTTTCTTCCACTATGATTTTGGAGGGTGATGCTCTTCTTACGCTCTTATGCAATTATGTAAATCGTTAGATGACAAATGTGCAGTGTCCAGCCCATAGCAGGTACTCAACAAAGAATATTCCCTCTCCCAGCCGGGTGCGGTGGCTCACGCCTATAATCCCAGCACTTTGAGAGGCCGAGGCAGGCGGATCACAAGGTCAGGAGATGGAGACCATCCTGGCTAACAAGGTGAAACCCCGTCTCTATGAAAAATACAAAAATTAGCCGGGTGTGGTGGCGGCCGCCTGTAGTCTCAGCTACTCAGGAGGCTGAGGCAGGAGAATGGCATGAACCCGGGAGGCGGAGCTTGCAGTGAGCAGATTGCGCCACTGCACTCCAGCCTGGGCGACAGAGCTAGACTCGATCTCAAAAAAAAAAAAAAAGTTCCCTCTCCCTCCCTCCCCTTTCTCCCAGAGAGGCCAGACTAGGAGACAGAACCTGTCCTGACCCCCACCAGGGGTCTCTGTGTGATCCTACCCTGATGTCTAGCTCTTGGCCTCAGTATCCCCATCTGTGAAAGAAGCTTCTGGGCCAAGTGGTCTCTAAGTGTCCATGGCCATATCTGTTCCAGCCTATCCCACCCTTGTTCCCTCCTTCCTTCCCCATTTCCTACTGCATCCCCTCCTGATGTGACAGAACCTTTGGGAGCCTGAAGCGGGGTAGAGGGGACAGCTGGTGAACAAGAATCACCAGCCCTCAAGAAGCCCAGGGCCCGGTCCAGGCCCCCAAGGGTTAAGACCCAGAGTGAGGGGTGGGGGGCCAGGGTCAGTGCTGGACAGGCGGGCCTGGAGCCCAGGGCCTGCCTCCCCTCCCCCCACCCTGGGAACAGAGGCCACTTGTTTGGGCAGTGGCGGGTGGCTTTGAGCTCAGCCAAGGGAGAGCTGGGTGGGAAGGAGAGAGGGCTCCGGAAAATGGAAGGGATTCCCCACCTCCAGCCGATGCCCTAGGCCTGGTCCACCACTAGCTCCCGGTACTCTCAGATACCCCCCCAGCCAACCCCTCTAAACTGACCCCTTCCCCTGGGTTCTCTCTTTCTTTCATTCATAACACTCAATGCTGGAGATAGGACTTAGCAGATAGGCCTGACTATTGCCCCAGCACCATCTCTCTTTGGGGCATGAGGCCAGGGCTGATCACGCCATCCTGCAGATGGGGAAATGGAGGCTCTGAGGAATTTGGGGACTTGTAGAGTCACATAGTGATTGGTGGCTGCACAAGGACTCGGGGCCCCAGGTCCCAGTGAGCCCCATGGCTGTGCAGGCCCCAACCCCACAGAGCTCCAAGGAGATCCTTCCTAAGCTGTGCCATTACACAGGACTGAAGGCTGGGCAGGAAGAAGGGGCAACAGCACCCCATCTCTGAAACCTGAAGTCCCAAAGGACCTGGGGAATTGAATGGGGACGAAGCTTCTAGAGGGTTGGGAGGAGGATTAACAATCTGCACAAAAAGCTGAGGCTGGATGTGTGAAGCACGGGTGGAGCCCAGGTGGTAGGGGCATAAAGCTGGGGTTCAGTGGGAGGCCTGAAAGCAAAACAAAACCTGGAGGCAATCGGGGCCCTGGTGGCCTCTGCCCCCTCCACCTCATCAGTCACCGGTACTCTGCCTGGGACACCCCCTTCCTAAACTATTCCAATATGCAAGTAGCCAATGGGGAGGCAGGGTCCCCAAGCCCGGTCCCGGCAATCCCCAGCCAGGCATGGGACACAGGATGAGTTCTCTCTGCACCTCTGCCAGCCACACCCATCTTTCTGCCATTCCTCAGACACACCATCCAAATTCCTGACTTTGCACAAGCTACGCCCCTGCCTTTGGAGGGTCCTTATCCTTGTAAATTGCCACTTAACTGCCAAGCCCATTCCAGTCATCTCCTCCCCTGGGGCCTGCACCTGTCCACACCTGTCTTCACGGCTCTGCTGGGCTCCTTTTACCCTGTGATGATCTTGCTGGGTGGTCTCTCCCAGCCTGGCCACTGGATACTCTCCACGAATAGGTATCACAAGTGCCTCAGTCTGGGACCCTGGGACCCACCAGAGAGTCAAATCCTTCCGAGTACCCCCAGGTGTCTGGCCCTGAAGCACCCCCCTCCCACCTATCTGGGATCAGGGAAGGCTCCCCAGGACATGGGATGTGGGGGAAGGGAATGTATATAGCAGAAACCACAGTGTGATGGCTCCTGGTCAGATTCTCCCCCTCCCCCGCGGCCCTGTACCAAACACCCATCCCCTGCCCCCAGGCTGCACCCCAAGCCTGCTCTCTCCAGGCCCAACCACCCCAGTCCCAGCGTGACCCCATTCCCTGAACACATACTTCCTTTTACCAGCAACTGGGCCAGGTAGGGGCTCTGGGGAAGCCATGCCCCATTTACTGGTGGGGAGGAGATGCAGAGACCGGAAGTAGCCTGCCCAAGGTCACTGGAGCCCCAGGCCCAGGGCGTAGGGTCGTACAGATCTCCAGAAATGTAAGGGTCTCAGCGGCCAACGAGGTGTGAGCCTTCACTTCACAGATGGGAACCCTAAGGCGCCCGAGGACGGCTGACTCCAGAGACCTTCATGCCAAAGGGCTATGGGCTGGAAGCCCCGGGTCCCGCTGGTTCACCCTCCTCCCTACCGTCTCTGGCCCGCCAGAGAGGCCAGACCCCCACCTCAGGAGGCGACCCCCACCACCACGCCCAAAAAGGTAAATAGAAGATGACCCGGGGAATCAGACGCAGCCCGCGGCCTCGGCGTTCCTTTCTGCAGAATGGGGAAACTGCAGGCCAATGTGGCGAGAGGGCTGCAGACGGGGAGGCTTCGGCAGCCGCACTGACCTGTTTTGAGTAAAGACTCCACGCGGGGACCAAGCGCACCGGAGCCACCACCGACTTACACCGCCGCCGCCAAATCGCAGCAAGGGGCCAGGCGCGCCCACCCCTCCGGGCGCTTCCGCCCGCCCCACGTGACTCCCCGGGAGGGGAAGGTGGGGCTGGGGCTGGGGCAGGGCAGGGCAGGGCAGGGCCCCGCCCCCCTCGGCCCCGCCCCCCGCCTAGTCACGATCCTGGAGTTGGCTGGCCTGGCCCGCCCGCCGGACCCATCGCTCTGTGTCTCTCTCCTGCCCCTCTAGCTGCTTGCGGGTCTTCCCACTGTCTCCTGAGGCTCAGGTCTAACCCCTGCCACCTCGCCCGCTGAGTCCACCTCTCCCTGAGTCTCCCTGCTCTCGCCACCCCTCTTCTGGTGAGTCTGCCCTGACACACACCCCACCCCCAAGGAGGCCACACCCCCAAGAGGACAGGAGGCAGTTGAAGGCCGTCCATGGTTCCTGACTACCTCCTCCAGGAAATCCTTCCTCCACCACATTCTTCAAGGGTATCTCACTTCCCTCCCCGGGTGCCCACAGACAGGGTTGTGGGGAAGCTACCCACCCAGCCACACCTCCCAAGGATCCCTCAGCGGAAGGCTGCAGCCTGAGGTTCCAGCACCCACACCTAGAGAACGGGAGATTCCCACCCATCCTCGCAGCACATCCACACATGAGGGTACCAGGCTTGGCAGGCATTTCTGGGTCCTGTGTCCAGAACACCTCTGGGGCCAGCCACACCAGAGACCTTCTCTGGGCTTCCATTTCTGCATATGCACAAAGGGTATATTTGGAAGAACAGATCTCACATTGCGTGGGGATGAGGGTTTACCCCCTGAGAAGAGGAAAGTGTCATTAATCAGAGCACCCACTACATGCCAGTCCCAGTGCTGGGCAATTTATTCCTTTTATCCCAATCCTCACATTCTGCTTGATGTCAGAAATTATCATTCCAAGTTATGGGTTAGGAAATAAGGCTCCAAGAAGTCTGAGGGCTTGCCCAAAGTTACAAAGCCAGTGTTGGGCAAAGTTGGGAAGTAACCCACTTTTGTGAGTTGTAGAATCTCCTGCCTGCCCCCCACTGGCCATTCACCCTGTCCCTCTGGGAAAGAGTTGACTCTGAGTAGACCATGTCTTCCGGTGGTAGGGCTAAGGCAAAGGAGCTTTCCGGGAGGGGAGAACAGGGCCAGACCTTGGGGAGAACTTCCGGGCCTCAAGTTCATATGGGGTCAAAAACACTGCAGAGGAGCAGAGCATAGGCCCCTCCTCTGGACCTGGCAGCAGGGGTGTCCCTTGGGCAGCAGAGGGCACCTGGGGGCCTCAGATCACAGGGGAGGCCCAGGCATCCCTCTAGACTTCAGACCAGTGAGGTGCAGCACAGGGTGAAAGGGCTGGCATCTGACCACTGGCTAGGGGATGGGGGGTCTGGGGACCCTACCATTTCTGTTAACACAGTCCTGAGGTCTTTGAAATGACCTAGGGAGGGCGTGAATCACCAAGCCTGGTCCCCGCCAACTGCACTGGAATCTGAGGCTCCTCACCTGCACCCCCAACCTCCCTCCAGGGTATGCTGCCCCAGCCTCAGCTCTGAGGCCCACAGCCCTGTGGCTTGAGACCCACAGACCCTTCCACCTCCCTTTTGGGATGACAGGAGTGTCAGACCCCCAGTCCTTTGGGTTGGACCCAAAAGGCCTTGGGCCGATGGACACAGAGTAGAACCTCACCCTCTGATTCCTGACCCAGGGTCTCTGACCAGGCCTGCTCCTTCCCTTAGAGCAGAGGTCTCCAACCCCTGGGCCACAGACTGGTACTAGTCCTATCAGCAACCTGTTAGGAACCAGGCTGCACAGCAGGAGGTAAGCAGAGGCTGAGCTAGCATTACAGCCTCCTGTCAGATCTGCAGCAGCATTGGATTCTCATAGGAGTGAGAACCCTATTGTGAACTGCGCATGCGAGGGATCTAGGTTGTGAGCTCCTTATCAGAATCTAATGATAAATGTGATGCACTTGAATCATCCCAAAACCAATCCCCCGCCAATCCTGATCCATGGAAAATTTGTCTTGCACAAAACCGGTCCCTGGTGCCAAAAAGGTTGGGGACCGCTGCCTTAAAGCAGTGAAAATAAAGCAAATATCCTGGTGTGAATGCCAAAATGACCACTCAACAAGGACAGCTGGATAGACATGGGCAGAGAATGGAACAGAGTACGGACAAGAGGGGGACAGTGATAAACCCCGTCTCCTCCCCACTACACAACGGGAAATGAGGAGATGCTGGAAGGATCAAAGGCCGATGATCAGTAAGCTTAACAAAATTAAGGGCAGAGGCAGGGGACCGCGGCAGCGGCCATGAGGCAGGTGGGAAGCAGGCACAATGATGAGCCGGCTGAGGCTGGGGATCGTTTATTGGGGCTGTGTCCAGCCAGGCTGCAGCGCCCGCCTGGGCCCGGCCCAGTGCCACCAGGAGGCGCCGGGTGGGGGAGGGGAGAAAGTGCAGGAGGAGCCGCCGCCCCAGGGCTCGCCCGGTCCTGTCTCCGTCCCTGAAGCAGTGCGGCGCTCAGGTGAGCGAGGTGTCGTCGTCGCTGCCCTCGCCGCCCGCGCCGCCCATCCGCTCCTCTCGGCTCTCGGCCACCGCGCTCTCATCGATGTTCTCCAGTGAGTCCGCATGCTGCACCGACAGCTCGGACAGCGCCAGGCTCGGCAACGGGCTCTGCTCCGGGTGCAGCCACGGCTTGAAGTGAGGCAGGTGCTTCTGCTTCCACTCGGGGTACTTGAGGCACGCCTTGTACATCTTCTTCATGGCCTGTGGGCCCGCCGCCCCGCGGGTCAGGGGGTGGCGGGGGTGCGGGTCCAGGTCTTCTCCACGCCCCCTCCAGCGGCTCAGCCCCCAGCATTCTGACTAGCTCCCTTTCAAAACTCGTCCCTCAGCCCTACTTATCCTCTCTGAGCCCTAGGCTCCATCCTCCATTCTTTCTTTTTTCTTTTTTCTTTTTTTTTTTGAGACGGAGTCTCACTGTGTGGCCCAGGCTGGAGTGCAGTGGCCCAATCTCGGCTCACTGCAACCTCTGCCTTCCGGGTTCAAGAGATTCTCCTGCCTCAGCCTCACAAGTAGCTGGGATTATAGGCGCCCACCATCACACCCGGCTAATTTTTTATTTTTAGTAGAGACAGGGTTTCGCCATGTTAGCCAGGCTGGTCTCGAACTCCCAACCTCAGGTGATCCACCCACCAAGGCCTCCCAAAGTCCTGGGATTACAGGCATGGGCTACCACGCCTGGCCCTCAGGCTTCATGCTTGACTCCACCCACCTCATCCCATAGTCCTCTCTCCAGCCTCCAACACCCCCCAAAATCCCAAGGCCACTCACCTTGGGAGCCAGGAACTGAGAAGATTTATTCACCACCCACTTGGGTAAGGAGCCTGTGAGGGCAGGGAAGGGAGGAAGCAGCCTCAGGGACCCAGCCCCTCCCCCCCACAAAAGCCCCACCCTCTGCCCAGAGCTTCCAGGGAGGCCACTGTCTTCCCCATGAGGAGCAGGTGTGTGAGGCAAGTCCTACAAGACTTTACCCTCACTCCCTTCCACCTCAGACTGAGGTCCTCAGGCTTAGTTCTGTCCCCCACTTTCCCTCTACCCAGCCTCAAAGACTATGTGGAAGAAAACCACAGGGTCCTAGGTGAGCACAGGCTACACATGGGTGGAAACTCTGACCCACCCCGCTGCACCTGCTGCCTCCCTCAATCACACTGATATCCCTTCTCAACCTAACCTTCCTCCCAGGAATGCCCCTGACGCTCAGCCTCTCCTCTGCCTGTCCTTCCAAGCCCTCCCCTGACCACACAGGCCTCTAGCTGAGCACCCCAGCCTGGCCTGACCCGGAATCCACTGTCCAGCTCTCCACCCTGTTTCATTCCCAAGTGTCCACTCCACCTCTGACACCCAACACAATGAGGTGCCGGGGGAGTGCTAGGCCTGGACCACTGTGTGCTCCCGGGCTTGGAGCATTTCCAGGCAAGGATGTTCAAGGCTTCCCCATCCTCTAGTCATTCACTCACTCACTCACTCCATGTTCACTGTGACACCCACCCTGGGTCAGCCCTGGGGACCCAGAGAGGAACTCACTGGGGGCCCAACAGGAGCCGAATGTTCTACTAGAGGGGAATGGACCACAGAACAGGGAGCCAGTGACTCCCCTGAGTATCAGGGATCAGGAGGTGACACCTGCAGCACCCCTAGAGGGGTGAGGAGGGGAGACTGAGGGGAAGGGCTGCCTGGGCACAGGAGTGGGGATGGGTGAGGTGTGAGAGACACCAGGAGACCTGGGACGGGGCTTAGGCTTTTCTTGGAGGGCAATGGAGAGCCACAGAGTAAATTCAAGCAGATGAGAGTCATGAGGAGATAAGTGTTTTAGAGAAATTCCTCTGGCCGCTGTTACAGACAAAGTAGTTGGTATGGAGAGAAATGCCAGACTCAGGAGCTGCTGAGGAGGCAGAATCCTCCTCAGAATCTGCTGAGGACGCAGAATCAGTACGAATCAGTGACTGGGGCTGGGCGTGGTGGCTCATGCCTGTAATCCTAGCACTTTGGGAGGCCGAGGTGGGTGGATCACAAGGTCAGGTGAGACCAGGCTGGCCAACATTGTGAAATCCCATCTCTACTAAAAATACAAAAAATTAGCTGGGGGTGGTGACAGGTGCCTGTAATTCCAGCTACTCGGGAGGCTGGGGCAGGAGAATCATTTGAACCCAGGAGGCAGAGGATGCAGTGAGCCGAGATTGCCCCATTGCACTCGAGCCTGGGCAACAAGAACAAAACTCCACCTCAAAAAAAAAAAAAATCTGGCTGGATTTGGCTGAGGAAGAGGGAGTGACCCCAAATGACAGCAGGTTCTGCGCATAGATGACTGAAAAGTGGAGACTTAGGGCAAGGGGCGGGTTAGGAGGAAAGATGGCAAGTCCCCCACTGGACACAACAAGGCTCAGGTGCCTGGAAGACATCCGAAGGGAGATGTCCAGGCGGCCGATGGCCACAGGGATCTGAATCTCAGCTGAGAGAGATGTGGCCACCTTGTGACAGAAGCCACAGGAGTAGCTCAGCCATCCCCAGGGAGAGAATTCTGATTGAGCCCTGGAAAACCCAGGCCCCCAGGACAGGCACAGGGAACAGCCAGTGAGCAGGGAACAAGGCAAAGCATGGGGATGGCAGAGCCCAGGAAGAGCGCTCCCAGCTTCATCAGTGGGGCAGTGGCACCTCCCTGGCCCACTCTTTTCAAACCACTGTAAAGTCCCAAGCCTTGGTTCAATGAAGGCTTTGGATGGAGATGCCCCAAAATGCAAAACAGCTCCTAACAGATGCCCTTCTGGATCCCTAGTAGATCAGGCCCCACCCCTGTGGTATAGGGAAGGATCCCATAATAAGCTGCCAGGGCCAAGCCCTCACCTTTGGGGTCCACCTGGGCCAGGTAAGTGATGACGCAGCTCTTAGGCCCCGTGCTCTGGATGAGGTAGCCCGTCTGGATGGACACAGCTCGGACCAAGTCTTTCCGAGGTGGGTATTTCTGGGGACAAAGGCACAGGGAGGTGAGACTCGGGGTAGGGGCAAAGAAGATGTTTTTGTGAGTATACCCAAACATGCACCCATGCACGTGCATGCGCGCACGCGCACACACACACAGTTAATTCACATGTCATGACATCTGTTCCAGATCAGGCCTGATTCTGGGTGCAGAGAAAGGGAAGAACCAGATTAGGTCATCCTAGCCCCTCTTGAAGCTTTCCGTGTTCCCCTCAGAAAAGCCCCCAGTCTGGGGTCAGGGCTCATGAGCACATATGGGCACTCACAGACACACACACTCACCCTTGCCCAGGCCAGCTATACCTGCCTGTCCTTGCCCGGGGAGATCAAGGTGGCTCAGCCTCAGGGAGGACCAGAGGACCCTGCCTCCCACCTCTTGTTCCTCATTTCCCTGTCCCAGAGCCCAACCAATCGAAGTCAGCCCATCCCACCCACTCGCCACAGAGGTGGCCACACTGTCCTCTCCTGATCTGCTCAAGAGACGCAGCAGGGAGACAGGAGCCATTATCCTCACTGTACAGGAAGGAAACTGAGGGCCAGTGGGCCCATGCCTGCCCGAAGTCACATGGAAGTCACGGTGGCAGCCTCAGCCTTGCGCTGCCTGACCCTCTCCCCTGCTCCGCCGCAGGGAAGGCAGGTTGACTCACGGGATGTTTGACTGAGTAGTTCATAATGATGTAATCAGCGCCCATGGGGAGCCAGGAGCGGAGGGTGATGACATCACGGTTCTTCAGGGGCTTAGGACACCTCCCTGTGGAGGGCAAGGGACAGTTCAGCCAGACCACTGGCCCATCTGCCTACAAGGGAGGGTATGGCAGAGGCCAGAGATGCAGGGATGCCTAATTAACTGCCAGCTCTCCAGTGCAAAGATGCACCTCCCTCCCAGACCACAGTCCCACAGCTGGAGCCAGAAAAAAGACAGGGCAAGACCTGTCCCTACTGTCTCCAGCCAGCCCTGCTCCTCACAATCTCACATAGCCCTTACCTTGTTGGCCTGGCTGGTTTGTTTATGTGAACGTGAGTGTACAAGAGAAAAACAGTATGAGTGTGCATGAAAATGTGTGCCCGGGACTATGTGGCATGTGGGTGGGGCTTGTGTACCTGATTGAGTGTATGAGTATGTGTGTGTGTATATACATGAACATGTGAGTGCATATGTATTTGTGAGTGTATGGGTGTGTGCCTAAGGGTCTAGGAGTGGACAGAGAGGTCAGTTCTATCTCTCAGCACTCAAGTCTCTGAGCAGCTTGGTCATGTGAGTGACCACAGGAGGGAGGAGGGAGGAGGAGGCTTGGTGGGAGGCCTGGATGGAGGCCAGGGGGACTGGGATCAGCGTGCTACGCCTGCTCACAGGAGTAATAGCCCACATCAGCGTTGACTGTCAAGCGGGCGATGTCAAAAGTCTCAATGACGTTGCTGTCCCATTTCTTGCGGTACTCAATGTCGTGTAGTACGTCGTAGAGTGTCTCGGCTGGCACATCACGGCACTCCATCCGGCACTGCAGACAGATATATGGGTTGTCAGGATCATACGGGGCTCAGAGCCTTGGCCAGGGGACCAGAAGGCAGACAGGCAGAGGGGGAAGAAGAGAACGAGGACAGCAAAGAACGGGGGCCTCTGAAGCCAGCATGGACTTCCTTCTTGCCACAAGCCCTGTCCAGCTCACCAAAAAGCCACCTGTGCCAGGAGACAGCCTCTGTATCCAGAGACCATCTCCCCCAACTCAGTCCAGTCTCCTCCTCCAGGAAGCCTTCCCAGCCAGAACTTCTGGGCTCCCACACAATGAATCTCTATGTCTGTGCCCACCCAGACCCCTGTGAGCTCCTCGTGGGCAGAGGCTCATGGTTGCTTCAGCATGGAGCCTGGAATGGCTACATGTTAAATGAAAAAGCATAAATGAAAATCAAATGCCCAATGGATGATTTGTTTCCTCCTTGGTACTTATCACCCGGCCATACCACCTGTCCTCCTATTTGTGGGTTTGTTTGTTTTCCTTCAACAAACATCTTTGGATTTCTTTTTTTTTTTTTATTTTTTTTGAGATGGAGTTTCGTTCCTGTCACCCAGGCTTGAGTGCAATGGCGTGATCTCGGCTCACTGCAACCTCTGCCTCCTGGCTTCAAGTGATTCTCCTACCTCAGCCTCCGGAGTAGCTGGGATTACAGGCATGTGCCCAGCGAATTTTTGTATTTTTAGTAGAGACGGTGTTTCACCATGTTGGCCAGAATGGTCTCAATCTCTCGACCTTGTGATCCATCCGCCTTGGCCTCCCAAAGTTCTGGGGTTACAGGTGTCAGCCACCACTCCCGGCCTGGATTTCTCTCCCCTCCCCTCCCCTCTCCTCCCCTGCCCTCCCCTGCCCTGCCCTGCCCTGCCCTCTCTCTTTCTTTCTTTCATTGAGGCGGAGTTTTGCTCTTGTTGCCCAGGCTGGAGTACAGTGGCGTGATCTCAGCTCACTGTAACCTCTGCCTTCTGGTTTCAAAGGATTCTCCTGCCTCGGGCTCCCGAGTAGCTGGGATTACCAGCACCCGCCACCACTCCCGGCTAATTTTTTGTATTTTTAGTAGAGATGGGGTTTCACCATGTTGGCCAGGCTGGTCTCTAACTCCTGACCTCGTGATCCACCCACCTCGGCCTCCCAAAGTGCTGGGATTACAGGCATGAGCCACTGTGCCCAGCCTGGATTTCTTACTATGTATTAGCCTTGCCCTCAAACAGCTTTCCATCTGGGTGGAAGATGGCCAAGGGCACCTTGTTTTATTTAACACCCCCCAACAACAACTCTGCCAGATAAGAAATTTAAGGAGGAACTTAAGGTTCAAAGAGGTTAAGTAACTCACCCAATGTCACGCAGCTGGTAAGTAGCAGAGCTAGGATTTAACCCAGATCACATGTCTGGAAAGCAAGTAAAAACAGAACAGGTTTCCCTAGGTTTGCACTCAGTGAGATGAAACTCAATGTCCTTGTTCTGTGATTTTTTTTTTTCCTCAAGTGCCCTATCCCCAAGATCAAGTTCCTCTCAGCAAATGGACAAGTTTTCTTGTTTAGTTTAAAAAGATCTCCCAGAAATGGCATTTAGACAGTGCCAAGGGAACCCTCACATAATACTTTCCACTCACAAGAGGAGACAAGCAAACATATGAGGGAGAGGTCACACTGTCTTCCCCTCATCCCAGAATAGGCCTTGGCCCCACTAATGGTGGTGGGATGCCACAGGAAGGACATACCAATGCTGGCTGGCTAGGCACCAAGAAACCCACCAAGCCTTGGATATAACTTCAGTTTACAGAAAATACAGAGGACAGAGGATCGAGCTAAGTGACACCACATGAGAATGCAACCAGACAGAGCCAGATAGTGAATCATTCTGCGGGGCTACTGGCCCAAGCTCTTCTACCAGTCAATGTCAGCGAAGGGGCTGGGTGGGACTGACTTGCAGGAGATAATAACCACATGTAAAGTGTGTCTCTGGATTGCAAACTGATTTGGACACAGCATCTATAAAGGGGATTTTTGGGACAACTGGAGAAATGTGAACGTGATCAGAGTATCAGGTGCACTGAAACAAAATGGTAGAGACTGCTCCCTAAAAAAAGGTTACAAAATAGGTCGGGCACGGTGGCTCATAACTGTAATCCCACCACTTTGGGAGGCTGAGACAGGCAGATCACTTGAGGTCAGGAGTTTGAGACCAGCCTGGCCAACATGGTGAAACCCATCTCTACTAAAAATACAAAAATTAGCTGGGCGTGGTGGCACACAACTGTAATCCCCGCTACTCAGGAGGCTGAGGCAGGAGAATCGCCTGAACCTGGGAGGTGGAGGTGTCAATGAGCCGAGATCATGCTGTTGTACTCCAGCCTGGGTGACAGAGCAAGACTGCATCTCAAAAAAAAAAAAAAGGCAGCATAACCTCAACTGGGGGAAAAAAATATATGCATAGAGGAAGCTCAGGAGGCACAACTGCTAAGGTGTTAACAGTGGAGATCTCTAAATGATAGGAATGTGATGGTTTCATTTTGCTTATCTGTATTTCTTTTTCTTTTTCTTTTCTTTTCTTTTTTTTTTAAGATGGAGTTTCGCTTTTGTTGCCCAGGGTGGAGTGCAATGGGGCGATCTTGGTTCACCGCAACCTCCGCCTCCCGGGTTCAAGTGATTATTCTGCCTCAGCCTCCTGAACAGTTAGGATTATAGGCATCTGCCATCACGCCCGGCTAATTTTTGTATTTTTAGTACAGACAGGTTTTCACCATGTTGGCCAGGCTGGTCTCAAACTCCTGACCTCAGGTGATCCACCTGCCTCGGCCTCCCAAAGTGCTTGGATTACAGGCATGAGTCACCATGCCTGGCCACTTGTCTGTATTTCTTATTATCTAACATGTATAGTACTGCTTCTGAAATAATGAAAACAATTTCAAAAGGTCCCCCAGCAATACTGACAGGTACACCCACCATGTGCCAGGTACTATACTAAGTGTTTTATACATATTATTTTATTCTTACAGCAGCGCTCTGGGATATTGGCCCCATTATAGAATTAAGAAAACCAAGGTTCAAGGACAGACTCGAGACTGCAATACTGTCTGTGTGACCCTAAACAATTCACCTTCCCTCTCTACCCCATTTACCTTTCTGCTGTATAATGGGGCAGGACTAGATCCAACCATTTAATCAGCAGCCCCCAGCTCCAGCCCTGTACTGAGCCCAGAAGAGTCAGAGATGAGTCCGAGGCCTGTCTTTGAGAGGTCTGCAGTGAAAGGAGGAGCCCACCTTGGAAATGGGGAGGTGCCCTAAAGTGCTCAGTGGGGGCATAAGAAGGAGGTCATCTCCATGGGCTGGGTAGGAGGATTAGGCTTCATGGAGAATCTCAGTGCAGGAGGTAGATGTTTGCCAAGTGCCCCTGGCAGACAGAACAGCCAGCCAAGGTGCAGAGGGAGGTGAGAGTATGGCCTGTGGGCAGTGAATGAGTTCCATCTGGCTCAGTCTCCATGGTGTGGTATAGCCTATGACTCAAAAGGTCCCTGGTTCTAGGTCTTCTTGGAAAAATGGGTGATTCCAGGGCTGGGTCAGAGAAAGTATAAGATGAGCATGGAACATCTTCTTGTGCCAGGAAGTAAGCACATACTTACTGATAGAGATTTTGGACACCAGAACCAGCTTGAAGGGCTCTGCCCCTGGCAGAGTGGCCAACTCTTCAAGGTTTACCCAGGACTTCCCCAGTTTTACCACTGCAAGTCTCACATCCTGGGAAATCCCTCAGTCCCAGGCAAGCTAGGACAGTTGGTCACCCTACCACGGGCACAACCTGAGATAAGCTGCGTATTAAACTCAATAATGACCATAACCAATGATATTCCATTGAATAAAATAGGAAATCAAAGTCTATACAGGTATGAATAAACAAATAAATGGAATGTTTGATGAGGAATGGGGGATTTACATAGTTTCAAAGTAACTTCCCATCAAAATACTTATTAATTACAAAGAGAAAATTAGTCACTTCATAGTAGAGAAGCCTGGCAGATAGCACCTTAATCAAGTGATCAAAGGGAATATCATGAATCACAGGACAAGTTGCCATCAGGTGTTGCCTGGTAGGATGCGGTAAGGGGAATATAGGTATCACTTCTGGGCTAGCTCTGCCACAGAGACATAAATAGAAACACAAGGGAACCTCAGACAAACCCAGAAAGAGGGCTTGTCTCATTTTACAAAATAATTGGCCTGTAAGTGTCAGGATCATGAGAGTCACAGAGAGAACTACATTAGCCGGAGGACACTAATGAGATGTGAGTAACTGAGTGAATGAATGAAGGAACAGACTGATAGGAGGAACGCGATGGTGAGAAAAGGGGTTGAAGAAGACAGAGGCCGGATCCAGCATCATCACTAGCATCCAAACAGCCTCCTCAGCGGCCACAGGGAGCTCCAGGCACTGCCCTAGACGTTCAACACGTGCTCATTCTTCACCCCAAACCTAGCTGGTGGTCGCTGTTATCATTCCTGAACTGCAACATAGAAAACTGAAGCTTGGGAGATTCAGCAACTTGCCCAGATCATAGAGCCTGAAAGCAGCCCAGCAGGGACTCAAAATCGGATCTTCCTGTCCTCTTAACCATCAAAGAGCACTCAAGTGTGGCTTCTGAGGAAACCAGAATTTCTCTAAATCCAAATTTGGATGCTAGTTGGCTTTGCAAATCTTCAAACATGGTATCCTGGACCATGAGTGTATGGAGGGGCAGTGACAACAAAACTCTGCTTCCTGGGTTAGAATCCAACCTGGGACTGCCTCTTCCCCAGCCAGGCTCAGTGCCCCCAAGGCCCAGCTGCAAAGCAGCTGAATGCACACTGTGAAGGGACCCATGCTGCCCCATCTTCCTTCCAGAGCAGGGCTGTTGTGGCTCCATAGGCCAAAGACCCACCTCTGGGACAGAGGACAGTGGGCGGAGCATGCAGAGCCACGAGACAGACTAGTTGCTCAGTGTAAACTCTGAGTAGCACTTTATCTTATAGAGAAACTTCAAAGGTTTCCCAGGCTGGTGGCAGACTCTTGTGGAGGAAGGCTGCTGCCCAGAGGGTAAGAACCTTTGCTGTGGCAGCACAGGTGAAGAAACTGAGGCAGGCCGGGTCGTGGGGGTCAGGCAAGTGTCCACAGGCGTCCCCCCTCCCCCCGGCCTGGCTCGTGCCCTTTCCACAGCCCCCAGCAGGCAGCACTGCTGCGCTAAGCAGAAGAAATTACATCTATCATTGTTCCTGCTGGTGGTGGTGGCCACACCCCAAAGGTGTAATTCTAAGAGGCTTGGGAAGGGACAGGTGGTGGGGTAGGGCTGAGTCTCTGGAGAGCACCAGGTGGGCGGGCCCACAGCTATTAGGCCCTGGGTGAGTGAGTGTCCACACCAGGTGTTGCCCGTCAGGTGTTGCCTGGTAGGCCATCTTGGCTTGCCCTCCCCCTGAGAAACTCCCCCCGGAAACAGGAACCCAAGGGAGGTTGCTTCACCAAGGAGCCATGCCGGGCTTGAGTGCGTTTAAAACCTGGCGACAGCAGGGACCCCGACATTCAGTGGTATTACAGTTGAGAAAACCGAGACCAGCTGGGCGCAGTGGCTCACACCTGTAGTCCCAATACTTTGGGAAGCCGAGGCAGGCAGATCACCTGAGGTCAGGAGTTCAAGACCAGCCTGACCAACGTGAAGAAACCCCCGTCTCTACTAAAAATACAAAAATAGCCGGGGTAGTAGCACATGCTTGTAATCCCAGCTACTTAGGAGGCTGAGGCAGGAGAATCGCTTGAACCCAGGAGGCGGAGGTTACGGTGAGCCGAAATTGCGCCACTGCACTCCAGCCTGGGCAACAACAGCGGAACTCTGTCTCAAAAACAAAGAAAAGAAAAGAAAAGAAAACTGAGGCTGGGGGAGCAAGTGACGCCATAGAAACTACAGGCTATGTCCCCGGCACTCCACTCTCCAAACCCCCTCAAGTTCTCAAGGTGAAAAACCAGGATTGCCCAGAACCCCTGGGCCAGCACTAAACTCCACAGCTCCCCAGTTCCCACGAAGCCATGGTCAGAAGGGACTGGACAAGCAAGGAGCAGGAAAGACCCACACAGGCTTTGAGGCTGGCAATCCCAGGCTCAATCCCAGCTCTGTCTCCTGGGCACGAGAGTTAACGCTTAGGAGTCTTCATTTCCTCATGTGAAAAATGGAAATAATAATAGCAGCTATCTTGTGGGGATGTTGTGATTAAATGAGATAACACATGTAATATCCTAGCGCACAGTAAATACTCAAAAATAGGCCGGGCATAGTGGTTCACACCTGTAATCCCAGCACTTTGGGAGGCCGAGGCGGACAGATCATTTGAGGTCAGGAGTTCGAGACCAGCCTGACTAACATGGTGAAAACCTGTCTCTACTAAAAATACAAAAAAAAAAAAAAAATTAGCCAGGCATGGTGGCACATACCTGTAATCCCTACTCGGAAGGCTGAGACATGAGAATCACTTAAACCCAGAAGGAGGAGGCTTCAGTAAGCTGAGATTGCACCACTGCACTCCAGCCTGGGTGATAGAGTGAGACTGTCTTAAAAAAAAAAAAAAAGAAAAGAAAAGAAAAGTAGCTATTGGCTGGTCCAAATGTAGTGAGTGATCTCAATTGATTATTCACAGCAAGTTACAGATCGAACTCCTTGTTCTACTGTTTTCCCCCTTCTCACTACTGCATTTGACTAGTCTTAAAAAAAAAAAAAAAAAAGTAGCTATTATTACTCCAGCAGGTTTCCATGAGTAGCCATGCACCCTTCCACATGGCTGGGACTAGGCTGCACTTGCAGGTGTCTGCTGATACTGTGCACCCTGGGTGCCTCCCATGCCTCACCCTGCCCTACCCTTCCATTCATCCTTTCACCATTCTCTGAAGCCTGCTGTGTGCCAGATCTGTGTGCAACTGGGTGGTGGGAGACCGGAGGTGAACCGGACCTGAGCCCTGCCCCAAAGAGGTCCCACCAAGTAGAGTGGTAAGGGACAGGGACACAAAACCTCAAGATAGCCGGGCGCGGTGGCTCAAGCCTGTAATCCCAGCACTTTGGGAGGCCGAGACGGGTGGATCACGAGGTCAGGAGATCGAGACCATCCTGGCTAACACGGTGAAACCCCGTCTCTACTAAAAATACAAAAACTAGCTGGGCGAGGTGGCGGGCGCCTGTAGTCCCAGCTACTCGGGAGGCTGAGGCAGGAGAATGGCGTAAACCCGGGAGGCGGAGCTTGCAGTGAGCTGAGATCCGGCCACTGCACTCCAGTCCGGGCGACAGAGCGAGACTCCGCCTCAAAAAAAAAAAAAAAAAAAAAAAAAAAACCTCAAGATAGCATGAGCAGGGCTAGGAGAGGGGAATGCACATGAACTGCATGGTAGACTGCGCCTAAGCCCAAAAGGATAAGGCCCTAAGCCACTGAGGGGCAGGGAAGGGCATTTCAGCAGGGGGACCAGTGGTGCAAAGGCCTGGAGGGTTAAACAAACAAGTACAGTCCAGGGTCCAGTGCCCAAGCTGTGTCCAACTCTACCCCTTACCTCTCTCCCACCCCCTGCCTATGTTCTCTGGGATGCCTTGCCAGTGCCGAGCATTAGAGAAGGTGGACTCTCCACTCCAGGGAGGGGCAGCAGTCTCTCCCAAGACCCAGGGAGATGGTTGACCTGAGATGGGAAAGGAAGTCAGGTCCCCTCCATGGAGCTGTGTCCTGGCCTTGAGAGCCAAAGGCCCAGGCAGTTACAAGCAAACAGACACACAGACAGGTAGACCCAAGGCTAGTCCTCCCTCTAAGACCTTACCTAGCAGGACGCCAATATCCTTGCCCATGGAATATGTGGGGCACACAGATTATCCCAAAGTCCTAGGAACCCAGGAAATGATCTATTCATTCAGAACCCTTCAGGTGACTGCTGGGGAAACCTGGCTTCAGCTGGGCTCTGAAATATCCTACAGGCTGTGCTGACTTCTCCATACACTGCATTTCAGCAGATAGTTTTGTGACAGGAGTAACTGTTAAGCAAATCACCCTTTCCCAACAGAACCATATTCAAATGAGAGGAAGAGTTCCTGATGGAGTGGAGCACAAAGTATCAAATCAATCACAGCCCTGAACAATAGTCCCAACCTCAATAACCATTACCATTGCTCCAAATCACTGACCATTCAGCACCCTGCAAAGGAGACAGGAGCACCTGGACCATGGACCCCACAGGGGCTGAAATTTAGCTCAAACCACCTCTGCCAGCTGTCAAGGGCACAGAGCTGCATCCTTTGCAGATATTGCCTCTGACCCTTCCAACACCCCAGAGGGAAGCATCGCTCCCATTTTACAGATGCTGAAACTGAGGCCCAGGGAGGTACAATCCACACAGCTAACAGTAGTGAAGCAGAGAACCAGAGTCCAGGTGTGACTGACCCTACAGTGTCAAGACTTTCTGCTACCTTCACCAAGGGGCAGGACTGGCCCAGCTAAAACAAAACACCCTGGCAACTGGAGGCTGCCTTAGTTGATGGTTATAATGCAGTGCTCTGGACTCAGAGGCCTTGCTGACCAGGGAGGCAGAGCCCACAGATTCTTCCTCCAAAGTTCCTGACCCAAGCTCCAGATTTTCCAGAACCCAGTGCTGGGGCTCCAAACCTGAAGCCCCTGTCACCTGCAGGCCCAGAGTTCATACAGCAGTGCTGGTCCATCTGTGTCAGACAGACCTCTGCCCTGCCATGTCCCAGCTGTGTGGACTTGGCTTGGGAAAGGACTCTGAGCCCCAGCATCTCATCTGTCAAGCAGGGATAATCCTCTCCTCAGAGTGGTCCTGTAAGGATTAGATGAGACTGGTCCCTAAAGCCCTTGGCAGTAGCTGCCCCTCCTCCAGCCCCAGGCCCCAGCAACTTTCCCTGATTTCTCAGGCCCTGCCCTGGGGGAACACCTCCCACTAATCCCCAAAGGACAGGACATACAGGGACAACAAGAAACAAAGTTTAAAATAACAAAAATGCCAAAATCCCTCCACAGCATGAGTGCATAGGGAGAGGGTGGGCAGCTCTCTCACACCAGGGCCCCGCATAAATGCCCCCTTCACCCTCACAGCCCACAGCCAGGCCCTGCCCTCACCATGCTGGACCAGGAGAGGATGCTCTGAGAGATGCAAAGCCTGGCCCACAGCACACAGTAGGTCCGAGCCCCAGCACCAGTGCTCCTCTGCTGTTTCTGCTCCCGCTTCTCCTCCCAGGACCCACTCACCACCTGCTGGCTTCAGGGGCCTCCACTGTGCCCTTCCCTGAGGTCCCCACAAGGCAAGCATCAGGCCAAGCTGATGGAGCACCTGCCCCTTGCCTCTGGGTTTCTGGGGTCCCCAAAATGGAGACCCCCAAGACCCTTCACTTTACACTCCCCCCGGCCCCCCAAAAATCCCAAGAGCTATTCCAGGGCACAGACCTGAGGGTTCAGGGTAAGAGGGGAAGGAGAGAGGTCTGCTCAGTGCTGTCATGAGGGGTGCTGAGGCACCTCCTCCTCCAGCGCTGCCCAGAATGCTTTCCCAGGACTTTCTCTCACTGGCTCCCTTCCTATTATGTCTTCAATATGTCTTCAAACTTCAGCCCGGCTGCCCCCTGTCCAGGCAGCCTGCCCTATCCCTAAACTCTCCAGGATGGGCTGGAGGCCACCGTTCCTTGTCTCCTAGACCCCCAGCAGCTCCCTTCTCAGCTCGCATTGTCATGCATTCATTTGCCTGTAATGCTGCGGCCCCTTGCTCATCTTGGCATCCTCCATGCCTTGTAGGGGGCCTGGCCTATAGCAAGCGCTCAGTAAGGAGCTGTTCCTGAATGGAGGGATAGGCAGGTAAGCCAACAAAGAGGCTGAGCCTGTGTGGGCTTCTCTGACTTTTAGAATGCTGGAGCCCTGGTCCGTGGCCCTCCGTGCATCTGTATAATTCCTAAAGAGGTGCAGCCATGAAAATCCCTGAACTCTTGTAGATCTCTATAACACAAAGACAACTACTATTACTACTTCTGCCATCATCCTCTTAAAAAGGGGTAAAGGGCTGGGAGGTGGAGGCATGAGGCTTCAGAAATATCAAGAGACAGGTTCAGGGGAGATTCTGGGACTTGCTTTAAGATCTTTAATAGTCCTGACAGTCAAAGAAAAGTAAAGTAAAATTGTACTGAGGTACCAATCTATGCTCAGTCAATTACCAAAAATATATAAAATACTCACTGCTTATGAGGTACTCACTGCTTTTGAAGATACGGTAAAACTGTTACACAGTGGCAGCAAAAATTGGTTCCATTATTCTAGAAAACAATTTGGCAAATACTTTTTAAATCATAAAAATGATTTAAAAAGAAATTTATCTTTCTTTCTTTCTTGGTTCACTGCAGTGATCACAGTTCACTGTCCCAGGAGCTGGGACTACAGGTGTGCACCACCACGCCCAGCTAATTTTTGTATTTTTTGTAGAGATGGGGTTTCATCATGTTGCCCGAGCTGGTTTCAAATTCCTGGGCTTAAGTGATCCTCCCACCTCAGCCTCTCAAAGTGCTGGGATTGCAGGTGTGAGCCACTGTACCCCACCAAAAATGTATTTTTCAATTCAGTTCCCAGAATCCCAGGACTACAAATTTATACTCAGGAAAAAAATATAAAATACGAAAAAATGTTATGTTACAATATTCATGAGTATATTATTGAATTTGCAATTAGCAAATTATACTGGAGAACAACCTGAATATCACCACCAGCAGCCCCAGTTTGGGTAAGAGTGACAACGTCACCCTAATGATGACTGCACACCACGGAGGGCGGAGGGTTCCCCCAAGCAGGGGCGGCCACTGAGCTAGCTCTGCACCTTCAGAACCCAGACAGGCCTATAGGGAGCAGTTGCCAGAAATGTTCCTGAATTAATAATTCTGTAGCAATATGAGAAACTTTTTTTTTTTTTTGAGATGGAGTCTCGCTCGTCGCCCAGGCTGGAGTGCAGTGGCGCAATCTCAGCTCACTGCAAGCTCCGCCTCCTGGGTTAATGCCATTCTCCTGCCTCAGCCTCCAGAGTAGCTGGGACCACAGGCACCCGCCACCACGCCCAGCTAATTTTTTGTATTTTCAGTAGAGACAGGGTTTCACCGTGTTAGCCAGGATGGTCTCGATCTCCTGACCTCGTGATTCGCTCGTCTCAGCCTCCCAAAGTACTGGGATTACAGGCGTGAGCCACCGCGCCCGGCCAATATGAGAAACTTCTACCGAGCAAGATTAAATGAACAAAACAGGATACAAACTAGTACCTGTGCCATGATTTAAACTATGAACAAACTCTACACCTTTGAATGAGAGCTGGAAGGAACCAAGGAAAAGTTCTACTCAGGAAACTGAGGCTCCGGGTGATTTATATTTATTTTTCTTTTTTGGATTCTTGTTACTGGTGCTACAATATCGTTTATACAAGAGATAAAAATCACTTTTTAAGAAAATTATTTTTTTTTGAGACAGAGTTTGGCTTTGTCACCCAGGCTGGAGTGCAGTGGCACTGTCTCAGCTCACTACAACCTCTGCCTCCCAGGCTCAAGGATTCTCATACCTCAGTCTCCTGAGTAGCTGGGATTACAGGCGTGCGCCAGCGCGCCTGGGTAATTTTTGTATTTTTAGTAGAGATGGGGTTTCACCATGTTCGCCAGAATGGTCTCGAACTCCTGTCCTCAAGTGATCCACCTGCTTCAACCTCCCAAAGTGCTGGGATTACAGGCGTGAGCCACCACACCCAGCCTTACTTTTTTTTCTTCCTAATTAAAAGCATTGCCCAGAACCCCAAGTCCTTACTCCCCGGACCTGAAAGCTGTGACTCAGCTGGTTGGGGCCTGAGACTACCCGTCTGATGCTGAGTTAACCTGGGAACACTGCGTTGTCTGGCAGGGCTTGTAGGCACAGACAACCACAACTCTTTAGGTTCAAGGAAGGGATAAAGGGAAGCCAGAAATGCAGGTAGAGGAAGGGGTATCTAAGCTGGGCCCTAAAAGATGACCAGGAGAAGAGACGGCACCCAGATGAAAGGGAGGGGGAAGGGGCTCCCAGAAGAGGTGATAGCCTGAGAACTAGAAATGGCCTGGACTAGTTGGGGGAAGGAGAGAGATCAACTCAGTGCCACAAGGTAACCCGGGTAAACAAGGACAAAAGTGGGAAATGGAACTGTCCTTTAGGGACCTGTTCATTCATTCATCCATTCTCAGCAAATGTGGATGGTGTGTGGCTCTGTGCCGGGCTCTGTGCTAGGAGGTTGGTATAATAAATTCACTGAATTCTATCCTCTCAACTACCTGGGAGGGGGGACAATTGTGCCCATTGGTAAATGGTGGCTCAGAAAAGTGAAGTGGAGGAACCAGGTTGCAATCCAGCACGATCAAAAGTCCATCCCTGAGACTATTCCCTGAGAACTAGGCTCTGTTCTGTGTAGGACCCAAGGAATCAGGTGGGCCAGCACCTGGCCAGAGGACAGGTCCATGCTGGGAGCTGGGGCTTTTGAGGGTGTGTGTGGAGTTGGGGGGATGTTAGGGCTGGCTTGCCTAGAGCTGGCGTGGGGGTTGGAAGGACACAGAGCACAGTGGTGTGGGCCCAATGCAGGGTCTTCTTTCCCCATCTTTGAACTCAGTATTCCCACCTGCAAAATGACCAGACAATCCCTATGGCCCTCTCCTGTGAAGTGAAGGGGATCTGCAGCAGCTACCTCCAACTCATCTTCTCCCCAAAAGTGGGGAGGTGTGAGCCACCAAGACTGTAGTGGAGAGTAGAAATGTTACCATGTCTCACCTAGACAGAGCTCCCTGAGCAGACTGAGCTAGGCCTTCTCTGCCGCTCTCCATCCAGGGCTGAGTGACTCATCCCTGCTCTGCCTCCTTCCCCGTTCCCTCCCTAGTCCCCAGCAGCCTCCCTGGACCTCCACCCCCACCTCCACCTCCAGGCTCCAGAGCAGCAGGCCCAGCTCTGCAGCAGTGATGAATGTCCTGCTCCGACCACAACATCGCAGAGGCTGGCCTCCTGCCCTGTACCTCTCCACTTCTATCCTAGGGGCAAGGGGGAGCCAGGCAGAGAAGGGAGAGCTGAGAAAGGGAGGCAGAGAGTGGAGGGCCTAGAAGAAAAGGGAAGGGGTGGGGGAGGCCAGTGGGACAACACAGAGGCTAGGGCTGACTTCCAGACATCAAGACAGGCAAAGACAAAGAGGGAAAAAGCCTCCCAGGGCTTCCCGGACCACCAGTGGACTGACGCCGCCAGAGCTCTGCAGTAAAGTTCCAGGCTTCATCCCTAACGGCCTCTGGAGCACCACACCCTGGGCAGCCCATAGACATCTCCCCCTCCCCATGCTCAGCGCTGCCATAGCAGGCACAGTTCTCCCTGTGCCCAGCACTGCCATAATGGGCATGGTTCTCCCTGGGCCCAGCACTGCCATAGCCATAGTGGACATGGCTCTCCCTGTGCCCAGTGCTGCCATAGTGGGCACGGTTTTCCCTGTGCCCGGCACCACCATAGTGGGCACGGTGCTTCCTGTGCCCAGCACCGCCATAGGGGGCATGGTTCTCCCTGTGCCCAGCGCTGTCATAGGGGGTATGGTTCTGGACTTGTCCCTTATGCTCTTACTCTCAACCTCTAGCCAACTCTGCCCCTTGGATTCCACTCGGCCATGACCTTCCCAGAAGCTCCTCTTCACCAGCCCAGATAGGCCTCACCATCCTTGCTTGGACCCCTGTAGCCACATCCTCTTCTCTGGCTTCCTGACTTCCAGGCCACTCTGTCCCCTGTGGCCAGGGAGCTTTTTAAAATCCAGAGCTGATATGGCCCTTCCCAGCCTGAAAGCTTCTGTTGTCTCTCTCTCTCTCTCTCTCTCTCTCTCTCTCACTCACTCTCTCTCTCTCTCTCTCTGCCATTAGGATAAAATCTAAACTCCAAAATGTCCTCCCCACCCTGGTTCTGGCTCTTCTCTTCCTCACTGTTAGCCCTGAACCCCTGCCACAGGGAGAGCCTATCTCCCTGACCAACTCACCAAGACTTTCTCAGTTTGTTGCCTTATCCTGCTGGGCCCCCGAGGCCCCATCCAAACACCACCTCCTGGAGAAGCCCCTGTACCATCCCCCTACCATGCTGCCAGTCACTGGCCTCACTCAGCCTGAGTATATGTCTTTGTCCCCACACTGCTCACAAAAGGCTGTCACTGTCTCCATGTGTCTCCCCATGAGGACTCGAGTCTCTTAAGAGCAGGACCCAGATCTGATATCTCCAGGTGGCTGGCAGGATGGGTGGGAGGCATGAGAAGGGGTTTGTTGAATGAATAAACAGCTGGGACAGGAACAACATGACCAGTAGAGACATTAAGGACAGAGTAACCTTAAGACACAGAAACGAAGTGACCAGGAGAGACATTAAGGACACTGCCAGTAACCATTAAGGGACAGGGGAACAGAGATAGATAGAAAACACACCCCAAAGGGAAGACCTTGAGACCCAGAGACAGGCTTGAGGCAGCTGCACCCCTCTTGGTGCCTCCCTCTATCCCCTCTGGCATGCTTGAACTGGCCTTGATGCCCTGGGGCCCCTGGAGGCAGGACAGGGAGCTTCAGAAGGGGAAACCACAGCACAGTCAGAGCTGAGCCAGGGGCAGGAGCTGCCAGGAGACAGCTGAGGAGACATAATTGGATCACAGACAACTCTGCTTCTGCAGTGAGGGGGTGTGACTCACACACACAGAGTAACGCCAGACACAGAAACACACATGGAGTCTCACACTCAGAGGCATAGGCGCACATACCTTCAACACAATTGACTGACCCTGTCAGGTCCCTGTCCCAGGGCTGTCATGTGGGTAGGAAGGGGGAGATGGGAAACCCAGCACCTGCCCCTGAGGAGCTCAGTGTCTGCCAGACTAAGGGCCACATCACACACATAGTCACTCACAATTCAGCTCCACACACGAAGGCTCCAACAGAATCCTCAATCCCTATCACATTATCTCGTCCTTATGCACAACCATCATCTGGTATCTTATTTAGTTGTTTGCTTCTATTTTGCTTGTCACCCCTTCAGGATGTGAAACCCATGACAGCAGGGTCTGATCTGTGTGGTTTGCCCCTAAATTCCTAGATATGACACAATCCTTGGAACATAGTATGTGCTCAATAAACATACTGAAGCAATGAATGAATGCATGCATGTATGCAAGCGGAGACACACAAGGGAACTCCATCCTTCTGGCTATCAAGCAGGCCTCTACCTCAAGACTCGTCACCTCCCTGGCAAAGTACCAGGCCCCAGCCACTATGGCAGGGTCCAAAGATGGCAGGCACGGGCAGAAGATGATGGAGGGGATCTCGGGAAGCCGGGGGCAGAAGGAGGTGGTAACACAAACCCCAAGGATGAGTAAATGGCTCAGGCACCAGAGGGGAAAGCAGAGGTGGCAGTCACCTCCTACTTCCCATTGGGCAGCAGGAGGCAGTATATATGTGCAGACATTGCTCACGGGCCCCAGGACATAGGATTCCAGAGAAGCATCAGAGGTGGCAAGTACCTGCCTTCAGGGAGCCCAGGCTGAGGGGCAGGAAGGCAATGGTTATGCTAAAGCCCCAGAGAACAGCTCCAGCTGCCCTGTGTCACCTGCCCCAGGCTCTCTTTAATTAAATATAGGTGACAGGAATCTACTGTGATTGGCATGGGACCCTCTGCTGCCCATGCTTTTGAGTCTCCAGGGACCCCAGGGCATCAAGGCCAGTCCAAACATGCCAGAGGGGATGAAGGGAGGCACCAGGAGGGTGCTATCTCAAGCCTGACATGTGGTCTGAGTTGCTTTCCCCCACCTGTTGCCAGAGCACCACCATCTGCCCAGTCAAGGGCAAAGATGAGGGGTCAGGGTTGAAATAAGGTTTCTATCCCCATCTATCCTCACTGGCAACCTGGCACCCAGGCCAGGTCTCCTGCTCCTCGGGAACAAGCTGGAACAGCCCCGCCGAGGCCCCGGAGCCCCACAGAGCACTGGGGTCATGGCACCCACAGCCCTGGCTCCAGGTGGCCCGGCCAGGCATGGAGATGCAGGGGAAGAAAGAAAACCTATCTGTCTCCAGGACTCCCTTTCTCTCATCTCCTGAAACTTTAAAGACTCTCGGCTGGAAACTGAGCTGGGGCTCGTTAAAGTTTAAAAGCCGGAGCCTGGGGAGCTGGCTGTGGACAGCACAGAGCCAGCCTGGGGGCTGAGGGCTCCTCTAGTCCCAGCAGGGACACAGCCTGGAGGCACCCTCCACTCCACTCCGGCTCATAAGGGTTCCTGCTTAGCGCAGGCACTGAGGGGGCTGTACATCCATGCCGTCCTGCATCCCAGCCTGCACAACACTTCACAGTGCGCACATCGCAAAGAGTTATGCTGTAACCATCATATCCTGTCCATGATCACTCCTAAGGCTCTCTGGATTCCATCCTTTGCTCCATTCTCCACAATCTGGCTTTAAGGTGGGCCTCCGCACCTCTGCCTAGACAATAGAGCAGCAGCGCCCTCTTACCAGCTTCCCTGTCTAAAACCCTCCCCTGGCACCCCAGAGCCTCTAAGACTCAAGGCATGGGGCCTCGGTCTAGCTCTCTAATCACCTCCAGCCCCTGAGTTCCCAGCCCACACTGAACCACCTCCCATTCTCCAAATGCACTACCCCATGATCCGCCTCCGGGCCTTTGCACAGCTGCTGCTCTGTATGGAATACTTCCGATGTGATCAAATTTGTAATCTTCACTCCCCACCCAATTCCAAAAGGATCACCTGAACATTCCTCTGTGCAGTTCCTTCCCTGACCCCCAAGGCTAATTCAGATGCCCTCTCTAGATTTCCAGAGCTCCTGTGACAAGAGTGTGTCTCAGCACCCAGCTGGGGGCTCCTTGAGGGCAGGGCTTGGATCTGATTGCCCTCTCTGTCCCCCACCTCCAGCACAGCACAGAGCCAAGCAGAAAGAGGCTAACGATGGATGCTTGCTGAATGTGTGAATGAATGAAGTCTCTGAAGACAGGCAGGGCAGATAAGGAAGCTGAATCCCAGGCATAGACAACTTGCCCAGGGGCATACAGCCAGGACTCTGGATCCTGGTGCTCTTTCCCTAGCATCCTCAATCCAACCCAGGCACCTCCTCCAGGAAGACTTCCCTAACACCTCCAGCCACCTCTGATCTTTCCCTTCTCTGAGCACCTCCAACCCAAAGTCTAGACACTCACTAACTGGGGTCATGCTCTCTGGGAGCCTGTTCCCTGAGGACAGCTCTGGAACTACTTCTTCCAGTTCCCCCCATGCCAAGTCGGAGCAGGAACCAGGCAGCTCAGGGCCTAACCCCGGATTCAGGATCCCCTTCTAGGGACCTCTCTGATGGCACAGACTGGCAAGACCTCAGCCACCATCCTCACTCTGTGTCCAGCAGGGCAGCCTCCCCTAAGGTTAGGACAGCCTCTACAGACCACCTGCCCAGCAACTTCCTGTATGGGGAAACTGTGCCCCATAGCAGGCAGAGCCAAGCTAGAGCCGGAACTGACCCAGTCCGAGGCCCTAAAACTAGATGAACTCGTGCCCCTGCCACTGCCAATAAGAAGACTGACCCAGAAAGGTGAAATGACCCCCAAAGCCACACAGTGAGGACTGGACTCTTGCCCAGCTAGGTCCCCTCTAAGGTGCCCTCCCACAATGACACAGCACAGGGAGACCCATGAGTCCAATCATGTTAATAACCCGGTCCAAGGGAGTAGTGAGATCTCAGCCTTGGCGAGTCAAGGACCTAGGTCCTGATCTAGCTTCAGCCATGTCTGGCTGTTTGGCTGTGCACAAATGAACCTGCCTTGAGCCTCAGTTTCCACATCTGCTTGATGGGATTAAGGAGACCTGTCCCACACACAGCCCTGACCCCACCTTCCCCATGACCCTTTTGAGTCCCAGAGACTGGTAAAGGTGGAAAGGGCCTTGGAGACCCCTGAACCATCTGGCATTTCACCAGGTGAGAGGGTGAGGTGCTGAGGGGTCACGAGCTGAGCACTGGCTTTGGAGTCTGGAACCCAGGTGGCCTGTGGTGTGGGGTAGGTGGACAGTGAGACAGGGCTGGGAGGGGCCACCAGAGCTTTTGCCAAAGGGGAAGGGGAGGAGCAGCAAGACAGGAAGTCGGAGGAGACAGGTCCCCACTGCCCAGCTTCCTGTGGCCAGCGGAGCCTCAGGCTCTCAGCCACACCCCCTCCCACACCTGCTCCAGGGTCAGGTCTCTCCTGTCATGGGCCCAGGCTCCTCTCAGGCCTCATTCCTGCCCCCAGGCTGCGTGTGCAGTGGGTGGAAGGTCACCTGGAACTGTCTGTCCTCTCTTCGCCAGGGTCTGAAGACCACTGAGGAGATACACAGGTCACCCCTGCCTCTCACGCGGCAGGCCTCAGGAGAACAGAGCATGTGTGTAACCAAGCCAGATGGAGGAGGTAGCTCTGCCAGGGCCTCACAGGCCACGTCCTCTGCTGTCTGCCTGCTCCTAATCTCTCCCCCAGGGCCCCAGCCCGGGTGCTGAGTTCAGAGACTCTTGGAGCCAAGAGAGACCAATTGCACAGATGGGCAAGCAGCCCAGAGAGGGGCAGGAATGTGCCCAAAGTCACATGCAACAGCCAGGACTGGACCCCAGCTGGCCCTGGTTGAATGACTGACATAAGCTCTTGGTCTCCCGTTTCTCACACCAATACAGGTGCCATGGGGAAGCTAACCTGGGCTTTGAGAGATCTGAGTTCAGCCTCCAAGCTGCCTCCTGCCTTGTACCCAGGATCTATGTTCAGCATCTGTCCCTGGGACAGGACCTGAACTCTTAGGAGGTGGTATCTGCCTCCTCTCCAGTATTCAGAGCACAGTGCAGCCCTGAGGCCAGGTCAGGCTAGAGGCCAGGAGGGAGGGAAGGGGTGGAGGTGGCCTCCAACAGCCCCTTTCCCTTTGTCTTGGCTCCAACTACTGGGCCCTGAGCCACAGTGGCTTCCAGGGACCTCTGGACCCGGGGAAGGGGAAGGGAGATGAGGAGGAGGAAATGAATCAGGTAGATAGCTAGGTGGATTCCCACCCCCACCCTGGGATCAGGAGCACGGGGCATGTCCAGGGGGCAGCTGGCTTTCCCAGCTCTGGGGACAGGCCCAGAGTAGGCTGGGACAGGAGAGGGGAGGGGGAAAAGGGGGCAGAAGTTCAGCAAACACCTGCAGTTGAGTCACAGCCTCCTGGAGTGACCCAGTCATCCCCAGGGATTCTGGCTCCAGACCTGCTGGGTGACCTTGGCAAGCTACTCCCCTTTGTGGACCTCGGCTTTCTCATCCATCAAACAAGAATAGGATGATAAGAACACAGCGTCCTCCAGGCCTTCAAAGAGTTATGGATGGGGTTAAAGTCCACAGTGTTGACTAAGATGCGAGCCCATGCGGAGAGGGGCAGGGGCTCTGGAGCCAGGCTGGCATGGTTCCACTCTTGCCTCAGCTGTGGCATGACCTTAGGCAAATAACATTACCTCGCTCAGCCTCAGTTTCTTTGTTTGTAACATGCAGACAAGACTACTACTGCCCCAGACTAGCCTCAGGGCAAATTAGATGAGGGGGAGAAATGCTTGGCTCAGAGCAGGGGCTCTCATTTATCAGAAATGGGATTATCTGCATGGAACCTGGGAGTCCTGGAATCTTGGGGATGGGAAGATCACAGGCCTCTGTCCATCTCTCCCAGAGCTCCAACTAGCTGTGCTGAGAGGATCAGGAGCGGGGAGCTGGCACTTTGGGGTGCCCATAACCAGGGTCCCAGCCTCCTTCCTGGGTCTGGGTTCTGCTCACCTCCTCTCCCCACCCTCTCTCCATTGTGGGGAGCAAAGCTGGGGAGGCAGCCTGCAGGGAGAAGCAAGGAAGGAGCACTAGCCAAGATGCTGGAGATCTGCTGAGACAGCTGTGTGACTCTAGGCAGGTCCCTGCCCCTCTCTGAGCCCCAATATCCTCACCTACATCCAGGGGCAGGAAGGGTATGACATAGGGATTACTAAGGACCCTTTAGCACCTCCAACATCTGTTCAGTCTGAAAGAAAAGGAGGGTAGGGTCCTGGCTGCCCAGGAGGGTGTATGCCTGTCCAGAAGCCTATAACACCCCAGTTTTTCCAAGTCTCCGCCACCCACAAGGAAGGCCACCTGACAAGCCTGTTCTGGCCACGAGTGGTCTGTTGCAGTCAGCCTGGGCCCCAGATCCACTAATTCCAGGCGTGGGCTGGGCAGGGTTTGTTCATTAACCAAGCCAGATGGAGGAGGTGGCTCTGCCCTATTGACACAGAGGGTGGGAGTACTGGCCTCAGTTCAGACCCCTCCTCCCCTGACTTTCTGGAGTGCCAGCTTGGTAGGGAAACTACACTTCTCCCCCAGTGTGCACTGCCCACCTGAAGGCTTTCCCAGGTCACAGTCAGGCTCTTGTGAATTACCTTCTCACCTTTCATTCAATTTGTTCCTTCGTTCTTTCCTTCCCTCTCTCTTCCACCAATATCCCTGCTCTAACTGTGTTGGATACTGGGGACACAAAGAGGATAGGACCTGAGAGGCTGAAGCGGGTGGATCACTTGAGGTCAGGAGTTCAAGACCAGCCTGGCCAATATGGTGAAACCCCATCTCTACTACAAATACAAAAATTAGCTGAGTGTGGTGGTGTGCACTAGCAGTCCCAGCTACTCAGGAGGCTGAGGCAGGAGAATCACTTGAATCTGGGAGGTGGAGGTTGCAGTGAGCTGAGATCTTGCTACTGCACTTCAGCCTGGGCGACAGAGTGAGGCTTCTCAAAAAAAAAAAAAAAAAAAAAGAGGATAGGACCTGTCCTGCTCTCAGGGAACAATCAGGTGGGACATGCCAGCTGCCTTCCCCTTCCCTGCTCCTCAGGCTCAGACACAGGTCAAGGTCCTGTGGCCCTGGGCAGCGAATCCCAAAGTGGGAGACACACATGGAAACCCAGAGGGAAAGACAGTCAGATGGCCAAGGTGCAGACAGAGTCAGAGAGGAGAAGAGGAGGCAGAAAGTGAGAAGCAGATAATCATGTGGGGAAGGACAGAAGTATATGTAAATGACTAAGACAAAGTGAGGCAGAAGGGCTTAGGGTCAGAGGGGAAAGGTCAGACATCTCAGGCCTTGGTAAGAGGCCAAGATACATGCCTGGGCTAAGTCTGAGACTAGGCAGAAGGGGAGGGTGGACTCCTCCACATTTCCAGGAGGATAGCAGAAGGGAGAAGGCAAGGAAGAGGAAGGCGAAGGGCACAGCCTACTGCCAAAGCCCACCGCAGGGAGACCTACGAGCCCTGGAAATGCAGCACCCACAGCAACACCAGATGTATTGGGGGTAGCTATTGAGGCCCTTAAACCAGAGTCTTCACCAGCCCCCGCCCCATCTGGTCCTCTGGGGGAGGTGGGTTCCCAAGGTCCCAAACCCCAAGCCTGCCCTGCAAGGCAAAGAAAGGAGAATTGTGGGGTTGGGAGGAGCAGGGGAGATGGCTGTGAGCAACTGATGTGTCTGCAACTGCTCCCTATGTTGGCTTCCCTTGACCCCAGGCCCCTTCCTCCCCCAGCCCACCTGCAGCCTGGCTCTGTGCAAGGCAGGGGTATCAGAGCCCTGCCTTCAGGATCTGCCAGCCACAATCCTGAGTCCCTGCAGAAGACTGAGGGAGCAGCCACGGAGGGAGGGAAGGGAAAGAGCAAGAGCAGGGCATCAGGCAGGAAGGACTCAGGTCCTGGGCACCCCAGGGTGCAAAAAGCAGGGAAGGAGACCCAGTTCAGGCTGAGAGAACCAGGAATCAGAGAGAGAAGGGCCCAGTCTCCCAACTGGAGTAACTCAAGTCAGGAACGAGGTGCAGGCTTCCCAAGCAGAGGGGTCCCTGAGGGAGACCACTCTCCTAGAAGGGCCTGGCAGCAGCCCAGCTCCCTGGAGCAGGCAGGGGCATGCAGAAGCCTGGGTTCCAGCTGAGAGAGGCAGGTTGAGTCACTCCTGCTCTCCAGGCCTCCGTTGGCCCATCTGTGTGATGGGGCTTGGCCCAGCTGACTGTGCCTCCTCCCGGTCCCTGGCAGGAGACTCTCTCTGGGCCCAGATACACAGTCAGGTGTCTAGCTCAGAGAGAGGACCAGGAGACTCCGGAATAGAGGCAGTAAGGCTGCAGTGGAGGCTGAAGTGATAGTGGGCAACCCTACCTTGATCTTGTGCAGCGTCCGATCCATCTCCACAGCCTGCACCCAGACAGACACCCCAGCCTTGCTGTAGGTCAGGTTCCAGCCCACCTCCGCCTCACACTCTGACCGGAAGCTCTGAAAGTCTTGGTCATCGGGCACCTGGACACTCTCACGGCCCAGGACCGGCCGAGGCCCTTGGGGCTCTGTGGAGGCCGCTGGCTTCTCCATAGGGAGTGTGGGGAGGCCCAGGGCCCTAGTCCTAGTCCGGCTCTCCTGGGTCCTCCGCGGAGGCTCCGACAACGTCGACGCGGTTGCAGATGCTGACGCCACCTTCCTGGGACCTGCAAGACCGGTTTGGGGACGGGAATCAGGCGCGCTGGGGGCGCGGGTGGGGCTGTTCGGGGTCCTGGCGGGTGGGGAGCTAGAGAGAGGCAGGGGCTGGCCCCGGGGAAGAGCGGACGGGCGCTGGACAGCCTCGGAGACCCCCTCCCGAGGAGCGCCCCAGACCCCCTGGGGCCGGCGTGGAGACTGCGTATGGGACGCGGTGGCCGGCGGGCGCCCGTCGGGACCCAGGGACCAGCCGGGACCCGAGG
This sequence comes from Trachypithecus francoisi, assembly GCF_009764315.1. NCBI lineage: Eukaryota > Metazoa > Chordata > Mammalia > Primates > Cercopithecidae > Trachypithecus > Trachypithecus francoisi. Next base: position 63,543,398 of record NW_022681473.1, read on the forward strand.
GGAGGGACGATGCTGGGAACCTGCTTAACTAACTCGCAGCGACGCTGGGCGGGCGCGGGGCAGGTGGCGGGGCGGGAGGGGCGCCCTCCGGGCCGGGCTGCTCACCTGTGCCCGCCGCTCCGCCGGGGCCCGCCGGGGCTGGGGTGCGAGCGCCGCCGCCGCAGCTGCCCGGGCGACCCGGGGCCGCGCGGGGGCTCTGGGGAAAGAGCAGTGGGTCCCGCCGCCCGGCCCCGCCCCGGGCCCCCGCCCCGCGCGCCCCTCCCGGCTAGGCTGGGGGCTCGCGGGCTCGGCGGCCGCGGCTCGGGATTTTCCAGGCTGCGGAGGTGCAGCTGACGGAGCTGCGAGCCCCGCCCCGCCCCGCCCCGCAGGGTCCTAGCGCCCACCCCACCGGCCCCGGGAGGGGACCCGGCGCGCGAGGGGCCAGTCCCCAGCGGAGACCGGGGACGGGGTGAGGAGAGGCCAAGACAGAGTGGGCTCTGCGAGGAAGGGCCACGAGGTGCAAGAAGAGGAATTCTGGAAGTTGACTGTGAACCCCTTCTCTCCACCACCTCCCATACTCACAGGTACACACCTCTGCAACAACCTACAGTATTTACACACGGGCACGCTGTCCCCAGAACAACCCAGAGACGCCCCCACGCAATACCCCAGAGATCCAAAGATGGGCACACACCCCCATGACAATCAAGAGACTAACTCGCAGGGATGACAGCCCCACGGCAGCTCAGAGATGCCCACAGCTTGCATCCCCCACCAAGCTAGAGGCACACCAAGCCTACACACACCCAACCCCATTCCCACTGGGCAGTGCAAACCCAGCAGGAAGCCGATCCAACCCACAAGGCTCAAGGTTCACAAGCTGGCCAGACGTAGGCAAAATCTCCACCCCAGTCTCACTCGTACCTGGGAGCTTGAACCGGGACTCCCTCCAGCCCCACACTCTGGCCCTTGTCCACCAGCACCCCTTCTCAGCATGCACACACGTGCGTGTACACACACACAAACATGCACGCACACACGCACACCTCCTATGGACTAGACTAGGCTCTCAAGAGCATCTGGCCCAGGGCTCTGGGCTCTCTTACCTCCCCAGGCAGAGTTGGCCAGAGCTCCATAGCTACCTGCACTAGCGCTCCTGCCATTCCTTCCAGCCCGGGAGGCTCCCCCCAGCCCCCTGGGTCCTAGTGCCAGCTCTTCCTCCATCTGCTCTGTGTGAACTGAGGCCAGTAGCTCAACTTCTCTGAATCCAGGCCAGGGTGAGTGTGGCAGTCTGTCCCAGCGACTGTGGTGAGCTCCTCTGGATGAGCAACTAACAGGGCCCAACAAGAACCTGCCACAGTCATCCTGACCAGCATGCAGATCTCAGCCTCCTCCCACCTCCCTTCCTGTCTGTGCCCCGCTGCCTCCCCATCTCTGGCCCTTAGTTTTCCATTTACAGAAAAAGGGAATCAGAATGGATAACCCTAAGGTGCCTCCTAGCCTCACCAGCCTAGAGCTCTAGGATGGAACAGCTTTTCTTAAATGTGCTAAGAAAAAAAACGAGGAGTCGAGGATTTGTCACGGTGCTTCACAAATAGAGGTGTTTCTTCCTGAAATGCTTAAAGCGCCGAGATGTTTGTAAATTAGGCCACATTTTAAAAATGAGTGGGGGTGAGCGGGGAGCTATGATGGCAAGTGACCCCAAAGGGCATCCTGCAAAGTGAATCCTGGACAATGTGCTGCAGGTCCTCACGAGGCCTGTGTGAATGACCTTAGATCTCCAGGCCTCCCATCTGCAGTGTGGGAGGCACAGTCAGATAATCACCCATCCCTTCTAAACCACACTCCTGAAAAGTGTCTGGGAATGAGTGGGTGGCAGGGGGCTGGCTCTGGGCTCAGGATGCCCAGGCTCTGACTCTCTGCTATCTACCTCCTCTGCCTCTAACTCTAGGCAGGTCACTGCCCCTCCCCAGGCCTCAGCAGTTTTACCTGATACCCATACCGCCTGGGTGGGACACTTAGGCAGTGTGGGTCTCAGATAAAACCCAAAGGGGACCCCAGTAGAGCCAAAGGCTGCTTTGCTTTGTGAACTGTATCCTCTTGGATGTGCCATGAGGAAAAGAGGTGGCAGCACAGGCCTGGTGGCTCCTGCCTTTTTAGGGCCCCAATAAAACACACCTCAGCAGATAGCCCGCACCAGGGCAGCAAACCTCTCACACCCACCATCCAGTCCAGGGCAAAAAAGACAAGGCCAGGTGACGGGAGGTAGCAGTGAGGGCAGCCTGACAGAAGGACTTCCCCACCCTAGAGAGCTGCAGAGATAGAAAAACTCAGGGAGGCGCAGATGGCAAGAACCAAACCATCACTCAGATCAAAACACAGAAGAACCAAGAATCTCTTGGACCTTGGGTGGGTAAAGGTGGGTGACGTGGCACCTGAGGGCTCAGGCAGCCAGGCCCTGGGCTCATCCCTGGGTCCCAGGTTTAGGCCAGGCTACCTCGCCAGCAGGTGGGTAGAAGGGTATCACCTCATTCTACTCATCGTTAATTTGCCCTTGCAAATGCTACCCCTCCCAGGAATTTCAGTATCTCTGGATCTGGGTCTCATGAAAACCTCTCAAACATGACAAAGCCGATTCATATCCTTCTCAGAACACCTCTAAGCAGCCGAGAAGGACCCCATCTGCTCCAGAGCAGAAGAATGAGCCCAGGAGGGCTGGAGGGGCTCGGGGAGAGGAGTCTGGGGAGGACCCACAACCTAGCAGCACAAAGGGCCTGTGGAGCTGAGTTCAAATCCTGGACCTCTGATTTCCTAGCTGTGTCACCAGAAGCCAGTGACAGGCCTTCTCTGAGCCCCAGTTTCCTCATCTGGAATAATAATACCTATCCTCTAAGAATTGTGGCAGGGAAAAGAGTTGTATATGTGCCAGTTTCACCCCCAGATAAGTAACTAAAAATAAAACTGATGGGGGTGAGTGGGGCAGGGAGGAATACACTGTCCAAAAATGCACGGTTCCAACCAAGGTAACATCTTGACATGATGGTTTGGCAAGTTTTGAGTCTCATGGAAGATCAAACAATGGAAACAGTTTTGGCAAAGCATGCCCCTACTCTGCCCACCGCAGTCCCCTGCCCCAGATCTGGTCCCCTGGCCAGGAAGTGAATTGAGGTGCCTCTCTGAGCCCCCAGGCTAGAGTCCAGGTCTGGCTGCTCTCTGGGTCCCAGTTTCAGAATGGGGCATCACGGAGCAGGAGCCAGAGTGGGTATACAAGGTGAGACTGTGTACGAGAAGGCGCTTGACAAACTGAGAAACAGCGTGGGAATGTGAGGCATCATTACACAGGGCACTGGGCAGGCCTGGATCTCATACGTGCCCCTCGCAGACAGAGCAGCTGAGGTTGTGGGAGCATCATGAGGTCAGGAGTTCAAGACCAGCCTGGCCAACATGGTGAAACCTCATCTCTACTAAAAATACAAAAATTAGCCAGGTATGGTGGCATGTGCCTGGGAGGCTACTCAGGAGACTGAGGTGGGAGAACAGCTTGAACCTGGGAGGTGGAGGTTGCAGTGAGCAGAGATTGGACCACTGCACTCCAGCCTGGGTGACAGAGCGATGCTCTGTCTCAAAAAAAAAAAAAAAAGGAATGAAAACCTAGGTCTCTCAGCTCCTAACCTGAGGCTCCTGCTCCTCCCACCCCCTATTACATACCACACCTTCCACTTGCCTGCCGGTGACCTTGACACAGTCACTGCCCTCTCTCAGCCTCAAGAGTCAGTCTCCCTTGGTGCCCTGCAACCTGCCCAGTGTCCTGGACAATGAGGGGCCTGAAAGTCTAGCCTTGCTCCAGGATGCCCACCCCTACTCACCATCTAGTTAGACAGGTGATGGCTGCCTTGATCTCCCCTCTGGGAGATGATAGGGCCCCACCCCTACCTCTTCTCCCCCACCCCCTCCTCAGGGGTAACCCTGCCTGCCAGTTTTGGTGGAGCAAATTCCCAGGTTGTCCAGGGCAACAAGGCAGTGTCCTGGCACTGTTCTAGAAGATTGGGCAGTGACCTGTGTGATGTCACCAGGAAGCAGTGGCATGGAGGAGGGTTCCAGAGACCCTCAGAAGGGTGCAGCAGGCTGGGCGCGGTGGCTCACACCTGTAATCCCAGCACTTAGGGAGGCCAAAGTAGGCAGACTGCACAAGTCCAAGAGCTCAGGACCTGGCTGGGCAACATGGTGAAACCCCATCTCTACTAAAAATTAAAAAATTAGCTGGGCGTGGTGGTGCACACCTGAGGTCCTAGCTACTCAGAAGGCTGAGGCAAGAGGATGGCTTGAGCCCGGGAGGTCAAGGCTGCAGTGAGCTGAGATGGTGCCACAGCATCATCTCCAGTTAAAAAAAAAAAAAAGTTCAGCACCAAGAACTCTGAGGCCCCTAGGGCTGGGTTGGCCTTGAGAGGGATGTGTCCTTCACAGTAGCAACAGGTGTTCCATCCCAGTCCCACCTGGAGCCGGATCTAAGTGTTTGCCCAGGGTGGGTCTCTTGCTGGACCTCACTGAGCAAACAGTTCACACCTGCCCTTAGGGAGCTGCTGGAGCCTCAGGGAGCCACACTGTAGTGCGCAGCCTCAAAGTCAGTGCAGGTTAGGGTCACCCCCACCTACACTTCTCCTGATGTCCTGTCACAGTCCCACACAGAAACACGTCGCCTTGCTATTACACAGGGCCAGACCTGCACAGCTACACACATTTTGTCATGCCAGGCCACACACGGCACCAAAGTGGAGTTGCCAAATAAAATACAGGACAACAGCTGGGCACAGTGGCTCACACCTGTAATAACACCTATAATTCCAGTGCTTTCAGATGCTAAGGTGGGAAGACTGCTTGAGGCCAGTAGTTTGAGACCAGCCTGGGGAACATAGTGAGATGCTGTCTCTACAAAAAATGTAAAACTTAGCTGGGCATGGTGGCACACGCTGGTAGTCCCAGCTACTAAGTAGGAGCCTGAGGTGGGAGGATCACTTGAGCCCAGGAGTTCCAGGCTGCAGCGAGCTATGATCGTACTACTGCACTCTAGCCTGGGTGACAGAGTAAGACCCTGTGTCAAAAAAAAAAAAAAAGGAAATGGGACAGCTGAGACACAGAGAGGCTAAGTAACTTGTTCTAGACCACACACCACTAAGTAAGCAGTTTCTTTTTTTTTTTTTTTTTTTTTTTGGAGACGGAGTCTTGCTCTTTCGCCCGAGCTGGAGTGCAGTGACCGGATCTCAGCTCACTGCAAGCTCCGCCTCCCGGGTTTACGCCATTCTCCTGCCTCAGCCTCCGGAGTAGCTGGGACTACAGGAGCCCGCCACCTCGCCCGGCTAGTTTTTTGTATTTTTAGTAGAGACGGGGTTTCACCGTGTTAGCCAGGATGGTCTCAATCTCCTGACCTCGTGATCCGCCCGTCTCGGCCTCCCAAAGTGCTGGGATTACAGGCTTGAGCCACCGCGCCCGGCCAAAGTAAGCAGTTTCAACCCAGATGGCCTGGCTGCCTAGCCCAAGCCCTTATATAAGACCACCGAGCAGGGAACTTTGTGGCATCTGTCCTGCTTCCTCTTCCATCCTTCTCCCCACCCCATCCTCTGATCCCTGCACCTCTGAACCCTGGGAGCTGCCCTCTGGGCCTTGCAGGGGCTGCTGCCTCCCCCAGGTTCCCCCCTAGCTGCAATCCCTCCTGCCACCACCATACAGTTGACAGAGTCCCCAGCAGGTGGGGAGGCCTCTTGACTGGAGAACAGGCCTAGAGAGGGCCAGAGGCTTGTCTGAGGTGGGCAGGGCCTGGAGCAGAACCAGGTGGATTCCCCTTCTGGAGGGTTCCCAGGCACAGATGGCCACACCCCGCTCTGCCTGCTGGGCCCTCCCACTGTTGATGTCTATTGGGCACTGCCACCTGTAGGAACTCAGTTCGATTTCGGGGTCGATGCGTCCTTCCAAAAGCCCTGGAGTTTCCTGTCCGAGGCGCCTGATCCATCTGCCTGTCCCCAGGTCCTCCCTTCAGCTCTGTGCTCAGACTGGGTGGGGGTGGGGGCATCAGTGTCTTGTGTCTTCAGGAAGGATAAGGTTGTCTAGGCCTTCCTCCACCAAGGTGGGCAAGAACTCCAGCCCTGGGACCACAGCTCCTTTTCTGGCAACCCACACAACTTTCTTCTTTTGGTTTGTTCTTCTTTTTTATCTCAAAGTTGGGGCCTCAGTGTCCTGACTCAGGAGAGTTTCCACCTCCTGGAACTGGTGGGGCTTCTGCGGAGGGCTCAGGGTCACCCTTTGGGTGATAGGAGAGGTTGGCGGGGGGGGCAGCCCCAAAGCCTAGCCTAGACTGTTACTGTTCCTGAGGGAAGGGGCTCCTCTGGGAGGCTTTGTGGTCTGAGTGCTGTGGGCCTGTTGGGGAGCCTGGACCTACCCAGTGACATAGCATGGGCCCAGGTGTAGCCCAACTTCCATACCCAGGGACCATACGCTGAGACATCTGGGGTAAGTTCTTCTCCCACTGGGCCTTATTTTCCTCATGTGTCCAATGGGGCTAACAGTCCCTGCCTGACCTTCTGCCTGAAGGGGTTGTGAAGGTGAGACCAAGTGTGAAAGGCATCTACTGTGGCCCAGTGCCCCTCCCTAGAGAGGGTGTGCAGAGCCGTGTGTGAGTGACAACCTACAGACCTCTGTGACCTCGGTGCTGGTGTGCACGTTCCCCAGGAGCACAAGTGACTGAGGCCTGTGTAGGAGCTGGGGTGTGACTGTGTGGCACTTCAAGGTTTCTCAATGTGGGTGAGGCAGTGCCTTGGGTGTAAGATTACCAGATTTAGCAAATATTTGGGATGTACTTAGAGTAAAAATATATTTGTTCCTTCTCTGAAATTCAGCTTTTTTTTTTGGATGGCATCTCACTCTGTTGCCCAGGCTAGAGTGCAGTGGCGTGATCTCGGCTCACTGCCACCTCCCAGGTTCAAGTGCCTCAGCCTCCCAAGTAGCTGGGACTACAGGCACGTACTACCACGCCTGGCTAATTTTTGTATTTTTAGTAGAGATGGGGTTTCACTATGTTGGCCAGGCTGGTCTTGAACTCCTGACCTCATGCTCTTCCTGCCTCAGCCTCCTAAAGTACTGGGATTACAGGCGTGAGCCCCTGCTCCCTGCCCATTTTTTTTTTAAGATAGGATCTTGCTGTGTTGCCCAGGCTGGAGTACAGTGGTGCAATCATAGCACATTGCAGCCTTGAAATCTGGGGCTTAAGTGGTGGTCTCTCCTCAGCCTCCTAAGTAGCTGGGACCACAGGTGTGCACCACCACGCCCAGCTAACTTTTTAATTTTTTGTAGAGATAGGGTCTCCCCAGGCTGGTCTCTAACTTCTGGCCTCAAGCAATCCTCCTGCTTTGGCCTCCCAAAGTGCTGGGATTATAGGTGTGAGCCATTGTGTCTGGCCTCAGTTGTTCCATCTAAGTTGGGTGGACTACTAGAATTTCTGTCATGACAATGAGGATGAAGTGAGTAAATCCTGTGGAATGCTTAGCACAGTGCCTGGCACACAGTGAGTGCTCAATAAATGCCACAGCTGCCATCAGTTCTCAGTTCCTGAGCTTCCTTCCCCCAGGTCTGACATCTGTCTCCGAGGCCTGGCCTCTGTCCTACATCTTTGTTCCTCAATCTGGAGGCAATGATTTCTTTTTCCTGAGTGGGGTTAACCTAGAGCCTGGAGGGTTGAGAGGGAAGAGAGGTAGCTGAAATGACATCTTGTCTCCCTCCCTAACCCCCAATCCAAGCAGAGCTGCGAAAGGCGTGGTGTCAATGGCATTTGCTCCTTGCACCCACACAGCCCCTCCTCAATGTCTGACAGCTGCATGCTGGGACAGCAGCGAGGCACAAGGGGTCTGGCCATATCTAGCCAGAGGACAGCATGGCACTGAGAGGTCCACGTTCCAGGGTCTGGCTCCCAGGACCACGTGAGGACTGGTGTGGGCAGAATTCTCTAGGGGCTCTGTCTGAGAATGGTGCTGAAGACTCTGCCCTGGGTCAAGGTTCACCCTGGGTTCCAAACCCACACCTGGAACAGGCCTGCAGCAGGCTCAGCTTCCATGGGCACTGCTGTCCGGGGACTCCTGCCAACCACTGCTTCCTGCTGTGAGTCCCTGGTGTCCTAGGTCAGCAGGTATCTCCACAGGCTTCCCGGGGGAAGACTGCCTCTTTCAGCACCTTCTAAATTTAGGGCTTGGGCTCCATGACTCACTCCTGAGCCTGCTTTGCTCCCCTCCTCCGGGAATGTGCTCCCACGGGATCTGCATCCTCTGCTGCCTCAGACTGATGAAGGCCCCACAATCCTGCAGCAGCCACACACACACCAAGGAGAGCTTCCAGACCCACTGGCTCCAGGCCAGCCCTGGGCTTCTCCCGACCAGGCCCTGTACTCTCCTTCCCTTACTTCTCCATCTTTCCAACCCTCCCTGCAAACCACAGCCCACCCAGGTGGCCACACTGGGAGCTGGCTCCAAGCATGACTATGAGGGTAGTCGGGGGAGGAGAGGAATCAAGCCCTGCCCCCTCCAGCATGGCTGTGGCAGAGCCCTCACCTGAAATCAGGAGGCTTGAGTTCTGGACCAGACTCACGCTTACCTCACTGTGGGGCTCTCGGTGAGTTCTTGGCCTCTCTGGGCTTCTCTTTCCTCCTCTATAAATAAGGAGTTTGAAGCAGACTTCCATTAGGGAGACTTGAAACAGAGCTGAAGTGAGCACAGGGCCAGGTCTCCAACTACTAACAAGGTGGGCCGGGGGGTGGTACCTGATGTCAGGCCCTGTCTCCCGCCAGGCGCCCCTCTTCCCCCAGCTCCTGCTCCATGAGGGGAAACGAGGACCAAGAACCTGCTGTTAGCGTTCATGGACTTCTGCCGTGCAAGGAGGAAGCTCATGCACAACCCCATACCTTGAAGGGGCCAGAAAGAGCCCAGGGTCTTATTCTGGTCTGACTCTCCAGAGCTGTAATGTGTAGCTTTGAGTAAAAACCAAATTCACTCTTGGCCTCAGGTTGTGGGGAAGAGAATCATGTGCATGTGCAGGTGTAAACGTTCGCGACATTTCTCCCCTGCCAGGTTCTCAGAACTGGAGGAGGAGATGGGGTCCCCCCTCTTGACTTCCAGAAATGCAGGCACCCAGGGCAGGGTGTGGAGGTATCTGGAGATGGTCAGACCTGGGGCTGCTGCTTCTCTGCCCCTGCATGACTCTAGGAAAACCCCATCTGTGGCCTGCCTCAACTTGTGTTCACAAGTAACAACAGTGGCTAACAGTTACTGAATGCTTACCATGGGCCTGGTGCTGGTTTATGCACTTAACAGGTCTTAACTCGTTTAATTTATAGGTAAAGCTTGAGACAGTCGCAAGGCTTAGCATCCCCACTTTACAGACAATTTGAGGCTCAGAGCGGGGGAGGGACTCACCCGGGATCACAGTCTTAAGTCACTGGGAGGGCTGGTTAAAAGCCAGGTCTGAGGACAATCCTGGCTTCTATTTGCTACCCCAAGTTGGTCCTTCTCGGAGCATACGTTAGACACTAAAATAAATGTTTGATGAAGATGTTTGACTACTGCCATGTGATGGAAAGATCCCTGTCCTAGTCCAGTTCTACCCCAACTCCTTGTGTGTCCTTAAGAGAGTCCTTTTCTGGCGGGGTGTGGTGGCTCATGCCTGTAATCACAGCACTCTGGAAAGCCACAAACAGATCACCTGAGGTCAGGAGTTTGAGACCAGCCTGGTCAACATGGTGAAACTGTGTCTCTACTAAAAATACAAAAAATGAGCCAGGCGTGGTGGCGGGCACCTGTAATCCCAGCTACTCAGCAGGCTGAGGCAGGAGAAATGCTCGAACCCAGGAGGCGGAGGTTGCAGTGAGCCAAGATCGCACCCTTGCACTCCAGCCTGGGCAACAAGAGCAAAACTCCGTCTCAACAACAACAACAACAACAACAACAAAACAAAAAAGAGTCCTTTTCCTTCTTCAGCCTCAGTTTCTCGGGCTGAAAAACAGAAATGATAAGTGAAGGCCCAGATAATGAAATGCTTGGAGGTGAATCCAAGATCCACTTCCAGATAATTCCATCAAATTATCTTGGATATCTTTTTGTTTTTGTTTTGTTTTGTTTTGTTTTGAGACAGAGTTTTGCTCTTGTTGCCCAGGCTGCAGTGCAATGGAACTATCTCGGATCACGACAACCTCCGCCTCCCGGGTTCAAGCGATTCTTCTGCCTCGGCCTCCCAAGTAGCTAGGACTATAGGCATGCGCCACCATGCCTGGCTCATTTTTTTTTTTTTTTGAGACGGAGTCTCGCTCTAGCCCGGGCTGGAGTGCAGTGGCCGGATCTCAGCTCACTACAAGCTCCGCCTCCCGGGTTTACGCCATTCTCCTGCCTCAGCCTCCCAAGTAGCTGGGACTACAGGCGCCCGCCACCTCGCCCGGCTAGTTTTTTGTATTTTTTAGTAGAGACGGGGTTTCACCGTGTTAGCCAGGATGGTCTCGATCTCCTGACCTCGTGATCCGCCCGTCTCGGCCTCCCAAAGTGCTGGGATTACAGGCTTGAGCCACCGCGCCCGGCCTTTTTTTTTTTTTTTGAGACAGAGTCTCCCTCTGTCACCCAGGCTGGAGTGCAGTGGCACCATCTCGGCTCACTGCAAGCTCCGCCTCCCAGGTTCACGCCATTCTCCTGCCTCAGCCTCCTGAGTAGCTGGGACTACAGGCGCCCGCCACCACGCTAATTTTTATTTTTATTTTTTTTTTTGTATTTTTAGTAGAGATGGGGTTTCTCCATATTGGTCAGGCTGATCTCGAACTCCCAACCTCAGGTGATCCGCCCACATCAGCCTCCCAAAGTGCTGAGACTACAGGCATGAGCCACCGTGCCTGGCCTACCTGGGACATCCTGAAGGATCTTGGATTTCTATTTCTACAAATACCTGCCTTTCATTACTTGCCTAGGGAGGCCCAATCTGTAACAAGACCTCAGGGTCTCCCAGCCTTTCCCCCAACCTACCCCCAAAACCTCTAAGAGCAATCTAGAGAGAATCAGCTGCATACAGTCCAGCTCCACCTCTCCAAGGGACAGAGAAAAGTCCCCTTCCCTGGGGGTAGCTGCATGATCCTGCAGGTGCCATCGTGTGCCTAGGTGCCACCTTGCTTCACCTGGCTGGGGAGTGGCTACTACCGCCTCAGCTCAATGTGCATCACTTCCCCTTCTCATCACCCAGCCCAGCCCAGCTATCACCTCTAGCTCCAATGCCCCCAGATGGAGTCACCTGAGTACCCGATTCCTCCTAAGCTCAGAAACAGAGTCCACTGCCTTCCCACTCCTTTCCATTCAGAGTCTGCCCCCTTAGTGCTGCCCCCTCCTCTGTCACGCCTGGGCTCTTTCCCTTACCTGGGCTACGGTCCTGAGAAGCAGGGTCTGTACAGCTCCAGCAACACTCTCCTCTTCCTCCAGAATTTTCCAGATCCTCCTCAGCTTCCTGCCTCTTATGGTCATCTCGACACAGCAGGGTCTTCCTCCATCAGGCCAAGGTGGGGATAGAAGAAGAATTGGGAACAGGGACTCCTCTAGGTTCTCAGGGTACAGTCAGTCAATCTAAGCCTGTATCCAACAAAGACACTGGCCCCTGGGGTACAAGGAAGGGCTCCAGGCCCAAGGGCAGGAGGATTAGGCTTTAGCTCTTGCTCACAGCCTGCTGAGACCTGGGGCAAGCCCCTGTCCCTCTTGGGGCCCTCAGGTTTGCAATCTGCAGAATGAGGAAATGGGTTCCTCAATCTACAATCACCTGACTATAATAATATTTTGCCTTTATATACAGCGTGGGTAAATTCCCGAAAGTAACTAAGCTGTTTTCACCCCTGGATCTCATTTGATCCTCCCAACAGCCTGTTCCCATTTACAAATGAGAAAGCTCAGGTCCCTAAGGGAACAAAATTACCCAGCCACACAGCAAGCTGGAAGCAGAGCCTGGGTGCAGTCCTTGAATCCTGATCCTTCCCTGGCCTTTTACCCTCTATGATGCTGGGACTCTGCCTGACTTCCTCTAACCTGTTGTCCCATTTGTAAAAGGGCTGTTGTGAGGACTGAATTAGGAAAGGCGATGAAGAGGGTCATTCCTTGTGAATCATAAAAGAAAGGACCACAGAACGATGACTGGACCGTTAGGTTACCATTTATTACGGTTATCTTCGCTAAGGCGCCCCCACGTGTCGATCCCGAGCCTCTCGGCTTGCGCAGGCGCTCTTTGGTGTTTACGGAGGCTGCGAAGCCCCGCGTTTGCGCGTGCGCTTCTCGCCTGGACCGCCTAGAGGTCCCGGACTAGGGGCGGACTAGGGGAAACCGCTGCCTCGCGCCCCCTAGTGGTTGTCGCCGCTGTCACCACGGCTCCCGGGGCCTCTGTCGGCTCCACTTTGGTTGAGACGTCTCCACAGCCCAACAGCGGCGGCCGTCTGAGGACAGGCAGGAGAAAATACGGCGCGCTCGGCATCGTCCTTCTCACCGGGGACTCCAGCATCTCAGTCACCGCTTCACCAAGCCCCAGGGGCCGGTTCTGGCATCCATCACGGCAAACTGGAGACCGCGGTGAATTCCACCGGAATGGCGCGCGCATTGCCACATGGGAACTGTAGTTCACGGCTAGGCCCTTTCTGGGGCTGGGCTGCTGGAAAAACTACATTTCTCAGGAGCTCAAGAGTCAGGCTGACAGAAAGGGGGCCCGCGGCATGTTGGGAGATGGAGTTTGGGGGTTCGTGCTGGCAAGGAAACAGTTAAGCAATGGAGCCAAGTGTTCTGTGCCTGGGCCTGTGTGTTTGAGTTGGGCAGGAGTTACACAGTAGCTCTTATAAGAGCGGAATAGCATTGTTGCGGCTTTTAGAAAGAATACTACTTATTAGTTGTGTGATCTGAGCGATCAAGACAAATGCCCCTTTATCTTATTTATTTATTTATTTTTTGAGACAATGTCTCTCTCTGTCTCTCAGGCTGGAGTGCAGTGGCCCCAGAACTGCTGGCCTCCCGCCTCACCCTCCCGAAGTGCTGGGATTACAGGCATGAGCCATCAGGTCTGGCCAGATGCCCTTTTATCAACTCCGATGGACCTTAAGGTTAAGGTTAAGGAAACAAAGGTTGCCTACCTCAGGGCTCAGATGGCATGGTAACTTCTTACATTTCTACTGCTACCAGAAAAACCACACTCTTACTAAACCCCTAGCAATAGAGCTATCAGGCAAATTATCAGACTCTTTTTTTAATGGGATTTGCAACTCAAACCACTACAACACTGATCGACAAAGGACAGGTCTTACAAACATTCTTTCCTGATAAGCAACTGCAGACCTCAAGCCAGTTTCAGCAAGCTCACAGAGACTGCACGCAAACTGTGTTTGTGCAAAGAACCAAATTCCACCTCATTTTCACGCAAAAACCCCATCCCAAAGTGAACATGGAATGTATGTTACATGTGTTTACCCACTGTGCATGCACTCATATCCCCTCATAAATATGTATAGCTTTCCCCCCAAACCTGCTGAATATGTATGATTATTGTGAAAATACAGACCCTATGAGTCATAAAAACCAGCCTGCGAAGAGAGAGCACCTTTGGTACATGCAGGAGAGTGTCTCTTCTCAGTTTGCAAACTGATGTCGCTAATGAAACTGCCTTCTACTGTTTAGGCATCCTGGTGTTCTAGAGGGCAGCAGTCTGCACCTCTGGCAGGCCTTCCTCTTCCATCACTCCTCAGAGACTGTATTCACAGGGGTCGCCTGTGTGTGAGATACTGTTTGTCTTTTTTTGGGGGAGGGCAGGGGCTGTTCGTTTGTTTTTGTTTTTTTGAGACAGGGTCTCTCTCGTTCTGTCACCCAGGCTGGAGGCAAGACCATTGTTCCCTGCAGCCTGGACCTCCTGGGCTCAATCTATTCTCCCACCTCAACCTCCTGAGTAGCTGTGATTATAGGCACACACCACTACACCTGGCTCATTTTTTTTTTAAATTCTAACTTTAATAATGTTTTGCCTTTTTTGTTTGTTTTTTTAGATGGAGTCTCATTCTGTCACCCTGGCTGGAGTGCAGTGGTACGATCTTGGCTCACTGCAACCTCTGCCTCCCGGGTTCAAGCGATTCTTCTACTTCAGCCTCCCAAGTAGCTGGGATTACAGGCACACACCACCACGCCCAGCTAATTTTATTTTTTTTTGAGAGGGAGTCTTGCTCTGTCACTCAGGCTGGAGTGCAGTGTCGTGATCTCAGCTCACTGCAACCTCTGCCTCCCGGGTTCAAGAGATTCTCCCACCTCAGCTTCCTGAGTAGCTGGAATTACAGGCACTCGCCACCACGCCCAGCTATTTTTTTTTGTATTTTTTTAGAGCTGGGGTTTCATGCTGTTGGTCAGGCTGGTCTCGAACTCCTGACCTCATGATCCACCCACCTCGGCCTCCCCAAGTGCTGGGATTACAGGTGTGAGCCACCATGCCTGGCCTAATTTTTGTATTTTTAGTGGAGATGGGGTTTCACCATGGTGGCCAGGCTGGTCTCAAACTCCTGACCTCATGTGATCCACCTGCCTTGGCCTCCCAAAGTGCTGGGATTACAGGTGTGAGCCACTGTGCCCAGCCTAATTTTTTGTAATTTTTGTAGACACAGGGTTATGCCATGTTGCCCAGGCTGGTCTCAAACTCCTGAGTTCAAGGGATCCTCCTGCCTTGGCTCCCAAAGTGCTGGGATTACAGGCGTGAGCCACCCCACCTGGCCTTAAACTCCTCTTTGGAAAAAAAGTATGGGCCACAGATTCTACCATGGCTGTTGTCTCTTTCCCAGGTTCGTCCTCAACCCTGGCAAAATTAACCTCTAAACTGATAGGGACCTGCCTTAGGTACTTTTTGGTTTACAAAATTGTATTAATAGGCTGGTTGCAGTGGCTCACGCTTGTAATCCCAACACTTTCGGAGGCCAAGGCATGGGGATCTTTTGAGGCCAAGAGTTTGAGACCAGCCTGGCCAACATGGCGAAAACCTGTCTCTACCCAAAATACAAAAATTAGTCAGGCGTGGTGGTATGCGCCTATAATCCCAGCTACTCAGGAGGCTGAGGCAGGAGAATCGCTCGAGCCTGGGAGGTGGAGGTTGCAGTGTGTTGAGATTGTGCCACTGCCCTCTGGTCTGGGCAACAGAGCAAGACTCTGTCAAAAAAAAAAAAAATATATATATATATATATATATGAATAAGAATGAGGCCGGGCGGCCGGGCACAGTGGCTCAAGCCTGTAATCCCAGCACTTTGGGAGGCCGAGATGGGCGGATTACGAGGTCAGGATATCGAGACCATCCTGGCTAACACGGTGAAACCCCGTCTCTACTAAAAAATGCAAAAAAAAATTAGCCGGGCATGGTGGTGGGCGCCTGTAGTCCCAGCTGCTCGGGAGGCTGAGGCAGGAGAATGGCGTGAACCTGGGAGGCGGAGCTTGCAGTGAGCCGAGATCCGGCCACTGCACTCCAGCCTGGGCGACAGAGCAAGACTCTGTCTCAAAAAAAAAAAAAAAAAAAAAAAAAAGAATGAGGCCGGGTGCTGTGGCTCACACCTGTAATCCTAGCGCTTTGGGAGGCTGAGATGGGCAGGTCACTTGAGGTCAGGAGTTTGAGACCAGCCTGGACAACATAGCGAAACCCTGTCTCTACTAAAAATACAAAAATTAGCTGGGCATGGTGGCTCGTGCCTGTAGTCCCAGCTACTCAGGGCTGAGGCAGGAGAATCACTTGAACCCGGGAGGCAGAGATTGCAGTAGCTGAGATTGTGCCACTGTACAGAGTGAAGTACACTGTACAGATGGTGAGAGAGTGAAACTCCATCTCAAAAAAAAAAAAAAAAAAGAAAGAAAAAGAAACTCTTGCCTGAAAGATCTAAGTCACTAAGTGGACAGGGTTTATAATGCAGGTACAGAGATCCAGGTAAGGAAGTTTTGAACACAGTATTCCACATCTATCTTATTTTTTCCAAAGAAACAGGACTGTAGGTCCTGTGGCAGTCCAGAACTGATGCCAGTCCCTTTATACACAGCTCTGCTTTGCTTTGAGCCTATCAAAATATTGCTTCATTTACATTTCACCTCGTCTTTACCTGCTCCCAAGCCCTGTAAAACTGTCTTCCTTTGTGCTTAGTGGGACACTCCTCGGTTTCTCCAGTGTGCTATCTTATTACAAGGGACAAGAAATCTGACTTCATCATACCATGGGTTTGTCCCTTGGTGGTCTTGGCTGATTGGGCTAGGACAGCCTGAAATACTGGTGTCCTCCAGGTCTGCGACAGGCCCTCTTGTCACTCTGCACTCTTTTTTGGGATGACCTCATTCACTTCCAACCACATGCTTATAGCCCCCAAACCTCCAGCTCAGGCCTTCCTCCTGCCTCTAGGACATCTCCCTCTGGTCAACTCACAAGTTCCTTTAACTTGGTGTGTTCAAAACTGACTTTTTTTTCAAAACTGACTTTTTTTTTTTTTTTTTGCTGACTCTTTGGTTGGAGGGCAGCTACTCCTCACTGGATCAGGTTCCTCTTCACCCACTGCCCACAAACTGTGTCACATTGAATCGACTGTTTTTCACATGGATCAATATCCTAAAACCTTAGAAAGCTGGGAGGATTTCAGGGTGGGGGAAGGTAGAAACTGGGCCTGATTTGCTCCGCCCCTAATCCCTGTCTCTTGACAAGGGGTTGGGCCTCAAGGTGGAGGCTGCAGAGGAGGTCCCGCCTTTCTACCCCTTCTCCTGAGCTGAGCTCTCATGGTCTCCTACCTTGAAGACTTTCTAGTCAGTTTCCCCACCCCTCCAGTCTCAATCCCTTCTTGTGTCTTGGGAATTTCACAGCCACGTCTCTTCCCAGATCCTGGTGGCCTTCTCCTGGGGTCAGCTGACATCTCTGCAGAGGGGCAGGCTGTGGCCTGTCTGTGCTGGGAGGGGGAGTACTGTGACAGGAAGCTTGCCTGTGGCTATGCCTGGTTTTCCTTCTAACACTTTTGAAACCAAACACACTTCAATAAAGGGTCTAACTTCTTTGTGAGGTGATCCTCTTGCCACTTCATCCCAATCCACCTCTGCCACATCTCATACCAAAGAAATTCGTATTCCTTTTATTCACATAACTTTGACCTGGTTTCTTTTAAAATATTATGGGGTCATCCTCCTCTCTCTTGCCCTTTTTTTATTTTGAAATTGAGTTTTGCTCTGTCACCCATGCAGATGCAGTGGCACGATCTGGGCTCATTGTAACCCCAGCCTCCCAGGTACAAGTGATTGTCCTGCCTCAGCCTCATGAGTAGCTGGGACTATAGGCATGCACGGTCATGCCTGACTAATTTTTTGTATTTTTAGTAGAAACGGGGTTTCACCATGTTGACCCAGCTGGTCTTGAACTCCTGACCTCAAATGATCCACCTGCCTTGGCCTCCCAAAGTACTGGGATTACAGGCATGAACCATTGCGCCTGGCCTCTCTTGCCCATTTCAAAGCATTTTCCACATTAGCCAATATTGAATGATGCTTGATTCTTCCCTTGGAGGGAGGAAAGGTATAATTTCAGTTCACTCGATCCCAAACACTGTTTTCCCTTTAAGGTGTCAACCTAAATAATAGAGAGGCTCTTTAAAATAAAATGGCATTTATTTGGAAATAGAACATCACAATGGAAATACACATGCCATAGAAACCAGTGCGTATTCAGGGAGGTAAAGGAAGACAAATGTTTTCAAAGGGAAAAAATGAGGAGGATTATATAATTGTTTCGAAATAATTATGCTTGGCTACAGAGATCAAGTAACACCAGTCTGGGGTTGGCCAGGCAGTTGCTGGGCAGATTTCCTCACAGAAGTTTTTTTTTTTTTTTTTTTGGTGGAAGGTTGTAGTGGCTTTTGTACCAGGTTGTGGTTTTTATAGTCGTTTGTGATTGTTTTTCTTTTCTTTTTTTTTTTTTTGAGACAGAGTCTGGCTCTGTCACACAGGCTGGAGTACAGTGGTGCAATCTCAGTTCACTGCAACCTCCACCTCCAGGGTTCAAGCAATTCTCCTGCATCAGCCTCCTGAGTAGCTGGTATTACAGGCGTGTGTGACCACGCCTGGCTAATTTTTGTATTTTTGGTGGAGACAAGGTTTCGCCATGTTGGCCAGGCTGGTTTCGAACTCCTGACCTCAAATGATCCTCCTGTCTTGGCCTCCCAAAGTGCTGGGATAACAAGTGTGAGCAACTGTGCCTGACCTGTGATTATTTTTCTTTTTCTCTTTTTTTTTGAGATGGAGTTTTGCTCTTGTCACCCAGGCAGGAGTGATTCTCCTGCCTCAGCCTCCCAAGTAGCTGGGACTACAGGTGCGTGGCACTACACCTGGCTAATTTTTTTGTATTTTTAGTAGAGACAGCGTTTCACCATGTTGGCCAGGCTAATCTCAAACTCCTGACCTCAAGTGATCCACCTGCCTCAGCCTCCCAAAGTGCTGGGATTACAGGCGTGAGCCACCGCGCCTGGCCTGTGATTGCTTTTCTTAGGAGGCATATAAGCATGACAATTCTCTCTTTATATCCTTCCCTGACTGTACTTGTCAGGGATTTTTTAAAGTTAATTAATTAAGCTGTTAAGTTCTAAGTAATTTGTGTTAAAATAAATTATTAAAATTAATTGATTAATTATTTTTTTGGAGATAGGGTCTCACTCTGTCGCCCAGGCTGGAGTGCAGTGGCACGATCTTGGCTCACTGCAACCTCTACTGCCTGGGCTCAAGTGATCTTCCTCCTTAACCTCCTGAGCAGCTGGGACTACAGGTGTGTGCCACCATGCCTGGCTAATTTTACAATTTTTTGTAGAGACAGGGTCTTGCCATATTGCCCAGGCTTGTCTTGAACTCCTGGGCTCAAGTAATCCTCCCACCTCGGCCTCCTAAACTGCTGGGACTGCAAGTGTGAGCCACCACACCCAGCCTTGGTTTTTTTTTTTTTTTTTTAAGTACTAGTGACTCCGTTTTGTTGTTGTTATTGTTATTGTGTTGTTGTTGTTGCTGTTTTTTTATTTTTTTTTGAGACGGAGTCTTGCTCTGTCGCCCAGGCTGGAGTGCAGTGGTGCGATCTCGGCTCACTGCAAGCTCCGCCTCCCGGGTTCACGCCATTCTCCTGCCTCAGCCTCCTGAGTAACTGGCACTACAGGCGCCCGCCACCATGCCTAAGTGCTGTAATCCCAGCACTTTGGGAGGCTGAGGTGGGCAGATCACTTGAGCCCAGGAGGATGTTGAGGCTGCAGTAAGCCCTGATCACACCACTGCACTCCAGCCTGGGCAACAGAGGGAAACCCTGTCTCGAAAAAAACCAAAAAACAACGCCAGGCGCGGTGGTTCACGCCTGTAATCCCAGCACTTTGGATAGCTGAGGCGGGCGGATCACAAGGTCAGGAGATCAAGACCATCCTGGCTAACATGGTGAAACCCCATCTCTGCTAAAAATGCAAAAAATTAGCCGGGCATGGTGGTAGGCACCTGTAGTCCCAGCTACTTGGGAGGCTGGGGAAGGAGAATGGTGTGAACCCGGGAGGTGGAGCTTGCAGTGAGCCAAGATGGCACCACTGTACTCCAGCCTGGGCAACAGAGCAAGACTCCGTCTCAAAAAAAAAAAAAAAAAAAAGACTAACACAGCTACAGCTGAACCCACTTTCCCCATATCACGGATGTTTTTTAACCATTTCAGACTTTTAAACTGTTTAGTTTATTTTTTAACCTTTAGTAGAGATGGGTTTTTGCCATGTTGACCAGGCTTGTCTTGAACTCCTGGGCTCAAGTGATCCTCCTGCCTCAGCCTCCCAAAGTGTTGGATTACAGGCATGAGCCACCACACCTGTCCTGTTTAGTTTTTAATTCTATTAATATATTAGTTAACTATCATCTTTAGTTGGGCTATTGGTTATGGACATAAATAACTAATTTAAAAGAAGCATAAAAATAAACCTGCAAATTTGCCTCAAGATGATTGTTACCAGATTCTTGCATTTATCTGCTCAAAACTCATATCCAGATGTCACTAAGGCTGCAATTCCACGGCTGGAAGGAAAAAATAATAGACACGATGATCATATCTCATTTGGTTTTTCATGTACTGAGAAAGAAAGCAACCTACCCCTAAAGGTGTCATTTATGAAAACTGTTTGCAAACAGCCATCCGAACGTTTAATCTCATCATTTATAATAGAAACAGAATACGGCCGGTTGAGGTGGTTCACGTTTGTAATCCCAGCGGTTTGGGAGGCCAAGGTGAGCAGATTGCTTGAGTCCAGGAATTTGAGACCAATCTGGACAACATGGAAAAAACCTTTCTCTACAAAAAAATCAAAAAACAAACAAACAAAAAATCTTAGCGGGCTGTGGTGGCACATGCCTGTCTGTGGTCCTAGCTACATGGGAGGCTGAAATGGGAGGATTGCTTGAGCCTGGGAGGTGGAGGTTGCAGTGAGCAGAGATCATGCTACTGCACTCCTGCCTGGGCAACAGAGCAAGGCCCTGTCTCTAAATAAATAAATAGATAAATAAATAAAAAGCTTGGTGTGGTGGCGTGCCCCTGCAGAACCAGCTACTTGGAAGACTGAGGCAGGAGGATCACTAGAGTCTGGGAGGTCAAGGCTTCAGTGAGCTATGAGCGCACCACTGCACTCGATCCTGGGTGACAGAGAGACCCTGTCTCAATTAAAAAAGAAAAAGAAGGCCTGGCACAGTGGCTCACGCCTGTAATCCCAGCAATTTGGGAGGCCAAGGCGGGCGGATCACAAGGTCAGGAGATCGAGACCATCCTGGCCAACACGGTAAAACCCTGTCTGTACTAAAAAATACAAAAATTAGCTGGGCATGGTAGTGCACGCCTGTAATCCCAGCTACTTGGGAGGCTGAGGCAGGAGAATCGCTTGAACCTGGGAGGCAGAGGTTGCAGTGAGCTGAGATCACGCCACACCACTCCAGCCAGCCTGGGCAACAGAGCGAGACTCTGTCTCAAAAAAAAAAAAGAAAAAGAAAAAGAAAAAGAAACAGGGCCGGGCACGGTGGCTCAAGCCTATAATCCCAGCACTTTGGGAGGCTGAGACGGGCAGATCACGAGGTCAGGAGATAGAGACCATCCTGGCTAACCCGGTGAAACCCTGTCTCTACTAAAAAATACAAAACACTAGCCGGGCGAGGTGGCGGGCGCCTGTAGTCCCAGCTACTTGGGAGGCTGAGGCAGGAGAATGACGTGAACCCGAGAGGCGGAGCTTGCAGTGAGCTGAGATCCGGCCACTGCACTCCAGCCTGGGCGACAGAGCAAGACTCCGTCTCAAAAAAAAAAAAGAAAAAGAAACAATGTAACATTAGAAACAAAAATAAACCCGTTGGGTTTGAAGAAGTATTATGAAGTATTTCAGACATATACTTCCAATGTCGGGACACACAGGTCCAGCTCCTTCTTTAAATTGCATCGGATTCTGTCTTACGAATGTACCATGGTATCTGTAACCATTCATCCTGTTGCACACTGGAGTGCAACTGCTGGGTCCAAGGATGTGCGTATATATCAGTGTGTAGATGGCCAAATTGTCCTCCTAAGAGATTAAACCAATTGACACTCCCACCAGCAACGAACAATGGACTCCATTTCCCCCACACTCTCACCAACTCTGAATATAGCCATGCATCGCTTAACAACCAGGATACGCTCTGAGAAATGCATTGTTAGGTGATTTTATCCTTGTGTGAACATCATAGTGTACTTACACAAACAGAGGGTAGAGCCCACCACACACACCTTGGCTATATGATATAACCTTTTGCTCCCAGGCTGTAAACCTGTACAGCGTGTACTACACTGAATACTGTAGGCAACTGTAACACAATGGTTTGTATTTTGTGTATTTTAACATAGAAAAGGTACAGTAAAAATACAGTCTTATAATCTTATGGGACTGCTGTCTTATCTGCAGTCTGTTGTTGACTAAAATATCCTTATGCAGTGCATGACTGTATCTTGCAATTTCTTAACTTTTGCCAATACATTGAGTAAAAAAAATGACCCCTCATTTGTACTTTAACTTACATTATAATTTTTGTGGATAACTTTTATTTTCCTTTCTTTTTTGGAGGGCATGCAAGATCAGTGAGTTTTCTTTCTCTTCTGATGATGAAAGTTATTGCTTATTTTTATATTGGGTTTTCAGTTTGGTTGATTTGTAGAAGTTCTATTTTCTGGATTTTACTACTTTGTTTTTTTTTGTTTTTGTTTTTTGAGACAGAGTCTCGCTCTTGTTGCTCAGGCTGGAGTGCTGTGGAGCAATCTCGGCTCACTGCAACCTTCGCCTCCTGGATTTAAGCAATTCTCCTGCCTCAGCCTCCAGAGTAGCTGGGATTACAGGCGCCTGACACCACACCCGGCTAATTTTTGTATTTTTAGTAGAGACGGGCTTTCACCATGTTGGCCAGGCTGGTCTTGAACTCCTGACCTCAGGTGATCCGCCCACCTCAGCCTCCCAAAGTGCTGGGATTACAGGTGTGAGCCACCATGCCCGGCCTCCTGATGTCATTCTTTTTTGAGTGAGGTTTTGTTTTTGTTTTTAAATTGTGGTAAAACATAAGTAACACAAAAATTGCCATTTTAACCATACTTTAATTTTTTATTTTTAAGAGACTGGGTCTCACTGTGTCACCCAGGCTAGCGTACAGTAGTACAGTCATGGTTCACTGCAGACTCGACCTCCTGGGCTCAAGCTCTCAGGTAGCTGGGATGACAGGCGCATGCCACCACACCCCACTACTTCTTACATATTTTGTAGATATGGGGTTTTCCTGTGTTGCCCAGGTTGCTCTCAAACTCATGGGTTTAAGTGATCCAAAATGAGGTTTCACCATGTTGGCCAGGCTGGTCTTGAACTCCTGACCTCAGGTGATCCACCCGCCTCAGCCTCCCAAAGTGTTGGAATAACAGGCGTGAGCCACTGAGCCTGGCTATTCTGTATATTTTATATAAGTGGATTTATAGATCTGTCCTTTTATGTCTGGCTTATTTCACTTAGCATGTTTTCAAGTTTCATCCATGTTGTAGTATGTATCAGAATTTCATTCTTATTTATGGCTGAATAATATTCTGTTCTATGTATACACACCTCATTTTGCTTATCAGTTCATCTGTTGATGAACACTTACAATGCTTCCACCTTTTGGATGTTGTGAATAATGCTGCTAGGAACATGGGTCTATGTCTTACTCTGATTCCTGAGGCTGAGTAATTTATAAAGAAAAGAGGTTTGTTTGATTCACAGTTCTGCAGGTTGTACAAGAAGCATGCCACCAGCATCTGCTTCTGGTGAGGCCTCAGTCTACTTCACTCATCATGGAAGGTGAAGAGGGGCCAGGGTGTGCAGAGATCACATGGTAAGAGGGGAAGCAAGAGAGAGTGAGATGGGAAGGCCAGGCCCTTTTTTTTTCTGTTTTTTTCTGAGACAGAGTCTCACTTTGTCACCCAGGCTGGAGTACAGTAGTGCAATCTTTTTTTTTTTTTTTGAGACGGAGTCTCGCTCTGTCGCCCAAGCTGGAGTGCAGTGGCCGGATCTCAGCTCACTGCAAGCTCTGCCTCCCGGGTTCACGCCATTCTCCTGCCTCAGCCTCCCGAGTAGCTGGGACTACAGGCGCCCGCCACCTCGCCCGGCTAGTTTTTTTTTTGTACTTTTTAGTAGAGATGGGGTTTCACCGTGTTAGCCAGGATGGTCTCGATCTCCTGACCTCATGATCCGCCCGTCTCGGCCTCCAAAGTGCTGGGATTACAGGCTTGAGCCACCGCGCCCGGCCAGTAGTGCAATCTTGTCTCACTGCAACCTCCACCTCCTGGGTTCAGTGATTCTCATGCCTCAGCCTCCCAAGTAGCTGGGACTACATGCACTCGCCACCATGCCGGGCTGATTTTTTTTTTTTTTTTTTTTTTGTATTTTTAGTAGAGATGGGGTTTCACCGTGTTAGCCAGGATGGTCTCGATCTCCTGACCTCATGATCCGCCCGTCTCGGCCTCCCAAAGTGCTGGGATTACAGGCTTGAGCCACCGCGCCCGGCCAGTAGTGCAATCTTGTCTCACTGCAACCTCCACCTCCTGGTTCAAGTGATTCTCATGCCTCAGCCTCCCAAGTAGCTGGGACTACATGCACTCGCCACCATGCCGGGCTGATTTTTTTTTTTTTTTTTTTTGTATTTTTAGTAGAGATGGGGTTTCACCATGTTGGCCAGGCTGGTCTTAAACCCCTGACCTCAAGTGATCCGCCCACCTCAGCCTCCCAAAGTGCTGGGATTATAGGAGTGAGCCACTGCTCCGGGCCTCCAGGCCCTTTTTTAACAACCAGTTCTCTGGGAACTGATAAATGAAGAACTCACCACTCCTGCCCACCTAGGGAGGGCATTATGTCTTCATGAGGTTTCTGCCCCCATGACCCACGCACCTCCCATTAGGCCTCTCCAACACTGGGGATCCAATTTCAACATGAGATTTGCAGGGGACAAACATCCAAACTATAGCAGCATACAAATCTCTGTTCAAGTCCCTGTTTTTGATTCTTTTGATCTTGTGGATATGAATCCAGGAATGGAATTGCTGGATCATGTGATGGTTGTACTTTTTTTTTTTTTTGAGACGGAGTCTCACTCTGTCGCCCAGGCTGGAGTGCAGTGGCCGGATCTCAGCTCACTGCAAGCTCCGCCTCCCAGGTTTACGCCATTCTCCTGCCTCAGCCTCCCAAGTAGCTGGGACTACAGGCACCCGCCACGTCGCCTGGCTAGTTTTTTGTATTTTTTTAAGTAAAGACGGGGTTTCACCGTGTTAGCCAGAATGGTCTCTATCTCCTGACCTCGTGATCCGCCCGTCTTGGCCTCCCAAAGTGCTGGGATTACAGGCTTGAGCCATTGCGCCTGGCCGGTTGTACGTTTAACCTTTTGAGAAACTTCCAAACTATTTTCCACATCAGCTGCACCACCATCCATTCCCACCAGCAATGCATGAGGGTTCTATTTTCTCTGCTTCCTCCCTGACACTGTTAGTTTCTTTTTAAAAAATTATAGCCATCTTAGTAGATATAAAGTGCTATCTCATTGTGGTTTTTTATTTGCACTTCCCTACTGATGATGTTGAGCAATTTTTCACATGCTTATTGGCCATTTGTATATTTTCTTTGAATAAATGTCTATTTATTTATTTTTGAGATGGTGTCTCACTCCATCGCTCAGGCTGGAGTGCAGTGGTGTGATCCCTGCTCACTGCAACCTCTGCCTCCCGGGTTCAAGCGATTCTTCTGCCTCAGCCTCCTAAGTAGCTGGGACTACAGGTAAGCGCCACCACACCCAGCTAATTTTGGTATTTTCAGTAGATATGGGGTTTCACTATGTTGGCCACGCTGGTCTTGAACTCCTGACCTCAGGTGATCTGCCTGCCTCAGCCTCCCAAAGTGCTGGGATTACAGGCGTGAGCCACCGTGCCTGGCCTGAAGAAATGTCTATTTAAATCCTTTGCTTGGCCAGGTGTGGTGGCTCATATCTTTAGTCTCAGGAGGCTGAGGTGGGAGGATTATTTGAGCCCAGGAGTTTGAGGTTACAATGAGCTATGATTGTGCCATTGCACTCTAGCCTGGACAGCAGAGTAAGGCTCCGCCTAAAAAAAAAAAAAAAAAAAAAAAAAAAAAAAAAGAGGAAGAAGCAAAGTGTGGAAGTCTATAAATGCTACCCTTTGTGTTTTCTGTGGGTTTTTTTTTCTTTTTTTTTTTTTTTTAGACAAGGTCTCACTGTGTCACCCAGGCTGAGTGCAGTGGCATGATAACAGCTCAATGCAACCTCTGCCTCCTGGGCTCAAGTGATCCTCCCACCTCAGCCTCTGGAGTAGCTGGGACTACAGGCACGTGCCACCATGCCTGGCTAATTTTTGTATTTTTAGAAGAGACAGGGTTTTGCCATGTTGCCCAGGCTAGTCTCAGACTCCTGGACTCAAGAGATCTGCTCGGGGATTACAGGCATAAGCCACCGTGCCTGGCCCCCTTTGTGTTTTTTTTCTTTCTTTTTTTGAGACGGAGTCTCGCTCTGTCGCCCAGGCTGGAGTGCAGTGGCCGGATCTCGGCTCACTGCAAGCTCCGCCTCCCGGGTTTACGCCATTCTCCTGCCTCAGCCTCCCAAGTAGCTGGGACTACAGGCGCCTGCCACCTCGCCGGGCTAGTTTTTTGTATTTTTTAGTAGAGACGAGGTTTCACCGTGTTAGCCAGGATGGTCTCGATCTCCTGACCTCGTGATCCGCCCGTCTCGGCCTCCCAAAGTGCTGGGATTACAGGCTTCAGCCACTGTACCCGGCTCCCTTTGTGTTTTATGTGTTGTATATGCACAAATGTTTCTGGAAGTATACACTGTGTAGTGTTAGTGGTGATGCTTTTAGAGGAGGAGACTGGGAAACTGGTGTGTGTTAACCACAGTGATGTATCCACACCCATTTCTCTTTTCCAGGAAATATGGAAAGACTACATTTCTCAACCTTCCTAGTAGATGTGATGTCATCAATTGGAATTGGGCAGAAGAATGTGTCACTTCAGTCCAAGGCAATTAAGTGTTAATCTCAGTCTTTTCCCTCTCCCCTACCCCGATCTGAGCAGTTGAAATCAAATAACTGAGATTATGGTGATGTCAGAAGGACGCACTCTGGATTTAAGTCACTGCTGGGGGAGAACAGTACACCATCATTGTCTAATGTGGGATGAGTAAGAAGTAAGTCTTTGTTGTGTTAAGCGACTGAGATTTGGAGTTTTATTTAGTATCACATGTGGTGGATTAAAGCCAGACATTTTTTGACATTCCTTTTTTTCTTTTTTTTTTTTGAGATGGAGTCTTGTTCTGTTGCCCAGACTGGAGTGCAATGGTGCAATCTTGGCTCACTACAACCTCTACCTCCGGGGTTCAAGCAATTCTTCTGCCTCCGCCTCCTGAGTAGCCAGGATTACAGGCATGCGCCACCACACCCGGCTAATTTTTGCATTTTTAGTAGAGACGGGGTTTCACCATGTTGGTCAGGCTGGTCTCGAACTCCTGACCTCGTGATCCGCCCGCCTTGACCCCCCCAAAGTGCTGGGATTACAGGTGTGAGCCACTGTGCCTGGCTTGACATTCCTTTCATTGAAAGCTTTTTTATATTTATTGGTCAAATCATATTTCTCTTACATAATTAATTTGCGATACATTAAACAGCAAGTTAAATGTAAAAAGCAGAAATTTGTCTCCATATATTATGTTATCTAAAATTTTATTTCAAGTGATCTTTGTAATACAGTCTTTCGTATTCTAAAAATAGAACATGAATATTTTTAGTCAAAATCAATCACTTCTTTATCATATACTACTCAAAAATGACAATTTATTTAACATTTCCTAGGTGTATTTTGTGAGTCAAAAAAGGATTAGGAAACCCTGCCCCAATATGACTCCTTACCTGAGAGAAACAGCATCTCTGCACCTCACAGCCAGGCCAAGCCCTGTTAATATCCTCTCCAATGCACACAGCCAGAGTTCCTTATTTATATAGTGTCTCCAAGCACCCAAGAGTCAGCCAGTTCTAAAGGGAATTCATCACTGTCATCAGCTGGTCCTGGGTCTCCATGGGCACCGTGCCTGTCTCCTGGGCATGCCTTTTACTGAACGTTACCACCCATCTTCAACAGAAATACTCCTTCAAGAGACAGGCCAGGCCTGGGCTGGGGCTAGAGGTACAGAGACATCTGGGACCCACGTCCTGACCTAGGGGCACTGCACAGATTACAGGATGGTGTGATAACTGGCGACAGTTATAACTCGAACTCAACTGGGGCTGGTATCTGAGAAGCTTGAACTTAGTGTAGGGGCAGGAAAGTACTCCTGGAGGAGGTGATGCATGATTAGGAGCCAGGCCCGCTAGAGGGGATGGCGTTCCAAACATCAGGCTTGGCCTGTGCAAAGGCCATGGGCGTCTAAGACAATGACATATGGGGGACTGAGCCCAGCTCACTGTGGAAGCAGGGCAGGCTACACTGACCTGGGGGCGACTGGGCCTTGGCTGCTTTCTACATCCTCTGACCCGTCCCCATCAGAATCTCAACAGACTCGTCACCTCCAGGGCCTGCACTGCTTTCCCAAGGTTGCCCAATTTCTCTTGTTTCCTAGGGATGGCCAGGTCTGCCAGCACTCAGAGGGCAGGACCTGCTGGCATGCCCCAGGGTGAGGCTGGGCCCAGCGAGTCCCTCCTTTCGTGGGTCACAGGAGCCTGAGCCTGCAGAGCTGGCTCTCCAGCACCTAGCTAGAGACGGTTTGACCAGTGCCCTGCGACCCACGGTTCACTTTTAAGGGTACCCACAAGAGATGTGCCTGCTCCACCCAGTGGGGTGAAGCGTCGGGCCGAGTCAGGATGCTGGGGTGCTGGCCATCTCAGCCACCCACTCCCTTGCAACCCCAGGCAAGCAAGTCCCTTCTCTCCTCCCGGCCAGGGGCTTTCCAGATGAAATCAGCTGCACCCCTTTACTCTCAGGGACCTAAAATTTCGGCGACCATGTGGAGCCATAAACCCTTCTGCCTCCTGTCCTCCCAGCCCCGCACCCACCTGGCGTTTTCGTGTCACGGAACCTCTGCACGTGCTCTTCTCGAGGCCTAGAGTCCCTCTCTCTCCCTCTGGCCAACTCCTGTTTCATCCCTCACAGACCCAACTCGAACGCCATTATCCGCGGAAAGCTAGGATTCCTCCCTTCCGTCTCTGCTTCCTTATCTCGCTGTCCTGCTAAGCGGGCCCTCAGTGTATGCGCAGAGCCCGGGGCTGAGGGCCTCCGGGTCCCTGACTGGGAGCGCGGCCGGGACCGCAGCGGCATGGGGAGCATCAGCAGTTGTCGGACTCCGCCCGGGCACGACGGGGTTAAGGGACCCGGGCCTTGAGGGCCCCACCTCCGGAGCGCTCCACCCGCGTGGGGGAAGCCGCCCCGGAGGCTCCGACTTCGCTCCTGCGCCACAAGAGCACCCACTTAGGTGAGCATTTCGGACGGGGCCCCGGCGGTTCAGACCCGGAGGCGGCTCCTCCCGGAGTCGGTCTTCGGTCCTCCCAACCAGAGCGCTCTTGGGACAAGCCGGGGATTCCCCGCCACCGCCCGCCCCCTGGTGTAACAGAGTTCCCGCAAGGCCCCGCCCCGGCCTGGCGCAGTCCTGGGCGGGAGGAACGCGCCGAGAGGCGAGAGAGCGCGGCCATGGCTGGGCCCGGCGTCCCCGGCGCCCCCACAGCCCGATGGAAACGCCACATCGTGCGGCAGCTGCGTCTTCGGGACCGTACGCAAAAGGCGCTCTTCCTGGAGCTGGTGCCGGCCTGTGAGTGCGCCCCGGGGCTGAGAGGATGGCCGCTGAGGGGACGCGGCTACGGGCGCGGGGAGAGGGTTTGACTGGCTCCTCCGCCTGTGACCCGAGTGCGCTGTGCCTTGTGCCTTGAGCCTGTGCGTTACGCCCACCCCGACTGCCAGGACTCCGCCCCTTGCCATCCAGGCTCTGCTTAGAACCTGGACAAGCCCCTCCTGCCCCCCCCCCCCCCGCCCTCGTCGCCCTTCAGGACGGGCTCTGCCTCCCACGAGCTGGGCTTTCGAGACGCAAGTGCGTCCCCGGGTGGTGGTTTTGAAGGGTCTCTTGTGCCTCCCTTTCCGGGCAGTCCCCGGGGTAGGGGCTTGATTACTGCACTTAGTCTCGGTAGCGCAATGAAAGAACGCGGGACTTGTTCAGAGCAGCCACTTATTGGCCCATCCGGAGAGGGGCGACACTCGGAACCTCTAGGGAGGAGGCTGTGCATCTCAGGCTCTGCCGCCGACAGGCGACGCTGGCGCAGTCTTATGGAACACCTCCCCGTCAGCCTACCCAACCTGAGGGGGCAGCAGGGGGCCCCGGGCTGCTGGCGGATGCCGGCTGAGTCCAGCGAAGTCGGACTCTCAGAATTGTTTCTGGGCAGCTGGTCAGGATGGGGTGTGGCAGTTCACGACGGGATGAACAGGTGTGCCTGTGTGTCGCGCCTCTGGCCACCTGCGATTGTATGTCTGCGGTTGGAAGTCTAATCACAGTCCCTGCGGCTCTCTCACTGGGGCTAATCTTGGCCAAACCCCCACAATCAAATCTGCTCTTAGCCAGGGAAATTTCTCTGCAAGCTTCCAGGCTGCTGGTCCTCTGCCTTCAGGGTTTCGAGGCCAGCCCCCACCTCCAGCAGCCACACTTCTCCACTGCTCAGACGTGAACCGTCCAGTGTGAGGGGGGGGTCACCGCTCCCCCCCCCCCCCCCCCCCCCCCCCCCCCCCCCCGGGACTGTGAGTCTGAGGGACGGAGAGACCTGGAGGGCTGAAATCAGACCGAAGGCCCAGTCTTGAGACCTTGGGCAGGTCACAGTCTTCTTACTTGTTAATTGGGTATAGAGACCTTCTTTAGGTTTGCTGGGGGATGCAGTACCCTGGGGGCTGAGGTGGGGTTTTCGTGAGAACTAGGCCAGGCCCAGGGGCCTCAGTCAAGGTGACAGACAGGTGGGAAGTAGTGTGGGAAGGAAGTTGATGAGGGAGCTAGGCCTGGGTTTACCACCCCGCCCTCCTCTGGAACTGGTGAGAAAAGAGGAAGTGACTGTTGATGGGGGAGGGAGTGTGTTCCAGGGTCAAAACCTCCAGAATGTCTGCTGAATAATTGCTTAAGGACTTTCTATTCTAGCCTGGGGGTACCTTACACCAGGGCTGGGGAAGTTAGGATTATTTATTTATTTATTTATTTATGAGAGGGAGTCTCTCTCTGTTGCCCAGGCTGGAGTGCAGTGGTGCGATCTCCATTCACTGCAAGCTCTGCCTCCCGGGTTCATGCCAGCCTCCCTTCTCAGCCTCCAGAGTAGCTGGGACTACAGGCGCCCGCCACCACGCCTGGCTAATTTTTTGTAATTTTTAGTAGAGACGGGATTTCACCGTGTTAGCCAGGATGGTCTCAATCTCCTGATCTTGTGATCCACCCACCTTGGCCTCCCAAAGTGCTGGGAATTAAGGCGTGAGCCACCGCGCCTGGCCAGGGATTATTTTTAAGTGCAGAAAGCTAGAGCCCTTGGAGGGGAAGTGACTTGCCAAAGGCCATTGACAGGTAGAGCTCGGTTTATCACTTTCTTGGGCTAAGCCTTGCTCTGAGGCAGGGATGAATCAATCCCAGGCCCCTTCCTTCCCTCAGGACCCTCAGCAGGCAGTACCCTGCAGTGGTCCTCCTTCTGTCCCTGGGAGAGCAGGTCCTCTTTCGGGTGGGCCTGGGGATCAGTGCTATGAGGACACTGCTAGGGCTGAAGGTCCTGTAGAGCTGCACAGACGCCCCTCAGGCATGCGGCAGAGGCCAGCCTGCCAGAAGCTTCCCCATGCCTAGCATCTCTGGGCTCCTGCAGCCATCCTAGCCGGAGATAACTTGCATGCCAGGGGGCTGCTGGGTATCTGTCTCTGCCCCAGGTTCATTCTTTTGCACCCTCCAGATAACCATCTCTTAGAGAAAGCTGAGCTGCTGGACACATTCTCAAAGAAGCTGCAGCCGGAGCCAAACAGTGTCACTCCCACCACCCACCAGGGCCCCTGGTGAGTGTATGTGTGTCTGTGGTCACAAAGAGCTGCCTGTGCTGGGTTCATTCTCTCCCTAGCGCCTCATCAGCCCCTGGCTGCTGCCCAGGGGTGGTGGGGGTGGTGGGGGAGGCAGGCCCTTGGCCTTCCCACAGGATAGCTGTTTAGAATCTCTTTCCCCTCCAACTTTCTTTGTCCATCTTTCTGCATTTGTCCCATCTCCTTCCCCTCCCACCCCTACACTTAACGTCTTTTCCCTTTCTCAGTCTTTTTCGATTTCCCTGTTCCTTGCCTGATGCCTAAAGAAAGGATCTTGCTACCTATTCCAAAGAGGGAGTGAAGATGAGAACCAGGAATAGATTGGAGTTCAGAGTTGGGAGGTGCTTCTTTTTTTTTTTCTTTTTTTTTTTTGAGACGGAGTCTGGCTCTGTCAGCCAGGCTGGAGTGCAGTGGCCTGATCTCAGCTCACTGCAACCTCCGCCTCCTGGGTTCAAGCAATTCTCCTGCCTCAGCCTCCTGGTGCGTTCACCACCACCCCTGGCTAATTTTTGTATTTTCAGTAAAGACGGGATTTCACCATGTTGGCCAGGATGGTCTTGATCTCTTGACCTTGTGATCCGCCCACCTCAGCCTCCCAGAGTGCTGGGATTACAGCGTGAGCCACTGCACCCAGCTGGGAGGTGCTTCTTGAGAAGGGTCCTTGGCCAAGGCCTAGGGGAATCTTGGAGCAGAGGAGTCATGGACAGCTCATTTCTAGAGACTTGCCTTTTCCTTTACTGGCTTGCTAGCTTCCATCTTCCCAGGAGGAAGTTAATGGCTCTTGTTTTAGGCTTTTCATGTAGCATCCCTTGGGTGCCTTTGGGCACTTGGGTGAAAAGGGGAACATTGAGCACCACTCTGATTGGTTGGCAGGGAGGAGTCAGGGCTTGATTCAGACCAAGTCCCATCACTGGCCACACTGAGGGTGAAGTGGCAGGAGGAGGAGGAGGGGCTCCGGCTGGTCTGTGGTGAGGTAAGTTGGGAAGGGGTCTGAAAATGGTGTAGAGAGATGTGGTCCAAGGGAGCCAGCCAGTGAGGGGTACTCCTGTGTTTGCTGCATTCTCCAAGCCCAGTGCTGCAAGCATTGAGTGAGCCCTAGTGTGTGCCAGGCTCTGACCTGAAGCTGAGCAGGGGTCAGAGTGCCCCGGGAAGCCCACAATGAAGTGGGCTCCAACAGCAGCTGGAGGGAGTTAGGTGTGCAAGGGCCTGGCAGCCCATTTCCCTTCCACATTGTTTAGCTTACTCTGCTCACTACTCCATGGCTAACCCCTCGCCCAGCCATCCCCAAGGCCTAGCACCAGTTGATGCTCAATGTACATTTGCAGACTAAGGTTCATTTAGCTCATTGGCAGGGTGTGGATGCTCCACCTGACACTACCGCCTTCCCTGTCCCCTTGCAACAGTGTCTCTTGGCTTCTCTTGCACCATGCTCTCCTGGTTTTCCCTCTCATTTTTGTGATTGTTGCCTCTGAACTTCCTTCACTGGCTCCTTTCCCTCCTCCCTATTCCCCTCCCTTCAAATATGGGTGTTCTTGGGGCTCATGGACTCCCATTTTCTGTTTGCCAACTCTCAGATCTGTCTCTAGCCCAGCCTTCTGTTCTGAGCTCCTGACTCTCTTGCTCAGCTGCTTTTTGGACATCACATCTAAAATCAGGCTCACCGTCTCCCCCAGAATTTGGCCCACGCTGTTTTGGTCCACGCCGTTTTGAGAGTTGACTCCCTGCAGGCATTGGGCTAAACATTGTCTCAGTTAATCCTTCACAACTTTATGGTTGCAGAGGAGGAAACTGAGGCTTGGAGAGGTAGAGCCAGGATTTGGGCCCCTCTCACACAAATCACCTTCTGTGCTCTCCATTCATTCTCTCAACATCTGTTGACAGTTGCTATATCCAAGGTACAGGGAATGCAGCAATAAACAAGAGCTGGCCCATGGGGCTTCCAGTCCTCTGAAGGAGACTGTAATAGTCCAGTAAATACACATCCAGTCACAGCATGGCAAGTCACCTGCCCAACAGAAGTGTGGGCATAGGTACGGACTTTAAGAATCTTTCCCCAGAGCTGCTGTTGTAGGTCCAATTCAATATTTGTTTGAGAGGTAATTCTCAAACATCTGACCCCCCACGCCACCCCCTGCCTCTGGGCTGTGAGCTCCCCAAGCCGTGGGATGTCTTGGTTTGCCTCCAAGGCAAACTATATCCTTAGGGCCTGTGTCCACAGTCCATTCCATACTAAGAACTATTTGTAGACTAAGCTATGAATGAGGTGGGCTGAGCTTCCTGCCCCCCAGTGGTTCTCACACAGGCTGGAAACGCCAGGGCACCGCTGACTCTTCCCAGCCCTCCATCCTGAGCTGGTCATAAGGTCATGTTGACTATCTCCAAATCCATCAATGTCTGTTTCTTGTACCATATCTGACATGGTACAAGTAACTTTCATCGTACCCTGGAACACTCCTTCAGCACTCCCTGTCCCTTCTCCATACAGCTTTCAGAGTGACATATTTTAATTCAAAAAAAGATCTCCATTAAAGACAAGCAGTACACAAAACATGCTTGTAAACAACTCAAGAGAATAGAAGCCATAGAGTAAAAAGTAAAGACCCGTCTTACTACCTCTCTCCATGGTTAGTGTGCTGTAGATCTTCCAAAGCTCCTAGCCTGGCTAACCCGTTGAGCTCCCCAGGCTCCTGTTGCATTTCCTGCCACTCTCATCTCTCAGCTCCCGGCTCCCTTTGCCTGGGATACTTTCCCTGGCCCGCAGCATTCCTTCCCTGGACACACCAGCCAGTACCCATTGGATGCGCCAGTGGATGGGGGCAGTGGGGAGGCTTTTTCTTTTCTTTTGTAAAAATTTCTCTGGTAGTTCCACACATCACAAGCATTTATCATTATTACTTTAACTTTTTGTTTTAAAATAATTATAGATTCACAGGAAGTTGCAAGGATAGTCCAGAGAGTTCCTGCGTCCCCTTCCCCCAGCATCTCCCACTGGCTACATCGTACATAACTATAGTACCCACAACCAGGAAACTGGGATTGGTATGAAGTGTGTATATGTCCTTTATCATTTTATCACGTGTAGATTTGTGTGACCATCAAGATATAGCACTGTTTCACCACCACAAAGATCTCTTTCTTGCTACCCCTTTTTCGTCACATTCACCCCTCTCCCCCCAATCATCCCTAACCCCTGGCAACTACTAATCTGTTTTCCACCTCTACTACTTGAATTTTGAAATAAAATATTGAATGGTATAACATAAATGAAAGCAAGTGACAGGTGAGAAAGTGGAGGTTGTGATCAGATTGCTCAGTGGTGAAAAGAATTATGTCATAAATGGGGCCAACTATGAATAAAGGTGCCCCAACCCGCATGTGCAGATTCCCTCTCCGCAGACTCACTCATAGGGCGTCATGTCAGTGC
The DNA here is from genome assembly GCF_009764315.1 of Trachypithecus francoisi. NCBI lineage: Eukaryota > Metazoa > Chordata > Mammalia > Primates > Cercopithecidae > Trachypithecus > Trachypithecus francoisi. The sequence goes on from NW_022681473.1 coordinate 63,578,461, forward strand.
AGGTGGCAGCGCCAACCTTGCTCCTCAGTCTGTTTTCACCAGGCCCACGTGAGAACACAGGAACAGATTAGCAGTAAGAGCCCCCAGCCTTGGCCTGGGCCAGAGGCGCTTCTGGCCCTCATGTTCTTTTGTCACATTGGTGGGAGCTGCCTTGCCTGGGGTCTGTCTCTCCCACCGACCCTGCTTGGCTCTGAGTTGAAGGCATGTCGAGTGAGGCGGGGGTGCAGATGAAATGACCCTCACTGCCTCTCCTGGGCTGCCAGGGCTGTTCCCATACTGAGTCTGGGCCCTGGCTCCCCGAGTCCATGCCTGATTTTAGCCTTGTGTGCCTCTGCGCAGGGCTCCTCGCTGCTGAGACCTGAGCTTGGGCAGGCCTGGGTTGAGTGAAGCCAGGAAGCCCCCAGGGAGGGGTGGGGAACAGAACTCACATTCCCCTGACCAGCCTGGAGGGTGATGCAGTTACGTGGCTTGGGCTCAAATCTCTTAGCTACGTGACTTTGGGCAAGACAGTTAAACCTCTCTGTCGGTGTCCTCGTCTGTGAAGTGAGAGTGGCAGTACCAGCCTCCCGGTGTGGTGAGGATGGAAGGAGCACGTAGCCTGCTGGGAACATCATGGCGCCCGAGGGCCGGATGGGCATTTAGCAGCCTCTGCGCTAGGAGTCCTCGCAGTGGTTCTGCATGGCGCTGGGAGCGGAGCGATGTCTTCCCACTCTTCAGGCGAGGCAGCGTAGCGGGTTGCTCTGGCCAGAGAGGTTCCTAGTAGGGTCGCAGGGAAACGAAGCAGCACAGCGAGGATTGGGACCCAGGGCTGACTCCAGAGCCCGAGAGGGCCTTCCACTGCTCCACAAACAGCAGCGCGTCCCTCTGCAAGGTCCCAAACCTGTGTGGGGCTCAGCTTGTTTTTCAGGAAGGGGGCGGGCAGGGGAGCAGCCGACTGTCCCTTAGCGCCTTCGGCCCAGGAGGGACTAGAGGCCTGGAGGGGCCTCAGCGCCGCTGTGCTCACCTGTCCGCCCCCAGATGGCCTACCAGGTGGTGGAGAAGAGCGTGGCCCTGGGCGCCTTGGAGTCGGAGCTGCAGGAGCTGCAAAGCAGGTGAGGCGGGGGCGCGGGCGCGGGCGCGGGCGACCGCGCCCACCTCGGGGAGGCCCAGGGCCAACTATGCGGGAGAATGGCGCGGGCCAAGAGCTTTCCCCACGTGCCCCCGAGCCTATCGGCTGGTGCCAGAGGACCGAACGGCTGGGCTCTGAGGGCAAAGTCTTGGGGGAGACCTGGCTTAGCCACCGGCTAGCCGCGTTTGGCATGGGGAGGTCGGTCTCTGCTCCGAGGCAGATTTCCACTGGGCAGTGACGAGGGAGGCTTGGGACCCGCTATCCGCTCTTTCCATTCTCCAGGCTGGCGGCCCTGGAGGTCCGCGTGGCACGGCTGCGAGAGGCACGGGCGCAACAGGCCCAACAGGTGGAAGAGCGGCGGGCGCAGAACGCGGTGCAGCTGGAAGCCTACGAGGCGCTGCGCGCGCACGTCGGGCTCCGGGAGGCGGCACTGCGCAGGCTCCAGGAGGAGGCGCGCGACCTGCTGGAGAGGCTCGTGCAGCGGAAGGCGGGCGCCGCCGCTGAGCGCAACCTGCGCAACGAGCGCCGGGAGCGGTGAGGGAGCAGGCCTCGCCCCTTCTGAGGAAAGGCCCCGCCCCTGAAGGGAGTGTCGGGCCTCGCTTGTGTCTGGAAGGGAGGCGGGCAGCAGCCGCCCACTGGAGAAAGGGACCTGGTCGCGCCCCGCCTGCGTGCGAGGCGCCGCGCCAGGCTCTCAGGATGCTTTTTACCCAACAAGGGCCAAACAGGCGCGGGTGTCCCAGGAGCTGAAGAAGGCTGCCAAGCGGACCGTGAGCATCAGCGAGTAAGAGTGGGGATGGGCCAGTCCAACCCTTGTGTTCTGCCTCCCGGCCCAGCCTGCCTGCGACCACCCAGGCCGCCGACTGTAGTTGGGCATAGTCGCGTCCCGAGGCCCCCAAGTAGTCGGGGCCCACGGGACACCTGCAGAGGACCGTGTGGTCGTAGGAGCCTGCATGCGTGCCCGCTGCACGTGTACCCACACAGAACCCTCATCACTGGGAATTCCTGTCTTAAGCGTGTCCTGTGCTGGGGTCGGGAGGGGTTGGCTTGGTCCCTTGGCGTTTCTGAGCTTCATTTCTCCTCCTAGGGGTCCGGACACCCTAGGCGATGGGATGAGGGAGAGAACCGAGACTCTGGCTCTGGCCCCTGAGCCAGAGCCCCTGGAGAATGAAGCTTGTGAGAAGTGGAAGAGGCCCTTCAGGTGAGGACCCAAGTGGTGGTCTCAGAGCTCTGAGCTCAGCCCCACCCTAGAGGCTGCCAGGGTCTTCCTCTTGGACCTTGGAGTCAGCTCTTGGGTTGGGAGGGAGCTTGAGGAGAGGCCGGAAAGCTCAAATCTCCCAGGGCTAGTCTGACCTCCATTGTCTGGAGCCACTTGCAGTCAGTTCCATCTCACCCACCCCAACCCCTACCCTCAACCCTTTCCCTCCTTCTTGGGATCAGAGCTCTGGGGGTGGGGTGTCAGGCTTGTGAATAGCTGTCACCAGGAAGGAACCTGTGGGTAAAGCCCAGAGCCCAGTCATGCCAGGCATGTGTGTGCAGCCGTAGGTGTACAAGCATGGGCATCCACAGGGACATGAGACACAGGTGTGTACAAACTTGACTAAGCCTGTCTGTGTGTGAACGTATGAGCATGTGTAGATGTGTGCTAATACTTGTGGGACCTGATTGGGGCTTCAGACCTTGGGTACCCCTCCGCAGTGTCTCTCCTCTTGATTTGCCTGTCATTGAGGCTGCCCCTCTCCGGGCCCCATTCCCCAGCCTAACGCCTCTTCCCAGTCTTTCCTTGCAGGTCCCCAGTGTCCAGGTCTTGGGGCAGTGAAGAAACCGTGGAGAGGGGCATGAGATGCTGGTCCCCAAAGTCCTTGGGAGCCCTTGTGGGCCAAGTAATTGCAGGACACACCCTCTCTTGGGCATTGCTGAGGTCACCCAGCAAACCTAGGCTTCCCCCTCTTCCTATCCCCACCCTGGGGGAACCTTCAGCGCCTCTTCTCTCTGTAGGCCCCAGCTCAGCTTCCCAGGAACTTTTGTTGGTGGGTACTTGTAGGGTGAGGCAGTTCTTCTCATCATGAGGGAGACCTTGGGAGACTTTCATTACCAAATCCATTGCTGCCCTGACCTTCCTGGGACTGGTCTGGATCATCCTAGTCTCCTGGTCTTGGAGAAGTCAAGTTCTTGTCCCAGACTTGAGAGGTTACGAGCCTCCAGGTCTCTGGCAAAGTGTGGAGATGATGGACAGCCATTTGTACACACACCAGCCAGTCCCTTAGCACATCTCTCTCGGTTTTGTCTCAGGTCTGCCTCAGCCACCTCCCTGACGCTGTCCCACTGTGTGGATGTGGTGAAGGGGCTTCTGGAGTAAGTGTGTGTGTGCCTGTGTGCACCCATGTGTGTGTCAGGCTCCCTAGCCCAGGCTTGGTCTGTGTCTGTGCCCGACCTGTCCATCCTTGTGGTGCACAGCTGTCTGCCTGTGAGTCTGTTGGGCCCTGGAGACAGGAGCCAGGTGAATGGCCTCAGCCCCAGCCCCTGCTCAGCTGTCTTCCAGGTTCTGTCATCACAGGGGTCTGTCTTCATCCAAGGTCCTCACAGGGGACCAAGAGCTCCAGCCTCAGGCAGGGCAGGAGCTCCTACTCAATTGGGAAAAATGCTCTGAAATGTCAGGGACTCATTCAGAGTCACAGAGCCAAGAAGTGGCAAGACTGGGATTGAAACCCCAGCCCTGAGGTTTCTTTGCACCTACCAACCCTACCCTGCTCCTGTGCCTGCCTCTGTGTGCTCTCCACACCGACCCCTGGGGTAAAGGCTGGGTTGAGGAATGCGCTCGCTGCTTCTTGGGGCCATGTTCTGCCTCCTGCCCCATCTGCTTCCTATGGTTGATGCCTCAGGGGAGCTGAAGGCTCCCACCTAAGAAGGCCTTGCTGAATGCCCTCCTGACCCCAATCCACCTTACGCCCAGTTTTAAGAAGAGGAGAGGTCACTCAATTGGGGGAGCCCCTGAGCAGCGATACCAGATCATCCCTGTATGTGTGGCCACCCGACTTCCTACCCAGGCTCAGGATGTGCTGGTAAGGGAGGAGCTGAGCCATATGGGTGGGGCAGTGGTGAGGGAGTGCAAGCACAGGGGTGGTCCCAGGAGGCCAGGGAAGCAAGGCTAGGCTCCTCAGCAGGAGCAGGAGGCTGCCTCCCACAGCCTGTGGTGGGAGTCACGCATGTTATGATGGGGGCATGGGCCAGGGAGGGAGAGAGAGGAGGCTGGGAGGCCAGGAGGCCAGGCAGGAGAGTAGAGTAGCATAGCATGGAGGCTGCTGCAGGGGTCCAGGCAGAGGTGAGAACACCTGGTGGGGCCAGGTTTGAAACTCAAAAGTGTGGACAGAGAAATGGGGATGGGGATACCATGTCTGCAGCAGGCTGTGTCTGCACAGGCACCAGTGAGAGGGCCTGTGAGCACCCACAGAGATATGTGTGGGGAGGGCTGGGGCACCAATCTCCCCTTTCCCCACAGGATGCCCACCTCTCTGAGGTCAATGCTGTTCGTTTTGGCCCCAACAGCAGCCTCCTGGCTACTGGAGGGGCTGACCGCCTGATCCACCTCTGGAATGTTGTGGGAAGTAAGGAGCCCTCCCCTGCAGGCCAACTCGGGGCTTCTCTCCAGACCCACTCCTCAGTTCACTTGGTGGGCAGAGGTCTTGGATCTCTTTGCGTTTCTCCATCTGGAATATTCTGTGGGCAGTGACTAGACAATGCCTTGGAAAGAGTGAGACTCGGGGCTCCCTGCTCTGAAGAAGGGTGAAGCCTCCTGGCTCCTAGGGTCCAGATTTGCAGAATGGGGAAGGCTGAGTTCAGATGGTCCCTGATGGGGGTGGGTGGGGGTCCCCTATCATAAGGTCCTACAGGGACAGGCCCTTGAAGAGCAGGTCCCTGAGTCTACCACGTGACCCTCTTCTAGCATCACTTGAGCTCTCAGAACTCAGGTAAGGGATAAGTATGAACTGTTGGCCTTGTCCCAAGCTCTGTGCTCTGGAGAGGGGGTGTCCTGGGGAGTCAGAGCTGGCTCCTGGGGGCTTCCTAGAAAAGGCAAGTTTCTGGCTGGCCTGATCCTGGCTTGCTGCGTGACCCACAGATAGTCCCTTCTCCCTGGTCCTCTCTAGCCTGGTCTGTGAAATGACTAGCTGTCCCTGGGACCCACTGCCAGCAGTTAGGGGAGGTGTAGTCTCCAGCCCAGGCCACAGAACAGACCCAGCGATTCTGTCTTCTAACCTGTGGGGGTGGGGGGGCGACGGGGACTTATCTTTGCTCTCAATCCCAATTCCTCCATTTTGTGAGGTTAGGATCGCATTTCAACTGTCCCTTCTCCTGGTCCTCCCAGGTCGCCTGGAGGTCAACCAGACCCTGGAAGGAGCTGGTGGCAGCATCACCAGTGTGGATTTTGACCCCTCGGTGAGGAACTTTGCCCCAGTGGCATGGGATTGCGCCCCCTCTGATCTCCACACTGGACAGGTGGGGGGCTCTGGGACCTGAGGGCGTAGCATGGATACCTTAGAACCAGGCCCTTGGGCTCTTACACAGATCCTCCTCCCTGGGCCGGAGGCTCCTCTGCCTGCCTTGGAGACCTGGGCCATGGGAAGCTCTGGGGCAGCCCCTAGCCTCATTCTCTGGCCCGAAGGATGTTGCCTACGGCTTAGCACCTGTCATTTTCCTCTCCCATTTCTCCAGGGCTACCAGGTTTTAGCAGCAACTTACAACCAGGCTGCCCAGCTCTGGAAGGTGGGGGAGGCACAGTCCAAGGTGAGGCCTGACTGGGGAGGCTGCCTGGGGGTCAGGGGTCATACCTCAGGACTAGGGGTCCTGTTATGGGGTCTTGGCCAAACTCTTGATCCGCACTTGGGGCCGGGGTACAGGAGACACTGTCTGGACACAAAGATAAGGTGACAGCTGCCAAATTCAAGCTGACAAGGCACCAGGCAGTGACTGGGAGCCGTGACCGGACAGTGAAGGAGTGGGACCTCGGCCGTGCCTACTGTGAGCCCCAAACCCACCTCCCCTCCCCACCAGCCAGGAGCCCCAGGCCAGAGTACGAGTGACCTCACCTGCTCTCTGGGAGTGGCTCTGAGATTCATAGGCATTTGGGGGTGAAACCTCTCAAGGCCCTCCAGTCCCCCAATGGTATCCCCCAATGGTGTTTTCTGCCTGGTTTCTTGGTGTCCACAGGCTGTGGGTGGGAAAAATACATGGGTGAGTCCTGGGCTGGGAAGCAGACCTGGGTTCTAGTCTTGGGAGGACACTGCGTTCTGGGCCTCAGCTTCTCCATGTGTCCTGTGGGGTGGCTCCCGACAACTGTCCTCTGAGGCCCTGGGGTCTGCTGCTTGGTCCCCAGGCTCCAGGACCATCAATGTCCTTTCCTACTGTAATGACGTGGTGTGTGGGGACCATATCATCATTAGTGGCCATAATGACCAGAAGATCCGGTTCTGGGACAGCAGGTGACAGGCGCAGGCTGGGGGAGGACTGGGGGAGGGCTGGGGACAGGGCTCCCAAGTTCTTGTTCCTTTCTCTGGCCATGGCAGGACAAGTTTTGGTGGCACTTTGGGCAGGCAAGGCTGTGGGGCTGGCACTGCCAGCTAGTGCCTCTTGGCTGGGCTCAGCTCCCCCAGGAAGCTGTGCCACTGTCTTCATGGCTCTTGGTCCAATGCTGGACTCCACCTGGACCTTGTAACCAAGATGGAGATGTACTGTTTTCCATGTAGTTACCACTTTTTTTTTTTTTTTTTTTTTTGAGACGGAGTCTCGCTCTGTCACCCAAGCTGGAGTGCACTGGCCAGATCTCAGCTCACTGCAAGCTCTGCCTCCCGGGTTCACGCCATTCTCCTGCCTCAGCCTCCCGAGTAGCTGGGACTACAGGCGCCCGCCACCTCGCCTGGCTAGTTTTTTTTTTTTTGCATTTTTTAGTAGAGACGGGGTTTCACTGTGTTAGCCAGGATGGTCTCGATCTCCTGACCTTGTGATCCGCCTGCCTCAGCCTCCCAAAGTGCTGGGATTACAGGCTTGAGCCACCACGCCCGGCCTAGTTACCACTTTTATATCAAAAGGAAAAAAATTATTTTAGTTGTTTTTTAAACCAAAGATCCTAACTTTGGGCTTGAATTGTTTGTAAAAGCAAAGCTAGAGGCCGGACATGGTGGGTCACACCTGTAATCCCAGCTTTTTGGGAGGCCGAGGTGGGCGGATCACCTGAGGTCAGGAGTTCCAGACCAGCCTGGCCAACATGGAGAAACTCTGTCTCTACTAAAAATATTAGCCGAGTGTGGTGGCAGATCCCTGTAATCCCAGCTACTTGGGAGGCTGAGGCAGGAGAATCGCTTGAACCCAGGAGGCGGAGGTTACAGTGAGCCCACATTGCGCCACTGCACTCCAGCCTGGGCGACAGAGCGAGATGTCTCAAAAAAAAAAAAAAAAAAAAAAAGCAAAGCTAGAGCCAGTGCTAGGCCTGCCTCAAGCCTTTACTGACTGATCTCCATCAACTACTGTTTGCAACCCTTCCTTCTCTCTCATATTTTTTAAAGACAAGACTTCATTGCTCAGATGATATGGTGCTTATTTTAGTGACCCAAAGGTTTCAAGGGCTCCGGCTTTCAAATCAAAGTCTAGGTTCCTCGATGGAGGCAGCTGGCTGCAGTGGGGAGAAGGGAGATGAGTCACGGGCAGCCTTTACCCCAGCGATCCAGGGCCCTGGGGTTCCTCTGGACTTGGTTAGCTGGGAAGGCTGCTGCGCCTGGCCCCTTCCTGTCAGGAGTGGCCTGGCTGGGCTGTTCTTCATCCCTGTCTCTGTCCTTGTTCCTCAGGGGGCCTCACTGCACCCAGGTCATCCCTGTGCAGGGCCGGGTTACCTCCCTGAGCCTCAGCCACGACCAGCTGCACCTGCTCAGCTGTTCCCGAGACAACACACTCAAGGTCATCGACCTGCGTGTCAGCAACATCCGCCAGGTGTTCAGGTACCAGCCTCATGCCTGCTGACCCTGTGGCCTTTGCTGGGACAGCTGAGCCTCTCTTCTCCTGTAATAGACCCTCTTGGGACCCTCCCTGGAGGCCCCTCCAGACCAGGTCCTGCTGAGGTACCAAACCCCTTGACAGAGTGGAAGCTCTGGAAGCTCCCTGCAGAGGAACTAGTGGTGACCTCTGTTGTGACCCCAGCCCTGTCTGTCCTCAGGGCTGATGGCTTCAAATGCGGTTCTGACTGGACCAAAGCTGTATTCAGGTATGTCTGTGAGAGCATATGCCTGTGTCCAAGTGTGCCCTGCCGGACTGTGTGTGTGCCCTCCTCTCTGACCCCACCCCCACGTTTTTTGCTCTGCTGTGGCCACTACAGCCCGGACAGAAGCTATGCACTGGCAGGCTCCTGTGATGGGGCCCTTTACATCTGGGATGTGGACACTGGGAAACTGGAAAGCAGACTTCAGGGACCCCATTGGTGAGCATGGCCTCCACCTGGCCACCTGCCTGGCCCCAGTCCTGCCAGGCTGATTCCAGGTTCTGACATACTGGGACTCTGGAGTCTTCAGCCCTTGTCCCTCCACCCTCCACCCGACCAGAGCCCTTTGCAGTTCACAAGGTACTTTCCACACACACTGGGTCTGTCCTTTCCACAGCTCTGTGAGCTCACTTTACAGATGAGGAAACAGGCTCAAGAGAGGGCCTCAAACTACCCAGGTCCAGCAGTCGGGGCAGAGCCAGGTTGCAGGCATAGTTCCCAAAGCCCCCTGAAGCCTGCCCCTCCCTTTCCCCAGCACTGCTGTCAACGCCGTGGCCTGGTGCTACTCCGGGAGCCACGTGGTGAGCGTGGACCAGGGCAGGAAGGTTGTGCTCTGGCACTAGGGCTACGACTTCCCTGCCTGGGCTGGAGCTCTTGCCCGAAGCCTGAAGCTTCCCTCGGCGCCGTGCGGGGGTTGGGGTTGGGACTGGAGATGGCCTTGGGATTTAATGGGGAAGAAGGCCTGGCAGGACCTGGCCTGTTTGTTTAAAAATGAAGCTAGTTTTTCTTTGTATTTTTATGTCTATCTCCTCACTTTTTCTCCCCAAGTAGAAAAAAAATGATATCTAAACTGCGTCTGCCTGCCTCTTTGCAGCATTCATGGTACGGAGACCTTTGGGCTAGTGGGCTCTGGGAGACCTAGGCTTGGCCCCCTTCCTTCTTCCATACAGAGCTGGGGCAGCCAGCCCAGTCTCTGCCTGCGGAGACAGGTGCTGCTCAAGTCTAACCATGGAAACAGCAGGAAGAAAGGCCCTGAGGTGGCAAAGAGCCATGGATGTGACTCCTGTTCCAACCTGGTCCTGAGGCCTAAGCAACATGTTAGGCCCACCTGCTTCAGGCACCCAGGGTAGACTGTGAAGCTGAAGAGAGGGGCTGGGGGAGCTCTGAGGAGGGGGCAGGGAGGCAACCCAGAGGGGTCCTGGTGGGAAGATCCTAAAAACCCAGGTAGTGATATCAAAGTCCTTGGTCCATGGGGCCTCCCTTAGACTGGGCCTGCGTTCTTCCTCCAGAGGTAGTGCCCAGGGTGGGGCAGAGTAGGACCTCTATGTGTCTGTGCCTGGGGGAGGGCAGCTGTGGGCCAGACGTGGGCCTGGGGCTTTGCTTACAAGGCAGAACCCACAGGGCAGAGTTGGGGCAAATCAACTTCCTTCACACCTAGGACTGGGCACAGGCCTGTGGAGACAGACAGTGTTGGTTAAATGGCAACACCTATACTCTGTTGACTCCCAGACCATTCACTACTTTTGGTTCACCTGCCTCCTGGCCATCATCTCCCCTGCAAGTGACCTGTTCCTCCTGCACCCCATGTCCCTGGGACCTTGTGCTGCTGGATCTAGTACTCCTCCATCCCTCCTGCTACTGTGGGCCACCTTCTAGACTTGCAGTCTCCCCATCCAATCCTTTCCCTTACTATGGCCAGAGCGACTTTTTCTGTTGTTGCTTTTGAGACACAAAAAACCTCACTGCGGCCTCAAACCCTTGCAGCCTTAAACCCCTGGGTTTAAGTAAGCCTCCCAAAGGACTGGGATTACAGGTGCACAGCACCATGCTCAGCCCAACAGGGTGACTTTCTAGGGTGTCGTGGTCACAAGTCCAATCCTTTGGAGTTCCCCTACTGCCTTTAGAGACCACCCCCAACCCCAGCATGAAATTTGGAGCCCCTGGGATGTGACTCTGCTGGCCTCTCAGCTGCCTCTTCATTTCCTTGCTATTCACTCATTGATTTACTCATTTAGAGATGAGGTCTCACTATGTTGCCCAGGCTGGTCTCAAACTCCTGTGCTCAAGCGATCCTCCTGCCTTAGCCTCCCCAGTAGCTGGGCCTACAGGTGCATGCCACCGTGCCTGGCTATTTCCTTGCTATCATGAGTGTGTCTCAGACATGCTTTTCTTTCTTCCCAGAATGTTCTCCTTCCCTCCCAGCCCACAATTCAAATTTTTCTTTCAGGATTCCCCTTCCTTTGCCTGCCAAGCTGGGTAGAGGCCTCCTCTGTCTCTGAGCTCCCCTTTTGTATCTGCCTCCCTCCATTTTAAGCCAAGGAACTCTTGGAAGAGGCCAGGATAGGAATACATTTATTCCCTGGGATCAGGCCTGGCACAGAGAATGACTCAGGAAATGTTTATTAAGTGGTTAAATTTTCTTATTCAGGCTGGGCATAGTGGCTCACACCTGTAATGCCAGCACTTTGGGAGGCCGAGGAGGGGGGATCACTTGAGGTCAGGAGTTCGAGGCCAGCCTGAGCAACATAGTGAAATCTTGTCTCTACTAAAAATACAAAATTAGTTGGGTGTGGTGGCACATGCCTGTAATCCCAGATACTTGTGAGGCTGAGGCAGGAGAATCACAAACCCGGGAGGAGGAAGTTGCAGTGAGCCGAGAATGCGCCATTGCACTCTAGCCTGGGCAACAAGAGTGAAACTTCATCTCAGCAACCTTCTCTTATTCAAGGACTCAGCCAGTCTAACAGTCTAAGAGTCTTGGGTTCCAACATTCTTCAATACTGAGACTTCTACTCTGCCCCAGCCCTCATGCCCTGGCTCCCAGTAGCCACCAGGGGTCACCAGCTGCCTAGTCTACTGTGGCCATTCCAATTTCCAGGGACACACAGCTGGGGAGACTGACACTCCTACAGCCACCGTGACTGAGCCCTTAGGAGATGCTGCACCCTTTTTGCAGCGTTATTTGTTCCTCCCAACTAACTACATTGCCATGTAGATACCATGTTTCCCAGGTGAGAAAACTGAGCTCAGAGAGGCCCTGCAGCTAGACTGTGGCTGCATTACACACACTCTTTTTAAAGCAAGGTGTTCAGATTCCCAGTTAGGCAGGGCTGCAGGGCATGCCCCCTCCCCCAGGGTGTGCCCCCTGCCTGACACCACGTGGGTAGAGGTGTGATGCTAGCCTTGTGTCTAACCTGACTCCCTCCCTGCATCTTTGCCCTTTTCTATTCTGGGTTCTGAGCCTGGATGGTTAGTATCCCTTAAAGTGAGGGACATGCAGGGACACAGGAGTGAGGGAACTTGAATCCTGGGACGCCAGCTGTGCCATTGTGTTTCTCCCCCATTTCACAGGGTTGCAGTGGAGACTGTGCTTAGAGAGCCCAGAGGAGGTGCTCAGGAAATGGTCTGACTGATCTCTGGGACGGTGACCCCTCGGCTCCCCCAAAGCCTTCCCTTGTACCTTATGGGTGTCAGTCTTACCACACACGTAGCTGCTGTCGGGTGGAGTTGCCTCTCTCAAGGAGCACATGTTCACCTTAACTTGCTTGGAGGTCCCCCTCCCAGTAGGAGGGGGTGATTCCTGGAGGAACAAGTCCGTAAGGCCAGAAACAGGCCAAGGAGTTCCCGGGAATGAGGTAGGCAGGAAAAAGAGGAGCTCACGGACTGAGCAGAGGAGTTCAGAGGGGCATGTCAGCAGGAAGGCTGTTCCTCCCTCCAGTCTCTTCAGTCCCGTTCAGCAGAGGGGTGAAAATGGATGCTGACAGCTCCTCCAGGCTCTCAGCAGTCAGTGCTCAGGGGTTGCCTGCCTGAATTCGGGTGCCTAGGTCAAATCTGGAATGGCCCGCACTCATGGGTATAAAAACTGAGGCCCAGAGATGGGGCAGCTCCCTTGGCTCACATAGCAGAGCTGGGTAAGAACCCAGGCCTCTGATGCCCACTTTTCTAAAAACTGGATTCAGATTCTTCAAAGAGGCTGACCAGGGCTTCTGGAGGCCTAGTTCTGGGCTCTCCAGTTCTGTCTTCCTGGGAGATCTTGGGCAGGCTCTCATATTCCCCACCTGTGAAACTTCCTGCCCCAAGCCTCCCCAAAGGCGACACGGCTCTTCTGCAGAGCTGTTCTGTAGGCATGAGGACCATGGCCTCTGCCTGCCCTGCCCAATCTCAGGTCTTAGTGAGCCTGAGACCCCAGGGAGGGAGAAATGACAGATGCCCCTGTCCTGTGCTCCTACTGCCCCTTGGTCATCTTTCAGTCTCTGGCTTCATTCTGCTGTTGCCCTGAATCTCTCCTGCCAGATGCAAGCCCCTCAGTGACAAGGCTCCAGAGACCTGAACATGACCTGTGGCAACATGTTTGCTGAATTGAATAGAGGTGGTCTCTGGAGAGATCTGACACCATCAGATGTGGACCCATCTGTGAGATTCAGACATATCCATGCCTGCATACAGGCTTTTCCACTGGAGGCACATTCACTCATCACAAACATTTTCAGCTTATCTGTACATTACCCTATTTCATCCTCCTGGATCTTAGAAGTTTGTACTATCTACTTGTTCCTACTTTACAGATGAGGAAAGCAGGGTCCAGAGGGTGAAGGGATGAGCCTAAAGTCACAGCTAATCTGAGGTGGGCTGGGGATTGGAATACATTTCCTTTGGCCGTGCTCTTTTCTGTTCTTCACAGGAGCAAGTGGTGAAGAATGAGTTCTATGCGCAGTGTAGAAGGGCTGTGAGCCCTGTCCCTGGGTTCATTTCTGTTATGTTTCAGCATAAAACATTCCAGGAAAGGCTGGGAGCAGTGGCTCATGCCTGTAATTCCAAAACTTTGGGAGGGCGGGGCAGGTGGATCACCTGAGGTCAGGAGTTCGAGACCAGCCTGGCCAACACGGTGAAACCCCGTTTCTACTAATAATACAAAAAAATTAGCCGGGTGTGGTGGCACATGCCTGTAATCCCAGCTACTTGAGAAGCTGAGGCAGGAGAATCGCTTGAACCCAGGAGGCACAGGTTGCAGTGAGCTGAGATTGCGCCATCGCACTCCAGCCTGGGTGACGAGCGAAACTCTGTCTCAAAAAACAAAAAGTTTTTCAGGAAAAGATTCCCAGACCAGAGCTCTCAGAAACAGACATAGCAAAAGTGTGTTTTTTGGCCTCTGGGACCAAGGGAAAACAGTCTAGGAACAAGATGCTCTTTGGCATTCATTTGGTTCTTGGCAGATCGAGCAGTAACAAGGCAAACACAGGAAGATTCTAGGAGGAAACTTAAAAGTTGCAGGATTTGGGGATAAATTACAATCCTCCCCCTTCTAACCTATAATTTCTGTAATTTAGTTATATTTCTGTCATGAAAAACAACTTCACAATGAACAAAATAAATGCGAAGATTCAGAGCAGCTGGATTTCATCTTAAGGCCACTGGGAGAGGGCTGGGCAGTCACTGGCCGCAAAACCAAAAGCTGCGGCTGGGTTCTTCAGGCAGTGAGTGGATACAGCAGCCTGGGATGCAGTTGCAACCTAGAGGATAGGGGTTTATTTTGTCCAAGGTCCCAGTAGGAGAGTCCAGTGGCTGTTTTCAATTTCTTGCCATCCAAAGAAGTCTGTGTATTAGTAAGTCTGGTTTCAAATACTGTGACCTTTTTTGTGCGATGTTCTCTGTATCTAGAAACTGAACTCATCCAGAGCATGCGAGTTAGATAAGCCCTTGGAGATCACCTCATTCCATTCCTTTTTTTTTTTGTTTTTGAGACAGAGTCTTGCTCTGTCGCCCAGTCTAGAGTGCAGTGGTATGCTCTTGGCTCACTACCTCTGCCTCCCTGGTTCCAGCAATTCTCTTGCCTCAGCCTCCCTAGTAGCTGGGATTACAGGCACTGCCACCATGCCTGGCTAATTTTTGTATGTTCAGTATAGACGGGGTTTCACTACGTTGGTCAGGCTGGTCTCAAACTCCTGACCTCAGGTGATCCACCAGCCTTGGCCTTCCAAAGTGCTGGGATTACAGGTGTGAGCCACTGTGCCCAGCCATCATTCCATTCCTTTCATAATTGAGGATGTGATACCTTAGAGGGAAAGGTCTTCCATCAAGCAGTGGCAGGGCTAAGGCCAGATGATGCCCTCCCACTGGGTCTCTGGCTTGTGAATGTGGCTGGGGTGGTGGGTCAGAGAGGAAGGGGAACTAGTTGGTGTGCTGAGAACCTGTGGCCTGATTGCATCATGCATCAAGTCAGTTCCTGTGATGGAGACCAAAATTTAGCTATGATGCTGGGGTGAGGCAGTTAGCTAAGCTTTGCCCTTGGTCACAGATGGAGCTTCCAGTACTGGAAGCAGCTTTCACTGGCAGCGAAGTCAGAAGATGGAAATGACATTCTGTGTCCTGACAGCCCTTCTCAACATTTTTGGTAGAGCACTTCACACACATTCTTTCCCTTGGGCCTTATGACAACCCTGTGTGTTACTGTGGGCCTGGAAGACTATCAAGAACCTTAGTTCTGAAGGGAAGGACACTGAGAAGAGGCAGGAGAGGTGGTAGTAAGAAGAGTTTGTGGTGACCAGCCTGTGCCACACACTTTACATGGCTTCCTGGAGCCAGTCTTATTCTCAGGTTCCAGATGAGGACACAGGCTCAGTCCCCATGGCTGTCAAGTGGCAGAGCCAGGATTTAACCCAGACCTCCTGGCTCCCAAGTCCATATGCGGTTGGTGGTAGTATAAATGGATATAGTCCTTATAGGAGGCCAATTTGGGCAAAATCTAACACAATTAAATACATACCTTTTTGACTCTCAAAATCCACACTTAGGAATCTACCCAACATTTATACTGGACCACATTTTTTTTTTTTTTTGACAGAATTTCACTCTTGTTTCCCAGATTGGAGTGCAATGGCGCAATCTCAGCTCACCGCAACCTCTGCCTCCCACGTTCAAGCGATTCTCCTGCCTCAGCCTCTCGAGTAGCTGGGATTACAGGCACGAGCCACCATGCCTGGCCAATTTTGTATTTTCGGTAGAGACAGGGTTTCTCCATGTTGGTTAGGCTGGTCTCAAACTCTTGACCTCAGGTGATCTGCCCACCTTGGCCTCTCAAAGTGCTGGGATTACAGCCACTGTGCCTGGCTGAACACATTTTTATGTAAATAAGCAATGTGTCCACTTAAGAGTCTTATGCACAGGAAAATGTCTGGAAAAATACTTACTGCACCCTCTGGGAAAGAGGAGAGCTTGTGGAGCCCTTCCCCAAACAGGCTGTGTCCTGGTCCTCAGTGTGGCTGGCTGGAAGCCAGAGGGACTTAGCCTTTAACTAAGAATGCTCCATCCACCCCTGAGACTGAGAAAATCTCCTTTCACACAATTCATTACTCCTTAGGGTGGAGGTTTAGGAAAGGGGAGAGGCATGCAGAATGCCCGCTTCCTGGAAGCCAGCGGTCACATCCGGCAAGGGGACTTCAGTGACCTTCCTCACCCCTCCAGCAGCAGAATCAGAGCTCCCTCTTCAGCTGCCTCTATGCTATCTGCCCCTCCCTTCTAGCACATGTCCCACAGTACTGTCCTCACGTATTTCTTTTTTTTCCCATGGGAAAAGCAAAGACCATAACCTATTTACTGCCATCTCTAGTACCCAGGATATTACACCTAGCACATGGGTGGCTTCAGGGACTGTCTCATGGATGGATTAATTTACTTTCTCCTCTCTCTGTTAGCTGGTTTAAAGGAGGGCCCAGGAGTGTCTTTATAAGAAGCATGGGCTTTTTGGAAAGGTCTGTTTACCCAAGTCTTTCTATAGTAAATCTCAGAAAACATAATTCCATTTTTTTTTAATTACTCAACATTTTATACATAATAAATACAAACTTTTTACAGCCACTGTAAAGAAAGCACATCTGCACAGAGGCTCCCTCCGAGCCCTGACCTGTGCACTGTGGTGCTGGATTCCATGTCCTGGATGGAGGGGTTATTTTTTAAAAAGGAGGCATATTTTCACAACTTTGTTTTTTAAAATAAAATTAGCAGCTCTTCCAAAAAATATTTTAAAATACAACAAAAGATTTCAAATAACCCTCTGAGGTTGTGGAAAACCCAAATTCAAGGACAATTTGGCTAGCTAAAGAGAGAATACAAGACTGGGTGGCAAGAACTGCTCTATTTAATAAGCATTTGAAGATTTTTTAATATGTTAGCAAACTTTAAAATCTTAAAAAACCACCCTTTTAATTTCTTTTTTAAACTTAAGAATAAGTTTGATAAACACAAAAGACCTCAAATAGATCAACAGGTTAAGAACTGTAAAAAACAACAACAACAACAAAAACCCCCAAATCATGAAGAAGATTCATCAATGGGTATTGTCACTGAAGTGATCAAAGAACTAAACATTTCTTCAGTTATGACCTTACTTTTGGTCAAAAATCCCATGGGGACATTTGGTGAGCATTTCAAGTTTTTTAAGATTCTTAGGAGGGATGGAGTTTTCAAAGCATAATGCAACTTTTAGATTAAATTCTGCAAATTTGATTTCTTAACCTAGAAAACAAAAAACAAGACCACAACCAGCAAACATCCCGTAGTCCCCAGGTATTGCGCTCCCTACCTTCTACAGCAGCGGACAGCGGAGAGTCAGTACCTGACTCGGGGGCACCTGCTGTTGTAGGCTTGCTGGCCTGCAAAGAAGGCCACTCCTGGTTTTCCCTGTGACACACAGAAGACACTTGTCTTTTCCTGGTCAATCTGTACTTGTGCAGGGTGTGTAATCCTTCAGTCCTTTCTCACAGGAAGCTGGTTTCCTCCATGGGCCCCCAGGTTCTTCCTTCCAAGGAAATGTCAGGGTAGTGGGACCTGGAAGCTCCATTTTTCACCGTAGCAGTTGGTCTGGACTAGCCACAGCGTGGCTGTCTGGGCCGGTCTGCTGGCTGCTGGGTTGGGAATAAAATAATGCCAGGGGCCTCTCCAGTAGAGAAGCTCAACAATGCCGGTATGTGTCCTCAACTTATCTAGACATTCAGATTCTAAGCATACTGGTAAGAAGAGTATATATATAATGTAAAAATTAAGATGAAAAATACCCAAATAAAAAAGAACATTATATTGGCTAATTTCAGATCCGGAAGCTCCATTTCTGCTTTAGCCATAGCCTCCTTTCTATTAGTCTATGTGATGGACAAGACGTGGCTATTAGTTCAGCCCCTCCATATTAGCTCCGCTAATTCTAAATTAATGGCACAGATATTAATACGAAGGACACTGTTATTTTAAGTCTGTTAGTGGTGGAAGAGATGTGCATTAATGCAATTGGTGCTAAATTCAGGGCAGTCCAATTTTTCCCAATAAGGTTTCACTTTCTCAGTCTGGGGAGTAACCTTGGGGAGGAGCCAGCCTCTCCTGAAATCCCTCCTTCTATTTCCTTATGTAGCCAACATGATCTGATTAATTCTCTGAGCAAAACCCACTTGAAGAAAGATGAGAATCTTTGCCACATCCTTGCGGTCACAGTAATATACTGTACGAGTGCACATGATCAGTAATTTACGGACTGTGCCCTGGAATGAGGCCTGGTCTTGAGTCTCATATAAAAACAGACCACTGTTAGGCATGAGGGCTGCCCCCCTCTTTGCTCCTAGGGTCCGCTAGGATTTGTGCTATGGTAGGAAAGATGACATAGAAAATGACAACCAAAAAAAGGCACGAAATATTCAAAACGTGGGAGCAGTCTACCAGGCCACCCAGTCACAAATAATCCTTGTTTTTGCTCTGTTCAAGAGTCATCATCATGCAAAGGTGCCTAAAAACAAGACTGGCCAAACTCCAAGCCTGGCCTTGATTGTAGCAGTAATGGATGGGCAAGCCCATCATCACACCAGTGTGATTTCCACATCTTCAATCTTCTCTGCTGGCCTTCGGTGATTCTGCGTAGGTGGAGGGGGAGCTGCCCGGACCTGAGCAGGAAACAGTTACGTAGATTGTCAGTCAGTTCCTGACTCAGTATCTGAAGCATCCCCAAAACCTAATCACTCATCTGTCCAAGGACGTGGGCACCTTAGGGGTCTCAGAAATGTTGTGAGCACATGCTTTCAACCTAGTCTTCACTGTTTCCTACACTGAGAAGCAGTTGTTCTCAGTGAAATATCAAGCCCACAAATCAGCTTCTTGTCTAGGCTAAAAACCTCATGGGTGGCACAAGAGTCGCATGATTAACACTCTAAGAATCGTAGCACATCCTCCAAAGCAAAGGTCTGGTTGGAAGCAAGGAAGAGCAATGCTTAGAGAAATGAAACATTTCAGCATGTCTTGGGAAGAGAGTTAGAAAAGGTAAGGCTAGAAAGGTAGGCTGGGGTTAAGTCATGAAGGGCCTTGTTAAACCATGTTTAAACATCTGCTTTAAGAAGAAAAAAATCTGTGCTTTATTCTGTAGGCAAAAGAGGAGTTTTTGATGGATTTTAAGCAATATCAGATCTGTGAAAAGATGACTCAGGTAACAATTAGAGAAAAGATCAGAGGCAAGCAAGAGTCCAGGTAAGAAGGCAACTTAGGAGACTTTTGTAGTCCTCTGAATGAGAGTTGACAATAGCCGAAATGAGGGTACTGGCAGTAGGGGAAGTAGAGAAGTGTAAAGATTTGCGAGCTGTCTGTAAGGTATATCTGGCAGGATTTGGGAATGACTGTGGGAGGCAGGGGTGGGAGGTATTAAGAATGATGCCAGAACACCAGTAGGATAGGGGTTCCATTTACCAAGATAGGCAATATGGAAAAAGGAACATGTCTGGGAGGGAACACAACTCATTTTTGCTGAGTTTTGGGGATCTGGGACATATAAACGGAGACATCCACAAATCTGAAGCTCAGTGAAGAGATAGTATTGGCAGTTACAAATCTGAAACTTGCTGGTATATAAATGGTTATCATAGCTGTGGAAGCAGATGAGGTCATTTGGTAAGAGTGCTTTCAACAACTTCAAGAGAAGCAGCCCAGGGACAGAACAATGAGAAGTATCAGCAGAGACAGGTGGAGGCAAGGCTGCAAAGGTCCACAGAAGGGTAGGACCAGAGAGGAAGAAAGCAAACGAGGCAAATGTGGTAGAGAAGCACATCAGCCCACTGCTCTCTGTTCCCACTCTTACCCACCAGTCCATGCTGCCAACACCTCTTTCTTCGATGCTGCCCCAGTCTCCTAATTGCTCCCTAGGTCCTTTCTGCCAGCCTCCATCCATCCTCCACTTAGCTGCCATAGCGATGCTATAAAAATGCACCAGCCACAACACTGTCCAGCTTACCACTTTACAATGGCTTCCTATCTCATTTGGGATAAAGACTCAAGTCCTTAAGAAGGCACTCAATACATATTTGCTGAATGAATGAAGCCAAAGGAAGCCAGTGGTAAAGGAATGGTATCAAAAGCTAATGGGGTCAAGGAAAATAAAATTGCAAAGTATCCAACTGGATTACCAATGTGCAAGTCATGATCTTGGAGTACAGTGGTGGGTGGAATGCAGATGGCAGTAGAGTGAAGGGTGAGGAGAGAGGTAACTTTGCTATAATATATTTACCCGGAGGATAAACACTCTTTAAGGCCATGAAGTTAGCTTATTATTTCATCTCAGTATTCCTCAAAGAGGCAAACAGAGGCCTGGAAAATTAAATGTTTACTGAAAAAACTGTTTCACAATTAGCCTGCTTTAATGCTCATAAAGCTTGTTCTAATCTAAATACACTTTCATAGCCATCATCTTGCAATCTCACTGTGGCTCAGTGAAGAAAGTTCCAGTGTAGATTAAATGTTCCAAGATGAGTTGATTTCTATGGCCTTCCTTTTCAATAGCTCTTTTTACCTTCCCAAACCCAGTTCATCCTTGTTTGGCAGAGTCAGTGACAACGTAGGGGCCACGGGGAAACATTAATTCCTTCCTTTCAATTTGGAAGAACTATGCATTTTATAATCCTGCAAGATAAGAGACTTACAGGTCGCAGTTTGCCATGTGAGGTCTCAGGCGTATGCCTTGATGCCTGAGAGAATCCTGGTGACTCAGCATGAAGGCTGTTTTCTAAGGGAGAAAACCAAAGAAGTTCATTTTACTTGAGTTGTTGAACAATAAAAATGCCGATGCAAGGCTGGCATGGTGGCTCAAGCCTGTAATCCCAGCACTTTGGGATACTGAGGCAGGAGGATTACTTGAGGCCAGGAGTTCAAGGCTGCAGTGAGCTATGATCCCGCCACTGCACTCTAGGCTGGGTGACAGAATAATACCCTTTCTCCACAAAAAATACAAAAATTAGCTGTGTGTGGTAGTGCATGCCTGTACTCCTAGCTACTAGGGAGGCTGAGGCAGGAGGATCACTTGAGCCTAGGAGTTAGTTATCACTTGAGCCACTTGGTTAGGCTGCTGTGAGCCTACTGAACTCCAGCCTGGGTGTCCAGCCTGAACTCATGCCACTGAACTCCAGCCTGGGTGTCCAGTCTGGGTGACAGAGCAAGACTTTGTCTCCAAAAAAAAAGAAAAAAAAAGCAAATGCAGTTTTGTTTGCCCTTCAGGCGAATATGCAGATTTCTGAAGTGAAAATGCATTTAGATCCATGCCCAGGAGAAGAACCCTTACCGTTTGTTGAAGGAGACCGGGGAAAGTACAGGGAGCTCCTCTTATCTGGGCTGGGGTAGGGGCTGCTGGGAGGCTGGTCATACAATGGCAGTGGAGGCAGGGAGGCGTGTGGCTTGGGGGAAGGAGAGATCTGCAGCAAAGGGAAGTGATGTTACCTGGTGCTTCTGCCCAGGAAGGACAGCCTGGCTGCTTCTCTGACTGCTCTGTATACATCCCTTTTCTCTGAAGCTAAGCTGACTATTGAAACTTGTCAACCTCATTAGAAGCAACTGAGCATTAAATAACCACCTCAAGCCCCAATTTTGCATTGCACTTCACTTTTTCCTCTTACCGATCTCATCACATTACTGATTTTAGTTTGTCTTAAACAGTTATCAAGTGAAGCCACTCTCTAGGGTTCTATTGAAAATGTACCAAATTAGTCAATTCAGTAAACTTAGCAAAGAACACCAACAACAAAAGGAACAAGTTGGATTTTTTAGGGTGAAGATAAAATACCTTGATGAATTTCTGACTTCCCCAGGTTTTGTGCATGTTAGGCTAAGGGTCACAATCACCATGCAAACAAAATTGGCAAACATGTTCCTTCTTCCTCTACCTGTCTGGCCTGCAATGATAGATCCCTGAGGGGACAAACTAAACTCTGACTGAATTAGAGTTTCCTTTAAAGGCTGTTTCCCTGTGATAAACTAAGTCTAGGATCACTTGAGTGGGGATTAGGGGCTCTGGCAGGCTCATTAGTTCTCTGAAATAGATTGGCAGGACCTGGACTAGGCAAGGAGGCTCTGACAGTGAGGGAGAGAGAGAGCGAGCTAGGAGTTTTACTACGTAAATTAACCACAGAGCAACGCCTTCCCTCTTCGGTTTGTTTTTCTCCACCTAAATGATCTTTGGTATGTCACATATAATTTGGCATTTTGGTTAACCGATTCAGGGAAGAGAATGTGGGAAGATGGAGGTGTGGGAGGATGGCCATATTCCACAAGGGACTGACTGAGAAGTCTCTGGTTTCCCAAATTCAGTTGTGCAGACACTGGCAACCAAAGACCGGTGAGGGTAAGGCAGAGACTACAGCCCACTTTTGTGTGAATTCACAGACCCCTTGGGAGCAATTTTCTTTAAACATCTTTTAATTCCACCGTCTCCCCTCTCAGGTACCTGAATCTCTCTCATCCATGGAGTATCACCATTTTCTGAGGCTGAAAGTTCTTCCACTAGCACGGATGGGAAAACTCCAATACGCCCATTGAATTCCCCTTCCCAGAAGCCATCGTCGTCTTGGTTTTCTTTGTTCAAGATACGGATTATTGCTCCCTCAGGAAAAGATAACTCATCATCTGTCTGGCCCTCATAATCATAAAGTGCTTTCACAAAACAGACTAGGGAACAAGAGAAAAACAAATCTGGTAAGATAATTAATAGCTGGTTGCTTCTGCAACTACCCCTATGCTCACATGACAACTAAAACAGCATCATACAGAATAGGATTAAAGTTGTAATTTTTTTACTCACTGATGATTAATTTTAGGGTTCTACTGTGCAGGACAAATGTGACCATATAAAGAAGAGCATATTATAGGACAGGGGGAAAGTTGTGCTTTTTATCCTAGTGAAGGCTTACTCCAGGGCAATACAGTTTAGGTCAAATGTGACCAAATAAAGAGTGCCTTGTTTCAGTCTTTACCACTGGCATCTCCGTTGAGGCTGCCTGAAACGAGTTCTGCTTCCGTGGAATTGCTGGACGTGTGTGATCGACTGTCCAAAGTGGCCAGGGACTGCAGCATGCTCAGGAGGCTGTTTGAGGTGGGAAACTGTAGGTACTTTTCTGGCACATAACCCACTTGGCCAACTTTATTTCGAGCCTGGGTAAAAGACATGTGACAAAACAAGTTTACACATACACAATTTAGACAGGGCACAACAAAGACCAAAACGAACTCCTAAAAATGTCACAAGAAGGGGCGATATGAGCAAAGGAATATACCTTTACCAGTCTTCCATATCTCCATCTTCAATCACTTCTAACACCTCATGTTCCTCAATGGTCAACTCATCTGGTTGAGAAGCCTGCAATGTAGGATGGTCATGGACAAAATTAAAAAGGTTAGATAAGGAGCAGATGTGAGCTGATCATGACAAAAACTGGGGATCAAAATATTGAAATGATATTGAGAAACATGTTGAACATAAAAATTTAAATGCTGTAAAACTTTCATAATGAGGTGAAGTTTTACTTTAAAAAACTAAACAGAATAAAACCATAACAAAAACCGAAGAAACTGAATCCTCAAGAGGCAGTGAGGTTCAATGAACAGAACATGTGAGCCTGCGCAACATAGCGAGATCCCCATCTCTACCAATAAATAAATAAATAAATAAGTAAATAAATAAAATTAGTCAGGCATGGTGGAACGTGCCTGTAGTCACAGCTACTTGGGAGGCTGAGGTGGGAGGATCGCTTGAGCCTGGGAGGTTGAGGCTGCAGTGAGCCATGAGCATGCCACTGCACTCCAGCCTGGGCAACAGAGCGAGACCCTGTCTCTAAAAAAACAAACAAACAAACAAACAAAAAAAGACAGCACTTCTTGGAAGTAGAGGACCTGGGTTCCAACTCCAGCTTCTGTATCAAGTTATTCAACTTGATGCCTCCATTTCTTTGAAATGACAATCCTGCCATTTTCTGGAGGATGTGAGTCAATGTGGGATGAATAAGCACAGAAGTGTGATGATTTGGGAAGCAAAGGCAAAGGAGAAGGCACCGAGTTGGAACTGCTACCAGAGGGCTCCCATGCACAAGCATGCAGTGAAAATGCAAAGAACTATGTACATGAATTTGATGATAGTAGGTGCAGTGCCTAGGATTGATCTGGAAACACTATAAAGCAGTGGCTAAAAGAAGAAAATTGTAGGAAAGGAAATGATTGAGATCAGTCATGGTTTGGATTTCTTATGCTCTAACTTAACTGTGTGGAGACTGAGCTGATCCACTTGCGTGCTACTGCACAAGCTGCTAACCATAATGGTTTTCTTTTTTATCCCTGACAATAGCAGTCCACCAGCATCAGCCACCCACATGTTGCCCTAGAGAATGCCAAATCTGTAAATGCTCTGAGGCTCCACAGAGGGGCTGGAAAGTCCACGTGGCTTTGCTTCCTAACAGCCTTGCCTGTCACGTGTAATAGGCAGGGGCCTGCTGTCTTCTGGCTCTCTAGAAAACAGTCTTAAAAGCTTTTCCCAAGTCCCAAGATGGGTTAAAACCATCACTTAAAACCATAAAGTTTTTAAAATCTCACAATCTCAAAGTGTAAAATTAACTCCAAGTTACACAAACAAAAATAAGGCAAAAAAAAGGGGGTAATTTTCAAGATCAATTTCCCATTTTATGAACATTAAAACATTTCATCAAAATCCAGATTCTGGATGTTGCCATAGCTCCCTGAGACAGAAAAATAATATTGAGGATGGCTGACCAGTCACAGAATACTCGAGGGCGAGATTTTAAATTAACTCTTATCTCAAAACGTAAGGAAAAAACCCCACTCATTTACCCTTGATAGCTTTTCCAATGGAATTCCTTCACTACTCTGAAACCACAATATGCCTTGGATATGCCAGCAAAAGGCACTTTTGTAATAAAAATGTTTTCCATGGCAAGACCTAAAAAGTATCAACACAACCAGACGTTAATGTATGTGATAGCAAACCAGGGAGGTAGTACACTTTCAAATAAACTGCTGCCCTTATAAAAAGCTATGGAGAGGCTGAGTGAGGTGGCTCACGCCTGTAATCCCAGCACTTTGGGAGGCCAAGGTGGGTGGATCACTTGAGGCCAGGAGTTTGAGACCGGCCTGGGCAACATGGCAAAACCCTGTCTCTATGAAAAATACAAAAAATTAGGTGGGTGTGGTGGCCCGCGCCTGTAATCCCAGCTATTTGGGAGGCTGAGGTGGAAGGATCACTTGAATCAGGGAGGCAGAGGTTGCAGTGAGCCAAGATCACACCACTGCACTCTAGCCTGGGCGACAGAGCAAGACCCTGTCTCAAAAAAAAAAAAAAAGAAAAAAGCCATGGAGGTCCGTGCAAGTTTTTCAGCACTGCAGCACTAGTTGTCCAATGTAAGCAGACACTAGCTTGATCATCCCATCCTAAAGCAGTGATGACCAATTCTTCCACCTAACAAGGTACAAATTCTTTGTGTGGCAATCAAGACCCTGCAGTTTGGTCCCTGTGGGCCTCTTGACACTTTGGCCCCTGCACACTATTCCTATTCTCTGAGCATACCATGTTCTTCCTTGCCTCTGTGCTTTTATCAAGTGTTCTTCCGTCCAGCAGGCTCTGTTCCCTCTTTCCTATCTGATGAGCAGACTTAGATTACTGTGGGTTTAAGTCCAGCTTCAGTATGTTTTTATGGGCAAGTGACTGTAAGATACCTTTGAACCTCAGTTTTCTTTTTTCCTGTTAGAATATAAGCTCCATGAGAGCAGAGATTTTTGTCTATTTTGATCAATGCTATACCCCAGAGCCTAGAAAAGCCCACAGCACTGA
This sequence comes from Trachypithecus francoisi, assembly GCF_009764315.1. NCBI lineage: Eukaryota > Metazoa > Chordata > Mammalia > Primates > Cercopithecidae > Trachypithecus > Trachypithecus francoisi. The sequence goes on from NW_022681473.1 coordinate 63,603,928, forward strand.
TACACGGAAAGTGCTCAAGCACTGTTGAATGAATGGGGTGCTTGATAATATCTTCCTCATAGGGTTACTGAAGGGATTACAAATAAATAAATAGATAGATAGTAGTTATGATTACTTTTGATTTGAGACTGAGCGCATATGTTTTCCCAGACTACTCATGATGAGTAAGCTGCTCCTCCTTTTGTTCTTTTTTTTTTTTTTTTTTTTTTTTGAGACAGAGTCTCACAGTGTTGCCTAGGCTGGAGTGCAGTGCTGCCATCTCAGCTCACTGCAACCTCCTCCTGGGTTCAAGCAATTCTCTTGCCTTAGCCTCCCAAGTAGCTGGAAATACAGGTGCATGCCACCATGCCTGGCTAATGTTTTGTATTTTTAGTAGAGATGGGGTTTCACCGTGTTGGTCAGGCTGGTCTCGAACTCCTGACCTTGCGATCCACCCACCCTGGCCTCCCAAAGTGCTGGGATTACAGGCGTGAGCCACCGCGCCCGGCCGTACTTTTGTTCTTAAAAGGCTCTGAGCGTCCCCATAACACTGACTACCATGATGCTCTAATGAATTTGTCTTTGTGAGCGTCCTACTAGAAACAATTAGACAGGGACTATATTTCTTCTCACTTACCCCAACTAAAGACAGTGAGCAGTAAATAGTTATTAAATACACACATGCTCTCATACTGTCTCCTTAAGTCCTAGTATCCAGTGACAACCAGAGCTCTGTTTCTACCAGTATCTCTCCAAATTTCCTATATTTCTTTTAGAACAATGTTTTTCCTGATAGTATCATACATGTTCATTGTAGAAAAGCTGGAAAATATGTATAATTGAGATCTCACGGTACATACAATTTGGTATCCTACCTTTTAATTTATTATTAGGACATAAGGGCGTGGGCGGCAAGCCACCCGGGTGCCGAGGCAAGAGACTGAGGGCACGAGCTGTTCCAGTATAATAAAATATATAAAATAAGAATAGTTATACTAGATATAGATAATAGATATGATTATATATGAATATCATTAATCATTAGTTTGTTGCAATTACTCTTTACTCCAATATTATAATAATCCTTGCTCTACAATCATAACCTAGGAAAAAGCAGGCCATACAGAGATAGGAGCTGAGGGGACATAGTGAGAAGTGACCAGAAGACAAGAGTGCGAGCCTTCAGTTATGCCTGGGCAGGGCCACCAGAGGGCTCCTTGGTCTAGCGGTAATGCCAGCGTCTGGGAAGATGCCCGTTGCCAGGCGGACCATGGTCTAGCGGTAGCGTCAGTGTCAAGGAAAAACATCCGCTACTTAGCAGACCAGGAAAGGGAGTCTCCCTTTCCCCGGAGGAGTTCAGAGAAGACTCTACTCCTCCACCTCTTGTGGCGGGTCTAACATGAGTCAGGCCCGTCCGCAGTTATCCGGCGGCCTACCCGTCTCCCTGTGATGCTGTGCTTCAGTGGTCATGCTCCTAGTCCACCTTCATGTTCCATCCTGTACACCTGGCTCTGCCTTTTAGATAACAGTAGCGAATTAGTGAAAGTACTAAAAGTCTCTGATATGCAGAAATAATGGCTTAAGCTGTCTCTCTCTCTCTCTCTTCTCTTTCTCTCTGCCTCAGCTGCCAGGCAGGGAAGGGCCCCCATCCAGTGGACATGTGACCCACGTGACCTATCATTGGAGGTGGCTCTCACTCCTTACCCTGCCCCTTTGTCTTGTATCCAATAAATATCAGCGCAGTCTGGCATTCGGAGCCACTACCAGTCTCCGCATCCTGGTGGTAGTGGTGCCCCAGGCCCAGCTGTTTTTTCTTTTATCTCTTTGTCTTGTGTCTTTATTCCTACAGTCTCTCGTCTCCACACATGGGGAGAAAAACCCACCGACCCTGTGGGGCTGGACCCTACAAAGGGTTTCTTCTTATGTAGAAAAACTCTAATGTAAATTTCAATAATCTTTACAATATGATATGATATGGCAGTAGTATATGAATGTCTAGTTTAATTATTCTCATTGAACTGCCGATTTTAATTTTTTTTAAATTTATTTTTTAGAGGCAGGGTCTCACTGTCACCCAGGCTGGAGTGCAGTGGTATAATCATGGCTCACTGCAGCCTCGATCTCCTGGGTTCCAGTGATCCTCCTGCCTCAGCCTCCCAAATAGCTAGGACTATAGGCATATGCCACCATGCCCAGCTAATTTTAAAATTTTTTTGTAGAGACCAGGTTTTGCTTTGTTGCCCAGGCTGGTCTTGAACCCCTGGCTTCAAGTGATCTTCCCACTTTTGTCCCATAAAGTGTTGGGATTACAGGCATGAGCCACTGCGTCTAGTCATGAGCTCCATTATCCTCACTGATGTCTCTAACAGAATGAGGGCAAGAGAAGGATTCATTTGTTCATGCCTTCTTTCTATCATTCAAATATTCATTCCACAAATATTTACTAATGACCTACTACGTGCTGGGCATTGTCCTAGGGGCTGAAGACACACACACAAGGTAAACATACAGAGACAAAACTTCTCCCTTCATGGACCTTTAGTGGGGAGTCAGACAAGGAAACACGAAAACTAAGATTAAGTTTGGCTGGACAGAAGTGCCATATATTACAAAGCAGTACTATATGAAAGGACATTTTTGTGTCCAAAATGTTTCTATATTATGATTTATTTCTTTAGGATGGATGCCAATAGGGTCAAAAGTTGTGAACATTCTTAAGGCTTTGACTCTAACCTTTATTTTTTATTTTTTTCTGTCACCCAGGCTGGAGTGCAATGGTGCGATCTCGGCTCACTGCAACCTCCTCCTCCTGGGTTCAAGTGATTCTCCTGCCTCAGCCTCACTAGTAGCTGAATTACAGGCACCCGTCACCATGCCCAGCTAATTTTTGTATTTTTAGTAGAGATGGGGTTTCACTATGTTGGTCAGGCCAGTCTTGAACTCCTAACCTCAGTGATCCACCTGCCTCATTTTCCCAAAGTGTTGGGATTACAGGCGTGAGCCACTGTGCCTGGCCAACTCTAACCATTAAATATAGCTTTCTTTGTTCTCACCAGATTATTCGAGGCCTCCTTTTTGGTCTGGACTACAATAATTATGATTAGGCTTAAAGTCAGTCCTTCTGTATCCTTATCTGTCCCCTGGAATATCTATACCATGACCAGGTTACCTTCTTAAAAATCCAATCGGATTTCAGGCCATCTAAGGATTTTCCTAGCCAAGATAAAAACCAAATCTCTAAGTCTGGTACACAAGGTCCTTTACTATCTGACAACAAACACCTTTATGCACAGCCCTTCTGTTCTCCTGCAGATGCTCCTACACCACCGAATTTAACATTTCCTGAACACCCCACACTCTCATCACACTCTACCTCTATACCTGCTGTTCTCTTTGCTTAGAAGGCTCTTTCCTCTCCCTACCTTCTCACTGCATCTAGAAAGGTCTTAAATCATGACCTAATTTAAATGCCACCTCATCTGTAAAATTTCCCCCAACGATCACAGGTAGAATTAGTGGCTCCACCTTTACTATAAATCTTTTCACACTTGTTCTATTTTCCATTTTAATATTTATCCCTTCATAGATTGTCCATTCCTAGAGGGGAGAGATAATGTCATATTCATTCTGGCATGCCCCCAGTGTATCACATATTGGGTACTCTCTATGTTTATTCAATGATTAACTGACTAAATAGATGTTCATAGTCTATTTAACGCAGGGATGTGCCTGGGATATGCCAACAGCGGGAATGTTGAATGAATGTGAACTGTTTAAAATCACTCAGACACTTAGGAATCTCTCTATTTAAGGACCTTAAATTTTAGTTCTGGGACGTTCAAGTAAACATAATAGGAAGTGGTATCAGGGAACAATTCCAACGCTAGTTTTATAATACCCTGTAATACCTTTCCAAGTATCTGAGAAGATGATTTTAAATTTTCAAAAGATTACCAAAACGATTTACATTGGAAAAAAAATGCTAACACTTTCAATGAACAGGAAGTATTATGAATTTAAATATAAAATAAAAGGGTGTTAAACTCAAAACAAGTCTGGGAATCACTGATATTGAGGAGTAAACACTGCCGCCATTTGGCCCACGGGATGTGGCAGTGGGAGTGAATCTGGTGGATTCTCTCTCCAGGACCTTCCCTTCTGATAGCCTTCTGCATTGCCCCTTCTCACACATGCCTCCGCCAGAACAGGGGCAAGAGAAGATTCATGTATTCACGCCTCCCTTCCAACATTCATGTATTCATCCCACAATTATTTACTGATGACCCACTACGGCTGGCCATTGTCCTTGGGGCTGAAGACACACAGACAAGGTACACATACACAGACAAAATTTCTGCCTTCATGGACCTTTAGTGGGGAGTCAAAGAAATATGAAAATAAATAAGATTAAATTTGGCTTGGCAGAAGTGCTATATAATAAATAAAAGAGGCAATGGGATAACAAGTAGTGACTGAGGAGTTGGTTATTTATTTAGGTGGTTATGGGTGACCTTAAGGAAGAACTATTTGAGCTGAGCTTCGGTGAGGAGCAGGGGGCAACCAACTGAGATTTGGGGAAAAAAAGAATTCTAGGCAGACGGAGTAGCAAGTGAAAGACGTCAAGTCAGAGCCTAAACTCATCACCATTCTGCTATGTTGCCCCAGTATTAACCTAATAACAATTTTATGCTAAGTACAGCCTGAGAGACTGGATGGATACAGTCATGTGTATCTTCAGAGTTAATTAGAATTAAATAACAGTATGTTGGAGAAATACAAACCTTGTAGGAATAAACAACTTTGCAGGTGAGTGGATAATTTCTTAAGGTGCCAGAAGGGCTGGAACTGCTGTCATCAAAAACATCCATGTTATCTTCAAACTCTTCTCCTTCTTCTCTTTCGGTATCTGCATTAAGCTAAGAAAAATCAGAAACCACTGGCTAGTTTCCTTACTTCAAGAAAATGGTTGAAAGCCAGAAAAACACTTAAAACCTGATTGTTTCAAAATGTTAATTTGCCTTTTAACTCTGCATAGAAATGACTATCTTTCGCACTTACATTTTTCATGTTATGAAAGCAGAGAAGTTTTTTTTTTTTTTTTTGAGATGGGAGTTTTGCCCTTGTCACCCGGGCTGGAGTGCAGTGGCGTGATCTTGGCTCACTGTAACCTCTGCCTCCTAGGTTCAAGCAATGCTCATGCCTCAATCTCCCAAACAGCTGGGATTACAGGGACCCACCACCACACCTGGCTAATTGTTTTGTATTTTTAGTAGAGATGGGGTTTCACCATGTTGGCCAGGCTGGTCTTGAACTCCTGGCCTCCAGTGATCCACCCACCTCCCAAAGTGCTGGTATTATTATAGGTGTGAGCCACTGCACCAGGTCTAGGACAGAGATTTAAAAAAAAAATTTATGTTTTTTGAGACAGAGCCTTGCTCTGTTGCGTAGGCTGGAGTGCAGTGGTGCGATCTCGGCTCACTGCAAGCTCCGCCTCCTCAGCCTCCCGAGTAGCTGGGACTACAGGTGCCGCCACCACACCCAGCTAATTTTTTGTATTTTTAGTAGAGACGGGGTTTCACTGTGTTAGCCATGATGGTCTTGATCTCCTGACCTCATGATCTGCCCACCTCGGCCTCCCACAGTGCTGGGATTACAGGTGTGAGCCACTGCGCCCGGCCAGGACAGAAACTTTTTTTAAATCAAGAAGTAAGTTTGTGTCAAATACATAGGAAATATTTATCAGTATCCTTTCACTTTTCACTGTTAAGTACTGACTAACAAAGGCCTCTAAATTTTAACTGATCCTGTTAGTGAACATTAAAAAGGTTTCAGGCCAGGTGTGGTGGCTCACGCATGTAATCCAAGCACTTTGGGAGGTGAAGGTAGGTGGATCACTTGAGGTCAGGAGTTTTGAGACCAGCCTGGCCAACATGGTGAAACCTAACCCCATCTCTACTAAAAATATAGAGAAAAAAAATATAGCCAAGCATGGTGGTGCATGCCTGAAGTCCCAGCTACTGGGAAGGCTGAGGCAGGAGAATTGCTTGAACCCAGGAGGCGGAGGCTAAGTAAGCCAAGATCGCACCACTGCACTACAACTGAGGCGACAGAGTGTGACTCTGCCTCAAAAACAAAACAAAACAAAACTAAACAAACCACTTGATCTAGTAATTCCACTTTTATGAATACATCATGAGGAAATAAAATCACCAGGATGTAAGGCTATGTATTTTAAGATGTTTACTGCAGCACTGCCTGCCTGTAGTGACAAATGCCTGGACACAATCGGTATGTCCATCAACAGGGGAATGTTTGAATGCATTCTGATGTATCCATATTATAGATTAATAACACTCATTAAAAATAAAGTTCGCTGGTCGGGTGCCATGGCTCATGCTGGTAATCCCAGCACTTTGAGAGGCTGAGGTGGGCGGATCACGAGGTCAGGAGATCGAGACCATCCTGGCTAACACGGTGAAACTCCATCTCTATTAAAAAAATACAAAAAATTAACTGGGTGTGGTGGCATGTGCCTGTAGTCCCAGCTACTCGGGAGGATGAGGCAGGAGAATTGCTTGAACCCGGGAGGCGGAGCTTGCAGTGAGCCGAGATGGCGCCACTGCACTCCAGCCTGGTGACAGAGCGAGACTCTGTCTCAAAACAAAACAAAAAACAAGAAAAAAAAATAAAGTTCGCCAAGTATGTGAAAAAACACTCAATATCATTAGAGAAATGCAAATCAAAATCACAATGAGATACCATTTCACACCAATCAGAGTGGCTTTTTTTTTTTTTTGAGATAGGGTCTTGTTCTGTTACCCAGGCTGGAGTACAGTGACACAATCACAGTTCATTGCAGTGTCGACCTCCTGGGCTCAAGCAATCTTCCTGCTCCAGCCTCCCGAATAGATGGGACTATAGGTGTGCACCACCACGCCTGGCTAATTTTTGTTTTTGTTTTGGTAGATAAGGGGTTTCATCACGTTGCTTAGGCTGGTCTTGAACTCCTGGGTTCAAGTGATCCTCCCGCCTTGGCCTCCCAAAGTGCTATCATTATAGGAGTGAGCCATCATGCCTAGCTGAGAGTGGCTATTATTTAAAAAGTCAAAAAATAACATGCTGGTGAGGTTATGGAAAAAAGGAAGGCTTATACACTGCTGGTGGGAGTGTAAATTAGTTCAGCCATTGTGGAAAGCAGTGTGGCGATTCCTCAAAGAGCTAAAAACAGAACTACCATTCAACCCAGCAATCTCATTACTGGGCATATACCCAAAGGTATATAAATCATTCTACTATAAAGACGCATGGGCAGGAGTGGTGGCTCATGTCTGTAATCCCAGCACATTGGGAGGCTAAAGCGGGTGGTGCCAAAATGGCAAAACCCTGTCTCTACTAAAAATACAAAAATTAACCAGGCTTGGTGGTGTGTGCCTGTAATCCCAGCTACTCAGGAGGCTGAGGCACGAGAATTGCTTGAACCTGTGAGGCGAAGGTTGCAGTGAGTCAAGATTGTGCCAGTGCACTGCAGCCTGGGCAACAGAGCAAGACTGTCTTAAAAAAAAAAAAAAAAAAAAAAACACATGCACACATGCACATGTATATTCATTGAAGCACTATTTATACTAGCAAAGACATGGAATCAACCTAAATACTCACCAATGACAAGTTGAATAAAGAAAATGTGGTACATATATACCATGAAATACTATGCAGCCACAAAAAAGAATGATGTCTTCTGCAGGAACATGGATGGAACTGGTGGCCATTATCCTTAACAAACTAATACAGGAACAGAAAACCAAATACTGCATGTTCTCACTAGTAAGTGGGAGCTAAATGATGGGCACTCATGGACACAAAGAGGGGAACAACAGACACTGTGGCCTACTTGAAGGCAGAAGATGGGAGGAAGGAGAGGATTAGAAAAAATAACTATTGGGTACTAGGCTTAGTACCTGGGTAGTGAAACAATTTGTAAAACAAACCCCCATGACACGAGTTTACCTATGTAACAAACCTGCCCATGTACCCTTGCACTTAAAAGTTTTTTAAAAAATGAGTTCGAGACTAGAAAAACCAGAAATAAACCTTCACGTACATGATTAAATAATTTTCAACAAGGATGCCAAGACCACTCAGTGGAGGAAAGGACAGTTTTTCAACAAATGTTGCTGGAAAAACTGGATACCCATATGCAAAAGAATGAAGTTGAAATCTCACCTTATATAATACACAGAAAAAATTAAATGGATCAAAGACCTAAACCTATGAAACTTTAAAAGAAAACATAGGGTAAACACTTTATGATGCTGGATTTGGCAATGATTTTTTTGGAGACAGAGTCTTGCTCTGTTGCCCAGGCTGGAGTGTAGTGGCGCGATCTTGACTCACTGCAACCTCTGCCTACTGGGTTCAAGCAATTCTCCTGCCTCAGCCTCCCAAGCAGCTGAGACTACAGGCGCACACCACCACACCCAGCTAGTCTTTTGTATTTTAGTAGAGATGGGGTTTTACAGTGTTGCTCAGGCTGGTCTCGAACTCCTGAGCTCAGGCAACGCCCCCCCTCCCCTGACCTCAATGATTTTTTAAAATATGATGCCAAAAGCATAGGCAACAAAAGAAAAAAACAGATACATTGAACCTTATCAAAATAAAAAAGATGTATGCATCAAAGAACAATAGAGTGAAAAGGCAACCCACAGAATGGGATAAGGTATTTGCAAGTCATATATCTTAAAAGGGATTAATATCCAGAATATATAAAGAATCCCTAAAACTGACCACCAAAAACAAATAATCCAATTAAAAATGGGCAAAAGGTTTGAAGAGATATCTTTCCAAAAAGGATATATAAATAGCCAATAACCACATGAAAATAGCTCAACATCACTAATGATTAGGGAAATGCAAATCAAAACCACAATGAGATACCATTTCATACCCATTAGGATGCTATCATATATATACACACACACACACACACACACACACACACACGCACAGAAAATAACAAGTGTTGACAAGGATGTGGAAAAACTGGAACCTTTATACACTGCTAGTAGGGATGTAAAATGGTACAGCTGCTATGGAAAAACAGTAACATGTTTCTTCAATAAATTAAACACAGAATGACCACATAATTCAGCAATGCCATTTTGGGTATATACCCAAAAGAACAGAAAGCACAGACCTGAACAGATATTTGTAAACCAATGTTCACAGCCACATTATTCACAAAAGGTAGAAGCAACACAAGTGTCCATTGAGAGATGAATGGATAAGTACAATGTAGGTATATATCACAAACCAAATAAAAATGTGGCATATATACATACAATGGAATATTATTGTCTGTCTGTCTATCTATCTATCTGATTAGAGACAGGGTCTCAACTCTGCTGCCCAAGCTGGAGTGCAATGGTGCGACCATAGCTCATTGCAGCTTTGAACTCCTGGATGCAAGGGATCCTCCTACTTCAGCCCCCCAAGTAGCTGGGACTACAGGCACATGCCACCATGCCCAGTTTATTGAGTCTTAAAAAGGAGGGAAATTTTGATACGCTACACAGAACATGGGTGATCTTTGAGGCCATTATGCTAAGTGGAATAAGCCAGTCACAAAAAGATAAAATACTCTGATTTCATTTATATGAGGTACCTAGAGTAGTCAAATTCATAGAGACAGAAAGCAGAATTGTGATTGCCAGAGGCTGCATGATGGGGAGTTATTGCTTAATGGGCAGAGAGTTTTACTTTAGATAGATGAAAAGAATCCTGGAGATGGGCCAGGCGGGGTGGCTCATGCCTGTAATCCCAGCACTTTGGGAGGCTGAGGCAGGCAGATCACGTAAGGTCAGGAGTTCGAGACCAGCCTGGTCAACATGGTGAAACCCTATCTCTCCTACAAATACAAAAATTAGGCCAGGCACGGTGGCTCACACCTGTAATCCCCGCACTTTGAGAGGCCGAGGCAGGCAGTCCACCTGAGGTTGGGAGTTTGAGACCAGTCTGACCAACATGGAGAAACCCCATCTCTACTAAAAATACAAAATTAGCCTGGCGTGGTGGCACATGCCTATAATCCCAGCTACTCGGGAGGCTGAGGCAGGAGAATCGCTTGAACCTGGGAGGCGGAGGTTGCGGTGAGCTGAGATCGTGCCATTGCATTCCATCTTGCCTGGGCAACAAGAGCGAAACTCTGTCTCAAAAAAAAAAAAAAAAAAAAAAGACCAAAATTTGCTGGGGGTGGTGGCAGGTGCCTATAATCCCAGCTGCTCAGGAGGCTGAGGCAGGAGAATCACCTGAACCCAGGAGGTGGAGGCTGCAGTGAGCCAAGATCATGCCACTGTACTCCAGCCTGGGTGACAGGGTGAGACTCAGTCTCAAAAAAAAAAAAAAAGAGTTCTGGAGATGGATGGATGGTGGGGATGGTTCCACAACCATGTGAATGTACTTAATGCCACTAAACTTATATTTAAAATGGTATATTTGTATATTTTACTATACACATGAACAAATATGAAAGGCACACTCCTTTCTGAAATGTAACACAAGGAAAATAATTTTTTAACCCAGTTTCAAGGTATATTACCCATCATGGCTAAAAGGCATCTATTAATTGAAATGGCATTGAGTGTAAAAAATGAGTTAGATCCATAGGCACTTACAGCACTGTCCGTGATATACTGAATATAAATAATGTTTATATCAGCATACATATCTGACAGGGGAAGGCAGAATGAGAAGAATAAAGACTGGAAAATAGAGGAAATGACTGACTTACTTTTTATAGACATCTATACTCTTTGAATTATTAGAATACACGTTTTACTTTTTAAATTAAAAACCTAATAAAGAAGAGACAAACAGCCTCAAATATTTGTTTCTTGCTTGCTGCACACAAGCACTTATTTGGCTGCTTTTTCCCATATTCAAACATACAAAAACACCAATATTTACACATTTAAGGTTACAAAGAATGGACAGGCAGGATTGGCCTTCATAGGACAGCCATTAAATTAATTAAAGTATCAAATATCTACTGTATGTAGAAAACTATGCTAGCCTCTTTGACGGATAGAAAACGAAGGACACAGTGTCTCTTTCCAGTGGTTCACAATCCAGAGTGAAGGATACTAAAAGGAGAGGCCAAGTGCATGGCCCTGGTAATGCGGAAGATGCCACTGGAGAGGAGTCAGGGAAGACTTCCCGGGATATGATGAGTCTAAAAGTACAGGCTGCCTAGCTGTCAAGTTCTACTTTTTCATGAATTAAAGGGCTTTCTCTTGAGTAACTATCACTGAAGTTTTAAAAGTGACTCTCCTCTTAACCACTGTTTCCCTAATAAAATTCTATAGCACTGTATACATGTATCAAAATGCCCTTCTGTATCCCATAAATATGTATAAATATTATGTCAACTAAAAATAAAGGGAAAAAAATTCTACAGAATTGTGGAGAGTTCCAGGATAAGAAACTATACATTTTTCCTGACATATTTATTGCCACCATTTCAAAGCTGCTGAAATATTCTCATTGATAACTTTATTGAAAATTCTCCACAGATGAGTGAGGAAATACTGTGCTATGTCTTACAAATTATTCATCTATCATCAGTCAGGTCGGTGGCAAAACAGTTTCACATATTGAGTCTTTTGCCACTCAATAGGAGCAAAATATTCAGAATCACAGACTTATGATTCTATTGTTTTCCAACAGGGCATTGTGCCACATAAAAGAATCATGCTAGAAACTGCCATAAAATTAACTTTAAACATATTATATATACTTAGAAGACACTGCCTTCATATTCTAGGAAAGGTTACAGGCATTAAAAAAAAAAACAGTGGGTACTACAAACATCAAAACAAAACAAAACACCCATACATTTATAAAAATGTGGGCAGAACAAGTTTCCAAAAATATACATGTACTGTGCTTTGGCACTGGGAATCAATCCAAAACATTTAATCTTGGCAACCTGGTTGATACTAAACATTCCTTTTTTCCTCCTTTATTTGGAGTTGATTTTTGAATTCCCATGGAAGGCAATAAGGTTGCAGTGCCAGCAATAGGGGTCACTGTCATATGCTTCTGTGTTGCTCTAGCTGCTTTCCAAAGCATGTCATCTCAGAATAATTTCTTCCTTTTTCCAATTCCACTCTCTTAACTGAACTGTTACACTGTTTTCTTGACCCAGCATTTCTAAAATCACATGCTTCCTCTGTCTCTTAAGGACTGCTCTCTCATCCCCTTTTCTTCCTGTCCCTTGACGGAACTTCAATCAAAACTATTCTTTCTAGTCATACTAACATTTTTCCTTTCTTAGATGTAAAATGCTTACTCCTTTTTTTTTTTTTGAGACAGAGTTTCACTCTTGTCGCCCAGGCTGGAGTGTAATGGTGTGATCTTGGCTCACTGCAACCTCTGCCTCTCGGGTTCAAATGATCCTCCTGCCTCAGCCTCCCAAGTAGCTAGGACTACAGGTGTGCACCACCATGCCCAGCTAATTTTTTTTTTTCTTTAGTAGAGACGGGGTTTCACTATGTTGGCCAGGCTGGTCTTGAACTCCTGACCTCAGATGATCCACCTTACTTGGCCTCCCAAAGTGCTTGGATTACAGGCGTGAGCCACCGCACCCGGCCAAAATGCTTACTCTTATTGCAGAGGCAGACAAGATGATCTTTTTGAGTTGATTTCGGGAGCCATCTTCTTGTACTCAGCAAAAACACCTCTGAGGGGCTCAGCTTCATGGCACAATCATGAGGTAGAAAGCAGAGTCTTGGAGTCTGGCCAACTTGGGTTTGAATGCTGACTGTGTCACTTGTTGTGTGACCTTGGGCAAATTATTAAATTCCTCAATTTCAGTGACCTTGACTCTCTAATGAAGACAATTACTTCTTCACAGGATTAGCATAAAGATTAAATGAAGTAAAATATTTAAAATCCCTAACACGTTTGGTGCATACGAGGTACTTAATAAAGCATTAGTTTTGTTTTTACGAGGAAGGGAGAATCCAGATAAAGAATCTGGTAATACCTAACACAGAGGAAGGCAGCTCCTCAATATTTACTAATAGAACCTCTCATCTCCATTGGACAGAGAAGTGATCACAGTGGACATTACTCCAAATACAACATGAGTAAGTCATCAAAGATGATGTTAACCAAAGGAATATAAATCATTGTTATAAAGACACATACACATGTATGTTCACTGCAGCATTGTTCACAATAGCAAAGACATGAAATCAACCTAAATGCCCATCAATGGTAGACTGGATAAGGAAAATGTGGTACATATACACCATGGAATACTATGCAGTCATAAAAAAGAATGAGATCATGTCCTTTGGAGGGACATGGATGGAGCTGGAGGCCATTATCCTTAGCAAACTAACACAGGAACAGAAGACCAAACACCGCATGTTCTCACTTGAAGTGGAAGCTAAATGATTAGAACATGGACACATCGAGGGGATCAACAGACACTGGGGCCTTTCAGAGGGTGGAGGGTGGAAGGAGGGAGAGGATCAGGAAAAATAACTAATGGGTATGAGACTTAATACCTGGGTGATGAAATAATCTGTATAACCCCCCCAAAACACAAGTTTACCTATGTAACAAACCTGCAATTATATCCCTGAACTTAAAATAAGAAAAAGATGATGCTAAAAATATCAGGAAAATGGATTTGTGCTTCCAGGCAAGATAGAGTATTAGGGATCAGATTTAACCTCCTGTCAGAAACAACTGAAAAACTGTTCAAAATATATGAAAGAATAGTTTTCAAGACACTGGGCATCACTCATGAAGGACAGTGATCCCTGGGGGATGGGAAACAAACAACTCCCACAACATACTGTATGAAGAACGTTTCTAGGCTATGACATAGGGAGAAGAAAACCAGGCACATTATCGTGATCTCCCTGAACAGAGGAGATGAAACTGGGAATTTAGTAAAGCCAAAGTGGAGACAGCTCAGGATGTGGAGTATAGCAGTCTCCCCTTATCCGTGGTTTGGCTTTCCATGGTGCCACTTACCCAGTCAACCATGATGCAAAAATATTAAGTGGAAAGTTCCAGAAATAAACAACTCATACGTTTTGAATTGTGTGCCATTCTGAGCACTTGATGAAATTTTACAGTGATTCACTCTGTCTCCCCAGATGTGAATCACACCTTTTTCAAGTATATGCAAGCTATGTAAGCTACTTACCCATTAGTCATTTAGTGGCCATCTCGGTTATCCCGATTTTTTTTTTTTTTGAGGCGGAGTCTCGCTCTGTCGCCCAGGCTGGAGTGCAGTGGCGCAATCTTGGCTCACTGCAAGCTCCGCCTCCCGGGTTTACGCCATTCTCCTGCCTCAGCCTCCCAAGTAGCTGGGACTACAGGCGCCCGCCACCTCGCCCGGCTAGTTTTTTGTATTTTTAGTAGAGACGGGGTTTCACCATGTTAGCCAGGATGGTCTCGATCTCCTGACCTCGTGATCCGCCCGTCTCGGCCTCCCAAAGTGCTGGGATTACAGGCTTGAGCCACCGCGCCCGGCCGGTTATCCCGATTGACTGTCACCATATCACGGTGCTTGTGTTCAAGTAGCCCTTATTTTACTTAATACTGGCCCCAAAGCACCAGAGTAGTGCTGCTGGCATATTGTTATAGTATTCTATTTTATTACTAGTTAGTGTTGTTAATCTCTTACTGTGCCTCATTTATAAATTCACTTTATGATAGCTATGTATGTATAGTATACATAGGGTTCGGTACTATCTGCGATTTCAGGCATGCACTGGAGGTCTTGAAATGTATCCCCCACAGATAAAAGGGGGGACTGTAATGAAGAAGAGAGAGATGCATAGAATTTAGGAAATCTGTAGAGGGTCCTCCTCAAGACTTTGGCTGAGTACTGGTCAGTACATATATGTGAAGAAATTACCCAAAGCTAGGGCTAGAAGCACCAAAAAGGATTAGAAAAAATAATCCTCAGAACTCACACAGGTCTGAGAATAACTCCTGCTCCCTCCTAAAAGAGTAAAAACCTCATAAGGCACAGGGCACCCAGTAGAGTATTAAGATTAGTAAGGATACAGAACAGCTGTCCCCAGTCTTTTAGGCACCAGGAACCAGTTTCACGGAAGACAATTTTTCCATGGATCAGACCCTTGGGGCACCATGAGGGAAGGTTTCAGGATGAAACTGTTCCATCTCAGATCATCAGGTATTAGATTCTCATAAGGAGGGTCCAATCTAGATCCCTCACATGTGAAGTTCACAATAGGGTTTATGCTTCTCTGAGAATCTAATGCTGCTGCTGATCTGACAGGAGGTGGAGCTCAAGCAGTAATGCTCCCTCTGGGGCCACTTACCACCTGCTGTGTGGTTCAGTTCCTAACAGGCCATGGACCAGTAAAAGGTTTGTTCCAGTCTAGAAGACTAGAACAATACTATAACCAACTTGACTTAATTGACATGTATAGAATGTAACCCCTAACAATAGCAAAATATACATTCTTTTTTTTTTAAGAACACATGTAACAGTTACCAAGATATACCTTTATACTGGGTCACAAAACAAAGCTCAAAAAGTTTTAAAAGGATTCAAGTATGTTATTTGACTACAATGGAAATAAACTAGAAATAAACAAAAAGCTATCTGGAAAAATCTCCAAATATTTGGAAATTCAGTAACACACTTTTAATTACCCATCAGTCAAAAGAAGAAATTAAAACATAAATTAGAGGCCGGGTGCAGTGGCTCACTCCTATAATCCTAGCATTTTGGGAGGCTGAGGTGGGTGAATTGCTAGAGCTCAGGAGTTCAAGACCAGCCTGGGCAACATAGTGAGACCCCATCTCTACTAAAAATACAAAAAATTAGCTGGGCGTGGTGGTGCTGCGAGGCTGAGGCATGAGAAATCACCCGGGAGGAGGAGGTTGCCATCAGCTGAGATTGCGTCACTGCACTCCAGCTTGGGTAACAGAGTAAGAGTCTGTTTAAAAAAAAAAGTAAACTGGAAAATATTTTGAAGTGGATAAAAATGATAACACAACATATCAGAATTTGTGCAATGGACCTAAAGCAATACTTACAAGGAAATGTTTAGCACTGAATGCCAATATTCAAAAAGAAGAAAAGTCTCAAATCAATGACCTCGGTTTCTACCTTACAAATTAGAAAGGAGAAAATTAAATCCAAATTGAACAGAAGAAAGGAAATAATAAAATCCTGAGCAGAAATCAAGAAAATAGAAAAGAGAAAAACAAGAGGGAAAAATCAATAAAATCAAAAGCTGATTCTTCATAGAGATCCATCTAATTAATAAACCTCTAGCAGAATGATCAGAAGAGAGGAGACACCACCAATATCAGGAATGAGGTGATATCACTACTAATTTTCTAGATAATCAAAGCATAAGGGAATATTATAAGCAACTTTGTGCCAATAAATCTGACCACTTAGATGGAATGGACAAATTCTTTAAAAGAGACAACTTACCAAAGCTCACTCAAGAAGAATAACCTTAATAACCCTGTATCTACTAAAGAAATGGAGTCTGTTATTTAAAAACTTCCAAAAGAAAACTCCAGGACCAGATAACAGCCCGGTAAACTCTACCAAATATTTCAGGAAGACAAAATTCCACACAATTCTACACAAGGCTTCCAGAAACTTGAAGAGGAGAGGATACTTTTCAAATCATTTGGAGACAAGCATTGTAACAAAATCAGACAAGAATACTACAAGGAAATGAATGGAGATGGAAGCATGCTTACCAGAGTCCTAGCAAACCAGTTCCAATCAATATATAGAAAGGATAGGCTGGGCGTGGTAGCTCATGCCTATAATCCTAGCACTTTGGGAGGCCGAGGCGGGTGGATCCACTGAGGTCGGGAGTTCAAGACCAACCTGACCAACATAGAGAAACCCTATCTCTACTAAAAAAAAATACAAAATTAGCCAGGCATGGTGGCATATGCCTATAATCTCAGCTACTTGGGAGGCTGAGGCAGAAGAATCACTTGAACCTGGGAGACAGAGGTTGTGGTGAGCCGAGATAACGCCATTACACTCCAACCTGGGCAACAAGAGCGAAATGTCGTCTCCAAAAAAATAAAAATAAAAATAAAAAAAGGATAATATATCATTACCCAAGTGGGGTTTACCAGGAATGTGAAGCTGGTTTAATATCTGAAAAATCATCATACAATTAAACCATATTAGCAGACTAAAAAAAGAACCATTTGAGAAGATCCAACATCCATTTCTTTTTTTTTTTTTTTTTTTTTTTTTGAGACGGAGTCTTGCTCTGTCACCGGGGCTGGAGTGCAGTGGCCGGATCTCAGCTCACTGCAAGCTCCGCCTCCCGGGTTCACGCCATTCTCCTGCCTCAGCCTCCCGAGTAGCTGGGACTACAGACGCCCGCCACCTCGCCCGGCTAGTTTTTTGTATTTTTTTTTTTAGTAGAGACGGGGTTTCACAGTGTTCGCCAGGATGGTCTCGATCTCCTGACCTCGTGATCCGCCCGTCTCGCCTCCCAAAGTGCTGGGATTACCAACATCCATTTCTATTAGCAAACAAAATAGAAACAGAAGAAACTTCTTTAACATGATAAAGGGCATCTACAAAAACCCTACTGCTAACTTTATACTTAATGGTGAAAGACTGAATGCATTCTTGCTAAAAGTTCAAGAACAAGGCAAGGATTTCTGCTGACTCTCACCACTTCTATTCAGCAATTTTATAGTAAGAAGGAAAAAGGAATACAAATAGGAAAAGAATAAGTAAAACTGTCTTTATTTGCAGGTGACATGGTTATACAGAAAATCCTATGGTATTTACAAAAGAGTATTAGAACTAGTAAGTGTGTTTAGCAAGATTGCAGGACACAAGATCAATATACAACAATCAACTGTATTTTTACAGATTAGCAATGAACAACTGGAAATTGAAATTTAAAAAATCATTTACAATAGCATCAAAATTATGAAATAGGGATAAGTCTGACACAGGATGTGAAAGATCTATCTACTGAAAACTTGTACAAAACATTGCTGAGAGAAATTAAAGTCCTAAATAAATGGAGAAGTATATTACGTTCATGGATTGATGGATTGGAAAACTGAATATTGTTAACATGGCAATGTTATCTTCCAGTTGATCTATACAGTCATCATAATCCTAATAAAAATCCTGATAGGCTTTTTGGGGTAGAAAACCAATTTTAAATTCATATGGAAATGTAAAGGACCTAGAATACCCAAAACAACTTTGATAAAGAAGAAAGTTGGAGGACTTACACTATCTGAAGTCATGACTTATTCTAAAATTACAGTAATTAAGACAGTGTAGTACTGGCATCAAGCTAGACAAATAGATCAATGGAACAGAATAAAATGTCAAGAAACAGACCCATACATATATGATTAATTTTTTTTTTAAAGAGACAAAGTCTTGCTCTGCTTCCCAGGTTGGAGTGCAGTGGCATAATCATAGTTCACTGTAACTCTGAACTTCTGGGTTCAAGATATCTTCTTGCCTTAGCCTCCTGAGTAGCTAAGACCGCCAGAATGTACCACAGTGCCTGGCTAGTTGAAATTTTTTTTTTTCTTTTTTTAGAGACAGGGTCTACTATGTTGCTCAGGCTGGTCTCAAACTCCTGGCCAGAAGAGATCCTCCCACTCAGCCCAATGTGTTGGGAATACAGGCGGGCCTGAATAACTGATTTTTGACAATGATGCAAAGGCAATTCAGTGGAGAAAGGACAGTTAAAAAAAAGTTCCAAAAAGGGACAAAGAACTCTGACTTACTCTGTTTACCATAATCAAAGATGAGCTCATGCTGAATTACAGATTTAAATGTAAAACATAAAACTATAAAACTTCTAGAAGAAAATCTAGGAGAAAATCTTTATGACCTTGGTTTTAGGCAAAGATTTCTTAGCTACCACACCAAAAATATGATCCATAAAAGAAAAATTGGTAGGTTAGACTTCATTAAAATTAAAAATTTGTGCCCTTTGAAAAGTATTAAGGAAATAAAAAAATAAGCCACAGACTAGAAGAAAATTACATAAATCAAAATATCTGATAAAGGATTTATATTCAGAGTATAAACTCTTAAAATGCAATAAAAAGAAAACAAACCTAATAAAATATAAAGATTTGAACAGACACTTCACCAAAGAAAATATACAGATGCAAATAAACACATGAAAAGATGCTCAACATTATCAGGGAAATGGAAATTAAAATGACAATGATTTACAACATCACACCTATTAGAATGTCTAAAGTTAAAAAGACTGACTATGCTAAGTGTTGACAAGATTGTGGAATAACTGAAACACTAGTACCCTATTGATGGGACTGTAAAATGGTATAACCACTTTGGAAAACAGTTTGTCAGTTTCTTAAAATGTTAAATAAATACCTATTGTATGACCCAGCCACAGCATATGATCTTAGCAGTTTTAGGAACTCCTTATCTTACCCTTATCTCCAACATCATTATTGAGCATGGTCTTCACAAAGACCAGAGTCAGAATTATTTATATGCAACTCTGCAGATGTTCATACTCTAAGGGAGGCTGTACAACAGAGTAGACTGGCAGTTTGCCTTTGTACATTAGTTGGGGAAAGTGGTTGAAAATAGGGAAGTGATGTTAAGATTGTGGGCTATGGCCGGGCGCGGTGGCTCAAGCCTGTAATCCCAGCACTTTGGGAGGCCGAGACGGGCGGATCACGAGGTCAGGAGATCGAGACCATCCTGGCTAACACGGTGAAACCCCGTCTCTACTAAAAATTACAAAAAACTAGCCGGGCGAGGTGGTGGGCGCCTGTAGTCCCAGCTACTCGGGAGGCTGAGGCGGGAGAATGGCGTAAACCCGGGAGGCGGAGCTTGCAGTGAGCTGAGATCCGGCCACTGCACTCCAGCCTGGGCGACAGAGCGAGACTCCGTCTCAAAAAAAAAAAAAAAAAAAAAAAAAGATTGTGGGCTATAGTTTGAAAATGCAAGAAATAAAAGAACAGGGTGGGTGTAGTGGCTCACAAATAAAAGAGTAGAAAGAATAAAAATATGGGCTGGGTGTGGTGGCTCATGCCTGTAATACCAGCACTTTGGGAGGCCAATGTGGGCGGACTGCTTGAGCCTACGAGTATGAGACTAGCCTGGGCAACATAGTGAAAATACAAAAATTAGCTGGGCATGGGGGCATGAGCCTGTAGTCTCAGCTACTCAGGATGCTGAGGCAGGAGGGATCCATTGAGCCCCAAAGGTTGAGGCTGCAGTGAGCCATCGACAGCACCACTGCACTTCAGCCTGGGTGATAGAGCGAGACTGTCTCCACACAAACAAACAAAAATACACATTATGTTGTACACCATAAACATATACAATTTTTTGTAAATTAAAAAATAAATAAATAAAAGAGTAAGTAAATACACTGAATTGCTAGCTGTGCTGTTATAAGGATGGAGCTATTAATCATTTTCTTCTTTAATGTCTTTTCCAATTTTTTAGTAATCTGCTTACATAACTTTTTCTATTGTAGAATTAATATAATTTCAAAAGTTAGGCTGTCATCTTGGTATGGCTTCTGAGTAAGAGAAACCCAACAACAAGAGAAGGGAGGCCGAGTGACACAGACTGATGGCAGCAATCTAATAGGGGAAGCAGCACGCAGGCTCTGGCCACCTGCAACTGAGTCACTGTGTCAGTGGACTGTTCTCCTTTAAAAACAATGTTGCTATTCTCTGGAATTCCTTTCTTCCAATCTTACATTCTGTACCTTAGCATGATACAGAAGGCGGAGTTAATACCCAAGTAAGTATAGTTCCTTCCTTATTCTATAAGGGAGTAGCCTGTGTCGTTTTTAAACATTTATCTTCCACAAGGCATTTTCAGTTGCACTACTATTAATGTCTAACAGTAGTATTAATCATGTTTTCCAGATGACGAATGGTTTTGTTGGCACCTGTAATGGAAGAAATAATTTAGCCTCTAGAATGTGTATTTCTGCTTCATGTTCCTTAGTCAGCTAGCTGTCAGTATGAAGAGATACAGCCCCCTCTAAATAATTTCAGTGCTGTTATTTAAAAGCAGATTAAATAAATATGGGTCGTCCTCATTAAGCTATTTTGTGCCTATGTCTCTCCTTTATTTATATTATTAGATCTTCCACAAAATGTAATCTCTCAGTTGAAAGATGCAGGTTCGTAAGATTGACTAGGGGGAAGAACAACGTGGGACGGGATTGCAAAATGCTCCCTTCACAGAGGATATGATATGTCTCTAGATGAGTGATTTCTCTGGACAGGTCTCAAAAACACTCATTTATTCAATACTTACTACTACTGTATTAGGCACAACTCCTTCATTTCCTTCCTTCACAACGAGAACAGCCCTTCTTTATCTCCCATTAAAATTCTTCAAGGACTATCCCAAATGACATATCTCCATGGGGCACACTTTCTTCCCTATTCTAGCTGATACTGAGCTTTTCTGACAGTATTTAAAAGAACCACAAGATTCTGGAGTTGGTTGGTGGGGAGGGGATGGTGGGAATCTCAGAGTCTTTTAATCTTTCTTTCAGAAACCCAAGAGAAGTGACTTTTTCCAAGGTGTGCAGATGAGTTAGAAGTAAGCAATTCCAAGTTTGCTACACAGTAGCCCAGTCATACACTTCCATGTATCACTAAGATCTATAAAGGTCTGTCTGGTCTCCTAGCTTGTAAACTCTATGAGGAAAGAGACCAAGTTTTGTTCATCTTCAGTTTGCCCAGGAAGTAAGCACAAAGTTAGGTGGTATGCGCCTGCTCAGTTCAAAGTCAGATGGTATGTGCCTGCTCAATCGATTTGGTTAGAAAAGGTGCTAGTTGAAGGAAAATCATGGGTTTGATTGGTTGGAAACAGTCATGCTGTAGAAGCCCAAAGCAAGTGGGCCTGGAATTTGATGTCATCAAAAACTCTACAACAATCTGAAGTAGATGAGCATTATGACTTTTAGAAAGTGCAATAGTAGGAGATATTCCATGAGATGGAGCAACTCTGTTCTGTTTTTCTTTTTTTTTTGAGATGGAGTTTCACTCTCGTCACCCAGGCTGGAGTGCAATGGCATGATTTCAGCTCCCTGCAACCTCTGCCTCATGGGTTCAAGCAATTCTTCTGTCTCAGCCTCCCGAGTAGCAGGGATTATGGGTGTTTGCCACCATGCCTGGCTAATTTTTGTGTTTTCAGTAGATACAGTGTTTCACCATGTTGGCCAGGCTGGTCTCGAACTCCTGACCTCAGGTGATCCATCTGCCTCGGCCTCCCAAAGTGCTGGGATTACATGTGTGAGCCACCACGCCCGGCCGGAGCAACTCTGTTCTAATAACAATGGGGAAGCGCTTGTAATCCCAAAGTCAAGTGGGTGATGTTTCTTTTTCCCTCCAGCTGGATTAACATTAATAGTTAAATGAAAATAAAGCTTCAATAGATTGTTTTTCCTTAAAATGTAGACCCACACACAATCCTTTTTAAATGTGCAAGTGTATGCTCATTAGAAAATCAGAATGCTATGTGAAAAAACTTCAGGAATGTTTTAAAATTTTGGCCAGTTTCTCTAGCAAGCCTGCCTGATATCTGAAGAGCACAACCATTTAAAGAGGCATTATGAAGATAGTGGGAAGTTGGGAGGTTCGAGTTTTAGCTTTTAGTTTGCCACTATTCCAACTACCTACTCAGCCATCCAGCCATTCACTACTTCCTTCAAAAAATATTTAAGTACCTACTATGTGTCAGGCACTTTGCTGTGCAGAGCAGGGAACCAGGAAGATATGGCAATTACATTCTAGAGAGGAAAACAACAATAAACAAAAGAAAACAAATAAAGAAGGCAAGTTCAATAAATACCACTGAGGAAATAAACAGGATGACAGAGAGTAATGGGTGGGGAGGTGACAGTAGAAATTACATTAGTCTGACTAGCAAGGCATCACATAGCCACCTATGTAATATCAGGCAAATCACTGAACTTTTCTGGTACTTAGATCTCCAACATGAAAAACTAAGGTTGAACCAGATGACATCAGAGTGGAAAAAGCCCTGGACTTGAAGTAAGGAAACTTAAGCTGTGTCCTGGCCTTGCCTGTAAACAAACTCACCTACACTCTCTCTATGTAAGGAGAATATGAAAGCTGTTAGGAGTTGAAGTCACCTCAGACTAAGCCCACACACTAAGAAGAGCATTCCTTTCACTTAAGATTGTGTGCAAATCTCTGGATGTTTATTTTCATTTTCACTAAAGACGACCTCCGAGAACTTCAGAGATACTAGATTGTTTTCTATTCTATTACTTCCAGACATGAAGCATATTTACTCTATGAATGGGATGAGTCTGGTAGATAGGCATTGATAACCCAAATAGTGATAACATATTCTTCATCATACATTAAAAAATACACTCATTTTTTTCCTCTCTTTCATTTCCTGCAATAATTTAAAATCAATTAGTGATAGGCTGAAGAACAAAACCTAAACCACTAGCAAACTATTATCTTTTTAAAAAATTTTGGCTATTATTAAGTTTGGCTACAGAGTCAAAGCATCCTTCAATGAAAATCAACTTATCATATCCAAGAAAAGAAATTGTACCGAGTGTAAAGTGCCATTACTGGTCACTGCAGGAGGGCGGGCCCATCGCTCATTTTCCAGTTCTTCCATTACTTGGCTCATGGCACTCTTTAGCCATGTGTCCACAGAAACACCGATCTGCTTTAGCAGGTCCAGCCGGGCTTCAGCTTTCAATTTAATTATCTATAGAACAAAGAAAATGGTCAGAAATCAAGGTTTTTATTATTCACAATAGCAAAGATAAGGAATCAACCCAAATTACCATCAATGATCGACTGGATAAAGAAAATGTGGCACATATACACCATGGAATACTATGCAGCCATAAAAAGGACAGAGATCATGTCCTTTGCAGGGACATGGATGGAGCTGCATGCCATTATCCTCAGCAAACTAAGACAGGAATAGAAAACCAAACACTGCATGCTCTCACTTATAAGTGGGAGGTGAACAGTGAGAACATATGGACACATGAGTGGGGGAGAACAACACACGCTGGGGCCTGTGAGGGAATCATGGGTGGGGAAAGAGAGCATTAAGAAGAACAGCTAATGGAGCTGGGCTTAATAGCTAAGTGATGGGTTGATCTGTGCAGCAAACCACCATGACACACATTCCAGTATTACTTTTGCACCACCCTAATAACAAACCTGCACATTCTGCACATATATCCTGGAACTTAAGCGCTGAAAAAAAAATTAGCTAGGCATGGTATCACGGGCCTGTAGTCCCAGCTACTTGGGAGGCTAAGGTGGGAGGATCACTTGAACCCAGGAAGGGGAAGTTGCAGTGAGCGGAGATCACACCACTGCACTCCAGCCTGGGTGACAGAGCAAGACTCTATTTAAAAAAACAAAACAAAACAAACAAACAAACAAACAAACAAAAAAACTAGAAAGTATACAACTGTCACGAAAGGAAATTACTTACAAGGAAAAGAATCATACATGATCCTATCAGTCTTACATGGCAAATATTCTCAAGGCTTTGTCCACATGCAGACATATTTTTGCACAACTGTATTCTTTGTGGCAATGCAGCTTTTATTTTTTAAGTTACCATTTTTTTTTTAATTTTTAATTTTTTTGAGGTGGAGTCTCACTCTGTCACCCAGGCTGGAGTGCAGTGGTGCGATTTTGGCTCATTGCAACTTTCGCCTCCCAGGTTCAAGCAATTCTCCTGCCTCAGCCTCCCAAGTAGCTGGGATTACAGGTGTGTACCACCACACGTGGCTAATTTCTGTATTTTTAGTAGAGTTGGGGTTTTGCCAAGTTGGCCAGGCTGGTGTCGAACTCCTGACCTCAGGTGATCCACCTGCTTCAGCCTCCCAAAGTGCTGGGATTACAGGCGTGAGCCACCTCACCCAGACAAGTTACCATTTATTATAAGCTTCTTGTTTATATCCCTACCAAAAAAAGGAAATCAAGCCTTTTTCCCCTTCAAATTAATCAAGTTCTTCCTAATCGATTAATTAGAACAATCTTGATATTTACTAGCAACTCTTCCTTGGCACAGATGCTGATTCTTCACTTGGAGCAGGGCAAGAGAAAGGGAGAGGGAGAGGAGATAGTGAAGAAGGGAAAGAGAGGGTGGAGGGGGGTGGAGGGAAGAAGAGAGAGAGAGAGACAGAGGCAGAGAGACAGATCAGGAACAAAAGAAAAGAATCAGGGTATCCTAACAATGAAATACTTGCTTTTTTTTTTTAAAAAAATAAAAGTATGGAATGCTTCATGAATTTAAGTGTCATCCTTGCATAGGAGCCATGCTAATCTTCTCTGTATGGTTCCAATTTTAGTATATGTTATATTGAAGTGAACACATACTTGCATTTTTTTTTTTTTTTGAGACGGAGTCTCGTTCTGTCGCCCAGGCTGGAGTGCAGTGGCGCAATCTCCACTCACTGCAAGCTCTCCACGGGTTCACGCCATTCTCCTGCCTCAGCCTCCCGTGTAGCTGGGACTACAGGCACCCGCCACCACACCTGGCTAATTTTCTTTGTATTTTTAGTAGAGACGGGGTTTCACCATGTTAGCCAGGATGGTCTCAATCTCCTGACCTCGTGATCCGCCTGTCTCAGCCTCCCAAAGTGCTGTGATTACAGGCTTGAGCCACCGCGCCCGGCCCCATACTTGCATTTTGACAAGGGCACAGTATTGATGATAGATCAAATATAACTTGTGAAGAGGAAGAGATCAAGAGTGATAAAGTCTGCTTCCTTTTCCTGTTCATAAGGCTATGCCTCAGAATATCCTGAAATCCAGCATTTTCAGTAGCCTTCTAACCCGTCTCCTGGACTTTGTATTCTCCTCTGTAATCCATCTTTTACAGTCTGTGAATGACCTTATCATGTTGCTCCCCTGTTAAAAACTTCCATAACTCTTGATTATCTTAAATTAACTAATTCTTAACTAGGAATAAAAAATATCTTTCACAGTTTGGCTGAGTTGTTTCCTTCTACTGCTTCTTTCCACACCCCCCACCACATGCTCCCACCCCACTGTCCCACTTGCTGTTCCTCTGATCCATCATGTGCTTGCGTGCCTGTGTGTATGCCAGTCCTCTGTAAATGCCTTCTCATTGCTTTTTGATGCCTGGTGAGTGGCTTATCTTTCGACAGTCTGTTCAAATATTACCCTTTCCACAAAGATTTTTCTAAGTATTTCTCCACCTTCCTCAGGCAGTAAATAACTCCTTTTTCTCTGCTCCTAAAGCACTCCATATAGATCTAATTACAATGTGATAGGCACTAAATTATACTTAGCTATTTAACTAAGTATGCCTGTTTGATATAACTGGGGGCTCCTTTAAGACTCGAGCATTGACATTCAGTGTTATTCTCTTGTTACGTGTTAAGTAACCTTTTTTGAATAAATATCCTATATAACTGTGCTTCTACTTTTCCAAGGAAAGACTGAACGGGCTCTACCAATTCTTTCAAGATTGGCTCTACCAATCTTGAAAGACTGCCATTCAATGATACTGAGTTATAAACTACTGTGTCTCTTTAATAACAATAATTTTTAATATTAAAGAACTTCTCTCTAACAATTCTAACATTCTTCAGCACAAGCTTAAAGAATTCCCCCTTTGGGTCGGGCATGGTGGCTCACGCCTGTAATCTCAGCACTTCAGGAAGCCGAGGGGGGCAGATCACGAGGTCAGGAGATCGAGACCATCCTGGCTAACATGTTGAAACCCTGTCTCTACTAAAAATACAAAAAAGTAGCTGGGTGTGGTGGCAGGTGCCTGTAGTCCCAGCTACTAGGGAGGCTGAGGCAGGAGAATGGCGTGAACCTGGGAGGTGGAGTTTGCAGTGAACCGAGATCGTGCCACTGCACTCCAGCCTGGGTGACAGTGTGAGACACCGTCTCGGGGGAAAAAAAAAAAAAAGAATTCCCCCTTTCACTTGTTGACTTGGCTGCCTTTATTGATTAACTTGTTTGTCAACTAACAGTAATATCTTTGCTTTTAAACTAAATTTATGATGTGGCTGGCAGAAATAGCAGAGATTGAGAATAAAAAGTTCCTATTCTCCAAATTCAGGAAAGGGAATAACTGTTTATTCTTTAGCCCTTGTTTCATAAATCATAAACGAGTAACCACAGAACTAGTTTTAAATCCCTTCTGATCAGAAAGTAACTGCTGGTCGGGTGCGATGGCTCACGCCTGTAATCCCAGCACTTTGGGAAGCTGCGGCGGGTGGATCACTAGGTCAAGAGATCAAGACCATCCTGGTTAACACGGTGAAACCCCGTCTCTAGTGAAAATACAAAAATTTAGCCGGGCGTGGTGGTGGACGCCTGCAGTCCCAGCTACTCGGGAGGCTGAGGCAGGAGAATAATGGCGTGGACCCGGGAGGCGGAGCTTGCAGTGAGCCGAGATCCGGCTACTGCACTCCAGCCTGGACGACAGAGACTCCGTCTCAAAAAAAAAAAAAAAAAGTAACTGCTGCTTTGCTCCAACAGCCATGCCTCTGAAAGTTGGCCAATCTGTGACAGCTTCTGCTTCTACTAGTCCTCCAAACTCGAAACACCATGGCTAAAAGTGAGTCAACTCCTTAAACATTCCTAGTTTTGAAAATCTGCCAATCCCTGACATTCAACCTTCTCAAAACCGTATATATATATCAACTCTTGCTTTGTTCAGAGTGAATGTGTTTTGTGTCATTCTCTTTTGCTTAGCAAGTAATACATTCAGCCTCTTTTGCTTAGCAAGTAATGCATTCAGCTTCATTGTTTCACATATGCAAGTGGTGATCTCTTCCTTAACATTTAAGGTTCCATTAAGTTAATTTTGAGGACTCTCATTTGGTGGCTTTCTGTGGGACTCTTGGACAAACAAGTTGGAGCTGGTGTAGTGGCTTGTACCTGGAGTCCAAGCTACTCAGGAGACTGAGGAGGGAGGCTTACTTGAGTCCAGGAGTTTGAGGCTACAGTGAGCTATGATCATGCCTCTGAATACATAGCCATTGCATTCCAGTGACAAATACTTTTGGTATACAATTTTTTTTTTAAGAGCCAGAGTGGTTGCTCTTGCCCAGGCTGGTCTCGAACTCCTGAGCTCAAGAAATCCTCCTACCTTGGCCTGCAAAAGTGTTGGGATTACAGGTGTGAACTGCTGTGCCCAGCAGGTACACAATTTTGATTTCCCTCCGAATTGTCTGCTTGGCGAGTTGATATCAAAAACAATTTGTGTTCTGACTTGTTTCACTGGGCTTTCTTTGCTGAATTAATTTTTTTATATTAATGTTTTTAAGCAAATAGACTTTTATAAAAATTGAGGTAAAACATTACATAAAATTTACTATATGAACCATTTTAAAGTATACAATACAATCGTTTGGGGTAACATATACATCTTTATATAAGATAATTGGAATTTTTGCCTTAGAGGCATGCCATTTGGTAAATACTCTTGCAAAAATCTGCTTATTCTTTTCATAATTTTCTCTTTTTGGTAAAAATTTATTGACATATAGCTCAGGTGAGACAAAGACCTTTTGGCACACAACTTTTTTTTTTTTTTTTTTGGACCATACAATTCACTCAAGTCTGAGATTCAATGGCTTATAGTATATTCACAGCACATGCAACCATCACCACAGTCAATTTTAGAATATTTTATAACCTCCAAAAGAAATCATGAACCATTTACCTATTGTTCTCCAGCCCCCTATTCCCTGCAGTCTTGACAACCGCTATTCTACTTTCTGTCTATATAGATTTGTCTATTCCGGACATTTAACACATATGAAATAATATAATACATGGTCTTTTATGACTAACTTCTCTCACTTTGCATAATATTTTCAAGATTCATCTATGTTGTAACATGTATCAGTATTTCATTCCTTTTAATGACCAAATAACATTCTATTGTGTGGATATAGATTAGAATGTTTATCCATTTGTCAGTTGGTAGTCATTTAGGTTGTTTCTATTTCTTGGCTATTATGAATAATATTGCTATAAACGTGTGTGTACAAGTTTTAGTGTGGACATGTTTTCACTTCTTTTGGGTTTATACATAGGGCTGGCATTGCTGGATCATGAAGTAATGCTAAGTTTAACCATCTGGGGAAATACTAGACTGTTTTTCAACGTGGCTCTATCATTTGATTCCACCAGTAGGGTATGAGGGTTTTTCCACATTCTGGTAATCACTTGTTAATGTCTGCCTTTTGATTCTAGCCATGCTAGTGGGTATAAAGTGGTATCTTACTGTTGTTTGCATTTTCCTGGATAACTATTAATGTTACAAATCTTAGGCCAGGCACAGTGGCTCATGCCTATAATCCCAGCACTCTGGGAGGCTGAGGTGGGTGGATCACGAGGTCAGGAGTTTGAGACCAGCCTGGCCAACACAGTGAAACCCCATCTCTATTAAAAATACACAAAATTAGCCGGGCGTGGTGGCGAGTGCCTGTAATTCCGGCTACTCAGGAGGCTGAGGCAGGAGAATCGCTTGAACCCGGGAGGTGGAGGTTGCAGTGAACTGAGATCAGGCCATTGCACTCCAGCCTGGGCCACAGTGTGAGACTCGGTTTCAAAAAAAAAAAAAAAAAAGAAAGAGAGAATCTTTTCATGTAGTTATTTATGGTCATTCATACATCTTCTTGGAGAAACGTCTATTCAGATCCTTTTCCTATTTTTAAGTTGAGTATTTTTCTTTGCCTTTTTATTATTACGAGTTTTAATATATTCTAGAAGCAAGTTTCTATCAGATACATGATTTGCAAATATTTTCCCCCATTCTGTGGGCTTTCATTTTCTTGACCGTGTCCTTTGAAACATGAAAGTTTTAATTTTGATGATGTCTAATTTATCTAGTTTTTCTTTTGCTGCTTAGGCTTTAGTGTTATATCTAAGAAACTAATCCAAGGCCACAAAGACTTACCCCTGTGTTTTTTTTTTTTTTTTGTAAGTTTATTAGCTTTCGCAGTTACATTTAGGTGTTCCTTGTGAGTTAGTTTGTATATATGATGTGAAGTGGGGTTGTTAAGATAATTAACTGGAAGGTCATTAAACTGAGGCAGCTCCAGCATCCCAGCTTCCTATGTAAGCAAACCAAAACTCAACTCAGTATAAATGGTAAAACAAAACTGAAGCTTAACCAATCAAAAACTGCCAACTACCTTCTAACTAGAAACCTTCCACTGGAATGATCCAAAAAAGGCTACTACTGTGCCACTTTAACCAATCAAATATTTGCTTTGTTTTGCTTCTGAGTTCACCCTATAAAAGCATGCCTCTGGTGTTCCATTGGTAGAACTCTGAACTGCATATGATCTGGTGCTGCCCAAGTAATTATTGCTATTTGCTCAAACAAAAAAAAATTTAATGTGCCTAAGTTTATCTTTTAACAGAGTCAAACTTCATTCTTTTGCATATGGATATCCACTTGCCCTACCACCATTCTAGTATGCTTTTGCTTTTTTAAGAGACAGGGTCTTACTGTTGCCCAAGCTGGAATGCAGTGTTATGATGATAGCTCACTGTAGCCTCGAACTGCTGGGCTCAAGTGATCCTCCCACTGTAGCCTTCCCAGTAGCTAGGACTACAGGTGCATGAAACCATGCCTGGCTAATTTCTAAATTTTTTTGTAGAGACAGCCGTCTCACTATGTTGCCTAAGCTGATCTTGAACTTCTGGCCTCAAGTGATCCTCCTGACTCAGTCTCCCAAAATGCTGGGATTACAGGTGTGAGCCACTGTGCATGACCTCTAGTATTCATTTTAAAACAAAGAAATGTTTTTATTTTTGTTTTTTAAAAGAGTGAACCAACAAGCTCTTTCTTAGAAATCACATATGCAAGACATTTAATTGTGGAAGCAGAAAAGAGAGAAGTATTCAGTACATTCTATTTTCTCAAAGCAGTTATTCAAGTAATCTAGTTTTTATAAGATTTATTTTGTCAGTATTTTACCAAACAACAGATAAACATGGTATTTGCCAACTCAGATTGACTGCAGTTCCAGAATTAAACACTGCTATCTTCCCTTTAGGGTTTCAGTTGCTTATAAGTTAAAAATTGTCTAAAAGCAGAACTTTCTAGTGTTCTCAAATGAATTTTCATGACTTGCCAACTGATTAAAAAATTTCAGAGCATAGCTCTCGGTAAACTTGATGGCATTCCAGATGCTACTTGACCAAATCATTTTTAGAACCTTTAAAGAGGTAGAACTTTTAAAAATAATATTTAAAAAATCCAGATATTTTAGGATACATAATCTTGGTTTATAAACACAGTCAATTACCTAGATTTTAACACAAAATTTAACATAAGCACATATAAGTGTAAAGCTATAGTTGAATTTCAAGTCTGCAAATCTAATCTGGACTTAATTCATTTGCCTTCAACATATCTCTTCTTTAAGGACAAGGACTGTGTGTATTGTATTACTATTTAGGACAGTGCTTTACTTGTAGAATAGAATCAATAATGGTAGATAATAGTATTTGCTACTCCATGTTTGGTACCTTAAAAAAAAGCTCCAAACAGCTTTTATCATAGGTACTAGAAACTATATCATCATGTATTTCATTTAATCCACAAAACAATTATCAGGGTCAATATTATAAACTCTATCTATCTATCTAGCTAGCTAGCTAGCTATTATTTATTTGACAGGGTCTCGCTCTGCTGCCCAGGCTGGAGTGCAGTGGTGCAATAATAGCTCACTGTAACCTTGAATTTCTCCTGAGTAGTTGGGACTAGAGGCAGGTGCCACCACACCTAGCTAATGTTAAAGTTTTTTGTAGAGGTGGGGTCTTGCTATGTTGCCTGGTTGGTACCAAACTCCTGGCCTCAAATGATCCTCCTGCCCTGGCCTCCCAAAATGCTGGAATTATAGGTGTTAGCCACCATGCCTAGCCCCTAAACTCCATTTTATAGGTGAGAAAAATGATTTAATCACGGTCATACCAACTGTGGTAACCCGTTATATTAAAGGTTCCCAAATAATCATGCTTCCTGGTATCCATGTAGTCTACTCCCACCATGATTCTGGGCTTGTCCATGTGATTTGCATTGGCTAGTGGGGCATTTGCCAATTTAATGGAAGCAGATGACCCTCAGTAAGTGCTCTTTCGACTTGACTTCTTGAAATATGCTGTCACCATGCTGGGGAAGTCCAGTTTAACCTATATGCTGATGAAAGACCACAGGGGAAAAGGCCCAGCCATGGCAGATGAGCCCAGCCCTCTGGCCGATCCTCTAGCTGAATGTAATTGCTTGAGTAATCTCAGGCAAAACCAGCAAAAGAAATGACTAGTTGGGCCGGGCGCGGTGGCTCAAGCCTGTAATCCCAGCACTTTGGGAGGCCGAGACGGGTGGATCGCGAGGTCAGGAGATCGAGACCATCCTGGCTAACACGGCGAAACCCCGTCTCTACTAAAAAATAGAAAAAACTAGCCGGGCGAGTTGGCGGGCGCCTGTAGTCCCAGCTACTCGGGAGGCTGAGGCAGGAGAATGGCGTAAACCCGGGAGGCGGAGCTTGCAGTGAGCTGAGATCCGGCCACTGCACTCCAGCCTGGGCGACTGCGAGACTCCGTCTCAAAAAAAAAAAAAAAAAAAAAGAAATGACTAGTTGGTCTGGCACAGTGGCTCACACCTGTGATCCCCACATTTTGGGAGGCCGAGGTGGGAGGATTGCTGAGCCCAGGAATTCGAGGTTTGAGACCAGTCTGGGCAAAATAGCGAGACTCCGTCTCTATAAAGAATAAAAATAAAATATTAGCTGGGTTTGGTGGTACATGCCTGTAGTCCCAGCTATTCGGGACGCTGAGGTGGGAGGATTGCTTGAGGTCAGGAGGTTGAGGCTGCAGTGGGTTGTGCCACTGCAGTCCAGCCTGCGGGACAGAGTGAGATGGTCTCAAAAGAAAATAAAAGAATAAAAGGAAATGCACAGTCAGCACCCAGAAAGGCAACAGATAATAAACCACTGTTGTTTTTTCCATAAAGTTTGGGGTGGTTTTCAAATGCAGCAACAGATTACTGTGTTTGAACAGCATAATCTCCAAGTATTTGGGTATTTTCTAGCCATCTTTCTATTATGGATTTTTAATATAAGTCTAATTAATCAAGAACTTACTATGTATAATATCAATCCTTTTAAACTTATTGAAACAGGTTTATGGTCCAGTGTATGGTCTTGTTGAATGTTCTATGTGTACTTTAAAAGAACATATATTCTACTCATATGCAGTGGAGAGTTCGATGAATGCCAATTACGTAAAGTTGGTTAATGATGTTGTTCATTTTCTATATCCTTACTGATTTTCTATCTTCTTGTTCTATCAATTACTGAAAGAGGGATGGTGAAGTCTCCAACTACAATTGTAGATTTGTCTATTTCTTCTTTCAGTTCTGCCAGTTTCTGCTTTACGTATTTTGTAACATTATTATTATATATACATCCAGGACTGAAATATATTCTTGATGAAATATCTTTAAAAAATCATTATGTATTATCCTTCTTAATATTCCTTGTCCTAAAACGTATTTTGTCTAACGTTAATATAATCACTTCATTTTTTTTTTAGACAGGGTCTGGACTTTGTTGTCTAGGCTGCAGTGCAGTGGTGCGATCATGGCTCAGTGCAGCCTCAATCTCCAGGGCTCATCCTCCTACCTCACCACAGCCTCCTGAGTAGCTGGGACTACAGGCGTGCATCACCATGCCTGGCTAATTTTTGTATTTTTTGTAGAGATGGGGTTTTGCCACCTCAGTTTTTTAATGATTAGTGTTTGTTCTCCTGTGATAAGCAACAGCTAAAATTTCTCCTGGATTTTTTTGCCTTTCAGTTATTGTTTCCTGCCAAGCTCCTTGGAGTCTCTGTTCCACATGTGTACTCAGGTATCAGCCAAGGATTTGGAAGGGCTTTCCAAATGACATCCACCTTCAGGCCAGTAAGATGGAGGTTCTGCTTAAATTCTGGTTGTGCTGCTCCTTACAGATGTAGAGCTATATAATGGAAATGTCACTAAGTATAGTCCTGTTCTTTCAAGGAGAAATTCCTCTCCAGGTTTTACATGCTTTGGGTCATTTTCCAGTTCTATTAAATAATTTTTGTTTTAATATTTTTACCCCAGATTAATATTGTAATCTAAAGTAGTCTTATATAAGCTAGTAACCTATTACAAGAAGCAGAAAATGTCTTAGAGATATATTTATTCTACATTCAGAGAGAATTACAAAGAAATCTAAAACTTTCACTCAATAGTTTACTATTAATAGCAATATTCATGTTGTAGTTCTGAAAGTGCTTAATATATACTGCAGTTATTATTCTATAATATACAAAGCAGGCTGGGCACACTATAATCTCAACACTTTGGAGGCTGAGGCAGGTAGAATGCCTGAGCCCAGGAGCTCAAGACCAGTCTGAGAAACATGGGGAAACCCTGTCTCTGCAAAAAATGCAAAAATTAGCTGGGTACGGTGGCACATGTCTGTAGTCCCAGCTATTTGGGAAATGGAGGTGGGAGGATTGCTTGAACCTGGGAGGTGGAGGCTGTAATGAGTGCCACTGCACTCCAGCCTGGGTGACATAGACTCTGTCTCAAAAAAATTTTTTTTAAATATATGAAGCACATAAAATATTATGATAATATGATTAGGAATAAAACTTTTTGGTGTAAGAGGAAAAAAGGATATAAATAAATGTAAAATCAAAGAAATCAAATAAGTTCAATACAATCCCTCTAGCTAGGCATAGTGGCATGCACTTGTAGTCACAATGATTTTGGAGGCTGAGGCAGGAGGATCATTTGAGTCCAGGAGTTCAAGGCTATAGTACACTATGATTGTGCCGGTGAATAGCCATTGCATTCCAACCTGGGAAATATATTGAGACCCTGTCTCTAAAAATAAATAAAATCCCTCTAATTGTCCATGTTAATTGGAAATACCAACATGAACACATGATTTAAAAAAAGTTATCCCTAGCTCTAACAACAAAGAAAAGATTAAAAAAAGAAAGCGATACTTAGAACAATAAGCACCTTCACAGTCCAGGCCTTAGTGTCTAAATACCATTTTCTATTAACAGAATCAGAGCTTCTTGGAGAAACAGCTAATTCTAAGTCTGGGCAGGAAAAATATAAGGTGAACCTGTGATAGCTTGTTGTGCTAGGAAGAAAGTATTCAAAGACTAATGGGGGTAATGTCAAAAGTACACATAAGTCAGTTGAATGGACTCCCAGTTTTAGATAATATGGAACTTAAAATGACAACTGGAATTGATAATATACTAAATAGATAAAAATCTATAATAAGTTGAAACGATGTCAGGTGGAACTCCTGAAGGACAGGCAAACAATAACTACTAAGAAAAGAATATCTACAGTAGAACTATGAACTGAAAAATTCCTAGAGCTTGTACAGGGTTGAAAGATATTACAACTCTGTGGTGGCTCATGCCTGTAATCCTAGCACTTTGGGAGGCTGAGGTGGGCAGATCACCTGAGGTCAGGAGTTCGAGATCAGCCTGGCCAACACGGTGAAACCCCGTCTCTATTAAAAGTAAAAAAATTAGCTGGGCATGGTGTTGCACGCCACTGCACTCCAGCCTGGGCGACTGAGCTAGACTCCGTCTCAAAAAAAAAAAAAAAAGTACAGAGTAGAATGATGGTTATCAGAAGCTGGGAAGGATTGTAGGGAAGAAGAAGAGAGATTGGGGAATAGAAAGAAGTAAACAGACAGATAGGATAAGTTCTGGTGTTTGATAGCTTAGCAGGGTGACTATAGTTAATAATTCAAAATAACTATAAGATTTGAAATGTTCTAAATACAAAGAAATTATAAATGTCTGAGGTGATAGATATCTTAATTATTCTAATTTGATCATTATACACTGTATGCATGTATCAAAATATCACATGCATCTCATAAATATGTACAGTTATTTTGTATCAATAAAAAAATTAAGGGCTGGGCGCGGTGGCTCAACCCTGTAATCCCAGCACTTTGGGAGGCCGAGACAGGCGGATCACGAGGTCAGGAGATCGAGACCATCCTGGCTAACATGGTGAAATCCCGTCTCTACTAAAAAAAAATACAAAAAATTAGCCGGGCGAGATGGCGGGCGCCTGTAGTCCCAGCTACTCGGGAGGCTGAGGCGAGAGAATGGCGTAAACCTGGGAGGCGGAGCTTGCAGTGAGCTGAGATCTGGCCACTGCACCCCAGCCTGGGCGACAGAGCAAGACTCCGTCTCAAAAAAAAAAAAAAAAAAATTAAGAAGCCAAAAAAGGAAACAAAGAGTGCCTAAATAAATGGAGAGAGACATCATGTTCATAAATTAGAAGACTCATTATTGTTGAGAAGTCAATTCTCCTCAAATTATTTGTGGATTCAATGTAATCCCAATCAAAATGCCCTCAGTTTTTTGTTTTTTTGTTTTTTTTGTAGAAGCTGATGGCAATGAGAATAGTCCAAATAATTCTAAAACAAGAATAGTGTTGGAGGAATTATACTATCTGATTTCAAGACTTACAGTGTCATTAAGACTGTGATACTGGCATAAGTATAGACATATAGACCAATGGAACTGAATAAAATTGAAAATATTCACACATATATGATAAGTTGTTTTCAATACAGGTGCAAAGGTAATGGGAAAAGCATATTCTTTCAAATGTGATGGTGGAACAACTGGCTTTCTGTATTGGAAAAACAAACAAAGAACAATAACAACAACCAAGTAAAATCAAACATGACCCTTAACTCATACCAGACCTCAACAATTTAACTAGAAATGTTTCGGATCACAGTCCATAAGGAATTAAGCTTGAACTATAACACTTCTAGAATAAAACATGAGAGAATATATCACAACCTTGATCAGGCAAAAATTTCTTAGAACACAAAAAACACTAATTATAAAGGATAAAATTCATAAATTAATCTCATCAAAATTAAAAGTTTCTAATTTAGAAAATGAAAAGGTAAGCCAAAGACTGGAGAAAATACTAGCAATACATGTACCTAAAAAATGACTAGTATCCAGAAAACATAAAGAATTGTTATAACTCAGTAATAAGACCAATCCAAACTTGGGCAACAGATATTAAAAGATACTTTATTAAGGGGGATATATGACTGGCCAAAAAACTTATAAAAAGATGCTCAGCATAGTTAGTTAATGTCACGAGTCTGTAGTCAATGCAATTCAAAACCACAGTGAGATACCATTACACACACACTCAAATGGCTAAGTTTAAAATGACTGCCAAGTCGGGGGCAGTGGCTCACGCCTGTAATCCCAACACTCTGGGAGGTGAAGGCAGGCAGATTGCTTGACCCACAAGTTTGAGACCAGCCTGGGCAAGATGGCGAAACCCCATCTGTACAAAAAAATAGAAAAATTAGCCGGGCATGGGAGAGTGCACCTGTAGTCCCAGCTACTCAGGAGGCTGAGGTGGGAGAATCGCTTGAACCCAGGAGGTTGGGGCTGCAGTGAGTTGAGATCGTGACACTGCACTCCAGCCTAGGTGACAAAGTGAGACCCTGCCTCAAAAAAAAAAATTTTTTTTTTTTTTTGATGAGGTCATAATAATACCCAAGAAAAAAAATACCCATTCACCACCACTGGAGGTGCTAGCACTTGGTAATTGCAAAGAGGAAAGAAAGAATCTTTATCGTGGAAAGATCTGGTAGCACACCACCTTATCAAGCGACCACTCTTAGTATCATTAATAGCCCGACAACTTGGTATTATGATTCTTTATGTGATGAAAAACATCACATCATCTATGAACTATTTCTGCCTAAAACACTAACCTGCCTCTCTAATCAGGCCTTAAGACCTAACTTCCATTTTATAGAACATAATTAATGGGTCAATCTAACAAACACATAAAGCCAGTATTGCAAAATATAATAGTTGAATCTAGATGTTAGGAAATATATGTTTATTCTTCATATTTTCTGTAAGTTTGAATATTTTCAGTAAAAAACAAAAGCAATCAGTCAAGAGGTCTGCTAACATAGCATGAATACAGTGAAACCTCACAGTAACAGGCCCAGAGGTAATGTAAATTTGGAAATAATGTGATTAGAAATACATATATGAAATATATGTATGTGTGTATACATGTGATCTTATATATAAGATCTTATATATATATGATCATATATATATATATATATATAAAAGATCACATATATATATATATAGTCTTGCTCTGTTGCCCAAGCTGGAGTGCAGTGGCCCAATCATGGCTCACTGCAGACCAACCTTCCAGGATCAAGCCTCTGCCTCTCAAGTAGCTGAGACTATAGGCACGTGTTACCATACTCAGCTAATTTCTTTTCATTTTTAATAGAGATGAGGTCTCATCTGTTGCCCAGGCTGCTCTCAAACTCCTGAGCTCAAGAGAGCTTCCCACCTCAGTCTCCCAAAGTGATGGAATTAGAGGCATGAACCACCGCACCCGGCCTAAACATTTTGTTTTAATATCAGGGTCATTCTCGTCATTAACTTTGCAGTAATGAGGTCTCACATTTTTATATAACCAGTGCTCTCTCTTTTGTACAGGTATTTATAATAAATAAAGTATCGAATGAAAGAGAAAAACCAATGCAAATGACATACAGGCAGAAGAAAGGAAAAGGGTATATGCAGAAACCATTATTGTTAATTCCTTTGAAGACTCTCATGGTCCAGTCTATCCAAAAATTTTATTATGATAATCCTGTAAGTACTACCCCAATAAATATGCCCTCATATTTGCTGGCTAATTTTACTTAGGTTATTTTTTGTATCTGATAAGTGGAAACCAAGTGAGAGATTATTTTATGCTAACAGTAAAATTAATTAAATACTACAGATATTCCAAATTGAGAAAACGGATCTGCTGTCATGGTTTCAGCATACTATATTCAACATTCTTGATAAGAAAACTATCTTTGAGAATGTAGACTTAAATACTTGCATTAGAAAAGGTGAGACATTGTGGTATGAGAATTTCACTTCATATTTTTAGTTTGAAACTAACACACACAGTCTAGTTTGGCATACTATGGAAATAATAGGTCATTTGGCCTAAATGAAGACTCTGTGTGCCTAATACCTACTGCTGCTACTACTGGGGATGGTGGGAGGTTTTGTGGAGTTAGGGTACCAGTCGGTGACACCACATATGGAGCCTGGAAATGGAAAATACATGAAATACCCTTCAGAAAACCTCTGAGATTTGTCTCAAAATAATTACTCCCGTTCCACCAAGGCTCTGAAAAACTGGCTTCATCTAGAGTGTGGAGAAACAAACAACAGGAATAACTCTTCTACCACATGCCAGTGTTTCTTAAGAGTAGGTGAGGGCTTGCCAACACTACTTGGCCAGCACCCTAAGATAGTAGTTTAGACACGACCCTGAATTCAAAGAGAAAAATGACTATTCATTGTACACCCTGCCCTCCTCACTATGGAGGCTGTCAATTAGACTGTGAACAGGAATGAAGTGGAGGTGGGGTTACTGGGGTTTCTCCAGCCTAGGCAGATGGCAAGCCTGTTCTGATTCAGATCACTTCCATGGGGCTGTGCCAAAAACATGCCCATATTCTCTATGCTTGTCTACACTGCCTCTCGCTTCACGCCACAACCAGTGAAGTACTTCCTCAAAACTTCTAGAGTTCTAAGGGGGTGCTAGAAAACCACTAGTTTAGATTAACCCTAAACCAGTGCAGGGATTCCTTGTATTGGGTCCCTGAAAGATGCTTGCCCACAATTTTCTTACACACTTACAGGGCTACACTATGTCTCAGGGGTGCTTATTCTGTCTTTGGGAAGATCTGACTACTAGAAAGTATTTCCCAATACTAAACTCACATCTACTTCTTTCCTACCTTCATCTTTTGGTCCAAGTTCTACCACTTGAAGTTACATGGCATAAGTCTGTGCTATCCCCTTTTCTCTGACTAATCAAATACTATTCATCTGCCAGTATTCATCTTAAGTCTTCTTCTGTATTACACCCAAAACAATCCCTCCCAGAGTGATTTCTGTGTCCTCTGGGTTCTTCAACTACACTTAATGCACCACTCCTCAGCACTTATGCTTTACCATCTTAGTTATTTCTGGCATTTGTTATGCCTTTCTAACAAGAACATAATCTTTTGATGGCTGGATGGTGTCAGTCTTTTATAAATGTCTACCTCCATACCCCTTCATCATGTTGCTGCTGAGTAGATAGTGTGTGCACGGGTCCTCCATGAACTGGCCCTAACCACAACAGGTTTACTTATTTTCTATCACATTTCCTCACAAAAATCCTCCACTCTAATCATATCCAGCTACCAAATTACACCCTGTGTCTTCCTCATTTGCTAATACTTTCTTGTTTCCTATCCCAACCTCTCCCCATCTACAGCAGGGAGTATTAGCCTCAGGCATATGAACTCTAAACACTGTACACAAAATGTATATTTTTGTATGTGGGAGAGAATGTTTCACAGCTTTCATACAACTCTCAAAGGTCCCATGACCCCACAAAAAATTAAAATCCACTATTACAAATTTTTTCCCATCTTTGCTTAACCAAATCTTCCCTATTCTTAAAAGCCCAGCTCATGTCCCTGGATCCAGGGAACCTTCCATATGGGGGAGATTTCCTAAGCTCTGAATATATATGTATGAATATATACGTATATATATCTCCATATATATCGATATAAGGAGATAGATATATCTAAATTGATATATATATATCTAAATTGATACACATACATCAATTTTTCTTTTTTTCTCTTTTTTTTTTTTTTTTTTTTTTTTTGAGACGGAGTCTCGCTCTGCCGCCCAGGCTGGAGTGCAGTGGCCGGGTCTCAGCTCACTGCAAGCTCCGCCTCCTGGGTTTACGCCATTCTCCTGCCTCAGCCTCCCGAGTAGCTGGGACTACAGGCGCCTGCCACGTCGCCCGACTAGTTTTTGTATTTTTTAGTAGAGACGGGGTTTCACCATGTTAGCCAGGATGGTCTCGATCTCCTGACCTCGTGATCCGCCCGTCTCGGCCTCCCAAAGTGCTGGGATTACAGGCTTGAGCCACCGCGCCCGGCCGACATCAATTTTTCTACCATTAATCCCTGTGGTTTATTATGTACCTTGTAGAAATTTTAAAATTAGTATCTTCATTGTAACTTAAATCTTTTGTATTTAATGTTTCATGACTGTAAACTTTACAGCATCTTTTTGTTATATGTACTGCCTTCCACAGAGCAGGTACTTAACAAATACTACTGTGGATGGCCGGGTGTGGTGGCTCACGCCTGTAATCCTAGCACTTTAGGAGGCCGAGGCAGGTGGATCACGAGGTCAGGAGATAGAGACCATCCTGGCTAACATGGTGAAACTCTGTCTCTACTAAAAAGATACAAAAAAAATTAGCTGGGCGTGGTGGCAGGCGCCTGTAGTCCCAGCTACTCGGGAGGCTGAGGCAGGAGAATGGCATGAACCTGGGAGGCGGAGCTTGCAGTAAGCCGAGATCGCGCCACTGTACCTCTAGCC
This sequence comes from Trachypithecus francoisi, assembly GCF_009764315.1. NCBI lineage: Eukaryota > Metazoa > Chordata > Mammalia > Primates > Cercopithecidae > Trachypithecus > Trachypithecus francoisi. The sequence goes on from NW_022681473.1 coordinate 63,645,520, forward strand.
TGGGCAGCAGAGTGAGACTCCGTCTCAAAAAAAAAAAAAAAATCCTACTGTAGACACGAATGAAGATGGTGAATCACCTTCATCTCAGTGTGTATAGAAACTCAATTTTAAAGGTGCATATCACAGTTGCGACAGTGTCATTAGACCTGGGCAAAATGCCACAATTAGCTGCCACCTTACCTCTGCTTTACGAATATTTTCTCTAGCTTCATCTATTTTCTGTTCCAGCTCTGCTCGGCTTTGTTCTGATACAGCAGGTCCATGACACTCCAGATCATCTAGAACCTATTAAAAAAAATGGGACAATAATGATGACTGTTTTTTACTTTTTATCTTCCTTAAGTGATTAGAGTATTTACATAATTCAAAAGGCTTTAGTGACTAGTAGCCATAATTTTTTTCATTTATTTATTTTTTGAACATTTTGAAATAATTATAGACTTACTAGTAACAAACTTACTACAGAGAGTCCCTTCAGTGGGGAAGCCAGGACCAGCCACTATCTGACTGACACCACATGAGAGACCCCAAGGGAAACTGCTAAGCTGAGACCACCCAATACTCAGGTTAGTGAGAGATAATGTAAAAACCCTCTTGTTCTACGGCATTAAGTTTGAGGTGGTTTGTTAAGCAACATTACATAAGTGGAACATTGAATCTGAGATGCCTGTGAGATAGCAAAAAGATGTCAAAACAGGAAAAGAGGTTATATGGTTACACAGTAGTAGCTAGGCCCAATGTTGAAGATAATAATTTATGATTTGGTGGTAAAGTAAAACCATGGAAGTGATTGAGAATGCCTATATGAGGATAAAGAATAAAAAAATAAGATAGCCAAACAATCTGAGAAAATGAATATTTAATTGTGGGATGGAGAAAAAGGAACCTATGAAAAAATCTAGGAATAGCCAGAAAGGCAGAAGGAAAGCCAGGACAATGTTGAATCATGGATGACTAGAGAAGATAACATTTTAAGACAAAGGGAGTTGTCAATTGTGACAAAATTGTTGACAGATTAAGAAAAATGAGAAATCAAACTGTCCATTTTGAAGTTAGCAACACAGATATCATTGGTGATTTTGGTAAGCTTAGACTATGAAGTGATACAGGGGGAAGGAAAGGAAAGGAAAGCTCAAATGTAATGGCCTAAAAAGTAAGTGGGAGGTCAGATTCTATAGATAATAAGCACAGGCAATTCTTTTAAGAAGTAGGATGTGGCCGGGCGCGGTGGCTCAAGCCTGTAATCCCAGCACTTTGGGAGGCCGAGACGGGCGGATCACGAGGTCAGGAGATCGAGACCATCCCGGCTAACCTGGTGAAACCCCGTCTCTACTAAAAAATACAAAAAACTAGCCGGGCGACGTGGCGGGCGCCTGTAGTCCCAGCTACTCGGGAGGCTGAGGCAGGAGAATGGCGTAAACCCGGGAGACGGAGCTTGCAGTGAGCTGAGATCCGGCCACTGCACTCCAGCCTGGGCGACAGAGCGAGACTCCGTCTCAAAAAAAAAAAAAAAAAGAAGTAGGATGTGAGGCCGGGCGCGGTGGCTCAAGCCTGTAATCCCAGCACTTTGGGAGCCGAGACGGGCGGATCACGAGGTCAGGAGATCGAGACCACCCTGCCTAACATGGTGAAACCCCGTCTCTAATAAAATATACAAAAAACTAGCCGGGTGAGGTGGCGGGCGCCTGTAGTCCCAGCTACTTGGGAGGCTGAGGCAGGAGAATGGCGTAAACCTGGGAGGCGGAGCTTGCAGTGAGCTGAGATCTGGCCACTGCACTCCAGCCTGGGTGACAGAGCGAGACTCCATCTCAAAAAAAAAAAAAGAAGTAGGATGTGAAAGCAAAGAATGAGAAGGATATAGGTATCAATAAATGAAATTGAGAAAAAAAGTACTATACTCAAAATAATTTCTTTGTGCTTAAGAGTTTAGTCTTTGAGATATATTTTCTCCCTTCCTCCTTCCCTTCTTCTTTCCTGTCCTCCTTCCCTTTCTTTTCTTTTCTTTCAAGACAGTGTCTTGCTCTGTCACCCAGGCTGGAGTGCAGTGGCATGAACTTACCTCAATGTAACCTCCACCTCCCGGGCTCAAGCAATTCTCCCCAACTTTAGCCTCCTGAATAGGTGGGAAGATAGGTGTGCGCCATCATGCCCAACTAATTTTTGAATTTTTTGTAGAGACTGGGTTTTTTGCCATGTTGCTCAGGCTGGTCTCAAACTTCTAGCTCAAGCAATCGACCTGCCTCAGCCTCCCAGCAATCGACCTGCCTCAGCCTCCCAAAGTTCTGGGATTACAGGCATGACCCACTGCGCCCAGCCAAACATATATTTTCATGAAACCTATAATTGTGTCTTTAAAAAATATGTCTTGAGGGATGAAAACCTGTATTAATTCAACATATGTCTCTTCGCCTGTCCATAACCCACTATCACAGCTTTTCTTTGGCAATTTTATGGTAAACAGGTGAATTAATGTATTGCTGATGGAGGGCTTAAGGAAATTCTAACATGAATAGATAGCTGACAGCACACTGCTGAGTGTTGAGAAAGTACAGAAAAAACACATACAATGCTTGAGCAAAGGAGTTTGAGACCAGTCTGGGAAACATAGCAAGACCCTATCTCTACAAAAAACCTAAAAAAAAATTAGCCAGGCATGGTGGTGTGTGCCTGTGGTCCCAGCTACTTGGGAGGCTGAAGTGGGAGGATTGCTTCAACCCAGGAGGTTGAAGCTGCAGTAAGCCATGTTCACACCACTGCCCTTCAACCTGGGTGACAGAGCATGCCTCTTGTCTCAAACAAAACAAAACAAAACAACACACATAGAATATTTTTCCATTAATAAAACTCAGCTCCTTAAACTGTTTGACATTTGGCTTAAGGTGAATGTAACCAGGACCTTCTCGTATACTTACCCGTTGTTGATGAACAATGTTTTTATGCTCACGTGCCACACGTGTGGCCCATTTTCGAGCTTCCTTATTTAGACTGTGCTCCTCTGTGGTCCCAGTTTCTGATTCTAATTGTCGGCTCTACAACACAAGACAGAACAGAGATAAAAATATTGCTATCCTTATTGCAACCACCACTGCTTTGTAGATGGATCAGAAGGCCTTCACTTAATCAGCACTCAAAACATAAGGCACACTCCACTACTGCTGGAAACAATGTCTTATCGTCACAGAAAGTTACCAGAAGAGTAAGATGAGTATAAAACCATTAAAGACGCCGGGCGCGGTGGCTCAAGCCTGTAATCCAGCACTTTGGGAGGCCGAGACGGGCGGATCATGAGGTCAGGAGATCGAGACTATCCTGGTAATACGGTGAAACCCCGTCTCTACTAAAAAATACAAAAAACTAGCCGGGCGACGAGGCGGGCGCCTGTAGTCCCAGCTACTCGGAGGCTGAGCAGGAGAATGGCGTGAACCGGGAGGCGGAGCTTGCAGTGAGCTGAAGCCGGCCACTGCACTCCAGCCTGGGTGGCAGAGCAAGACTCCGTCTCAAAAAAAAAAAAAAAAAAAAAAAACCATTAAAGACCATAAACTTTTTGTCTTACAGTGCTGAACACAAAAGCATCATCTCTAATACTGCAGACTTATCTTTTTGGGTGTGACGGACTTATCTTTCCGAGTGAGAAGGAAGCTAGCTAAGGTAAGCAAAGAAGAAAATGTATTCATGCCAACCTACTATGGTGATAAAATCATTGCATAAATAAAAATGGAAACAACTTAATAGTTTCAATGTGAGTAAAGAATCATTAAAGATAAGTAAGAACAAAACAATACAATAACAGCAACACAATCTTGCACCCCTCCTGCTGCCCCAAGGCAGATGGAACTCATTAGAGGTCCATCATCAACTTGCCACCAAACCTTAAAAGTCAGCTTTTGCCCTTTCTCCAGGCTTCATATGAAATATAAGGGTGCTAGATCAAATGATCACCAAGGGTTTCTTCTAGCTGTATGCTATGATTCTGATTTACAAAGAACAAACCACAAAATCTAAATAAAAATATTAATAGCTAACTCCTATTGTGCAAGGTACTACGGAAAGTGATTCATATAACTTTTTTTAATAAACAACCTTATGACGTGGGTCCCACACCATTTTATAGAAAAGAAAACAAAGGCTCAGAGAGGTTAATTTTTCCTGGATGTCCTAGATATTAAATGTTACAGCCTTAATTGTCTGATTACAGAATCAGAGCCATTAAACACAAAACTATTTTAATTCTCTCTAAATTCTTAAAGACCCCTGAAAAACAAACTTTATTGAGACAATTAGGAATTTATTTTAAAAAAATATGAATCACCCAAACAGGCTTTTCATATAGAAAGAAGCAAAACTGTAGAATGAAAAGAATTTTAGAAATTCTGATCATGGCTCACTGCAGCGTTGACCTCTGGGATCAAGTGACTCTCCCACTTCAGCCTCCTGAGTAGCTGGAACTACAGGTGTGTGCCACCATACCCAGCTAATATTTTTTTTTCTTCTAGAGATAAGGTCTCTCTATGTTGCCCAGGCTTGTCTTGAACTCCTTGGCTCAAGTAATCCTCCCACCCTGGCCTTCTAAAGTGCTGAAATGCCAGGGATGAGCCACTACACCTGGCCTAGTAATTCTTTTGCAAGGTCTCATAGCTCAAAATTGATACAGTAAGTAAAAATTGATAAACTGGATTTTAAAAATTAATATTTTTGTTGGGGGAATTGTGATGGGGCAGAGTTTAAAAATTTTTGTTCTATACAGATATTTCAGCTAAAGCTAGATTGTAACAATGACAAATGAATTGAAATAGAGCAAAATAATCAAAATTCAAACCTAACCATCTTTACATTCACATTTTATATTCTAATGGGAATGAACTTTATTATTATATTTTGCTTTGCAAATGAATCTGGGCATTCAAATTTACATCTGTTCTCAAAGTCAGGAACATTAAAAGGTTAACTCTGGACATAGATACAAATGAAATATACAAAAGTCAGAGGAATGTGATCTGTAAAAGTAGAAAGATAAATTCTGAAGAGTCCAAGAATAGGTTTTTGAGTCAGATAGACTTAGTTTGAATCCACTGTATGCCATTTTATGGTACTACTAGCTTTATGATCTCAGGCATGTTAATTACCTGAGTTGTAGCTACATCTGAAAACTAGTGAAAATGTCACCTATCTCCATAGGGTTGGTAGGTTATAATGAAGTCATATTTTAAACATTCTGGTATAGTATCTACATAATATCTTAGGCATCCAGTAATGGTAACTGTTAATGTTAAAGGCCCAATTGAAAATTACTTGAAACAAAAATTTTCTCATTACTGTTCATAAGAAAATCCAGATAATTCCTAGGTTCTTAATAGCGTAAACAATGAATCCAAAACAAAGATTGAAGATATATTGAAAGACTAAGGCAGATCTCAAAGAGAATGAATTTGTAGGGAGTAGCTGGATGAGAAAGGAGGCAACTGATAGAGATATTTAATTTTTATTACTGAGCAGCATTTTAGGAATAGGTAAAGGAGTTTAAATTGTGTGCTGGCTGCAGATGGGCCATAACCCAATTTGCCTTACAGAATTTATACCTTCTTATTGAGTATTCACTAAGCTCAAGATAGAGCTTTTCCCTTATTTTTTATGTGTTTACTAAGACTTGGGAGTCCAAAGATCAGGACAGATAACTAATGCCACTGATTGGAAGATGTGACTTTGAGATCCTTTGGGTAGGGAATGACACAAAACTAAAATTCAAATTAATTTATCCTTTTCATGAATTCTGAAATCAAGCCATGGAATACATGTGGAAGCTCCTGAGACAGAGGTCTTGACAACTGAGAATTTCATACAAGGCGAATACAGCCCAGGGTATTAAACAATACACAGAGAAATGTTCCAATACCACCTTCACTATCAAAGATAAATATAAATCAGGATCTAGTATAGATAATTATGTTTTTGTTTGTTTTGTTTTTTGAGACGGAGTCTCACTCTGTTGGCCAGGCTGGAGTGCAGTGGCATGATCTCGGCTCAGTGCAACCTCCGCCTCCCAGGTTCAAGTTGGGAGGCCGAGGCGGGTGGATCACAAGGTCAAGAGATCGAGACTATCCTGGTCAACATGGTGAAACCCCGTCTCTACTAAAAATACAAAAAATTAGCTGGGTGTGGTGGCACGTGCCTGTAGTCTCAGCTTGGATTACAGGTGTGAGCCACCGTGCGTGGCCGATAATTTTTTTTAAGACAGTGGTATTAGCAGTGGTTGATTCTAACAAAGAAACCATAATGACTGCTTCTTTTTAAAACGCTGGCAAATTTATTTTATCTTTAGTTTTTATTTTTTGAGACAGAGTCTCACTCTGTCACCCAGGCTGGAGTGCAGTGGCACGATCTTAGCTCACTGCAACCTCTGCCTCTCGGGTTCAAGAGTTCTTGTTCCTCAGCCTCTGGAGTAACTGGGATTACAGGCATGTACCACCATGCCCAGCTAATTGTTTGTATTTTTAGTAGGGATGGGGTTTCGCTATGTTGGCCAGGCTGGTCTTGAACTCCTGTCCTCAAGTGATCCACCTGTCCTTGGCCTCCCAAAGTGCTGGGATTACAGGCATGAGCCACCACGCCTGGCCTAGTTCATTCTTGTAACATTTTTCCTTTCTTTGGAAGACAGGGTCTCACTCTATTGCCCAGGCTGGAGTGCAGTGGTGCAATCATGGCTCGCTGCAGCCTTGACCTCCTGAGCTCAAGCGATCCTCCCACCTCAGCATCCCAAGTAGTTGAGACCACAGCATATGCCATTACACTCAGATAATTTTTTTGATTTTTAGTAGAGATGAGATCTCACTATGTTACCTAGGCCATCTCAAACTCCTGGCCTCAAATGATCCTCCTACTTTGACCTCCCAAAGTGCTGGGATTATAGGCATAAGCCACCATGCCCAGTCCAACATTTTTCCTGTATTTGATACAAAAATTAGCCAGGCGTGTGGCGCCAGAGGGTTGCAGTGAGCCGAGATCATGGCACTGCACTCCAGCCTGGGCTACAGAGGGAGACTCTGTCTCAAAATAAATAAATAAATAAATAAATAAATAAATAAATTTTTAAAAATCCCTAGTCCCTTTAGAATAAAATATTAAAGTCTTTTCAACAGTCATAAAGTTGTTAAATAACTTTAAGGAACTAAATTAAGGAAATCAGCATTCCAATATTCTTCATATATTAGTCTTTAAGTCATCTTAACTATTTTGTCCTTAGATACTCTCTCAAGATATGACTTTGGTTTACTTTAAGGTTAATACAAATGCATAGAAGGCTCAGATATCTGAGTGGAGTGAGCAGGGCAAGAAAAGCTGACTTCACAGAAGAAAACAGTAATTGTTTTTTAACTCTGTTACTAAAATATAACCATTTCAAGGAGAGGAAAAGAGATGGTCATGTATGATGAATGAAAATCACTGACATAGTAAAATACTAGCATTCCAACTCATTTCAAAAAAAGATAGTGTTGGGGTTGTTAGGCCAATGGCATAACATGCTAATTAACCCTCATTCAGGGAATTTGTACTACTTACATTTTTCAGTTTACTGAGAGACAAGAAATATATTGGGGCTGGGCACAGGAGCTCACACTTACAATCCCAGGGCTCTGGTAGGCCAAGGGCAGAAAAACTGCTTGAGGCCAGGAGTTTGACACCAGCCTGGGCAACATAGCTAGACCCCAGCTCTTAAAAAAAAAATTAGCACATACCTGTAGTCCTATCAATGGGAGGCTGAGGCAGAAGGACTGTTTGAGCCCAGGAGATCAAGGCTGCCAGGAGCTATGATTGTGCCCTCCAGCCTGGGTGACAGAGCTTCTCAAAAAATATATATTAATATATTGAGTTAAATATTGGATCTATCTTATTCTTTATGAAGTATATTAATATATGGTTAATTATTTCAATAAAGTTATTAATTATTTGTTCTCAAAAGGACTTCTTCAAGTAAAAAGCATCTGGATCTCTGTAGGTTATTGTATTCCAACAACATGTTTGTACAGGTTCACAATCCCACAATTCTGAAATTCAAAATGCTCTGAAAAAGAGTAAGTATTTTTTGGTAAGTTTGGAGCCAGAACTCACTTGAGCCAAAATGTGATTTGAACTAATAAGAGGTTATTTATAGATTTTTTCTTTCATATGTACATATATGAATGAAAATATTCATACGTTTCACTGCAAAAATGTTTGATCACAGGGTGCTTCCCCATACAATGCTCAGGATTTTATGCAATGTATGGTATATGGGTCACTTTTCTAAAATCTGGAAAATTCTGAGTTTTGAAATATATTTGGCCCAAGGCTTTTGGTAAGAGACTGTAGACTTCTAAGTCACATATTTCAAATATGCCACACACCTTGAAGAGGAGTGGAACACTGCCTCTTAAGAGACATAATTTAATTTATTCTGACTATGCTAGGATAGCAGAACCTTCACTTGGAAAGAAGTGGGAACTCATCTAGATAATTGTTGAGTGTGCCTGGTCTCTCAGGAAAGTACGCTGGAGAAGAACTGGTGTGGACTGAGCCTTGGGACAATTCTAGAAAACTCTGGACACCTGGGGAAAAGGAATATACCCATTAAGGCTGGGGTGAAGAAATGATGAGAACTCTGAAAGGAGCTATACTTTTGTCTTGGGTTAGAGTATCAAAGGCAAACCTTAGCAAAAAATATGTCCCTGAGTAATGACATAAAAGTAAAACAAAAATGGCAATAAAAACATTGTGTCTAACACTTTCGAGAACACACCTACAGGCATGGTTAGATCAACAGCCTTATGAAGAGTATGCCTTTATTTTGGTAGCTCTTACAGAGATTTTGCTTTAAGAACTATAATCACAAGCTAGATAGGGGAACTTCCAGGCTCCTATGTGTCAGCACATAACTAAGGCATCTAAGCAAAGATCTAGTTACTCTGGATGGTTAGACAAGGAACCAGATCAGGAAGAAAGGTGACTAAACCAGTAGAGGGCCTATCATATAGATGGTGGACTTTTTACAAAAAGCCTTTTGTGAAACGCTGAAGAAATTAGGACAACCACTATGAACACTTAACTGTCAGTATTGCTAATTCTAAAATGCAACACTCATGTCTTTAGTCAAAGCCTCTCATTTTTGGATACTGTGCCAAGCATATCTGTAAGAGGATGGTACCTGTTTACTCAACAGGAGGATTTCCCACAAATCCTATCACAGCCTTTTTCATGTTTACGAGACAACGCTATACGCAATATAAAATTTCTACAAGCAGAAAGAGCCACCCATAACATAGAGAATTTTCAGGTACATTTCCTGCACAGTATATTAACCCCATGTAGTCTTTTATAGACAAGGGAAATTTTTGCCAAATATTTATTTTTAATAGATGCATAAATCACTCCCCTTACGTAAAACTTTAATGTGTAAAAATCCTCAACTACAGCAAGTGGACATTTTACTTACTATAATTGTTCATCTATAGAAGGCAGAATGAAATATCAGAAATAGCATCTAGAATAACAGGGAAAGATCATACATCAGAAATTTAGTGTCAGCTTTTTACTATCATTATCTGTGAAGATCTTGTTATTTGCTGTTCAAGGAAGGTAAAGAGGAAAGGGTATTCTCATCTCAACTGGGAAACTTAAGAAAGTTTCCTTGTTTTTCCTGCCTGTATAGATCATACTTACCCAAGTTTTGTGGACATGCATGTTTCCTGTATTATTTCCCATCCCAGCTTCACTTTATCCTTTTTCACAGGATGTGAGAAAATGCCCCTAATGGCACTCATCACTAGTTCTGGTAATGAAGGGATGGGTCACTGAGATGTATGTAGGGCAGAGGTGTTAAAAAGTACAAGTCATATACTTAAAATTAGTCCAAATAAATTGCCTTTCAGATGTACAAACTGCCAAGAGGGACGTTGATGAGATCCTCTTTGTGGAATAAGTAGGACAACAAAAGTCCCAAGGGACTCTCAGTGATCAATCCAATGAGGGAGTTGAGAGCTAGGGATCATGACTGCAAAAGTATTGCAAGTATTTCAAGATTTGTAGTGTCTTCTACATTTGATATTTGGTATTTCCTGTAGCAATTAGGGGGAAAATACTAAAAAAAACAAAAAAAGAAAAACAAAAAAAAAAAACCAAAAAATGCTGAAGTCAGTCAACATCTATTCTGACTCAGTATGTCAGGGATTGAGTCAAATGCTTAGTATCTTATTTAATTTTCAAACAAATAAGGTATAGTTGTTCTTCCATATCTGTGGGTTCTGTATCTGTGGATTCAGCCAACTGTGGATCAAAAATATTTTTTAAAAAGAGCAAAAAAAAAGGATAGTTGTGTTTGTACTGAACATGTACAGACTTTTTTTCCTTGTCTTATTCCCTAGACAATGTAATAGGACCATTATTAGCAGAGTATTTACATTGTATTAGGGATTATAATCTAGTGATGATTTACAGTATATGAAGGATGTGCATAGGTTATATGCAAATATTACATCATTTTATATAGCAGACTTGAACGTCTGTGAATTTTGGTACACGAAGAGATTCCTAGAATCAATCCCCCATGGATACCAAGGGACAACTGTTGTTATTTTACACATGAGGAAGCTGAATCACAAAAGTGAAATATATGTAAATAAACTGCTAGTTGAGACACCCAAACTCATGTTTTCTCCATTGTACACCACCTGTATGAATCACTAACCCCAGTGTGATCCATGTGTCAGCTGAATGACTCTAACACTGAGATCCTAATAAATGTGCTTGTCAGTTCTCTCTCACAGAATATCCTTATTATAGAGAGGAAGATTTAAAGGCACATTACATATCCTCCTCAGAATAATTCTGCATTAAAAAGTCATTTCAGCAAAAAAAGATGTATTTTGCTTTTTCTAGAAAGAGCTCTGGCTTTCTGGTATCATCTGAGAAATGATAATTGAAGATATAAAGAAAGAACACTTTAGAAATCAGTAACTCTCTTATGGAAATATAGATAAGAAAATCCTTCAGTATTAACCATGAGACAGCTATTAAGTTACCTCATAAGACAAAGCTTGCCATTGGTCACTGTCACTTGTAGTCATCTTTTGGTTAATACTAAAATTCTACCCAAAAAAGCCCTAATTAAATTACCCTAATAATACTGTGACTATACATATTCAACTGGGTGTCTTGGACTTTTGTAGGGAAAACAGTTTAGTTGGAAACGGGTTATATTAAAAAGTTAAAAAAAATTTAAGACAGTTTATGAAAATCAGAAGAAATTAAGACTTACATTTTATCACAGTGGTAACTTTTAAAAGTCCTATAACTTTCCTAACTATATCTTATGTAAATTTAGATAAAATATTTGCTGAATTCTCTTGTCTGTAAGGCAAAGGCATATGCAAAGTATATGTAAGTGCTTAGTAAATGAAAAATAAATGTTTTAAACCCATAAGCAGTTCAAAATTCCTAACTCAAACTATAAAATTCAAAATAAAAGAACAATACTGTCCTGCCCCTGCAATGGGTCTCATCCTATTACTATCTTACCTGAGTACATAGTTCTCCATTTACCATCATATATAAAACTCAAAAATAACACCTGGTTGCATCCCACTTTCATCACCAAGTCTACTTGCTATTTCAGGTACAGTTATGTACTTTCAAACTTTTCTGGCTCTAACGCTTATTAGCTGAGTGACCTTGAGCAAAGCAAATTGCTTTTCTTTCTTTCGATTTCTTTTTTTTTTTTTTTTGACAGGGTCTTGCTCTGTCACCCAGGATGGAGTGCAGTGGCATGATCACGGCTCATTGCAACCTCCACCTCCTGGGCTCAAGTGATCCTCCCACTTCAGCTTCCTGAGTAGCTGGGACTACAGGTGTGTGCTACCATGCCCAGCTAGTTTTCTGTATTTTTTAATTTTTATTTTTTTTAGAGACAGGGTTTCGCCAGGTTGCCCAGGCTCATGTTGCCCAGGAGTCTCAAACTCCTGGGCTCAAGCAATGTACCCACTTTGGCCTTCCAAAGTGTTGGGATTACAGGCGTGAGCCTCTGCACCCAGTCAGATTTCTTAACTTTAGTTTCCTCAACTGTAAAAGAAGGATTGAAAATAGCACCTACAATATAGGGTTGTTGTGAGATAAATTAATATAGGTGATGCCATTAGAAAAATGTCTAGCATGAAATAAATGTTCAATGAATGTCACCTATTATTTTTATTCTTTTCAATTTTTGTTTTCGCTTCCTGGCATGTTGTTTCTCCCTCTTTGCATAGTAAACTGCAATTCATCTTCAAGATCTAATCCATAACAAGTAGACACAATCCAATAAAAAAAAGAAACAAGGTTTGAATAGACATTTTACCAAAGAAGATATATGAGTGGCTAATACACTCATGAAGATACTCAACATCATTAGTCATTAGGGAAATGCAAACCAGAACCACGAGATACTATTTCATATCCACTAGGATGATTATAATCAGAGCCAGACAATAATAAATGTCTGGCTGAGGCAGGAGGATCTTTTGAGCCCAGGAGTTCAAGGATAGCCTAAGCAACATGGTGACATCCCCTCTCTACCAAAAATAAAAATAAAATAAAATAAAATAAAAATTAGCTGTAGTCCCAGTTACTTAGGAAGCTGAGGTGGGAGGACTGCTTGAGCCAAGGAGGTTGAGGCTGCAGTGAGCCGTGATTATGCCACTGCACTTTGGCCTGGGAGACAGAGTAAGACCCTGTCTTTAAAAAAAAAAAAAAGACTTTTTAAATGATTAAAGGTATGGAATGATTTTTTAAAATCATAGGCATTTATCTTTTTCCATTGTGAAAAAACTAATTGCTTCCCAAGTCCTGCACATTTCTTCTTAGAAGACAGAATAGCAGAGCAGAAATAACATTACCATTGCAATCACCATAGTAACATGTCATTAATTTACCATATGACTCTGGACAAGTCTCCCTTACTAGGCTACAGTTTCCCCTTTAATAAAGACAAGATTAGCTGTAAGGTTCTCTCCAGCACACCCACTGAAGAAAATTAAGGTGATTCACACAAGATGAAAAATGAGAAGCTCAATTTCTTCACTATAAACAGGGAAGGAAATTCTTAATTTATAAGAGAAAACACAGTTGGTGCATTAGGAGCCCCTTATACATGTATATACATACAACACCAGGTCCCACCCTTCATTAACATGCAAACCCACACGTCCCATCCCTCCCGCCCTTGACCCACACCCCAATACCTCAGCTATGGTCATTCTCAGAGCACTGACAGGGGAGAGCTCAATATCCACCAGTTGGGCGGCTTTTAAACTCTGCCCAGTAAAGATTGCACAAGGACAAAAAACATAGCATAGAGTTAGAAATGTAAGGCAAACAAGGACACAACACCTAAAAACATTTAGCACAGTGTTTAGAAACAAAGGATTTAGGGCTGTAGTTGGGCTGGGAAAAAGTGAGATGAGAGTCACTGTTATGGAAAATAGCAATGATAAAATAACATCAAATTAGTCATAATTTTAAGTCAAGCTTGACAAACTTGTCTATACCCTGTATCTTCTTTTTTTTTTTTTTTTTTTTGAGACAGAGTCTGGCTCTGTCACCCAGGCTGGAGTGCAGTGGCCGGGTCTCAGCTCACTGCAAGCTCCGCCTCCCGGGTTCCCGCCATTCTCTTGCCTCAGCCTCCCGAGTAGCTGGGACTACAGGCGCCCGCCACCTTGCCCGGCTAGTACCCTGTATCTTCTAATGCTCTGCTTCATCCCTCCCAGGCTTCGAAGAAATCAAATCCCAGGAGAACGTGAGTAAGTCATTGCCAAAAGCTGATTTTATTTAAAAAAAGCACTACGACAAAGGGCAAAGGTTGTAATATAGAGGGAAATGCTGATTTCCTACACTTCTTTATATAGCTGCTAACAGAGCTACTTAAAGTGTAAGAAAAGTAATGAAGATATCTCTGGCAAATGTGTTTCTATTAAACTGATACCATTAAACTCTGGAACTATATCACAAACTCCTCTGGCTCTGGTTCTAAATTTACCAAAATACTTTATGAATATAATTTGACTGTCCTTTTGGCTTGCCTACATTGAGAGAATGTGCTAATAATGCCAACATGTGCCTTTTCATTTTGCAGAAGTTAAATTTCAATTCTATGTTACCAAATTAGAATTTTTGTTCTTTTTTAAAAATTTAAATAACGGCAAACATTTCCCATAAACTCAAGGACGATTACTGTATGCTTTTAAACAACTGCCAACTGGGGCCGGGCATTGTGGCTCACACCCATAATCCCAGCACTTTGGGAGACTAAAGTGGGTGGGTCGCTTGAACTCAGGAGTTTGAGACCAGCCTGCGCAACATGGTGAGACCCCCCATCTCTATTGAAAATACAAAGAAAATAGCCAGGCATAGTGGTGTCTGCCTGTAGTCCCAGCTAATCGAGAGGCTGACGTGGGAGGATCACTTGAGCCCAGGAGAGCGAGGTTGCAGTGAGCCGAGATCACACTACTGCACTCCAGCCCTGGTGACAGTGAGACCCTGTCTCAAAAATAAAATAATAATAATAAATAAAAATAAAAATAATAATAATAAAAAATAAGTGAAAATAAAAACAAAAATTGCCAGTTAGAATCCACAGACAGAAAATAGATTAATGATGTCACAGGCTGAAGGGAGGGGCACAGGGAGAGTGCCCGTTTAATGGGGTCAGGATTTCTTTTTAAAGCGATGAAGGGCAAAGCATTGGAAATGTAGTGACAGTGAATCAATCTTACCCTTTAACTATGGTTAAAATGGTAATTTTTGTGTTATGTGTATTCTGCCACAATAAAAAAAATGGCAGCGATGTAGGGGCATTACAAAAAATTGCTAATTTGAGGTTTAATATTCTAAGAAATCTGAAAGGAATTATAAAAGGCCTATAATCTTTTATAAGACCAACCAAAATACTTCATACACATGTTCATTATTCCATTTATTAATTCTATTCTGGTTAAATTTTTTTTTTTTTTTGAGATGGAATCTCACTCTGTCGTCCAGGCTGGAATGCAGTGGTGGGGTCGGCTCACTGTAACCTCCGCCTCCCAGGTTCAAGTGATTCTTCTGCTTTAGCCTCCCAAGTAGCTGGGAGTACAGGTGCCCACCACCACGACCAGCTAATTTTTGTATTTTTAGTAGAGATAGGGTTTCGTCATGTTGGCCAGGCTGGTCTTGAACTCCTGACCTCAGGAGATCCACCTGCCTCGGCCTCCCAAAGGGCTGGGATTACAGGCGTTAGCCACAGCGCCTGGCCTATTCTGGTTAAAATTTGACCACTGATTTCTTTGGAGGGGTACAACATAAAGAGTTTCAGGGAGGCCGGATGCAGTGGCTCACGCCTGTAATCCCAGCACTTTGGGAGGCCAAGATGGGCGGATCACGGGGTCGGGAGATTGAGACCATCCTGGCTAACATGGTGAAACCCCAACTCTACTAAAAATACAAAAAATTAACCGGGCCTGGTGGTGGGTGCCTGTAATCCCAGCTACTGGGGAGGCTGAGGCAGGAGAATGGCATGAACCCGGGAGGCAGAGCTTGCAGTGAGCTGAGACTGAAAACAGCACTCTAGCCTGGGTGACAGAGCAAAACTCCATCTCGGAAAAAAAAAAAAAAAAAAAGAAGAGTTTCAGGGAAAATATAATTTACATTTGAGTAAATGTATTGAATATTTTTCTTCTTCCCTCAGATGTTTTCAGGTTTCAGAAACTTGTCTTATAACTTAATCTCATTTGGTAGAAGGTTGTTAGCATAAAGACACTGAGTTTCTTGGCCACAATTCAGAAAAAAAAGTCATCATTATTCTGCATCCTTACAGTTTCGTTATAAAATTGATGAGATATACTCAGTTTTTTCTGTCTGTCTACACCAAGGATAACTGTTACTTGAGCACAAACACAATTGAACAACACATGAAATGAAAATCTGTAATTCCCTTACAGTATCACTGTCACAAGGCTGGAACTGGAAGGGCTGGGGTTTGTGAAATACAGCATTCTCTTGCAAAAACAGTTGAAGATTGTAGTCCCGTACCACCTAAAGAGAAAATAAAATATCTTTAGGTCTTTAATGAGGTTAAAATGTCCAATTACATTATTAAGTTTAAGATTTATTCTGCTGTTTTCTATACAAATGAGAAATCATCCAACACTGTGGTAAGAAAGAAATGATGTTACACATTTTATTTTTCATTTTATGGTTATTATTTATCTGTCCTATTTTCTCAAAAATAAATTTGGAAAGTGATAGTTTAGAAACTAGATCAGATTTGGGAACTGGACAATATACAAAACCTTAAGAAGGCAAGAAGATAGTTTTTACACAAAAATCTATTCTGTGTAATACAGAACAGGGTACACATAAGGAAGCACATTGGTCTTTTCCATCTCTCCCAGCTCTAAAATTTTATGGGCCTCTTAAAGTCTGTTTCATGGCCATTGCCATCCACTAGGAAACTGCCAGATAATCCTATCCACAGCACCAAATAGTGTTTGTAGAGTATTTCTCAGCACCTTCTTGAGGAGGTTACACACTAATTACCATCTTACAGCATATCAAGAAGACAGGCTAGAAAGGAATTTCCTTTTCTTTTCTTTTTTTTGAGATGGCGTCTTGCTGTGTTGCCTGGGCTGAAGTACAGTGGAGCAACCTCAGCTCACCACAAGCTCTGCCTCCCAGGTTCATGCCATTCTCCTGCCTCAGCCTCCCGAGTAGCTGGGACTACAGGCACCTGCCACTGCGCCCTGATAATTTTTTTGTACTTTTTTAGTAGAGACAGGGTTTCACCGTGTTAGCCAGTGTGGTCTCGATCTCCTGACCTCGTGATCCGCCCACTTCGGCCTCCCAAAGTGTTGGGATTACAGGCGTGAGCCACTGTGCCCAGCCTGGAATTTCTATAAAAGAAGAATTCTGATACACAGAAAGCAGAAGAACAAATAGCACAGAAAGGCAGCCATCTGAAAAAAATTCATTGTATTTACATACCTTGGGAAAGAGTGGAAATCGGCATCTGATGGGGCACCCCACTTTCTATTTTGCTAACACATCGCTTACCCCTTACTTATCTTTCATTTGCAGTATATTATAGCCCATTAGCACCTCTGCTAGAAGATGGGCAGAAGAAGAAAAAAAAAGTTCAAAGTAACTCTGTAGCTCTAATTTAGTAGTCCTGGGAAAAGGGATAATTGAGGAGATACAAAAAATAGTAGGTGTATATTGCATTTTGTTTACCAGTGCAATCCCAGTTCTCTATTGCTTCCCACCCCCTCACTCTACCAACCATTTATTGAGAGAGTTTACCAGGTCCAACATGAAACCCAGGGATGAGGGGGATATATAGATGAATACGATGAACAAACAAGGTTAGTATCTTCAAAGAATTTATAATATGGAAACTGGGTGAACCAAACAGACTACATAATTAAAATACACCATGGAGTGTGTAGAGGGTATGGGAAGAGAACAAGGTGATATTTAATCCAGGCCAATGATGGGGTGAGATGAGGTGAGGAGTTGTTAGAATATGGTCTGGGAAGGCTGGCTGAATAAACATATTCTCAAAGAGAAATGTACTTTGTTCTCTTCTTGGATTCCAGTTTTAAGCTAGAATAGCTGTGAAAGCTCATTACACAGCCCTCAGAGCCTCTCTAATCACCATGCAGAAAAGTTAAGAGGATCACCTCTCTAGCTGCCAAACCTGTCCTCAAGCACTATTAATCTTTTTGTTTTGTTTCTCTTGAGGAGGAGGTTTCAACCTTTTAAATTTTAAACTCTTTATTACGGAAAATTTCAAATACACATGTAAGTAAAGACAACAGTAGAATGTATCCTCATGTCTTCATCACCCCGTTTCCAAAACATCCCCTTATGACCAATATTCTTTCATCTTAAGCCCATCTACCTCTTCCACCCCTAATTATATTGAAACAAGTTCCAGACGTATCATTTAATTTATAAATATTTCAGTACATCTAAAAGATAAGGATTCTTTTAAGAAAATATATCCACATTACAATTTACAGTAAGTACTTATAAAGCAACAAGTTCTCAAATTTCCCTGATTGTTTCCTTTTTTACAAAAAAGTTTTACAAATCAGGATACAAATATAGCCCCCACAGTGCAACTGCACAATGCTGTTTAGGTTTCCTTTCCTCTACACATTTCTTCATCTATCTCTCCTTTTCTCCCTCTTGCAATTTAATTGTTGAAGAAACTGGGTTTTTGTTCTGTAGAGTTTCCTGCAGTCTGGGAAAAAAATGACAAAGATGTAATTTTTATTACATCCTTGTAGCATTCTGTTTCCAGTATTTCCTATACATTGGAATGGGTGTTTTTTGTCTTGTTTATTTATTTATTTTCTTGAGAAGGTAACATTTACTTCCATCAGGAGGCTTGCTTCTTTTTACAAACAGCTGTAGTGGGCTGAATGGTAGCCTCTCAAAAGATATGTTCATGTCCTAATTCCCAAAACCTGTGAATGTTACTTCATTTGGCAAAAGTGGCTTTGTAGAAGTCCAAGATCGAGTGTTGACAGGTTTGATTTCTTCTGAGGGTAATTATTGTCAGCTTGTAGTTGGCCATTTTCTTCTGGTATCTTCATGTGATTTTCTCCCTGTGCCTGTTTGTGTCCCATTCTCCTTTTTTTCAAAAAGTTTTAACTTTTAATTTTTGTGGGTATATAGTAGGTATTTATATTTATGGGGTACATAAGATATTTTGATACAGGACTACAATGTATAATAATCATTTCAAGGTAAATGGGGTATCCACCACCTCAAGCATTTATCCTTTGTATTACAAACAATCCAATTATACTTTTTTATTTTTATTATACTTTAAGTTCTAGGGTACATGTGTACAACGTACAGGTTTGTTACATAGGTATACATGTGCCATGTTGGTTTCCTGCACCCATCAACTCATCATTTACATTAGGAGTTTCTCCTAATGCTATCCCTCCCCTAGCCCCCAACCCCAACAAGCCCCAGTGTTTGATGTTCCCTACCCTATGTCCATGTGTTCTCATTGTTTGGCTCCCACCTATGAGTGAGAACATGCAGTGTTTGGTTTTCTGTCCTTGTGATAGTTTGCTTAGAATGATGGTTTCCAGCTTCATCCATGTCCCTGCAAAGGACTTGAACTCACCCTTTTTAATGGCTGCATAGTATTCCATGGTGTATATGTGCCACATTTTCTTAATCCACTCTATCACTGATGGACATTTGGGTTGGTTCCAGGTCTTTGCTATTGTGAATAGTGCTGCAATAAACATATGTGTGCATGTGTCTTTATAGTAGAATGATTTATAATCCTTTGGGTATATACCCAGTAATGGGATTGCTGGGTCAAATGGTATTTCTAGTTCTAGATCCTTGAGGAGTTGCCACACTGTCTTCCACAATGGTTGAACTAATTTACGCTCCCACCAACAGTGTAAAAGCATTCCTATTTCTCCACATCCTCTCCAGCATCTGTTGTTTCCTGACTTTTTAATGATTGCCATTCTGTTGTGAGATAGTATCTCATTGTGGTTTTGATTTGCATTTCACTGACGATCAGTGATGATGAACATTTTTTCATATGTCTGTTGGCTGCATAAATGTCTTCTTTTAAGAAGTGTCTGTTCATATCCTTTGCCAACTTTTTAATGGGGTTGTTTTTTTCTTGAAAATTTGTTTAAGTTCTTTGTAGATTCTGGATACTAGCCGTTTGTCAGATGGGTAGATTGCAAAGATTTTCTCCCATTCAGTAGGTTGCCTGTTCACTCTGATGATAGTTTCTTTTGCTATGCAGAAGCTCTTTAGTTTAATTAGATCCTATTTGTCTATTTTGGCTTTTGTTGCCATTGCTTTTGGTGTTTTAGTCATGAAGTCTTTGCCCATGCCTATGTCCTGAAGGGTATTGCCTAGGTTTTCTTCTAGGGTTTTTATGGTGTTAGGTCTTAGATTTAAGTCTTTAATCCATCTTGAGTTAATTTTTGTATAAGGTATAAGGAAGGGATCCAATTTAAGCTTTCTACAAATAGCTAGCCAGTTTTCCCAGCACCATTTATTAAATAAGGAATCCTTTCTCCATTGCTTGTTTTTGTCAGGTTTATCAAAGGTCAGATGGTTGTAGGTGTGTGGTGTTATTTCTGAGGCCTTTCTTCTGTTCCACTGGTCTACATATCTGTTTTGGTACCAGTAGCGTGCTGTTTTGGTTACTGTAGCCTTGTAGTATAGTTTGAAGTCAGGTAGCACGATGCCTCCAGCTTTGTTCTTTTTGCTTAGGATTATCTTGGCTATGCAGGCTCTTTTTTGGTTCCATATGAACTTTAAAGTAGTTTTTTCCAATTCTGTGAAAAAGTCAGTGGTAGCTTGATGGGGATAGCAATGAATCCATAAATTACCTTGGGCAGTATGGCCATTTTCACGATATTGATTCCATTTGTTTGTGTCCTCTTTTATTTCGCTGAGCAGTGGTCTGTAGTTCTTGAAGAGGTCCTTCACATCCCTTGTAAGTTGGATTCCTAGGTGTTTTTTTTTTTTTTTTTTTGAGGCGGAGTCTCGCTCTGTCGCCCGGACTGGAGTGCAGTGGCCGGATCTCAGCTCACTGCAAGCTCCGCCTCCCGGGTTTCCGCATTCTCCTGCCTCAGCCTCCGAGTAGCTGGGACTACAGGCGCCCGCCACCTCGCCCGGCTAGTTTTTGTATTTTTTAGTAGAGACGGGGTTTCACCGTATTAGCCAGGATGGTCTCGATCTCCTGACCTCGTGATCCGCCCGTCTCGGCCTCCCAAAGTGCTGGGATTACAGGCTTGAGCCACCGCGCCCGGCCGATTCCTAGGTGTTTTATTTGCTTTGTAGTAATTGTGAATGGGAGTTCACTTATGATTTGGCTGTCTGTCTATTATTGGTGGAATGCCTGTGATTTCTGCACATTAATTTTGGATCCTGACACTTTGCTGAAGTTGCTCATCAGCTTAAGGAGATTTTGGGCTGAGACAATGGAGTTTTCTAAATATATAATCATGTCATCTGCAAACAGACACAATTTGACTCCCTCTTTTCCTAATTGACTACCCTTTCTTTCTCTTGCCTGATTGACCTAGCCAGAACTTCCAACACTATGTTGAATACAAGTGGTGAGAGTGGGTATCCTTGTCTTGTGCCAGTTTTCAAAGGGAATGCTTCCAGTTTTTGCCCATTCAGTATAATATTGGCTGTGAGTCTGTCATAAATAGCTCTTATTATTTTGAGATACGTTCCATCAATATCTAGTTTATTGAGAGTTTTTAGCATGAAGGGCTGTTGAATTTTGTTGAAGTCCTTTTCTACATCTATTGAAATAATCATGTGTTTTTGTTTTTTTTTGAGATGGAGTCTCACTCTGTCGCCCAGGCTGGAGTGCAGTGGTGCGATCTCGGTTCACTGCAAGCTCCAACTCCCGGGTTCACGCCATTCTCCTGCCTCAGCCTCCCGAGTAGCTGGGACTACAGGTGCCTGCCACCATGCCTGGCTAATTTTTTGTATTTCTAGTAGAGATGGGGTTTCACCGTGTTAGCCAGGATGGTCTCGATCTCCTGACCTCATGACCGCCTTGGCCTCCAAAAGTGCTGGGATTATAGGCGTGAGCCACCGTGCCTGGCCGGTTTTGTTATTTTTAAATGTATAATAAACTATTGTTGATGTGGTCACCTTATTGTGTCATCGAATACTAGATCTTATTCATTCTATCTAACTATATTTTTTGTACCCATTAACCATCCTGGCTCCCCCGACACCTGACTACCCTTCCCAGACTCTGGTAAACATTCTTCTACTCTTTATCTTCATGAGTTCAATTTGTTTTACTTTTTCAACTTTCACAAATAAGTGAGAACACATGAAATTTGTCTTTCTGTGCCTAGTTTATTTCACTTAACATAGTGACCTCTGGTTTTATCTATGTTGTTGTAAATGACAGGATCTCATTCTTTTTCATGGCTGAATAATACTCCATTGTGTATATATACCAAATTTTCTTTACCTGTTCATCTGCTAATGGACACTTAGGTTGCTTCCAAATCTTGGCTATTGTGAATAGTGCTGCAATCAACATGAGAGTGCAGATATCTCTTTGATATATTGATTTCCTTTCTTTTGGGTGTATACCTAGCAGTGAGATTGCTGAATCATATGGAAGTTCTATTTTTAGTTGTTGATGAACTGCCAAACTGTTTTCCATAGTGGTTGTACTAATTTACATTCCCAGCAACAGTTTACAAGGGCTCCCTTTTCTCCGAATCCTCACCAGCATCTGTGTTACTGCCTGTCTTTTGGATAAAAGCCACTTGAACTAGGGTGATATAATATCTTACTGTAGTTTTGACTTGCATTTCTCGGATGATCAATGATGTTGAGTACCTTTTCATATGCCTGTCTGCCATTTATTTTTATTATTATTTTTTGAGACAGGGTCTCACCCAGGCTAGAGTGCAGTGGCGCAATCTCACCTCACTGCACCCTCTGCCTCCCTGGCTGAAGAGATCCTCCCACATCAGCCTCCTACAGACATATGCCACATGCCCTGCTATAGTTTTGTATTTTTTGTAGAGATGGGGTTTCACCATGTTGTCCAGGCTGGTCTCTAACTCCTGGGCTCAAGCGATCTGCCCACCTTGGCATCCCACAGTGTGGGATTACAGGCATGAGCCATTGTACCTTGCCCTGTCTGCTATTTATATGTCTTTTTTTGAGAAATGTCTATTCAGATCTTTTGCCTATTTTTAAATTGAATTATTAAATTTTTTCCTATAGAGTTATTTGAGCTCCTTATATATTCTCATTATTAATCCTTTGTTAGATGGATATTTTGCAAATATTTCCTCCCATTCTGTGGGTTGTTGCTTCACTTTGTTGACTGTTTCCTTTGCTGTGCAGAAACTTTTTAACTTGATGTGATCCCACTTGTCCATTTTTGCTTTGGTTGCCTGTGTTTGCAGGGTATTACTCAAGAAATCTTTGCCTAGTCTTATGTCTTAGAGAGTTTCCTAATGTTTTCTTTTAGTAGTTTCATAGTTTGAGGTCTTAGATTTAAGTCTTTAATCTACTTTGATTTAATTTTTGTATATGGCAAGAGATAGGGGTCTTAATTCTTCTGCATATGAATACAAATATCCAGTTTCTCCAGCATCATTTATTAAAGTGATTGTCCTTTCTCCAATGTATGTTCTTCGCAACTTTGTCAAAAATGAGTTCACTGCAGATAGGTGGATTTGACTCTGGGTTCTCTATTCTGTTCCACTGGTATTTGCTTTTATGCCAGTACCATGCTGTTTTGGTTACTATAGCTTTGGAGTATAATTAGAAGTCACACAATAGGATTCCTTCAGTTTTGTTCTTTTTGTTCAGGATAGCTGGAAAGCTCTGGTTATTCTGGGTCTTTTGTGGTTCTATAAAAATTTTAGGATTTTTTTTCTATTTCCATGAAGAATGCCACTGGTATTTTGATAGAGACTGCACTGAATCTGTAGATTGCTTTGGGCTGTATAGACATTTTAAGAATATTGATTCTCCCAATCCAACAACATGGAATATCTTTCCATTTGTTTGTGTCCTCTTCAATTTATTCCTTCCTTCCTTCCTTCCTTCCCTCCCTCCCTCCCCCACACCCTTCCTTCCTTTTTTTTTTTTTTGACGGAGTTTTGTTTCGCTTTTGTTGCCTAGGCTGGAGTATAGTGGCATGATCCTGGCTCACTGCAACCTCCATCTCTTGAATTCAAGTGATTCTCCTGTCTCAGCCTCCTAATTTCTGTCACTGTAAGAGATCTTTCACTTCTTTGGTTAATTCCTATGTATTTTAATGTATTTGTAGCTACTGTAAATGACATTGCTTTCTTAATTTATTTTTCAGAATCTTGCTGCTGGCATATAGAAATGCTACTGATTTTTGAATGTTGATTTTGTATCCTGCAACTTTACTAAAAGTGTTTATCAGTTTGAATATTTTGGTGGAGTCTTCAGGTTTTTCAAAATATAAGCCTATATCATCTGCAAAGAAGAATAATTTGACTTCTTCCTTTCCACTTTGGATGCTCTTTCTTTCTTTCATCTGACTGCCGTAGCTAGGACTTCTAGTATTATGCTGAACAACAGTGGTAAAAGTGGGCATCCTTGTCATGTTCCAGATCTTAGAGGAAAGGCATTCAGTTTTTTTCCATTCAGTATGATACTCATCGTGGGTCTGCTATACATGGCTTTTATTGTGTTGAGATATGTTCCCTCCAAACCCAACTTATTGAAGGGTTTTATCATAAGGGAATGTTAAATTTTATCAAACGTTTTTTCAGCATCAATTGAAATGATCATACAGTTTTTGCCCTTCATTCTGTTGAAACGATATACCATGCACAGTGATGTGTGTATATTGAACCATCCTTGCATTCTTGGGATACATTCCACTTGGTCATAATGAATAATCTTTTTAATGCGTTGTTGAATTCAGTTTGCTAGTATTTTGTTGAGGATTTTTGCATTAATGTTCATCAGGGATACTGGCTTGGTTTTATTCTTTGATGTGTCTTTGTCTGATGTTGGTATCAGGGTAATGCTGGCCTCAGAGAATGAGATGGGAAGTATTCCCTCTTCCTCTATTTTTTGGAATTGTTTGAGTAAAATTGGTATTAGTTCTTCTTTAAATATTTGGTAAAATTTTGCCACAAAGCCACCCAGTCCCAGTTTTTTCCTTGCTCAGAGACTTTCTATTACAGCTTTGATTTTGTTACTTGTTTTTTCGTCTCTTCAGGTTTTGAATTTCTTCATCGCTCGATCTTGGTAGGTATATTAGTCCATTCTCACAATGCTATAATGAACTACCTGAGACTGGGTAATTTACAAAGAAAAGCAGTTTAATTGACCAATGGTTCTGCAGGCTGTAAAGGAAGCATGGCTGTGGAGGCTTCCAGAAACTTACAATTATGGCAGAAGGCAAAAGGGAAGCAGCTTCATCTTACATGGCAGGAGCAGGAGGAAAAGAGAGAAGGGGGAGGTGCTACACACTTTTAAACAACCAGATCTCGTGAGGACTCACTCACTACCAAGAGAACAGCAAGGGGGAAGTCCACCCCTGTGATCCAATTACCTCCCACTGGCCCCTCCTCCAACATTGGGGATTATTATAATTTGATGAGATTTGGGTGGGGACACAAATCCAAACCACATTGGTAAGTTGCATGCATCCAGGAATTTATCCTTTTTTTTTTTTGAGACAGAGTCTCGGTCTGTTGCCCAGGATAAAGTGCAGCAGTGCAATCTTGGCTCACTGCAACCTCTGCCTTCCTGGATCAAATGATTCTCACACCTCAGCCTCCTGAGCAGCTGTGATTTCAGGCATGTGCCACTACACTCGGATAATTTTTGTATAGTAGAGACAGGGTTTTGCCATGTTAGCCAGGCTGATCTCAAACTCCTGGCCTCAAGTGATCCACCCACCTTGGCCTCCTAAAGTGCTGTGACTACATGTGTGAGCCATCGCACCCAGCCCTATTTATCCATTTCTTCTGAGTTTTCCAATTTATTGGCATGTATTGTTCATAGTAGCCTCTAATGATCCTCTGAATTTCTATGGTATTGGTTGTAATGTCTCCTTTTTCACTTCTGATTTTATTTATTTGGTTATTCTCTCTTTTTTTCCTCACTAGTCTGGCTAAAGGTTTGCTGATTTTCAACAGTCAAACCGAGAGCCAAATCACGAATGGACTCCCTTTCACAACTGACATACAAACAAACAAACAAACAAAAAAACCCAAAAAACAAAAACCTAGAAATACAGCTAACGAGGGAAGTGAAGGACCTCTAAAAGGAGAACTACAAATCACTGCTGCTCAAATAAATTAGAGATGATACAAACAAATGAAAAAACATTCTATGCTCATGGATAGGAAGAATCAATATCATAAAAATGGCCATACTGCCCTAAGCTATTTATTTATTTATCTATTTCAGAAGGAGTCTCACTCTGTTACCCAGGCTAGAGTGCAGTGGCACAATCTCAGCTCGCTGCAACCTGCGCTTCCTGGGTTCAAGTGATTCTCCTGCCTCAGTCTCCTGAGTAGCTGGGACTACTTACAGGCATGTGCCACCACCATGCCCGACTAATTTTTGTATTTTTAGTAGAGATGGGGTTTCACCATGTTGGCCAGGCTGATCTTGAACTCCTGACCTCAAGTGATCTGTCCACCTTGGCCTCCCAAAGTGCTGGGATTACAGGTGTTTAATGCTATTCCCATTAAACTACCATCGACGTTCTTTGCAGAACTAGAAAAAACTATTTTAAAATTCATATGAAACCAAAAAAGAGTCTAAATAGCCAAGGCACTCCTAACCAAAAAGAACAAAGCTAGAGGCATCACACTACTCAACTTCAAACTATAACACAGGGCCATAGCAACCAAACAGCATGGTACTAGTACAAGATCAGACACATAGACCAATGAAACAGAACAGAGAACCCAGAAATAAGACTGCACCCCTAAAACCACCTAATCTTCAACAAACCTGACAAAAAGCAATGGGGAAAGGATTCCCTATTTAATAAATGGTGCTGGGATAACTGGCTAGCCATATGCAGAAAATTGAAACTGGACCCCTTCCTTACACAACATACAAAAGTTAACTCAAGATGGACTAAAGACTTAAATGTAAAACTCAAAACTATAAAAACCCTAGAGGAAAACCTAGGCAATACCATTCAGGACATAGGCATGGGCAAAGATTTCATGATGAAGATGCCTAAAGCAATTGCAGCAGAAGCAAAAATTGACAAATGGGATCTAATAAAACTTAAGAGCTTCTGCACAGCAAAATAAACTATCAACAGAGTAAAAATGCATCCTACAGAATGGGAATTTTTTTTTTTTTTTCAAACTAAGCATCTGACAAAGGTCTAATACCCAGCATCTATAAGGAACTTAAACAAGTTTACAAGAAAGGACATTCAAAAGTGGGCAAAGGACATGAAAAAGTGGGCAAAGGACATGAACAGACACTTTTGAAAATAAGACATACATACAGCCAGCAATCATATGAAAAAAACTCAACATCACTGATCATTACAGAAATGCAAATCAAAACCACAATGAGATACCATCTCACACCAATAAGAATGGCCATTAATAAAAAATTAAAAAACAAGGGATGCTGTCAAAGTTGTGGAGAAAAAGGAACACTTTTGCACTGTTGGTGGGAGTGTAAATTAGTTCAACCTTCGTGGAAGACAAGGTGGCAATTCCTCAAAGACCTAGAGACAGAAAAACCATTTGACCCAGCAATTCCATTACTGAGTATATCCCCAAAGGAATATAAATTGTTCTGTTATAAAGACATATGCCTGCTTATGTTCATTGCAGCACCATTCACAATAGCAGAGACATGGAATAAACCTAAATGCCCGCCAATGATAGACTGGATATAGAAAATGTGGTACATGGCCGGGTGTGGTGGTACATGGCCGGGCGTGGTGGCTCATGCCTGTAATCCCAGCACTTTGGCCAAGGTGGGTGGATAACCTGAGGTCAGGAGTTTGAAACCAGCCTGGCCAACAAGGCAAAACCCCATCTCTACAAAAATACAAAAATTAGCCGGGTGCAGTGGTGGGCGCCTATAATCCCAGCTACTTGGGAGGCTGAGGCAGGAGAATCGCTTGAACCCGGGAGGCGGAGGTTGCACTGAGCCAAGATCATGCCATTGCACTCCAGCCTGGGTGACAGAGCAAGACTCTGGCTCAAAAACAAAAAGCAAAAAACAAAAAAAAAAAAAGAAAAGAAAATGTGGTACATATACACCACAGAACACTATGCAGCCATAAAAAAAGAATGAGATCATGTCTTTTGCAGGAACATAAATGGAGCTGGAGGCCATTATCCTTAGCAAACTAAAGTAGAACCAGAAAAGCAAATACCACATGTTTTCATTTATAAGTGGGAGCTAAATTATGAGAACACATGGGAACAATGCACACTGGGGCCTACCAGAGGGTGGAGGGTGGAGGGTGGGAGGAGGGAGAGAATCAGGAAAAATAACTAATGGGTGCTAGGCTTAATATGTGGGTGATGAAATAATGTGTACCAAACCCTCCATGACACAAGTTTACCTAGTAATCTGCACATCCTGCACATGTACCCCTGAAATTAAAATTAAAGGGAAAAAAAGGTTTATCAATTTTGTTAATCTTTTCAAAAAACTAGCTTTTCATTTCATTGGCCTTTTGGTACACAACTTTTGTTTTTTGTTTTTTTTTAAAGAGACAAGGTCTCGCACTGTCGCCCAGGCTGGAGTATAGTAGCATGATCATAGCCTGCTGTAGCCTCCAATTCCTGGGCTCAAGTAATTCTTCCACCTTGGCCTCCCGAGTAGCGGGGACAACAGGTATGCACCACCACGCCTGGCTAATTTTTAAAATTTTTTTGTAGAGATAGGGTCTTGCTATGTTGCCTAGGCTGCTCTTGAACTCCTTACCTCAAGCAATCCCCCCACCTTGGCCTTCCAAAGTATTGTATTTTTAGTAGAGATGGGGTTTCACCATGTTGGCCAGGCTGATCTTGAACTCCTGACCTCAAGTGATCTGTCCACCTTGGCCTCCCAAAGTATTGGGATTACAAGCATCAGCCACTGTGCCCAGCTTCCTTTGTTCACTTTTAAATTGGGTTGTCTCTGATGTTGACTTGTAAGAGTTCTTTGTATATTCTGAATATGAAATTTTTATCAGACAGGTGATGTGCAAATATCTTCTCTCATCATTTGGGTTGATTTCACATTCTTAATAATATCCTTTGATGCACAAAAGGATTTTAATTTGATACAGTCTAATTATCAATGTTTTCTTTTGTTACTTGTGCTTTCAATGTCAAATCTGAGAACGCACTGCCAAATCAAGGTCATAAAGATCTACCTCTATGTCTTCTCTTATAGGTTAGATCATTGATCCATTTTGAGTTAATTTTGTGAGGTAAGGGTTCACAACTTCATTGAACTTCATTCTTTTTTTTTTTGAAACAGTCTTGCTCTGTCGCCCAGGCTGGAGTGCAGTGGTACGATCTCAGCTCACTGCAACCTCCACCTTTTGGGTTCAAGTGATTCTCCTGCCTCAGCCTCCCAAGCAGCTAGGACTACAGGTGCCCACCACCACGCCCAGCCAATTTTTGTATTTTTAGTAGAGACAGGGTTTCACCATATTGGCCAGGCTGGTCTCAAACTCCTGATCTCATGATCCACCCACCTCGGCCTCTCAAAGTGTTGGGATTACAGGTGTGAGCCACCACGCCTGGCCTGAACTTCATTCTTTTGCATGTGGCTATCCAGCAGTCCCAAAACCTTTTTCTGAAGAGAATATTCTTTCTCTACTGAATAGTCATGGCACCTTTGTTGCAAATCAATTGACCATAGATGTTCAGGTTTATTTCTGAACTCTCAATTCTATTTCATTGGTCTATATGTCTATACTTATGTCCATATCACACTATCTTTACTACTGTAACTTTATAGTAAGTTATGAAATTGGGAAGCGTGAGTCCTCCCAACTTTATTTTTCCTTTTCAACATTGTTTAGACTATTCATGGTCCCTTGTAGTTCCATATTAATTCGAGGATTGGGCTGGGTGCAGTGGCTCACGCCTGTAATCCCAGCACTTTGGCAGACCAAGGTGGGCGGATCACTTGACATCAGGAGTTCAAGACCAGCCTGGCTAACACGATGAAACCCCATCTTGACTAAAAATACAAAAAAATTAGGCAGGCGTGGTCGCATATGCCTGTAATTCTAGCTACTTGGGAGGCTGAGGCAGGAGAATCGCTTGAACCCGGGAGGTCCTGGAGGTTGCAGTGAGCTGAGCTTGTGTCTAGCCTAGGTGACACAGTCAGACCCTGTCTCAAATTAAAAAAAAAAAAAAAAATTAAGGACTGGCTTTTCCATTTCTGCAAAAAAGGCCATTGGAATTTTGATTGGGACTACATTGAATCTGTAGATCATTTTGGGGAATATTACAATATTAGCAACATAAAATCTCCCAATCCATGAACATTTATTATATGCATTTATATCTTTTATTTCTTTCAGCAATGTTTTAGTTTTCAATGTACAGGTCTTTAACTCCTTTGGTTAAATTTATTCCTAGACAGTTTATTATTTGAGTATTATTGTAGTTGGAATTATTTTCTTAACTTTCTTTTTGGATCATTCATTGATGGAATATAGAGATGCAACTGATTTTTGTGTTTTTATCTTATATGTTGCTAAGTGTATTAAGTCTATTAGTGTTTTTTTAATGGATTCTCTGAGAGTTTATAAATATAATCATGTCATCTGCAAAGAGAGGTAATTTTAATTCTTCTTTTTCAATTTGGATGCCTTTTATTTCTTTTTCTCACTGAATTGCTCTGGCTAGGACTTCCAGTACAATGGTTAATAGCAGTGGTGAAAATGGGTATCCTTGTCTTGTTCCTGATACCAGTAGGGGAAACTTTCAGTCTTTCATTATTGAATACGATATTGGTTGTGGGGTTTTCACAAATGCTATTCTCTTATATAAGTTCCCTTCTATTCTAGTTTGCTGAGTGCTTATCCCAAAAAAGTACTGAATTTTGTCAAGTCTTTTTCTGTGTCTATTGAAATGATCATGAAGTTTTTTCCTTCCTTTTGTCTACTTTTTTTGGGTTAGACTTCAAAGTATTAAGAACAGTAACACTAGACAATTTAATTTTCAAATAAATGTAGAATAAATAAAATTGTTTCTGAAAATAACAATTTTCAGAAAATTGTTATTTTCTGAATTCTTTTTTAAAATTTATTTTCTGAATTCTTAAATGAACTTTGTTATTAATTGGTTTCCTTATCAAGACAAAAAGCAAGCACACACAAAAAGATTATAAAGGCCAGTAGAGCTATCTTTGGAGTTACTATCCTAGAGAAAATACCTATGACAACATCTGCTTCAGTTACATATACAAAGCATTTCATAAAATATTAAGAAGAAAAGCAAGCTTCATAAATAATTAAAGTTTAACAAAAGCTCCTAGGGCCATCTGTTCCCATTTAGGGGATGAATAATATAGAAAGCACTTTAACATTTAGAGTATGTTGGATGAATTACCACCAAAATATCTTTGGGAATATGTCACATTTTGAACAAGGTAATAATGATATAAAATAAAAAAATCTAAAAAGTGTCAAACTTCCCTTTAGGTTGCTTTCAGCAGCATAGCAACAGTAGCATAACAAGCTCTTCATAACAGAAAAGCACATGGCATAAAATTTGTAGGCCTCCTCCGGTACAAGTCAGAACAAAAGGGCACATCTCCTAGACACATTATTCTTATTAAATTTTTATTCCTACCACTTTCAACTTAAATGTAAGAGCATCTCATTTATTTCTCATTTCTGGGGAGTGAGACACTTATATGAGTGAATGCAGAAAATGAAAGTTTATCTCTTTATGTGTCCAAACTAGTTCATAAATTCTTAATTCATTTTCTATTAAAATAATACAAGCTAAAGAGAATATAGTAGAAGAGCATGGAAAGCACTATGTGTGAGTGTGTAACCTCAGGCCAAGCCACATAAACTTCCAATTTCCTCCATATAAAATGAACATGGTAATGGCAACCTCATGGGATTCAAAATATACCCCATGCTAAAAGTCTTAAATTGTTAAGTGTGTGTGAAATATTAGCTATCTGTTATGACTATGTTTCCTGTTTTATAAACTAAGGGTAGTGTATCCAGTCCAACTTATTCTTGGAAAAAAACATTTCAAAGAATTTTGCTAGAAGATAACCTCTCTGATAAAATTAGAATAAATGTAATTGGATTAAAAATACAATTTATAATAAAATTAGAAATAAAAATGTCACCCTACCACATATTCCAACTAAATGGAAACTGCAAAACTCATTTCTAAATAATCATGGGTTAATAAGGAGAAAAAAACAGAAATAATAACAAAAGCCCTATATATCACAGAATGCAGTTCAAGCAGAAAAGCACTTTTTTTTTAAGCTTTAAACAAATTTACTTAAAAACAAGAAAGGCTAAAAATATAGGATCTAAATAGAAAAAGAAGTTTGAGAAAGAACAATAACATAAACTGTAAGAAAGTAGAAAGAAATAATGAATATAAAGGCAAAAATTAAGGAAATAGAAACAACACTGAGAAGCAGAATAAAGGTCATTTTATCTGGTTCTTGGCAAAGATTAATAAAATAGACCAGTGAGTCTGATCAAAATAAGATAGACAGCATAAACAATATTAAAAACAAAAACAGAGACAATTCTAGAAGCAAACAAGTTTATGACATCAAATCTGATAAATGAAATGGACAATTGTCTAGGAAAATTGGACATTTTAATGAAATGGATAATGGTCTAGGAAAATGTAAGTTACCCAAATATACTGAAAAAGAAACAGAAAACCTAAATGGACAAATAAACATAAAACATTTAATCACGGCTGGGCATGGTGGCTCATGCCTGTAATCCCAGCACTTTGGGAGGTGAGGAGGGTGGACCAATTGAGGCCAGGACTTCAAAACCAGCCTGACCAATATGGTGAAACCTTGTCTCTACTAAAAATAACAACAATAACAACAATAACAAAATTGTTCACTAGTCAAAAATCAACCACTTTATAGAGGGAACAAAGATAAGATGTTTTTCATAGACTTTTCCCCCAACATTCTTTTCTGAAGAATTCAAATATATATGCATTAAAATCAAACAAATTATACAGTAAATACTTATATACATACCATATAGATTCTTCAATTAACATTTTACATTTTCCTTTTTTTCTTAGATTTTGGGGGATAACAATATAAGAAAACAGATACATGACAGGACTTCAAAGCACCAAGCTAATGATTTTTGTATTTCCATATCAACCTAGCATTTTTAACACTTTTCTAAACACAGAATTGAGAGCTCTGGTACAGTGAAAACAAGAATATATACACAAGAGGCATTCAGGATGAAGAGTCTGTGCTTTTCCTTCCTGTCTTTGGACACTGTCATGTGAAAATGGATATCCTGATCCCTCTCCTAAAAGTATTAGCCAGTCCTCACTCTCCCTGACAAAAAAAAAAAAAAAAAAGAACTGGATCTTTTAAAGTAGCAGCTATGAAATGCATATTTTAAAAAAATGCATTCCTTTAGTCAGGAAACATTTATTGTGCATTTAATTTGTCAGATAAAAAACATTTACTAACCACAGGAACAATTTATCTTCCAATGGATAGTTTCACAACTGCAAAACATTTTAATCTATCAAATCTTGAAGAAAAGTCATTACATTTATTTTCTCTGCATACAATGTGACATGTCAGCAAACTTGATGGATCTCAACACTTTTAAATGAAAAGACTGCTGTCAAGGAATTACAGCATATAGATAATAGGGCTTAATTTGAAAAAAAAAAAAAACGAACAAGCCAAGACATTGTTTTATTTTTTTGTTTTTTTTTTTGCTTTTTTTTTTTTTTTTTTTTTTTGCGACGGAGTCTCGCTCTGCCGCCCGGCCTGGAGTGCAGTGGAGGGATCTCAGCTCACTGCAAGCTCCGCCTCCCGGGTTCACGCCATTCTCCTGCCTCAGCCTCCCGAGTAGCTGGGACTACAGGCGCCCGCCACCACGCCCGGCTAGTTTTTTGTATTTTTTAGTAGAGACGGGGTTTCACCGTGTTAGCCAGGATGGTCTCGATCTCCTGACCTCGTGATCCACCCGTCTCGGCCTCCCAAAGTGCTGGGATTACAGGCTTGAGCCACCGCGCCCGGCCGACATTGTTGTTTTTATAACAATTACAAAATGCTCCTTTTCCCTTTGTGCTCTTTTAATACTCTGTTGTTTTTATAACAATTACAAAACGCTCCTTTTCCCTTTGTGCTCTTTTAATACTCTTTGTACTGACACATGACCTGTTGTTTCCCCCATGTGAGCAGAGTGCATTTAAACTTTGAGCACAATATAAAACGTTTAAACGGCCGGGCGCGGTGGCTCAAGCCTGTAATCTCAGCACTTTGGGAGGCCGAGACGGGCAGATCACGAGGTCAGGAGTTCGAGACCATCCTGGCTAACACGGTGAAACCCCGTCTCTACTAAAAAATACAAAAAGCTAGCCAGGCGAGGTGGCTGGCGCCTGTAGTCCCAGCTACTCGGGAGGCTGAGGCAGGAGAATGGCGTAAACCCGGGAGGCGGAGCTTGCAGTGAGCTGAGATCCGGCCACTGCACTCCAGTCCGGGTGACAGAGCGAGACTCCGTCTCAAAAAATAAAAAATAAAAAATAAATAAATAAATAAAACGTTTAAACCCTTCTCAAAGGCAATGCACATGGCAATGGGCCAATGTTCTAAGCTACCTTGTATCATCACCTCTCTTTTTGCCCTTGGTGCCATCTTCACCAACTCATCACCAAGGAGAACAGAATCTCCTCCAACTTTGTTAGAAGGAATGCTGTTACCAGGAAATTTGTCTGTTAATGCATTCTTCTAATATCACTGGTACCTTCATTTTCTTTGTATGCAGAAATACTTTAGCTCTTAAGTTGGATAACACTACACATTGCACTAAAGGTAACTTACCTTGCTGGAGTTTTCTAATAAAAACTGGAACGTGTTCTGCACAGCTTGACATGTTTCTAGCTCAGTACGGCTGAAGGCTATTAAATAATCCTTGAGATGATCATACACATTTCCATCAAGAGCCTGTAATAGAGGAGTAAATAAAAGCAAAAAAAATTATAGTAAAGCTTTGACACATGATACCTTCTGTCTATGAGAAAAGTAGGTATGTTCAGTTTAAAATCTATTATTAATAATAAATGAACAAAAGATACAGATTGTAAATAAATATGAACAGTTAACAATCACTTGAGAAAATGTTGAATCTCTCTAATAAACAGGAACTAAAAGAGGTAAGATCCAATATTGGTAAAGCTGTGGGAAAACAGGACATAACTTAGAGACAAAATGCGTGGGTTCTGATCTTTGCTCATCTGCTTAGGTGTAGGAGTTAAGTGAAATAATAAATGTGAAAGGATGCAGGTGCAGTGCCTGGAAAAGAGTAGACACTTTATAATAATTTCCTCCGTTTTCCCCCTATCATTATTGGTAGGATTACACATTGGTATATGTATAGTTACTAAACAGCAGTGACAGAAAAAACACAATAGAAATATTAAAAAAGGAAAAGTGGGGCCGGGCACGGTGGCTCACGCCTGTAATCCCAGCACTTTAGGAGGCCGAGGCAGGCGAATCACAAGGTCAGGAGATCGAGACCATCCTGGTGAACATGGTGAAACCCCGTCTCTACTAAAAATACAAAAGAATTAGCCAGGTGTGGTGGCGGGTGCCTGTAGTGCCAGCTTCTCGGGAGACTGAGGCAGGAGAGCTGCTTGAACCCGGGAGGCGGAGGTTGCAGTAAGCCGAGTTTGTGCCACTGAACTCCAGCTGTGGGTGACAGAGCAAGACTCAGTCTCGGTAAATAAATAAATAAATAAATAAATAAATAAGGTTGTCTTTTTGTTGTTGGGTTGTAAGACTCCTTTACATATTCTGGATACTAGATTCTTACAACATGTATTATTTGCAAATATTTTCTCCCATTTTGTGGGCTGTCTTTTCACTTTCTTGAAAGTTTCTTTTGATGTACAAAAGTTTTACTTTAAAAAAAATGAGATAAGGTCTGTTCATGTTTCCAAGGCTGGACTCAAGTAATCCGTCTGGGCTCCAGTAATCCGTCTGTCTCAGCCTCCCAAATAGCTGGGACCATAGGCACTCACCACTGCATCCGGCTTATAAGTTTTAAATTTTGATGCAGGCTAACTCAGCTATTTTTCTTTTTTTTTTTCTTTTCTTGAGACAGTCTTGCTCTGTCCCCCAGGCTAGAGTGCAGTGGCGCTCGGCTCACTGCAAGCTCTGCCTCCCAGGTTCACACCATTCTCCTGCCTCAGTCTCCTGAGTAGCTGGGACTCCAGGTGCCTGCCACCACGCCTGGCTGTTGGTTTTTTTTTTTTTTTTTTTTTTTGTATTTTTGTCTTTTTAGTAGAGATGGGGTTTCACCGTGTTAGCCAGGATAGTCTTGATCTCCTGACCTCGTGATCCGCCCACCTTGGCCTCCCAAAGTGCTGGGATTACAGACGTGAGCCACCACGCCTGGCCCAGCTATTTTTCTTTTGTTGCTTCTGTGTTGGTATTGTATCTAAGAATCCTCAATGGAAGTCTTCCGTTGTATCTTATGTTTGGCTGTTCCATTAAACTTTTACTATTTTTTTTTTTTAAATACACAAATTCTGTGCCAAAAGCACTAAGTAATAAAGCTGCACCTTCTATAATGCTTACACCACTAGATGACACCACGGAGTACTTCAAATTTAGGCACTGCAAATATTTTTACTATGATTTCCATGTAATTAGGTAACATCACCAGAGACACTGCTGGTGTTAAGTCTGAATAAATTTCCTATATCAGGACATACTTTTCCTGAACTTGTTTAGAAAAAGAAACATATAACATCTTCTGATATAAGGTTTCTGCCTTAGAAATGATCTTGGTGGACAATCATAACATGATTACGCTTTGGCAGGAAACCACTGGAGTATTTTATTTGAGTACAGCAAATGGTAATACAGGCATCATGAGCTCAAAAAAATAAATAAATAAAATAAGGCTTGAATTTTAAGGTGAACCAAATACCCACACAGTTTCTATTATCTCAGTAAAACATAAACAGTATCCACTGTGCCCAGGCTCTGTGCTAGCTGTATGGGTCTGAGTGAGAGGGAGGAAAAAAGTTGAAAAAAAAGTACCAAAGTTCTGCTGGTACTTCTGTTTTTGACCTTACTATAATCAGGATTATTTCTGATTATAGATATTTCTCACTAAAGGCAATGTACTATTAATTTTGATAGAAGTATATCACAAATCAGGAACTATACTTTCACTCAGCTTCTTAAATTCTACTTAAAAAATTCTAGCTGGGTACGGTGACATGTGCCTGTGATCTCAGCTACTTGGGAGGCTGAGGCAGGAAGGCTGTTTGAGCCCAAGAGTTTGAATCTGCAGTGATCTATGATCGTGCCGTTGCACCCCAGTCTGGGCAACAGAGCGGGACCCTATCTTTAAAATAAATAAATAAATAAATAAATGAATAAATAAATAAATAAATTTCTAAACACTTTATAAAGACATTTAAGAAGTAATTTGTTGTTATAGTATATTTCATTTCAGCAATAAAACATATATTATCTCATCATGAGATAATAACTGAAGCATGTATCCCAGGGTCCACCAGTAGACACGATTATCGAAATGGCTGCCAAAGCCTTACCAAAGTGATGGCAGTGGCTGCTGCCATCATGCTGGCTACAGCAGGGAAGTACTGCTGGGGCTGCACACTCCATGGAGCCAGTGGCTCTGGAGCCCTGCTCCTTCTGAGTTGGGATGGGAGCTCCCCAGGTACCACTGCAGTTGCCTAAACTGCAGCTGCAGACCCTGGCCTCCTGGTCTACGGAGCAGGCAGGAGCTCCACCCTCCTGAGAGGGGCTACAGCTGCCCAAACTGCAGCTGTGGATCCGAGCTTCCCTGTGCTCCCAGAGGAGGGCCGGGAAGGGTCCCCTGCTCCTGTCCCTTGCTGGCTTGGGGATGTCTGTTCCTGCTGCCTGGCCTCTCTCTTCTCCTGGAGCCCACTCCAATTAGCAGGGTTGGGACTGAGCCCCAGGGCCTTGAATAGCAGCGGGAGGCAGAGTCCTGGGCAGAAGAGGGTGGGTTCCCAGTAAGGTCCCACCTTCAGGCCAGGGAGGGCCTGAAGACTGGGGGTTGGACTGCCAGTCCGGCAGACCAGAGTGGGGACTGGTGGTTCCTCTCCTGGGCCTTCCCATGGCTGCCCATAGACCAGTCCGCACACACTTCCCCCATTCTGAGGTCCATAAAAGCCCTGGGCTCAGCCAGAGCAGGGCAGAGGATGGCCAGAGGAAGAAGAGGGCAGAGAGAGGATGGGACTATCAGTTGCAGAGATGAATATTCTCTCTGCTAATAGCTGGAGACGATGGGATGGCCAGCTGCAGAGAGGAGCACTCTCTCCATTGAAAGCTGCAGAGACAACCTGCCAGCAGAGAGGAGCTACTCTCTCTGCTGAGAGCTTCAGAGACCTGCAGAGACATCCGAATGACTTGCCTGTGGAGAAAAGCCACCCTCTCCAGGGCTACCTCTCTGCTGAGACCTGACACTCCAAGGGACGATATGCCTACAGGGAGGAGTTATCCACTCCTCTGAGCTGTTCTAACAATAAATAAAACTCTTCTTCTTTACCCTTCACTTGTCTGCCTACCTCATACTTCCTGGACACAGGACAAGAACTCGGGCAAAGGTGCCATGGCCACAGAGGTTTCTAGCCAGAAAAACTG
The DNA here is from genome assembly GCF_009764315.1 of Trachypithecus francoisi. Classification (NCBI taxonomy): domain Eukaryota; kingdom Metazoa; phylum Chordata; class Mammalia; order Primates; family Cercopithecidae; genus Trachypithecus; species Trachypithecus francoisi. The sequence continues at coordinate 63,683,950 of NW_022681473.1, forward strand.
GTACCTCAAAGATCCCGTAACAAAAGGAGGTTGATTAGATATACTGAACTTTTGTTGATAGTTTTGAATGTGATGTAGAAGCATCTTTCTTCACTTACGTTGGCAGAATATCAATCAGAATTATACAGATGTGCATTATTTAACATAAAAGAGTTAAAAAATGGCAACTTGGTGCACTAGTAGTACCTAACTACTTATATGAAAAAGATTTACTTCCAACAGAGGATTTGAACCATTCTTTTAAAAAAGGTAAATCTCTACTTAATAGTAATAAATCCTAGTTTTTACTATCTTAACAGTTCACAAGCACAAAACAAATGTATTTCAGTCCTGCCCTCTCTTCTTTTCTGGGTAGGCAAAAAACTCTGTAAGCCTTTAAGAGTAAGGAAGATCCTTCAGATATGAGCTGCCTTCCATTTTCTAAGGTCTAACTAAACCAGATGTTCTCAACTTTAAGTATGCCTAAGAATCACTGCAGAGCTTATAAAAGCACAGATTGTTTCAGGGCAGTGAGGCTATTCCGTATACTACAATGGTGGATACATGTCATTATACATTTGTCTAAACTGATAATGTACAATACAAAGAATGAACCCTAATGTAAACTATGAATTTGGGGTGATGATGGTGTCAATGTATGTTCACCAATTGTAACAAATGTGCCACTCTGATGGGGGATGTTGATAGTGGAAGGAATTGTATGTAGGGGAAGGGAGTGTAAGGGAAATCTCTGTACTTTCTGTTGAATTTTGCTGTGGAATTAAAACTGCTCTAAAGTCTGCTTAAAAAAACAGAAACACGGCCGGGCGCGGTGGCTCAAGCCTGTAATCCCAGCACTTTGGGAGGCCGAGACGGGCGGATCACGAGGTCAGGAGATCGAGACCATCCTGGCGAACACAGTGAAACCCCGTCTCTACTAAAAAAAATACAAAAAACTAGCCGGCGAGGTGGCGGGCGCCTGTAGTCCCAGCTTCTCGGGAGGCTGAGGCAGGAGAATGGCGTAAACCCGGGAGGCGGAGCTTGCAGTGAGCTGAGATCCGGCCACTGCACTCCAGCCTGGGCGACAGAGCGAGACTCTGTCTCAACAAAAAAAAAAAAAAAAAAAAAAAAAAAAAAAAAAAAAAAAAAAAAAAAAAAAAACAGAAACACAAATTGCTGGGCCCCACCCGGAGTCTCTGATTCAGCAGGCTGAACGTGGGCCCTAAGAGTCTGCATTTTCTAACAACTTGCCGCTGGCCTGGAACCATACTTTGAAAATTACTGGACTGCACAGTTACTTTAGCTGACTAGGTTAAGCATTTATGTGGACTTAGATTCTGGTGACCCTCTGGAAGTAGAGTGGCTGCAGGCAGAGAAGCCTACCATCCTGAATAGGGTCAAGAGCACCAATAGGTACTGTTACTGTAGATGGATCAGCAGCTGTTTTCAACTGGGAATCATGCTCTACTTCAGATGCCAGATAGGAAAGAGCTTGAGCTCTGAAATCAGTTGGATGTGGGTTAGAATCCCAGAGCTTTTACTTACTTTATCATGTTGATGGTCTTCTCATTTATAATTAGGGAAAGTGGGAGTACCACATACTCTACGGGACATAGTGAATATTAAATAAGGTAAAGGATGTGGTACAATGTCTTTCTTGCCTTGGTTTAAAATCATCAATGCATTGGCCACATATTGATAATGGTTAAAGCTGGGTAATGAGTACATGGGGGTCATTATACTGCCCTTTTTTTTTCTTCAGTGTATGTTGGAAATTTTTCATAAAAAAGCATAAAGAAAACCTGAATATCATATTAGGGAAAAAATTCCACAAAATTTTTTTCAGTGGCTCCTACTGTATATTTTGCAAAGTAGAAATTCTTCAGTAGGCATTGAAGATTCTTTACAATCTGGTCCCAACATAACTCTCTCTCATTAACACCATCTCTCATCACTGTTCTCTGCATTATACTCTACATCCCAACTATACTGAGTCATTTTGGAAAATGACATTCACTTTCATGTTTCCAATGAAGTTACTCTCTTGGCCTAGAATGTCCTTCCCCCATTCTCTTCCACTTAAATACTTAAATGATAATAATAACGATGGTTAACACAGGCAACTAACATTTACTAATGGCTTACCGAGTTCCCAGTGCTTTACAAAACTGACTCAACTAGCTCTTCCTTAGCGTTCTCACAATATTTTTCTTCTTTTTTTTTTTTTTAAATAATTCTTTTTTTTTTTTTTATTATACTTTAAGTTCTAGGGTACATGTGCATAACGTGCAGGTTTGTTACATATGTATACTTATGCCATGTTGGTGTGCTGCACCCATCAACTCGTCAGCACCCATCAATTCATCATTTATATCATGTATAACTCCCCAATGCAATCCCTCCCTCCTCCCCCCTCCCCATGATAGGCCCCAGTGTGTGGTGTTCCCCTTCCCGAGTCCAAGTGATCTCATTGTTCAGTTCCCACCTATGATTGAGAACACGCGGTGTTTGGTTTTCTCTTCTTGTGATAGTTTGCTAAGAATGATGGTTTCCAGCTGCATCCATGTCCCTACAAAGGACACAAACTCATCCTTTTTCATGGCTGCATAGTATTCCATGGTGTATATATGCCACATTTTCTTAATCCAGTCTGTCACTGATGGACATTTGGGTTGATTCCAAGTCTTTGCTATTGTGAATAGTGCCGCAATAAACATACGTGTGCATGTGTCTTTGTAGTAGAGTAATTTATAATCCTTTGGGTATATACCCAGTAGTGGGATGGCTGGGTCATATGGTACATCTAGTTCTAGATCCTTGAGGAATTGCCATACTGTTTTCCATAATGGTTGAACTAGTTTACAATCCCACCAACAGTGTAAAAGTGTTCCTATTTCTCCACATCCTCTCCAACACCTGTTGTTTCCTGACTTCTTAATGATTGCCATTCTAACTGGTGTGAGATGGTATCTCATTGTGGTTTTGATTTGCATTTCTCTGATGGCCAGTGATGATGAGCATTTTTTCACGTGTCTGTTGGCTGTATGGATGTCTTCTTTTGAGAAATGTCTGTTCATATCCTTTGCCCACTTTTTGATGGGGTTGTTTGTTTTTTTCTTGTATATTTGTTTGAGTTCTTTGTAGATTCTGGATATTAGCCCTTTGTCAGATGAGTAGGTTGCAAAAATTTTCTCCCATTCTGTAGGTTGCCTGTTCACTCTGATGGTAGTTTCTTTTGCTGTGCAAAAGCTCTTTAGTTTAATTAGATCCCATTTGTCAATTTTGGCTTTTGCTGCCGTTGCTTTTGGTGTTCTCACAATATTCTTCTATGTGCTATATGGGTATTATTGCAAATCATGGATTGAATCTTATTTAAGTAGGTGAGAGGAGGCCCAAGTGATCAGAAACCTTTTTCAATGGAGATTAATTTTAAAATATCTTTTTCAGCTATTCAACACCCAGAATTCCCTGAATTTTAATTACCACCTTTGCAAGGCTGTGATATTCATTAACCTGCACATGAACTCATTTTCTGGTGGGTAAGATAGCTGGAGGCCTTCTGGCCTGGGTGGATTACTGCTAGTGTGCATAGAGTTAATACAGGAGATACAAAAATTAGGAAACAGTTAGAATTCAAAGCACAGGAAGTGGATGAAAACCCTATGATTTGCTCCAGCCCCCTGCCTTAAACTGCAATTGTCTGAACCAATGACGGCATCTAGAGATGGAGTTCAAAGCAATTCTAGATAGTACTGTCTCAACATGGTTTGTGATTAGAAGGCAGATTGCATAAATATTTATATGCAATTTGATTAAAAAGCCAATGATTAGAATAAAAATAGTCACAAAAATAGAACCAAAGAGCTTGAAAACGCTTTTTACAAACTCCCCATCATAATATTTAAAACACTATATTAAAACCGTTTATACACATGTCAGATTTTCCCAAAAGACCCTTAATTCCTTAAGAACAGGCAGCACTTTCTTCCCTTTATCCTATCCTTAGCAGAGAAGGCCTCTAATAAATGATTATTGAAATGAATCAAACTGAGAAGGGTCTGAGCTACAAAAGCAGACCCCAGTTGTATAAGAGGGAAAGTACCAAAGAAACATTCTGAGAGTGAAGTAGAGAATGAGGCATTTATCTTAACTGGGTCACCTTTATTATGATGAAAAAAATAATACGTTGTGAAAGTTGATTATAAAAATTGGGTCATTCTTGTCATATCCAACTAAATCAATTGAGAGGCCAGGAGGAAAAAGCACTTAGGGCATATAATGTTGCTTCATGAATGTAATTCTCTGCAAGCCCACTGCTGAAACTGCCTGTGGTAACCTGAAACCAGTACTATCTAATAGCTACTGAAACAATCTGCTGTGACTCTAAGACTAACTACCCACTTCTGTCACTCACCAATCAGAGCTTGCCAGCTCCCCAAAACTTTACTAGTGCCAACCTTCTCTTTGTTCTTTGGACATAATGAAGATCACCCAATCTGTGTGCATGTCCCAAAACGCAATTCTTGTTTTCCAAATAAAACATTTTTAATTTAGAGGTTCACCTCTGTATTTTCTTTGACTTCAACAATGTCATTGGCTGGGCGTGGTGGCTCACACCTGTAATCCCAGCACTTTGGGATCAGGCGGATCACCTGAGGACAGGAGTTTGTGACCAGCTTCACCAACAAGGTAAAACCCTATCTCTACAATACAAGAATTAGCTGGGCGTGGTGGTGCCCATCCATAGTCCCAACTATTTGGGAGGCTGACGCATGAGAACTGTTAGAACCTGGGAGGGAGGCTACAGTAAGCCAAGATCCTGCCACTGCACTCCAGCCTGGGTGAGAGAGCGAGACTCTGTCTCAAAAACAAAACAACAAAATGTAACTATTCAGACTGACACAACTTTTTAATTTTTAAAGGGTAGCAGGGGTTGAGGAGGAGGGAGGGACGGCTAAAGGGTACGAAAAAATAGAGTAAGACCTACTATTTGATAGCATAATAGGGTGACTATAGTCAATCACAATTGTACATTTTAAAATAACTTAGAGTGTAATTTGATTGTAACTCAAGTGACAAATGCTTGAGGGGATGGATACCCCACTCCCCATGATGTACTTATTTCACACTGCATGCCTGTATCAAAACATCTAATGTGCCTCACAAATATATATATATATACACACACACCTACTATGTACCCACAAAAATTAATTTTTTTTTTTTGAAAGGGAGTCTTGCTGTGTCGCCTAGACTGGAGTGCAGTGGTGCAATCAGGGCTCACTGCAACCTCTGCCTCCCAGATTCAAGTGATTCTCCTGTCTCAGCCTCCTGAATAGCTGGTATTATAGGCTTGCACCACCATGCACAACTAATTTATTTATTTTTTAAATTATTTATTTATTTATTTTTTAGTAGAGATGAGGTTTCACCATGTTCATGGGTCAGGCTGGTCTCAAGCTCTAGACCTCAAGTGATCCATCTGCCTCAGCCTCCTAAGGTGCTGGGACTACAGGTGTGAGCCACCATGCCCGGCCTTAAATTTTTTTTTTTTTTAATAAAATAAAAAATTTGGCCGGGCGCAGTGGCTCAAGCCTGTAATCCCAGCACTTTGGGAGGCCGAGACGGGCGGATCACGAGGTCAGGAGATCGAGACCATCCTGGCTAACATGGTGAAACCCCGTCTCTACTAAAAAAAAAATACAAAAAACTAGCCGGGCGAGGTGGCGGGCGCCTGCAGTCCCAGCTACTCGGGAGGCTGAGGCAGGAGAATGGCGTAAACCCGGGAGGCAGAGCTTGCAGTGAGCTGAGATCCGGCCACTGCACTCCAGCCTGGGCGACAGAGCGAGACTCCGTCTCAAAAAATATAAAAAATAAAAAATAAATAAATAATTTAAAAAACAATTTTAAAAAATTTCTAATTTTTAAAAATCTTCTGGCCACGCATGGTGGCTCACGCCTGTAATCCCAGCACTTCTGGAGGCCGAGACGGGTGGATCACGAGGTCAGGAGCTCGAGACCAGCCTGGCCAAGATGGTGAAACCCCATTTCTACTAAAAATGCAAAAATTAGCCAGGCGCAGTGGCAGGCACCTGTAATCCCAGCTACTCGGGAGGTTGAGTTAGGAGAATTGCTTGAACCCGGGAGGGGAGGTGGAGCTTGCACTGAGCCGAGATTGCGCCACTGCACTCTAGTCTGGGTGACAGAGCAAGACTCTGTCTCAAAAAAACAAAAACCTCTTCTTACATCTTGCGTAACGGTATCCAACAAACAGCTATCAAATAGAATTGCACAGACAAACAGACAAGATCAGGTGGCTATGCATATATTCTTCACAAGATCTTGCAATAGCATTCTGGGTCAATGTTCTTGTTTCATTGTTGTTGTTTTAAATTTTTATCAGACTGACTTATATTTTGACTAGACACTACTTCCCTCCTCTGACTTTCAAACCTGTGCATCAAACTGCCTCTTAGACTGAATCATTCTCTTTTCCACCTGCTTTTCTTTTTGGGTTCCTCAGTGTATGATGCCACTATTCACTTGCCTGCCTGTGGCAGAAACCTGGAAGTCAAGATTTACTTTTCCCTCTGTCTTATACCCCACATACTGTCAATTACCAAATCTTACTGATTCCACTTCTTAAATATTAATCAAACCCAACCCCTCCTCCTGATCTCCACAGCTACTCTCCTCTGGTCATCCTGTCTCATCCAGATTATTGCAGCAATCTCCTGTTGCCGTGCATCCAACTCTCCCTCTTACCAACTAATTTCCACACTGCAGCTAGGAGGATTTTGCTAAATTGTGTATTTTACTTGACTGCTCTACACTGTTCACTGGCTACCCATCACATCTAGGAAAAGGCCTTAAAAAAAATCATTATGGATTTTATTATCTGAACTTGGCATACCTCTTCAGGTTCTTCACTTATTACTCACTCCTCATTCTCCTTCCCTATTACACTTTCTCTACAATGCACAGTTTTTGGCTTCTCCAATATTCCTTTTTTGCCTCTGAGCTTTCACACAGCCTTTTCTTCTGCCTTGACTACTCTCTGCTTTCTCTCCTGTGGTCTGGCTCACTCTTATCAGTCTTAGTATCTTCACTTAATCATCTACTTGGATATCTCTGTTGTCTTTTTGCTTCATAACTCCTGATCATAGCATACAACCTCATGTTGGTGATATTTGTTTGTTTAAGTTCCATAAACAAACAAAACTTCCTCTTTTTGTTTAAGTTCCATAAAGGGAGGCATCAGGTCTGTTTACCATTCCATCTTCTGTGTTGAGTATAGAGTTTGGCATACTGGTAGTGCTCAATAAATATCTGTTCAATAAATAACACCAATCGGAATTCACATGATTACAAAAAATGAATAAACCTATACTTGAGCCCCATGACTGAGAAATCTAATGATATTACCTAACATTTATTAAATTGTATACAAGTTCAAGGAGTAACTGATTTCACAAAACTCTAATTCAGTAATTTTCAAATATTTTCAGTAGTGGCATCTTTTTATGTGGAATTCATAAATTCATATGTGGAAGACATAAAATATATATAACCTTGTAAGCCTTCTTTCTTCTAGCAACAGATCCTGCCCTCCTGACCTCAGGGATAAACTTGCAGGGTAGGCAGATATGCAAGACAGAACCTCAAACCACTGTCCTCTGCCCCTAATTACTGGGTGGAGGTGGTCCCTTGACCTAAATTGGTCATCCCTGGGATAGAGGCTGAAAGATTAGTCCAAAATGGCCTCTCCTTCCCGCCAAATGGTTATTCTTCCTAGCAAGCAGATAGTGCCTATCTGTAGTGGGAAAGAATTAAACCAACTCACAGAGAAAAGCAGTGATGAGAAATCTGGCAAAGTGAAGATGGGAATGGTGGACAGAGGACAGGGACAGTGTCCTTGAATTGGGTAGTTCTTGAGCAAGCACCATCTCATCCTTTCTGTGATTTGGTTACCTGAGCCAACAAATTCCTCTGTTTTGCCTAAGCTACTTTGATTGGGTCATTGTTATTTGCAATCAAAATACTTTTTACTAAAGAGTAATAAATGATACCCAACTTATATTAGCCATATCCAAATTGTGTCTTTTGGTTGCATTGTAAGGAAAAAAAGTTGACTCACATGGACAATTAATTGCAAGTAATAATAATTCAATTGCTTGCCTTACTATTCCTGGTTCTCTTCAATTAAATAGATCTCAAAGCTTAAAGTAGACAATTGTCATGTCAAAGCTGAATTGCAAATACAACCCAAAAGTTGCATACATTTCTTACACATTTAAAGTAAAGTAAAAACTATTTATTGCCGGGTACAGTGGCTCATGCCTGTAATTCCAACACTTTTGGAGGCTTAGGTGGGTGTATCACTTGAGCCCAGGAGTTCAAGACTAACTTGAGCAACATAGCAAGACTCCATCTCTACAAAGAATACAAAAATTAGCCAGGTGTGGTGGTATGTGGCTGTAGTCCCAGCTATTCAGGAGGCTGAGGTAGGAGGACTGCCTGAGCCCGGGAGGTTGAGGCTGCAGTGAGCCATGATCATGCCACTGCACTCCAGCCTGGGCAACAGAGTAAGACGCTGTCTCAAAGAAAAAAAAAAAAAAAAAAAAAAAAAGAGCTATTTAAAGCTTACAACAAATCATAAAAGTATCATAAAAATAACAGTTTGAGAAGGGCACGTATGATGAAGATGCATCTGTATCTTGTCTAGCATTTTACATTTAAATGAGCAAAGCACAAGAATGTTCTTATAGTACACTTGTTTAAGTGAACAGATATGCACAAATTTCAATTCAAAGAGACCTGTGTGAAGAGCCATGCTTTTCTGTTTGTTTGTTTGTTTGTGAGACGGAGTCTTACTCTGTCGCCCAGGCTGGTGTGCAGTGGCACTATCTTGGCTCACTACAACCTCCACCTCCCAGGTTCAAGAGATTCTCCTGGCTCAGCCTCCTGAGTAGCTGGGATTACAGGTGCACACTACCACACCTGGCCAATTTTTGTATTTTTTAAAGTAGAGACGAGGTTTCACTATGTTGGCCAGGCTGGTCTCAAACTCCTGACCTCAGGTAATCCACTTGCCTCGGCCTCCCAAAGTGCTGGGATCATAGGCATGAGCTGCTGCCCTTGGCCGTAAATTTCTTAATCAATGATAGAATTCACATATGTATGCTCAGAAATGGCAGGATAAGCATTCTTTCAAGGTTTATATAAATGTGAGTTAATCCGGCAGTATGAACTCCTTGGTGGTCTCCAATATGCAAAAACTTGGTAGGTAATTTATCCAAATATACTTTAAAAAAATAGCCAAACTTTTTGACTATTTGATACAAATTTCTAGGGGAATAATTCTGTAATAATTGAGAAACTGAGAAACCATGGGACCTTTGACCAGCCATATGTTTTAATGACTCAGCAATGTTTTTAAACAATTGAATTTGAATGCCTTTAAGCAGCCACGTTCTTTCCAGGTAGCTATTAGGCCACACAGTCCCTTACACATTACCTCTGCCCTCTTTATTCATTTGACCTACCTGATCCCTAAAATTAGTTGAGTTCAGAACCCCAACTCCCAAACTCGTAATGTTAAATACTCAAAATAGTGAAGAAAAAAAAAAAAAAAAGAATATTCTAAGGACAAATTCAGAAACTTAGAAATCTGGAATGCTCCACCGAACATTTATTTTACAGTAAAGTGTAAATGTCCCAGAACTTGTTTGAAGAAGAAGATTATGATGAATTAGGAGGGAAAATGGGTCATTTTCCTAAGCATTTGATGTAATTTCCCCTAAAGGAAGAACTTTAAACAGTCCCCTCCTTATTTAGATCCAGGAAGGGCACAGATTCTTTAGCAATAAAGTTATGCTGAAATCCCTTGGGTTTCCTTAATGCAGCCTAGAAAAACAAACTCTTCTTTTCTGAGAGCAATGGGCATTTCTAAAACAGCCTTTGGTAAAAGTCAAGGATATAAATATGAAGATGATGATAAATGTGAGTTGTCTTAAAATTAAATCATGAAATTCTACAGTCTTTCTTTGCTGATATTGGAAGAAAACACTGATTGCCTCTTGCTTTTGTTTATCTTTTTCAGAAGACCCCAAGCTACACCTAATCAGGTTAAAAAGAGAAAGGAGCTTTTTACAAATTTAAAGAAATCAAAACAAGTACTGGGCTGTATTTACATTACTGTAAATATCTTAATATGTAGTTGAATTTGTCAATTGATATAAAGTAAAATCAGAAACATATCACCTAATTTTTTATGTGGTTGTTTTTATATGTGGTTGTTTTATTTAAAAGCACTGAGTTACTTTAGGTTACTTCAGGTTCTGTGAAAGAGGAAACAAATAAGGAAGTTTATGTTTCTAAATTACAAAACCAGGAAAGGAAAATTTCAATGCTGTTTTTCTGTAAAGTTTGTGTTATCCTCTTGCACTACTACTAGCATGCAAGATAAGTCAGATGCCTGAAAAAGGTCTGTTGTACTACTTATGCTCACCTAGTTGTGAGTGTGCTAAAACCACATAATATTTAGGTTGCCATCTCAAAACAGCATGGGCAGTAGAAAACCTTGAACCATATATACTTTCATTCAAACCCCAGTTCTACCACTCACTAGCAACCATCACTCTGGGAAGACATTGACCATTCTTGAGCTTTCCATTCCTTATCTGACAGAATCATAAGAGTATGGTATGTGTAAATGGTGGTTATTAAAATAGTAGGGCTTAACCATTTCTACATTCTACCAGAGAATTTCATCTGTCTCCCTTGTAAGGCTACAGTAAGGAATTTTGGTGACAGACTTGGTTTTTGAGTCTGACTCGATTATGTACTTGAGCAGTAGAAATGCTCTAAGTCTGTTAACTTAACTATAAAATAATTAAAACATAGTATCTTCTTAAGAGGTCTGTTAAATCAGTATTTTCTATGTACCATTTTAATTCCCTTGTTTCTTTTACTAGATAATTTGGCATGGTTGCCTGGGAATTATCAGCGTGATTTTATCAAACTCAACAATCTCGACCAGGCGCCATGGCTCATGCCTGTAATCCCAGTACTTTGGAAGGCCAAGATGGGAGGCTTGCTTGAGGCCAGGAGTTGGAGACCAGCCTGGTCAACATAGCAAGACTCCATCTCTAATTTAGAAAAGAAATAAAAATTTTTAAAAAAGAATCTCAATTGACTGACCTTTAAATTCAGATTCTCCCTTCTGCCAACTTAACTTTGCTGCTGAACACTTGTAGTATATCTTTATTTCAGTTATTGTATTTTTAACTCCAGAATTTCCATTTGATTCCTTTTCATAATTTGTATCTCTTTGATGATATTCTTTATTTGGTGAGATATCATTCTCATACTTTCCTTCAGTTCTTCAGATATGGTTTCCTTAGCTCTTTGATATATATTAAAAATAGGCAATTTAAAATCTTTGTCTAGTAAGTCCAATGTATGGACTTCCTTGGGACAGTTTCCCTTGTCTCCTTTTTTTCCTATGTATGGGCTATATATTCCCATTTCTTTACATGCTTCATAATCTTGTTAAAAATTAAACATTTAAATAGCAGATTTCTGCTCTCCAACCATGCCATCCGATAGCAAAGAGGAGTTCTTCCTTAGCGGTGGTCCTGATAAAGAACAGAATATGAACACAGTTGCATAGCTGGAGGAAGATAGAGTCAGAGGACCAAAGGCTTGATGAAGGAACTCTTAAGGCTTTTGGGGAAACTAAAATAGAAGTTTAGATATTTAGGTATCTCAATCAGAAAAATGTATATATTAGACAGTAAATAGGACTGCTGCAAATAAAAAAATTCTTGGCATTTCAGTTTAGTCTAAGAATTTTCCTATATTCATCTTTTGGCCATGTTATTTAAATGGTCTCTTTTGTGTGCATTTTTGACATCAAAGTATTGAACTGACAGAAAGCATTTAGCACAAAGAAATATAAAGCCTTAGTGTTAGTTCAGGAAACAATATCTCTGATGCTGGCCAATTCAAGTATTCCTTACATTGACATTTTAGGGAAGAGTTAATATACATTACATGGACATATGGGACCATTAACGGAAAGGCAAGATCTGATCTCTTTAGATGTTTCCATTGCTCTCTTCTAAAATAACAACTGGCAGTTGCACTAAACATGGCGTGATCCTTTACAAGACAGCCTCTAACTGGAACAATCTCACATGTATGGTATACTCACAAATGACAGCTACATTTCTTTTTAAATTTATTTTATTTTATTTTTTTTGAGATGGAGTCTTGCTCTGTTGCCAGGCTGGAGTGCAGTGGTGCCATCTTGGCTCACTGCAACCTCCGCGTCCTGGGTTCAAGTGATTCTCCTGCCTCAGCCTCCCGAGTAGCTGGGACTACAGGTGCGTGCCACCATGCCCAGCTAATTTTTGTATTTTTAGTAGAGATGGGGTTTCACCATGTTGGCCAGGATGGTCTCAATCGCTTCACCTTGTGATCCGCCTGCCTCGGCTTCCCAAAGTGCTGGGATTATAGGCGTGAGCCACTGAGCCTGGCCTTATCTTATTTTTTTAAAGACGAGGTTTCACCATGCTGCCCAAGCTGGTCTTGAACTTCTAAGCTCAACGCCTGCCTTGGCCTCTCAAAGTTCTAGGACTACAGGTATGAGCCACAGCACCCAGCCTGACAGCTAAATTTCTTTGCACCTGCCTTATCTATGCAACTCAGGATATTATGACAAAAAAACCTTATGATAAGCACAATAATAATTATATTCAAAAATTCAGTTTGATAATTTTTTTTTTTTTTTTTGAGACAGAGTCTCGCTGTCACCCAGGCTGGAGTGCAGTGGCACAATCTTGGCTCACAGCAAGTTCCGCCTCCCGGGTTCACACCATTCTCCTGCCTCAGCCTCCCGAGTAGTTGGGACTACAGGTGCCTGCCACCTCGTCCGGCTAATTTTTTGTATTTTTAGTAGAGATGGTGTTTCACCGTTTTAGCCAGGATGGTCTCGATCTCCTGACCTCGTGATCCACCCACCTCGGCCTCTCAAAGTGCTGGGATTACAGGCGTGAGCCACTGCGCCTGGCCAAAATATGTTTTTAGAACCTACTCTGTGCCAAGAACTATGCTAAGCATTAACTCTGTGTTTGTCTATGTGCTTTTGAATACATAACCATGAGAACCTGGGCAAGCATTGGAAACAAAAATGTAACACAGGATAATTTCAATTATACAGGGTGCTCTGGAGGCACCTAGACAAACATGAGGGTTTAAAAATGATTTTTTATAGGAAATAATGTCTGAGTGCAACCAATTATGCTAGGCACCATGGGAAATACAGAACATAAAATAGTGAAACAATTAAAGAATAACGTAGCTGTTAATATAATTTAAAATAAAAGTAAGTGTTATGTCTGAATGTTAAGGGAAACAACAGAATAATGCTGGCTGGAGTTTTCAGGGAGTATGTCTCTAAGGAGTATGTCTAAGGAGTATGACACGAATTGAGATAGGAGGAAAGCATTCCAGGTAGGAAAACACATCCCCAGCACCCTCAATGGCAGAATTTAGTTACCTGCAGTAAACAAATGAAGAGTGCCGAAGGTAAGACTGGGGCAGTATTATCCAGATTATGAAGGAGTTTTTTGTTTTTGTTTTTTGTTTTTTTTTTTTTTTGAGATGGAGTTTTGCTCTTGTTGCCCAGACTGGAGTGCAATGGCGCGATCTCAGCTTACTGCAACCTCTGTCTCCTGGGTTCAAGTGATTCTCGAGTTTGAATTCCAAGATTTATACTTGAATTTTATGTCAGCCAGTTTAGACTATTAGACAAGGCTATTAGCAGAAGTTCAAGAAACCTGGCATAGCTGGAAGAACTGAGAAAGTTTCAAAGATCAAGACAAGAAGGGTCTAGGATAGTTAAAGGTGTTCAAAGCAGTAGCCGGTTTGGGGAGAATTTGCCTTCTATTCTCTTCCTTGCTGGTGTCTAGGCATGCCCACAGTCAGCAAAACAAGTCAGGGATTTGCAGGGTGTCCTTTTCCTGAAAGAATGAGAGGTGAGTGGATCATAGCATCTCACCAGATGGAGAAGCTTAGGCATCTTCTAGCAAGTAGTGGAAGTCTCTATAGGTTTGTCCGGAGAGGGTCAATTTTCATCATTCTTTTACTTGTATTCTACAGAAACAGTGGAAAGGAACCTGTCTTGAAAGTCCTTCAGAATTACATTAGTCACAGTTTTCATTAACAGAATAGTTCAGTTCTAAACTATTGAAAAAAATTGTTATTAAGCTAATCCAAGACTACTTTATCATTTTGATTTTTTGTTTTCTTAATAAATTCATTAGGTTTTAAAATGGTTTTTGAAGTGCACTCTAAAGCTGATTTAATATTATAAATATTTTCTAAAAAAATATAATAGGGATAGAGTCACAGAAGTTTTGGTCTTTACATAATAAAAGTGGCCTCTGAGCTACTAAACATACAATGCGGGATATTTTCAATTTTAATACAGTAGCCAAACTGTACTTTTTTGGGGGTATATGGTTATTCAGGATATCAAATCTTTCAAGAACAGAGCCTATGAAAAAAAGAATCTGTTTCCTTATTATAAACACTCACATGTCCATTCTAAAGTCAATTCCAGCAAAAACTTGTGCTGTGCTCAGCAATATCTGAATCACAGAAAAAACATTAGCAGAGGACATTCAGGAAGGAAGGAAGGTCAAGAAAGACAGGATCCACTTCTCAGCAGCATGACAGTAATTCCCCCCTAAAAATTATAACTAAGCATTTTCCCTCCAGTCAGTAAGATTGTGGTTGCAACAGACTGGGCCTCACAAACCTTTCTAAGGAATGGCTTTTTAATTATTAAACAAAAATTAAGTTTCAACTTCCATGTTCCACAGTTTAATGGTATCTACAATTATAACTTAATTTTCTCTAGAGAGTTATAGAGATTTATTCAGATGTTAAAAGCTGCCTGTTTGATGAATACATTTCAGTTTCTCGGTTAGAATTTGATCACTGAGAAAATTCTCTGGCTTATAGGAAATCTTTGAAGACAGTTGATGGCTCTTTCTTTTCCTTTTTTCTTTTTGAGACAGGGTCTTGCTCTGTCGCCCAGGCTGGAGTACAGTGGTACAATCTAGGCTCACTGCAATCCCTGCCTCCTGGGTTCAAGTGATTCCCATGCCTCAGCCTCTCAAGCAGCTGGGATTACAGGTGCCCACCAAGACACTCAGCTAATTTTTGTATTTTTAGTAGAGATGGGGTTTCACCATGTTTATCAGGCTGGTCTTGAACTTCTGACCTCAAGTGATCTTCCCACCTTGGCCCCCCAAGTGTTGGGATAACAGGCGTGAGCCACCATGCCTGGCCTTGATGGCTCTTTCTATAACCGAGTAGCAACGTTCCAGGGAGTTTCTTCGAGAACATCTGCTTATACAGTCCCCTCTGGCAAGAGCCCCTAGTGTTTTATGCGGCAGTGCTATATAGCCTGTGTAGAAAATGCAAGCAAATCCAAATTGAAAAGGCATTTATGGCCAACCACAGGTGACTCTTGGGTCTAATTTCATAGAAGCAGGACAAATAAAATTCAGCCCCAAGTTGGAATCAGCTTTGCCATCATCCTTAGCCTTTTAAACTCATCACTACCAAGATTCTAAATACCGAAAGCCTCAAAATATCTAAATGGGGCTTTGTGTGTTTATATTATGCTTACCACAAATGTATCACACTTTCAATACCGAAGGGCCTTTTATAAAGCATGTTAGTATTTTAGTTGATGTAAACAGGTTTGACTACAAACATGCTGGTCTCTAAAATGCAGTTACCAAGTATTGTTTTAATATTAAAGGAAATAATATATGTAAGGAGGTTAGTATAATATGTGGCAATAAATAGTCAGTAAATAAGTTATTTTCCTTTCTGTCTGGCGGTAGCCATAAGGTAAGCCAAGATGGGTGCATACCCGCACATCCAGGAGCTATGGAGAAAGAAGCAGTCTCACATCATGCGCTTTCTTCTGAGGGTCAGCTGCTGGCAGTACCACCAGCTCTCTGCTCTCCACAGGGCTCCCCACCCCACCCAGCCTGATAAAGTGCACAGACCGGGCTGCAAGGCCAAGCAAGGTTACATTATATATAGGATTCGTGTTCGCCGTGGTGGCCGAAAACGCCCAGTTCCTAAGGGTGCAACTAACGGCAAGCCTGTTCATCATCACGGTGTTAACCAGCTAAAGTTTGCCTGAAGCCTTCAGTTCATTGCAGAGGAGTGTACTGGACACCACTGTGGGGCTCTGAGAGTCCTGAATTCTTACTGGGATGGTGAAGATTCCACACACAATTTTTTTGAGGTTATCCTCATTGATCCATTCCATAAAGCTATCAGAAGAAATCCTGACACCCAATGAATCACCAAACCAGTCCACAAGCACAGGAGATGCGTGGGCTGACATCTACAGGCCAAAAGAGCCATGGGCTTAAGTTCCACCACGCTATTGGTGGTTCTCACTGGGCAGCTTAGAGAAAGCGCAATACTCTCCAGCTCCACCGTTACCACTAATATAAGTAAAGTTTGTAAAATTCATACCTAATGAACAATTTAGGACAGTCAAAAAAATAAATAAATAAGCTATTTTAATATTTTTATTCTCCTTCAAGGGACCAGAGGCCACATGAGTCTTGTTCACTATGTGTCCCCAGTATACACATAGAATGACAGCAAATATTTGTTCAATTATGAATTAATGAATGGCCTCAAATAAAAACCTTTGCTAACAGTCACTGAATCCCACATGTCCAAAATAGTATCTAAGAGGATATAAAAACTATACTTAAATTATAATTTATATAATTTTTATATTTATAAATTATAAATTATGTTGGATGTCAATTTGCTTAGTATAAAATATAGACTCCAACTCTATAATATATTATTACTTATTATTACTTTATCATTAATTGTTTTGTTCTTTTACTGATCTATCCTTTACCTCATTTTTACTAGTCAGAAGAGTTGTTTAAACAACATGAAATAATGTTCAATTTGTTAGTAAGCAAAAAATTAAAAATTAAGAATTTTTTACCTTCATCCAGATGGTTACTCACATATGTACATTTGTTTAAATACAAAACACAGTTTTGACAAGGGTGCAAGGATAGGCACTTTCATACACTGCTTTCAGAAACATATATTGAGGTAATCTTTTTGAATCAGTTAGCCAAATGAAAAGTATTAACCAATCTTTTGTTTTTGACCAGGGAATGCAGCTTTTAAAAAAGATATCTTAAGGAAGTTATCAAAGAGGTGTGTAAAGATTTGTAAAAAAGAACCTTCACTAAAAACCATAAAAAAAGCTTTATAAAAGCATAAAAAGAGTAAGAAAATTAATTGCATATTAATATGATCAAATACTATGCAGTTATTAAAACCACATTTTCAAGTAACATGTAAAGGCAGTGATACAGTTTGAATTTTTTGTCCCCTCAACATCTCATGTTGAAATGTGATCTCCAATGTTGGAGGTGGGCCTAGTAGGGGCTGTCTGTGTCATGGGGCAGCTCCCTCATGAATGGCTTGCTGCTGTCCTCACAGTAATGAGAGCATTCTCACTCTATGAGTTCACGCTAGAGCTGGCTGTTTAAAAGAGCCTGGCAGCTCCCTCCTCTCTTGCTCCATCTCTCACCATATGACATGCGCTCCTCCACTTTGCCTTCTGCCATGATTGTAAGCTTCCTGAGGCCTCACCAGAAGCAGATGCCAGCACCATGCTCTCTGTACAGTCTGCAGGACTGTGAGCCAAAATAAACCTCTTTTCTTTATATTACCCAGCCTCATGTATTTCTTTAAAGCAATGCAAATGGGCTAACACAGGCAGGAATAGCTTAGAATGTATTTTATGTGAAAAAAGAAAAGGACTTAGGTATATAACAATTTTGAAACATGTATATGCAATATATGCATAGGAAAGATTAGAAGGATATGCCAAGATTACAGTAAGAGTGGTTTACTCTTACAATGTAAAGTTATTTTAAATTTATCTTTAGGTTTTCTGCACTTTTCAAATTTTATTTTGGTACTTTGGTAATCAAACAGAAAATACATACTTTATAAAAATTAAAAAGTACTGACAAGCATGCTACAGAATGCTATGGTATATGCTATGCTATTCATTTTATTTTATTTTTATTATGGCTATCCTAGAGGGTGTGAAGTCATATCTCATTGTTTTGTTTTTAGACACAGGGTCTAGCTCTATCACCCAGGTTGGAGTGCAGTGGTTTGATCATAGTTCTCTGCAGCTTCAAACTCTTGGACTTAAGCAATCTTCCCACCTCAGGCTTCCACATAGTTAGGACTACAGGTGCATACTTCCCAAAGTGCTGGGATTATAGGTGTGAGCCACCATGCCTGGCTAAATCACAGATTCATTAATACTGACTTTCCTTTTTCTTTGAGATGGAGTTTCGCTCCTGTTGCTCACGCTGGAGTGCAATGATGCGATCTCAGCTCACTGACCTCTGCCTCCCAGGTTCAGGCAATTCTCCTTCCTTAGCCTCCCGAGTAGCTAGGATTACAGGCACGTGCCACCATGCCCAGCTAATTTTTTGTATCTTTAGTAGAACTAGGGTTTCCCCATGTTAGCTAGGCTGGTCTCGAACTCCTGACCTCAGGTGATCTGCCCACCTCTACCTCCCAAAGTGCTGGTATTACAGGCATGAGCCACCTTGCCTGGCCCTGACTTTCATATTTACTATCCACATTTAACACTTCTTTCAACTTCAACCTACTTAATTCAACTATAGTTAGGATTAACTGAGGACTACTGAATATAATTCCAAGATGCTTGATGGAGAGGTTTGAGTAGGAAAGGATAAGTGAGACACTGAATCAGGAAAAAGGCAGCACAGAACAGTATGGATTACGGGAAAACAGTAGATGTGAAATTCACATTACCTTGGTTATTTATTAATAGCTTTAATGAAAGGGAAGGAAATTGAAGAGACTGACAGGTGAGGAGATGAAGGACACAGAGATGGAAATGAGAATTCCCTGGGTCAGTCTATTTGACTTTTGAACACATATGTTTTAAGTGTTTTACATATTTAAAATATAAAATTATACTGGCTGTTCTGTTCACTGACTCAGGCACTCAGAATGATACCTCACACTTAGTATTTATTCAAGAAATATTTGCTGAATAAGATACATAGACATTATATTTTGATATTTTATTAGTTCATTAACTGCAAGAAGTTTCAGTTAGCACATCTATAATTAAATATTTATTCTAAGGCATGGAAAAATATTGTAAACCACTACACTAAGAACATATGAAGATAAACTGAATATTAAATACTCAGACTTTAATCACTATTCATTGTGATGCTGCCAACTTTAACTTCTATTACATGACATGGAGTTAAAACTAGACAATTACATAGTCAATAATTACAATGCTCAAAATGTCAATACCTGTCAATATCCTCTAACGCAAGTCTGTAAAATAGGTATTGTGGAAGTATCTAGCATATTTTACCTTTAAAATACGACGGTATAAACAGAGTAATAGCTACCATTTATAGAATATCTATTATATTCTAGGAGCTTTGTGCAGTAACTGTACTTTTTACAACCACCCTTAAGGTAGACAACATTTTCATTTTACAGAGCAGGAACCTGAGTCCCAAGATGTTAAGTATAATGCCCAGGGAAAGTTTTTAAGCTTAAGTAACATTCATATTCACAAGACTACTCAGAAGGGTGTAGGACAAAAATGACTGCCTGCCAACAAGGCAGCACCAGGTGCTCCTCTTTGTGGAACTAGTCTTGGCAGACATCTATGCAACAGCTCACCTAGCTACCCAAGAGCTATTCTCCTTGTGTCCCAGCCTGCTTTCCCAGGCCCCAGGTGAGATTCAGGACCAAGAAAATGAGACTCACATCAGTGGATCTGGGAGTCACTCTGGTTTAACAGCTGCATGCCCCATGGGGCCAACATCTCTTAACAACGTTATAGGTACAAAGCATTTTCCAATATATCTTATGCCTCATTAAGGGCTTTAAACCAAGTGGAAGACCTAGGTTTATGTTCAAGTTTATTTAAACTTCCCTTGGGTAAGAAATTCAGTGTGTTACAAGAGAAGCTTGAACTCTTCTCTTCCAGACTCACACCCAGGCCCACGTCTGGTCAAGAGGAGCAGAACTGAAGAGGTTTTCCCACAACAATGGTTGATCTACAAAAATCCGCTTACACTCTCCCATTTAGTGTCCCCTCTGACTTGTGATACACACTTACAAGCTGTCTGACTAGAATTAAAGCCAAAGACAGTGTTTACTTGACTCACATTAGGAATTGACTACAAGATCTTATTCTAAGCAATGAACTAATCAACCAGAGTCACCAAGTCTAGCAAGAAATGGGTATATTATAATAAAAGATGAATAGCCACACCACTATACTGCTGGTCCTAATGGATGTGTAGGAACTCCCATCCTCCAGCATATTCTGTTGGAACAGCCCTTACTTTAAATGTCCCAAAAGTTAGTCCACAGATTTCTCTGAGTATAAATTACAGTGTGCTAAAATCATTAGTTAAAAAAAAAAATTGAAAACATAATTTTCTGATTACAGAATACACGCTCAATAAAGAAAATTAAATACAGAAAAATCCAAAGAAAACAAAAATCACAAGTAATCGCACATAAATATGGGAACATTAACTTATAAAACAGACTTTAAAAACAAATTCAGGACTATATTTTACATATTATTTATGATTCTCATTTTAATCAGTTAATACAGTGTTAACATTTTCCATGGCATTATAATGGTATAATCTTATACAACATATAATTTTTATGACATCGTTTGGATATTATACATTTTTTGTTTGTTTTGTTTTGTTTTCTTGAGATGAAGTCTCACTCTGTGGCCCAGGCTGGAGTGCAGTGGTGCGATCTCAGCTCACTGCAACCTCCACCTCCCAGTTTCAAGCAATTCTTCTGCCTCAGCCTCCTGATTAGCTGGGATTGCAGGTGTGTGCCACCAGGCCTGGCTAATTTTTGTATTTTTAGTAGAGATGGGGTTTTGCCGTGTGGGCCAGGCTGGTCTTGAACTCCTGAACTCAAGCAATCCACTCACCTCAGCCTCCCAAAGTGCTGGGATTACAAGCATGAGCCACCACGCCCAGCCACTGGATATCATAAATTATTGGCTGCTTATTATGAAACATTTCAATTACTTCAAAATTACTGAATGTTTCATTTTTCAACATTTTAGTTGCTTTCCACTTTTAATCTCATTGTAATCATCAAGGATGTAGAAAAATATCATAATAGATGTTTATTACATCCTTAGAATAAATTCTTACAATATAATTTCTGAGACAAAAAGTATAGTTTATTTTTAGGCATTTGACACATATTACCAAAAAATCCTCCAAAACAACTGTATCAATTTACATTATCAATAGAATATGAATGCATTAACAAAATTTTAACTTACCATTTTAATGGATACAATTAAGATTAACATTGTTATAATTTTCATTTCTTTGATTATTGGTGGGGCGCTAGATTTTCAGTCACTAGTTTTATTTTTTATTGCGATATTAGTCACACACCATTAAGTTCATCATTTTAAAGTACACAATGCAGTGGCTTTTAGTATATTCACCAAGTTGTGCAACCATCACTATTATCTAATTCCAGAACATTTTTATCTCCACAAAAAGAAATCTGGCCAGGCGTGGTGGCTCACGCCTGTAATCGCAGCACTTCAGGAGGGCCATGGTGGGCAGATCACCTGAGGTCAGGAGTTGAAGGCCAGCCTGGCCAACATGGTGAAACCCCGTCTCTACTAAAAACACAAAAATTGGCCGGGTGTGGTGGTGGGTGCCTGTAATTATAGCTACTGGGGAGGCTGAGAACTCTAGCCTGGGCAACAAACAGCAAAACTCCATCAGAGGAGAGGAGAGGAGAGGAGAGGAGAGGGGAGGGGAGGGGAAGGGGAGGGGAAGGGGAGGGGAAGGGGAGGGGAGGGGGGGGAGGGGAGGGGAGGGGAGGGGAAGGGGAGGGGGTAGCGGAGGGGAGGGGAAGGGGAGGGGGTAGGGGAGGGGGTAGGAGAGGGGGAGGGGAGGGGTAGGAGAGGGGAGGGGAGGGGGTGGGGAGGGGGAGGGGAGGGGAGAGGAGGGGGAAGAGAGGGGAGGGGAGGAAGGGAGAGGGGGGATGGTGGGGGAGGGGAGAGGGGAGGGGAGGGGGGAGGGGGAGGGGAGAAGAGGTGTTAGGGAGGGAGTAGAGAGGGAAGGGGAGGAGAGGGGGGAGGGGAGGGGGAGGGGAGAAGGAGGAGGGTGGAGGGGAGGAGTAGGAGAGGGAAGGGGAGAGAGGGGGGAGGGGAGGGGGAGGATAGGAGAGGAGAGGGGAGGGGAGGGGAGGGGGGGAGGGGGAGGGGAGGAGAGGGGGAGGGGAGAGGGGGGAGGGGAGGGGGGGGGGGTAGGGGAGGGGGTAGGAGGAGGGGGAGGGGAGGGGGTAGGAGAGGGGAGGGGAGGGGGTGGGGAGGGGGAGGGGAGGGAGAGAGGAGGGGGAAGAGAGGGGAGGGGAGGGGAAGGGGAGAGGGGGGATGGTGGGGGAGGGGAGAGGGGGGAGGGGGGGGGGGAGGGGGAGGGGAGAAGGGGTGTAGGGGAGGGAGTAGGAGAGGGAAGGGGAGGAGAGGGGGGAGGGGAGGGGGAGGGGAGAAGAGGGGTGTGGGAAGGGAGTAGGAGAGGGAAGGGGAGGAGAGGGGGGAGGGGAGGGGGAGGGGATAGGAGAGGAGAGGGGAGGGGAGGGGAGGGGGGGAGGGGGGAGGGGAGGAGAGGGGAGGGGAGAGGGGGGAGGGGAGGGGGAGGGGGTAGGGGAGGGGAGGAGAGGGGGAGGGGAGAGGAGGGGGAGGGGAGGGGAGAGGGGAGGGGAGGGGAGGGGGGAGCGGAAGGGAAAAGAAAGAAGGAAGGGGAGGGGGGAGGGGAGGAAGCAAGGAAGGAAGGAAAGAGAGAGAGAGACAGAGAGACAGAAAGACAGACAGAGAAAAGAGAGAAAGAGAGAGAGCGAAAGAGAAACAGAGAGAAACAGACAAAGAAAGAGAAAGAGACAGAGAAGGAAGGAAGAAAGAAAAGAAAAAAGAAAAGAAAAAGAAACTTTATACCCATTAAGTAGTCAGTGCCCTCTCCCTCAGTGCCTGGCAACCACTAATCTACTTTCTACATTTATGGATTTGCCTATTCTGGACAAATGAAATGGAATCATACAATATATACAGCCTTTTGTGTCTGGCTTCTTTCACTTAACACAGAGTTTTCAAGGTCTATCCATATTGTAGCATAAATCAGTACTACATTCAATTTTATGGTTGATAATATTCCATTGTATGGGTATACCACATTTTGTCTATCCATTCACTAGTTGATGGACATTTGGGTTGTTTCCACCTTTGGATTATTATGAATAATGCTGCTACAAACATTTGTGTACACAACTTTTTGCCTGAACACCTGTTTTCAATTCTCTTGGGTATATATCTAAGAGTGGAGTTTCAGGGTCATATGACAATTCTGTTGAATATTTTGAGAAACCACCAAATATTAATGTTCACATCACTGTTTTTCCACAACGGCTGTTCCATTTTACATTCTCACCCAATTTCTCCATCTCCTCACCAACACTTCTTATTTTCTGTTTTTAAAAATTTTAGTCATCCTAGTGGATGTGAAGTGGTATTTCATTGTGATTTTGATTTGCACATTTCTAATGAATAATGGTATTACTTCTTTGGGTAAAAAGTCTACTAAAGTACTTGTCCTATAAAAAACACTGAGTTATTTGTCTTTTTATTGAATTGTAAAGCTTCTTTATATATTCTAAATATTAAATCCTTTTCAGATATGTAATTCGCAAATATTTTCTCCCATTCTGTGGGTTGTCTTCACTTTCTTCATAGATTCCTTTGATACACAAAAGTTTTTATTTCTGCAATTTGTCTATTCTTTCTTTGGTTGCTTGTGTTTTTCGTGAAATCTGGGAAACTGTTGCCTATTCTAGTTTACACAGACTTGCGCTTTTTTTTCCCCCCTCAAAGAGTTTTATATAGTTTTAGCTCTTAAGTCTTTGATTCATTTTGAATTAATCTTTATATATGCTGTGAGGTAGAGGTCCAACTTCATTCTTTTTGCATGTGGATATTTAGTTGTGCCAGTACCATTTGCTGAAAGACTATTCTTTCCTCCACTGAATTGTTTTAGTACCTGACAATCAGCTACTGATGTATGGTTACTAGTCTTTTGTATTTCCCTTTTTAAAACTGAATTTGTAGCTTTTCCTTATTTCTTTTAGGATATTTTAATTTTTCATTTATAAGAATACTTAACACCCACATTATCATTTGGCTTCTCAGATATTTAGAGGCAGCACAGGTAGTGGTTGTAGTGGAAACTATTTGTTGTTGTCCACCAAAATCTGTTAACCCTTTCTTCCTGGGCACACGCTGTGGGACTACACTTCCTAGGCCCCATACCTGCTGTGAGGTTGACCACGTGACTAAGTTCTCTCTAATTCAATGTGAACAGAAGTAGCATATGCTCCTTTAAGGACTAGATCTTAAGAGAATAGGTGTGTCTTCTCCATGCTCTCTTTCCCCTATCCACTGGCTAGAACTGAAATAAATCAATGACACAGGTTCAGCCAGGCATGAGAGAAAGTGACGGAGCTACCCTGCTATCTGAGTCTTTGAATAACTTCATGAGGCAAATGCTACCTATCTTCTCTGAACCATTGCATGAGAAATAATTAACATCTGTCTTGTGTGAACCACTGCATTTTGGGTCTCCCTATTTTAATTCCTTAGCCTTTATCCTAATTAATACAGGATTAGTATCTGGTGTAGGATATTGCTATAACAAAAAAACTAATATAGGTGGCATCTGTTAAGTGGCAGAGTTGCAAACAGTGAAGAAACAGATGCTGCAGATTGGGAAGCTGGTAAATCTTGTTATACCATGACAAAACATCTGGCATATGATAACACAGTGGACGAGAGCTACAGATCATGAAGGTCTAGGGCAGAGTTTCTCAACCTTGGCACTGTGACTTATATGTAAAGCACTTACTACAAGGCTTGGCATTTAGTTCAATAAATGTTTGCTTTGGTGTTATTAGTATACATTTCTGAACTGTGGGATTATAAAATTTATCATCATTTTCCCATATAGTGCTTGCCTTTGCTAGAATCCTTAAAAATCTCACCCCTACACTAAGATCAGATAAACATTCTCACATGTTTTTCTCTATTACATTTATCTTTAACAAACCTAAAAACTTTGGCCTGATACGATGGAAGAAACAAAATTTTTCTTCCTAAGAGTCTCAACGTCATGACTTTTATAATCTGTTGTTTTCCCACTGATTTGAGGTTTACCCTTTTACAATCTCTTTATAAATTCTTAATATCTAACTGAGATCAATCATGCTTGCTGAGGAAATGAGGCTAGGGTTCAGTATCGCAAAGTACTTAACTCCCATAAAACTTAGGGAAAATCCTATTTGACAAGAATACTGTAACAGCTGTACTCTTTCTTTCACTTACAAGATAACTTTCAGAATCTACATGTTGTTGGCATTTTCAACAGACACACTTTAGGGCATTTTTATTTTTGGCAAGAATCAAAAATTCCCTGAAGCTTCATTGTAGGTCTGCACATGTCTTACCAAATGAAGACAAGGTTAGACAGGAAGAACACCCATGAGTTTAATGCTTGGAAACTCCCTGTGTACTTTAACTTATACTGGTCTTGCTTGGTTACTCAGATGAAGCAACTCTCTCTTCTCTATCTTAATACCAGAAAGATATATATGGCCTATAAAGGAAAACACTAATCTAATATTAGTCTCTAGTATTTTCAGAGCAAAAACAATTCCATACACTTTTTAGTTTGCTTGTGTTCACTAAGTTTG
Organism: Trachypithecus francoisi; assembly: GCF_009764315.1. Lineage (NCBI taxonomy): Eukaryota > Metazoa > Chordata > Mammalia > Primates > Cercopithecidae > Trachypithecus > Trachypithecus francoisi. Next base: position 63,709,894 of record NW_022681473.1, read on the forward strand.
CCTATTTTTTTTTTTTTTTTTTTTAAGACAGGATCTCGCTCTGACCTAGTGTGGAGTACAGTGGCACTCTTTCAGCTCACTGCAACTTCCGTCTCCTGGGTTCAAGTGATTCTCCTGCCTCGGTCTCCTGAGTAGCTGGGATTACAGGCATGTGTCACCACGCCCAGCTAATTTTTGTATTTTTAGTAGAGACGAGGTTTCACTATGTTGGCCAGGCTGGTCTTGAACTCCTGACCTCAAGTGATCTACCAGCCTCGGCCTCTCAAAGTGCTGCGGTTACAGAGCCACTATGCCTGACCTGTTTAACTATTTTGGTAAGAAAATTTGGTTAAGATACATAAGAGCTTATAGGTAGAAACGAGACTTAAGTTATATGGATTAGTGGAAGATAAGGGAAGGAAGAAAGATAAATGAATACTTACAGAACACCTACTATGTGCCAGTCACTTACACATATTTACAATTCATGAAAAGGATATTGTTCACCTTATTTCCATAGGTGAAGAAACAGGATCTCACAGTTTAAGATATATAATAAAGCAATAAAAGCCTACTCCTGGAGGGAGGCTTTCTTGATAGAATTATCTGCTTTTCCTCAAGGTCAGCAGTTCACCCTCTTTAAAGCCTCAGACAATCCTGAAGCAAACACAACTACTCCTCTATGGTGCTGGTAGACTTTGACTTGAAAAAATGTTGTTACTGAAAGTGCAAAGAATAAGAGATATTTACGAAGTTACTGTGCTCCAACAGAAAATAAAATAAACATAGTATTAGATATTAAGAAAAGTAAAACAGGCCAGAAAACATGAGACGCCTGACAGTGCTGGATCAGAAAGAAAAGGTATAGTCAGAGAAGAGGAACATTCTTTGAGAAATGGTCTTGAGAAAGCATGACAAGCATCAGACACTAAGGTAGTGAGGTAAACTCCAGATCTTAGATCTCCAGAAACATACTGCTGCTGATGAGTATACTTCCCATCAATTCCTTTTTCAAAATTCCTTTGTCACAATTTCTTTTTCAAAAAATCTTTAATCTCTAATTCTGTTTTCTGAAATATCTACTTTGGAAGATAAATTCTCTTAAGGCCAGTTGAGAGCTTATTTGACACTAATACTCCTTGTAAAACATTATCTAATTTACAGCTATATAAAAGATACTGCTAATATATCACCTAAAACAATTTCAACCACATGAATTTATTAAACATGAATCCACAAAAAGTCACTCAACAAATATTTATCAAGAGTCTACTATTTGTCAGACATTATTCCAGGTACTGGAGACACTGCATGGGGAAAAAAAAAACCCCACAAAAACTCTTGCTCTTAAATGTTATGGCAAGATGTAATAAATACAATAAACATAAACAAAGTAAAGAAATAGAGAATGAAGAAAAGACGCCACCTTATGCTGTGTAGTCAGGGAAGGCCTCACTGTTAGAGTCACATCTGAGCAAAGACTTGAATGGAGTGAGGGAGTATCAAGTTCTGTGGCTATCTGGCAGAAGAGCTTGCTTGAGGAAACATCATGTGTAAAAGTCCAGAGGTGACAGTGTGCTTGGTGTGGAACAGTAAAAGGCAAATATGGTTAAATTACAGTGAGGGAAAGGATAGCAGATGACCTGGGACTTTGATAAGAATTCTAAATTTTAAATTTAGTGAGAATAGAAACCACTAGTAGGCTCTGCCCAAAGAAATGACATAATCTGACTTAGGTTATAAAAGGATCACTTTGGCTATTATGCAGAGAACAGACATAAAGGTGGGGGTGGGAGCAGTAAGCCAATTAGAAGAGTCTTGCTAAAGTACATGCAAAGATAATAATGGTGGCTTAGATTATTAGAATATTAGTAGTGAATGTGGGGAATTTTCTTTTTTTTTTGAGACAGGGTCTCACTCTGTCACCTATGCTGGGGTGCAGTGGCACAGCATGGTGGTTCACCGCAAGCCTCAAATAACTGGGCTCATGCAATCCTCTCAACTCAGCCTCCTGAGTAGCTGGGACCACAAGTGCATGCCACCACGCCTGGCTAAGTATTTTATTTTTTGTAGAGATGGGGTCTCACATTGCTCAGGGTGATCACAAACTCCTGGGCTCAAGTGATCTATCCCCTTCAGCCTCCCGAAGTGTTGAGATTACAGGTGTGAGCCACCATGACCGGCCAAAAAATCATTCTATTTAAAGGAATTATTAATGGGATGAATGTGGGGTTTGGAGTGGGGCAAGAAGGATGACACTAAGACTTTTAGCTTGAGTAATTCCAAGAATATAGTTGTCATTACTGAAATTGGGAAGATCAAAAGAGTAGCAAGTTTGGGAGGGAAAAATCAAAGGCTGAGTAGGTAACCAGGCTGGTTAGGAGATGAGTAATGTACAAAGAGGTTAAGAAAATATATTGAATATGATGAAAGACAAATTTATCAATGGTAAGGAAGATAACTACATACAAATATAGAAAGGGGGAAGGCCACAAAGAATCCTGAAGTACTGAACCGGCCATCAGCCACCTCAATGTGAATTGATATCTATACATACACACACACACACACAGATAAGATACAGAAACAGATCTGGCTGTATGTGTATGTAATAGAGATAGGAAAAAACTTAAGTTTTTTTTCTACTCTCACTCACCACTCAACACAATACTTCTGACTTCAGATGTGTGGGGACTTTTTCCTACATGCCAAGCAATTCCCTGGCAGATACCAGCTGGGTATCCTCCAATCCAATTCTGACACTCTTCCTGGACAGCGTCAGGTCTCACAGACTGCTAACCCACAAGACTGCTCCCCACTTCAGATGCTAATTGGGAGTCTCGGGTTGTGACCTGTACTTCTGACCAACCAGCTAAAAATTGGCGTTCCTATGACCCCTTTCTTAGGGTCGATTAGTTTGCTATAGTGGGTCACAGAACCCAAGGAAACATTTTATTTATACTTACTTATTTATTATAAAAGATTATTACAAAGATACAGATGAACAGCCAGATAGAAGAAATGCATAGGGCAAGGTATGGAAGAAGACATGAGAGGTTTCCACGCCCTCTCTGGGTGGGCTAATCTCCAGGAAGCTCCCCGAACCCTGTCCTAAGTTTTTCATGGAGGCTTCATTACATGGGCATAATTGATTACACCACTGGCTAATGGTGATCAAGTCAACCTTTAGCTCCTCTCTGAAGTAGGTGGGTGGAGTGGAGCTAAAAGTTCCAACCCTTTAATCATGTTTGGATCCCTTGGCAACCAGCCCCCATCCTGACGCTATTCAAGAGCCCACTAAGAGTCACTTCATTAAAACAAGATTCTCCTATGACCTAGGAAACTCCAAGGGATTTAGACACTCTTGTGTCAGACACTCCTGTCATTCAGGAAATTAGAAAGGTCTTAGCAGCTCTGTGACAGGAACTGGGGTCAAAGACCAAATATAGGAACAAAAGATTCTCTTAGTGCCCCTTATCTACAAGGGCTTTAGGAGCTCTGTGCCAGGCACTTGGGGGCAGAGATCAAACACGTATTTCAAATTATAATATTACAGTGTGTACATACCTATATTTCCTAGTTCTGCCCACTAAGAAGGACTAGAAGTAATAGCACTCAGAAGCAATGAGCACACAAAGTGCTTAGTTTTTAAATAACATCTTCCACTAAAAGGAAATAGGGGTTCTGGGGAAATAGTTGATTCCAGAATTGGGGTGAAGAAAGTACATGATAAACTGGAACATCCTGCACCAGAAAGGAAGTGCTCAGAGAATGATAGGGACATACTCCTATCAGTCAAGTATGGAGCAATTTGTGCAATAAAAATAAATAATAAGAATAATAAATTTCAATCCATTGAATAAAATAGAAATCCATGGACACAATGATATAAATAAATAAACAAGTATATAAATGGCAGAGAATAGAAACTTCTTCTTTCATTAGAATGCCAACTAAGAAAAGTAGAAAAAATGATGAAAAGAGAAAACCACCATTTGATAACCATCATAAAGGTGGTTGATTCAGGAGGGTTTCATCAAAGTATGCTAAGGCTGGTGAGTGGAGGTCTGACAAGGAACAGGATATTGGCAGAGATTCCCCACAAAATACTATTTGCCTCAATCTGTTGAGGCTGATACAAGAAATACCATAAAGTGTGACTCATAATCAACAGGTGATTATAATCAACTGTGACTTCTAATCAACAGCATTAATTTCTCTTACTTCTGGAGACTGAGAAGTCCAAGATCAAGGCGCCAGCAGATTTGGTGTCTGGTGAGGGCCCACTTCCTGGATCATGGACAGTGCCTTCTCACATGGCGGAAAGGGCAAGAGGTCTCTCTTGGACTTCTTTTATAAGGGCACTTATCCCAACAATGAGGGTTTTGCCCTCATGCCTTAACCAAAGACCCTACCTCCTACTACTATCCCCTTGGGGGTCAGGACCTCAACATATGAATTTTGGGGAAACTTCAGACCATAGCACTATTGCATAGGGGAAAAAAATGATTCCATAGTGGAAAAAAAAAAAAAAAAAAAAACCAGAAGACACCAAACTGACTAGGTGACCAATATTAACATCACCGGGGTGAGACAGTTTGACATCATACACTTCTTCATATGATAGTATAGAGAAGACACAGCATCATTTCTGAGGTATTTCTGCCAAGAATGCATGATCTGACAGACATCCAACAGAATCAAAGGACTCTACTCTTTAAAACTGTCAAAGTCATAAAAGACAGGAAAAAAATGAGGAACCCTTCTAGATTGAAGGAGACTAAAGAGACATGGCAACTAAATATAATAAATGATCCTGGATTAGATCTCAAGTCCGAAATAAAAAAGATATTTTTGGAACACCTCGTAAAAATGTGTATTGGGTCTGTGGATTGGATGGCAGTATCTACTGATGTTGATTTCCTGATTTGGATGGTTAGGTAAGAGAGTAATCTTGCATGGGGGATATAAATTCTGGAGTATTGAGAGGTGAGGAGGCATTATGTTCACGACTTGCTCTCAAATGGATCAGAAAAAGAATAATGATAATGGATATAGATATTTATATATACACAAACACATAAACAAGTATATAGTGAGGGAGAGGGAACAAAGAGAACAAAATGTTAACTGGGGCATATAGGAGTTTGTACTTTCTTGCAATTTTTCTACAAGTTTGGAATTATATAAACATAAATTATTTTAAAAAGTTAACATAAAAATAAACCTATTCTTCATTTCTATTGAATAACAAATATATACAATATCTGAATCTACAGATATGTATATATCTAAACACACACGACTCGTACCTCACCATTTAACTACTTTAAAGTACTCTGTTGTAATCTTAAAAGATTTTGACTTCATTTCACATGAAAACCTCAGCAATGAATGTTCCCACTATTTTACAAAGGGGAAAGATGGCTTGCTTTAAATCAAGTTAGAAGAAAACCTTTGGAGCTAAGGACTAGAGTGAAAAAGTGACAAGTTCTGGCCAGGTGTAGTGGCTCACACCTGTAATCCTAGCACTTTGGAAGGCTGAGGCAGGTGGATCACTTGAGGTCAGGAGTTCGAGACCAGCCTGGCCAACATGGTGAAACCCTGTCTCTACCAAAAACATAAAAATTAGTTGGGTGTGGTGGTGCTGACCTGTAGTACCACCTACTTGGGAGGCTGAGGCAGGAGAATCACTGGAACCCAGGAGGCGGAGGCTGCAGTGAGCTGAGATCGCACCACTGTACTCCAGCTGGGCAACGGAGTGACGCTCTGTCTCAAGAAAGCAAAACAAAATAACAACAAAAAACAGTTGTTGGACTCTATGTAAACACCATGGAACAAAATCTAATAACTGAGTATTTCAATATTTTCCTATACTGATCCATCAGTTTCGACCTCAAGTTCACCAATTCCACTTTCCCCTTTTATTAAAAATCTACCTTCAGAGAAAGGTCTCCTATCTCCTTCCCAAGTTTTATCTATAGTCACTTAAAAGTGATCAGATTTAAGAAAAAAAAGTTATCTATTTTAACCAAATCTCCCTAAGAAATAATCCTTTTAAAAGTTGAAAAAAATAAACAATAACAAAAAATTCAGACGCTTGTTTCATAAAAGGACATTCCAGTTTGCCAAAACAATTTACCCGCTTCCATCTATGGAAACAGGAGCACTGGAATAGATAAGTCTCTCAATTATTTTCTTGCTTCAGCACTCCTACAGGATATTACATATACTCATCAGTAAGGTGTGTGTGTGTGTGTGTGTGTGTGCATACGTACATGCATGTGTGCATGGGACATGCATCTCCTTACATATCAGAATCTTGGGAGGACAGGAGGAGAGACAAGCCACTTGAGACTCACAGGCTTAGATGGTCTCTATGATTCTGTCAATACTCTTTATCCACTTTAGAAATTTCAATCCTGGTTTCACTGTTACTCTTTCTCTTCCACTTCATATATTCTGCAGCCTTTTTTTTTTTTTTTTTTTTTTTTGAGATGGAATCTCGCTCTGTCGCCCAAGCTGGAGTGCAGTGGCGCAATCTCGGCTAACTGCAAGCTTCGCCTTCTAGGTTCACGCCATTCTCCTGCCTCAGCCTTCCGAGTAGCTGGGACTACAGGTGCCCACCACCATGCCCAGCTAATTTTTTTTTTTTTGTATTTTTAGTAGAGACGGGGGTTTCACCATGTTAGCCAGGATGGTCTCGATCTCCTGACCTTGTGATCTACCCGCCTCGGCCTCCCAAAGTGCTGGGATTACAGACGTGAGCCACCTTGCCTGGCTCCGCAGTCTTTTTAGTCAGAAAGGTTCAGTCTACTCTGAGACCATCAATTTAGGGTTGCTTCTACAGTCAGTCAGGTACCGCATTAAATAACAAGTCTCCACACAATGTGGGCTTGGTTTCAATAAACTGCTAAGATAGACATTTCAATGCATCTGCTCCCAATAGCTTCCTATGTGTTTACTGAAAGGATGCAACAGAAGTATTTAATATTGTATGTCAGGCACTGGTCCAACTGAGATCAAGACAGATCATGTAAATTATATGCTGATTAGTAGAGGTAGAACTATACTTCAAATTTCTCTGATTTTAAGTTTCTGGTGTGTGTGTGTGTGTGTGTGTGTGTGTGATATCAATATACCTCAGATATTTCAATGCACTTCCTCAGTCTAACTTTGAGGAAGATATTTTTAAAAGCACAGATATATAGGAAGAAACCTACACACTTCAAACACATACTAATATAGGGTATTAATCCGTTCTGCACTGCTATAAAGGAATATGTAAGGCTGGGTAGTCTACAAAGAAAAAAGGTTTGTTTGGCTCACAGTTCTGCAGACTGTACAAAAAGCATAGTGCCAGGATCTACTTCCGGTGAGGCTTCTGGAAGCTTACAGTCATAGTGGAAGGCAAAGGCAGAGCAGGCGTGTCACAAGTGAGCCAGGTGGGAGGGGAGGTGCCATGGCCAGTCTCACGTGAACTCACTCATTACTGTGGGGCAGACACTAAGCGATTCAAGAGGGATCTGCGCTCATGACCCAAACACCTCCCACTAGATCCCACCTCCAACAATGGGGATCACATTTCAATATGCAATTTGGAGGAAACAAATATCCAAACTATATCATATGGAATATATGCTCCAGTCTGTTGCTCCTTTGGATTTAAATGGATTCAAAGGCAGAGATCTGCTAGGTCAGGGGGCTTCAAATGTGGAGTCCATGTGTTGTCAATCACTCTTCTCACACCTGTGACTGATAATGGATTATGGCACTTGAGCCTAGCAGTTTTATAATACTTCTTGGTCCAGTATTCCATGCAGCTGCTATTAATTTCTTACAACTGACACATAAACTGAAATCTATTTGCCATCCCCATTCCTTTAAAGTTACAAAGATTTCTAGTAAAATAGTGTCCATTCTGTTAGCCACCAGAAAGTTCTCTCTGCTTTGATAATGTTGGGAGTTGATGTGGGGAAAGGGTATGGGGTAAGGGACAGGGCATAATAAAGAATCCCAGGGTGTGAAATATACTCTGATAATAAGAATACAGGTAAAGAAAGGCTTTAATAAAAAGAATTCCCAAGTTGTAGATAAGAAGGCTGAGCCAGAAGTTTGCCAGTGAAGACACAGAGAGTAAATTATACTTAGGGAAAGAGGCACACATACCTCTCACTTACTATGTTTTCCTACTTTTGATCTAAAGCACTTTTTAGTGGTTGTAGAGTGGGGTAAATAGATAATGGTGACCTAGTAATGGGGAGGTAGCACACATGTGAGGCTGCCTTAGCACTGCTCAAACCTAATACTTTCCATTGCCAATACTGTAACTTTTGACCCTGTTTTTATTCTTTAATATTCCGTTTTAAAATGTGGTATCTGCCCTCCCAATTCTTAGCTGCTCTACAAGTATATCAAATCCAGGTGTTTCTAGGTCATTTTGAATTGTATTTCTCTGTATTTAGAACTTTTTGTTTGTTTTCTGAGACAGAGTTTCACTCTGTTGCCCAGGCTGGAGTGGGATCACAGCTCACTATAGCCTCAAACTCCTGGGATCAAGCAATCCTCCCACCTCAGACTTCCAAGCAGTTAGGACTACAGATGTGTACCATCATGCCCGGCTTATTTTTAAGTTTTATTTTGTTTGTTTTTAATAGATGGGGGTCTCACTATGTTGCCCAGGCTGATCTTGAACTCCTGGTCTCAAGTGATTCTCCCGTCTTGGCCTCCTAAAGTGCTATGATTATAGGTGTGAACCACCACATCTGGCTTCATACTGTTTTAAATATGGAAGTATGTGTAGTTCAGAAATGGATACTTTTGAGAAATGAATCTAAAGTGACTTGAAGACAGCAATTTCCTACTTTCTGTTTGCCCAAATCTTTCAGAGCAAGTTATTAAATACACTAGCCTAAAGCAAAATGCAACGATCTCTAAATTTAGTGTCATTTTTGTTTATAGTTAATCACATGTCATGAGAATCATCAACAGTCAAACATATTTTACAGAATTATGTAACTTAGTTTATAAATTGCAAAGGTGAGTCCAGTGGTATGTAGTTTATTTACTGTGACAACATGTCACCCCTTTTCACTGTATTTCAACTCAATGTGTAAATGCCACATTTCCTAATGAGAAAGCTCTTGGAGAAAAGAAGTTGTATTTGTTTCATCTCTGCATCCCTGAAAGTATCTAATACATTTAGATAACCCTTAATAAGTATTGTTATTGAAACCTAAGAATTCCATTGAAATATTCAATTCTAGATCTTCAGTTTTAGTCTTAGAGTTTCTTCTAACTCAACAGTAATAAGTTTATTTAGTATATGGCAGGGGTTCTCAAGGTAAGATCAAGGGACCACTGGGGGGAATCTCTGAGACCCTTTTAGGGGACCTGTGGGGTCAAAGTTATTTTTATAATACTAAGACTGCCCTTTTAACTCCCACTCTTTCACAAGTTATGTGGTATAGTTTTCTAGAGGCTGAATAACGTGATGATGCAATCGCTCTGATAGCTAATGAAATCTGTACTGTGGCATTCTTGTGTCTCTAAATTCTCTGTTTAAATTTCAAATACATTAAATACCAATAAGTATAACCCACATCAACAAAAGCTCTTTGATTCCTCAATAATTTTTAAGAGTGTAAAGAGGTCCTGAGACAAAAACATTTGAGAACCTCTGGTATAAGCTATTGATATTCACTACAAAAAGAATATGAGTTTATAAAACATACTTTATATAAACTAAGTGATTTTTGAGATGTTTTTCTTCAACCATTGTCAACTAAGGGTATTAACTAAGTTCTCTCCTTTTTTATTCTTTTTTTCCTTTTTTGTTTTTAAACTAAGAATGTTCTTTATGTAAAACAAATGACAGAGAGGCAAGTTTAATGTGATTTCCTATCAAATTCTGGAAAAGATGGTTAAACAAATAGCTTTGTAATTTAAAAAATACCAATAATCACCAGGAACCAGCACAGGTTGAAATAAAAAAAAAAATCACACGAAAATGATATCATAATGGTCCCTCCTAATTTACGTTTTTATGTAATTAGAGTTAATAGATTACAGAACTGTCACAAAAGTTAAATATCTTGATTTCAGCAGGCATCAGTGGAAGTGACCCTGGATGAGTGACAGTATTACACAGTGGTTAAGAGAAGGCACACTGGAGCCAGACTGGTTGAGTTCAAACTCCAGTTCTAACACTTAACTGCCTACCTGTGTAAGCTGGCAAGTTACCTCTTTGTGCCTTGGTTACCTCTTTGGTAAAATAGGGATAATAATAGCACCTACTACAGACAGTTGGTAGGCTAATGAAAGTAAATTATTTAGATCAGTGCCTAGCATATACTCAGTACTTTACATATGTTTTAAAAAAAATACTGTCTTTGTTTCACTGATGTTATTTCAAATATCCAGAACAGTATTAGGCCCAGAGTAGACCCTTAATAAAAAATTTAAAATTAAATAACATCTTGTTAATAGTAATAATGATGATGACTACTTTTCCATTTCCTATGTGCTTATTATATTATACTTGGCAAAGTAGTGAGCATTTACTATACACTATCCCATTTAGATTTCCTAAAGTAATCTGGGATACTTACTAGCAGCCTCACATTACAGATGAGTTAAGTGAGGCTTACAGAAAGGAAATAATTTTCCCAAGGCTGCAAAACTGGTAAGTAGTGAAACCAGGAGTCAAACCAGATTTGCTTTGCTCAAAAAACCTTCTCTTCTTTAGCCACTATAATGTCTGTGATTATGAACAAGACTGAAAAAAATGTGGATTGGATCAGCAGTCCCCAACCCTTTTGGCACCAGGGACCGGTTTTGTAGAAGATAATTTTTCCACAGATGGGTAGGGTGGGGGTGGTTTTGGGATGAAACTGTTCCACCTCAGATGATCAGGCATTAGATTCTCATAGGGAGTGTGCAACTTAGATTCTTCATATGTGCCATTCACAATAGGGTTCTTACCCCTGTAATAATCTAATTCTGCTGTCCATCTGACAGGAGGTGGAGCTCAGGCCCTCGGCTCACCTCCTGCTGTGCAACCTGGTTCCTAACAGGCCATGGACCGGGGCTGGGGACCCCTGGATTAGATGACAACTCTGTGTCATGAATAGATTTCACAGTTGAATAACAATGGCTAATTAATAGATGGGTAAACATGGAAGCAGATCTTTACTTACCAAGTAACCACAGGGCTCTATCCATTTCAATGACTAACTAATCCCTGAAGGAATAAATAGTAGGAAAGCCTATCAAATTTATGGATGATATAAACATGGATAATACAGTTAATATTATGGATGACACAATCAGCATTCAAATATTTCTCTAAAGACTGAAATGATGTAACAGAAATCAAGAGAATTACTTTTAAAGAAACAAAAACAAATATATCCTGACTATAAAAAATCAGTGGAATATGTACAGGAAGATGAACAACTGGTTGATGGTTCCAATCTTATGTTCCCACCACATTGAATCATGTACTCTTCTTGTCTTTGCACTGGCTCTTCCCCATGCTTAAGATGTCATTATAACTCTTCTTTGATGTCATTATACCATCCATCCTTTAAGACCCAACACAAATGTAACCACGTCTGAGAAGTCTTTACTCCCTGAGACGAGGTTGCTTATTCCTTCCCCTTTGTGCTCCTATCATATTGTGTACATGCCTCTAACAGTACACATCTGTCTTCTTCATTCCTCAAGGGCAAGCACTGTGTTTTTGTTGCCTTTTCATCTGGAGTCTAGCAGAGTTCCTGACACACAGTAAGCACTCTCTTCATGTTAACTTCTATCATCATCAGCAGCAGCAGAATCTTCTGCGTTAACTTCTGAATCTACATCTTTCTCCTTTACAACCCACAGCCCCAGGTCTTTATGGTAATAGCCTTACTGGCATTCTTGCTATTAGTATCTGCCTTTCATATTGCTGCCAGAGTAACCCTTCCAAACATGCAAATTTGTTCATTTCACTTTTTCTTTTTTTTTTTTGAGATGGAGTCCTGCTCTGTCGCCCAGGCTGGAGTGCAGTGGCGTGATCTCAGCTCACTGCAAGCTCCGCCTCCTGGGTTCACGCCATTCTCCTGCCTGAGCCACCCAAGTAGCTGGGACTACAGGTGCCCGTTACCACGCCCAGCTAATTTTTGTATTTTTAGTAGAGACAGGGTTTCACTGTGTTAGCCAGGATGGTCTCGATTTCCTGACCTTGTGATCCACCCCCCTTGGCCTCCCAAAGTGCTGGGATTACAGGCGTGAGCCACCACACCTGGCCGATCATTTTACTTCTTAATTCAAAGGTCTCTGACAGATCCCTATTGCCTGTAGAACAATTATTAGCAGTGGATACAACCCCATTCATATAACTTCCTAGAATCCAGTCTCATCTCCTGCCACACTCCAGCTGTACATTACACTGTAGAAATACTGAATTACTTCTATCTGTAGCCCAGAATTATTATTGCCTCTATACTTGGAAAGTTCTCCATTTGCCTGTCTTCCAGGAAAACTAAATTTGATTCAATTCTATGAATTTTTACTGAGCCACTCTTCTTCACTAAAACACAGTAGCCACTCTTCTATGCACTAAAACAATACACATTTCCTCCTTTCAATGCCATACATTCTACCAGGTGAGACAAAATAAGTCTTAACTTAAAAAAAGCTACTTCTATAAAGCCTTTCGTGACTTTCCTTCTATTTCCTATGTTCTAATTACATTTGTACGTATACTGCCATTATAGTATTTTGTTTTAAAACTCAATATTTTCATGTATTTATTTTTGAAACTTTTTGTTAAAGTATAACATGTAAATGTGACCCTTCATAAGTCTTCAGTGTGATTATACTTGGGTAATTACCATCCAGATCAAGATTTAGAGCATTTCCAACACCTCAGAAGGCACTCTTTCCCATTCTATGTACACTCCTCACCCAAGACAACCACTGTTCTGACTTCTATTACCACAGATTAGTTTTGCATGTTCTTAAGTATATAAATGGAATCACATAGTATGTCATCTCTTGTGATAAGATTCTGCTGCTCTACCTCATGACCAGGATTAATCCATGCTTTGTGTAATACAGTCATAAAACAGAATACAATACTGGAGGGGAAATGAATGAACTACAGTTCTATGTATCAATATAGATACAATCTCAAAAATATAAGCATCGGCAGGAAACATGACTCTATTCACATAAAGTCACAATAAGGCAAGAGAAAAAGATAAACAACATTGTTTATGGATAAATTCCTGTGTAATAAAACAATAAAGAAAAGCATGGGAACATTTAATATAACTACCACAGTGATGTATACATCTACAGGGCAAGAAGGAGGATGTTCACTTTATTATTATTCTTTGAACTGAGCTTTTTTTTTTTGAGTTGGTCTCATTCTGTTGCCTAGGAAGGAGTGCAGTGGTGCCATGTCAGCTCACTGCAACCTGTGCCTCCCGGGTTCACGCGATTCTCCTGTCTCAGCCTACTGAGTAGCTGGGATTACAGATGCCTGCCACGGCACTCAGCTAATTTTTGCATTTTTAGTAGAGACAGGGTTTCACCATGTTGGCCAGGCTGGTCTTGAACTCCTGACCTCAAGTGATCCTCCTGCTTCGGCCTCCCAAAGTGCTGGGATTACAGGTGTGAGCCACCACATCCAGCCTAAACTGAGCATATTAGTTTGTTATACTAATACAGGAATTATAGCATTTATTCTTACAAAATACTTACTTGCCTGCATAGCTTCACTGCAAGCTCCCTGCAAACAGAGACTGGTTTTTCATTTTTGTGTCCCTAATACTCAATGATGCAAACAGATTCCTGCATGAATACATTCAACAGATATATATGTCAGTTACTGTGCTAGATTTGAGGGATACAATTGTGAGCAGAAAACACAATTTTGCTTTCATGAAGTTTGTAGCATACTAAGGGTACGAGGAAAAGCCAAAGAGACAATACAATCAGGTATGTAATTATAAATTACAAGGATTATTTTGAAGGAAAAAAACCTGATGCTACAAGAACATATAATAGAGGAATATGATACAGTTTGAGGAAGGATTCCCTAAAGAAATAGATTTGGACTGGGATGTGAACTCTGATTAAGAGTTAAGAAAGTGGCTGGGTGCGGTGGCTTACGCCTGTAATCCCAGCACTTTGGGAGGCCAAGGGGGGCAGATTACGAGGTCAGGAGATCGAGATCATCCTGGCCAACATGGTGAAAGCCCATCTCTACTAAAACACTACAAAAAATTAGCCAGGCGTGGTGGTGGGTGCCTGTGGTCCCAGCTACTTGGGAGGCTGAGGCAGGAGAATGGCGTGAACCCAGGAGGTGGAGCTTGCAGTGAGCCGAGATAACACCACTGCACTCCAGCCTGGGCAGCAGGGCAAGATTCTGCCTCTAAAAAAAAAAAAACACAACAAAACAAAGAGTTAAGAAAGTAAATGAGGATAGTGAAGACAGGGATTGTTTTAGGCAGTAAGAGCAATATGTAAAAAGACCGTGGTGTAGTGGGGGAAATAGATGAGAATAAAGAGATAGGCTGGTAACAGCCGAAAAGTGGAAACAACCCAAATTCCCATCAACTTATGAATGGGTAAACAAAATGTGGTACATCCATATCAATATGACTATTATTCGAGTATAAAAAAACAATAAAGTACTATTACTAACATATGCTACAACATGAATGAACCTTGAAAACATGCAAAGTGAAAGAGTCTAGACACAAATGGCCACATATTATATGATTCCATTTATAGGAAATGACCATTAAGAGGAAAATTCACAGAGACAGAAAGCAGATTAGTGGTTGCCAGGAACTAGCAAGAACAGAAAATGCCAATGGGGTATAGAGCTTTTTTGGGGGGTAACAGAAATGTTCTGGAATGAGACAGTGGTGATGGTTGTACAACCTAGTAAATATAATAAAACCACTGAATTTTACATTTTAAATGGTGAGTTTTATGGTATGTGAATTATATCTAATTTTTTTTTTTTTTAAAGAAGTGGGTAGAGAGGCCAAAGCGCGGTGGCTCATGCCTGTAATCCCAGCACTTTGGAGGGTGAGGCGGGCAGATCACGAGGTCAGGAGATCGAGACAATCCTGGCTAATGTGGTGAAACCCCATCTCTACTAAAAATACAAAAAATTAGCCAGGCGTGGTGGTGGGCGCCTGTAGTCTCAGCTACTCGGAAGGCTGAGGCAGGAGAATGGCGTGAACCCGGGAGGCGGAGCTTACAGTGAGCCAGATCGCACCATTGCACTCCAGCCTAGGCAACAGAGCAAGACTTTGTCTCAAAAAAAAAAAAAAGTGGGCAGAGAACAGAGCACATAGGGCCTTTGAAACTATCTTGAGGTTTTCCAATTTTATCCTAAGAGCGGTAAGAAGCCACTGAAGGTTTTATGTAGGGTACAATGTAGATGCTCCAAAATTACTTTCTGAACAAATGAAAATAATTACAGATAAATAACCCTAGTACTGTCCTTAAGACTGATAGATCTTTGCCTTTTAATTTGAAACTATAATTTATCATTCTGTTTCCTAGAAAATACCTTCAGGTTGACCTAAGCTTTTCTTCAGAAAGGGTTACTCCTCTCCAGAGGCTATCTTTCAGATGTGCTATCTAACCTGTAGTTATGTCTTGATGTCTCATTGAAAGATAATCCATGAGGACTAACCAGGGCTGGGATTCCAATACACAGGATCAGAATAACTATGGCACACATATCTTAGTGGAGAGCCCTGAAGAGGAACTCTTCTTGCCAAATAATACATATCTCCAATTATGCTGACAGATGACAAATTACAATATCCATAAATGGGGGATTATTCTGATTTCCAAAATGATAGTGCTTCAGAAGCCCTGCAAACTTTCTCTGTTCTTGGCAGGGTTAAAGGCTATGAACTATATACTCCACAAGCATAAGGCCTGCTTACAGAAATCAGGATGCTCTGACCAGTCATCCTCACTCCAGAGACCAGCAGTGCTTCTGTGTACCCAAGGTTCATCCTTTGACCAACACTTTTCCTTGATGCTTTAATGGTTTTATTATAGCAATGTTAAAAGATATTTCTATAAATTGGTAAACAAACAAACAAACAAAAACAAAACAAAACCCAGTTATCCTTCCCTTCAAAACTGATAGGTAAGGCTTTGCCCAGTAATTCATCTTAAATGAAAAACATGGTTTTAATGATATACACACATATATACATATGCTACTACCTTTTATATATAGATTTTCTTTGAAATCAATTTAAAATAGTATACCTGGGGTATCACTTAGGTGGCTGGTCTTCTCAGACCCCAGACGTCTCCTCCTCACTGTCAGGGCTAACTTAATACTCGAACTGCCCAGTGTAGCATGTCAAAATCAGTGTTAACAGTCTACCTACTCCCTCCAAAAATCTTATGAAAGAAGGAGCTGCATTCCAATGTTTATTATCTTCACCTACAGACTTTCTCCCTCTTGGATCATGTTAGAATGGTTTCATTTAATTTTATTTGGCTTTCAGTTATTTATATCAGGAATAAAAATCGGATTAGAATTGTGCAGAAAAGCTAGTTGGCATTTAGGTTTTACCACCTCAGTTAATTTTTTAGAGTATGTGTCTGAGAAAGAAAGGGAAAAACACAGAGAGAGACAGAGACAAAAAGATCAATCTTTGTCTTAATCTTTTGAGGTTAGAGAGTGTTTGTCCCATTTCCTTACTTCTTTCTGTGCTTTGTACAAAGTGGAACTTTAGGCAAAATTATCCTCCTTTCTTTAAGATACCACAGAATACAAGAAGCATTGAAGATATAAAAAACATTAAAAGATTAGAAAAAAGCCCAAATGTTAGAATCAATGAACTATGGTATGTTTTGACTAGTTAATTTAATAAGAAAACAAATAAAATGGCTTAACTTGCAATTAAGTCAGAAATTATAAAGCTGTGTCTGAAAATAGAGTTCAGCAAACTCCACACTATGTTATTTGTGATAAAGAAGCAAAATCCTTAGGCTTAAGTGCTTTATTGGATGACGTTTAAACACACATTGGTTATGCTAGGTAAAACATGACCAAATGCACACAAGTGAGACCCGACCCTCGTTATTACAGGAATAGGGGACTGGGCTCAGAAAAAGACTTGTCTGTGGCCAGGGACTATTTTAATCTGTGACTACGCACCTCAGTGATGGAATATAATCTCTATTGTATTTTGTGACATGATTACATCAGCCTGAGAACCACAATCAACAGTCATCAGAATACCAGTAAAATGAATCCAACTTGCCGTTTCAAAATGGTTTGAAAAAGAAAACTAAAGGGAGATACTTGATAAATGACTGATAAACCAAGAAAACTCAACGAAAGCCACAAATGGCTAAGAATGTTGAACAGATAATCCATATGCCACTTCCTTTCTTAACCCCAAAATTAATGCTAACAGTGCTCACCACCTCAAGTTTTTAACCAACAATAAATATTACAGAATCTAAGAAGACTACCAAAACCTAACAGTCTACAATCCAGTGAGTAAAAATACTTTGACAATTCTAATGTATGAAAATTGTCTTTTATTTAAAAGTCCTATAATAAAATGTAATGGAAAAATATAATGTGTTATAGAAAACTGCATTTAAAACTAAGATATCAAATAATCATGTGTTCACATTTTAACCTGGTTGGTTTTAAAAAATCAAAGCTACTTTAGTGGCATTTTAGAATTCTTTCCTCAAGGTCAAATTTTTTTTAACCTCACTTAAAACTATTGCTGGAACTCTCCTGGCTCTCTCCAAGATTAACAGAGCTACTGGTTTCTTCTGTGCATCACTTTCACTCCTCTTCTCATGAAAGTCCATCCCTATGAAATGCCGCTGTCTGCTGCCACAGCCTGCTGACATCCCACTCACATACAAAGCCCCTGGTGAGATGCGAATTCCTCTGTGAAGAAAAGACTTCCATGAAGAAAAGGCAACTGAACCTCTCCTTTCTCACTCACTCAACACTGATTTTGGGGCTAGGTGTACAAAATGGGACAAAACATACCCCTAACCCCTACTGTCCTCATATTTGCCTTTGGAACCCAACCACAACACTCTGATAAAGTCCAGGCAATACCAAGAAGCCAAGTGCAGAAGCTCCAGCTGACAGCCTCGGGAAGGTCTGAGTCAATAGGCAGCATCAATGAGACACGTGAGAAAGCAAGCCCTCAGAATTCAACCTTCACATTTGAGTTTCTCTAGCTGATGTGAGTGGTACGGAGATAAGTTATCCCTACTGCACCACGCCCCTCCGCCCAAAGTATAGATTTGAGGGAAACCAAATGCTGTTGTTTTAAGCCACTAAGTCTTACAGTCATTTGTTACACAGAGTAACACTGTAAGTAACTGTGTTACTTAACATATAAAATAAATTTTATATTTTATGTAAAATATGAAAATCAATCATGTTTATATATTAATAAAAATAATTGAAAGGTAAAATTAAAATCTAAAAGTTACAGTAACACTGAGAAATATGAAATACTTACGAATAAATTTAATAAAATATGTGAAGACTGCTGAGGTAAACAGAACTATAAAATGATCTCAATGACCCTTGCCCTTGTATAATCCCCTTTCCTTTGAGTGTCAGTAGAACATAATCACTCTTGTGATTATGCTACGTTAAATGACAAAAGGGAGATCATCTGTGATTACCTAATCACATGAATCTTTAAAAGCAGAGTTTTCTCTAGCGAGTAGCAAAAAAGTCAGAAATTCAAAACATGAACAGGATCGGACACACTACTGCTGGCTTGGTAATGGAGAATTATATGCAAAGGACCTGAGAGCACCTCTAGGAGCTGAGAATGACCCCAGCCTACAGCCAGCAAGAAAACAGGGTTAAGTCCTACAACCAGAAGGAACTGGGTTTTGCCAACAACCTGAGTGACTCTGGAAGGAAATTCTTCCTCAGAATCTCCAGATAAGAATGCAGCCAAGGTGACATTTTGATTTTGGCCTTGTGAAACCCTAAGCAGAGAACCTGGCTAAGCCTACTTGGACTTCTGACCTACAGAACTGTGAGATAATAAATGGGGGTAGTTTAAAACCTCTAAGTTTGTGGTGATTTGTTACATAGCAATGGAAATCAAATATAACTGCAAAGGAACAAGAGAGAAAGTTTGGAAGGATGGAAATATTCTAGATATTGATTGCAATTATGATAATGACTACATGGTTATACGCATTTGTCAAAACTCAACCAACCCTATTTTAAAATAGATGCTTCTTATTGTATATTAATTGTACCTCAATAAAAATGATTTAAAAAGAGTTAACCTCTTTAAAATTTTCTTCTTATGCCTCTTGTCACTCTATACAATGCTCTCGTTAATAGTTTTATATATTCTCTGCTTCGGTACCCCTCATCTATTGTTGATTCTCCAGCCCAAGACATTAAACTCTGAAATGAGAATATTCAATTACCTGTTAGACCGGTCCACTGAAGGATGTGAACTGATTACCATGTTCTGATTTATATCTTTATGAGATTACCTCAAAAAAGTCTAAAATTAAGATCATCTAGGTAAAACTTAGACCTCTATAAGAAATTTAGTAGTTGGAAAATCCTGTCTTAGAACATTTGTTTCCAAACTATATTTCAAGGTGCCCTAGTATTCAGCCTGACGCCTTAGGAACCATGGGAAAGTAGAGGATGTCACAGACAAGTATGGAGAGTGGGGAAAACACACAAAGGAAACAGGCTCACAAGCTTTAACCAAATAACTTCCCTTTTATCTGCTTTATACATAAAGATTCCATGTAGGAGTTTGTTTTAAAAAGTTGTTCAACTGCTAAAAATATTTCAAAAAAATTACTTCAGAAGTTTGGTAAAGACTTACAAGAAGCATCCTAATTTTATCTCTTTGAGTCACAGGGAACCAATCATAATATAACCAACGTAGCAGGGAAACAATCTATAACCCCATATTCCATAAGCCCTTTGGGGGTGGCACCAGAGAATAACCTTGTTTCTGGCTCAATGACAGTATGGATCACATGCAATTCATCTCTGTATCACCAAGTACCTATCACCTAGTACAAACTCAAATGCTTCCCAAGCTTAAAATGATATGCAAACGACGTTGAAAGGTACAATAAAAGGATTGTAAGCTGGTACTCTTTTGTACAGCTTCTAATACATACTACTTCTAGGTATATTCCCTTAAGAGTCTCTTGCACAAGTGAACCAGGGAGAATCTCTTGCACAAGAGAACCAGAAGACTGTTGGTAACAGCATTGTTTATAACAGTAAAACAATAAACAACTAAAATTTCCATTAAGAAAATGGGTAAGTTATGGCCGGGCACAGTGGCTCATGCCTGTAATCCCAGCACTTTGGGAGGCCAAGGTCATCACCACTATTATTAATACAAAACCCCCGCCATATCTCAGTACCAAACCCCCCTATTTGTCTGATCAGTCCTAATTACAGCAGTTCTCCTCCTCCTCTCTCTACCAGTCCTAGCCGCTGGCATCACTATACTACTAACAGACCGTAACCTCAATACCACTTTCTTTGATCCAGCTGGAAGGGGTGATCCCATCTTATATCAACATCTATTCTGATTCTTCGGTCACCCCAAAGTCTACATTCTTATCCTCCCGGGATTCGGAATAATCTCTCATATTGTAACATATTACTCCGGAAAAAAAGAACCATTTGGGTATACAGGTATAGTCTGAGCCATGATATCAACTGAGTTCTTAGGCTTTATTGTATGAGCCCATCACATGTTTACAGTGAGTATACACGTAGATACACGAGCCCCCTTCACCTCTGCCACTATAATTATTGCTATTCCCACCAATGTTAAGGTTTCTAGCTGACTTGCTACACTCCACGGAAGCAATACCAAATGATCCCCCACAATACTTTGGACCCTAGGCTTTATTTTTCTCTTCACAGTGGGGGGCTTAACCGGCATTGTATTAGCAAATTCATCATTAGACACTGTATTACACGACACGTACTATGTTGTAGCCCACTTTCACTATGTCCTATCAATAGCCGCTGAGTTCACTATTATAGGAGGTTTTATTCACTGATTCCCCTTATTCTCAGGCTACACACTAGACCAAGCTTATGCCAAAGCCCACTTTGCCATTATATTTATAGGCGTAAATTTAACCTTCTTTCCACAGCATTTTCTCGGCTTATCTGGAACACCCCGACGCTTTCCGACTGCCCTGATGCATACACCACATGAAATATTCTATCATCCATAGGCTCCTTCATTTTCCTAGTAGCAGTGATATTAATAATTTATATAACCTGGGAAGCTTTTGCCTCAAAATGTAAAGTTCTACAAATCAAACAACCCTCTACTAATTTAGAGTGGTTGTATGGCTGCCCCCCACCCTACCATACATTTGAAGAGCCAACCTACACAAAACCTAGATGAAAAAGGAAAGAATCGAACCTCCTAAAACCTCCTAAAGCCAACCCTATAACCCCTATATCTTTTTCAATAAGATATTAGAAAAACTATTTCATAACTCTGTCAAAGTTAACTCACAGGTTAAATTCTATGTATCTTAATGGCTCACCTAGTTCAACTAGGTCTCCAAGATGCCACATCCCCTATTACAGAGGAACTAATCACTTTTCACGATCACGCTCTCACAATCATTTTCTTGATCAGCTTCCTAGTTTTATATGTCCTCTCCCTAACACTCAAAACAAAACTAACCAATACCAATATCACAGATGCCCAAGAAATGGAAACCATTTGAACCACCTTACCTGCTATCATTTTAGTCTTAATCGCTCTCCCATCTTTATGCATCCTGTATTTGACAGACGAAATCAACAATCCCTCTTTTACTATCAAATCAATCGGACACCAATGATACTGAACCTACGAATACACAGATTATGGGGGGTTAATCTTTAACTCTTATATACTTCCACCATTATTTTTAAACCCAGGAGACCTTCGGCTTCTCGAAGTTGACAACTGAGTAGTTCTTCCAGTTGAAGCCCCCATTCGTATAATAATTACATCACAAGACGTCTTGCACTCATGAGCTGTCCCCACATTAGGCTTAAAAACAGATGCAATTCCCGGACGTCTAAACCAAACTACATTTACCGCCATACGACCAGGTGTCTACTACGGACAATGCTCAGAAATCTGCGGCGCCAACCACAGCTTTATACCCATCGTCGTAGAACTAATTCCACTAAAAATTTTTGAAATAGGACCCGTATTTACTCTATAGACTCACCACACCCTACTCTATGCTTCTAACACACTTCCACCCCATAAATCTTTACAAAATATCTCTACAGACCCACTGTACAGCTGCCCCAGCATTAACCTTTTAAGTTAAAGACCGAGAGAAGCAACCCCTCTCTACAGTGAAATGCCCCAACTAAATACATCTACATGACCGACCATCATCACATCTATACTCCTCACACGACATCTCATCATACAACTAAAATTACTAAACACAAGTTACCACTTATCCCCCTCACAAAAAATTTTTAACACACAAAACTACAACAGCCCTTGACAATCAAAATGAACGAAAATCTATTTACTCCATTCATCGCCCCAACAATTCTAAACCTGCCTGCTGCAGTATCTATCATTCTATTTTCCTCCTTACTATTTCCAACTTCCAACCACCTTATTAACAACCGGCTAATTACCATTCAACAAAAACTAATTCAACTTGCCCTAAAACAAATAATAGCAATTCACAATACCAAAGGGCAAACCTGATCCCTCATACTAATGTCCCTAACTATCTTTATTACCATAACCAACCTTCTTGGACTTCCACCTCACTCATTTACACCAACCACCCAACTATCCATAAATTTAGCTATAACAATACCCCTATGAGCAGGCACAGTAATTATAGGACTTTGCTTTAAAACTAAAAACTCTCTAGCTCACTTTCTACTACAAGGTACGCCCACACCCCTTATCCCCGTACTAGTAATCACTGAAACCATTAGCTTATTTATTCAACCAGTGGCCTTAGCTGTACGCTTAACCGCTAACATCACGGCAGGCCATTTACTCATACACCTAATTGGAAGTACTGCATTAGCATTATCAACGATTAGCCCCCCTACCACCTCAATTATCTTCATACTCCTAGTACTACACCATTCTCGAAATTGCTGTCGCCCTGATTCAAGCCTACATTTTCACACTCTTAGTTAGCCTCTACCTACACGACAATACCTAATGACTCACCAATCCCATGCCTACCACATAGTTAAACCCAGCCCCTGACCACTAACAGGAGCCCTCTCAGCCCTCCTAATAACATCTGGCTTAATTATATGATTTCGCTTTTATTCCAACACCCTGTTAACACTAGGCCTACTAACTAATATATTAACTATATATCAATGATGACGCGACATTGTTCGAGAAAGTACTTACCAAGGCCATCACACAACACCCGTCCAAAAAGGCCTCCGCTACGGAATAGTACTATTTATCATTTCAGAAGTCTTCTTCTTCACCGGTTTCTACTGAGCATTTTACCACTCCAGCCTCGCCCCTACCCCGCAATTAGGAGGACACTGGCCACCTACAGGCATTATCCCCCTAAACCCTCTAGAAGTACCACTTTTAAATACGTCCGTACTACTTGCATCAGGAGTCATAATCACTTGAGCCCATCATAGTCTAACAGAAAATAACCAAAAACAAATAATTCAAGCACTTCTCATTACAATCCTGTTAGGCATTTACTTCACCCTCCTACAAACCTCAGAGTACTTCGAATCATCTTTTACTATTTCTGATGGTGTCTGTGGTTCGATATTCTTTTTTTTTTTTTTAGTTGGGGTTTTTTTTTATTATTATTATTATACTTTAAGTTAGTTCTAGGGTACATGTGCACAACGTGCAGGTTTGTTACATATGTATACTTGTGCCATGTTGGTGTGCTGTACCCATCAACTCGTCAGCACCCATCAACTCGTCATTTACATCAGGTATAACACCCAATGCAATCCCTCCCCCCTCCCCCCTCCCCATAATAGGCCCCAGTGTGTGATGTTCCCCTTCCTGAGTCCAAGTGATCTCATTGTTTAATTCCCACCTATGAGTGAGAACATGCAGTGTTTGGTTTTCTGTTCTTGCGAAAGTTTGCTGAGAATGATGGTTTCCAGCTGCATCCATGTCCATTCAAAGGACACAAACTCATCCTTTTTTATGGCTGCATAGTATTCCATGGTGTATATGTGCCACATTTTCTTAATCCAGTCTGTCACTGATGGACATTTGGGTTGATTCCAAGTCTCTGCTATTGTGAATAGTGCCGCAATAAACATATGTGTGCATGTGTCTTTATAGCAGCATGATTTATAATCCTTTGGGTATATACCCAGTAATGGGATGGCTGGGTTGGTATTTCTAGTTCTAGATCCTTAAGGAATCGCCATACTGTTTTCCACAATGGTTTAACTAGTTTACAATCCCACCAACAGCGTAAAAGTGTTCCTATTTCTCCACATCCTCTCCAGCACCTGTTGTTTCCTGACTTTTTAATGATTGCCATTCTAACTGGTGTGAGATGGTATCTCATTGCGGTTTTGATTTGCATTTCTTTGATGGCCAGTGACGACGAGCATTTTTTCATGTGTCTGTTGGCTGTATGCATGTCTTCTTTTGAGAAATGTCTGTTCATATCCTTTGCCCACTTTTTGATGGGGTTTTTTTTTCTTGTAAATTTGTTTGAGTTCTTTGTAGGTTCTGGATATTAGCCCTTTGTCAGATGCGTAGATTGCAAAAATTTCCTCCCATTCTGTAGGTTGCCTCTTCACTCTGATGCTAGTTTCTTTTGCTGTGCAGAAGCTCTTTAGTTTAATTAGATCCCATTTGTCAATTTTGGCTTTTGTTGCCGTTGCTTTTGGTGTTTTAGACATGAAGTCCTTGTGCATGCCTATGTCCTGAATGGTATTCCCTAGGTTTTCTTCTAGGGTTTTTATGGTATTAGGTCTAACATTTAAGTCTCTAATCCATCTTGAATTAATTTTCGTATAAGGAGTAAGGAAAGGATCCAGTTTCAACTTTCTACTTATGGCTAGCCAATTTTCCCAGCACCATGTATTAAATAGGGAATCCTTTCCCCATTTCTTGTTTTTCTCAGGTTTGTCAAAGATCAGATGGCTGTGGATGTGTGGTATTATTTCTGAGGACTCTGTTCTGTTCCATTGGTCTATATCTCTGTTTTGGTACCAGTACCATGCTGTTTTGGTTACTGTAGCCTTGTAGTATAGTTTGAAGTCAGGTATCTTCTTTTGACTCAGGATTGTCTTGGCAATGCGGGCTCTTTTTTGGTTCCATATGAACTTTAAAACATTTTTTTTCAACTCTGTGAAGAAAGTCATTGGTAGCTTGATGGGGATGGCATTGAATCTATAAATTACCTTGGGCAGTATGGCCATTTTCACAATATTGATTCTTCCTATCCATGAGCATGGTATGTTCTTCCCTTTGTTTGTGTGCTCTTTTATTTCCCTGAGCAGTGGTTTGTAGTTTTCCTTGAAGAGGTCCTTTACATCCCTTGTAAGTCAGATTACTAGGTATTTTATTCTCTTTGAAGCTATTGTGAATGGAAGTTCATTCATGATTTGGCTCTCTGTCTGTCACTGGTGTATAAGAATGCTTGTGATTTTTGCACATTAATTTTGTATCCTGAGACTTTGCTGAAGTTGCTTATCAGCTTAAGGAGATTTTGGGCTGAGATGATGAGGTTTTCTAAATATACAATCATGGCATCTGCAAACAGGGACAATTTGACATTCTTTGTTGCCACAGGCTTCCACGGACTCCACGTCATTATTGGATCAACATTCCTCCTTATCTGCCTTATCCGCCAACTACTGCATCACTTTACATCCAACCACCATTTCAGCTTTGAAGCCACCGCCTGGTATTGACACTTCATGGATGTAGTCTGGTTATTCCTATATATTTCTATCTACTGATGAGGATCCTATTCTTTTAGTATCATCAGTACAGATGACTTCCAATCAACTAGTTTCGATAACATTTGAAAAAGAATGATCAACCTAGTACTAGCCTTAACAATTAATACCCTACTAGCCCAACTACTAATAACTATTACATTCTGACTACCTCAACTCAATACTTACATAGAAAAATCCAACCCCTATGAGTGCGGCTTTGACCCACTAAGCTCCGCTCGTGTTCCTTTCTCCATAAAATTTTTCCTAGTTGCCATTACCTTTCTACTATTTGACTTAGAAATTGCCCTACTACAGCCCCTACCATGAGCCCTTCAAACAACCAATCTTCCACTAATAACTAAACCTTCCATTATGCTAATTATCATTCTAATTCTTAGTCTAGCCTATGAATGAACCCAAAAAGGACTAGATTGAACTGAATTGGTAAGTAGTTTAAATAAAATAAATGATTTTGACTCATTAGATTATGATAATCATACTCACCAAATGCCCTCCATCTACATAAACATTATGCTAGCATTTACTATTTCACTCTTAGGCGTATTAACCTACCGTTCACACTTAATATCCTCCTTACTATGCCTAGAAGGAATAATACTATCACTTTTTATCATAAGTACCCTCACAACTTTAAACATACATTTCTTCTTAGCCAACATCATACCCATTGCTCTATTAGTGTTCGCTGCTTAGGAGGCAGCAGTAGGCCTTGTCTTACTAATCTCAATCTCTAACACATATGGCCTAGATCACATCCACAACCTAAACTTACTCCAATGTTAAAAATAATTATTCCTATAATCATACTACTACCAACAACATGATTCTCCAAAAACAATATAATCTGAGTCAACATAACCATGCACAGCCTAATTATTAGCCTCATTCCTCTATTATTCTTCAACCAAATGAGTAACAATCTCTTCAACCATTCAACCTCTTCATCTTCCGATCCGCTAACAACAACCCTCCTAATACTAACAGCCTGACTCTTACCTCTCATAATAATAGCAAGCCAATATCATCTACACAATGAACGCGCCTCACGGAAAAAACTCTACCTCTCCATAATGTTCTCCCTACAAATCTCCTAATTCTAACATTTATAGCCACATAACTAATTATATTCTATATCCTATTTGAAACTACTCTCATCCCAACCCTATTATTACCACCCGATGGGGTAACCAAGTAGAACACCTCAACGCAAGCACATATTTTCTATTCTATACACTAGCCAGCTCCCTCCCCCTGCTTATTATACTAATCTATACCTACAATACCCTAGGCTCACTAAACATAATACTACTAACACTCACCGCCCAAAAACTAACGACCACTTGATCCCATAATCTCATATGACTAGCATGCATGACAGCCTTTATAGTGAAAATACCCCTATATGGCCTACACCTATGACTCCCCAAAGCCCATGTTGAAGCCCCCACTGCCGGATAAATAGCCCTTGCCACAGTACTCCTAAAACTAGGTGGCTATGGCATAATACGACTTACTTCTATTCTCAATCCTTTAACAGAATATATAGCTTATCCCTTCCTCATATTATCCCTATGGGGTATGATTATAACAAGCTCAACCTGAGGTCAGGAGTTCGAGACCAGCCTGACCAACATGGAGAAACCCCGTCTCTATTAAAAACACAAAATTAGCTGGGTGTGGTGGCATGTGCCTGTAATCCCAGCTACTCGGGAGGCTGAGGCAGGAGAATCGCTTGAACCCAGGAGGCGGAGCTTGCAGTGAGTGGAGATCGCGCCACCGCACTCCAGCCTGGGCAACAGAGCGAGACTCCATCTCAGAAAAAAAAAAAAAAAAGAAAATGGGTAAGTTATTTATGATATATATATATACACACAATGAAATTATATAGCAAAGATAACAAAGAAAGTAAAAAATCCATACAAATGGCCAGGCGTGGTGGCTCACGCCTGTAATCCCAGCACTTTGGGAGGCCGAGACGGGCGGATCACGAGGTCAGGAGATCGAGACCATCCTGACTAACACGGTGAAACCCTGTCTCTACTAAAAATACAAAAATTAGCCGGGCGCGGTGGCGGGCGCCTGTAGTCCCAGCTACATGGGAGGCTGAGGCAGGAGAATGGCGTGAACCCAGGAGGCGGAGCTTGCAGTGAGTGGAGATCGCGCCACCGCACTCCAGCCTGGGCAACAGAGCGAGACTCCGTCTCAAAAAAAAAAAAAAAAAAAATCCATACAAATGAATCTCAACAAATATAATGTTGAGTGGGAAAAATGCAAGTTGCATAATATCATAGGGCATGATACCATCTAAGACAACACTATCTATTGTCAGAGTGGTAGTTACAATGTGTTGAACATAAGGGAGGTGTTTTGGGAGTGGTCACCCAGGAGGTTTCCACTGTACTGAGAGTGTTTCATTTTTGAAGCTTGGTGGTTGGGTAAATGGGTACTCATTTTATTATCTTCAGCATATTTATATAGTTAGAACATTCATAACACAGTTTTTAAAGTTCTATACCAAGGGTGGGCAAACTAAGGTCTGTAGGCCAAATCCAGTCCATCACCCAGTTTTGTAAGTAAAGTTTTACTGGAACATAGTCACATTCATGGCTGTATTGCAACAGCTGCACTGAGTAACCACAACATAGAAGCCTAAAATATTTATCATCTGTCCCTTTACAGGAAATGTTTGCCTACCTCTGTTCTTTAACAAGATATAAGTAAAGACCTAGAGTGCAAATTAAGGAGCAATTAATTGTGAAATAACTGAATATAACCATGGACATGGTTACCGGGAAAAATGACCAGCAGAGTTGATAACAGACAGACAAGGGGGGTGGGGGGAGCGGGATGGAAGCAAACAAATGTTTTGGTCCATTTTCTGTTGCTATAACAGAATACCACAGACTGGGTAATTATAAACAACAGACTTTATTTGGTTCATGGTTCTCGGGGCTGAGAAGTCCAGGTGTAGGGGCCTGTATCTGGCAAGGGCCTTCATGCTGTATCATCCCATGGTGCAAAGCAGAAGAGCAAGAGAACACAAGAGGGAAAGTGGAAAGGGGCCAAACTTCTCCTTTTATCAGGAACCCATTCCTGTAATAAATAACTCACTCTCACAACAATGGCAATAATTCATTCATGAGGGCTCTACCCTCATGACCTAATGACCTCTTAAAAGTCCCACCTTTCAATATTGTTGCACTGGGAATTAGGTTTCCGACACAAGAACTTTAGAGGACACATTCAAACCATAACAAGTAAAAACAAAATAAGCTTTAGAGCACTGCTGTTCAATAGAATTTTCTAAGATGGCAAAAATGTTCTACATCTGCACTGTCCAACATGGTAGACACCAGCCACATGTGGTCTTTAAGCATTTGAAATACAGCTACTGGGACTGAGAAACAGAATTTTGAAATGTATTTATTTTTAGTTACTTTAAGTAGTCACATGTACCAATGGTAAAGGCACAAATATGGAAAATTAAAGGGCAGGGTGCAGATAGATTTGAGAATCATATGATATTTATGGGAATTGAGTCAAATGATTACTCTCTCCAAGAGGGCATTAAAAAAAAAGGATATAAAGCAACAGAAGCAGAGATTTAACAGAATTAAAGCAGAATTAAGCAGAATTTAATAGAATTGAAGACTTCCGTGCTAATTGATTAAGTGAACAGACATTAGTGAATCAGAGGTACAAGAGCTAGAGATGACAGAGAAACCAGAAGAGCCACAACTCACAATAAAAAAGATGAGTTATATATACCTACATACGAATGAGGAAGATTTCTGGAATTAATGTTTAGCCAGAAAAGCCAAAAAAGAACTTGGCTTTCTGTTCTTGGCTTATTTCACTTAACATAATGTCCTCTAGGGGCATACGTGTTATTGCAAAAGATAGGATTTCAATCTTTATTATGGCTGAATAATATTTCATTACGTATATATACTACATTTTCTTTATCCATTTATCCACTGATGGACACTGAGGTTGATTCCACATCTTAGCTATTGTGAATAGTGCTATAAGACATCTCTTCAACATACTGATTTCCATTCATTTGGATATACATCCAGCAGTAGAGAGTAGAATGGTGGTTACCAGAGGTTGGGAAGGGTAGGAAGGTGGCAACAATGAGAGGTTGGTTAAGGGGTACAAAATTACAGTCAGATAGAAGGAATACATTCTACTGTTTAATAGCACAGCAGGGTGACTATAGTTAACAATAATTTATTGTATATTCTAAAATAGGTAGGAGAAAAGATTTGGAAATGTTCTCAACACTCCACGATATATAATAAATATCTGAGGTGATGGATATCTTAATTACTCCCATTTGATCCTTACACATTGTATGCATGCATCAAAATATCACACATACACTATAAATATATAGTTATTATGTATCAATTTTAGAAAGGATTTGTATATTAATGTTTTTCTCTTCATTTGATCAAAAAAAGTCTGCAAAAGGTAAGTCAAATTATATTTTCTAGATTTCTGCCATACAGAAAGATGTTTATCTTTTGTTACTTCACCAAATTATCAACTAGCCCATTTATGTTTGGCTTCCACTGAAGAAATATTTGTCTAGAAATAAAATCCTATTACGAATTACTAAGCTTTTAAAAAATCTTTCATTAAATTGGCGTTTGTTCTCTTTTCTACTATGACACATTGTATCTCAGTCTTCCTCATCCAAACCACAAAGAAAATATTTCACAAGTTTCTAAAAAATGTTAGTTCGTATACTGCACAAGAACATGCTATGAAAAAGGAACATGTGAGGAACAAATTATCTCAAACCAGGTGAGTTGGTTTCTATAGATTTGATGAAATCAGTTATCTGATTTGCAGGGTCTAGCAATAGTTTTTTGTTTGCTTGCTTTAGTTTAGAGTTTAAAGAAATCTGCCTGATGATATACAGACACAGAATGATATATTCAGTATCTGCTCTAATCACTACTGGCATAAGAAATAAATAATATTTCTTGGGGAATCTGTCCAAATACTTGTATTTAGATACTAACATGAACTTACTATTTTTATTTCCTTTTTTTAAGAGATGAGGTCTCACTTTGTCACCCAGGCTGTAGTGCTGTGGCATGATCACAGCTCACTGTGGTCTTAAACTCCTGGGCTCAAGTTATCTTCCCACTTCAGCCTTCTGAGTAGCTGGGACTACAGGCACGTGCCACCACACCCAGCTAATTTTTAAATTTTTTTGTAGAGACACAGTCTCACTATGCTGCCCAGGCTGGTCTCAAACTCTTGGACTTAAGTGAGCCTCCCACCTCAGACTCCCAAAGTGCTGGGAATACAGGCATAAGCCACTGTGCCTGGCCTGATCTTATTCTTCAGAATAATTAGGCTAGGGGAAATTTTAATTAGGCTAGGGGAAAAGAAAACTGGAGGAATCACATTACCTGACTTCAAATTATACTACAGAGCTATAGTAACCAAAACAGTATGGTTCTGACATAAAAACAGACACATAGACCAATGGAACAGAA
This sequence comes from Trachypithecus francoisi, assembly GCF_009764315.1. NCBI lineage: Eukaryota > Metazoa > Chordata > Mammalia > Primates > Cercopithecidae > Trachypithecus > Trachypithecus francoisi. The sequence continues at coordinate 63,741,418 of NW_022681473.1, forward strand.
GACAGAACCCAGAATCAAATCCACACATCTACAGTGAACTCATTTTCAACAATGGTGCCAAGAACATACATTCGGGGAAAAGTGCTGGGAAAACTGGATATCTATATGTAGAAGAATGAAACTAGACCCCTATCTCTCACTATATACAAAAATCAAATAAAAATGAATTAAAGACTTAAATCTAAGACCTCAAACTATGAAATTTTTCTTTTTTTTTTTTTTTTTTTTTGAGACAGAGTCTTGCTCTGTCACCCAGGCTGGAGTGCAGTGGCATGATCTCAGCACACTGCAACCTCCACTTCCTGGTTCAAGCGATTCTCCTGCCTCAGTCTCCTGAGTAGCTTGGGACTATGGGTGCCTGCCACCACACCCAGCTAATTTTTGTATTTTTAGTAGAGACAGGGTTTCACCATATTGGCCAGGGTGGTCTTGAACTCCTGACCTTGTGATCCGCCCGCCTCAGCCTCCCAAAGTGCTGGGATTACAGGCATGAACCACCACACCCAGCCCAAAACTATGAAAATAAACCACTGGGGGAAATTCTCCAAGACACTGGACTGGGCAAAGATTTCTTGAGTAATATCCTGTAAGCACAGGGATATTACTCAAGATATTTTTGGCTGAATAATATTTCAATGTGTATATATACTACATTTTATTTATCCATTTATTCACTGATGGACACTTAGGTTGATTCCATAGCTTAGCTATTGTGAATAGTGCTATAAGACATCTCCTATAGCAACCAAAGCAACCAAAGCAAAAATGGACAAATGGGATCACATCAAGTTAAAAAACTTCTACACAGCAAAGTAAACAATCAACAAAATGAAGACACAGCCCATGGAATGGGAAAAAAAAAATTGTAAACTATCTAGCTGACAAGGGATTAATAACCAGAAAATATAAGGAGTGCAAACAATTCTATAGGAAAAAAAATCTAATAATCTGATTTTTAAAATGAGCAAAAGCATCATCACTGGCCATCAAGGAAATGCAAATCAAAACCACAATGAGATACCACCTCACGCCACTTAGAATGGTGATCATTAAAAAGTCAGGAAACAAAAGCTGCTGGAGAGGATGTTGAGAAACAGGAACACTTTTACACCATTGGTGGGACTGTAAACTAGTTCAATCATTGTGAAAGACAGTGTGGTGATTCCTGAAGGATCCAGAACTAGAAATACAATTTGACCCAGCCATCCCATTACTGGGTATATACCCAAAGGATTATAAATCATGCTGCTATAAAGACACATGCAAACGTATGTTTACTGCGGCACTATTCACAATAGCAAAGACTTGGAACCAACCCAAAGGTCCATCAATGATAGAGTGGATTAAGAAAATGTGGCACATATATACATCATGGAATACTATGCAGCCACAAAAAAGGATGAGTTCATGTCCTTAGTAAGGACATGGATGCAGCTGGAAAACATCATTCTGAGCGAACTATCACAAGGGCAGAAAACCAAACACCGCATGTTCTCACTCACAGGTGGGAATTAAACAATAAGAACACTTGGACACAGGGTGGGGAACATCACACACAGGGGCCTGTCGTGGGGTGGAGGGAGTAGGGAGGGATGGCATTAGGAGATATATCTAATGTAAATGACGAGTTAACGGGTACAGCACACCAACATGGCACATGTATACATATGTAACAAACCTGCACATTGTGCACATGTACCCCAGAACCTAAAGTATAATAAAAAAAGAAAAATAAATAAATAAAAATAAAAAATAAAAATGAGCAAAAGATCTAAATAGACATTTCTCAAAAGAAGTCACATAAATGGCAAGCAGGCATATAAAAAGGTGCTCAACATCAACTGATCATCAGAGAAATGCAAATCAAAACTATAATTAGATAGCATGTCATCCCAGTTCAAATGACTTTTATCCAAAAGACAGGTGATATGTTTGGCTCTGTGTCCCCACCCAAATCTCATCTCAAATTGTAATCACCATGTATCGGGGGAGGGTCCTGGTGGGAGGTGACTGGCTTATGGGGGCGATTTCCCCGATGCTGTTCTCATGATTGTGACTGATTTCTCATGATATCTGATGGTTTAAAAGTGGCACTTCCCCCTTTGCTTTCTCTCTCCTACCCCCATGTGAAGAAGGTACTTGATTCTCCTTCGCTTTCTACCATGATTGTAAGTTTCCTGAGGCCTCTGTAGACATGAGGAACTGTGAGTCAATTAAACCTTTCTTCTTCATAAACTACCCAGTCTCAGGTAGTTCTTTTCTTTTTTTTTTTTTCTTTTTTTTTTTTTGAGATGAAGTCTCACTCTGTCGCCCAGGCTGGAGTACAGTGGTGTGATCTTGGCTCACTGCAACCTCCACCTACCTCTCAGGTTCAAGCGATTCTCATGCCTCAACCCCCTTGAGTAGCTGGGACTAGACGTGCGTGCCTCCACGCCCAGCTAATATTCTGTATTTTCAGTAGAGATGGAGTTTCACCATGTTGGCAGGCTGGTCTCAAACTCCTGACCTCAGGTGATCCGCCCACCTCGGCCTCCCAAGGTGCTGGGATTACAGGCTTACGCCACTTACCACGCCCGGCCGCAGGTAGTTCTTTAAAGCAGTGTGAAAACGAACTAATACAGCAGGCAATAAAAAATGCTGGTAAGGATGTGGAGAAAACAGAACCCTCATGCATTAAAACTACTATGGAAAAATTACAAGTCCAATAAAAGAAATGAACTGTAAAGTTGAAGAAGTCTCCCAAAAAGTAGAACACAATGACGAGGACGGAAAATAAGAAAGAAATGAAATTTCAAGAAGCAGGCTAGCAGACATCATATCTTAATAATGGGAAGTTTCAGAAAGAGAAAACAAAAGGGAAAAATTAATCCAAGAAATCAAAGGGTACACTGAGAATATTCCATAAACTTCTAAAAAAGAAAAAACAAACAATTAGATCAGATGCGAATAATCAAGAACTAGGATGGCTTTGGATTCTCAATACTTACACAGTAAACAAGAAAACAATGAGGTATGGACTCCAATATTTGAATGACAAGAGTTTTCAACCTTTAATTCTATATCCAAGTACAAGCACAGAATATGCCATTTTCTAAACATAGTATCTCAAAAAACTTACTTCCCATGCCTACTTTCTCAAGAAGGTACTGGAGGATGTGCTCTACCAAAGGACAGTGTAAATCAAGAAAAAATAAGACATAAAGAAAACTGAAGATCTAACACAACAGAGACATACAGGAAGATCTCAGGATAAATATTTGCATCTGACACAGAGGGCAACTAGTCCAGATCAGAAGAACGTAACTCAAAAGATAGTTATAATGAGGGTTGTTATCACCAAGATAACAACTGCTAATGTAAGAACAGAATGTCCAGGAAATACGAAGAGAACATAAAATAATTGTTCTGTTCCCTAAGAAGGCAAAGAGGGGATGAGATATAATCCAAAGCTGAGGTGAAAAGATCACCTTTAGATAGGAACAACTGCTACTGAGACTCTGGAAGAGTCTTGAACACAGATGAAGTCAGATAGTGGACAATAATGAAGCTGCCTTCCAACAGTTTCCACTGTCTCTGTAAATTAGGAAGAAAACCCACTTGCTAAGCATAAAAGAGGTGGTTGAAATAACTGTTAAAAATAGTAGGAAAAGTTAACTAGGGAAAAACAGTAGGCTATCTAAGCAGTGTTGAGACTGCTGCACTGGTTCCCCTATTAATTTATGATCATGAATCTGCTCCGTCAAAACTTTTCTTCAGCAGTACTTGGCTGCTTAGATACAGATTATCCAGTTACGGGCGCTCATCAGAGTTACCATTTCATTTCATTTGAAGAAGGGCAAAGATAAGAATATAAGTTAGAGAATAATTTAAATAATGAGCTATGAACTTTAACAAGGGTAATGAAGAAAATGAGAAAGGATAGTATGTATTAAGTGGTTAGGATAATGCCAAGGCAATATTAAGCAATAAAAAAGATAGCTATTATTATTAACTAACCACAGTCCTCCAGCTGTAAGTGATTTCCATCTCTCTAATTTGCAATCATCTATATAAATGTATCTCTCTCTTGCTCTCTTCTACCATAACAAGCTCTTTGAGGATGAGCAGTGTGTCTTACTCATCTTTGTCTTCCCAAAGCCTAACTCAGTAGTTAGCACGCTGTAAGAGGCTCTTAAATGTGTATGATTAAACCAACAAATCAAATACCCTGCCTTTAAGCTACCCATATAGGGCATTATCACCTTAACATTAATTCAGAAAAATAGATATCTCCTTAACATTAATTCAGAAAAACAGATATTTTCAAGAAAGGCATCTAAGGGCCACTGTCAATTCAATGGTGGAAGTTTACTAAGTAGCTAATAGCATGATTGATAGGAATTTTCCATTACTGTAGACTACAGAATTAGCATGAGGAAGAAAATCAGTTAATGTACAGTACATGAAAACTGAAAATATGTTTTCTCAATTTTAAGGGGCAGGAGGGACCAACCCCTGCCTCTATTTTTAATCAGTTTAGTACCCCACAATGTTTCATTAAATGAATACTCCAAAGCACAACCTACCTAATGCTGATCAAATATATGCATAAAGACTTCAAAGTAAGTTCAAGAACATATACTAATCTGTGAGCTGGCCAGCGCTTTAACTTCCTCTTTGCTTTAGGCAGAGAGCAGATCCCCCAAATAAGAATGTACCTTCCCTGGTTTATTGAAGGCCATTCTTTCTCGGCTGTAGATGCAATTGAAAAAAAAAAAAAAAAGGATTTGATTTTTGCTGTTGCTTAAGCTAATATAATGTCCATTTAAAAATATTCATAGGGAAAAATATACAGCTTTGATATAATAGTAGACATATACAGGATATACCTTAAGTGCAAGCTGTGCTAAAAATCATCTTTAGTAAATGCGTTCTTTGAAACTGTCGGTCCTTGTAAGTCTGAAGCACTATGTAATACCTAATATTATATTAAAACCGGCCAGGCCAAGCAGCTCACCCCTATAATTTCAGTATTTTGGGAGGCTGAGGTGGGAGGATCTCTTAAGCCCAGGAGTTGAAGACTAGCCTGGGCAACAAAGTGAGACCTCGTCTCTACAAAAAAAAAATTAGCTGGGTATGGTGGCAGGCACCTGTGGTCCTGGCTACATGGGAGGCTGAGGCAAGAGGATCCCTGAGACCGGGAGGTTCAGGATGCAGTGTGCCATGTTCAAGCCACTGCACTCCAGCCTGTATGACAGAGTGAGACCCTGTCTCAAAAAATATATATACTAAAACACCTAAACCTCTAGGTCTAATACTTTATGGAAAATATATGCAGAGTTCTCATCAGAGATGACAAAACAGTTCCTTGTCTCTGTATTTTCTAACCTGTATTCTAATAAGCAGAAGTCACAACAGAAGCTAGGAAAAGGGGATTTCAGGCAGTGAACAAAAAGGAAAGAAAAAAATGTTTTGCAATAGGATACTTCTTAGTCCAATTTGACTCCCTTCAACGCTCTTGTTTTTGCCTGAAGGTCCCAGGAACTGTCCCATCTCTACTTTAAAGGAAAGAACTTGCAGTTTCTGCCCAGAATTCACCTCCTTCCCAGAGCTATTATAGAAAAAAGAGCACCTGCTCTGGCTACATCCCCATTCACAATTGCTGATGTATAAATTAAGCAATTCAACTACAGCAATGTGTGTATTTGTCAGTCATTAAGAACAATACATTTGAGGGGGATGGGTTGAAAATAAAAGAAAAAACAAAATGACAAAATGTCTGGGTTTTGGGAAAACAGGAAAGAATGACAGATACAACCCAAAGCAGAGCTTCTCTGCCAGCAACAAGGGAGAAACCTGGCAACAGATTAAAAGGTTTGCTTTTCCTCTACCCTCTTCTCTTTACTTCAGTGAAAGTTAAAGACACATCATAGGTGGTATAAACAGGGAAAGGCTAGATCAAGTTTGGGTATACAAACTGTAATCTAATCTATCTGCATTTCAGAGTAATACCCAGAGGACATCTTCAGATAGCTACTGAACATATTCTTTTGTTTGTCCCGTACGCAGCTCAAAATCATCAAATAGTAATGTGCAATTTACCTATAAATTCAGGATAAACTTAATGAAATTTTTTAAAAATCTAAGTTTTTTAGAAACAAAAAATAGCCAAGCAGGCTCACACCTGTAATCCCAGCATTTTGGGAAGCTTAGGCGGGAGGATTACTTGAAGCCAGTTTGACGCCAGCCTGGCCAACATAGCAAGACTCTTGTTTCTAAAAATAAAAAAAAGAAGCCAGGCATGGTAGCATGCGCCCAGATCCCAGCTACTCAGGAGGATGAGGTGGGAGGATCTCTTGAGCCCAGGGGTTCAAGGCTGCAGTGAGCCGTGATCATCACTGCACTCCAGTCTGGACAACAGAGTGAGACCCTGTCTCTAAAAAATTAAAATTAAAAAAAGCTTCATAATTATCATTAGACATGGTTGTGGCCAAAATTCTAGTTAATAAAAACTTCGGGCTAAGAGATACACTATAAAAATATATTTTAAAAGAAATATTCTTTTGCATAAAACTTTTCTTACAAACATTTTTCAAAAAATATAGATACAATCTAACAAAAATTATGCTAAAATATCAGTCTTTCTCTGATGATTCAGAAGATACCTGAAGATTCTGCCTAGCTTCAATAATTTATTGAAACCATGACATGAGTCTTATAAAATAGCTCAGAAGTATTTTCCCAGTTTGAGTTATTATTTTATTTCTTATATCACTCTTGTATCTTCTATATCAATAACCACTAAATAACAAATGTTTGCCGCACCTAGGGAGTATTATAATCCTTTACTGTGACTTGTCTGTAAACATTTTCTGAACTAAAAATTAATTCTAAATTATCTGAAACAGATGCTATCCAAACAATAACAAGTATATTCCAAAGAGATGCAACATAGCCTGGTTACTCTTCTCTAGATTCAATCCCATAAACCCAACATCCAACTCGAGTTGTTTTTGTTTTTAATGAAGTAAAATTACCATAGATACGAAAGCTGTATTACCTTCATAATGTTAACTAAATCTGTTTGATAGTAGCGATCCTGATGTGCATTTGCTGCCGCTAGGGTAAGAAGATAATCATTCCTTGCGTGGGTAGCTTTGGAATTACACTCAGATCGCCGGGCTTTTAACTAAAACATAGCAAAAAATAATAATAATAATAACAATCAGTGCAAACTGATATTGTACCGCAAAACACAGGAATCCTACTCTTAGTTTGCAATTAATGGCTCCCCAACAAGAATAAAGGTAACTATGTGTGGAAAACATTTATACGTATATAAAAATTATTCATCACTACTGAGGAATGAAACAGTGACTAGAACTGTTATACAGGGTACGAACAATTTCAAATATTTGCTTAACATACTTCTAAAGCTTTGTAAATAACTTAAAAATATTTTGCCCATTTTATTCAAATGAGTAAATAAAGGTTCTGAAATTAAGTACCTTATCTTCAAAGGTATGGGTAAATCTAGTGGAGTTAGAAAATAGTTTTTTAAAAATCAGCACTCCTAATGTGCCAGATGAACTGTATGCTAGTTTGAAGCCACAGCCAGGTCTCTAAGCTTACTTAATCAGGCATTCTACAGTGTGAAGTTTTCGAAGGAAAAACTCACTCACATCTGGCCCAGAATACCACTCAAGGGTCTAAATCTAAATGAAATAGATTTTGTAGAGCTTTCCAAAGCTCCTGGGTTAAGTTTCTTGGACTAAGAGCTAAAGACAACAGGCTACCTAAGCAGGTAAGGTATAGAAACTTATCCCTAATGCAGTCTTGAAAAGCAAGTGTGTCTAAGGTGTTGGCAACTGGGTGAAAAACCCCCATGAACTGGGAGGGAAAGTTCCTCCCTGAGTCAGTGACTTTAAAATGTTTCTCTAAGGTAGAAACAATCCACCTCCACCCTCAAAGATCCAATCCTCTGTTTTACAAGCTAAGAGGTTTCTCAGTTGTGAAATATACTTACTGAAAACTTACCTTTACACTTGCCTTCTGTAAACTGATTCTTGATTGAAAAAGACTAAGTTTAGATCTATAATAAAAATAGGAAAGTGTGTTTAATAAAATCATCTAATTATATCACAATAAAATTATTAAATATATTATTAAAATTTAAAAATAACGTTTTTTGAAGATACTGTTCTAAAAAAGAACGAAAAAACGGAAAACCAAGAGTAATGATTATTTTCCTTTATTTTACTACAGGAAGAATTTAATATTATGGTAAAACAGGAAACATTGGGATTAATATAAGAAAAATATCCAGAATGACCCCCCAAAAAAAACTTGACCAAAAAAAAAACATCAAAATATATTGTTGTCTCCTAATAAACAAAAGCCATCAAACTATAGACTATTCTCTCAGTACCATATAACTTCACACACTTTAGTTCCTGCAAAGGTTAGAGAGATCCAGGGACAACCAACTTAGGGACGCAAGCATCAGCAAACTTTCGGGGCTGTGTGTGAAAGACTCTAACAAGACCAGGAATGCAATAATCCAATCAACAGGCTCTATGAAGTCCTTACTTCTATTATTTCCCCCATTAAAAGTACTTCTTGTTTGGGTACCTGCCTGTGTGCCTCCTCTGCTCTAAGGGGGTATTCTGAACTTACTGAGAAAGTCTGGGACTCTCTGCCCTGTATGATGTAATCTTCTCCCACTCTTGTGTTCTTATCTACCTTGATCCTTTTTCAGTTTGGAAGAATAACTATAATCTAACAATCAGTAGTACAAACATGTTGATTTTACCCAAACAGCTAGAGAAAACCATATGAAGAAAGTCAACAGACAAATGCTAGGGAACAAGCAACACTCCCAGGACCAGTGATTTTTTTTTTAAAGCTGCACGTTTGTCTTGACTTCAGTGTCATGGTGATTTCCATGGGAGAATTCAATACATGTGCTGGCAGCTGTGCCTCATGAAGTAAAGTTGCTGGCCAGTTTGGGACTGGATGATGGAGCAATTAGTCTTTGCAAAGCCAGTGTGAAGAGGATAGGAAAAGCAGTCCCTTATTTTTCTAACAAGAGAAAACATTCAGGGTTGAACACATATGCAGCCCAACTACTTCCCCACTATTAAAAAAATTGAGTTTAAAAGATCCTTGTTATTTTTTACCTTGTCATAGTCATATTTCATAATTATCTTTTTATTAATCATATTCCTGTTCATTTTATCTAGAAAGTAAAGGCCACAAACTCAAATCTCTGAGAAAGCCTTTTCAGAATAAGACTGTGTTTGGAGATATTCCCAGTTCTCCTTTTTTTAGTCATTATCCAAATAGGCTGAGTTGCATGTAGATCTTCCAATATAAGGTTTTAAGTTTCTGACTTCTGCTTTATTTCCTAATCCTAATATACTTCTTGTGCAGTATTAAGGTAGGTATTAGTGATAGATAGAATAAGACAGTACCTGTTCTCAAAGATTGCAATCTAGAAAAAATAAGGCAGGATTTTTACACCCAAACACTACACAAATAATGAACTATACTGTGTGCTACTCTTTACCACCTACCCTTCAAAATTTATGTCCCTTGGGGTTCCAAATTCAACTTCTCATCTATTCTATACACATTTTTCTTCTTGTAACTACCATCTGATAGGCAACTGACCCTCAAAGCAAGATCTTGAGGCCCAAATTCTCATTTAAGTGCCAGATATTTGACTACCTTCCAAACATATTCACCCCAGTGTTTCCCACGCTCTTCAGAATAAACATATCCAAAATGAAATTCATCACCTCCTTCAAATTGTATCCCTCTTCCTTATATGGTCTCTCCTAACGTGTGCATCTCCACACCATCTGTCAAATCATCTATCAAAACTATAGGTAGTACAGTTTAATTTCCCCTTCCTGATCTTCCTCCTCAAGAGGAATTTTCCAACTCTACTTAGAAAATTTATACTCATTCCTCAAGATTCTATCCAAACATTACCTCTTCTATAAAGCTTTCCTTTATCATTCGGCAAAATTAACCTCTATATTTTCTATGCTTTCCTAAGAGTGTTTTCACATTACTACTGCAAATAAGTTATTAGTTAATATTAAGTGACTTTAGGCACTTAATTTCTTTTAGTTTCTAATTCTAGGCCTTAAACTCCTTGAGGGCACAAAGCTTACCTTACTCATCTCTGTACTCACCGTACCCAATATAAAGTATCCAACGAAGAGTGAACAAATGAAGATAAAGAGGCATTCCTTACTCTATAGTTGAAAAGTTAACATTAGTGTGTCTAGCTTGCTGTATCCCCTCCAAATTTGGGTCATGTTAGAAGGCAATTCCTTGTGATCAGCTCTATGAACTAGACCCTATCAAATCCCCACTTCTCAGAAACAGCCCTCCACTGTGTTCATGTTCATCCTCTGGCTGTGGCTAAATTAGGTGTTTATACATTCTTTACAAATCTGTCAATTCTCTGTTCTAGGATCTCTGAAAGTTTAAGAAAACAAGTTTCTAAAAATGACTATATTCCCATTCCAAAACAACAGTATATTCCCAATGGAGAATATACTGTTTATATATATATACAATATATACAATATAAAAACTTCAGGTCTTATTGAGAAGATGGGTTCATTGATTCTATAAAAGTACAGGAAATATTTGTATATTCAAAGAATAAAACAATAAATACAGTAAAATAAACTAGGGAAATATTAAATGTGCTTTCCTATAACATCAAGTCCTTCATGTATACTCACTTACTAGCCCTTGATAAACCGGGGAGCCCCTGAATTTTCACAAGTTGCTTATAAGCTTGCTTACATTTCTTGTGGATACAAACCGTATTAGAAAAACACCCCCTTCCTTGCTGGTCTGTTTGTACAAGTGTTCAAAGACTTTCTGAGTTTATGACTAGGAGTTCAGACTCCTAGATTTTGCATCAGTCAGCACACTGAACCAGAGTCTCAGCTCTCCTTCTCACAGACCTCTTCAGAGTCCAGTTCTATAACATGCTTTTTCTCATCAACATTTTATCTTGCCTTAAATTGTCATTGCAAAAATCTCTATTACACTGCTTGCTTTATATCACCTTCTATTACCAGTTGCCAGTTCTTTTCCTACTTATTCTTTAAAAAAAAGGTCTTACAATTCATATACATTGAAAGGGAAATTCATACAATTGCTAAAGCATACATGAAAAATTATGTATATATACACTAGATTTTTGTGTAAAAGAAAAAACAGTGCCTGAGGCAGGGTTTCTACATGGAAGTCAGTGCTCTTGTTCACTTGATGTGTTCATGGACCTTCAGTGGCATCTTGAGGATCACAGGGATTTCCAACCACAACTGATTGAGAGTCCAGCATGAGTAAAATGAGGCTCTTAAACCCTGATATTCAGACACCACAGCAGTGACTTTAGGCTTTTGATAAGCTTTCAAGTCTGTAAATACAATGTTCATTTACCTTCTTTTTCAAAATTCAATTTAATGTGAAAAACTGACTAATCTAATATTCCCATTTTGCTATATTAATTCAGATAAAAATCAGCCAATTAAAAAAGTGACCTAAAGTATATAACATATATAGGTCAAATGAAACCACCACTACCTGAGAATAGGTCCATGCTCACTACTAATAGAGAACAAACTATTAGTAACAATAACATTTATTTGCATAATTATTTTCTCAGAAATGTTAAAACACATACTTTGCCTCGATGTCAGCTTTCTCTCGCACTGCATGAGCCATCTGTTCAGTCTCAAAGTATTTCTTTTTGCCTTTAGCTAAATCTTTCACTGTCTCTTGTAATTCAGTTTGGATCTTTGTCAACTGGTCCACACACTGTAAAATACAAAAGTACAATCATTATGATTTTAGTTTTCAGGCTTACAGAAAATGGCTTCATCCTAAGGACTATACACTATGCCTTCAGGATGGAAACCCAAGAGAAAAGTCAGTACTTTCAGTGTCCTTCAAGTTGCAAATTAAAATCCTGTGATTTAAAATCCTGGTATTTCCATCTCAAGTACTACACATCAAACAGTGTCACAGTTTGCCTAACAACCATACATTGAGAAATAACCCGAGTGCTGCTGATGACTGACATTAAGGTAAGACATGGATGAGCAACTACGAAAAATGTTCTTACTGTTGGAGATACCATGATGATAAAAGCAAAAGAATAAGGCAATTCTGTATTTCCCCATCATCTTAATAAAGTCTCTATGTTTGGGTAACTGATAGTGCAAGGGGTACTGAAGAATTCACCCCTTAGACAAGAGGGAATGACACCTGAGTAGTCTGACTTAATAAGTCCAAGGTGAACAAGAGAAGCAGGAAACCTGGGTACCACAAAACAATTATTACTCAAAACCATCCCCTGCCCAACTCCTTGGATACACATATACATTCGAGGAAAAGGGATGGACATAACAACTAAAACAATGTTTAGTCAATTAACTCTTATAACACATTGGGGCCAAAGCAACACTGCTTCAGGACCCTTCTGAGTATCCAAAGGAGATTGACCCCACTTTGAAACAAACCACTGAGAAGTTTCACCAGCCTGAGGCCAGCTTAGAGCAGTCACATCTAAAAACTTCTAAGCCTGAAACAGCACTGGCAGAGACTGACAAAAGCTCAGCAAAGCAGGAGGACACACTGGTGAGGGATTATTGTGCAAGGGTGAATAGTGTGGAGGAGGGCAAGGATATCAGAAGAACCAGGATAAAACAAGGATAAACTTAACCATATGACATACAGGCTAGACTTTCCCAGAAACTGTTAGGTGTTAAGAAAGGACTACAGGGGATGAGAGATCTAGAAGATTCTGCATGGACAGATAAAAGCAAAATAACCACTCATACTTATTAAGCACTTAATAAGTGTTAGTCTGTGAAGGAAAAGGTTATTAAAAAAAACACAAAATAAAACAAAACTTTTCCCCTCTGCTTGAAACTGGGCCTTTGCTCAACTTTCTAGATCTGTGTTTAAATAGAAACCTGATGAGAAGACACAATGTCAGCTGTGTTATTAGGCAACATTGCTTACAAACCCTGGTAGGCAAACTGCATCAATTTGGGATAAGCTAAAAATTAACTATAAATATCTGATAGAAAAGCCATGGCTTTGGACTTCTGTGAGTATGGTGTATCTGGACATGTCCCTTACAGGGACCCTGGGAGCTCTGTCTGTAGAGTTGTTGTAAAAAATTTTTAGTCTCCTTTAGGGGCTAAAGCTGGCCCTGCAAATGTTGAGTCTTACTCCCTTGTCCTACACCTGCCACTTGGAGGACCAAACAGAATGACTGCTTGGCTACGTGGACTGAGACATACAATAGTGGGAGAATTAATCCCATTAATGCTAGATGCTTCCCTACTGGCACATTGTGTTCCCTGTACTCTGTCCTTCTCAGTAAACCTCTTGTCAGGTGTGGCCTACGACAGCCACGGGAGTCTGAATGCTTATTACTTCTAAAAAGACCCCTTGTGGGCACTGCACAGGTGCTATGTTTCGTACTTTACTGGTATTATCACATTTAGTCCTTGAAACAACTCTATGGAAAAGGTGGTGGTGGTGGTGGTGGTAGTAGTAGTAGTATAGTAGTAGTAGTAGTAGTAGTAGTAGTGATCCCATTAAGATGAGAAAATAGACTCAGATGTTAAGTAATTTACTCCGAGTCACATGGCAAGGATGTGATACCATTTACCATGCAACCCATTAAAGTGTGTACCCTAGTTCTGTGATGACCATGTTTTAAAGGTCTCTTATAGACCCAGTTTATCTTAAAAGTAAGCTTTAAAAAAATTGACATATAGTTCACATACAACAAAATTCACCTTTTTAAAGTATACAATTCAGTGGTGACAAGGTTGTTCAACCATCACTCTCCTTGAATTCCAAAACATTTTCTTACCCCCAAAAGAAACTCTGTATCCATTAGCTGTCAACTCCTCATTTCTCCCCACCTCCAACAACAATTAATCTACTTTTTGTCTCTACGGAGTTCCTATTTGGGATATTTAGTACAAATGGAATCAGATAATATGTGGCCTTAAGTGTCTCACTTCTTTCACTTACAAAACATTTTTAGGGTTCATTCAAGTTGTAGCAGGTATCAGTACTTCATTCCTTTCTATCACTGAATAGTATTTTGTTACTTACTAAGAGTAAGCTTTTATCTTGCAGAAAGAAAAGTTGTCTTTCCCCCTAAATTGTAATAGTACTTATCAAATACAAAGCTTTTGTTTAATAAATGATATGATGACAACCTGACACTCTCATAAAGAAGTGCTGAACATCCTAATAATGCTGTATTTGCAGGTGTGAAGAGCTAAAAGCAGGCTTCATGGCTACAATTCGATATTAAGAACCAAAAACTGGGCCAGGTGCGGTGACTTACACCTGTAATCTTAGCACTTTGGGAGGCTGAAAAAATGAGATATCTTGAGCCCTGGAGTTCAAGACAACATAGTGAAACCTCATCTCTACAAAAAAAAGTACAAAAATTAGCCAGGTGTGGTGGCAAGCACATGTAGTCCCAACTACTTGGGAGGCTGGAGTGGAAGGATCACTTGAGCCCAGGAGATTGAGGCTGCAGGGAGCCGTGTTCATGCCACCGCACTCTAGCATGGGTGACAGAGCAGAGAAAAATTCTGTTTCAAAAAAAAAAAAAAAGAAGTTAAAAGTAGTGTCTCTGAGTATGACACAGACACAATAATAAACTTGCTAATAACTTGAATATAAGAATAAAAATAAAAGTAACCTGGGCCAACACATTGAAGTCCTACAAATGATTAGGTTCTCTAACCCAGTAATAATGCCTGGAAATTTATCCTGAGAAAAAAATACAAAAAGTTAATTTTTACTGTAGACTTAAGGGTAATGTTCAAAACCACACGTAAGATTAAAGAAAGCAGAATGGAAAAATTCACAAAATAATAAAAAATAATAAACATAAAGGTTATGTAGAAACATGAACAATTAGGAAACTGAGAGAATGAAGATAAAAGGAGTAAGAGAATTAAGTAGTCTACGATGGTGAAGGCATTTACATGTATTTTTCTATAAACTTGTTTCAATATTAAGCTTTGTTTTAAAAGCATTATATAGGATTTGGAATTAGGAAGTAGTAGTATATTCAAGTTCCCACTCTGTTATTTACTACCTAAGTCTCTTTAATATTTTTAGCTTTAATTTTATCATTTGTAAAATAATAATACTTAAATACTATCAGGGTTATATAAAAATCAAATGAGACTATAATGGATATAGTAGCAGTCTGCAAACTCTAAAGTGTTACACAAATGTGAACCACAATATTTCAAGGAAGGTAAGTAAACTCTAGTATAAATGAGAAAGATACGGACAAAAGTATGGTTAAGTAAACATAAGAATAGCAAAAAGCCTTAAGTTATTGTGGCTCTTGTTCTAATTTTTAAGCAAATGTCAACATACAGAAAATAATTTTGAAAAATGTAGTAATTCTCATAATCCTCATTATAAACTGGGGCTCTTCAGAATTGTCATATAACTGTGTTTATCCTTCAAGTATTATAAAATAGCCAAATTAGAGAAAATCTTAAAAAGAACATGAACTTTAAAATGTTACAGAGGAAGAATTTTAAGTCAGATTGTTTCTGATCATGACAGAACAACTTGGATCAGACTACCTTTCTCTAGTCTGGAAAGTGTAAAAGTTGGACAGAATGTGTTTTTTAAAAACTGCCATCATTAAAGACCACAACCATACACTGAACTTAAAGGACTAAGACACATGGGAGAAGAGGAATACACCAAGGTAAGTCTTAAATTCAACTTGGCTTTTTTCTCAGGGTATTTGTTGAATCACGGTATAAAGAAACAGGACAGAAACAGAAAGTGGCATTCTTACTAGACTGGGGAGACAGAGGTTGGAGTTTAGGGACGCCAAAAGAACAGGAACTTGAGAGGTAAGGGTCTAGAAAGAGGGGTACTGCAGAAAAGCAAGTCCAAAAGTCTGTATGCAGTTTCCCCTCTGGTTAACAGACAACTTCTAAAAAGCAGGTGTTGGGTGAAATGCCAAGAAATCCAGTGGAGAACAGTAGCCGAGAGGCTAAAGAGTGAGCAGAGATCAGAGCATCAGAGCAGCTACATGACACTGAGAAGACAAAGGTTAGAGTTCAAGTCCTGTCAAAGTAGAAGGGTCTCAGTAAGCAACCTATACTTTCAGTTAAAACTCTAGGAGTAAGTGAAACAGAATAGCCCTAAAAAGCCTAAAACCAGAGATCCTAACAGAACCAAGGTGATCTAATAGCATTCTATCTGCCCGCCAGAAGAAAGCTTAACCCTCTTTGGAAATAACATCTTCCAGAGCCTCCACAATTTTTATCCACAATATCCAACATCGTGAGTTATAATCAAACAGAAGATCCAAATAACCAAAAATCAAGAAAAACTGCAGGCAGTTAAAAGAGACCTACAGGCAATTAAGATAGTGAAATTATACAACAGAGATTAGTAGTAACATGTTTAAGAGGATAAAGGAAAAACATGGAGAACTGTACCAGAAACATGGAATGTATTATTTAAAAGTCAAATAAAAATCCTGGAACTGAAAAGTACATTAAGATTCCAAAAGATGAAGTTTTTCTGTTTTGTTTTTGAGAAAGGGTCTCCCTCTGTCACCCAAGCTGGAGTGCAGTGGCACGATCTCGACTTACTGTAATCTCTACCTCCTGGGCTTAAGTGATCCTCCTGCCTCAACCTCCCAAGTAGCTGGGACTACAGGCATGAACCACCACACCTGGCTAATTTTTGCATTTTTTGTAGAGACAGGATTTCACCATGTTGGCCAGGCTAATCTTGAACTGAAATGATCCTCCCACCTCAGCGTCTCAAAGTGCTGAAATTACAGGTGTGAGCCACCACTCTCATCCCCAAAAGATGAGTTTTTAAAGCAGATTCAAAATAGTAGAACAGTATATTAACAAACTTGTTAAATATTCAGATTGAAGTACACAGAGAAAAAAGGGTGGAAAACAGAAAATGCTAAAAAAGGAGAAAAGACATATGAACAGAGGCAAAAGGTCTAACAGCCAAAAAGTCATAAATGGGAGTTAAATAGAATTATCTTGCTAGAAGATTTTTATATTGTTCATGAGGTGGTAAAATACTAATTCAAGGTAGACTGTAATAAGTTAATTTGGACCAGGCGAGGTAGCTCATGTCTGTAAAACCCGCACTTTGGAAGGCTGAGGTGGGCAGATCACATGAGGTCAGGAGTTCAGGACCAGCCTGGCCAATGTGGTGAAACCCTGTCTCTACTAAAACACAATAAAATTAGCCAGGCGTGGTGGCACATGCCTGTAATCCCAACCACTCAGGAGACTGGGGTGGGAAGATCACCTGAGCCTGAGAGGCAGAGACTGCAGTCAGTGAGATCACGCCACTGCACTCTAGCCTGGGTGACCAGGCGAGACTCCATCTCAAAAAAAAAAAAGTTAATTTGGAATAAGGTTTGGGGAATAGTAAAATTAATGATTCAAGGTAATGTAATAAGTTAGGGAGGCATATTAGATTCTCTAAGGTAATTACTAAAAGAATATAGGATTTAAAAAGTAAGAAGCTAATAGTGGAGGGAAAAATTGATATTATAGAATATTAGATTGCTTAATATCATTAACCATCAGTGAAATATAGATCAAAGCCACAGTAAAATATTAATTACCTCACACCTGTTAGGCGGCTATTTTTTTAAAAAAAGATAACAAATGTTGGCAAGGCTGTAGAGAAATTGGAGCCCTTGTGCACTGTTGGTGGGAATGCCAAATGATGCAGGTGCTATGCAAAACAACTCTGGTCATTCGGGAAAATGAAAAATCTGGGATCGCTACCTTTAGGATTTATAAATCTGGCACATTGAGGGTTACCATGTGGAGAGAGTTGTTAGTGAGTGAAGCCGTTCAGAAAAGCAGAGCTAATGGATGGAAAGAAAGTCTGAATTCTAATACCATCATTTGAACCCCTAGATCCATCCATGCTTGAAGTCCTTCAATTTTCAGTTATACAAGCAGATACATTCCATTCTTGGCTTAAAGCAGTTTGAAGGAGGTTTCTGTCATTTGCTATCTCAGAGTGACAGGTATACCCAATATGTACTGAATATTTAACAATTGTTTAGATATAACATAAATAGATTATCAGCTATAATATAAAACAAGTTAATTCACAGACATGAGCATTTGTTGCATCTTACCAAAGATTTTTTTTTTCTTTTTTTTTTAGACAGAGTCTCACTGTCGCCCAGGCTGGAGTGCAGTGGCATAATCTCTGCTCACTGCAACCTCCACCTCCCGGGTTCAAGCAATTCTCCAGTCTCAGCCTCCCAAGTAGCTGGGACTACAGGCACATGCCACCATGCCTAGCTAATTTTTGTATTTTTAGTAGAGATGGGGTTTCACCATATTGGTCAGGCTGGTCTTGAATTCCTGACCTCAGGTGATCCACCTGGCTTGGCCATCCAAAGTGCTGGGATTACAGGTGTGAGCCACTGCACCTGGCCTTACCAAACATTCTTTGCCTAGGAATGTCAATTAAATTCAAGTCTAAGACTACTTCATCAATGGAAGAGATAAGAACCAGAGGTAGTTAAACTCTCGGAATATTCTGATACTGAGTGAGGTGGAACTTTCCAGTAATTCAATTAAAAGTGATGAATGCGCCAGAAATTTGAAATGCAGTATTTCCTCCTGGTTGGGAAGTTATACTAGTATTAATTCTCTGCTCCTACCTTCCACCCACTTTCTGCACAATCTCACACACACACACACACACACACACACACACACACACAACTTTCTTCCAATTCAAAATCACTGGCCAGTGACCACATAGGTTACTCACTATGTTTGTTTTGAAAGATATATTTTTTGGCAAAGATAAAACACAGGCATTCTTATACAAATACTTTAACTAACTAATATTAGGTGAGTGCTCTAAAGAAATTAACATTTTACATAAAGACACATACACATTTAACATACTGATTTCAAGCCACTAGAATCATCTTTTGCAAATGGAAAATTGAGGGGTTTTTGGTGGGAAAGGTGTTTGTAAAAATGTTCTGAAAATCCAAATTACAATTAGAATCAAAACACTGGATGGCTTCTAAAATATTATTTCCCTAAATAATTACTTTAATATTTTCTTTCTTTTACTTTAATATTTTCTAAAGTATTAATACTTCCACAAAAAATTTTAATTACTTATTAGGTACAATGATAATCTCAATTGTTGTAACTCTATTTCCAAAAGAACGCAATTCAATCACCTATTTTCAACAGCCAACTTTTCTAAAAAGTCACATTAAGCAATGCCATTTTCCTATGAATGTTTTATTTCTGTGTAATAAAATACATCCATCTGAAAACATTTACTCATGTGTAACCCATATAAAGTTTAGAGTCCAACAGGGTTTTTAAAATAAGTTTTTTATATTTAGTCAAAATGTGTCAGTTTCCTTTAATTATACAAAATGGGTCAAGTTGAAAGTAAGACAAATTAGCCTGGCGCGGTGGCTCAAGCCTGTAATCCCAGCACTTTGGGAGGCCGAGATGGGCGGATCACGAGGTCAGGAGATCAAGACCATCCTGGCTAATACGGTGAAACCCCGTCTCTACTAAAAAATACAAAAAACTAGCCGGGCGAGGTGGCGGGCGCCTGTAGTCCCAGCTACTTGGGAGGCTGAGGCAGGAGAATGGCGTAAACCCAGGAGGCGGAGCTTGCAGTGAGCTGAGATCCGGCCACTGCACTCCAGCCTGGGCGACAGAGCGAGACTCCGTCTCAAAAAAAAAAAAAAAGAAAGTAAGACAAATTAATGTAAACTTTTTGGAAGAATCAGTGGGATTAATAACCTTGTAACTATTCTAATATACACCAAACTATACCAATATTGTGAAACTAAGTAGATCTATGTACATGAATTATGCTGAAAAGTGGTATTTCTAAAAAATATTTACTGAGCTTCTTGAACGTTCACGGATTTGAATTACACTCACTTTTAGCAGTTAATAAAACAGTACTTAATGAGAACATGTTGAAATCAGAAAATCCTAGTAAAATGTCAACTAGAAACATACAGGACCATATAAAGTTTTGAATAAGATTTAGCATAATCATACAGATTACAAATGTAGCACTGAGATATTAAAATGCATATAAGAGCAGAAATAAAAACAATACCCTTTTTAGTTGCTGTTCTTTTAAGCTTCTCACTGTCCTTGCAGGCTCAGAAATGAAGTTTTTATAGTTTTCACATATATTCATCCGAGACTGGGCTACTTGCATTGTTCCCTCGAGAAAAGATTTCCAAACGGGATACATGCTCCTAAATTCAAAGAGGGATAGAAAAGCATTAGGCAGGGAACAGTAAGAAAAAGTTGGCTAACCTTTTGCTCACAGGGTAGCAATGACAGAACACATGAATGTCTTCTTTAATGTATTTATACTGGCTTATAGGCAATATTTCAGCACACATAAGAAGCAACATGGCATATACTCTATTCCTCTTATTGCTCAGCAATAGGGAGTTTTGATTCATTAGCTATTCTTGACAATGGAGTAAAGTGCTACAAGAATTACAAAGCTCACGCTATAAAAATCAGTGAATATTTCAGACTCTCCAAGTCTTTTGCTGTCACAAGGTCATAGTTATGAATATCAAGTTTTATTACTTCATTAAAGTATTTTCCTAATTTTACTAATAAGGTAACTGAGGCCCAGAGAGATTTTAAAGTATCACTTTAGGTCACATGAGAGGAAGGTGGCACTACTGAGATACAAGCCGAGGACTGGGTACCTCTATATATAGTATATTGTCTTTCAATGACATCATATTACTCAAAACTAATGCGGCTGGAAAAATATATCATGAACAACTGTTTATGTGCATGCAAAGTCTATTCTGTCTGACAAAATAAATCTATAATATTGTTTGCTCTATATCTGTCTTCCTGTTATAACAATGCTTAGCATCACACTGTGCTTTGGATTCATTCTAAGCAAGTCCCATCTCCTTTGCTTGATAAATGTGCTCAGCAATCTCAGTCAAGTCAAGGAATTATTAATCCTTTGCTTTTTCTAGCCACTTTCCTCTTCAACCTTCTTTCCTACTTGCTAAATGCTTTAGTCAATTCTAGCATGCTCCTACACTATTTATAAACACAATCGATAACTTATAACAATGGTAGTGCTTTATTTTTTAAAATGAGTCCTTAAAGGGAAATTTTGATATATTATAATATTCCTCTCCTGAGATTTCCCTTTTGTGGGAAATCCATACAGATTTTCAACCACAGCAACATGTGGGACCACATGCTATACAGAATGCTCACTGTGGTCAACAGATGACAGTGTAAAAGAAAAGGAAAAACTGCCTGAGTCCCTATCTTATTTAGAAGTAAAGAAAAAAACTTGATAAACTATGGTTTTCAACCATGGAGTCTTACAAATTAGTTCATGTAACGTACCAGATGAATCAGTTTAGATGGAAATAGTCATTATTTAGGCAGAGGTGTATCACTATCCCTTTGGAAAGATTCAGTGTGTTGCACCAGCAAAAACTGTCAGCATAAAAGCACTGATGAAGTTAAGAAGAGCAAAACGAACGCCCTCCATGGCCTCACTGCATGACAACCAATGGAACTTGCAATGTAAACTCACCACAGGCTCTCCCTCTAAGCAGTTCCAACAATTGATTTACTTGAAGAATATACTGAGAGAAAAATTCAGTACTATGATTTGTAGCTACTAATTTATACTTAAAATATATTTTAAAATAATGAAGACAATGAAAAAGAACTATTATGAATTGTGATAGGAAGAAAGACAGGAAGGGAGAGACCCTTCATCCATGTTCTTCTCTCAGTGTTAACACCCTCTTCTCTTTATCCCTTCTCCTAGGTAATAGCTGTTCGCCCTTCCAATCTCAGTTTAAATGTAACTTCCTTTGGGAAGTCTTTCATGATCACCACCCAGCCAACCCCCAAACTTTATCAAGTTACTCTTTGTCATTTGTTCACGGCTCCAGCACTTTTCTTTCAATTATAAATATTTTAACGCAATTGTTTATTAACGTCTGTCCCTCTCACTATAGTGAAAGCGCCACGAAGGCAGGAGTGTATGTCTTCCTATTGCATTCCTAGGGTCTAGCAAATAAAGAATGATTACAATAATATGTGTTGAATGAGTAAATACATGAATGGATGAATGTATTAACTATGAAGACTGTACAATAAAAAGACAAATCCTTTCATTAAAAAGATAGTTTAAAAAGAGACCTTTAGAGTTTAGCAGATTTATAGCAGGGAAACATATCCTGAACACTGATATACCATGAAAAGCACAGAATTCAGTCACCAGTCAGAAGACCTAAGTTCAAGTTCTAGTTTTAACAAAATAATCATAAGCAGCACACTTCACTATACTTTCATCCTCAACTGGCAAATGGAGAAGTAACAAATATTCCTGCACCACTTACCTCACAGTGTTATTTTAAAAATTAAATGCATTCTCTGCCAGCATGGATTAGAGACTTAAATGTTAGACCTAATACCATAAAAACCCTAGAAGAAAACCTAGGTAGTACCATTCAGGACATAGGCATGGGCAAGGACTTCATGTCTAAAACACCAAAAGCAACAGCAGCAAAAGCCAAAATTGACAAATGGGATCTAATTAAACTAAAGAGCTTTTGCACAGCAAAAGAAACTACCATCAGAGTGAACAGGCAACCTACAGAATGGGAGAAAATTTTTGCAATCTACTCATCTGACAAAGGGCTAATATCCAGAATCTACCAAGAACTCAAACAAATACACAAGAAAAAAAAACAAACAACCCCATCAAAAAGTGGGCAAGGGTATGAACAGACATTTCTCAAAAGAAGACATCCATACAGCCAACAGACACATGAAAAAATGCTCATCATCACTCGCCATCAGAGAAATGCAAATCAAAACCACAATGAGATACCATCTCACACCAGTTAGAATGGCAATCATTAAGAAGTCAGGAAACAACAGGTGTTGGAGAGGATGTGGAGAAATAGGAACACTTTTACACTGTTGGTGGGATTGTAAACTAGTTCAACCATTGTGGAAAACAGTATGGCAATTCTCAAGGATCTAGAACTAGATGTACCATATGACCCAGCCATCCCACTACTGGGTATATACCCAAAGGATTATAAATCATGCTGCTATAAAGACACATGCACACGTATGTTTACTGCGGCACTATTCACAATAGCAAAGACTTGGAATCAACCCAAATGTCCATCAGTGACAGACTGGATTAAGAAAATGTGGCACATATACACCATGGAATACTATGCAGCCATAAAAAAGGATGAGTTTGAGTCCTTTGTAGGGACATGGATGCAGCTGGAAACCATCATTCTTAGCAAACTATCACAAGAAGAGAAAACCAAACACCGCATGTTCTCACTCATAGGTGGGAACTGAACAATGAGATCACTTGGACTCAGGAAGGGGAACATCACACACCGGGGCCTATCATGGGGAGCGGGGAGGTGGGAGGGATTGCACTGGGTGTTATACCTGATGTAAATGACGAGTTGATGGGTGCAGCACACCAACATGGCACAAGTATACATATGTAACAAACCTGCACATTATGCACATGTACCCTAGAACTTAATGTATAATAATAAAAAATAAAAATAATAATAATATTAATAAAAAACGCCACTGATTCCTCAAAAAAAAATTAAATGCAAATGAAATGAAAATTCACGATACACAGATTCTTTTTAATGAATAAATAGTAACAGTAGCAGAATTGTAACAGAAATAGAAGCACTTCTCGTTAACATAATAGTAGTATTCCCAATGGTAGTGGTGTTTTTCATTCCAATTAAGGAAAAATAATCACGGGTCATAGAGTGATTTTTAAAAAATTTTTTATTTCACCAAGTTTCATATGAAGCAATTTTGAAGGATAAGAAAAGTATCAGCCAGCGTGGTGGCTCATGCCTGTAATCCTAGCACTCTGGGAGGTCGAGGTGGGCAGACTGTCTGAGGTCAGGAGTTCGTGACCAGCCTGGCCAACATGGTGAAATCCCGTCTCTGCTAAAAATACAAAAATTAGCCGGGCATTATGGCTGGCGCCTATAACCCCTCCAGCTACTCAGAAGGCTGAGACAGGAGAATCGCTTGAACCTGGAAGGCGGAGGTTGCAGTGAGCCAAGATGGCATCATTGCACTCCAGCCTGGGCAACAGAGTGAGACTCCATCTCCAAAAAAAAAAAAGTATCAGGCATATACGGTACTTTGCCATTCTACATATCTCATGGTAAGCACTATGTTATGTATTTTACAATTATCACATCATTTAATCCTCATCATAACTCTGTAAGATAGGTATTATTCCCATTTTACACAGGAGAAAAGTGAGGCTCAGAGAGGTTATGACATTTTTCTAAGGCTACTCAACAGTAAATAGCACCTCCATGGTCATAACCTAGACTTTGCCATTACTAATAACTACTGCTTTGCTCTCATCCCAAGTTCAATCTTCTGATTTCTGACTAACACCTCCTGATTCTACTCACATTCTTTAGAATTCTGAGTCCAAGAATTACTCAATCCTATATGAACCCACAATCCATTTGGTCCTACCCCCTTTCCACTGTCTCTTGCCCCTCTCATGATCTCCCTTTTCAGTTCATTACCCAGTCTAGGTTTCATGGTCTACCCTTATAATCACTCCCTTATGTATGCCCGTATTACCTTTGCCTCTTTCTCTTTCCACCTTTATAACCTACAAGCTCCTACCTTGGTTAAATCTAAAACTGCTAAGATTATACCAAAGTATACAGAAGAATGTGGCTGAAGAAAAAGATAATTACGTTGCCTGGTCGCATTTTAAATTGATGTCAAAAGAATGCTAGTAACCTCTTAGTGATACCCAGCAAGGGTACTATATTTCCTTAATCCATTCATTCAACCACCCTTCTACACAATTATTTCCCAACTTCTCTCTTCTCAGACCTCTAATACAAACACACTTGTAGCCAACAGTGGCAGTATCAGAGGGCAATGTCCATATGTTCCCACGACATCTGCCAAACTCCTTGTCTCTGCACCCATACATTCTGCCAATCCTCCTATTACTTGCATGAACTACCCATGCTCTGAAGGCCAACTCCTCAAATTTATACTATATTATACAACCTCTCACTTAAGAATATCAATTCAAAACTCTACAATGTCAGTTTTTCCCTCTCTACTGGAGCATTCTTGTGAGCAAACATGCTATAATATTTCTATTTGAAAAATCTCCATCAAACCTCCATTTCTCTCCAGCTACCACCCTAATGTCTGCTCTCTTTTACAGAAAAACACCTTGAAAGAATTGTCTAAAATTACTGTTTCTACTTTCTCTCCTCTGGGTCTCTCAGTTCTACCCAAATCAGACTTCAATGTCTACCACTTTTCTGAAATTGCTTGCCAAAGTCATCCAAGATCTTCCTATGGCTAGTCCAAATAGTTCAAGTCTTGATTCTATTACTCGACCTATCAGCAACACTGACCTACTTTAGCCTTCTTGAAATGTTTTCTTCACTTGGCTACAGGACATCACTCTCCCTTGGTCTACTCCCACCTCACCGGCCATTCTTTAGTCTTCTTTGCCAGTTCCTCTTCATCTCATTGCCCCATAAATACTGGAGTGCCCTCAAGTCAGACCCCAGACTTCTTCTCTTCTCTAACTACATTCACTCTGTTGAAATTTGTTTTTAAATTTTTATTTTGTTATTTCTTTTTAAAGATAAGGTCTTGCTCTGTCACTCAGGTGGTAGTGCAGTGGCACAGTCATAGCTGACTGTAGCCTCAAACTCCTGGGCTCAAGCAATCCTCCCACCTCAGCCTTCCAAAGTGCTAGAATTTCAGGTGTGAGCCACTGCACCAGGCCTACATTCATTCTTTAGGTGATCTCACTCTATAGATGGCTGTAAAGACATCCGGTCTCCTGGCTTTACAGAGTATCAATATGCTATTCCTAAAGCTTTTTTTCTTTTCTTTTTTTTAAAGAGGCAGGGTCTTGTTCTATTGTTCATGCTGGAGTGCACTGGCATGATTGCTACAGCCTCGAACTCCTGAGTTCAAGTGGTCCTCCCGCCTCAGCTTCCCAAGCAACTGGGCGTACAGGCATGTGCCACTGCATCTAGTATTTTCCTCTTTTTAATAGAAACGGTATCTCACTTTGCTGCTTAATCTGCATCTTGAACTCCTGGCTTTGAACTATCCTCCTGCCTTAGCCTCCCAAAGTTCTGGGATTACATGCATGAACCACTACTCTCAGCTCAATTCCTGAATTTTTAATTCCTGCCCAGACACCTTCCCTAAACCCTAACTGCTTGTTCAACATATCCAACTTGGATATTTAGTAGGCATCTTACACCTAACATGTATAAAACTAAATTCTTGATTTCCCTAAAACCTGTTCTGGCAATCTATCTATTTCATCTCATTGACAGTAGCTCAAACCTTCTAGTAGTTGGCTCAAACTCAAAGACCTGGAATCAGCACTGATTCCTCATTTCTCTCTCATATCTGCTCCATCAAGAAATCCTGTTTGCATGCTGGAGAGGATGTGGAGAAACAGGAACACTTTTACACTGTTGGTGGGACTGTAAACTAGTTCAACCATTGTGGAAGACAGTGTGGCAATTCCTCAAGGATCTAGAACTAGAAATACTATTTGACCCAGTAATCCCATTACTGGGTATATACCCAAAGGATTATAAATCATGCTGCTATAAAGACACACGCACACGTATGTTTATTGCGGCACTATTCACAACAGCAAAGACTTGGAACCAACCCAAATGTCCATCAATGATAGAGTGGATTAAGAAAATGTGGCCCATATATACCATGGAATACTATGCAGCCATAAAAAAGGATGAGTTCATGTCCTTCACAGGGACATGGATGAAGCTGGAAATCATCATTCTCAGCAAACTATTGCAAGGACAGAAAACCAAACACCGCATGTTCTCACTCATAGGTGGGAATCAAACAATGAGAACACTTAGACACAGGGTTGGGAACAACACACACTGGGGCCTGTCGTGGGGCGGGGGGAATGGGGAGGGATAGTATTAGGAGATACACCTAATGTAAATGACAAGTTAATGGGTGCAGCACACCGACATGGCACATGTATACATGTGTAACAAATCTGCACATTGTGCACATGTACCCTAGAACTTAAAGTGTGTGTACATATATGTGTGTGTGTGTATAAATCCTGTTTGCTAGACTTAAAAAATACCATGGGATTTAATTACTGCCAGTCTCTTCCACTGTGACTACCCTGTTTTGAGCTACCTTTACCTTATGCCTAGATTACTGCAATAGTCTCCTACCTGCCCTCTCTGCTTCTGCCTTGTCCCACAACACCTGTGCTCTGCACAGTAGAGCAATTGCTGTGCAATCACTTCTTGGCCCTCTGTATTCTCCCTACTATGCTTACTGTTCTTATTGCCAATTGGCATATATGTTTAATTATTCACTTGTTTACTGTTTGTCTTCCCTCATTAGAATGTAGGCTCCATGCAGCAGAAGCTTTGTTTCATTTACTGCTGTATGTTCAGCACAGGGTATGGCATAGCAGGCACTCAATACGTATTTACTGGAGGAGGAGAGGAGGGAATGATGGAGCCTAGATTTGAACCCAAATGTGTCTGGCTCCCAAACCTCTGTTCTTTTGCTGACATAAGATTGTTCTTAGTCTCAGTAACAATGCTGAACATTAAAAAGGGTCTCTTCATTCTGATATAGTTTATACCAAGACTTATGTATCCTAAGTCCTTGGTATACATCCTCTACTATTTTTGTCTCCTATCTTCTGTACCATTATTTACTTATCATTTTTGTTAAAATGACTAACCTTTTAAACTAAAATATACATATCCTACGACTTTATATCACTATTCTAACTGAAAAATACTTGCCATAATAATTAGGTTATAACTAGTAAAATACAAAACCATTCATCCATATACCACCTAAGTTCACGCTGCGAACTATTTCTTACATGAATATCATACAAGATGTCTAGGAAAACCTAGAAAACTTTACCAGAAGAAATTTCTCATTAAGAAATAAATCAAGGCTGGGCACAGTGGCTCACATATGTAATCCTAGCATTTTGAGAGGCTGAGGCAGAAGGATCGCTTGAGGCCGGGAGTTTGAGACCAGCCTGGGCAATATAACAAAACCTCATCTCTACAAAAAAATTTTAAAATTAGCCAAGCATGGTGGTAGTGGTGGCTACGCAGGAGGTGACGTGGAAGAACCACTTGGACCCAAGAGTTTGAGGCTACAGTGAGCCACTTCACTCCAGCTTGGGTGCAAAAGTGAGACCCTGTTTTGAAAGAAAGGAAAGAAGAAAGAAAAGAGGGGGGGAAAAGGAAAGGAAAAGAAAAGAAAGAAATCAAGAAATTATTAACTGTTAAATTCTTAGCAAAATCTTAAGTGTGGAAGAGGTCACACAAAGCTACAAATGTGGTAAAACTGCACAGAACTCAACGTGCACACACTTATATACACACAAATGAACGTGTATAAAACTAACAAATTCTGAATTAGGCTGGATGACTGTATCAGTATCAATTTCTTGGTTGTGATAATGTACTACAGTTATGCAAGATACTACCACTGGGAGAACTGGGTGGGGAATATAAGAGCACTCTTGGTATTTATTATTTCTGATGACCGCATGTGTAGCTACAATTATCTCAAAGTAAAAAGTGTTTAAGATATAACAAACAAAACCATAGGTCTTCCCTAGGCTTAGAAATACATCTTTCTACTAGCATCACATCTCAAGACAACTCAGGAAAATGTGATTAAGAGCTGGGTGCAGTGCCTCAAGCCTGTAATTCCAGCACTTGAAGAGGCTGAGGCAGGCAGATCACTTGAGGCCAGGAGTTTGCCACTGGCCTGGCCAACATGGTAAAACTCCGTCTCTACTAAAAATACAAAAATTAGCAGGGCATGGTGGTGCACACCTGTAATCCCAGCTACTCAGGAGGCTGAGGTACAAGAATTGCTTGAACCCGGGAGGCAGACGTTGCAGTGGGCCAAGACTGCACCACTGCACTCCAGCCTGGGCGACAGCGAGACTGTCTCAAAACAAAGAAAAAAAAAATGTGATTAAGTTCATAAACTAAGAATAATTTATATAGTAACTAATAACAAGAAGAATAGTGTTTTAATAAATGTTCATATACAGTTGTTATTGGTAGTAGAAAGGGAGAATATTTCTGGGTAACAGAAATAAAGGCAGGGAAAAAGACTGCTTTCAGTCCAGTTGAGGTGTTGATAAGAAATGAAATACAACTGCAACTGAGGTGGCCAAGGGTTAGAAAACCAAGGATGAAAGGATAAATGGCCAGAGATAAGTAGAGAGATAATTTGGTGCCAGGTTTCTTCATGGTTTTGAATATCATAAGAAGAAATTTAAATTTATCCCATTGGCAAGGAGAAACAATAGAAGATTTTCACACAGGGGAGTGACAGTAGGTCTATTTTACAAAGACATAAAGACATAGTTTCTGTCATTATAGCAGATGGAATCGTGAAAGAGAGAGATCACATGCAAACAAGCAGCTACTTAACATTCCAGATATGAAGAGATCTACATAGAAGGTAAAATTAGAGGCAGTTTTTTGTTTCCCAAGTTGAAAAGTTAATAAAAATATATTATTATTACCAGTTCATAGACAAGATTTAAAGGCAAGAATATAAATAAGCTTACTTAAAAGAGTCATTAGAGAGTTGAGAGACTTTTGAGAAACATTTACATAGAAAGGAATGAAAACCTGTCCTCAAATTAAAAAAAAAAAAAAAAAGTCCAAGAGAAAGTAGTGTTACAAAAGTCTAATGCAAATTGAGGCTGTTTAATGATATTAAATGCTGCATGTATCATCAGATAGGCAAACAATTTAAAAGACTGATTACACGCACTGTTGGTAAAAAATAAAAACAAAGGGACAATTTAAAATCATACTACAGGCTGGGTGTGGTGGCTTATGCCTGTAATCCCAGCAGTCTGGGAGGCTGAGGTGGGCTGATCACTTGAGGTCAGGAGTTCGAGACCAGCCTGGCCAACATGGCAAAACTCCATCTCTACTAAAAAGACAAAAATTAGCCAGGTGTGGTGGTGTGCACCTGTAATCCCAGTTGCTCGGGAGGCTGAGGCATGAGAATCACTTGAACCCGGCAGGTGGGTGGAGGTTACAGTGAACCAAGATCATGCCACCACACTCCAGCCTGGGTGATGGAGTGAAAACTGTCTCAAAAAACAAAGTCACACTAGAAAAAATTAAATATATTTATACGTTTATGGAGAACAACTTCCAATATTAATATTTTAGGGCCAGTCTAGTAGTGATGAATTCCCTAATCTTTTGCTTGGCTGGGAAAGAATTTACTTCTTCATTTATAAAGGATAATTTTGCTGAATGCAGTATCCTTGGTTGGCAGGTTTTTTTTTTTTTTTTTTCTTTCAGCACTTTGAATATATCACCCCATTCTCTCTTGGCCTGTAAAGGTTTCTGCTGAGAAATCTGCTATTAGTCTTACAGCAGTTCCTTGACAGGTGACTGCATGCTTTTTTCTTGCTGTTTTTTGAATTCTCTCTTTGTCTTTGATGTTACATAGTTTGACTATAATGTACCATGGATAATGCCTTTTTGCATTTCATCTGCTTGGGGGGTCTCAGAGTCTCCAGTATCTGGATGTCTAAATCTCTTGTCAGACTTGGGAAGTTTTTGTCTATTATTTCATCAAATAGATTTTCTAACCCTTCCCTTCCCTCTTTACCATCTGGGAAACCAATAATGTGTGTATTTGGTCACTTTATGTTGTCCCATATAACATAGAGGCTTTGTTAATTCTTTCTTATTTTTCTTCTTTTTGTCTGCTTGCGTTATTTCATAGGACCTGTCTTCAAGTTTTGAGATCCTCTCTTTTGCTTGATCTAGTATACTGTTGAAGCTTTCAAATGTATTTTGTATTTCATTCAATGAATTCTTCCACTATAGAATTTCTGTTTGGTTCTTTTTTATATCCATCTCTTTGGTAAATTTCTCATTCATATCCTGAATTGTTTTTCTGATTTCTCTGTACTATTTTTCAGAATTTTCTTATATCTCATTGAGTTTCTTTAATATTAAAATTTTGAATTCTTTTTCCAGGATTTTGTAAATTTGTTTTTGATTGGGATCTGTTACTAGAGAATTATTTTATTCCTTTGGAGTTATATTTCCTTGCTTTTTTCATGTTTCCTACATTGATAACTGCACATCTGATGTAATAGTCACTTCTTCCAATTTTTTAAATTTGTTTATGTAGGGAAAGTTTTCCTGAAGATAGATCTATGGTGCTGCTTGGATAGGGCCCTTTGGCCTTGATTCTGGGTGCTTACAGTGGTACAGTATCTGTATGATTTCTTTGGCTATAAATAGTGTCAGTGGTGTTTGTAATTTCTTTTTTTTTTTTTTTTGAGACAGAGTCTCGCTCTGTCACCCAGGCTAGAGTGCAGTGGCCGGATCTTAGCTCACTGTAAGCTCCACCTCCCGGGTTTACGCCATTCTCCTGCCTCAGCCTCCCAAGTAGCTGGGACTACAGGCGCCCGCCACCTTGCCCGGCTAGTTTTTTGTATTTTTTTAGTAGAGACGGGGTTTCACCGTGTTAGCCAAGATGGTCTCGATCTCCTGACCTCGTGATCCGCCCGTCTCGGCCTCCCAAAGTGCTGGGATTACAGGCTTGAGCCACCGCGCCCGGCCATGTGTTTGTAATTTCTTCAGTGGTTTCAGGTGCAGTTATTAGTGAGGCCTGTGGTAAAGTTTTGCTGAGGGTTGGGACACCAGGTAGGCCAGTCTTTGAGCCCCAGTAGAGACAGTGGTGAGTTGGCACCAATAGTGCAGGTGGGCCAATTTTTGGCCTCCAGGTGGCTTACTCAGATACTGGTAGTTGCAGCAGTGAGCTGGTGGGAAGGCGGATTATTGGGCCTCTGGGCAGCTGGCATAAAACAGGCAGTGGCAGTGGTGGGATCACCTTCTGGGTCTTGAGCAGTGTATGCTGGTGTTGGTGGTGGCTGTGATGGAGTGGGCGGCTCAGTTTCCAAGCCTGCAGGTGGCATGTGCAGTTAGGTGTCAGCTGTGATTGTAGTGGCAGGGGTGGGTAGAACCAACCTCAGGCCCCCTGGAGGAGTATTCAGGTGCCAATGGTAGTAGAATGTGCTGGGCAATCTCCTGGACCCTAGCCTGTGTGCTCTGGCATAGGGATATGAAGCCAGGCTGGGCTGGCTTGTCCTCAGGCTCTTAACAGTGTGTGCAGGTGCCAGCCATGGTAGGCAGGGGCAGGCTGATCCCTAGGCCATTGGCAGAATTGTCAGCTACCTTGAAGCCCCTCCCTCCAATATCAACATTTTAAATGTATAAACCCTTTGATCCAGCATTACCCTCTCTAAGAATTTACCCTACAGATAAACTTTCAGTGTACAAAAATATACTTATGTTCATACAGAACTTATTCACTGCAGCATTATTTGAAACACTAATAAACTAACTACAAATAGGGAAGTGGATAACAAAAGTATAGTTCATCAATACTATGGCACTAAAGCAGGCATTAAAAAGAATGAGGGAGCAGAACATACTGACATGAAGGGATTTCTAAAATAGACTCCTTAAGTGTGTGTGGGGGGAGCAGGGGTGTTACACAGTGCATGCGTATAATAATTGCAGTTCTGTTAGAAATAACAAAACTATGTAAGTCCATGTGTGAATCACATAGAAAAAAATGTAAAAGAAAAGACCACACACTTGTAATAGCAATTACCCTAGGAGAGTAGAAATGTGAATGGAAGGTGCTTGGGAAATGATATTCTTTATACTCTTGTACTGTTTATCTACTTGATAAAAAACATGTATTACTTGGAAAAGAATTGTAAAACTACCAATGCAAATATAAATACAAAAAAGTTAAATGGAAAATTTTAAATGACTAAAACTATAATAAGCTCCAAATAAACAAAAACATTGGCAATTGTAGTTCTCAGCCTCAATCCTGATCTTTCTATTGTCTTTTTCCACAATAGCACCACCATCCTCTCAGTTGCCTAAATGAAAACACCTGGGAGTCATTGTATAATTCTTCATCTCTCTCCTCCTGCTTCATTCATTTAGTCAGTAAATATTTATCAAGTGCCTTCTATGTTGCAAGAGCTATTTTAAATATGAAGAAAACTGTTTATATATGTAGTTTGTCACAGAACAAATTTGACAAACACAAAAAACAAAACTGCCAAATCACTTGCAAGTCCTCTGGCTTCAGTCTTCTAAACACCTCTGAAATCTTCCCTACAACTTGATTTCTGCTACAGTTTCCTTGGTTCAAATATGAGATGATGAGGAATTAAATTCCTGCCATTCTATCCTTTCTGAATTCTTCCTCACAACCCTCTGATCCACCTTTATACTATCACTAAATAAAGATGATAATGTAATTCCTCTCATGGAAACACTTCAACACCTCCATTATGTTCTGAATAAAAAAGCAAACTCTATACTGTGATATGTAAAGTCCTTTTATGATGCCTACCTATGATGTATCCTTCATCTTCACCACTCCAGTTAACCTCTAACGCACAGCAACCCTACTGAACTGTTACCTAACAGTCACATTTTCTCATGCTCCATGCCTTGAAGGGGTTATTTTCACTTAGAATTCCTTTTACCAAACCTTCTGCCTGGAAAACTCCTGCACATTCTTTAAGACCTGGCTCTACAAGCCTAGGTTTTCCTCTATGGCTCCAACGCCCCTCTCCTATTACCCAATTCTGCAACTGTTTATAGTGGCTATCTCCTGTATGCTTATGAAGGCTAGACAGCGTATCTTCTAGTCTCTCTAATCCTAAGGTCTACTTTAACTGCTGACATGTAGTAGGTATTTCATATGTAGCCTATGAATAAGAAAGAAAGAATGAATGTGTCTTTAAATAGCTATCTGACCTTGAGTAAGACATATAACCTGAGACCTGGTTTCCTAGTGTATAAAATGAGAATAATTATATAATTATATCTACCTCACAAAGCTGTTCTGATAATCATGGGAGATGAGTTCCTAGCACAGTGCCTGTCACATAGTAAATATTTGGTATATGTTAGCTTGCAATACTTCTTTAAATTAGAGTTTATAAGCTAGCCTAGGAGCATAGCTTTTTAATCCTTATTTCTTTGGTAACCTGAATCCTGAATTTTAAACGAACTTGAATATAACTCCTGGACTCAAGCAATCCTCCCATTTCAGCCTCCCAAAGCACTGGGATTGCAGGCATGAGCCACCATGCCAGTCTAGCTATCTATAAGTTGGATCCTTCTTTACTGCAAGCAATCTTCTTCTTAGGCTAATTTCCTTATACCAGCAACACTGAACATCCCATGCTCACTGTCACCTCAAGGTTTTGTTCTACTTGTCTCTCTTGCCTAGAATTTCATCTCTCCTCTCTTCCTCCTTAGCTGAATTTTGCAGATACAGAAAATCCTTAAGAAAATTTGTGTGTGTGTGTTTCTTTCTTTGTTTGTTTGTTTGAGAGACAGAGTCTCACTCTGTCACCCAGGCTGGAGGGGAGTAGTGCCTTCATAGCTCACTGCAGCCTTGAACTCCTGGGCTCAAGCAATCCTCCTGCCTTAGCCTCCTGAGTAGCTGGGACTACAGGCATGTACCACCACACCCAGCTAATGTTTGTATTTTTTTGTAGAGATGAAGTCTCGTTATACTGCCCAGGCTAGTCTTGAACTACTGGCCTCAAGTGATTCTTCCACTTCGGCCTCCCAAAGTGCTAGGATTACAGGCATGAAGAAAATCTATTAATATTTTTATTTCCTGTTTTGCTTTAATATTGCAATCATACTGTTCTATTATTTATAGCCCTCACGGCACCTTCCATGATTATCGGTAGGCCACTGTGAAGAACTATTAGGGTTTCTTATCATATATCCTTCAGTTTTCTAGCTCCATTGCCACATTCTTAAGAAATTATCTGATGTCAATCATCACTGATAATTCAGTATCTTGATTTTGTATTCAGACTCTAAACCATACACTTCAATACTAAGTTCTTAACTGTTTAAGAACTGCTATTGTTTCAATGGTATTTGATCATAATCATAACCAGACTGCAAGCTCTGAGGTCACTGACTTCTGGGTCCTTCAACACAAAGGACAACTCCTGAGCATAAAAGATAATAAATACTTCCAAACTGACCTCAAAAAAGAAATCAAATTCTTTTTTTTTTTTTTTTTGATCCAGAGTCTCACTCTGTTGCCCAGGCTGGAGTGCAGTGGCGCAATCTCAGCTCACTGCAACCTCTGCCTCCTGGGTTTAAGCAATCCTCCTGCCTCAGTCTCCCGAGTAGCTGGGATTACAGGCGCTCGCCACCACACCTGGCTAATTTTTCTATTTTTAGTCAAGACAGGGTTTCATCATGTTGGCCAGGCTGGTCTCGAACTCCTGATCTCAGGTGATCCGCCTGCCTTGGCCTCCCAAAGTGCTGGGATTACAGGCGTGAGCCACTGCGCCTGGCCAAAAGAAACCAAATTCTAAACAAACTTATACTTTTAAGATATCGGTAGGTCACTAAGGACACAATCTGTATTCCATTCTCATCCACCTTCATTACACTTCATATTCATATGTGGTATATTAACTGGCCACATCTAAATCTTTTGTTTATATTCAAATATACAAACACACACATATATTTCTAAATTAAGTATTGTGCTAAAAAGAAGCTCTTTTCCTTACATTACTTAGAAAGTTTTCCCCCCAGTCTCACAAAAACCCCATCTTTCTGTATTTAGAATTTATTTCAGAAGTATCAATGAAGATGGCAGAACATACACAATCTTGTTTCATCACCATCACAATAATGTGCTTCATCATAGGTCACTTAGCAATTTGTGTTCCATTGTCACCTGCCTTCTTTAAGTTTCAATTGGGGGTATAATTAATTATATAAAATATAATCTTGGCTTATATAAGACATGAAAATGATCTATTTTATATAGATTGTTTAATGTTATAAAACATTAAAATTTTGATAATTTTGAAACTATATCCAAAAACATAGCAGACAGAGGAAAGAAGTGATTCTTTTAAAAACTAAAGTGTTACATTATCTATATGTCACACAGCTTTAAGTAAAACCATTTCTAAAGAAAATAGGCCAAAACTACTAAGTTACCTGTAATCATTCCGATCATCAGCTTTTACTCCAGGCCAATCTCTCTTCAGGTATTGACTAGCCAACTTCTGGATACCCTGTTAAAAAATACGTTTTTCTAAAATAAGTATTATGCCATAAAGGAAGCTCTTTTCCTTAAAATACATGACTTAGAAAATCTCATTTTTCCAAATGTAAATTTAATTCAGAAGTGAAAAAAAAACAATGACAGGCTGCACATGGTGGCTCATGCCTATAATCCCAGCACTTTGGGAGGCCAAGGCAGACAGATTACTTGAGGTCAGGAGTTTGAGACCAGCTTGGCCAACATGGTGAAAATCTCTCTCTACCAAAAATACAAAAATTAGCTGGGTGTGGTAGCATGCGCCTGTAGTCCCAGCTACTTGGGGGGCTGAGGCAGGAGAAACACTTGAATCCAGGGGCAGAGGCTGCAGTGAGCCGAGACTGGGCTGCAGCACTCCAGCCTGGGTGATAGAGCGAAGCTCTGTCTCCAAAAAGAAAACCCAATTAACGAACCAACCAACCAACCAAACAAACAAAAAAACCAATGATAAATGGTAGAATACTACAACCTTCTTTCATTATTGTCCAGTCCTCTCTTGTCTCCACTTTTAGGAAAAGGGTGAGTATAAGGATGAGAAAGCTGAAACTTCATTGATACGCCTTTCACTTTTAACTATCTGACTAGCCATAAAAACAAACCACCTCTGGCATGTCACAGGGAACACAGCTGTCCATCTCCACAGAACTCTGATCACACAGCTTTCTAAATCTCAGCAGCCAAACTCTCATATACCAGGAAAGAGAAAAACAAATTCCATTTTAAGTAGACAGATATATACTGGTATGTAAAATTAATAAACAAATTTTGGTGCTGTTCCATACTATTAATTCTCAAGACAGATTTTAAGGGTCTTTTCTTTTTAAACGATACCATGACACAAGTCACTTCAAACAACAAAAAAAATTGCTTTACAAAGAAATTTGCCCACTTATTATTATCCACACAACACAAATATGGATAAAACAGAATGTTTATCTATAATAGGTGTCAGGGAGAGGTACAGGGATTTGAATTGAGAAGACCATTTTGTTAAGAACTGATTTTAAACTGCTCATTCCAATTATACAATGTATTATGTTTGGTTTTTTGCTTGTTTGTTTTTGTTTGTTTGAGACAGGCCTCATTCCAATGCCCAGGCTAGAGTGCAGTGGCACGATCATGGCTCAATGCAGCCTCAACTTCCCGGGCTCAAACAATCCTTCCACCTCAGCCTCCCAAGTACCTAGGACTACAAGCATGTGCCACTGAGCCCGGCTAATTTTTTGTATTTGTAGTAGAGACAGTGTTCGTCATGTTGCCCATGGCTCAACTCCTGGACTCAAGCAAGCCACCTGCCTTGTCCTCCCAAAGTGCTGGGATTACAAGTGTGAGTCACCAAACCTGGCCAATGCATTACTTTTGGATAGGAATATATGTGGTCCCCTAACACTGTAACAGGGCCTAATGTAATGGTTATAGAAATCATTAACATTGAGATACTTATTTCTATACACGTAACTAAAAAGAACACAATGTTGAAATGAAGAACAATCACATTTATTAATCAACTGCCTGCTCTAGGCAAAAATTACTCAAGTAAAATCAACACTACACTCTACATGGTACCTTTCTATTAAGGTCTGTTGTCAAATTAGCTTGAATCTCAAGTTCCTCCTGAACTTGGCAACAATTTGGTTTCACTATTTCTAAGTATTGTGTATTCTGAGAACTTGTATACAACTACATATCCGTAATAGTTCCACTTAACATATCTTGTACTTTGGGAACTCCAAATACTATGTCTTCCCTGAATATGTATGGTAGTTTTTCACCTCTGTACCTTGTTCATACTGCTCCCACTGCATGAAAATATCTTCTAACCACTCCTATTCCTACTTGCTAAATTGTTACCCCTCCCTTTTAATTTGAT
The DNA here is from genome assembly GCF_009764315.1 of Trachypithecus francoisi. Lineage (NCBI taxonomy): Eukaryota > Metazoa > Chordata > Mammalia > Primates > Cercopithecidae > Trachypithecus > Trachypithecus francoisi. The sequence goes on from NW_022681473.1 coordinate 63,779,701, forward strand.
ACTTAAATTTCCTAACATAAACAATCACAAGTATATATAGGAAAATGTGAAAAGTGTCATTGCCTAAGTACTTATTTTCATTTCATTAAAGTATAATAGCTTATTCTTTCTACATTTATTAGCTATAATTCTATAAAGAATTATCCCTCATGAACTATTTGGTTATACTGAGATAAAGTTCTTGGAGGAAAGACAGGATAAATATTTGATTGTCCAATATTTGGGTCCAAAGATGAACAATGAATTTTTAAAGTAACATTATAAACTCATGTATTTTAAATAATAGAGGCATTCCAATTAATTACAGTTGCTTTCTTCTAATGCTCAAATTGTCACATCTGTGGTCTGTCGGAGCCCCTCCAAGTTGGCTCCCATATCACGAACCCAAATAGACTTTGAGTGCTTCTTTGTTGTTGTTGTTGTTGTTGCTGTTATTGTTGTTTTACAGTTCCTGGCCCAGACTTGCAATAAGCTAGTTCTCCAAGGAATTCTGATTGCTTTCAGAGAGAAACCAGAGACCACAATCTAGGCAAGTTCTCATTCTTTGGGTCTTACTATTTGCATCTTTCTCTAAAAGGCCTTTTCTAATCACTGTATGCAAAGTATCTTCGCCTCTGGCCCTCTCACATAACTATATTTATGCATAATCCTTATACACTGTTACTGTCTGGTTTAAATATTTGTCTGTTTACTCACTATAAACTCCATCAGGTACAGATCTTGTCTTTTTTTTTTTAAAATCATTATATCCCCAGGCTATAGCAGATCACCTAGAATTTAGTTGATACCAATAAGATCCACTGATTGCATGGATAAATGCCACCTACATTATTCAGTTTCTAATGCATAGTGCCCATCTCCATTTATGTTTTTGCCACTCTGTGTTAGAAGTGTTTGAATAAAAACTTCTCTGGTTCCTAATGTTCATGTACTCAAATTTTTAAAACACTGTTTATCAGATTTCTGAGATTATGACCAGGTGGCTTTAATATAATAAATTCCTTGGTAAAATTACAGTAAAATTTGACCATCTTCACTATTTTAAGAGAAATGTGTGTGGGTATTCCAAAGCAGTTTTTAAAAATAATAGAAGTTTATTTCATACCTAGAAAGCACTACACATTAATTTTTATGAGGGTTCAATTAAGTCAAGATCTCAGAATTCAAATGACTCATTATCTGTAGAGAAGAATAACAAGTATAGAACATAATACGCCAGGCAACACATGGGTTACTGCCAAACAAGTGGCAAAATGTGATATAAGTACCCAAATGAGGAAAAGATCATCTGGTATTTTCTCAAATCACATCTAAATGACATGAGAGTGACTTTTTCAGTTTAATCATTGTTAAAGTGTTTACAGAACACATCACACAGAACATAGAATATGACATGAGCCTCAGTTCATAAGCAGGATTAAGACAGAAGGCAGAATGACAACACTCTAAATTTACGCAGGAACAAATGAACTTAACAACTTTCACACGTTTATTTCTCTTAACTCTGTTAGGCTTTGTTATCACCACAGAGAAACTGGACATTAAAAGCATAAATACTTTACTTCAAATCCTACAGTTCATAACCAGTTAAGTGTGAGCTAGAATCCAAAGTTACTACGTCTTTGTAAAAGAAATCATTTTAGACTTTATCTATTTTTTTAAATTAATTCGTTAACTTTGTGATTTATAAATTACAATAGCGATTTCTAGAGCTCTAAACCACAAAACTGAACTGTATTAAACTGAATGAGCCCTTCAGAGATGAGATGAGGGATTCATGAAATAGACAGTGAGATCTCTAGATGAAAGACTTTATTCAAGTTAGTTCGCAGAGTCAGGAATCATGACTTCTGTGTACTCCATGCAGCTGTTCAAGATCTAATCTGCATGGATGCTCAGACATACTCTGGCCCTATTATAGTAAAGGTCCTAAATAATATTGCATGTTTCTGGAAGCATTATATGTTTAAATTAACTGGTTTCCTCTATACATTATATTTAAAGCTACATTTGATGAATAAAAGGTTTACTTACATAGAAAATAAAATTCACCCTAATTAATTTGCTGAGGAAAATAAACCTATGTCTTGCAATTTTTTAAAGGGTTTTTAAAAAATTTTTTTCAAATCATTCCCTACAGCACTACTATCTAAAATTGGTCCACTAAACATAATATTTATTTATATTTACCTGAGCATCACTGATGCATAATGCTGATTTGATTTGCAATTCAGTTCACTCTAGAGCAGTGGCTTCCATAAAGATGTACTATCAATATGCTCTTTGAAACATGCAATAACATCCGATTCCAATTTTTTAAAAAGCCATCAGTGTCTGATGTTAGGCTTGCTTTGTTTTACCTCTCAATAACACTTGCTGTATTGCTTTAACAAGTGAAGAAACACAAAGAGAGCCACTGTTGAGCAGACATTAGGAAATGAACTGATGGTTTAACTTTTGGCCAATTTATCACAGCAAGCTGAGTAGAAGGGTGCTCTATGGCTCTGGCACAGGTAATTCTGTATTCATTTCATCCCTCAGCATATAGAGAAACTAATATTTAAATTTTACTAAGGGTTTGCCATTAGATGACTCTTTAAAAATTCTGGAAGCCATATTCTTTATATACTATACCACTTTGTCATGAAATTCCTGGCATTATGCAAATGATCTTCTAACAATGAACAAGTTCACTGCATAAGTTGGATATTTCTTAAACTAATGCAAATTATGCAATTATTACCTTTACTATATTCTCAAATCACTTTAAAAGTAATACAGAACTTCACTCCCATCCTAAAGGAAAGTTTTAAAATATTCTTCATTGTTCTGTGTGGTATGTGATTATGTAAGATTTAAAAAAACAGGATATTATTTTAAATTACATAAATTGTCTTTATTTACTTTTCCATTAATTTCATGATGAAATGTTAATCTCATATAATAATACCTTATATATATTAAACACTAAAGGTATCTTTTAGCCTTTTCCCATTTATAAAAATAAAGATTAATTTTATTTAAATTAAGTACATATAAGAAATAAGATCTATTGACATTTTATTTACATTGAGACAGGGCCTTGCTCTCCCACCCAGGCTGGAAGGCAGCGGCATCGTCATAGCTCACTGAAGTCTTGAACTCCTGGGCTCAAGTGATCCTCCTGCCTCTCAGCCTCCAGAGTAGCTGGGACTGCAGGTTCATGCCACTGTGCCCAGCTAAGTTTAAAACTTTTTTCTAGAGATGGGATCTCACTGTGTTGCCCAGGTTGGTCTGAACTCCTGGCCTCAAGTAATGCTCCCACCTTTGCCTCCCGAAGTGCTGGGATTAAAGGTGTAGGCCACCATGTCTGGCCTATCTACTGACATTACAAATGACCTATCCTACTTGATTTAAAGACCAAACACAGAATAAAAAAAACAAACAGACAGACACATGTATGTTCACTGCAGCACCATGAGCAATAGCAAAGACATGGAATCAACCTAAATGGCCATCAATGGTAAAGTGGATAAAGAAAATATGGTACATATACACCATGGAATACTATGCAGCCATAAAAAAGAATGAGAACACATCCTTTGTGGGGGCATGGATGGAGCTAGAGGCTATTAACCTTGGCAAACTAATGCAGGAACAGAAAACTAAATAATATATGTTCTCACTTATAAATGGGAGCTAAATGATGAGAACACATGAACACAAAGAGGAGAACAAGAGACACTGGAGCCTTTTGGAGGATGGAGGCTAGGATGAAGGAGAGGGTCAGGAAAAACAATTAATAGGTACTAGGCTTAATACCTGGGTGACAAAATATTCTGTACAACAAACCCTTGTGACATGAGTTTACCTATGTAACAAATCTGCACATGTACCCCTGAACTTAAAATAAAACTTAAAAAAAAAAATGCTCATTCATCACAGAATTCTAAAAAAACTAGATGCAGAAGAAAACTTCTTTAACCTAGTAACGGATTTATACAAAAAAGTGGCTGGGCACAGTGGCTCACACCTGTAATCCCAACACTTTGGAAGGTGGAGTCATGAGGACCACTTGAGTCCAGGCAGCACAAGGAGAACCCCTGTCTCTGTAAATAATAAAAAAAATTTCCCAGGCCTGGTAGTGCACACCTGTGGTCCTAGCTACTTTTGTATATGGCGGGAGAGGGAGAAGAGGATGAAATGGGAGGATCACTTGAGCCCAGGATGTTAAGGCTGCAGTGAGCCATGATTGCACCACTGCACTCCAGTCTGGGCAACAGAGTGAGACTGTGTCTTAACAAAGAAAAAAAGCAAAAAATAAAAACCAAAACTAAACAACACACAAAAAACTAAAGTTAACAACATACTTTTAATGGCGAGCGAATGTTTTCCCCTTAAGATAGAGATAAGGAAAAGATGTTCTCTATTACAGTTCTTTTCAACATTGTACTGGAAGCCCTACCTAGTACAATAAGGCAAGAAAAAGAAATAAAAAGCATACAGATGGGAAAGGAAGAAATAAAGCTATCTTTATTCACAGATGACATGTTTGTCTATGTAAAAAACCTGAAGAATCGGCCGGGCGCGGTGGCTCAAGCCTGTAATCCCAGCACTTTGGGAGGCCGAGACGGGCGGATCATGAGGTCAGGAGATCGAGACCATCCTGGCTAACACGGTGAAACCCCGTCTCTACTAAAAAAAAAAAAATACAAAAAATTAGCCGGGCGAGATGGCGGGTGCCTGTAGTCCCAGCTACTCGGGAGGCTGAGGCGAGAGAATGGCGTAAACCCGGGAGACTGAGCTTGCAGTGAGCTGAGATCCGGCCGCTGCACTCCAGCCTGGGCGACAGAGCGAGACTCCGTCTCAAAAAAAAAAAAAAAGAAACCTGAAGAATCTACAAAAAACCTCATGAAACTAATAACTGAGTTTAGCAAAGTTGCACGATACAACGTCAACATTCCAAAGTTAACTGCTCTCCTACATACATGCAATGGACAACTGGAATTTGAAATTTTTAAAAAATGAAGTACTTAGGTATAAATCCAACAAAATATTTGCAGGATCTGTATGTGGAAAAGTCCGTAATACTAATGAAAGAAAGAAAAGAACAAAAGAATCTAAATGGATGGAGAGAGATTCCATGTTAATGACTTGGGACTTCATATTGTTAAGATCTCATTTGTTCCCAATATGATCTATACATTCAAGGCAATCTCAATCAATAGTCCAGAAAGTTAAAGGTATTAGAATAGCCAAAATTCAGAAAAATAAGGAAAAAATCAGAACACTCTCATTACCTGACTTCAAGGTATACCTTGAAGTCTGCAGGAATCAAGATAGCACGATGTTGGCAAAAGAATGGACAGATAGATCAGTGGAACAAAAGACAGATCCCAGAAATAGACCCATACAAATATAGTAAACTGATTTTTCACAAAGGGGCAATGACAATTCAGTGGAGACAGGATAGTCTCAATCAACAAGTGATGCTAGAACAATTGAATGACCATAAACAACAACAACAAAAACCCTTGACACACACCTCACAAGTTACACAAAAATTAACTCAAATGATTCATAGACCTCAATATAAAGCATAAAACTATGAAACATTTAGAAGAACAGAGAAGAAAATCTCCTTGACCTTTGGTGAAAAGTTTTAACATAAAACACTAGAACCAAGACACACGAAAGAAAAATGATAAATTGGACCTTATCAGAATTAAACTCTTTCTTCTGGGAGAGAAACTACAAAGAGAATAAAAAGACAAGCTGCAGACTAGGAAAAAATATTTGCAAATCATATATCTGATAAAGGAAGTCCAAATATATAAAGAATTTATAAAATTCAACAGTAAGAAAAAAATCAACACATTTTTTAAATGGGCAAAGGATCTAAAAAGATACTTCATCAAAGAAGATATAAGAATAGCAAACAAGCATATGAAAAGAATCTACTTGTCATTATGGAAATGCAAACTAAAAATAATGTGGTACCACTACACACCTATTAGAAAGCTAAATCCAAAAAATTAACAGCAAGAAACGCTAATGAGGAGGCAGAGTTACAGAGTACTCCTTCAACACTGGCGGGAATGCAAAATAGTACGGCCACTTTGAAAGACAGTTTTGAAATTTCTTATGAACAGAGACTTCCACAACCATGTTCTAGGTATTTGGCCAACTGATTTGAAAACTTAGGTTCACACAAAACCCTGAGCACAAATGCTTCTAGCAGCTTTATTGATAAACTTGGCAACAAAGATGTCCTTCAGTAGGTGAATGGATAAACAAACTGTGGTACATAATTATAAAGGAATAGTATTTAGTAATTAAAAGAAAGAAACTATTAATTCACATAACTTGAATGAATCTTAAAATGCATTTTGTTAAGTCAAAGAAGCCAAATTAAAAAGGTTACACACTGTATTATTCCATTCATATGACATTCTGGGAAAGACCAACTGATAGAGAAAACAGATCAGTGATTTTGAGGAGTTTGGGGAGAAGGAAGTGTTTGCTAGTGGAAGAATTTTAAGGGTGGTGAACTAATATACATAGCATTGTAGTAGTGGACCTGCAACACTATACATTTGTCAAAACCCACAGAACTTTGACAATACCCACAGACCTTTGACATGAGACAAAGAATGACTCTCAATATATGTACATTTAAAAAAATCTACCAATGGTTTGGGGGAATCCAGGATAGAATGCAGACTGTGACAAACAAATCCAATTGTATTACAAAATGTAAGACATAACCTCATAAATGGGTATGGGGAATGAAGGGGCAAATTTTATAATTCTGCAAAAAAAATAATGTGTTTATAAATGGATCCAAGAAACTTTGTATAAAGTATTTTAGCTAAAAACTGTACAACTAAAGACAAAAAAAAAAACCTGTATATAAACATTGTACACTAGTTGATAAAGTTGTATCTCACCAGGCACAGGTAAAAAATTCTGAAAAGCAGTAAATATTACTAGGATTAAACAAATACGTAAACAGATGATAGAAGGTAGAAGCCAAATTGCTCAATGTTGGAGTGGGACTTAGAAATCAGAAAGGGAAATGAGAATGAATTACATGAGGGTGAATTGGAGTCAGAGACATCTAGTTCAACATATATTTTGTTGCAATTGCAACAAAATCAAACATTGACAAATGGGATCTAATTACACTTAAGAGCTTCTGCACATCAAAAGAAACTATCAGCAGAGTAAACAGACACCCTACAGAATGGGAGAAAATACTGCAAATTATGCATCCCACAAAGGTCTAATATTCAGCATCTATAAGGAAATTAAACGAGTTTACAGGGAAAAAAACAACAACCCCATTAAGAAATGGGCAAAGGACATGAACAGACCCCTTTTCAAAACAGACATACGTGCAGCCAACAATCAAATGAAAGAAAGCTCAACATCACTGATCATTAGAAAAATGCAAATCAAAATCACAATGAGATACCATCTAACACCAGTCCAAATGGTTATTATTAAAAAGTCAAAAAATAACAGAAGTTGGCAAGGTTGTGGAGAAAAACGCTTATACACTGTTTGTGGAAATGTAAATTAGCTCAGCCATTGTGGAAGACTGTCACGATTCCTCAAAGAACTAAAGACAGAAATAGCATTCAATCCATCAATTCCATTACTGGGTACATACCCAGAGGAATATAAATCATTCTATTATAAAGATACATGCACACATACGTTCATTGCAGCACTATTCACAGTAGAAAAGACACAGAATCAACCTAACTGCCCATCAGTGATGGACTGGATAAAGAAAATGTGGTACATATATACCATGGAATACTATGCAGCTACAAAAAAAGAATGAGATAATGTCTTCTGCAGGAATATGGATGGAGCTGGAGGCCATTATCCTTCGTAAACTAATGCAGGAAAAGAAAACCAAATATCACATATTCTCACTTATAAGTGGAAGCTAAAAGATGAGACCACATGGACACGTAGAGGGGAACAACAGGCACTGAGGCCTTTTGGAGGGTGAAGGGTGGCAGGAGGGAGAGAATCAGAAAAAATAACTAATGGGTACTAGGCTTAATACCTTGGTGATAAAATCATCTGTACCACAACCCCCCATGACACAAGTTTACCTATGTAACAAACCTGCACTTGTACCCCCGAACTTAAAATAAAAGTTTAAAAATAAAATAAATAGAATTAAAAAAATTTTTAAATCTCCTTGGAATTAGTTTGTAGAATTATAATCTGTATACTTGTGACAAAACTATATCTCTAAATTGGTATATCCTTATGACTAAGAATTTTTTAAAGCTACGTATTATTTCACACAAAAACCAAATCTTAATGTGTTATGCTAAATGATGTACCGAGTAACATCCTTCTGCTATCCCGTAACCATCCACATATACCAGTAGGTATGTGTGGTATATACATCTACTGATATGCTCCATGTTTTGACTAAAGAATTATAGAGATTTATTTTATGTATGTATGTATGTATATGTGTACGTATTTTGACATAGAGTCTCACTCTGTTCCCAGGCTCAATTGATAGTCCCATTTCAGACTCTAGAGCAGTTGGGACTACAGGTGTGTGCCATGGCACCCAGCTCATTTTTTTATTTTGTTTTTGATAGAGATGAGGTTTTACCATGTTGCCCAGGATGGTTTCAAATTCCTGGGCTCAAGCAGTCCACCTGCCTTGGGCTCCCAAGTGCTGGGGTTACAGGCATAAGCCACCGCACCCAGCCTACACAAATAAATGAAATATTGAGCATGAGGACTATAGTTAATAGTGTACTGTATTCAGGATTTTGCTAAATGCATAATTACAGGTGCTCTTGCCACTGGGGGCACAATGACTGACTGTGAGATGATGGATGCTAATTTGTTCCACTACAGTGACCATTTTACATCATAGCTTATAACATCATATCATATACTTTAAATATATGCAACAAAATTTATTTTAAAATAAAAGAAACTGAGTATAAAAATAATGTAGACTATATAAAACAGATATACAGTGCTCTAAGAAAGTATAAAGATAGGGGGAGGTGGTTTGTATATCCAAACAGACTTAATTGAGAACTACATATGATTAAAGATCAGAAGGACAAATGAGAGTTAACTGTCTAAGGGAAGTGATATGGTTTGGCTCTGTGTCCCCAGCCAAATCTCATCTTGAATTGTAATCCCCATGTGTCAGGGGAGGGACTGGCTAGGAGGTGATTGGATCATAGGGGCAGATTTTCCCCATGCTGTTCTCATGATAGCAAGTGAGTTCTCACAAGATCTAATGGTTTAAAAGTTTGGCACTTCCTCCTTTGCCTCTCTCTCTTGCTCTCTCTCCTGCCACCATATAAGACATGCCTTGCTTTCCCTCTGCCTTCTACCATGATTTTAAGTTACCTGAAGGCTCCCTAACCATGCAGACCGGTAAATCAATTAAACCTCTTCCTTTATAAATTACCCAGTCTCAGCTAGTTCTTTACAGCAGTGTGAAAATGGACTAATACAGAAAATTGGTACCGAGAGACGTGGTGTATTTCTATAAAGATACCTGAAAATGTGGAAGTGAACTTGGAACTGGGTAGCAGGCAGAGGACAGTTTGGAGGGCTCCGAAGAAGACAGGGGAATGTCGGAAAGTTTGGAACTTCTTGGAGACCTGTTGAATGGTTCTGACCAAAAACCATTGATCACTGATAGTGATATGGACAATGAAATCCAGGCTGAGGAGGTCTCAGAGGGAGAAGAGGAACTTACTGAGAACTAGAGCAAAGGTCACCCTTGCTACGCTTTAACAGAGAGACTGGCAGCATGTTGCCCCTGCTCTAGAGATCTGTGGAATTTTGAACTTGAGAGAGATGATTTAGGGTATCTGGCAGAAGAAATTTCTAAGCAGCAAAGCATTCAAAATGTAACCTGGCTTTTTCTGAAAGTATACAGTCATATCCAGTCATAAAGAGACGGTCTAGGCCAGGCGCGGTGGCTCAAGCCTGTAATCCCAGCACTTTGGGGGGCTGAGACGGGCGGATCACGAGGTCAGGAGATCGAGACCATCCTGGCTAACACGGTGAAACCCCGTTTCTACTAAAAAATACAAAAAACTAGCCGGGTGAGGTGGCAGGCGCCTGTAGTCCCAGCTACGCGGGAGGCTGAGGCAGGAGAATGGTGTAAACCCGGGAGGCGGAGCTTGTAGTGAGCTGAGATCCGGCCACTGCACTCCAGCCTGGGCAACAGAGCGAGACTCCGTCTCAAAAAAAAAAAAAAAAAAAGAGACGGTCTAAAATTGGAACTTACGTTTAAAAGGGAAGTAGAGTGTAAAAGTTTGAAAAATTTGCAGCCTGACCATGAGGTAGAAAAGAAAAACCAATTTTCTGAAGAGAAATTCAAGTGAGCTGCAGAAATTTGCATGAGTAAAAAGAAGCCAAATGTTATGTCTCCAGGGCATTTCAGAGATGTTCACCACACTCCCTGCCATTACAGACCCGGGAGGCCTAGGAAGGAAAAATGGTTTTGTAGCCCAGGACCAGGGCCTTGCTGCTCTGTGCAACCTTGGGACATGGTGCCCTGTACCCCAGCTGCTCCAGCTCCAGCCGTGGCTAAAAGGTGCGAAGGTACAGCTTGAGCTGTTGTTTCACAGGGTGCAAGCTCCGAACCTTGGTAGCTTCCACATGGTATTGTGCCTGTAGTTGTGCAGAAGAACTGAGGTTTGGAAACCTCTGCCTAGATTTCAGAGAATGTATGGAAACACCTGGATGTCCAGGCAGAAGTCTGCTGCCGGGGCAGAGCCCTCATGGAGAACCTCTTCTAGGGCACTATAGAGGGGAAATGTGGGGTTGGAGCCCCCACATGGAATGCTCACTGGGGCACTGCCTACTGGAGGTGTGAGAAGAGAGGCACCATCCTCCAGACCCCAGAAAACCTCATAGCGTGTACCTGGAAAAGCCACAGGCACTCAACGGCAGCCTGTGAAAGTAGCTGCAGGGGGTGTACCCTGCACAGCCACAAGGACAGAGCTCCTCAAGGCCTTGGGAGCCCACATCTTGCATCAGCATGCCCTGGATGTGAGACATGGAGTCAAAGGAGATTATTTTGGAGCTCTTACTATTTAATGACTGCCCTGTTACATTTCAGACTTGCATGGGGCCTGTAGTCCCATTGTTTTGGCCAATTTCCCCCATTTTCAATGGCAGCATTTACCAAATGCCTGCACCCTCATTGTATATTGGAAGTAACTAACTTGCTTTTGATTTTACAAGCTCATAGGCAGAAGGGACTTCCTTGTCTCAGATGAGACTTTGGACTTGGACTTTCAGGTTAATGTTGGCATAAGACTTTGGGGGACTGTTAAGAAGGCATGATTGTGTTTTGAAATGTGAGAAGGACATGAGATTTGGGAGGGCCAGGGGTGGAATTATATGGTTTGGCTCTGTGTCCCCACCCAATTCTCAACCAGAATTGTAATCCCCATGTCTCAGGGGAGAAACCTTGTGGGAGAAGATTGGATCATGAGGGCAGATTTTCCTCATGCTGTTGTCATGATAGTGAGTGAGTTCTCATGAGATCTGATGGTTTTTTGTTTTTTTTTTTTTGAGATGGAGTCTCGCTCTGTCGCCCAGGCTGGAGTGCAGTGGCCAGATCTCAGCTCACTGCAAGCTCCGCCTCCCGGGTTTACGCCATTCTCCTGCCCCATTCTCCTGCCTCAGCCTCCGGAGTAACTGGGACTACAGGCGCCCGCCACCTCACCCGGCTAGTTTTTTTGTATTTTTTTAGTAGAGACGGGGTTTCACCGTGTTAGCCAGGATGGTCTCGATCTCCTGACCTCGTGATCCACCCGTTTCGGCCTCCCAAAGTGCTGGGATTATAGGCTTGAGCCACCGCGCCCGGCCAGAGATCTGATGGCTTAAAAGTGTAGCGCTTCCTCTTTTGTTCTCTCTGTCTCTCCTGCCACCATGTAAGAGATGCCTTGCTTCCCCTTTGCCTTCTGCCATGATTATAAGTTTCCTGAGGTCTCCTAAGCCATGTGAAACTGTGAGCCCATGAAACCTCTTTTCTTTATAAATTACCCAGTTTCAGGTAGTTCTTCACAGCAGTGTGAATACGTACCAACACAGGAAGCATGAAATACAGCAATGAAAGTAGTCAAGAGACAAACTATGAGGACCAGAAAGGGTGCCATAAATATAACGGTGTACACTAAAAATGATAAAATGCCATTGAAAACTTTTAAATAAGTAGATAAAAATCAACTTGCATTTTTTAAAGGTCATTTTCACAGCTATGTAGGAAACAACTTTGGGAGAAAACAAAAGATACGGAAACCACTTATAAGACTATTATAGGAGCAAATTCTGAGAAGAAGGCAGAGCAGAAAGGACCAGGAATCTTGTCTCCCAACCTAGATGACAATCATACTGTGGCAAGATCTGTTTGATGCAATTACTTTAGAATTCTAGAAGCCATTGAGGACTTGCAACTCCCAGAGGAAGATTTGGAGAGTAAATTACAGTTAATTTTGGTCAATTTCAGCTCTTACCTCAGCTGTGGCTACCCATTTTTATCCCCGGCCCATTGGCAGGCAGCCAAGCATATGTTCCTGGAACAACTCCTATGCTCCTTATGGGAGCCAGGATGGGCAAATGGGACCCTATCCTGTGCTATGATCACTGACTCCTGCTTATGATTGTGGAGGTGCAGACACAGAGGTAGGAAGCCATTGCAGCACCCTTTCCCAGTTGCTACAAGCCCCTCCCCCTCAGGCTGAAGTGACTTCCAGGGAACTTAAAGGGACAGCGTCATTTTTTCCTGTCTTCATTTTCCCACCTTTTGAGAACCACACATTGAAAATTAGGACATTGAAGGGCAACTGCATATTTGAGAGAAATTAGTAAGTCACCACAATATACAGAGAAAGGCACAGGCTCAGAAAAGTCCTGAGAAGACCTTAAGTTTACATCTCAGGTTGATCCTCACCATGGAGACTACTTATGATAATCAAAAACAAAACAAAAACAAAAACAAAAACAAAAACACATTAGTAAAACCTTAGAAACAAGGAGAATCTGATGTCCAGAGTACCACATTATTAGATGCAAATTATTAGATTCAAATGGCCAGTTTTTAACAACAACAATAAAAATCACAAAGCATACAAAGAAATAGGTAAGAAATATCCAAGGGAATGCCACTAGTTTGAAAATATTTTTGCCTACAGTTATAAAACTGCTACATGATAGCAGTACCCCCACAACCCCACACAACCCATAACCCCATAACTGATTGCTTAGTTCCTAAATATATGTATGTGTGTGTGGGTAATCATCACAATATCTTGTCCAAAAGTCAAGATACTTGTTGGAAGATGTGCACTTCTGCTAGGTACTAGCACAGATTCCAGAAGTATGTATAGGAGAAAGTTCCTGTCTTGTTCTTCAAGAGCTGATGCAATAGAGAGATTACGCTAAATGCAAAAAAAAAAAAAGTAGGGCTTGAAATTTTCACAACTGAATATACAAAACTTAATTTACCATACATAAATGTATCCAAGTGAGTATATGGTTTTTACATCAACCAGGAAAAGCAATAGGGATGGACTGTATATGTCTCCAGAGCCCTAAACACAGAGTAACATTCAAGAATACTGTTACAGCTTCCCGGGCATTTTATAAGGTCTCTTACCCGATGACCTTAACTTTGTAAAGATGGTAGTGGTCAAGACTTTAATCTATTTAAAAACCTCGTTGGAGCTACAAATCAATCCACAAAACCAACAAAGAAAAATATATTAATAGTACTGACATTTAAAAAAATACTGTATATATTTAACATGTACAACATGAAATTTTGCTATACATATTGAGAGTGAAATGGTTACCACAGTCAAGCAAATTTAACATATCCATCATTTCACATTGTTATCCCTTTTTGTGTATGTGTGCCTAGAGCATGTAAAGCCTACTCTTTCAGCAAAAAATCCTGAATACAATATTATTAACTAAGGTCCTCATGGTATACATTAGATCTCTATACTTGTGCATCCTGAATTTCTGCTATTTTTTATTCTTTGACCAAAGAAACTGTAGTTTACACATACACACACACATTCATGCACACCTCCAGAAATATCATTCAGCCTTAACAAAAAGGGAGATCCTGCTATTTGTCACAACACGGATGAATCTGGATGGGTTCCAGATGAATCATCCAGATTATGTTAAGTGAAATAAGCCAGATAGAAAGAAGACTACTACTATTTGATCTGTTATATATGGAATCTAAAAAAACAAAAAAAGTTGAATACATAGAGATAGAGAATAAAGGCCGGGCACAGTGGCTAACATCTGTAATTCCAGCACTTTAGGAGGCTGAGGGGGGTGGATTGCTAGAGCCAAGTTTGAGACCAGCCTGGGCAACATGACGAAACTCTGTGTCTACCAAAAATTATAAAAATTAGCCAGGTGTGGTAGTGTGTGCCTGTCTGTAGTCCCAGGTACTCGGGAGGCTGAGGTGGGAAGATCACTTGAGGGCGGGAGGCAGAGGCTGCACTGAGCTGTGACTACTGCACTCCCGCCTGGGTGACAGAACAAGACCCTGTCTCCAAAAAAAGAGAGAGAGAGAGAGAATAAAGCAGTGGTTACCAGGAATGGGGAGGGGGACAGTAATGCCAACATTTGTACTGGGTGTTACACTTACAAAGTATTTGTGTATGCATTATGTTGTTTGATCTTCACTTACACTGAATGTAGTAAGTATCCTATTAGAATCTAACCAACAAAGGACCATACTAACTAACACTGCTTATCCCCAGGAATCCAACCCAAGCCTTCTGACTCCAAGGCCAGTCCACACTCCCGTTATTCTATTTCTCACCATTGATATGAACTGATATATTACAGGTAACCAACACAAATCAGGTAAGAGCTGGCACAGCAGACTTTTCTCCTGGAAAAGGCACATGCATTGCTTACAAGTTTTATTAAGTGCTTTCTATAGGGAAAGCACTGTATTAGATGCTGGGGGAATAAGAGTAAACATTATGGGTATTATCAGTGCTCTTCTGGTATGTATATTCTGCCAGGGATGAATTTAAGAAATTAATATCCACCAAGAGGAACTATTAACCAAATTAGGTCATCGATATGCTGCAATGTTACATAATTATTAAAGAGAATGTGCTATACAGTCTCAAACATTTAATAAAAATATAAGCTGTAGAAAAATGAATAGCATGATGCTATTTTAATTTAAAAAACATGTAAGCATATATACTCTAGGATACATATGAACTTGGAAACAGGGTTCAAAAGTAAGAGCTTTTAGTTTTTATTCTTTATACCACTGGATTGTTCAATGTTTCTTATTTTAAGAGATGGGGTCTGGCTCTGTTGCCCAGGCTGGAGTACAATGGCACAATCATAGTTCACTGCAGCCTCAAATACCTGGGCTTAAGCGATCTTCCCACCTCAGCTTCCCAAGAAACTAATATTACAGGTGTGCACTGCCTGGTTAATTTTTTAATTTTTTTATAGAGACAGGGTCTTGCTTTATCACCAAGGTTGGTCTCGAATTTCCAGCCTTAAGTGATTCTCCTGACTTGGCATCCCAAAGTGCTAGGATTACAGGTGTGAGCCACCATGTCTGGCCTATTTATACCACTTAATTGCTCAGAATTTTTAAAGCTAATGTTTATTACCATATAACTGAAAAAAAAAAAGCACAACAAAGAGGAAAAACCAAGAAGTCACCACTTGGTGTAAGTATTACAACAGGAAAGTATACGGGAAGATAAAGCAGAGAGATGGAGTCAGGGAAGGCTTCCCAAAGAAAATGAAAATTGACATCTAAAAAAAAAAGCGCTTGTAATGAGAGGTGAGGTGCAAGTGGGAACATAGCCCCTTCAAGAAACTGCATACAAGCTGGTATGGAGCTTGTAAAAGGGAGAATGGCTTAAAGGTGAGGCTGAATAAGTAAGTAAGGGCTATATCACACAAGGATTCATGTTTGGACTACCTTAAGACAACAGGAAGTCAAGATTGCAAGCAGTGCGGTGCCATTATCAGATTAAAAAGTGATTTAAAAATCATTCTAGCTGCAGCATGGGAAACATGGATTAAGAGTAGTTAGACTGGCTGGGCGCGGTGGCTCATGCCTGTAATCCCAGCACTTTGGGAGGCAGAGGTGTGCGGATCATGAGGTCAGGAGATTGAGACCATCCCGACTAACACGGTGAAACCCCATCTCCACTAAAAATAGAAAAATTAGCCAGGCGTGGTGGCGGGCACCTGTAGTTCCAGCTACTTGGGAGGCTGAGGCAGGAGAATGGCGTCAACCTGGGAGGCGGGGAGGTTGCAGTGAGCCGAGATCACACCACTGCACTCCAGACTGGGCGACAGAGCGAGACTTCATCTCAAAAAAAAAAAAAAAGAAAGAAAAAAAAGAGTAGTTAGACTACAGTCAGGGAGACCCATAGGAGGCTACCATTCTAGTCCTGATGATACGCATAGTATAGAGGCAAAGAGATGTAAATGGGACAAGTTTTAGTGCAAAGAATTTTTATGAACTGAAGAGACAGAAACAGAGACAGAAACAGGTCATCTCTAAGGTCTCCACTTACTAACATATTCAGACCCCTCACATTTTACATCTATTAGATGTAGCACAGAAATGGAGGAATTACAGGGTGCCATACAAGACATCTTCCACAAGAATATTTCTCCAACATTAAAAGATATGAAGCAACTACAAGCATATCCACACTCCCAACCCAAGATAAAACTATGTTAATTAAATACTCAAACTATGGAATTCTATATAAATTTACATAATTCATGGTTATTGGCAATAGTAAAAAGACCAGGACTTTGGAGTCAACACTTCAGTTTGAGTACTGTACTACCGTTGCTGTGAATTAGTTATGAGTATCCTTGGATAAGACACCAAGCTAACAAGGTCAGGTAGGTTTTTTCCCGCCTTCCAGTTAAAAACTAGTATACTGTATTTACCTATTTGATGACATGACTTGAAGTTTAAACATGATGGTGAACAATGCTTATGACACAGAAACATTCAATAATGTTAGTTGTTTTAAAGAAATTTTATTTATCATGTAACTATTACAAATAGAAACCATGAAAATATAACAGACAATTTTAATACTGATAGCAAATATACCATCTTTTTTTAAGGTTGCTTTTTTTCTTTCTAAAGTTTTTCTTTTTAAAAAATTATTTTTATTATACTTTAAGTTCTGGGATACATGTGCAGAATGTGGACGTTTGTTACATAGGTATACATGTGCCATGGTGGTTTGCTGCACCCATCTACCCATCATCTAGGTTTTAAGCCTGCATGCATTAGGTATTTGTCCTAATGCTCTCCCTCCCCTTTAAGGTTCTTCTTTAACTATATTTACAGATATGTTAAAGCTGAATTTTTAAAAAGCCTTTTAAGACCAAGTACTCACACCTACTTCAAAACATGAAGCTAGAAATTCTCATATAACTTGTCTAATTTGACTTTGGTAGCACACAAACATGCAAATGTTCCTCTTCCTGAAAGAAGCTATTTCCAGCTGTCTAACTTAAAACATAAATGATTACACACCAGAAACTGTTACTAATGTTAAAATTCGGTACCAGAGGCTGAGCCTGTATTAAGGAAATAGAGATCAAAGTTTCCACTCTTGTGAAAACATCTCAAGTTAGGAACCATATCAATAAAACACAATACTCAGAACTCAGCAAATTTATACTCACAGTAGAGAAAAAGTCAAAGCAAGCTTTAACTTTCGATACTACATCGCCTACATTGCTGAAGTTTTCCAATTTTTTTCAACTTCAATAAACTTATTTGCACAAAATGACTTGCAAATTTTAAACTAAAAGTAAATAGAGTATTGTAATTTACTTATTAAGGATCAGGTAAATTTTGACCAGAACTTCTAAGTAGCAAAGGAAAATAAATTATAGAAGGACTAAAAGTCAAAAGAACCAAGACTGTCAATCTGTCAGTCAATAACACAACTGAAAATCTTCTGGGTACAAAGTGGTACCTTTAAAAAGGTCACTCCACAGGCAGCTAAAGTACTACAGGATAAATGTCACACCTGCTGAGTCAGACTCTAGAGGTGGGGCTGAGACATTGATAGTTTAACAAACTTCACAGGTGATTCTGATATGCAGCCACTACTGGGAACAACTAGTATATTGGTTAAGAGCACAGACACACATTCTCGGGTTTAACTCCTGGACCTTGACAAGTTATTTAACTTGTTTTTCGTTTTTATTTTTATGTATGTATGTATTTATTGAGACAAGATCTCACTCTGTCACCCAGGTTGAAGTGCAGAGGTGCGATCTTGGCTCACTTGCAACCTCCACACCCACCAGGCTCAAGCAAGTGGCTGGGACTACAGGCACACACCAACACTCCCAGCTTGTGTTTTTTATAGAGATAGGGGTCTCATCAAGTTTCCCCGGCTGCTCTCGAACTCCTAAGCTCAAGCAATCCACCTACCTTGGCCTCCTAAAATGCTGGGATTACAGGCGTGAGCCACTGCACCTGGCCATTAACTTGTTTTTATCTCGGATGTCCTCATCTCAAAAATAAAGATAGTAATAGTACCTACTTCATTGTTGCTGAGATAAGCAAATAAGTCAGTGTTTATAAAGCACTCAGCCCAATTTACGGCATACATTGAGTGCTTAATAACTTCATCCATTCCATAAGTATTTACTGAGAATTTTCTACTATATGCCAAATGCTATTTTAAGTACTGAACACTATTGAAATGTTCAGTTTTCATTTATTTATTTATTTATTTTTGAGATGGAGTCTCGCTCTGTCACCAGGCTGGAGTACAGTGGCGCAATCTTGGCTCACTGTAACCTATGCCTCCCGGGTTCAAGCGATTCTCCTGCCTCAGCCTCCAAAGTAGCTGAGATTACAGGCATGTACAACCACACCCAGCTAATTTTTGTATTTTTAATAGAGATGGGGTTTCACCATGTTGGCTAGGATGGTCTCGATCTCTTGAGCTTGTGATCTGCCCACCTCAGCCTCCCAAAGTGCTGGGAATACAAGCGTGAGCCACCACGGCCCAGTTTTTATTAATGTTGTTAAAACAAAAATGATCAAATATTTAAGCAAACTTCAAACTTTTAGTTGAAAAAACTAAAGGCTAAGAGTAGACTGGCTTGGACAGAGCTCAAAGTGAACCAGTAGAAGAACTGGGATTAGAACATGGGTCATTTGACTTCCAAGCTTCCCAGGGGAGCTGACTTCTGGGCAGGTTTTTATTTTTTATTTATTTTTTATTTTTTTGAGAAGGAGTCTCGCTCTGCCGCCTAGGCTGGAGGTGCAGTGGCGTGATCTCGGCTCACTGCAAGCTCTGCCTCTCAGGTTCAAGCCATTGTCCTGCCTCAGCCTCCTGAGTAGCTGGGACTACAAGCGCCCGCCACCACGTCCAGCTAATTTTTTGTATTTTTTTTTAGTAGACACGGGGTTTCACCATGTTAGCCAGGATGGTCTCAATCTCCTGACCTCGTGATCCGCCTGCCTCGGCCTCCCAAAGTGCTGGGATTACAGGCGTGAGCCACTGTGCCCAGCCCTGGGCAGGTTTTAAAGAAAAATATACAATTAGAAACACTGAAGTATTAGAGCCAACATAATAATTTTGAAATGTGTGAAGGGTAAGAAACAACCAAAGAAGTATAGGAAATAAAAGACAAAAAAAAAAAAAAAGAAAAACAAGCTTCATAATCACTATTTTGTACAATATTTCACAACATTATATCGGTCTTTGGAGTCAAACAAATGTGGGTTCAAATCCAAGCTCTACTATTTATTTATAAACTGACACTGAAAATAATTTCATTAGTCACTCTGAGCTTTAGTTTCCTCAACTGTAAAATGGGCATAATAATGAAACTTAAGTCTAATGATCAGAAAAATGACTAGCATACAGCAAGTCCCTGATAAATTATAATCATGATTATTGTGATTAAAAACTTCAGTGTCATTATTAAATGTAGAATAAAGTTTATAAATTTTAGTTCTACTCTGAGTATCCTCCTGAGTCCAATGAGTAATAGGTAATTTTATTTGTGTATTTATTCATCCATGTAACAAAGCCTAACTTCTACTATATACAAGGTACTAACATTTCAACCCTCAAGAAGTCTTCCTCCACAAATATTGTGTTCACTCACAATTTTTTCCTCAAACTTTTTATTGATAAAATTTTAAAAACTGAGTACAGTTTTCTATAATACACATATTCTGCTTAATTGAAGTTCAAAGTTAGTGTTCCCTACCATCAAAATCAATTACAAATATTCATCTGTTAATGCAGATCTGTAATTAGATTTTAAATATTTTATCTTTGCAAATGTCTTCACACAGATAGGGACTGCCAAATACTGATATCAATTCAAGAGCATATGACTTTGAGCATATTCATCACCTGGAAGACATTTATAGAATTCTATTACATTCTTCTCTTGATACTTACATTTTTAAAAAATTAAAGACTTCATATTTTTTAGAACAGTTTTAGGTTCATGGCAAAATTGAAAGGTACAGAGAGTTCCCAAATATTACTTGCCCCAACACATGCACAGCCTCCCCATTAACAACATTCCCCTCCACAGTGGTACATTTACAATGGATGAACCTACACTGACACATAACACAGTCACCCAAAGTCCATGGTTTACATTAGGATTCTTAGTGCTGTACAGTCTATGTGTTTGGACAAACGTATACTGACATATATCCATCATTACAGTATCATATGGAGTATTTTCACTGCCCTAAAAATCCCCTGTGCTCTGCTATTTGTCCCTTCCCCTCCCATCCCTAACTTCTGGCAACTACTAATCTTTTCACTATCTCATAATTATGCCCACAATTATTTTTTGCCTCTGAGTTTTTGATACCAGCCTTTCTCTGGTATAGAATGCGTTCCTTCTCCATATCCACACAATATTCTTGTCTTCTCTATATATTCTAATCCCACTTACCATGTCTTCCTAAAAACTTAGGGTCCACACTGATTATATTATGAATGTGGCATTTATTCATGTAAATCAGATATAGCCCTATTGATAGTACATATTTGTAACTTTTATGCATACCTATCTTACTTTGTCAATTGGATTTTACATTCTGAATATAGGAGCCCTCATTACCTTGTAACCGTGCAAAAGCAAACACACTCGTTATGCACAGAGCAGAACCTCAAACATAGTGGATGACTTTAGGAAAAGAAAAAGGCAGTTCTCTCTGGGATATCCAGAGCATAACCTTTTATATCCAATCCCTCACCAACTTCACACTGAAGAGTGGGAAATTTATTTTGTTTTTATATGAAATAGCTATGTGAAACATAGGAATTACTCTGACAAAAAGATTGACCAAGTCAAGCTTTTTCCACAAACAAGTCTTCTGCTAGATGCTAAAACAGTTTTCCAGCTAAAATATTAAAAACAAAACCATCTATCACTAAAAAAATCTTATGACGAGGTAGAAAGATTGCTTGAGACCAGGAGTTCAAGCCAAGCCTAGGCAACAAGGAGATCCGTCTCTACTAAAAAATTTAAAAATTAGGCCGGGCGCGGTGGCTCAAGCCTGTAATCCCAGCACTTTGGGAGGCCGAGACGGGCGGATCACGAGGTCAGGAGATCGAGACCATCCTGGCTAACACGGTGAAACCCCGTCTCTACTAAAAATACAAAAAACTAGCCGGGCGAGGTGGCGGGCGCCTGTAGTCCCAGCTACTCCGGAGGCTGAGGCAGGAGAATGGCGTGAACCCGGGAGGCGGAGCCTGCAGTGAGCTGAGATCCGGCCACTGCACTCCAGCCTGGGCGACAGAGCAAGACTCCGTCTCAAAAAAAAAAAAAAAAAAAAAATTTAAAAATTAGCTGGGTGTGGTAGTGCATGCCTCTAGTCCCAAATACTTAGGAGGCTGAGATGGGAAGTTGAGCCCAGGAGTTTGAAGCTGCAGTGAGCTATGATTGTGCCACTGCACTCCAGCTTGGGTGACAGAATAAGACCCTGTCTCTTTAAGAAAAAAGAAAAAAGAAAAAAAAGAAAAGAAATTCTGATGATTGATTGATTCTTAAAGGGACCTTACAGTTTATCCAGTTGAACCCTCTCAGATCAAGAAAACTGGGCAGTGACTCAAGATCCCTCACCACTGATGGGCAGCTGTGGTACATATACAGTGTGGAAACTATGCAACCATGAAAAGAATGAAATCCTGTCCTTTGTAGCAACATGAATGTAGCTGGCAACGATTATCCTAAGGGAACTAACACAGAAACAGAAAACCAAATACCACATGTTCTCACATCTAAGTGGGAGCTAAACATTGAATACAAATGGACATAAACATGGGAATAACAAACACTAGGGAATACAAGAGCAGGGAGTGAGGCAGGGGCAAGGGTTGAAAAAATACCTATTAGGCATGCTCACTACCTGGGGGATGGATTCATTTATACTTCAAACCTCGGCATCATGCAATATATCTTGGTAACAAACCTGTACATGTATTCCCCTGATTCTAAAATAAAAGTTGAAAAAAAAGATCCCTCACCAAGTAATAAGGCCAATATCCATATAAATTATGACACGACTCCCACTTCAGTGTTCTTTTCCCAGTACATATTTTTTTTGGCTTGACTTCTGCAATGACCCCCAGCCTAGTATTCATAATGTTCTATCAAGTGTTATCAACTTAGTATATTCCAAGTGTATCTCCTTACTTCTTTCTAATATTACTTAAGTCTCCATAATAATTGCAGAATCACTGTTTATTTTTATCTGCAACCAATTTCAAACTGTAATATCTGTGTACTCCAAATCCTATTTATTCCTCAGGGTCTAGTTCAAGACTGTCTCACTGGGAGTAAGCAATTCCTTTAGGATTTCTCGTGAACTTAAATCTATAACAGAACCTAACTTTCTGCAGGGCGTGGTGGCTCACATCTGTAATCCCAGCACTTTGGGAGGCAGAGGTGGGCAGATCACTTGAGGTCAGGAGTTCGAGACCAGCCTGGCCAAAATGGTGAAAACCCATCTCTACCAAAAATATGAAAATTAGCTGGGCATGGTGGGGCATGCCTGTAGTCCTAGTTACTCCAGAGGCAGAGGCGATATTGCCTGAACCCAGGAGAGACAGGTGGCAGTGAGCCGAGACGTGCCATTGCATTCCAGCCTGGGCGACAGAGCGAGACTCCATCTCCAAAAAAAAAAAAGGAAAGAAAAGAAATATTAATATGTCACATGTAAGTTTGTCACAGGTGAATTTTAAAAATGTAGAAGTATATATTCATCATAGGCTAAATGTAGATGATTAATAAAATTACTCAACACAGCAATATGTGCATTATTAGGACAAAAAACTTTCTAAATTCACATGCGAGTCACTGGATTCATTATCAAGAATAACGAATGACGTAGGACTAGTTATTATATCAAGATCTTAGATGTGTCTTCTTTTTTTTTTTTTGAGACGGAGTCTTGCTCTGTCACCCAGGCTGGAGTGCAGTGGCCGGATCTCAGCTCACTGCAAGCTCCGCCTCCCGGGTTTTACGCCATTCTCCTGCCTCAGCCTCCCAGTAGCTGGGACTACAGGCGCCCGCCACCACGCCCGGCTAGTTTTTTTGTATTTTTTTAGTAGAGACGGGGTTTCACCGTGTTAGCCAGATTGGTCTCGATCTCCTGACCTCGTGATCCACCCATCTCGGCCTCCCAAAGTGCTGGGATTACAGGCTTGAGCCACTGCGCCCGGCGTGTCTTTTTTAATGACTTTAAGTGTTTAATTACTCCACATAAGTAATCAGACTGCTAGAAAAAGTTAGACAATAATTAATTTATAATTTATAGAAGAATTAATACAAATCATTTTGAAGTTTCTTTTTAAATTTTCATATCCCTAATTAATATTCATGAGGACGGTATCACAAAAGCAGTTATAAAACTATACTAAAGAGGGTATGGAAATACATAGTTGTGCCAGTGGAAAAAGAAAAACATTTTTCTCCCAGCAAAATGGAGGACTTACGTTGAACACAAATATTTGCTAAATAATAGTTTTATATTATTTTAACCAAATTATCCATTACTCAGAAATAACACTGTGGAGAACCACATAATGTTACACAAAGGCTGAGTTCATTTGTTTTGGACAGGTGGCCAGTCTGCAGCTCTGTGTTTGCAGCCCAAACCCGCCCACAATGGCCCTAAAGACGATTATGCAAATGCCAGCCAACTCAGCTCTTTTCCCAGGAACAGGAGAAGGGCTCCTAGTAGAAGCTGTAATTGTTTCACAGTCATGTGGAAAAACAAGAAGATAGGGTGTTTTGTTTTTTGTTTTTTGCCAGAGGCAGAGTGTTTTCATTAAGGGCACTATTACAATATATGTGAGATGCATAAACACATACACACAGATACACATTTGTATGTGTCTGGTGTGTATTTCTCAAACACCATACACAGTTTATTCCACTCTCCTTCCCAAGTCTCCTTGTTGAGCAGATCTACCTTCTTATCAGTATCAAGTCTATTCTGTTGGTGATGCCTTCCCTTGTCAATAAGATATAAACAGAAATGAATAAACTTTTGGTTTTTACAATTTTTTATTGTTACATAATAATTGTACACATTTAAGGGGTACACATGATATTTTGACAAACATATTCAATATGTAATGATCCAATCAAGGTATTTAGGAAACTTATCATCTCAAACATTTATCATTTCTTCATATTGCAAACATTTCAAATCATGTATTCTAATTATTTCGGAAGATATATTGTTGTTGATTACAGTAATCCGACTGTGCTATAAAATACTAAAACGTATTCCTCATTTAACTGTATATTTGTGCCCATTAACCAATCTTCTCTTCAATCTTCCCATAAACTGTTCCCCCCTGCTTTGGTAACTATTGTTCTACTCTCAATCTCCATGACAGCAACTTTTTTAGCTCCCACATATCAGTGAGTGAGAACATGTGATATTTGTCTTTCTGTGCCTGGCTTATTTCGCTTAACATAATGACCTCCAGTTCCATCCATGTTGCTGTAAATGACAGAACTTCATTCTTTTTTGTGGCCAAATAGTATTCCATTGTGTATACAAACCATATTTTCTTTGTTCATTCATCTGTTGATGGACACTTAGGTTGATTCCATAACTTGGCTACTATGAATAGTGCTGCAACAAACATGGGGGTGCAGATATCCTTTTGATAAACTGACTTCCTTTCTTTGGATAAATATCCAGTAATGGGATTGCTGGATCATATGGTAGTTCTATTTTTAGTTTTTTGAGAAACTTCCATACTGTTTTCCATAGTAGCTATACGAATTTACATTCCTACCAACAATATATGAGTTACCTTTTCTCTGCATCCTTGCCAACAGTGTTTTGTTGTTGTGCTTTTTAATAATCACCATTCTGATTGAGGTAAGATGATATCTCATTGTGGTTTTGATTTTCATTTCCCTGACGATTAGTGATGCTGAGCATTTTTTCATATATCTACTGGCCATGTCTTCTTTTGAGAAATGTCTATTCAGATCCTTTGCCAACTTGTTAATGGGATAATTTGTGGAGTTTTTTTGTTGTTGTTTGTTTGTTTGCTACTGAGTTTCTTGTATATTCTGGATATTGGTCCTTTATTAAACGAATACTTGCAAATACTTTCTCCCATTCTACAGGTTGTCTCTTCACTATGTTGACTGTTTCTTTGATGTGCAGAAACTTTTTAGTTTAATATAGTCCCACTTTTCAATTTTGTGTTTTGGTTTGTTGTCCATGCTTTTGAGGTTTTAGCCATAAAATTTTTGCCTAGGCCAATGTCCTGGAGTGTTTCCTCTATGTGTTATTTTAGTAGTTTTATAGTTTTGGGTCCTAGGTTTAAGTCTAATCCATTTTGAGATTATTATTTATTTATGTTTTTGAGACGTAGTCTTGCTTGTCACCCAGGCTGGAGTGCAGTGGCACGATCTCAGCTCATTGCAACCTCTGCTTCCTGGGTTCAAGTGATTCTCCTGCCTCAGCCTCCCAAGTAGCTGGGATTACAGGTGCCCACCACCACAGTCGATTAATTTTTGTATTTTTAGTAGAGACGGGGTTCCACCATATTGGCCAGGCTGATCTTGAACTCCTGACCTCAGGTGATCCACCCACCTCAGCCTCCCAAAATGTTGGGACTACAGGCATGAGCCACCACACCCAGCTGAGATTATTTTTGTATCTGGTGAAAGACAGGGGTCATTCTTCTGCATATGGATATTCAGTTTTCCCAGCAGCATTATTAAAGATGGTATCCTTTCCCCAATATAAGTTATTGGCACCTTTGTCAAAAATCAGTTGGCAGTAAATATGTGAGTTTATTTCTAGGTTCCTTATTCTGTCCCATTGGTCTATGTGTCTGTATTTATATCAATACCATGCTGTTTTGGTTACAATAGCTTTGTAGTATATTTTGAAGTCAGGTACTGTGATGATTCCAGCTTTGTTCTTTTTGCTCAGGACTGCTTTGGCTATTTGAGGTCTTCTGTGGTTCCATACAATTTTTAGAATTGTTTTTTCTATTTCTGTGAAGAATGTCACTAGTATCTTGATAAGAGACTGCACTGAATCTGTCGATTGCTTTGGGTAGAATGGTCATGTTAACAATGTTCATTCTTGCAATCCATAAGCATGAGATACGTTTCCATTTTGTGCATTCTCTTTAATTTTTTTCATCAGTGTTTTGCGGTTTTTTTGTTGTATGCAGGTCTTTCATCTCCTTGGTTAAATTTATTTCTAGGAATTTTACTTTTTTTCTAGCTATTATAAATTTGAGGCTTTCTTGATTTCTTTTTCTCCTAGTTCATTATTGGTGTATAGAAATGCTACTGATTTTTTGTATGTTGATTTTGTATCCTGCAATTCTACTGAATTCATTTTTCAGTTCTAAGAGTTTTTTGTTGGAATTTTTAGGTTTTTCTATATATTAGGTCATGTCATCTGCAAAGAAGGACAATTTGACTTTCTCTTTTCCTATTTAGATGCCTTGAATTTCTTTCTCTTGCCTGATGCTCTGGCTAGAACTTCCGCCACAATGCTGAATAGGATTGGTGAAAGTGGGCATCCTTGTCTTATTTCACTTCTTAAAGGAAAGGCTTTCAACTTTTCCCCATTCAGTATGATGTTAGCTGTGCATCTGTCATATATAGCCTTTACTATGCTGAGGTATGTTCTTTCTATGCCCAGTCTGTTGAGAGATTTTATCATGAAGGAATCTTTACTTCTCTTCATCACAGATTGAATCACTAAAAGCCTTGGTCAAGTAGTGAAGATACATATTATCAGTTTCCATAAGCAAGTATTTATCATCCTATCCACTTTTCTGGGCAACCTGTCAAGTAATGTATAATTTAAATTTTCTATTTGCTTAATTGTTCTTTTCCATTTTGGTAAACCACCATGCCATGCTGATTTTTTAATTTTTTTGTAAAGACAGGGGTCTCGCCATCTTGCCCAGGCTATAATCGAATTCCTGTGCTAAAGCAATTCTCCCACCTTGGCCTCCCAAAGTACTGGGATTACAGGTGTAAGCCACCATCTCCAGCCTCTACAAGAATTTTTGAAAAGCCTTATGAATTGATTTTAAAAAGAAAACAATTAATAATAAAAAAGATATGAATGGCCAATACAGCAAAAATGTATTGTAAATTGCTACAAACATTGGAATATACCTGAATATCAATTTTCACAGAAAGGAAACAAAATTAGGTATCATTTTTGGCCCAGGTTGGCAAAAATTTAATGACTGCAGTATCCACTCCTGGTAAGATAGGATGCACTACATTACTATAAATTATTAGTAGAAATATAAATTGGTATAGCATTTTAAATTTTTATCCATTAGTAATCAAGTTTTTAAAAATGTTTTTACCAGTAATAACTATTAAATTTTTAAATACAGATAGACTTCGCTTACAACGAAGCCATTTTCAGAATTGCTAAAATAAAAGCACAAGTATAACAAGATAAATAAGTACGTTTATTGTAGTATGTATATTTGTTTGTTTATTGACTGATTGATTAAGACAGGGATTTTACCACGTTGCCCAGGCTGGTCTTGAACTCTGCCTCCCAAAGTCTTGAGATTACAATCATAAGCTACCATGCCCAGTCACAGTATTGTTTTAAACAACTTAAATCAATAGAATGTAGATCAAAATATGTGGATTTTAAACAATTTATATTCACAATATGAACTATGATGCTGTCAATAAAATGGGGTTTTTCTGTATTCACTTTGGGAAAATATCAATGATACTTTTATCAATGATAAAAACACTATTAAGGCCGGGCGTGGTGGCTCAAGCCTGTAATCCCAGCACTTTGGGAGGCCGAGGCGGGCGGATCACAAGGTCAGGAGATCGAGACCATCCTGGCTAACACAGTGAAACCCCGTCTCTACTAAAAAGTACAAAAAACTAGCCGGGCGAGGTGGCGGGCGCCTGTAGTCCCAGCTACTTGGGAGGCTGAGGCAGGAGAATGGCGTGAACCCGGGAGGCGGAGCTTGCAGTGAGCTGAGATCCGGCCACTGCACTCCAGCTCGGGGGACAGAGCGAGACTCCGTCTCAACAAAAAAAAAAAAAAAAAAAAAAAAAAAAACACTATTAAAAGACAAGATGCAGAATAAATGTGAATATAATTCTACTTTTTTATAAAGGAAAAACTACTCATTAAATGAGTACTCATAAAAGGAAATGATTTACACCAACAATGAGGGTAAATTAAAAAAAAAAATAAAACAAGGCAATTAATTTTATTCCATGTACTACCCATATTATTTGAATTGTTAAAACTATCATTTTTTTTTTAATTAAATATTCTTATGAAACAGGATGTCAAAATATCTGGTAGAAGTTACATACCTAAATGATAGGGAAGAAAAGTGGTCAGCTTCATTGTTTTTACTGCATCTTATTCAAGGTTATAAGAAAAGAATATGATCCCCCATAATACTCAATGGCATGATTTGTACTTGGGATTATATTTTGAGAAAATTAACTGAGAGAAAAACAGAGCACAAGCAACTCTATCCTTTGTTTTGGATTCACATCCCCAGATAGAACAAAAAGTACTGGTCATTGACGGTACCTAGCCACTGCCAAGGATAATGCAAAAAGAAATCCGGAAACAAAGTATTAACCTATCAAATAACATAAAAAACATCTAAAAACTGTTATTTCTGACGGTAAATATTTATGCTCTTTCTTCCAGAAATGGGATTAGAACCCCCTTCTCTTTTCCTTTCATTTGGCATCAATGTGACCCCAACAAGTACTTTCTAGGTCTAGGACTATCAAAATGCTATAAAATGTATTGACTTTTTTATAATGTGCAAAGCACTGTATCCCTCAGAATTTACTCAGTAAATATTTGCTAATGACTGTATATACAAACGATGGTGAGCTAATGACTTTGTTATCTCATTTAAGCTTAGCAACAACTGTGAGTTACTTATTAACCCCACTATGTAGAAGGGGAAATGGCTTAAGTAATTTATGTAGGGTGATTATGTTAACAAATGGTGGAGCCAGAATTAGAACGCTAATGGTCTTATTCTATGTTATTTCTTTATGTAGCACATACTGTCTGTGAAAACATGAGTTATTTCTAAAAAGGTAGGAAGTTAAAAAAAAAAAAAACAAGGAGGAACAAGAAAACAGAACAGAAAGCAACAGAAAAACTTGACAATGGTAGCAAATCAAACTGCAAAAAGTAAAAACCTGACCCAAAGTCTTTGAGGCACTAGGGTATTTCTGTATATCCTGTTTAGCCAATTGTAGTTCCTTTCTTCAGCAGGATCCCTCAGCTCATGCCATGTACTGACACACATATGGGACCCAACAGTTACCTCTGATCTCCCTTAAGCCAAGGTTCATGATAGTCTAGTACTGGCTTAACTTGTTATTTACGGGTACGTGGCATTTCAGAGATAATTCCTGC
Source organism: Trachypithecus francoisi (assembly GCF_009764315.1). Lineage (NCBI taxonomy): Eukaryota > Metazoa > Chordata > Mammalia > Primates > Cercopithecidae > Trachypithecus > Trachypithecus francoisi. The sequence continues at coordinate 63,809,714 of NW_022681473.1, forward strand.
AAAACAGAATGGCTAGGTTAGCTGTGTATGGGCTAGCTATTGCTGAATCAATGCTCTGTAACAATTCAAAAAATGCAAATGGATTAAAACAATAAATGCTAACTTCTACTCATGAATCTGCAAGTTGGCTAAAGCATCTCTGCTTTAGGTTGCAGGTCAAGTTCAGGTCTCCTTCACATATCTTTCATTCTAGGACCCCGTCTGAAATAGTTACCTGGGTCAAGTTCTTCTTACAGTAAGTGCTAGAAGTACAAAACAGCTGGAAATAACTTGCCATGCCTCTTAAAGCCTCATTTTAGAAATGGCTTTACAGTTAATTCCATCTCCATTCTACTAGTCCAAGCAAGCCATATGACCAAGTCTAAAGTCAGTAAGACAGGGATGTATGTATACTTCACCTCAAGAGAAAGGGTGAGAAATGAGTATTTGCTGAGCAATAATTCAATCTACCATAAACTCTAAGAAAAATTCCCAGAACAATTTCACTTGGATTCAATAACGACCACACAAACATAGCAAGATGTTGATTGAGTAACCCATTGCTATCAAATTCTCACATGACAAAGAGCTAAGAACAGTAAATATTTAAATAACAGAATCAAGATGCTAAAACTTCTCAACATACTGACACAATAGAATAAACCTAATACAACAGAAACTCAAAGAAGTAAAAGTCCTGCCATGGGTTCAGCATAGGATAGTGAAGATCTGATTTAATAGCAAGATATGTAAAAAACTTAGTGGCTTTTGAGCCTGAGCTCATTAAGAACCATTAATGTGATAACACTGTCTAAAAGATAATGCAACTTAGCACATATTTAAAGTAATAATAACACAGTTGAGTGCCTAGTATATATGAAGTACATAGTAAAACTTTAAGGAAAAAATTACAACATGAAAGAAACTGTCTCATACCCACAACAATATTAAATTGGGTTCTGATTTCTGTAGCAATGTCTGAAGAATAATGACAGGAAACAAGATAGGTAAATTTAAACCTTTCGGTTTAAAACTGAGTTTCATAGGACATTCAAGTGTGAACTGAATAAACTACAAATTTTTAGGACTGGAAAGACTGGGAATGGGATGTAGACTACTAGAAAGAGATAAGAAGTATAAAAGTTGTCTTCAAATTCCTAAAAGACTATCATTTATGCAAGGGAGGTTTCTTAAAAAAGTTTTGCTCAAGATAAATAGAAAGTAACTATAAGCTGAATGCTTTAAGAGATAGTGAAATACTGTCATTGAATGAATTCAGGTAGAAGTTGCCAGGCCTCTCTATATAAGAAGTCAGTAAACTTTTCTGTAAAAGGCCAGAGAGTAAATATTTTTGGCTTTGCAGGCCATAAGATCTCCATGGCAAGTACCCTAATATACTATTATAGTGAGAAGGCAGCCATAGACAATATGTAAACAAACAAGTGTAGCCGTGGTCCAACAAAACTTTACTTACAAAAACAAATGTCAGGCAAGACAGCCCTAGTTTGCCAGCCTCTATATTAAAAAGAGGGCTGGACCATATGACCTTCACACCACTTCTAGCTCCAAAGTTCCATAAAAAGTCATTAAGCAATTCAATGATATGTAGAAATAAATAAAAAAGATATATTTAGATTGATATAGAGATATATGCAGACATATATGTACATTTATAAACCATATAGAAAGAAGATTACGATAAACATATATGGGATGGGTCACCTTTATTACAACGGATTTGAACTATAGCTGCTGAATATATAAGGCTCTTAAATAATTCCTTTTGTGGGAGAACATTGGAGTAATCGTAAAATAGACATAGGAACCCAGGCCCCCATAATGGTTTTTCAGTATCAGGTGAACAAATAAGACATAAACTAAGGCTGCTGTCCTTAAACAAGCCTTTCCATATCCACATGGGGAGATAATGGGTACATCTGCAAATTGCCTGCTTAAAGTCCCTTTATATTTGTTGATCATTATGTCTCCATTCACAAATATGAGGAAAAAATTGTCCCACTGAATCTCAAATACAGCAAATGAAAACTATAATTGGGTTTTACCAAAGGCCCAGAATATCTACTCTAAGAAAAGTAACATAAGAGTCAGAACACCCCTTCTTGCTACAATGGCCTTCTATTAGTCTCTAGATTAGAACAAAGGTCCTCCAACTGATTGTTACTGATACATAACAGGCAAGTACAGAAATTGAGAGTAAGCATTTAGAAAGTTTTAAGCAATTTGACATCAGTTAGTTTGTCAGCTATAATGGAAATATTTTTAAAATCTTGCTGGGCACAGTGGTTCATGCCTGTAATCCCAACATTTTGGGAGGCCACAGTGGGAGGATCACTTGAATCCAAGAGTTTAAGACCAGCCTGGGCAACAAAGCGAGACTTTGTCTCTACAAAAATTTAAAAATTAGCGGGACATGGTATCACACATGGTGCCGCCAGTGGTGTTGCATGCTGAGGAGGGAAAATCACTTGAGCCCAGGGGATTGAGGCTGCAGTGAGCCAAGACTGCACTACTGCACTTCAGACTGGGTGACAGAGTAAGACTCCAGCTCTAAAAAATAAAAAAATAAAAAATTTAAATCTGAGAAAATGTAAGCATATTTTCATAATCTGTCATTGTGTCATCATTTAAATTGTAATCAGCCTATAATTTATAATTTAACATTTTTAGCTACATTAAGGAAGTAAATAGGTATTTTTATACCTAATTTACAATCAGAAAAAGCTTAATGGGCTTTCTTTGGCAAAAAAGATAAAACGTCTCTAAATGAGGCAGAGGTAGTAAACTAAACAACAATGAAAGTAATTTCAAATAACTAAAGACCAATGACTGTATACTATTTTACACAAAAGTATGACTGGCAGCAAAGTTTAAAACCACTATGGGTTATTTGCAGAGACGTACTGGCTATGAAACTATAAAACCAACAAAACCCAAGTAGCATTTATGCAAAAAACATATAGACGTTCAAAACAAAAAAATAATTTGAAATAAAAAGTAGTGAATTGCAAAGCCAACAGAAGCAAATGTTTGTTATTTCACATAAATGTTAGTGTTTTCAGGCTTTTTTATACAATAGCTCTTCAGGATGCTAATACAGTATATAAACACACACACACACACACACACATACACACACACAGACATTAGGGAAAAATTCCACCAAAGATGTTTGCTTGGAAATATTCAGTGAATCTGCAATAAAGAACCAATTTTCAATGACATCATAGTTTGATGAATTCAAGAACTGGTTAACGACACGGAAGACCAATTCATAGAATAAAGAAATTTAGTGACGTGTTTTTAATTGAAACTTAATAAATGCAAAGAGAGTATGGCATTTCCTTGGTATATGTGTGATCTGAACATGATGGTGCTGTGAAGGAAGAATTATTTTTCCGCTTCACTGTCAAACATAATGATTTCTAAACTGTACAAATCTATGAAAAATTATAAGTCAATAAACATGATTTGGAGTTTAAATTTTGTGTAACAGTATATTCTGATGGTGCAGTTGTAATGACAGAAAGTATTCTGGAGCAGTTATCCAGATTAAGTCATTTACTCCAGAGTGTAAATCAACGCATTGTTTCCTTCATTGGGAAACTCCTGGTATAATTTTTTTTTTTTTTAAAAACACCTGTCTAAACAGTACGTTTAGTGACAATTAATAGTGTAATTGTGAATTACTTAAAGGCTAATGCAATGTATTAGAGAGTATTCTTTTCACTGAGAGAGGATATGAAAACTAATTGTACACTACTGTTACTACAAACTGAAGTTCCATGGTTGTCAAGGAGAAACACAGTTGAAAATGAACAATGAAACGAATTCTTAGTGTTTCTGAAAGATAAAAAAGTTTGGTCCTAATATTTTAAAGATGTGAATTGGACAGTTGGATTTGTCTTATATATTTGGTATTTTTAATAATCTTCATACCTACTTGTAAGAAAGGCATACAAGTATTTCTCAATGACCAATAAGATCAAAGGGAAAAAAAAACATGCTAATAGCATGAAAAGATCAGAGCTTCTACAGATATTTAGGACATATTCCATAATTTTCTTTTTTTTTTTTGAGATGGAGTCTCACTCTGTCACCCAGACTGGAGAGCAGTGGCATGCTGTCAGCTCACTGCAACCTGCGCCTCCTAGGTTCAAGTGATTCTCCTGCCTCAGCCTCCCAAGTAGCTGGGATTACAGATGCCCACCACCACACCTGGCTAATTTTTATATTTTTAGTAAGATGCGGTTTCACCATGTTGGCCAGACTAGTCTCGAACTCCTGGCCTCAAGTGATCCGCCCGCCTCCGCCTCCCAAAGTGCTGGGATTACAGGCGTGAGCCACCGCACCCAGCCTTTTTCTTTCTTTTTTTTTTTCCCATAATTTTCAATGAAGTAGGTATAATCAGGTATTGTACATTTGTTGAAAAATTACCACTAACCTTACAAATTTGATCAAAATATTTTTATTTTTTTCCACCAAAAGAATATTCATATAAAAGAAATTTGTGGATCTACAACCTATTCATTGAGAGATAATTTAAATTTAACTATAATTCCACAGGATAAATTATTGGAATTGACTACTAATGAAAGATAGAAAATGAATTCTGAAAAAAATCACTTGCTTCACCTTGGAAAAAAGTTAGACATCAATATCCTGAGCTTGCTAAAATTTCTTTTAAATCTAAATGTCTTCAGTTCACAGCAACATATTTTTAAATGTGGTTTCTCTAATCTGGGTGTTGTTAAAACAAAATATAGGAGCAGTATACAAATACGTTATCTCTTGTGAGTAGTACTGTCATCAATCCAACCTAGATTAGATAAAGTAATAGCAAAAAGCAAATTTATGTCATATTAAATTGTTAAATATCCATATATACAATGTTTGTTTACAGTATAGCCATTTAATAAATGGAGAGCTGCAATTTTGCTCGACTTTGTGTTTAGTTAGTATTACAGAATGACAAAAAAGTTATGGCTATAGCAGCAATTCTCTATATTAATAGGACTGAAGATACCTTCAAGTAACAACATTTATAGTTCTTCTAATTGTTTTCTTTTTCCCTATGTCATACATACATGATTATATGTTGAAATGTAATTTGTTGGCTGTAATCTAAAAATTTAAACATGTATGTTTTTATTCATCCAATAATTCACTTTTATTGTATTTTACAAAAATGTCCATCTATAAAGTTTAAGGGAAGAGGGGGGAAGAGTCCTCACAACAGATAGTTTGAGTGCATAGGTGGCAAATTCTAGCCTGCCGTCTGTTTCACTAAATAAAGTTTGACTGGAACACAGTCACACATCCATTTGTTTGCCAATTGTCTATGGCTGCTTTCACTCTACAACAGCAATGCTGGTAAATTTGACAGAGACCATATGGCCCTCAAAGCATAAAATATTTACTATCTGGTCCTTTGCAAAAAAAAAAAAGTTTGCCAATCTCTGCTCTGGATGGTTGAACATAACCCACTGGGATTACTTCTCTATTTTCCTTCCCCAGTCATTCATCAAGCAAAGACAGCACTGCCCAGACCCTTAAAATGATTAAACATTCCAACATGCAGACAGGGGGCTAGAAAAAAACAAAAAGAAAATTAAATACCATTTAGGTATTTCCTTCGATAGCGAATGATGGGCATGTAAACCCCTCAATGTAGTCTCTGTCTCTTGGTATCCTAAAATTCCTATTTTGGATTTAAAAAGAATTAAAGTATAGTCTGATCCAGATAGGGGAAGAAGCACTAAATCTGGAAGACCCTAAAGAATCCCAGGCACATATCAAGTATTCCAACTACAGGAGGGAAGGGAGGGACAGAGGCAGGGGAAATAAACAGAGGGGGTAGAGGAGAGAGAGAAAGGATCTTTTCTTGGCTATATATATATATTCTTTTCAGACAGAGTCTTCTTTTTGTCACCCAGGCTGAAGTGCAGTGGCACAATCATGGCTCACTGTAGCCTTGACCTCCTGGTCTTAAGTGATCCCCCCACCTCAACCTCTAGAGTAGCTAGGACCACAGACACGTGGGCGTGGTGGCAAATGCCTGTAATCTCAGTTACTGGAGAGGCTGAAGTGGGAGGACTGCTTGAGCCCAAGAGATTGAAGCTGCGGTGAACTGTTGTATTAATCTGTTCTCATGCTGCTAATAAATATATACTCAAGACTGGGTAGTTTATAAAAAGAGGTTTAATGGCTCACAGTTTCACATGGCTGAGGAGGCCTCAAAATCATGGAGGAAGGCAAAGGAGGAACAAAAGCCTCATCCTACATGGCAGCAGGCACGAGAATGACTGCTAGCAGGGAAAATGCCAGGCACTTATAAAACCATCAGATCTCAAGGGAACTCACTATCATGAGACCAACATGGGGAAAACCACCCCCATGATTCAATTATCTCCCATAGGGTGCCTCCTACGATATGTGGGGATTACAAAGCTACAATTCAAGATGAGATTTGGATGGGGACACAGCCAAACCATATCAGCCATGATCACCCCATTGGACTCCAGCCTGGGCGACAGAGCGAGACCCTGTTTCAAAAAAAAAGAAAAAATTCTTTTTTTTTTGAGACGGAGTCTCGCTCTGTCGCTCTGTCGCCCAGGCTGGAGTGCAGTGGCGGGGTCTCAGCTCACTGCAAGCTCCGCCTCCCGGGTTTATGCCATTCTCCCGCCTCAGCCTCCCAAGTAGCTGGAACTACAGGCGCCCCCAACCTCGCCCGGCTAGTTTTTTTTTTTTTTGTATTTTTTAGTAGAGACGGGGTTTCACCGTGTTAGCCAGGATGGTCTCGATCTCCTGACCTCGTGATCCGCCCGTCTCAGCCTCCCAAAGTGCTGGGATTACAGGCTTGAGCCACCGTGCCCAGTGAAAAAATTCTTATAAACACTGAAGTAAATACTAATAATTCAAACACAAAAAAATGGCAGAGCTGCCACTTTCTACCCATACAAAGAACTCTTTATCAACAGAAATATACAATGACCATCCAATAAAATCTGATAAGAAATAAGACAAAGTTTTAAACCTTGAGATACAAGCTAACGACAGCAGGAAGTCATCAAAAGATACTGATATTTCAAAATAACATTTATTTTAATATTCTTTTAAGATTTTATGCATATTTTATAATGTATATGTTAGTACAGAATACATGTATGTTACAAATAAATATATACATATATCACTTAAATTTTTTAATAGATAAAACATACCATCAAAAGATATTCAAAGACCACTATTTAAACAGACAATCCCTAGAGTAGAAAAGCAGAAATATCTACTGAACTCCAAAAGGTCAAATACTGTGATTCCATTTATATGAAGTATCTAGACTAGGCAAATTTATAGAAACAGAAAGTAGATTCAGGGGCTGTGGGAGGAGAGAAAGGGGAATTATTGCTTAATGGTTACAGAACTTCAATTTGGGTTGATGAAAATATTCTCGAAATAGTGGTGATAGCTGCACAACACTGTGAATGTACTTATGCCAATGAATTTTACCCTTAAAAATAGTTAAAATGATAAATTTTATGTTATGCATATTTTACCACAACAACAACAAAAAAATCTCATCACAAGCCCCACCCTGTAATAAAAAACTAAACTCGGCCGGGCACGGTGGCTCAAGCCTGTAATCCCAGCACTTTGGGAGGCCGAGACGGGTGGATCACGAGGTCAGGAGATCGAGATCATCCTGGCTAACACGATGAAAACCCGTCTCTACTAAAAAATACAAAAAACTAGCCGGGCGAGGTGGCGGGCGCCTGTAGTCCCAGCTACTTGGGAGGCTGAGGCAGGAGAATGGCATAAACCCGGGAGGCGGAGCTTGCAGTGAGCTGAGATCCGGCCACTGCACTCCCGCCTGGGCGACAGAGGAAGACTCCGTCTCAAAAAATAAAAATAAAATAAAAATAAAAAACTAAACTCACTCTCTCAGTTCAAATTAAATGCTTACTAAACTATCTTTGAGCTACAACCTTGTTTCCCTGAGTGTCTTACTTATCCAGACCAGTAGATCTCCATTATACATTAACAGGTTAAGCGTCTTGTTAGTTTTATTGGGACATGTCTTCTGGGTAAACTGAAATTGAGTTTCTGGGCTTATGAGCCAAAGTAGGGACATCCTGTGAAACTGTGCCTAAAGTAAAGAGAGAGTCTCCATCTTTAAAATCTCTTTGATGCAAACAAATTGCTAACTGATGTACAGGGTTATTTTTTACTGCTAGGGAATACAGGTATTAGTAAAGAACACTGTTCATACCCCCAAAAAGGTAATCTTTTTAAAAATTATTTTTTGTCTCCCTAGATTCTAAAAGTCATACATGTTCACAGTGAAAAAGGATTGCTTTGGTACATTTGTCTCTTCAACTTTGCCAAAATTAATCAATTGAACCTTTCAAATGGGGTAAATTTCACCTAAACATTTATTGTTCTCAGAACTTGAAACTATATTTCCCCATTCATTCACTCATTAAATAAACATTCACCACGCATTTAACAAATAGCAGAGACTATGCAAAATGGGTAGAGAGGAGGGCATAACAGAACAATAAGTCATATGACAGAAGCAAAAGGTACTACCGAAGAGCACATGAGAGCCATCAAATTCAGACTGAGCAGCAAAAGATGAGGGAATAAAATCCACAGGCTGACGAGGGTGGGTGCGGTGGCTCACACTTGTAATCCCAGCACTGTGGGAGGACAAGGCGGGCATATCACCAGGTCAGGAAATCGAGACCATCCTGGCTAACATGGTGAAACCCCGTCTCTACTAAAAATACAAAAAAAATTAGCCGGGCGTGGTGGTGGGCGCCTGTAGGCGTGGTGGCGGGTGCCTGTAGTCCCAGCTACTTGGGAGGCTGAAGCAGGAGAATGGCGTGAACCCGGGAGGCAGAGCTTGCAGTGAGCCAAGATGGTGCCATTGCACTCTAGCCTGGACGAGAGAGCAAGACTCCATCCCAAAAAAATATATATAAACAAATAAATAAATAAATAAAATCCATAGGTTGACAATTGATTTGCATCGTGAAGGACATAAGGAAACTATCTAGGAAAATGCAGGAGGACCTTTGTAGCAAACAAATGAAAACCCCCACAATTAAAGATTAAATGAGGCAAGATGGCCAAATAGGAACAGCTCCAGTCTCCAGCTCCCAGCGCCAGCAACACAGAAGACGGGTCATTTCTGCATTTTCAACTGAGGTACCAAGTTCATCTCACTAGGCAGTGGGGACAATCGGTGCTGGTCAGCTGCTGCAGCCCAACCAGCGAGAGTTGAAGCAGGGAGAGGCATCGCCTCACCTGGGAAGCGCAAGGGGGAAGGGAATCCCTTTTCCTAGCCAGGGGAAATAAGACACACAACACCGGGAAAATCGGGTAACTCCCACCCCAATACTGCGCTTTATCAAGGGTCTTAGCAAACCGCACACCAGGAGATTATATCCCACACCTGGCCAGGAGGGTCCCACACCCACGAAGCCTCCCTCACTGCTAGCACAGCAGTCTGTAATTTAACGGTAAGGCAGCAGCGAGGCTGGGGGAGGGGCGCCTGCCATTGCTGAGGCTTAACTAGGTAAACAAAGCCTCTGAGAAGCTGGAACTGGATGGAGCCCACAGCAGCTCAAGGAGGCCTGCCTGTCTCCGTAGACTCCACCTCTGGGGACAGGGCACAGCTAAACAAACAAACAAAAAAAGCAGCACAAACCTCTGCAGACACAAACGACCCTGTCTGACAACTTTGAAGAGAGCAGTGGATCTCCCAACACGGAAGCTGAGATCTGAGAATGGACAGACTGCCTGCTTAAGTGGGTCCCTGATCCCTGAGTAGCCCAACTGGGAGACATCCCCCACTAGGGGCAGACTGACACCCCACACCTCACATAGCGGGGTACATCCCTGAGACAAAGCTTCCAAAGCAAAAATCAGACAGCTCTACTCGCTGTTCAGCAATATTCTATCTTCTGCAGCCTCTGCTGCTGATACCCAGGCAAACAGGGTCTGGAGTGGACCTCAAGCAATCTCCAACAGACCTACAGCTGAGGGTCCTGATGGTTAGAGGGAAAACGAACAAACAGGAAGGACACCCACACCAAAACCCCATCAGTACATCACTATCATCAAAGACCAAAGGCAGATAAGACCACAAAGATGGGGAAAAAGCAGGGCAGAAAAGCTAGAAATTCAAAAAATAAGAGCGCATCTCCCCCTCCAAAGGAACGCAGGTCATCGCCAGCAAAGGATCAAAGCTGAATGGAGAATGACTTTGACGAGTTGAGAGAAGAAGGCTTCAGTCCATCAAACTTCTCAGAGCTAAAAGAGGAATTACGTACCCAGCGCAAAGAAACTAAAAATCTTGAAAAAAGAATGGAATAATGGATAACTAGAATAATCAATGCAGAGAAGCCATAAACGAACTGACAGAGATAAAAACCATGACACTAGAAATACGTGACAAAGGCACAAGCTTCAGTAACCGACTCGATCAACTGGAAGAAAGAGTATCAGCGATTGAGGAGCAAATGAATGAAATGAAGCGAGAAGGGAAGTCTAAAGAAAAAAGAGGACAAAGAAATGAACAAAGCCTGCAAGAAGTGTGGGATTATGTGAAAAGACCAAATCTACGTCTGATTGCGGTGCCTGAAAGTGAGGGAGAAAATGGAACCAAGTTGGAAAACACTCTTCAGGATATCATCCAGGAGAACTTCCCCAACCTAGTAGGGCAGGCCAACATTCAAATTCAGGAAATACAGAGAACGCCACAAAGATACTCCTCCAGAAGAGCAACTCCAAGACAATCATTGTCAGATTCACCAAAGTTGAAATGAAGGAAAAACTGTTAAGGGCAGCCAGAGAGAAAGGTCGGGTTACTCACAAAGGGAAGCCCATCAGACTAACAGCAGATCTCTCGGCAGAAACTCTACAAGCCAGAAGAGAGTGGGGGCCAATATTCAACATTCTTAAAGAAAAGAATTTTCAACCCAGAATTTCATATCCAGCCAAACTAAGCTTCATCAGTGAAGGAGAAATAAAATCCTTTACAGATAAGCAAATGCTTAGAGATTATGTCACCACCAGGCCTGCCTTACAAGAGACCCTGAAGGAAGCCCTAAACATGGAAAGGAGCAACCGGTACCAGACATTGCAAAAACATGCCAAAATGTAAAGACCATCGAGGCTAGGAAGAAACTGCATCAACTAAAGAGCAAAATAACCAGTTAATATCATAATGACAGGATCAAGTTCACACATAACAATATTAACCTTAAATGTAAATGGACTAAATGCTCCAATTAAAAGACACAGACTGGCAAACTGGATAAAGAGTCAAGACCCATCAGTCTGCTGTATTCAGGAGACCCATCTCACATGCAGAGACATACATAGGCTCAAAATAAAGGGATGGAGGAAGGTCTACCAAGCAAATGGAGAACAAAAAAAAGCAGGGGTTGCAATCCTAGTCTCTGATAAAACAGACTTTAAACCATCAAAGATCAAAAGAGACAAAGAAGGCCATTACATAATGGTAAAGGGATCAATTCAACAGGAAGAGCTAACTCTCCTAAATATATATGCACCCAATACAGGAGCACCCAGATTCATAAAGCAAGTCCTTAGAGACCTACAAAGAGACTTAGACTCCCATACAATAATAATGGGAGACTTCAACACTCCACTGTCAACATTAGACAGATCAACGAGACAGAAAGTTAACAAAGATATCCAGGAATTGAACTCATCTCTGCACCAAGCGGACCTAATAGACATCTATAGAACTCTCCACCCCAATCAACAGAATATACATTCTTCTCAGCACCACATCGCACTTATTCCAAAATTGACCACATAATTGGAAGTAAAGCACTCCTCAGCAAATGTAAAAGAACAGAAATTATAACAAACTGTCTCTCAGACCACAGTGCAATCAAACTAGAACTCAGGACTAAGAAACTCAATCAAAACCGCTCAACTACATGGAAACTGAATAACCTGCTCCTGAATGACTACTGGGTACATAACGAAATGAAAACAGAAATAAAGATGTTCTTTGAAACCAATGAGAACAAAGATACAACATACCAGAATCTCTGGGACACATTTAAAGCAGTGTGTAGAGGGAAATTTATAGCACTAAATGCCCACAAGAGAAAGCTGGAAAGATCTAAAATTGACACTCTAACATTACAATTAAAAGAACTAGAGAAGCAAGAGCAAACACATTCAAAAGGTAATAGAAGGGAAGAAATAACTAAGATCAGAGCAAAACTGATGGAGATAGAGACACAAAAAACCCTCCAAAACAATCAATGAATCCAGGAGTTGGTTTTTTGAAAGATCAACAAAATTGATAGACCGCTAGCAAGATTAATAAAGAAGAAAAGAGAGAAGAATCAAATAGACACAATAAAAAATGATAAAGGGGATATCACCACCAACCCCACAGAAATACAAACTACTATCAGAGAACACTATAAACACCTCTACCCAAATAAACTAGAAAATCTAGAAGAAATGGATAATTTCCTGGACACTTACATTCTCCCAAGACTAAATCAGGAAGAAGTTGAATCCCTGAATAGACCAATAGCAGGCTCTGAAATTGAGGCAATAATTAATAGCCTACCAACAAAAAAAAGTCCAGGACCAGATGGATTCACAGCTGAATTCTACCAGAGGTACAAGGAGGAGCTGGTACCATTCCTTCTGAAACTATTCCAATCAATAGAAAAAGAGGGAATCCTCCCTAACTCATTTTATGAGGCCAGCATCGTCCTGATACCAAAGCCTGGCAGAGACACAACAAAAAAAGAGAATTTTAGACCAATATCCCTGATGAACATCGATACAAAAATCCTCAATAAAATACTGGCAAACCGAATCCAGCAGCACATCAAAAAGCTTATCCACCATGATCAAGTGGGCTTCATCCTTGGGATGCAAGGCTGGTTCGACATACGCAAATCAATAAACGTAATCTAGCATATAAACAGAACCAAAGACAAAAACCACATGATTATCTCAACAGATGCAGAAAAGGCCTCTGACAAAATTCAACAGCCCTTCATACTAAAAACCCTCAATAAATTCGGTATTGATGGAACGTATCTCAAAATAATAAGAGCTATTATGACAAACCCACAGCCAATATCATACTGAATGGGCAAAAACTGAAAGCATTCCCTTTGAAAACTGGCACAAGACAGGGATGCCCTCTCTCACCACTCCTATTCAATATAGTGTTGGAAGTTCTGGGCTAGGGCAATTAGGCAAGAGAAAGAAATCAAGGGTATTCAGTTAGGAAAAGAAGAAGTCAAATTGTCCCTGTTTGCAGATGACATGATTGTATATTTAGAAAACCCCATCATCTCAGCCCAAAATCTCCTTAAGCTGATAAGCAACTTCAGCAAAGTCTCAGGATACAAAATTAATGTGCAAAAATCACAAGCATTCTTATACACCAGTAACAGATAAACAGAGAGCCAAATCATGAATGAACTTCCATTCACAATAGCTTCAAAGAGAACAAAACACCTAGGAATCCAACTTACAAGGGATGTAAAGGACCTCTTCAAGGTGAACTACAAACCACTGCTCAGTGAAATAAAAGAGCACACAAACAAAGGGAAGAACATACCATGCTCATGGATAGGAAGAATCAATATTGTGAAAATGGCCATACTGCCCAAGGTAATTTATAGATTCAATGCCATCCCCATCAAGCTACCAATGACTTTCTTCACAGAGTTGAAAAAAAATGTTTTAAAGTTCATATGGAACCAAAAAAGAGCCCGCATTGCCAAGACAATCCTGAGTCAAAAGAACAAAGCTGGAGGCATCACACTACCTGACTTCAAACTATACTACAAGGCTACAGTAACCAAAACAGCATGGTACTGGTACCAAAACAGAGATATAGACCAATGGAACAGAACAGAGTCCTCAGAAATAATACCACACATCCACAGCCATCTGATCTTTGACAAACCTGAGAAAAACAAGAAATGGGGAAAGGATTCCCTATTTAATACATGGTGCTGGGAAAATTGGCTAGCCATAAGTAGAAAGCTGAAACTGGATTCTTTCCTTACTCCTTATACGAAGATTAATTCAAGATGGATTAGAGACTTAAATGTTAGACCTAATACCATAAAAACCCTAGAAGAAAACCTAGGGAATATCATTCAGGACATAGGCATGCACAAGGACTTCATGTCTAAAACACCAAAAGCAACGGCAGCAAAAGCCAAAATTGACAAATGGGATCTAATTAAACTAAAGAGCTTCTGCACAGCAAAAGAAACTACCATCAGAGTGAACAGGCAACCTACAGAATGGGAGAAAATTTTTGCAATCTACTCATCAGACAAAGGGCTAATATCCAGAACCTACAAAGAACTCAAACAAATTTACAAGAAAAAAACAAACAATCCCATCAAAAAGTGGGCAAGGGATATGAACAGACATTTCTCAAAAGAAGACATGCATACAGCCAACAGACACATCAAAAAATGCTCATCATCACTGGCCATCAGAGAAATGCAAATCAAAACCACAATGAGGTACCATCTCACACCAGTTACAATGGCAATCATTAAAAAGTCAGGAAACAACAGGTGCTGGAGAGGATGTGGAGAAATAGGAACACTTTTACACTGTTGGTGGGACTGTAAACTAGTTCAACCTTTATGGAAAACAGTATTGTGATTCCTCAAGGACCTAGAACTGGAAGTACCATATGACCCAGCCATCCCATTACTGGGTATATACCCAAAGGATTATAAATCATGTTGCTATAAAGACACATGCACACATATGTTTACTGCGGCACTATTCACAATAGCAAAGACTTGGAATCAACCCAAATGTCTATCAGTGACAGACTGGATTAATAAAATGTGGCACATATGCACCATGGAATACTATGCAGCCATGAAAAAGGATGAGTTTGTGTCCTTTGTAGGGACATGGATGCAGCTGGAAACCATCATTCTCAGCAAACTTTCGCAAGAACAGAAAACCAAACACCACATGTTCTTACTCATAGGTGGGAACTGAACAATGAGATCACTTGGACTTGGGAAAGGGAACATCACACACCGCGGCCTATTAAGGGGAAGGGGGCGGGGGGAGGGATTGCATTGGGAGTTATACCTGACATAAAGGACAAGTTGATGGGTGCTGACGAGTTGATGATGGGTGCAGCACACCAACATGGCACAAGTATACATATGTAACAAACCTGTACGTTATGCATATGTACCCTAGAACTTAAAGTATAATAATAATAAAAAAAGATTAAATGAAATCATGTCTTTAAGTGACTGGCATAGTACCTAGGACACAGTATACAAGCTCGAAGCATGGGCACTGAGGCCACTAGGAGAAGCAAAACAGAAGCTGGAGAATCACAAGGAAGAAAAAAACAACCAGGTAATCTCCTTCAGAAGAGAAACTTAAAGCATTCCACCAGGATTTCCTTACTGTGGTAATTAGGGAGGTTTCCAGCTTACTTTTCTGCTTCCTGCCCTCACATCAATGGAGGTAGGCCTTCTCCAGAAAACTATATCAAAAAGGATATAGGTGAATGGAAAGGACAGAGGGGAAGAAGGGAGGAAGGGAGCGAGGGAGGAGAAAACATCTATATAGGGAATATTCTACCTCCTTCTATGTGACCATCAGGACTATTCCATTAGGCTCCATTTCCCTTTCTACATCAGTCACCACAAGACATGTCAAGACTCCCAGTTTATTCATCATCAACAAAACCCTTATTCTCAAAGGGTTCTGTACATCTACTAATCAAGCTCAGTCCCTAAGCTTTTAAATAAGAGCTTCCCAAACAATGTATCATGCCCCACAGCTATATAGGGAGTGGGTTCCCCTCAGTTCTTGAGGGATCTAAGAGGAGCCTGGGACACATAAGCCTCCAGGACTGCCAATTCTGTATTCTTTTTTTTTTTTTTTGAGACAGTCTTGCTCTCTCGCCCAGGCTGGAGTGCAGTGGCATGATCTCGGCTCACTGCAAGCTCTGCCTCCCAGGTTCATGCCATCCTTCTGCCTCAGCCTCCCGAGTAGCTGGGACTACAGAGGCCCACCACCACGCCTGGCTAATTTTTTGTATTTTTTAGTAGAGATGGGGTTTCACTGTGTTAGCCAGGATGGTCTCGATCTCCTGACCTCGTGATCCGCCCGTCTCGGCCTCCCAAAGTGCTGGGATTACAGGCGTGAGCCACTACGCCTGGCCAATTCTGTATTCTTTAAAGGTTTGGGACCATTATTGTTTTATGTCATAAAATCAGCCAGGCTGATGCCACAGCAACTTGGGGTTATTATATTAACACCTGAGGTTATTATAGCATAAAGAGATATGAAAATCAGACATTAAATGCTATAGTATATACATCAACATTCCATCAACAAAGGACAATCCCAGTTGTAACATACTCAGTGTGACATGTGTATGGCTAAATGTCATCACAATTTGCCCATCAATTATCTAAACAACAAACTGACTAATTTCTTGATTTGAATACTACTAGTATAACACATGATAGAAAGTTAGATACATACTACAATTAGGGACAGGCTTCAAGATCTTTATTTTTAACAAAACTTCTTGGCTATATAATCATTCCCTGATAACGATTACTTGTTTTTTAGGTTTATTTCATTGTCTTTTTTTTTTTTTTTTTTTTAAGACAGAGTCTTGCTCTGTCGCCCAGGCTGGAGTGCGGTGGTGTGATCTCAACTCACTGCAACCTCTGCCTCCCATGTTCAAGCAATTCTCCTGCTGCAGCCTCCCAAGTAGCTAGGAGTACAGGCGCGCACCACCCACCCAGCTAATTTTTATATTTTTAGTCAAGATGGGGTTTTACCATGTTGATCAGGCTGATCTTGAACTCCTGACCTCAGGTGATCTGCCTGCCTCAGCATCCCAAAGTGCTGGGATTATACATGTGAGCCATCCCTTCCAGCCTCTGTCTCATTTTCTAACAGGATTAATCTTTTACATCTTTTTTGGATCACTTACCAACCAGAAATATAATTGCATATGAGTTTCCACAGTCCTTACACTGATAGGCTAGCCTCTATAAAATAAGGTGAAATAGACTCAATAAATAATCCCATTTTAGTTTTTAAGCTAAGCTAAGAAATTATACCATTGTTGAACTGTACTCAATTCAATAAACATGGATATAAACTTAAACAAGAACATGAGACTACTTTCAGTGACAATGCACACTAAAATTCGTAAGTCTAGCTCAAATACTGAAAAGCGAACCACTTGGGATGAAAGCAACATGATTTCAAAATACAGAGTCTGTTGACAATGGTTAAAGACTTTACATTACACTGTGTGACCTATGGTTTATTTACCCTCCATGGGTTTTTTTTTTTTTAATCCCCATAACAGAAAAGGATTTTTACATTATAAAGTTATTTCCTTTTTAAAAAAGGAATTTTAAAAATTAATTTCTAGGTTTTCTAGGGTTAAGAAGTTGTAGGACAGGCTATAGAAAACATTGTGTCAGATAAGTGTGAGCCATCACACTGTACTTCAAAGAGTTCATAAATCATAAACATAAATGTCAGATGTGACTATCCCTAAAAACGAGGAATACTCCCTACCCTTCACTCTAACTTCTTCTGCCTTGTACTAAGTTTATTTTGCTGAAGGTCAATCAATATTTCGAATCTTCTTTCCATGGTAAGAGGAAAAGCAAAATTAGTCTATGCAAATTCAAGTTTTATGCATCCTGGTACTAAATGAAGTCCTGAGAAACCGGCTAAAAATGAATTTTACTAAAAATGTTCTGTGAGGTTTTTTCCCCCCTAGCTGTCAACACTTTCAAAATTCTGGCATTCTGAAAGCACGGATTCTCCTCCCAAGACAATGAAAATCCACAGTTAAGGAACAGACAACAGTTTTAACATACTCTCAAACAATCCTTGACTAATAGAAGACTTGATAAATTAACCATTTGTTGTACCAAAACTTTGCTTATATCTGCAGAAATCCTACCCTAAACTGTACCTTGTTTACATGGTCATCAGTACATTCTCAGGTATTCCTGTTACAAACAAAGCAAATTATATAGTCCTCTACCATATACCTCCTCCTATCCTTACTGAAAGGTTCTTTTTAAAAGCTAGGTAGGATATACTGCTATCAGAGATGACTAACACCTCTAGAAGCCTAGCCCTAACCTCTGTGACTCTGTTGTAAAAGGAGTCACCCAACAGATTCACTGAATGAATGCAAATGTAGCCGCTAATTTAAAGTTAAACCTCAGGAAAGTAAGACCCATACAAGGAAGTTTAAACAAATGTCTAATTGTACCATATTTTGGCATTTAGGAAATTGAAGCATTATTCATATCTTCATTTCTACCTTCTTCTTACTGTTATCTGTCACCAGCAAATTCAAACATAATTTCCCAAGAACTCATAATTTATCTGAAGACATTTTGTATAACTTCATTTCAAACATTCTAATACCAGGAGCGTGGAAAAATACCAGGATAAAAAAAGTTTTATTTGTCTCGTGCTCCTTCTCACAGGCAATGAAGGAACACATTACAGTCAGAAAGTTTTCTAGGGGAAATAATCAATAGTATATCATACAATGTCAGAGCCAGAAGGAGCCATAAAGGCTATCTAAGAAAGACTTTGCATGAAGACCATGTAATTACTTCATGCTTTGATGGACTGTCCACCCATCCAACTGAAAACACTTATGAATGAGAGATTTAAAAAATAAAAAGGAAAAAACTATAAGACAAAAATGGGCATGAAAATAAGATAACTATTTCCCCTGGCCAGAAAAGCAAAGCTGTGAAGTTAGAAATACACTAAACTCAAGGTTAAGAAGAAGGTAATGGAAAGTTCAGCTCCTGCAAAGTAAAGGAAACTAAAAGGGCTCACAGTGGGACAGGGATCAGAAGCCAGGTTTATAGCTTGAAAACAGGCACTATAGTGAGATTCCCGTGCTCATGAAGGGAGGCTGAAAAAATGCTACCAACAGCTGCCAGGAACAAGAACTTACATAGAACTGTTGAAGTAAAAGAAAATAGGCGAGGATTGCTAGCAAGATAATGGTCTACTGCTCCCAGCGAGATCCTCACAGAAGGCAGATGATTTCTGCATTTCCAACTGAGGTACCTGGTTCAGCTCATTGGAACTGGTTGGACAGTGGGTGCAGCCCATGGAAGGCGAGCTGAAGCAGGGTGGGGCGTCACTTTACCTGGGAAGTGCAAGGGGTCGGGGAATGTTTCCCCCTACCCAAGGGAAGCCATAAGGGATTGAGCCCGAGGAACTCTGGAACAGATACTGCGCTTGTCCCACAGTTTTCGCAACCTGCAGACCAGGAGATTCCCTCCAGCGCCTACCCCACCAGGGCCCTGGGTTTCAAGCACAAAACTGGGTGGCCATTTGGGCAGACACCAGTAGGAGTTCTTTTTTTCCATACCCCAGTGGCACCTGGAACACCAGCGAGACACAACCGTTCACTTCCCCTGGAAAGGGGTGCTGAAGCCAGGGAGCCAAGTGGTATGGCTCTGCAGGTCCCACCCCCACGGAGCCCACCAAACTAAGATCTACTGGCTTGAAATTCTCGCTGCCAGCACAGCAGCAGTCTGAGATCGACCTGGGACGCTTGAGCTTGGTGTGGGGAGGGGCATCCACCATTGCTGAGGCTTGAGTAGGCAGTTTTATGCTCACAGTGTAAACAAACCCAGTGGGAAGTTCAAACTGGGTGGAGCCCACTGCAGCTCAGCAAGGCTGCTGTGACCAGACTGCCAGATTTCCCTTCTCTGGACAGGGCATCTCTGAAAAAAAGGCAGCAGCCCCAGTCAGGGGTTTACAGATAAAACCCCCATTTCCCTGGGACACAGCACCTGGGGAAAGGGGCAACTGTGGGTGCAGCTTCAGTAGACTTAAACATCTCTGCCTGATGGCTCTGAAAAGAGCAGCGGACCTCCCAGCGCAGCGTTCAAGCTCTGCAAAGGGTCAGATTGCCTCTTCAAGTGGGTCCCTGACCCCCCTTCCTCCTGACTGGGAGACACCTCCCAGTAGGGGCCAACAGACACCTCATACAGGAGAGCTCTGGCTGGCGTCTGGCAGGTGCCGCTCTGGGACGAAGCTTCCAGAGCAAAGATTGGCAGCAATCTTTGATGTTCTGCAACCTCCGCTGATGATACCCAGGCAAACAGGGTCAGGCATCGACCTCCAGCAAACTCCAGCAGACCTGCAGCAGAGAGGCCTGTCAGAAGGAAAACTAAGAAAGCAATAGCATGTCCACTCAAAGATCCCATCCGAAGGTCACCAACATCAAAGACCAAAGGTACATAAATCCACAAAGATGGGGAGAAACCAGCGCAAAAAGGCTGAAAATTCCAAAAGCCAGAATACCTCTTATCCTCCAAAGGATCACAACTCCTCACCAGCAAGGGAACAAAATTGGACGGAGAACAAGTTTGACAAATAGACAGAAGCAGGCTTCAGAAGGTGGGTAATAACAAACACCTCCGAGCTAAAGGAGCATGTTCTAATCCAATGCAAGGAAGCTAAGAACCTTGAAAAAACGTTAGATGAATTGCTAACTAGAATAACCAGTGTAGAGGAGAACATAAATGACCTGATGGAGCTGAAAAACACAGCACGAGAACTTCATGAAGCATACACACGTTTCAATAGCCAAATTGATCAAGAGGAAGAAAGGATATCAGTGATTGAAGATAAATTTAATGAAATAAAGAGAGAAGACAAGATTACAGAAAAAAGAATAAAAAGGATGAACAAAGCCTCCAAGAAACATGGGACTATGTGAAAAGACAAAATCTACGTTTCATCAGTGTACCTGAAAGTGAGGAGGAGAATGGAACCAAGTTGGAAAACACTCTTCAGGGTATTATCCAGGAGAACTTCCCCAACCTAGCAAGACAAGCCAACATTCAAATCCAGGAAATACAGAGACCACCGCAAAGGTACTCCTCGAGAAGAGTAACCCCAAGACACATAATCATCAGATTCACCAAAGTTGAAATAAAGGAAAAAACATAAAGGGCAGCCAGAGAGAAAGGTCAGGTTACCCACAAACGGAAGCCCATTGGACTAACAGTGCATCTCTTGGCAGAAACCCTACAAACCAGAAGAGAGTGGGGGCCAATATTCAACATTCTTAAAGAAAAGAATTTTCAACCCAGAATTTCATATCCAGCCAAACTAAGCTTCATAAGCAAAGGAGAAATAAAATCCTTTACAGATAAGCAAATGCTGAGAGATTTCATCACCACCAGGCCTGCCTTACAAGAGCTCCTGAAGGAAGCACTAAACATGGAAAGGAACAACCGGTACCAGTCACTGCAAAAACATACCAAATTGTAAAGAACATCAACACTATGAAGAAACTGCGTCAATTAATGGTCAAAACAACCAGCTAGCATCATAATGACAGGATCAAATTCACACATAACAACATTAACCTTAAATGCAAATGGGCTAATTGCCCCAATTAAAAGACACAGACTGGCAAATTGGATAAAGAGTCAAGACCCATCAGTGTGCCGTATTCAGGAGACCCATCTCATGTGCAAAGACACACACAGGCTCAAAATAAAGGGATGGAGGAATATTTACCAAGCAAATGGAAAGCAAAAAAAGCAGGAGTTGCAATCCTAGTCTCTGATAAAACAGACTTTAAACCAACAAAGATCAAAAGAGACAAAGAATAGTATTACATAATGATAAAACGATCAATGCAGCAAGAAGAACTAACTATCCTAAATATATATGCAGTCAATACAGGAGCACTCAGATTCATAAAGCAAGTTCTTAGAGACCTACAAAGAGACTTAGACTCCCACACAATAATAGTGGGAGACTTTAACACCCCACTGTCAATATTACACAGATTAAGGAGACAGAAAATTAATAAGGATATTCAAGACTTGAACTCAGCTCTGGACCAAGCAGACCTAATAGGCATCTACCGAACTCTCCACCCCAAATCAACAGAATATACATTCTTCTCAGCACCACATCATACTTACTCTAAAATTGACCACATAATTGAAAGTAAAATACTCCTCAGCAAATGCAAAAGAATGGAAATCGTAACAGTCTCTCAGACTACAGTGCAATCAAACTAGAATTCAGGATTAAGAAACTGACTCAAAACTGCATAACTACATGGAAATTGAACAACCTGCTCCTAAATGATTACTCAGTAAATAACGAAATGAAGGCAGAAATAAAGATGTTCTTTGAAACCAATGCGAACAAAGACACAATGTACCAGAATCTCTGGGACACATTTACAGTAGTGTGTAGAGGGAAATTTATAGCACTAAATGCCCACAAGAGAAAGCAGGAAAGATCTAAAATTGATACCCTAACATCAAAACTAAAAGAACTAGAGAACCAACAGCAAACAAATTCAAAATCTAGCAGAAGACAAGAAATAACTAAGATCAGAGCAGAACTGAAGGAGACAGAGACACGAAAAACCCTTCAGAAAAAAATCAATGAATTCAGGAGAAGTTTTTTTGAGAAGATCAACAAAATAGACAGACTGCCTGCCAGACTAATAAAGAAGAAAAGAGAGAAGAATCAAATAGATGCAATAAAAAATGATGTAAGGGATATCACTGATCCCACAGAAACACAAACTACCATCAGAGAATACTATAAATACCTGTATGCAAATAAACTAGAAAATCTAGAAGAAATGGATAAAGTCCTGGACACATATACCGTCTCAAGTCTAAACCAGAAAGAAGTCGAATCCCTGAATAAACCAATAACAAGTTCTGAATTTGAGGCAGTAATTAATAGCCTACCAACCAAAAAGAGTCCAGGACCAGATGGATTCACAGCCAAATTCTACCAGGGGTACAAAGATGAGCTGGTACCATTCCTTCTGAAACTATTCGAAACAACAGAAAAAGAGGGAATCTTCCTAACTCATTTTATGAGGGCAGCATCATCCTGATACCAAAGCGTGGCAGAGAGACAACAAAAAAAGAAAATTTCAGGCCAATATCCCTGATGAACATCAATGCGAAAATCCTCAATAAAATGCTGGATTTCAGCAGCACATCAAAAATCTTATCCTCCATGATCAAGTCGGCTTCATACCTGGGATGTAAGGCTGGTTCAACACATGCAAATCAATAAACATAATCCATCACATAAACAGAATCAATCACAAAAAAACACATGATTATCTCATTAGATGCAGAAAAGGCCTTTGACAAAATTCAACAGTGCTTCATGCTAAAAACTCTCAATAAACTGGGTATTGATGGAATGTATCTCAAAATAATAAGAGCTATTTATGACAAACCCACAGCCAATATCATACTGAATGGGCAAAAACTGGAAACATTCCCTTTGAAAACCGGCACAAAACAAGGATGCCCTCTCTCACCACTCCTATTTAACATAGTATTGGAAGTTCTGGCCAGGGCAATCAGGAAAGAGAAATAAAAGGTATTCAAATAGGAAAAGAGGACGTCAAATTGTCTCTGTTTGCAGATGACATGCTTGTATATTTAGAAAACCCCATCATCTCAGTCCAAAATCTCCTTAAGCTAGTAGTAAGCAACTTCAGCAAAGTCTCAGGATCCAAAAAATCAATGTGCAAAAATCACAAGCATTCCTATATACCAATAACAGACAGAGAGAAAAACCGTGAGTGAACTCCCATTCACAATTGCTACAAAGAGAATAAAATACCTAGGAATCCAACTTAAAGGGATGTGAAGGACCTCTTCAAGGAGAACTATAAACCACTACACAAGGAAATAAGAGAGGACACAAACAAATAGAAAAGTATTCCATGCGCATGGATAGGAAGAATCAGTATCATGAAAATGGCCATACCACCCAAAGTAATTTATAGATTCAATGCTATCCCCATCAAGCTACCACCGACTTTCGTCACAGAATTGGAAAAAAACTACTTTAATGTTCGTATGGAACCAAAAAAGAGCCCACAATGCCAAAACAATCCTAGGCAAGAAGAACAAAGCTGGAGGTATCACGCTACCTGACTTCAAACTATACTACAAGGTTACAGTAATCAAAACAGCATGGTACTGGCACCAAAACAGATAATATAGACCAATGGAACAGAACCGAAGCCTCAGAAATAACACCACACATCTACAATCAACTGATCTTTGACAAACCTGAGACAAACAAGCAATGGGGAAAAGATTCCCTATTTAATAAATGTTGTTGGGAAAACTGGCTAGCCATATGCAGAAAACAGAAACTGGATCTCTTCCTTACACCTTATAGAAAAATCAACTCAAGATGGATCAAAGACTTAAACATAAGACCTAGGACCATAAAAATCCTAGAAGAAAACCTAGGCAATACCATTCAGGACATAGGCATGGGCAAAGACTTCATGTCTAAAACACCAAAAGTAATGGCAACAAAAGCCAAAACTGACAAATGGGATCTAATTAAACTAAAGAGCTTTTGCACAGCAAAAGAAACTACCATCAGAGTGAACAGGCAACCTACAGAATGGGAGAAAATTTTTGCAATCTATCTGTCTGACAAAGGGCTAATATCCAGAATCTACAAAGAACCTAAACAAATTTACAAGAAAAAAAAAAACCCCATCAAAAAGTGGGCCAAAGATATGAACAGACACTTCTCAAAAGAAGACATTTATGCAGCCAACAGACATATGAAAAAATGCTCATCATCACTGGTCATTAGAGAAATGCAAATCAAAACCACAATGAGATATCATCTCACGCCAGTTAGAATTGTGATCATTAAAAAGTCAGGAAACAACAGATACTGGAGAAGATGTGGAGAAATAGGAACCCTTTTACACTGTTGGTGGGAGTGTAAATTAGTTCAACCATTGTGAAGACAGTGGGGTGATTCCTCAAGGATCTAGAACCAGAAATATCATTTCACCCAGAGATCCCATTACCAGGTATATACCCAAAGGATTATAAACCATTCTACTATAAAGACACATGCACACGTATGTTTATTGCGACACTACTCACAATAGCAAAGACTTGGAACCAACCCAAATGTCTATCAATAAGACTGGATAAAGAAAATGTGGCACATATACACCATGGAATACCATGCAGCCATAAAAAAAGGCGGGAGGGAGGGAGGGAGGAAGGGAGGGAGGGAGGGAGGGAGGAAGGGAGGAAGGGAGGAAGGGAGGAAGGGAGGAAGGAAGGAAGGAAGGAAGGAAGGAAGGAAGGAAGGAAGGAAAGATGCATGCCCTTAAATATGCATGCCCTTAAATTGAATAAAAAACAACTGAACTTCCCCCACTGGTTCAGTGGTAGGTCTGCCATATCCCCAATATCATGGTGTTCAAGACGCCTGAAGCATTGTTATGAGACCTGGTTCTACGTTAAAGACTTAGGACCTGAAAAGAGACAGGTGCAAAACCATCAGACAGAGAAGGATAAGCATAGAGAAAATGAGCGGAATGAAAAAAAAAAAAAAAAAAACTCTACCTCTCAAAATGAGTCTTTAAACCAATATTCTAGCAATTGAAATACAAAATCATTTCACATGAAATCATTTAGAACAGTCTTACAAGGACCTTTATGAGGTACCTGTATTAGTCCATTTTCACACTGCTGACAAAGACATACCCAAGACTGGGTAATTTATAAAGAAAAAGAGGTTTAACAGACTGTCAGTTCCACATGGCCGGGGAGGCCTCACAACCATGGCAGAAGGTTAAAGGCATGTCTTACATGGTGGCAGACACAAGAGAATGAGAACCAAGTGAAAGGGGTTTCACCTTATAAAACCATCAGATGTTGTGAGACTTACTACCACGAGAACAGTATGGAAGAAACTGCCCCGATGATTCAGTTAACTCCTACCGGGTCCCTTGCACAACACATGGGAATTATGGGAACTACAATTCAAGATGAGATTTGCATGGGGACACAGGCAAACCATATCAGTACCCAAAATAAATGAATGAAGAAATAATTTCTTCTTTAAAAATATGCTATTATGCATATGTTCTCGCTTGTGAGTGGGAAGTTGATCAATGAAAACACATGGTGGGGGAACAACACACACTGAACACCTAGGTGGTGGAGGGCGTGGGGGGCCACAGAGGAAGAGCATCAGGAAGAATAACTAATGGATGCTGAGCTTAATACCTGGGTGATCTGTGCAGTAAACCACCATGGCACACAGAATTTACCTATGTAACAAATCTGCACATCTTGCATATATACCCCTGAACTTAAAAAAAAAGTTGAGAAAAAAAAAAGTTGTAAGTTATTAAGAAAACACAACCTGAACTAAAATTAGATTCCTGTATATATGTTTGGTTTAAAGCTTTATCAGTTTTTATACAGTCAACAAAATTAACAATTGGAACACACATTTGGTACAGATGGAGTTAATGATACATACAACTCTTACAAAGACTTCAGGCCAGGTGCACTGGCTCATGCCTGTAATCCCAACACTTGGAGAGGCGGAGGCAACAGGACTGCTTGGGCTCAGGAGTTCAAAACCAGCCTGGGCAACATAGTGAGACCTCATCTCTACAAAAAATACAAAAAGGGGGGGGGGCGGGGCAGGATGGCCGAATAGGAACAGCTCCAGTCTCCAGCTCCCAGCACGAGCAACACAGAAGACAGGTGATTTCTGCATTTTCAACTGAGGTACTGGGTTTATCTCACTAGGGAGTGCCAGACAACCAGTGCTGGTCAGCTGTTGCAGCCCGACCAGCGAGAGCTGAAGCAGGGCGAGGCATCGCCTCACCTGGGAAGCGCAAGGGAGAAGGGAATCCCTTTTCCTAGCCAGGGGAACTGAGACACACAACACCTGGAAAATCGGGTAACTCCCAGCCCAATACTGTGCTTTAAGCAAACGGGCACACCAGTAGATTATATCCCACACCTGGCCGGGAGGGTCCCACGACCACGGAGCCTTCCTCATTGCTAGCACAGCAGTCTGCGATCTAACTGCAAGGCAGCAGCGAGGCTGGGGGAGGGGCACCCGCCATTGCTGAGGCTTAAGTAGGTAAACAAAGCCATGGGAAAATTGAACTGGGAGGAGCTCACAGCAGCTCAAGGAGGCATGCCAGTCTCTACAGACTCCACCTCTGGGGACAGGGCACAGCTAGACAACAACAACAACAACAACAACAAAAACCAGCAGAAACCTCTGCAGACGCAAATGACTCTGTCTGACAGCATTGAAGAGAGCAGTGGATCTCCGAACACGGAAGTTGAGATCTGAGAATGGACGGACTGCCTGCTCAAGTGGGTCCCTGACCCCTGAGTAGCCCAACTGGGAGACATCCTCCACTACGGGCAGACCGACACCCTACACCTCACATGGTGGAGTACACCCCTGAGAGGAAGCTTCCAAAGCAAGAATCAGACAGGTACACTTGCTGTTCAGCAGTATTCTATCTTCTGCAGCCTCTGCTGCTGATACCCAGGCAAACAGGGTCTGGAGTGGACCTCAAGCAATCTCCAACAAACCTACAGCTGAGGGTCCTGACTGTTAGAAGGAAAACTAACAAACAGGAAGGACACCCACACCAAAACCCCATCAGTACGTCACCATCATCAAAGACCAGAGGCAGATAAAACAACAAAGATGGGGAAAAAGCAGGGCAGAAAAGCTGGAAATTCAAAAAATAAGAGCGCATCTCCCCCTCCAAAGGAATGCAGGTCATCGCCAGCAACGGATCAAAGCTGGACGGAGAATGACTTTGACGAGTTGAGAGAAGAAGGCTTCAGTCCATCAAACTTCTCAGAGCTAAAGGAGGAATTACGTACTCAGCGCAAAGAAACTAAAAATCTTGAAAAAAGAGTGGAAGAATTGATAACCAGAATAATTAATGCAGAGAACACCATAAACGAACTGACAGAGATGAAAACGACGACACAGGGAATACGTGACAAATGCACAAGCTTCAGTAACTGACTCTATCAACTGGAAGAAAGAGTATCAGCGATTGAGGAGCAAATGAATGAAATGAAGCGAGAAGAGAAGTCTGAAGAAAAAAGAAGAAAAGGAAATGAACAAAGCCTGCAAGAAGTATGGGATTATGTAAAAAGACCAAATCTACGTCTGATTGGGGTGCCTGAAAGTGAGGGAGAAAATGGAACCAAGTTGGAAAACACTCTTCAGGATATCATCCAGGAGAACTTCCCCAACCTAGTAGGGCAGGCCAACATTCAAATTCAGGAAATACAGAGAACGCCACAAAGATACCCCTCGAGAAAAGCAACTCCAAGACACATAATTGTCAGATTCACCAAAGTTGAAATGAGGGAAAAAATCTTAAGGGCAGCCAGAGAGAAAGGTCGGGTTACTCACAAAGGGAAGCCCATCAGACTAACAGCAGATCTCTCGGCAGAAACTCTACAAGCCAGAAGAGAGTGGGGGCCAATATTCAACATTCTTAAAGAAAAGAATTTTCAATCCAGAATTTCATATCCAGCCAAACTAAGTTTCACAAGTGAAGGAGAAATAAAATCCTTTACAGATAAGCAAATGCTTAGAGATTATGTCACCACCAGGCCTGCCTTACAAGAGACCCTGAAGGAAGCACTAAACATGGAAAGGAACAACCGGTACCAGACATTGCAAAAACATGCCAAAATGTAAAGACCATCAAGGCTAGGAAGAAACTACATCAACTAACGAGCAAAATAACCAGTTAATATCATAATGGCAGGATCAAGTTCACACATAAAAATATTAACCTTAAATGTTAATGGACTAAATGCTCCAATTAGAAGACACAGACTGGCAAACTGGATAAAGAGTCAAGACCCATCAGTCTGCTGTATTCAGGAGACCCATCTCACATGCAGAGACATACATAGGCTCAAAATAAAGGGATGGAGGAAGATCTACCAAGCAAATGGAGAACAAAAAAAAGCAGGGGTTGCAATCCTAGTCTCTGATAAAACAGACTTTAAACCATCAAAGATCAAAAGAGGCAAAGGAGGCCATTACATAATGGTAAAGGGATCAATTCAACAGGAACAGCTAACTATCCTAAATATATATGCACCCAATACAGGAGCACCCAGATTCATAAAGCAAGTCCTTAGAGACTTACAAAGAGACTTAGACTCCCATACAATAATAATGGGAGAGACTTCAACACTCCACTGTCAACATTAGACAGATCAACAGGACAGAAAGTTAACAAAGATATCCAGGAATTGAACTCATCTCTGCACCAAGCAGACCTAATAGACATCTACAGAACTCTCCACGCCAAATCAACAGAATATACATTCTTCTCAGCACCACATCACACTTATTCCAAAATTGAGCACATAATTGGAAGTAAAGCACTCCTCAGCAAATGTACAAGAACAGAAATTATAACAAACTGTCTCTCAGACCATAGTGCAATCAAACTAGAACTCAGGACTAAGAAACTCAATCAAAACCGCTCAACTACATGGAAACTGAATAACCTGCTCCTGAATGACTACTGGGTACATAACGAAATGAAGGCAGAAATAAAGATGTTCTTTGAAACCAATGAGAACAAAGATACAACATACCAGAATCTCTGGGACACATTTAAAGCAGTGTGTAGAGGGAAATTTATAGCACTAAATGCCCACAAGAGAAAGCTGGAAAGATCTAAAATCGACACTCTCACATCACAATTAAAAGAACTAGAGAAGCAAGAGCAAACACATTCGAAAGCTAGCAGAAGGCAAGAAATAACTAAGATCAAAGCAGAACTGAAGGAGATAGAGACACAAAAAACCCTCCAAAAAATCAATGAATCCAGGAGTTGGTTTTTTGAAAAGATCAACAAAATTGATAGACGACTAGCAAGACTAATAAAGAAGAAAGGAGAGAAGAATCAAATAGACGCAATAAAAAATGATAAAGGGGATATCACCACCATCCCCACAGAAATACAAACTACCATCAGAGAATACTATAAACACTTCTACGCTAATCAACTAGAAAATCTAGAAGAGATGGATAATTTCCTGGACACTTACACTCTCCCAAGACTAAATCAGGAAGAAGTTGAATCCCTGAATAGACCAATAGCAGGCTCTGAAATTGAGGCAATAATTAATAGCCTACCAACAAAAAAAAGTCCAGGACCAGATGGATTCACAGCTGAATTCTACCAGAGGTACAAGGAGGAGCTGGTACCATTCCTTCTGAAACTATTCCAATCAATAGAAAAAGAGGGAATCCTCCCTAACTCATTTTATGAGGCCAGCATCATCCTGATACCAAAGCCTGGCAGAGACACAACAAAAAAAGAGAATTTTAGACCAATATCCTTGATGAACATCGATGCAAAAATCCTCAATAAAATACTGGCAAACGGGATCCAGCAGTATATCAAAAAGCTTATCCACCATGATCTAGTGGGCTTTATCCCTGGGATGCAAGGCTGGTTCAACATACACAAATCAATAAAAGTAATCCAGCATATAAACAGAACCAAAGACAAAAACCACATGATTATCTCAATAGACGCAGAAAAGGCCTTTGACAAAATTCAACAGCCCTTCATGCTAAAAACGCTCAGTAAATTCGGTATTGATGGAACGTATCTTAAAATAATAAGAGCTATTTATGACAAACCCACAGCCAATATCATACTGAATGGGCAAAAACTGGAAAAGTTCCCTCTGAAAACTGGCACAAGACAGGGATGCCCTCTCTCACCACTCCTATTCAACAT
Organism: Trachypithecus francoisi; assembly: GCF_009764315.1. Taxonomy (NCBI): domain Eukaryota; kingdom Metazoa; phylum Chordata; class Mammalia; order Primates; family Cercopithecidae; genus Trachypithecus; species Trachypithecus francoisi. The sequence continues at coordinate 63,840,444 of NW_022681473.1, forward strand.
AGTGTGGAAGTTCTGGCTAGGGCAATTAGGCAAGAGAAAGAAATCAAGGGTATTCAGTTAGGAAAAGAAGAAGTCAAATTGTCCCTGTTTGCAGATGACATGATTGTATATTTAGAAAACCCCATCATCTCAGCCCAAAATCTCCTTAAGCTGATAAGCAACTTCAGCAAAGTCTCAGGATACAAAATTAATGTGCAAAAATCACAAGCATTCTTATACACCAGTAACAGATAAACAGAGAGCCAAATCATGAATGAACTTCCATTCACAATTGCTTCAAAGAGAATCAAATACCTAGGAATCCAATTTACAAGGGATGTAAAGGACCTCTTCAAGGAGAACTATAAACCACTGCTCAGTGAAATAAAAGAGGACATAAACAGATGAAAGAACATACCATGCTCATGGGATAGGAAGAATCAATGTCGTGAAAATGGCCACACTGCCCAAGGTAATTTATAGATTCAAGGCCATCCCCATCAAGCTACCAATGAGTTTCTTCACAGAATTGGAAAAAACTGCTTTAAAGTTCATATGGAACCAAAAAAGAGCCCGCATTGCCAAGACAATCCTGAGTCAAAAGAACAGAGCTGGAGGCATCACCATACCTGACTTCAAACTATACTACAAGGCTACAGTAACCAAAACAGCATGGTACTGGTACCACAACAGAGATATAGACCAATGGAACAGAACAGAGTCCTCAGAAATAATACCACACATCTACAGCCATCTGATCTTTGACAAACCTGAGAAAAACAAGAAATGGGGAAAGGATTCCCTATTTAATACATGGTGCTGGGAAAATTGGCTAGCCATAAGTAGAAAGTTGAAACTGGATCCTTTCCTTACTCCTTATACGAAGATTAATTCAAGATGGATTAGAGACTTAAATGTTAGACCTAATATCATAAAAACTCTAGAAGAAAACCTAGGCAATACCCTTCAGGACATAGGCATGGGCAAGGACTTCATGTCTAAAACACCAAAAGCAACGGCAACAAAAGCCAAAATTGACAAATGGGATCTAATTAAACTAAAGAGCTTCTTCTGCACAGCAAAAGAAACTACCATCAGAGTGAACAGGCAACCTACAGAATGGGAGAAAATTTTTGCAATCTACTCATCAGACAAAGGGCTAATATCCAGAACCTACAAAGAACTCAAACAACTTTACAAGAAAAAAACAACCCCATCAAAAAGTGGGCAAGGGATATGAACAGACATTTCTCAAAAGAAGACATTCATACAGCCAACAGACACATGAGAAAATGTTCGTCATCACTGGCCATCAGAGAAATGCAAATCAAAACCACAATGAGGTACCATCTCACACCAGTTACAATGGCAATCATTAAAAAGTCAGGAAACAACAGGTGTTGGAGAGAATGTGGAGAAATAGGAACACTTTTACACTGTTGGTGGGATTGTAAACTAGTTCAACCATTATGGAAAACAGTATGGCGATTCCTCAAGGACCTAGAACTAGAAGTACCATATGACCCAGCCATCCCATTACTGGGTATATACCCAAAGGATTATAAATCATGCTGCTATAAAGACACATCCATACGTATGTTTATTGCGGTACTATTCACAATAGCAAAGACTTGGAGTCAACCCAAATGTCCATCAGTGACAGACTAGATTAAAAAAATGTGGCACATATACACCATGGAATACTATGCAGCCATGAAAAATGATGAGTTTGTGTCCTTTGTATGGACATGGATGCAGCTGGAAACCATCATTCTCAGCAAACTATTGCAAGAACAGAAAACCAAACGCCACATGTTCTCACTCATAGGTGGGAACCGAACAATGAGATCACTTGGACTCGGGAAGGGGAACACCATACACCGGGCCTATCACAGCGAGGGGGGAGGGGGAAGGGGGAGGGAGGAGGGATTGCGTTGGGAGTTATACCTGATGTAAATGACGAGTTGATGGGTGCTGACGAGTTGATGGGTGCAGCACACCAACATGGCACAAGTATAAATATGTAACAAACCTGCACGTTATGCACATGTACCCTAGAACTTAAAGTATATTTTAAAAAAAAAAGTTAAAAAAAAAAACAAAGGTTTTTTTTTTTTTTTTTATTATACTTTAAGTTCTAGGGTACATGTGCATGACGTTTATATCATGTATAACTCCCCAATGCAATCCCTCCCTCCTCCCCCCTCCCCATGATAGGCCCCAGTGTGTGATGTTCCCCTTCCCGAGTCCAAGTGATCTCATTGTTCAGTTCCCACCTATGAGTGAGAACATGCGGTGTTTGGTTTTCTCTTCTTGTGATAGTTTGCTAAGAATGATGGTTTCCAGCTGCATCCATGTCCCTACAAAGGACGCAAACTCATCCTTTTTGATGGCTGCATAGTATTCCATGGTGTATATGTGCCACATTTTCTTAATCCAGTCTGTCACAGATGGACATTTGGGTTGATTCCAAGTCTTTGCTATTGTGAATAGTGCCGCAATAAACAAACGTGTGCATGTGTCTTTGTAGTAGAGTAATTTATAATCCTTTGGGTATATACCCAGTAGTGGGATGGCTGGGTCATATGGTACATCTAGTTCTAGATCCTTGAGGAATCGCCATACTGTTTTCCATAATGGTTGAACTAGTTTACAATCCCACCAACAGTGTAAAAGTGTTCCTATTTCTCCACATCCTCTCCAACACCTGTTGTTTCCTGACTTCTTAATGATTGCCATTCTAACTGGTGTGAGATGGTATCTCATTGTGGTTTTGATTTGCATTTCTCTGATGGCGAGTGATGATGAGCATTTTTTCATGTGTCTGTTGGCTGTATGGATGTCTTCTTTTGAGAAATGTCTGTTCATATCCTTTCCCCACTTTTTGATGGGGTTGTTTGCTTTTTTCTTGTATATTTGTTTGAGTTCTTGGTAGATTCTGGATATTAGCCCTTTGTCAGATGAGTAGGTTGCAAAAATTTTTTCCCATTCTGTAGGTTGCCTGTTCACTCTGATGGTAGTTTCTTTGGCTGTGCAAAAGCTCTTTAGTTTAATTAGATCCCATGTGTCAATTTTTGCTTTTGCTGCCGTTGCTTTTGGTGTTTTAGACATGAAGTCCTTGCCCATGCCTATGTCCTGAATGGTACTACCTAGATTTTCTTCTAGGGTTTTTATGGTATTAGGTCTAACATTTAAGTCTCTAATCCATCTTGAATTAATTTTCGTATAAGGGGTAAGGAAAGGATCCAGTTTCAGCTTTCTACTTATGGCTAGCCAATTTTCCCAGCACCATTTATTAAATAGGGAATCCTTTCCCCATTTCTTGTTTCTCTCAGGTTTGTCAAAGATCAGATGGCTGTAGCTGTGTGGTATTATTTCTGAGGACTCTGTTCTGTTCCATTGGTCTATATCTCTGTTGTGGTACCAGTACCATGCTGTTTTGGTTACTGTAGCCTTGTAGTATAGTTTGAAGTCAGGTACCGTGACGCCTCCAGCTTTGTCCTTTTGACTTAGGATTGTCTTGGCAATGCGGGCTCTTTTTTGGTTCCATATGAACTTTAAAGCCGTTTTTTCCAATTCTGTGAAGAAAGTCATTGGTAGCTTGATGGGGATGGCATTGAATCTATAAATCACTTGGGCAGTATGGCCATTTTCACGATATTGATTCTTCCTATCCATGAGCATGGTATGTTCTTCCATTTGTTTGTGTCCTCTTTGATTTCACTGAGCAGTGGTTTGTAGTTCTCCTTGAAGAGGTCCTTTACATCCCTTGTAAGCTGGATTCCTAGGTATTTGATTCTCTTTGAAGCAATTGTGAATGGAAGTTCATTCCTGATTTGGCTCTCTGCTTGTCTGTTACTGGTGTATAAGAATGCTTGTGATTTTTGCACATTAATTTTGTATCCTGAGACTTTGCTGAAGTTGCTTATCAGCTTAAGCAGATTTTGGGCTGAGACGATGGGGTTTTCTAAATATACAATCATGTCATCTGCAAACAGGGACAATTTGACTTCTTCTTTTCCTAACTGGATACCCTTGATTTCTTTCTCTTGCCTGATTGCCCTAGCCAGAACTTCCAACACTATGTTGAATAGGAGTGGTGAGAGAGGGCATCCCTGTCTTGTGCCAGTTTTCAAAGGGAATTTTTCCAGTTTTTGCCCATTCAGTATGATATTAGCTGTGGGTTTGTCATAAATAGCTCTTATTATTTTGAGGTACGTTCCATCAATACCAAATTTATTGAGCGTTTTTAGCATAAAGGGCTGTTGAATTTTGTCAAAAGCCTTTTCTGCATCTATTGAGATAATCGTGTGGTTCTTGTCTTTGGTTCTGTTTATATGCTGGATTACGTTTATTGATTTGCGAATGTTGAACCAGCCTTGCATCCCAGGGATGAAGCCCACTTGATCATGGTGGATAAGCTTTTTGATGTGCTGCTGAATCCGGTTTGCCAGTATTTTATTGAGGATTTTTGCATCGATGTTCATCAGGGATATTGGTCTAAAATTCTCTCTTTTTGTTGTGTCTCTGCCAGGCTTTGGTATCAGGATGATGTTGGCCTCATAAAAAGAGTTAGGGAGGATTCCCTCTATTTCTATTGATTGAAATAGTTTCAGAAGGAATGGTACCAGCTCCACCTAACAAAGGTTTTTTTAAAGGCATCTCTGTCTTAACCTCTCTATATCAGAGCCAGGCATGTGCCCGTAGTCCCAGCTACTTGGGAGGCTGAGGTAGGAGGATGGCTTAAGTAAAGAAGGTCAAGGCTGCAATGAGTCATGACTTCACCACTGCACTCTAGCTTGATGACAGAATAAAACCGTCAAAAAAAAAAAAAAAAAAAGCCAGGCATGGTAGCTCACACCTGTAATCCCAGAATTTTCGGAAGCCAAGGTGGGCAAATCACCTGAGGTCAGGAGTTTGAGGCCAGTCTGGCCAAAATGGTGAAAACCCATCTCTACTAAAAATACAAAAATTAACCAGGCATGGTGGCACGCGCCTGTAATCCCAGCCACTTGGGAGGCTGCAGCAGGAAAATCATTTGAACCCTGGAGGCAGAGGTTGCTGTGAGCAGAGATCACGCCACTGCACTCCAGCCTGACAGAGCAAAACTCTGTCTCAAAAATAAAAGACTACAAAATAAGTATCCAAAGAGAAATTTAAAAATAATTTATACTTTTAAAAGAATAAGAAATTACAAAAACACAAAGAACTGAAACAAAAACTGGTATAAGAACATACATACATACATATACGCATATCTAAAAAGAACTAATCAAAAATCCTAGAAGGAATATGATCACTAACAAAGCAATGGATAAGATAAAACCCTCAAACAGACACAGTTAAATAGACAATTGGTGAGTTGGAAGTTCAAACTGGTTAATTTATCCAGAAGATAGCACAAAGAGCAAAGAATTAAAAATACGTGAAAAAACCGAGAGACATGGAAAACGTATTAAGAGGACCCAAGATGTAACAATTAAAACTTTAAAAAGAGATAGATACAAAATAATGTTGAAAAAGCAGTATTTGCAGAAATAATGACCAAATTCTTTCCAGAACCGAAGAAAGGCAAGACATCCAGATTAACAAATGACAAATGACTCTGGGTACCAGCAAGGTAAACAAACATCTAGATTCATAATTGATATATTAGTCTCATTCCACAAAGAATCTAAATAACTTACCAGATTATATATAAAACAATAACATAAATATGTTAAAAAATAGAGTCACAGAAAATTACATAAAGTAATAGATCAAGACCAGGTAGAAAGTTAGAATGTACATATACGGGCTTGAATATTCAACTGAATCTCCAGGTGGCGAAAGTAAAAAGGGACAGTTATCAGTAACAAGAATTTCATTGTCCCAAGAAGAAAATATAGGGTAAACAAAGATGTTCCTAGCCTTCATATAATGGTCTATTAATGACATGGAAAGCAATCTCCAGAACAATATCCCTATAAGTGTAGCCTATTTCATAAGGCTATTTCTTACAAGCCTCTTACATGGCATAGGTCTTGTCTGCTCCTCAGTTTCATCTCATACCACTCTGTTTTACTGATAACATTCCAGCACTAAACAGCCTATATATCCCAACCTTCTCTTGACATCCCTAGCACCTAGCATCATGCCAGTCGTAAAAGTAGATACTTGATAAATGTCAGAGTTTTTTATTTTTTTATTTTTTTTGAGATAGAGTCTCGCTCTGTCACCCAGGCTAGAGTGCAGGGCATGACCTCGGCTCACTGCAACCTCCACCTCCTGGGTTCAAGCGATTCTCCTGCCTCAGCCTCCTGAGTAGCTAGGATTACAGGTGCCCACCACCATGTCTGTCTGATTTTTTTGTATTTTTAGTAGAGATGGGGTTTCACCATGCTGGCCAGGCTTATCTCAAACTCCTGGCCTCAAGAGATCTGCCCACCTCAGCCTCTCAAAGTGCTGGGATTACAGGGGTGAGCCACCATGCCCAGACTAAATGTCAAATTTAAAACAAAAAAACATGAAATTGAACAAGTTATTAAGTGAATGGTGACCTCAGAGAGTAATAGATCAAGACCAGGTAGGAAGTTAGAATGTACATATACAGTATTGAATGGTGACCTCAGAGAGTCACCATTCACTTAATAACTAACCAACACCTCAGTGGTCAGTTAAGTGAGGTTTAAGCATACCTCAGTAAAAGCAGTCTGCTGGGAGAGAAAAGAATGTGGTCTGAAAACTAAGAATTTAGTTTGATTCAGAAGTAAAACCTAGAACAATTAAAGCAGAAGTTGCAAACTGGCATCCTTCAGATGGGAAGGGCCTTCACACATGTTTTATTTGTCCTATAATACCATAAACAATTGGAAACACCTAAACAAAAACCTTTAAAGAGAAAAACGTTTTACATAAATGCCTCCTACAGTATTACTAAAAGATGGTCTACCAATTATTTTACTGGAACATTTTTGGAAGACACAGTCCCTTCCATTCTGGAGCTGCTCTAACTAGATAATACCTTTTGTCATCCTGATCTCTCTACTCCCTCTTCCTAGTTTTGCACTTCAGAGTTACAAAAAACTAGTCAAACTCAATTCACATGCATACTTATGAAATCTATAATGGAGGCTGTTGAAAATATGCAGTTTCTTCGACCATTTTCCCAAACAGCATCATTTCCAACCCCACCACCATCTTTGGTAATCTTCTTTTGGATGCACTTCAGACTGCCAATGTCTCTCTTAAAATGTGTCCAGGGCTGGGCGCGGCGGCTCACACCTGTAATCCCAGCACTTTGAGAGGCCGAGGCAGGCAGATCACGAAGTCGGGAGCTTGAGGCCATCCTGGCCAACATGGTGAAACCGTGTCTCTACTAAAAATACAAGAAAAAATTAGCTGGGCATGGTGGTGCGCGTCTGTAGTCCCAACTACTTGGGAGGCTGAGGCAGGAGAATCGTTTGAACCCGAGAGGCGGAGGTTGCAGTGAGCTGAGATCACATCACTGCACTTCAGCCTGGCGACAGAATGAGACTCCATCTCAAAAAAAAAAAAAAAAAGTGTCCAGTAGTAGATTATCTGAAGGGAGGGAAATGGATGGAGTGAAACAGGAAGACTCTAAGTTACTTGCCTTGGTGTCCACAATTGTAGAATAGAAATAACAGTAACTACTGTATCCCCCAAAGGTTACTGGGAAAACATAAATGAGTTAATCTATGTAAAGTGCTTAGAACAGTGTCTGACACACGATCTTAATACATGTTCTTTAACCCATAACACAGAGAAAGAGTCCACAGCATAAACTCATATAGAGAGGTTAAGACAGAGGTGCCTTTAAAAAATCATATTTTTTGATCAGTGGTCAGGGCAGGGGACTCAAACTCAACCAGTGGGACCAGGTAAACAACAAATGAGTGAAGACATATGCAGACTAATATATCCAGTATAAAAGGAGCCAAAATAAAAACAGGCATGTTCACACACAAAAGGTTCAAAGTCACAGATCTAGTTTGAATGCTCCCCTTTCTCCACCCCGTTTTATCCTGGCCTAACCACTAAATTCAAACATAGAAACAGTTTGGGGAGGATAATGGGGATCAGCATCAACAATGATTTCCTCTCAACACCTTTACAAGAAGTGCTACAGAACAGCCATGAAAAGGTGAAACTTACTAGCAAATCTATGTCCCCAAGAGCACTAACATTTAATTATAGCCACCATTTCTTCCTTCAATGAAGTTTTTAAGATCTTAAAAATCAAACTGTACCAACATTTTGAGAGAGGAATCCATCTGCTCTTCTTTCTATATGAATTTCTAAACACTGTTATAAGCTAAGGAAAAATAAAATAAAAATAATAAGATTTTAAAAAGTAATTTACGAAACAGGACACAGAAAATAATACTCAATTTTGCACTGGTGGACTTTCTATCGTGATAGTTATCCTGTCGCCTTATTTGTTCTATAGGAGAAGACTGGCAGAAAGAAAAGCTCCAAATATATTCACCATTAATCTCTAATAACATTAGACAGAAAGCTAACCACACGCAGCTAAATTAAGCTACATTTTTAAGATTCTAAGCAGATGAAATTCACCAAAAAAAGAACCTCCACCACATGCACATAACACTAACTTCTTATATAGTATGCCCAAGTCTTCATAATTTTATTTCTTAAAAGAATAAAAATAGCAACAAATTTTAGGTGCAACAGTATAAATACCACAGGGTATTTGCCAACGTGTCTATGTTTACTCTGTGTTTGTCCTTAAGCAAGGAGCCGCCCTTAAAGTCCACAATGTTTTCCTGCTCCTTCTCTCCAGCCACAGTAACCTTTTGTATCCTTCCTTCACTAGCAGCATTCTGCCAAAGACTACAGGAAGTACTTTAATACACAGAACTTGCCTGTAGCAATTTCAGTTTGAGTACTGCAAATGATTTTACCAACACCTCAGTGGTTAGCTAATTGCAGTCAGAAGCCAGACTTGATTTTTCCCTAATATTCAATGTTGCTCAGTTATTCTTATATGACTTCTGTTTTCACAGATACATTTGTTATTTGTAGAAACAGATATGCCATACATCTGTTACTTCTGGAGAATTACAAAGTGAACTTCACAAACCAAACTTAAAAATAAAACATTAATACTCTTGTAGGAAACTGAAACTGCCAAGCAACTTGAAAAACTTCACTGCTTGAATCCCTCCACTTATACAAGTAAGGTTTTGCAATATTATTTTATTTCTTTCTTCTAACATTGCCCTAAAGAGGTAATACAAGTTTACTTTCCATGTGCTTGAGGTAAAATTTTTCAAATTGCTGTCATACGATCAATCCCACTTTATTTCCTTCACAATATTTTTCTATTGGGACGGCTCACCTGTATGCTCTGTAAACCTCACAAATACTCAATCTTTTTAGTCAGTCAATCCTTTGCATAGAGGAAAACAACATACACCCCTCGTAATAATTCTATAAAATTAATCTTTTTCTATAAAAGTCATTCTTTTCCAGTTGGCCATAATGCCATATAAGTGGCTTTGAAGAGAAAGAAATTAATATATTTAACTGGAAGACCACATAAAATCAAAGAATAAAAACTCTATATATGCAAGGATTTTTTTTTCTTTTTTGAGCATTGCTATATCCACAGTCCCTAGAAGACTCGTTATTGTTAAGATGTCAGTTCCCCCTAAATTGACTTAAAGATTCAAACCAAGTCCAATCAAAATATCAGGCAGCATATGGGGGAAATTAACAAACTGATTATAAAATGTATAAGAAAATACAAAGACAAAATACAAAGACAATAGGATCTTAAACTAACAGATATCAAGATTTATTGTTATAAAGACACAGTACTTAAAACAGTGTGGTACTGGGAAAAAAATATTTCAAAGATAGGTCAGTAGACTAGAATAAAAAGTCCAGAAACAGACTTACATACACAGTTAACTAATGTGCCACAAAATATCACTTCAATACAGTGCTGGAGTGCAGTCAGGGGAAATAAACTTTTCTATCCATATAGAAAAATAAACTTTTCTATCCATATAGAAAAATAAACTTTTCTATATGGATTTTCTGTTGAGGAAGCATAAAATATGCTTGCAAGACTACATAAAGTCATAGAATAAAACTCTGTATGTGCAAGGACTTATGTGTGCAAGTATAAAATATGTGCAAGCATATGTGCAAGCATGAAATATGCTTCCTCAACTGAATATCCATATAGAAAATGAAATCCTCACCCCAATACAATGCCACATATGAAAATTTACTTCAGAAAGACCATAGAACTAAATGTGAAATATTAAACAATAAAAATTTCAGAACATTGTGTAACACACCTTAGGGTGGACTTTAGGATAGCAATATATCCTTACGTAGGACATAAAGAGAGCACTGAATATAAAAGAAAAAAATGTATTTCCTTAAAATTAAAAACTCGTTTTCATCAAAAGAAACCATTAACAGATAAAAAGCTACCAAACAAAACATTTCCACATGAAATTACAGAGGTATCTGTAACACACACATCTGACACAGGAGTCAAATTTGGAAAGTACAGAGATAGTACAAACTGGCCAGGCACAGTGGCTCATGCCTGTAATCCCAGCACTTTGGGAGGCTGAGGTAGGAAGATCACCTGAGCTCAGGAGTTCAAGGTTGTAGTGAACTAGGATCACGCCACTGCACTCCAGCCTAGGTGACAGAGTGAGACCCTGTCCCAAGGATGGACGGACGGACAGTGGGGAGGGAGGGAGGCAGGGAAAGAAAGACCATAAATCAGTAAGAGAAAAGCCAACAAGAGACTTTAATAGGCACTTAATAACACAAAATATTTAAATGCCCAGTCAAGATATGAAAAGTTCCTCTACTTCATTAATCATCAGGAAAGTGTAAATCAAACCTACAATTCTTTACCATCATATATTCACGAGAAAGGCTAAAACGAAAACCACAGACAAAACCAAGTGCAGGTGAGGATTTAAAGCAATAACAACTCTCATTCACTGCTCACAGGATTGTAAATTGTAATAATTACCTTAGAAAACCATTTCATGGTATTTCCTAAAGCTGAACAACACATAACCTATGACACAACAATTCCATTCCTTAGGTAAATACCCAATAGAACACATTCATATAGTCACCAAAAGATACATATAAGAATGCTCACAGTGGCACTATTCATAATGATTGATTATAGCCACTATGATTGTTATAATCAGAAACAACAGACAATGACAGGTATTAGCTAGGACATTACTAGAACTAGAACCTTCATGCATTGCAAAACGAGAATGCAAACACAATGCAAAGGGGTAATACAAAATGATACAGTCGATTTGGAAAATAGTTTGATCATTTGTTAAAAAGTTAAACATAGTGGGAGGCCAAGGAGGACGGATCACTTGAGGTCAGGAGTTCAAGACCAGCCTGACCAACATAGTGAAACCTAACTCTACTAAAAATACAAAAATTAGCTGGGAGTGGTGGTGCATGCCTAAAATCCCAGCTACTCAGGAGACTGAGGCATGAGAATCTCTTGAACCCAGGGGGCAGAGTTTGCAGTGAGCCAAGATTACACCACTGACAAGACTGTCTCAAAAAATAATAATAAATAAAATCAACAAAGAAAAAGTTGTTAAACATGGGGGCCAGGCATGGTGGCTCACACCTGTAATCCCATCACAATGGGAGGCCGAGGTGGGCGGATCGCTTGAGTCCAGGAGTTCCAGACCAGCCTGGGCAACATGGCAAAACCTCATCTCTACCAAAAATACAAAAATTAGCCACGCATGGTGGTGCACACCTGTAGTCCCAGCTACTTGGGAGCCTGGCACAGGAGAATCACCTGAGCCCAGGGAGGTCAAGGCTGCAGTGAGCCATGATCACACCACTTTACTCCAGCCTGGGCAACAGAGTGAGAACCCATCTCAAAAACAAACAAAAAAATGTTAAACATAAAATCACCAAATGACCTGAAAATTCTACTCTTAGTACATACCCAAGAAATATGAAAACATGTCTAAATAAAGACTAGAATATGAAATATGAAAACATGTCTAAATAAAGACTAATATGGTTATTAGGCAGCATTATACCTAACCAAATTTGAAACATGGGAAAATGGGAAGCAATCTAATGTTCACCAGTTGGTGAATGGATAAACAAAATGTTATATATCCGTGCCAAGAAACACTAGTCACCAATAAAAAGGAATAAATTAATGATGCAAGGTAAAACATGTAAGAACCTCAAAAAAATTTGCTAAGTGAAAGAAGACAGACAAGGAAAGAGACATACCATATGATTACATTTGTATGGTATGTCCAGAAGAGGCAATTTTATAGGACATAAAGCTGATGGTTACCTTGGGCTCAGGATAAAAGTAGAGACCGGCTTCAAATAGGCACAGGAAATGAACTGGAATAATGGCAATGTTCTAAAACTGAATTGTGCTGATTATGGCATAACTGTATGTTTGCTAAAAATCACTTAATTACATACTTAAGATAGATGAAGCATTAATGGTACGTAAATTAAAAGTATACGTAAAATTTTTTCTTTTTTTTTTTTTCTGAGACGGAGTCTCGCTCTGTCGCCCAGGCTGGAGTGCAGTGGCGCAATCTCGGCTCACTGCAAGCTCCACCTCCCGGGTTCACGCCATTCTCCTGCCTCAGCCTCCCAAGTAGCTGGGACTACAGGCGCCTGCCACCACACCTGGCTGATTTTTTGTATTTTTAGTAGAGACAGGGTTTCACTGTGTTAGCCAAGATGGTCTCGATCTCCTGACCTCATGATCCGCCCACCTCGGCCTCCCAAAAGTATTTTTTAAAGTAACCAGCAAGGGATAGCAGGTGGGAAGCTATAAATGAAACAAATTTCATAATGTACTGATACTAGTAGAAGCTGGGTGGTAGCTAATAAGAGTTTGTTATGTTAGGCCCTGTGCAGTGGCTCACACCTGTAATCCCAGCACTTTGGGAGGCCGAGGCGGGCGGATCACCAGGTCAGGAGATCGAGATCATCCTGGCTAACACAGTGAAACCCCATCTCTACTAAAAATACAAAAAATTAGTCGGGCATGGTGGTGGGCACCTGTAGTCCCAGCTACTTGGGAGGCTGAGGCAGGAGAATGGCGTGAACCTGGGAGGCGGAGCTTACAGTGAGCCAAGATCGTGCCACTGCACTCCAGCCTGGGCAACAGAGCAAGACTCTGTCTCAAAAAAAAAAAAAAAGAGTTTGTTCTGCTGATTCCTTCTACTGTCACGTGTTTGAAAACTTTAATAATATTTCTTTAAAAATTAAGAAAACCCAATTTTTAAAAAAATCAATAAAATATTTGAATAAACACCTCACCACAGACTATATACAGATGGCAAATAAACACATGAAAATGATGCTTAGCATCATTAGATATTGGGTAAATACAAATTAAAACCACAATAAATGCTATTACACATCTACCATAATATCAAAAATTAAGAAGACTAACTATACCTAATTGTTGAGGAGGACGTGGAGCACCTAGAACTCACATATACAGCTGGTGGGAACAAACTCCTTGGAATACAGTTTGGCAGTTATTTAAAAAGTTAAAAATGATTCAGCCATTCCACTCCACTTACCCAAGAGGAATGAAACCACTTAACCATACACAAATGTTTATAGCAACTTTATTTATAATATTCAAAAAAACAGAAATAACTCACAGGTCCATCAACAGCAAAATGGATAAACTGTGGTATATCCATACAATGGAATACTACACAGCAATAAAAAGAAACGAAATACTGATGCACACAGCAACATAAAGTACAAAATAGTTAATGCTAAATGAAGAAGCCAGCTGGGAGAGAGGGATTATAAGGATACACAAAAAAACTTTGGGGGCTTACAGATGTGTTCATTATCCTGCTTGTGATGCTAGTTTCACAAGTATATGTTCACGCCAAAATTTATCAAATTATAAATTGTGTGGCTTATTGTGTACCAATTACATAACAATAAAACTATTTTTTAAGTCAGTATAGTAGATTCCTTGAGTAAGAGTGAGGGCAGTAAAAGTAGGGAACAAGAGGAATTTCTGGGATGCTGTTAATGTGTTTCTTGACCTGGGTGCTAGTTATATGGATGTGTTTGCTTTGAAAATTCCTGAAGCTACATAATTATGACCTGTACACTTCTCTGTATGTATACGTCAATTTTGTTAAAGCTTATTAAAAAGAAGGTGAGATACTACTATATACTCATCAAAATGTCAATCTTTTTAATTTTAGAGAATACTAAACTTTAGCAAAGATATGAAGCAACTGGAACTCTCATACATTGCTAGTGAGAATGTAAACTGGTACAGTCACTTTGGAAAACTGGCTGTATCTACTAAAGCAGAACATACCACATGCCCAATGACCCAGCAGTTCTACTCCTAGACATATACCAAAGAGAGATATGTTCATATGTCCACCTAAAGCCATGTATAAAACCTTTGCTTAGAAGCCCTAGTCAAGGCGCAGGGATGGATCCGGAAGAGGGGACGCTCTTGTGGCGGCTGCAGAAGCTGCTGGCCGAGCTGGGCCCGCAGCTTCTTCACAAAATAATTGATGGCATTTGTGGTCGAGCTTATCCTGTGTACCAAGATTATCACACTGTTTGGGAATCAGAAGAATGGATGCACGTTTTAGAAGATATTGCCAAATTTTTTAAAGCTGTAGTTGGTAAAGACTTATCTGATGAAGAGATATTTCAGCAGTTGAATCAGTTGAATTCATTTCATCAAGAAACTATCATGAAATGTGTGAAAAGTAGGAAAGATGAAATCAAACAGGCTCTGTCAAGAGAAATAGTTGCTATTTCCTCTGCACAGCTGCAGGATTTTGATTGGCAGGTAAAGCTTGCACTTTCCAGTGACAAGATTGCTGCATTACGAATGCCACTTTTAAGCCTGCATCTAGATGTAAAAGAAAATGGTGAAGTAAAACCATATTCTATTGAAATGAGTAGAGAGGAGCTGCAGAATCTAATACATTCCTTGGAAGCAGCAAATAAGGTGGTCCTGCAGTTGAAATAACTGGAAATGATGAATACCAGTGCTATCAGATTTTATTGCGCCAACTTATATGGCAGAGTGAATACTCTGTGTTCAGAAACACTGTGATGTCTTGACTGTTGCAACAGGCTGAGAAAGCAGCAATGTTGATATTATAAAGATTAAAATGTATCCACATTTCTTAACAGGAAATTACATGGTTGAGAGGAAATGCATAAAATGAAAGATGAAAAATCTGTAGTAGAAGTTTATATTTTCATGATTGTTTTGCCTCATTTATTAAATACTTGAGAAATCTTTGGAGATACACAGTTTTATTGAAAGCTAAAAATAGGTTCTAAAGTAATGTAAAAATATAAAGCACAAATATACTTGAATATTGCTTAAATAATTATGTGAATAGCAACATATATTATGGGTATATAATTACTTTGTGATATTTTTAAAAACTTTTTCAAAGAATGTATAAGCTGCATATATAACTCAGGAGATTCCATGTCTTTCTCATATTTCAGAGGAAAGATTATAAAATATAAAATTTCTTAGAGAACACCTCTTTGTCAGAGATAAACAAGAACAAATACTGTAAACTTATGTGAACAATTTTGAGTTTATGAATTCTAGAAACTAAAGAATACAGAAAAACGAAAATAACGTTTTTACTTCTGCACTTCTACGTTTGGGAAACGTTGTTCTGATAAAAAATAGTTGCCATTGTGCAGTGTGTATATTATTCAAATATGAGATAAGACTATGTACAGGTCCACTTTTGTTAATAAACTCAATATTGAATACTTTTGAATGTTAAATTCATTGGAAAAGCAAACCATTTGTAACCTCAGTTAACTTTAACAACAAGCATTCTGAGCAAAAAAAAAAAAAAAAAAAGCCCTAGTCAAAACTCATACAAAACAAAAACAATAGGAATTTTCTTCATCAGTATAAATTGTGATATATTCATTCAGTGGACACAATAAAGTAAAGAAGAATGAATTACTACTACATGCAACAACATGCATGAAGCTTAAAAGCTAAATACTGAATGAAAGAAATCAGAAATCAGACACAGAAGAGTACATATTCTATGATGCCACTTAAGTTCAAAAATTAGAAATCCAAAAAATAACAACTATTCTTAAAAAAAAAAAAAAAAGTACCAGTTGCCATTGAAAGGTATGAATATTAACTGCTTCTGGGGCCCTGATAATGTTCTTGGGGGATAGGGGATTGTTCTTTTTTAGAGACAAGGTCTCGCTCTGTCACTGAGTCTGGAGTGCAGTGGTGCGATCACAGCTCACTGCAGCCTTGAAATCCTGGACTCAAGTGATACTTCTGCTTCAGTCTCCAAGTAGTTAGGACTACAGGCATGCACCACCTCGCCTGGCTAATTTTTTTTTATTTTTTATAGAGATGGGATCTCACTATGTTGTCCAGGCTGGTCTGAAACTCCTGGTCTAAAGTGATCAATCTGCTCTGGCCTCACCAAGTGTTGGGATTACAGGCATAAGCTACTGCATCTGGCCTGCTGGTAATGTTCTATATCTTAATCTGGATAACAGTTACATGAGTGTGCTCACAAAAATTTATCAAACAGTGTACTAAGGACTTCTCCATCTTACTACAAATAGGCTATATTTCAACTTTTTAAAATTTATCCCCCAAAATTTTAACTCTACACTAAGCCAAAAGAGGTAAGAGAAATAAATAATTTTTTTTTCTTTTTTTTTTGAGACAGTCTTGCTCTGTTGCCCAGGCTGGAGTGCGGTGGTGCCATCTCGGCTCACTGAAACCTCCGCCTTCCGTTTCAAATGATTCTCCTGCCTCAGCCTCCCGAGTAGCTGGGACTATAGGCACCCATCACCATGCCCAGCTAATTTTTTTTGTATTTTTAGTAGAGGCAGAGTTTCACCATGTTGGCCAGACTGGTCTCGAACTCCTGACCTCGTGATCTGCCCACCTCAGCCTCCCAAAGTGCTGGGATTACAGGTGTGAGCCACTGCGCCTGGTCTAGAAGTAAATAATTTAACTAATGCAACTGTCCTCTCTGACCACATCCTGCCCTCATACAGGAAATGCAAATAAGCCTGAAATAATCCATGCATACTGGCAAAATCTACAGAAAGAATATGTTAATTATTTCAGAGGTTTCTCTACTATTGACCAGAAGTAAAAACAATGTTTACACAACCAAAGAAAGAGGATAGAAATATCTTTGTCTATATACTCAGGAAATAAGTTGAAAATTAATTGGGAAAACATTAAAGAGTAAGAACTGAGAAGGATCATCTAAAGGGCAAATGTGATAAGTAACAAAAACAGGCAGTAAACTGGCTCTCTATAAATGGGCTTGATTGTCCCAAGCAGAGACACACTGGAGCATTTTAATTTCTGTATATGATTACTTTATAAAATTTTTTAATGCATTATTAGATACCTTACATAGTTTACATACATTATTATATAGGATTGTATAAACAAAACCAGCTATACTCTATGTGAGAGACATTTAAATAAATTTTTCAGCCAGGCGCGGTAGCTCATGCCTCTAATCCCCAGTGCTCTGAGAGGCAGAGACAGGAGAATTACTTGAACCCAGGAGTTCGAGACCAGCTGGGCAACAAAGTAAGACCCTTTCCCTACAAAATAAAAATACTAGATGGGCATGGTGGCACGCATCTGTAGTCCCAGCCACTCAGGAGGCTGAGGCAGGAGGATCACACGATCCCAGGAGTTCAAGATTACACTAAGCTATGATTGTACCACTGCATTCCAGTCTGGGTGACAGAGCAAGACCCTGTCTCAAAAAAAAAAAAAAGAAAGGAAAATTTTCAAGGGTAAATTTGATTTTGACCACTCTGTAAAATGTAATTCCACTGTACCTGCATACATACATATTTACACACAGATACATAGCATAAATATCTATGTGTATATATGTATTTGACCAAAAAAAAAGAGCAAGTTTAAATATATCATTTAGAGTTACAAAAGTAACAAAGGTACTAAAATAGTGCCACAATTATATTGAAAAGAGTAGGCTGGAGAGGAATGGCATAGTAAGTTTCTCATTTATTAAAGGTAATCAAGTGATAATGTTTAGAATTGATAAAGAGTCAGTTATAAGCATATTATTTAAAGATATAGAGGCTGGGCATGGTAATCCCAGCACTTTCGGAGGCTGAGGTGGGCGGATCACCTGAGGTCAGGAGTGCAAAACCAGCCTGGACAACATGGTGAAACTCCATCTCTACTAAAAAGACAAAAATTAGCCGGGTGTGATGCAGGCGCCTGTAATCCCAGCTACTCAAGAGGTTGAGGCAGGAGAATCACTTGAACCCAGGAGGCGGAAGTTGCAGTGAGCCAAGACTGCACCATTGCACTCCGGTTTTTCCTGGGTGACAGAGCAAGAAGATTCCATCTCAAAAAAAAAAAAAAAAAAAAATTTAAATCTTGTTACAGAAGACTATATCATATAAAAATTTTGATTTTCTATTAAAATTTTTAAAGTACATCATAGACTTTTTTTCTTTCTTTTTATTTATTTATTTATTTTTTAGACAGGGTTTCACTCCCATCGCCCAGGCTGGAGTGCAATGGCACTATCTCAGCTCACTGCAATCTCCAGCTCCAGGGCTCGAGCAATTCTCCTGCCTCAGCCTCCCTAGTAGCTGGGATTACAACCATGTGCCACCGCACTTGGCTAAAATAGCGTATCACAGACTTTCACCTCAAATTTATAAATATATATGTAGTGTATGTTTACATGTATGAGAGTGTATTTGTAAAGGGCATCATAACTGTTGCTATTTCACAGGTTTGAGAGGATCAAACCAGATAACATACATAAAATACTCACAGCATGGTACAAAGGATTCAATAAATGTCAGCTATCATTACTAGTATTTATTATTCAGGAATAGAAAAAGCATTCAATACTGAGTGCAGTGACTCACGCCTGTAATCTCAGCACTCTGGGAGGCCGAGGTGGGTGGATCACCTGAGGTCAGGAGTTCGAGACCAGCCTGGCCAACATGGCAAAACCCCGTCTCTATTAAAAATACAAAAATTGGCTGGGTGCGGTGGCTCACGCCTGTAATCCCAGCACTTTGGGAGGCCGAGGCAGGCAGATCACACGGTCAAGAGATTGAGACCATCCTGGCCAACATGGTGAAACCCTGTCTCTACTAAAAATACAAAAAATTTAGTTTGGCATGGTGGTGTGTGCCTATAATCTCAGCTACTCAGGAGGCTGAGGCAGGAGAATCGCTTGAACCCGGGAGGCAGAAGTTACAGTGAGCCAAGATCCCGCCACTGCACTCTAGCCTGAACGAAAGAGTGAGACTCCATCTCAAAAAAAAAAAAAATAAAGAAAAAGCATTCAACAGAAATATTAAAACTGATGCTATTCATTATGTAAAGCACTTGATACATAATAAGCACTCAACAACTACTGATTGAACCAATGAACTAATTAGTTCTGTCTAGCTTTCAAGGAATAGGTGATTTTCTTCTAAGATTATCAAATCAAAAATAAAGGCAGACAGCTACCAAATTAACTATAATGAAATTAGAATTCCATTAAAAAATCTGACAAAGCCTAAAAGAGTCATGCCCCAATCTCTCATTATTTATAATAACTATAGTAGCAGCAACAGTGGTTACCATACAGAAAATTTACTCTATGTTAATTTTTCCTTCTAACAATCTCCCATATTTTAAAATTTTTGCTACAAAGACAACTTTTACAATTTGCGGAAGTAAGTAACAATTTTAGAATACTACCCCACATATAAAGTAATTGTTTAAAGGGTCAAAATTTCCAAATTGTATTAAATTATCTTTGTACACGAAAGAGTAGTTATTAATTCTTACACAACCACAAAATGATATATCAACATAATTTTTTCTTGTCACATTTAGTAATCTGGACTGCACTAAAGGTCTAAGTAAAATTAAAGAAGGAAATGCTTCAATTTCCCTAGGAAAAGCTCCATGTCATCCACTGAAAGCATTATCACTCTTTATCAACACAGTCATAATGAGAACCAAATGCCTGATGAA
Source organism: Trachypithecus francoisi (assembly GCF_009764315.1). Lineage (NCBI taxonomy): Eukaryota > Metazoa > Chordata > Mammalia > Primates > Cercopithecidae > Trachypithecus > Trachypithecus francoisi. Next base: position 63,860,524 of record NW_022681473.1, read on the forward strand.
AAATTAACCTTCCATAAACTGCAGAGAATGGGGCATATAAAGAAGAATAAATCAACATACTTGTAAAAAGTATCATTATTCATACTTGCAAATACTTTACAAATATTATAAACAATGTCTCCTCCAGGTTTACAACCTTCTTTATAATGATTCAAATAGAGCAAAATGGGGGATCAAAGTGAGAGAGAAATAACAAGAAAAGGGCTGGGCACAGTGGCTCATGCCTATAATCCCAACACTTTGGGAGGCCAAGACGGGCGGATCATGAGGCCAAGAGATTGAGACTGTTCTGGCCAACATGGTGAAACCCCATCTCTACTAAAAATACAAAAATTAGCTGGGCGTGGTGGCACATGCCTGTAGTCCCAGCTACTCAGGAGGCCAAGGCAGGAGAATTGCTTGAACCTGCGAGGCGGAGGTTGCAGTGAGCCAAGATCGCGCCACTGCACTCTAGCCTGGCGACAGAGCGAGACTCCATCTCAGAAAAAAAAAAAAAAAACAAGAAAGAAATAACAAGAAAAGGAAGGCATAGGGATACTATGGCTTGTCTCCAACAACCATTTCTGTCCTTAAGCCACGGAAAATAAGTATACCTAGAATGGGACCTCCAATTCCAAGCTTACCTGTGCATACTCTCTTTCAATAGCAGCCTTCTTCTGACTGAATGTCCTAAAAATACAAAGAAAAATTAATTATCAGAAGGATAACTTAATAATTTTGTGTAAATCTATCAACACACCTTCAAATACTGCCTGGTAAGATATGTGAGGGAAAGGTCAATATTTTATTCATTTTTATGTCCTTAGGAATACTGCTAACAGCATGGTCTCTACAGTCAGAGGATCTACATGCAAACCCCAGCTCTACTACCTACTAGCTGTATGACCTTGGCCAAGTCACTTCACTTCTCTCTTCCTCAGTTTCCTCCTTGCTAAAATGGGGATAATAACATTACTCACCTCATAAGGATATTATAAAATTTAGTTACTTAAAATACATAAGACACTCAAAATAGTGCCTACCACATGGTAAAATCTATATAAATGTTAGCTACTGTTACAAGAATAGCTACTATATACTAGGCACTAAAGATGTTTACTGGACTTAACCAATGTAAGAGGGAACTAATGAAAACAAGGTGAAAAAAAAAAAAGAAAACAAGGTGAAAATCAAATTTTGATTGGCTTCTGAATATGAAAAATGCTCAAAATGGTGGTATGATGAGAGCATACTTTCCATACATGTATTATATTTCCAAGATTCTAAAGTACACCCTTTTTTTTGTTTTTGTTTTTTTGTTTGTTTGTTTTTTTAGAGACAGGGTCTTGTTCTGTTGCCCAGGCTGGAGTGCAGCGGTGAATGAGGTCCTAGCTCACTGCAGCCTTTAATTCCTGGGCTCAAGAGATCTTCCCACCTCTGCCTCTGAAGTGGCTGGGACTACAGGTGCACACCACCACATCTGGCTAATTTTTAAATACTTCTTGTAGAGATGGAGTCTTGTTATGTTTCCCAGACTGGTCTTGAACTCCTGGCCTCAAAGCAATACTCCTGCTTTGGCCTCCCAAAGCACTGAGATTACTGGCATGAGTCAATGCACTTAGCCAGTACATCCTTTACCTATATTAACATTTATGATACTGGAATGCATCTTTTAATGACGATTGGCAGTATTTTCCTCTATCTTAATGGTATACAAAATAACAGTGTACCTTACAAACATAGGCATTGTAGAGTCAACAAAATGTGGTACTACTGACAATTTACCTTGAATATCCTGAGTTTAAAGACTTTACCAATATGTGCCAGGAATCGGTGCTCTTAATATCACTGCACTAGCGCAAAGACATAAGAGTAAGAAGTAGAAAAAAAAAAAAAAAAAGGAAAGCACTGAAATAAAGAAAAAGGCAAGAAACCAAAATTCCCACCTTAAAAATCATTTAAATTCACCAAAAGACTTGATTTCTTATATAAAAATATAACTGTTTAAGAGCGTATATTTGTTTTGAGTAAATAACTAATTTCTTAATTTCAAAATAACAAAAGGAAGAAGTCTCATTTTAAACATAAAGATTCATGCTTATTCAAGGGTGCTTCAAATGGCCAATACAATAAAACGAAGACTATATTATCTTTTTAAATGTTTATTTTTAAAAAAAAGTCTCCAGTGGATTCAAGGTTAAAAAATGAGAGAGGATTCTGGGAAGATGGTAGCTTAGTAAACACCAGGAATCTGACTCCCAGGCTAGGTAACAATTGCACTGGCAGAATGAATCATGTAACCATTTTGGAACTAGGGGTCATGAAGGCTTGCAACATCCAGGGAAAGCCTTGGATGATAAATTATGATTAATTTTGGCCAATTTCAGCCCTTAGCACAGTGGCAGCTACCACCTCCCACCCCTAAAACCATAGCAGGCAATCATGCATATGTTCCTGGAGCAGCTTGCAAATAGCTACCACAGGGAGGGTGGGCAAAAAGGACCCTGACCTTAAAATATTGGGGCTCTGTGCTCTGACCTCAGATTACCACTTCTGATCATGGAGGTACAGAAAGAGAGGGAGTGACCACTGTTGTTGCATTTCCCTCAGCATTGATGCAAGTTCCTCTCCTTCTCACTGAAGTGAGTTTCAGAGGATTTAAAGAACTGATGCTTTTTCCTTCTCCCTTAATTTTTCTCTTTTTCCCCTTTTGAGAGCCAGATCTTGAAGACATTCTAAAGCAACCACATTTAAGGGAGAAATTGGAAAGTCACCACAGAAGCCCACAGGAAGGTGCAGGTTCACAAAAGATTTCAGAAGACCTGATTTTAACACCTCAGGTACAGCTCAGTACAGACTACCTACAACATTTAAAAACTTTTTAACTATCAAAAAAAAAAAAAATCTCTGGGCAAGGAGGGAAATCTGATTTGCAGAATTACCACAATTTTGGTATTCTGGTTCAAGTTGATGTTTGGAAAAAAAAAATGAGAGCAGAGTTACCACATTATTACATTCAAATCTCCAGTTTTCAACAAAAATCACAAGGCATGCTAAGAAGGAGAGAAGTATGGCCCATTCAAAGAGAAAAATAAGCCAATACAAATTGTCCCTGAAAAAGAATTGATGGCAGATCTACTAAACAAAGATACTAAAACAATGGTTTTAAAGATGTTCAAAGAATTAAAGGTCAAAATGGTAAAACTAAAGAAAACTATGTGTGTGCAAAATGTAAATATGAAAAGAAAGCAGTGCTATGGGGGAAATTCATAGCTTCAAATACCTACATTATTTTACAAGATGAGGCTGGGCACAGTGGCTCATGCCTGTAATCCCAGCACTTTGAGAGACAGAGGTGGGTGGATCACTTGAGGCCAGGAGTTGGAGACAGGCTTGGCCAACACGGCAAAACTCCGTCTCTACTCAAAATACAAAAATTAGCCGGGCAAGTGGCGCATGCCTATAGCCCCAGCTACTCAGGAGGCTAAGGCAGAAGAACTGCTTGAGCCCGCGAGGCAGGGGTTTCAGTGAGCCAAGACAGCACCACTACACTCCAGCCTGGGCAAGAGAGCAAGACTCCATCTCAAAACAAACAAACAAAAAAACACAAAAGATCAATCTCAAATCAACAACCTAACTTTACAGCTTAAGGAACTAGAAAAAGAACAAATTAAACCCCATGTGAGCAGAAAGAAGGAAATATTAATAATAAAGATTAGAAAAGAGATAAACGAAGACAGTAGAAAAATACAGAAAAGCAATGAAACCAAAAGTTGGTTCTTCAGAAAGACCAACAAAATTGACAAACTTTACCTAGATGGACTTACAGAAAAAAAGGGAAAACACTAATTACCAAAATCAGAAATGAAAGTGGTAAACATTACTACTGTTCTATAGAAGTAAAAAGATTGTAAGAGTATTATAAGCAACTGTACACCAGCAAATTAGATAACCTAAATGAAAACAGGGAAGTAACCCAAGTGTCCAAGAAATGAATGGATAAATACAATGTGTTATATACAATGAAATACTATTCAGCTTTAAAAAGGAAGACAAATCTGATATATGCTACAATATGGATGAACCTTAAGAATATTATGCAAAGTGAAGTAAGTAAATCAAAACAACACAAATATTGTACGATTCCAATTATATAAGGTCCTACAGTTAACTGTAAAACAGCCTCAGGCAGTAAAAGGCATTATATCATAGGAGATGACAGCTCCATGTATGGTACTGCCCCTGAAGACCTCCCATGGGACAAGATGTGAAGGCAGAAGACAATAATACTGATGATTCTATGTAGGCCTAGGTTAACATATATGTGTCTTTGTTTTTGACAAAAAAATTTTTAAAGTACAAAAAAATAAAAATTTGTAAAAATAGTCAAAAGCATATAAAGATATAAAGAAATATTTTTATATAGTTGTACAATGTGTGTTTTAAGCTAAGTGTTATTTCAAAAGTCAAAAAAGCTTTTTTTTAATTTACAAGTTTATAAAGTAAAAAAGTTACAGTAAGCTAAGGTTAATTTATTTATTACTGAAGAAAGAAAAGTTTTTGGGCTGGGCATGGTGGCTCACCCTGTAATCCCAGCACTTTAGGAGGCCAAGGCAGGTGGATCACTTGAGGTCAGGAGTTCGAGACCAGCCTGGCCAACATGGTGAAACCCCGTCTCTACTAAAAATACAAAATATAGCCAGGCATGGTGGCACATGCCTGTAGTCCCAGCTACTTGGAAGACTGAGGCAGGAGAATTGCTTGAATCCACTGCAGAGGTTTCAGTGGGCCAAGATCGCGCCTCTGTACTCTAGCCTGGGCAACAGAGTGAGGCTTTGTCTCAAAAAAAAAAAAAGTTTTAAAAATAAATTTAGTGCAGCCTAAAGTGTACAGTGTAACAAATAAATAGTCTACAGCAGTGTACATTAGTTTCCTAGGCCTTTACATTCACATGCTACTCACTGACTCACCCAGAGCAACTTCCAGTCTCATAAGCTCCATTCATGGCAAGTGCCCTACACAGTAATCCATTTTTCATCTTTTTCCGTCTGTCTCCCAGGCTGGAGTGCAGTGGCGCAATCATAGCTTACTCTAACTTTGAACTCCGGTGCCCAAGTGATCCTCTCACCTCAGCCTCCTAAGTAGCTAGGACTACAGGCACATGCCACCACGTGTGGCTAATTGTTGTTATTGTTCCATTCCTTGCTATGTTCCCTAGGCTGGTCCTGAATTCCTGGCCTCAAGCAATCCTCCTGCCTTGTCCTCCCAAAGTGCTAGGATTACAGGCATGAGCCACACTGCCCAGCCCATTTTTTAATCTTTCATACCATATTTTTGTTGTATCTTTCTTATAGTTAGATATGTTTCGATATACAAATACCATTGTGTTACAGCTGCCTATAGTATTCAGTACAGTAACATGCTGTTCAGATTTGTAGCCCAGGAGCAATAGGCTATACCATATAGCTTAGATGTGTAGTAGGCTATGGTTTGTGTAAGTGTACTCCATGATGTTCACACAATGACAAAATTGCCTAACAATGCACTTCTTAGAATGTATCCCCATCATTAAGCAATGTATGATTGTATATATACATATGTGTGTGTGTGTTTGTGTGTGTGCGTGTGTGTATACTAAAATAGTAATGAAAGTGTTCTCTGGGTCATTGTATTACAGGCTTTCTTTACTTTCTTCTTTTGCTTTCCATAATTTCTGGTGTTTTAGTAAACACATAATGCTTGAAAAAATAAAGTGCTTTATTCAAAAAAAATGCAAATTCATAAACATGTACACATACTTTTTTTACACTCATGTTGTTTTTCTATAATTGGACTAAAAACAGGAAACAACAGGTGCTGGAGAGGATGTGGAGAAATACTAACACTTTTACACTGTCGGTGGGACTATAAACTAGTTCAACCATTGTGGAAGACAATGTGGCAATTCCTCAAGGATCTAGAACTAGAAATACCATTTGACCCAGCAATCCCATTACTGGGTATACACCCAAAAGATTATAAATCATGCTGCTATAAAGACACATGCACACATATGTTTACTGCAGCACTATTCACAATAGCAAAGACTTGGAACCAACCCAAATGCCCATTAAGGATAGACTGGATTAAGAAAATGTGGCACATAAACACCATAGAATACTACACAGCCATAAAAAAGGATGAGTTCATGTCCTTTGTAGAGACATGAATGAAGCTGGAAACCATCATTCTCAGCAAACTATCCCAAGGACAGAATACCAAACACCGCATGTTCTCACTCACAGGTGGGAATTAAACAATGAGAATACTTGGACACAGGAAGGGGAACATCACACACTGGGGCCTGTCAGGGACGGGGGGGAGAGGGGAGGGATAGCATTAGGAGATATATCTAGTGTAAATGACGAGTTAATGGGTGCAGCACACCAACATGGCACATGCATGCATATGTAATAAACCTGCACATTGTACACATGTACCCTAGAACTTAAAGTATTATAATAAATAAATGAAAAAAAATTGGACTAAGAAATTATGACCAGCACTACCAAATGTTATCTCGCTACCCACTACAAATACCTGAGCAAAAGACACTAATTAAAATGAACTAGCTCACATTTTCACCACTTAAACAGTTTTTAAAAATCTAAAAAACCTACCTATATATTGTAGATGGTTGGATTTTTTATATTTCACAAAAGATAAAAGGAAATATGTAAATTATGTATTTATTACCCTTTTAAGTTTATACATAACTCATTTTAAAATAAGGACATTTAAAATAAGTCCACAAGAAAAAGGAATAGCTTTTGTATCCTTGATGTGCATATCAACTAATTTAAATATTCTCAGTGGCATTTTTAGTTTTAGTAAAAAGTTATTTGTCTACCAACTAATTTCCTGTTTTAAAGCAAAAAAACAAATCTGGGATACCAACTACTCAAAATTCACATAACAAATATTTGGAAATCTATTCATTATAATGTATCATTATATATCAAGAGAGCACAGCAAAAGAAACCTGATAATCTCCATATAAGATGGAAAGGCATTTGCTACAATTCTGAATCAATGTCTCATAAAACTTTAAAAAAATATTAATGAGTGCTATAACAAAACAAACAATAACAAGTATTGACAAGTATGTGAAGAAATCAAACTCTCATACAGTGCTAGTGGAAATGTAAATGGTGCAGGTTCTGTGGAAAACAGTCTGGGAATTCCCAAACTGGTTAAACACATCATTAGCATATGATTCAACAATTCTATTCCTAGGTGTATATCCAGGAAAACTTAAAACACATGTCCACACAAAAACTGGTAAATGAATGTTCACAGCAGCATTATTCATAATATCCAAACAGTGGAAACAACCCTCATGTCCATCAACTGATGAACGTATAAACAAGATGTGATGTATTTATATAATGGAATGTTATTCAGCCATAAGAAGGAATGAAGCGCTGACACATGCTACAATATGGATGAACCTCAATAACATAAGTGAAAGAAAATGGATGCAAAAGGCCATATATTTTAGAATTTCATTTATACAAAGTGTCTAGAATGAGCAAGTCCAGAGAGACAAAAAGTAAATAGTGATTGCCAAGGCCTGGGAGACTGAGAAAAACTTTGCCATTAATCCAAAAGTACAGTATTTTTCTTTAACTAGATAAGCATTTTCATACAGAAAAATGAGCATGTAAAAAGAGCCACAAAAATTCTGAGAAAGAGTAATATTAAAAAAAAAAAAAAAAGGCCGGGCGCGGTGGCTCAAGCCTGTAATCCCAGCACTTTGGGAGGCCGAGACGGGCGGATCATGAGGTCAGGAGATCGAGACCATCCTGGCTAACACGGTGAAACCCCGTCTCTACTAAAAATACAAAAAACTAGCCGGGCGAGGTGGCGGGCGCCTGTAGTCCCAGCTACTCGGGAGGCTGAGGCAGGAGAATGGCGTAAACCCGGGAGGCGGAGCTTGCAGTGAGCTGAGATCCGGCCACTGCACTCCAGTCCGGGCAACAGAGCGAGACTCCGCCTCAAAAAAAAAAAAAAAAAAAAAAAAAGCCTACTCTTACCAGATGTTAAAAATTTTAAAGTGACGGTAATTAAAATAGCTTGGTAATGGAACATAAGTAGACAGAGATAATAAAACATAAGTTAGGAATCAGGAATATATCTAAATGTATCTAGAAATTTAGTAACTGAAAAATCTGAGGGAAAAAAAGATGAATTATCAGTAAATTGTGTTGGGATAACTTGATAGGAAGATCTAATGTTAAGTAAACAAAAAATGTACAGAATAATGTATACTATCTTTTCAAATAAAAATGTTTACACATATATATTTATGGTAATTATAATACTTCTCAATTACAGCATTTCCTCATGTGAAAATCCATCCTGTGCAAAAATGCCTATTCTGGTTCCCTTAGAAATCACTGTGACAGAACTCCCTAAAATATTACACATGAGACTAGCCTAACAAGTGCTCCACATGAAGAAACTGGCAGCAGCAGTAGAAGAAAGACCTTCTACTACATTCCTGTTTGTACTATTTGAATGTAAACTATATGCATATGTATAATGCATATTTTTACTGAGATGAAATTCACATAATATACAATCAACTGTTTTAAACAACTCAGTGACATTTAGTGCATTCACAAATGTTGTACAACCACTACCATCTCTCCCTAATTTCAAACTTTTTCATCACCCCAGAACACTCCAGACCCATTAAATAATCACGCTTCATTCCCCTTTCTTCTCCTCCCTTGTCAACTACTAATCTAATTTCTTGTCTCTACAAATTTGCCTATTCTGGATATTTCATATGAAAGAAATTATATGTGACCTTTTGTGTCTGACTTCATTCACTTAGCATACATTTGTAAGGTTTATACAAGTTGTAGTATATATCAATACTTCATTTCTTTTTATGGTTGGATAATGTTCCATTTTATGGGTATACCACAATTTCTTTATTCATTCATTGATAGACATTTGGGTTTCCACATCTTGAGTATTATGGATAAAAATGCTGCTATCCACATTCATGTATAAATCTGTATATAAAGATACACTTTTAGGCCAGGCGCGCTGGCTCATGCCTGTAATCTCAGCACTTTGGGAGGCCAAGGCGGGCAGATCACTTGAGGTCAGGAGTTTGAGACCAGCCTGGCCAACATGGTGAAACCCCATCTCTACTAAAAATACAAAAAAAAAATTAGCCAGATGTAGTGGCAGTGGCCTGTAATCTCAGCTACATGGGAGGCTGAGGCAGGAGAATCACTTGAACACAGGAGGTGGAGGCTGCAGTGAGTCAAGATCGTGCCACTGCACTCCAGCCTGGGCCACACAGCAAGACTCCATCTCAAAAAAAAAAAAAAGAAAGAAAGAAAGAAAGAAAGAAAAGAAAAGAAAGCAAATACCACTTCCAGACAGAATTATAGAATGTCAAACCACATTCACACGTTATGCCCCAGCTAAATTTCTTAAAAGGACCAGTAGGCTCATGATTTCATGTTCTAGCAAATGTGGTCTTTTCCACTTGGAATTTCCTCCCCTGTTACTTGGCCTAACTCTTCCTCATTCTTTAAAACCTAGCTGAGGCTGGGCATGGGGGCTCACACCTGTAATCCCAGCACTTAGGGAGGCCAAGGCAGGTGGATGACTTGAGGTCAGGAGTTTGTGACCAGCCTGGCGAGCATGGTGAAACCCTATCTCTACTAAAAATACAAAAAATTAGCCGGGCGTGGTGGTGTGCACCTATAATCCCAGCTACTCAGGAGGCTGAGGCAGGAGAATGGTTTGAACCTGGGAAGCGGAGGTTGCAGAGAGCTGAAATTGTGTCACTGCACTCCAGCCTGGGCGACAGACTCAGTCTCAAAAAAACAAACAAAAACAAAAACAAAAAACCTAGCTGAAAATATGATCTCATCTGAGAAGCCCTCCTGAATTCCACTTGTGATCCAGATATACCTCATCTGAGATCCTCCAGCATCTTCTTTTTTAGAGGTAGGGTCTTGCTCCATCACTAAGGCTGGAGTGTAGTGGTGCGATCATAGCTCACGGCAGACTCTAACACATGAGATGAAGTCATCCTCCCTCCTTAGCCTCCCAAATAGCTGGGACTACAGGTGCACATCACCACACCCGGCTAATTTTTTAAAATTTTTTTGTAGAGATGGGGTCTTGCTATGTTGCTGAGGCTGATCTCAAACTTCTGGCTTCCAGTGATTCTTCCGCCTCAGCTTCCCAAAGTGCTAGGATTAGAGGTGTGAGCCACCACATCTGGCTGATGAATGTTAAGAATAAAGACAGGACTGGGTGCGGTGGCTCGTGCCTGTAATCCCAACACTTTGGGAGGCTGAGTCAGGCGGACAACTTGAGATCAGGAGTTCAAGCCCAGTCTGACCAAAATGGCAAAACCCTGTCTCTACTAAAAATACAAAAATTAGCCAGGTGTGATGGCGCACATCTGTAATCTCAGCTACCCGGGAGGCCGAGGCAAAAGAATCACTTGAACCCCAGAGGCAGAGGTTGCAATGAACCAAGACTGCACCAATGCACTCCAGCCTGGGCTACAGAGCGAGACTCTGTCTCCCCGCACCAAAAAAAAAAAAAAAAAAAAGAAAGAATAAACAAATCTACCAGAATGGTAAAAATTAGACTGAACTATAGCAATGAGGATAAAGGACAATGAAACTCTAACACGTTGTTAGTGGGAATGTAAAATGGTACGACCACTTGGGGAAAAGTCTGGTCTTACATTAAACTCACAATTATTTTGATATAACAATTCCAATACTAGTTATATACCAAGGGAAATGAAAACATTTCCACAAAAACACTTGTACAAAAATATTTATATCATCTTTAGTCATAAATAGCCAAAAACAGTCCAGTTGTCCATCAATGGGATCATGGATAAACAGTAACATATTTATTCTTAAATGGAGTAAAGCTCAGTAACAAAAACAAATAAACAAGATGACCACTTCATTTTTGCTACAATACTTTTATAAATGACACTGCTTAAATATACCTAATATTAGTATATAAAAATATTTTTAGCATGGGCAGCAAACTTGTGTAAGGGAACTAGTGCTTTTATTATCAGCAAATTGATAATTGTTTCATAAAGAAATCTCTTAATTTTGCTCTGGAATACAGCAGCTGTTTGTACAGGTATTATCACAGTAAATATTGCAATAGCACTAAAATGATGACCTGAGAATACAAACAAAAAAATTTTTTTAACAAGACAAGCAGAACAAACAACTGAAGCCATGTAAGTCTGGCAGAAAGCAAATTATTTGGCTCCTAATAAAAAATATTACTTCTCTAACATCAATTGAATATCTTCCAGATTTCACGTATTCTACTGAATATGCACTGAGAATATAAAGATGAATGAAACATAGACCCTGTTCTCAAAGTATTCATTTGAATACAGTATAAACAGATGACGTCAAGGCCCACAAATGCTATAGTTACAGAATGAAAACTAGAAGTCTTCTGATTTCACATTAATTAGGTGATCTTGAGCAAGTTAACTTTCCTGACTGTGCTTCACTTTCCTATCAATAAAATGGTAATAAAAAGAAAACCTACCTCATAGGATTATTATGAGGATTAATTAAGTACATATTTATAAAGGACTTGGGATAAACTTGGCACACAGCAAATGCTATTAAAAATATTTGCTAAGGCCGGGCGCGGTGGCTCAAGCCTGTAATCCCAGCACTTTGGGAGGCCGAGACGGGCGGATCACGAGGTCAGGAGATCGAGACTATCCTGGCTAACCCGGTGAAACCCCGTCTCTCCTAAAAAATACAAAAAAAAAATAGCCGGGCAAGGTGGTGGGCACCTGTAGCCCCAGCTACTCGGGAGGCTGAGGCAGGAGAATGGCATGAACCCGGGAGGCGGAGCTTGCAGTGAGCTGAGATCCGGCCACTGCACTCCAGCCTGGACGATAGAGCGAGACTCCGTCTCAAAAAAAAAAAAAAAATTGCTAAATAAGTGACAATATCACATTCCACAGCTTATAAATATGAAATCTAATTCAGATTTAACATTTTCAGTAAATCAATGTGCAAAACACTAACAAAAAATATATTTTAAGTCCTTCTCATCTTAAATAACAAAGAAAAGTCAGAATCTCCCCTCTCCTCCAGTCAGAAATCACCCAAAAGAAACAAAGAGAGTAAGAAACATAACTGGAAATATGATCTCCAATAAAACTAGGAAACATATGTATGGACATATAAGGGAATGATATGCCAAAAGGAGAGACAACCTGGAATAAGAGTGGAAAGGTAAGGCACAAGGCTCCAAAACTCAAAGTGGCAATACCGTCCTACAAGCATACTTTCTGAGGTATTAAACTTAAATTCTGCATTTGCAACAACAAAAGCAGGGAACGTGGGCTGGCAGAGGAAGCGTTCCTGTTCATAGTTTGAAGAAGTAGAGGAGACAGAACTAAATAAGGAATTACACAAACAAGCCACGCTGGCAGAAACTGAGCTGCTGGTGTGGCAAAAAGATAGTGAGAGAGCCTACACTAGGAACAGCCTGCAGCAGCAATCTTTACTGACTGGCTGAGGATAAATTAAAAATAAAAAATTTAATTATGCACTAAACCTGCTCACAAAGAAAATTGCTGTAAATTTGAAAGACACAACCCTGAGCTACCAATATCTAATATCCTAAAGTGTTATAGAAAAAAAAAAAAAGAAAACTTCTCATTCAAAAATAAACCACCATAAAGGAAGCAGGAACGAGATATTTAAACAAATGTAAAATTTTTAAGAGAAGAAAAAAACAGAACAGGAAAAACATGGTAGTGAAAGGACACTCATAAGCAACATGCTGCCATGAAAGAGATAATATGTAACCAAATATTTAAAATGAATTTTTAAATTTCTTGTATTTAAAAAAGAAAGCAGGCAGGGCACAGTGGCTCACGCCTGTAATCCCAGCTCTTAGGGAGGCCGAGGCAGGTGGATCACTCGAGGTCAGGAGTTTGAGACTAGCCTGGCCAACATGATGAAATCCTGCCTCTACTAAAAATACAAAAAAATTAGCCAGGTATGGTGGTGGGTGCCTGTAATTCCAGCTACTCATAAGGCTGGGACAGGAGAATCGCCTGAACACGGGAGGCGGAGGTTGCAGTGAGCCGAGATTGTACTGCTGCACTCCAGCCTGGGTGACAGAGCAAGACTCCATCTCAAAAAAAAAAAAAAAAAGAAAGAAAGAAAAGAAAAGAAAAAGAAAAAGAGAAAGGAAAGGAAAGGGAAAGAAAGGAAAAGAAAAAAAAGCAAAGACCACTTCCAGATAGAATTATAGAATGTCAAACCACAAGAGAATAGCAATGGTAAAAAAGGTGTATCCTTGTGTTCTTCCTGAACTTATAGGGAAAGTGTTCAGTCTTTCACCACTGAGTACAATGTTACTGTGGGCCTGTCATACGTGCCTTTTAACACGTGAACGATGTTTCCCCAGCCTAGACTGTGTCACTACACTCCAGATTGGGGGACAGAGTTAGATCTTGTCTCAAAAAAAAGGGGGGGGGGAGAAGTTTCCTTCCATTCCTAGTTTTCTGAGTCTTTTTTATCATGAAAGACTGTTACATTATGTCAAATGCTTTTTCTGCCTCTACTGAGATAATCATGTGGTTCTGTCCTTCCTCTTATTAATGTGATGTATTTCACTGACAGAATTTTTTTTTTTTTTTTTGAGACAGGGTCTCACTCTGGTCATCCAGGCTGGAGTACAGTGGCACAATCTCAGCTCACTGCAGTCTCGACTTCCCAGGCTCAAGCAATCCTCCCACCTCAGCCTCCCAAATACCTAGAACTACAGGTATGCACCACCAGGTCTGGCTAGATTTTGTATTTTTTTGTAGAGATGGGGTTTCACCATGTTGCCCAGGCTGGTCTTGAACTTCTGAGCTCAAGCCATGCACCTGCCTCAGCCTCCCAGGTGGCTCCCTGGGATTACAGGCGTGTAATCCCACTTGGTCATGGTAGATAATCCTTTTAATGATTTGTTATTAGATTCAGTTTCCTAGTTTTTTGGTGTTTTTTTTTTTTTTTTTTTTTTTTTTGCATCTCTCTTCACAAGAAATAGTAGTCTGTAATTTTCTTCTGGTATCTCTGTTTGATTTTTGTATAAGGGTAAAAACAGCCTCACAGAATATGTTAGAAGCATTCCCTTTTCTTCTGTTTTTTGGAAGAATTTTAGTAGGATTGGTGTTAATTCATCATTAACTGTTTGGTAGAATTCACCAGTGGTAGAATTCATTTGGTAGAATTCACCATCTAGTCCTAGTATTTATTGTGAAGTTTTTTTTTCCCCTAATTACTAACTCAATCTCTTCACTTGTTATTGAGAATTTCTATATTTTCCTGTAATTACTTTTAGTAATTTGTGTTTTTCTAAGATTTATCTAGTTCACCTAAATTATCTAATTTTTTAAGAAGATTATTCATGTTATTCCCTTATAATCCTTTTAGTTTCTGTAAGGTAGTAGTATTCCCACTGTATTTTCTGTTTGTACATAGTTACTGTCTCTCTCGATCTGTCTGTCTATCTATTTTAGAGACAGAGTCTTGCTATGTTATCCCAGTTAGGCTCAAACTCCTGGGCTTAAGTGATCCTCCTGCCTCGGCCTCCAAGTAGCTAGGACCACACTTGCATAGGCCATGGTGCCCAGCTCTTCTTTTAATCTGAGGTTTGTCAATTTGTTATCTTTTCAAAGTACCAACTTTAGTTTCATTGATTCTCTTCATCATTTTTCTATTCTATATCATTTTTCTCTGATCTAACCTTTATCATTTTTTCCTTTTGGGTTTAGCTTGCTCTTTTTCTAATTCTTAGGGTATAAAGCTAGGTTGTTAACTTGAGATCTTTCTTCTTTTTTAACACAAGCATTTACAGCTGCAAGTTTTCCCTGAATACTAGTTTCACAGCATATCATAAGTTTTGGTATTGTATATTTTTTTGTTCTCATTTGTCTCCAAGTATTTTTTAACCTCCCTAGTGACTTCTTTAACCTACTCATTGTTTAAGAGTATGTTTAATTTCTATATATTTGCATATTTTCCATTTTCTTCTATTAATTGATTTCTAGCTTCATTCCACTATGGGTAAAGAAGATACTTTATAAGATTTTGATCTTTTAAAATTAACTGATAATTGCTTATAATCTAACATATGATCTATCCTGGAAAATGTTTTCTGTGTACTTGAGAAAAATATACACTCTACTTCATTTGGTGGAGTGTTCTATACATAACTGTTGGGTCTAGTTTGTTTACAGTATGGTTAATTGGAATAGAATTGATAGTCCAGAAAAAAAAAATAAACATCTATGATCAGCTGATTTTCAACAAGGGTGCCAAGAGCACTACATTGAGAAAGAATAGTCTCTTCAACAAATGGTGCCAAGACAACAAGATTTCCACATGCAAAATATAAAAGTGGATCCCTATCTCATTTCAAATATAAAATTTAAAATGGCTCAAAGATCTAAATGTAACAGCTAAAACTATAAAACTCTCAAAAGAAAACACAGGGGCGATTCTTCATGATCTTGGATTTTACAATGCATTCCTAGATGGGAAACCAAAAGCACAAACAACAAAGAAAAAACAGGTAAAATGGACTTCATCAAAATTTAAGTTCAGGTGCCAATGGCTCATCCCTGTAATCTCAACACTTCGGGAGACTAAAGCAGGAGGATCACCTGAGACCAGGAGTTCAAAACCAGCCTCGGCCACATAGTGAGACACCATCTCTACAAAATAAAAAAATTAATTAGCCGGAGGTGGTAGTACATGCCTATTGCCCAGCTACTCAGGAGGCTGAGGTGGAAGAATCACTGAGCCCAGGAGTTCAAGGTTGCAGTAAGCTATGATTGTGCCACTGCACTCCAGCCTCGCCAATGGAGCAAGACCCTGCTTCCAAAAATAAACACACAACGAGATACTACTTCCTACCCACCAGGATGACTGGAAAACAAAAACAAACAAACAAAAAAGAAAAATAATAAGCATTGGCCAGGATGTGAAGAAATTAGAACTCTCATGCATTGCTGGTGAGAACATAAAATTATGTACCTGCTACAGAAAACAGCTTGGCAGTTCCTCAAAAAGTTAAACACTGTATTACTATATGACACAACAATTCCAACCCGAGGTATATACTCGAGAGAAAACAAATGCTAAACAAAAATTTGCACACAAATGTTCGTAACAGCATTACTCGTAACCGTCAAAAAGTGGGAGAAAAAAGCAAAACCAAACGTCCATCAACGGGTGAACGGATAAATAAAATGTGGTATATACATACAACCGAGTATTATCCAGTCACAAAAGCTGTCAAACACTGATACGGCCCGGGCACCCCCGAGTAGTCAGGCGTTGGGCTTAGCGGCGCTCGCCACCCTGGTTCTTCTGCACCCTCGGTCCAGTTGGGGCTGTCAAGCCGGACCAAAAAGGCTGTTTCCCCCCTGGTTTCCAGTGAGTGGCCGATCCAGCCGGGGCTGTGGCTAGAAAGGCAGCGAAGGGAAACCGGGAAAGGTGACACCACCATTTTCTTCCCATCTCATCTTCCTTCACTGGCCTCTCGGTCACTCCGAGGGGACTCTTGGCACCCGCCTTTGCCCCATCCCCGTCCCCCACTAATGAGGCCTTTCCCGAGCTCTAAGTTTCCCCAGAAGATGTGCCGTTTGTCATAAAAGCACTCATAGCATTTAAGCGCTAATCTTCGATGGCTGCCTTCCCTGACGCACCCTGGAAGGCATGCTGTTGGCCTGACACTTCTCAGTCCTTCCGCTTCCTACAGTGGCTGTGACGCCCCGCGAATCCTCACTGGAAAAATGCGCTGCCCCCACCACCCTTCTCACTCCAGCTCTTTGTGAACACACCCTCTGTTTCAGAATCCCATCTCCTTGTCACCAAAACGTACCAAGGACCATTCCTCTTTGCGTCCCTTCCTCCCTTCTCAAGAAAACCCTTCTCATATTAATAACAACAATTAAAAGAGTGCCTTAAGAGGAAGGCACTGACCTAAGCGCTTTACGCATTTTTTTTGTTTTGTTTTGTTTTTGGCCGTTATTTTTCTGAGACGGAGTTTCGCCTTTGTTGCCCAAGCTGGAGTGCAATGGTGCGATCTCGGCTCACTGCAACCTCCATCTCCCGGGTTCAAGCGATTCTCCTGCCTCAGCCTCCAGAGTAGCTGGGATTACAGGCATGCGCCACCACGCCCAGCTAATTTTGTATTTTTAGTAGAGACGGGGTTTCTCCATGTTGGTCAGGCTTGTCTGGAACTCTCAACCTCTGGTGATCTGCCCACCTCAGCCTCCCAAAGTGCTGGAATTACAGGTGTGAGCCACCGTGCTCGGCCTACATGCATTTTATTTAATCTTCCTATGACAGTCCTTAGGTAGGCAGAAATGAGAAAATTGAGGCACAGAAAAGTTAAATAATTTGCCCAAGGCAACGCAGGTTAGATGTGGTAACACTGAAATTCGAATCTACTGGGTAGCTGACTCTAAATCTGGTGCTATTATCATTCATTTCTCTTTCCCAAATACTGGGCATTGCTCTTTTTCTAGATGGTTCTACATGGGATTTTTTTTTCCCCCTTAATGCTGTTTAGAGGTCCTTCTTGAGAAATTCGGCTTCTGTCTGATAACCCTTTTCTCAGAGCTCTCCTCACAAAGACCCTTGTTTTTTACCAAGTGTCTAAGCTCTGAGCTTAATATTTTGCATGTCCAAAATGTGCTTACGCTTCCTTTAAAAAGTAACCCTAAGCCAGTACCCACTAACCAGCCCCCTTCCTCTACCTCAATATGATGCTCATTATCATTATCACTGTTCCCAGGAAACATCTGAGATAATTGGGGTTTCAAAGAACCCTGAGGTTTAGTTCCAACCTGAAGAAGAAACATGACATTTATTCATAAAAAGTCCACATAAAATAGCAGATAAATGCCATCTCAGTTGCACAGAAAATAAATTTCATAAGAGCAACTTTGGACAAATCAGATAAGTGCTAGACTGTTTATTCATCTGTAGAATGTTAAGGTTAAAATATTATACATCTAAGTTCAGAGAAAGGAGTGATAACTCTGTACTGAGGTGGGAACTACTGAGGGAGGTAAAGGCTGTACTCTTGTTGCTGTTGTTTTAGAGACAGGGTCTCACTCTGTCACCCAGGCTGGAGTGCAGTGGTACGATCATGGCTCACCGCAGTCTCCACTTCCTGGGCTCAAGATCCTCCCACCTCAGCCTCCCGAGTAGCTGGGACTACAGGTGCACACACTATGCCCAGCTAATTTTTGTATTTTTTGTAAACACAGGGTCTTACTATGTTGCCCAGAGTAGTCTGGAACTCCTGACTTCAAACGATCCTCCCACTTTGGCCTCCCAAAGTGCTAGGATTACAGGTGTGAGCCACTGCAAACCCCCCCCCCAAAAAAAAACAACACAACAAAACAAAACAAAGAAAAACACTGATACCTATTCCAACACAGATGAACCTCAAAAATACTATACTAAGTACAAGAAGCCAGTTACCAAAGGCCAATGTATTAGTAAGGTTCTCCAGAAAAACAATATATTGTGTCTATGTATAGAAACAGATTTGCTTTCAAGGAATTGGCTCACAAGATTATGAAGGCTGGCAAGTCCAAAATCTGCAGGATAGGCCAGAAGCTGGAGACCCAGAGAAAATCCAATGCTACAATTCAAGTTTGAAGGCCATCAGGCTGAAGAGCATATTTTTAAATATGAACAAAAGATTTGAATTGGCACTTCATTAAAAACTTATCCAAATAATTTGTAACAATGAAAAGATGCTTAACATCACTAGTCATCAGGGCAATGCAAATTAAATGAGATCCACTGAACACCCACTAGAATGACTAAAGTTAAGAAAACTACAAATCCCAGGCCGGGCACGGTGGCTCACACCTGTAATCCCAGCACTTTGGGAGGCCGAGGCGGGTGGATCACAAGGTCAGGAGATCAAGACCATCCTGGCTAACATGGTGAAACCCTATCTCTACTAAAAATACAAAAAATTAGCCAGGTGTGGTGGTGGGCGCCTGTAGTCCCAGCTACTCGGGAGGCTGAGGCAGGAGAATAGCATGAACCCAGGAGGTGGAGCTTGCAGTGACCCAAGATCACGCCACTGCACTCCGGCCTGGACAACAGAGCAAGACTCTGTTTCAAAAAAAAAAAAAGGAAAGAAAAGAAAACTAACAATTCCAAGTGCTGATAAGGATTTGGTACAAGTAAAATGCTCATACACTGTTGAGAGGAATGCTAAATAATATAGATACTTTGGGGAAATTTTTGGCAGTTTCTTTTAAATTTAACACACATTTGTCAAAGAACCCTGCAATTACACTCCTAAGTATTTATCCAAGAGAAATAAAAGCATATATCCACAGAAGGATCCATACGCAAATGTGTACAAAATGTGTACAGCAGCTTATTTATAATAGCCAAAAACTGAAAGCAATGAAACGAAACATCCATCAACTGATGAATGAATAAACAAATTGCAGTTGTACTCTGCCATGGTTTGAATGTCTCCTCTAAAACTCATGTTGAAGTTTAACTGCCATTATAACAGTATTATAAGCTGAGACTTTTAAGCAATGATTAGGCCATGAGGGCTCTGCCCTCATGGAGGTGAGATTAATGCCATTATAAAAGGGTGGGTTCAGCCCCCTTTTTCCCCTTTCTTTTTGCCCTTCTGCCTTTCTGCTACGTGATAATGCATCAAGAGCTTCCTCACCAGATGCTGGTGCCTTGATTTTGAACTTCCCAGCCTTCAGAACTATAAGCCAATAAATTTCTGTTCTTTATAAATTATCCAGTCTCAAGTATTCTGTTACAGCAGCACAAAGTGGACTAAGACATACTCTTATTAAGAAAAACTATTTAGCAATAAAAAAGAAAATTAAATATTAACATACACAACATGGATGAATCTCAAAAACATTACACTAAAAAAACAAATTACACTATTAAGTAGAAAATGTCAAACATAAGTGTATCTACTGTGTGATTCCATTTATATGAAATTCTGGGAAACACAACTACAATCACAGAAAATAAATCAGCGGTTATTTGAGGCTGAAGCATCAAAGGGCACAAGAAAACTTTGTAGGATGATGGAAATGTTCTATATATTGAGCGTAGTGGTGTTCACTCAACTACATATAATTACTAAAATGCATCCAACTCTGTACACTTAAAGTAGATGGATTTTATTGTATGTAAATTGTCTCAGTAAGGTTAAGAAAAAATAAAACATAATAAAAGTTGTAAATCCCAAATTACAAGTATTAATATTATCCTTTTAAGTACTACTACTTCAGAACCTGCAAAACACTGAAATAAAAAAAAAATTAGTTCATTGTTTCTGAAAACTTAACCTGCTTCCATTTTTGTAAGATTTAATTAGACTTAGTTAGGTATCCTCTCTTTCAGAAATCATTACCTGAATCCCTAGGGTGAACCAAGTATCTGCCACCTTCTGTACTCTCAAAGCACATATCTGTCTTATTGCTAACTATATTACATTGAATATATCTACAATTGTGCCTTTCTCAAACATGTCTGTAGCCCCAAACATTAGCTTTATACCAACACACAGAAGTTCATTTAAACTAAAATGAACCTATATAAAACCTACACATATAATACAGATATTATTACTGCCAAGTGAAAAAATATATGTACTTTCAAGAAAAAAGAAATGCAAAAGAAGGAAAAGAGGATTGTCAATCAGCATTCTACATGTCATTTTAAATTTATGTAAATTTTTCTAGATATTCATTAAATCTAATTATAGCAAGTCACATTAACCTTACGTGGTATTCTTCTAAAAGTCCCAAGAACCAAGCAAACCCTCCTCCAGAGAAGTTTTGTAACAGCTTTTAAATTTTTTTTCTTTTTTTTGAGATGGAGTCTCACTTGACTGTCGCCCCTGTCGCCCCGGCTGGAGTGCAGTGGCTGGATCTCAGCTCACTGCAGGCTCCGCCTCCCGGGTTTACGCCATTCTCCTGCCTCAGCCTCCCGAGTAGCTGGGACTACAGGTGCCCGCCACCACATCCAGCTAGTTTTTTGTACTTTTTTAGTAGAGACGGGGTTTCACCATGTTAGCCAGGATGGTCTTGATTTCCTGACCTCGTGATCTGCCCGTCTCCACCTCCCAAAGTGCTGGGATTACAGGCTTGAGCCATGGAGCCCGGCCAGCTTTTAAATTTTTTAAAAGCACTCCTGTATCCTTTTCTTTTGCAATGTCTGAAACAAGGTGCCTAACATCCTAATAAATACTCCTGGTGCAAATACTAATACAAAAACACAAATACATGTTTTCTGTTATTAAACCCTTTAAACAGCTCCCACGGACCTGAATGTCAGCCTTCCCCACTGTGCACAGAACTCATCTTAAATGCAGGCTATCATATAGTTGCTAGCGGCCAACAGTGTTAACTCCAGTCTGGCTCACTTGGCCTGCTACTTGGCATTAGTGAGAAACACTAAGCACACTGCAACTGGTACAATTAAATAGCACATATACTATCATTTACTTTGCTTCTCCTAAACAGAAAAGATGGTACAAACTTTATTTATTTATTTATTTATGGAGACAGAGTCTTACTCTGTCGCCCAGACTGGACTGCAGTGGCGCAATCTCTGCTCACTGCAACCTCTGCCTCCCAGGTTCAAGCAATTATCTTGCCTCAGCCTCCTCCAGAGTAGCTGGGATTACAGACTCACACCACCGTGCCCAGCTAATTTTTGGATTTTCAGTAGAGATGGGGTTTCGCCATGTTGGCCAGAGTGGTCTCAAACTCCTGACCTCAAGTGATCCAGCCTCCCAAAGTGTTGGGATTACAGGCGTGAGCCACTGTGCCTGGCCAAAACTTATTTATTTTTGAGACAGAGTCTTGCTCTGTCACCCAGGCTGGAGTGCAGTAGCGCAATCTCGTCTCACTGCAACCTTCACCTCCCGGGTTCAAGCCATTCTCCTGCCTCAGCCTCCCAAGTAGCTGGGACCACAGGCGCATGCCACTGCACCTGGCTAATTTTTGTATTTTTAGTAGAGACGGGGTTTCACCAGGCCAGGCTGGTCTCAAACTCCTGACCTCAAGTGATCCAGCCTCCCAAAGTGCTGGGATTACAGGCGTGAGTCACTGCACCCGGCCAACTTTACTAACTGAAAGCAAGAGAGCCACAGTACCAAACGGTGAAATTATATATTATACAATACAGTTTTATACGTTTAAATGAATGCATTTATTTCAAAGCAGCCTATCAACAGACCAAGCCACAGAGGCTGTCACGTAAAAAAAAAAAATAATCCCCGTGAGTAAAGTACTTCAAGTTTTTCAAAGTCCTTTCCCATTTTATCCTACCTGACTTCACAACTCTATCAGGTAACCAGAATAGGTTATTTCTATTCCATAAATGAGGAAAGTACAAATCAGGGCAATTAAAAGACACACATAAAATTGCTACTAAGTAGCTCTGGTTAGGTAGGGAGAAGACTTAGGAAAAGAACCTAGAATCAATTTTATCTAAGACTCTTTCCACAATAATGTGCTATAAAAGGTGGTGATAAAAATGAAGCCAAAGATAAAGAGAATAAGGACCATGAAACAGGATAATAATCACTTACATTAGCTCCCTGCTTTATCACATTCCCTTCCACTGTCTACCGTACACCCTCTATACAAGACACCGCCATGCCCCAGAATCTACCAGGCTCTTTATTTGGTAACATTACTTTCCTAGGGAAGAACTCCAAAAGAAAGATACACTTGGGAAGTGAAAAGGGAATAGAGAAGAAATCATAAAACCTAAATCTTTCTAATCCTAACACTGGATAAGTATCTTTACCATTTTGAGCCTCAATTTTTACATCTACAAAATATATTTACTAGGTAGTTCTGAAGATTAAGTAAAATAAATGGAGATAAAAGTTCTTTGAAAAATGTAAAGAACTCAATAAATGTTTATTGTTAGGCTACAAATATGTGGTACAAAAACTCACAATAGGTGTCTTACATAATTGTGTTAATAAATTCAAATTACACTAATTATTTTTAAGTTTTACACAATCACACAAAAAATGAGATTTAAAAATATTTGAATAAATGGTCTATGGCAGAATTAACCATAATATTTGAATCTATTAAGTCTGAATGAAGAAAAAGTATTGTATTTCAGGTCTCTAATAAATCTGATGAAGTATCTGATAAATAAGATATCTATAGAAGATACCTGGTAGAAGCAAGGCCTCTATCTTCACAGGCCTCTATACAAGCTAATATTTGCATCCAAGGATTTCTAGAAGTATTCACAATCATAAAATCAGATAACTGGGATGAACTTTAGAAATTGTGTGGAGAACATCTGTGGTTCACAGAAAAAGTGAGGCCAAAAGTAAATGATTTTACAAAATCTTGAAATTTCCCTTATTGGACCTCAGAGGAGTTGAGGGGAGAAACATAAAAAACAATTCTTGGGAAGCCAAGGCAGAAGGATTGCTTTGGTCAAGCAGTTCAAGACCAGCCTGGGCAACATAGTGGGAACCCATCTCTACAAAAAGCACATGAATTAGCTGGACATGGTGGCATAAACCTATATCCCCAGCTATTCGGGAGGCTGAGGCAGGATTGCTTGAGCCCATGAAATCGAGGCTGCAGTGAGCTATGATGGCACCACTACACTACACCCTGGGTGACAGAGTGAGACTGTCTCCAAAAAAAAAAAGAAAGAAAGAAAAAGGAAAAGAAAAGAAAAGAAAAAAGAAACAAGAATTTCCTCCAGTTGGGCTCTTAAATCGGTATTCTCCTTGTTAAAGAACACTGAAGTGCAAATTGTTATAGGAAGTTAAAGACTCACTGCAACAGGTCAGAATACTACAATTTTAAGCAAAACAGTAAATAAGAATTTAACATTGTTGCAGGGTCATGAAACTTACTTATTGATAAATAAATACAGTAACATAACATTTCCCTAAACAACGGACCACATATACAAGTGGGGTCCCAAAAAATTAGAATACCATATTTATGCTGTACTTTTTCTATGTTCAGATACACAAAAACTTACCATTGTATCACAGTTGCCTAAAGTATTCAGTACAGTAACATGCTGGACAGGTTTGTAGCCTAGGAACAACAGACCAGAGCCTCCATGCGCAGTAGGCTATGCACTCTTAAGTTTGTGTAAGTACATCCTAAGATGTTGATACAAGGATGAAATTACCTAATGATGCATTTCTCAGAATATATCCCTGACATTAAGCAACACATACCTGTACTGTGGAAAATTAAAACTCTACCACCAGATATCCTGGACTCAACTTTTTATAGCCCACTTCACATCTCTATTTTTTTATTAGAAAAGCTATATTCTTTTTTTTTTTTTAATGGCATCTTACTGTCGCCAGGCTGCAGTGCAGTGGCGTGGTATCAGCTCACTGCAACCTCTGACTCCTGGGCTCAAGCAATTCTTCAGCCTCAGCCTTCCGAGTAGCTGGGATTACAGGCATGCACCACCATACCCAGCTAATTTTTGTATTTTTAGTAGAGACAGGGTTTCACCATTTTGGCCAGGATGGTCTCGATCTCTTGACCTTGTGATCCGCCCAGCTCGGCCTCCCAAAGTGCTGAGATTACAGGCATGAGCTACCACACCTGGACAAATTTTTTTATTTTTAATTTTTGTGGGTACATAGTAGGTGTATATATACATGAGGACATGAGATATTTTGATACAGGCATGCAATGCATAATAATCACATTAGAGTAAATGGGGTATCCATCACCTCAAGCATTTATGCTTTGTGTTACAAAGAATCCAATTGTCATCCTACTGTGCTATCAAATACTACTTCTTATTCTAATTGTTTGTACCCATTAACCATCCTCACTTCCCACAAACACACACCCTCACTATGCTTCCCAGCCTCCAGTAACCTTCCTTCTACTCTCTAGTTCCATGAGTTCAAATGCTTTCATTTTTAGCTCCTACAAATAAGTGACAACATGCAAAGTTTATCTTTTCTGTGTCTGGCTTATTACACTAACATAATGATCTCCAGTTCCATCCATGTTGTTGCAAAGGACAGAATCTCATTCTTTTTTATGGCTGAATAGTACTCCACTGTGTATATGTACCACGTTTTCTTTATCCATTTATCTGCTAATGGACACTTAGGTTGCTTCCAAATCTTGGCTACTATGAACAGTACAGAAATCGACATGGGTATCTTTTGGAAATATAACTAGCACTGTGATTGAGGGATTGTATGGCAAGTGTATCTTTAGTTTTCTGAGGGAACTCCAAACTATTCTCCATAGTTGTTGTACTAATTTACATTCCCAACACTGTATGAGGGTCCCCTTTCTCCACATCCTTGCCAGTGTTTGTTACTGTCTTTTGGATAAAAGCCCTTTGAACTGGGCTAATATCTCATTGTAGTTTTGATCTGCATTTTTCTGATGATCAATGATGTTGCACCTGTTCATATGCCTGTATGTCAATGACTTCTTTTGAAAACTGTCCATTCGGATATTTTGCCCATTTTTAAATCAGATTATTAGATATTTTCCTATGAAGTTGTTTAAGCTCATTACATATTCTGGTTATTAATCCCTGGTAAGATCAACAGTTTGCAAACACCTTCTCCCATTCTGTGGGTTGTCTCTTCACTTTGTTGATTGTTTCCTTTGCTGCACATAAGTTTTTTCATTTGATATGATCCCATCTGTTCACTTTTGCTATGGTTGCCTGTGCTTGTAGAGTATTACTCAAGAAATCTTTGCCCAGTCCAATGTCATGGAGAGGTTCCCTAATGTTTTCTTTTAGCAGTTTCACAGACTGAGATCTTAGATTTAAGTCTTTAACACAATTTGATTTGGTTTTTATATATGGCAAGAGACATGGGTCTAGTTTCATTCTTCTGCATATGGATATTCAGTTTTGCCAGCACCATTTATTGAAGAGACTGTCCTTTCCTCAATGTATATTCTTCACACCTTTGTCGAAAATGAGTTCACAATAGATGTATAGATTTGCTTTTGGGTTCTCTATTCTGTTCTATTGGCCTGTGTGTCTGTTTTTATGCCAGTAACATGCTGTTTTGTAGCATAATTTGCAGTCAGGTAATGTGATTCCTCCAATTATGTTCTTTTTGCTCAGGACAGCTTTGGCTAACTATTCTGGGTCTTTCATGGTTCCATATATATTTTAGAAATGCTTTATCTATTTCTGTGAATAATGTCATTGGTATTTTGATAAGGATTGCACTGAATCTGTATATTGCTATAGAAACTATGGACATTTTAACAATATTGACTCTCCCAATCCATGAACATGGAATATCTTTCCATTTGTTTGTGTCCTCTTCAATTTCTTTCATGAACGTTTTATAGTTTTCATTGCAGAGATCTTTCACTTCATTAGTTAATTCATAGGCATTTTATTTGTAGCTACTGTAAATGAGATTACTTTCTCAATTTCTTTGATTGTTCACTGTTCGCATATAGAAATGTTACTGATTTTTGTATGTTAATTTCATATCCTGCAAATTTACTGAATTTAACCATTTTTTAGTGGGGTCTTTACGTTTCCCCAAATATAAGATCAAATCATCTGCAAATGAGGATCATCTGACTTTTTCCTTTCCACTTTGGATGCTCTTTCTTTCTCTTGTCTGACTGCTCTTGCTAGGACTTCCAGTAATACACTGAATAACAGTAGTGACAGTAGGCATCCTTGCCATGTTCCAGATCTTGAGGAAAGGCTTTCAGTTTTCCCCATTCAGTGTGATACTAGCTGTGGGTCTGTCTTACATGGCTTTTATTGTGTTGAGGTATGTTCCTTCTAAAAGCAGTTTATTGACAGTTTTTATCATGAAGGAATATTAAATTTTATTAAATGCTTTTTAGGCATCAACTGAAATGATCATATGGTTTTTCATTCTTGATACGATGTATCGCACTGACTGATGTTGAACCATCCATGCATCCCTGGGATATATCTCATTTGATCATGATGAATGTTTTTTTAAAATGTATTACTGAGTTCAGTTTGCTAGTATTTTGTGGAGGATTTTTGCATCAGTATTCATCAGGAATACTGGTCTGTAGTTTTGGTTTTTTTTGATGTACCTTTGGTTTTGGTATCAGGGTACTACTGGTCTCACAGAATGAGTTTAGGAATATTCCTTCCTCCTCTATTTTTCACAATAGTTTGACAGGAGAGGTATGAGTTCTTCTTTAAGTGTTTGGTGGAATTCTGCAGCAAAGCCTTTGGGTCCTGGGCTTGGCTTTGCTAGGAGATATTTTATTATGGCTTCAATCCTGTTATTTGTCATTGGTTTGTTCAGGTTTTGGATTTCTTCATGGTTCAATCTTGATAAGCTGTATGTGTCTATGAATTATGCATTCCTTCTAGATTTTTTTTTTTTTTTGAGACGGAGTCTCGCGCTGTCGCCCAGGCTGGAGTGCAGTGGCCAGATCTCAGCTCACTGCAAGCTCCGCCCCCCGGGTTTACGCCATTCTCCTGCCTCAGCCTCCCAAGTAGCTGGGATTACAGGCGCCCGCCACCACACCTGGCTAATTTTTTGTATTTTTAGTAGAGATAGGGTTTCACCATGTTAGCCAGGATGGTCTCGATCTCCTGACCTCATGATCCGCCCATCTCGGCCTCCCAAAGTGCTGGGATTACAGGCTTGAGCCACCGCGCCCGGCCAATTTTTCAATTTAGTAGTATACAGTTGTTCACAGTCCCCACGAATAACCCTTTTAATTTTTGCAATATTAGCTGTAATGTCTCCTTTTTCATCTTTGATTTTGAACCTTTTTTTTTTTCCTGAGTCTATCTAATGTTTGTTGATTATCTTTTCAAAAAACCAACTTTTCATTTTGTTGGTCTTTTGTATTGTTTTCTTCATTTCAATTTTATTTACTTCTGCTCTGATCTTATTATTTCTTTTATTCTACTAATTGTGGGTTTGGTTTGCTCTTGCTTTGTCAGTTGTATAAGGTACATCCTTAGGTTATCTATTTGAAGACTTTTTTTCTTTTTTGATGTAGGTACTTATAACTACAAACTTCCCACTTCATACTGCTGTCGTTATATCTCATGGGTTTTGGTATGTCATGTTTCCATTATTGTTTGTTTTAACAAATTTTTAAATTTCCTCCTTAATTTCTTCATTAACCCGCTAGTCATTGAGGAGCATACTGTTTAATTTCCATGTGGTTATACAGTTTTTCTGGTTATTGATTTCTAGTTTTATTCCACTGTGATCAGAGAAGATGCATGCTATTATTTCAGGGTTTTGTTATGTTTTGTTTTGTTTTGTTTTGTTTTATTAATGTTTTAAGACTTGCTTTGTCACCTCACCATGCGCTGAGGAAAGGAATGTGTATTCCGGAGCCATTGGATGAAATGTTCCATAACTACTAGGTCCATTTGGTCTATAGTACAGATTAAGAGTGATGTTTCTTGCTGATTTTCTGTCTGGAAGATCTTATCTCTCATTTTAGCTCTAATATTTGCTTTATATACCTGGGTGCTCCATTATTGGGTGCGTATATATTTACAACTGTTACATCTTCTTGCTAAATTGACCCCTTTATCATTATATAATGATCTTCTTTGTCTCTTCTAAAAGTTTCTGTCTGATATAAGCATAGCTACTCCTGCTCTTTTTTGGCTTCCATTAGCATGGAATATCTTTCTCCATCCTTTTCTTTTTTTTTTTTTTTCAGTTTATGTGTGTCTTTATAGGTGAAGTGTGTTTCCTGTAGGCAACAGATCACTGGATCTTGTTTTTTTCAATCCAGTCAGCCACTCTATGTCTTTTTTGATTGAAGAGTTTAGTCTATTTACATTCAATGTTGTTACTGACAAAGACTTACTCCTGTTATTTTATTTTGGGGTGTTATTTTATTTGGGTGATTTTCTGTGGTGGGGTGCTTTAATTTCCTGCTTTTTATTTTTTGTGTATCTGCTATATGACTTTTGATTTGAGGTTACCACAAGGCTTGCAAATACTACTGTAAAACCCAATTATTTTAAACTGAGAACAAACTGCATAAACAAGCAAGCAAAAAGAAAACTAATAAAAACCTACACTTTTAACTTTGTCCCCCTATTTTTAACTTTTGGTTGTTACCATTTATATCATATTGTACTCGATATGTCTTTAAAAGCTGTTGTAGTTATTATTTTTAATTTGTTCATCTTTTAGTCTTTCTACTTAAGAGTAATTTATACATCACAATTACAGTGTTACAATATTGTTTTTCTGTGTACTTACTACTACCAGTGAGTTTTGTACCTTTAGATAATTTCTTATTGCCCACTAATGTCCTTTTCTTTCTGATTAAAGAACTCCCTTTAGCATTTCTTGTAGGACAAGTCTGATGTTGATGAAATTCCTCAGCTTTTGTTTGTCTGGAAAAGTCTTTACTTTTCCTTAATGTTTGAAGGATATTTTCACCAGACATACCACTCTAAGGTAAAAGATTTCCCCTTTGGCACTTTAAATATGTCATGTCACTCTTTCCTGATCTGTAAGGTTTCCACAGAAAAGTCTGCTGCTGGACATATTGGAGCTCCATTATATGTTTTTGTTTATTTTCTCTTGCTGCTTTTAGGATCTGTTCTTTATCCTCGACATTTGGGAGTTTCATTATTAAATGCCTTGAGGTAGTCTTCTTTGGGTTGAATCTGCTTGGTGTTTTACATGCTTCTTATACTTGAATACTGATAGCTTTCCCTAGGTTTGGGAAGTTCTCTGTTGTTACCCCTGTGAATAAGCTTTCTACTCTGATCTCTCTCCCTGCCTCCTCTTTAAGGCCAATAACTCTTAGATTTGCCTTTTTGTTGTTGGTGGTGGTGTTGGTGTTGTTGAGATGGTGTCTTGCTCTGTCGCCCAGGCTGGAGTGCAGTGGCACGATCTCAGCTCACTGCAACCTCTGCCTCCCAGGTTCAACCAATTCTCCTGCCTCAGCCTCCCGAGTAGCTGGGGTTACAGGCATATGCTATCATGCCTGGCTAATTTTTCTTTTCTTTTTTTGTATTTTTAGTAGAGATGGGGTTTCACCATGTTAGCCAAGCTGGTCTCGAACTCTTGACCTCAAATCATCCACCCACCTCGGCCTTCCAAAATGCTGGGATTACAGGCATGAGCCACCGCACCCGGCCAGATACGCCCTTTTGCAGCTGCTTTCTAGATCTGGTAGGCATGCTTCATTTTTATTCTTTTTTCTTCTGTCTTCTCTGTGTATTTCCAAATAGTTTATCTTCAAGCTCACTAATTCTTTATTCTGCTTGATCAATTCTGCTGTTACAAGATTATGATGCACTGTTCAACTTCAGAATTTCTGCTTGATTCTTTGGAAGTACTTCAATCTCTTTGCTAAGCTTATCTGATAGAATTCTGAAGTCCTCTCTGTGTTATCTCTAATTTCTTAGCGTTTCCTCAAAACAGCTATATCGAATTATCTGTCTGAAAGGTCACATAGCTCTGTTTCTCCAGGACTGGTCCCTGGTACCTTATTTAGTTTGTTTGATGAGGTCATGTTTCCCAAGCTGGTCTTTTTTTTTTTTTTTTTTTTTTTTTTTTTTGAGACAGGGTCTCACTCTGTCACCCAGGTTGGAGTGCAGTGGTGTGATCTTGGCTCACTGCAACCTCCGCGTCCTGGGCTTAAATGATCCTCCCACCTCAGCCTCCTAAGTAGCTGGGACTACAAGCATGTGCCACCACGCCCAGTTAGTTTTTCTATTTTTAGTAGAAACGGGGTTTCGCCATGTTGCCAAGACTTGGTCTTGATGCCTGTGGATGTTTGTCAGTGTCCAGGCATTGAAGAGTTTGGTATTTATTGTAGTCGTCATAGTCTGGACTTGTTTGTACCCGTCCTTCTTGGGAAAGTTTTCCAGGCATTTGAAGAAACACCCGTTTGTACCCATCCCTCTTGGGAAAGTTTGCCAGGTATTTGAAGAAATTTGGGTGTTGTAATCTAAGCCACATCTGCATTAGGGGGCACCCCAAGCCCAGTAATGCTATGTTTCTTGAAAACTTGTAGTGGTACTGCCTTGGTGGTCTTGGTTAAGATCCAGAAGAATTTTCTGTATTACTAGGCAGAGCTTCTTGTTCTCTTCCCTTACTTTCTCACAGCACTTGGTCTCCTTGCTCAAGGCCTAGGGCTCTATAATCAGCAGGTGATAAAGCAAGCTGGGCCTGTGTCCTTCCCTTTAGGGTAGCAATTTTCCCCATGCCCTGGGCAGGTCCAGAGATGCCAGTAGCCAGGTATTGGAGTCAAAAACCTTTGAAATCTACTTGATGCTCTATTCTACTGCAGCTAAGCTGGCACTCAAACTATAAGACAAAGTCCTTCCTATTCTTCCCTTATCTTTCCACAAGCAGAAGAGCTTCTCCCCAAGGTCATCACTACTACAGAACCACCAAGGGTGCTGCAAGGCCACTGCCGATGTTCACTTCAGGCTCAAGTGCTTTTCAGTCATCTTGTGGTGAATTCTTCCAGGCCTGGGACTAACCCTTCAGTGTAGTAGGCCCCCATCTGGCCCAGGGCAGGTCCAGAAACGCTGTCCTAGGGTCAAATCCTGGAATCAGGGACTCCAAGAGTCTGCTTGGTCCTCTACCCAACTGTGGCCAAGCTGATACCTAAGGTGTAAAACAGTCTCCTTCACTTTTCCCTCTCCTTTTCTCAAGCAGGAGTCTCTCACTGTAGCCACCATAGCTGGAAATATGCTGGGTCTCACCTGAAGCCAGTGCATCACAGAAGCTCACCCAAGGCCCACAGCGTACTAACTAGGTATTGCTGCTGGTTCCTTAGGGCCCAAGGGCTCTTTAGTCAGCAGGTAAAGAATGCCACCAGGACTGGATCCTTCCCTTCAAGGCAGCAGTTTCCCTTCTGGCTCAGGATGTGTCTACATATGTCATCCAGAAGTCAGGGCCTGGACTAAGGGCCTGATGACTCTGCCCAGTGCCCTATCCTCCAGTGGTTGAGCCGGTATCCAAGATGCAAGACAAAGTCCTCTTTACTCTTCTCTCTCCTCTTCTCAAGCAGAAGGAAGGGGTCTCTTTTGAAGCTACAAGCTGTGCTGCCCGAAACTGAGGGAGGGGTGGCACAAGTACTCCCTTGGCCGTCATGGCTGGTGTCTCACTAGGTCATGTGCCCCGCCATGTTCACTGGCTCTGAGCCCAGCTCAGCACAAAGACTTGCCTAGGAATTGGAGTCCTAGTATCTTAGACTGCCTTTCAAGTTTATGTAGGCCCTAGAGCAATTTAGCCTACAGTGGCAAGGCATGCTGAAATTCAAGTTCCAACAACTGGGCTGGGAGATTCCCCTCTGACTATGGCTGGCCTAAATGCTCCCTCCATGGGCGGTCATTGGCTAAGTTTAGCCCAGTTTTGCTTTCCCCTTTGACACAGCACTTAGTTTAGTGGAGGGTCTCACAATCACAGCACTCTCCCTCCCTGACATGTAGAATCTCCACACCATGCAGCCAGTGCCAGGGTATGGAAGAGCTTCTTCAGCACCTCTTTTGTATTTTTAGCAGAGATGGGGTTTTGCTGTGTTAGCCAGGATAGTCTCGCTCTCCTGACCTTGTGATCCGCCTGCCTTGGCCTCCCAAAGTGCTGTGAGCCACCGCGTCCACCATATCTCGCTGTCTTTAAATGAAAACAATCTTACATCTCTTCTCCAACTCTATACTCTTGTGTCATTTTCATGTCTTCTGGCACTGGAGGGTGCATGCATCAAGGTTCTTCAGAGAAACAGAGAAAATAGGGAAGAGAGAAAATGCGAGAAAGAAGGCAGATAGCTAGACAGAAAGACAGACATATTTTAAGAAACTGGTTCATGCAATTGTAGGAGCTGACAAGTCCAAAATCTGTAAGGCAGGCCAGCAGGCTGCCAAACTGAGATAGGAGTTGATGCTGCAGTCTTGAGGCAAAATTTCTTTCTCTTCCAGAAACCTCAGTTTTGTTCCTAAGGTCTTTCAACTAATTATGAGGCAGATCCACATTATTGAGGGTAGCCTCCTTTACTCAAAGTCAGTTGACTGTAGATGATACCCACTTCCACAAAATGCCTTCATGGCAACATGTAGATTAACATTTGATTAAATAGCTGGGTACTACAGCATAGGCAAGTTGATACATAAAAGTAACCACCACAGGGGGCATAATTGTGTTATCCATGAGTTTAATGAGAAGACCCCTAAAACATCACCTCTAAATACGATGATTGCAGATTTTTTAATAAATATCCTTCTTTTCAGACTGAAGACTTTCCCTTCTATTTCTAGTTTGCTAATAAGAGTTTTTATTCTGATCGGATACTGAATCTTTACTGAGATGATCTTATGGTTTTACTCCTTCAATCTGTTAATGTTAGATTTTCCAATATTAAATTGTCCTTGAAGTTTTTATAAAAACCCAACTTCATTGTTACTTAATTTTCTTATATACCACTAGATACTATTTAGTAAATTTTTGTTGGGGATATTTTTACTTATGCTTCTAAGGCAGACTGGCCTATAATTTGATTGCTTGTACTGTCCTGTTATGATTGTGACATCACAGTTATACAAGATTCATAAAATGAGCTGGGTGCTTCTCTTATTCTGTGAAACATTCCATAAAATAAGTATTATCCGACTTGATAAAACTTAATTGCAAAAATGTCTTTTCTGGGCATAGTGCATTATCAAAAGTCATAATTCTTCCTTCCTTCCTCCTTTCTTTCTTCCTTTCCCTTCCTTTCCTTTCCTTTCCTTCTTTCTTTTTGAGATGGGGTCCCACTACTCTGTCACCCACGCCAGAGTGCAGGTGTGTGGTCATAACTCACTAAGCCTTGAAATTCTGAACACAAACTCCTGCCTCAGCCTCTGAAGTAGCTGGGACTACAGGCACACACCACCGTGCCCAGCTAATTACTTTTTATTTGTATATTAGGGATAGGATCTTGCCATGTTGCCCAGGCTAGTATCAAACTCCTGGCCTCAAGCAATCCTCCCAACTCGGCCTCTCAAAGTGCAGAGATTACAGACATGAGCCACAGCACCTGGCCCATATTTCTTTCTTTAGTTACAAACTCAAATTGTTTCATGATCAATTCAAGTTCCTCTTTTATTCTTCAGTAAGAGTAATTATATTTTTTCCATGTAAAACCTTTCCATGTTTCCCCAAAAAAATCACTATTGTTATATCTCTATTTCATTTTTAGCATATTGATTTTTATTAATCTTCTTTCCTGAGTTTTCTGTATCTTATTGGTCTTTTCAAAAAACTAGCTATTGGCCTATTGATTATATGTATTTTTGTTTTCCATTTATCTTTCCACTTATTAATAACAGAAGCTGGTATTTATTGAACACTTATAACAAATACATTCTACATTGTACTAACATATTAACTTATTCAATCTTCACAAACCTAGGAATTTGATTCTATCATTATCTTCATTTTGTAGAAAAGGAAGCTAAGAAGACACAGACGGGTTAAGTAACCAAGTTTGGACAAGTAGGAAGTGGAGAACTAAGAATTCGAAATCAGGCAATCTGGTTCAAGAGTCCACACTCTTTTTGTTTGTTGTTTTTACATATGAATTTTAATAGCAGCTTTATTCATAAAAGCAAAAATTGAAAAAATATCAACTAGTGCACATATAAACAAATTTTAGTGGAACTACAAGGAGTCCACACTCTTAAATACTACATAATAATCCAGGATTTATATTTTATTATTATTTCTATCCTATTAGGTTTTTAGGCATATTTTGGGTTTTTTTCTAATTTATTGAGATGAACCCACTACTTTTCAATCTTTCCTATTTTCTAACAAATTCATCAAGAGCTATAAATTTCCTTTTGAATCATACCCTACAAGTTTTTTTATATAGGGCATTCATTTTCATTGTGTGGTATTTAGTAATTCTCATTATAATTTCTACTTTAATTCAGTCAGTAGTGGTTTTGTTTGTTTTTAGTTTCCAAGCACAAGTAGGGGGACGGGAAGAAAACTTCTACAGATTATTGGGAAATTTTTCAATCACACAGCAAAGAATTTTACAGCTAACATCCATATAGTTGCCACTAGATTCTGCCACAACATTCTATTAGACTTGCTTTATCACATATATCTATGCATTTATCCATCTCCCTAGCCATTAATTAATCCACCTTATTTTTGGTGTCTTTAAAGCAAATTGTAAACAATAATACTCTTCCCACTAAATATTTCAGCATGCTCAATGTTAACAAGCATCCAATATTTGCTTAGTCTTTTCATGTAAAACTACTTAAAATAATATGCACACATATTATATATACATTTTCTGAGTTTTGACAAATGTACATACCTATGTAACCCAAATGCCTATCAAGACATAGAATGGGGCCAGGCCCAGTGGCTCACACCTTTAATCCCAGCACCTTGGGAGGCCAAGGTGGGCAGGTCACTTGAAGTCAGGCATTCCCGAGACCAGCCTGGCCAACACGGCAAAACCCCATCTCCACTAAAAATACGAAAATTAGCCGGATGTGATGGCGGGCGCCTGAAATCCCAGCTACTTGGCAGGCTGAGGCAGGAGAACTGCTTGGACCCAGGAGGCAGAGGCTGTGGTGAACCGAGGCTGTGCCACTGCACTCCAGCCTGGGTGACAGAGCAAGACTCCATCTCAAAAAAAAAAAAAAGGACATATAATGGCACTATCATCCCAAAAAGTTTCCTCATGCCCCATCTTAGTCAATTCCTACCCTTAAATACCAGAGGAAACCACTGTACTGACTTCTCCTCCACTACCAATTAGTTCTGCCGGTTTTAGAACTTTTCAGTATATAGTATACATTCTTGTATCTGGCTTCTTTCACTAAGAATGTTTCTGAGATTCACCCACATTGATGTATCCATAATTCACTCATTTTTACTACTGAATGGTATATATGGAGGTTTTTCTTTTTGGTGTGAGGAAGAGGATGTTTATCTCTTTATTACTGATTTCTACTTTCATTGCATGTGATCAGAGAATATGATGATACTATAATGATGATGGCAAACATTAACTGAGCCCTTACCACGTGTAATGCATTGTTCTGAATGCTGGCCTTCACAACTCTGAGAGACCACTATTACCATCTCTGTTTTACAGATGAGAAAATTGAAGCACGTAAGTTAAGTAACTTACCCAAGGTCATACAGCTAGGGGAGAACCACATTTGGTTCCTGAGCCCTCTCTTAGCCACATACTACACAAAATGTATGATATCAATTTCACAGAATTATTTGAGACTCCTTTTACGGGCTAATAAATACATAATTAAATTTTGTTTGAAAACAATGCATATTCTCTAAAGGACAAGGCACGGTGACTCATGTCTGTAATCCTACCACTTTGGGAAGCCAAGGCAGATGGATTGCTTAAGCTCAGGAGTTCGGGACTATGCTGGGCTACATGATGAGATCCTATCTCTACATAAAATACAAAAATTAGCCAGGCCAGGCACAGTGGCACATGCCTGTAGTCCCAGCTACTCGGGAGACTGAGGAGGGAAGATTGCTTGAGTCTAGGAGGCAGAGGATGCAGTGAGCCAAGATCACACCACTGCAATCCAGCCTGGACAACAGAGCAAGACTCTGCCTCACACACACACAGAAAAAAAAAGGGATATTCTCTAATATAGGATATAGAATTCTGTATATATGTAACTCATTAAGTGTATTAATTATGAAATTCAAATCTATATACTTTCAAATTTGTATGTGCTTAATATATCCACTTCAGAGAGGTATGTTAAAATCTCCTATGATGACAGATTTGCTTTTTAATAGATATGGGGTCTCACTCTGTCACCTAAACTGGAAAGCAGTGGCACAATTACAGCTCATTATAACCTCAACCTCCTGGGCTCAGCCTCCCAAGTAGCTGGGACTACAGGCACATGCCACCATACCTGGCCAATTTTTTTTATTTTTTGTAGAGATGGGATTTCACTACGTTGCCCAGGCTGGTCTTCAAGTGATCCTCCTGCCTTGGCCTCCCATAGTGCTGGGATTACAGGTGTAAACCAGCATACCTGGCCTAGACAGCCATTTAAACAGAATACAATATTTGACCCATCGATTCTACTTCTAGACATTTATCCTAATTTATCCTAAAAATTAGTACCATAAATACACAAGGATGTAAATAAGAACACTGTATTAGTCCGTTTTCATGCTGCTGACAAAGACATACCTAAGACTGGGCAATTTACAAAAGAAAGAAGTTTAACTGGACTTACAGTTCCACGTGGCTGGGGAAGCCTCACAATCATGGCAGGGAGGAACAAGTCCCATCTTACATGGATGGCAGAAGGCAAAGAGGGAATGAGGAAGATGCAAAAGTAGAAAGCCCTGATAAAACCATCAGATCTAATGAGGTTTATTCACTACCACAAAAACAGTATGGCAGAAACCACCCCCATGATTCAATTATCTCCCACTGGGTCCCTCCTACAAAACATGGTAATTATGGGAGTATAATTCAAGATGAGATTTGGGTGGGGACACAGACCCAAGCCATATCTGACACTTATTTACATCCTTGTATATTTACAGAACTATGGAAAATTACATATTATAATGTAGCATATGGTCTTTATGTAAACAAAGAAAAATAAAACTTGACTTTTAAGAACAATGTACATTTTAAGAGTCTATTAAATATTAATTGGCCAACAATGTCTCATTCAGTAGCAAACGTTTCTTCAGTAACCTTATGCCAGGCTCAGAAACATACGAAAATGGGCTGGGAGCAGTGGCTCACACCCATAATCCCGGCACTTTGGGAAGCCAAGGCAGGCAGATCACCTGAGGTCAGGGGTTCGAGACCAGCCTGACCAATATGGTGAAACCCCATCTCTACTAAAAATACAAACTTAGCCGGACGTGGTGGTGCATGCCTATAAGCCCAGCTACTCAGGAGGCTGAGGCTGGAGAATCACTTGAACTTCAAAGGTGGAGTCTGCAGTGAGCCAAGATCATGCCACTGCACTCTAGCCTGGGCAACAACAGCAAAATTGCATCTAAAAAAATAATAATAAAACAAAAATTAAAAGAAGAAACACATGAAGATAAAAGACAGTCTTGCTCCCAAAAAGGGAAGATATACCAAAAAAAATGATTAACATATGATGTGATGAATGCTCTAACAGCACTGGATGTTATGGGAACACACAGGCAGAGTCAAAAACATAGGCTCCCCACGAAATCTAATCTGGCACCCCTCAAGTCAATATTTTTGTTATTGTTCAATGTTTGTTTAGACAAGAGGCAGAGAGCTACTAGTTGCAGAGCTCACACCTCTTCTCTTTCTCAGCAATTTAGCTCTGTCTCCAAACCTGCATATCCTATAAAAATATATTCCTAATTTACTCAACTTCCTTAAAAAGCAATTAAGCATATCCTTTGGGATCTCACTCTGTCTCTTATACACATACATACACACACACACACACCCCCCTCCCAAGAAGATTATTTGCTTCTGCCTATTCCTCTCATACTTATCCCAGAAGGAGCTCTGGTAAATGCAATTTTATCCCCATCTCATATTTCAAATACTGTTTTGTCACACCCCAGTAAACCAGATAGTCCATTATTTCAACTCTACACAGATGAAGGACACTTAAAAAGGAAAAAGAGAAGGGAGGATACCAGAAAAGTCCTCATAGATTAAAGCATTATAAATATATAACTTTAAAAGAATAAAAAATTAAAAGTTGTGATCTTAGACAAACTAGTAAATCCTTCTGGGCTTAAGTTCCCTCACCTATACAAAGTAAATAATAATATCTGCCTCTCAGAGCTTGCAGTGAGCTGAGATCCAGCCACTGCACTCCAGCCTGGGTGACAGAGCGAGACTCCGTCTCAAAAATAAATAAATAAAAAATAATATCTGCCTCTTGGGTTGCTAAGATTTAAATGAAATAATAGATGTTTAACATTTTATAAACAGAAAAACAACCTGTAGAGCTTAAGACAATAAAGTCTTAACAAAGTATCAGTAATTGTTAAGGGTCAAAAAAAAAATGTCTATATCTAGATATTGCAAGGTAAGGTGAGGTAAGTAAACAATAAAAATGCCACTGTAAACAGTAGCTATAATTTATAACAGCGGTCCACAAACTTTAATATATATGAGAATCACCTAAAAGTGATTATTAAAACATGGATCGCTGGGTTCCACTCCCAGAGTTCCAGATGCAGGCAATTAGGGGTAAGCCTACAAAACTGCATTTTTAACAAGTTCCAGATGGTGTTGATACCACTGGTCTAGTGAATACACTTTGAAAACCACACAATTATAATTATGATAGTACTTAACCTGAAAAGTACTTAGGATATAATGTTTCATTAAAAAATTGAACACAAAATGCTATCTACAATATGACTGCAACGATATAAAAACACACAAAATCAATATAGACAAATCTAAAGCAAAACCAAATAAGAAACAGTTATCTGTTTAGGAGAGTGGGGTTTTTTCCTTTAAGTTTTCTTAAATAGCAGAGGTTTTGTTGTTGTTGTTGTTGTTGCTGTCAATTTAAAAGGCAAAAAAAAAAAAATGTAGCTCAAAGCCAAATCAAGTAAGAAAATGAATCAAATTTTATGTTTTCATCAAAGAAAAATAATGATGCTGATAAATGCCTCCAACCTCTTACAGGTACAAAAACCTCCCCATATTAGAGGCTCAGACTATCAGAAGAAACATCAAGACATAGACTCTGCTGCAGCTAAGTGTACCCTGATAGCCCCAGAGAAAAACATCCCACAAGGAAAGCAGGTATACAGGCATCCCCTCAGTGGCAGACTGCACTAACCTGCACAGAGATAACACCACTTAACCATCTTCTTTCTTGATCTGCTCTTCAGAACACAGGAATGGCTACTTGTAAGAACTGGCCTGAAGTAGAGATGCATGGCTAAGGAATAGAGGCTTAAATTTCCTCTGTTAAATCAAATAGGCAAAAGTAGAAAACTAGTGTTAATGAGGGAAAAAGAAAAGCATAGTTTATTAAGAGAATGAATACAGTCCAATGAAGGCATGGCAAGATTTAGGATATATATTACTCAGATGCCTTGGAGACGGTACTTATTAGACACTTAGAAAAAAAGTCTCTATTGGACTCTGTGAAATTCGTAGCGAATGAATTTGTCATCCCAAAGTGGATTACATTTTTCGAAAGAGCACAAACAATAGCTTTATAGTGTGGCTGTTCTACTACATGTAGAAAGAATCTACAAGATATGCAGATTAAGTAAATGTCATTTAGTCTCATTGCTGAATGTTTTCATACTCTACAACGCAGTTACATTTAGAGTACACGTAGTTTATCTTAAACACTGAACATTTATAAAGCTGTAAGTAACCTCATCCTTCCTTGTCTCATCAAAAAAAACACACAAAATAATTAATTTTAAAAGATACATAGGCAAAGGATAAATCTGCAATTAATTAAATTGAATTATATACACATTAAAGAAGGGAGAAAAACACCTTATAAACAAGCCAAACCACCACTCTCTTTATCTATAATCCATTGGGGTACACAATAAAATAAATTTGTTAAATCACTAATTATTTCACTGACATTTTTGACCTATGCAAAATTCAAGGTTGACTATCCAATTGATAATTTTATACATCTTGGAATTCCACCTCTCCTGCAGTATCTCCTAGCCAAGCCAGTATTTCCTGGAATCTCTGAGGCCAGGAAAAATATCTGAAATGCATATTAAACAATGCATATTAAATGGTGATAACTCCTGGAAAAGTAGTGCTCATCCTTAATTACAAATGAGAATCACCTGCTATGGCTTTTAATAGATGCCCAGGCCTCTCCCAAAATCTACCAACAGAGAATCTCAGGATTAGGGCCTAGGCATCTGTAATGTAAAGTGCACAGGTGACTCTTGCTTTTATAATGAGTTCTTGGCATCTATATTTGAATAAGCTATGTTTAATTCTGGGAATTCAAAATATTTCAAAGACAATGTCATCATACCGTAATGGCAATATTCAGGAATTTGAATAAACTATACGACCTTCTTAATTGCATAACCATCCCCCTCCACCACTTCAAAACATCACAGAGGCTGAAGAGTGTATCACCTCTCAGACTGATCAAACGTAGTCTAAACAGAGCTGCCTTTTCTCTAGTTACAGGTGCTGGCCAACTGACTCAAATAAAAGGGAATCTTTAAACTTCTTTGTCTTTCAGCCCTTGATACGCTATAAATCAAAAGAAGGTGGTCAAACTGAGTTATCTGAAAAGAGATAATCTTATCATAAAGAAATTAAAGTTTAAATTTGTCATGAACAGGCCTTAATATGAAGAGAGTCATGGAAATCTTCCAATGTTTTTTATTATAACATTTTTTACATAGTGCTTAGGTGAATTTAGTAAAAATTGAAAGACAACAGAAGATTACTATGTCCTCTCATTTTTCAAAAGTGTTGATATCATGGTACACAAAAAACAGCTGGGGGCTTTTTCTGCCATTATTCTGCACCACCACAATGGGGCACATGAATGTCTTGAATGATGCTCTCATGAGCATCAACAATGCCAAAAAAAGAGGCAGGTTCTTATTAGGCTGTGCTCCAAAGTCAGAGTCCTGTTTCTAACTATGATGATAAAGTATGGTTACACCGGTGAATCTGAAATCACTGATGATCACACAGCTGGGAAAAATGTTGTGAACCTCACAGGTAGGCTAAACTGGAGTGCTCAGCCCCAGATTTGATGTGCAACTCAAAGATCTAGAAAAGTGGCAGAATAATCTGCTCCCATCCTGTCAGTTTGGTTTAACTGTACTGATAACATCAGTTGGCATCATAGACCACAAAGACGTAAGACAAAAACACACAAGAGGGAAAATCCTGGGATTCTTTTCCTAGGGATGCAATACATACTTACAAGTAAAATACTTTAATGGACCAAAAAGAAAACAAACAGACAAAAAAAAAAACAGCTGGGAAGAAAGGGTTAAAATCCCCAGCTAAGAATGCATATTTTTTAAGACTGTATTTTCAAGTAAAAAAAAAAAAATTACTTTCCTTTCAGATTCACCAATATTAATCAAGTTGCCAAAATAATCTTGTCAGGTGATATATAATCAAATTCACCTTTGAACACCATGATTTTAAATGTTCTCATCTATATCACATTTAAGACCCAGTTTAAGATGCCTAGTTTTCTTTTCCAGGAAAAAAGTGGGAGACATTCGTCAGATAATTCCTCACTAAAGTGAAACACATTCCTTCGAGATCATGGCAGAGGACACATATCAAACATTTTTTTTTTTTTTTTTTTTTTTTTGAGACGGAGTCTCACTCTGTCGCCCAGGCTGGAGTGCAGTGGCCGGATCTCAGCTCACTGCAAGCTCCACCTCCCGGGTTCACGCCATTCTCCTGTCTCAGCCTCCCGAGTAGCTGGGACTACAGGCGCCCGCCTCGTCGCCCGGCTAGTTTTTTGTATTTTTTTAGTAGAGACGGGGTTTCACCGTATTAGCCAGGATGGTCTCGATCTCCTGACCTCGTGATCCGCCCGTCTCGGCCTCCCAAAGTGCTGGGATTACAGGCTTGAGCCACCGCGCCCGGCCTATATCAAACATTTTAATCAAATGACTTTTCTATTTGTATAGACACAAATAAAAGTTAACGTAATTTGTATGAGTATTCTATGAAAGTTAAAGACATTATTTCTTATAAACAGTTTGCATCCAAGACACATCTTTGAATTATATTAGACATTTGAAAGACACACCATAAATCTTTCACAGCATTCTGCCTGATAGAGTTACTCACATAAAATTAAGCACTTAAGTCTCTTCTCTTGCCTTCTCCTTTGTTAAAACAATGCTGATGTATAACATATAGGAGGTTTGAAGACTTAATTTTAATACATGTATAATAATATATCAAAATTAGACCTGGATCAATGACAAAAGACACAAGAATAAAATAAGTCATTGCCAAAGCCATTTTAAAAATTGCATAAACTAATGGAACTTTGGAAACCTGGTTATTTTCCTGAAAGTAAACTTAGAATTATTGTGTCTCTTCAGAAGCATATTTGTATGCATGCAAATAACTATGTAAAGTGAAACAATAAAATTGACTAACAGCAACTTATTTTCTAGGTAAGAAGCATTTCAATAACTTTTGTAACCTATTGTTTTTAAACATATAAAAAGAAATTTTTACTTAGAGAGTTTATTAACTAATACAAAGTATTATGAGATTATATACATTTCTACTACCCAATATGAGCTGATTCTAAGCTATCTGTGGCATACATTTTATTTTAGGTACATTACCAAAAAGTTAAAAATAAACATAATTACTTCACCAGGAAAAGAAAAAACTTGCTGCATAGCAAGACTTTAGTTCTATTCAGAAACTTTATATCCTTCCTTGGTAGTCACCATAAAACTGTCTGGTCCTAAGACAAAGAAGACAGACAAGGCATTTTTAACTGTGGAAATATCTCAAAATATAACCCAAACCCCAGATATAAATATCAGAGATCTCTAATAGTCCAGTGTTTCACAGAATCTTTCAATAATCCCAGATATGAAAAAACAGAAAGCTCCAGTCCATGTACCTTCTTCCACTCCAGTACTAATCAGCTAGACCGAAACATGCACAGAGACACTGAGTCTTACACTTCTTCTTTGATATCTATTCTAGT
Source organism: Trachypithecus francoisi (assembly GCF_009764315.1). Taxonomy (NCBI): domain Eukaryota; kingdom Metazoa; phylum Chordata; class Mammalia; order Primates; family Cercopithecidae; genus Trachypithecus; species Trachypithecus francoisi. The sequence goes on from NW_022681473.1 coordinate 63,904,323, forward strand.
AGTAGTTCTTTTTTTTTTTTTTTTGAGATGGAGTCTTGCTCTGTCACCCAGGCTGGAGTGCAGTGGCCGGATCTCAGCTCACTGCAAGCTCCACCTCCCAGGTTTATGCCATTCTCCTGCCTCAGCCTCCCGAGTAGCTGGGACTACAGGCACCCGCCACCACGCCCGGCTTTTTTTTTTTTTTGTATTTTTTAGCAGAGATGGGGTTTCACTGTGTTAGCCAGGATGGTCTCGATCTCCTGACCTCGTGATCCACCCGTCTCGGGCTCCCAAAGTGCTGGGATTACAAGCTTGAGTCACCGCGCCCAGCCTATTCTAGTAGTAGTTCTTGATATAGGATACTACATACTCCAGCCACAGTGTTTGGACACGGTGGGCATTGAAAGTGCTATGCCCCCAATTATCGAAAATAATCCTAAGTGAAAGATACCTGTCTTCTACTTTCAAGGAAATTGAGGACAGCTGTCAAAACCAGGGAAAAGATGATTCTATGTTCAATAGATTCCTGCCAGGATCTAATAAGGGCTGAGAAAATAAATGTCTAAATAGGCACTCTTACTGCTTGGAAATAGTATGAAAATTTCATTTGATTCCTTTCTTTTTCTTTTTTCTTTTTGAGACACGATCTCATTCGGTCACCCAGCCTGGAGTGCAGTGCCACACTCACAGCTCACTGCAACCTTATCCTTCCCTCAGGGCTAAAGTGATCCTCCTGTTTCAGACTCCCCAATAGCTGGACTACAAGCAAGTGCCACCAATCCCTGTTTTTTTCTTTCTTTTTTTTTTTTTTTTAGAGACAAGGTCTCCCTACGTTGCCCAGGCTGGTCTCAAACCCTTGGCCTCAAAAAGACAAACATATATGATTCTACTTACATAAAATATCCAAAATAAGCAAACTTATAGAATCAGAAAGTAAATCTGTGGTTGGCTAGGCCTGGGCAAATGGACAAAAAGGGGGAAGGGTGACAGCCAAGGGGTAAAATGCTTCTTTCTGGGGTAATAAAAATGCTCTAAGGCCAGGCCCGGTGTCTCACGCCTATAATCCCAGCAATTTGGGAGGCCAAGCACTTTTGGAGGCCAAGGCAGGAGGACTGCTTGAGCCCAAGAGTTCAAGACCAGCCTGGACAACACAGTGAGACCCCATCTCTACAAAAAATAATTTTTAATTAGTCAGGCATAGTGACATGCACCTGTGGTCCCTGTTCTTTGAGAGGCTGAAGCAAGAGGACTGTTTGAGCCCAACAGATTGAGGCTACAGTGAGCCATGATCATGCTACTGCACTCCAGCCTGGGCAATACAGTGAGGCCCTGTCTCAAAAAAAAAAAGTTCCTGTGGTACAGCATACATACAGTTGTATATGGAATATCCAAACTCATATATCCAAAAGCAGGGGATTAAGATTATATAATATTAAGTATGTATAAATACATCATCTTAATTATATATTTAAAGACAGCTAAAAATGTTCCTCCAATACATTTAAGAAGTAGAATTCTACTTCTAGCCATGATAAAATAACTGATGCCAGACTAACCCTCCCCAGGTAACATCCATAAAACTAGACAAGATATATACAACTCTAGTATTTTCAGGCAACTAAACAATAGGCAGCACAGGAGGTGTGTACCATGTTCACTTCAGCTTTCTGCCTGTGACACTTTCCCAACTGAACCACAGGAAGGAGGAACCTAAGCCCAAGCATGATGGTCTCACTGAATCAGGGTCCTGGCATATGGAAGTGGCTAGAATTTATAGGACAGGGTCCAGGAATGAAGGCAACAATGCAGAAGAGGTAGCCCCAGAAGTCTGCATGGGGGTTCCTTGAGTGCCCTTGGCAGAGCACTGGGCTACATGTAAGCCATGGCAGGACTCCATGAGGCCTAGCAGAGTTGTTGTCATAGCCTTGAGAGCTGAACAGATACCAAAGGCTGCTCTCTGATGGGAGATATTGGAATTCCAGTCCATTCAGAATGGAGAGACATTGTACATGCCTTGGGCACTCAGGCATTCAGTGAGAACCCCAGAAAAATCACAAACTAGAGTAAACGCCAAGTGTTAGAACAAAGGACAAAAGTTAGGCTTGCCACAACACAAAACCAATCTTGAAAGAATCAATAATTTCATTCTGCCAAAACAAAACTCAACACTCTTTAAAGAAAAACAACACAATGAGACATTCAATAACATATCAATCACAATGTCCAAATAATGAAAAATTACTAGATATGCAAATAATAGATACATATGATTCAAAATCAGGGGAGGAAAGCAGCCAATCAAAAAAAGACAAGATCATTCTAATGTTAGAAATAGCACACAAGAGCTTTAAAACAGCTATCGTAAATATGTTCAGTCACTTGAAGGTACAGTATCAGAAATGAAAACTTTACTGGATGGACTTAACAACAGATTGAAAACTACAGAAGAAAGGGCCAATGAACCAGAAAACAGATCAATATAGTTATCCAATCTGAAGAACATAGAATATTATCAAGCAGTTTAACATATGTATAATTAAAATTAAAAAAAAAAAAAAAACACTTGGGTTGGTTCCAAGTCTTTGCTATTGTGAAAAGTGCTGCAATAAACATGTGTGCATTTGTCTTTATAGCAGCATGATTTATAATCCTCTGGGTATATACCCAGTAACGGGATGGCTGGGTCAAATGGTATTTCTAGTTCTAGATCTTTAAGGAATCTCCATACTATCTTCCACAATGGTTGAACTAGTTTACACTCCCACCAACAGTGTAAAAGTGTTCCTATTTCTCAACATCCTCTCCAGCACCTGTTGTTTCCCGACTTTTTAATGATTGCCATTCTAACTGGTGTGAGATGGTATCTCATTGGGGTTTGATTTGCATTTCTCTGATGACCAGTGATGATGAGCATTTTTTCATGTGTCTGCTGGCTGCATAAATGTCTTCTTTTGAGAAGTATCTGTTCATATCCTTCGTCCACTTTTTGATGGGGTTGTTTGACTTTTTCTTATAAATTTGTTTAAGTTCTTTGTAGATTCTAGATAATAGCCCTTTGTCAGATGGGTAGATTGCAAAAATTTTCTCCTATTCTGTAGGTTGCCTGATCACTCTGATGGTAGTTTCTTTTGCTGCGCAGAAGCTCTTTAGTTTAATTAGATTCCATTTGTCTATTTTGGCTTTTGTTGCCATTGCTTTTGGTGTTTTAGTCATGAAGTCCTTGCCCACACCTATGTCCTGAATGGTATTGCCTAGGTTTTCTTCCAGGATTTTTATGGTTTTAGGTCTAACATTTAAGTCTTTTTTTTTTTGAAATGGAGTCTCGCTCTGTGGCCCAGGCTGGAGTGCAGTGGCTGGATCTCAGCTCACTGCAAGCTCCGCCTCCCCGGTTTACGCCATTCTCCTGCCTCAGCCTCCCGAGTAGCTGGGACGACAGGCGCCGCCACCTCGCCCGGCTAGTTTTTTGTATTTTTTAGTAGAGACGGGTTTCACTGGGTTAACCAGGATGGTCTCGATCTCCTGACCTCATGATCCGCCCGACTCGGCCTCCCAAAGTGCTGGGATTACAGGCTTGAGCCACCGCACCCGGCCCATTTAAGTCTTTAATCCATCTTGAATTAATTTTTGTACAAGGTGTAAGGAAGGGATCCAGTTTCAGTTTTCTACATATGGCAACCCAAATGTCCATCAATGATAGACTAGATTAAGAAAATGTGGCACATACATAAAAAAGGATGAGTTTGCGTCCTTTGTAGGGACATGGATGCAGCTGGAAACCATCATTCTTAGCAAACTATCACAAGAGCAGAAAACCAAACACCGCATGTTCTCACTCATAGGTGGGAACTGAACAATGGATCACTTGGACTCGGGAAGGGGAACATCACACACTGGGGCCTATCATAGGGAGGGGGGAGTGGGGAGGGATTGCATTGGGAGTTATACCTGATATAAATGACGAATTGATGGGTGCTGACGAGTTGATGGGTGCAGCACACCAACATGGCACAAGTATACATATGTAACAAACCTGCACGTTATGCACATGTACCCTAGAACTTAAAGTATAATGACAATAAATTTAAAAAAAAAAAGAGTAACAGTGCTATGGAATAGATTAGAACATAGATATGTAATAAATGAGTTTGAGGAAAAAAAAAAAAAAAGAAAATGTGGCACATATACACAATGGAATACTATACAGCCATAAAAAAGGATGAGTTCATGTCCTTTGTAGGGACATGAATGAAGCTGGAAACCATCATTCTCAGCAAACTATCACAAGGGCAGAAAACCAAATACCGCACATTCTCACTCATAGGTGGGAACTGAATAATGAGAACACTTGGACATAGGATGGGGCACATCACACACTAGGGCCTGTCATGGGGTTGGGGGAAGGGGAAGGGATAGCATTAGGAGGAATGCCTAATGTAAATGACGAGCTAATAGGTGCAGCACACCAACATGGCACATGTATACATATGTAACAAACCTGCATGTTGTACACATGTACCCTAGAACTTAAAAAAAAGAAGAGAGAATGGGGCAGAAAAAAAATTATTTGAAGAAATAACAGGCCGGCTGCAGTGGGCTCACACCTGTAATCCCAGCACTTTGGGAGGCCGAGGTGGGTGGATCACCAGAGGTCAGGAGTTTGAGACCAGCCTGGCCAACATGGTGAAACCCCACCTCTACTAAAAATACAAAAAGTATCTGGGCGTGGTGGCACATGCCTGTAATCCCAGCTACTCGGAAGGCTGAGGCAGGACAATCACTTGAACCAGGGGAGCAGAGGTTGCAGTGAGCTGAGATCATGCCATTGCACTCCAGCCTGGGCGACAGAGTAAGACTCTATCTCAAAAAATAGGAAACAATGGCCAGAAGTTTCCCAGGTTTCATAAAAAGCATCAACCATTGAATGACGAACCCCAAACAAGATAATTACAGACACTATACTAGTCACATTACACTCAAACTGTAGGAAACCAAAGATAAAGAAAAAAAAGCTATTAGAGCAAGGAAAGGCACATTCCACAGACGTGAACAAGTCTATAAGTAAGAGCTAACTTCTCATCAGAAATGATGAAAGCCAGAAGACACTGGAGTGACCAACTCAGAATTCTACATCCAGCAAAAATATCTTCCTAAAATGAGGGTGAAATAAAGACATTTTCAGATATACGAAAGCTAAGAGGATTGTCAAAAGCTGCAGAATTGCACCAGAAACACTGAAGGAAGTTCCTTAAGCTGAAAGGAAATGACAACAGATGGAAACTCAAACCTGTATGTTGGTCTCAGGAAGGAAAGAAGGGTCAGGATTAGTAAATATAAGACTTTTTTTTCCTTTCTCTTAATCTTTTTAAAAGATAACTGTTTAAAGAAAACTAACATTATATTATGAGGTTTATAAAGTATGCAGCACAAAGTCTGGGATGGAATAACCGTAATTAGATCATTGTAACGTCATATGTGGAATGGTACAATATTAATTCTAAGTAGACAGTGATAAATTAAGAATGCATGGTGTAGATCAAGTGTGGTGGCTCATGTCTATAATCCCAGTACTTTGGGAGGCCAAAGCAGGAGGACTGCTTGAGCTCCACAGTTCAGGACCAGCCTGGGTGACACAGTAAGACCCTGTCTCTACTAAGAATTTAAAAAACTAGCCAGGCATAGTGGCACACATCTGTAGTCTGAGCTACTCAGGAGGCTGAGGCAAGAGGATTGTTTGAGCTCAAGGAGTTGAGGCTGCAGTGAACCATGATCACAGCACTATAATCTAGCCCAGACAACAGAGTGAGACCCTGTCTCAAAAAAATAAAAACAAAAAACATAATGTCATATCTTAGAATGACCACTTTAAAAACAGAGGAATAGCTAACAAATGCAAAAAAAAAAAAAAAAAAAAAGAAAAAGAAATAAATAAAATGGAATACTAACAATTTCAACTGATTCAATGTAACTAAGAAAAACTATCATATAAAACACTTCTTTTAGTAAAACAGAGCAAACAATTCTTCCATGGAGAGAGTTGGCTAATGCAAAACTACATTTTACAACAGAAACCATGTTTAAATTGATGGCTATGATATAAAACCTTTGGATAAAGGCAGCTAAAATGAAATTTGAGATTAGGCAAGACTAACTATCTAACATGTTTGCTTGTTTCAAGACAAAATAATCCACGGTCAGGTGCAGTGGCTCACGCCTGTAATCCCAGCACTTTGGGAGGCTGAGGTGGGCGGAACACAAAGTCAGAAGTTCAAGACCAGGTTGGCTAACATGGTAAAACCCCATCTCTACCATCTCTACTAAAAACACAAAAATTAGCCGTCCATAGTCGTGGGCACCTGAAATTCCAGCTACTCGGGAGGCTGAGGCAAGCGAATCGCTTGAACCTGGGAGGCAGAGGTTGCAGTGAGCTGAGATCATGCCACTGCACTCCAGCCTGGGCAACAGGGCAAGACTCCCTCTAAAAAAAAAAAAAATCCACAATACAGAAAGAAAGGAACACAGTAGTACATAAAGCTTGTTTTCCCAACTTTGTGCTACAACCAACTGGAAACCAATCATTTTATGAAGAAAAGTTTGTAAATCAAGTATTCTTAATACTTTTACATATTAGAAATACATTTTAAAGTCTATTAATAATGAAAATAGCTTCACTAAAAACTAATTAAAAGCCAAAAATGGCGTTTTAGCATCAACGAATACGAACTTTCACAATATCTGTTAAGTATCTGTTATGCTTAACAGATATGCAATAAAATGTTTACCAGTATTACTGAATCATTGAATTTTAGTTTTGAGTATAATATACACATAGTCTAAAATTCAAAACACACAAAAAATAATATACAATAAAAAGTTTAGACCGGGTACAATGGCTCACATCTGTAATCCCAGCACTTTGGGAGGCCAAGGCAGGTGGATCACTTGAGGCCAAAAGTCCAAGACCAGCCTGGCCAACAAGGCAAAACCCTATCTTTATGAAAAATACAAAAATTAGCCGAGCATCGTGCTACACACCTGTAATCCTAGCTACTCAGGAGGCTGAGGCACAAGAATTCTTGAACACGGGAGGCAGAGGTTGCCGTGAACCGAGATTGCACCACTGTGCTCCAGCCTGGGCGATGGAATAAGACTCTGTCTCAAAAGCAAACAACAAAAAAAGTATCTGTCCCTTGCTCCCATCCTCCAATCACCAGTAAGAGGAAAAACAATTATCACTAAAATACAGTCAGGAGACATACATAATATATACTCCAACTTGTTTCTGTGGACATGGTAACACTTTTCATAACACCAGAAATAACATTTTCTTTTTAAATTGGGATTATTTCAAAGCTCACAAAACAGAAAACATCTGGATGACAAAGGATTACCACATGAATGCCAAAAAGATCAAATGGAATGTTAAAACAAAGCATGATCAAGGAACACTGGAAGGACACAACAAAATGAAATTAACAAAAATACCAGCTAAGGTTCCATAAATTACTCCTGACCAACACTGACAGAACATCTGCAGCAGTGGGACAAAGGACAGGGTTACAAGTTTCTGTGCCTAGATCCCAAATTAGTTACTGAAAAGCCAAGATCACAAACCAGACTTAGAAAAATAACTCCTGCTTATGCATCAGATCACCCCTAAAGACTGATACCAACAACACAGAATGGCATCTGTGGGGCTCAAATGAACATCTGGAGAATTTACAAAGAAAACCATCGACTAGGCCGGGTGTGGTGGCTCACGCCTGTAATCCCAGCACTTTGGGAGGCCGACGTGGGCAGATCACTTCAGGTCAGGAGTTCAAGACCAGCCTGGTCAACATGATGAAACCCCGTCTCTACTAAAAGTACAAAAAAATTAGCCGGGCGTGGGGCGCACACCTGTAATTCCAGCTACTCGGGAGGCTGAGGCAGGAGAATCACTGGAACCCGGGAGGCGTAAGTTGCAATGAGCCAAGATCGTGCCACTGCACTCCAGCCTAGGAGACAGAGTGAGACTCCCTCTCAAAAAAAAAAAAAGAAAAGAAAACCATTGACTTACCACCTCGGGCCTCCTCAGATAAACAGCTTCAGATTTGATACTCTCAAGAGTAAATTGCCAATCATCAATTATTAAGGGGCAAATTATTCAGCTAAGGGTGATTAAAAGTCTTTACATGGCCTTGCCTCCATTCAATTTAGTCACTTCGCTAATGCTTTCACCTGAGAAGTAAAAAGAAGTTCATAGCTGGGTGCAGTGGCTCAAGCCTGTAATCCCAACACCTTGGGAGGCCGAGACAGAAAGTGGGGGAGGAATCACCTGAGGTCAAGAGTTCGAGACCAGCCTGGCCAACATAGTGAAGCTCCATCTCTCCTAAAAATACAAAAAATTAGTCGGGCATTGTGGCATGCACCTGTAATCCCAGCTACTCGGGAGGCTAAGGCAGAAGAATTGCTTGAACCCAGGAGGCAGAGGTTACAGTGAGTTAAGATCACTCCACTGTACTCCAGCATGGGCGACAGAGCAAGACTCCATCTCAAAAAAAAAAAAAATGAGTTCACTAAGAACACAATTGCCTGAGGGCCCTTAGACCACCATTTCTCCAAATTATCAGAAGACTGAAAGTGGTAAGATTGGGAGGAGAATCCTAAGAGGCCACTGGCGTAGTGGCCCACTATCTATGGAAAATACAAAAACCTACTCCTAACCTCACGTACTTAATTCAAAAGGAGTTTGGAAGAGGGAATACAAATGATTTCTATGGAGTCTTTAATTACCAGTTGGCTTGGGACAACTGGAATTCCAGTGATACCCCTCATAATCTAACCCTGATGCATTTTTTAATACTTTTATGGGAATCTCTAGGAGTAAACTGGAAATGGGTCCCTGCAGCAAATCAGGCAAAACAATAATGTGGCAAAAGCTACATTACTGCCACCACTACCCTTTTTGTTTGTAGGCAAGGACTCAGTTCCAAGATCACATTCCCAGCCTCCTCTGCAGCTAGGCATGCTCAAGCATACAAAGCAAACACAGACAATGAAATATAAGGGAAAGTCTATTGAGATAATTTTTCGTAAAAATTTCTTCCCTAGTGGAACAAAAGAAAAAAGGAAGGAAACAGAGACGGGGGAAGGAGGGAAAAAGGTAGGAAAAATTTGCATAAGGGTAAATTGTCCTGTCCTCCTCTTCTTCCACCTGAAGTTGTTATATGAAAATATAGTACTTGGAGTTGCAGAAATTATCCAGCAATCATGAGGAGAATTATTACCAACATACAGAAAGATGGCAGGTACCTAGGACTACTAACCGTGGTGAAAGATTCTGTAGCATCACTTGAGCAGTTTATCTTTGAGGTTAATTTCAGGTTTCAACCCACAGGTTACTCTTTAAAGAATAAGTCAGACTATAATTTTTTTTGTTTTTGAGACACAGTCTCGCTCTGTTGCCCAGGCTGCAGTGCAGTGGTGTGATTTCAGCTCACTGCAACCTCCGCCTCCCGGGTGCAAGCGATTCTCCTGCCTCAGCCTCCCAAGTAGCTGGGAGTACAGGCACGTGCCACCACGCCTGACTAATTTTTCGTATTTTTAGTAGAGACGGGATTTCACCATGTTGGCCAGGATGGTCTCGATCTCCTGACTTCTTGATCTGCCCACTTCAGCCTCCCAAAGTGCTGGGATTACAGGCATGAGCCACTGCGCCCGGCCAGAGACTATAAATTTCTAAATTGATGTTCTCAATTACAAAACAAATTACGGCCAGGCGCCATAATTTGTGAACTAGAATTGATACCCAGGTTGCATGCCTCTAAACCAGGGGTCCTCAACTCCCAGGCCATGAACCACTAACAGTCCGTGGCCTGTTACGAACTGGGGCACACAGCAGGAGGTAAGTGGCGGGCAAGCAAGCAGGCGAAGCTTCATCTGTATTTACGGTCGCCCCCCATTGCTCACATTGCTACCTGAGCTTTGCCTCCTGTCAGATCAGCAGTAGCATTAGACTCTCATAGCATGAACCCTATTGTGAACTGCATATGCAAGGGATCTAGGTTGCATGATCCTTATGAGAATCTAATGCCTGATGATCTGTCACTGTCTCCCACAACCCCAGATGAGACCGTCTAGTTGCAAAAAAACAAGCTCAGCGCTCCCACTGATTCTACAGTATGTTGGATTGCATAATTATTTCATTATATATTACAATGCAACAACAATAGGAATAAAGTGTACAATAAATGTGATGCACTTGAATCATCTGGAAAACATCCCCCCGACCCCGCCCGCAGTCCATGGGAAAATTGCGTTCCAAGAAACCAATCCCTGCTGCCAAAAAGGGTTGGGGACCACTGCTCTAAACTACCACTTGTTCCAGTATATCACACCTATGCTACCATACAAATTACCTTCATAATCTCTTATATTTATATACCTAGGTGTGGCTAAAAAGACCAGGTGAAGGTAAAGTATATACAAAAGTTATTCAATACTTTTTTCTTAGAGATAGCGTCTTGCTAAGTTGCCCAGGCTGGAGTGTAGTGGCTACTCACAAGTACTATCATAGCTCACTGCAGCCTTAAGCTGCAGATCCTCTTGCCTTAGCAAGGACTACAGTCACATGTTACGGTGCCAGAGTAACACTTCTATTCTTGCCTTAGCGAGGACTACAGTCACATGTTATGGTGCCAGAGTAACACTTCTATTCTTAACCCTAGAGATAAGTAACTTTCATTATTAGTCCTAAGTTTAATACCATCAAGTTCAAGAGAGTATCCTCCATTCATGTCTATGAATCATAAAATATCTTCACCTGCAATGGCTGTCCCATTCAGAACAGAATCTTTAAATTTTAGGAGCAGGTAAAGATTTATGAATAATGGCTTAGGAGCTAATAACCCAATAGTCATCAATAGGAAGAGGTATTACCAAAACCCTAATTCTTTCCATTCAAGTACACAGTGGTCTGTGACAAAAAAGTTTTCATTAAGTAGACCCTCTCAAACTGTATTTCCTTCTCTGCCTAGTTAGCATCTCCTTCTTATTCTCCCCCAACATAACTGACAATAATATGGAAGTATATATTTAAACTTAGATTTCATTTAGTCATTTGAAGTTGCATATTACCTTTCATTAATTTTAAAATCAGGTAATTTTCTTTTTCCTTCTCTCAAAGAAATGTTATTTAAGTGTAGTCCTACTTGATCTTTGTTCTTGCAGCTCTCAGTTTTTGAAAAATTCTCCCTCTCAAGATTTATAACATTTTAAGTTCTAATTTGAAAGAACACTAATTGAGAAGCAATTATGATTGCTGAATGAATTTTTAAATACCAGAGTCCAGTACCTGATCTACTACTTCCAGTTTTCATAATATCTAAAACATCACTGAGGGCTGGGCATGGTGGCTCATGCCTGTAATCCCAGCACTTTGGGAGCTCGAGGCAGGCAGATCACTTGAAGCCAGGAGTTGGAGAACAGCCCTAACCATCATAGCGAAACCCTATCTCTATAAAAACTACAAAACTTAGGCCAGGCGCCGTGGCTCACGCCTCTAATCCCAGCACTTTGGGAGGCCGAGGTGGGCAGATCACGAGGTCAGGAGATCGAGACCATCCTGGCTAACACGGTGAAATCCCGTCTCAACTAAGAATACAAAAAAAAAAAAAAAAAAAAAATTAGCCAGGCATGGTGGCGGGCACCTGTAGTCCCAGCTACTCAGGAGGCTGAGGCAGGAGAACGGCGTGAACCCAGAAGGCAGACCTTGCAGTGAGCTGAGATAGTGCCACTGCACTTCAGCCTGGGCAACAGAGCGAGACTCCGTCTCAAAAAAAAAAAAAAAAATTACCACAAAAATTATCTGGGCATGGTGGCACAGAGCTGTAATCCCAGCTACTCAGGAGGGTGAGGCATAAGGATCGCTTGAGCCTGGAAGGCAGAGGTTACAGTAAGCCAAGATCGTACCATTGCACTCCAGTCTAGGCAACAAACCAAGACTGTGTCTCAAAAAAAAAAAAATTTTTTTATAAAATAAAAACACTATTAACTGCAAGACACATTATTTTATCTTCTGCTAAGAAAAAATGCTGCCAATTAACACAATACCCTGTCACTTAGAATTTTTATTTATACTTATTAAAAGAGTTATTTTAAACTTATTTAGTCAGAGTTCAGCATATATTACTTCTATGCATAATAAAAAAAGATAAATGAAATTAGTGTACAAATGGGTCATATTCAGAGTTGAACTCTTCTGAATCATTTTTTTTAATCAGTCATTGATATCCATATTTTTCCACAAATTACCATCCTCCATGCTATCAAAAAAGCCCAGGTGATCCAACATTTGTATGCCAACCATTGTCTCTGGGATTTTCTTACAAGCCTGCTGATACCCATTCCACAAGTTCCATGCATGAAGAGGCAATGACAACTGCATCACAGCCTAAAAGAACCATAAGACGCATCTTGATTTCAGAAATGTAAGAATGTAAAAAAATGTGCTTCTTGTAATTCATGAAACACAGTAACTTCCTTTTGTACCTTGAATAAGACAAAATTCTTCCTGGACTTCAGTTTTCCAATAATAACAGTAGCTACCAATGCTAAATACCTACCATTCTTGGCATTTCACCTGTCTCATTTTACTTCGCAGAAAAGCAAAAAGGTCAATATTAATCTTGTTTCACACATATAAAATACCGAAACTCAGAAAAGCTAAGCCACTTGTCCAAGATTACCCAGCTAATAAGCAGCAGAGCTGGGTTTCAATCTATGGCCTACCTTCGAAGTTCTTATTCTTTCCATTACCAGTGGTTCTCAAAATTAAGTGCACATAAAAAACTCAGGTGAGGACCGGCATGTGGCTCACGCCTGTAATCCCAGCACTTTGGCAGGCTGAGACAGGTGGATTGCTTGAGCCCGGGAGTTTGAGACCAGCCTGGGCAACATGGCCAAACCCATCTCTACAAAAAAAAAACACAAAAATTAGCTGGGCATGGTGGTGTGCACCTGTAGTCCTAACTACTCCGGAGGCTGGGTCAGAGGATTGCTTGATTCCAGAAGGTGGAGACTGCAGTGAGCCATGATCATGCCCCTGCACTCCAGTCTGGGTGACAGAATGAAACTGTATCAGAAAAAAAAAAGAAAGAAAAGAAACTCAAGTGATTCTTCCATAGAATGGGAAAAAAATACTGCATATATTTGCAAATCATATATTTGCAAATCTGGTAAGTTATAAAGAACTCTTAAAACTCAATAAAAACAATTTTTTTAATGGGCAAAGCATCTGATAGACATTTCTTCAAAGAAAATATACAAATGGCCAATAAGCATATGAAAAAATGCTCACCATCATAAGCTGTTGGAAAAATGCTAGTCAAAGCCACTTACAATATCACTTCACATCCACTAGAATGCCTATAATCAAAAAGACAGACAATAACATGCACTGGCCATGATGTGGAGAAATAGGAACCATCATGTATTACTGCTGGTGGGAATATAAAATGGAGCAGCTATTTTGGAAAACAGTTTCAAAGTTCCTCAAAAAGTTAAACAGAGTTATATGACCCAGACATTCCATTTTTAGGTATATATCCAAGAGAAAAACATATATCCATACAAAAACTTGTACATGAATGTTCACAGCAGCATTATTAATAATAGTAAAAAGTAGAAACAACCCAAATCTCTGTCAACTGATGAAGGGATTAATAAAATGTGTCATATGCATACAATGGGATATTATTTGGCAATAAAAAGGAATGAAGTAATGATACTACAACCTGACGAATCTTGAAAACATTATGCCAGGCTGGGCGCGGTGGCTCACGCCTATAATCCCAGCACTTTGGGAGGCCAAGGCAGGTGGATCACTTGAGGTCAAAAGATGGCAAAACCCCATCTCTACTAAACCTCACTGAGGTTTTGAGATGGCAAAACCCCATCGCTACTAAAAATACAAAAATTAGCTGGGCATGGTGGCAGGTACCTGTAAACCCAGGTACTCAGGAGGCTGACATAGGTGAAATGCATGAACCCGGGAGGCGGAGGTTGTAGTGAGCCGGGATTGGGCCACTGCACTCCAGTCTGAGTGAAACAGAGAAACTCTGTCTCAAAAAAAAAAGAAAGAAAGAAAAAAAAGGAACCATTATGCTAAAATAACCCAGTCACAAGAAACTACAATGTTACAGAATTCCATTGATATAGATTCCATTTCTGTGGATACAGAAAGTAGATAAGTGGTTGCTTAAGGCTGGAGAGGGTGATGGGGAGCAACTGCTAATGGGTACCAAGTTTCTTTTAGGGGGAACTAAAACATTTTAAATTGGTGTGATGATTGTACAACCCTAAGGAAAAAAAAAAACAAAAAACGTTGAATGGTACACTTTAAATGGGATATGTAATCATATACGACATGCAGTCGCATCATGTAACTTACATGGTATGTACATTGTATATAAATAAAGCCTTTGGAAGAAAAAAAAAAAACTCTAGATCAGATTAGATTACGTCTAAGATCTTTCTAGATAACAACAGTCTCTGAGACACTGAAAAAAGGTCTCAGCATCACGCACAGTGGCTCATACCTGTAACCCCAATACTTCGGGAGGTCAAGGTGGGAGGATCACTTGAGCCCAGGAGTTCAAGACCAGTTCGGGCAATATAGTGAAACCCTGTCTCTACAAAAAATACAAAATTAGCCAGGCATGGTGGTGCATGCCTGTGGTCCCAGCTACTCAGGAGGCTGAGGTAGAAGGATCACTTAAGTCTGGGAGATCAATACTGCAGGGAGCCATGATAACACCACTGTGCTCCAGCTTGGGTGACAGAATGAGAACCTGTCTCAAAAAAAAAAAGTCTCAGAACATCCATAAACAGACCTCGGAATCCAATCTCCCGTGACTCCTGGGAATCTACAGTTCAGAGAAAGTAACACACAGTACAGTAATTCCTCATTTGAGGTCTCTAGACCACCAGATGTCTGCAAAGGCAGGACAGGTGCTTCTTGAGCCAGTTTCAATTCTTCAGAACATCTATAAGAAATCACATATTCAGCCTTCTCTGGGGTAAAGTTTTTTAAGTGTCTTTGACTTTGGCTAAACTCACATTAACAGTTTGAAAATAGTGATTTAGAGCTGACTGACAGCTCAATGTATAAAAAAATAAGAAAACAAATTGTTCCCTGATAATATACTGTTTTTTGGGGGGAGGGTTGTTTTTTGGTTTTTGGGTTTTTCTGAGACAGTGTCTAGCTCTGTCGCTCAGGCTGGAGTGCTATGGCACTATCTCAGCTCACTGCAACCTCCACGTCCTAGGTTCAAGTGATTCTCCTGCCTCAGCCTCTCAAGTAACTAAAGTAGCTAGGATTATAGGTGTGTGCCACCATGCCCAGCTAATTTTTGTATTTTTGGTAGAGACAGGGTTTCACCATGTTGGCCAGGCTGGTCTCAAACCCCTGACCTCAAGTGATCCACCCGCCTCGGCCTCCCAAAGTGCTGGGATCACAGGCATGAGCCACCGCACCCAGACTCCTGATAATATATTATACTTTTTGATAGGCAAAATATTTTTTACAACTGGACTCATGATGAGTTCCTTGGTTAAAAGCTTGGGAAACACAGATACATGGGACAGTACGGTAGTATGGAAATCAGGACAAATAGCTTAGAGTCCTCACAAATATAATTCACTTCATTTCACTGTGCCTCAGTTTCCACTTTCATCTATAAAATGAACATACATATTATTCACCTGACTAAAATTCAATAATTTTTCCATATTATAGACCTCCTTAAAATGTCTTCTAAGAAGGTAGTTCTTTTTTTTTTTTTTTTTTGAGACGGAGTCTCGCTCTGTCGCCCAGGCTGGAGTGCTGTGGCCGGATCTAAGCTCACTGCAAGCTCCGCCTCCTGGGTTTACGCCATTCTCCCGCCTCAGCCTCCCGAGTAGCTGGGACTACAGGCGCCCGCCACCCCGCCCGGCTAATTTTTTATATTTTTTAGTAGAGACGGAGTTTCACCGTGTTAGCCAGGATGGTCTCGATCTCCTGACCTCGTGATCCGCCCGTCTCGGCCTCCCAAAGTGCTGGGATTACAGGCTTGAGCCACGGCGCCCGGCCAGAAGGTAGTTCTTTATATTCTGGGTCACTGCAAAAATTTTCTTAACTGACTCTACTCAGCACAGCATAGGATAAACAATTCTAAGAAGTATGGCCGGGCGCGGTGGCTCAAGCCTGCAATCCCAGCACTTTGGGAGGCCGAGATGGGCGGATCAGGAGGTCAAGAGATCGACACCATCCTGGCTAACACGGTGAAACCCCGTCTCTACTAAAAATACAAAAAACTAGCCGGGCGGGGTGGCGGGCGCCTGTAGTCCCAGCTACTCGGGAGGCTGAGGCGGGAGAACGGAGTAAACCCGGGAGGCGGAGCTTGCAGTGAGCTGAGATCTGGCCACTGCACTCCAGCCTGGGCGACAGAGCAAGACTCTGTCTCAAAAAAAAAAAAAAAGAAGTACACAGATTCTAGTATGTAGAAACTTATTGTAAGTGGTCTTAAAAAGCAAAGAGAAAAAAATATAATAATAAACTAAAAAGAAAGTAGACTACTTGTCTACTGCTGATAGCAAAAGTCAACAGAAAACACATCAGTATAAAACCTCCCCAAAGCACGGAATGTCCCGATTAACAACAAATTAGTTGTCTTTTCATCTCATACTTCATTCCCAAAATACTAGCTTCCAAATGCCATCCACAGAACAAATGAACTGAAGAAGGGGAGGAGAACAAAGGAGAAAAACTGTATCATAATTGGTTTCCTGTCCTCGAAATTCCAAAAGATAAAAACTGGGGACCGTGGGGGTGGGTTGCAGCAGTAGTGGCTCACTTCTGTAATCCCAGCACTTTGGGAGGCAGAAGTGGGAGAATCACTTGAGCCCAGGAGTTCAAGACCAGCATGGGCAACAAACAAACCCTGTCTCTACAAAATTTTTAAAATAAGCCAGTTGTGACGGCATATGCCTATAGTCCTAGGTACTCGGGAGGCTAAGGCAGGAGGATTGCCTGAACCCAGGAGGACAAAGACATAGTGAGCTAAGATCACACCACTGCATTCCAGCCTGGGCAACAGAGCAAGACTCTTGTCTCTTAAGAAAAAAAAAAAAAATGAAAGAAAGAAAGAAGAAGGGATGTAAGGAGGAAGAAATAGATAAAATTCAGCATAAAATTATATTTACAGTCTAATGTGCTGTGTATTTTTTTTTTTTAACTTTTTTCAATGTCATAAAAACTTTTGACATTTTCTCAGGCTGAGCACAGTGGCTTGACAGTAGGATTACTTGAGCCCAGAAGTTCAAGACCAGTCTGAGTAACACAGTGAGACCCCATTTCTACAAAAAATACAAAAATTAGCCGCACACCTGGAGTCTCAGCTACCCTGGAGGATGAGATGGGAGGATCGCTTGAGCTTGGGAGGAGAGGTTGCAGTAAGCAGAGATCACACCACTGCATTCCAGCTTGGGCAACAGAGTGAGACTCTGCCTCAAATTAAACATATATATATTATATATATATATATATATACTACTAATGTCTTTAAGAATAAAAAAGCTATTGGTACTTTTCTGAGTGAATTCATACTTACTTAAATTGAGCATAAAACTGGCAAGAGGCACTGGTGAGAAGGAGTACTAATCTCAAAAGAGGAAAAGCAAGCAAGATCCTTTACAACTTAATTCATATAAAAACCCAAGTTGGGGCCGGGCGCAGTGGCTCATGCCTGTAATCCTAGCATTTGGGAGGTTGAGGCGGGAGGATCACTTAGGTCAGGAGTTCAAAAGCAGCCTGGCCAACATGGTGAAACTCAGCCTCTACTAACAATACAAAAAAATTAGCCAGGTGTGGTGGCAGGTGTGGTGGCAGCTACTAGGGAGGCTGAGGCAGGTGAATTGCTTGAACCCAGGAGGCAGAGGTTGCAGTGAGCTGAGATTGTACCACTGCACTCCAGCCTGGCCAACAGAGCAAGACTTCGTCTCAAAAACAAAAAAACACCCAAGTTCAGAGATTTCCAATGAACTTTTAAAAAATCATTCCACTTGCTAGAGCAGACAAAAGAAGCCAGATCACTTCCTTCCTCAGGCAACTGAAGTTATCATGAATACCAAGAGAAGGCAAGTTTCAACTTTTTCAATACTGTCTTTGAAAAAAAAAAAAAAAAAGCAAATCAGAAACCTAAACTCTTGTTTTTATAGTAGGTAATACAGTATCCTATTCACAACTCTATGAGAATGAAAGGATTCATTCCATTAAGTTAATATAGATAGAAGAACATACTAACTCCTTCAAACAAATAACCTGTTAATCCTTGGAGCACCAACAATCTCTGCCTTTATATATTATATACTCTACAACAAACAGGATAGTGTATTTAAAGTGATCACATGAACCAAAGTATATAACACAAGCTCAACAGAGGCCCCCATGCCACCCTACAGAGTGTATACAGTATCTCACCCAAGAAAAAATAAGATACATTTAAATATGGCCAGTCACATTCATTTGACAAGGGTATAAAAATACAAAAATGAGTAATAGCCCATAACTTCAAAGACTTCACCTGAGGGAGGATGCCAGAAGCATGTGCAAAAATCAAAATCCTTTGAGATCACAGAGAACAAGGAACTTGCAGTTATTGGTAATCAAGAATTTGTCAGGTGAAAAAGTGGAAGGGTACCAACAGGCAAAGACAACAGCATACACAGAGGTATGAATGTAGACTGCACAATTAGACAACCTGATGTCCCAAGTGACCAGAGCTGGGGGAAGAAAGAGGAAGGATGCATGGGCATGAAATGGTAGCAACCAAGCCAGGAAAGGAAGCTTGCAGGTGGGTTGCAGAGAACCATATATACTATGACAAGGTGTTTGGCCTTTATCTAGAAGGCCACAGAGGAGTGATCTATAATAATGTTTTTAGAAAGCTAACTGGTGGTAATGTGGAAGAAATATTTAAAAGGAGAGATGGGAG
The DNA here is from genome assembly GCF_009764315.1 of Trachypithecus francoisi. NCBI lineage: Eukaryota > Metazoa > Chordata > Mammalia > Primates > Cercopithecidae > Trachypithecus > Trachypithecus francoisi. The sequence goes on from NW_022681473.1 coordinate 63,923,312, forward strand.
ATGGAAGATATAAGGACACTACGGCAATAATTAGGATACTAGTATAATGCAAGCCAAATGTGATAGATCAGCAATCATACAAACTAAGCAACAGGAACAGGAGCAAGAGACTATATCAACTTAGCTTAGATGTGTGCCATATCTCACATGCATTGTGATTTGATCTATACAACCTTGGGGAACAGAGGCCATTATTGCCCCTTTTTACAAATGAGAAAAATTAAGTTTATAAAGATTAATTCATTTTCCACAAGTCAGCACAGATACCAGGACACAAATTCAGGACTGTCTGGCTGCAGTGTCCATATTCTTTACCATAAGCTCCTGCACCAAGCTACAGACAATAGGGGGAAATGCAGACAAAATGCAATCAAGAAGTCTTTAGAAGACACAATCAACAGGAATTATTACAACCACTGACCACCGATACCCTAACACGGGATCTTCACTTACAAACTAATTCTGCCTTCCTGAACTGCTTCTGAAAATTTATTACTTTCTTCATCTAGAGATTTCTTAGTTTGCTTAATAAGTTAAAAACCTTAAACTTTTAACCACATCAAGAGTTTCAGATATCTCACACAGGAATTTTTTTTTTTTTCTTTTGAGACAGGGTCTCACTCTGTTGCCCAGTTTGGAGTGCAGTGGTGCCATCTCAGCTCACTGCAACCTCCACCTACTGGGTTCAAGCAATTCTTCTGCCTCAGCCTCCCAAGTAGCTAGGACTACAGGCGCACGCCACCATGCCTGGCTAATTTTTGTATTTTTAGTAGAGACAGTGTTTCACCATGTTGGCCAGGCTGGTCTCAAACTCCTGACCTCAGGTGATCTGCCCACCTCAGCCTGCCAAAGTGCTGGGATTACAGGTGTGAGCCACCACGCATGGCCTCGCATAGGAATTTTTAAGTCTAAATATTTTCTTATGGTTATAACAAGGGAGAAAAGACAAATACAGAATTAAAATTGCAATTTTCAGTCAGAAAACAACAATCTTGATATATCCAGATTGGATGAGAATAGATTTATATGCCTTAGTCAGAAACCCTGAAGACACGTATACAACAGAAATGCTTATAGTGCCTAAATATAGGAGAGGAAAAAAGGAAATTCTTAAAACTAAAATCTTTGGGCTACAAACAGCAATCCAAACACATAATTTTATCATAACACCATCGAGTTAATATTTTTCATGAAACCAACATGAAGTTAGTGTACTACCAGAAAACTAGGTAACTGATAAGGCTTACAGACCCAATTCCAATTTGATAAATGTATTACAAAAGGGAAATAAGAATTGCAGCCACTCTTGTTCCACCATGCAAATCATCTCCCATTCTGGACGAAAATCTTTGTTGAACTGTCAGTCTATATTAAAAGACTGTTAAATAAGCGGTATTTCTTTCATTAAGTCATCCATCCCTCTAGGAAGAAAGATACTGATTTTCACAATATTAGCAAGATGTCTTAGCTATTCAAAGTTATCTTGACTATGAATATGAGTAACCTCAATAATAAAATAAAATATGATAAACACACTTCTCACTAAATTTGGCACTCAACGACAAAGTTGTATTTGTCATGTTCTAACCCAGTGAGAGCATATAATCATCTGGGGTTGACTGGCTCACCCCCAGATATTAACCATTAACCACAAGTGTTGGTTTAAAAATCTAACTGTGTAAAACTGTTAAGGTCAATAAAATGATTGTTACAGTTCTGTGGAAAGATTATTTAAACAAGAATCTTTAATTATTATAATTTGACTAATAAGACTTTTAAGGTCCTTGTTTTTTCCAAATACTATGTGTGCACTATAGGTCCCCCACTGAAGGAAAAAGTTTGTATTGTGTTAGTTCCAGTTCTAATTTCCAGCTGAGTCAAAGTTCTAACAGCCTTAAAGCAGGAAATCCAAAAGGAAATTCCATCATCAGTTCCTGGGGCTTGGTAACTCAAAGCTTCTTTGAAACAGAGAAATAGAAGTCCTTGAACTATTTACTATAGCCTTACCTCATATCTTCAAGCAAATCACATTCTGCTTGATGTTTGCCTTGAAGTTTTGTCATCTGCTCAACTTGAATGTTTTTCAGTTCTTGGGTAATTTTCACCTAAAATACACCATATATTTATGAAGGTCTTTTTACAAATTTAACCCAAAAAAATTGCTTAAGGAAAATACATCTGTCAGAATATGTCTCTTGCTCGCCTCTCCCCTGAAGGCCATAAATCCATTATTCGCCGTCTAGTTTTATTTACTGAAGATACTTACTTAATGAAAAATTAAAGCCAAATAGCATGAACAGAGGTTTAATGAAAATACACGACTATAAATATTACAAACTAAAGACACGCAAAATAAACTGCCAGTCATTCCATTTCATACACAAGCTCAAACCATGTCTAGGTCTTCCTAGAGTTTTAAAAGGGGCTGTCTTCTATTTCTAAAAAAGATTCAAAGACATTAACCACCAGGAGAGGCGAGCAGAGTGTGGATGGGGGCTGGGAGCCTAAGAGTGCCTGATACCCAATGACCAATATTTACACAATCATGATAATATGCATGAGTCGACTACATAAATTACTCCATAACGGCTGCGAAAAAGCACACTGTCTCAGAATGATGCCCTCGACTTGCTGACAGTGCATCAAATCACAATCTCTTTCTCACAAAGGAGAAAGCAAAAGTGACCTTCCAGCGTATGCAGTGCTTTTAAACTACCCCGGCAAGCTGATCCCGGTAGAGGCTCCACTTCAAACAGCGAGAACAGCAAATGCCTGCTGGCCAGAGAGCCTCGCCCGCGAGGCCGGGCCCCAGGGTTCGAAGTTACGGTGGGTCTGGAATCTCGGCCTCAGGAGTGGGACCACCCGGAGGGGTGGGGATACATGTTCGAAAGAAAATGACTCACTTAAATGGAGAAACCCGGATTAGGAAAGAGAGAAAGCAGAGGCAGCAGACATGGGTGAGTTAGGCGTTAGGCAAATGTTTGCCCACGAGGGGAGGACAGAACGGCCTCATCCACCCAGTGCCCAGAGTAGACATTCAGTATCCATCTGTAGGATTAAAAAGACAAGGACACAGCCTCGACCCCTGGGAAAGCCGGGGAAGGGCGCAGCGGGGAGGCTGATGACAAGCAGGGTGCATCCGTCACTCCCACCCTGGTCATCCAACCCCGGATCGCAGTGCACACGCCACGCACCTCCCGGGCCCGGTACTCGCTTTTCAGAAGACAGCACTACAGCCTCCTCGCCCCTCAGTCGGGAGCGAGGCAGGACCCGTCTATCCTTAATTTATTTTCCCTCGGGGTGAGGAGGCGGTGACTATTCCAACTTCTTTTCGGCCGCCCCGTAGGAAAAGCAGGCCAAACCCTAAGGCTAGGCTAGAAACAAATCCCCCGCAAATTTGCAAACGGGCGGGGCTGGCGACATGCGGCTGGAGGGTTCCAAGCTGGTGCAGACTAAACAATCACACACGCACAAGGCTCTGCAAAGCTGCCGGGGCGTCCCCGCCTCCCCCTCGGTGCAGCCTGGAGAATGCACTTTGCAGCGGGCAACACTGCCACGCTCGCGCACACACACAAATGCACACCCGAAACTCTTGTGAAATGTCTGGGGGTCTCCTGCGTAGAGGACGGACGAGCCCCGGCGGCCCCTCTGTCGGAAAGGCAACTCACGAGCACGCCCCCCACCTGGAGCCGGCAGCAAGTCGGTGACAAGCCCAAGGCGAGGGCGGTCACGGCCCCTTGCGGGAGGGGGAGGGGGCGCAGCGGTCGCCCCAGCCGCGTTCCGCGTACGCATCTCTCCGAACCCCAAAGCCCACCAACTGCGCCCTTACCTTCCTCGGCGGCGGCTGCATGATGCTGAAGGGACATCAATCCTCCCCGACGGCAGCCTTAGCAAGGACCAGGAGGAGGAGGGCCGGAGAGGAGGGGACGGCCCAGCAAGCAAGCGCGTGTGTGAAAGGAGAGCCCAAGAAGCAGGACTTGCCCCGAAGGGAGCAGGCCGGCGGGCGGCAGGAGGACCCCGGCCAGAGAGCGAGTGTGAGGAGAAGGGGGAGGAGCGCCGGGAAGGCTTGGGGCCCGGGCGGCCCGGGGGTGTGTGAGGAAGGAGGCGGAGACGGTGAAGGGGCGGGGGCCCCGGGAGCGGGGGCGCGAGGGTCTCAGCCGGCCGGGCGGCGGGTGAGCCGCAGCAGAATTGTCCGCGCTCCCGGTCCGCCGCCTGCTGGGCCGCTCCTGGCGGACGCAGCGGCCCCCACCCCACCCACTCAGGCGGCCCGGCCCTCGCTGGGCCTAACGCCCCCGCCCGTCCGGGAGGAGGAAGGTGGTGCCGCGCTCCCCACTAGAGCTCCACCACTCAGGCCGCGGGAATTTCCGGCCTCGCCGCGCGGCGCAGCGCCCCGCTCCGGCTGTTGAGGGAACCGCTCCGTCCAGAGCGGGGTTCGAGGGGCCGGTACGCGCTGCCGGTAGGGAGCGAGGCCACGGCACAGGGCTTCGTACCGCGGCAGGGGAAGGGGGGAGCTAACGGATTGGTCGGCGGGTGGGAGGTGTAGAAACGCCGGCGCCACGCGAAAATCCCCCCTTTCTCTCCGAGAGTGGCACGTTCCAGACGCCTCCTGGCCTCCCTCCCCCACGCTGAGAGCCAGCCGGGGGCTTCCCGCGCGCTTTCCCGCCAGCTCGCCCCGGCGCGCGTCTCCGCTCGGGGGCGCGCACGTGGGCGGGAGAGGGCTCCGCGCCGACGCACGCGCAGAGGCCGCCCCCGTCTCCTGCCCGCCTTTGCGGCTGCAGTGTGTGTGTGTATGTGTCGGGGGGCGACGCTCTCAGGGAAATGTTTGCAGTGGGGAGGGGGTCAGCATCCCTGTGGGATACAGAATTCTGGCGTTTGCTTCCTCTCAGCCCCTCAACACCCCACTCTTCCTACCAACTAGATGTGCGCGAGAGGGGCGAGCAAGGACGAGTCGCTTTGCGGCTGGCCGCAGGTGCCAGGCCATTGCGATTGTAGGGCGGAAAGGCAATTGCTCTGCAAAGGAAACGGCGGCACTCTACTGCAGGGCATTCAAGTCAAAGATCACTGACTGCGCTGAGAGGGAACCGAGAGAACGTTTAGGCCGAGGCCCCCATTTCACAGGCGGGGAGGCAAGTGCCCATAGAGGGAAGCCTTTCTGAGGGTTACACAGCAGGACTAGAATCTCTGCGTCAGGAAGGGTTCTATGGGTTATTTTAAAAAAAGAAACAGGTGCAGGATAATAGGCACGAGGAAAAGTAGAGGAGGCAGGAGAGGCCATAGAGGAAGCCCTTGTCTGGGAGTCAGGATCTCTGGGTGCCAGTCCACTTTGCCTACCCCTAACAGGCTAGGTGAGCTCGGGCTTCCTTATCTGCCAGTGAAAGTGCTTATCTAAGCAGTGCACCCCACCACCACACATGAACCTTCCTGCTCTGTTCAGACCATCTACAGGGAGGGTTATTGGCCTCCCTTGGGGTCCTCAGAAGAAGAATACCTCTTCCCCATGCCCAGGGAGTTTTTTTGAGTCACGGGGCTGTGTGGAGGCTGAGGGGGATTACTCCACCGTTTTTTCAGAAGTTGAGATCCCAGACAGCTGTTCTCAGAAGTGCAGTCAGGCCTAAGAGGAAGGTGAATGAGGCCTGGAGAGACAAGTAACTTCCCGGGTGACCACATGGCCAGAAATTGAAAAGGTGGAACTTAAACCCAGGTTGTTTACATTGAGTTAGGCTAGATTCTTGTACAGAAAAGTGATAGAGTTGTGTTTTGAGTCAGATTAATCTAGAGCTGTGTATGAACTAGGAGACTAGTCTTGCTATTTCTGGGTTCAAAAGTTAGCCCTTCACCAGAATCCTTAATTAAATCAGGGAAGGCCTGGGGCAAAGGGACAGGTGGATGGAGGCCTAGGGCCCTGACAGCTGTGGGGTGGCAGCTAGAGCCCAGGCCACAGGTACCCTAGGCTGGGCTCCAGTCTCAGCTCCACCACCAATTTTTTGTGAAGGCTTGAGCTAGTCAATTCACTTATTTCAGCCTTGTTTCCTCACTTGTAAAATGGAGGTATAATGCTAACCTCATAGGCTTGCTGTATTGAATAGAATTTCTCCTACCACAGGGCCTGGCATGTAGTGCTTAGTAAGTGCTTGTTGATTCATCATTCATTCAAAAAATACTTGCTAAGGTCCTGCTTTGTTCCAAGCCTGTGCCAGGCACTGGGGTTCTAGAGATGAGCAAGATAGAATCAGCCTTCACCAAGACTGAGTTCCAGACCAACCATTCCTTGAATGACACTGGGCTAGTGGAAGAGGTGTAACACAGTACTTGGCCCGGATGCAGTGTCATGCACATAGCAAGTGCTTAACAAAGATTTGCTGAATCCTAGTCTTGGGTGCAACTGGTCTGGCCCAGAGATTATCCTCCCTTCACCTCTCTTCTTAGGAAGTGAGCACTGGGGTATAATGGTGCTGGATGTTGGGAGACATGAGATCCAGCCTCTACCATGGATCTAGTGGGCTTTCTCTGGGCCTTGGTGCTAGCCTGCAGAATAAGATAAGTGAGTGAGCCTAGAACTTAGGAGGCTGTTCACAGAAGAAGTCAGACCCTGGGGATTTAGTTTATGCATATAGGAGGGCATCCTCTACCTGATTTGCCATCATTCTGAAGCCAGGAGTCGCATTGACTTTCTGGAATGATTTCCGTTGGAAGTGTTATAAAGAGCTAAGGGCAATACCAGATGGGCTTACCTACTGACTCCTATTTCAAAAATGTGATTTTAAAAAAAATTGTTTTAATACTTACCAAGTGCCTTTTCCAAACCCTAAACTTTCATATTACTTTTCCAAGCTAATCTTTACCTGTGGGATAGTATTATTTTCTTCATTTTTACTGATGGGGAACTGGAGGCTCAGTGAACATAAGTGACTTACCCTGACATGATACACTTGAGACCATAACCCAGTTGTCCAATGAGGAATGTTCCTGTATGAAGAATATTCAAGGGAATTGGGAGAGTTCCTAACCCAGGAAAATAAGCAGACCAGGAGGATACAATCCATTATGTTCCAGACTCTAGGGGACCGGGGAAGGGATTTCTGTGACTTATGTAAGCCTGACTTGAAATGTACCATTTTGAACAGGGCTGGGGACTTCCAGAGCCTTGTTCTGCAATGCAGGGAAGCGCTATGTTGCCAGTAACATTGCTTGAGATTCTTTGGGGAAATGGTGCCGAGCAGCATGCACTATGGCCCCAGAGACAAAACTGGGACAGGTCTTAGCTGCATCTCAGGAAGGAGCTTTTCCAGGCAGAGCTGCCCCTGGAGGGAGTGAGCTCCCTGTCCCTGGGGCTGTGCAAGCAGGTTCTGGCTCCCTTCCATCAAAGAGGCCACAGATGGGATCTCACTCTGAAAAGAAATTAATGACAGCTGCCATTTATTTTGCCTCTTCCATGTTCCAGACGTTAAAATAGGCATGTTATTTACATTGTTTCCAACATTCACAACAACTCCTCATAATACATAATATAATGATACATAATATATAATATAACCTCATAATACATAATATAACCCTATTTCACAGGCTGCAGCTCAGAAGTGACCCAAGGTCACACAGCTAGTGAAGGAAAGGGAGGCCTGGCCCCTGGCTCTAAAGCTGTGCTCTCCCTCCAGCATGCTGCAGTGCAGTCTCCCATTTCATTAGGAATATGATTCTAAGGTTAAGTCAGAGCTAGGATCAAAAACTGGCCTGGAGCAGGTATATGAATGGGTATTGGAAAATCAGCTGTTCTGATATTCCAGGGCTCCTGGGAAAACTGGCCGGGAGACAAAGTATACAGCAGCCCTTTAGCATGGCCAGAATATGAGTAGCACACTACTCCCAGTCCAGAGCACACACCTAGGACAGTTTGACTCCATCAAAGGCTTTCTTCAGAGAAAGTAGCTGCCAGTCCCCCTGCCCACACTGCACCAAGACATCCCTGACCGTTCCTGCAGTTGGGGTCCATCAGCCCTCTCTACTCTGTCTTCCTCTGTGTCATTAGCTCCCACCTGCTTTGACAAAGGCTGCTCAGGAATGCTTGTCAGGATGCCAGCTACTCCCTGCCTGAGCCCCACCAAGTCCAGCTGGGGATGCTGTGGCAGACAGCGTGATGTATGGACCCCACCCCCATTCATCTCCTTCCTACCCCTAGTCACCTTTGCCTACCCATGCCTTTGCTCCCTAAGCTAATTCCCTCAACACTGACCTCCTGCCAGCCTGATGTGAGAGTGTGCCTGTCTCTTCCACTATCAGCTCTTAGGACAGAATCCCAGAACAGGTAAATGAGGTTTCAAGATTGGTCCAGAAGAGAGCAGGGGCTCTCCTTGACACACAGTGAGTTTGTTCAAGGTACTAGGCCTTGAATTCCATAGTGTCACTCAACAAGCCCTTATCCTGGGCTTAGTCATGAGCAGGTCTCTGGGGTGAGGAGCTGCCCACTGGGAGCTCCCAATCTCAATACAGAGACCAAGGTCACAGCAGTGAAACATGTAGGACCAGGAGGGTCATAGGGACCCAGATCCTACCAGGTGGTAGCAGAGATCTTCTAAGGCCAGAGGCAAGTCCCCAAGAAGCAGGCACTAGGACCAGGAATTATCTTGTCAAGTGTTGCCTCTGCCAGGGAATATTACAACTTTGGATGGCAGGGGTGGGGGTGTACGGTGAATGAGCAGCTAGTGCCAGGGCTATCATAGGAGCTGATAGGCACATAGTTTTGACATTAGGAGGCAGGAAACCACCGTGCTAATTCTATCTTTGCCAGGTACTCACTGAGTGTGACCTCTAGCGCATCACTGTCCTCTCAACCTTGGTTTCTATATCTATAAAATGGGAATAACAAATTCTGTCCTGTATTCCTCTTGGAGGGCTGTGCAGGTTAAATGAAATAACAGGTATATGAACTGCAAAGAGCTCAGGAGCCACATAAACAAGTAACTGCTGATCCTGGGACACATCAGGGAAGGTTGAGTGACTGCCTGTATTGAACGCTGATCAGCACCTTCCGCCATGAGCTGCACTGTGATTAGGCACCAATGACTAAAATACATTTGGTGGAGGGGTGAGGTTACAGGGGTCTGAGCTCAAGCAAACCTGGGTTAGATGTCTGATTTCTCTTCTGCCAAGCTTAGAGTTTTTGATCATGTCTTGAAACCTCTTTTCAGCCAGGTTTCCTTGTCTAGAAGGGAGATAATGGCTCTTTGCAGGGTTGCAGTGGGAATCAAATGGGAATGTTTATGTAAAGTGCCTGCGACTGTGGCAGCCCACAAATGTGTTTTCTTTGTTGAGTTTTCCTTCAGTTTCCCGTCATTTTGTTATGCCTTTATTTGTAAGTTAAAAAATAAAACACAAAAAGAGGAATTTCCATGGAGGAGATTGAGCCCCACTAGAATCCTAGTTCTGCTCCTTACTCATTGTGAGGACCTGGGAAGTCCCTGCCTCTCTCTCAGCCCAGGTTTTCTCATCTGTAACACCAGGAGTTCCACCAGGGAGTTTCTCCAGGGCCTAGCCTGGGAGGTACAGGATGCTACCAAGTCTGTGAGCCCCTTTCAGGGAGAGGACCCTTCAGGCTGAGCTGGGTAAGGAGGGCCAGGCAGGGATCAGGGGAGGGAGAGGAGAGTTGTGGGAGAGGGACAGCAGGATTCAGAGGTGGCAGTTCTGTCACCACCATGGGCTGGCCTGTGAAGGGAGCAGGCCCTGTTCAGGATGCCTGCCTGCCTGTTTTCCCACAGCCTGCTAAGTTAATGCCAAAACAAAATACACTTGCTTGCTCCATGCCTAAGGGCAGCAGGCCAAAATGAGTGTCCTGGAGGGCTGGCAGACACCCTGGCATCCTGCCTGCCCTCCATGGGCATCTGCCCTTCCCCTGTCTGCGGTACCACCCTCAGCCAAAGCTGGCCTAGGGTGTGGAGAGGAGGCTCCCCAGGGTCTGCACTCCTCCTCCCATTTGTAGTCTTCCTAAGTGGACACCTCCAACCCCTACACCTGCCTGTCTTCCCAGTCCAGCCTTGGCCCAAGACATGATCTAATTCTCACTATGCTGCTGTGGGCAGAGCACATGGCATCAGAATGCTAGGAGCTGCTGTCGGTCACCATGAAAGGGAATTCCCCAGCTCAGGAAAGCTCTTCCAGCAGAAGGGAGCAGGTGGTGAGCCTCCCTGAAGAGATAGACGCTGCCAACGCTGCAGACAGAGCCAATCGTGGGGTAGGAAGCGTCAAATCTACCACCCCCGGCCCTCTGTCTGATGCTTGTCTACATTGTGTACATTAATAATAATAGCTCATGCTTTATAATAGTTACTATGTGGCAGACAGCCTTCCAAGCACTTCACATAAAAAAAAACTAACGTAATTCTCACAACTCTGAGGTAGGTACTATTACTAGCCTCATTTTACAGATGAGTTATGTATGCCTATGGTCATGCAGCCAGTGGCAAACTGAGATGTATACCCAATTATCCAGGCTACAGGGTCTGTGCTGTTAACTGCTAAACTAATCTGCCACCAAAAGATGATATCCCCCATAAAACCCAGGTCCAAACTTGGAACATGACGAGATGCTTGCCTTAGTACCTTGGAATCCAATCATCTTTCCAACTTGCCTAAGCTGAGAATCACCAGGGGGTGCTTGTTTAGAATACACAGTCCTCTGTCCTTAGCCTCCAGCCCCCGCTCTGAGGATTCACTAAATTTGAAGTAGGAGGAGAGGCAGCACCTGACATGTGGAAATCATACCATAAATGCCTGTTAAATGAATGAATGCTTCTGACTTCTCTGAGCCTCTGCTCAGAGAATTCATCTCTAAAATAGAGTTACAGCTACCTACCCTCCCCCATTTCCAAGTGTGGCTGTGGGTTAAGCCAGTGTGTGTGTCTGCTCCAGCTTTGCTGGCTGTGGGAAGTTGTTTATAAGCATACCCGGCTGGCTCCTAATAATAGCTGTAATAATAATAGCTGACATTTCTTGAATGCTTAGGGGATACCAGGCACAGCTCTGAGGGCTTTGACTGTGTTAACCCATTAATTCTCACAATACTCAATGATCTTGATTGTAAGAAGGAAGCTAAATCACTTGCCTGAGATCACACAATTAGTAAGAGGTAGGCTATCTGAATACAGACGGTCTTGCCCCAGTGTCTAGAGGTTAACCGCTCCATCACACTTACCAGAGTCACCCAGCCCTTCCTCATGGGAACTGGGCTGCCACCGTTTAACTGAGCAAATGATTTCTGTACCTGTAGTATTTTAGGAGGGGAGAATAAAAAGTTGAATTAACAGGTACCCTCAATCTAGATGGAGAGACAAGATATAGAATTCCCTAATGATTGTTTGAGTCTGAGTAATTCCAAAGCACAAAATCAAAGTGCTGTCATTGTTCCAAGTGGGGGAATACTGCTTCTGTCTAAAGGAGGGGCCCACGAGGGCTGTATTGTAAGTGGGCCTTGATGCATAGGAGGCAGGCACTCCCCACGGAGGGACAGAGAGAGCAAAAACCACGAGCTGAATGGGCCTGAGCCATGTTTGGAAACATGGCTCTATCCATATCTCTCTTGGATAGAGAATCTTGTGAAATTAGGTAGATGGTATAGCCTTGGGTGGCCCTCTTGAATGTCTGCTCACAATTTCCTCCTTCCTTCCTTCTTTCCTTCTTTCCTTCCTTCCTTCCTTCTGTCTTCCTTTCTTGTTTGTTTGATTGAGATGGGGTCTTGCTCTCTCACCCAGGCTGGAGTGCAGTGGCGCGATCACAGTTTGCTTGCTTGCAGTATTGACCCCCTGGGCTCAAGCAGTCCTCTCACCTCAATAGGAATTGGGACTTCAGGTATATGCCACCATACCCAGCTAATTTTTGGTGGTGGTTGTTTTTTGTAGAGATAAGGTTTTGCCACGTTGCCCGGGCTGGTCTCGAATTCCTGGACTGAAGCGATTCACCCAGCTTGACCTCCCAAAGTGCTGGAATTACAGGTATGAGCCACCGCACCTGGCCCTGCTCACAATCTTAAAAAGCAGTAGTCTTTTATGGTTTTATCACACTCTGTAGTGGGCACAAATATTGGCTATCTCACTCATCCTATCAATGTCACCATCCCCCTAGACTTCTGGGAGAAGATCTTGTTTATGGCACCCAGCAGGCGTACTGGATGGATGGATTTGAAGGTCTGAAGACCCAGAGGTTTAACAACAGTGGAGCATTAAAAGTGGGCAGCCAGGTCATGGAATACAAGACCCAGTTGGCAACCTAAGGGAGGATGTGCCTAAGGGCCTGCACAGGCCTCTCCTTTGCTCATATTCAGCCTGTATCCTCACCTGCTGTGCTGAGCCTATGACCTGGGGGAGGCTTGTGAGTGAGTGGTCCATAAGGAGAGGATGGGGTGTGTCTGAAAGACAAGACACCCTGGGCTTGGTCACACTAACTCCAGTACCTTTCCTGTCTGCACGCTGGGCACTCAGCTTCCAAGTAGAAGTGCACTTAGAAGCTGCACATCTCAAACAAACAAACAAACAGGCACATCAGCATATTAGCACATGCTAATAGGCTATTTTGACCATGCACCTACTGCTCAAGACCCTTTTATGGCTGCCCACTGCCCTCCAAATTTAGCCCAAGCTTTTTAACCTGACATTCAAGGCCCTTCACTGTGTGAAGGCCCTTCAGCCAGCCTACACAACCTCTTCTCTCAGTTCTACCATTTTAGGTACCCTTTGTTCCAAAGACACAGCATGTATGTACACACACACAAACAACACACACAACTTTTCCAGCAACTCATCAGGCTCTTTAGCAACTTCATACATCTGAATATGCTGTTCCCTCTGCTTTTAACACCCTTCTCTCTTTTCTCTGCAGGATCAGCTTAGGGTCTTGGTTAAGAGCTTGAGTCAAGTTCCAATTCAGACTGACCAGTTGGACCTTTGGCCCTGCTGCTCCCTAGCTGTATGGCCTTAACTCCATAATATGGATGCTGTGTACCTCTCCAACATCAGCTCACGGCATCTCCCCTCCACCATGTTCTACTATGTTCTGCCCTGGGCCTGTTTGGCACAGCTCTGACTCCCTCTAGGCCTGCATCACTATGTATATTGGTATAATTCGGTACCCTTGAGGCCTACGTGCCTCTGTCAGACTCTAGTCTGTCACCATCAAGACCAGAAAGTGCTTTCTAGATAGTAGCCGAATGACTCTGAAAATAAAGCTTCACCTTTTCTCTCTGGGGCAACTGGAAAAACCTTCTCCAAACCAGCACTGATCACAGAGAAGTGACTACATCAAGGCCAGAGGCATCTTCCAGATATTCCATCTGGGTGAGAATCTTTCAGCCACATCTGGAGACCGTTAGTCTCCATTTGCACCCACACCCACACCCTACACTATGCCCCAGGAGGCAGACCCCTGTGGGCTGCCTCATCAGGCCTTCTTGCCAACTGGCTTCCACTTGGGTCTGGACATGATTCCTGACCCCTTTGAGTACTGGGCCGTAAGACTTTTCCACTGTTGCCAGCCTCTGGGCGGGTGCCTCAGCGTCCTTTTGTTTGTTCTCTTACCCTGCCCACACCTCAGTACAGTAGTCCCCTCATTAAAGTCTCTTCATCTGAACCATTAGGGGTGAACTGCTTCCTGCTGGTCCCCAAATACCTGACCCTGCACCTGGAGATGATTGATCTGAATGGGCAGATCCAGGTAGAGGGTCAGGTATTTGGAGACCAGCAGGAAATAATTCACCCCTCACGGTTCATAATCCCTACAAAAAATAAAAAATTAGCCAAGCTTGGCAGCACATGCCTGTGGCCCCAGCTACTCACAAGGCTAAGGTGAGAGGATCATTTTCGCCCAGGAGCTCCAGGCTGCAGTGAGCTGTGATGGTACCCCTGCACTCCAGCTTGGGCAATGAGGCAAGACTCTGTCTCAAACAAACAAACAAATGAAAAAAACAGACATAATCACGTCAAGACTTGCCCCAGAACAAAGAACCCACCAGCGCAGCCCATGAACAGCCCCTCCCCATGTTCATGCTTTGGGTCAGGCATACTCAATGCTAGCTTCTCTGGGCACGTGAGGGTCTGATTCTGACTTACCAAGAGCTCTTGGGGGCAGAGTCAGATGAGACAGGGGCACATGTAGTGAGGTGACAGTGAAGTAACAGTGACTACTTTGGTGAACCAACATTACAGAACAAAACAGGCCTCAAGGCAAAACATGGTCAAACCACTGCTCAGGCAGCATGAGCAGTGCAGGTCGGTGTAGGGGAAGCCAAGGAACTTGAGCTGCTCAGGGTGGCCTCGCTGGAGGGCCTACAGGACCTGGGCAGTATCCAAGGGATGCTAGAAATGATGGGATGGGACATTGGGAGGGGTGGGGAGTAGGGAAGGAATATCTCAGGAAAAAGAGTTGAGGCCTGGCAGAAGAAAGTGGGTTCTCTGAGGGCAGAAGCAAGAGGCAGGGGCTTGGTCAGGCATAGCTCCTCACCCTGCCCCATCCTGGAACAGGTCTCCAGCCTGAGGACAGGCCCCTAGCATCCCCCACAAGCCATCCCCCTACTTCCTTCAACTGGAAGTCACCCCAACCCTTTCACTTCCCTTGCTTACCACACCTGCCCAGACCACAGCCACAGCAGGGCTCAGGTTTCAATTCTTGTTTCATCCACACCTATGTAGTCTCTTGAAAAGTTTCCATTTCTTGACAGGGGCTAGGCCTGACACTCACCTGATACCCTCAATCCTCTGCCACTGCCTCTTTACAATTGTTTCTGCCTGGCCTCTGCCCTGTACTTTGGTCCTCTGCCCTCCTAGCAGCCCTAGCAAGCCTGCTAATAGGCTATTTTGACCATGCATCCACGGCTCAAGACCCTTTGATGGCTGTCCACTGCCCTCCAAACACATTCAAGGCCCTTCACTGTGTGATTCCAGACAGACTATGCAACCTCATCTCTCAGTCCTCCCATTTTAGGTACTCTTTGTTCCTAACATACTGCATATATGTACACACACACAAACACACACACACAACTTTTCCAGCAACTCATCAGGCTCTTTTTAGCAACATCATACATCTGAATATGCTGTTCCCTTACCTTTTCTCTACTTGATAAACTCGTATTTGCCCTTTAAACCCCAGCTCAAAACCCCTGCTTCTGTGACGTCTTCCTCCTTCTCCTAAGTCAGAATTAATCCCCACTCCTCCTCTGGGTCTCTGTAACTTTGTTCAGATCTTGGTGATAGCAGCAAGCATAAGCAGACCAGTCTTCTAGACTTCTATTTAGCCATGTCCTCTTCTGAATTCCCCTTCCTTTCAAGACTCTGGCCCCAGGTAGACCACTTAATAGATACATGACCTTGGGCAAGTTGCTTAACCTTCCCTGGATCTCTGGATTAATGCTGAATTAGTGCTCTATGTCCGCAGCTTTTCGGCACCTATACATGCGTTGATAATCACAATTAACCCATGATTCTGTAACTATGTCCCACCAGGCTGTGAGTCCCTTGCCAGCAGGGTAACAATCCAGGTTCCTTGTGACCAAATTGTCTCTGTATCCCCAGTGCCCACCATTCCAGAAACCCTTATTGCACAGGCAAATTTAGCCCAAACTCCATTTTTGCAAATGGAGAAACTGGACCCAAAGAGGCACAGAAATTTGCCTAAGGTCATGAACCAGCTTCAGAGCATTTTCCTTTGCCCTCCCTCCAAATCTGTGGGCCAGCCTCTCTCCAAGGACTGTCCCTGGCCTAAGCTAGGGCTCTGGACCAGAGAACAGGCCTGCACCAGGCCCCACTTGTCACTGTCCTATGGACTCTCCCCGTAAAAGCTACCAGATGCCCAGACAGTTTTACTTCCCTCCTGGTTGCAGAGACCATGCTGAGAGCAACTGTCAGACCTCAGACACTTCCGTTTCACCCAGAACCAAACTTCCTTTTCATATCTTCCTTAGGCAGCAAGGAGACCACGGGCCACAGCCTCTGCACCAGACCCTGGAGAGTTTTGTTTTTCCCTGGGGGCTCAGCCCAGACAGCTGCAGTAGTGAACTCCCCCTAGGGACAGGCTCCTTAGGGGGAGGTTTGTGGCAGGAAAGTTTGTGGCAGGAAAGCCTGATTACCCAAAAACCCTAGAAACTGGAGTCTTGACCCTTGATGATACCTCATCTGACGTGTACGGTTGGGGACAGAAAGGCCTCACATAAGGAAACTCCTGGAGAATCATAAGCCCTCAGAGCCCTTGGTGTAACCTGTTCATTTTACAGATGGGGAAACTGAGGCCCAGAAAGGAATTTGCCAAGAGCAGATATGCAGTGATGTACCCAATGCTGAACTTAAAGGTTTTGATCCGTGGTACCTTTAGTTGCTTTCGCCCATGTAATTTATTTCTTTCCTTCTCTCCTTTCCTCCCTCCCTCCCTCCTTCCCTCCCTACCTCCCTCCCTCCCTCTCTCTCTCTCTCTTTCTTTCTCATTCGTTCATTGCTTTTGCCCATATAATTGCTTGCTTGCTTGCTTGCTTGCTTGCTTGCTTGCTTGCTTTTTTAGACAGAGTCTCACTCTGTCACCCAGCCTGGAGTGTAGGGGTGTGACCTCAGCTTACTGCAACTTCCACCTCCTAGGTTCAAGCAATTCCCCTGCCTCAGCCCCCCAAGTAGCTGGGACCACAGCATGAACAACCACACCTGAATAATTTTTGTATTTTTATTTTATTTATTATTATTTTTTTTACATGGAGTCTCGCCCTGTCCCCCAGGCTGGAGTGCAGTGGCATGACGTTGGCTCACTGTAACCAAGCGATCCACCCCCCCTTAGCCTCCCATAGTGCTGGGATTACAGGCCTGAGCCTCCACGCTTGGCCTCTTTTCTTTTTCTATTTCCTTTCCACCAGCCTGGCAGATGCGTCCTCTCTCCTGCCTTGGTGAATACCTGTCTGCCTGCAGCAGCAACTTCTCACCCCCAACATTGGCTGCCAATTAACCTTTAAACCTTTTACAACCAGATCACCATAGGCTTCATGCTCAAAGTGTAAAGTGAGAATGTAAAGTATGAGTAAATGGATTCACATCAAGGTTTTGGGGATCATCTTAGATACTTAGAGGCCTTTTATACTTAGAATCTGGTTTCTGCAGCAATTCTTCAACAGAGAGAAAAATCCAGACATAAAAATGGGATTCGGGCCAGGCACAGTGGCTCATGCCTATGATCCCAGCACTTTGGGAGGCTGAGGCAGGTGGATCACCTGAGGTCAGGAGTTCGAGACCAGCCTGGCCAACATGGTGAAACCCTATCTCTACTAAAAATACAAAAATTAGCTGGGCATGGTGGCATGCACCTGTAATCCCGCTATGCGAGAGGCTGAGGCAGAAGAATCGCTTGAACCTGGGAGGCGGAGGTTGCAGTGAGCCAAGATTGTGCTATTGCACGTCAGCCTGGGTGACAAGAGGGAAATTCCATCTCAAAAAAAAAAAAAGAATGGGGTCCAGGAATATGTTTTCACTGCTCTTTGTCAATCCTCTCTCCAGCTCACATTTTACCCACACACTCTTGGAGGGTGCCTCTGGAAGGACGACAACAACTTGCCCCTCTATTTTTCTCATGTTGCTAATTCATTATCATCCCTAAGGGTGGAAAGGGCATTAAAGATCAGGCAGTTCAACTCCAAGTTCAATTCAGAAATTATTTCCTCCATCCATCCTTCTGCTCCAGAACCTTGACTAACTCTTGCCAGATCCAGTGCTTGGTGCTGTGAGATCCAACAGGGTCTTGCCTTCAGGGAACTCACATCTGAGAAGGGAGACAGGCATGTAAAGAACCCCTACAGTGGAGTGTATAATATGCCAGAGGGGAGAGTGACCAGGTTTCTCAGGGAAGGAGATGCTCTCCTGGGATCATGAAGGATGAATTCACCAAGCAGGGAAATGGCAGAAGAGCTCCAAGCAGCTGTCAATATTCCTACCACCAGGACTTGCCCTGTCAAGCAGGCCACTTCTTATTCAGACTCCCTAACTTCTGCACAACCCCTTGCCTTTCTCTCAGACTTTATTCACCCACTTTGCCTGTCAAAAAACATTCCCAGGCACTTCATCTGTAAAGATCCTGTACTGGGTCCTGGAGACTCCTGGCCTTGAGGAGCTCACAGCTTGGTGGGGGATGGATGCATAGAAAGCCAATGACCACATAGTGTAGACATAGGAAGGTCAGAACTGAGGAGCCAGCAACAAACGCTATCTGAGCCATCCTTGGGAGGACAGGGAAGACTTTCTGCAGGAGGCGATATATAACCTGACATCTGAGCTATGGAATATCCTACATCCTCATAACACTCCTTTAAGGTAGGCCTTATTATTCCATTTTATATATGATAAAACAGGCCCAGAAAAGGGCAATGCCTTACCCAAGGTCACATGATTAGTGAGGGGGATAGGTATGCATTCACCCCTGGTTACCCAGCAGCAGAGGCGGAAGTGGCACCATTGGAAGAGCTGGGCCTCAGGGGCTAGGACAAGAGATGGAATGTTCAGAAGCACGGAGGGAGGAGCAGAAGCTGAGAACCTGGAGCTGATGGAACCTACGGGTTGTGCCATCTCTCCCAGACACATAGTGGAGCAGAGAAGGGACAGGAATATCCAGCAGGGCATCAGCTTGCAGCTTCAGGTCAGCAGAGCTGGCTCAGTCCTTAGACACCATCTTATCCAGCCCATGGGAAACAGGTTTATCCAGGGAAATTGATGAGGATGCATAGTATCACAGTGGCTGACCCTGGGCTAGATAGAATTCAGAGGCTCTGTCCTCCAGCCCAGTGCTCCACCCATTGCCCCAGCTGCCACTACATTGTTCAATCCAATCTACGTTTAGTGATGGTGTGCTCTGGATTGGACACTCTTCCAGGCACCATGGAGACCACAGGGATCCTTCCCATCACTGCTGTGAGGAGCTTTCAGCTGCATGGGGGAAGTCAGATTGGGCTCCAAGACCTAGACTCCAAGTAGCGTGTGGGAAGTGAGACAGCAGCAGGCATGAACACAGTGCTGGGGAGTAGGGTGAGGAGGACCTTAATGGCACAAGTGCCATGAGCAATCCTTAGACTTCATATCTCCCATCTGTCCCAAGAAGAGACTGGAGTCAACAATCTCTGAGGTCTGCTAGTTCAGACAGTCAAGCCTCTACCCTCCTTTTCCTTGCAAGGATTGGGAGGCAGGGCTGGCTCCAGCTTCTGGTAGGCTAGGGAATGGGAGGCGGAGGAAGTGGCTTGAGCTGCTTGAGCCACCCCCGCCTGCCCACCCCAGGGCTGTCCCATTACTGGCAGGGAAATCATAGACTCAGCGCTCAGACATCTAGGAGGTGCTGGGCAGCCTGTGTATTTTTAGAAGACCAGAGGCAAACATGCCCGGAATCCTGGGTGTTGCTGAGCCAAAGAAGCTGGGAGGCCAGCAGAGGGTGAACCAGAAGAGGTGGCCTCATCCCTGGTCCTAACTTCACCAAGGTCAGCTGGTCTTGCCTTTCCCCAGAGGCTAGTGCTCCGGCCTATGGTGTGCAAGCTCTGGTTCCCCAGACTTGTCACTCACTTCTGCTTCCTTCTGGGCAGTCAGATGCAGAGACGTTACAGGGCCTCAGGGAGAGCACTTGATCTCTTGATTCATTCAGCCAGTTCTTTCTGTGCTTCCCATGGTCCAGGTGAGCTGCTGGGCTCTAGGGATACAGAATAGAAAGGAGGCAACCCTGGAGGGGCTCAGATCTGTTGGGTAGGGGGAGGGATGGTGGGAAGATGGGAACACAGACAGTAATAACACCTTGAGATCACTTTGGAAGAAGAGGAAGTATGGGCCTGAGGGAGCTCAGAGGGTCCCCATCTCCCAGGGTTGCCACAAGGACCAGCTGATTATCTGTGGACAAAAATGTAAGCTGCCAGCTAGGGGTCAGCTCTGGGTATAACTAAGCTGTGATTATCAGTCCTTTCTAGAGCCATGCCTTTTCCTTTAGCATGATTTCTGAAAGATAACATCTCAGAAGTAGAATACAAAGTAAGAATATATTTTCAGCTGCTGACTTATCAACTACCAGAAAAAGACAGCCCAGTTTGCACTGACAGCTCTGTCCCTGTCTCCTTCTCCCCATCCTATCCCTTCCAATCCCACCAGGCAAATCCACACTATCATATTACAGATAAAGACTCAAGTTCCAAAGAGGCAGGTCCAGCCCAGGTCAGCTCTGAGTTGTCTGTGACCTGCAGATTCCCAGATGGTTGAAACCACAGGAAGGACGCTCCCAGGCCTGCCTTTCAGAGGAGGAGGGCTGGGGCATGGGGTGGGCAGAGGGCAGGAGTCCAGCCCCACACTGGACACCATCACAATTGACACTGCACCTTAAACCCGGTCTGTCCCACTCACTCCCCAGGATTGACTGACCTTACAGCCCAGAATTTCTCAAACTGGTCTCTTCAGTTTCGTGAGAGTTTCCAGCCTTATTCATGGATGTCTGCAGATATGCTACCTGAATTTTTTAAGTTTTGTACATTCACTTTAATGATAATCTAAACACGTTAATATGAAAATATTCTGGCTTGACTGGAATGCGCAGCATCTTATGGAAGAGGCTGCTCTAAGCATCAGTGTCCATGTCGGCATTTATCAGCAGACTAGTTCCAAAGAATCTAAGGGAACCACATTTAACGTCAATGCCGTGTCTCGAACTGACTTAATCAAGTTTGAGACTCATTGCTCTAGCTAAAATGCTTATTTCCTTCCTGTAAGGTCCTGGGTAGAGAAAGAAGGATCTCAGTTAGGATCAGAGACATGGGTTCTAATTTTGTCTCTGCTTCTAACTCACTGAATAGCCATGAACAATTCCCTATCTGTGTCTCGTTCTAGATCTCGGTTTATTCATTTGTAAAATGGGAAGTATGAATTAGACTATCCCTATGGTCCCTTCTGGCTCTCACATGTCAGGATTCCAAATTGTGATTGAGCTGCCCTCTCACAGTCACCCCCACCCACCCCACATCCCCGCACCATCCCCACTGAGGCCCAGTGCTGCCGGGGGCTCCTGGGTAGAAAAATAGAGCCTCTGGAAGGGCGAGTGTCAGGCAGATGTAAAGGGGGTGGCCTGAGTGGGATTGAAGGTCATCAGGAAGAAAGCCACCAGGCCAAAGAGAGTACTTAGACCCAGCCAGGCTGTCAGCTGAGACCTTCCTCCTTAGGCCAGGAAGGCTCCTCCCAGGATAGTGGGGGGTCAGGAACCCAGCCCTCACCTGTGTGGGATTCTCCTCTAAGATTCACTGTCAGCCATCCACCCTCCTACCTCACAGCACTGCCAGGAACCTAGAGCAACATTCTCCTATAACCCCCTTCCCCATCCCAGCTCACACTGGGGTCTCAGGGAACAGAGCCTCCAGACAATGCCAGAACCACCTCACAGACTAGACCTTCCTCAGCTCCCATCCTTTGGGCTTGCCCAACTTCTATAGATTGCCTAGAATTCAGATTAGGAGTTCCCTCTGTCAGGAAGCTCTCCCAGATCCCCCATCCCAGGCAGGCTCAGGGCCTTTATCCAACCTGCCATCTGTACTATCCTCTGTCCCTGCACTGATGCATCTTAACTTTCTGTTGATCTCTCCCTCCTGGCTCCTAGCTGCCTTTGTTAATTCCGACATGGTGGTGATGACATCCTTCTCACTTTGCTGGGAAAAGATTTGAAGCTCTGTCCCTTGGCCAAGGAATTCTAGACCTGGAAAAGCACCTGGAGTAGTGGGAAGTTTTCTCCTGACCTCAGGGCTCAGACATGCCTGCCTTCCAAGTCAACACTTAGCAGCACCAGGGGCAGGCTTTTCCTGCAAAGGACAGTTTGCTGAACAGATAAACGAATCTGGGCACCCTACATCCAGGCCTATCAGTTTGTCCTATCTTGTCGTTCTCTACCCTAAGGAGTCTTCTGGGGACACAGGCCAGAGGAGTGATGTCACATGGGAGGACAGGGCCGGATGGGAGGGAGGAATGGGACTGAGGAAATGCTTGGGGAGTAGGTGGGGTGTCCCCATCACATCTAGGTGGAGGTGGCTATGTCTTCATCTGGGTGTGAGACCATCCTAGCTTTCAGTGGCCTGGTGCCCACCCTAGCCCAGTTGAGGAGCCTTCAGAGGCCAGAGGTCATATGTCATCACCTCCCAGAGAAACCCTGCCCAGCCCCAAAGTTGTCTGTTCCCAGCATACCAGCCCAGGGGAGAGAAAGCATGGGGCAGTGAGTCACGAAAGTGTATGGCTTTGGGCAGATCATACTCCCATCTGTACAATGAAGAGGTGGACTCTGTAAACCCTAAGGGCTCATCTGGTCAGGACAGTCTGTAGACAGATGAAGTAGAAGAGACTGCTCCTGTGTGCAGGTGCTGGCTGGATGCTCCCGTGTCTCTCGTCCCATCTAACTGCTTGGCCAAGGAGGGAAAAAACTCCATGGAAAGCTTTCCCTCTGCTTGAGGCAGAGAAAGGTGGCGTGGATATTTTGTATATGTGATAAAAATATATGTGGAATATAAAAATTACCATTTTAGCTATTTTAGATGTACAGTGATATACAATGCAGTGTCATTAAGTACATACACAATGTTGTGCTCCACTATCCATTTCCAAAGCTTTTTTTTTTTTTTTTTTTTTTTGAGATGGAGTCTTGCTCTGTTGCCCAGGCTGGAATGCAATGGCATGATCTCGGCTCACTGCAACCTCCGCCTCCCAGGTTCAAGCAATTCTTCTGCCTCGGCCTTCTGAGTAGCTGGAATTACAGGCACCCGCCATCATGCCCCTCTAATTATTTTGTATTTTTGTAGAGATGGGTTTCACCATGTTGGCCAGGCTGATCTTGAACTCCTGACTTCAGGTGATGTGCTCTCCTAAGCCTCCCAAAGTGCTGGGATTACAAGTGTGAGCCACTGTGCCCAACCCATTTCCAAAGCTTTTCATCATCCCAAACAGAAACTCTATAATTATTACACATTAACTCCCCATTCCCCTTCCTCCTACCCCTGGTATCCTCTTATTCTACTTTCTATGAATTTGCCTTTTCTAGGTACTTCATATAAGTGGGATCATACAATACTTGTTTTTGTGTGTATCTGGCTTCTTTCACTTAGCACAATGTTTTCAAGACTCACCCATGTTGTACATGTGTCAGTACTGCATTCCTTTTTAAAGGCTGAATAATATTTCACCTTATGGATATACATTTTGTTTAGCCATTCATCTATTGATGGAAAATTGGGTTATTTTCACTTTTTGGCTATTGAGAATAATCCTGCTGTGAACATGGGTATACAAGTATCTGCTTAAGTGTCCTTTCAATTTTGGGGGGTATAGACCTAGAAGGGAAATTGCTGGATCAACAGGGTAACTCAGTATTTCACTTCTTAAGAAACCACCAAACTGTTTTCCATAGTGGTTACACCATTTTACATTTCTACCAGCAGTGCACTATATCCAATTTTCCTATATCCTTGCCAACATTTGTAATTTTCCTTTGAACAAAAAATTATATCCATCATAATGGGTGTGAAGTGGTATCTCATTGTGGTTGGCCTGGCTGTTTTCTTCAAAAAGCATATTTGGCCAGGTGCAGTGGTTCATGCCTGTAATCCCAACCCTTTGGGAGCCAAGGCAGAGGATTGCTTTGGTGCAGGAGTGCAATACCAGCCTGAGCAGACTCCTGTCTATACAACAACAACAAAAATAATAATTTAAGAAAAAATTAGCTGGGCACAGTGGTGCACACTTGTAGTCCCAGCTACTTGGGAGGCTGAGATGGGAGGACCACTTGAGCCCAGAAGTTCAAAGCTGTAGTAAGCTATGATTACACCACTACACTCCAGCCTGGAGGACAGAGCAAGACCCTGTCTCTAAATAAAAAACAAAGCAAAACAAAACAAAAACTGTATTTTAGCTACAGGGTTCTTTTATCAGAGGAAAAGTTACCCAAAGGCTACATGAAGCCTTTGGTGAGGAGCTGGTAGTGGTTAACTGGAGGCAAGAAGGGCAGGTAAGGTCGCATGGGGCTGATAACTGTGCATGTGCATGTGCGTGCATGTGTATATGTGTGTTGAGGGGGTGCTCATGTGTGTGTGAGGGCACTTTCTCTTGGTCTCCCTCTCCCTGTCTTGCCCCACACAGAGGTCCTTTCTGAGGAACCCAGTGGCATAGTATAAAGGTCCCTGACTAATGGTCACTGAAGTCACTTCCTTTCTGGGGTACTTACCGGGAGGAGGCCATGTGTAACAGGGGCAGGAAGCTTCTCTCTTTCGTCCTTAGAGGAGGACTTAGCAAGTCACCTTGGAGGAGGCCCTCTCTGTTCTATCCACCACTTGAGTTTATCAGATGTAAATAGCGCCTGGGAAAACAAAACAGGACCTTTTGTGACCCAACAAAGGCCACCGCTCCCAATATCAAATGGGATGCAGAGCTGAAGAAAAAGGCAACATATTTGGGAGGAGTGCGACATGGACAAAGGAGCCCTAGGGCACAAATGGAAGAAGGCCCAGTCACTTTCCTTGTGAGGTTCCAAGTTATCTGGCTGCTAAGATGGCCATCCCCAGTGAGCCCCACTTGTCGGAAGGAAAGAACCCCTGAGCCTCCAAGGATGGGGGCCTTGGACTGGTGGCCAGGCTTACCTCTGGGTTTGAGGACCTAGAAGCTCCTCTGGACCTTCCTCCTGGTGAAACTTACCAGAGCTCAGGAGTGTGAATGAGAGCTTGGATTTTGGGGTCTTGTGTTCATGGCTGCTAGGGCTCTGAACAGTAAGATGGAGCAAGATTGGGGATCAACAGTGCCTTTGGTGGAAAGGAGTTAGTCTAGTCCCTGTGGGTTTTGAGCACTCCTGTGAGATGGGGGAAGGCCTCCAGAGGGCCATATTGGACTTCCTGCTAATAAAATCTTGTGGAGCTCAAGCAACTAATGGGGAAAAAATTTGACCATAGTTTTTACCTTAAGCTGGTGGAGGGACCACACAAGTTACATGCAGTTCTCAAGTTATTTGGTTCTCTAGTTCCAGAGGTGGGGCAGGATGAGGGGGACCAGGAAAGTATATTATTCCTTTTTGCACCCAAGCCAGCTCAAGACAACCCTGGGGAATGGGAGGGAAAGTCTCTGGGCCTCTTTCCTTACTTAGGTTTCCTTCGTGGGTCCCCTTCAAGAGCCGCTCCTCATCTTCGGGATTCCACTATGGCCCCTTGCCTAGGTCTACAGCCCATGATAGTACTCAAATGCTCAGGCTATTTCCTGTTCACTCTCTCTACAAAGCTTATCCAGCCTGGGTCCAGGTTCCTCCGTTCCCCATTAGGAGCACTGAGCTCAGCTAATAGACCAAATTGACCAAAGGAGCTGATGACAACAGTTGGTTAATCCAGCCACTAAGGGCTTCTCATGCAACCCTTCCCTGACTCCATTCGCATTTCACCAAGGATCACAGTTACTCCAAAGGCACAACAATCTGAGCAAAAAGTTGCTGGAATGTACTGCTTCAACAGCCTTTCAGCTCTGTTGTGCAAAGAAGGTGTAATTCTACTGGTGGAATTTTAGGCACTTTGAAAGAATGTTTGGGAAAATAGTTTCTTGCAAATAGGCAACCTTTGCTCACCCACAGAGAAGACAGCATTTTCTGCTTACACATGAGGGAGCCCACGTGAGGCCCAGCTACAGCTGTGACCTTCAGTTCCACTCCCTAGGCCAAGACGTTAAATTCAGATCACCCATTAGTTCAGAAGCAGGTTAGACCAGTCACTATGAGCATGTGCCTGGTCAACCAAACTTGGTTATGCAAAAGGAATCTTTAGTCTGCAATGTTTTGCACACCCAGCACACAAATTAAAACATTTCTTCTTGACTACACTTGAAAGGAAAAGAAAGAAAAGCAGGATAAAGGGCAAGATAAGAGAAGACAGCAAGTGCCGAGGAACTGAATCCTATCAGCCACCAAACCTTCATTTAAGCAGCCTGCTCATCTATGACCTACGTTTATGAATTCTTTCTTGCAACCAACCAATCAACCTTCATTCAACTAATCAGTGAATGAACCAGTCTTCATTCAATCAAGCATTCTGTATTTATTGGAACTACTAATTTCATTCATTCATTCACTTTCTCTAACAAATCAACCTTCATTCAACCAACAAAAGAATAAGTAGTTATTCATTCTTCATTTATTCAACTAAGTATTCCAAATATCAAAGCTCAGGGCTGCAAGAGACCTCAAAGACCTCAAAGTTCAACTGACTGCAACCTTATAGGAATTCTGTCCATTACAACCTTGCCAAAATACATAGCTCATTACCTTCAAAGTTTGCCTGGTCTGTTATGGAGCAGCTCTGACTGTGAGAAAAGTATTTTAAAAGCTGAAATGGAGTCTGCTCTCCTTGTAACATCCATACCTGGTTCTGATACTTCCTTCCAGGCCACCAGTAACAGCTCAGCTTCTGTTCTTGGAGACCTTGTCTGCAGGTAAAGATGGAGATTATGTCCTCTGCAGCCCCTTCTCTCCCTCCCCTGTCCCTATGGGTGATGTTCCCTTGTTGTTCTAGCCTCTCTCCTCTGGTCAGGAAGGTACCACTCAGTCCAGGGCTTTCTCCTGGTTTGGGATTTGGAATGGGAGCCCACATTCTAAGTGTGATGTGGTAAGGGGACAGTCACCCCCAGTTCTGAATGGACCAAGCTCCAGAGTGTTTGTCATGCCAGCCATTTTGCTCAAGGGCTCTCCTCTCACCCGGTTCCACAAGCCTCCACCTCCCTTATCTACAGCTGAACGCCTCAGGGCAGCTAAGCTATGGACTTGCTGGAGATTTCAGAGCTGGTCCAACCCAAAAAGCTCAGGTCCCAAACTGGAAGACAGGGATTAAGTGGGCCAGCCATTCATTCCTCTGAGGAATTTGAACCTGAGATCTAAGGAGGAAGCTAAGCCGTTGGAAGCAGAAGATGAAGGAGGAAGACTCAGAAAAGAGGGAGTGGGTAGGTGCCTGAGTCAGTGCAGGCCAGGAGAAAGCAGAAGCTGAGCTGGGGCAAGGGACGGGAGGGATCCACTGCATCTGTAGAGTTGTGGGAGCAAGTGACAGCACAAAATGACCAATTTAAACAGAAAAATAATGTGTTAAAAGGACTCTGGGTAATTTGCATAAACTGATCTCCAGTTAAGGGGGTGATTTAGCAGTGTGTTATGTATTTGGTTCTAAAGAATTATAACACATGACAGGAAAAAAATATGTTTCAGAAAATGTAGGTAATTCTGTAAAGTGATAAATATGTTAATTAGCTTGATTGTGGTAAGCATTTCACAATGTGTACCTATGTAAAAATATCACATTGTACACCTTGATTATATAAACATTTTATTTCTCAATTATACCTCAGTAAAGCTGGAAAAAATATGGCTTCAAATTAATATTTTTCCTTCTGGGTACATAATTTTTAAAAAGTATTTGATGTTGTAATTATAAATATAATATAAAAAATTTTACCATATAAAATTATATATTTTATATTGTATATTTATAATTTTATATTGTATATTTTATAATTTTTACAATATAAAAATTATTTTATATTGTAATTTGACATCCATGTCATGTACAATGATTTAAAAATCAAGTCATTGTTCTCATATATAACAAAAATTCAGATCTGAAATTATATAATGATATTACCATAATGAAAAGAAAATTTGCAACTTCCTCCATGCCTTTTAAGGAAAATATACCTAGGTAGGTTGCAGGGTTTTGGTTTGCTGAGAACGAAGTCTTGTTCAGGGTCAGGGTGATGGCCTTTCCTATGCTAGATCACAGCCTTATATATCACGGGTAAGGAAGAGAACTCCAGAGCTAATTGTGCTATAAAAAAAGGTAGTGTGGGGAGAGGGCAGGAAAGGTGGAGGTGGGGGTCATTGGAGAGGAGAGGAACCTGGGGTTGCTTGAGATGAGAGAGAGTTGCTGTGGACTGTTTGATGTAAAACACTCCTCCATCTCTAGACAGGAATCTACAATATAATAACCATTCCTCACTAAGGCCTTGAGGTAAAGATTTATTTTGGGGCAGTTCTAAGAAGTGCTGAGTCTTGCTCTTTGGTGAGGGGTGTAAATGGAGGCACACACCTAGACTGCATTTTAGGATCCTGCCCAAGGTTTTGTTGTTTTTTGTTTTGAGACAGAGTCTCACTCTGTCACCCAGGCTGGAGTGCAGTGGTGCAATCTCAGCTCACTGCAACCTCTGCCTCTGGGGTTCAAGCCATTCTGGTGCTTCAGCCTCCCAAGTAGATTACAAGCATGTGCCACTACGCCCAGCTATTTTTTGTATTTTTAGCAGAGACGGGGTTTCACCATGTTGGCCAGGCTAGTCTCGAACTCCTGACCTCAAGTGATCCACCTGCCTCAGCCTCCCAAAGTGCTGGGGTTATGGAATTACAGGTGTGACCCACCGTGCCCAGCTCCTGCCCAAGTTTTTTGATGGCCATTCAATTCTCAGCTGAAACTGGGTGTTAATTATTACCCTATGTAAAGAACCAAATGTGAGCCTCCCTCTCCATCACTGCCAAATTACCAGGGCAGGCCGATCCAGCTGAAACAGAGTTGGTGTTGGAATGTTTCCCCAAAGCCAGGGGGAAGTTATATCTTTGAGGTCAGCATTCTGACCTAAGAATGAATTTTTCAGAAGGTGTATTAATTAGGATTCTTTGGGCTGCAAATCATGGAAATTCATCTCTAGTATGTTAAGGAAATCAAATAAAGCCCAAACATAAAAGGGGATTTTGGAATTATTGGCTCACATAATATGAAACCCAGGAGTATGGCTAGCTTCAGGTATGGCTAGATCCAGGCACACAGGTTAAGTCACCAGGAATCTATCTCCATCTCACCACTCTCTCTTCCTCTGTGTTGGCTTCCCTCTCAAGTTACTCTCCCCATGTGGCAGAAAAGTAACTTCCAAGAGTTGCATCTTAACATCATCAGCCCTGCTAGAAAATGTCGACCTTCCCAATAGTTCTGGGGAAAGTACCAGTCTCATGTAGGTAACTGGATTATTTCCCCAACTCTGGAGTTGGGAATGTGGGGTCTACCACATAGGAACTCCTTGAACTGAGAGTAGAGATGGGAAAGTCTCTCAAAGGAAATCAAGGTGCTGATAGCAGAAATGAGAGTAGCAAAACAGCAGTCAGTGAAAAATGAGGACACGTACCCTGTGCAGTGAGCTCAGGGACTGATGTCAAAAAAACCCCAAACTTCCTTATGTGACCCAGGCTCAAAACTGATATTTAATCCAGCCTTGAAGGACACATGATTTATTAAGAAACCAGTGTCTCCAGGAAGGGGTGAGGTGGACTGAGGCAGATACCCTGGGCTGATTTGGGTCCCCACTCCCTCTCCTTTTGGCCTTAGCTACAGAGACAGGATTTCCTGGAGCTGGGTCTGCTGCGGCAGGGCTGGCTACCAGACAAGCACTGAAATCCTAAGTCAAGGCCACATACTACCAAAACAGAGAAACTTTTGCAGGAATACAGCCGCAGGGATAAAAAGAGGATGCTGAATTGTGATTAGAGCTTCCTACTGTAACGTTACAGGATGGTGCTAGGAGAGAGGGAGAGAAGTGAGAAAAATTAAGAGATTTTAGGCTCTGACAGCAAGAATCAAACATGGATTCAGAGCCGCAAATCAATCCCTCAATTCCTACACAAGAATGACCAGTGCCACTTAAGGAATATCCAGTGAGAAGGAGAGACCAAGATTCATAGGACAACAGGAAGGAGAAAAGTGCTCCCAATATGCACTAAGATTGAAGAGACGTGTGCTATGAGCCATAAGATGTGCTTGACCACAGCATGGAGAATCTGGTCCTGCTAGAAGAGATATCTGTGGATGTAATTTATAGGGAAACCTCATATTCTGAAAAAAAAGCAGAATTCCCTGGAAACTGGATATCCTGTGCTGGATATCTTCCATTCCCTACAATTTCCCACCCTGCTCTCTATAGGAAGATGACCACTACAGCCTTAATTAACAATAGTCTGTGCTTCTGGCTTCGGGTTGGGTTTGGCCAATGGAGAGGCCCAGCTGGAGATGAGAGGAAGGGAGGAGAGGGAGATTAGGGTATTTATTCCCGCTTTTTTTTTTTTTTTTAATGGAGTTTTGCTCTTGTTGCTCAGGCTGGAGTGCAATGGCATGGTCTTGGCTCACTGTGACCTCTGCCTCCTGGGTTCAAGCGATTCTCCTGCCTCAGCCTCCCAAGTAACTGGGATTACAGGCATGCGCCACTATGCCCAACTAATTTTGTATATTTAGTAGAGATGGGATTTCACCATGTTGGCCAGGCTGGTCTCGAACCCCTGACCTCAGGTGATCCACCCGCCTTGGCCTCTCAAAGTGCTAGGATTACAGGCATGAGCTCCTGTGCCCGGACTTACTCCTGCTTTTTCTTGTGATACTCCCTTGGGCTGGCCCTGTCCCTCAACTAGACTCAACTGCCCCTCTCAAAGTGGCAGACTTTCTGTGACTTTTTCTCATTCCAGATTCCGGTAACTGCTCTGTCTTCTTGGCCATTCAGGCCTAAAGGTGGTGACAACTCTGCTGTTCCCCTACACTTTGTAAATACTCCCTTCATAAATAAAACTTCCTTCCATTTTCATCTGTTTTCGTCAGAATCCTGAATGATACTACCCCGACATTCTCCCCATTAGGTAAGGTGATTTGAAAGGAGGAAGGTGGGGCTGAGCTGGGCAGTCCTCAGAGAATATAAGCGAACTACAGAGTTCTGGCTGGGGGAGCCAGTGCTAACTGGGGAGTTGGAGGGAATGCAGACACCACTCAGCCTCCTGAATCTGAGACCCTGCAGGACAGGGGTGGGGCAGGCAGGAGGTCAGCACTAACAGAAGGTTCTCGGAGCCAGCCTGAAGCCAGGGGCTAAAGCCCTAGGGATACTCCCTTCCACTGGGAGAGTCTGGTCACCAAGAGGATTGGCACCTGCAGGCACCTCACAGGACCCTGAACATGTGGTCAGATTGAAAGACAAACTAAGGGACACCAAGGACTCAGGAGTTTGAAACTTTCTGGCACTCATTTTTATCGTGACCAGGAAGGCCACCTTGTGGCAGATGCCCTCTGAAGAAGCTCAGTAAATGCATCATTGTTTTCCCTTTACAGGAGATGGGGATCTCAGAGCTGAGGCAGGCAGGGGCCAACCTACTGCTGGGAGGATCAACGATGTGGGGATGGGACTTGTCTCTGAAGGCAGGGGAAGTGAGAGAGGGGTCCAGATGGAAAATTCCACCAGCGCCCCCCAGCCCGTTTGGATGCTGATGCTTCTACATTTCAACCAGCAGTGGTTCCAAATCTCCATGTTTCTCTTCCTCCTCAAAGCCAAATGTGGGGCTGAGGAGGCAACCAAGAGGATGCCTGAAGAGGCTGAGGGGTGCCTGCAAGAAGGGGAGGAGCTTCTCCGGGCATGCTCACTGAGCTCGAACCCAGCAGGCTCATCCTGTGCTGCTGTGGAAATAAAGTTGTGTCGAGGAAGCAGGGCTGTGAGCAGGGAGGACCTGGCCTGTATTCTGGTGAGGCTGGGGTCATTTGTGAATATAAATAATGGACCAGAGAATTCTGAAAGTAGCAGGCCTATGGAGGGGCCTGGGTCCGAAGAGCTTGTCAAGACCAGGGTATGGTGGGCTTGGGAGGAAAATAGAGGCACCCCTCTCAGTTCTTCATACTTCGCATGGCTCCACGGGAAAGAGCATAGGGGTTAAAGAAGGGGCAGGAGCCAGAGAGCCAGCTGGCAGCCACGGGACCAAGCAGTGGGCCCCCAGACCTGAAGGAGGGGCTAGGGGACAGATAGATGGCAAGGTAAAGGAAGGCCAGGCTGCCCATATCTGTGGGAATCCTGGGCAATGAGGGTGCCAAGGTAGGATTGAACCCCCCAAAACTATACATATCACCTCTGTGGAGACCACCACATCACAGATGCTACAAAGGGTAGACAGAACCAGAGTAAAGCCAGGGAGCCCTTTCCCCTGCAGAGTGAAGTCAGGCCAGCAGGAGATCTCACCAAGCTGCTTCTCCACCCCCAGGGGCTAGTGGCCAGAAAAGAGAGCAGAGTGTGTAACTGGCATGCCATTCCCCATTCCACAGCAAGCCCTTCAAGCACAATTCTAGCCTGGCTGAGGTAGGAGGAATGCCATTAACTGGATAGGAGATTGAAGTTTTAAACTAGACTGGTCTGAGTTTTAATAACTGAACTTCAATTAAATAATTGAAGTTATTTAAAAGAAAAACCTCTATCTATGACGTTTAACAAAAAGAGGAAAGTGTCAAGAAAAAATAAAAGCAAAAAAGCAGGCAGGCATGATGGCTCACACCCGTAATCCCAACACTTTGGAAGGCCGAGGCAGGAGGAATGCTTGAGCTTGGAAGTTTGAGACCAGCCTTAGCAACATAGTGAGGCCCCATCTCTACAAAAAAAAAAAAAAAAAAAAATGAGCCAGGTGTGGTGGCATGCACCTGTAGTCCCAGCTACTTGGGAGGCGGAAGTGGGAGAATCACTTGAGCTCAGGAGGTTGAGGCTGCAAGTGAGCTATGACAGTGCCGCTGTACTCTAGTCTGGGCAACAGAGTGAGACCTTGTCAAAAAAAAAAAAAAGGCAGAATTGTTCCATGTGTCTACCTCAACAAGTAAAAATTCCTCAACAACCAGTTGCAGTAACACAGTGGCCACTGCCCTCCCATCTCTACTGGAGTGCCTCCAGGAACCTGAGAAAAGAGAGCATCTGAACCAGAGTGCCTGTGAAGGTCCTGAGACTTACTCTGATTGGATCATCTTGGGTCACAAGGCCACGCCTGACCCAATCACTGTGGCTGAAGGATGGATGCACTGATTGGTCAAGCCCAGGTCATGTTTCCCCCACTGGAGTTGGCTTCCCTGGAACCGCAGTGCTCCCAAAAGAAATGAGAGAACTGCAGGGAAGAGAGAAGGGGGATGAATGTGGGGAAATACTGAATTGGGGATTTACCCCCATTCAGTCACATGAGAGCATAAAGTTTCTGCCTCCAGGAGAGAGTGGGACTAAAACTAAAATTTCAGGTGTTTTATAATTCTTAGAATAATAGCCTTTGATATACTTAAAGACTGTGTTAAATGGTGCATACAGAGTAGTAGGGCAGAATTAAAATCCTCCAGTAAGAAAAGGGAGCAAGGGAGAGAGAGGAGATAGCAGAGAGTCCCTAACGGGTGTTCAGGGCCTGAGGGCTGGGTGGGGCATCAGGATGGAAGAAGAACAGGGCTGGGTGGTTCCAGGGAAAGCACATGTCTGATGGGAATTTTGTGACGTGAAATTGTGAAAGTGAAAGTGAAGGAAGTCACAAAAAAAAAGCCTTCTCTTCTTTTTCCCATAGGAAGCCATCAGTTAAAAAATCAGTTTCTCCTGTCACCACAGTGGGGAGACATGATGACTAAATGCAATGTGGTACCCTGAATTGGATCTTGGAACAGAAAGAGGACGTTACTAGAAAAATGGGTGAAATCCAATTAAAGTGTGGAGTTTAGTTAATACTAATGTGCTACTGTTTCTTAGTTGTAATAAACATAGCATAGTAATTTAAGAGGCTAACTGGGTGAGGTGTATAATGGTGTAAGATGATTCAGTCCCCTTTTCCTGGGAACACTTGGGCTGGGGAGTATGCTGACTGCTATGCACAATGTGGCTGTCTAGTCTATGAGAAGCAGCGCCCAAAACTGAAGGTCCCCAGAGAAGGCCCCTAGTCTTTGCAACTTTTCTAATAAATCTAAAATTATTTCAGGCTGGGTGTGGTGGCTCACGCCTGTAATCCCAGCACTTTGGGAGGCTGAGGCAGGTGGATCACTTGAGGTCAGGAGTTCAAGACCAGCCCGGCCAACATGGTGAAACCCCGTTTCTATGAAAAATACAAAAATTAGCTGAGCGTAGTGGCGGGCACCTGTAATCCCAGCTACCCCAGAGGCTGAGACAAGAGAATCACTTGAACCTGGGAGGTGGAAGTTACAGTGAGCTGAGATCATGCCACTGCACTCCATCCTGGGCGATAGAGCAAGACTCCATCTTAAATAAATAAATAAATAAATTCAAAATAAAGTCTCTTTTTAAAGTCATGTTATCCCTATCACCTTACAGTGTACATTCACTTTTACTGCATGAAAGAGCACCACACCTGGGATGATATATCTATAAATGAACACTCATCTGCCTCTAGGTACACTGGCATCACTGGTATAGTACAGGGGCAGTGGAAAGAGCCAGTCTCGACTGTAACTTCTCTAGGATCCTGAGAACTAGGGGTGAGTTCCTGTGACAGCCTGTGATGCACTTAGCGGAGGGTGAGGCACATAACAGGTCCGCAGTGGAGGTCAGTGGTCTTCAATCCGCCCCTAGCTGGACACCTTATAATGTGCCTGCCTCCTCCTCTGGGTCTCCCACATTCCCAGGCTACTCCTCCCTGTGCCTGGGTAGTGAGGTGAGTTGCTCAGCTGCTTACTGGAGCTTTTCTACAGGGCTGAGAACCCCAACTCTGAGGCTCCTGCATCTTGGTGCAGGTTGGCTGTGCCTTACTACCTGCCATGTATGTGGACAACTGAGATGACTTGGTGCTGGGTTCTGAGTTGACTCATTTTATTTAATCCTTACATCCACCTAGAAGGGTAGGAATCACTATCTCCATTCTACAGGTGGAGAAACTGAGGCTGCCAAGGCTGGTATTTGCTTTCTGTTAGAGAAACCTCCTGAGACAGATAAGACGAACAGCACCGATAACTCTGGGGCTAGGCTGATAAGTAGAAAAAACTGGGATTGTTGGGGAACTTGGATAGGAAAGGTCACTTTTGTGTCCCACTGTCAGTGGACTTTGGAGTCAGGAGAGTTTCCAGGGAGAAGGGGATGAAGAAAGCACCCCCAGGAGGAGGAAATCGTGAGGCCTCACACTGAAATGAAACACCTAGAAACCCAGCCATTCACAGGAAGCCTGTCTAGGTGGGCTGGGGACCGGGATCCATGCAGAGAGTGGGTTGGGACCATGAAACAAACAAAATCATCAGGGATTGGTGGTATGCCATGGGCTATTTCCATCCCACTCCACAGGCCATACTTCCCCTCAGGAGCTGTCCCTAGGCTAATATTAGCATTCCATCCTTCAGAACTAAGGACTACCCACTCTAAGGCCTCTTTGTTTCTGTTGGAAGGAGGTCCCTTGCTAGGGCCTTTATGGGTCCATGCTGGGAAGACTCAAAACATGGCATAGATGGGAGAAGCTTTTATGCATCTATTTTGTGCCAAGCCCTAAATGGGCCCTGGGGGTCAGGATGACCCAGTCCCTTTCCCTAAGAGCATTTGGTCTGGGGTGTATGCTGACCACCATGCACAATGTGGTGAGCTACTCCATGATAAATAGGGTCCAAACTAGTGGTGCCCAGAGGAGACCCCTATCCTCTAGGGAGACTCCCTGGCAAGACCTCCCTAGTCTCCTCCCACTGCTTCCTGGTGGGCAGGGCAGCCAACAGCAGTCCCAGTGGGGAGGAGAACTCTGAGTTCTACCCCTGGCTGCCCCTCTAGGAGAATCAGATCCAGGATGGGGCAGGCCCCCTCCAGGTTTGGCAGGGTGAACTGGGCCTTTCCACCCTGGAAGGTCTCTTCCAGCTAGAGGGCAGTATCTGGGCACAGCCCCTCAGTGACGCTGCTCACAGGCCTCACTGCCAGCAGGTATGATGCCATGCACCACCCCAGGTGACCTTTACAGCCCACACAATGGGTGTGATGCTGTGAACCTGCCATCTGCCAGCTGTCCAGGACCAGACCAACCCAGGAGGGTCTTACCTCCTGGGCTCGAGCTCAGGATGCCCAAGCACAGGACTCTCTTAAGTGCCCTGGAGACCTCTCCATGTATGTGCACTGCACAGAAGTCCTCCGGCCCTCCAGCTCAACCTGCTCCATTCATTTCTACAGAACTTCAAGGAAAGGGAAGCCTTCAAGGTGGTGGGAAGGCAGGTGGTGCACGTGTAGATGTGGGCCATTATGTGGGGAACTTGCTTCAGGCAAGCACTCTTTCTATTCTTGTGAAATGAGTCAGAAGGGGTCAAGGTGATTCCCTGTCGGAGGAAACCCTGGGATTTCAGAAAAGAAAGGCCTAAAGAGACTCAGAGGCATGTGGGACACTGAGAGCTGAGAGGGGAATGGAATCATGGTCTCAGATAAGATGTGGAAGGAAAGACCATGAGGTTGGAGACAGGGTGGATTCCACCCCGGAGAATGTAGAACCTGTGATTGTGCTGTAGGTGCATGGATGGATGGGGAGCCCAAAAACGGGCCTGACTAGGCCTACCTGACCCCATGAGAAGCACTGGATTCTGGATAAGCAGAATCAAAGGGGCTGCAGAGCCCACAGCATCCAATCCATTACACTGATGGGAAAACCAAGGTCTAGAGGAGAAGGGGAGATGTTTTAGGTCACCCAGTGTGTCAGGGGCAGGGGTCCTGCCTTCCACGCCAAATCATTTACCAACCATGTTCAGGTAAGTAAAATCCAGCCAGACAGTACCCTATGTAGGGCTTGTGAAAGGGAAGGGCACATAGAGAGACTATCTGGTACCCCTGCCTTATTTCTTAGCTAATGAAATGAGCATCAGAGAGAGGCAGGGACTTGCCTTATAGTAGGTCACAAAACCAGGGAGCAAAATCTTCCCAGCAGCCCCAGGTGTCCTGACTCCCACCCAGTCCAGGACTTCTCACTGCATCACTGTCTCCCGAAGAGAGGAAAGAGCAAGGAGAAAGTTGGACGTGGTGGCTCACGCCTGTATCCCAGCACTTTGGGAGACCGAGGCGAGAGGATCACCTGAGGTCGGGAATTCAAGACCAGCCTGGCCAACATGGTGAAAAACCGTCTCTACAAAAATAGAAAAATTAGCCAGGCATGATGGCAGGTGCCTGCAGTCCTAGCTACTCGGGAGACTGAGGAGGGAGAATTTCTTGAACCCAGGAGGTGGAGGTTGCAGTGAGCCGAGATCCAGCCACTGCACTCCAGCCTGGGTGACAGAGTGAGATGCTGGAAAAAAAAGAAAGAAAGAGAGAGAGAGAGAAAGAGAGAGAAGGAAAGAAAAAGAAAGAAAGAAGAAAGGAAGGAAGGAAGGAAGGAAGGAAGGAAGGAAGGAAGGAAGGAAGGAAAAGCAAAGCAAAGAAAAGAAAGAGCAAGGAGAAAGGAGCTCACATTTACTGAGCACCTGTTATGGACCAGGGCCCTGATGTGACACACCTTCCTTCTAATCTCCACAACAGTCTTGGAGGCAGATGTTTTCGCTCACGTTTAGTAAATCAGAGAACAAAGGTTCAGAAGTGCAAAGCAGTTTGCTGAAGGCTGCACAGATATTAGATGACAATGCAGGGACTCCAGCCCAGGCTGCCCGCTTCTACAGTCTGCGCTGTTGCTGTTGTTCTTACCCAGGCTGGGTTGGGTTTAGGACCCAGGGCTGACAATGCAAGGACGTGGTAGGGAGGAGGAAACCAGGAGTAAATTCCAGGCACTGCCCTGGCTCCCAATCGCCCAGTTGTCCCAGTGACAAAAATAAACAGAAGTGACCTTGGACAGCAGAGCCCTGCCTCCCACTGAAAGGTTCTTTTTTTTTTTCTTTCTTTCTTTCTTTTTTTTTTTTTTTAAAGTCTATTGATCCACACTCAGCAATAAAGCCATACAAAATAAACAGCTGACAGACAAAAAGCATGGCTCCTGGCTTGCTGAGTTTCTCACTAAGTGGTTTCAGGCTTCAGAACGTCAGATTGTCAGATCAATTTAGAAATTTATAGACTCTCACAGCCCTAACATGAGGTGTGTCCTAGGCTTCTGGTCCACCT
The DNA here is from genome assembly GCF_009764315.1 of Trachypithecus francoisi. Lineage (NCBI taxonomy): Eukaryota > Metazoa > Chordata > Mammalia > Primates > Cercopithecidae > Trachypithecus > Trachypithecus francoisi. The sequence continues at coordinate 63,961,156 of NW_022681473.1, forward strand.
CACCAGTGGAGGAATCTACAACTTCCCAACTGGCTCTTCTTTGGACCTTTGTTCACATTTCTTAAGAATGGCTTCAGGGCTGTAGGCCCTGCCCAGGTGGTGTCAGACCCAGAGCAGAGAAGACGCAGAGCCACTGTCCTCCCAGCTTAATAGGGCAATCTCAAGACCATGGGGCAGCTCCTTTTGTGCCTCAAGGGAAACTATGTGGATGTCATGAGAGGCTGGTCTTAGCTCAGTGTGCAAAAGGCAGTCTCAGAGCTGAAGGGGCTGCTTCTAGAGACAGGCATGAGGGTGTGAAAGCAGGCTTGAATGAGTCCAGAGGCTTTCTGCCTCTGCTAATGCATCCAGACATCAAATCTACCTTTGTGCTGGCCACATCCCACTGCATTCCTTTCATCTAAGACCTCAACCTTTTTTTTTTATTCCATCCAAGTACAAAGTCTTGCATTTCTCTTTTAAATTCCATCTTGTAAATATTAGCACTTCATCCTAGTACAGTGCTTTACATGGTGCAGTAGAGTTTACGTGCAGGCCCTTTATGTGCATCATCTCCTTCCACGCTTAGGACAGTTTGCTGGACCTCACAGAGGTGGCTGACGTAGCATCCCCTGGGGAGCCTGGTGATATCACGGACCCCAGCAGCAGCTTCTGAGATGACTGTGAGCATTAGGCCAGCAGGACCCCATTCCCTGAGGAGCGATGAATACAAGACCATGGAGCCAGAGAAGGGGAAACTGGTGCAGCCCACAGGGTGTCTGGAATGGCTTCCCAAGGGCTGCTTTAGAGGCAGCACAGAGCCTCAGGCAGGACTCCAGGAGGAGCAGGAAGAGGGGAGGATGAGTCAGGTCTACCTGGATTGGTTTGGGTGGAATCCTTCCTGAGGCAGGGCGGGGGGGTGGGGGCGGGGTGGGTTGTGTAGATGTTTTTGAAGCTCCCCCACCCCAGTATCTGTGTCCCCTTAAACCAGTATTAAAATCTTCCTTCCCTCCCATGAGCAGAAGAGGAAACTAAGGCTCTGCCAGGACTAGAGCCCAGGTGTCCCAGATGGACCACCTAGCCAAGGCTCTTCAGCAAACCAGGCTGGTCCAACTGTCTGTCCAGGCTGGTCCAACTGTCCCTGAGTTGGCTTGAGGAGAAGACTTGCTCCCTGCAGTCTTGGAGCTCCTTTCTGGTTGGAGAGCTGGATGTTGAATTTTGTGTAAGGTTATTTAGACAAGAGGATTCCAGAAAGGCTGATGCCAGAGATTCAGACACTGGCACCAAGCCTGTGAGCATCACTCTGGAGCTGGACCATGAGCCCATCTTATGCTCCCATCTCTAGACCTAGGTTGGGTTGTTCAGGAGCTGAGTCTGGAAGCAGATCAGAAAGCAGTGTCCACCCCAGCCCAGGGGCTGGGCCTGTGGGTGCGTCCAAGCTAAACCTCCACACAAGTGTCCATTGTGGTTGCTCAGCCTGGCCCTTGGCTCTGTTAGCCCTTCCGGCTCCCGGAAAATGTTTTCCGTCTGGCAGCTCCCAGAGTAGCCTGTCCTTGGCCAAGATGCTGACTGGCCCCACACGCAGGCCTCTCCTACCCAGTGAAGATCCTGGAGTCCTGGCAGCTCAGAGCTCTTGGGTCCAGCCCCCATTTCACAGTCAAGGTCCTTTAGGCTCAGGGGAGTAAGCACAGGCCACAGCAGCACACGAGAACCAGAATTAGGACCAGAACCCGGCACTCTGGCCACTTTCTCAGCTCTCACTACCAACATGAGGCAGAAGGATGCAGACTCAGAGAAGGGAAGGGGCTGTCCCATTACACAGTCCTTTGTGGCAAAGTCTGGAGGAAATGACTGGTGCTTAGCTGGCCACTTGCCCACCTAGACCCCTCTGATCTGAGGTCTCTTGATTCAGCTGTGTGGACTCGTGAAGGTCGCTATTCCTCTTTGCATCTGGGGACTGAAGGCTTCCTACTGTCAATCCAACCCTGACATCCTAAGCTTTAAAATCAGGCATGAGCGCACTGAATGGGGTGAGGAGAAGCAGCTCTGGAATTTGGGGCTTTGACAACTCCGCCCCATCTCTATGTGCCAGGCTGTACCAGAGCCAGAGGCTTAGGGCCTGGGGCTTCCCAACCCTTACTTGGGCTGACATCGCCACCTGGTGTCCAGTCAGTGTGACATGAGTCCCTCTAGAGATGCAACCACAAACCTTCACTCGCTGTGGGACCTCTGAGCCGCCCCACGGTGGGCACTGGGGATATAGAAGAAATTGTGACCCCAGATGTGAAGGGAGAAGACTCACAGAGAGTGACCACTCAGGATGTGGAGGTTGTGACAGCAGAAAGTCCGGGGCCGAGGGGGGTCCCTGAGTACCGCAGGGCCAAGAAAGACAGGCATTGCCATCAATATAACTCTCATTGTCTCCTAGGCCGGGTCCTGTGCAGGTCTGGGGACCCTCAAGGAATCAATTATAATCTAATAGAAAAAAGTAGGGTTGGGGAGGGAGCTCAGAGCCAGGGACTTGGAACTGGGTCTTGAAGAATGATAGTAATTCATCTTGTGAGCCATGAGTATTCCAGGCTCAGGGAACAGCCTATGCGAAGGCATGAAAGAGTGAGCTTGTGTGTGTAAGCTTGAGGGTGACAGGTGTGAAGAGGAGGGGGATAGCAGAGGAAGTGCCAGAATACGAGGTCTGAAAGATCACAACCCTGGGTACCTGTGGCCAACACAGCTTGTGTGAATTTCCCTGCCACGCATCTACTTTCTTTCTTGACCTTCAATGTCTGGGCAGGTACAGAGCCCCTGTCTCAAACTCCAACCCCATTCCCTCTGGGTCTGGTTACCTAGTGGAGGTCCTGGTTCCTGAAAGTCTCCCCTCTTCCCCCAGGGCAGGAGCTAGGTCAGGTTGTCCACAGGCTGATCTGAGGGTACACAAACCTATGACTTCCCTGGCCTCCAAGAAGCCTAGGCCCAGCCCTTAGATTGGAGAAGGATCTTTAAGTAGATATTTAACTCTAGACTGAGGTTCCTCAGCTGATGGGGATAATAATGGTACCTGACTCATGGGATGTGGTGAGGATTAAATGAGAAAATGCATAGAAAGCCACTTATTTGCACCTTGCTGGCATGGGTTGATGCCAGGTAAAGGGGCTCCTCCCCATTGCCTATCACCCTGGGCATATTCCTTCTAGGGGGAAGCTCAAGGGCTCCAGATTTTGGCCCCACCTGGGCTGCCCACCCCCCAACGTCAGGCTTCTTAATACATTTCCTGAACCCAGAGAAGCCCTGTTGTGTACCCAGCAGGTGATTGTTTTTTCGTGTTTCCCTCTGATTTTTTTTTTTTTTTTTTTTTTTTTTTTTTTTTTTGAGACAGGGCCTCACTCAGTCACCCAGACTGAAGTGCAGTGGTGTGATCTTGGCTCACAGCAACCTCCACCTCCAGGCTCAAGCGATTCTCCTGCCTCAGCCTCCCGTGTAGCTGGGATTACAAGCACGCACCATCATGCCCAGCTAATTTTTGTATTTTTAGTAGATACGGTGTTTCACCATGTTGGCCAGGCTGGTCTCAAACTCCTGACCTCAAATGATCCACCCACCTCAGCCTCTCAAAGTGCTGGGATTACAGGCGTGAGCCACTGTGCCCAGCCTCCCTTTGATTTTTTAAAAAATAAAATGTTCAAATACAAAGGAAAAAAGTATACAATAAGCAAGTTAGCACCCATATGTTCTTCTAGACTCAACAATTATTGTTTTGTCTTATTTGCTCCATTGTTTTGTCATTTTTAAAAATTTGAACTAGGGCCAGGTGTGGTGGCTCATCCTTGTAATCCCAGCGCTTTGGGAGGCTGAGATAGGCAGATTGCTTGAGCCCAGGTGTTCAAGACCAGCCTGGGCAACATGGCAAAACTCTGTCTCTGCTACAAATACAAAAATTAGCTGGGCATGGTGGTCCCAGCTGCTCAGGAGGCTGAGGCAGGAGGATCACCTGAGCCTGGGAGGTCAAGGCTGCAGTGAGCCAAGATCACGTCACTGCACTACAGCTGGGGCAACAGAGTGAGCCCCTGTCTCAAAAAAAAAAATTGAACCCATTTGAAAGCAGTCACAGATACCATGACACTGGATGACCCCCAACACCTGGGTGTGCAACTCCAAAGATTTGTCATACATAACCACGATCATAATAGTAAGAAAAGCAATAATTCCATACTATCATCTGATATCCAGCCCATATTCCTATTTCTCCCAACTTTCCCAAAATGGATTTTACAGCTATTTTGGGGAGTTTTGGGGAGGATAGAGGAGGAATTCAAGATCCAGTCAATGTGCATTCATTGCATTCGGTTCTTGGTATCTTTGTTCTTTTTATTCTATTTATTTATTTATTTATTTAGAGACAGGGTTCTGCTCTATCAGGCCGGAGTGCAGTGGCATGGTCATCACTCACTGCAGCCTTGACCTCCTGGGCTCAATTGATCTATCTGCCTCGACCTCCCAAAGTGCTGGGATTACAGTTGTGAGCCATAGCCCCCAGCCTATAACCATGCTTTATATATTTTAGATACAAATTCTTTATCCAGTATATAATTGGCAAATATTTCCCCACATTCTTGTTGTTGATTGTGCTTTTGGTGTTCTAAGAATACATTGCCAGGCCAGGTGTGGGAGCTCATGACTATAATCCCAGCACTTTGGGAGACCAAGGTGGGTGGATAACTTGAGGTCGGGAGTTCAAGACCAGCCTGGCCAACATGGTGAAACCCCGTCTCTGCTAAAAATACAAAAATTAGCTGGGTGTGGTGGCACATGCCTGTAGTCCCAGCTACTTGGGAGGCTGAGACATGAGAATCGCTTGAACCTGGGAGGCGGAGGTTGTAGTGAACTGAGATTGTACCACTGCACTCCAGCCTGGGCAACAGAGCAAGACTCTGTCTCAAAGAAAAAATAAAAGTAATAATAATAATAATACATTGCCAAATCCAAGGTCATGAAGTTTTCTTCTGAGAGTTTTATAGTTTTATCTTTTACATTTAGGTCTTTGATCCATTTTGAGTTAATTTTTACATATGGAATAAAGTAAGATTTCAACTTTGTTCTTTTGCCGGTGGCTAACAAATTTTTCCAGCAACACAGAGCTGAGAAGATTGGGATCTCAGAGAAGAAGGAGCCCTGCATTCTTGGCTTCATCTGCCTGAAGTGGAGTTTCCATCATGCTGAGCTGGAGGTGCACGGGGTCAGGGAAGGAGAGAGTTGTAGCTCAAATGTCCCAGAGTCTTACTGTTCTTACTGAAATTTAGTAGGTTTTCTTGAATAAATGTTTCTTCATCTGCTGTATGCCCTTAGGACAATTCCCAGGAACATACATCTATATTGATATCAATATAGATATAAATAGATATCAATATAGATATAAATAGATAATTATGTATGTATAACTTTTAGCAGTTTTACTTGTTCTGCTGGAGAGAAGGTCTGGAAGGTTTGCAGAGCTGCTCATGCCACCATTCCAGAAGTTATCCACCAGTTCATTGCTTTTTGCTCAGTAGTATTCCATTGCATGTCTATGCCACAATTTGTTTATCGATTCACCTGTTGATGGACATTTGGGTTGTTTCCTGTTTGAGGCTATTACAAATAAAGCTGCTTTACAAATAAAGCTGCTTTGAACATTTTTGTATAAGTCTTTAGATATATGATTTTATTTATCTTGAGTAAATATCTAGAAGTGGAGTGGCTGGGTTATATGGTAGGTTTGTGTTTTAATTTTTGAGAAGTTGCTAAACTGTTTTCCAAAGTGATTCCCCCATTATGCATTCCCACCAGCAGTGTGTGAGAGTTCCAGTTGCTCCAGATTGTCACCAGCACCTGGTATGGTCAGTCTTTTTAATGTTAGCCATTCTAATAGATGTGTAGTGGTATCTCGTTGTGGTTTTAACTTTCATTTTCCTAGTAGGTAATGATGTGTTTGAACATTTTTTCATGTGCCTATTTACTATCCATACACCTTCTTGGTGAAATATCTGTTCAAATATTTTGCCTCCTTTCTTTTTTTATAATTAGGTGGTTTGTTTTCTTATTATTGAGTTTTGAGAGTTCTTTCTATATTGTAGATACAAATCTTTCTTGGATATGTGTACTGCAATAGTTTCTCCCAGTTAGTAGCATGTCTTTTCATTCTCCTAATAGTTTCTTTCAAAAGGCAAATGTTCTTAATTTTGATGATGTCCAATTTACAAATATTTTTCCTTTATAGATCATGTTTCTGATACTGTATTTATAAAATCTTTGCCTAACTCAAGGTCACAAAGATTTTGTTTTATCGTTTGGTGTTCTCTCCTTCCAATTTTTGGTTCCCATTGTGTGTATGGTTTTATATGTTGCTTTTTTTCCCAAAAAAACTTTAAAAACTTTAAATCTACGGAAAAATTGAAAGAGTAGTATCATGAGCAATGGCATACTTTTTGCCTACAAGCATCAATTGTTAATACCTTGCTATATTTGCTATATGTCTTCAGATACCTTTATCCAGAAATGTCTGACAATAAATTGCAGGATTTTGTAACACTGACATTTTGCAAAGTCTAGGAAACTCATCCTGAAAATGTTCTTTAAAAAACAGCAACAGCAGCCTGTGCCATTTTCTGCAGTAACAAAGGTTGTACTTGCCCAGTGTAGAGGACTGGGAAAAAACAGAGCAGCAAAAGAAGAAAATAAAACTATTCCCTTCCCCTATTCCAACCCCATGATACCAGGAAAGCCACTTCCCTGAGAGGTGGGTAGGAAGGACACACAGAGCTCAGATACCACCTGAAATTTGGGGTGCAAATCACTGACTCCCATGGCAGCCTCCTGTCCTGGGGTCACTTTCTGCAGAAGAGCCCTCTGCTGGGAAGCTGAGGCCAGGATCTCCCCAGCTGACCTTGGGCCTGCTCCACCCTCTCTGGGCTTAGCTGGTAAAGTAGATAACGAGGTGGCTTGGCCTCTCTCCCAGGAGACTATTTGTATCTTTACTGTGGTTACTCCTTGTTGTGAACAGGCTGGGCACCCCTGTCTTCAGCACCCCACCTCCAAGCAGGCCTATCCCAGATGCTTTTGCCTGGAATAGCTCCTCCTTTACCAGCCTCCATCCTTCAAAGTCCAGCTCAGGGTTGCTCCCCGCCAAACTTCCCTTGACATCACCCCAGCATTAGAGTTAGCTTGTCTCTCCCTGTATCCTTGCAGCAAATCACTCACCTGTTGTGGGAGAGGCCTGTGCTGGAACTCCTGCACAGTCCTATATCACTCAAGCCTCACAACAACCCTCAAGAGAAGTTATCAGGGCCATTTTGAAGGTAAGGAGACTCATCCTCAATGCATAGGGCTAAGTCAGTCACCTCAAGTTAGGACAGAGCCAGGTTCACTCAGTCCCCCGTATCTGCCTTTAGAGATATTGATGCCCTTGCTGCAACCCCAGTGGCTTGTGTGCACAGAGATCAGGGCTGCATCTGGTATATCTGGACTCGGGATGCCCCCGGCTCCTGCCCATCTCTCCTCTTGTTTCAGATGCAGCCAGCTGTAGAGTTGCCTCTTCCAATGAAGCCTTCCCTCACTCCCAGTGAGAGTGACTCTTCCTTTTCTGCAGACCCTCATGCCCCAGAATCAATGGCCTGACTCTTCTGCTTCTCCAACTATACTCAGACATCCTCCTCCAAGTGCCCAGGCCGTGGTCCTGCACACGGATCCTTAATCAGCTTCATTTAATATATTTTCATGTTTATCTTAATTTACTTGCATTCTCTTTCTTTCTATTAGTATTTATCATTTTTCTTTACCTTCTTTTATAATATTGGTTTTGTATCCCATCGATATATGTCCAAATTGTAAAAACTTTAGGAAAGAATAAAAATCACCCCAAATTGTCACAGATAATCATATTAACATTTCGGTAGATTTTTTTTGAGTCTTGTTTCTGTAGATATATGCATTTCACAGAGTTGAGATTACATTGTATGAATAGTTCTAAAGGCTGCTTTTTAAAATCTAACATTTTATACCGTGGATATTTTCCCCATTTCATTAAAAATTACATGTGCCACACCCACTGGGAAGGCTAGGATAAAGAAGACAGATAATAACAACACGTGGCGAATCGGAGCCTTCACACAATGCTGGTGGGAATGTGAAATGGTGCAGCCCCTTTAGAAAACAGTTTGGAAGTTCCTCAAATGAGTAAGCATAGGGTCACCATGAGACCCAGACATTTCACTGCTAGGTATATATTCAAGAGAAATAAAAACATGTGTCCACACACAAAACTTGTACATGAATGTTCACAGCAGCATTATTTATAATAGCTTAAAAATGGAAACAACCTAAATGTCCACCAATGAATGAATGGATCAATAAAATGTGATATATCCATACAATGGAATATGATTCAGTCACAAAAAGGAATGAAGTACTGATACATGCTACAACATAGATGGACCTTAAAAACATTATGCTAAATCAAAGAAGCCAGATGCAGAAGATCACATATTGTATAACTCCACTCATATAAAATATCCAGCATAGACAAATCTACAGAGACAGAAAGTAAATGTATAGGTTGGGGGCTGTGGGGAGGTCTGGGGAGAAATGAAGAGTTGTCAGCTAATGGGCATGGAGTTTTGTTAGGGGGAGATGAAAATGCTATAAAATTGACTGTCCTGATTCAAAACTTTGTGTATTTACTAAAAGCCACTGAATTGTATACTTTAAATGGTGAATTGTATAGTATATAAATTACATATCGATAAAGCTGTCATAAATAATTAAAAATAAAAAAACAGCATTTTTAATGTCTGTAGACATTATTCCTTTGCACAGCTGCATCACAACTTATTTAGATTTCTATTGCTGGACCTTTATGTTTTCTATTAATTCTTTCATTTCAAAATATTTCAAACACACACAAAAATGAATTGAACGGTGTAATGAACCCCTGTGCCCCCATCACCCACTTCAACAATTACCAACACAGTTTCTGCTTTTACACACATTGATTCGATGAACATTTTGTCTTTGTCCACATTCCACACTGTTTCCTTTCATTTATACTGAATTCAATTCCACTCAAACCACTTCCTCAAACCCTCACAATGCCCTCCCAGCATGCTGTAGTGATATGATGGATCTGACCTTGCCCTACCCGGTCTGGTGGCGGCTCCCGGTCTGGTGGGGGAAGTGGATACTGGATTGGAGTGATCGGTAGGGATGGAGGGTGTATAAGTGGAGAAAGCCCTCACCCTATTACCCAGGAAGCGCACCTCACACTGGACTCACCCCACTCAGAGATGCCCATCCACCTCTGCCCAGCCCTGCCTTTCTCCCCTGCTGCCACACGGAGGCGCCAGAGCCACCCTTCCACAGTTACCTCTGGACGTTCTCCCATCAGCAACGTGGATGGGTGGCTGAGGTGGCATCTGTGCCTTCTGCAGATGATCCTAGCCTGGTGATGGTCCTCTCTTGGGCTGAGACTCCTCATGTGGAAGATGAAGGAGGTGGATGCTGTGAGCCTTCTGGTCCTCCAACACTTCAATCCAGCCTCCCACCGCAAGCCAGTTCTCAGCAACTTTGTGCGTGGGGCTCCACTCCCAGCACCTGCTTCTGGATGGCCTAGGGGATCCACCTAACTGCCCCTCCACTCCGGGTCTCAGGTAAGACTCACCCAGGCAACCACCTGCTTGTTACACAGCCCTGCAGGAGGCAGCTCACCACCCACGAGGAGGGACTTAGGCAGTGGATTTGTTGAGGGATAAGGGTCTGCCTGGTGATGCCTCACAGCTCCGCCTTCTGGGAGCCACCCATGTGTGGGCAGCCTCAGAGGGACTCCAACTCCAGGAGCAAGATCGGGTTGTGGGTGGAGGAAGGGTAAGTGAGTCACTGGGCACTTCCAAAGGCCCAGCCTAAACGATGTCTGGCCCAGCCCAGAGGAGATCTGGTCTCCAGTGGACATGGCCTGCGAGACTGTGAGGGCTGATGTGTCTGGCATTGCTGAGGGCTGAGTCAAGGGACAGGGTGTTTGCTTTCCTGAGAGGGCATATTCGCAGTTGGGGCATCTCCAGCCTTGCAGCTTCTCCTGTCTCTGCCAAGCAAAGGTGGTGGGCCAGGCTGTGAGCTCTGTTCCAATGTCGGTCCCTCTCTGGGTGCTCCCTCAGCTGCAACCCACTCCACCCTCCATGCCTTTGCACCACTCATCCCCAGCCCTCTCCAGGATGCCTCCTTTAATCCAGTGAGCTGGCTGCTACCAGTCAGGGCACAAGTCACTCCCAAGCAGTTCAGTCCCTAGGGGAAGGAAGGACCAGCTCACACATCTTAAGTGCCTACTCTGTGCCAGGCAGGTCCGCATGGCACACTTTGTGTTACTATAGCATTTCTTTCTCATAGCAGAGCCTCATGAGGCAAATATTATCACACTCATTTCACAAAGGAGGAAGTCAAAGCTGACCCTGCAGTATGAAGACTCAAGCCCAGACTTGCCAGCTTCTGCCTGCGTCTCCCTCCACCTGGGTCTCTTGTCTCCCTACCTGTGGAAAGCTCACACTCTGAATCATCATGCATGGCTGTTACCCCACCCACCCCATCCTTGCTGCTGCTCACCTCCTGCATCACCTGTGCCCACTCAACAGTACACATGCCCACAAGCTCACAGGCACCAAGATGGGTGCACTGGGTGCACAGGTGTGCATGCATATTCCAGTCCTGACTACCATTTAACAGCTGTGTGACCTTGAGCAAGTCACTTAACTTCTCTGAGCCTCAGTTTTCTCATCTCACAGGGGTTGTTATGAGAATTAAATAAGATACTGAATGTGACATTCCTAGTACCTTCCCTGGGCATAGTGCTCAATAAAGATTAGCTATTTTTTGAACTTTAGCTATTTTTATTTCATCATTATTGTATACGTGTATCTTTGTACACTTTTTGCACATGTAACAAGAGACATGCAGTAGACACAGAGGTCCAGGGACTACCACACACACCTACTGCCCATGCAGGAACTTACAATAAAGCAGCCAGCCACCTAGTATATTGGGTGCCCGTATGCTCATGCCATGCTGTACTGCAGATGGGAGTTGGGGTTACCTGTGGTAGGGATACCTGTGTACAGGAGAAGACGGGGCCCTGGCCTTGGGGTCCACCCAAGCTGCCCGGGAAATGAGTTTCATGCTCATAGTGTGATCTGCAGGCCAATCTGGGACCTTGCTAGAATCTTGAAGAATCTCATACCTGACCCCAGATCTTCTGAATCATGATCTGTTTTTTTTTTTTTTTTTTTTTGAAACGGAGTCTTGCTCTGTCGCCCAGGCTGGAGTGCAGTGGCGCGATCTCGGCTCACTGCAGGTTCCACCTCCCTGGTTCATGCCATTCTCCTGCCTCAGCCTCCTGAGTAGTTGGGACTATAGGCATCCACCACCACGACTGGCTTTTTTTTTTTTTTTTTTTTTTTTGAGTAGAAATGGGGTTTCACCATGTTAGCCAGGATGGTCTCCATCTCCTGACCTCATGATCTGCCCACCTTGGCCTCCCAGAGTGCTGGGATTACAGGCATAAGCTACTGCACCTGGCCCCAATTTTGTTTGGTTTTTTTTTTTTTAGAGATGGGGTCTTGCTCTGTCAGTGACAGGCTCCAGTGCAGTAGTACAATCATACTCAATAGCGCACTGCAGCCTCGAACTCCCAAGATCAAGCAATGCTTCCGCCTCAGGCTCCCAAGTAGCTGGGACTATAGGCATGTGACGCCACATCCAACTAATTTTTTTTTTTTTTTTTTTTTTTTTTGAGGCGGAGTCTCGCTCTGTCGCCCAGGCTGGAGTGCAGTGGCCGGATCTCAGCTCACTGCAAGCTCCGCCTCCCGGGTTTACGCCATTCTCCTGCCTCAGCCTCCCGAGTAGCTGGGACTACAGGCGCCCACCACGTCGACCGGCTAGTTTTTGTATTTTTAGTAGAGACAGGGTTTCACCGTGTTCGCCAGGATGGTCTCGATCTCCTGACCTCGTGATCCGCCTGTCTCGGCCTCCCAAAGTGCTGGGATTACAGGCTTGAGCCACCGCGCCCGGCCATCCAACTAATTTTTTAAAAAGTTTTTTGTAAAGATGGGGTGGGGTCTTGTTATGTTTCCAGGACTGATCTCAAAGTCCCGGCTTCAAGTGATCCTCCCTCCTTGGCCTCCCAAAGTGCTCGGATTATAGGCATGAGGTACACACAGCCAGGCTCTGCATTTTAAATAAGATTTTCAGAGCACCAAGGCAAAGGAGAGGAAAGTGGGTGGAGCTGCATCCCTGGGCAGGATGAGGCTTTGAGCCTGTCCCAGGTGTCACCAATCCACGCCTCTATCCATCAGGCTAACGCGCCTCCTGGCTACTCCTCTGCTCTTGGGAGCTGATGCTAAGGTGTGAGGTTATTCAGTTCAGCCTTGGGAGGACAGGCTGGCCCCCTCAGTCCTGTTCTAGGAGAACATAAATAGTGAGGTCTCTCCTTGATTCCTCTCAGGGTTCTGAAGGGCTTGGGGCTGGGAGCCACATAGGATCCAAGAAACTAGCAGGGGGCTCCTCCTGCCAGTCGATCATCCTTCTGAACAATGTTCATCCTAGCTTGTGAATCTCCTCTCCCAGCCTCCAGGTAGGTCACTGCCAATACTCTGGCTGACCTCTTCCATCTTGAGTGGGGTGTGGGCTCAGTCCCTTGGGGCCATGGGATCCTGAAGCCTGGGCCAGATCCCCCTCCCTATCCCTGTTGGGGCTAATTTTAGGGCTGCTTTGACAGCTGCCTCAGCTCAGCCTGGGTCAGTTCCCAGCCACTCAGTGTTGGGGTCAGTTAGGGTCACCAAGAAGTGGGCCAGGCCAGCCCCACCTTTGGCTGCAAAAGATGAAACTAGAATCTTTGTCCCCGTCCATGCTGCCCACTGCCTGGAGAGTCCCACAGAGCTGGCCTCCGTGTCCCATGCCCCATGTGTGAAACCGCAGAGGAGCCCATGATTTAAAACAACCCAAGGAGGTCAAGACTGAGTATTGGTGCCTCCATGCCTGGAGGGTGCAGAGAAGTGAGGCCCCTTCTCAGCGGCCCTCTCTGATGCCAACACATATTTCTGAACTCAGTTACTGTGCCAGGCTATCAGAGAATACAAGCAGATGGCACCTGGGATACTTTCTTTCTTTCTTTCTTTTGAGACCAGTCTCACTCTGTCGCCAAGGCTGGAGTGCAATGGCACGATCTCGGTTCACTGCAATCTCCGCCTCCCAGGTTTAAGTAATTCTCCCTGCCTCAGCCTCCCAAGTAGCTGGGATTACAGGCACCCACCACACACCCAGCTAATTTTGTATTTTTATTAATTTTGTACTTTTGTATTTTTGGTAGAGATGGGTTTTCGCCTTGTTGACCAGGCTGGTCTGACTTCAGGTGATCTGCCTGCCTGGGCCTCCCAAAGTGCTGGGATTACAGGTGTGAGCCACCATGCCAAATCACACCTGGGATACTTTCTAGAGGGAGAATTTTAGCTTCTGAGAACAAAGGGATGGAGTCCTTGCTCTGTCACCAATGCCGTGGTCCTTGGTTTCCTCCCCACGGAAAGCGTGTGGTGATACCTGCTCACAGACTAGCTGGGGGTACAGAGGAGGAGAAAAGGGCCAGAAAGCATGCTGGGAACTCTGAAGTCTGTGGTGCCCACAGGGCTGCCACTTGGCTGGGGCCTAGGTTCTCTCCTATGAGAACCTAGAGGTTGAGCAGCTACCACAGTCTTCGCCCCAGCCTGCCCCCAGCCAGCAATGTTGCAGAAGAAAAGAGGAACAGATCTTGAAGCTGACACGGGCAAAAGGGAAGGGAAATGCAAGCAGGGGCCACGGAGGGAAGCTATGGTTCTCCTTCCCCCGCCGGCAACCTTTGCTGCCTCTGTTACTACCTCCTGTCCTTCCGAATCTCCCCCCATCTCCAGCTCCTGCTTCCTCCCTGACCCTAGGGGGCTAAATAAGATGGGGCACTGAGCACCCTGGGGGAAGGTGAGCTGCCCGGTGGGCTTTGTTTAATTTTCCAGAGCCGCCTGTCTACATATAACCAAGGAACTTTTTAAAGACAGGGCCGGGCTTCAGTCCTCCAGGGGCATCCCTGTGAACTGGGCTCAGAAAACCCCAGATTTGAACCCCAACCCCATATCTGACTGTGTTACCCTGAGCCAGGTGGGCCTCCCTCTGAATCCAGGTGCCTCATCCTAACTCACACTGGCCCCATGAGGCCTTTGCAAGCTTCTGCCTGGTTCCTGGTTCTCATGGTGCCCTGGCCTTGTGTGTGAATGAGTGTGTGTGTGCACACACTGGGCTTTGCTGCACATGGTGGCATGCAATCAATATTGAATAGCCCACCTCAAATCCTTTTTGAAAGGCTGAGTACCTGAATAAATAGATAAATGTTGACTGAGTCTAAAAACACACATGCACCCTGAGAAAAGCCTTGTTTATCCAGCCTTCCTAAGTAAGGAGTTGATTCCCACAGCGTACTCTCCAGATGATTCAGGGTGGAGGAACCTAAAGATTTGGAAGAAGAGAGGCCTCCTAGGTGGAGGGAACATCGTGAGCCACAGCTGAGAGCTGGAGGATGCTTGGCCGCCAGTGGAACAGCCACATGAGATGAGCTGATAAGGCTGGCAGGGTCCAGAGCCTGGAGGGCCTCGAATGCCAGGCCAAGGAGCTGGACCTTATCCAGAGGGCAGTGGGAACCATGGAAGGGTTTTGAGCAGGGGAGTGACAAGGCTGGGTGTGTTGCCAGCAGGGTCCCTCTCTGGTTGCTGCATGAAGCATGGACTGTAGGCAGACAGCGGTGTCAAAGAGCCCTCTGCTTTCGAGGTTCAGGAGGAAAAGATGAAGGATGAAGTCAGGCAGTTCTGCGGAAGGTGAGAGGTGGACAGTCCCCAGGATAGCCCAGAGGGGTGGCCAGGATTTAGTTAAGGATGGAAGGAAGGCAGGCAGAAAGTGAGAGGAGGCTTGGTGACTCCTGGGTTCCTGGCTCAGGTGACCAGCTGGTTGGTGATGCTCTTGCTGAGGTTGAGACAGGAGGAGCAGGTCTGGGGAAAGATAAAGAGTTCAGCTTTGGACATGTCAGGGGAGCAGACATCCCAAAGGAGCTATTGGGATTGGTTAGAGGGTTGGAGCCAGGTAGATGTGGATAGATTTTCCCTGAATGACATTTTACTGGATGACTTTAAAGTATCCCAAGTATCCTGGGGACAGCCCTTTGGCACCAACTGCCCATGGTCCCCAGGACAGATAGGACCAGGACTTGGGTCCCAGAGAAGGGTCAGCAAAGGGTCTGACTAGGGTGAAGGGGAGGGTCTAAGGTCCTTGGGTCAGGAGTACCCCCAGGGTAATGCAGGAGTGGCTGGCACAAAGGTTTAGAGGTAGATAAGGGGTAGGAAGAAGCCATGGGTGGGTTGAGCTGGCAGGCCTCAGAGACCATTAGCCCAGAGCCATCACTGTACAGACAGACAGAGCCAGGCCCAGCAAGGCCTAGGGATGTGGCAGGTCACAAGCCAAGGCAAATAGGTCATCAGCTCCTGGTTCAGTGCTGTACCCTGAGCCCAATTGGCTGGGAGGGGTCAGCTCAGTGTGGGCCTGGGATTGAGCTCCTGGGCCACGCCTAGGTGCTATGGGCTTGTGTGGTTCAGGTGGAAGCGCTGGGGCAGGCAGGTGAGAGCCCCACCCTGAGCAGCGTCCTAAACCCACTGTCTGTCAGTCCACCCCAACCCTGTGCTGTTACTTTCTCAGTCCCAGGACCCAGGCTGGGCTGTAATCAGAGGAGGGAACCGGAGCCTGGACCCGGGGAACACAAAGCTCTGCACACAGCCGGTCTCCTGGCAGGTGCTGAGATGCTCATGGGATGGTGGGGGACTGTGGCATCAGGGGCCATGTTCCACACAAGGTGAAATGCAGTAAGGGCAATTTCCACAAAGCTTGTTGAGCCAAGTACTGTTCTATGATCTTGAAACAGTGAACAGGATTTGTGTTTGAACTAGACATCGACAATAAGCAAACTAATACATCGCGATGGAAAGATGAGATGAAGACACAGATTCCAGAGGGATGGGCACCTTCAGTGGGGAGCGGGGAATGGCTGCTTGACAGAAGACCCCTGCAGGCCTGATGGGCTGAATTATTTTAATCAAGTCTGTGTCCCCCCCATGACCCATGTACCCCACCCTGCCACCAGGCACTCCACCTTCTCCTCAGCTCTAGCTGCACCATTGGGAGTTTCTTCTTTTTTTTTGTTTGAGACGGAGTCTTGCTCTGTCACCCAGGCTGAAGTGCAAGTGCAGTGGTGCGATCTCGGCTCACTGCAACCTCCACCTCCCAAGTTCAAGCAGTTCTCCTGCCTCAGCCTCCCAAGTAGCTAGGATTACAGGCTCCCATCACCACACCCAGATAATTTTTGTATTTTTAGTAGAGACGGGGTTTCACCATTTTGGCCAAGCACGTCTTGAACTCCTGACCTCAAGTGATCTGCCCACTTCTGCCTCCCAAAGTGCTGGGATTACAGGCATGAGCCACTGTGCCTGGCTGCACCACTGGGTGTCTGAGGGCTGCCCTTGACTGGGCCATTACCGGGGCCTGAGGAGAACTGCAGGTAAATGAGCCTCCCACGAGGTCTAGTCCCTCCCACGAAGTCCTGCCCAAGAGCCACCCCAGCTCTGCCCACTTGACTTCTCCAGCCTGGGAGCCAGGTAAGAGCTGAGGAGTCCCAGGGCCTTGGCACTGCATCAGATGTAGCCTGGGAGGTGGAGGTGACTCACTTGGGGGTGTCAAGATCCAGGAAACCACAGCACAGGGTCAGGGCAGAAACCTGGAGACTCCTTGCCTTGCCTTGCCCCAGAATGATGAACAGGAGGGCCCTGGCCTTTCCTAAGAAGGCCACAACTGAGGGTCCTCCTGTTGTCATGGAGGCCCAAATTCCAGTCAAGTTGTTGGGAGGTGCCCAAGGACCTGCCAGTGCCTGCCCCTCTGGGCCTCGGCCTCCTCGTCCACTTATGTGGGGAGCAATGGGGCTAGATAAGCTTCAGTGTTCCTCGCAGCTCTAAATTTCTGTTTCACTGAGCATGTTTCAGGAGGCCCACAACCTCTGATGGTTCCTGGGGGTTCAGGGCAGGGGTGAGTGACAGATGCTGAAAAGGGGAGGGTTTGCAAGGTTTAGCAAATGTCAATACAGGATATGTTGTTAAATTTGAATTTCAGATTAGCAATGAATAACTTTTTAGTATAAGCATATGTCCCAAATATCTGTTATGTTAAAGAATTATTCACTGTTTATCAGAAATTCAAATTTGACTGGGCATCTTGTACTTTCTCTGGTCATGCTAGGTGGGAAAGGTAATTGGAGCTGGGTCTTCATCAGAGGAAGGTCTTAGACTCAGACAACTGGAGTTCTTGCCACCTCTCTTGCTGCCCTCAGGGTCCCTTATCCATGGACTTCTTGATGATTTGTTGGAAGGTAGGGGGATGAGGAAGTGAGAACCCTGGGATTAGGGGAAACTAAGAGCTATGTAGAGAGGCAGAGAGACCCCAAGACCCCAGGAGGCAGCACCTGAACTCTTCCTGGCCTGTACTCAGCTAACCTTGCCACCCCTCTTCCCCAGAACTCCTGTAAAGCTCAGCCTCATTCCTACTGCCACACCCTTGCTTGTTCCAGCCCTGCCTCTTTCTGTCCTGTACAAACTCTACCCACAGCCTCTGCCAGGAGCCCTTTCTTGGCTATCCCTTAGTGTTGTGACTTCCTCCTCTGGGTTCCCAGGGTGCTGTCAGTCACACTCCTCCTCATGGAGCTGTTCAATCAACAGAGCACCCTCTCTGGAGGAGGCTTTGGAGCAGGCTCTGGACACAGCCGACAGGGATCAAGACAGACACAGCCCCTGCTCCATGGAGCACATGGTCTGGTGGGGAGGCAGACACACAATCACAAAACAGGAGAGAATGAATTGCCCTTTCACTGGGACCGACTGGTACATGTGACTGAGGCTTCATGCAGGCGGAGGCCACGTTCTGTTGTATTTGGGCCCTTGGTGGCATAAGTGAGAGTGCAATGATGCAACTAAAGCCGGGAGTGGTGGGGACAGTGACTAAGTCTGAGAGGTCACCACGCAAACAGCCTGAACTCGGCAGCTCTGGCCGTGGCCTGGAGCTGGTGAGGCTTGGCATCATGGCATGCCGTTGCTCATGAGAATCTGGCCCTGCAAGATTCTGCATTTCCAGGGAGCAGGGACTGGATATTCCTCTCCTCTCATTCCCTCTCGCCCTGGCCAAGAACCTGATACAGGAGGAGAGCTGATAGAGAGAAATACTGTGTGGCTGTTCTACTGAGGCTGGAAGGACCAGTCACACCACATTGTTCTTTCTCCTCTGCAGAGAATGTTGCTTGGGGCAATTTTAGTAGGTAGTCACAATCTCTCTCCAATATTAGAAGAGATGAGTGACTTTCTCCCTGTATGCAGGTCCCAGTGGCATTTAGCATCTATCTGATTGTCCAGACCCCTTCACAGCTATGGTCAGGGACCGTGCAGTGACTGTGACAGGGCCACACCTACCTACCCTTCACTGAGCCCTGGCTAAATGAGCCAGGCCCCCCTACACACACCACCTCCAGCGCCCAGATTAAAGAAGAAACTGAGGCTTGCGAAGTGTAGGTGCTAGAATGGCTAAGCCAGGATCGTAACTCAGATTTGTCTAATGCTGAGGCTCAAGCTCCTTCTGTTGCACTGAGCTGCCTCTATTTTTTAAAGTAATCTCTGAGATGTTACTTATTTTTGGTACTCAGAAATTTACTCCAGCTTTATCCCACTTTGATCTTTATGACTTAGGTTGCAGATGCCATCAAAGCTGTTGCTTGTCTGTGAACTGCAGCGGCCTTTGCCTGGAGCAGTAAACTGGATGGAGGGAGGGAAGCAGGAAGTTAGGTTTGAGACTGGCTCCCTGTGGGTTCACTGGCACTTTCCCAGGTCACCCCACCCTTCCTTCAGCCTGCTGCCCTGTCCTGAGTCATGCGGTTCCCCAGCACTCCTGGGCCAGCTGAGCCCTGTACATGCATGCACACAGTATTCCCCTGCAGCCTGTGCTCACACCACCCACCATGTACCACCCTCCACCTGGTCCTGGAAATACTTCGCTACCACAAGGTATCCAATGGCCAAAATCCAAGGCTACCACTGGGGAAGATTCTTCATGGGTTTGCAGTGTGCCATGTCTCCCCTGCTAGACTGTGAATGCCCATAGGGCAGAGATCTTTCATCCTCTCGTTTGTGTGCTCAATAAGCACCTACTATGTGCCAGGCATAGTGCTGTGTGCCAGGGTATAATTGGGGCTGATGTGCAGTCAGTACACAATGGCACAGCTGTAGTGGCCCTGAGACCTCCAAGTGCTCCAGCACCCCGGCTGCCCTTTGGTGTACTGCCTGTGCCTCCTCACAGTCATTCAACGAAAGGGCTAATGTCTGGCACACTGGGGGGCTCCAGGAGCTTGTGTCACGTTGGCTCATGTCTTAGACCTCCTGGACCTCCCTGGCCTCTGTAGGTGTGTGCCTGATTCCAGGCAGGTTTGCACTGGGATAGGCATGGGGTGGTTTCAGTGATGAGTCACCTGATGACAGCCCTGTAGAATATAAAGGAGTGCTGGGTACAGGCATGTGCAAGACCTTGAGCGGTCCTCTGTGACAGTCTCCTCACCAGTACCTATCTGAGTCAAGTCTGGCCATAGGCAAATCCCTTGTCAGCCTTTCCTCTCCCCCAACTGACTTCAGGATCCAGCCAGTTCTCTCTCTTTCTTTGCTGGCTTCTGTATCACTAATGGACTTGTGGTTTTGGGAGCAGGTGCCATTTCCCTGCAGCCTGTGGACTTCTCATCAGCTCCATCCAAGAGTTTTGACAGGAGACTGAAGCACTGTTTAAAGTCCCAGTCTTCTAGTGGAGTCTCACTGAGTTTCTGGTTATGCCAGCTCCTGGTTCCAAGGTCATTGTCAGCCCTCAGCTCATAGGCAGAGCTGAGACCTTTGGCAGGCTTGGTGCCCAGCTCAGTTTCCCAGGTCTGTGCCCCTACCCCAGGGGCTCTCACACACCCTGGTATGGTCTTCTAGGGCCTGTCTGTGTGCAGTGTTCACCGTGGCAAAAACACAGCAACAGCAGATGCAAATGCTCCCAGCAAAAGGAGGATTTTACACTCCTGGACCAGGGCTGGAACAGGGTTGTTTATCAAGAACATGGACTTTAGATAATTCTATTAAGATTATACATGGAAAGCCCTTGTTTCAGTATCTGACACATACTAGGTGCTCCATAAATTACAACTATCATTAAAGGCATTGTGAGGAGAGCAGGATTTGCTATGATGGTTGATGGTGTGGTAAAGGTAGTGATTCTTGATAGTGATTATGGAGTCTCACTACTGACAATGGCAATGATAGTTTTCCTTACCCAGGGAATGATATATATATATATCTCTCTGGGGATATTTATAGGTGTGTAGGTCAACATTTGATAGAGAGAGTCAAGAAGATAAGGAAATATGTCCTATGTGTAATTTCTAGTTTGATTATGGAGACACGATTCAGAGACATAAAAGAATTATAAGACTTCTCCCACTTGACCTGGGAGTCAAGGGCTTGGGAAAGGGAGGCACAAGGTACCTGGGACAAGGTAATCATTCAAATATGATTCCCCAAAATGGCATTGACAGCTTTCCTCCTCTTTCCAGTGTTGGTCACTGTTAGAACAGAAGGGAGGCTGGTGAGCCAGTGAATCCCTGCTGCTTTCTCCTGCTCACTGCCTCCCCGCAACTTGCCAGAGGTTCACAAACCTTCAGGTAAATAACATAACAGGGAATGTCACTGACAGAGGGTTAGGGGTGAAAATGTCAGGATGGGCAAGTATCAGACCCTCCTGGCCTTCCCCCAGCTGCTCCAGAGGAGTTTTGAGCTGAACTGCACCACTGACCACAGCGGAGCCCACTACTGTGCTCACAGAACCACTGTCGGAGAGCTTCGAGGACTCACAGAGAACACAAACACCAGGAGACTGGAAATTCAACTTTTTTGGGGGCGGGGAGGCAGAGTCTCACTCTGTCACCAAGGCTGGACTGTAGTGGCACAATCTCGTCTCACTGCAACCTCCCCTCCCGGGTTCAAGCAATTCTCCTGCCTCAGCCTCCCGAGTAGCTGGGATTACAGGCATGCACCACCACACCCAGCTAATTTTTTTATTTTTAGTAGAGACAGGGTTTCATGATGTTGGCCAGGCTGGTCTTGAACTCCTGACCTCAAGTGATCTGCCTGCCTCGGCCTCCCAAAGTGTTGGGATTGCAGGCATGAGACACTGTACCAGCCTGGAGATTCAACTTTCAAAAGGTAAACAATGGAAACCACAGAGGAGAGACTTTTAGACCCTCTGCCAGCGACATTCCAAATTACCAGTACCTTCAATAGTCCAGACCCTTATTACCTATATTTTACAGTTGTGGAAACTGAGGGTCATAGGGTTTAAATGAATGAATAAGTGATAGAATCAGGATTTGAATATAGGGTTGTCTATTCCAAATCATTCCTCTTAACCACTATCCTGCCAGTTGAAGGCATGGTGATGCCCTTCTGAGCAAATGGATGGTGTCTGTGATACCCTTATGTACCAACCTTTTCTACTCAGCAGAGGAGGAAATGGCCCCTGGCTAGTGGGTGGAAGCATCAGTGGATATTATGCTGGATTAAGATGTCATTCTACTGTTGACTTAGAACATAACCATGGGGCCATGAGGCCGCACCCCTGTGGGAAGGCAGTGAAATGGTTCATCTGAAGTTCTTCCTGGTGTGAGTGCCCTGGGGAAGATGTGTGGTACAGGACATGGGAAGCAGAACTGCTGTGGGATCTAATGGCTACAGAATAGAGACCCTGACTCTTTTTTTTTTCCTTTTTTTTTTTTTGAGACAGAGTCTCACTCTGTCGCCCAGGCTGGAGTGCAGTGGCAATCTTGGCTCAATGCAACCTCTGCCTCCCAGGTTCCAGTGATTCTCCTGTCTCAGCCTCCCAGGTAGCTGGGATTATAGGCACATACCACCACACACAGCTAATCTTTGTATTTTTAGTAGAGACGGGATTTCATCATGTTGGCCAGGCTGGTGTTGAACTCCTGAACTCTGGTGATCCACCATTTCGGCCTCCTAAAGTGCTGGGATTACAGGCATGAGCCACTGTGCCCAGCTAGACCCTGACTCTATTAGTCTGGACTTTTGAAGATATTGAAGATATTGGTGTCTATAAGGATGCCCCCAAGTCAGGAGCCTATCAAAAAGAGGCAGGTCAGGAACTAGAAGGGGAGGGTGGAGATCAGGCAAGGCCCTATGTTTCTCCCTGGAGTCAGTTAGCACCTGGAGAACAAATGATACCTTACACACCAAACTGTTTAGTAGGTCACACTCTACCCCATTCATGTCCCCATTGTCATCTCTATCTGAACAGCCTGTTACAGCCATTTTTAGGATGCAGTTTTTAAGGATAATAATTTAAAATAAAATTTTAGAACAAGTAGAGAAACTTCTTAAAAGAATAGTTTTTGATGCACAGAAAAGTCACGAAGCTGGTACAGAGGATTCTCATATATCCTCACCCACTTTCCTCTACTGCTAACATCTTGTATTTGCCACAGCAAATGAACCAGTATTAGTAAATTATTAACTAAAATCCATACTTTATTTACATTTCCTTCGTTTTTACCTAATGTCCTTTTTCTGTCCCGGGATTCCATCCAAGATGCCATGTTACACCTAAACATCATGCCTCCATCCTTTCTTCCTGGTCTGGGAGAGTTGCTCAGACTGTCCTGGTTTTTGATGATCTTGACAGTTTTGAGTATTCATCATCAGGTATTGTGCAGACTGTCAATTTGGGCTTTGCTGTTGGTTTTCTCATGATTAGACTGGGTTGAGTTCTTGAGAGGAAGGTCACAGAGGTGAAGTGCCACTCTCATTGCATTATATCAAGGGAACATTCCAGCAGCATGACTCACCACATTGATAACAAGCTTGATCACATCACAGAGGGAGTGATTGTCAGACTTCTCCATGGCAAAGTTACTCAAAGGATGCATTCCAATCACTGAGATGGAAGGGGCAGTACCCCCTGGCAGTCTGCGTGGTGGGAACCCATGAGAGAACTCACCCGGTAGGCAAATCTCAGAGAGCAGCGTTCAAGTTCTGGGTTCAACTGCCCCATCTCAGCATCTAAGGCTATGGGCTCTACTAGCACTGGCAGGAACCAGTTCTGATTCATTTCCATGTTCTCAATACCCAGCACAAGGTTGTCGGTTGAATGTATAATTGAATTTGTTTTCTTTTGCAAATCATTTTTTATTGAGGTGAAAATCACATAATATACAATTAACCGTTTTAAAGCGTACATCTCAGTGGCATTTAGCACATTCACAGTGTTGTGCAACCACCACCTCTAGTTCATATATATATATATATATATGTTTTTTGTTTTTTTTTCTGAGACAGGGTCTGTCTCTGTCACCCAAGCTGGAGTGCAGTGGTGTGATCTCGGCTCACTGCAACCTCCACCTCCCAGGATCAGGTGATCCTTCCACCTCAGCCTCCTGACTAGCTGGGACTACAGGCACACGCCACCATGCCCAGCTAGTTTTTGTATTTTTATGTATTATTTTTCACCATGTTGCCCAGGCTGGTCACAAATTCCTGGGCTCAAGCTATCTGCCAGCCTCAGCCTCACAAAGTGCTGGGATCACAGCTGTGAACCACTATGCCCATCTAAAACCTTTTCATCACCACAAAAGAAAATCTGCTTAAGCAGTCACTCTGTTTCCCCTACCCCTCAGCCCCTGGCAACTGCCAATCTGCTTTCTGCCTCTGTAGATTTATTTATTCTGAATATTTCACATAGATGAAATCATATAATATGTGACTTTTGTATCTGGCTTCTTTCACTTAGCACAATGTTTTTTTGAGGTTTGTCCATGTTGTAGCAGTATCAGAACTTTACTGCTCTTATGGTTGAGTAATATTCCATTGTATGAATGCCACAGTCTGTTATCCATTTATCTGTTGATGGACATTTAGGTTATTTCTACCTTTTGGCTATTGTGAATAGTGCTACTATGAGCATTCATGTATAGGTATTAGGTCTGAGTATCTGATTTCAATTATTTTGGGCTAATATTAATGCATGATTGGATTTTTAAAGAAGGTAGTATTTCCTCACAGGCTTTTAGGAAGCTGATCAAACTTATGACTCCGGTTATGGGCCAGGGCCTGTGAGAAGGGAGTTTCTGTCTTGGGCCAGGTTGAGGTAATTATTTCACCAACAAGTTGGATAAAGACAAGGTGCACATGTATCAGGTTCACCCATGACAAAAAGCCAGGAAGGGTGCTCAAAATCAATGCAAATATTTAAAATGGGAAACATATCAAGGCTTGCATGTGGGTTCTTCCAAAGATTGTCCAAACACAGGCTATGGGAGAACTGGTTTACCAACAATGATACAAAAAGGAACTCAGAGTTTGAGCTGACCACAAGCTCTACACAAGCTAAGGCAGAGGCTGCCAAACAAACAAATGTAAATGGAGGCTGCATTAACAGAGGCATAGCATCCAGAACAGAGAAGGGGACTGCCCTGCCCTGCTCCAAACTCAGCCAGGCCCAACTGGAGCTCTAGGACCTTTCTGACACTTTGGGGTATGTGCTGAGTCAAGAGAGGGTGACCAGGCTACAGAGGCCTGAAAAGCAAGCCATGTGACAAGTAGGCAGAGGACCTGAGTGGGAGCAGGGTGGCTGTGGCAGAATCTTTGCTGCCTAGGGTCTGCAGGGCTATCCCCCACAGAGGAAGGCATTTTTCCTAGCAGGGAGTGAGATCTCTTCACTTTAGGGTTGGGTGTGCAAAGCGAGCAGGAGAACGATTCAGAACCTCAGGTGAGCCCAGGTGATCCTGGGAGTCAGGTGGCTGCCCTGGCATTCCCATACTGAGAAACACATTTAGCATGAGAGGAGGAAAGGGGCAGAAAGCAAGAATCTCCTTGGTGTTGGTTTTATCTCCTCTTTTCTCCTCCCTCCTCCTTTTTCTCCAGGCTGGCACCCAGCACAGTGCTATCCTAGGAAGACACAGCTAAATCCCAATGAAAGTTAAGGAATTTTGTCAGAATGATGAGCTGAAATCAACAGGGTATAATTTAACTGGCTGGCTTGTAAAAACCCAGGACAATGTTTTGTGCCTTTATGGTGAATGAAAAAAAGCAGGATACATAATTGTATTATACATTATGACTAGGCTAAAATGCCTAGAAAACCATAGTATCAAACACAACAAATCTTAATGTCAGTTACCTGTGTGAATCAGGACTGTCAGGATTTTTTATTTCCTGATTTATATTTTTCTGTATTTTTCAAATACTCTGCAATGAAGAAGTGTTATTTCTAGCGTCAGAAAAAACAAAATCCTTTGTTGAATACTTGAGAACGAATTGAACCATGTGCCCCTCTCCCGCTCCCTACTCTCTGTGTTTCTTCTGGGCCCCTGGATCTCCCTGCCAGGGCTTTGTTCCCAGGAGGTGTTTGAGAAATTTCGGTAAACATGTGACGTCTTGCTTGAAGAGTCATACAAATAAATGATTCTAGGGCAGGAAGGAGAGCCCTAGCTCACTCTCAGGTGGAAAAGACCTGAAGATGTGGGGAGCCCACAAGATGGGCACAGCCAATGTGATGGGGCAATCCCCAGGGTGGAGTGGGCCTCTCCCCTCCTGACAGAGGCTGCATTTGGCCATCAGCCTGGATGAATTTAGCCTGGGCAGGAAACATGGGCTGCCTAGAAGGGGACCTGGGAAGCCCACGTGGTGTGTGTGGCTTTGTGGCAACAGCCTCTGACACTGTCATGGGAAAGCATGGATTCCCTGAACACCTCCCTAGTATGCACTGGGCTGACCCTTTCTTTACACACAATCATTTAATCCACACACTAACCTACCAGGCAGGTGTCATTACCCCATTTTACCAGCAAGAAAATCCACACCCTGTGTGACTAGGGTCACACAGCTAGTATCTAGCAGAGGTGCTCTTAACCACTATGGCATACTGCCTCGAAACAGTCTTCAGCTTCCTGCTTGGCAGAATGGCCTGTCTCTTGCCTTTCAGTGTCTCTTGCCTTTCAGTGGCCCCACTGATAGTTTAGTGATTGCATGTGATGACACTTTAACTGTGGCCATGGAGAAAGGAGCTACTGCTCACTTGTTCATCTCTCAGGGATGGCAGGGGCCTCATCCCCGCCCCTTCCCCTGGCTCTCATGGGCTGTTCTGGGCCGTAGGGGAAAGATAAGGCTCTGTGGCCTTGGAGATAGGAAGGAGACCCTTGGGGAAGTAACTGGTCTCAGGTCTCAGGAAGAAGGCTGGTCTCAGGTCCCAGGTTCAGGTGAGTTCCCATTGCTGAGGGCATTATGATCAGGGCCTGAACAGGTCAGTTTGGATTCTTCAGAAGGGAGGAGCAATGTGAGTTTTTGAACCAGCCTTTAGGTCACAGCCTAGGCTGACAAGTGTATGACTGCACAAGCCGAGAAGAGCCCCTTCCCTTCTCTTCTTAGAAGCTCGGAGAAGTTGCAATCAGATAGGACTTGAATGTGAGACTGCCTGATACTACCAGGTCCATCTGGGTTTTGCTGCCCCCATTCACCCCGAAACAGCTGTTTTCTCCTAGAGTGGGGGCTCAACCTCATGGAGACACCATGGGAACCAGCGGCTCTGACGTCTAGAGTCCAGTGTACAGCTGTGTCCTCACACGAGACCAGAGGAACAAGGGTCAGTGGGGACTCAGGGTTTCAGAACCTGCTCTCAAGAAATGGTGTGGCACTGCCTGTCACTTGAGTGTTTTATGGTACAGACACAAGGAAAGGCAAAAACTAGAAATATATATACACTCACAAATGAAAGATTTCTATTTTTAAGTATATAAGAAATATGTTACATATATAATTATATGCATCAATAGATAAATAAAAATTAAAATCTAGATATTTATACATATAAATTTGTAGCACCGTCTGCCAATCTGGTGGCATTTCCTCATATATGTGAGAAGAAAAAGAAATGTATGTATGTGACTGGGCGCGATGGCTCACACCTGCAATCCCAGCACTTTGGGAGGCCAAGGGGGGCAAATCATGAGGTCAGGAGTTCCAGAGCAGCCTGACCAACATAGTGAAACCTGTCTCTACTAAAAATACAAAAATTAGCCAGGCGTGGTGGTGCGTGCCTGTAATCCCAGCTACTCAGGAGGCTGAGGCAGGAGAATCACTTGAACCTGGGAGGTGGAGGTTACAGTGAGCTGAGATCACACCACTGCACTCCAGTCTGGGTGACAGAGCAAGGCTCCTATCTCAAAAAAAAAAAAAAAGTATACACACACACATATACACATAAAATATCTATTTATGTATACTTATAAATTTCACTATTATATATGTATATGTGTAATTACATAGAGTAATACATACCAATATAAACATCTATGGATAAAATAAACACAAGCTAAACACACACACACACACACACACACACACACGCACACACGCACCTGCATTTATACCAGGGGCCATTAGGCCCTTTTGCAACCTACCAGCAGCGACAGGAGCCAAAGAGGCCACAGAAGTCTTTCCCTACCAGTTCCATGTAAACTCCATGCTGATAGCAAACACCTGGCTAGTGACTTTAGGGGCCAAGGGAAAACTTCCCCTTTGACCTCTGAATATTTGCTAAAACATCAACTGACCAAAGGCAGATGAATAGGAGAAAAGGCAGACACATTCATTAATATGCACGAGGGAGAACTACCGAGTGGCAATCCCAAGCCCCTGATGGGGTACAGAAGCTCATATGCCCTTTTTCATAGGGGAGGGAGAAGATGGGAATGCAGACAATTTTTTGAGGGGCGACAAATGATTATTAAGAAGAATGAATGGACCAGAAAGACAGGAAAAAAGGGCAGGTGGACACCAAGACCACAGAGGGCCTTTTTATCCTTTAGATTCAAAGATTCTCCCATTCCAGGACACTCAGATATGGACAGTGGACAGGGGCAGAGGCAGAGCAGTGGATTGGTGCCTTCCCTACCCTGGGTCAGAGGCTGTCAGAGCCTAGGTCCACCCACTCACGGTGTAACCATGGGCATCCTGGCCACATGCCAAGGACACGGTGTTTATGTGGCTCCTCATGAACCTTCCTTCTCCTGAGGGTAGGGGAGCCTGGCCCCTGGGCTTAGGGTACAGCTCTCTCTGAACTAAAGAAACATTTCCTGGCAGGGCACAGAGGCTCATGCCTGTGATTTCAGCACTTAGGGATGCTGAGAGGGGCAGATTGCTTGAACCCAGGAATTTGAGACCAGCCTGGCAAGATGGCAAAAACCCATCTCTACAAAAAAATAAATAGAAAAATTAGCTGGGCATTGTGGTGCACGCCTGTAGTCCCAGCTACTTGGGAGGCTGGGGTGGGAGAATCACTTGAGGCCAGGAGGTTGAGGCTTCAGTGAGGCTTTATCACACCACTGTACTCCAGCTGGGATGACAGAGAGAGATCCTATCTCAAAACAAACAAACAAACAAAGTAAAATGACAAAGAAGAGAAATTTTCTATCATGTGCTGGGGCAAAGGGGTTGTCCAAGCTGGTCACTGGGCACACAGAAGATAATTATCAATTTCTGCTTTTGGATGGAGGCAAACAGACACAGCCCCAGCCCAGGGGGCTTGGTGATGAGGCAGGGGGATACTTCAGGAAAGCAGGAGCCAGAGGAAGGGTCCCAACTCTAGGGACACATGCCCAGGGACTTTGGAGGGCTAATTCTTCCTTCCCTGCCAGTTCCAGGAAGGCCTCCAATAGCCTTTGGGGCCCACGCTGGTGGCCTCAGAATAGCCAGGGATATGCTGAATCTGCCCGCTGTCCAGGCCCCAGATACACTGAGCCATGGGCAGCCCGGCTCACCTTGCTGGACATCAGCAGCATCACAACTGCCTCATATGCCCTGTTGGGTAACTGGGAAGAGGCTGACGGTTTGTGGGTGTTGAGTAACCACTGGGCTTCCTGAAACTTCTAGTTTCTTTCAGGACCACTCCCCATCTTCCTCTTTCAGGGTCAGGCTGGGTGCTGGGGAGTATTCACATGCTCACATTCATTTATTCATTCAACAGTCTCTGCTCACCACCTCCCCTGCTCCTGCCCTGGCCTGGGCTTGGGGGGACCCAGAGAGACATCCACAGAGTTCTGCGCTCCTGGATTCTCTGGCTCAGACGATGATCCCACCATGTACTCCTGCAGCCAAGGCAGAAATTCAGGCATCAGCCTGGACTCCTCCCTCACGCCCCCTCATGTGCCCCCTTCTGTTTCCCTGCAGTGCCCTGATGTCCTCTGTTGCATTGTTTATCATCTTTTATTGTAAAGGCTCCAATTGTCCATTTCCCTATCTAGATGCAATGAAGGCAGGGGCTATGTGTATCTTGTTCCTGCTGTATTCTGGGCACCTGGCACAGTGCCTGGCACTTAATAGGTGCTAATTAAATATTGTTGATTGAATCACTAAGCCCCTTTGATTCCATTTGCTTGATATTCCTTGAATCTATACCCTCCTGTCTCCCCAGCCGCAGCCTTTGCTCAGATAATTCCACCTGGACAGTGGAGCAGTTTCCTGACTGGGCTGCCTATCTCACCTCCCCCTTTCAGTCTATTTTCCACATTCTAGCTGGAGTGGTCATTCTAAAGTGCCCATCTGTCCTACTCTGAACCCTTCCCTGGCTTTCTATTACTCACAGGAACAAGGCCACTTTTCTGGGATAATAAAAAAATGACAGCAGATACAACTGATGAGACTAATCTCCATACCCTGTGAAATGCTCAAGAAGATATGCAGAAATCCAAAAGCGTGCAGTGATGCTTTAGAAACTAAAGATAAGAGAACATCACAGGATAAAGTGCAAGGGAGAAATTGCGCTAACTAGATGGTAGATGGGGCCAGATTGAGAAACACATTCTTAGACGACACATTGCCAGTTACTCCCTTCGGAACCAGAACAGCATGTGTCATCTGTGTCGTTCGTTAACTGACCATGTCTTATCCCCCACCTCTCTTTACCTCTTTACCGCAAGGTCTTTAAGGACAAAGACCATATCTGATTTATCTTGGTATCTTTGACACCTGGCACAGGACTTGACACATAGTAGGCACTCAGTAAATATTTGTTGAATGAATCAGAGGATTAAATGAATTAATGAACAAAGAACTGAAGCTTCCAAAGTAAATAAGAGAGACTAATCTCCACTGACTACACCAGTCTCAGAGACTTAGGGACAGCAGTGACCAGATGGATGTTTGGCTATACCTTAACAACACGAGAATTCTCTTCCAAGCCGGTCAGAATGATTGAGGGCATGGATTCTGGGATCAGATCATGTGGGTAGTTATGGTTCCACCAGATTTTAGCTGTGTGAGCTTGTACAGGTTATATAACCTCTCTGTGCCTCACCTTGGTCATCTGTAAAATGGAAATGGTTAAAGTACCTATTTTACAGGAATGTTGTGAGAACTAAATTTATGTGTGTGCATAAATTTAGCATATATGCATTTAGTGTATACATATACACAAATACACACACACAAATAAATGAATTTACATACAAAGAGTGTGTTTAAGTGCCAGCTATTATTGATGATAATGATGATGAAAATTCCCCTAATCGACCCCGGTCAGCTTCTTTTTCTGTGTCTACACTAGCTGTCTAATGGTGGAGTTGAGACTTCCAGAATTATTAAGCTTTATGGCATAAGGTTGAAAGGATCAAGGAACAGTCCTTGGCCTGGCTTTATTTCTGCCTGATCGAGAGAGTGAACAAAAACAATCAATACGGAATCTGTGAGAAGATTTCATAGCACCGGCAGGAAGAAAATTGTCCTGAAGGTTCAGATGAAGAGCTTATTATCTCGGAAATGATTTTCTGTAAGAAACAGAATAAAACTCTAAAAGTCATCTTTTTGGTATTCTCAAAACAAACAAACAATCCAGGAAGCTTTGATATGGTGGTTATTTGCTGGGTACCTCCCAAGTGGGCAAAAGATATGAATAGGCAGTTCATCGAAATGAAGATGCAAATGGCTTTCAAATATATGAAAAGATGCTTGGTCTCACTCATAAGAGAAATGCAAACCACAACTACAGTGAGCTATGATTTCTCACCTATCAGACTGGCAAAAATCCAAGAGTTCCATATGAAGGGTTATGAGGTCATGGGGATTTTACTTTGAGGAATTCACCCCTCCTTCATTTTCAGCCTTGTTGTTTAGCCGAGATTTCCTCCACTCCAGTCCTGGGGTGGCTCTGCCTGGCTTAAGCTTGCTAATTTTTCATCACCCAGAGATCATTAAAAATTATTAGGCTGGGCGCGGTGGCTCATGCCTGTAATCCTAGCACTTTGGGAAGCCGAGGTGGGCAGATCACCTGAGGTCAGGAGTTCGAGACCAACCTAGTCAATATGGAGAAATGCCATCTCTACTAAAAATACAAAAACTAGCTGGATTTGGTGGTGTGTGCCTGTAATCCCAGCTACTCTGTGGGCTGAGGCAGGACAATCACTTGAACCCAGGAGGTGGAGGTTACAGTGACCCAAGATTGCACCACTGTACTCCAGCCTGGGCGACAGAGCAAGACTCTGTCTCAAAAAAAAAAAAAAAATATATATATATATATATATATATTATATATATATATAGGGTGACCTTGGGCAAACTCCTTAAACTTGCTGAGCTTTAGTTTCCTCATCTGTACAATGCAGGCAAAAGTAGAGATCCATTAAAAACAGCCAGTACAGTGTAAAAAACAGCACCTTCTACTGACTTTGGTAATTTGATAAATATACATTTAAATATATGTGGTTGACTAATGTAAAGACTTAAAAAGGCTAGGTGCAGTGGCTCACACCTGTAGTCTCAGCATCTTGGGAGGCCGAGGCAGGTGGACAACTTGAGGCCAGGAATTCGAGACCAGCCTGGCTAACATGGTGAAATCCCATCTCTACTAAAAATATAAAAATCAGTCATGTGTGGCAGCGTGTGCCGGTAATCCTAGTTACTCGGGTGGCTGAAGCATAAGAATTGCTTGAACCTGGGAGGTGGAGGCTGTAGAGCTGAGATCCCTCTATTGCACTCCAGCCTGGCTGACAGAGTGAGACCCTGTCTCAAAAGAAAAAAAAAAAAAAGGTTTAAAGAATTACAAACTTGATCTTTACCTTCACAATCACTATAGAAGCTAAAAGCAAGAAAAACCTAAAATGTATAACAAAGAACAAAAAATAAAGCAATAAAGAAGCACAAAAATGAAGTAAAATGAGGCCACATTATTATGAAATATAAATAAATAAATTAAGCTAAGTTATTGAAGGCAAATAGTTTTTTTTTTTTTTTTTTTTTTTTGAGACGGAGTCTGGCTCTGTTGCCTAGGCTGGAGTGCAGTGGCCGGATCTCAGCTCACTGCAACCTCCGCCTCCCGGGTTTACGCCATTCTCCTGCCTCAGCCTCCCAAGTAGCTGGGACTACAGGCGCCCACCACCTCGCCCGGCTAGTTTTTTGTATTTTTTTAGTAGAGACGAGGTTTCACCATGTTCGCCAGGATGGTCTCGATCTCCTGACCTCATGATCCACCCGTCTCAGCCTCCCAAAGTGCTGGGATTACAGGCTTGAGCCACCGCGCCCGGCCAAAGGCAAATATTTTTATATTCTCAAGTTTAAAAGCAAAATTCAACTACATAATATGCTTCTTACAACAAATACTTAAAATAATACAGAATATCCAAATATATGTATTAAAGATAAATGTGAAAAAAGAGAAAAACGAGTATTAAAAGAACACATGGGGAAGAAATCTTGGAGTAGGAAAACTTTTCTAATTAAGACTCAAACTCCAGAAGCCATAGAAGAAGAGATTGGCTAGGTGCCATGGCTCACACCTGTAATCCCAGCACTTCGGGAAGCTGAGGTAGGAGGATCACTTGATTACAGGAGTTTGAGACCAGCCTGGGCAACATAGTGAGACCTTGTCTCTACAAAAAACAAAACAAAATTAGCTAGGTGTGGTGGTGCACACCCATAGTTCCAGGTACTCATGAGTCTGAGGAGAGAGGATTGCTTGAGCCTGTGAGGTCAAGGCTGCAGTGAGCTGAGAAAATGTCACTGCACTCCAGGCTAGGGTACAATGTGAGACTCTGAATTTAAAAAAAAAATTGG
Organism: Trachypithecus francoisi; assembly: GCF_009764315.1. Classification (NCBI taxonomy): domain Eukaryota; kingdom Metazoa; phylum Chordata; class Mammalia; order Primates; family Cercopithecidae; genus Trachypithecus; species Trachypithecus francoisi. The sequence continues at coordinate 63,994,422 of NW_022681473.1, forward strand.
TAAATTAAATCACAGAAAAATGAAAACTTCTGTGCTAAAAAAGTTACAAACTTAAGTGCTATGATTTGAACATGTCCTCCAAATGTTGTGTGTTAGAAACTCAATCCCTAAATTCATTGTTGATTGGAGGTGGGGCCTTCAGGAGGTAATTAGGGTTAGGTAAAGTCATCAAGGTGGGGCCCACGTGATGGGACTGGTAGCTTTATAAGGGGAGGAAGAGAGAACCGAGCTAGCATGCTTGCTCTGTATTGCCATGCGATACCTCTCACCATGTCATGTTGCAGCAGGAAGACCCTCACCAGATGACTGAACCATGCTCTTGAACTTCCCAGCCTCCAGGATCATGAGCTAAATAAATCTCTATTCTTCATTAATTACCCTGTCTGTGGTATTCAGTCACAGCAACAGAAAATGAACTAAACACTAAGTAAAACCTAAAGACAAATGACAAACTAGGAAAAAATATTTTCAATTCAGGTCACAGACAAAGGGATGAATAATCTTCCTAAAATACAGTAAGCTAATGTGAATCAATAAGACCAACAACTTAGTAGAAAAACGGCTAAAGGATATACAGTCATGCACTGCATAGTGATGTTTTGATCAATGATGAACTGCATATATAACATAGGATTATAATACTATGTTTTTACTGTACCTTTTCTATGTGTAGATACGTCTAGATATATGAATACTTACCACTGTGTTACAATTGCCTCTAGTAATCAGTACAAGTACAGGTTTGTGGCCTAGGAGCAATAGGCTATGCCAGATAGCCTAGGTGCATAGTGGGCTATACCATCTGGGTTTGTGTTCACATTCACACAGTGATGAAATAGCATAATGACACATTTCTCAGAAAGCATCCCAGTCTTTAACCAACTCATGACTGTAATGGAAAAAGAAATGGAAATGGATTGTAAATTATACTTTTGTTATGAATATAGACACTCAAAACAAAACAAAAACCCACAAATTAAAACTATACTGAGACATGACTTTTCACCTATCAGATTGGCAAAAATCCAAAAGTTTGATATCACAGTGCTGGTGAGGCTATGGAGATACAGGCACTCTCATACATTGCTGGTGGAAGGGTAAATGGATACAATCCCAGTGGCTGACAATTTGACAACAGTTACCAAATCTTCAAAAGCACAATCCTTTTGATTGAGTAATAATGTTTCTGTAAAATTTTCCTACATATATTTACACCCAAGCAAAAACAAGTACAAGGCTATTCATTGCAGCATTGTTTGTACTAGCAAAAAATTGGCAACAACCCAAATGTCCACCAACAGAGGACTGGTTAAATACATTATGGTACAACTATACAATGGGATACTAGGCAGTCCTTAAAAAGAATGAAGAAGCTTCCAATGTACTGATTTGGAAAGATCTCCAAAATACACTGTTAAGTGATAACATGCAAGAGTCAGTGTGTATCTTTATGATACTCTTTTGTGTTTTTTCAAAAAGGAAAATGAGGGAGGCTGAGGCAGGCACTTGAGTTCAGGAGTTTGAAACCAGCCTGGCCAACATGGTGAAACCCCGTCTCTACTAAGAAAAAAATCCAAAAAATTAGCCAAGCATGGTGGTGCAAGCCTGTAGTCCATCTGCTTGGGAGGCTGAGGCACAAGAATCGCTTGAACCTGGAGGGTGGAGGCTGCAGGGAGCCAAGATCACGCCACTGCACTCCAGCCTGGGTGACAGAGCCAGACTCTATATTTTAAAAAAAGTAAAAAATAATAAAAAATAAAAAGGAAAATAAGTGGAAATGTTTGTATTCACTCAAAGGAACTCAAGGATACACAATAAACTAACAAAACCACTTTCCAGGTTAAGAGTGAAGGGAGCAGTGGAAACTAGGCAGCTGAGTGATGGGGGATGGAGGGAGACATTTCTCTGAATATCTTTTTTTCCTATATTATAAAATTTTTGAACCATATATTACTTATTCCAAATTTTAAACAGAAAAGTTAAATGACACAGCAAGTTTACATTTGGAAGCACAGACAAAGCTATGTGAGGTAAATGCGAATGAAATAAAGCAGGGGATGGTAGTAGTGATGTAAGAAATGTTTTAAAATATGGTTAAAAGCATTAGATGGGACAAAAGGGGGACACCTTTATCTATAAAAATATGTAAGCCATAGTGAGGATGAACTTTTATATATTGAATAACAGAGCATCAAAATAGATGAAATAGAAATAGAAGGAAAGATTGATATAAACAAAAAAGTAGTGGGAGACACATCATTTTCAACCTGCTGGGTTATATAGGGAAAAAAGAAATACTGAGGCTGGATGCAGTGACTCATGCCTGTAATCCCAGCACTTTAAGGGGCTGAGGCAAGCAGACTGCTTAAGCCTAGGAGTTTGAGACCAGCTTGGGCAATATGGTGAAACCCCATCTCTACTAAAAATATAAAAAATTAGCTGAGTGTGGTGGTACCAGCCTGTAGTCCCAGTTGGGAGGTTGAGCTGGGAGGATCACCTGAGCCTGGGAAGTCGAGGCTGCAATGAGCTGGGCTGGGCAAGACCCTGTCTCAAAAAAGAGGGGCAAATGAAAGAAAAGAAGGAAGGAAGAAAAGAAGGAAGGAAGGGAGGGAGGGAGGGAGAGAGGGAGGGAGGGAGGGAGGGAGGGGGAGGGAGGGAGGGAGGGAGAGAGAGAGGAGAGAGAGAGAGAGAGAAAGAAAGAAAGAAAGAAGGAAAGAAAGAAAGGGAAAGGGAAGGAAAGGAAAGGAAAAAGAAAAGAAAAAGAAGGAAGGAGGGAGAAGAAGAAAGAAAGAAAGAAAGAAGAAAGAAAGAAGGAAGGAAGGGAGGGAGGGAGAGAGAGAGAGAGAAAGAAAGAAAGACAGAAAGAAAGACAGAAAGGAAGGAAGGAAGGAAGAAAGGAAGGAAGGAAGAAAGAAAGAAAGGAAGTAAAAGAAGAAAGGAAGGAAGGAAGGGAGGAAGGAAGGAAGGAAGGAGAAAGAGAGAAAATTATTTTCAAATATATTTGTGTATTAAGTATGTATATAGTACAACTAGGCAAATAAAATATCAAGAAGTGAATCTATAAAACACAAATCTCCTTTAAAAATATCCATGAAATGCATAAAAAGTAAATTCTAAAAAATAAAATATTCACCAACTACAGACTTTACCCTTTCTTTACAGACTTTAATTTAAACTTTCTTCCCCCACATACCTGCAACAAAACTAGAAACTCATAGCATGTTTAAGCAATAAAAAGAACTCCAAAACTTAAATATTTCCCTAAAAAGACTTTTGGTTGTGTCAAAGAGTAATTACAGATTCAATTACTACTAGTTATAAAACAATGATAAAGAAAACTTTACATACCAAAATGCATATAACATAGACAAAGCTGAATTCAGAGGAAAATGATAGCCTTAAAAATGCTTACATTATTGAAAAAGAATAACAACAAAATAGGTATTCACTTTATTTATTTATTTATTTTGAGACAAAGTCTCACTCCGTCTCCCACACTGGAGTAGAGCGGCATGATCTTGGCTCACTGCAACCTCCAGCTCCTAGGTTCAAGTGGTTCTCATGCCTCAGCCTCCTGAGAAGCTGGAATTACAAGCGTGTGCCACCATGCCGGGCTAATTTTTGTATTTTTAGTAGGGATGGGGTTTCATCATGTTGGCCAGGCCAGTCAAACTCTTGGCCCTCAAGTGATCCACCCATCTCAGCCTCCCAAAGTGTTGGGATTACAGGCGTGAGCCACTGCACCCAGCCTAAGCATTCACTCTAATAAGCTTGTAGAAAAAGAACAGAAAAGCTATCCAAGGTAATTAAAAGGGAGAAAATAGTAAAGATAAAAGCCAGAACTTAATTACTTAGTAAACTATAGAGTTGAGAAATAAATTCAAGTATGTTTTAAACAAGCATGCAAAAAAATTCCTTAGTATGGCATTATAAAAACCCTTCACGGCTTGGCCCTGGTGAACCTCTTAGTTTCATCCCTTGACAATGCCCCTACACACTCAACTCTTGCCATTCTGAACTATAGACTCCTTGCTATTTGAACTCAGCAACCTGGTTGATGCAGATAAAATTTTGGAGATAGGGCTGATATCCCTGATTCTTTGAGCTCCTGTCACTTGCTTATCATTGCCATTCACTAGTGAAGTCTACCTGCCCTGTAAGGCCCAGTTCAAAGGCCTCTTCTTCTAGGTAGGCTTTACGGATTGGAACAACTACAACACAAGCCAGTGTGGGAGGAGCACCACTAGAGTGGGTGAACCCAACATTTGTAGATTAACACGTTAATGGGTGAAGCTAAACCCAACTGTGGGCATGAAGGAAAGCTAGCTAGGCTAGTGGAGGTGGCTTTTGAGCTGGTTCATGGAGGAGAAATGAGATTTCAGCCTACAGGAGCAGGGGAAACAGCCCCCCAGGAATAAGGAAAAGCATGAGCCAACACGGGGGCGTGTGTGTGAAAGGATAGAGTGTTTGGAGAATAGTGGGACGTTCCATGTGACTGCAGCATGGGAGGCTGAGGAGGAGTGGGGACAGGTGAGTGAAGAAAGGTCAGCAGGGCAGGCCACACAGGGCCCTGAAGGACACAGCACGGAGGGTGTTTGCTTCATCCTGCCACCGGTGATGGGGAAGGGTCAGAAGTATTGTGAGGCTGGGACTGCCAGACAGTTAGTTGCCTGAGCCTCACCCTCACTGAGATGGGGGAACGTGGCGTGGTGGAAGGTGTGTGGAAGATTCCATAAGCCGGCAGGCTGCCCAGCGGGGAGATGGGGTCAGAGGCCTGGGGAGTGGGGAAGGGGCCCATCTCTGAGTCTGTTTCTCCTCCCTGACCCATTTCCTGGTTCCTGCAGGCCACCACTCTCCCCAACCCTCATCACGACCAGGGAGGGTCTAGGAGGCAGCTCCTGGCAGCTACCCCAGTCACCACAGATAGAGTCACACAGCTCCATCCATTTGTCTGTCCTAGCCCCGACAGGGGCCTCTGTGGTCAGGTCTTTGTGTCTGCACAGTGACCCTCTTTGTCCTGAGCAGCCTGTCGCCATCCCACTTCCCTCCTGCCCTTCTCTCTTTCCTGCCTGGATCACAAAAAGCACCAGCTTCGCAAAGAGCCAGGACAGAACTCTGATCTTGGCTTCCCCCACTGAGTCTCTGTGTGGCCCTGAGCAAGTTACTTTGCTTCATGAATTTTTAGTTTTTTGGTTCTGTGAAAAAGAGCTGTTGTAAGCAATCAATCTCCTGGCAAGGAGTTTGGTCTGCCACCCAATGCTGAGACCCAGATAACAAATCATGAACTCGGAGACCCTTACCTCATCCTCGTGCTGTTCACTGGACCTCCTACCACCAGCTCCACCTCGTTCTCATCCTCACTCTTTTGGCCAGTGGCTATCATTCTCCCACTTGACAGACGAGGAAACCAAGGCCTGAGGACAGGGCTGACTTTGTGGGCATGTGATCTGGACAGTGAGGGCCATGATTTGAAGCATTAAATACTCTGCCATCACCATCTTGAAATTCTTAACTTTTTCTTATTTTTTCATTCTTTTGTTGGAAATTCTTAATTTTTGAATGAGAGGCCCAGATTTTCATTTTGCCTTGGGTCCTGCAGATTAAGTAGCTGGCCTAGCTGGTCTTGCTTGAAGGGAAATGAACAGAGGCATGCCCAGGCCTGGACTAAACTTCCTGCGTCCCAGGCGGCCTCATTTGGGTGCCCGCATCCTGGCATGCCGAGAGCCAGTGTTTGGCATCAGAGCCCTGGACCCTACCCAGGAAACCTGAGGAGCACATTTCCCGGCTGGCAAGGGAAGGGAGGATGGTGCAGGCCAATGCAGCAGTTCAGGGAGCAAGTAAGACAAGGCTGCTAGAGCCGGCCCAGCCCTGTGTAACTGGAGCTGCCAGTGTGGGTCCCAATGCCATGGCCCAGCCATTAACTCTGGGAACTCAGCAGGGCCTTCCATCCCATCAGGCTGCAGTTCTGGGGCCAGGAGAACCACTGCAGATTCACTGTGTGGCTTTCGACATTCACTTCCCCTTTCTGAACCTCAGTTTCTCTACATGTCACATGAGAATAAAACAATGCCTATCTCACAGGGTTCTGGAGAATATTAAGTGAGATACCTTAAACTTAATGACTAGCACAAAGAAGGTGACCACTAAATAGAGTTCTTATTCATTCACTCATAAGAAATATGTTGTGACAAGTATTCAGGGACAGGGGTCAGGTGCGGTGGCTCACACCTGCAATTCCAGCACTTTGGGAGGCCAAGGCGGGCGAATTGCTTGAGGCCAGGAGTTCAAGACCAGCCTGGCCAACGTGGTGAAACCCTGTCTCTACTGAAAATACAAAAATTAGCGGGATGTGGTGGTGCACGCTTGTAATCCCAGTTACTTGGGAGGCTGAGGCAGGAGAATTGCTTGAACCCAGGAGGCGGAGGTTGCAGTGAGCTGAGATCACGCCACTGCACTCCAGCATGGGTGACAGAGCGGGACTCCATCTCAAGAAAAAAAAATTCAGAGACAGTGCTAGGTGCTGGCCATTTAATTGTGAACTGAATGGACCCTGGCTCTGCTCTCAGAGAGATCCCTGTTAGAAGGAGAGACAGGCAATGATAGCGATAACAGCATGGTAGGTGGTGGGGCACCTAGCCTGGGTCTTTGAGGAGCCATGGTGGGGAGCCAGGAGCGGGGCACTGGGGGGCAGAGGGAGGGGTCAGCGGCAACAGGAGGCTGGTCAGAAGTAAGAGGTGAGGCAGAGAGACAGGGAGGCTGGAGTGGCAGGCTGGAGAGCTAGGCTTTATCCAGTGGATGGTGGAGCCACCAGAGAGTGTAAGGCAGGGTATGGCATCAAGGGGCAACAGAGATACCACTGTAGCCTGGGAAGGGGGGATTGGAGTTTGGGCCAGGGCAGGGGCTCCATCCCCAGCATGCATTTTCAGAGCAAGTTTTCCCAGGGGCGATGAGAGAAGGAGGATGAAAAGGCCTGAATTAGCCAAATACCTTCTCAGGGCTGGAGAGACAGGAAGCCTCCTAATACATGGGAGAAGCTGAGGCTGGAACTTTGCCCTTCCCCTCCTGACCTGCTACTGCTAATGGAACCCTCCCCCTGCCCCCATGGCTCCATTACCCACCTCCAGGGGACCATTACTGTGCCTGGGCCTTCACCATTAGTCGGCCTTGGCTGCTTGGTTCCAGGGAGACTCCCTCGATGCTATTCCAGCCTTTCAGATGAGCCTGTTGTGTGATGCTGGCTGTGTCTCAATTTCCGGTTTGATCAATGGTTTCAGCCACAAAATCTTCTATGTGTTTACAACAAATTCTTGCCAAGAAATATAAATAAATAAAAATACAAAAGCAAAGGTGCTCAAGTTGAAGTGGGATGGAGGTTCCCCAGGCAGCCCCAGGTAAGGGGGACTCTGTTGGGGGATTTGAAGCCTGCAGGACTTGATGACCTCTAAAACCCAGCGATGGGAGTGCCTGGGGAGGACGTCAGGAGATGAGACTTCTAGCCCCTCATTACATGGGATACTAACCCCTTGAGCCCAGATAGCTTGGGATGATGAATAAAACCATGAAAAAAAGAATTTAAGTATAGAGTGCAGGGGCTCATGCCTATAATCCCAGCACTTTGGGAGGCCAAGGCAGGAGGATTGCTTGGACCCAGGAGTTTGAGACCAGCCTGGTCAACACAGGGAGACCCCATCTCTACAAAAAAAATTTAAAAATTAGCCTGGCATGGTGGCGTGTGCCTGTAGTCTCAGCTACTTGGGAGGCTGAGGTAGGAGGATCCCTTGGGCCTGGGAGGTAGAGACTGTAGTGTGCTGTGATCATGCCACTACACTCTGGCCTGGGTGACAGAGCAAGGCCCTTTCTCAAAAAACTTAAGACAGGCCAGCAAGTGAGATATTAGTATTACTCCCTTTTTCAAAAGAGGAAACTCAGGCTCAGAGATGAGTCATGGGACAGGTGAGGCAAGACTGGAATCTAAACCCAAGGCTATGGGGTTCAAGGACTAGACCCCTTCCTCTGCTTCTAAGGCCTCACTAAGCCACCTGTGTGGTAGCTGAAATGCCATATGATATCTCAGGGATGCAGTTTCCTCAGCTGTAAAGTAAGGGAATTGGGCCAGAGCAGGGGCAGAGCCCTGGGCAGGCCACCAACCAGATTTGCCTGCTGAAGGCGAAGGTCGAGGCTGGGTCCTCAACTTTGAGTCAAAGAAACTCATTTCTCCTGGGCTAAATGGCTGTGACAGTATAAGATTTGAAGTTTTGAAAGAGGGGAGAGAAAGAAGGGATTGGCTGGAGTTCCAGTGCCTAAAGGGTCTTCCCCACACTGGAACCTGAAGGCCTAGGTCCTATAACTTGGCTATGAGGATACTTAGGTCCCTGGAAGGCAGGTGGCCCGGCTTAGACAATAGGCGGAGGAGGCTGGACAAGGGGCTTTTGTGTCTCCCAAGCAAAGGTCCCAGCGGGACTGCAGAGGTGGCTCTGCCCCTCTGGGCTGTGTGTCCACTCTGTTCCTGCTCCCGGTGGGGCTGCAGCCAGCATCCTTCATGGCAGCCAGGCCCAGTCAGCTGATATGGAGCCCAAGAGGGTCCAAGGCCCCAAGGGCCCTGGGCAAGTTCCTTGGCTACAGGAAGAGGCCTCCTCTGCACTTGTCCAGCCACCGGAGTGATTGACTCCACTTCACAGGAAAGGAGACCCTGAGAGAGAATGGAACTGGGTCAAGGTCTCCCAGAGTCGGTGCTGAAGCTGGGTAGGAACCTACATTCCTGATTCCTAGACCAGAAATGAGAGAGAGGGGGGCGCTCATTCGTTTATCCATTCACACCTTTAAGGACTGAGCACCTGGGACAGCAGCAGGAAGAAGGTAGACCTGCTTCCCGCCCTCGGGAGCTCACAGTCTCCGAATGGGTCAGACACGCAGCCCGACCAGGGAAGGCCATTAGAGTGGGGTGGACGTGGACGGCAGAGAAGAGAGTTAAAGCAGCTCAAGATAACGGGCCAGAGAGAGTGGGGAGTTCAGGGAGCTGCTGGTAAGATTAAGGCAGGGAAAGTGGGGAGCACGGAAGAGGTGGGATCCTGAGTACCCTGCTTTCCTTCCCAGGGTAATGGGGAGAGGCATTCCCTACCCCCACTTTCAAGCAAGGGAGGTGCGTCCTCGGCCTGGGGTTTAGAGCAGGTCTCTCCGAGCAGGTCCCTTCCTGCCAGCCAGGCTGGGGCAGGGGCGGGACAGGGGTAGGGTGGCGCGGCGGCTGGGCGCAAAGGTCCCGCAGTGGGCCACGCAGGCGCCGGGCTGAGCCGGCAAAACTTTGGCGTCTCTGAAAACCTCTGCTCACCCGCTCCTTTCTAGCGTAAGGGAGCCGGGCGGCCTCTTTCTGGCCCGGCAGTGGGACCGTCGCCGCCCGCCCCTCCTGTTGCAGCACCGCTACAGACGCGCTGACCCCGCAGCCGTGTCGCTAGGCGGCATCCCGGAGCGGGTGGCGAGGTATCTACCCGGGCGGGTTGAGGGCGGTGCCAGGGTTGGTCAAAGGTCTGCCCCGCCCCCTGCCTGGCCCGGCTTCGGGGTTGGGGAACAGCGCACAGAGGTGGGTAGCTGGGATCCCAGGCACGTGGATCTCTGCGGCGGCGGCTGGACGCAGGCACTGGCACCGGGGAGCCGCGGCGACGGCACGCCGGGCGGAGAAGCGCAGCGCAGGGGCGAGAGGTGCGGTGCCTGGAGGGAACAGGGCGCTTGGAGAGGCCCGGGGAAGCGGCGGGCCGGACTGGCGCAGGTGCCGACTGGGCGCGGGGCAGGGGAGGGCGCTGTGGAGCTGCTGTCGCCCCGGGGCACCGTTGCGAGCTGGCGTGTAGCGCATAACTGGGCGGCGTGAACGCGCCTGTGGGTCCGTGGTTGAACTTTGTCTCCACGGGAGCGTCGGTCTCGGTGAGTGTGGACGGGCGCCCTGGTTGTGAGGAGGCTGTGCGCGAAGTCTGCATGTTAGCGGGTGAGTGTGTGCGCCCCTCGGGGCGACTGGCCCAGCCTGCGGAACTTGTCTGTGTGTGCTTGGATGTGAGCGTCCCCGTGGCATGGGGCGGTGGGCGGTGCCCAGAGACATGAATCCCTGAAGATCCCCTGACCCCTGTCCTGCCCCCTGTCCTGCCCCCTGTCCTGCCCCCAGGGTCACTCTGGGTGGCCGCCTACCATTGGTAAGGTTGAGGGGGCAGTTGCAGGGAGTGGGCGGGGGAGGAGGGAGTGGGGAGGAAGGACAGTTAAGCCTCTGTCTCGGGACTTTAAATCTGGCAAATGCCCCGGTAGGAAGGGTCAGTCAGGAGAAAGGCGATACCCCACCCCGCAACCCGAAGGCTGCCAGTGGCCCTCTTGGGGTCCTCCAGGAGTGCAGCCCAAGGGTCAGGGACTGCTGGAGACCAGCACTGCCAGCTCGGGATCCACTGTGGGGTCCATGGCTGCTGTTCCTTTCAGCATGGCATCGCCAGCTTCCCCGGGACCACAGCCTGATCTGCCTGGTTTGTTTTGGATCTAAGCTGAAATAATGATGAGTTTTGAGGATCTGGATGAGGACCCAGGCAAGTTTATTACCTGTGGGTGGAAATGGGAGGAAGAAGATTCTCTGAGCAGACAGGTCCACAAGAGAGCTCTGGAGACTCAGAGATCTATGTTCCAATCCTGTCTTGGCCACTGTGTGGTCTGAGCAAGCTGTCCTTTCTCTGAGCCTCCGTGGCCTCCTCTGTAAGAAGGGACTAATGACACGGAATTTGAGGGCTGTTGAGGAGCTGATGAGTGTGTCATGTTCAGCACCAGTGTCCCCCCATGGGCAGGCTCACAGCTTGGGGATGGGGAGTCAGTCCCTGGAGGGAACCTGCCAAAACCAGAATCCCACATGTGCCCCTCCCTAGGGCACAAGCCTTCCACAGGACCAAGCCTGAGCCCTGTAGCCTGGGACTTAAGGTCTCTGATAACTGGGGCCTGCTGGCCTTTCCAGCCACCTCTCCCACCTGATTGTTCACCTTGCAGCAGCTGTCTGGAGTCTCTCATTTCTTGCCCCAGGCCTGTTGCATATTCTACACTCCCTGCCTGATAAGCCTCCTACTCTCACCTTCTTCAACTGGAGAACTACCCAGACTTGGGACCCAGCTCAGATGGCCCCTCCTCTGGAAAGCTTTCCTGGATCCCCACAGCTGGGTTGGAGCCTCTTCTAGGCCCCTACAGTCCTGGTGCTGACAGCCCTGGTCCCACCTGGACCGTCATGATCTATGTCTGTCTCCTCCTTTCCTCTTCTCAGGTCTAGGGGATCCTGAAGGGCAGAAACTGGGTCTGACTCATTTCTGTGTTGCCAGCATCCCGCACGAGGCTGAGCTGAACTGAGAGAGCAGCAGCAGCCCCCATCCCCTGTTTCTGGCCCCAGCTTCTCCAGTAAAGGCCTGGCTGCAGGTGAGCTCCATGTCACTACAAAGAAGGGCAAACCAGAATATGGTTATCAAAGTGGGTGGCACAGTTTGCCAGAACAATGTGATCTGGGACACGGCAGGACCTAGAGTGCCCAGGCTAAAATCCTGGATTTTATCCTGAAGGCAATTGGGAGCCATGGAAATTTATGAGCAGAGGAGTTTCATGGTCAGGTGGCATTTCAGAAAGAGCTCTCTGGCTGCAGGATGGAGAATGGATCAAGTAGTGCCAAGTGGAGGAAGATCAGGGCATTTGTGATGTCAACATTAGAACTGTCCCAGGAGTTGTTTAAACCCTAATTGAGTCCTTGCCCGTTGGCCAAACACTTTTCCCTGAGCCTTCAGATGCTCCTGCTGAGGAATTTGGGGACCTGCAATAGATCTCATTCCAGCTCTGCTCCCAGCTTGTTGGATGACCAGTTCCTGCCCTGCTAGGCTCTAAAAGGAGGCCAGAACAAGTAAGATCCTGCATGGCAGAGTATGTGTGTGGGGAGGCCCTGGCACAAAAGGTTTGTCACTCTTTCTCCTTTTCTCCCTGTCTTGGGCTTTCTTGGAGTCTGGTCAGAGGGGTTGGGTATCCCAGTGGGTAACCCTCAGAAATGACTACCAAACTTGGGCTGTGTAGTGAGGCTGTGGCTCCTCTGTTTCTGTCTCCCTCTCGCCCTGGATGCATAAGGCTCTAAGAAGGTGTGAGGGTATCACCAGGGCCTCATGAGTGACCCCATGAGAGCTTTGACTTAATGGCTATAGTCTTTAGAGAGGCCATTGTCCCTCTCTAGGTGTCAGTTCTGCCATCTGTAAATTGAGAATGGCGATCCTTGCTTCTTTGAGGGCAAAGTTGCTACAAGGATTAAGATAGTGACCAGGGAAAAGCTTTATAAACCTTAAACTGCAGTGCTTGGAGAAGGAATGTGATACTCATAGACTTAAATTCATTTTGAAGACTGTAAGAGAACATGGGTGCAATAGCAAGGGATTGTGCTGGTTACTGAAATGTAATTACTGAACGCCTTCCTCCCCTACCCACTCTGCAGAGATGGCTTCACTAGTAATGATTTACAACGATCCATTTTGTCTTCCTATAGACCTGTGAGGCAGGAATTGGATCTCCATTTTGCAGATTAGGAAATAGAGGCATGGATTGTATCTTGCCCAGGGTCACCTGGGGCTCCAGTCCACCTGCCAGCTTAGCCCTCCCCATCTGAGACAGAGCCCTGTTGGGGTCGGGCCTGGTCCTCTGGCTTCCAGGCTGAGAGGAGTTTGAATTCTGCCCTGGGAACCTGTGTTTGGGGCTTTCTTGTGGCCAGATTACCCAACTGCTGATAAGATAACGCCTGCCCAGACCTGCCCACAGGACCAGAGATGCCTTATTGATCTGGTGAGGGGAGTGGGGGTTGCCCCTCAAGCCTTCTGCCCAAACTGCCTCTCCCCAGACTGCTTTCTGTAGGCCTGCTTGGTATACCCTCTGGGCCACACCTTCCTCTTGGTTGTCCTTGGGTCCTCAGGCCTGTCCTGTCCTTATTACTGGGCCCTGATAGGAGTAGGCTGGCTGTGTGGGCCACTCTGACCTCTGTACTCATCCAGAGGCCCGTTGTAGGACTATGCTCGGCCATCCCTGCTTTCTCTCTCTGTCCCCATCACCCAGCTTGGGCTCAGGGCAGGTGCCAGTGGGTATGTGGGAAATGAGTGGCCAGGTGGGAGTAGGCATGGAGTAGAAGGGGAGGCTTTGCCCCATGGAGCGCCACAGTTGGTTCTGGAGCAGAGAAGTTCCTCCACCCCCATCACCCCATCTCTTAGGCCTGAGTCATTCCTGGTCCAAGATGAGTAGCAGGAGTTTCTGGTAGGAGGGTGAGCAGCCTGGGCCCCGCGGAAGAACTCCTTGGCCCTCTGCCCTGGTACCTTGTCCCTCTCATTTTAGCTCCTGGGTGAGAGGCCTGGGTGCTGGAGTGAGGGAAAGGGACCTCCCTCAGACTTCTGGGGCTCACGTGGCCTTTCCCTCCCCAGGTCTGAGGAGAGCCTCTGGGTGTGGACCTGGCTTCCTGGTGAGTGCCCCAGCCCTGGCTTGTAGGAGGGGAACTCTTACCATGGCTGGGCTGTCGCAGGAAATCTAGGGCCAAGGGACCTGCTCCTCTCACGGCACCATCATATGTGTCGTCTCCTCCTTGGTCTCCCTCCCTGCGGACTCCCTGTCCCATCTACCTTCTATGTGGCACCATTTTTGTAAAGGTCGACTCTGACCATGTCCTTCCCCTCTTAAGCCTTCCATGGTTCCTCATTGTCCTCAGAATAGAGGCCAAGCTCTTTGGCCTGGCATTTGAGCCTTTTCATGTGAATTCCTCAGGCTCCCATGCCACCTCACCCTCCACAGCAGCCATGTAAGACCTCCCGGCCTTTCCCAGCAGGTCACACTTTCATCCACCAAGTCTTTGCTCATGCCTCTCCTGCCTTCAGAGCCCTCCTCCCTCTTGGCCCACCTGACAAACTCCTAATCATCTATCAGTTTCCAGCTCAGATGACCCCTCCTCTGCAGAAGCGCTCCCTGACCATCTCCCCCAGGCCAGGTAGGAGTTGCTGTATGCTCCATAACCCCTGGGCTTGCCTGTATGGTTTATTCACCCAAGTGGATTTGGTCCCTGTCTGTGTCTTTTTCCCCAGCCTGACTGGGTACTCCTCAAAGGTCCTGCAGAGTGCGATCTGAGTCTGAGTTCCTGAGGTCCCTCTGAGGCCGGTGCACCAGAGCATTGGCAAGTGTTTGCTGGGACTTTGTGGTTCCTGGGAATGTGATTTAACATTTCTTACTCTGAATCCAGACTCCTGTGGCTCTGAGAATCTCAAAAGCAAAAGTTATCAGGAGCAACGAGTAATAGAATTGAAGAAACACTGAGTCCATACCTGGAACCAGAGCCTCTTGGAATTAGACTGTGAGAACCAGGGAACTCAGAATCCTGGAGGCACCTGGAGGGGCCATCTCAGAATCACAGGCTCATGTGGTTCTCGGTCGATGCTTTCATCCCCCTTTCCACCTTGGATTCTCCATCCACCTTCTTTCCTCCCAAGCTGGACCCTTCCTGCTCCTCCTCAAATCTTATCACCGTTCCCCTTCCAGGGACCTTGCCTGACTGCTCTGACCATGACCTCTGTCCCTCTGCTGGGGACACTGGGGAGGGCCTACCTACCAAGCAGTGTCGTGGGCTCCTGAATTTCAGTGTCTCCCTGTTGTGACAGGCAGACACAACCTCCACTTTAGGACAGTTCATGATTTGCTAGTGCCATGGTGCACCCATCTGTCCCCTTGTCTTATTCCTCATGGGCTGTCCCATGCAGCAGTGATTCTCCCCATCTGACCACTGAAGAACCCAAGGCTCTGAGAGGGGGGCTGACTTCACCCAGACTACACAACACAGGTGGCTCTGGGTTGGGGATAAGGTGGTCAAACCCACACTGACAATAATTAGAACACCAGACCTTGAGTAAGTCCCTTCCTCTTTAGAGGTCTTGGCTTTCCGATCTATAAGCCTGGCTGATCTGAGATTTACCCACTCAGATGCTGCTCTGAGCTCAGCCCTGGTGAGTGACCTCCACAGCCAGGATCCTAGGGGGGTTCCCAAGAAGGAGAGAGTATCTGGGAGGGGGTAGAGAGCCCAAGGGCCGTGTGAAGGGGAGGTCTTACACCACAACGGCACCGGCTGATAGCATCTGAGGTTACCCCTTAGCCATTTCCTCAGACCAGCTTTGGTGCTCCCGGTGCAGAAGCATGTCAGGCAAGGCAGGGGGCCTGCTGGGCTTCAGCCCCTTGAAGGACATTGAGGAGGGGCCAGGATGACTTCTAAGCTCCTCAGCTTTGTGCACTCCAGCCTTGCCCTCTCCACTCCCCTCAAGCCACCAAGATGAAGAGCAGTTCCTCAAACGTGTCATGTCATCTCTTGTTCATCCTCACTCTGCTCCTCCTGTCTCTTCAACCACCTGACTCCTCATCTTCCAAAATGCAGGTCAGGTGCCCTCTCCTCCAGGAAGCCTGCCCTCATCACCCCTCCAATCCTGTTGGGGGCCTCCTTGGCTTCCTCCAGGCCTGATCACCTTGTGTTATCATCGCCTGTTTCTGAGTGTGCCTCCCCTGATCTTGACAGTGAATTCCTTGAGATCTGACCTATCTCAGAGTTCCCAGGTACCCTGCCCAGCGATGGGCATAGATGTGACAACCTTTGTGAAGGGTGAGTGAGTGAAAGAGTATGGTGGCTATCTGGCTTCTGCTGGGGAATTCCTGGACTGCCTTCCCCCTGAGGACAGCCTTCAGTGTGGGAGACCTGATCTGTGGTTATTCTGGTTGTGACCTTCCTGTAGCCCATAATTCCTGCCCTTCTTGTCTTCCTGAGATACCCCCACCCTCCATGCCTTCTTTACCTGCTGAAATATTTTCTCTTACTATTTCATAAAATGAGCCTAAATCATCTAACTAGCTCAACAACCTTCTGAGGCAGGTACTGTTCTGATATTGAGAGGAAACTGAGTTCTGGGTTTTGGAGTTAAGAGACTTCTCTTACCACTGGGAAGAGCAGAACTGGGATTTCCCACCTGCCTAGTGCCCTCTCTTGCCCCCTTAATGAGGTTCTGGGACTAAGTCCTCTGTTTTCCCTCACAGCACCCCACCCCTGGTGGAGACAGGCAGCAGGGGTCTCCACAGAGGTGACAGGACATTCTTCTCTACCAGACTAGACAGGGTCTGCCACCAGCCAAGGAGGCACATTCCGGAGTCACTCTAGTGGAGGAGCTGGAATGTCATCCAACCACCCTGGAAATTCCACAGTGCCCTGGGAGCTACCCAGCTCCTCCTTCTGACTTTGGCCTCACTAGCCTGGAACCACAAAGAGAAAGACCCAGATTGGGTTAGGGGCAAGACCAGATCAGGGAGTTAGAGGTCTGCACGCTAGGCTTGGCTCTGCCCTTGGCTCACTGGTGACCTTGGGTGAGACCTTGAGCTACCCTTTTCTGGACTTAGTTTTTCTTTTTTTTCTTTTTTTTTTTTTTTTTTTTTGAGACGGAGTCTCGCTCCGTCGCCCAGGCTGGAGTGCACTGGCCAGATCTCAGCTCACTGCAAGCTCCGCCTCCCGGGTTCACGCCATTCTCCTGCCTCAGCCTCCCGAGTAGCTGGGACTACAGGCGCCCGCCACCTCGCCCGGCTCGTTTTTTGTATTTTTTAGTAGAAACGGGGTTTCACCGTGTTAGCCAGGATGGTCTCGATCTCCTGACCTCGTGATCCGCCCGTCTCGGCCTCCCAAAGTGCTGGGATTACAGGCTTGAGCCACCGCGCCCGGCCTTTTTTTTCTTTTTTTAAAACTATACTTTAAGTTCTAGGGTACATGTGCACAACGTGCAGGTTTGTTACATATGTATACATGTGCCATGTTGGTGTGCTGCACCCATTAACTCATCATTTACATTAGGTATATCTCCTAATGCTATCCCTCCCCCCTCCCCGCACCTTATGACAGGCCCCGGTGTATAGTGTTCCCCACCCTCTGTCCAAGTGATCTCATTGTTCAGTTCACACCCATGAGTGAGAAAATGTGGTGTCTGGTTTTCTGTCCTTGCGATAGTTTGCTCAGAATGATGTTTTCCAGCTTCATCCATGTCCCTACAAAGGACATGAACTCATCCTTTTTTATGGCTGCATAATATTCCATGGTGTATATGTGCCACATTTTCTTAATCCAGTCTCTCATTGGTGGACATTTGGGTTGGTCCAAGTCTTTGCTATTGTGAATAGTGCCACAATAAACATATGTGTGCATGTGTCTTTATAGCAGCATGATTTATAATCCTTTGGGTATATACCCAGTAATGGGATGACTGGATCAAATGGTATTTCTAGTTCTAGATCCTTAAGGAATCGTCACACTGTCTTGCACAATGGTTGAACTAGTTTACAGTCCCACCAACAGTGTAAAAGTGTTCCTATTTCTCAATATCCTCTCCAGCACCTGTTGTTTCCTGACTTTTTAATGATTGCCATTCTAACTGGTGTGAGATGGTATTTCATTGTGGTTTTGATTTGCATTTCTCTGATGGCCGGTAATGATGAGCATTTTTTCATATGTCTGTTGCTGCATAAATATCTTCTTTTGAGAATTGTCTGTTCATATCCTTTGCCCACTTTTCGATGGGGTTGTTTGATTTTTTTCTTGTAAATTTGTTTAAGTTCTTTGTAGATTCTGGATATTGGTCAGATGGGTAGATTGCAAAAATTGTCAGATTTTTGTCAGATGGGTAGATTGCGGAAATTTTCTCCCACTCTGTAGGTTGCCTGTTCACTCTAATGGTAGGTTCTTTTGCTGTGCAGAAGCTCTTTAGTTTAATTAGATCCCATTTCCCAATTTTGGCTTCTGTTGACGTTGCTTTCAGTGTTTTAGACATGAAGTCCTTGTCTATGCCTATGTCCTGAATGGTATTGCCTAGGTTTTCTTCTAGGGTTTTTATGGTTTTAGGTCTGACATTTAAGTCTTTAATCCATCTTGAATTAATTTTTGTATAAGGTGTAAGGAAGGGATCCAGTTTCAGCTTTCTACATATGGCTAGCCAGTTTTCCCAGTCCCATTTATTAAATAGGGAGTCCTTTCTCCATTTCTTGTTTCTCTCAGGTTTGTCAAAGATCAGATGGCTGTGGATGTGTGGTATTATTTCTGAGGACTCCGTTCTGTTCCATTGGTCTATATCTCTGTTTTGGTACCAGTACCATGCTGTTTTGGTTACTGTAGCTTTGTAGTATAGTTTGAAGTCAGGTAGTGTGATGCCTCCAGCTTTGTTCTTTTGGCTTAGGATTGTCTTGGCAATGCAGGCTCTTTTTTGGTTCCATATGAACTTTAAAGTAGTTTTTTCCACTTCTGTGAAGAAAGTCATTGGTAGCTTGATGGGGATGGCATTGAATCTATAAATTACCTTGGGCAGTGTGTCTGGCCTTAGTTTTTCTACCTGTGAGATGGATGCAATAACCACCATGACCTCCTCACACTAAGGAAGTACTGAAAAGTACTGAAAAGAGTAAATCCTGGGCCCTGCCACTCCTCTGGCAGAGAACTGAGCAGACAGGCAGAGAGCTGTGGGGCCAAAAAGGGATGGTCAGGCAGCTTCCTGGGAGAGGGCCTGGGCCTTGCAGGGTGGGAGGTAGTGGTCAGGGGCACAGCCTCTGAAGTCAGACAGCCCAGAATGGCTATGCTGTTTTCTAGCTTTGTGAGCTGTGAGGTTATTTAGCCTCTCTGAGTCTCTCAGGATTCAACGAGAAGAGGTATATGAAGTCACCTAACACAGAACTTAGCACAGGGACAGCACTAAACTCTTGGGGTGATATAGGTGTCAGATGATAAGGGAGGCTGTCTCTGAGCAACAATATGACCACGGGACTGCTTTTGTTGTGCCTGAGACAGGAATATGAGGGCAAGGGCAGAGAGGATGGGTTTTCTGGAGTGATGGCGGGGACCAGATCAGCCAGGGCCTGAGTGCTAGGTTGAAGAGCTGGGACAGTCGCCTGAGGGCACTAGGGAGCCACGAACATGATTCAACAATACGTGGTTGGATTTGTGTTTTAGGAAACCACATGACTGCAGTGTGAAAGGTGGACAGACAGGGCAGGCGTGGAGGCACAGAGGCCAGTGAGGAGGCTGGTGCTGTGGACTACAGAAAAATAGGCCTCAGGCTGCAGTGTGGGGACCATGTGGTGCATGTCCGAGGAATTTCACTGGTTGAACTAACAGGACATGGTGAGTGGTGGGCTTCTAGCAGGGTGGAGAAGAGGGAGGTTTTCCAGGCTGTATCAGAGGTTTGAAACCTGGAAAGATGGTGGGGGCCCTTCTCAGAAATAAGAACCACTTGGAGAAAGTGATATTCTCTACTTTAGCCTGTTGAGTCAAGGCATTTTCTAAGGAGGAGGAGATAGGGTGTGCACCTGGGTGCAGCAGGGTGAAAAGGTTGACGTTCTCTCACCTTGTCATAGTCTCTAGTGTAGATTAGCGGGGAGCTACCAGCCCACCGGCCTTGTCAGTCTGAGACCACCGGGCAAGGTGCATTCAGTAAGCAGTGGCCCAGAGGCACTTCCCATGCACACCCCCGCCCTATCCCCAAGTTATTCTTGCAGTGCCCCCATCTCCTCTCCCACATCCCCCCACCCTTGTACTGCACTTCCAGCTTGGGGACCTGGGCTCAGCTGTCACAGGCCCACTCCTCCATCCTAGGGAAATGAAGATGGAAAAAGAAAAACTCAGGAGTTGCATGTTCTATTTCTCCTTTGAGGTATCTGAGGTGCTGGTGGAGGGTGAGACCTGCCCACACAGAGGGTCCCCTCCACCAGGCAACTGTCCCCTCCCTGAAACTCTGTGCTTGGTGTACACAAGGGGCTCCAAGGTGAGACAAAAACCACAGCCAGAATTCGGGAGGGCTGGGCTCTAGTCTTGGTTCTGTCCCTGACTTACTGTGAGGCTTGGGCCTGTTTCCTCCTCTGTGAAACAGGGTTTGGCACAGGAGATTTCACACACACACACACACACACACACACACACTTTAAGTTCTGGGTTACGTGTTCAGAACGTGCAGTTTTGTTATATAGGTATACACGTGCCCTGGTGGTTTGCTGTACCCATCAAATTGTCACCTACATCAGGTATTTCTCCTAATGTTATCCCTCCCCCCAACCCCCCAACCCCAATAGGCCCTGGTGTGTGATGTTCCCGTCCCTGTGTCCATGTGTTCTCATTGTTCAACTCCCACTTATAAGTGAGAACATGCAGTGTTTACTTTTCTGATCTTGTGATAGTTTGCTGAGAATTATGGTTTCCAGCTTCATCCACGTCCCTGCAAAGGACATGAACTCATCCTTTTTTATGGCTGCATAGTATTCCATGGTGTATATGTGGCACAGGAGATTTCTAAATGCAGTTTTAGGCCCTAATGGTCTAGACTCTGTGTGTGTGTGTATGTGTGTGTGTGTGTGTGTGTGCATCCGTATGTGTCCACTGCATGTACACCTGAGTGTGACTCTGCATGCCTTTGTGTATCCATGTGTCTTGGTGTGTCTGTGCCAGTGTGTGTTCAGGTGTGGCATATGTGTGTTTATAACACCTATGGAGGAATGCTTAGAGGTAGGAGTGGGGAGGAAGGGGGTCTCCAGAAAGAGACCTAGCTTGGGCAAAAGTGTTTTGGCAGAAGGATAATACAATGCACCCTGGGCAAAGAGGGTATTGACTTTTCCTGCTATGGGGCCAAAGCACAGAACCAGGACTGAGGGAAGGGACACTGGAGACTTGGAGGCTTGGCTCAGCTGTACAGGACATGGGGGAGACCTTCCTCCAGGCAGGGCCACCACTCTGTGAAAGGTGGCCTGGGGAAAGGGACTGTGAATAACCCATTCCTGGAACACATGAGCTGCGGTTTGGGTGTACAGAGGGCACTCAGACCAGGACATACACCAGGCCACCTCTCTGCCTCCTTCTGGTTAAGGTTACCACAGAGGAGGTGGCCGTGGGGGGGATTGGCCTGGCTGGGTTTCCATGACCCTGAGACCACGCTTTCTCTACCTCCCTCTGTCTGCAGGAGCCCCTTGCGGCAGCAGCACTGCCTGCCCAGAAAAATGCTGGAGGCTAGGCGTGGCCCCAGGCCTGGGGACCTGTTTTTCCTGTTTCCCGCAGAGTTCCCTGCAGCCCAGTCCAGGCGGGTGCATTCACAAGTGAGGAACCCGAGCAGGCGCTAAGCATCCTGACCTGGACAGCAGGGGCTGGTCAGGTACGTGTGTGTGGGGGCGGGTGCACTGGCTGGGAGGTGAGGGCGGGTGCATGTGCTGTTGTGCCTGTGTCTGCCCTGAACTGGCTTAGATCAAGAGGATCCGAAGGCAGGTGCCCTGCTCTGCTCCCTCATCCCAGGCTGTGATGAATTCAGGCTTTGAAGTCAGATAGCTTTGGGTGTCAAGTCTAATTTTTCCAATGCCTGGCAGTGTGACCTTGTACAAATAGCTTAACCTCTATGGCAATATCTACCAAAGGGTGGGGATGGGGGATGACAATGCTGTGTGAAAGCTGCTCAGCCCAGGTCTGGCCCCTACAAAGCAGGGTGGGTGGAGAATCCTAATCAGACTGACCCAGGTTCTGAGCCAGATAAAAACCTGTGGCAGGTCTCAGACAGCCAACCCATCTCCAGAGCGCCCATGTCCAATCCCCTCCCGCTGGCACTTCCCTGACCTGTTCAGAGAAAGGCAGAGTCTCCTGGGCTCCTGTGGCAGTTGAAGGAGAGACAGTCTATGGACATAAGCAGGTTCTAGGTGGGCCAGGACCCCTAGAGGGGCTGGGTTGTCCCCTGGTTACTGAGGGTCAGCAGCTAAGAAACCTTTAAGCATTCTTGTCCTTGAGAGGCCCTCAGAGAAGCAAGTAATTTATAAGTAATTTGATCAAGGTTACTCCACTGGAGATGGGCTGCAAATCCTATTCAGGTACATCCCACAGTGGAAGTGGCTGCAGGAGGGAGGTAGTGAACTCCCTGTTTATAGGAGTGTGCAGAGGCTGCAGAGGGCTTGTGCCTGTGTGTGCCTCCTCTGGGCCCCCATAGCCTCTTGTGCTTGATTCATTCACTCATTCATTCATTCATTCATTCATTCTCTCGTTCCTATAATCCTCCTGTGGTCGGGCCTCCTGCTGGATGATAGGGACAGAGAAAAGCATCAGATGGACCTAGCCTTCAAAGAGCACCTGAAATGTGTTGGGGTACAGGATGGAAGGACAAATTACCAACTGGCTGAGAAACATCCTAAGGGGTGATGGAAAGGAGAGCTTCAGAGATTAGAAGATCCTTTGGAATGTACGATGGAGTGCAGTGTGGGTGGGTTCAGGGAAGGCTTTCCAGTGAGAAAGAACAGAATGAACACAGGCAGGGGAGCCTGGAAGGGTCCTTACAAGGCTTACATCTCCCCTCAAGACTGGGAGTTCCTTGGGGCAGGGCCAGCCAGACCGGGGCGCAACAGGGTTGGTGAGCGTTGGATAGTCAGGTGGAGCCTGGGGCTCCCAGGGGCATCAGTCCCAGGGGCATCAGGATCAGGAGAGGCAGAAGGGAGACTTAAGGGAGGGGGCTGGGAAGTTGGCTGTCCCTCTAAGGCAGGGCTAGGAAAGATGTACTCACAGATTGGTGAGCCAGCCTGCAGAACCAGAGGGCGGGCGGGGTGAGTCTGGCCCAGGGCCATGTGATGGAGTCCCCAGCTGGCTTGGGAGGGTGGGGGCCAGGATGTCTTAAAACAGGTGGAAGGGTCAGCTCCCTTAGTTTAAGGGAGACAGGGAAGTCTCCACCCCTCATTTCAGTGTCAGAGATTCCACCGTTACGGATTAGCAGGAAACTCTTCATGCAGGGTGATGAGATGTTTATGTTGACTGTGAAGGGAGCTCAGGCCTCATCTCTGGGGCAGGAACAGAGCAATGGTGTGAAGGCAAGACTGGGCGTGTGTGTCTAGATCATGGAGGAAGCCCCCTCCCTGTCCAGGTGGGGCAGAGGACCTCCCGGGGACATTTTGGGGCTGCAGTTCTCAAGGCTGGGGGATTTGACTAGTGTCTGATACTTGGGAGGGAAGGAAATGCTTGATGTCACCTGATGTTTTGTGGCAGAGCTAGACTCGAACCTCGGCTTACTGATACCCAGGTGGGGCTCTGTCCTGGGAGGGAATGTGGCCCCTCCATAGCTCCTCAGTCTCGCACAGGGGCCTCTCCTTGCTCCTCCTGCAGCTTCTGTGAGTCAGTGACTCTCAGCTTGCCTTCCAAAGCTCCAGACCTGATGGACCCAGGCTGTGCCCATCCCCACACTTGCCATGGCTGACACTGAATTCCTCTTCCCCACCATTCCTCCATCAGGGAACAGTCTCCAGAGCCTCCCTCCCAAACATCTCTCCCCTCACAGGGCCCCTCCCCTCAGAGGGCCCAAGGCCTTCCCCTTCTTGGGTTTCAGTGTCACTCCCCTGGCCCACTACACTCACCTCCACAGCCTTCAGTCAGGACCTCCAGTCCCACCTCCACTGTGGCCAAAGGTTTCTGGAAAAGGCCACCACTAGCTGAATCTTGGCACTCATAACACCACTGTGTGCCTATTGTGTGCCAGGCTCTATTCTAGACATTTTACACAAATGACTCGACCCTCACAGCAGTCCTGTGGTGGAGATTCTAGTAAGTGTCCCATTTTACAGCTGAGGAAGCAGAAGCAGTCTGGCTCCAGCACCCAGGTTCTTAATCACTGGGTTCTCTGCACTGAGGGATAAAGAGCCGTGAGTTCAACAGGTGGAGATGAGGGCCACGAATGAATTCCAGGTAGAAGGAGCAGCAGCAACTAAGGCTGGGCGGGGAGAGTGTTAGGCACATCCAGGAAACTGCAGGTCACAGGGGTTGGGGCAGGTGAGGTTGGCAGAAGCTCAATTATGAAAACCTCAGGTACCAGACTTGAGGTCTGGGCTTTCTCCTGAGAGAGGGTAGGAGCGGCAGGAGGATTCCAAATAGAGGAATGCTTTATTTGACAAAGGCCACTCTGGATTTTGGTGGGTAGGTGCGTGGGACTGGGCCTGGAGGAGGGAGGCCAGTACAGTGGTTCCAGCAACAAGAGGTAGAGCCTGGAACTAAGTTGGCAGCAGGAACTGTCCTGACCCTGGGTAAGATGGGTCTCAGCCACTTGACCTGCCAGAGCCCCAGCCTCTACCTGTTTCTTCTTAACTTGGCACCACATAAGCCTCACCTGGCCTCGTCGCCCTGGTTTTGCCCTGGCTCCTGGGGAGCCATCCATGTCCATGGCAGGGGGAACAAGGGTGCAGGCCCACTTGCTTCTGAGTGCACATTTGCTGACAATAGGAGACAGAGAAGATCTGGGAGTCTTGGTGGAAGAAGGGAAACTGGCCGGGCACCGTTGCCCACACCTGTAATCCCAGTACTTTGGGAGGCTGAGGTGGGTGGATCGCTTGAGGTCAGGAGTTCGAGACCAGCCTGGGCAACAAGGTGAAACCCCATCTCTACTAAAAAATACAAAAACATTAGCTAGGCATGGTGGCACACACCTGTAATCCCAGCTACTTGGGAGGCTGAGACATGAGAATTGCTTGAACCCAGGAGACAGAGGTTGCAGGAAGCTGAGATCATGCCACTGCATTCCAGCCTGGGCAATGGAGTGAAAATCTGTCTCAAAAAGAAAAAAAACAGAAGAAGGAAAAAAAGAAGGGAAATTGAAGGATCTCTACACCCCCCAGAACCCCTAATCTCAACCTCCTGGGCCTTGAACTGCCTCTGAGAAGCCAGGGCTGGAAAAGTAGCTCAGGGTCTATGGGAGTGGATGTTGCAGGCCCTGCAGAGTCCCCCAGTCCCTCAGGACTCCAGGATCTAAAACGAAGGGAATTAGTCCAGGCACAATGGCTCACACCTATAATCCCAGCACTTTGGGAGACCAAGGCGGGAAGATCACTTGAGGTCAGGAGTTCGAGAGTAGCCTGGCCAACATGATAAAACCCCATCTCTACTAAAAATACAAAAATTAGCCAGGCGTGGTAGCATGTACCTGTAACTCCAGCTACTCGGGAGGCTGAGACAGGAGAATCGCTTGAACCTGGGAGGCAGAGGTTGCAGTGAGCCGAGATCAGGCCATTGTACTCCAGCCTTGGCAAAAAAAGGGGGACTCCATCTAAAAATTAAAAATTAAAAATAAATAAATAAAATAAAAATGAAGGGAATTATATGGCCCCAGATTCTCAGGATGAAGAGGACTCACATCTCATCTGCCCTTTCCATTCTCCCAGACATACCCCGACACAGGCACAATCCCTTCTGCATCCTCTGCTAGAGAGTCACTTGCATACTCCCATAAACTGGGAGTTCACTACCACCGCCCCACAGCCACTTCCAGGGACTGGACCTGGACAGGAATTGCAACCCATCCCCAGTGGCAAGACCTTGACCAAATAACTTACATGATCTGTGTCTTAGCTTCTTGATTGGAGAACTGGGGATGGTGATTGGCCCCCAGAACACATCGTAAGGATAAAGTGAAGTAACTTTTTTTTTTTTTTCTGAGACAGAGTCTTGCTGTGTCACCCAGGCTGGAGTACAGTGGAGTGATTCTGGCTCACTGCAACCTCCGCCTCATGGACCCAGGTGATCCACCCACCTCAGCCTCCCGAGTAGCTGGGACTACAGGCGCCTGCCACCACACCTGGCTAATTTTGTGTCTGTATATTTTTAGTAGAGACAGGGTTTCTCCATGGTGGCCAGGCTGGTCTTGAACTCCTGGCTTCAAGTGATCTGCCCGCCTCAGCCTCCCAAAGTGCTGGGATTACAGGTGTAAGCCACCACACCTGGCCTAAGTGAATAACTTTTATAAAGCAGGCTTAGTAGTAGGGTTTGAAAAATGTTAGCTCTTCCTTCCCCTTCACACTGCTAGAAAGTGTTTCTTTGTGTTTTTCTCAAACTTGCCCACCCAGGACTCCTGCTATGATTTCCAACCTGCCTCCTGGGACGTTAGGCATGTCTTTGTCTTCCAGGCCGGGATGTCTGTCCCCTACCTCCCAGCTGCGAGAGAGCTCTTAACTGGTCACTTGGGTAGGGGTGAGGAGGAGAGGGAGGGGACAAGCTGCTCCCTAGGCACTCACTGTCTGTTGGATGGTCAGTCCCCATGGGTGTGTTATATGCTCAGTGGGGACAAGGTTGGGGGGGATACTGATGGTATGCAAAGAGAGACTGGATGGCATAGAAGAAGCCGCATTTACCACACAGAAGAAGACCCTTTGACCCCCTATCCCCATCTCCACCCCAGATTTCCCTAGACTCTTTGGGGTGGGGGTTACTTCAGGGGGATTCCCTGGTAGCCTCACAGGCTCAGGGGCTATTGATAGAGACAGAAATTGCCAGAATAGAGGAAGATGAAAAAGTGAAGGAATAACTGAAGAGGGAGATCCTTGGAAATACTTCCTCAAATACCAGAACACTAGGCGTGCGCCCAGAGCCTCCCAGAGAGTGGGAAAGCGAGCTGGAGAGAACTCTGCAATGCCTGCGGGGGGCTGTTGGATGCCCACTGGCCAGAAAGGCCTCTGCAGGCAGTAGGCAATGGGTGTGAAGCAGGGTCAGCCAGCCTCAAAGGCCCTTCCCATGAACTCAAAATTACCTGCTCTGGCACCCCCAGATCCTCAGATTCTAGGGCTCAGAATCCTAGATCTAAAACTCTGATCCTGAGGTTCTAGAGAGGGGTAAGAAAACTATCCCCCCGCCCCCCGCCCTCCCCTCTCCCAGAGATGGGATCTTGCTATATCACCCAGGCTGGAGTGCAGTGGTATGGTCACATCTCACTGCAGCCTCAACCTCCTGGGCTCCAATGATCCTCCCACCTCAGCCTGCCAAGTAGCTGGGACTATAGGTGCGTGCCAGCATGCCTGGCTAATTTTTAAAACAAATTTTGTAGAGATGGGGTCTCACTTTGTTGCCTAGGCTGGGCTTAAGCACCTGGTTTCTGCCTTGGCCTCCCGAGTAGCTACGGTTATAGGCATGAGCCCCTGCACCCAGCTTGAGCTAACTTTTTTTAAAGGTCAGATAGTGAATATTTTAGACTTCACAGGCCATATGGTCTTTATCACAACTACTCAACTCTTTGTAAACAGATGGGTACGGTTGTGTTCCAATAAAGCTGAATTTACAAAAGCAGACCGGATCTGGCTTTTGTACTATAGTTTGTCTACCCCTGTTCTCAAGTTTGACAATTGTGTGATCCTGATATTCATGGATCTCATGCATTCTCAAGGTTCCAAAGCTTGGAGGTTCCAGGTCCAGATCCAAGTCAGATGGCAACGAAAG
Source organism: Trachypithecus francoisi (assembly GCF_009764315.1). Classification (NCBI taxonomy): domain Eukaryota; kingdom Metazoa; phylum Chordata; class Mammalia; order Primates; family Cercopithecidae; genus Trachypithecus; species Trachypithecus francoisi. Next base: position 64,021,681 of record NW_022681473.1, read on the forward strand.
CCCTGGTCAGGCGGCTGTGTCAGGTCCCCTAGGGGCGCTCCAGCCACAACTCTGATGGCATCACCCCTCCTTTCCCTGCAGGGCGATGGCGGCAGACCTGGGCCCCTGGAATGGCACCATCAATGGCACCTGGGATGGGGATGAGCTGGGCTACAGGTGCCGCTTCAACGAGGACTTCAAGTACGTGCTGCTGCCTGTGTCCTACAGCGTGGTGTGCGTGCTTGGGCTGTGTCTGAACGCCGTGGCGCTCTACATCTTCTTGTGCCGCCTCAAGACCTGGAATGCGTCCACCACATACATGTTCCACCTGGCTGTGTCTGATGCACTGTATGCAGCCTCCCTGCCGCTGCTGGTCTATTACTACGCCCGCGGCGACCACTGGCCCTTCAGCACCGTGCTCTGCAAGCTGGTGCGCTTCCTCTTCTACACCAATCTTTACTGCAGCATCCTCTTCCTCACCTGCATCAGCGTGCACCGGTGTCTGGGCGTCTTACGCCCTCTGCGCTCCCTGCGCTGGGGCCGGGCCCGCTACGCTCGCCGGGTGGCCGGGGCCGTGTGGGTGTTGGTGCTGGCCTGCCAGGCCCCTGTGCTCTACTTTGTAACCACCAGCGCACGTGGGGGCCGCGTGACCTGCCACGACACATCGGCGCCCGATCTCTTCAGCCGCTTTGTGGCCTACAGCTCAGTCATGCTGGGCCTGCTCTTCGCGGTGCCCTTTGCCATCATCCTTGTCTGTTACATGCTCATGGCTCGGCGGTTGCTAAAGCCGGCCTACGGGACCTCGGGCGGCCTGCCTAGGGCCAAGCGCAAGTCCGTGCGCACCATCGCCTTAGTGCTGGCTGTCTTCGCCCTCTGCTTCCTGCCCTTCCATGTCACCCGCACCCTCTACTACTCCTTCCGCTCCCTGGACCTCAGCTGCCACACCCTCAATGCCATCAACATGGCCTACAAGGTCACCCGGCCGCTGGCCAGTGCTAACAGTTGCCTTGACCCCGTGCTCTACTTCCTTGCTGGGCAGAGGCTCGTACGTTTTGCCCGAGATGCCAAGCCACCCACTGACCCCAGCCCTGCCACCCCGGCCCGCCGCAGGCTGGGCCTGCGTAGATCCGACAGAACTGACATGCAGAGGATAGAAGATGTGTTGGGCAGCAGTGAGGACTCTAGGCGGACAGAGTCCACGCCGGCTGGTAGCGAGAACACTAAAGACATTAGGCTGTAGGAGCAGAACACTTCGGCTTGGGCAGGTTTATATTGGGAAGCTGCAGGGGACCAGGACTTGTGCAGATTGTACGGTCTCCCCAGATATGGACCATCAGTGACTCATGCTGGATGACCAAGGAAGCCATGACCCCATGCTCGGTCATTTGACAGGGGCTCAGGATGTTCGCTCTGTGGTCCAGAATCAACTGTTCCCATAACCCCTAGTCACCGTTTGTGTGTATGAATTGGGGGAATTAAGTTTCAAGAAAGGCGAGAGTTAAGGTCAGTGACACCCCTGGCCTGACTCTCATGCAAGTAGCTGGCTGTACTGCCAAGGTACCTAAGTTGGAGTCCAACCTAATCAAGTCAAATGGAGAAACAGGCCCAGAGAGGAAGGTGGCTTACCAAGGTCACATACCAGAGTCTGTAGCTGAGCTACCTGGGGTGGCAGCCAAGTCACAGATTGGCCAGAAAACCCTGGTAAGTAATGAGGGCTGAGTTTGCACAGTGGTCTGGAATGGACTGGGTGCCACGGTGGACTCAGCTCTGAGGAGTACCCCCAGCCCAAGAGATGAACATCTGGGGACTAATGTCATAGACCCATCTGGAGGCTCCCATGGGCTAGGAGCCAATGTGAGGCTGTAACTTATACTAAAGGTTGTGTTGCCTGCTGAGCTGTGCCTTATTGTGTGCTTGGGGGATGAGGATATGGTGGGGAAGCTTTCACCAGCCACACAAGGGTCCTTTCTCCAACCCATTCCCTTCTGCCACCTGCCTTCTCACTAGCTGTCTCAGGAGTAGTCTCCTTTCAGGGATCCTCTCTCTAGACCCCAGGTCATTCCCCACTTTAAAGCCAGTTGGCTTCTGTGCCTGACTGTGCTGAGCACAGAGAGAAGTCAGGTGCAGTCCCAGTCCTTGAGATTTCCCAGTTTAGGTGATGGCCAGTCATGTGCTGGTAAATGTTAAACCATTTAACTGGAGCTCTGATTTAACTGGGAACCCCTTCTTTATAGAACTGCCCAGTTACATGATGCAAAAACTCTTATGGCCGAATTCAAACTATAAACATGATGTCAGCTTCCTTGTAAAATTCCTGAAAATTTAACAATTGGTTCTTGGAAGCAGGTACAAGTCACTCTAGCACACCACTGGATAATGCCAAGTGGATGGGGCTGTGAGCCAGGGGGTCAGGGAAGGGTTCCTGGAGTGGGAGACTCCTGAGCTGTAGCTTCTGAGAAAAGCAGCTCACCAGAAGAAAATCCACATGCAGGATGCATCCCAGGCAAAGACATGGGGCAAGAGGGCAGGGTGGGCAGGAGCCATAAGCAGGCTGGACAGCTGGCTCCAGGCTCAAGGCAGGGTTGGGCTGGGTCACAAGGAGGCCAAGTTAGGGCTCCCTCCTTGCCCTGACCCTAAGTCTTCTTTTGCATTGTGGGTAAATATGAAAGAGACTCACTCCTCCTGTCCATCCTCTGCCTTCTGGGAAAATCCCAGAATGGCAGGGTGTTGCTCAGGCTGGGTCAGGACTTAGCATGGGGGAGATGGGTTTCACCTATGATAGGTTCTGGGTCTAGCCAGGACCACTCGGGGCTGATGTGTGGAGCTCAGCTGGACAGAGCCCTGCCCTAGCCTTTGGAGAGGGACACGGCAAAGCTGACAGGCCTCATTCTTGATCTCAAGGACAGGGACTCACTCCTCTCCCTCTGGGAGAGCCCTCGCTCTGTGGACCCACTCTGCCTGCCTCCTCTGACTTCTCCACCCTTCCCACTCTGCCACAGACTATGACCCAAATGATTGCACTGTGCCACGTGGGTGACCTGCTCAGAACAGTGCGAGCTATTCACCTCTCACATTCTAGGTTCTATACTTTTGTTAATGTAGCCGATGTCCTTCTGAGCTTTTTTTTTCTTTTCTTTTTGAGACGAAGTCTTTTTCTGTCACCCAGGCTGGAAGTGCTTGGCTCACTGCAACTCTCTGCCTCCCGGGTTCAAGCAATTCTCCTGCCTCAGCTTCCCAAGTAGTTGGGATTACAGGTATGCGCCACCACACCCAGCTAATTTTTGTATTTTTAATAGAGGCAGGGTTTCGCCATGTTGGCCTCAAACTCCTGTCTTCAAGTGATCCACCTGCCTCAGCCTCCCAAAGTGCTGGGATTACAGGTATGAACCACCGCACCCGGCCCCTCTTGAGCTTTCTTAATGATTGCCTGTTACAAACCACCCTTCAGCCTTTCCTGCAGGCCTGAGCCACTCCATAAGAACACAGGAGGGGCTTATTCACCATCTAATCCTGTGGCAGGCACAGGTCGGGGTGGATACTGGAGACCCCGGGCGAACCAGGGACAGGCCCAGAGCCCCACCTCTGGAACCCAGTTGAACTGCATGGCCCCTTGGTATGCACGTCCTACCTTGTTGCTCAGTGCCCAGGCCACTCGCCTTGTGGGTGAGGTTCCTGCCCTGATGCCTCATGCTATTTTCAGCCCAAGTAAGACCATCATTTTCCACTCCTGGCCCCAGACCATTGTCCAGCAGTGACGTGGGGGGACCTGCCTGCCCTCAAAATATCTCCTATTACCCTCCAGTACTCCCTGCCCCCTTCACAGCTCCCTAAGCTGACATCACTTCCTGGGCTGTTGACTCATGAAGGCCACTATGAAAGGGCACGTGCCCAGCTCTTCCTGCCCAGGGTGACTGGGATGGAGCCATAGAGCTGAGGCCAGGGACAGGGCAGGGATGGGAGGAAGGGGAGGGTAGAGAGCTGAGTGTCAGGGAGTAAACATCTGATGTGCCTGCAGCAGCTGTCCTCAATGAACTGCACGACATCAGGGCAGGGTCCCTGGCACACAGTGGTCTCTGCCCTGGGTGACAGGTGTTCCAGGGCCCAGGAGGGATGGGAGAACCCCAGGTGATATCCCCACTTTCACCCCCTGAGGCTAGAAGAGGCCCTAAACAGCATGTTATCCACACATGGTTGCTCCAGGTCAAGCCACCAAAGCTACCTCTCTGCCACCCTTGTCATGGCAGATTTGGGCTGCTCTCTTTAGAATCAGGCACATGGGGGAGGGAAGCCGTGTATTGACCCATGTTCCATGCACCCTGCAGGACCCTCTCATCTCTGTTATATGGTGGATGCTTCACAGAAACCCTGTGAAGTAGACGTTATGATCCCATTTAGCAGATGAGGAAACAGAAGGGCGTGAGAAGTGAGGATTTGCTCCAGGTTATCCAGGCCATCAGAGTGAGTCAGAGTGAGTCCAGGGTCACCTGATGGCCAGAATCATGCCCTTTCTAGTGCCCCACGATGCTCACAACCCCGCAGGGCAGAAGGTTCTCTAAGTGGCCCCTCGCATGATTCAAGATGACAGAGGCGGTGTAGCAAGGATGTGAGAACACAGATGCTCCACCCAGACCACCTCAGTGTCAATATTGTCCCCACTTTCCTTGCTGGGGTCTCTTGGGCAAGTCACCTAATCTTGCAGTACCTCAGTTTTCCCATTTCTAAGTGAGATGCTCCCTTCCACGCAGGGCACTGTGGGACTTCCGCACATTATTACACACAAAGTCCTCCTCACAGTGCCCGGTGTGTGCTCAGCATTTATATGCCTGGCACCAGGCCAGGGGGCTATGGAGGCAAACCAGCTGGGCCCTGCCCTCATGGAGTTGACATCACTTAGTAAGTAACCACTCTGGGATACATGTTTTGAAGGAGAGGACAGTGTCCCTGGCCAGTGAGCAATAGTGGGCCATACGTCTCCAGGGACCCCCTCCGTGGGATGTGGGAGGAGGGAAGCAGGTCTGTCCTGGGGGAATGTGTGGGGCCACCTCTGCCCTGCCTGGCAGTGGGTGGATTTCAGGACCATGGGCCTGTGCTGTTTACAGAACCTTGTCCAGGTGCCCAGCTGTGGGAGGGTAGCATGGAGCGGAGGAAGAAGGCCCCCCTAATAGCAAGCTTCAGGACCTTGCCACTTCAGGCTAGAGAGCTCCTACCCTCCCACAGCAGCAGGGTGGCCATTTCTCCCTGACTGGGGTATCCACCATGGTGCTCTGCAGCCACCCCTCACTTCACAAAGAGTCCAGAGATCTAGGAGCAGAGGACTGGTCTGGAGCTGGGCAAGGGCAGGCAGCAAATGGTGAGTTTTTGCTGTGTGACCTGAGGCCACTTGCCTGCCTTCTCTGAACTGCACTCTGGGGCCTGGAGACCTGTTCCCCTGTTCCAGTTTCCCCACCTCAGTGAAGACACAAGCAACAGCTACCTCCCAGGCATTTCCAAGACCCTCCAGGCCCCCGGTTCTGAGGACTAGGGTGGGGGCAGTGTTTCTCCCCAGCATCAAGTGACCAGAGAAGTGAAGTGACCCCACTGCCACCACACAGAGCCACACAGTGCCATGTCTGGAGCTCCTGCCTCCTGCAAGGTGGAGGGTGAGGCTTGGCCAGGAGTGACCAGTCTACAGGGTGAGGGGTGTGCTTGTGGGGGTGAAGGGTTGGGGTGAGAACTGAGCCCGAGTCAAACTCATCTTCCTCTGCCCTAATATACTGTGCAACTTTGGGGAGTCACTGCCCCTCTCTGGGCCTCATTTTCCCCATCTTCGATAGGACTTGGCTCTGCCTGGCCACTCCTCCTCCAGTGGGGGAATTCCTGGGCTTGCCTCTGTGTTGGCTCCAGCTCAGGTGTCAGTCTCAGCCCTGTCCCAGCCAGAAACAATGGGCCAGGCAGGGCCAGTCACCCCCTGTCCTTGGGGGCTCCACCCACAGCCCTGGACTATTTTCAGCCCTTGCAGATGGAGTCAGAAAAGGATTTTCCACTCCCAGCACAATGACTGCCCTGGACAATTGTCCAGCAGTGACGTGGGGGGACCCGCCCGCCCCAAAATATCTCCTGCCCCTAGTTTCCAAGCCTCTCTGCCCTGCTCCTCACCTCCTGGCCCTGCTCCTTACCTCCTGGCCCTGCTCCTCACCTCCTGGCCCTGCTCCTTACCTCCCCACCCTGATGTCATTTCCTGGGGCTGTTAACTCCTGAAGGCCATTGTGAGACATCTCGTGAGACTCCTAGGAGACACAACCAGTTGGAATCAGTTTTCCCTCCTGGCAGGGACCCTAGGGATTGTTTGGCTGCTTAGTGGGACTGGTGGCCCAGAGAGGGCTGTGCCTTACGCAGTCACACAGCAGTCAGTATGCAGCCTAGACATAAGCCCAGGGCTCTTTGACTGCTCCCGCTGCCTCAGCCAAATTCATTAGCTCCAGTCTGTGCCTCCTGGAACTGAGAGCTCGCCACTGAGCTTCCTGGGATGGGCACCTGGGGCCCGAATAGTGTGGGTGGAGAGGTGCAGCTCAGGCTCTGACCTTGGAGTAAGCCCAGTACATGGGCCTGACCTTAAAACCTTTGTCCCCATTGAGTCCCATTTTTACCAAATGTGGCTGTTAGAAACTGAATGTTTGTGTCCCCTACCCCGCAAATTCTTATGTTGAAATCCCAGCTGCCAAGGTGATGGTATTAGAAGGTGGGGCCTTTGGGAGGTAACCAGGTCCTAAGGGTGCAGCCCTCATGAATGAGTTTAGTGCCCTTACAGAAGGGACCCCAGAGAGCTCCTCACCCTCTTTCCACCATGTGAGGATATAATGAGAAGCTGGCAGTCTGCAGCCTGGAAGAGGTCCCTTACCAGATCCCAACCATGCTGGCACCCCAATCTCAGACTTCCAGTCTTCAGAATGGTGAGAAATAAATGTCTCTTGTTTCTAATCCACCCAGTCTGTGGCATTTTGTTATAGCCGCCCACACTGACTGTCACTGAACTCAGGGTGACGAAGCAGCAGCTCTGGGGCAAAGGGGAGGATGGGGATCACAGGGCAGCTGATGCAGGAGCGGAGTTCTGGCCCAGTTCAGTCATCACCAACTCTAGGACTGCAAGTTCAATTTCTTCATCTGGAAAATTGAACTGGTAATACCGATACCTCTTTTCCCAGTTTACTAGACAGCAACAATGCAGTGAGGCATAAACACCCAACTGTTTGATTTTCCTCCCACCCATGCTGCCTGCTCGGTGACATGTGATTTTCCTTTCCCATCCATAAACTGCGCATTTGGCAAGCTCCAAACTTTTGAGTCACTTTTGGGTAACAAAGTCAGGTTTAAAATTTCCATCGCCTGCTTAATGGAACGCTCACCTGTCCTCTTCCCCTGTGCTGTGAGGACCCTCCTCACTCCTCTTCTGGGTCCCTCTCTCCTCTAGGTGTTGGGGCAGGCTGGGGAGGAAAGGGACCAATGTGTCTTTCCTGGTGATGCTATAGTCCTCTCTTGTTGACTTGCTTCCTGGGCCATCAGTGCCCCCTGCACAGAACTCTCCAAACATCAGTCCACACCTTTGTAAAAATAGTCTCTCCACTAAGCTATCCCAAAATGACCTGATTGGAGTGTGCAGCGACTTTCCTGCTGGGACTCTGACTGATACCCTGGTCTCCCTGAGTGATTTTCCTGCACACCCTGCTGGGGGTGTAGAAACCTGTCCCCCTCCCACCGCACACCCCACACTTGGCTGAGATCTCACAGCTGCAAAGAAGTCTTTGAATCCATGGACCCCAGGGTTCAGCGTGTAGAGTGAGGCTGGGGTGTGTAGACAGCTGGGGTAAGGAACCCTGAGAACGTGTCTTACCCCAGTTATTTCCAGGTTTCTTTAGAAAGCGGGCTATTTTACCCCATGTGTCCTCAGATTTATGTCCTGGAAACAAATTCCAAATCAGCAGCCACATGAAAAGTCCCCTCCTCTCCGCTGTGGAATGAAACTGTTAGACAAGCCTTTGTGATCAAAGCAATTGTAAAATGTAGGGGAGGAAATTAAAAGCCTGCCACCGTAGTCCACACAGTGCGTGCTGTCTCTGTGTGTTTGCATGTGTGTTTACGTGTGTGTTGAGTGATCACATCCGTTCAAGGCAGGATAGTGAGGGGCAAGGGGCAGTCCTGGCAGGTACCAAGTGGACACTCGGAGACAGAAGGGCTGCAGGTGGGCAGCCAGGCCACAGGTGGGCAATGAGGGGCTGCCAGGAGTCAGACTAAAAGCCGGAGGTGAAAGTGTAATGGCAGGAAGAGATGGGAATGGAGAGAGGGTCCAGCTGCCAGCTCTGTGGCGCCCCCCTCCTTCCCTCCCTCCCACTCTGACTTCCTTTCCCTCCCCACTCCCCGTCACCCTCCTCTTTTGCTCCCTGTCCCCAGAATCCTTGGGAGCAGAGGGAGGCAGACAGGGACAGTCCACTCTGCTCTGCCCTGGATGTTTAGTCTATGGAGGGCCCCAGGTTGGTTGGTGCTGCTCTGCTTCCCCCTGGTGGCCAGAGCCGGCAGCAGTGCCAGGAAACGGGAGCTGGGATCCAGACCTTCGCCTATCGCGCGATAGGAAAATGATCCGGCTGCAGCCAGGCTGTTGACTGTGAGGGTCCGGGACGGGGAGAGCTGAAAATTGAAACAGAGAACACAATTTGCATACAGTGACTTGCCAACATGCCCTGACTTGCCAACAAGGTGACGGTGCCTGACCCAAACCATGATGTCCGTCTCCTGCACCCCCAGCCAGGGGTAGAGATCATTCCCTGCCGAGCAATCCCTTTTCCTGTGGAAGACCACTCTTCACAGGGCCCTGGGCCTCCCCAGCTCAGCCTCAGGGACACAGCACATCTGCCCAAGGCAGCCATGGAAGGGCATGGGAGGGTATAACCATGCCCTTTCCAAAGACTGGGCACCCCTAACTCCCTCTTCTACCCCACTCCAGTAACCCCACCCTCACCAGAGACCCCTGCCCTCTGAATGCCCCTAGAAGTCCTTGTCTTCTCACAGGACAGCCTCCAAAACTGCACTCCATGCCCTGGAGAAGTGTGACTAGCACAGCCGGTTCTCCCAGGAACTCCATCTGGGAAGAAGTTGGGGTTCATCCACCACACCCGAGATGCCTGTAATTTGGATCCCACCGGCATGCCTGTAGGTAAGATGTGTCTGACTCCTGTGGAAGTCATGTGGAAGGGGAAGCCTGAGTTCGGGGTCCTTGGGTGGATCCAGAAGCAGAGGTAAGATGGGAAGCCTCAGCCAGCCTCCTAAGCTGTCCTCTCAGATCTCTGCACACCTCTCACCCACAAGCTTTTACTCCACATAAACCCAGATGCCCTCATTCACAGCACAAAAAGCACACAAACCCTGAAGTCAGAGGGACTTGCGTTTGAGTCCCAGCTCTGCCACTCATCAATCAGGCGACCTTGGGTATCTGTTTTCTCATCATAAACAAAGGGGGTAACCAGCCAGGCATGGCAGCTTACACCTGTAATCCCAGCACTTTGGGAGATTGAGGTGGGTAGATCATTTGAGCTCAGGAGTTTGATACCAGCCTGGCCAACATGGTGAAACCCCGTCTCTACTAAAATACAAAAATTAGCCGGCAATGGTGGCATGTGCCTGTAATCCCAGCTACCCAGGAGGCTGAGGCAGGAGAATTCCTTGAATCTGGGAGGTGGGAGGTGGAGGTTGTAGTGAGCCGAGATTGCGCCACTGCACTGCAGCCTAGGCAACAGATCAAGACTCCGTCTCAAATTAAAAAAAAAAAAGAAGGTGGTAATAATCATACTCACGTCATAGTTTATTTGTGCTGTTTCTCCTTGCTAGGATGAAAGTTCTCAAAGGCAGGGATCTCTGTTTTGGTCACTGCTTTATCCTCCGTACCCATCAGTGCCTGGCACATTCCTTTCCTTTGCAAAGGAAATAAATTAATTATTTTACAAATTTCACAATGGCGCTTTGAGGCAGGAACCTTATTATCATCCACTCATTCATTCATTTATTCAACAAATATTTAGTAAGTACCTACTATGTGCCAGGTACTGCTCTGTGTACTGCCCATAAATCATCAGTGAATAAAAAAGAGAAAGACAGCCAGGCGTGGTGGTTCATGCCTGTAATCCTAGCACTTTGGGAGACCAAGGCAGGCAGATTGCCTGAACTCAGGAGTTTAAGACCAGCCCGGGCAACACGGTGAAACCTCATCTCTACTAAAATACAGAAGAAATTAGCCAGGCTTGGCGGCATGCGCCTGTAGTCCCAGCCACTCAGGAGGCTGAGGCAGAAGAATTGTTTGAACCCAGGAGGTGGAGGTTGCAGTGAGCTGAGATGGCTTCATTGCACTCCAGTCTGAGCAACACAGCGAGACTGTCTCAGAAAAAAAAAAAAAAAAAAAAGACAAAGATGCTGCCCTTGAGCTTACATTCTAGTAGGGGAGAGAGATAATAAGCAATGGACACAACGGAATGTAAATTATATGGTGTGTTAAAAGGTGACAAGCTCTGTAGGAGGAAAAAAACAACAGGAAGAGGGATTGTAAGGGCAGGGAGGTTGCATTTTTAAATAGGGTGGTTGAGTGAAAAGGGGGCATTTGAGCAAATACTTGAAGGAGGTGTGGGAGTTAGCCAAATGGAAAAGAGCTCCCAGAAAGAGGGACCAGTAAGTGCAAAGCCCTAAGGCCTGTGGCTGGGGTGGAGTGGGTCTGGAGGAGAGAAGAGGGGAGGAAAGGGGGCCAGAGGTAGGGGGAGATCTGGTAGGACATTGAATGAGAAGGGAAGCCATGCAAGGTCTGAGAAGGAGACAGAATCTGACTTACATTTTAGAAGGATCGGGCTGTCTGCTGTGCTGAGAATAGACCACAATGGGGCAAGATCAGAAGCAGTGACAACAGGGAAGAGCTGTTGCAGAAATCCAGGTGAGGGCTCAGTCTGAGGACTGGGACCAGGCGATAGCCATGGAGGTGGGGAGAAGTGGACCAATGTCAGACGTATTCTGAAGGAAGAGTGAACAGGATTCCTTATGGACTGGATGGGAGGATGCGGTAAAAGAAGAGGAGGTGCAGAGGATGCCTACAATGTTCTGTGGACAGTGACCCTGAGATCTAGAGAAGATGTAGTATGGGGCCACACAGCTAGTCAGTGGGTGGGGGTGGAGGAGAGGAGGATGGGACCGGGGTGGCGGGAAGGTCCCCAGGTCTAGGACAGTATCTGGGAGAGGATAGAGCAGAGTAGGGGGAAGGACTCTGCTACAGTTGGTCACAAACCAGCCCCAGGGCAATTGAGCATTGATTTATCAATGGCTTCTTCCTCTTCCCTTGAATTCCCCTATGATGGCCTTTTAATTGGGTCCATTTGTTCCGAGACCATGGGCTGAGCTGAGCAGACACCAGATGATATGCCTATTATTAAATAGATTAGGAAATGGCCCTACATTTTGAGCTGCCAGAAAAACCAGAACGGCTGAACAGTGTCCCTGAGGAGTAACGCGTGTATTGTGGAATACTGGATGTATTGCAGAATCCCTTCCAGGCACCTTGCCTTTCCCATGCCTCTCTGCATCTACAGAGTCCTTCTGACTTCCTTGCTCACCTGGAATGTGTCTCCTCCTCCTCCAAGACTCACTTCAAATCCCCTCCTCGGTGAAGGAGCTGAAGGAGTGCGCTAATCACCAACCCTCCACTCAGCCTGCCTGAGCTCTGGCCACAGAGAACTCACACATCTGCCTGGCAAGAGATCCAACTCGAATTGGAGGGTCTGCCCTAGGGGACACTGTCCAAGTCAGGGTTGTCCAGGGAACAGGATTACCCAAAGAACATTTAAATAACAATTCCACTTCATTAAAAAAATAAAGAATAAAAGATGGAGACCCATTTCCTGAGCTAGAGTCAGAAACGGTGGCTGAGAGGCAGGAGAGAAGAGGAGTGAATGTAAATTGTGTGTGATGGAAATGAGTGGCAATTTAAATTCGACTGGAGAGAAAGAAAACTTTCATGTTGGTATCAAACTTAGATGATTTTTAAAAATTGGTTTCTTCCGTTTTAGACATTATATACTGGTCTCCTCTTGTGAAATGAGGCTTTAGTTCTCTTCCTTCTCTCATCCTCCCATTGCAATTTTTGATTAAATATTCAGTGCTTCTATTTTTATGATGTCAAAAGTATTGCTCACAGTGACATCTTAGGGCATTCTATGTTTCTATTTTCTTTCTTACATAACTTTTTTTTCCCTGGAATTAATAACTGCCTCACTGTACATTCCTAAGAAGAACATATTCTAAGGACACAGAGAAATAACTCTAAAGAAATCCAAAGCGGTCTTTGTAATCATACTGTAAGTACAGTTAACCCTGAACATCGAGGGCTTGAACTGCATGGGATGCAGATTTTCTTCTGCCTCTGCCACCCCAGAGATAGCAAGACCAACCCCCACCTTCCACCTTTTCCTCAGCCTACTCAATGTGAAGATGAGAGGGATGAAGAACTTTATGGTCACCCACCTCCACTTAACGAGCAGTAAATATATTTTCTCTTCCTTATGTTTTCTTAATAACATTTTCTTTTCTCTAGCTTAATTTATTGTAAGAATACAGTATATGATGCATGCAACATACAAAATGTGTTAATCAACTATTTATATTTTCGGTAAGGCTTTGGTCAACAGTAGAACACCGGTAGTTAAGTTTTGGGGGAGTCAAAAGTTATATGTGGATTTTCAACTGTGTAAGGGGTTGACATCCCTGACCCCTGCATTGTTCAAGGGTCGACTTTAATACTATTGATGGTGTTAGTTTGAAACTATTACATACAGTAGGATATAATGAAAATGTAATTATGTGAATGTCACTGGAAACCAAAATTTTCAACATAAGAGAAAAGAGATACAAATATAAAATCAAAGAAAAAAAACTACTATCAGTATAGTCTTGGATTTGGAAACAACTGTATAAAGTCATGATGCTTTTTTCTCTTTAAAAAGTATGTTCTATTTCTAACTTCTAAAAAGGTCTGGAAACGATAACTAGCCCAGTGATGCTGAGCACCTCTACTACCTGTTTCAAAGGCTCTAAATGTATTTCCTATTAAAAGGAACAAGGGCTTCTTGGAGAAATGGCTGATTCTGGGTTTGTGACAGGAAACGCGTAAGATGGTTTCAGAACATTTTGTCATACAAAAAGCAAGTTGTCAGCACTACTCATGTTGTGTTTAAAGGACATGAAAACCAACTTGAGGACTGTGCTGCATGAAGATGGGGTATTTTAAGTACCAAAAAGAAGAATGCCTACTATGGATTGAAACATACAACTCTGAAACTCATGTTTCAATCTATGAGTTTATAATGACACTAAGAGCAAACGAACAAGCAAACATGTAGGTTTGTTTTGCAGGTTGGTAGCTTATCAATGTATTATTCTGAAAGGCAGGTTAAAAGGAAAAGAATCTGTCTTTCCTATACAAACTGTATTTCAGAGTAACCAAATAGACACTGAGGAAAAATTCTTCTCTATTGAACTCCAGCCAATAAATGAAGAAGGTATCACAGAATTAAATATCATCATTTTGCCTGCCCTAATCAATTAATGCCTGTAGGCCTGGGGTGTCCAACATGGTAGCCACTACCCACAAGTGCCTACTGAACATTTGAAATGTGGCTTATCTGAATTGATATGTGGTATAAGTGTAAAATACACACTGGATTTTTAATACAGAAGAGAAAGATTGTAAAATATCTTGATTTTATATAATATTTTTGATATAACAGATAAAATAAAATATATTACTAAATTAATCTCATTATTTCTGATTACCTTTTTAATGTGCTTACTTGAAAATTAAAAAATATGCCTGTGCTTTGCTTTCTACTTCTATAGGCAAGTCTGGCCCAATGGCTGCTAGTCTGATAACACCAGAACCCACTGGCCAATGTTAACATCACAAGAAAGAGACAGAACTAGACATTATGTCTTGCTTTATAGAGTACAAAGAAGTACACACCACCTCCTGTGAAGAATTCATAGGTGAACCTGAATTTGATCAAACCTCTAGAGCTAACTACTAGTTTTCAGAAAATACAGGGGACTGAGGAAGTTGAGATAGCAATAGGTGATGCAATTAACCAAATCCAGAATTTGAGAACTTTTATAGGATACATGACTAAGTTTCTTTAATAAATGACAAAAAAAAGAAGTGTGGGGGAGGAGTAGACATCAGAATGGAGGTCAAAGCCAAGGTTCCATCTCTTCTCCCTGCTACAGAGATACGAGGCCCCAACTCCCTAAATACTCAGAAGCCACCTCAGAGGAAACAGGGAGAAAATCTGAAACAGAAGAGAGACTGGACAACATTTTTCTCCAGCCCTCTGTGGGGCAGGCACTCATGAGAATCAACAGATCTGTTATAGGCGACAAAGGAGCTGTGTTTTCTTGGGGTATATGTTCCCAAAAGGGGTACCTGCTGGAAATGACTCCTCTGGGCCTGCATTTATTCTTGCTGGGTTGACAAGTTGTCTCCATGGTGGGGAACCTGGCCTTGATTGCTCTAATTGGCTGAAGTTCTATATCTTCCCACCCCCATGCTCTGTTTTCTTTCACCCACTCCTTCCCAGATCTCTATTGTCCTTCTGTTTGCACACCCAGAATGCTTATGACTTTTGTATCAAAGAAAAACATCTATGTCAGGTGCAAGACTCAGCTGTTTTTCTTTTTCTTTTAAACATTTTTTTTTTTTAAAGACAAGGTCTTGTTCTGTCACCCAGGCTGTAGTGCAGTGACACAATCATAGCTCACTGCGACCTTGAACTCCTGGCTCAAGCGATCCTCCCACCTCAGCCTCCCAAGTAGGTATGATGATAGGACACCACGTGACACCACACCTGGGTAATTTTTAAAATTTTTGTAGACATGAGGTCTTGCTATGTTGTCCAGGCGTCTTGATCTTCTGGACTCAAGCGATCCTCCCACCTCAGCCTCCCAAAGTGCTGGGATTACAGGCGTGAGCCATCACACACGGCCTCAGCAGCTTTTCTTTCTCTTTATTGTCCTTTCTAAATACCACGTGTTGATGTTCATAGCCTGCGGTTGCTTTGTGGCCACCTATAATCCATCATTGTATGAGGTCACCATGTCTCCTCAGGTGAGAGAGAGAGAGAGAGACTGGATTTGCTGGAACCGCTCCTACACTGGGCACATACTTAGGCTGACCTTCTGTAGTATTGATGTCATCAACCATCATCTTGTGACAGCCTCTTGGTTCTCTAAGTTTCTCGTACCAGCACCTGTGCCAATGAAGCAGTGGTTTTCACTGTGGTGGGTATTAATAGCACAGTATCCAGTCTTCACTTCTCTTACTTTCATCTTTCATTTAATTTGCTCAAGGCAAACTAAAACCTTTCAGCACCTGCAGCTTTCACATCAATGCTATTTATGTTTTCTTTGAGTCAGTAGCATTCATGTATCTCAAACATTTTTCTCCAGGGTCTATGAACCAGTAGACATGGCTTTCTGTTTTCTATTACAACTTGAGATCTGTGTTGAACTCCCTGTTTAAAGCCTGAGGAACAAGAAGAACGCTGGTTAAAAATCTAGGAAAGTGGTGATAATGTAGGAAGATCTATAATGGTTAATTTTATGTGGCAACCTGACCAGGCTAACGAATGCCCAGATGGCTGGTAAAACATTGTTCTGAGTGTGTCTGTGAGAATGCTTCTCAAAGAAATTAGCATGTGAGTAGGTGAACTGAGTAAATCAGATGGCCCTCCCCAAGGTGGGTAGTCATCATCCAACCCATTGAGGATGTGAATTAAACAAAAGGTGGAGAAAGGACAAATTCACTTTCTCTTTCTCACTCTTTTTTTTTTTTTTTTTGAGACGGAGTCTCGCTGTCACCCAGGCTGGAGTGCGGTGGTGCAATCTTGGCTCATTGCTGCAACCTCTGCCTCCTAGGCACAAGCAATTCTCCCACTTTGGCCTCCCAAATAGTTAGGATTATAGGCATGGGCCACCACCCTTGGCTAATTTTTGTATTTTTTTGTAGAGACAGGGTCTCGCCACGTTACCCAGGCTGGTCTTGAACTCCTGGGTTCTTGAACTCCTGGGTTCCAGCAGTCTGCCTGCCTTGGCCTCCCAAAGTGTTGGAATTATAGGCATGAGCCACTGCACCCTGTTTTTTTTTTTCATTTTAGAGACAGGGTCTTGCTCTGTTGCCCAGAGCGATCATAGCTCACTGCATAGCTCACTGCAGCCTCAAACTCCTGGGTTCAAGCAATCCTCCCACCCCAGTCCCTTAAGTAGTTAGGACTACAGGTGTGCACAACCACACCTGACTAATTTAAAAACTTTTTTTAATAGAAACAAGGTCTCGCTTTGTTGCCCAGGCTGGTCTCAAACTCCTGGACTGCAGTGACCGTCCCACCTAGGTCTCCCAAAATGTTGGGATTACAGGTATGAGCCACTGCACTCAGCCTGCTCTCTTTTTCAGAGGGAACATCCACCTTCTCCTGCCCTTGGAAATCGGTGTTCTGGTCCTTGGGCCTTCAGACTTGGCCTAAATGACACCAACAGCTTTCCTGGTTTTCCAATTTACAGACAGACAGTAGATCATGAGACTTCTCCAATTCCATAATCATGTGAGCCAGTTCCTTAAATAAATAAATAAATGTCATTAGTTCCTATACTTCCTTCAAATGTAAATATGTATATTATATATTATATAATATAATAAATATATAAATATATTTTAAAATATATAATGTATAAATATATAATATAATATATCAGTATAATATATTTTTATATATATATATAATTGGTTCTGTTTCTCTGGAGAGCCCTGACTAATACAAGATCCCCATTTTTTTTTTTTTTTGGTATTTTTTCACGACAAGATTTTGTTTCTAACTATATTTATCCTTTAGATGGAAGAATGTTCAGTCTCTCTTCAAATAGGCTCTTTTTACAGGTTCATTCCTTGCTTTCTCACCTCCTGAACATCTTGCAGACAGCTTTTACTATGTTGTTGCTCATACAAGGGACCTAGACACTTTTCATTATAGTTTGGGACCCCTCTGTCTCCTGCTGTTTTCCAAATCCTAGGCATACACCACAAGTCCATAAGTTGCCTGGAGAAAAGTTGGGCGCCAGAGTCTGCTTACCTAAACCCAGAAGTGCCAAGTCCTATGGAAGAGGTCTCTTTCTTGTCAGTTTTATTTCTGCAAGAGGCAGCAGGATTCCGATGAAGTGCTTCCCTTCCAACCTGTGACAGCTCCAGGTGGACTTCAGACTTGGCCTAAATGACACGAAATCACCTCAATCTTGTCCTTTTGTATTATTAACCTTACTGCCTTTGCTTTTGTTCTTCTGGCCTCTCTTGTCCCCTTCTGAGAGTGACAAAACCTAAGAGCATCTGCCAGCCACATCCTCAAGTGGTGACAGGTGGAAGTGTTTCCAACCAAACCAAGCTCCCTGGTGAGTAAGCACATTTGTGGCCCTCTCCACAAGACAGAAAGAAGTCAGGGCTTTTCCCTTTGAGATAAGTGTTACATTCCCTTATTCTAAAATACTGGGGGAAAAAAGTAATCGTGAACTGCAATGAACAATTCTGCTGTTTCTCTTTTTTTTCTTTTTTTTTTTTGGAGACGGAGTCTCGCTCTGTCGCCCAGGCTGGAGTGCAGTGGCCAGATCTCAGCTCACTGCAAGCTCCGCCTCCCGGGTTTATGCCATTCTCCTGCCTCAGTCTCCCGAGTAGCTGGGACTATAGGCACCCACCACCTCGTCCAGCTAGTTTTTTGTATTTTTTAGTAGAGACGGGGTTTCACCGTGTTAGCCAGGATGGTCTCGATCTCCTGATCTCATGATCCGCCCATCTCGGCCTCCCAAAGTGCTGGGATTACAGGCTTGAGCCACCGCTCCCGGCCTGTTTCTTTTTTAATTTAAAGTTTTATTTTTAATTGACAAATAATAATTGTATATACTTATGGGGCACAATGTGATATATTTTTTATATTGGTTTTTGTTTGTTTGAAACAGGGTCTCACTCTCTCATCCAGGCTGGAGTGCAGGGACATGAAGGCTCACTGCAGCCTCGACTTCCTGGGCTCAGGTGATGCTCCTAGCTCAGCCTCCCAAGTAGCTGGGACCACAGGTGTGTGCCATTATGCCTGGATGGATGGATGGATAGATAGATAGATAGATAGATAGATAGATAGATAGATAGACAGACAGACAGATAGATAGATAATTAGGGATGGGGCCTTGTCATGTGCCCAGGCAGGTCTTAAACCCCTGGGCTCAAGCGATACTCCCCTCACCCCCACCACAAGATACTGGGATTTCAAGCATGAGCCACCATGTCTGGCTCGGTGTGGTGTTTTAATATATGTGTACATTGTGGAATGTCTGCTGTTTCTTATATGATAATTTTTAATGAAGTTCATCACTAATCTGTTAGTATTTTTCTAGTCTACAAATTGCCAGAAGCCCAAAGTGAGTATCACATATGTCACTACAATTAATCATTAGATAATGAAGAGAACACATGGCAGTGCCACCATTTTGGCACCATTAATGCCGAAAGCAGCATGGATGCGGGATGATCAGAGGAGAACTGGACATGTGCCTCTGTTAGAGTGGAACACAATTGGTGATACAAGTTATGCACAACGTTATTTAAAATGGCATCAAATATTCTGAAAACAGCAACATTTAGTTCTTATTGTGAATTTTGTCACTTATTGAAAACCACTGCGCATAAAACTGGATAAACAATCTATCTGCATTTTAATTTTACAATGAGGTTAGCATAGAAAAATAAACTGAATATCGACAGTAATAAACTGTACTCCTAGAAAGGCTGTGTGGGCCTACTAAAAGGTTGTCTCACCAATAAAACCATAAGCATCTTTTAGGACAAATGTGGTTTCCTATACTTCCTTCAATTCTCCAGTGCTTCTCCCCTTAACTTATGAGGCAGGCATATGGGGAATTCAAGAACTACAGGGAGTTCCGCTGAATTAAAATATCTGGTTCTGCCGGGAGGTGGAGGTTGCAGTGAGCCAAGATTGTGCCACTGCACTCCATCCTGGGTAACAGTGAGACTCCATCTCAACAACAACAACAACAACAATCTCACTCTGTTATTTAAAGAAAACACTTCAACAGTTAGAAATTTTTATTGTTTGTGCCAGGTACTGTACTGAGAGTTTTACATACACTATTCCAGTTAAAACTCAATCCACTTGGGAGGACAGAATTATTATCCCCATTGTACAGGTGACCAGAGCTCTGAGAGGGGAAGGAACTTGGCTTGGCCACACAGCTATCAGTGGAAGAGCCAGAATCCAGCCCAGGCCTGTCCCTGCCCAGGGTGTGCTTGAACCCCTGCATCAGCCCAGGGGTCTTCCTGGATGGACTCTGCTCCTGTCGTCGGGCTCCCAGGCTCCATCCAGGACCAGCTCCTTTACTTACAGACTGGGGAGACTTAGGCAAGACCACTGACCTCTCTGAGCCTCACCTTCCCCCTCTGAAAAATTGAAATAATCAGCTGTCCCTAATAAGGCTTAATTAAGCAGGTTATCATCTTTTTTTTTTTTTTTTTTTTTTTGAGACAGGGTCTCTGTCACCCAGGCTGGATTGTATTGGCACAATCACGGCTCACTGCAGCCTTGACCTCCCAGGCTCAAGTGATCCTCCCACCTCGGCTTCCTGAGTAGCTGGGACTACAGACATGTGCCACCATGCCCAGCTAATTTTTGTATTTTTTTTGTAGAGATAGGTTTTCGCCATGTTGCCCAGGCTAAAGAAAGTTAATGTCTAAATTTATGCAAAACTACTTAGAAAACAGTAAATCCCTGTATCAATCTTTGTTGATAAAAACATTCAATTTTTCTCATCATTGGAACACTATCACACCTTAGCATCTGGGGCATCTTTACTAAATGGGACATCTTGATTTTTAAAAGTGATCTGTTCCTTTTTAATTTAATTTTCAAATAAATAATGTATTCACTTGGTTCAAACAAACAAATGAAAAAAGGTAAACAGTGAAATATCTGCCTGTTATTGGCCCTAATAAGTAACCCAGTCACTGGTTGTTTCTTTATGTTTTCAGATAACTATATGCATATACAAATCCTAAAACTATTATGTTTTTTTCTTCCTTTATACACAAAAGTTTGCATACTATATACGCATTTCTGCACCTAGCTTTCTTCTGAAAATTCTTTGGTAAATTTATTTTTATTTTATTTTATTTACTTTTTATTTTATTCTTTCTTTTTTTTTTTTTTTTGAGATGGAATCTACCTCTGTCTCCCAGGCGGGAGTGCAGTGGCATGATCTCTCCCGGGTTCAAGCAATTTTTCTGCCTTAGCCTCCCAAGTAGCTGGGACTATAGGCGTGTGCCACCACACCCGGCTACTTTTTGTTTGTTTGTTTTTGATTCGAAGTCTTGCTCTTATTGCCCAGGCTGGAGTGCAGCAGTGTGATCTCGGCTCACCACAACCTCCACTTCCTGAGTTCAGGTGATTCTCATGCCTCAGCCTCCTGAGTGGCTGGGACTACAGGCATGCGCCACCATGCCCAGCTAATTTTTGTATACTTTTTTTTTTTTTTTTGAGATGGAGTCTCGCTCTGTCGCCCAGACTGGAGTGCAGTGACCGGATCTTGGTTCACTGCAAGCTCCGCCTCCTGAGTTTACGCCATTCTCCTGCCTCAGCCTCCAGAGTACCTGGGACTACAGGCGCCGGCCACCTCACCCGGCTAGTTTTTTTGTGTTTTTTAGTAGAGACGGGGTTTCACTGTGTTAGCCAGGATGGTCTCGATCTCCTGACCTCGTGATCCACCCGTCTCGGCCTCCCAAAGTGCTGGGATTACAGGCTTGAGCCACTGCGCCCGGCCTTTTGTATACTTTTTAGTGGAGACGAGGTTTCACTATGTTGGCCAGGCTGGTCTTGAACTCCTGACCTTGTGATCCGCCTACCTTGGCCTCCAAAGTGCTGGGATTACAGTCATGAGCCACTGTGCCTGGCTATTTTATTCTATTTTTTTAGGGACAGGGTCCCACTATGTTGCCCAGGCTGCTCTTGAACTCCTGGGCTCAAGCTATCCTCCTGCCTTGGCCTCTCCAAGTGCTGGAATTACAGACATGAGCCACCATGCCTGGCCCTGAAGTTTTCTTAAAGGTCTTTCTACATAAAAACTCCCTTGTTCTGTTTTAACAACCACGATTTATTTAACCAGTTCCTTATGAATAGACAGGTCACTTCCAATATTTCAGTATTGATTTGTTGATTTATTTATTTATTTATTTATTTATTATACTTTAAGTTCTAGGGTACATGTGCATAACGTGCAGGTTTGTTACATATGTATACTTGTGCCACGTTGGTGTGCTGCACCCATCAACTCATCAGCACCCATCAATTCATCATTTATATCAAGTATAACTCCCAATGCAATCCCTCCCCGCTCCCCCTTCCCCATGATAGGCCCCAGTGTGTGATGTTCCCCTTCCCGAGTCCAAGTGATCTCATTGTTCAGTTCCCACCTATGAGTGAGAACATGTGGTGTTTGGTTTTCTCTTCTTGTGATAGTTTGCTAAGAATGATGGTTTCCAGCTGCATCCATGTCCCTACAAAGGACGCAAACTCATCCTTTTTTATGGCTGCATAGTATTCCATGGTGTATATGTGCCACATTTTCTTAATCTAGTCTGTCACAGATGGACATTTGGGTTGATTCCAAGTCTTTGCTATTGTGAATAGTGGCGCAATAAACATACGTGTGCATGTGTCTTTGTAGTAGAATAATTTATAATCCTTTGGGTATATACCCAGTAATGGGATGGCTGGGTCATATGGTACATCTAGTTCTAGATCCTTGAGGAATTGCCATACTGTTTTCCATAATGGTTGAACTAGTTTACAATCCCACCAACAGTGTAAAAGTGTTCCTATTTCTCCACATCCTCTCCGACACCTGTTGTTTCCTGACTTTTTAATGATTGCCGTTCTAAATGGTGTGAGATGGTATCTCATTGTGGTTTTGATTTGCATTTCTCTGATGGCGAGTGATGACGAGCATTTTTTCATGTGTCTGTTGGCTGTATGCATGTCTTCTTTTGAGAAATGTCTGTTCATATCCTTTGCCCACTTTTTGATGGGGTTGTTTGTTTTTTTCTTGTATATTTGTTTGAGTTCTTTGTAGATTCTGGATATTAGCCCTTTGTCAGATGCGTAGATTGCAAAAATTTTCTCCCATTCTGTAGGCTGCCTGTTCACTCTGATGGTAGTTTCTTTTGCTGTGCAGAAGCTCTTTAGTTTAATTAGATCCCATTTGTCAATTTTGGCTTTTGCTGCCGTTGCTTTTGGTGTTTTAGACATGAAGTCCTTGCCCATGCCTATGTCCTGAATGGTACTACCTAGGTTTTCTTCTAGGGTTTTTATGGTATTAGGTCTAACATTTAAGTCTCTAATCCATCTTGAATTAATCTTCGTATAAGGAGTAAGGAAAGGATCCAGTTTCAGCTTTCTACTTATGGCTAGCCAATTTTCCAGCACCATTTATTAAATAGGGAATCCTTTCCCCATTTCTGTTTTTCTCAGGTTTGTCAAAGATCAGATGGTTGTAGATGTGTGGTATTATTTCTGAGGACTCTGTTCTGTTCCATTGGTCTATATCTCTGTTTTGGTACCAGTACCATGCTGTTTTGGTTACTGTAGCCTTGTAGTATAGTTTGAAGTCAGGTAGCGTGACGCCTCCAGCTTTGTCCTTTTGACTTAGGATTGTCTTGGCAATGCGGGCTCTTTTTTGGTTCCATATGAACTTTAAAGCAGTTTTTTCCAATTCTGTGAAGAAATTCATTGGTAGCTTGATGGGGATGGCATTGAATCTATAAATCACCTTGGGCAGTATGGCCATTTTCACGATATTGATTCTTCCTATCCATGAGCATGGTATGTTCTTCCATTGTTTGTGTCCTCTTTGATTTCACTGAGCAGTGGTTTGTAGTTCTCCTTGAAGAGGTCCTTTACATCCCTTGTAAGTTGGATTCCTAGGTATTTGATTCTCTTTGAAGCAATTGTGAATGGAAGTTCATTCATGATTTGGCTCTCTGTTTGTCTGTTACTGGTGTATAAGAATGCTTGTGATTTTTGCACATTAATTTGTATCCTGAGACTTTGCTGAAGTTGCTTATCAGCTTAAGGAGATTTTGGGCTGAGACAATGGGGTTTTCTAAATATACAGTCATGTCATCTGCAAACAGGGACAATTTGACTTCTTCTTTTCCTAACTGAATACCCTTGATTTCTTTCTCTTGCCTGATTGCCCTAGCCAGAACTTCCACACTATGTTGAATAGGAGTGGTGAGAGAGGGCATCCCTGTCTTGTGCCAGTTTTCAAAGGGAATTTTTCCAGTTTTTGCCCATTCAGTATGATATTAGCTGTGGGTTGTCATAAATAGCTCTTATTATTTTGAGGTACGTTCCATCAATACCGAATTTATTGAGCGTTTTAGCATGAGGGGCTGTTGAATTTTGTCAAAAGCCTTTTCTGCATCTATTGAGATAATCATGTGGTCTTGTCTTTGGTTCTGTTTATATGCTGGATTACATTTATTGATTTGCGAATGTTGAACCAGCCTTGCATCCCAGGGATGAAGCCCACTTGATCATGGTGGATAAGCTTTTGGATGTGCTGCTGAATCCGGTTTGCCAGTATTTTATTGAGGATTTTTGCATCGATGTTCATCAGGGATATTGGTCTAAAATTCTCTTCTTTTGTTGTGTCTCTGCCAGGCTTTGGTATCAGGATGATGTTGGCCTCATAAAATGAGTTAGGGAGGATTCCCTCTTTTTCTATTGATTGGAATAGTTTCAGAAGGAATGGTACCAGCTCCTCCTTGTACCTCTGGTAGAATTCAGCTGTGAATCCATCTGGTCCTGGACTTTTTTTGGTTGGTAGGCTATTAATTATTGCCTCAATTTCAGAGCCTGCTATTGGTCTATTCAGGGATTCAACTTCTTCCTGGTTTAGTCTTGGGAGAATGTAAGTGTCCAGGAAATTATCCATTTCTTCTAGATTTTCTAGTTGATTTGCATAGAGGTGTTATAGTATTCTCTGACGGTAGTTTGTATTTCTGTGGGGTCGGTGGTGATATCCCCTTTATCATTTTTTATTGCGTCTATTTGATTCCTCTCTCTTTTCTTCTTATTAGTCTTGCTAGCGGTCTGTCAATTTTGTTGATCTTTTCAAAAAACCAACTCCTGGATTCATTGATTTTTTGGAGAGTTTTTTGTGTCTCTATCTCCTTCAGTTCTGCTGTGATCTTAGTTATTTCTTGCCTTCTGCTAGCTTTTGAATGTGTTTGCTCTTGCCTCTCTAGTTCTTTTAATTGTGATGTTAGAGTGTCAATTTTAGATCTTTCTTGCTTTCTCTTGTGGGCATTTAGTGCTATAAATTTCCCTCTACACACTGCTTTAAATGTGTCCCAGAGATTCTGGTATGTTGTATCTTTGTTCTCATTGGTTTCAAAGAATGTCTTTATTTCTGCTTTCATTTCGTTATGTACCCAGTAGTCTTTCAGGAGCAGGTTGTTCAGTTTCCATGTAGTTGAGCGGTTTTGGTTGAGTTTCTTAGTCCTGAGTTCTAGTTTGATTGCACTGTGATCTGAGAGACAGTTTGTTATAATTTCTGTTCTTTTACATTTGCTGAGGAGTGCTTTACTTCCAATTATGTGGTCAATTTTGGAATAAGTGCGATGTGGTGCTGAGAAGAATGTATATTCTGTTGATTTGGGGTGGAGAGTTCTATAGATGTCTATTAGGTCCGCTTGGTGCAGAGATGAGTTCAATTCCTGGATATCCTTGTTAACTTTCTGTCTCGTTGATCTGTCCAATGTTGACAGTGGAGTGTTCAAGTCTCCCATTATTATTGTATGGGAGTCTAAGTCTCTTTGTAAGTCTCTAAGGACTTGCTTTATGAATCTGGGTGCTCCTGTATTGGGTGCATATATATTTAGGATAGTTAGCTCTTCCTGTTGAATTGATCCCTTTACCATTATGTAATGGCCTTCTTTGTCTCTTTTGATCTTTGATGGTTTAAAGGCTGTTTTATCAGAGACTAGGATTGCAACCCCTGCTTTTTTTTGTTCTCCATTTGCTTGGTAGATCTTCCTCCATCCCTTTATTTGAGCCTATGTATGTCTCTGCATGTGAGATGGGTCTCCTGAATACAGCAGACTGATGGGTCTTGACTCTTTATCCAGTTTGCCAGTCTGTGTCTTTTAATTGGAGCATTTAGTCCATTAACATTTAAGGTTAATATTGTTATGTGTGCACTTGATCCTGCCATTATGATATTAACTGGTTATTTTGCTCGTTAGTTGATGCAGTTTCTTCCTAGCCTCGATGGTCTTTACATTTTGGCATGTTTTTGCAATGGCTGGTACTGGTTGTTCCTTTCCATGTTTAGGGCTTCCTTCAGGGTCTCTTGTAAGGCAGGCCTGGTGGTGACAAAATCTCTAAGCATTTGCTTATCTGTAAAGGATTTTATTTCTCCTTCACTGATGAAACTTAGTTTGGCTGGATATGAAATTCTGGGTTTAAAATTCTTTTCTTTAAGAACGTTGAATATTGGCCCCCACTCTCTTCTGGCTTGTAGAGTTTCTGCCGAGAGATCTGCTGTTAGTCTGATGGGCTTCCCTTTGTGGGTAACCGACCTTTCTCTCTGGCTGCCCTTAAGATTTTTTCCTTCATTTCAACTTTGGTGAATCTGGCAATTATGTGTCTTGGAGTTGCTCTTCTGGAGGAGTATCTTTGTGGCATTCTCTGTATTCCTGAATTTGAATGTTGGCCTGCCCTACTAGGTTGGGGAAGTTCTCCTGGATGATATCCTGAAGAGTGTTTTCCAACTTGGTTCCATTTTCCCCCTCACTTTCAGGCACCCCAATCAGACGTAGATTTGGTCTTTTTACATAATCCCATACTTCTTGCAGGCTTTGTTCATTTCTTTTTCTTCTTTTTTCTTTTGGTTTTCTCTTCTCGCTTCATTTCATTCATTTGATCCTCAATCGCTGATACTCTTTCTTCCAGTTGATCGAGTCGGTTACTGAAGCTTGTGCATTTGTCACATATTTCTCGTGTCATGGTTTTCATCTCTGTCATTTCGTTTATGACCTTCTCTGCATTAATTAATCTAGCTGTCAATTCTTCCACTCTTTTTTCAAGATTTTTAGTTTCTTTGCTCTGGGTATGTAGTTCCTCCTTTAGCTCTGAGAAGTTTGATCGACTGAAGCCTTCTCTCATCTCGTCAAAGTCGTTCTCTGACCAGCTTTGATCCGTTGCTGGCGATGGGCTGCGCTCCTTTGCAGGGGGAGATGTGCTCTTATTTTTTGAATTTCCAGCTTTTCTGTCCTGCTTTTTCCCCATCTTTGTGGTTTTATCTGTCTCTGGTCTTTGATGATGGTGACGTACTGATGGGGTTTTGGTATAGGTATCCTTCCTGTTTGATAGTTTTCCTTCTGACAGTCAGGACCCTCAGCTGTAGGTCTGTTGGAGATTGGTTGAGGTCCACTCCAGACCCTGTTTGCCTGGGTATTAGCAGCAGAGGTTGCAGAAGATAGAATATTGCTGAACAGCGAGTGTACCTGTCTGATTCTTACTTTGGAAGCTTCCTCTCAGGGGTGTACTCCACCCTGTGAGGTGTGGGGTGTCAGACTGCCCCTAGTGGGGGATGTCTCCCAGTTAGGCTACTCAGGGGTCAGGGACCCACTGAGCAGGCAGTCTGTCCGTTCTCAGATCTCAACCTCCGTGTTGGGAGATCCACTGCTCTCTTCAAAGCTGTCAGACAGAGTCGTTTGCATCTGCAGAGGTTCTGCTGCTTTTTTGTTGTTTTTTAGCTGTGCCCTGTCCCCAGAGGTGGAGTCTACAGAGACAGGCAGGTTTCCTTGAGCTGCTGTGAGCTCCACCCAGTTCAAGCTTCCCAGCGGCTTTGTTTACCTACTTAAGCCTCAGCAATGGCGGGCGCCCCTCCCCCAGCCTCGCTGCTGCCTTGTGGTTAGATTGCAGACTGCTGTGTTAGCAATGAGGGAGGCTCCGTGGGCGTGGGACCCTCCCGGCCAGGTGTGGGGTATATTCTCCTGGTGTGCCCGTTTGCTTAAAGCGCAGTATTGGGGTGGGAGTTACCCAATTTTCCAGGTGTTGTGTGTCTCAGTTCCCCTGGCTAGGAAAAGGGATTCCCTTCCCCCTTGTGCTTCCCAGGTGAGGCGATGCCTCGCCCTGCTTCAGCTCTCACTGGTCGGGCTGCAGCAGCTGACCAGCACCAATTGTCCGACACTCCCTAGTGAGATGACCCCAGTACCTCAGTTGAAAATGCAGAAATCACCGGTCTTCTGTGTGGCTCGCGCTGGGAGTTGGAGACTGGAGCTGTTCCTATTTGGCCATCTTGCTCCGCCCCCGATTTGTTGATTTCTTAAAGAGCTGAAATAAATGAAAACACTAACTTTTTCTTCATTGTGAAGTTTAAACTATTTACTAAACAATAATGTCTGCTTGAATCTCAGATTCAGTAAATCTGTTTTTAAAAGGACAAGGATCTGTTGGTATCAAGTGAAAGAATTGCCCCACTCCCAAGGGTTAACTCACATTGACTTGGCATTCTATTCTATTCTATTCGATTCTATTTTGAAATGGAGTTTCACTCTTGTTGCCCAGGCTAGAGTGCAATAGCGGGATCTCAGCTCACTGCAGCCTCCGCTTCCTGATTTCAAGCGATTCTGCAGCCTCAGCCTCCCCAGTAGCTGGGATTACAGGCACCTGCCACCATGCCTGGCTAATTTTTTTGTGTGTGTTTTCAATAGAGATGGGGTTTCGCTATGTTGGCCAGGCTGTTCTTGAACTCCTGACCTCGTGATCCGCCCGCCTCGGCCTCCCAAAGTGCTGCGATTACATGCACTCACCACCACGCTCGGCCTGACTTGGCTTTTTGTTCCATGTGTTGATTTCATCACCCTCTCAGTGTCCCTGCAGTCCCAAGGACAGCAGGCAGTGTTGCAGAGGTCACAGGGCTCCACAGGTAGTGTGAGCAGCAGATGTCTGTGGACTATCACCTCCTCTGACATAGGCACTATGCTCTTTTTAATGCCACCAGAAAGTATGTTAACATTTATAGCCAGGCATGGTGGCTCACACCTGTAATCCCAGCACCTTGGGAAGCTGAAGGAGGTGGATCACAAGGTCAGGAGTTCAAGACCTGCCTGGCCAACATGGTGAAACACCGTCCCTACTAAAAATACAAAAAATTAGCCAGGCGTGGTGGAACGCTCCTGTAATCCCAGCTGCTCGGGAGGCTGAGGCAGGAGAATTGCTTGAACCCAGGAAGCGGAGGTTGCAGTGAGCCAAGATTGTGCAGTTGCACTCCAGCCTGGGGGACAGAGAAAGACTCCGTTTTGAAAATAAATAAACAAACAAACATTTGTACCAGGAGCAGCTCTGGTGGGCGTGGGTCTGGTAGGAGGGAGCTAAATGGAGTGTCCCATCAATGTGCTTAGAGGCAAGAGAGGAATCCAGAGCCCTGACTAAGAGCTGCCAGGGCAGGATTCCTGGGTCATGAATTTGTGAATTAACACTTGGTTGGGCAGCTGGAATGTGGTGGGAATGCAAAAGAGGCAAGTTCCAGGAAGTGGTTCTCCTGTTCAGAGCAAGGGCTAGCCATGACTGGTGGACTGACAGGGCAAAGGGGAGTCATGTGGGAGCTCCTGGACCTCAGGGAGGAGGCCGGGGTCCTAGGGCTATGGCTGGGGCTAAAAGAGCAGCCCCAGGCCTGAGAGGAGGCCACAGGCACACCAAGGCCAGGGGCTGACAGGGGCAGGGGGATATCTCAGAAGTTGTTGGAAATGCCAGATATGGCTCATCCAGTGCCAGATCTTGCTGGGAACCTGACAGCTGCTAAGGCTTCTGAGGCCATGGCTGAGGCTGGGAGGGAGCAGAACAGGAGGAAGCAAATTAGCTCCCGGACACAGTTTAACTAAGGACTCTTGACCTTTCCTGGGGCCAGTGGGGATGGGGACTGGCTCCCAGGCCCAGCTCTGAGCCTGTGGCCTCTCTCCCTCTTCCAGGCCCATCTTCCCTTGGCCTCAGTGACACGGCACTGACCTGCTCCTCCTTGTACTGCTCTGGCTGCCCCCCTGCAGTTCCATTCCTGGGCATCTCTTCCCTCCCTTAACTGATGGCTCCATCTTAAAGAGAGTAAAAGTGACCTCACCCACCCTACTGCCTAGAGGCCCAAACACGAAGCTCCTGGGCAACAGGATTTGGTTTTATTAAAGAGCTGCCAAGTTCCTCTGCCTTGAAGTGAGTATGGGGATCAGGTGGCCTGGCTAAGCTGATCAGAGGGAGCATTTCCAGAGGTAAGAGTACAGTCTCCATGGAAACAGGGCTGTGTATACCCAGGAGGACCCAGGGACAGCGGGAGGACCAGTGAGAAAGGCGGAGTGCTGAGGAGAGGACACTGGGGTGCAGGCAGGGCCACCAGGTTGAAACCCACTCCCACTTTCCCAACTCCTACAGAGATTCCCTCCTCCACCCAGCTTGGAGAACCAGAGCTCAGCCTACAGGGAGCAGATAGGGCTCCTTTCGTCCTGCAGCAGATATTGTGCCTCCTATACCCCTCCTGGGCCTCAGGAAGGGAGCTAGGGTTCCCAGGGCTATGGTTGGGGCTGAAAGAGCAGCCCTAGCCCTGAGAGAGGTGGCCACAGGGACACCAAGGCTGGGGGCTGCCTGCGCCGCTTAGCACTCTCATCCCCACACCTCTGCAGTTTCTCACTGTGGGACCCTGGGTTGCTGCCCTGGGGTTTCCTCTGGCCTTTGGAGCACATTTGGCCAGAAGTGCCAGAAAGTTTGAGGATCAGCCTTTAACCGATGACAGCTAGAGTTGGTGACCAAATGCTCCAGCTTTCTTGCCTTTTGGGTGGGACCTCCCTGTGGCAGGTTCTGCGCAGTCTCCCACAGGTTACCCACAGCACCAACCCACAGTTATGACCTGCTCAGCAGCCACCATGGCTTGCTTCTTTTCCCTGGATCACCTCTGAAATAAATGATTTGTACTTAAATGTTTGCCTCAGGATCAGCTTCTGGAGGAACCCAAACTGAAAATCCCCTCTCTCTCCCTCATATTCACATCCAATCTGCCTGATTCTGCTGATTCTACCTCCTTAAAAAGCCCTCAAGGCCAGGTGTGGTGGCTCACACCTGTAATGCCACCATTCTGGGAAGCCGAGGTGGAAGGATCATTTGAGCCCAGCAGTTCAAGACCAGGCTGGGCAACATGGTGAAAGCCTATCTTAAAAAAAATTGTCAGGCATAGTGGCATGCATCTGTAGTCCCAGCTACTTCTCGGGAGGCTGAGGTGGGAGGATCACCAGAGCCTGGGAGGCAGAGGTTGCAGTAAGCAGAGATTGTGACACTGTACTCCAGCCTGGGCGACAGAGCCAGACCCCATCTCAAAAAAAAAAGAAAAAGTTCTCAAATCCACCTTCCAATCATCTCCCATATATCACTCCTCCTCCATCCCCACTGCCCTGGCCACCTGCCTGGACTACTGGCCCAGCTTCCTCACTGACCCACTGCCTTTACACAGCAGCCAGCACAAGTTAGCTTTGTAAAACACAACTCTGGGCATCTCCCTGGCTCCCACCCCTCTTAAACCCTTCCATGGTTCCCATTGCCCTCAGGATAAACCAAGCTTCCCAGCCTGGCATCAAGACCCTGAAAGGACTGGTCCTTGCCCTCTCTACAGCTCTCTTATCCCACGCCCCTCTTCCACTGGACTCTCCAGTAGGACTGAACTTCTTGAGGTTCTCAGAGTTGGCCATGTTCAACCCCATCTCCTGGTCTTCACAAGCTATCCCCTCTTGTAAACAGGAACATCTTCCTCTTACTTTACCCAAACAACTCTAGTTGTTCTTGAACACAGCCTAAGACACAACTTGTGCCTTAACCAGCCCTGTTCTCCCTACTCTCTGGCTGGGCTGGGGCCCCTCAGAGCTCCTATGTGTCTTCATGTCTCTCTGGCCCAATGCCCACCAGGTTCTGGTCTATTTTCCTCCACACTGGGCATTTCTGAAGGACACTAGCCATGAACAACTCATCTTGTTTCTTCCTGGAGCCTAGGCATATAGCAGGTGTCAGAGAATAAACGAGTGATGATGATGACTTTAAATCTCCAAAGAATTATGCCCTGGAAAAACTCCTTGGCTGGTGGAGGAGAGGTGTGAAGAAAAACAATACCAGGCCAGAGCGATTAGGGTGTTACAAAGGCCAACACTCAGAGCCCAGAGGAGGCCTCCGCCCTGACTGGTGGGGAGGGGACCAGAGAAGGCTTTGGAGGGGAGGTGCCTCCTCCGTGTGCTGGCCCTGCCCATCCTCTTCGTCTTTGCAGAGTGTGCTAGGGAGTTGGGGAGTCAGGAGGGAAATAGAAAGTAGCATAGATCCCACACAATCTCACCCCTTCCTTTTCTCAAAGGTGACCTCTACCCTGGTTGTCATTCTTACATATGCCTTTGTATGGTTTCTACATTATTGTATTATTTTGCATGTTTTAAAACTTTATGTGCATAGTCTCATACTGTGTGTATCCTATATATTTTCTTTTTTGGTCACATTATGCTTGTGTGATTTTAGCCTTCTTGATGTGTGTTGCTAAAGTTTATTTTTTGTCTGCTGTACAATATTCCATCTAGGAATATACAGTCACTTTTACTGCTAGAATATAATTCATTCCTGTAATACCAGCACTTTGGGAGGCCAAGGCAGGCAGATCACGAGGCCAAGAGATCAAGAACATCCTGGTCAACATGGTGAAACCTCATCTCTACTAAAAATATAAAAATTAACTGGGCATGGTGGCATGTGCCTGTAGTCCCAGCTACTTGGGAGGCTGAGGCAGGAGAATCACTTGAACCCGGGAGGTTGCAGTGAGTCAAGATCATGCCACTGCACTCCAGCCTGGCAGCAGAGGGGGACTCTGACCAAAAAAAAAAAAAAAAAAAAAAAGAATATAATTTATTCCTGATAACAAATTTGTGAATAGTGAAAGCTTATATTCCCAGAAATTTAAAAAGGAAAAATGTGTCCCCAGCTCATCCTAAGACCCTAATTTTCCCCAAATGCCATTAACATTTTTTAAAACAATTAACACTCAACAACAATTTCTGCATAGTATAAAACTACACTATCCAATATGGTATCTGTTAGTCACACAAGGCTATTTACATTTAAACATAAGTTAATTTGGAGTTAAAAATGCCATTCCTCCGTTGCCCTGGACACATTTCTACTTGTGGCCAGAGGCTACGCTACTGGACAGCAGATATAGGATATTTCCATCATTACAGAAAGTTCTAAAGCATTTAAAACACTAACTACTTCATTATCTAATACTGAATGTGCTGTGTTTTCTCACGTACAGAAGAGTCCCCGCACGTGGTGGGTAAGGATGAGTCTAATATCTCTCACATAAGCCAAGCTTACATCTTTCACTGTCCAGCCCTCCCAATGAGCTTTGTCACTTCCACATTTTCTTCTAATAATAAATAGGTTTTTCTAGGTTTTTCAGGCTCAACTACTTTCTTCTCAGGCCTTTCCACTTTCTTAGAAGACAACTGTACTTAATAATGAAGGGAAGAGGCCGGGCATGGTGGCTAATACCTGTAATCTCAGCACTTTAGGAGGCCAAAGTGGGTGGATCGCCTGAGGTCAAGAGTTTGAGATGAGCCTGGCCAACGTGGCGAAACCCCATCTCTAATAAAAATACAAAAATTAGCTGGCGTGGTGGTGGGCGCCTGTAATCCCAGCCATTTGGGAGGCTGAGGCAGAAGAATCGCTTGAACCCGGGAGGCGGAGGTTGCAGTGAGCTGAGATCATGCCATAGAACTCCAGCCTGGGCGACAAAGAGAGACTCCATCTCAAAAAAAATAAATAAATAAAAATAAAAAGATACAGTGCTGTGATGCACATCTTTATACATGTGCAGTGGTTATATGCCTTGAAGTGGAATGGTTCAGTTTTAGACTATGCATTTTCACTGTCACTAGATACTGACAGATTGTTCTTCAACTTTGTTGTGTTCAACTTCTAATCCCACCCGCAGTATGTAAAAATTCCTGTCAATTCAAAGTTGGTTTGGTTTCAACCAAATAATTGGTTTCAACGTTTGCTGAATAACCAATTATTGGTTGAAACCAAACCAATTTTGTTTTAATTGAGCAGAATCAGCAGAATCAGGAGCGCTTCTGTATGTGAGAAAACGCAGCACATTCAGTGTTAGATAATGAAGTAGTCAGTGTTTTAAATGTTTAGAACTTCCTGTGATGATGGAAATATCCTGTATCTGCTGTCCAGTAGGGCAGCCTCTGGCCACATGTAGAAATGTGTCTAGGGCAATGCAGGAATGGAATGGGTTTCAACCAAACCAATTTTTAAACTTTAAAAACTTTAAATGTTTGATAATCAGATATGCATGAAGTGGTATCATTTCATTTGGTTTTAATTTAGATTTTCCTTTTTGGTAGTGAGGTTGAACATATTTTCTTATGTGTATTGGCCATAATTGCTTTCTTTTCTGTGAAATGCCTGTTCATGTCTTTCAATCATTTTTCTGTTAGGTTGTTTAGCTTTTTCCTATTGACATGTAGGAGTTCTTTTTATATACTGGATAACAATCCTTTGTTATATGCATTGCAATAATGTCTCAATCTGTAGTCTGTCTTCTTGCTTCTTTCTTTTTTTATAGTTTTTGTACAAACATAACTTTTTTATTACACTGAGCTTATTAACATTTTCCTTTACAATTTTCTTTGTTTTTGTCGTTGTTTAAAAAATTGTTCCTTAATCCTGGCAGATAGTAGAAATTCAACATTTGCTGAATAAAAGGAGAATAAGGAGAATGAGTGCCTCCCCAGGGAGAATGCACAGAGTGAGCAAGAAGAGGGTGGGACAGAGGCCTGGGGAAGACAGAGACAGAGCTACCTAGGGAAGAGTGCGAAGTGGGAGAAGAACCAGGAAGGGAGCTGTACAGGTCACATGGGGAATTTTGAAAGTGTCTGGGGGAGTGACCAAGATGTGTGCATTGCTTCAGAGACATGGAGGCCACTGGATACTTGACAGGGCCATCTTGTGGGTGCTACAGAAGCCGAGACCAGATAGGTGGGCAGGACACTGCAGAGAAGAGTCCAAGAATTGTCACCTCTCCCAGGAACATTGACAGTGAAGGGAAGACCTTTCCTGTCTTGGGGCCTCTGTGTACTTTCTGCCTAGGATTCTCTTCCCCTTACCTTCACCTGGCTAAGTCTAACTCCTCCTGGTTCAGTTTAAATGTCTCTTCCTCTGGGAAACCTTCCCAGATCTCTCAATTTAAATTAGACGGCCTCTTTCCCCATGATAGTCTTTTATCCAGTTCTTGACTTTTCCTTCTTAGCAGTTAACACAATATGCAACTTTGTATGAAATTTGCATGACTATTTGCTTAGTGTCCATGTTTCCCACTAGATTACCAACTCCACAAGGCCCCCACTGTCTGGACTGTCTTGTTCCAGTGCACCCTCAGTGCCTAGCACACAACCTGGCACAGTAATTGTTGAATAAAAATCCACAGTGGGGGCTAAGAGGAGGAGCTGGTTTGTATTTGAGGACAGCAGATCCGGGAGGTTTTAGAGATGAGGGAATCAGAGGTCCCTGTCCACCAGCCAGATCTTAGGTGATAAAAGGGAAGAAGAGAGGGAAGGAGAGTGACAGTCAGGAGGAACACTGACAGTGATGAGGCAACAACTGTGTACCAGGCACTGTCCTGACACCATCCCTAGCATCACTCCCATCCCCACTCCCATCTTTAGTGTGATGTCCTACTAACTGGGTGACCTGGAGCAAGCTAATCTCCCTGAGCCTCAGTTTCCTCATCTGTAAAATGGACTGGTAACACCAAGCTCCTGGGATTGTTATGAGGAGGAGGAAGGAGGGTATGGTGTGGAAAGTGTTACAAACCCAC
The DNA here is from genome assembly GCF_009764315.1 of Trachypithecus francoisi. Lineage (NCBI taxonomy): Eukaryota > Metazoa > Chordata > Mammalia > Primates > Cercopithecidae > Trachypithecus > Trachypithecus francoisi. The sequence goes on from NW_022681473.1 coordinate 64,056,715, forward strand.
GCTTCAGGGGTACCTGGGCTCTGGAGTCAGACCGTTTGGCTTCAAATCTCAGGTCTGCCACTTACCAGCTGTGTGACCTTGAAAAAATCACTTCATTTCTGTGCCTCAGTTTCCCCGCCTATAAAACAGGAGTAATAATACCTCTGGAATTGCTATGAGGATTAAGTGAGGTATGCATTAAAACACCTTAGCACCGTGCTTGGCACATAGTAGGTGCTCAAGGAAATAATAATTAAAATTATTCCTCTCTCCTCCCCACTATCCCAGAACTGCAGAATGTCAGAGCTGGAAAGATGGGAGAAATCACCATTTGATACCCACCCCCTACACACACAAACCAATACAAAGAGGGAAACTGAGGCCAGGGAGGGTAAAGTCGTGAAGGATTTTGGATTGGAGTCCACCGGTCCCAGGTCACAGCCCAGGAGCGGTCCCCAGAGCCCTGAAGCCTCTTCCAGACATCACCTCCCCCTCATCCCACGAGGGCGGGCCGCCGAGTCCCATCCGGGCTGGGCGGGACTTCAATGCGGGGTGCCGAGGCCGCATGGCCACAGCCCCTCCCTGCCGCTTTGCTCTTGCTCCGCTGGGTCCCAGAGACGCTAGGGCCGGAGCTGCTGCCGCCATCTACACGTCTACCCTTCGTTTGGCAGGTTTGCCTCCCAGCAGCGCCTGGGCAAGTGACATCTGGGCAGGACAGGCTGGTGCTGCGCTTCGCAGGTAAGGACGTGCGCAGACGGGGACAGAGGGGCAAGGGTTGCTGAGGCGCGGGGATACAGGACAGGCCTGCACACTCCAGGGTCGCGGCCGGTCAGGGCGGGTGCCCGGGGTGAATCCCTGCATGCGTGTGTAGTGTGAGCAATGTGTAAATGATTACTGTGAGAGCGATCTGCACTCTGGCCTGGGCGACAGAGCAAGACTCCCTCTGGAAAAAAAAAAAATTACTGTGAGCAATGGGTTAATGGGTTGTATGAGGTTAGTGTGCGGTATGTGCAAGGTGTGACCCATGGATCGTGGTGTGTATCCGCCTGCGAGAAGTGTGCACTGCAACTCTCCATAGCTCTGAGTGACTGTGCTGTGGTAACACAGGGGTCCAGGGCGCATGTACACTCTGTGGCGGGAGCCCTGGCAGGATGGTGCACTGGGTGTGTGCTGTGTGAATTGTGAGGTGTGTGTTTTGTGTGGCACATCCATGGCCCCTGTGGTGTGTTGAGCTGGGTGATGGAAGGTGGGGCACATTTGTGCAGGGGTGACACTGACAGAATGTTTTCTGTGGTGGCTCTGCCTTTTCCACCCAGTGCCCTGGAGGGCTTGGGAGAATGAAAGTTCACCCGGATCTGGGTGGAGAAAGTATGACAGGTCCCAGGCTCACCCTCTCACACACACAAACACATGCACACACAAGAGAAGCTGCTCCGAAATCTCATTTTTTATCTTCCAAAATTCCTGTGTATTTTGCATTCTTCTAAAATATTTCTGCATTTGTTTTAATGTAAAAATAATGTTCTGATAAATTACCATCCAATGAGTTGGCTCAAGTCTTGGAGGTAAGCTGGGTTTATCTTGTGGTGGGAATCCCCTGCCTGTCTCCCAAACTGAGATGCAAGGACTTGGACTCAGCGGGAGTGAGGCTGTGATGTCAGGTATGTGGTGTGTGCTGCAGGGTGGGGCGGTGGGGTTGTCTTGGTCACTCCTAGTGCAGGGGCAAGAGAGCTGGGCTTATGAGGAGGAACCCTGACCATCAATGAAGTTCTTGCGTCTTCTCCACTGCCTGGGCAGGAAGAGGCTGCAGGACCCTGGGGACCACGAAGAAGGGGGTTCCCCAGCAGGCTACCTTCTGAGACAGTTAGGTGGTTGTGTCATCCAAGCTTGGTTCAAATTTGTTTTAAGCAAATGCAGAAATATTAGAGAGGCTTGCAAAAGGGCTCTGGTACTTTATCTGCAGAACTTTGGGCAAAACCTCACTGCGTCTCAGTTTCTTCCTTTGTAAAATGTAGATGTGGATGTATTTGCCTCATAGGTTATTTTTAGGACTGACTGAGTGCCTGGATATTAAGTGGCTGGCACAATCTCTGATACATAGAAATCCTAACAGCTGGTGACAAAACTATGATGATAGTAATGGTGACCCCCACACAACTGGGTCCCTGCCCACCCCAGGAACTCTCAGTTTTCACAGAGCCAATGATTCCAATAAGCTATGTGGCTGGAAATCTGACAGTCCTTATTTGAGTATGTCTGGGGGATCCTTTCCCATTTCCAGATCGAATCCTTGTTGATTTCTCAGTGACCATCTGATTCCTGGGAAGATGCAGTCTGGGAGGGGACAATGCAGGTCTCTGTCAAAGCCTGGGATGGAGCGTGGGAGAGATGTTGGGGGAGAAAGGCAGGGGCAGCCATGGGCTGGGATGGAAGCTTCTCAGTCCTGAAAAATCCTGGAGGGACAAAAAATGCTGGCCCTGTGTATGTGTGTGTTTGGAAACTGGCAGGAGGAGGGGCCTGGGGTGCCCTCTGCCTGGAATGAGGAAAGTCCAGTACAGGATCAGGAATGTTTGGTCCCTGGACCAAGACAGGCCCTGAGAGCTGAAAGGGAGGCTGTGACGTCAGCATTGAGCTGCAGGCAGAAATGGACCAGGAGGCCCTCCCCCCAGCAAGGTTGAGCCTTGTTTTGGGGGCTAAAATGTTTGCATTGGCAGAGCAAGTGCCCCTATTCCTGTTGACTTCATTGGGTCAGTTTAGAGGAGTTGCCTGGAGGCCTTGGAGGACAAGGGGACAAAAAAGTCAGTGTTGGGAGCTGTGGAAATATCTAGGGAGGGCACCTAAATATATTTCATGGTGATGGGGTGCCATGATGGGCCAGTGCAAGCTCGGGCAGGGGCAGAGGCAAGCCACTGTCCCCACTGTCCCCTAGCAGGGAGTACTGCTGCCCCAGAGGCCCTGAGACCTTCTCTGGAAGGTCTGGACAGAGCCCTCCCAGGGAGAAGGAGGCCTGGCCCAGCCCTTACTTGCTGAGTGATAAGGTCAGCTCTCTTCTCAGCTGTCAGGGAGGTGGGACCGAGTGATGCTCTTGTCACTTCTGGCCCTGATTTCCTTTAATCCCCAATTCTGGCTATAATTGTTTATAATTCCACAGTCCTAGCCCTAAGAGTCTATAATTACTCAAACATTCTAGAAGTCTACAATTCAAACTCCAACTTTCTACACTCTAAAGCTGTAACATTCCCCGATTCTGGCTCCAATGTTGGAGGATTCTGGCCCTGACTTTGGCAGTCTGACTCTTGTAAACTTATAAACTCCCAAGGAAGAGGTTATTTCAGCCGAATCATATGAGAAGCCCCAGAAAAGCTCTCTTCCCTGCCTAAGCCAGCCTGGAGTGGAGGCAGGTGCCTGGTAAAATGAGCATATGCTCTCTGGGGTGCATGACAGTGAACCCAGAGGCCCCTCCTCATCAGAGCAGCAGAGGTACCTGCTCTGCTGCCTTGGGAGTACCTCACGGCTCTCAGGGGAGGGTGGCCCTAGAGCAGAGACATGTTCGGATCTTGGATTGTAGGCACCCCTCAGGATGAGGGAATTGTGGAGTCACTGGGCACCTTGAAAGGCCATCAAGAGGAAGGAGAGAAAGAACAAGAGATGGGGCTGAAGAGACCTCAAAGGCAAACCTCGTTCTGTCTGAGAGACCTCAGGTTGTAGAAAAGACTCCTGCGGAGCCAGCAGGAGCAGCATCATTGATGCACAGCCATGTCTGAACTCAGCATAGGCTGGGAGGTGGAGAGCTCCAAAATTCAGTGATTAGCTTGAAATGTTGCCTTGAGCCAGTGACAAGCAGGACTAGTGGCTGACTGGGCAAGTTGGGGACAATCTTCCCATAGAAACGTTTGCCTACTTTCTTTGAGTATTCTGACCAGGACTTATGTGGGATGGCTGAAGAGGGTGAGCCACACAAACCATCTGTGTTCTTGGGGAAACCTGTTAGCTTCTCTGGGAGGGGCAAAGGAAGGGCTTGGGCATCCAAGGACTCAGCCCTTCCTTTGCTATCTCTTTCCTGGTTCTGAAAGCTCTTCACATGCAACTTGCTGCTGAGCTAAGCTAGAGCCCTATGTATGCTGGGCGGAAGTGGGTGCATGCATGTGAGGGTGCCTGAGTGCCTACTGTGGGTGGTATGTTCCCAAGTGTGGCAGGAGCCAGGGCACATGTGCATATGCACGTGTGAACCTGCATGAGTTATGTGGAGCTGTGTCCGGGTCTGGGTGTGCTGTGCATGCACCAGTGCAGAACTGCATCCACAGGCACGTGCTCCTTACAACTCTGTCAGGTCTCTGTGGTCTCTCTGTGCTTTCCTATAATGGATGGCAAACAGCAGACCCCAGACTGGACAGAATGAGGGGGTCAGGTTGCAGAGAGGGAAAACCTCTGCAGCCCAGCAAGAGGGCCTAGCTCTGGCCAGACACGGTGGCTCACGTTTGTAATCCTAAAATTTTGGGAGGCTGAGGCAGGAGGATTGATTGAGACTAGGAGTTCGATACCAGCCTGTGCAAACTAGAAAGGCCCTGTCTCTACAAAAAAAAAAAATACAAAAATTAGCCAGGCGTAGTAGCTTACGCCTGTAGTGCCAACTACTTGGGAGGCTGAGGAGGATCGTTTGTGCCCAAGAGGTCAAGGCTGCAGTGAGCTGTGTGTTTGCAGCACTGCACTCCAGTCTGGGTGACAGAGTGAGACCCTGTCTGGGAAAAAAAAAAAAGATGTCCAGTCTCCTCCTGTCCAAGAAGACTACCAACCATGCTTCCTGCAAGCTTGAAGTGGGCCAACTCTCTTTAGGATCTGATATGAATCCCAGAGGGACCACATCTCCTCCTACAGACTGGGCCAGGCAGCCTCCTGTTTCAGTCAAGAGGGCTGAAGGTAGTGTTTTCCCTCCTGACTCCTGGGAGTAGCAAGGGGCCAATGGGCGGTGGCCAGGGATGTGCACGAGACCATTCCTGCCTGCCAGGGGCCTCATTACAGGCTACAGAGACCCTTCTCAGCCCTTGACTCGTGTGGATCGGAACAGCTCCATTCCACAGCTGGGAAAACCAAGGTTCAGGAAGGGGTGAGACCCACCCAAGGGAGTAGCCAGTACTGAACTGCGAGCCCAGCCCAGGGCCAGGAAGGAAGACCCTAGGACTGAGCTAGCAGTGGCTGCCTGGGGGCAGGGCCTCGGGGGGTAGGACACCAAGGTCAGCCTGGCCAGCTAGTGGTGAGCATCACCCAGCAAGGGCATGTGGGGTGTAAACTATAAAGCACCTGATTTATTGTAAAGGACCCAGGGGCTTCCTGCTGGTGACTGAGTACTGTGGAGGGGTCAGTGCCCACAGGCAACATAGGGTCTGAGGGGCTTCAGCCTTGGGCACTCCTCCCCTCCACGTGAGGAGCCTACACCCTGGGCTGAGCTGGGAGAGCGTGCGCCTGAAAGTTATCCCCTAAGGCTTCTCATCTTATGTAACTGCTTTTACTCCTGGGGAAAACCCAGAGCTTGGGAACCGCACAAATCTCCCGTGACATCTGGGACAGTTTGGGATTATGGTAAGGATTTCAGAGCCTGGGAAAACAAGGCCTGTGGACTAGGGGTTTGTGGGGCTCCCCAGGAGCGTCATGTGTGTGGAGCACATGCAGAGGCCCGGGCCTGGGCAAACATGTATGTGAACAGGTGTACACACTCCAGAGGCACTCACAGAAACACACACACATCAACACTTGGGCACAATTTCAAACACCTGTGCCTTGTGAATGCATCTTCTAGCACAGGCACATATGGCTGACAAGCCCCCAGGTGGACACTGTGCACCCAGCATTCACATCCTCCCTCAGCCTCGGGGCCTGACTGAGGTTGGTGGCTCTCAAGGCTGCCTCAGGGCTATGCCTCTGCCTCCCGGAACAAGCTCTCCCAGGCCTCCCAGCCTTGTCCCTTTCCCATCTCTCCCCCCATACCTTCTCACCACAAGGACAGAGGAGGGGCCCTTCCTGTCAGCTGGCTGGGAGCAGAGGTGGCTTTGGTGGAATTTGTGCTTATTTCCCATCAAGGATCAAGGACCTGCTCTGGGGCTACCTCAGGGCCCCACAGGATGAGGGACTGGTTTTGAGAGTTTTCTGCTTGCCTGTCATCTGGATAGTGTCTAAAAATTTGCAAGCTGCCTTCCTGTCAGTGTCTTGCTCATTCTTTGTGACACTCCTGAGATGTAAGTGCATTCACTTCCTCTATTTGGCAGATGAGGGAACTGAGGCCAGAGAGGGATGGGACTGCCTGAAGTCACACAGCAAGCTGTGGCAAGGTTGACCAAAACTCTCATGAGCTGGGGTTGCAAGGAAAATGCTTTCAGCTTCCTGGGGCTTAGGGTAGGAGAATTTGGCTGTCAGAGCCTAGAGGGTGGGGCAGGCTGACACTACCAGATAGGCCTGCCACAGAAACACCTCATACTCCTTTACCAGGAGCTGATGGGGGGCACAGCCAGCCCCTCACAGGCCAGCACTGTGCTGGGAGGCTCACCCCTGAACCTACCTTTGTGGACATGCCAAGAGAGGGCAGGATGGGGAGCTCTGCCTTGCTGTGTGACCCAGGCAAGCCCTGACCCTCTCTGGGTCCAGTGCCCTCTCTACTGGGATATTGGGATTGGGGATTGGTTGAGGGATGTGCTCCCTCTCTGGACCACAGAGGAAGCAGAGAGCTTCCCCAGGGCTGGGAGTGGGGTACCAGCTCAGGATGCTCCCTGTCAAAGCCCTGGTGGCCCTGAGTTGCTGCCTGTGCCCAGGAAGTCTCAGCCTTGGCACTGGCCTGCTGCTGAGATCCACCAACGCAGGGTCTGGCACAGAGTGGGGGCTTGGGGCCTGGGGAAGGGTCTCCTCCAGGCTAGGTGGCCGGGAGAGGGTGATCTGGCAAATCCAGATGGGGCCTGTCCACCTGTCCGAGGCTGCAGCCCCCTAGCTCTCTGCCACTTACCTTCCTTCATGTTTCTCTACCGCCGCTCTTATCACTATCTGGCCTGCTATATTACTCATTAACCAAAAGAAACTAATCTCCCCTGCTAGACTACAGGTGTCTCAAGGGTGGGACTTTGTTTTTTGACCTCAAGTGCCTTGAACACTACCTGAACAGAGTAGATGCCCAATAAGTACCTGTAACAAAGAAAAGGAGGTGGAGGAAGCGGGAGAATGAGTCATCTTACAGGCAGGGAGGGCCCACCATTGGCCTAGGTAGAGCCGCCCTGGCTGCCTTCTCCTCATAAAGCTCAAGCTCAAGGATGGATTGGCGTTGGGGAAGGGAGGGTCGCCTGGGGTCAGCCTTTCCCCCAGGATCACCCTCCATCATCGGTGCCATCCTCATCCCTGGGTGGAAGTTGTCTAGGCCCACAGGGTTGGAGCCACAGATAACACAGCCATTAATCTTGGGGTCTCAGCCTCTCTTAATGGACCTTCCAGGCACTGCTGAGAAAACCAGGTTAATGGTTTCCTGCGGCAGCAATGAGCAGAAGCAGAGCCATCTCCAGACTCCAGAGAAGCCAGGAGAGGGCTGGGGTGAGAATGGAGAGGAGGAGAAAAAACAGCCACCCAATGCGTGCCTTCCGTGTGCCAGGCCCTTGTCCTGAAATGTTATCTCACTCCATCCTCCCAACAGTCACTTGGGCTAAATTGGTGATGCTGCTTGTTTGGGTGAGCAAACAGAGGGTGAAGAAAGTGACTTGCGGGCAGCTGGGTAGAGGATGAGTCAGCATTGGTGTAAAGGACTTGAGCTTCAGGGTTCTCAGGATTCGAGTCCTGGCCCTGCTGCTTGCCAGCTCTGTGCTGTGGCAAGTTACTTCCTCTCCCCAAGTCTCTCGGTTTCCTCATCTGCTGCCTCTCCAGACTTCTGCCAGACATTGCACGCGACAGTTTCAGGCATAGAACTGACTGGTAGCAGGGGCTGCTCCACGAGTGGGAATTTGCTCCAGCACTTCACGGACTGCAAGCGGGGCACTCGCTAACTCCTGGGTGAGTTTTCTGGGTCCATGCCTGGAAGGGCTTACGCCCCTCAGCTCCCCTAGCATCTTCCTGAGTACATGCAGTCCACTTGCAGCCACCGAGGTTCATCACAGGCAAGAGCGGCATTGGGGCAGACACTGGGGTCCTCCTCCTTCCTCTGCCTGACTGTGCCTGGAGCCTGCAGACTGCATAGCTCGGAGGGCTGAGGCACGCAGGATGGGGTCAGCGGGGGCGGGGAGGAGATGGACACATTGGTGCTGGGCTGTGCCTTGCTGAAGAAGTGGAATAGCTCAGGCAGGACTCAGAGCCACAAAGGTCTGGGTATGAGTCCAAATGGCTGGCAAGGACACTTTTCCTCTCTGGGCCTCAATTTTTTACTCTCTAAAATGGGGGCAACAGTGGTCTCTCGCTGCTATGTGAACACTGCTAAGTGTAGTATGCTGGAGAGCAGCCCTCACAGAGGAGGCTGGGCCCTGCCCCCAGAACTCCCCAGGAACTTTGGTTGAGGGAGTGAGTAGGAAGGATTAGTGAGCGAATAATTGTCCACAGAGGAGACCCTTGGGAAGCCTCTCACCTCTGCCATTCCAGCTAAATCTTAAGACAGCCTGGAGCTGGCCCCACGAGAGTGGTTTGGAAAAAAAAAAAATGAGTCCCTGAGTCCAGGTGTGACCTGTTAAGGGTGAAAGGACCTATCTGGGAGAGCTGGGTTAAAACTTTTCCGGAGTTTCTATTGCCATTCAGCTCTGCTGACACCCACACAGAGAAAACAGGCAGCCCAGCCCATGCGTTCAGTCCCAACTCTTGAAGATATTTGGGACTCTCATCTCTTGCCAGCTCTAGAATGGGTCAGATTCAGGGAACCTCTCCACCCCTCAGTATCAATGAGATGAAAAATAAGAAGGCCCTTTGCAAACATAAAGTGTTGTGCCCCAGAAGGTGCAACTGTGTGTGTGCCAAACCCCTGGGTGTGTATGCGAGAGTGAGAACGTCCAGCTTCCATCAAAATTGAGCTGAAAGAGAAAGTTAGGTAATAACAACAAGATCTGTCATTGAGCAACTACAATGTGTCAAGTGTTTTACACAAAAATGAAATCATCGGGAGGCTGAGGCAGGAGAATCCCTTGAAGCCGGGAGGTGGAGGTTACAGCGAGCTGAGATCGTGCCACTGTACTCCAGCCTGGGCGACAAGAGCAAGACTCTGTCTCCAAAAAAAAAATGAAAGAAAGAAAATAAAAGAAAACGAAAGCAATCAGGATTATTGTTATTCCTATTTTTACAGCAGAGGAAGCTGAGGCTCAGAGAAATTAAAGGATCCTGTCCAATGTGGGAGCTGGGACTGTAATTTGTCAGTGTCCACACCCAGAGCTCTGAACCTAGCTTTCCTGGTTCCTTAGCGTTAGAGTGAGTCGGCAGAGCCTGGCAACAGGTGCCCATTACAGCACTCTCGGGGCCCGTTGAGACTCTCAGGAAGCTGGGTGCAACAGCCCACACTGCCCCCTCCTGCCTTGGGACCATTTCCCCATTTGTCTCTGAAATGGGTTTCTATTTCAGGCTGGGGTGGGGATCTGGCAGCCCAGGCTCTGACTCTCCCTCTCTGACTGTTGGCTTGTCTAGTTAGGGCCAATGCCTGGGCATGGGGTGATATCTTGCTGCTTCCCCTGTCCCAGGGCTGGCCCTGTCATTAATAGTTCCATGGGAGGGCAGGGTCTGCACAAGATGCAGTCATTGGTCTATAGAGATGGTGTAGGCTCGGTCAGTGGCTTCTGTGCCCAGCTCTGTGTGGATGCCAGGGACCCAGGGGTTAGTGGGTCCAACTCGCTCCTTAGGAACTCAGGGGCTGGGCTGGGTACTGAGCTCCAGGAAGATGAACTTTGCAGTAGCTGAGACAGAGCCTGGCATCCTGACTCCCAGGGCAGTTCCGGTTTTGCTTGCCTGGGACGGAGTTGGGGCTGTCCTATGGTACCAGGAGGCAGATCTCAACTCAGAGTGAGGGATAACCTTGTTTCTGTCATACCAGAGGGATAGGAACCAGCCTTTCAAATCAGCCCACAGTTCCTGAGTGCCCTGTCCCTTCTATTGAGGGACAGAGGCACGAGGGGACAGATCTGCACAGGAGAAGGAGAGCCCATTGTCTGAGGGGGGAAGAAATTGCCTCAGGCAGCGGCTAATCTGATGGTTGAGGCAAGAGACAGACTTGGAAGTGCCAGAACCTATCCTGCAGATTCACCAGTACTTGACAGCATGGTGCAGTCTCATTCCTCATGCCTTCGCATTGCGGCCCACCATGCTCCTGAGGAGGACACACCTCCATAGCATGAAGGGGAAACAGAGGCACAGAGAGGCTAATGTTTGGCACAAAAATGCCTCTGTTGTAAAAAGTTGCTGTAGTAAAGCAGATGATAGATTAAAAGCTAAACAGTCCCCAGCCTAGGTCTCCTCCCAGGCAGTAAATCTCCCCTTCTGACTCTTGGATTCATTGGTGAGATTCATGGAGGACTTGTTTTGTGCCAGGCCCACTCAGGGGGTTTATCATAGATTTATCTTATAATAACAGCAACACCAAGAGCAGTTAATACTATAACTCACATAGAATAAGTGAGGAAACTGAGACTCAGAGAGTTAAATAACTTGCTCGAGGTCACATAACTAGTAGATGCAAAGGGGTTCAAACCTGGGACTATCTGTCCCTGAAACTCATGACTGTCCCACTCCATGGGGTACTTGTTCCACAAGATGTCAGGCTTCAGAGCATATCATGAAATGGTAAAATATGAATGACAACATAAGAAAAGGAACAATTAGGGAAACGCAAATCAAGACCACAATATAATACCACTTTACACCCACTAAAATGGCTACAATTAAAAAGACAGACAATAACAAGTGTTGTTGCTGAGGCTATGAAGAAATTGGAAGTCTCATACATTGCTAGCGAGAATGAAAAAGTATATAGCCATTTTGGAATGCAGTTAGCACCTCAAAAGGTTAAACATAGAGTTACCATATGACCCCCTGGTTCCAAGGTGTATACATAAGAAAATTTAAAACACAAAAACTTCTACATAAATGTTCATAACAGAATTATTCATAATAGCCAAAAAGTGGGAATAACCCAGAATGCCAGCATGGATGAACAGATAAACATTATGTGGTCTATCCATACAATGGAATATTATTCAGCCATAAAAATGAAGTGGTTTTTTTTTTTTTTTTTTTTTTTTTTTTGAGACAGAGTCTCGCTCTGTTGCCCAGGCTGAACTGCAGTGGCCAGATCTCAGCTCACTGCAAGCTCCGCCTCCCGGGTTTAGGCCATTCTCCTGCCTCAGCCTCCCAAGTAGCTGGGACTACAGGCGCCCGCCACCTCACCCAGCTAGTTTTTTGTATTTTTTTAGTAGAGACGGGATTTCACCATGTTAGCCAGGATGGTCTCGATCTCCTGACCTCGTGATCCGCCCGTCTCGGCCTCCCAAAGTGCTGGGATTACAGGCTTGAGCCACCGCGCCTGGCCAGAAGTTTTTATTTATACTACAACATGGATGAACCTTGAAGACACACTAAGCAAAAGTCAGACACCAAATGGTGAACATTGTATGATTCAATTTACATAAAATGTCCAGAACAGGCAAATTCATAAATATAAAAAGGAGATTCATAGTTTCCAGGAGGATGCGGAAAAAAAGGAATGGGGAGTAACTGTTATTGGATACAGGATTTCTTTCTATGGTTATTAAAATATTCTGAAATTAGATAGTGATGATGGTTGCACAATCTTGTGAATATGCTAAAAACCTCTGAATTGTCCACTTTGAAAGGCTGAATTTTACGGTATGTGAATTACATCTTAATTGTTTTAAATCCAGGAGCAGGAATATAGAAATTACATAGAAGGTTGAGATGAATGTTGGTCCTCAGGTAGGTGAACAGGGAAACTTCACTGTGAGTGTCCTGGCAGCTGGAGTGAAAAGGGAGAAGCAGCCTTCAAAAGGAGGAAACCAACTCTTCAGGGGTTTAGGTCTAGGGCAAGATTCCTATAAACCCAAGTTGGCCCACTGCATCATAATGTCAGAAATACAGAATTGTTTTTGAGACACAGTTTCACTCTGTCACCCAGGCTGGAGTACACTGGCACAATCTCAGCTCACTGCAACCTCTGCCTCCCAGGTTCAAGCGATTCTCCTGCCTCAGCCTCCCAAGTAGCTGGGATTACAGACATGCACCACCACACCTGGCTAATTTTTGTATTTTTGGTAGAGACAGGGTTTCACCATGTTGGCCAGGCCAGTCTCAAACTCCTGACCTCAAGTGATCTGCCCACCTCGGCCTCCCAAAGTGCTGGGATTACAGGCATGAGCCAGAAATACAGATTTTTTTTTTCTCCCACCCGATATTTCGATGCAAAAAGTATGAAGAAAGTGGGAAGGGCCTGTGATCTGACCACACTTCCAAGCCAATGAGCTGGCCTGCTATAGTTTCATAGATGCTGGCAGAAGACACAAGACTTCTGGTTAAAGATAAAGAACTTTCTTCCTCACAACAACAGAAGTAGCCCAAATATCAGCATTTGCACTTGTTCCCCAATTCCTGCAGGACAATGCAAAGGGGTCCAGGTAATACCTGCACATGCAATGGCTTGCACGACAAGGTAAGGAACGTGGAGCTTAGGCAATCCGCGTCTTTCACAAGGGGCAGCAAGCCTGCCCACCAGACAGTCAATAAACCTGGTTTTGGCTCCAGAAGGGGATACTATTTTTATCTTTATCTTCCAAGGCTGTCTGCTCTACAAATATCCTTGAAAAGATCCTCTGGACCAAAGGTAGTCTGTCTCTGCTCACAAAACATGCAGAAATCTGATTGGCCCTGGGAGAATTGTCTCCCAGTACAGTAGTAGATGTGCTGGTCAAGGCCAAGTTTTGTTTGTTTGTTTATTGTTATTTTGTTTGTCTTTTATTATGATAAAATATACATAACAAAATTTATGATTTTAATCCTTTTTGATTGTACAATTAATTCACTGGTATTAAGTATACGCACAATGTTGGGCAACCATCACATCATCACCATCCATCTCCGGGACTATTTATTTATTTATTTATTTGAGATGGAGTCTTGTTTAGTCACCCAAGCTGGAGTGCAGTGGCGCAATCTTGGCTCACTGCAATCTCTGCCTCCCAGGTTCAAGTGATTCTTCTGCCTCAGCTGGGATTATAGGCACACACCACCATGACCAACTAGTTTTTGTATTTTTAGTAGAGACGGAGTTTCACCATGTTGGTCAGGCTGGTCTCAAACTTCTGACCTCATGTAATCTGCCCGCCTGCCTCAGCCTCCCAAAGTGCTGGGATTACAGACATGAGCCACAGTGCCCAGCCCTCCAGGACTTTTTAAAGTTATCCACTGAAACTCTATGCCCATTAAATAATAACTCCCCATTCTCCCACCCTCTCAAACCCTGGCAACCCCCACTCTACTTTCTGTCTCAATGAATTTGACTCTTCTAGGTACCTTATATAAGTAGAATCATACAGTATTTGTCCCTTTTTGACTGACTTATTGTTCTTGGAATAAAGTTTTCAAGTTTCATCCATGTTGTAGTATGTATCAGAATTTCATTTTTTAAGGCTGAATAATAATCTATTGTGTATATATATATCAGATTTTATTTATCTATTCATCCATCTACAGATGTTTAGCTTGTTTCTACCTTTGGGCTATTGTGAATAATGCTGCTATGAACATTTATATATAAACTTCTGTTTGAGTCCTTGCCTTCAATTCTTTTGGTTGGAATTCTAGGAGTAGAACTGCTGGATTATATGGTAATTTTATGCTTATTTTTTGATAAACAGCCAAAATATTTTTCACAGAGGCCACATCATTTTACATTCCACCAGTAATGCAAAGATTTCCAGTTTCTCCACACCCTCACCAACACTTCTTATTTCCTAGGTTGGTCTTTTTTTTTTTTTTTTTTTTTTTTTTTTTTTTAGTAACAGCCATCCTAATGGGTGTGAAGTCGTATCTCATGGTTTTAATTTGCATTCCCTATTGATTAGTAATGTTGAGCATCTTTTCATGTGCTTATTGGCCATTAGTATATCTTCTTTGGAAAAACATCTAAGTCCTTTGCTGATTTTTGAATTGGGTTGTTTCTTTTGTTGTTTAGTTTGTAGGAGTTCTTCATACTTTCTAGATATTAATACCTTATCAGACATATAGTTTGCAAATATTTGCTCCCATTCTGTGGGTTGCCTTCCAACTCTGTTGATAATGTCTTTTGATGTACAATAGTTTTAAATTTTGATAAATTTCAACTTACTTAATTTGCTGTTATTGTTCTTGCCTGTGCTTTTGGTGTCTGGGTAGTCAGGGTTATTTTGGTTGCAAGAGACAAATGCAACTAGCTTGGGCAAGAAAAGGTGTATCAGTTTATATAAATAAAAAGTCCAAGGTAGACCTAGATCTGACATGGCTAGATCCAGCACTTACAAGGATGCCATGAACAGCTCTCTCCTGACTTTCCACCAGGTTCCTACATTCTCACTCAAGTTCTTTCCAGAAGCACCAGGCTTTCATGGTCCGCACAGCTAATAATCCAGGAGAAAAAGAGTGAGAACCTTTCATGCTGATTCCACAAAAATTCCTGGGGCAAACTCTAATTGGTTGCCCCTGAACCAATCACTGGCGAAGGGTCTGGGTGGATCCTGGGTCTGGTTACCACCTTGAATGAAGAAAATCTCCACTGAATGGGGTGAGAGGCTCCCAATAGGAAGAGATGCTGGACAGGCAAACATTCCTCCCCAGAAAGAGTCCAGGAATCTGATGGGCAGCCAGGGTTGGGAAGTTCTGCTTAGAAGGGTATCCCTTACCTTAGGCTTCCTGTTAGGGCCCTGGAAGAAGTAGAGGGAATCCTTCTATTTGATCCCTGAAGATTTCCTAGAGGACGCAGCATTTATGAGGCCCTGTGACTGATGGAAGGGTGAGGCCAGGGCAGTCTGGGCCCCGGGCAGGTTGGGGCAGAGCAGTAGAGGGGCTGGATTTCCCTGCCACCTGAAATCCTTCCTAGCCCAGCCCTGCTCTATTGTAGGAGCTAAGAATATGCATTCTAGAACCAGGCTGCCTCGGTTCAGAATAGCCCAGGAGTCATTCTTTCTCCCAGTGCTACCTTGAGCTAAATTTTGTGCCTCAGTTTCCCCACCAGAAGTATAAAATGAAGATCATAACCAGTCCCACCTTTCGGGGTCCTTATGAAGACTAAATGAGGCAATGCACATCTGGCACGCACTAGGTCTTCAACAATTGTATTTTCATCATTATTAGTTTGGGCCTCTTTTCAAGCACATGCAGAGCAGCTCCAGCTCTGTTCACCATCCTTCAACAGGTCTCTCACAGACTCTGCCTTTTACCTCCACATACACTTGACCATTTCACTGTCACCTCCTCACCAAGCTTTCTCTCCTGTGGAACCATCCCTCCCTGCCTGTGTTCTGGCAGGACTCTGGGGCACTGACTCTGGGGCTTCGGGTTATGGATCATCAGGTAGATGTCCCTTGTCCCCACTGAGCGCCTGTGGGCAGGACCTGGGCGTCTCCTGTCCCTGAGTTTACAATGGGAGTTGACCAGCCACAGATGTGGGGAGACAGAAATCCAGTGGTGGAAACAGCACTGACGAGCGGGAAAAGAAGAGCAGGAACTGAAAGTAAATCAGAGCCCAGCAGATCGCGTGCAAGGGGCAGAAGTGGGAGCTGAGAGTGGAGAGGTCAACAGGAACTGGATTTGCCTTTATCCTCAGGCACTGGGAAGATATAGAGAGGGCGTAGAAAGAGAAACAGTGAAGTCAGACTTTTGCTGAGCAAGGGTCCATCTGGCCACAGAAAGGGGCTGGACTGGCCCTGGAGATGGAAAACCAGAAAGCATGAAGAGGCTGTGGTCTAGGTCGGAGGAGGGGCCATGGGGTAAGAGAAGAGGAGTCTGAGATGTGAAAATGGAGCACAAACAGGGCTTGGTGATTGACATAAAGTGGGACTTCAGTTTTTCCACCAGAGAAATTGCAAGTCCTGCCCTGCTGGCCTCTCCAGGTGGATTAGAGGACAGCAGGCACTTGGTACTGACTACTCTAAATGGCTGGTAACTGTGTCTGCTATATCAGCTCATCCGCTCCCTCAGCCCATCCTCATTCCCTAGTACAGTCCAGGTCAAGCATAGACTGGACACTCAAGGTGCCAGGTCAAGTCTGTAAACTCCAAGAACCAGAGTTGGGCTTCACCACCCAAGCCCACCCTGGAAGAGCCAGTGGGGCACAGACTAGCTGAGCTGTGCTGAGGACATCTGGCTCCCTTGGGCAGGGTGGGGCCCAGGCTCTTCCATCCAAGAAGGGACCAGCCCACATCCACAGTGATCTGGACCAGATGGCACACGGTTCCTTCCTGTTCTATCCTGCTCAGCCATGGCTTACAGACACAGGCTAGGATGGAAAGGTAGTGACTCCTGGGAATGGTGCTGGGCACGAGGGCCAGGCAGAAGCCAGACAGTGGTGCCATTAGAGCTCCACCCCTCACCAGCTGAGTGTCCTCGGGAACTGTGAATCCAGCTGCCCAGAGGCAAGGCCAGGCCTTGGGGCCAGGTATTCTGTCTCCTGCAGCTGACATCGCATGTCCAGATGGTTGTGCTATCCCAGGAACCGAATGTCTCTCCTCTCTTGGTCTCAGTTTCCTTCACCGCAAAATGGGTGCAAAGGAGAGGAGAGAACTCTGGAAGCTCTAAGGGCTCCCCTCCCCAGTCTGTCTGATGGAGGAGGGCCTGCATGGGTCTGGCAGTTGGAGCAAGTCATCCTTTTACTCCTCCAAGTCTCCCGCTATCAAAGCCATGCCTTTGCTGCCCCTGGAGAGGAGAGCCAGGCTGGAGCAGCAGGCTTGGTGACAGGACACAGAGATAGGTGGCTCCCCACAAGCTCCATGCAGGGCTACAGCATCCTCTTGCCTGCTCTGGACCTCAGTTTTCCACCTGTGACCTGAGGACTGGTGTGGGACATCTGTCTTTCCAGTACTCTGGCTTTAAGGGTTTGTTAGGGGGCAGGGAAGACTGCTGTGAGCCTATCATTTGAGATCCTTGACGTGAGTCTACCACAGGCTGGTCCCTGGAGCTCCCCATTCTATGGCCACAATCCCATTTTAGGCTCTATTTTCTCTGAATCCAACCACAACCAATTCATCATCCAACTAGCAGCCCGAGGGACCTTCTAAGTCTCAAATTTGATCATGCCTCTGCCCTGCTTTAGAAAGGGGTCTCCCAATGAGGACTTTCTTCAGCTGGCACCCTCAATGCAGAGGCCACATGTGTAGCCTGTCATTTTGAGACCTGTTGGGCCTGGACCTAATGACCCCATGGTCTTACCTCCTGCAGGGCCCCTCAGCACTTGCAAACACAAACACGTGCAGGTACTCTGAGGTCCCACATCTCCAGCAGGTCTCTCTGCCTAGAGCACCTGCCTTTTCCTTTCCACACTGCACCAAAGAATTATCTCCTCCAGGGAGCCTTCCTTGATACCACAGACAGGGTTGGAGACCTCCTTTGTCTTCCCAGAGACCCATGGGCGTACATATTCATCTGTCTTTTCCACTAACAGGGGCTCCTCAAAGGACAGAGCCCAGAAAAGTGCCTGCACATTGTGAGACTCCTTGTAAATGCATGGCGAATGAGTGAATGAATGGAGGAGGGAGGGAGGGAGAAAGGAAGGGAGCAAGGCTAGCAAGGGAGGTCATTTCTCATGAGTTTGGCTGATCTATGATAAAATTATGGGCGATAATAGAAGCCCCACTGAGCAAATACTTACTGTGCACTAGATATTAGGCTAGTGATCTAGATCCACTATTTCATTTGAGCCCCCAGTGATGCTGTGACTGTTGACAGTATTTAAAATTAAAGACTCTGAGGCTCAGAGAGGTAAAATCACAGCTCATAAGCTGTGGAGTCAGGACGGGAACCCCCACATCTGTTGGGTGCCAAGCTTTGCAGAGGGAACAGTGATGGGTGACAGAGGGGTACAAATGCTGGGATTGAGCATTTGGATCTAATTCCATGGTCTGGGGCTTGAAGAACTCTGGGTTTTCTGGGGCGCTCTGAGGACATACCTGTTCCAGGAGGGAATCCTCACATTTTGTGTCCCCAGGGGCAGTGCCAGGGAGTAATCTGGGGAGCCGTGTACCCCCACCCTCACCTGCTCCATAAACAACGACCCCTCCTATTCTGTGACAGAAACCATTGATGTTTTCTCAAACCAGTGTCATGAGCCATGCAAAGGTATCATCCCAACCCGTCACCTCCCTAATCCCCTGCTAAACAGACGTCCTGGAGGTGCCCCTGCCAGCCCTGATCCCTGCCCACCTTCCAGGCAGAGTCCAGGCCCTTTCCTGGAAGCCAGAGAGGTGGCTCTCCTCCCCAAGCCCTGCACCAGCCCTGAGTGGTGCTCAGGGATGTCAAGCCCAGTCACCCTCAGTGGGCTGTTTTCTCCCCAAGGCCTGTGTTGTCAAGATCACTTTGGAGATTTCCTTGTGGATGGAGCTCAGGCGGTCGATGGCTCCTTGGTTCCATCTTGCCAGCCTCACCCAGAAGACAGAGTACCCACTGCTCTTCCCGGAGCTGGGCCCAAAGGCTCCTTGCTCTACCCTGGGCCTGACTGTAAGGGGGTGAGAAATGGGTACAGGGAGGAAGTAGAGGCAGGGCTTGTGGGTGACTCTTCCAGAAGCTTGATTGTGCAGGGAGGAAGAGGAACAGACAGAGAGGCACGAGAGGTCAAGGAAGACATTTTGCTCAGATGAGAGAGAGAGAGACTGGGGACTGGAGAGTGTTTGGGCTGGGGGAAAGGAAAGAGCAGAGGCAGCACGGGGAGGGTGCTGAAGAGGGGGCAGGAGGCAGTACCTGGGGTCCCGCGGGGCTGTGGAGGGGTGAGGAGAGAAGGTACAGACATGGGGTTTATTTGGGCAGTGGAAAACTGAAGGCAGCCCCTCTGAAAGCCTGTCTGCTCTGAAGGAGGAGCTGAGGGCTGGTAGGGTTGAGGGTATGGGACTGACAAGAAAGATGGGGCCCAGGCTTAGAAGAGAGAGGAGAGAGGATGCCCTAGGACAGACAGAAGTTTGGGGACCCAGCCAAGTGGGGCAGTGACAGGGTCTGCAGGGCCTTAGGCACTCAACTGAGTCATGTCCTCCAGCTCTACTCAGCCCCACAGTGCAGGATGGAGCAGTCTGGTGACACCATGAATGAAGGACATGAATTGATTGGTTGTGTTCACGGGAATCCTGGGTCCTGGGAGGGAGGCCTAGGCTGGCAAGGGAAGGGAAAGAAGCCAGAAAGATTCTGGGCCAGGGGCCCAGTGCAGAGAGAGTGATCCTGTGCAGGGAGGTGAGAGTGCCAGAGAAAACCTCAGACCGGGCAGGAGGGAGATGCAGGCTGCCCAGCCCTGCTAGGCCAAGTCCTATTCACCCCTCTCAGCTGGGACTGTTCACAGCCCAAATCTCACACACACAGCCAGGCAGAAGCAGCCCCAGGGCTGGCTTAAAGGCCTTTGGTGCTCACATTTAATCTCTATCTGCTCCCAATCCCCAATAAACACATACTCTTAAGTACAAACTACAGCTTGCTATATGAACAGCCTCAAGCAAAGTCCCCCGTGCAGCCAGTCCTCTCTGTGTAGACATAATTGAACCATCTCTGGAATTTATTTGTTCATTCACTCAATAAATATTTATTGAGCACCTACTATATGCCAGACACTGTCCTAAGTACATGCAGCAGTGAAAAAAACATGAAAACCCCTGCTCTGGTGAAGTTTATGTTCCAGTCAGGAGAGAGAGACAATAACCAATAAATAAGTAGAACAGTGTATTAAAAGATTTTAAATGCTAAGGAGAAAAATATAGCAGAGAAGGGGCATGGGAATCACACGTGTGCATGTGCTGGGTAGGAGATTATAATTTTAGCTTAGAGTGGTAGGAGAAGGTCCCATGGAGAAGGTGTCATTTAAGTGACCACCTGAGGGGGTCTGTCCTGCATCCTTTTTTGATACAGGGGCTTGCTCTGTAGTCCAGGCTGGAATGCAGTGGTGTGATCATAGCTCACTGCAGCCTCGACCTCCCAGGCTCAAGCGATTTTCCCACCTCAGCCTCCCAAGTAGCTGGGGTTACAGACACACACCAACACACCCAGTTAATTTTTAAACATTTTTTGGTAGAGACAGGCTTTC
This sequence comes from Trachypithecus francoisi, assembly GCF_009764315.1. Taxonomy (NCBI): domain Eukaryota; kingdom Metazoa; phylum Chordata; class Mammalia; order Primates; family Cercopithecidae; genus Trachypithecus; species Trachypithecus francoisi. The sequence goes on from NW_022681473.1 coordinate 64,076,936, forward strand.
TCTATGTTGCCCAGCCTGGTCTCGAACTTCTGGGCTCAAGTGATCCTCCCGCCTTGGCCTCCCAAAGTGCTTAGATTCCAGGTGTGAGCCACCGCACCCAGCCTGTCCTGTGTTCTTCATGCACACTCCACCGCGGGAGCCACCTGTCGCCTGCTGACCTCCTACATTGCACTTTGAATGAGGTAGTTGCCCCTGACTTTGACCTCTTCCTCCCAGGCCACCCCTCAGACACCCACAGAGCCCTCTTCTTCCCACACTGGACTGGCCAGAAATGGGCCAGTTTGAGGGTGAAGATTTGGGGTTTGGCAGCAGGCGGTTCAGCTGATTGGAAGACCACTGATGGATTGGTGGCCCTGGCAAGTAACTAAGCTGTTGGGGGCCTTAGTTTCCTCCTCCCAAAAGAAGAGACCATGCCCCCTTTACAGGCCCCAGGCAGGCAATGAAACAGGACAGAGGGTAGCAAAGGGTTTTGTCTTCAGGTTTGAAAACAGTCACAGACCACAGCCTCATCCTTGAGGATCCACCACTAGGTCTCCTGGGGCCTGGACATGTGCCTGAAATTGCCTGGTGAGAATGAAGACCAATAGATGGATGGTCTTGGGACAATCTCTGCAGGGTGTCCTGGGGCAGCCAAGCTCTATGGCCCCAGGGGCAAGCTGGACCGGTGTGGGAGAGCAGTCACTAGGGACAGATCTCGGGGCTTGGTGTGACAAAGCATATCTCCCAGTGGGCTTTGCAGGTGGAGTGCAGTGGCCTAGGAGAGGAGTGAGCTCCCTGTAATGGGAAGTATGCAGGCAGGGGCCAAATAAGCCCAATCAGGAAGGCTTCAGAGAGCCCCCTTCTCTGAGGGGATGGTGGGGAGACCTCTGGGTCAGGTGACCTTAAGGCCTCCCTAGCCTTGACTGTTTGGAACTCAGAGGCCTGTCATTGACCCCTGAGTCCAGCTGGATGTCTTATCTCTGCCAGGTGGGCTGAGGCCCTAGGAAGAGCTAGGGACGATCAGAGCAGGAATCAAGGCAAGGGCTGCCTTTCACGGGAGGGGAGGAGTTCCCTGAGGCTCCCCCTCCACACCCAAACCTTACCTGTACGAGTTGTGGACAAAACTGCCTACCTTCGGGCCTCAGGGTCTGCCTGGGAAATGGGCAGGATCATAACCCACAATAACCACTTGGCAGGGTTGGTGGCCTGCCTTTCCTGAGGTGGGGACTGGGGGACCCAAGCAGTCTCAGAGGTGCTACTCCTGAACCCATTACCTTCATTCTGCTTGACAAATCTCCACATCAGCCAAGACAAATATTAAAAAAAAAAAAAAAAAAAAAAAAAAAAAAAGGAACCAGCAGCACCAAGGACAGAGCCCTGCGGCTCCTCTTTATAGACTGGATCCAATCATCCAACATTTCCCAGTGCCTCTTGGGAGCCAAAGCCTGTACTCGTCTCTGAGGCCCCAGAGGCAAAGCAGACCTTGTCCCCAGTTGCTAGCACAGTTAGAGAAGGAAAGGGAGGGAGTCTGACACTGCCCCTTTGGCTGGTCTTCTCTGCCCTGGCCCCTGACCTCCATTTCTTTGTCCTTTCTTAGGCCACTCTTCCTGAGAAACAGGGTGTCATGGTGGGTTTATAGTGCACTTTGGGCAAGTTCCTAACCTCTCTGGCCTCCGTTTTCCCACAGGGAAATGTCACCTCTCTTCCTGGGCACAAGGTGCAGATCTACAGGCAGGACTCCTAGTTTCATGTGACAGAATCCTAGGTTAAATGGATTGAGGCAAAAAGGGAGTTTATCAGCTCATGATACCAAAGGTAAAACCTCAGGCACAGCTGAAACCAGGCACTCAATGCTGTTCTCAGGAAACGATGCATCCCCGTCTATCATCTCTGCCATTCCTTGGCTTTCTATGTGGACAGTCTTCTCCCTGGTGGCAGTATCTCCATCGCCCAGGACAGTGCCTGGAACTTAGTTCACCTGGCTCCAGCAGCTCCTGCCTCGCTTTCTACTAGCTTTGCAAATGCTGTGGAAGACCTGTCTCCTTCCCGATGCTCCAGTAAAAGCACCAGAATTGACTCTGAGGCATGCAGTGAAGATCACTCCTCCACCCCAAGCCAGTTACAGGCCTGAGGGGCCCACTCTTCTTTAATTGGCAGGCTTCAATCACAGACCCATCACTCCCAGATCCCCAAGACTCTAGATGGGAGAAGGGGGATCCCCCAAAGGAAAATCAGAGGGCAGGGTCATCATCATAAGAGGGGATCTGGGAACTGAGTGGGAAGAAGCTACAGAGGAGCTGAACCAGGCAGCTGGACCTGGGCCATCTGTTCCCCCACAGACTGAAGCCTGGTTATCTGGGAGGATGGGCAGATCCTTAAGGCACTAACTGAGGCCATCAGCCAACTGTGTTACTTGCAGCTAAGCAGCAGGTTCCTTCTTGAAGGGAGAACCAAGTAGCCTCTCCCACAAGGAGACAAACAAATGGGACAGCCTGGTGGTCCAAGCAAGGCACAGAGAGCCTCTCCCACTATCTCCAGGGACGAGTTGTTTAGGAGGCCCTGGGGATCTCCTGGAGCACTGGGTGGAAGGTGCGGTGGTCCTGTAAGCGTGGACTTATAAGGGCTGGGCACCACAAGCCGTCCCTCTGCTCACTGGGGGCTGCCCTGTCACAGCTGCTCCCTGGGCCTCTGTGCTATCCACAGTTCCTCAGTCTCAGGGCTGCCCTTGACCTCTCAGCCTTGTGCCCACTGGGGCTGCGTGGTCTCTAGCCCTCTTCATTCACATTCCCAAGAAAGAACCTCTTGCTGACTTTGTGGTGCCTCAGTCACCTCATTTGTAAAGTGGAAACAGTAGTTTTGAAGAGTGAATGAGACAAGGCACATTAAGCATTTTGCACAATGCTTGGTTTATCATCAGTGCTCAATTAATACATGTGTCCAGGTTGTGGTGGGGCTTCTGGGTGCACTCTTGGGCAGCTGGGGCCCCTCATACATAGTGGGGTCTTGGGAGATGTAAGTTTCATCTTTGCTAAGCTTGAAGAGGCTGGAGAGAAACCAAAGGAAGCAGCCCCCACCCCCAAATTCCCCAAAGCTGCAGCTTCCTCTTCTTTTCACTAAAAATGGCTGTTTCAGTTTTAGATTTAATTCCTGTTGAGCCGGAGGTGAGAAGGGGAAGTGGGAAAGGAGAAGAGAAATCAGAGCCCCTGCCTTCCATGTTCCCTTCTGCCAGGTTTGTCATTCTGTAGCCAGCCAGATGCCACAGGTAGGACCAGAACTCCTCCAGGTGAGAGGACTCTGCTTCCGGCCCTCTGTCTTCTGGGTGCCAGGGAGGCACTTACATTAGGAACCTGGCCTCAAGCTGGCCTCAAGTGGGCTCCAGGGCAACCCTGCCTCAGGCTAGAGGCTGTCCAGAGTCAGGATTGTGTTGATGACTGGGGCACAGAGGGTATAGTGACTCTGTATGGTAGGTAGGCACCATAAGTGGCCCTGTTTACCCAGGCTCAGAGACGGTAGGTGGCTTACCCTAGGTCACACAGCAAGTTGGTTGTCAATCCCAGCCTGTCTGACTCCTTAGGGGAAGGAAGCTAACTCTTGACCCTTGGCATCCTGTGCCCTTGCCGCTAATTCACTGGTCAGGGGCCCAGCAAGGGGATTTCCAGGCCTTTATTTCCCAGCAGGCAGGCAGGCCAAGGTTAGGAAGCCTCTTCCACATCCAGCTTCGTCTGAGCTGGTTCCTGCCTCAGCTGGCTGGCAGACAGTGACTCAGGCTTCCAGCTCCTGCCTTTGGCCAACAGATCCCCTCATCCCTGCTAGATATGAAGGCCTCAGGGGATGGGGGAGGCTCTGGGGTCATGTAAAGTTTATCCTGAGACCATAGGATCTAAGCAGCCTGAAGGGCTGGGCCCCTTGTCATTTCTTCCTATGTCCATAGTGAATTGCTCCTGCTCTAGAACTGACCCCATGGTTGTTGCCTCAACTGGAAAAAGGAAACTGGAAGAGGCTGTCCCTGCTGTGAGGTGAGGGGCTGCCATATTTTGCCAAAGGTGTACCTGGGGTGGAGATGGGTGGTGGATGCCTGGGGCCAGGGCCTCTACCTCAGACAGATAGGGCTTGGTGCTGACCCTGTTGTCCCTGCTATGTCCCCAGTGGCTCCTGTGACCACACTGACCAGGGTGAGGACCTGAGAATGAGAGCCTGAGCTCATCTGGGGAGGGTGAGTGGAAGGAAGGTTGGGGAGTGGGTCAAGAGGAAATGAGACTGGAAACCCAGTCAGGAGGCTGCTCAGTGCCAGCCCCGAGGGGAGGCCTTCCGCTGTGGGCAGACCAGCCTTGCCCTCACCCCTCACTGGCTGTGTGACAGAGCAGGGCTGGCTGTCCGCTGGTGCCATCTCATGGCTACAGAGTCTCAACGCAGGGAAGACCCAACGCCCCTGGGAATCCCCTGGTTTGAGCATCTAAGCTCCAACTTCGGGGGAACAATGAAGAAGGGGGCCTTAGAGTCAAGAAGAACGTGCTGAAATGCCACGTGGCTGGGATAGCTTGGAAAACTCACTGGCCCTTCCTAAGTCTTAGTTTCTTCATATGTAAAGGGGAGGGAATAATCCACCCCCCACCAAATTGCCCAGGACTGCAGATAAAACATCTGGCACAGAATAGGCATTTAAGAAACAACACTGGCCATACACAGTGGCTCACGCCTGTAATCCCAGCACTTTGGGAGGCCAAGGCAGGTGGATTACCTGAGGTCGGAAGTTCAAGACCAGCCTAACCAACATGGAGAAACCCCATCTCTACTAAAAGTACAAAATTAGCCTGGTATGGTGGCACATGCCTGTACATCCCAGCTACTTGGGAGGCTGAGGCAGAAGAATCGCTTGAACCTGGGAGGCGGAGGTTGCGGTGAGCCAAGATCGTGCCATTTTACTCCAACCTGGGCAACAAGAGTGAAACTCCATCTTAAAAAAAAAGAAAAGAAAAGAAAAAAAGAAGAAAGAGAGAGAGAGGAAGGAAGGAAGGAAGGAAGGAAGGAAGGAAGAAGGAAGGAAGAAAGAAAGAAAGAAGAAAGAAAGAAAGAAGAAAGAAAGAAAGAAAGAAAGAAAGAAAGAAAGAAAGAAAGGAGAGAGACTGGCCGTGGCCGGGCATAGTGGTGCATGCCTGTAATTCCAATACTTTGGGAGGCCAAGGAGGGAGGATCTCTGCCAGAAGAAGGCTGCACCTTGGAGGTTTTGTGATGGGCCAGCTCCTCTCAGGCCTCCCATCTGAAGCCCCCTCTTTGCAGAGCTCATCCATTGCTCTGGCTTTTATATTTATTAATTTCTCACAGAGGTTAAGCTCATTCCCCACTTCTGTGCCTTTGCCCACAGTGGACCTCCTGCCTGTGATGCCCTCTTCAGCCTTGTTGTGTATCCAGGTCCCTCTGGTCCTTCAGTGCCCAGCAGTGGACATGCTTTCTCCATGAGCTTTACAGGTTACTCCCTCCCAGGTGCACCCATGACCCCTCAGACTTGAGTGCTCCCTCTCAGGCCCCGCCCCCTCCTCTAGGCCTAGCCAGGTCCATGGGCAAAGCTAAGGCCCGGTGAGAGTAGGGCAGTTCCTTGGGTCCGATTCAGTCATCCTTAAATTCTTTGAAGTCCCAAGCCCTAGGATGCTGTAGTTCCAAGGTCCTGAGAGCCCTCAAACCTAGACTTTGTTAGGAAGGCAAAGAACTAAAAGGCCAGTGGGTAGTGGGTACTCAGTGGTTGTTGAGGTGCCAGGCCAGGCCTCTCGTATGCCCTTAAACCCCTGATAAGAGGGTGGGGAAGGGGCAGCTGGCCTTAGTTTCTTTCTCCATCTGTCAGGTGGGACCCCATGAGCCTTTTCTTCCCCTCTGAGGTTAGTCCAAGTGCCCTTATCTGAGCAGAGCAGTGGGATTAGGGGTCTCCAGATCTGCACGTCTGGGCGGATAAGACATGATGGGGACAGCTTTGTGTTTCCCATCCATCCAGGTTGCAGGGGCTGAGACCACTTAGGCTTCTTACCTAAGCCCTGCCCTGCCCTGCCTTGGGGCCAACACCTCCTAGGAGCCCTCAGATCTGTTCCCATTCCTGGGACAGCGACCCATCCTGCTGGGAGTGGCTGTGGGAGGTTGTCCCAGGGACCCAGCAAAGGACTGGCTGTTGAGCTGAAGGCCACCTTGCTCTCCTGGGCCACAGCACAGGTCAAATCCGACCAGGAGGTCCACACTCAGCTGGCAGAAGTGACCTCTTAGCACAGGCCTGAGCAAGCAGTAGGTGCTTGATCTGTGCACAACTGACCAAGTGTTTATCAGAAGTTCAAACCTGATTTTTCTCAGTGTGATCCAAACTTTGCGTTCCCACTCTGTTCCTCAATCCCCTTGCCTGTAAAAATGGCTTTGGGGTGAGATCGGTGCCTTTAAGGGCACCTTCAGCTCTGATGCTCTAGGCTCTAAGAGTCTCCTCTGCACCTCCCAGGGTAGAAGATGAGCCGCCCTGAGTGGCACTTCATCCTCCCAGCACACTGGTGGTCAGTATGACTGTATTCTACCCAGGAGGCTCAGAGAAGGGAAGGGGCTTATCTAGTCAGTGATTGGGGGCAAAGGTGGAGTAAGAACCTGGGCCTCAAACTCCCAAGGCGGCATTCTTTCCCCACACAATCCTCTCCTGCCACCCGCCTTGCTACCTCAGCTGCTCCAAATCAAAGCCCACCTCCTCCAGGTCACCCTCTTGGAATGCTGCTTCCCACTCTGGATCTGGCCTCCCCGGGACAATGAGGAGCCACATCTCCCGCTCTGGTCTCCTAACAGCTCTGAGGCCAGTTTGGTGGTGAGGAGGGGATGGGGAGGATGTGGCACAGGCAACTGGGTCCTCAGGGGCATCACATCTATCTCCACAGCCCATGTCCATCACTCCTTATGCGCTCTGCACCTGCTGTGTGGAAGAAGCAGTCACTGTGAAATGGGGGAACGTTGGAGGATCTGGTGACATATAGTAGGTACTCGATAAATGTGTGTGGAGAAAAGGAGAAGAGGGAAAGAGGGAGGGAGAAGGGGGCTGAGTAAGTATGTACATAAGTGGATTGCCACATGGAGGGATGGGTAGATGGACATGTTGGTGAGTGAGCTATTGAATGAGGGAAGGAAGGCTAGATGGGGGAGTGAATGGCTGGGAGGAGGGATGGACTCCCCGTGGCTCTGAGTGTTATAGCTAAAGGAGGAGCCACGAGCTCTCTAATCACTGCCCTACCCATTTGACAGTTGCGAAGACTGAGAGACGGTTGAGCAGAAAGAAAATTGCTGGTTCTATGGTGCTGACAGCCTCTGGTTCTCCCCTACCCCTCCTCCTCTGCCCCCATCCCCCTCTTTCCCCTGCTGGGGTAGAGGAGCGTTCCGGGAAGGACGCCTTTTTTCCGTCTCCTTGCTCCTCTAAGCCCAGTTTCCGCCAGGCGCTAGGCGTGGTGTTGGGGATGGCAGGGAGCCGGTGGCCCCCACAGAGACTCTTTTAGTCAGAGACAGTCCTGCCAGGAAACAGAGGAAGCTGAAGCTGCTCACCCTGTCAGATGAGTTGCAGCCTAGCTGAGGGCAGGAGAGTGGGGAGCCTCAGGTCTGGCTTCCCTTTGCCCCAACACACTGGACCACCAGCGTGCTGCAGGGACAGGAGGCTGCCTGTGAGTGTCAGTGCATCTTGGGGCCATGGGCCAGTGCAGGGGTTGTGGGGGATGGGGGGCAGGTAGACGCAAGGAACTGTGACTTTGGGCAGGAAGGCTGGGTTCAGCATTGACTTAAAGGAGGCCCACAGAGTTAGGAGGCCCAGAGGAAGGGATTCCACCCAGCTGGGGGGGATTAAAAAAAAGAATGAAGCAAGGTGAGATCTGGAGCTAGATAGATACTTAGGGTTTTGATGAATGGAGATTAGTTGAATGGCACTTTGTGTGAAGGGAATAGTGGTGATGGGGAGGCTGAAGAGGGAGTCTGGCTCTCTGGCTGCCACTGGCTGTGTGGGAGTCTCCACGTCTTGGGAATGTGTGACGAAAGAGGAAGAGGCAAGGGCAGAGTGGCCCTGGTGTACTTCAGATAGGGCTGGAGGGCTTGGCAGGGGTCTTGAATGTCAGGAAAAGGGTTTGGGCCTTTCCCCCAAAGGGCAGAGGAATGGAGAGAAGGATGTAGTCAGAGCCACTTGTTAGCAAGCCCCCCGCACCATGGGCAGAGTCCAGCTCAGGAAGCGGCTGGGGTCTGGTCTGGTCCAGGACTTAGGACCCAAGAGCTAGTGACAGATGTCAGCGCCAAGGTCAGCTGCTGCCTGGAGGTGGGAGCCAAGAGCACCCTCCTTGAGGCCAGCCCCTGCCAGGAACTGGGAGAACAGCTCAGCTCTCCTAGGTCCTCAGAAAATAGACAAGGGAGCCGGGGTGATGGTCAGACCTGTCTTTCCTGACACAGCCCTGAAGGTTTTCCCGGAGAGCTGTGCACTGGATCCCCTCCTGCAGCCCCCTGCCTCCTTCCAAGAGGGAGGGGAGGGGGTCCCAGGAGGATCAGTCTCACCAGGGTGTGCAAGTGGCAGACTGCAGTCCCCAGTTATCTGAGACAAAGGGCTGTCCCTGGGGGTGGGATCTGAGGGTGAAGGCCTTCCAAAGGAAGGTTGAGGGATGCAGCACCCCTCTAGCATGTTCTCCTCCTCACCACAACCCTCTTCCCTTGCAGACTGGTCTCCTTAGACCCTGTGTGAGGAGAGGGGTCAGGGAGGGGCAGAGGCTGCATCTCAAAGGCCAGCCCCATGGAACCAGCAATTTTCTTTCTCCTCAGATTTCTTTGTCAGACCCTGTGTGAGAAGAGATCAGTCTGCAAGAACAGAGGGTTATGGTGAGGAGGGGAACATGGTAGAGGGGTGCTGTGTCCCTCAACCTTCCTCCTCACCCGGAGTGTCTTCCCACCCTTCTCCACCCATGGAAATCCTAGTCAACCACCCAGGCCTTGCTCTGTCTTTCATTCTGCTCTGAAAAGTCTCTTCCATCAGGTGGTTCACACTGGTCTCCTCCATCAGACTAGCATATCTGTATCTGTATCCCCATATCTCCATGTCCACCTATACACTATGCCCTCATGTATCTAGCTGGTAGAGAGGACTCAGTGAATCCCTGTCATGTGAAAACAAGAGAATGAACATGTGAATGAGAATGGCCCGAACCAATGAATGAAGAGATGAGTGGACGTTCTCTGCCTGTGCTAATCCTGGCTTCATGGCTATGCTGTGGGGGGCTGCTATGTTTCTTCCTCTGGTCTCCTCGTTGTGCCTACCTTGTCCTAGCTGGGCACCCAGCACTCCTAGCATATGGTCTAAAGCCCCACAAAGAATCTTTGGTAACTGAGGGTGACATGGGATGTGGGCTGCAGACAGAGAATCCAACACTATCATTTTGCCCAGAATTGGGGTAAAATAGCTTCACCAAAATGAAATTGTAAGTTGGGAAGAATGTATTTTTCTCTAATACAACTTTTTAAAATCCCATAACCTTACTTAGTAGGTATATTTAGAACAGAAAACACTTGACCCCATGCCAGGCACTGATCTTCACAACAATCTTATAAGGCAAGTACTATCTCATTTCATTTTACAGATGGGGAATCTGGAGGACAGACGTTAACTAGTATGCCCAAGACCACATAACTCATCCGTGGCATAGCTGGGACTTGAACCTAAGCATCTGGACCAGAGTCTATATACTTTGCCTGAACCCTTTACCACCCACTGAGTGTATTTGCAGAACTTCATATTTTTTCTGGGCCTCAATTTTTCCCGTCTGTAAAATGGGAAAAGAGGAGGATTAGATTCATTATCTCAAAGGCCCATTGGATTTTAGTTGTAAATTTTCTCTAGACACCCGTAATATGGCAATGTCAGTTTAGAGGTGAGCATCTAGCAGTCAGACTTACCCCATCAAGGAACCCCTTAGGGTATTTGTGCTGCTGGCTCTCCCAAAACCCAGCCCGGAAGAATGAGAGGAGGGACAAGATGTAGAATGCAATGGCATGGCATTTATTGAGCACTACCGAATGTCATCACCACACATTTCACTGATGAGGACGCTGGCCACGTCACTTATGAGGACACTGTGACATGACCTGTTTCACACAGCACGGAAGTGGGGGAGCAACATTTAAACCCAGGCCTGCCTAGCTCTGAAGTTGGTCATGTAACCTCTACATCCCATGTCTGTGGGCTACACTAAGCTGCCTTTTCTGGATTGGGCAGTTGGGTTCTGGTTCTGACTCTGCTCTGACTTATGAAGGAAGAAGGAGCAGTCCCTGCGCCTCACTGTGCCTGGATTTCCATCTCTGTAAAGTAAACAGATGACTTGGTCCCTCACCCATCGGCCTTCAGGGATGCTGTTTTCACTCTGGGCACTAGCAGGCGCTGTGTTGTCAGAGGCTCTACCAAACCTGCCTTTGTAGCCTCAAGTGGAACCAGGCCTTGGGGAACTGGGTATCACCTCCTTCTCCTATTTTACAGATAACAAGACCTCTGCCAGAAGAACCATGGCTTTGAAAGGTGGAGTTCAGGCTGAGGAGATGGGTGCGGTCCTCAGTGAGCCCCTGGTGTGTGGACCCTTCATATTGGTTAACTAAGAGTTATCAGGGCCCTTTCTGCCCCAGACCCTGGACTAAGACCAGAGAGACACCGGACCTGGCCCCTCTCCTCAGGCGGGTCCCAGTCTGTGAGAGACATGCGGATCCACCATGACCAGAGTCTCCACACCCCAGGGAGCCCCTGGCAGCCCTGCACAGTATGATTTAGTGCTTCTAACCTCTTGACATCCCTGAGAGGCAGGCACCGCATTCCCCCTTTTCTCAGGTGAAATGAAATCAAGGTCACATAGCAAATACATAACAGAGTTAGGATTCAAACCCAAGTCCATCAATCTCCACTAACAGAGAAAGAAACATATGATCAGGGCTTTGAAGAATGAATAGAAGTTCACTAGGAAGGCCGAAGGAAAAAATATATATATACACACACACACACACACACACACACACACACAAAATGAATCAGATTGCTCCCAAGCATGAGCTTTATTGTATCACAAGTTTTCTTGAAGTGAGGGCTCTGTGGGGCTTCATGGGGTGGTTAGAGTAGCAGAGTTGACAAAGTTGGTGCCCTCACTGTTCAGACAGGGAGATCAGGGCCCGAGGAGGGGCAGGGCCTGCTGGGTGGTGAGTGAGCATGTCACTGACAGGCTGCGTATTGCTTTCCCAGCCTCCCTGAACATAGGAAACTCACCTGAGCAGCCATGGAGTGGGACAATGGCACAGGACAGGCTCTGGGCTTGCCACCCACCACCTGTGTCTACCGCGAGAACTTCAAGCGACTGCTGCTGCCACCTGTGTATTCGGCGGTGCTGGCGGCTGGCCTGCCGCTGAACGTCTGTGTCATTACCCAGATCTGCACATCCCGCCGGGCCCTGACTCGCACGGCCGTGTATACCCTAAACCTCGCCCTGGCCGACCTACTGTATGCCTGCTCCCTGCCCCTGCTCATCTACAACTATGCCCAAGGTGACCACTGGCCCTTTGGTGACTTCGCCTGCCGCCTGGTCCGCTTCCTCTTCTACGCCAACCTGCATGGCAGCATCCTCTTCCTCACCTGCATCAGCTTCCAGCGCTACCTGGGCATCTGCCACCCACTGGCCCCCTGGCACAAACGTGGGGGCCGCCGGGCCGCCTGGCTAGTGTGTGTAGCCGTGTGGCTGACTGTGACAACCCAGTCCCTGCCCACAGCCGTCTTCGCTGCCACAGGCATCCAGCGTAACCGCACTGTCTGCTATGACCTCAGCCCGCCTGCCCTGGCCACCCGCTATATGCCCTATGGCATGGCTCTCACTGTCATCGGCTTCCTGCTGCCCTTTGCTGCCCTGCTGGCCTGCTACTGTCTCCTGGCCCGCCGCTTGTGTCGCCAGGATGGCCCAGCAGAGCCTGTGGCCCAGGAGCGGCGTGGCAAGGCAGCCCGCATGGCGGTGGTGGTGGCCGCTGCCTTTGCCATCAGCTTCCTGCCTTTCCACATCACCAAGACAGCCTACCTGGCAGTGCGCTCGACGCCAGGCGTCCCCTGCCCTGTGTTGGAGGCCTTTGCGGCAGCCTACAAAGGCACGCGGCCATTCGCCAGCGCCAACAGCGTGCTGGACCCCATCCTCTTCTACTTCACCCAGAAGAAGTTCCGCCGACGACCACATGAGCTCCTACAGAAACTCGCAGCCAAATGGCAGAGGCAGGGTCGCTAAGTCCTCCAGGGCTTGGGCAGCCTTCATGTTTGCCATTGTGTCCAGGGCACCAGGAGCCCCACCAACCCCAAACCAGGCAGAGAATTAGAGCTCAGCTCAGCTGGGCATGGAGTAAGGTCCCTCACAGGACCCAGAAGCTCACCAAAAGCTATTTCTTCAGCCCCTTCTCTGGTCCAGGCCCTGTGGGCATGGAGATGGACAGACCTGGGCCTGGCATTTGAGAGGTCCTAGTCAGCCATGGAGACCTGGGGAAACCACATTAAGGTGCTCACAAAAATACAATGTGACGTGTACTGTCATCAAGGGGTATGTTCCATGCTTTGAGTCACCAATGAAGCAGGTGAGGGAAGATGAGAGGGGGAAGTGAGAGCTTCTGGGAAGGGGCATTTGAGCTGGGTTTTGAGGGATGACTATGAGCTCTCTGGAGAGGAGTGATATTCCATTTATTTAGCAAGCCTTTACTGACACCTTGTGCTCAGGCCTGGGTTGGTTCTGGGGCCCTAGAAGAACCAGTCCTAGCCCTGGTCCATACAGGTTCCCAACTGCTGGAAGTACAGACTGGCACAGCAACATTAGGGTTGTGACAGAGGGAAGCATGGCTGCAGGGAGGGGTACACAGAGGGTGTCCATGACCCAGTCTGAGGAGTCAGGAAAGAGCTCTCTGAGGAGGGAGCATCTGAGCCAGATGTCAAGGGCTGCGTGGAAACTTGGCAAGCAGAAGTGGGGAACACTTTAGTGCAACCCAGGTATGCTCCATACATATCCAGCTGGGCCAGCCTTGTGCTGGGATCTGCCCTGGGCAGACAGGCACGGGGCCGGAGCAGAGGACACATGGCCTTGCATGTGTGAAAGCCGAGAAAATGGGAACTGTGCCTCAGCCAGCCTCCAGACAAGGGCAAGAGTTGGCCAGAAGCTCCAGGCAGTGGGAGGCCAATGGAGGGAGTAATCAGGGGAAGTTTCTTAGAAGAGGCAGGGGGCCAAGTACAGTGGCTCATGCCTGTAATGTAAGCAATTTGCGAGGCCAAGGAAGGAGGAATGCTTGAGCCCTGGAGTTTGAGACCAGCCTGGGCAACATAGTAAGACCCTGTTTCTACCAAAAAAAAATTTAAAATAGCCTGGTGTGGTGGTGTCTGACTGTAGTACTAACTACTCGGGAGGCTGAGGTGCTGAGTTCAAAGTGACAGTGAGCTAGGGTCACACCAGTGCATTCCAGCCTGAGCGACAGATGGAGACCCTGTCTCTTAAAAAATTAAAATAAATCAGGAGTGGTGGCTCATGTCTGTAATCCCAGTACTTTGGGAGGCTAAGGCAGGTGGATCACTTGAGATCAGGAGTTTGAGAACAGCCTGGCCAACACAGTGAAACCCTGTCTCTACTGAAAATACAAAAATTAGCTGGGCGTGGTGGCTGGCGCCTGTAATCCCAGCTACTTGGGAGGCTGAGGCAAGAGAATTGCTTGAACCTGGGAGGCAGAGGTTGCAGTGAACCGAGATCACATCACTGCATTCCAGCCTGGGCGATGGAGTGAGACCCTGTCTCAAAAAAAAAAAAAAAAAGAAGAAGAAGGGATCAGCTTGAGCCAGGAGGAATTCAAAAAGCAGAGTGAAGCAGCTCTGGAGCTGCTCCCAGTAGAAGGCATGGGGTGATGTGTACAAAACCCAGAGTTAGAAATGAGCTGAGGGGCTGGGCATGGTAGCTCATACCTGTAATCCCAACACTTTGGGAGGCCAAGGCATGCAGATCACTTGAGGTCAGGAGTTTGAGACCAGCCTGGCCAACATGGCAAAACCTCATCTCTACTAAAAAATACAAAAATTAGCTGGGCGTAGTGGCAGGCGCCTATAGTCCCAGCTACTCCAGAGGCTGAGGCACAGGAATCACTTGAACCTGGGAGGTGGAGGTTGTGGTGAACTGAGATTGCACCAATGCACTCCAGTCTGGGTAACAAAGCAAGACTCTGTCTCAGAAAAAAAAAAAAAAAAAAAAAAAGGAAAACATTGGCTGTAAAGCAACAGTGAGTTTCAATTAAATGGGCAATAGGTGGGGTGGGGTGGGACCTGGGTGTGTGGAAGGGGGTGGCCAGGAAAAGAGCTGGGTAGGGCCAGAGCATTCAAGGCTAGGATGAGCCCCAGATCCACCTCTCCTTCATCCACCTCTTCAAGTGTGGCTTTCAACCTTAGGGTATCCTCTGTACCTGGGGTACCTCCACCAGGCCCCTAAGTGAGGGGAAACAGTTGTTCAACATTGCTTCACTCTAAATGGAAGAGCCAGCAGCTTGAGAGCCTCAGGGCCACCAGGAGGCTGCTACATGGAGGTCCCACCACTGGAAGCCTACTGATTGGTCTCACAACAGACTGTTCCTGCCATGTTCCACTCCTGCCCTCTCAGGCCCATCGTTCTGACCTGTGGGTACCCAGAGAGCTGCCTTGAGGCCACCTCATAAGGAGGCATGTCAAACACAGATCCAAGCCTTAAAAAGCCTTGGAAAGGCATCTTAACCGAAGGTCCCCGGAGGAAGCAGCAAAGGGGAATGGTAGCACACAAGACCCCACACCCAGCCAGGTACGGTGGCTCATATCTGTAATCATAACACTTTGGGAGACCAAGGCAGGTGAATCATGAAGTCAGAAGATCGAGACCATCCTGTCCAACATGGTGAAACCCCATCTCTACTAAAAATACAAAAATTAGCTGGGCGTGGTGGCGGGCGCCTGTAGTCCCAGCTACTTGGGAGGCTGAGGCAGGAGAATTGCTAGAACCCAGGAGGCGGAGACTGCAGTGAGCCAAGATTGCACTACTGTACTCCAGCCTGGGGACAGAGTGAGACTCCATCTTAAAAAAAAAAAAAAGACCCCACACCCTCCACCAAATCCTCTTCCCCTCTGAGAACCACCCCTCAGCTACTCCTTTGCAGCTCCTCATTCTCTGCCATTTTTTTCTCATTTCTCCTCCCCATCACTTCTCCTCCAGTCCTTGTGCCCTCCTCCCAGATCTGTTTTTCTTATGTAGAACAATCTAGCCTGTCCTTGGCTGCTGGTGCACCATGCAGAACCTGTAAGCCAGGAACTACCCCTGGCTAACAGTCTTCCTTTTAGAAGGCAGAGCAGGGAGGGGAAGGACTGTATAACTTATGCAATATTTTTATTTTAGCCCTACCTAGTCCCCAAGGCTGCTGGGCAATAGAGTCATTCAGAGAGGGGCATTGGAGGAGTTAAACACCATGGTAATGTCACAAGTATGCTTGCAGCTGGCTGAAGAAGTGGGAAAACCAGCCCCAACCCACCGTGGGAGGCCATTCAAAGTGTCCTTGCTGGAGAGGCAGACCATTTGGACAGAAGGAACTTTGACTTGTGACCACAGTGAGACCGATGTATGTTAGAAGACAGAGGCTGATTTTTATTCCCTGTACGGTGCCCCACCGTGCCAAGCAGGACATATGGAACCCACCTTGCATCTAGCTTCGAGTCTAAGACTAGTCTTCTCAACTGCCTGGGATGGGGGCTAGGGGAGAGTGAGAGCAAGGGCAGGGGACAGGGCCTCTGCTCATAGCCCACCTGAGCCCCTGTAGAGAGTCCCAGATGACTGTCCCAGCTGACCTCCAAGAGCTGTGACCCTTTGCTTACTCTTCCAGGAGTCGAAATTGTGACCCACCGGTAAATTCCTGTCCAAGCTTCCCTTTGTGAGGCCAAATAGCATGGAAGGTGCAGACTCCAGAGCCAGACCATCCGGTATATGTCCTGGCTCTATCATATACTAGCTCTGTTATACTGGACAAGTCATTTATTTATTTATTTATTTTTTAGTTTTTTCTTTTTTTTTTTTTTTTTTTTTTTTTGAGACGGAGTCTTGCTCTGTCACCAGGCTGGAGTGCAGTTGTGCGATCTTGGCTCACTGAAACTTCCGTCTCCTGGGTTCAAGCGATTCCCCTGCCTCAGTCTCCCGAGTAGCTGGGACTACAGGTGCGTGCCACCACGCCTGACTAATTTTTTGTATTTTAGTAGAGACGGGGTTTCACCGTGTTGGCCAGGATGGTCTCTATCTTCTGACCTCGTGGTTTGCCAGCCTCGGCCTCCCAAAGTGCTGAGATTACAGGCATGAGCCACCACGCCCGGCCTATTTTTTATTTTTACTTTTTTGAGACGGAGTTGTGCTCTTGTTGTCCAGGCTGGAGTGCAATAGCGCAATCTCAGGTCACTGCAAAACTCCACTTCCTGAGTTCAAGCAATTCTCCTGCCTCAGCCTCCCGAGTAGCTGGAATTACAGCCACATGCCACCATGCCCAGCTAATTTTTATATTTTAGTGGAGATGGGGTTTCACCATGTTGATCAGGATGGTCTCGAACTCCTGACCTCAGGTGATCTGCCCGCCTTGGCCTCTCAAAGTGCTGGGATTACAGGCGTGAGCCACCGCATCCGGCCTGGGCAAGTTATTTCACCTCTTTGTGCCTCAGCTTCATTATTATTCCCATAACATTATTTATTTGGGTTCCACCCTGGGATGGTGAACCTTAGGTGTAGGCCAGGCAGTGACCTGGACAAAAGGTAGGGCCAGGGTCTAGGCTGGAGTGGGAACTAGGAATCAACAAGGTCTAGGGACACCGGGAAGGCTACTTAGAAAAGATGCAGAGCCTGGGGAATGGTCAACCCCAAAGTGGCTTGAGCTCGAGTGGGTGGGTGGGCTTCGTGAAAGAAAGAGTGGGAAGAGGGGAGGAGTTCTGGGAACTCCAAGATTAGGGAGCCAAGGAGAAGGAGCCAGAGATGTGGAGGGCAGGAGCCCAGGGGTCTCTGAATGATGGTGGTATGAGGGGAGAGTGGAGTTGGGTGAGTGAGAGGCTTGAGGGAAGGAAGTGGGGGTAGTAAGAAGAGAAGAGGGAGGAAGATTCCAAGAAAGGCCAGGCCCAGGGATGGAGCTTCCAGGACAAAGTTGTTGCTGAGAGTTGGCTGGTGGCAGTTGGGGGCAGAGAATCGGGAAGGGGTAGGGGTGGGGAGGTAGGAGCAATGGACACAGCTGGCCTCTTCCTCCCTCATTCATTTGTTCAATGAATATTGACTCTGTGTTTCTGAGATGAGCTCAGGTCCCGGCTCTAATCTTGGGAAAGAATCCAAGAGGTTTGGGATGCAGACAAGGAAACAGTTCATCCAGCAAACAATCCTTACTGGGCACCTCCTATATG
The DNA here is from genome assembly GCF_009764315.1 of Trachypithecus francoisi. Lineage (NCBI taxonomy): Eukaryota > Metazoa > Chordata > Mammalia > Primates > Cercopithecidae > Trachypithecus > Trachypithecus francoisi. The sequence goes on from NW_022681473.1 coordinate 64,094,355, forward strand.
CCAAGCATCATGCTGGGCCCTCATGGAGCTCCTAGTCTGATGGAGGAGACAGGTAATAATGAAACACATACATACCTGGATCATTACAGCTGGGGAGGAGAGTGCAGATCATAAAGAGGACCCATGCGAGGAAGGTATCACTAGGGAGATGATGAGCTCCTGGAATGGTCCATGGCCAAGAAATGCTAAATACCAGAGGGGCCCTGACCTAGCTGAGGGGCAGAAAGGGTTTCTAAGTGAGGCCCAGAACCTCCGAAGACCTCAGAAGGCATTAGCTCAGTGCAGAAGGGCTACAACAGAGTCTGTGACTTTGACCAAGCACCTTCACTCCTCTGATCCTCTGTTTCCTTACCTGTAAAATACTAGACCTTCCTAAGCCACCAGGGGTACCAAGGGATAGAAAAGTTAGAGCAGAAATTTCATAAAGTACTGAACATACTATAACCCAATAGAAAAATGAGCAAGAGGCACAAACAGGCACTTCATATAAAAGGAAACACACGGGCGGGCGCGGTGGCTCACGCCTGTAATCCTAGCCCTTTGGGAGGCTGAGGCGGGCAGATCACAAGGTCAGGAGTTTGAGACCAGCCTGACCAACATGGTGAAACCTTGCCTCTACTAAAACATAAAAATTAGCTGGGCGTGGTGGCATGTGCCTGTAATCCCAGTTACTTGGGAGGCTGAGGCAGGAGAATTGCTTGAACCTGGGAGGCAGAGATTACGATGAGCCAAGATCGCACTCCAGCTTGGGCAACAAGAGAGAAACTCTGTCTCAAAAAAAAAAAAAAAAAGAAACACAGATGATTAAAAAACATAGACGAGAAATTAGATCCCAGCTTGACAATGCCTCCTAATGTTGATCAATTGCCTGCCCTGTGCTCAAGCACTTCTGTCCATGTGTACCTGGAGTCATGCACAATGCTCAGCAAACACCTGGAAACACCAGAATGTGCATCAGCAAGACACTGGATCAATATACTGTGATATATTCACACACTGAAATAGTCCACATGGCCAGAATGGACTATAGAGGCATGCAACAGTATGGGTAAATCTTAGCAGTATAATAGTAAGAAAAAAGAAGTCCCAACAAATTATGTAAAGCAAGATGCCTTTTTTTTTTTTGAGACAGAGTCTTGCTCTGTTGCTCAGGCTGCAGTGCAGTGGTGTGGTCTTGGCTTAGTGCAAACTCCGCCTCCTGGGTTCAAGCGATTCTCCTGCCTCAGCCTCCCAAGAAGCTGTGACTACAGGCATGCACCACCACACCCTGCTAATTTTTGTATTTTTAATAGAGACTGGGTTTCACCATGTTGGCCAGGCTGGCCTTGAACTCCTGGCCTCAAGCAATCCACCCACCTCAGCCTCCCAAAGTGCTGGGATTACAGGCATGAGCCACCACGTACAGCAGGATGCCCTTTTTATAAAGTTAAGAACAACTAAAATGAAAATATATAGTTTGAAGGAATATGTAGATGCAATAAAACCATATAAAAAGGAGAGCAAGAGAATGCTGAACATAGGATTTGAGATGATGATTTTCTATGTGGTGGGGCAGCAGGAGGATGGGGGCAGAAGAACTATATAATGAGATGTGAATTATTTTAAAGGTCCTAGTTGTATTGTTTTGTTTTTTGGCGAAAGCCAGTTGAATAACTGATGAGAATGTAGTGTGATCAAAATATTATAAAGAATTTAATACTGTGTGCTTACGGTCTAATTATATAGGAAAGGGGGCAATCTCAGATAGTTTCTATCTGACTTTGCAATGGAGTCAGAAGAGTCAGATTTCCCCCTAAGACAGCTCCTTCATGCGTCTTGTCCCCGCACTCATCCTTTCTCTCCCTCTTAGGTACAGTTGCTCCTTGATTTACGATGGGGTTACATCGTAATCAGCTTATTGCGTCTTGTCCCCGCACTCATCCTTTCTCTCCCTCTTAGGTACAGTTGCTCCTTGATTTACGATGGGGTTACATCCCAATAAACCCACTGAAAATATCATAAGTCAAAAAGGCATTTAATATACCTAGCCTACCAAACATCAGAGCTTAGCCTAACCCACCTGAAACAGGCCCAGAATACTTCCACAGCCTAGAGTTGGGCAAAAATCATCTAACACAAAGCCTATTTTACAGTAAAATGCTGAATATCTCATGTAATTTATTGAATATTTTACTGAAAGTGAAAAAACAGAATGATTGTATGTGTGCTCAAAGTATGGATGTACATAGCTTTTGCATCATTATAAAGTCAAAAAGTCATTAAGTTGAAACATCATGAGCTGGGGACTATCTGTACCCGAAGCCCACCAAAGCCCATCATTGGCCATGACCTGTGACCTTCAAAACCTTCCCATCTTGATTTCTCCAAGGGATTCCATGATCCTCACCTCGCTAGATCACCATGACTCACTGGGTAGATGGGCTATTGTTTTCATTACCCTTTCATAGGTGAGGAGCCTGGGGCCCAGAGGAAAGGGGGTGACCTGCAGAAGGTGAGCCAGCATAGGGTTTCTCTCTCCACTCTGGTGCCCAGTGCTCCCAGCCCCTTATCAGATGAATCATCTTGGGGCTAAAAATTGCTGTACATAATTACCCAGCACCATAAAAATTCCAGATCCCTTCTGTTCATAGAAGATAACTTTGTCTTATCCTGGATCATAAGGAGCTGGGGGTGGGAGGATTCATGAAGCACTGGAAACAATCAAGCCACTCTCAGATTGGGTGAGCTTTGTTTGGACAGAGACCCAGTCTAGATCCTTAAACACTCTCCCTCCCCACCAAGGGGATTCCTGAGCCAAAGGCCCAAGCCAGCTCACCTCAAGGCCAAGCCACAAGACTCTGGGAGGCCGTGACCTAAACCTCCACTCCTCTCTATCCACTTGCCCATCTGTGATATGGAATAAGGGTTTCTGTCCCAGAAGTGACAGGGAGGTGGAAAAGTACAAATTTCAGATGATAGGAGTCACCATTATGCGGGGAGAGAGTGACTCCTGGGATGAGTCCTGTTTCCCACCCCTCCCCAACTCACCCCACAGCACACACCAAAACTTGCCCCAAAGAGTAGAAAGAAAATACTAAAGATGGTGAGAGTCTGACGTCAAATGCCAGAGCCAGAGAGAGCACTTTTGGGGAACCTGACCCACTCCTCACTTTTCAGACACAGGCAAGTGCAGGGATTTATCCAAGGTCACAGAGTAAGTCAGAACAGAGAGGCATAGGCCGGCAGGGCTCTCTTTTATCAATTTCCTAGAGAAAAGGAAGAGATTTACTCCTTGGCCCCGTCGAGGCAGAGCTGAGATGAGGTTGAGGTGAGGGACTCCCTGGATGCTGGTCTCAGACAGGAAGTGCTTTCTTGCTAGAGAGATATTCCACAACTCAAGAGGCTGCCCAGAGAGTGGAGAGTGACCTCCTCATCCTGTGGGGTATATGAGTAGCAAGTAGGTTCTGGGGTTCCAGCTGAGTCCTCCCTCTCTCATTCGGTAGTCAGGCAATCCCTGGGTGTCTACCATCCTTTCCTGTCCTCCTGCCTGACTCTCTCCTCTGAACCCCATCTCCCAGCCTAGTCTGGCCCAGCTACAGTCTCCTTGGCTGGACCCGGTGGCAGTGGGGTTGGCTGGGTAATGCCGACTGCTGACCTAACTATGTGTCCCTGGGGCCTTGCTAGTGGGGGTTGGAGGGGACAGGGCAGTCTGATTAGGCCTGAAGAAGGCTGGGCAGCACTGGAGGGGCATGGGTCAGACCAGGTTATCCTCTGTTCCTGGGGAAAGCGAGCCCAGGCCCAAGGAGGAGAAGGAGGAGACTGGGGGCTCAAAGGAGCGAGAACCTCCTTCTTCATCAGGATTTGGGGGTGCATCTCAGAGCTGGCTGGAGGAGCATGGTGTTTGAAGCCCCTAAAATCTGAATTTTAGCAGGAGCTGCTATTTCCTGACTTGCAGAGTGGTCAAAGTTACTTCTCCTTCACGGCCCACAGAGAAGGGGTAATAATATTTGTCCCCAAGGGTGGTTTGTGGATTTAAAACATAAGTTAAATAATATTGCCCATACATCATAGGTACTCGACACATTTTCATTCATTCGCTCATTCGTTAGGTTAGTTGGGCCGGGAGGATGAATGGGATTTAGAGGCAGGTGGGAATGGGGGAAGGGGATGATGTCCCAATACCCAGAACAATGTGAGACTCAGACGGAGGCAGGGGCGGGAGGGGAGCTCAAGAGAGGGATCAGGGTGAAGCCAGACAAACAATCTACACTTTCCCTACCAGGAAGGTGGAGCAGCTGCGGGTAAGAGTATAGGTTTGGCAGTGGGAAGTCGAGAGCGTTCCCGTCGAAGCTCCTTTTGTGTGTAAGGCCTAAGAAGGGGCAGTGCGCTTTGCGAAGGTCTGAAAAAGACTAAGGGGATTAGGTAACGACTGAAAGGAAGTGTTCCCAGCTCTCCGTTTTTTGGGAATGGGTGCTGCTTTATCCGTCCAGGACTCCATGCGTTGAGAAAATCAGGCCGCGAGGGGGCGCAAGAGCCGCGTACTCCGGAGCGAGAAGAAAAGGGGCTCGGGGATCCAGGCGTGGAGTCCAGGACAAGAGCCGCCAGACGGCTGGGGCAGGTGGGAGGCGTGGCAGCTGGAAAAGTAGGGGCGGTCGTGAAGGGTGGGGCTTCTGGAGCAGCGTTGGGCGGGTTAGGGGCCTGTCGGAGCCAGACAGGCGGCTGGGAGGTGGGATGGGCGGGGCGTTGGGGAGCGAGATGGTGGTACAAGGGCGTGGCTGCAGCCGAATTCGCCTCAGAGAGCGGGCGGGGAGGGGGCGAGGCCTGGGCGGGGAGTAGGGCAGGGCAGGGAGCGACTGGTCCTTTAGTCAGCCCGCGTTTCTCCGGGCTCCCTCTGGCGCCGAGTCCTACCCCTTTCCCGGCCTGGGGAGTGTGCATCTGCGTGCACCTGAATGTCAGTGTGTACGAGAGTTTGTGAGTCCGAGGTTGCCATGTTGGAGCCGCTAGGCAGGACGTGTTTCCGCGCGGAAGCTGCTGGCCCGCGGTGGGCGCGGCGCCCTGGCTGCGAGTCTGCGAAGCTGAGCACGCTCAGCGGTTGCGTGTGTCTCGGCGAGTCCCTGGGGGCAGCTCGGCCCGCTGGGCTCCCGAGGGACGTCTCTGGAGGGCCAGAGGGTCGCCTCAGTCTGCAAGTCCTCCAACAGGGTTTTTCTTCTTCGGCTCCTCCCAGATTCCCTCCCACCACTCGGTTCCCAGGCTCGCTCACGCCCGGAGCCCACCCCCTCTTTTGGGCGCGAGGCCCCGCCCCCCGCCCCCTTTCCTCTGCCACAAAGTTTATTTGCAACAAAAGGGTGCCAGGAGCGAGCAGCCAAGGGGGAGGGAGTGGGAGCCGGAGCGAAAGAGCGAGAGGAGGCAGACAGGCCGTTGGGCAGGCGGGCGCAGAGTCGACGAACTAAACGCTGGGATCCCGCCCAGGCGGAGCCGCAGTGCCCCTGGTAGCTCCAGCCGCGGCGGGGGCTGGGCCTGGGGGTCGGCGGTGAGGCGGGAGGGGCCACCGGGGATGGAGAGGTTGCGGCCGGTGGCCACAGAAACTTGAGCTGCGGTTGATAAACCTCTGCTCCGGTCTCTGCGCCCTCCTCCCACACCCCCACGCGCTGCTTTCGGCGCGGGCCGCTGCGCTCCTAAGGAGAGGGGGCGCAGGGGGGGTTGGCCGCGGCTCCCCGAGGCCAGCCCCCCCGGAGTGAGTGCCGCCACCATGGCGGACGGGGCACCCCGGCCGCCGCTTTACCGCAGCGTCTCGTTCAAGCTGCTGGAGCGCTGGAGCGGCGGCCCCGGGCCGAGGGAGGAGGACACGGACACCCCCGGCTTGCGGCGCCGGGCCTCGTGCCGGCCAACCACGGCTGCCCCGGGCCAGCCCTCTCGGCGCGTGTCCAAGCTGGCGTCTGGGCCCCCGGCCGCCCCCGCGCAGCCGCGCCCGCTCCGCAGCCTCTCGCCGTCGGTGCGCCAACTCTCCCGGCGCTTCGACGCGCCGCGTCTGGACTACGGCTCTGCTGGGGCCCGGGACGGGGGCGTCTTCCCCGCGGCCGCGGAAGAAGCGGCCGAGGGCCCAGCGCGAGGGGCCTGGCCCAGCGTCACCGAGATGCGCAAGCTCTTCGGCGGTCCTGGCTCCAGGAGGCCCAGCGCCGACTCTGAATCCCCGGGAACGCCCAGCCCCGACGGTGCCGCGTGGGAGCCTCCGGCTCGGGAGTCGCGGCAGCCACCGACGCCACCCCCTCGGACATGCTTCCCCCTGGTGGGTCTGCGTTCGGCGCGGCCCCTGACCGGGCCGGGGACCGAAGGGAGGCTGCGCCGGCAGCAGCAGCAGCAACAGGAGCGGGCGCTGCGTCCAGCGGATGGTTTACATTCTTGGCATATCTTCTCCCAACCGCAGGCCGGGGCCCGGGCCTCCTGCTCCTCCTCCTCCATCGCCGCCTCCTATCGTGTCAGCCGCAGCCGTGCTGCCAGCTCCAGCGAGGAGGAAGAGGAGGGCCCGCCGCAGCCGCCTGGAGCCCAGAGTCCGGCCTACCACGGCGGCCACTCCTCGGGCAGTGACGACGACCGAGACGGTGAGGGCGGCCACCGCTGTGGAGGGAGGCCCAGGCTCAGGCCTGGAAGCTCCCTATTGGATCAGGACTGCAGGCCTGACAGTGATGGGTTAAATCTGAGCAGCATGGACTCAGCAGGGGGAGCCAGGAGCCCTGAGCTCCCAGCATCTCCAAGAGTCCCTGGAGAAGAAGGACTCCGGGAGTGGGGTAGTGGCTCTCCGCCCTGCGTCCCAGGTCCCCAGGAGGGACTTCGGCCTATATCTGACTCTGTAGGAGGAGCTCTCCGTGTGGCCAAGGTGAGCTTTCCCTCGTACCTGGCCAGCCCCGCAGGCTCCTGCGGTAGCAGCCGTTATTCTAGCACGGAGACTCTCAAGGACGACGACCTATGGTCTAGTAGGGGTTCTGGGGGCTGGGGCGTGTACCGTTCCCCTAGCTTTGGAGCTGGGGAAGGGCTCCTGCGGTCCCAGGCTCGAACCCGTGCCAAAGGACCTGGGGACACCTCTAGGGCATTGAGGGATGGAGGATTTGAGCCGGAAAAGAGTCGGCAGCGGAAGTCCCTGTCAAATCCAGATATCGCCTCAGAAACCCTGACGCTTCTCAGTTTCCTGCGCTCAGACCTTTCAGAACTGAGGGTCCGAAAACGTGGTGGGAGCCCCGGGGACCGTGTAAGCAGCCCCCTAGATGGCAGAGACTCACCATCCGCAGGTGGCTCCATGGGGCAACTTGAACCTATGCCCATCGCAGCCCCAGCATCACCTGGCACGCGCCCCACACTCAAGGACTTGACAGCCACTCTGCGGAGAGCAAAGTCATTCACCTGCTCTGAGAAGCCCATGGCCCGCCGCCTGCCCCGCACCAGTGCTCTGAAGCCCAGCTCCTCCGAGCTCCTGCTGGCAGGCCCTGGTGCCGAGGAGGATCCACTGTCCCTCATCGTCCAGGACCAGTATGTGCAGGAGGCCCGCCAGGTTTTTGAGAAGATCCAGCGCATGGGTGCCCAGCAACATGATGGAAGCGATGCCCCCCCTGAAAGCCCTGACTGGGCACGGGACGTGACCCGTGGGCAGCGGTCCCAGGAGGAGCTCTCAGGCCCTGAGTCCAGTCTGACAGATGAAGGCATTGGAGCGGACCCTGAGCCTCCTGTTGCAGCATTTTGCGGCCTGGGTGCTACAGGGATGTGGCGACCCCTTTCCTCATCCTCAGCCCAGACAAACCACCGTGGCCCTGGGACTGAGGACAGTCTGGGTGGGTGGGCCCTGGTGTCCCCTGAGACCCCTTCCACACCAGGTGCCCTCCGCCGACGACGCAAAGTCCCACCTTCAGGTTCTGGTGGGAGTGAATTGAGCAATGGGGAGGCAGGTGAGGCCTACAGGTCCCTGAGTGACCCAATTCCTCAGCGCCATCGGGCTGCCACCTCTGAAGAGCCCACTGGGTTCTCCGTGGACAGTAACCTCCTGGGCTCATTGAGCCCCAAGACAGGGCTCCCTGCCACCTTAGCCATGGATGAGGGCTTGACCAGTGGTCACAGTGACTGGTCTGTGGGCAGTGAAGAAAGCAAGGGATATCAGGAGGTTATTCAGAGCATAGTTCAGGGGCCTGAAACCCTGGGGCGTGTAGTGGACGACAGGGTTGCTGGCAAAGCCCCCAAGAAGAAATCCCTGAGTGACCCCAGCCGCCGAGGGGAGCTGGCTGGGCCTGGATTCCAGGGCCCTGGAGGGGAGCCCATCCGAGAAGTTGAGCCTGTGCTGCCTCCATCCAGCAGCGAGCCCATCCTTGTAGAGCAGCGGGCAGAGCCAGAAGAGCCTGGTGCCACCAGGAGCCGGGCACAGTCTGAAAGGGCCCTACCTGAGGCTCTGCCTCCCCCTGCCACTGCCCACCAAAACTTTCACCTTGACCCCAAGCTGGCTGACAGTCTATCCCCGAGGCTAGTCCGCCGAGGCTCCAAGAAGCGCCCAGCTCGGAGTAGTCACCAGGAGCTTGGGAGAGATGAGGGCAGTCAGGACCAGATTGGCAGCCTGTCTTGGGCCCGGCCCTCCTCCAAACACATTCGCCATGCCAGTGTGCCCGCCACCTTTATGCCTATTGTGGTGCCTGAGCCACCAACTTCTGTTGGCCCCCGTGTGGCTGTGCCAGAGCCCATAGGCTTCCCTGCCCGAGCCCATCCCACGTTGCAGGCACCATCGCTCGAGGACGTCACCAAACAGTACATGCTGAACCTGCACTCTGGCGAGGTCCCTGCCCCAGTGCCAGTGGACATGCCCTGCTTGACTCTGGCTGCACTGCCTTCTGCTGAGACCAAGCGCCCTGAGGCAGCTCGGCCTCCAGATGAGCCTGCCCCTGCCAGCAAGTGCTGCAGCAAGCCACAGGTGGTGAGTCCTTTGTAGGGGCCTTCAGGATGGGGCCAACAGAGGGCGGTGGGCATCAACTTCAGTTGGAGCCTTTTGCATTGTATTCACTGGTCAGGTGCCCAGGTGCCAAGGGTGCTTTTCTGGTCCTGGACGTGCCCATGCAGTTTTAAGAGTGTTAAGGACACAGGGCTCCTGTCTACTCGGGCCCTGTAGAAGCTTCAGTTTTCTGCTGGTGCTAATGGCAGAGGTGCTCATCTGCTCCAGGTGCTCTGGGTGGTAATTACAAAGGATTCTTATCTTGTCCTTTGGATGTTTCTCAGGAACTGGTTTTGGAAATCCCGGTGTGGTTCTTTGTTGGAGGGATGAGTGTGATGGCACCCAGAGCAGGCTCAGTCGTTTCTCTGAGGCTTGCTGCTCTGTTTACCAGACCCTTGATAGGATGTTTGGCTCAGGGGCCACAGTTGACATGGGTTTGCCCTTCCTCATGTGGCTTTCCTATGACAGGTCAGAATATAGATGTGTTCCTGGGCCTGGGAGAATTGGGAAGGTACAAGACTTTATGGAGGAGCAGAGGGGTCTCAGGGTTCTCACTGCAGTTCTGTTCTTGCTGTGTGACATTGGCCTTTCTCTGTGACTTAATCTCCCCAATCAGGAGAGGTGGGTGGACAAAGTAGTGCCTATGTTTCCATCCAGCTGGTACTGTGCAGATTTGGGGGAGCCTGCGGGTTTGAGGTGGGGACTCTTGGGGCCTGAGTTCTGCTAGAGCCTCCTCAGATGAAAAAAGCTTCTAGATGGGGGCTTCTAGGGGAAGTTAGAGGCAGGGAGGGGATTGCAGAGGCTGAGCAGCCAGGGTCCTTTAGAGAGGTCAGGAGTGGTTCTGGGCCCCATCTTCAGGGCTGCCTCTATGGGTCCGGGGGATCGGTTCTTGTTTCCCCATCCTGTCTGCTTGCATCTTTTCCCCACTCTACCCCCTTCCTGGTGACTCTGAGATGCACCCCCTTTCTGCCAGAACCCCAGCCCTGGGGGCTCAGTCTCCCTGAGACCCCTCCTTCTACCTTCTGGCTTCAGCTATCCCTGGAGTTTAGGCTGTGGATTCAGATGGGATCCAGATGGCATATGCCCTGGCATCTGGGTTGGGAGCTAGATTCCGGGCTCTGGATTCTGGGTTAAGCTCAAGGATGACCAGCGGGTATTTCAACTATGGCCTGCACTCCCACTGCGCTCCCTGACTGTGTGAGAAGCCTAGAAACTATAAACCCTGGACTAATTCAGTCACTCTGGTTCCCAGCGCTCTCACGGCCCCTCTGAACTCCCTTTCTCTTTGTTTCTCTCTCCCTGTCTCCAGTTCTCCCTGGTCCTGCCTCTGCGGTTTTTCGTGGAGGCTGCAGAGAGAGCAGGCAGGAAGTGGGGAGCGGGGAGTTTTGAACCTGTCCTTCCTTCTGAGTCCCAGCGAGGGCAACTCTGGTGCCTCTGAACTCCAGTGCCAGTTCTGAAGGTCGGGGAGGAGAGGAAGAGAGCAGGGCCAGTTCTTGTCAGGGGTCTTCTCCCCAGCCTCCTTTCCCATATGTCTTTTCTGGGATCCTTGAAGGTTCAAATGGGGGAGACGACAGGGGTAAACCAAGGGACTCAGGGAGACTGAAGGTGGCTGAGGGGGTGCTCCTAAGAGGAGGCTTTGAGACCCAGAGAGGAGGTGGGAGTTTACAGAACTTCTCCTACCCCACCTCCCTTCACATTCTCCTCTACCCCACCCCCACCCCCACACCCCTTTCTGGAGCTCTGAGGCAGGACAGATCTGCCATAACCTGGGCTTCTTCCTGCCATGAACAGAGGTCTCTGATCTCCAAGCCTTTGCCCACTCCAGGCCTCTCACTTTTCCAGGCCAGGCCTCTCACTTTTCCAGGCCCACCTTGATGTCCCCTTACGGGGAGGGAACTGGTGAGTCTGTCATTAGAAGAGCAGGTTATGAGCCTTGCTCTTCTAATCCCTGTGTGGCCTAGGATCCATCATATCCCTGCTCTGTGCCTCACTTTCCCCTTCCGTAAAATGGGGGTAATGGCCTCTGCCTGGCAGGCTCTCTTGTATGGTGAGTGGGTGGTGTGATCTTTCCCTCTCTGGTAGCAGGAAAGAAGAAAAATGGAGGCTGCACTGCCCAGCTGCTTCTCAGCCACCAGGCTTGGCTTCTGAACACAGGGCTGGGTCCTCGTGGGCCTCGGTATAACCTGGTAGACTGCAGTAGGCTCCAAAAAGATCCATCATCTTCCAATTTCCCACCCCCTCGTAAGCCTGGAAGTTCTCCCATCTGCTAGCTTGAACCCCTCCTGCTGTCCCCTTCCTTCTGGCTCCGGGAAGATGGGGAGCAGCTGGACACCCCCTCCTGGTGGCCTCTGTTAAGGAGACAATGTTCCCTTGTTTCAAGCCCGAGGCTCCAGTCATGCTCCTGGGCTGTGGGTGGAGATGGCATGGTATGGACTCCAGAATAAGAAGAGATGAGAGGAGCTGTCATTCTTTGCTTCTGGCAGTCCCTGGGGACTAAGGGCCCCCTCCCCACCCCCCAGGCTGTGGGAAGTCCCTCACCCTCAGGTCCATATTCACGCTCTGTGTGGCGTTGCCCCCATTGCCGGGAGGTGGGAGGCCTGGGACCAGGCCTGGCTCAGCCTTTTGGCTCACTCAGACCTGGACAGAGTCATCTTTGGACCTCAGTTTTCCCATCTGTACAATGGAAGGTTAGACTGCCTGGTCTGTGAGGCTCAGAAGGAGGGACTTAGCCTGCAGGGGGTGTCAAGTGAAATGGGAGGAGCCAGGGGTGTGGCTGGAGGGGAGAGAAAGGCAGCTGTCTGCAATAGCCACATGAACCCAGGAGAACAGGGAGTAACGGATCGCTCATGGGTCATTTATTCCAGGAATGCCTGTCTATGTGCTGGGAGGTGAGGAGGCAGAGCTGTCTGGCCTCCCTGCCCCGCCCCTCCCACACTCTTGTTACCTCCACTGAGGCCCACCGTAGCCTGGTTGGTCAACAACTCTTCCTGTGAGGGAGAGCTTCCCCTACCCCAGCCTCAAAGTGCAGTCTTGCAGTCCCACCTTCTGCCCTCAGGTCCCTGATACCCGTTTGACACATGCCACAACTGTAGCCCACAGCAGTGAATGTCTTGTCTCTCAGCAGCAGAGGCAGATGAACTCACAGAATTTTAACATACTGGAATAGCAGTAACAAATAGCCAACATTTATCAAGTGCTTACTATATGCCAGACACTGTCTGTTTCATTCTTCAACTGTGAAAGCTGTGGATATCTTACAGTGCAGACTTAGAGTCGAAGACTGTTGGATTCACCCTGAATCCTAGCATATCAGTGTCTTAGAGGTGAAGGGACCCAAGGAGATTGGCCTGCCATCTGAGTAGTGGAGACAAGTCAGCAGACAGTTGGGAGTGTCACCTCCACATCCCCAACAGCCTGAACAATTTCATAGTGGTTATTTAATTCACCAGAGCCGGGGTTGGGATGGGAAGAACTTTGAGACCCAGAAAGGGAGACTGCTAGGTCTAAGGTCACACAGCAAGGGCGGACAGAGCCAGGCCCATGCACCAGAACCCTGGCCTTGTTCCTCTCCACTCAGACCCCCTCCCTACCCAGCCAGCTCCCTGCCTTGCTGATGAAGGTCTGGTAACAGCTCTTCCAGTCACCCTTCTCTCTCCCCTTTTGGCGGGGAACCCGCGGGGTTAGGGGTTCTCTCCTTCCCCTCCTTGGCTCTTTGTGTGATTTTTTCCATGGAAACTGGTTCTGGGGGGAAGGGAGGAGGTGATTAGGACACTCGGAATTCTGAGTGGTACCAAATATCTATAATTAAATGTCTTGTCACCCAGCAGGAGGGGGTGGGATGGGAGAGGAAAGGCAGAAGGGCAGCCCCTTTCCTCTGTTTATTCCTCATGTCTCCTCCTAACCGCTTCCTAAGGGCCCTGGGCTCTTGGGGGGAACGCTGCCCAGGAATGAGTCCTCCCCAGCGAGGAAGGGTTGGGGGATGGACTAGAGTTGAGTCTGACATTTTCCAGCCCCACATTTCCGGGACCAGCTGGGTTTGGGAGGCGGAGAGGCTGCTGCTAATCCTGTCCCCAGCCCCCTCTCCCTCCTGCTTCCCTCCCTCCCTCCCATCTGTGATCTTTCAGGCTACACATTGCTGCCCCGCAGTAGAGTGGAGGCACCCCCAGGTTTCCTGGGAGCTGAGACACACAGAGAGTGTGGAATCTAGAAGCCAACACGAAGGGGCTTAGGATATTGAGGGACTAGCCTGGAAACTGGCCAAGGGACTTCCTAGAAGAGGCTCTGCTTGAGCTTGACCTTGAACACTGAGAGAGAGGGAGGGGCTTTACGAAGAGGGCACAGCATGAGCAGAGGCTAGGAGATGGAAAGGAATATGGCAGGCTGTGTGCAATAAGGGTTTGTTTCAGAGACTTGGGTGGCCCTTGATGAGGTAATGCATTCATCCATTGAACAAATACTGTCTGAGCAATGAGACATGTCAGGCCTTCTAGGCCTGGGAATACAGCAGCAAACAAAACAAAGGCCTGCCCTTGTGGAGCTTCCAGACTAGGGAGGAGGCCTGTCTGTAAATGGAGACATTGTGTGTCAGGGAGTGGTAGGGGCTGGGAGAAAAATAAAGCAGGATAAGGGAGTCGAGAATGACAGGGTGGGGGTACTTTAGATCAAGAGATCAGGAATGCCTGTCTGAGGAGGTGACATTTGAGCAGAAGCCTGGAGGAAGTGAGGGAGCAGGTCAGGGGGCTGAGGGAAACAGCATTCTGGGCAGAGGAACAGCAGGTGCAAAGGCACTGAGGTGTTTGAGAAACAGTCAAGAGGACTATATGATGGAGCAGAGAAGCAGAAGATCAGAGGTGGGTTAGGGTGAGGAAGATCATGTAGGCCAATAGGAGGACTTCAGCATGTACTCAAAGTGAGACGGGGCAGGCACTGTTGGAAGGTTCTGAGTGGCCTGGTCTGACTTATGAGTTCACGGGTCTGCACTGGCTGCTCTGTGGGGGTAGATTGCAAGGGCCAGGTGGAGGCTGTGAGGCCAGTCAGAAGGCTACTGGAATAATCTGGACAAGAGATGATAGTGGCTGGGGCCCAGGCAGAGATGGTGGGGTAGTGGGTTTCTGTCGCAGCCCCAGGGGCTCCTCAACGGCCTGGACCCTGATGTTCAAGGTGAACACAGAGCTACAACTTCTCATATGGCTGGGCAGTGTGTGAGGGGTCACTTAGGGTGGGGAGGTGGAGTTTGACAAAGTCCCCAGGGTGGACTGGGCTTTGGGCTAGACTAGCCACCCCCTGCAGACCCACATTGGCTTGGCTGAAAGGCTAGGAGAGTGGAGCCGCCACAGGGTCCCAGTGAGGCAGGTGACAGGGCCATAACCCACTGGTATCTCCTCTGCAGCCACCATGATACTCATTTAGCTCCAGCATGCATGTCTCCTGGGACAGGGAGCTCATGCCTACCCCGAACCCCCAAGGTAGCCCCATCCCTCCTGTCTGATCCTCCAGCTAGGTGGGCATTGCCATGGCTCCAATAGTCCAATAAAGAAGCAGGCCCAGAGTGGGCAGGCTCTGCCCAAGGCCCCAAAGCTTGAGTATGGGATTTGGCTCCAGGTTTCCTGACTCCTAGACCATACATTGGTCCCACAGAGTTCCCACTAGGCAGAGTTGGCAGGGATGGTGGTGGCAGGGTGGGGGAAGGGAGAGCCATGTTTCCCAGAAAGGCTTGAAGCCTTGGTGTACTTACTGGGAAATGTGCCCAGGCAGCCTGGCGCCTTGCTGGCAGGCCCTGAAATGGGGGCCCTGGGTCCCCTGGGAAGCAGGAGCCTATTGGAACTGATGTCTCCCCATGGGAGTTGATTCCCCCAACAATGTCCTCCCTCTAATTCTCAGCTCCCAGGGTCTCTGGGGCATTCTGGGGGTTGGGAGAGACAGACACAGAGGAAAACTATCAGGCTGCTGGGCTATGTGCAGTAAGTGAACCTCAGCCCATGAGATGCAGGGGTTTGGGGCCCCAACCAGAGTGCCTGAGCCCCCTGGAGGGACTTCCAGGACCCCACCTTCCAGTAGCTCTAGGGTTCACTAGGGACAGCCTAGTGTCTGCACTAGGAATCAGGAGACCTGCGGTTTTCCTGCTGTGAGGCTTTCAATAAGTTCCATCCCCTCTCAGAGCCACAGAGCCGTCCTTGCTCTCGGGCACTAGGATAAACCTCCTCCCAGGGCTGTTGGGAAAGGACCCAGTCCTGAGCAGGATCTCGGTTGCAGAATGAAATGCTGGCAGACAGGGACCCACCACCCCACTAGGCTGCTGAGAAGGCAGGTTCAGAGTGGTGCCAGGACTCAGGCCCGGGTCTACCCCCCACCTGCTTTTCCCACCATCGGCTCCTGCTCTAGGATCCCCCCCCACCCCCAGATAGGGTCTTTCTCCACACTTGTGGCAGGCTTTGGTGCTCACTCTGGGGCCTGTCCAGAAGTGTGGTGTTGCAGTTGACGGGACAGTAAACCTTTATCTGAGCCGGCATGGTGGCTCACCCCTGTCATCCTAGTACTTTGGGAGGCTGGGAGGCTGAGTGAGAGGATTGCTTGAGCCCCGGAGTTCAAGACCAGCCTGAGCAACACAGGGAGACCTTGTCTCTACTAAAAATAAAAAACAGGTGTGGTGGCACAGACCTGTGGTCCCAGCTACTCGAGAGGCTGAGGTGGGAGGATGGCTTGAGCCCAGGAGGTTGAGGCTGCAGTGAGCTGTGATTGCCCAACTGCACTCTAGCCTGAGCGACAGAGTAAGACCTTGTCTCGAAACAAAAAGCAAAAACCAGACAAACAAAACTTCCTCTGGTTTCTTTCCAGTGGAGCTTGGAGAAGTTGTCAGGCAGGAAGAGGGTGAGAGGGGAGTGCAGAGTGCACCTGAGGTGGGAAGACCTGTACTGATTGCAGAGGTCTGGGTGGTGTATTAGTGTCCTGTTGCTGCCGTAGCAAACTACACACATCTAGTGGTTGAAAACGACACAGATCTCTTACTCTCCAGTCTGGAGGTCAGAAGTCTGAAGGGTTTCACTAGTCTAAGATCCAGGTGCTGACAGGCCTGCCCACCTCTGGCAGCGCTGGAGAGATCAATGCCTTTGCCTTTACCAGCCTCTCCTGGCTGCCAGCACTCCTTGGCCTGTGGCCCCTTCCCCATCTTCCCCAGCATCTTCACATCTCTTGCTCACCCCATACCTCCTTCCTCCCTCTTTTTTTCTTTTTCTTTTTATTTAAGACGGAGTCTTGCTCTGTCGCCAGGCTGGAGTGCAGTGGCACAGTCTCAGCTCACTGCAACCTCCGCCTCCCTGGTTCAGGCAATTCTCCAGCCTCGGCCTCCTGAGTAGCTGGGACTACAGGCACGTGTCACCATGCTCAGCTAATTTTTGTATTTTTAGTAGAGATGGGGTTTCACCATGTTGGCCAGGATGGTCTGTATCTCTTGACCTCATGATCCGCCCTCCTCAGCCTCCCAAAGTGCTGGAATTACAGGTGTGAGCCACCGCTCCTGGCCTCCTTCCTCCCTCTTTAAGAACCCTTGTGATTCATTAAGCCCACCTGATAATTTGATAATCTTCCCATCTCAGAATCCTTAATTACACCTGCAAAGTCCCTGCTGCCATGTAAGGTAACGTATTCACAGGTTCTGAGGATTAGCATAAGGATGTAATGCCAGGGCCATTATTCTGCCTACTGCACAGATAGGCAAAGGACCAGGTTGTTGGTTCCTGAGAGTCAGAGTCCCCAGCTGGTGCTGGTCCTGGGGCAGAACCTTCTAACTCAGGCCCACTGCATTTAACTTGCCATTTCTTTCCATGTTCATTTGTCATTCATTCATTTAGCAGTCAATCATTGAGCCCGGTGTTGGGCAGTGGGGACACATGGGGAAAACTTGGACACCATCCCTCCTTGCCAGGAGCTTTCACCAAGGGTCCTAGCCTCCTGAGGTAGGTGAGGTCCAGAAGCAGGCAGAGCCCAGGCCTGGTGGGGCAGGGGCAGAAGTGCCAATGTGTTCTGGGGCCAGGCCTGGCTTCCAGAGGTGGCAGGCCGTAGTTTTGCTAACTGGAAGTGGGATGAGGCCACTCCCAAGAAGGGCAGTTGATAGGAGAATTTAAATCCAGGGCAAGGAGGGAAGGTGGGCACCTAGGGAGGGGTTGAGAGTCACGTCTCTGCCAGGCTGCCACAGCTGAGGGCAGAACTGAGAGCCTAGTGGCAGAAGGAAAGAAACGCCCTCACCCCATGTGCTGGGAGCTCCACGTGAGAATTGGTGGCATTGGTGCTGTCTGACCAGAGGACCTGTCAGGTCCTTTCATCCCTGAGAAGCCTAGGGAGGCTTCAGGGAGGTGGCCTGTGGAGGGTGAAGGGTGCTGTCCAGAATGCCATCTCCGCGCAAGCTGGCTTTCAGACCCAGGCAAGCACTTACCTACTCCCCTGAGGCTGTAGTCAATGGGGCAATATCCCCTCACTCCACAGAGGATTATTGTTAAGATTATTTTGTTTTTTGGCCGGGCGCGGTGGCTCATGCACGTAATCCCAGCACTTTGGGAGACGGACGAATCACAAGGTCAGGAGTTCAAGACTCAGCCTGGCCAATATGGTAAAACCCCATCTCTAGACTAAAAATAAAAAAAATTTTAAAATTTTAAAACACTAGCAGGGCGTGGTGACGTGCACCTGTAATCCTACTTGCTCAGGAGGCTGAGGCAGGAGAATTGCCTGAACCCAGGAGGTGGAGGTTACAGTGAGCCAAGATTATACCACTGTACTCCACACTCCAACCTGGGTGACAGAGTGAGATTCCGTCTCAAAGAAAAAAAAAAAAAAGATGATGATGATGGTTTTTTTTTTTTGAGACAGGGTCTCACTGTCACCCAGGCTAGGGTGCAATGGGTCAATCATGGCTCACTGCAGCCTTGACTTCCTGGATTCAAGCAATCCCTCCCACCTCAGCTTCCCAATGAGCTGGGACCACAGGCGTGCGCCATCATGCCTGGCTAATTTTTTTACTTTTAGTAGAGGCAAAGTCTCACTATGTTGCCCAGGCTGGTCTTGAACTCCTGAGCTCAAATAATCTTCCCGTCTTTGCCTCCCAAAGTGCTGGGATGACGGACGTGAGCTACTGCACCCAGCCTGCTGCTGAGATTACGTGAAAGCATGCCAAGAGAGCTTGGCACACAGTAAATGCTCAAGAAATGTTACCTCCTCCCCTCATGACTGAGATGCTAAGGTTTTATGATTCTAAGATTCTTGGCTGCTGGGCACCTCTTTCCAGCCCTGAAGCAGAAGACAAAGCTCTAGACAGGAGGGCAGGTTGGGGCCTGGCTACACCCACATAGTCAGTGGCTCCGAGTCTGGTTCTCTGGAGATGGGGAGGAGGGAGAAACCAGGACCGGAGGCTGAGCCACATGCCCACTGTCCTTGCTCCTCTCTCCAGCTCCCCCTCTACTTTTGTTGCCACCAACCCCACCCTGGGACATGTCCAGGATAGCTCAGCCCACACGCGGAGGAGAGCAGAGGCAAAGCCCTCTCTCCGTCAAAGCTGCCCCTCACTGGAAGCGGCCTGTGAGGCTCAGGGAGTCTGAGTGTGTGTGCCTGGTGGGCTTTGGGTTCAGACTGATAAGGGTTAAAATCACAACTGACTCTGACCCCTTGCTGGGTGATATTAACAAGTCATCGGATCCCAACTCTGAGCCTTAGTTTCCTGCGCTGTAAAATGAGGGCACTAAGGAGTTATTATGAGGGCCAAAGAGAGAATGCTTCTGGAGCACTCAGCCCAGGGCACTGGCTCCAGACAGCTCTCAGAAATGTGGCCACTTAGTGTATGCTTTTGAGATTGTCACTCTCAGAGTCTAGAATCCTATGGTTTCAAGATGAAGGATTCTGGGTTCTTTTCCAAGAGTGCAGACCTCTTGATTTTATTTGTGATTTTGAAATTGTGACTTCTTGGTTCTGACATCCTGTGGTCCTGAGGCTCTGGGGTCTGGAGAGATGCAGCAGGTTGGGGGCCAGTGTGAGGGCAGTGGGGGCAGTGTGATGGAGGGGCCAGGCGGAGGGAGCAAACACAAGGTTGGTGTCTGTTTCCTGTTTATTGGTTCCCAGGGGGTGAGCAGGCCCTGCTCCCTCGCAGTGCTGTGGAGCAGGAAGGGGGGAGGCAGGGTTCCTGGCTGCCAGCCAGCCCCACAGCCGGGCCTCCAGGGACTGCTGGGACCCCACTCCCCAACCCCCTGGACAAACATTCAGTCTTTTCCCAGGACAGGGCACTGGAGGTTAAGGAGCAGATGTGGAAGGGAAGGGGTGGATGGATGGGGAGGGACGCCTTTCCCCAATATAGGTCCCGATAGCTCCATCTTTCTTAGCTGCCTGCATCACTGAGGTCTCACTCAGGGGTTTCTTGGTGTCCCCCGTCTTCCCCTGTCTCCTTGGGATAGGGCCTGGTGATGAGATGTCCAACTTCTTGGCAGGCCAGAAGGGCAGGAGGAGGAAGAAAAGGGCCAGGGCCTTTAATGCTGGAACTGTCTACCTGGAAAGACCCTTAGAAACCAGCCATGTTTTCTAGCCTTCCTCATCCCTGCATCATTCAGATGGGGAAACTGAGGCCCAGCAAGGGGCCTTGCCCAAGGCCACATAGTAGTGGACCAGAGCCAGAAATCCTCCCCCTGCATCTCAGCATTGCTCCAACCTCACACTGTGTAAGGGGCCACTGAGAGTTCTTGAGAAGTGCAGTGATGTGGTTCACATGGCATTTTAAGGAACTTGTCTGAGCCAGGGCAGGAAAGGGAAGCCCCTGTATGAGTCTGAGGCCAAGAGGGGCAGGGAGGTCTCAGTTTGACCAGAGAACCTGGGGAGAGGTTCTGTGTGGGCAGGAGCCAGGTTGAAAGCCTCAAGTGCCAAGTTAAACGGCCTGGGCAGAGGAGCTCCCCTCTGCCAGCTCCCCTCTCCCTTCCTGGGAGATGAAGGGCTGGGAGCACTGCCAGCTTTGCACATCATAGCATCCTCTGGTTGTGGGGTGATGATCTGACTTGAGGGTCCGGGAACATGAGTAGCCTGAGCTTAGGTAGCAGAGGATGTGGAGCTGGCGAGGGGAGAACTGACTGGGAAGACAATTTGGAGGTAGAATCTCGGAATTCGAATTTAGGTTCAGGGGCTCTATCAGAAACGGGGTTGGGGGAGCAGGACTCACTTCTCGTCTGGGCGGAAATTTACTCTGTATTCTGAATGAGTGAGGTGGCTGTGAGTCCTGCCTCTGTGCCCAGTAAGCTTCCTGTCTGACCTCAAACCCTCTGCTCCAGTGGAAGTGTCCTGCCTCTCAGGGGGTCCCTGCAGAGCTGCAGAGCTCCATGCTGCACCTGCAGTCCAGCCCTCCTGGGAGAGGCCTGATGGAGGGAGCATGGAAGGGAGTGAAAGAGCAGGCTTGGGCTGCCTTGCTGGCTCTAACCTAAGACAAGTCCCTCTGCCTTGGTTTCCCCATCTGTGAAGTGGGAGTCCTCCAGAGTCCCAACAGAGCTCTAGAATATGCAGGCTTTCGGGAGCTGGGGGAGGGGGACTAGTAGGTCCATAGGCAGGCATCCTTGCCAGCAGCCCTCATGGTGGGTCCTGTAGTCAGACAAAGAACCTTGTGATATTTGTACTCTAGATCCTGAGACCAGTGCTATTCTGTGGCCCCACAACCCTGGAGGCCTTCCTGAAGAAGAGGAGGGCTGTGCTGTAGGGAGAGGAGTGCCTCACACTGGGGGACTGAGCAGAAAGCCTGCTTCCCTATCAGATGCCTGAGCGCCCTCCAAGCTCCTGCTGCTCCTGGGCCCCTCCTTCCCTCTGGCCTGGACCCGCTTCCAGGCTGCTCCCCAAGGCCAGCGGGGGCGTTGCCTGGGGCGGGTGAGGAATTTCCGAGGGAATGGCTAAATTCAGCCCCAGCTAAAAATAGTCCTGGGTCTGGCCCCAAGGCTGGTGGAGGAGTAGGAGAAGGGTGGGCCCGGCCTGCCCCATCTCATCACCTGGACACAGGGCCTCGGCAGTGGAGGGTCTCTGCTGGCCCCCTGGGCATCTGCATCTTTGTTCCAGCTGCTCACACCAGGCCTTCCTCTCACGGAGGCTCCCTGCTTTTTTCTCTCCTCCTGTCCTCTGTCCTTTGCCCTGCTCTCCTCCCTGGGTCTTGCTCCTCTGCCTGTCTCTCATCTCTTCTGACCGCCTGTGTCACCCTGTCTCCCTTGAGAGAGCCAGACAGAGACCCTGGCCAGGGACTGGCCTTAGGAAAAGGGCTGTGTAGGGTAGAGTCCCCCTCAGCTTCCCAGCCCAGATGTCAGGAACCACCTCTGTCCCAGGATACACAGTGATTGCAGCTCCTCTCTGCTTCAGGGTAACAGACCTCTAAGACTCTGGGGTGTGGAGATGTGGGTGGGAGCCCCCAGTTTGCCCTGTGACCCAATGCTTGGTTCTGGTCAGGTGGATCCACACATGCCAAGCCCTCCTGTTCCTGGCACGAGGCGGAGCCTCAGTACATATTTATTAAATAAATAATGTGGGGGAGGCAGGAGGAGGACAGCTAAGCCCTGCCCTGGGGGAGCGCCCAGGCTCCTCTCAGCTCCCTTTACCACCCATGCCTATGCCTAGCCCTGCATTGCTGCTGCCCTGGGGACCAGGCAGGTGGAAGCTGGCAGATGGGCAACGGGTGCTGTCCCTAGTTGGCACTGATTGGGGGTGACGTGGGAAGCAGACACAGGCCCAGAGAAGGTGAGGGTGCTTAGCTCAGATCACAGAGCCCAGAAAGAGAGAGGTGGTATTCAAACCAGGATAGTCTCACTGGGTTGGAGTTCAGACCCAGATGGTCTGGCTCCAGAACCCTTGCTTAGGCCCCTGGCTTTTAGGACTGCCTGGGTGGGGGGAGCAGTGCCATCACCAAGGTGGGCACAGGAAGAAAGGGTGGATTTTTCTGTGGACATAGTGATCCTATTGGATTCACAGTCCATGGTCTGAGTCCCAGGAACCAGCACATAGTAGTTGCTCAGTAAATATTAGTTGAATGGCTCAGTTGTACTTGAGGGGCCCTTGGGGAGTGGGAGGAGGTGACAGGCACAGAGGGAATGAGTGTTTCCTCCCTTTATAGGCCCAGGGACCCTTCTCTTGTTGCTGGAAAGCAGCTGAGGTGGGTGCTGGGCTTTCTGCTGGCAGAGAGAACTTGGCCCAGGAGTTGGGGAAGGTGCAGGAATGGGCCACGGGCAGGGGAAGGGGAGACAGCAGGCCAGGCAGTGTGGTACAGTTCCATTCGCTGTATCTGGAAAGCAGATCTCTTGGGCCATGGCCGACGTGACTCAAATGGAGACAAAAAAACCTTCCATATTTGGAGAAAGAGCCCAGAGAGGCCCAGACCCACAGCCAGCCCAAACCTCCCCCACCCCCAGTCTCCTGCCCTGTCTCCCTCTGGGTCCCTAGCCCTGAGTCCTGTCCCATGAGTTGAACTCTTGGGCCTCAGTCATCAGGTCGCTTCCTGTGTGGCCAGGCCTGGGCTGTGGGTGCTGGGGAAGAAATTTCGTTCCAGGGCTGGGCCCTGTGCTTGGGCTGGAGATGTAGAGAGGAGCCCTGGTGGAGCCTGTGGGCTGGAAGGGGGCACACTGAAACCAATAGTTCCCACACTGTGGGGTCAGCTGACAGCAAACCCCCACCCATCTCAACACAGGCAAAGCCTAAGGAGCACAGCATATAGGCATTGTACACACACACACACATACACACACACACACACACACACATTCTCTCTCTCTCTCTCCCTCTCTCTCTCTCTCTCTTCAATCCCCAGCAGATTTCCATATCCACAAAGACATCTGTGCAGATATCAGCAGTGAGGACTGAGCCTGAGACCTTCCCTGGAGCAAGCTTTGATGACAGCAAAGTTGGATTAGATTGGGGCAGCTGGATGGCAACAAGTAACATAAACAGGCATTATCTCTCTGGAGAGATATGAACAGAGCAGTTTGCTCCTGTACCACCCTCTGAGTGTCCAGCAAGGGGCAGGGCTGGGCAGTGGATGCCAGAGCCTGGTTAGTGGGGAGAGGGCCTAGGCCACTTCCTGCCTGGGAGCAGACCTTGCTCCCATGGGGACAGCCCAGCCACTTGACTGAGAATTGGGGTGTTCACTGTCACTGGTGGATTGACCGAGCGCTGACTGCACAGCTGCTCCTAATTTTCTAACTAGTTGTGGATAATTCACTCTGAAATAAGCTCTGAGTGGTGGGTTGGGGGAACCCAGGGGAACCTTTAAAATTCAATTGCACTGTGGCCTGCTGGTGCCTGTATGTGCAGGTTTAGCATGGGGGCTGCAGGGTAAAGGAGAAGGGGTTCCTGCCCCAAGAAGCCCCATCTGAGAACTGGGGGTCAAAGGAGGCCAAGAAGGGTGAGGGCAGGGAAGGCTAACTTAGGGCAGTGGCTGGAATCTTGAAGGATTAGCCGGACCTTGATAGGCAGAAATGAGTCAAGGTCCTCCAGGCAGAGAGAACTGCAAAGGCAGAGGCCTGTGATGGAGAAACCCTGGTGTGTCTGGGGTACCATGAAAGCTCCCTGGTTCTGGAGAGGTCAGGTGGGCCTTGGGGGTTCCTAAAGGCCAGGCCTGAAAGCCTGGACTTGATCCCAGAGTGGTAATATCCAACCTTTTAAAAATAGTGGAACTTGGTTGGGTACCATGGCTCACAGCTGTAATCCCAGCACTTTGGGAGGCCGAGGTTGGGAGGCCGAGGCGGGTGGATCACCTGAGGTCAGGAGTTCAAGACCAGCCTGGTCAACATGGTGAAACCACATCTCTACTAAAAGTACAAAAATTAGCTGGGCATGGTGGCACACGCCTGTAATCCCAGTTACTCGGGAGGCTGAGGCAGGAAGATTGCTTGAACCCGGGAGGTAGAGGTTGCAGTGAGCCGAGATTGCGCCGTTGCACTCCAGCCTGGGCAACCAAGAATGAAACTCCGTCTCAAAAATTAATAAATAAATGAATAAAAATAAAAATATTGGAACGTTTTCTTCTAGAGGAATCTTGACACAGAACTATAAAGCAGGCCGATCTCATCGATTTAAGTGAAAGTAGGGTCATGTCTGCCCCCTGGACCACATCTCACCCCATGTACTTCCATGGAGCTCTCAGGACTCAGTCAGGAAATCTCTGTTGTGTGCAGAGGGAAGCCCTCCCTGATGAGAGGTGTTAGAGTGAGACAAGCCTCTCCCTTCAGTGTCTCTGCAGGCTCAGAAGGGCAACCAGCCAGGCTCCCTGGGCAGGGGTAAACTCTGTTGGGGGCCAGGTCTCCAGACGCAGCCAGGATGATGGAGCACACCACCTATCCTTGGTGCTCCTGTGAGCAGACGGCACCCCCTACCTGGGG
This sequence comes from Trachypithecus francoisi, assembly GCF_009764315.1. Classification (NCBI taxonomy): domain Eukaryota; kingdom Metazoa; phylum Chordata; class Mammalia; order Primates; family Cercopithecidae; genus Trachypithecus; species Trachypithecus francoisi. The sequence goes on from NW_022681473.1 coordinate 64,118,658, forward strand.
CCTGGAGCTGGCTGGACCCCACTTGATCAGGAGGACAACCTGTTGGCGTGGTGGGAAGATCCTGTCTGCCCCCTACTGCCACCTGGAAGGACACAGGCCCTTTGAGGGAGGTAGGAGCTGGCAACCAGCTATGCTCCCAGAATGTGCAGCCTATCTTAGCCCAGCTCAGTCACACTGACAGTGGACAGGCAGGAGCACATTCTGTAGAGGTCCAGGAATCCTCCTGACTCCTGTAGAGTGAGTGAGTTAGGTTAGAATCAGGAAGGAATTCCCAGAGTTTGGAGTGTGTAAAAGGAAGAGTATGAACAAGTGTTGGCAGGAGAAAGACTGAGCTCTGAGCCTGGCAGGTCTGAGGCCCTTCAGGACCCCAAGGCCTTGCACCGCTTAGTGACCAGCCTTCCTGGCCCACCATACAGCCTAGGCTCCCACTTCTTTGGCCACCAAAAATGTCTAATGAGTAAGAAGTTGCCAAACATAGAATAGGAAGCCACACCTGGCAGAGAGACCAGCATGTGCAAAGGCCCAGGACGTAAGAATGCGATGGGTTGGAGGAACTACTCTGGCCAGAACATAATGCGACTAGAGTGTGGTACAGGTGGGGAAGTTTGATGCTGGTGAGTCAGCAAAGGCCAGGTCATTGAGAATCTTGGGGGACAAGTACTTGATCTCATATCCAGCTGGGTTAGTGTAATGGTTAGAACAGACTGAAGCCAGATGACTTTGCTTCAAATCCTGCTGTTCCTCTTAGCTTTGTGGGTAGTCCTGGGTAATTATTCACTGTAAAAGCTAAGTACTCACATGTTAGTACTTAGCCCCTCTGTGGCTCAGTTTATGTACCTGTAAAATGGAGATGATGATTATGGCACCTATTATAGGGTTATGGTGAGAATTTGATGTGATAATGTCTGTGGTGGCTGGGCTGGACCACAGACCACTGGAGATCAGTGGGAAGCCGTAAAACAAGTTGGAAGGGAGGAAGGGAAGTTGACGTAACTGGCTGAGGAAGAGCCCCAGGGATGGAGAGAAGAGGATGGAGTCACTAAGAGTAGCCCAGATAATCCTCTTTGGTAGGGGGATGATCTGAGCTCCCTGAGGGAGGCTTGGAGTTTCCCCACGGGCAGCTGTCCAAAGGAAAGGAGTGGGGCTGTGCAGGAGGGATGGGACTCTGCAGGCTGGGGGCTCTGGGGGAGTTTTGCTAGCAGAAATCCCCACCCTGCTTTAAAGTTGCCCATCACTGACTCTGGAGCAGCTGGTCTGTGTTCCTGGCTCTACAGATGGAGGCCCAGAGAGGGGCAGGATTTCCAGAATCACCCAGTGACTTCTGACCTCAGGACCTTCCTCCAGGCTGGGGACATACTTTGAAGCTCAAAGCCCAGCTCTGAGGTCGCTGAACCTAAGGCAGGGGTTGGGGGTTTGGCTTGAAGGAGGAATTGGACAGTTCTACCCCTCTCTGAATGTGATTTGGGCAGGGAGGGCTTCCTGGAGGAACACCACATGTGAGACTGGAACTGTCCCAGAGGAGACCAATGTGGAAACAGAAAAGGGAAGGCAATGTGAGTTATGGCTGCAACTCTGTTTTTTTCCGGATGGTTGGTTTTAAGGTGAGGAATTACTTGGTCAGAATTGGAGTATCTTTCTAGGGTGAGTGTGAAGGTCAGCTGAGGGGATTGAGGCTGTGACTGTGGAGGGGCAGTGGCAGAGGGATGAACAGAAGAGCCTGGAGTGACCCCAGAGATCTTACTGGGCTCTGGAAGGTGGCACAACATTCCCAAAGTCCTTGTCTGTACTGTGTGACTTTGGGCAAGCCCCATCCCCTCTCTGAGCCTAGAGTATCATAGCTGGAGGAGGCCCTGGACATTGCCCTGGCTGTCCTGGAGGTGGAGGCAGAGAGTAAGACCTTGGAGCTAGCGCCCACTCAGGCTTGGCCCAAGTGGATGGAGGGCTGGCAGCAGAATTCACTGTGTTCCTGGAGAGGGCAGGCAGGAAGGTGGAGAGGGGCAGACACACATTTAAAAATACCCGCTATAGCCTGGCACAGCAGGCGGGGTGGGGGCAGGCCCTTTGCCAGCCCTCTGGATCCAGAAAGACCAGGGGTTTCTGAGGGTGGGCACATTATCTGCTGTCTCAGCACTGTGGGCCCAGCTATTACCATTCTTGGGGATCCTCTTCTCCCTACCATGAGGCAGGCACCCTTGTCCTCTCCTTTAGCAAAATAGGGAAGCCAGAGTGGACAGACCACATACCCCAGAACCTAGTCCTGCCACTACCCTGGACTTGTGTGACCCTTGGATTAAGTCCCTGTTCCCTGGGGTCCCTGTCCATCAAAGGGAGCATCTGGCCTTGTCCTGGCTGAGTCCCATACCCCTAGCCCTTATCCGTGTCTCGATTTGGATTAGAGGTAGAAAGAGAGATCTTAAGGCCCATGCCTCTCTCTCCCTCTTTTACAGATGGAGAAACTGAGGCCATGGAGGGGACCCTGGACCCCTGCCCTGCGTTGCTCTTCTTAGCTTTTCTGGGCCCCTGGACCCTTCTCCCTGCCCCCAGCATAGCCTATACTAGCTCCCCACCCCCACTCCTGGGCCCCAGCGGTCAAATTCCAGGGCTGCCATTGCCATGGCAACAGCCAGCTCACAGGGCCCCTCCTCTGGGGTTCTCCACCAGGCCTGTTGTCCAGGGAGGAGGCAGAGAGGGCCTCCTGCCCCTGGGGGCCTGGAGGGTTGTGTGGGGGGGGCGGTGGGGAGGAGGTCAGACTCAGCTGGCTTCTCATTTGTTTTCCAAAGGAGAAAATGGAAAAGGCACAAAGTGCTGCCAACAAATGCTACTCTGTTGTCCCAGAGAGAGAGAGGGATAGAGGTGGTCACTTGGGCTGGGGACAAGAAAGACACCCGGAAAACCTCTCCCAACCCTCACCTGGAAAATCACCCTACAGAAGCATCAGAGCCCAAAGGATTTTTGAATGGGAGATGGAGGAAAACTCTTCCTGAGGTCACTGCTGTCCAATTCTAAGGCCACCCAGAGACTGAGGGGTCCAGCCCAGCTTGGCTTTCTCTCAAGCAGACATGCCCATAGTGGAAGGAGCTCCCACGGCACCATGGGAGGGGGAGCTCCTCAGCCCTGCAGATATGCCAGCGAGGGCTGCCAGGGAGGCCTGCTGTGGGAGGAGGTGCTTCAGGCAACCGCTGACCCCTGAGGGACCTGCCCTCCAAGATTCTGGTTATTTAAAACAGCCAATATGTGTTGAACTCATGCTTTGTTCCGGGCACTGTGAGAAGTAAACCCTCTATGTTCTCTACTTTATAGATGGGGAAACTGAGGCACAGATGTGGTCTTCCTGGAGGTCGGGAAGCCATCAGTGGAGAGTGGTCTCTGGCTCTACCCCTCTACCCACCTTTGTCCAGGGCCCCTGCCCACTGTTAATGTTAATGTTCTGGTGTATTTTCTCCGTGTGTGTGTGTGGTGTGTGTGTGTGTGTGTGTGTGTGTATTTTAAATAACATTGAGATGGTGCAGAATGTGTGCTTCTTGCTTCTTTCATTTGATGTTACACCCAAACACTTCTCCATAGCATTTCAAAGATTTCAGTAAGTGCATGAATCTCTGGGCCTTCCTGTGGTTGGACTTTGAGGTTGCCACCAGTTTTCCCTGCTGTGGAAAAGGTCGAGTGGGCGTCCTCCTCATGCTGGGAGCCTGGGCCGCTCCCGGTGTCACTCCATTAGGCTAGAAGGTGCTCCTCTCTCCTGGTTCCTAGATAACCCCACACCACTTCTTTCTGGGGTCCCTGGGGATGGGAATCCCATCTGCTTGAGAGACCTTGAGCAAGGTACTTAACTTATGAGCAAGGTACTTAACTATGCCTCATCATCTTCTTCTGTATAACAGGGTAATAATAGGGCCTACCCAGGAGGCTTATTGTGAGGTTAAAATAATACCTGCAGAGCACTTAGTAAGCAGCACAGAAGAATCCCTCAGGAGATCTTCTCCTCCTGGTTTATGCTTTTGCTCTCTTCCTGTCCTCAGGCCCAGCCAGGTTGTATAACTTGCTCATAGTCCCACAGCAGATCAGTGCCGGCACTGAGATTTGAGCCCCGGTCCCACCAACCTCTTTGTCTTGAGAACCCGAGCACGCATGGCTTCTCACTGAGCCTTGCTCTACCCACAGAAGAGCTCATGAAATTAGGCCCTGAAAGTGTTTTGTAAACTCTGAGGTACTGGGTGGTGCCACTTATTGCCAATAATCACAAGACTAGAAAGACCCTGAGTTTTGAAGGCCAAAACTCCAGAAGTTCAGAGGAAGGGGAATGGGCAGGTCTGTGCTACCAGAAAAACTTCCTGGCAGTGGTGGCCTTGTCCTGGGCCTCAGGAGAGCATGCCCTGGGTTTGGCTCAGTCTGACCTTCAGCTGTGAATCTTAATCACTGCACATGCGCGCGCGCGCACACACGCACACAAGCGTGCACACATACACACACACACGTGTGACTATGGCTGTCCAGGCATTAGGGCTGGTCACCATTGGTGGATAAATTCAGTAAGGCCTAAAAGCCCAAAGCTGCTGTTGGTCAGCCAGAGGCAGAGACCACTTCTTCCAGAGGCTAGGGTGGAGGAATCGTTGAAGAGGCGTGATCACTGCCCCTGGGCATCCTGACCACCCTATGCTTGCCTGGTGTGATGGGAAGGGGCTTCCCTTGGCTCTGGGTTATGCCAGGGTCCCCAGGGTCAGGGCTGGAGTGACTGACTGATGGGTGGAACTTACTCTCCCCCCCCAGAATGTCACCTGGGTCCTGGAACAGGGTGGGAGTAGGGGAGGTAGGGGCCACAGTGCAACCCAGCTGGTTGGGCCTATCTGGACAAGCTACAGTGGAAGAGCTCCAGAGGCCTGGTCTCTGGTCTGATTCTAGCTCAGCTGACTGTCTGCCACCCTGGGGATCATGAGACATTTCCTCTTTGAGACTCAGTGCTCATATATCAAATGCATAGAAATGGTCCCTTCTGTGCCTCCCTCCTTCAAGAGAGGATTGAACATGGATATTCTAAACTAAGCAGTGCACAGTCATTACACTGATACTTGCTTTCATTCATCCACAAATTCAGAAATGTGAACTGAGTACTTACTGTGGGCCAGCCTCTGTTGTAGGCTGCTGGAACAAGGCAGAAGTGCGCCCTCCATTTTGGAGCTCACAGACTTTGTTGTATGTCCCTTAGTACCTGGGCAGCTTGCCTGAGTGCAAGTCTGGCACATAGTAGGTCTTTCAATATGCCAAAAAGGAGGCTGCTGATTGGGGAATTAGCACCAGGCAGTTTGGTCAGTGCCCTTGGTCTATAGCAGGGATAGGTCATGGAGGGTGGAGGACTTAAAAGATTAACTTCCGGGAAGAGGCAGAACGTAAAAGTTAGATGGTTTTTAAACAGGACCAAGAGCAAGGAGGGCAGCCCAGGCAGAGGAGCAGTCTATACAAAGGTGGAGAAGTGGGGAGGAGGCTGGGGGTGGACAGTGGTGAAGAGACCAGCCTGGCTAGAGGAGAGGCTGGGAGGTCACATGTGTAGGCTGCTGGGGGCTGATTGCACCTCAGGCTTCCCTAGGTCTCTGGTGGCACTGTGGTAAGTGGGGAAGACAGCCTCTTTTGGCTGTGGGGCTTCAAGAGCCCCCAGGATTTATCTTCAGCCGAGGCAGGCCCTGGCCCCCTCCTTCCTGCCTCAGCTCCTTGGGGCTCCGGCTGAGGCTGGCCTGGCCTGGCCTTTCCCAGGGTGCCTGGCCCACAGCCCAGTGAGTCATCTTCTGCGCCAGAGGCAGGACACCCCATCCCACCGACAACACACAACTGCAGCCCTTCCCCCTGCTCCTGGGTCTGAGGGAGGGAGGGAACAAGAGGGGCTGGAAACAGACCCTGGATAACTTCCGTTCCCACGATCCCAGCCTCCCTTGCAGGCTGGGGAACTGGGTGGAGGAGAGGGAAGGGAGCCCTGCTTTCCAGTGCTCTGTGCAGGTCAGGAATCAGAGGCTGAACGGTGGTGGTGCTGGGCCACACGGGCCTGATTCCCTGAGCACTGGTCCAGTGCTGAGCCAGGTTTAGACATTTTGAATGAAATATCTTAGAGCTGGGAGAGGAGGGCCCCTGGAGGTCATCTCATTCACAGGTTTTAAGCCAGGGCTGTGACCACAGGCCAGGTCAGTATGTAGGCAGAAGTGTGCATAGGGGAAGGTGGGTGCATTTCCTGGGAGCCCTAAAGCAGGAGTTGCCAGATTTAGCAAGTCCTACCTACCCTAAGGCCTCATGGGATTCCCAGTGGGGTCCTCCTCGACTGCCAAGGGCAGGGCAACCTCCCCCACCTTCACACTCAGATGTGGGACCCAGAAGATCTGGGTTCTGGTTTCTCTGCCTGTAAAATGGGGGTGACAGTCCCAGCCTCTTGGGCTAAGAGGATGATTGCATTTAGAGCTTCTGAGCTCCTAAGATGTTTTTCACATATATTGGGGGTCTGTCTATCCATCTACCCCTGAAGCCTCACCTCCTGCTTCCCGCTATTATCCATGATGTTAAGAAACTTTTCCTTCCCAGCCTGAAAGGTCCAGCTGTATCTTCTTGAAATTGGGAGGGAGGGAGGCGGATCTCAGAGAAGAAAGAAAGGGGAAAAAAACCCACATTAAAAAAAAAAAAAAAAAAAAACGAGTTAAATTAAACCACATGCACCACAGCCCCTGCCATGTGGTCCTCTGCTGCCACCTGTGGGTCTCTGGTGGAAGTGCAGTTCTTGGGTCTTCAGCTTCCTCACTGGAGCCATAGGCTTAATCCTGAAGCCTGAAATCAGGGAGGAGGGTCAAGCTGTCCATCCTCCACCTCTGAGCAGGACCTCAGCCCCACCACCTCTGCCAGGAAGCCTGGTGGGGAATTTAGAATCCATCTGCACCTTCCCTCCTCCCCCATTTTTGCCCAGAGGGAGAAACTGAATCCCAGAGTGGAGAGGAATTTGGCTAAAGTTGCAAAGCAAGATAGTCAGTAGATAAGTATTGTGCCCCTACTGTATGTCAAGAGACCTGGACTCTGCTTTTATGGATCTTCTGGTTGTGGAAAGCAGGGAGCAGACATTGAGACCGTCCTATTTCCATCTGACTCCCAGCCATCCATGGAAGAGAATACAGCCTCCCACTTCCTTATTCAAGGTGCTCTGGACTTGGCTTGACTCCTTGTTAATGCACCTTGTGACCCTGGTGGGGTCACTCAGCTTCTCTGATATGTCAGTTACTTGGGGTCAAATCCCAGCTTTGCCACATCCTGACTTCATAACCTCAGGCAAGTTGCTTCGCTTCCTGGAGCCTTTGTTTCCTCGTCTGTAAAATGGCCATAACAGGAATACGTAACTCAGAGGACTGGTGTGAGGACTAAATGAGATAATACATGAGAAACAGCACCTCACTAAACATTAGCCAGCTGTAGACATGAGCTCCCACCAAGGATACAGCGAGCACGCCTCATTCCCAGAGGTCTAGGAGGGGGCTGGGAGCGCAGTGGGTAGGGGGAGTCCCTTCTGGGCTAAGAGTGCACCAGCAAGGTTCAGCAGCTAGAAGTCGGGCCTGAGTCCTAGCATAAGGAGTGAGGGCTACCACCTCCATCCTCCTATCAGCCAGCGGGGACAGTTTCTGGAAGGATTGGTAAGGTTGGAGTCCCAGCTGGACCCCTCTGGGGCAGTAGATGAAATCTAGCCTGTGCAGAAATCATCCCCTTCCTTCATTTCTCCTGTCAGCATATGAAGGACTCTGGGTTCACAGTCCATCTCTTCCACTCACTGCCTGTGTGACCGTGGCTCCTCCATCTCCCTGATCCTCAGTTTCCTCAGCTAGGCACTTCTCACTGTGTGGTCAGATAGTGCTGGGCTGGAATTGAAGTCTTCCTCACTCACAGATTGGTGATGAATGCTGACATTTGGCTGGACCTCATCTGGCCTGTCAGCTGGCATACCTACACATGGCTCCTGCATGTGGTCTGGGCCTCCCCACAACATGGAGGCTGTGTTTCAAGAATGAGTAAGCCAAGAGAGCAAGATGGAAGCACATGGCATTTTTATGACCTAGCTTTGGATGTCACATAGTATCATTTCTGCTGTGCTCTGTGGTCAAGGTAGTCACAAAGCTCTACCCAGCTTCAAAGGGAGGGGACCTGGACCTCCTCACTCTGTGGGAAGAGTCAATACCACATTGTAAGAAGAGCATGTGAGTCAGGCGCAGTGGCTCACGCCTATAATCCCAGCACTTTGGGAGGCCGAGGCAGGAAGATTGCTTGAGCCCAGGAGTGCGAGACTAGGTTGGGTAACATAGCAAGACTTAAACTCTAAAAAATCTTTTTAAATTAGCTGGGCATGGTGGTGCATGCCTGTACCCCCACCACTCAGGATGCTGAGGCAGGAGGATTGCTTGAGCCCAGGAGTTTGAGGTTGCAGTGAGCTGTCACACCACTACACTCCAGCCTGGGTGACAGAGTGAAACCCTTTCTCAAGAAAAAAAAAAAAAAAAGCATGTGAGATGATTGCTATGTTCAAAATACACAATCTACCACACCCACCGGAGATGATGATGAGGAAAACAGCTCTTTGCAGCCTTAGCATCCCAGGGCTCAAGTGATCCTCCTATTTCAGCCTCCCGAGTAGCTGGGACCACAGGTGCGTGCCACCAGGTCTGGCTATTTTTTGTATTTTTTGTAGAGATCAGGCTCCCTGTGTTGTCCAGGCTGGTCTCGAACTCCTGGGATCAAGTGATTCTCCTGCTTCAGCCTCCCAAAGTGCTGGGATTACAGGCATGAACTACCATGCCCAGCTATTTTTTATTATTATTGAAGTGACCCCTTCACTTTCCGTCTCTGCTATTGAACCCTATGTACCATCACCCTCACCAGTTGTGCAGTCACATGTCCACAGAAGACCCCAACAGGAGTGTACACAGACACACAGAGGAGTCCACACAGAGAGGACACAGGTCGTGTCACTCGTAATCCCACCCTAGCTGCATACACAGACCCACCTAAGCAGGGCAGTGTCCCCATAGCAGGAAGATCCTGAGGCTCTAAGGAGCTCTCCTTCCCATTCCCAAAGCACATTCCCCAGAATTATGGAGCCCACCCTGAGCAGCCAGTCCCCAGGGAGCCCTGTGGCTTGGACACTTCCCTTCTAGCTGCCTGGGAGGCCTGGGAACTCTGTGGAGCCTTGAGAGGCTCCTCTTTCCAGAGGGGAGGGTTTTTAGGGAACAGGACCTGACCAGGGGGAGGCAGGGGGAAGGGAGGAGAGGAGAGAAGGTAGGAGGATGGGAAGAAGAAGACGGAGTCCTCAAACAGGAGCAGATGGAGAGACTGAGGCCCCAAGAAGTGAAGTGTCTTGCCCAAGGTCACTTCACCAGTAAGTGGCCGAGGTAGGATTTGGGCTTGAACTCTCTGGCTCCAGGGAGCTCTTAATCTCTCTACACCAAAAAGTCCCTCTTTTGGAACTTTCATCTCCTTGATGAACTAAGCACCTGAGGAAGGCAACGGCTGTCAGGGAAATGGATAGCCCATTAGGTTGGGAACATCCCGTACCAACCCTATGCTTGTGGACTTTGGTGGGGTCAGGAGCATCAGACAGTCTGTCTGGGCCATTCGCCAGGGCCGAGTTCCCAGGGAAGAGGATCTTCTTTGTCTAGCATTGCCTGTGGATGGCATTTTGTTTACCACCTAAACCTTCAGGAGAATCTGTTCATAGTCACTATCTTGGAACAAAGGAGGCTGAAGAAAGGCAGCCACTGCACCGGGGAGGTGGGGGTCGGGGGAGCCCAGCTGTGTGCACCAGGCCAGGGGAGGTGGAGTGGGGCTCTCCCCACTGGGGAGAGGATGGAGTTTAGGAGCCTGGGCCCTAGAGGTGGCTGGTAGAACTGGGTTCTACCTGTTACCAGCCAGGTGACTTCTCTGAGCCTCAGTTTCCTAGTTTGTAAGAAGGGAGAGTAATAATAATAGAGTTATTGATGTGAGGCTGCTATGGGGATTAAAGGAGCCAGGATGTGTAAAGCGATGGTGGGGTGCCTGGCCCCTGAGAATTGTCCAAACAGCATTAGTGGTGTGGCAATTCTGAGATTATGGGGTTCCCAGTGTTCCAGTTTGGGCAGCTCTGGGGCCCAGGCACTCTCTTGACAAAGATTTAATGGGGTTGTGCCTCCACCCCCAGGAGCCTGATGAGGCCTGCTGTCCCAGAACAGGCATTTCTCCTTCACCACCTGCATCATGTTTGCCATTTGTTTCTCAGTTCCTGTCTTCCTGTGTAGACTGTGGCGCCCAGTAGGGCACAGACCTCTTTCCTTACCTTTAAATTCCCAGCACAGTGCTTGGCATCTAGTAGGTGCTCTATAAGTATTTATTGAACTAATCAACTAATGAATAAAATAAAAATGCAATTGATTACTCATCCATTAAGCCATGTATCTGTGCATTCATTCATGTATTCATGACTGTCATTGATCTGTTCATCCATTAATTTATTATTTATTCATCTATCATGATTCCATCCCTTCATCCTTTCATTTATTCAGTCATTACCGGTTATCTGTCTACTTGTTTGTTCATCCCTATGTCTAGCCTTTCTCATCATTGGTCCCATTTGGTCCAGCACCAGCTGGAGGACCAGGTGGCCCCCAGCTGGACAGTGCCCAGATGCAGGAGGTGTGGCTGGGTTCAGACTGGGTGGTGTGTCCAGAGGCGGGTAGTCAGGGTATTGGGATTTCCTCAGAGATGGGGAAGTTGTCAGCAGATTGGGCAGAAGTAGGGAGGGTTAGGTGCTCCCCAAGGCTGTAGAAAGGTGGTCCCACAGAGCTGGGACCCCCAGCCTGCCTCTCCTGGAGTGGGGTGGTACTCTTGTAGAGCAGAGCCCTTTTTCCCCTCTCTGTCTTGCCTTCCCTGACTAAGAAGCAGGTGAGAGTGTGGCTCTTTCATGGGAGAAGATCGTGTTTATGGTGGGGTGTGGGTATGGAGAGGAGGGCTGGGTAGGCCTTCACCAAGCACCTTGTACACTTACAGAAACTCTTCTGAGCCATACTTATTCTATACAACTGCACATACCCCAAAGGAAAATAAAATCAACACTCAGAACAGGAGCTCAGAGGAACAACAGCAGAACCAACCAGCATAGGGGTACCGTGGCTCGCCTGGTGCTCTCAGCCCCCACCCCAGCTGACCTCATCCTGAAGGGCTCTGATGCCTGGGCTGTTATGGGGCCCTCCCTGGAAACCCTGCCTCAGCGACTGACCGATGTGCTCCTGTTCCTTCTCTTTGCTTCCTTTCATCTCCCTGACCCACCAGCCCCACGCCATTGCCAAGACAACAGGCTTGGATCTAATTAGCCATCCTTAATGAAGTAGCAGCAGCAAGCAGTGCCTTTGGCACCAAGTCCCGCCCCCTTCTTGGGGGTAGGGCCTGTCAGTGAACTCTGTCTTCTGGGCACCCATATGCCTGTGGATCTCTTGACCTCAGGACCTTGTTCATGCCAAGCCTCCTTCAGGAAGCCCTCCCTGAAAACCTTTCCCTCAAGTAGCAGTGACTCCCTCTGCTGAGCCCTATGAGAAAAGCCCTGTGTTGTCTGGGAGCTCCTGGAGGCCAACAAGGGTGGACTGATCTCTTCAGGGCCCATCCCACTGAAGCTAGTGAGGAAATGGATGCACCTCTCTAAATTCTGAGCCCCACACTGCCTCTCAGCCACTCAGAGGAAGCTGATGCCCAGGGTCGTGTAGCTTGAGAGGGTCAGATGGGGGACGAGGTGCCCTGAGAGAAAACCAGATGTGGGTTAGGTATCCTCAGTGACCAAGCAATGAGCCAGGGATGGGGCCTTCACACCACCACTCTGCATGTGCTGTGGGACCTGGATGTCTGGACTGGATCATAGGCCTGTCCATCCTCCCTTTCAAGCCACCACTCAATTGGTCTGGCTGTTCCAGACCCCCTGCATGCCCAGCCCCGGGAGGAGGAAAAGGAGGAGCAGGCTCCATCCACAGAGAAGCCCACAATCCATCCAGCTGGGAGGGTAAGAGACAGAGAGCTGTTCAGGCTGGTCTGCCTCTCAGTCAGTAACTGCTGGGCATGTGGGGAGAAGGGAGGAGGAAGAGCTATTGGGGGCTTATTGTTTAAGCCAGCCTGTACTGTGTACACAGTGCCCTGGCTTACAAAAGGGACAAGGACGCTGCCCTCAGGAAGCCTGTAGTCTCCTGGGAGGAGACGGGCCTCAATCTAGTAATTGCTTAAATGTATATTTACGAACTGCAATACATGGTTAAGGTGAGGAAAAATGAGAGCCTTTAAGAGCAGAAATTAGATGCACATGACCCAATCTGAGGATCAGGGAGGGCTTCCCTGAGGAGGTGGCATTTGCACTAAAACTGGTCTTTTTTCTTTTTGAGACGGAGTTTCACTCTTGTTGTCTAGGCTGGAGTGCAATGTCATGATCTCAGTTCACTGCAACCTCAGCTCACCTCAACCTCTGCCTCCTGGGTTCAAGCTATTCTCCTGCCTCAGCCTCCCAAGTAGCTGGGATTACAGGCATGGGCCACCACACCTGGCTAATTTTGTAATTTTTTTAAAAATAGAAATGGGGTTTCTCCATATTGGTCAGGCTGGTCTTGAACTCCCAACCTCAGGTGATGTGCCCGTCTCAGCCTCCGAAAGTGCTGGGATTACAGGTGTGAGCCACGGCGCCCGCCTGAAACTGGTCTTAAAGGAAAAGAAAAAGCATTAGGAGGAGAGGGAAAAGGCATGGGCCAAGACCCTGAGGCAGGAGAGAGCATAGTCAATTTCTGGAAGTTAAAACAGAAGTGGCTGGAGCACATTGAGCAAGGAGATGAGAGGCGTGGACAGATGGGCCTGGCTTGATAGATGGGGTCAGGATGTCTACTGTGCAGGAAACTCAGGGGAAAGCAGGTTTGGGAGAGGGAGTCAGCTGGGGGCTTGGTGAGTGTGGGAGCGCGCAGCACACTAAAAGGCATGAAGTCGGCCAGGGCTGAGGCACAGCTGCAGGATGCTTCAGAGCCCCCACATCTTGCGAGGTGGGAGCTGGTGCAAAAGCAGGTTGGTCGCCCCCACCCCTCAGTCCAGATTCAGTCTAGGATAGGTTCTGCGGTCACTCTGGGCTTTGAAGCAGCAGCTTGTGAGGATCCTGCTTGGAGACAGTCTAGGGGTGCACTGTCTAGGGATAGGAGCACAGTCTAGGGATGGGAGCACAGTCTAGGGGTGGGAGCACAGTCTAGGGGTGGGGGGGATGGACAGGGACAGGACTGGAACCCTCCAAGATGGTCCCAGGTACAGGACACAGGCCAAGCTGGGTCGGGGCAGGGGTAGGGATGATTCAAGGTGGGTCCTTTGAGTGATAACTGCCCTCCTTCAGGCCCAAGAGCTCCTCCCTTGGGTGGAAGACGAGGGATGTGTATGTGTGCACATCTCTAAATGTCCAAGCCTGGACACATGTGCCTGTTTCTGCCTGACAATAGTTATGTAAACACAAAAGCACTTGTCTGGGCGCAAGGATGGATCATGTTCGTGTGTGTCAAGGTTAAGGTCTGTAAGGGACTGTGTTGATGTGGGTGCACTTGGCCTGACCCCCTTGTGCATACGGGTCCAGGCCTGAGGCAGGTTTCCATGAACGTGGCCTGTTCCGTGTAGGTGTGTTCGTGCCCCAGTGTGTGTCCCATGCTCCGTGGCTCCTCGGTGGGAAGCTGCGTTCAGCGTGTGCCCGCGCTGGGTACAGGTGTGGACGGAAAGTACATGTCACTGCCTTTGTCCACGGGTGTGCGCCGACGTGTGTCCTGGGGCGGGGGATGGGTCCGTGAGCGGACGCCGCTGTGTGGGGGAAGGGGCGGGTGCGAGGGCAGCCCAGAGCGTGCTGGGGTAGATGGGGCGGCGCGGAGAGGGCGGGGACCCTCCTCCCCACAGCGGCGCCGCGCGCGCCTGGCTCGCCGGGCGCACTCCCAGCGCGGAGGAGGCAACAGCGCCGCCGCCGGCCCGGCAGCCGCGCTCAGATCGGCGCTGGAACTGACCACCGCGACCGCCACTGCAACTGCCGCCGCGGCCGAGCTGAGGCCCTAGGAAGCGAGAGTGGGAAGGGGCCCCCGACTCTGCGCCGACCCCCGCCCCCGCCCGCGCCGCCGCATGCTGCAGATGGTGAAGACCCTGGCCCAGTTCACCATCGCGCTGGAAGACATGCGCGATCTGGGCCCAGCCGCCGCCTCCGGGGAGCCCACCGGGGGCAGCAGCACTGACGCCGAGGAGCCTGGGGAGGCCCAGGTACGGGCAGGGGAAGGGGCAGCCAGGGACCTGGGCCATGGCCTAGAACTCAGCCGACCCAGGAGCCAACCCAGGAGACGGTGGGAGGAAGGGAGGCATGGGGCGCAGGGGCTGTCTGTGACCAGGGATGGAGACCGGGAGATTGAGGGTGAGAAACCCTGGCAGGCGGTTGTGTGGCTGGCAGGGTGCTGAGGGTCAAGGCCTGGTGGCACTCGGCTTGCAGAGTGGGTGCCTGTAGAAGCCGAGGCTGTCACCAGTGGTATACTGGTTCCACAGGCTCAGGAAGGAGAGGTTTTCCCAGCCCCCCTCTTAGGCTTGAAGTGGCCCCGGTGTATGTGTGTGCTGGAAGGTAGAGTCAGTTTTGCTCCCCCACTGCCATCCTCCCCCTGCCGCTGGGCCTGCTGGTCCTTGGAGGAGTCATGCTGCGGTGGGAACAGCAGCGTTCCCGTTCTCGCTAGGTGTGCCAGGGGAGGGGAGGCGTCTTGGGGCTGTTTCCCGGTCTTTGTGTATCTCTGGGTCTGGACTCTTGCCATGCTCCCAGCTCCATTGGGGGCTGTAGTTCTGTCCCCTCCCCGTGCTGTGCTGTGTCTCTCCACAACCTCAAGTCTCTGGGCTGGCGGGCCTGGTTCTCAGCTGCGTGACCTGGCTGTGTTTTTTATTTCTGTGTGGGGCGGCTTGCCTTTATGGCGTCTCTGTGTGCGTGTCTGTCTTCACACTGTGCCCATCAGGGTTTTAGTCTTTGGGTTGTGATGCCCCAGTCATCCCAGGAGTGGCCCCCTCTGGCTTCCTGCTGTATCCCCCAGTGCCCACAGTGCCTGGTGTAGCAAAGGTCTGGGGATGGGGCTGGTGAGGGATGAGGGGCACTGTGGGAAGGCTGGGCCTGCAGGGCTGTCCCGCCCAGAACAGGTGGGCCTGCTGTTCAGGCTGACAGCTGCGCTGTCTGCCTACTGCCTCCCCTGTCCACCCCTGCAACCCCCGCACACTACACCCGTGTCTGGGCACGTGTGGAGGGCTGCTCGCGCAGTGACAGGGAGCTGGCCTTGTTTTCCGTGTCTTTACCTGACAGCTGAGTGACAGGCCACTGTGCTCTGCCGCAGGGAGGAGGCTGGGAGAGGCGGGCATTGCAGCGTCAGCCTCCCCGTGTCACCCCAGCCTCCTGGCATCAGGCCCAGCGCCAGCCCTGCCTCTCAGGAAGCCTCCCTGACCATGACCGTCGTGGTGCCCGCTGGGCCTGATGGGGCCGTGGTGTGGGCGGGGGAGGGTGGCTGAGAGGCCAGGACCGCGCCTGGCCCGGCCGTGCTGTCAGGGAGTCCCCATGCTGTCTTACTGAGGGGGAGGAAGGGTGGACACTGGTGACCTGCTGTGTGTGGACGGAGCTGCTCCACTCACTGCCGCCTTTGCCTTCACGGTGATGGACAGAGCTGCTCCGCTCACTGCCACCTTCCCTTCATGGTGATGGGAGAGAGGGGTTATTTTCTCCATTTCATGGAAGAGAATGTGGAAACAGGGCCATTAGGTGACACCACAGTCACACAGCCACCGTTAGGTGACACCACAGTCATACAGCCAGTAAGGGCAGTGCTGGGGACCTGTGGCCTGTGGCTGCCCAGTTAGTCTGGGCGAGAACTCCAGGGACTGGAGCCCTGAGAGTCATGGGGTGGCTGAAGAGACTCTGGTCCTTGCTTTGCCACTCACTGGCTGTGTGATCTTGGACAAGTCATGTCCCCTCTCTGACGTGGCCCTTCACCTGTGCAGTGGAAATGGGAACACCTGTGTCACAGAGCTGAGTGTGAGGCTGAAGCAAGGCCATGTCTGTGGGGTGCTGAGATGTCCCTGGAGTGGGGTAGGGCACGATTAAGCATCTGGGCCTGTCCTTGGGAGGCCTTCCTGGCCCCCCACACTCTCCCAAGCTCTCCATCATACAGGGAGCCACTGCCTCCTTCTGGAAGCTGCCCTGGTTTTTTAGAGGTCACAGGAGTACCAAGGATAGATGGTCTGCTTGTTTCCAGAGGCTCTGAGGCTCTGGTCTGCTGTTTCCGGAGGCTCTGAGGTGCCTTCCCACCTATCAGAGCCCAGGGCTGGCAATCAGAGCCAGGGCTGGATGGGGAGAGCCAGCCCCCCTTCTTCCCTGCCCCAAGGGATGTTCTTCACACCCCCACCACTGAGTTCCTAGCATGGGAGCTCACTTTTCTGAGTGTGCTTCATTATAGGACACTGGGGACAGGTCTTGCCCCTGAGTCCCTGGTCAGAGGGCGAGGGATCTGAAGTGGGTGTGCCATAAGCAGAGGGGGAGCAGTGGCTGGGTCAGGCAGGCTGGACAGGCCTGGACTCGGGTCCACTAAGACATGGGCCCTGGGCATAGCAGTGAATAGCACAGCCCCACTGGTTGAGTCCCTACCCTGAGGGACGAGAGGTGGAGGCTGGAGGGATGCCACAGACATGGACACCCTGGCATTGCCATCTGCACAGCACCTGCTCGAACCAGCAGGCCTTGATGGCAGGAGCCCGAGGTAGGGTCCCAGGTGCTCAGGCCAAGCCGAAACTTAGGAGGGGAGTGGAGAGAGGAGAAGAACCCGGAGATCTGGAGCCTAGAGGAGTTAGGGGCCTTGCCCAGGATCACTCTAGGGCCTTAGAGGGATCAGGAGTCTAGGGGTCTAGGGCTTAGAGTGGAGTCTCTGCCAGAGAAGGGAAGTTGTTGGGGCTGGTGCTATCTGGGAAGGCTTCCTGGAGTTAGGGATGTGGAGGTAGAGGTGTAGGGACTGGTGGAGAGGAGCAGCAGGTAAGTTCAGTCCCAGGGGCTGAACACAAAGAAGGCCCCCCAGACAGGGATGAGCACCCTGTGCCTGGGGGTGTGAGTACAGAGACTGTATGACCCCTTGGGAACTCAGTAATTCAGGTCATCAGATCCATAGGATGGAGGCATCGGTGTCTGGGTTTCCTTTTTCCCCTCCCTAACATGAAGAGAATAATAACATCCACCTCACAGGGTGGCCAGGATTATTGAATAATATGTCATGCTTAGAACAGTGCCTAGCGCGTAGGAGGGCTTAGTTAACATTTTTAAATGACAGAATTGGGATCCAGCCTTGTCTGAGACTGGCTGAGCCCTGATACTGCCCAGCTGTGTGACCTTCAGCACTGACTTCCCCTCTCTGGTCCACAGTGTCTTCCTCTGTAGCAGGGTGATGGTGTCTACTCTTAGGGAGGCTGGGCAACCCAGCCCGGTGGGCATATCCCCATAGCGCTGAGCCTGAAGGTGGGGTCTTCAGAGTTGGCAACTGGAGTGAGTGCTGGCCTGGAGTCATTGTTCTTTGCAAATGTGAAAGGTTATTGATTTTTTTAAAGAACCTTTTTCAATAGCCTGGCAGAGGAGCCAAGAAGTGGGTGGATGGGGCAGCGGCGGAGGAGTGAGGGCCTAACTGTATGAGGCCACGTGTTTGAGGTGTAAGTAGTGGGCAGGGGGAGCAGCTGAGTAACTGGCAGAGTGGAGGGCCTGCGGGGGCCTCAGGGGAATAGCTGGGAGCCCTGGGTGGCAGGAGGGAAGGGGCAGGAGGGCAGGGAGAGGGTGTGGATGGGTTCTCTGGGCACCACATGGCTACAGGTGATGGGGTCTGGGGGCAACAAGACCCCTGTTCACCCTCTGCTCCTGTCCCCACAGGACATGCGGAAGCACGTGGCCATGACCCTGCTGGACACAGAGCAGTCGTATGTGGAGTCGCTGCGCACCCTGATGCAGGTGGGGCTCGGGGCCCACTCCCCTGAGAACAGCCTTTCTGAGCCTAGGAGGCTGTCAGATGGGTGTGAGCAAACCCCTTTCATGGACAAGGGACTGAGGCCAGAGAGCCGTGTCCCTGGCACCCATCGCCTTTCCATGGAGAGCCCCCAACATGGCCATCCCAGAGAAGGAGGAAGCCTTCTCCTGGGCAGGAGAGAATGCAGAGGGGACAGGCTACCCCAGGGCAGGCGTCCCTACCCCACTGTTCTTCCACATCCCCGTGGCAACCCTGACCCTGAACTTAGATCCGTGAACTCCCTCTGGTGTGCCCCCTCCATTGTATTCTCTGACTGGGAAGTAGGAGTTGAATTCAGTGTTGAGCACCTGCTGTGTGCAGGCCCTGTTCCAGGTACAGGAGACACAGGGATGAATAAGAGAGCCCAGCCCCTGCCACAGGAGCTCACCATCCTGCTGAGCACATAGTGGAGTATACGGGCACTCTAGAAATGTCGAGGGGCACCTGCTAAGCCTGGGGTCAGGGAGGTTTCCTGGAGGAGGTGCTTGCTTCCACCGAGACCTGTCTTCTCAGCAGCAGGAATGGCACATTGCAAATCCAAGTGAGGCCTGGCACATTCGGAGGTCCACGTGGCCAGCACAGAGCACAAGGCGCTGGTCCTATAGCGATGCTGTCGGAGTCGGCAGAGGCCACAGTGTGGGGGCCTAGAACACCAGTTGGAGGGAGTAGATTCTGCCAGGGTCCCTGGATGATCAGCAAAGGGCTTTGAGCAGGGGAGGTGTGTGACCTGATTCATGCTTCATGAAATCTGTCTGACAGCTAGGAAGGTGGGTGGCAGAAGAGGAGGTCAAGGCCATTGACATTAGGCAAGGATAGAGGTTACAGGAAGGGAGTGCTGGGGACACACACTCAGGAGGTAAACTGGTCAGGCCAGGCATGGTAACTGGTTGGATGTGGGGGGCAAGGTGGGGAAGCCCAAGATAGTGTCTGGGCTCCTGGCCTTGGAAAGCTAGGGCCCAGGGGAGAAGCACAACTGGAGCAAGGTGGCGAGTTCAGGCTCAGACATGAACCTGGGACGGCCCACAGCCTGGATGCACACATGGCCTGGGGCTGGATGAGTGTGGACCTGAGCTGAAGTGAGGCCTGGCAGTCACCGTTGAGGATGAATTTGCCCAAGCTAGCTGGGCAGAGTGACAGCAAAGGAAACATCCAGGGCATTCACTCACTCACCATTCATTCATTCACTCACTCCACAAATCCACGGTGAGCCCCTTCTGCGTTCCAGGCAGTGTTCTCTGTGCGGGGGCATTAGTGGTACGGGCCTGTCTCCTGGAGCTCACGGGCTATGGCAGAGACCAACAGTGACCAGCCAGACATCACGGATGCACAGTGACAACATGGTGATGCAGAAGTGCACACACAGAGTACATACACACAACAGGGATACGCCTTAAAAGGAGGGAAATTCTGACATCTTACAACATGGATGAGCCTGGAGGACATGATGCCAAGTGAAAGAAGCCAGTCTCAAAGGACAAGCACTGTCTGATTCCACTTGTATGAGGTTCCTGGGGTAGTCAGAACAGAGATGGAAGTTGGATGGTGGGTGCCAGGGAAAGGGCGCTAGGCTGAGAAAGGAGGGAATGGGGAGTTACTATTTAATGGGTACAGGGTTGCAGTTTTGCAGGGTAAAAAGAGTTTTGGAGCTGGATGGTCACACATAATGAATGTATTTAATACCATTGAACTGTACATTTAAAATGGTAAATTTTGTATTATATATATTTTACCATAAAATACATTGTGTTTGTTTATTGTTTTTAAAAAGTGCATGGGGAGATGAGAACACAGAAGGGGGCCTGCCCTGGTGTGGGGGTCAGGGAGGGCTTCCCTGGGGTTGGGGTATTTAGCTGAGACCTGAAGGGTGGGTAGATTTCAGCAGAGAGAGCCCGGAGGGATGGCTCCCCGCAGAGGGTATGTCAGGGACAAAGGCCGGGAGGCTGGAAGGAACCTAGAGCAGCAGGGAACCAGAGCCGGGTGGCTGCAGGAAGGAAGGCTGCTGGGTATGGAGCTGGGCTTTACTGTGCATGCAAGGAAGCCATGGGAGGGACGCAACCACAATGCCAGGCAGGAGGAGTAGACATGGCAGGGGCCTGAGGGGGTCCTTTGCCATCCCCTAGGTGAGAGTTGGAGACATTAGGGTCAGACAGTCCAGGGTTTAAGTCACTTGCGTCCTCATTGGGTGATACTAGCCTAATCACCTCACCTTCTCTGAGCCTCAAGTTTGCCTGCAAAATGTAGCTAATCTACCTATCTTCCAGCAAGAAGATTTAAAGGTGAGCCAGGCGCAGAGGCTCACACCTCTAATCCCAGCACTTTGAGAGGCTGAGGCAAGCAGATCACCTGAGGTCAAGAGTTCAAGACCAGCCTGGCCAACTTGGTGAAACCTCATCTCTACTAGAAATACAAAAATCAGCCAGGCATGGTGGCAGGCACCTGTAATCCCAGCTCCTCTGGAGGCCGAGGCAGGAGTATAGCTTGAACCCGGGAGGCGGAGGTTGCAGTGAGCCGAGATTGTGCCACTGTACTCCAGCCTGGGTGACAGAGCGAGACCCTGTCTCAGAAAACAAAACAAAACAAAAAAACAAAAGGTGATGACGGCACCCATGTCTGTTCACAGGCAGGAGGCAGGAGCAGTGGAGAGCTGGGAGCAGACAGGGCCTGGGCGTGTCTTTCTGCCTCTGCCAGATCTCCTGGACCCATCCAGGGCTGCACTTGGGAAAGGATGCAGGACCTGTGGGTGGAGGAAGCCAGAGTGTTGGGTGAGCAAGGTGGAGGTGGACAGGAGGGTGTCACGTGAACCCGAGGACCGTCCATGGAGGCAGCCCTGGAGTGTAGGAGGAGGACTGAGGTCTGACTCCAGGACAGGAGCATGACTCTAGAGCCAAGCCGCCAGCATTCAAACTTGGCTCCATCTCCTGGCCAGCTGTGTGACCCAGAGCATGTCACATAACCAGTCTCTGCCTCAGTTTCCTCATCTGTAGAGAGGGGATAATAATAATAGACCTGCCTTGAGTGCAGATAATTAAAGAGAGATGTTTATAACTTAGCATACTGCCTGCGGCTCTGCAAGCATGGTAAAAAGTTGCATTTAATCTTTGTATTAACCTTGTGAGGTAGATATTATATTCTTCTTTATATGAAGACTCAGAGAGGTTAAGAAACTTGCCCAGGGTCATCCATCTAGTGAGTGGTATTAGTTGACATTTACTGAGTGCCCACTTTGTGCCAGGCACTGTTCAGAAGAATGCTTGAGAACAGTGAGTTAATTCATATAAATCTGACTATAAACACCATTTTGCAAATGATGCAACTGAGACCCAGAGAAGTAAAGCTGCTTGTCCAAGGTCACAGACTTAGGAAGTGGCACACCCTGGGTTGAAACCCTGTCATTGTGACTCTGGGTCCTCCCTGTCACCCACTAGTCTACCCTGCCTGGAACACAGTGGTATTCAAATTGAGACTGGACTCTGTAGTCCCAGTGTTAACTTCCGCGATCACTGCCCTCACTAATTGATAAGTGTTGTTCCTGCTGGCCAGGTGTTCAAAATGAACAAAGAAGTTAAATAGAATTTAGGAGCCAGAAGGAGGGAGGATTTGAAACTAGGTCCTAGGGCTATACCCCTTCCTCAGCGTCACCCTCACCCTCTGAGCCTATTTTCAACTCTAACACTCGAAGCTAACAAACACCCCTTTCCCTGACCACCCTGACGAGCCCCCCTCCCCTTGGCACCCTGATGCTACTCCTCTTTTGTGTAGCACTCACTGTCTTCCAGCGTGCTGTGTAGTAATTTACGTATTTATTGTGCTTCTTTCCTGCCTCCCACCATTCACGTGTCAGCCCCACAGGGGGTCTGTGCAGTGAGGTGCCCAGTGCTTGCTGGGCGGACTGAGCATTGGTGAGTGAATGGGGCTTGTGCCAAGTTCTGTATTGGGCTCTCAGTCATTGTTTGCTCTTTCCTCCTGCTGTGTGCCCACTTCTGTGTGGGTGCCGGGACCCTGAGATGAGCGGTTTAGCTGCTGCTCCTGCTCCTTGTGGAGCAGCGGGCCCTGACCCAGCCCAGGAGCTGGCTCACCTGTGGATAAGAGACTGCCTGCCTATCTCCTCACCGTCATCCCGGCCTTTTCAGAATCCCCAGCCAAGAGAGAGGATTCTGCTGAGCTTTACTTTCTCAAACTTGTTTTACAAAACAAGCCAGATTTTTTAAAATGTTGAATATAAATGTTATTGCAACATCACATATGCTTTTTCAAACAACACCCTCCTGTTTCCTCAGCCTGCAGTTACAGTGTAGGGCCGGCCAGTAGAGGGCGACCTCTCCACAAGCGCACCGGCCCCTGAGCTGGGCCTTTCAAGCTAGGGGAACGTCATTGTATGTAGATTTGACGTAAAATAACGGGAGTTTTAGTCACAGACTGGCCAGCAGATCTGAAATCTGTAAAAAAGCGTTCGGAGAGTGTCATTAAGAGCCTCCAGTAACTTCCCATGTGGTCTTGTGATCTCCCACGACCCTTCCTGCTTTATCTTCACACCATTGTCGCCTTATGTTTTATTTATTTATTTATTTATTTATTTTGCCGTTCAAGCTGGAGTGCAGTGGCACAATCTCAGCTCACTGCAACCTCCACCTCCCAGGTTCAAGCAATTCTCCTGCCTCAGCCTGCCAAGTAGCTGGGACTACAGGCGCACACCACTGTGCCCTAGCTAATTTATTGTATTTTATTAGAGATGGGGTTTCACTGTGTTGCCCAGGCTGGTGGCGAACTCCTGAGCTCAGGTGATCTGCCCAGCCTCGGGCTCCCAAAGTGCTAGGATTACAGGCTTGAGCCACCGTGACCGGCCACATTTACCGCCTTTTAACTGACTACAAGATTTCCCCACATTACCCATTCTGGAACTTGTGGTCTTCACATTTTAATGTCCCTAAATCAGGATTCATTCTATAGTTGGTAGCATATCATAATTTAATTGGCAACCAGTTTTTCTTAAATATAAAATAATGGCCAGGTGCAGTAGCTCATGCCTGTAATCCCAGCACTTTGGGAGGCCAATGCAGGCGGATCACTTGAGGTCAGGAGTTCGAGACCAGCCTGGCCAACATGGTGAAACCCTGTCCCTACAAAAAATATAAAAAATTAGCCGAGTGTTGTGGCACACACCTGTAATCCCAGCTACTCAGAAGGCTGAGGCAGGAGAATCACTTGAACCCGGGAGGCGGAGGTTGCAGTGAGTTGAGATCACACCACTGCACTCCAGGCTGGGTGACAGAGCAAGACTTTGCCATAAAATAAAATATTTCTTAGATTTGATGAAATATGATCTTTTTTAAAAAATCTTTTTTAAAAAATTTGTGTGTTTCATCAGACTAGATCCTAAGCTCTATCAGGACAGGGATTGTGGTCTTTCTTATTCACTGCTGTCTCCCAATTCTTAGAGCAGTGGCTGGTATGTAGTAAGTGCTCAGTAAATCTTTGCCGAGTTAGTGGTGGGAGGTCTTTCAAGGAGCCCCATCTTGATTTCCTCATTCCAAGCTCTATTTGTTCACGCGTTAAACAAACCTCTCCTGAGCGTCCTTGCTCCCATTTTGTGCCAGGCCCTGGGCTCAGCAATGAGGGCATGAGCTTAGGTCTTCCCATCTCCCTCCTGGAGCTCTTGGTCCGGGTGATTCTGTGTGCACTCACACAGGGGCCCTGTGTAGGTGGGGTGGGGCAGCATCTCTGAGGGAGTGTGCACCGACCCTGTGGGTCCTTCAGGGCTACATGCAGCCGCTGAAGCAGCCAGAGAACTCTGTGCTCTGTGACCCTGCACTGGTGGACGAAATCTTCGACCAGATCCCCGAGCTCCTGGAGCACCACGAGCAATTCCTGGAGCAGGTTCGGCACTGCGTGCATACCTGGCATGCCCAGCAGAAGGTGGGAGCCCTGCTCGTCCAGTCGGTGAGTGGCCCCGCTGCTGCCAGCTCCCACAAGCACAGGCCCTCCTGGAAGGGGCTGGATGTGGCCATGGATCCCCACCCCCACCCACCCCACCTGGATGCTGACTCTGTTCCCAGATCTGACCACAGAACGTGGCTAGACATTGGCACTTACCCCAGCCCCTGGGTGGACTGAACTTGGACACTTCCCTACCCCAGAGCTTGGCCAGACTCTGGCACGGACTGCGACCCCAGCCAGACACTGACTCTGATCCTGGACCCTACCCTGCCCTCGGCTGGCACTGACGTGACTCTAGTCCTGACCCCAAGCTGGTGCTGACGCTGACCCAGACCTCAGATGGATGCTGGTACTGACCTCCACCCTATCTTTACTGGAACCAAAATAACTGTCCTGGTCCTGACCCTGGACTTGGGCTGGATGTTGATGCTGGCTGAGTCTTGACTTTTTCTCCATCAGATATTTTCATCATAATAGCATACCTGTCTGCTAGGCATTGATCTAAATGTGTTGTATCTATCAACAGCCCTAGTAGGAGAGTGCAGTGTTTACCCTGATTCTAAAGTTGGTGACTGAGACATGGAGAGATTGGTAACCTGATGAAAGTTACAGTTAGGAAGTGGTGGAGGACTCAACTCCAGAAAGCCCGGTTCCAGTGCCCTGGCTTCCCCTACCCCATACTGCCTCACCACAGGCCAGATCTCCACTGTACACTTGTCAAGCTCCCACAATAGTGAGTGAGACCTTAGAAAAGGTGTTGACTTCGGAATTCAAAAAGAACATCAAAAGGAAAACCAATAAGCATTTAATTAAATGCCTGTAAAACATAGCATGCCATTTTCATTCATTGTTAAATTTAGTATTTATAAGAATTTAATTACATTTGAAAAACTTCCAATTCCATTTTATTTTGCCAGAATTCCCAAGAATACACCATGACTGATAAATCATAGCCAAATGCAAACTAAATGGTTTCTCAGAGCCACATAATTTCAAAAGCAAAATTGTAAAAATTCTTCCAAAAATTTTACAAGTGAAAAATTATATCTATTTCTGTGGGATGTATGTTTCAGTATATTTGCTATGCTGTGGGATGGGGCCT
The DNA here is from genome assembly GCF_009764315.1 of Trachypithecus francoisi. NCBI lineage: Eukaryota > Metazoa > Chordata > Mammalia > Primates > Cercopithecidae > Trachypithecus > Trachypithecus francoisi. The sequence continues at coordinate 64,143,756 of NW_022681473.1, forward strand.
TGAACCGTCTTAGAATGTCCTTGCTGACCCGGAAACTGATGGGACCAGACAGGGGTGATGGGGTCCCAGCTTGGATTGAGTGCTGATGTCTCCAGCCCATCGTCACCCTCAGTGTCAGTAAGCTCAGCCCCCTGCCTAGACCTTGATGCTGACCATGGACTGCGGCAAAGCCCTGGACCCCCAGGGAGGGGTCAGCACAGGATGCTGTGTCCCAGGGTGGGGGTGGTTGATGAGGGCTGTTTTCCTCCCTTTGCTGCTTCACGCCCTGCCCTGTTCTTTCCAGAGGCAGGAGCAGTTGGCACCTTAGAGGGACAGGACTCTGGCTGGGCACGGTGGCTCACGCCTGTAATCCCAGCACTTTGGGAGGCCGAGGCGGGCGGATCATGAGGTCAGGAGTTTGAGACCAGCCTGACCAACATGGTGAAACCCCATCTCTACTAAAAATACAAAAATTAGCCGGGAGTGGTGGCGCGTGCCTGTAATCCCAGCTACTCCGGAGGCGAGGCAGGAGAATCGCTTGAACCTGGGAGGCGGAGGTTGCAGTGAGCTGAAATCATGCCATTGCACACTCCAGCCTAGGCGACAGAGTGAGACTCCGTCTCAAAAAAAAAAAAAGAGAGAGAGAGAGACAGAACTCTCAGGGGTACACAAACATCACTAATGTGGTCACGTAGCTTATCCATGGTACAGTTGAGACAGGAACCCAGGTGTCCTGGTTCCCAGACAAGGCTTCTAACCAATAACCTCCATATTTAGTCCGCCATCAGCATCAAGCAGGTATTAGCCACCAGCTGTATGCCCTGCCCTGAGCTGGGCTTTACTGTGGGTGGGATGGGAGCACTTTTCATGGAGAGGGAGAACTTGTCCTAGGAGATCAGGAGAAGCCAGAGGCCAGCTGGAGTATCAGGCAGAGCTCTAGTCAGGGAAAGGAATACTTCCAAGAGGAGGCAGAACTGGAGCACAGCCCTGAGGCGGGGCGAGATTTGGATGAAGAAGGGCATTCCTGGGGGTGGGGGGGATCTGCATAAGCAAAGGCCAAATGACTAGAATGAGTCTGTGTCACTCAGAGAACAGGGAAAGGGAGACCTGCCTGACTTCGTGAGGTTGGAGATCTAGGGATGGAAATGCCTAGTTGGAAGTGAGAGAACCAGGTCTGAGCTCACAGGATACATTCAGGTCTACATATGTGCATACATGAACAGTCACACACAGATAATATGCACACTCGTATATCCATGTGTACACATGCACTTATGCCTAAACATGACCACACTTAGAGCCACAAGACACATGCCTGATCCCTTAGAGACTGTATCATTTCTAGTTGGAGGGAAAAGATGGTGACTCATGAATCAGTGAAAACTAGGACAGGGTGAGGTGGGGTGAGGGATACCTTGAGGGTCCCCAACCTGCCTCCTCCTCCACAGTTCTCCAAGGATGTCCTAGTAAACATCTATTCCGCCTATATTGATAACTTCCTCAATGCAAAGGATGCTGTGCGTGTGGCCAAGGAGGCGAGGCCTGCCTTTCTCAAGTTCCTAGAGGTACTGTGGGCTAGGGCAGGGGGATGGAGGTGACCCTCACTTTGGGCCAGCTTTGAGGGTCCCAGGAGCTCCCAGCATGGGCACCATAGCCCCAGCCAGTGGGCCAGCCTCTGCTCTCAGGGGGAGCTGGATGGGCCTTGCTGGGGACCTGTCCCTGGACATAGTCTCCCTGGCATGTCATTCCTCACACGGTGCCCATCCATGGGTTTCAGCAAAGCATGCGTGAGAACAAGGAGAAGCAGGCGCTGTCTGACCTCATGATCAAGCCTGTGCAGCGGATCCCGCGCTACGAGCTTCTGGTGAAGGTGGGCATGGAGCTGGGTGGGCAAGTAGGCAAGGCCTGGAAGCATGGGGGGATACAAGGAGGTCTAAGGCCCCTGCCTCGTTGAGCCTAACATCAGGGTCCCTAGGGGTCAGGTAGGAAAGTCCTCTTTGGTGTCTACCCATAGTCCCTCCTGCTCCAGTAGTCTGGGGCCCCAGGGGTAGCTAAGCAGTCAGGTCTGGTCCCCATTCCCACCCCAGGACCTCCTGAAGCATACACCTGAGGACCACCCAGACCATCCACTCCTGCTGGAGGCACAGCGGAACATCAAGCAGGTGGCTGAGCGTATCAACAAGGGTGTGCGGAGTGCTGAGGAGGCAGAGCGGCATGCCCGTGTGCTGCAGGAGATAGAGGCTCACATCGAGGGCATGGAGGATGTGCGTGCGCCCTGCCCCGCCCCACCCCACCCACATCTGTGTCCACTCGGCCTCTGTGTGCATCTGTGGCCACCTGGAATCATGGCTGTGTCCATGTCCAGAACCACAGTGTGTTTGCATCCATGTCTGCCAGCCTCTGGCCACACGTCTCCACCTGTCTGTGTTCTTCCACGTTTGTCTCTGACCTTGGGTCCCGTGACCTGGCAGTACAAGGTCGTTGAGAGGGTGGGCAGCATGCTGCTTCCATTGGCCTAGCCCATGGAGTGGGGCCGAGGGATCACTGGGATTTGTGGAGGGGATAGGGATTAACAACTGGCCTTCGAGATACTTTGTCCCTCCTGTCCCACAGCTCCAGGCCCCTCTGCGGCGGTTCCTGAGACAGGAGATGGTCGTTGAAGTGGTAAGAAGTGTCCCAGTGTCTGCCCAGCTGTCCTCACCTCCTCACTTTCTCCTCTCACCCTCTATCTGCAGCTCTCCCTGGTCTTTCACCCTGAGGGAGCCCTGGTTGAGTCTCCACTCTCTCTGGGCAGCTGGGGAAGAGCCCTCACCCTCCGTGGGTCTCAGTGTCCCCTTGGGCACTATGGGCAGGTGGGTGGGCTTCTGGATTGTGTCCACCCAGCCTAAATTCTGCCTTGGGCTCCACAGAAGGCGATCAGTGGCAAGAAGGACCGGTCTCTCTTCCTGTTCACGGACCTCATCGTCTGCACCACTCTGAAGCGAAAGTCAGGCTCCCTTCGGCGCAGCTCCATGAGCCTGTGAGTGGCTGGGGCGGGGTTTGCGTGGTGCCGGCAGGGGAGCAGTTGTCCCTCTCTGAGCCCCACTCCCCGACCCTGGCCAGAGTGCCCCATTGGCTCCCCACAGGTACACGGCAGCCAGTGTCATTGACACAGCCAGCAAGTACAAGATGCTGTGGAAGCTGCCGCTGGAAGACACAGACATCATCAAAGGTGGGTTTGATGCTAGGGGTTCTGGGTGTTAGGGTCTTCCTCTGAGAAGCCTTCCTGGAGGGTCTGAGCTCCAGCCTGTCTGGCTGCTTGTCCAGCTGCTTTTCCACTTTTGGGCCTCGCTTTCTCATCCAGTGCAAGGGGGCTGGCATGAAGGACCCAGTTGGCACCCATGGAGCCAGACACTCTGTCCATGCACACCGCCTTCCAACTGGGCAGGGACCTAGGCTGGCAGTGGGAGCTGGGTGGGGGTGGTGCACAGAGAGCAGCATCACTGTAATTAGCTATTGATTCATCTGTGCAAAATCATTTGAGCGCCTAGTATTAGATGATGTTGCACTGTCTGGTTCAGCGGTTTCACACACACGGAACAGACACTCGCTTGAGTTACTGCAAGCAAAGGGTCGATTGGAGCCATCCATGTTGTTCGGGGCTGAGACTGTTGGGAGCTGAGGCAACTTCCAGGAGCCGCTCCTCCTGTGGCGTCTGTCTTTCTTCCCTTCTTGCTGAGTTGGCCCTGTTCTCACTGCTTTTAGCTTTCTGTTTCCTCCTAACTCCTGTGATCAGACCCAGACCGGCTTCAGGCTTAGCTGGAGGGGAGCTCACCTGGAGCTTGGCCCTCAGGGTAACAGGCGGGCTTGCCCGGCCCCTTGGTGAACCCAGGCCTGCCCCACTATGTAGGAGTACCACCTGATTATTACTCTAATTGGTCCAAGTCAATAGAATGACCACCTTTAAGTTAGGTGCCCACTCCTGGTACAGTCAGCTGTGAGCAAGAATGGGGCAGGGTCATATGGAAGAAAACATGGCTGCCCAGGTGGTGAAGGTTGGGATGGAACAGTTTCTGTCAAAAGGAGTAGATTGGCTTCGTCTCTTCAGGCTGCTTTAACAAAAATACCGTAGACTGGGCAATTCATAAATAAGAGGAATGTATTGCTCACAGTTCGGGAGGCTGGGAAGGCCAGCAGAACTGCAAGGGGCCTGTGCCTCACAGAGGGTGCCTTCTGTGTGTCCTCACTTGGTGGAAGGGGTGAACAAGCTCCTTCAGGCCCCTTTATCAGGGCACAAATCTCATTTCACAGTGGTTCCCCCCTCATGACCAGGTCACCTCCCAAAGGTCCATCTCTTTTTTTTTTTTTTTTTTTTTTTTGAGACGAAGTCTCACTGTGTTGCCAAGCCGGAGTACGGTGGCGCGATCTCGGCTTACTGCAACCTCCGCCTCCCAGGTTCAAGCAATTCCCCTGCCTCAGCCTCCCGAGTAGCTAGGACTACAGGGGCGCACCACCACGCCTAGTTAATTTTTTTTTTTTTTTTGTATTTTAGTAGAGACAGGGTTTTACCACATTGGCCAGGATGGTCTCGATCTCCTGACCTCGTGGTCCTCCCACCTCAGCCTCCCAAAGTGCTAGGATTACAGGTGTGAGCCACCGTGCCCGGCCAACACACTCAGGATTCGATTTAAACTTGTGAGTGTTGCGGGGACACAAATACCAACACACTCAGGATTCGATTTAAACTTGTGAGTGTTGCGGGGACACAAATATTCAAGTAACAGCAGAGCTGTTCCCAGCCTCGACCTGGCAGGAAAGACCACTGCCATCCACCCGGCACACACTCTTCTTCTCGTAGACGTGGTGAGACAGCCTCCCTGTCTAGCGTGACTCCATCTTACAGTTACAAAGCGTGCCCTCCCCTCCTCAGCAGGCTGCCTCTCACCCCCATGGGGTTCCTGGTCACAGGGCCACTTCGGACAGGACTTGCCAGTCTCAGGATCCATGTCTTTAGTGCTGTCATGACCCGTCCAGGGACGCCTTACCATTCTGTAACCTGTGGCCCAAATACTAAATTTGTATACACCAATAACACACTCTATAAACTAGATCGGAGAAAAACAGGAAAAGAAACGCATTTAGGAAAAAGCAAAAAGAAACTTCTTTTCCCTTGATTTCAAGACACATGTGTCCTGGCCCAAGGGTGGAGGGACAGCTCCATGTATGGACCACTGGTCCACAGTGTGCATCCCAAGCCTTGGGTTGAGGGTGGCAGGGCATCTGCAGGACCAGCCACTTGGCAGTGTTCAGGTATGGGATAGGACCACAGAAATCCAGGGCACCGTGCACTGCCCCCTCCTTTGTGGGGCGATGAGTGTCTTGGTCAGCACATTTGACTGCCTGGGGCTCTGTCTGCTCTGCCCCTGCTCCCATGGCAGGCTGCAGCGCCGCAGCAGTTCCATGTCAGCTGGACCCTGTGTATCGCAGAGCCAGCCACCATTTCATACTCCGTGCTCTCGCGGGAATTCTCTGTGGGCCTGACATCCTGCATGACATGGCTCTGAATCAGGCCCAGTCCCCAGCTCTCAGGCCTGGGGTTTCTCTGGGAGCTGCGTATTAACTTTTTCCCCAAGAGTTTGGGGTTTCTGTGCTCTCAGTTTGTCAGGCCTCTCCCCAGGCCCAGCTGCAGGCTGTGCAGTGAGGGAAGGAGAGTCTGTCCCAGCCTGACCTTGTCTGTCTCTGTATCTGTCCACGGCCTTCCTCTCTCCCCGCTAGGGGCATCCCAAGCCACCAATCGGGAGAACATCCAGAAGGCCATCAGCCGCCTTGATGAAGACCTCACCACCCTGGGCCAAATGAGCAAGCTCTCTGAGAGCCTCGGTTTCCCCCACCAGGTCTGTGCCCTCTACCCAAGGCTGGGGAGCCAGGGGGTGGGAGGCTTCTGACCCTATCTCAGAGATAGACAGCCCTGACATTTGCCTGGGGGAAGAGACGTTCCTTTCCCTCATCTGAAGGCAAAAATTGCAGCCTCCCTGCATATGGGGGAAGTAACATGTTCCAGGTCTGAGGGTGGAGACATAGCTGCATCCCCATCCAAGGGTGACAGAGGGCCCATCCCCCATCTGTGAAAGGAATCCAGGCCACCTCTTGGTCTGAGGGAGGAGACAGTCCCACTTGCTGTCTGAGGAGAGAGGCAGGTCTCCACACATTCTCAAGGGCAGGCGCAGGCTGCGGTGAGATGCTGGGGCCTGAAGCCTGGGCCCTCTTCCCCACAGAGCCTGGACGACGCACTGCGGGACCTCTCAGCTGCCATGCACCGGGACCTGTCGGAGAAGCAGGCACTGTGCTACACGCTTTCCTTCCCGCCAACCAAGCTGGAGCTGTGCACCACTCGGCCCGAGGGCACCGACTCCTACATCTTTGAGTTCCCTCACCCTGATGCCCGCCTTGGTTTTGAACAGGCCTTTGATGAGGCCAAGAGGAAGCTGGGTAAGCCAAGGCACATGCTGGCCCTCTCCTCCTAGAGCCTCCAGGCAGGAGGCCAGAAGCATTTCATTCCTGAAGTCTGTCTATGACTTCAGGAGCCAGAACCACAGTGCCCTGTGCTCCGGCTCCACCTGGTGGGGAGGGGGGCTTCTGCAGTGAAACATCAGACTAAATAATAGCTGTGGCCTCCCTGACAGGGAGGGGATTCCATGGATAGGGTCTCACTGTCTGCTGGACCTGCCCCATAGTGGGCACTGATAGCCAAGACCCTCCATACCCTCCCTACACATACCCTGAGCAGGGCTAGATCAGGGAAAGCTGTTGATCATGGTTCATGGCTTAGAAGATCCATAGAGACCTCTGGGTCTAACCCCAAGACAATACACATGGGAAAAGATTGAGGCCAGGAGCGACTGCCTTATTCTAGTGTGGCTTGGATCAGGCCTCCCCCTAGAGAGACCCTGAGGGGCAGGGGAGGAAGGGGAACGGGCAGGGCCAGGACTAGGGTGAGATGGATGCTGTGCTAAGCAGGGTCTGTCTATCCCACCATCTCCACTACAGCATCCAGCAAAAGCTGTCTAGACCCTGAGTTCCTGAAGGCCATCCCCATCATGAAAACCCGCAGTGGCATGCAGGTATGTCTGCATCTGGGTCACGTGGGTGCACGTTTTCAAAGCCAGCAGGTGTTCATGAATTTTTATTTTGTGTATGACATTGTGTACATACCTTGAACATTACTATTGCTCCTTATGTCTTGGAGAATTCAGCTCTCTGTACGTGTGTGGGTGCTATATATGTATTACATGTATACATGTATATGAGTATGCCTCGTACATATGAACAAAGGCTGTATAAATGGCGGGAAGTTGCTTCATTTGTGTGCTTGTATGAGGCTGCATACATATGTACAGAGGTTACCAGCATCACATTTTTTCTATGCATGTATCCATGATTATATCCAGGGATGTGTGCGTGTACATGTAGGCATGATGCCCGTATCCCATAGGCATGAGTACATTTGATGTGTAGAGGGTCACATGGGCAAAGCACGGTGGCTTACATCTGTAATTCCAGTACTTTGTGAGGCCAAGTTAAGAGGATCACATGAACCCAAAAGTTCAAGACCAGGCTAGGCAAGACCCTATCTCTACAAAAAATTTAAAAGTTATCCATGTTTAGTGGCGTGCCCCTGTGGTCCCAGTTACGCAGGAGGCTGAGGTGGGAGGATTGCTTGAGCCCTGGAGGTCAAAGCTGCAGTGAGTCATGAACCTACCACTGCACTCCAGCCTGGGAGACAGAGCAGAAACCAAAAACCTATCGAAAAAAAAAAAAAAAAAAGTGTCCTGTGCCACGTGTATGTGTAAGTGTGTGTAGAGGGGTGTATCGGGCATCCATACACACCCATGCAGGCCTGCCTCCCTCCACTCTGTCCGGGTTTCCCAGGAGTGGGGAATGCTGGCAGCAGTTCCGCCATTCACCTTCTCCTGTCCATTGGCGCCTCCTGCAGTTCTCCTGCGCGGCTCCCACCCTGAACAGCTGCCCGGAGCCCTCGCCTGAAGTGTGGGTCTGCAACAGCGACGGCTACGTGGGCCAGGTGTGCCTGCTGAGCCTGCGCGCCGAGCCGGACGTGGAGGCCTGCATCGCCGTCTGTTCCGCCCGCATCCTCTGCATCGGGGCGGTGCCCGGGCTGCAGCGTCGCTGCCACCGGTGAGGCCTGGGCAGCGGGATGGGCTGCACCGTGGGCCTGGGAGACCCAACCCCTGTCCCAGCGCATGCTGAGGTCTCCCCAGTGTGGTTGTGGGCGGGGCCTGGCGAGTGTGGGCGGGGTCGGTGGGCGTGTCCGCTAGCGGGGCCCTGTCTGGCTCGTAGCTGCTCTCATACTCACTTTCTCCTCGCAGGGAGCCTCCTCCGTCGCTGAGGAGTCCTCCAGAGACGGCACCGGAGCCCGCCGGGCCGGAGCTGGACGTCGAGGCCGCCGCGGACGAGGAAGCCGCGACGCTCGCGGAGCCTGGGCCACAGCCCTGCCTTCACATCTCCATTGCAGGCTCGGGCTTGGAGATGACACCGGGCCTCGCCGAGGGTGACCCCCGCCCAGAGCTGGTGCCCTTTGACAGTGACTCTGACGATGAGTCTTCGCCCAGCCCCTCGGGGACGCTGCAGAGCCAGGCCAGCCGGTCCACCATCTCCTCCAGCTTTGGCAGTGAGCTTTGGCCATCTCCTCTAACTTGGCGCTGGCAGGCAGGGTGGACTGCTCAGAGAAGGGGCGAGGAGGGATCAGTGTAGGGCAAAGGCATGGCGTCAGACCTCAGGATGTTAGCACACAGAGCAATGAGGGCAGGGAATGTGACACCGAGGATTCAGAGGACAGTGGGGCAGTCAGGCGGGATCATGAAGACCCTGGAGCACTCAGCTAAGGAAGATGGGGTGGGGACCCATGGTGTGGCCACTGGGTCCAAGGGGGCCAGACGAGATCAAAGATTCTGTAGTGCTGAGCTGTCGGTGAGCAGAGCAGCAGGCTGGAGCAGATGCAGAGGCCTCGAGGATGGGGAGGAACATCTTCGAGAGGCCCTCTGGAGGGGCATGGCCAGGAGGGATGCATGGCCTAGAAAGATACCAGGTCCCAAGCCTGGCAGAGGAGGATGGAGCCAGAGACCTTTGTCTCCCTCAGATGAGGAGACCCCGAGTTCCAAGGAGGCCACAGCAGAGACCACCAGCTCAGAGGAGGAGCAGGAGCCAGGCTTCCTGCCACTGTCTGGCTCCTTTGGGCCTGGCGGTCCCTGCAGCACCAGCCCAATGGATGGGAGAGCCCTTCGCCGCTCCAGCCGCGGCTCCTTCACCCGGGGCAGCCTTGAGGACCTGCTGAGTGTCGACCCTGAGGCCTACCAGAGCTCCGTGTGGCTGGGCACTGAGGATGGCTGGTAGGGACAGGGGAGGGACTAGGGACACAGTGCCAGAACTCTGAGCTCCCTGCTCTGGAAATCATGTGGTCCCCTGGAGCTGAGGCAGGAGGGCTTTGGGTCATCCCTCAGGGGTACTGCTAACCAGGGATGTTGGTGGGTCTGACAGTCCCAGGGAGGCTGTGGGACCTCCGTACCTCGGGCAGGCACCCAGCATTGAAGACATGGTGCTGTGGGCAAAGAGGTGGAGGGATGACTCCAGGGGCTGGTGTGTCCCAAGCATTTGTCCCAGGTGCACACCCCGATCCACAGTGTCCACGTGTACCAGTCCTCCGACAGCATCCGTGACCGCAGGAACAGCATGAAGCTCCAGCACGCAGCCTCTGTGACCTGCATCTTGTAAGGCCCCAGGGTGGCCCTTCCTGTCTAGACTCTTCTCGGCCACACGTGCAGGCCTCCTTCTGTTCACCTGGGCCCCCTGCTCTACTGTCCCTCCTCTCTGTGGAGGCTGGAAGCCAGAGGCCTGACCCTAGGCTAGTTATGCCTCTTACACACTGTGTGAGCTCGGGAAAGTCACTCCCTTTTCTTAGCCTCAGGCAACCCCCACCTGGAGAACAATGGGTGGGAAGAGGTGGCCTCTTGGGAGCCATACCCATTCTATCTGTGGTTCCCCTGGTCCTGGGTGACCCACTTTGGCTGCCTGAACTCCCTTCCTCCTTCCTCTTTTCCCTACCCAGGTATCTGAATAACCAGGTGTTTGTGTCTCTAGCCAATGGAGACCTTGTGGTTTACCAAAGGGAAGCAGGTGAGTATCTGCTCTCCCCCACACCCTGCCCCTATCCCCTTACTGGTGTTGGGGCTGTCTCCTGGAGATGTGGCTTTGGGCAACTCCCAGGCCCTCTCTGGGACTTGGTGTCCTTGCTTATAAAGGGGAATGCTAACATCTCATTTCACGGGAGACTGAGGCTCAAATTTAGAAATGGAGTGAATTTCCTGTTTTTTTTACCCCACTCCAGGCCATTTCTGGGACCCCCAGAACTTCAAATCAGTGACCTTGGGCGCCCAGGGGAGCCCCATCACCAAGATGGTGTCTGTGGGTGGGCGGCTGTGGTGTGGCTGCCAGAACCGAGTCCTTGTCCTGAGCCCTGACACGCTGAAGCTGGAGGTAGCAGGGAGTGGGGGGATGGAATTGGTACCGTGGGATAAGCTGGGTCCGTGTGAGAGGAAGACGGAGACCATGGTGGGGGCATAAGCACCATCCAGCAGAGGGCTAGGGCCTTCCTCTGACCACAGAGTGACGCTGGCCAGTCCCTGTCCTCCTTCAATCCTCATTTCTTCTCTAGCTGATGAGGAATACAGTAAGTGTCCCATATATATTAGGAATCTTATTCATCCTCCTGCCCACCCTATCTCTCAACTCAGGTTTTAGGGTCCTTTGGGGATAGGACAGGAGTCCTTCCTGATGTCAACATCCATTAGCATTAGACTCTGGCATTTAGTGCTGCACATGTCACTTGCGCACATGTCAGAAGTATCCAGGGGCAATGGGTTCCCTTAATTTCCCTCTCACTTATTCCATTGTTGGCTGGGCAGGAGTCCAAAGCCCTGAGTTCAGGCCCCAGCTCTGTGACTGACTTGCTGTGTGACCTTTCCCTTCTAGGCTTCAGCTTCCCCACCTGTCCAGGGGGAAGCCAGTGACTGATTTTAAAATCCTTTAAGCATTGAAGTTCTCTGATCCTTAAATCACTCAAGTTTAATGGGGAAAGAGCACCTCCATTGTAATTCCTGAGAATTAAGTTGGGAGGCGCTGGTGAAACCAAGCTTTGAAAGGTTAATCAGACCAAGGACCAAATGCTAGTGTGAGTTGTGAGGGATGGACACTGGCGAAGCTCCAGGCTAGGGTGGGCCAAGGGAGGCAGGCCTGCCAGTGACCCATCTTCTCCCCACCTTCCCCAGCACACATTTTACGTGGGTCAGGATTCAAGCCGCAGTGTGGCTTGCATGGTGGACTCCAGCCTGGGTGTGTGGGTGACGTTGAAAGGTAGTGCCCACGTGTGTCTCTACCATCCAGACACCTTTGAGCAGCTGGCAGAAGTAGACGTTACCCCTCCTGTGCACAGGATGCTGGCAGGTACTGAGCTCAAACTACCACAGCACCCTCCTTGGAGCCTTTCTGCCCGATCGTAGAGGAGGCTGAGGCTGAGCCAGGGCCCGAATTCGGCCCCAGCTGTGGTCTGTCTTCCACCCCAGGCTCGGATGCCATCATCCGGCAGCACAAGGCTGCCTGTCTGCGAATCACAGCGCTGCTGGTGTGTGAGGAGCTGCTGTGGGTGGGCACCAGTGCTGGTGTCGTCCTCACCATGCCCACCTCGCCCAGTACTGTCAGCTGCCCACGGGCGCCACTCAGCCCCACAGGCCTTGGCCAGGGACACACCGGCCACGTCCGCTTCTTGGCCACAGTCCAGCTGCCAGATGGCTTCAACCTGCTCTGCCCAACCCCACCACCTCCCCCAGACACAGGTGGGTCAGTGCATCATACCCCAAGCCAGGGATCATGGACGTTTGGTTTAGGACTTCCCACTGTCCTGCCAGAAGAGCTTTTGAGAGGGAGGAAAAGTGTCACATAGAGCTGGAGGTGGCATATATGACAAGAAATAGGCCATGGAAGTCCCCCAAATGAAATCTAGGATAGTGTCTGTGTGTGTGTATTTGTGTGTGCACCTGCATGTGTTGTGTGTATATAGAGGTCTGGCCAGAGAAATGTCACGGGAGACAGGGAGGGAACTATAACCTAAGAGGTAGAATATGTCACAAATAGAATATGTATATAGGAAATACGTCCTGTTGTATATATTTCCTGTATACACCAGGAAATAGCACAGGACTAGAAATGATATATAGGGCAGGAAGTGGAATCAAAAAGTGATGCACAGAGCAGGAAATAGAAATAGCAACAGAAAACAACATAGAATGGCACTAGCCCAGAAAATGGACTGAGAATTAGAAAGTGAAAAGCAGGGCACCAGGCGCGGTGGCTCACACCTTTGGGAGGACGAGATGGGAGGACTGCTTGAGCCCAGGAGTTCAAGACCAGCCTGGGCAACATGGTAAGACACCATCTCTACAAAAAATACAAAAAACAGCCAGGTGTGGTGGCACACACCTGTGGTTCCAGCTGCTCAGGAGGCTGAGCTCAGGGAAGTCGAGGCTGCAGTCAGCAGAGATTGCGCCACTGCACTCCAGCCTGGGTGACAGAGTGATACCCTGTCTCAAAAAAATAAAAATAAAAATATGGCCAGGCGTGGTGGCTGACACCTGTAATCCCAGCACTTTGAGAAGTTGAAGGACGTGGATCATCTGAGGTCAGGAGTTCGAGACCAGCCTGGCCAACATGGTGAAACCCCATCTCTACTAAAAATACAAAAACTGGCGGGGTGTGGTGGCCGGCGCCTGTAATCCCAGCTACTCGGGAGGCTGAGGCAGTGAGGCAGAGGTTGCAGTGAGCCAAGAGTGTGCCATTGCCCTCCAACCTGGGCGACAAGAGCGAAATTCCGTCTCAAAAAAAAAGTGAAACATCAGGAAATGAGGTACATCAGGAGGTCACAACCAGAAAAGTTTTGCTTTGGCAGGACAAGAAATGATATTCCCAAGAGGAAGTGGCCATGGAAGTCAGGAAGCAGTAAAGCCTCGGGTCAGGAGTTGTCTGGGTTCGCAGAAGATTTAAGCTACCTGGGAAAGGGCTGTTGGAAGTAGGAGGCTTAAAATGCAAGGACATTGTGTGCGGTAATCAAGAGAGAAAGTGGCATCTTACAGGGCACTTATATTGTAAAAAGAAAATATCAAAAGTGGTGTCACCTTGGGAAGTTATGTCACTCCTGACTAGAGAATACAGATAGGACATAAGAAGTCTGGCTGCCAAGAAGTGGGCATTTCTTTCTAAATAACTTCCTAGCTAACAGAAAGTGGGATTCCCCCATAGGAAGTGTGCACATCTTCCTATCTTCTCGGGTATGGGAATTCAGGCCCCGATGGGACAGTGAGGCCTCCATTCGCCCCCAGGCTGACAGATCCTCCCCTCTGCCCCCAGGCCCCGAGAAGCTGCCGTCACTGGAGCACTGGGACTCCCCTCGGCACCGAGGCCCCGCCTCGGCCAGGCCTAAAATGCTGGTTATCAGTGGAGGTGATGGCTATGAGGACTTCCGACTCAGCAGTGGGGGCGGCAGCAGCAGTGAGACCGTGGGCCGAGACGACAGCACAAACCACCTCCTCCTGTGGAGGGTGTGACCCTGCCTGCCGTGGCCCAGGACTCGCTCGCCTACCTGCCCTCGGCCTGCTCGCCTCTTCCTAGCCCACACGCAGACTTTGACCAGGAGTGTCCGGCCAGGGGCACACATGTGTCTGCGTGGGCTCTGCCTTGTCTTCGCGGAAGCATTCCTGATAGAACACCCACTGATCAGCCAGGCCATGGCTTCTCCCGACCCTCTGGCTGCTTCGGTGCTCCCAGTCATGATCTGGTGGGGGACGTGGGCTGACCAGGACCTCTGACCCTGGAGCTTCTACCAAAGACACAGCCAGGTCTGGACTCCATGGGGGCTCGGGAGGGCCATGTGCAATATTTGAAGGGTTTTCTAGAGGGCAGCAGGAAGGCTGGGGAATTCCCCATGTACAGTATTTATGTTCCTTTTTAGATGTGTACCTTCCCAAGCACTTATTTATGCAGTGACCTGGTGACCTGGGGTGGGGGTGACTTGAGGAAATGACATGAGGAAAAGAAACCTATTCCTGCCCTGGGGACAACCCTGGGACTCTAACCAAGCCTTCCTGGAGAAACCCATGCGCCGCTGAGCCCCATTCCATTCATACAGACACATGTACGCACACTGCATGTCCAAGGCGCTAAGCATTGCCCGTTGACATAAACTTGCCAGGGCCCGCCTGATTGGGCTGCCCTCAGTCCTCTAGATCAAGATGCTGACTATTAGGGGGCAGTGATTGCCATCTGGGGACCTGCCAGGCTTTGTCATTTCCCAGTTTGTTGGTGGTGCCTTTAGTGGTTCCCTAATTTGGAAACACTGATGGCGCCTTGGACAGGGCTTTCTCTCAGGTAGGAGAAATGGGCCCATGATCTCCTCACAGTCGCCCCCAGTCCTTGGCCCTGCTTCCCTGTGTCTCATGCACTGGCACATACGGTCACCTTGGAGGGCAGACCTAGGAGCCCCTCACTCTGACCACTGAATCCATCTCCACACCCCTCCTGCCAAGGGAAGCCCCTTCAGGAAGGACCCCCCCAAAGCTGAAGGGCTGAATGTAGCCTCTTCAATAGAGAAGGCTTCCACTTGAGAGCAGCCTCTGCCTGACCCCCTGGACTGCAGGGAGCCACTCTGACCCTCAGCCCCCTCACTTCTTCAGCTAAAACTCCAAAGGTTTGGTTTCAGATGGGGTTTGTTTTGTTCTGTTTGGTTTTGGTTTTCTTTGCGGTGGGTGGGTCATCGTGTTCTTAGATTATGTTTCTCTTGCTACCAAACAGTCATGTATTAACTCTCTTTGGATGATGAAGTTTAAAGAGTCAATAAATAGAAACACCAGATGACTGCATTGGTGGCCACAGTGGCCTCCTGTCAGCAACCTCAGGGCTCAGCCTCCCTGGCCACATGGGCCTTCCGACGTCCACACACTTGAGAAGAAGAGAGGCCTTGGAGACCCAGAAGAGTGCTGGACGGCGAGGTTGCCACGATTTGCTGTGTTACCCTGGGCAGGTGTCTGGGCTGCAGTTTCCTCATCAGGAAAATAAAGGGGTTGTACTAGTCCAGTGCTTTGTAACCAGGGTTACATGGTAGAATCCTTGCAGATGACATGTAAATGTGGAAACATGATACATGAATTATTTACGTATTAATCAAGAGCTTCTGAGTCAGTGGGCCTGGACGGAGCTTGGGAATCTGAAGCTCCAGATAAAGAGCCAGGCCCCCCGTTGAGCCTGTCTACAGCTCCTCCAGGAAACAATGTTCTCCAGCAAAGCCTCACAGCTGGAGAATGCTGATGAAGGCCAAGGCCCTGCTCCAACCCTCTGAAGGCTATGGAGCAGGGGTAGAATCCAAGTCTGTCTGATTTCTGGTCTGAAGAGGTCTGTCATTAAATCAGACACAAGAACGCATAGGCCCAGCAACATGGGGCCATGCTGTGCAAGGACAAAGAGCCCTCCACACCAGAGTGCACCTGCAGAACTCGTGGCCATCACTAGAAAAGAGTACATCATGCCTCAGCTCTGCTACACGCATGAACATTTCCAGCCTAAATGACTGACTTTTCCCTGAAGGGGCATGCAAGCTCATGCTCTGCAAACTGGCAGCACACCTTTCAGGGGTCTGCTGGGTCCTCAACACCACAGGACGGATATGGACCATCTCCCTGCAGCATCATTTTACTGGGGCTATCTGGGGAGGAAGGGATTCTATTAATAAGCACAGATATATTATGGAGTAGGAGGCATCATTCATGCGGAATTTATAACGAAACAAAGCATTAGAAGGAACACAGGCTTTGAAGCTGGACAGACCTTGTTTGAGATCTTAACTTTGCCACTAACTAGCTATGTGCCTTTGGGCAAGTTGTATCCCCTCTGAGCCTCCATTTCCTCACCTGTGAAATGAGGCTGATGATCCCTTCCTGCACAGGACTGCTGCTTGGCGTGCACAGGTCTTTGGATTGCAAGGAAGAGATTCATTGTGCCTGTGAACTAGAAGAGTGCTTATTAGTGAAGACGTGAACTGGCAGCAAGGAGCTGTCGTCACAGGGCATAGTGGTCCAGACATCAGAGCTGCATCTCAGGACATCTGGCCTCTCCACTTGAGTCGCCAGTGCCTCCCACACTGCCAGTCAGTTGCTGTTCCACTGCTTTCCAGCTTCTCCTACCTCAGGGGCTCTGCCTCCTCCACTCAGAGGCCCCTGGGCAGACTTCAGTTTTAGCACAAGATACCCAAGGCCAGATCCTCACCACTTCCCCACTCAAGTGCCTCAGTAAGAATGGGCTTGGCCCAGCCCACTGTTACTTAGAGGGCCACATTCCAGGGCACTGGCCAGCCTGTGGACAGCCCAGACGCCATCAGCTGTGGGCAGGGAGGCCCTGGAATGAGTGTCAGACCCCAGGCTCCCAGCCCAGGGGAGGCTCCTGGAAGGATTAGCTCCTCTGAAGCAGTGGTTCTCAGCCTGGGATGTGCATTATAATCATGAGGGCCCAGGCCAATCCCAAAACAATTAAATCTGAACTCTGAGGGTGGGACCCAGGTGTCGTATGTTTTTTAGAAACCTTTAGTTGAAATACAACATTTATACAAAAAAGGACACAAATCATTAGTGTGCAGCGTGGTGGGTATTCATAAAGTGAACACACCCAGGTCAAGGAACAGAAAATCTCATCACCCCAGAAGCTCCCCTTAGACCTCCTTCTTGTCTACCCTTCCAGGGTAACCACCAACCCGGCTTCTGACACCATGATCTAGCTTCACCAGCCAAGGTAGAGAACTACTGCTTTAAAGGGTATGAGTATGGTTAGCCACTGGTGTGGGGGAAAGTGGGGCTTGGGTTTGATGTTAAGAGGGAACACCAGCCTGGCCAACATGGAGAAACCCCATCTCTACAAAAAATACAGAAGTTAGCCAGGCGTGGTGGCATGCATCTGTGGTCATAGCTACTTGGGAGGCTAGGGCAGAGAATTGCTTTAATCCAGGAAGCCAAGGTTGCAGTGAGCCGAGATTACACCACAGCACTGCAGCCTGGGTGACAGAGGGAGACTCTGTCTCAAAAAAAAAAAAAAAGAAACAGCTCAAACCAAGGCAAGGAGGGGTAGAGGAGCCTGGTGCAGGCCTAGGTGGATGGGGGAAGAGGAAAAGACAGGGGAGGCTAGATTGGGAGCTCCGTGAGCGTGGGATTTTGTTCTTTGCTCCATCCCCAGGCCTGCCACAGTGTGTGACACACAGTAGATGCTCAGTAAGTATTTGTTGAATTAAATGTGGAGAATTCAGGTGAGAATCAACTGTAGGTCTTGAATAAACCTGGCTTCCACTTAGTGTTTGCTGCAAGCCAGGAGCATGGATCATCTCGAATCCTCACAATGGTCCTGGGAGGTTGGTACCATTATTACCCTCCTTGTCAGGTGAGGAAACTGAGGTTCAGAGAGGTTAGATGCCTTCCTCAAGGTCACCTACCCAATAACTGATAGAACCTGGAATCTGTCTGCTCAGGTCTCTGTATCTCATGGAAGAGGATGGCCAGCCGCCTGGTGTGGCTGGAGGACAGGAGAGACAGCCTGAGCACCCAGAGCCACACATAGTCACTCCTGAGGCTGGACTAATGTTTCTTAGACCAGCCCTGGGAAGAGGATCCAGATCCCAGATGAGTGAGGAGAGTCAAAGCCAGAGGCCATCTCCTCTTCAAGGGAGTTCTCTAGGTGGTCCCTTGGGTTAGGGACAGGGGGCAGGGTTTAGCTAGACCATCTGCCTTATGGAAAAGATGAGGCACAGAGAGGGACAGGGACATACCTGAGGTCACACAGAAAGGCAACATTGAGGCTGGGGGTAGCTGGGGAGGAGAGCCCAGGCAGGAAGCTTTCCTGTAGTCAGAAAAGCCAGGAAATGACCCTTAAAGCCAGGGAAGGCAGAAGGCTAAATGAGCTGGCCTCCAGGGGCCCCGTCACACACCTCAAACCAGCCTCAGCACTGGGCTGGTCCAGAGGCCTTGGAGGGAGCAAGTCTGGCTAAGGCCTTACGTTAAACCATCTGGGCAGGGCCTGGGGAGGGGATGGGGGACCCCAGGGCCTGAACTCAAGCTCCAGCCTGGCCTCTCTGCACTGTGTGATGTCAGGCAAGTGTCTGTCCCTCCATGGACCTGGATGACCTCTGTGAGCCCTTCACATCTACTGCATGCCTGCCAAACACCAAGTCTGTGTCCCCACAGACCTTAAGCCACAGGCCAGGTTGCAGGAAGCGGCAAGGGAAGTCTATTTTAGGCCCAATTATAGCCAATAAGGAGTCCTGCCTGGCAAAGGCAAGTGAGCCGGCATCCCAAGCTGGGTCAGAGGTAGTTTGATGGGCTGGACTCGGGAGGGAGATAGTGAGCAAGCATCAGGGTAAATTGGCCAGAGTCCCTGTTGCCCAGGACAAACACTCCACCAAGGGAAGGGAGAGCAGAGGGAGCTTCTGAGCCCAGCGGCCTGGAAGAAGCTGGTGCCCCGATATGAGGTCTCAGCAGATCCTCATTACATGCTTGGATGGGTGAGTTCTCAAGAGAGGTGAAGTCACTTGCCTAAAGTCACACAGCCTGGCAATGGCAGACGTGGGACCTAACCACTACCTATGTGACACCAAAGCGTATATTCTTCCATTTTCCCCTAGATTTTCTTTCTCCAGGCTCCTTAACCTCAGATGCTTCAGCAAGTCACCTGCCTCCCTGGGCCTGGCTCACACTCCCTAGCTCTTGACCTGCTCATATTCTGGGCCCAGAGGGTAACTGGACTGCAAGTCTCACCCTGACAGTCCCCAGGGTCCCCACCAGCCCCATCGTCTGCAGTGCATGGCTCTGGATTCTTCTCTCAGACTCACCATGGGACCAGGAAGAGCCCACACCTGCCTCCCTAAGCACCAGTCAGGTGGGCAATAGAACCTGGGATGGATGGAACTGAGAGTGCTGGGCCTCCCGTGAGGGAGCCAGTGAGGCAAAGACTTGAAGTCACCAAAGACTTGACACCTCCACCCCAGTGTGATTCCAGACCCTGGACCTAAATGCAGGTTGAACCTGGTCCTGAGACCCAGACAGCCCCAGCTCAGCTTCTGGCCTGGCCCCAGGCTGAGCCCCATCCTGGCCTCCTAGCCTCAGTTTCTCCTCAGATTGAGCCCACCCTCTCCTGGAGTTAAGACACAAACACAGGACAGCAGCCCACCTTCTTAGGGTTAGGACTTGGCCCGCTGGTGGTTAGCCTAGGGTGGAGCATTGAATTTATTTTTATTTTTATTATGTTTTTTGAGACGGAGTCTCGCTCTGTCGCCCAGACGGGAGTGCAGTGGCACAATCTTGGCTCACTGCAGCCTCTGCCTCCCGGGTTCAAGTGGTTCTCCTGCCTCAGCCTCCTGAATAGGTAGGATTACAGGCGCCCGCCACCGCACCTGGTTAATTTTTCTTTCTTTGTATTTTTAGTAGAGACGGGGTTTCACCATGTTGGCCAGGCTGGTTTCGAACTCCTGACCTCAGGTGATCCTCCCACTTTGGCCTCTCCAAGTGCTGGGATTACAGGCGTGAGCCACTGCGCCTGGCTTGGAGCATTGAAATTTAAGTCTGAGTCTCCCATTTCTCCAGACTTGTACTGTATGTACTTCCTTTTGGAATTCCAGCATAGCCAGCAAGTAGAGTGGCACCCACTACCTTTGGTCCGTGACCCCAAGGCAGTCATCTACTCAGATCCCCTGCATACAGCCACACTGTGGTGGCTCTGATCCTGTGACCCAGGATCCCCACCCAAGACAGGGCCTGGCTGGGGCATGGCGCCTGTGCCCCTGCCTCCAGGTCCCCATCACAGCTCGTCCCAGTTTATTGGGACCTTGTGCTGTGTACCTACAATGAGGTGCACACATTCTCTGGGCCCACTTGCCCAGCTGTGGGCCATGTGAAGTTCAACAAGATGGTCTCTGAGGTCCCTGAGCTCAGGGATTCCAATGCTGACTCCATGGGTTCAGTCAAGATGCTGGGATTTTAGAAAACCTGTGATTCTGACAGTCCTTTGTTCTCAAGCCTGTGGTTCTCCAAGCTCCATAAAAAGCAAGTCTAAATCTTTCCTGTGGCATCCACAACTCCTTCCCTGTCTACTCACTGTGGAGCAACCCAGATGCTGGTAGACTCTCAGGGAGGGGCCCACGTCACAGTGGTTTCAGAGTCAGAGCTGCCTGCAGGAGAAGCTAGCCCATCCACCCAGCAGTAAATAATAATTAAGCTACCTCCTAACCTGGGGGTTGCAGGGGTGAGAAGTGTTTGGGCTGTGGCCCCAGGAGACCTACCCTATGGAGTTGCTGTCAGGGCAGCCAGGTAGCCCCCTCCCACAAAGAACTAAAACGACCTTCAGGCAACATGTCTGGCACCCCAGTTTTCAGATGAGGAAACTGAGTTGGGGGTAGATTTGATCAAAACCTCACAGAGAGCTGGTGGTAGAGAGGGGCCTGGACCCTCTCTAGGATGTCTGATTAATAGCCAGGGCTCCTTAACCAAAAAGCATTTCCCCATTTAGTTTATTGATTGAGACAAGGTCTCACTCTGTCACCCAGGCTGGAGTGCAGTGGCACAATCGCAGCTCACTGCAGCTTCAACTTCCTGGGCTCAGGTGATTCTCCCACATATTTTTGTAGAGACTGGGCTTCATCATGTTGCCCAGGCTGGTCTCGAACTCCTGGGCTAAGTGATCCTCCCACCTCAGCCTCCCAAAGTGCTAGGATTACAGATGTGACCACTACACCTGGCCTTCCCCATTTGGTTTATTGAGTGACACCTGAAATTGCCACCATTTGAACTCTAGAATTATGAGCTGGGGTGTAGATGGTCCCCTTACAAAGAAAACATTTCCAGGAGTGGAGGACATTCTGGCTGCTCTGGCTCTCCATAGGCTGGGATGTGGGACCCTGGGAGAATCCCTGCCCCAGCCCTGGAGGTCTCCACTGACATATGAGGGTGCTGATGTCATGATCCTGACATCAATAACCTGCAGCTCCTTATGCCCTTCCCCCACAACCTGGGCATGACCCAGGGGAATGGAAACTCATCCCCGGCTCCCCTTCTCAGGCGGTGTCCAGTTCTCTTCCTGGAATCTCCTGGACCCTGGGGACCTGACCTTTCCTGTCTCCTAGCCCCTGGGTTCAGATTCTATGATTGTTTACAACCCCACCCCCAGCCATCTATCCCCAGCAGACTTATTTACCTTCCTTTCTCCATATCTGTCATGGGCTGTGATTATCCTGACCCTAGCCAGGCCTCTGGCCCACCACTAGGCCCTCCCTGGTGTCTCAGTCTCCCATCGGCCCTACTGTCCCAGGAGGGCCGCTTGAGATCCCCTGAATAGTAAGTACTGAGAGGAGGAACGGGCCACTGAGCTGCTTCCTCCAGTCCTGGCACACCCTGTAGCACAACTCCAGGGGACACGATTCAGAGTCGGAATACAGTGTGAATAGTGGCTGGAGTTTGTGATGACTGGCGTTGGAAACTGGCAGGGTGGGATGGCTGTACTAGGGAGGGGGCACTGAGTCACCTGTCCTGCTGGAGGGAAACTAACACCCTGGCAGAGAGACGTGGTGCGGGGAGTGGGGGAGTGGAGGCAGGAGACGCCTCCTGGAGGATTTCACTAGGTCCCGAAGGATGTGCCGAAGTCCACTATGTGGGCTTCCTTTATAGACTCACCTTCACCAGGCCTTTTCACCAACTAGGTGAGGGCTTCCAGGGTTGGGCCTGGGCCTCGTCAACAAGGCAAAGTGAGGTTATTCTTCCTGGCCACCAACTGGCAGGAGGAAGATGAGGCCCAGAAAGGGGCAGAGGTGGCTCTAGTTACACTGGCAATGGTAAGAGGACCCAGAGGAGTATCTCAGTCTGCAGTCTCCTTATCTTGCTTCGCACAACCCCTTCTTTCTTGGTTCGGAGCCCTGAAGACGCGGATCCAAGAGGCCCTCTGGGGCTTCGCCGCCCGGTCCCGCGCAGCCCCCTGCAGTTCCCAGGGGCGCGAGAGAGGGCGACGTAGAGCAGCGCCGCCCGGCGGCAGAGCGGCGAGACCCTCCGCGGCACGGGGTGAGTCGGGACGGGGGCGCAGCCCGGGCTCTGACGTCGGGGGCGGGGCCGGCGGCCGTGACGCGCGGGGGCGGGGCTGCGCACCTTCCCGGCCCGGCCGGCGATTCATTCAAAAGGCGCTCAGGATACACGGCTTCCCGGGCACTAGCCGAGCCGGGCCGGGGCACCGAGTCGAACGGGGAGCCCAGCTGGAGCTGCCGCGGCGCGGCCAGGTAAGGAGGGCGCGCGGAGCCGCCATCCAGAGTCCGCTCCTCGCGGCCGGGCCAGCGACATACTGACCCTAGAGACGCCCCCTGCCTCCCCGCGTCTCTGAGGAAGTTCGCGGGCGCGGCGGATGCTGCAGCCCTGCCGCGCGCCGCCCCGCTACTCCCCCAGCCTCGCGTCCTGTCCTGGCGCCTTCCGCGCACCGGCCCCCCGCCCCCCAGTCTCCGAGCCCCGGGACCTGCAGGTCCTCCGACCGCGATTCTGGGCCGGCCCTGCGCCGTGGCTGTCGGGGGGCGCGCGGGGAAGCAGCGGAACTTGCAATGTGAGGGGCCGGTGGGGCCCGGAGCGGTCCCCGGCCCGGGAAACTTGGACCGAGACCAGGTTGGGGTGCGGACTGGACGGCGGCGCCTCGGCGCGGCTGCGGCGCGGGGCGGCCGAGGGGGGGTCTGGACGGTGTCAGCCCGTGACTGTGGGTGACACGGCGCGTGAGGCGGCCTGGCCAGGCGAACGTGTGGCTGGGACACTGGGCGGTGACGCCGGGCCGAGCAGGCGACACAGAGGGGCTCTGTGTGTGGGAGACAGCGTGTGTGCGTGTGTTGTGAGGGAGAGACCCGGGGTCACTGGGGTCACGAAGTACGTGGCCTGGGGCGTGACCGGCGCAGGGCCAGGGCCACCCGTTACGGTGAGTGTGAAATAGAGGGAGAGGAGACCAAGTGACAGAGAATGAGCCAAGCTAGCTGGCGCCATGGTGTGCGTGTGGGGTCAAGTGGTGTCAGTGTGTGTGTGTGTGTGTGTGTGTGTCTGCACCTAGGGCGATGATGAGTAAGAGGCAGGAGGAGAGACCGGACGTAGGACACCTTCCAGCAGATGGGGGGTGATGAGGAAGTTGGGGAACCAGGAGACAAGGGGTCTCCAGGGCTGTCCCCACGAGGGCACCCCTCAGGAGTTCAGCTTAGTGAGGAGATGGACCCTGACGGACGTGCCCTGGCCGAAGGAGAGAGCCGAGGATGGGCAACATTTGGTGGGGTGGCCCAGCTGGCAGCAGGGAAGGGGCCCTGTGGTAGTCTCAGCGTGCACCCACACACCCACGCATCGAAGTCCCTACACCTGGCAAAGTTCGGCCCCTGTGTAATCTGTATTCTCAGTGGACCCAGGCACAATCTTGCTCTCAGACTCCCCCGGCATCCCCGCGCAGGCCTCAGTCTCCCCATCTGCACACTGAGGTGCTGGACTTTGAATGGACTGTGAATCATCACTTTGGGATCCTCTATTGTTTTTGGGTCAACCGCCTGTATTCTCCCCACTGCAGTGGGGGGGTTGGGCCAGGCTTCTCTTGGGGACACAGTGGCCCAGGGTCTGCACTCAGGGGCTACTGATAGGGTTGGAAGCTCAGCCTTCTCCAAAACTGGTCAAGGAAACATTAGCCTTCGACCCAAAGGCTTCCTGGTCCTCGGTCACGAAATGGATCGATAGACAATGTGGATCCCAAATCCATAGACATTCACTTCTCTATGTGTCCTTTCTTCAGTTCCTTGGGTTGGGGAGAGTGGGGAGAGACTTGTTCCCCGGGAGTGGTCTCTGGTCTGGGAGGCTAAGTTCTTGCTGGAGAGCTGGAGCGGGGCCCTTTCGCCTTCTGGGCAAGACCCTTCTGAGGCCCCTTCTCCCATATGGGGCCTGTGGGGTTCATGCAGGGTGGGGTGAAAGCTGCGCTCCCTAGTCTAGGAGTGGGTGGCACTTGCTGTAGGATCTGGAAGTTCTGTCTTCTGCTGTTCTCGGAAAATGCTGATTGCATTCTAGGGATGGGGGACAGGGTCGGGGACAGTGTCAGGCACTGTTCTGAACACTTCGTGTTCTGTCTTGTTGAATCTTCTCAGTGATTCTGAGATGTAGTGACTATGTTTCAGCGAAAGGAACTGAGGATCAGAGAAGCGAAGTGACTTGGCCAAGGTCATACAGAGTCAGGACAGTGCCAGGACTGGAATTCAGGTCTTCTGACCCCAGAGACCTGTGGGATGCTGAGAGAGAGGATCACCCACCTTCCTAGTAACTGCTCATGGCTTTCCTGGGCTTCTGTCTCTCAAACTTGGGCTAGTAGGTGTGGCCTTGCCACGGTGTCCCATTGTGAGTTCTAAGTATGTGTGTGTGTGCACACATGTCTGGAACACTAGGGATGGGTGGGTTACATGGTCTTCCTGTTCCTCCCCAGACCTCACTCCCAACCAGACATCAGAAAGGCCTGTCCCCTGCCTTCTAGAGCCTGGACCTGGCTTTGGGAGTGTCCCCATGGCTTTGAAGAGTGTGTGGAGTTAGCAGCACAGCTTAGGGGTAGCAGGGAAAATTGAGAGTCCCAGGTGACCTTCATCATAGTTGAGAGGCCCCCTCCCCTTCTTTGCAGTTGCTCTAGAGGCATTTCCCCAAATCTATCTGCATGTTGTGGTGGGGAGCAGACAGGGAGTGACCTTGAGCTGATCTCTACTCTCTCTGGGCCTCGGTCTCCCTGTTCTTCCCAGAGACCCCTTTTGGCTCTGACCACTGTTGCCACTTGGTCAAGAACTGGAACTGGGGATCATGGTGTCTGTCCCTCGGTCCTCTCTGCAATGACTGAAGCTGTGCTGCTTGGGGCTGATGAAAATAGCTGTCGTGGTCTCTAGGGGCTGAGCCCAAGTTATTTCCATCCTCAGCAATGAGGTGGAAATAGCTTAGGGCCTGGGAGGGGGAGCAAGAGGGGAAGGGTTAACTTCTCCTTATCCCAGCCTTGAAGGAGGCCCCCAGCCTCAGCCTGTGCCCTAGCCAAGCCAAACCTTTCTGGGAACTTGGGCCTCTGGGGATGACAGTGGGGCCAGGCTGGGTTTCCACGTGTGGCCACAGTTGGGACTGGTGTGATAGCTGCTGGAGGGAGGGGCCTGTGTCTAGCCAAGGAGGGGAGACATTGAGGGCCAGTCAGCACCTGCCGCTACTCATAGCGTCAGGTGCAATCTCATTTCACAGAAGGAGAGACTGAGGTTCTGAGAATTCAGGAACTTACCCAAGGTCTCCCAGAACCTTCACCCTCCAGACACGGTACCTGCCTTCTGTCCTGAGTTTGCCATTCTGTGTCTACACTTTCCCTGGCGGCTGGAGGTTGGCCAGCACTGGAAGCAGGCCCAAGACACACCTTCCCGACGTCTGCCTGCCTCATATTCCAGTTCCGGCCTTACCAGCCCTGCCCAGGCTCTGGTTCCAGCTTCTCTGCTTCCACATCGGTTCTCCCACACACTGCCAGAGTGACCTCCATAAAGTAACTCTTGCTTTTTGCCTGCAAAGTATAGTTCAAACTCCTCATCTGGCATTGAGGCCTTTCCTTCCAAGGTCTTTCAGAATTTACATCTTCACCCTTGCCTCTCCTTGCCAGATACCTTGTCTGCCTTGCCTTTGCTTTTAAAGCTTCCCTCTTTCTAGAACGCTCTTGGCCATTCAGAGTATAGCCCCAGCTCCGCCTCGCCCAGGAAGCCCTCCCAGCCCGAAATTAGTCTTCTTTGTTGCGGGCCACTGGCCAGGTGTCCTCCCTCACTGCTGGGGAATGAGCACAGGTTTGGGGTACCTGTGGGCACTGCATGCTCAGCTTGCTGGGGCCAGTGTGGCCAGCAACCCATCCCCTCCCACTGCCGTCTCTGTGCTGGCAAGGCCTCTTCCTGAGGATGGGCAGCTGCCCTAGGATCCTGGCACCTGTGTGCTGGGAGGCACCGGGAGATTTGCACCCAGGTCTCTGGTGCTCACCATGACCTGAGGCAGAATGTGTGCTGGGGTTGGGGGCAGAGACTCACAGTCACTCCTGTGGGTGGGGGCAAGTGTGGTGCTTGCCATGGTCCTCGGCATCTTGTGTCAGTAGAGGAAACTGTCCCTGCTCAGGTCCTGCTGTGCGTCAGGCCCTGGGCCCAGCATTTCCTCACAACAGCACTCACCCGGGCCCTCTCCTTTCCAAGTTGGTATGGGGGAACCTGGACTCAGAGAGCAACCCTAGGCTGAGTCACGCGGCCACTCGTGTTAGAGTCAGGCACTCCAGATCCCGCCCAGCCCCCAACCTGGTCTCCAGGCAGGAGGTGAGGGTCGAAGGGTTTGTCTGACAATTCTAACATTAGTTTCTTGAGAAGGGCCAGGCTGGTCAGTACCTAGTTTGGCTGGGTGGGACCTGACTACCTGTGTTATGGGGCCGGCCCTTCTGCCAGGTCAGCAGGAGAGAGGACCAGAGAGGAAGGGGTTTTGCTTGAGATCACCCAGCAGGGCGTGTTTGGCACCATTCCCCACTCAGGATCGATGGGGGAGCAGGGATGTGGTCTCTGGACAGAGAGAACACCCACTGTGTGCTGAGCCCGTGTCTGTCTGGGCCTAGGCTTGGTGCTGCTGAGTGGGGCTGGGGTGGCAGAGAGGACAGAAGCCAACGCTGCATCCCTACTCTGCCCATCCCTGGGGTTACGGCCCAGGAGGCTGTCACATCTTCAGTCTTATACTCCTGGGGGTCATCATTCCCTCCAAGCACAGGCAGGGAAACCAAGGCCCAGAGAGGGGAGGCACTTGCCAGGCCCCGGTGTCACTGGGATCCAAACCCAGGTCTGCTGGCCTTGAAGACCAGAGTTCTTTCCTAGGCCATCCTGGGAAAGATGAGAGCTCTATAAATAAACTGCCCATGTGGCTGTGAGCAAGTGCCCTGGCTAGTTGTCACAGACAGAGGGGGACAGCGGGGACCTCTACAGCCAGTTAGAAGCAGGGTCTGAGTGTGCGGGTAGAGAGAGGAGTGGGGGCTTCCAGAGGAGGGACCTGTGCTTAGCCCAGTGCATGCCCTGTGAGGAGGAACAGTGAGAGGGGAGGATGTTGGCCACCCACACCACCGGCGTGCTGCGTGTCTGGCCTCCTGCACGCACCCAATCCCTCCTTCCCTCAAGGAGCCTCAACCCTTCTAGAGGAGTCAAGGGAGACTGAAAACTGATGGCGGGGTTAAGGGGTGGGGAGTCTGGAGAGGGCAGGGGGCCCCCTCGACAGGGAGGCTGGGGAGGCTTCCTGTAGGAGGGGATGCCTGGCCCAAAGCCTGATTGTAAGAAGAGCCCCTGTTGCCTGTGAACACTGAGTCCTCCACCACACCATGAGGTCAGCTGCACTGGCGCAATTGGGAAACGGGCTTGGGAAGTTGGGGCTGGGTTCCTGACTGCTGAACTACCCCTTACCTTCCTGACCGTGGCCCTGGCTGGTGTGGGAGCAGGTGGATGCAGGCCTGCACAGAGGCTGGGACATGGGCACCCAGGGCCCTCCCAGAGAGGCCGAGGCCCCTCTACTCATGCTGCCAGGATTTACATGGAGTTCCCCAAAGCACTCTTGCCACACCCAAGCCTCTGGGTGACCTTGGCTGGCTGTTGCTTGGTCCTGAGCTTGGGTTCCTCTGGCCCTAGTGGGGCTGTGTTGAGAGCCCTCAGTATCCCATAAGGCAGGGACTAGCACCCCTGTTTGCCGAGGAAGACCCTGAAACTCAGGGAGGGTAAGTAACCTGCCCAAGGCTACAGATCCACAAAGTGACAGAGCCAGAGTCTGAACCCTGGACTCTGGGCTGCTCCAGGGCCCAACCTTGTCTCTTCCCTGCCCCATCACTGCACATACACTGACCCCAGTCCTCAGCATAGCTCCACTGGGTAGGACCTGACCTGGGATGGCCCTGGAGGGGTGGGGGAGGCCTCTTTCCCCAGCACCCCAAGTCTGGGGAGAGTTGGAGAATGGGGCAGACCAGGGCTGTGGTCTCCCCCAAGTCCCTCCCAAAGCCTCCGCCCAGGTCTTCCAGGTCAGGGTGATTGGGGGCAGGGCCTATGCTGAGCACATTAGGGACTCGGGATCAGATTTATGGCCGGGGCAGGTGGCAAAGGTGGCTTCTTGGAGGATGTAGCAGAGCATGAGCTGGATTGCGTGAGGTATCCTTCAGCACCCCCAGACCCGTTGCTGTCCTGTCTCTGGGCCAGGGTTGGCAACACAGGGCTGTCCGTGGTGCTGAGAGGTCAATGGTGGACCAGAAGCAGTGGAGATGCCAGGCCTGGGTGGCACAGGCAAGGGCCGCCTGCCAGTTGCCCCTACTCCAGGGTAGGTAAACCTCATCTCCTTCAAGATGAAGTTGTTACAGGCACCACTTGGCCTCTCTGAGCCTCAGTTTCTTCCCTGTGAAGCCTAGAACAGTGTCTTTGAGGGGTGAGAGCCAGCTTACAGTGGGAAGCGGACAGGCAGTAGTGCTCAGTGAGGAGGGTTAGGGAGCCCCCTCTCTGCCAGAGGTAACAGTCTGGTCTCAGACATCCCTCCTCCAGCCCCAGAGTCGACCCAGGAAGTGGGGCGAAGATTGCACCTGTACCATACCCAGACTGGGAGGAGCTGGGTGGGCCAGGTGTGGCCACCTCAGCCCTTTTCTTGGCCTCAAGGGGCCAATTTAGCCCCCTTAGCCTCAGCCCCACCCCATCCACCTGAGCCACTGAAGCCCAGGCCCGGTGGCAGCCAGGAGGTCTGAGGTGCGGAACCATGCCCAGCTTCTAGGGGGGTGGCTGAGGGTGGGCTGGGGAGCAGCTGCTGCCTGGCCACGAGGTGGTACAGGATTAGGGGTCTAGGATTTGAGGGGTGCATACCCCAGTGTGGTGACCTGGGAGCTCATGGCTGCCCAGGCCTGTGGGAAGGGGCGGGAGTGGAGTGCCCTTCTCACTGAGTGGCCCTGAGCCAGCCTCTGCACATCTCTGGGCTCCCAGCAGCAGCCCTAGTGAGCTGGGGCTCCACCCTGGGACCTCTTCTTCCCCGCTCTGGGAATTCCCAGACTTCCCCGGTCTTCCTGTCTCTTTCAGTTCCCAGCTCCCTTTCCTGCCGGAGCTGGCACAGACTAGAACAATATGCAAATGAGTATAGATACAGGCAACTCCTAAAAGCCCCATGGGATGGCGGTGCAAACAGCACCTTCTCCTGGGGCCCTTCTGGGTCCTTAGTAACAGACCCTCAGTTGAGCCGCCTACTGGGTGCTACTAGCTTGCTAGCCTCCACCATCAGGTTGGCAAACACTGCAAGGATGTTTACTATGTGCCAGGTCCTGGGCTAAGTTGCAGGGTGAAAGGAGGCAGAAAAGAGACAGTACTGGTCTGCATTCCTGCTTCATCTCTTACTGGCTCTGTGACCCCCACCAGTGATCTCCCCTGACCTCAGTTTGCCCAGCTGTGAAACAGAAATGCTCAATTATCCTGCAAGTAGAGGCAGCAACCCAGGACGGGGGCCCGGCCTGCACAGGGCTGGGGTCTGTTCTTTTCCCCGTGAGTGTGGAGGAGGGAAAGCCGCCCAGCGTGGTCACTGCCCTACTTCAGCCCCAGTTGCCAGGGAACTGCTGGGCTCCTTGCTAACCTGGATTTCTCTGTTGATGGGTGGCCTTTGTCTTCTTGCCTTGGGTGCGGCCACCGCCAAGGGAGGCCTGTGTCCAGCTGTGTTTCCAGGCAACCCTAGCCTCTGAAGGCCAGAGGGAGGTCCACAGGCTCAGGAGCCACTATCTGGGAAGCAGAGTAGCTGCCTCCCCACCTGCCCTGCTCCAGGTGGGCGCTGGCCCCCACCTCCATCTCCTCCAGTGTGGCCTCTCTTGGCAGGCAGCCCAGGGAGCCTGCTGAGACCGAACTGTTCATTCTTCTCCCTCCCCTGCTTAACCCTTCCAGGCTCCCATAGGCCCTAGGGGGAAGTGCAGGCTTTTTGGCAGGCAGCTGAGCCTTGGTGTGACCTGAGCACTGCCCACTAACCTTCCCAGATTCCTACCGTCTCCTCCACCCTCCCGCCCTCCAGATTCCCACCAGGGCGAACCCAGCACCACCTGTGTACCAGACTCTGCGCCAGGCACTGAATGTAAAAAAAAGTTGTGTGCCCTTCTCCTCCACATTCCACACGTAGGGAAACTGAGTCACAGTGAAGTGTAGGGAATGCTTACTCTGTGCCAGGCCTGTGCTGATTACTTAATGTGATTCTCTCCTTTCAGCCTCAACACAGCCCTCTGCAGGCGGGCCACAGAGCCAGTGCAGGACAGAGCAGAGCAGGACTGCACCCCACACTTTGTATCCCCAAGGTAGTCCAGGGGTTCAGATCTGGGTTCTGACCCACCCCAGCCTCTGGGCTCCTTCCCCCTCAGCCTGCTCACTGGCCCTTCTAGCTTGGCATAGCTGGGCTCTCTACCAAGAGCGCCTTTTCTGCCTTCTCCCCCAAATCAGCCCATACCCGCCCGGGTCGGCACTGGGCATGGAGCAGGCAGCTCGTCGTGGGGAAAGGGCTGGGTAGTGGGATCTGCGTGGCACCATGAATGCTGAGGGGGAGGGGGGGTGAGGGTACTTCCAGGAGGAGGTGACTTTGAGCTGAGCTCTAAGGAAGAGTGGGTGCTGGCCAAGCGATGAGGGGAGAGCAGAAAGCAGTTGCAGTGTGTGTGAGGGTGGAAAGCACTCAGCATGGCAGGTATGTGGGGGGGGGAGGTTGGTGTCGGAGCTGGCCCAGGGCCAGGGCCAGAACTGGGTGTCAGGGCACCTAGGCTGCAGGGCGGGACTGACCTGGAGGTCAGAGACAGGGCGACGGGGCAGGAGCAATGGGCGCAGGCCCTGGGAGAGCTTAGAGACTGTAGGGAACGGGAGGGCCCCGCCTAGGGGAAGGGGAGTGGCGTGGCAGGGCCCCGGTGACCCCAGCGAGCTTCAGTTCTGGGAAAGGGGAAGCTGCCTGTGGCCTGGGCTGGTGGCACGGCTTCCTCTTTCTCTGAGGCCTCTGGGGCTGCACCTCCCTGGGGCTCCACCGCCTATGGCCTCAATCACAGTCTGGGGCCCTCAGCTTGGGGCCCTGGCCGTGGCCTTTGCTAGATGGCTTTTCTCCAGGGAATTTCTGGTTCTCATTTTTCGGGCATTTTTTTGGAGGGCTGAGTCTGAGGAAATCCTCCCCGCCTCGTGAGCCTGTTTGGAGGCCTCCTGCTTCAGACATGGGGCTGGGTGTGGAGTTTTGTGGCAAATAAAACAGACGTCCCTGGCCTCACTGCTGTCTGGTGGGGGAGCAAGGAATAAACAAGTAAGCAAACAAATACTTAATCACAGCCCTCTGCCAGCAGGGCAGAGGAGAAGGGCTGTGGAGAAGGAAATCCCATGACCTACTTTAGCTTCATTACCTCCTTTAAACCCCATGACTGGCTGGGCATAGCGGCTCACACCTGGAATCCCAGCACTTTGGGAGGCCAAGGCCAGAGGATCGCTTGAGCCCAAGAGTTGGAGACTAGCCAGGGCACTGTAATAAGACCCTGTCTCTACAAAAAATAAATTTAAAAATTCAACCAGGCATGGTGGGGCATGCCTGCAGTCCCAGTTACTCAGGAGGCTGAAGCAGAAGGATCACTTAAAAGTTCAAAGTTGCAGTGGGCTGTGATTGTCCATCCTGGACAGCAGAGTGAGACACTGTCTCAGAAAAACAAAACAAAACAGAAATCCCCCAAAAACTTCGTGACAGCCTTGCCAGCCAGATGAACATCCCCATCTTGTAGATGAGGAAACTGAGACCCAGTGATGTCAAGGTCCCACAGGGAGTTGGTGGCAGTGGAGACTGGGCCCCAGGCTAGGAGACATGGGAGGAGTGGCCTCTAAGCTAAGTTCCTTCTCTGCTCCTCCCTGGGGCCCCTCTTCCCCATCCACTGTGGCTGGGTGTGGCTCTCCTCTGTCAGGCATCAGAGGCTCTGGCGCCTCACTGACTGCCCAGCCTTCAGGGTGAGGCAGAGGTGGATATGGGGCCTTCACAAATTGCCTCGCAGCCGAAGGGGCTTCCATCTGAACTGTTTTTTTGATCACGGTTCCAGGGCTGATTTAGACAGTGGAGGCCTCATGGGGCAGGGGGTAGGGGTGCTGAGCAGCAGGTGTGGACGTGTGTGTGCACCAGGCCTTTCTACCTGACTGGGCAAGTCCAGCGGGGGCTCAGTCTGGGCTGAGTGTGGGGGCCGGGCAGCCAGACTGGAGTAAGTGCTGGTTTGGGGTAATGAGAAGGTGCATAATTAGAAGGCGCAAGGCCCTAGGTGGCAGTGTCTGTGCATGTGCTGGAGTGGGCCCTTGCTGGCTTTGAGTCTGGGCCTTTGGACCCTGCTTTCCTCCTGGAAGGTTCTAGATCACACAGCTCTGCATTTGTCTGCAGATAAGCGGCTGCAAAGCTGCTCCCTGTGGGCTCAGGTCACCTAGCAGGTGCCACCCGGAGTCGGGGTGGTTATAGGGCTCTCTGCTGTGGTTGTTTGGCCTCTTTTCACCCCCGCGTCAGTCCTCTGGGCCTACCTTGGGGACATGGAGGGCTGCTAGAGCCGGAGGCTGGGCTATCGGGTTGCCCCTGGCTTTGTCTTTTTTTTTTTTTTTTTTTTTTTTTTGAGACGGAGTCTCGCTCTGTCGCCCAGGCTGGAGTGCAGTGGTGCGATCTCGGCTCACTGCAACCCCCGCTTCCCAGGTTCAAGCGATTCCCCTGCCTCAGCCTCCTGAGTCGCTGGGATTACAAGCATGCACCACCACACCCGGCTAATTTTTGTATTTTTACAAGAGACGGGGTTTCAGCATCTTGGTCAGGCTGGTCTTGAACTCCTGACCTCGTGATCCACCTGCCTCCGCCTCCCAAAGTGCTAGGATTACAGGCGTGAGCTACCATGCCCACCACAGCCTGCCACCCCTCCTCCCCCACCATCGGGCTCTGTCGTACATAGTCAGGCCTAGTGGGGAAGTGAAGCCTGAGGACTCAGGGCTCATGGCCAGGTCTGTGGGTTAGATCCCTCAAAGGACAGGGGAGGGGCCATGGGGAGACAGGCTCGAGGTGGAAGCTGGGCCCTGGCAAGGGGACAGGACACTTTGGGGCAGAAACTGGAAGGAAGACTTGTGACCAAATTTGAGGAAGGACAGGGGGCCCTCCCCAAATGGCCTGGGGGTGCCATTTGTTGGGTGTTGACTGCAAAGTGTGGCCTCCACCCTATACTGTGGCCCTACCTTCTCCTGTCCCTGGCTTTCCCCTGAGCTGGCCTGGGACCCAGAGTGGTTGCCAGTGACCTGGAGAGTCCCGAGATGATGTGACCACTGCCCACTCCCTCCCCTGAGTGTAACTCAAACCCTGGGCCCTTCTGAGGTCTGCCAAGAGGGAGGGAGGGTGGACAGATCGGTTTCCTGGGCTGCTATTCTAGGCGGGAAGGCCGGGCTGCCTGCAGGGAGAGGGCTCTGAGTGACCTGGGACCTACCACAGGAGGCGCTTTTCTCACCTCACTGGGCTTGGAGTCACAGCGGGGGGCCTCAGCCTGCGGCGGCCCTGAGCCAGTGGCTGGGTTCCCAGGCTGCCCCTGAGCTTAAGAGGCTGTGTGTGACCTGAGGAGAACAGCTTCTCTCAGCCTGGTGTCCCTGAAGCCAGGCCTCCAGGGAGTACACAGCGGACTTCCTTGCTCTGCCACCATACCTTCTGCTGTCTGATGTGAGTCCTTTGTCCTGCTGTGTCCACCTCATCCACTGGCTGAAGGCTTCTCCAGAGCAGGCCACCATCACCTGGGGGCCTCAGTCTCAGACTGGTGGGCCGTGGCACCACCATGGATATTTCTCTGAGGTATCACACACTGCACTCCCACTCTATTTTGTTTCTTGGCACTTACCACCAACTGGCGGGGACACCTCTCTGTTTGCAGTTGGGTCTCCCCTGGGCTGGAGCTCCCTGCAGACAGGGACCTTATCTGTCTTGTTTATACCGATTTCTCCAGTGCCCGCACGCAGTAGGTGCTGGAGAGATGACAAAGACAGAGCACTGGCTGCCATGACCACCCCAGCCCCATAGGTCTGCCCGGGGACAGAGCTGTGGCCAGACATGTCCCAGCCTCAAGGGAGGAGTCAGCCTCCCTGGAAGAGGTATGGACAGTGGCCACGCGGAAGGACCAGGACCTAGATGGGGTGGGGAGCTGTGGGAGCCAGACCCACTTTGGGGAAAGCTTCTAGAGAAGCTTCTGGAAAGAGAGGCCTTCGCATTGGGCTTTGAAGGGTAAAGGAAAAGGCCTTCCTTGGACCAGAAGCAGCAGGAGTGAAGGCAGAGGCCGGGCATGCTGGCAGACCTGTGAGGAGGAGGCAGTGGGAGCCTGAGCCTGGAGCACTGGGCTGGAGTGTGGAGGCGGGCTGGGGTGTTGGGTGTTGGTTGCAACCCTGTCATCAGGGACACAGGCTGCCACACGCACTTCCTTCCCCTGCTGATGCCCCGGGGCACCTGGCAGTTTAAGGAAGGGGAAGGAAGCCCTTCCTCCTCTGGAAGTCTCCCAGCCTGCAGAGCCTTCTTCCTGCCTTCCTGCCTGTGCTGCCCTGTGAGGCCGGCTCCCAGGCAGGGCAACCCCCTCTTGGGGGCTTGGGGGTGTGGAGCCGGCAGCCCTGGGCTCTGCCTGCCCAGCAGCACCTTGCCCGCTCCCCATGAGTCCTGTTATCCTGGAAGTGGTGCTGAGGGGACAGCAGTTGCCTGCCTGTCCCTGCCGCTCGGCCGAGCCTCCTCTCCATCTGCCCTAGGCCAGCGACCACCAGGGGCCTGAGGATGAAGCCAAGTCTGCTGTGCCGGCCCCTGTCCTGCTTCCTTATGGTGAGCTGGGGATGGGCCCTGGGAAGGAGAAAAGTCGCACCCTCAGCCCTGCAGCCCTCCAGCAAGAGGGTGCAGACACTCCCCGGGAACCCCATGCCGGGCAGGGCTCAGTTACTCAGCTCTTGAAGAATCTGAGGCAGTCGGACCCTAGGAAGCACCTCTGGGCCCACCCAGGCTTGTCAGGGAAATGGAGGAGGAAGGGCCTGCTGGGCAAGGCAGGCATGGCTGAGGGCAAGATGCCCGTTGGCACGCAGGCATGAGAACAGAGCCCAGCCTGAGGGTAGGCTGGGCACCAAGAGGAAACTGGGCAAAAGAGGGCTGGGATTTGGACCCTGAGAGCCATAGCACCTCAGATGCTGGGGTTCAAGATCTGTATTGGTCTAGGGGGTCCCAGATTCCAGGTCCCAGGATCATAGGATCAGGCCAGCTGCCTGGAGCTTCTGGCGAGTCCGCATTACAGACTTACAGCATTTGGGGTCTGCGCTGGGGCCCATCTTTTTGCTGTGACGCTAGAAGCTCAGGGAGGGCAAGACTTGGCCTTGGGCCTTGCTAAGGGTTGCTCCATGGACAGGAGGCCTTCCAGCCTTAGCAGGTGCTGGGAGCCGCTCTGGGGTCTGAGGAGATCCCTATTCCATCTCCAGGGCAGCTGATGGTGGCCCCATCCAGCCTAGGCCAAATTGGGGGACTGAGGTCTCCTCCCGGAGGGATTCAGGAGAGACAGTTCATTGCTAACAATGGGAAGCAGAGGGAACTCCTAGTGACGTGGGCTGGGGACACACACTAAGACGGAGCTTTCCTTTGGGCTGTGTCTCCCTGTTTGGGTGTGTGGATGTGAATGGGGTGGCCTTGCGTCCAGGGGAGCTCGCAGAGGAGGATTTGGTCCTGGAGACTTTCGCTGAAGGGAGGGCCCAGAATAGGAAGCGCCACCTGCCGACTTGGCTCCAGGGCTGATAAATGAGGCTGGTTAGTGATATGCCCAGCTGTGATGGGGGCAGGGATGGGCCCAAGGCGGGAGGAAGGGGGACAGAATACGAGAGAGGATTCGGAAGCATTTGCTCCTCATTGTTCTGGTTAGCTGGAAGGGCTTGAGATCCTGATGTGGCCTTATCTGGGGTTTCCAGAGCCAGATGTGGCTGTCTCCCTCCCCAGGTACTGGCCATGCAGCAGGTCTGGGACAGGACAGGTTTTCCTCAGTGTGAGGGATTGAGGTTAGAAGAGTGTGTCCCTGAAGCCCGGGTGGGGTGGTCAGTGGTCCTCACCAGTGGGCTTTCAGGAAATAGGTGGGGGATAGATGACCCCAGAGACCCCACACCCAGCACTTTCTGCCTCTTTCAATGCCTGCTGTTCTTCCAGCTGCTGCCCTGGCCTCTGGCCACCCTGACAGCAACAACCCTTTGGCAGTGCCCACCTGGAGAGGAGCCCAACCTGGTGAGCATTGCCCTGCCCTCCTACCTGTCCTGGGAGGGCCCTGAGGGCCAGGGGCAGAGTCCTGTGCCTGGCCCCCCAGAGGTCCTCAGACTTGGCTCCTGGCCGTGCTCTCACGCTTTACCTCCCACAGAACCCAGGGCAGGGCACATTATGCAGGCTCTGCCCCCCAGGCACCTTCTCAGCTGCGTGGGGCTCCAGCCCATGTCAGCCCCATGCCCGCTGCAGCCTTCGGAGGAGGCTGGAGGCCCACGTGGGCACGGCAACTCAAGATACACTCTGTGGAGACTGCTGGCCTGGGTAAGCCAAAGGGAGTGCAGGGAGGGTTCCTGGCTGGGTGACTAGGACTCTGGATCCTGGGGTCCCAGCCTTATTGTGTCCTGAGCAGGCCTCAGTTTTCCCATCTGTGAAATGGGATGGGGCAGGACCAATGAGGGTGCCTGGAAGGAAGGCATCTAGCCTTTCCTAAGGATAGTGTTTGGGGAAACTTCTGGGCCTCAGTGGTATCTTCCTTCCTCGCAGGTGGTTTGGGCCTTGGGGGGTTCCCCATGTTCCATGTCAACCGTGTTCCTGGGCACCTCTGGGTACTCATGGCTGTGATGGTGAGTGGCAGACTGGGGCTAGGACTGGTGCAGGTGTATGTGCGGGAGGGGGCCAGTGAGCTGGAGCCCAGCAGCCTCTGCAGTGTTCATGTGGGGGCAGTGGGGTCCTTCTTCCAGCCCAGGGCAGGGCGTGTAGCCAAAGGGTCTCCAGCAGGGCACAGTCAGCCGCTCCCCTGGCTGTTTCTGTCCACCATGCTTCCGAGTGGCAGAGAGCATCCTGCAGGTGGCAGCCACAGCTGGGGGCTGGGGACTCGCATGCTGACCTGTCCCCTGTCCCCTGTCCCCATCTCCTCAAAGAGATTCATGCCAGCCAAGTGCAGTGGCTAATGCCTGTAATCTCAGCACTTTGGAAGGCCAAGGCCGGAGGATCACTTTGAGACCAGCTTGGGCAACACAGCGAGACCCTGTCTGCAAAATATAAAAATAAAAAATTAGCCGGGCGTGGTGGTGCTACTTGGGAGGCTGAGGTGGGAGGTTTGCTTGAGTCCATGATTTCCATGCTGCAGTGAGCTGTGATCACACCACTGCTCTCCAGCCTGGGCAACAGAGTGAGACCCTGCCTAAAAAAACCCATGCAGATGAGTGAGCGCAGGCACACACTCACATACACACACGCACCTCCTCCCGCTGCTGAGTCAGTCACCCCTGAGGCACTGGATTCATGGCCAGGCCACGGGGAGGCAGATCCCATCTCCCTGTGCTCAGGCACGTGCCCTGTGTGCCGTCTCTTCACTCCCTGACCCCAGCGTGAGGGGAGGGCGGGGCTGGGTGTCTGACCATCTTGAGGAGGCCTGTTCAGGACAATGCTTCGATGGCCAGAAAGGAAAACAGGAGGGCAGCGGGTTGACCTTTGCATCCCCAGCATGGCGGGGAGTGGGCTGCCCTGGGTGCATTGGCTCTCCTGCAGCCCCCTCTGACTCAGGCCCTGGGCCCCTGTCTCTCTGTTTGTATCACTGTCTGCCTCCATCGTCTGTGATGCTCAGAGTGGGGTCGGCGGGCCCGACGTGGCGTGGAGGTGGCAGCAGGGGCCAGCAGCGGCGGTGAGACACGGCAGCCTGGGAACGGCACCCGGGCAGGTGGCCCAGAGGAGACGGCCGCCCAGTACGCGGTCCTCGCCATCGTGCCTGTCTTCTGCCTCATGGGGCTGTTGGGCATCCTGGTGTGCAACCTCCTCAAGCGGAAGGGCTACCACTGCACAGCGCACAAGGAGGTCGGGCCCGGCCCTGGAGGTGGAGGCAGTGGTGAGGCCCGGCTGGGGTCCAGGTGGGGAGGACGGGGGCATGAGCCCAGCCCCAGCTCCACTTGAGGGCTGCCAGCAGAACCCTGCCTGGCCTCTGGGGTCTGAGAGGGAGAGGCCTGGGAGGTGACACTGCAGACTGACAACATGGGAGGAAAGGTGAGGGGACAGAGGTGTGGCCGTGGGGGCAGAGCAGAGGCGGCACAGCTGGTCAAGGGGCTTCAGTGGGATCCCACCCTGGGTGAAGCCTTGCCCAGATGTGGGGATCTGGACTCTTTGGAGGCCACAGTTGTGTGTATGGGTCCAAGGTCAGATGGCCTTGGAGTTACTCAAGGTGACCTCTGACCTCTGGCCTGCAGTAGGGGGAGTGCCCTGTGTCAGGAGGGCTGGCAGGGCAGCTGTTCTGTTCTGGGCAGGCACCACGAGGGGCTTGGGTTTCGGTCCCAGGCTGTCGTTTGAGTTACAAGGCCTGGAACCAGAGGGACAAGCATGTGCTACCACCTTCACCCCCAGGGCCCCAGGCCCCTGTCCTTCTTCCCCACACCGCCACTCCCCTGCAGGGCAGGGCCCCAGGCCCCTGTCCTTCTTCCCCACACCGCCACTCCCCTGCAGGGCAGGGGCCCGTGTGCACACCCTCCCCTGGGCCCATGGGATCCTGTGGTCACATCATGAGTGAAATGGCATCTCCCTTGCTAGCACCCTGGGCCGTCTGGGGCTGGCATGGGAGCCAGAGCCCCTTCTAAGTCCTGACACTGAAGTCTGGCAGGCGCAGGAAGGGGACAGGATCATTAGGCTGGCAGGAGGGAACGTGGTGACTCAGGGCCATTTTGCCTGGGACTGCGCTTGTTTTCCTAGAGACTTCCTTTAACTGCTGGATGCTGCCTCGGTGCAAGTCCCAGGAGCTCTGTTTGCTGCTGGGCCCAGGGTTGATCACCGTGGCCCATTCTCACACTCTTGAGATTTGGGCCCAAAGCTGACTAGGGGCTCTCATTTAATTGTTACACAGACAGGGCACGGTAGAGAGGCCATGGAATGGCAGTTTGCTGTAGATTTGGGGAGTTCTGGATAGGGTGGCAGCCCACAGCTCCCTGAGGCTGAGGAGACAATGCAGACCCAGTAGATGCTGATGCACCGTCCCCTCCTCTGCCCAAGTCAATGACTGGAGTTCACGTGGCCCTGAAGCCTGTATGCACCCGGGCTGTTGGTGCAGGAAGCAGCGGCGTTGAGTCGTGAAGGTGATACGGGCTTCTCTGAGCCTGGATCCCACGTTTGCAGGGCTCTGGGAGACTTGTCACCTAAACGCACACGCTCATGGCCCTTAAGAAGGCCAGGGGTGCCCTCTGCTGGCAGACGTGGTTTAGCTCAGGAGTGTGACTTCCCCCTCTTCCCAAGGATCAGGGCCCTTGTCTTCCCCAGGAATCAACCCTGCCTACCGGACTGAGGATGCCAATGAGGACACCATTGGGGTCCTGGTGCGCCTGATCACAGAGAAGAAAGGTGAGGAGAAGATCTGACCCCATCCCAGTGCCCAGGAGAGGAGGGTTTCCTCCAGAAGCCTGTGAGGCAGCTGCGGTGGGCAGGGTACCCCCTGCTCTGCCTTCCCTGCCAGGGTGCCTCGAGCAGCCTGGTGCTCTCTGACCCAGGAGTGCACACCTCTGCCTCCTATAATTGCCTGATGAAGTGGGAGGAAAAGGTGCCCAGCCCCGGCTGGGAGCAGTGGTATGGAGGGTAGGTGGGGGTGTTCTCTGCTGAGGCAGGGGGTGGGAGGCATGTCCCATATGGCCAGAGCGAGGGTCTGACTGCAGCTGCCCACAGAGAATGCTGCGGCCCTGGAGGAGCTGCTGAAAGAGTACCACAGCAAACAGCTGGTGCAGACAAGCCACAGGCCTGTGTCCAAGTGAGTGGGCTGGTGGGAGATGACGGGGCCAAAACCCCATTAACCAGCCTGCCTCCTGGGGATCTCCCACTTGGGTCTCCCTCTTCAAGTCACCCTGTTCCCTCCACTGCCTGCTGGGGTCTCCTGCCCCTGGCCTGGCCTGGCCTGGCCTATGGCCACTTCTGCCTGTGCCCCCTGCAGGCTGCCACCAGCGCCCCCGAACGTGCCGCACATCTGCCCGCACCACCACCACCACCTCCACACCGTGCAGGGCCTGGCCTCACTCTCTGGCCCCTGCTGCTCCCGTTGTAGCCAGAAGAAGTGGCCTGAGGTGCTGCTGTCCCCTGAGGCTGTAGCTGCCACTACTTCTGCTCCCAGCTTTCTGCCTAACCCGACCAGGGTTCCCAAGGCCGGGGCCAAGGCAGGGCGCCAGGGCGAGATCACCATCTTGTCTGTGGGCAGGTGAGGTGGGCACAGACACAGCAGGAGCAGGTAAAGACGTGACAGCCTGGGGGCCTGGAGGGGGAGGCAGGGCCCCACCTTGGGCCCTGAGCACCCTGCTCATTGGGAGCCCTGCCCTTGTTGGGCCTCTCTGGGCAGTGGGGGTGGCCAGAGAGATCAGGACTTCCCAGTTACGCTGTGTCTCACATGGAGCCCTTGTGTCCCTAGGGCAGCATCTTGGCCCCCACGGCACCCGGGCCTTCAGGCTCAGGCTTTGGACCATGAACTTGCTGTGTGACCCCGGGCATGTGCTGCCTTCTCTGTGCCTGGGGATCCCCGCTAACGGGGATGATTGCCCCACTCTCCTCACAGGTTCCGCGTGGCTCGAATTCCTGAGCAACGGACAAGTTCAATGGCGTCTGAGGTGAAGACCATCACGGAGGCTGGGCCCTCGGCGGGTGATCTCCCTGACTCCCCACAACCTGGCCTCCCCGCTGAGCAGCAGGCACTGCTAGGAAGTGGCGGAAGCCATACTAAGTGGCTGAAGCCCCCAGCAGAGAACAAGACCGAGGTGAGGGTCAAGGAGAAAGGTATCTGTCGGCACCTGGGCCAACCCTGACCAAAGACGGGGCAGGGGTGGAAGTGGGGTGGGCCCAGCCCCTGACTCAGCTCTGACCCCTCACCCCTGTCCACCAGGAGAACCGCTATGTGATCCGCCTAAGTGAGAGCAACCTGGTCATCTGAGGGGCGGTCTAGTCTGAGGACACTGTGGCCCTGCCCTGGGAGGTTCTGAAGGCTTCCTGGAGGAGGTGGAGCTGCAGCTGGGACTGTGAGAATCGAGAAGCAATGGCCCAGCAGATAAGACAGCAAAGACCAAGGCCTGGAGGTGGGAGTGTCCGCCCCAGTGAGGAGGCAGGTGGCCGGTGGGCACTGTGTACAGGAGCAGACTGAGCCCGCCCCGGCCCTGCTGCCAGGTTGCTCCCCTGCAGGATGCCCCGACCCCTGTGCTTGCCCTGGCTGGATCCTAGGAGCCCATGGGATTCTCTGTATCATCAGAGGGCTGGGCTTGGCAGAGGGGAGGGGCCCGTGCACGTCACCCTTGGCCCCATTCCTTGGTAATTAGCCACACCCTTGCCTCTGTACAGGGCCCTAGAGCAGATGTGCCTCCCCCTCCTCTTCCAGCAGGTCTATAAAGGGAAGGGGCAACAGAAAGGCCTGGGCTAGGAGAATGAATCCCTGGGTCCTAATCTTGGGCACGTCTATGGCCATCGCTGGGTCCGCTTTTCTGACTATGAAGTAAGGAGAGACGTTCTCAGTACCCAGGGCCTCTTCAGCTCTTTGCGGGTTCTGGGCTGGGT
The DNA here is from genome assembly GCF_009764315.1 of Trachypithecus francoisi. NCBI lineage: Eukaryota > Metazoa > Chordata > Mammalia > Primates > Cercopithecidae > Trachypithecus > Trachypithecus francoisi. Next base: position 64,185,644 of record NW_022681473.1, read on the forward strand.
TGTGGGGGGCTGGGGAGCTGGGCTCTACCATCCCTCCTATTAGTAGCTTTATCCAGCCCCGTTTTTGCTGCTTCCAGGGCCTCTGCCTTCTAGACCCCAACGGGGCTGTCCACCCATGGCTCTGCCTACAGAAGGGGCTTAATGCATGTGCCTGCCCCTCCCCCAGCTGTTTTTACTGAAACTGAAAAAAACAGACTTGATCCCGGCAGGACTGTGATACAGAGCCCTAGCCTGCCCAGCCGGCCCCAAGATCTCAGGAGCTTTAGGGAGAAGAGTGTTGATGGGGCTGGAGCGCACCTTGGGCCTCAGTGGTTTCTGCGTCCCTGTGGTGCCAGTGCTTCTGGGCAGTGCCGGCGGCTGCCAGGCCCAGCCCTGACCTCCACTCTGGCTCAGCAACCTGGTTATTTATGTGGGGCCGTGCAGGCATGGGCCCCACTGCCTGTCCGTCCTGTTTCTCTTATTTATTGAAACTTGCCGTTGCCCTATCCTTGTGTCTCCATCCCCTTCCATGTGTTGAATAATAAAAGGTGGGAAAGTGCTGTCACGAGGAGCTCTTTTTCTCTGTGCCCTTCCCAGCTTATCTGCCTGTTCCACTTGTACCTGTCCAGCCCTGCCCTGTGTTGGGCACCGTGGCAGGCTGCCCTCCCCTCGCAGTTCCTGCACCTCAGCAGCCGGGGAAGCAGGGCCCAGAGGAGACCCATCAGCTCATCTGGTTCTCACCAAAGCCCCTAGCTAGAGGCAGGGCTGTCCCACAGAAATAGTGTGAGCCATATATGTGACTTTAAATTTTCTGACAATCACATTTCGAAAAGTAAAAAGCAGCAGGTAAACTTAATTTTAATATATTTTTTAACCCAGTCTATCCAAAATATTTTCATTTTACTATAAAATCAGCATAAAAATTGTGAATGAGCTGTTTTTGCTTTTGCCTTGAAATCTGGAGTGTATTTTACACATCTTGATTGGAACTCGAATATTTCAAGGGCTCCATAGCCATGTGGCCAGCAGCTACCACGCTGGTCAGTGCAGCACCTGAGGAAGTGCACTGTGTGGAGCCCGGGAGGTGAATGGGGATGAGGAAGATGTGCGGGCCAGGGAATGTGTTCCACAGAGAGGGACAGCATGTGCAAAGGCCGGGCACCAACACATAGTGGGCACCTGGGCCTTATGCCAAGGACACCAGGGAGCCTCCAAAACATTCAGCTCCTGCTTGGCCAGTGTGGAGAGGAAAGGAGCCACAGGAGTGGGTGCCACACCCAGGTGAGACGGAGCCTCCGTCTCCATCTAAGATTCCTAGGGCAAGCTTCCAACCCAGCCCACGGGCCGCATGTGGCCCAGGATGGCTTTGAATGGGGCCTAACACAAATTCATAAAGTTTCTGAAAACATTATAAGACTTTTTTTTTTTTTTTGAGATGGAGTCTCGCTCTGTCGCCCAGGCTGGAGTGCAGTGGCGCGATCTCGGCTCACTGCAAGCTCCGTCTCCCGGGTTCACGCCATTCTCCTGCCTCAGCCTCCTGAGTAGCTGGGACTACAGGTGCCCGCCACCACGCCTGGCTGATTTTTTGTATTTTTAGTAGAGACGGGGTTTCACCGTGTTAGCCAGGATGGTCTCGATCTCCTGACCTCATGATCCACCCGCCTCGGCCTCCCAGAGTGCTGGGATTACAGGCGTGAGCCACCGCGCCCGGCCCATTAGGAGATTTTTTTGCTTTTTTCTTTTCTTTTTAGTTCATCAGCTATTGTTAGTGTTAATATGTGGCCCAAGACAATTCTTCCAAAGTGGCCCAGAGAAACTGAAAGATTGGACACCCCTGTGCCAGGGCTTGGTAATGGGAAATGGGCCAGGGACTTAGAGCCAGCTGGGTGGGGCAACAGGAGCAGTCCTGGGGGCACCTGTGACACAGCCGTGGAGGATGTCCCATGCCATCTAGATGTGAAGGCCCGGAGCTCTCAGGAGACAGACCTGGAGACAAGAAGACCTACAGGCACTCAGGTGGGTGTTTAGGCCAGGACTGGGCTGGGAGGAAATGTCCTGGGGACAGGGCCTGGGGCGGATGCCTGGGCTGCTCCAGGGCACCACAGAGAAGGCACTGCCAGGGAGGCAAGAGAGAAACCAGGGAGGGCAATGTCTCTGGCAGTGTCTTGGCAGCCAGGGGAGCGGGTGGGGAGGGGGTGGGCGCAGGGTAGGCTGCAAGGCCAGTTGTTGCTGGGGGGTGAGGAGGACCGCTCTGTGCCCTGGTGAGTGGCACAGGAACTTGGTGGGATTCGTCTCAAGGGAGGGGGGAGACCAGGGCCAGGTGGATTGAGGGAGACGGTTCCCTGCTGAAGCCTGGCACAGGCCATAGCTGGGTGGGGCCTCAGGTTCTGAGGAGAGACAATTTTCAGTTAATTTGGGGTTTTACTGGTGTTTGTTATGTTGTTTAAAGATGGAAGAGAGGGACACATTTAAACTAATGGCCTCACGGAGAGGCTGAAGAACAAGAATGACACTTGATGGAACCTGGGGAGGTGTGAAGAGGACCAGCCTGTGGGAGTCCCTGGTCTGCCTGCAGCGGGCACAGGGCAGCTATGGGGCAGCCATGCTGGGGCTGTGGGAGGCCTGGCTTCACGGAGGGCAGGGGCCTTTGTCCTAAGCAGAAGCCAAATTGGGGTCCTCCTCCTGTCCTGGTAGACGTGCTTTGGGATGTGACCTCTCCTTGGGTACCTAGGGCACAGGTGTCTCTCTCGGGGGCTTCTCAGGTGGGCAGGAAGGGGAGGGACACCTCTGAAGATCCAGATGTTTCACCTGTACCAGAAGAGGGAAAGGAAACAGAGGCTGGACATCAGGAGGGATGTTCTGGAGCAGAAAAGGATGCCAAAGTGTAGGACAGGGTGTCCACTGTAGGGGACTAGCAGGCATCACCAGTGTACCCAAGGAAGTATTTCCTGCGGCTACCAGCATGTGCTTGGAGTCCCTATTTGCCAGCTGTTCAGCTGCATCTCAGGGTCTGGCTTCTCCATCTTGGCTGGCCTTCAGCCTCCTTCCCCAGGGGAAGGCTGGGCTGTGGGGTCGAGATGCCCTCTCCGCAGCCTGCCCATCTCGCCTGGGTAGAGGCACATACACATGCAAGCCAGGGTGCGCGGGGGCTGGGTGCAGGCTTCCAGGCCAGGGCTGAGCGGCCCCTCACAGTAAGCACTGTGCTCTCCTCCAGACTCCCCCCTCCCCAATTTTCTGCTTGCTGAAAGGTGTGGCCCTGGCCTAGTTCTTCACCTGTCCCTTGGGGTATTAAGGCTAGCCTGCAAGAGTGGAATGAAGAGCTGAGGGCTCAAGTAGGAGTGTGTCTGATGTCCTTGGTCTTTAGGGCCCATATCCTCACCTGGAAGCGTTTCTGGCTTGCTCCATCTAAATCCCCGAAGCTTTGTCAGCTCTTGAGTTCAAGAGGCTCACGCGGAGGTGGGAGCTGGAGGACAGAGTGGGGTTCTGGGCTGACCACTGAGGGGAAGAGTTCTGAGCTTGACCTGTGTGCTCCACCCCTCTTCCCTATGGGCCAGAATGGTAGGAGCCGGGACCCAAGTCTCCACCTCCCCTCCTGGCCCTCAGCTCCTCCACTGTGACCTGGAGCCGAGCCTCTGGGAGAAAATCCCTTCCTGCACTGGATAAACTGACTATGGTGACTCAGCGGCAACAATGCCTGTGGCCAGAGGTGCCCCCTCGGACACTGTGGGTGGGTTTCATATTGGATCAAGGACAGGAAGGGAGGCTGGGTAGAGGCACAGGGTGAGATTTGGTGAGAGGCATTAGAGAGTAAGGAGGTCTAAGTTTTCATTTCAGCTGCAGTGTGAGCCAAGCTACTTGGCCTCTTTTGGCCTGTTTCCTCTCCAGGTAAGGAGGCTGAGTTCTTGGAGATATAGCTACGGAGCATGAACTGTAGGCGGCCGGCCCTGGGAAGGAATGGTGGACAGATAACCAGGAAGAGAAGCCTGCGCCTGGGCTAGGGCAGTGGCTTCACCCAGAGGGGAGATAAGAGATTCAGATGTTTAGGAGGCAAAACTGATAGCACTTGATGGGACTGCTTTGGATGAAGGCGCCAGAGCCTCCCTCAGCTGTCCTTTTTCTGTAACCACAAACCACCAAGTCCCCCTTGGTTTCCCATCTGACAAATCCATCTTTTAAGAAAGCTCAGGGGGCTGGGTTCAGTGGCTCATACCTGTAATCCAAGGACTTTGGGAGGCTGAAGCAAGCAGATCGCTTGAGCCCAAGAGTTCAAGACTAGCTTGGGCAACATGGTGAAACACCGCCTCCACACACACACACACACAAATACAAAAATTAGCTGGGAGTGATGGTGGGCACCTGTAGTCCCAGCTACTCAGGAGGGTGAGGTGGGAGGATCACTTGAGCCCAGGAGGTGGAGGTTGCAGTGAGCCGAGATTGCGCCACTGCAGTCCAGCTGGGTGAGAGTGAGACTGTCTCAGAAACAACAACAAACAACTCGGGCCTTGTTTACTCTGATGGGCAGAACGTGGGGCTTGGTGCGTGGGCTGTGGAGTCAGACCAAGTGCCAAATGTGAGTTCTAACTCTGCCCCTCACCAGCTCTGTACCCTCGGCCAACGTACTTACCCTCCTCAGCTTCCCCATCTAAGATGGTGCTAACAACAGGGCTCACCTCACCTGTGCTGTGAGGACCGAATGCCTTAACTAACATGAGCAGCAGGCGCCAGCCACACACTAGGCACTCGATAGATGTCAGCTTCATTGAGCAGATGGCTCAATGGATTTCAACTCTGAATGGCCTCACTGTGCTCCCACATCACACACTTAGGGTAGGTGCTGAAGTTGTCCCTTATAGCTCCCAGCAGCTGTGAGACCCTTAGGGCAGACCCCTATCAGATCAGCTGCGAGATGCACCATAGGTTTTTCTTGACTGCTGAGAACAAGTTCAGCATCAACTTGGGGAGAAGCCCAAGGGACTCACTGGCCCGGACAGTCCTCTGTGCCTCCCTCCCCAAGAACCACTCAGTCTAGTCACCTAAGACTTTTTTTTGGGGGGGGAAACTTTTTTTTTTTAATAGTTATTGAGTGTTCTACAGCTTACAGTAAATATCATAGTTACAAATTCTTGGCTTCAGTCTTTCAGAGTGATCACTGTCTGATCTTCAAAACAAAACAAAAACCCAAAAGAATCCAAAACAACAAAACAAAACCAGATTTACACTTCATACACACAAGTGAGGCCATGGGGCTTTCCAATCTTTACACTCTGGACTGTGTTTTGAAAACACCTATAAATTCTTTGATCAAACTACTTGGAAGACACCGGTCAAAGGTTTATTATTATTATTATTGTTATTTTAAATGTTTTTATTTATTTTTAAAATGTGAGTTCCAATAAAATTTAAAAATTAGATTCCAACCTGTAGATTAAAATGAATTAAAAAATACAAAATCATATACAACGCTGTCTTCACAGGGATGTTACATGCCATGAGGACAGGTTTCTCTGTCATGTGGTATGAAACAGGGAAGGAGATGCCTTGAAGTCAGGATGGGGACAGGCCCTTGGGCCTTTCAAGATTATTACAGACAACTCCAAGATGCCAGAGGCCTGGCCTTACCTCCCCCTGGGTAAGGAGGAGCTTGAGTCACGGCATAGATCCAGACTATCTGGCTGACCCGAGGAGGTGGTCTCTGGGACAGTCCCTCCTCTTTCCCTGACTCTTAGGCCTGAGGAGAAAGGCTGGGGCCTGGAGATGGCTGGTCTTGCTGGGGTCAGGCCCAAAGTGGATTTCACCCATTTGAGTCCTGTGGGCTGGTACTTATCTGCAAAGCTGTTACATCTGTTCTCCTCAGGAAGGAAAATCCTCCCACTATCAGTGGCTGGAATGGGGTAGAGGACCTTACTATCACAGCAAGAATATCCAGGGACTCTCCATGTGGCCACAGGGAAGAAAGTGTTGTCTTGTCCCTTTCTAGCTTTGTGGCAGCCAGTCCCAATTCCTGTGTGCCTCGGTTGGCCTTTGGGTTGGACTTAACAGCATGCACCACAGCATATATCCACTGGAGAAACTGAGGGACTGGGACCCAAGTCTGGGCCCTGGAACCACAGAATGCCTAATTTCAGAAACAAGTTTTCTAGGAGAGGGGCAGATGGACACGTAAAGGACAGACCCTGCAGCCCACCTGGCACGCCTGCCTGCGCTCGGAGGCTCTGGTGTGGAATCCCATCAGTGAGTGTGGCGTGTTTCTTCAGCTCTGCGGGTGGGTCCACTGGCCCACTCTGCTACTGTCCCTCTCCGGATTCCAAACCTGGCAAGCAGCAGAGGCTGCACAGCCAGTAGTGATGTGGGAGAATACAGGATAGAAAAGCAGACTTCCACGTATTTTCACTTAACTGCAGCTGAGGAGGGATTCTGATACAGATGGTGATATAGAAGAGAAAGTTCACTCTGGGCACAGAACAAAGCTGAGGAATTTGATATGGAAGCTTAGCCAGTGCCTCACTGGAATCCTGGATGAGTCCTATCTGTATGAGGAGCCAAAACTTGGTGACCAGGGGGCCTGTCCTTTTATACTTCATGTGATTCCTTTCTGAAGGCCATCAGAACCAAGTAAGCCCGCCAAAGAAGGACCCCCAGATCTCTGGGAACGGGGTACCTCAAATTTGGAACAATCTGGGTGGCCAGGGGTAAGGATGCTCAGAGTCTGGTTCTGGTCCTCACCCATGGGAAAAGCAAGCCCAGAGACTTCAGTCTGTATGCTTTTGGCCAAGGCTACACCACCAGATCCTGGTGGTGTACCAACTCACTGGATCTGGACAGTGGGCAGGCTCAGGGGATAGGAAGCCAGGTGTGCATGCTTACCAAGGACATGGGTCTCCCAATAGAAAGATGCCTCGTGCTGTCCTCGAACATGTCTTCAGTCCTGGGCATTGTGACCCCAAAGTGTTTTGTCCAAGTGAGGGCTTTAGTTGGAAAATCTCATCCTCCTTGTGCTGCCAGCTAGATGTGTCTCTGGGTCCCTCCCCAGGGCTCATTACAGGTCCTGGCCCAAAGCAGTTCATACAAATATGCTCAGCTCAGAGGACTGGGCTTCCCAGCTCTCTATAAAGTACAGTGAGCCCCTCCCTTCATGCTTGCCAAGAGGCCCAGCAGGTGGCAGCAGAAAGAGCAGAGGATTTGAAGAATCACTTACAAGCTGTGTGACCTTTTAGCAAGTGTCAAGCCTCCTGAGCCTTAGTTTTTTTTGCCTATAAAATGGAGGACTTTCGCAACCAATGTCAAAGTACTTTGCATACCAAAAAGCTCTGGACAGGTGTGTGTGTCCCTGCTAGATATTCAGGAAAGGGGATATACATTTTAGAGTCATTACCAGGTAAGAAAGAACAGCAACTCCTATCTCATGAGGAAGAAATTAAATATGCATTTTTTTCAAAACACGGCAAACCATTATGTTTCAGGCTTTCACTATTTGCAGGCAATCCAGCTCCCAGACTCAAACTTCCTAGGCCCCAGGCCAGTGAGGAGGGGAGGTCAGGTAGAAGAAGTAGAGGAATTCAAAAGGGTTGGCTGGTGACTGGAACCATCTGGACCCCTGATCCTGGCCACAGGTGTTACACCTGGGGAGAGGCAGTGGCGTGAGGAGGAGGGAGGGGTTTGCATTCTGGGGCCAGTACTGTAGCTTATTGTTGGCGGCCACATCCCTTGTCCTCTCTTGCTTGCCTGCCGTCAATGAGAGGGCCCTTCCAGCTCTGACTTTTTATCTAGCTTGACCACTGCGCCATCTAGAATCTTTGGAGGATACCTATGGTACTTCCCACTAGATCTCTGTGTCCTTACCAGTAATTGTGCCCTTCCTACCAGAGGCACATGACTGCCCCCGCTCTCCTGGGCTCAGTCCTTTTGCAGTGACTCCCCAAGCTTGGCCAGGCTTGTGGATCTCCATCATAGCAAGAGGCTGAAGCCGGCTGAACTGGGGCTCATACTGAAAAAGGGGTGCTGGACCTGGGCTCCTCCAAACCACAGCCTTTCAGTGCCCTATTTTCACCTTGGGGCCTCCCTTTGCTCTTGAACTACATAGTAGGGGCTAAGATAGGGCACAGAGCACAAATGCTTCAGTATGTGAACCTGTGTGGGGATCAGATGGAGGGGAACGAGACAGCAGACAGCCTGGGATTCAAGTGGCTCTGTCACTTATTAGCAAGTCACTTGACTTTTCCAAGCCTTGATTTCCTTATGGATCAAATAGGAGAAATAACCTCTGTTTCATCGGGTTAAACCAGATAATTTATGTTCAACTGCTCTGTGAACTCTGAGGTCCAGCTGTTAGTTTTACTTACTGGTGTAGAAAGAACAAAAGTTACAAGGTCATTCCTGGTCTCCTCTTCTTCCTTTCTCCTCTCTGTGGTTCCACCCCAGCCCACATGGAGGCAGCAGGGTTCTGGGAAGCCTGGCAGATACCAGCATGCTGTTCACTGTGGGCCTGTTCCCTTCCATAACCTGTTTCCTCATTTGTCAATTGACTGTAATAATTGTGACCCCATCCCTCTCAGGGCGAGTACATGAAAGGCTGTGAAGTGCTTTGAACTCTGATGCACCTGACAAATCCAAATGTTTCTATTATTATCATCATCATCATCATTATTTTGGCATTTTTCAAACACGTATGACATAATCCAGAACAACCTTTACCCACCCTTTACAAAAGCAAAGAGGGTGGGAGGAGGTATTTGCAAAAAGTGAATTAACACTGGAAAACTTTCTGTTGTTTTAAAGTGAAACCTCGTCAGCACCCCAGAACAGACAATTTAGAAAAGCTGAATTTTTTTTTACTGGTCCTAAAGTTCCTTGGAAGCCCAGGAAGGTGGGCCCCCAAGCTCCTGGCTCTAGACCAAGGATGCTGATGGGCTTTACCCTCCTGGGAATGGCTAGACAGCTTTTGAGCTCCTTCCAACCCAAAGGTTTCCTGATTTTTCCTTCCCTTAAGGAGACATGGCAGGTAGGGGTAAGGGTATGTCCAAGTTTGCGTGAATTTAAAATGAAAGCAGTTTTTTAAAGTCCCAAATGTTGTCAATGATCCCATTTTGTACTGTAAAATGTTCGTGCCCCACCCCCAGAGGAGCTGCTGGCCCAGCCAAGCGCTGGGTGCCAGAGGCTGCTGCTGGGCAATCCAGGCTCCTGGCTGAGACTAGCAGGGACCTCCTGGTCCCAGGGGTCCCTCTTCTCCCAGGTGAGCCTGTCTCCTGGGCCTCATCCTCGTCCTCCTCTCCTGATGACTCCCACTCTCTTCCTCCTCTTCCTCTCCTCTCGGGATGAGGGGCTACTGTCCTAAAAGCATGGCCTCTCCTTTTCAGCCAGCCCACCTGCTCCTTCTCCTGGAGGTGGAGTCAGGTACAGGATGAAAGTTCCAGATGTCTTCACAGAATTTCCAAATGCTATTTCTTCATTTGCCATTTCTGTTCCTGCCATCTGCCCCCATGTAGCTTCTGGCCAGTCTTCAACCCCCACCTTTGGAGTCCATGGAGGAAAAGGGCAGAAACAGGAGCCCAGAGACCGTTCCAGACTCACCAGGTATGGGCGCTGCCGACTTAATTTTTACAAAACCAAGCCAATCTGTCCCTAGGTACATTTTTGTAGGCAAGGTGCCCACTAGGTAGGAAGGCTGCATTTAATGCTAATTTACTGTAAGGTCCAGGGCAGTCCTTTCCTCTTCTCTGGGCCTCAGTTTCCTCATCTGCCAAATAGGGGAATGGATGAGATGATTGCTAAGGTCCCTTCAGTTCCATGAGTCTATGAAATGTTTATTGCTATTGCTTTTCCTTCACTATCCTGACCTTCAGAACTGCCAGCACCCACCTGGAATATGGTTCCTTCACTTGGGCCATGAATGGCACAGGTAACCAAGGGCTTGGCCTGCCTGCAAGCTCTACAGTCAGACAGGTGAGTCCTGGCACTAGGAAGGGCAAAAGGAAAGGGAGAGAAATGCCCTAGGTTCCCACTCCAGTCAGGAGGAAGCTCCTTATCAGAGTGGGTCCATGACAGCTCAGAGGCTGAAGTCCGGATGACACAGGGCATCTGGCCTTCCAAGGCCTCGGGATGCGGGGATCCCACCACCCTGCAGCCGCTTGGCAGGTCTAAGGTCAAAATCACCTTTTGAGGAAGTGCCAGGTCAGTTAACATCACTGTGCAAATCAGAAGGTCCAGGGCCAGATGCTTTGACCAGAGACCTTTCAAACCAAAGCCATGAGGCAAACACTGCTCCCTTCTCCCCTCTCCCCTCTCCTTCCCCACAATGCCCTCCCTCCCCCCACCCTCCCCCAAATTCTAAAGACTTTTTCCCCCAGGTTCTTGGCCTGGGGTATTAAGGGGCTAATAACATTCCTACATACTCAGGTGGTTTTGTTCTTGGTCTGTTGCAATGGTTCTCAGGAGACATTTCATTTGTGTCCAGGACATGGGAATGTCCTGAACTAATCTTGCTTAAGAAAAACAACCAGAACACTCCCCCAGAGATGTAGCCTGCTCAACAGCTCTGAGTTCCTACCCTGGACCACATCTGTTTATGCTCTTCAAATGGAATCCAGCCTTCGGATGAACCATTGCAATAAACCCTACTCTCTGCTTGCCTCTAGACTGGGATCCCCAGGGACAGGACACTTAGGGAAGAGCAGAGAGGACATGGCCTGGTCAGGTAGGAGGAAGTGGGTAGAGCTGGAAGGGCAGCGGCTAAGAGGGGGGCAGTCGGGGAGAGGCAGGAGATTAGAAAAAGCAGCTTTTACAAAAACCAAAAATAAAAATCAAAACCATTAAAGATGCATAAAGTGACCCTTGCACTTCCGTTGTCTCTTCTTGCAAATAGAGGTGGTGCTGCTAGGGAACTGCTCCAGCACCGGTGTAAGACTTGAGTAGTTGCATACAATGTGTGACTCCAGATCTGTGGAGGGAAAGGGGAAAGAAACAGTGTCAGTGATATTCCAGAGGCCTCCAAACAGTGTCAGTGATATTCCAGAGGCCTCCAAACAGTGTCAGTGATATTCCAGGTTTCCTCAAGGAAACCTCTGGACCCCTTCCCCCTCAACTCGGGAGCCCTCAATGGAGCCTCTGTGCCTTCCTAGTGAAGCTGCCCGCTTCCTGCCTGTGGAAGCTGTTGTACTCTGGTGCCAAGAGCCCTGGAGGAGATGGGGGAGGCCAGATGATGTGGTGGGCCAGAGGATTTCAAAGTGACATTCCTGGAGCACTATGGTTCACTTTCACTGCCTCAGGAGCTGCTGAGGGGACCAAGGAAGCCAGTGGCCTGAGTCAGCCCAAAGCCTCCAAACAGCTCCAATCAAAGCTCTAACATGTGATCTAGGTAAGAGTTCATTTGAAGAATGGGGCCCAAAGTTAAAAGAAATCTGAAGACCATAAGGTAAATGGCACGGAATTCAGTACTAGAGAACTGAAGTTTAAGCCCTAGCTTAATTTTTACTGGCTAAGTAATACTGAACTACATATTTATCTGTAAAATGGAGCTAATGATCCTTATTTCACAGAGCAACTATAAGGATTATGAGATAACATAAACAAAGGGATAGCTATTATTATTTCTGTTCTTATTTAGATTTCAACAAGCAGTCAACAGAAGTGATAGCTATTATTAAGAGTGATATTATGGACCTTGGAGCAGGAAAGCAACTGATAACTTGACAGCTGTTACCTGCTCCAGCTGACACCTGTGCACCAGACCCAAATCAGGGACTTTGAGGCAGTTCCTGTATGCATCCCCCTCCCACTTCTCACCCTGGCCACACTCACTTGGATGGGCTGCAGGCTTTACCAGTGTGGGGGCACGTAGCTGTACGCAGGGGTTCCTTGGGCCCTATATGTTGGCATGGAGACGGGGTGTGCCCCAATCGCCGTGTGCTGGGGTGTAGTCAGCAGGGTACCTGAGCATCCAGAGAGAAAAAAGCAACCTGACGAGGCTGTACCAGACACAGGAATGAAGAGGATGAAGCTACATGGCTGCTCCCTCTGCCCAAATCCCCCATATCTCCCTCGCCTTCCTGATGAACTGCTGTCCACCCTTCTCCACCTTGCCAGACTTCACCTCCTTAGGAGAATCTTTTCTGATGCTTAAGGACAGAATCAATCACTATTCTAAGTCCTCCTTTTCCCTTTTTCTTTGAGATGGAGTCTCGCTCTGTTGTCCAGGCTGGAGTGCAATGGTTCGATCTCAGCTCACTGCAGCCTCTGCCTCCTGAATTCAAGCGATTCTCCTGCCTCAGCCTCCTGAGCAGCTGGATTACAGGTGCCCGTCACCACACCCAGCTAATTTTTTTTATTTTTAGTGGAGATGGGGTTTCGCTATGTTGGCCAGGCTGGTCTCAAACTCCTGACCTCAAGTGATCCGCCCACCTCGGCCTCCCAAAATGCTGGGATTATAGGTGTAAGCCACCACGCCCAGCCTTCCTTTTACTTTTCTTTGTATGCTTCTCTTACTGCACAATCATACTGAGTGGTAATTGCGATGTGTGTGGTTGTATTTCCCACACTAACCTAGGTGTTCCGTAAGGACAGTGTTCTGATCTGATCTGCTGATATTGGGTTCCCAGGACCTGAACAAGGCTGACATTGAGTCAGTTTGCCAACAGTTTGCAAACTTGATCTGGGGAGTAAGAGGCCTTAACCATACCCTTACGTTAGGGGCAGAATAAAATCCAAATGCTCACTCTACCCCTTATACTTTCTTACCTCAGATGGTATCCTAGCTGGTTCTTTAAAAGTCGGGTCTCTAGGCTAGGCATAATGGCTTACATCTGTTACTCCAGTACTTTGGGAGTCTGAGGTGGGTGGATCCCTTGAGCCCAAGAGTTCAAGACTAACCTGTGTAACATGGTGAAACCCTGCCTCCACAAAAAAATACAAAAATTAGCCGGGTGTGGTGGCGCATGCCTGTGGTCCCAGCTACTTGGGAGGCTGAGGTGGGAAGATCACTTGAGCCCAAGCAGATCAAGACTGCAGTAGGCCTGGCCGGGCGCGGTGGCTCAAGCCTGTAATCCCAGCACTTTGGGAGGCCGAGACGGGCGGATCACGAGGTCAGGAGATCGAGACCATCCTGGCTAATACGGCGAAACCCCGTCTCTACTAAAAAATACAAAAAACTAGCCGGGCGACGAGGCGGGCGCCTGTAGTCCCAGCTACTCGGGAGGCTGAGACAGGAGAATGGCGTGAACGCGGGAGGCGGAGCTTGCAGTGAGCTGAGAGCCGGCCACTGCACTCCAGCCTGGGCGGCAGAGCAATACTCCGTCTCAAAAAAAAAAAAAAAAAAAAGACTGCAGTAGGCCAAGATCGTGCCACTGCACTCCAGCCTGGGTGACAAAGCAAGACCCTGTCTCCAAAAAAAAAAAAGGGGGGGGAGTCCTTGGGGACTTCTGCTTCTCTCATCCCTCATAATTATTATAATTACTGCAGAGATTCTTAAGCTCCTGCCTAATAAAGAACATTGCCCCTGTGTCCTCTTTTTGGTGCCCCTGCTGTTATTGGAGTGCTAGCATCATCTCTCTCCCCTAAAGTACACTGACAACCTCCTTACTGAGCTACTTGCTTCCAAATCACCCCTTCTAATCCTGTCTCCACTCTGCAGCCAGAGAATGTTTAAACCTAACCGCATCCCTGCCCTGCTTGACCCACTTTGTGCGCAACAGAGGTACCAAAAGGTGTTCAAGACTTTCCACCATCTTATCCTTGCCAGCGATCCAGCCACCTTCCAACTCCAAGTCCCTATTTCCTAAGGGCCTTGGCTCCATTCCTCCATTCTGTGAACATGCCATATTCATGTTCTTTCTGCACTGCCCTTCCCTCTTTCACTTCTCTAGTTAGCCTGTGTTCACCCTTTAAGGCCTAGCTCAATATGCCCTTCTTGGTGAAATCTTCCTCATCCCCACAGACAGATTTAGAGGCTCCTTCCTCTGGGTTCACAAGCCCCCTGGTGCAGGATCTCTTGTGCTACGCTGCAGTCTATTTATGACTGTTCTCCGCTCCGTTTTGAGTTCATAGAGGAAAGGGATGGACACTGATGCAGAAGCTGCCCTCACCTGCTGACATTGCCATGGTGGTGCCTGCCACCATGCCCATGGCCACGCCGTTGGTCCTGGGGGCGGCAACAGGTGCCGGGTAGATAGCAGAAGGGATGCTGTTGGGCTGGACGACCGTGGTGTGGTGGATGACATGAGGCTGGGCAGCATACACCGGCTGTGTGTAGTAGGCTCCCTGGGGGAAAGAGGCTGAGGTCACATAGGCATTTGGAGAGGTAGGTGGGATATGGAGAGAGCAGCACTGGCTGAAGGACACAAGGTCCGGACCCCAGCTGGGGTTCTGCTTGTCTTACTTTGTGACTGTGGTCAGTGCAGTGCTGGGCTCAGCTTCTGGTCTGAAAAATAAAGCTCTAATCCTGTCCTGCCTTGCTCCTAAGGCTGCTCTGATGATCTAACGGGGTAAGAGCTCTATTCCCTTAACCTTGGTTTTAGCATTTTAAAATGTTTTATCTTACTGCAATGAACTTTTATAAGCTGCCTAAAATTTAAAGTTAGGAATAACAGTCAATCAGTTACCAAGCATGTGAACAGGGTTGGTAAACTCCAGAACACATATACGGAAGGATAGTTAGTAGTAGTATCATACTGGTACAAGTGCACGTTGTAAAAAAAAGTACATGTTGAAAAAAAAATGGCGGCCGGGCACGGTGGCTCATGTCTGTAATCCCAGCACTTTGGAGGCCAAGGCAGGCAGATCACTTGAGGTCAGGAGTTCGAGACCAGCCTGATCAGCATGGTGAAACCCCATCTCTACTAAAAATACAAAAAAATGAGCCAGGCATGGTGGTGCATGCCTGTGGTCCCAGCTACCTGGGAGGCTGAGGCAGGAGAATGGCTTGAACCCGGGAGGTGGAGGTTGCAGTGAGCTGAGATTACACCACTGCACTCCAGCCTGGGTAACAGAGCAAGACTCCATCTCAGAAAAAAAAAAAAAAGGCATGCATGGATAGCATTTCCCAGGATGTCTCTTATTAGCTATTTCCCTTTAGGTAGAAAGGCAAGGATGAAGGCAGTGGTCTGAGGTGACTCCCAATGCCTGAATCACATGGCTGCTTCCTGCTACCACAATCCACAGGCCCACTGACTTCTAGGGGAAGTAAACAGGAGCTCCTGATATCATCTTAATTCAGAAATCTTCAAATGTTTCTATTAAATGGGATAAATTGATCTCAAGCCTCGTTTTATTTTTTTAAGTTTTGTCTTCTACTCTAAAATACAGCTGTTTTTTAAACTAAAAAAGTATTCTCCTCACCACTTATACTTCCTATAGAGTTGTCACTCCAGAAGAATGTGTCATGGGTGTGCCAGAGCCCCATATGGTCCCCTGTCTCATACCAGTCCTGGAATGCATACATCCTTTAGCTGAAGGAGCCCAGAAAGGCCCATCAGGCACAGAAAGAGTAACTTGCCTAAGGTCACAGAGGTCTGGTGGCAGAGCCTGTGTACTTTCATCCTCCCCACTCAGCTCACAGACTGAGGAAGGGTAGATGTGGGGGTTAGAGAGAAAAGACCAAGACGTTGGGGTCTCATCTTGACCAACCAATAGCTCATGGTGTAACCTTGGACAAGTCATTCCCTTCTTTGGGTCTCAGTTTCCCCACTTGTTTAACAAAGGAATTGAGCTAGAAAATCTCTGAGGGCCTTTGTCCTCTGACATTCTGGGCTCTGTTAATCTAAATGACTTCATGCCTCACCCCTCTAGGGGCTGTGGAGTGAGGGAGTAAGCAGACTGCAGGGATATCGCTTCCATGATACAACAAGAACAGCTAGCCGAGCCACTAACCGTCCTCTCCTTCCCTCACTTCCTCACCCTACCCCACCACACTGCGCCCAGGCTGGAGGCTCCTCTACCTGCAGAAGAAGTGGCTTTGACATGTACCTACCTGGGCATACAGATTCTGCTGGGGGTAGGCACTTCTGATTGGATACATGGCCGTCTGATAGGGGTTGGGTGATGGGGAGTAGGGGGGTGGAGCAGTATTACTCTGGGTCGGTGGGACCTTGTATGGTGTCCCCGCAGTATATCCTGTACCAAGGCAATAAGAGAGACTTCCAGTTAGTTGGCAAAAAAGCACTGCTAGAAGGCAGCAGGTCCCAGTCGCGACTCCCCAGTCAAAGATGGGCTGAATCCAGGCAGGAAGGACAGATGAGAACAAACAGAGAATAGGGCTCCACCCAGAAAGCCTGGCCCCAGAGGCAGCTCCCTCAGTCCTGGTGCACAGGGCTGCATGGATGATTCTGGGCATCTTTTCTTTCTCTGGGTCTCAGGGCTCTCATCTATAAAATAAGAGGCTAGAACCAGATGGTCCCTTTTAAAGCTCTGACAGCCTGGGATTTGGAGCTGCCTTGTGAAACAGGCAGGTGCCCAGAGATGGAAGCCCTCAACTCACTTGCTCTTTATTGCTACTCTCTGTCTACTTGCTTTTCTGTCTTCTCACACAGCATCCAGGGTATCCTTTTGCTACTGTTTCTTTCTCTCTTTTGCTCTGTTTCTTTTTCTCCTTATCTCTCTCTCTTCTTGGACTTCCCTCCATCATGTTCCCCTGCCTCCCCACCAGGTTTGACGGTGAAAACTCCATACAAAACACCATTCGGAGACCCTCATCTTCTGGGATGCTGACCATACAAAACACCATTCAGAGACTGTCATCTTCTAGGATGCTGAAGAACTGCTCTGCAGAGTTGGCTTCTCCTTCTCTCCTGGGCTCTAGGGGAAGGCCACCTCTGCCTGAAAAGACCTGAAGTCAGGGATCACAACAATTCACATCAACCTGGAACGTGGGCCATGTCTGTCCCTCAGCAGGATGGACAAAAGCTGGGGCTAAGAATGGGACTGAGAAGTCAGGCCCCAAGAAGCTCTCAATTGCCCAGGTAAATAAACTGTGCTGCCTTTGAATCCTCTGGAAAAGAGTGACAGACTCTTTGTTCACAGAAAAAAACTTGAAACATGAGTCCTCCGTCTCAAAAAACAAATAATAATAAATTAAAAAGAAACATGGGTCATTCAGGAACAAGACTGTCTCCTTTTAGAATCACAAAATGGAATCATTCTATGGAACCCAAGTGATCGTCAAGTGACCCCAATCCTTGCACTTTACATAAGGGATCCTGGGCTCAGAAAAGGCAAGTGTTTTTAATAACTTCTCCTAAAAACTCTAAACTCTTCTAAGTTGAAGGGGCAGTGCCAGGGGACCCTGGCTTTGCAGCCCTGCTGGGGAGTTGCTGAGGTGACTTCTTTCCTGTGGGTCCATCTTGGGTAGGTCTAGCAGACCTCACTGAACCTCTCTGGGCTTCAGCTCTTTCACCTATAAGATGCTCACCAAGGACCCTTTCAGCTCCGAGGTGCTGTTGCTATTATACAATAAGGGATTGGGGCAGAGTGGAGGGAGTGCTTTATTGGAAGAGAAGATATCTAGTTTTCAGTCCTGGCTTTCCCCCTAATTTTTGGTGACAACTGTCAAGTCTTTGGGCCTTAGTTTCTTATTTTGTAAAATCAGGTGGCTAAGAATGAAGATTTCTTCCTAAACAAAAATTCCATGGTTCTAAAGATCCTGTGTCTCTTCTACCTTAACCCCAAGTAAAAGCAAACTACCACGTGGTCACAAATCTCTCTTAGTCCACATCGCACCTCTTTGGCTTGGCACCTCCCTGCCCCTGATGACCCAGGAGGATAGGAGAGCTGCTGCACAGCTGCCACAAAAGTCAGACTATTCCCTGGATTCATGACATTTATTTTTTCACCTGCAGATCCATAGTTTTTTTTCCATAGTTTTGTGGTCAAATATGCTTGGGAAATAAGTAGCAATGACGACAGAGTGGAAAGGACATATGAAAGAGAGGAAAGCATGTTAAAGAGAAGTAGAAACTAACTGGAAGTGGGACTATGAGCTGAGTGAGAAGTCTAGAGCAGATTCCTCAAAGTTTCTAGATTATGGAGCTAATCATGAAATGTGGTCATAGGAGGAGAAGCAGATTCTGTGAGGGAGACAGGAATCCAGCTTTGCAGATGTCTAGAATGAACCATCTGGTGTGTACGGAGACACAATTTACTTATCTGTAAACAAAGGGGTTTATAGATAAACCAGAGATAGACATTTCCCAAATGTGGACAACAGACTATAGATTCCAAGGGATCTTAATAGTTGTTTTTGCCAAAGAAAAGGAAAGAAAAGAGTTCTGTAGTCCCATATGTTTGTGAAGTCACAATGTAAAATAGAGATAAACAATTACGATTTTGTTTTTATTCCACGACCCTGAGAAGTTTTTAAAACAATAGGGTGGGCTGGACGTGATGGCTGTCACCTATAATCCCATCACTTTGGGAGGCCAAGGCGGGAGAAGCACTTGAGACCAGGACTTCAACGCCAGCCTGGGTAACATAGACAGACTACATCTCTAAAAAGAAAAGAAAAAAATGTAGCCAGGCATGGTGGCTGGTGTAGTGCCCAGCTACTTGGGAGGCTGAGGCGTGAGGATGGCTTGAGCCCAGGAGTCTAAGGCTGTTGTGAACCATGATCACACCACTGTACTTCAGCCTGGGTGACTGCAGGACCCTGTCTCTTAAAGAAGGTGGGGAGGTGAACTGTGAATCTCTAAGATGGGAGTATGTACAAGACTGTGTTTTCCAAATTAATTTTACTACAGAATCTTTTATTCATACTATAAACATTTACAACAATTAAATTTCAGCCATGTTTTTTGTAATTGAAGCTAGTTTTGGTAAACAAAGTTTTACTGTAACACATCCACATCTATTCATTTACATATTGACTAAGGCTACTTTCCTGCTACAATGGTAGTTACTAATAGAGAGCATATGGCCTTTGAAAAGCCTTTACAGGAATGTTTGCTGACCCCTGATTTAAAGAAATATATCAAGGTGTAGAGAATCCTAGCAGAGCTGAAAGCATCCATTTTCTATGCAGGAGAGTAGGACACCCCTGAATCAGAAGACGCCTATTTCTGAAAGCTCTGTAGCACAGAACCGTGGTTATGAGCAGTCTGGAGACAGACTGACTGCCTGGGTCCAAACCCCCAGCTCTGCGACTTAATAGCTCTAGGATACATCAGTCTCCTTGTGTATGATATGGGAACAGTAATGGTACCTACTTCATAGGGTTCCTGTGATAAATGCATTAATTGTTAAGTAAAAAGCACTTAGAACAGTACCTGACATATTAGAAGCACTTTATAAAGATCAGTTATTATTATTTTCTTTCTCACTTTACAGAAAGACAGTAAGCTTCTGTCCTAAGGGTATGTATGCAGGCAGAGCCTGGTCTGAGAGACTAAAGCTAAACTATGACTACTATGGTCTGTCCCAACTTGAAACACAGACTCCAGGATTCTAAGATTCTAAAATGTTATGGCTTAAAATGCTATGATTTTATGATTCTTTATAGTTAACAGGCCAACGATGCTGATGACTTTCCTTTATGCTCCTGGAGAATGTGCTCTGGAATTTTTCTCTTCCCTGGGGAAGCTGGATTACCCACTCTATGCCACAAGGACAGCCATATTACAAAGTGGTGAGACCATCCCTCTGAGGAAAATCAAAAAGCTCCAAGAGACTGCAGCAGAATTTGGTTCCCACATCTAAGAATAACCTTGTCTGAGAATGTTTCCCTTTCTTTATGTTATGAAATGAGACACACACATACTCAGAATACAAATCAGTAGCCAAAACACCCTTGGCAGTCAAAGAGATGATGCTGCAGAAGAAGGCCTTGCTTGTTTGTCCAGACAGTCTGAGATGGGAGAAGCAGAACTGCAGAGCTAGAAGACTCGGAGATCATTAAGACCAACATAAACATTTCACAGATGAGATAATGAGTAGTTGCTGAAAGAGAGAGCTGCTTGTGGGGATCTAAGACTCAGAGCTACCTCCTCTAACCACAGTGGTTCTCAAGGTTACCGTTTGTCAGGAGGATCTTCATGAGGCTGCAGAAACTGCTTGGGGGCCCTCATCCTAGGTTCTGTCAGTAAGTCAGGTCAATTCCTCTCTCAGGGAATATCCTCATTTGGAATACACAGTATCAGAGAACATTTCTAGTGCTGACATTCTAAGTCACTGAGTATTTCAGAAGACTTTCATGAGGAAATCATTGCAGAGGACTTTCCATAATTTACTGGTGGTCCTGTCAATACTGTTGAGGAACACTAAAAATTCCCCTGGAGCTATAGCCTGAGTTTGGGTAACACAAAAATCAGGGTTTATTACTTTATGTATCTAAGTAAAAGAAGCTGTTGGGCTTGTTACAAAAAAGGCTCACAGATTTTGCCCAAATGAACTTAGACTCAGTTCACTCACTGGAGGCCTGGCTATCCTGAAAGAAATTCTAAGTTTGAAGGTCACAGAATTAAGACTTTGGAATGTTGTGCCTGAAGGACATTAGAGGTTTATATTCAACCTTCTCCCTTTCAGAGAAAGAACCTGGAGCCCAGAAGGACGGATTTTCCCCAAACTGTACAGCACATCAGTACAGAGCTGGGCCCAAAGTTCAGGGCTCACCATGCCCTAGGTAGAGCTCTTGCTGAGTTAAAGTCTCTGTAGTCCAATCTTGGGCATTTAATACACTGGCCTTTGTTGTCCCCATTTCACTAAAGGCAATATCATGAAAGAAAAAAGGAATTCAATCACTAGAAGTCCCAGCTCTGCCTTATAAAAGAGGCTTTGTTTGTGATGTCCTGTTCTTTCTCTTAGGTTCCTAACCATAATTTTAGAATCCATCAACTGGGGTAATAAGAAGAGTATGTACATTAACAAGATAAAACCTTTTCAGTCCTTTCTGCAATCCTTTCTCTCTGTCATAAATCTTTTCAGTTGTAGAAGCCCTGCCACCTTCAAAGGCATTGATCCTCACATTACGGATGCCTTTTAGACTAATCGGTTTATTGATCATCAGATTTATATGTCTGGACAAAATAAAGTTCTATGTCTGAATCTTGCTCTGACCCCAAGACTCCTTGTTGGTAGCCAAGTAAGACAGTGATGAATAAGTAGGAAACCTAATTACAAACAGGCTTGGCAAGTGTCAGTGAAATTGAACTGAATTTGTCAAAGTGCCCTGAATTTTCCGTGGTACTAGAAGCCACAAAATCTGAATGCTGGCAGGAATCTTTTTGAGTATGGGAGGGCCAGTCAACCCCAACAGCATTAAAAAATGGCACAGGTTTATACATTACTTGCTTAAAAGAGAGGTAGGACAGGCATGGTAGCTGGTGGACAGACAGCTTGAGCCCAGGAGTTTGAGATCCGCCTAGGCAATGTGGCAAAACCCCATCTCTACAAGAAATTAAAAAATTAGCTGGGCATGGTGTTGCATGCCTGTGGTCCCAGCTACATGGGAGGTTGCGGTAGGAGGATTGCTTGAGCCTAGGAGCTTGAGACTGCAGTGTGACGTGATTGTGACACTGGACTCCAGCCTGAGTGACAGAGCAAGACCTTGTCTCAAAAAAAAGGTGGGGGTGGGTACATTTTGGTCTTTCTCAGGGACTGTGATAGCCTGTCTGGGAGGGAACAGTGGGAGGTGGCTGCTGGACACTTAATGGGAATTAGGGAAGATTTCAACGTAGCAGAAGGCAAGGCCTTCTGTTACTCAGACTTTCCAACTGTGGAAAGGGTTGCCTCTGAAGGGAATGAGTACTCCATTTTTGGAGATGGTTTCTTGGCCAGCAACTGTTAAGGGCAGCTAGAGAGGAGGTCCCTGTTGGGGTGGAAGACACTCAGTGCACATCATCTTGCTGAGAGATAAGGAGTCTGATTGCAAGAAAGAACCTTGGAGATGATTTAGTTCAGTTCCCTCATTTTGCAGTTTGAAAAATCAAGGTCCAATGCATGGACATCAATTATCCAAGGTTACACAGAACCCAGTCTAGAATTCAATGCTTTGGGCTTCCACTCCAGGTTGCTTTCTGCTACACTACAGTAGGTGTGCCTATACACATCTATATCCAGACGTTTAGATGTAAGAGAGAATATGTTTATCCCTATTTTTATATACACACACACACACACACACACATATATATGTAATCTTACGTATGTTCATTCATTCTACCTGAGGTATCTGGAGAAACTCCTTATGGCTGACATACTCTTTTTTTTTTTTTTTTTTTGAGATGGAGTCTCGCTCTGTCGCCCAGGCTGGAGTACAGTGGCGCGATCTTGGCTCATTGCAAGCTCCATCTCCCTGGTTCACGCCATCCTCCTGCCTCAGCCTCCTGAGTAGCTGGGACTACAGGCGCCTGCCACCTCGCCCGACTAATTTTTTGTATTTTTAGTACAGACGGGGTTTCACCATGTTGGCCAGGATGGTCTCGATCTCCTGACCTCGTGATCTGCCCGCCTCGGTCTCCCAAAGTGCTGGTATTACAGGTGTGAGCCACCGCACCCAGCCTGATATACTACCTCTCTTAAAGATTAAAATCAATCTCATGAAAAAAGTCAGTAATAGAATCTTAACCTGGGTGATACTTTTTCCAGCTGTGCCGCTTACTACCTGGGTGGCGTTGGACCTATTACCTTTCTGAGCCTCGTCTTTCAAACTAGGATGAAAATCCACCTAAATAACTTAATAGGAGTGTAGTGTAGATTAAATGAGAGGGTGATTATTAAAGTACATTTTACAAAAGGTGAGTTATGTTGTATAAACATAAACTGACGTTGACATCTAGGGGCAATGAAAACTCAGGAGAAAATGACATTGGATGTTGATATGGTTTAGATGTTTGTTTCCTCCAAATGTCATGCTGAAATGTAACCTCCAGTGTTGGAAATGGGGCCCGCTGGGAGGTACTGGATCATAGGGGTGGATCCCTCATGATGGCTTAGCACCATCCCCTTGTTGATGAGTGAGCTCTGATTATTTAGAGTGTGGCACCTTCCCAGCCCCTTGCTCTCTCTCTCACCATGTATAATGCTGGCTTCCTCTTTTGCCTTCCGCCATGACTGTAAGCTTCCTGAGGCCCTCAGAAGCTAAGCAGAGGCTGGTACCATGCTTGCACAGTCTGCGGAACTGGAAGCCAATTAAACCTCTTTTCTTTATGAATTACCCAGCCTCAGGTATTTCTTTATAACAACACAAGAACAGACTAACACAGATGTTTTAAAGAAAAGAAAAGAAAAAAATACAATGAATTCTTCTAGTCTACTTACTTAGTAGATTAATAATTTGTGGAAACACACACTATCAGGCCTTGTCTGCAATATCCCTGTGAGGGCTTGTCCAGCCCTCACAACTTAAGAGGTAAGTTCTCACCACATCCAAAGTCAGTCATTCCTCTATTGAACAGCTCCGACAAGACACAAAGTTCTTCCTTATATGGAGTCAAAATGCCACTCAGTAATTTTTTTTTTTTTTTTTTTTGAGACGGAGTCTCATTCTGTCGCCCAGGCTGGAATGCAGTGGCACAATCTTGGCTCACTGCAAGCTCCACCACCTAGGTTCATGCCATTCTCCTGCCTCAGCCTCCCGAGTAGCTAGGACTACAGGCGCCCACCACCACGCCCGGCTAATTTTTTTTGTATTTTTAGTAGAGACAGGGTTTCACCATATTAGCCAGGATGGTCTCAATCTCCTGAACTCATGATCCCCCCGCCTCGGCCTCCCAAAGTGCTGGGATTACAGGTGTGAGCCACCACGCCTGGCCGCCACTCAGTAATTTCTAAACATTGGTCCTCATTTCCCCAGTGGTACCACTTTGTGTTAAAAATTAGACGTGAAGGTGACAACATCAGTTACCCTACTGAGCCTCAGGATGAATATGACGAGTCTGACTGGCTAGCTGGTTTCTGGCCTCCCTGAAGACTCCTCATACACATCTTGGTCCCACAGTGCAGCTTCCACTAGGGCAGTGTTTCTCATACAGAGGGCAATTTTGCCCTGTAAGGGACATTTAGCAATGTTTAGAAACATTTTTGGTTGTCACAATGAGGCTTTCCTACTGGCATGTAGGGTAGAGGCCAGAGATGCTGTTAAACATCCTATAATGCACAGGACAGCGCCTCCATAACAAAGAATGATTTGGTCTAGATGTCAATAGTGCTGAGACTAAGAAGCCCTGTGCTAGAGGGGGAGTCCTCTCTGTCCAAAGACCCACAGACCTTCAAAATGTGCCCTGTGTCCTTTCCCCCTAAAAAGCAGTAACAGTCCTTCCCCAAACAACTTGTTGGCCAGGTGAGTATTTCCTTCTCCCTCCCTCAGTGCTTTGTGTCTCCCCAAAGCTGAGTGCATGATCAAAGAGGATGACCTTTCTTGAATAAGGAGGGCCAATTTTTTGCCTGGGTAAAAGAACCTCTTAAAACAGTATCTATCTCATAAATGTCATTTTTAAAAGCTCCCTTTCCTTTCTTCCTAAGAAACAAATCAGTCCCAACCAAGGGGAACAAGGAAAGGAGACAGGCTGTATTTACTGAAAGCCGCAGAGGATGCTTGGTAAGTTCGGTTCTCGGTCCCGGTGTCCACTGGGAGGTGGAAGGTGCCTTCAGTGCCACAGGAAGACGAGTTCTGTGGCCAGGCCTGTTTCATCAGCAGAGTTGCTTAAGGGAAGACACAAGAATGTCATTAGGCAGAAATAAGAAGTGGCCACCACCAATCACAGACACAAAGCAAGGGTCTTGTGCTGGACAGAAACATACAACCCAAGGGGCCTGTTCAGACACACAGGATGGTTCAGCCTTTCTGAGATGGTTGAGTGGGTTAGGAGGAATGCTGAAGTATGTTTCCAAATGATTGAAATCAAAGAAATCTGAATTTATACTAAAAGAGTCAGGATTTTCTAGCTACTACTAAAACCACAAAGATGCCCATGAATGCCATCTCCTACTACCTGACACTGTGGCCTAAGGCTCTGATATATTCCTCAGTCACTTTCCCATTAATGTGTAGCAATGTGGGAGCCTTTGTGTGTTCACCAGATCAGTTGAACACTCTTGGTTGTCTGAAATACCATCTGGAGGTGTATTTATAAGCTGCTTTCAAAGACAGGCCCACAAATAATGACCGCATTACATGAACCCTGTTGGACTACCATCCCTTCTGAAGGGACTGAGCTGTGGCCATGGTAGCTTAAAAGGCACTGGGCACTGTGCTGCACTGAACCTAGTTAGCCAGTGGGGTACTCCTTGCTAATAACTCCTTCTCCTGTACATCCAGCTGAGGCCAGACATACTTCTTGCATACCCCTGAATATCTCCTACTCAGGTGTTACTGGGTGCCCCATGTGGGATATCTCCTCATAAATTAGAGGTGGTCTTTTGGGCCATGAAGAAAGCACATATGACATTTGGGGTAGGTATGAAATATAGATGAGGCCCAGTTTAAGATGTGCAGAGACTTCCCAGGCTGACTCAAAGCTCAGCTCGAGACATCTGAAGGATGATAGGTTTTAGAAGTGGGGAGTGACTCAAAAAACTTACCTTCATGGTATCCTGAGGGGGAAGGAGAAAAGAAACAGAGTTCTGAAGTGGGACTTGCCTAACTTTTCAGACATTTTCCTTGTTATAATTTCAAACACTAGAGGGGAAACATTCTTGACTCAAATTTCTGTTTATGGTAAAAAGAATAATTTTAGCAACATCTTTTCCACTCAAATAAAGTCTTGGGGGGGGGGTCATGGATACAGGGTGTTACATAGTATATTAGCAGAAGGTGGGGGCCGCATTGGCAATACTTAAAACATTTAAATAAGAGGTTAAGACAGGGTGTTATGAGAATAAAGTATGCCTATACACTCTCTAATTCCACCAGGACAAGGACGTTCTACCTCTAGAGAGATCTCGTAACCCTCTCTGCCCATTCAGGTAACAGGTAATACCTCTGGTTCCTTCTATCCCAGAAGTACTGGGGCCAGAGAAGGTCAAGGACTGTGCTGTTTTTGTTGAACCAAGACTAGAATTATGGCTATTGTAGGCTGACTCTGTGTTTGCATTAATGGCCTGCGATATATACAGCAGATGCTGAGAAATGAGAAGGAAATCATGGGCAGGAAAGTCACACTAAAAGGATAATTCTGTTAAGAGAAATGGAGACTCAGCAGAACTCCATATAGAGCCCAGGGCCTTTCCTGGGCATCAAGACATGGCTCTGCAGACAATGCAGGAGGAGAAGAGTCCATTTTAAACAATCATTTTGCGTTTCTTTTCTTTGGGGGGTGGGAAACAGGAAAGGGGTAAAGAATCCAATCAGTGTTAAAAAATCTTATCAACATGTCTCCAAATTTAGACTCTGCAACACATGTGGCTGGAAAGCAGTGGCCACCCAAAACAATTCTCTAAAAAGTAAAACATGTAGCTCTGAAAAGTCAGATAAAGCAAGCCCATGCCCTTAAGACCCCACAAGAACACCATCAGGGGGCAGGAGGCCTGAATTTGGCTGTAAGAATTTAGAGAATTTGGAGGTTCTATTCCATTCAAATTTTTTCCTCCAAGTTGTATATACTTTACCATAATTTTCATCATAAGCCAAAAGTCTGACATTAGCCTGAAGGACTGTGTGACCATTAAAGTTAGTAAGTCTAACTTAACTTACTCTTTACAAAAGAGTAAATCACTCTTTTATCCAAAGAGTGACTGAGGCCTACACTGCACTCAGCACTGAGGGGAGCGCCGCGGGTGGGAGGGAACACACCTGGGTCACAGTCACCGCACACAAGGTACTTATGGTCTAGCAACACAGCCACACGCCAACCAGGGAGTGAACAAGACAGCATGATACATAGTAAAATAATGTTCCAGGTTAACCAGGAAAGAAGCAAGTGCGACTGTGCCTTTGGTTACTACGTCTTTTCCAACTGATGACGTGAACTATACTATATATTTTTCTGAATAAAAATATTTTTATTTATTTTCTTCTGGTTTCATTATAAAGAAAATGAATTAGTGTTTTCTGTACGTCTCTGTATGTTTGAATCCTTATAATTTAAATAACTAGATAAATGTGAAAACACATCAAAAAACAAATACTAGCTGTCAACTTGACCTCCCCATTAGTTAGTTGTACCATGTGATCCAGCCCCTCTGTATATAATTCTAAAGTCACCTGTTCTATTGGTGGGAGCGATTCAGAGCTCAGTTGTGGGATGAAGACAATTCCAACTGAAGCTTTTAGAGGCATGGTCACAGAGGAGGCTGCTCAGAATGGCATGCCTGCCTTTGCGTGCCTGAAAAGTACCACTTTCTAGAGATGTTTTGTATTTTGAACTGAGGTTAAATATAGGCATATACATATGTAAAGACATCATTAAGCTGTACACTTAAGATTAGTGTACTTTATATACTTTGCTGTCTATGTGTTATCCCTCAATTAAATGAGAGAGAGAGAGAGAGAACCCTTGGCAGTGAAGGGCCATGGGCCCAGTCACAGCATGCTGCCCACATCCAGGTGCTGGGTTGTTCACTTTCCTGGATACGGGGCCCTCACGCCCTCTGACAGTTGAACAATCTGTTAAGCACATTTACAAGGAGACGAGGCAGCAAGGGACCATCATCCTGAACAATGCACTGAGTCAGGAAATCTAAGTTGTAGCCTGGGCTCTGCCACTTAATAGCTGTAGGATCTTGGGCAAGTCACTTAACCTTTCTAAGCTTCAGTTTTGTTGTCTCATAAAATGGCAATAATCATTACTCCTTGATTGCTTCATAGTACTGATGTGAGGGTCAAAAATAAAGTGTCACCCAGTCTTCTAACTTCTGGTATCCGTCCCCTCTTCCATCTCCAAAGTTATAGGCTACAGCTCTAATTGAAGCTCTCATCATCTCTCATCTGAACTATTGCAACTGCTTCCTCATGTTAAATCTGCTCCCTCCAATTTTCAAGCTGCATTCAGAGCAATATACCTAAGACCTAAACCTAATCATAAAATCCCCTTTCTTGAAAACATTCCATAGTTCTCCACTGACTCTAAGCTAAAGTTTGAACTCCTGTGTAGCACTCAGTGCCCCACCATGATCATCTTGTCCCAATGACCTCTCTAGACTCTCTCACTGTTGTCAATCTCCTGCCCATACTACAGCCACAGAAACTGCTTATCATTCCCAGAATATGCCAAGGAGCTTCACATCTCCATGTTTTTGTCCACACTGCTACCTCTTCTGGCATGTCTCTCCCCAAACTCCATCTGGTAACATTAATTAATCCATCAATCATGAGCTGAAGACTCACACCTACTATGAAGCCTTTCCTTCTCCCCACCCCTTAAACACAGCTCTCTCATGCATCCCTATAAACTGACTATCCCAATCCCCGTGATTCTTGGAAGCACCTGTACTTAATAGCATGTCTTCTCTCCACTAAACTGTGAGCTCCTTGAGAACAAGCCCCTTGTCTTACTAGTCTTCATATTTTCAAAGGGCCATCTTAGGGCCTGGCACAGAATTTTATAAAGTGAAGAGCTCCATCCGTATTCTTTATGCAGATCTATTTCAGATGCTATAACTGGAAGGGGAAGAATGAGAACTTCTCTAACTTTTTATGCACCCTTCTGTCCAGGTTCACATATCCTGAGGCAAACAAAAAATGACTATATGAGAAACAGGTCTGTGACTAACAAAATTGAAGTAATAAAATTATAAGAGGACAGTGTATTAGCATTTAAAGGGACCTCAGAGATCATATGAAATTAAACAATTTATCTATGGCCTGGAGACATTAGTAAATTGCCCAAGATCACACAGCCCACAGCAGTGGCAAGGAGAAATTTCACAGCTCATCTCCTGACAGATGCGTGATACACAAATTCAATTTCCAGCATCCAAATAATTCAAGGTTAAAAGTTGAGAAAGGGTGCAGAGATTTTACAAAAACATTTTCCTGAACAGCCCAGGTGAGGGTGGTGAAAGTTGCAAGTCCTTCCCATGGTCCCTTCCTGTCTATGACAAAAAGGACCTAGTCAAGTTATACTGCTGGGACCCTCACAGGTGCCCAGAAGTTCCCGTGGTGCCTTGGGCCTGGAGTCCACACTGTCCAGAGAACCCAGTTCTGGTCCCTCATTTATTAGCACGCTTGCCCCCCTCTCCCCACCTCTCAGCATCTTCTAGGAAAATGAGCCCAGAGCTCAAGTTCTGGGCTAAGGGAACAGATTGTATCTAAAGTCAACCAGGTCTTCAAACATGTCAGACGGCCGATGGAGATGGAAAATCTGATCCTGGGGCAAACTAGTTTTTTGGGTTCTAATAGGCATAATCCAGGTACTCCTTCACAGAGGCTGCCACAAAGCCAACTGAGGAGCTGCATGCAGGTCCTGGAATTTTTGTTCATTTGTTTGAATTCAGCAGCCAGGTTAGGGTGACAGACGCCTTTTAATGCCACGATCCTTTGCTGCTGCCCTAGGGACGGTTCATGTGTGTCTCCAACCCATGATTTTGGCACCATCAGACATGTTCCTGCATGCTTTAGGAACTGCTGCTGAGCCACCTGGGGGGAGCCCAAGCCTAGGGGATGGGATTTGGGGAGGAGAGGAGAGGGGATCTACCATTGTTACGAGATAACACATTCATAGGCTGTAATACAGATGAGGAAAAATAGCTTTCCTACCATAAGCTGAATGCAGGAACTGAAACTCTGTTGGATAGAAATGTTAGTTGAAATTACCACTAAGAATTTGTGCAAAGCTGGATACATTGCAGTTACATAAACAGACTTTGTTTTGCGATAGCAGTTTCCCCCCAGCTTCACAAAAACAGTAAATAAAGATGTGAAGCACTTTTACCCTAGAGAGGGTGACAGACTTGTCATCTGGGAAAGTCCATTCAATGCAGAGAGCCCCTGGATGCCATAGTGTCTTCCAGGCAGCTGACCCAGAGCTGCCTGGATGTGAACAAGCCCAAGTTCCTGCTTTTTGCTTGTCTGTTATAATACATTTCAGTTATCCCAGGAACTGCAGAGGGATTTCACATATGACAGAGACTTTGTGTTAGAGGAAGTGAAGGTTCAGAGACAATATCACCATCTTTGGCCTCTAAAGAGCTGTCTGTAAAACCTCTGAGATAGGACCAATGCAGAGGCACTCCATCCCTGAAGCCTCTGGGTCACTGTGGTGCTATAGAAGGAGCACAGGTTGTGGGGTCAGACAAGTTGGGTTTGAATCCCAGCTATACTGCTTTTTTTGGAGACGAGGTCTCACTTTGTTGCCCAGGCTGGAACGCAGTGGTGCAATGATAGCTCAATGCAGCCTCCAGCTCCTGGGCTCAAGTGATCCTTCTGTCTCAGCCTCCTAAGTAACTGGAACTACAGGTGCGTGCCACCAAGACTGCCTATTTTTTTTATTTAATTTTTTGTAGAGACAGGGTCTTATCATGTTGCCCTGGCTGGTCTTGACCTTTGGCCTCAAGGGATCCTCCTGCCTTGCCCTCCCAAATCTACTGGTTTTTAGCTGTATAACTTTGGGCAACTTATTTAACCTGTTTGAACAAAGTTGGAGGCAGGAAGCCCTAACTTACAAGACTAAGGTAAAAATGAACGTTTGTAACATGACTTGTGCAGGGCTTGGAACAGGGCAGCTGTTCAGAAAGCACAAATTCCTTTTCCCTACTCTTCTCCAAGTCTGTTGCATGTAAAATGGGAATAATGCATTTCTACTTTATAGGGATGCTATGAAATCAAATGAGACAATAGGGGAAAATGTTTTTGTCAACAGATTCTCATGAGGAGGTTATTTTATTTCTATCTGTATTAGTTAATCTGTTTATCCATCCCTTCATTTATTTTCAAGCCAGGTTACCATTAATAGGTCCCTAGATTCTAAAAGCCAAGTCTTGATTGGCTCCTACCTCTTATGGGGCCAAAGAGTTCTTAAATAAGATCCCTGAAATCATTAAGAGCTTGGGAAAAAGCTCCAAATACCCACATTGCTTTCAGAACCGATGAAAAGAGTGAAATGTTTCCCTGCATCCTGGACAGATGACATCTTAGGGTACTCAGAGCTGCTAAAAATAGCTTTCTCTCAAGCAATTTCTTGGTCTCCTTAAAGCAGCTGAAAGAAATTTAAACCTAAGAGCCTGGTTCCTTCTGAAGGCACCTCTCTGCATCACAAATGGCTGGCTCTGGCAGGATGGTGAGAGTAACCTACACCGTCCTCTCTGACCTTAAGCCAGCTTCTCCATGGTAGGAAGTCTCCCACAGTCAGGAAACCTGCACTGTGAATCCAGAGGCCAGCATTCCAAAATATGCTGTGTGTGTGTGTGTGTGTGTGTGTGTGTGTGTGTGTAACTCAAAGGGAAAGGGATCTTCCCAAGGTCACACCAAAATCAGAAGCAAAGCTAGTGCTACAACCTAGGTCTTTCAACTCCGAGTTTGGGGTCTTTAAATACAGTATTCTAACATTACCCTCTCTTGTGGATTTTGTGCGTTTTTGAGAAAACAGTCTGGGTGACTTTAGTAGAAATATGTTGACTTTTAAAAACAAAACGGGGGAAAATCAAGTTAGATGAGGGCTTACTTTTTGCTTGTTTTAAAATTAAAGCTGAATACACATGCCAGGATGTATTCAATCTCAATCTCTTTTTTTCCCTACAGTTTCAGCCTCCTCCTATCTGCACTCCTTTCCCTCTTTAGCCAGTCTAATGCCTTAATTTCTCTCTGGCCCACTGATGCAACTACAGTGTAGCAGTTAAGAGCTCATGTGGCACAGTGGCAAGGTGCTGGGCTTGGATCTTTGGGCTAGTTATGTAACTTCTCTAAGCTTTAGTTTTCCCATTTGGAAAATGGGGATAATACGGGTACCAACCTGAAAAGTTTATTGCAATATGCAACAAGCTAATATAGATAAAGAACTTCAAACAGTTCCTGACACATAGAAAACATTCAATAAACAGTAGCTATTTATTCCATGTCTTTTCACTTATTGGCAAACTGATTGTAAAACAATCCCATAATCCAACATTATGAGAAAATAGCCCAGTGCTGGGCATGAGAGCCTGGACAAATTCACAGCCTCCACCATTCAGATGGGCCCCCAGTGTGACCCTGCTCTGTTATCTTTTGGTAGTTTCCAGTCCTACTTCTTCCTGTGAGGCTCTCACATCCTGACCTCCCTGGTTAAGAACCCTCCCTTGATCCCTACTCCCCTCTGTCTAAGCAAATCAAGGTCATTAGATGAGAACTCTCCACTTTCCACTGGTCAATTTATTCTAAGCATATCTACCTGTCACCTTTCCTTTAGTCTTTCCTTTCGTTGCCCTCCTGTGTGAGGCACCCTGTCTCCACTCGCTACTCAACTTC
Organism: Trachypithecus francoisi; assembly: GCF_009764315.1. Taxonomy (NCBI): domain Eukaryota; kingdom Metazoa; phylum Chordata; class Mammalia; order Primates; family Cercopithecidae; genus Trachypithecus; species Trachypithecus francoisi. Next base: position 64,217,913 of record NW_022681473.1, read on the forward strand.
CCAAACCAAAGAAGAGAACTGAGCTCCAGATTTCCCACCCCTATAGCAGCCTCTGTGGAAGCCTGGCTCTGACTGGCACCACCTCTCCTGTGTCTCTGACTTGTCCTCTCCACTTGCACCTTCCTATCAGTACCCCACACTCATATCCGAGAAAACCTTCCTTCAACCCTACATTCACTTCTAGTCAGTGTCCTTTTGTTTTTCCTTTCCTGGTAGCTAGGCTTCTAGTAAGAATAGGCTATATATGCTAAATCTACTTCTTGACTCCTGATTCACTGCACTCTGGTTTCTAGCCTCACCACCTCACTGACAATGCTTCCAATGAGGTCACTGATGGCCTCCTGACTAGAAAGACAATGAATCTTCTTCATTCTTGATCTTACTTGACCTTCTGCAACAACTCATTTTGTTTTAGTCTAGACAGTTTACAAAGTCAGTTCACAGATCTCATAGCACTTAAATTTAAATCATTTATTTGTATATGATATACATGATCCTCGAAGCCATTGTAGTTTAGAACTTACCAAATTTGATTATCAGAGAGAATTTCTGTAGCTTTTATTATTTTTGTCTTCTATCATAGATCTTGGGGAAAATATCATATGTCATATTGACTAAAGGTAAATATAAAACCAATGCTGAGATACCATTATAGAACTTTAGCCCATGTGTCACTGCTCCCTTCATAAGCTTTCCAAAGGCAGTGATTACAGCTTCCTCAAGTTTGAATCATCTACAAGGTCTTCCAAAGTGTCTTGGACATAACAGGGTGGGTCAAAATGTCTGTGAAATGACACATCTATGTAAGCACCTTAGGGGATACCATCACCTATTTACATAAAATAGTTCTTGTTTGTCCCAAAAAGAGGGGCTGTGTGATAACTTCATGGTGTGTGTGTATAATTATGATATGATTCCTACTTAGAGATGGGGGAAATGAGGTTCAGATAGGTCAGGTGACTTTAAGGTTGTGAATCTAGGAAATGACAGAGTGAGGACTCAAATCTAGGTCTTCAGACAACCTGTATTCTTTCCTCCTTTAAGTAAGCCCCAAGAAAGAGAATGACAGCAGAATAAACACTAGATTGGCAGAGAAAAGCATAGGACGAGAGTCAGGAGATCTGCCAAAGATTCTAATCCTTATGCGAATGCTGACTCACTGGGTAACTTGGGACAAAACACTGCTTTTTGGTTCTCCTTTGTCAAGAGAAGAGGTTGAACTGGAGGATCTCTAAGGTCTTTTGAAGCTTTCTAATTCTATAATGACAAGTGCTAAACAAGAAAATGGCATGGGTTGTTGCGTATTATCAGGACACTCAAGGCCTCTCCAAATCCGGCCCTTGTGTATCTACAGTTCAGATTCATATAGCTGCTCACAGTTTAACCACTCCTCTACTTCTACGTTCCTCACAGTGTCATGTTCTCACATCTCTAAGCCTCTGCCCATGCTCTACTCTGCCTGGAATGCCCATTATTCCTTGTGTGCTTAAAGAACAGCTTCTACTTCTCCTTCAAATCTCTATTGTTCTCCATTCTCTGAAGCCTCCCCTACACTTTCACCCCCAGGCAGACTGTTGTTCCCTCCTCCTTCCCTTATACGTATTCCTTTTTACAATACTTAGCAGATTAGTACTGCAATGAGTTTATATGCCAGATTCCCAAGTGGGAGCTACTTCAGGCAGGCAAAGATGGCATCTTTTAATTTTTCTATCCCAGTATGGAAGACATTCAACAAATACTTGTTGAGTAAATGGAACTTACATAAAACCATCCACAACCCTGAGGCAGGCAGTCACATTTGAATCTTGAGAGGTGAGGTGACTTGCCCAAGGCCTTAGAACTAGTGAGTTGGGTAATCAGGATTCAAACCCAGGACTTTCTAACCACAGAGCCCATACTCTTTCTCCTGCTCTTAAGTATTAGAGCACCAACTGAGCATGAGGGTTAAGATCAGAACTAAGACTGCTGCAATGCTCCGAGCCCAAAATAGAAAAAACCTTTTCAACATTTTCAAACCCATTTCAACCTCAATCCAAGTGTTGGGCCTTTATTAATTTTGAAAAACAAGTAGCTTATCTCAGCTTGAAAACCAGCTCTTTACCCTCTGGTGGCAAGAGCGTGTGTGCGTGTGCCCCAAGGTGTGTAGGTGTGTGTGTGCGTGCCCCAAGGTGTGTGTGTCCCAAGGTGTATGTGTGTCCCAGTGGCAGCCTCAGGGAAAACTCAGCAGAGAATGAATTTGGACATTGCTTGGGAGAGCAGAAAAGGTTCTATGAGGAGGATGCAGGTCTCAGATATTCCAGCATGGGAGAGATGAGTCAATCTTAAGTCCCAGACAGAGTGGAGGAGATTCTATTCCCGCCCCGACCCTGAGGCTGACTGTCCCAGTTCCCAGAGGGGACTCCCAGTAAATCAAGCCTGGACAGGCTGGGCCCGGAGCAATTAAGAACAGGAAAAGGCCAGCAAGTGGTTTTGTTTTTCCATATAGAGTCCCCCTTCCTACCCCATTCGCCACCGCTAGGTCCCCATTTTCTCTTTACCTGGAGCATAACTGGGACTATTGGTGGGGTACAGGCTGGGATTGTAGGCAGGGGCAGCTGCTGGATAGGCTGTGGGGTAACCTACAGAGAGATAAGAAAATGCTTATTTAGTTAGGCAAAAAACAAACAAACAAAAAAAGCAGATTTTTGAGGAAATGGAATCCAAGTCCTAGGCTTGGCCTTCAGCCCCTCCATGGGCTATTTCAGATAGCATATGTGACCAGTTTTCAGCCTCTCAAGAGAAAAGTTACCAATACCAAAATCCCAATATATGCAGACTTTTTGGTCTATTTTTTAAAAGCGATACAAGAAATATGTCTATATGCTCACCATAAAAAAAAAAAAAAAAAGTAAGTGGCCAGGCACAGTGGCTCACGCCTGTAATCCCAACACTTTGGGAGGCTGAGGCAGGTGGATCACAAGGTCAGGAGTTCGAGACCAGCCTGGCCAAGATGGCAAAACTCCGTCTCTACTAAAAATACAAAAATTAGCCAGGCGTGGTGGTGGGCGCCTATGGTCCCAGCTGCTATGGGGACCGAGGCAGGAAAGTCAGTTGAATTCGGGAGGCGGAGGCTGTAGTGAGCCGAGATCACACCACTGCACTCTAGCCTGGGCGACAGAGCAAGACTCCATCTCCCCCGCGCCCCCCCCAACAAAAAAAAACAACAAACAATGGAAGTAACATTGAAGTTTACACTTTTTATGTTCAAGTTTACTTTCACATTCCTGCCACAATACTACTCTCCTCCCCAGAGGTAACATCATTAACAGTTTGACATCTCTTTCCAGATGGCTTTCTACACATTTTTATACACATATATTCAGTGGTGTGCTGGTAAATATTTAACAACAGGCTCGAAGGGGATGGAAATGGGAGCTGCTTTGCAGCATTTGCCAACTGCCATGGCATAAATGCTTCCACAATGACCAATTTGATGCTACCAACATCACTGAATGAGTAGCTTGGAAGAAGTGCCCACAATCAGCTCTCAAGAGCTTACACAAACCAGCTCCAGCTCACCACAGTATACTATACTCGGTTTGGGGGATTTTTTTGAAATTTTTTTATCATGGTAAAATACGTGTAATATAAAATTTACAATTTTAACCATTTAAAAATATATAATTCAGTGACACTAATGACACTTACAATGTTATGCAACTATCATCACTATTTGTTTCCAAGACATTTTCATCATCCCAAACAGAAACTCTGTAACCATTAACAATACATCCCCCAATACTCAGCCTGGTAACCTCTAATCTACTTTCTGTCTCTCTGAATTTGCCTATTTTATGTAAGTGAAATCATACACTATTTGTCCTTTTGTGTCTGGCTTCTTTCACTTAGCATAATGTGTTTAAAGTTCATTCATGTTGTAGGATGTACCAAAACTTTCTTCTTCTTTATGGCTGAATAATATTCCACTGTGTGTATATGCCAGATTTTCTTTATCCATTCATCTGTTGAGGGACACCTAGGTTGTTTCCACCTTTTGGCTATTGTGAATAATGGTACAATAAACAATGACATATAAGCATCTGTCTGAGTACCTGTTTTCAAATCTTCAGTATACATACCAAGTATGTATACCAAGTTGGGTCATATAGTAATTCTATGTTTAGCTTTTTAAGGAATCACCAAACTGTTTTTCACAATGTCTGTACTATTTTACATTCCCACCAGCAATGCATGAGAGTTCAAATTTCTCTACATCCTCCACAATCTTTGTTCTTTTCTATTATTATTATTATAGCCATCCTACAGTAAGTGTGAAGTGGGATCTCAATGTGGTTTTGATTTGCATTTCCCTAACGACTAATGATGTTGAGCATATTTTCATGTACTTATTGGCTATCTGTATATCCTCTCTGGAGAAATGTCTATCCAAATCATTTTCCCATTTAAAAATACAATTATTTGGCTGGGCGCGATAGCTCACGCCTGTAATCCCAGCACTTTGGGAGGCCGAGGCGGGCAGATCAAGACGTCAAGAGATTGAGACCAGCCTGACAAACAAGGTGAAACCCTGTCTCTACTAAAAAAATAACAAAAATTAGCTGGGTGTGGTGGCACACGCCTGTAGTCCCAGCTACTAAAGAGGCTGGGGCTGCAGTGAGCCGAGATGGCACTACTGCACTCCAGCCTGGTGATAGAGTGAGACTCCGTCTCAAAAAATAAAAAAAAATAAAAATAAAAAAAAATAATAAATTTAAAAATACAATTATTTGTTTATTTTTTAGAGACAGGGTCTTGTTCTATTACCCAGGATGGAGTATAATGGCAGGATCATAGCTCACTGTAGCTTCAAACTCCTGGACTCAAGCAATCCTCCTGCTTCAGCCTCCTGCTGGGCCTACAGGTACGTGCCAATATGCCCTGCCTTTTTTTTTTTTTTTTGCTTTGTTTTGCTTTTGTGCTTTTTAGAGACTGGGTCTCATTATATTGCTCATGCTGGTCTCAAACTCCTAGCCTCAAGTGATTTTCCTGCCTTGGCTTCCTAAAGTGCTGGGATTACAGGGCATTTTCCCATTTGTTCACTGGGTGGTTTGTCTTTTTGCTGTTATACTGCAGAAGTTCTCTATACATTTTGAATAGTAAACCATTATCAGATGTATTACTTACAAATATTTTCTCCCATTCTGTGGGTTGTCTTTTTACTTTCTTGATATTGCCTTTGATGCAAAAAAAAATTCAATTTTGATTTAAGTCCAATTTACCTATTTTTTTCTTTTGTTGATTATGCTTTTGGTGTCCTATCTAAGAATCCACTGCCAAATCCAAGGTCATGAAGATTGACCCTTATGTTTTCTTCTAATAGCTTTATAGTTTTGGCTTATATTGAGATCACTGATCCATTTGAGTTAATTTTTATATATGATATGAGGTAGGGGTATACACCTAGGGGTATACCTAGGGGTAGAGTAGAATATACACATATATTCTACTTTTTCACTTTAACATTATAAACAATTACTCATGTAATCACATATTCTTCGAAAGGCTTATTTTAATATCTTTATGATATTCCATATGTAGATATATCATTTAACCATTACCTGTTTTAGTTGTTTAAAAATTTCACTTTTGGGCCAGGCGCGGTGGCTCACACCTGTAATCCCAGTCCTCTGGGAGGCCTAGGCGGGAGGATCACTTGACGTCAGGAGTTCGAGACCAGCCTGGCCAACATGGTGAAACCCCATCTCTACTAAAAATACAAAAATTAGCCAGGCGTGGTGGCGCATGCCTGTAATTCCAGCTACTCGGGAGGCTGAGACAGGAGAGTCGCTTGAACCTGGGAGGCGGAGGTTGCAGTGAGCTGAGATTGTGCCACTGCACTCCAGCCTGGGTGACAGAGCGAGACCCTGTCTCCAAAAAAAAAAAAAAAAAAAAGAAAAAGAAAATTTCACTTTTATAATAGCTAACAAACTAAAATAACCTAAGTAAATCTCTGACTGATTATTTCTTTAGGAACGAATTCTAGAAGTCAAATCTCTAGGTCAAAGGATAGGCCTTTTTTTTTTTTGAAATGGAGTTTCACTGTCGCCAGGCTGGAGTGCAGTGGCGCTGTATCAGCTCACTGCAACCTCTGCCTCCTGGGTTCAAAAGATTCTCCTGCCTCAGCTTCCCGAGTAGTTGGGACTACAGGTGTGTGCCACCATGCCCAGCTATTTTTGTATTTTTAGTAGAGATGGGGTTTCACCATGTTGGCCAGGATGGTCTTGATCTCTCGATCTCATGATCCACCTGCCTTGGCCTCCTGAAGTGCTAGGATTGCAGGTGTGAGCTATCGCGCCCGGCCGGGTAGGCCTATTTTTAAAGTTCCTCCATCCAACAATTTGAGTATCTACTTGGTGCCAGACACTAGTTTAGGGACTTTTGTCAGTGAACAAAACAAAGATCCCTTCCCTTGTGGAGTTTATATTCTAAGAGGGTGGGAGAAGGCACCCTTGGATAAATATTAAACATAAAGTCTTCAGTGCTATGGAAAAGAGAAAATGGGCAAAGTAAAGGGAATCAGAAGTGCCAAAGTGTTGAGGGTAAGGGCACTGCAATATTAAACAGAATAATCAGAGTAAGACACATTGAGAAGGTATTATTTTTGCAAACGCTTGAAGGAAATGATAGTGTTAAGCAGATAGCTGAAGGAAGAGTGTTTCAGACAAAACAGTCAGTGCAAAGGCTCTAAGGTGGACAGCATATGGGACAATGTTGGAGGAAGAGCAAAAAGGCCAGTGTGGCTGGAAGGGAACAAATGAGGGGGCAGTAGTAGTAGAGGAAGTCAGAGAGGTAAAGGGCTGGCCAGTTCATGTAGGACTTTACAGGCCACTGTGAGGACTTAAGACTTCTATTCTGAGTGAAATGAGAAGACCTCATAGGGTTTTCAGCAGAAGAATAACATGCTTTTGACTTATGTTTGCAAAGGGTCACTCTGACTGATGTGTTGAAAACAGACTAGAACGGGGTAGAGAAGCATAGCAATCAGCTGAGAGCCTACTGCAAGCTCCTAGCAATAGATGCTGGGACTCAGACGAGAGAAATAGCGGAGGTGAAGAGATATGACATGCTAAGAGCCTTCACATACTTTGCCATACTGTTTTCTAGAAAGACCATCAATTTGTACTTGTTCTAACAGTGTATAAGTGCCTGTCTCACTGCTTCCTGCAGTTGTTAGATGCTCACTGCTATTTTGTCTGACAATGAAAAGCTGGTTTTAAAAGTCAAAGATTAAATCCCTAAATCCCTAAAAGCTTCTTTGGGATTTGTAAATATTGGAGCTTTAATAATGTATCTTTGTTAATATGCCTTTCCCTAAATCCTTTCCAATTCCAAAGAAAATTCACCTCTTTACCCTCTAATCATTTTCTAATTTTAGAACTGAAGTAGCTAACTTGTCGATTAATTAGCAATCTGGAGGCGTGCTACCTCTCAAGAAGAAAGTCAGGGGTCTAATCTGGGAAGCCAAGTGATCCAGTCTCATAGCCAAAATCTGTATTCAGCTTCATGTGAGAAATTGTGCAGCCACAGGTAATCACACTCCTGTTTTGTCATTTCAGATGCCTTTCACTTTCGGGGCAATTATAGGATGTTCCTTCAATGTTTCCAAGTGGAATTATTTTTAATTCACTTGAACTTGGCAGATATTATATAAGGCAGCATTACAGGGAGCTTTATTTGGTCCTCCCTCCCTCTCTTTCCTTCCTTTCTTACTTCTTTTCTTACCTTCCTTCCTTACCTTCTTACCTTACTTACTTCTTTATTTATTTATTAATTACAGGGTCTCAAGCATTGCCTGAGTCCAGGAGTTTTATAACTGTTAATACATTAAGTCTGATCAGGCATGGTGGCTCACATCTGTAATCTCAGCACTCTGGGAGGCTGAAGTGGGAGGATCGCTTGAGCTCAGGATCTCTACAGTCTTATGACACATGACTGCCATTGAGACATACCATGTATATTTCACTCATTGCTCATACAAAAGATATTTTCACACTTGCTTTTCATTTGAGCCTCAGGTCAATCCTAATGTGATTTCTCCCATTTTATAGCTAATCAAATAGAGGTTGAGAGGTGAAGTAACTTTCTGGTTAAGATTATTCAGCAAGTCGGCTGGGGCGGTGGCTCACGCCTGTAATCCCAGCACTTTGGGAGGCCGAGACGGGTGGATCACGAGGTCAGGAGATTGAGACCATCCTGGTTAACACGGTGAAACCCCATCTCTACTAAAAATGCAAAAAATTAGCCGGGCGTGGCGGTGGGCGCCTGTAGTCCCAGCTACTTGGGAGGCTGAGGCAGGAGAATGGCGTGAACCCGGGAGGCGGAGCTTGCAGTGAGCCAAGATCGGGCCACTGCACTCCAGCCTGGGCAACTGAGCGAGACTCTGTCTCAACAACAACAACAACAAAAAGATTATTCAGCAAGTCAGTGGTCATACTGGGAAGGGAATCCCAAAAGCAATGCCTTTCCACACCTACCAAATAATTATCACTTTGTCCTTAGAAACAAATCTGCCCCTTTTGTATTTGTATTTTTTGAAGGTCAAGAGTAAGAGAATAAATGGACACAAGTTAGCCTTTCTCCTTTGTATCCTAAAGGCTGCAGTAGTGATCAGGTATTCTGGAATTTTGATGTGTACATTTTAATTGCTTTATAGATGTCAATACAATCTAATCCTCTTTTCTTGTTGGTACTAGGATTAGGACTAAAGAAATGTAAAGCTATTTTTTGATTAATATGGAAATTAGAAATTACTTTCAACAGAAATCAGGGGACTATTTCTGAAAATACTTTACCTTTAGGAGCTAAAAATAGCAGAGTATCAAAAGGCTAGAGGAAGACAAACTCCCTGGCTCAAAAAGACAAAGAGGCTTACTTCTTTGTGAGTAGGAGAATACTTAGGCAATGAAGACATTTTCAGTTTGAAGCACACAATTAAAAAGAAAACTGCCCCGCAAATGACCCCCTAGGGTGATCAAAACCAAAACAAGACCAAAAAAATCTTTATTCTCTCAAGATAATAAAGAAGAGCGCAAGAGGAAGGATGTGATTTTGAATCTGTATTATGTTCTGGCCACTATGCTAGGCACTTCTTTATCTGATACAAAATATATTACTAGTTCCATTTTAGAGACAAGGATATTAAGACTTCTCTTACAGAGCTAATAAGTAGAGAGTAGAGACAGAACCCAGACCTGCTGAGTGAGACAATATCCATTCCTACCAACCTCCCTGCCTCTCCTCAAAATGAGTCTACTTAGAGAAAATCTCTGGATTTGGCTTCCACTTACTTTGCCAAGATTCTTTTACTTCATCTTCAAAAGCAAGGAAAATAGGAAATTACTCTAGAGAGTCAATTTGGTCAAAGATGGCTGCGTTTAAAAAAAAATAAAACGTGAAACCCCGTCTCTACTAAAAATACAAAAAAACTAGCCAGGTGAGGTGGCGGGCGCCTGTAGTCCCAGCTACTCCGAAGGCTGAGGCAGGAGAATGGCGTAAACCCAGGAGGCGGAGCTTGCAGTGAGCTGAGATCAGGCCACTGCACTCCAGCCGGGGCGACAGAGCAGGACTCCGTCTCAAAAAAATAAAAATAAAAATAAAAAATAAAACAACAACTACTGTTTCCACTCAGTGGAAAGGTCATGGTCATGTTACTGAGAAGTATCACAGGCACTGAATTATAGAGTTGGAAGAGGTATTAGAGGTGATTGAGGCCAATTTGTCACTCAGCACAGGAATACCCTTTATAGTGGCACACATGACTGGCAGCAAAGCCTCTGCCAGCATACTCTTCTTTTTTTTTTCCTGAGACGGAGTCTTGCTCTGTCGCCGGGCTGGAGTGCAGTGGTGCGATCTCGGCTCACTGCAACCTCCGCCTCCTGGATTCAAGCAATTCTCCTGCCTCTGCCTCCGAAGCAGCTGGGATTACAGGCACATGCCACCAAACCTGGCTAGTTTTTGTATTCTTAGTAGAGATGGGGTTTCATCGTGTTGGCCAAGCTGGTCTCAAACTCTTGACCTCGTGATCCACCCACTTCAGCCTCCCAAAGTGCTGGGATTACAGGTGTGAGCCACCACGCCAGGCCACTCTTTTATTTATTTATTTATTTATTTTTGAGACAGTCTCGCTCTGTCACCCAATCTAGAGTATAGTGGTGTGATCTCGACTCACTGCAACCTCTGCCTCCTCAGTTCAAGCAATTCTTCTGCCTCAGCCTCCCGCAGCATACTCTTCTAATGATGGTACACTCAGAACCTCTTCAGTGAGTCAAAGCACAGACTGGAGAGCTCTGAAATTAGAAAATTCTTCACTCTGAGCTAAAAATCTGACTTATTAGGTATCTTACCCTGAACACTTTTTCAGTCACTGGAGTGCAGAGGCTGAGGCAGGAGAATTGTTTGAACCCAGGAGGCAGAGATTGCAGTGAGTTGAGATCACACCACTGCACTCCAGTTCCTGGTCCTAGTTTTCCCCTCACAGAACATGTCTGTTTCCTCTCCTCCAGGACAGCCTGCTAGAGATATGAAGATATCCATGATTCCTCCTGAATTTTCTTGTGTCCAAATCCAACAGACCCAATTCCTTCAATCTTCCCTCATCCTGATTGCTCACCAGTGATCAGACTTCAATTTACAAATCCCCTTCCCTTAAAACAATTCAATTATTCTTCTTGCCTTGTTCATCTTCTGCTGATAGTTTTTCCCCAATTAAAAAAAGATAATTGAACTGACATAACAAGACTATGGTGATTGTGGTCAGTGAAGGCCTAAAGTGACTGCATCTAGATTTCATCATCATCATCATCATCATCATCATAGCATCTGGCAAATACTCTGTGGCAAGCAGGGTGCTAGGTTCTTTACAGAGGCACTTACAGTCTAATGGGGAAATAATATAGTTATTTAAATTAATCTACAGGTGTAATATATGTAAGATATATTCAGAGAATGCTGAAGGTGTTATCAGAATGCTGAGGAGGAAATGAACATGTTTAGAATAGTTGGGAAAGGCTTCTGAGAGAAATAAACATTTTAGTTGACTTTGAACAATGAATGGGAGGAGTTTGTCAAGGTGTGGAGAGGGCAGGGACAAAGAAATATATACTGATTCCATGCACGAAGGTATGAAAGTGCATATCACATTAGGGAAACAGCAAATAGTTCAGTACAGCTGAATTTACTGCATGTGGGGAAAAGTGGCAGGAAATAAAGATAAAAAGGTAGACTAGGGGACAGGCTGTGAAGGGATCTGAATGCCAGGCTAAGGGATGGAATTAATTTAAAAAAAAAAAAAAAAAGGAAAACATTGGAGGGTTTTAAACTGGGGGTTTCTTGTGTGTGTTTTACAAAAACTACTCCAGCGGCAGCATGAAAAGTTCAGAGTAGTTAAGATCAGAGAAGGAGGAACATGATAGCAAGTCACTACAGTAGCCCAAAGGAAAAGTTACAACACTAGCAATAGGATGAAGAGAGTGGGGACTACAAAGATGTTTAGGAGGCACAGCCTATAAAATTTGATCCTGAGCACAAAACCCCATTTTAGTCCTGTGGGCTAAAAAGCTACAAAGAAAGATGGGAAACGTTCTAATTGCAGGGTTTGCAAGTACTATCCCCCCACCCCACCCCTGCTTCTTTTCTTTGATAGGCAGAAGGAAATAAAATAAATAGACCCTCAAATCTGTTAGTTCCAGAAAAATGCATGAATCTGAATTTCTCTTACTAGCTGGGAGGCTTGGCTGCTGAGAGTGCTATACTGGTGAAAATGTAGGTCAGCCCAAGCAGGCAGCAGTTCTGTAGTGCTGGCTCTGAACCTACCCACCAGACCTGAATCTAAGATAGCCCATATATTAGATTCAAGGCCCAGCCACCCAGCCTTCCACTGGCGAGCTGCAGGGAATTGTAAAGGGTGTGAACTATAATAAATGAGGCACTGTTCTCATCTAGGGCAAGGCAGCTCCTCCTGAGGTAACAAGACAGGAGGAAATATCCAGTAATCAATTGTGCTCTGAGTTGTACTGCATCTTCAGAGAAAGCATACCTATCCAGGTTAAAGGCCAGCAACCTCTGGGTCATTCACCTAGGCTGAGCCCTAGCAGAGAAAGGCTGCTAAAACCAGATCAGCCTTAACTTTCTATGTCATTAGTGTACAAACAGTATCAACAACAAAAAAAGATAAGAAAATAAGTTGCTTAGACGTTAGTAATATAACTGCTCCTAGGTAAATATATAAGGCCAAGTGTGTGCTGCTGCCTCAGGACAAATTTTTTTTTATTTTTTTTAACAAATCTAAAAATATCTCTGCAGTTCCCTATGTGCCAGTAAAGGAGAGATTTTAATGTGAAGCAGATGGCTTATTCTCTCCATCCCCATTCCAGGAGTGTGCTGTTGCTTCTTTTTTCTCCTACATTTATAAGGCACTTCGGAGGTACTCAACACTTTAGAGGTTGTTTGGTGTCTCTGATCTCTGTGCGTTTATCTTCTAAAACAGATCAAGGAGCAAGGTGAAATTTTGTGAATGGATAATCTGGTCCACGAATACCTTTGTCTCTCAGGTCAATTCACTCTTTTTTTTTTTGAATCGGAGTTTTACTCTTGTCCCCCAGGCTGGAGTACAATGGTATGATCTCCACTCACTGCAACCTCTGCCTCCCAGGTTCAAGTGATTCTCCTGCCTCCGCCTCCTGAGTAGCTGGGATTACAGGCACCTGCTACTGCGCCCAGCTAATCTTTGTATTTTTAGTAGAGACGGGGTTTCACCATGTTGGCCAGGCTGGTCTTGAACTCCTGGCCTCAAGTGATCTGCCTGCCTCGGCCTCCCAAAGTGCTGGGATTACAAGTGTGAGCCACTGCACCTGGTCCACTCTTTTATTCTACTGTTCCATTTAAAGACATTTACTAAAGGGAAAAGTCTTGCTCAGATTCAATGTAATGTATTGGAACACTTGTTTTCCATATAAAACAATAAAATTAGACACTCCCAACGCCACACCTCACACTTCTCCAATTCTAGAAAGACAAAAGACTTAAATATAAAATAAAACAGCCTGGTTGTGGTGGCTCACTCCTGAAATCCCAATGCTTTGGGAGGCTGAGGAAGGAGGATCGCTTGAGCATAAGAGTTTGAGACTTGCCTGGGCAATGTAGCGAGACCCTGGCTCTACAAAAAGTGGTGGCATGTGCCCACAGTCCCAGCTACAAGGGAGGCTGAGGTGTGAGGATCACTTGAGCCCAGGAGATAGGGGCTGCAGTGAGCCGTGACTGCACCACTGTACTCCAGCCTAGGTGACAAAGTGATACTTTGCCTCAAAAAAAGAAAAAGTAAAAAAAAAAGAAAAAGAAATAGGAGAATATCAGAGTCCCAGAGAATATCAGTATAACCTTGGGATTACAAAGTGTTTCTTAGATGATACCAAAAGGAAGAACCACAAAAGGGTGAAAAATTTAATTGAAACATAAAGTTCTATATGTCAAAAGATGCCATAAACAAAGTTAAAAGGCAAGCACAGAGAAATAAAAGACATTTGTAACGTATGTTAACACTGGACTAGAGGCCAGATTAAAAAACTCATATTAATCAAGAAGAAATGAAAATAAGCCAATAGAACCTAATCAGGCAACAATTCACAAAAGAAACCAGACAGCTGACTAGGGAGCAACAGAAAAATGTTCAACCACAACAGTAATCAGCAAATGCACATAAAAGGAATATTATATTATTTCATACCTATCAGATGGGCTTTTTTTTTTTTTTTTTTTTTTTTGAGACAGTGTCTTGCTCTGTTGCCAGGCTGGAGTGCAATGGCGCTATCTCAGCTCACTGCAACCTCCACCTTCCGGGTTCAAGCAATTCCCCTGCCTCAGCCTCCCAAGTAGCTTACAGGGGTACAGACACATGCCTACACCACTTGGCTAATTTTTTCTATTTTAGTAGAGAAGGGGTTTCACCACGTTGGCCAAGATGGTCTCGATCTCCTGACCTCGTAATCCACCCACCTCAGCCTCCCAAAGTGCTGGGATTAGAGGCGTGAGCCACCATGCCTGGCCTAGACAGGCAAAATTTTTAAGTGTGACAATATCAGGTGTTGGATAGGACCCGAAACAATGCTCATATTTTGTTCAGGGTTTCTACGTTTGTATTCAAATGGGATACTGGTCTATCCACAGTTTTCTTGTGATGTCTTTGTCTGGTTTTGGTATCAAGGTAATACTGGCCTCACAGAACGAGTTAGAAAGTTTCCTTTATCTTCTATTTTTTCAAATAGTTTGTGCAGGATTGGTGTTAGTTCTTATTCAAATATTTGGTAGAACTCACCAAAGAAGCCATCTGGCTTTTCTTTGCAGAAAGTTTTTTGATTACTAAATCTCTCTCTGTTATAGGTCTGGTCAGATTTTCTATGTCTTCATAAGTCGGTGTTGGCAGTTTGTGTCTTTCGAGGAATTTGTCTATTTCACCTAGGTGTCTAATTTGTTAGCATACAATTGTTCACAGTCTTACCTCATATTCCTTTTTATTTCTATAAAAGTCAGTAGTAATGTCCTCTGTAAAATTCTTGACTTTGGTAATTGGAGACTTCCCTCTTTTGTTCTTCATCAGCCTAGCTAGAGCTAAAAGGGTTTGTTGATTTTGCTGGTCTTTTAAAATAACCAACTTTTGGTTTATTGATTTTCTCTATTGTTTTTCTCCATTTTATTTCATTGATTTCTTTATCATGTCCTCTCCTCTACTTGATTTAGGCTTCATTTGCTCTTTTTCCCCGCAGTGTGTTAAAATGAAAGATTCAGTTATTGAGTTGAGGTCTTTTTTTTTTTTTTTTGAGATGGAGTCTCACTCTGTCACCCAGGCTGGAGTGCAGTGGCGCAATCTCGGCTCTCTCAGCCTCCCGAGTAGCTGGGACTACAGGTGCCTGCCACCATGCCCGGCTAATTTTTTGTATTTTTTAGTAGAAACGGGGTTTCACTGTGTTCGCCAGGATGGTCTCGATCTCCTGACCTTGTGATCCGCCCACCTCAGCCTCCCAAAGTGTTGGGATTACAGGCGTGAGCCACCGCACCCGGCCTCTTCTTTTTTAATGTAGGCAATTACAGCTATAAATTTCCCATACATTTTGGTATGTTATGTTTCATTCATCTCAAAGAATTTTCTCATTTTCCTTGTGATTTCTTTTTTGACCCACTGGTTATTTAGGAATGTGTCATTTAATTTTCACGTAATTGTGAATTTCTCAAATGTCTTTCTGTTACTGATTTCTAAATTTTTTCCACTGCAGTCAGAGAACATACTTTGGTATGAGTTCAATCCTTTATATGTACTGAGAGTTGTTTTATGGCCTAGCACACTGTCTATCCTGAAGATTGTTGCATGTATTCCTGAGAATTATATTCTTCTGTTACTGGAGTGCCCTCTAGGTGACTGTTGGGTATACTTGGTGTATAGTGTTGTTCAAGGCTTCTGTTTCTTTTCTTTCTTTTTTTTTATTGAGACAGAGTGAGTAAAGATGCTGACAGTAAAGGAAAGGAGAGGAAGTGACAGTTTGAGGAGACAGAAGAGTCCACAGGAATTTTCCCTTATATATATATATAAAGGATATATATAGAGATATGTATATGTGTATATATAATATAGATATGTATATATATAGATACACAAACTTTTTTGGCCAAGCCAAAAAAGGCTTGGCTCCTTAATATATACATAATATATATTATAATACATAATTATATATAATTTATATATATATATAATATATAACATGTAATATATATTATAATTTATATATATTTGTTATATATCATTTATATATAATATATCGCGTATATATTAAGGAGTCAAGCCTTTTTTCACTTGTAGATCTATATATACACATATATGTATTATATATTATATATAATGTTATATATTAAATAACATATAATATGTGTATATATTATATATCTATTAAGGAGCCAACCCTTTTTCCCCCCCTTAAAAATGAAGGAAATTAGGGGCACAGATCTAAAGGTATCTTTGTTTGCATTTACACTCAGGTTGCTAACATTCACTTTTATATTTATTTTATCATCCTGAAGCCTGTATCCTACAACCTTTCTTAGACCTTTCCCAGTGCTATAATAGTTGTGGGCTGGAAAGCCAAAAATCCATGCTTTTTAGAATTGTGTATATATTAAATGTTAATACTTGAGCAACTGCCTTCAAAAATGAGCCAAGTGCACAAACTTTGGCCAATTCAACTACATAAATACTTATTTGAACACTTAATGTGTGCTAAGTGCTACAATGAATGAAAAATGAAAAGACATAATTCTTGCCCTCCATGAACTCACTATCTAATGAGAAAGACAAACAAGCATATAAGTAACCCTGATATTAGGCTGCCAGGGACAAAGGCCATCACAGAGGGAGATATTAGGGTTGTGGGAGAACAGGGAAGAAAGACAAAAAGACTTTTAATCTGGTCTGACTTCTGGATTGGAAAGGTTGCTGCAACTCCAAGTTAGTGACAGGAGATACCTTAAATAGAGTGTTACCTGTGCTCAGGTCATGTCCCCTTCCCTACTGTTGTGGACACTGACAGCAGGTGTCAAATTGAGACAAACTGTACAGTGTTATGCAACAGTGGAGCTTCATTTATAGGCAGACCTAGGTTTAAATTCCAGCTCTTTTACTTTTTAGCTCTGTGACTTTGCGCAAATCACTTCAATTTTCAAAGTCTGGGTTTTGATATTTAAAAAATAGACACAAT
Source organism: Trachypithecus francoisi (assembly GCF_009764315.1). Classification (NCBI taxonomy): domain Eukaryota; kingdom Metazoa; phylum Chordata; class Mammalia; order Primates; family Cercopithecidae; genus Trachypithecus; species Trachypithecus francoisi. The sequence continues at coordinate 64,234,688 of NW_022681473.1, forward strand.
CAGTTAACTTACATATTGATAAATAATTTTTGAGTACCTACTCTATGTTGGCACCAGTGTCCCTTTTTTCTTCTGTATTTGCATGTGGGCTGGCTAGGAAGGTGAGCAGGGCCAGACCAGAGTAAGTTCAGAGCAAGCCCTAAACTTACTTCGTAGAGACCCATCTAAACATTCTTACTGTGAATCAAAAGAAGATATTTCCTCCTCTGGCTATCCTAAAGGAGCCATCACAGTCCAGTGGGAAGAACGGGGGATCTAAAGGCAGGCAGTGTGGATTCAAAAGTCAGCTGTACCACTGACCAGACATCATATCATAGGAAAGTCCCTTTACCTAATCCTCATGAACACGAGGATATCCTATACTGCAGGCTAGAAAATTTTAAAAGATGGCATGCAAAACACCTAGCATAAATACTTGGCACAGAGCAGTAAGTACTTCAGTAAATAATAGTCTCCCACCCATGCCCTTTTCATTAAAAGTTCCCTGTTGGAAGCAATTGTGTTTGCCCATGGATTTTAAGATTTTTTTTTTTTTTTTTTTTTTTTTTTTGAGACGGAGTCTCGCTCTGTCGCCCAGGCTGGAGTGCAGTGGCCGGATCTCAGCTCACTGCAAGCTCCGCCTCCCGGGTTTACGCCATTCTCCTGCCTCAGCCTCCCGAGTAGCTGGGACTACAGGCGCCCGCCACCTCGCCCGGCTAGTTTTTTGTATTTTTTTAGTAGAGACGGGGTTTCACCGTGTTAGCCAGGATGGTCTCGATCTCCTGACCTCGTGATCCGCCCGTCTCAGCCTCCCAAAGTGCTGGGATTACAGGCTTGAGCCACCGCGCCCGGCCAGATTTTAAGATTGTTTAATGAAAAATCTTCCAGATCTCAATCGTGTGCCTTATCACCCTACCTTTCCCTCAACTCTCACATGGATCCAGTTGGTTAGGCCTATTATTGTTTGACCAAACACAAGCTGGACAAAGCAAGCTTCTAGTCAGCATGGCTTTTTGTAGAAACAGTAAACCATTCATTCTCTAAATACAGGTAATTTTTTGTATACTGTTGTGTGTATGTGTATTTACAATCTTTTGTGCTTTTTTTGTTGTTGTTGTTGAGACGGAGTCTCGCTCTGTCACCCAGGCTGGAGTGCAGTGGCCGGATCTCAGCTCACTGCAAGCTCCGCCTCCCGGGTTTACGCCATTCTCGCGCCTCAGCCTCCCGAGTAGCTGGGACTACAGGCGCCCGCCACCTCGCCCGGCTAATTTTTTGTATTTTTTTAGTAGAGACGGGGTTTCGCCGTGTTAGCCAGGATGGTCTCAATCTCCTGACCTCGTGATCCGCCCGTCTCCGCCTCCCAAAGTGCTGGGATTACAGGCTTGAGCCACCGCGCCCGGCCTCTTTTGTGCATTTTAAAACATTTTTGTCCCTCTTTAAAAAATTGTAAATGAAAGTATCCCCACATTTTTGCCTTTTTATTTGTAATATTTCAGTCTATTATTTCTGTTTTGTGCTACTAGCTAATAGTGAAAGTTCAAACAACCTAAATGTCTACCAACAGGGCATTAGCTGAAACAAATCTAAACCCAACCTAGATTCCTTAAGTAAATTAAGGTGAGTTATAGAACTGTACATAGCATATAATTTCATTTTTGTTGAAAAACAATGTATGTATGTTCATTTTAAAAGACCTAGAAAAATAGATACACCAAAGTGTTAACGGTGATTGTCTCTGAATCAGGGGAATTATTAGTGTTCCTCTATGTTCTTCTCACGTCAGTATCCTCTAAGTTTTCTAAAATGAGCATACACTGGGCCGGGCGCGGTGGCTCAAGCCTGTAATCCCAGCACTTTGGGAGGCCGAGACGGGCGGATCACGAGGTCAGGAAATCGAGACCATCCTGGCTAATATGGTGAAACCCCGTCTCTACTAAAAAATACAAAAAAAAAACTAGCCGGGCGAGGTGGCGGGCGCCTGTAGTCCCAGCTACTCGGGAGGCTGAGGCAGGAGAATGGCGTAAACCCGGGAGGCGGAGCTTGCAGTGAGCTGAGATCTGGCCACTGCACTCCAGCCTGGGCGACAGAGCGAGACTCCGTCTCAAAAAAAAAAAAAAAAAAATGAGCATACACTGTTTTGGAAATAAGGTAAAACAAGAGAAGCCATAAAATGATTACACTGGCTGGCTGCAGTGGCTCATGCCTGTAATCCCAGCATTTTGGGAGGCTGAGGTGGGCGGATCATCTAAGGTCAGGAGTTCAAGACCACGCCGACCAACATGGAGAAACCCCGTCTCTACTAAAAATACAAAATTAGCTGGGCATGGTGGCGCATCCCTGTAATCCCAGCTACTTGGGAGGCTGAGGCAGGAGAATCGCTTGAACCTGGGAGGTCGAAGTTGCGGCAAGCCAAGATGGCGCCATTGCACGCCAGCCTGGGCAACAAGAGTGAAATTCCATCTCAAAAAAAAAAAAAAGATTATTGGACATTAGATATTTTTCAAGTAATCTCTTATTGTTAGACATGTCATCTGTTCTAAATAACTGCCACTCATACTTCTGGCAGAGCCAGGACTAGAACACAAACACCCAGATTTTCCAGATAACATGTAAAAATGTGTTTTTTTTATTTTGTTTTGTTTTGTAGAGACAGGGTCTCAGTATGTTACCCAAGCTGGTCTCTCCTGCCTTCAAGGGATCCTCCCTCCTCAGCATCCCAAAGTGCTGGGATTATAGGAATAAGCCTCAGGTCCAGCCTTTAAAAACTCTCATTGGGCCCTACAAATTTAAAGAGTTGTTGTTTCTAGAGACCTTGTGAATACGCTGGTGAGGTCCTAAAGGAAGTAAGTGGGAAATATGTGCACCATGCACACCAGGACAGGATTTTCAATTAAACTGAAATAGAACATATCTTAGGTCAATGATCTCTAGAAAATACTACCATTTCAACACTTCTTTGTTTAGAGCTACCACTAGGTTACTACATGACCTGGGCAAGACAATTAGAGCCCTTATCAAATTTTCTATCTCTGTTTCCTCATCTGCAAGATAGTAACAACAGCTACTACTAAATGAACATCTCCCATAATGTTTTACAAATGGGAAAACTGGGGCTCTAAGAAGTTAAGTAATTTGCTCATGGTTATGTAAGTGACAGTTAAGATTGAAACCAGATCTATCTGACAAAAGAGAATGAAGGTAGGGAAATGTTTGGCTCTATTTCTGAGTTATTTTATTTTTTCCTTTTAACATTAAGGAGGTATCAGCAGAACTTTCTTTGTACAATGCAAATGACACTGTGTACTCTGTGGGACTGAATTAGAAGGTACATTGAATTACAATTAACTCAGGCCTCATCCTAACAGCTAAGTAATTAGATCAATCTAATCTGAATTTTATTGCTTGTTTTATTATGACCTATAATCGTTGAAATTACAACAGGAAGTCTAAAAGTCTTATACAAAGGCAACATGCTGCAAAGAGAAGAACATTTCCTAACTCTCAGTAGCTGGATGATTCAAGGCAAGTTACTTAACTACTTTGAACCACAGTTTCCAAATCTATTAATATAAAATAGGAAGACCACTGTCCCACAATTACCAAGGTATACTGTTTAGAAATGCCCAAGAACTAGAAAAAGAGAGATTCCTCAAGGGACATGAGAAAATTACTTGAGCAACATCTAAAAGGAAAGATCTCTGACACACAGTCTGGCCTCAGTACTCTCAAGAATTCAGTGAAAGTCATGACCATGCAACCTGTCACCTTTCCTGGAGGAAGCCTGAGGTAAGTCCAGATTCCTCCTTCTCCCTCACTCCCTAAGTCCAACATTAAGTCCTAACTTCATTCATATTCCACAAATACTGAATGTCTACAGAAAGCTAGACACTGTTCTCTCTAAAAATGTCTCAAACATGTCCCCACCTCTGCATCTCAAATACAGCTTCTAATTCAGGTCTCTTGACTGAAGTATCAATACCCTCCTAACTGGTCTTCTCCTTTTTCCCTCTCTCTCCAATCCATCCATTTTATTACATCCAGAGAGATCTTTCAAAAATGCCAACCTATCCATCATGCCTAAAAGTTTCTGGCAGCTTCCCACTACCAAGAATAAAGTTCCAACCTACTTATCATGGCATAAAGACCCTCCAAGTCTAGCTCTTGCACATTTAGATGTCCTATTTTTTCTCTTGCCAAGCCGGGTCTGGCATCTTACACTTCAACAACAACACACAGCTGTTCTAACATTTGATTATTCTACTTTCATGTCATTGATCAGGCTCTTTTCAATGCTCAGATAGTCCTTGACCTTCTCCCCTTCAGACTAGATTAGGTGTTCATTCTGGTTATTATTCCCTTAACTAGTTTTTCTTATATTCCTTATCAAATTACATTTCCAGTTTTCTCCAATATTGCTGGGCATGGTGCCTCACACCTGTATTCCCAGCACTTTGGGAGGCAGAGGCAGGAGAACTGCTTGAGCCCAGGAATTTAAGACCAACCTGGGCAAAATAGCAAGACCTCATCTCTATCAAAAATAAAAAAAAAATAAAAAATAAAAAAATTAGCCAGGCATGGCAGTGCGCATCTGTATTCCCAGCTACTTGGGAAGTTGAGGTGGGAGGATCACTTGAACCCAGGAGATTGAGGCTGCAGTGAGCTATGATCATTACACCACTGCATTCCAGCCTGGGCAACAGAGTAAGACCCTGTCTCAAAAAACAAACAACCAAAAAGTTTATCGCCCAATTTGTTAGGTCTAGTATCAGTCCAGTGTTGGCCCCCTAAGTTGTGGTTCTCTTTGTCCTTGTATGTCCCACATGGGAGTTTCTGCTTGGGCTCTCACTGCCCAAACCTTTTTTTTTTTTTTTTTTCAGTCTTCCTCACTCTCTAATCACTAAGCCCTGTGGCTGATAAGACCCTTTGGCCTGGGTCTGGCTAAGACAGACCCAACAGCTAACTACCATTTCCCTGCTGATTCAACTTCCACTGCAGAAAAAGCCGAATGGACTTTAGATTCAGAGACAGACTCAAATCCTAATTTTGTCATTTCAAACTGTAAATTCAGGCAAGTTACTTCCACTCACTGAGCTTTAGCTATCTCATATAAAATGGGATAATAATCACTTTGCAGAGTTGAGATGATAATGCTAATAATAAAAACCACTATTATTACTTATTATGTGTCAAGTTATTTTTTGTTTGTTTGTTTTGAGACACAGTCTCACTCTGTTGCCAGGGTGGAGTGCAGTGATGTGATCTCGGCTCACTGCAACCTCTGCCTCCCGGGTCCAACCAATTCTCCTGCCTCAGCCTCCCAAGTAGCTGGGACTACAGGCACGTGCCACCACACCCAGCTAATTTTTGTATTTTTAGTAGAGACGGGATTTCACCATGTTGGCCAGGATGGTCTCGATCTCTTGACCTTGTGATCTGCCCACCTCAGCCTCCCAAAGTGCTGGGATTACAGGCGTGAGCCACTGTGCCCAGCCCCATGTGTCAAGTATTTACACTAAGCACTTTACATTAATCCCATCTAATCCTCACAACCCCTTCATGAGGTAGGTCCTACCATTATCTTTATTTTAGAAACCAACTAGAGTTGTGATAGACAATGGGCTCGCTAACCCAATGATCATTCCCAACACCCTTTGCCCTTACCAAATGCTTTCACTACTAAGGCTGGAAAAGCTAAATACTCACTTTCTCAGCTTTCCTAGCACTTAGGAATACCCATGTGGCCCAGTTCTGACCAATGAGATGTACACAGAAGTCGGCTGGGGGTATTTGGGTCTTTGCTTTCCTAGGAAAAGAAGAGACATTACTCTTGTTCCTCTACACCCCTTTTTTCCTACCTCCATCACAGACATAATAACTAGAGCTACAGCAGTCATCTTAGAGCAGGAGGAAAAGGCCAAAGAATCATAGAGACACTGGTCTTGTATTCCTGATCTAATAAATCAATGTCACCTGCCACTGACCTTCAGCCTTCTTTTTATGTAAGAAAAATATACCTCCTATTTACCTATTTAAGCTCCTGTTTTTTTCTCTCTCTCTCTCTATCTCTATCTTTCCTTTCTTTTCTATTGAGATGGGGTCTTGCTGTGGTGCCCTGGCTAGAGTGCAGTGGCATGATCATGGCTCACTGCAGCCTTGACCTCTTGGACTCAAGCAATCCTCCTGTCTTAGTCTCCTGAGTAGCTGGGACCACAGGTGTATGCCACCTAATTTAAAAAAATTTTTTGGAGAGCCAGGGTCTCTCTACGTTGCCCAGGCTGGTCTCCAACTCCCGGGCTCAAATGATCCTCCTGCCTCAGTCTCCCAAAGTGCTGGGATTACAGGTATGAGGCACTGCACCTGGCCAAAGCTACTGTTAATCAAGTCTTCCAGTAGCATATTCTGGCATTTATAACTGATGCACTGTGAGTGATCAAAAAATGGAGCTGAGATTTAAACATAGGCAATTCTTACCTACTAAGTTACATGAAAAAAAAAATCTGGCACTGGATTTATTAGGGAATGGGTACTCAAATGATGAAAATAACTATAATAATATGAATCACTCAGCCTACCTTCTTAAGGCTCCAAGCTCCTCTGGAAACTCAGGATGGTTAGTAACCTAAATTACAACAGAACTGCTTAGGATCAGGTCCCCTCTTTGGACAGTTTGCCCAGCCCTCTTGTCTGCATTTCAATTCAGAGCTCCCAGGTCAGGGTCCACACTAAGGCGGGAAGAGGGCAGGAAGGTTTGGAGTCAGGTCTTGACTCTCTGCCCATCTCCACCTATCTTACGGTGCCACAAAGATTTCAGGCCTCTTGCCATGCAGGCATAAGGCAACAGAGTTCAATGAACTCAGCATAAACTTATAAATTGTGACAGCACTTGTGGTGACAGTGAAGGCCAGCTTCTCCTTGGTAGACGGAGACCTTTGGAGGTAACAAGAAGTATGGTTTTGTAACTTAAACATTACCAAGGACTATTGATTTTTCTGCATCTTCTCCTGCTGACAGCAGTAATAGCAAAAATCTGATTTAGACACTTAAATTCAAGTACCTTCTCCACCAGCTGAGCAATTTTCAAGTAATCACACTTTCGACCTTACCCAACATGAGTCCTTTTAAAGCCAATTTTGGGGGCCAATTATTTAGTTTTCCTAAAATGTGCAAGGAAAAAGAGAATTGTTCACTATTCTGCTGGAAATTGGCTTGCATCCCTCTGTCCAGGGTTTAGGACACCCAATCTGTACTGAGAAGGTGCCAGCAGCCCCTTCTGTCATAGCTGACACATGTGTGACAGTTGACACATAACCTTTGTTTCTAAAGCTGTTCTGAACTCAAAGGAATTATGACATTCATGATGGTAAGATTCCTAGACAAGCTCACAAAACTGGGAGAGAAGAGGAAGACTATGGCACATTTACTAAATGGGAGATAGGTCCATTAAAATTATCTAAAGAGCTTGTAAAAACACCAATTTTGCTGGGAACCACCTCTAGGGTTTCTGATTCAGTAAGTCTGAAGCTGAGAACCAAGAATTAGCATTTCTAGTAGGTTTGCAGGCCCAGGGGTTACATTTAGAAAATCACTGCTATAAAGTATAGATCAATTATTAGTCACAGAGACTTTGGAAACCGACAATTGGGCACCTCCAGATGCTGGAAAAGTTTCTCCATCCGTAAGAAAAGGTTCACTGTATCAGGATATTCACCTAGCTTATAGCCTTTTTTTTCCCTCCAGAAAACAAAACAACCCCCCTTTCTCCACTCCCACCCCAAAATCTAAACACCAATAGCGACAGGTTTCAACTGGTTTCTTTTTATGGACCAGACAGACCCTGAATGCTCAGAACATAGGGAAATGCCTGTGGGTTTTCACAAGGCAAAGCTGTCTCTTAAAAAAGATGCTTTGAGTTCAGAAGAGGAATTCTCCTAGAAGTTCCAGACAACATACCCTGAAAGAAAGGACAAGTCTACAGTGGAGTTTCTCTAATCTCCCAAAGTATGCGTATACTACCACTAAGAAAAAAAAACTCTTAGACCAGCTTTTTCCAAAACACACCTGTGCTTACCATAGTAAGAACCAGGAATGAATAGGTGCAAGGATGGAGACGAGTGTGTGCATGTGTGAGTATATATTAGGGGCTGAGAAGACAAACATAAACCAGATAATTCTGAGAACCCCTTCATGGCAGCTTAGGAGCTATCTAAATGGGTTACAGGTGAGTTGAGATACTGACTCCTTAGGCACTTAGGCTGTCTGGGAAGAAGGTGAGGCATAAGAGCTCCTAGGCAGCTTTGTCTATCCAGAGTTCCCTATAAATAACATCATTTTCTGTGTGAAAGCACTGGCTTAGAGCTAAATGTGAATCACTGTTTAGAGAAGACCCTCGGGACAAAAAGTCTATTCCAAACTCTGAGGTCAATTTGCCAGAGAGATTTAGGGACCTCTAAAAAGGCTTCATTATTAGAGGTTTGATCATTCAGTCCTTTATTCACTCAACTAACCAATATTAGTTGAGAGTTCACTTTGTGTTAGGCACTTTGTGTTAGTACTGAGAACACAATGACCGCCTGCAAGATCAATGGGTATTACTAAAGATATAAACAATTATAAGACAGTCTACAGTCACATGCTGCATAATGACATTTCAGTCACTGACCGCATATATGAAGGTGATCCCGTAAGATTATACTGCGTTTTTACTGTACCTTTTCTATGTTTAGATACACAAACAACCATTGTGTTACAATTGCCTACATTATTCAGTGCAGTAACATGCTGTACAGATTTGTAGCCTAGGCTATACTACATAGCCAAGGTGTGTAAGTAGGCTGTACCATCTATGTCTGTGTAAGTACACTCCATGATGTTTGCACAACAACAGAATTGCCTAATTGTTGCATTTCTCAAAATGTATCCCCCTTGTTAAATAGTCTATGACTGTAAGTTAACTGTAGCTTCGTGGTTAAGAGCATGAAACATCCTAACTTAGGCTTGATTCTGGCTTCTCTACTTTCTGGCTCTGTGACAGAAACAAGTCCTTTCATCTTTCTTGATTTGTGTCTACACCTATTAAAACTTGGATAATACAGATTAGGTAAGAGAAACCTTGCAGCACAGCTGCCAGCACTGCCACCACCTTGAGTCAGGAGAACCAAGCCCAGGCTGGGGTGTTGGAAGTCTGGGGATTCCAGCCTCAGTCACTACGGACAGTTTTTTCTTTGTCTGTAGCTCTCTGGCCACACCCACTCCTTTACATTCAAGGTAGAGGAAGAAGATAATATGAAGCATGTGCTGGCATTAATTATGCTCTGCTTCACCAAGGGGGCTAACGATGAGTGAAATGTGGTAGAAGTTGTAACGTGGAACTATGACCACCACGAGATTACAGTCCCTGTGGCGAACCTCAAGTTGTCCTGTCAACCCGTTACAATACGCAATGATGTTTCTGAGGAAGAGGAGGAAGCTGAGTTGTGCCCTCTCCTTTCTGCCAAAAAGCAGTGGGGATAAGCCCTAACCCTCATTGTTTAGCTAGCTGCCTGCTGATACCATTTTCACGGACAAGATTAAAGAATTCTGAATCTCTCTTCTCTGATGAAAAGGAGAGTCTGGGGTGAGGGGGTGAGTGGGAGGGACTTGGGCCAGTGCTAGAAGAGAAGAAGGCCTGTTTTCCATAGGGCCCTGGTGTTCTGGTCCTATACCATGTCTAGGGCTTACCTTTTCTCTAGGGGTGGGAAGCACTCTGAACTTCTATCCTGACCCTCTCTCCTCATCTATCTATGAAGATTGGAGGTCAGTATCCAAAGCTCAGGACTATACATTTTTAACACAGTTTACATTTTTGGACGAAGGCTGAAAGAAAATGGTGTGGAATGTTTTGAAAAAAAAAAAAGATTAAGTAAAATAATGACATAATTCTCAAACTGGGACAGGAACTCCTGTGGTTACTCAACAGTATGCTGGAGGGTACAAAAAAAAAGTACTGAATAAATAGTAGTACCTTCCTGGGGTGTTAATTTTACCAAATGGTAAATAATTTAAAGTGTTTGTTTTATAGAAAACAAGTACGACTACATAATGGTGCCTTAAGGCAAAATCCTTATGAATTCTGAAGATACATAGACTTCAAATAAATGTTAATCTTGGAATAGCTGCTGTGGGCTATTCACTCCCCCATCAATCCAGAGATGAATTCATTCTCCTCTGATAGCAGGTACACTTTGGTAGAAAAGTTTCCAAAGCACGGTGTATGGCCCATAATGGCCCTCAAAAAACAGCAACCATTATTGTTAGTCACAGATAGCTGTTATAATAAACCTATCCACTGGAGGAACAAAATGGGTGGGGAGGGGCTTCCTCTCTACCCAGACACCATTTTTTCCCCAAGCTCTAGACCTCTCTGGTTCCTGACCAGAATCCCTGTGATTCCATGGGAAGTATAACTCTGGGAAGCTGGCCAATTATGACCCCAAATGCCAAGGAGTTCTCTTCGAAAGAGAGATCAGTGGCCGGGCGCGGTGGCTCAAGCCTGTAATCCCAGCACTTTGGGAGGCCGAGACGGGCGGATCACAAGGTCAGGAGATCGAGACCATCCTGGCGAACATGGTGAAACCCCGTCTCTACTAAAAAAATACAAAAAACTAGCCGGGCGAGGTGGCGGGCGCCTGTAGTCCCAGCTACTCGGGAGGCTGAGGCAGGAGAATGGCGTAAACCCGGGAGGCGGAGCTTGCAGTGAGCTGAGATCCGGCCACTGCACTCCAGCCTGGGCGACAGAGCGAGACTCCGTCTCAAAAAAAAAAAAAAAAAAAAAAGAGAGAGATCAGCACTAGTAAAGTTACTAATCTAAACAGCCTCCTGGGGACCCAGCCTGCAAGCAATTAACCCTCAAGATAAGAACAGTCAGTCCAATGATCAATGCAGCTCTACCCCTGACTAGATATGTCACATTTAAAAGGTTCTTCCAGATCAATTATCTCCTTAAAGTCTCACAAACAAGTGACAGACAGGGTAGGTACTATTATTTCTACCTTTATAGAAGAGGAAACTGAGGCCCTTGGAAGTAAAGGAACTTATTAAAGTTTTTAGAGGCAGAGCCAGGAGTCAGACTCAGGTCTTCAGACTTCAAGAACAGGCTCGCTTCACTACATTAAGCAACAGACACCATTCCAATGAGAATCTATGCAACACAGCCAAAAGCTCTTCCAGTCCTGGGTCAACATTCCACTGATTTTCAGCAGTATTCAGGGCCACAAAAATTATATTACCATTCATTAAGGACCATAAGTAACTAATAGAAATCTAAATTAAATTGCATGCGCTTAATTAGCAGGAAAAAGGAAGTCACTCGCTGGTGGTAGCTATGGCTATACCTGTCCTTACATAGGATACTTACGGACAGGCTTTCATGGTCTCCTATGGAGCTTGCCCAAGAACGTCAGAAGCTCCAGAGAAAGAAGCCCTGGACTGTCACTACAGGAGAGGGCTCTGAGTAAGGGTACTGAGCTCACTTCATCTTATTTGTTTCTGAACCCTTCATTAACATCAGGGATTCCAAGAAGGAACATAGAAAAATTGCGTTCACAAGAAAATGCAAAAGAAATAGACTAAGGGAAGGAGTCAGCCAGTTGATTTAAATTAAAGAGATCTGGCCGGGCGCGGTAGCTCACGCCTGTAATCCCAGCACTTTGGGAGGCCGAGTCAGGCGGATCACGAGGTCAGTAGATAGAGACCATCCTGGCGAACACGGTGAGACCCCGTCTCTACTAAAAAATACAAAAAAATTAGCCGGGCATGGTGGCGGGCGCCTGTAGTCCCAGCTTCTTGTGAGTCTGAGGCAGGAGAATGGCCTGAACCCGGGAGGCAGCGGAGCTTGCAGTGAGCCGAGATCACGCCACTGCACTCCAGCCTGGGCGAGACAGCGAGACGCCGTCTCAAAAAAATAAAATAAAATAAAAGAGATCTAACAAAAAATTAAAGATTAACACCCAGATTGTTAGAGCTAACAGGGAAATTACTAAACAACTCACATAAGCCCCTCATAGTCTAGATGGGAAAGTGAAGGCAAGGGAAATGGGTAGAACTTGTCAAGTGTCTCCTAGTTGTTAGTAGCAGAATCAGAATTACAACTTGGAAACTCCTCTCCTCTCATGCTTCAAGGTCCACGCTTGCCTTCTCAGAAGCCTTTCCTGACACCAACCTCTTGATAGGGACGGGGGGCAGACAAATTCTTGGCAGAAAAGAGCAGGTCCCTGGCGAAACCCCACCCTCAAGCTGAAAAGCCTGAAACCGCGGCCCAAAGTGAGAACTTATATATCTGTTTTTCTGCTCAAATGTTGCCTTTTCCTAAACCACCCATGGTCCCACCCCATCCCGTGCCTACAAAAACTCCAGATTCAGCCAGGCGCGGTGGCTCATGCCTGTAATCCCAGCACTTTGGGAGGCCGAGAAGAGCGGATCACGAGGTCAGGAGATCGAGACCATCCTGGCTAACACGGTGAAACCCCGTCTCTACTAAAAATACAAAAACAAAAACAAAAAAATTAGCTGGGCGTGGTGGCGGGCACCTATAGTCCCAGCACTTTGGGAGGCCAAGAAGGGTGGATCACGAGGTCAGGAGATCAAGACCATTCTGGCTAACACGTTGAAAACTCCGTCTCTACTAAAAATACCAAAACAAAAACAAAAAAATTAGCTGGGCATGGTGGGGGTGCCTGTAGTCCCAGCTACTCAGGAGGCTGAGGCAGGACAATAGCATGAACCCAGAAGGCGGAGCTTGCAGTGAGCCGAGATTGGGCCACTGCACTCCAGCCTGGACGACAGAGCGAGACTCAGTCTCAAAAAAACAAACAAACAAACAAAAAACTTCAGATTCAGTTGGTAGACGGGACTATGGCTAGACACTGGAGAGAAGTGGCTTGACTTTAGAGGTACAGCTTGACAGCAAAACTTCAAATAATCTGGCTGGAGACAGTTGAACTTCAGGGGAAGATTACCTACCCAACCCATCCCCTTTTCAGCCCCTCTTCCCGCTGAGCCACTTTCATCGGCAATAAAATCTCCTGCATTTACCACCCTTCAATTCGTTTAGGCGACCTCATTTTTTCTGGATGCCAGACAAGAGCTCGGGAGCCACGAGTGCAGATACAAAAAGGCTGGCACACTGGCCCTTTGCACTCGCTGGTGGAAGGCAGTCTCACACAAAAAGGCAAAGGGCCCACTGGGCTGTTAACACTTAAAACTGTCCGTGGACAGCAGAGCTAAAAGAGCACCGTAACATGTCCTCTGGGGCTTCAGGAGTCGCAGGCACCCCCACCTGGACACTGCCTTGGGGTCCACACACAGTTCACTGACGCTGGAGCCCAAAAGCGGCCAGCTGGATCCTGTACTCACTTGCCTACTGCTCCCTTCCACAAAGGGTTGAGCATGGTGAGCTGAGTAAGCAGAGTTTGTTCCTGCCAGTGCCCAAAAGCACTTGCTCCAGTTCCTGCACTGGTTCGCTCACACGCTCCCTCCCACAAAGGGTAGACAAGAGTGGGCTGAGTAAACGAGGCACCCCTGTCGCAAGTCCCGCGAAGGGGTCAAGAAAATATCCTGCTTCAGTCTGACAGTGTTGTGGCCCTCCTCCATACACACCATGCTTCCACAGCAATTTACACATCTATTTATTATGTTAGGCTTTTGGAATACAGTGGCACATCCCTCTGAGATAATACTTGTCTCGGTGTATTCTGTCTTCCTATACTTCTGTTTTTCCATTTCTTACAGATCTGTGCTGGTTAAGGTGGAGTCTGTGGAGGGACCATAAACACGAAGAACACACAGTCACTGTGTGTATGAGTCTTTATAAAACTGGTAAACTTACAATTTTAAGAACAGAGTATACAACAAAATTGGAAGGTCAGAATTCATCCAGTCCAGTTCATTTAGGCCCCCTCCTATGGCAGTAGAATCCTTCTCACCTGGATGCCTAATCTATAAAATAGGCAGGAGCAGATCTCTACTGGAGGGGAAAAGAGCACTTATGTGGCTTACTCCTTTCTCTTTTAACAGCTCCTAGGCATCTTGAGGCACAATCTCCTAATTTTCTGAATGAGGAAACAGCTAAAATAAAGGAACTTTTTAATTCTAGGCTCTCCCTTCATTCAGCATGAAACAAAGAAAAAAGTAGAGCTTTTGAAGCCAGGCAAACTGGAAAGGAATCTTCTATGACCTTGGAAAAGTCACTTGACCTCTCTGCATCAGTTTTTTAACATCTATCTTCTAGGGATGTCATAAGGATGAAATGAAATCAAATATATAAAGCATCCAGCTTATGCCTGGTACAAGCTCAATAAATAGCCACCATAGAATTACTCTTACTTGAATCAGGGATGGAACCTGGTATTCCCTCGAGTTCTGTTCAGCAAACCTGCCACCATCAAAGATTGGCTTGCCAGAGAAAAGATATGACCACCAGCACTCCAGAGGGTGGCAAAGCAGGTTTAAAATACCTTGATGCAAAACCTTAAATAAAATCTCTCCAGATATAAGCAGGCACCTATATATTAATTCAAAACTCTCAGCATGGTAATGAGTAAAGATTTTTTCCCCCTACCAGGGCAGAAGACAGGTAAGAAAGTGAGCTAGGACAATTTTCCATCATTTTATAGAAATTTACCAATGACTAAACATATTGCTATGTCCTGAGCTAATTGTGAGAATCCATCATTGTGAACAGATACATGGAAAGCATGTCTCTCACTGTCATGCAGGGTGATTATTCTTTATTTGCAAAGACTATTGTGATATAGCAAGACTTTAGCCAGAAAAAGAAAAAAATCCTTACTTGATACTTTCTTTTATGCAATGGTAACAAATTACATGACACTGACAGTTTTTCGTTGTTATTGTTTTAAGGATACCTACATTGGGAGTGATGTTATGGACAAAGGCAGAATAGGAAGCTCTTTTCCTATTCTGCCTTTGTCCATAGGAATCCTCCACCTAAACAACTACTGAGCCAACAGAAACTATCTAAAGTAACTATTTTGGAATTCCGGAGTCTAATCAGAACACTTGCAGTACGCAGAGGGAGAGTTTAATGAAGAGGCTGGTAAAATTTTCAGAGAATTTCAGCCTTTTGCCCAGCGGCTACCATCCTCCAAGTCCCTGGTGCAGATTGCTGGAGCTAGACGGGCAATAAGGACCTTGGCCTCCAAATATGGGGGTTATGCGTTCTGATTGTTGGTTTTGATCACTGAGAGGCCAGCACAGAGGTTGACAGTCACGGTTTCAACCTCTACTGGCCAAAGCCGATTCCAAGGCATTTACGAGAACAGATGAATGAATGAATAAACAAATATTGTACGACTCTACTTATATGAAATATCTAGAATAGGCAAATTCATAGAAACAGAAACAGCCAATTACAATGGCTCATTCCTGTAATCCTAATGACCTGGGAGGCTGAGGTGAAATGATTGCCCCAAGTCAGAAACTTGAGACCAGCCTTGGTAATAAAGAGAGATCCCTTCTTTAAAAAAAAAAAAAAATTTTTTTTTAAATTAGCCAGGCACAGTGATGTACACTTATAGTTCCAGTTACTTGGGAGGCTGAGACTCGAGGATCCCTTGAGCCAAGGGACTTCGAGGCTGTAGTGAGCTATGATTGCACCACTGCACTCCAACCTATGGGACAGAGTGAAACTCTATCTCGTTTTAAAAAAAAGGAACAGAAAGAAATTTAGGGATTACCAGGGGCTAGAGGGAGGGCAAAAGATGAGTAAAAGAAGAGTTACTGTTTAATGGTTACAGAATTTCTGCTAATGAAAAAGTTCTGGAAATAGTGGGGATATTTATACAACATTGTGAATGTACTTAATGACACTGAATTATACACTTAAAAATGGTTAAAACTGGCCAGGTGCAATGGCTCACGCCTGTAATCTCAGCACTTTGGGAAGCCGAAGTAAGAGGATCAACTTGAGCCCAAGAAATGGAGGCTGCAGTGAGCTATAATTGTGCTACTGTACTTCAGCATGGGTGACAAAAAAAAAAAAAGAAAGAAAATTTTTTAAAAGGCTAAAATGGTAAATTTTGTATTACATATATTTTAGCATAATAAACTTTTCGTAAGTATACCCATATTTCACATAAGCTGGCTCTTATAAGCTATATGACCTTAAGAAAGTTACTTAACTTAGCTGAACCTTATTCCCCCATATGTAAAATAATAATAGTTCTCCCTTGAAGGATTATCACAAAAATTGGAGACGTTTGTAAAGTGCCTGGCACTCCACTGACAGTAATTAATGGTAGTTATTATTATAATAACACCAACAATAATATAATTTGTATAAACTAATACTGATAACTTAATTCAACATATATTTAATGAACTAACTGCCTACTCTGTTCTGGGCACAAGAAGTGCATAATTGCTGCCCTCAAGGAGCTCAAAGTCTAGAAAAACATACAAATAAACAACTTTTTGTAGAGAACAGGAAGCCAAGGAGAATTTAGGAGCAGAAAAACAATAACCCAACAACAGCAATACTTCTTTGTTTGGGAGAAAAAGTTCTTCTTCTTTACAGAGGTGGGAAATCATTTTGTAACCCAGGAAAGTAAATCAGTCATAAGCAAGGGGGTGTGGCTCAGTGGTAGAGTGGGTGCTTCGCATGTAAATCAGTCACAAGCAAACATGTAGTTTAATGTGCATGATTCTTGCCCTGACAAGGTTTAATCCATCTGCTTTTAGCATCATACACAGTATCTGAGACAGATACAAAATCACTGCTTATATGGGCTACAAAACCCAGAGAGGACTTGCCTGACACTTTGGTGGAGTGGAAAGAGCTTGGATTACTGAGTCTTTCCTCATCTGTAAAATAAATGTTCTAACATAAATTTCTTTCCTTTTTTTTTTTTTTTTTTTTTTTTGAGACAGAGTCTCGCTCTGTCGCCCAGGCTGGAGTGCAGTGGCCGGATCTCAGCTCACTGCAAGCTCCGCCTCCCGGGTTTACGCCATTCTCCTGCCTCAGCCTCCCGAGTAGCTGGGACTACAAGCGCCCGCCACCTCGCCCGGCTAGTTTTTTATATTTTTTAGTAGAGACGGGGTTTCACCGGGTTAGCCAGGATGGTCTCGATCTCCTGACCTTGTGATCCGCCCGTCTCGGCCTCCCAAAGTGCTGGGATTACAGGCTTGAGCCACCGCGCCCGGCCATTTCTTTCCTTTTTTTTTGAGATGGGGTCTCGTTGCACTGTGGCCCAGGCTGGAGTTGCAACAGTGCAATCTCGGCTCACTGCATCCTCCGCCTCCTGGATTCAAGTGATTCCCCTGCCTCAGCCTCCCCAGTAGCTAGGATTACAGGCACCCGCCACCATGCCCGGCTAGTTTTTTGTATTTTTTTAGTAGAGATGGGATTTCACTATGTTGGCCAGGCTGGTCTCGAACTCCGGACCTCATGATCCGCCCGCCTCGGCCTCCCAAAGTGATGGGATTCAGGCGTAAGCCACTGCACCCAGCCTCTAATAGAAATTTCTACCTCACAGTGCTGTTGTAAGGATTAAATGAGATCATAAACGGTAATTTTAAGTTGTAAAGTATTGTGCTTCTTAAGTATTATTAAATGGCATTTTGTAAGTCTTTGTTCTCACATGCTTCAGAGAAAATTTATTATAGGAAAGTCAAACTTTGTTTTTGCTTTGTTTTGTTTTTAGAGATGGGGTCTTGCTCTGTCACCCAGGCTGGAGTGCAGTGGCATAATCATGGCTCACTGCAGCTTCGACCTCCTGGGCTCAAGCAACCCTCCCGCCTCAGCCTCCTGAGAAGCTGGGACAACAGGCATGTGTCAACAAGTCCAGCCAATTTAAAAAAATTTTTTTGTAGAAATGAGGTCTCACCCATCCTGGCTAACACAGTGAAACCCCGTCTCTACTGAAAATACAAAAAAAAAATTAGCCCAGCGTAGTGGCATGTGCCTGTGGTCCCAGCTACTCAGGAGGCTGAGGCAGGAGAATGGCGTGAACTCGGGAGGCAGAGCTTGCAGTGAGCTGAGATCGCGCCACTGCACTCCAGCCCAGGTGACACAGCGAGACTCTGCCTCAAAAAAAAAAAAAAAAAGAAAAAAGAAAAAAAAAAAGAAAAAAGAAAAAAAAGAAATGAAGTCTCACTATGTTGCACAGGCTGGTCACATTTTGTTTTCAAAAGTCAAATCTCCTGAACAAAGCAACTGCCACTCAAAATGAGCTAGCCTAAGGCTGACTACATAGGTAATATAAGAGGTTTGAAGACAGCTCTTTCTTGCTAAATAGCTCAAAGGAATTGTCAAATTTCAACTATCATTGTTCTAAAAAAAGAATAATTCCTATAAACCAAGTAGGCAACGAAAGAGGGTCTCTTGCTTTCTCTGAGGGTCTCTGCTGTCTCCATATGACTCAAAAAACAGAAAAGTCTCCTTGTTCCATCTGGTCCATCCAGAGGGGTTGACCAGTCACAACAGATAATCCAAATGATTTTTTTTTTTTTTTTTTGAGATGGAGTCTCTGTCGCCCAGGCTGGAGTGCTGTGGCGCCACCTTGGCTCACTGCAAGCTCCGCCTCCCGGGTTCACGCCATTCTCCTGCCTCAGCCTCCCAAGTAGCTAGGACTACAGGCGCCCGCCACCACGCCTGGCTAATTTTTTGTATTTTTAGTAGAGACAGGTTTCACTGTGTTAGCCAAGATGGTCTCAATCTCCTAACCTCATGATCCACCCGCCTCGGCCTCCCAAAGTGCTGGGATTACAGGCGTGAGCCACTGTGCCCAGCCTCCAAATGAATTTTTATTCACCTACAAAGCAGAAAAAATCTCTCCCACACTGGCTACCTGTCCCAGACTCTCCTTGCCATATCAGAGGACTACTCATTACCAAGGACAGGCAAATCACAGGAGTCTTTTTCTCAAACCCATCTCATACTTCTCTACTGTGAACTCCTTCACTCATTAGAGTCTCATCTCCTTCCCTTTATTTCTTTCTTCTCCCCGTTTTCTTCCTTCAAAATTTACTGAGAGTCAACTCTGAACCAGTCCCTGTGCTAGGTGCTAGGGATATAATGATCACGAATAATAAACAAAGGCTACTAATCCTTTTTTTTTTTTTTTTTGAGACAAAGTTTCACTCTGTCACCCAGGCTGGAGTTCAGTGGCATGATCTCGGCTCACTGCAACCTCTGTTTCCTGAGTTCAAGCGATTCTTCTGCCTCAGCCTCCTCAGTAGCTAGGACTACAGGAAGGTGCCACCATGGCTGGCTAATTTTTGTATTTTTAGTAAAGACGGGGTTTCACCATGTTGGCCGGGCTGACCTCAGGTTTCGAACTCCTGACCTCACGTAATCCGCCCATCTCGGCTTTCCAAAGTGCTAGGATTACAGGTGCAAGCCACTGTGCCCAGCCCATCAAAGCACTTTTGAAGTAAGCAGACACTATTATCCCTACTTTATAGAAGAAACTCAGAGAAGTGGGAAATGACCTAAGATAATAGAGTTACCTTGTTTAAAGAAATCTAACTAAGTGTCTTGGAAATTAAAAAGCGGCTACAAGGTGAGTAGAAAGAGAGCTAGATTGGCTGCCAGAGGTCTGGGTTCTGCTTCCAGCTTTGACATCTATCTGTCCATCCATTTGTTGAAAAATTAGTCAATATTCATGGCATGTAGGGGCCTAGCTGGATATTAGAGATACAGGAGTACATCAGATACTGAATTCATTGTCAATCTCTTTTTTTTAAGACAAGGTCTCCACTCTTGTCACCCAGGCTGGGGTGCAATGGTACAAGCATGGCTCACTGCAGCCTTGACTTCCTGGGCTCAAGTGACCCTCCCAACTCAGCCTCCTGAGTAGCTGGAACTACAGGCAGGTGCCACCACATGCAGCTAAGTTTTACATTTTTTATAGAGATGAGGTCTTGCCATGTTGCTCAGGCTGGTCTCAAATTCCTGGCCTCAGGAGATCCTCCCGCCTCACTTTAATCCTCTTAAAGTGCTGGGATTATAGGTATGAGCCACGGCACACAGCCCACTGTGAATCTTCAGTGCTTTCCTTAGGCACTTATTACACCTCAAGTTTCTCATCTAAGAATAGGGTTGGATTTGATCGTTTCTAATAATCTTATAATTCTAGATAAAAACATAATACCAGCCACCAGCTGGACTGAGAATATAGATAAATAGGATGAGCAGGAGATGGGCTGGAGATATCTGAATGGTAAGGTCATAAAAACTTTCTACTGCAAGCTAAGGAGTTTAGACTTTATCCAAAGGACAGTGAAGAGTCATTGAAGGGTTTTAAGCACTGGAGTGATCTCAAATTTTCAAGAGAGAAAAATGATTATGGCTACATTATGTAAAGAATAGACTGGGGACAGGGGTATAGGAAAGGAGTTAGGAAGTCCAGTTAAGAGGCAACTTAAATAATCCCAGAAAGAGCAATGATGGCCTGAATGATAACAGTGGAAGGATAGGGAAGAAAAGTCTAATCTAAGAAAGGTAAAGGAGGTTTTTTAAAAATAAAAAGAACATTTCATATCCATTATGATAGCTATTATTTAAAGAGAGACAGAGACAAAAATAAGCATTGGCAAAGCTGTGCAGAAACTGAAACTTTTATAAACCACAAGGGAGAATGTAAAATGGTGCGGCCACTAGGAAAACAGTATGGCAGTTCCTCAAAAAATTAAAAATAGAATTACTGTATGATCCAGCAATTCCACTTCTGGATACATACCCAAAAGAATTGAAAGCAAGGTCTTCAAGAGATATTTGTCCATCCATGTTCATAGCAGCATTATTTACAATAGACCAAAAGCAGAAGCAACCCAAGTGTCCGCATACCACCGCATGTGGTATACACATACAATGGAATATTATCATTCAGCCTAAAAAGGAAGGAAATCCTGACACATGGATGAAACCTGAGTGAAATAAGCCAGTCACACAAGGACAAATATTATATGATTTCAGTTATATGAGCATCTAGACTAGTCAAATTCATAAAGATAATAAGTAGGTTGGTGATTGCCAGGAGCTGGGGGGAGGTTGAAATGAAGAGTTATTGTTTAATGGGTATTGAGTATCAGTTTTGCAAGACGAAAGGAATTCTGTGAATCCACAGTGATGACAGTTGCAAAACAATATGAATGTACTTAATGCCACTAAATAGCACACATAAAAATGGTTAAGATGGCTGGGCACAGTGGCTCACGCCTGTAATCCCAGCACTTTGGGAGGACGAGACAGGTGGTTCACCTGAGGTCAGGGGTTCGAGACCAGCCTGGCCAACATGGTGAAATCCCATCTCTACTAAAAACACAAAAATTAGCCAGGCATAGTGGTGCGTGCTGGCTACTGAGGCAGAAGAATTACTTGAACCTGGGAGGCGGAGGTTGCAGTGAGCCGAGATCGCACCACTGCAATCTCTGGGCTGGGGAGGGGAGGGGAGGGGAGGGGAGGGGAGGGGAGGGGAGGGGGGGGAGGGGAGGGGAAGGTTAAGAAAGGTTAAGATGGAAAATTGAGGCCGGGCGCGGTGGCTCAAGCCTGTAATCCCAGCACTTTGGGAGGCCGAGACGGGCGGATCATGAGGTCAGGAGATCGAGACCATCCTGGCTAACACGGTGAAACCCCGTCTCTACTAAAAAATACAAAAAACTAGCCGGGCGAGGTGGTGGCGCCTGTAGTCCCAGCTACTCGGGAGGCTGAGGCAGGAGAATGGTGGGAACCTGGGAGGCGGAGCTTGCAGTGAGCTGAGATCCGGCCACTGCACTCCAGCCTGGGTGACAGAGCAAGACTCCGTCTCAAAAAAAAAAAAAAGATGGAAAATTAAAAAAAAAAAAATTCTACGCCGGGCACGGTGGCTCAAGCCTGTAATCCCAGCACTTAGGGAGGCCGAGACGGGCGGATCACGAGGTCAGGAGATCGACACCATCCTGGCTAACATGGTGAAACCCCGTCTCTACTAAAAAATACAAAAAGAAACTAGCTGGGCGAGGTGGCGGGCGCCTGTAGTCCTGGCTACTCGGGAGGCTGAGGCAGGAGAATGGCGTAAACCCGGGAGACGGAGCTTGCAGTGAGCTGAGATCCAGCCACTGCACTCCAGCCTGGGCGACAGAGCAAGACTCCGTCTCCAAAAAAAAAAAAAAAATCTTTACTTTTTGAGACACAGTCTCACTGTGTTGCCCAGGCTGCAGTGCGGTGGCACGATCTTGGCTCTCTGCAACCTCCACCTCCCAGGTTCCAGCGATTCTCATGCCTCAGCCTCCAGAGTAGCTGGAATTACAGGCATGCGCCACCCAGCCTGGTTATTTTTTGTATTTTTAGTAGAGACGGGGTTTCGCTTTGTTGGCCAGGCTAGTCTGGAACTCTTGGCCAAGTGATCCACCCACATCAGCCCCAAAGTGCTGAGATTATAGGTGTGAGCCACCATGCCCAGCCAAGATAGTACATGCATTTTACTACAATCTTTTTTAAAAAGGCAGGACTTAATAACTGGCTTTAGAAGGCAAAAGAGGCAAGAGTATCAAGGATGATGTTTTCTGATTTTAGGAATAGGCAGATAGTGGTATTAATCACAAATGATAAAAAATGGGGCAAGATGGCCGAATAGGAACAGCTCCAGTCTCCAACTCCCAGCGCGAGCGACACAGAAGACCGGTGATTTCTGCATTTTCAACTGAGGTACTGGGGTCATCTCTCTAGGGAGTGCCGGACAATCGGTGCTGGTCAGCTGCTGCAGCCTGACCAGCGTGAGCTGAAGCAGGGCGAGGCATCGCCTCACCTGGAAGTGCAAGGGGGAAGGAAATCCCTTTTCCTAGCCAGGGGAACTGAGACACACACCACCTGGAAAATCGGGTAACTCCCACCCCAATACTGCGCTTTAAGGAAACAGGCACACCAGGAGAATATATCCCACACCTGGCCGGGAGGGTCCCACGCCCACGGAGCCTCCCTCACTGCTAACACAGCCGTCTGCGGCGATCTATCCGCAAGGCAGCAGCGAGGCTGGGGGAGGGGCGCCCGCCATTGCTGAGGTTTAAGTAGGTAAACAAAGCCGCTGGGAAGCTCGAACTGGGTGGAGCTCACAGCAGCTCAAGGAAGCCTGCCTGTCTCTGTAGACTCTACCGCTGCGGACAGCGCACAGCTGCAGTCCATTAGGGGAAAGAGCGGGGAAAGAGCGGGGCCGCTGCAGACCCGAACGACTCTGTCTGACAGCTTTGGGGAGAGCCGTGGATCTCCTAACGCGGAGGTTGAGATCTGAGAACGGACAGACTGCCTGCTCAGGTGGGTCCCTGACCCCTGAGTAGCCTAGCTGGGAGACATCCCCCACTAGGGGCAGTCTGATACCCCACACCTCACAGGGTGGCGTCACCCCTGAGAGGAAACTTCCAAAGAAAGAATCAGACAGGTACACTCGCTGTTCAGCAATATTCTATCTTCAGCAACCTCTGCTGCTGATACCCAGGCAAACAGGGTCTGGAGTGGACCTCAAGCAATCTCTAACAGACCAACAGACAGTCCTTCTGACTGTCAGACGGAAAACTATCAAACAGGAAGGACACCTATACCAAAACCCCATCAGTACGTCACCATCATCAAAGTCCAGAGACAGATAAAACCACAAAGATGGGGAAGAAGCAGGGCAGAAAAGCTGGAAATTCAAAAAATAAGAGCGCATCTCCCCCTGCAAAGGAGCGCAGCCCATCGCCAGCAACGGATCAAAGCTGGTCAGAGAATGACTTTGACGAGATGAGAGAAGAAGGCTTCAGTCCATCAAACCTCTCAGAGCTAAAGGAGGAATTACGTACCCAGCGCAAAGAAACTAAAAATCTTGAAAAAAAAGTGGAAGAATTGACAGCTAGACTAATTAATGCAGAGAAGATCATAAACGAAATGACAGAGATGAAAACCATGACACGAGAAATACGTGACAAATGCACAAGCTTCGGTAACCGACTCGATCAACTGGAGAAAGAGTATCAGCGATTGAGGATCAAATGATGAAATGAAGCGAGAAGAGAAACCAAAAGAAAAAAGAAGAAAAAGAAATGAACAAAGCCTGCAAGAAGTATGGGATTATGTAAAAAGACCAAATCTACGTCTGATTGGGGTGCCTGAAAGTGAGGGGGAAAATGGAACCAAGTTGGAAAACACTCTTCAGGATATCATCCAGGAGAACTTCCCCAACCTAGTAGGGCAGGCCAACATTCAAATTCAGGAAATACAGAGAACGCCACAAAGATACTCCTCCAGAAGAGCAACTCCAAGACACATAATTGCCAGATTCACCAAAGTTGAAATGAAGGAAAAAATCTTAGGGCAGCCAGAGAGAAAGGTCGAGTTACCCACAAAGGGAAGCCCATCAGAATAACAGCAGACCTCTCGGCAGAAACTCTACAAGCCAGAAGAGAGTGGGGGCCAATATTCAACGTTCTTAAAGAAAAGAATTTTCAACCGAGAATTTCATATCCAGCCAAACTAAGCTTCATCAGTGAAGGAGAAATAAAATCCTTTACAGATAAGCAAATGCTTAGAGATTTTGTCACCACCAGGCCTGCCTTACAAGAGACCCTGAAGGAAGCCCTAAACATGGAAAGGAACAACCGGTACCAGCCATTGCAAAAACATGCCAAAATGTAAAGACCATCGAGGCTAGGAAGAAACTGCATCAACTAACGAGCAAAATAACCAGTTAATATCATAATGACAGGATCAAGTTCACACATAACAATATTAACCTTAAATGTCAATGGACTAAATGCTCCAATTAAAAGACACAGACTGGCAAACTGGATCAAGAGTCAAGACCCATCAGTCTGCTGTATTCAGGAGACCCATCTCACATGCAGAGACATACATAGGCTCAAAATAAAGGGATGGAGGAAGATCTACCAAGCAAATGGAGAACAAAAAAAAGCAGGGGTTGCAATCCTAGTCTCTGATAAAACAGACTTTAAACCATCAAAGATCAAAAGAGACAAAGAAGGCCATTACATCATGGTAAAGGGATCAATTCAACAGGAAGAGCTAACTCTCCTAAATATATATGCACCCAATACAGGAGCACCCAGATTCATAAAGCAAGTCCTTAGAGACCTACAAAGAGACTTAGACTCCCATACAATAATAATGGGAGACTTCAACACTCCACTGTCAACATTAGACAGATCAACCAGACAGAAAGTTAACAAGGATATCCAGGAATTGAACTCATCTCTGCACCAAGCGGACCTAATAGACATCTATAGAACTCTCCACCCCAAATCAACAGAATATACATTCTTCTCAGCACCACATCGCACTTATTCCAAAATTGACCACATAATTGGAAGTAAAGCACTCCTCAGCAAATGTACAAGAACTGAAATTATAACAAACTGTCTCTCAGACCACAGTGCAATCAAACTAGAACTCAGGACTAAGAAACTCAATCAAAACCGCTCAACTACATGGAAACTGAACAACCTGCTCCTGAATGACTACTGGGTACATAACGAAATGAAAGCAGAAATAAAGATGTTCTTTGAAACCAATGAGAACAAAGATACAACATACCAGAATCTCTGGGACACATTTAAAGCAGTGTGTAGAGGGAAATTTATAGCACTAAATGCCCACAAGAGAAAGCAGGAGAGATCTAAAATTGACACTCTAACATCACAATTAAAAGAACTAGAGAGGCAAGAGCAAACACATTCAAAAGCTAGCAGAAGGCAAGAAATAACTAAGATCAGAGCAGAACTGAAGGAGATAGAGACACAAAAAACCCTCCAAAAAATCAATGAATCCAGGAGTTGTTTTTTGAAAAGATAAACAAAATTGACAGACCGCTAGCTAGACTAATAAAGAAGAAAAGAGAGAAGAATCAAATAGACGCAATAAAAAATGATAAAGGGGATATCACCACCGACCCCACAGAAATACAAACAACCATCAGAGAATACTATAAATGCCTCTACGCAAATCAACTAGAAAATCTAGAAGAAATGGATAATTTCCTGGACACTTACACTCTCCCAAGACTAAACCAGGAAGAAGTTGAATCCCTGAATAGACCAATAGCAGGCTCTGAAATTGAGGCAACAATTAATAGCCTACCCACCAAAAAAAGTCCAGGACCAGATGGATTCACAGCTGAATTCTACCAGAGGTACAAGGAGGAGCTGGTACCATTCCTTCTGAAACTATTTCAATCAATAGAAAAAGAGGGAATCCTCCCTAACTCTTTTTATGAGGCCAACATCATCCTGATACCAAAGCCTGGCAGAGACACAACAAAAAAAGAGAATTTTAGACCAATATCCCTGATGAACATCGATGCAAAAATCCTCAATAAAATACTGGCAAACCGGATTCAGCAGCACATCAAAAAGCTTATCCACCATGATCAAGTGGGCTTCATCCCTGGGATGCAAGGCTGGTTCAACATTCGCAAATCAATAAACGTAATCCAGCATATAAACAGAACCAAAGACAAGAACCACATGATTATCTCAATAGATGCAGAAAAGGCTTTTGACAAAATTCAACAGCCCTTTATGCTAAAAACGCTCAATAAATTTGGTATTAATGGAACATACCTCAAAATAATAAGAGCTATTTATGACAAACCCACAGCTAATATCATACTGAATGGGCAAAAACTGGAAAAATTCCCTTTGAAAACTGGCACAAGACAGGGATGCCCTCTCTCACCACTCCTATTCAACATAGTGTTGGAAGTTCTGGCTAGGGCAATCAGGCAAGAGAAAGAAATCAAGGGTATCCAGTTAGGAAAAGAAGAAGTCAAATTGTCCCTGTTTGCAGATGACATGATTGTTTATTTAGAAAACCCCATCGTCTCAGCCCAAAATCTCCTTAAGCTGATAAGCAACTTCAGCAAAGTCTCAGGATACAAAATTAATGTGCAAAAATCACAAGCATTCTTATACACCAGTAACAGACAAGCAGAGAGCCAAATCAGGAATGAACTTCCATTCACAATTGCTTCAAAGAGAATCAAATACCTAGGAATCCAGCTTACAAGGGATGTAAAGGACCTCTTCAAGGAGAACTACAAACCACTGCTCAGTGAAATCAAAGAGGACACAAACAAATGGAAGAACATACCATGCTCATGGATAGGAAGAATCAATATCGTGAAAATGGCCATACTGCCCAAGGTGATTTATAGATTCAATGCCATCCCCATCAAGCTACCAATGACTTTCTTCACAGAATTGGAAAAAACTGCTTTAAAGTTCATATGGAACCAAAAAAGAGCCCGCATTGCCAAGACAATCCTAAGTCAAAAGGACAAAGCTGGAGGCGTCACGCTACCTGACTTCAAACTATACTACAAGGCTACAGTAACCAAAACAGCATGGTACTGGTACCAAAACAGAGATATAGACCAATGGAACAGAACAGAGTCCTCAGAAATAATACCACACATCTACAGCCATCTGATCTTTGACAAACCTGAGAGAAACAAGAAATGGGGAAAGGATTCCCTGTTTAATAAATGGTGCTGGGAAAATTGGCTAGCCACAAGTAGAAAGCTGAAACTGGATCCTTTCCTTACCCCTTATACGAAAATTAATTCAAGATGGATTAGAGACTTAAATGTTAGACCTAATACCATAAAAACCCTAGAAGAAAATCTAGGTAGTACCATTCAGGACATAGGCATGGGCAAGGACTTCATGTCTAAAACACCAAAAGCAACGGCAGCAAAAGCAAAAATTGACAAATGGGATCTAATTAAACTAAAGAGCTTTTGCACAGCTAAAGAAACTACCATCAGAGTGAACAGGCAACCTACAGAATGGGAAAAAATTTTTGCAACCTACTCATCTGACAAAGGGCTAATATCCAGAATCTACAAAGAACTCAAACAAATATACAAGAAAAAAACAAACAACCCCATCAAAAAGTGGGGAAAGGATATGAACAGACATTTCTCAAAAGAAGACATCCATACAGCCAACAGACACATGAAAAAATGCTCATCATCACTCGCCATCAGAGAAATGCAAATCAAAACTACAATGAGATACCATCTCACACCAGTTAGAATGGCAATCATTAAGAAGTCAGGAAACAACAGGTGTTGGAGAGGATGTGGAGAAATAGGAACACTTTTATACTGTTGGTGGGATTGTAAACTAGTTCAACCATTATGGAAAACAGTATGGCGATTCCTCAAGGATCTAGAACTAGATGTACCATATGACCCAGCCATCCACTACTGGGTATATACCCAAAGGATTATAAATTACTCTACTACAAAGACACATGCACACGTATGTTTATTGCGGCACTATTCACAATAGCAAAGACTTGGAATCAACCCAAATGTCCATCTGTGACAGACTGGATTAAGAAAATGTGGCACATATACACCATGGAATACTATGCAGCCATAAAAAAGGATGAGTTTGCATCCTTTGTAGGGACATGGATGCAGCTGGAAACCATCATTCTTAGCAAACTATCACAAGAAGAGAAACCAAACACCGCATGTTCTCACTCATAGGTGGGAACTGAACAATGAGATCACTTGGACTCGGGAAGGGGAACATCACACACTGGGGCCTATCATGGGGAGGGGGGAGGAGGGAGGGATTGCATTGGGGAGTTATACATGATATAAAAGTCATGCACATGTACCCTAGAACTTAAAGTATAATTAAAAAAAAAAAAATGGGTTACAGGGGAATGATAAGATAATGAGCCCAGTTTTAGATGTAATTAAGTCTGAGCAAAACATGAGACATTCATGGAGGAGATTTTCAGAAGACAGGTGGATAAACTAGTCTGAAGTTCAGAAGAACGGTTTGCCACAGTGCTAGAGTTTATGAATCATCAGCCTATAGATAGCAGCTGAGGCTGAGGGAGAACCAGAGCCCTTGTGCAACATCAACTTTTAATGGGTGAGCAGGGGAAGAAAATTCTGAAAGGAGACGAATTCAAGAACAGCTGGAGAAGAAGAAAGAGAAAAACAAAAAAAAAACAAACAATTATGGTCAATGAAAATTATGGAGGCAATGAAAGCTTGCTTCAAGAAAGGGGTCAGGTGTCAAATGATATAGAAGAGTCAAATTAGGATAAAGGCTAAAAAGGGTCCACTGGATTTAACCACAAGATTATATTCATGAGAACAGTTAATAAGAAATCTCTTTAGATGCTCTTCTTCAACCATAGGTGAAAAAGTAATCAAGTGATCTTGGAGTTCTCTCCTGAGCAGAGGAGATCAGTTTGAACATCAAAGGGGGAGTTGCGAGAGCAGTTTCAGGAATTAGAATCCATTTTCCAGGCTCATCTGAGATCCTAATCACTGTACTGTCATAGCCATGTATGCTAGAGCAGTAAAAACACTTACTTTGTAACTGGGGTTAGTTTGGGCTCTGCTATACAGTCTGACCTTAGAGAAGCTTAATTTCATCTGGAAAATAAAGACTATCTTCCAGAGTTGTTATAAAAAATATATATATATGAAGGGAAAACCCTCACAAAAGTTCTTTGCAAAGAATAAACGAAGTACGAATGTTAGTTAATCAAAACCTCCAACAGGTGATCCTTACAAAGTTTTAAGCAAAAGCAGCAATCTAGGGGGTGGGAGGCGGGGGGAACCGCCACTGGTTTAAAAAGAAAAAAAAAAAAGATGGTAGTCTTTGAACAGATTAATTTCCTAGCCTTCTAACCTTGAGAGCTGTATCTTTTGTTAGTGTATTTGTAGCATTTGGACTTACGTTTTCTACTGGCTGAAACCAGGATATTCATTAAGGGTCAACACAGGAGGAGTCAGAAAGAACTCTTTAATTGGAGTGGGCTAGCAGAGGAAAGTGAAGTGGCTACAATGAAATGAAGAGAAGGGAGGACACTTGTTATTTTGTGGTAGAGAGACAATGAATACACAGACCCAGATGGGGAGACACAGGTTCTAGACTCAACCCCAACACTTTCTTCAAAACACTTCTTATACTCCATCTTTTCGCCTATAAAATGATGGATTCATTTAGGGGCTTCATCTGTTCTCCCATTTTAGAATTATTTTCTAATTGTGTTTTGGAAACTTCATCACAAGTCAGTGGCTAGCCCTGTTACATTTATTACTCTCAGCTGTCTTGTGAGGAAGGCATTCCTAACCCTGTTTTATCTTTTTTTTTTTTTTTTTTTTGAGACGGAGTCTCGCTCTGTCACCCAGGCTGGAGTGCAGTGGCCGGATCTCAGCTCACTGCAAGCTCCGCCTCCCGGGTTCACGCCATCCTCCTGCCTCAGCCTCCCGAGTAGCTGGGACTACAGGCGCCCACCACCTCGCCCGGCTAGTTTTTTGTACTTTTTAGTAGAGATGGGGTTTCACCGTGTTAGCCAGGATGGTCTCGATCTCCTGACCTCGTGATCCGCCCGCCTCGGCCTCCCAAAGTGCTGGGATTACAGGCTTGAGCCACCGCACCCGGACTTATCTTTTTTTTTTAAAGCAAATGATAGATTGAGGCCCAGAAAGCTTGACAACTTATCTGATGTCACAGAGCTCTTAATCTAAGAGTTAGATTCTTAATCTAAGAATAAGGTCTGTAATCTAAGTCACTAACTCTATGTCCCACGCTCTTTTCCCTGTAGGTATATACTCATTGCTATGCATTACAACAACCATTAACTGAGTGTCCACTATGAGCCAGGCATGACACCAGAAGCTTTATAAACATTTTCACCGATTACAAACCAACCATCTGTATAGGTCATTATTCCATTTTACAGTCGAGAAAACTGAGATTCAGAAAGATCACTCAACCAAAGTTCCAAAGCTAATTAGTGAGAGAAACCAGATTTCAGCCGAGATATGACACACTCCAGAACACATACAAGACCCCTGGGCAATGCTTGGACACTGACACCATCAGAACATTTCAGAAAAGAAAAGACAAAAAGAAGATTGAGGTCTTGACTACACTCCAAAATTCTAGCAGAAAAACCTTTATGAAGCTTTTGGAAAAAGAAATGCCCTGGTCTAGAAACAGCCCACTGTCATAGTGAATCCTAGATAAAGGGTATTCAAGTGTTCACTGTACTCATTATCTGTCCTAGTCAGCTTGAGTTGTCATAACAAAATACCAGACTGGGTGGCTTAAACAACAGACATTTATTTCTCATAGTTCTGGAGGGTGGAAGTCTAAGATTAGAGTGCCAGCATGGTCAGGTTCCAGTAATGACTCCCTTCCTGGCTTGCAGATGATTACCTTCTTGCTGTGTTGTTACATAGCAGAAAGAGCTCTGGTGTCTCTTCTTCTAAGGAAACTAATCCCATCATGAAGGCTCAACCTCATGACCTCATCTAAACCTACAACGGTTCAATCTCCAATTACCATCACACTGGGGATTAAGGGTTTCAACATACAGATTTTGGAGTGACACTAACATTCAGTTCATAATATATAGTCTATGCTTAAATATTTGAAAGTATATGGCATATTACGTTCTCTAAATTCACTCTGCCAAAATATATAAGGAGCTAGTTAAAACCATGTTATAGGATTGCTGCGAGTGTGAAAATAGGTATTTTTTGTAAAATACTGAGCTCAGGGTGGGCGCAGTGGCTCACGCCTGTAATCCCAGCACTTTGGGAGGCCGAGGCGGGCGGATCACGAGGTCAGGAGATCGAGACCATCCTGGCAAACATGGTGAAACCCCGTCTCTACTAAAAATACAAAAAAATTAGCCGGGCGTGGTGGCGGGCACCTGTAGTCCCAGCTTCTCGGGAGGCTGAGGCAGGAGAATGGCGTGAACCCGGGAGGCGGCGGAGCTTGCAGTGAGCGGAAATCGCACCACTGCACTCCAGCCTGGGCGACAGAGCGAGACTCCGTCTCAAAAAAAAAAAATACTGAGCTCAGGTTTTGGCACACAGTAAGAACTCAGTAAAGGGGCTTTCAAAGGGAGAGAGAGATAGAGAGAGAGAGAGCACACTGTCAACTGGCTAGAAGACAGCTGCTTACTGGAATACATTGTACCACAAAGCTATATTTTATTTCCCATCTTCAGACTTCAAGAGAATTTCAAACCAGGAGTGTTTCTGACTCCTCTGTCCCATGCGGCCACCATCCCATTTCCTTGGAAGCAGATGACACTACAGTGGACTTGACCCCCTGTACTTTTGCCCTCCTGAGCCTACCCCAAACTGCTGGGCAGGAACAGGCTTCTAGCTCCTCAAAGGGAAGCTTTCCTAGTCCTAGAAACGAAAAAGACAATTCTCTTCTTTAATTTATCATGGGGAAGAGAGAAAGCAGCATATATTTTAAGACAGATTAGCTTACTGTAACAGAAAGCACATATATTTTGAAACCACAAAGAACTGAGTTCAAGTATTATCTCATCCCTTAGAAGCTATATACATTAGTCAAGTCACATGACCTGAAATAAACTACCATAGTTTTTTATCTATAAAAGCTATAGCATTTATGATTAATAAGATTATAATTAATATATAGTACCTAGTATGTTCTTACCAAATGATAATACTTTTAACATAACCATATAAATGTTCACTCTAAGGTACTATATTTGGCATTTGTTTATAAATTATCTTCACTTAGATCTTCCATTTCCAGTAACACAGAAGAAAAATAACCTGAAAATCTGCCTACTGCATAACACCTAGAAAAGCTGGATGAAGTATAACAAACATCCTATGAGGCAGAGTTGAGATTTTAAGAAAGAAAAAGGAATCCCTACTACTCAAAAAATGAAGAGGAAACTAAAAATCAGGAAGTCTATGTAGTGAGCTGTTATCAGGCTGCTTTGGGGAAACTTTTTAGTCTAGGCACTCAAAGGGCTTGCTTTTTATAGCCACCAGGGGTAGGAGATAGGCTGTGGGCCCTGGAGCATCCAAGAGCTGCAACTCAAATTCCCCTGCATAAAGCTGGGACCTTGGAGGAGTCATATTGTCAGTTAAAAAAAGAAAAAAAAAAAATCCAAAAGTACAGAGATACAACAGCCAAGGTTAGGTTAAAAAATAAAAAGTCTCCCTACAAATTTGAAACCTTGCCCTGTATGAAGTCTGAATTTATACTACTTATGTGGAGTTTATACTATCTGTGTGGTCCTAGAACCTACAGCAGGGAATTAACTTAAAACAGTTCCAGGCTCATAATATTCCTTGGTGATTAGTAGAAACAAAAAAATATCCTCCTTTCCTCTACAGGAGTACAAATAATCTTGTTTGATTCTCACAACTGTCCTATGAAATGGATAATATTTTGTCTCATTCCCAGAATTATGTAGTATGAAATAGATAATATCATCCTAGTTTATCAAAGAAATTAAGTCTAGGGAGATTAGGGCAAGTTGTCCAAAGTCACCCAGCTATTCTTCTGACAGAGCGGGGATTTGAACCTGGTTGTTGTCCAGTCAGTCAAAACACATTACCAACTCCTACTATGTGCCAAGCAGAGATAAAGTCTGTTCCCTTTCCAATTTTGGAAATTTGGAAAATTTGACAAAATCAATTCCCCTTCCAGATGTGCACTGCTTAATCTTGATGTAAATCAATAGATAAATGCAACTGTTCTCTTCCTTCTCTAGTTTAGCAACTTAGTAAGAATGAAGGCAGCCAGGATCAGAGCAAATAGGAAACCAAAGCTCCACAGGGTTCCCCTGGGCTCTGTCTGCCAAAGCAGTTCAGTTCCCTCTGGCAAAGGAACTTAAGTTGCTGGAACACTCTGAACTGGAAAGTGGAAAATCAACAAGCTCCATGAGCTAGTAGGGTGTAGAGTACTGCCCCATGAGTCCTGGTTACTGGAAATTAATTTTGTTAGAATATACAAATAGAAATTCAAACCGAAAATATTTACTGTTAAGGTTAAGTAATAAGGACAATGAAACTGTTGTGATAAACACAAACATGTGAAACAGAAACTTAGGGATAACAGTTACAGTTATATCAGGCTCAAACTCCAAAATATTTCTGAATGTTAATTTGATTGCATAGCACTGAGAAAATCCTGATGTAAAAACATAAGCAGATGTAAATGGTAGCATTTAAAAAAAAATTAACAGGCATTCTTAGAAGCTTAACACACTGATCGTCTAACACATATTCATGTTTTATAAAAATAGTTCTCAATATTTTAAAATAATCAAATCAAATGTTTATGGACTCTCTAAAACACTCTCCTGGTATTTTTGTAGAACAAAGTTTGGAAACAACCACACAACAGGTTCTCTGAGATCTTTCTACTGGACCTCAGACATATCTTCTGCATGTTCCCAAACTTTACCAAGACTTTTGGAGGTGTACGTTAGGAGGATGAGCAAGTTATTTGGTAATATCCTTAACTACTATTTCTCCAAATGACAGCCATTCTCACACTACTCACCCGTGTAGGCCATGTTCTTAGGGTTGCCATAAGGAGCCCCAGGCTGCACGGGGCTATAAACAGGGTTCATTGTGGAAGACTGAGGATCCTACAGAGAAAACAAAGAAAACAGCACTGATTATTGATTGTTCATTCTTCCTGACATCAGCTTCTCCTCTATAATCTTCAGTTTTCCCTGAAAGGAAAGCATCAGGGTATAGTGGAAAGAAGACTAAACAAAAAAGCTAATTTGCTTGTACTTGGCCCTATGCTAAATACTTTCCCCATTTTACAGATGAAAATAGTAAGGAGCAAGGAAGTAATATAACTTGCCTAATGTCAACCCAGGCATTTTGGCTCTCAGTTCAGTATTAGTCCCACTATCCCACAGACAGCTCTGGCACTACAGTACTATGTGGCACTGGCCATGTCACTTCCCCTGTCTGGACTTCAATGTCCTGATACAAAATGAATTAGTTTAAGATTTCTGAGGTCCTTTCTAATTCCAGTGTTGTTAGTCTAAGAGCTGGAAAAGGATATGCTTTCCATGGTTCACTAGTGGAGCCTGGTGCCTGATGATGAGCAAACAGACTGCTGGAAGGAAAAGCAGCGTCTCATCTGCCCCTTATACCTGCAGAGGACAAGATACCAGTTACCAGAAGCTTTAAAAACAAAAAAGGGGATTTGTTGCCACTGATAATTTTAATGCAGACAAGGAAATACAGCTAGGATTTCTCTCCAAATTTATTCAAGGAAAAGAAATAAACTTGGAAATTTGTGTGCAATAAGTATCACCTGCACAAGTGCTCTGTTAATTATCTTAATGAAGCACATTCTCCATTCTGATTAATGGAAAATCTGTCATTAAGCTCTATTAGCCAGCCAATTTGTCCTACCTTGTTTAGGGAGCCTTTCCTTACTATATAGCCTGACACATTTGTAAATGTGTCTCCAAATATATTATTTACTCATCATAAAAATCAAACAATTCCTTCCTAACTAAGTTCACAAGATAGATGGGCAATTTTTTAGGTCATTAACTTCTCTTGCATCACTTCAAAATCGGAAACAAGTCAAACGTTGAAGGTAGGCAGTGAACAGCTGCTGTGATGACACTGCTCTGCGATTCGTCTGTCTAGGGTTCCAAAATGAGATGTGGAGAAAAGGGGGGCTAACAAGGAGAAGAAGCTGGGATCAACAGATAAGCAAAAGGGAAAATGCCACTGGCCAATTTCAGAGAACAGAATGTCCTAAAATGTACCTAATGTGTAGCCCTGGCAAACTACCCCAGGGCAACGAGCTAGATGAAATTACCATCAGCCAACAAACTGAAACTAGAACAACTTGAGGATGAAAGTTAAAGGAGTTATATATATTTCAGTTAAACTTAAGGGAAAAAAATATTCTCACAACCAGAGTTATCTAAAAATATACCCAAGTAACATATACTCTCTCTAAATAAAAGCACTCTCCTCACAGAATACTAAGACATTAAAAATGATAAGAGATCATAGATGTTAAAATAAGTTGCAAACTGTCAAGTGACATGCAAATGTAACAATGATGATGTGACAATGTTGCCCATGTGACACCAGCAACACAGAGACTACTCCTACTCTTTCGGCTTTGGGTCTCTCTTCTACCCAACCAGTTCTCTGCCTGGTACATCAAAGTGAGGAAGACTGATAAAGTGCTGCAGTGGTGTGAATGTTTCCCCCCAGAAAGCACGTGCTGGAAGCTTAATAACCATTTTAACAGTAATTAAGAGGTGGGACTGTTAAAAGATGATTAGGCCATGAGGGATCTGCCCTGATGAATGGGTTAATGCCATTATTGCAGGAGTGGGTTTATCACGGTGGGCGTGGGTTCCTTAAAAAAGGATGCGTTTGGCCCCCTCTTGCTCTCTGTCACCCTCTTTTTGCCCTTCTTTCTTCTACCATGGGATGACACAGCAAGAAGGCCCTTGACAGATGCTTGTACCCTGGTATTGGACTTCCCAGCCTCCAAAACAATGAGCCAATACATTTCCATTCGTTATAAATTACCCAGTCTGTGGTATTCTGCTATAGCAGCACAAAAAGGACTAAGACAAGTGCTAAGCAGTACAACTTGCCTGTAAACATCTGAGCACTCTCCTACTGAGAAGAAACTCTGTGTTGCTGATTGGACAAAGTACAAAACTGCTTTTCATAATCAAAGAAACTCGTCAGCTTTGAAACTGGTCTCCTGCTGCTCCAAAATGAGGGCCACTGCCACAGGAGGGGATCATGCCTGGGGTAGCACTCCATAACAGCATCAATTCCAATCTCAATTAATGACTGACAGAAACGAGATCTGCCAGGGTTTCAAAATTTAGAATATGACAACCACTTCTAGGGAGCTGCTCAAGGGTAGACAGGATTCCTAGCTTCTAAAGGAAGGTTGGTCTTTTATAACAAAATCTGTACTGTTAATAGTTTCAGGGACAGGCTAAAAATGAGTAGGAAGATCATAAACTCTACAATCAGGCAGATTTAGGTTCAAATCCTGGAACTGCCACATACCACGATGCAATCACAGGGTAGTCCCTTAACTTCTGAGTCTCTGTTTCCTCTAACCACAAAATGGGGAAAAAAACAAAAAACATACTTTGTAAAAAAAAAAATTCAAATGATAGGTTTATTAAAGTATAATTTACGTATAGTGAAACTTTACCTCTTTTAGGTATATAGTTCTGTTAGCCCCTGAAAAATGTATTCAGTTGTACAAACATCACCACAATCCAGATATAAAATATTTTCATTACCCCGAAAAGTTCTCTTATACATTTGTAGTTAATACCACCCCGCCTTCTTCAAAAGCCTTACGAATAAAATCCAAACTCTTTCACAGAGTATACAAGATCCTTTATGCTCTATCTGGGATGTTGCTCAGAAATCTGTGTATTTATGTTCCCAAGGAGATTCTGATGCCCAATTTGAGGACCATGCCTTAGACTTTCTTTCCCAAATGCCATTTCTCTCATATAGGCTGTCTAGGGGAATTGAGATACAGCAGAGAACAAGAACAACAAAAATTTCTGCTTACATGCTAGTTGGGAGGAGGAAGAGAGATTTTTTTTCAAGTGAAAGATGTATCAGATGGCAATAAAAACTGTAAAGCAGGGGTTCCCAACCCTGGGGCCATGGACCAGCATCAGCCCATGGCCTGTTAGGAACCAGGCAGCACAGCAGGAGGTGAGCAGCAGGCAAGCAAGCATTACCACCTGAGCTCACCTCCTGTCAGATCGGCGGTGGCATTAAATTTTCATAGGAGCGTGAATCCTATTGTGAACTGCACATATAAGGGAATCTAGATTGTGTGCTCCTTGTGAAAATCTGTGAAAATCTAACGCCCCCCTCTCCGCCCCAACCCCACACATACCCCTGGTCCATGGAACAACTGTCCCTGGTGCCAAAAAGGTTGGGGACTGCTCCTGTAAAGAAATCCACTCAACCTGTTTAGGGAGTGCTAAGGGCAGGTTGTTGCAATTTTAAATAAGATAATTAGATAAAGTGTCATTGAGTGACATCTGAGCAAAGACCTGAATAAGTTGAAGGAGTAAGCCATGGAGATCTCTGGGAAGAAACTGTCTAGGTAGAGGAAATAGCAAATGCAAATGCCTCCAAAGTAGAAGCATTTCTGAGAAATAGCTTAGAGGCCAGTTCAGCTAAAGTGTAGTAAATGAACGGGAAGAATACGAAGTAAGATCAGACAGGTAATGAAGGCCAAATCATGCAGGGCCTTGTAGGCCACTGTACAAACTTTGTTTTTTTCTAAATAAGATGGGAAGCCACAGGACTGTTTTACAAAGCAGAGTGAAATTATTCGTCTTCATTTTAAGAAGAGGTAGATTGTTGTGCTGCGATCAGACAGCAGGAAAGCAAGAAGAGAAGCAGGGCAGTCAGGAGGTTTTAGAAACAGTTCAGATGAAAGATGATGGTGGCAGTAGCAGTGACGGTGGTGGTAGAAACTAGTCATGTTTTTTATATATTTTGAAGATCAAGCTGATAGGAATTGCTAATGGATTTAATATAAGGTATGAGATGAAGAAAGACATCAAGAATGATGCCAAGGCTTGAGAAACTGGAATAATAAAAATGCTATTTACTGGTGAGAACTATGAGAGGAGTAGGTTTTGGGTAAAGAACAGAAATCTGGATTTGGACTTAGATTGGCGGTGCCTAAGAATTTTGCTTAGAACAATGTTTGATATACAATAAACACCCTATAGAAGGTTAACCATTAGCACTACCATAAACATTACCCCTTTGGGGGTTCTGTGGAGGTTAAAAAAAGGAAAAAAGAAAACAAATAAATATTACCCCTACTACCAGCAGCTACCATTTACTGAACACCTACCATGTGACAGGTACTGTGCTAAGGACTTATTAAGTCCCTATAAGTCTTATAATACTTGCAAAATAAGTGTTTATTTTTATTATATTACAGATAAGTAAACTTAAGTACAAAAAAAAAATGAAGTGACTAGCCCAAGATCTCATAACTAAGAAGTGAGGAAAAGCCCATTTCAAAGCCAAGTCTGTTTGATTTCAACGTCCAAGCTACTTTCACTATACTAGATGAGGCTCCCAGGCTCTCCAGTCACCTACCCCAGTACTAGGTTCGCCTCTGGAACAGTAGGCCTCAAACCCTTGTTCAACTCAAGAGCCTAAGTGCTCTGCTTGGACCCTAACAGATCCCAACATGGAGGCAGTTCATATCTACCACAGTACCTGGCACCTGCTGGGTCACTGCTGGGCACCATGGGCAGTTATAACTGTATGATATGGCCTTATGTGCTTACCTCTCTGGCTGCAACTTCTACCACTACCTTTTTGTTTTCTTCACTTCAATCACAATGACTTCCTTGTTGTTCCCTAAGACATCATGCATGCTTGTGCCTCTTGGTCTTTGCACTTGCTTTTTCCCTTTTCCCCAGATATCCAAATGGCACAGTTCCTTACTTCATACAGGTCTCTGCTCCAATGTCACCTTATCAGAAATGCCTTTCTTTTTTTTTTTTTTTGAGACAGAGTCTGGCTCTGTCACCCAGGCTGGAGTGCTGTAGCCGGATCTCAGCTCACTGCAAGCTCCGCCTCCCGGGTTCACGCCATTCTCCTGCCTCAGCCTCCCGGGTAGCTGGGACTACAGGCGCCGCCACCTCGCCCGGCTAGATTTTTGTATTTTTTAGTAGAGATGGGGTTTCACCGTGTTAGCCAGGATGGTCTCGATCTCCTGACCTCGTGATCCGCCCGTCTCGGCCTCCCAAAGTGCTGGGATTACAGGCTTGAGCCACCGCGCCCGGCCAGAAATGCCTTTCTTAACCAACTTATCTAAAATAGGTCCTCCACGTGTTCTCTCATCCTTTCTTACCCCCAACCTTTTTTTTCTTTTCTCTGTTGCCCAGGCTGGAGTATAGTGATGCAATCTCGGCTCACTGCAACCTCTGCCTCCCAGGTTCAAGCAATTCTCCTGTGTCAGTCTCCCAAGTAGCTGGGATTACTGGCACCTGCCACCATGCCCAACTAATTTTTGTATTTTTAGTAGAGACAGGGTTTCACCATGTTGGCCAGGCTGGTCTCAAACTCCTGACCTCAAGTGATCCACCCACCTCAGCCTCCCAAAGTGCTGGGATTACAAACACGGGCCACTGCGCCTGGCTTACTTTTCTTATTTATACCTATTTTAGTCTGTTTTGTGCTGCTATAACAGAATACCTGAGACTAGGTAATTAACAATGAACAGAAATTTATTTCTCACAGTTCTGGAGCATGGGAAGTCCAAGATCAAGGAGACAGCATCTGGCAAGGGACTTCTTGCTACATCATCCCATGGCAGAAAATGGAAGGGCAAGAGAGAGAATCTATTCCTGAAAGTTTTTTAGAAAAATGATTTTTTAAAAAAGAGATGGGGGTCTTACTATGTTGTTCAGGCTGGACTGCAATGTCTATTCACAGGCACAGTTATGGCACACTACAGCTTCAAACTGCTGGGCTCAAGTGATCCTCCTGCCCTAGTCTCCCAAGTAGCTCCCTGAAAGCTGGCTCCTCAAAAGCCTGTTTAAAAAGACATTAAGCCCATCTCTGAGGATGGGGCCCCCAGAACCAAAGTACCTCTTAAAGGCCCCACCTCCCAATACTGTTACATGGGCAATTAAATTTCAGCGTAAGTTTTAGAGAGGGCAAACATCCAAACCACTACAATACCTATTACTATCTGATCTATTTTCTTATTTATTCTTTCCCCCATTAGAGTAAGATACATGAGAATGAGATTCGGTTTATCTTGTATCCCCAGTGCACAGAATATTACTGGCACAAAACAGGCACTAAATGCATACTAGTTGAATGAACAATGCGCTTTCATGCTTCTCCAAAATAAAACTGCGAAAAAAACTTCAAGATGTTTGGCATTTCTTGGCATATCCCAGTCAACTTCTTGGCTCCCTGTCTCTCGAGCAGCTGCTTCCAATGCCCAGAGAAGCCTCTACTAGGAGCTCATCTTGGGCAAAAAAAGCAATGGTAAGGCCCAGCAGTTGCATGGTATGTGAGAGAGAAAAGAGAGGTGCTAAAGATTCCTCCTGGTGAAGCTGATTTTTCACTTCTAGACTCCTAACCACTGTTCTGCAAATGGCTTCCTGCTACCCTCAAAACATCTGAACTATTTCTTTCAAAATAACAAAATCTATGACCATTAAATGACAAGCAAAAAAGTCCAGAGATTAAAGTAGTATTTGCACATGTTGCAGTGTTTAAAATTAGCGTTTTAGTTTGCAAAGTATTACTACATTTTGCAAACTAAAATGGTAAAATTCTTTGAAATTCTACCATTTGAAAAATGGTAAAATGGTAAATTTTTCAAGTAATTTTACCACTTACGCAGTGCTTTAGAATTTACAATGAGATTTTAACCATTATCTCACTTGGTCCCTTGAAATAAGCAATGCAAAGATTATTAATTTCATTTGAAAGACCAAGAAACTAAAGCTTAAAGGTTTAATGCATTCTGGGATAGATACTGCTGGGAAAGGAAAAAGATTGTGTTTGCCCAAAAGAGGCTATGGTCTAGCTAGGAAAGTTTAAAAGTTAAATAAAAATTAAAATGCCAAAAGTAATAGATGGAGGTGGAACTTCTGGAACAAAGTGCTTAGCAAACCCTTTCCCCCAAAAGCAAAAATAAAATGAGATGAAATGGTAAAAAACAACCATTTTGGGCCAAAGTATGAAATGTCTATTCAAGAAAAACTTCTGAACCACAGTAAGAACAGTGAAAGTCTGTGGCATTTTACCCTGGGGCTGCCCCTATCCCAATCCCCAGCTCCATAGGGGGCCTGCTACTAAGGCAGGCTAGACCAGGCTACAAGGACTACTGCTACCAGAGTGGGCTGATTTAATCTGAAACTGAGCACAGAAAATCCTATGCCCAGAGTCATTGTCAAAAACAATAGTGAGGCAATTTGGGGAACAACAGCAAATAATCCAGGAAGGCCACTACTGCAGCTACTCTGAGGTCATAATACTAATTGGTGCAGGCAACAGACCTGCAGATAAGCCAGAATTTTTAAAGGGAGTTCTGGGGAACACAACAACCATAGTGGGTCTTGATAAACTTTCACAGGATCCCTAGAGGTTTGTAGAGAGGGCCTTCTCTATCTACTGATCCTGGGTGAATTTAAGGCCTTGAACATAAAACTAAAAGTTAGAGCATAATTGTAAATAGCCTGAATTTTAAATGCATTCCCTAAACCACATACAGATCCACTGGTAAAGGGTGGAAACCTTCCTGTCCTATGTTTAAGCAGAACTTCTGATCAAACACTGGATGGCCACTAATCTGTGCCAACCCAGGGGTGACCTTTAGGAAGCCAAGTTTAAAAATTAAAACAGTAATTAAAAAAATATGGCCAGAGACATCAGAAATCACACTGCAAAGGAGACAAACTCTACAGAAGAGTCTGAGCAAGTCACTGAACAAAAAATCCCAGCAACAACCTCCTGGTGGTGGGGTGGGCGTGGGGTGGGTGGGTGGGTGGAATCTGAATCAAGAGTTGCTACAATGTATTATCTAAAATATGTAGTTTTCAACAATATGGACAAAATCATGAAACATGCAAAGAAACAATAAAGTATGCCCCATCTGTGGGGGAAAAAAATAGGTAACAATAAATTTTGTT
This sequence comes from Trachypithecus francoisi, assembly GCF_009764315.1. Lineage (NCBI taxonomy): Eukaryota > Metazoa > Chordata > Mammalia > Primates > Cercopithecidae > Trachypithecus > Trachypithecus francoisi. Next base: position 64,277,193 of record NW_022681473.1, read on the forward strand.
CTTGCAGGGGTCTAGATATTGGAATCAGCAGATAAATATTTCAAAGCAGCTATTAAAAATGTTAAAAAAAAAAGAAAACCACACTTAAAGAATTAAAGGAAAGTATGATAATTTATCAAATAGAGAATATCAATAAAAAATATAAAAATAGAAAGAGCCAAATGGAAATTGTATTCTGAAATGAATCATTCAAGAGAGGCTCAGAAGCACGTGTGAGGCTGGCAGAAGAATCATTGAACTTGAAGACAGAGCAATAGAAATTATACAATCTGAAAAACAAAAAGAAAACAACGAAGAAAAATAAACTGTGAGAAACTAGCAAGCAAATCAAAATAGAAGCATGAGAGTCCCAGAAAGAGGAGAGAAAGAAAATTAGGTGGCAAAAATGGAAACACCATGCCATTAAAAAAATAAAACAAAAAACAAAATCATGTTCTCTTCAGTAACATGGATGCAGCTGGAGGTCATTATCCTAAGCAAATTAACCCAGGAACACAAAACCAAATACCACATATTCTCACTTATAAGTGGGAGCTAAACATTGAGTACACACAGATGTGATGATGAGAACAACAGACATTAGGACTTACTTGAGCAGAGAGGGTTGAAGGAGGGTGAAAGTCAAAAAAAAAAAAAAAAAACTGTCAGGTACTATGCTTGCTACCTGGGTGATAAAATCATTTGTACACCAAATCCCAGTGACACGCAATTTATCCATGTAACAAATCTGCACGTTACCCCTGAACCTAAAATAAAAGTCAAGGGGGAAGAAAAAGAAATTATACAGCAAATTGAAACAAAAAAAGAAGACATAATGTCCAAAAACTTCCCAAATTTGATTAAGACAACAACAACAACACATATTAAACTACACATCCAAGAAATACCATCAACTTCAAGTTGGATAAACACAAAAAGATCCATAACTGGACACAACATGGTAAAACTCCTAAAAGTCAAAGAGAAAATTTCAAAAGTGGCAAGAGAAAACAACTCATCAGATAAAAGGGAATAACAATAAGATTAACAGCTGACTGGTGACCAGAAGACAGGAGGTTGGTATATTCAATGTGCTGAAAAAATTAACAAAAAAACCCGTCAACCAAGAATTCGAAATCCAGCAAACTGGATTTGAAACTGAAGTCAAAATAAACACATTCCCAGATAAATAATTGAGACAATTCACTGCCAGCAATCTGCCTTTCAAAAAATACTAAAGAAATACTAAGTATTTATGACTGAAAGGAGTGATACTAGACAGTAATTCAAGTCCACACACAAAAATAAAGAGTACCAGGAAAGCTGATATGTAGAGAGAGATATATATATATTAAAAAAAAAGTATAAATATTTTTCATGTTAACTGGCTTAAAAGACAATTGCATAAAACAATTAACTATAAAACTGAATTGCTGGCCTTATGATATATAAAGATATCATTTACATAAAAACAAGAGTCCAAAGCAAGAAAGTATGGGAATGCTGCTATACTGGAGCAACATTTCTACATTTTACTGAATTACATTAATTTGCATCTGAACTAGACTGTAACAAATGCAATGAGTTATAATAAATTAAGATGCATATTTAATCCCCAAAGCAACCAGTGAGAAAATAAATTAAAAATTTTTAAATATCAACAATATCAACAAAAAGGAACAAACTACTGATACATGTCACAACATGGATTAACCTTGAAAATATTATGCTAAGTGGAAGAAGCCAGGGCAAAAGAACACATATTGCATGATTCCATTTATATGAAATGTTCAGAAAAGACAAATCTGTACAGGCAAACAGTAGATTTTTGATCATCTGGGACTCAGAGTAGGAATGGTGATTGACTGCAGATAGAAGTAAGAGATTTCTTTGGTGTGAAGAAAAGGTCTAAAATGATTTTTGGTGGTTATAAAATTCTGTAAATTTACTAAAAAGCACTGCACACTTAAAAAAAAACTATACACTTAATATGAGTACATTTATATATAAATTAGAACCTCAATAAAGCTACTAAAAATACAAATTGGTGATTCAATAAACAGTTACAAATTTTTAATAAGCTAAAAGAGATTAAGTCATTTACTTCAGCACCCTCACTTTATATAAACTGATAACTTGCTGTGCCAGGCCATGCATAAAGTATTACAGATTCAGGGGTAAGAAGGCACAATTTCTGTCCCTGGGGTATTTATATGAGGGAAACAGCCTTGGAATTAATAGCAATATAGTACTGTTGTTATACTGAAAGCTAGAATTTAAAGAAAAAAACAACTATAGTGGGGTGATAGGGGAGCAGGTAGGCAGTGCTGTGACTGCCACTAGATAGCAACATGCTCAGTTAAAGGATTCTATTTCCCAGCTTCCCCAGGAATAGTTAGGTGTGGCTGATTAGTCTTGCTCATGAGATGTAACTGAAATACTCTGTAGAACTTCTGAGAGGGCTGCTTAAAGGGAACTGTGTTACCTGGGGAAGGTGCCTTTCCTCTCCCCTTACTGTTTCCTGCTATCTAGAATTAGGACATGATGATTATAGCTCAGCAGCCTTCTTTTCCATGAAGTGACCTTGAGAATAGAGGTCTCAAACTGAGAAAGTTAGAAACAACCTCGATTTCATGGAACAATCGTTTCAGCTCTGCTATATATACCTCTGTACTTCTTTTACATGAGAAAATAAAACTATGTTTTAAAACCACTATTATTTTTTATTACTGTTATATGTAGCTGAACTTAATCCTATTTAATTGGGAGGATAATACAAGTTTCAAAAAAATGTGTCATTTGATCTATGTTTTAAAGGATGACAGGAATTCTGCAGAGAGAGGAGGAAAGGCCATTTGTGAAATTACATCATGAGAGGGCAAGAAAACATTCAGAAAATATCGAGTAATTTTGGAAGGTTGGAGCATACAATCTGCGGGAAAACACAGCAGGGATTTTATTCCTGTCCCCATTTCTCAACTGAGTCCACTTATCTCTTAGAAAAGATCTCAGAAAGGCAGACTGTGCATGGCTACAGGTAATTTTATGATCCCAGAGCCCTCTAGACGTCTGTGTTATAAATACTCCTTGCATTTGCTTGCCCAATTCTTTTCTTCTTGCTACATTTTAAGCACCATGAGATCAACAAACTATCTCTTTTATTTACTACTGAATTCCTGGAAAAGGGCCTGATATTAAAGCAAGGTGCTCAATAAACATTTGTTGACTAGAAGAATGAATGAATGAATGAATGAATGAATGAATGGATGAATAAAAAGAAACAGTTTACTGGAATTCGACAGCTTAATTTCACTTTAGAAATTATTTCTTCTTACCAAACAACTTTAAGAAAACTCCATTTCAGTATTTTTTTCTTAATTCTATCAGTATGATACATAAGAAAGCCATTTTTATAGTAGCTGTCTGCGTCTTTATATTGCCTGCCAAATATAATCAGACAACACATTAGATTTCTACATTTTATAATACTGTATATAATATTTCATCTCAGAAAATGTTTCAATTTAAAAATGAAATGGAGGAGAACCCTGATTTCTAGGAATCTGCCACAGAATCTCAATATCTGAAAGGCTTCCAGTTACCAGAAAGATCTTTCATGCAAAAGCTCAACACCCAGCTTTGTGCGTGTCTGTAAATGAGATGCTTATCTGCAAAATGTCACATTTCAACCACCAGAGCATTCAGCCCATTAAAACAGCTTTAAGAAAATGGCTTTTCAGCTAATCAAAACCACAACAAAATTACCTCTAAAGCAAATGCTTACAAATAATAGAAAATTTCTCTCTCTTTTTTTTTTTTTAAGAACAAACAAATTTCAGAGAACAACTCCTTAAATAAAGAACCCAACTAATTCACTAAACCACACAAGTACTCAGACCTTACTATGTGTCAATTCTCTGCCCTTAAAAGAACTCATATTTTAGTGGGGAAATAGTTGTATTTAAGATTGACTGTAATACAAGGTGCTGCATTAGAACAAAGTGCTTGAAACAGAGACAGGATGTCATTTTTCTTGGTAGAAGGGTTGAGAAAAGCTTTCACAGTATAGCACTTTTATAGCTTATAAAGAGGGTGCAAGTGTTAACAATGCCCATGACCATTTTACAAAAAAAAAACAAACAAAAAAACCAGAAGTTAAGTGATTTGTTCAAGGTCCCATAGATAGTGGGATGCCAGAAACTCAAACCTAGCCACAGTTAACAGCTGTGAGGCCTTGGATAACTTAATCTCAGTTTCCTCTTCTGTGCAGTGGGAAATACTAGTGGTATCAATATTCCAAGATTGCTGGAAAAATTAAATGAAATAATATATGTTCTTCCTGAGCACATGTAAACACAATAAATTGTAGTTTTTATCAATATTTTGGCCGGGCGCGGTGGCTCAAGCCTGTAATCCCAGCACTTTGGGAGGCCGAGACGGGCGGATCAGTCAGGAGATCAAGACCATCCTGGCTAACACGGTGAAACCCCGTCTCTACTAAAAAATACAAAAAACTAGCCGGGCGAGGTGGCGGGCGCCTGTAGTCCCAGCTACTCAGGAGGCTGAGGCAGGAGAATAGCGTGAACCCGGGAGGCGGAGCTTGCAGTGAGCTGAGATCCGGCCACTGCACTCCAGCCCGGGCTACAGAGCGAGACTCCGTCTCCAAAAAAAAAAAAAAAATATTTTGCCTAGAGAAACATCCTCATCACATGCAACTGTCAACAACCAAGACCTACCGTGTCCATAGGGACCCAAGACACTGGACTATCCCTTTCCCAGGTCTAGGACTTTAGAAGGCTAATTACAGAGTCTCAAATGAGTAAGGAGAGTGTTCATTTCACCTTGAGGCTATCTGCTATAGGAAGACAATTGCCTCCTTCTCTATAAAACTGAAATACTGGCTGGGCGCGGTGGCTCACACCTGTAATCTCAGCACTTTGGGAGGCCGAGGCAGGCGGATCACGAGGTCAAGAGATCGAGATCATCCTGGCTAACACGGTGAAACTCCATCTCTACTAAAAACTTCAAATAAAAAAAAATTAGCCAGGCGCAGTGGTGGGCACCTGTAGTCCCAGCTACTTGGGAGGCTGAGGCAGGAGAATGGCGTGAACCCGGGCGGCGGAGCTTGCAGTGAACTGGGATCCCGCCACTGCACTGGGCAACAAAGAGAGACTCCGTCTCAACAGAAAAGAAAAACAGAAATACTACCACTTAATATAAAGAACTGCTATGAAGATGCTATAGAGGATAAAAGTAACGCTATGGAGAATAACAAAGTAATATAATCATATCTGTGTTCTAGAATAATATTTCATGGGAAGATGAAGGATGGGTTAGCAAAGGAGAAACAGAAAGTCTTAAAGCAGCTACCCAGGTTAAGGAAATGAAGGTCTGAACTAGAAAGGAGAGCTAAAACGGAAAAGAAGGAAAGAATATAGGAAAATATTTTCCAGTCAGAACTGACAGAATTTGAAAATTCTCTGTACGCAGGGCTTGATGAGGGGAAAGTCAGAGGTTTCTGAGGTAAGCATTCAAGGATGGTGTTCATTCTGAAGAAGTAGAGTAAAAGATGTCCAATAGACACCTGGGAATCTGGAAATACTGATTTGGGAGATGATGGTTGCGGTGAACTAATTACCCACCAACCATTATTTTTATTAGCTTAGAGGTTAGCAGAAGAGTCCAGCAAGAGTATAAAGGCAATAAGGAATGAACATTGTATGGAAGAAGTATAATAGCACAAGAGAATATTCTGTCAGATGTAATAATTCACAGCCAAACAGGGCTCTCAGAAAGAATGTTTTTTGAACCTTCTCAGTCATTAAAGAAGCAAGCCTTCTTGGTTCCCAACGTACTTTCTTGCTGCTTCCTTCCTCCCTCCTTATCTTCAGTCAATAAACATTTACTGGGTCTTTATCTTATGCCAGGACCAGCATCAGCACTGAGGATACAGAGTAAGTTATATACCATAACTGTTATGGTATATGCCCTTAAGGACCTTGGTGCTACCAGAAAAGAAAAACATGTAAAGAGTCAAATAAAAACACCAACATGCTATAGTAGAGATGAGCAGAGTGGTCTAAAGAACCTAACTCCAAGCATCCCTTCTCCATGACGTCCTCCTTGAATAAGATTATCAGCTAATAGAGCTTTAAAGATGTTAACATCTTTAATTTTCACAGCAACTTTATGTATGATGCCCATTTTACGGATGTATAAGCTGAATAACCCAGCCTATGATGAACACTCTCCTCTGAGCTTTCACAGTCCTTACAAATTTTATATCACATAGTACTCTGTATCATCAGGTTTTCTTAAATAACCATAATTTATTCATATCCTTTTCTTCCCCAGGGTACAGCACAGGACCAACTACACACTACAGGTATTCAGTATTTGATGATTGTATTAGTCAGGGTTCTCTAGAGGGGCAGAACTAATAGGATAGATAAATATATAAAGGGGAATTTATTAAGTAGTATTAACCCACAGGATCCTAAGATCCCACAATAGGCCGTCTGCAAGCTGGGGAAAAAGGAAGCCAATCCAAGGAGTCCGATGTTCAAGGACATCTTTTTCCACCACAGGAAAAAGATGTAGGCTGGGATAAGTCAGTCTAGCCTTTTCACACTTTTCTGCCTGCTTTATATTTGCTGGTAGCTTATTAGATGGTGCCCACCCAGATTATGGGTGGGTCTGCCTTCCCCAGCCCACTGACTAAAATGTTAATCTCCTTTGGCAACATCCTGACAGACACACCCAAGATCAATACTTCGCATCCTTCAATCCAATCAAGTTGACACTCAATATCAACTACCACTTTTATTTTAACAACCATCATGTTGTTAAATATACATAACACATCTAAAGGACTGTTTTAAAGTCATTCCATTGACCAAGTTTTTACATGAGATCCTAAAAAGTAGTAATTTCTTACTAATTCATTCGGCAAATCCTTAAGTACTAGATCTGAGCTAATCACTAGTACTAGATCTAGGAGAAACAAATAAATCACACACAGACCCTGCCATCAGGTTTACTGTGGCACCCACTAATGTCATCTGTTGTTTAAAATGAGTTCTACTTCCTTCAGACATTAGAACCAGAGAGACACGTGTCTTTTGAATATTCAAACACTTACTAGGAATAAACTATCAGCTGAAAGAATAAATGAACGAATCACAGACAATCTGAACCTTGGACCAGGCCTTGCTTGGTCTGGTCACTGGAAAGCTGAGCATTCTTAGCAATGAGCAAAAACTTCTAGTACTAAATTTACCCTGGCTTCATTTACTATATTATCCTATTTCCCCTTCACTATTAATCTGTTTGTTTTTCATCCTATTTTATTATGTGCATTTTAAAATTCATTCCCTTTAGGAAAAAACCATAGGTGTACAGAATATAATCAATCAACCTGAAGATGGTATAATGAGTCTCCTACTTTGTCCAGATGCCCTGCTGAAGGTTTGGAGTCAAACCAGGCCCAATGTGCAAGTCAGCAGCAAAGTCAGTAGCTACTACTACCTAAGTTTAATAAAAAGGGTCTCTGCTGGAGGAACTGTGTTGCTTCAGAGCAGCCAGGCAACTCTGTTCTTCAAAGCCCACCCTCTTCAAGTTTTCAGCCCCGACATTTATAAATAGGGAAGTTCTGGAACTAGACCATAGAGGACTACATGTGTATCTCTATCCCTGACCTACCAATACCTTAGAATCAGCTTCTTATTTATTCTTATCTACCTACTATACAAATGTAAAGTTTGGGGGAAAAGGGTTCATTACTGGTAATGCAGTATAGGTATGGTTGACTCAGTTTAGACAAGCAGTCCTGTAAGCACTGAAGACTGAAAACACTGGGGTTTTTTGCTTGTTTTGTTGTTAAAATATACATAACACAAAATTGACTACTTTAATCATTTTAAAGTGTACAGTTTTGAAGCATTAAACACATTTACATTGCCACGCAACCATCACCCCCATCCATCTCCAGAACTTTTCATCTTTATGAACTAAACTGGACTCTTCATACCCATTAAACACTAACTCCCCATTCTCCTCTTCCTACCCAGTCCCTGATACCACCATTCTACATTCTGTCTCTAAATTTAACTATTCTAAGAACCTAATTTAAGATGAGTCATACAATATTTGTCCTTTTCTGACTGGCTTATTTCATATAGCATAACATCTTCAAGGTTCATCCATGTTAAAGCATGAAAATGCTGGTTTTTAATAACATTCCAGACTTCTCATTTCAGACAAAGAAAATCACAAACTGTAAGTCTGACCATCATTTATTAGCTTTTAGAGATAACATTAAAAGCTCACTGTAGAATTTTTCCCCTCCTATGCCACTGAGATTTCCAGATTGATTTATAATTTGGAACAAGTATTTCTAAATAGATCATTTAGATGGAGCATCCTGCTACTTGGAAAATAAGTTCTAACATGTTCATAAGGAAGCAAAATGGCCCTCAATAAAAAAGACAATGTGGTATCAATGTTTGAATAAAGATTAACGCCTAGCATAAGTTACTCATCTGTTTTGATATCCCTAGACATATTTTCTTACAGGGAAACAAGTGTGCATCTGTCTGGTTTTCAGAATATATGTACAAATATTTCTTATTATAAGTAGTATGTTTTCAGTATTAATAAATTTATATCATCCACACTGATGAGCCATGGATTATTTTTTTAACCAGCAAGACCAATATGAATAAAATATGAATGATCTTACTAAAAACAAACAGAAAAGACCTCTTCCTTCTCAGTTGGGGATATCATTTTTTGTTTGCTTTTTTCCTTTTTTCCAACTCTTATCTTCCAGACTTTAATCCTATATGGCTCTGTACATTCCATGTTCTAACTCTCATCACTCTCCCCTCTTCATGTCCTGATCTTTTTCCACTGTATTCTCTGGAACTCAAGGTTAGCAAAATCCTCTACAACTTCAACCTCTCCTAAGAATGCCCCCGCTCTAAGTGAAATCTGGCTGTCTCACATAATAATGCTTTCCTGTGCAGCACTTACAAGTGAGGGCTGATTTTCTCTCACTTCTCACCTTCTCCTGGGCCTTGAACCTCACTGTTGCTTCCAGAGCCTTCTCCATAAAAACATTCAGTTCTGAATCTCATATCATCAGATTCAACATCACCCCTCTTTGTAGCCATTTACTACTTCCAAGTAACTTTCCCCTTATGCCTTAAAGATTGTGGCTCCTAGTTCACTGTCATTCTCTCCAATACATTCTTATCATAATTCCTGGTAATTTTAATAACTACGTAAATAATGATTATAATGCACTGCCCTCTCAGTTATTTGACCTCTCCTCCACTGACCTTGACCTCAGCCTCTCATTTCCATGGTTATAATCCTTGAACGTGTTATTACTAATAACAGAAATCTTTTTTCTCTAATCTTGATTTCAAATATCTCATTTGCCAAACACCATCTCTTATCTTTCTAGTTTGCTCACTATAGTACCCCAATTCTAACAATCCCTCAACCTATGAGGACATTCAATCTACTAATTCTACCTATATTTCATTGTCCATCACCCTCCTCATACCCTCACCTCTCTCCTAACCCTGGCTATCCTAAATTCCTTGGTCAATTTTGTAATAATCATTCCCTTGCCCCTCTATCACTTGTATTGACACTAGTTTGGTTAAACCACAACCCTGGTTAAATTCAGTCACCATCTACTCTCTGCCAACACTGGTACAGGTCTTGGGAGTAGGAAAACACACAATTATGCTTACTAAAGTTAAAATTTAACTTTAAACTCATGATCACTATTTTCATGTGGGTCCTTTTTTTTTTTTTTGAGACGAAGTCTCACTCCCTTGCCCAGGCTGGAGTGTAGTGGCACGATCTCGGCTCACCGCAATCTCTGCCTCCCGGGTTCAAGCAATTCTCCTGCCTCAGCCTCCCAAGTAGCTGTGATTACCGGTGCCTGCCACCATACCTGGCTAATGTTTGTATTTTTAGTAGAGACAGGGTTTCATCATGTTGGCCAGGCTGGTCTTGAACTCCTGACCTCAGGCGATCTGCCCACCTCAGCCTCCCAAAGTGCTGGGATTACAGGTGCGAGCCACCGTGCCCAGTCTCATGTTGGTTCTAAATGAAACCTGACAATCATTCTATATTTGCCTCATCCATCCTATACTATTTCATGCTTTCTTTGCTCCTAATCTCACTCTCAACTAATGATTTTGCTTATTTGTCCAAAGAAAATTAATCATCCAGAAGAGAGCTTTCATGAGCTCCCACCACATTTACCTACCAAACTGCACCTGTACCCACATACTCTTAACTTCTCTCCTATCACCATAGAAGAACACTCCACATCCAACCTTCCAGTGGTACACTAGATTCCATTCCCTCACCAAACAAAGGACACTATTTCAAGTCATTCGCCCCTCTTTCTTGAGCATTATTAGGACTTCATTTCTCTGCAGGATTATTCATATAAACATACTGTTACTTGTCTCGCCTAAAAATAAATACATAAAATAAACAAAAAGTTGTCTTGATTCCATCTAACATACCAGCTATCATTTCTTTTTTTTTTTTTTTTTTTTTGAGACGGAGTCTTGCTTTGTTACCTGGGCTGGAGTACAGTGGTGCGATCTCAGCTCGCTGCAACCTCCGCCTCCCAGGTTCAAGCAATTCTCCAGCCTCGGCCTCCCAAGTAGCTGGGACTATAGGTGTGCGCCCGTCTAATTTTTTTATTTTTAGTAGAGACAGGCTTTCACTATGTTGGCCAGGCTGGTCTTGGACTCCTGACCTCTTGATCTGCCTGCCTTGGCCTCCCAAAGTGCTGGGATTACATAGGTGTGAGCCACCACACCAGGCCCCAGTTACCATTTCATGTCTCCTTCCCTTCATAGCAAAATTCCTATAACGAGTTGGGGTTTTTTCTTCTTTTAACCCTCCTGTATTGAGAATTCCAGAAAGAGTTGTTTTATACTGTACTTGCTTTCTCTCATCTTTCTTCCTATTCTTTTGAACCCACTCCAATCAGATATCTATTCCCACCACTCTACCACCATGTTCTAATCAAAGTCACCAATGACCTCCACTATGCTAAAACTAGTGGTCAATTTTCAACCCTCATCTTACTTGACACGTCAGCAGCAGCATTTAACGTAATTGGTCATTCTCTCCCCCACAGCCCATCCCCCACCTTTTTTTTTTTTTTTTTTTTGAGATCGGGTCTTGCTCTTTTGCCCAGGCTTGAGTGCAGTGGCACAATCATGGCTCACTGTATTCTCAACCTCCTAGGCTCAAGCGATCTTCCCATCTCAGCCTCTCAAGTAGCTGGGACTAAAGGCACACGCAACTACTCCTGGCTAATTTTTTTTTCTTTTTTTTTTTTTTTTTTTTTGGTATTTTTTTGTATAGATGCCATTTTCCTTGGGCTGGTCTTGAATCCCTGGGCTCAAGTAATCTGCCCACCTCAGCTTCCCAAAGTGTTGGAATTACAGGCATGAGCCACGGTATCTGGTGTCTCCCCTCTTTTCAATACTTTTATCACTTGGCGTTTGGACACTATACTCACCTGGGTTTTGGTATGTTTGATTTTTCTCCCTATCATTCTGGCAGCTCTTTCTCAATTTCTAAACTTTGTGGTGACCTAGGCCCCTTCTCTTTTCTAAAGTCTCCATATACTCTCAAAGCCCCCTTATCTAATTGCATAACCAAATACCATCTACATTTTTACATTTACCACCTCCCACTCTCCTAAAATCTGTTTCTCCTGAAGTCCTCCCCAGTTCACTGAATTCCAACTCCATGCTTTTAATTGTACAGATAAAACTTTTCGTGTTGTTCTTGACTTCTCTCTTTCTCATACCTTACAACTAGTCCATCAGTAAATCACTTTCAGCTCTGTCTCTAAAATATATTCAGAATTCAATCAATTCTCACTACCCTCACTTCTACCATCTTAATCTAAATCACTATTATCTCTCACAAGTATTACTGCAACTACCTCCTAACTGGTCTCCCTGTTTTTGCATTTACTCCTTCTTTTGTCTATTCTCAACACAGCAGCCAGAGTGGCTCTCTGAAAACATAAGTTAGATCAGGTCACTCGTCTAATCCTCAATGACTTCCTACCTCACGCAGTGGGAAAGCTAAGAAAACCAAACAAGAATTGCATTTATAATGCCACACATTATAAATTACCACCTCAGCCTTCTGACTCCTATTACTCTCCTCAACTTCAGGCACTTCACTTCAGCCATCCTGTTCCCTGTTCCCCTGCTATTCCTTAAAACATACCAGGCCTGGCCTCAGAGCTTCGGCATCTGTTCTCTCTGCCTGAAATGTTCTTCCTCCAGTTCATTCTCTCACTTACTTCAGGTCTTAATTTAAACTCACCTTCTCAGTGAGGCTTTCCCTGGCTCCCTATCTAAAAGTGCAAACCTTTAACAAACCCAACATTATCGTTATCTTCCTTGCTTTATTTTTCCTCTCTCCCACATATCCATTGTACTTAATATTTTATTTTTTATCTTGTTGTATGTCTTCTGCCCCTTTCACCCAAAATGTAAGCTCCATGGTGATTCAGATTTTAATCTGTTTAGTCTACTGTTGCATCCCCAGTGCTAGAATAGCATCCAGAATATTGATCACTCTTCTCCCCACTTTTGAGAGAATAATTGGAGAGGTGTCCCTGTTCTGTGACTCAGATGATACACAGTTTATACATAATGAAAGCTCCCATTAGTCAGTGCCTACTGACAAATACTACTTTCAGTTGGCCTCACTGATATTATTATATTTACTCCTCATAATAATCCTGAGCCTTCCAGGACCAGTTGTTGACAAAGAAAACACACATATAGACACATACTCCCCAGACAGCTGAGCACACAGGGAGGTTAGGAGCTGATGGGAGATGAGAAAAGAGCCCATGGAGAGTTCGGGAAGACCACAAACAGAAAAGAGACATGATAGGAAGTTACTTATGGTAATACCACTCCAGCGGGAAGCAGACTTAATGTTTGGTCATCCATGGTGGAAGCCTGCATGTCTGCATAGTACTAACAACCAAAAGACACTCTTACAAGGCACAATTCTTCCTACTGGACTGAGAGTTCTAGAAGACTCTCCTTTCACTTCTGAAACTTCAGAATTCAGTTAGCACAGAGAAGACTCCCATAAATGTTTGTTAAATTGAACTGAATAATTATTGAGGTATTTATTCTTCTTTATTCAAGAAGAAACTGAGTTTTCAACAGTATTATGTAACATATTCAAGGAGGATACATAGTCTCTAAGTAACAGACTGGGAACTTGAACTCAAGTTCCCTATTCTTTCTCCTGCACCACACTATTGGCTGCTGCTGTTGTATAAAAATGATAATCTCTAGTAGAACACTGACTCTCATCTCATATGTGGAATGCAGACCTGTTAACCCAGCTACAGTCTAAGATGTCATAGAAAGAATCTTCACAAAGCAAGCCAGATCTCCAAACTGAACCACATAAGCTGGCAAGTCCAACATTCATATTCCCCAATTCTTTTCCCCATCTACCTCCTTTGTTCACTCCCTTGTTCCTTTGTGTTCATAACTGCCTGACCAATAAGGTGTGTAAAGTCCTTGGAGTACAAAGGCCATGTATGATTCTTCTTTCCATTCCTCCAGCACAGGGCTTGTTATATCAAAGGTACTTTGTGAACGTTTGTTAAATTAAAAATGCTAAAAGCCAAAGAAATAAAAAGATAGCTTTATGATTTCTAAAGCATTTCCATAGTCTCCATGGAGAATCAGGGGTGGTATCAGCATCTACTTTACAAATGAGAAAAGCCTAAAAGGAGAGAAGCAACTTGCCCAAACTTTACCCTGACTCCTCACAAGCCAAGCCCAATGTTCCTCCCATCATGTCATAATGTTCACTGCATTTCTTAGAGCCAAGAAGATGCCTGAGGCAAGAAAGAAGGATCAAGATACACAAAAAAGAATGCCACACATTATAAATTAATCACTTAACAACATAACCAGCACATCCTGAAAAAAATAAGCAAATATGACATTCATATCAGAGCAAAAGACTTGGTTTAAAATAAACAAACTCGCCGAGCACGGTGGCTCATGCCTGTAATCCCAGCACTTTGGGAGGCCGAGGCAGGTGGATCACGAGATCAGGAGATGGAAACCATCCTGGCTAACACGGTGAAACCCTGTCTCTACTAAAAATACAAAAAAAATCAGCCGGGCGTGGTGGTGGGCGCCTGTAGTCCCAGCTACTCAGGAGGCTGAGGCAGGAGAATGGCGTGAACCTGGGAGGCGGAGCTTGCAGTGAGCTGAGATTGTACCACTGTACTCCAGCCTGGGTGACAGAGCGAGACTCCTTCTCAACAAATAAATAAATAAAAAATAAACAAACTCAGCCTGGCGTGGTGGTTTATGCCTATAATCTCAGCACTTTGGGAGGCCGAGGCAGTGGATCCCTTGAATCCAGGAGAGTTCAAGACCAGCTTGGGCAACACCCCATCTCTATAAAAAAAAAACAAAAAAATTAGCTGGGCATGGTGGTGAGCACCTGTAGTCCCAGCTACATGGGGGGCTGAGGCAGGAGGATTGCTTAAGCCCAAGAGGTCAAGGCTGCCGTAAGCTGAGATCGCACCTCTGCACTCCAGCCTGGTGACAGAGAGAAACCTGTCTCAAAAGAATAAAATAAAATAAAACCATATTTAAAGATACTCTGCTCTGGATTATTCCTTACGTAAATCACTTAGAGGTGGCATGGATGATGACAGAATAAGATATGTTTTGCCCTTAGAAGCGGATAGTCTAATAGCAAAAATGTGACTCAAATACTCAGAGTTCAAAATCCTGGTGGCAATGGAACACAATGCAGCCATAAAAAAGAACAAAATCCCGTCCTTTGCACCAACATGGATGCAGGTGGAGGCCATTATCCTCTACTCATTCTGGCAAATGAATGCAGAAACAGAAAATCAAATACCACATGTTCTCACTTATAAGCAGGAATGAAACATTGGGTAAACATGGACATTAAGATGGCAACAACAGACACTGGGCTCTACCAAGAGTGTGGGGAAGGGCGGACTGAAAAACTACTTATTGGGTACTACACTCACTACCTGGGCGACAGGATCATTCATACACCAAACTTCAGCAACATGCAATTTATCCATGTCACAAACCTGAACATGTACCCTAAAACCTAAAATGAAAGTAGGAAAAAAAATCACGAAGTGAAAAAAAAAATTCCTGGTGGCAGACAAAATGAGAGAAGTAGCTTGAACTCATAGTTCCAAATAATAAAAGAAAGGCAAGATAACAAGAGCTAAATGAACTTTACAGGTAGCCTGTAGACCATATGTATACAGTTATTGTAGGGGTTCAGAGAAGGGAGGAAAGGCTCACTCTGACTACGTCTGTATCTTCAGTTTTTAGGGTCTTTCAAAAGTCTGTTTTGTTTTATGTTTTTGAGACTGGGTCTCACTCTCTCACCCAAGCTGGAGAGCAGCAGTGCAATCTTGGCTCACCACAACCTCTGCCTCCTGGTGCTCAAGTGATCCTCCCAAGGCCTCAGCCTCCCAAGTAGCTGGGACTACCGACGTGTGCCACCATGCTTGGCTAATTTTTGTATTTTTTTGTAGAGACAGGGTTTCACCATGTTGCTCAGGCTGGTCTCGAACGCCTGGGCTCAAGCAATCCACCTGCTTCTGCCTCCCAAAGTACTGGGATTGCAGGCGTGAGCCACCACGCGCAGTCTTGTTTTGTTTTTATTTAAAGAGGAACATAATTTATCCTGAAAACTGTCCCAGAGCTTAAAAAGAGAACAGGTTTGGGAATTCACATGGAGATGGGGAGAGGAAAGAACAACAGAACAGAGGTGAAGATGAGACTGAAGACTCAAACGCCATCTCCTACATGAAGCTTCACAGACCCTTCCAACTAAAACTAATCACTGCCCTCTATCCCACAAATACATGGTGACAGTGCCATTCTAGAAACACTTCATATTAGAAGACCTAGTTGTTTATGCAACTGCTTCGCTCCTGGACTATGAGCTCTGAAAGCAGAGGCTATTTTATTAACTTATGGAGTGCCCCACTGGCTAATAAAGAGCCAAGAATACCAAGACATGTACATTATATACACTATGTATATATACGTGTACATGTATGATTAACAGAATTGAACCAAAGAATGTTAAAGCTTGGTAGGACCTCAAAGATCATTTAATTTAAGCCCTTCATGGGCCGGGCGCGGTGGCTCAAGCCTGTAATCCCAGCACTTTGGGAGGCCGAGACGGGTGGATCACGAGGTCAGGAGATCAAGACCATCCTGGCTAACACGGTGAAACCCCGTCTCTACCAAAAAAATACAAAAAATTAGCCGGGCGAGATGGCGGGCGCCTGTAGTCCCAGCTACTTGGGAGGCTGAGGCAGGAGAATGGCTAAACCCGGGAGGCGGAGCTTGCAGTGAGCTGAGATCCGGCCACTGCACTCCAGCCTGGGTGACAGAGCGAGACTCCGTCTCAAAAAAAAAAAAAAAAAAAATTTAAGCCCTTCATTTTGCAACTGGGAAAACAAAGACTAAGTGACTCACTCAAAGTCACAGAGCAGGTCACAAATCCAGAACAGGACCTCAGGTCCCTAGAGTCCCAGCCAAAAGAATGGCAGTGAGGCTGCTCTTCTACTCAAAGGACAAGAGATCTCCCATGCTTATTGGTTAGTTCAAAGGCACTGAGCCATTGCAGAGGGAGGTCTAAGGCTCTGAATCAGGAACTGTTACATTCCAAGCGGTTGACACTCTGAATACCAGGCCAAGTCCTTTGTCTCAGGACAGAAAGGCTCAGAAAAATCTGGCAGAACCACCCTTGTTTGATGCAGAGGCCCCAGAACATTTTAGGCTGTAGACTTGGGCAAAGAACCAGGAAGAGTTTTATTGTGATGAAGACATAGAAAAGTTGGGGAAAAAATGGAGGATGGGAGCAATGGAGAGGTAGAGTCCTAGCAGCACCAACACCAGGAAAGCACTCTTGATGGAAAAGGAAGTACACTTTTAGAAGAAGTTAGCTCACGCCTGTAATCCAACACTTTGGGAGACTGAGGAGGGCGGATTAGTTGAGGTCAGGAGTTCGAGACCAACCTGGCCAACATGGTGAAACCCCATCTCTACTAGAAATACAAAAATTAGCCAGGTATGGGGACCCATGCCTGTAATTCCAACTATTACTTAGGAGGCTCAGGCATGAGAATCACTTGAACCCAGGAGGTAGAGGCTGCAACAGTGAGCCAAGATCAAGCCAGTTAACTCCAGCCTGAGTGACAGAGTGAGACTCTGTCTCAAAAAGAAAGAGAAGGAGAAGGAGAAGGAGAAGCAGCAGCAGCAGCAGCAGCTAAAGGCTCAGAAAATGGAAGAGAGGGTAATTTCAGGACTCAGTAAAGACTCCCCAGGGAATCACCTAATTTGAGGCTTAATGATATAGACATAAAAAAAAATCAAACTGACTCCGTCTCTACTGAAAATACAAAAAATTAGCAGGGCGTGGTGGTGGGCACCTATAGTCCCAGCTACTCGGGAGGCTGAGGCAGGAGAATGGCGTGAATCCGGGAAGCAGAGCTTGCAGTGAGCCAAGATTGCACCACTGTACTGCAGCCTGGGGGACAGAGCGAGACTCCATCTCATAAATAAATAAATAAATAAATAAATAAATAAATAAATAAATAAATAAAATCAAACTGAAGAGTGTGTGATGCTAAGAATAACCCAATCAAGAATAATGCAGCTTCAGCAGCCAAGCCTCCTCATTCTCCATCACCACTGCTGGCCCACTCACCACCACTCTCCATTGAAATCACCTGGGGTGCTCTTCCAGCCTCCTTGAGTGACACCTTCAGGCATGGGAGCAAATCAGATGGATAGGGGTACTATTTAAGACATCGAGTTTTACAAATAATACAATTTAAAAATGGATAAAGAACTTGAACAGGCATTTCTCCAAAGATATACAAATGACCAACAAGCGTATGAATGTATGTTCAACATCATTAGTTATCAGGGAAACACAACTTAAAACTACACCAAGATACCACCTCACACCCATTAAGATAACTATTATCAAAAAAACAGAAAATAGCAAATGTTGATGAGGATGTAGAGAAATTGGAACCCTTATTGTGTAGCCACTATGGAAAACAATACAGAGGTTCCTCAAAAAATTAAAAATATAATAACCATATGATCCAGCAATTTCACTTCTGCATATACATTCAAAAGAATTAAAAACAGGATCTCAAAGAGATATTTGCACATCCATATTCACTGCAATACTATGGACAATAGCCAAGAAGTGGAAGCAACCTAAATTTCCACTGATGAACAGATAAAGAAAATGCTGTATACACACATGCATACACACAACTCGCACACACACACACACACACGCACGCTGGAATATTACTCACTCTTAAAAAATAAAATCCTGCTGTATATTACAATATGCATGAACCTTGAGGACATTATGCTAAGTAAAGTAAGTTACTCACAAAAAGACAAATACTGCATGATTCCACTTATATGAGGTATCCAAATAAGTTAAACTCTTAGAAACAGAAAGTAAAATGGTGGTTACCAAGGTGGAAGGTGAAAAGGAGAGTTGTTGTTTAATGGATATGTTAGGTTGGTGCAAAAGTAATTACGGCTTTGGCCATACTTTCAATGGCGAAAACTACAACTACCTTTGCATCAATCTTTAGTTTCAGTTTGGCAAGATGAAAAAGTTCTAGAGATCTATCACACAACAAAGTGCATATAGTTAACACTACTGTACTCTATACTTAAAAATGGTTAAGATGGTAAATTTTATGTTTTTGTTGTTTGTTTGTTTCTTTTGGTTTTTTGAGACAGAGTCTCACTCTGTCGCCCAGGCTGGAGTGCAGCGGCAGGATCTCGGCTCACTGCAAGCTCCGCCTCCTGGGTTCACGCCATTCTCCTGCCTCAGCCTCCCAAGTAGCTGGACTACAGGCGCCCACCACCGCGCCCAGCTAATTTTTTGTATTTTTAGTAGAGAGGGGGTTTCACCGTGTTAGCCAGGATGGTCTCCATCTCCTGACCTCGTGATCCACCCACCTCAGCCTCCCAAAGTACTGGGATTACAGGCGTGAGCCACCGCACCCAGCCCTATATGTTCTTTTACCACACACACACACAAACACACACACACATAAAGTTTTAGGTGTAACACCAAAACTACTAAGTCAGACCACCTGGGAATCAGAATTGTAAACAAACTCCTCACATATTTTTGAAAAATGGCCGAATTCAGAAAACACTTGCTTCAAAATAAAGTCCAGATTTGATTTCTGCATCAAAAGCCCTGCATGATCCCATCCCTTTTTATCTTTCATTCTCACCACTTGCTCTTGCCTCAGGTCTCACTCTGTTTTGGCCTCCGGCCTACGTACCAGGAGGACTACTGTTGGCTGTACTACTGTCGGCTGGGCACGATGGCTCACACCTGTAATCCCAGCACTTTGGGAGGCCCAGACGGGCAGATCATGAGGTCAGGAGATTGAGACCATCCTGGCCAATATGGTGAAACCCCGTCTCTACTAAAAATACAAAAATTAGCCGGGTGTGGTGGCGCATGCCTGCAGTCCCAGCTACTTGGGAGACTGAGGCAGGAAAATCGCCTGAACCTGGGAGGCGGGGTTGCACCACTGCACTCCAGCCTGGTGACAGGGAGAGACTCCACCCTCCCCCCGTCCTGCAAAAAAACAAGACACACTGTCCAGCTGACCTTTCTATAATGATGGAAATAATCTAGTATATCTATGCTGTCCAATATAATAGCTATTAGCCACATGTGGCTACTAAGTACTCGATATGTGGCTATTGAATAGCACAGGACTACAGCAATAATCAGGTCTCTAGAAGAAAAAGAGAGGACATGGTTAAAACTCAAAACAGAAAACCAAACACTGCATGTTCTCACTCATAGGTGGGAACTGAACAATGAGAACACGTGGACACAGAGCGGGGAACATCACACACCGGGGCCTGTCATGGGGTTGGGGGATGGGGGAGGGATAGCATTAGGAGAAATACCTAATGTAAATGACAAGTTGATGGATGCAGCAAACCAACAAGGCACATGTATACATATGTAACAAACCTGCATGTTGTGCACATGTACCCTATAACTTAAAGTATAATATAAACAAACAAATAAAAGTCAAAACAACTCCATGTAAATTTTTTCTCACATATTATTGATATGCATTCATTCATTTAACAAATATTTATTGCTTACTACATGCCAGGTACTACTCTAGATACTGGTGAAATAGCCATGAACAAAACAAACACCCCTGCTCTCAAAAAGCTATGCTCTAATGAGGCCGACTAGTACAGCAGTTAAGAGCAATGACTCTGGGGGCCAAGATGGCCGACTAGAAGCTGGAGCGTTTGGAAAGAACATAACTATGTGAATCCTTCACCTGCCACCAAGGTATCTAGGTTCTCTCATCAAAATTGACTAGAAGGCTGGCCTGGCCCACAGAGAAAAGGAAGAGCAGTGCAGTACAGCAGCCCACCCAAGAGCTGTACAGAAAAGGGGACACCCCCTCCCCCCAGCCAAGGAAGGCAGTGAATGAGCACACTACCCAGCCAGGGAAAGTGTGCTTTTCCCACGGAACGTTGCAACCCACGGATCAGAAGATCCCACTTGCGAACCCACGCCACTGGGACACACAGATTCTTACAGCCTCTCAGCTGGAATCTGCTTAAGCCTACCGAACTCCCTGCGGGAGGGGCGACCAGCACAGGCTATGGCTGACTGGCTGCCTGGCTGCCTGGCTGCCTGCTGTCTAAGCCCTTTCAGCTCCTTGGGGAGGGGCAGCAGCCAGCACTGGAACTCGCAACTGCCTAACACGCTAAGCTCCCTGGGCAAGGTAAGGGCAGCACTCATTTCTATAGCTCCAGGCTGTGCTTTTTCCCTGCTGGAGCCCGGGAGGCTGAATGGCTTGGTCCCAAGACTTGTCCCCACAGCCCAACACACAGGCTGTGGCAGTCTGTGGGCAGAGTGCCTCTTCAGGTCTAACCCTGACCCATCCTTCCTCAGTGGGCGGGGCTTCCCTGCAGGATCTCCAATAACTCCAGCCAGAGGCTCAGGGACGGAATTCAGATCTCCCTGGGCCTGAGCCCCTAGTGGGGAGGGGTGGCCATAGTCTCTTTGGAACAGCAGACTTAACCTCTCCTGGTAGTTCTGAGGAATCTGGGCAGCCCAGACGAGTGGGTTTTCTCCCAGCGGAACACACCCTCTCTCCCAAGGGACAAAGTGCTTCATTAAACAGCTCCTGCTCCCCATGCCACCCGACACCCTTCAACAGGGTTGTCAGACACCCTACACAGGAGCAATCCTACTGGCACCAGGCTGGTGTCCCTCAAGCTCAGAGGTCCCAGAAGAAGGAGCAGGCACCCATCTTGGCTGCTCTTCCAGCCTCCTTGAGTGACATCTCCAGGCATGGGAGTAAATCAGACGAATAGGGCCTGAAGTGAACCCCCAGCAAACTGCAGCAGCCCTACAGAAGAGGGACCCGATTATTGAAAGAAAAACAAACAAGCAGAAAGTGACAACAGCATCAACAACAACAAAAAAAGGCCCCCACAAAAACCCCACCATCCAAGAGTCAGCAGCCTCAAAGACCGAAACTAGACAAACTCACGAAGATGAGAAGAAATCAATGAAAAAATGCTGAAAACCCAAAAGGCCAGAGTGCCTCTTCTCCTCCAAATGATTGCAATGTCTCTCCATCAAGGGCACCAGAATTGGACGGAGGATCGATGGATGAATTGACAGAAGTAGGCTTCAGAAGATGGCTAATAAAAAATGATGATCAAAAGGAGCATGTTCTAACCCAATGCAAAGAAGCTAAGAACCTTGATAAAAGGTTGGAGGAATTGCTAACTAGGATAACCAGTTAAGAGAGGAACATATACCACCTGATGGAGCTGAAAAACACAGCACAAGAACTTCGTGAAGCACACCCAAGTATCGACAGCCAAATCGACCAAGCAGAAGAAAGGATATCAGAGTTTGAAGACCACTTTATGAAATAAGACATGCAGACAAAAACAGAGAAAACAGAATGAAAAGGAAGGAACAAAGCCTCCAACAAATATAGGACTTCATAAAAAGACTGAACCTGCGGTTGACTGGAGTACCAGAAGGAGATGGAGAGAATGGAAACAAGCTGGAAAACACACTCCAGGATATTATCCAGAGAACTTCCCCAAACTAGCAAGACAGGCCAACATGCAAATTCAGGAAATCCAGATAACACCATTAAGATATTCAATAAGATCAACCCCAAGACACATAATCATCAGATTCTCCAAGGTAAAAATGAAGGAAAACCTGGTAGGGCAGCCAGAAAGGCCAGGTCACCTACAAAGGGAAGCTCATCAGACTAACAGTGGACCTCTCAGCAGAAACTCTTCAAGCCAGAAGAGATTAGGGGCTAATATTCAACATTCTTAAAGACAAGAGTTTACAACCCAGAATTTCTTTCATCTTCTTCTTTTTTTCTTTTTTTTTTTTTCTTCTTTTGATACAGAGTCTCGCCCAGGCTGGAGTACAGTGGTGCGATCCCAGCTCACTGCAACCTCTGCCTCCAGGGTTCAAGCAATTCTCCTGCCTCAGCCTCCCGAGTAGCTTGGACTACAGGTGCCTGCCAGCACGCCCAGCTAATTTTTGTATTTTTAGTAGAAGACAAGGTTTCACCATGTTATCCAGGCTGGTCTCAAACTCCTGACCACATGATCCACCCACCTTGGCCTCCCAAAGTGCTGGGATTACAGGTGTGAGCCACTGCGCCCAGCCTCAACCCAGAATTTCATATCCAGCCAAACTAAGGCTTCATAAGCTAAGAAGAAATAAAATCCTTTCCAGACAAGCAAATGCTGAGGGATTTCATTACCACCAGGCCTGCACTGCAAGAGCTGCTGAAAGAAGCACTAAATATGGAAAGGAAAAACTGATACCAGTCACTGTAAAAACACACCAAAATATAAAGATCAATGACACTACGAAAAAACTGCATCAACTAGCGTGCAAAACAACCAAATAGCATCATGATGACAGGATCAAATTCACACATAACAATATTAACCTTAAATGTAAATGGGCTAAATGCCCCAATTAAAAGACACAGACTGGCAAATTGGATTAAGGAGTCAAGACCCATCGGTGTGCTGTATTCAGGAGACCCATCTTATGTGCAAAGACACACACAGTCTCAAAATAAAGCGATGGAGGAAAATTTACCAAGCGAATGGAAAGCAAAAAAAAAAAAAAAAAAGCAGGGGTTGTAATCCTAGTCTCTGACAAAACAACCTTTAAACCAACAAAGATCAAAAAAGACAAAAAAGGGCATTACATAATGGCAAAGGGAACAATTCAACAAGAAGTGCTATTATGAATATATACGCATCCAATACAAGAGCACTCAAATTCATAAAACAAGTTCTTAGAGACCTACAAAGAGACTTAGACCCCCACACAATAATAATGGGATACTTTAAACACCCCACTGTCAGTATTAGACAGATCAATGAGACAGAAAATTAACAAGGATATTCAGGACTTGAACTTAGCTCTGGATCAAGTGGACCTGGCAGACGTCTACAGAACTCTCTACTCCAAATCAACAGAATATACATTCTTCTCAGTACCACATGGCACTTATTCTAAAATCAACCACTAATTGGAAGTAAAACACTCCTCAACAAAAGCAAAAGAAGTGAAATCATAACAAACAGTCTCTCAGACCACGGTGCAATCAAATAGAACTCAGGATTAAGAAACTCACTCAAAACTACACAATTTTATGGAAATGGAACAACCTGCTCCTGAATGACTCCTGGGTAAAAAATGAAATTAAGGCAGAATCAAGAAGTTCTTTGAAACCAATGAGAACAAAGAGACAATGTACCAGAATCTCTGGGACACAGCTAAAGCAGTATTAAGAGGGAAATTTATAGCACTAAATGCCCACATCAGAAAGCTAGAAATATCTCAAATCAACACCCTAACATCACAATTAAAAGAGCTAGAGAGGCAACAGCAAACTAATCCAAAAGCTAGCAGAAGACAAGAAATAACTAAAATCAGAGAAGAATTGCAGGAGATAAAGACACAAAAAACCCTCCAAAGAAAAAAAAAAAATCAACAAATCCAGGAGCTGGTTTTCTGAAAAAATTAACAAAACAGACAGACTGCTAGCTGGACTAACGAAGAAGAGAGAAGAATCAAATAGACACAATAAAAAATGATAAAGGGGATATCACCACTGACCCCACAGAAACACAAACTACCATCAGAGAGTACTATAAGCACCTCTACATAAATAAACTAGAAAATCTAGAAGAAATGGATAAATTCCTGGACACATACACCCTCCCAAGGCTAAACCAGGAAGAACTGAAATCCCTGAATAGACCGATAACAAATCTGAAATTGAGGCAGTAATTAATAGCCTTCCAACCAAAAAAGTCCAGGACCAGATGGATTTACAGCCAAATTCTACCAGAAGTACAAAGAGGAGCTGGTACTGTTCCTTCTGAAACTATTATAAACAATTGAAAAGGAGGGACTCCTCCCTAACTCATTTTATGAAGCCGTCATCATTCTGATACCAAAACTGGGAAGAGACACAACAACAACAACAAAAAAACAAGCCAAATATCCCTGATGAACATCGATGCAAAAATCTTCAATAAAATACTGGCAAACTGAATCCAGCAACACATCAAAAAACTTACCCACCACGATCAAGTCAGCTTCATCCCTGGGATGCAAGGCTGGTTCAACATATGCAAATTAACAAACATAATCCATCACATAAACATCCAAAGACGAAAAGCACGATTATCTCAATAGATGCAGAAAAGGTCTTTGATAAAATTCAACATCGCTTCATGAGATCCGGCCACTGCACTCCAGCCTGGGAGACAGCAAGAGACTCCGTCTCAAAAAAAAAAAAAAAAAAAAAAAACTCTCAATAAACTAGGTATTGATGGAACATATCTCAAAATAGTAAGAACCATTTATGACAAACCCACAGCCAATATCAAACTCTATGGGCAAAAGCTGGAAGCATTCCCTTTGAAAACCAGTACAAAACAAAGATGCCCTTTCTTACCACTCCTATTCAACATAGTATTGGAAGTTCTGGACAGGGCAATCAGACAAGAGAAAGAAATAAAGGGTATTCAAATGGGAAGAGAGGAAGTCAAGTTGTCTCTGTTTGAAGACAGCATTTTTTTTTTTTTTTTTTTTTGAGACGGAGTCTCGCTCTGTCGCCCAGACTGGAGTGCAGTGGCCGGATCTCAGCTCACTGCAAGCTCCACCTCCCGGGTTTACGCTATTCTCCTGCCTCAGCCTCCCGAGTAGCTGGGACTACAGGCGCCCACCACCTCGCCCGGCTAGTTTTTTTGTATTTTTTAGTAGAGATGGGGTTTCTCTGTGTTAGCCAGGATGGTCTCCATCTCCTGACCTTGTGATCCACCCGTCTCGGCCTCCCAAAGTGCTGGGATTACAGGCTTGAGCCACCGCGCCCGGCCAACAGCATGATTTTATATTTAGAAAACCTCATCATCTCAGCCCCAAAACTTCTTGAACTGATAAGCAACTTCAGCAAAGTCTCGGGATATAAAATCAATGAGCAAAAATCACAAGCATTCCTCTACACCAACAATAGGCAAGCAGAAAGCCAAATCATGAATTAACTCCCATTCGCAATCACTACAAAGAGAATAAAATACCTAGGAATACAGCTAACAAGGAATGTAAAGGACCTCTTCAAGGATAACTACAAACCACTGCTCAAGGAAATAAGAGAGGACACAAACAAATGGAAAAACATTCCATGCTCATGGATAGGACGAATCAATATCATGAAAATGGCCATACTGTCAAAATAATTTATAGATTCAATGCTATTCCCAAATAATTCACTGATATTCTTCACAGAATTAGAAAAAAAATTTTTTTAATTTCGTATGAAATCAGAGAAGACCCTGGATAACCAAGACAATCCTAAGCAAAAAGAACAAAGCTGGAGGCATCATGCTACCTGACTTCAAACTATACTACAAGGCTACAGTAACCAAAACAGCATGGTACCGCTACCAAAACATAAAGACCAATGGAGTAGAACAGAGACCTCAGAAATAACACCACACATCTACAAACATCTGATCTTCAACAAAGTTACCAAAAACAAGCACTGGGGAAAGGATCTCCTATTCAGTAAATGGTGCTGGGAAAACTGGCTGGCCATATGCAGAAAACTGAAACTGGACCTCTTCCTTACATCTTATACAAAAATTAACTCAAGATGGATTAAAGACTTAAATGTAAAACCCAAAATCATAAAAACCCTAGAAGAAAACCTAGGTAATACCATTTAGGACATAGGCGTGGGCAAAGACTTCATGACAAAAATGGCAAAAGCATTTGCAACAAAAGCCAAAATTGACAAATGGGATCTAATTAAACTTGCTTCTTTTGCACAGTAAAAGAAACTATCATCAGAGTGAACAAGCAACCTACAGAATGGGAGAAAACTTTTGCAATCTACCAATCTGGTAAAGGTCTAATATCCAGAATTTACAACGTATTTAAACATATTTACAAGAAAAAAAAAAAAAAAACAAGCAACCCCATCAAAAAGTGGGCTAAGGATATGAACAGATGCTTCTCAAAAGAAGACATTTATGTGGCCAACAAACATGAAAAAAAGCTCAACATCACTGATCATCAGAGAAATGCAACTCAAAACCACAATAAGATACCATCTCACGCCAGTCAGAATGGCAATTATTAAAAAGTCAGGAAACAATAGATGCTGGTGAGGCTGTGAAGAAACAGGAAAGCTTTTACACTGTTGGTGGGAATGTAAATTAGTGCAACCACTGTGGAAGACAGTATGGTGATTCCTCAAGGATCTAGAACCAGAAATACCATTTGACCCAGTAATCCCATTACTGGGTATATACCCAAAGGAATATAAATCATTCTACTCTAAAGACACATGCACATATATGTTTACTGCAACACTATTTACAATAGACATGGAACCAACCCAAATGCCCTTCAATGATAGACTGGATAAAGAAAATGTGGTACATATATACCATGGAATACTATGCAGCCATAAAAAGAAATGAGATCATTTCCTTTGCAGAGACATGGATGAAGCTGGGAGACATCATCCTCAGCAAACTTAACACAGGAACAGAAAACCCAACACCACATGTTCTCACTCATAAGTGGGAGCTGAACACTAAGAACACATGGACACAGAGAGGGGAACAACACACACCTGGGCCTGTTGAGGGGTAAGGGGTGAGGGAAGGGAACTTAAGAGTACGGTTGCAGCAAACCACCATGGCACATGTATACCTATGTAACAAACCTGCACGTTCTGCACATGTATCCCATTTTTTAGAAGAAATCTTTTAAAAAGAAATATTATGCATACACATAACATGGACATTTTGCCAGCAACATTGGGATTAGTTCAAAAGTGGAAATTAAATGTCATGGAGTTTTGCAAAAAGGAAAAAATGAAAAAAGAGCAACGACTCTGGAGACAGAAAGCTCAGGTTCAGATTCCGGCTCCGCTGCTCACCATGTGTTCTTTGAAAATCACTAAACTTCACTATAACTCAGTTTTTTCATCTGTAAAATGACAATAATAATAGTACCGTCTAAGAGGGTTTTTATGAGGATTAAATAAGAGCTAACATATGTAAAGTGCTTAGGACAATGCCCAACACATAAAAACTAGCTATTATCATTATCATTTTATTTTGTTGTTATTATTATGAATGGGGAGGAGGACAATTAGCAAACAGTAAAAAGTAAAGACTATTAGTGATATAGGAGAAAAATAAAGCAGGCCAAAGGGACGGGGAGTACCAGGACAGAAATTACCATTTTTAAGAGGACAGTCGCCAGGCGCCGTGGCTCAAGCCTGTAATCCCAGCACTTTGGGAGGCAAAGGCAGGCGGATCACGAGGTCAGGAGATCGAGACCATCCTGGCTAACACGGTGAAACCCCGTCTCTACTAAAAATACAAGAAAATTAGCCGGGCGTGATGGCAGGCGCCTGTAGTCCCAGCTACTCGGGAGGCTGAAGCAGGAGAACGGCGTGAACCCAGGGGGCGGAGCTTGCAGTGAGCTGAGATCGCGGCACTGCACTCCAGCCTGGGGCACAGAGCAAGACTCCATCTCAAAAAAAAAAAAAAAAAGGCGAGGGGGCAGTCAAGGAAAGTCTCCCTGAGAAGGTGCTACCTAAGAAAAGACCTAAAGGAAGAAAGAGAACAAGCCAGCAGGTATGTGAAGAAGAATGTAACCCCTTTGTGAAGTACTTGGTGTTATTAACACAATTTTATAGATGGGAAAACCGAGTCTCAGACTAAGGAAACTGTTAAATGGCTGATAAATGACTGACCTGGAGTTGAATTTAGGACTGCCTGATTCTAATCCCTTCTCCACTGAGACACTGACTTCCATTCTTTCCTGGACCAAATCAACATCAAAGGACCCTTTTCACATCAGCTTCCCCTTTTGGAACTGAGATTTATAGATTCAATATGACTATACAAGCTCTCTAGGTTAATGGGTTAACCAAAGAAGTTAAAGGCATAGGCCGGTTAACCCACTTGCCCACTCTCACATGCACTCTCTCTCACCTACCACTTCCTAAGAAGTTCCACACCAGGACCTCCATGTTAACTGCAGGCAGGGCATAGAAAGCAGGCATTTATCAAGACCAACAAGGCTTAAATACCAAGAAGAAGAGGTAAATTATACATCAGAAACAAAGGCCACTTCTTCCAACCAGGTCTTTGAGGGGAAAAGCTCTGCTAGATGTGTGCTGTGAAGAAACTTTGATCAAAAATGAGGTTCAACCTACTGAATCTGATCTAATCTAACCTTGGTATACAAGATATATAGAAATAAGGAGAAAGGAGCTCCAGTGGTGCAATCAGTTAGCACATGGTACTTATGTGAAATAAAGAGAAAAAAAAAAACAAAACCCTCCATATCTCACCTTAGCTTTAAAGAAGGCAGTGATTCAAAATACTTTCAACAATATTTTTTCTGTCTGTTTTGCCTGTGCTCATGGAATCTTTGTGAAAATATTAGAAATCTATTACAGGAAATCATTAGTGCTTCCAGGAGCAGTAGATTCTGGTCCTCCTCTACAGCTTACTAGAAAAGTCACTTCAACTTTCTGGGCCTCAGTTTCCCCATCAGTTAGAAGCAGAGAATAGACATGATATTCTTTAAAGGTCTTCCATCTTTAGCCCTCTATAGCATACTATGTTAATTTGATAATGTATAACACATTTAATATATTATATATTCACATACATAATAATGAAACAGTATTTGTCCGGAGCCATGAGGCCCAGAATTAGCCAACCTCTGTTGCTTGATCTCCGCAAAGCGGAGACAAGACAAGCACATTTCCAGGTTCTTTATTGCGGACCCTTCCCACGCACATCTAAACTGTTCCCGTGAGCGCCCAAAGCTTTTCCCGCGTGTGCCTAAGTTTTTCCCGCATGCGCCTAAACTGTTCCCGGCGGACCAACCTTTCCCGAGCCCGTGCGAACATCTTTCCCGCCCAGGAAGATATGCAGCCTAGGGCGCAGGCGCGATCCTGCGCCCGGGAAAAGTACAAACCCACGGCGCATGCGCGATTGTCATTTGAGAAGACCCGGCCCCCGTCACCGCCCAGGCCCAACCTCTTCCCCTGCCAGCCTATATAAGGCATTGCACCGCCACCATTAAATGAGACTTGATCAGGCTATTTGTCTTGTCTCCATTTCTCATGTTTTCTTGTCTCCTCCATTCCCACTCCCCCTTCCAGGGTCTGTTCGACTGTCCTGCAGGTCGGGACACCTGGCGCCCGAACAGGGACCTGGACACAGGGGAAAAAGTGAGGAAGAAGGCACTAAAGTCGGCCAAAAGTGAAAGTGGAAGAAATTCCTCCGGACGTCGCGGGAGCCTGCCGCGTTGGAACCAGAGGTGAGTAATAGTGTCTGATTATGGGACAAGAATTGAGCCAGCATCAAATTTATGTAGGGCAATTAAAAGAGGCTTTAAAAACACGAGGAGTAAAGGTTAAAAGTAATGATTTGTTTAAATTTTTTGATTTTGTAAAAGAAACCTGCCCTTGGTTTCCACAAGAGGGGACCATTGACGTAAACAGGTGGCGTAGAGTCGGAGATTGTTTTCAAGATTATTATAGTACTTCTGGACCAGAGAAGGTTCCGGTGACAGCTTTTTCTTATTGGAATCTAATCAGAGATATAATAGATAAAAAGGAAAAAGAAAAAGATCCTAAGGTAATGGCGGTGGTTACTCAGACTGAGGAAATATTAAGAGGCAGCTCCCAAACCGACCTCGAAAAATCCATACCTAACAAAGAAATAGACCTTATATCGCTACAAAGTGACGAGGAAGAGGCTGGGGCCCCTCAATAACAAATATAGAAACATCAAATAAGGAAAAGGCTAAAAAATACCCAGTTTTACCCACAACTAATGAAAGCAAAAGTAAAAATAACCTTAACCCTTCAGAAGTAAACTGGGATAATTTAGAGGAAGGGGCAGCAAAATATCATAATTCTGACTGGCCACAAACTCTTACTTATCCCCCTCCCTATAATAAGGCTTCTGCCCCGCAGTTATGGCAGTAATAGACCCAAAAGAGGAGCTTAGAGAAAAAATTGCACAACTTGAAGAGAAAATAAAGCTCAAAGAACTACATCAGTCTTTAATCACTAGATTGCAGAAATTAAGGACAGGAAGTAAGAGCGTTCAATACCCTAAAGGAATAGAGAAACACTCTCACCCTCAGAGACCGGACAGCATGTCCCAAAAGGAAGGTCGCTTGGTATTAGGGATAGGGAGGATTCCTCTCCTCGAGACATTTTTCCAGTAACTGAAACTACAGATGCGCAGGGCCAAGCCTGGAGACACCACAATGGGTTTAAATTTACTGTAATAAAAGAACTAAAAACCGCTGTCTCGCAATATGGAGCTACTGCCCCGTACACCCTGCCCATAGTCGAATCTGTGGCCGAAAATTGGCTCACTCCCATAGATTGGAATACCTTAGTTAGAGCAGTTCTTTCCGGAGGCGACCATCTGATTTGGAAGTCAGAATTTTATGAAAATTGTAGAGATACGGCCAAGAGAAACCAACAAGCCGGAAATGGTTGGGATTTTGATATGCTAACTGGCTCGGGTAACTACACAGAAACCGATGCTCAGCTGCAGTACGATCCCGGACTGTTTTCTCAAATCCAAGCGAAGCCTATAACATGGCATGGTCCAGACCCAGTGTTAATCTGGGGAAGAGGCTCAGTTTGTGTTTTTTCTCAAACTCATGATGCAGCCAGACGGCTACCAGAGCGACTGCTAAGACAGGTACCTAACAATAGCCAATCCAGGGAGTAATCTTCTCCCTGAGAGTACTCTTTTCCTCTGTTGCAGAGATGAACTTCAACTACAAGCCCCTCTGGACCATGGTGCTGATTTGCCAAGCATTCCAGGTTTATGCCGGCTTCGGTAATCCCCATGAGGCCTGTAAATATATACGACAACGATACGGTAAGCCCTGTGATTGTTTGGGGGGATATGTGACCTCCCTTCCAAATACATACATCTCAGCTGTGTCCTGCTCCGCTTACACAGCATACCTGCCTAGTAACTCCCTTAAGTGGAGGTGTGTGTCAACCCCAAGAATATCTAGCGGAGGGGGTACCACAACCTGCCCTTGTGACACATTTAAGGCTGCTATGCATAGTTCTTGCTACACTACTTA
The DNA here is from genome assembly GCF_009764315.1 of Trachypithecus francoisi. NCBI lineage: Eukaryota > Metazoa > Chordata > Mammalia > Primates > Cercopithecidae > Trachypithecus > Trachypithecus francoisi. The sequence continues at coordinate 64,309,077 of NW_022681473.1, forward strand.
TCAAGAATGTACCTCTGGCGGTAAAACATACTATACTGCTATCTTAACAAGAACTAGAAATCCCACTATAGGGGCCAGCAATGTCCCTACAGTTTTAGGAAATACCAATAACCTTATATCAGCTGGCTGTACTGGAATTGTAGGACAGCCTGTCTGCTGGAATATTCACCCCCCTCTTCATATCTCTGACGGAGGAGGACCACAAGACAAGGTCCGAGAAATTAGGGTATACAAAAAACTTGAAAAGTTGCAAAGGTCCCTGTACCCGGAAATTCACTACCACCCCCTTGGCCTTGCCCAAAGCCCAAGGGAAAGAGAAAATTGATGCCCAGACCTTTGACCTCCTCACTGCTATTCATAACCTGCTTAACAATTCCAACTCTAGTCTGGCTAATGACTGCTGGCTGTGTCTGCAAACAGGAGATCCCGTTCCTCTTGCCATACCCAGCAATGACTTAAATTATACATCCAATACCCCTTGCACCATAATTCCTCCCCTTAAAGTACAGCCTTTAGAATTTCCTAGTTCCTCTTGCATCTACTCCCCTCCCCTTAATAACACTTATGACCTTGATGTAGGATTCAATCAATTCAATAATTGTTCCACCATAGTAAATATTTCCCAATCGCTGTGTGCCCCAAACAGCTCAGTTTTTATATGTGGCAATAATAGGGCTTATACCTATTTACCTACTAACTGGACAGGACGCTGTGTCTTAGCCACACTTTTGCCAGACATAGACATTATCCCTGGAGATGAACCTGTACCTATCCCAGCTATAGATCACTTTTTAGGAAGAAACAAAAGGGCAATACAATTTATCCCCTTACTTGCAGGATTAGGCATAACTACTGCCGTAGCAACTGGGGCTACAGGCCTAGGGGTTTCTGTTACTCAATACACCAAATTGTCTCACCAATTGATCTCAGATATGCAGGCCATTTCAAGTACTATACAAGATTTACAAGATCAGATAGATTCTCTGGCAGAAGTAGTGCTCCAAAATAGAAGAGGCCTAGATTTACTAACTGCAGAACAGGGAGGCATCTGCTTGGCTTTACAGGAGAAGTGCTGTTTCTATGCCAACAAATCCGGGATCATCAGGGATAAAATCAGGCGTCTACAAGAAGACCTAGAAAAACGACGAAAAGAAATAACCGATAACCCGTTTTGGACTGGGTTCCATGGACTCCTTCCCTATCTTATGCCATTCCTGGGCCCCCTGCTTTGCCTATTGCTCTTACTCTCTGTAGGACCTTTGGTCTTCAATAAGCTCATGACATTCATTAAGCAACAAGTCGAGGTTATCCAAGCGAAGCCTATACAGGTCCATTATCGCCTAGAACAAGAAGATCACGGTGGTTCATACTCACACCCATTATGACCACCTTCCCTATGCGCTGAACTGGACAGCCAATGACGGGTAAGAGAGTGTCATCTCTCACTAACCTAAGACAGGAGGGCCGTCATAAGCTACTGCCTAATCCCATGACGGGTACCAGTGATGAGATGCATTACTCCAAGCTAAGACAGGCACAGTTCCCAAGGGAAAATCTTCTAGCCATAATTATATATAAAAAAGGGGGACCTGTCCGGAGCCATGAGGCCCGGAATTAGCCGACCTCTGTTGCTTGATCTCCGCAAAGCGGAGACAAGACGGCATATTTCCAGGTTCTTTATTGCGGACCCTTCCCGCGGGCGCCTAAACTGTTTCCGCGCGCGCCAACCTTTCCCGCGCCCGGGCAAACATCTTTCCCGCCCAGGAAGATATGCAGCCTAGGGCGCAGGCGCGATCCCGCACGGGGGGGGGGGGGGGGGGGGGGGGACAAACCGACGGCGCATGCGCGATTGTAATTTGATAAGACCGGCCCCCCACCCTCCGTCACCGCCCAGGCCCAACCTCTTCCCCTGCCAGCCTATATAAGGCATTACACCGCCACCATTAAACCAGACTTGATCAGGCTATTTGTCTTGTCTCCATTTCTCGTGTTTTCTTGTCTCCTCCATTCCCACTCCCCCTTCCAGGGTCTGTTCGACTGTCCTGCAGGTCGGGGCAAGTATTCTGCACCTTCAGACCCAAAATTCACTCAATCAATAAACACAAGTACTAATAGTAAATCAGGCATTGAAAACACAGATATGGGCCGGGCGCGGTGGCTCAAGCCTGTAATCCCAGCACTTTGGGAGGCCGAGACGGGCGGATCACGAGGTCAGGAGATCGAGACCATCCTGGCTAACACAGTGAAACCCCGTCTCTACTAAAAATACAAAAAAATTAGCCAGTCGTGGTGGCGGATGCCTGTAGTCCCAGCTACTCGGGAGGCTGAGGCAGGAGAATGGCGTGAACCTGGGAGGTGGAGGTTGCAGTGAGCTGAGATCATGCCACTGCACTCCAGCCTGGGCAACAGAGTGAGACTCCACCTCAAAAAAAGAAAAAGAAAAAAAAAAAAAACCACAGATATGCTAAATGACAAATTCATAAAAAGCGTCTTTCACATATAATGCTTTCCCCACTCACATAATCATTTCAGAGTTAAGTTCCTACTAAAACAAACAAACAAAAAAAACTTGACTCTAAGATTCTGTAGGTTTTTAAAAAATCACACATAAGAGTGTTGCAAATCTTTTATTATCATATATTATACTTAACAACCCTCGAAAACACACACACACAAAAAACCCTCCCTATTCAAACATAGCTCACACTGATATTTCCTGGCTACATCACTTATAGTCTGAACTACTCAGTGAGAGACTTTTATTTTTTCCCCACGAACTATATGGTGGGAGCACTTCTAATTGTGTTCAAGTCTTTTTCTGACAACCAATTGTTAGGTCCTTGGGAACAGACCCAACATCTTATTTTTCTTTGCCTCCCCAGTAAGACCATTTTATAATTAATTTATGACCCATCCAAGACTAATCCAAAAACAATGTGAAGTGGTTCATCTTATTAAGATATAAAAATAAGACAGTTAAAGATAAAAATAAATAAAACCCATCTGAGACAAAGTCCATTCTAAATTAAATAATCAAAATTCAGGTCCTACAAGGAGGGGAATAATAGACACTGAGGCCTACTAGAGGGTAGCAGCTGGGAGGAGGGAGAGGACCGCAAAAAATAACTATTGGATACTGGGCTTAATACTGGGTGATGAAATAATCTGTACAACAAACCTGATTTTACCTATATAACAAACCTATGTGTGTAACCCTGAACCTAAAACAAAAGTTAAAAAAAAATTTCAGGTCCTGATAATATCTACCATATACATGCCATGTTATTATTGCTAGTTTACTCATTTGTAAATGAACATGCAATATTAACAACTGGCCTCTGAATAATATCACAGGTTTGAAATGTACTGATCCACTTATATGCCTCCCCCTGACCCCCTGACCAAATACGGATCACAGGATGCGAAACCAGCAAATATGAAGAGCCAACCTTTCATAATCATGGTCCTGCAGGGCTAACTGCAGGACCTGGGTATGTGTAGATCTGGGTATTCATAGGGGATCTTGGAATCAATCCCCTGGGTATACCGAGGGACAACTGTACTTCACAGATATAATACAATCAGCTGTTAGGCCAGACACTATTCAATTCAAATCATACCTCCGCCACATTATTAATTGTGTACTCTCAGGCATAGTTACTTAACCTCTTTGGGTCTTAATGTCATCTCTCTTAAGTGGTGATAATACCATTTTTACAGCTGATGTAAGAGTCAAATGAAATAATAAAAGCCATTTAGCACAATGTCTAGCACACAGTAAGTACTCAATAAAAAGTAGCATTGGCCGGGCACGGTGGCTCAAGCCTGTAATCCCAGCACTTTGGGAGGCCGAGACAGGCAGATCACGAGGTCAGGAGATCGAGACCATCCTGGCTATTACGGTGAAACCCCGTCTCTACTAAAAAATACAAAAAACTAGCCAGGCGAGGTGGCGGGCGCCTGTAGTCCCAGCTACTCGGGAGGCTGAGGCAGGAGAATGGCGTGAACCCGGGAGGCAGAACTTGCAGTGAGCTGAGATCCGGCCACTGCACTCCAGCCTGGGCAACAGAGCGAGACTCCATCTCAAAAAAAAAAAAAAGAAAAAAAAAAAGGTAGCATCATCGCTAGGTTTATTAAAATATTTTAAATAAGTGGGGGAAAGGCTCTGAAGTTTAAAGTGCTATGAAATGTTCAGAATGCTTACTACTATTACTCATATCCAAAATTAAGCAGCAAATGAATAAAAAAGGAAAAAATATTCAAAGACAGTTGTCTTAAACAACATAGTTCTCTCTTTCGCATTTCTAGCCTCCCTTCAAACATCTTTAATACACAGTAAAATACAAATGGAAATAAATGCAAGCTATGCATTTGCAACTGACAGAAAGGTGAGGCCTGGGGTTTTTCCACCAAGTCGGAACAAAATTGCTACGTCTCCTACTTCTAGCCCTGTAAGTGATGTGTGCGTGTGTGTGTGTGCGTGTCTCCCTGAGAATACCAGAGGTGGGTAGGGGTGTGTGGGTGTTTAGGGGTGTGTGTGTATATGGGTGTATTTCCCCTGAGAGTACTAGGGGTGTGTGTGTGTGCATGTGCACATGCCCTAATAGTACTAGACCACAGTAGTCCTCTCAGTCTGTGGCCTGCTCCATAGGATGACAGGAGGTACAGCCTCCTGGCAGCAGAGGACATAAAAAAAGACAACCAAAAAAGGGTAAGACAGAAGAAAAATACTCAAAAAGCCAGTGTAATATGATCACCAATGGGAACTAGTTTGTGTGTATATGTTGAATAAGCCAGTATGTGTGTAGTCACTGATCATTATGTTTTATTGCATTATGATCTGTGTACATGAAGAGTGTCAAAGAAAAGGCTCATCTGTGTCCCATATACAGAGTCTGTATTAGGCCATTCTTGTATTACTATTAAAAAAATACCTGCAGTTGGGTAATTTATAAAGAAAAGAGGTTTAATTGGCTCACCATTCTGCAGGCTATACAGGAAGCATGGTGCTGGCATCTACTTCTGATGAAGCCTCAGGAAGCTTACAATCATGGAGGAAAGTGACAGGGAAACACCATGTCACATGGTAAGAGCAGAAGCAAGACAGTGGGGCAGCGCCACACATTTGTAAACATCCAGATCTCCCACAGATTCATTCATCACCAAGAGGATAGCACTAAGCCATTCATGAGGGACCTGCCCCCATGATCCAAACACCTTCCACCAGGCCTCACCTCCAACACTGGGGATTATATTTCAACATGAGATTTGGAGGTGACAAATATCTACATTTCTGATATCAGAGTCCTAAAATATTAGAACCCAAAGAACATTTAGACATTATCCCATTGATATTGTTTTGCTATGTCCCCACCCAAATCTCATCTTGAATTGTAGCTCCCATAATCCCCACATGTTGTGGGAGGGACCCAGTGAGACTAACTGAATCATGGGGGCGGGTTTTCCCATGCTGTTCTTGTGATAATGATTAAGTCTCACGAGATCTGATAGTTATATAAAGGGCAGTTCCCCTGCACACCCTCTCTTGCCTGCTGCCATGTAAGATGTGACTTTGCTCCTCCTTCGCCTTCTGCCATGACTGTGAGGCCTCCTCAGTCATGTGGAACTGTGAATCCATTAAACCTCTTTCCTTTATAAATTACTCAGTTTCAGATATATCTTTATTGGCAGTGTGAGAACGAGCTAATACACCAGTATAGCATCAATATTATTACAGATGCAGTAACTAAGGACAAGAGAGGGAAAGAAGTTTATCTACGATCACACAGGCAAGTCAAGGAGCAGAGCTGGATCAGAACTTAGGACAAGGCTGATTGTGAACTCGAGTATAAAGTGTGTTAGGAAGGGAGTCAGTTAAAAACCTTATCATTTGTTAACAAATCTCCAAGGATGGCTTAAGAATTCCCACAGTTACAAATCCTGCTGACTATTAAGTGGGAGTCACTAAGTAAATCCTGCTAAGTAAATAATTCCCATCCACCACTGCCTTGTTGAATGTTTTTCAAATGTACACCTCAGAAAAATGGGAAATTATGACATGTCACGGACCTTTGAAGCTGCTCAAGAATAGCTAAAGTTCCACATATTAAGTACATCAAAGTGAAATATCCACCACAAAGCTCCAATTTGTAAAGGGTAAAAAGGTAGAGAGTTCTATACCCAACTGCTGTATAGGGTTCCCACAGCTACCTTTATAGAGGGATCAGTGGTATTAACGGAAACAAAAATTACATCCCCAAATCTAGAATTCTAGGCTTTTAAGACCTATCAGCCTCCACTCTCCAGCACTTAACAATGTTCTAGGCAAACTGAACAGGTGCTTGGCCTTCTAAACTTTGTGTAAACAGGAAGAGAAGTGTGTGTTCACTTTCCCTCCACAAATTTTATGCCATCTATGTAAATTCAAATCCTAGCCATCCTTCAGGCCTAGTTCAAAGCTCCCAACTCTGGGAGGCTTTCCCTAAAAAGCCCATAGTACAGAGATCCCCTTTTCACCTTTTTCCTCCAGCATTTCTCACTGCTTTCCCTTTACTGCCATTCACTTAATTCAACTTGTGCTCTGGCCACATTAGTCTAGTTGCTTCTCTCCAGGTGCAGCTAACACTCACTGCCTCCAGAGCTCTGCTCCGTCTGTTTCTCCCTCGTGAAAACTGAAAATCATACCTATCCACTCATAGTGTACTAGAATGAAGATAGACAACTCAGATTCAGAATATCCAAGTTGCAACCTTGGCTACATTTATTCACAGCCAAGATCCCCCATCCAAGCCTACCTAGCTCTTTCAACTAGGCAACACCTCCCCATTATGTAAAACCTGATAATAACCACTAATTTAATAAACCTGAGAGGTTATTAGGCATACCTTTGAGGGATAAGAGATAAGGCATAATCTCTGTCCTCTACAGAGCATATGATCTTATGTGAGTAGAAAATTAGGAGGTAGCAGAGCCTCGTAGGGAGAAAAACTGGCCTGGAGTCAAGGCATCAAAGTCCTAGTCTCACCTATGCCACAGAATATGCGGAATCTGGGTAAGTATTAGGTTAGTGCAAAAGTAACTGCAGTTTTTGCCATTACTTTTGCACTAACCTAATACTTTCACTTATTGGGCCTAAGCTTTCTTCCTCTGAAAAATGAGCACGGATTAGAGGCCGTCCCAGCTTTGATATTCTGTGGAAAATAACCACAGTACTAGCCTGTTCATGAGGTGAGCCAAAAGGGGGTACAGATAATGCCTAATGTAATCAGAAACAAGCTGCTGAATTCAATGGAAGCTGTTCTGTGACCACCAGATCCAATGGAACCTCAAAGAGGGGATGGAAAAGTTGAAGCCAGATGATGAATGCATCTGTTGCTAGGAGGTCATGGCTAATCACAGGAACACTTCTCATTCACAGGAAGCTCTGCACAAACCCTCCATTCAGGTCCCAAGGTCCCTTCCCACAAAAGGAGCTTCGTGGCCCAGAAAAGGAAAGGTACCAGTCAGGAGCCTGGAGACACGGACAATGGATAAAGCCAAATGGTGCAGAGCCCATCCAGCCCAGAGCCAAGGCCACATCTTGGGCCTTCTCAATTGTCAGGTTTGTTTTTTTTTTTTTTCCTCCCTCGGGTAAAGGAAGCAGTAAGCTCCAGCAGCACTGAATTTTTCTTTTTTCTTTTTTTTTGAGATGGAGTCTAGCTCTGTTGCCCAGGCTGGAGTGCAGTGGCGCAATCTCGGCTCACTGCAAGCTCTGCCTCCCAGGTTCCCGCTATTCTCCTGCCTCAGTCTCCCGAGTAGCTGGAACTACAGGCGCCCAACACTACACCTGGCTAATTTTTTATATTTTCAGTAGAGATGGGGTTTCACCTGTGTTAGCCAGGATGGTCTCCATTTCCTGACCTCGTGATCCGCCCACCTCGGACTCCCAAAGTGCTGGGATTACAGGCATGAGTCACCGCGCCCAGCTGAATTTTTCAGAATATGTAATGAATCTTAAGCTCTTTTAGCCAAAAACAGTTTTTGCTTTGTAGGACTTATTTGCAAATTTCAGAGAAATAGCAGCAAATTCTTTCTGTAAGCATCAGAAAGAGTAAAAATGCAGGTTTTGCATTTCGTCAGATTCAGGTTCAATCTAAGCTCAACTATTTATTATCTAGATGATGTGCAAGTTATTTAACATCTCTGAGTCTTAGTTTCCTCATCTGTAATAATGTGACTAAGGATCCCCACTTCATAGGATTAGCCTGAGAATCAAATAAGATACATGAAAAGCACATTTCAGGCCGGGCGCGGTGGCTCAAGCCTGTAATCCCAGCACTTTGGGAGGCCGAGACGGGCGGATCACGAGGTCAGGAGATCGAGACCATCCTGGCTAACATGGTGAAACCCCGTCTCTACTAAAAAATACAAAAAATTAGCCGGGCGAGGTGGCGGGCGCCTGTAGTCCCAGCTACTCGGGAGGCTGAGGCAGGAGAATGGCGTGAACCTGGGAGGCGGAGCTTGCAGTGAGCTGAGATCTGGTCTCAGCCTGCACTCTGGTCTCTGCACTCCAGCCTGGGCGACAGAGCGAGACTCCGTCTCAAAAAAAAAAAAAAAAAAGAAAAGCACATTTCAGTCACTCTGTGTACTCCTCTTTCCTTCTTGCTTCCATGTCACAGTGTATTTATTTCTACTGCAGCATTAATCCTAATATAAAGTATGATCTAGCTATCTATTAGTATATTTACATACTCTTTATCTGTCTCTGTCATGAGACTGTGAACAGCTTGCAAACAGGGGAAGTATTTTAATCCATACTTGAGATTCCCTAAAACAGCACCTGGCACATAGTAGAACCCTTAGGAAACTGGATAAATGTGTCTACCATGTGTCCAGTCCTATGCTAGGTATATATAAGGAATGAAAAAATGATCACAATAATATTGAACATAATAAGCATATAACAACAAACACATATAATTTACTTTGTGTTAGGCACAGTTCTAAGCCCTTTAACTCTTTCCCTGCTCCCATATCACACTTATAACTACCTGATGAGTTAGGTATTATTATACCTACATTTTTTATGAGAAAACTGGGGCACAGAAAGGTTAAATAGCTTCCCCAAGTCCAAAATAGGCAAATCCATAGAGAAAGAATGTAGATTATTGGTTGCCAGGGCCTAGGAAGAAGACAGAATGAGAAATGACTGCTAATAGGTACAAAATTTATTTTGAGGGTGATGAAAATGTTCTAAAATTAGATGGATGTGATATTTGCACAAGTCTGTGCAAATATTTCTAGTATAGTAGAAACCTCTGAATTGTGTACTTTCAAAGGTGGATAAGGGTGGATTTTACAATATATGAATTATATCTCAATAAAGCTATTTTATGAAAAAAGAAAAAAAAAATCTTGCCCAGGGTCAGAGAGCTAGGAATTGGCAGACCCAGAATTCTGACCCTTAAAATCTGTGCTTTTAACCACTATACTATACTGCACTATTCTATACTAGAAAGTTAAAATCTAGTACTATCTAGTTATTATTATTTACATAAATATAATATAGCTAGCTAGACAGATAGAAACATAGAGGCTATAGATATTAGAAAGAAAACAAGGCCTGGAATTGCAAATGTTCAATAATGTTTAGTTGAATTGAACTGAAAAATATGCCCATTTATTAATTTAATCCCTGACCTCAAGGCATTCAGTATAAAACATGGTCCAGACATGCTAGCAAACGCGTCCCAATGTAAAGCTGGAAGGAAACATGCACTACGTAAAGATATTGCCCTAGGGAAACATCTGCTGTAGTCTGGCAGATATTCAATATCACTGACTATCCATATATAAGCTCCTCAACAGTTTCCAGTTCCACGGTTTCTCTCTTGTAGTTAGCACCATGTGACCGGTTTTGGCCAATGTTCTATGAACAGAAATGACATGTCTCACTTCCAGGTAAAAGTTGTTTTTTGTTTGTTTTTTTAATTTTTAATTTTTTTGAGATGGAGTCTCGCTCTGTCGCTCAGACTGGAGTGCAGTGGTGTGATCTTGGCTCACTGCAAGCTCTGCCGCCCGGGTTCATGCCATTCTCCTGCCTCAGCCTCCCAAGTAGCTGGGACTACAGGCGCCCACCACCATGCCCGGCTAATTTTTTTTTTTTTTTTTTTTTTTGTATTTTTAGTAGAGATGGGGTGTCACCATGTTAGCCAGGATGGTCTCAATCTCCTGACCTGGTGATCCACCCATCTCGGCCTCCCAAAATGCTGGATTACAGGCGTGAGCCACCACACCCCGCCCAGGTAAAAGAATTTAAAAGCTAGTATATGACTCTTCCACTCTCTCTCGTCTACAAAGGCACCCTGGAAATCTCATGTTGAGGTGGCAGCATCATAAGACTAAAGCAGCCTAAATACACTAGTCATCACATCCTGGAGGACAATGGCCCTCCAGAGTCAACTGACCCACACTGGAGTTCATAAGCAAGAATTCAACAAATCGTTCTTATATTAAACCACTGAAATCTTGGGGCCAATAAGTTACCACAGCATAATCCTGCCTGTCTAATATAACAAGAAACAAATCCAGAATATGTGAATTCAAATCTGTACTCTACCGCTTACTATTTTGGCTATGTTATTTGAACTTTCTGGCCCTTGGTTTACTCATCTTTAAAATGGAGGCAGTGGCCAGGCATGGTGGCTCATGCCTATAGTCCTAGCACTTAGGGAGGCCGAGGTGGGCAGATTGCTTGAGCCCAGGAATTTGAGACCAGCCTGTGCAACATGGCAAAACCCTGTCTCTACAAAAAATACAAAATTTAGCCCAGTGTTATAGTACATGCCTGTAGTCCCAGTTACTCAGGAGGCTGAGGCTGCAGTGAGCCATGATCACACCACTGTATTCCAGCCTGGGCAACAGAGTGAGACCCTCTCTCAAAAAATAAATAAAATAAAAAGAAGGTAGTGAGCACGTCACTGTACTCCAGCCTGGGCAACAGAGTGAGACCTTCTCTCAAAAAATAAATAAAACAAAATAAACAGAAGGAGTTGTTATGATAGTTAAATGAAATATATTAATGCACCTGGCATAATACAACTGCTTTTGAGAAAAAAACAAAACTGAATCTGGTGCTTGACTGAGAAATTCTAATTGAATTTCTATGTTGTCAAAAGCAAGAAAGGGCATACATAGTGTTTGGGGGAAACTGTGCTTTAGTTTAGAAAGAACAGTTAATTATTTCTCTAGGGGAGAAAAAAACAATCCCATACTTCTGTCTGCACAACACTTTATTTGTATGTCCAAAATAACCTCCTTGTGAGGTGCAGTGGCTCACATCTGTAATCCCAACACTTGGGAGGCCAAAGCAGGTGGATCACTTGAGTCCAGGGGTTCAAGACCAGCCTGAGCAACATGGCAAGACCCCTGTCTATACAAAAAATACAACAAATTAACCGAGTGTGGTGGTGTGCACCTGTAGTCCCAGCTACTCAGAAGGGTGAGGTAGGAGGATCACCTGAGCCCAGGAGGTTGCGGCTACAGTGAGCCATGATCACAGTACTGCATTCCAGCCTGTGTGACAGAATGAGACCCTGCCATCCATTCATCCATCCATCCATCCATCCATCCATCCATATATCCATCCATCCATCCATCCATCCATAACTTGTACACTACTACATTTGATCTTCACAAGAGTCCAGGAAGGCAAAGATCCTTATCAAAGAAAGATTAACACAAGCCCCCAAAGCTTAATCTACACCTACCTATGGACCAGTGGGAAGAGAACAGTGTCCTTTTAAAGCAATGGAAAGGAAAGGTACTTAACCTATCAATAGCTCCCCATAACCACCTCAAGGAGTAATAGAGGTGCCATAATTTGCTCTGCCCAAAATAGCTCCCTTTGGCTCATTTATAGTGCCTAAGATTCCCTCATTAAGATACTCACTCCAGGAAGGGATAATACAACATCAACAATTAACACATAAGTTCTTATAAACCAATGAAACGGCCAGGCACGGTGGCTCATGCCTGTAAGCCCAGCACTTTAGGAGGCCAAGGCAGGCAGATCACCTGAGGTCGTGAGTTCAAGACCACCCTGACCAATATGGTGAAGCTCCATCTCTGCCAAAAATACAAAATTAGTCAGGTGTGGTGGCAGATGCCTGTAATCTAAGCTACTCCGGAGGCTGAGGCAGGAGAAGCACTTGAACCCAGGAAGCAGAGGTTGCAGTGAGCCAAGATCGTGCCATTGTACTCTAGCTGGGGTAACAAGAGCAAAACTCTGTCTCAAAAAAAAAAAAAAAAACACCAACTATCTATTAATTTTAAAAGGAAAAGAAAAAGTACCATTACCAATCTATCTCATTAACAACAACAACAAAAATTCCAGGGGAGATATTTAAAAAACTATATCACTCATAACATATAAATTATAAAATCCCATGACCTAACATAGGCGCTCAGTTGAACTGGCACTAATCAAGAAGAATAGAAATGTCATAGAAAGAGCGATAGAAAGAACGAGGTTGAGGAAACACTTCTCACAGGACAAGTATCATGAAAGAGGTAACATTTTGGCTGAGTCTGAAGGGTCTTAAGAATCAGAATCTTCTGGCCAGGCTCACGCCTGTAATCTCAGCACTTTGGGAGGCCAAGGTGGGTAGATCACAAGGTCAGGAGATCGAGACCATCCAGGCCAACATGGTGAAACCCCATCTCTACGAAAAATACAAAAATTAGGTGCGTATGGTGGCGTGTGCCTGTAATCCCAGCTACTCAGGAGGCCGAGGCAGGAGAATCACTTGAACCCAGGAGGCAGAGGTTGCACTGAGCCGAGATCATGCCACTGCACTCCACCCTGGTGACACAGCGAGACTCTGTCGTTAAAAAAAAAAAAAAAGAATCAGAATCATCTTAGAAAACTCCTTAAAGGCATTAAGATTTCTGGCTCTTTGGGGGAACATCTGGGAGCTCTATAAAATGAACTTGTAATATAATATAAAAGGCTTGTAGTCAAAAGACCTAAATGTGTCCTGGCTCTGTCCTTTATTGGCTGTGTTACCTCAAGAAAGTTACTTAACTTCTCTGGTTTCACTTTCTCCACTTGTAAAATGGAGAATAAAACCACTTACCTTACTGGATTGTCAAAATAATTAAATGAGAGAAATTGTTGAGGAAGTACCTGATAAACTGAGATTGCTAACAACACTTAACTCTAAATGAATATCCTTAGGACTAATACCCCTCCATCCCTATACTATGATAGAATCAAGTTTAAGTAATTTTCTACTGTTAAATTATTGCTGGAACTGAATGCCGTTACATTTCGAATAATTATACTTCAAACTAAGCCCAATTAAAGTTTACTTTTAAATGTAGATTCCTCACCTCCTTCTCTAGGTTTCCACAGAACTTCATGTTAAACTTCTAATTAAATATATTTTTTTCCATGTCCACCTCTTCTCATAGATTTTGAGTGTCTCTAGGACAGAGATCATGGGCAATTCACTTCTAATTAGGTGCCTAGCAGTAAACGTCTGTTATGTTGTCTACAAATGAGTCAATGGACCTCTGGTACTTTAAAGAATGCCTGCATGTTAGAAAACCCCTCATTCATTCATCCAAAAATATTTATTATGCACTTTCTATGTGCCTTCTCAATCTTACAGAAGCAGCAATGAACAAAAGAGACATTATCCCTACCTTCATGGAGTTTACTATCTAGTGGGAAAGACACATATGAATCAAATAATTTCAAGTATACTAATAAATGATTTTTTAAAATGCAGATTGCTATGGGAGCTTGCAGTAGACAAGAGCATGTAGTAACCGAAAATTTGTAGCTGTAAGGCACTTGCAATACCACTGATTCTACATACTTGCAGTGGTACAATCACAGCTCACTATAACTTTGAACTCCTGGGCTCAAGCAATCCTCCCACCTCAGCCTACCGAGTAGCTAAAATGACATGTGTGCATCACCACACCCAGCTAATTTTTAAATTTTTTGTAGAGACATTATCATGTTGTTCACGCTGGTCTTAAATGATCCTCTCACCTTGGCCTTCCAAAGAGATGGGATTATCGGTGTAAACCACCACACCCAGCCTCTACATACTTTTTAAAAAGTAACTGAGTAGTAAATAATCTCCCCCATCCCAATTTCCACACTCCTTCCCCTCATGCAGCTCGTCCAGAATCCGGATTACCTGACTGTTAGAAGCTATTTGCTCTTTTTATTATTCTAATTCATGGATTTCTAAATCCAAAAGAAAAAGATTCTATATTATTAACAGTTAAAAGGTACTGTTTCAGGGGGTGGGGGTTAATACATGACATGGTGGATTATGATTGCCCATTAGTTCTTGGGAAGGTACACTCCTAACATGCAGAAATAAATACTTCTGTCTCTCAAGAGGATCAGGGAAAAACAGTAACTCAGAAGTGTCTTTTATACTGTACAACCTTGGTCTTGGCTCAAGAATACCAATTACTTTTTTGAAATACCCGATATGACCTTGAGTGTTTTTTAACACAAACGCAGATACTGTAGCTTTTTAAAATAAAACAGGAAGCATTTGCCATTCATATAAGAGTCAATTACAGAAGCAGAAGATTTGAAACCAGTCCTTTCAGCATATGTCAAAACTCAATAGCAAATGTCTATTCAAAAAGAAAAAGGAGTGGGGACTGTCAATGATTCCACTTACTGCCTTGCAGGCAGAAGCAATGGCAATCTGGTTCACTACTTCATTCTCAGTGTCTAACACAGTGTCCAGGTCTTGACACATACTAGTACTTGTTGAAAGAATGAAGAAACTACATTTTTAAACAGGTTTTCTTTTTCTATCACTAGTAAGTGACAGAACCAAGCTCTGAACTCCTGACTTTTATACCCTAGTGGTGACTATCTAGGGATATTAGAGAGTAGTATACAGGCCTATAACTGGGCTGAATCAATTTCCCAGGGAAGATATGCAGTATCCAGCTAGGAATAATCTCTTGTAACAGATTGTATTTTCCAAAGATGGTCACAATAACATCTCTGCTATAATTTGGAAATCTGACCTTCTAAACCTCATGTTGAAATTTGATCCCCTATCCTAAGTGAAATAAAAAGTTTAAAATATTTAAAAACATTAAAAATTAAAAAATAATTAAAATTAAAATATTTTAATATTAGGCCGGGCGCGGTGGCTCAAGCCTGTAATCCCAGCACTTTGGGAGGCCGAGACGGGCGGATCACGAGGTCAGGAGATTGAGACCATCCTGGCTAACACGGTGAAACCCCGTCTCTATTAAAAAATACAAAAAAAACTAGCTGGGCGAGGTGGCAGGCGCCTGTAGTCCCAGCTACTCGGGAGGCTGAGGCAGGAGAATGGTGTAAACCCGGGAGGCGGAGCTTGCAGTGAGCTGAGGTCCTGCCACTGCACTCCAGCCTGGGCGACAGAGCGAGACTCCGTCTCAAAAAAAAAAAAAAAAATTTTTAATATTAAAAATTTTTTTTTTTAATCTGATTCCCAGTGTTGGAGGTGGGGCCTAGTGGGAGGTATTGGGTCACAGAGGCAGATCCCTCATAAATAGATTAATGTGGGGAGGGGGCATGAAGTGATGGTGGGGGGAAACTCCTTGCTCTGTTTGTTCCCTATAGTGCTGGCTCTTAAAATGAATGTGGGCCAGGCGCAGTGGCTCACGCCTGTAATCCCAGTACTTTGGGAGGCTGAGACAGGTGGACCACGAGGTCAGGCGTTTGAGAACAGCCAGGTCAACATGGTGAAACCTCATCTCTACTAAAAAATACAAAAATTAGCTGGGTGTGGTGGTATGTGCCTATAGTCCCAGATACTAGGAGGCTCAGGCAGGAGAATCGCTTGAACCTGGGAGGCAGAGGATGCAGTGAGCTGAGATTGCGCCACTGCACTCCAGCCTGGGCGACAGAGTGAGACTGTCTCAAAAAAAAAAAAAAAAAATCTGGCACCTCTCTCAACTTCCTCTCTCACCATGTAATTTCAGTGGCTCCCCTTCCCCTTCTGCCATGAATGGAAGCAGCCTGAAGCCCTCACCAGAAGCACATGCTGATGCCATGCTTCCCATATAGCCTGTAGGACCATGAACCAAAGAAGCCTCTTTTCTTTATAAATTACAGCTTTAGGTATTCCTCTATAGCAACACAAATGGACTGAGACAATCTCCCACCCCACATGCTCTACCACAATGTGATCTTGCCACAACTCCATCAAGAGGCAGATACTATTTCTCCTCCCCTTGAATCTGGGTGGGTCTGATCTTATGAATACCAATAGAATGCAGCTTTTGCCTGGTTTTCATGGGATGCTTCCTAGTAAGAAACTCTGAAAAACAATGTAAGGGTCTACTTCATTCATTCAGGCTTTCAACAAATATTTGTTATGAGTTCCTACCATGTGTCAGGCCCTAGACATTGTGTTAGGCACTGAGAATGCAATTATGCATTACTCAGCCACTGCCCCTGTCCTCAGAGTTTACACTCTAGAGGAGGAAAGAGATGAAGGGCAAGTGGGACAGACTAATACATCCTATAATTACAACATGTAACAGAAGCTTATAAAGAAGCAAAAAGAGCACGGTGAAACCCCGTCTCTACTAAAAAACATACAAAAAATTAGCCGCGCGTGGTGGTGGGCGCCTGTAGTCCCAGCTACTCGGGAGGCTGAGGCAGGAGAATGGCGTAAACCCAGGAGGCGGAGCTTGCAGTGAGCTGGGATCCGGTCACTGCACTCCAGCCTGGGCGACAGAGTGAGACTCCATCTCAAAAAAAAAAAAAAGCAGCAGCAAAAAGAGATTTGCTTGAGGATGGCAAGTCAAGAAAGGGCATTCCAAGGCAGTCACATTTAAACAAGTCATAACAGAGGAGTAGTTAGCCATGAAGAAGAGAGGAATAGGAAATATTTTAGAAAAAAGAACAGCATGAACAAAGGCATTGAAGCAGAAAAAAGTTTCACAGGCTCTCAGAGGAGCTGAGAGATGATGAGGATAGCTGGAACACAGAACGAGGGAGAGAGTAGCACAAAGACCAGGGTGTGTATGTGTGTGCGTGTGCATGTGCGTGTGTATGTGTGTATGTGTGTGTGTATATATATATATATATATATATTTTCCCCCCCCAAGAGATAGGGTCTCACTATGTGGCCCAGGCCCAGGCTCGTCTCAAACTCCTGGGCTCAAACAATTGTCCCACCTCAAACTCCTGAGTAGTTGAGACTACAGGCGGTGACTATGCCCAGTACATAGATTTTTGAAGCAATACTGCTGGGTTAATCACAGGTCAAGAAGTGCAGCAATCAGATTCACCTGTTAAAATTATAATTTTATTGGCTGGGCGCGGTGGCTCGCGTCTGTAATCCCAGCACTTTGGGAGGCCGAAGCGGGCGGATCACAAGGTCAGGAGATCGAGACCACAGTGAAACCCCGTCTCTACTAAAAATACAAACAATTAGCCAGGCACGGTGGCAGGCGCCTGTAGTCCCAGCTACTCGGGAGGCTGAGGCAGGAGAATGGCGTGAACCTGGGAGGCGGAGCCTGCAGTGAGCAGAGATCGCGCCACTGCACTCCAGCCTGGAGGACAGAGCAAGACTCCGTCTCAAAAAAAAATTATAATTTTTTATTATTATATAATATATATATAATAATATATTATATATATATTAGGCCAGCTAATTTTTTGTATTTTTAGTAGAGACGGGGTTTCACCATGTTAGCCAGGATGGTATTGATCTCCTGACCTCATGATCTGCCCACCTCGCCCTCCCAAAGTGCTGGGATTACAGGTGTGAGCCACCGTGCCCGGCCAGGAACTGGGGTCATTAGGACTCTTGCTGGCTATGTCAGATACTTTGCAGTGTCCCAAATGCAGAGGTTGTAACAGCCAATATAAAAGACAATGAGGCCAGGCATGGTGGCTCACACCTGTAATCCCAGCACTTTGGGAGGTCAAGGAGGGTGGATCACCTGGAGTCAGGAGTTCGAGACCAGACTGGCCAACTTGGAGAAACCCAGTCTCTACTAAAAATACAAAAATTAGCCAGGTGTAGTGGCAGGCATCTGTAATTCCAGCTACTCGAGAGGCTGAGGCAGGAGAATTGCCTGAACCAGGAGGTGGAGGTTGCAGTGAGCTGAGATAGCACCACTGCACTCCAGCCTGGGCAACAGAGCAAGACTTATCTCAAAACACACACACACACACACACACACACACACACAATGAGAGGGTGCTGCTGGGACCACAGGTTTACTCATGTGAACATCACCAGCAAACACTCCAAAGAAGGTTTCTGCGTTCTCTAGAGCAGAAAGGGCAATGTTGAGAGTCAGAGAGTCAGAGCCAGAGCTGGAGTCTCAGCTTCTCTAATAACTCATTCTAAAAACCTTTGGTCCCCTAATTCTACAGGCCTTATTTCCATGTATGGTAATAATGCTTTACTTCGTATGTTTTTGGGGAGAAGGAAGGCATAATGATCATTTATAATTTAACTTAATTTTATTTTATTTATTTTTTAAGAGACAGGGTCCTGCTGCGTTGCACAGGCTGGCCTTGAAGTTGGGCTCAAGTGATCCTCCTACCTCTGCCTCCCTGGTAGCTGAGACTATAGGCACACAGTGACTGCCTTAATTTTACATTTGATTAAAGCTAATAGATTGATAGTTTCACAAGTCAAACTCAATACTATAAGGTTGATATCAAAAAAGCAGCAATCCCCTATCTTACCTTTGACCTCTGCTTCCCAATGGTAATCACTTTCAACTTTTAGCACCATGCCTGGTTAATTTTTTTATATTTTTTGTAGGGACAGTGTTTCGCCCTGTTGCCCAGGCCAGTCTCAAACTCTTCGTGGACCCAAGCCATCCTCCCACCTCAGCCTCCCAAAGTGCTTGGATTACAGGTGTGAGCCACCATGCCCAGCCCCTCTTCCTTTTCTACCTCATTTAGATATATCAAACTACCAAGTTTTCTGAGATAGCACAGGTGGGAGATAAATCTTTTGAGATACTGTGTATCTAAAAATGTCTCTCCCCCCACATTTTTCATTTTTTTGGTTTTTGTTTTTTGAAGAGACAGAGTCTCACTCTGTCACCCAAGCCAGTGTACAGTGGTGTCATTATAACTCACTGTAACCTCAAACGCCTGGGCTCAATCCTCCCATCTTGGCCTCTCAAAGCACTGGGTATAGATAGGAGCCACTGGCCCCGGCCCCCACTCTCAAAATTAATTGTTAGTTTTGACTGGGTATAGAATTATAGCTTGAAAATCCTTTCCTCTCAAAATGTAAGATAATTCCTCCACTTTCTTCTAGCTTCCAACATTGCTTTTGAGAAATCAAATGCTTTTGTATATAACCTCTTAATTCTCTCTGGAAGCTTTTATACTCTCATTCCAAAATTTTATGGTGTTCTGAAATTTTATGGTGACGTGTTTCTTTTTTCATTCAGTGTATTGAGAATTGATAGGGTTTTCAATATAAGCACGTGTGTACTTAAGTTCTGGGAAGCAGTATCATTTCTTTGATGATTTTTTCACTTCATAAGCCAAAATCTGACTATGAGGAGATCCAAAAATCTGAAGGGAAGAAACTAGAGAAATTGGAGAAAAGGAAATCATTAAAAAAAATTAAATTAATATTCTTAAATTTAAATATCTTTTAAATTTAAATTGATATTGATCTATTTAAATTGATCCTCTGATTTATTTCTTTCCTCTTCTATTTTCTACTTGTTTTCATTCTACTTTATTTTTCATATTATATATATATGTGTGTGTGTGTGTGCGTATATATATATATATATATATATGTATATATATATATGAAATAGAGTCTTGCTTTGTTGCCCAGGCTGGAGTACAGTGGCATGATCTCGGCTCACTGCAACCTCCACCTCTCAAACTCAGGCAATTATCATGCCTCACCCTCCCACCAAGTAGCTGGGATTACAAGCATGCGCCACCATGCCTGGTTAATTTGTTGTATTTTTAGTGAAGACAGGGTTTCCCCATGTTGGTCAGGCTGGTCTCGAACTCCTGACCTCAAGATGATCCACCTGCCTCGGTCTCACAAAGTGCTGGGATTACAGGCAAGAGTCACTGCATTCAGCCTACTACTTTCATTACTGTATTTTTAAGTGTCCAAAAATTATTTCTTGCTGACTATTCCTTTTTCAAATAGGACCTTATTCTTATTTCACTAAGGTAATAACTTATTTGATCTGAGTTTTTTGCAAATTTTTTTTTCCTTCCTACATTGTTTCTCTTGTGCTTGTATGCTTTCTCTTTCCCTCAATCCTTCTCCCCTCTCCATTCCCTCTCTTTTTTGGGGGGTAGGGTTCCTTCTATTGTTTCTTTTAGTTTCTGTTATTCATGTTAGAAGTTTTTCTCAAATATCAGGTGATCTTTGCCTATTCTTTCATATTTAAGACTAAGACACATACAGACACATTGTACAAACAGTAGAGCATTTTAATTGCTAGGTTTCACTGTAACAAGAGAAAATGCCATGCCAATTTTTTTTTTTAATTGGGGAAAGGGACATTCAAATGTCTATAGGTCAGTTTCTCAGTGATACATCCTTCAGTCTCCTCTCTGAGGAGATTAAGTCTGACTACCTATATCTGGGAACTGAGAAATGAATGAAGACCTTCACTAAATCCCTGTTTTGAGAATGTCACCTCTCAGCTAAGTCTAGCATCCCCAAGTACAGGTCCTGCCTGATTTCATTTCTCCAGAAAATAAACCTCCAACGTTCTGCTGAGAAAGGATGTGGGAGTTTAATTGTTCCTTATATAACCTTTGAACTAATCCTCCTCTTTTCAGTTCCACTTCTCAACATTTGAGAACCTCTAATACCTAGGGCTTTCTAGGGTCTGTACCACCAAATGACTGTTGAACTGTTGATACTGACATTCTTCTGCAGCCTAAGTTTTCTGCTTTCTGCAATTTGCTAAATTGTTCACAACTTGCACCTCTTTTCCATCTTCCAAAATCTTGTTCCCTCTCATTTACTGTCATCTCCTTTCCTATCTTCTTAGCCCTTGTGAAAAACCAGTTTTGTTCCATTTCAATGTTTTTGAAAAGATATAAGATATACATGTTCAAATTACCTTATTTTAATTACAAGCCCCCTCATGAAGTTCTTGAAAGGACAAGACATAAAGAATATGAAAGTTTCTTGGAAAACTCAGAAAATAAATTTTAACTGGTAGTGTTAACGGCGGTAGTATTACGCTGTTTTTTAAATAGCCTAGTATAAAGGACTATCTTCTTTGGTGCTCTAGGGAAGCACAAAGTTTCATAAACAAAACATCAAAAATATTTGCACATGTATATCAAAAGAATTAATACTCTTAACATACAAAGAGTCTCCACAAAAGTGATGAGATGAAGAATCCAGTATAAAATGTGCAATAAATGACACAAAATTCACAGAACTATAAATGGCCAATAAACATTAAAAAATTTTAACTTTACTAGTAACTAGGGAGATAAAAATTAAAACAATGAGACATTTTTCTCTCAATGGAGTGGCAAAAATTATAGAGTGATAATATCTAATGTTGGCAAGGTGTGCAAGGTGTGACGATGTTCCTAGTGAAAATCAGAAACCTAAAAATAAAAGGGCTTTCTTGAGCCTGAGTTCTAATTCTAACCCTGCCTTGGACTCAATAGCTGTCTCTGAATTAAGTCACCTCTTCTCTGGGCCTCAGTTTCCTCATCAGCTAAAAACAATAACAAAAATCATTAAGAGTATCTAACTTGCTTATCTTACAGAAGTATTATGAAGAAAAAAATGCAACACTGGCCATGAAAGGACTTTGAAAACGTCATAGCTCAATACAATCTTGTAGCATTTATGAGAAGGAAAACCGGTGAATATTCTTGAAAACAAACTGCTTATTGTTGGCTAAACATCTTGTGAAATAAACAACTAATTTCCCCAAAGAACTACAGGAAGAAAGTTAAAAGGAAGAAATCTGGGTTCACCATATGGCATTAAACAAATCCTCTAATCTCTGCATTTTGGTTTTTGAAGATCTCTCCACTGCACTCCAGCCTAGCGACAGAGCGAGACTCCTTCTCAAAAAAAAAAAAAAAAGAGAAATGAAACAAACTGAAACAATTGGAATTCAAACTTGCCAGAGTCTCTGGCTTGAAAAGACTAAGTAGATCACAGGTCAGCTTTGCAGGGACATCTAGCTTCTGGCCCACAAATATTTTTTTACTGGAAAGCCCTTCTTTGTGGTTTGGTACAAAGAAATAGCAAAACTAACAGCAAGATCACACTCCTTAAAGGGCCATAACAAACACTCCTTAATCTTGTGTACTGACTAGACCCAGAAATACAAAGTATTGGAGGTTTTGAACTACAACTCAGCCTTTCTCACCCACTAACAGCAGAAATAGGACTAAAAGTTAGGAAGGAAACCCCTGGGGGAAACGAGTTCCATGGTTCCATCTAGATACATGAATACCAGCAGACCACATAAAACTGCCCCTAAAGGAAATGACAAGAGCACCCCACTGAAAGAATTAATCAGAGTATGTATTAAATGCTGACCCATCCCACAGGAAATAACTACCCTTAATGATCTCTTTCTTTAGGTCTTCTAAAAACAATGGGTTATAATCACTTATTGAGCACTTAGCATATGCAAAGTCTATGTACCAAACATGCCAGTAGACATTTCCATTTAAATTAGCCAATTTCTTTCTCAAACCAAACCTATTGTTGAGGAATTATCGCATCCATTATACAGATAAATTGAAGTTCATGGAAATTAACAGACATCTAAAACCATGGATTGCTATTGTCATTATTATCATTATTCTCATTTTAAAGAGAAAACTGAGGCTCAGAAGGGATAAATAACTATTATTAAGTAGCAGAAGGGGGTATTGCCCAGGTGGGTTCCAGTAAAGCTCATACTAATTCCACTACACCACCTTTCGTGTTCTATGCTAAACGACAAAACGAAAAAAGACTTCAACTCTAAATAGAGTATGCAGTTAAAGATAAGTGACACATACAGACTCTTTCAGGTCCTACCAAAGAATAAATATCATCACTTCTGAAAAGCAGTTAGGCAGCAGTGTTTACAGCCAGTTAGAGGAAGGTGACTATCCTAAGATTCCCTCAATAATGATAGTACCAAAAGAAACTAAGGTAAGATGACATTGATCCAAGGACTTCTCCCTCTCATCATGAGAGCACACTTCCATGTCAGCCAGTCTCTGTAGCCATCCAGTGGATAATCACAAAACAAACAGCTAAATAATTTGATTAGCAAATCCTGACATTACTGGCCTCATCCAATACTTTTGATGAAAACTTTCTCCTAGAACAGAATCTCTCCCAGGCCATATGCGATACTCTTGTCAGAGGCATTCGAACCAGAACGACTCCATTTTGAGTGAGGGCTAGGAAAATGAGGCTGAGACTTGCTAGGCTGCATTCTCAGAAAGTCAGGCATTCCTAGCCTCCAGATATTTACGGTTAAGGGAACAAATTATTAATGTTTACTAAACAGTCCCACACTTGGGAGTGTACAGATATCCCAATATCCGGAAAACAAAGGCATTCCTAATTTTGCTTTAAAGATAGTAACATCAATTCTTGCAAAATATAGTAATTAAGAAAATTAATCCTTTATCACAAACCCTTGTAGCAGAACACATCTCCCCATATATACAAACATTGTACTAAAGTGGTATGTTCCTCCTCTTACTTTCAGGAATGTCCTACTCTGTCTATGCAGTAGCTGTCCTTTCACCACTTTACTTCCTTAGTAAACTTGCTTTCAATTTGCACTGAGGACTCGCCCTGAATTCTTTCTTGCATGAGATCCAAGAACCCTCTCTTGGGGTCTGGACCTGAACCTCTGTCCCGTAACACTCCGACCCTGCAAGTAATGAGACCAGGGTCCCCACTTGTGCCTCGATGATGACCTGGGAAAAGCATAACTGATTCCCAATCCTAAATACTTTACTGAGAGTCTTTGTGTCTGTTGGCCCAGAAGCAAAAACACCAGCCTCATAAATTTTGCTTCCTAATAATAATTAAGTGGTCTACCTAGCTTCAGCCCCCAAAAAAGGAAAGAAACCTGCCAGAGCAAGAAAAGAGAGGCTTAATATTCCAGGGAATACATCTGCATTCTTTTGCGAGCTGCTAGTGTGGGATTTAAAAAAAAATACCCTGATGCTAAGTAGCAACTGTTTCACAAATCAGGTGTCTGAAGCTCAAGCTCTATGTAAAAGGTCAATTATTACCAAACATTATCACTGCAGTTTGCAAGTGCTGCTATTTTGCATTGTTGTTGCTTGCTCAGCCCCCCAAACAGCTAGAAACAGAAGTCACTTCCACAGATTTCTACTGCTTGATAGCAGTAAAAACTCTGCTTGCCTTCATAAGCTGGAAGAAAGGAAGGTGTTGCCTGTTCAAATTTTAGAACAGCCAAACCTGGGCTCATGTCCTAGCTTTGCCTCTTACTTTCTGTATAACTTTGCGTAAGTCTCTCAACCTTTCTGAGCCTCAGTTTCCCCATCTGTAAAATGGGTTTTAAAAATGGGCTCCAGAAATGAAATAAACTAATTGTAAATGACAGATAATGCTTGTCTCTTTGCCATTCTGAGGAGTACACTATGTGCAAAGCATCTACCCTAGATTTCGAAGGGTCACCCTTTAGTAAAGAGGATATGTTTAATCTCATAGAGTATGTTAATATCTACAGTAGAATGTTCTCCTCACCCTCTCTCTAGCATCTAACACAAGCTATGCACATGACAGGCACAAGAAAAATGACATTCAATAAAGCTTTAACTTACAGAAGAACAGAGCTTCTAGGGAGGATGCCTGTTCCAGTGGTCCCAATCCATTCCAACAAGAGTCAGAATTAAGCCAACCTAGAGAAACATCTAACTTTCTCTATCTTCAAGAGATATTCATTCATTCAAACAATAATTTTTTCTTTCTTTCTTTCTTTTTTTTTTTTTTTTTTTTGAGACGCAGTCTTGCTCTGTTGACCAGGCTGAAGTACAATGGCGCAATCTCAGCTCACTGAAATCTCCACCTCCTGGGTTCAAGCAATTCTTCTGCCTCAGCCTCCGGAGTAACTGGGATTACAGGTGCCCAGCACCACACCCAGCTAATTTTTATATTTTTAGTAGAGACGGGGTTTCACCATGTTTGTCAGGCTCGTCTCGAATTCCTGACCTCAGGTGATCCACACACCTCAGCTTCCCAAAGTGCCAGGATTACAGGCATGAACCACTGCACCCAGCCCAAACAGTAATTCATGATCAACTTTTTAGTGCCAAAGTCACTTCTGGGACAATGCAGATATGGAGACAAATCAGACACCGTTCCACACACTACCAAGTTCATGATGCAATAAGGAAGACATATCAAAAACAGACGATTATAATACAGAAGTTAAATTATTGCCTTACAGTTCTAAATCAATTATTCATTGCCTTGCTCTGTGATACTAGACTAGCCTAGGCTGACTATATTTCTCCTTTCCCAGCAGAGAGAGTGGCTGTTAGGTTCTGCCAATAGAGGGTGCTAGAAGGAAAATACAAAGCTAGTTGCAATGCTCAGTTTTTTACAAGGTAGCAAGTAGATCAGTGTGCAGAGGGGTCTTGGTACATTTCAAAGCAGCGACTCTCCAGGTTCTGAGGTGAGCGCCCACCAGCCAGTTTCTTCTTCACCACAGCAACAAGCAGCATACTGCCACAGCAGCCATACTCTTCTCAGAAGTCTAAATCTCAGCCTTGTGGAGCTCTAAGTTCCTCCCTTTTTCACTTTTCCCTCAGCCTTAGGTACAGCAATCTTTTTCTGAAGTTACTATCTCTATTACATCTTAGAATTCTCTTTTATCTCTTTTAAGTAGTTAAAAACCTTTTACCTAAACAATTCTTAATATTAAATTTTACCTATGTAAATTATTGATGGCATTTCTGTCTCCCCAACTGGATCTTGACTGATATAAGTAGGATAAATGTTATGACCCTGGTCATAGAGTACAGCCCCCATATTTTACAGATAAACTGGAGCTCCAAAGATTCCAGTGACCGGCCCAAAGTCACACAGTGGTAAACCTGGGATTAGCAGTCCTGTTCTCAACTCTCAAAAAACAATAAACATGTAGCAAACACCTATTCTGCATCTGGGCTCTATGTTGGCTGTTGAAAAAATAAGAGATGAACTATTACAAATCCCTCCCATCAAGGGAACCTACTATCTAGTAAAGGAGACAGACACTGAAACCAGAAGGAGTTCTAATGGAGGGTGACAAGCACTAAGACAAAGAGAAAAGGAATTACTAGCTCTGGGAGAGTGGGAGAAGGCTTCCTAGAGAGTCTCATTTCACTATACTTTACTCCCCAATCTGAAAGATACCTGAGTTGAAAAGAGGGTTAAACAACCTCAAAATAAACCTGTAACCAAGGCTTAAGAAATGCAAGTAACCAAACAAGAAGCCTCAATTCTGGGCATAACCAGAAATATCACTAATGGCAAATCTTAAAGTAGAAAGCAATACAGAAACAAATTATGGATGAACACTCATCAATATTAACTTAGGAGATGAACTGCGCTGGCTCACAAAGAGCAATAGATATCGGATGAATGACAACATCCTGGAAGGCTTTTCGGAGGAGAATATAATTATGCTAACTAAGCTCTGAAGAAAGGCTGGCAAGACTGCAGAGGAGATGCAGCCTGTTTCAGAGAGCACTTGCACATGAGTAAGAATATACCTATGGTGAGCAAACACTGGCACAGAGTAACAGGAAGAGATCTTGAGAGCCCCAGACCAGAGAGGAGACCTAGGTTACCTTACTCTCCAGTTCCAACTGAATCAAGCTTCTCACTGCTTCCCTTAAACAACAAGCTCTTTCACATTTCTGCGATTTTGCATATACTGTTTTCTCTGCCCACAATGCCTTTCATTCCCTGTCTAAAGAGCTGACCCATCCTGCAAAGCACAGACCAAGTATCACTTTTTTTTGGGACACAGGGTCTCCCTCTGTCACCCAGGCTGGAGTGCAGTAGTGTGATCACAGCTCACTGCAGCCTCAACCCCCCAGGTTTAAGTGGTCCTCCCACCTCACCCTCCCGGGTAGCTGGAACCACAGGCGCACGCCATCATGCCCGGCTAATTTTTTTTTTTGGTAGAGAGATTTTCGCCATGTTGCCCAGGCTGGTCTCAAACTACTGAACTCAAGCAATCTACCATCCTTGGCCTCCCAAAGTGTTTGGATCACAGACATGAACCACCATGCCTGGCCCCAAGTATCACTTTCACTGTAAACTTTTCTCCAATCACTCCCTGCACCCTTGATCTGGGCAAAATTAATGATTCTCTGTTTAGTGCTCTTTATACATCTCTTCATTATAACTTATTATGCTGTAATGTTTTTGTTTTTGTTTTTTTCTGAGACGGAGTCTCACTCTGTCGCCCAGGCTGGCGTGCAGTGGAGCAATCTCAGCTCACTGCAAGCTCCGCCTCCTGGGTTCCGGCCATTCTCCTGCCTCAGCCTCCCGAGTAGCTGGGACTACAGGCGCCTGCCACCTCGCCCGGCTAGTTTTTTGTATTTTTTAGTAGAGACGGGGTTTCACCGTGTTAGCCAGGATGGTCTCGATCTCCTGACCTCGTGATCTGCCCGTCTCGGCCTCCCAAAGTGCTGGGATTACAGGCTTGAGCCACTGCGCCCGGCCCATGCTGTAATGTAATTATTTGTGTGTCTCTTTCCAAACAAACCATGAGATTCCTATCAGAACATATACCTACCCCATCCCTACCCAGTGCCTGTTATTATTCCTAGTACACAGCAGGAATAATGTATATAGAATTGTTCTACTGAATTGCCCGGATAAACTCAGCCCTTAAGCCTAAGAATGAATGGATCCTGGAGCCCTAAGATTTCCCAATTCATGATAAATCCCTCTTGGGGTCTAGAACATTAGGCTGTACTAGAAATTCAGCAAATATTTCTACTTGAGAGCTTAAGTGTTTCTTTGTGCCAAACTGGCAATGCAACTGTATATCTTTAGAGCTTCCACTAAAGGAATCAGTTTTGTGCAAGTCCAAGCACAACAGTTCTTTATCCTCCTCCTCTACATAAATTGGAAAATAGACTGAGAATTCCAATCAGCTGAAACCTTCCTAGAGAAGAGGACTTGGTTGTTTACTACAGTTCAAACCATTGCTATCTGAATTTCAATGTTGCTGGCATATTTTTTCTTTTGGCAGCTCATTCTGACTTAGGGCGAATGCATCAGGCACTGCAATCAGAGAGCAGGAGTTGGAGTCAAAAGAAGAGAATGAGTCCCAGACTCTGTCACGCCTTATTTTTCCAGGTGAACTTGGACAAGTCATTTAATCTCTCTGAACTTCAATTTCCCAGCTGGGAAAGAGGAGAAATGCTACCTGTCCCACCAGGACAGGATGAAATGAGAAGTATTCCTTACTGCATTGCTCTCTGACCTTAAGAATCTGACCTTCTCTGTGGAAGCCCATATACAAAGGCTAGAACAGAGAAGAGACAGAGCAGTAAGGTTCGAATCAGACAACCTGAGATTAGTCCCAGCTTACCACTCAATTATGTGATATGAGCAAGGCATTTAATTCTCTGAACCTCAGATTGTCCAATCTATAAAATGGGGATAATCCTACCTGCCCTACTTACCTTACAGAATCATTAGGAAGCTTTAAAAACATGAGATAATATAGATGAAAGCAATTTATTTGAGAAATCATGAAGTTTCATTATAATATGTCACTTATGTGGAATTCAGCAACCCAATTACCCTGTCTTTCTGGAACACACAGAGAACTAGGAAGTAAGCAAAAAAGGCCTCTCTAAAACCAAAATAACTGTCTTTAATTCTTCACACTTTACTACTAGTAGAGTCCCTAGGACCTTACTCTTCCTTTGAAAACACACCTAATAAGCAGTAAGTTGGGAGCACCACACAGAGTAGGAGAGAAGCAACAAAGTAAGAAAGGAGAACAATATTCTCTGTTGTGTCTCACAAACAGCAAGGAGAAAAAGCTGAAAAATAATTCAAAACAACCACAAAAATGTAAAAAGCATGGTATTCACACCAAAAAGTGGCTTTTAGCTTTTTTGTTTTAAAGTATAGTATTAGGGCATTTAGTATAAAATGTATTACTGTAACATAAAAAAGCAGACTAGCTGATGTTCAAAATAATTAACTTGAACCTCAAGAAAGATTCAATAATGTTCTAACTATTCTGAAGAGGGTAATATATGTTTTTAGGGGGAAAATTCACTCAAAACAGTAAACTTTTGGGGGGAGTGCTTAAATGAATAAAGTGTCAACTGTCAAGGTAAGTTAGTCATCTGGTGGGTGCCTCTACCTAATTGCTAATGGACATAAAAATTTATTGATGGAATTATGAATAAGTGCCCTAAGGTCACACAGCTTGTTAAGCAATGGATTCAAAACCCAAGTTTCTCAGAATCAAAAGCAAATAGCTACCTTCAAACATGGTAATATATGATTTCTTCACCTGTCAAACGGAATGAAATGCTGATACAGACATTTTGGTAAAGTCGATAAACTGAATAAATGTCCTCTCCTTAGACCCTACTTTTGGATTTTAAATAAAGTGTAAAACCATAAAAACAAAGAGAAATAGAGAACAGCAATAGCCATGAAACACTGAAAGCTAGAAAGCAGATGGATGAGGAGAAAATGACTTATTAGATCCAAGGAAAACGAATACTAAGTCAGCAGTGGGAAAAAACAAAACCTAACTCAATTTTACCTGTAGAAGCCACACAAGGCTCAGAAACTGGCGGTATCATGTATTTCTTTTTCTTTCTTTCTTTTTTATTTTATTTTTTTATTTTTGAGACAGAGTCTCCATGGCGTGATCTCGGTTCACTGCAACCTCCGCCTCCTGGGTTCAAGCAATTCTCCTCCCTCAGTCTCCTGAGTAGCTGGGATTACAGGCGCCCACCACCACACCTGGATAATTTTTGTATTTTTAGTAGAGATGGGGTTTTGTCATGTTGGCCAGGCTGGTCTCAAACTCCTGACCTCAGGTAATCTGCCCCCCTCAGCCTCCCAAAGTGCTGGGATTACAGGTGTAAGCCACCATGCCGGCAGTACCATGTATTTCTAGAAAGAAAGCATGCTAAAATCACGGGAATTTATTACATGAAAATCTGTCTGAGAACCAGTTAAAGATGAAGACTGCCTCTGCTAGTATAGAAGACTGAAGGTTTTCTTTTCCCTCTGGGGAGAGTAAAACAGAGAGGGTCTCCAGACAAGGAAATAACAGGCACAGTTGAGGGCAGGGTTACTACACAGCAAAGAAGACTGTAAGTGAAATGAATGTTGATGACCCCCCTGCAGTCTTCTTCTCCCACTTAGCTTCCAGACCACAGGCAGCCAGGCCTCCAACTTGTAGGAAGGAGACTAGAGGATTCTTCCAGAGAATCTGACCAGCCCCAGAGAAAAACCTAAAGATACTGACATGTAGTTGCCCCGCATATAGCTCAGGCAAATCATCACACAAAGAAGTCCACAATCAGTAAGCCCAACTCATGTATTTAAAACCATTTTTTTTTTTTTTTTTACAGACAGGGTCTCACTGTCACCCTGTCTTCACACTTTACTACTAGTAGAGTCCCTAGGACCTTACTCTTCCTTTGAAAACACACCTAATAAGCAGTAAGTTGGGAGCACCACACAGAGTAGGAGAGAAGCAACAAAGTAAGAAAGGAGAACAATATTCTCTGTTGTGTCTCACAAACAGCAAGGAGAAAAAGCTGAAAAATAATTCAAAACAACCACAAAAATGTAAAAAGCATGGTATTCACACCAAAAAGTGGCTTTTAGCTTTTTTGTTTTAAAGTATAGTATTAGGGCATTTAGTATAAAATGTATTACTGTAACATAAAAAAGCAGACTAGCTGATGTTCAAAATAATTAACTTGAACCTCAAGAAAGATTCAATAATGTTCTAACTATTCTGAAGAGGGTAATATATGTTTTTAGGGGGAAAATTCACTCAAAACAGTAAACTTTTGGGGGGAGTGCTTAAATGAATAAAGTGTCAACTGTCAAGGTAAGTTAGTCATCTGGTGGGTGCCTCTACCTAATTTGCTAATGGACATAAAAATTTATTGATGGAATTATGAATAAGTGCCCTAAGGTCACACAGCTTGTTAAGCAATGGATTCAAAACCCAAGTTTCTCAGAATCAAAAGCAAATAGCTACCTTCAAACATGGTAATATATGATTTCTTCACCTGTCAAACGGAATGAAATGCTGATACAGACATTTTGGTAAAGTCGATAAACTGAATAAATGTCCTCTCCTTAGACCCTACTTTTGGATTTTAAATAAAGTGTAAAACCATAAAAACAAAGAGAAATAGAGAACAGCAATAGCCATGAAACACTGAAAGCTAGAAAGCAGATGGATGAGGAGAAAATGACTTATTAGATCCAAGGAAAACGAATACTAAGTCAGCAGTGGGAAAAAACAAAACCTAACTCAATTTTACCTGTAGAAGCCACACAAGGCTCAGAAACTGGCGGTATCATGTATTTCTTTTTCTTTCTTTCTTTTTTATTTTATTTTTTTATTTTTGAGACAGAGTCTCCATGGCGTGATCTCGGTTCACTGCAACCTCCGCCTCCTGGGTTCAAGCAATTCTCCTCCCTCAGTCTCCTGAGTAGCTGGGATTACAGGCGCCCACCACCACACCTGGATAATTTTTGTATTTTTAGTAGAGATGGGGTTTTGTCATGTTGGCCAGGCTGGTCTCAAACTCCTGACCTCAGGTAATCTGCCCCCCTCAGCCTCCCAAAGTGCTGGGATTACAGGTGTAAGCCACCATGCCCGGCAGTACCATGTATTTCTAGAAAGAAAGCATGCTAAAATCACGGGAATTTATTACATGAAAATCTGTCTGAGAACCAGTTAAAGATGAAGACTGCCTCTGCTAGTATAGAAGACTGAAGGTTTTCTTTTCCCTCTGGGGAGAGTAAAACAGAGAGGGTCTCCAGACAAGGAAATAACAGGCACAGTTGAGGGCAGGGTTACTACACAGCAAAGAAGACTGTAAGTGAAATGAATGTTGATGACCCCCCTGCAGTCTTCTTCTCCCACTTAGCTTCCAGACCACAGGCAGCCAGGCCTCCAACTTGTAGGAAGGAGACTAGAGGATTCTTCCAGAGAATCTGACCAGCCCCAGAGAAAAAACCTAAAGATACTGACATGTAGTTGCCCCGCATATAGCTCAGGCAAATCATCACACAAAGAAGTCCACAATCAGTAAGCCCAACTCATGTATTTAAAACCATTTTTTTTTTTTTTTTACAGACAGGGTCTCACTGTCACCCTGTCTTCACACTTTACTACTAGTAGAGTCCCCCTCTTTGAAAACACATCTAATAAACTCAGTAATTTGGGAGAATCACACAAGGCTGGAGTTTAGTGGCACAATCATAGCTCACTACAGCCTTAAACTCCTGGGCTCAAGTGATCCTCCCACCCTACCCTCACATGTAGCTAGGACTACAGGTGCCTGCCGCCACATCCAGCTATTTTCTTTTTTCTTTTCTTCTCTTCTCTTTTCTTTTCTTTCTCTCTCTCTCTCTCTCTTTCTTTCTTTCTTTCTTTTTGAGACGGAATCTTGCTCTGTTGCCCAGGCTGGAGTGCAGTGGTGTGATCTACGGCTCACTGCAAGCTCCGCCTCCCGGGTTCACACCATTCTCCTGCCTCAGCCTCTTGAGTAGCTGGGACTACAGGTGCCCACCACCATGCCTGGCTAATTTTTTGTATTTTTAGTAGAGATGGGGTTTCACTGTGTTAGCCAGGATGGTCTTGATCCTCTGACCTCATGACCCGCCCGCCTCAGCCTCCCAAACTGTTGGGATTACAGGTGTGAGCCACCACACCCCACCCTTCTTTATTTCTTTTCTTCTTTTTTTTCTTTTTCTTTTCTTTTTTTTTTTTTTAAGAGATGGGGGCCGGCCACGGTGGCTCAAGCCTGTAATCCCAGCACTTTGGGAGGCCGAGACGGGCGGATCACGAGGTCAGGAGATCGAGACCATCCTGGCTAACACGGTGAAACCCCGTCTCTACTAAAAAATACAAAAAACTAGCTGGGCGAGGTGGCGGGCGCCTGTAGTCCCAGCTACTCGGGAGGCTGAGGCAGGAGAATGGCGTAAACCCGGGAGGTGGAGCTTGCAGTGAGCGGAGATCCGGCCACTGCACTCCAGCCTGGGCAACAGAGCCAGACTCCGTCTCAAAAAAAAAAAAAAAAAAAAAGAGATGGGGGTCTCGCTATATTGTTCAGGCTGGTCTCAAACTCCTGGGCTGAAGTAATCCTCCCGCCTTGGCCTCCCAACGCACTAGGGTTGCAGGTGTGAGCCACCACATCTGGCCTGCACTTAAAACTTTTTTTTTTTTTTGAGACAGTGTTTCACTCTGTCACTCGTGGCTCACTGTAGCCCCAGCCTCCCTGGGCTCAGGTGACCCTCCCACCTCAGCCTACTGAGTAGCTGGGACTACAAGTGGTACACCACCACACCTGGCTAATTTTTCTATTTTTTGCAGAAATGAGGTTTCACCATGTTGCCCACACTGGTCTGAAATTCTCGTCTCAAGCAATCTGTCTACCTCAGCTTCCCAAAGTGTTAGGATTACAGGTATGAGCCATCACACTTGGCCAGCATTTAAAACTTCTAATCATCTTTGTAGTATTCCACTTTTAACAATGAACAGACCACCAAGAATCACCAGATATACAGGAAAGCCCCAACATAAAAGACAGCATTCAGATCCTATTTATACCAGAAGAAATTTGGGGCCCCAAATGAAAAGTCATTTGTGGTTTTTTTTTTTTTTTTGAGGCGGAGTCTCGCTCTGTCGCCCGGACTGGAGTGCAGTGGCCGGATCTCAGCTCACTGCAAGCTCCGTCTCCCAGGTTTACGCCATTCTCCTGCCTCAGCCTCCTGAGTAGCTGGGACTACAGGCGCCCGCCACCTCGCCCGGCTAGTTTTTGTATTTTTAGTAGAGATGGGGTTTCACCGTGTTAGCCAGGATGGTCTCGATCTCCTGACCTCGTGATCCGCCCGTCTCGGCCTCCCAAAGTGCTGGGATTACAGGCTTGAGCCACCGCACCCGGCCTGAAAAGTTATTTGAAAGAAAGCATAAGTATGCTTGTCTTCATCAAAGTTTGTCAATGGTAAATCATTATCAGGTGAACCTCAGCCATCAACCTGAGAATAAACAGCCCTCTCCAGGCCAGGCGCGGTAGGTCATACCTGTAATTCCAGCACTGTGGCAGGCCGAAGTGGGTGGATCACCTGAAGTCGGCAGTTTGAGACTAGCCTGACCAACATGGAGAAATCTCATCTCTACTAAAAATACAAAATTAGTCGGGCATGGTGGCGCATGGCTGTAATCCCAGCTACTCGGGAGGCTGAGGCAGGAGAATCACTTGAACCCAGGAGACGGAGGTTGTGGTGAGTCGAAATCGTGCCACTGCACTCCAGCCTGGGCAACAAGAGCTAAACTCCGCCTCAAAAAATAATAATAATAATAATAGGCCTCTTCAAACCTAGGGTTTGTTTTATTGATGGTTATTCACTTCATGGGGGCAAGAGGTACAATAAAAAATAATTTGCTGAGTCCAGCAAGATGCTGCACCATATCTGCATTTGTTTTCCTGATTCCAAAGATATCTGTTGTGAACGAATCCATATATGGATAAATTGAGTGTTCTAATGAAGGCACTAAAATAAAGAAACTAATGGGTCATAAACAAAGCATTAAGAGATGCATCATTGTGTTTACTAATCATTGATGCTACAACATGTAGTTAGATTTTTGTATGAGGAGGAAGGTCTCTCATGCCACAGCATTTCCCCTTCAGAAGTCAGGGAGAACTTCACACAAAACATGGTGCTTGAGAAGAGTTTTAAAGAAAGAGTAGAAGTTTGTCAGGCAAAACAGAGGAACAGAAAAGAGGTGAAGTGTAACACAAAAGAAAGACTACCAAGGGCTAGTCTAAATGAGCACAGAAGAGTTGAGAAACTGCAATTAATACAGTATTGCAAGAGTAGTAGGAAGTGAGGTTGAAAGGGCAGGCAGAAATCAGATTAAGAAACACTTTGTAGGCCAGGCATGGTGGCTCATGCCTGGCCTACAATTTGGGAGGCCGAGGCTGGCAGTTGGCTTGAGCTCAGGAATTCGAGACCAGCATGGGCAACATGGTGAAACCCCGTCTCTACTAAAAATACAAAAATTAGCCGGCCATAGTGGCATGTGCCTATTCTCCCAGCTACTTGGGGAACTGAGGTAGGAAGATCACTTGAACCTGGGAGGCAGAGGAGGCAGAGTGAGAGTGGCTATAATCTTCCAAGCTATGTACTAGCTGTTCCCAAAAGGCAGTTCTCATACTTACAAACTCCAGGTTCTGTTCTCAGCTTATTGTGAAGCAAATTATTCCATCTCTAAGGGACCAGTGGCAACCAGCTGAGGAAATCATCAGTTCAAGTCCTCTACCCTCAGGTTCTTTCATTTGTCCTCCTAAGGTCTTCTTTAAGCACACAGACATTGTGTTATGTTAGCTTCTCATAAAGTATTTCTCAGTCTGGTTTCAAGGAAGACATACATCTGCCCCAAGCCTTCACTTCCCAATTCCCAATTATGTGGCAAATTCCAGCACTTTTTAGAACTATATTGAACTAGCATGTGTACACACACTTCCATAAATGTCTGACTTCCCCATGTATACTCCTTAAGGAGACAGGAAGAAAAATAGAAGGGAATATTTAATGAGCACCAACTTAACACTTGATCCTTTCCTATATATTCTCTCATTTAATAATCACTGTAACCTTGGGCAAGGAGATATCTGTAACTCCATTTTTAGAGATGAAGAAACTATGCCTCAGAAATTGAATGATTTACCCAAGGTCTGAAACTTGAAGCCACATGTCTGGGTTGACCAACACTTTTCTACTACCTCATGTTAGGTTCCCCATATCTTATTTTATTCATTACTAAATATTCACTCAACACAGTCTGCTGAATTGCATTATACTAAGCCACTCACTGAACAAAGTAGCAACCAGGAAAAGCAACTGAACAGAAAAATAAAGGACAAATTAAAAACTCCGACAATTAATGCAGGTTCCAAAAAGAGAGAGAGAGAGTGAAGCAGCAACATCAACCCCAACAAGTTCTTCGGAGCCCTAACTAATAATGGCAAGGATTGAAATAGCCAAAATGCATGTTGATAGATCTCCATTCCAGAATTTTATCTCCTCAGCCAGCCCAGCAGAGTCCTTGGTAAATTACTGCCAGTCAGGCACACATCACAAATGAATTACAATAAGCAGATGCAATCTTTCCCTGTAGCCTTCCCACTCTTACAAAACCACCAGGAACTAAAGAAAGCTTTTGTTCTTCATCTGAACTGCTGGTAAAGGGAAACTGGGTTTGAGAAGCAGATGGCTTGTCAAAGAGCCTAAAACCTAAAGTGAAAAGGAAGTAATTTATTAAAACCAAACATTCCAAAAGAGAAACCAAGCTTCTCTGAGGTGACAAAGAGTGTCTTCATTGTCATGGCTTGCCCTCTAAACAGAGTGTCCTCAAATCACCTTGTAGGAGGGGCTGAGGCAAAGAGTCAGACTAGCTCTACCCACATTCATCTAGATTTTTCTAAAAGTAAGCATCATTTGTTTGTAGTAACTGTGTTTAGTTATGGAGATTTGACTATCAAAGTATTTTGTTATGGAAGAAAAGTACTACTACAGTAGATCCTCAATATAAGAAGAGGAGACAAAAAGGAACTTACAGGTTAAATAAGATAATGTAAGTAAAGAAGCTAAAAACTGAGCTAGCACAAAGTAGATGATTAATTTCGCTGTGCAGTTCAATCTGCTATGCAACTTAAGCCCCTTCCCCTCTCTGGGTCTTCATTTTCTCAATTCAACAGTTAAATGGTACAACATTTAACTTAAAAAATCAATTAAATGATCTCAAACACTCCAGGAATATAGGATACACAATCAAGACTCTTTCATTTTTATTTATTTTTTTTTTATTTTTATTTTTTGAGACGGAGTCTCATTCTGTTGCCCAGGCTGGAGTGCAGTGGCACAATATTGGCTTACTGCAACCTCTGCCTCCCAGGTTCAAGCAATTCTCCTGCCTCAGCCTCCCGAGTAGCTGGGACTATAGGCGCATGCCACCATGCCTGGCTAATTTTTTGTATTTTTAGTACAGACGGGGTTTTACTGTGTTACCCAGAATGGTCTCGATCTCCTGACCTCATGATCTGCCCACCTCGGCCTCCCAAAGTGCGGGATTACAGGTGTGAGCCACAGCACCCAGCCACAATCAAGACTCTTTATTAGACAAGAAGTTCTTACTGCTCCTTCTAGCTACACTCTCAGGACTAAGAGTTTACCTCTACCTGTCTATCAGCCACTTCTAAGCCAGGAGCACCCTTTACTGTGCAGCTCACCATCTGTGCTGGATGCTTCATTAAGTGTAAAGCTGATACTGTACTTTGTTAGAAGGCTAGTGCACAAATGTTACCTAGAGATGAATAAATCATTCCAGTTGTATTGGGTTGCAATTGCAAGGACAGCATTTGTGGGTCTGAAAACAGACGGTCTTATAAGGATGGAGGATTTGGCTCTTATCTGAATTTCCTAAGGCAAGCAGGTTTGGATCAGCAGGAAGCCGGACCGGGAAGTGCCAGAGTAGAGCCAGTATCCAGTGATGAGGAAAGATGACAGAATTGCACATGCAGTTTCTTTCCATAATAAATGAATATATCAGGGGATGTAATTACCAAAATCCCAAGCTCTTATTTTTGTACCTACTCATCAACTTCTAAATCATTTTCTTTTTTGTCCAACACTTTCTTATTTCAACACAAAGACATGCTCAGAGAAATCACCCAGTAAAGCCCTGGCACAAAATAAGAACTTTAAGATTTACTGACTAAAACAAACTGAAAAAACAAAGAAAAACAAATTAAACTGATTTGATAAAAGTAGAATAAATGCCTATGTTATTGTCAATAACAGTAGGTATGCATTAAACACATTAATGTTTGAGGTCTAGGTATTTTACATACATTCTCTCATTCAATTCTCAAGGTAACCTTTATTTTATTATCTCCAGTTTATAGATAAGAAGTTTAAAGTTTCAAAAAGTCAGGCTGGGCGCGGTGGCTCACGTCTGTAATCCCAGCACTTTGACAGGCCGGGTGGGTGGATCACGAGGTCAGGAGATCGAGACCATCTTGGCTAACATCGTGAAACCTCATCTCTACTAAAAATACAAAAAATTTGCCGGCGAGGTGGCGGGCGCCTGTAGTCCCAACTACTCGGGAGGCTGAGGCGGAAGAATGGCGTGAACCTAGGAGGCGGAGCTTGCAGTGAGTCAAGATCGCGCCACTGCACTCCAGCCTGGGCAACACAGTGAGACTCCATCTCAAAAAAAAAAAAAAAAAGTCAGATACTCTGCCCAGAGTCAGACACTAAATTACCTAACGGAAGTCAGAACTAACCCCCACTCCCACCCCTACCAAGGGCTAAATGACTCCACAACTTTATGCATTTTGTCCACCTCCTACCCAACCAATTGCCTTCTTGCTATTCCACAAAATGCACCTGGCTCATTCCTACCTCTGGATCTTTCTACTTGCTGTTTCCTCTGCTGAACTCTCTTCTATTATATCTTCTCATGGCTTACTACTTAAAATCATTCAGGACTCTGCTCAAATGCAATCTCTTCAGAGAGGCTTTTCTTGATCACCCCAATCAATATATGGTGTTCCCTTATCTTGCTTTATTTTTTATTATGGCCCTTACATTATATTCTTTATTATCATATTTGTTTACTGTCAGTTTTCCCCACTAGAATGAAAGACTTATGAGGGCAGGAATTTTGTCTTGGTTACAACTGTATCTCCAGCACTTTGAGCAGTGACCACTAGAGCAGGTGCTCATCAAATATTCATTGAATAAATAATTAAATTAGGCCGGGTACAGTGGCTCATGCCTGTAATCCTAGCACTTTGTGAGGACAAGGCAGGCAGATCATCTGAGGCCAGGAGTTCAACACCAGCCTGTCCAACATGCTGAACCCCCTCTCTACTAAAAATACAAAAATTAGCTGGGTGTAGTGGTGCATGCCTGTAGTCCCAGCTACTCGGGAGGCTGAAACAGGAGAAGCACTTGAACCTGGGAGGTGGAGGTTGCAGTGAGCCAAGATCGCATTACTGCACTCCAGCCTGGGCGACAGAGTGAGACTCCATCTCAAATAAACAAACAAACAAACAAACAAACAAATAAATAAATGTGCTCACAATCACAGAGCTCTATAATATTAGTGTAAAAAGGTATTTGCTATATAATAGAAAGACCACAGTCTTTGAGATCAGGCAGACCTGCATTTAACTGTGTCACTGATTATGATAGTGTAACTCTAGACAAGTCCCTAAACTTCTTTTTTTTTTTTTTGAGACAGAGTCTTGCTCTGTCACCCAGGTTGGAGTGCTGTGGCGCGATCTCCGCTCACTGCAAGCTACTCCTCCTGGGTTCACGCCATTCTCCTGCCTCAGCCTCCTGAGCAGCTGGGACTACAGGCACCTGCCACCACATCTGGCTAATTTTTGTATTTTTAGTAGAGACGGAGTTTCACAGCATTAGCCAAGATGGTCTCGATCTCCTGACCTCGTGATCCACCTGCCTCACCCTCCCAAAGTGCTGGGATTACAGGTGTGAACCACTGCGCCTGGCTCCTAAACTTCTTTAATCTCCTCATCTATAAAACAGGTGTAAATATCTAGGTCCCACAGATTTGTTATGATGATTAAATGAGATAAATTTATGAAAATGCTTTGTGTAAGCTATAAAGTATTATAGAATGTTTATGATGTTTATGATGATGATAAGAGAAAGTTTAGAGACAATCTAGTTAAGCTTTTCACTTTAGAAATCACCCCAAGGCCCTAAAAGGTAAAGTGAACTATCCAATGTCCCACAGTGATTTAAAACCAAACCATAATTAGACTCTAGGACTCCAGGTAATCACACCAGGACATCTGGCATTACCCACCACAGATTACCTGATTTCTGGAACTCCACTTTCTCTAGGTTCTTCCTCTACCCCACCGGCTACTCCCTTGATCTTCTCAACTTCTCTACGTTAGAGTGTCCAGAGTTTAGCAGTCAGATCTCTTCTTTGCTCTAACTACACACATTTCCTAGGTGAGCACATCTACTCCATGGCTTTATATATGCTAATTACTCCCAAAATGTATTATCTCCAACTTGAACTTCTCTGAATTTCAGACTTGTATATCCAACTGCCTGACATCTTTTGGTTATCTAATAACCATCATAAAAATGTACTATTTCCAAAACCAAATGTCTGACTCCTTCCTGCAAACCTGCTCCTCCCACTGTTTCCCATCTCTATAAGTGGCAATTCTAATCTTGTAGTTGCTCAAGGCAAAAACCTCTGAATCTTCTTTGACTACTTTCTTACTTTCATAATCCTTATCCAATCTATCAGCAAATTCTGTCAGCTCTACTTTCAAAACACATGCTGATTCTAACCATTTCTTACCATTACTACACTGACTCAAGCCTTCATTAATGTTTTTAACTACTGTAACAGCCCCTGCTTCTAGCCTTGCCATCTGCTTATCCTGTCTCTCTCTTCCCAGAAGCCAAAATGATCCTTTTAAATTCAGTTTGGAGCATGTAACTCCACTTTGTTCAAAACCCTGCAATGAGTTATCATCTCAGAGTAAAATACAAGGTCATTACCATGACTTACCAGGTAATCTAGCTCCCTTTCACCTATCTAATCTTACCCCATAGCACTCTCCTCCTTGCTCCATACTACAGTAAAATTAAATTTCAGCATCAACATTTGTGTTGTTTAGACACCATTCTGAGGGGGCCAAAAGCACAGAAACCAAGAATAAGCAAGCCTTGGATTGCTTAAGCTGAACAACAGGAAAATTCCCCTCTTCATGTTATTCTTTGAAAAACCAAGTACATTCTCACTTCAAGGACTTAGTACTCATAGTTCTCTCTGCCTAAAGCATTCTTCCTTCAAATTATCAATATAACTTGCTCCTTTATTTCATTAAGATCTCTACTCAAATTTCACCTCATCAGCAAGGCCTAAGTTAACTGATTATATCTAAAATAGCTCCCTCCCTTTCAATCACACCCTTTTCCCATATACTGCCCGTTTTTTTCTATCTACTAGGACACAACTGAAAGCAGGGACTTTATTTTATTCACTGCTGTATCCTCAGAGCTAAGATCATATTGTAAGTATAATCAATAACAGTAATCAGTTTCAGCCATTAATTGTTCTTTTTCTTTTTTTTTTTGATGGAGTCTTGCTCTGTTGCCCAGGCTGGAGTGCAGTGGCACAATCTCAGCTCACTGTAACCTCTCCCTCCCAGGTTCAAGCAATTCTTCTGCCTCAGCCTCCCGATTAGCTGGGATTACAGGCACCCACCACCATGCCTGGCTAACTTTTCTATTTTTAGTAGGCACAGGGTTTCACCACATTGGCCAAGCTGGTCTCAAACTCCCAACCTCAGGTGATCCACCTGCCTCGGTCTCCCAAAGTGCTGGGATTACAGGTGTGAGCCACCGTGCTCAGTCCATTAATTGTTCTTTAACTATATCTTAAGTGTTCAATCTGGTCTTCCCCTAAACAGACTGAATATTCTTTGAAAATGGCCATTTTCTAGATATCCTGAGTACTTTCAATTTAACCTGACAGAAGTAACCAATCCTGAGTACTTTCAATTTAACCTGATAGAAGTAACCAAAAGAAGGAAAAATGGTAAGATTAAGCTCTATTTATTTCCTCTGGGACTCTCTTATAATCAACTAACAAATCAGTATTAAGCACTTTTGAGTGCAGAGTACTATTTTTTTTTTTTTGAGATGGAGTCTCACTCCGCCTCCCAGGTTCACGCCATTCTCCTGCCTCAGCCTCCCAAGTAGCTGGGACTACAGGCACTTGCCACCATGCCCGGCTAACTTTTTGTATTTTTAGTAGAGGCAGGGTTTCACCATGTTAGCCAGGATGGTCTCGATCTCCTGACCTCGTGATCCACCCGCCTCGGCCTCCCAAAGTGCTGGGACTACAGGCGTGAGCCACCACGCCCGGCCGAGTACCATCTTACTAAAGAAGGATATCACCAAGCTAGGTAGTAAAGCATAAAGCGATACATAAAGTGGCTCATATCTATAATCCCAGTACTTTGGGAGGCCAAGTCAGGAAGATCTGCTCAAGCCCAGGAGTTAGAGACCAGCCTGGGCAACATAGCAAGACTCTACCTCTATAAAAAATAAACAAAATTAGCTGGGCATGGTGGCACATGCCTGTCATCCCAGACAGCTGGGAGGCTGAGGCAGGAGGATCACCTGAGCCCAGGAGTTTGAGGCTGCAGTGAGCTATGATCCCACCACTGCAATCCAGCCTGAGTAACAAAGCAAGATTCAGTCTCTTAAAAAAATAAAAAATAAAAAATAAAAAAATAAAAAAAAAAAGGCCGGGCGCGGTGGCTCAAGCCTGTAATCCCAGCACTTTGGGAGGCCAAGACAGGCGGATCATGAGGTCAGGAGCTCGAGACCATCCTGGCTAACACGGTGAAGCCCCGTCTCTACTAAAAAAATACAAAAAACTAGCCGGGCGAGGTGGCGGGCGCCTGTAGTCTCAGCTATTCGGGAGGCTGAGGCAGGAGAATGGCGTAAACCCAGGAGGCAGAGCTTGCAGTGAACTGAGATCCGGCCACTGTACTCCAGCCTGGTGACAGAGCAAGACTCCCTCTCAAAAAAAAAAA
This sequence comes from Trachypithecus francoisi, assembly GCF_009764315.1. Lineage (NCBI taxonomy): Eukaryota > Metazoa > Chordata > Mammalia > Primates > Cercopithecidae > Trachypithecus > Trachypithecus francoisi. The sequence continues at coordinate 64,351,984 of NW_022681473.1, forward strand.
AAAAAAAAATAGTAACAAGGTGAGCAATGAGCTAATGAAAGATGTCCAGCATCATTAGCCACCAGTGCACATCAAACCAAAACGAGATACCATTTCACACTGAGTAGGTTGGCTAAAGAAAAAAGACAAATAACAAGTGATTCAAGGATGTGGAGAAAATGGAACCTTCATACACTGTTGGTAGGAATGAATGTGAAGTGGTACAACCACTGTGGAAAACGAGTCCTCAAAAGAGTTAAACATAGAGTTACCACATGCTCTAACAACTCTACTCCTAAATGTGCATCCAAGAGAAATAAGAAACCTATGTCCACATAAAAACTTATATGCTAATGTTCACAGCTACATTACAAATAATAGCTAAAAGTAGGAACCATCCAAATGTCCATCAACTGAAAAACGAATAAATAAAAGGTGGCATATCCATACAATGAAATATTTAGCCATAAAAAGGTACTGATACATGTAACAACATGAATGAACCTTGAAAATGTATATACTGATATATATTTTTTTTGGAGACAGTCTCCCTCTGTCACCCAGGCTGCAGTGCAGTGGCACAATCTTGGCTCACTACAACCTCCACCTTTTGGGTTCAAGCGATACTCTTGCCTCAGCCTCCCGAGTAGCTGAGATTACAGACATGCACCACCACATCCAGCTAATTTTTTGCATTTTTAGTAGAGATGGGGTTTCACCATGTTGGTCAGGCTGGTCTCTAACTCCTGACCTCAAGAGATCCACCCATCTCGGCCTCCCAAAGTGCTGGGATTACAGGCGTGAACCACCACATTTGGCTGAACCTTGAAAATATTACACTAAATGAAAAAAGCTAGCTATAAAGGCCACATGTTATATTATTCCATTTTTTAAAATATCCTGAATAGGCTAGTGATTGCCTAGGGCTGGTGGAGAAGGGGACAACAGAGGGTGATTGCTAAAGGGTACAAGTTTCTAATAGGTAATGAAAATATTCTAAAACTGACTGTGGTAATGATTATACAACTCTCTATATACTAAAAACCACTCAACTATACAATTTAAATGAATGAATTATGTGGCATATGAATTATATCTCAGTAAAGCTCTTTTAACTTTTAAAATGTAATCTTAGGCTTATTTTGAATTCAACTTAACATTTATTGAATACTATATACTTTTTTTTTTTGGAGACAGGGACTTTCTCTGTCACCCAGGCTGGAGTGCAGTGGTGCGATCACAGCTGGACTCAAATTCCTGGGCTCAAGTGATCCACTTGCTCCAGCCTCCCAAAGTCTTGGGATTGCAGGCGTAAGCCACAGCACCCAGCCAACACACTCTTTATTTTACTTAATATTCACAACAAAAAAATCCTATGAGATTAGGGTTATCAATTCACCCATTTTGCAGACAAAACACCTACATCTCACAGAAATTAAAAGATTTAAGGTTTTTTAGAAAGTTATCAGAGCCAAGAGTTGATTCTACATTCACTATCTCAATCTAGGGCTCTTTCTTAGCTCTTCCCACTTCTTCCTACTGAGCATACTTAAGACCTAGCTGTAGTTCTTATTTATAAAAGCTTCTATGGATTAATAAACCAAAGACTAAGATCATAAGAACACAGATTGACAACTACAGATTGAGAGAATGTTTGCCAAAGCTATATATAATAAGATCCCATATCCCTGCATTTAATTATTTGGTCAGCAGTAGTACTCTGTTACATGAAAAGAAGGGGCTAAGTCTGATTCCTAAATTCACCTATGTGGGGGGCGGGGCGGGGAGAAAAAGTATAGAGTATTTCCCAGCAAATCAATCAAGAGCCATATGCACTTTGGACTAATTTATAACTGACTAACCAATTTTGAAATAAGACAGCTTCTCAACAACACTACTGGAAAGCACCTATTAAAAAGCTAGCTGTTGGGCTGGGCATGGCGGCTCACACCTGTAATCCCAGCACTTTGGGAGGCTGAGGCAGGCAGATGACCTGAGGTCAGGAGTTCAAGACCAGCCTGACCAAAACGGTGAAGCCCTGTCTCTACCAAAAATACAAAATTGGTTGGGCACGGTGGCTCATGCCTGTAATCCCAGCACTTTGGGAGGCCAAGGCAGACAGATCACAAGGTCAGGAGATCGAGACCATGCTGGCTAACACCGTGAAATCCCATCTCTACTAAAAATGCAAAACAAATTAGCCAGGCGTGGTGGCAGGTGCCTGTAGTCCCAGCTACTCGGGAGGCTGAGGCAGGAGAACTGCTTGAACCCGGAAGGTGGAGGTTGCAGTGAGCTGAGATCGCGCCACTGCACTCCAGCCTGGGCGACAGAGTGAGACTCCGTCTCAAAAAAAAAAACAAAAAAACAAAATTAGCTGGGTATGGTGGCACATGCCTGTAATTCCAGCTACTCAGGAGGCTGAGGCAGGAGAATCACTTGAAACTGGGAGGTGGAGGTTGCAGTGAGACTAGATCGCGCCATTGCACTCTAGCCTGGGCAACTAGAGCAAAACTCCATCTCAAAAAAAAAAAAAAAAAGCTAGCTGTGATGAAGATTATTTTTAGGGTAATGGAACTGTTCTATATCTCGACTGTGGTGTGGTGACAGTTACACAAAGTATGCATGTGTTAAAATTAAAAGAATTTTATTACAAGTTTGATTTTACTATTGTTAACTTAAAAATAAAATTTAACAAAAACTGCATATGAAAAAATAACAACAAAACAATTACAATTTTTAAATGTGCAAATAACTTGCATAGACATTTCTCCAAAGAAGATACACAAATGGGCTGCGCACAGTGACCCATACCTGTAATCCTAGCACTGGGAGGCCAAGGTGGGAAGATTGCTTGAGCCCAGCAAGAAAAAAAAAAAGAAAGAAAGAAAACAAAAGGAAGAAGAAAGAAAAAGGAGGAGTAGGCAGAGAAAAACCGGTGGGGGGAAGAGGAGGATGAGGAAGAAGAAAGAGGATAAAAGAGGAGGAGGAAAAAAGAAGAAATACAAATAGCCAACATGCATTTTAAAAGATGCTCAATATCACTAACCATTAGAGAAATGCGATCCAAACCATAATATCACCTCATATCCATTATGATGGCAGGTATTAAAAAAAAAAATCCAAGACAAAATAGAAAATAAGAAGTGTTGAGGATATGGGGAAACTAGAACCCTTGTGCACTGTTGGTGGGACCGTAAAATGGTGCTGCTGCTATTGAAAATAGTATATCTGCTTGCAGGAAGTAACAAAAGAAAATAATATAAAGCTTCCTCCAAAATTAAAAATAAGCCAGGTGTGCTAATGCACACCTGTAGTCCCAGCTACTTGGGATGTGGAAGCAGGAGGGTCACTTGAGCCCAGGAGTTCAAGGATAAGAGTGTACTATTATCATGCCTGTGAATAACCACTGCACTTCAGCCTGGGGCATAGTGAGACTCCATCTCTCAAAAAATAAAAATAGAATTATCATATCATCTGGCAATTCCATTTCTGGATATACATCCAAAAGAACTGAAAGCAGAATCTTAAAGAGATATTTGCGTATCTGTGTCAGTGCAGCATTCACTTGCTTTCAGCCAAGAGGTGAAAGCAAACCAAATGTCCATCATTGAATGAATGGGGGCGGGGAAAAAAGTGTGGTATATACATACAAAGGAATAGTATTTAGCCTTAAAGGAGAAGGAAATCCTGTCACATGCTACAGCATGGATGAACCTCGAAGACATTATACCCAGTGAAATAAGCCAGTCACAGAAAGACAAATATTGCACAATTCCACTTATATGAGGTATCTAAACCACAAATAGTAAAATTGTGGTTGTCAGGAAATTGGAAGGAGGAAGGGAGAGTTGTTGTTCAATGGGTATAGAGTTTCAGTTTTGCAAGAAGAAAATGTTGTAGAGATCTGTTATGCAACAATGTAAATTAGTTAATACTACTAAACTATACACTTAAAAATGGTTAAGACAGTAAATTTTATGTTATGTTTTTCATCACAATTTATAAATAAATAAGTAAGCAACCAAGCTGGGTATACATGGTAGTATGAAATAGGAAGTAAGATAATAATAATAATAGCTAACATTTCCTGAGTGCTTACTATAAGCAAACACATTATTTTGCCCAACTGTGACTAAGGTGGGGACTATTATGACCTTTCTTTAAAAATGACAAGGCTCGGCCGGGCGCGGTGGCTCAAGCCTATAATCCCAGCACTTTGGGAGGCCGAGACGGGTGGATCACGAGGTCAGAAGATCAAGACCATCCTGGCTAACACGGTGAAACCCCGTCTCTACTAAAAAAATACAAAAAAACTAGCCGGGCGATGTGGCGGGCGCCTGTAGTCCCAGTTACTCGGGAGGCTGAGGCAGGAGAATGGCATAAACCAAGGAGGCGGAACTTGCAGTGAGCTGAGATCCGGCCACTGCACTCCAGCCTGGGCGACAGAGCAAGACTCCGTCTCAAAAAAAAAAAAAAGAAAAAAGAAAGAAAAATGACAAGGCTCAGCCTAGAAAAGTCAAATCACTTGCTCAGATCAAACAGCCAGGGGCTCCAAGACACTGTAATTCCTTTTTTTTTTTTTTGAGACAGAGTCTTGCTCTGTCGCGCAGGCTTGAGTGCAGTGGCGTGATCTCGGCTCACTGTAAACTCCGCCTCCCGGGTTCACGCCATTCTCCTGCCTCAGCCTCCCAAGTAGCTGGGACTACAGGAGCCCACCATCACGCCCGGCTAATTTTTTGTATTTTTAGTAGAGACGGGGTTTCATCATGTTAGCCAGGATGGTCTCGATCTCCTGACCTCGAGATCTGCCCACCTTGGTCTCCCAAAGTGCTGGGATTACAGGCGTGAGCCACCGCACCCGGCCAAGACAGTGTAATTCTTTTTTTTTTTTTTTTTTTTTTTTGAGGCAGAGTCTCGCTCTGTCGCCTGGACTGGAGTGCAGTGGCCGGATCTCAGCTCACTGCAAGCTCCGCCTCCCGGGTTTACGCCATTCTCCTGCCTCAGCCTCCCGAGTAGCTGGGACTACAGGCGCCCGCCACCTCGCCCGGCTAGTTTTTGTATTTTTAGTAGAGACGGGGTTTCACCATGTTAGCCAGGATGGTCTCGATCTCCTGACCTCGTGATCCGCCCGTCTCGGCCTCCCAAAGTGCTGGGATTACAGGCTTGAGCCACTGCGCCCGGCCGACAGTGTAATTCTTCAAGCTGCATATGTGACAACCAGTTAGATCTACTCATTTTTTAAGACTCATAAAGATATAATACTTCTTGAATCCCTCTCCCTACTCCCAGAACTGACCTAATCCTAGAGAGAACCCTAGATGTATTTCTTTTTTTTAACTTGATTTTTTTTGTGTGTGTGTGAAAGGGTCTTCCTCTGTCACCCACAGTGGAACATAGTGGTGCAATCATGGCCCACTGCAGCCTTGACTTCCTGGGCTCAAGTGATCCTCCTGCTGAGTAGCTGGGACTACAGGCGTGCACCACTAAGGCCAGACAATTTTATTTTTTGTAAAGGTGGGGGTCTCCCTATGTTGCCCTGGCTGGACTTGAACTCCTGGCCTCAAGTGGTCCTCCCTTCTTGGCCTCCCAAAGTGCTGGGATTATAGGAGTGAACCACCACACCTGGCTCCATAGACATTTCTCTTTTTTTTGTGATCGAGTTTTGCTCTGTCGCCCAGGCTGGAGTACAGTGGCACGACCCCAGCTCACTGCAACCTCCACCTCCCGAGTTCAAGCAATTCTCCTGCCTCAGCCTACCAAGTAGCTGGGATTACAGGCATGTGTCACCATGCCCAGCTAATTTTTGTATTTTTAGTAGAGATGGGGTTTCACCATGTTGGCCACACTAGTCTCCAACTCCTGACCTCAGGTGATCCACATGCCTCGGCCACCCAAAGTACTGGGATTACAGGCATGAGCCACTGTGTCCGGCCTCCATAGACATATTTCTATCACAGTACCTACCACACTTAATTGTACTTGCTTATTTACATGTCTGTCTCTCCACTGATCGGCACCTCTAGATCTGAGCTTCCAATAGCCGTTAACCATTCATAGCTGTTTAAATTCGAATTTAAATTAATTAAAAGTAAAAAAATATTAAAATTCAGTTCTTCAGTCTCACTAGGCATATTTCAAGCACTCAAAATCCATGCGTAGCTGGTGACTACTGTATTGGACAGCATGGATATAGAACATTTCCATCACTGCAGAAAGTTCTGCAGGACAGTGCTATGTCTAAATTCTGTGTGTTCCCGAAGGCACAAACAGTCTAGCAGGCAGTCTGGCAGGAGCTACGCCTAACTCATTTTTGTATCCCAGCACCAACCTTTAGTAAACCTCCAGTAAGTGTTTCTTAGCAATGACATGGGGTAACACAGAATTTGTTCAACCTTATTATCACATACCACCCATGATTTAAGTTCCATACATTCAATGTCCCTTACAGGCTGGCATCAGTGTAATAACCCACCATCATCCCGACTTGTGGAAAGAGGCAGGAATCACAATAGGTAGAGCTAATCGGAAAGTCTTTGTCTAGTCCTTCACCCCAAACCAAAGTTCCACTACTTAATGTGAGACTTGATAAAGAAGAGGGTTTATTTCTTGCTTCAGGTTTGGCATGTAATTAAACTGCAGGTGTTTCTAAAAGGAATTTTTTTTCAAACATTGGAACAACCTCACAACTTGGCAGAAATAAAAATAAGAAGACTGGTTGAAATTTACCATACCTTTTATCATATCATTCATACTCTATGAATAAATATATATGAATGAATATATCCTCAGGATGCTCTTTATATTTAAAAAAAAATAGTCACTTGACACACATTTTCTGAGGAACTATAATAAAGAGAGATAAATAGTGGTGGTAGACAGAAACTTAAATTGGAATAATAGAAAGTGGTAAGAGCTCTACAATAGAAAGAAATGCTAGGAACTATGAAGACCACAAAGGAGGATCAGAACCCAGTGGTGAAATGGAATAGAAGGTGGGGAAACCACAAAGGAAGCTACTCAGAGATAAGCCTCAATTAAGTTTTAAAGGGTAATTAAGGCCGGGCTTGGTGGCTCATGCCTGTAATCCCAGCACTTTGGGAGGCCAAGGCAGGCAGACAGCTTGAGCCCAGGAGTTCAAGACCAGCCTGGGCAACACGGCAAAACCCTGTTTCTACAAAAAATACAAAAATTAGCCAGGTGTGGTGGCAGGTGCCTGTAGTCCTAGCTACTCAGGAGGCTGAGGTGGGAAGATCACCTGAGACAGGGGGGTCAAGGATGCAGTGAGCTGTGATCGTATCACTGCACTCCAGCCTGGGTGACACAGTCAGATCCTGTCTCAAAAATAATAAATAAACAATAAGTAAATAAATAAATATTTTTTTAAAAGGAGGGTAGGAGGAGTATACCAAATAGAGATATATGTGATGGATGAAGATACAGAAATATGACCTGGACAGCAGGTGCAAAGTAGTTCAATATGGCTGGAACAACATATGAAAAATAAAGGAGAATTTGGCTGGGCGCGATGGTTCATGCCTGTAATCCCAGCACTTTGGGAGGCTGAGGCGGGCAGATCACGAGGTCAGGAAATCGAGACCATCCTGGCTAACACGGTGAAACCTATCTCTACTAAAAATACAAAAACAAAATTAGCTGGGCGTGGTGGTGGGCGCCTGCAGTCCCAGCTACTTGGGAGGCTGAGGTAGGAGAATGATGTGAACCCAGGAGGCAGAGCTTGCAGTGAGCTGAGATCGCGCCACTGCACTCCAGTCTGGGCAATAGAGTAAGACTCCGTCTCAAAAAAAAAAAAAAAAAAGGAGAATTTGAAGCTAATAAGGCAAGCAGAGGCCAAACCATGAAAGAGCCTGCAAGCTAAGTTAAGCGGTTTGAATTTTATCCTCCAAGTTATGAAAAAACCTCTGGAAGATTTTAAAGCAGAGAAGAGTGCAATCTGTATTCAACAAAGCTCAGGGAGAAGCAGGAGGGAGGACAGATTTGGTGGCGGTGAGACAGCAGGTAGGGAGACCAGTCAGGAAGTTGTTGCAAAAAGTAATGAGACAGGAACTATCTGATACAAATAGTTTTAAACATACCCTATCTTAAATGGGTCTCTCTCGGGAGATTAGTCTATGCCTCTCAAAGCTGGAGCACCATGATTCAGTTATATAGCACAATCACAAAAACAACTGTTAAAGTCAATTCTATAAACTAAAAATTTAACTGCACTCCTTTATTCAATAGCCATTCCAGATTTCGAACTAAAACTGCTCATTCTTCTCTTTCCCACTGCACGTAATTTTGGAAAAACATTTCAGCCAGACGATCACATCTGTGCAGTGTGCCACAAGTGTAAACAATTTAACAGGAGTTTAATGAAACATTTCCTATTCAATTGGAGAAAAAGATTAGAAAATTCTAACATGGCAACATCAGGTTGCAAATTGACATTTTTTAATTAGCTTTTTAAAAAAATATGAACATGCCAATTTTAAATCCCATCTGGTTGCATGTTGCAGCTGCCCTGAATGAATTTCCAGTTATTATGCACTTGGCTAAAGCATTCAGAACTGCCATGTGCTATCAGCAGCAGCAGCCACAGTGCAGTACTTAGGAAGTACTTAAATACCCATGCTGGTACAAAAAGATTTCTTAGTCTGTCCTGGAGAGAAAGGAATATATGGGGAAGAGGAAGGAACGATATCACATTTTTAAGAAAATATATTTCAGTTTTACCTCCTCTCCTCCTCAAAAGCAATGGATTTTCTTATCTTTGACCTCACAGAGCCTTAGCCTACAGAGTTTTACCTACCCCTCTGCCTTGTATAAACAAAATCCTAAGAACCAAGGATTCTGAATTGGACTAAAACTGGGTTCAATTCCAACCCTACCTCTTACAAACTGTGAACTTGGGCACATTTCTTAATCTTCCTTAGACTCTATTTCCTCATGTATAAATGATAATGCCTAACCTTGAAGAGCTGTGGTAAAGATGAAAGAAAATGTATATATAAAATATCTATACAATGTCTGGCTCATATGGGCATTCATTCAATACATGGTAACATTTAACACTCTCCTTTGTATTCCACTATAATTTGTACTTCACGGTAATTATGCACCTTCTTTAAAAGTTTAAGAATTAAATGAATTAATTTAGGTAAAGGCTTTATAACAGTGCCTGGCACATAGTAGGCAAGCATTAAGTATCAGTTGCAGTTGTTGCTACTATTACATACCAATATCATAGCATGTTTCATAGTGAACTATAATTTATTAGTTGTTTACCTTCCTATCTAGTACTTAGCATAAAACCTGGCATGAAAGAGGTACTCAATTAACATCTGTTAACCAGTGGAATAAATAACGGATGAGGCCAGGCATGGTGGCTCATGTCTGTTATCCCAACACTTTGGGAGGCCAAGGTTGGTGGATCACTTGAGGTCAGAAGTTCAAGACCAGCCTGGCCAACATGGTGAAACCGCATCTCTACTAAAAATACAAAAATTAGCCTGGTGTCGTGGCACACAACTATAATCCCAGCTAGTCGGGAGACCAAGGCAGGAGAATCACTACAACCCAGAAGGCAGAGGTTGCAGTGAGCCAAGATAGCGCCACTGCCTTCTAGCCTGGGTGACAGTGAGATTCCGTCTCAAATAAATAAATAAATAAATAAATAAATAAAGGATGAATGACTGAAGGAATGAACTGAATTTATCATACAATTTTGCAAAGTAGCCATTCAATATTGTTTTATAAATTAATTAATCCTATCAAGCCCATATGATAAGAAAGGGAGTTATTATTATGGCCCTTTTTACAGATAATAAACAGAGGCCCAGAGGGATCAAAGGTTAAGGTCACCCAGGTAGAGTAGAATCCCTTTGGTCTCTCAGAAACTAACTCTAGATTTTTTTTCAACGAGACCTTAATCTCTCTCCATATTTTAAATATTACCTACAGGATCAGTCAAGTTTTTTAAGTCTCTATGGTTTCAAGAAGGGCTCTCAAAGTCAGAAGATGCTACCAATAAATGATGGAAGGGTGAAGAAGGAACATGACCAAATGAGAAGTTCAGTATATCCTCTTTCGGAAAAAAGGAATAAAGACCTGATTTCATCTGGCCTGAGCACAGAGAAAGCAATTAAGTATGACTAATAAGAGGATAAAGCCCTCACTGTAAACAAGTGAGGATGGAGGACACTGAAAGGGTCAAATATGAAAGACAGTATGGGGAGTTAGAGCCACTCACCTACTCCTGTAAAGAGCATGACTACTCACAGTCTTTCTGGGGGGTAGTCATTCTTTCATTTAACAAATACTTAGTCCCTGCAATGAACTAGGATAATAACAGTGTATATCAAGAGCCTTAAAAAAGTTACATCTGGATGGGCGCAATAGCTCATGTATGTAATCCTAGCACTTTGGGAGGCCAAGGCAGGCAAACGGATTGAGCCCAGGAGTTCAAGACCAGCCTGGGCAACATGGTGAAACCCCGCCTCTACAAAAAATTTAAAAATTAGCCAGGTGTGGTGGCATGCACCTGTAGTCCCAGCTATTCAAGAGGCTGAGGTGGGAGTTTGAGCCCAGGAGGCGGAGGTTGCAGTGAGCTGAGATTGTGCCACTGCACTCCAGCCACTGCAGTCCAGCCTGTGTGACAGAGCCAGACCCTATCTCAAAAAAATAAAAATAAAAATAAATTATACCGTCACTCCAGTTACCCTATTCCTACTTATCCTAGGAAAACTATAAAAAAAAAAATAAAGACTGAGGCCAGGCACAGTGGCTCACACCTGTAATCCCAGCACTTTGGGAGGCCAAGGTGGGAGGATCACTTGAGCCAGGAGTTCGAGACCAGCCCGGACAATACAGGGAGACCCTATCTCTACAAAAATAAAAATGTTTAATTAGGTGGGCGTGGGGTGCGCGCCTATAGTACCAGCTACTTGGGAGGCTAAGGTAGAAGATCGCTTGAGCCCAGGAGTTTGAGGCTGCAGTGAGCTGTGATCGCGCCACTGCACTCCAGCCTAGGTAACAGACCCAGACTCTGTCTCAAAAATAAAAGGAAAATGCTTATGATATAATGTTAAATTAAAAAGCACTCCAAAAGACTACCTATAGTATGATCTTAATTATATAAAATAATTAGAAAACAACTTTTCAAAAAACCCTAAATGGTGAGTTTTTTTTTTTTTTTTTTTTTTTTTTGAGACGGAGTCTCGCTCTGCCGCCCAGGCTGGAGTGCAGTGGCCGGATCTCAGCTCACTGCAAGCTCCGCCTCCCGGGTTCACGCCATTCTCCTGCCTCAGCCTCCCGAGTAGCTGGGACTACAGGCGCCCGCCACGTCGCCCGGCTACATTTTTTTTTTGTATTTTTAGCAGAGACGGGGTTTCACCGTGTTAGCCAGGATGGTCTCGATCTCCTGACCTCGTGATCCGCCCGTCTCGGCCTCCCAAAGTGCTGGGATTACAGGCTTGAGCCACCGCGCCCGGCCGGTGAGTTTTAAAAGTAATCTCTGCTTGGCAGAATATAGAGCAATATTATTTGCCAAGTTTTTTGTTTTTTTTTGTTTTTTTTTTTTTTTTTCTGAGACGGAGTCTTGCTCTGTCGCCCGGGCTGGAGTGCAGTGGCCGGATCTCAGCTCACTGCAAGCTTCGCCTCCCGGGTTTAGGCCATTCTCCTGCCTCAGCCTCCCGAGTAGCTGGGACTACAGGCGCCCGCCACCTCGCCTGGCTAGTTTTTTCTATTTTTTAGTAGAGACGGGGTTTCACCGTCTTAGCCAGGATGGTCTCGACCTCCTGCCCTCGTGATCCGCCCATCTCGGCCTCCCAAAGTGCTGGGATTTCAGGCTTGAGCCACCGCGCCCGGCCATTTGCCAAGTTTTCTAGTTTTTCCATAACAGGCATTTTTCCAAAAAACAAGGTGAAGGAGACTTTAGGACAAAAAGTTAATATATAAAATGCCATCAGGATTAATTAAGATCATTAGAATCTCTGCTAGGTAAGAAACATATTAGAGGCATATTATTTTTAAACAAAAAGATTATGTTAATCCTAGTGAGAACTGACACAAATTCAAGGGTGAAATACAATGGGAGAGCAATAAAGAGAAAATCCCATCAGATTCCCAGGATGTCGCTTTCATTTCAGAATGTCTGTCATCAGCAAAGTCAAGTTCAATGAGTAAAGAGAGAAATGAAACTTCATGGGTGAAGAAGATGGCAAGCTAAGACCCACTGCTAAAATCCATAAGTTCCTTAAGATCATGGAACCTGTCAATTACCATATAGTGTGACAAAGGCCATGGAAGGAAGGCAGCAGCAGGAATGTGGCAAAGTCAAGAGAAGATCAAGGTAGCCTTTGTTGAAGATGACTAATTTACAGGAGAAAGACATTAGCCTAGAGGAAAAGGGCATTCTAGGAAAAAGGGAGAGACTAGAGAATAGAAACAGCTTAGCATGCCTTGGGAAATGACATTTATTTCAGTTTTACTAGAGTCCAAAGTGCAAGGCAGGCTGTGGTGAAAATGTAGTTGCAAAAGTCATCAGGGGCCTGTCTCAGAGGACCTGAATATCTGGTCTATGATTAAGCCAAGCAGCTATACATGAGTCAGTCAACAAGGGTACCATTCCAGTAGAAGAGAGAGTTGGGTAGCATTATAATAAAGATAAGTGATGGGTGGTTAAAGCAGAAGAGGAACACCCAGTCCCGCCTGGGGGCTCATGAAAGGCCTCTGAGAGAAAGTGCCAAAGTAAGGCACAAAGGAAAAATGGGGCTAAGGTCCCAGCACTTTGGGAGGCCGAGGCGGGTGGATCTCTTGAGGTCAGGAGTTCGAGACCAGCCTGGCCAACATGTCAAAACCCCAGCTCTACTAAAAATACAAAACAAATTAACTGGGCGTGGTGGTGGGCACCTGTAATCCCAGCTACTTGGATGGTTGAGGCAAGAGAATTGCTTGAATCCGGGAGGCAGAGGTTGCAATGGGCCAAGATCACACCACTGCACTCTAGCCTGGGCGACAGAGCAAGACCCCATCTCAAAAAAAAAAAAAAAAAAAATGGGGCTAAGGGCTGCAACATCCAAAGTGATGACACACAGTTGATACCTGGCCTAATCATAAACTCAGCAAACCAGAGAACTAGTCCCTGGCAAGGCTTCCAAAGAGGGAACCATTCTCATCACCAGAATGTAACCTCCAAGGACCCTGTTAGTCTTGTTCACTGCCAGTCTTCTAATACTAAAAATAGTGGGCATAAAGAAGCTGCTCTATAAATATTTGTGGAAAAAAAAGAAAAAGAGAAAGAAAGGCTTGCTATTATATTAAAAAGCAATGGGTCTGGTAAGCTTCAACCCACTGTCATGTTAAAGAAAAAACAACAACAAAAAAAGCAATGGGGCTGGGTATAGTGGCTCACATTGTAATCCCAGCACTTTGGGAAGCAGAGGCAGGAGGATCACTTAGGGTCAGGAGTTCAAGACCAGCCTGCACAACATAGCGAAACCCTGTTTCTACAAAAATCAAATTTTTTTAATTAGCCAAGTGTGGGGATACAAGCCTGTAGTCCTAGCTGGTTGGGAGGCTGAGGCAAGAGGATGGCTTGTGTCTAAGAGTTCGAGGTTGCAAGAAGCTATCATCGTGCCACTGCAGTCCCTCCTGGATGACAAAGTGAGAACTTTTTTTTAAAAAAAAAAAAAACAAAACAGTGAGAACCCATTCCCTCCACCCCACCACTAGCAAATTAATAATAATAATAATTTAAATAATTAAATAAAATAAAAAGACAAATCCTATATGATTCTACTTATATGAGGCACTCAGAGTCATCAAAATCATAGAGACAGAAGACTGAATGGTGATTGTCAGGGGCGGGGGTAGGAAGAATAGGGCAATAGGGAGTTCCTGTTTAATGGGTAGAGAAATTTCAGATCTGTAAGATAGGGAGTTTTAGAGATAGCTGACAGTGATGGTCACACAACATTACAAATGTATTTAATACACTAAACTATACACTTTCTTTTTTTTTTGTGAGACGGAGTCTCGCTCTGTCGCCCAGGCTAGAGTGCAATGGCGTGATCTCGGCTCACTGCAACCTCCACCTCGCAGGTTCAAGCAATTCTCTGCCACAGCCTCCCGAGTAGCTGGGATTACAAGCGCCCAACACCACGGCCGGCTAATTTTTGTATTTTTAGTAGAGATAGGGTTTCACCATCTTGGCCAGGCTGATCTTGAACTCCTGACCTCGTGATCCACCCACCTCGGCCTCCCAAAGTGCTGGGATTACAGGCGTGAGCCACCGTGCCTGGCCACTAAACTATACACTTTCAAAAAATCGAGATGATAAATTTTATATGTATTTTACTGCAATAAAAAAAAAATTGGGGGCCAGGTGCAGTGGCTCATGTTGGTAATCCCAGCATTTTGGAAGGCTAAGGCAGGCGGATCACATAAGGCTAGGAGTTCGAGGACAGCCTGGCCAACATGGCAAAACCCTGCCTCTACTAAAAAAAAAATACAAAAATTAGCCAGGTAGGGTGGCACACACCTGTAATCCTAGCTACTTGGGTGGCTGAGGCACAAGAATCGCCTGAACTCAGGAGGCAGAGGTTGCAGTGAGCCAAGATCACACCACTGCACTCCAGCCTGGGCAACAGAGCAAGACCCTGTCTCAAAAAAAAAAGAGGAAAAAAAGCAATGGGAAATTCACAACCGCCAAAAGGTGGAAGCAACTTAAGTGTCTGTTGATGGATGAATGGATCAAAAAACTGTGGCATATACATACAATGGAGTATTATTCAGACATAAAAAGGAAGGAAATTCTGACACATACTAAAACATGATGAACCCTGAAGACATTATGCTAAGTGAATTAAACCAGTAATAAAGGACAAACACTATTATTCTACTCATATGAGATACATAGAATAATGCAGTTCTTGGACACATAGTTGAATGGTGGTTGCCAGGAGCTGGGGTAGGGAATAAATGGGAGTTACTGTTTAAGACGATAGTGCCCTCACTCCTGGCTAAATTTTCTTTTTATTTTCAGCAGAGATGGGATCTTACTATGTTAACTAGACTGGTCTTGAACACCTGCGCTCAAGCGATCCTCCTGCCTCGGCCTCCCAAAGTGCTGGGATTACAGGCACGAGCCACTATCCCTGGCCACGGGTGGATCACGAGGTCAGGAGATCGAGACCATCCTGGCTAACACGGTGAAACCCCTTCTCTACTAAAAATACAAAAACTAGCTGGGCGAGGTGGCGGGCGCCTGTAGTCCCAGCTACTCGGGAGGCTGAGGCAGGAGAATGGCGTAAACCCGGGAGGCGGAGCTTGCAGTGAGCTGAGATCAGGCCACTGCACTCCAGTCCGGGAGACAGAGCGAGACTCCGCCTCAAAAAAAAAAAAAAAAAAAAATCCTGTATTCATTAATTGGAAAATCTAATATTGTTAAGATGTCACTTCCAAAGCAATCTACAGATTTTATCAAAAGTCCAAAAACCTCTTTTTGTAGAACTGGAAGAGCCAGTCCTCAAATTCATATGGAATTGCAAGAGGATACAAATAGCAAAAATAATCTTGAAAAAGATCAACAAAGTCGGAAGACTCACACTTAACAATTTCAAAATTCACTACAAAACTATGGTAATCAGTACAGTGTGATACTCACATAAGGACAGGTATATAGACCAATGGAACAGAATCACAAGTCTAGAAATAAATCCATACATCTCTGGCCAATTAATTTTCAACCAACATGCCAAGACTAATCACTAATCAATGAGAAAAGAAAAGTCTCTTCAACAAATGGTGCTGGGACAACTGAATATCTACGGGCAGAAGAATGAAGCTGGACCCTTACCTCAAACCACATACAAAACTTAATTCAAAATTAAAGACCTAAATTTAAGGGATACAACCATGATAAATCTTCATGACCTTGGATTTGGCAATGGATTCTGAGCTATGACAACAAACTAAGTAACCAAAGAAAAAATAAACTGGACTTCATCAAAATTTAAAACTTTTGTGCATCAAAGGATATTAACAAAAAAGTGAAGTGGCCAAATGTGATAGCTTACACCTGCAATCCCAGCACTTCAGAAGGGCCAAGGTGGGAATTCAGCATCAGCTTGGGCAGATAGCAAGACACTGCCTCTACAAAAAATGTAAAAAAGAAAAATTACCCAAGCATGGTGGTGCACATCTGTAGTCCTAGCTACTTAGGAGTCTGAGGCTGGAGGATCACTTGAGTCCAGGAGTTAAAGGCTGCAGTGAACTATGATCATGCCACTGTACTCCAACCTGGGCAACAGAGCAAAACCCTGTCTCTAAAAAAGAAAAAAAAAAAAAAAGTGGAAAGACAACCTACTGAATAAGAAAAAATATTTGGAAATCATATATTTTGATAAAGGTCTGGAATCCAGACTGTAAAAGAAACTTTTATAATTCAACAACAAAAAGGCAAAAAAAAAAAAAAAAGTTTTTTTAATGGGTAAAGGACATGAATAGGTATTTCTCCAAAGATATACAAATGGCCAACAAATACATGAAAAGATGCTTAACATCATTTATTAATCATTAGGGAAATACAAATCAAAACCATATGATATGCCATACTCATTATAACAGCTATTTATTTTTTAAAAATGAAGAAGGAAATAACAAGTATGAGCAAGAATGTCAAAAAATCTGAACCCTCAAACATTGTTGGTGGGAATGTTAAAATGGTGCAGCCATGTTGGAAAGGTCTGGCAGCTCCTCAGCAAGTTAAACATAGAATTACCATACGACCCAACAATTCCATTCCTGGGTATAAACTGAACTAAAACAGGTACTAAAACAAATACATCTACCCACATGTTCATAGCAGCATTCTTCACAACAGCAAAAGGTAGAAACAACTCAAATGTCCATCAGTGGACAAACTATAGCATATCTATACAATGTAATATTACTCAGCCATAAAAAGCTTTAAAAAATAATGAAGTACTGGCCAGGCGCGGTGCTTATGCCTGTAATCCCAGCACTTTGGGAGGCCGAGGCAGGTGGATCACCTGAGGTCAGGAGTTCAAGATCAACCTGGCCAACATGATGAAACCCCGTCTCTACTAAAAATACAAAAATTAGCTGGGCATGGTGGCAGTCACCTGTAATCCCAGTTACCAGGGAGGCTGAGGCAGGAGAATCGCTTGAACCCAGGAGCTGGAGGTTGCAGTGAGCCGAGATCATACCATTGCACTCCAGTCTGAGCGACAAGAGTGAAACTCCGTCTCAAAAAAAAAAAGTAATGAAGTACTGATACATGCTACAACATGAACATCAAAAACATTATTCTGAGTGAAAGAAGCCAGACGCAAAAGGCCACACACTATATGATTTCATTTATGTAAAATATTGAGAATAGGTAAATCCACAGAGACAAAAAGCAGATTGGTTGTCGCCAGGGGCTAGGAGGGAATAGGAATGGGAATGACTGTTTAATGGATACAGAACTTCCTTTTAGGGTGATGAATGTTTTGGAACTAGACAGAGATGGCTGTTGCACAACACTGGGAGTGTATTAAATGCCACTAAATTGTTCACTTTAAAGTGGTTAATTTCAACAACGATATATACATTTCACCTCAATCAATCAATCAATAATGTGAATCCTCCATTCACACAAACTTCCCAAAAACTGTTTTGTTATCTTTTCTTCTTCCCATTGCCCAAACTGTAACCATAACAGATGGCAAAGCATTTCTTGATTCTCAACAAGAAAAAAAACAACAGCACTGAGGAGTTGTCACTAATGAGAACAATGTAAACAAAATCCTTAGTACCACAACTGCAGCATTAAATATATCCAAGCAGTTATATCCACAGAATTAGTCTCATTTAAGGAAAGGCCAATGAAGGTTTTTTTCTTCTTGTTGTTTTCTGAGACAGGGTCTCACTGTCTCCCAGGCTGGAGTGCAGTGGCATGAACGTGGCTAACTGCAGCCTCGACCCTCCAGACTCAAGCAATCCTCCCATCTCAGCCTCCCGAGGAGCTGAGACTATAGACATGTGCCACCATGACCATGCCCAACTTTGTTTTTTTTTTTAAAGAGATGGGGTCTCACTATGTTGCCCAAGTGGTCTTGAACTTATGGCTTCAAGCATTCCTCCTACCTCAGCCTCCCAAAGTGCTGGGATTATAGGCATGAGCAACCATGCCCGGTCTCCAATGAAGGTACTTTTGCTAAGGTGTGTGAAGATACCTGTTGCTGGGATCAGGAGACATGAAGAAACTAAGAAAGAAAAATACTGGGAAAAGTTTTCAATAGCTTTGTAAGCCTTCAGAATTTAAAGTACATTAAGAAATAAAAACTTAAATGCAGTGGGTACAAATATGGCAGATCTGAAAGCTAAACCTGACTAAGGCTATCAACCTGCCATGTGCTAAAAACAAATGTACTCACTCAGAGAAAAACTGAAAGAAGTACTACATACCTATTAAAACAGCTAAATTTAAAGAGTGATAATATTAAATGCTAACAAGGATGCAAAGAAACTGGACTTCTCATCTATTTCTGGTAGGAAGGTAAAATGGTACAGACACTCGGGAAAATAATTTGGCAGTTTCTTACAAAACTAAAACATGCAGCCAGGCATCACTGCTCATGCTTGTAATCCCAGTACTTTGGGAGGCCAAGGCGGGCAGACAGCCTGAGACCAGGAGTTCGAGACCAGCCTGGCCAACATGGTGAAACTGTCCCGACTAAAAATACAAAAATTAGCCAGGTGTGGTGGTGTACACCTGTAGTCCCAGCTACTCAGGAGGCTGAGGCTGGGAGAATTGTTTGAACCTGGGAGGCAGAGGTTGCAGTGAGCCAGGATTGTGCCACTACACTCCAGCCTGGGCGACAGAGCAAGACTCTGTCTCAAAAAAAAAAAAAAAAAGACTGGGCACGGTGGCTCATGCCTGTAATCCCAGCACTTTGGGAGGTCGAGGCGGGCAGATCACCTGAGGTTGGGAGTTCAAGATCAGCCTGACCAACATGGAGAAATCCCATTTCTACTAAAAATGCAAAAAATTAGCCAGGCGTGGTGGCACGTGCCTGTAATCCCAGCTAATCGGGAGGCTGAGGCAGGAGAATCGCTTGAACTCGGGAGGCGGAGGTTGCAGTGAGCCGAGATCGCGTGCCACTGCACTCCAGCTTGGGCAACAAAAGCGAAACTCCATCTCAAAAAACAAAAAAAAAGTTATCCTTTTCTCCTAGGCTTCCAGGAAATTCAGGGGTAAATTTGCAGCTCACCTACAGCAACTGGGGAGACATATATACATACATACATATATATATATATGTTATTCTATTTTCAATAGTACTCAGCGTTTTTCTTCTTTTAGGTAATCCCTTGTGGAATAAATAAAGACCACTCAAACGTGGTAAATGGTACTCTGTCCCTAATAAATATGTTAAAATTATTCCATAGAGAACTAGAAAGGGCATAGCCATTCACTCTTTTTTTAAGCATTTGATCATACAAGCAGAGCTATTCACTTTTTTTGTTGTTTGTTTTTTAATTCACAAACCAAGATCTTTATGAGACCTCCCTTCATTTACTGAAATAACTTTTACTTTTTTTTTTTTTTTTTTTTTGAGACAGAGTCTCGCTCTGTCGCCCAGGCTGGAGTGCAGTGGCCGGATCTCAGCTCACTGCAAGCTCCGCCTCCCGGGTTCACGCCATTCTCCTGCCTCAGCCTCCTGAGTAGCTGGGACTACAGGCGCCCGCCACCGCGCTCGGCTAATTTTTTGTATTTTTAGTAGAGACGGGGTTTCACTGTGGTCTCGATCTCCTGACCTTGTGATCCGCCCGCCTCGGCCTCCCAAAGTGCTGGGATTACAGGTGTGAGCCACTGCACCCGGCCAACTTTT
Organism: Trachypithecus francoisi; assembly: GCF_009764315.1. Taxonomy (NCBI): domain Eukaryota; kingdom Metazoa; phylum Chordata; class Mammalia; order Primates; family Cercopithecidae; genus Trachypithecus; species Trachypithecus francoisi. The sequence continues at coordinate 64,371,861 of NW_022681473.1, forward strand.
ACTTTTATATCTGTATGAACTAAGGGGTAAAAGTGACACTTTAGTCACTTTGGACAATAAAAATACATTTTTAGATAATTTTAGTACCCTCTTATCCCATATGATTCTTGATCTTGAAGTTCAATGCTGCAATCTTAGGACTGTGGTTTAAAACATTACAGAAGAATTTTTTTTTTTTTTTTAAAGACTGAGTCTCACTCTGTTGCTCAGGCTGGAGTGCAACGGTGCGATCTCAGCTCACTGCAACCGCCACCTCCCAGATTCAAGCGATTCTCCTGCCTCAGCCTCCTGAGTAGCTGGGATTACAGGCACATGCCACCACGCCCGGCGAATTTTTGTATTTTTAGTAGAGATAGGGTTTCACCATGCTGGTCAGGCTGGTCTCAAACTCCTGACCTCATGATCTGCCTGCTCCGGCCTTCCAAAGTGCTGGAATTACAGGCGTGAGCCACCGTGCCTGGCCTACAGGGGAATACTTACAGCTGTATGACCTCTCTTCATCTCTCTGACCCTCATCATAAGTGGGGATGGTAACACTTATGCTGAAAGGTTCTTTTGGGGATTATATAACATATGCAAATCATCTACCAGGTTCCTTGTAAACAGTATCATTTGCCTCAGACCTTGGTCTACAATCTGGATGTCTTGCTTCAAAGAGAAAGTGTTTTCCATCACAGAATGCAGCATATAATGCTAGTTAGACTTTTTCATTTGATTTCTTGCTTAATCTAGAGTCTAACACTCAATAAAGAATAGAAAGTTGGCCTGGCATGATGGCTCACGTGTGTAATCCCAGCACTTTGGGAGGCAAAGGCGGGCAGATCACCTGAGGTGAGGAGATCAAGACCAACCTAGCCAACATGGTGAAACCCTGTCTCTACTAAAAATACAAAAATTAGCCGGGCATGATGGTGGGCGCCTGTAATCCCAGCTACTTGGGATGCTGAGGCAGGAGGATTGCTTGAACCCAGGAGGTGGAGTCTGCAGTGAGCCGAGATCGCACCACTGCATTTCAGCCTGGGCAACAGAGCAAGACTCTGTCTCAAAAAAACAAAGAATAGGCCGGGTGCGGTGGCTCACGCCTGTAATCCCAGCATTCTGGGAGGCCGAGGCGGGCGGATCATGAGGTCAGGAGATCGAGACCATCCTGGCTAACACAGTGAAACCCCGTCTCTACGAAAAAATACAAAAAATTAGCCAGGCGTAGTGGCGGGCGCCTGTGGTCCCAGCTACTTGGGAGGCTGAGGCAGGAGAATGGCGTGAACCCGGGAGGCGGAGCTTGCAGTGAGCCAAGATCGTGCCACTGCACTCCAGCACTCCAGCCTGGGCGACAGAGCAAGACTCCGTTTCAAAAAAAAAGGAATAAAAGGTTATTTTACTAACACGGTAGTTCTGCCTGAACCTGAGCAAAACATTCCCTGAGTACCAGCTGATCATATTTAGTAGGCATCAATTCACACAGGCTCCAGGGAGGGGACATTCACTATAATATTCAAAGGGACATCACCATAATATACAGTATCCTTGTGACCAGTATTTCTAATGCTACTACTCTCTGTATCTTTTATTATTATTTAATAGTGATGCAATGGATTAGTGAAGTCAATTAAACTATGCCAAGAAAAGACTTGAAAAATAGCTTTTCAAGCAATTCCAAACCAGGCCAGGATTTCATCCCCATCAGGTATTTACTTGATGTTCACCTCTATCATTCACCTAAGGCAGACACCTCAAACATTCCTGGTATATGCTTTGGAAGGCTCCATCACATTTATTTTCCATCATAATTCAACCAACAATTTCAGCTCTCCCATTTGTTAGCTATGCAACTATTCTCTGAGGACAATACTGCTTATCTAATAGCTATCTAATACTGCTATTTGCTGAGGTTTCTTTTTTTTTTTTTTTGAGACGGAGTCTTGCTCTTTCGCCCGGGCTGGAGTGCAGTGGCCGGATCTCAGCTCACTGCAAGCTCCGCCTCCCGGGTTTTACGCCATTCTCCTGCCTCAGCCTCCGGAGTAGCTGGGACTACAGGCGCCCGCCACCTCGCCCGGCTAGTTTTTTGTATTTTTAGTAGAGACGGGGTTTCACCGTGTTAGCCAGGATGGTCTCGATCTCCTGACCTCGTGATCCGCCCGTCTCGGCCTCCCAAAGTGCTGGGATTACAGGCTTGAGCCACCGCGCCCGGCCTATTTGCTGAGGTTTAGAGATAATTTATGTAGAATGCCTACACACTATCTGGCCCAATAAACGTATGCAATAAACTGTAGCTGCTATTGTCATCACTAATAAATACTCACGAGTGCCCACTACTTTCCCAACATTGTGCTGAGCAGTAGGAGGAAAACGATAAGTATGTAAGATGTCATCCACTCTAAGGGGGTACACAATCAAGTTGAAACAAAAAAAATCATTATACAATAGTTATGTGTAATTATATAATTAAATGGTCAATTGTTTGGTATAGACTAAGTGCAGAAGGAGAGACCCGAAAGCTTTTCCTTCTATTAACTCACAACAACCCTTAGAGCCAGGCAGGCAGAAATTCCCATTTTACAGAAAGAAACTGAGACTAAGAAAGACAAAGTCATAGAGTTCAATCATTTACCCAATTAACAAATTCTAGGCTATGAACTATGCTTAAGTGCAAAAGAGAAAGAGATTAGTTAAGACTCTTGGTTGTAAATGACAGAAAACAAACTGGTTTAAGCAAAAAGCCTAATTACTGACCTAATTAACTGAAGCCCAAGATTAAGGTAGACTATGGGGGAGGCTCATTTCAGAGCTCAAAGTCACTGCCTCCACCTGTTTAGCTTCACTTCCTCAATGCTGGTTCTATCATACGCCAGACTCTGTCCTCCTAAGGTGGCAAAATGGCTATAGCAGCTCCAGCCACACACCTCTCTAGTATAGCAGGACTTGGAGAAGGTCTTCTATAGAGGCTTACAAAAGTCCTGAACATTCAGTTTAGATCAGCTTAAAACATATTTACCCCTAAACCAATCACTATGGCCAGAGTAATGTGATGCCTTGGTTACCTTGAGCCTGGTTCACATAACACTAGAGCTAAGAAATTCCTACCCAAACTATATGAAGCAAAGCAGGGGGGAAGGTGTGGTTCCTAAAACGAACATCTGAGGCCATTGCTGAGATAAGAAGGAAACTACAGAAGCAAACTACAAATGTCCACGACAAGGAACCCTGTGACTGTGCTCTCACAGAATATACAGTTTGGGGCAGTGATTCTCAAGTACAGATGGGCTGGTAGTAAAAAGAAGGTTAGAGGTGGCCAGGCACAGTGGCTCACGCCTGTAATCCCAGCACTTTGGGAGGCCGAAGCAGGCAGATCACAAGGTCAAGAGATCAAGACCATCCTGGCTAACACGGTGAAACCCCATCTCTACTAAAAATAAAAATAAAAAAAAAAAATTAGCTGGGCATGGTGTTGGGCACCTGTAGTCCCAGCTACTCGGGAGGCTGAGGCAGGAGAATGGCATCAACCCAGGAGGCAGAGCTTGCAGTGAGCCAAGACTGCGCCACTGCACTTCAACCTGGGCAACACAGTGAGACTCCGCCTCAAAAAAAAAAAAAAAGAAGGCTAGAGGTATAGTTCTAGTCTGAAAGAAATATAATTGCAGAACAATGTGGTAAGTGCCATACAGACAATACTTAAAACAATGTGTCACAGTGTCCAGAAAAAAAAAAAAGGAAGGCCACCCTAAGACTTTAGGGAAGTCTTCCAAGAGGTGATACTGACCAAACTTAGTCCTGAAGAAAACAGGTCAGTTAGCAAATCACCTAACTGCAACTACAGCATCAAAGTTTCCTGATTCCCTATCAAGGGCTCTTTCCACTACTAGGGTGGAGAGGAAAATGGGCACTGAGGCCTCAAAAGAATTGACTGCCACAGAAGCTCATTTAAACCAGCTGTCATAACTGCTCAGCACTTAAGTACGCTGTAAAGGACTTGTCCACAATGCAGCAGGACCACAAAGACCCTGCCAACCTTACCGGAGGATGTTTCAGCTAGATAACAGTCATGATCTAAGCATGGAATGGGATGTTCTGTCATTTCCCAGCACTTTGGCTTCTTCACCTCCTACCAGGCTGCTCTTTCCACTATATGTGTAAGGGCTGACAGTTCAAACAGAAAAGTACCAAACACAGTAAGCTAAATTGAGACCACACTGGAAGTTAAAGGAAAAACCCACTATACTGATACTTCCACACATGCAGTTTATGCTCATTGAGACAGAAGGTAAATAAAGGGTTTGCATTAGTAGGTAGGGTTTGCATCTATCTCTACCACTTACTAATTGTGTGACCCTCAGCAAGTCACTTTTCTGACCCTCAATTTCCTCATCTGTAAAATAGGAAGCATTATAATACCTTTCTTGGAGCTACTATAGGAATTAAAACAAGATGAAAGGAAAACACTTCGTCAAATTGTAAAGCATCAAGTAAATATTAGTTATGTTCCCTAACTCTTCAAGGAGAGACATTTCAAAGTACTATATGACTTCTAACTTTATAAAGAGCAGAATTCTCAACACTCCATTCCATTTGGACTTGAAGCAATCAAAACTCTTTCCAGGGAAGGCTTTTAAAAACAATACCACATTAAACATTGGTGATTTGTTTTAAAAGCTGCGATTAAGAGGATTCCACTGTTTTACCAGGCTCTTGTGGCATCCAATTAAGTAATAACATGAGACAGGAGCTCTTAATTATGGAGGAAAACTTCCACAAGCCAGTGACAGGTGTGCAGGGCTCAAGCTGAGATCAAAATAGTTGACTACAGCATTAATTTCCCCCTTTCCTTTTTCCCAAATACACTTAAGTTTGCATGCAATTAGTTGAAAAGCAAACCAGATTGAATGACTGCCATATTTCAAGCTTTATTACCTTTTATCATGTTAACATCTACCAATTGAGTTTTAAGGGATTAACACCAAAACAGATGGTTTAAACGCACAATAAGTGAGCTTCAATGATGAGAAATTATAATAGCCAAGCTGAGTTTACACTTACACTGAGATGTTAGCATTTTTCCCTAAATTATGTCTATTGTAAATTAAAGTTATTCCTTTTCTATTTTCATGTATATACTTTGTAAATAACATTAAAAATAAAACCCTCTTCAAGGGGATGCATTTTTTTCTAATTTGCCTGCCTTCTCTCCAAATGTAAAGCAAACCTCCTTTATCCCTTGATGTAATCAATAAAAATTAAAGCCAAACATCCAGCATTTATTTATTTTGCAAGTTACAGACAACAGTTTTAGCAGCACCTACCAAAAAAGCACACCCCCAACATCCAAATGGAAAGATAATTAAGCATCCATTTGTTGAAAAAGCCCTTTTTAGGGCTACACTTGATTGCCAATGAAAAGAGCTCCTGGAAAGTGAGACCTCCAAATTTGGTGTTGGGAAGCAACTCAGGAAATATGTACACACTTAACACAGGATGAGCCATCATGATAAGAAAAACACAAGATTTGGATTCAAGTCCCAGCCGTCATATGCTCTACTCACTCAAGCAGTTATGGAGTAGCTGTTTTCTATCAGGTACAATATTGAGTGCTAATGATAAAAAGCAAGACATATTACAAATTATTACTATAAAATGTTACAGGTCCTATAACAGGCATCAACACAGGAGAAGAATGAGGAGAAAACAGTCAATTCTACCTGGAAAAGAGAACAACAACTTTATAGTAGAAGCAATGTAGGTGGTAGATTTTTAAAAATAAAATAAGGCCATGTTTGCCAAGTTGAGAAGGGAAGAGGACCATTTGAGTAGAAGAAGCAACACGAGTACAGATTTGGTAGTTTACCAGTATATAGTAAGTCCCAACGATTGCAAGTGGTTTGGCAGGGTTGGGCTGCGAAGATGGATTCACTGGAGGTGACCCTGGCAGCAGATGGAAGAATGGAGGCTGCTGTCCACACAAGAGCTGCTGAGAGTCTGAGCTAAGGCAACAGCCATGGGGATGGAGAGAAAGGCACAGATTTGAGAAATGTTAAGGTGATAGTATCTACACAGCTTAGTGACTGAAGGAATATGAGAAGATAAGGAAATCCCAAATTTCCAGCTTGAGTGACTGAGAAAATGGTGATGTCATTCACTGAGATAAGAAACACAAAGAGAGGGTGTGGGGGGAAAGGATAATGAGTTCAGTTTTGAGCTACACTTGTGACTTTAAACCAGTCACCTGATACCTCAAAATCAGTTCCCCAGTTAGCAAAATGGTTATAATACCACTTACCTCAAAGAAATTCTCAATGTGGTGATAATTAATATAATGAATGAGGAAAAGGTTTTATTATTTTTACCCTCCAGCTATGACTCTATGGAAGAGACTGCTAATAGTATCCATTTTCCCTTGCTTCCTTTCAATACAGACACTCCCCTACGGTAACCCTCTGCCAAAATAACTGAGCACACGCAACCGAGTTGGAAACTACATTTCCTAATGTTATTTATAACTAGGTATGTCTTGTTTCTAAAGATAATGAATGAGATGCTGGGAGAATTAACATATACAACTTCAGCTCACTTTTTTTTTTAAGGCAACTATGTGTCCTCCACTCTCTCTTCTCCCTTCTCATGAACTTATTTCAAGATAGATGTGTTAATAAGCTACCACTGAGAATGCAGATGAGGGCATCACCCCCAGACAACGAGATAGAAGGTGCCTGAATCTCTAGATGATTTCATGGAGCAGAACCTCTGCCCACTGTGGTCATAAGAGACTTACCCCTGAACTGTTTCATAAGAGATAAATGTCTATCTTGTTTGAGCCACTGAATGTTTGGGTCTCTTTCAGCAGCTACCCTGTACTCTAACTACTCACCTTTCAAGTTTGTAAAATCTGTAAGAAAACTGAGCAAGACAAATTTCAGGGCTCTAGAAATCTACTAGACATTGGCAGTACCTTTGAGATGGGAGAGAGGAACATTCATGAGAACATACACACATGCACAACTCACAGACATAAAATGAGAATAAGAGTTGGACTGATGTGTGCCAAGCAACAAAGCAGACTATAGCCAAGTAATCAAGGCTGAACTAATCAAACAAAGCAGATGGTAGCCAACTAATCACGGCTGAAAATTCCAATTTTTTATCTCATGTGGCTTCCACATTAAAACAACTAATTCTTAAAAGATCCAGTAATATATAAATTACTACCTGACACTCAAATCTACAATCTGGAACAATGGAATCAATTATGACATTCTTAGGTGAGGGGTAATTTACCTAAATATAACAATCTCAGACTAAAAGAAGAAGAGAAGCTCAGGAATTCTTAAACATTTTGCACTACAATCATACACAAAAATAATGCAGGGCAGGGCACATGGAAAACCAAGTAGCTATGCTATGACATGACTGTATTTGAATGTGATATAACCTATAAGCTAAATGAAGTATAATGGCTTCTTCTCAATGGTCAGGAAGAAGGCTATTGAGAACTAGACCCTTGACTGGGAGGTGATGGCTCATGTTTGTAATCCCAGCACCTTGGGAGGCCGAGGCAGGCGGATCGTGAGGTAAGAAGATTGAGTCCAGCCTGGCAACACAGTGAAACCCCGTCTCTACTAAAAATACAAAAATTACCTGGGCTTCATGGCGGGTGCCTATAATTCCAACTACTCAGGAGGCTGAGGGATGAGAATCGCTTGAACCCAGGAGGCAGAGGTTGCAGTGAGCAAAATCCAGCCACTGCATGAGCGAAACCCCGTCTCAAAAAAAAAAAAAAAAAAACGCTGAAAAACTAATTTGCCACTGTCATATCTTATTTATATAAAATACAAAAGAAATCTGACAAGGCAATCAAAAAGAATCCAATACAATTAAGTTCACCTAGACATCAGAAAAATTGTTTCTTCAGTGTTACAAAATGCTTAAGTGTAATCCCTCTCTTATACGAAGGCCCTGTTATAGACAGTTACCATATGCTGGCTCAACTATATTTAATGCCACTATATTAGGACTGTTGTAATTCTCAAACATAATCAACTAGTGACTAAGAAGGAAGCAATCAGGAGAAATCATAGGATATAAAAATAAACTAGCAATTTTAGTATCATCACTCTTTAATACTAGACACAGCATCAACTTTTTAAATCATGCATTCCCTCAGCAATCATTATGGAAAACACACTGTTGCCAGCTACTAAAACAGAGATAATACACACAGGAACACAGACACACAGCTGTCTTATCCACCTTCAAGCAGCTCTCACAGACTTATCTATCACGGTATTTTGCTCCTTGGATTTGAGAAAGAAAGATGCACAGAAAGATTTTTAGGGTTATCTCTTATCTTCAGTTAGTCTCAACGAAAGTATCTATTTTCCATACGAAAAAGACTATTGTGTATTCCTAAGAAAATAGATGTTGGCCGGGCACGGTGGCTCATGCCTGTAATCCCAGCATTTTGGGAAGCTGAGGCAGGCAGATCATGAGGTCAGGAGTTCGAGACCAACCTGGCCAATAAGGTGAAACTCCATCTCTACTAAAAATACAAAAATTAGCTGGGTGTGGTGGTGCACACCTGTAGTCCCAGCTACTCAGGAGGCTGAGGCAGAAGAATTGCTTGAACCCGGGGAGGAGCGGAGGTTGCAGTGAGCCAAGATCTCACCACTGCATTCCAGCCTGGGCAGTAGAGCAAGACTCCGCCTCAAAAAAAAAAAAAAGAAAGAAAGAAAGAAAGAAAGAAGATAGATGTGAAGCTCTAACCAACAGCTAAAAGTATTATAGAAGGGGAAAAAATGTGAGATTTGGAGTCAGGAGACCTGGGATATGGGGTCCAGATTCTGTTACTCAACAAATGAATGATCTTGTGTAATTAATTCATCTTACTTTTCCTAACCTATAGAATGGATATGAAAAGCATAATTAACTGCTTCACAGAGTTTCAAGGGTCAAATAAGAGAGATAATATCTTTCATATATACCTACATATTCATACAAGCTGTTTCTGAGAAAATATAAGGGTTAAGTATATAGCTCTGAAATCAGATTGCTTGGGTTCTAATCACAGCTGCATCCCTTCACTAGCTGTGAGACTAAGCAAGTTACTTCCTTTCTCTGAGACTCAGTTCTCTCCTCTATAAAATGGGGATAATGAGGATTAAAACAAATATTGCACTTGGCACATGCCTGCATATAACATAGTGTTAGATAGTATCATTATTCTTAGCTCTGTCCTAAATAAAGTGAGTACAAAGATGAAAAAAAACCTGGTCCACAAAAAGAGCTACCAGTTTAGTACAAGAAACATATCAGTAAAAAGAAAAATTGTAGACTGGACACGGTGACTCACACCTGTAATCCCAAAAATATGGGAGGCTGAGGCTAATGGATCACTTGAGCTCAGGAGTTTGAGACAAGCCTAGGCAACAGGGTGAAACCCCACCCCTACAAAACATTAGCTGGGCATGGTGGCATGCACCTATGCTCCCAGCTACTCAGGATTGTGAAGAGCACTTGAACCTGGGAAGCTGAGGCTGCAATGAGTCATGATCACATCATTGTACTCCAGCCTGGGTGACAGAGTGAGATCCTGTCTCGAAAAGAGAAGAGAAGAGAAGAGAAGATTAAGTACCATAAAAATACTTTACAAAGAATTATGCAAATATCAGTTGACATTATTATATATAAAGTTAATATGATAAAGTAACTCAGGCTAATTCTGACTGGGGTCTATGGAAACCCATCTCCTTATTTAGTCACTGTATCATGTTCATACTAGCAGACCAAGAAAAGAGAAGAGAGATGCCTAAGTTTGCTCTTATAGTCAAATAAAACACAGACTTTGAAACTGTCCTGGACAACAACTATTCTACTCCAATACTTAATATAGAAGGCAATGATCCAGACAACATAATGCAGTTACTTGCAGTAAAGAAAAACTGACATCCCCCTGGAAAAAAATGAATAATATCAGTGTAGTACCAAAACTCAGAGCCAGAAGCCTCTCCTCATACAGAAAAATCCTTAACTAATACACTGCAGCATTCAGATACATCAATAATTAAATACATTGAAAATTTAGGTTGATGTTCCACTTAGGAAAAATATCATCCGCATTACTGAAATGCTGTAAACAGAATCAATTTTCAGGTAAGAGATAAACTAAATAAGCCTCCATAAAATTAAGCATTCTAGCCTGTGGAAGCAGATCTCCCACTTGCCAGCCACCATCTGCACCTCTTTAAATGAAGATACATCAATGTGCTCACCTAAGAGACACCACTGGATTCATACTCAATAATCACAAGATGCACTTGGAACTTCCCCTAAAAACGGACACACTTAACTGTTAGAAGGTAGAAAGAGGAATGAAAAAAAATCTATTTTAACTTCTGTACATACTCCTAGAAGGCTTAAAACCAGGATTTCAACTTGAGTGTCATCATGAGGGAAGCTATAGTTGTTACCTCTATCCCTATTCCTCAATCAGTTCTCCACACACTACCCTGTGTCCTAAGTTTTCCTAATCAAGGAGCCTCCCACTTCTTTGTTCTAGGGATCAAGACTAGACCAAGATCCAAACCTCAAGTCTAAGATCTTCTCTAAGTCCTCTGGGCCTGCCTCACAGTAGCACCTCACACCATTTTCACTTCCACTATGCAGTTACATTCACTCAATACTTTTACCTACCAAGAACGTCATTCTGGCCTCTTTTCTTCTGCTGTCCCCAAGGACTACCATAATAAAACTCATCAAAATGTCTTTATATAGTTCAAGTGAAATTCTGAATTTCCCTCTTAAAATGGCAGTGAATTCTGGCAGGTCACAGTGGCTTACACCCGTAATCCCAGCACTTTGGGAGGCCAAGACAGGAGGATTGCTAGAGGACAGGAGTTCAAAACCAGTCTGGGCAACAGAGACCCTGTCTCTACAAAAAATTCAAGAATTAGTCAGGCATGGTGGTACATGCCTATAATCCCAGCTACTCAGGATACTGAGGTGAGAGGATCACTTATGTCCAGGAGTTCTAGGCTACAGGAAGCTATGAGCGGGACTCTGCACTTCAGCCTGGGTGACAGAGCAAGATTCGTCTCAAAACACCAAGGGTCAGGGGCAGGGGGCAGGGCATGGTGTTGCACACCTGTGGTCCCAGCTACTCAGGAGGTGAGGCAGGAGGATCACTAAGCCCAGGAGGTGGAGGCTACAGTGAGCCATGAGCCCACCATTGCATTCCAGGCTAGGTGACAGAGCAAGACCCTGTCTCAAAAAAAAAAAAGGTAGTTAATTCTCTAAGCCCCACTTACTACTAATTATGAATGTCACATAATAGTTACTATCTCGCCTGGCATTTTTCCAATTTAAAAGGCATTTTCACATTCATTATCTCATTTGATCTTCACAACAATGGGAAGGTCGGCTATTATTATCTCTATCCCAAGTTTCAAACAGAGAAAGTCAGTTGTCCCATGAAACATAGCTAGTAAACAGCAATGCTGGAGCTCCCACCAAGTTTGTATGATCACAAATCCAATGCCCTTTCCACATATGCACTCACTCTCTTGACCAAGAGAGTGTAAAAAAATACATCATCTGTCTAACCGTCCCTTAAACAAATTACCCAGATGGAACAGCAAGTTCCTAGAGAAAAATAAGTTCTATTAGTTTAACAGTATCACATGAAAATATAACATAATGTTACTTGAAGTTGGCCATCTTTTTTTCTGAGATGGAGTTTTGCTCTTGTTGCCCAAGCTGGAGTGCGATGGCACGATCTTGGCTCACTGCAACCTCTGCCTTCTGGGTTCAAGCGATTCTCCTGCCTCAGCCTCCCAAGCAGCTGGGACTACAGGCGTGTGCCACTACGCCTGGCTAATTTTTTTTTTTTTTTTGTACTTTCAGTAGAGACAAGGTTTCACCATTTTGGCCAGGCTAGTCTTGAACTCCTGACCTTCGGTGACCTGCTCATCTCAGCCTCCCAAAGTGCTGGTATTACAGGTGTGAGCCACCGTGCCCGGCCGATGTTGGCCATCTTTTAATAAATCTTGAGGCCAATGATGAAAGCACCAAATTATCCCCTGATGCTCTACTAGTAGTAGCATTAGTCAAAAAAGGAAACCAACATGTTACTGAGCCCCTACCATGTTACAGGCATATACTAGACCCCACCATATACATTAACCTTAACATCCCTGTAAAGTGTGTATCATATCCCTATTTTGCAGATGAGCAACATAAGGTTCATACAAGAGTAAGGCTTATCCAATGATGGTCAAGAGGTTTATCCAAGATAACCCAATAAATGGCAGTGCCAAGATCTTGAAACCCAAGTCTGAGGCTATTTCCAGTCACTATGCCATGCTTGGGAGCCTTTTAAAGAATTCTTAAAACAGGATTATGCCTAGAAGTCCTTTAAGTTTGGTAAGATAATCAAAATACTCCATGTATGTTACTGCTGTAAAACAAGATTAAATGACAGGAAGAATAATCAGATACATACATCTGATGATAGGTACTAATTCATGTATAATATATTTTTGAGCCAAATGGTGTCATATCTAACAGTTTAATAGAAACTTGAATGTATCTTCAGAATGTCTTACCCTGTAATTGAAAACCTAGTATAAGCTTTGAATCTGGTAAACTGTCTTCCACTAATTAGCTGAGTCCCTTAATTTAGTTACTAAACTTGTCTTAACTTTTTACATGGGTAAAATGGGAACAATACCTACCTATGAGAACAATATCCGAGTTCTCATTAAGATTTAGAAATGGCCGGGTGTGGTGGCTCAAGCCTGTAAACCTAGCACTTTGGGAGGCTGAGGCAAGTGGATCACTTGAGGTCAGGAGTTTGAGACCAGCCTGGTCATTGTGGTGAAACCCCGTCTCCACTAAAATATAAAAATTAGCTGGGCGTGGTGGCAGGAACCTATAATCCCAGCTACTTGGGAGGCTGAGGTAGGAGAATCGCTTGAACCTGGGAGGCGAAGGTTGCAGTGAACTGAAATCGTGCCACTGCACTCCAGCCTAATCAACAAGAGTCAAGCTGTGTCCCCAAAAAAAATTTAGACATAATGTAAGTAAAACACCTATGACAACGTCTAGCATGTGTAGCTATTATCAGCCTCTGCCCTCTGTGGATATTCCCTGCTAAAACATGCACATAAAAATTTAAAATTCAAACATAGGATATTCCAAATATAAAGGGTTGTTTGGTATCATAGAAAATAAATATTCAGGTGAATTAAATTTTCAATTTTCATCAAATATTTTGGTATTAGATAATTCTTTTAATCCCAGATAATCAAAACAAACCTGGATATTGCCTTGAATCCCTAAGCAGAGTTTCTTCCCCATTCAGAAGATCTTCCAGTTACCTAGTAACCACCTGCCAGCCCCAAACTAAAAAAAAACTGTCTCTGCTCTGGGCTAATTACCCAACCAATACGAACAATCTAAATCGAAGTGTAGAATAAAGGGAATTGTCAGCCAGAATGTTAGTGAAATTATCCACAACAGGAGACCTGAGAATCCAAATACCACCGGGCAGTTATTTCCATGAGAATAAAATCACAATTTATGAACCCTGCAAATTATACCATTATTAAAACAAACATCCCATTGAGGCTACAGCCATCAGATAAATGGTTTTACTGTCCCCATTGTTTCATCTACTGCTGCAAAGAGGTGAAAACTGAATGAGCAGTTACCAGAAGCAGTAATTTCTAGGAAATTACAATGCAGACCTCCATCTTAAAGCTCCCTTTGTGCTGGAGTGTACAGGATTTGGAAGGGAAGAGGGAAATGGGGAATCAGCTGTTTCCTACATGCCCCCCAACTCAAAGATCCTAACAACTTTACAAGCAGAACTCACCAGTTTTCTCCACATTTTCCTATTTCTTTTCTTGCCCAGTAGTTCGATCCTGGGCTCACCCAGTTCAGAGGGAAGAATCTGAACTCAGCAAATCTACTTTATTCACTAGGGAACTTTTAGACAATCCTCCAACCCAAATAAACACAAAGAGACAAGAAAATGGCCCCTGGTTTCCCTGGCTCTCACAATACAAAGTATCTCCAGCTAGACAGAGCTATGAGAATTGATGAGAAAGTACAAAAGCAAAGCACAGGTTCCTCCCATTATTTAAAAAAAAAAAAAAAAAATTCCTTTGCAATAACTGCTAGCAACACAAAACTCAAACGACATTTACAGACTAGAATGGGAAACCTGAGACACTACCTAAGAGCTAACCTGTGCTGAACTGCATCACGGAATAGAGAAGGCAAAAGTAATCCCTTCAGGAATAGTTCAACGAATCTACAAATCTACCAATTTTGGAAATGGAAAGAATGAAGCTAGCATCACTGGGCATCTGCTATATGCAAACTATTGTACACATATTATTTCTAATCCTCCCAACAACCCTCTGAGGTAGAACAGATATGCCTTATTAACAGGTGAGAATTTAAGGCTCAGAGAAATTAAATAACTTGTCCATGGTCACACAGCTACTTAACTAAGATCTGAATTAAAGTTTCTCTGACTTTAAAATGGAAGCACTTTTAACCTTGGGTTTTTGCCATTTTTTTCTATTAGTAGAGCCTAATTTAAAATACTTATATTAAAAACATGTAAGATATCAGATTTAAATGCTACCTGATCCTTTTACAAAGTTCTAACACTGTGAGGCAGTCATGGGAGGATGCAAATGAACTATAACCTCATCATACAATTCACTTTCAGAATTCTCCTTTGATCCCCTCAACAAACTTCTGAGGTATGACTCCACCACCACCACTTTACCCTGAGAAAACTGAGGCTCAGAAAGATTTTATGATTTGCCCAAGGCAGAATAGGAACTAAAACCCAGAACTCTGACTACAAACTTACTGCTTATACAGCTTGATCACAATGTCAGACTTAAACATAGGCATGAAGAACTCAAAAATCTGCTGTGGAGATCTTTGCTTATTTTTGAAGAACATCTGTTCACAATTAATAGCAAGTGGAACACTGGGCATGAGGGAGGGAAGGTAGGAGCAACAGAAAGTCCCTTAGGGTCTTAAGCTGCCTAAATGTAAATTTTCCTGTTTCAAAAACACTGGAAGCCCATTCAGTGGAAGAGAACAGGAGCTCTAAGTGACAGAAATGCATTTCGGCACTCTGAACTCCTAAATGTACTCTAGACCACCAAGTGAAAGCTTGCTGGTAATACTGGCTTCCAGGGATTGAGGGCCTACTATGCATCAGACATTATGCTAGGCTTTTTACATACATTGCTCCTAATCTTCTCTGATAGTCCTTTGGGAAGATGGTAGAATCCCTGTTTCACAGATGATCAAACTACAGCTGAGAGGTGAACTGACTGAATCCTGATTGATCTGACCATTGTTCAATCTATAGTGATAGAAAAGCCGATAGGTGGTTGCTTAAATGGGGGGATATAAGGAGAACAAGGAGGGAAAGATTTCAAAGGGGCACCAAGAAACTTTTCTGCTTTGTGGTGGTTTCATGGGTGTATATGTATGTCAAAACTTAGCAAACTGTACATAAAATTTGTATCACTTATTGTAAGTTAATTTTACTTCAATGAAGCTGTTTAGGAGAAAATACACTCACACACACACACACACAATTTTCTTTTGACTAACCACTGACTACCACCCCAGAATATCTGCCCTAAAACCATCTGATCACAGAGAGGCCAGGCCAAAGAGTTCTTTCCTTAACCAATTTAGTTTCAAGTTTATGTAAACAGTTAGTAAAACATCACTGAAAGTTTTAAATACCCAAGAACAACAAATTATTTCCAAGCACTCTACAGCATTTCAGAATATGTTTCCATACAAATGAAATGTTAATTATAAAATGTAGCCTAGTAAAAGAATAAACAGTAAAGTCTTTGGCATCACACAAACCTGGATTGAATCCCATCCTTGCCTCTTACTATGAATCTAATCAGGTTCCTAAATCTGTATTCACCTTCTCATTTATAAAATGAAAGTGAGAATAACAATGCTATCTATCTTAGTCAGTTCAGGCTGCTGTGTATGTAACAGAATATCATAAACATTTATTTTTCACAGGTCTGGAGGCTGGGAAGTCCAAGATCAAGGTACTAGTAGATCTGCTGTCTGGTGACAGTCAGCTTCCTAGCTTGCAGATGGCCCTTTTCTCACTGTATCCTCACATCGTGGAAAGCAGAGAGAGAGGAAATAAGCTCTCTGGTGTCTCTTGTTATAAGGACACTTATAGAGCTCCATCCTAATGACCTAATTACTTCCCAAAAATCCCACCCCAAACATCACACTGAGGATTAGGGTTTCAACATATGAATTTTGGTGGGATACACTCAGTCCACAGCACTACCATTTTCTGAAATCATACTACGTGACAAACACTGAACTAAGCACTCTAGTTGCTTCCTAATAATTATATAATATAAATACCATTATGTCTCCATCTAATGGATAGAGAAAATAAGTTATAGAAAGATTAAGTAACTATATAATATAAATGCCATTATTTTTCTACCTAATAGATGGAGAAAATAAGTTATAGAAAGATTAAGTAACTTTGAAGGTCACACAGCAAGTAAGTACAACAGCTGGGATTTAAACTCACCTTGCAAAATTATTGAGGAATAACTGGAAGGAGGAGGTAAAATATCATCAGTGTCAGTAAAGCATAAATAACAGAATTCCCCCTGCCCACCATTTAGAGCAAGTTTCTCTAAAGAAATCTAGTGTAGGCCGGGCACGGTGGCTCAAGCCTGTAATCCCAGCACTTTGGGAGGCCGAGATGGGCGGATCACGAGGTCAGGAGATCGAGACCATCCTGGCTAACAAGGTGAAACCCCGTCTCTACTAAAAAAATACAAAAAACTAGCCGGGCGAGGTGGCGGGCGCCTGTAGTCCCAGCTACTCGGGAGACTGAGGCAGGAGAATGGTGTAAACCTGGGAGGCGGAGCTTGCAGTGAGCCGAGATCCGGCCACTGCACTGTAGCCTGGGCGGCAGAGCGAGACTCCGTCTCAAAAAAAAAAAAAAAAAAAAAAGAAATCTAGTGTAATTAAATGGAAATTTGTTTAATATTCCATAAATTAAACTTTTAACTGATGAAAGCTAGTGGTAAGCAATTATCCAGTTTATTTCTAATTCACAGTCTATAAAGTAACTATTATTTTTCTCTTTTACTGATGGAGAAAATGAAACTCTGAAATGTTAAATAACCTTCAGTGGTGGCACAGATAGAAGCTGCATCACTTGGATGCAAGCATAAGTCTTCTGACAGGAAATGTGGCTCTTTCTGGTTCAACTTGTTGCTATCCAAGCCACTCAAAAGCAAACTCAATAATTTTTCAGATACCGTTCATTAGGTACCTTAAGCAGTGTCTTGCATAATAGCACAGAATCAAAGTGTCATGGATCTGAACTTTAAAATATTTGCCCTGATACATGTTTACAGTGCTAGCACTTCATAAATGACATCTACACACTAATAATCTTTTCCTCACTTATTTCTGGTTTAGGTCAGAAAATTGATGCTACAATCTGTCAAAATATAATTGTCAATGAGTAAGTAAAAAACAAAAACCAGAAGAAGAGGTGAGAATGACCCACAGACCAACCAACGCCTGTGATCTGTTGCATCCCACGCCCAGTGCCTACGTCCCACCGCCATCGCTGTCACCGCCACCATGCCCGAGAGAAAGGCTGAAGGGGATGCTAAAGGAGATAAAGCCAAGGTGAAGGAGGAACCACAGAGAAGATGAACGAGGTTGTCTGCTAAACCTGCTCCTCCAAAGCTAGAGCCCAGGCCTAAAAAGGCCCCTGCAAAGAAGGGAAAGAAGGTACCCAAAGGGAAAAAGGGAAAAGCTGAGGCTGGCCAGGAGGGGGATAACCCTGCAGAAAATGGAGATGCCAAAACAGACCAGGCACAGAAAGCTGAAGGTGCTGGAGATGCCAACCGAAGTGTGTGCATTTTTACTAACTGTGTACTTCTGGTGCCTGTACAGTTTGAAATACTACTTTTAATCAAGTTTTACAAAAATGCAGAATTTTGTTTTACTTTTTTAAGCTATGCTGTTAGCACACAGAATATGTCATTGTTGTTTTGAGAGGAAGGGGCATATGTCACTAATAGAATGTCTCCAAAGCTGGATTGATACGGGGAAAACACCTTTCCCTTCTAGTTTTGAGAGACTTCCTCTTGGCTCCCAGGAGCAAACTCCCTGACTTTGACACACATGGCCACCTTGACACAAAAGCCTGTGGTATGGAAAAACAAATTTGTTTTTATGTCCTCTTCTCCCTTTCCACCTTTCAGCTAGACGTAACTCCCTTAAACCCAGACATCTGTTGGGACCTGACCTCTAATCATTGGTTACCAGTGTGTTAGGCAATCTGTACTTTCCAGTGATGCCACTGAGATGGCACCTGTCAAAAGAGCAGTGGTTCTGTTTCTAGATTGTGGATCTTCAGGTAAATTCTGTCACTTTCACTTCACTTCCTGAAAGTCAGGGTCGGCTCACGAAAAGTTGTTAAACAACATGCTAAATGTGAAATGTCAACCCTCACTCTAAACCTTCCCTGTTTAGAGCATCAGATGAAGACTTCATTGGGATTTATAGTGGCTTTCTGATTTTTGGTAGTCCATTGAAGAAGGGAGTTTGAAAGTTGTTGTACACTGTTAACGATTGTTTGCCCATGTCCTGCCTGAAATGCCATGATTGTTTATGAAAAGTATCTTTAATACAGCTGGATACAGTTTGGCTTGGGGAAAAAAAACAGAATATAATACTTGTATACCACATTTAGGAGCTAAAAAAACGAATACTTGTATACCACATTTATGAGCTTCTTTCAAATGTATTAAATTTCAAAGGTGGATATAGATATGACTGTCCCCACTTTACATGTGAAAAAACTGAGATTCGCAGAGTACTTAAACAACTGTTCAAGTCAGACAGCTTAGTAAGTGGCTGAGCTGGGGTTCAAATTCAGTTCTTCTGACTCCATGTCCAGAATTGTCCACACATAAGACCTAGTCTTCTTTCAAAAATAAGCTCAGGTTACTCTTCCCCCAAGAACTCTTCCCTAAAAAAAGGTTTGAATACCCTCTCTCTGCTACTTATTTTATAACATCTATAACATTGAACAGTAACTTGGTTTTTCTTTTTTTTTTTTTTTAAATGGAGTCTCCCTCTATTGCCCAGGATGGAGTGCAGTGGCACAATCTCGGCTCACTGCACCCTCCACCTCCTGGGTTCAAGCGATTACCCTGCCTCAGCCTCCCGAGTAGCTGGGACTACAGGCAAGTGCCGCCATGCCCAGCTAATTTTTGTATTTTTAGTAGAGACAAGGTTTCACCATGTTAGCCAGGATGGTCTTGAACTCCTGACCTTGTGATCCACCTGCCTCGGCCTCCCAAAGTGCTGGGATCATAGGCATGAGCCACTGCACCCAGTCAACTTATTTGTTTATATCTTAGCTCTGCTGTACCTGGGAGCTCCTTGAAGCCAGCAACTACACCTAACTCATCTCCGTGTATCATCAAAACCAACCTAACACAGAGGCTGATATCCATGTTGACTAAAACAATGCATAGAGGCATAAGTGATTATTTTTGCTTGCTACAAAGACTTTAATCAGCAAAATATTTTGGGGAATCATAATTAAAATTGCCTGCCAGACTCATGCCTGTAATTGCAGCACTTTGGGAGGCCAAGGTGGGTAGATCACGAGGTCAGGAGATCGAGACCATCCTGGCTAATATAATGAAACCCCATCTCTACTAAAAATACAAAAAAAATTAGCCAGGCATGGTGGCACATGCCTGTAGTCCCAGCTACTCAGGAGGCTGAGGCAGAAAAATGGCATGAACCTGGGAAGCGGAGCTTGCAGTGAGTCGAGAACACGTCACTGCACTACAGCCTGGGTGACAGAGCGAAACTCCGTCTCAAAAAAAAAAAAAAAAAAAAATTGCCTGCCAGAAACTACTGATGGCTTAATAGGGCGGGCAGTTATTAAAAATCCACATTTCCTAAAGTCTCAATCTTTCCACCATCAAACAGTTAAGTCAAGTCTTATATTTCAGTTGTAAAAATCAAATGCACAAGCATTTGATACAATTTGGTTTTACAGCATTTGTTTTACATTATCTATAAATTAAAACTGACCAAAGGTTAATAAAGAGGAAACCTGGAAGCAGAAAAAAGAACTCTAGACTAAGAGTCAGAAAAGCAATCATAAGGTCCCAGTTTCTCCATTTACCAATGTGATCTTCATTCATTCCAAGTGAAATTCCAGGGACCTGTCGTAAATCAAGTTCTTTCTGAGTCTCTTTGTGTCTACTCCGTACACAGCTCCACTGACCCAGCTATGGGCAAAGAGTAAAGGAAAGCTACATGAGAGTGGGCTGAAATAGAGACAACACAAGGGGCAGGGAGCAAGGGGCAACAACAATGATAGAAGACACTCTAACTCAGCCCAGGCCAGGTGCAATGGCTCATGCTATAGTCCCAGCACCTTGGGAGGCCAAGGAGGGCGGATCACGAGGTCAGGAAATCAAGACCATCCTGGCTAAAACAATGGAACCCCGTCTCTAGTAAAAACACAAAAATTAGCTGGGCATCGTGGCGCACGCCTATAATCCCAGCTACTCAGGAGGCTGAGGCAGGAGAATGGCTTGAACCCGGGAGGCGGAGGATGCAGTAAGCCAAGATCATACCACTGCACTCAAGCCTGGGCAACAGAGCAAGACTCTGTCTCAAAAAAAAAAAAAAAAAACTCAGCCCAGAGCAACACGGAGTAACTGACTCATCGGGAAATTACAGCTGTTAATAGGCCAGTTTGAAATGATGAATTCACCTGACATGACTGATGCCTATTCTGTACAAGGTCCCAAGATGGGCTCTGAGAATAAAAGGATGATCAGATACAACTCCTGTCCACTGCAAGTGGAAGAGACCAACAAATAAATGGATAACCACAATCAGAGTAACCCAATTCCAACCTAGGAAATCATGGAAAACCTTCTGGAAAAGGTTATCTCCTAGGCTGAGTCTTAAAGGCTAAATCAGAGTAGACCAATTAACAGTAACAAAGAGATATCTAGGCCAAGAGAACAGCACGTCCAAAGACAGTGAGAAAAGAGGCACTGCACATCTGAAGAACTACAGGCACAGTACAATGCAAACTTCACGAGTACTAGAGGTAAAATGTGCAAGTCAGGAGGAGAGACAATAAATGACAGTGGTGAGGAAGTTGGGGAGAGGATCCTGAACTACCTCAGATACCATACTGGGAAACCTGGACCTCAACTCAAAGGTTTTAAGTCAAGAGTTTCATACTAAATCCTACCTAGGAGACAGTGTCCCTACAGTGACACTTGGTTGAAGGGCAGGCTTTCAGATGTGCTCATTTTAAAGGGTGTTGGTTTTTCCCTTCATAATTATACAGCCTGATCAAAATGTAAATAAACACAGAAAAATATTTTTAAAAACACTCTTTTGCTTCTGGGGCAGGGTATTTATGGAGAAACACTGTACCTCCTCAATGATGATTGATCTAGTTAGAAAGGGGTGTTTTTACATTCACTGACTTTTTTATTGAGATATTGTCTCACTCTGTCATCCAGGCTGGAGTGCAATGGCGTGATCAGTGACCCCTGCAGTCTCAACCTCCTGAGCCCAAGCGATCCTCCCACCTCAGCCTCCCAAGTAGCTGGGATCACAGGCATGTGCCATCACTCTCAGCTAATTTATTTTTATTTTATTGTAGAGATGGAGTCTCCCTATGTTGCCCAGGCTGGTATCAAACTCCTAGGCCCAAGTGATCCTCCTGCCTTGGCTTCCAGAAGTGCTGGTATCACAGATGTGAGCCACCATGGCTGGCCCACTGACTTTTTTTTCTTTTTTTTTTGAGATGGAGTCTCGCTCTGTCACCCAGGCTGGAGTGCAGTGGTGAGATCTCGGCTCACTGCAAGCTTCGCCTCCCGGGTTCACGCCATTCTCCCGCCTCAGCCTCTGGAATAGCTGGGACTACAGTCGCCCACCACCACACCCAGCTAATTTTGCTTTTGTATTGTTAGTAGAGACGGGATTTCACCATGTTAGCCAAGATGGTCTCAATCTCCTGACCTCATGATCCAACAGCCTCAGCCTCCCAAAGTGCTGGGATTACAGGCGTGAGCTACTGTGCCCGATCCACTGACATTTTTAATTGAGAAAGAACTATCAACCTTAGTGAACTCTCCAGAACAATCCAATCTGTTTCAACCAAACACCACAAAGTTTAAAAAGATGATAGAGTCCGAGCACTTTGGGAGACCAAGACAGCAGAGGACTGCCTGAGGCCAGGAGTTCAAGACCAGCCTGGGCAACATAACGAGACTCCATCTCTACCAAAAAAAAGAAAAGAATGATAGAGAGTCAAAGGTCATACCATACCTCCACTGGTTCACCAAGAAATCCAAGCAAATAGCCAGTTTGATCTCTGTTGCCAAGAAGAGACCAAGTAGGCTACAACCAGAAAATCAGTCCCAAAATACAAAAACCAATAAAGTCAGCACTTAATTTCTCTAATAAAGGTGTTTTAAAAGACAAAACATTATTCCTTCTTCATATACTGAAAGTCACAATAAATTCCATACTTCCACTCTAGAAAGATAACATTAATAATAGCTACCATTTATTGAGTAATTAATATTTGCCAAGCACTGTGGTAAGTTCTCTATGAATTATCTTATTCAATCCCCATAACTACATAGGAATTACGTACTATTATTACTACACTTCCCTTTTAAAGGTTACAAAAATGAAACACAGAAAAGTGCAGTAACAAACCCAAGGTCTCATAGCTATTAATGGGATGATCTCTTTAGAAATACATACTGCATCTACTTTGTTCTGGCTTACTCTCTTAATAGCTATGGGAAAATTCATCCCATTAAATTTCTTAGACTACTAAATATCCAAATTATTTAAATAGTTTTACATTTATCATCAAGAAGATTGACCCTGGCCAGGCATAGTGGCTCACGCCTATAACTCCAGCACTTTGGGAGGCCAAGGCAGGTGGATCACCTGAGGTCAGGAGTTTGAGACCAGCCTGACCAACATGGTGAAACCCCATCACTACTAAAAATATAAAAATTACCTGAGCATGGTGGCGCGTGCCTGTAATCCCAGCTACTAGGGAGGCTGAGTAAGGAGAATCACTGGAACCCAGGAGGCAGAGGCTGCAGTGAGCCAAGATCATGCCCCTACACTCCAGCCTGGGTGACAAAGTGAGACTCTGTCTCAAAAAAAAAAAAAAAAAAAAAAGGAGATTGACCCTTTCCCCATAGCAACAAACCATGACCAGATCCTAGTGTACAAAACCACTGCATAACTCTATACTTTGTAGTACCAACATGCACATTAGCTCAGAGTGGGTGAGTTACATCCGGCTCTGTGAAAACTGGTTCACTCACTTAGCACTGTCTCAGTTACTCCACAGAAATGTACTAAGCCCCTGCTAGGTTCCAAGTATCAAGGATATACAAATAATCAGTGAGACACTGTCTCTGGAAGACAGTATGTCACATAGGAAAAAGCACTCATAGGTTTCGGAGGCAGAAAAGTCTGGGGATTAAATCCCACCCTAGTCACTTATTGACTGATGGGCCTGCATAGGCTCAACATCTCTGAGCCTCTGTTTTCTTACACATAAAATAATTATGACCACCACAGCAGGGTGCAGTGACATACACCTGTAGTCCCAGCCATGCAGGAAGCTGAGGCAGGATGATCACTTGAGTCCAGGAGTTCAAGACCAGCCTGGGCAATAGCAAGACTCCATCTCAAAAAAAATAAAAAATCATCATCATCATTTTTTTAAATGTCTAAAACTAAAAAATATGGCCACATACACACAGAAAAATTGTCAGGTTTAAGTAAGATAACAAGGCCTAGCACAATGTCGATACACAATGAATGTTATTTCCCACCCCCAGAACAAAGGTTTCAGGCTATACAGGGGTGTTAACTGGAAGATAAAACAATGTTTAGCACTACGACTTGTCTAGACTACTTCTTTCTCCATTCTCCTCTGTCCAATCACAGTGAAAAACCGAAGTCATTATACAAGATTATTTGCCTATGACTTTATCTGTACCTCTGTCTTTTTCTATTGTAAATGTACCAGGCTAAGGGTAGGGAGACCTAATATACCTCAAAAATCACTCTTATGCATAGCTATGGATAGTTCTCTAAAAGCCACTTCACACCTTTCCTTAACTACAACATGGAGAAAAGTAAGCACCAAGCCCAATTAATTTTCTAACATCCTGACAAAGTTGTGAAACTGTTCAATTCTAAAGGTTTTTTATTCTAAGGCAAAGAAAAAACTGCATTCACATTGGCTTTCAAACAGTATTTTTAGTAAAGGTTTGACAACATCAGCTATTCCCCCAATAAGAAATAAGTAAAGCCTAGAAACATAATCATATCAACAAATAAAAATATATCATCCTATACTGAATCAAGGCAGTGACACCAAACTGTAATAGTGTCATTGCATTCTTCATGGACATGTTTAAAAAAAAAAAAATTTAGTTTCAGTTTCATTAAAGAATGTTCTTGCTGGACGCAATGGCTCACACCTGTAATCCCAGCATTTTGGGAGGCCGTGGGTGGATCACCTGAAGTCAGGAGCTCGAGACCAGCCTGGCCAACGTGGCAAAAACCCTGTTTCTACTAAAAATACAAAAATTAGCCAGGCATGGTTTCGGGCGCCTGTAATCCCAGCTACTTGGGTGGCTGAGGCAGGAGAACAGCTTGAACCCAGGAGGCGGAGGTTGCAGTGAGCCCAGATTGCACCATTGCACTCCAGCTGGGGTGACAAAGCGAGACTACATCTTAAAAAAAAAAAAAAAAAGTCCTTGAAGTCGTAAAAACTATTAATTATAGCCAGGCACAGTGGTACAGAGCTGTAGTCCCAGCTATTGCAGAAGCAGAAGCAGGAGGAGCACTTGATGCCAGGAGTTCAAGACCAGCCTGGGCAACACAGCAAAACTCCACCTCAAAAAAAAAGTATTAATTTTATTTATTTTTTTTTTTTTTTTTTTTTTTTTTTTTTTTTTTTTGAGGCGGAGTCTCGCTCTGTCGCCCGGACTGGAGTGCAGTGGCAGATCTCAGCTCACTGCAGCTCCGCCTCCCGGGTTTACGCCATTCTCCTGCCTCAGCCTCCGAGTAGCTGGGACTACAGGCGCCCGCCACCTCGCCCAGCTAGTTTTTGTATTTTTAGTAGAGACGGGGTTTCACCGTGTTAGCCAGGATGGTCTCGATCTCCTGACCTCGTGATCCGCCCGTCTCGGCCTCCCAAAGTGCTGGGATTACAGGCTTGAGCCACCGCGCCCGGCCAATTTTATTAAATCTTAATCCTAATATACATCTGTTTCATATTCTGTGTGAAGAAATGGAAAAATGGAATGTACACATAAAGCATTCCTTTTTTATTTATTATTTTTTTTTTTTTTTTTTTTTTTTTTTTTTTTTTTTTTTTTTGAGGCGGAGTCTCGCTCTGTCGCCCGGACTGGAGTGCAGTGGCCAGATCTCAGCTCACTGCAAGCTCCGCCTCCGGGTTTACGCCATTCTCCTGCCTCAGCCTCCGAGTAGCTGGGACTACAGGCGCCCGCCACCTCGCCCAGCTAGTTTTGTATTTTTAGTAGAGACGGGGTTTCACCGTGTTAGCCAGGATGGTCTCGATCTCCTGACCTCGTGATCCGCCCGTCTCGGCCTCCCAAAGTGCTGGGATTACAGGCTTGAGCCACCGCGCCCGGCCAATTTTATTAAATCTTAATCCTAATATACATCTGTTTCATATTCTGTGTGAAGAAATGGAAAAATGGAATGTACACATAAAGCATTCCTTTTTTATTTATTATTTTTTTTTTTTTTTTTTTTTTTTTTTTTTTTTTTTTTTTTTGAGGCGGAGTCTCGCTCTGTCGCCCGGACTGGAGTGCAGTGGCCAGATCTCAGCTCACTGCAAGCTCCGCCTCCGGGTTTACGCCATTCTCCTGCCTCAGCCTCCGAGTAGCTGGGACTACAGGCGCCCGCCACCTCGCCCAGCTAGTTTTTGTATTTTTAGTAGAGACGGGGTTTCACCGTGTTAGCCAGGATGGTCTCGATCTCCTGACCTCGTGATCCGCCCGTCTCGGCCTCCCAAAGTGCTGGGATTACAGGCTTGAGCCACCGCGCCCGGCCAATTTTATTAAATCTTAATCCTAATATACATCTGTTTCATATTCTGTGTGAAGAAATGGAAAAATGGAATGTACACATAAAGCATTCCTTTTTTATTTATTTATTTTTTTTTGAGATGGAGTCTAGCTCTGTCGCCCAGGCTGGAGGGCAGTGGCACAATCTCGGATCACTGCAACCTCTGCCTCCCCAGTTCAAGAGATTCTGCTGCCTCAGCCTCCTGAGTAGCTGGGATTACAGGTGTAAGCCACCATGGCCAGCTAATTTTTGTATTTTTAGTAGAGACGGGGTTTCACCATGTTAGCCAGGCTAGTCTCAAACTCTTGACCTCAGGAGATCCACCCGCCTCGGCCTCCCAAAGTGCTGGGGTTACAGACATGAGCCACCGCACCCAGCCTCACATAAAGCATATCTGCTGCATATTAAGGCACAAGAATTGTCTCAAAGAAAAGCACTAAAGCACTTGTGTAATTGAGTTGCAAGCTGTACTAGCTGCTTCTTTTCATAAACACCATTTTTACTTGAAAAAAACGACTGGCAGAAAAATTTTGATTATTCAGACTTGGATGTTTGGCAGACAATTTTTCGAAAATGAACAATGTGAGACTGTCACTTCAACGAAAACAACTGTCACTATTGGTTGCCAATGATAAAATTTGAGCTTTCAAGTGAAAATTAGAAAAGACTTGTCTGATGAGATGAGTGGTGATATTAACAAATGTGGGTTCTTAAACATTATACAATTCAGAAGATCTGCACATGGCCAGGCGCGGTGGCCCACATGTGTAATTCCAGCACTTTGGGAGGCTGAGGTGGGGGGATCACTTGCACCCAGGAGTTGGAGACCAGCCTGGACAACACAGTGAAATCCCATCTCTACAAAAAAATACAAAAATTAGCAGGACACGGTGGCCTGCACCAGAAGTCTCAGCTACTCGGGGAGCTGACATGGCAGGATTACATGATCACATGAGCCCAGGAAGTTGAGACCAAAGTGAGTTGTGAATGCACCACTGCACTCCAGTGTGAAACCTGGTCTCAAAAAAGAAGCTCCACATAACTCAGTAATATAGATTGAATTGCCTCCCCCCAAAATTCATAAATTGAAGCCCTATTCCTCAATGTGATAGTAGCTGGAAATGGATCCTTTGGGAGATAATTAGGTTTAGATGATTTATAATTAGGTTTAGATGAGGTCATGAGGGTGGGGCTGCCATGATGGGATTAGTGCCTTTAAAAAGAGACACCAGAGAGCTTGCCTGTTCACTCGCACTTATTCTTTCTCTCTCTCTCTTCTCCCTCTCCAATCCACCATGTGAGGAAACATCGAGAAGGTGGCCATCTAGATGCCAGTAAGACAGCCCTAACCAAAAACTGGCCATGCTGGAACACTGATCTTGGACTTCTTTCTAGCCTGCAGCACTGAGAGAAAATAAATTTTTGTCGTTTAAACCATCCAGTCTATGGCATTTTGTTATGGCAGCCGGAGCAGACTAAGATACTCAGTGAACCAATATTTTCCAACTGACCAATGCATAATGCTACAAAAATTATGCATGGATAAAAGATCTATTTAAAGTACATAACAGACCAATGGTTTTTCTTGGAGAAATAAGCAAATTATAAAATAATAAAGAAAAAACAGACCAATGGATTTTAATGTAACAGAGCATGAAAAGCTCAGTGATATGGTTCAGACTGTACACGGCAATGAACCTTAACAAACTACCAATTGTCAAGTTTTGGTGTAACACGGGTGTCCAACCTTTTGGCTTCCCTGGGTTACACTGGAAGAAAAATTGACTTGGGCCTCACATAAAACACACCAACACTAACAATAGCTGATAAGCTTAAAAAAAAAAGAAAAGAAAAGGAAAAAAAGTGTGTATAATTTTCATGATATCCACCACAGATAAGCAAAAAAGTTCTCACATTCAAAGGGCTGGACATGACTGGGGTAGTATCAAAGAGGAATATCCACAATTACATAAAAACAGTCCTCCTTCTGGCTGGGCGCGGTGGCTCACAGCTGTAATCTCAGCACTTTGGGAGGCCGAGACGGGTGGATCATGAGGTCACGAATTCGAGACCAGCCTTGGCAAGATGGTGAAACCCCCCCTACTATAAATACAAAAATTAGCCGGGCGTGGTGGTGCATGCCTACAGTCCCAGCTACTTGGGAGGTTCAGGCAGGAGAATCACTTGAACTCAGCAGGCGGAGGCTGTGGTGAGCTGATATCATGCCATTGCACTCCAGCCTAGGCAATAAGAGCAAAACTCTCTTAAAAGAAAAAAAAAAAATTCCTCCTTTTTCTAATTACCTATCTATGCGGGACTGGATTTTCTTTATATTCCATGCAAAACAACAAACTGCAACAGACTGAATGCAGAGGCAGATTCAATAAGATACTAGAGATTTTTAAAAATGTAAAATATTATTCTAATTTTTTTCATTTAGAATAATATACTTATTTTCATTAGAATATGCTAACACAGCTGAGGGCAGTAGCTCACACCTGTAATCCCAGTACTTTGGGAGGCTGAGGCAGAAGAATTGCTTGAGCCTAGGAGTTCGAGACCAGCCAGGGTAACAGAGCAAGATCCTGTCTCTACAAAAAAATTTTAAAATAACCAGGCATAGTGGCACATGCCTGTAGTCCCAGCTACTTAGGAGGCTGAGGTTGAAGGGTCGCTTCAGCCTAGTAGGTCAAGACTGCAGTGAGCCATGACTGCGCTACTGCAAGCAAAAGTTCTTTGGAGTCGTCAACAAATATGAATGTGAAGACACCAAAATGTTTGAGAACTGTTGTTACATAGCAATAAGCAAGAACACACTATACCTACATACAAGAACGTAAATGAATCTCACAAATATGTAATATAGGAAAAGCCAGTCATACCTATGAAATGTCATAAACAGGCAAAAATAATCTACAGCACTGGAAGTCGTTGGTTTCCTTGGAGGAGGGGATAATGTTTCCTTTCTTGATCTGAATGCTGGTTATATATTTTGTGCCTTTTTTTCTATGTACCTAAATATAATTTATTTTTAATTTATATTTTCTATATAAATATACACACATCTGCCTTATGTTCACCTACAGAAGTTTTGTTCACACTGGTCCAGAGTAGAACTGACTGACACGTCTTTTTTTTTAAACAGATCCTCAGGTGATGCTAAAGAGTAGCCAGATACTACCCTAAGAAGGTAGAAGGCTGAAGACTACTGATTTAGGCTGGGCGCAGGCTCATGCTTGTAATCCCAGCACTTTGGGAAGCCGAGGCAGGCAGATCATCTGAGGTCAGGGGTTCAAGATCAGCCTGGCCAACATGGTGAAATCCCATCTCTACCAAAAATACAAACAATTAGCCAGGCATGGTGGCACGCGCCTGTGGTCCTAGCGACTCGAGAGGATAAGGCAGGAGAATCGCTTGAACCTGGGAGGAAGAAGGGTTGCAGTGAGCGGGGATCGCACCACTGCACTCCAGGCTGGGAGACAAAGCGAGACTCTGCCTCAAAAAAAAAGAAAAAAGAAGACGACTACTGATTTAACAGCTTAAACCCAGGAAGATTTATATGCAGTACAACAAAAAGAACAATGGCTCTGGAGCCAGGCAGATCAGGTTTTTAAATATGAGCTTTTCTTCTCTTACTAGCTATGTAAATAAATGCAAACTAGTTAATCATTATATGCCTCAGTTGCTTCCATTTCTTCTTCTGTGAAATGGTCACAATTCCTTATACAGTAGAAACGTGAGGATTAAATTCTATCTATAAGGAAAAGAAAGCACCCAGCATACTGCCTGCCATAGATACTCAAATGGTACGTACCTTTTGTCTTTCCCTACTAATTCCCTACTTGTCTTAAGGCCTAAGACAAATTACCCTTTTGAATCTTTTTTTCATTTATTTATTGAGACATAGCCTTGCCCATGCTAGAGAGCAGTGGTGTGACCATAGCTCACTGTAGCCTCAAATTCCTGGGCTCAAGTGATCCTCCTACCTCAGCCTCCAAAATAGCTAGGAACACAGGTGCATGCTACCACATCCAGCTAGAGACTGGATCTCACTATGTTGGTCAGATCGGTCTTGAACTCCTGGGCTCAAGCGATCCTTCCACCTTGGCCTCCTTAAGTGCTGGGATTATAGGTGTGAGCCACTGAACCCAGCTACCCTCTTAGAGTCTTAATTTCTTCATCCTTAAAATGAAAACAATGCCACATGACCAACCTAAGAACTATATATCAAATAAAATAGTACCACTATACTTGCATAAGTAGCATAGCTATTATTTACTGATAAAGACATTTGCTATCAACACAAAAGATAGAGGAAGACACATTAGAAAACTAAAATACTTAGAAAAATTATAAAACAGAGGCTAGAAAAGAAATACAAGTTAGCAGAAATCGTCAAGCTTGAGGGACATGATCAGAAGGCAAATCAAGATCATAATCTCAAGTCAGCCAGGGATTGAAGTTTACTGTGAAAAATATATCACCTCAGGGTTCCTTCAAAACATCTATATCTAAGAAAAAGCACAACCTATATCATCATAAAATAGGCATACTCTGAAAGGACCCAGACACCTGCCTAAACGGCAGGAGGAGGAGTTGTGCTGGAACTTTATAAACTGAGGTTTCCTCAGAGTGTCTTCATACAGAAAATAATGGCTCATTTAATAAAATGTTAAACTTTCAGATAAACATAATTTGACAAAAAAATTCTATACCATTGTTTTCAACACCAAAGATATGCATAACTGTCCAAGGAGCTAAATTTAACAAAATAAAGCAAGAAATATGAACTTGGTTTAGTCTCTTTGCTCTTCAATATTTTACAACTTTGAGTTGATTTCTGTTAACATACCAGGGGTCGGCAAGCTACGGCCCACCCATGGCCTATTTTTGTACGGCCTGTGAGTTTTCACATTCTTAAAACCACATAAAAGGAGGAGAAAGAGAAGGGGAAGGAGAAGAAAGAATGGAGAGAAGCAAGAGGAGGGGCTTGGGGAAGGAGAAGAACGTGGAGGGAGACGGGGAAACAAAAGGGAAGGGGAGTAGAAGGGAAGAGAAAGAACAACAGAGGCCATATGTGGCACAAAATATTTTCTACAAAAAGCATTTGTCAGCCAGGCATGGTGCCACATGCCTGCATTTGTAAGCACTTTGGGAGGCCGAGGCAGGAGGATCACTTGACCAGGACAACATAATGAGACCTTGTCTCTACAAAAAAACAAACAAAAAGAAAGTATTACTGGGTAATGGGACTAAAAACAATACTTTTGCTTTTTACTTTTTGTAATTTTTAGTTTCTACATTATTTAATGGTGGAAGAAATAAAGTTTTTTTTAAGTTAAAAAATAAGAATAAATAAGAATAAAGCAAGTCAGAATATTTATCCTATAATTCTATTTATAAAAAGTTGCAAAGGTAAAAAATATATGGTTTA
This sequence comes from Trachypithecus francoisi, assembly GCF_009764315.1. Lineage (NCBI taxonomy): Eukaryota > Metazoa > Chordata > Mammalia > Primates > Cercopithecidae > Trachypithecus > Trachypithecus francoisi. The sequence goes on from NW_022681473.1 coordinate 64,403,536, forward strand.
GGGATATGCACATATTTGGTAAAAATATGAAGAAAAGCAAAGAAATGATTCACATAAAATTTAGCAAACTGTTTACCTCTGAGGGAGAGAGAAGGTGGGAGACTCAATCAAGTAGGACCTCACAAGAGGCTTTAAAGGTACTAGAAATCTCCTTTTTGTTAAGCTGGGTAGCAAGCAGAAAGTCTTCAATTTGTTATTCTTTAAGTTGTGGGTTTATGTTAAATATACTTTTATACATATGACATATTTTACAATTTAAAAAAAGATATAAATGGGGTTGACAAATTAGAATTTGGGGGCTGTAACCCAGACTTTTCCACTGACTTGTGTAACCTTAAACAAGTCATTTAACCTCTCAAAGCATAATTTTTCTTCTTATTTCATTAATGAGGAAGCTAACGCTAACATCTGTTTAGGACTTTGGTATTTAAAGAACTGTTTAAACTTCCCAGACTGTAAACATGCAAAAATACATGAGATCATAATACAAAATAATACCTCATTAATATATACCACAATACTAAGAACTCATTGGTAGGGCACACAAGGCTATTGATTCTAGCCTCTGCCTATCTTTCTAACAATAAAGGCAACAACTAATATATTTTTAATATGTACTAAAAAACATACTGTGTTCAATGCTTTCCATTGATTATCTTATTTAATCCTCAAAACAATCCTATGATATTAATTCTATTATCCCCACTTTACAGATGAGCTCATTGTGTCCAGTGTCACACAGCTAATAGTTAAGTGGTAGACAGACTTCAAAACCCACATTTAACCACAGCATTTATTTTGCCTCATTTTTCTCACCATATTTCATTTGTCTATCTTTCCCATGACACTAAAAGCTCCTTGACAACTACTTTCTGTTCATTTTTATTTCCCCTGGCACTTAGCAGACATTCATTAAATAAATAGTGAACAGATATTTCATATATGTACAGTGTTTTCAGGACATGAACTGGTTTGTTCTCCTTGACAGCCTTGTGAAGTATGAAAGTTTGATTGTGTGACAGGGTCTCACTCTGTAACCCAGACTGGAGTGCAGAGAAGCATGATCATGGCACACTGCAGCCTTGACTTCCCTGGCTCAAGCAATCCTCCCACCTCCCTCCTGAGTATCTGGGATTACAGGTGTAGGCTACCACACCCAGCTAATATTTTTTTTTTTTTTTTTTTGTAGAGACGGGTCTCCGTATGTTGCCCTCACTGGTCTCGAACTCCTAGGCTCAAGCAATCTTCCCAGCTCAGCCTCCCAAAGTCTGGGATTATGGGCGTGAACCACTGTGACGGCGCAAGTTTTTTTGGTTTCTGAGGTTTTTTTGTGTATTTTTACCTTTTTAACCAAATTTAAGTGTACAATTCAGTAGTATGAATTATGTTCACAATGTTTTGCAGCCATTACCACTAAATATGAAAGGGGATTTTTTTGTTTTGTTTTTTTTGAGACAGAGTTTCACTCTTGTTGCCCAGGCTGGAGTGCAATGGCGTGATCGTGGCTTACTGTCCACCTCCCCAGTTCTAGCAATTCTCCTGCCTCAGCCTCCTGAGTAGCTGGGATTACAGGCACCTACTATGCCTGGCTAATTTTTGTATTTTCAGTAGAGATGGGTTTCACCATGTTGGCCAGGCTGGTCTCGAACTCCTGACCTCAAGTGATCCGCCCACCTCAGCCTCCCAAAGTGCTGGGAGCCAGCACTTTGGTGATAAAAATCAAGGTTTTTAATGACTTGATTGAAATCACTCAGCTTTCAAGTAGTAGAACCGGGATTTGAATCCAGGACTCAACTCCTAAACTCACAGGCTATTCATTCCACCAAGGCTTCTATCTACCAACACCTCCATCTGCTCTCTTCTCACCAAGATATCTGGAGGATCAAATGAGGTAAAGATACAAAAACACATTACTACTACACAAGTGACCACGGCTGTGGAAAAAAAAATCCACCAACACATTTCTTCCAGGCAATTACTTTTCATTTTGGACTCTCAAAAGCTAGGGCTTTAATATAAACATCCCGCCTCTAGACCAAGCCCGCAGATCTGCAAAAACAATGTCTAGACCCCAGAGTAAAGTTATGAGGGATATGCTTGCATTAGATTACAGTCTCAATGAATTACAGGTAACTGCTCAAACCTGATTTCTATTATAATACAGAAAGCTTCCTCACTACAAAACACTTTCAATTCAAAGGATAAGTCCAACTTTCCATCATTCTGCCCATTTTGGAGCTAAAAAAAAAAAAGATTCTAAATGGTATTTTTATGTGCTCAACTGGGAAAGCCAAGGAAAATGGTTTGTTTGTGAGTTAAACTCTGAAGCTTGAACAAAAATAAAAAGAATTATTTCAATCCCAATGGTGCCAATTTGATCTTCTTTACATCCCTCCTCATTTTTTTTCAGTCTGAGCTCTAATCAACAGCCACTTTATGTTTAACATATTATAACAGTTAATGCAATTAGGTCCAGAAAACTGTTTCTCTAATGATGTTCCCTCCACTTACACTCCTGCGTACCTTCCATTATCACCATTCTGCCCTAAGAATGAGCATATCGCTAAGGTTTAAATCGAATTTCTGATGAATAGATGGAGATATTGTTTCTGTAGTTAACACAATGCACCTACATCAACATTATTCTCTAAAAAATAAAATAAAATGACTCAATATGCTTTATTTATTCACATCTGACAAAATTCTGATCACCTGAATTCCTCTGGAAGAAAATTCAATCTTTAGAAATACAGTCCAATTATTTTCAATCTTATCAATGTCAAAAGACAATCATATGAAAAACCCCATCAGTACCAAACCATCTCACCAATGAATATTTATGACATTTCCATATTTCCTGTCTTCTCTCTGTTTACATAAAGCAGTGGTGCCAAGACTCATCTCAGGATTATTAGCCTGCAATACAATGATGGGCCTAATTGCCTTGCAAACCAGGACACTAACAAATGGCGTCTTCAAGCAATCAATTTAAAAAGGGGGTAAAAAAGACCCAAGCTCTTTTTGCCTATGTGCATGTTGCCTACCTACAAAATAAATTCAGTCTCATATTTTTCAGGCTTACTCATTAGTTCTCAAGCAAGGAATGCACCCTTAACAATCTCAAGCTCATCAATCTATTTAAATTTCAAATTCCAGGTATAGTTTTTAAATGCACCAGGAGGAGAGGGGAAAGGAAAAGGCAGAGACATTATATAGAAAGATATCTATTATATTTCAGTTTATCTTCTCCCACCTTTAGTTTGGAAGTATGCTCCTTTTCCCCTAACTTACTTTTTATGATATACAAATAACAGAAGACACCCTCCCCTCCTTAATTCTACCTTAACTAAATCCCCTTTCAACTTTACCCTTTGGGCTGACTTGACTTCCAAATTATACTAATATAAATAAAACAAACAAAAAGATCAACCGAACAGATTAAAATGGCCCCTAAGAATGAGATGTTCTCTTCTGTGTCCCCTGCAAAGTCCCCTCTAACAGGCTTACTGCCTCTCCCCCAACCACAGCCACCAAGGCTGTCCATTTAAGTATTCCAACCCTTAACCCTCACGTGTCTCTTGGAGGCCATCCCAATTCTTCATCTCCAAAATAATCCAACCCATTTCCACCCCACTCTCCGGCACAGCTCACTGTCCCTCTCCATCCTCTCTGCCCCATCCATACCAACAACTCCAGGTCTCCCATTCCTTAAATTTCCCCTGTGCCACCTCACCATCAGCAACCACCTCCCCAGGCCTACCAGCTCATCTCCGAAAGTCCTTTTCCAAAACTCCCTCTGCCACCTTGGCCAAGGGACATTTTCTTCAAGATACCACCCCCCAACTTTGCTCACCCCTGCCACTATCCTTTCAATGAATGCAGCCCAGTGATGTTTTATGTGCCCTCTGCCTTGACCCTGCAACCAAGGAGCCACCATGCCCTTTCCAGTGATTGTAAGATCACCCTAAATCCAACCCACTGTGCCCCACACTCCATTTCCATCCCTGTCCTCCCATTTCGGGCCTGACTTCCAATGTGACCCCTTCCTGCCAGCTCACCATCACACTCCCCTCACTGAATGTTTCACCTCCACCAACTCCTATTCCAACCTCCATCAGCCCACCCCAGGAAACCCCCAAATTGCACTCCTCTGCTCTATCCTAACCCATGCTATTCCTTAAGTCTCCACAAATTCCACCAGCCCCAGATGACAAACACCCACTTCAAGCTCAGGTCTCAACCCATGCCAAGCCCCTCACCCCCAACTCCTGCCACCTCCATCATCCTGCCCCAGGTCCACCCCAAATTCCACCCTCCTGAATTAACACTCCGCAGGGTCCTGTTCAACCCTGTACATGCCACTCACTCTCCGTTGAAATCATTCCCCTACCCCTCACCCCAGCTCAGATCCCAAGCTGTCAACTGCTCCAGGCCAAACCCAAATCACCACCCTCATTCAGTCCCCTCCCCCATTAAAAGCCATCCCACCCTAGTCTCATTTTCCACCTCGCCCCAAGACCAACCCGAATTCCAACCCGACGCCCCCATCCCACTCTCCTGTCCCAGGTTGTTATTCTCCATCAAAAGTCCTCCTCCCTGGTCGCCCGCCCCCCAACCTGCTTGGGTCCACCCTCACCCCACCCCCAGCCAGCGCCTGGACAAGTCTCCCCCACCAGCCCGCCGTTCCATCGCGACCTGAACCCCCTCCCCACAACCTGCACGGGGGCTCCGCAGCCCCCACTCTCATTCTCGCCAGCGCCACTGGCCCAGGCTCAGGACCAGCGGACTGGGTGGCGGGGGGAGTCTCCTCACCGGTGAGCAGCTGCAGGCGAAAACGGCGGCGGCGGCGGCGGCTGAGGCGGCGATGCCCTTGTCTTCTCCGGAGGCTACGGCGGCGACGCTCTCGCTCCCTCGCCCGTGTCCAGTAGGGTGAAGGATGGCGCGCGGGGACCAGAGCCGCCTCCTCCTCAGCGACTCGGCTCTGAATCCTCTGCAGTAGCCGCCGAGGAGCCCGACGGGTTGGGGGAGGGGACGCTCGGCTGCGGGCGAGGGAGGAGGAGACGGAGGGAGGAGGCGGGGGACCGCGGAGAAGGGCAGGGAAGGAGGAGCCGGCGCCGCGCTGCGACACGTCCCACAGCCTCAGAGCGCCGGGACCACAACTCCCGGCATGCCCTGCTTTAGCCCGCGCGCGGCCTGAGCCTGCCGCCGCCAGCCCGGTGCAGAGGGGCCGCGCCCTCTCCGGTCACGCACAATGGAATAAAGCCAACCATCCGCTGGCAGACTCTGTAGACTCAAAGACCACCTGTGAGGAAAGTCAGGTCGCCCGAGGCCCCATCCCCCAGGGGCCGTACTCGCAACGTCTCCATCACGCTTTGCGCGCGCGCACACACACACACACACACCTCCCTCCCTCCCTCTCTCCCTCTCTCCCTCTCTCCCTCTCTCCTCTCTCTCCTCTCTCTCCTCTCTCTCCTCTCTCCTCTCTCTCTCCTCTCTCTCGCCGCCCCCCTCGCGACTACACCTCCCAGCATGCCCCTCAGCTTCCCATTCTCCTTCCGGACCCTTCTCAGACCCGACACTACAGTTCCCAGGGAGTGTGGTCCCTGCGAAATGCTGGGAAATGCAGTTCTTGATTCTTCCTCCATGTTAAGGGAAGGAATATGCCAGCCCACCGAGAATGGGCCTTGATGGGCTAGATCACCTGTAATTCTGTTCTTCCCTCGCCATCTCTGTTTCAGTTGTCTTTCACCAGAACTAATGCCGGATCTTTCTCGCTGGTCTCCCTGGAAATTTGAGGACGATTCGGCAACTTGAATCCAAACGACAAAGCCCATACTTCTTGACCCAGCTCCATTACTTTTAAGAATTTACCTTAAAAAGATAATCGAACAATTTCGAAAAGATGAATGCACAAAGTTGTTATATGACGTAGTTAATTATGGGGGGAGTAAATGTTCATCAATAGGGTGCTGCTTAAATAAGGCGTGACATATACATACAATGCAATACTAAGGGGCCATTTAAAATGATGATATAAATCTATTGATATGAAAAGCTATTCACAATTTATTCTTCAGGGAAAAAAACATTACAGAACAGCGTGTCTACACGGGTACATTTATGTGATGTTTGACACAATATTCTGTAAGCATGGAGAGATTTCAGGAAAGAGGTTCGCCAAAATATTAGCAACGATTATCTTGGGGGAAAGGGTGTCAGATTGCACGTAGGTTATTTTTGTTTTTTGAGACGGAGTCTGGATCTATAGCCAGGCTGGAGTACAGTGGGGCGATTGCGGCTCACTGCAACCTCTGCCTCTCGGTTTCAAGCGATTCTCCTGCCTCAGTCTCCTGAGTAGCTGGGATTACAGGCGCGCGCCACGCCCAGCTAATTTTTGTATTTTTAGTAGAGATAGGGTTTCACTGTGTTGGCCAGGATGGTCTCGATCTCCTGACCTCCTGACCCGCCCGCCTCAGACTCCCAAAGTGCTGGGATTACAAGCATGAGCCACCGTGCCCGGCTGTAATTTTTATTTTCATATTGTTTGAATTGTTTAAAAGGAGCACATAACAACTGTTTTTTGTTTTCTTTTGTTTTGTTTTTTGTTTTGTTTTAATTGTAAGAGATCGTAGTGTCACTATATTGCCCAGGCTGGTCTCAAACTCCTGGCCTCAAGAGACCCTCCTGCCTCAGCTCTCAAAAGTGCTGGGATTACAGGCGTGAGCCACACTACACCTGGACAATTTTTTAAGCCGTACTACTTCCACAAAACATAATTTCCAAATCTAACCTTTCTTTGTTGCGTAGATGCTTTCCATGACTTCCCATTGCCTCATTCACGCTTCAGCACTGTGCCTGCCTGGTTTTAATAGTTACACTCTTTAATCCCAGCACTTTGGGAGGCCGAGACGGGCGGATCACGAGGTCAGGAGATCGAGAGCATCCTGGCTAACACAGTGAAACCCCGTCTCTACTAAAAATACAAAAAAAAAAAAAAAAAAAAACTAGCCGGGCGAGGTGGTGGGCACCTGTAGTCCCAGCTACTCGGGAGGCTGAGGCAGGAGAATGGCGTAAACCCGGGAGGCGGAGCTTGCAGTGAGCTGAGATCCGGCCACTGCACTCCAGTCCGGGCGACAGAACGAGACTCCGCCTCAAAAAAAAAAAAAAAAAAAAATAGTTACACTCTTAAAACAAATAATAGTAGTCACTTCCAATTCATAAAGTTAGAAGGGAGAATTTTCTCAATTTTCAATGCGCCTTCTCAAAATTTTTCCTTTTCTGGTCTTTCCACACCCATTTTCTCCTTTTCTCTTATTCTTCAAACTCAAGCCAAAGTCCTACCTTCCCTAGAACATATTTAGACACACTGATTTTCCTTGTATCTGAATTCTTTTTTTTTTTTTTTTTTGAGACAGAGTCTTGCTCTGTCGGCCAAGCTGGAGTACAGCGGCGCAGTCTCAGCTAACTGCAGCCTCTGTCTCCCGGGCTCAAGCAATTCTCCTGCCTCATCCTCCTGAGTAGCTGGGATTACAGGCACGTGCCACCATCTAATTTTTTTTTTTTTTTTTTTTTTTTTTTAGTAGAGATGGGGTTTCACCAGGCTGGTCTTGAACTCCTGACCTCAGGTAATCTGCCCACCTCAGCCTCCCAAAGTGCTGGGATTACAGGCGTGAGCCACCACTCCCGGCTTATCTGAATTCTTACAGCAGTGGTTTCTAATCTGTTGGCCAGAGATCACGGTGGGGAGAGGAAGTGAAGAGAGAGATACAGAGTTATTGTAAAGGGCCTATGAAGCTCTGCCTACACAAAACTATATGTCTTTCACTTTTAAAAAGTTTTTCTCTTCTTCTGACACCTGTGTCCAGCTCTTCTAGAATACAGAATGTAGTATCAGATTATTTTTGATTTCATGATTTTTTTCCTTTAAGCCCTGTTTGACTTGATGTTTTCTTTTCTTTTTTCATTTTTTGAGACAGAGTCACTCTATTGCCCAGGCTGGAGTTCAGTGGCATGATCACAGCTTACTGCAGCAGCGACTCCCTGGGCTCATGTGATCCTCCCACCTCAGCCTCTCAAGTAGCGGGGACTAGAAACACCACCATGCCCAGCTAATTTTTCTTTTTTCTTCTTACAGAGACAGGGTTTCACCATGTTGCTCAAGGTGGTCTCAAACTCCTGGACTCAAGTGATCTGCCTACCTCAGCCTCCCAAAGTACTGAGATTACAGGCATGAGCCACTGCGCCCAGCAGGATTTGATATTTTCAATTTTATATGCCATTATTCCTTGGTGTTCTATAAGAACCACCAGGACACTATAGCTCTACTACAGGCCTACAGGAAAAAGCCCAGGTTGCTTAGCTCAGAGGATGACTTAGTCCCCATCCCGCTGCAGCATCTCTAGCTTCACCCCACTTCACTCTAGTCAGACTCCTGTTTCTCAGGACTCACTTTCCCCAAATACATCAGGCACTGTCTTTTTCAAACTGCCTATCTCCTTTTACATCCTATTCTCCCAGCCTTAAAATCTCAGCCTCTCTTCTCCCTTTTCTGAGAATAATGAGAAAGATACCTAACATACGTTGGCTATGTGTGTGACAAACAAGTCTCTTCCTTAGTGTTACACTGACCCTGCCCTCTTCTTTTTTTTTTTTTTTTTTTTTTTTTTGAGATAGAGTCTGGCTGTGTCGCCCAGGCTGGACTGCAGTGGCGCGATCTCGGCTCACTGCAAGCTCCGCCTCCCAGGGTCACGACTTTCTCCTGCCTCAGCCTCCCCAGTAGCTGGGACTACAGGCGCTTGCCATCACACCCGGCTAATTTTTTATATATATATTTTTTTTAGTAGAGACGGAGTTTCACTGTGTCAGCCAGGATGGTCTCCATCTCCTGACCTCGTGATCCGCCCGCCTCAGCCTCCCAAAGTGCCGGGATTACAGGCATGAGCCACCGCACCTGGCCAGACCTTGCCCTCTTCTAAACCCCGTCTTCTCCTCTTCCATTTCCCCACTTCTTTCTCCTAGTGGCACAAAGTATGGGCTAGTTTGGTCTATTCAGCAAGTAAAGCATTATCTGAGTTAGGTGAATAAATAGATATGAGAAGCTTACTGGACTAGTAATCTGGGAATCAGATCCTAAATTAGAATTTGTCATAAACATGATGGGTGACATTTAGTAAGTCCCTTAACTTTTCGAAATCTCGGTTTCTATAATACATCCGCAAAATGGAAAGAATGAGTCCCGCCTGCCCTGCCACCTCATAAGGTTATTAGGAGAATCCAATGAAACAATGGGTATGAAAGTGCTTTAAAGACTGTAAAATACCACTTACAGTCCAAACCCTTCATCTAACCATTTGAGAATTCTCTCTCCAAATCACTGCAAAATCATGACATGTAAACTTTCAACTCTGAATTACATCAACATTAATGAATTTATGAAAGTTTTAAAGAAATTAACTCTATGAAACCAATTCAATTCCTGGATAAGTTTTTGATATAGCACAGTTAAGTGATTTCTAACTTTTTTTTTTTTTGAGACGGAGTCTCGCTCTGTCACCGAGGCTGGAGTGCAGTGGCGCGGTCTCGGCTCACTGCAAGCTCTGCCTCCCGGATTCATGCCATTCTCCTGCCTCAGCCTCCTGAGTGGCTGGGACTACAGGCACTCGCCACCACGCCTGACTAATTTTTTTGTATTTTTAGTAGAGACGGGGTTTCACCGTGTTAGCCAGGATGGTCTCGATCTCCTGACCTCGTGATCCGCCTGCCTCGGCCTCCCAAAGTGCTGGGATTACAGGTGTGAGCCACCGCCCCCGGCCTCAAGATATATTATTTAGCAGCTTGTTGCAGTGGCTCATGCCAATAATCCCAGCACTTTGGGAGGCCAAGACTGAAGGATCTGTTGAGTCCAGGAGTTCAAGACCAGCCTGGGCAACATAGTGAGACCCCATCTCTTCAGAAAATAGAAAAATTGGGCTTGGCATAGTGCCTCACGCCTGTAATTCTAGCACTTTGGCAGGCTGAGATGAGTGGATCGCTTGAGGTCAGAAGTTCGAAACCACCCTGGCCAACATGGTAAAAACCCGTCTCTACTAAAAATACAAAAAAATTAGCCAGGTGTGGTGGTGAGCGCCTGTAGTCCCCGCTACTCAGGAGGCTGAGGCACAAGAATCACTTGAACCCGGGGGTCAGAGGCTGCAGTGAGCAGAGACCGTGCCACTGCACTCCAGCCTGGATGACAGAGCGAGACTTCATCTCAAAAACACAAATAAATAAAATAGAAAAACTGACTGGGTGTGGTGGTACGCACCTGTAAGTTCTAGCTGATCAGGAGGCAGAGGTGAGAGGATCACTTGAGGCCAGCATTTTAAGGCTGCAGCAAGCCGTGGTCGCACCACAGCGCTCAAGCCTCGATGACAGAGCAAGACTCTGTCTCTAAAAAATAAAAAAATAAAAAAAGATATATTCTTCATGAATTTTACAAGAAAAAAATTTGATTCACCCAACAGTTATATTTTATTATTTTTATCAATTTTTACTTATTATTGGTCTGTTATAATGAAATTTCTTTGTTAGTCATTATTTCTACCAAGTCTACCTTTTCCTGACAGTAATTGGAACCATTGTTGGATTATCTTGTATTGATTATTTCTAAGTAGAATTTTCCCAGGGAATAACTTTGCAGATTGCAGTGTTACCAACAAAGATGGGATCATTCAGTTTGCTTTTTTATCCATAGTAAATTTCACCATGTGTAGCTTTAGCCATTGTCAGTTTTATTTTGTGTTTATTATTTCTACCATAATTTTTTTCTGCAACCCCATCAAAACAAACTCGGAGTCAAAATGACAGTGTCAAAACACTATCCTTTGCCTGTTACTATCTGATTAACTTGTACTTTGCAATGGTTTTCTCCCAGCTGTGTTAACATGCTTCTTTGCCACCTCTCTTTCTTTTTTTTTTTTTTTTTTTTTTTTTTTTTTTTTTTTTTGAGGCGGAGTCTTGCTCTGTCGCCCGGGCTGGAGTGCAGTGGCCGGATCTCAGCTCACTGCAAGCTCCGCCTCCCGGGTTCACGCCATTCTCCTGCCTCAGCCTCCCAAGTAGCTGGGACTACAGGCGCCCGCCATCTCGCCCGGCTAGTTTTTTGTATTTTTAGTAGAGACGGGGTTTCACTGTGTTAGCCAGGATGGTCTCGATCTCCTGACCTCGTGATCCGCCCGTCTCGGCCTCCCAAAGTGCTGGGATTACAGGCTTGAGCCACCGCGCCCGGCCGCCACCTCTCTTTCAAAGCATCTCTTTGGGAGCTTTGGCACATGTGTGCCGGCTTTACTTTAAGAATTGCTCTAGGCCGGGCGCAGTGGCTCATGCCATTAATCCCAGCCCTTTGGGAGGCCGAGGCAGGTGGATCACTTGAGATCAGGAGTTCGAGATCAGCCTGGCCAACATGGCAAAATCCCGTCTCTACTACAAATACAAAAATTAGCTGGTAGGGGCCGGGCGCGGTGGCTCAAGCCTGTAATCCCAGCACTTTGGGAGGCCGAGACGGGCGGATCACGAGGTCAGGAGATCGAGACCATCCTGGCTAACACGGTGAAACCCCGTCTCTACTAAAAAATACAAAAAACTAGCCGGGCGAGGTGGCGGGCGCCTGTAGTCCCAGCTACTCGGGAGGCTGAGGCAGGAGAATGGCGTAAACCCGGGAGGCGGAGCTTGCAGTGAGCTGAGATCCGGCCACTGCACTCCAGCCCGGGCGACAGAGCGAGACTCCGTCTCAAAAAAAAAAAAAAAAAAAAAAAAAAAAAAAATTAGCTGGTAGCACGTGCCTGCAATTCCAGCTACTTGGGAGGCTGAGGCAGGAGAATCCCTTGAACCCGGGAGGCGGAGGTTGAAGAGAGCCGAGATGGTGCCATTGCACTCCAGCTTGGGTGACAAGAGTGAAACTCTATCTGAAAAAAAAAAAAAAGAATTGCTCTAGAATCACAGGAAAATGGACATTAGAGATCATGCTAGGAGAACTGATCTTGAATGAAGCAGGTATTATGCTGGCATCTAAGATCCATTATCTCATTAAATCTTTCGGCTTAAACATCCCTCACATGTCCATTTTATAGTAGAGGAAATTGAGACCCGGAGAGAAGAAGGGATTGGCCACACTAGGATTAGAACCAGGCCTTGGTTTAATCCTCAGTGCAATTGGAATGATTATAAATTGCAAAGTTATCTCATTTAATTTAAAAACTTTTGTAATGATCTTATTGGAAAATTAAATATAATTTTTCAGTTTACCTAAGACAAGAGAAATCACATGAATATAAACAGAGCACTCTCAAAGAGCTTTCTGTCATAGCAAATGAGACGAGAAGTGTGAAAATGTTTTGTAAATGACCCAACGCTGGGCAAATGGAAGTTACTGCCATTTATGCTGAAGGCTGTTATATAAACCTGCTATGCCTGCTTACCAGAGTGTTAGAAAGCTAACAGCATACCATTAATATCAACAGATGAGTATCAAATGCCCATCCTAATATTTAATTATATTAGCCAATATTCAAGGCATAAAATTGCATCCTGCTTATCCTCAAGACCTAATTCAGACATCAAGAAGCCTCTACTGACCTCTGGCTAGATTAGAAGTCCACTCTGGGCTCCCACAGCCCTGCTTACATTCTGTGATCATTGTCTATATGCTGCCCCCAAGGACAAGGCTCGAGGTAGTCTGATCCACCTCTGTGGCCCAGAGTTCAGTCCAGCTCAGAGCTTCTCACAGGGTAAGGGTTCAATAAATGGTGGTTGAATTAATGAATCAATCAATTAACATGACAAGTATATAGACTATATAGATAATCAATTAGAATGACAAAGGAAAAGTACACATTAAATAAAGTTAAGGGCAAGAGTAAGTCACAAATGAGTCTGCATGAACTGATTACAGCCACTGAAACTCTTGTACAACAGCAACTATACAAGGAAAGAGCCTTGATGTTCTAGATTCAATTCCTGCCTCAGCCACTTCCTAGCTGGGTGTCCTTTGTCAAATCACTGCCCTGGATGTGCCTGTTTCCACATCTGTAAAATGGCCAATCTGGCTGGGTGCAGTGGCTCACACCTGTAATCCCAGTATTTTGGGAGGCTGAGGCAGGCAGATTGCATAAGCCCCAGGAGTTTGAGACCAACCTCGGCAACATAGTGAGACTCCATGTCTACAAAAAAATACAAAAATTAGCTGGGTGTGTTGGTGCACATCTGCAGTCTCAGCTACTCAGGAGACTGAACTGGAAGGATTGCTTGAGCCTGAAAGGTTGAGGCTGCAGTGAGCCAAGCTCACACCACTGCACTCCAGACTGGGTGACAGAGCAAGACCCTATCTCAAACAAATGAACAAACAAAAAAAAGCCAACCTTGCAGACCTCCTAGGGCAGATAAAATTGTTAACTAAGGTAACAGATGCTTTGCATGTCATGAAGAGTTGATAGAGTGAGAATTGTTACTGACAAAGACCAGAAGATAATCTGGAAGGAAATGGTTGGAGTTTAAGTCTAACAGGATCCTTTACATAAAATCCCTCAAGTTCATAAAGTTGGGGGGAAAAAAAAGTATACCAATTGTAGTAAGTTGAATTGTGTCTCCCCAAAAGATATGACCAAGTCTTAACTCCCATATTTGTGAATACGACCTCATTTGAAAGTAGGGGGCAAAGGTGGTCTGATGCGTCTCTGTGGCCCAGGGTTGGTCTAGGTAGATGTAATTAAGAAAGGATCTTGGGATGAGATCTTCCTGGATTTAGGTGGTCCCTAATCCAATGACCGATGTCTTCATAAGAGAAAGCTCTGTGCCTGAGACATAGAAGAGAAGGCTATGTGAGAATGGAAGCAAAGATCAGAGTCAGGAAGCCTCAAGCCAAGGAATGCCAAGAATACTGGCAGCCACCAGAAGCTAAGAGAGAGGCATGGAACCGATTCTTCCTCGGCACCTCCAGAAGGAACTAATCCTGCAAACACCTTGATCTCAGACTTCTGGTCTCCACAGCTGTGAGATAATGCATATCTGTTGTTTTAAGCCACCCAGTTTGTGGTAATTTGTTAAGGTAACTTTAGGAAACTAATATACCAATTAAGTTGGGTTAGGAAACTAATACACCAATTAGGTTGGAAACCCATGAAATCAAATAATTAGCAAGTATTTTAAGTCCCAGATTCAGAGGAGCCTATTTTGGTAAATGTTCATCAGTTCTGGGCCAGGTGCGGTGGCCCACGCCTGTAATCCCAGCACTTTGGGAGGCCAAGGTGGGCAGATCACCTGAGGTCAGGAGTTCAAGACCAATCTGACCAACACAGTGAAACCCAGTCTCTACTAAAAATGCAAAAAAATTAGCCAGGCGTGGTGGCTGGCACCTGTAATCCCAGCTACTCAAGAGACTGAGGCAGGAGAATCGCTTGAACCCAGGAGGCAGAGGTTGCAGTGAGCCGAGATTGTGCCACTGCAGTCCAGCCTGGGAGTGGTAGAGCGAAACTCCATTTCAAAAACCAAAAACAAACAAAAAAAATGTTCATCAGTTCCATTTAATTTGTCATCCCTAACAGCAGCTGTGGAAAATTGATGTTAACATCCATTGTTTTTGAATCTGTGCCTTTTCTCTTTTTAACTCCTATTGTACTCTTAGTTCTTGCCTTGTCTCCTGGGATAGCCAATATTTCTAATTAATGTGTGAATAACTCTGATGTCATACAAAGTGCACAGACACAGGGAGGCCAGACCTGGATTCATACCCCACCTGAGTAACTTACAGGCTGTGACACTGGAAAAACAACTTCTCCTTACTGGACCTCTGTGTCCTAAATTGTAAGATGTGATTAACGTTATCTCCTTCACAGGATGAAATGAGTTAATTCATGGAAAACCCAGTGCCTAATCTAGGACTTTCATAACTTTGCCTTGTCCAGAGAGCAAGAGAGATTTGGGGGCAGGGGGAGGTGGTATTTGCTTATTTGTTTCTGGAGTTATGGATGTTTGAATGATGGGAGATAGGGAATGAGGGAGCCATCAATTTTCACTTTAGCTACAAGGTGGGAAATGGCTCCTGAAAAAGGATCAGAACTGAAGGGCATTTATTCCTGGAAGAGCTGAGTTTCCTCCAGCTGGGGTCTAAAGACCCATGGAAGGTGATGAACAACACTGAATATTTATTCATTTTTCACTCAGCTTGAGGTACTAACCAGGTCTTTTGCTGGTGCCAGGGGCCTAAAGGAGGCTCAAGCGTGGCTTTGTCTCCAAGGAACTCACACTCTAAGGAATACACTGACACAACTACATCCCAGTGTAATCAATACGATGGCAGAAGACAGCGAGGGGCTGCAGGAACCCAGAAGAAACACCAGGCCAAGCACAGTGTTACCACCTGCACATTCTCCTCCAACTGCCGTAAACTCCACAATGGCAGTGGCTCATGCCTATAATTCCAGCACTTTGCGAGGCCAAGGTGTGAGGATCGCTTGAGTTTAGGAGTTGGAGACCAGTCTGGGCAACAGGACAAAACACTGTCTCTACAAAAAATAAAAATAAAAAAATTAGCCAGGTGTGGTGTGCACACCTGTGGTCTCAGCTACCCAGAAGGGAGGATCACTTGAACCTGAGAGGTCAAGGCTACAATGAGCTATGACTGCACCACTGTACTCCAGCCTTAAAAACAGAGTGAGACCCTGTCTCAAAAGAATAAATAAATAGCAAGATTTCACTGCCAGTTTAAGTTTGACTGCCAAAAGTTTACAGTAATGATGAACACAAATAATGGTTTGAGATAGCTGCAACAATTGTAATGTGATATGGAAACACCTGTGATTTCTGTTAGTGACAAAGTCACAAGTACTGTGACACTGCAGTTTGACTGTAGTTTGTTATGTATATTCAGAATTGGAGGAAATACTAAATTTCTGTAAATATAAATGAATGTAAAAATGTAACTTTCCCATCCAAGATCATGGAGCTTCTGAGTTCTCTCTGTGGACTCTCAGATAGGTTCCAGGTAAAAAATCTCTCTCACAATTAGTTGGACAAGAGCAGGGTATCTGGGGAGGAATGACAAAGATTGAGGGTTTGTGCCTGTGACAGTGATTTTTAATCAGGTGTTTTGTTGAAGAGGTAGTGGGATAGAGTTGGCAGAGACTAAAGACCCAAACAGAATTGAATTCCAGTCCTCCTCCCAGTCTGTCCTTGCACCAAACCAAGCTATGTGACCTTGAGTGTAAGTCATTTCACCTTTCTGAAAAATGCAGATACTGACATATAACCTTATTTATGAGAGTCCAATGTAAATTTCTCATCAACTCTAAAGCTCTGCACAGAGACAAACAAGACACAAAGATTTTGTGTTTTGTTTTATTTTGTTTACATTTGTATTGTTTTGGTTTTTTATTAAGGAAGTAAGCTCTAGAAATGTTGGCAGGAGGCACTTAAGGATGTCAGGGTGGAGTGTAGCAGAGTGGACAAGATCAGGAGGAGAAGTTGTCTCAGGATGGAACAACCTAGCACTTCTCAGAGAATATACTCTAAGTAAGCAAAACAGTACAGAGAGTGGGGCTGAGGCACGAAAGCCTCCCAGAGGGAAAAGCTGGGAAGCTGGAGCCCCCACAAAGGCCAAGGCTCTGTCCAAATACCTATGTTGTTTTATGTTCCTGTTCATAAAATCAATAGATAGGCCAGGCACAGTGGCTCACATCTGTAATCCCAGCACTATGGGAGGCTGAGGCAGGCAGATCACTTGAGGCCAGGAGTTCAAGACCAACCTGACTAACGTGGTGAAACCCCGTCTCTACTAAAAGACACAAAACTTATCTGGGTGTGGTGGTGCACACCTGTAGTCCCAGGTACTCGGGAGGATGAGGCACGAGAATCCCTTGAACCTGGGAGGCAGAGGTTGCAGTGAGTCAAGATTGCACCACTGCAGTCCAGCCTGGGTGACAGAGCAAGACTCCGTCTCAAAAAGGAACAAAAAATAAATAAAATAAAATAAAATCCAATAGATAGAAAAGGTCTATCAGCAAGAGTGCTTCATTAAAAAAATATAAAACTTTGCAAGTAGTGTTGAAAATTTCTGTTTCTCTGTACCCTGTACTAGCTGTAAATTGATAATTAGTTCAAGAGACTTGATTATACTCAGATTCTATATTTTGGGAAAAAGACACCCCATATGGTGTAGTATACTTTCATCAGAGGCAAATAACGTGAAATTGTTTCTCTTTTGATGATGTTATCATTCACTGATGATGATTCCTAGATCCAGTAATCTATTAAATGTTTCAAAATGGTGACATTATAATTCTATCATTTCCTCTTCCTTTACTAGCTGGAATTTTTCTTCTCTTCATCAACTATTTAATTACCCTGAAGTATGTAATTCATTCAGAAAAGACTACAATAAATGCTTGATACTTTCCTTTATTTGCCGATTTTCCAAACAATTAGTTGGTTCATAGCAGTCTCCAAAGGTGACCAGCGCGGTGGCTCACGCCTATAATCCCAGCACCTCTGGAGGCTGAGGCAGGCGGATCACTTGAGGCCAGGAGTTCCAGACCAGCCTGGTCACCATGCTTAAACCCTATCTCTAAGAATACAAAAACAAAATTAGCCAGGCATAGTGGTGCACGCTTATAATCCCAGCTACTCAGGAGGCTGAGACAGGAGAATTGCTTGAACCCAGGAGGCGGAGGTTGCAGTGAGCCGAGATTGCGCCACTGCACTCCAGCCTGGGTGACAGAGTGCGACTCTGTCTCAAAAAAGAAAGAAGAAATTTGTAGAGAGAGTCCATTCTCTGTTCTTTTTTTGCAGCTGCATCATATTGCATTCTACAGATGGATTTTTGCTAATTTTGAGAGTGAGAAATTGTTTCTCAGTGTAGTTTTAATTTGGTTTCTCTTATTATGAGCAAGGTGGGTCGTCAGGTCATCTTTTCATAAGTTTAAGGATTATTTGCATTTCTTTCTCGATAAACTATTTGTTTCTGGTTTTTGTTTTTTTTTTGAGACAGAGTCTCGCCCCATCGCCTAGGCTGGAGTGCAGTGGTGCAGTAGTACGATCTTGGCTCACTGCAACCTCTACCTCCAGGGTTCAAGTGATTCTCCTGCCTCAGCCTCCCGAGTAGCTGAGATTACAGGCACCCACCACCACACCCGGCTAATTTTTGTATTTTCAGTAGAGACTGGATTTTGCCAGGTTGACCAGACTGGTCTCAAACTCCTGGCCTCAAGTGATCCACCCATCTCAGCTTCCCAAAGTGGTAGACAGGCATGAGCCACCGCGCCTGGCCACTTGCCCATTTTTTTTTTTTTTTCTAAAGGATTGCTGCCATCTTTTTAAAGCTTTTTACTTTGAAAAAATAATATACTTGAAGAAAATTGCAAAAATAGTACATAGAAAAAAATAAACGTAAGAATAAATAGTACATAGAGTCCCATGTACCCCTCATCCAGCTTCTACCAATAGCAACATCTTACATAAAGGTAGTACAATATCAAAACCAAGAAATTTACGTTGGTAATTTTTTTTTTTTTTTTTTTTTTTTTTTTTTAGGCAGGATCTCATTCTGTTTGCCCAGGATGGAATGCAGTGATGCTACCATGGCTTACCGCAGCCTCAACCTCTTGGGCTCAAGCAATCTTCCCACCTCATCCTGAGTAGCTGGGACTACAGGCGCGCACCACCACACCCGGCTAATTTTTAAATTTATTATAGAGACAGGGTCTTGCTATGTTGCCTAGGCTGGTCTAGAATCCCTGGGCTCACGTAATCCTCTCACATTGGCCTCTCAGAATGTTGGGATTATAGGTTTAAGCCATCGTGCCTGGCCGGTAAAATATTTTTAACTAAACTACAGACTTGATTAAGTTTTCACCATTTTTTACATGCATTCATCTGTGCATGTGTATGTGTGTGTGTGTATAATTCTATGAGATTTCTTATGTACAAATTCATGTACCACCACCACAGTTAAGATACAAAACTGATCCATGCACTACAGAGGAACTCTCTTGTGCGGTCCCTCCCTCCTTATCCCCTGGCAACTACTAATAAGTTCATCTCTCTGGTTTTGTCATTTAGGGAATGTAACCTTTTGAGATTGACTTTTCATTAAGCACAATGCCCTTGAGATCCATCTAAATTATTAGATGCATCAATAGTTCATTATTTTGGATGATTGGATAGTATTCCATCATGTGGATGTACCAGAGTCTGTTTAGCCATCCACTCATTGAAGGATATCTGGATTGTTTCCAGTTTATTTTTTTTTCTATTATGAATAAAATAAAGCTCTATGCCCATTCATGTGTAGGTTTTTGTGTGAACAAAAGTTTTTATTTCTCTGGGATACGTGCCCAACAGTATGATTGCTGGGTCATATGATAAGTGTATGTTTAGTTTTATAAGAAACTGCTGGCCAGGCGTGGTGGCTCATGCCTGTAATCCCAGCACTTTGGGAGGCTGAGGTGGGTGGATCACCTGTCAAGAGTTTGAGACCAGCCTGGCCAACATAGAAAACCCCATCTCTACTAAAAATACAAAAATTAGTCGGGAGTAGTGACGCACGCCTGTAGTCCAAGCTACTTGGGAGGCTGAGGCAGGAGAATCGCTTGAACCCAGAAGGCAGAGGTCGCACAGAGCCGAGCTCATACCACTGCACTCTAGCCTGGGTGACAGAGCGAGACTCCGTATCAAAAGAAAAAAAAAAAAAACTGCCAAAGTGTTTTCCGCAGTGACTGTATCATGTTATGTTCCCACCAGCAATGTATGATGATTCAATTTCTCTACATCCTCATCAGCATTTGGTGTTAAATCACTTTTTTTTTAAGTCTACCTGTTCTAATAGCTATGTCCCGAAACCTCACTGTGGTTTAAAGGGTTGTTCCTTTTTCCGCTATTTTCAGAAAGCCTTTATAGATCGAGAATAATCACCCTTTGTCAGTCAAAACTGATTTCAAAGAGGGTAAGAAATCTGTGTTTCAGGCCGGGCGCATGAGTCACACCTGTAATCTCAGCACTTTGGGAGGCTGAGGCTAGTGGATTTCTTGAGCTCAGGAGTTCAAGACCAGCCTGCACAACATAGGGAGATTCATCTCTACAAAAAAAAAATTTCAATTTGTGGGGCATGTTGGCATGCGCCTATAGTCCCAGCTGCTCAGGAGGCTGAGGTGGGAGAATCACTTGAGCGCAGGAGATCAAGGCTGCAGTGAGTTACGATCTTGCCACTGCATTCCAGCCTGGGTGACAGAGTGAAATCCTGTCTCAAAAAAAAAACCTCATACGCTACATATCAACAGGAAAAAAAAAACCCAAAAAACTGAAAATGGCTAAATCATACTAAATATACAGTGAAATTACTTATTGACTAAAAGTTGATGGAAAAATAAAAAAAATCTTGTCTCAGCGCGATGGCTTATGCCTGTAATCCCAGCACTTTGGGAGGCTGAGGTGGGCAGATCACCTGAGGTCAGGAGTTCGAGACTAGACTGACCAACATGGTGAAACCCCTGTCTTCACCAAAAATATAAAAATTAGCCGGGCATAGTGGTGCATGTCTGTAATCCCAGCTACTCAGAAGGCTGAGACAGGAGAATTGCTTAAACCCGGGAGGAAGAGGTTGCAGTGAGCCAAGATTGCGCCATTGCACTCCAGCCTGGACAACAAGAGTGAAACTCCGTCTCAAAAAAAAAAAAAAAAATCTTGACAAAGTATAGATCTGCAAAATTCATCCCAGAAAAAGTGGACTTGAAAGAAGATAGAAATAATGTCCACAGGCCAGACGTGGTAGCTTACACATGTAATCCCAACACTTTGGAAGGCCGAGGTGGGCAGATCACTTGAGCCCAGGAGTTCAAGACTAGCCTTGGCAATATGGTGAAACCCTGTTTCTACAAAAAATACAAAAATTAGCTGGGTGTGGTGGCACACACCTGTAGTCCCAGCTACTTGGGAGACTGAGCTGGGAGGATCGCTTGAGCCTGGGAGGTTCAGGTGGCAATGAGCCATGATTGTGTTACTGCACTCCAGCCTGACAGAGAGAGGTGAGACCCTGTGTCAAAAAAAAAAAAAAAAAGGACCACAAAATATAGCTTACAATGGCAAGAGCTAGAATTATTAAGCTGTGATATAGATTTTTAAGATTGATTGATGACTCAAATAATCATAAAATTTATATTGAAAATCATTTTTCAGATGAAGATAATTGAGTTCAAATTAAATTAAAATGGGTAAGTCAGAAATAGATTTCATAGGCTAAGTAGAAAATCAAAGGTATTGAACTGACCTAATGGCATTTGTTCTGGTAAATATTCTCAGTAAAAAACAGTCAATATGATGCAATTCTATCTAAAAGCCTATATTCACAAACACAAGACAAAAACATCTGTAGGGTCAAAAGAGGAGTTCAAATAGCCTGACACTCTGCTGGAGCTCCTAAAAAGAAAACAGAAATGGAGACAGTTCCTGATTCATGTTTTGTTTTGTTTTGTTTTGTTCTGTTTTGTTGAGACAGGGCCTCACTCTGTCACCCAGACTGGCATGATCATGGCTCGTTGCAGCCTCAAGCTGCCTGGGCTTAGGTGATCCTCCCACCTCAGCCTCCTGAGTAGCTGGGACTACAGATGTGCATCACCACACCTAGCTAATGTTTGTATTTTTTGTAGAGATGGGGTTCCACCATATTGCCAAGGCTGGTCTGGAACTCCTGGGCTCAAGTAATCTTTCCACCTTGGCCTCCCAAAATGCTGAGGTTACAGGTGTGAGTCACTGTGCCTGCTGATTAGTGTTTTGTCAATGATATTTATTTTATTATTTCATCAGTAAAAACTTTCACTGTGTGCAGTTTTACTGTTGTAAGTTTCATTTTCTTCTGTTGATTATGTAGTGGTTACTGCTTACCTATTAAAGGCCCCTACCTTGGGGTCCCATGTTTTAATACCTCCTTTGTCTATTCATCTCTCTGTCCATTCAGCAGATATTTAGCAAGTGCCTACTCTTTGCCAGGCCCTGGCAGAAGAATCAATCCAAGTCCGTGCCCTCAACTAATAACAGTTTTACTTACTTATTGATTAACTGATTGATTGATTGATACGGGGTCTCCTCCTGTTGTCCAGGCTGGAGTGCAGTGGCACAATCACAGTTAACTGCAACCTTGAAGTCCTCAAGGCATCCTCCTGCCTCCGCCTCCTCGGTAGCTGGGACTACAGGCATGTGAGGCACCATGCCCAACTAATTTTTGTATTCTTTGTAGAGACAGTCTCACTATGCTGCTTAGGTGGTCTCAACCTTCTGGGCTCCAGCGATCCTCCTACCTCGGCTTCCCAAAATGCTGAGATTACAGGCACGTGCCATCATGCTGGCCTATTTGTTTTCTTTCTAATTCTACACCTTTTTTTGTCTCATTGAGGAGAACCTCAGGTACAATGTTGAATAGAAGTGGTGATAGTGGGAACCCTTTTTCATTTTTTTCTTAGGGGAAAGATATTTGTATCTCACCAGTACGATGTTTGATGTAAGTGTTTTGTGCAAGCTCCATCAGATAAAAGAAGTTTCCTTCTATTCTTAACTTGAAAAGAATCTTATAATAAATAGGTGGTGGCTGGGCATGGTGGCTCATGCCTGCTGGGAGGCCAAGGTGGAAGGATCACCTGAGCTCAGGAGTTCGAGACCAACCTAGGCAACATAGTGAGACCTCATCTCTACTAAAAATCAAAATAAATAAATAGGTGACTTTTTTTTTTTTCTTTTTTTTGTGAGACGGAGTCTCGCTCTGTTGCCAGGCTGGAGTGCAGTGGCGTGATCTCGGCTCACTGCAACTTCTGCCTTCCGGGTTCAAGCGATTCTCCTACTCAGCCTCTCGAGTAGCTGGGACTACAGGTACGTGCCACCACACCCAGCTAATTTTTGTATTTTTAGTAGAGATGGGGTTTTACCATGTTGGCCAGGATGGTCTGGTTCTCTTGACCTTGTGATCCACCCGCCTTGGCCTCCCAAAATGCTGGGATTATAGGCGTGAGCCACTGCACCCAGCAGTGGTGACTTTAATCAAATGCTTTTTCTGCACCTCTTGAGATGATTCTATGATTATTTTTAAGTTTATTCTGTTAATTTGGTAGACTATACTGATTGGTTTTCAAATGTTAAACCAACCTTGTATTCCTAGAATAACCACAACTTGGTTGTGTAATATTATTCTATTTATAGATCTTTGGATTTGGTTTGCTGATATCTTGTTTAGAATTTTTGCATCTTTGTTTGGCCAGTTATTTTTCTTCCTTATAATGTTCTTGTCAGGTTTTCATATCAAGGTAATGCTGAACAGATAAAATGAGTTAAGAAGTATTCCCAGTTTTTCTGTTGGCTGGAAGACTTTGTATAAAGTTATTATTATTTCTTCCTTAAATGTCAGAAAGAATTCACCATTAAAACATCTGGACCTGGAGTTTGCTTTGTGGGAAGATTTTTATAAGTAACAGAATCAATTTCTTAAAATAGGACAAGTAGGCTGTTGTTCTAGAATATGGTTGTTTTCTAGAACATAGTTGTTCATAATATCCTCTCACTATAGTTTAATACATGTAGGTTCTGTAGTGATGGCCCTATTTCCATTCCAAAGGGATAGTTTTTTGTGTCTCCTCTTTTTTTCCTTCATCACTCTTGCCAGGAGTTTATCAATTTTATTTTATTTTTTATTTTTATTTATTTCTTGAGACAGAGTCTCACTCTGTTGTCCAGGAGTGCAGAGGTGCAATCTCGGCTCACTGCAACCTCCTCCTCCCAGGTTCAAAAGAGTGTCCTGCCTCAGCCACCCCAGTGTGCCACCACGCCTAGCTAATTTTTGTATTTTTAGTAGAGACAGTGTTTCTCCATGTTGGCCAGGCTGATCTCGAACTCCTGACCTCAGGTGATCTGCCCACCTTGGCCTCCCAAAGTGCTGGGATTATAGGCGTGAGCCACCACACCTAGCCAAGTTTATCAATTTTAGTAGTTAGTAGTTTTATCAACCTTTTGGTTCTGTTGATTCTGTCTTTCATGTCTTGGTTTTCTATGTTATTAAATTCCTCTGTCATTTTTACTACTTTCATCCTTCTACTTTATTTGGACTTAATTTCTGTATGTTTTCCCTAACTACTTGAGGTAGACAGTTCCATAGTTGATTTTCAAACATTTTTTTATTTCCAATATATGCATTTGAAGCCATAACTTTTACTCTAAGCATGGCTTTAGCTGCTTCTCACAAGTTTTGACATATTGTATTTTCATTATTATTTGATTCAACTAGTTTTAAATGTTCACTGGGGTTTATTTTTTGACCCATGGGTTATTTAGTAGTACACTGCTCTTTCCAAATATTTTGGGATATTCTAGTTTTCTTTTTTTTTTTTCCGAGATGGAGTCTTGCTCTGTCACCCAGGCTGGAGTGCAGTGGTGCGATTTCAGCTCACTGCAACCCCCGCCTCCCGAGTTCAAGTGATTCTCCTACCTCAGCCTCCTGAGTAGCTGGGACTACAGGTGCCCACCACCACACCTGGCTAATTTTTGTATTTTTAGTAGAGACAAGGTTTCACCATGTTGGCCAGGCTGGTTTCAAACTCCTGACCTGGTGATCCGCCTGCCTCGGCCTCCCAAAGTGCTGGGATTACAGGCGTGAGCCACCACGCCCGGCGGATATTCTAGTTTTATTTTTGTTTTTTATTACTAGCATAATCCATCTGTGGTCATTGAGTATACGCTATATTATATATTTCACGTCTTCGAAATTTAGTGCTATTTACGTTGTGGTCTAGCATATCAATAAGTATTCCAAGTGCACTTGAATATATTTTCTACAGTTGTTGGTTTCAATGTTCCATATATGTCAATAATAAGGTCAAGTATGTTAACTGTGTTATTCAAATATTCTTTGTCCTTATTGATCTTTAAAATTTGCATATTCTATCAGTTACAGAAAGAGGTGTGTTAAAATCTCCCACATGTAATCATGGATATGTCTGTTTTTCCCTGAGAAATAGGTCCTGCCCTAGAACCTTGCACAGCTGAGTGTGAGGGGCTGACACATAATGAGACAGTAACTGTGAGAATACGTTTAGACACTCTGGCAGAGAACAATCCAGTAAACACTCAAAGTTTTGTTCCTACTGAACTTCTGGAAGTTCCCTGAATGCAGGTTTTGTTTTTCCCTATAAGACTATGGTGGTTGCTGGGTGCAGTGGCTCACGCCTCTAATCCCAGTACTTTGGGAGGCCAAGGTGGGCAGATCACCTGAGGTCAGGAGTTCGAGATCAGCCTGGCCAATAAGGTGAAACCCCGTCTCTACTAAAAACACAAAAATTAGCTGGGCATGGTGGCACACACCTGTCGTCCCAGCTACTTAGGAGGCCGAGACAGGAGAATTGTTTGCACCCAGGAGGTGGAGGCTGCAGTGAGCCGAGGTTGCGCCACTGCACTCCAGCCTGGGTGACAGAGTGACATTCCATCTCAGAAAAAAAAAAAAAAGGACTATGGTGGTTAATGTTGTGTTAACTTGACTGAAATACAGGATGCCCAGACATTTGGCTAACCATTGTCTTGATGTATCTGTGAGGGTTTCTGGACAAGATTAACATTTGAATCTGAAAACTAAGTAAAGCCCTAATGTCGTTGGGCCTCATACAATCAGTTGAAGACCTGAATAGAACAAAAAGGCTAATTAAGAAGAAACTCCACCTGCCTGACTACTTGAGCTGGATGGATATCAGGTCTTTTCCTACCTCTGGAGACAGGCTGAAACTTCAGCTTTTCTTGAGTCTCAAACCTGCTGGCTTTCAGGCCGTATTGGTGCTCCAGGTACTCCTGGGTCTTCAGGTTGCTGACGGCAGATTTTGGGACTTCTAAGCCTCCATAAGAGCATGAGCCAGTTCCCTTCTGTGTGTGTGTGTGTGTGTGTGTGTGTGGTGGGAGTGGTTATCAAAATGGACAGCAGAGTCAAAGCAGCAACCAGAATAGTCTGATGTGCGCAGATCTTTGGCATTGGCTAGCTGAGCATGGTGTTCCTAGAAGTGAAATAGATAGGAAGCCTACGAAATTCTCACTTGATCTGTAGAAAGCAGAAAAGTTCTAGGTTAAGTGGACAAAAGTCTAACTCAAATCATAAAATCAGAGAGCTGCAGAAGCTCAGTCAATTCCCAGGCTCAAGCCAGTTTACAAGCCCAGAACCCCTTAAATGGAGGGCGAGACCAGGTCCCCTTCAGGAAGAAGCCTGGTGCACAGTCCCAAATTTATACTGTCAATCTTTTATTTTCTTTTTCCCAATACACAGTGACCCTGGTGAAAGGTGAAAGTGACCCTTTCACCAGGATCACTGTGTGTTGGGAAAAAGAAAATAATTAGACCTTTTGGGGACTCCTGGACACTGACCGAACTGGCACTAATTCCAGGTGGCCTAGAATATCATGGTGGTCCATCAGTCAAAGTAGGGGCTCATGGATGTCAGGTGGAATTTTAGCTCAGGTCCATCTCACAGTGGGCCCAGTTGGTCCCCAAACCCATCCTCTGACTATTTCCCTGGTTCTGTGCCTCATTGGAATAGACTTACTCAGCAGCTGGCAGAATCCCCACATTGGTTCCCTAACCTGTAAAGTGAGGGCTATTGTGATGGGAGAGGCCAAATGGAAGCCACTAGAACTGCCTCTACCCAGGAAGATAGTAAAACAAAAGCAATACCATATTCCCGGAAGGATTGCAGAGATCAACATCTTAATCAAGAACTTGAAAGATTAAGGGGTAATGATCTTCAGGGGTGGAGGTACCCACCAAATCCCCCTTCAACTTGCCCATTTGGCCTGTGAGGAAGCCAGATAAATCTTAGAGAATGATGGTGGATTATTGTAAACTTCACCAGGAGGTGACTCCAATTGAAACTGCTATACCAGGCCGGGCGCGGTGGCTCAAGCCTGTAATCCCAGCACTTTGGGAGGCCGAGACGGGCGGATCACGAGGTCAGGAGATCGAGACCATCCTGGCTAACACGGTGAAACCTCGTCTCTACTAAAAATACAAAAAAAAACTAGCCAGGCGAGGTGGCAGGCGCCTGTAGTCCCAGCTACTCGGGAGGCTGAGGCAGGAGAATGGCGTAAATCCGGGAGGCGGAGCTTGCAGTGAGCTGAGATCCGGCCACTGCACTCCAGCCCGGGCGACAAAGTGAGACTCCGCCTCAAAAAAAGAAAAAAAAGAAACTGCTATACCAGATGCGGTTTCATTGTTTGAGTAAATTAATATATCCTATATGTGGTACCTGGTATGAAGCTGTTGATCTGCCAGATGTGTTTTTCTCTATCCCTGTAAATAAGGACCACCAGAAGTAGTTTGCTATCAGCTGGCAAAGCCAGCAATACACCTTCACTATCATACCTCAGGGATATATCAACTCTTCAGCTTTATTTCATAATTTAATTTGCAGGGATCTTGATCATCTTTCCCTTCCACAAGGTATCACACTGGTCCAATACATTCATGACAATATCTTGATTGGATCTAGTAAGCAAGAAGTAGCAACTACCCTAGACTTATTAGTAAGATATTTGCATGTCAGAGGATGAGAAATAAATCCAACAAAAATTCAGAGGTCTCTTTTTCAGTGAAATTTCTAGGGGCCCAATGTATGTGGGACATGTCAAGATACTCCTTCTGAGGTTAAAGTTGTTGCATCTGACCCCTCTTACAACAAAAAGCAAGCACAATGTCTAGCGGGCCACTTTGGATTTTACAGGCAACGTATTCCTCATTTGGGTGTATTTGGCCCAAATGAGGGCCATTTACCGAGAGACCTGAAACACTGCTAATTGTGAGTGGATCCCGCAATGAGAGAAGGCTCTGCAACAGGCTCAAGCTGCTGTGCAAGCTCCTTTGCTGCTTGGGCCATATGATCCAGTGGAACTTGGAGTGTCAGTGGCAGATAGGGATGCAGTTTAGAGACTTTGGCAGGGCCCTATAGCTGAACCACAGTGTAAGCCCTTACGATTTTGGAGCAAAGGGCTTTCATCCTCTGTGGATAACTACTCTGCTTTTGAGAAACAGCTCTTGGCCTGCTGTGGGACCTTAGTAGACACTGAACACTTAACCATGGGTCACCAAGGTATCATCCAACCTGGGCTGCCCGTTATGAATTGGGTGTTATCTGGCCCCCAAACCATAAAGCTAGGCATGTGCAGCACACTCCATCATCAAATGCAAATGGTATATATAAGATTGGCCCTGAGTAGGCCTTGAAGGCACAAATAAGTTATACAAGGAAGTGGCCCAGGCAGGGGTGCGGTGGTTCACACCTATAATCCCAGCACATTGGGAGGCCACAGCTGGCAGATTACTTGAGGCCAGTAGTTTGAGACCAGCCTGGCCAACAAAGTGAAACCCCATCTCTACTAAAAGTACAAATATTAGCTGGGCGTGATGGCACATGCCTATAGTCCCAGCTGCTCAGGAGGCTGAGGCAGGAGAATTGCTTGAACCCAGGAGGCAGAGGCTGCAGTGAGCCAAGATCGTGCCACTGCACTCCAGTCTGGGTAATAAGAGCAAAACTCCGTCTCAAAAAAAAAAAAAAAAAAAGTGAGGGGCTCAATGCCCAAGGTCCCTAGTATAGCACCTTCTCTCTCCCAGCCTTCACCTATGGCTTAATGGGGCATTACCTCCAATCAGTTGACAGAGAAAGGAAAAACTCAGATCTGCTTAAGAGTACCAGGGTTGGTGTCCATGTTCATAACCAAACATTCTGACTGACGAAACAGAAAGACAAGGCTGGGTGCGGTGGCTCACGCCTGTAATCCCAACACTTTGGGAGACCAAGGTGGGTGTATCACCTGAGGTCAGGAGTTCGAGACCAGCCTGACCAACATGGTGAAACCCCATCTGTACTAAAAATACAAAAAATTAGCCAAGCATGGTGGCAGATGCCTGTAATCTCAGCCCCTCAACAAGAGCAAAACTCCGTCTCATAAAAAAAAAGAAAAGAAAAAAAGAAAGAGAGACAGTAAGGAGAAGGGAAGAGAAAGTAACTCAGAGAAAACAAATCCACTCTGAAGCCATTCTGAGAGTGAGGTAAATGCTCATTAAGTTTTTTTGTTTTTGTGTTTTGGAGACAGAGTCTCACCCTATCGCCCAGGCTGGAGTGCAGTGGCGCAGTCTTGACTCACTGCAACCTCCACCTCCTTACAAGCAATTCTCTCACCTCAGCCTCCCAAGTAGATGGAATTACAGACACACACCACCATGTCTAGCTAATTTTTGAATTTTTTGTTTTTTTGGTAGAGATGGGGGCTTCACCATGTTGGCCAGGCTGGTCCCAAACTCCTGACCTCAAGTGATCCGCCCACCTCGGCCTCTCAAAGTGCTAGGACTACAGGCGTGAGCCACCATACCCACACCCAGCCCTCACTGAGTTTTGAGGCAACACATGGCATTTTGTGGCAACTGACTAATATAATCAGCAACGGGAAATTCAGGAAAAGAAAAGAAAGGATGTCACTGGGGAGGGCACACAGGGCTTCAGAGTATTAGTAATTCTCCGTTTTTCAAGCTGAGTGGTGAGTCCATAAGTGTTCATTACACCATTATTCTTTTTTTTTTTTTTTTTTTTTTGAGACGGAGTCTTGCTCTACCACCCAGGCTGGAGTGCAGTGGCCGGATCTCAGCTCACTGCAAGCTCCATCTCCCGGGTTTACGCCATTCTCCTGCCTCAGCCTCCCGAGTAGCTGGGACTACAGGCGCCCGCCTCGTCGCCCGGCTAGTTTTTTGTATTTTTAAGTAGTGACAGGGTTTCACCGTATTAGCCAGGATGGTCTCGATCTCCTGACCTCGTGATCTGCCCGTCTCGGCCTCCCAAAGTGCTGGGATTACAGGCTTGAGCCACCGCGCCCTGCCTACACCATTATTCTTTAAACTTCACACATCTATTATACATACACTGTTATTTTTTATTTTTTTAGAAATGAGGTCTTGCTTTATCACCCAGGCTGGAGCGCAGTGGCACAATCACAGCTCACTGCAGCTTCAAACTCCTGGGCTCATGCTGCCTTCTTGCCTCAGCCTCCCGATTATACATACTCTGTTATTTATTAATTTTTTCATAATAATAAAAAAAGAATGAGGGAGAAGGCCAGTCGCGGTGGCTCATGCCTATAATCCCAGCACTTTGGGAGGCTGAGGCGGGAAGTTCTCTTGAGGCCAGGAGTCTGAGACCAGCTGGCCAACATAGCGAAACCCCATCTCTACTAAAAACACAAAAATTAGCTGGACATGGTGGCTTATGCCTGTAATCCCAACTACTCAGGAGGCTGAGGCAGGAGAATCACTTGAACCTGGGAGGCAGAGATTGCAGTGAGCCGAGATTGCACCACTGTACTCCAGCCTGGGCAACAGAGTTAGACTCTGTCTTAAACAAAACAAAACAAAAAAAGAATGAAGTTTGGGACCATGTACTGAATGGAAGGTGGTTTGAGAGAGATGGGCAGATTTCAAGGGCTGGTACAGAACAAGGATGGAAGGACTAGAGTACAAAGATGGATAAAACCAGTGCAAAGGGGTAAGACAGTAGTTGGATCTGGGTGGTGGAATCTGAGGGGATTTTATTTTCTTCTTCACCTTTTTCTGGGTTTCCCAAATATTCTATAATGAACATACATGACTTCTGCCATCAGAGAAAAGAACAAAACCTATTATGATGGACACTATTGGTCACTTCCCAACAGGCATTTTCTTTCTTCCCTGTTGACAGCATGAGTCATGATTGGTCTAATCCAGCCCTGGCAGTACTGTCTCCTTCCTTTGTGGTTCATTAAGTGGTGTCTTTGGGCCCCAGTTCTGACCAATGAAATGAAAGAGCAAGTCTGCTGAGGGGCAGGATTTTAAGAAAGATTTTCTTACTTGAGAAAAAAAAGAAAAAGAAAAAAACAGTCGAGACAGGGCAGGAAGCTCTTCTGATATTCCCATCTAGGTTTTGGGTGTTGTCAGGTCATGTTGTGATATTTGGATCTGCAGCAGCCATCTCGCAACCTTCAGGGAAGGTGTTGCCACAGAGAGTGGCTGAGGGGAGAGATGGCCAGGCCCTCGATGACAGGTTGAGCCACTGAGGCAATCCAAGGACTATTCTGCTAACTTCTTGTTAAGCAAGGTACAAAAACTTCAATGGCTCAAGTCACTTTTGGTTAGAAAGAGTCAGTTACAGCCAAAAATGTTCTATTCGACACTTTTTTTTTTACATGTGAGAAGAGATACATCTGGATGTCCTTAGAAGTCAGTTTCATCTCCATAGACTTCTAGTTCAGCAAGTCTGAATTAGACAAATGGAAGAACTGGCTGCTGTTATCAGCCACTGGGTTCCAGGGGCTCCCCCATTCTAATAAGGTCACTTTTCTACATGGGAGCTTCTAATGTGACATAGTCACACAGCTGTTCCCTCCCCTCTGTGGATCTTATTTATAAGTTCCTTTTTCTATCCTTCATGTCAGCAAAATATGTTCCTTCCCCATTTCAGCATTACAGAAAGTGGGGTAATGAGCGTTCCAGGGATTGCTTGTGCCCTACTTCTCTGCTTGCTCATTTCTCCCTATTAGATCCTATTTTATATCTGCACCACTGAGCAGAGCTGGTAGTTAGCATCCCATAACCTCTTTGCATGACAAAGTGCTATACAAAGAAGAAACCTAGAGATAGAGACAGCAGAATAGACACAAACTTGAAATGACCAATGTCAATATCTGCTGATTGCAACTGGCTATCCTCTCAACCAGATATGCTCTTCAGGATGCATCCAGTGTGAGAGGCAGGGGAGGGGCAGGGTCTGTAGCTCCAGCAGTGCCATCTACTCAGGAGTCCTCCCCAGGGGTCCACTTTCTGTGGCCTTTCATCCACCATGGTTCATCTTAATAAATCAGCAGTCCCTCCCACCTCCCCAAAGAAGGAGCTTTTAAAAACATGATTCGGCCGGGCGCGGTGGCTCAAGCCTGTAATCCCAGCACTTTGGGAGGCCGAGACGGGCGGATCACGAGGTCAGGAGATCGAGACCATCCTGGCTAACACTGTGAAACCCCGTCTCTACTAAAAAATAGAAAAAAATAGCCGGGCGAGGTGGCGGGCGCCTGTAGTCCCAGCTACTCGGGAGGCCGAGGCAGGAGAATGGCGGTAAACCCGGGAGGTGGAGCTTGCAGTGAGCTGAGATCCGGCCACTGCACTCCAGGCCGGGCGACAGAGCGAGACTCCGTCTCAAAAAAAAAAAATAAAATAAAAAAAATAAAAACATGATTCAGGCTAGGCATGGTGGCTCACACCTCTAATCCCAGCACTTTGGGAGGCTGAGGAGAAAGATCACTTGAGCCCAGGAGTTCAAGATTGCAGTGAGCTGTGATTGCACCACTGTCCTCCAGCCTGGGTGACAGAGTAAGATCCTGAAAAGAAAAAAAGAAAAGAGAAAGGAAATAAAGAAAGGAAGAAAGAAAGAAGGAAAGAAAGAAAGAAGAAGAAAGAAGAAAGAAGAAAGAAAGAAAGGAAGGAAGGAAGGAAGGAAGGAAGGAAGGAAGGAAGGAAGGAAGGAAGAAAGGAAGGAAGAAAGAAAGAAAGAAAGAAGAAAGAGAGGGAGGGAAGAGAGGAGAGGAGACAACATGAGTCACATTATGTCAAAGTCTCCAAGGCTTTCCATTGCAGTGGATATGTGTTTGCTCCTGTCTTCCTCTCTGTGCTTCCTCACACTGGTGGGTCACAGCCTGTGACCTCCAGGGTACCCGTGGCCATGTCCCCTCCTTTTTGTTTTTTGTTTTTTTTTTTTGAGATGGAGTCTCACTCTGCTGCCAGGCAGGAGTGCAGTGGCGCGATCTCGGCTCACTGCAACCTCCACCTCCCGAGTTCAAGCAATTCCCCTGTCTCAGCCTCCCGAGTAGAATAGCTGGGACTACAGGCATGTACTACCATGCCCGGCTAATTTTTTTTTTTTTTTTGTATTTTAGTAGAGACAGGGTTTCACCATGATGGCCTGAATGATCTAGATCTCCTGACCTTATGATCTGCCCACCTTGGCCTCCCAAAGCGCTGGGATTACAGGTGTGAGCCATCGCGCCCAACCTTGTCCCCTAGTTTTTATTGAAAACCCACATATGACACCTTCTCCAACAGGACCTGAGAGGAAGGAGAGGCTCTGAAGAATCTAGACTTCAAGACTTCAGCCATATGGGCAGGCCTAAGGTCCTCCCAAACAATCTGTAATAGCTGGTTGTTGGAGGGAACCTTCAGCTGCTCCTCCCCACTCCCCATCCAAACCCATCTCCTCTCCATGAAGGACAGGCTGCTGGTGGAAATCATCTACCAGGCACAGGGGTGACTTTATAAGTTCTAGCCAGGCTAAGGACTGTCAGATTACTTTGGTCTGAAGAGTTGCTCTAAAATGCCAGCCCAGGGTCATGTGCTGTAATCCCAGCACTTTGGGAGGCCAGGGCAGGTGGATCTTGAGGTCAGGAGTTTGAGACCAGACTGGCCAACATAGTGAAACTCTGTCTCTACTAAAAATACAAAAATTAGCCGGGAGTGGTGGCAGACGCCTATAGTACCAGTTGCTCGGGGGGCTGAGGCAGGAGAATCGCTTGTACCTGGGAGGCGGAGGTTGCAGTGAACTGAGACCGTGCCATTGCACTCCAGCCTGGGCGACACAGCGAGACTCCATCTCAAAAAAATAATAGTAAAATAACATCAACATAACATAACATAACATAACATAACATAACATAACATAACATAATATAACATAACATAACATAACAATTCCAGCCCAGAAGGAGCCCAGTTTATGCAATTCTTCGCCTTGGCTAACGCATTGTAAAGTCCTACCTGGTGGGTTGCGGGGGGGCGGGGGGGGGGGGGTGTCTGACTTGGGTGCAGCAACCAAATATGGCCACAAGGGGGAAGTAATGCCTTTCGTCTGCGGCAGGGGTTTGGCTTCAACCAGGAATAGCTTGATATTTTTATCCTTTTAAAGCAGAAGAGCCAGATGGAGATCTCAGGGTGCCCTGGTAAAGACAAATAACTTGATGTGCCATTAAAATGACATTCTTGGCCAGGCGTGGTGGCTCACGTCTGTCATCCCAGCACTTTGGGAGGCCGAAGTTGGGGGATAGCTTGAGTTCTGGAGTTTGAACCTGGGCAATAGTGAGACAAAAAAAATTTAAAAATTAACTGGGCTCGTGGCGTGCGCCGGCCGTCCCAGATACTCGGGAAGCTGAGGCGGGAGGATTCCTTGAGCCCAGGAGTTCGAGGCTGCAGTGAGCCGTGATCACGCCACTGCACTCCAGCCTGGGTAACAGAGTGAGTCCCCGTCTCAAAAAAATAAATAAGTAAAATAATATAACATTCCTTAAATACTCATTCAAATGTATTTAGTGGGGACGAAATGAATAATTTTCTGTTAATACAACAGTATATTTAAATAAAAAAACTGCAAATATATTTACTGTATGTAAATATATACAATGGGGTTAGCCGTGGGTTCCAGGACCCCAATGGATACCAAAATCTACAGATGCTCAAATCCCTTATATAAAATGGCATTGGCCGGGCGCGGTGGCTCACGCATGTAATCCTGGCACTTTGGGAGGCTGATCACCTGATATCAGGAGTTCGAGACCAGCCTGGCCAACATGGCAAAACCCCGTTTCTACTAAAAGTACAAAAATTAGCTGAGAGTGGTGGAGGCATATCCCTATAATCCCAGCTACTGGGGAGGCTGAGGCAGGAGAATCACTTGAATCCGGGAGCAGAGGTTGCAGTGAGCCAGGTGGTGCCACTGCACTACAGTCTGGGCGGCAGAATGAGACTCCATCTCAAAAAAAAAAAAAACTATGGTAATGATGGATCACTTAAAAATTACACTTTTTTTTTTTTTTTTTTTTTTTGAGACGGAGTCTGGCTCTGTCTCCCAGGCTGGAGTGCAGTGGCCGGATCTCAGCTCACTGCAAGCTCCGCCTTCCAGGTTTACACCATTCTCTTGCCTCAGCCTCCCGAGTAGCTGGGACTACAGGTGCCCGCCACCTCGCCCGGCTAGTTTTTTGTATTTTTAGTAGAGACGGGGGTTTCACCGTGTTAGCCAGGACGGTCTCGATCTCCTGACCTCGTGATCCGCCCGTCTCGGCCTCCCAAAGTGCTG
Organism: Trachypithecus francoisi; assembly: GCF_009764315.1. NCBI lineage: Eukaryota > Metazoa > Chordata > Mammalia > Primates > Cercopithecidae > Trachypithecus > Trachypithecus francoisi. The sequence goes on from NW_022681473.1 coordinate 64,438,694, forward strand.
GGATTACAGGCTTGAGCCACCGCGCCCGGCCCAAAAATTACACTCTTTATGTTCAAAATAGAGATGTATTTTATGCATTGAATGTAGTATACATTTTTTGAGGAGAATAAATTGTTAATACATTCACAAGTTTTAAAATTCAAACGATACAAAAGGGTGAATTAAAATCTCTCTCCTGGTTAGGCACAGTGACTCATGCCTATAATCTCAGCACTTTGGGAGGCGAGGCTAAGGTGGGAGAATCACTAGAGCTCAGGAGTTTGAGACCACCCTAGACAACATAGCAAGACCTCATTTCTACTAAAATAAACAAAATTAGCCAGGCATGGTGGACACACCTGTAGTCCCAGCTACTCAGGAGACTGAGGTGGCAGGATCGTGTGAGCCTGGGATATCGTGGCTGCAGTGAGCTATGATCCCACCACTCCACTCCAGGCTGGGTGACAGAGGGAGATCCCGTCTTAAAAAAAAAAACTCCTCTTTCCCATTCATATTCTCCAACCATTGAAATCATTCAGTTCCCTCCCATAATAGGTATCTATTACTGTGTATTCAACCAATCCAAAACATAAAAACATAGTGGCCTAAAACAACAACCTTTAAAAAAAATTTTTTTTTTTGAGATGGAGTCTCACTCTGTCGCCCAGGCTGGAGTGCAGTGGCGCGATCTTGGCTCACTGCAACTCTTCCTCCCGGGTTCAATCAATTCTCCTGCCTCAGGCTCCCAAGTAGGTGGGATTACAGGCATCCACCACGACGCCCAGCTAATTTTTTTTTTTTTTTTTTTTTTTTGAGGCGGAGTCTCGCTCTGTCGCCCGGACTGGAGTGCAGTGGCCGGATCTCAGCTCACTGCAAGCTCCGCTTCCTGGGTTTACGCCATTCTCCTGCCTCAGCCTCCCGAGTAGCTGGGACTACAGGCGCCCGCCACTTCGCCCAGCTAGTTTTTGTATTTTTAGTAGAGACGGGGTTTCACCGTGTTAGCCAGGATGGTCTCGATCTCCTGACCTCGTGATCCGCCGTCTCGGCCTCCCAAAGTGCTGGGATTACAGGCTTGAGCCACCGCGCCCGGCCGCGACGCCCAGCTAATTTTTATGTATTTAGTAGAGATGGGGTTTCACCATGTTGGACAGGCTGGTCTCAAACTCCTGACCTCAATGATATTCCTGCCTTGGCCTCCCAAAGTGCTGGGATTACAGGTGTGAGCCACCACGCCCAGGTAAAAAAAATTTTTTTTTTTGAGATGGAGTCTCACTCTGTCGCCCAGGCTGGAGTGCAGTGGCGCGATCTTGGCTCACTGCAACTCTTCCTCCCGGGTTCAATCAATTCTCCTGCCTCAGGCTCCCAAGTAGGTGGGATTACAGGCATCCACCACGACGCCCAGCTAATTTTTTTTTTTTTTTTTTTTTTTGAGGCGGAGTCTCGCTCTGTCGCCCGGACTGGAGTGCAGTGGCCGGATCTCAGCTCACTGCAAGCTCCGCTTCCTGGGTTTACGCCATTCTCCTGCCTCAGCCTCCCGAGTAGCTGGGACTACAGGCGCCCGCCACTTCGCCCAGCTAGTTTTTGTATTTTTAGTAGAGACGGGGTTTCACCGTGTTAGCCAGGATGGTCTCGATCTCCTGACCTCGTGATCCGCCCGTCTCGGCCTCCCAAAGTGCTGGGATTACAGGCTTGAGCCACCGCGCCCGGCCGCGACGCCCAGCTAATTTTTATGTATTTAGTAGAGATGGGGTTTCACCATGTTGGACAGGCTGGTCTCAAACTCCTGACCTCAATGATATTCCTGCCTTGGCCTCCCAAAGTGCTGGGATTACAGGTGTGAGCCACCACGCCCAGGTAAAAAAAATTTTTTTTTAATAACCTTTTTTTTTTTTGCTCAGGATTCTGTGGGTCAGTAATTTGGGCTGGGCTCAGCAGAGCAGTGCTTCTGCTGGTCTTGCCTGGAATGAATCATGCTGCTTCAGTCCTCTGATAAACTGGTGGGGATACAACTACAATGGCCTCACTCACTAGTGTGACTGTTCACACTGTTCACACTGGCTGGCTGCTGGGCCCCTCTCCCTGAGGTCTCTCATCCTAAGGAGGGCAGCCTGGACTTCTGTATGTGGCAGTCTCAAGGCAGCAAGAGAAAAAAGGTGGAAGTTGCAGGGCCTCTTCAGACCTAGGCCCAGAACTCTGACATCACTTCACTTGCATTCTATTGGTCAAAGTAAGTCACCTGGTCAGCCAAATTTGAGGATAAAGAATAATATAGACTCCACTCCTGAAGAGAAAAGCAGCAAAGTCACATTACAAAGCTCTGTGCATACAGGGAATGCAAGGAATTTTGTGTCTATCTTTTGCAATCTGCTATGCCTCCCGCGGAGTTTCTTAGGTGTCCTTCTATAAATATTTTGTATATATTTAAATATTCACAGACAAATGACTCCACTTCAAGCCAGAAACCTGGGTGTCTTTCCTAAATTCTCCTTTTCCCTCAAGATCTACACCCAATCCATCAGCAAGTTACCAAAATCTCCAAAATGTATGCAAAATCCGTCCACCACCCCCCTTCCAAGTCATATCCATCTCCTGCCTGCCTCCTAACTAGTCTCCCTGCTTCCACTGTGGTTGCACTTAAAGCCATTCTCACCCAGCAGGTAGCGGGAGCTTAAAAACAGAAATCACATCATGTTATTTCTTTGCTGAAAACCCTCCAAGGCCTTCCACACATTCAATATGTGTTTGCTCATGTTTTCCTCTCTGAACAATCTCATTCCACTCTCCTGCTTTTTTTTTTTTTTTGAGATGGAATCTCACTCTGTTGCCAGGCTGGAATACAGTGGTGTGATCTCAGGTCACTGCAACCTCCGCCTCCTGGGTTCAAGCGATTCTCCTGCCTCTCAGCCTCCCCCGTAGCTGGAACTACTGGCACACGCCACCAGACCAAGCTAATTTTTGTTTTTTGGTAGAGAAGGGGTTTCACCATGTTGGCCAGGATGGTCTTGATCTCTGGACCTTGTTGTGTTCAGCCCACCTCGGCCTTCCAATGTAGGGATTCAGTCAGGATGGTGGGAAAAATTGTAAAATAAACACAAACCTTCTTGGAAGGCCAGAAGGTTTTTGCGAAAACCTCAGGATAGAGTTATGGCTGAAGGCAGCCTAATCCTCTTTGAGCTATAACAAGGGTAATTAACAAAGGAATGTAGAGGAGTCTACCTAAATAGCTTGTTTACTCATGTGGTCCTAAGACTAACCTTTGACCATCCATGGGTCCATGATTGCTCTCTACTCTGGGGATCAGCAACAGTAATTACCTTCTAGTGGTGTTTATGTGAGACTTTTGTCATTTAATGTGTGCTGAATAAATGCTGGGAGGGCCAGTGAGTAGGGGCTGCAGTTGCAACTCTTTACAGCACTGTCCTGGGAGCCTGTAAGCGGCTCAGACTCTCAGCTGGACTGACAAGCATAATATCTGTGTCAGGGTATGTTATTCACCCATCACTGGGTTAGGGTCTGCAGGACGGACCCCCACATACCAAAGTGCTGGGATTACAGGCATGAGCCACTGCGCCTGGACACTCTCCTCTTTTTTATTCCCAAAGGGACAGCCTCTTTGTTCTCATTTGAGAGCAGGCTCTTCTCTGCCCCAGGGCCTTTGGAACAGCTGTTTCTTCAGACCAGGCTGCTCTTCCTCTTGGGGTTTCACTCCTTTTTTTTTCCCCTTTGTGCAATTGCTTAGATATTATTCCTCAAGAAAGGCTTCCCTAACCATAATTTCCCCTGCCCACTGTACCATCATTTCTATTACAACATGCTGTTTATTTCCTTTGGTATTCATCATATTATCTTGCTCAGGTACTGGTTGTCTTCTATTTTTCCTCTTTCCTCTTTTCAGAACTTAAGGACTTTGTCTTTTCACTGATGGATACTCTGTACCTAGTATAATGTCTGGTATACAATAGGAGTTCAATAAATACATGGGAATGGAATGAAGATTAAAGAGGACATGAACGGCTGGGCACGGTGGCTCATGCCTGTAATCCCAGCACTTTCAGAGGCCAAGGTGGGTGGATCACCTGAGGTCAGGAGTTCAAGACCAGCCTGGACAACATGGTGAAACTCTGTCTTTACTAATAAGACAAAACTTAGCTGGGCGTGGTGGCATGCACTTGTAGCCCCAGCTACTCAGGAGGCTGAGACATGAGAATCGCTTGAACCTGGGAGGCAGAGGTTGCAGTGAGCCGAGATTGTGCCATTGTACTCCAGCCTGAGTGACAGAGAGAGACTGTAAAAAAAAAAAAAAAAAAAAAAGGAGGACATGAACAGTAACATTACCTTGTGGTATTATAAAGGGAAGCCCTTGACTATGGGAACCTGGAGAAAGCTCATAGCACAGGCAGAGAACCCTGGGTATTCTGGCAGGACTTCCTGGGGCTGTGGTGTTTGAGCTGTGTTCTATGTTCAAAGAGATGCATCTGATACGTTGGGCTGCAGGCTCTTGGGATGCCAGGCAACCTCCAGAAAACAGGGTCACTTTAATAAATGGAGCAGATATCATAATGCTTATGAGCACCAACCCTAGAAAAAGATATTTTAGGCCAGGTACAGTGGCTCACATCTGTAATCCCAGTGCTTTGGGAGGCTCAGCAAGGAGGATCACTGGAGCCCAGGAGGTCAAAACTACAGAGAGCTATGATCGTGCCACTACACTCCAGCCTGGGGGACAGAGCAAGACCTGTCTCTAAAAATAAAAGGCGGGGGGCATTTTAATGTGGAATCCATTGACTCGTGTAATTATGAGGTCTGGGAACTTGGATGGAGAAAGAATTACATTTAATATTCTCTAACACTTGTCAACTTAAAAAGAAACTGAGGCAAAATGAGTAGAGAAATAGGCCAAGCTTGGAACTCGGGAGCATAGATTAAAGTTGCCGTGAATACACACTTCAATTAGCAGCAGTTACAAGTGGATTTTTTAAGGCAAAAAAGGACATTTTTTTTGTGTGCAGATGCAAAGTTGTTTGTCAGGAATTCTCATTGGATTATAGAAAGAACATTGATTAGTAATTGACTATACATTGTTAAGCTATAGAGTGTGGGTTACAAGGTCCAGTGTGGCATTATTAGGTTAACTTCTAGCTACTTGTGGCAATAGCAAGCAGTTCTAAGAGATGAATACATAGCTCAAGGGAAAAGTAGGATGAGATTGCTGTCTCCTTTCTTTTTTTAATTTTTGTGGGTACATGGTATGCTGTCTTTTTTTTTTTTTTTTTTTCCTGAAATGGAGACTTGCTCTGTCGCCCGGACTGGAGTGCAGTGGCGTGATCTCAGCTCACTGCAACCTCCACCTCCTGGATTCAAGCGATTCTCCGGCCTCAGCCTCCCGAGTAGCTGGGATTACAGGTGAGCGCCACCATGAGCAGCTAAGTTTTGTATTTTTAGTAGAGACGGATTTTCACCATGTTGTCCAGGCTGGTCTTGAACTCCTGACCTCAAGTGATCAGCCTGCCTCGGCCTCCCAAAGTGCTGGGATTATAGGCATGAGCCACTGCGCCAGGTCTGCTGTCTCATTTTAATGTCTCTCTGGATCTCATTATTTATTTATTTATTTTTATTTTATTTTATTTTATTTTATTTTATTTTATTTTATTTTTGAGACAGAGTCTCACTCTGTTGCCCAGGCTGGAGTGCCCGATCTTGGCTCACTGCAAGCTCTGCCTCCCGGGTTTACACCGTTCTCCTGCCTCAGCCTCCTGAGTAGTTGGGACTACAGGCGTCAGCTACCACGCTCGGCTAATTTTTTCACTGTGTTAGCGAGGATGGTCTCGATCTCCTGACCTTGTGATCTGCCCGCCTTGACCTCCCAAAGTGCTGGGATTACAGGCGTAAGCCTCCGCACCCAGCCTGGATCTGATAATTTAAAAGGACTCACATTCCTCAGATAAAAGTTATTTTCTTTTCTCACCTATAATGAAAATCAGCATTTCCTTCAATTACGAATGTAGACAACCAACTGTAGTTGTATCAGTAGTAACTGTGACTATGTCACTAACAGAAGTCACAGCTATTTTCACACTACATTACAGTTGTTCCAGATATCTTTAAATATCCTTCATACTCATTATTCCTTCAAAATTAGGATTTATTAGACGTGCTGCTAGGCCTGGTTGTTGAATGTGTGAAGAAAGCACATCTGTTACTATATCTTAAGTATGCTTTTAAAAATATCTTGGCCGGGCATGGTGGCTCAAGCCTGTAATCCCAGCACTTTGGGAGGCCGAGATGGGCAGATCACTAGGTCAGGAGATCGAGACCATTCTGGCTAACACGGTGAAACCCCGTCTCTACTAAAAAAAATACAAAAAACTAGCCGGACGAGGTGGCGGGCGCCTGTAGTCCCAGCTACTGGGGAGGCTGAAGCAGGAGAATGGCATAAACCCGGGAGGCGGAGCTTGCAGTGAGTTGAGATCCGACCAGTGCACTCCAGCCTGGGCGGCAGAGCGAGACTCTGTCTCAAAAAAAAAAAAAAAAAAAAAATCTTGATAATTAAATTTCAGTCATATTAGTTTTCTTTTGTTGAAGTCAAAATAAAAATGTCGAGACAGACCGGGCTTGGTAGTTTACGCCTGTAATCCGAATACTTTGGGAGGTGACCAGAGGAGTTTGAGACCAGCCTGGGCAACATAGGGAGATCTTGTCTCTACAAAATAATAATAGTAATAATAATAATAATTAATAAATAAGTAGAGACAAATCTCTAAATTTAAAATTTTATTTGAGAAAAAAGAATTGCAATTTGGGGCATGCATGCAGACTAGGTGCTCTTTAGTATGACCGAAGAGCAAAGAGAAGGTTGGAGGTTTTATAAAACAAGAAAAATGTTACATATTGCTCTCTGAGAAAGTTCCTTGGCACTAAGAAGGTTCTGGGGAGTTGGCAAGTTCTGATTGGTAAGCGATGGCAGTGGGCAAAATGAGTCCTAGAGTTTCAGGAAGTTATCTCAGCAGTTATAGATCAAACTGGTCTCAGGTTATATACAGCAGGCAGTTTCAGCAGCCAGGCTTGCAGGGAATTATACTCTAGGGCAATGTAATGTGTCCTGAGTGTTTTCTCCCCCTGGCTTCTTGACTCTGTTTTAGTTGGGTATGATGAGAATGACCCAGTTTGCATGATCAACTTTCAAACTTTTAAATCTTATGTGTTTTTGATACTTAAAGACATGCTTCTGGGTCAGGCATGGATCACTTGAGCCTGGGAGATCAAGGCTGCAGTGAAGCTATGATAGTGCCACTGCCATTGCACTCCAGTCTGGGTGATAGACTGAGACCCTGTCTCAAAAACAAAACAAAACAAAGCATTATTCTGAAGAGGGGTCCATTGATAGACACTTGGGTTGCCCCCACCTACTGGCTATTGTGAATAATGGTGCTATGAACATGGGTGTACAAATATCTGTTCAAGTCCCTGCTTTCAACTCACGTGTGTGTACATCCCCAGAAGTGGATTGCTGGATCACACAGTCAATTGATTCATCTCTGTTTATAGCAAGGGTTTTAGCATATCTCTCTTGGTCACCAGACCTAGAATTGTCCAAGAACTCTGGAGGTGTATTTCACTCGAAGAGGAAAGTCCTGCCCCCAAATTCCACCCAGTGCAAGGATCCCTGGACCATGGCTGATTCACAGCCCTAAACAGACCACAGGGGCTCAGGCCCTCCTGCTGAGTGCTGCCTCCAGCCAGATGAGCAGGCTGGGTTCTCTGAGTTCCTTTCTCCTGTTCAGTCACTGCAGGTATTCTCAAAACATAGAAATTCATTCTCTCTGGAGGGAGGAGAGGGAGGCGTGGAGCTCCAGCTCCAGCCATGAGCTGAGCAGAAGAAAGGCATATGTTTCCAGTATTCCTTACAGCAACAGACTTTGAGGCCCTTCACGTCTTTTCCTGCAGGTTCAGCTAATATCAGATCAGCCAAGAAGGTTATAGCAATATGACCTTAATGCTTCTGGGAGGTTCATTGTCTGGAATGTAAAGTTTTCTACTTCCTTCTCAGGGACCAGATCAATGGGCAAGAGGAGAAGTCTTCTAAAGACACCAGAGGCCTGTATCACCACCCTTCTCCCAGAACACTGGTATCAATTTATGCTATATTTACATAACCAAAGTAGCCATTCAAGTAACTACTTCTCAGTAAAGTTCTGCTTCCTGGAGCCTTACTGTCTCTGCTCAAATGTGTAGGCTATTGTTTAAGTCCTCCCAGCAGCCCTTCCTCCCCTCCTACCCTTTTGTAGGAAAACAGAACCTGCCCATTGGCTAGAAGATAAGCACATGACAGACTGTGCACGGTTGCTCATGCCTATAATCCCAGCACTTTGGGAGACCAAGGTGGGTGGATCACTTGAGGTCAGGAGTTTGAGACCAGCCTGGCCAATATGGTGAAACCTCATCTCTACTAAAAATACAAAAATTAGCAGAGCGTGTTGGCACACACCTGTCATCCCAGCTACTCAGAAGGCTGAGGCAGGAGAATTGCTTGAAACCAGGAGGCAGAGGTTGTAGTGAGCTAGGATTGTGCTATTGTACTCCAGCCAGGGTGACAGAGCAAGACTCCACCTCAAAAACAACAACAACAAACAAACAGAAGATAAGCCCATGACAGAAGCTGGGCCAATCAGTATCCTTCTCTGGGATTTTTTTCTCATAGGGCTGGTAGGTAGGAGAGAATGAAGCAGACACAGGAAGACCAGGGGCAGAGGGACAGAACATACTTTTTGCTTAAGCAAGACCCAACTTCCTGTGTGTACAACCAAAAGCCCTGCCTGATACAGGCTGTTTCTTAGAGTTCCTCCTGATCAGGCATGTTTATCTATAAAGAGTTGGGATTTATGCCATGTTATGACTAGATGACTAGAGTTCATGTCTAAACTATTCATACCCCTACTTTTAAAGCATAAAACTAAAAACATAATCTCAAACATGCTTGCTGTTGTCACCGGTCATTGAATGTGGAATGGGTTGCTTGGGTGGCACGTGGAGTTTTTTGCACTGTGTAAAAGGGCCATTCTTTGGGCACAGTGGCTCATGCCTGTAATCTCAGCATTTTGGGAGGCCAAGGCAGGAGGACTGCTTAAGCCTAGGAGTTTGAGACCAACCTGGGCAAAGTAGTAAAACTTCATCTCTACCAAAAAAAAAAAAAAAAAAAAAGTTTAAATAAAACATTAGCTAGGCATGGTGGCACATGCTTATATTCCCAGCTACTTGGGAGGCAGAGGTGGGAGGATCGCTTGAGTCTGGGAGGTGAAGGCTGCAGTGAGCCATAATTGTACCACTGCACTCCAACCTGGGTGACAGAGTAAGACCTTGTCTCAGAAAAATAAAGTAAAATAAAATAAAATAAAAGGGCCATGGCTTAATAGATTGCAAGCAACTGCCTTGCACAGTCCAATCTTGGGGATAATCTGTCTGAAGGCACCAGGGCCATGAGTCCCTCCAACCCATGCAACCTATTTAACCAGTGTATTAGCAAATGTCAATGGCAGACCCAAATACAGGGATGAGCTGGGAAATCCAACAAAGTTGACATATCTAGGACATAGAAGGAAGCTGGTGCAGCCAGGATACCCAGAAGTGAGACCAGCAACAGAGAGAGAGGTGGGGCCTTTGGATCCCTTCAAAAGGGCCTCCCCAAGGAGACATAGCTGTGGATGATGAGTCTGAGTGGGTAGGGGTCCGAGCACCCCCCACCCCAAACCCTCAGCTGCTGCTCCTCCCTTTACAACTGCAACCCCAGTACTAACCCCATGCCTGGTACATGGAGGCATTTGGTTAAACTAATGAGTAAGTCAACAGTCCTCACTTAATTCCTAGATGGACAACATTGCTGAGAAGCAGCACACAAGCCATCCGTGAAGAATGTTCTCTTCTTGGGCAATTCACAGGCACCCAAGTTCACTTCCTGCTGGGGCAGGTTTGAGAGCCCAAGGAGTATTTTGAGGGTTGAGCAGTCACAGGCTCTTGCAGACAGTTTGGGGTTTCATTGACAGCACTATTCCTTCAAAAATGTCATAGGCGTTTAATCCATTTTGTTCTGGTCAGTTCCAATATGAGTAACTGTAGGCAAAAATCTTATCTAGACGTGGCTTCCAAGCCTGAAAACTCTGATCTTTTACTTACCAGCTGTTCCCCAAACTTAATGATGGTTTTCTTCAAGCCATCTGAAACAACTGGCTTGAGTGGGAAAGCACCATCTTTAATCCCTTCTTGGCCAACAGGCTCACAGCTTTTCTAAAGAGGGCACCAGTCTTAATTCCTGCTAAGGCTACCACTTTGCAGTTACCGCTTATAACTGCTTCAGTGTGGAAGCAATGGCTTTTTCAAGTCTGCAGAACTCAAAATTACAGGATTCTCAATCAACCCAGATTATAGGTTATAGCAAAGAGTTCCTCCCTTAGCAAAGCTGTGCAAAGAAGCCAACTCTAGCTTGATTTTCTCTCTCACGGGACCTGCTAAAAGTAGCAAGAAGAAGCCAGACAACAGGAACATTCTGAATTTCTGTATCTTTTTTTTTTTTTTTTGAGACGGAGTCTTACTCTTGCTGCCCAGGTTGGAGTGTAGTGGCGCAATCTTGGCTCACTGCAACCTCTGCCTCCCAGGTTCAAGCAATTCGTCAGCCTCTGGAGTAGCTGGGATTACAGGCACATGCCACCACACTCGGCTAACTTTTGTATTTTTAGTAGAGACAGGGTTTCACCATGTTGGTCAGGCTGGTCTCGAACTCCTGACCTCAGGTGATCCACCCGCCTTGGCCTCCCAAAGTGCTGGGATTACAGGTATGAGCCACTGCACCCAGCCCTGAATTTCCTTATCATTTCTACATGGCTCCATTGCATTGCTATAACCTCAGTCAGTCCATGATCTGCCTTCCAAGGTGAGGTAGCTATTGTCTGAAGATTGTCTCCAGAGAACCATGTCACCAATATTCACAGCCTTGTGTAGTATCCTCCCTTTACATCTAGGCTGGGCCTGTGACTCACTCTAACCAATAGAATGTGGCAGAGTGACACTTGCCAGTTCTAGGCCTAAGCCTTAAGAAGGTCTTCCACTTTTGCATTCTTGTGATCCAGCCGCCATGTTATGATGCCCAGGCTAAGCCACATGGAGGGAGAGGTCACAGCTTTTGGCTATCCTGGTGCCACACACGTGAATGAGGCCAACTTTCATATTCATCCCCAGCTCCAATCTGACTGTAACCTCATGAAATACCCCTGTGAGATGCAGAAGAACCACCCAGCGATCACGGTCAACCCACAGAATGGTGAGAGGTAATAAAACGCCTGTTGTTCTAACCTATTAAGTTTGGAGGTGGTTTGCCACACAGTAATAGCTAACTGAAACACATGGTTTTGATCAAATATTTGACTACTGCATAACAAGGATCACACGCTTCCCAGTTAGCAATGTCTGAGTCCTTGCCATCTGCCAACCACCTGCATTCATTAATTAAGCATCTAGGTTCTGTCACTTGTAGTAGTCTTTTTCCAGGTACCAAATTTAATATCAATTAAAACCAGGTTTGCCTGTGATTGACAGAAAAAATAAAGTAATAGTGGCTTAAACTGAATAAATAAACGTTAATTTCTCTCTCTCATTAATGAAGTCCAGAGATAAGTCCTGGGTCCCTTCCACAGTTTCAGGGACCCAGGCTCCATCTGTCTGGTTGTTCTTCCACCATCAACATATAGCTTTTTTCTCCTAGTCCAAGATGGCTGCTCCAGTTCCAGCCAAAATGGCTGCTTTCCAATCAACAGAAGGTGAAAGGGACAAAGAAAGATGTCTCTCTCCCTCTAAGGACATTTTCTGAAGTTGCACAGGACACTTCTACCAGTATTTCATTTGCCAGAATTTACTCACATAGCCACACTAAGTTCAAAGATAGGCTAGGAGATGTGGTCTTTATTCCAAGTGGCTATGTACCCAGATGTAGATCTAGGGTTCTAAGGAAGAATGAATACTGAGGGTAGACTAGCAGTCTCTGCTGCCAATTGCTCTGATTACAGTGGTTTTCTGGTCAATCCTGATTTCTGGAGAACAGGTTTCCTCCTCTGTTCTTATTTTTCATACTTTTGATAATTCTTTAAAAAAAGAAATTTATTAATCCCAGCACTTTGGGAGGCCGAGACGGGCGGATCACGAGGTCAGGAGATCGAGACCATCCTGGCTAACATGGTGAAACCCCGTCTCTACTAAAAAATACAAAAAACTAGCCGGGCGACATGGCGGGCGCCTGTAGTCCCAGCTGCTTGGGAGGCTGAGGCAGGAGAATGGCGTGAGCCCGGGAGGCGGAGCTTGCAGTGAGCTGAGACCCGGCCAAAAAAAAAAAAAAAAAAAAAAAGAAATTTATTAATATTCTAGCTGGAACTACATGAAATTTATATAGTAATTTTAAAGAGCTTTTATGAATTTACATCTTTTCTTTTCTTTTCTTTTTTTTTGAGACGGAGTCTCACTCTGTCGCCCAGGCTGGAGTACAGTGGCCGGATCTCAGCTCACTGCAAGCTCCGCCTCCCGGGTTCACGCCATTCTCCTGCCTCCGCCTTCGGAGTAGCTGGGACTACAGGCGTCCGCCACCTCGCCCAGCTAGTTTTTTGTATTTTTTTTAGTAGAGACGGGGTTTCACCGTGTTAGCCAGGATGGTCTCGATCTCCTGACCTCGTGATCCGCCCGTCTCAGCCTCCCAAAGTGCTGGGATTACAGGCTTGAGCCACCGCGCCCGTCCGAATTTACATCTTTTCATACAAAAACATGATGTGTCTTTTCATTCATTCAAATCTTTATATCTTTTAATTTGTGGTTTTCTTTTTATGGGTTCAATATGCTTCTAAAGAAAATGTATTCTGAAGTATTTCATAGTTTGGATTGCTATCATAAGTATAATCCCCACAGCCATTTTGTTTCCAGGTATTCATTTTAAGAGTAAAAAAAGAGATTGACACTTTTGCTTCCAAGTTTGATAGAGCAGCCTTTGGCATTGAGTACTCCTGCTGAGAACGACAAGAAAAGTCAGATAAAATGGCCCCTCGCAAGAACCCCACTCCTTGTCCCAAACCAAATATATAAAGGAAATGAAAATCTGCTCAACCAACCAGGCCTAGGGGGCCAGCGTTCCAGAGAAGGGAATGGAGGGAAGGGGAGCTAACAGTCTGCGGCTGTTTTTTATTCCTCATTGTAAAGTTTTCTTTAAAGAAACAAAAATAAAAACAGGTTTTGTGCTTTTTTTTTTTTTTTTTGAGACAGAATTTCACTCTTGTTGCCCAGGCTGGAGTGCAATGGCGCGATCTTGGCTAACTGCAACCTCCACCTCCCAGGTTCAAGCAATTCTCCTGCCTCAGCCTCCCAAGTAGCTGGGATTACAGGTGCCTGCCACCACGCCCAGTAATTTTTTTTTTTTTAAGACAATGTCTCACTCTGTCACCCAGGTGGAGTGCAATGGCACAATCTCAGCTCACTGCAACCTCCATCTTCTGGGTTCAAGCAATTCTTCTGCTTCAGCCTCCTGGGTAGTTGGGACTACAAGTGCATGCCACCATGCCCTGGCTAAATTTTTGTAGTTTTAGTAGAGATGAGGTTTCACCATTTTAGCCAGGATGGTCTCGATCTTCTGACCTTGTGATCCAACTGCCTCAGCCTCCCAAAGTGCTGGGATTACAGGCATGAACCACCATGCCCAGCCCTACTTTTTGTATTTTTCGTAGAGATGGGGTTTCACCATGTTGACCAGGCTGGTCTTGAACTCCTGACCTCAGGTGATCCACCCACCTCAGCCACTCAAAGTGCTGGGATTACAACCGTGAATCACCGTGCCTGGCCGGTTTTTTGCTTTTTATGTTTATCTTATATGCAGTCACCTTGCCCAATTATCTTATTAATTCTAGAAGTTTTTACTAGAATCTCTTCTGTTTACTAGACATATTATTTCTGGCAGTAAAAAGAGTTTTCTTTCTTTTTTTTTTAAGTTTATAGCAGCTATTTTGTTTTCTTATCTTAATGTTCTAGCTCAACTTGGGTAAAATAACCAAACATTTGTCTAATAGAAGTAGTTACTGATGCCTTGGATAATGGAATAAAGAAGTTCACTAAAAGGTAGTGAAGCCCTTACCTGGAGTGCTGGGCTCTGTGTCATCCTCATAATCCTCCCAACACTCATATGAGGAGGGCAATGCTGTCTCCACCTACAGAGGAGGAAAGGAGACTTAAAAATATTCAGCAATTTGTTCAAAGTGTCATAGTGGAGGTGACAAGAGTGGGTGTGGGGGGTGGGGCAAGAGGGAGAGAGGAACCCAGGCCAAAGTTGCCACCACCTTGTCTTCCCTCCACCGTCCTACACTGAGTTCTGAAAGGAGTTTTAAGTTTTCCTAAAAGAATTATCTGTCAAGTCAACAAAGTATTATATGTGAATCTTCATAGATGACAAATGATGGCTTCATTCACTCCCTCATTCACTTTTTTTTTTTCCTGAGACGGAGTCTCACTCTGTTGCCCAGGCTGGAGTGCAGTGGCGGGATCTCGGCTCACTGCAACCTCCACCACGAATCTGTATGGCGGACAAATCTAGGAGATGCTGCAGCAGAGTTCTTTTTTTTTTTTTTTTTCCTAATGAGACAGTCTCACTCTGTTGTCCAGGCTGGAGTGCAATGGCATGATCGCAGCTCACTGCAAACTTTGCCTCCCAGGCTCAAGCGATTCTCTTGCCTCAGCCTCCTGAGTAGCTGGGATTATAGGCATGCACCACCACAGCCAGCTAATTTTTGTATTTTTAGTAGAGACAAGGTTTCACCATGTTGGCCAGGCTGGTCTCGAACTCCTGACCTCAAGTGTCCACCCGCCTCGGCCTCCCAAAGTGCTATGATTACAGGCATGAGCCACCACGCCTGGCCCACTGCAACAAAATTCTGTGGAGAAGTATCTGACAATGTAAGACTAAGATTTACTCTCCTGGGGAATCAATGGGAGAGAGTTAATGTGTGTTATGATACTACATGTGTTAACAGTAATCTTGGTTTGGGGCAGAATTTTTCCATTTGTTTGTTTGTTTGTTTGTTTTGAGACAAGATCTCTTTTGCTCAGGTTGGAGTACAGTGGCGCTCACATAGCTCACTGCTCCCTTGAACTTCTGGGCTCAAGCAATCCTCCTGCCTTAGCCTTCCCAGTAGCTAGGACTATAGGTACATGCCACCATGCCTGGCCTAAAGACAAAAGATGTGACAGCTTCCCTTGGAGAAGAGAACATGGGTAATAACTTAGAATCTGCAGGTGAAGATAGTATTTATGACCAGACAAGAGGAGCTGGGAGGAAATTGATGCTGAAAAGTCAAGTGTACATTTAAACATCCCAGATGGGAGAAAAATCAATTCTACATCAACACTGCTAAAGAAGAAAACAGAAAAGCCAAGACAGATCAGGTAAAAAATCTTCAGGCTGAGCAAACGTCGATTGAAAGTGCAGATCAAAATCTTCTGCAGAGAGGAAATGAAGTGACTGAACTTCGTCATGACAAAGCAGTGCAGTCTCTTGATAAGTGATCTGTCTGGGAAGGTCATTATTGGAGCAAGAGGAGGAAAGTTCTGAAGCAAATGCCAAGATGAGCATGTTATAAAGAGCTGACAACCTTCAGAAAGCAAGTCAAAGACCTTGTAGCAAAGCGCAACAGGATCATTTGTTCTTCTCAAAACCAAGTTATTTCCCTTGAACTAAAAGCTCATGATCGTTAGTTGAGAGTACAGGAGGCTGAAAGAAAGCTCCTCATCTCAAAACTAGAGATAGCAAAGATGAGATAAATAATAAAGAGGCTGGGCACAGTGGCTCACACCCGTAATCCCAGCACTTTGGGAGGCCGAGGTGGGTGGATCACCTGAGGTCAGGAGTTCAAGACCAGCCAGGCCAAAATGGCAAAACCCTGTCTCTACTGAAAATACAAAAATTAGCTGGGCATGGTGGTGCACACCTGCAGTCTCAGCTAGTCAGGAGGCTGAGGCACAAGACTCGCTTGAACCCAGGAGGCAGATGTTGCAGTGAGCCAAGATCACGCCGTTGCATTCCAGTCTGGGCAACAGAGCAAGACTCTGTCTCAAAAAAAACAAAAACCAAAGAATAAAGAAAACAGTGATTAAACTTGAGCTTCTAGAAGTCCTTATTCATCTGATGATCCAGATGGACTATTGTTCAGGGAACATTTTCACTGCTCCCCATCTCTAGACATGGGGTACCATTTCCTCTAGACGGGAGGCTCTTAACGCCCTCCCCTCAGATCTCCTTGTCTGCCAGGCCTTCCTCCTTCATTCCCAAGCCTGATGTTTCCAATTGATTCAAATGGGGAGTTAATGGAAGGAAGACATCCTCTTCTTCCCTGCATTAGTCAGGGCTTTCCGGAGCAACAGAAATAGTAGGAGATATATACATATACGAAGAGATTTATTTTAAGGGATTGGCTTATATGATTGAGGGGTTGGCAAGTCTAAAATCTGCAGAGCAAGCTGGAAACTCTCAGGCTGGGGCTGAGGCTATAGTTCAATCCACAGGCAGAATTTCTTCTTTCTCAAAGAAACCTGTTTTGCTTGTCAGACCCTTCAACTGATTGGCGAGGCTCACTAATTATCAAAGAGAATTTCCTTTACTTAACTTCAACTGATTGTATGGGTCAACCAAATCTACACAATATTTTTACAGTAACACCTAGATTAGTGTGTTAGATTGAGTAACTGGGGACGGTAGCCTAGCCAGGTTAACACATAAAACTAGCCATTACACTTCCTGGCTGGAGTGCAGTGGTGCACTCCATTTCCCGAGCTCAAGCGATCCTACCACCACAGCCTCCTTCATAGTTGGGACCACAGGTGCATGCCACCACACCTTAGCCTTAAAAATAAATTAGAAAATTACTGTATTAGTTTTAAAAACTTTTTACATCTCAACAACAAAAGCCAAATAACCCAATTAAAAAATGGACAAAAGATTAGAATAAACATTTCCCCAAAGAAGGTATACAAATGTCTAATAAGCACGTGAAAAGATGACCAACATCATTGGTCATTAGGGCAATGCAAATAAAAACCACAATGAGACAATACTTAAGAGAGACAATAACAAGTGTTGGCTAGCACATGGAAATATCGGAACTCTTAGAGGTTGTTGATGGGCGTGTAAAATGGTGCAATCACTTTGGAAAATAATTTGACAGTTCCTCAAAATGTTAAACGTAGAGTTACCATATGATCCAGAAATTTCACACCCAAGAAAAAATAAAGCATATATATGTCCACACAAAAATGTGTACACAAATGTTCACAGCAGTATTATAATAGCTAAAGAGTAGAAATCACCCAAATGTCTATCAACAAATGAACAGATAAATAAAACACGATATATCCATAACATAGAATATTATTCATCAATAAGAAGGAATGGGCCAGGCGCAGTGGCTCATGCCTATAATCCTAGCACTTTGGGAAGCTAAGGAAGGAGGGCTGCTGGAGCCTAGGAGTTGGAGACAAGCCTGGGCAACACAGTGAGACTCTGTCTCTATCAAAAATACAAAAATTAGCCAGGCATGGTAGCATGTGCCTGTAGTCTGAGCTACTTGGGAGGCTGAGGTGGGAGGATTGCTTGAGCCTGAGCCTGGGAGGTTGAGGCTACAGTAAGCTGAGATCGCACCACTGCACTCCAGCCTGGGTGACAGAGTAAGACCTTGTCTCAAAAAAAAAAAAAAAAAAAAACAAGGAATGAAATACTGATAACATGCTACAACCTGGATGAACTTTGAAAACATTATGCTAAGTGAAAGAAGCCAGTCACAAAAGGTCGCACGTTGGATGAGTCCATTTATTTTTTAAAACTATTTATTTAGAAACGGGGTCTCACTGTGTCACCCAGTCTGGAGTACAGCAGTACAGTAACAGCTCACAATAACCTCAAACTCCTGGCCTCAAGAGATCCTCCTGCCTTCACCTCCCAAAGCACTAGGATTATAGGTTTGAGCCAACTGTGCCTGGCCCGTGATTTCATTTATATGAAATGGCCAGAATAGGCAAATCTGTACAGACAGGAAGCAGATTAGTTTTGCCAGGGGCTGGGGGGAAGGCAGATTGGGAGTGACTGCTAAAGACTATAGGGTTTCTTTTCTTTTTTTGAGACGGAGACTCGCTGTGTCGCCAGGCTTGGAGTACAATGGTATGATCTTAGCTCACTGTAACCTCCGCTTCTCGGGTTCAAGCGATTCTCCTGCCTCAGCCTCCCGAATAGCTAGGATTACAGGCATGCGCCATCATGCATGGCTAATTTTTGCATTTTTAGTAGAGACAGGGTTTCACCATGTTGGCCAGACTGGTCTCGAACTCCTGACCTCAGGTGATCCTCCCCCCACTTGGCCTCCCAAAGTGCTGGAATTACAGGCATGAGCTACCATGTCTGGCCTAGGGTTTCTTTTTGGGGTGATAAAAATGCTCTGAAGGCCGGGCGCGGTGACTCACGCCTGTAATCCCAGCACTTTGGGAGGCCGAGACAGGTGAATCACGAGGTCAAGAGATTGAGACCATCCTGGTCAACATGGTGAAAACCCGTCTCTAAAAATATAAAAACTAGCTGGGCGTGGTGGCGCACTCTTGTAGTCCCAGCTACTCAGGAGGTTGAGGCAAAAGAATCACTTGAACCTGGGAGGTGGAGGTTGCAGTGAGCTGAGAACATGCCACTGCACTCCAGCCTGGCGACAGGGCAAGATTCTGTCTAAAAAAAAAAAAAAAACAACACTGAATTTGATACTTTAAAAGGGTGAATTTTATGGTAGGTGAATTATATCTCACTAAAATTATCATTTTAAAATGTTTTCTTTTTTTTTTTTTTTTTTTTTTTTTTTGAGACGGAGTCTCGCTCTGCCGCCCAGGCTGGAGTGCAGTGGCCGGGTCTCAGCTCACTGCAAGCTCCGCCTCCTGGGTTTACGCCATTCTCCTGCCTCAGCCTCCCAAGCAGCTGGGACTACAGGCGCCCGCCATGTCGCCCGGCTAGTTTTTTGTATTTTTTAGTAGAGACGGGGTTTCACCATGTTAGCCAGGATGGTCTCGATCTCCTGACCTCGTGATCCGCCCGTCTCGGCCTCCCAAAGTGCTGGGATTACAGGCTTGAGCCACCGCGCCCGGCCTAAAATGTTTTCATAAGCACTTTTACTTTTGCTCAAATTGCATCTTGATATAAACTTCAAGTTTTTAAAAATAAAGATAATACACATTATTCTCATTATATTGTACTCTCTAGAAAATGTAAGTAGTAAATTTGAATTTGGTGACACAGTCCATTATTTCCTAAACAATGTATAATCTGTGGGTTGTTCTTTCACCAGGGACACTTGAAATGGCAAAATCTTTTCCTCTCTGCCAATGGTTCTGTGCACCACAGCCACAAAGAAATGTAAAAGTTACTTGTTGGCTTATTAGTCTCAGTAAGTTTTAGTTGATTAAACAGACAGATAAAGGACTGTTTAATCCTTTATCTGAGCAATCCTCAGAGCCAGGACTGCTGCGGCTGGAATTGCTGACATACTGTCATACCTCTCACTGGTCAGTCCACACTCTCCTCCCATCTACACAGCTCTGGAGATTAAAAACAATCCAACCATGACTATCATGGCTTCAGAGGTCTATGAACTCCCAGGAATGATATGCAGACTTTTTCCTGAGGACAGCCTACACTTTTTTATTGGTTTCTCAAAGAGGGTCACTGACCAACATTTAGAGACATGGGCCAAGTCCGGCTACGTTTAGATTCGGTAGTGGTGTCTGGTTTTAGTTTGCCAGGTCCTTTCTCCTTTTTCTTGTCATAGTGCCCGCTCTTTGGGAGGTGGGGGGAAGAGTCTTCCCCTGAAGTCTCCACTGCTGCTGGAGAATCTTCCTTTTTCATCTGGTTGCTAAATCCGGAGAATGAAATCTAGGAGATGATTGCACCATCCCCGCTCCCTGACATGAAGGATGCCCCACTGCCCATCGAGGAGGGGAGCAGGGAGAGCTGGAGAGAGGCTGGGTCGGGGCAGGACCCAGGCGCAGATCCTCTGAGGCCAGCTGCAGCCCTGCCTGCCTGCCTTCCCTTTTCCCCTCCCTTCTTTCCTCCTTCTCTGTTTCCTTCCTTCCATATCTCTTTCCTTCCCTCTTTCCCCCTCCCACTCCTTCCTTTCTTCCTTCTACTGTGGAGGTGGAAAATTTAGCTAGGACAAGCTGGGGCTGGGACGTTCCAGGAGCCAGACTGAGAGAGAGTGAAAGGCACAGAGATGAAAACGCGGTTTGGGAGAGCTGGTTCTTGGGTCGGCTAAGAGGGGATGAGCTCAGTGGTTAATAGGATTGGCCATGGCGAATCCCTCAGCAGGGCACGCACGACACAAAGGGCCGAAGCGCGCGGGTAGCTCGAGGTCAGGATTACAGAGACTCAGGAGCAAGAGAGGAAGGCTTAAAGAGCCAGACTGCGCAGCCAGGACTGGGGTGATGGGCGCTGTCCTGCCAGGCCGGAAAATGAAGATGTAGCCCCGCCCCCAACCTAGGGAGGACGACCAGCCCCGTTCCTGTCCTCCCCCGCAACCTCGACCCCATTCCACCCCAGGAACCTCGGCGAAGCTGAGCCAAGACCACTTCCGAATCAGGGATGACTTGTCCAGTGAACCTAGGATCAGAGCCATCAGTTGGAAAGGCTGAGAGGAGCCTTGAGAAAGAGGGCGACCTTCCTTGGGATCTGTCTGTGCACTCCCTCCTTGACTCCCCCACTCCAGCCTCCCACTTGGTAGCACCTTCCTGATCCCCTTATCTCTAAGGCGCTCAGGGAAATGCCCCGCTACGGCAGCCTTCTGGGAAATGCTGCCCTTGCCGCCCAGGAACCATGAGCCCTGCAGCCCCGGTAAGGAAGAGTTCTCTGGGACAGGAGGAAGGACCCAGGTCAGGGTGGGCACCCTTGCCACACAGGGAACGGGACAGAAGTCTTTTAGGCCCTGACAGCCTCTGGTCTCTGAATGACATTCTGTGGCTGCTGGTAGGTGAGGGTTTGCGGGGCTGAGCTGTTGAAGGAAATGATCACAGTCCGAGGTGAGATACAGAAAGTCTTCCTTCTCCAGGTGGGCCCCCTCCAATCCATTCTTTACTGTGCCCTAGAGGGGCCTTTACGACCCCCTAATCACACACCTCCCTCCTCATCTTGAAACTCCCACCCCCAGCTCCAGTCACTGCATCCTAACATCCAAGCTCTCCGCCTGTCGTGCAAGGCCTCTGTGCTATTTCTTTGCAAACCCTGCAGCTCTATCGCCTGCCACTCCCCATGCCCTCCCCACCCCTGCGCTCTATGTTCTAGACACACGGAAATGCTGGGCTCTCTTCAACATCCTGACAGTATTCATAGGGGACCTTTCGGGTCGCCCTAGGAAACTGCCACTCATCCTCCAAGGCCCCTTTCGGCCTCCTCTGGGAAGCCTTCCTGAACCCCTCGGGAAAAGTCAGGCACATCTTTTCCATTGTTAAATCACACGCTGTGATCCAGTTGTGTGTTTCCATGTAATCTCCCTCACTAGACTGGAAGCTGGGGATGGAAAGGGGAAGCATCAAAAAAACATGCAAAACTAGGAGCCTGGCTTCTCCTTGCAACTTTACTTTTTCTTTTTTTCTAGGAACTGAGTTCACTGATTCTTAAGAAAAAGTATTTCATGATAAATGAGTGAACAAATGTCTTAATAGAAAAGTAAAATTGCAGGCGAGGCTGCTTTTGCCCAGCTCTAGAGGGGTAGACTACAAGTCCCAGCATGCCTCGGGTCAGCATCTCTTCACGTCAAGCCCTCTCCCTGGGGGTGGGCAGGTCCGGAGGGCGGGGCCCGGGGGCAGCTGGGCTCCCAGGGGCTGCCGGAGGAGAGAAATGCCCCTGGCTCTCCCGGGCGCACAAAGCGCAGGCGCAGCGGGTTGGGTGGCAGCAGCATCGAGTAGCGGCCGGTTTGGCAGCAACATCCGCAACAGGTGTAGACAAGGTGGGTGCATCAAGGGGAGGGCTGGAAAAGGAGTCTGCACCTGGCCCTCTTGTCTGATCTGTGTCAAGACCGTGGAGACGGGAGGGAGCGGCAAGAGGACAAGGCCGGGCCTTCCAGCCCAGGTGTGCCAGCCCTTGTTACGCAGCAACAGGTGTGAGCAGGTGGGGGGAGGGGCGGAGGCACCTGCTGGCAAGTGAGTCGCCCTCAGGAACAGAGGGCACCTACCTGGATTCCAGTGCAAGTTCCATCATATAAATGGATGAGTCATTTGCCCACCCTCAGTTTGTCCATCTGTAATATAGGAGTAAAGATTCCCTTCCTAACAGGGTTATAATGGGGACAAGGTGAGGGAGTAGTATGTTCGGTGACGTCCAAACTTAGCTGTACATTGGAATCATCTGAGGATCTTTGAAGAGTACCAGGGCTTGCCTCCTGCCCTCAGACATTCTGATTTAATTGTTACGCAGTGTGGCCTGGCATCGGAAGTTCTCAAAGCTCCTGCTGGCATAACAGTTTGAAGCCAGGACTGCTGGGTGTGAGTCTGGGCTCCATTGCTTACTGATCAAGTGGCCCCATGCAACTGACTGGACCTCTCCAGCCCCCGTTTCCCCATCTCTGAAATAGGAATAATAAGGACTGCAGAGAGGCTTAAATGAGATAATGGATGAAAGCACTGAGAGGGGGTACCCAGACCGAGTGCTCGGTCCATCACAGCTGCTGTTGAACTCCTCTGTTAAGCACTTTGTAAACAGCTCTAGTGGGGTCCAAATGGGAGGGAGCCTTTCCATTGCCGTGATTCTAATATTCTGCACTTCCACATTACAGAATCCCAAGGTTTCTAATACTTTAAGAGTCTCATGCTCCACCGACTGAGCTAGCCAGCTCCTCCCTCCAGCTTCTGCCTGCCTCACAGACACACTTCTACAGATCTAGAAACAGACCAGGACAGAGGGCCAGGGAGGAGGGACGTGGCCAAAGTTATGAAGCTGAGGCTGGAATCCAGGCTCCTGGTCCCCACCCCCACCCCACACCAACGGCTGCCCTGCTGACCCCACAGTGACAGTGCTCCCATTCTCTTCCTGAGCAGAGAATGGGGAGGAGGCCGAGTCCGCCTGGCCCTTGTTTGTTTACTAACCCTCCCTCAAACGTTTCCTGGGTGGCTCCCCGGGACGGCAGGGCTGGGGGCTTCTCTCCAGGGAGCTGCTGCTGAGGCCTGTGTCTCCCGTGGCTCCTCTGACAGATCCCACCTGACTCCGCCCTGGAAAGTCCTTTTGAAGAAATGGCCCTGGTGAGGGGCGGCTGGCTGTGGAGACAGAGTGAGTGATCCTGGGCCCCTGGTCCTGGGGCAGGGTGAGGGAAGTGGCTTACTGGGCTTGCCACAGGGAACCCTTCTCCCAAGAAGCCAGGACCTTTTCATCCTTCCCTCGTTTGTCCACACTCTTCCCTCTGCCTGAAGGTCCTTCCCATTCCCGACTACGTGGTTTAAACTTCTACTTGTTCGTCACGACCCATCTTAGATGGGCCCCTGTCTGAGGAGACTTCTCTGGCTTTTCCTCTGGCCCCCACTCCTGCCCCTGCGATAGCATCAAGCTGGATTAGAGGCTCCCTCCTTGGTTTTCACGGCGTCTTACAGTGATCTCCTTAGAACAGAACCGTCTTTATCTGTGGGTCTCCCCACTCCCTGACCCCAGACTAGTCCCAGTCTGTGAGCTCCTCAAGGACAGGGGGCTGGGTTTGACCCTCTGTGTATCCATAGTCCCCTAACCCCAGGGGGGCTGGGTTTGACCCTCTGTGTGTCCACAGTCCCCCAGCCCTGGGCTGGACACAGAATGAGGTACAGAACAAAGTGAAAAATGAGAGAGAGAGAGAGAAGATAGAGGCCCAAGGTAGGGAGGGATCTTTGCCCTTGAAGAGACCTGGGACTTGGCCTTAGCAGCTTCCAAGTAATGGGCCCAGTCACTCATTTCCCTGTTCAGCACATGTATCAAGCTTCTACTATGTGTCAGGCTCAATGGGAGGCAGGAGGTGAACAAGACAGAGAGAAGACAGAAAGAGGTCCTGCCCTCATTTCAGGGGGTAGATAGACAAGAAAAAGGTGGTTATAACACTAGGGACTGAGGCTGAGGGGACTTGGGAGTCTGTCTGGGGCTCCTATCCCCAGCAGGCTCTGGGATTGGCCTGCCTAGTGCATCTGGAATATTGTACAGGCTCCATCCTCCGCCGCTGGAAGCGGAACTGGTTTGCCCTGTGGCTGGACGGGACCCTGGGATACTACCACGATGAGACAGCTCAGGACGAGGAGGACCGTGTGCTCATCCACTTCAATGTCCGTGACATAAAGATCGGCCAAGAGTGCCATGGTGAGCAGAAGCCCCTTCCTCTGTGGCACCGTGACTGTGGGCAGAGCCCTCCCACTGTCTCTGAGAACACCTGCTGTTGGAAGCCTTTTTGCAGCTTTCAGAGGCATTTCACAGACATTGCTTCTGAGCCTCTGTCAACTCCAGTTCAGTTTGGTGTGAGTTAAGAAATAGGTCCTTGGCTGTGTGTGGTGGCTCATGCCTGTAATTTCAGCACTTTGGGTGGCTGAAGCGGGAGGATCACTTGAGGCCAGGAGTTCTAGACCAGCCCGGGCAACATAGTGAGACCCTGTCTCTAAAAAAAAAAAAAAAATTGGTGAGATGTGGTCGCATATGGCTACTGGGGAGGCCGAGGCAGGAGAATTGCTTGAGCCCAGGAATTCAAGGCTGCAGTAAGCTATGATCCCAGTACTTTGAGAGGCCGAGGCATGTAGATTACTTGAATCTAGAGTTCAAGACCAGCCTGAGCAACATGGCAAAACCTTGTCTCTACCAAAACAGAAACAAACAAAAATTAGCCAGGTGTGGTAGTGTGTGCCTGTAGTCCCAGCTACTTAAGAGGCTCAGGTGGGAGGACTGCTTGAGCCTAGGAGGCAGAGGTTGCAGAGTGTTTATGGCACTGTACTATAGCCTGGGGGACAGAGCTAGACCCTGTCTCAAAAAAAAAAAAAAGAAAGAAAAGGAAATCAGTCCTTTAGTGCCTTTCTCCTCTGTGCTGTGTCTCAGAGGTGAGCCAGGCACAGTTCCTGCCCTCCAGGCGCTCGGTACTGGATGAAGATGAAATGAAATTAGGAGGCCCAGAGAAGCGAAGTGGCCCAGGGTCACAGCAAATCTCCATATTCCTCCACCAAGGCCCAGGCCACAGTTCTAACCGGGTAACTGGGAGGCGTGCTGAGGGAAGCGTCGGCGTGGAAAGGTTGGAAAGGTTGGAAAGGTCGGAAAGGTCAGAAAGGTTGGAAAGGTCGGAAGCATAGAGTAGAATCCCTCAGAGAGTATATGGGATCAGAGGAGGTTGGCAGTGGCCGGTAAACAGAGCCCAAAGAAGTCAATTCCTATTCCTGTTCCTGGTTTACTGGAGGGACCTGGGGCTTGTGCCTGTGGAAACCCATATATGTCTGCTTCCAGATGTGCAGCCCCCAGAGGGCCGGAGCCGAGATGGCCTGCTAACTGTGAACCTACGGGAAGGCGGCCGCCTGCACCTCTGTGCGGAGACCAGGGATGATGCTCTGTGAGTCACTCCCAGGAGAGGATGGGGTAGAATCTTGGGGAAAGCTTTACCATGTGCCCCCTTCTCATTGGGCCTTCTGGTTCTCTGACCGTAGGAAGAGGCCACTAAGGCCAGTCAGCAAGGGTGTTTTATTAGAGGTGGGTAGAGTGGATTTGAAGGGCCCGTGGTGACTGGCATGGCACATAGTGAACTCCTCATGTGGTCTACGATGAACTCAGGATTGCTGAGGGGGAGGTGTGCACACCTGCCTCGGGTGTCTGGTTCCTGGTCTTTAGCAGCCTCTGAGGTGAGCCCTCACCTGAGGGTGATGCAAAGCAGCAGAGCAGCCTAGTGGCACCCTTGCTGTCTTCTTAGAAGATGCCCTGGTGGGGGACTCTGGTCTGAGGGGTAGCCCCAGACCTGCCTACAAAGGCAGTCAGCTGCGTCCCAGGCAGGGGCACCCCAATGTCAGATGCATATCCATGCGGCCAGCCTGGGTGTGTCCTCCTCAGGCGCCATCCGCTCGCTCACATTCCGTCCCTTCCTACCCTCTGGCTGAGGGGTGCATGGCCTTTGCGCTGGAGGAGAGTGAAAGAGATGGGTGTGTGGGAGTGGGGGAAGCTGAGCTCCAGGCAGACAGCACAGAGCCGCCTTGTCCAACCCAGCCAGGTGCCATGGCAACCAACAAAGGCCCAATTGTCCCGTGTCTGCTGGGCCTTCCTGGAGCTCTGGGGTCAGAGCTTTGGGGAACTGTTTTGTTTGTAGATTTGGGATGTGGAGGGGGGCTGTGGCTAGAGCACCCACCCAGGAGTGTCAGATTCTGACATCCCCTGAGAGACCGCCCAAGCCCAACCGTCCACTGTATAGATGAGGAAACTGGAACTTCTAGAGGGGACGAGAAGAATGAATTAGCCTAACTTAGTGCTCCATCCATGTGACTGGGGCAGGGGAGGGGTCACTTTTGTCTTCCTGAAGGAGACAAGAGATCTCTCCTTTCATGAGAGACTGGGGCTTGAGGCTGGATTGGAGAGGAAAGTCTAAAATGTGGGAGCCCAATTCACCTACTCCCAAACTCCCTCCTCATGGTCTGGTGGGATTTGCTTTGCAGAGCATGGAAGACAGCGCTGCTGGAGGCGAACTCCACCCCGGTGAGTCCCCTGTTCTCTCCCCCTTTCCCCACCACCTCCGTATGCCATGGAATCATGAGTGATTCAGACTCGGTCTCCACCTGCCAGAAGTTCTCAGTCTCATGTGGATAGGTTTGTGCAAACTCTGATGCCTGAGTCCCAAGTGGGAAAGGATAAGGGACAGCCAACTGGTGCTCAGAGGAGAGAGAGAAGCCTCCATGGAGACTTGCTGGAGGGAGTGGCACGTGAGCTGGGGAAAAGGAACTGTCTTTTATTGAGCAACTATTATGTGCCAGGTGTGGTGCAGGTATCATTCCAGCTGCTCCTCACAACAGTCCTGTGAGGTTGGGGTTATTGTTCTGTCTCTGCAGATGATAAGACTGAAGCTCATTCATCCACACAACAAATATTTACTGAGCTGCTACTATGGGCCAGGTGCTGTGTCAAGTGCCAGGGATCAGAGGTGAACCAAGGAGATGTGGGCTCTGCCCACCTGGACTCAGCCTAGTGAGGAGCCAGACATGGAACAATTAATTAATTATTCCATTTCAATAGTATAATGGCTCTGACAGAGATTTGCAGTGTCTGGCCCTTTCATCCAGGTGGTAGTTCAGGTAAGGCTTAAACTGAGAACTGAAGGATAAACAGAAATTGACTGGGTGAAAGGCGTGGGGAAGGGGTAAAGGGAACAGTATTCCAGGCAGAGGGATCAGCATGTGCAAATGCTCTGAGAGAGGTTAGGACATTGGCAAGTTGCGTAGGAGGACAGCTGGGGTGGCTGGTGCTTAGGGAGTGAGTAGGTAAGGGGGGAAGGAGGGTTGGCACGACCAGGCCTTGTGGGCTGTATGAAGGATTGGTTTCTGCTAAGAGCACCAGGGAGCCATGACAAGTTTTTGAACAGAGGGATGGCATGATCAGATCAGGCTCGATTTATATTATTAAAAAGATAATTGTTGTAACGTTGGGGCATTAAAAAAAAAAAGTAGTCTATCAGTTACTGAAATTTTATTATAGAGAAAAGGAAAAAAAAGATAATCTGGCTGGTAGGTACGGAATGGATTGTAGAGGGTAACTGTAGACACCCAGAGGCCACTTAGGAGGCTGGGACAGTGTCCCAGCGACAGACTGGAGAGCTGGACTAAGGCCTTGCTGGCCGAGACAGGCTGATGAGTACAGGACATATTTAGGATTTGGAGTCAACAGAGCTTGTGACTGATGGAAGTGGCGGTTTGAAAAGCTGCCCAAGGCCCAGCTTGGCCTCCACCCCCATCTGCCTGACTCCAGAATCTGTGCTTGCTCTTTCTCTGCGTGGCACAATGGAGCCCCCTCTCACCTACAGAGAAAGTCCATTGGGAAGTAGCAGGGGAGACCTGGATGCATTTAGAAACCTCCTCAGGCATCCACCTGCTGAGCGCCAGGCATTATGCTAAGCCCCTGGCACCAGTGACATCATTGCATCTTCCAACAACCCTGGCAGGGCAGCTGGGTAGGGATTAGCATTATCAGTCCCATTTTACAGATAAGGAAGCCAAGGTTCAGAGACGGGAGGTGACTTGTCCAAAGCTTATAGTCTTAAGTCAGTGGAAAAGCCTATCATGGAACCTAGGTCAGTGAGATTTTGAGAGGAGGACATTATCTGCAGAAGTAACTGCATGAGCAGAGACAGAGAAGTGGTGTGTGCATGTGTGAGTGCACAAGTGCGTGTGCACATATGTGTGCGTCTAAGGGCCCAGACTCTGCCTGGCTGGAGAGCAATTCATGAGGGGAATGAAACAGGAGAGATGACCTCTGAGGTCACCAGGGTCAGCTCATGATGGGCCTCAAAGTCCAGTTGGAGGAAATGGACTTTCCCTGAGGCCTGTAGGGAGCAATAAAGGGCATTCAACAGGGAGGGCTGTGGTCAGATTTTTGGGGGCAGACTCAGGCTCCCAAGTGGCAGGTGAATTGGAGGAAGCTGGGAGTAAGGAGGCTACCGCAGTAGTCTGCAGAGTGGAGGGACCCAGGTCGGGCTACCCTGGCTTGGAGCTCCGAAGCCTCTTTATGTGGGGCCAATCAGTTCCGCCACAGAGAGGCGAAGGGAAGGAAGCAAAGGTGACCGTCTGCACTCTGTGACTCTATGAAGCGGCCTCGCTCTTCTCAGTCCATCTCCTGTGGCTCTGCCGTCCCTTCTCTCTGCCCTGGCCTCTATTCTACCTCCCACTACTGCACATATACACATCCCTCTGGGCCCAGGCTAACTAGAGTCGGGTGTGTTTGTGCCTGTGTCTGCCTGTTTCTGTGTGTTCACCTCTGTGTTTATGGGTTTCTCTCTGTAGCCTGTGTGGGAATGACCTGCCCTTTGTCCTCCGACGTGCTGGAGTTCATACCTCACTCCAGGTGGAGGCTCCAGGAGCCCCTAACACCAGCTTTACTGGGAGCACAGGGCCTGGGGGCACAGCTAGGGACGAGGCTGGGGTAAAGCGAACCAGGCGGGCTAGAGGATAGATGGGAGTTGTCCTGTCCTCCCTGGAGACTGGGAGCCCCAGCAGCATGAAATAGGGGAAGGCAGGCTAATTCTGGAAAGAGACTACTTGTCCTTCTTTTCTGCGTAACTTTGGCAGTCGTCAGCCTTCTCTGAGCCTCCCCTGTCACTATGAGCTGAGGAGAAAGAGGAAGCTCCCTGCCACACCCCAGCTGGCGGAGGGCTCTAGTAGGGTCTGGAAAGAGCTCTGAGTCTCTTTAGGTGTAGAGGGCCTCTGACACCCCCTTCCTCCCTCCCCCTTCTTGGGTTTCTGTGGCTTGAGCAGGCCCCAGCTGGAGCCACCGTCCCTCCCAGGAGCCGCCGGGTTTGCTCCAAGGTCAGGTGTGTGACCCGCTCGTGGAGCCCCTGTAAGGTTGAGAGGCGGATCTGGGTAAGTGCTGGCTCGGCCCTCCCTGCCTCCATACTGGCCACCAGGATGAGCCTCCAAAACCAGGCCCAGTCCATCCCTTCCCTGTGACAAACCATCCATGGCTCCCTATCAGCCACGGGACAAAAACCAAGGACTCTGCTGTACCCTCTGCCCCCAGCCACACCAGACCTTTCCCTTCTGCCAGCCTTCGCACATGCTGTTCCCTCTGCTGGCGAGACTGCACTTTCCTCGTTCACCGGACAGACTGACGCCCGTCCTGTAAGGCTCACCTCAGAGGCTGCCTGCCACCTACTCGGTGGGGACCTCCTAGACCACCAGCCATCGTCATTCCCTACCACAGCCTAGTGGCACTAAGGCTTAGTGCTTTCTTCATTCTGCCTTGTTTCAGAACTGGTTTATTCTTGTCTGTGTAGTCTTCCATGAGGCCTAGAACTTCCTCCAAGGCAAGGACAAGGCCTGACTGCGCTGCCTCTATGGAGCTTAGCACAAGGCTAGGCAAATGGCACATGCTCACTTAGTGCTCAGTGATGGGGAGTCTATGCTGACCCTTCTTACACAGTGGGGCTCAGGGAATGTTCACTAAGTGAGCAAAGGAAGGAAGGAAGGAGTGAAAAACCTCTGTTATAGCAATACTACTACATAGTCAAATAATTTAGGTCTGTCTCCCCTCAACCTGAATGTTTCTTGAAGGCAGGATCTGAGCCTGAATCTTTTCTCTGTCCCCAGTGCTCAGCACAGGGCCTGGCATGGGGTGGGTGGCAGGAGGGGTCTTGAGTGAGAGTACCTGTGATCTGACAGTCAACTCTGAGCTCTTCTTACACAGTGGTGCTCAGTGTGGCTATGTATCAGGATTGCTTAGGAACTTACAAGCACTAACAACAAGTTCTACCTCTGGCTGTTCTAATCTGGCATGGGGCCTAGGCCTAGGAAACCTGTAGTTTAAACCTGTCTCCTGGCTGGGGCCGGTGGCTGACGCCTGTGATCCCAGCATTTTGGGAGGCTAAGGTGGGCGGATCACTTGAGATCAGGAGTTCGAGACCAGCCTAGCCAACATGGTGAAATTCTGTCTCTACTAAAAGTACAAAAATTAGTAAGATGTGGTGGTGGGTGCCTGTAATCCCAGATACTCGGGAGGCTGAGGCAGGAGAATGGCTTGAACTCAAGAGGTGGAGGTGGTTGCAGTGAGCCAAGATTGCCCCACTGCACCACTGCACTCCAGCCTGGGCAACAGAGCAAGACTCCGTCTCAAAAAAAAAAAAAAAAGTCTCCTGATGACTCTGATATGCAGAATCACTAAGCCTAGAAGTGCTTGGCCACCAAGTTGTATAGGTGTGGCACTGTTAGATCCTCAGAGGCTTGCAGAGGTTACCTAACTTGATCAAGATCACTCAATTCATCAGTGGCAGGTCTGGGACTCCCAGCCCATCGTTCTGAGGTATTCTCCATGCCCAAACTAGAATACAAGTATGTTTAAAGTGGGGAAGCCAAAAACTAGGATTTAACGGACTGTAAACCTAATAACACAACAGCTCAGCTAAGGGGAGTCATTTGCATGCGACCCCCTGATTGGTCAACACTGGTTGTACCAACAAAGTAGCTGGGCCTCTGGAGAGGTTCAAACCCTCAGGTTCTTCCCATGGGTCTCTGGGCTGTCCCTACTTGTTGCCAGGTGACTTATAGGAGTTTACTTCTGGGCCTCCCAGACCTGGAGAGTAAAAACAGGTGCCCTAGAGGGACATGGGGTGCTCCACCCTCTCCAGGGTCTCCCAAGGCCACTGGCTTACTGCGTAGCAGCAGGGCTAGGTGGAGGCTCTGGATCTCAACTTCCCCACCAATAAAATTGGACCTGAGTGCTTAAATCCCTCTAGCCCCTTTTGGGCCTGGAGCCCGGATCCTGGCACTGCCTACCAGAAATCCGTATTGGATCACTGATGGGGAGGGAGCACCGGAGAGTTCACTGACCTACAGCATTGCTTGTCTGAGCCTCTTGCATTGTCTTGGGACTATTTGTTTTCCCTGACTTGAAACTGAACTCAGAGTTGGGCAACCTTAGTTCCAGTCTGGCCCTGTATTTGATTTACTGGAATGAGTTCAATAAATATTAGGTACCTGCCACATTCTAGTCAGATCTGATTAGACCCAGCCTCTGCCCTCACAGGCGTCTCCAGATCTGATGGGAGAGACACAGGGACACAACAGGAAGACAGCATGATCGGTGCTGTCATGCAGGGACATCCAAGGGCTGTGGGTATCCACATGGGATCCCAACAGAACCTGAGGTTCAGGGAGAGTGATAATTGAGTTGAATCTGAAAGACAGCTTGGGTAGTTGAATGAGGTGAGAAGCGCATCCCTATCAAAGGAAAATGGCATGGAGACTTGAAATCACAAGGTGCGCCTGGAGACCTTCCCCTTACCACCAAACTTCTTGAAAGAGATGTCATGACATGGGGATTGCATCCTTCACCTCTCAGCCTTTCTTCAGCTCTCCATAACTTGGCTTTTCCTACTCAGCAACTCCTCTGAAAAGTTTTTTCAAGGTCACTCACAACTTCGAAGTTGCTAAAACCCAGTGGCCTATTCTCTTGGAAGTGACCAAAAGAGTGGACAGAAGAACGCATTTAGAAGATACAATCACGAGAACTGGTGGCTGCTGTGTGGCAAGGGAATGTGTGAAGACAAGACAAGGGCAACAACCTGCTTTCTTTCCTTCTTTCTCTTTTTTTTTTTTTTTTTTGAGACAGGATCTCCCTCTGTTGCCCAGGCTGGAGTGCAGTGGTGCAAACACTGCTCACTGCAGCCTCTATCTCCTGGGCGCAAGGGAGCCTTCTGCCTCAGTTTCCCGAATAGCTGGGTCCATGGGCATGCATCACCACACTCAGCTAATTTTTTAATTTTTTGTAGAGCCATGTGTTTGCGATGTTGCCCAGCCTGGTCTCGAACTCCTGCATTCAAGCAATCCTCCCGCCTCGGCCTCCCAAAGTGCTGGGATTACAGGCGTGAGCCACTGTGCCTAGCCTTTCTTGATTTGAGTGCATGGTGATGGCATGTATTGAGAGAAGCATTTATGGGGCTGGGTACTTTGGGAGGCTGAGGCAGGCAGATCACCTGAGGTCAGGAGTTCAAGACCAGCCTGGCCAACATGGTGAAACCCTGTCTCTACTAAAAATACAAAAAAATTAGCCAGTCGTGGTGGCAGGAACTTGTAATCTCAGTTACCTGGGAGGCTGAAGCAGGAGAATTGCTTGAATCCAGGAGATAGAGGTTGCAGTGAGCTGATACAGTGTCATTGCACTTCAGCCTAGACAACAAGAATGAAACTCTGTCTCAGAAAAAAAAAAAAAAAGAAAAGAAAAATGGTGGCTAACACGGTGAAACCCCGTCTCTACTAAAAATACAAAAAATAGCTGGGCGAGGTGGCGGGCGCCTGTAATCCCAGCTACTCGGGAGGCTGAGGCAGGAGAATGGCGTGAACCCGGGAGGCAGAGCTTGCAGTGAGCTGAGATCCGGCCACTGCACTCCAGCCCGGGCCACAGAGTGAGACTCCGTCTCAAACAAAAAAAAAAAAGAAAAATGGATTTATGGGAAGAGCAACAGTTTTAGCAGATGGAGAAATGCTGCAATCACCTTGAGATGAGTGGAGTCTGAGACACCTGGACTTCTAAGGGGAGCTGGACTGTTCAGGTGTGAATCCCAGTTAGAGAGAGACACAGGGTGGAGGGAGGCTAAGTGGAAAGATCCAGAAGAGAAGGGGATCCTGACCCCTCTCCAGGTCTGCTCCCCCATGGGTAAAATGAGGGGTTTGGAGCTTCCATTTAATTCAGCACATAGTTCTTGGTTCCTGATATGCACTAGGCCCTGCTGGTGACACAAACAAATCAGAGTCCTTGCCTATAAGCAGCTCACATTTGGGCTGCAAGAAAGGCCAGGAGAAAGGATAGCAACAAGAGGCACAAGCAAGATCCAGAAAATTCAGGGGAAAAAAAAATCATTCTTCCTGAGAGCAGGAGAGTTTCCTGGAGTGGAGTGGGTGACCGTTGAGCTAGGCTTTGAAGGGTTGGCAGAAATCTAATGGGAGAGAGGGGAGGACAGGGAGTGCATTCCAGAGAGAACACTGACCATTCTCTGAGCCTCAGTCCCCAACCCTATAGTCATGTGGAGCTAATACCTGCTTTAAGGATTAGAGGCGGTAACACATTTGATTACTTCCCTCAGGACCTGGTACATAGTAGGTGCTCAATAATCGTTACAGTCTAGCGCAGCCTAACAATTTTGGGTCAGTGATGGATCACATATACGATGGTGGTTCCATAAGATTGTAATGGAGCTGAAAATTTCCTATCACCTAGTGATGTTGTAGCCATCATAATGTCATAGGGCAATGCATTACATTTTCTACATTTATATATGATTAGTTAGATAACAAATACTTACCAATGTGTTACACTTGCCTACAGTATTCAGGGCAGTAGCCTGCTGAACAGGTTTGTAGGCTAGGAGCAATAGGATATACCACATACTCTAGGTTTGTGTAAGTACACTCTATGATATTCACATACTAAAACTGCCTAAGGACACATTTCTTAGACTGTATCCCTGTTATTTAAAAGATGCATAACTGTATTTTAGTTACTTCCCATCCCTATCCTTCCTTTCCCTTCCTTCCTCCCCAACCCCTGTTTATTTCCTGGGTTGGGGCTTAGCCATGTTCCCCTCCTTGTGACTAGTAGAACTGGGTCTTTTCAAGTGGCATCATTGTAGAGCTGCTAGCGAATATTAGACTATCTATGAGGAGAAGTTGGGAGCCATAGAGAATTTTTTGAGCTAGATGGGAGGCCAGAGTAGGAGAATGGGCGTCACCGGGAGCTGGATGTAGGGCGGAAGTTTTAGAGGACAAGGACCGTGGACCTTGTGGGGGAAGGCAGGGCCTTTCTCCAATAGCTTGCTAGTGGCTGGAGGCCCATTTCTAAACTTGGGGAGGCAGCTCCATGCATCCCAGAGAGGCCTGAGCCAGGCGTGTGGGTAGGGGACCAAACCCAAGCCAGGGAGTTCCTGGGCACCTGACGTGGCTGGATTCCCCAGGTGCGTGTCTACAGCCCGTACCAAGACTACTACGAGGTGGTGCCCCCCAACGCACACGAAGCCACGTATGTCCGCAGCTACTACGGACCGCCCTACGCAGGTAAGTCTCCAGCGTGCCCCGGGGCTTGCCTTGATCCCGCGCCGATTCAGCGCTGTGCCCAGCCCACGGTTCGTCGGATTTTCTCAGGTAGAACCCTCCGCAAGCCCCTCTCCATCCTGAGACTGGGAGAGCCCTGGGACCAGTGTTCGTCCTGAGCTGACCTCACCCCTCCAGACTGGCTTCTCAGCCCTGCGGGCGGCAATACCCATTCCTGAGCCGGTAGCGGCCCCTGGTGGCTACTGCGGGAACGGCTGCCTCCTCCCCGCTCTGGGGCCTGGCGGTTGGGAACCGTTAGGTGCCTGGTGGTTGTGCTTAGCGATCTCAGGGTTTCTTCGCTGCTCCGCCCTAGCGTGCCGTGGTGGACCCGTAGGTTCCGGGACAGCCGCAGCAGATCCAAGGCCTGGGAGCCGTGGGGTGGAGCTCTTCCTGCGTCTAGATCTGTTTCTTTGACTGGGGAGCAGAAGAGTGGGCTCGGCGCCTTACACTGGGTTGGGCTGGAGTGATGCAGGAAGGGTACGAAGATCACTCTACTCCATCCTAAGTCGCTGACCCTCTTGGGCTGTCTCACTCTGCAGGCCCCGGCGTGACGCACGTGATAGTGCGGGAGGATCCCTGCTACAGCACCGGCGCCCCTCTGGCCATGGGCATGCTTGCGGGAGCCGCCACTGGGGCGGCGCTTGGCTCGCTCATGTGGTCGCCCTGCTGGTTCTGAGCCCTGGGACCTGCAGCACTGGCCCCTGCGCTTGGACTGCTAGACTCTTCTTCCTCCTGGACCCCACTCTCTACCATCCAAGCCCTGTCCCACTTTGGCCCTCTCCTCTCCATTAGCTCCTTCCGGGTTTGGACCATTCCCCCCACTCCCTACCCTCACTCCCCACATGGGAAGAAGCTATCATCCCAGGTACAAATGTCGCTTGAAGTCTTCACATCTACTGCCAGACACCCCCAAATCTGTTATAGGCATTTATTGATACATTTCCTCTCAACACACCAGGGCACAGCAAATACGACTTCATTTGGCTTCGAATTCCGTAGACACGACATGAATCGGGCTCTCTGCTCTCTCGTCAGGGAGCTCGAGGCCTGGTGGGGAGAACAGGAGTAAACAAGCACTTGACAAAGCTGCAGAGTTATCAGTCCTTTGACAAGGACAGGTGGGACAGGGAGCAAGGCAGGTAGGCTGGAAGAACAGTTATTGGCAAGTGTGCAGAGCCGTGAACGTCATGGCATGTCCAAGGAATTAAATGGGAGTTCATTTGGGCTGGGGTGGAGGCCAGGATCAGACCATGGTGGGTCTTGTAGATAAGGAGCTTCCTGGGTGAAAGGGGAGATGTGAGCGTTCTCTGGAGGGAAGTTTCATGATTGCATCTATAATAAATATATTGCCTGTTTTGTGAATATTGACATATGCCCATACTCAAAACACCCCTGAGTTAAGTCCCATCCTTCCCACAACCAGCTTCCTGGCTGGTACCCAGGATAACAATTGACCTGAACCTTGGGGCCCCTCGTTGGGGAACAGGTGAGTTCTATTTGAGACTTCTAGCCGCAGAAAGCTGCCTCCGTCCGGAAATGGCTCTCATACCAGGAGCTCGGCCCCCTTTTTGTAGCTGTGACTGTCACCGTCTCAGGCTTTGTCTCATCCTTCATTTTGAGGGAGATGGCAGTGTTCTTCTCTGGGGCCTGATCCACCTTTACACCAGCCCAGGAAGCCCCATCTGTGCCTGCCCTGAGGTGGCCCAGCAGTCTCCACCTTTGGTCCCCTTCCAGTCTCTTCCCTCTTTCTATCCCAATCACCAACAGAAATGCTAACATCCCTGCCTGGTAGCCAGACTAGCCCACTAAAGCTCCCTGTAAATGGGGGCTCCATTAGTTCTGCTGCAGAGACTAATAAAGATTTGGTTGGCTTTAGCAGTGACTGTGGCTTGCTTTGTTCCCCTAGAAGGCCCTGTTTCCCTCTCCGTGACCCAGCAGCTACTAGTGCCTTATCTGGTCTAGTGAAAAGAGTGCGGATTCTGAGATCAGGTGGAACTGATGACAGCATGTTAGCTGAGTCATTTGGGGCAAGTCACTTAACCTTTCTGGATTTTGTTTCCCCTACACTTAAGGTAGCTGGTTGCAGTTGACCATTCCTGAGGGCTCAAGAGGAGGGACTGCCTTGGAGTCTCTGTTGTCTGAGCTGATGGATGATCCAAACCAGGTCCAGCCTGCTTTCTGAGAATCCTGTTCATGTTGGGGTCTTTTCCAGTAGGTTCCCATCCTTCTAGAGTTGAATCAATGAATTGTTCTCATAGAAAACCAGGTGGCCAGGGAAGGAAACACCACCATCCTGCATCAGGCCTCTTGGGGCTGTAAGATAGAAACTCCCTGCTCAAACTGATTTAAGCCAAAGGGAAAAGGTTGAGCCACATAACTGAGAAGTCTAAAAGCTGTGTGATCCAGGGGCTTAAACAGTGTCACCTAGACTTTGCTTCATTTCCATCTTTACACCTGCAGGGCTGGCTCATTTGGAAGCTGCAGTGATGGTCAGCAGCTCCAGGCTAATGCCCTCCTGAGTTCAAGTCCAGCCAAGAGAATTTCTCTTCCTCTAAAAGTCCTGAGCTTGGTGAACATCAGTCTAAATTGAAAGTCCTGAGCTTGGTGGACATCAGTCTAAATTGGGTCCTGTGGCCATCCCTGCATCAACCCCAGTTGTCTGGAAACGGATGGTCTAAAATAACAGGGCTTACAGCAGGGGTGGGATGGTGTCCCAGAGGAAATTTAGGGCACTATTTCCAGAAGTAGGATGAATAGATGAAAGCTGGTTGGCAAAAATATCAGGAATCCACCTCAGCCACAGTTCCAGAGACACCCACTTAGAGGTAAGACATATATAAAAACAGCAATGATTGAATGAGGTTACAGAGGAACATGGTGCAGTTGGAGTTCTGAAGAGCAGGCATGCAACTCTGCCAAGGGAACTAGGGAAAGATTTGGGACAGGAAGTGGAAATTTAGTCTGAACCTTGAAAAATGAGTAGGAGTTTGCCAATCTGAAAAAGCTGGGTGAGCTTTCCACACAGAACAAATGGAAGAAATGGTATGAGCAAAGGCGTTAGAGGCTTGAGAGCACCATGAAGTTCAGGAACCAGTCTCATGCTATAGCAGGTTGCAAGGTGAGAGGTGGTGAATGAGGTCAAACTATAAAGAACCTCTTGGGCCAGGCTACTGAACACAGGGCATAGTCCAGTATGTGGCACCAGCTTAAGGACAAGCATAGATGCAAGAAGGAGCCTCTTGAGAAGACCAAGGTCTGTTAGCATTTGTGCAGTCAGAGGTTACATACCCTGGGTGTCCTAAGGCCTGTACTGTGTTCAGGGGACCCAGCAGTGCATCAGACCCACTGCATGCTTTGGAACCTCAGCCTTAATTTTTTCTTTTCTTTTGTTTTGCTCCCCTCCCCTCCCCTCCCCACAGCCTTAATGTTTTCTGTTTTTGTCTTTCCTCCCCTCCCTCCCTCCCTCCCTTCCCTCCCTCCCTCCCTCCCTTCCTTCCTTCCTCCTTCCTTCCTTCCTTCCTTCCTTTCTTGCTTCCTTCCTTCCTTCCTTCCTCCTTCCTTCCTTCCTTCCTTCCTTGGCAGCACTGGCAAGTGGGGAGAGAGAACAGAGTTTGATCTGTAACTGACTGGTCAATTGAGATAACTCACTACCTTCAGCCCAGCCTCAGACTTAATTTTCTCCCAGATAGACCCAGTTACCCTGTCAGTCCTTTAGTGGCATCCCCATTACGCCATCTCATTAGAGGGTGTCCTGCATGCCCCTGCAGGGACATCTCTGAGTTTGGCTCTGGGAATGACCTCTCCGGCACAGCCTCAGGACTTTTAGAGATCAGTAGGTAGGAAGAGCCCAAGCTGTCCAGAGTCCTTTCCCAAGAATGTGGGTTAAACAAGGATCAGGGAGCTGGCTGGGCAGGGCATTTGAGATCAGACAGAGCTGGGGGCATTGCCATTCATTACCCAAAGCTTCCCCTGCTTTATCTCATAGGTCTTTGCAACAACCCCATGGGCCTGGCATTACTATCCCTATTTTACCTACAAAGAAACAGATGCAGAAAAAGAAAGTAGACTGTCCAAGTCATGCATGCTGTGTCAGAATCTGGATTCAAATGCAGGTCACTTGACCTTGTCTACCATAGCACACTGCTTCTGCACTATAAATCCTGTGTGGCTCATTACCTGGCAGGAAAATAATTCCCAGAGAGGAGGTCAACTGTGTAACACAAACATCTCTTCTCTTTTCCTTTAGCAAATGCTTTCCTGAGAGGTTTTGTGGGCAGACAGGGCTGAGAGCTGGGTACTGGGAGATTGGGGCCCTACATTCAAGGAGTTTGTGCATGTGCCTTTGTGTGTGTGTGTGTGTGTGTGTGTGTGTGTGTCTGTCTGTCTGCCCTAGACATGGACACAGACTATGACAACATGGGCTGTGGGAACTGGTAGTCCTAAGGTTGTAGGGGCACAGAGAAAGGAGCCCTTAACCTAGGTATGGGTGGAAGTGTCTTAAGCTGACTGAAAAGACAAATGCTCTTCCAACTATGGTCTTGTGGGAGTTGTTAACTTAGATGAAGAGGAAACAAGAACTAAAGCAGCACTCAGTCAGTGCCAAGAGGTCTCTGGGTGAGGCTGGATCTGCAGTGTGATGGGTGGAAACGGAGGTCAGCAGGGTCAAACCATCAGGGGCCTTAGATGCCAGGGAAGGAGCTTGAACTATATACTAACTCCCAGGCCATGGAATGCCTCCAAAAATGTGAAGCAATGGAAGAACATGGTTGAACCTGGAAGTTCGATCTCACACACACAAAGATATTCATTCTCATAGACAACACAGTCTTAACCCAGACAAAACCATCTCTGCAAACTGTCTGGGCAGCCCAGGTACTGCCTGGCTGCTCATAGCCAGCTCACTGGGGGTGCTCAACTCCACATCCATTCCTGAGACCACCTGCCTCCATCAGCCCCTACTAGAGGAGATTCTATAGACAGCGAGGGTCTGTGGCACTCTGAGCATCCCGGCAGTGAGTGCTTCTCCAAAATCAGGTATATGACTCAGTCTCAGAACTAGA
This sequence comes from Trachypithecus francoisi, assembly GCF_009764315.1. Lineage (NCBI taxonomy): Eukaryota > Metazoa > Chordata > Mammalia > Primates > Cercopithecidae > Trachypithecus > Trachypithecus francoisi. The sequence continues at coordinate 64,478,560 of NW_022681473.1, forward strand.
GCCCTACATTCAGAATACCTGGCTGGAAATGACCCTAGATGCCCTCTAAAACAGATTTGTCTCCCCTTTGCCCCACCTGATAGGGACCATTCTACTGCTTTCTGCCACCCATAGGGACTGGGATAACTCTTACCTTTTCCCTTTTCTGCCCTTGCGGGATAGCTCAGTCTGTGAGACCTCCTTCGTCAGGAGTTGAGATCTGCCTCCTGAGACCTCCCAGAATTGGGTCCCAGATTTACTTCTGACCTCATATCACAGTGTTCCCCAACCTTAGAACTTCCCACAGAGGTTTGGAGACATCTTAAGTGGTCATCAGGAGACTTCATTGTCAGAATCATGGTCCAATCAGTCTATCACCCTTAAATCTGAAGCACAGAACCTTGAGGTTTGACCCTTTCTAAGTTGGTCACCAGCCTTGGGGATGAAAAGAGGTAACAAGCTAAGGCCAGGATATGCTTAGGCAGGAACGTGCTGAATATAGAAAGAGTTCCAACTGCAAAGCAGATGTCAGCCTCTGTCTTCTCAGATTGTCACCTTCTGGCAGGGCATGGTGTCTCACGTCTGTAATCCCAGCACTTTGGGAGGCTGAGGCAGGTGGATCACTTGAGGTCAGGAGTAGAAGACCAGCCTGGCCAACCTGGTGAAACCCCATCTCTCCTAAAAATACAAAAATTAGCCAGGTGTGGTGGTGGGCACCTGTAATCCCAGCTACTTGGGAGGCTGAGGCAGGAGAATTGCTGGGACTCGGGAGGCGGAAGTTGCAGTGAGCTGAGATGGCGCCACTGCACTCCAGCCTGGGCAACAGAGCGAGACTCCTTCTCAAAACAAAATGAAACAAACAACAACAAAAAAAACACACATCACCTTCTTCTAGTATATCAGGGGAGGAAGGAGGCCTTCTCCACTGGCCAGCTGCTCTCCCCCACACCCTACTGGTTACCATTTGGACATCTTAGCAAGATTCTTTTAAATGGATGTCTGTTCTCTCTAACTGGACACCAAGTATGGGATCAATGTGGGGTGGTTTTCCTTTACTGTCCTAGTTTTCATTCTCCATGTCATCACCAGCCCCATCAAAGCATGTGCATCAGACTTCATAGAAATGGTGGACTAACAAAGGAAAAAGGAGGAAATGAAAAAATAAAACAAAATTACTCTTTATCCCCTCAGTAAGGGCACAGGTTTTTAGTTCACTTGCAGAAGTTCCTACTTCCTCACCTCAAACCTCTGTCCTCTGTTCTGGCTTTCTCCAAAAACCTCTCCACATTTCTGCCAGTGGTGCTTTCCAGTCAGCTCACTGAACAAAGCAATGAGTGCAAATAGATGTTCCCAATGCAGTTTGCTTCAAAATCTCTCGACTAGTAGGACTGTAACATGAATTTTTAATCCTTCCAGCTGTCCAGTAGACAATTTTTAAATTATTCACACACACATTAAGACAGACATTAATCCTCATAGACTAAACAGTCTAATCTGGAGGTGGCCAACGGACGACATCTGGCCCAAACATTGTTTTGTCTGGTCAACACATGGTTTTTAAAAAGTTTTGAATTAAAATGGGCAAAGATGAAAAAGACAGACGACACTAAGTACTGATATGGAGTCTCATACACTGCTGGAATAACTGTAAAGTTAAACTGGTACAATTGCTTTGGAAACTGATTGGTAAGGCCAAGCATATGCATACATTATAACCAATCAACTCTTCTCCTAGGGTGCACCCAACAGAATTGTGTACTTACCTTCACCAAAAGGTAGGTAGAAAAGTGTTTATAATAGCAATGGAAAAAACTTAAATTCTACAGGATAAATCCACCGGTAATATTCACAAAATGGAATGATAGTCAATCACAAAATGAAATGATAGTCAATAGAATTAATTATTCACAAGTATATGCAAAATTATGAATGTAATAAAAAAATACATCAAAAAAGCAGAGAGGACAGGGAGTGGGGGTGGGACAATAGAATGATACTCTGGCAAGTTTCCTGTACCTTATGTGAAGTAGTACAATATTAAGTATATGCTGATAAGTCAAACATGCACATTGGAGTCCCTAGGTCAACTGGAAGCCAGGTTTCTCAGTGGTGAAGTAGAAATTTACAGATAAGCAAAGGGAGGAAGCTAGAATGATTCATGTGGTAATGGATTAGAGTTGGAGACATCAGTATGAACTCATGTCTAGCTTGACATAGAGACGGGATTATATACAGAAATATTTACAGATATGTGTCTATACGCATGTCAGCACATACATGTATTTCCTTCATCTGCCAGCTGAGAGAGCCTCAAAGAAAACACCTCAGTGGAAATGAACACACCTAGGCTGGGCGTGGTGGCTCATGTCTGTTATCTCAGCAATTTGGAAGTCCAAGGCAGGTGGATAACCTGAAGTCGAGACCAGCCTGGCCAACATGGCGAAACTCCATCTCTACTAAAAATACAAAAATTAGCTGGGCGAGGTGGCGTGCACCTGTAATACCATCTACTGGGGAGGCTGAGGCAGGAGAATAATTTGATCCCAGGAGGCAGAGGTTGCAGTGAGCTGTGATCGTGCCACTGCATTCCAGCCTGGGTGACAGAGAGAGACTCTGTCTCAAAAAAAAAAAAAAGCCGTGTATGGCCGGGCGCAGTGGCTCAAGCCTGTAATCCCAGCACTTTGGGAGGCCGAGATGGGTGGATCATGAGGTCAGGAGATCGAGACCATCCTGGCTAACACAGTGAAACCCTGTCTCTACTAAAAAATACAAAAAAAAAAAAAACTAGCCAGGTGAGGTGGCGTGCACCTGTAGTCCCAGCTACTCAGGAGGCTGAGGCCGGAGAATGGCGTGAACCCGGGAGGCAGAGCTTGCAGTGAGCTGAGATCCGGCCACTGCACTCCAGCCTGGGCAACAGAGTGAGACTCCGTCTCAAAAAAAAAAAAAAAGCCGTGTGTGGTGGCACGCACCTTTAGTCCTAGCTACTTGGGAGGCTGAGGCAGGAGAATCACTTGAACCTGGGAGGCAGGGGCTGCAATGAGCCAAGATCACACCATTGCACTCCAGCCTGGGCGACAGAGTGAGACTCTGTGTCAAAAACAAAAACAAAAACAAAAAAAGAAAAAAAAAAGAAAAAAAAAAAAGAAATGAACACACCTAGCCCCACATCTTTTGTGTTTGTTTGTTTGTTTTTTGAGACAGAGTCTCGCTCTGTCACCAGGCTGGAATGCAGTGGTGTGATCTCTACTCACGACTCACTGCAACCTCTGCCTCCCAGGTTCAAGCAATTCTCCTGCCTCACCCTCCCAAGTAGCTGGGACTACAGGCGCACGCCACCATGCCCAGCTAATTTTCGTTTTTTTTTTTTTTTTTTTTTTTTTTTGAGACAGAGTCTCACTCTGTTGCCCAGGCTGGAGTGCAGTGGTGAGATCTCAGCTCACTGCAAGTTCCACCTCCCAGGTTCACGCCATTCTCCTGCCTCAGCCTCCCGAGTAGCTGGGACTACAGGCGCCCGCCACTGCGCTTGGCTAATTTTTTGTATTTTTTATTTGAGACGGGGTTTCACCGTATTAGCCAGGATGGTCTCAATCTTCTGACCTCATGATCCGCCTGCCTCCCAAAGTGCTGGGATTACAGGTGTGAGCCACTGCGCCCCGCTAATTTTTGTATTTGGGCACGACTGGGGTTTCACCATGTCAGACAGAGATGGTCTCAACTCTTGACCTCGTGATCCGCCTGCCTCAGTCTCCCAAAGTGCCGGGATTACAGACATGAGCCGCCACACCTGGCCCCACATCTTCATTTCTAATACCAGTTCTCCAGTCAAAGAAATCAGAGATCCTTGGAGAAATGGCTGGTTACAGGACTGGATAAAGAAGTATCCATGATGAGTCTGGAGCATCATGTACTGCCATAAAGAAGTACTCAAAAGACCAAAACAAATGCACATCGATGGGGGGTACATCGAAGGGGCAAAAGAACTGAAAGAGCTGGAACAATTTGGGCAACCAAATAAAGTAGTATTAGATTATAACCCAAAGTATAAAATAAGTATCCATGAGTCCATACTGATATAAATTACTGAACAGATAAATAAATGGGGGAGAAGAGACAAATCTCCCTTGCAGAATTCCAAACAATTTACACAGCTATTCCCCCCTAAAGAAGAACAAATCCCAACTCCTTAAGTATGGGCTGCACATACAGATATCCTTCAAATAATAGATGGAAAGGCAGTAGGTGAGAAGAGTAACTTTTTTTTTTTTGGAGATGGAGTCTCACTCTGTCGTCCAGGCTGGAGTGCAGTGGTGTGATCCTGGCTCACTGCAACCTCTGACTCCCTGGTTCAAGCGATTCTCCTGCCTCAGCCTCCGGAGTAGCTGGGATTATAGGCACACGCCACCATGCGCCACCACACCTGGCTGATTTTTTTATTTTTAGTAGAGACGGGGTTTCACCATGTTGGCCAGGCTGGTCTCAAACTTCTGACCTCAACATGATTGAGCTCCACTGCACTCCAGCCTGGGCAACAGAGCGAGACTCTGTCTTTTTTTTTTTTTTTTTTTTTGAGGCGGAGTCTCGCTCTGTCGCCCGGACTGGACTGCAGTGGCCGGATCTCAGCTCACTGCAAGCTCCGCCTCCCGGGTTTACGCCATTCTCCTGCCTCAGCCTCCCGAGTAGCTGGGACTACAGGCGCCCGCCACCACACCCGGCTAGTTTTTGTATTTTTAGTAGAGACGGGGTTTCACCGTGTTAGCCAGGATGGTCTCGATCTCCTGACCTCGTGATCCGCCCGTCTCGGCCTCCCAAGTGCTGGGATTACAGGCTTGAGCCACCGCGCCCGGCCGACTCTGTCTTAAAAAAAAAAAAAAAAAAAAAAAAAAAAAAATCATCCCCTAAAGGCTTAACTCTTCTAGCATCAACTCAATCAAAAGTCCAAAGTCCACAGTCTCATCTGAGACTGAAGGCAAGTTCCTTCCTCATATGATTTTCTGTAAGATTAAAAACAAGTTATTGGCTCAAACCTGTAATCCCAGCACTTTGGGAGGCTAAAGCAGGTGTACTGCTCAAGCCCAGGAGTTCAAGACCAGCCTGAGCAACATAGTGAGACCCCATCTCTACCCAAACTACAAAAATTAGCCAGGCATGGTGGCACATGCCTGTGGTCCCAGCTACTTGAGAGGCTGAGGTGGTAAGATTGCTTGAGCCTGGGAGGGAAGAGGTTGCAGTGAGCTGAGATCATGCCACTGCACTCTACCCTGGGTGACAGAGTAAGACCCTGTCTAAACAACCACCACCACCAAAGTTATTTACTTTGAGGATACAAGTTGTTTACTTTGACCAAAACACAAGTTATTTACTTTGAGGATATAAGGGTTATATAGGCACTGAGTAAATATTCCCATTCCAAAAGGGAGAAATCAGCCAAAAGAACAAGGCAATAGGCCCGAAGCAAGTCTGAAACCCAGAAGGGCAGACATTAAACCTTAAAGCTCCAAAATAATCTCCTTTGACTCCAAATCCCACATCCAAGGCACCCTGATGCAAAGGTTGGCCTCCCAAATCCTTAGGCAGCTCCACCTCTGTGGCTGCTGTCACAGGTTAGAGTTGAGTTTTTGCAGCTTTTCTAAACTCAGGGTGCAAGCTGCTCGTGGCTGTAGCATTCTGCAGTCTGGAGGGCAGTAGCCTCTCTTCCCACAGTTCCACTTGGCATTGCCCTGGTAGTGACTCTTTGTGGGGGCTCCCATACCACATTTTCCTTCTGCACTGCCCTAGTAAAGGCTCTCTGTGGCGGTTCTGCCCTGTGGCAGGCTTCTGCCTGGGCACCCAGGCTTTCCCACACATCCTCTGAAATCTCATTGGAAGCTTCCAAGTCTCTTTCACTCTTGCATTCTTCACAGCTGCAGGCTTAACGTGACGTGAAAGCCACCAAGGCTTATGGTTTGTGCCCCCTGGAATAGCAGCTTGAGCTGTATCTGGGGCCCTTTGAGCAGTATCCTGAGGCTGTGCAGGGCAGCAGGGCCCTGAGCCTGGGCCCTGAAACCATTCTTTCCTCCTAGGCCTCTGATGGGAGGGACTTGACCAAAGACTTCTGAAATGGCCTTGAGGCCTTTTCCCACTGTCTTGACTATTAGCACTTGGCTCCCGTTTAGTCATACAAATTTCCCTAGCAAGCTGTTGCTTGTATTCCTCTCCTGAAAATGTTTTTTCCTTCTCTACCACAAAGCTAGGATATACATTTTCCAAATTTTAATGCTCCTCTTCCCATTTAAATGTATCTTCCAACTTTAAGATATTCCTTTGCTCTCATATCTGATTGCAGGCTGTGAGGCAGGCATGCCACCCCTTGAATGCTTTGCTGCTTGGAAATTTCTTTAGCTAGACAGCCTAGCTGAAGGTCATCACTGTTTTTTTATTCTTTTGAGATGGAATCTCACTCTGTCGTCCAGGCTGGAGCGCAGTGGCACGATCTCGGCTCACTGCAACCTCTGTCTCCTGGATTCAAGCGATTATCCTGCCTCAGCCTCCCCAATAGGAGTAGCTGGGATTACAGGCGTGCGCCACCACACCCAGCTAATTTTTGTAGTTTTAGTTGAGATGGGGTTTCACCATATTTGCCAGGCTGGTCTCGAACTCCTGACCTCAAGTGACCCACCTGCCGTGGCCTCCCAAAGCGCTGGGATTACAGGTGTGAGCCACTGTGCCTGGCCAGAAGATCATCACTCTTAAGTTCAACCCTCCACAAAGCCCTAGGACATGAACACAATGCTAATGTTCTTTGCTAAGGTGTTAACAAGAGTGATCTTCATTCCAGTTCCCAATAAATTCCTCATTTTCATTTGAGACCTCATCAGCCCAGTCTTCACCGTCTATATTTCTATTAGCATTTTGGTCATAACCATTTAACCAGTCTCTGAGAAATTTCAAAATTTCCCTCATCTTCCCATCTTCTGTGAGCCCTCCAAACTCTCCCAACTTCTGCCCATTACCCAGTTCCAAAGTCTCTTCCACATCTTCAGGTATCTTTATAGCAATGCCCCACTTTTCAGTACCAATTTTCTGTTAGTACATTTTGCATTGCTATAAAGGAATATCTAAGGCTGGGTAATTTATAAAGAAGAGGTTTAAGCTGGGCGCGGTAGCTCACGTCTGTAATCCCAGCACTTTGGGAGGCTGGGGCGGGTGGATCATTTGAGGTCAGGAGTTCGAGACCAGCCTGGCAAACATGGTGAAACCCTGTCTCTACTAAAAATACAAAAACTAGCTGGACGTGATGGTGTGCACCTGTAATCCCAGCAACTCGGGAGGCTGAGGCAGGAGACTCGCTTGAACCTGGAAGGCAGAGGCTGCAGTGGGCAGAAATTGTACCACTGCGCTCTAGCCTGGATGACAGGGCAAGACATCATCTCAAAAAAAAAAAAAAAGAAAAGAAAAAAAAGGCCAGGCGTGGTAGTTCACGCCTGTAATCCCAACACTTTGGGACGCCGAGGCAGGTGGATCACGAGGTCAGGAGATCGAGACCATCCAGGCCAACACGGTGAAACTCTGTCTCTACTAAACACACAAAAATTAGCTGGGCGTGGTGGCAGGCACCTGTAGTCCCAGCTACTCGGGAGGCTCAGGCAGGAGAATGGCGTGAACCCAGGAGGCAGAGCTTGCAGTGAGCTGAGATTGGGCCACTGCACTCCAGCCTGGGTGACAGAGCAAAACTCTGTCTCAAAAAAAAAAAAAAAAAAAAAGTTTAATTGGCTCACAGTTCTGCAGGCTATACAAGAAGTACAGTGCCAGCATTTGCTTCTGGTAGGCTTCAAAAAGCTTACAATCATGGCAGAAGGCAAAGGGGAGCTTTGCCCTGCTTTTTATCGCATTGCAAAAGAACAAGAATGCTACTTCTGTTTTCCTTTTTTTTTTTTGAGACGGAATCTTGCACTGTTGCCAGGCTGGAATGCAGCGGCGTTATCTTGCCTCACTGCAACCCCCGACTCCCGGGTTCAAGCGATTCTCCTGCCTTAGCCTCCCAAGTAGCTGGGACTACAGGCACACGCCACCGTGTCTGGCTAATTTTTTGTATTTTTAGTAGAGACGGGGTTTCACCGTGTTAACCAGGATGGTCTTGATCTCCTGACCTTGTGATCTGCCGCCCTCAGCCTCCCAAAGTGCTGGGATTATAGGCATGAGCCACTGTGCCAGGCCAGCTAATTCTGTTTTCTAATGAATGAGTTCCTCAATTTAATGTTCCAGCTTACTAACTCCATTCTAACTAACGGAATCCATTCTACCATTTATCCCATCTATGTGTTCCTTATCTTTCCTTTTAGAAACAGGGTCTTGCTTTGTTGCCCAGGCTGGAGGGTAGTGGTGCAATCAGAACTCACTGTAGCCTTGAACTCCTGGGTTCTAGAGATCCTCTCACCTCAGTCTCCTAAGTAGCTGAGACTGCAGGTGTGTGCCACCACGCCTAATTTTTAAATTTTTTTGCAGAGATGGGGTCTCACCATATTGCCCAAGATGGTCTTGAACTCCTAGGCTCAAGCTGTCCTCCCACTTCGGCCTCCCAAAGTGCTAGGATTACAGGCATGAAACACTGCACCTGGCTGTGTTCATTTCAACAATTAAAAACTTTTCACACGTATGATTCTAAATTCTTGTTTCATATCTTATCTCCTTAATATTTATCATGTCATCCTTAAATTATTGGTTTTCTTTCCCAAAGTATTTCTGCTTCAGATATTTACTTTTACTTTTGAGGCAGTTTTTAGGTATTCAACTATATTGCTGTGTGAGTTCAAATTTTCCTCAAGGTATAGACTACTAATCTGGAAGGCACAGGGGACAAGACTGTCAAGGAGAGGAGGGGACAAACTTTGGGGCAAAGAGCTCTAGGAACTCTAAGACCACATATAATCACTCCCACTCAGTATCAGTATCATCCCCCCAAGCCATAACTTATTTCAGGGCCTTGCCTTTATTTCCATCGACTTACTAGGGCTTTTGTACTGCCCTAATATTACTCTCGTGGACACTTGCACTAGTATTCTGGCCTGTGGCCTTCATTTTACGGTAAGGTGTTCAGTTATGGTTATCCCAAGGCAGGGATTGCCCTTTTCTCTGTAAAGGGCCAGATAGTAAATGGCTTTTTTGGCTTTTAGAGCCATAAGGTCTGTGGCAGCTATTAAATTCTGCCATTACAGTGAGAAAGTATGGCTGAGTTCCAATAAAACTTAATTTTAAAAACTGGTTCCAGGCTGGATTTGGTGGGAGGGCCACAGTTTGCTGGCTCCAGTCCCAAAGCAAAGGTATAGTTAGGAGTAAGGAGGCAAAAGCAGATCTTTTTTTTTTTTTGAGACGGAGTCTGGCTCTGTCGCCCAGGCTGGAGTGCAATGGCCGGATCTCAGCTCACTGGAAGCTCCGCCTCCTGGGTTCACGCCATTCTCCTGCCTCAGCCTCCCAAGTAGCTGGGACTACAGGGGCCTGCCACCTCGCCCGGCTAATTTTTTGTATTTTTAGTAGAGATGGGGTTTCACCGTGTTGGCCAGGATGGTCTCGATCTCCTGACCTCGTGATCCGCCCATCTTGGCCTCCCAAAGTGCTGGGATTACAGGTGTGAGACACCGCGCCCGGCTTAAAAGCAGATCTTAAGATGCTTTTCTTAATATGTCCTATTACTGCCTCCACCAGGGGCTATACCTTTCAAGTTGCCCCCTTCTCCTCCACCCCGCAACAATACCCCCATCAAAAAAAGATTCTTTGACTCCCCAGGAGTTCCTCACATTTGCTGTTGTTATTTTTCTGGATTCTATCCATGTCCACTTTATAGGTCTAGGGAGGGAGAAGCATATGCTAATTCACCATCTTGGCAGGAATGGGAAACCAAGTCAATAATTGTTTTCTTTTGTGTTTTATTTATATATTTTTGGCAGCAAAATTGTGTTTATTAAAAAAAAAATTCTGGACTATGAACACACCTCACTGCTTTGAAGAACTCCAAGCCAAATAAAAAGACCAATCAATATTAAAAGCAGTATAACTGGTTACTTTCTTAAAAATACATAAAAAGAATCAAATCCAACAGTGTAGGAAGACAATCACCCCCATGTCAGAAGTCACAGCTTCTTCCAAATAAAGAATATGACCCATCTGCCATATTGAATCAATATTTATTTCAGGACATGCCATGTCAAAATAAAACGAAGAGTCAACCCTTGCTTTTAACAATTATATTGTATTATAAAAGCACTTTACAACTCCATCCCATCTTTTAAGTATAAGTTACTGGTATGTGGGCTAATGATTATCTGTAAGCATTTCTCTATTCAGATCCATAATCCAAGTGCTCTGTGAATATTACAAGGTGACAGTAAGTGGGAAGTGGAGGAGGAAGAGGAAAGAGAGGGGACTAAGGTTCTCCCAGTTTAAGGTTTTGTTGCAATGAGAGGATGAGGAAGTATGAAGATAGTTTTGTTGTCTTTTCATCTTTATACTGTGTTAAGTAATGCTTACAACATAAATTCAGCAGGTTTTTCCTGAGCTGTAACTCAGAAGTTTTCTTCCTGCAAACAATGTATTTACAAATGTGTTTATTAGCTTACACAGCAATCTCACAATAACTAGTAAAGATTAAAAGGGCACACTCCTAGTATATTTGTTTGCAGTGTTTTAAGGGAAATACATATTGCCATGGTGAAGCTCTAAATAGATTCAATGAAACATCTAAAAATTGAAAGTTGTTAAAGAAAAAAAAAGGCAAAGAAATAAATATCACCAAAGAAAAAAGATTAATTGTAGTTTAAATATAAAACTAAATCACTAGTTAATTAAACTATACAGATCTAATACAAACCAAAACCAGCCTGAAAGACCCAACCTTAAAAAATGCTAAAAAATAAGGCATAAATCTGCATAATATTGAGTTTTATTTCCATTCTCTCCTTTCTCTCTACTATGTATGCTTTACCTGATCTGCCTCTAGGGGCTTACAAGAAAACAGTTTCCGGTTTCCGTCTTCAATTTGACCTCAAATGTTCTGAGCAAAGTTTTTGCTATTCTGCTGAGGGTTCTTTTGTTGGTAAGCTTTAGATATCGTTGTTTCTACTAATTCAGTAGTTTTGATTGTAGTGCCAAATTTAAATTCTTCCAGTGGTTCTTCTAGAAGGAATTAAACTTTTATAGTGCCTTGCCTGCATAGTATTATTTTTTAAAAAAAGAAAACTCAAGCAAAATCTGTTGCTTAAAGAGGTTTCTTATTTTTTAAACAAACAGAATAACTCTTGACAATTTTAAAACCTTGGGAGAAATAGTTCATTAGAACTTCATTATCTTACCATGAAGAATACTAAAAACCTGTTCTGAAGCACTTGGTTACTTTTCTCTCCCAGAGTCTAATAAAGCACATGTGAAAGAGCCATTTGTGTTAGTCAGAAATACATTTTTTGCTCTTCTACTTATTGTAAGTATTCAGTATGTTCTTTAGGACTCATTTTGAAGATGCATCAGGAGCCTTCTCATTCAAGCACTGCCTACCATGATGGCTGAATTTTGATCTCAAAGAAGATCTAAGTAATTTATATCAGTGCTCAAGAAAAATTCTGGACATCTTGGTCCATAGTCTACAGCAAGTGGTATCTGTAAAATTAAAGGATAATTCCAATGGGCTTGGTTGAACTGCTGCTTTGCCATCTCTTGTTTGAGGAAGTGGGGGGAGGCTAGGTAAGAACAGGAAATAGGGAATGGGGGTAAGGGAGAGGTGAGAAAAGCAAGGAGAGATAAAGTAGGCTGTGAACACACTGCTCATTAACCAAGCCATACTCATACTGTTGAGATTTCCATCATTTTGAAGTACATTATCATAACATTAAAAAAGAAAAAAATGTTAAGAAAATGTATCTAATTTTTAAAGTTATCACTGGAATATGCTGAAATATTTTGGCTTTTTGTAAAATATAAATAATGAAGACACTGACTTTTTTTGTGCTTATGAAGCTAATAGATCATCTCCACGAGACAGGCAGCAATGATGAATTGCAATACGTTATTACTGAAGGGAAAAGGTTCAAGCCAATATTCACACTGCAGTCAATGAAAGAGTAAGGGGGCCAAAGCAGTGAGCTTCTGAAGAAGGGTTGAAGATGACATGAGAGATTAGCAGGAACAGCCTCCTTCGCTGACTGGTTGCTCCTGAGGCTTTTCCAGTTTTATGTCAATCACTGAAACAAAAGTTAAGGAGCCATAAATGGGAAAGTACAATTTCAATTCTTACAAACACTAGCATTTCTGGGATGGCCCTTATATTCCTATTTGTCTTCAGAGCCTACACAGTCACTATTTTCCACATAGCCACCTCACCATATAAGGTGCTCAAATGGAATAAACTTGCTTATATCTACTGTATGCAACAAGGGTCAGAAGGAGGTACACGCTCTATTTATGGGTGTCTATCCTAAGGAACTTATTCTATAGCAGAAAGAAGTGATATGAAGATGATGTTCCTCATAGAATCATCTATAACATAAATCTGAAAGAGCCTACAAGATAGTTCCAACAGCAGGAGAAGCATTTAATAAATAATGGGACTTCAGGCCGGGCGCAGTGGCTCATGCCTGTAATCCCAACACTTTGGGAGGCTGAGGTGGGCAGATCACCTGAGATCAGGAGTTCAAGACCAGCCTGGCCAACATGGTGAAACCCCATCTCTACTAAAAATACAAAAATTAGCTGGGCGTGGTGGCTTGTGCCTATAGTCCCAGTTACTTGGGAGGCTGAGGCAGGAGAATCACTTGAATTCGGGAGGCAGAGGTTGCAGGGAGCCGAGATTGCACTGCTGTACTCCAGCCTGGGTGACAGAGTGAGACTCCATCTCAAAAAAAAAAAAAAAGTGGGGAGGGGGCAGACTTCAACTCAATAGAACATTTTTTTTTTTTTTGGAACCATATTTTATGTTTTTTGTTTTTTTTGGAAATGGGAGTTTCGCTCTTGCTGCCCAGGCTGGAGTGCAATGGCACGATCTTGGCTCACTGCAACCTCTGCCTCCTGGGTTCAAGCGATTCTTCTGACTCAACCTCCTAGTAGCTGGGATTACAGGCGTGTGCTACCATGTCCAGCTAATTTTTTGTATTTTTAGTAGAGATGGGGTTCTCCATGTTGGTCAGGCTGGTCTCAAACTCCCAACCTCAGGTGATCCACCTGTCTTGGCCTCCCAAAATGCTGGGATTACAGGCATAAGCCACCGCACCCGGCCTGTTTTATGCTTTTTATGAAAACATGCAACATTTACAAGTGGGAAGAGCTGAATACAAAGTGTTATAAACTATACTGCTTAATAAAAATGTCTGCATATGGAAAAACACTAGAAGGTAAATATGAAACACTGAAAACATCAAATTAAAAATCCTTAGTATTAACTAATATTAGATGTTCCAATCCTTGGAAATAAACTAATATTATGTCCTGCTTCTGAAAGCAAAGGCTACAATAAAGCTCCACTCTATTTCTTGCCTGTGTCAAGCAGACAGCTCAAGTGTTAGAAAAAGAAATGAAAATTTGATATTCTATGAGGAAAAAGCCTAGAATCAATGGGACTCAAAATGAAGAGGCAAGGAGACAGAGATTCTGAGAGTTTCCTGCTCATTTAAAAGCAAGCAAACAAACACAAACCCTCTCACTGATCAACAATGAGAAGCAGGCTGCAAAGGGTACACTTGGATAACTATACAGAAACTATATATAACTTGCTATAGAAAACCTCTGAATTTCTATGCCTCTAAGTCATCAGTTCCTGGTTGTAAAAGGCAATGGCACAATATTCTTTAGCCAAGCAAGCAGGGCTCTAAAGACTAGTGTTAATAATGAAAAATGTCTGATGAAACAAAAAGGATACTGTCTTCTCTGCTTCTGTCCTGTGTGCTTTCCATTCCCGGCAAAGCTGCTGCTACACGTCGAAAGAGCTGTGGGAAAGAGAGAAAGGTGATAATTGAGAGGGAACATTTAGCAAAGGGTATTGAGGTTTATGATCACTGTACAGTGAGCTGTCTAAAGGCAGGCGCAGAAGGGTATTGAGGTTTATGATCACTGTACAGTGAGCTGTCTAATGCTGGGTACAGTGGTTCACACCTGTAATCCCAGCACTTTGGGATACACCCGAGGTGGGTAGATCACTTGAGGTCAGGAGTTTGAGATCAGCCTGGGCAACATGGTAAAACTCTGTCTCTACAAAAAACACAAAAATTAGCCAGGCGTGGTGGCACACGCCTGTAAGTCCTAGTTACTGGAGAGGCTGAGCCTGGAGGACTGCTTCAGCCCAGGAAGTGGAGGCTGCAGTGAACTGAGATCATGCCACTGCACTCCAGCCTGAGCAACAGGGCGAGATGCTGTCTCTAAATAAATAATAAGATAGAATAAAATGTCTATTCATTCTATAAATGAGTATTATATAAAAAGCAATATACCAAATACAAAGAGATATAAAGACATGATTCCTATTTTTTTAACTGGTGAGATAAGACATGAACAAATAGCTATAAGCAGCAAAAATGTCATTTGAATAATAAAGTATTACAGAAACCCAGAAAAAGGACGGATCATTCATTTAACAAAACTATATAGAATTCCTGTCTTTCATATAAAGAGTTAGGTTCTGGGCTGGGGGCAGTGGCTCACGCCTGTACTCCCAACACTTTGGGAGGCCAAGGGGTGTGGATCTCGAGGTCAGGAGTTCAAGACCAGCCTGGACAACATGGTGAAACCCTGTCTCTACTAAAAATACAAAAATTAGCTGGGTGTGGTGGCACATGCCTGTAATCCCAGCTACTCGGGAGACTGAGGCAGGAGAATCACTTGAACTTGGGAGGCGGAGGTTGCAGTGAGACAAGATCACGCCACTGCATTCCAGCCCGGGCAACAGAGCAAGACTTCGTCTCAGCGGGGGTGTGGGGGAAAGAATTAGGTTCTGAAGTCAGTGTATAATATATTGTGAAAGTCAGTCCAGTCAAAATTATCCTTCGGCCGGGCGCGGTGGCTCACGCCTGTAATCCCAGCACTTTGGGAGGCCGAGGCGGGCGGATCACAAGGTCAGGAGATCGAGACCATGGTGAAACCCCGTCTCTACTAAAAATACAAAAAAAAATTAGCCGGGCGCGGTTGCGGGCGCCTGTAGTCCCAGCTACTCAGGAGGCTGAGGCAGGAGAATGGCGTGAACCCGGGAGGCGGAGCTTGCAGTGAGCCGAGATCCGGCCACAGCACTCCAGCCTGGGCGGCAGAGCGAGACTCCGCCTCAAAAAAAAAAAAAAAAAAAAAAAAATTATCCTTCATCATTTGTTAGAAAAGCACTATGTTAGAGATTAATACACCACCCCTCAAGTCCAACACAGCTGGCTTTTCTTCCATCATTGGAATGAGTGCCAGTGGGAGTGGCTGACTTGTGTTTGAGGTATGAAGCTATGAAAAATATCTTCAACAAGAGAAACGCACTCAAGCCTGGTGAGACATTTACTTTTGAGAGGCATATGAGAACAGATACTGGAACAACAGCTTATACTTCTTACATTGTTCCAATTTTAGTCATACAAATACTGGGTACAACACCAAGTGAAACTGCCTGATTGTTTCAATTACTTATCTTTTAATTAAGCACACAGTGTAAAACCATAAATTAAATGCATGTGTGCTGTAACTCCTTTGTACCAAGTACTTGCTTACTTGAGGCAGTGTTTCAGGCTGCCTCATTCTGTGTCTTTGAGACACAGAAATTAACAAGAAAAAACAGTTTTTTAATTCAAGGAGCTCAAAATCTGGTAAAGGAGATAAACAATTCCTTATGTTACAATGTGATGCTACAAACAAAGTAGTGTAAAATACTATGAGAATACAGATGTAACAAGGTCCAACTCTGGAGGCTGAAAAAAATCTTTTGGGAGGTAATATCTGAGTTGAGAGTTAAAAGCAGTCTTAAAACCTCACTTGGCTGAAATACATGCATAAAATGCTCAGGGTTTAAGTGCTCTATAAGTATCACTGAATTAAACAAAGAAAGAACAGAATGCCTAGAAGGGCAGAGATAAGAGACTGGAACTATAAATAATACGTTTAAAAATGTATCCGGCCAGGCGCGGTGGCTAACGCCTGTAATCCCAGCACTTTGGGAAGCCAAGGCAGGTGGATCACCAGGTTCAGGAGTTCGCGACCAGATTGGCCAACATGGTGAAACCCCATCTCTACTAAGAATACAAAAATACGCTTGTAATCCCAGCACTTCGGGAGGCCGAGACGGGCGGATCACAAGGTCAGGAGATCGAGACCATTCTGGCTAACACGGCGAAACCCTGTCTCTACTAAAAATACAAAAAAATTAGCTGGGCATGTTGGCAGGCGCCTGTAGTCCCAGCTATTCAGGAGGCTGAGGCAGGAGAATGGCATGAACCCGGGAGGCAGAGCTTGCAGTGAGCCGAGATTGCGCCACTGCACTCCAGCCTGGGCAACAGTGAGTCTCCGCCTCAAAAAACAAAACAAAACAAAAATTAGCCAAGTGTGGTAGCACATGCCTGTAATCCCCAGCTACTCCGGGAGGCTGAGGCAGGAGAATCACTTGAACCCAGGAGCTGGAGGTTGCAGTGAGCCAAGATCGTGCCACTGCACTGCAGCCTGGGCGACAGAGCAAGACTCTGTCTGGAAAAACAACAACAAAAAATGTATAAAGGAGCAAATTGTAAAATTTTGATCTGGTAGACAAAAGCCTGATAGGGTAGGTGCAGGGAGTATGAAGATTGGGGAAAACTCTAATTGTCTTGGTTCTATAAGGTTCAGTAGCTTTTTTAGAGATGTACCAAAATTAGGCTTTACCCCAATATTCAATCCAAATCAGCTATAAGACTTTGAATTGCAGAACATTTATCTTACAATTTCTGGTACACCATGAAAGATCATGTAGACGTACAAATTACCATCATGTCAAATCAATATAACATTAACTGTATACGGTGGGTCCATTTGGATTAATATGGAAACATTAGGTTTGAAACACAGATAAGGCCGGGCGCGGTGGCTCAAGCCTGTAATCCCAGCACTTTGGGAGGCCGAGACGGGCGGATCATGAGGTCAGGAGATCGAGACCATCCTGGCTAACACGGTGAAACCCCATCTCTACTAAAAAATACAAAAAAAAAACTAGCCGGGCGTGGTGGCGGGCGCCTGTAGTCCCAGCTACTCAGGAGGCTGAGGCGGGAGAATGGCGTGAACCCGGGAGGCGGAGCTTGCAGTGAGCTGAGATCCGGCCACTGCACTCCAGCCTGGGCGACAGAGCAAGACTCCGTCTCAAAAAAAAAAAAAAAAAAAAAAGAAACACAGATAAATATTCCAGCAAAGTGTGGCGACACAAGCTAGTAAACCCAGCTACTTGGGAGGCTGGGATGGGAGAGTCAAGCAATTTTGAGCCCATAAGTTTGAGACCACTGGTAATACAGAGAGACCTCGTTTTAAAAAACAAACAAAAACCATTCTAAGTGCAACAATTAATGACTGCGAAAGCTGTTAATTTTATGAACAAAAATAAGTAGGCCAGGCACGGTGGCTCACGCCTCTAATCCCAGTACTTTGGGAGACCGAGGCGGGCGGATCATGAGGTCAGGAGATTGAGACCATCTTGCTAACACGGTGAAACCCAGTCTCTACTAAAAAAATACAAAAAAATTAGCTGGGCATGGTGGCAGACGCCTGTAGTCCCAGCTACTCGGGAGGCTGAGGCAGGAGAATGGCGTGAACCCAGGAGGCAGAGCTTGCAGAGAGCCGAGACCGTGTCCCTGCACTCCAGCCTGGGCAACAGAGCCAGACTCCATAAAAAAAAAAAAAACACCTGATACAAGTTAAATGAATAGAGAAATACAGTGCATTAGTCAGACAACTTTTTTTTTTCTTTTTTTTTTTTTTCTGAGACGGAGTCTCGCTCTGTCGCCCAGGCTGGATCTCAGCTCACCGCAAGCTCCGCCTCCCGGGTTTACGCCATTCTCCTGCCTCAGTCTCCCGAGTAGCTGGGACTACAGGCGCCCGCCACATCGCCCGGCTAGTTTTTTGTATTTTTAGTAGAGACGGGGTTTCACCATGTTAGCCAGGATGGTCTTGATCTCCTGACCTCGTGATCCGCCCGTCTCGGCCTCCCAAAGTGCTGGGATTACAGGCTTGAGCCACCGCGCCCGGCCAAGTCAGACAACTTTTTAACTTTCAGATGACCCTTTAACTTTCAGATAAAGAGTATTATACCCTTTTTATTTATTTTTTATTTTTTTTGTGACACAGTCTCACTCTGTCGCCCAGGCTGGAGTTCAGTGGTGCCATCTTGGCTCACTGCAAACACCGTCTCCCGGGTTCAAGTGATTCTCCTGCCTCAGCCTCCAGAATAGCTGGAAATACAGGTGCCTACCACCAAGCCTGGCTAATTTTTTTATTTTTAGTAGAGATGGGGTTTCACCATGTTGGCTAGGCTGGTCTCCAACTCCTGACCTCAAGTGATCTGCCCGCCTCAGCCCCCTAAACTGCTGTGATTACAGGCAAGAGCCAAGGTGCCCGGCCGTATACCTTTTTTTTTTTTTTTTGAGACGGAGTCTCACTCTGTCACCCAGGCTGGAGTGCAGTGGCGCAATCTCAGCTCACTGCAAGCTCCGCCTCCCGGGTTCACACCATTCTCCTGCCTCAGCCTCCCGAATAGCTGGGACTACAGGCGCTAGCCACTATGCCTGGCTAATTTCTTTTTTGTATTTTTAGTACAGACGGGGTTTCACCGTGTTAGCCAGGATGGTCTCAATCTCCTGACCTCGTGATCTGTCTGCCTCGGCCTCCCAAAGTGCTGGGACTACAGGCATGAGCCACCGCGTCCGGACTCCTATACCCTTCTTAAATTAAAAAAAAAAAAAAAAAATCTTGGCCAGGCGCAGTGCCTCACACCAGTAATCCAGCACTTTGGGAGGCTGAGGCGGGTGGATCACAAGGTCAGATCAAGACCATCCTGGTTAACACGGTGAAACCCCGTGTTAACACAAAATTAGCTAGGCATGGTGCCACATGCCTGTAGTCCCAGCGACTAGGGAAGCTGAGGCAGGAGAACTGCTTGAACCGGGGAGGCGGAGGCTGCAGTGAGCCTCCAGCCTGGGCAACAAGAGAGAGACTCTTGTCTCAAAAAAAAAAAAAAAAAAAAAAAAAATCTTCATTTTAAAAGGGTCTTGCTCCGTCACCCAGGCTGGAGTACAGTGGCATAATCATAGCTCACTGCAGCCTTGACCTCCTGGGCTCAAGTGATCATCACACTTTGGCATCCCAAAGTGCTGGGATTACAGATGTGAACTATTGTACCTTGTTTAAACCAGCAAGGGTTTCTAAAAGTTTAATACAAGACTAGGCAATTCTGATCTTTTTAATGAGCATTCAACAATGAATTAAAAGCAGAATACAAACTTTGTCAACTCAAAATTTCATGCATCAGGAAAAACTCCAATGTCCATTAATAAATCACCTTTCATCAAGACATAAAGAATACAGGGTATGAAGGAAAACATATTTTATAGAAATTGACTCAAAAAAAGTGTTCTCCCACCAATATCAGCTGAAAACTTGAAAATAATCATCTATTTATTATCACAAACAGGCAGTAAGTATAGTGACTACAGAAACAATCTAGTAGCTGACAATGTGACACTATATCAAACTTGAACAGTGTTTTGGGGATGTTTTTTATTTTTGCATATAGAAATTTACTCTAGGCCGGGGGCGGTGGCTCACGCCTGTAATCCCAGCACTTTGGGAGGCTGAGGCGGGCGGATCACAAGGTCAGGAGATCGAGACCACGGTGAAACCCTGTCTCTACTAAAAACACAAAAAATTAGCCGGGCGCGGTGGCGGGCGCCTGTAGTCCCAGCTACTGGGGAGGCTGAGGCAGGAGAATGGGGTGAACCCGGGAGGCAGAGCTTGCAGTGAGCCAAGATCGCGCCACTGCACTCCAGCCTGGGCAACAGAGCGAGACTCTGTCTCAAAAAAAAAAAAAAAAAAAAAAAGAAAAAGAAATTTACTCTATAATAGTGATATTATACAGAATATCTTTTTTTTTTTTTTTTTGAGATGTGGTCTCGCTCTGTCACCCCAGCTGGAGTGCCAGTGGCACAATCACGGCTCACTGAGGTCTTAACCTCACGGGCTCAAGTAATCCTCCCACCTCAGCCTCCCAAGTACCTGGGACTACGGGGGCGTGCCACCACACCTGGCTAATATTTGTAAATTTTTGTAGAGAAGAGGTTTTGCCATGTTACCCAGGGTGGTCTCTAACTCGTGAGCCAAGGGGTCCGCCCACCTCGGCCTCCCAAAGTGCTGGGATTACAGGCACGTGCCGCCACCTCACCTGGTGGCACTTTTTTTCTTTTCTTTTCTTGAGACGGAGTCTGGCTCTGCCGCCCAGGCTGGAGTGCAGTGGCCGGATCTCAGCTCACTGCAAGCTCCGCCTCCCAGGTTTATGCCATTCTCCTGCCCCAGCCTCCCGAGTAGCTGGGACTACAGGCGCCCGCCACCTCGCCCAGCTAGTTTTTTTTTTGAGGCGGAGTCTCGCTCTGTCGCCTGGACTGGAGTGCAGTGGCCGGATCTCAGCTCACTGCAAGCTCCGCCTCCTGGGTTTACGCCCTTCTCCTGCCTCAGCCTCCCTAGTAGCTGGGACTACAGGCGCCTGCCACCTCGCCCGGCTAGTTTTTGTATTTTTAGTAGAGACGGGGTTTCACCGTGTTCGCCAGGATGGTCTCGATCTCCTGACCTCGTGATCCACCCGTCTCGGCCTCCCAAAGTGCTGGGATTACAGGCTTGAGCCACCGCACCCGGCCAGTTTTTTGTATTGTTTAGTAGAGACGGGGTTTCACCATGTTAACCAGGATGGTCTCGATCTCCTGACCTTGTGATCCGCCCGTCTCGGCCTCCCAAAGTGCTGGGATTACAGGCTTGAGCCACCGCGCCCGGCTCTTTTTTGCTTTTTTGAGATGGAGTCTCATTCTGTCACCTAGGCTGGAGTGCAGTGGCACAATCTCAGCTCACCGCAGCCTCCGCCTCCTGGGTTCAAGTGATTCTCCCGCCTCATCCTTCTGAATACCACAAGTGTGCACCACCACACCAGGCTAATTCTTGTATTTTTAGTAGAGATGGGGTTTCGCCATGTTGGCCAGGCTAGTCTCAAACTGCTGATCTCAGGTGATCTACCTGCCTTGGCCTCCCAAAGTGCTGAGATTAAAGGCATGTGCCACTTCGCCTGGCCTGAAACGCCAATTTTGAAAGAAGTTCTACTATGGGTAAAATACTATGAAACAGCATTGCATGCTACAGAGAAATCATTTGTGATAGAATCAATCAATGCAGAAAACTACATTGTATTAATAGTATTATTTTAAGAAATTGCCACAGCCACTCCAGCCTTCAGCAACTACTACCCTATGAGTCAGCAGGCATCAACATCAAGGCAAGACCCGCTGAGAGCAAAAAGATTATGATTTGCAGAAGGCTATGATCAGATGATCATTAGCATTTTTTTAGCAATAAAGTATTTTTTAATTAAGATATGTATATTGCTGTTTTTTTTTTTTAATTTTTTTTTTTGAGACAGAGTCTCGCTCTGTCGCCCAGGCTGGAGTGCAGTGGCGCGATCTCGGCTCACTCCAAGCTCCGCCTCCCGGGTTCACGCCATTCTCCTGCCTCAGCCTCCTGAGTAGCTGGGACTACAGGCGCCCGCCACCGTGCCCAGCTAATTTTTTCTATTTTTAGTAGAGACAGGGTTTCACCGTGGTCTCGATCTCCTGACCTTGTGATCTGCCCGCCTCGACCTCCCAAAGTGCTGGGATTACAGGCGTGAGCCACCGCACCTGGCCCCCTTTTTTTTTTAATTTTTTGAGACAGAGTTTTGCTCTGTCCCCCCGGTTGGAGTGCAGTGGTGCTATCTCGGCTTACTGTAACCACCTCTGCCTCCCGGGTTCAAGCGATTCTCCTACCTCAGCCTCCTGAGTAGCTGGGATTACAGGCATCGGCCACCACACCTGGCTAAATTTTGTATTTTTAGTGGAGACAGGGTTTCATTGTATTGGCCAGCCTGGTCTTGAACCCCTGACCTCAAGTGATCACACCTCAGCCTCCCAAAGTGCTGTGATTACAGGCATGAGCCACCACATCTGGCCAGATATGTACATTGTTTTTACAGACATAATGCTATGATAGAGTACAGTATAGTGTAAACATAACTCACACACACTGGAAACCAGAAAATTCATGTGACTCATTTTATTGATATATTCACTTTATTGCAATGATCTAGAGCCAGAATGCAGTATCTCTGAGGTATACCTGTATGCAGTTTTGGCCTCAATGATTTTAACACCTGGCCGTCTAGTCAGAATGTATATTTAGCACATTTCTCTTTCAGTAGAGATGAGGACAAAGGAAAAGTGGGAAAGATTTCACAGGCAAGATTTTCCTGAACACATGTTCAGAGATTGAAAAGTACAAGGTATACTTAAATATGCTTTTGTAGTCCAGACTGGTTGGAGCATAGAATATGTAAAGAATTAGGATAAGGATATATATACTGGAGGCCAGACTAAGAAAGGCCTTCTCTCACATCCTTTTAGTGGCAAAGGAAGCCACTAAAAATAGTAGTTTGCTCTCAGACTTCCATCAATAATTCCATTGTCTTAAATATGGCTACAGAGACATACAAATCACATAGTGAAATTGAAAGGTATTAAGTGGAATGGCAAAAAGCAAAAAACTAAAAGGTAACGTGTGGATAGCAGTACAGCATAGTAGTTAACAACCTGGGCTTGGGCCCTAGGTTGTCACTTACGGAACAGATCATGTAATCTTCGTTCCTCTGTTCCCTGATCTGTAAAATGGGCTTAAAATAATAGTATACTTGCCTGACTAGATTATTGTGAAAGTTCAGGGAAATAATTATGCAAAGTGTTTAGTACTGACCTGCTATATATAAAGTTTTTTTTTTTTTTTGAGATGGAGTCTCGCTTTGTAGAGTGCAGTGGGGCGATTTTGGCTAACTGCAACCTCTGCCTCCTGGGTTCAAGCTATTCTCCTGCCTCAGCCTCCTAAGTAGCTAGGACTACAGGCACCAGCCACCACGCCCAGCAAATTTTTTGCATTTTTAGTAGAGGCAGGGTTTCGCTGTGTTAGCCAGTATGGTCTCGATCTCCTGACCTCGTGATCTGCCTGCCTCAGCCTCCCAAAGTGCTGGGATTACAGCTGTGAGCCACCGCACCCGGCCTGAAAATCTTTAAAAAAAAAAAAACAAAAGCAGCATCCAGGTGCGGTGCCTCACGCCTGTAATCCCAGGACTTTGGGAGGCCAAGACGGGTGGATCACCTGAGGAGTTTGAGACCAGCCTGGCCAACATGGTGAAACCCCGTCTCTATTAAAAATACAAAAAAAGGCTGGGCACGGTGGCTCAAGCCTGTAATCCCAGCACTTTGGAAGGCCGAGACGGGCGGATCACGAGGTCAGGAGATCGAGACCATCCTGGCTAACATGGTGAAACCCCGTCTCTACTAAAAAAAAAAATACAAAAAGCTAGCCAGGCAAGGTGGCGGGCACCTGTAGTCCCAGCTACTCGGGAGGCTGAGGCAGGAGAATGGCGTAAACCCAGGAGGTGGAGCTTGCAGTGAGCTGAGATCCGGCCACTGCACTCCAGCCCGGGCGACAGAGTGAGACTCCGTCTTAAAAAAAAAAAAAAAATTAGCCAGGTGTGGTGGCAGATGCCTGTAATCCTAGCTACTTGGGAGGGTAAGGCAGGAGAATTGTTTGAACTGGGGAGGTGGAGGTTGCAGTGAGCCAAGACTGTGTCACCGCATTCTAGCCCAGGCAACAAGAGTGAAAGTCCGTCTCAAAACAACAACAACAACAACAACAACAACAACAACAACAAAGCAGCTTTATTTCTACCAGAGACAATAACTCTATTAGAGATAAATGAACTCATGGGCCTGCAGGCTTGCAGAACAGAGAATTTTGCCAAATGGTATACAATTCTGCAGTGAATTCTAGGACTAGAGCAAAACACCCACAGGCTCAATTCTGCTTTAAAAAGGAACTATAAAAAACTGGTGGGAAAGGTGTGGGGGTTGGGGGAGACCTTTTTAAAAATATTACAGCAGGCCGGGCGCGGTGGCTCAAGCCTGTAATCCCAGCACTTTGGGAGGCCGAGACGGGCGGATCACGAGGTCAGGAGATCGAGACCATCCTGGCTAACATGGTGAAACCCCGTCTCTACTAAATATACAAAAACTAGCCGGGCGAGGTGGCGGCGCCTGTAGTCCCAGCTACTCGGGAGGCTGAGGCAGGAGAATGGCGTAAACCCGGGAGGCGGAGCTTGCAGTGAGCTGAGATCTGGCCACTGCACTCCAGTCCGGGCGACAGAGCGAGACTCCGCCTCAAAAAAAAAAAAAAAAAAAAAAAATTACAGCAGAACTGAAACTTTCTTACTTAAGAATATCTAGAAATTGTCCCCATAATATTACAACTTACTTCTGACATGAAATATTTATTAAACTGCTTGCTTATTCAAGATGCATAATCTTTTCGGCTCTCAAGAATACAGGTTTAGGCTGGGTGCGATGGCTCACGCCTGTAATCCCAGGACTTTGGGAGGCCAAGGTGGGTGGATCATTTGAGGTCAGGAGTTCGACTAGCTTGCCCAACATGGTGAAACTCCATCTTCAAATACAAAAATTGGCCAAGTGTGGTGGCAGGTGCCTGTAATCCCAGTTACTCAGGAGGCTGAGGTAGGAGAATAGCTTGCAGCCGGGAGGCAGAGGTTGCAGTGAGCTGAGATTGTGCCACTGCACTCCAGCCTAGTTGACAGAGTGAGACTCTGTCTCAAAACAGAACAAAAACTAAGTTTATTATCAGCTAGCTTGAAAACTGAAAATCTTTTCAAGAGGGAGGCATAGGAAAGGTTTGGCTACTTTGAGTGGAGCTTGTGAAAATGGAATAAAATTAGGTTTATAGGGCCGGGCGCGGTGGCTCAAGCCTGTAATCCCAGCACTTTGGGAGGCCAAGACGGGCAGATCACGAGGTCAGGAGATCGAGACCATCCTGGCTAACCCAGTGAAACCCCGTCTCTACTAAAAAATACAAAAAAACTAGCCAGGTGAGGTGGCGGGCACCTGTAGTCCCAGCTACTGGGGAGGCTGAGGCAGGAGAATGGTGTGAACCTGGGAGGCGGAGCTTGCAGTGAAGCCAAGATCCGGCCACTGCACTCCAGCCTGGGCGACAGAGCGAGACTCTGTCTTTAAAAAAAAAAAAAAAAAAAAAATTAGGCTTACAAGTTTTCAGACTTTTAAATAATTAAAATAGGTTCTCTTTAGTGAAAAGTATATAACTAACAAAGTATTCCAGGGCATGTACTGTTATATTCACATATACCTACTTATTTTCATTCTATATACACATACACTGCTTCATAACATCTATTTTAACATTCCTTGATATATGGTCCAGCAATTCTACTTGGGGGTATACATTCGAAAGAATTGAAAGCAATGGTTAAACAAATATTTGCATACCAATGTTAATGGCAGCATTACTGACAATAGCCAAAAGGTGGAAATAACCCACGTGCTATATAAGTATATACTATATATTATACACAGTATATCCATAAAATGCAGTACTATTCTGCCTTAAAAAGGAAAGAAATTCTGACACCTAATACAATATGGATGAACCTTGAGGACATTATGCAAGTGAAACAAGCCACACACAAAGGAAAAAATATTATATGAGTTCACTTATATGAGGTACCTAGAGTAATCAAATTCACAAAGTAGAATGGCTGGCTGTCAAAGGCTGGGGAAGGGGGAAATGGGGAGTTATTATTTAATGGGTACATAATGTCAATTTTACAAGAATGAAAAGGGTTCTGGATACTGATTTTTGCACAATAGTGTCAACATACTTAAAAACAATCCTATTTTGTCTAAGGAAAATGGATACAATCTTAGGATAATGAACACAATCTTAGGCACAAACTCCTGGCCTCAAGCAACCTGCTCATCTTGGCCTCCCAAAATGCTGGGATTTTAGGTGTGAGCCACTATGCCTAGCCCAAGAGTGGCACTCACTAAATATTTTCCGGACTAGTCTATTTTTTCTCCATTCCTATTGTCATTATTCATTGTTGAAAAGTACATGGGGCCAGGCATGGTGGCTCATGCCTGTAATCCCAGCACTTTGGGAGGCTGAGGTGGGCGGATCACCTAAGGTCAGGAGTTCCAGGCCAGCCTAGCTAACATGATGAAACCCCATTTCTACTAAAAATACAAAAAATTAGCCAGATGTGGTGACCGATGCCTGTAATCCCAGCTACTTGGGAGGCTGAGGCAGAAGAATCGCTTGAACCCAGGAGACAGAGGTTGCAGTGAGCCGAGACTGCACCATTGCATTCCAGCTTGGGCAACAAGAGTGAAAAACTCCGTCTCAAAAAAAAAGAAAAGAAAAGTCGCCGGGCGC
The DNA here is from genome assembly GCF_009764315.1 of Trachypithecus francoisi. NCBI lineage: Eukaryota > Metazoa > Chordata > Mammalia > Primates > Cercopithecidae > Trachypithecus > Trachypithecus francoisi. The sequence goes on from NW_022681473.1 coordinate 64,505,050, forward strand.
GGTGGCTCAAGCCTGTAATCCCAGCACTTTGGGAGGCCGAGACGGGCAGATCACAAGGTCAGGAGATCGAGACCATCCTGGCTAATACGGTGAAACCCCGTCTCTACTAAAGAATACAAAAAACTAGCCGGGCGACGAGGCGGGCGCCTGTAGTCCCAGCTACTTGGGAGGCGGAGGCAGGAGAATGGCGTGAACCTGGGAGGCGGAGCTTGGGGTGAGCTGAGATCTGGCCACGGCACTCCAGCCTGGGCGACATAGCCAGACTCCGTCTCATAAAAAAAAAAAAAAAAAAAAAAAAAAGTCATGAATGTTACCTGGTAGACTGACACTTAATTGGGATTTGCTTGTTGCTTCCTAATGTTTAGTCTTGCCTTACTTTTTGTCAGTAATACTACAGAAGAGAGAGTGTCCAGATTCTTAAGTGTATCAATATCAGGAGGCACCTTATGCTGGCTTGTGCCCTTACTGGTGAAGTGAATTTTAGCCATTTGGTAAAATTAAGGTAGAGCTGGTCAAGTTTCTTCACTGCCAAATAACCAACTTTCCTTTTGTAAGTAATAAGTATGAGAGGAGATTCTTTGTGATTGTGTATACATCTTATTATTCTTTGTTAAATTTTCACTTAAGGTTTTAATATCAATTGGTGAATTTTGCCCAAATAAATCATTACTGTGACATCTGAAAAAAGATTACTAAATTTCCTTTCATTGTCTCATGGTCTGCTGAACTCCGGAGCTAGGCTGGGTCAGTAGGGCTATGCAGTGCCTCTTGTGCCTGTCTCTGTCTCTTGAAGTTCTATTTATTGTCTCTGGAAGGCTTAGCTTGCAGTCTCAGCAGAGGGGTTGACTCCCAGGAAGAGTGAGAGAGATTTGAGCCTAGTTGATGATATATAAAATACAATGAATTTGTCTCTGTGTCTACCATGTTCTGGCTCCAGAGCAATAAGAGAATTGCTAATGAGTTGGTGCCATTTTGCATACTTTCTGTATCTTGAACTCTAAGAGATCTTGTCCCTGGGTCTTCTGCTAAGGATTTGCCACCTGACTCTACTATAGCATCACATTACAGATAAAGAAGGAAATCAAAATATCTTACCCCAAAATAACATTATTTTTGCCATAAATAGCCCTGCAAAGGGCCATTTTGTGAAGAGAAAACTTCCATCTGTAAAACATTTCTATTTACATAAGTAGATATTTCCCCTTCCAGGTCCTCCTAATCCTGAAGAGAATAACTCAGAGTCTAGCACCTTTTAAAGGTCTAAATAAGAAACACTTGCCACCAGGCAGTGTCTCACTCTTGTAATCCTAGCACTTTGGGAGGCCGAGGTGGTTGGATCATTTGAGTCCAGGAGTTCCAGACTGGCCTGGGCAACACAGGGAGAGCTTGTCTCTATAAAAAATTAGCCAGGTGTGGTGGTAGGCTCCTGTAGTCCAAGCTATTCAGGAGACTGAGGTGGGAAGAGCATTTGAGCCCAGGAAGTTGAGGCTGTAGTGAGCTGTGATTATGCCACTGCACTCCAGTCTGAAAGACACAGGGAGACCCTGTCTCAAGAAGAAAAAAAAAAAAATGCTTCTAAGGGCAGCCAACTATGAGACTTCATTTACATTAGCGATCTCCAACCTTTTTGGCACCAGGGACTGGTTTCCTGTAAGATAATTTTTCCATGGACTGGGGTACAGATAGTTTTGGGATGAAACCATTCCACATGTGATTATCAGGCATTACTTAGATTCTTGTAAGGAATGTGCAACCTAGATCCCTCCATGTGCAGTTCACAATAGTGTTTGTGCTCCTAGGAGAATATAATGTTGCCATTGATCTGACAAGAGGCAGAGCTCATGCTGTAATGCTGGCTCACCCGCTGCTCATCTCCTGCTGTGTGGCCTGGTTCCTGACGGGCCACGGACCAGTACTGGTCCGTGGCCCAGGGGTTGAGGACCCCTGATCTACATCGTAAGAACTTTGGTCTCCACAACCTTTTATCTTAGCCCAGACACTCCTATCTATTGATTCCAGGTCTTTAGATAACTCTTTCAATCAACTGACACTCAGAAAATCTCTGAATCCACCTATGATCTAAAGTTCCCTTCAACCCCCACCACCACTTTTATTTGTCCTACCTTTCCAGACTAAACCAATGTATACATCATAGGTACTGACTGAGGTGTTATGTTTCCCTAAAATATATAAAACCAAGCTGTAACCCAACTACTTTAGGCAGATGTTCTCAGAACCTCTTGACTATGCCTCGGTAGAGGTTGCAGTGAGTGGATATTGCACCACTGCACCCCAGCCTGGGTGACAGAGCGAGACTCTGTCTCAAAAAAAAAAAAAAGACCGACTCGGGTGTGATCACTCATATTTGGCTCATAATAGACCTCTTTAAATATTTTACAGAGTTTCGCTTTTTTTGTCAACACTCTGGAGGAGTGGAAAACTTCTTTTCACATGGTGTAAGGCAGAAGGGGAAAAAGCCTTTTTCCATAATTTAATACAGCATTTAATGTGCGTACAGAAAGAGCATAGAGTACAAGCCCGGAAAGAAACTCTAGTATTAACTACCCCATTATTACAGCTTTGTAATCTCAAGGATATTTACTATCTCTAATTCTTAGATTCATTCTAATAAAAAGGGGATACCGTTGTGAAGTTCAAAGGACACAGTGATGCTGCTTCTCCCTGGAATACCCTCCCAGCTCAATCTGCCAGGCTGACACTCATCCTTCAGGACCCAGTCCCTGATAACTCCTTAAAAAGCTTCTCTAACTCACTCCCCAGTTCCTTAAGTCTTCTCCCTCCTGTCCAATAAAATCTTTTTAAAAAATAGAGACAGTGTCTCACTGTGTTGCCAGGCTGAAGTGCAATGAAAATGTGATCATAACTCACGGTAGCTTGGAATCCAGGTTCAAGCAATCCTCCTGCCTCACCCTCCTGAGTAGCTAGGACCATAGGGATGTGCCAAGGCACCCAGCTAATTCTTTTATTTTTTGTAGGGATGGGGGTCTTGCTATATTGCCATGGTCTCAAACTCTTGGCCTCTCAAAAGTGTTGGGATCACAGGCATGAGCTACCATGCCCGGCACTAAAATATATACCCCAAGTAGCACCAGTAGTTCTTCTTTCTTTTTTTTTTTTTTTTTTTTTTTTTTGAGGCAGAGTCTCGCTCTGTCACCCCGACTGGAGTGCAGTGGCCAGATCTCCGCTCACTGCAAGCTCCGCCTCCCGGGTTTACGCCATTCTCCTGCCTCAGCCTCCCGAGTAGCTGGGACTACAGGCGCCCGCCACCTCGCCCGGCTTGTTTTTGTATTTTTAGTAGAGATGGGGTTTCACCGTGTTAGCCAGGATGGTCTCGATCTCCTGACCTCGTGATCCGCCCATCTCGGCCTCCCAAAGTGCTGGGATTACAGGCTTGAGCCACCGCGCCCGGCCAGTAGTTCTTCTTTCAAAGTATTTATTGCACTGATTGTAATAGCCTATTTTTACTTCTCTTTCCCTCTAGACTTTAAACTTCTGGAGAGCAAGGTTCTCATTTCATCTTTGTTGTCCCAGTATCTGACATGCAGTAGATATTTTTCAAAATGTTAGCTAAAATAGTAATTAACGAGTGTGAAAACACATTAGAAAGTAAAAAGTGGCCGGGCACAGTAGCTCATGCCTGTAATCCCAGCACTTTGGGAGGCCAACGCAGGCAGATGACCTGAGGTCAGGAGTTCAAGACTAGCCTGAACAATATGGGGAAACCCCGTCTCTACTAAAAATACAAAAAAAAAAAAAAAAAAAAAAAAGCTGGGTGTGGTGGCTTATGCCTGTAGTCCCAGATACTAGGGAGGCTGAGGCAGGACAAGTGCTTGAACCTGGGAGGCAGAGGTTGCAGTGAGCCAAGATCACACCATTGCAAGAGCGAAACTCTTGTCTCCAAAAAAAAAAAAAAAAAAAAAAAAGCAAAAAGTGCAGTACATTAGTGCCTTTACTTGCTGGCTGTTTTGGGTACCTATTAAATGTGAATTGTCAGATTAATTCTTTGGGTATAACTATCCACAATACTACTTAGCAGACCAACACAGACTTGAGAGAGCTTATTTTCATATTAAGTCAAAGAAAATCTGGCAATACTTACACCCACTGAATCCTCCTGACCTCAAAAACAGAGCAAAAAAAGAAATCAATTTATTTAGTTCTAACGGAAAAAGAAGTATAAAAAGGATTTCAAATTCACATGCATAACAGGGTTACGGTGAGGGAAAACTCTGACTAAATCAGATAAACTTCAACTTGATAATAAACAAATGCCTGCCGGGCGCAGTGGCTCATGCCTGTAATCCCACCACTTTGGGAGGCTGAGGTGGGCAGATCACAAGGTCAGGAGATTCAGACCAGCCTGGCTAACATGGTGAAACCCGTCTCCACTAAAAATAAAACAAAAAAAAATTAGCCGGGCGTGGTGGCGGGTGCCTGTAGTGGTGGCGGGCGCCTGTAGTCCCAGCTACTCAAGAGGCTGAGGCAGGAGAATGGCGTGAACCCAGGAGGTGGAGCTTGCAGTGAGCCGAGACTGCGCCACTGCACCACTCCAGCCTGGGCGACAGAGCGAGACTCCATCTCCAAAAAAATTTTAAAAAGGATTTAATTAACATAAGCAAATATAATTGGAATGAATGAAAGAGACTAAAAGATTGACCAGTAGGTATATGAATCAGAGAAATATGTGTTTAAAGAAGGCAACAGGGCCAGGTGTGGTGGCTCACGCCTGTAATCCCAACACTTTGGGAAGCTGAGGTGGGTAGATCATTTGAGTGTAGGAGTTCGAGACCAGCATGGGCAACATAGCAAGACTGTCTCTTAAAAAAAAAAAAAGGCCGGGCGCGGTGGCTCAAGCCTGTAATCTCAGCACTTTGGGAGGCCGAGACAGGCAGATCACGAGGTCAGGAGATCGAGACCATCCTGGCTAACATGGTGAAACTCCGTCTCTACTAAAAAATACAAAAAAACCTAGCCGGGCGAGGTGGCGGGCGCCTGTAGTCCCAGCTACTCGGGAGGCTGAGGTAGGAGAATGGTGTAAACCCAGGAGGTGGAGCTTGCAGTGAGCTGAGATCCGGCCACTGAGCTCCAGCCTGGGCGACAGAGCGAGACTCCATCTCCAAAAAAAAAAAAAAAGAAAGAAAAGAAAGTGACAGCCTGGGCACTGTAGCTTAGGCATGTAATCCCAGTACTTTGGGAGCCCAAAGCAGGAGATCACTTGAGTGCAGGGGTTCAAGACCAGCCTAGCAACATAGTGATAACTTGTCTCTACTAAAAATTTAAAAAATTAGGTGTGGTGGTAGACACCTGTAGTCCCTACTTGGGAGGCTGAAGTAGGAGGACTGCTTGAGCCCAGGAGATGGAGGGTTATAGTGAGTTATGATGGCGCCACTGCACTCCAGCTTCAGGGACAGAATGAGACTGTTTGAAAAAACAACAACAACAAAAAAGGCTAGATAAGAGTAATAGGTTAAAGTGATCCCATAGGCCCTCCCCCATTCTTAACTTTGAAAGTTATTACAAAGAAATACCTCAGGAAAGCTTCCTTGAAAGGCTATGTGTGAATTCTTTCCCTCTAGACCGGTGGTTCTCAATACCCACGGGGCATCAGAATTACCTGGGAAACTTAAAAACAAACAAAACACCAGATGCTTGGGCCTCACCCTCAAAGACTGATTCAGCTGATGTGGGGTGGGGATGAGTCATTCGTGTTTTATTTAAATATCTCTGGATGATTCTAATGTGCACCTAGGGTTAAGAACCAATGCTGGCCCGGCGCGGTGGCTCACGCCTATAATCCCAGCACTTTGGGAGGCGGAGGTGGGCGGATCACAAGGTCAGGAGATCAAGACCATCCTGGCTAATACAGTGAAACCACGTCTCTACTAAAAAATACAAAAAATACAAAAAATTAGCTGGGCGAGGTGGCGGGCGCCTGTAGTCCCAGCTACTTGGGAGGCTGAGGCAGGAGAATGGTGTGAACCTGGGAGACGGAGCTTGCAGTGAGCTGAGATCTCGCCACTGTACTCCAGCCTGGGTGACATCTCAAAAAAAAAAAAAGTAAGAAACCCAATGCTGTAATAATAATTTGTAAGGGTATATGAAACAATCAAATCAAATAAGGAAAGAAAGACACTAATACTGAGTACTTACTTGTGAGGAAAATGTTAATAACCCCATTTTATACAAATCTAAGGCTAAAGAAAGTATTTGCCACAGACCAAATAAACGGCAGAGCTGAGATTCCAAAGCTCTTATTTTTTTATAATACCTAAGCTGCCTAGTATAAATGGAGTACTTTTTATACGGAAAGCACTGTGAAAGGGCTATGTGAAGAAACAGCTAACAATCTTGGGTAAGAATAATTTGTTTTGTAAAAATACTATTACACGTAAGTGAGAGACATAAAAAGCTAATCCAATTTTTTATGACAAAAATTTTAGGGTGGGTGCAGTGGCTCATGACTGTAATCCCAGCACTGTGGGAAGCCAAAATGGGAAGATCACTTGGGCCCAGAAGTTCGAGATCAGCCTGGGAATAAGGAGATCCTGTCTCTAGAGAAAATTACTGTAAAAATATACCAGGTCAGGCACAGTGGCTCATGCCTGTAATCCCAGCACTCTGGAAGGCCACGGTGGGTGGATCACTTGAGGCCTGGAGTTTGAGACCAGCCTGGCCAACATGGCAAAACTCTTGTCTTCACCAAAAAATACAGAAAATTAGCTGGGCATGGTGGTACACGTGTACAATCCCAGCTACTCGGCGGGCTGAGGCACGAGAATTGCTTGAACCCGGGAGACTGAAGTTGCAGTGAGCTGAGATCGTGCCACTGCACTCAAGCCTGGGCAACACGCAAGACTGTGTCTCAAAAAATAAAAATAAAAATAAAAATATATCCAAATTTTTTTTTTTTTTTTTTTTTTTTTTTTGAGACGGAGTCTCACTCTGTCGCCCGGGCTGGAGTGCAGTGGCCGGATCTCAGCTCACTGCACGCTCCGCCTCCCGGGTTCACGCCATTCTCCTGCCTCAGCCTCCCCCCAAATTTTTTAATCTATAGTTTTAATCAATGTATTTAACAAACTTGGTGCTTTCTCCAAAATATTCCAATCAGATTAAAAGAATCAGTGTCACTAACCTGTACTCAACTCAGGACATCCCCAAGTGGGCCAAAAAAACTTTACAAAGGTTTTCAAATTCCAACTTACTTCTTGGTTAAATAAAAGAAAAATCTGGCCGGGCGCAGTGGCTCAAGCCTGTAATCCCAGCACTTTGGGAGGCCGAGACGGGCGGATCACGAGGTCAGGAGATCGAGACCATCCTGGCTAACACGGTGAAACCCCGTCTCTACTAAAAAAAAATACAAAAAATTAGCCGGGCGAGGTGGCAGGCGCCTGTAGTCCCAGCTACTCGGGAGGCTGAGGCAGGAGAATGGCGTAAACCCGGGAGGCGGAGCTTGCAGTGAGCTGAGATGCGGCCACTGCACTCCAGCCTGGGCAACAGGGCGAGACTCCCTCTCAAAAAAAAAAAAAAAAAGAAAAATCTACTTCTTAAATGCCAATGACGTGCTAACAAAACAAAGGCTTATGCTATATTAGGAATCACAGATGACTAAGTATGAGACTAGTACAGTTTGTAATACTTAAAAAAAAAATTCTCATATTTACTGAGTATCCACTTTGTGTGTGTGTGTGTGTGTGTGTGTGTGTGTGTGTGTGATGGAGTCTTGCTCTGTCGCCCAGGCTGGAATACAGTGGCGCAATCTTGGCTGACTGCAACCTCTGCCTCACGGGGTACAAGTGCCGCCTCAGCCTCCTGAGTAGCCAGGATTACCGGCGTGTGACACCACACCCGGCTAATTTTTTTGTATTTTCAGTAGAGACGGAGTTTCACCACGTTGGTCAGGCTGGTCTTGAACTCCTGACCTGATGATCCACCCAACTTGGCCTCCCAAAGTGTTGAGATTACAGGCGTGAGCCATCGCGCCCAGCCGAGTATCCACTTTCTTTTCTTTTTTTTTTTTTTTGAGACAGACTCTCGCTCTGTGGCCCAGGCTGGAGTGCAGTGGCGCGATCTCGGCTCACTGTAAGCTCCGCCTCCCGGATTCACACCATTCTCCTGCCTCAGCCTCCCAAGTAGCTGGGACTACAGGCGGCCGCCACCACACCCGGCTAATTTTTTTGTATTTTTAGTAGAGACGGGGTTTCACCAAGTTAGCCAGGATGGTCTCAATCGAGTATCCACTTTCTAGAAGACATTCTAACGCATCCTTGCTGGAACAGCTTCTTTCCCCAAGAAACTTTTATTTGTAATTTCTAGGGAACAGCAGACATATTTAAGTTGCAGTGACAGCTAGTATAGGAATTAGTTCAGGGACGATGACAAGTTGAATATGGTTCTCTGTAGAAACTTTCAAGTTGAATATTTTAGTCCATTATTTTAGGGTTAAAATTTTTTTTAGGGATAATTTTAATGTAAAGGGATACACTGGAGAAGGAGATTTCAAAATAATATCACTATGACTACCAGTTCTTACCTTATGAAGTTAACTAAGTATTTTATAGGCAGAAATACCACCCTTCAAAGAGCAAACTAAGCTAATCAGTTTTACCAACTTACAGAAAAAATTCTATTATGAAAGCAAACGTCAGAGTAAGGAGTGTTTTATACATAACTGAATTCTTATATGAGTGTTCATTATTTGTGGCCTTTTGACTTTTATTTATTTTTATTTTTCTTGAGACAGAGTTTTGTTCTCGCCCAGGCTGGAGTGCAGTGGCTCACTGCAACCTCTGCCTCCCAGGTTCAGGCAATTCTCCTGTCTCAACCCCCGGAGCAGCTGGGATTACAGGCGCTCACCACCACATCAAGGTATTTTTTGTATTTTTAGTAGAGACTTTGGCCGTGTTGGCCAGGCTGGTCTCGAACTCCTGACCTCAGGTGATCCTCCCGCCTGAACCTCCCCAAGGTGTAGGGATTACAGGCGTGAGCCACCACGCCCAGCTGCTTCTGACTTTTTGCTAGATCTCCATCTTAATTTTGGTAGTAAGGTATTAAATAAAAGATTACTGTTTTATTACTTGTATTTATTTTTTCAATTACTCTTAATAGATCATTTTTTACACAAGAGCCAGTGATTTCTTTCCTTTCTTGAGACAAGGTCTTGCTCTGTCTCCCATGCATGATCATGGGTCACTGCAGCCTCATCCATCCAGGCTCAACCAATCCTCCCACCTCAGCCTCCTGAGTAGCTTGAACTACAGTCACACACCACCATGCCCGGCAATTTTTTACTTTTATTTTTGCAGAGACACAGTCTCCCTATGTTGCCCAGGCTAGTCTTGAACTCCAGGGTTCAAGCAGTCCTCCCACCTTGGCCTCCCAAAGTTCTGGGATTACAAGGCATGAGCCATCGTGCCTGGCCTGATTACTTTTAAATTGTGAGATCCAATCTCTGATGAAAATGGCTTCCTCTCTCACTGGGAATAAAATGCCAAATCCTCACTACTGCCTACATGGTCTTAGACCACTGTTCTCCATAACTATCTCTGTGAGCTCTTCTCTTATCATATGCCCCTTCCTTCACTCTACTTTAACCTTACTAATTTCCTTACTATTCCTTAAATATGCCAAGTTTCTTTGAATTTGTCACTGCACTTGAAGCTTGGCGCGCTCTTCCCTAGATGTATAAATGGCTCACTTTCTCAATTCCTTCAGTTCTTTGCTCAAATATCATCTTATCAGACAGGCTTTTCCTCCCTTTATAAGACATCAATATATCATCATTCCCTTCACCAGTAGTCTTTATCCTTCTTACCCTACTTTATTTTTCTATTTTTCTTTTCTTTTTTTTTTCTTTTTGAAACAGAGTCTCACTCTGCTCCAAGACTGGAGGGAAGTGGCATGGTCTTGGCTCAATGCAACCTCTGCCTCACTGGGAACTCCCCCACCCAGGTTCAAGTGATTCTTGTGCTTCAGCCTTCCAAGTAGCTGGGACTACAGGTGCGCACCACCACCCTCAGCTAATTTTTGTATTTTTAGTAAAGACGGTTTTCACCATGTTGGCCAGGCTGATCTTGAACTCCTGGCCTCAAGTGATCTGCCTGCTTCAGTCTCCCAAAATGCTGGGATTACAGGCATGAGCCATCGTGCCTGGCCCCTACCTCATTTTTCTCTATAGAATGTACAACCTCCTTAAGGATTATATTTCACTAATTGTCTAACTCTCCATACCAGAATGTAAGCTCCATAATGGCATGGACTTAGGCTATTTTGTTCCACTATTGTATCCCCAGTGCCTATAACATAACTAGGCATGCAGGAGGGGATCAACAAATATCTGAGTTCATTAATGACTGAATAAAACCTGATCAACATAATTTCTCTGTCAGTTCATATTCATCATATACATAGATTTTGACCATTCAGTGATATTGAAGTCCTACTGTGGGCTGGCGTGGTGGCTCACATCTGTAATCCCAGCACTTTGGGAGGCTGAGGTGAGCAGATTACCTGAGGTCAGGAGTTCAAGACCAGCCTGGCCAACATGGCAAAACCCCATCTCTACTAAAAAATACAAAAATTAGCCAGGTGTGGTACAGCATGCCTGTTATCCCAGCTACTAAAGAGGCCGAGGCAGGAGAATCACTTGAACCCTGGAGGCAGAGGTTGCAGTAAGCCGAGATTGTGCCACTGCACTCCAGCCTGGGTGACAGAGTGAGACTCTCTCTCAAAAAATAAAATAAAATAAAATAAAATAAAAAGTCTTACTGTGTTAAGGATATGAAACACAAAAGGATAAATTAGGGGTGAGGTTAAACTTGAGAGAGGCAGAATAATATAAGGCTTAAGAGCTCAGATTTTGGAACTAAATAGACCTGGGCTCACATTGTAGTTTAAGTTATAATCTTTTTTTTTTTTTTGAGACGGAGTCTTGCTTTGTTGCCCAGGCTGGAGTGCAGTGGTGCCATCTCGGCTCACTGCAAGCTCCACCTCCCGGGTTCACGCCATTCTCCTGCCTCAGCCTCCAAGTAGCTGGTACTACAGGCGTGCACCACCACGCCCGGCTAATTTTTTGTATTTTTAGTAGAGACGGGGTTTCACCGTGTTAGCCAGGATGGTCTCGATCTCCTGACCTCGTGATCTGCCTGCCTCGGCCTCCCAAAGTGCTGGGATTACAGGCGTGAGCCGCTGCGCCCGGCAAGTTATAATCTTAAGCAAGTTATTTGACCTCTAAAACTTTGGTTTCATATCAATGAAATGAATATGCTTATCTATTTCATAGGGATATTGTGAGAATTAAGTTAAACACTTGGTATATTAAGTGTATCTAGCAGACAGTATTTAGGCAATTCTGGGCAAGTTATATAATTTATATGCCTCAGATTTTCTCCCTAAAATCAGACCAACAATAGCAGTTGACTCATAGGATTGTTACATAGATTCCTTCTTGTATTCAACAAGTATCTAAGCACCTAGATGTTATATATGAAGTGCTTGCTAGGAAGGCAATAATGAAAGTTAACATTCATGGCATAGTATTTACACTATGTGTGCTAGGTAGTCTTGTATCATACTTTTTTTTTTTTTTTTTTTTTTGAGACGGAGTCTTGCTCTGCCACCCAGGCTGGAGTGCAGTGGCCGGATCTCAGCTCACTGCAAGCTCCGCCTCCCGGGTTTACGCCATTCTCCTGCCTCAGCCTCCCGAGTAGCTGGGACTACAGGCGCCCGCCTCGTCGCCTGGCTAGTTTTTTTTTGTATTTTTAAGTAGAGACAGGGTTTCACCGTATTAGCCAGGATGGTCTCGATCTCTTGACCTTGTGATCCGCCCGTCTCAGCCTCCCAAAGTGCTGGGATTACAGGCTTGAGCCACCGCGCCCGGCCCTTGTATCATACTTATGTTAATTTTTCTTCTTCCTAGAAGCATCACGGGTTACCTATCCAAACCAAATACACTCAGTTCAGCTCAGATACTGTTTTTTTGTTTTGTTTTGTTTTCTTGTTTGTTTTTTTTTTTCAGATGGAGTCTCGCTCTGTCACCCAGGCTGAAGTGCAATGGCATGATCTCAGGTCACTGCAACCTCTACTTCCCAGGTTCAAGTGATTCTCCTACCTCAGCCTCCCCAGTAGCTGAGATTACAGGCGCCCGCCACCACACCCAGGTAATTTTTGTATTTTTAGTAGAGACAAAGTTTCACCATGTTGGTCAGGCTGGTCTCAAACTCCTGACTTCAGGTGATGCACCACCTTGGCCTCCCAAGGTGCTGGGATTACATGCTTGAGCCACCGTGCCCAGCTGATAATGCTGTTTTTTAAACAAAGCATTCCTTGACCAGTCTAACTATATGTGATCTCATTCAATTATTCAATACATCTCTTTGTGCCAGCATTCATTTTGCCTCTCTCCTTTTTATTTTTTTGAATCAGGGTCCTGCTCTGTCATCCAGGCTGGAGTGCAGTGGTGTGCCAACAGCACACTGCAACCTCCAACTCCTGGGCTCAAGTGACGGTCCCATCTCAGTTTCTCTCAGCTTCCTGAATAGCTGGGACTACAGACACTAAACCAGAGCTAGCTAATTTTTAAATTTTTATTTATTTTTCATTATTTTGTAGACACAAGTTTTCCCTTTTTTGCCCAGGCTGGTCTCAAACACCTGGCCTTCAGGCAATCCTCCCACCTCAGCCTCCCAGTGTTAGGATTGTAGGTGTGAGCCACCGCGCCTGGCCTTGCTTTTCAATAATTACTGTGTATCTTACCATCTGCAGCATTTGCTAGGAATTTATCATGTATGACCCATTCTTTACTGCATAGTCTTCATGAGAATGTGACTCTTCTTCCCAACAATATCATAAGTTTCTTGAAGTCAGGAACCACATTTTACATAACTTTTTATTTTCCAAAGTACCTACAGTGGTCTAGCACACCATACTTGATACCTATGGATTAAGGTACATGATAAAAGTCCAAGATTACCACCTGCTATAACCCAGCTGTGGTAGACATGGAAGATACAGTGATGAGGAAAAGATATGATCACCACCAATGCATAAGGTACATATACTATTTCAGCCAATATAAAATAATTGTCCCATACATATATATCATTGCAACTCCATGGTTAGTATGACACAAGCTTTCACTGACCTGTTAGAGCTGATGCCCATCAGCTATCACTACTTTCTCATAAAGTCTTCTCTCTTTCAAACAAATCTTCTTTTTATGATAAGTACTAATGATTTTAGAAGTTTAAAGATCAAGGGGTTTTTCTTTCCTTTTTCCATTTTTCAGTACTTCAAAATAAATAATAAAGTGACATCATACACTTATTACTTCACTAAAAGAATGTGCTAATCCCTAGATGAAAAGCCAGGTGAAGGCTAATCACCTTATCATTATCATTTCTTCAGCAATTTAAACACCATACCACTTCCAAAAACAAAGTAATACTTTTGCATTAAAAAAAAAAAAAAGAATTTGGGCCAAGCACCATGGCTCACACCTGTAATCCCAACATTCCGGGAGGCCAAGGCTGGTGGATCACTTGAGGCCTGGGGTTTGAGACCAGCCCGGGCAACATAGCAAAACCCATTTCTAGGAAAAATAAATAATTAGCTGGGTGTGATAGTGGGTGCCTGTAGTCGTAGCTGCTTGGAAGGCTGATGAGGCAGGAGGATTGCTGGAGCCCAGCAGTTCAAGGCTGCAGTGAGCCGTGTTCACACCACTATACTCCAGCCTGGGTAACAGAGCAAGACCCTGTCTCAAAAAAAAAAAAAAAAAGGGTGTGTGTGTTGGGGGGTAGAGAATGAGAAATCTAAGGAGTAAAACTATTTTTCAGAGGCTTTTTATGAAATACTGAATGGAATGAAACACATTTTACTTAAATATCCTATATAATACAAATGATCATGTTAGATATTACTATTTATGCTAGTTCTAATACTGATTGTTTTATTGTAAAAATGACAACAATATTCTGTAAGACAGAAGCAGTACTTTAGGGTCAAGTGCTTAAATCAAAATAAAGAGCAAAAGGGTTAGGCACAGGACATTTCTTGGGTGCTACAGCCTAGTCACTTGAATTATGATCAGATAAATGTAAAAGCTCTCACAATTATTTAAAAAGAAAACAGCAACAGAGAAAGCCCATTTTTAAGCTTTTATTAAGTGATGTGCATTATAATCTAGTAAATGAGGGAATGTGGAAGAGGAATCCAGTTAGCAGATTAGCAGAAAGCTAGGAAACATCTCTGTATATAGAAAAGCAGAACTACATAGTACCTTTAGTACTGACAAATATATATCTTATATACAGAAAGACTTCTGTGTATCTTCTGGTAAAAAGGCATGATTTTGTCAAATAAAATGAGTACAATGCAAAAATAAAAAATAGTTCTGCTTACAAACATACACAGCTGAACAAACACACAATGGTAATAACAGGCATATAAGACTTTGATTCTCAGTGTTTTCTAAGACAGTGACTACACTGTGAAATTTACCTCAGAAAGTCCTGAATACCAGCACAACTTCTGAATTATGACTGACCTGCACAGCAAGAACTCAGAAGGGGTCAGAGATTATTTCACGATAATCAGTTTTATTTCCTTTATCAGAAATTCAACGTGCGTCAGGTGAATGCAAAGAAACGAAAGATGAACATGTATCTATGTCTAACGTGTAGTCAAAGGAATTTAATTTTTACTCCTATAACTTCAGTGCAGACTTTAGCTTTGGTAATAGCACAGCAGCTTGTATAAGACTAACTAACACTCAGCAATGATTAACTCTGGATACGGGGACATTTCTTTTTTCTTTTTCTTTTCTTTTTTTTTTTTTGAGACAGGGTCTCGCTCTGTTGCCCAGGCTGGAGTGCGGTGGCGTGATCTTGGTTCACTGCTGCCTCAACCTCCTGGGCCAAGCAATCCACCCAGCTCAACCTCCCAAGTAGCTGGGACTACCATACTGGGCTAATTTCTCTGTTTTTTTGTAGAGACAGGGTTCCATCATGTTACCCAAGCAGGTCCCAACTCCTGGGCTCAAGCAATCAGCCTGCCTTGCCTTGGCCTCCCAAAAGCGCTGGGAATAGACGTGCGCAACTGCACCCAGCCCAAGAGGGACAGTTCTTCACATAAAAAAGTCAACAGATAATGAAGACATAATGGTTCTAAATATGTATACACGTACTAACATAACTTCAAAACACAAGAAGTAACAGTTGACAGAACTAATCAGCAAAGCGAACAATACATCTTTGTTGTAGATTTCAATATCCCCTTCTCAGTAACTGACAGAACTGGACAAAAAAGGATATATAAGGTGTTTTGTTGTTGTTGTTGTTGTTGTTGTTTATTGAGACAGACAGAGTCTTGTTCTGTTGCCCGGGCTGGAATGCAGTGGCACAATCATGCCTCACTGCAGCCTTGAACTCGTGGGCTCAAGCAATCCTCTGCCTCAGTCTCCTGAGTAGCTGGAACTACAGGTGTATGGCACCATGCTCAGCTAATTTTCAAAAAAATTTTTTATTCTTTTGTAGAGACAGGGTTTCAACTGTGTTGACCAGGATGGTTTTGAACTCCTGGCCTCTAAGTGATCCTCCCACATCCACCTCCTGAAGTGCTGGGATTATGGGCATGAGCCGCTGTGCCCGGCCAGGCTATGTAAGATTTGAGAATACTATCAAACATGTTAACTAGTATACCTAACAACTGTAAAAAAAAAAAATCCTTTTTCCATTACATGTAAGAACATTCAATAAGATAGACCATATGATAGGCCATAAAACTTGTCTCAATAAATTACAAATGACTGAAATATTACAGAGTGTATTCTCTGACTATAATTAATACAGAATTAAATTAGAAGCCAGTAACAATTAAGATTATCTAGCAATGTCCCTAAACATTGGGAAATTAACAACATACATATGTCTGTATCTTCACTGCTGTGGTCATTATACCTGTAAATACAGTTATCAAAACTCATCTAATAGTCAAATTAAGATGTATACATTTCACTGTACATAAATGTTTATCTCAATTTTATATATATATATAAATTTTTTTTCTCCTTGAGACAGTCTCGCCCTGTCACCCAGGCTGGAGTGCAGTGGCGTGATTTTGACTCACTGCAACCTCAGCCTCCTGGGTTCAAGTGATTCTCTTGCCTCAGACTCCCGAGTAGCTGGGATTACACGTGTGTGCCACCACACCCAGCTAATTTTTTTATTTTTTAGAACTCCTGACCTCAAATGACCCGCCTGCCTCAGCATCCCAAAGTGCTGGAATTATAGGCATGAGCAACCATGCCTAGCCTGACAAAAAAAATTCAACGTGCATCAGGTGAATGCAAAGAAAGGGAAGATGAACATGTATCTATGTCTAACGTGTAGTCAAAACAGCAAATGAAGGGCAATTCCCCAAGTAACCTGGCTTCTCTAGGGCTTGTTCAGTCTAGCTTAGAAAATTCTTAAGACAGAACCAACGCCATGAATCAATCTTATTTTTTTTTTTTTTTTTTTTGAGGCGGAGTCTCGCTCTGTCGCCCGGACTGGAGTGCAGTGGCCAGATTTCAGCTCACTGCAAGCTCCGCCTCCCGGGTTTCCGCCATTCTCCTGCCTCAGCCTCCCGAGTAGCTGGGACTACAGGCGCCCGCCACCTCGCCCAGCTAGTTTTTGTATTTCTAGTAGAGACGGGGTTTCACCGTGTTAGCCAGGATGGTCTCGATCTCCTGACCTCGTGATCCGCCCGTCTCGGCCTCCCAAAGTGCTGGGATTACAGGCTTGAGCCACCGCGCCCGGCCTCAAAAATCAATCTTATTTTTATGGCAAAACAATGCAGCTCTAAGAATCTGCCAAAAAAAAAAAGTATATTATCATTAATTCAATGAACATTTATTGAGTTTGTTGTTTAGTGGGGAAGCAGGATAAACTGACAATTAAAAAATTTCTGGCCAGATACAGTGGCTCACGCCTGTAATCTCAGCACTCTGAGAGGCTGAGGTAGGCGGATCACTTGAGGCCAGGAGTTTCAGACCAGCCTGGCCAACCTGGCAAAATCCTGTCTCTACTAAAAATATAAAAATTAGCTAGACATGGTGGCGTGCACTTATAATCCCAGCTAGTCAGGAGGCTGAGGCACAAGAATCACTTAAACCTGGGAGGCGAGGCGGAGGTTGTAGTGAGCCGAGATCACGCCTCTTACTCCAGCCTGGGCAACAGAGCGAGACTCTGTCTTTTTTTTTTTTTTTTTTTTTTTTTTTTTTTTTTTTTTTTGTTGAGACGAGTCTCGCTCTGTCTCCCAGGCTGGAGTGCAGTGGCCGGATCTCAGCTCACTGCAAGCTCCGCCTCCCGGGTTTACGCCATTCTCTCGCCTCAGCCTCCCGAGTAGCTGGGACTACAGGCGCCCGCCATCTCGCCCGCTAATTTTTTGTATTTTTTTTAGTAGAGACGGGGTTTCACCGTGTTAGCCAGGATGTCTCGATCTCCTGACCTCGTGATCCGCCCGTCTCGGCCTCCAAAGTGCTGGGATTATAGGCTTGAGCCACCGCGCCCGGCCGAGACTCTGTCTTAAAAAAAACCAAACAAAAACAAAAACAAAAATCTAAATTAAAAGTAAGAAGGGCTGGGTGCGGTGGCTCATGCCTGTAATCCCAGCACTTTGGGAGGCCGAGGCAGGTGGATCATGAGGTCAGGAGTTCAAGACCAGCCTGGCCAACATGGTGAAATGCTGTTTCTAATAAAAATACAAAAATTGGCCGGGTGCGGTGGCTCAAGCCTGTAATCCCAGCACTTTGGGAGGCCGAGACGGGCGGATCACGAGGTCAGGAGATCGAGACCATCCTGGCTAACATGGTGAAACCCCGTCTCTACTAAAAATACAAAAAATTAGCCTGGCGAGGTGGCGGGCGCCTGTAGTCCCAGCTACTCGGGAGGCTGAGGCAGGAGAACAGCGTGAACCCCAGAGGCGGAGCTTGCAGTGAGCCAAGATAGCGCCACTGCACTCCAGCCTGGGCAACAAAGCGAGACTCTGTCTCAAAAAACAAAACAAAACAAAACAAAACAAAAATTGGCTGGGTGTGGTGGCGTGCGCCTGTAGTCCCAGCTATTTGGGAGGCTGAGGCAGGAGAATTGCTTGAACCCAGGAGGCGGAGGTTGCAGTGAGCCAAGATTGTGCCACTGCACTCCAGTCTGAGCGACAGAGCAAGACTGTCTCAAAAAAAAAAAAAAAAAAAAAGAGTAAGAAGGAATACTATTGCAATAATCAGAAAAGGCTCTTTTTTTTGAGACAGAGTCTTGCTCTGTCACCCAGGCTGGAGTGCAGTCACACAATCTCGCTCACTGCTACCTCTGCCTCCTGGTTCCTGTTCAGGCATTTCTCCTGCCTCAGCCTCCTGAGTAGCTGGGATTATAGGCACGCACCACCATGCCCAGCTAATGTTTGTATTTTTAGTAGAGACGAGGTTTCACCATGTTGCCCAGGCTGGTCCTGAATTCCTGGACCTTGTGATTCACCTGCCTCGGCCTCCCAAAGTGCTGGGATTATAGGCGTGAGCCACCATGCCCAACCCAGAAAGGCTCTTAATCTAAATTTGATTATGTTTGAACAGAGTTACAAATATTAGATAGGGAAGAAACTATTTTAGGAAGAAGGACAATAACATACAATAAAAATATGAGAAAATGGTCTATGTGGAGTACTTCAAGCACGTATATAGTGGCCAAAGATTAGAATAGTAAGGTATGAGGGGGCTATATCAATGATGTTATTGAACAGCATGTCCTGGCCTACAAGGAGTTTAACATTCATAATAAAATTCACAGAGTAAACTGATCAGCTTGGCATTTTAAAATAATCACTCTGGTAACAAGATGTAAAATAAACTAAAATGGGGCAAGACTAAAGGCATTTATCAGTTAAGACTGAAGAGTAGTTAAGTAGGAAGAGTAGTTAAGACTCAGTGTCTAAATGATTGTTTCCAAGGTATGAATGCAGATGAGTCAAAGAGCTTCTGGATTTCACTAGGTTTTCTCTCCTACTTCATGAAGACTTGACACTTGGCTACATAACAACTATTTAATTCCTTGTATACAAATTTGGCTATTATATTTTGAATGTAGGAAGCTTGCCTTCTGTATCTAGCAGGGGTTAGGAAAACAGTACTTACTTGTTCAAACAACAAACGGAATAAATTTGAGACTATTGCTGATCCATCTCTATGGCTTTATACCAGTCTTTTTAAAAAAGTATATCACGCATGAGAAATTCCCTGAGATACTTTTCTTCTTTTTTTTTTCTTTTTGAGACAGAGTCTCGCTCTGTCAGCAGGCTGGAGTGCAGTGGCATGATCTCGGCTCACTGCAACCTCCACCTCCCGGGTTCAAGCGATTCTCCTGCCTCAGCCTCCCTAGTAGCTGGGACCACAGGCAAGTGCCACCACGGCCAACTAATTTTTGTATTTTTAGTGAAGATGGAGTTTCACCATGTTGGCCAGGATGGTCTTAATCCCGTGACCTCATGATCCACCTGCCTCGGCCTCCCCAAGTATTGGGATTACAGGGTTGAGCCACAACAACCAGCCAAGAAATTCCCTGAGATTCTTGTTTAAAATGTAGATGTATTAGGACACTATACTAAACTTACTGGAATAAATATCCATAAGTACCCCAGAACCAGTTTGTTTGTTTGTTTGTTTGTTTTATTTATTTGAGACAGAGTCTCACTCTGTCGCCCAGGCTGGAGTGCAGTGGCACGATCTCTGCTCACTGCAACCTCTACCTCCCGGATTCAAGCGATTCTCCTGCTTCAGCCTCCCAAGTAGCTGGGATTACAGGCGTGTGCCACCACGCCCATCTAATTTTTTTGTATTTTTAGTAGAGACGGGGTTTCACCGTGTTAGCCAGGATGGTCTCGATCTCCTGACCTTGTGATCTGCCCGCCTGGGCCTCCCAAAGTGCTGGGATTACAGGCGTGAGCCACCACGCCTGGCCTATTTCTTTTTTTTTTTATACAGCGTCTCACTTTGTTGCCCAGGCTGGAGAGCAATGGTGCGATCGACTCACTGCAACCTCAGGCTCCCAGGATCAAGGGATTCTCCTACCTCAGCCTCCCAGGTAGCTGAGACTAGAGGGGCACACCACCATGCCTGGGTAATTTTTGTATGTTTTTGGTAGAGACGAGAATTCACCATGTTGGCCAGGTTGGTTTTGAACTCCTGACCTCAAGTGATCTGCCTGCCTTGGCCTCCCAAAGTGCTAGAACCTGTATCTTAAATTAACTTCCAGGTAACAATTATGTACATTAAAGTTTAGACCCATTAAACAATTCTCCAATCCTCTTCCTAGGGAAAATTTGCCATTCTAAAACCTTCGTCCTTTCCGGTTTTTTTGAGACAGGGGTCTTGTTATGTTACCACTCAGGATGCAGTGCAGTGGCATGGTCAGGACTCACTGTAGCCTCAATCCCCTGGGCTCAAGTGGGTCCTCTTGCCTCAGCCTCCCAAGCAGCTGGGACTATAAGTGTGCACCAACACACCTGGCTAATTTTTTGATGTTTTATAGAGACGAGACCTCACTATTCAAGACCAGGCTGATCTTGAACTCCTGGCCTCAAGTGATCCTCCCACCTTGGCTTCTCAAAGTCCTGGGATTACAGGTATAAGCCACCAAGCTCAGGCCTAAAACTGTCCTTTCTTATTGTTGTCTGGATATTAGGTATTCCTTTACTGTGCCAAGGACGGTAAAGGAAGATTACATTCCCAGCCTCAATGGTTAACTATATATCTTTAAAAAATATAAAATATAAGAAACGTTTGTCATATATTTTTTATTAAAGTTTCCAATGGCATGGTAAACATTAGATTTCTAACATATGCACTGAACTCCAACCACATTAAGTGCATTGTCTAGAATAAAGAGTTGAACTATGGTTATTTGCAGATTTGATTTAGACTTAACTTAGGGCCGGGCGCGGTGGCTTAAGCCTGTAATCCCAGCACTTTGGGAGGCCGAGACGGGCGGATCACGAGGTCAGGAGATCGAGACCATCCTGGCTAACATGGTGAAACCCCATCTCTACTAAAAACTACAAAAAAACTAGCCGGGCGAGGTGGCGGCGCCTGTAGTCCCAGCTACCTGGGAGGCTGAGGCAGGAGAATGGAGTGAACCCGGGAGGCGGAGCTTGCAGTGAGCTGAGATCTGGCCACAGCACTCCAGCCTGGGTGACAGAGCGAGACTCCGTCTCAAAAAAAAAAAAAAAAAAAAAAAAAAAATTCAATAAACAAACAATCCATTAAACAGTAACATTATTTGTTAGCTAATACTTCAAATCAGCAAGTCATTTTCCCAAATGACAAAATATATTCTATTATTCTATAAGATTAACCACTGCCAGTTGAAAGGGGAAGATGTTAACCAATTATTTAAATGTGCTTTTTTTTTTTTTTTTGGAGCTGGAGTTTCACTATTGTTGCCCAGGCTGGAGCACAATGGCGCGATCTTGGCTCACTGTAACCTCCACCTCCCGGGTTGTTCTAGTGATTCTCCTGCCTCGGCCTCCCGAGTTGCTGGGATTATAGGCGCCCACCACCACGCCCGGCTAATTTTTTCTATTTTTAGTAGAGACCGAGTTTCACCATATTGGTCAGGCTGGTATCGAACTCGTGGCTTTAGGTAATCTGCCTGCCTCAGCTTCCCAAAGTGCGGGAATTACAGGCGTGAGCCACCATGCCCGACCTAAATGTGCTTATTAACCTAATATTTTAATTTTTTATTTGGTTTCACTCTCTTATGGGGGTTCCAGGACTTTGTCTTCCTTGGCTGAATTATATGAGCAGACAAAGCATGGTCTCTAAACAGTGAAATAAAATACTGTGGCACTCCCTTACAAAACCTAAGACAAGTAATGGTTTTTGTGAGTTAAGAAGGAAGCTACAGGCCGGGCGCGGTGGCTCAAGCCTGTAATCCCAGCACTTTGGGAGGCCAAGACGGGCGGATCACGAGGTCAGGAGATCGAGACCCTCCTGGCTAATACAGTGAAACCCCGTCTCTACTAAAAATACAAAAAAACTAGCCGGGCGAGGTGGCAGGCGCCTGTAGTCCCAGCTACTCGGGAGGCTGAGGCAGGAGAATGGCGTAAACCCGGGAGGCGGAGCTTGCAGTGAGCTGAGATCCGCCACTGCACTCCAGCCTGGGCGACAGAGCGAGACTCCGCCTCAAAAAAAAAAAAAAAAAAAGAAGGAAGCTACAAAAAATTAAGTCAATTCAGTTTCAAAAGTTATAAAATAGAAGTTTTGGTTACATTTATATTTAAAAGACAATAAAATCAAGCACCAACAGCATCAGGAACTTCACCACGATGAGATGTTCAGATAGATAATCTAAATAAGGAAAAACAGTAAAGTAGCAAATGGTGGGTTTTGTTTTGTTTTTTTTCAGACAGGGTCTTACTCTGTTACCCAGGCTGAGTTCAGTGGCATAATCATGTCTCATTGGTCTCAAACTCCCGGACTCCAGCGATCTTCTCACTTCACCCTCATGAATAGCTGAGGCCACAGGTGCATGCCACCACACTCAGCTAATTTTTGTATTTTTTATAAAGACGGGGTTCTTGCTATCTTGCCTAGGCTGGTCTCAGACTCCTGAACTCAAGGGATCCTCCTGCCTCAGCCTCCCAAAGTGCTGGGATTACAGGTGTAAGCCACTGCGCCCAGCCTCAAATGGGTTTTGAATTCAGGACAAGATTGTAAAAGAAATCTCTCCTCATTATCACTAGACAGCTATATCTGCCTGTATGGGTTAGGCTTTTGGAAAAAATATATATACCTAGTAATAAAAATGTTCTAACATCAGATTATGGTAATAGTTGTACAATGCTATAAATTTACTAAAAATTGGCTAGGCAGAGAGGCTCACATCTATAATCCCAACATCTTGGGAGGCCAAGGTGGGAGGATCACCTGAGTCTAGGAGTTCAAGACTAGCCTGGGCAACATGGCAAGAACATAGTCTCTGGAAAAAAATTAAAAATTAGCTGGGCAAGGTGGTGCATGTCTGTAGTCCCAGCTATTCTGGAGGCTGCGGTGGGAGAATCACTTGAGCTTGAGAGGTCAAGGCTACAATGAGCTGTGATTATGCCACTGCACTCCAGCCTGGGAAACAGAGCAAGACCTCATCTCAAAAAAATAAAAGTAAGAGGGTCAGGGCATGGTGGCTCACACTTGCAATTCCAGCACTTTGGGAGGCCGAGGCGGGTGGATCATGAGGTCAGGAGATGGAGACCATCCTGCCCAACATGGTGAAACTCTGTCTCTACTAAAATTACAAAAGAATTAGCTGGGCATGGTGGTGAGTGCCTGTAGTCCCAGCTACTCAGGAGGCTGAGGCAGGAGAATCGCTTCAACCTGGGAGGCGGAGGTTGCAGTGAGCCAAGATCGTGCCACTGCACTTCAGCCTGGCAACAGAGTGAGACTCCATCTCAAATAAATAAATAAAAAATAAAATCGGAAGCAATCAAACATCATGAAGACACTAGACATCAGTAATGCTTACTATATGCTATTTGATAATTCTAGAGCTTCTAAACCTATGAGGCTACTTAGGGTCGGGGCTAGGGTACTACAGCAATGCCTTCTTCAGCTATTAACCAAGAAAAGGATAGCCTGGAAGCAGGATATAGAAGCAACTAGCTCACACCCTTATCAAAATCTCTCTAAAAGAGAAAGCCAGCTGGGTCTGGTGGCTCACACCTGTAATCCCAGCACTCTGGGAGGCAGAGGCAGGCAGATTACTTAAGGCAAGGAGTTTGAGACAAGCCTGACCAACAAGATGAAACCCTGTCTCTACTAAAAGTACAAAAATTAGCCCGGCATGGTGTCGCACATCTGTAATCCCAGCTACTGGGGAATATGAGGCATGAAAAGCACTTAAACCCTGGAGGCAGAGGTTGCAGTGAGCCAAGATTGCACCACTGCACTCAGCCTGGGAGACAGAGCGAGACCCTGTCTCAAACAAAAAATAAATAAATATAAAAGGAAAAATATATAAGAAATAGAAAAGAGAAAGTCAGATGAAGCTACCCACTGCTTTGTCTTAGAATAGTGGCATATGGCTAATATAATGGTATTACACAAATTATTTAACTGTCTGTGGCTCCTATGGGTTCATTTACTTATCACTTACTACGTTCCATACACATTGCTAGGTTCTGGGAATATGTAATTCTGATGAGAGAGAGAGAGAGATTTTCAATACACTGTGGTAAGTATGACACTGAGATCAGGTCTGTGAAAACACGTTAAGAGAATCAAGTGTCACAGACAGGAGGTAGGATGGGAAATGTCAGAAAATGTTGCTGAAGAGCTGACGTCTAAACTGAAACTTATAAGGAGTACAATTAGGAAAGGAAAAAAAACGAACATTCTAAGCAAAGGAAACAAAAGCATGAGCAAAAATATCAAACCATGAAACAATATGTTAATGAGGAAAGAATGAGTGATCATTCAATATTACTTACATAATGGTTCAAGGCATGGAGGAAAATAAAGTATAAAAAAATAAAGACTTTATCATAAAACTTTAATTATTTAAAAGATGCTACTGTTACCCTCTGTTGATCACCCTCAATTAAGAAAATTATTGGTCTAAGCCGGGCATGGTGGCTCAAGCCTGTAATCCCAGCACTTTGGGAGGCTGAGGCAGATGGATCACGAGGTCAGGAGACTGAGACCATCCTGGCTAACACGGTGAAACCCCGTCTCTACCAAAAACACAAAAAATTAGCCAGGTATGGTGCGGGCACCTGTAGTCCTAGCTACTTGGGAGGCTGAGGCAGGAGAATGGCAGGAACTTGGGAGGTGAAGTTTGAAGTGAGCTGAAATCGCGCCACTGCACTCCAGCCTGGGCGACAGAGCAAGACTCCGTCTCAAAAAAAAAAAAAACACAAACCTAAATATATATATATATTTTATTTATATATATATATATATGTCCATAAATCTTATAAATCTGGGACCACTACTCTATATGATATATAGCCTTGAAGAGTTAAGCAGGTGAGTCTCTGGCTGACCTATCTTGTAGTAAATGACTTGGTAATTTGACATCTCCCTATATTTTCCTGCCTTCCCCCAAAAAGACCTGTTGTAAACATTGTTCAAACACCAGTAGTTTATTAAGGATAAAGTAATCAGAATTTACTTTTACAACAAGTAGAAGAACACCATTACTGACAGCAAATACTTGCTTTCATTTATCTCAGTCTTGGCATCAAACTCAGAAATACAGACAGCAAATATTTATTTTCATTTATTTCAGTCTTGGCATCAAACTCTGAAATAAAGATAATTTACCAGCCGGGCATGGTGGCTCACACCTGTAATCCTAGCACTTTGGGGGGGCCGAAGCAGGCGGATCACCTGAGCTTGAGAGTTCGAGACCAGCCTGACCAACATGGAAAAAACCCCGTCTCTACTAAAAATACAAAATTAGCCAGGCGTGGTGGCGCATGCCTGTAATCCCAGCTACTCGGGAGGCTGAGGCAGGAGAATCGCTTGAACCCAGGAGGTGGAGGGTGCAGCGAACTGAGATCACGCCATTGCATTACAGCCTGGGCAATAAGACAGAAACTCCATCTCAAAATAGAAGAAAAGAAAGAAAATTTACCTTTAAAGCAATGCAGTAGGAATGTAATGATTAGGAGAGTATGGCAGATTTACCACTTTGCAGTAGTTCCGTTCACAATCTGAAGTTTGGCAAGTTTTTTCTTTTTCCAAAAACTATGCCACATTTATATTTTTCACTGTTTGAAAATACACTGCTAGTTTGTAAGGCCTGCTCTTGCCAGGTGGAAGAAAACCATACATCAGAGAATAGAATACTCACACAATTATTTCACGTTTTTTCAATTTGGTAACCTCAACTCAACTTACCTGCTTTACATTGTATCCAGCTTTTGCACTAGTTTCAATAAACATAACATTCAGCTCTTTGGCTTTCCTCTCTCCCTCCTCAATTGACACTTGCCTGTAAAGAAACAAACAAACTTCTTACTTTTGAGACATAGACAATATTACAAAGATTATAAAGAAAGCTCTGAAAATAACTTTCCTTGACGTAAGGACTGGTTATACAGGTCAGATTAGTTTGAAAATTCATTAATCTGCCACACTTTTGAAATTTGTGTGTTTCTGTGTGTGTATACTTTTTTTTAAAAGACTTTTTGTTACTGATTTGCTTTCACTTGACTGGGCTCATCCTGTAATTTTTTTACTTTTAAAAACTTAATAGCGGCCGGGCGCGGTGGCTCAAGCCTGTAATCCCAGCACTTTGGGAGGCCGAGACGGGCGGATCACAAGGTCAGGAGATCGAGACCATCCTGGCGAACACAGTGAAACCCCGTCTCTACTAAAAATACAAAAAACTAGCCGGGCGAGGTGGCGGGCGCCTGTAGTCCCAGCTACTTGGGAGGCTGAGGCAGGAGAATGGCGGGAACCCGGGAGGTGGAGCTTGCAGTGAGCTGAGATCCGGCCACTGCACTCCAGCCTGGGCAACAGAGCAAGACTCCGCCTCAAAAAAATAAAATAAAATAAAATAAAATAAAAAAAAAGAAAAAAAAAAAAAAACTTAATAGCTTGAGGATGCCTGAGTCCAGGAATGTGGAGGCTGCAGTGAACCATTATTAGGCCACCACATCACTGCACTGCAGTCTGGGCAACAGACCCTGTCTCAAAAAAAGAAAAAGCTAAAAATAAAACAAAAAACGCTTAATAGCTTGCCTCTTTCCCTTAGTATCAGACCATAGGCTTTTAGCCTATTTAGTGTAAAATAACTTTTATGGCTAGACAATTTCTGTCAATTTGCTCCTAGAATTTATGTGACCATTCCCCAACTATCAGAATGCAAGTTGTTTTCCAATTTTACACTACCATGAAAATTTTTGCCCTAAATATTTGTGCTTGATATTCTGTGCACTGTAAATCATTTCCTTAGGTTAGATTTTGTGGATTTCTTCTTTTTGAGACAGAGTTTTGCTCTTGTTGCCCAGGGTGGAGTGCAATGGCATGATCTCAGCTCACTGCAACCTCCACCACCTGGATTCAAGCGATTCTCCTGCCTCAGCCTCCTGAGTAGCTGGTATTACAGGTGCCTATCACCATGCCTGGCTAATTTTTGTATTTTTAGTAGAGACGGGGTTTCACCATGTTGGCCAGGCTGGTCTCGAACTCCTGGCTTCAGGTGATCCACCCATCTCAGCCTACCAAAATGCTGGGATTAGAGGCATGAGCCACTGTGCCTGGCCGATTTTGTGGATTTCTCTAAGTGAAGTAAGTGAGTCAAACACATGTATGGTAAACCCTCTAGATACAAAATATTAATACTTTAATATTTCCTTTACAGGGTATTTTGTGATGCATTACAATTAACATTGTGTCTGAAATTGTGAACTCTCAAGTGCAAGATTATATCATTTATATTGGTATTCCTAATGCCTAAGCTGACAGGTAAGTATTCCATAAATATACAAATGTTCTGATTAGTTAAACTATCAGCTGACAAACCCTGCTTCCTACAACACAGAAAACTGAGCAATGGAAGAGAAGTTCCACAAGCTTCCATCTACTTGCAAGTGTGCCCTTATATTCTACTTCTAGTCCTATTACTATGAAATAATTGTCCTTATTCTCAAAACTTACATCTATGCATTAGATCCCATTCCCTTCTTGCCTATAAGAAATTATTATTCTAACCACAATGAGATACCATCTCACACCAGTTAGAATGGCAATCATTAAGAAGTCAGGAAACAACAGGTGTTGGAGAGGATGTGGAGAAATAGGAACACTTTTACACTGTTGGTGGGATTGTAAACTAGTTCAACCATTATGGAAAACAGTATGGCGATTCCTCAAGGATCTAGAACTAGATGTACCATATGACCCAGCCATCCCACTACTGGGTATATACCCAAAGGATTATAAATTACTCTACTACAAAGACACATGCACACGTATGTTTATTGCGGCACTATTCACAATAGCAAAGACTTGGAATCAACCCAATGTCCATCTGTGACAGACTGGATTAAGAAAATGTGGCACATATACACCATGGAATACTATGCAGCCATAAAAAAGGATGAGTTTGCGTCCTTTGTAGGGACATGGATGCAGCTGGAAACCATCATTCTTAGCAAACTATCACAAGAAGAGAAAACCAAACACCGCATGTTCTCACTCATAGGTGGGAACTGAACAATGAGATCACTTGGACTCGGGAAGGGGAACATCACACACTGGGGCCTATCATGGGGAGGGGGGAGGAGGGAGGGATTGCATTGGGGAGTTATACATGATATAAACGTCATGCACATGTACCCTAGAACTTAAAGTATAATAAAAAATAAATTAAATTAAAAAAAAAAAAGAAATTATTATTCTAGAATTCTCCACTCCCTAAAAACAAGGACATTCTCTTACATAACACTCCAACTGTTAAGATTTTACATTTGCTTGTTTTATCTTCTCATTCTCTCCATGTATATAAATTTTCTAAAACACTTTTAAATGTCCTTTACCGCCAGTTATTCCAATGTCCTTTATAGCAAATTAAATACCTCTTTAGAAATAAACTTTCTCAATTATTTGCTTATCCTGAGGTACTTAAGGAGGGAAGGAGTGACGGAGGCAGGGAGAGTAAAGGAGGATAAATGCTCGAGTCAGTCTCTGGCATGTTCCAAAGGTGACCAATGAGTTTTCTCCTTAACTATATTATTATTATTATTATTATTATTATTACTACTTGTGGATTTAAACATATTTTACAGTAATTATTGATTTTCAAATTTTCCTACAGTTTGACCAGTAGAGCTTCTTTGAGTTGGCTCTCCTGAATCTGACATAACCTCAATGGTCTTTTTATTTTTATTTTTTTTTTTTGAGACGGAGTCTCTGTCACCCAGGCTGGAGTGCAGTGGCACCATCTCAGCTCACCGCAAGCTCCACCTCCCGGGCTCACGCCATACTCCTGCCTCAGCCTCCAGAGTAGCTGGGACTACAGGCGCCCACCACCACGCCTGGCTAATTTTTTATATTTTTAGTAGAGACGGGGTTTCACCTTGTTAGCCAGGATGGTCTCGATCTCCTGACCTTGTGATCCGCCCGCCTCGGCCTCCCAAAGTGCTGGGATTACAGGCGTGAGCCACCATGCCCGGCTCAATGGTCTATAATAACTTCCTTGATTTATGGTATGACATGATGTTCCAGCCCCATTGTGTACATTTTCTGGCCCAGATGCCAAATTTGTCATTTCTTTAAGTAGCCCTGGTTCCTTTGGAAAGAAACAGTATTTACATATGGTAATGTGGGCTCATTTCTCCTGGTTTAAGCCCTTTCAGTAGACAGAGCTGGAAAATATTAAAAATTTTCAAATGCTAAAAAATGTAATGAATTCATGCTTATATTTGTTATTTATATTTAACTTTATTAATCTTATATCTGTATTTCCATCTCCCATGTCCAAAATCTCAGTTCCCCAAGACAATCATTAAGCAAAGTATTCATTTATTTTATGCAGAATAGAGACAATAATTTTGAAATAACAATATCCAACATCATCACCAATATGTTTACTAAAAACAGTTAAGATCTAGCCGGGTGTGGTGGCTCACACCTGTAATCCCAGCGAGGTGGGTGGATCATTTGAGGTCAGAGTTGAAGACCAGCCTGGCCAACATGGTAAAACCTCATCCCTAATAAAAATATGAAAATTAGCCGGGCATGGCTGGGAACAGATGCTCACGCCTGTAATCCCAGCACTTTGGGAGGCCAGGGCGGGTGGATCACAAGGTCAGAAGATTGAGACCATCCTGGCTAATACGGTGAAACCCCTTCTCTACTAAAAATACAAAAAATTAGCTGGGCGTTGTGGCAGGCACCTGTAGACCCAGCTACTCAGGAGGCTAAGGCAGGAGAATGGCTGGAACCCGGGAGGTGGAGCTTGCAGTGAGACAACACTGCGCCATTGCACTCCAGCCTGGGTGACAGAGCGAGAGTCCGTCTCAAAAAAAAAAGAAAAAAAAAGAAAATTAGCTAGGCATCCCTATAGTCCCAGCTACTCAGGAGGCTGAAGCAGGAGAATCACTTGAACCCAGGAGGCGGAGGTTGCAGTGAGCTGAGGTTGTGCTATTGTACTCCAGCCTGGGCGACAGAGTAAGACTTCAAGTAAAGTCTTACTTAAAGTAAGTAAAAAATTAACTTTTTTTTTTTTTGAGACAAGGTCTTGCTCTGTTGCACACAAGAGCAGGCAGGATTGTAGCTCACTGTAACCTCGAACTCCTGGCCTCAAATGATCCTTCTGCCTCAGCTTCCTTTGGGAATAGAGGTAGTAAGCCACCACGCCCAGCCCATTTTCATTAAACTTATGATTTATCTTTCCTTTTTGGCCCTTATTCATAGTTTAATGGCTATACAGGTCCCAGTCCCTCATTTTGGCCACTCATGGGCCCACTAATTGGGTCTCAAAGGCTTTCTGCTCAAAGGCATAGATGCACAGGAGCACACTTCCACTACGCATACATTTACCACTTGGTATCTCTGAAGCAGTGGCTTCCCTTCAAACTCTGCGGACACCACCAGGACTTGAAAGATGGACATACAGCACAGTGGTGTGAGGGTTGTATCCTCTACCTCCACCATGCTCTGTCTCCAGGTCCCTCTGCAGCTTCTCCTAAAGTATTTGATGCCGAGCTCCACAGCAGCAGTCCAGCTGGGATGGCAGCCCAGTAGAGTCCTCATTTTGTTTTGGGTAATGTGTATATACATCTGCATTTCTCTCTTAAGTAAACTGTACCATGTTACAGATGACTTCACCTTGTATTTTTTCACTTAGTCATATATCCTGAAGATTAACTCCATAGTAACATATACTTCCTTCATTCCTTTTTGTACCTGTCTAGTACTCCTTTAAAACGATGTTTGTAAGTTTGTCAAACCATTTTCCTTTTGTGGACATCTGGGTTGTTTACAGTCTTTAGATATTACAAATAGTGCTGTAGGAAATAGATTTGTATACATGTCTTTTTGTACTCTTACCAATGTATCTTGAGGAGATTCCTAGAAGTGGGATTTCCAGGTCAAAAGCTAAACGTCTATTAGATATTGCCAAAAAGCAACTCTCTCTCCTCCATAGGAGTATTACCATTCTGCACTGCCTCAGCAATTCATGAGAGTAACTGTTTTCCTTATAGCCTTGCTAGCAGAAGATTTCAACAAACTTGGAATTCTGGCAGTCTGAATCTGAGGCAAAAATATTTCTCAGTGTAGTTTCAATCAGTACTTCAGTAACAGCAAGACTGAGCTTCTTTTCAGATAATTAAGAGCTATGTTACTTTCTCCATGAACTGTTCATATTTCGAGTCAATTTTTCTATAGTGATGTTTATCTTTTCTCTACTTTTAGAGGCTTCTTATATATTTGGGATATTAGCCATTTTTGATACGATTTACAAATACTTTTCCCTAGTTTGCCATTTGCTTTGTTTATAATGTTTTATGTAATCAAACTTAACATTTTCCCTTATTTTGTGTCATAGCATTAGTATCATTAAGAACCAGAATTCAGTTAGTCCTTATTTTATTTTCACAATTAAATCTCTAATCCCTTTAGAATTTGTCCTAGTGTAATATGAGAACTTGATCCAATTTTATCTTTTTCTATACAGTTAACCAGTTCCTCCAATCAATTTATTACATAGTTCATTTCTTCCAGTGATTTGAGGTACCACTTTCATACTTATTTTCTATATGAAACCGGGTCTGTTTCTAGCCCTTCTTTCTTTTTTATTTTTTTTGAGACAGAGTCTCACTCTGTCAGCCAGGCTAGAGTGCAGTGGCATGATCTCAGCTCACTGCAACCTCTGCCTCCCAGGCTCAAGCAATTCTTCTGCCTCAGCCTCCCGAGTAGCTGGGATTCCAGGCACGTGCCACCACGCCCAGCTAATTTTTGTATTTTTAGTAGAGACGGGGTTTCACCATGTTGGCCAGGCTGGTCTTGAACTCTTGACTTCAGGTAATCTGCCTGCTTTGGCCTTCCAAAGTGCTGGGATTATAGGCATGAGCCACCATGCCCGGTTCTTTCTAGCTTTTCTACTCTGTTTTACTTTTCTGTAACTACTCATGCAGCAAGACCACATTGCTTTAATTATAGAGGTTTTTTTTTTTTTTTGGACAGTCTCACTCTCTCACCCAGGCTGGAAAGCAGTGACACGATCTCAGATCACTGACTTCCACCTCCTGGGGTCAAGTGATTCTCATGTCTCAGTCACCCAAGTAGCTGGGATTACAGGCATGTGCCACTTTGCCTGGCTAATTTTTATATTTTTAGTAGAGACAGGGTTTTTCTATGTTGGCCCAGGCTGGTCTCGAGCTCCTGGCCTCAAGTGATCTGCCTGCCTCGGATTCCCAAAGTGTTGGGAGGTGTGAGCCACCACGCTGGCCAGATTTTTCTTTTACTATTATTAATATAAATAGGGTCATCTTGTTCATCTTATCTTATAACTTCAGAGGTGAGAGGGGCATTCTGTCTTGAACCTACTGTAGTGAGATTTTCAACCCCACCACTTCAGTGTGACTACCTGTCAACAACATTAATAACCTTCAAACTTCTAAATCCAATGGGTTAATTCTCAGTCTTCATTTGGTTTGACCTTAAAGAGCATTTGGCATGGTTAATAACTGTCTTCTCCTTAAAACATTTATTTTCATTTGGCTTTCAGAACACTGTATCCACCTGGTTTTCCTCCTACTTTTGTGGCCAATTTATCCTTCTTACTTGTTTCACCAGTTCCTCTTTACTTCCTTAACTTCTCGGTCAGTGGATCTTAACCAGGGGCAATCTGGGGAGAGAGTCTGGTTGTCACAACCTGGTTATGTGTGTGCTACTGGTATCTACTGGGAATAAGCCAAGGATATTGCTAAATATCCTAAAATACCCTAAAATATCCTAAAATGCAGAGGACAAGAATTACCTGGCCCAAAATGTCAATAGTGCCAAGACTGAAAGACCCTGTTTTAAATAAAAAATACCCTAAAATGTACTCCTTGGTCCTCTTCTCTGGCTACAATTACTCCCTTGCTGATCCCATACAGTCTCATGGTTTTAAAAACCATCTATATGCTGATGACTCCCAAACATATATCTACCCTGGACTGTTCCTCTGAACCCCAGACACATATCATCCAACTGCGTATCTGACACCTTCACTAAGATTTCTAATGGCCATTCTAAACTTAACATGACCAAAACTCAGGTCATGTTCCCTCCTAAAACAGCCCTTTAAACAGTCGCTCTTATCTCAAGTTAATGACAGTCACCCAGGCCAAAAATCTAGGTATCATCCCCAACTGCTCCTTCACTCACACTCCACATTCCACCCATCAGTATGTAACCCATTCACTGCATAAGTATATCCTGATAGCTCTATCTTCAAAATACATCTGAATTGAACCACTTATCACTGTATAAGCTATCACTGTCTTAGTCCAAGTCATAATTTCTTGCTTGGATGACAGACTGAATTAGCCTCCTCACTAGTCTTCTCACTCCCATTATTACCCCTTTAAATTCTTTTTTTTTTTTTTGAGACAGAGTCTCACTCTGTTGCCCATGCTGGAGCACAGTGGTGCAATCTCAGCTCACTGCCACCTCTGCCTCTTGGGTTCAAGCAATTCTTCTGCCTCAGCCTCCTGAGTAGCTGGGATTACAGGCACGTGCCACCATGACAGGCTAATTTTTGTATTTTTAGCAGAGATGGGGTTTCACCATATTGGCCAGATTGGTCTTGAACTCCTGACCTCAAGTGATCTGCCCGCCTCTGCCTCCCAAAGTGCTGGGATTATAGAAGCGAGCCACCGTGCCAGCCTACCTCTTTAATTTTAATAGAACAGTGATCCATGAAAAGTTACTCCTCTACTCAAACCCTCTAATCTCATTAAGAGTGAGCCCTCACTTTGCTGTACATGATCTGGCCTTCATTTGATCTGTTTGCTTGTTTGCCTTATTGCCTGCTACTCTCCATCATCATCTTTTTTTTTTTTTTTTTTTGAGATGGAGTCTCACTCTGCCGCCCAGGCTGGAGTGCAATGGCGTAGATCTCAGCTCACTGCAACTTCCGCCTCCCAGGTTCAACCGATTCTCCTGCCTCAGCCTCCTGAGTAGCTGGGATTACAGGCACACACCACCACACCCGGCTAACTTTTGTCCTGACCTCAAGTGATCCACCCACTTTGACCTCCCAAAGTGCTGGGATTACAGGCGTGAGTCACCATGTCCAGCCTGCCATCTTTTTTAAAATAGGAAAGATATCGTATTATACACACTGACCAAGTGCTTTTCTAAGCTTCATGTGTTAGAAATATGTTAAAACATCAGTAAATTCCTCTCATTCTTTTTAATGGCTACAAAGTATTCCACTTACAAAATACTATTTATATCTCCAATCTACTGCTGCTGGATATCTAGATTGCTTTTAATTTTTCAGTATTATAAATAATGTTGCAAGAAACATTCTTGTATAGTCACTTTTTCACATTTCTGTGGGCCCATCTGTGGGATACTGGCTCAATAACATTATTTTAAATTCTAATATCATCCAATTGTTTCCCCCCAAAATTGTTTATAGTTACATTTTCAGTGCATGAGAGTTCCTGTTTATTCAAACTCTTGAAATACTGTGGATTTAAATCTTCTGAATCATGGTCGATCTAATAGGTGAATATGCTCTTTATGTATTCAAACTTATCAATCTTTCCCTTTATGGCTTCAGGATTTCATGTCATGCTTATAAAAGGTCAAATATAAAGATGCTTTAAAAAATTAAGTCTTTTACCCATTTGAAAATCATTTTGGTAGAATGAACAAGCTCTAATTGTTTTAAATGTGAACAGTTGAGAGATGATAGTCTGGTAAAGATTACCAAGAAAGATGGTAATTTCAAAGCAACTGACAAATGTTACCTTAAAGAAAAATTATTATAGTTTTAGGTAGGGCGTGGTGGCTCATGCCTGTAATCCCAACACTTTGGGAAGCCGAGATGGGTGGATCACCTGAGGTCAGGAGTTTGAGACCATCCTGGCCAACATGGTGAAACCCTGTCACTACTAAAAAATACAAAAATTAGCTAGGTGTGGTGGCGAGCTCTTGTAATTCCAGCTACTTGGGAGGCTGAGGCAGGAGAATCGCTTGAGCCTAGGAGACTGAGATTGGAATGAGCCAAGATTGTACTCCAGCCTGAGCGACAAGAGCGAAACTCCATTTCAAAAAAAAAACCACACACGTGTATATATACAATTTGGTAAGTTTCTACCATACGTGCACTCAACTGAAATATTAAGCAATAAAAAAACTAATCCTTATAAGCATCCTCCTCAGATGACTCTGGCTATAAAGGGAAACAATTCAGATACACAATTTTTCTATTTAAAAATGAAGAGGCCAGGCGCGGTGGCTCACGCCCGTAATCCCAACACTTTGGAAGGCCAAGGCGGGTGGATCACAAGGTCAGGAGTTCGAGACCAACCTGGCCAACAGAGTGAAACCTCGTCTCTACTAAAAATACAAAAAATTAGCCGGGCATGGTGGCAGGCGCCAGTAATCCCAGCTACTCGGGAGGCTGAGGCAGGAGAATCGCTTGAACCTGGGAGGCGGAGGTTGCAGTGAGCCGAGATCGCGCCACTGCACTCCAGCCTGGGTGACAATGCCAGACTCCAACTCAAAAATAAGTAAGTAAAATGAAGGTACCGGCAGGGCATGGTGGCTCACGCCTGTAATCCGGGTACTTTGGGAGGCTGAGCCAGGTGGATCACGAGGTCAGGAGTTCAAGACCAACCTGGCCAACATGGTGAAACCTCGTCTCTACTAAAAATACAAAAATTTGCAGGATGCAATGGCAGGTGCCTGTAATCCCAGCTACTCAGGAGGCTGAGGCAGGAGAATTGCTTGAACCTGGTGAGGCGGAGGTTGCAATGAGCTGAGATCATATCACTGCATTCCAGCCTGGGTGACAGAGTGAGACTCCATCTCCCACCCTCCCCCCCAAAAAAGGTACCTACGAAGTCTCTAGAGTGAAGATAAATAAAATAGTGAAAATTTCCTTCATATCCAAAAAAGATTTTTATAAAGAAAGGATGAAATCACTTTGAATTTACTTTTAAATTAGGAAAGATTTTTTTGCAACTGTACTACCAATTCTTTTTTTTTTTTTTTTTTGGAGACAGAGTCTCACTCTGTTGCCCAGGCTGGAGTACAGTGGCACGATTTCAGCTCACTGCAACCTCTGCCTCCCAGGTTCAAGTGATTTTCCTGCCTCAGCCTCCCGAATAGCTGGCATTACAGGTGCCTGCCACAGCACCTAGCTAATTTTGTATTTTTAGTAGGGACAGGGTTTCACCATCTTGGCCAGGCTGGTCTTGAACTCCTGACCTCATGATCCACCCTCCTTGGTCTCCCAAAGTGCTGGGATTACAGTTGTGAGCCACTGCGCCTGGCCTGTACTACCAATTCTAATTGAGGTGCCATGGGCAGAAATGGGCTTCACATCTCCACAAGTCTTTTAACACTGGCTTTCCTTGAAACATTTGAATTAATATCACAAGTTCATTACCCGAATTTCAATATCCATCTCATGAATAAACAAATAATAAACAGTAAAAGCTCTTACTATTAAGTAGTATGGTCAAAACTATTTAAAGCAGAAAGAGTATGCAGTAAATCGCTTAAGAATGCTGAAAGCAAATATTCAAGCCATGGGTTCTACAGTGAATGTTAATATGTTTTGATCCTGTGACTTGAATATTGCTTTGCTCATTTGACTAAGGTATCACAATCAAGCTATTCAGTG
Source organism: Trachypithecus francoisi (assembly GCF_009764315.1). Classification (NCBI taxonomy): domain Eukaryota; kingdom Metazoa; phylum Chordata; class Mammalia; order Primates; family Cercopithecidae; genus Trachypithecus; species Trachypithecus francoisi. Next base: position 64,541,949 of record NW_022681473.1, read on the forward strand.
CAACTACACAGTCTGGCTCAACCACACAATTAGAAAACAATCAAAAAACAAAAACCCACACCACTGAATTATAATGAATGTTTATAAGAAGACTACTAAGAAAAGAGTGTGCATTTAATCTTTATGAATAATTTTTAAAGATAAGGTTTTTCCAAAATGGTTTGCTCTTTAACAAAACAATATTCATGCTTATGAGATCTAAAAAATGCAAAATATTTACTGGCTTCAAGTCTAAACAAACTTGCACAAGAGTTATTTACACGTGAGCTTAAACAAAATAAAATTCATTTTCCCTTAAGGACTGGGTGTTTAATATTTACATTTATATTTGAGGTTCCCATGCTAAAGAAAAGCAGGGGAGGACACAAACTTAAGGATTAAGCATGTCTCCTTTCAAAACAAATTTTCAGTGAACAAAAACAAAAGGCTGCATAACACAGAAATCAAACATTACACACACATAAAATAACTCCATACCTCTTGTCAGCAAGATCTGTTTTATTTCCTACTAGCATGATGATAACATCACTTCCTCTTTCTGTTCTGACATCATCAATCCACTTTGTAGTTTGCTGGAATGAGTTAACATCTGGTATAGGAGGGTAGACAGATTAGTGTTGCTGAAAAATGCCTCCCCAGGTGGCGGGCACCTCCCTCCAAAAAAGCCCTGGAATTTGGAAGGGGGCTGGCACATTAGTACCCCACTTTTAATGTGCCTGCAACATAACTCCATTTTATCTGATTACAACTGTCAGCAATTTAAACAAATTACAAGAATTAAAATCTTCAAGGTTCCTTTTAGAGTAGTTTAAAATTTTTTTGAACATGACCAAGTGAGTGCAATGCAGTATTTAATTTAAAAAAAAAAAAAACTTTTTTAAATATAAGGACAGCTACGGCAGATAATATGGTGTCACATTGCCACAATGCTTTTTTTATCACTTACACATACCAAACATAACAAAGAAAGCATTTTCAAAAGTATGTCAGCCAGTAAGTCCCAACACATCCAGAAAATTTGTAAAGCCTTTCAATAGCTTTCAATACCACTGTTTGCACAGCTTCCTCAGTTTGTGATCACTTTAACCTAAAATTTATTTGTTTAATGCACCAGAAACGCTTGTAACAAAATTTATCTTTTCTAGTGTTGGATTCTAAGTAGAGTACTTCAACATTTATTATAGCAGCTAAAGAAAACAATATACTAATATTTGAATCACATTTGTGGATTAAAAAAAAACGAGGTTTCACTTGCTGTGATTAAAGTAAGCACAAACATTTTAAAGCTACAAAACGTGTCAATGCACAATAGGAACATACTTCTTTTTTTTAAACAAACAGCAACCCAAAGTAAAGGTGCAAAAGAAGAAAGACTGCATATAGCACCTATTTCAAAAAAAGAAGTCCTTGAATGCAATCTTCTAATTTTGCCAGTACAATTATTCATTATTAGATATGATTCCTGATTGAGGAGATATGCAAAAATGTATAGTAACAGTTTTATTAGTCCAAATTAATAGTTCCTTTGTCTATGTAAGTTTTTTTTAGCCCAAGATACTACATCTGTGTAATGTGGTACACATTTTTTAAAAATTTAAAAAGAAAGTCCCAGATACTGGGTTGGGCACAATGGTTCATGCCTGTAATCCTAGCACTTTGGTTTTTGTTGTTGTTGCTGAGATGGAGTTTTGCTCTTGTTGCCCAGCCTGGAGTGCAATGGCACGATCTCGGCTCACTGCAACCTCCGACTCCCAGGTTCAAGAGATTTTCCTCCCTCAGTGTCTCAAGTAGCTGCGATTACAGGCATGCGCCACCACATCTGGCTAATTTTGCATTTTCAGTAGAGATGGAGTTCCATCATGTTGGTCAGGCTGGTCTCAAACTCCTCACCTCAGGTGATCCACCTGCCCTGGCCGCCCAAAATGTGGGGATTTCCAGCGTAAGCCACTGTGCCTGGCCTAATCCTAGCACTTTGGAAGGCTGAGGCAGGAGGATCACTTGAGCCCAGGAGTTCAAGACCCTGGTTTTCCTATAAATTATGAACCACTATATGGAATAATGTTTAATATTGCCTAATATATGTTATAAACCAATTTACAAAGGCAATTTCAATCAGAAAGCATTTTACTGTCAGTCACCAATGCTTCATGGAAAATTTACAGTCACTTAAAAGGCCACAGGCATTATTCAATCTTTAGAAAAAAGAAAAAGACTACTGGTTGTTTCACCTCCTATTTAAAATTTTTTTCTTGGAGAGAAATGAAAGTGTAATTTGTTAGCAACAAAGTAAATAAATCAGTCACAGAACCAAAATATGATTCAAATAAAAAAGATTAATAGAAAACTGTACATTATGTTTTCTCTGTCTTCCTCTATAGAGAGAGAATGGCTGGAAGGGGAAAGCAGAGAAAAGCTGGCTAGCAGAAGCTTGTAATAGCCTCAATAGAAAGCTTGGAGAATTTTGGAAAACTTGGCAAGAGACTTAAACACAGATTATTTTATTTTAGAGAAATCTGAGATCAAATTAAATTAAAAGGAGACATTCCTCCAACTATAATTATGGTATGGTTTAGGAATAATAGGATACTAAGAAACCCTTGAAAAGGATTCACAACTGGACCCAAAAGAAAATTTCTGGGGCAAAAAACCTGGCACAGTTAGATATAAAGCATACTGGTATAAACACCAAAGCAAATATTTCTGACCTGGCTGATATGTGATTTACTACGATAAAACTTATTTTTACATGCCAGTAAGGAAAACAAGCACAAGACAAGAACATGCATGCAGCTAAGCTAAAGGTTGAAAGAAGATTAGAAATGCGTAATTCCCTCCACTCACTTGTGATATCATAAACAACAACTGCCACAGTGGAGTCACGAATGTAGCTAGGAATCAAGCTCCTGAACCGCTCTTGACCTGCTGTGTCCCATAATTGCAATCGTACCTAACAACAAAATCAGTCAAACAAGCAAGAAAAATAAGAAAGGTCAACCCGTTGCAATATACCTACTTGTGATATCGTAAACTACTACAGCTGCAGCAGAATCACGGATGTAACTGGGAATGAGGCTACGGAAACGTTCCTGACCCGCAGTATCCCACAGCTGAAGCCTGATCTGTGAGATGGGAAAAAATAAATAAAAAAAAAAAAAAAACGAAACTAATACTAAAAAGAAAAAAAAAACAATGTTTTTTTAAAAGGGAGAGGGTGGGAAGGAAGTAGAAAGAAGACTCATGCAAGAGGTTGCAGGGAGTGAGGAACAAAAATAACACAAAACTCTTTTTTCAAAAGGGAGAAATATTAAAATTTTACGTACTCCGAAGGTAAATGACTGGAAAATGCCACCGGGAAAGGTTTCACAGAATCAGAAATATGGCTTCCCTTTTTCCCTACCTAAAACCTATTTCAATCCCTATGCCTTCCAGGGGTCAAAAAGTAGACTGCTGATGGTTAAACAGAGCAAAAAAAAAAAAAAAAAAAACTAAGGTAAATGTCAATGAAAGGAACAGCCTAAGCTATCAGAGTAAAGGAATTAATGCTTCTTTGAAAGCTTCTCGGCCGGGCGCGGTGGCTCAAGCCTGTAATCCCAGCACTTTGGGAGGCCGAGACGGGCGGATCACGAGGTCAGGAGATCGAGACCATCCTGGCTAACACGGTGAAACCCCGTCTCTACTAAAAATACAAAAAACTAGCCGGCGAGGTGGCGGGCGCCTGTAGTCCCAGCTACTCCGGAGGCTGAGGCAGGAGAATGGCGTAAAACCCGGGAGGCGGAGCTTGCAGTGAGCTGAGATCCGGCCACTGCACTCCAGCCCGGGCGAAAGAGCGAGACGCCGTCTCAGAAAAACAAAAAAAAAGGAGGAATACCTTTTTGCAGCCCTACATAAAAATTTCTTTACGTACTATCTCATATCTATATACAGGAAGAAAAGCCTGAAAACAAGCATCAAGTTCTTGCATCATGACAGAAAGTCGTTTCTAAGCTTTCAATTTTCTTTTTTTTTTTTTGAGACAGAATCTCATTCTTGTCGCTCAGGCTGGAGTGCAGTGGTGTGAACTCGGCTCACTGCAACCTCTGCCTCCTGGGTTCAAACGATTCTCCTGCCTCAGCCTTCCGAGTAGTTAGGATTGCAGGCACCCACCACCACACCCGGCTAATTTTTGTACTTTTAGAAGAGATGGGGTTTCACCACGTTGGCCAGGCTAGTCTCGAACTCCTGACCTCAGGTGATTCGCCCACCTCGGCCTCCCAAAGTGCTGGGATTACAGGCGTGAGCCACTGCACCCGGCTGCTTACAAATTTTAAGAAATGACATGCTATATATCAAAACATAAAAGAGAATATTCAGGAAAAAAAAACACATAAGAAATAACACTGGAAACAAAATAATGTTTTTGGGTGCAGGTCTCAAAATACTGCATTTAAGATACTCACTATTTACGTGACAAGAATCTCTTCAAGGGGTAGTGGGCTAGAATACAGATTTTACACTGTATTTAAAGAAAACATTCCAAAGGATGAAAGACAGAAATCCAACAAATAAATACACATTACTTTTTTTTTTTTCCAACGGAGTTTCACTCTTGTTGCCCACGCTACAGTGCAATGGCACAATCTCGGCTCACTGCAACCTCCGCCTCCTGGGTTCAAGTGATTCTCCTGCCTCGGTCTCCCGAGTAGCTGGGATTATAGGCGCCTGCAACCACACCTGGCTAATTTTTTGTATTTTTAACCGAGACGGGGTTTCATCATGTTGGCCAAGCTTGTCTCAAACTCCTGACCTCAGGTGATCCACTTGCCCCAGCCTCCCAAAGTGCTTGGATTACAGGTGTGAGCCACTGTACCCAGCTCACATTATTTCTTTTTAGTCAGTCACTTTGACATGCATCCTATCCTGACAAAAAAATACTGAAGTTCACAAATTGAAATCTTATTGAATGCCTCAAGAGTGGTATTTAGAAGGTCGTTACCAGCTTTAATTTCTTCATAAAAATTCTCCTTTAATTCTCTGTAAAGTTCTTTGTTTTCATTTTTCCAAATCAAGATAACTGCCAAGTACTACTCACTCAGTAATAAGAGTTTTTCTCAACAACTGTAAACTATCTTTGGTAACTCTGCTAAGTACTTCTCATGGTGACAATCATTGATTATTTTGATCACAGTTTTCTAACCTGGAATGTTGCAGAAAATTGCACACTGAAAATATTACTCACTGTTCGATCCTCCAAGTACATAGTTTTTGATAAAAAGTCAATGCCAATTGTTGCCTGTAAAACAAAACAAAGAAGTTAACAAATAATAACTGTTTAATGGTGGCCAGCAGTTTAGGATTCAAATGGGATTCATTAATTGTGGAAGAAATAATGAATAAACAAACCAATACAACATAGCCAATTAAGGACAAACAAAACTTCCAGTGATAACAGTTTCCACGTATTCAGCACGTGCTTAATATTAGAGACTGCTTTAAGCTTTTTACATGATCATCTCTAATCTTTATACATTCCTGCCAAGTAGCTTATTCTCATCCTATTTTTCTCATTTTACAAATAATAAGATAATGTCAACTTTGGTTTAAGTATTTGTATTTGAACTTTAGTTTGAATATCTGATTGCTCCCCACTCAAAATGGTGCGTACCTGCCCCAAGAGCAGTTTTATAAAATATTGTTGATATAAACAACTATCTGCTGTCATGACCTCCTACATAGTGGTTTGTCAACTGTCCTGATGCCATAGACAGCCAGAGACTCACAAATATCGTAACTTTCCATAAGAGACATGATTTTTCCAATATAAAATAAAAGTCATTAGGTAAGGAAAACAAGTTTTACTGTGTTACCACACAATGATAGGTTCCTTCTGTGGTGAAAACACATGTAAAATTCTATTGCCTGGCTGCTATTTTCCCTATCAAGAGAAAATGGTGAAATAATAAGAGAATAGAAAGAAGGCAGACTAGGAAAAAGAGGGAACAAAAAGTATACAAGTTAAAAAAGAGTCCAAAATTAATTAGGGGAGATAAATAAAAAGAATGGAAGAAAGACAAATGACCCCAGAAAGAGGATGTTGATATGGACTCTATTTTAGAAGTTTAATCACCTCATTAATAAACGTTTGTGTGCACACATACTATGTATGTGTGTGTGGGTACATACATACTTTTTCCCTAAATATCTTTGTGCCATATTCCTTAAAACAGAAACTAGTTGAGTGTGTGCATTTAAAATATGAATCACTAAGAATTTTAAGTTCCTAAAAAACAATCAAAAACTAGATCAGAAAAGTGGTCCATCCAGTTGGGGATTTTATTTCTGTTGGCAGAAAAATAGAATTCTGTGTGTGTCATAGCTGAGTTCTCAAGAGATCTGATGGTTTTATAAAAGGATTTCCCCTTTGCTCTGTGCTTCTCCTTGTTGCTGCCATGTGAAGAAAGACATGTTTGCTTCCCCTTCTGCCATGATTGTAAGCTTCCTGAGGCCTCCCCAGCCACGCAGAACTATTAGTCTATTAAACCTCTTTCCTTTACAAATTACACAGTCTCGGGTATCTCTTTATTAGCAGCGTGAGAACAAACTAATACATGTGTCTCCTTTAGTTTCTCCTGGCAGTGTTTTGTATAGTCTTATGCTGTTTGTTAAATTTGTTCCTAAGTATGTTATTCTTTTCTGAAGCTTCCACAAATAAAATTTAAATAAAATGTTTTTCTTTCTTTTCTTTTTTTTTTTTTTTGGAGACAAGGTCTCACACTCTGTTGCCCAAGCTGGTATACAGGGGTGTTATTTTGGCTCAGTGCAGCCTCAACCCTCTGAACCAAGCGATCCTCTCAAGTAGCTGGGACTACAGGTGCATACCACCATGCCCCACTAATTTCTGAATTTTTTTGCAGAGACAGGGTTTTGCCATGTTGTCCAGGCTAATCTGCAACTCCTAGGTTCAAGAGATCTTCCCCACCTGGCCTTCCAACATGCTGGGATTGTAGGCATGAGCCACTGCGCCCCACCTAAAGATAGTATCTTTTTTTTTTTTTTTTTTTTTTGAGACAGAGTCTTGCTCTCTCACCCAGGCTGGAGTGCAGTGGCACCATCTCGGCTCACTGCAAGCTCCTCCTCCCGGGTTCATGCCATTCTCCTGCCTCAGCCTCTCAAGTAGCTGGGACTACAGGCGCGTGCCACCATGCCTGGCTAATTTTTTGTATATTTAGTAGAGATGGGGTTTCACCATGTTAACCAGGATGGTCTCGATCTCGTGACCTGATCCACCCGCCTTGGCCTTCCAAAGTGCTGGGATTACAGGCGTGAGCCACAGCGCTCAGCCAAATTTTTGTATTTTTAGTAGAGATGGGGTTTTGCCATGTTGGCCAGATTGGTCTCAAACTCTTGGCCTCAAGTGATCCCCCCACCTCGGCCTCCCAAAATGCTGGGATTACAGGCATGAGCCAATCCACCCAGCTTGCTCATCAAATATTTATTAAGCATGTACTTGCAAATACTGTGTAAGGTACTACAGACAGAGTGATGAACAAACATGCAGTTGGTCTCTACTCAAATTAGCACATTTAAAAATCATGTAAACCTGTCCATATTCATCAGAAATATTTATTGAACTCTATTCCTTCCTAATACTGGGGGGGGGGAGATTTTATTTATTTACTTATTTATTTATTTTTATTTTTATTTTTTTGAGTGATAGACTCTTGCTCTATCACCCAGGCTGGAGTGCAGTGTGGTGATCTTGGCTCACTGCAACCTCCGCCTCCTAGGTTCAAGCGATTCTCCTGCTTCAGCTTCCCAAGAAGCTGGGACTACAGATGTGCACACCACACCCAGCTAATATTTGTATTTTTTAGTAGAGACGGGGTTTCACTATATGTTGGCCAGGCTGGTCTCGAACTCCTGACTTCAAGTGATCCACCCACCTTGGCCTCCCAAAGTGCTGGGATTACAGCCGTGAGCCACTGCGCCTGGCAGAAAGAAATATTTATTGATTGCCTACTAGTCAACATCATTAGGAGCTAAGAATCCTGTGGTAAAAGAATAAAAAGCAGACAAGAATCTATGCCCTTACAAAGGTTACAGTCTGCTAAGACAGACAAACAATAAGCTAATTAAGTAAAATAGTATGTTAGAGAGTAGCATAAGAGAAAAAAACCAGGAAAAGGACGATAGAAAATATTATGGTATGGTGTCGATATTTTTAGATAGGATACTCAATAAAGGCTAAGAAAATGACTCTCACCACTCCTACTCACATATCTATATACTGTAAACCAGTACCCTGCATTTCAATATATGAATTTGGTTTTTTCAGTTACATAAATAAAACACCAAAAACTTTATGTATGCCAATTCCTGTACAGTAAATATTTCTAACAAATAGGTTTTTAAAGAAAAAATTGAACTGTTTCTCAAATTCCATATAAACACTTATGCATTTCTCATTCACTCTGACTTAACATGGGATTACTGCATATAGGCTGCAGAAAGTTCACACTCAAGAACAGCTCTGTAAAGCATGTAAAACAACAGCAATTCAAAAGGTGATTTCAAAAGCAAAGAAAAAGATATCCCACTGAACACCTCATTTTCTCTTCCATGACAAAAACATTCACTTGAGAATATATTAATTTGAACATCAAAGTACATTTGTTAATATACACAGGCAACATCACAAAGTTGACTGAAAGTAAATTTTACAATATATAAGTCAAGAACAGTTCTCTCTTCCTCCTCTGAAAATAGCAAACTGTGACCTACAAATTACGCAGCTAGGTAGTACTACAAAGGCCACAATCATTATCATGCTAAGATCATGTTTTCCTAAATGTATTTCTTTATAGCACTTTTGACTAGATTAATAAATTGTTTGATTAACTGTTAATTATCCAACTTCTCCCCACTAGAAGTTCCATGAGAGTAAGGTTGGTATGTTTGTTCACTGCAGTATGCTATATACCCAGGATGCAGAATAGTGCCTGGTACATAACAAAAACTCCAGGGAATAAAGAATAATGAAGGTGTTGAGAATGAAAAACGCCAGAGAAGATAAGATTTAGCACAGTTAGGGGCTGGCTTTTGATAGGAAGAGGGCATTTACTACAGTATACTGGAATGAAAGAGGATTGGTAAAAATACTGTTACATGTACACAGATGAGGTGGTAAGAAAAATAAAAAAGGGCATTCCTGCCTTATACTTCCCATTTCTTTAAGAAGCAAAGTCTTCAAAGTAAGGGTCGAAGAAGAGTGGTAAAAGTGGTAAAGTTCGAGTTTGAGGAGTATAGTTAGTATGAGTTACTCCAAAGAGTGCTTGGTAAAACTGATAACCTAGTTGACACTAGCAACATTAATGTATTTAAGAACCAATGAGGAGAAATGAGATGACTGGATTCATAACGCGAATTTTGCCAGGCATATGTGATTGAACCAAAGAGAAGTGTACTGGTGTGTTTTCACGCTGCTGATAAAGACATACCCGAGACTGGGTAATTTATAAAGAAAAGGAAGTTTAATGGACTTGCAGTTCCGCATGGCTGAGGAGGCCTCCCAATCACAGTGGAAGGCGAAAGGTTCTTATGTGGAGGCAGCAACAGAGAATGAGAGCCAAGTGAAAAGGATTTCCTTTTATGAAACCATCAGATCTTGTGAGACTTATTCATTACCACGAGAACAGTATGCTGGAAACCACCCCCAATGATTCAATTATCTCCTACTGGATCCCTCCCACAATATGTGGGAATTATGGGAGTTACAATTCAAGATGAGATTTGGGTGGGGACATAGCCAAACCACATCAAGAGGCTAGAAAGTTAAAGAATTTCCCATGGAGTCTAAGCTAAAAAAGGAGAAAGGTAAGACAGAAGACACAGGACCAGATATTTACAAACAACATGGAAGGGCCGGGCGTAGTCCGAGGCAGCCAGATTGCTTGAGCTCAGGAGTTTGTCATCAGTCTGGGCAACATGGCAAGAACCTGTCTCTACTAAAAATACAAAAAAGGCCGGGCACGGTGGCTCACGCCTGTAATCCCAGGCCGAGGTAGGCAAATCACAAGGTCAGGAGTTTGAGACCAGCCTGGCCAATACGATGAAACCCCATCTCTACTAAAAATACAAAAATTAGCCAGGTGTGGTGATGCGCATGTAGTCCCAGCTACTTGGGAGGCTGAGGCAGGAGAATCGCTTGAACCCAGGAGGCAGAGGTTGCAGTAAGCCAAGACTGTGCCACTACACTCTAGCCTGGGCGACAGAGCAAGACTCCATGTCAAAAAGAAAAGAAAAGAAAAAAAGAAAAAAAGAAAAAAAAGAAAAGAAAAGAAAAGAAAGAAAAGAAAAGAAAAAAAAAAGTCCGGGCGCAATGGCTCACGCCTATAATCCCAGCACTTTGGGAGGCTGAGGCAGGTGGATCACAAGGTCAGGAGATCGAGACCATCCTGGCTAGCACAGTGAAACCCTGTCTCTACTAAAAATACAAAAAATTAGCCGGGCATGGTGGTGGGCGCCTGTTGTCCCGGCTACGTCGGAAGCTGAGACAGGAGAATGGCATGAACCCGGGAGGCAGAGCTTGCAGTGAGCCGAGATCGTGCCACTGCACTCCAGCCCGGGTGGCAGAGTGAGACTCCGTCTCAAAGAAAACAAAACAAAACAAAAAAGCATAGTGGTGCACACCTGTAGTCCCAGCTACTCAGGAGGCTGAGATGGGAGGATAACTTGAGCCTGGGGGGACGGAGGCTGCAGTGAGCCAAGATCACACCACTGCACTCCAGCCTTGGTGGCAGAATGAAACCCTGTCTTTAAAAAAAAAAAAAAAGAAGAAGAAAAATTAAAATAAAAATAACATGGAGGAATTAGTGGGTTGAAGGTTTTGATGTGAACCACTGGAATAGAAACTATTATAGTAAAAGTACCTGAATTTAAAAATTGGAAGGATACAATATTGTGGTCTGAGAAAAGAATATATGATTTTTAGAGAAGGTTTGAGATTATGGAAAAGTACAGGAGGCTAATAGACTGCCTATGTGAATATTACAGTTGTCTAAAATGCCGACAGGTTATAATGAAGAGGAGAACTATGAAAACAAGTGCTATTCAAAGAAAGAAATAAAACAATCAATGCTGTTCTCAATGGTAAGTGGTAATAATCACAAAAGAACAGAGCTTGTGGCCAGGCGTGGTGGCTCATCCCTGTAATCCCAGCACTTTGGGAGGCTGAGGCAGAAGGATCTCTTGAGCCTGGGATGAAGACCTAGGCAAGATGGCAAAAACCCATCTGCACAATAAAAATTTTTCTTAATTAGCTGGGAGTGGTGGCGTGTACCTGTAGTCCCAGCTACTTAGGAGGCTGAGGCAGGAGAATCCCGTTAGCTCAAAAATTCAAGGTGGCAATGAGCTATGATCATGCCACTGCGCTCCAGCCTAGGCAACAAAGCAATACTCCATCTCTTAAAAACAAACAAAAGAATAGTTTTTTTTTTTCCCCCAAAAAGAATGGAGTCACCATCCATAGGGATTATGATTCTCACTTTACGGATGTGAAAATACGGATTCTGAAAAACTTAATAATTGATCCAAACCCATCCAACTACTAAATGGTAGAACTAAGACATAAATAAAGGTGCTTCCAACTATAAGGCTCATTACATAGCTTTCCTAGAAAAGAAATGCCCGTGTGTTTGTTTTTCAGGAAGATTCAATTCAGAAGCCATATTCCTGAAATAAATACTTCAAATGTGGAAAAATACATACTAAGAGGATTCAGATTTTAAGATTACCCTAAAAGCTTTCTGAAAAATAAAAATGGTTTGATAATAATCAAGACCGCAGAAGTTAACGACAGCCTTAATCAGATTAACATTTGCTATATTACAAAGACAAAGCAATTGAAATCGTTTTTTTCCTTATTCTATAAATGATGAGAAATGAAATCAAGTTTTTATGCTAACTACATTATAATACATATAAAACGGATAAGTAGATTAAGAGTAACCTGTTTTCTTTTTTTAACTTAAATTTTTGTTAATTCATTTAACAAGGCAATTTGAATCTATGCTCCCCGATTGTCTAAAAAAATCTTTTCAAAGAGTTAATACGGTAAAAGATTTACAATGTGCTGAGTGCCTCAAAGTACTTGCTCTTAAGATTACTAATTTATTCCTTTCAGTTTGTTTGTTCTTTGATTTTTTGTACTGAAGCTGTGTAGGTTGTGAGGGCAGACATCCTTACTTGTTCCCGATCTTAGAAAGCATTCAGCCTTTCATCATTTTTTTTTTTTTTTTTTTCAACAAACAAGTATTTATTGAGCGCCTACTATGTGCCAGGCACTGTTCTAGACCCCCCCAGAAGAAAAAACAAAAAACAAGATAGAGGCAGCAAACACAAATTCTGAGGGAGAGGAAAGGGGCAGTTGAGTAAGACGGCTAAGGGAACTGAGAAGCCTGAGGTGATGGTGCTCTGCCTTAGGCCTCCTCTTCAGCCTCCTCACCGAAATCCTCCTCCTCTTCTGCGGTGGCATCCTGGTACTGCTGATACTCAGAGACGAGGTCGTTCATGTTGCTCTCAGCCTCAGTGAACTCCATCTCGTCCATGCCCTCGCCTGTGTACCAGTGGAGGAAGGCCTTCCGGCGGAACATGGCAGTGAACTGCTCCGAGATGCGCTTGAAGAGCTCCTGGATGGCCGTGCTGTTGCCAATGAAAGTGACTGCCATCTGAGGCCACGAGGTGGGATGTCACAGACAGCTGTCTTGACGTTGTTGGGGATCCATTCCACAAAGTAGCTGCTGTTTTTGTTCTGCACGTTAAGCATCTGCTCATCGACCTCCTTCATGGACATCCGACCACGGAAGACAGCAGCCACGGTGAGGTATCGGCCGTGGCGGGGGTCACAGGCAGCCATCATGTTCTTGGCATCGAAGACCTGCTGGGTGAGTTCTGGCACTGTAAGAGCTCGATATTGCTGGCTTCCACGGCTGGTGAGAGGGGCAAAGCCAGGCATAAAGAAATGGAGGCGTGGGAAGGGGACCATGTTGACTGCCAACTTGCGGAGGTCAGCATTGAGCTGGCCAGGGAAGCGGAGGCAGGTGGTGACACCGCTCATGGTGGCTGAGACGAGGTGGTTCAGATCCCCGTAGGTTGGTGTGGTCAGCTTCAGAGTACGGAAGCAGATATCATAGAGGGCTTCGTTGTCAATGCAATAGGTCTCATCAGTGTTCTCTACCAACTGATGGACAGAGAGGGTGGCATTGTAGGGCTCGACCACGGTGTCAGATACTTTGGGTGAAGGAACCACACTGAAGGTGTTCATGATGCGATCAGGGTACTCTTCTCGGATCTTGCTGATAAGGAGAGTGCCCATTCCAGAGCCTGTGCCTCCGCCCAGTGAGTGGGTCAGCTGGAAGCCCTGCAGGCAGTCACAGCTCTCTGCTTCCTTCCGTACCACATCCAGGACAGAATCAACCAGCTCAGCCCCCTCTGTGTAGTGGCCTTTGGCCCAGTTGTTACCTGCCCCAGACTGACCAAATACAAAGTTGTCTGGTCTAAAGATCTGGCCAAAAGGACCTGAGCGAACAGAGTCCATGGTCCCAGGTTCTAGATCCACCAGGATGGCACGAGGAACATATTTGCCACCTGTGGCTTCATTGTAGTACACGGAGATGCGGTCCAGCTGCAGGTCGCTGTCCCCGTGGTAGGTGCCAGTGGGGTCGATGCCATGTTCATCACTGATCACCTCCCAGAACTTGGCACCGATCTGGTTGCCACACTGACCGGCCTGGATGTGCACGATTTCCCTCATGGTTAAAATTTATTTTTTTTTTGCTCGCCTCAAGGTATGTATGGGGCAAGAAAATAAGTAATTTTTTTTCTCTGCAGGTCGCAGGCTGGAAGGTTGGAATGCGCCCCAGACGCTAGAGCAGCGAGGTGCGAACGCGGCGGCAGGAAGGTTCTGAGAGCGCCTTTCATCATTAAGTATATCAGATATGGCATTTTTACGGGTGCTCGTTACCATTTAGAAGTTTCCTTCTATTCCTAGTTTGCTGTAGTACGTTTTTATCATGAAAGGCTGCTGGATTTTGTCAAATGCCTTTTATGTGTACATTGAAATGATCACGTGATTTTGTCCTTTATTTTATTCAAATAATGTATTATGTTGATTGCTTTTTGTATATTCCACTTGTTAAATGACACACAAGTTGGGTGTGGTGGCTCAGACCTGTAATTCCAGCACTTTGGGAAGCCGAGATGAAAGGGTTGCTTGGGCCCAGGAGTTCAATACCAGCCTGGGCAACATAGCAAGAGTCTTTGTTTAAATAATAATAATAATAATAGAAATAAAAATAATAGTGTATAATCTTTTTTAACATGTTGCTGGATTCAGTTTGATAGTATTTTGTTGACAATTTTTGTGTCTATATTCATAAGAGATATTGGTCTGTAGTTTAATTTTGATATCTCTGGGTTGAGTATTAGAGTAACACTGACCTCACAGAATGAGTTGGGTAGTGTTCTCCTTTATTTTTCATAAGAGTTTTACAAAGTATTGGTGTTCTCTAAATGTTTCACAGAATTGACCAACGAAACTATCTGATGCTGGGATTTTCTATGTGGGCAGTTTTTTTAATTACTAATTCTCTCTACTTATTATAGATATATTCAGATTTTCTATTTCTTCTTGAGATAGTTTCAGTAGATTGTGTCTTTCTTGAAATTGGTCCATTTTATCTGTCATCTAATTAGTTAGCATATAATTCTTCATAGCATTCCATCATTACGCTTTTAATTTCTTTGTTTTTTTTGTGAGATGGAGTCTCACTCTGTCACCAGGCTAGAGTGCAGTGGTGCAATCTCAGCTCATTGCAACCTCCGCCTCCTGGGTTCAAGAGATTCTCCTGTTCTCCTGGCTCAGCCACCCAAGTACCTGGGATTACAGGCACCCACCATTATGCCTGGCTAATTTTTATATTTTTAGTAGAGATGCAGTTTTGCCATGTTTGCCAAGCTGGTCTTGAACTCCTGACCTCAGGTGATCCACCCACCTCAGTCTCCCAAAGTGCTGGGATTACAGACAGGAGCCACTGCACCCAGCCAACCCTTTTTATTTCTGTATGGTTGGTAGTAATGTTCTCTCTTTTCTGATTTTAGAACTTGAGTCTTCTTTTTTTTCTTGATCAGTCTAGCTAGTCAATTTTTTAAAATCTTTTCAAAGAACTGCTTTTGGTTTCATTGATTTCCTCCATTGTTTTTCTGTTCTCTCTTTCATATATTTCTGCTTTAACCTCTATTAGCTTCTGTGTTAAGCATGTCTTTTTACTTATAGTTTTGATGTTTTGACATCAGGGTCCTTGCTGACACTGGAAGGACTGCCCCCACCAGGATTAGCTTTTTCCTTAGAGATAGTAAACTCACCTATGAGTACTCCTTTCATAGGCAAACCAACAAGTCCAAAGTCAATAACCCAGCACCTCCTCTATAACACTGAGAGCCAATACTACACTGCCCTAATCACCTGGGCCAGGTACTAGACAACTAAGAACAGCCCCTCAACCCCAGAACCCCTGAAATTATTCGAACTAGCTACTCCTAAACTTGCTTACCCTGTCTTGTGTGCCTCTTCCCTTGAAATCCACAATCAACACTTTTGTCCACATTTCCCCAGTCACCTGCCTTTTAACTGACCCAGTGCTTCCTCACGTGCCCCCTCTGGCATGGCATGCCCTCTCCTCAGGATCTGTGAGTACAACACATGGCCCCCTCTGGCATGGCATGCCCTATCCTTGGGATCTGTGAGTGTAACAAACTATCTTTTCAATGGCAATCATCTCCTGATCTATTGGCCTCACCATACAGGAATAATGATAAAACCTAAATTTTGGCCGGGCGCCGTGGCTCACACCTGTAATCCCAGCACTTTGGGAGGCCGAGGCGGGTGGATAACAAGGGCAGGAGATCGAGACCATCCTGGCTAACACGGTGAAGCCTCGTCTCTACTAAATATACAAAAAAAAAAAAAAAAAATTAGCTTGGCGAGGTGGCGGGCGCCTGTAGTCCCAGCTACTTGGGAGGCTGAGGCAGGAAAATGGCATGAACCTGGGAGGCGGAGCTTGCAGTGAGCTGAGATTGTGCCACTGCACTCCAGCCTGGGCAACAGAGCAAGACTCCATCTCAAAAAAAAGAAAGAAAGAAAAAAAGAAAGAAAAAACCCTCAATTTTAAAATAGCCACTTCCTTCTGTTTGCTTTGGGTTTAGTATTCTTCAAGTTTCTTAAAGGATAATGTTAGGCTATTTATTTAATATCTCTTTTCTTTTCTGTATAGTACTGCTTTAGTTTTATACCATCAGTTTTGGTATGCTGTGTTTTCTTTATTTATCTCAAAGCATTTTCTAATTTCTCTTGTGATTTCATCTTTGACGTTAATTATTTAGGAGTTAATTGTTTAATTTCCACAAATCTGTGAATTTCCCAAATTTCCTTCTGTTAATGATTTCTAATTTCATTATTTATTTATTCTTAATTTCAAGTGTAGATAAAAATGTCACAGAATCTTAGGCTTGGACAAAGTCTATAGAGAATATCCACCATTACTTCTAATGCCATCCTAGATGATATTAGAGATCTATTTCAACACTTTGGAAGAGACGAAATCAAACGATAAAGTATGATTTATCCTAGGACTGGACAAAATCATTTATACATGTATTTATACAGCATTTTACAGATTACAAAAAGTACTTTTACATCCATAACAGCATGTAAATAAATAATTTTTAAAAAATATCTTGAATATTACTTGTAACACAAAATAGACAACAAATAAATAGGCAAAAACAAAATACCTGATAGGTGTTGTCAAAACTGTCATACATGAATCTGGTGATCAAAGATGTCTTTCCAACTGAAATGAAATGAAAAGATTTGCTCAGTGAACACATTACATTGGGTTCTCAGCAAATTTTTCTACAGAGAACTGCAATTAAAGTCAATGAGAAATATCTGCAATGGTTCTACTAAGAATAATTAAAACCCATATAGCCCCAAGATTGCCAAAATGACTTTCTCCAAACACAGACAACCAATTCCCAATTTAAAAGCACAGGTAAACAGTATATAGTTAAAAGCTGAAAACACTGTTATTATATACTGACATTCTTAATTCACAAAAGGCCAAGTAAGTGTTTACTTGGCCCTAACAAAAAGAATGGAGGCTTAGGTCCACTTCATCTAGCAAATCAAAGTATAATCCCTGGGAGTAGAAAGGCAAAAGATAGAGAGTCTTAGAAAGGGTATGACGGCTACAAGAACTACACTGCTTAAGAGTGAGAAAAAGTGGCCAGGTGCGCTCACTGACGCCTGTAATCCCAGCACCTTGGGAGACCGAGGTGGGTGGATCATGCGGTCAAGAGATCAAGACGATCCTGGCCAACATGGTGAAACCCCGTCTCTACTAAAAATACAAAACTTAGCTGGGCAAGGTGGTGCACGCCTATAGTCCCAGCTACTCAGGAGCCTGAGGCAGGAGAATAACTTGAACCTGGGAGATGGAGGTTGCAGTGAGCTGAGATTATGCCACTGTACTCCAGCCTGGCAAGAAAGAGACTCCATCTCAAAAAAAAAAAAAGAGTGAGAAAAACTGACAAGAGAAGCTGCTTTAAAATTCATTTCAGGCCGGGCGCGGTGGCTCAAGCCTGTAATCCCAGCACTTTGGGAGGCCGAGACGGGCGGATCACGAGGTCAGGAGATCGAGACCATCCTGGCTAACACGGTGAAACCCCGTCTCTACTAAAAAATACAAAAAACTAGCCGGGCGAGGTGGTGGGCGCCTGTAGTCCCAGCTACTCGGGAGGCTGAGGCAGGAGAATGGCGTAAACCCGGGAGGCGGAGCTTGCAGTGAGCTGAGATCCGGCCACTGCACTCCAGCCTGGGCGACAGAGCGAGACTCTGTCTCAAAAAAAAAATAAAATAAAATAAAATAAAATAAAATTCATTTCAAACCAGATAGATCTCTCTACTTCTCTGGCAGAGAATTCCCAAAGACCCATAACTTTACTTTGTATTGTGAGATATATATATATTTATTTATTTTATTTATTTTTTTTTTTCAGACAGAGTCTCGCTCTGTTGCCAGGCTGGAGTACAGTGGCATGATCTCGGCTCAATGCAACCTCTGCCTCCCGGGTTCACTGATTCTCCTGCCTCAGCCTCCCAAGTAGCTGGGACTACAGGTACATGCCACTACATCCAGCTAATTTTTTTTATTTTTAGTAGAGACGGGGTTTCACCATGGCCAGGATGGTCTTGATCTCTTGACCTTGTGATTCGCCCACCTTGGCCTCCCACAGTGCTGGGATTATAGGCGTGCACCACTGTGCCTGTCCTGTATTGATATTTTTAGGTTAATCCACATGAAAGTGTCACAAGGTCAAAAGTAGTGGAATGCTGGCAATTTCTTCACCAATAAGCATATTCTCCAAGGGCAAAAACCACATCTGATTGTTTTTCTATTTTGCCAGTGGCTTGGCACAGACTCAAAATACAAAATGAATGCAAAAAAATTGATTGATTAGAAAGGAACTGGGTAAATCAACATCTCTAATACTTTCCAAAATGTACTTTTTGGGAGGATGAGAACCATACCTAGTCATTCATATTTTATTGTGAATTAAGCAACTTTTGATTTCAAACCAATTTTTAGAGACCAGATCTGGCCTCTATCTCTCCCTCTTATATGCCATATAAAAACCTGAGGAAAAAATTAGGCCAAACAACAAAGAGGCCCACAAAATCACCTACACCAAAATATCTTATTTAGAAGAGCCTAAAATAGCAGGTTGAAGAGAAGAGCTATAACTAGCTTCCCCAGATGCTAGGCAAAAGCAAACTCATATTTGGGAAGAAATCACTTTATTTTTTTTTTTTTTCCTTTGAGACAGAGTCTCACTCTGTTGTTACCCAGGCTGAAGTGCAGTAGTGCAATCATGGCCCACTGCAGCCTCTGTCTCCCAGGCTCAAACATTCCTGCCACCTCAGCCTTGTAAGCAGCTGGGACCACAGACATGCGCCACCATGCCCAGCTAATTTTTTATATTTTGGTGGAGACGGGGTTTCACCATGCTGCCCAGGTTGATCTCCAACTGCTGAGCTCCAGCGATCCACCTGCCTTGACCTTCCAAAGTGCGGGGATTATGAGCATGAGCTAACATGCCCGGCCTGGAATATTCTTTACCCTAGGTTCCTGGGGTTCTAGGTGGCCAAGGGCATTGTCCAATATCAAAAGAACTTTAAAATGAATTCAAAAACAAAGCACCAATGGAACCACTCCAGAAAAAGAGTTCTTGTCCAGACCTTCTTGTTGTACAACAAAAGACTGGCAACTGGTGTTTTATCTTTTCCCTTCAAGGCTTGGGGGGGTTAACAGCTTTATAGATAAGGGCAGTCGAGATCATAAACTCAACCGCATTTGCACAAAAAGAGTAAAATAGCCTATCCCTTCTTGCCTTAAATGCTGGTGCTTGTTTCTCTTCCTTACCAATAAATGTCTTTTGTGGTTATTTTCCCCCCAGAACAGGGTATACTTGTCTGTACTGAAGACCTGTTCAGGCCAGGCGTGGTGGCTCACGCCTGTAATCTCAGCACTTAGGAAGGCCGAGACAGGTGGATCACTTGAGGTCAGGAGTTCGAGACCAGCCTGACCAACATGGTGAAACCCCATTTCCATTAAAAATACAAAAATCAGGCCAGGTGCAGTGGCTCACGCCTGTAATTCCAGCACTTTGGGAGGCCGAGGCAGGAGGATCACGAGGTCAGGAGAGGAGATTGACACCATCCTGGCTAACACGGTGAAACCCCGTCTCTACTAAAAATACAGAAAATTAGCAAGGTGTGGTGGCGGGCGCCTGTAGTCCCAGCTACTTGGGAGGCTGAGGCCGAAGAATGGCATGAACCCAGGAGGCGGAGGTTGCAGTGAGCCGAGATCGTGCCACTGCACTACAGCCTGGGCAACAGAGCAAGACTCTGTCTCAAAATCAATCAATCAATAAGTCGGGTGTGGGGGCAGGCACCTTGTAATCCCAGCTACTCAGGAGGCTGAGGCACCAGAATCGCTTGAATCTGGGAGGCAGAGATTGCAGTGAGCCAAGAGTGCACCACTGCACTCCAGTCCAGGCAACACAGTGAGACTCTGTCTCAAAGCAAACAAACCAACCAACCTGTTCAGGCAGCTATCCTTTCTTCTCAATGATTTTCTTTTTCTTTCCCTGAGACAATGTCTTGCTCTATCACCCAGGCTGGAGTGCAGTGGCACCATCTCAGCTCACTGCAACCTCCACCTTGTGGGTTCAAGCAATTCTCCTGTCTCAGCTTCCAGAGTATCTGGGATTACAGGTGTGCACCACCACGCCCGGCTAATTTTTGTATTTTTAGTAGAGACAGGATTTCATCATGTTGGTCAGGCTGGTCTCAAACTCCTGACCTCGTGATCCGCCTGCCTCGGCCTCCCAAAGTGCTGGGAGGCAGCACTTGAACCCAGGAGGCAGACGCTGCAGTGAGCTGAGATCACACCACTGCACTCCAGCCTGGACGACAGAGTGAGACTCCCTCTCAAAAAAAAAAAAGTAAAATAAAATAAGGGCCAGGCGCAGTGGCTCACGTCTGCAATCCCAACACTTTGGGAGGCCCAGGTAGGCAGATCATGAGGTCAAGCGATCAAGACCATTCTGGCCAACATGGTGATACCCCGTCTCTACTAAAAATACAGAAACATTAACTGGGCGTGGTGGTGCGTGCCTGTAGTCCCAGCTACTTGGGAGGCTGAGGCAGGAGAATCACTTGAACCCAGGAGGCGGAGGCTGCAGTGAGCCGAGATCGTGCCACTGCACTCCAGTCGGGCGACACAGCAAGACTCTGTCTCAAAAAAATTTTTTTAAATTAAAAAAATAATAAAATAAAAGCTGTATTTTTTAATGCAAGACATTTTGTATTTTTAAAAGAGTACAAGATTTTTGCCTGCCGGCATAGCTATACGGATGGCTACACAAATTTCCCCTTTTTTAAAAAAATTGTCCTTATGCTAGATTCATTCACTTTGTCATGGCAGGTAACTGTAGATGCAGACCTTGAGCAATGGTATATATAAAGCAATTCAACAAGTTTTTCTTGTGATGTCATGACTTTTCTCTGCCTTGTGGGAGCACTTCCAGCATCACTAGCGGCACTTCATACGGGTCCCACTGTGTTATTCAAGGTTTGTAGTACACTGCACTAAACATGATGAGAAAAATAAAAGAACTAGGAGAGATCAATCATTCTGATCACTCTTTACTGCAATATGATGTTTACTGGAGAGACAACTGCTCACTTGGAGATGATTAGAGTTATAGGCATTTTAAACTAATACACACAACACTTAAGCTCACCACAACATCAACAGGAGGTAGCCACAAAATAATTACGGTAGGTACTACAGTTAGTTTTATGCAATTATAATTTTTTTTTTTTTTTTTTTTTTGAGACGGAGTCTCGCTCTGCTGCCCAGGCTGGAGTGCAGTGGCCAGATCTCAGCTCACTGCAAGCTCCGCCTCCCAGGTTCACGCCATTCTCCTGCCTCAGCCTCCGGAGTAGCTGGGACTACAGGCGCCCGCCACCTCGCCCGGCTAGTTTTTTTTTTTTTTTTGTATTTTTTTAGTAGAGACGGGGTTTCACCGTATTAGCCAGGATGGTCTCGATCTCCTGACCTCGTGATCCGCCCACCTCGGCCTCCCAAAGTGCTGGGATTACAGGCTTGAGCCACCACGCCCGGCCAGTTTTATGCAATTATAATTTAATACTGAATCTTTATGTTTATTTATATTTCACTCCACTGCAAATGGTACCATGTATGGTCTGTAAGCATAGTGTATACATAAGTTTTAATAAATTTAATTTTTGCTGGGTGCTGTAGCTCATGCTTATAATCCCAACACTTTGGGAGGCTGAGGCAGGAGGATCACATAAGGTCAGGAGTTCAAAACCAGCCTGGCCAACATGTTGAAACCCCATCTCTACCAAAAATACAAAAATTAGCCAGGCATGGTGGCAGGCGCCTGTAATCCCAGCTACTAGGGAGGCTGAGGCAGGAGAATTGCTTGAACCCAGGTTGTGGTAAGCCAAGATCGTGCCATTTGACTCCAGCCTGGGTGATAAGGGCAAAACTCCGTCTCAAAAAATAATAGTAAATTTTATTTATTTATTTATTTATTTTTGAGATGGAGTCTTGCTCTGTTGCCCAGGTTGAAATGCAGTGGTACACTCTCAGCTCAACGCAGTCTTCACCTCCTGAGTTTAAGCAATTCTCTTGCCTCAGCCTCCTGAGTAGCTGGGATCAGAGGCCTATGCCACCACACCCGGCTAATTTTTGTATTTTTAGTAGAGATGGGATTTCACCATGCTGGCCAGGCAGGTCTCAAACTCCTGACCACAAGTGATCTACCTGCCTCGGCTTCCCAAAGTGCTGGAATTACAGGTTTGAGCCGCTGAGCTCCGCCAAATTTTAATTTTTTATAATAGATTTGTCTATATATTTTATAGTAGTAAATGATAAAATCGACCAGTATTTAAATATATTTTATGCATTTACAAAATACCTTTTTCTTAATCTTTTTCAATATTTTTAGGCTACAGAGTTCACAAATTTTTCGAAATGTCACAAATCTCCAAAAAAAACTCCAATGTATTTATTGAACAAAATCCATATAAGTGGACTCTTGCAGTTCAAACCAGTGCTATAAACAAGGAGCAGTGGTTCATGCTTGTAATCCCAGCACTTTAGGCATTTGAGGCAAGAGGATCCCTTGAGCTCAGGACTTTGAGGATGCAGTGAGCCAGGATCATGCCACTGCACTCCAGCCTGGGCAAAAGAATGAGACCCTATCTCCAAAAAAAAAAAAAAAAGGGCGGGGGTTGACTCCTATTGTTCAAGGGTCAAGTGTATATACTTGAATCCTAATCCTTAAGCTTTCCAAAATAAGTAAGGTAGAGACCTTTTTGTGTGTGTTTTTTGTTTTTGTTTTTGAGACAAGTCTTGCTATCACCCAGGGTGGAGAGCAGTGGTGGCACAAATCTCAGCTCACTGCAAGCTTCACCTCCCAGGTTCACTCCATTCTCCTACCTCAGCCTCCCAAGTAGCTGGGACTATAGGTGCCCACCACCACGCCTAGCTAATTTTTTTGTATTTTTAGTGGAGATGGGGTTTCACTGTGTTAGCCAGGATGGTCTCGATCTTCTGACCTCGTGATCGGCCTGCCTCGGCCTCCCAAAGTGCTGGAATTACAGGCGTGAGCCACTGTGCTCGGCCTAAAGATCTAATTCTTTTCTGACAACTTCTGCTTAAGAAAAAGCTTTGATTTTGCTAGCAAGAAAAAGGTACCACTGAAATGGGATTATGCTATACAGTTAATCTGATCAAATGAATTTTTTTAACTGATAGGTAGAAAAGAAGATGATTTCAGAGAAATCTTAAGTTGACCCTACTTCCTTATTGCCCCAATCCTTTTCAAAATACTCTTCACTGATGAAAGCCACACCTAGAATTAAAGATCACATCCTTGTTCTGGGAGTTTGCCTCTAAAACTGTAGTAAGATCTAAGTTTATTTTATGAGCCTAAGTAAGTTTATTTTATGAGCCGGGCATGGTGGCTCATGCCTGTAATCCCAGCACTTTGAGAGGCCGAGGTGGGCAGATCACGTGAGCTCATAAGAACAAGACCAGCCTGGGCAGCATGGTGAAACTGCCTCAACAAAATATACAGAAATTAGCCAGGCATGGTGGTGTGCACCCTGTAGTCCCTGCTACCTGGGAGGCTGAGGTAGGAGGATGGCTTGAGCCCAAGACGTAAAGGTTGTAGTGAGCCTAAATCATGCCATTGTACTCCAGCCTGGGTGATAGAGCCAGGCCTTGTCTCAAAAAAAATAATAAAAAGAAAAAAAGCTTATTTTATGGAAATACTTAAGATGAACTTAGGAAGGTGCAGGTAAAATGTTCTTATAAAAATAAAAATCTTTTAGGCCTTGAGCAGTGGCTCATACTTGTAAGCCAAGCACTCTGGGAGGCTAAGTAGGAGAGCTGCTTAAGCACAGGAGTTAAAGACCAGCTGGAGCAACATAGTAAGACTCCGTCTCTATAAAAAATTGTAAAAGTTATCTGGGCATGCTGGTGTGCACCTGTAGTCCCAGCTACTCAGGAGGTTGAAGTGAGAGGACTGCATAAGCCCCTAAGGTCCAGCCTGCAGTGAGCTGAGATCACAAAATTGCACTCCAGTCTAAGTAACACAGAGAGACCAAGTCTCTAAAAATAAATAGGCCAGGCCGGGCGCAGCGGCTCACGCCTGTAATCACAGCACTTTGGGAGGTCGAGGCAGGTGGATCACGAGGTCAGGAGATCGAGACCATTCTGGCTGACATGGTGAAACCCTCTCTCTACTAAAAATACAAAAAAATTAGTTGGCTGTGGTGGCGGGTGCCCGTAATCCCAGCTACTAGGGAGGCTGAGGCAGAAGAATGGCGTGAACCCGGGAGGTGGAGCTTGCAGTGAGCCGAGATCGTGCCACTGCAGCTCCAGCCTGGGTGACAGAATGAGACTGTCTCAAAAAAAATAATAATAATAATTTTAAAAATAAATAAATAAATAGGCCAGGTGCGGTGGCTCATGCCTGTAATCCCAGCACTTTGGGAGGCCGAGGTGGGTGGATCACCTGATGTCAGGAGTTCGAGACCAGCCTGGCCAACATAGTGAAAACCTGTCTCTACCAGAATTACAAAAATTAACCAGGCACAGTGGCAAGTGCCTGTAATCCAGCTACTCAGGAGGCTGAGGCAGGAGAACTGCTTGAACTCAGGGGCCAGAGCTTACAGTGAGCCGAGATCACACCACTGCACTCCAGCCTGGGCTACAGAACGAGACTCCATCTCAAAAAACAAGTAAATAAATAAAATAAATAAGGCCGAGGATAGTGGCTCACACCTGCAATCCCAACACTTTAGAAGGCTGAGACGGGAAGATCACCTAAGGTCAGGAGTTCGAGACCAGCCTGGCCAACATGACAAAACCCCATCTCTACTAAAAATACAAAAATTAGCCGGGCGTGGTGATGCGCGCCTATAATCCCAGCTACTCAGGAGGCTGAGGCAGGAGAATCCCTTGAACCCGGAAGGTGGAGGTTACAGTGAGCTGAGATCGCGCCACTGCACTACAGCCTGGGCGACAGGGTAAGACACCATCTCAAAAAAAAAAAATAAAATAATAAATAAATAAATAAAGATAATGGACAAATTGTGGCATAGTCATAAAATGAAATATTACAATGGCAAAATATCCTAATATGTAAAACCACATGAACAAATTTCAGACACTACATGAGTGAAAGAGGCCAGATACAAAAGAATACATACTCTATAATTCTATGTATATGAAGTTCAAAACTGGCAGAATTAATGCTGATAGAAGTCAGAAAAGTTGTAAAGCGTTTCTATCTGAGAAAGGGAGCCAAGGAATCTCCTAAGTGCTGGTATTAATAGTTACAAGGGTGAATAAAAAGGTAAAATTTCCAACAAGCCATATACATAAGATTTGCCTACTTTATGCCCTTTACTGGATGTTATACATATTAAAATAAAATCTTTTTCTCAAAGAGTAAAACACTTTACTACATATGTATCATTCCCAATAAAAAGTGTATATATGTATGTGGCTATCAAGTACCCTGATATACTGTGACAAGAAGGGCATTTCACCTTGTGAAGTGAGAAAAACTCCAGTTTAATGGCGGAGAAAAATTTACCCATTTTATCAAGTTCCTTTTGTTGTTTGTTTTTGAGACAGTCTCACTCTGTCACCCAGGCTGGAGTGCAGTGACACGATCTCGGCTCACTGCAACCTCTGCCTCCCAGGTTCAAGCGAATGTCCTGCCTCAGCCTCCTGAGTAGCTGAGATTACAGGCACCTGCCACCACACCCAGCTAGTTTTTATATTTTCAGTAGAGACGGAGTTTCACCATGTTGGCCAGGCTGGTCTTGAACTCCTGAACGCAGGTGATACACCTGCCTCAGCCCCCCAAAGAGCTGGGATTACAGGCTTGAGCCACTGCACCTGGTCAGTTTATCCAGTTTCATAGTGAGAAAAAAAACTGACAAACCCAAATTGGAGATAAATCTACAGCAGTAGTCACCAACCTTTTTGGCACCAGGGACCAGTTTCGTGGAAGACAAATTTTCTATGGGTGTGGGGAAGGAGGAACGGTGGATGGTTTCAGGATGAAACTGTTCTACCTCAGATCATCAGGCATTAGATTCTCATAAGGAGCATGCAACCTATATCCCTCACATGCACAGTTTAAGATAGGGTTCTCGCTCCTATGAGAATACCACGCCAGCACTGATCTGACAGGAAGTGGAGCTCAGGCCCACTGCTCACCTTCTGCAGTGAGGCCTGGTTCCTAATAGGAGAAATTCAGAATCTAGGAGAAAAAAAACTAAAGGAGAATGTCTCTCAGTAAAAGTAGGTAGGAACAAGACAACTACAAGTTTAGTATCTCTTATCCAAAATGCTCAGAACCACAAATATTTCAGATTTTGGAAAATGTGCATTATACTTGGGCATCCTTAATCCAAAATCCTGAAATGAGAAATGCTCCAAAGAGCATTTCCTTTGAAAGTCATGTCTAAATATAAAATTTTGATGCATGTATTTGTAAATCATCTCTTAAAAACTACATTTGCATTCACTATGCTGCCTCAATGCAATCTTCAGAAACAAAATAGAAATTCTAGCACAACTTCAACATTTATAATAACATTCCTGAAATCACACCATCTGCACCATGCTAATTACACACTCTTGCAATTCTGTGAAGGCCAGACATGACAATGATCTCAGTGGGATTCACATTCCATTTGACTGTATTAACAACCACCGGCAAACAACTTGGGTATAAATCCTGAATCAAATGATAGGGCTAAATCTTCGAAATATTTGTAGCCCAGGGCAAATATAATAGAAAAATAATCCTACTCACTTATCTTTCTTCATTTTAATGAGAACATATTAAATGCCAGGGACTGAAAAATGGCTGGGGATATAAAAACAATCAGAACACAGTACTTGCTAAGGTTAAAAGAGACAAAAAATTACTGCAGTGTGATAAAAAGTACAAGAGTATGTTGTGAACAGGGCAGTCTTCTGTTATGAGGCGAGAAGGTAAAGAAAAACTTTCCAGAGAAAAGTGACTTTAAACCTGAGGTCTGAAGGAGAGACTTTAGCTAGAAGAAAAAGAATGTATCTCAGGCCTTTAACAAGTACTGTGAGTATTAGACAGCTAACTTAGGAAGCTTTATTTATTTTTCCAATCTTATTTGGAAAGAAATAAATTTAAATATGTAACTCTACTTATATGAGATTACCTAAATTCTTCAAGAATAAATCAGACAAGTAAATCTGTAATGAGTCATATGCAGGACATAACCTTGAAGTTACAGGTCCTCTAACAGGATTTTGCTGCTAATATCAAACCTATCCCAACCTCAAACGTCTACTTGAGAGAATAAGCAATATTTGAGGTGGCAGTTTCTGGAATCCCAACAATGCCTTAAAAAAAAAAAAAAAAAAAAGAGAGAGAGAGATAAATCACATACCATACAATTCACCTATTTTTTTTGAAACAGAGTGCAGTGGCATAATCATGGCTCACTATGGCCTCAACCACCTGGGTTGAAATAATCCTCTGACCTCAGCCTCCAGAGTAGCAGATGCTACAGGTAGAAAGTGCTGGGATTACAGATAAGAGAAATTCACCCTTTTAAGACCAGGTGCGGTGGTTCACAGCTGTAATCTCAGCACTTTGGGAGGCCAAGGCGGGCAGATGACT
The DNA here is from genome assembly GCF_009764315.1 of Trachypithecus francoisi. NCBI lineage: Eukaryota > Metazoa > Chordata > Mammalia > Primates > Cercopithecidae > Trachypithecus > Trachypithecus francoisi. Next base: position 64,569,828 of record NW_022681473.1, read on the forward strand.
TGCGGTCAGGAGTTTGAGATCAGCCTGGCCAACATAGTGAAACCCCATCTCTACTAAAAATACAAAACTTAGGCCGGGCACGGTGGCTCAAGCCTGTAATCCCAGCACTTTGGGAGGCCAAGACGGGCGGATCACTAGGTCAGGAGATCGAGACCATCCTGGCTAACCCGGTGAAACCCCGTCTCTACTAAAAAATACAAAAAACTAGCTGGGCGAGGTGGCGGGCGCCTGTAGTCCCAGCTACTCGGGAGGCTGAGGCAGGAGAATGGCGTAAAACCCGGGAGGCAGAGCCTGCAGTGAGCTGAGATCCAGCCACTGCACTCCAGCCTGGGCGACAGAGACTCCGTCTCAAAAAAAACAAAACAAAACAAAAAAACTTAGCCGGGCGTGGTGGCAGAGACCTGTAATCTCAGCTACTTGGGAAGCTGAGTCAGGTGAACTGCTTGAACCTGGGAGGCGGAGGTTGTAGTGAGCTGAGATTGAGCCACTGCACTCCAGCCTGGGCAACAGAGCAACAGAGCAACAGAGCAAGACTCCGTCTCCAAAAAAAAAAAAAAAAAAAAAAAAAAAAAAAGAAATTCACGAGTGAAAGTAATTTTAGATTACAGTATTTCCTAATTGAAAACAAGGCATTTGACCAGGTGCAGAGACTCATGCCTGTAATCCCAGCACTTTGGGAGGCCAAGGTAGGTGGATCACCTGAGGTCAGGAGTTTGAGACCAGCCTGGCCAGCATGGTGAAATTCTGTCTGTACTAAAAATGCAAAAATTAGCCAGGCATTGTGGCTCATGCCTGTAATGCTACTCGGGAGGCTGAGGCAGGAGAATCACTTGAACCTGGAAAGCAAAGATTGCAGTGAGCCAAGATTACGCCATTGCATTCCAGCCTGGCAACACAGTGAGACTTCGTCTCGAGAAAGAAAAAAAAAAAAAAAAAAACTAGCTGGGTGTGGTGGTACATGCTGTTGTCCCAGACACTTGAGAGGTTAAGGTGGGAGGATTGCTTGAGTTCAGGATGTCAAAGCTACAATGAACCGTGATCATGCCACTGCAGTCCAGCCTGGGTCACACAGCGAGACACTATCTCAAAAAAAAAAAAAAGAAAGAAAGAAAACAAGTGCCGGGACACAAAGCAAGTCTCAACAAATTTCAAATGTTTGAAATATACAGAACGTGTTTTCTGCCCTCAGCGAAACTGAACAAGAAATTTATAACTAAAAGATATCCAGAAAATGTTGAAATGTTTGAAAATAACGTAATGTATTTCTAACCCAGAGGTTCAAGAAGAACTCACAATGGAAATTTAGGCTTGGTGTGTTGGCTCATGTATGTAATCCCACCACTTTGGGAGGCTGAGAAGGATCGAGCGAATACAGGAGTTCAAGATCAGCCTGGGCAAATAAGCAAGACCCTATCTCTACAAAAAAATTTAAAAATTACTAGAGTGTGGTGGCATGCAGGTATGCACCTGCAGTCCCCTACCTGGCAGGCCGAAGCAGAAGGACTGCTTGAACCTAGGAGTTTGAGGCTGCAGTGAGCTATGATCATGCCACCACACTCTAGCCTGGGTGACAGAGCAAGACCCTGTTTCTAAAAATCATCATCATCTGAGCTAAATGATAATGAAATCATTATAACATATGGCATGCACTACCCATAAGAACCAAAGTGCAGAAACAAGCCAAATGACCATCAACTAATAAACAAAATGTGGTATATAGATACAATGGGATGAAGTATTGATAATATGCTTCAAAATGAATGAACCTTGAAAACACTACACTAACTGAAAGAGGCCAGTCACTAAAAACCACATATTATTACCAGGTGCAGTTGCTCACGCCTGTAATCCCAGTACTTTGGGAGGCCAAGGCAGGCGGATCATGAGGTCAGGAGTTCAAGACCAGCCTGGCCAACATGGTGAAACCCCGTCTCTACTAATAAAAAAATAGAAAAATTAGCTGGGCGTGGTGGCAGGCACCTGTAATCCCAGCTACTCTCTACCAACAAAAAATACAAAAATTAGCTGGGCGTGGTGGCGGGCACCTGTAATCCCAGCTACTCAGGAGGCTGAGGCAGAGAACGGCATGAACCCGGGAGATGGAGGTTGCAGTGAGCTGAGATCACACCATGCACTCCAGCCTGGGCAGCAGAGGGAGACTCCATCTCAAAAAAAAGACCACATATTATTAATATATACTAAAAGCCACTAAACTGTACACTTGTAAATTGTATGATATGTAAACTTTAGCTCAATAAAGTTGCTATAAAAATTTATATGGGTGATGGTTGTACTAAATGTGAATGTTATTTTTTATTTATGTTTTACTTATTTATTTACTTTTAATAGAAACAAGGTCTCACTATGTTGCCCAGGCTGGTTTTGAACTCCTGAGCTCAAGCAATCCTCCCACCACGGCCTCCCAAAGTACTAAAATTACAGTCGTGGACCACCATGCCTAGCCAGTACTACAATGTGAATGTTCTCAATGCCACTGAACTACACACTTAAAAATGGCTAAAATGGCCAGAGACAGTGGCTCCTGCCTGCAAACCCAGATACTTGGAAAGCTGAAACTGTAGGACACTTGAGGCAAGGAGTCCAAGGCTAGCCGGGCAACACAGCAAAACTCTATCTCCAAAAACATTTAAAAAGAAATTTAGCCAAGCATGGTGGAGTAGACCTGTAGCCCCTGCTACTTGGGAGGCTGAGGCAGGAAGAGTCATGCCCAAGAATTTGTAGCTACTGTAAACTACGATAGTGCCACTGCACTCCAGCCTAGGCAACAGGGTAAGATCCTATCTCAAAGTGAAAAATAAAATAAATATCCAATATTGAGGCCAGGTGCGGTGGCACTTCGGTAAGACGAGGCAGACAGATCACTTGAGCTCAGGAGTTTGAGGCCAGCCTGGGCAACATGGCAAAACCCCGTCTCTATTAAAAATACAAAAATTAGTTGGCGTGGTGGCACACACCTGTAGTCCCAGTTACTTGAGAGGCTAAGCCGGAGGATTGCTTGAGCCTGGGAGTCAGAGGCTGCAGTGAGCCAAGACTGAGCCACTGCACTCCAGCTTGGGCAATAGAGTGAGACTCTTGTCTCAAAAAATATATATACACACACACACACGTGTGTGTGTATATATATGTGTATATGTGTATATATATCTATATATGTGTATATACACGTATACATATAATATTGGGGCTAGGTACAGTGGCTTATGTCTGTAATCCCAGCACTTTGGGAGGCCAAGGTGGGCAGATCACTTGAGGTCAGGAGTTCAAGATCAGCCTGGCCATCATGGTGAAATCCTGTCTCTACTAAAAATACAAAAATTAGCCAGGTGTGGTGGTGCATGCCTGTAATTCTAGTACTCAGGAGGCTTAGGCATGAGAATCGCTTGAACCTGGGAGGTGGAGACTGCAGGGAGCCAAGATCACAGCACGGCACTCTGGCCTATGAGACAGAGCGAGACTCCGCAAAAAAAAAAAAAAAAAAATATATATATATATATATGTATATAATATTGTAACACCAAAGATAACTAAAAAGTAAACTAAAAAAAGTTGATTAAAAATATTTTTTTAAGAGATGGGGGTCTCACTATATTTCCCAGGTTGGTCTCGAACTCCTAGGCTCAAGTGATCTTCCCACCTCAGCCTCCCAAATGCTGGGATGAGAGTCGTGAGTCACCAATGCACTCAGCCTGATTTTTTATTTTTATTTATTTAATTTTTTTGAATCAGGGTCTTGTTCTGTCTCCAGCTGGAGTGCAGTAACACCAATCATGTCTCACTGCAGCATCAAGTTCCTGGGCTTAAGAAATCCTGCCACCTCGGGCCGGGCGCGGTGGCTCAAGCCTGTAATCCCAGCACTTAGGGAGGCCGAGACGGGCGGATCACGAGGTCAGGAGATCGAGACCATCCTGGCTAACACAGTGAAACCCCGTCTCTACTAAAAAATACAAAAAACTAGCCGGGCGTGGTGGCGGGCGCCTGTAGTCCCAGCTACTCGGGAGGCTGAGGCCGGAGAATGGCGTAAACCCGGGAGGCGGAGCTTGCAGTGAGCTGAGATCTGGCCACTGCACTCCAGCCTGGCGACAGAGCAAGACTCCGTCTCAAAAAAAAAAAAAAAAGAAATCCTGCCACCTCTAAGGTTGATTATTAAAAGTTATCTAATTATTGGGGCCTCAAGAAAATCGAGGTGTATTAATTTAGAAGATAATTTTTATAAGTGGTAAAGTAATTCCTCACATAATATATTCTTTTTTTTGTCTTTTTTTTTTCCTTTTTGTGGAGAACGGGGTCTCGCTGTATTACCCAGGCAGGTCTCGAACTCCTGGGCTCAAGCTATCCTCCCGCCTCTGCCTCCCTGAGAGCTGGGATTACAGGCGTGAGCCACCGCGCCCGGCACATAATATATTCTTGAAGGATACCTAGGATTCACAGAATCTAAGACTGGTATTTGCATAAAAAAGAGAAGTCTCAGGCTGGCGCGGTGGCTCATGCCTGTAATTCCAGCACTTTGGGAGGCCAAGGTGGGCGGATTACGAAGTCAGGAGATGGAGACCACCACCCTGGATAACATGGTGAAACTCTGTCTCTACTAAAAAGACAAAAAATTAGCCAGGCTTAGTGACATGCACCTGTAGTCCCAGCTACTCGGGAGGCTGTGGTAGAAGAATTGCTTGAACCTGGGAGGCAGATTGTTGCAGTGAGCAGAGATCGTGCCACTGCAGACCAGCCTGGACACCAGAGCAAGACTCCGTCTCAAAAAAAAAAAAAAAAAAGAGAAGCCTCAATTAGTCTACAAGCTATAACTATGATCAATTCTGATCTGCTTCATAATTCTTGGTCAATAACATTGGCCAGATAGTATTGAACTAGACCAAGTAGATATTTATATTTTTGAATTTTTCCCACAAAAAAACTATAAAAAATTAATCCGCTATGACAATGGTAGCTTAAATCATATGCTATGATTGTAGCAACAAAAGCCAAGCAAAAAACACTACCTGTAGTCATTGTTCCATCCTGGTAACAAAGACAGTTGAGAAAAGTACCTAGGGATCACAATAGAAAAGCTCAGCGGCAAGCAAAACTCACTGCAATATCATATCCAAGGGCGTCTCACCTAGGTGATGCAATTCTAGAAGAAAACAGAATCAATTAAACCAAACTAATGCTACTTCAATGTAGCTTACCTAGTCAGTAACACTAAAGTTTAAAAATCTAGTAGCTTTTCTCTAAGAGACCTAAACTGAATCAAGATTTTTTGCTTCTCCTGAATTAAAAAAAAAAAAAAACTAGCTGGCCAGGAGTGGCAGCTCACGCCTATAATCCCAGTACTTTGGGAGGCCAAGGCAGGCGGATCCACCAGAGGTCAGGAGTTTGAGACTAACCTCGCCAACATGGTGAAACTCCGTCTCTACTAAAAATACAAAATTGGCCAGGCATGATGGCACGTGCCTGTAATCCAGCTACTCGGGGGACTGAGGCAGGAGAATCGCTTGAACCTGGGAGGCGGAGGTTGCAGTGAGCCAAGATCGCGCCACTGCACTCCAGCCTGGGCGACAGAGTGAGACTGTCTTTAAAAAAACAAACAAACAAAAAAAAAACCCTAGACTACACCTATACAATCATATTTAAAACCTGAGAGAATGAATTTGGTTGTATAGAAAATTTATTAAAACAAGTAATTTCAATTTCACATCTATATATCAAAAGTTGTTTTTAATAAAAGTGATTTCTCCACAATAGTATTTATCAGATCTACAGTATGAGTTTCCAGTATGATGAAATAGAGACATCCAAAGTAAAAACAAAAAATATTTACCTTACAAAACAAAATATACTTTTTTTTTTGAGAGGGAGTCTCGCTCTTGTTGCCCAAGCTGGAGTGCAATGACACGATCTTGGCTCACTGCACCTTCGACACCCGGGTTCACGCGATTCTTCCGCCTCAGCCTCCCAAGTAGCTGGGATTACAGATGCATGCCACCACGCCTGGCTAATTTTTTCTATTTTTAGTAGAGATGGGGGTTTCACCACGTTGGCAAGGCTGGTCTTGAACTCCCGACCTAAGGTGATCCACCCACCTCGGCTTCCCAAAGTGCTGGGATTACAGGCATGAGCCACCGTTCCTGGCCCAAAATATACTATTACTATATGATCCAGTGACCATGCTCCTTGGTATGTAACCAAAAAAGCTGAAAAGTTGTGTCCACACAAAAATCTGCACAAGAAAAGAAAAAAGGATGCACATGGATGTTTACAGCTGCTTTTTACTCGTAACTGGCAAACCCGAAAGCAATCAAAATGTCCTTCAGTAGGCAAATGGATAAACAAACTGTGGTATAGCCACACAATTGAATATTATTCAGCACCAAAAAGAAATACGGTATCAAATCATAAAAAGACATGCCAGAACCTAATGTGAACTATTAAATGAAAATATCCTATCTGAAAAGGAATGCATACATGATCCAGCTACATAATATTCTGTAAAAGACAAAACTGAGGAGACAGTAAAAGTAAAACATCAGTGGTTGCTAGAGGTTGGGAGTGGGGAGAAGTAGGCAGAGAATGGGATGTTTAGAGAAGTGAAAATAGTTCATATAATACTATAATGGTAGATACATGTCATTATTTGCCCAAACCCACAGAATATACACCAAGAATAAATTCTAATGCAAACAATGAATTTTGGGTGATTAACGATGTGTCAGTATCAGTTCATTAACTAATGTATCATTCTAGCAGGGGATGTTGATTACGAGGGAGATTAATGCATGTGTGGAAGCAGGAGATACACAGGAAATATCAGTAAGTTCCTCTCAATTTTGCTGTGAACCTAAAACTGATCTAGAAAATGAAATCTTAAAATTTTTCATTTTGTTTTATTTATTTTACACAAGAAGGGAATATGATTTAAAAAGAAAAACAAAATTAAAGAAGAAAAAAATAAAATAGGCTGGGCATGGTGGCTCATGCCTGTAATTTCAGCACGTTGGGAGGCCGAGGCAGTAGGATTACTTGAGGTCAGAGGTTCGAGACCAGCCTGGTCAATATGGTGAAACCCTGTCTCTACTAAAAATACAAAAATTAGCTGGGCATGGTGGCAGGTGCCTGTAATCCCAGCCACTTGGGAGGCTGAGGCAGGAGAACTGCTTGAACCCAGTAGGCAGAGGTTGCAGTGAGCCGAGATTGTGCCACTGCACTCTAGCCTTGGCAACCGAGCAAGACTCTGTCTCAAAAATAAATAAATAAATAACAAAACAAAATATAAACAGGGTCTGGCTATGGCTGCCCAGCCTTGTCTCAAACTTCTGGATTCAAGTGATCATCTCACCTATGCTTCCCAAAGTGCTGGGATTACAGGCGGGAGCCACCACACCTAGACAAAAAAACCTGTTTACATAAAAGTTGCAGACAAGAAAGATACATAATGGTAAAGACAGACTACTGATTACTCTTATCAAAGAAAAATAGGCCGGGCGTGGTGGCTCATGCCTGTAATCCCAGCACATTTGGAGGCCAAGGCAGGTGGATCACCTGAGGTCAGGAGTTCAAGACCAGCCTGACCAACATGAAGAAACCCCGTGTCTACTAAAAATACAAAATTAGCCGGACGTGGTAGCACATGCCTCTAATACCAGCTACTTGGGAGGCTGATGCAGAAGAATCACTTGAACCCGGGAGGTAGAGGTTGCAGTGAACCGAGATAGCCCCATTGACTCCACCCTGGGCAACAGGAGTGAAAATCCATTTCAAAAAAAAAAGAAAGAAAAGAAAAAAAAGTAAACAAATATATTAATGTTCGAATGGCTATTTATTTCTCACTTCATTCCAAAACTATTAAATGCTAGGAAATAAGGAGGGTGGGGGATAAGAATGCAAAAACAGGCCAGGCGCAGTGGCTCAAGCCTGTAATCCCAGCACTTTGGGAGGCCGAGACGGGCGGATCACGAGGTCAGGAGATCGAGACCATCCTGGCTAACACGGTGAAACCCCGTCTCTACTAAAAATACAAAAACTAGCCGGGCGACGTGGCGGGCGCCTGTAGTCCCAGCTACTCGGGAGGCTGAGGCAGGAGAATGGTGTGAACCCGGGAGGCGGAGCTTGCAGTGAGCTGAGATCCGGCCACTGCACTCCAGTCCGGGCGACAGAGCGAGACTCCGCCTCAAAAAAAAAAAAAAAATGCAAAAACAAATACAAGTAAAGCCCTGACCTGAAAAGAGCTTACAATCCACTGAAGAAAACAAGCATGCACACATACAAGAGAGTGAACAAGATAAGAAAGCACTGTACGGCAGTGACTCACGCCTGTAATCCCTTTGGGAGGCCAAGGCAGGCAGATCACTCAGGAGTTTGAGACCAGCCTGGGCAGCATGGTGAAATCCCATCTCTACTAAAAATCCAAAAAAAAATTTAGTCCGGTGTGGTGGTGGGCACGTGTAATCCCAGCTACTGGAGAGGCTGAGGCAGGAGAACAGCTTGAATGCGGGAGGCAGAAGTTGCAATGAGCTAAGATTGCGCCACTGTACTCCAGACTGAGCGACAGAGTAAGACTCTGTCTTAAAAAAAAAAAAGGCTGGCGCGGTGGCTCACGCCTGTAATCCCAGCACTTTGGGAGGCCGAGGTGGGTGGATCACGAGGTCAGGGGACGATCTGGCTAACATGGTGAAATCCCGTCTCTACTAAAAATACAAAAGAAAAATTAGTCGGGCGTGGTAGCTAGCGGGCGCCTGTAGTCCCAGCTACTTGGGAGGCTGAGGCAGGAGAATGGCGTGAACCAGGGAGGCGAAGCTTGTAGTGAGCCGTTATTACGCCACTGCACTCCAGCCGGAGGACAGAGCGAGACTCCGTTTCAAAAAAAAAAAAAAGAAATTCTTTTTTGTCTTATACAAAAGTTATAAAAATAGTACAGAGAATTTCAGTATACCTTTTACCTGGCTTCCTCTAAGATAAAATCCTTTTTTTTCCCCCCCTGAGATGGAGTCTTGCTCTGTCGCCCAGGCTGGAATGCAGTGGTGTGATTTTGGCTCACTGCAATCTCCACTTCCCAGCTTCAAGCAATTCTCCTGCCTCAGCCTCCCAAGTAGCTGGTATTCCAGGTGCCCAACCATGCTCGGCTAATTTTTGCATTTTTAGTAGAGACTGGGTTTCACCATGTTGGCCAGGCTGGTCTCAAACTCCTGACCTCGTGATTGGCCCACCTTGGCCTCCCAAAGTGCTAGGAATTACAGCTGTGAGACACCACGCCCCGCCAGCCTCTAAGATAAAATCTTACATACCCACAGCACAATTATCAAAACTTAACAGTGATATCATGTTATTAACTAAACTATGTAACTGATTTAGAATTTCACCCATTTTTCTATTAATGCCCTTTTTCTGTTCCAAGATGTCATCCAGGATCCCATATTGCATTTAGTTGTCATGTCTCCTTGGGCTCCTCTGATTTGTGAGATTTTTGCCATTTTCCCTTGTTTTTGTGACACGGACACTTTCGCATAATACTGGTCAGTTGTTTCACGTAATGTTCCTCAATTTGGATTTGTCTGATGTTTTCTCAAGATTAGACAGAGGTCATGCATTCTTGGCAAAACTACCACAGAATTAATGTGCCTTTCTCAGTGCATTATAACAGAGGATACATAATGGCTCATTATCTTATTCCTAAAGATGTCAACCTTAATCATGTGGTTACTGGTGGTGTCTACAGTGTTTCTTCACCCTACAGTTAATGTTTTTCCCTTTGTAAATAACAACTACATTGGGGAAGACACTTTGAGACGATGCATTGTGTTCTCAAACTTTTGCCCACCAATTTTAAAATTAATCAAAGGGATCTTACCTGCAGCAATTACTACTGTGGTATTCTAATGGTGATTTTTAAATTTACCTCATTCGGTCTGTATTTGTTAATTGGAATTCTTAACAATTCCAATTGTTAAGGAAGAGCTGTCACTTCTTTACATTATTATGAACTCATGGATATTTTAATTCTCTAATAGAGAGATCCTGAAATATTAAGCTCAAAAATATGTAAAGGAACGAACAATATCCCAAAAATAAAGGCCTCTATGAGCAATTATATACAAAAATGTCAAGAATATTTCAGTAAGGAGATCCTCCTCTTTGAGCAGCCATAGCAAAATAGTTACAATATGACGTGTGGAGTTTGTTTTAAAATAACCCACTTTTCCCAAGAGTTCAAGGTTACAGTGAGCTATGACTGCACCACTGCAATCCAGCCTAGGTGACAGAGTGAGACCCTGTCTCTAAAAAATTAATAAATATATAAAATAACCCACTTTGGTATAGAGGTTGGGAATGCTATATAGATGAAAAAAAAACTGATATAATAATTATTAAAGCTGTGTAACAGCTAACAGGGGCTCCTGATGCGAGTCTCTGTATTTCTTTATACATTCAAATTTTTCTGTAATGAAGAGTCAAATATTTTAAGGACCCCAAAACATAGTATTTAGTTAAATCACAAGTTCACTCTTCAAATATGCCATTTATACCTGTTGTCTATTTCTGAATCCTCCTTCATCCCCCCAAAATTCTACCGAAACTAACTTTAAAAAATTATGGATTAGGTTGGGCACTGTGGCTCACGCCTGTAATTCCAGCACTTTGGAAGGCCGAGGTGGGCAGATCAGATTGAGGTGAGGAGTTCGAGACCAGCCTCGCCAATATGATGACACCCCATCTCTACTATAAATAAAAAAATTAACCAGGCATGGTGGCACACGCCTGTAATCCCAGCTACTCGGGAGGCTGAGGCACGAGAATCTCTTGAACCCAGGAGGCAGAGCTTGCAGTGAGCCGAAATCACGACACTGCACTCCAGCCTGGACAACAGTACAAGACTCTATCTCAAAAAAAGAAAAAAAGAAATGCGGTATACATCTACCATGGAATACTACTCAGCCATAAAAAGGAACAAAGTAATGGCATTCGCAGCAACCTGGATGGAGTTGGAGACCACTATTCTAAGTGAAGTAACTCAGGAATGGAAAACCAAACATCATATGTTCTCATTTATGTAAGAGGGAGCTAAGCTATGATAACACAAAGGCAAAACAATGACATAATGGACTTTGGGGACTCAGGGGAAAGTGGGGGAGGGATAAAATACTACATACACACTGGCTACAGTGTACACTGCTCGGGTGATAGGTGCACCAAAATCTCATAAGTCACTACTAAAGAACTATTCCATGCAACCAAACACCCACCACCTGTTCCCCCAAAACTACTGAAAAATAAAAGGCAGAGACATGTTCTGTACAGTACACAACTTAATGACAATCTAAGAAACTAAACTAGGCTGGGCTCAGTGGCTCATGACTGTAATCTCAGCCTTTTGGGAGGCTGAGGCCAGAGGATCACGCGAGGGCAGGAGTTTGAGACCATCCTGGTCAACAAAGCAAGATCTGTCTCTATGAAAAAACTTAAAAATTAGCCAGCTGTGGTGGTATGTGCCTATAGTCCTAGCTACTCCGGAGGCTAAGCCAGGAAGACTGCTTAAGCCCAGGAGCTTGTAGATGCAGTGAGCTATGATCACACCACTACACGCCAGCCTGGGCAACAGAGCAAGACCCTGACTGTAAGGAAAAAACAAACTGGCAGGGTGTGGTGGCATATGCCTGTAGTCCCACCTACTCAGGAGGCTGAGGCAGGAGAATCACTTGAGTTCAGGAGTTCAAGGCCAGCCTGGGCAATATAGCGAGATCTTATCTCTAATTACAACATTTTAAAACAAGAATTAAAAAAAAATTTTTTTTTAAAGTCTGCCTTATTGAGGCTGCTGTGAGTCTTGATTGTGTCACCTCACTCTAGCCTGAGAGACAGAGCAAGACCTTGTCTCAAAAAAAACAAAAAGTACATTTTATAAAATTAAAACCAACTTATTTTACCCCCATATTCATAGTAGCATTATTCATAGTAGCCAAAAGGTAGAGGCAAACAAGTATCCATCCACAGATGAATGAATAAACAAAATGTGACACATGCATACAATGGAGTATTAGCCTTAAAAAGGAAGGAAATCTTGGCCTGGTAAAGACGAGTGTTAGAAATAAGCAATACAAAGGTAGAAGCCAGACTATGAAAGCCTTTAACTTAGAGAAGAGAGTTTGGATTTCATCTCAAAAGTGAAGTCTGCTGGGATGTTTTGGCAAGGTTTAGTCAATCTCACAATGGACAGGATAACAAAGAGGTTTATTTAGTACTTATTAATTTAAAAAAATCATAAAATATTTGTCCTTTTGTGACTGCCTTATTTCATTTAGCACAACGTCCTCAAGGTTCATCCACATTGTAGCATGTGTCAGATTTCCTTTTTTTTTTTTTTTTGAGACAGAGTCACACTCTGTCGCCCAGGCTGCAGTACAGTGGCATGATGTCAGTTCACTGCAACCTCCACCTTCCAGGTTCAAGGTTCAAGCAATTCTCGTGCCTCAGTCTCCAGGGTAGCTGGGATTACAGGCATGTGCCACCACGCCCAGGTAATGTTTGTATTTTTAGTAGAGGCGGGGTTTCTCCATGTTGGCCAAGCTGGTCACAAACTCCTGGCCTCAAATGATCCTCACACCTTGGCTTCCCAAACTGTTGGGAGTACAGGCGTGAGCCCCCCACACCAGACCAAGATTTCCTTCCTTTTTAAGGCTAATATTCCATTGTATGCATGTGTCACATTTTGTTTATACATTCATCTGTGGATGGATACTTGTTTGCCTCTACCTTTTGGCTACTATGAATAATGCTACTATGAATATGGGGGCAAAATAAGTTCGTTTTAATTTTATAAAATGTACTTTTTTTTTTTGAGCCAGGGTCTTGCTCTGTCTCTCAGGCTAGAGTGAGGTGACACAATCAAGACTCACAGCAGCCTCAATCTTCTATGCTCAAGCCAGCCTCCCAAGTAACTGGGACTATAGGCATGTGCCACCTCACCTGGCTCATTTTTAAAATTTTTTTGTAAAAATAGGGTCTCACTATATTGCCCAGGCTGGTCTCAAACTTCTGGCCTCAAGCAATCCTCCCGCCTCAGTCTCCCAAAATGCTGGGATTACAGGTGTGAGTCCATGCCCCCCAGCCAAAATGTACTTTTAAAAAAGAAGAGAGCCAGGCTCAGTAGCCTGAGTCTACAGTCCCAGCTACTCAGGAGGCTGAGGCAGCAGGATCACTTGAGCCCAGGAGTTCAGGGCTGTAGTGTGCTATCATCACGCCTGTGAACGGACTGCACTCCAGCCTGGGCAACACAGAGAGACCCTGTCTCAAAAAACAAACCAACCAACCAACCCTAAACAAGTATTAAGCAAGTATTAAGTGTTGGTTCTCAGAAAATCTAAATCATCCAAGTTAGAAGGTAGAAAGCAAATGGAAAAGTAGTAATTGACCTAACAGACTCAATAATGATCAATTTTAAACCGACAATGGGGAAAGCTGAGAAAGCTGATTTGGACCACAGAACGCCCATTGATTTAGGAATTGTCTGGGCCAAGTACATCTAGAAATAAAGGTGAAGATGGAACTAAAAACAGAAGGAAGGGATGAAAGTCTATTTAACAAGTAGATTAACATTCTCTTATATTCCCTCTTTGGTTCAACACAGCTGGGTCCCTCCTCCATTTCATCAGAAAATTAGAAGATAATGCTGCTGAGAAAGAAAAACAGGGTTTCTGTACTAGGGATTACAAGGTACAGCTGAGGGATAGAGTATGAACAATATTAAAAGCAAAGAAACTAAATGCATTTACTGTATGTTATGACTTCAAACCCTCTCTCCATTCACTTCCAAGAACACTGACAACCAAGTTTCTCTCCAGCAGTGCACTGAGTAATTCTTCAGGGAATCTGACCAGCAAAAAGACTTAAAGACCTAACATTAGAGACTCCCAAAAAGGAACTCAGCAAGATCATTCTGCAGTAAAGACCCACAAACCCACACAAGAGCTTTAAAAAAAAAAAAAAATTACTGCTCAACTCTTAAATAGAAGCAAATAGCCAAGAAACACTAGTTTTTTGAGGACCACATCAAACAGGAAATAGAGAAACTAAAACAAGCAGAGACGAAAAACAATGTACAAAAACTAAATATGCAGGAAGAAAAGTCATATAGCTTATTAATATCTTTAAAATGACAAGAAAAGGTAAAAATGGGAAATTAAAAAGATGTTACAGAAGGCTGGGTGTGGTGACTCACAGCTGTAATCCCAGCACTTTGGGAGGCCAAGGTGGGCAGATCACTGAAGGTCAGGAGTTCACAACCAGTCTGCCCAACAAAGTGAAATCACATCTCTACTAAAAATACAAAAATTAGCCAGGCATGGTGGCGGATGCCTGTAATCTCAGCTACTCAGGAGACTGAGGTATGAGAATCGTTTGAACGCAGGAGGTGGAGGTTGCAATAAGCCAAGATTGTGCCACGGCACTCCAGCCTGGGTGACAGGGCGAGATTCTGTCTCAAAAAACAAAAAACAGATGCTACAGAAAAGGAACATTCAGAAGATGAACAAAAACGCTCTTTGAAATTAAAATGATAAGGGCTGGCACAGTGGCTCATGCCTGTAATCCCAGCACTCTGGGAGTCCGAGGCCAGGCAGATCATGTGAGCTCAGGAATTCAAGACAAGCCTGGGCAACATGGTGAAACACCATCTCTACCAAAAATACAAAAAACAGCCGGGCTTGGTGGCGCATGCTTGTGGTCCCAGCTACTCCGGAGGCTGACATGGGAGGGATCACTTGAGCCTGGAAGGCGGAGGTTGCAGTAAGCTGAGATTGCACCACTGCACTCAAGCGTGGGTGACAGAGTAAGACTCCACCTCAAAAAAAAAAAAAAAGAAATTAAAATGACAGCAGAAAAAAATAATAGAACGGAAGAAAGTTGAGAAAAATCTTATAAGAATTAAAACAGAAGCATAAGGAAATGGAAGAGACCAGATGAAATAAAATTAGGAAGTCTAATAAAAAGTCCAAGCCAGGTGAGGTGGTGCAAGCCTGTAATTCCAGAGTCAGGAGCTTGAGGCAGGAGAATCACTTGAGGCCGGGAGTTGGAAACCAGCCTGGCAACACAGCAAGACCTCATTTGCTAAAAAAATTTTTTTAATCAGCTAAGCACAATGGCACATGCCTCTAATATCAACAGCTCCAGAGGCTGAGGTGGGAGGATCACTTGAGCCCAGGAGCTCGTGGCTGCAGTGAGCTATAATAGCACCCCTGTACTGCAGCCTGGGTGAGAGAGCAAGGAGTTCAAGACCAACCTGGCCAACATGGCCACTCACTGCAACCTCCACTTCCTGGGTTCAAGTGACTCTCCTGCCTCAGCCTCCTGAGTAGATGGGATTACAGACATGCACCATCATGCCTAGCTAATTTTTTGTATTTTAGTAGAGCCAGGGTTTCACCATGTTGGCCAGGCTGGTCTCCAACTCCAGACCTCAAGTGATCTGCCTAGCTAGGCCTCCCAAAGTGCTGGGATTACAGGTATGAGCCACCACACCCAGCCTTAGCTCTACTTTTAAAAGCAGCTGCACTCATCATACTATATTGTATTAGGTATTGTATATTTCTTCCCTGATAAAATATAAATTCCTTAAGAGTAGGCACTAACAAACCACCTGACACTGTAGCAATTTTCAATAAACATTTGTTAAATTAAAACACTTTCTGAGCCCTTCTCATGTGGCCAGCACTCTTCTTTACATTATTTGACTAGTTTAAACGTCACAATAACTCTATGGTAGGTCTATTATCTTTATGTTATACATAAGGAAAAATGGAGCATAAAGAGATGTTGAATAATCTGCCAAAGGTCAGTAGCCACTGCTGAAACATGCAATCTAGTCTCCATCTCTACCAGTCCTTTAATGCTCTAAATCATTAACTCTACCATTTAATTTTAAGGCCTCAGAACAAGACATGAAACACTGGCAACATTGTAACAGGAAATACAATTGGCTTGGTATTACCTAAGCCAGCAGTTTACAAAAAGTGATCCACTGACCCCTTGGGATCTCCCAAGACCCTTGGGGAGGTCCACAAACTCTTGGATGTCAAAATCATTTTTATAATATTAAGATGTTATTTGAATTTTTCACTCTTACTCTCTTGAAATGTATTGTGGAGTTCCCCAGGGCCTATATGATGTGTAATATTACAGGACTGAATGCATAAACAGCTATGCAAATCCAATTGTCCTCTATCAAGTCAGACATTAAAGAGACTTGCAAATATGTAAAACAATGTCACTCTCACTAAATCTCTGTTTGGAAAATAATTCTTTTTCATTTCAGAAATGATGTTAACATGAAGGCTAGGCACGGTGGCTCATGCCTGTAATCCCAGGACTTTGGGAAACCAAGGCAAGCAGGTCACTTGAGGCCAGGAGTTTGAGACCAGCCTGGCCCATATAGCAAAACCCTGTCTCTACTAAAAAGACGAAAAATTAGCCAGGCATGGTGGCGTGTGCCTGTGGTCCCAGCTACTCAGGAGGCTGAGGCATGAAAATCACTGGAACCCGGGAGGCACTCACTCCATCCTGGGCAACTGAGGGAGGCTGTCAAAAAAAAAAAAAAAAGGTGTTAACATGCAATGGGTTTATTATTATTATTATTTTTTGAGACGGAGTTTTGCTCTTGTTGCCCAGGCTGGAGTGCAATGGCGTGATCCTGGCTTACTGCAACCTCCGCCTCCCGGGTTCAAGCGATTCTCCTGCCTTAGCCTCCTGAGTAGCTGGGACTACCACTGGGACCGTCCACCACCATGCCAGGCTAATTTCTTTGTATTTTTAGTAGAGACGGGGTTTCACCATGTTGGTCAGGCTGGTCTCAAACTTTTGGCCTCAAGTGATCTGCTTGCCTCGGCCTCCCAAAATGCTGGGATTACAAGCATGAGCCACCATGCTTGGCCCTATTACTTTTTAACATATTAAATATTTTTTAATTTTTTTTCAGTACAGTAAATGTTGATATAAAATACATAAACAAAAGTCAGGCACAGTGGCATGTGCTTATAGTCTCAGCTACCAGGGAGGCTGAGGCAGGAGGAGAGCTTGAGACAAGGCTGTAGTTGGCGATAATAGCCCCTGTGAACAGTCACTGCATCCAAGGAGAAGGGGGAAGGAAAGGGGAAGAAGGAAGGGGGAAGGAAGGGGGAAGGAAGGGGGAAGGAAGGGGGAAGTGGAAAGGAGGAAAGAAGGGAGAAAGGAGAAGGGGGAAGGGGGAGGAAGGGGGAAGGAAGGTGAGGAGGAGGAGGAGAAGAAAAAGAACAAGAGGAGGAGAAGGACAAGGAGGAGAAGGACAAAGAGGAGAAAAAAGAAGAGGAGGAAGAGGAGGAAGAACAATAACCACCACATTAACAGAGCTCATTAGGATCCTCAAAAATCTGTAAGAGCAGAAAGAGGTTTTGGGAAAAAAAAGTTTAAAAACCACTGATCTAGCCAATATAAAATGTTCAATACTGGCCAGGCATGGTGGCTCACACCTGCCTCCCAGCACTTTGGGAGGCTGAGGCCAGAGGATCAGCTCAAAAGTCTGAGACCAGCCTGGACAACATGGTAAAATCCCATCTTTACAAAAAAATACAAAAATTAGCCAGGCGTGGTGGTGCATGCCTGCTGTCTCAGCTACTTGGGAGGCTGAGGTGGGAGGATCACTTGAGCCTGGGAGATAGAGGGTGCAGTGAGCTGAGATCGCACTACTGCACTCCAGTCTGAGTGACAGAGTTAGACCCTGTCTCAAAAGAAAAACAACAACAACCTGGTCAGTACTGCTAGTCTCTGACAGTAAGACATTTTTCCTTATCTAACATATTGCAATTCAGTCAGCATTGATGTAAAAAAGAAAAGGCAATATAAAATGAAAAAAGCAGTAGTAGGCTGAGTGTGCGCTTCTCTCTGCCACTACTTCTCCTAATTTATAATTGGTAACATGTATACATAATAAAATCTTCTACTGTAAATCACTCAGTGACATTACTAAAAGTGCCTCTGCATCTCAAGACAATAGCCAGAGGTAGTAACAAAACAGACTCCTCAAGGAAACTTCCAATTGTGTATTTCCACATTCATTCATTCATTCATTCAGAGACGAAGTCTCACTCTGAGGCCCAGGGTGGAGTGCAGTGGGGCGGTCTCAGTTCACTGCAATCTCCACCTCCTGGGTGTTCAAGGGATTCTTCTGCCTCAGCCTCCTGAGTAGCTGGGATTACAGGCACACGCCACCACACCCAGCTAATTTTTGTATTGTTAGTAGAGATGGGATTTTGCCATGTTGGCCAGGCTGGTCTTGAACTCCTGACCTCAGGTGATCCATGCATCTGGGCCTCCTAAAGTGCTGGGATTACAGGTGTGAGCCACCACGCCCGGCCAAACATTCCCTTATTAAACTGTAAGAATTTATCCAAGGTTAAGATTGATGTCATTAACTCAATCTGCTTCATGTACTGATGTAATTCATTTTCATCATAGAGCATAATAGCTTAAATATATATTACATATATATATTTCTTTTCCTTGAGGCAGAGTCTCACTCTGTCGCCCAGGCTGGAGTGCAATGGCATGATCTCGGCTCACTGCACCCTCCGCCTCCTGAGTTCAAGTGATTCTCCTGCCTCAGCCTCCTAAGTAGCTGGGATTATAGGCACCCACCATCATGCCTGGCTAATTTTTGTATTTTTGTAGAGACCGGGCCGGGGGGTAGGGTGGTGGGCCTCCACCATGTTGGCCAGGCTGGTCTTGAACTGCTGACCTCAGATGATTAACCCATCTCAGCCTCCCAAAGTGCTGGGATTACAGGCATGAACCACCGCACCCACCCTAGTATCTTAAATTTTTGACAAGCCAAATAAAACCTAATTTCAGATCAGTTCCATAAGCACATGAGCACATCATTAGTATAATTTGAATACTTTTCATGTGTTATATTAATAATTTAACAACAACTTTAACAAAGGAAGACTAATTCTGCTCAACTCAAAAACAAAAAAGTACAAAATTCAGGTCAGTCCTATTTTTTGAATGAAATGCTTGGGCCTTTAAATGATTGGTTTCTCTATCCACTTAAGTATCTGATACATTCCTGTATACAATCAAATGATGTAAGTTTTAAGTGTTATTGTTAAACTATCAACTGCATAAGGAAAAAATGTGAACTTCACCATGTCAAAGAGTGTAATATAGGCTACTAGCTTTCGTTACTATTAGATTCAGCCACCATTCATTCACCCAACATGTCTGAGCAGCTACTATGAGCCTGGCTCTATGCTAGGCAATGGGGATACACTGAACAAAAAAGATAACAGTTTTCATCTTCATGGGAGTTGCATTCTTCTGTGGGAAATAAAAACACACACACAAAAAATAAGATAATTATAAATGTGGTAAATGCTATTAAGGAAAAAACAAGACTTGCCACAAATTCCAGTCTTTGAAAGCTGAATTGTGGAATTCTACCAGACCTAAAAATAAATAATTCATGAAGAGTTACATCAAAACGACATGGAGTCTACAGACCTCTACTAATGCATAAGAAAACTATAGACACTGACCATGAAAACAGAGATCAATCTTTCATGGTCAAGGCTACTGAATGGCATTACTTGGCAATATAGTAACTTCAAAAGATAATTAACTTGACATCCTGAATTGAATGCTGAAACAGAAAAAGGACATTAGGTTAAAACTAAAAATCTAGGCGGGCGCGGTGGCTCAAGCCTGTAATCCCAGCACTTTGGGAGGCCGAGACGGGCGGATCACGAGGTCAGAAGATCGAGACCATCCTGGCTAACCCGGTGAAACCCCGTCTATACTAAAAAACACACAAACACTAGCCACGCGAGGTGGCAGGCACCTGTAGTCCCAGCTACTGGGGAGGCTGAGGCAGGAGAATGGCGTAAACCCAGGAGGCGGAGCTTGCAGTGAGCCAAGATCCGGCCACTGCACTCCAGCCTGGGCAATAGAGCGAGACTCCATCTTAAAAAAAAAAAAAAAAAAAAAACTAAAAATCTAAATAAACTATGGACTTGAGTTAATAACAACATATCAATATTAGTTCATTAATTGTAACAAATGTGCCACACTAATACAAGATGTTAATAACAGGGGAAACTAGATGTGTGGATATATGGGAACTCTGCACTATCTTTTCGATTTTTCTGCAAGTCTAAAACTGTTCTAAAAAATGAAGTTTATAAAAAAAAAAATCTAACCAGGCTTTAGTAATGGACGGGGGAGGGTAGTAGAGGCTTAAACAAGGTACGAAATTAGAAGCCATAAAACTCTCCATTATGAATTAGAACATATACAAATACTCAAGAAATTCAAAGGAAGCCTGAAGATACTTAGGAAGTTAAAGCACTCCATTCATGCTAAAATATTTTTAGACAGGGAGATGAATGAGTTTTTTCATGCAAACTAAATAGCTGTGCATCACAACATAAGAAAGGCAATAATATCCTTAGAATGCACAATAAGTACTTTGGATCCTTTTTACCAATAATGATCAATAAGCTTTATTTTATGTTTGGGAACTGTCCTGAAATTGACATATAAAAGCTGGACCAGGATCAACTCCATAGGTTCTACCAAGTTACTCACCTAAAGACACAAGTTTATACTTACCTCAGGAAAATATGTAAGCAAAAAGCAAGGAGATCGTATTTTTACCCCCAAAAGGGAGGAGGGGAAGATAATCTACATATGAAAGGAGAAAAATGATTTCCCAGTTCTAACGGGAGGCAATTTTGCAAGATTATTAACCTCTGCAATGGCATACAAATTAGTATAAATAGTTCAAAGTAGTAATAAAAGCTATGAGTTTGTATCACTTATATGCCTTCCAGTCAAAACAAATAATTCATGTTTTCTATAACCTCACCTAAAACACCTAGTAGGTACTCAATGTTTGATGACTCAGAACTAATCTCTCAATGTCTGAATTTTAAAGACGGTCATGCAAAGT
This sequence comes from Trachypithecus francoisi, assembly GCF_009764315.1. Taxonomy (NCBI): domain Eukaryota; kingdom Metazoa; phylum Chordata; class Mammalia; order Primates; family Cercopithecidae; genus Trachypithecus; species Trachypithecus francoisi. Next base: position 64,590,808 of record NW_022681473.1, read on the forward strand.
GTGAGAAAAACAAAGGAGGGTAATCGTCCCTGAATTGTCGAGTGTCAAGTTTGTATAATACAGCATAAAACTGAAATTACTACAAGAAGTAATCGTAGAAACGACCATCACAAAATTAGGATCTTGTATCTAATACAGAAGTACAGTGACAGCAGAACCTGACCAGGTGAATGACATAACAATTTCACTCATCAGATAGTACGGAATATGAAGCATAAAAGAATTATTTAGCCCAAATGGTATTTAAATCTAATTTAGATAACTAGTTGAGTCTATTCCTACTCTACTCCATTTTCCAAAGGAAATCCGACAAAACAAAGATGTTTGTTATTCTAAGCCTTCTCTCACATGAATCCTCAACATATCATTGGAAAATACTCAAGAAATGAATAATTAACATTTCCCCAGTAATTCCCGTTTGTACCACCATGAAACTCAGACGCTGCTTCACGTTGAAACGAGAAAAAGGGTAGGTGAGATGAGAAATATTCCAAATAAAATGATGACATAGCATCTGGCAGAGATTGAAAAATCATCAACACTGCCAAAAGAATTGTCAGTGATGGAAGTCAACAGAACAAAATGAGGTTTTCCGACAAGCCACAGCCCCATCTAACCTAAGAGGCAAAAATCTCCACTGCCGACGCTACCCCTTTCACCCCCAACCACCCCATGCTCAATTCGTCTCAAATTCAGATGTTTCCTCTGTGGCCCGATCATTTCCCACCCAGATGAAAACCATTTAATAATTTTTTCTACGACCACCCCTTCCCACCTTCGACGACATCAGCACTTCTCAGGGCCAAGCCTCTGGGGAAAACAACGCCCAGATCCCACCCTCCTTGGCCAAGGTTGAAGAGGGCCCGTTCTCAGGAGTGGGGCTTCCCTGAGTGGGCCTCACAGAGCTGAGGAACTGGGAAAAGAGCAAGGAATAAGGGTGGGGCTCAAGAAAGGGAGCCGGGGTAGGGGAAACGACGGAGACCGGAGGAAGAAAGGGATGGACAAGAGGCTGGGCGGGGTGAGGGCTGAGGAGGGGGGAGAGATCGACCGGAGATGGCCGGACTGCAGGGAACGGAGACGGCGAGTCAAGGATTGAAGAACCCGGGGAACAGGGTAAAATCTCGGCCGACAGATTCAGGCAGAGAGCCAATGGCACCGGGGGGGGGGGGGCACACCGGGAAGGGCTGCGGTGGCAATGAGCGCGGACGCTAGGCGGGCTGGGAGCCTCCGCGGACCGAAGGGCCGCACCGGGGGCGGTGCGGGGACGCTGCGGCCAGCTGCCAGGAGTGGGGGAGCCACGCACTCACCGCTTTGCTCCCCCAGGAACACTAGCTTGAATTTCCTCAGCGGATTCCCGAAGTCTCCGCCCGCGGACATGGTGGAACTAGAGGAGCTGCCGCCGCCTCAGCCCAGAGACCTCCCGGACCGATGCTGCTCCAGCCGGCTGACGAAAAAGGCGAGCGGAAGGGCAAGCGCCGGGCTCTCTCGGCCCCTGCAAGGCCCGGTGGAGAAGCCCGGCTGGAGGGCTGCAGGACTCTCCACAGACTGGCAGCCGCCGCCGCCTCCCGGCAGAGTAGCCTACCACCGAGCGAGGCCCGCGGCTGGGAAGGGGAGGGCGGTGTCGGCAGGAGCCAGGGGTGTGCTCTGGCTTCCCTAGGCTAGGGCAGTACCCTCCTTCCGCATTCGACTCCGACACTTGGGGGAGAGAGGCGGAGGGTGGCGGAGCCGGAACCGCAGACGTATCTGGGACCTCTCACGCGCAGCGCCTCAGCTTCCACAGCTGCCGCCGCCGCCGCCGCAGCCCAACCTGCTGAGTGCGCGAGCCTCTGGCGCTGCGCGGGGCGAGCCCGGGCGCGAGCCTGGGGCCCCGCCGGCCGCTGGCGTGCGTGCGTGCGTGCGTGCGCGCGCGCCACCGCCATCGCCAGCGCCTTCCTGGTTTGGACACCTCTACTGGCTCCTCCCGCATGGCGGCGACGGGGCAGGTTAGGTTTCCACTCGCGCCAGAAGAAGCCAGGAGGAGGCGGGGCAAGCCAGGGATAAGTTGGGGGGGAAGGCTGGAGTCCTTACGTCACTTACATAATGAGCCAATGGGAAGGGGCCGAGGGCGAGCAGACACACGAGTGAGGTGGCAGCGTGAGAGCGCGCGCGCAACCCTAGAGCAGTGGAAAGCGGACCACTGTGGCGGCCATAGGAAGTGTGGCGCTTCTCAGTCTTACGGGAGAGGAGGGGAAGGAAGGGTGGGGCGGAGGCGGGGCCAGGACAAAGGTGGAATATGAGCCCCCAAAAAGTGTGGGTGGTCCTATAGCCTTAAAATTTGTAAGAGGAGCCTCTTTCCTGAGCCCTCAGCCGTGCCTCACAGTCCTCAATCCGTTCTTCACCCGTGCACCCACCTCACCTTTTTCATCCTCTCATCATAATTCCTTTCACGGCATCTTACTAAATAACATTATCTTCCATTGCTCCCAGGAATTGTATAACTGTCAGAATCAGGGCCTCCCAATTTTGCAGATGAGGAAACTGAAGCCTAGAGGGAGAAAATGACTTGCCAAATCCGTAAAGCGGGCCGGGCGCGGTGGCCCATGACTGTAATCCCAGCACTTTGGGAGGCGGAGGCGAGTGGATCATGAGGTCAAGAGATCAAGAACATCCTGGCCAACGTGGTGAAACCCTGTCTCTACCAAAAGTAGAAAAATTAGCTGGGCGTGGTGGCGCGCGCCTGTAGCCCCAGCTACTCGGGAGGCTGAGGCAGGAGAATACCTTGAACCTGGGAGGCAGAGGTTGCAGTGAGTCGAGATCGCACCACGGCACTCCAGCCTGGCGACAGAGCGAGAATCCATCTCAAAAAAAAAAAAAGCCAGGCGTGATGGCTCATGCCTGTAATCCCAGCACTTTGAAGGCTGAGTTGGGTGGATCACCTGACGTCGAGAGTTCCAGACCAGCCTTGGCCAACATGATGAAACCCCATCTCTACTAAAAATACAAAAAATTAACGTGGTGTGGTGGTGGGTGCCTGTAATCCCAGCTACTTGGAAGGCTGAGGCAGGAGAATCCTTGAACCCGGAAGGCGGAGGTTGCAGTGAGCCAAGGTCACACCATTGCACTCCAGCCTGGGCAACAAGAGCCAGACTCTGTCAAAAAAAAAAAAAAAAAAAAAGTCCATAAAGCGGCTGGGCGCGGTGGCTCACACCTGTAATCTCAGCACTTTCAGAGGCCGAGGCGGTAGAATCGCTTGAGCCCAAGAGTTCGAAACCAGGCTGGGCAACAAAGCCTGGTCTATAAAAAATAAAATAATTAGCCGAATGTCGTGGTGTGCCCCTGTAGTTCCAGCTACTCAGGAGCCTGAGGCAGAAGAATTGCTTGAGTCCAGGAGTTGGAAGCTGAAGTATGGCACCACTGCACTGAAATCTGGGCAACAGAACAAGTCCCTGTCTTAAAAAAAAAAAAAAAAAACTTTATAAGTTAACAATTAAAAAAGTTCTTACATTTGTGTATAGTATCTTATATCATTCACAAAAACATTTATGTACATTTTCTCATTATTGGGGAGTTATTTGCTTAGCTGTAGAAACGACAGAATCGAAAAAGTGCCTTCTCAGGCCTAGGGATGAATTGCTGACCTAGAATAAATTACAGGGAGTTCTTAAAATGTCATCTAGTCTGGCTTATCAAGACAACAGCTATATCCTCAAACCATCTCTATCAAAATGTACTCCCTTCTGGTTCCTCTCCCAGCCACGTGCAGGTAGAACATGCATCTAAAATAAAATGGTAAAAACCTGGCTTGTGGCATGGACATTTGATTTTACAAGTAGTTTGTCAGGTCTAATAGGGTCCTCTCCACCATTAATCCAGAACCCTGTCACATACAAAGAGCAGCTTAAACCAATAAACTTTTTAAAAAGATTATGCAAACAGAAGTGAGTAGCTATTTTATTTCTGATGGGTACCAAGTTTTCATTATGCTTCCTGAAATAGACTGTAAAGTAACATCTGAGGACTGGAACTATAATTATTTTGTACTTCCTGCAGAACTTTATGAATCAGTCCTCCCTGCTGCTTTGGTCTCTGTAGTCACCTAGACAGGTGGTACTATTCCCTGTCATTTTGAAGGGCCTCATGGTATAGTCCACCTCTTACCTAAAATGTTTTAATGTTTTAAGCTTTCATTTTGCTTTGACACATATAGAGCCTCATTATCCTCTGAAGCTGCCTTCATATTTACCAAGTACTCTGCGTTAAGTTTTGTCTTCAGAGACTTTATGGCCTAAACATTGCATATTAAGTGCTGTAGTGTATAGCAAATGGAAAAATTACTCAGGAGAAAGAGGAATTAGGCCCTTTTCAAGAGTATTTTCACCTTCATGATTTCCTTTTTTTTTTTGTTTGTTTTTTTTTTTGTTTTTTTTTTTGTTTTTTTTTTTTTTGAGGCGGAGTCCCGCTCTGTCTCCCGGACTGGAGTGCAGTGGCCGGATCTCAGCTCACTGCAAGCTCCGCCTCCCGGGTTTACGCCATTCTCCTGCCTCAGCCTCCCGAGTAGCTGGGACTACAGGCGCCCGCCACCTCGCCCAGCTAGTTTTTTTATTTTTAGTAGAGACGGGGTTTCACCGTGTTAGCCAGGATGGTCTCGATCTCCTGACCTCGTGATCCACCCGTCTCGGCCTCCCAAAGTGCTGGGATTACAGGCTTGAGCCACCGCGCCCGGCCGATTTCCTACACTCACTTCTCTTTACCGCAAACACTCTTCCCCTCCCTTCCCCACTCTTCCCCAATTCCTACTCATCCTTCAGTTAAAGAAATTGTCTTCTTTTTTTTTAATTTTAAATTGCTTACCACTTAAAGAAGTTGTCTTTGTCCATTCAGCCTGCTGTAACAGAATACCATGACTAGGTGGCTTAAACAACAAACATTTATTTCTTACAGCCGGAGACTGGAAAGTCCAAGAGCAAGGTACCAGAAGATACGGCGTCTGGTGAAGGCCCACTTCCTGGTTCATAGACAACCATCTTCTCACTGTACCCTCACATGGCAGAAAGAGAGCAAGAAAGTTCTCTGGGGTCCCTCTTATGAGGGAACTAATCCCATTTATGAGTACTCCACCCTCATGACCTAATCACCTCCCTGAGGTCCTTGGGGAGACACAAACATTCAGTCTATTGCACAAGTCTTACTCCCATCTGCTCCCATCCCACCAACACTATAAGTACCTTTGCCTGTCCTATTGTACCCTATTCTCAATTGTTGTTCATCGTCAATGTTCCCTACTTGACTGTAACCTCCATGAGGTCAGATGTCATCTTGTATCCCCAGTGCTTGAAGAGTGCTTAGTACATAGTAAGCATGCAGCAGATGTTTGCTGACAAAATGAAATAAAAGAGGAATTATTTTTCACAATCTTCAAAGGATGAATGGGATTTGGGCATGCAGAGAAGGAAAGTTAAGAGCATTTTGGAGAAAGAGAACATTACTCAAAAATATGTCAGGTAATTTGATACTTCTTTCCTAAACCATTACTTATGAAAAAGATGCTGAGAACAGATCTTGTAACTAAAAATTAGGAACAATGGGAGAGGACAGGCTTCACAGCTCCAAATTCACAGTACCTAAAGCAGCTTTCATTATCAATTTAAAGGTGATATCTAAATTGAAGCTCAGGAGTATGTAGGGAATCTATCACACAGAAATTATAATAAAATTATAGCTTATCTTCTGCCCTGAGAGACACAAAGCTTCTTGCAGGAGGACTGATTTTTTTTTTTTTTGAGACGGAGTTTTGCTCTTGTTGCCCAGGCTGGAATGCAATGGCGCGATCTCGGCTCATAGCAACCTCCGCCTTTCGGGTTCAAGCGATTCTCCTACCTCAGCCTCCTGAGTAGCTGGGATTACAGGCATGTGCCATCACACCCGGCTAATTTTGTATTTTTACTAGAGATGGGGTTTCTCCATGTTGGTCAGGTTAGTCTCGAACTCCCAACCTCAGATGATCTGCCTGCCTTGTTCTCCCAAAGTGCTGGGACTACAGGCGTGAGCGACTGCGCTCGGCTGAAATTTCTTTTTTTTCTTTTTTTGGAGACAGAGTCTTACTCTCTCCAGGCTGGAGTGCAGTGGTGCGATCTTGGCTCACTACAACCTCCACTTCCTGGGTTCAAGAGATTCTCCTGCCTCAGTCTCCTGAGTAGTTGGGATTACAGAAGTGTGCCACCATGTCCAGCTAATTTTTGTATTTTTAGTAGAGACGGGGTTTCACCATGGTGGCCAGGCTGGTCTCACACTCCTGACCTCAAGTGATCCGCCTGCCTTGGCCTCCCAAAGTGCTGAGATTACAGGCGTGAGCCACTGCGCCCGGTCAATTTCATCTTATTCTTAGCGACAGACACTATTGGTTGCATATCCAGCAATGCACACATAACACACACACATCCATCATATATACTAGAGATGACAGATGTGTTTCTAGCCTCCCTTCAGCTAAGGTATGGGCACATGAGTCCATCTGAGCCAGTGGGAGATGAAGGAAATGTGCTAGAGGCTTTTTTATTCTAAGAGAAGAAGAGATATAGAGAGACATATTTTCTTCCTTGATGAAAAGGAATAAATAAGAAAAAACTGCCTTTTTTCTGCCATTGATGTGGCTGTGTAAGGACATGATATTTAGAGCTAAGATAGCTCTTCTGAACATTAATATATAATTCTAATGAAAAAAGCCAATCACTGATGATGGCTAAGCAGAAAGCCACTGTACCAACCCTGGAACTGGCCTTCTTTTGGATTTCTTTTTTAGTAACATAATAAATGTCTTTGTATTTAATAATGCCTTTATGTGTCTTTGTATTTCTTTGTTATTGTTACTGGGAGCTGACATTCTCATCTTTAGATCCCTTAAAACACCTTGCATAGTTGCTTGACTATTAGGCACTCAATATCGTATGTGTATATATAAAGTAGTAGTTATCAAATGGGAACTGCCTTTTTCTGTTTAGTACTCCCTAAAAAGGGATTTATTACTGTTGGAGAGGCAGGAAATCAATAGAAGGAGAAAAACTGTCCAGGTAAAAGGACTGAAATCATATTGCTCACATTTGAAACAAATAATAGCTCTGGCAGGAATTCAAATTCCATCAAATGCAAAGCCCTTCTAACCCACACTGCAGGGTATTATAATCATTGCTACTAAAAATAATAGTGGGTCAATATACAAAGCATAAAAATGACAAATGCTCAGTAATTCAAGGTGACCAATAAAGTGAGTACAATTAACACAAGATATGTTGAAGTAAGTCTCATTTTTAAAAGACCACAAAGAGGCCGGGCGCGGTGGCTCAAGCCTGTAATCCCAGCACTTTGGGAGGCCGAGACGGGCGGATCACGAGGTCAGGAGATCGAGACCATCCTGGCTAACACGGTAAAACTCCGTCTCTACTAAAAATACAAAAAAACTAGCCGGGCGGGTGAGGTGGCGGGCGCCTGTAGTCCCAGCTACTTGGGAGGCTGAGGCAGGAGAATGGCGTAAACCCGGGAGGCGGAGCTTGCAGTGAGCTGAGATCCGGCCACTGCACTCCAGTCCGGGCGACAGAGTGAGACTCCGCCTCAAAAAAAAAAAAAAAGACCACAAAGAATAAAGGTGGAGAGGAGTCACGTTAAAACCTGTTTTCCAAATACTTTTTCCTATAAGGACATGCCATTGGAGAATAAAGATTATTCAGTCAAAGTGGAGAAGGTGGTAGAACTTAAATGGAATGCTCCTTTCTGTAATTATAGCCAATGAATAGCTAAGTCAAAATATATTTTTGCTACAGATTGATCTACAGAATCTATTTTTGATAATTCCATTTTGTTCTGTTCATGTGAATCATGGTCCCCGTTATGAATAATGTGATTTCTCAGAGCCTTGTAAGTGAGGTGTTACTTCCAGGCTTTGAAATTGCAGTGGGGGAAGAACTTGCTTCTTTTTATGCTAGTCCAGAATGTATAAAATCTGACACATTGCTGGAGCTCTCCTCTCCCCACACTCTATCCCCCACAAATAATAAAGTCTTCTCTAAGATGTACAAGCGAATGAATCACTCCACCTGCTACTAAGTGATAATCACTCTCAGAGTAGAAGAGAACAACTGCCTCTACTGCTGTTTATATAAAGAACAGAGCATCTTAGGACAGAAAAGTGAGACCAACACTGTTTGCACTGAAATACCAACAGACTGCACAGCCAAATTGTAACTTGCCAAAGAAGCCAAGAGAAAATATCTTTCTGTGAACATTTCTTCGGCTTTTCAATTAACACAAAGTAATTGGGACTTCATTTTACATAAAATCAAAATATATCGAAATAATTACAGAAATTGTAGCTCAAACTATCGAGTGACATTATAAGCCACAACATCACAGGGAAAACGAACAAACTTCCGGTTTTAGGAAGATAAAGATGTTCTGTCTTCTTCTTCTGAAACCATTCCAAAACCAGAAAAAAGAAATTAAAATGCAAACTCTGGGTTTGACATCTCTAACCCAGAGCCATAATATTTTAAGATGGAAGACAAAGATAGAGCAATGGTAACTGACTAAACAGAACATGTAAAGTGCTTACTGAAAGATGAAGTAACAAGAAGCAAGTCAATCAACTAAGCAGAACTGCAGAAATTCTGCTCAGGAATGTGAAATACCAGGTAGCACATAAGGTAGGGGTAAAACAAGGACGAAAACAAGAGAATTGTATCAACAACTGTATGAATAGCATTTTAAACCCATCCCTTTCTGTGGTGAAACTGAATACAAGAAGCTCTCGGCAGCCGGGTGCGGTGGCTTACGACTATAATCCCAGCACTTTGTGAGGCTGAGGGTGGCGGATTGCCTGAGGTCGGGAGTTTGAGACCAGCCTGGCTGGCATGGTGAAACCCTTACTAAAAATACAAAAATTAGTCGGGCGTTGTGGCAGGCACCTGTAATCCCAGCTACTTGGGAAACTGAGGCAGGAGAATCTCTTGAACTTGGGAAGTGGAGGTTGCAGTCAGCTGAGATCGCGCCATTGCACTCCAGCCTGGGCAACAGAGCAAGATTCCGTCTCAAAAAAAAAAAAAAAAAAAAAGCAGCAGCTCTAGGCTCAGTTAACCAGGCCTAGTAAAGTACCAGGGTGAGGTACTGCCAAAAGACAGGGGAATTGATAAGCAATCATCTCTTTCTAAGCACCTTCCATAAAAATGGCAGGCAGTCTCATATGCCCAAAAAAGAGACTAAGAGTTTCGCTCTTGTTGCTCAGGCTGGATTGTGGAGTACAATGGCGCAATCTCGGCTCACTGCAACCACCACCTCCCGGGTTCAAGCAATTCTCCTGCCTCACCCTCCTGAGTAGCTGGGACAGGCGCATGGCACCTCGCCCGGCTAAGTTTTTTGTATTTTTAGTAGACACAGGGTTTCACTGTGTTAGCCATGATGGTCTCGATCTCCTGACCTCATGATCTGCCTGCCTCGGCCTCCCAAAGTGCTGGGATCACAGGCTTGAGCCACAGGGCCCGGCCCACATTAATTTCTAGACCAGCGTGGGCAACATGATGAAACCCCACCTCTACCAAAAATACAAAAAATTAGCCAGGCATGGTGGTGCGCTTCTGTGATCCCAGCTACTCGGGAGGCTGAGATGGGAGGATTCCTTGAGCCTGGGAAGTGGAGATTTCAGTGAGCTGAGATCATGCCACTGCACTCCAGCCTGGGTGACAGAGCGGGACTCCATCTCAAAAAAAAAAAAAAAAAAAAAAACCAATTTGCATTATTTTCATCAATAAAGACAAAAAATTTCCAAATCACTTTTCATACCAACTGTCTTCCTGGTTTTACCTGACAGGCTGTTATTTCTGTTGTCCAGATCCGAGATTATCAAGGACAGTGTGCAGTCTTTCCAGAGGAGGCTTGCAAGAACACCTACATTGTAGCTGTACTCCAATACAGACAACAAAGATTACAACAGGGTTGACATGTGCCCTTTATATATGCACCCCACTATCTTATGATGAGGAAAAAAAAAAAACCCAGTTTATTTGCTATGTGATCCATTTACTAACATTATCATTTCAGAACCTTTCAGCTGGAAGAAACAGAAAACCCGACACCAAATAGTTTAAATGGCCAGGCTCTGTAGCTCACATCTGTAACTCCAGCACTTTGCAGTGGCCGAGGCAGGAGGATCACTTGACGTGAGGAGTTGCAGACCAGTCTGGCCAACATGGTGAAACCTCATTTCTACTAAAAATACAAAAATTAGTCGGGTGTGGTGGCGGGAGCCTATAATCCTAGCTACTAGGGAGGCTAAGGCAGGAGAGTTGCTCGAACCCAGGAGGCAGAGGTTGCAGTGAGCCAAGTTTGCGCCACTGCACTCCAGCCTGGGCAACAGAGGGAGACTCCATCTCAAAAAAAAAGAAAAAAAAAAAAGTTTAAACAATAGGGCAAACTACATAAAGAAGCCCTGGCTGGTGCAGTGGCTCACACCTGTAATCCCAGCACTTTGGGAGGCCAAGGCGGGCGGATCACGAGGTCAGGAGATTGAGACCATTCTGGCTAACATGGTGAAACCCTGTCTCTACTAAAAATACAAAAAAAAAAAAAAATTACCCAGGCGTGGTGGCACGCGCCTGCAGTCCCATTTACTTGGGAGGCTGAGACAGGAGAATGGCATGAACCCGGGAGGCAGAGCTGGCAGTGAGCAGTGATTGCACCACTGCACTCTAGCCTGGGCAACAGAGCGAGACTCTGCCTCAAAATAAATAAATAAATAAATAAATAAATAATAAAATAAAATTAGCCAGGCGTGGCGGCAGGCGCCTGTAATCCCAGGTACTCAGGAGGCTGAGGCAAAAGAATCGCTTGAACCAGGGAGGCGAATGTTGCAATGAGCCAAGATCATGCCATTGCACTCCAGCCTGGGCGACAAGGGCAAGACTCTGTCTCAAAAAAAAAAAGGAAGTCCGAAGTTTCCAGGAAGCTTCCAGGACTAGTCAATTCCCTCCCACCCAGCAATGTCTACAAGAACTAGGTTCTTCTGTCTTTCTGCTCTGCCTTTCTCAGTGTATTGACTTTACTCTTAGATACTAGCTTCCCCAATAATCACAAGATTGCTGCTACAGTTCAAGCTGACACATCTATATCCTATAAAGTCCAGGGAAAGGAGATGCCATCTATGTATCTCTATAAGTAAAAACAAACATTTCCCAGAATCCCCCATCAAACTCCCCATTACATCTCACTGGCCAGAATTGCTTCATATCCCCATCCTAAATCTGTCACTACAAGAGAAATGGGATTACTAAGACTGGGATAGAGAGATCTATGGCTGTGTGAAGAAAGATAGATTTTTACATTAAAATTGTAATTTTGTTATGAGGAAAAGATGAAATATAATATTTGGAGCCGAAAGCCGGTGTTCATTACAATAAACACGAATTCAGTTTCGAGTATGCTTTGTCCTGAAATATTCATTTGTTCATTTATTCATTCTACAAACACTTTTAACTAGTGTGTACCAGGCACTCTGCTTTACTACTGGAAATATAAAGCAGAAAAATATTTGGTCCTTACTTTTTTATTTTTTTTGAGACAGAGTTTTGCTGTCGCCCAGGCTGGAGTGCAGTGGTGTGATCTTGGCTCACAGCAACCTCCGCCTCCCAGATTCAAGCAATTCTCCTGCCTCAGCCTCCCAAGTAGATGGGATTACAGGTACTACCACCACACCCTGCTAATTTTTTTGTAGTTTTAATAGAGACCGGGTTTCACCATGTTGGTTAGGCTGTTTTTGAACTCCTGACTTCAAGTGATGCACCTGCCTTGGCCTCCCAAAGTGCTAAGATTACAGGCATGAGCCACTGTGCCCAGCCTGGTCCTTACTTTTGAGGTTATATTGTTCTACTGGTGAGGCAAGCATGTTAATATATATATTTTTTCTTTTTTTTTTTTTTGAGATGGAGTCTTGTTCTGTCACCCAGGCTAGAATGCAGTGGAGCGATCTCGGCTCACTACAACCTCTGGCTCCCAGGTTCAAGCGATTCTCCTGCCTCAGCTTCCCCAATAGCTAGGATTACAGGTGCCTGCCACTGCGCCTGGCTAATTTTTGTATTTTTAATAGAGGTAGGGCTGGTCTCGAACTCCTGACCTCATGATTCACCTGCCTCGGCCTTCCAAAGTGTTGGGATTACAGGTGTGAGCCACCGCGCCTGGCATATTTTTTCTTTTAGAAATGGGATCTTGCTATGTTACCCTGGCTGTTCTTGAACTCCTGGCCTCAAGTGATTCTCTTACCTTAACCTCTCTAAGTGCTGGGATTTTAGGTGTGAGCCATCATGCTCAGCCTTAAAAAACTAAATGTAAGTAAGAATAAAGTAAGTAATGGGGGTACAGGTACTTTATTTATTTATTTATAATTTTTTTGAGACAGGGTCTCACTCTGTCACCCAGGGTGGAGTGCAGTGGCATGATCTTGGCTTATTGCAACCTCTGCCTCCTGGGCTCAAGCAATCCTCTCACCTCAGCCTCCTGAGTAGCTGGGACTACAGGCCGCACCACTATGCCCGGCTCATTTTTTTGTATTTTTGGTAGAGATGGGGTTTCACTATTTTACTCAGGCTGGCCTTGAACTTCTGAGCTCAAGCAATCCTCCAGCTTTGGCCTCCCACAATGCTGGGATTACAGGCATGAACCACTGATCCAGGCCCAGGTACTTTATAATTCTATTTGACTTACTAGATCTGCTAAGAAGAGTATATTATGGTCTATAGAACACAGAGATCATGCATATATTTCATATATCATCCACCACTTTGAAAACTAAGATATGGGTACATTGTTTTTTCTTTTTTTTTTTTCTTGCTGAAACGGAGTTTCACTCTTGTTGCCCAGGCTGGAGTGTAATGGCGCGATCTTGGCTCACCAAAACCCCCGCCTCCCAGGTTCAAGTGATTCTCCTGTCTCAGTCTCCCAAGTAGCTGGGATTACAGGCATGCTTCACCACACCCAGTTAATCTTGCATTTTTAGTAGAGACAAGGTTTCACCATGTTGGTCAGGGTGGTCTCGAACTCAGGACCTCAGATGATCTGGCCATCTCAGCCTCCCAAAGTGCTGGGATTACAGGGATGAGCTATCGTGCCCGGCCAGATATGGGTAAATCTTAATTATCTCCGCCAGAAGAATATGAATTTGATGAGTTTATTCTATTTGTATTTTATTATAGCCAAAGCCCAAGAAATGAACAATTGTTTTTTTTTTTTTTTTTTTGAGACAGGGTCTCGCTCTGTCACCCAGGCTGGAGTGCTGTGGCCAGATCTCAGCTCACTGCAAGCTCTGCCTCCCGGGTTCACGCCATTCTCCTGCCTCAGCCTCCCGAGTAGCTGGGACTACAGGCGCCGCCACCTCGCCTGGCTAGTTTTTTGTAGTTTTTAGTAGAGACGGGTTTCACCGTGTTAGCCAGGATGGTCTCGATCTCCTGACCTTGTGATCCGCCCGTCTCGGCCTCCCAAAGTGCTGGGATTACAGGCTTGAGCCACCGCGCCCGGCCCAATTGTTGATAAGTATTTTCACTACTGTATCATATCAATCTGGAGCTCAGGGGATATGTCTGAGCTGTAGATAAAGATTTTGGAGTCATCAGCTTATATGTGACAGCTGTAGTAATGAGAATGGATGTATCACCTAAGTAGAGTGTGTAGCCTGAGAAGGCCAGGATAGAATCCTATGGAACAGCAACATTTAAAGTCAGACAGAAAAAGTATGGCCGAGTGTGATGGTTCACACCTGTAATCCCAGCATTTTGGGAGGCTGAAGCGGGTGGGTAATCTGAGGTCAGGAACTCGAGACCAAAATCTGGGCAACATGGTGAAACCCTGTCTCTACTAAAAATGCAAAAATTAGCCAGGCATGATTGGTGCACCCTGTAATCCCAGCTACCCAGGAGGCTCAGGTGGGAGAATCGCTTGAACCTGGGAGGCAGAGGCTGCAGTGAGCCAACATTGTGCCACTGTACTCCATCCCGGGTGACAGAGCAAGACTCAATCTCAAAAAAAAAAATAAATAAAAATAAAAAAGTAATCTGTGAAGAAAAGAATGTCAGAAAGTCAGGTGGGAAACCAGGAGAGAAAGTGGTGACAAGAAAGCCAAGGGAAGAGAATGTGTCAAAAGGAAAGGCTCAGTCAGCAACTGAAATACATCGGAGCAGTTAAATAAGTCAAAGACAAAAAGCATCCTACTATCAATGGTGAGTGACTGCAAATGGGGCAAATGGGGACAAGGAATCTTATTTTTTTTTTTTTTTTGAGACAGAGTTTTGCTCTTGTTGCCCAGGCTGGAGTGCAATGGTGCGATCTTGGCTCGCTGCAACCTCTGCCTCCCAGGTTCAAGTGATTCTCCTGTCTCAGCCTCCCAAGTAGCTGGGATTACAGTTGCATGCCACCACACCCAGCTAATTTTTGCATTTTTAGTAGAGACGGGGCTTCATCATATTGGTAAGGCTGCTCTCAAACACCTGACCTCAGGTGATCCACCCGCCTTGGCCTCCCAAAGTGCTGGGATTACAGGCGTGAGCCATGGTGCCCGGCAAGGAATCTTTTTAGGGTGATAGAAATGTTCTAAAAATTATACTGTGTTGATGATCACACAATTCTGTACATTAACTAAAAATCACTGAATTGTATGCTGAAAATGAGTGACTTTTGTGGATTATAAATTATACCTCAAAAGAATACCTCAAAAGAATGTTATTCCTTTTTTTTGGAAATGGAGTTTTTCGCTCTTGTTACCCAGGGTGGAGTGCAGTGGTGTGGTCTTGGCTCACTGCAACCCCTGCCTCCTGGGTTCAAGCAATTCTCCTGCCTCAGCATCTCAAGTAGCTGGGATTACAGGCACCCGCCACCATGCCCGGCTAATTTTGTATTTTTAGTAGAGACGAGGTTTCACTATGTTGGCCAGGCTGGTCTCGAACTCCTGATATCAGGTGATCTGCCTGCCTCAGCCTCCCAAAGTGCCGGGATTACATGCGTCAGCCACCGAGCCTGGCTCTTTTTTTTTTTTTTTGAGACAGGGTCTCACTCTGGGTGCCCAGGCTGGAGTGCCGTGGCATGATCTCGGCTCATTGCAGCCTCGACCTCCCAAGCTCAGGTGATTCTCCCACCTCAGCCTCCTGAGTAGCTGGGACTACAGGTACAAGCCACCACACCTGGCTAATTTTGTGTATTTTTAGTAGAGACAGGGTTTTCTACATTGCCCAGCCTGCTCTTTAACTCCTGTACTCAAGGAATCCTCCTGCCTCAGCCTCCCAGAGTGCTAAGATTACAGGAGTAAGCCACTGCACCTAGCCAAAACAGTATTTTCAAGAGGGTTACTGGTGGCCTGGGTCTGAGAAGTTTCAATGAAGTGATGAGAATAAAAACCAGATTTGGATTTAGGAGTAAATTCAAAATGAAGAAATGGAGGCAAGAAGTGAAGGCTCTTTCATTTAAGAAATTCGGTTCTGGCCGGGCACGGTGGCTCAAGCCTGGAATCCCAGCACTTTGGGAGGCCGAGATGGGCGGATCACGAGGTCAGGAGATCGAGACCATCCTGGCTAACACGGTGAAACCCCGTCTCTACTAAAAATACAAAAAACTAGCCTGGCAAGGTGGCGGCGCCTGTAGTCCCAGCTACTCGGGAGGCTGAGGCAGGAGAATGGCGTGAACCCAGGAGGCAGAGCTTGCAGTGAGCTGAGATCTGGCCACAGCACTCCAGCCTGGGTGACAGAGCGAGACTCCGTCTCAAAAAAAAAAAAAAAAAGAAAAGAAATTCGGTTCTGGCTGGGTGCAGTGGCTCTTGCCTGTAATCCCAGCACTTTGGGAGGCCAAGGCAGGCGGATCACGAGGTGAAGAGATTGAGACCATCCTGGGTAACACAGTGAAAGCCCGTCTCTACTAAAAATACAAAAAATTAGATGGACGTGGTGGTGGGTGCCTGTAGTCCCAGCTACTCGGGAGGCTGAGGCAGGAGAATGGCGTGAAACTGGGAGGCGGAGCTTGCTGTGAGCTGAGATGGCGCCACTGCACTCCAGCCTGGGTGACAGAGAGAGACTCCGTCTCAGCAAAAAAAAAAAAAAAAAAGAAAAGAAAAGAAAAAAGAAATTTGGTTCTAGGGGAAGGAAGTAAAAAAAGTGGTACCTAAAGAGACCCACAAGGTCAAGAAGGGGAGGAAGGTGGTAAGTTTAGTTTTAGATGTATTCTGTTTGAGGTAAGACACCATATAGCTACTAGACAAATATTCCCTTTTGTTTTAGAAGTAGGAATTGTGGCAGATTGCTTAGTACAAAAGTTCCACAACAGGTGGGCATTGGAGTGAAGCTGGAAAGAGAGCAGCACAGCAGATAAAGGGCCCCAGTTGTTCTCTAGGCAAATTCCATTTCCATTCCATTCTCAGTAGAGCTCAGAGAATATCTATAGGACTTCATCTGTCAGCTTCTAGGTATATCAACATCAACTTACTCCTCAGTACATATAGTGAAGAATCTCTGTCTACTCTCCCACTCTCCCCTGTTCCAGTACTTCATTATCTGGAAGTTTTTCCTGATGTTTAACACAAATCTCTCTTTAAAATTGTAATCCTAGCACTTTGGGAGGCCAAGGTGGGTGGATCACGAGATCAGGAGATGGAGACCATCCTGGCTAACAAGGTGAAACCCCATCTCTGCTGAAAATACAAAAAATTAGCCGGGCGTGGTGGCGGGTGCCTGTAGTCCCAACTGCTCAGGAGGCTGAGGCAGGAGAATGGTGTGAACCCAGGAGGCGGAGCTTACAGTGAGCCGAGAGTACACCACTGCACTCCAGCCTGGGTGACAGAGTGAGACTCCGTCTCAAAAAAAAAAAAAAAAAAAAATTGAATCCTTTAAAACTTCTCATTTAAGAAAAGATGCTGTGGCCGGGTGTGGTGGTTCATGCTTGTAATCTTAGCACTTTGGAGGGCCGAGGTGAGAGGATCTCTTGAGCCCAGGAGTTTAAGACCAACCTCTGTTGCATGGCAAGACCTCATCTCTATTTTAAAATAATAATAATAGAATGTATTTTAAAAAAATAAAAAAAGTTGTGTGCTGTCATGCTTTCTATTTCTAGTATTACAAGATTGCCAGACATCCTCTTTTTTTTTTTTTTTTTTAATGACATGGAGTCTCGCTTTGTTCTCCAGGCTGGAGTGCAGTGGCTCAATCTCACCTCACTGAAACCTCTGCCTCCAGGGTTCAAGCGATTTTCCTGCCTTAGCCTCCAGAGTAGCTGGAATTACAGGCGTGCACCACCATGCCCAGCTAATTTTTGTACTTTTGGTAGAGATGGGGTTTCACCATGTTAGACAGGCTGGTCTCAAACTCCTGACCTAAGGTGATCTTCCTGCCTCGGCCTCCCAAAATGCTGGGATTACAGGTGTGATCCACTGCGCCCAGCCGCAAACTACTATTGATTAATATCAATCATAAAATAAAGCAAACTCGAAATAATGGGAATAAAAAGTATTTAAAGCTGAGCACAGTGGCTCATGCTTGTAATTCCTGAACTTTGGGAGGCCCAGGGAGGAGGACTGCTTGAGCCCAGGAGTTTGAGACCAGCCTTGGCAATATAGTGAGATTCCCTTCTCAACAAAAAATATAAACAACAACAAAAAATTGGGGCCAGGCGCTGTAGCTCATGCCTGTAATCCCAGCACTCTGGGAGGTCGAGGCGGGTGTATCACGAGGTCAGGAGTTCAAAACCAGCCTGACCAACATGGTGCAACCCCGTCTCTTCTAAAAACACAAAAATTAGCTGGGCATGGTGGCACACGGCTGTAATCTCAGCTACTCAGGAGGCTGAGACAAGAGAATCACTTGAACCCAAGAGGCAGAGGTTGCCGTGAGCTGAGATCATGCCACTGCACTCCAGCCTGGACACAGCAAGACTCCATCTCAATAAATAAATAAATAAATAAACAAACAAGATGCTCAACATCTTTTTTTTTTTTTTGAGACAGAGTCTCACTCTGTCACCAGGCTGGAGTGCAGTGGCGTGATCTTGGCTTACTGCAACTTCTGCCTCTCCGGTTCAAGCAATTCTACTGCCTCAGCCTCCCAAGTTGCTGGGACTACAGGCTTGCGCGGCCACGCCTGGCTAATTTTGTTATTTTTTTTTAGTAGAGACGGGGTTTCACCATGTTGGCCAGTATGGTCTTGATCTCCTGACCTTGTGATTCACTGCCTCGGCCTCCTAAAGTGCTGGGATTACAGGCGTGAGCCACTGCGCCAGGTGTTTTTCTATTTTTAGTAGAGACAGGGTTTCATCATGTTGGCCAGGATAGTTTCGATCTCTTGACCTTGTGATCCACCTGCCTCGGCCTCCAGAGTGCTGGAATTACAGGCGTGAGCCACCATGCCCGGCCACAACAACTTTAATGCTCAAGGAAATGCAAACCAAAACCACAAATACACCATTTCAAACTACTAAGATGGCTTAAAAAATGTTTTGGAGGCCGGGCGCGGTGGCTCAAGCCTGTAATCCCAGCACTTTGGGAGGCCGAGACGGGCGGATCACGAGGTCAGGAGATCGAGACCATCCTGGCTAACACGGTGAAACCCCGTCTCTACTAAAAAAATACAAAAAATTAGCCGGGCGAGATGGCGGGCGCCTGTAGTCCCAGCTACTCGGGAGGCTGAGGCGAGAGAATGGCGTAAACCCGGGAGGCGGAGCTTGCAGTGAGCTGAGATCCGGCCACTGCACTCCAGCCTGGGCGACAGAGCGAGACTCCGTCTCAAAAAAAAAAAAAAAAAAAAAATGTTTTGGAACCTTCAAATACTTGTACAAAATGTTTGTAGCAGCTTTGTTCACAATAGCCAACAAGTAGAAACAACCCAAGTGTTTGTAGACAGATGAACGGATAAACAAATTGTGGTATATCCATACAAGGGAATACTATTTAACTATAAAACAAAATAAAGTATTAATACATAGTACAACATAGATGAAACTTTTTTTTAATGCTAAGTGAAACTAGGCAGACAGAAAACCTCAACTATTGTATGATTCCACTTATATGAAATATAGCAAATTCATAGAGACAGAAAGGGCACTGGAGATTAACAGGGGCTGGTAGGAGAAGTTAATGGGGAGTTATTGCTTACTGTGCATGGATTCTGCCTGGGGTAATGAAAATTTTTGGAAATAGATAATGGTGATGATTGCACGACACTGTGAATGTAATTAATGCCACTGAATTATACACATAAAGATTGTTAAAATGGAATTTTTTCTCATATATATTTGACCACAATTTTTTTTTTTTTTTTTTTGGTGGAAACGGAGTTTTGCTCTGTCGCTCAGGCTACAGTGCAGTGGCGCGATCTCGGCTCACTGCAGCCTCCGCTTCCTGGGTTCAAGCAATTCTGGACTCCAGGCGCGCGCCGCCACGCCCGGCTAATTTTTGTATTTTTAGTAGAGACATGGTTTCACCAAGTTGACCTGGATGGTCTGGATCTCCTGACCTCGTGATCCACCTGCCTCGGCCTCCCAAAGTGCTGGGATTACAGGTGTGAGCCACCGCGCCCGGCCCCATATTTCACCACAATTAAAAAAAAAAAAAAAAAAAACGAGCTGACTATAAATAGGGTGACTTTAAGTAGAGTGACTATAAACTCCAGAACAGTCCACATTTACGACTGTTGTGTGGATTGTAATTATTGATAGTATACCACTAGACTCTCAAAGCTACACCAGTTTGAACAATAAATTATATAGTCACCCAGTCTCTAAGATCTCATTTTGAATGGTTCTGCAATCCTAACATAGGGCATTAGGACCTTAGAAAGGTTTTGCGATGACATCACCTCTGGAAAACTAGAACCCACCGGCCTCCAGTGAACTGGAGGCGGGGCGGAAGATATGTGCATTTCACACAAACGCCCAGCTCCCAAGTGAGAATCTTTTCAGTAATAAATCATCTCTTTACTTCGGGTCCTGAGAGCCTACGACTAAAGGGAAACACTTAAACAGAGTGTGTGGAATGGAGTTAGCGGCGGCAGAAACAGAGAATAGCCCCACCCTCCCCTGTCAAGCCACACTCAGCATGGCCGCCAGCGTCCGTGTGGAGGAGGGAGCACGCATCCTCTTGCAGCCCCAGAGGGGCGGGCCCTGGGAACCGAACGAGCTTCAGCGGACCAATGGGGAGAGGCAAGGGGCGGGGTTGGCCTGGGTCGTCGGCCCGAGGGCGGTGAGGTTGACTTGGACTGGCGGATCTTGTGGTGCCGCGGCTGCCACGTTATTTCCCGCTTTTGAGGTGGATTTTGCCCGGTGGTGTGCCACCGTCAGCGCTTCCGGGTTGAACTCCAGCTGAGCTGATCAGATCCCACCCTACTCAGTGCTTGTCCCTCCCCTTCCAAGCTAGCCCTAGTCAAAGCCCTGTTGGCCCCTCCCTCTCCTTTGAGATGACTCATCTCTGTATCCCAACGACGCGGCACCAGGTGTGGCCTGACACGTTTGAGCTTAAAACCTTTTTTTCTGATTATAAAAATATATGCATATTTTAGGAAATTAAGAAAAGCGTAATGGAAATAAAAGTGATTTAGTGTCCCATCAGCCATAAACAATCATAATTAACCTTTGTCATTCTTTTTTTCCTTCTGTGTATCTATTTTAACACAATTGGGACAATGCTGTATAACTTACGTATTGCTGTTTGCATATTGAATGTTTTTCTTCGTGATTTTATTTAGTTATTTTTTTTTTTTGAGACGGAGGCTCCCTCTGTTGCCCAGGCTGGAGTGCAGTGGCACGGTCTTGGCTCACTGCAAGCTCTGCCTCCTGGGTTCACGCCATTTTCCTACCTCAGCCTCCCAAGTTGTTGGGACTACAGGCGACCGCCACCACGCCCGGCTAATTTTTGCGTGTGTGTTTTTAGTACAGACGGGGTTTTACTGTGTTAGCCAGGATGGTCTCCATCTCCTGAACTCGTGATCCGCCTGCCCGCCTTGGCCTCCCGAAGTGCTGGGATTACAAGTGTGAGCCACCACATCCGGCCTTCTTTGTGATTTTAAATGAATGGATAGGATAAGGTATTCCATGGATGAATGACTATCATGTTTATATTTTCTTTTTTTTTTTTTTTTTTTTTGAGACGGAGTCTCGCTCTGTCACCCAGGCTGGAGTGCAGTGGCCGGATCTCAGCTCACTGCAAGCTCCGCCTCCCGGGTTCACGCCATTCTCCTGCCTCAGCCTCCCGAGTAACTGGGACTACAGGCGCCGCCACCTCGCCCGGCTAGTTTTTTATATTTTAATAGAGACGGGGTCTCACCGTTTAGCCAGGATGGTCCGCGATCTCCTGACCTTGTGATCCGTCCGTCTCAGCCTCCCAAAGTGCTGGGATTACAGGCTTGAGCCACCGCGCCCGGCTTTGTTTATATTTTCCTGTTGAGCATTTAAACTAAACTTTGAGCCTGGGCACAGTGGCTCACACCTGTAATCCCAGCACTTTGGGAGGTCAAGGCGGGCAGATCACCTGAGGTCAGGAGTTCGAGACCAGCCTGACCAACATGGTGAAACCCCATCTCTACTAAAAATACAACATTAGCCGGGCGTGGTGGCACACACCTGTAATCCCAGCTACTTGGGAGGCTGAGGCAGGAGAATTGCTTGAACCTGGGAGGCAGAGGTTGCAGTGAACCTATATCATGCCACTGCACTCCAGCCCGGGCAACAAGAGCGAAACTCCATTTCAAAAATAAATAAATAAATATATAAAATTTAAAAAATAAACTTTTGAGTGGATAGCCTCTTGGAGATGGGGCAGGTCAGGAAAGAGAGACAGCTAAGAACTAGCTATTCCACAGCTTCACCTTCTCTTGCAAAGTTGTTCCACAAGAATTACAAGATTGTAGAGCCTTTCAACATTTTAGGATCTTAGGGTTATAAAGTAGTACAATAGAGAAACTTAGAATCATAACATCTTGGGTGGGTAAGGACCCTGAAAAAACAAGTCCAAGCCTCTACCAAATAGTTTCACTCCATCTCAAAAAATAAACAAACAAAAACCGTTCTCTATGGAAAAAAAAATAGAAAAATTAGGCAGGTGTGGTGGTGGGTGCCTGTAGTCCCAGCTACTTGGGAGACTGAGGCAGGAGAATCACTTGAACCAGGGAGGTTGCAGTAAGCTGAGATCACACCACGGCACTCCAGCCTGGGAAACAGAGCAAGTCCCTGTCAGAGAAAAGAGAGGGAGGAAAGAGAGAGGAGAGAGGGGAGGGAGGGAGGAAAGGAGGGAGAGAGAGAGAGGAGAGAGAAGAGAGAGAGAGAGGAGAAAGAGAGAAAATTGTAGGAAGAGGTGTGGCAAAAGTCAAATGGTATATTAATTTCCATAGGCCTATATGGCAGAGCGTATAGAATAGTCCTTCTTAAGGCCAGAAGAGTTTTTATCCGAAAACAGCATTATCAACTCAGACTTGTTTTTCTTTTTTTTTTTTTTTTTGAGACGGAGTCTAGCTCTGTCGCCCAGGCTGGAGTGCAGTGGCCGGATCTCAGCTCACTGCAAGCTCCGTCTCCGGGGTTTACGCCATTCTCCTGCCTCAGTCTCCCGAGTAGCTGGGACTACAGGCGCCCACCACCTTGCCCGGCTAGTTTTTTGTATTTTTTAATAGAGACGGGGTTTCACCATGTTAGCCAGGATGGTCTCGATCTCCTGACCTAGTGATCCACCCGTCTCGGCCTCCCAAAGTGCTGGGATTACAGGCTTGAGCCACCGCACCCAGCCAGGAGTGACTTGTTTTAAATGAAGAATTTAGTTATTTTGGTGGTAAGGAGCAGGTTACCTCAAGTAGTTTAGGGTAAAAGTTTGTTGCGCATTTCATTATAAAAATAGGCATGTTGGAGGGCCCTGAGATGCTAAGCAGTCCAGTTTCAGAAAGAGATGGGATTCAAAAAGAGGGTGGTTTCGTATTCAAGAAAAGGGTAGGGACCACAACAAAGCTGGAAGGTCTGGTTTTCTTGCAGCCAGACTTAATGTATAATTTATTCATCTGAACTGAGTCTCAGTTTCATCATCTGTAAAATGGAAATAACCATGCAATTGTTCTCTAATTGGACCATTAACAATGTATGGCAGAACAATGAAATCTAAGCCCATTATAGGACTAGGTGCAGTGGCTCATGCCTGTAATTCCAGTACTTCAGGAGGCAGAAGAGGGAGGACCACTTGAGCCTAGGAGTTCAAGACCAGCCTGGGTAACATAGCCAGACCCCATCTCTATTAAATAAATAAAATAAATAAGGCTGGTGTGGTGGCTCATGCCTGTAATCCCAGCACTTTGGGAGGCCGAGGTGGGCAGATCAATAGGTCAGGAGATTCAGACCATCCTGGCTAACACGGTGAAACCCTGTCTCTACTAAAAATGCAAAAAATTAGCTGGGCGTGGTGGCGGGCACCTGTAGTCCCAGCTATTCGGGAGGCTGAGGCAGGAGAATGGCGTGAACCTGGGAGGCGGAGCTTGCAGTGAGCTGAGATCAGCCGCTGCACTCCAGCCTGGGCAACAGAGCGAGACTCTGTCTCAAAAAATAAATACATACATACCTAGATAAAAACACTAAAGATAAAAGGGTTCAGGCACAGTGGCTCAAGTCTGTAATCCCAGGACTTTGGGGGGCCAAGGCAGAAGGGTCACTTGAACCCAAGAGTTTGAGACCAGCCTGGGCAACATAGTGAGACCCTATCTCTACAAAAAATTTAAAAATTAGGGCCGGGCGCGGTGGCTCAAGCCTGTAATCCCAGCACTTTGGGTGGCCTAGACGGGCGGATCACGAGGTCAGGAGATCGAGATCATCCTGGCTAACAAGGTGAAACCCCGTCTCTACTAAAAAAAATACAAAAAACTAGCCGGGCGAGGTGGCGGGCGCCTGTAGTCCCAGCTACTCCGGAGGCTGAGGCAGGAGAATGGCGTGAACCCGGGAGGCAGAGCTTGCAGTGAGCTGAGATCCGGCCACTGCACTCCAGCACGGGCGACAGAGCGAGACTCCGTCTCAAAAAAAATAAAAAATAGGCCGGGCGCGGTGGCTCAAGCCTGTAATCCCAGCACTTTGGGAGGCCGAGACGGGCGGATCATGAGGTCAGGAGATCGAGACCATCCTGGCTAATACGGTGAAACCCCGTCTCTACTAAAAAAAAAAATACAAAAAACTAGCCGGGCGACGAGGCGGGCGCCTGTAGTCCCAGCTACTCGGGAGGCTGAGACAGGAGAATGGCGTGAACCCGGGAGGCGGAGCTTGCAGTGAGCTGAGAGCCGGCCACTGCACTCCAGCCTGGGCGGCAGAGCAAGACTCCGTCTCAAAATAAATAAATAAATAAATAAATAGGCCGGGCGCGGTGGCTCAAGCCTGTAATCCCAGCACTTTGGGAGGCCGAGACGGGCGGATCACGAGGTCAGGAGATCGAGACCATCCTGGCTAATACGGCGAAACCCCGTCTCTACTAAAAAATACAAAAAACTAGCCGGGCGACGAGGCGGGCGCCTGTAGTCCCAGCTACTCGGGAGGCTGAGACAGGAGAATGGCGTGAACCCGGGAGGCGGAGCTTGCAGTGAGCTGAGAGCCGGCCACTGCACTCCAGCCTGGGCGGCAGAGCAAGACTCCGTCTCAAAAAATAAATAAATAAATAAATAAAAATAAAAATAAAAAATAAAAAAATAAAAATTAGCTGGGTGTAGTATCATGCACCTGTATTCCCTGCTACTTAAGAGGCTGAGGCTGAGGCAGGAGGAGCGCCTAAGCCCAGGAGGTTAAAGCTGCAGGGAGTTATGATCGTGCCATTGCATTTCAGCCTGGCAACAGAGCAAGACCTTGTCTCAAAAAATAATAATGATAAATAAATAAATAAAAGACATAGGCTGGGCGTGGTGGCTCACATCTGTAATCCCAGCACATTGGGAGACCGAGGTGGGCGCATCACCTGAGGTCAGGAGTTCGAGACCAGCCTGGCCAACATGGCAAACCTCCATCTCTACTAAAAATACAAAAATTGGCTGAGCGCGGTGGCTCACGTTTGTAATCCCAGCACTTTGGGAGGCCGAGGCGGGCTGATCACGAGGTCAGGAGGTCGAGACCATCCTGGCTAACACAGTGAAACCCCGTCTCTACTAAAAATACAAAAAATTAGCCGGGCGAGGTGGCCAGTGCCTGTAGTCCCAGCTACTCGGGAGGCTGAGGCAGGAGAATGGCGTGAAACCGGGAGGCGGAGCTTGCAGTGAGCCGAGATCGGGCCACTGCACTCCAGCCTGGGGGACAGAGCGAGACTCTGTCTCAAAAAAAAAAAGAAAAAAAATACAAAAATTAGCCGGCCGGGCGCGGTGGCTCAAGCCTGTAATCCCAGCACTTTGGGAGGCCGAGACGGGCGGATCACGAGGTCAGGAGATCGAGACCATCCTGGCTAACACGGTGAAACCCCGTCTCTACTAAAAAATACAAAAAACTAGCCGGGCGAGGTGGCGGGCGCCTGTAGTCCCAGCTACTCGGGAGGCTGAGGCAGGAGAATGGCGGAAACCCGGGAGGCGGAGCTTGCAGTGAGCTGAGATCGGCCACTGCACTCCAGCCTGGGCGACAGAGCGAGACTCCGTCTCAAAAAAAAAAAAAAAAAAAAAATTAGCCAAGCACGGTGGCTGGCGCCTGTAATCCCAGCTACTCGGTAGGCTCAGGCAGGATAATTGCTTGAACCTGGGAGGCAGAGGTTGCAGTGAGCCAAGATTGCGCCACTGCACTCTAGCCTGGGGGACAGAGCAAGACTCCATCTCAAAAAAATAAATAAATAAATTTTTAAAAATGAAAGACATGAAGAAGGAGAAACATAATGAAATGTTAACATCCTGGCTGTCTTTGGGTGATGCTGATTTTTTTTATTTTTTATTTTTTTTGATATGGAGTCTTGCTCTGTCCCCAGGCTGGAGTGCAGTGGTGCTATCTCAGCTCACTGCAAGCTCCACCTCCCAGGTTCACGCCATTCTCCTGCCTTAGCCTCCCCAGTAGCTGGGACTACAGGCGCCTGCCACCACGCCCTGCTAGTTTTTGTATTTTTAGTAGAGAAGGGGTTTCACCATGTTGGCCAGGATGGTCTCGATCTCCTGACCTTGTGATCCACCCGCCTCGGCCTCCCAAAGTGCTCGGATTATAGGCGTGAACCACCGCGCCCAGCTGGATGGTGTTGATTTTTGCTGTTGTTGTTTTTATTTTTCTGTATTTTTGAAATGTTTCAGTTAATTATGCCTCCCCACTTTCTTTGAAGAAAAGGCTCTCAGGGACTAAAACAGGAGTTGCTAATCATGACAATCATCTCTATTTTGATCAAAAACTTAGAGCCAAAGTTCTTAGTATTCTTCAGCAAGCCCAGTCTTCATCCACAAATTATTTCTGGTACCTACAATGTGTAGATGCTAAAAAGATGTTGAGAAGAACACAGAGTGGGATCAGACAAGGATCCGAAAATCAAGGAGCGTTTTCTGGTAGTCTGAAAAAACGCATCTTCAAACAACTATAAAACAAATTACAAGGTCTATAAAGGAGGTATAGGAAACTGTGTTGAACAATTATCAGTGTTGTATGTGCAATGCGTATGTGAATAGGAACGGCTGAATGGTAAATTGGAGATAGATCATGAAAGCTGTAAATGCCGGCCAGGCGCGGTGGCTCATGCCTGTAATCCCAGCACTTTGGGAGGCTGAGGCGGGCAGATCACGAGGTCAGGAGATTGAGACCATCCTGGGTAACACAGTGAAACCCTATCTCTACTAAAAATACAAAAAATTAGCCAGGCGTGGTGGCGGGTGCCTATAGTCCCAGCTACTCCAGAGGCTGAGGCAGGAGAATGACGTGAACCCAGGAGGCCGCGCTTGCAGTGAGTCGAGATAGCACCACTGCACTCCAGCCTGGGCGAGGAGGAGGTTCCAGCGATTCTCCTGCCTCAGCCTCCTAAGTAGCTGGGAATACAGGCACATGCCACAATGCCCAGCTAATTTTTTTTGTATTTTTAGTAAAGATAGTGTTTCACCATGTTGACCAGGCTGGTCTTGAACTCCTGACCTCAAGTGATCCACCCACCTCAGCCTCCGAAAGTGCTGGGATTACAGGCATGAGCCATTGTGCCTGGCATATTAATATTATTATTTTGAGATAAAGTCTCCCCCTGTCACCAAGGTTGGAGTGCAATGGCACAATCACAGCTCACTGCTGCCTCAGCCTCCCAGACTTAAGTGATCCTCTCACCCTCAGTCTCCCAAATAGCTGGGAAAATACGTATGCACCACCACATATAGCTAATTTTTATTTTTATATTTTGGTAGAGGCAGGATTTTGCCATGTTGCTTTGGGTGGTCTCAAACTCCTGGGCTCAAGCAATCCTTCTGCCTTGGTCTCCCAAAGTGCTGGGATTATAGGCATGAGTCATTGTGTCTGGCCTACATTTATTATTTCTTAATTTTTTTGAAGACAAAGTCTCTCTCTGTCACCAGGCTAGAGTACAGTGGTGTGATCATAGCTCACTGTAACCACAAAACCCTGGGCCCAAGGGATCCTCCTACCTTGGCCTCCCAAAGTGTTGGGAGTACAGACGTAAGCCTGTGCACCCGGCTGTATTGAAGATTTTTTGTTTGTTTTGCTTTTTAAATCATGATCTCCATGAAATATGCTTCAAGAAAGCTGTTTTTGGAAATAAACTGGAATAGGAATGAGACTAAAGACTGGCACACCAATTACTTATGCCGGCACAATAGTTCAGATGGGAGATAATGAAAATGGACCTTGGCTAGTACATGTGGAGGTAAAGAGGAGGGGCATTCAAATGAAGAGATAGAACAGATAGTTGGAGATAAAGGTCAGAAGCGCCTATCTCATTAGGTCAAGGAGTTATTACTATTCTCCAAATAATGTATTTCAAAAACTACCTCCACATTTTGATTTTGTAAAATTTGCACCCGTGTCTCCTAATCCCAGGCTGCCAGGCAGGATAATTACACTAGAGGTTATGAGTGGTTTGCTAGAGTGGAATTAGGGTTTTTCTGTTTGTTTTCCAGTACATGTGTGATATTTAGGCCATGGACAGCAGCAACACACAGAACTTTTCCATAAGAAAAGTGTTTTGTTGGCTGGGCGTGGTGGCTCAAGCCTGTAATCCCAGCACTTAGGGAGGCCGAGACGGGCAGATCACGAAGTCAGGAGATCGAAACCATCCTGGCTAACACGGTGAAACCCCGTCTCTACTAAAAAATACAAAAAACTAGCTGGGCGAGGTGGCGGGTGCCTGTAGTCCCAGCTACTCGGGAGGCTGAGCCAGGAGAATGGCCTGAACTCGGGAGGCGGAGCTTGCAGTGAGACGAGATCCGGCCACTGCGCTCCAGCCTGGGCGACACAGCGAGATTCCGTCTCAAAAAAAAAAAAAAAAGAAAGAAAAGTGTTTTGTTTCGTGGAGGTGTGGGTCTCACTATAGCCCAGGCTGGCCTCAAACTTCTGGGCTCAAGCAATCCTCCTGCCTCAGCCTCCCCAAGTGCTGGGATTATAGGTGTGAGCCACCACACTTGGCCGAAAAGTTTTCTTACGTTGAGTAACACGTTTGCGATAACAAGTGGTTCAGACCAACCTGAAAGGGTTGGGAAGAGGTGGATAAGGATAGCCTGTCAGGGCCGGGCACGGTGGCTCAAGCCTGTAATCCCAGCACTTTGGGAGGCCGAGACGGGTGGATCACGAGGTCAGGAGATCGAGACCATCCTGGCTAACATGGTGAAACCCCGTCTCTACTAAAAATACAAAAACTAGCCGGGCGAGGTGGCAGGCGCCTGTAGTCCCAGCTACTAGGGAGGGTGAGGCAGGAGAATGGCGTAAACCCAGGAGGCGGAGCTTGTAGTGAGCTGAGATCCGGCCACTGCACTCCAGTCCGGGCGACAGAGCGAGACTCCGCCTCAAAAAAAAAAAAAAAAAAAAAGGATAGCCTGTCAGGTGTCACAGTATCCCTCTGCTGGAGGAGCTCTGTGCAGGAGGTACTCTCCCAGGGCTGGACCAACCAGAACACGGGTTTTGGGCTTCTGGAAAGATTATTGTTTAAGTTGCACACCTAACTACCTGGTGAGTGGTTCTCTGAACCCTCTCCGTCGTTTTTTGTTTTCTTAAGAGTCAGAGTCTGGACCAGGCAAGGTGGCTCATGCCTGCGCCTGTAATCCCAGCATTTTGGAAGGCCAAGGCGGATGGATCACCAAAGGTCAGGAATTTGAGACTAGCCTGGCCAACATGGTGAAACCCTGTCTCTACTAAAAATACAAAAATTATCCGGGTGTGGTGGTGGGCACCCGTAATCCTAGCTACTCAGGAAGCTGAGGCAGGAGAATCGCTTGAAACCGGGAGGTGGAGGTTGCAGCGAGCCAAGGTTGCACCACACCACTCCAGACAGGGTGAGACTCTGTCTGAAAAAAAAAAAAAAAAAAAAGGGTCAGAATCTGCCTCTGTCCCTCAGCTGGAGCACGGTGATGCCATCCTAGTTCACTGTAGCCTTGAACTCCTAAGCTAAAGCAGTGCTCTTGCCTCAGCCTCCCAAGTAGTGAGGACTACAGGCTGGCACCACCATGCCCAGCTAATTTTTAAATTTTTCTGCTACCTTGGCCTCCCAAAGTGCTGAGATTACAGGTGTCAGCCACAGTGCCCTGCCCCTTCCTATGGGCTTCTGTGATCTTACTGAACAGTTGAGCTTCCCTCTTGCAGCCTCTTTCATCATCTTTTCACCCTCTCTCTAGGGTTAGGTAATTCCCACTCACTCAGCCCAGCCCTACACAAGGAGAAAATTCCTGGTAAAGTTCAGGCTAGGGTGTCAGCCCATCTCTTTCTGGCTTTTCCTAGGTAGCCAGTCCTCTTCCACTTCTGGCGTTTTATATATTTTTTTTCTTTTAAGTATGATTTTCTTTGTATCAAAACCATACCAAAAAATAGAAGCAGAAAACTTCCACTGAAGCTAAAATAGTTTTCAGTTTGAGGTAGTAAGGTATATATTTTCACTTAAGTCATAGATTAGAACTTTTTGGCACTATGGGAAACTTTTTATAATAGGTGACCATGAAATTATTACTTGAAAGGAAGTTTAACCAGAGATCAAACATAGTCTTTCTAAAGGGCCTCCCTTTATTTTCTTGCTCCCTAAGGCATTCTCTGATGTGGTTGTGCTGAGAACCAGGACAGTTTTTTTTTTTTTTTTAAGCTTTAAAGGAAGGCTAGCTTGTAAAAATAAAACCAGAAAGGCAAAGTACTCAATGCTTTTTTTGTGATGCAAGATATTATAAAAATCTAAAATCCATATTTACTTCTAGGAACTTTAAAAATATTCACATATTCATTATGTCATTCAACATTTGTTGGCGCTTCATTATGTTCTATGACCTGTGCCAAATGCTGAGGATAGAAAGAAAAATAAACAATATTCCTCTTTAAGTGCTATAGTGAATCTGGTGGAGATTTAGTGGAGAAGATACAGAAGTGAACAAATAGTGACAATACATTGTGTTGACAGCATGAGAAATGAGCTGTGGAAATGCAGAGGAGGGACCACATTATTCCTGCAGAGTCATTGGAAATGGCTATACAGGAAAGGTAACACTTGACTTGTGTCTGGAAAGAAGAGTAGGAGTTTTCCAGGTGAATGAGTAAAGAAAGGTCATTTCAACAGAAATATTGCAGGAGCAAAGGCAGGGAGGTGTGATAGAGAGTATCATGATTGGAGAATTACAGGATTTAATATTGGCTATGGAGTAATATTTGTGTTGAAAAGGGTGGAAAGGGCCGGGCATGGTGGAAAGGGCTGGGCATGGTGGCTCACGCCTGTAATCCCAGCACTTTGGGAGGCTGAGGCAGGTGCATCAAGTCGGGAGATCGAGACGATCCTGGCTAACATGGTGAAACCTCGAATCTACAAAAAATACAAACAAATTAGCCGGGCGTGGTGGCAGGTGCCTGTAGTCCCAGCCACTCGGGAGGCTGAGGCAGGAGAACGGCGTGAACCCGGGAGTCAGAGCTTGCAGTGGGCCGAGATCGTGCCACTGCACTCCAGCCTGAGGGACACAGCGAGACTCTGTCTCAAAAAAAAAAAGAGAAAAGAAAAGGGTGGAAAGGCCAGCCAGGCTCAGTGGCTCACACCTGTAATCCCAGCACTTTGGGAGGCTGAGATGGGAGGATGTTGGAGCCCAGGAGTTCGAGACCAGCCTGAGTAACAAAGTGAGACCTCATCTCTACAAAAATAAAAATAAAAATAAAAATAAAAATAAATTAGCTGGACACAATGGTATGTGCCTATAGTCCCAGCTACTTGGGAAGCTGAGGTGAGAGAATTGCTTGAGCCCAGGAGTTTGAGGTTGCAGTGAGCAAGATCGCATCACTGCACTTCAGCTTTGGTGACAGAGCAAGACTCTGTCTCAAAAAAAAAAAAAAAAAAGTAGGGGTGGAAATAAGGCTAGATAGGTAGGTGGGAAATAGAGAGCAAAGGACTTCGTTTTTAGGAGTCTGGACCTGATCCCATAGCCACTATAAGGAGCCACTAGCCACATGTGGTTATTTACATTAGAATTAAATTAAAATCCAGTTTCTTTTCTTTTTTTTTCTTGAGATGGAGTCTCTCTCTGTCGCCCAGGCTGGAGTGCAGTGGTGCGATCTCCGCTCACTGCAAGCTCCGCCTCTCAGGTTCACGCCATTCTCCTGCCTCAGCCTCCCGAGTAGCTGGGACTATAGGCGCCCATCACCACGCCCAGCTAATTTTTTTTTTGTATTTTTAGTAGAGATGGAATTTCACCGTGTTAGCCAGGATGGTCTCGATCTCCTGACCTCGTGATCCGCCTGCCTTGGCCTCCCAAAGTGCTGGGATTACAGGCGTCAGCCACTGTGCCCTGCCCTAAAATCCAGTTTCTAAGTCACACTAGTCGCACTTCAAGTGCTCAGTAGCCACATATGGTTGGTAGCTATCTATTAGAGCAGATATAGAACATTCACATATATGCAGACAGTTCTGTTGGACAGCACTGCTACAGGCAGTGTGTGAAGGGCATTAAACAACCTTGGGCAAAAAAGTGACATGGTCATATTTATGTTTAGAAATAGTACTCTGATAGCAGCATAAGAAATGGCATAGAGGTGGGGTATGGTGGGGTGCACCTGGGGTCTCAGCTACTAGGGAGGCTGAGGTGGAAGGATCATTTAAGCCCAGTATTTCGAGTCCAGCCTGGGCAACATAGTAAGACCCTATTTATTTTTTAAAAAACCCTTTTCTTATAGACTAGGAAGAATCTTTTGTGTTGCTGCTCTCCAAGGTCCAGATATCATAAGTGGCTCATGACTGTAATTCCAGCATTTTCCAAGGCCGAGGTGGGAGGATTGCTCGAGCCTGGGAGGTCATGGCTGCATTAAACCATGATTGTATTACTGTACTCCAGTGTGGGTGACAGAGTGAGACCTTGTCTTAAAAAAAAAAAGGCCAGGTGTGGTGGCTCACACCAGTAATCCCAGCACTTTGGGAGGCCAAGGCAGGCGGTGTATGAGGTCAGGAGTTTGAGACCAGCCTGGCCAACATGGTGAAACCCTGTCTCTACTAAAAATACAACAATTAGCCAGGTGTGGTGGCGGGTGCCTGTAATCTCAGCTACTCGGGAAGCTGAGGCAGGAGAAGCGCTTGAAACAGGAAGGTGGAGGTTGCAATGAGCTGAGATTGCACCACTGCACTCCAGCCTGGGCAACAAGAGTGAAACTTCATCTCAAAAAAAAAAAAAAATGGCCTGGAGGAGGGAGAGAAAGGGATTTGTCAAAATCATTTTAAAGTTAAGTGATCGTGGCCGGGCACAGTGGCTCACTCCTGTAATCCCAGCACTTTGGGAGGCCAAGGTGGGCAGATCACAAGGGCAGGAGTTCGAGACTAGCCTGGACAATATGGGGAAACCCCGTTACTACTAAAAACATAAAAATTAGCTGGGCATGGTGGTGGGCGCCTGTAGTCCCAGCTACTCAGGAGGCTGAGGCAGGAGAATCGCTTAAACCAGGAGGTGGAGGTTGCGGTGAGCCAAGATCATGCCACTGCACTCCAGCCTGGGCAACAGAGTGAGACTCTGTCTCAAAAAAATAAAAATAAAAATAAAATAAATAAATAGAATGAAGCGATCACAAATTACTATTTGGTTCTCTCTTTCTTAACCCTGCAGTCATAGCTGCCTTTCTTCTGATATCCACTCACCATGAAGGACAAAACTATCCAGAATTTAGGCCCAAAAACATTGACTTCAGGAAGCCTTTTTCAGGTGGCATTCACATGCTCCAGCCCTTTCCTTCTCTATCTCCCACTAGAGAGATCAGAAGGCATTTGGTGAGCCTCTAGGCTGATAGCCAAAGGGTCTTCTGGGCAATAAAGAGAGGGACAGGAGCAGTCACATGCCTGGGAGAATGGGAAATTGGCTTATCTGGTACCTAGTTGTAGACTGATGCTCCGTATTCATCTCAGATTATAACTTAGAATGTCCTTTACTGCTCACATCTAATCAATCACCAAAGTCTGCCCATTCTATCGCCTTAATATCTCTCGTATTGATTCCTCTCCATCTCTATCAGTGCCTTAACTTAGACACTCCTCCTTGTCACTTACATTGCCACTTTAGTCTTCCGGCTGGACTCCCTGGCTCTGTTCTCTTCTCTACTTTTCCACTCTTAACTGGCTCCTGATTGGTCAAAGCCTCTCCAACTCTTTGGTCTGACATTTTACAATTTGACTCTATCCTGCCTCTCTAATCTCTTTTCTCAATAGTTTTCTCTCTAAATTTCAGCCAAACTTGAAGTCCCCTAAACATTCACCACTCTTTTTCAAAACCACACAGTGAGTAAATGACAGGGGCAGGAATGAATTTGAGCCCATATTCTATGCACATTCTCCCATCTCTGTGTGTCTACTATGCTGTTTGTGAAGAAGTAGACAAGAAATATCATTGTAGAAATGGGTTATAGGTAGGAGAAAAGAGAAAGAAGACGGAGCTTTCAATTCAGTTCACCAGATGCATATTCCATGGGCTGGGCCCTGGACTAGATGCTGGAGATACAAAGATAAATAAGGTATTGGCCAGGTGTGGTGGCACATGCCTATAATCCCAGTGCTTTGAGAGGCTAAGATGGGAGGATCACTTCAGGTTAAGAGTTCGAGACCAGCCTGGGCAACATAGCAAAACCCCCTCTCTGCAAAATAAATACATACAAAAGCTGAGCTTGATTGTATACCTTTGTAGTCCCAGATACTCAGGAGGCTGAGGCAGAAGAATCGCTTGAGCCCACAAGTTTGAGGTTACAGTGATCTATGATCATACCACTAGACTCCAGGCTGGACAGCAGAGCAAGACCCTGTCTCAAAACAACAATGAAAAAACAATCAAATATGAATAAGGTATAAATATCCTTGACCTTGGGAAGTTCATGGTTTATAGAAGGATGAAGTAAAAAGAAGAACTTGGTACCTGGAAAGCAGCCTGTGTTGAGCTGTCTTGGTTTCCCCAAATGGGTGGGAGGCTCTATTTTTAGAGGCTGAAGACAAAATAAGCCAGAGAAGCTACTGAATGTTAGATATGCAGGGATTTCTGCTTACATCTATATGAAAGTGTCCCTCTGGGAAGCTCAGTAAACGCATTCCTTTATAACATATAACATCAGCAACAGAGCTTGGCAACAATAATATCCATTCTAGTACGTTCATGGATATTGCTAAGGTGCGTTTATATTTATATATGCCAATTTCAGCTCCCTTTTGGGTTCTAGATTCTTGACCTTTAAAAATATTCTAATTGTTGGCTGGGCGCGGTGGCTCACACCTATAATCCCAGCACTTTGGGAGGCCAAGGCAGGCTGACAACGAGGTCAGGAGATTGAGACTATCCTGGCTAACACGGTGAAACCCCATCTCCACTAAAAATACAAAAAATTAGCCAGGCGTAGTGACAGGCACCTGTAGTCCCAGCTGCTTGGGATGCTCAGGTAGGAGAATGGCATGAACCCGGGAGGCAGAGGCTGCAGTGAGCTGAGATGGGGCCACTGCACTCCAGCCTGGGTGACAGAGGAGACTCTGTCTTGAAAAAAAAGAAAAATTCTAGTTGTTTTGGGAATCCTTGTATCTTCATACAAAGGACTAACCGTCTCCTTCTTCCTTCTTTTTCCTTTTTCCTTACTTAACCCAGAGAGTGTATTAACATGAAGATGGATTTGTATCTTTTTTTTTTTTTCCCAGACGGAGTCTTGTTCTGTGGCCCAAGCTGGAGTGCAATGGCGCCCTCTCAGCACACCGCAGGCTCTGCCTCCCGGGTTCAAGCGATTCTCCTTCCTCAGGCTCCTGAGTAGCTGGGATTACAGGCATGCACCGCTACGCCCGGCTAATTTTTGTATTTTTAGTAGAGATAGAATTTCACCATTTTGCTCAGACTGGTCTCAAACTTGTGATCCGCCTGCCTTGGCCTCCCAAAGTCCTCGGATTACAGGCATGAGCCACCGCACCCGGCCATGTATCTTATTAGATTGTATTTACCTGGACTAGACGAGGAAAGACACTCTCTGGCTGCCAACCTGCCCTTTTGCAAACCTATAGTCACAATCCCATAAAACAGATGAAGCACAGGCCCTGAAATGAAACAGCTCACCACTTATATAACATTATGTTAACTAGGTACCTTCTTCCTGTCTCCGTTCCTCATCTGTGAGATGGGTATAATGATCCTCAGCCTCATAGGGTTATTGGAAAGACTGAATGAACCCATAAAGAACCGACCTGGCACATACTAGCATTTGATTGATTTTTTTTTCTTTCTTTTTTTTTTTTTTGAGACGGAGTCTCGCTCTGTCGCCCAGGCTGGAGTGCAGTGGCCGGATCTCAGCTCGCGCCACCTCGCCCGGCTAGTTTTTTGTATTTTTTAGTAGAGACGGGGTTTCACCGTGTTAGCCAGGATGGTCTCGATCTCCTGACCTCGTGATCCGCCCGTCTCGGCCTCCCAAAGTGCTGGGATTACAGGCTTGAACCACCGCGCCCGGCTTGATTTTTTTTTTCTTATTTAAAATTTCACTTCTAAAACCCCAGTAGCATTTATTAGGCAACAATCAATCACTGTACTGGAGGAGCTATGGCTGGTCCATTATATTTCCAAGCATAATTAATTGTCATATCTGTGTTACCTCAGTACTTTGCACACAATTCTGGTATTTCACTTACCATACTAGATACTAATTATTTGTTACTAGATACTAATTATTTTTTACTATTATTTTGATTGAGTTTCTCAAGGACTGAGAAACTAATATTTTAATAAATTAATTATTTTTATTATTGATTAATTTATTCCAGCATCTAGCACGGACGTGGAAATCTGACTTCTAACCTCAATTTAAGAGATGATTGGTCCCGCCCGGTGGCTCACGCTTGTAATCCTAGCACTTTGGGAGGCCGAGGCCGGCGGATCACCTGAGGTCGGGAGTTCAAGACCAGCCCGACAAACATGGAGAAACCCCATCTCTACTAAAAATACAAAAATTAGGCGGGCGTGGGGGCGCGCGCCTGTAATCCCAGCTACTTGGAGACAGGAGAATTGCTTGAACCAGAGAGGCGGAGGTTGCGGTGAGCTGAGAGCATGCCACTACACTCCAGCCTGCGCAACAGAGCGAGACTCCGTTTCACAAAAAAAAAAAAAAAAAAAAAAAGATCTGTGCTAGACGCTGAAAGGAATTAATCAGACAGGATCTCAGTCTTTTAAGAACTTTCAAATACAGAGAAGAGGTGGTAACAAATCATTAGTGTATAATATTGTAAGTGAAAAATCAGAAATGTGTGCTAAGTACTGGGGTAACACAGAGATGGTAATTAATTCTGCCTGGAGAAACAGCAGTGAATGTGACAACCTGAGTGAGGGCGGAAAGCAGGAGAATTTCTAGACGCTGAATTTCAGAAGCTTCCGGAACTAAAATGATGCGGAAGTTAAGTGAGTCTCGGTGGGATATTGTTGCTGCACCTGGTCAAGGCCGTTTCGTCAGTGTTTTCAGACGCCCTGGGAACGCGGCTGCAGGTGTGGGTCTTCGGTTTGCACAGCTAGAGGCCGCGCAGTAGCAAAGGATGAGCGGAACCTTGGAAAAGGTAACGTAAATTCTACGCACGCGGGGCTCGGTGAGATGGTGGAGGGTGCATAGCGGGGTGGTGGCGGCGCGGGGACATCCGGGGATGAGACACTGGGGCGCCCAAGGTCCTTCCCAGCAGCACATGCGGCTGCCTGGCGTTGAAGGGACTGAGCAGATTCCTTTCCACCCGGGGCGAACTCTGCGGAGCGGAGCCGTGCCATCCCCACACCACACGCCACTCTCTCCACCCAGTGCCTGGAAAAGGGAGAGCTCTGCGATGGGAATCACACCAGGATACGGTCCCGATTAACTCTATGACCTTGGGCAGGTCATTTTATATTTGCATTTAGTTATCAACTTCCAGAATTTTTTCTAAGAATGCAGTTTTGACTTGCTGAACTGATGAGGATGTGAAGCTACCTGGTAATAAGGAAATAATAGTAATAGGCCGGGCGCGGTGGCTCAAGCCTGTAATCCCAGCACTTTGGGAGGCCGAGACGGGCGGATCACGAGGTCAGGAGATCGAGACCATCCTGGCTAACACGGTGAAACCCCGTCTCTACTAAAAATACAAAAAACTAGCCAGGCGAGGTGGCGGGCGCCTGTAGTCCCAGCTACTCGGGAGGCTGAGGCAGGAGAATGGCATAAACCCGGGAGGCGGAGCTTGCAGTGAGCTGAGATCCGGCCACTGCACTCCAGCCTGGGCGACAGAGCGAGACTCCGTCTCAACAAAAAAAAAAAAAAGGAAATAGTAGTAATAAACTACGTTTTCGTTCCTCCCCTCCCTTCCCTTCGCCTCCCTTCCCCTCCCCTCCCCCCTTCCCCTCCCCTCCCCTCCCCTCCCCTCCCCTCCCCCCCCTTGCCCTTCCCTCCCCTCCCCTCCCCTCCCCCCTCCCTTGCCCTTCCCTCCCCTCCCCTCCCCCCTCCCTTGCCCTTCCCTCCCCTCCCCTCCCCTCCCCTCCCCTCCCCTCCCCTCCTCTCCCCTCTCCCCTCCCTTTTCTTTCTTGCCCAGGCTGCTTGGCTCATCACAACCTTCGCTTTCCGGGTTCAAGCCATTCTGCTGTCTCAGCCTCCCGAGTAGCTGGGACTAAAGGCGCGCGACACCATGCCTGGCTAATTTTTGTATTTTTAGTAGAGACAGAGTTTCACTGTGTTGGCCAGGCTGGTCTGGAACTCCTGACCACGTGATATGCCCGCCTCGGTCTCCCAAAGTGCTGGGATTACAGGCGAGAGCCACTGCACCCCGCAAATTAACTACATTTTCATTTCCAAAACCTTATTTAAGTGACTGTCATAAAACCGTATGAACCACTATAAATGTGTTCCTTGACTTTCTCCTATTCCCTTAAGAGATTCAACAGATTTCATTTGTGCTCTTTCAGTTGTATCATGCTGCTTAGATTAATGGCTCATTTTAGCAATTTATATTAAAATTTTGTTTTGGCATTAATTGTGGAGACTATATTTCCATGATTCATAGATCAGCATGGTCGTTGCAGCTCATGGACCTACCTATGGTTACCTTGGGGCTGCCCTTGAATGTGTAAGGGCCCACGCCTCACTTCATCCTTTATGAAACAATTCACTTGTTCACCTGAGCCAGTTTGTAAGAATTTGGCCAAATATGGTGCCAAGATAATAGAAAAAAAAATTCAGAAAGTTTCAAAATTCCATTGTTAAAGATGGTCACACTGGTGACTACACTCCTTGATTTGCCTTGGTTGCAAGAAATGCTAAAAGGGAGGGAATAAAATAGTATCAAGGAATACTATTTGCAACCATTTGGTTCTCCATGTTTCACCATGTTGCTCAGACTGGTCTGGAACTCCTGGAAAAGAGCCCATGGAAATCTGTCATTAAGGCCAGCATCTGAAATGGGTATATAGGGCCTTTGGACATCTGATGCCACTGTTCTCTTCCCGACTCCTTAGTTACTCCTTAGTTGCTTTAGTCAGCTAACCTCGTCATTATTTGCCAAATGTAAGTCTGTCTCAAAGTGTTAGTTAATACTTTACATTTATAAGGAAGGTCATGGGAT
This sequence comes from Trachypithecus francoisi, assembly GCF_009764315.1. Taxonomy (NCBI): domain Eukaryota; kingdom Metazoa; phylum Chordata; class Mammalia; order Primates; family Cercopithecidae; genus Trachypithecus; species Trachypithecus francoisi. The sequence continues at coordinate 64,629,956 of NW_022681473.1, forward strand.
TTGTGTCAGACAGTTCTATCTCTTGTTATGACCTTGGGCAAGTTATTTCACTTCACTGCTTGTGTTTCCTATCTGTAAAATGCAGATGATGCCCACCACATGGAATTGTAGAGATTATAGAGAATAATGTAGATAGGAGTATTTTGTAAAGTATGAAGGATGATGCAAATAAGAATATTGATATTATTCTATAGTTAATAAATTTTCATTTACATAATTTCATTTGATCTTCACAATATCACAAGATAATCCTGGCAGATAAGGAAATGGAAGCCTCATGTCTGGTATATAATAGAGACTTCAATGTCATACTGATGCCTTGAATGAATGACTGGAACCTAGGGTTTGTTTTTGTTTAGAGACAGGGTCTCACTTTGTCACCCAGGCTAGAGTGCAATGGTGCAATCATAGTTTACTAAATTCTTGAACTCCTGGCTCAAGTGATTCTCTTCACTCAGCCTCAAGAGTAGCGGGGATTACAGGTACACACCACCATGCTCAGCTAATTTTTTTTTTTTTTTTTTTTTGAGACAGAGTCTTGCTCTGTCACCCAGGCTGGAGTGCAGTGGTGTGATCTCAGCTCACTACAAGCTCCCCCTCCCGGGTTCATGCCATTCTTCTGCCTCAGTCTTCTGAGTAGCTGGGGCTACAGGCACCCGCCACCAAGCCTGGCTAATTTTTTGTATTTTTAGTAGAGGCAGGGTTTCACTGTGTTAGCCAGGATGGCTCGATCTCCTGACCTTGTGATCTGCCCGCCTTGGCCTCCTAAAGTGCTGGCATTACAGGCGTGAGCCACTGTGCCCGGCTGCTCAGCTAATTTTTTTATTTTTAGTAAAGATGGGGTCTTGCCTTGTAGCTCAGGCTAGTCTTGAACTCCTGGTTTCAAGCAATCCTCCCACATTGGCCTCCCAAAGTTCTGGGATTACAGATATGAACCACAACTCCCAGACAAAACCTAGATTAGTTGTACCCCTCCTAAGACCCCACCACCTTTTCTTTTCTTTTCTTTTTTTGAGACAGGGTCTCACTTTATTGCCCAGGCTGTAGTGCAGTAGCACAATCTTGGTTCACTGTAGCCCCGATCTCCCGGGCTCAGGTGATTCTCCCACCTCAGCCTCCCGAGTTGCTGGGGCTGCAGGCACCTGCCACCACGCCTGGCTAATTTTTGTACGTTTTGTAGAGACAGGGTTTCGCCGTTTTGCCCAGGCTGGTCTGGAACTCCTGGGCTCAAGCAATCTGCCCATCTCGGCCTCCCAAAGTGCTGGGATTACAGGCGTGAGCCACCATGCCTGGTCCACTGCTTTTTCTTTTCTGAGTATTTTACATCTCCCTAATATGATAATATTCTTGGTTTTCCTCATCTGTGAAATGCAGGATGAAAACCTTTCCTGTCTTTCCTATGTGTCAGACCTTTCCTTCTTTGTAACCCGTACAGCTTGTTATACTGATCTAACATAGGATAATAAATAATTTGTGCATCTGCTTTCCTCATTAGAAAGTTTTGTGGGTATGCAACTATATTTTCTTTTTTTTTTGTTTTGAGATAGAGTCTCGCTCTGTCACCCAGGCTGGAGTGCAGTGGAGTGATCTCAGTTCACTGCAACCTCTGCCTCCTGGGCTCAAGCGATCCTCTCGCCTCAGCCTCCTGAGTAGCTGGGATTACAGGCATGTGCCACCATGCCTGGCTAATTTTTTGTATTTTTTTTGTAGAGATGGGGTTTTTGCCATGTTGCCCAAGCTGGTCTCAAACTCCTGTGATCCGCCCGCCTCAGCCTCCCAAAGTGCTAGGATAACAGGCGTGAGCCATTGTGCCAGGTTGCAACTGTATTCTTGTCTATATGCACCCACCCTATAGTGTGTTTGGCCTAAAGTAGGTACCTGGTAAATGTCGAATGAATAAGTGGATGAACAAATGTTGATATTACATGGTAAGTACATGGTAGGGCTGGGACTAGAACTTCTAACTCTTAATTCAGTGCTTTTTCCTTGGGACCCTAAGAAGTTTCTGGCTGCAGATAATCTCAAATTTTATTTTATTTTTGAGACAGGGTCTCACTATGTTGCCCAGGGTGGTCTTGAACCTCTGAGCTCAAGTGATCCTCCCACTTCAGCCTCCTGGGTTGCTGAGATAAAGACATGCCCTTCTGTGCCTAACTTCATCTCAAATTTTAGATGAGTGAGAAGCCCAGCTTTGCTAGAATAAAACTGGATAGAGCCAGTACCTCTTTGGGTCAACAGAAGGAGTTCAGCAGGGTGGAACCAGAGAAGGCACTCATGCTGATATTTATCAGATCAGTGTATTGATGATCACGATGGCAGGATGGTATCTGGGGAAGTTAGAATGCACCAAGGAAATGAGTATTGAATCACTTGCACAGAAAATAAATGGCTCACGGGTGTCAAGCTCAGGTCTACATGCCACTCACTCTGAGATCACCACTATTTTCTCAGGGATTACCTTACTCCTGAACCACAAGGGTACGGTTAGGGGAGACGCTGTGATCACTAATAGTGTGCCAAATTATGTCTAATATGTCAGCCCAGAAGGAATATCCTCGGGAACTGATCTCAGAGATAAGATGTTTTCACATTTCAGCATTTGAAGGCTAAAGTGGAACAGAGTTCATATGAACAAAATATCCTCCTAATACATTCAATAGACAAGAATTAGAGGACATTGAAAGACATGAACTAGTAGTACACACATTTTAGAGTATCTAGAAGGGCAGGAAGTGCAAAAGCACAGAATAAGCAAGAAGTTGGCTATTTCCTGGTCACCAGTAGACCACAGGCCCTGGAGGAGCTTTTCTATTTTGTTAATGGTTTTATCATCAGCACCTGTCATACCCTAAGGTACATATTGTTTCACAAATGAGGAACCAAACAATTACCACCACCATTATCATTGTTACCAATTTGACCATTAATAATAATGCAGCTTGTACTTGTTGGCCCTTTTCATGTGTTATCTAATTTAATCATGTCAACAACAAGTCTATGAGGTAAATATTTTTACAAACTCTTCAGAGATAAGGAAATGAGGTTTAGAGAGATTTACTAATTTGATTAGCAGATATTTATTGGGCACTTGCTGTGTGCCAGAGTGTATGCTGGGATGTAGCAGGTTCCTGTCTTCATGATGCTTATGTATTTATTTATTTATTTGGAGACAGAGTTTTGCTCTTGTTGCCCAGGCTTGAGTGTAATGGTGCGATCTCAGCTCACTACAACCCCTGCCTTCCGGATTCTCCTGCCTCAGCCACCTAAGTAGCTGGGATAACAGGCATGCGCTACCACGCCCGTCTAATTTTCTATTTTTAGTAGAGATGGGGTTTCTCCATGTTGGTCAGGCTGGTCTTGAACTCCCGACCTCAGGTGATCTCCCCACCTTGGTCTCCCAAAGTGCTGGGATTACAGGCATGAGCCACTGTGCCCGGCCATGGTGCTTATTAAGAGATGGACTAATTAAACTTATAACTACTTAACTGACTATGATAAATGCTGCAAATGGAAGATTCAGGATACTACATGACTGTGTAGCAGCAGGATCCAAGCAAGTCTGAGCAGTCACGAAAGTTTTCTTGAGGACACTGCATGACTACTAAGATTTAAAGAGTAAGTGGGATTTAGAGAGAGAAAATATATTCCAGATAAGGAGAAGAACATGTGTAAAGGCCCTGAAATGAGAACACACTTGGAGTTCCAGAGGAACTCCTAGAGGAAGTTGGGAGGGAGAGAAGCACTGGGGTGTAGATTAAGGGAGAGTATGCAGATAAGTATTATGGGAGTGAGAACTGAGATAAGGGATTGGATTTATATTTAGGCCAGGCATGGTGGCTGGTAATCCCAGCACTTTGGAAAGCTGAGGTGGGTGGATTGCTTGAGCTCAGGAGTTTGAGACCAGCCTGGGCAACGTGGCAAAACTTTGTTTCGACAAAAAATACAATAATTAGCCAGGTGTGGTGGCATGCTCCTGTAGTCCCAGCTACAGGAGCCTGAGGTAGGAGGATCAGTTGAGCCTGGGAGACCAAGGCTGCAGCGAGCTCTGTGATTGCCCCACAGCACTCCAGCCTGGGTAACAGAGCGAGACCCTATATCTATCCTATCTATCTGTCTATCTATCTATCTATCTATCTATCTATCTATCTATCTGTCTGTCTCTAAATAAATAAAATTAAATAAATCAAGGCTGGGTGTGGTGGCTCACGCCTGTACTCCCAGCACTTTGGGAGGCTGAGGCAGGGGGATCTCCTGAGGTTGGGAGTTTGAGACCAGCCTGACCAACATGGAGAAACCCCATGTCTACTAAAAATACAAAATTAGCCGGGCATGGTGGCGCATGCCTGTAATCCCAGCTACTCAGGAGGCTGAGGCAGGAAAATGACTTGAATGCGGGAGGCGGAGGTTGCAGTGAGCTGAGATCGCAGCATTGCACTCCATCCTGGGCGACAAGAGTGAAACTCCTCAGAAAAAAAAAAAAAAAAACAAATCAGGTCAGACAAACAAACATTTTAGATGGTGACCACAGGATTGTAAAATCGGATTAAGTTCTAGAGAATGTTAGGGAATTGAGTTTAATGGAGCTCAGCTCTGGCTTAGAAGTATCATCCAGCACTTGTGTTATGAGGGCAAGTATTTACTTCTCTTCTTTCTTTTTTTTGAGATGGAGTCTCACTCTGTTGCCCAGGCTGGAGTGCAGTGGCGTGATCTCGGTTCACTGCAACCTCTATCTCCCGAGTTCAAGTGATTCTCCTGCCTCAGCCTCCTCAGTAACTGGGATTACAGGCATGCGCCACGACGCCCAGCTAATTTTTTTTCTTTTTCCTTGGGGGATGGAGTCTTGCTCTGTTGCCCAGGCTGGAGTGCAATAGTGTGATCTCGGCTCACTGCAACCTCCACCTCCGGGTTCAAGCAAATCTCCTGCCTCAGCCTCCTGAGTAGCTGGGACTACAGGGACCTGCCACCACACCCGGCTATTTTTTTTTTGTATTTTTTTTAGTAGAGATGAGGCTTCACGGTGTTGCCCAGGCTAGTTTTGAACTCCTGAGCTCAGCCAGTCCGCCCGCCTCGGCCTCCCAAAGTGCTAGGATTACAGGCATGAGTCACTGCACCTGGCTCATGTCCAGCTAATTTTCGTATTTTTAGTAGAGACAGGGTTTCACCATGTTGGCTAGGCTGGTCTTGACCACCTGGTCTTAGGTGATCCACCCCCCTCCGCCTCCCAAAGTGTTGGGATTACAGGCGTGAGCCACCGTGCCTGTAATTCATTTCTGAATTTTTTTTTTTTTTTAAAGTATAACAGCAGGATCCAAGAAAGTCTGAGCAGTCATAAAAGTTTTCTTGTGACCTTTTTAATAATTAAGAAATATAATTCATGTATTATAATATTCACTCTTTTTTTTTTTTTGAGATGGGGTCTCGCTCTGTCGCCCAGGATGGAGTGCAGTAGCATGATCTCGGCTCACTGCAAGCTCCGCCTCCCGGGTTCACGCCATTCTCCTCCCTCAGCCTTCCGAGTAGCTTGGGACTACAAGCGCCCGCAACCACACCTGGCTAATTTTTTTATATATATATATATTTTTTTTTTTTTTTAGTAGAGACGAGGTTTCACCATGTTAGCCAGGATGGTCTTGATCTTCTGTCCTCGTGATCTGCCCGCCTCGGCCTCCCAAAGTGCTGGGATTACAAGCTTGAGCTACCGCGCCTGGCCTATTCACTCTTTTAAAGTAGATAATTTAATGGTTTTTAGTATATTCACAAACTTGTACAACTGTTCACTATTTAATTCCAAAACATTTTTACCATCCTAAAAGGAAACTCCTTACCCGTAAATAGTCACTCTCCATACTGCCATCTCCCAGCCCTTAGCACCCACTAATCATCTTTACATCTTACGATTTGTCTATTCTAGTCATTTCATATAAATGAAACCATTTAATATTGATGGCAGCAGTGGGCCATCTGCAGTGGCCACTGCCACCACTCTGGCTGCAGCAGGGAGGTGTGGCCAGGGCTGCATGTTTTATGGAGGCAGCCGGAGCCAGGGACAAGTGGGAGCCCTGCCCCTTCCGAGTTGGGGTGGTGCCCAAGTCATGGCTGTGGATCTGGGCCTCCTGCTCCCCGCAGCAAGCAGGAGCCCCGCTCCTCCGAGTGCAGTTATGGCTGCCCAAACTGACTGCAGACCCAGGCATCTGTGCACTCTTGTGGGGCCCAGGAAGGCTGCCCCAGCCATCGCAGGCCATCAGAGGGGTCTGTTTCTGCTGCCTGGCTTCTCCCTGCTGTTGGCACCAGCTCTGATCTTGGAGTAAAACTGGGGCCAAGCCCAGGCCTGTCGCAGCCTGGCCAGGTGTACACACATTTGGGGCAGTGCTGACACGCCAGCCTCTTTCCTCTGTGACCTCCTCTGGACTTTGGGCACCAACAAGCATGGGAGGGAAGCCGAAGGGGAGGCTGAAGGGAGCTCAGCGCTGGCCTGCACGTGCCCCTTGGCACCTACAGGGCACCATGATTGACAGTAGGAGGCAGACGGGTTCTTGGGCAGAAGGGTACAGGTTGCTGGTGAGGCACCACTTTCAGGCCAGGGAGTGCCTGAAGTCTGGGCCTGGGCTGCCAGTCCCGTGGACATGAGTGGGAACTTACGGTGCCTTTTCCAGGCCTGCCCATGGCCACCCATGGACAAATCAACATGTACTTCCTCCCCTCTGAGGCTCATAAAAACTTTGAGGCTGGGTGTGTTGGCTCATGCCTGTAATCCCAGCACTTTGGGAGGCTAAGGCAGGCAGATCGCCTGAGGTCAGGAGTTTGAGGCCTACGTGGACAACATGGTGAGACCCCCATCTCTACTAAAAATACAAAAAAATTAGCTGAGCATGGTGGTGGGCGCCTGTAATCCCAGTTACTTAGGAGGTAGCTGGAGAATCCCTTGAACTAAGGAGACAGAGGTTGCAGTGAGATCATGCTATTATACTTCAGCCTGGGTGAAAAGAGTGAGACTCTGTCAAAAAAACAAACCAACCAACCTTGGGCTCAGCCAGAGCTGAGCAGACATTGGGACAACTGGCTACAGAGAGGAGCTACCCACTCTAGAGCTTTCTCTGCTGAGAACTGGGAAGACATTCAGACGACCTGCCTGCAGAGGGGAGCTGCCCACTCCAAGGGCCTCCTCTGAGCTATTTTGTCACTCAGTAAAGCTCTTCTTTGTCTTGCTCACCCTCTGCTTGTCTGCATACCCCATTTATTCTGGTTGCAGGACAAGAACTTGGGACCCGTTTAATGGCAGGGCTGAAAGAGCTGCAACAGAAACAGGGCTGAGATGTGCCCCTTTTTCACCATGTTGTGGGTGAAGAGAAGGAAAGAAGAGCTGCCGCCCTTCGGGGAGCCCAGACCTGGGAGTTCCCTGAGCCAGGGCTGTGACTCTCTCCTTGGAGCCCTGTGGTTGCTGGCATCTCCAAGCTTCTGAGCACCACATGTTCCCCAGTGCCAGCTGTGAAAGCTGCTTGCGGTGCACCTGGTCCGGCCCCACAGAGAGCAGACACCTGTGCCAGCACCTGGAGTTGCCCTCCCTGCTGCAGCAGCCGGCATGTCTGACGGTGCACATTGGCCAGACCCCATGCTCACTCACACACCCCTCACCAGCCATTGCCTGACTTGCCCTTGGCAGGAGTGGGACCCAGGCTGGTAGCGTGAGCCGAGCACAGCCTGCCAAGACAAGTGGGTGAAACAAGCCCAGCTGACCAGAGCAAAACTTGGGCAAAGATGCCACCGGCCACAGACTTTTCCGGCCAGAAAAATGACATTCCAAAAATCCCGTAACAATATGTGAGGTCAGCTGACTTTCCAAGGATTGTACAGCTAGTAAAATGGAAGTGCTGATATTCAAACACAAATTCGTGTTTGGGTTTGGATATAAAACTTGTGCTCCTAACAGCCATAAGAACCCAATCCAAAGGCAGACTTTGATAGTAAACATAATGTGTTTAGAAGGTTATGGCTAAAGGAAAGACTGGAACCAAAAACATTTTTTTTGTTTTTTGTTTTTTGAGACAGAGTCTGACGCTGTCGCCCAGGCTGGAGTGCAGTGACATAATCTTGGCTCACTGCAACCTCCGCCTCCTGGGTTTAAGCAATTCTCTTGCCTCAGCCTCCCGTGTAGCTGGGATTACAGGCGCCCACCACTGCGCCTGGCTAATTTTTGTATTTTTAGTAGAGACAGGGTTTCACCATGCTGGCCAGACTGGTTTCAAACTCCTGACCTCAGGTGATCTGCCTGCCTCAGCCTCCCAAAGTGCTGGGATTACATTCGTGTGCCACCTTGCAAGGCCAACAAAAACAATTTTTAAAAGAACTTGAGAAAACCTGGAGGCAATGATTATTGCCTTCAAATACTTGAGGGATTTGACTTCTCGTATGAAAAACAAGAACTGAACTTAGTTTGTATGATCTCAGAATGGGGAACTAGGTACGTAGAAGTTACAAGGAGATGGGTTTGGGCTTTCTGTGTGGGAGAACATTCAGATAGTTAGCAGTGTCTGAAAATGTTTCAGTTTTGACCAGGGAGGTATTTAAGTAGCAGATGGATCGTTACGGACAGAGAGGCTAGTGTTGGTTGTGTACATGGGAAAGGTAGTGGTGAAGCTGGATGCAGTGGCTCACACCTATAATCCCAGCACTTTGGGAGGCCGAGGTGGGTGGATCACGAGGTCAGGAGTTTGAGACCAGCCTGGCCAACATAGTGAAACCATGTCTCTACTAAAAATACAAAAAATTATCCAGGTTTGGTGACGGGCACCTGTAATCCCAGCTACTCAGGAGGCTGAGGCAGGAGAATCGCTTGAACCTGAGAGGCGGAGGTTGTAGTGAGCTGAAATCGCGCCATTGCACTCCAGCCTGGGCAACAGTGCGAGACTCCGTCTTGGAAAAAGAAAAAAAAAAAAGAAAGGAAGGTAGTGCTGGGCACTGAGAGTGGAAAACCAGTAAGAATTTGAAACTTCTGATAAATGAACTCAGGCAGGGACTGGGCTTTCCCAGGATGCCTAAGATGAGAGTAAACTCCATTGTAAGCTTTGGAACGTAGAGCCTGGGCAACATGGCAAAACCCCATCTCTACAAAGAAAAAATAAGCCAAGTGTAGTGGTGCATATCTATAGTCCCAGCTACTTGGGAGGGTGAGGCGGGAGGATGGCTTGAGTCTAGGAGGTCGAGGTTGTAGTGAGCCATGATGACGCCACTGTGCCCCAGCCTGGGTGACAGAGCAAGACCTTGTCTCAAAGAAAAAAAAAAAATTGGAATGTAGATCAAGGTGTTGTTGTTCATCTCGGGGAAGAAAGTAAGAGCTGTCATGTAATAGCTGACTTGCTTTGCAACAGGAGTATAGGATATAGTATATAGTGGTGGAGAGAGCACTGATTGTGGGGTCAGCTAGAACATGACTTATTAGTTGTGTGCATTAGACATGTTAATTCACTTTTCTGAGCTTTGATTTCCTCACTATAAAATGCGGTAGAAATATTTACTTCACAGGAGTGGAATCATAGACATTGGAGACTTGGAAGGGTGGGAAGGTAGGAGGGAGATTAGAGATGAGAAATTACTTAATGGTTACAATGTTCATCATTTGAGTGATGGTTACAATAAAAACACAGATTTCACCAATATGCAATGTATCCATTTAACAAAATGGCACTTGTACTCCCTAAATCTATATTAAAGAAAGTACAAAGAACTATGCCTCACAGAATGGTTGTGAGGATTAAAGGAGATGGTGTTTGGCATATAGCAGGTGCATAGTAAATGGTAGGATTATTGAATGGCTATTATCATTAGCTATGAACTTCATGGCTATTATCATTAGCTATGAAGTTCACTAGTATAAATTGGTATCAGTTTTTTGAGAGGTAGTGTGGAAGAACAGAAAGGATGGACTTTGCATTCAGGCAGACCTGGGTTTGAATTTCTCTTACTAAACCTCTAACTTTGGGCAATTTACATAAACTTCTTTTTTTTTTTCATATGTAAAATAGAGCCAGTTATCTCAATAATGCCCCTGTCAGAGAGGGTTGTAACGATTAATTGAAATAATATGGGCCAGGCCTGCTGGCTCACTCCTGTCTGTAATCCCAGCACTTTGGGAGGCCAAGGCAGAAAGATTGCTTGAGGCCAGGAGTTCGAGACAGCATGGGCAATACGGTGAGATCTGGTCTCTTAAAAAAAAAAAATTAAAAAAACAAAACAAGTAGTATGCGTCAAGTGCCTAGCAAATAGGATGTACTCAATAAATTGTAGTAACAATGCTATTTTAAATAATATTTATTAATACACAAATATATTCTGTCACTTTCATGAAACAGCTCTCAGCTGCTTACATCAGAGACCCCTGACCCACTGCTCTCACCATCCACCCCAGGCTCTGATCTCTTAAGCTACTCACATGCTATAGATTTTGCCCTGTGACTTCAGTTTTTTGGCAGTTATGCAGTCCTTGCTTGGTTCCTGGCTCATGGGAGTATTTTTGTTACCCCACTGCAGCGTCTGTGTCCTCATTCATTCATTAGCTTGCGTCACCACCCTCCTCTTCCACTTGCAGGGCCAGGGTTGCTCTTCATTTCCTGATGGGGGGAGAGGGTAATTGTAGATACAGTCCCAAAATAGATTACTATTGTCCTGATAAATAATGCCAAGCATTGCAGGGGAGAGGAAGCACATTTCCCAGAGCTGACAGGGAGAGTTCATACCACAACTTGAATGTCTTCCAGAAATTTGTCAACTCTTAAGTCTGGCTTTTAGATAATTAAATGCATAGTTATTGTAGAGACTCAGAAATCTGAACAACTCAAATGAGAAAGCAGTCTCAATTTGATTTTTTTTCCCATCCAGTACCTCTTCTATATGAAGTAACCCATTTAAAAATACATTCTGTTCACTCTCATTTCTATTCTGTTTGTTGTGGTTAATAGATCCCAGCCCTGGAGGGACTTTAGAATCATCTGATCTAACTTCAAGGTACATGGCCAGTAGTTGGGGGAGCTGGCCTGACCTCTCCTGGGGCCCCAGTTTCCTACTCTGTCTTTCATGCTGAGTATTAGGTTAAGTATATTGTACACATACTTTACAGAGTCTTTTAGTACCTGATTCAATTGTGCTTTTGGAATCATCTGCACATTTTGCCCTTCTGTCTATTCACATCCTTCCCAATCTTCATCGTCTCACATCCTCTGCAAGACTTTTCCTAAGTTTTATCTTTCCTGCTTCTAATTTCCTAAGCATTAACACCTTCATTTATGTGAGAAAAGGTGTAGAATAGTGGGAAAATTATGGATTTTGGTGTCAGAGAAACCCAAGACCCTATGCTAGCTTCGATAGTAGTTGTGTGACTTTGGGTAGGTTACTTAATCTGTTTCCTCAACTGTAAAGTGGGGATAATAATGCTTATCTTGTAAAGGTATTATGATTTAGACACATGGTAGGTGCTCAGCAAAGTAGATGTGGGTGCTTAATATATGGTAGCAATGATTATCATTTATTCATCAAAACAAACCTTGATTGTCTACAATGTGCCTGAGAGGAAAATGACATGACCCTTGCTCTGAGGATCTCTTGGTCTAGCATAGGGGTTCTTGGGTGATGATAAGAGTTTTGGTGAATCTCCTGAAGTAGTAGGCAAACTCTTTGTATATCCATGCCTATATGCATTTGTCTAGGAAGAGGGCTCATGATTGAGCAGATCCGCAGCAACGTCTGTAACTGCAAAAGCTAAGGATTTCTCCTAGCCATCTCCCCCTGGATTTCCTGCCAGGCATGCTTGTTGTTCACACCACCTATTTTGACTTCCTCATACAATGCCTGCAATATTGCTTAGCTGTTTAATACAAATGTATGTCTGTGTCTCCAGCCATCCAAATGCCTGAAGGACAGAGATTATGCATACATTTTTTGATAGCTTTATTGAAATATAGTTCACATAACCTACAATTCACCTATTTAAAGTGTGCAATTCTGTAGCTTTTATTATATTCACAGAGTTGTACAACCATTGCTACAATCAGTTTGAGGACATCATCCCAAAAAAGAAACTCCAGGCCGGGCGCGGTGGCTCAAGCTTGTAATCCCAGCACTTTGGGAGGCCGAGACGGGCGGATCACGAGGTCAGGAGATCGAGACCATCCTGGCTAACACAGTGAAACCCCGTCTCTACTAAAAAATACAAAAAACCCAGCCAGACGAGGTGGCGGGCGCCTGTAGTCCCAGCTACTCGGGAGGCTGAGGCAGGAGAATGGCGTGAACCTGGGAGGCAGAGTTTGCAGTGAGCTGAGATCCAGCCACTGCACTCCAGCCTGGGCGACAGAGCGAGACTCCGTCTCAAAAAAAAAAAAAAAAAAAAAAAAAAAAAAAAAAAAACTCCATACCCCTTGGCTGTCATCCCCAGCTCTCCAGACCTTCCAGCCCCAGACAGCCACTAATCGACTTCCTTTCTCCATAGATTTGGCTATTCTGCATATTTCACAGAAATGGAATCATATAATATTTGATCCTCTCCAGTTTCTTTTATTTAGTATGATGTTTTCAAGATTCATCCCTGTAGTTACATTTTGTTTTTATATACTCTTTAACATTCAGCATAACAGTTGGCATATAAGCCTTTTTTTTTTTTTTTTTTTAACTTGAGACAGGGTCTCATTCTGTCACCCCAGGCCGGAGTGCAGTGGCACGGTCATGGTTCATTGCAGCCTCAGCCCCCTGGGTCCAAGTGATCCTCCTACCTCAGCCTCCTGAGTAGCTGGGATCACAGGCGTGCACCACCACGCCTGGCTAATTTTTTAATTTTTGTAAAGAAAGGGTCTCCCTATGTTGGCCAGATTGGTCTCAAAATCCTAGGCTCAAGTGATCTTCCCACTTTGGCCTCCGAAAATGCTTGGATTGTAGGCATTAGCCACTACACCTGGCTTATAACAGACTTTTTAAAAATAAGCTTTATTTTAGAATAGTTTTAGATTTACAGAAAACTTGCAAAGACGGTACACAGAATTCTCGTATATCCCAATTTCCTCTATTACTATTATCTTTACATTAGTGTGGTTTATTTATTTATTTTTTGAGACAGAGTCTTGCTCTGTTGCCCAGACTGGAGTGCAGTGGTGTGATCTCTGCTCACTGCAACCTCTGGCCCCCGAGTTCAAGCGATTCTGCTACCTCAGCCTCCCAAGTAGCTGGGATTACAGGCACGCACCACCACCCCTGGCTAATTTTTGTATTTTTAGTAGAGATGGGGTTTCACCATGTTGGCCAGGCTGGTCTTGAACTTCTGGCCTCAAGTGATCCACCTGCCTTGGCCTCCCAAAGTATTGGGATTACAGGCTTGAGCCCCTGCACCCGGCCTAGCATGATTTTTTTTTATAATTAATGAGCTAGTGTTGGTATATTAACTAATGTCCATACTTTATTCAAATTTCCTTAATTTTTCTCTGGTATCCTTTTTCTGTTCCAGATCCCATTCAGGATATTATATTTTATTTAGTTATCATCTTTTCCTTAGGCTCCTCTTGACTGATAGTTTCTCAGATTTTCCTTGTTTTTGCATACTAGACTTTTCATACATCCATGTTGAAAGAATTAAAATTGTTATCCATAGTGGGCATGATTTTCTCTTTATGTTATGGGACCTTAAGAACAGACATTTTTTGTTTCTTTCCTGTAAAACAAACAAACAAAAGAACAGACGTTTGCTTGGGAGGCTGAGGCAAGGGAATTGCTTGAGTCCGGGAGATCGAGGCTGCAATTGCTATCATTATATTTGTTTTTTTGTTTTTTCCTTCATTGTGAAGGATCATTATCACTGTTTTTTTAATTTTATTTTTATTTTTTGAGACGGAGTCTTGCTCTGTTGCCCAGGCTAGAGTGCAGTGGCAAGATCTCGGCTAAATGCAACCTCCTCCTCCTGGATTCAAGCGATTCTCCTGCCTCAGCCTCCTGAATAGCTGGGATTACAGATGCCCACCACCATGCCTGGTTGATTTTTGTATTTTTAGTAGAGACGGGGTTTCACAATCTTGGCCAGGCTGGTCTCGAGCTCCTCACCTCCTGATCCACCCACCTTGGCCTCCCAAAGTTCTGGGATTATAGGCGTGAGCCACCTATCACTGTTATTGAAAGAGACAGTGTGCTGTAATAGAGGCATAGCTTTTGTAGTAAGTCAGTCCTCTTTTTTTTTTTTTGAGACGGTGTCTCATTCTGTGGCCCAGGCTGGAGTAGAATGGCGCAGTCTCGGCTCACTGCAACCTCCGCCTCCTGGGTTCAAGCAATTCTTCTGCCTCAGAATCCTGAGTAGCTGGGATTACAGGCACGCGCCACCACACCTGGCTAATTTTTGTATTTTTAGTACAGACAATACCATGTTCGTCAGGCTGGTCTTGAACTCCTGACCTGGTGATCTGCCCGCCTCTACCTCCCAAAGTGCTGGGATTACAGGCGTGAGCCACCACGCCTGGCCATTAAGTCAGTCCTCTTAGCAGCTTATTAGGTATAATTTTTTGGAATATAACCTCTCTGGGTCTCAGTTGCTTTACTTGTAAAATCGTCTTGCAGTGTTTTGAGAATTAAAGAAGACTTAATAAAGCCCCTCTCGTGATGCTGTGCGTGGCAGATGCATAGTAATTATTGATTGACATTAGAAAAAAAATGGGTTAAGTTGGAAATGGTAAACAGTGAAAAAGCAGTGTGGGAGGGGAACTTCTGTTTCTTGAGCATTTACTGTAGTGGGTAGAATGAGAACGATGACCTTGGTTTGTTTGCATGCTTGGTGTTAATTGTAGGATAGCTTCTTCGCTAGATAAAAGCATTTTTGTCCTCTTTTGGTTTGTGTACTGTGGGTTTCTTGCCTCTCTGAGAAGACATACTTAGAGGTCTATAAATGCTTAAGATTTTCCTAACATGGCTGTTTTGCTGTAGGTGCTGTGCCTGAGGAATAATACCATTTTTAAGCAAGCCTTTTCTCTCTTAAGGTAAGGATATTAATAACAAGAATTAAAGGTAGGTAACATTTGCCTTTGGCTTCATAGTTCACACAGCATTTTTTCATCGTATTTACTTGCATGTCTATAAGTACATCAAGCATCTCCCCTGCTACCTTGCTCCTTCTCAATTCTCAGTTAATAGCATCTCCATTCATCTAGTTGCTGAGGCCAAAATACTTGCAGTTAATCCTTGATGCAGTTAATTCTTTTTTTTTTTTTTTTCCTTTTTGAGATAGAGTTTCACTCTGTCACCCAGGCTGGAGTGCAGTGGTGTGATCTTGGCTCATTGCAACCTCTGCTTCCCAGGTTCAAATGATTCTCCTGCCTCAACCTCCCAAGTAGCTGGGATTACAGGCACTTGCCATCATGCCCGGCTAAATTTTGTATTTTTATAGGGAGGGGGTTTTACCACGTTGGCCAGGCTGGTCTTAAACTCCTGACTGCAAGTGATCTGCCCACCTTGGCCTCCCAAATTGCTGGGATTACAGGTGTGGGCCCCCGCGTCCGGCCAGATGCTGTTAATTCTTCAGCAAAACTTGCTGGCTTTACTTTTGAAATATATACAGAACTTTTTTTTTTTTTTTTTTTTTTGAGACGGAGTCTCACTCTGTCGCCGGGGCTGGAGTGCAGTGGCCGGATCTCAGCTCACTGCAAGCTCCGCCTCCCGGGTTCACGCCATTCTCCTGCCTCAGCCTCCCGAGTAGCTGGGACTACAGGCGCCCGCCACCTCGCCCGGCTAGTTTTTTGTATTTTTTAGTAGAGACGGGGTTTCACAGTGTTCGCCAGGATGGTCTCGATCTCCTGTCCTCGTGATCCGCCCGTCTCGGCCTCCCAAAGTGCTGGGATTACAGGCTTGAGCCACCGCGCCCGGCCTTTTTTTTTTTTTTTTTAATTGAGACTGAGTCTCCCTCTGTTGCCTAGGCTGGAGTGCAGCGGCATGATCACAGCTCACTGCAGGCTTGATCTCCCAGGCTCAAGTGATTCTTCCACCTCAGCCTCCCAAGTAGCTGGGTTTATAGGCGTGTACCAGCATGCACCATTAGTTTTCGTATTTTTTGTAGAGACAGTGTTTTGCCATGTTGCCCAGGTTGGTCTTGAACTCCTGAGCTCAAGTGATCCACCCAAAGTGCTGGGATTACAGGCATGAGCCACTGTGCCGGACCTAGAACCATTTCTTTCTCCAGTTTTTGCCTCATGCTTTCTGTTTTGCTAAACCACTACGGATCAGCTCCTTGTCTTCTCATTGCCTTTACTACCATCACTTTGCCTCCCAACTGGTCTCCCTATGTTTACCTTTGTCTTCAGTTCTTCACAGTAAAGCAGAGTGATTTTTTTTTTTTAAAGATACCTAACATTATGAACATAAGAATGATTCTTTTAAAGCCAAGTTAGCTTATATCACTCCTTTGCTCCAAATTCTCCAGTGGTATCCCATCTTACTGAAAATAAAACCTGCAATCTTTACCATGGCCTATAGGACCTTCCATAACCTGTATCCTCATTTTATACTACTTACTTAGCATTAGCTACACTGTGGTTTCCTATTCCTTGATAATCTAAGCACCTTCCCACCCTAGGACCTTTGCACATTCTTTCCTCAGATATCCATATGGCTTGCTGTGTATTTTATTCAGGTTTCTGCCCAGATGTCATCCCAGCCAAGAGGCCTTCCCTGACTACTCTATGTAAAATATACACCCATCCATCAATCTCTGTTCCCTTGCTTTGCTTTATTTTTCTTTATAGCAGATGTCACCATCTGACACATTTTGTATATATAAAAATGTTTAACTGTCTTTCCTTGCCCCCTAAAAATAAGCATCATGGGGATACGGACTTTTAGTTTTGTGTACTGCCCTATTCCTTTTTTTTTTTTTTTTTTTTTTGAGACGGAGTCTTGCTCTGCCGCCCAGGCTGGAGTGCAGTGGCCTGCTCTCAGCTCACTGCAAGCTCCGCCTCCCGGGTTCACGCCATTCTCCTGTCTCAGCCTCCCGAGTAGCTGGGACTACAGGCGCCCGCCTCGTCGCCCGGCTAGTTTTTTGTATTTTTTAGTAGAGACGGGGTTTCGCCGTATTAGCCAGGATGGTCTCGATCTCCTGACCTCGTGATCCGCCCGTCTCGGCCTCCCAAAGTGCTGGGATTACAGGCTTGAGCCACCGCGCCCGGCCTGCCCTATTCCTAGGCCTAGAATGGTATCTGACACATAGTAGGCATTTAATAAATATGTGTTAAATGTGTGAATTGACCCTCATAGTAACCTGGTAAAACAGATAATATTATCTCAATTTTATATAAATAACTAGGGTCTGTTGTTTTAACGTGATGGAGCTAATTTGGGTTGGAGTTAGGATTCAAATCCAAGTTGTCTTTTTTTTTTTCCCAACTGTTCTGTATATAAAGTGCAACCTCCCCATTGTTTTTCTTTTTTCTTTATTTTTTTGAGACAGAATCTCTTTAGCCCAGGCTGGAGTGTAATGGCACTGTCTCAGTTCACTGCAACCTCTACCTCCCAGGTTTAAGCAATCCTCCTGCCTCAGCCTCCTGAGTAGCTGGGATTACAGGCACCCACCACCATGTCTGGCTAATTTTTCTATTTTTAGTAGAGATGGGGTTTGACCTGGCTGGTTTCAAACTCCTGACCTCAAGTGATCCATGCTCCTCAGCCTCCCAAACTTCTGGTATTACAGGCATGAGCCTCTGTGCCCGGGCTCCCCATTGTTTTTCTCTAGGTGCTGATGAAATACATTTGGTGGTTTATTTCTCTGTTCAGCAGCAAATATGCACCAAGTGTCTTTTGTGTGTGGCAACCACAGGATATAAAATAATGTATCGTATATCTTCCTGAACTACTTGGCACTCATGATCCTGGATGATTTCTTGATTCCTTAACATTTATTGAGGGCTTTCTCCCTTTATTTCCCTTCTAACTTTTATGTGATAGTATCCCCTTCCATCTTAATCTATTATCCTATCTTAATCAGTCAACTGCTATTTGATAAGCACCTCCTATGGCACCATGCTATTTTTCGTTATCTTTAATCTTCACAAAAAACACTACAAGACAAATATAAATATCATTTTACAAAAGAGGAAACTGACTCAGAGTTTAAGATACATTTTCAGTCCCATGAGATTGCAGTATTATTATCTGTATTTTTTTTTTGAGACGGAGTTTCACTCTTGTTGCCCAGGCTGGAGTACAGCAGCACAATCTCGGTTTACTGCAACCTCCGCCTCCCAAGTTCAGGCAATTCTCCTGCCTCAGCCTCCCGATTAGCTGGGATTATAGGTGCCCGCCACCAAACCCGGGTAATTTTTTGTATTTTTAGTAGAGACGGGGTTTTGCCATGTTGGGCAGGCTGGTCTTGAACTGCTGACCTCAGGTCATCTGCCTGCCTCAGCCTCCCAAAGTGCTGGGATTACAGACATGAGCCGCTGTGCCCGGCCACTTTTTTGCTGTTTAAAACTCACATCAAAATAGTTTCACCTCCCTAGTAGAAGTGACAATACTTTCCTTTGTGTCCTATTTAATTTTGAACGTTTCTGTTCCGAATCAATACCATATTGTGGCTCACATTTGTTTACCAGCATCTTTCCCAACTAGACCATGGATAGAGACATCTTACTTATGTTTGCATTCTCAGGATGTGCACTTTGGCACACAGTAGGTGCTTATTAAAGTTTGTGGAAGGAAGAAGGGAAGGAAGGAGTAAGGAAACAGCACTGATGCATCTTTAGTGACAGAATATAAATTTTGAAAACTATGCAAATAAAGTACGGGTTTCTAATTGTATTCAACATACTTTCTCCCTCCTTTTAGGTTTAGAACTTCAAGAGAGAAGCCCATCTATTCTGTAGGTAAGCAGTTTTTACCTGATGTAGTTGGCCTACTTTAAGTGACCCTTCAGCACTCTATAATAATTTTGCATTCTATAATAATTTTGCCCAGAAGGAAGCCTACTATATCTTTGAGAACAGTGGCCTGAACCAAACCCCACCCCTCCATGTGTGCATGGAATAGAACCATGGGTGAGAACGTAAAGTAGTGGTTAAGAGCAAGAGCTCTACAGTAAGTTTGGATTCCAACTGTACTACATATTTATTTGGTGATCTTTGGCTATTTCTCTGTAGCTTGGTTTCCTCACTTTAAAAAATGAGCAGGCTGTGAGGCCAGGCATGGTGGCTCACGCCTGTTATCCCAGCACTTTGGGAGGCCGAGGCGGGCGGATCACCTGAGGTCAGGAGTTTGAGACCAGCCTGACCAACATGGTGAAACCTCGTCTCTACTAAAAATACAAAAAATTAGCTGGGCGTGGTGGCAGGCATCTGTAATCCCAGCTACTCAGGAGGCTGAGGCAGGAGAATCGCTTGAACCCGGGAGGCAGAAGTTGCAGCGAGCATGGTGAGAGACTGTCTTTACAAATTTTTGTTTTTTTTTTTTTTGAGACGGAGTCTTGCTCTGTCGCCCAGGCTGGAGTGCAGTGGCCAGATCTCGGCTCACTGCAAGCTCCGCCTCCCAGGTTCACGCCATTCTCCTGCCTCAGCCTCCCGAGCAGCTGGGACTACAGGCGCCCGCCACCTCGCCCGGCTAATTTTTTTGTCTTTACAAATTTTTTTTTTTTTTTTTTGAGACGGAGTCTCGCTCTGTCGCCCGGGCTGGAATGCAGTGGCCGGATCTCAGCTCACTGCAAGCTCTGCCTCCCGGGTTTATGCCATTCTCCTGCCTCAGCCTCCCGAGTAGCTGGGACTACAGGTGCCCGCCACCTCGCCCGGCTAGTTTTTTGTATTTTTTAGTAGAGACAGGGTTTCACAGTGTTAGCCAGGATGGTCTCGATCTCCTGACCTCGTGATCCGCCCGTCTCGGCCTCCCAAAGTGCTGGGATTACAGGCTTGAGCCACCGCGCCCAGCCTACAAATTTTTTTAAAAAAATTAACCAGGCACGGTGGCACAGGCTTGTGATCCTACCTACTCCGGAGGCTAAGGCAGGAGGATTGCTTGAGCCCAGATTACAGTGAGCTGTGAACATGCCACTGCACTGCATGCAGCCTGGGTGATGGAGCAAGACCCTGTCTCTTAAATAAAAAAAAAAAATTTAACATCACACACTGGGGCCTATCATGGGGAGGGGGGAGGAGGGAGGGATTGCATTGGGGAGTTATACATGATATAAACGTCATGCACATGTACCCTAGAACTTAAAGTATAATAAAAAAAAAAAACTCAAAAAAAAAATAAATAAAATAAACAACAGATATTTATTTCTCACAGGTCTAGGGACTGGGAAAAAAAAATTTAAAAAAATTAAGAAAAGAGGATAATTATAATACAAACTGAAGCGTACCATTTGAAGATTCAGTGAGATAAAAGATATAAAGTGCTTGGCTGGGTACAGTGGCTTATGCCTGTAATGCCAGCACTTTGGGAGGCCAAGGCAGGCGGATCATGAGGTCAGGAGATCAAGACCATCCTGGCTAACACGGTGAAACCCTGTCTCTCTACTAAAAATACAAAAAATTAGCCGGGTGTGGTGGCGGGCACCTGTAGTCCCAGCTACTTGGGAGGCTGAGGCAGGAGAATTGTTTGAATCCCAGAAGTGGAGTTTGCAGTGAGCCAAGATCGCACCACTGCACTCCAACCTGGGCGACAGAGCGAGACTCCGTCTCAAAAAAAAAAAAAAAAAAAGATATAAAATGCTCAAAAAGTAGCAGCTGTAATTGTTATTATTAATACTGCTACTATTCTAGACCTGTCTTGTATGTCCGTCATCAGGCTAGGACTTTTCTCACACTGTTTAATCCAAAATGAATGTCCATTCAGTCTGATTAACTCAATGGATTTCCATCTCTGTTTCAATCCAATTACTTGCCATTTTTGCTTTGTCTATTATGTGAGAAATTTCAATGGAGTTGTTGGATTTTAGTGATGTTTGTCATGTGTCTAACAAGTATCAGAGATAAAGGAATGGAAGTAAGGAAGGGAACTAACATTTTTTACTTGATGCCTACTGTGTGCAAGGAAGTGTGGAAGAGGCTTTACATATGTTAATTATTTTAGAAGGTGGCGGCAATGTGTAGGGAATCACCATTTCTACTGGACCCGAAGCCCAGCATCTCAAAATAATGGACTTCTTTTTATTTATACATTCTCTTGACAGGCATGTATCTTATTAGACCATGTGTTAGATGCTGGGGCTACAAAATTAAGAGGGTATTGTCCTTGCTGTTTAGTAGTTTTAGAAGCTTATTTTTTCTCCAGGAATAACCCAATGAACATTTCTTTTTTTTTTTTTTTTTTTTGAGACGGAGTCTCGCTCTGTCGCCCAGGCTGGAGTGCAGTGGCCGGATCTCAGCTCACTGCAAGCTCCGCCTCCTGGGTTTACGCCATTCTCTCGCCTCAGCCTCCCGAGTAGCTGGGACTACAGGCGCCCGCCATCTCGCCCGGCTAATTTTTTTTTGTATTTTTTTAGTAGAGACGGGGTTTCACCGTGTTAGCCAGGATGGTCTCGATCTCCTGACCTCGTGATCCGCCCGTCTCGGCCTCCCAAAGTGCTGGGATTACAGGCTTGAGCCACCGTGCCCGGCCACCAATGAACATTTCTTTACCCACCATTTAGATTTAACTTTTGTTAGCATTTTGTCATGTTAGCTTTTTTTTTTTTTTTTTTTTTTTTTTTTTGAGGCGGAGTCTCGCTCTGTCGCCCGGGCTGGAGTGCAGTGGCCGGATCTCAGCTCACTGCAAGCTCCGCCTCCCAGGTTTACGCCATTCTCCTGCCTCAGCCTCCCGAGTAGCTGGGACTACAGGCGCCCGCCACCTCGCCCGGCTAGTTTTTGTATTTTTTAGTAGAGACGGGGTTTCACTGTGTTAGCCAGGATGGTCTCAATCTCCTGACCTCGTGATCCGCCCGTCTCGGCCTCCCAAAGTGCTGGGATTACAGGCTTGAGCCACCGCGCCCGGCCTCATGTTAGCTTTTTAAAAATCAGACATCATGATACTTTACCCTTGAATACTTTAGCTTGGGTTTTTAGAAATAAGGATATTTTCTTTCTTCCTTTTTTTTAAAATTATAATTTAAGTTCTGGGTTACATGTGCAGAATGTGCAGCTTTGTTACATAGGCATACACATGCCCTGGTGGTTTACTGCACCCATCAACCCGTCACCTACATTAGGTATTTCTCCTAATGTTATCCCTCCCCTAGCCCCCCACCGCCCAACAGGCCGTGGTATGTGATGCTCTCCTCCCTGTGTCCATGTGTTTTCATTGTTCAACTCCACTTATGAGTGAGAACATATGGTGTTTGGTTTTCTGTGGTTTTTGTGATAGTGGAGTGCCTGCAAAGAATATATTAAGCAACCCATTGGATACACTGATCTTGAGCTAAAAATATAGGTGTGAGTTGAAACTATAAATATGAAAGTTATTATTTTGTCAATTTTAATTGAAGCCATGGGAATGAATGTGATCACTTAAGGAGAAAAGGTGGAGAAGAGACCCAGGGATCATATACTGAGGAATTTCAACCTTAAAAATCTGGGTAGAGGGAGAAAGGCTAATGAAGCTGAGAAAGAGAGACCAAAGTGGAGAAAACCTGATAGTATAGTATCATGGCAAGCAAGAGGAGAGCGTTTCAAGAAGGAAAGAGTGGCCAACCATGTTACGGTTTCAACTGTGCTACTCAGAGATCAGGAAAAACATGAACATGATTGTATACTTGGATTTTAGCAATCTAGAGGTCATTGGTGACCTTGGAGCGTAGTCTAGGTAGGTGGGGTGGATGGGTTGTAGAAATTAACCATGAGGTGACAAGTGAATGAAAGTCCAAGATTTAGGAAAAATCGACTGTAGACAATGCTTTAATAAAGTTTGAGACTGAATGGGTCAAGAAAATATTGGCAGGGACTGACGAGGGATGTAGGGGGCAGGAAAGGTTTTTTAAAAAATTGTTTCTCTCTTAATTATACTTTTTATTTTGAGAGATATAAAAATATAGAAAAGTAAAAGAGTAATATGTCAAATAAACCCAGAATTGGCAACTATTAACATTTTGTCAGACTTTCATTGTCTTTTTGGTATTCAAACAAAAAGGTCTATGTTCAAGTCCTCATTATTGTCTAGCCTTGGTCTTATCCCTTACCCTCCTCAACCATGGGCAAAGTTTATTTTGAATTGGTATATATTCTGAGGAAAGTCTTTTAAAAAAATTATTAGGTTGGTGCAAAAGTAAAAATAATGGCAAAAACTGCACTTACTTTTGCACCAACCTAATACTATTAAAATATTCAACTGTTAAAAATTTGAAATGGATGCATATGGTAAGAATAAACTTAAACTGTACAGAAGGGTATATGATGAAAAGTTAAATTTATTCCCCTTTCCCAGTCTTTTTTTTTTTTTTTTTTTGAGATGGAGTCTTGCTCTGTTGCCCAGACTGGAGTGCGGTGGCCTGATCTCAGCTCACTGCAAGGTCCGCCTCCTGGGTTGATGCCATTCTCCTGCCTCAGCCTCCTAAGTAGCTGGGACTACAGGCACCCACCACCATGGCCCGCTAATTTTGTATATTTTTTAGTAGAGACGGGGTTTCACTATGTTAGCCAGAATGGTCTCGATCTCCTGACCTCGTGATCCACCCTCCTCGGCCTCTCAAAGTGCTGGGATTACAGGCGTGAGCCACCGCTCCCGGCCCTCTTTCCCAATCTTAACTCCACTGATAGCAATTTCTTGTGTATCTTTCAGGAAGATTTTATATATATATGAAGATTTATATTATGTGTGTGTATGACTATATCTTAATGCTGGACATTTAGGTTGTTTTTAGTTTTTTGCTGTTTCAAAAAATGATACACCAGCCATTTTCATATGTCTTTGTAAACTTGTTCCTGTACATTTGTAAGATAAATTCCTGGAATTGAAATTGCTGAGTCAATGCATTATGAATTGGAGATTTTGATAAGTATTGCCAGACTATCCACCAGAGAAGTTGTATTAATTTACATTTCTATTTTCTGGCTCAAACTGAGTTTTATAAAACATTTATTGTTAGCTGGAAGCACTGGCATGGACTTGTAGTTCCAGCTCCACGGAAAGCTGAAGTCCCAGAATGGTCCTTTGAGCCCAGGAGTTTGAGACTGTACTGCACTTTCATTTTGTCTGTGAATAGATGCCACACTCTAGCCTGGGTGACAAAGCAGGATCCCATGTCTATATATATATGTGTATTTTTTTTTTTTTTGAGATGGGGTCTGGCTCTGTCACCCAGGCTGGTGTACAGTGGTGTGATCTCGGCTCACTGCAAGCTCTGCCTCCTGGGTTCATGCCATTCTCCTGCCTCAGCCTCCCGAGTAGCTGGGACTACATGTGCCCACCACCATGCCCAGCTAATTTTTTGTATTTTTAGTAGAGACGGAGTTTCACCGTGTTAGCCAGGATGGTCTCGATCTCCTGACCTTGTGATCCGCCTGCCTCGGCCTTCCAAAGTGCTGGGGTTACAGGTGTGAGCCACCGCGCCCGGCCTTTTTTTTTTTTTTGAGACTGAGACACGTTCTGTCACCCAGCCTGGAGTACAGTGGCACGATCTTGGCTCACTGCAACTTCTACCTCCTGGGTTCAAGAGATTCCCCTGCCTCAGCCTCCCAAGTAGATGGGACTACAGGCATGCACCACCATGCGTGGCTTTTTGTATTTATTAGTAGAGACAGAGTTTCACCATGTTGGCCAGGTTGGTCTCTAACTCCTGACCTCAGGTGATTCACCCACCTCGGCCTCCCATTGTGCTAAAATTACAAGTGTGAGCCATTGCACCTGGCCTAAAAAAATAATTTTTTTTTTTGTTAGTGAAAATTATGTGTCGTTTTAATTTGCGTGTCTTGAGTTTGTCATCTTTTCATATGGTTATTTGCCATTTGTATTTCTTTCCTAAGGAATTGCCTATTTATTTATTTATTTATTTTTGAGAGTCTCACTCTGTCACCCAGGCTAGAGTGCAGTGGCATGATCTCGGCTCACTGCAACCTCTGCCTGTTGGGTTCAAGTGGTTCTCCTGCCTCAGCCTCCTGAGTAGTTGGGACTTTGTGTTTTTTTATTAAACAGAAGCTTTAGATTTTTATATAGTTATATTTATTAATCTTTGATTTCTAGATTTTGTTTCATGCTTAAAAAGATGTTTTCTACTCTGAGATTATTTTGAAAAGTCCTTCATGTTACCTTCTGATGTATATTTTTTCTTTTAAATATGTGGTCCAGACCAGGTGTAATGGCTTACGCCTATAACCTCAGCACTTTGGGAGGTTGAAGGGAAGATCACCTGAACCCAGGAGTTCAAGACCAGCCTGGACAAAGTAGGGAGACCCTATCTCTACAAAAAATAAAATAATGGCTGGGCGCGGTGGCTCAAGCCTGTAATCCCAGCACTTTGGGGGGCCGAGATGGGCGGATCACGAGGTCAAGAGATCGAGACCATCCTGGCTAACATGGTGAAACCCCGTCTCTACTAAAAAATACAAAAAAAACTAACTGGGCGAGGTGGCGGGCACTTGTAGTCCCAGCTACTCCGGAGGCTGAGGCAGAGAATGGCAGGAACCCGGGAGGCGGAGCTTGCAGTGAGCTGAGATCCGGCCACTGCACTCCAGCCTAGGCAACAGAGCCAGACTCCGTCTCAAAAAAAAAAAAAATTAGCCTGGTGGGATAACCAGTGCCTGTGGTCCCAGCTACTCAGAAGAAGAAGACTGAGGTGGGAGGATTGCATGAGTTAGATTGAAGTTGCAGTGAGCTATGATTGTGCCACTGTACTCTAGTCTGGGTGATAGCACAAGATCATGTCTCAAAAAGAAAAAAAAGAGTGAGGCCAGGCACGGTGGCTCACGCCTGTAATCCCAGCACTTTAGGAGGCTGAGGCCGGTGGATCACCTGAGGTCAGGAATTCGAGACCAGCCTGGCCAATATGGTGAAACCCCATCTCAACTAAAAATACAAAAATTAGCCAGGCCCGGGGATGCATGCCGAATCCCAACTGATTTGTTTTATGCGACCACCAGAGCCCGCGCCAGAGGAAAAGGCAAGTAGGCAGATAAAAAAGGAAACTTTATTACATAGCCAATGTAAAGAAAGAGGAAGCGAGGTTCACCGGTCTCCGGCGGCGGAGGCCGAGGAAGTCACTCCAGCGGTCTCGGACGAGGTTCCTGGGTCCCGCCTACGAGGGGCCGAAGAAATTCGCGCCATGCGCCCGCCGGCAGCGGCTTTTATGTCCTGGGCCTGGGAGTGGGAGGGCAGTGAGCGGGACATAGGCGGGTCGGGGGCGGGGCGGTTAGGTGCGGCTAGGTAAGTTTCGATTTTCTCCGTCCGACGTCAGACTGCGACCTGTGTCTTTCCCAGGCGCAGGAAAGTTGACAATGAAGAACCCGGAAATGCGCCATTTTAGTCCCTTTGTTCTTTTGTTCCCTCCCTCCCTCCGTCCAGACACCAACTACTTGGGAGGCTGAGGCAGGAGAATTGCTTGAACCTGGGAGGCGGAGGTTGCAGTGAGCCAAGATGGCGCCATTGCACTCAAGCCTAGGCGACAGGAGAGAGTCTCTGTCTCAAGAAAAAAAAAAAGTGAGGCTGGGCGTGGTGGCTTATGCCTGTAATCCTGGCACTTTGGGAGGCTGAGACGGATGGATCACTTGAGGTCAGGAGTTCCAGACCAGCCTGGTCAAAATGGCGAAACTCTGTCTCTACTAAAAATACAAAAATTAGCCGGGTGTGGTTGCCACACGCCTGTAATCCCAGCTACTCAGGCAGCTGAAGAAGAATCCCTTGAACCTGGGAGGCGGAGGCTGCAGTGAGTCGAGATGTCTTGCCACTGCACGTCAGCCTGGATGGCAGAGCAAGACTTGGTCTAATAAAGAAATAAATAAGTGTTCCATCTGGAATTATAAGTGGGGCATGGATACAGTTTCTCCCCCTTAATGAATGAATGAAGTCAGTTGTTTCAACATTTATTAAAATATCCACGTTTTTGGCTGGGCACTGTGGCTGGTGCTTATAATCCCAGCACTTTGGGAGTTCGAGGTGGGTGGATCACCTGAGGTCAGGAGTTCACGACCAGCCTGACCAACATGGTGAAACCCCATCTCTACTAAAAATAGAAAAATTAGCCGGGTGTGGTGGTGCTCCTGTAATCTCAGCTACTCAGGAGGCTGAGGCAGGAGAATCGCTTGAACCTGAGAGGTGGAGGTTGCGGTGAGCCAAGACCACGCTATTGCACTCCAGCCTGGGCAACAAGAGCGAAACTCCATCTCAAAAAAAGAAAAAAAAAAAATCCATGTTTTTCCAGGAAGTTTGAGAATGTAACCTTTATCATATTCTAAGTTCCTGTATAAATCTGGGATTTAAAAATTTTTTATTTAGAGTCAGGATCTCTCTTTGCTGCCCAGACTTTGATGCCATCACAGTTCACCACAGTCTTGAGTTCCTAGGTTCTAGGGATCCTTCCACCTTGGCCTCCCAAAGTGCTGAGATTACATGTGTGAGCCACAACACCCAGCCGAAGTCTAGGGATATTTTTTGTTTGTTTATTTGTTTGTTTACTTAAAAAATTTTAAACAGAGACTAGGTCTCACTATGTAATCCTCCTGCCTTGGCCTCCCAAAGTGCTGGGACTGCTCACTCTGTCACCCGGGCTGGAGTGTAGTGGCACCATCACAGCTTACTGCAGCTTCAACCTCCCATGTTCGAGCCATCCTCCCACGTCAGCCTCCTCAGTAGCTGGGACTACAGGCCTGTGTGGGACTACCATGCCTGACTTTTAGTTTTTATTGTTTTTATAGAGACAGGGTCTCCCTGTGTTGCCCAGGCTGGTCTTGAAGTCCTGAGCTTAAACAGTCCTCCTGCCTTTGCTTCTCATACCTCTGGGTTCACAGGCATGAGCCACTGGGCCTGGCTTGGAACTACTTTTTAAACTTCATTTTGTTTTATTAATCTGTATATATATTTGATGCCAGTATTGTTATGCCCAGACCGTTTATTCCCCGAAGAAGACCACCAGAGTCCAGAGTCAAAGCCAAGCGGCAAGGATCTTTACTGCAAGTTCGAACTTGGTCCCTCCGTTCCACAACATACAAGAGGGCCCCGAACAATGCGTGCGCTCGCTTTTTATAGCCCGATGTAAATAGGACTTGTAAGGTTACAGAGGAACAAGGGAATTCTTTAGGTTATAGCATTACAATTGGTTAACATATTAAGTTATACATTTAGCGGTGATCTATTGGTTCCCGTGCTTTCAGTAAAACTACAAACAGCTGTGTCGTTATCAGGGATGTTTCCAGGTGGTGTTTTTCTAAAGTTGAGATATATGGTGGGACGTGTTTGTAATGGGCTCAGGAAGTTGAGAGGTATGAGAGATATATGTTGTTTGTACTGGGCCCAGGAAATTGAGAGATATATGGTGTTTGTACTGGGCCCAGGACTGAGGAATGTGCCTGATTTCTTTCAGTATGAAATTGTTTTAAAGCTTTTTGGTTACTATAGTTTTATAGTATATTTTAGTTTTTTATTTTTGAGATGGAGTTTTTCTCTTGTTGACCAGGCTAGAGTGCAATGGCACGATCTTGGCCAGCCTCAACCTCTGCTTCCCGGTTCAAGCAGTTCTCCTGCCTCAGTCTCTTGAGTAGCTGGAATTACAGGCATGGGCCACCATGCCTGGCTAATTTTGTATTTTTAGTAAAGGGTTTCTCCATGTTGGCCAGGCTAGTCTCGAACTCTCCACCTTAGGTGATCTGCCTGCATTGCCTCCCAGATTGCTGGGATTATAGGCGTGAGCCACCGCACCCAACCTGTAGTATATTTTAATATCTGGTAGCTACCTAATTCAGAGGTCATTTTTTATTTATTTTATTTATTTATTTTTTAGATGGAGTATCACTCCATGCTGGAGTGCACTGGTGCCATCTCGGCTCACTGCAACCTCCAGCTCCCAGGTTCAGGTGATTCTCCTGCCTCAGCCTCCTGAGCAGCTGGGATTACAGGTGTGTGCTACCATGCCTGGCTAATTGTTTTTGTATTTTTTTTAATAGAGCCGGGGTTTCACCGTGTTGTCTAGGCTGGTCTGTAACTCCTGACCTCGGGTGATCCACCCGCTTGGGCCTCCCAAAGTGCTGGGATTACAGGCGTGAGCTACCAGGCCCAGCCTGTTTATTTTGTTTTTGAAGTTGGCATCAAATAGGCCATGTTAAATTGCTATTGTAAAAGATGCAATAGGAATCCTTTTGAAAAGATATGTGGGGATAGGAGTATAATTTTTTCAACATTTTTCTATTTGGAGAAATGTAAGTTGTTACCAAGATTTTGCAATGGAAACAACACTGTGATGAACATTCTTGTGCAATAATATTTGTGCCATTGTCTGATTACTTAGGGTACATTTCTGAAAGTAGAACTGTTGGGTCAAAGGAAACACACACTTTTAAAGCTATTGATTGATGTGTGTTACTAAATTGCTGTCCAGAAAGATGGCACCATTTTTTACTCCTCTCTTTGAGAATCCTTTTTTATATACTCATCAACATCAAGTATTGTTTTTAATATTTGCTAATATTGTAGGTTAAAATATACTTTCCCTTGTGTTTGCAGTTTTCATGTCTTTGATTACTAGTTGGTTGAACATATTTTTGTACATTTGCTTGCTATTTATTTATTCTTTTCTTTGCCCATGTTTCAACTGTGGTTGGAGAATACTAGTCCCTAGAAGGTTCCAAGGCCCAGAATAACTCACTAATGTTGGCTCACCAAGATAATTTCCACTTGAAAGCACACAGCTTTGTTGGCATTTTTTATAGGTTCTTTCAGATATATATTTTTGTTGTTGTTTTTGTTTTTGAAAGAGAGAGGGTCTTGCTTGTAGTCCAGGCTTGAGTACAGTGGCATGATCATAGCTCCCTGCAGCCTCGAACTCCTGGGTTCAAGCAGTCCTCCTGCCTCAGCCTTTTGAGTAGCTGGGATTACAGGTATGCGCTACCATGCCCAGCTAATTTTTTATTTTTTCAATTTTTTGTGGAGACAGGGTCTTGCTGTGTTGCCTAGGCTGGTCTTGATTTCCTGGCCTCAAGTAATCCTCCCATCTCAGCCATCCAAAGTGTTGGGATTACAGGTGTCAGCCACTGCACCCAGCCTGAGATAACTTTAAAGTCAGAAATTTCAAAATGGAATTACAATGATACTCAGAAAGCAAGAGTAGGGAAAATGCCCCATTCCTGCCTTCACCTATCCACTCCGTATATGGGCTCTGGGGACCATTCTAGCTGCTCTCTCCAAGGAGGGGCTTGATCGTGGTGACCACCTTTTTCTTATTGATTTAAATATAAATAGACAGAAATAAATATATAAAACTAGATCTAAAGAGACTAGATGAAGGGAACTTAGAGTGCTCTCATTACAGCATGAATAAAAAGGTAGAAGCAGAGAAGCATGGTATATTCAGATCCAAGTAGTTCAGTGTAATTAGAACAGCTGAAAGAAATTTGAAAAGAAATTTTGAAAAATGTGGGCAACTGCCAGGGACAAATCATTGCAGATTGTTTTGGTAAAATATCTTGAGAACCATTTTTGTTTTGTTTTGTTTATAAATATACACTTACCGAGCACATACTGTTTGCCAGGTGATGGCATTTTTTCTGCCCTGGAGGGCCTTACAGTCTGTTGAGTGGAGAGAATAACCTGTAATTAGCTTCTTGGCTGGGGCTACCCCAATTTTTTTCTTTCCCTACCTGCATAGCCCTGCTAAAAAATGCTTATCCCAATTCAGAATGAGAAATAATTAAAACAAAGTTGTTTATCCCCATCCTGGATTGATGGGTTTAGTTCTCAGTTTAATAAACAAGAACACTGAAGGACAGTTGTCTCTGGCATATGTAAAGGAAAGGAGAATGCTGTGCGAAACGTCAGTGCGTGATTATGTCTTACAATTGTGATAACTGAAAGATTTTCTTTTTTTTTTTTTTTTTTTTTGAGACGGAGTCTCGCTCTGTCGCCCGAGCTGGAGTGCAGCGGCGGATCTCAGCTCACTACAAGCTCCGCCTCCCGGGTTTATGCCATTCTCCTGCCTCAGCCTCCAGAGTAGCTGGGACTACAGGCGCCCGCCACCTCGCCCGGCTAGTTTTTTGTATTTTTTTAGTAGAGACGGGGTTTCACCGTGTTAGCCAGGATGGTCTTGATCTCCTGACCTCGTGATCCGCCCGTCTCGGCCTCCCAAAGTGCTGGGATTACAGGCTTGAGCCACCGCGCCCGGCCAAGATTTTCAAAGCCTCCATTTGAAACCCTGGGGTTTTGTGTCTCGTTAGTGAAGAGTTGCGTTTTCTCTCAGGAGGCTGCAATGTTAATGTGATAGCAGGAAACCCACTTATTGGCACGACGCAGGGGAAAGAATTCAGTTGAACTTACTGGAAATCAGAGGCTTTCAAACTTGTAAATTTTATAATTAAAACAACTGGCTAATTAAGCAGTTTAACCACTGGTAATTTGACCAAAACCTTTCATTTAAGGGGAGAATGGTTCATTTAACAGTGGTTTGAACCAGCTTCTTAATTAAGCAGCTGCTCTAATTATAGGAATTACTCCAAACCGAATTTTAAAATGCCTCCTTGCCAAGGAATTCCAGTAGATAAGAGGCTGAGGCAAACATTTGCAGTACTTTCACCTACGATGTGTCATCATCTCAAATATCCTTTTTGGTTCTGCTTTTTGAAATTACAGATAGATGATTGAGTTTCTATGTAATACTTAAAGATGGTGATTGACATATGAGTTTTCTTTTTTATTTACACAAAATGTTTTATTATATAATGGAGGCATGATAGAGCTATCAGTATGATTTAAACTCTTGATCTTTGTGTATTAGGGCAGCAAAAGAGTTTCACAGAGATGGTAACATTTGAGCTGGCTCTGGAGGCTGTGTAGAATTTCACTGTCTAAGAGGTGTAGTCCCAGCAGGGTAAACACCCGAGGAAGGCACAGAGGCATGAGAACTGTGGCAAGAATGGCAAGTGTAGCTCTGTGGCTGGGGAGCAGGGTTTAAAAAATCTAGAGGAGTGGGAGAATGAGATGAAATAGTTAGATCTAGATTATAAAATCAAGATTCTTAAGTGCTTACCTAAGAATTTCAAACTTTGGGCAGCAGAAACCATCAAAATTTTACCTTCTGTCTTGTTCATTGTTGTCTTTAGAGTGCCTGGCATAGTGCCTGACAAATAGTAAATACCTATATTTTAAAACAGTTGTCCAGCCTGGGCAACATGGCAAAACCGCATATCTACAAGAAATCCAAAAATTAACCTGGTGTGGTGGCACGCACCTGTAGTACCAGCTACTCAGGAGGTTGAGATGGGAGGATCACCTGAGCCCAGGGAGGTCAAGGTTACAGTGACCGAGATCGTGCTATTGCCCCCCAGCCTGGGCAACAGAGCAAGATCCTGTCTCAAAACAAGCAAACAAACAATTGTGTGTGTGTAATAAATAAAGAGTTAATGAGAGTAACATGATTAGATTTTTATTTTAAAAGGATTAATCGCCGGGCGCGGTGGCTCAAGCCTGTAATCCCAGCACTTTGGGAGGCCGAGACGGGCGGATCACGAGGTCAGGAGATCGAGACCATCCTGGCGAACACGGTGAAACCCCGTCTCTACTAAAAAAATACAAAAAACTAGCCGGGCGAGGTGGCGGGCGCCCGTAGTCCCAGCTACTCCGGAGGCTGAGGCAGGAGAATGGCGTAAACCCGGGAGGCGGAGCTTGCAGTGAGCTGAGATCCGGCCACTGCACTCCAGCCCGGGCGACAGAGCAAGACTCCGTCTCCAAAAAAATAAAAAATAAAAATAAAAGGATTAATCTGTCAGTTCTCAAGGGAGGAATAGAGGAGAGGGATGTTGGAGGGTGTAGGTGCAGATCAACAACTTAGCAGGGGCTACCAATCTAATCTCCCCACTCCCTTCACATAACAACCAAAATGATCTTTTAAAAACATATATCAGACATGCTTTCCCTGCTTATGACTGTTCGGGATGAAATCCACACCTTTAACAAGGCCCAGCACGGTGGTTGATTCCGACCACTACTCACTCTGGTTTCTTTCTTTTTTGAGACAATGTTTCACTCTGTCACCCAGGCTGGAGTACAGTGGCTCAGTCTCTGCTCACTGCAAACTCCACCTCTCAGGTTCAAGTGATTCTCCTGCCTCAGCTTCCTGAGTAGTAGGGGCTACAGGCATGTACCATCACACCCGGCTAACTTTTGTATTTTTAGTAGAGACAGGGATTCACCATGTTGGCCAGGCTGGTCTCAAACTCATGACCTCAAGTGATCACCCGCCCTAGCCTCCCAAAATGCTGCGATTATAGGTGTCAGCCACTTTGCCCAGCCCACTCTCATATCTTAGGTGCATTCTGTCCCTCTCACTTTGCTTCAGTCACACTGACGGCTTTTCTGTTCCTTGAATGTCCCAAGCTGTGTGTTACATTAGGGCCTTTACACATGCTGTTTCCTCTACCTGAAACACCCCATCCTCCATTTTTTTCATCCAGGACACTTCTGTTTGCCTTTCCAATATCTTACTTTATTTATTTATTTTTGAGTGGATAATACATATATACAAGGAACAGATTTTAAAAGGTGCAAAGGAATAAAGTAACTCTCTTGCCTTTCTAGCCACTTCCCCCCCCCACTATCCCCCCTGGGGATAACCACTATTATAATTTTCTTCTGAATTCTGGTTTCAGTTAAAATCTCATTTTTTCACAGAGGCCTTCCCTGATATTCTGTTCTAAAAATAGGTCTACTTGTTGTATCACCATAGCCATCCCTGTGCTTTTTGTTTTTATCACTTATCTGAATTTGTAATTACTTTTTATAGGAGAGAGGGTCTTGCTCTGTTGCCCACACTGG
This sequence comes from Trachypithecus francoisi, assembly GCF_009764315.1. Lineage (NCBI taxonomy): Eukaryota > Metazoa > Chordata > Mammalia > Primates > Cercopithecidae > Trachypithecus > Trachypithecus francoisi. Next base: position 64,663,862 of record NW_022681473.1, read on the forward strand.
AGTGCAGCAGCATGATAATAGTTCACTGCAGCCTTGAACTGGGCTCAAGCAATCCTCCCATTGCAGCCTCCTGAGTAGCTAGGGCTATAGGCACATGCCACCATGTGCAGCTAATTTTTTTTTTTTCCTTTTTGTAGAGACAGGGTCTCTTCTATATTGCCCAGCTGGTCTTAAACTCCTGGCCTCAAGTGATCCTCCTGCCTCAGCCTCCCAAAGTGTTGAGATTACAGGCATGAGCTACCACACCTGGCCACAATTTGTAATCTTATATTTACTTTGTGACTGTAAGTCTAATGATTCTCTCCTCCCACTAGACTATAATCTCCATAAGCAGAGTTTTATTGGCCTTGTCCCCAACCCTTTGCACAGTGCCTGGGATATCATTAGTACTCAATAATTAAGCCCTTCCTAAACTTTGCCTTCTCTAAGTTCATCTCTTGCCACCCTGATCCTCATGCTCTACTTTAAAATTCTCTCTGGCTCTTTCTCTGCCTATACCATGTTTTCTCCTAACTCCTACTTATCCTTGAAGTTTTACTTAAAAGCCACCCACTCTAAGAATCCTTTCCTGACACTCAAGTTCTTCGTGTGCCCCTCCCGGGAACAGTGCTTATAGACAGCCTTTATCACCTTGCATTGATATTATTGTCTGTCTCCCTAGGTGGCAGGTTCTGTATTGCAGGGACTTAGCCTTTGTTCATTGTTATAGCCCCAGCTTTTAGGGCAATGCATGTTACCTGTCAAGCCTGCCATGGATATTAGGTTGGTTGTACACTGCACAACTCTGGTGTGTGCCATTCATATGGTTGTGCAGTATAATTTTTGCTGCCTACCTTGATAGGTAATAATAAATATTTGTTGAATGGATGATTATACTTTGGAGAGTTCAGTGCTTTTTAGGAGCTCTTATTTTGAGTCATAATAAAATCTTCTTCGATGAGATTCATTTGCAAGGCCCTGACCTGAGGATCACTGTATACCCATCAAAGAGATTTGGATATCAGCTCCATGGTTGGGTCCTCAGGCTGGAGAGTCTAGAGCCCAAAGTTGCAAAAGGTCAGATTCAGAGAGATGAAACTGGGGCGGCAGTCAGGAAGATACCTTGGTTATATTCTGTGCTCTTTGGGAACTTCTAGCCAAAAATACCTCCCTATTCCTTACATGGTAAACTCTTACTCTGCTTTCAAGAATGCAGCTATTGCCTCTTCTGAACCTATTTCCCTGCACCCTGCAGCCCCACCCCAAAGGCAGAGTTACTTTTTTCTTCCTCTGAGCACCTATGACATTGCTCACATGTCCATTAAAGTACTTAGTACACCGTAAGGTGATTATCTGCTTTCCCATCTTCCTTTCATAGTATACCTTGAGTATCTCAAGGGAAAAGTAGCATATTTTATTTGTAACTGTCTCAGTGTCTATACAGTTATTGGCATGAAATTGTAAATGTGGGCTAATGCATATTGTGGAAGGGATCCATGATATTTCTGGGTTGTCTTGATGAAATAGTGTGGATTGTAAATGTAGGGAAGTTCTCTGAAGCCAGGACTGTCTCTGATAGGCCTCACACACAGCAAACCTGCTTGGAAGCCCATTTCTGAAAAGAGAGGCCTAAGAAAACTTTCACTTGATGTCACTTAGATCAGGAATCCCCAAACCCCAGGCCATGGACCAGTAAGTGGTCTGTGACCTGTTAGGAACCAGGCCACACAGCAGGAAATGAGGGGCAGGTGAGCCAGGGAAGCTTCATCTGTATTTACAGCCACTCCCAGCCTCTCCCCATCACTCAAGTTATCACCTGAGCTCTGTCTCATCTCAGATCAGCTGTGGCATTAGGTTCTCATAGGAGCATGAACTCTATTGTGAACTGCACATATGAGGGATCCAGGTTGAGCACTACTTATGAGAATCTAATGCCTGATGTTCTATCACCGTCTCCCATCATCCCCAGATGGGACCGTCTAGTTGCGGGAAAACAAGCTCAGGGGTCTCACTGATTTCTACATTATGGTGAATTGTATAATTATTTCATTATATATTACAATGTAATAATATAAATAACGTACACAATAAATGTAACACACTTGAATCATCCCAAAACCATTTCCCCACTCCTCACATCTGTGGAAAAATTGTCTTCTGTGAAATTGGTCCCTAGTGCCAAAAAGGTTGGGGACCACTGACTTAGACTTCTTCACACCATCTTGTGTTTAGTCCCCCACAGAGTGGTGACACTGAAGAAATAAGGGCAGGACCACAGCAGCTTGAAGATCCCTCTTCAAGGAAGGACTTGCTGCCCATATCTTGATGCCACATACACATACATATAGATATACACACATACACATGTTATCCTTTAACCCTCTTTGTTATCCTCATTTATAAATAAAGAAGAAACAGTAGCTCAAAAAACTTCGCTGAAAGTAACCAGAAAGTAACAGGTGAGACTTCTATTTAAACTCAGGTCTATCTGACTAAACAGCCTGTGTCCATAACCACTAGGTTATAACACTTGAATTTCTAGAATACAAAAATATAGCGAGACCTGATCTGATTTCAGTTTCTTATCTCTACCCATCTTTTCTTTTCCTTTTTATTTTTATTTTTTTTAATTTAGAGACAGGATCTCCTTATGTTGCCTAGGCTGAAGTGCAGCAGCTATTTGCATTACAGCGTCAAACTTCTGATCTCAAGCAATCCTCCTGCCTCAGCCTCCTGAGTAGCTGGTGAAGGGGTGGCCTGCCCCTCCACACCTGTGGGCATTTCTCATCAGGTGGAACGAGAGACCTGAGAAAAGAGACACAGAGAAAGAAAAGTGGGCCCAAGGGACCGGTCTCTGAGTTCCCTCAGTATTTATTGATCATTATCTTTACCATCTTGAAAAAGGGGAAGTGGCAGGGCTATAGGGTCATAGTAGGGAGAAGGTCAGCAGAAAGCCATATGAATAAAGATCTCTGTGACATGAATAAGTTTAAGGAAAAGTGCTGTGCCTTGATGTGCATATGCAAACATCTCCATAAACATTTTCAGTTCATAAAGAGCAGCATTGCCTCTTGCATGTCCCATCTCCAGACCTAAGGCAGTTTTCTCCCATCTCAGTAAATAGAACATACAATCGGGTTTTACACCGAGACGTTCCAGTTCCATTGCCCAGGGATGAGCAGGAGACAGATGCCTTTCTCTATCTCAACTGCCAAGAGGCCTTCTTTCCTCTTATACTAATCCTCCTCAGCACAGACCCTTCACGGGTGTCTGGCTGGAGGACAATCAGGTCTTTCCCTTCCCACGAGGCCATATTTCAGACTATCACATGGGGGAGAAACCGTGGACAATACCTAGCTTTCCTAGGCAGAGGTCCCTGCAACCTTCCCTTCAGCAGTGTATGTGAATCTGGGTACTTGAGATTAAGAGAATGGTGATGACTTTTCACAAGCATACTGCCTTCAGGCACTTGTTTAACAAAGCACATCCTGCACAGCCCCAAATCCATTAAACCTTGAGTCACCACAGCACATGTCTCTTGCAAGGACAGGGTTGGGGGTAAGGTCACAGATTAACAGCATCTCAAATACAGAACAAAATGGAGTCTCTTATGTCTACTTCTTTCTATATAGACACATTAACAGTCTGATCTCTCTCTCTTTTGCCCATAGCTGGGACTACGGACACATGCTACCACTCTAGCTATCTGGGTCTACCTCCCTGGGTCTACCACAATGTATATGTATGTAAAGACCCCCCCCTTTTTTTTTTGAGAGGAAGCCTCGGTCTGACACCCAGGCTGGAGTGCAGTGGCATGATCTCAACTCACTGCAACCTCCGCCTCCTGGGTTCAAGCAGTTCTCCTGCCTCAGCCTCCTGAGTAGCTGTGTGCCACCATGCCCAACTAATTTTTGTAGTTTTAGTAGAGATGGGGTTTCACCATGTTGGTCAGGTCTTGAACTCCTGACTTCGTGATCCTCCCGCCTTGGCCTCCCAAAGTGCTGGGATTACAGGCGTGAGCCACCGCACCTGGCCAAGACCCAATTTTTTTAATCCATTAGTAGCATACCTATATACTGTCCTACAGTTTCGGTTTGTTTCTTTTGTTGTTCACTTAACGATATTTGTTGGAGGCTGTTTTCAGATCAGCACAAATAAATCAAGTTAGATGTTTTGTAAAACTTTATGGCTGGGCGCGGTGGCTCACGCCTGCAGTGCCAGCACTTTGGGAGGCCAAGGCAGGCGGATCACGAGGTCAGTTCGAGACCAGCCTGACCAACATGCTGAAACCCCGACTCTACTGAAAATAGAAAAATTAGCCGGGTGTGGTGGCACGTGCCTGTAATCCCAGCTACTCAGGAGGCTGAGACAGGAGAATCACTTGAACCTGGGAGGCGGAAGTTGCAGTGAGCTGAGATCGTGCCATTGCACTCCAGCCTGGGTTACAGAACGAGACTCTATCTCAAAAAAAAAAAAACTTTATGGAGCTCTATGCTCTTCCTCTTTGTTGGCTATTTTTGCTGCCTGTCTCTTTCTCTATACAGTCACAGTTAGAAAACTTCAAAAGGGCGGGGAAAAGGATTTTTTTTTCAAAAGAAAAAAAGAAAACCTCAAAAGGATTATTGCCTGTTGAGGAACAAGAAGAGATGAGAACCCTCTGAGAATGTATTTTATCTCCTTACTGCCAGTGGCTTTATCAGGAGAGAATTTCTCAAAGAAAGATTAGTGGGGATTGGGCATATTCTAGGAGCCAAAAGGAGTGAATAAGGGGATAAACTGAGAATCAGTTCAGGATCAATAAATATCTATGGCCCTTTAAACCAACAAGAGGTCAGCTACCACCAAATCTTCCCAGTATTGCAGTGGAGAATTTGTCCCCTCAAATCATCTCTGTGTCCCTAGAGGAGCTTAGAAAGAGGTTTTAATATAGTTTTTGTATGTTAAGGAAATGAGCATTTTTCTGTTACATGTGCTTTGTACTTTTTCTAGTCATCTAACTTTATTTTTTGTTTTTGTTTTTTGTTGAACAGAAGTTTTAACTTTTTATATAGCTAAGTTTATTAATATTTGATTTCTAGATTTTGTTTCATGCTTAGAAAGATTTCTACTCTGAGATTATTTTTAAAAATCCTTACGGTTACCTTGTGTTTTATATATATATATATATATTTTTTTTTTTTTTTTTTTTTTTTAATTTGTAGTCCAGGCTAGGCATGGTAGCTCACACCTGTAATCCTGGCACCCTGGGAGGCTGAGGTGGAAGGAGTTCCAGACCAGCTTGGGCAACATAGCAAGACTCCAGCTCTACAAAAAATAAAAATACTAACTGGGCATGGTAGCACATGCCTGTAGTCCCAGCTACTTGGGGTCAGGGGTTGGGGGGTGGGCCAAGGCAGGAGACTATCTTGTACTTAGGAGTTTGAGGCTGCAATGAGCTATGAGATGGCATTACACCCCAGCTTGGGTGACAGAGCAAGACCCTGTCTCTTAAAAAACAACAATAATAGCAACAACAAAAAAACAGGTTTGTCTTATTTTCTCTCTTTTAGGTGGAATTCTACTAAGTACCAGTCAGCCCTACAAGACAAAGCCCACCCATGGCATTGGAAAATACAAGCACTTAATTAAAGCAGAAGAGGTAAGGGGCAGGGGGAGTCTTTTGGAAAAGGGTAACGTGCAGCTTTTGCAAAAACCTGACGATCAGATATGTATAGTTTGGATAATATTGGAACTAGAAATGATAGAGTTGCCTCCTTAATCCTTGCCAGTTATTGTAAGAAATCAAACATATATCTCAGTCCTGGGCCCAGTACAAACACATTCCTCCATATATCTCAGTCCTGGGCCCAGTGCAAACATTCCCCCATTTGTCTCAACTTCCTGGACCCAGTGCAAACATTCCTCCATTTGTCTCAACTTTAGAAAAACACCACCTGGAGAATCCCCGATAAGGTCACAACCGTTTTACTGAAAGCGCGGGAACCAATAAAAAAACTGCTAAGTGTATAACTTAAAATGTTAACCAATTGTAATGCTGTAACCCAAAGAATTGCCTTGTTTCTCTGTAACCTTACATATCCTGTTTACATCGGGCTATAAAAAGCGAGCACATGCATGGTTCGGGGCCCTCTTGTATGCTGTGGAGCAGAGGGACCAAGTTCGAACTTGCAGTAAAGATCCTTGCCGCTTGGCTTTGACTCTGGACTCTGGTGGTCTTCTTCGGGGAATAAACGGTCTGGGCATAACATTATTAGTTTGGAATTTCCAGACTGGAGATACTTCTACCAACTTCCAATCTTATCCCTAGGCCAGGTTATCATAGTAAAAAGCAAATGGTTTGAAATTTTTTTTTTTTTTTGAGGGTCTTGCTCTGTCACCTAGGCTGGAGTGCAGTGGCATGATCACGGCTCACTGCGGCCTTGATCTCCTAGGCGCAAGGAATCCTCCCACCTCAGCCTCCCAAGTAGCTGGTACTACAGGCTCTCGCCACCATGCCCATCTAATAAAATTTTTTTAATAGAGACAGGGTCTTGCTGTATTGCCCAGGCTGGTCTCAGGCTCCTGGCCTCAAGTGATCCTCCTGCTTCAGCCTCCGGAAGCATTGGGATTATAGGCATGAGCCACTGGGCCCGGCCTGATTTTATTATTTGTAATACTTAAAAAAAATCTTCCTAGTAGTGTACTTAGTTCAGTATGGACTTCATAATGGAAATGATAATTCAGTTTAGTTGAGTGAATGAGTTGTGGCAAGTAGAGGTAGATTGATATTTTCAGCCAAATAACTGATTCTTTTTTTTTTTCTTTTTTCTTTTTTTTTTTTTTATTATACTTTAAGTTCTAGGGTACATGTGCATAACGTGCAGGTTTGTTACATATGTATACTTGTGCCATGTTGGTGTGCTGCACCCGTCAACTCGACAGCACCCATCAATTCATCATTTATATCATGTATAACTCCCAATGCAATCCCTCCCCCCTCCCGCCTCCCCATGATAGGCCCCAGTGTGTGATGTTCCCCTTCCCGAGTCCAAGTGATCTCATTGTTCAGTTCCCACCTATGAGTGAGAACATGCGGTGTTTGGTTTTTTCTGTTCTTGTGATAGTTTGCTAAGAATGATGGTTTCCACCTGCATCCATGTCCCTACAAAGGACGCAAACTCATCCTTTTTTATGGCTGCATAGTATTCCATGGTGTATATGTGCCACATTTTCTTAATCCAGTCTGTCACAGATGGACATTTGGGTAGATTCCAAGTCTTCGCTATTGTGAATAGTGGCGCAATAAACATACGTGTGCATGTGTCTTTGTAGTAGAATAATTTATAATCCTTTGGGTATATACCCAGTAGTGGGATGGCTGGGTCATATGGTACATCTAGTTCTAGATCCTTAAGGAATTGCCATACTGTTTTCCGTAATGGTTGAACTAGTTTACAATCCCACCAACAGTGTAAAAGTGTTCCTATTTCTCCACATCCTCTCCAACACCTGTTGTTTCCTGACTTTTGAATGATTGCCATTCTAACTGGTGTGAGATGGTATCTCATTGTGGTTTTGATTTGCATTTCTCTGATGGCGAGTGATGATGAGCATTGTTTCATGTGTCTGTTGGCTGTATGAATGTCTTCTTTTGAGAAATGTCTGTTCATATCCTTTGTCCACTTTTGATGGGGTTGTTTTTTTTTTTCTTGTATATTTGTTTGAGTTCTTTGTAGGTTCTGGATATGAGCCCTTTGTCAGATGAGTAGATTGCAAAAATTTTCTCCCATTCTGTAGGTTGCCTGTTCACTCTGGTGGTAGTTTTTCTTTTGCTGTGCAGAAGCTCTTTAGTTTAATGAGATCCCATTTGTCAATTTTGGCTTTTGCTGCCGTTGCTTTTGGTGTTTTAGACATGAAGTCCTTGCCCATGCCTATGTCCTGAATGGTACTACCTAGATTTTCTCCTAGGTTTTTATGGTATTAGGTCTAACATTTAAGTCTCTAATCCACCTTGAATTAATCTTCGTATAAGGAGTAAGGAAAGGATCCAGTTTCAGCTTTCTACTTACGGCTAGCCAATTTTCCCAGCACCATTTATTAAATAGGAATCTTTTCCCCATTTCTTGTTTCTCTCAGGTTTGTCAAAGATCAGATGGCTGTAGATGTGTGGTATTATTTCTGAGGACTCTGTTCGGTTCCATTGGTCTATATCTCTGTTTTGGTACCAGTACCATGCTGTTTTGGTTACTGTAGCCTTGTAGTATAGTTTGAAGTCAGGTAGCGTGACGCCTCCAGCTTTGTCCTTTTGACTTAGGATTGTCTTGGCAATGCGGGCTCTTTTTTGGTTCCATATGAACTTTAAAGCAGTTTTTTCCAATTCTGTGAAGAAACTCATTGGTAGCTTGACAGGGATGGCATTGAATCTATAATAACATTGGGCAGTATGCCATTGTCAGGATATGATTCTTCCTATCCATGAGCATGGTATGTTCTTCCATTTGTTTGTGTCCTCTTTGATTTCACTGAGCAGTGATTTGTAGTTCTCCTTGAAGAGGTCCTTTCCATCCCTTGTAAGTTGGATTCTAGGTATTTGATTCTCTTTGAAGCAATTGTGAATGGAAGTTCATTCATGATTTGGCTCTCTGTTTGTCTGTTACTGGTGTATAAGAATGCTTGTGATTTTTGCACATTAATTTTGTATCCTGAGACTTTGCTGAAGTTGCTTATCAGCTTAAGGAGATTTTGGGCTGAGACAATGGGGTTTTCTAAATATACAATCACGTCATCTGCAAACAGGGACAATTTGACTTCTTCTTTTCCTAACTGGATACCCTTGATTTCTTTCTCTCTGCCTATTGCCCTAGCCAGAACTTCCAACACTATGTTGAATAGGAGTGGTGAGAGAGGGCATCCCTGTCTTGTGCCAGTTTTCAAAGGGAATTTTTCCAGTTTTTGCCCATTCAGTATGATATTGGCTGTGGTTTGTCATAAATAGCTCTTATTATTTTGAGGTACGTTCCATCAATACCGAATTTATTGAGCGTTTTTAGCATGAAGGGCTGTTGAATTTTGTCAAAAGCCTTTTCTGCATCTATTGAGATAATCATGTGGTTCTTGTCTTTGGTTCTGTTTATATGCTGGATTACGTTTATTGATTTGCGAATGTTGAACCAGCCTTGCATCCCAGGGATGAAGTCCACTTGATCATGGTGGATAAGCTTTTTGATGTGCTGCTGAATCCGGTTTGCTAGTATTTTATTGAGAATTTTTCCATCGATGTTCATCAGGGATATTGGTCTAAAATTATCTTTTTTTGTTGTGTCTCTGCCAGGCTTTGGTATCAGGATGATGTTGGCCTCATAAAATGAGTTAAGAAGGATTCCCTCTTTTTCTGTTGATTGGAATAGTTTCAGAAGGAATGGTACCAGCTCCTCCTTGTACCTCTGGTAGAATTCAGCTGTGAATCCATCTGGTCCTGGACTTTTTTTGGTGGGTAGGCTATTAATTATTGCCTCAATTTCAGAGCCTGCTATTGGTCTATTCAGGGATTCAACTTCTTCCTGGTTTAGTCTTGGGAGAGTGTAAGTGTCCAGGAAATTATCCATTTCTTCTAGATTTTCTAGTTGATTTGCATAGAGGTTTTATAGTATTCTCTGATGGTATTTGTATTTCTGTGGAGTCAGTGGTGATATCCCCTTTATCATTTTTATTGCGTCTATTTGATTCCTCTCTCTTTTCTTCTTTATTAGTCTTGCTAGCGGTCTGTCAATTTTGTTTATCTTTTCAAAAAACCAACTCCTGGATTCATTGATTTTTTGGAGGGTTTTTTGTGTCTCTATCTCCTTCAGTTCTGCTCTGATCTTAGTTATTTCTTGCGTTCTGCTAGCTTTTGAATGTGTTTGCTCTTGCCTCTCTAGTTCTTTTAATTGTGATGTTAGAGTGTCAATTTTAGATCTTTCCTGCTTTCTCTTGTGGGCATTTAGTGCTATAAATTTCCCTCTACACACTGCTTTAAATGTGTCCCAGAGATTCTGGTATGTTGTATCTTTGTTCTCATTGGTTTCAAAGAACATCTTTATTTCTGCTTTCATTTCGTTATGTACCCAGTAGTCATTCAGGAGCAGGTTGTCAGTTTCCATGTAGTTGAGCGGTTTTGATTGAGTTTCTTAGTCCTGAGTTCTAGTTTGATTGCACTGTGGTCTGAGAGATAGTTTGTTATAATTTCTGTTCTTTTACATTTGCTGAGGAGTGCTTTACTTCCATTATGTGGTCAATTTTGGAATAAGTGTGATGTGGTGCTGAGAAGAATGTATATTCTGTTGATTTGGGGTGGAGAGTTCTATAGATGTCTATTAGGTCCGCTTGGTGCAGAGATGAGTTCAATTCCTGGATATCCTTGTTAACTTTCTGTCTCGTTGATCTGTCTAATGTTGACAGTGGAGTGTGAGAAGTCTCCCATTATTATTGTATGGGAGTCTAAGTCTCTTTGTAAGTCTCTAAGGACTTGCTTTATGAATCTGGGTGCTCCTGTATTGGGTGCATATATATTTAGGAGAGTTAGCTCTTCCTGTTGAATTGATCCCTTTACCATTATGTAATGGCCTTCTTTGTCTCTTTTGATCTTTGATGGTTTAAAGTCTGTTTTATCAGAGACTAGGATTGCAACCCCTGCTTTTTTTTGTTCTCCATTTGCTTGGTAGATCTTCCTCCATCCCTTTATTTTGAGCCTATGTATGTCTCTGCATGTGAGATGGGTCTCCTGAATACAGCAGACTGATGGTCTTGACTCTTTATCCAGTTTGCCAGTCTGTGTCTTTTAATTGGAGCATTTAGTCCATTACATTTAAGGTTAATATTGTTATGTGTGAACTTGATCCTGCCATTATGATATTAACTGGTTATTTTGCTCGTTAGTTGATGCAGTTTCTTCCTAGCCTCGATGGTCTTTACATTTTGGCATGTTTTTGCAATGGCTGGTACCGGTTGTTCCTTTCCATGTTTAGGGCTTCCTTCAGGGTCTCTTGTAAGGCAGGCCTGGTGGTGACAAAATCTCTAAGCATTTGCTTATCGTAAAGGATTTTATTTCTCCTTCACTGATGAAACTTAGTTTGGCTGGATATGAAATTCTGGGTTTAAAATCTTTTCTTTAAGAACGTTGAATATTGGCCCCCACTCTCTTCTGGTTGTAGAGTTTCTGCTGAGAGATCTGCTGTTAGTCTGATGGGCTTCCCTTTGTGGGTAACCCGACCTTTCTCTCTGGCTGCCCTTAAGATTTTTTCCTTCATTTCAACTTTGGTGAATCTGGCAATTATGTGTCTTGGAGTTGCTCTTCTGGAGGAGTATCTTTGTGGCGTTCTCTGTATTTCCTGAATTTGAATGTTGGCCTGCCCTACTAGGTTGGGGAAGTTCTCCTGGATGATATCCTGAAGAGTGTTTTCCAAGTTGGTTCCATTTTCCCCCTCACTTTCAGGCACCCCAATCATACGTAGATTTGGTCTTTTTACATAATCCCATACTTCTTGCAGGCTTTGTTCATTTCTTTTTCTTCTTTTTTCTTTTGGTTTCTCTTCTCGCTTCATTTCATTCATTTGATCCTCAATCGCTGATACTCTTTCTTCCAGTTGATCGAGTCGGTTACTGAAGCTTGTGCATTTGTCACGTATTTCTTGTGTCATGGTTTTCATCTCTGTCATTTCGTTTATGACCTTCTCTGCATTAATTAATCTAGCTGTCAATTCTTCCACTCTTTTTTCAAGATTTTTAGTTTCTTTGCACTGGGTACGTAATTCCTCCTTTAGCTCTGAGAAGTTTGATGGACTGAAGCCTTCTTCTCTCATCTCGTGAAAGTCATTCTCTGACCAGCTTTGATCCGTTGCTGGCGATGGGCTGCGCTACTTTGCAGGGGGAGATGCACTCTTATTTTTTGAATTTCCAGCTTTTCTGCCCTGCTTTTTCCCCATCTTTGTGGTTTTATCTGTCTCTGGTCTTTGATGATGGTGACGTACTGATGGGGTTTTGGTATAGGTGTCCTTCCTGTTGATAGTTTTCCTTCTGACAGTCAGGACCCTCAGCTGTAGGTCTGTTGGAGATTGCTTGAGGTCCACTCCAGACCCTGTTTGCCTGCATATCAGCAGCAGAGGTTGCAGAAGATAGAATATTGCTGAACAGCGAGTGTACCTGTCTGATCTTACTTTGGAAGCTTCCTCTCAGGGGTGTACTCCACCCTGTGAGGTGTGGGGTGTCAGACTGCCCCTAGTGGGGGATGTCTCCCAGTTAGGCTACTCAGGGGTCAGAGACCCACTTGAGCAGGCAGTCTGTCCGTTTTCAGATCTCAACCTCCGTGTTGGGAGATCCACTGCTCTCTTCAAAGCTGTCAGACAGAGTCGTTTGCGTCTGCAGAGGTTCTGCTGCCTTTTTGTTGTTGTTGTTGTTGTTTTAGCTGTGCCCTGTCCCCAGAGGTGGAGTCTACAGAGACAGGCAGGTTTCCTTGAGCTGCTGTGAGCTCCACCCAGTTCGAGCTTCCCAGTGGCTTTGTTTACCTACTTAAGCCTCAGCAATGGCGGGCGCCCCTCCCCCAGCCTCGCTGCTGCCTTGCGGTTAGATCGCAGACTGTTGTGTTAGCAATGAGGGAGGCTCCGTGGGCGTGGGACCCTCCTGGCCAGGTGTGGGATATATTCTCCTGGTGTGCCCGTTTGCTTAAAGCACAATATTGGGGTGGGAGTTACCCAATTTTCCAGGTGTTGTGTGTCTCAGTTCCCCTGGCTAGGAAAAGGGATTCCCTTCCCCCTTGTGCTTCCAGGTGAGGCGATGCCTTGCCCTGCTTCAGCTCTCGCTGGTCGGGCTGCAGCAGCTGACCAGCACCGATTGTCCGGCACTCCCTAGTGAGACGACCCCAGTACCTCAGTTGAAAATGCAGAAATTGGCCGGGCGCGGTGGCTCAAGCCTGTAATCCCAGCACTTTGGGAGGCCGAGACGGGCGGATCACGAGGTCAGGAGTTCGAGACCATCCTGGCTAACATGGTGAAACCCCGTCTCTACTAAAAAATACAAAAAGCTAGCCGGGCGAGGTGGCTGGCACCTGTAGTCCCAGCTATTCGGGAGGCTGAGGCAGGAGAATGGCGTGAACCCGGGAGGCGGGGCTTGTAGTGAGCTGAGATCCGGCCACTGCACTCCAGCCGGGCTGCAGAGCGAGACTCCGTCTCAAAAAAAAAAAAAAAAAAAAAAGAAAATGCAGAAATCACTGGTGTTCTGTGTCGCTCGCGCTGGGAGTTGGAGACTGGAGCTGTTCCTATTCGGCCATCTTCAAATAACTGATTCTTTTTTGTTTGTTAGGTTTTTTTGAGATGGAGTCTCACTCTGTTGCCCAGGCTGGAATGCAGTGGCACGATATCAGCTCACTGTAACCTTTGCCTCCCTGGTTCAAGCTATTCTCGTGCTTCAGCCTCCCAAGTGGCAGGGATTATAGGCGTGTGCCGCCACGCCTGGCTAATTTTTGTATTTTTAGTAGAGGTGGGGTTTTACCATGTTGACCAGGCCAGATCTTGAACTCCTAACCTCAAGTGATCTCCCTGCCTTGACCTCCAAAGTGCTGGGATAACTGATTCTTATTGTATTTTCAAATCTAAAATAGGCCGGGTGTGGTGGCTCACACCTGTAATCCCAGGACTTTGGGAAGCTGAGGCAGGCAGATCTCTTGAGGTCAAGAGTTCCAAGACCAGCCTGACCAACATGGCAGAAACCCCGTCTCTACTAAAAATACAAAAATTAGCCGAGTGTGGTGGCATGTGCCGGTAATCCCAACTGCTCGGAAGGCTGAGGCACGAGAATCCCTTGATCCCAGGAGGTGGAGATTGCAGTGAGCCGAGATCACACCACTGTACTTCAGCCTGGGCAACAGAGCGAGGCTCTGTCTCAAAAATAAATAAATAAATAAATTATGTGCTTCTTGAATCCTTTATCACAGATAAGTGGGTATTAGTTCTAAGCATTATGAAATTATTTAGGCCATTTCTTTGGCTCCAATTAGATTTCTATGTGTGTGTAGAGGATTTTCTTATGGGGTGGAAACAGCATGCAAGGTAGAAGATCTGGCTTTCAATCTGCCTGTCACTTTGTGCAAACAGTACATACGTGGGGGAGATTTTGGGGAGACTTCAGCATCTCTTGGTTCTTTAGCTGATTTTAATGCTTCCACGCAACCACACATATTTCCTATTTACCTCTCTCTTCTTGGCAAGGTCCAATTCCACTGTATTTGGGCCTTAGAAGCCACTAACCTTGCCATGTTCTTCTGAGCTCGTCCTTAGAGTAAGGAATTTCAGGAGAAGAACATTACTACCTGTCAGACCTGTATTAGGCAGGCTCCCAGCAGGAAACAAATGCCCTACTAAAATTGTTCCTTTGTAGTGGGAAGTCTGCTGAATTGGGAACAAGGAAACTTGTATTCTAGGCTTCGTTCTGCCACTTTTCTGCCTTGTGACTTTGGGTAAGTCAACCTTCCCCATCTAGGCATGGCGGGTCCTGAAATTATATGTAAAATATTTGCTGTAGGTGAATTTTTCTGGGAAGACAGTCCATAGTTTTTATCAGACTTTTCACAAAGGTTGAGAAATCTGGATTAGAATATCTCCAAGACTAGAATTTCAACTTGTATGTCATGTAACTTCATGATGTTGTGCAGTATTTATTGAATATCTATTATGTGCTAGGAACTCTTGATGCCTTGCCTATTCAAGAGTGAGTTGTAAAATAATTCTTTTTTTTTTTTTTAATTTTTTTTTTAATAGAATCTGGTGTACAGGCTGGAGTGCAGTGGTGCCACCTCGGCTCACTACAACCTCCGCCTCCTGCGCTCAAGGGATCCTCCCATCTCAGCCTCCTGAGCAGCTGGGACTACAAGCATGCATCACCACACCCGGCTAAGTTTTGTGTTTTTTTGTAGAGGCAGTATTTTGTCATGTTGCCCAGGCTGGTCTCGAACTCCTGAGCTGAAGCGATACACCTGTCTCAGCCTCCCAAAGTACTAGGATTACAGAGATGAGCCATCATGCCTGGCAAAATAGTTTTACAAAATAGATGAACAAGACGTGGTTCATTCTCAGAGGGAGCTGGTAAACCAACAGAGGTAACACACAGACATTGTACTTCCAGGCAGAAAGTGACAAGTGCTAAAAGGAAGATACAAAGTGCTATAAAAATTCGGAAGGAATGATTTGTACCCTTTTGAAGTTGTGACACCTTAGAGTAAATTATTGAAGTTGTATTATTTTGAGACATCCCTTCTTTTTTTTTTTTTTTTAAAGTAATAAGCATCCTTTTATTTGCCGACACCATTACAAAAAATGATTACATTTGCAACAAAAAAGTGTTTTCTTGAGTTGAAGTTAGAGGCAGTTACTTCCCAAAATGTTAAGTAAAACAGTGTACACATCAATGAGCCATCCCCCTTCTAAAAGTCCCACATAACATAGTGGGAAATAAAATTAGTTTTATTTGAGGGGGACTTTTTTGGCTGTTTTAAAAAAATTTCTTAGAATCTTCTCTCGCAAGGTCGGGCGCGGTGGCTCAAGCCTGTAATCCCAGCACTTTGGGAGGCCGAGGCGGGCGGATCACGAGGTCAGGAGATCGAGACCATCCTGGCTAACACGGTGAAACCCCGTCTCTACTAAAAAATACAAAAAACTAGCCGGGCGAGGTGGTGGGCGCCTGTAGTCCCAGCTACTCCGGAGGCTGAGGCAGGAGAATGGCATAAACCCAGGATGCGGAGCTTGCAGTGAGCTAAGATCCGGCCACTGCACTCCAGCCCAGGCGACAGAGCGAGACTCCGTCTTAAAAAAAAAAAAAAAAAAAAAAAGAATCTTCTCTCGCAGATACTTTTCTGCATATGTCATGCTCTGACCCACTCCATTAACGTGGTATAAAAGGAAGCTTAATGCATCTGTCCCGCCATTCCTCTCCAGCCTCTTCTCCACTCTCCTGGATACCATGCTTTAATTGTATTGGGCCTCTTGTTTTTCCTCCAAGTCATTATACTTTTTCAAGGCTCACAAGCTGTTCTGTCTACTTGGAAGATCTCCCCTTCTTCACCTGGCTAATTCCTCTTCAACCTTTAAATCTCAGTGAGAAAGCAGGGTGTGGAGGGACACAAACAAATTTCTCCTTCTAAGAAACCTTCCTGTCCGGGCGCGGTGGCTCAAGCCTGTAATCCCAGCACTTTGGGAGGCCGAGACGGGCGGATCACAAGGTCAGGAGATCGAGACCATCCTGGCTAACACGGTGAAACCCCGTCTCTACTAAAAAATACAAAAAACTAGCCGGGCGAGGTGGCGGGCGCCTGTAGTCCCAGCTACTGGGGAGGCTGAGGCAGGAGAATGGCGTGAACCCGGGAGGTGGAGCTTGCAGTGAGCTGAGATCCGGCCACTGCACTCTAGCCTGGGTGACAGAGCGAGACTCCGTCTCAAAAAAAAAGAAAAAAAAAAAAAAAAAAAGAAACCTTCCTGGATTCCCTGCACTGAGTTACTTGTCTTTCTTTTCTTTCTTTTCCTTTCTTTTTCTTCTCTTCTCTTCTCTTCTCTTTTCTTTCTTTTTTCTTTTTAAAATTTGAGACATGGTCTCACTCTGTTGCCCAGGCTGGAATGCAGTGGTGTGATCATGGCCCACTGCCCCTTGAACTCATAGGTTCAAGCGATCTTTTTGCCTCAGCTTCTCAGTAGCTGGGACTACTTGGTGGCACATGCCACCAAACCTGGCTAATTTTTAGAAATTTTTGTAGAGACAGGGTCTCACTATGGTGCCCATGCTAGTCTTCTAGTCCTGGGCTCAAGTGATCCTCCCACTTTGGCCTCCCAAGTGCTGGGATTACTGGTGGGAACCACCATGCCCAGCCCTGAGTTGCTTTTCTTACCGTGAGCTGTCAGAGTTCCTTGTACTTCCTCTGTTCTAGGAAAACTGCTCTATGTTTTAATCATCTGGGTATTTTTGTTGTTTTTGTTTTTTTTTTTGAGACAGGTTCTTGCTCTGTCACCCAGGCTGGAATGCGCTGGTGGAATGGCTCACTGCAATCTCTGCCTCCCAGGCTCAAATGATTCTCCCTCCTCAGCCTCCTGAGTAGCTTGGACTACAGGAGTATACCACTACTCCCGGCTCATTATATTTTTGTAGAGATGGTGGTCTCGCTATGTTGCCCAGGCTGGTCTCGAACTCCAGGACTTAAGTGATCCGCCTGCCTCAGCCTCCCAAAGTACTAGGATTATAGGAGTGAGCCACCGCACCTGGCCTTAACCATCTATTTTGATGATTATGTTCTCTTTTAGGTTATGAGGTCCCTAAGGGTAGAACTCTCATTTTTCTTTATATCCTCAGTGTCCAGCACAGGGCCTGGCATCAAGAAGAGGACAGTAAATATTGATTGAGCTAAACTGAAATGTGGTTATTGGAGCCGCCCTGTGGTTTTATAAATCACATTTCTCAAATACAACGCACTATCTGCAAACACCTGGCTCCCGATGACCCTGGTTGTTTGAATGGAGTGGATGCTCCCTTTGTTTAGGGCTGTAGGCTTTTCTCTGATGTTTTTGCATGTCCCAGGGTGGCTAGTACTGTAGTGCTGGATACTGGAGTAAGTTGCTCCAGCCTCTTGGCTTCCTGCACGGGACAGCACAGTGGAAGCTTTCATCTACCACTTTACAGAGGCTCTCTCCTGAGTTCCTCTCTCTTATCCCTCTGGGGAACTGGACTAGTTAAACTAGATGGAATCTTTTGTGACCTCCTTTCTTTCTCTCCCTAAGCCTAGAAAAAAAATAAGTTGGCTAGATTCCCATTTTTTCCTCTCTGGGTCTCAGTCTGGCCCCTCTACTCTCGTGAGCCCAACATCCCTAAGACAAGAGTAAATTCTCATGCTCATGCACAAAGTACCCAACCCATGTCCCGTTTCTGCTCCTTCATTCCTCCTTCGAAAGGTCCCACACTCAGTTTTATGACTTCTGCACCTTGGGAAGGAAAGGGGGGTATCTACTTCATCTCAGCTTTCCTTGTTAATACCCATCCTCCCTCCCTTCCTCCCTCCCTTCCTTCCTTCCATTTTTTTTTTTTTTTTTTTTGAGATGAAGTCTCCCTCTGTCGCCCAGGCTGGAGTTCAGTGGTGCCATCTTGGCTTACTGCAATGTCCACCTTCCGAGTTCACGCAATTGTCCTCCCTCAGCCTCCTGAGTAGCTGGGATTACAGGCAGGCACTACAATGCCCAGGTAATTTTTGTATTTTTAGTAGAGATGGGGTTTCATCATGTTGGCCAGGCTGGTCTCAAACTCCTGACCCCAGGTAATCCGCCTTGGCCTCCGTAAGAGCTGGAATTATAGGCATGAGCCACTGCGCCTAGCCTGTTTTTATCTCTTTCTTAACATGGCCCAGTTTATAATACTAAGTAGCTTCCCATCCTTCCATCCCATGTCCTTGTCCTTGATGCTTTTTTGAGGGAGTAGATGAGAGATAAAAATGAGGCTTTTTCTTGGGTGGCAGCAAGGGGGATCACAATAAATGTGGTATTTCAGCTCGCTTACAGTATGGACCTGACCTCCTTCTCAGTGATCTCCCTTTTTGCAGCTTGTATTTCAAGCATGTTTTCTCATACACCCATGCTCTTTCCTGCCTTTCTGCCTTTGCACATGCTCTTTCCTTTGTGTGGGATGATACCCTCCCTTTTTTCTCTATGGTGCTCATCCTGTAAGACCCATCTGGACCTGTGGCAGTGAATGATCACATTTTAGAGCATATCTCCACACCTAGCATCCAGTCTCAATGTGTAGATCTCATTATTCCTTAAAGGCCCTGCATCATTCAGTTGAATTTAAAAGGCTTCAGATATTTGGAGTGACTTATATTTGATAGAAGTAAAAATAAGGCCAGGCGTGGTGGCTCATGCCTATAATCCCAGCATTTTGGGAGGCCAAGGCGTGCGGATCACCTGAGGTCAGGAGTTTGAGACCAGCCTGACCAACATGGTGAAACTCCGTCTCTACTAAAAATGCAAAATTAGCTGGGCATGGTGGTGCATGCCTGTAATCTCAGCTACTTGGGAGGCTAAGGCAGGAGAATCACTTGAGCCAGGGAGGTGGAGGTTGCAGTGAGCCGAGATCATTCCATTGCACTCCAGCCTGGGCAGCAAGAGCAAAACTCTGTCTCAAAAACAAAAAAAAGTAAAAACAATAATAGTCATTCATATTTGTATAGCACCGGGTCATTTTTCCCAAGACCATTTACTTACTTGCCCTCAGCTGTTGTCCAGCTTCCAGTCTTGGGGTAATGGCAGCTTAATCTGAAATTTGCCAAGAGAAAGATATGGAAGGATGAAATGGAGGCAACATGAATTTCTGTCACTTTGTTATATGTTCTCATTTCCAGGCCTTGGAGCAAGAGAGTTAGGTATATCTTCTGTAACTCAGACAATTTTCTTCCTCTTTGCAGAATGGCCCCTAGGAATCAAGATAGCTTTTCTTTTGGAAACTTCATACTGTTTTTAGTATTGACAGAGAAGAGGTGTCTGCCATTTCTGTCACCTATTTATTTTGTTGTGGCACCCATAATAGATCAGCTCTTACAGCCACAAATCTGTGAGGAGATTGGAATCATTCCCAGATAATCAGCAGGTCAGAATCACTTTATGGTTATAGTCTTAGCTTCTTGAGAGCTTGTCTGGAGGTTGTAGCAAGGGAGTGCAGTTAGTTATACACCCTTGACTAAGGACCGGTCCTCCTCTATTGGGGATGGTTGTCCTCTTCAACTGAACTTGCAGCTTCAGGAGGGACGCACATGGAGTGGTAAGGGAGGAAGGTGACACCAGCCTAGCCAGCCAGATCAGCCGAATCAACCCTGGCAATCAGTGGGGTGACAGATGTCGCAGCCAGATCACCCTCACATCTGGTCCTACCTTCTTGATAACAAAACAATTGGTTTTGGTGGTCTAGAAACTGTAGGGCTAGACATGTATTATAGGACTGGCTTAGGGAGAGTTACTTTATATTAGCACCCATGTATTCACTCATTTATTTCTTGTAACTCATTAAAAGAAAAACCATAATTGAGAATCTACTATATGCCACGCATTGTGCTGAGTATCAGTAATGCTCAGGTAAATGGGACATAGTCCTACAAAAAGTATAAAGTCTGCTGGGAAAGTTAGTGCTCAAAAGTGTAATTAAATACCTGTGGCAAGTGCTTTACTAGGGGAATAAAGTAAATATCAAGAGAGCAAAGATAAGCAATTCCTTCATGATGTTTTACATGGTAAATACATACAATTTTTTTTTTTTTTTTTTGAGCTGGAGTCTCGCTCTGTCGCCCAGGCTGGAGTGCAGTGGCCGGATCTCAGCTCACTGCAAGCTCCGCCTCCTGGGTTTACGCCATTCTCCTGCCTCAGCCTCCCTAGTAGCTGGGACTGCATTAGCTGGGACTACAGGCGCCCACCACCTTGCCCGGCTAGATTTTTTTTTGTATTTTTTAGTAGAGACGGGGTTTCACCATGTTAGCCAGGATGGTCTTGATCTCCTGACCTCGTGATCCGCCCATCTCGGCCTCCCAAAGTGCTGGGATTACAGGCTTGAGCCACCGCTCCCGGCCCATACAATTTTAAAAACCAAAATGAAACAATTCTCCCCGAAAGGGTCAGTGAAGGTGTTACGGAGTTTAGCTCAACAAACATTTATTAAATGCCACCTGTATTCTTGGCACTGGGTAGGTAAAGCTGAACTGGACACTCCTCTGGCAGTATCTAGTTGCTTGGGGTAGCTGTTGACACAGGGCTGTAAAGAACATTAAAATGCTCCCCAGGGCTTTTCTAAATACAGGGAGTGACTCCTGTGAAGACCTGACTCTGCCTGTGCCATTAGAGCTCCTGATCTGCAGCCTGCTGGGAGTCTTGCCCCGTGTCACCAAATTACAATGGTGTCTGATTTTTAGAGGAATTCATGTTTGCTATGAATAATAGTAATAACCCTTTTCCATTCTGAAAGTACTTTGGCATCCATTATCTCAGACCCTTGCAAGCCATATTCCCTTGGAACATTGGTAGTACTAGAGCCAAACCCTTCTTCAAGCTGAATAATAATAGTCCTTCCCATTTTAGAAACGTATTAAATGAATGAATAGAATTTTCTAAATTTCATACATTCCTCCTATCAGTTTTACTTGGTGAAAATAAATATTAACAGAGAAACTCAGTTATATTTTTTTTTTTTTTAATTACTATTTTTTTCAGAGACAGGGTCTTGCTCTGTTGCCCAGGTTGGAGTGTAGTGGTGCAGTCATAGCACACTGTACCCTCAACCTCTTAGGCTCAAGTGATCTCACCCCAGCCTCCAGAGTAGCTGGGACTACAGGTGTGTACCACTACGTCTTGCTAATATTTTTATTTTTAATATTGATTAATTAATTTTTTGAGATGGCTCACTCTGTCATCTAGGCTGGAGTGCTGTGGCATGATTATGGCTCACTGCAGCCTTGACCTCTCTGGCTCAGGTAATCCTCCCTCCTCAGCATCCTAATTAACTGGGATTATAGGTGCTCCCCACCACACTCTGTAAAGATAGGGTTTCACCATGTTGCCCAGGCTGGTCTCGAACTCCTGGACTCGAGTGATATGCCTGCCTTGGGCTCCTAAAGTGTTGGGATTACAAGTGTGAGTCACCACAGCTGGCCTAGAATTCATTTCAGTTCAACTCAACATTTAATATTTTGGGGCTCTAGGAATAGAAAGATTAATGAGACATAGTACCTTCCTACATGAATTGTGGTAGTAGTTTAGGTACCATAATAGAGAGACCTACAATACCAGGGGCTTAAGAAAGATGGAAATTTCTTTCTTTCTCACATAAAGGTATAAGCAGATACTTCAGCTTTTTGTTTTGCCATACTTATCATATTGCTTCTATCTCATGGTATGAGATGGCTGCTCCCTCTTTAGCCACTATGTTCACATTTCAGGCAGCAGGAAGGGGAAAGGGGAAACAGTGGTCATCATGTCTCTTTTCTTTCTTTGTTTTTTGTTTTTGTTGTTCTTGTTTTATTTTGTTTGTTTTTGCTATTTTTTTCTTTTTTGTTTTGTTTTTTTGAGATGGAGTCTTGCTCTGTCGCCCAGGCTGGAGTGCAATGGCGTGATCTCAGCTCACTGCAACCTCCACCTCCTGGGTTCAAGTGATTCTCCTGCCTCAGCCTCCCTAGTAGCTGGGACTACAGGTGCGTGTCACCACACCCAGCTAATTTTTTGTATTTTTGGTAGAGACAGGGTTTCACTGTGTTGACCAGGTTGCTCTCGATCTCCTGACCTCAGGTCATCTGCCCACCTTGGCCTCCCAAAGTGCTGGGATTACAGGCATGAGCCACTGTGTCTGGCCTGTTTTGTTTTTTTTTGAGACGGGATCTTATTTTGTCATCCAGCCTGGAGTGTATTTGTGTGATTATAGCTCGTTGCAACCTCAAACTCTTGAGTTTAAGCGATCCTGCAGCCTCAGCCTCCTGAGTAGCTGGGACCACAGGTACATGCCATCACACAGAGTTAATTTTTTAATTTTTTTGTGGAGATAGGGTCTTGCCATATTGCCCAGGCTTGTCTCAAACTTCTGGGCTCAAGCAATCTACCGACCTTGGCCTCCCAAAGTGCTGGGATTACAGGTGTGAGCCACTGTGCCCAGCCATGTTGTCTTTTTTTTTTGAGACGAAGTCTTACTCTATCACCAGACTGGAGTGCTGTGGTGTGATCTCGGCTCACTGCAACCTCCAACTCCCTGGTTCAAGCAATTCTCCTGCCTCAGCCTCCTGAGTAGCTGGGATTACAGGCACGCGCTACCATACCAGGCAGATTTTTGTATTTTTAGTAGAGGCAGAGTTTCACCATGTTGGCTAGGATGGTCTCAATCTCCTGACCTCGTGATCTGCCTGCCTCAGCCTCCCAAAGTGCTGGGATTATAGGCGTGAGCCACCACGCCCAGCCTGTCTTTCTTTAGAGTAATTGAACTAGCGCTTCGTAAACTGCAGGTGCTTAATAAATTCTTCATTTTGTAAAATTTACCAGTTGGAAATTGGGACCATGCTTACCTCCAATATGTAGTAGTAACAGTAATGTCCTATCTATGTACACTACACAACCTCTTTTAAAAATGTCATTTATGGCAGGACTCAGTGACTCACACCTGTAATCCTAGCACTTTAGGAGGTGGAGGCTGGTGGATCACCTGAGTTCAGGAGTTTGAGACCAGCCTGGCCAACAAGGTGAAACACCGTTTCTACTAAAAATACAAAATTGCCCGGACATGGTGGCAAATGCCTGTAACCACAGCTACTCGGAAGGCTGAGGCACGAGAATTGCTTCAACTCTGGAAGTGAAGGTTGCAGTGAGTCGAGATCACGCCGCTACACCCTAGCCTGAGAGACAGAGTGAGACTGTCTCAAAATAATAATAATTTTAACATGCCATTTATTTATTTATTTATTTTTAATTTATTTTTTTGAGACAGGCCCTTGCTGTCACCCAGTTTGGAGTGCAGTGGCATGATCTTGGCTCACTGCAACCTTCTCCCAGGTTCAAGCAATTCTTGTGCCTCGGTTTCCCAAGTAGCCAGAATTACATGTGTGCACCACGCCCAGCTAATTTTTGTAGTTTTATTTTTATTTATTTACTTTTTTTGAGACAGGGTCTCACTCTGTCGCCCAGGGTGGAGCGCAGTGGCACCATCTCGGCTCACTGCAACCTCTAGCTCCCGGGTTCAAGCAATTCTGGTGCCTCAGCCTCCCGAGTAGCTGGGACTACAGGCGCCCGGCTGCAATCTCTACCTCCTGGTTCAAGCGATTCTCCCTGCCTTAACCTCCCAAGTAGATGGGATTACAGGCACTCACCACCACACACCCAGCTAATTTTTTGTATTTTTAGTAGAGACGGGTTTTCACCATGTTGGCCAGTCTGGTCTCAAACTTCTGACCTCAGGTTTTCTTCCCCTCACCTTGCCCTTCTAAAATGCCAGGATTACAGGCATAAGCTACTGCGCCCTGCCAAAAATGCCACTTCTTATTATATACCAGGTGCTATAAGTACTATGTGCCAGGCTGTAAAGACATTATTGCATTTTATAGCCTTTTATTTTGTTTTTTTTTTTTTTTTTTTTTTGAGACGGAGTCTTGCTCTGTCGCCCAGGCTGGAGTGCAGTGGCTGGATCTCAGCTCACTGCAAGTTCCGCCTCCCGGGTTCACGCTATTCTCCTGCTTCAGCCTCCGGAGTAGCTGGGACTACAGGCGCCCGCCACCTCGCCCGGCTAGTATTTTTGTATTTTTTAGTAGAGACGGGGTTTCACCGTGTTAGCCAGGATGGTCTCGATCTTCTGACCTCGTGATCTGCCCGTCTGGGCCTCCCAAAGTGCTGGGATTATAGGCTTGAGCCACCACACCCGGCTGCATTTTATAGCCTTTTAAACCTATTTATTATTTAAGCCTTAGAGTATCATATGGTTATTCAAGACCCTGTTTGAGGAATCCAAGACTCAGAGAAAGATTAAATGATGTGCCCACGTGGCTAGAAGTTTTCAGAGCCGATATTTGGAGTGAGGATGGCCAGAATTCATCTAACATATCTAGTATTTCCATTTCATATAAATTCACTCTATTAAGCTCACAATAACTTTAGCTGTTACAGATGAGGAAACTGAGGCCTAGAGAGATTACACAATGTCATGTAGTGACTAAGCAGATAGTTAGGATTTGAGGTCAGATTTTCTATGGCTTCCATCTAAGTCTAGTGCACTTTATATAGCATCAGGCCATGCCTCCTTGCTACCCCAGTCAGAGCCAGGCCTTTTGTCCACATGTCTCTCAAGTGTATAACACCAGGTTATAAAATACTTGATCGCTGGCCGGGCGTGGTGGCTCAAGCC
The DNA here is from genome assembly GCF_009764315.1 of Trachypithecus francoisi. Classification (NCBI taxonomy): domain Eukaryota; kingdom Metazoa; phylum Chordata; class Mammalia; order Primates; family Cercopithecidae; genus Trachypithecus; species Trachypithecus francoisi. Next base: position 64,688,729 of record NW_022681473.1, read on the forward strand.
TGTAATCCCAGTACTTTGGGAGGCCGAGATGGGTGGATCACGAGGTCAGGAGATCGAGACCATCCTGGTCTACACGGTGAAACCACGTCTCTACTAAAAAAGACAAAAAACTAGCCGGGCGAGATGGCGGACACCTGTAGTCCCAGCTACTCGGGAGGCTGAGGCAGGAGAATGGCGGGAACCCGGGAGGCGGAGCTTGCAGTGAGCCAAGATCGCGCCACTGCACTCCAGCCTGGGCTACAGAGCGAGACTCCGTCTCAAAAAAAAAAAAATAATAAAATAAAATAAAATAAAATACTTGATCGCTGTGTACCTCACAGCTCATTATGGACTATTCATGGTACTAACCCCAAATCATTCAAATCCTCGGGTGTAAATTTTGTTATTTTTATCACCATAATTTCTGGAAGCTGAATATGCTGCAGGCATATCAGCCTTTTTGTTTGAGGATTCAGATAATGGATAATTCTTACCCAACTTTCTCACCCTGGAGAGTGTCACTTAACAGCGATAGGTAGATACTATCACTTTAGAGGAGAGAGCCTGGGCTTGGGGCTGCAGACTCGGCTTCCAGTTCTGGATAGACGTAGAGTGGTTACCTTTGTCCTTTTCTTGCTGTTATAACCTTACACAAACCATTTTCCTTTTCTGGGTCTCAACTTCCTCCTTGTGTAGAATTAGGGGGAAGGAGAGACTCAGTTATCTCTAAGATCCTTTCCAGCTGTATTCTAATTTGATTTCTAATTTGATTTCTTTCTTTATCTGCTCTTTCCAGCAAAATTTCTCAGTAACCTTGGGCAAGTAACTTACCTTCAGAGGACCTCAGTTTTCTATCTGTGAAATAGGGGTAATAATGTGAACATTTCTGTACAAAACTTGTTTCATAATTTACCCTATAGTCTATTTGGGGGACCACAGTGCAGTCCTGCAGGGATCTAAGAATGACAATCCTGGGCCATCCCTTAGTGAATCCAGGCCATAGGAGTGTCAACGTTTGATGATGGATAGTAGGCCATCCTCCCTACTACGTTTCTCCTAGCTTCCTTTCCTTTCCTGCCTGGCTGGCCTTCATGTGCAGTCAGGTTGGGCTTCCCAAAACACAGCTTTATTCATGCATATCCTTTGCACAGATTTATTTATTTAGAGACAGAGTCTCGCACTGTTGCCCGGGCTGGAGGGTAGTGGTGTGATCTTGGGTCACTGTAGCCTCCGCCTCCCGGGTCCAAGCGATTCTCCTGCCTCAGCCTCCTGAATAGCTGGAACTACAGGCACCTGCCACCACTCCCGGCTAATTTTTTGTATTTTTAGTAGAGATGGGGTTTCACCATGTTGGCCAGGCTGGTCTTGAACTCCTGACCTCGTGATCTGCCTGCCTTATCCTCCCAAAGTGCTGGGATTACAGGCATGAGCCACTGCTCCTGGCCCACAGAGATATCTTTAATAGCTCCTCATGGCATTCATGAAGGCCTGAACTCAATCAGTAGGAGTAGAGAGAATGGGGATGGATGTGAGAAAAATTGTGTAGATAAAATGACAGAAACTAGCATCTGGTATTATATGCAGTTAAGCTCTTGCTGGCTATGCTGTGCCCTGGCTCAGAACTGAAATATGTACTGTAATATCACAATGGGATCCTGATAATGTGAATTGGTTCAGGTAGATCTAGGCCAACATGGAAAAGCAAGTGAGATGCCAAGAGGGACACTGGGATTAGCTTTCTTTTCTTTGTTCCCCTAAAGCAATACCTTTGGAGAGTCCTGGCATTTTCTGTCGTTAAGAAAAGCCTCCTACAGGCTTCAGAGAAGCTCCTCCCCTCTCTGCTGGAAAATTTCAGCCACCTTCCATTGCATTCTGACTTTAGCATTCTACACAGCTCTTACTGCAGTGCTGCCTGTCACAATGAGAAGTCCTGATTGCTGCATTTGGCCATGAGTGTGTTGGTCTCTGAAGAAGAGAGAGCCGAATGCCTGCATGTTGGTGGTTGGTTTCTAGAGGTTGGCTTCCCACTCACAGCAAGGTCTAGCACCCTGGGGTGGCCACCACTGTTCAGAACTTTAGTAATGCAGAGGAAAAATTCCTGCACTGGGAATCAGGAGGTCTGGATTTTAGTTCCTGGCATCTGTCTTGTCTGGCTCCATGATTCTGGGAAACACATTTATCTGTTTGGGTTTCATATTCTTCCCTTGCAAAGATGAAGAACCAGGACAAAATCGTCTCTTAAATTCCTTCCCATTCTAAAATTTTAAAATAATGACTCATTGTATGTTTTCTCTTTACTGGGCCCTGTGCTAGATATGAGGAATATAAAGTGAAAATAATAGTAAAAGTTAATGTTTAGTGTTTAAATATGTGCCACAGATTGTATTAACCATTTTACATATAGTATTTTGTTCAATTCTCAAAATATTCTTGTGAGATCAGGTCTATCATCAGTATTACTGGCCTTGTAAAAGGACCATTTCTTTCTCTTCTGTATGCTTCTCCAAACTGGGTTCCTGCTCTCTATAGGTTGACCTTCAGAGCAGCAGTGTAAGGGAACCATTCCAGGTGCTCTATTAGGAACAATGCTGCTGTGGAAGCCACTAGACTGTTGGCTATTAGATGGGGTGACTTAAGACATATCAGTAGAGATAGTTTTTTTTTTTTCTTAAAAAAATAATTCTGCCTCATAGCAAGACTTACTACAAATCTCCAATTATTAGGACATGGTGGGTATCATCTCATGGATAGACAGATAGCCCAATGGAACACAAGAGTAGAGAAACAAATGCATATATCTCTGGGTGCTTGTTATATGACATCGGTGGCACTGTAAAGCAGTGTGACTGGGTCATTTCGGCTGGATGATCACGTGAAAACAAAAAATAGGGCCGGGCGCGGTGGCTCAAGCCTGTAATCCCAGCACTTTGGGAGGCCGAGGCGGGCGGATCACGAGGTCAGGAGATCGAGACCATCCTGGCTAACACGGTGAAACCCCGTCTCTACTAAAAAATACAAAAATCTAGCCGGGCGAGGTGGCGGGCGCCTGTAGTCCCAGCTACTCCGGAGGCTGAGGCAGGAGAATGGTGGGAACCAGGGAGGCGGAGCTTGCAGTGAACTGAGATCCGGCCACTGCACTCCAGCCCCGGCGATAGAGCGAGACTCCGTCTCAAAAAAAAGAAAAGAAAAGAAAAGAAAACAAAAAATAACTCTTGACCCTATTTCGCATCACACACAGAAATGACTTAAAGATGGATTATGGAGCTAAATGTAAATATTAAAATAATAAAGCTGCTAGAAGGTAAAATACAAGGGAATCTCCAATTATCTTAAGGTAGGCAAAGATTTCTTTCTTTGACACAAAAATCCCTATAACCATAAAAGATGAATACAGTGGACTACATTAAAAATAAGAACTTGGGCCGGGCGCGGTGGCTCAAGCCTGTAATCCCAGCACTTTGGGAGGCCGAGACGGGCGGATCACGAGGTCAGGAGATCGAGACCATCCTGGCTAATACGGTGAAACCCCGTCTCTATTAAAAATACAAAAACTAGCCGGGCGAGGTGGCGGGCGCCTGTAGTCCCAGCTACTTGGGAGGCTGAGGCAGGAGAATGGCGGAAACCCAGGAGGCGGAGCTTGCAGTGAGCTGAGATCTGGCCACTGCACTGCAGTCCGGGCGACAGAGCGAGACTCCGCCTCAAAAAAAAAAAAAAAAAAAAAAAAATAAGAACTTAAGTTCAATTTCAGGCCTGGTGTGGTAACTCACTCCTATAATCCCAGCACTTTGGGAGGCTGAGGTGGAAGGATCACTTGAGGTCAGGAGTTTGAGACCTGCCTGGGCAACAGAGTGAAACCCCATCTCTACAAAAAATTTTAAGAATTAGTCAGGCATGATAATGTGCACTGTAGTCCCAGCTACTTGGGAGGCTGAGGCGGGAGGATCACTTGAGACCAGGAGTTCCAGGCTGCAGTGAGCTACCATTGTATCACTGCACTCCAACCTGGGCAATATAGTGAGGCCCTGCCCTTAAAAAAAAAAATCTGAGCTCCGTCAGTGACAAGTTAAACCAAAAAGAGAAAATAAATAATAAATAAAAATAAAAAAAGAACTTCTTATCAAAATATACCATTATAAAGTTAAAAGGGGGCTGGAAGCTGTGGCTTATGCCTATAATCCTAATACTTTGGGGGGCCGAGGCTGGCGGATCACTTGAACCCAGGAATTTAAGACCAGTCTGGGCAATGTGGAAAAACCTTGTTTCTATTAAAAAAAAAATGCAAAAATTAGCTGGGCATAATGGCACATACCTGTAATCCTAGCTACTCGGGAGGTTGAGGTGTGAGGATCACTTGAGCGTAGGAGGTCGAGGCTGCAGTAAGCTGTGATTGTGCCACTGAACTCCAGCCTGGGCAACAGAGTAAGACCTTTTTTTTTTTTTTTTTTTTTTTTTTTGAGATGGAGTCTCGCTCTGTCGCCCAGGCTGGAGTGCAGTGGCCGGATCTCAGCTCACTGCCAGCTCCACCTCCCGGGTTCACGCCATTCTCCTGCCTCAGCCTCCCGAGTAGCTGGGATTACAGGCGCCCGCCACCTCGCCCGGCTAGTTTTTTGTATTTTTTTAGTAGAGATGGGGTTTCACCATGTTCGCCAGGATGGTCTCGATCTCCTGACCTCGTGATCCGCCCGTCTCGGCCTCCCAAAGTGCTGGGATTACAGGCTTGAGCCACCGCGCCCGGCCTTTTTTTTTTTTTTTAAGATGGAGTCTCGCTCTGTCACCCAGGCTGGAGTGCAGGGGTGCGATCTCAGCTCACTGCAACCTCTGCCTCCCAGGTTGAAGCGATTCTCCTGCTTCAGCCTCTGGAGTAGCTGGGACTACAGGCAACCACCACCATGCCTGGCCAATTGTATTTTTAGTAGAGATGGGATTTCACCATGTTGGCCAGGCTAGTCTTGAACTCCTGACCTCAGGTGATCCGCCCACTTCTGCCTCCCAAAGCGTTGGGATTGCAGGCATGAGCCACTGCACCCAGCCAACCCTGTCTTACAAAAAATAAAATAAAATAAAATAAAAATAAAGTAAAAAGGGAAGGTACGGAGAGGGAGAAGATATTTGCAGCACGTACAAAGGATCATGTTTAGAATATGTAAAGAGCCTCTACAAATCAGTAAGAGAAAGGCAGACAACCCAATTTTTAAAATGAGCAAAATACTTGAATAGGCAGATTACAAAAGACAATATCCAAATAGCCAATAATCATATGGGAAGGTGCTCAGGCTCAACAGATATAAAGAAAATGTTAGTTAAAACCTCACTGCATTACCACTACATATCCACCAAAATGGCTAAAACAAATCCACAAGAAAACCTGACTATACTGTTTTCTAAGTGTTAGGAAGAACGTAGAACAATTAGAACTCTCATATACTGCTAGTGGAAATCTAAATTGGAAACTACTCTACAAAACTGTTTGAGAGTATCTATTAAAGGTGAACCTATACAAACTGTGTAACTCAGTAGTTCAGCTCCCAGGTATACCCCCAACAGAAATGCATACATATGTTTACTAAAAGATACATACTAGAACATTGGTTGCACTACTACTCATAATGGCCCCATACTGGAAATAACCCAAATTTCCACCAACAGTAGAAAGGATAATTAAATTGTGGCATATTCATACAGTGGATTAGTAGCACATGAGAAGGAAAGAATTGCCATTCCACCTAATACCTGGTGAATCTTATGAACCTAATGAATGAAAGAAGACAGACGCAAAAGAGAATGTATCTATCATTCCATTTTTGTGAATTTCAAAAACATGCAAAATAACTCTATGGTTTCATAAGTCAGGATAGGGGTTACTAATTTGGGGAAAGGAGACATTTTAGGGTACTGGTAATGATCTGTTTCTTGTCTAGGGTACTGATTACAGAGGTACTTTCACTTTGTAAGAATTCATTGAGCTATGTAACTTACTTATATATTTTGGCATATTAATATATTGCAATAAAAATTTACTAAAATTCAAGCATAATAGATTTTAAGATTCTAATTTTAGATTGGTAAAATATTTACACTATTAAAAAATTTTGGGCCGGGCGCGGTGGCTCAAGCCTGTAATCCCAGCACTTTGGGAGGCCGAGACGGGCGGATCACGAGGTCAGGAGATCGAGACCATCCTGGCTAATACGTGAAACCCCGTCTCTACTAAAAAAATACAAAAAACTAGCCGGGCGACGAGGCGGGCGCCTGTAGTCCCAGCTACTCGGGAGGCTGAGACAGGAGAATGGCGTGAACCCAGGAGGTGGAGCTTGCAGTGAGCTGAGATCCGGCCACTGCACTCCAGTCTGGGTGACAGAGTGAGACTCCGTCTCAAAAAAAAAAAAAAAAAAAATTTTGAAAACAGAAGGAAATAGTTTAAAATTCTCATTCCAACCCCCAGGCCCCAGCCACCTAGTTTCCTCACAAGCAGCCAATGATACTAGTTTTTGGGGGTTTTTGTATTTATTTTTGTTTTTGAGACATGATCTCGCTCTATCGCCCAGGCTGGAGTACAGTGGCTTAATCACCACTCACTGCAACCTCTGCCTCCCAGGCTCAAGCAGTCTTCCTGTCTCAAGCCTCCCAAGGTGCTGGGACTACAGGTGTACACCACCACAGTAATTTAATTAGCACAAACACAGGCTAATTTTTGTGTTTTTTGCAGTGCTGGGGTTTTGCCATGTTGCCCAGACTGGTTCTGAACTCCTAGGCTCAGGCAATCTGCCTGTCTCAGCCTCCCAAAGTGCAGGAATTACAGGCATGAGCCACTGTGCCTAGCCAATACTATGTTTGTACATACTTCCAGAGGTTTTTTTTAAAATATGCAAGGAAATAAGTATGTATGTAATTACACACATGCACCCACACATACCTATTCTCTTTCAGCTCCCCCATTTTATATGTGTGGCAACATTTTGAACACATTATTCTACAGTTTGCTTTTATCATTTATTTATCTTAAAGACCTTTCCAGTATCTGTACATAAAGGAGTGGTTATTTATTTATTTATATATTTATTTAGAGATGGAGTCTCGTTTAGTTGCCCAGGTTTGAGTGCAGTGGTGGGATCTCAGCTCATTGCAACCTCTGCCTCCCAGGTTCGAGCGATTCTCCTGCCTCAGCCTCCCGAGCAGTTGGGACTACAGGCGCACACCACCACACCCAGCTAATTTTTGTATTTTTAGTAGAGATGGGCTTTCACCATATTGGCTAGGCTGGTCTCGAACTCCTGACCTCATGATCCACCTGTCTCTGCCTCCCAAAGTGCTGGGATTACAGGCGTGTGCCACCGTGCCCGGCCCCTTATTTCTTTTTACAGCTGCACAATTTACTTAATAAGTCTCCTTTCTTTTCTTTTTTGAAACAGGATCTCATTCTGTTGCACAGGCTAGGGTGCAGTTGTGTGACCACAGCTCACTGCAGCTTCAACCCCTCAGACTCAAGCCATCATCTCACCTCAGCTTCCTGAGTAGCTGGGATTACAGGCACTTGCCACAATGCCCAGCTAATTAAGAAAATTTTTCAGGCCGGGCGTGGTGGCTCACGCCTGTAATCCCAGCACTTTGGGAGGCCGAGGCGGGCGGATCGCGAGGTCAGGAGATCGAGACCATCCTGGCTAACACGGTGAAACCCCGTCTCTACTAAAAATACAAAAAATTAGCCGGGCGTGGTGGTGCGCGCCTGTAGTCCCAGCTACTTGGAGGCTGGGGTAGGAGAATGGCGTGAACCCGGGAGGCGGAGCTTGCAGTGAGCTGAGATTGTGCCACTGCACTCCAGCCTGGGCGACAAAGCGAGACTCCGTCTCAAAAAAAAAAAAAAAAGAAAATTTTCCTTATAGAGTCAGGACATAGCTAATGTCAGGGCTGCTCTTGAACCCCTTGGCTAAAGTGATCCTCCTATCTTGGCCTCAAAGTTCTGGGATTACAGGTGTCAGCCACTGTACCCAGCCATAAGTCCCTCTCTTTATGGGCATTTAGGTTAGATTATTTTCGGTTGAGGTGCTTTCTTCTTTCTGATGTATGTTGTATTAAATATTTTTTCCCAGGCTTCATTTTAACTTTTTTTTTTTTTTTTTTTTTCTTGAGATGGAGTCTTACCCTGTCGCCCAGGCTGGAGTGCAATGGCGCCATCTCGGTTCACTGTAACCTCTACCTCCCGGGTTCAAGTGATTCTCCTGCCTCAGTCTCCTGAGTAGCTGGGATTACAGATGCGTGCCACCATGCCCGGCTAATTTTTTGTATCTTTAGTAGAGATGGGGTTTCACCATGTTGGCCAGGCTGATCTTGAACTCCTGACCTCGTGATCCATCCACCTCAGCCTCCCAAAGTGCTGGGATTACAGGCATGAGCCATCATGCCCAGCCTTCATTTTAGCTTTTTACAGCAGCCTACACAAGTTGATATGTAGTGAAGCAATATTTTGTATGACAAAAAAAGGGAAGAAATCAAATAATTTTTCTACCTCTCAGTTCTCAAAAGGAATGCTGTATAGACAATTGTAGAATTTCGAGCTAGGAGGAGTAGAAGAGAACTAATGCTGAGATTCCTTTCTGTTAATTTTTTTCATGATTCTAATAAAACTCAGGGTTCTCTCCTCAGAAACATGTACATGTAAAATTTTGCATATAAATTTTGGGGCTTGGCCAGTAGCAGTGGCTCACGCCTGTAATCCCAGCACTTGGGGAGGCCAAGGTGGGTGAATCACCTGAGGTCAGAAGTTTGAGACCAGTCTGGCCAACATTGGTAAAACCTCGTCTCTACTAAAATTACAAAAATTAACTGGGTATGGCAGCGGGCACCTGTAATCCCAGCTACTTGGGAGGCTGAGGCAGGAGAGTCGCTTGAACCTGGGAGGTAGAGATTGCAGTGAGCTGAGACTGCACCATTGCACTCCAGCCTGAGCGACAAGAGTGAAACTCCATCTCAAAAACAAAAAAACAAACAAACAAAAAAACTGGGGGACTCATAGACCCCTTAATTCATATATGGGTTAGGAATATTTTAATCTAGACCAGGCGTGGTGCTCACACCTGTAATCCCAGCACTTTGGGAGGCCGAGGCGAGTGGATTGCCTGAGCTCAGGAGTTCGAGACTGCCCTGGGCAGCATGGTGAAACCCCATCTCTATGAAAAATACAAAAAATTAGCTGGGCGTGGTAGTGGGCATCTGTAGTCCCAGCTACTTAGGAGGCTGAGGCATGATAATTACTTGAAGCAGGGAGGAGGAGGTTGCAGTGAGCCAAGATCGTACCACTGCCACTCCAGCCTGGGTGACAGGGTGAGACTGTCTCCAAAAAAAAGAAAAATATTTTAATCTGACATAACCCTATCAATTTACAAATTGAGTAATAGAAGGCCAGAAATGGGAGGTGAATCTCAAAACAAGGTAATAGCAGAAGACAGTTACATGTACTCATGTTCAAATAATTCATGTATTCAAGTAATGACAGCAGTATTCTCTCTCCTTGCATTGGCTGATGTCACAACCCAGACTGACAAGGGAAGCTGCTCATTCCTTCCCAGGAGAACTTCAGTTTGTAGGTAGGGTAACCCAAGAGCAAAATGTGAACAAATTTATTAGAAAGATTGACTTTTTAAAATATCAAGATAGTATTATTAGAATTTCTTGTATAATACTTTGATTATTTTCTTTCTCTTTTTGTTTTCTCTTCAGCCCAAGAAGAAGGGAAAAGTGGAAGTGAGAGTCATTAATTTGGGGACAGATTATGAATATGGGGTTTTAAATATTCATCTGACTGCATATGACATGACCCTGGCAGAGAGTTATGCCCAGTATGTTCACAACCTCTGCAATTCTCTCTCCATTAAAGTCGAGGAAAGGTATGAAGGATGCTTTTGTATGGGATGTTCTTGGTGTGGGTAGAATGCTCTGCTTTTTTGTTAAATTAGGCTTTTGAGATACAGTTTACATGTAGTAAAATTAACTCTTTTTAGGTATATAATTTGCTACAATAAAAATATAAACTAGTTCTATTAACCTGAAAAGTTCCTGGTGCCCTGGTGTAGTCAGTCTTCTCCCTCTTCCCCACTCAAGTCCCTGGCAACCACTGACCAATTTTCTGCCCCTCTTGTTTTAACGTCTCCAGAATATCATATAAATGAAGTCACACGTATGTCGTGTTTGTGGCTGGCCTTTTTCACCTAGCATAATGTGTCTGACATTCATTCATGTTTTTGCAAGTTTTTTTTATTGTAAAATACACATAAGTTACCAGTTTAACTATTTTTAACTGTACAGTTCAGTAATATCAAATGCATTCATAATGTTATATAAGCATCACCACCATCCATCTCCATAATGTTTTTCATCTTATAAAAATGAAACTCTAGCTGGGTGCAGTGGCTCATACCTGTAATCCCAGCACTTTGGGAGGCTAAGGTGGGAGGATCACTTGAGCCCAGGAATTAGAGACCTGCCTGGGCAACATAGCAAGACCTCATCTCTACAAATAACAAAATTAGCTGGGCATGATGGCATGTGCCTGTAGTCCCACCTATTTGGGAGGGTGAGGCAGGAGGATAGCTTGAGTCCAGGAGGTGGAGACTGCAGTGAGCAGTGTTCTTGCCACTGCACTCCAGCCTGGGTGACAGAGTGAGACCCTGTCTCAAAATTGGCCGGTGGACGCGGTGGCTTATGCCTGTAATCCCAGCACTTTGGGAGGCTAAGGTGGGCAGATCGCCAGAGGTCAGGAGTTTTGAGACTAGTTTGGCTAACATGGCGAAACCCCATCTCTACTAAAAATACAAAAATTAACTGGGAGCAGTGGCACGCGCCTGTAGTCCCAGCTACTTGAGAGGCTGAGGCAGGAGAATCACTTGAACCTGGGAAGCGGAGGTTGCAGTGAGCTGAGATCGTGCCACTGCACTCCAGCATGCAAGAGCAAGACTCTGTCTCAAAAAAAAAAAAAAAAAAATTAAAAAAAAAAAAACACTGAAACTCTGTACCCATTAAACAATAACTTCCCATTCCCCTCCCCTCAGCTCCTGGCAACTACCCTTCTACTTTCTGTCCCTGACTTTGACTACTCTCCCTCATGTAAGTGGAATCATATAATATTTGTCTTTGTATGACTGACTTCTTTCACTTAACTTAATATCCTCAAAGGTCATCCATGTGGTAGCATATGTCAAAATTTCCTTTCTTTTTCTTTTTTTGTTTGTTGAGACAGAGTCTCGCTCTGTCACCTGGGCTGGATTGCAGTGGTGCAATCTTAGCTCCCTGCAACCTCCGCCTCATGGCTTTTACCATGTTGGCCAGGCTGGTCTCTACTTCCTGCCTCAAGTGATTCTCCTGCCTCAGCCTCTCGAGTAGCTGGGATTACAGGTGCGCACCACCACACCTGGCTAATTTTTGTATTTTCAGTAGAGATGGGGTTTCACCAACCACGTTGGCCAGGCTGGTCTCGAACTCCTGACCTCAAGTGATCGCCTGCCTCAGCCTCCCAAAGTGCTGGGATCACAAGGCGTGAACCACTGCGCCCCCACCTCCTTTCTTTTTCTTTTTTTCTTTTAGAGATGTGGTCTCTGTCTCCCACCCAGGCTGGTATGCAGTGGTGCAATCGTTGCTTATTGCAGCCTCAACCTCCTAGGCTCAAGCGATCCTCCTCTCTCTCTTCCAAATAGTTGGGACTACAGGCAGACACCACGTTGCCAAGCTGATTTTTTAATTTTCCTGGTATGATCTAGTCTTCTGAATGCCTGGCTAATTTTAAAAATTTTTTGTAGAGATGGGGCCTCACTTTGTTGCCCAGGCTTCTTTCTTTCTTTTTCTTTTTTTTTTTTTTTTTTTTTTGTCTCACTCTGTTGCCCAGGCTGGAGTGCAGTGGCACAATCTCAGCTAACTGCAACCTCTGCCTCCCTCCAGCCTCCAACCTTGCCTCCAATTTCTGGATTGTATAGTAAGTTTACGTTTAACTTTATAAGAAATTGCCAAATTGTTTTCCACAATGGCTGCACCATTTTGTATTCCCACCAGCAATATATGAGAGTTCCAGAAACTCTTCATCCTGGTTAGCAGTTGGTATCATCAATTTTTAAAAAGCTATTAATAGATTTATGGTGGTATCTCATAGTGGTGTTAATTTGCTCTTCACTAATAAATAATGATGTTGAACATCTTTTCATGTGCTTATTTGTCATCTGTGTATCTTCCCTGATGATATGTCTGTTCAAATCTTTTGTCCATTTAAAAAAATGGCTTGTTTTCTTACTGGGTTTTGAAAATTGTTCATCTCTTTTTAGATAGCAGTTCCTTTTTTTTTTTTTTTTGAGACAGAGTCTCGCTTTGTTGCCCAGGCTGGAGTGCAGTGGCACAATCTCAGCTCATTGCAACCTCTGCCTCCCAGGTTGAAGCGATTCTCCCAAATGTCTGCCACCATGTTCCACTAATTTTTATTTATTTATTTATTTATTTTGAGACAGAGTCTTGCTCTGTCACCCAGGCTGGAGTGCAGTGGCACAATCTCAGCTCACTGCAAACACCGCCTCTCGGGTTCATGCCATTCTCCTTCCTCAGCCTCCTAAGTAGCTGGGACTATAGGCGTCCGCCACCACGCCTGGCTAATTTTGTTTTTGTATTTTTAGTAGAGACAGGGTTTCACCGTGTCAGCCAGGATGATTTCTATCTCCTGACCTTGTGATCTGCCCGCTTTGGCCTCCCAAAGTGCTGGGATTACAGGCGTGAGCCACTGGGCCCAGCCTCATTTTTGTACTTTTAATAGAGATATGGTTTCACCATGTTGGCCAGGCTGGTCTCGAACTCCTGACCACAAATGATCCACCTGCCTCGGCCTCCCAAAGTGCTGGGATTACAGGTGTGAGTCACTGCACCTGGCCACCAGTTCCTTTGCAGATATGTGTTTTGCAAATATTTTCTTCCTGTCTATGACTTATCTTGTCCTCTTAACAGTATGTCTTTTGAAGAGCAGAAGTTAAACTTAATGAAGTTCAGTTTATCAATCTTTTTCTCTTATGGTTTCTGCTTTTGCTTTTATATCTAAGAAATCTTTGCCTGACCCAGTCACAAAAAACATTTTCCTATGTTTTCTCCTAGAAGTTCTATAGTTTTAAGTATTGTATTTAGGTCTGTGATCCATTTTGAATTATATTTGTATATAGTGGGTCAAAGGTTTTTTTGTTTGTTTGTTTTTGGCTTATGAATATTCAGTTGTTTCCAGCACCATTTGTTGAGAAGATTTTCTTTCTCCACTGAATTATCTGAGCATCTTTGTTGACAGCCAGTTGACCATGTATATATGGGTCTGTTTCTATGCTCTGTTCTGTTACATATATGCTTACACCTGTACACACTGTCTTGATTAGTGTAGTTTGATTACTGACTCTTTGTTCTTCTTTTTCAAAACTACTTTGGCTATTCTAGGTCCTTTGGTTTTCCATAAAAATTTTTAGAATTAGCTTGTTGATTCTACAGAAAAGAGTCTGGACACGGTGGCTCACGCCTGTAATCCCAGCACTTTGGGAGGCCGAGGTGGGCGGATCACGAGGTCAGGAGATCGAGACCATCCTGGCTAACATGGTGAAACCTCGTCTCTACTAAAAAAAATACAAAAAATTAGCTGGGCATGGTGGCAGGCGCCTATAGTCACAGCCACTTGGGAGGCTGAGACAGGAGAATGGTGTGAACCCGGGAGGCGGAGCTTGCAGTGAGCAGAGACCGTGGGCCACTGCACTCCAGCCTGGGCGACAGAGCAAGACTCGTCTCAAAAAAAAAGAGTCTGATGGGATTTTTTTTTTAGGATTGTGTTGAATCTGTAGATCAATTTGGGAATAATTGAAATCTTAATTGTTTATATTGAGTCTTCTGATTCATTAACATGGTTTATCTCTCCATTTGGATATTCTTTATCTGCTCTGCTTTTATGTATTTTTTGGATTTGTTGAAAAACTGTAGGAGAGGGAAGTAACATTTACTGCCTACCTACCTTCTCTAGTCTGGGCTCTTTACATATCTCAGTATTTCACACAGTATAGGATGCTCTCTGGTTTTCCTTAAGTAACATTAAATCCTATGGGTAGAAATTCCTTCCCTTTGTAATTTTTTGTTGTTGTTGTTGTTAATTTTGAAGACAGAGTCTTGCTCTGTCACCCAGGCTGGAATGAAGTGGCATGATCCCGGCTCACTGCTACCTCCACCTCCTGGGTTCAAGTGATTCTCTTGCCTCAGCCTCCCTGGAATAGCTGGGACTGAGCTGGAGTGCAGTGGCGCAATCTCAGCTCACTGCAACCTCTGTCTCCTGGGTTCAAGCGATTCTCCTGCTTCAGCCTCCCAAGTAGCTGAGATTATAGATGTTCCCCCACTACACCCGGCTATCTTTAGCAGAGATGGGGTTTTGCCGTGTTGGTCAGGCTGGTCTCAGGCTCCCGATCTCAGGAGATCTGCCTGCTTTGGCCTCCGGAAGTGCTGGGATTACGGGTGTGAGCCACTGCGCCTAGGGGCAACTTCTTATCTATGTTCTGTCCTTATAGTTTTGCCTTCTTCAGAATTCCATACAAATAAAATCATGTAGTATTTTTCTTTTTGATTCTTTTGCTTAGCATACTGTATTTGAGATTCAACCACGTTGTTGCCTGCAAGTAGTTTGGTTTTTTTTGTTGCTGAGTAGTGTTTCATTGAAAGGATGTACCACAGTTTATTCCTTTCCTGATTGAAGGACATTTGTGTTGTTTCCAGTTTTTGGCAATTATGAATAAAACCACTATAAATATGTACGGGGTTTTGTGAGAACACACATCTTCATTTCTCTAGGAGTATGATTGTTGGGTCAAATGGTAAGTGAAGTGTATGTTTGATTTTATAAGAAATCAAGACTTGGACACAGTGGCTCACACCTGTAATCCCAGTACTTTGGGAGGCTGAGGAGCACGGACCGCTTGAGCTCAGGTGTTCGAGACCAGCCTGGGCAACATGGTGAAATCCTGTCTCTACATAAAAAATACAAAAATTAGCCTGGCTTGGTGGTGTGCGCCTGTAGTCCCTGCCTCTTGGGAGGCTGAGGCAGGAATATTGCTTAAGCCCGGGAGGCAGAGGTTGCAGTGAGCTGAGATTGTGCCACTGCACTCCAGCCTGGGGGACAAAGTAGAGAGCCTGTCTTAAAAACAACAACAACAAAAATGTAGCTTAGGTAGTCTGTCACTGTGGCAAGGTAGTATATGACATAGTATGTGGGTATGGCAAAGATTACACTTAGTTTTTTTTTTTTACACTGAGTCAGAAAATTATTTTAATAACAAAACTTTTTTTTTTTTTTTTACGGAATCATTATAAAATAGCAGTTGGTTACTCCATAACTGTCAGAATTATTTGTACTTGAGGTCTTGGCTAACGGGCTGAAATCAACAAAAGGTCTTGGACTGTTGGTTCACAGATCATCCTAGGTAGCCTGCCCTCTTGATATCTATCATACTTACCTCTTATGACATGACCCAGTCCTTTAAAAAACAAGTATCTCTCTTTCTTTTTTCATTCTTTGGAGGCTTGAAGTGAATTTGGCACCGTTTATTAAATACCTTCTAGCCTTTGTCTTTTACCACTTCTTCAACATTTGGTTCTGACTGCATCCATTTCAACTTTGTCTGCTCTTTTCCAGGTTGCTTTAATAACGTTAAATAGTCCAAATTATTTTCTCTCTCTTCTCGGAGGTTTTTTTACTACTTCTGAGGTCTGGGCTATACAATTTTTTATGACTCTGTTCCTACTGGCAAGAGCTGCCATCAAAGACCCCTAAATTTGTTTATAGGTTTGGCTGGCATCAGTTTTCCCTACAAAGGAAGCTGTTGGAACCTTAGTGTTTAGTTTATGTACTATTCTGTCATCAGTTGTCCTCATCACTTCGAGTAATTCATGGAACTGGGCAACCTCCTCCCAGTTCACACCGCCACTGGGTGCTGCCATATTTGACAAACAAAAATCATACTTTCTTACTCATTAGATATTAATGTATTCCCATCTAACATATGTGGAAATCAAGGCTTAGAAAGGCCAAAAGCACAGAACCAGTAACTTGCCTGGGTTTAAACCCAGTTCTGCCTGACAAGTATTTTCAGTTATATAGGGTCTTATTTTAAGTCCTTCAGCCACATTTGAACTTTTAAACCTTGATACATTAGAGTACAACTGTGCTAAAAAATGTTCTTTAGAAGGTTTGATAATAAGCTGTGACTTTAGCTCTCATAGTTGACAGTACTTCAATTCTTTTAAACCTAAAAATGTGCTTTATCTCTTTCTGATGCCCCAGAGAGTTGGTTCCTCTTTCAGCACTTGACACATACCTCATGTCACTTAGTGCTCTGGTCTCGGATGATCTATTCCTGTGGCAGTTTCTCTTCCCTCTGACAGTGCGTTCCTTCTGGATGGGGACTGTGTTCTTTATTTCTTTAGCACCCACTACAAGGCCCACCATATGGGAGACATTCAGTCATGATTGAAAGAATGACAGGTTCTTGAATATCACTATACAATCCAGTTGTGTGGTATACATTTCCTAAGTTAATAAAAGGCCTTTTAATGAATTAGTTAAAAAACTATTGATTGTGGCCGGGCACGGTGGCTCAAGCCTGTAATCTCAGCACTTTGGGAGGCCGAGACGGGCGAATCACGAGGTCAGGAGATCGAGACCATCCTGGCTAACACGGTGAAACCCCGTCTCTACTAAAAAATACAAAAAACTAGCCGGGCGAGGTGGCGGGCGCCTATAGTCCCAGCTACTCGGGAGGCTGAGGCAGGAGAATGGCGGGAACCCGGGAGGCGGAGCTTGCAGTGAGCTGAGATCCGGCCACTGCACTCCATCCTGGGTGACACAGCGAGACTCCGTCTCAAAAAAAAAAAAAAAAAAAAAAAAAAAAAGACAAAACGATTGATTGAGCCTCTTCTTGGTATGTGGTAAGCACTGCACTAGACATTCTGGGAGATACTAAGGTGAACCTCCTGGTTTCAGGGAACACACACATACAGAGTGAATGCACACATACATGCATGTACATACATACCAAGAAACATAATTATAACATAATGTGAAAGATAAACTGCAATTACAGCTCAAAGAGGCTGAGTAGCATAGTAATTTAGAGTGGTGCTTCTCAAAGTACCATTCTGAGAAGATGTCAGGAGCTTATGCCAAAATATACATTAATAATTTGTTTCCTTCATTAGGAAAGTCTTGATATTAAGAAAAAACGTGGCTGAACCAAATGGTTTGTTTAGTGACTGGTTGCACATTTCTCGTGGACCAATGACAATTAGGCTGTTCACTGGCAGCTTGTCTATGGACCGTACTTGAAGTAATATGTGGTTACGAGTACAAGCTCGGGCCGGGCGCGGTGGCTCAAGCCTGTAATCCCAGCACTTTGGGAGGCCGAGACGGGCGGATCACGAGGTCAGGAGATCGAGACCATCCTGGCTAACACAGTGAAACCCCGTCTCTACTAAAAAATACAAAAAACTAGCCGGGCGTGGTGGCGGGCGCCTGTAGTCCCAGCTACTCAGGAGGCTGAGGCAGGAGAATGGCGTAAACCCGGGAGGCGGAGCTTGCAGTGAGCTGAGATCCAGCCACTGCACTCCAGCCTGGGCGACACAGCGAGACTCCGTCTCAAAAAAAAAAAAAAGAAAAAAGAGTACAAGCTGTACCCACAGAATGGGAGAAAATATTTGCAAGCTATCTAGCTGACAAGGGATTAATAACCAGAATATATAAGGAGCTCAAACAACTCTATAGCAAAAAATATCTAATAATCTAATTTAAAAATGGGTAAAAGATCTGAATAGACATTTCTTAAAAGAAGATGTACAGGCCGGGCGCGGTGGCTCAAGCCTGTAATCC
Organism: Trachypithecus francoisi; assembly: GCF_009764315.1. NCBI lineage: Eukaryota > Metazoa > Chordata > Mammalia > Primates > Cercopithecidae > Trachypithecus > Trachypithecus francoisi. The sequence continues at coordinate 64,706,604 of NW_022681473.1, forward strand.
CAGCACTTTGGGAGGCCGAGACGGACGGATCACGAGGTCAGGAGATCGAGACCATCCTGGCTAACACGGTGAAACCCCGTCTCTACTAAAAATACAAAAAACTAGTCGGGCGAGGTGGCGGCACCTGTAGTCCCAACTACTTGGGAGGCTGAGGCAGGAGAATGGCGTGAACCCGGGAGGTGGAGCTTGCAGTGAGCTGAGATCCGGCCACTGCACTCCAGCCTGGGTGACAGAGTGAGACTCTGTCTCAAAAAAAAAAAAAAAAAAGAAGATGTACAAATGGCAAACAGGCATATGAAAAAGTGCTCACCATCACTGATGGTCAGAGAAATGCAAATCAAAACTACAGTGAGATATCATCTCACCCCAGTTAAAATAGCTTTTATCCAAAAGACAGGCAATAACAAATGTTGACAAGGATGTGGAGAAAAAGGAACCTTTATACACTGTTGATGGGATTGAAAATTAGTACAACCACTATGGAGAACAGTTTGGAAGTTCCTCAAAAAACTAAAAATAGAGCTACCATATGACCTAGCAATCTCACTGCTAGGTATAAATCCCAAAGAAAGGATTTTCAGTATATTGAAAAGGTATCTGCATTCCTGTGTTTCTTGCAGCACCATTGACAATAGCCAAGATTTGGAAGCAACTGAAGTGTCTGTCAACAGGTGTATGGATAAAGAAAATGTACATATACACAATACTATTCACCCATAAAAATGAATGAGATCCTGTCATTTGCAACAACATAGATGGAACTGGAGGTTATTATGTTAAGTGAAATAAGCCAGGCACAAAAAGACAAACATTCATGTTCTCATTTTTTTGTGGGTGCTAAAATGAAAAACAATTGAATTCACAGAGATAGAGAGTAGTATGATAGTTACCAGAGGCTGGGAAGGGCAGTGGGGGCTCGAGGAGAAGTGGGGATGGTTAATGGGTACCAAAAAAATAGAAAGATTGAAAAAGATCTAATATTTGATGGCACAACAGGGTGACTATAGTAGATAATTTAATTGTACATTTACAGATAACTAAAAGAGTATAGTTGGATTGTTTGTAACACAAAGGATAAATGCTTGAGATGATGGATATCCCATTTACCCTGATGTGATTATTATGCATTGTAAGCCTGTATCAAAAATATCCCATATACCCTATAAATATATATACCTGCTATGGACCCACAAAAATTAAACATTAAAAAAAAGAGTACAAGCTCTGGAATCAAACTGTTGGCATTCATATTCTAGTTCTATCAGTTATTAGCAATATGACCTTCGGAATTCTGAGCCTCAGTTTCCTCTTCTATATAATGAGGATGATAATTTTTCTGTTTCTTTTTTTTTTTTTTTTTTGGGCGGAGTCTCGCTCTGTCGCCCGGACTGGAGTGCAGTGGCCAGATCTCAGCTCACTGCAAGCTCCGCCTCTGGGTTTCCGCCATTCTCCTGCCTCAGCCTCCCAAGTAGCTGGGACTACAGGCGCCCGCCACCTCGCCCGGCTAGTTTTTGTATTTTTAGTAGAGACGGGGTTCACCATATTAGCCAGGATGGTCTCGATCTCCTGACCTCGTGATCCGCCCGTCTCGGCCTCCCAAAGTGCTGGGATTACAGGCTTGAGCCACCGCGCCCGGCCAATTTTTTCTGTTTCTTTGAGCTCTGAAAATGAAACAAGATGGTACTTGACAGCACTTAGCACAGACACTGGCACATTGTAAACATTCTGTTACTAATGTTATTGTTGTAATAATTCAGAATTTTTTTCATCTGACAGGAATTAGAGATAGCTTCTTAAAAGTTGGTGGCAAAGAACATTAAATGCCATTCACAGAATGTTACTATCATACCTACAGTGGGGTCAGTTCCTTGGAATAGTGTTTGAAATTTTTAGGACTTTTTTTAGAGATGCTGCTTTTACAGTGAAGGGCACTGAATTTCCTGCTTTTCATCAACTAACCGCGGAAGTGCTGTTTTCCCTTTGGCTTTTACTTTTGCCATGTAGCCAGGTTTCTGGTTCCCCCACAGTTGGTGTGTTCACATAAGATTAGGGTCATTTTAGAGGAAATAGTTTCAATGTTTTGTTTGTTTGTTTGAGTCAGAGTCTTGCTCTGTGGCCCAGGCTGGAGTGCCGTGGCACGATCTCGGCTCATTGCAACCTTTGACTCTTGGGTTCAAGCGATTCTCAAGCCTCAGCTTCCTGAGTAGCTGGGACTACAGGCACCCGCCACCACCACGCCTGGCTAATTTTTGTATTTTTAGTAGAAACGGAGTTTCACTATGTTGGCCAGGCTGGTCTCAAACTCCTGACCTCAAGTGATCTGCCCACCTTGGCCTCCCAAAGTGCTAGGATTACAGGTATGAGCCACCATGCCCAGCGTAGTTGCAATGTTTATAGGGTAGTTGTGGTAAGAAGCTAGTTTATTTTACATCTAGCTAAGTGGTCAGTGCTGCATGGTTGTATACTCCCAGATTATAAATTTTAAAACTATGTAGTCAAAAAAAAAAAAGTTTCTTTAAAAAACTCAGCTGTAAAATGCCCTGGCTGCATTTGAGTGAAAACAGGAAGGCAGTTACATTTGTTGAGCACCTACTGTCAGTGAGGCACCCTGAACAAGCTAAGTACATTTTTTGTGTATTATTTAACTCAAACACCTGGTACATAGTAGATCAAAGTGTCAACGCCGGAGCCAGACTGCCTGAGCTTTACTCTTGCTCCACTGCATTCTTTTTTTTTTTTTTTTTTTTTTTTTTGAGACGGAGTCTCGCTCTGTCGCCCAGGCTGGAGTGCAGTGGCCGGATCTCAGCTCACTGCAAGCTCCGCCTCCTGGGTTCCCGCCATTCTCCTGCCTCAGCCTCCCGAGTAGCTGGGGCTACAGGCGCCCGCCACCTCGCCCGGCTAGTTTTTTGTATTTTTTAGTAGAGACGGGGTTTCACCGTATTAGCCAGGATGGTCTCGATCTTCTGACCTCGTGATCCGCCCGTCTCGGCCTCCCAAAGTGCTGGGATTACAGGCTTGAGCCACCGAGCCTGGCCTCACTGCATTCTTATTGTATGACATTGGGCACTTTGCTTAACTTCTTTGTGTCTTGGTTTCCTCATCTGTAAAATGGGGTCACTAAAAGCACCTACCTTAAAAGGCTACAGTGAAAATTAAGGGAGCTATTATGTATAATGTATCTAGAACTATGTCCAGCAACTGTTGGCTGCTATTATTATTACTATTGCTATTACTATTATTATAGAAGCTTGCCCATAGTCCTACACCTAATAAGTGGCAAGTTCTGGAGTTAAACCTACTTTTTTTCCTGATTCTCTATTCTTCTAACTGGTTCTCCACACAGCATTTAGGGTGATCTTTCTAGATGGAAATATGATTATGTCACTCTTCTGCTTGAAATCCTTTGATGGCTTCCTACTCCCTTAGGATCACAATAAAAGTTTCTCATGTAGCTTCCTAGGTGCTCCAGGGTCTGCCTTGCCTCTTTCATACTTCCCTCCCCACCTCCCTCTACCTCCAGTTACACTGGCTTTGTTTTTGTCCCTTTCCACCTCAGGACCTTTGCATATGCTCTTCCTCTCTTCATCTAACTAGCCTCTACCTTTTTCTTAGATGCCATCTTTTTTTATTTCGAGATGGAGTCTTGCTCTATCGCCCAGGCTGGAATGCAGTGGTGCGATCTTGGCTCACTGCAACCTCTGCTGCCTGGATTCAAGCAATTCTCCTGCCTCAGCCTCCCAAGTAGCTGGGATTACAGGTGCCTGCCACCACACCCAGCTAATTTTTGTATTTTTAGTAGAGATAGGGTTTCACCATCTTGGCCAGGCTGGTCTTGAACTCCTGACCTTGTGATCCACCCGCTTTGGCCTCCCAAAGTGCTGGGATTACAGGCGTGAGCTACCCCGCCTGGCCTCTTTATTTATTTATTATTTATTTTATTTTATTTATTTATTTTTTTAGACAGAGTCTCGCTGTGTTGCCCAGGCTGGAGGGCAGTGGCCGGATCTCAGCTCACTGCAAGCTCCGCCTCCCGGGTTTATGCCATTCTCCTGCCTCAGCCTCCCGAGTAGCTGGGACTACAGGTGCCTGCCACCTCGCCCGGCTAGTTTTTTGTATTTTTTTAGTAGAGACGGGGTTTCACTGTGTTAGCCAGGATGGTCTCGATCTCCTGATCTCGTGATCCACCCGTCTCAGCCTCCCAAAGTGCTGGGATTACAGGCTTGAGCCACCGCGCCCGGCCTATTTATTTATTTTTTATTTTTGTTTGTTTTCTTATGTCTCGAATGTTACTTCTTCAGGGAACCTCATTAAGTTAGGTCTTTATGTTATACATTTAGAAGAAGTAAAAGGTATTTAACTGCCCTTTCATAACATGCACTTCTTGCTCTTATAATTACTTGACTATTATTGGTCTTTTCTATTAGACTCTAAGCTCTGTAAGGCAAGGATTGTTTCTGTCTTCATTAGTGGTCTAACCCTAAGATCTTGCCTAGTACCTGACACAGTAGGCACTGAATAAAGACTTGTTGATTTGGACTGAATTCTAACAGGCATGGCGGACATAATTCCTAGAACAGCAGGATGAATGATGTGCTGCTTTTTGCCTCTTTGCTGGCTCTTTGCTCCAAACAGCTCAGAGCATAAAGAGCTGTTTGTTTTTAGCCACTCAATTCTCTGCATTGATTGAGGTTTTCAGACTATTGTATTGTTACGCAATCTCACTGCTCAGCCTTTCAGAGATGAAATTCTTTTCTTCTGATTTTCATTTCATCTTAATCCATCTTTCCTCGGGGGAGGGTGGGTAGGGATGATGGCCGTGACCTTGAGATAGAATTGGGCTAGACAGCAGGATGCCAGCTTTTGTTCTCTAAATGGTTTGCACTGCTGCAGCTACAACTCACCCAGAAGGAGAGGCAAGGAAGAGGCCTCTCAAGTGGGTCCCTTAATTTGCCTGCATCCTTTGCCTAGCAGCTGCTTGAGGAGATGGAAATCTCACTCATCTGGGAGCAGCTTCCAAGCCTGAAGTTGAACCAGCCCCTGTGTTCTGCTCAGAGTAAAAGCATCATTCAGCATCCCTCGCCATGAGGCTACTCTTCTCTTTTTAAAACATCTACTTACATTTTTAAAAATTGAGATATAACTTGTATAAAGTGAAGCTCCCCAGCACCCCAGCAGACTTTCTTGTGTCCCTTTCTTGGCAATACTCCCCCTAAATAGCATTATTTTATCATGTTAGGTTGACTTCTGAAATTCTTTCATTTATTTCCTTCCATTTTGCTGTCTGATCATCAAAGCAATGTTTATTGCAGAAAATTTGGAAGGTACAAAATAGTGTAGATACTAAAAAATAAAAAATAAAAAAACCCCATATGTACTCTTACATACATAAAGGCCTGTTCTACATCTTGATAAATCACTACCTCCTGTGAGGCTTTCCCTGAGTCCCCCTTTCCTCCCCTTCTTGTCCCTATAGTATTTGGCACAAAGCTATTATTGCCTTTGTCTTACTGTAGTACAATGTTTGTATACTGTATACTTATCTCTTTAAAACACTCACAGTGAGCTCCTTGAAAGCATAGACCTTTTTTTTTTTTTTTCCCCCAAGACTGAGCCTTGCTCTGTCGCCCAGGCTGGAGTGAGGTAGCATGATCTTGGCTCACTGCAACTTCCACTTCCCAGGTTCAAGCGATTCTTCTGCCTCAGCCTCCCGAGTAGCTGGGACTACAGACGCTTGCCACCACACCCAGCTAATTTTTGTATTTTTAGTAGAGACAGGTTTTCACCATGTTAGCCAGGCTGGTTTCGAACTCCTGACCTCAGGTGATCTACCTGCCTCGGCCTCCCAAAGTGCTGGGATTACAGGTGTGAGCTGGGCGGCCGACATTTTTTGTTTTTCTTTAAATAGAGACAGTGTCTCACTAGGTTGCCCAGGCTAGTCTTAAACTTCTGGGCTCAAGCAATCCTCCTGTCTTGGCCTCCCAAAGTGCTCACATTATAGGTGGGAGCTACCATGCCTGGCTGCATAGACTATTTATTTATTTATTTATTTTTTTGAGACGGAATCTTGCTCTGTCGTCCAGGCTGGAGTGCAGTGGCATGATCTCAGCTCACTACAACCTCCACCTCCCAGGTTCAAGCGATTCTCCTGCCTCAGCCTCCTGCATAGCTGGGATTACAGGCGGCTGCCACCACACCAGGCTAATTTTTGTATTTTTAGTAAAGATGGAGTTTCACCATGTTGACGCTGGTCTTGAACTCCTGACCTCAGGTGATGCACCTGCGTCAACCTCCCAAAGGGCTGGGCTTACAGGCGTGAGCCATCACATGCACAGACTTCTTATTGCCCATCAGGGTGCCTAGAACAGAGCAGGCTGTTAGTAAATATTTGTTGAGTGAATGAGTAAACAAATCAATGAAATTTTGCTGAAGTAAGTGTTAAAGAATAAAACCCATTATTAGTGGCAAGAATGGACAATTCTCACTTTAGTCAGTCAGTCCTATCTGCAGAATGCCAAAAAAGAAAAATAGTATTTTAGGGTGTTTTTACTTTTCTGAAACAGAATTATTTCACTTGTACATCCATAAGAAGTCTATGATTGTGTCCCCATTTTTTATGTTGGAAAGTTATTACTGTATTTGAGTCAGAAGAAGAGGAGATCAGAGATAATGCTGAAAAGCAGGAGGGATGTTATTTAGAAAAACTACCTGAAAGAATTTGCAGTACCTTGCATTTACTGGCTGTATTTACTGTATGCCAGGCAATTACTTATGTAATCTCATTTAATCATTGCAACAACTCTATGAATTAGGTATTATTATTTTCAATTTATAGCGGAAGAAATGGAGACTCAGAAACCTGAATTTCCAAATTCAAATAGGTAATAATTGGCCGAGCCAATATTTAACTCCAGGACTGACTGTCATGTCTCTAGTCCATTTACTGTTACTTCTAAACTCCTGATCTCGTGATCCACCCGCGTCAGCCTCCCAAAGTGCTGAGATTACAGGTGTGAGCCACAGCGCCTGGCCTATAACACTAAACTTCTTTTGTAGAGATCCACCTATAGAGGGCCATGCCCCTTGCTATTAAGTGATGATTTTGTGACACATGAAAATTTAGGAATCTTTTTTTCATTTATCTTCAGTTTGATGAACTTTTTGATAAGATGAACACAACACTACTACCATATTTCCATGTAGCCATTAGTCAGGTCTTATCTCATTAACACACCGGTTCTCACAATTCTCTGTTGATATAGGCCTAGATCGTTATCTTGTTTATACATGAAGAAACTGAGGCCTAGAGGGGTAAGTGACTTACCTGAGTAAATATTGCTAATAAGTAGCAGGGCCGACACTTGACTCCTGTTCCATGTTATTTTCACTGCAACATGTAGGCTTGCTGAAGTCGATTTTAGTAAGCAAAACTCTAACCTGGGAGAAGTTGTCCCTCAGGGGAAAATTAATGTCTGGAGGTAGTTTTGACTGTCACCACTTGGGGTATACTACAGATATCCAGTGGGTAGAGGGATATATATGGATATGTAGGTCAGCCCCTACAACAAAGAATTATCTGGTCTAAAATGTCAGTAGCACTGAGGTTGAGAAATCCTGTTCTAGAACAATTAATTTTCATGCCTTATTTCTCCAGAACAGATTAAATACCCAAGGTTAACCTTCAAAGCATACCTAGTGATGAGCTTGATTCTTTTTTTCTTTCTTTCTTTTTTTTTTTTTTTTTTGAGACAAGGTCTCCCTCTGTTGCCCATGTTGGAGTGCAGTCGTGCAATCTTGGCTCACTGCATCCTTGACCTCCTGTGCTTAAACAATCTGCCCACCTCAGCCTCCTGAGTAGCTGGGGCTACAGGTGTGTGCCACCACACCTAGCTAATTTTTGTGTATTTATAGAGACAGAGTTTCACCGTGTTGCCCAGGCTGGTCTTGAATTCCCAAGCTCAAGCCGTCCAGCTGCCCTGGCCTCCCAAATTGCTGGGATTACAGGTGTGTGCCACCACACCTGGCCACTTGATTCTTTTAGAATGGGCTATTCTTCAGTAGCAACAAATTATTTATTAATCACCAGATTTTATTCAGAGTATTGTATTAAGTATGATTAGAGATGCAGAACTGCATTAAACATGGTGTATTTGTTTAGGGAGTTTAGAGACTTTTGAAGGAGATAAGAGGGATCTAGTTACTTTGCTCCTGGTTGCAGATAAGCATCCCCTACATTCCGGGAACTATCACATGCAGTAGTGGCTATACTTATGGACTACTATGATTGAAGTGGCTGCTGGCTTCAGTGAACACTCACTATAGTTGACTCTTCCTTCCCACAGTTATGCGATGCCAACCAAAACCATGGAAGTGTTACATTTGCAGGACCAAGGGAGCAAAATGTTACTGGACTCAGTGCTTACCACCCATGAGCGAGTGGTTCAGGTAGGCACTCCAGGAGAATAAAAAATGTATTTGCTTCTCCTGGTTCTTTTCTCTGTCCACTTTTTCACTTTCTGTTATGCTCTTTGCTTTCTTGAATAATGGGGTATTCTCCAGTGTTCAGTTATTGATGCCTCCATCTCTCCTTTTATAATACCTTCCCCCTATGCAGTCTCATTCATTCTTTAGGCCTCAGTGACCATCATTTAATACTGATAACCCCCAGATGTATACATCTGTTGTCCTGATCTGTTGGCTGAGGCTTGAAACTTGATACCCAGTTGTCTACTGGCCTTCTCGACTTTGATCCACAGGAGTCCTCCCTGCACTTCATCTATGCAAAATTAGTTGTAGAGGGACTGATTTTCCTGTTTTTCTGTAACCCTCCCCACCTTTGAGCCTAATGTGTCACCCTTCTTTGTCCTCTGATACCCATTCATTCACCAAATTCTATAGCTTCTACCTTCTAAAAATCTTTCAGATTCATCCACTTCACTTTACCCCCATACCAAGCGATCATATCATTTTCCTGCTTGAAACCCCTCAGTGGCTGCCTTTCTTTGATCTCTAGTAGTTGTCCTCTTTTCTTCCTGCAGATAATGATGGGTGCCAACCACACCACCATGAGGACACCCAGAGGTATTAAAAATACACAGCTTGCCAGCTTTATCATCATCCCCCTTTTAATAAGAGCATTAATTGATATATAATGGGCACATCATACAATTTACCAATTTGAAGTATACAATAAAAATGGTTTTTAGTATATTCAAAGAGTTATGCAACCATCCCCACAATCAATTTTAGAACATTTTCATCATGCTAAAAGAAACTATGCACCCATTAGCAGTCACTCCTCTTTCTTGGTCACCCTAACCCCTTGCAGCCACCAATCTACTTTCTATCTCTGTGGATTTATCTCTTCATTTAAATGGAATTGTACATTAAATGGCCTTTTGTGTCAGGCTTCTTTCATGTTGAGGAATGTTTTCAAGGTTCATCTCTGTTTTATTGGTACTTCATTCCTTTTTATTGCCAAATAATATTCCATGGTATGGGTGTCACCCTTTTTTTTATCCACTCAAGGAACATACAGCAAGGTAATAAAATGAATGTTAAATTTAAGTCTAAATATGCTAATTTAAAAAATAACTAAGTATAATATTTGGCTTTTAAAATATTATCAGGACTAAATTATTTGTAATATATCCTGTGACAGATCTGACATGCCAGAAGCCCATAGAATAGTTTGAATGCTTTAGGTTGGTACTCAGGTGCCTTCATGATTCTTCTCCTGCTTTTCCTCTTCACAGCCCATTTACTCCAGCCACACATGGAGCTAGGTTTTTTTTGTTTTTGTTTTTTGAGAGACGGAGTTTCACCCTTGTTGCCCAGGCTAGAGTGCAATGGCAAGATCTCGGCTCACTGCAACCTCTGCCTCCTGTGTTCAAGTGAGTCTCCTGCCTCAGCCTCCTGAGTAGCTGGGATTACAGGCATATGCCATCATGCCCAACTAATTTTGTGTTTTTAGTAGAGACAGGATTTCTCCATGTTGGTCAGGCTGGTCTCAAACTATGGACCTCAGGTGATCCACCCACCTCGGCCTCCCAAAGTGCTGGGATTACAGACGTGAACCACTGTGCCCGGCCAATGGAGCTGGTTTTAATTTCCTAACACTCTTATGCCCCCACATTTTACTGAATGTTGTTTCCTCTGCCTTCGAAATCCTCCACATGACTGTTGAATTCTCCTAGTTTACTCCTGTTTTTCTTCAAGATTTCATCAAGATACTAACGCTTCTGGAAGCTTTTTTTGACCTTCCTTGGTTGAGTTGGGTAGGAATTTTTCTTGTGGGTCCTTGCAGCCCCCCTGCCTGCCCTTTCATCATACATCTGATTCACCTTGGTGTTCTTAGCACAGCGTTTGACACCAGTCAGGTCCTGGTATGCGTGGATATGGGCAAAGCTGAGTTGAATCTGAAAGTCAGTGTGCCCAGGCAGGTGATTCATGCCTGTAATCCCAGCACTTTGGGAGAATAAGGCAGGCGGATCACTTGAGGTGAGGAGTTTGAGACCAGCCTGGCCAACATGGTGAAACTCTGTCTCTACTGAAAATACAAAAATTAGCCATGCCAGGCCTGGTGGCGCATGCCTGTAATCCCAGCTACTCAGGAGGCTGAGGCAGGAGAATTGCTTGAACCCGGGAGGTGGAGGTTGCGGTGAGCCAAGATCGTGCCATTGAACTCCAGCCTGGGCAACAAGAGCGAAACTCCGTCTCAAAAACAAAACAAAACAAAAACAAAAATTAGCCAGCTGTTATCTCAGCTGCTTGGGAGGCTGAGGCAGGAGAATTGCTTGAGCCTGGGAGGCGGAGTTTCAGTGCGCAGAGATGGTGCCACTTCACTCCAGCCTGGGTGTAACAGAGCAAGACCCCGTCTCAAAAAAAATAATAATAATAAATAAATAAGAAAGTCAGCCTGCGCTGGGTGCCATGGTTCATGCCTGTAAACCTAGCACTTTTGGAGGCCAAAGTGGGAGGACTGCTCGCAGCCAGGAATTTAACTAGTCTGGGCAACATAGCAAGACCCTGTTTCTACCAAAAACTAAAAATAAAAAATTAGCCGGGACTGGGGGCACGTGCTTATAGTCCCAACTACTCTGGAGGCTGAGGTGGAAGAACCACTTGAACCCAGGAGTTCAAGGCTGCAGTGAGCTATGATTGTTCCGCTGCACTCCAGTCTGGGCAACTGAAAGAGACCCTGAACTTTAAAACCTCTTGGTCCAGTAATGACATCTAATGCCCACAGGAGCAGATATTGGCAGTGACCATCTCAGCACCTTGCAGATGGCAGGAGAAATCCTGTAGAGGCCAGGCTCAGAAACCAGTTTTGGTATTAATCTTCCACCCTTGGGCTCTCCAGACTCTACTGGAGCTGGCATTTGAACTAATACATGTCTGCCCAGTTACCCCCTTTTCAGCTCCTCCCACCTCTTAGAGCACCTTCTTTCATTTTGCAGATCAGCGGTTTGAGTGCTACGTTTGCAGAAATTTTCTTGGAAATAATCCAAAGCAATCTTCCTGAAGGAGTCAGACTGTCAGTGAAGGAGGTAGGTGCTGGTTTGAGAAGAGGCCCCTGCTGGCCTGCATATGCTCAAAATAAGGATAAGAACATCTGGGCTGGGCGCGGTGGCTCAGGTCTGTAATCCCAGCACTTTAGGAGGCTGAGGCGGGTGGATCACGAGGTCAGGAGATTGAGACCATCCTGGCTAACATGGTGAAACCCCGTCTCTACTAAAAATACAAAAATTTGCCAGGCGTGGTGGTGCGCGCCTGTAGTCCCAGCGACTCGGGAGGCTGAGGCAGGAGAATGGTGTGAACCTGGGAGGTGGAGCTTGCAGTGAGCCGAGATTGTGCCACTGCACTCCAGCCTAGGCGACAGAGTGAGACTCCATCTCAAAAAAAGAAAAAAAAAAAAGAACACATCTGGACTGGCTTTAGAAAGAACAGAGAAATGTGGATAATGTGGCCTAAATAATAATCAGAAAAGTTGTATACTCTGATGACACTGTGATCATTAGTCCAGCTTCTGAGGCATCAGGGATGATGCTTTGTGGCCTATGAGTGCTGAGTTTCGACACAGCATCCTGATGTTGGTGGTGAGCCTATGAGGCCCCAGAATTCTCTCCTTTCAGACAGTTGTGTGGAAGAACATGGGTTAAGATAGTATATGGTGTAATAAATCAGAACACAAATAGGAAAATATATGTTAGAGAAAAGGTTCCTGGATCTTCAAGGCTTGACTGTAGCTTGACTAAATATATTTCATAAAGAATGCTAGTCAATAGGATGTTTGGTCAGGCATGGAAAACTTGGAGAACATTAGGAATCTTAGCCTAAATACTGAGTATTTGGGTCCAATTGCCAAGATGATCCTTCTTATGACACAGATGTATAAGGTCATCTTAGATTGGTACCATTTGCTCTATCCAGCTCTGCTTGTTCTGAGTCTATGCTTGTCAAGCTTCTTCTGGTTAGTATTTGGGCTTCATACAGATCTGGGTACAGCTGCCTTAAAACAGTCCAATCCCTGTTTGTTTTATTTCCTATGTAAATAATTTTGGTATTCTCTCTCTCTCTTTTCAATGCTTCTATTGTGATAGTTATAGCATTTTGACATTAAATCTTCATATATCTGTCTTTTCTAACTAGACTGCAAGTTCACTGAAAGCAAAGAGGAAATCTGATTCCAGTTTGAATCCTCTATACTATACTATACTATACATACTATACTATAAGTCTGCTACATAGTAGATAATAAAAGTTACTTGAATCTGAATGATTCTCTACAGAGCTGGTTCATGGTCCCTTTCTGGATGCTGTGCATATCTGGATAGCTAAAAGCTCTGCAGTAATTTCCACTTATTTTCTTTTTCTTCTCCTTAGCACACTGAAGAAGATTTCAAGGGACGATTCAAAGCTCGACCAGAACTGGAAGAACTGTTGGCCAAGTTGAACTAGCTACTGTAGACTCTTTCATGCCTGCAATGGTCATATTGAGTGCCAAGGAGAAGGGCTTACTGGGTAGTCAGAGTTCATCAGGAGACCTGACCCTTAGATTTCATAAGTACCCATTCCCATAGCCAGTAATGTCCTCACTCCTCTGTGGCATGGCTGTACTTGCCATTTGTTACCACTTATCTATGAGGCAACCCTTGTTATCTTCCATCTAATAAAAATCTGCTGCTGATATGTATATGTATGTGTGTGTGAGAGAGAGAAATTGGCCCATCCTGTGGAGTATCTTTAAGAGATTCTATATTCTGGCCAGGCACAGTGGTGCATCCCTCTAATCCCAGCACTTTGTGAGGCTGAGGCAGGAGGACTGCTTGAGGCCAGGAGCTTGAGACCAGCCTGGTAACATTCTGTCTTTACCAAAAACATTTTTTTTTTCAAGACGGAGTCTCGCTCTGTTGCCCAGGCTGGAGTGCAGTGGCATGATCTCGGCTCACTGCAAGCTCTGCCTCCCTTGTTCACGCCATTCTCCTGCCTCAGCCTCCTGAGAAGCTGGGACTACAGGCATCTGCCACCACGCCTGGCTAATTATTTGTATTTTTAGTAGAGACAGGATTTCACCGTGTTACCCAGGATGGTCTCTATCTCCTGTCCTTGTGATCTGCCCGCCTTGGCCTCCCAAAGTGCTGGGATTACAGGCGTGAGCCACAGCGCCCAGCCAAACATTTTTTTTTTAATTAGCTGTACGTGGTGGTATGCACTTGTAGTCCCACTACTCGGGAGGCTGAGGCAGGAGGATTGCTTGAGCCCAGTAGTTCAAGACTGCAGGAACTATGATTTTGCCATTGCACTCTAGCCTAGCTGACAGAGTAAGATCCTTTCTCTTTTTTTTTTTTTTTGAGACGAAGTCTCGCTCTGTCGCCCAGACTGGAGTGCAGTGGCCAGATCTCAGCTCACTGCAAGCTCTGCCTCCCGGGTTCACGCCATTCTCCTGCCTCAGCCTCCCGAGTAGCTGGGACTACAGGCGCCCACCACCTTGCCTGGCTAGTTTTTTGTGTTTTTTAGTAGAGACAGGGTTTCGCCATGTTAGCCAGGATGGTCTCGATCTCCTGACCTTGTGATCCGCCTGTCTCGGCCTCCGAAAGTGCTGGGATTACAGGCTTGAGCCACCGTGCCCGGCCGATCCTTTCTCTTAAAAAAAAAAAAAAAGAGATTCTATTTTCTCTTTGCCTGATGCTTTAGCACAGAAGCATGTTCCCCTTCCATATTTCTCCAGCTAGAGTGAATTCATCCTTTAAAGCAATCTGGCATGGTGTCCTGTAGTGAAGCAGAGGATCATAACATAAGTAAACTCTCTATGGGTGGAAGTTGGAGAGAAGGACATTTTGGCTTTGTACATGAAAAAACTCTCCAGATAGAAACAGATTCTGCCCATAACTGAAATAAAATGCTTTGTGGGGGTAATAAGTGACTTATAAGTGTTCAGGTAGATGTTACATAACTGCTAATTAAGTTACTCTGGATTGAGTTTAAGCAAAGACTTGAAAGTTGATCTTGGTCAGGTGTCAGCAAACTACTGCCCATGAACCAAATCCTACCCACTGCCTGTTTGTGTGTTTTTTTTAAAATAATATATTGAGGTGAAATTCATATATACAAAATTAAACTTTTTTTTTTTTTAAACGGAGTCTGGCTGTGTCACCCAGGCTGGAGTGCAGTGGTGCGATCTTGGCTCACTGCAACCTCCGCCTCCTGGGTCCAAGCAATTCTCCTGCCTCAGCCTCCCAAGTAGCTGGGACTACAGGCGCCCGCCAACACGCCCAGCTTTTTTTATTTTTTTGAGATGAAGTCTTGCTCTTGTTGCCCAGGCTGGAGTGAAATGGCGCGATCTCGACTCACTGCAACCTCTGCCTCCTGTGTTCAAGCAATTCTTCTGCCTCAGCCTCCCGAATAGCTGGGATTACAGGTGCCTGCCACCACGCCCGGCTAATTTTTGTATTTTTAGTAGAGATGGGGTTTTACCATGTTGGCCAGGGTGGCCTTGAACTCTTGACCTCAGGCGATCCGCCCACCTCAGCCTCCCAGAAGGCTGGGATTATAGGCATGAGCTGCCGCCGCACCTGGCCTTAAACATTTTAAACTTGAGTAATTCAGTAGCATTTATTTAGTACATTCACAATGTTGTGCAGTCACCAGCTCTATCTAGTTCCAAAACCCCTCCGTTTTTTTGAAATAAAGGTTTATTGGATCAGAGCCATGCTAATCACTTACATACTGTCTCTGGTTGCTTTAATGCTACAATGGCAGAGTTGGGTAGCTGCATGTGTATTGCCTCTGTATCATATGGGCAATGGGCAGTGTCACATGTCTTCCATTTGGAAACCTGGAAAAAATAGCAGTCTTTTCCAGTTGCTCAGTTGTTATCAATATGTGGAAGCAGGAATCAGGATTTCATAAATTGACAAGATACTGGAGCTTAAGGACTTTAGGATCCAGCCAACCTAATGGTTTCTTTTAGCTAGTACAGGTTAGGAGCCCATAGAGGGCAATTCTTTGCCCAAGGTCATGGGATATGTCACTGGCAGAGGGGCAGCAGGATTCATATCTCTTGATTCCTAATCTGTCTTTTTCTTTCACATCACTCAGGGATGAGTCAGGCTTCTTACACAGGAGGCAGCTGGATTCTGTCACCTTGGAGCTCTTGTGTCACTGACCTAGTTGATGATTTATGCTCTCACCAGAGTCAGAGAGCTTTTGTTGCTCATGGTTAGTTTGCCCTGAGACTAATGGAAGTTACTCTTAATGCCTTATCCTGGTCAGAGGGACTGGAGATATTCTGATTGCCAGAACCTCAGGGTTACAAAACAACTATGAGCTTTGACTCTTCTGGAGGGAGGTCCAGAAGGAAATGGATGTTCTTATGATCACATGGCAGTAAAACCACATGGAATACAAGTCTTCTGGCTCCAGGCTGAAAATGCCTTCCCTTCCCTCCCTGAGACAACCTGCTAAAGGAAAAGAGGCAAACAAACCTGGGTTGTGCCTGGCTTCCACATTTATTCATTTTGAAGCTGAGTTATTCTAGCCTCATTGAACTTCAGATTTCTGATCGGAAGACTGAGCATAATCCCTTTTTAGGGATTTGAGATGGAGATAATATATATAATGAACTAGTAATGCTCAGTAAATGTTATATTTCCTTCCCTTCTAAAACTTCTTTGGCATACTTTTTTAAAAGATTTTTTTCATTGAGGTATAATTTATATATAGTGACATACAGATCTTGAACATATATTTGATCAATTTTGAAAATACATCTACCTACCCATGAAACCCATACTTGTATCAAGATAAAGAACATGTCCATCACCCCAAAAAGTTCCCTCATAATCTTCTTCCCCCAAGATGGAGTCTTGCTCTGTCGCCCAGGCTGGAGTGCAGTGGCACAATCTCGGTTCACTGCAACCTCTGCCTCTTGGGTTCAAGCAGTTCTCCTGCCTCAGCCTCCCAAGTAGCTGGGATTACAGGCATATGCCACCACACCCGGCTAATTTTTGTATTTTTAGTAGAGACAGGGTTTCGCCATATTGGCCAGCCTGGTCTCGAACTGGCTGGTCTCGAACTCCTGACCTCATGATCCGCCTGCCTCAGCCTCCCAAAGTGTTGGGATTACAGGTGTGAGTGACCGCATATGGCCATCTTTCACGTTTTCTCCAAGAAGTAACCACTAACCTCGTTTCTACTGCCATAGATTAGTTTTGCCTATCTAGTACTACATATAAATGAAATACACAGTATGTATTCTTTTCTGTCTGACTTCATCCGTTTAGCATAATGTTTTATCCCTTGTGTTACATGTATCAGTAGTTCATTCCTTCAGCATACTTTTAGTTTTGAATATCCTAGTTGGGGTTAAATTATTCCTAGTAGTGCCATGAAGTCACAAGGGGTAGGCAGGAGAGAAGAAGGAATGTCAGTGGATTGAGAATCAGAATAGGTGGGTTCTAATCCTGGCTCTATCAATACATAACCTTGGGGATAAACTATTTTGGTCTTCATTTTACAAATGTGTTAACTGGCCCAGGGAGAGAAAGAGACTTGTCTAAGGTCACCTAATTAGCCAGTGGCAGAGCCAAGGATGGTTTAAGGTCACACAATTCCTAGTTGAGTGCACATTACTGAGATTTTTAAAAAAGGATTTTTATGTAGATCACTTTTTTTTTTTTTTTTTGAGACAGTTTTGCTTTTATCACCTAGGCTGGAGTGCAATGGTACAATCTCAGCTCACTGCAACCTCTGCCTCCCAGGTTCAATCGATTCTCCTGCCTCAGCCTCCCAAGTAGTTGGGATTAGAGGCACCCGCCACTACACCCAGCTAATTTTTGTATTTTTAGTAGAGACTGGGTTTCACCATGTTGGCCGGGCTGGTCTTGAACTCCTGACCTCAGGTGATCCACCCACCTTGGCCTCCCAAAATGCTGGGATTACAGGTGTGAGCCACCACACCCGGCCAGATCACTAACTTTCAAGGATAGGATGCCTGGGTAAAATGGGCAGTTTTCCTAGTTGAGGCCAGCAGATTCCTCAGCTTCATGTTTTCGTCCCTTTCCTCTGGCTGAGGATGACTTGTTCCTCCACTATGGAAGCCTGGAAATGGCCAGCTGTGGATTCTGAAAAGGTATGTTTTAGACACATTCAAACAAATCTAAGTATTTTGGTCACTCAGATACTAGCAATGCTGAGGCCCTTGGGTCCCCTCTGTTTCTAGTGTACTTAAGGAAAGCTTTCTGAGCCTGTATTGGGTGTGCCTAGAACTAATCCTGATGGAGAGACACGACATAGAGGTAGCCAATGTGTCTTGTGCTTGTTTAATCTATACTTTGATCTCTTTGTGAATTTTTGTTTTCATGTGTCTGATCTTCCCGCAATCTGAAATGATTCATTTGACTATAATAATCCCCCTGGAATAACTTTCATTCTCAGACACTTCAGCTCATTGTAGAAAATCAGCTCACCATTGAGTGTCTAGATCTGAAGAATGAAAACCCTTCAAAAGATAGCTGCTGACAGGGAAGAATCCCTGCTACCTCCTCTGCTTGCTTTAAGTCCTTGCTGAGCGAGAAGACAGCCCCAGCATTTTCTACAGGAAAACATAAGGATTCAATCTGGACTTGCTTCAGTTCTCTTTGGGTTTCTGAAGTCAGCAGCTCAAGGACTTAGTCTGGCAACTCTATGGAGAGAGGGTGGGAGGAGTATCTTCTTAGTCATGTAGTAAAACGCATTGCAGTGCACCTTTGTACCGAGCACAAGGCCAAGTACCCAGCCAAGAACCGTTAAAGGAAGAGCTAAACCATGCGTCTGCCCTAGGCCTAGCCAAGAGAGGCATCAAGTCAAGAGGTCTCTCCACTCGTCCCTGGCACCAAGTCTCTAAGCAGAGGCAACCCAAAGCTGCCAGAGTTAGATCCTATAGGGACAGGTATGAACCACCTTAAAGACCAGCTCCTAGACTGTGGGCTGCAAAGCTGAGACTAAAGAAAAACATACCAATCTATATCACTGTGGGCAACTTGCACTAATTAATTGCAAAAAGTTAATTTCCTTTTTGCAAAGTGCTGACAAAAGCAAAGTAATATTTACACAGTCAATGTGGTTACTCACTACTGTGTGTTAAGCACTGCACTGGGCACCAGATGCTTGTGCGAGTAGAGTAGAAAACAGCCTAGGCTTTAGAGCAAGACACGCTTGGGAGTCTGATCCCCAGTCTGAGCTTTATTTCCTCATCTAAAAGAGAGCACCATGTTCAGAGGATTAGAAATTAGATTAGATAATGTAACTCAGGACAGTCACTAGCACACTTAGTAGTGATGATGGTAATAGCTAATGTTCACTGAAACTTACTATGTGCCAGATGCTGTTCCTAGGCTAAACCAATATTTAACTCAATCTTTCAACAATCCTATGAGGAAGGCCTATATTAGTTTTGAGGCTTGTGAAAAAGGTACTATATTTGCATTTTTACACAGGTAAAAACAGATCCTGAGATGTTAAGTAACTTGTCCAAAGTTACAAAGCTAGTAAGTGGCATAACTAGGATGTGAAGGCAGTACATCATTGGGATTGAGAGCAGGCTCTGGAACCAGACTGTCTTGAGTTAAATGCCCAATAAATTTTAACACTTTTTATTAGCTACATATGTTTCGTTCCCTCATTTATTTGGCTTATGACATAAGAATTATCCCCATTTCCCTGAGGGAACAGGCTTAGATGGCAAGAGTCCTCTTTGCCTGATCAAATACATTCTGTGATCCACCCCGTGCTAACTCCCTATTAGAGCCAGTGTCCTCCAAAACATGCTTGCTCCACTTAGCTAGTTTGGAAGCCATCCTTCCTGCTAAAGAGGCCTTTTATGTTTCTCTCTGTTGCTATCACCCCCTCCTCCATAGCCTACTATTTTTACTCACACAAAATATACACATTCCTGTTGTAAAAGATTTGAATACACAAACAGAGTCCTTACTGATGGAAATTGACATTAGGACCATTTACTAGTATAAACAATGCTGCAATGAACCTTATATATGTCTTATAAAAATACATTTCTGGCCAGGCACAAGGGCTCATACCTGTAATCCCAACACTTTGAGAGGCTGAGGTGGGAGGATCACTTGAGCCCAGGAGTTTGAGACTAGCCTGGGCAACATATTGAGACCTGATCTCTACCAAAAACAAAAACGAAATTTCTTTATCCATGATGTAGAGCATATTTACAGTTTCCTATGTTTTGTGGCTTGTTCACTTTTTTTTGAGATGGAGTCTCGCTCTGTCACCCAGGCTGGAGTGCGGTGGCAGGATCTCAGCTCACTGTAACCTCTGCTGCCTCCCGGGTTCAAGCAATTCTCCTGCCTCAGCCTCCCAAGTAGCTGGGATTACAGGCACATGCCTGGATAATTTTTTTGTTTTTAGTAGAGACAGGATTTCACCATGTTGGCCAGGCTGGTCTCAAACTCCTCATCTCAAGTGATCCACCCAGTTCTGCCTCCCAAAGTGTTGGGATTACAGGCATGAGCCACTGCACCTGCCTTATTTGTTCACTCTTCTATCCAACTATGTGCCTCTGAGTGGCTTCCAGGTACTTTTTATTCTGGATGGTAATCTTTTCTGTTATAATTTACAAATAGGTAATGTCTACTTCATCTTTATTATTTATTTATTTATTGAGACAGTCTCACTCCATCACCCAGGCTGGAATGCAGTGGTGCAATCTTGGCTCACTGCCATCTCCACCTCCCAGGTTCAAGTGATTCTCCTGCCTCAGACTCCCAAGTAGCTGGGATTATACTCAGCATGCACCACCATGCCTGGCTAATTTTTTTGTATTTTTAGCAGAGATGGGGTTTTGCCATGTTGGCCAGGCTGGTCTTGAACTCCTGACCTCAAGTGAGCCACCATGCCTGCCCTATTTCATCTTTAAAAGTTCAACTCAACTCATCCCTTCTCTTCTTTGAGATTCTTGCTGAAAACTCCAGTGCACACTGCTTGTTTTCTCTTATGAATCAGCACGGAGCACACACTCATAGCAATTTGTCTTTATAATTTGCCTGGTTATCCCCTTCAGCCAGAAATAGGATTGTTCTTTAAACTCCTATATTCTCCCCTCTTTTCTCTTTACTTCTTCCCCAGATACTGGCATGAAGGCTCAAAGCAAATTTTAAGGCCTACTATACCTCAGACTTGGGCTTCTAGTAGATAGATCCTGAAGAAATATTTGTTACTGTCTGGGTGTAGTGGCTCACGCCTGTAATCCCAGCACTTTGGGAGGCTGAGGAGGGTGCATCACTTGAGGTCAGGAGTTCGAGACCAGCCTGGCCAACATGGTGAAACCCTGTTCCCTACTAAAAATACAAAAATTAGCCGGGTGTGGTACTGCTTGCCTGTAGTCCCAGCTACCTGGGAGGCTGACGCAGGGGGATCACTTGAATTTGGGAGGCAGAGGTTGCAGTCAGCCGAGACTGCGCTATTGCACTCCAGCCTGGGTGACAGAGCAAGACTCCATCTCAAAAAAAAAAAAATAGAATAGAATAGAAGAGTAGTTCTGTTGAAGAAAAATGAGAATTGATATGCAACTGTTTTGAATGGGAAAACACAACCTACTAAAAGGGGGAGTTATTCAGCTCCAGTAAATTGTTAAGAGGGAATAAAAATCAACGTTAACAGCTTTTCCACTTTTCAAAAGCTGAAAATCTGTATTTTAGTGTTAAATATACTTTAAAAATGTTAGCCCAACTTTGTGTGTTTGTTGGGTTGGGAGCAGGTTAAAGCCAGACTCGGTATCTGTTAATTCAACAGAATCTAGTATTTAATAGGTACTCAGTATTTGAATAATTAGCTGGGTGTGGTGATGCACACACCTGTGGTTCCAGCTACTTGAGAGGCTGAGGTGGGAGGATGGCCTGAGCCCACTGAGGATGCAGTGAGCCCCGATTGCACCACTGCACTCCAGCCTGGGCAACAGAGACCCCGTCTCAAAAAAACAAAACAAAAACATATTTGAATAAAAAGTTTCCCCATTTGCTTTCTTCCACTAAACTGATTTAAACATCCAGAACAAGTGATGAAAGAGAAAGGCACTAATCAGATAACCAATTTACCATTAGATTGTGAATTTAATTTAAAATAAAATGTCCCTAAAATCATCTCAGTACTTGGCACACTGACCCAAGATGTGGGGTGGGGGAGCATCCCTTATCACATTCTTTGTTTTCCTGGCAAATACTGGTGGAACAAGATAGCTGAGGATGTGTGAGATCTGACCATGAACATATGACAGCTGTTTGTGCCAGTCACATCCAAACCCATGGCTCTCAACTCCAGATCCAAAAACTATCCCCAGGTTTTATACCTCCCACACCCAGCATTTAGGATTTCTTCCTCTATAATCTTGCTGGGTGCTGATCTTGGCAGGGCCATCTACTGAGGATAGGTGGTTTGAGGTCTCAGTGGTGGGCACTGGCTTGTTCTTTCCTCCTCTGCAGCTCCTCTCGCCGCCTCGACTGCTGTTCACTCATGCAATCCTTGAACGCCTGCACCTGTGGCTGGCATTGCCGCCAGTCCTGGTGCTGGGCCATGCACTCCTGCACTGCAAAGTGGGAGGCAGCACAGCCAGAGCGGGATATCAGCTGGTCCAGCGGGTCCTCCTCCTCATCCTCCTTCTTCACCCGTTGGGTCCAGGTATGGCCTTGAGGGGCTGAGGTTGACATCCTGGGGACGGGGAGTCTATAGAACATTAACAGAGACAAGGTTAGAGTGGGGATATAATATGTAAGGTTCCTAGATTATAAATAGCACTGACCAGACTGCATCGTTTAGCCTGTTTATGTCTCCCGTGGGAAACTAAGCTTGCAGACAGATGCTTGTTTTTTTTTTTTTTTAGGGTGTCTTGCTTTGTTGCCCAGGCTCACTGTAGCTTCCATCTTTAGGGATCAAGCAATCCTTCTGCCTCAGTCCCTCCCCGGCCAGAGTAGCTGGGACTACAGGTGTGCACCACCACACTCAGCTAATTGTTTTGATTTTTTGATAGAGACAAGGTTTTTCCATGTTGCTCAGCATGGTCTCAAACCCCTGGGCTCAAGCGATCCTCCTGCCTTGGCCTCCTGAAGTGCTGAGATTACAGGTGTGAGCCAACTGTGCCCAGCTGATGTTTGTCTTGATTTACTTTTGTGCCTCCAGCACTAGGCCTGGCCGAGAGCAGGCCTGCAAAGTGGTTTGAACTGAATAAGATAAACCATGTGAGAATGCTTGACATAATATTCAATAAGTTCAATGGATTTTGCTACTGGAATATTAATTAGGTGAAATGTCATCTTTTAGATAAGCTATCTCTGATCTACCTAAAAAGAACTAAACTTTCAGCTAGGTACGATGGCTCACACCTGTAATCCTAGCATTTTGGGAGGCTGAGGCAGGAAGATCCCTTGAGCCCAGGAGTTTGAGACCAGCCTGGGTTATGGCAAGACCTCATCTCTACAAAAAAATTTTAAGGCCGGGCGCGGTGGCTCAAGCCTGTAATCCCAGAGCTTTGGGAGGCCGAGACGGGCGGATCACGAGGTCGAGAGATCGAGACCATCCTGGCTAACATGGTGAAACCCGGTCTCTGCTAAAAAATACAAAAAACTAGCCGGGCGCGGTGGCAGGCGCCTGTAGTCCCAGCTACTCAGGAGGCTGAGGCAGGAGAATGGCATAAACCCGGGAGGAGGAGCTTGCAGTGAGCGGAGATCCGGCCACTGCACTCCAGCCTGGGCGACAGAGCGAGACAAAATTAGCCAGGCATGGTGGCGTATGCCTGTAATCCCAGCTACTCAGGAGGCTGAGGCAGGATAATCGTTTGAACCCGGGAGGCGGAGGTTGTGGGGAGCCGAGATCACACCACTGCACTCCAGCCTGGGCAACAAGAGTGAAACTCTGAGGCCTCAAAAAAAAAAAAATAAAATAAGAAAGAAAAAAAATTTAAAAATTAGCTGGGCATGGTGGCACACACTTGTAGTCCCAGGTTCTCAAGAGGCTGAAGAGGGAGAATCCCTTGAGCCCAGGAGTTCAAAGGCTGCAGTGAGCTATGATGCTGCCACTATACTCCAGCTTAGGTGACATAGTGAGACCCTGTTTCAAATAAATAAATAACCTTTCTTCTTTTATCCTACTAGCCTTATTCTATGCTGAAGAACAAAGTTTAAAAAGTGAAAGAGGCTGGATGTGGTGGGTCACACCTGTAATCCCAACACTTTGGGAGGCCGAGGCGAATGGAGCACGAGGTCAGAAGCTCAAGAACAGCCTGGCCAAGATGGTGAAACCCCATCTCTACTAAAAATATAAAAATTAGGCGGGCACGATGGCAGGTGCCTGTAATCCCAGCTACTTGGGAGGCTGAAGCAGGAGAATCGCTTTAATCCAGGGGACAGAGGTTGCAGTGAGCCAAAGATTGCACCACTGCACTCCAGCCTGGGCGACAGAGTGAGACTCCATCTCCAAAACAAACAAACAAAAAAACAAAGTGAAAGGGTGCCCAAATATCGGTAGGTTTTGACACATAGGAAGGACAGAAAGAGTTCAGTGTGGCTGTAGCATACAGCATGCAGAAACCTGGCCTTTGCATCCATAAGGTGAGATGGCTTTGTAAACTATACAAAAATGTGAGATGTATTTATTTGCCCAAACTGTCATGCCCATCTGCATCAGAACACTCAGCAGAAAGCAGCATACAGAAGGAACTTAAGGTCTGAAGAGAAATGACTTCAGCCTTTGCAAAAATTTCACCATGATGGGCTGTAAAGAACTAGAAGGACTCCTTATTGCCTTTACTGTGTCTCTCATTCACTCAACCAATGATTAAGTACCTATCATGTACAAGGCACTATGCTAGTGTTGAGGATTCAAGAGTGTCTAAGTCAGTTAAGTTCCTGGCTTCATGGAGTTTACAACCTAGACAAGGAGACAGGGCAGTTTACTATGCAGTGTACAGATAGCGAAGACTGGGACCACAGTGGAGGGATACCTAATCCAGACAAGGGCAGGAATAGGCAGGGAAGGCTTCCTAGAGGAAGTGATTTCCAATTTGAAACTTGACATATGGAACAAAAGTTAGCCAGAGATGGGAAAACTATTTTTGGTCAATGGAAGAGCAGGTGGTTGAGATAGAATCTGATACATGAGAGAAAAAAAAAAAAGTTCAGTGATGGGAAAATAGAGTATCAGAACAAGACAATATTAAACTGGTGGGCTTTGTAGGACATAGTAGGGAATTTAAGACTTTTTATTCTGAGGGCAATGGGGAAGTCACAAGAGGGAGTTAGGCACTTTACACAACTCATTTGCCTTGAAGGCAGTATAACTTAAGCAGGAGGGGGAAAATGGGCTTTGAAACAGACTCGGACCTAGCTTTGTCACTGCCTCATCATTTGATAACCTCTCTGGAAACACAGAGATGAAGCTGGGTGCCATGGCTCACGCCTGTAATCCCAGCACTTTAGGAGACTGAGGCGGGAGGACAGTTTGCGCCCAGCCTGGGCAACACTGATCATGCCACTGCATTCCAGCCTAGGTGACAGCGGGAGACCCTGTCTCAAAAAAAAAAAAAGGTTTGTAAGGAGGCTAGTACGTATAAAGAGTTCAATAAATGATAGTTTTCTCTTCCTAAACAGGCCAGCAGCAAATAATTTAGAGAAAGAACAGTGGAATGGAAAGTGCTTTGGATCCTAAACCAAGAGATCCGTATTCGAATCCCAGCACTACGCCTTACTATGTAAACTTTTTCATTTTAGTTTCCCCATTAATAATATTTAATTCGCACAATCGAATGAAGATTAACGAATGAAAAGTGCTTGGGCTACAATAGGACTCAGTAAATGCTACCGTACTCTCCTCTCACCACCTTCTGGCTTCAGTCTCCGGAGTAAAATGAGGACGACCCCTGCTCAGAGATCAGGGTAGGCTAGATGGTTGGCAGCTGGATCGTGGAGGCGGGCCTAAACTAGGAAGTCATGGAAAGGATCTTAAAGCAGAAAAATGCTGGCAGCCACGAAGCCTAAAGCGCCTCAGGGGTATCGCGGACTTTGAACTTTGAGGACGCATGCGCGCGCGCGCGGCCGCTAATCGCTGCACCTTTGGGCCCGCAACGCCTTCTGAAGAACGCGGCACGCGATGCTCACCGAATAAGTGGGAGAAGAGGGCCCGAACGCACTCTCCTACGCGGCGGCTTGAGCTTCGCAGGCGGTTGGGGGTCCTCTGTCCATTCTTCCAGGAACCAGCCCCTCGTGGGGAGGGCGCGCACGGAAGGGGCGGGGAAATGTGAAAAAGGCACGTTTTCATTGGCGGCCACTTGGTGTTGAGCCCACCCTCTGTTCTCGCCGCACCCTTCTCGGGGACCCACTTCCGGGAAGGGGCGGAAGAGGTGGGCTGGTGGAGGCGGGGTCGAGATGGCGGCGCCTTTGAGGATTCAGAGCGACTGGGCGCAAGCCCTAAGGTGAATCCAGGCCCGGAACAGAGTCAGAGGAGGAGGGTAGTGGATATTGCTTTTGCGTCAAGGAGAGCCATGCCTGGTCCAGGATATCAATAGAGGTTACTTCATCAATTGTTGAGGGATACAGAGGGAACAGGGTCCGGAAAAAGAAGTATCAAACCCGTATGGTCATTCTCTGAAAAGCTATCACCAGGCCAAGGGAGCACATGAGTTGTGTGATCCCCGCGTCAGAATTAATATCAGTGAGTTGGAGAAAGACAGGGATACTGGAAGGCAGGAAGGCTCTTGGCCAAGCAGTCATTTAGCAAATACTGATAGTCGTCAGTTATTTCCAGAAGTCCCTGAACTCACCACCACTTTGTGTATGTGATGGAACCTTTGTATTCTCCTGGGCCCCTAATGCTATATTGGGCATACTGGACGATACTATTAAGGAAACTAACACTATGTCCAGGCCCCGTATTGGATGCTTGGTGGAGCTCAGATGTATACTCCAAATATGATGGTTCCTGCTCTCAAGAAGCTGATATCCAGGCCGGGTGCGGTGGCTCATGCCTGTAATCCCAGCACTTTGGAAAACTGAGATTGGTGGATCACTTGAGGTTAGAAGTTCAAGACCAGCCTGACCAACATGGTGAAACCCTGTCTCTACTAAAAATACAGAAATTAGCCGGGTGTGGTAGTGGGCGCCTATAATCCCAGCTACTCGGGAGGCTGAGGCAGGAGAATCGGTTGAACCCAGGAGGTGGAGGTTGCAGTGAGCTGAGATTGCACCACTGCACTCCAGCCTGGGTGACAGAGCGATACTCATCTCAAAAAAAAAAAGAAAAGCTGAAATCTTAAGTAGGAATACACAGCAAACTATTCATTCATATAACGTTTATTGATCTTATACTGTGCCGGTTGTTTCTCTAGGAATCAGGATGGATATAGCAGTGCCATATTTGTCAACTGCTACTGCTAATAAGGGTTTTTCAAACTGAAACAATGGTGAAGATGAATGAAACAGCCTTCTGCATTTAAGAAATTTTCACCTTACTAAGTTTATACCTTACTTAGGTGGGCTAAAATACAGACTGGTTGCTAGTACACAGAATGTGATAAGTAGTAAAGAACAATAACATGAAGTGCCACTAGGTACCTATGAGAAAGTACAGCACCAGAATCAGGCTTAACTTGCCCAAGATCATGCATCTCGTCAAATGATAGAGGGTTGCTGTCAACCTAGATCTTTCTGTCTTAAAAGCATAGACCCTTTCCATTATACCCTAAAAGTGCTAGGGTGAAGAGATCAGGATTTGGATGATTGGGCAGGTGCTGAAATAATAAAAGGAATCTTGTTTGGTTATTGTGAGAGTTAATGATTGTATATGGAAAGTGCTTAGCACAGGGCTTGGTTTACAGTAATCCTGATAAATATCTAATTAGATAACCTTGATTTTTCAAAGTGAGCTCACTGTTGATGGATGAGCATTAATTTAACCAACAGATATCTGTTTGTTAAATAGTTAATCCACAAATATTTCTTGAACAAATAAAGTTTGTCTGTCTTAGAATGATCTATACCTGATGAGAGGTTGAACCAGCTCATGTCTAAGTACTGTGACCAAACTGGAGGTTACATGACCTTCTTTCTTCCCTTGTAACTATGGGATCCTGTTCAACTTTGGGTGAGCCTAATTAAGCTTTTGTCTTTCTTCATAGGAAGGATGAAGGGGAGGCCTGGCTGAGCTGTCATCCCTCAGGTAATACCCTATATGCTGTCACTTTAAAGAAGAAGGATTATTACCCTTAAAAGAAAGCTTCCTATTTTCTCCTGGCCCAGCCTCCTTACATAATACTCATAGTCTGCAAATATGCTTGACCAGTCAGTACTGTATGGCTAACACCCCAACTCCTCCATTCCAAGGGAAGGCCTTCAGATTGATTTTCCATTTGAAAGCCACAGACTTATTCATGGAGACATTGTTGATGCATCTTAATTAATCACTTACCCTGTGCTGTTGTATTCTAAGCACTTCTGCAGCTTTAACTGGGACCTTCTTGATGATAATTTCTCGATCTATAGCTCCAGCCCTGACTTCTCCATGTTCAAACAGAGATTGATCAGTTGTTTGCTGGAGATTTCTGCTTAAAGGTCTCACTGTCACCTTAAGTTACTTGACTTACTGAAGTCCAAAACCAAGCTGAGTACATTTGTTGTCAAGTGAGTTCTCTTTCTTGATTTTCTCATTTCTTAGTTACCATCATTTTTCTAGGCACCAGAGTGAAAAACCTAGTTACTTGACCCTGCCATATCCAGGAAGCTCCCAAGTCTTATCAGTTTTTCTTTTGAACAACACTCTTATTTCATTCACAGGATTCTTTTCAAATTGGTAACCAATGTGGTACCATTCTAAAACAAATCAACCTTCCTTCTAAATTCTGTGAGAAAGTTTTGCTGATTATTTTTCATTTCAAATGCTGCTGATATATTGTATTTCTATGAGAAATAAAGTTTTAGCCAGGCACAGTGGCTCACACTTATAATCCTAGCACTTTGGGAAGCTGAGGCAGGAGGATCACTTGAGCCCAGGAGTTCGAGACCAGCCTGGGAAACAAAGTGAGACCCCCCATCTCTATAAAAAATAATAATAAAAAAAAAGGCATAGTGGCATGCTTGTATAGTCCCAGCTACTTGGTAGGCTGAGAAAGGAGGATCTCTTGAGCCCAGGAGGTTGAGGCTGCAGTGAGTTACGATTGAACCATTGCACTCTTGCCAGAGTGACAGAGTGAGACCCCATCATTAAAAAAAAAAAAAGATTATTGTTTATATCAGTGGAATAAAGGACTGACTTTATAGTGTTGTGACTTGCCAGTCATCTTAAAGTATAAGGCCAGATGTGGTGGCTCACACCTGTCATCCACCATTCTGGGAGGCCAAGGTGGAGGATTGCTTGAGACCAGCGTGGGGAACATAGGGAGACCTCGTGTCTATAGCAAATAAAACTAGCTGGGCATGGTGTTGGGTGTCTGTAGTCCCAGCTACTTAAGAGGCAGAGGTGGGAGGATTGCTCAAGTCCAGCAAGTCAAGGCTGCAGTGAGCTGTGATCATGCTACTGGATCTCCTACCCTGGATCAGGGTAGCCGTGATCATGCTACGTGATCTCCTACCCTGGACCAGAAAGTGAGACCCTGTCTCTAAAAAAAGAAACACACACACAAATATACAAATATATATATATACACACATACACATATATATATATATGTAACAAAAACTCAAGGAAAATACTATATTTTATTTTACCGATTTTATTGTACTTAATTATGTTCAAAAATCCTGTTCTAACTGCTTGAGCTAGGATTGTGCCACTGTACTCCAGCCTGAGAGACAGAGCGAAACCCTGTCTCAATTAAAAAATAAAAATAAAAAAATAAAAAAGCTGGGCACAGTGGCTCTACTAAAAAAAAATACAAAAAAATTAGCCAGGCATTGTGGCGGTTGCCTGTAATCCCAGCTACTCGTGAGCCTGAGGCAGGAGAATGGCATGAACACGGGAGGCAGAGCTTGTAGTGAGCCGAGATCATGCCACCACATTCTAGCCTGGAACTGAGCAAGACTCCGTCTCAAAAAAAAAAGAAAAAAAAAAAAGCTGGGTACGGTGGCTCACGCCTGTTATCCAGCACTTTAGGAGGCCATGGTGGGCGGATCACCTGAGGTCAGGAGTTTGAGACCAGCCTGGCTAACATAAAACCCCTTTTCTACTAAAAATACAAAAAATTAGCCGGGCATGGTGGTGCTGCCTGTAATCCCAGCTACTCAGGAGGCTGAGGCAGGAGAATCGCTTAAACCCATGAGGTGGAGGTTGCAGTGAGTGGAGATCACGCCATTGCATTCCAGCCTGGGTAACAAGAGCGAAACTCCATCTCAAAAATAAATAAATAAATAAATAAAAGTTAAAAAAAAATACACAAAAGACTTACATTTTATTTAACTAAAATATATAAACATACATTAAAATTCACCATCTCTTCATTAGTTCACTGATTATTACGAGGACCTTGGCTTTCTTGTAATAAACCATAACCAAAAGGCACAGTTTCTTTAAAGCAAGGCAAATCTTTACTTACGCTGAAAAAGCAATCTAAGAGCAAAATGTCAACTGTGGTTTATATTTTTTTAGATCTTTTCCCTAACATTTTGCATTTATCTTGCCCATACATACTATTAAAGCAGTTTTTTTAAACAGAATCTTGCTCTGTCACCCAGGCTGGAATGCAGTGGCATGATCTCAGCTCACTGCAACCTCCAGTCCCGGGTTCAAGCGATTCTCGTGCCTCAGCCTCCTGAATAGCTGGGACTACAGGTGCATGTTACCATGCCCAGCTAATTTTTGTATTTTTAGTAGAGACGGGATTTCACCATGTTGGCCAGGCTGGTCTTGAACTTCTGACCTCAAGTGGTCCTCCTACCTTGGCCTCCCAATGTGTTGGGATTACAGGCATGAGCCACTGCCCCTGGCCTAAAACAGTTTTTAAAAAAATTATCAAGCCTTTACAAAGCAACAAACTTAGTTTTGTTTTGTTTTGTTTTTAATTACCAAGCTACCTTCAACAATCAAGGAGTTTTTTGTTTGTTTTTGAGATGGAGTCTCACTCTGTTGCCCAGGCTGGAGTGTAGTGGCGCAGTCTCGGCTCACTGCAACCTCTGCCTCCCGGGTTCAAGTGATTCTCCAGCTTCAGCCTCCCGAGTAGCTGGAACTACAGGCATGTGCCGCCATGCCTGGCTAATTTTTTTTTTGTTTTTTTTTTTGTGACGGAGTTTTGTTCTTGTTGTCCAGGCTGGAGGCTGGAGTGCAATGGCACAATCTTGGCTCACTGCAACCTCCACCTCCCAGATTCAAGCAATTCTCCCTCAGCCTCCCGAGTAGCTGGGATTACAAGCATGTGCCACCATGCCTGGTTAATTTTGTTTTTTTTTTTTTTTAACAGAGACACGGTTTCTCCATGTTGGTCAGGCTGGTCTTGAACTCCCAACCTCAGGTGATCCATCCACCTCGACCTCCCAAAGTGCTGGGGTTATAGGCATGAGCCACCGTGCCCGACAATTTTTTGTATTTTTAGTAGAGACAGGGTTTCACCGTGTTAGTCAGGATGGTCTCCATCTCCTGATCTTGTGATCCACTCACTGTGGCCTCCCAGAGTGCTGGGATTACAGGTGTGAGCCACCGCACCCGCACCTTTTTTTTTTTTTTTTGAGGGTAACTTGTAGGCTCAGTTTTCTTTATGAATTGGAGTTAATGATGTCAACTCTTAAGGAGGAGGATGGTTTTTGTTTTTGTGTGTATTTATTTTTATTTTTATATATTATTTATTTATTTATTTATTTTTGAGTTGGAGTTTCACTCTCGTTGCCCAGGCTGGAGTGCAGTGGTGTGGTCTCAGATCACTGCAACCTCCTCCTCCTGGGTTCAAGCAATTCTTCTGCCTCGGCCTCCCAAGTAGCTGAGATTGCAGGCATGTGCCACCACGCCTGGCTAGTTTTTTGTTTTTCTTTTTGTTTTGAGATGTAGTCTCGCTCTGTCGCCTAGGCTGGAGTTCAGTGGCACGATCTTGGCTCACTGCAAGCTCCGCCTTCCGGGTTCATGCCATTCTCCTGCCTCAGCCTCCTGAGAAGCTGGGACTACAGGCACCCGCCACTACGCCCAGCTAGTTTTTTGTGTTTTTGGTAGAGACAGGGTTTCACTGTGTTAGGCAGGATGGTCTCGAACTCCTGACCTTGTGATCCGCCCACCTCGGCCTCCCAAAGTGCTGGGATTATAGACGTGAGCCACCGTGCCTGGCCTGTTCTTATTTTTTTGAGACAGGGTCTTGCCCTGTTGCTCAGGCTGGAGTACAGTTACGTGGTTATGGCTCACTGCAGCCTTGATCTCCTGGGTTCAAGAGATCCTCCCACCTAAGCCTCCTGAGTAGCTGGGACCACAGTCATGCACCACCATACCTGGCTAATTTTTTGAATTTTTTATGGAGACAAGGTCTCCCTATGTTGCCCAGGCTGATCTTGAACTCCTGTGTTTATTTTTTAATGCGTGGGGTCTCACTGTGTTTCCCAGGTGCTGAAATTTGAACTCCTGTGCTCAAGTGATCCTCTCTCAGCCTCCCAAGTAGCTGGGACTCTAGGTGTGATCCACCATCTTGTTTCCTGTTTTTGTTTTTAAATAACAGCTTTATTGAGATAAAAATGTGTGCTATATATGTGCTAGTTGCTTTACATATATTATTTCTAGTATCACTCCCCCCCCTCCGAAAAAAGTCTATACCCGTTAACAGTCACTTTCCACCCCTCAATCCTAACATCCACTAGTTTACTTTCTA
Source organism: Trachypithecus francoisi (assembly GCF_009764315.1). Lineage (NCBI taxonomy): Eukaryota > Metazoa > Chordata > Mammalia > Primates > Cercopithecidae > Trachypithecus > Trachypithecus francoisi. The sequence goes on from NW_022681473.1 coordinate 64,738,921, forward strand.
TCTCTATGGTTTTGCCTACTTTGGACATTTCATATAAATGGAATCATAAAATACATAGCCTTTTGTGTGACTTCTTTCACTTAGCATAATGTTTCTTTCTTTCTTTTTTTTTTTTTTTGAGAGTCTCACTCTGTTGTCTAGGCTGAAGTCTAGTGACGCAATCTCAGCTCCTCATTGCAACCTTCACCTCCTGGATTCAAGTGATTTTTGTGCCTCAGCTTCCTGAGTAGCTGGGATTACAGGCACCCGCCACCACACCCGGGTAATTTTTGTATTTTTAGTAGAGACGAACGAGGTTTCGGCATGTTGGCCAGGCTGGTCTTGAACTCTTGGCCTCAAGTGATCTACCCACCTCGGCCTCCCAAAGTGCTGGGATTACAGGCAACTTAGTACAATGTTTCTATTTGTTGTTTTTATCAGTACTTCATTCCTTTTTGTGGCCCGGTAATACTCTGTTGTATGGATATACTATATTTTGTTTATCCATTCATCAATTGATGGACATTTATTTCTAGGTTTTGGCTATTATGAGGGAAGGAGATTTTGATGGCAGGATAGATGGCATGAGAACTGGCTGCTGTGGGGAATGGGAGAGGTGAAAGGATTACAAAACTGCTGAGTTTAGAAACATGAATTGGATTGGTGACAGTTGGCAGTTGTGTCCTTTTCTGGAGCAGTGCTCAGCAGCCTGCATGTAGGAATGTAGAAGATAAGTGGTTGGATTGATCCCAGTTCTGCTATTATATGGAGAAAACCAAGGCTGAGGTCATTTTAGTGACTTCACAAATGTAGAGAAGTCAGCTGGGCAGGGTAACTCACCCTGTAATCCTACCACTTTGGAAGGCTGAGGCAGAAGGATTGCTTGAGCCCAGTAGTTCAAGACCAGTCTGGGCAACAGTCTCTACTAAAAATAATAATAAAAAAAAATAGTTGGGCATGGTGGCATGCAGGCTACTCAGGAAGCTGAGGTGGGAGAATCACTTGATTCCAGGAGACAGAGGCTGCAGTGAACCATGATCATGCCACTGCACTCCAGCCTGGGTGACAGAATGAGACCCTGTCTCAAATGTTTAAAAACATATATATATGGCCGGGCGCAGTGGCTCAAGCCTGTAATCCCAGCACTTTGGGAGGCCGAGACGGGCGGATCACAAGGTCAGGAGATCAAGACCATCATCCTGGCTAACGCAGTGAAACCCCATCTCTACTAAAAAATTCAAAAAACTAGCCAGGCGAGGTGGCGGGCGCCTTAAGGCAGTTGGTAAACACAGTAGGGAATCATGGAGTGGGATAAAAAGTGAAGTTCCTTTAGTTCTGTTTTTGTGGCATCTTTCTGAAATAGTGCTTCATGATACTTCCTGTGAAAAGCATCTTTACTAGGTCTTCTGTAGGCCAAACTTCTACCCTAGACTTGAGTTTCTCTGGGATTTATCCCTTAACTATCATTTCCATGACTGCTATTACCAAACTGGTGTATTAATTGATGAGTCCTTCCCTCTTGTTTTTTCTGACTTTCTTTTATTATTTTTTTTTGAGATGATGTCTCACTCTGTCACCCATACTGGAGTGCAATGGCGTGGTCTCAGCTCACTGCAACCTCCGCCTCCCATGTTCAAGCGATTCTTCTGCCTCAGTCTCCCAAGTATTGTAGCTGGGACTACATGCCACCACACCTGGCTAATTTTTATATTTTTAGTAGAGATGAGGTTTCACTGTGTTGGCCAGGCTGGTCTTGAACTCCTGATGTTGTGATCCACCCGCCTTGGGCTCCCAAAGTGCTGAGATTACAGGCGTGAGCCACCATGCCCAGCCAACTTTCTTTCATTCTTGATATGCTCCTCCTTAATTTGGAGTTTTCTTTCCCTTATTTTCTTCCTAGCCAGCTCCTATCTTTCTTTGAGGATCCTACGCAAGTCCCATACTCTCTAGAAAGCCCTCCCGGCCGGACGTGGTGGCTTACACCTGTAATCCCAACATTTTGGGAGGCTGAGGTGGGTGATCAGCTGAGGGAAGGAGCTCGAGACCGGCCTGGCCAATATAGTGAAACCCCGTCTCTGCTAAAAATACAAAAATTAGCCAGGTGTGGTGGCAGGCGCCTGTAAACCCAGCTACTTGGGAGGCTGAGGCATGAGAACTGCTTGAACCCAGGAGGTGGAGGTTGCAGTGAGCTGAGATTGCGCCATTGCACTCCAACCTGGGTGACACTAATGAAACTCCATCTCAAAAAAAAAGCCCTCCCAGTCTTGTGTGAATCCATGATGATTTTTACTTCTCTCTTCTGTAACTTCAGTTTGGTTCAACATTTATTTACTGAATAATGAATGTAGCACCCTGCTAGACTCAAGGACTTCACAGTCTGTTGGGCAAGTCAGCCAGCCTAGGTGACAGAGCGAGACTACATCTCAAAAAAAAACAAAACAAAAAATTAGCCAGGCGTGGTGGCACATGCCTGCAATCTCAGCTACTTGGGAGGCCGAGGCAGAAGAATTGCTTGAACCCAGGAGGAGGAGGTTGCAGTGATCTGAGACCACACCACTGCACTCCAGCCTGGGCAACGAGAGTGAAACTCCAACTCAAAAATAAATAAATAAATAAATAATATATAAAAATAAAAATAACACACACAAAAACAAAAACCATCCTCCTCCTTAAGAGTTGACATCATTAACTCCAATTCATAAAGAAAACTGAGCCTACAAGTTACCCTCAAAAAAAAAAAAAAAAGGTGCGGGTGCGGTGGCTCACACCTGTAATCCCAGCACTCTGGGAGGCCACAGTGAGTGGATCACAAGATCAGGAGATGGAGACCATCCTGACTAACACGGTGAAACCCTGTCTCTACTAAAAATACAAAAAATTGTCGGGCACGGTGGCTCATGCCTATAACCCCAGCACTTTGGGAGGTCGAGGTGGATGGATCACCTGAGGTTGGGAGTTCAAGACCAGCCTGACCAACATGGAGAAACCGTGTCTCTGTTAAAAAAAAAAAAAAAAACAAAATTAACCAGCATGGTGGCACATGCTTGTAATCCCAGCTACTCGGGAGGCTGAGGGAGAATTGCTTGAATCTGGGAGGTGGAGGTTGCAGTGAGCCAAGATTGTGCCATTGCACTCCAGCCTCCAGCCTGGACAACAAGAACAAAACTCCGTCACAAAAAAAAAAACAAAAAAAAAAGTAGCCAGGCATGGCGGCACATGCCTGTAGTTCCAGCTACTCGGGAGGCTGAAGCTGGAGAATCACTTGAACCCGGGAGGCAGAGGTTGCAGTGAGCCGAGACTGCGCCACTACACTCCAGCCTGGGCAACAGAGTGAGACTCCATCTCAAAAACAAACAAACAAACAAACAAAAAATTCCTTGATTGTTGAAGGTAGCTTGGGCAAGTCAGGCATGTAAACAGTGTGTTATATGGGCTGTTTTTGACATGAATATATAAGGTGTAGAAGAAGAATGGAAACAGTTTTTAACTTCATCTGCGTGTGCTTATGTGTAGGATAATATCTTACTTAGCCCATATCTCTGCAAAATCAGTATTCTACTTAGGCACATTTTACAGGTTACTGAAGCTTAATTCTTTACTGTGTATTATGTGTATATACTGTGGATAAATACATGTATGCATATTGATCTTCACCTTTCATCCTGGAAGAATTACATTTCACAGCCAGTTACATCAGGTTGAGATCACTCTAGCAGCCCTCTCTACAAATGCTGTATCAAATCACTAAATCTTTGTTCTTTTTTAGTCTTGAAAATGTGTTTTAGTCAGGTCGGGCGCAATGGCCCACACCTGTAATCCCAGCACTTTGGGAGGCCGAGGCGGGCGGATCATGAGGTCAGGAGATTGAGACCATCCTGGCTAACACGGTGAAACCCCATCTCTACTAAAAATATAAAAAATTAGCTGGGTGTGGTTGCAGGTGCCTATAGTCCCAGCTACTCAGGAGGTTGAGGCAGGAGAATGGCATGAACCCGGGAAGTGGAGGTTGCAGTGACCCGAGATCGCGCCACTGCACTCCAGCCTAGGTAACAGAGTGAGACTCCATCTCAGACAAAAAAAAAAAAAAAATAGAATATGTATTTTAGTCTTGAAAGTGTATTCCCTTTCAAATTAGAGTTGCCTAGTGCTATAGTTTGGATGTTTGACCCCTCCAAATCTCATGTTGAAATTTAATCCTCAGTGTTGGAGGTAGGGCCTAATGGGGGGTGTTTTGGGTCATGGGGGCAGATGCCTCATGAATAGATTAATGTCCTCCCTGGGGAGTGAGAGTGACTTAGTTATCACTCTGTTCTTTCCTGAGAAAGCTGATTGTAAAAAAGATCCTGGTATCTCCCTCCTCTCTCTTACTTCCTCTCTCACCATGTGATCTCTGCACACACTGGCTCCCTTCTCCTTCTGCCATGCGAGGAAGCAGCCTGAGGCTCTCATCAGAAGCAGATGCTGGTGCCATGCTTCTTGTACAGTCTGCAGAACCGTGAGCCAAATAAACCTCTTTTCTTTGTAAATTACCCAGCCTCAGGTATTCCTTTATAGCAACACTAAACAGACTAAGACACCTAATCTAATTCTCTTTTTACTTCACCTGACTTTTAACACAGGTACCTGTTTTTCTTTCATGGGCCAATTTCATGGGTTTACTATTTATACAGATGCCTGAATTGGGTCTTCAAAGAGAAAAATATTAAATTTTTCTTATTTTTTGAGACATGCTTTTTTTGTACCATATAGGGAAACCGTCTTTGTATGGCAGCCTAACTTGTCAAGGAATTGGCCTAGATGGCATCCCAGAGGTTACAGCTTCAGAAGGATTTATTGTGAATGAAATAAATAAGGTATGTTTTTATATCTTCTAGATGGCATGATATTTAAAGCTAGGGTAGTACCCATACGGCTACTTTAGATATTTATACCATTATCGTGTATCTCCACTTCATTTATATGAGAATCATAGTTTTTGCTGCCTGTGAGTGTCAATAGTTTTCTTTTTCTCTTGTAGTTACATATACTTTTAAGTGCCATCAGACATCCTCTTACTTCCCTTATATCAGCTCTGATAATGCAAGATGTATGTGTAATTTAAAATTTTCTAGTAGCCACATTAGAGAGAGAAAAATAAATGATGAAATTGATTTTTGTTTTGTTTTGTTTTTTGAGATGGAGTCCTGCTCTGTCACCGAGGCTGGAGTGCAATGGCACGATCTCGGCTCACTGCAACTTCTGCCTCCCGGGTTCAAGCAATTCTCCTGCCTCAGCCTCCTTAGCAGCTGGGATTACAGGCACCCGCCACCACACCCAGCTAATTTTTGCATTTTTAGTAGAGATGGGGTTTCACCATGTTGGCCAGGCTGGTCTTGAACTCCCGACCTCGTGATCCACCTGTCTTGGCCTCCCAAAGTGCTGAGATTACAGGCATGAGCCACTGCGCCTAGCCGAAATTGATTTTAATAATGTATTTGATCTAACCTAGTATACCTAAAACATTATTTCAACCTGTAAATACTACTAAAAATTACTAGAGATATTTTACATTTATTTTTCTTATTAAGTCTTCAAAACTCCATGTATATTTTACTTTTACAGCTTAGTTCAGACTCTAATTTTTATTGGAAATACTTGATCTGTATTTTGGTTTTATAAAATTTACAGTTGAAAACATATGCCTGTATCCAAGTAGTTCTCAGTTGCCTGATATGGCTGTTACCTACTACACTGAACAATGTAGCCTTATAATCCATATCTGTTGAGGCCTTGATGAAGAGTCTACATTAATAGTACTTAACAGTTTTTCTTGTTTGTCTTTGAGGTGAGTAGATGGGTAAGCAAAGCATTGGTGCACCCATGATTTGCCTCTCCCTACTAATTCCGACTGCTGCAATTAGTATGCTCTGATGAGATGATTCCCTAAGGGTGGACCAACCTTTTGTTTCATTTTTCATTTTTTGTGTAATTAAACTTTTTAGTTATAAAAATACTTTGGATATACTTACAAGAATAGAGAATACTTCATTTTTCACATAAGATTTTTAGCAAATGTTCATTCATTCCCTAAGGTGAGATGATTCCTTAAGGGTGGACCAGCCTTTTGTTTCATTTTTCGTTTTTTTTGTGTAATTAAACTTTTTTTTTTTTTTTTTTTTTGAGGCGGAGTCTCGCTCTGTCGCCCGGGCTGGAGTGCAGTGGCCGGATCTCAGCTCACTGCAAGCTCCGCCTCCCGGATTTACGCCATTCTCCTGCCTCAGCCTCCCGAGTAGCTGGGACTACAGGCGCCCGCCACCTCGCCCGGCTAGTTTTTTTGTATTTTTTTAGTAGAGACGAGGTTTCACCGTGTCAGCCAGGATGGTCTCGATCTCCTGACCTCGTGATCCACCCGTCTCGGCCTCCCAAAGTGCTGGGATTACAGGCTTGAGCCACCGCGCCCGGCCGTAATTAAACTTTTTAGTTATAAAAAATATTTTGGGTATACTAACAAGAATAGAGAATACTTTGTTTTTTACATAAGATTTTTAGCAAATGTTCATTCATTACTCTCTTTGGGCCAGGTAATAGGCTACATGTTACTATATATTTCATATTTGTTTTTCATAAACAGCTATGGGTATTATAGGTGTCAGAAGATCTAAGTCTTAGTTAACTCTGACACTTATTAGCTATGTGATTTTGGACAAATAACTTAGTTCTCTGGGTCTCAGTTTCCTCATCAATAAAGCTGAGATCATAATCTACCTCCTAGAATGGTTAATGGGGAATGAGACTGCATGTGGATGAATCTATAAAATACTACAAACGTTAGTTTTGGTTGTTTTACCATAACAATCCTGTGGGATAGCCATTTTAAATTTTCATTTTGCAGATAGGCAAACAAACTCAGAGACGTTAATTAATCTCTAATAATCAAAGACAGACTGTATGCTGGAATTGAAACCCAGTTCTGTTGATTCCAAGTTTAGCACTACCATGCAAGCCTACGTTTTTCTCAGGTGTTTTTGCACAGCCTGGGTGCTGACTTCTTTCTTCCCTTCATACTCAGACCTGGATACAGTCCTTATCACTTCAAACATGATTGCTAATTTTTGCTGTGAACCTGCTAGGTGGGTTCAGACAGTAAGTGCTTATAGTTGAACATTCATTTGTTTCCTAACTGCCATGAGTCACTTTGCTATTTGATATTGCTACACTGTTCTCTTAAACAGTAGATCTGTCATTGTGCTTAAATGTCTAACCCTGGAGGATAAAAATGTTTGACTTAGAATTTTATCTTAGTGCAGCATACTCACACTTTTTCCACTTGGATTTTGTCTGTTCTGATCTCTCTTGCAGTTTTTCTTTAAAATATTTTCATTTTCATTAACAGCATGATTGTCCACTGCTAATATTGGAAGATATTTTAACATTTATCTTCCTTCATAGTCTGTGGATCAAAGGTTGATTTGCAAGATTGCAAAGTAGGAGAAAAGAACTGATTATTGAAATCTGTCACATAGCTTCAAAGAAATGAAGTCTTCTGCCGGGCGCGGTGGCTCAAGCCTGTAATCCCAGCACTTTGGGAGGCCGAGACGGGCAGATCACGAGATGAGGAGATAGAGACCATCCTGGCTAATATGGTGAAACCCCGTCTCTACTAAAAAATACAAAAAACTAGCCGGGCGACGAGGCGGGCGCCTGTAGTCCCAGCTACTTGGGAGGCTGAGACAGGAGAATGGCGTGAACCCGGGAGGCGGAGCTTGCAGTGAGCTGAGAGCCGGCCACTGCACTCCAGCTTGGGCGGCAGAGCAAGACTCCGTCTCAAAAAAAAAAAAGAAATGAAGTCTTCTGAGAGCTAACCCAATTCTTACAGAGGCCCAAACACTAAGCTTTTGAAACTCCTTGCATCCTTGCTAGTATGAATATTCAGCCAAGAGAATTTAGCTGACACTTTAGTTTCTGGTACAAAAGGTAGTTCCAAATCCAGGCCAGCACTCTTGCAGCTATATGGGCTTTGTCACGCAGTTAGAAGCAAAAACTCATTTAAAGAAAGGCCTGCGGGCAGCCAGGCATGGATTTGCTGGCTAAGAAAGTGCTGTTTGTGTAGATAGTCTAATTGTCATTTTAAAGGAGTAGATCTGTAAAGAACATACTGATTCAATGATGAGAATATTTTGACTTTGAAACCATTCTTTCTAATGAACTGTGACAGGACCTGTGCTTGTTGGATATAAGGCGATTCAGAAAATTTTGATTACTGGAGTCATTTTCGTTGTCCTGAAGAATTACCAGAGACTTGGCCGGGTGCAGTGGCTCACGCCTATAATCCCAGCACTTTGGGAGGCCGAGGTGGGTGGATCACGAAGTCAGGAGATCGAGACCATCCTGGCTAACATAGTGAAACCCCGTCTCTACGAAAAATACCAAAAAAAAAAAAAATTAGCCAGGCGTGGTGGTGGGTGCCTGTAGTCCCAGCTACTCAGGAGGCTGAGGCAGGAAAATGTCGTGAACTCGGGAGGCGGAGCTTGCAGATCGCACCACTGCACTCCTGCCTGGGCGACAGTGGGAGACTCCGTCTCAAAAAAAAAAAAAAAAAAAATTACCAGAGATTTTGAAGTACTACTACAGAAGAGATAAAAGGTTAGGGGTCCTTTGGTGAGTGTAGCTCCTCAATTCCTTATAAGAAATCTATACTTAGGTGATAGTATTGGTATTATGCTGGTTAGAGTAAGGGGCTGTCATATTGCAAGAGTCCTTGAGGGAGAGTTTACCAAGTCTTTTTTTGGAGACGGAGTCTCACTCTGTTGCCCAGGCTGGAGTGCAGTGGCACGATCTTGGCTTACTACAAGCTCCATCTCCCAGATTCACATTATCCTACCTCAGCCTCCGAGTAACTAGGACTACAGGCGCCTGCTACCAAACCTGGCTAATTTTTTTTGTATTTTTAGTAGGGACAGGGTTTCACTGTGTTAGCCAGGATGGTCTTGATCTCCTGACCTTGTGATCCTCCCACCTAAGCCTCCCAAAGTGCTGGAATTAGAGGCGTGAGCCACCGCGCTCAGCCACCAAGCCTTTTTTTTAACCTCTACACATGCTACCTTGAAACACCAATATTCTTATCTAAAATGGTTACAGATGGCCTTTAGCAAGTCATGTCTCCTGAATCTAACATCTAGTTCTAAGCATACTTTCCTAATATGCCACCAGTGTTATCTTCCTCCAGTAGTTGAAAGACAGGTGGTAATGACTAGGTAGAACACATGGGGCATCAAAATATAACTGTGTTACAATAACCAGTCTATGCACATGTACAGTCAATTTAAGTCTAAGCAGGGAGTAGGCACTGCAAGCCTGACCCAGGCCTACACATTTTATGGGTGTACCATAATTTGCTTTACCAATTTCATCTGGTCATTGTAAATGTCAGTAGTCTAACATTCTCTCTGAAAGTTCTTATAGACAGCAAGTGTACTTTTCGACTTGTCTTTTAGGACCTAGGCTTGGAGGCTGGTGCTGAGTTTCCTTATATCTCTTTATGTCCTCTTCTGCTGATCCTGTTCCTTGCCCCACTGCCAGTTGAGAGTATTGGTATTAGATTTTCTTCTTAAAACTAATGCTCTAATGCTTGTTGGTTGTATCATATTGCTTGTCTGTCTTCTGTGCAGCAGTTTATTTCAACATAAAAAGATAATGGCATCTTAGCAATACCAAATTACACTGTAGCCCTCAGCAGTTTAAAAGGGCTGCCAATCTATAGGGGAGGGATAGTTTTGTAGGGTGGGAAAGGATGATGAGAGAGAGTACACTGAGAAGATGAGAATGTCCTGTAGTCCTAATGTTTTCTTTAAGAGGCTTTAATTATAATACATTGGAGGAATTTTACTGACGAATCTCATCTTTTCCTCTTTGTTTAGAAAAGCATTCATATTTCATGTCCAAAGGAAAGTGCATCTTCTAAGTTTTTGGCACCATATACTACTTTTTCCAGAATTCATACAAAGAGTGTAAGTATTTTGATAAAATGAAGAGAAAATGTAATAGCATGTTAATTTTTCATTTTATTTGCTTGTCTGGTGCTATAAACATATTCAAAATTAATATGTCTTTCATTTACTTTGCATTGTAAGATGATACAGCTGATGAAGTGTGATGTGTTTGGCAAAACTGGTATTTGAGTCCACATAGAATATGTGTTCAGATCTACTCACTGGTAATCTTAGAGATTATATGAAATTTCCTTGTATATGTTTTAGGAGAGTTAGCAGCTTTCAGATAATGATGTAATACTTGATGCTTGGGTAGGTGCAGTGGTTCACACCTGCAATCTTAGCACTTTGGGAGGCAGAGGCAGGAGGATCACTTGAGGCCAAGAGTTTGAGACAAGCCTGGGCAACAGAGTGAAAAAAACAAAAATTAGCTGGGTGTGGTGGCACATACCTCCTGTAGTCCTAGCTACTCAGGAGGCTGAGGTGGGAGAAATTTTTGAGCCCAGGAGTTGGAGGCTGCAGTGAACTGAGATTATGCCACCATAGTGCAGCCTGGACTGTGTCTCCAAAGAATAAATATAAAAATAAATTTGTAATAGTTGATGCTTACATAATAACGCTGCTGCTCATATTTTATTCCTTTTCCTACAGGACAGGGACATTTTCTCAAAATTTCAAATATACCATGTTGAGGAATAATTTTTGAAGGTCTTTGTAATAAAGCCTTTTCTACTACCATGGGCTTCTTGGAAGCAGAAGTGAGAAACTGGTAGATAAAACTGATTATATTGAAGCCATTCACTTCTTACTGTGTGGTACGTTTTTTAAAAGAGTGATTTTTGGCCAGGCACGGTGGCTCATGCCCATAATCCTAGCACTTTGGGAGACCGAGGTGGATGGATCACTTGAGCTCAGGAGTTTGAGACCAGCCTGAGCAACATGATGAAACCTTGTCTCTACAAAAAAATACGAAAATTAGCCAGACATGGTGCCACATGCCTGTAGTTCCAGCCACGCTGAATGCTGAGGTAGGAGGATTGCTTGAGCCCAGGAGGTTGAGGCTGCAGTCAGCCATGATCATGCCACTGCACTCCAACCTGGGCAACAGAGTGAGACACTGCCTCACCAAAAAAAAAAAAAAAAGGCCGGGTGCGGTGCCTATCACCTGTAATCCCAGCACTTCGGGAGGCTGAGGCGGGTAGATCACGAGGTCAGGAGATTGAGACCATCCTAGCTAACATGGTGAAACCCCGTCTCTACTAAAAATACAAAAAAATTAGCTGGGCGTGATGGCGGGCCTGTAGTCCCAGCTACTTAGGAGGCTGAGGCAGGAGAATGACGTGAACCTGGGAGGTGGAGCTTGCAGTGAACCGAGATCGCGCCACTGCACTCCAGCCTGGGCGACAGTGCGAGACTCCATCTCAAAAAAAAAGAAAAAGAGCTCTTTTTTACCCTTATTACAAAACAAATATATACTTAGTGATGAAAATTTAGGACATGTAAAAAAAGTGAGAATCACTCATGTTTCTATATCCTAAAGGTAACTGTTAGGAAATTCTGCTGTATATCCCTTTTAAATAATAATCATAGTAGTAAAGCTCACATTGATTGCCTACTATGAGCCAGCACCATGGCAACTCAGCATATCATTATTTTACTTAATACTCTGTCTTTTCCTTAAATATTTTACCAAAATGGGTTTTTGCATTACATGTTATTTTGTAACTTGCTTTTTGTTTTGTTTTGTTGTGTTTTTGTTTTGTTTTTTCATTTTTTTTGAGATGGAGTCTCACTCTGTTGCCCAGGCTGGAGTGCTGTGGCATGATCTTGGCTCACTGCAAGCTCTGCCTCCTGGGTTCATGCCATTCTCCTGCCTCAGCCTCCCGAGTAGCTGGGACTACAGGCACCTGCCACCATGCCTGGCTAATTTTTTTTTTTTTTTTTTTGTATTTTTAGTAGAGACGAGGTTTCACCGTGTTAGCCAGGACTGTCTCGATCTGCTGACCTTGTGATCCTCTTGCCTCGGCCTCCCAGAGTGCTGGGATTACAGGCGTGAGCCGCTGTGCCTGCCCTATAACTTACTTTTTATTACATAATTATATGTCTATTATTCTATGCTGTCTTTCAATGTATTCTTCTGAGAGCTGCATGGTATTCTATTGATGAGTTTACTATAATTTAATTTAACAGTTTTATATTACTGGACATTCAAGTGTTTCCAGTTTTGTGATTTTGTATTTTGTATTTTTTTTTTTTAATTGAGACGGAGTCTTTGCTCTTTCGCCCAGGCTGGAGTGCAGTGGCGCTATCTCGGCTCACTGCAAGCTCCGCCTCCCGGGTTTACGCCATTCTCCTGCCTCAGCCTCCCGAGTAGCTGGGACTACAGACACCCGCCACATCGCCCGGCTAATTTTTTTTTTGTATATTTAGTAGAGACGGGGTTTCACCGTGTTGGCCAGGATGGTCTCGATCTCCTGACCTTGTGATCCACCCGTCTCGGCCTCCCAAAGTGCTGGGATTACAGGCTTGAGCCACCGCACCCGGCCTGATTTTGTATTTTTATGAATACATTTATAGCTAAAGTTTTGCTCCCAAAGATGGGAAGAAATTAGAATTCATTAGTAAAAGTGGAATTGCTGATTCATAGGGTGTGTCAGTTATAAGGCTTCGGGTGTGTTCTAATGCATCGCCACTTAACTGATTTATAGAGTCAATTTTTGCTCTGCGTTTCCTCTGTAAAACATACCATTAGGTTGAATGTTTATCAAGAGTCAGTTGTAATGCCAGTTATATTATTTTTGAAATTATATAAATTAATTAAATATTATGTTAAATCAATAAAATGTGAATGTGAAAAGCAGAGAGCAATTATTTATTTGAAAACTAGGCTGGGCGCAGTGGCTTTTACCTGTAATCCCAGCAGTTTGGGAGGCCGAGGCCGAGGCCGAGGCCGAGGCAGGCAGATCATGAGGTCGAAGTTCGAGACCAGCCAACATAGTGAACCCTGTCTGTATTAAAAATACAAAAAAATTAGCCAGGCGTGGTGGGGCACACCTATAATCCCAGCTACTCGGGAGGCTGAGGCAGGAGTATCGCTTAAACCCAGGAGGTAGAGGTTGCAGTGAGCCGAGAGCATGCCACTGCACTCCGGCCTGGGCAACAGAACAAGACCCCATCTCAAAAAAAAAAACCAAAAAACAAAAGCACCACAAAAAACAAAGTTGAATGCTTTGAAAAGACGTGATAAAGATGATTTAAAAAAAAAACTGCTTTAATAGTGTGCTGGGCAAGATAAATGCAAAATGTTCAGGAAAAGATAAAAAGAAAAAGCAACACTAGTTGAAATTTTGCTCTTAGATTGCTTTGTAAGTGTGAGTAAAGATTTGCCTTGCTTTAAAGAAACTGGAAGCTGTAAATTGCGCCTTTTGATTATATTTTATTACAAGAAAGTCAAGGTCCTTGTAATAATCAGTGGACTAATGAAAAGTTAGGGAATTTTAATGTATCTTTATATATTTTAGTTAAAATGTAGATCTTTATGTGTCATTAAAAAAAAATTGAGATAGGATCTCACTCTGTCTCCCAGTCTGTAGTACAGTGGTACAATCATAGCTCACCCTAGCCTTGAACTCTTAGGTTCAAATGATCCTCGCACCTCAGCCTCCTAAGTAGCTAGAACTACAAGGTTCATGCACAACACGTGGCTTACTTTTTTTTTAGATGGAGTCTCACTCTGTAGCCCAGCCTGAAGTGCAGTGGCATGATCTCACTTCCCTGCAACCTCTGCCTCCTGGGCTCAAACGATTCTCCTGCCTCAGCCTCCTGAGTAGCTGGGATTATAGGTACCCAATACCACACCTAGATAAGTTTTGTATTTTTAGTAGAGGTGGGGTTTCACTATGTTGGCCAGGCTGGTCTTCAACTCCTGACCTCAAGTGATCTGCCCATCTCGGCCTCCAGAAGTGCTGGGATTACAGGTGTGAGCCACCGTGGCTGGCCTAAAAAAAATGTTTTTTTTTTTTTTTTGAGACCTGTCGCCCAGGCTGGAGTGCAGTGGCCGGATCTCAGCTCACTGCAAGCTCCGCCTCCTGGGTTTACACCATTCTCCTGCCTCAGCCTCCTGAGTAACTGGGACTACAGGTGCCCGCCACCTCGCCCGGCTAGTTTTTTGTATTTTTTAGTAGAGACGGGGTTTCACCGTGTTCGCCAGGATGGTCTCGATCTCCTGACCGCCCATCTCGGCCTCCCAAAGTGCTGGGATTACAGGCTTGAGCCACTGCACTTCAGCCTGAGCAACAGAGTGAGACCTTGTCTTAAAAAGAAAAAGAAAAAGAAACTATAAAAGTGAATTTGGGCCGGGCGCGGTGGCTCAAGCCTGTAATCCCAGCACTTTGGGAGGCCGAGACGGGCGGATCACGAGGTCAGGAGATCGAGACCATCCTGGCTAACATGGTGAAACCCCGTCTCTACTAAAAAATACAAAAAACTAGCCGGGTGAGGTGGCGGGCGCCTGTAGTCCCAGCTACTCGGGAGGCTGAGGCAGGAGAATGGCGTAAACCCGGGAGGCGGAGCTTGCAGTGAGCTCAGATCCGGCCACTGCACTCCATCCTGGGCGACAGAGTCAGACTCCGTCTCAAAAAAAAAAAAAAAAAAAGTGAATTTGGAAAACAAAAAGTGAGTCTGATATTTCTCTATTCTTTATTCTGAAAGATCTATATCTGTATATTTTCTATAGCTATACCTCTATATAGGTATATGTGGAAATACCTGTGCTCTTGAATCCTCCTTTTGCATCTTAGAACATTATCTTTTGTGTAACTGGGTTCCTAAGAATTAGGAGAGGTATCTTAATTTTCTTTTTATTTTTTATATTTACTTTAAAATTTTTTGTAGAGATGGAGTCTCATTATATTGCCCAGGCTGGTCTCAAACTCCTGGGCTCAAGTGGTCCTCCTGCCTTGGCCTCCCAGAGTGTTGGGATTACACAGATGTGAGCCACTGCACTTGGTCTTAATTTTAAAATAAAATAGCAGAGCTGGGCCTAGTGGCTCATGCCTATAATCTCAGCACTCTGGGAGGCTGAGATGGGAGAATCACTTGAGCTCAGGAGTTTGAGACTAACTTGGGCAACATGGCGAAACCCCATCTCTACAAAAGAATACAAAAATTAGTCAGGTGCAGTGGTGTGCGCCTGTAGTTCCAACTACTCGGGAGGCTGAGGCAGGAGAATCGTTTGAGCCTGGGAGACAGAGGTTGCAGTGAGCTGAGATGCGGGCATTGCACTCCAGCCTGGGTGATGGGAGTGAAACTCTGTCAAACAAACAAATAAATAAATGCAACACATGGAAACTATGGAAATGAAATGGGGATAGGGAAAACTTTTTAGCTGAAGCATTAGACTACAGATGATTAGAGGAATATCTTTTTGTTTGAAGAAGTAAAAGGTGTTTACTTCAGCCTTGTTGGGAGGTTGATGATGATAACTCAACCTTTACATCAAACAGAAGTACCTTTTTTTGGCAACATAGGCTTCAGGAAGTCTTGGAAGAGTGAAACAAGGGAAGTTTATAACATATTTCAAGGGAATAAGAGTATTTCATTTTTTCCTTTTTTTTTTTTTTTTGAGACGGAGTCTCGCTCTGTGGCCCAGGCTGGAGTGTAGTGGCCGGATCTCAGCTCACTGCAAGCTCCGCCTCCCTGGTTTACGCCATTCTCCTGCCTCAGCCACCCGAGTAGCTGGGACTACAGGCGCCCGCCACCTCGCCCGGCTAGTTTTTTGTATTTTTTAAGTAGAGACGGGGTTTCACCGTGTTAGCCAGGATGGTCTTGATCTCCTGACCTCGTGATCCGCCCGTCTCGGCCTCCCAAAGTGCTGGGATTACTGGCTTGAGCCACCGCGCCCGGCGTATTTCATTATTTCTAACACATTGTTTTCTCTTTGAACAGATAACATGCTTGGACATTTCCAGTGGAGGAGGTCTTGGTGTGTCTTCTAGTACTGATGGGACCATGAAAATATGGCAGGCTTCCAATGGAGAACTCAGGGTAAAGGATTTGGATATGCTTTTAGGGTCTTAAACACAAAGGGTGGTCTGAGAAGCCTTGGACTGGGACATGGAACGAAGAATGGCCCATTCTAAAAATGTGGGACCACACTGCATGTCAGTTGATCTCTTTTCTCCCATTTTTGTGTTTTTTGTTGTTTCTTTTCTTTTCCTTTTTTTTTTTTTTGAGACGGTCTTGCCCTGTTGCCCAGGCTGGAGTGCAGTGCTGCCTCCTGGGTTCAAGCGATTCTTGTGCCTCAGCCTCCCAAGTAGCTGGGATTACAGGCATGTGCCACCGCACACATCTAATTTTTGTATTTTTAGTAGAGATGGGCTTTCACCATGTTGGTCAGGCTGGTCTCCAACTCCTCACCTCAAGTGGTCTGCCCACCTTGGCCTCCCAAAGTGCTAGGATTACAGGTGTGAGCCACCACTCCTGGCCTCCCATTTGTTAATTGGAGAACCATTCTCCAGCTCAGTGATTTGGCAGAACAGAGTGGGGCTGGAGCAGTTAAGGAGCCAGACCAGTGAAGGTCTAAGTGGGTGTGCCCTTGTTTTTTATTGCCTTCAGTGATCCATTTCCAAGACAGAATAGGATTTTAAACAGAGATGAGTAAAAGGGTCCCCAAGCCACCTCAGCGCTTTATTCTTAGAACTAGACCTAGAGATAGCTGTGAGAGCCATGGATTTTTTTTTAACCTAGGCTCTGGGGTGTTTTTACATGGAATTCAATTCTATAACCTCTATAGCTGAATTCCGGGAAAGAGCCAACACTGCCTGCTAGACAAATGAGCTAAGAGATCCTTTGGATATCCTTAGTTTTAAAACCTAGCATGTGGGTTTAGCATGTAGGTATTTCATATAAGGAACCAGAGTATGGGAGGTAAGAGAACATCAAGGGATGGACAAGAGAACTAGCATGGAATTTTCTTTTGTTTTTCCAGAGAGTATTGGAAGGACATGTGTTTGATGTGAATTGTTGCAGGTTTTTCCCATCAGGCCTTGTGGTCCTGAGTGGGGGAATGGATGCCCAGCTGAAGATATGGTCAGCTGAAGATGCTAGCTGCGTGGTGACCTTCAAAGGTCACAAAGGAGGTATGAAGTGTGGTTTCTCCAGAAGGCTTCTCTAATGATACCCAGAAATGAATCACTGAAAAGGTAGAAGCATCCAGCTGGGCATTTAGATGAGCTGCCATTTCCCTAAGGACCAGAAATTCCTTTGCCACACAATCTTTTTATTGCTGTCTTGAACTGTCTTACACAGTTGGTTTGATACCTAAAGCCTTTTCCAGCTGGGTGCAGTGGTGCATGCCTGTAATCCCAGCTTTATCAGTTGTTTTCTACAATTGATTAAAAAAAAAAAATCTTCTCCAGGAAATCAAATACTTATGTGCTGGGAAATAGAGAGAGTGAGAGAGAAGGAGGTGTGCCTACATTTTCTCATATTAGTCTTTTGGCTGAGAGAACAGTAAAAGCTGGGTAGCTAATGGCTGCATCATCAGACATTATAGATAGAGCTTGATGATTCCCATAGATTTAAATTACAATTCATGTTTTAAAAATGGATTAGCCTTATAACCAGTTAATATCAGATTATAGAGATAGAGTGGGAGCATCTTCCCTTTGTAACTGACTTTTGCGGGGAAAAATATAATGTAGGCATGTTTTATCCTTAATTGGAATATTGAAAAGGAGATAAAGATGCTATTCCTATTTTACAAGTTTGAATATTTTAAAAATATGTGATGGCCGGGCGCGGTGGCTCAAGCCTGTAATCCCAGCACTTTGGGAGGCCGAGACGGGCGGATCACGAGGTCAGGAGATCGAGACCATCCTGGCTAACACGGTGAAACCCCGTCTCTACTAAAAAATACAAAAAAAGCTAGCCGGGCGAGGTGGCTGGCGCCTGTAGTCCCAGCTACTCGGGAGGCTGAGGCAGGAGAATGGCGTGAACCCGGGAGGCGGAGCTTGCAGTGAGCTGAGATCCGGCCACTGCACTCCAGCCTGGGCGACAGAGCGAGACTCCATCTCAAAAAAAAAAAAAAAGTGAAATTTCCAGTAAGAATTGAGAGACATGGTTCATCACATTGGATTGGCACTTGTACGTTACGCTAAGTTGCTGTAGAGTTTTTGTCAGGGTTTGTGTATCTGAAGTCATTTCATTTTAAGAGGAATGAAAGTATGCTAAAGACCACTAATTAGCTATGTGACCTTTGGTCAGGTACTCTTAATTTATTGGGCACCTATACTAAGCATCGTTAAATGAGTTTTAATAAAACAAATACTAGCCCTGCCTGGATCACCATAGGGTTGCACTACCTCTCTACCCTATACAACTCTGTGTTTTTACACCTGTGCCATTGTATTGTAAGTCTTTTTTTTTTCCAGATATATTCTGTTTGTGTATTTTTTCTCTTTTTTTTCCGTTGTAAGTCTTTGTCTATAATTAAGTCTATTTTTTTGTGCTATGTATTCCTGAAGCTAGGGACCAAATATTCAGATTATAGATAATAAAGGGCTTCAAAAACTGTAAAACTGATAAGAGATTTTGGACATTATAACACTCGATCTTAATTCCATCATCTTTTTTGGCAGGCAATTCCCTGTTGAGGTGTGGTATGAGGGCTGGGTAGATAAGAATGCTCAGCCTCCTACTGGGCTCCCCTGACACTACCCTGGCAAAAGTGGAGCACTGACTTATACCGCCTCACATTGCAGACGGGGGAGGTGGAAGTTCAGCTTCCCCCTTGGTCCTGTGTCACCTTCTTGGTGAAAGTAGGACACAGTTGCACCACCTGACTTGCATCACCTCATTGCCTCCTAGTGGTGTTACAAGCTTGGTTCCCTGCTGACTGACACCTGGGAAGGGGTTATGGGCACCTCAGGGCACCTCTTTGTGCCTGTCAGTGCTAGACGGGGATGGAAGCTGAGCTCACTGCTGGATCCTGATGACAGTACCCTACTTAGCCTGGTCAGCCCCACTGGGTAGGGGAATGGGAGTGTTGCTGCCTGCTTCCATGGCGAGATAGACGATCACCTCCTGTTCAGCCCCACTGAAACCATGGGGGAGGGGGAGTAACAGTTTTTCTGTTGGTGTCTACTTGTATAGGGTGGATGTTGCCAAGAAGATTTCTATTTTGTGAGCTATGTCCTTCTCAGTCTGTGCGCTAGGGGCAACAGACTTTACTGGGAGTTTTGTTTTGTTTTGTTTTTTAACTCTGTTCCTGTTAGCAGTTTCGTGTTGGAGGCTTCTGCAATGTCCTGTCCAGGATATGTGGGAGGCAATAAAGAAATCCAGGAACTCATTGCTGTGTTGTTCTTTAAATCCTGAGGTCCTTAGGTGGTCCACCACCTTCTTTCTGTCATTCCGAGTCTTCCTTTGCTTGTTGTGTCCACGACTTTTCAGTTGTAAACGGAAGGACCTAGGAGCAATGGGACTACTCTCTCTTGGCCAGAACCAGAAGTCATGTCCTTTTTTAAATGGGGAGGCTAACCCTTTTAATCAATTATCAGTGAAAGCAGCAGCAGGATATATGTAATTATTTATATATAGTGGGGTCTTGCTCCACTGCCCAAGCTGGAGTGCAGTGAAGCAGTCGTGGCTTACTGTAGCCTTGAACTCCAGGGCTCAAGCAATCCTCCCACCTCAGCCTCCTGAGTAGCTGGGACTACAGGCACAAGCCTCATGCCTGAATTAAATTTTTTGTATAGACAGAGTCATGCTGTGTTGCCCAGGCTGGTCTCGACCTCCTGAGCTCAAGAGATTCTTCTGCCTCATCCTCCCAAAGTGCTGGAGTTACAGGTGTGTACCACTGTACCTCACCAAGGCAGTGATTTTCAAACTGAATTCTCTTAGGTGTCTATTTTTTTTTTCTCCAAAGTTCTTGTTAATGTGTCTACTTTATTTATTTATTTATTTGAGACGGAGTCTCCTCTGTCGAAGGCTGGAGTGCGGTGGTGTGACCTCAGCTCACTGCAACCTCCGCCTCCCAGGTTCAAGCGATTCTTCTGCCTCAGCCTCCTGAGTAGCTGGGATTACAGGCGTGTGCCACCACACCTGGCTATTTTGTATTTTTAGTAGAGACGGGGTTTCATCATATTAGCCAGGCTGGTCTTGAACTCCTGAGCTCAGGCAATCCACCTGCCTCCGCCTCCCAAAGTGCTGGGATTACAGGCATGAGCCACCATACTCGACCTCTTAATTTTTATTTTTAAAAAAGGGTTTTGAAGATAAAATAAAAAACTTGAACATGATTGCTCTAGCACACTCCACTAAAAGTTAAATCCAGAATTTGTTTTTCCATGCCTGTCTTTCACAACTAGACTTTGATTCATTGGGGAGCTGGGACTCTATTTCTGTTTTTCTAGCACTTGAACATGGCCAGCATGTAGTACCTGTTCAGAACATGTTTGTAAAGGGATGGAGTCATTTATGCAGCTCCATCTTCTCTGCCCTTGTAGTTCCTTTACTCCATCCTCCATCTTAGGGAGTTTTTTTCTCTTGCTAGGTATCCTGGATACAGCCATCATTGATCGGGGGAGGAATGTGGTATCTGGTTCTCGAGATGGGACAGCACGACTTTGGGATTGTGGGCGCTCAGCCTGCTTGGGAGTCCTTGCAGATTGTGGTTCTTCCATCAATGGAGTGGCGGTGGGTGCTGCTGACAACTCCATAAACCTTGGCGCCCCTGAGCAGATGCCCAGTAAGTTGATAATGATATGTAGGATTGTTTTTTTTCTTGGGCCCCCTTCAGTGATTGCCTTAGTTTCTCTATTTCTTCCTCATCCTTTTCTGCTCTGTACCTGGTATTTCTGTTTTTACCATACAATTAATGTTTATTCTGTACCTACTATGTTTCTATTGCTTTGGAATCTACAAAGGAAGTATATGTCATAGCACTGCATTTCAGTAAGTACAGTCTAATTTAGCAGACGAGATTAATGCCTATAAAACAGGGGTGTCCAATTTTTTGGCATCCCTGGGCCACATTTGAAGAAGACTTATCTTGGGCCACACATAAAACACACTTAACATTGATGATAGCTGAGCTAAAAATAAATAAATAAATCTCATAATATTTTAAGGAAGTTTATGAATTTGTGTTGGGCCTCATTCAAGCCTCCCTGGGCTGCAGGTTGGACAAGCTTGCTATAAAACATTTAGAGAACAGTAACATTTGGCTGAAATAATTAGTGATTCTTTTTATTTATTATATTCTTTTAGTGATAGAGTCCTGCTGTTTTGCCCAGGCTGGCCTTGAACTCCTGGGCTTAAGTGATCCTCCCACCACAGCCTGCCTAATAGCTGGGACTATAGGCATGTACCACCATGCCTGGCAAATTAGCGAGTCCTAATGCAAATATAATAGGTTTTCAGAGGGATGGAGTGTTCCCGGTTAGTATAGATAGGAAAGGTGTCACAAAAGAAGTTGGCTTAGGCCTTTAAAGGGTAAGTTCAAGTTGAACAGACAGGAATGGTAAGGATAGGACAATGGGAGCTAGGGCAAGGGGTAGGTGTAGGGGCAATTTGCATTACAGCTTGGATGTGAAACTGAGTGTTATATAAAAAGATATGCTTGGCTGGGCTAGAAAGTTGAATTAAGAGGGGTAGTAGTAGGAAATGGGTTGAATAGCTGTGGTGAGAGACTAATAAAGGTCCTAATAAGGCAACTTTCATTCCTATTTTCCCATAATAATAGTTGCATCTTTGTTCCATAGGACAGTTTTTTTTTTTTTGAAACGGAGTCTTGCTCTGTCTCCCAGGCTGGAGTGCAGTGGCACGATCTCGGCTCACGGCAAGCTCTGGTTCCTGGGTTCACACCATTCTCCTGCCTTAGCCTCCCAAGAAGCTGGGACTACAGGCGCCCGCCACCATGCCTGGCTAATTTTTTGTGTTTTTTAGTAGAGACGGGATTTCACCACGTTAGCCAGCATGGGACAATTTTTTTTTTTTCTACCATTGTCTTAGCCCTTCACATTTTAAAAAATAGACCTTATTTTTTAGGGCCATTTTAGGTTCACAGCAAAATTTAGCAGAAAGTATAGGGGGCTGGGCACGGTGGCTCACGCCTGTAATCCCAGCACATTGGGAGGCCAAGGAGGGCAAATCACAAGGTCAGGATTTCGAGACCAGTCTAGCCAACATAGTGAAACCCTGTCTCTACTAAAAATACAAAAATTTAGCTGGGTGTGGTGGTGTGTGTCTGTAATCCCAGCTACTCAGGAGGTTAAGGCAGAAGAATCGTGTAAACCTGGGAAGTTGAAGTTGAGTGAGCTGAGATTGCGCCATTGCACTCCAGCCCAGTGACAGTGTGAGCCTCTGTCTCAAAAAAAAAAAGTACAGGGAGTTCTTATATACCTTTTGCCTTAACCACCCACACGTAGCCCTCCTCACTATCAACATCCCCCACCAGAGTGGTATATTTGTTGCAGCTGATGAACCTACATGACACATTATTATCATCCAAAGTTCAGAGTTTAAAACTTATTATTGGCGTTATACATCCCATAGGGTCTGACAAATGTACAGGGACATGTATTCACCATTGTAGTATCAGACATAGTAGTTTCTTAGCCCTAATAATTCTCTGTACTCTGTTCAAGCAGTTCTTCTGCCTCTCAGCCTCTCAAGTAGCTAGGACTCTAGGCACGCACCACTACACCTATCAAATTTTTTTTTTTTTTTTTGAGACAGAGTCTCGCTCTGCCGCCCAGGCTGGAGTGCAGTGGCCGGTCTCAGCTCACTGCAAGCTCCGCCTCCTGGGTTTACGCCATTCTCCTGCCTCAGCCTCCCAAGCAGCTGGGACTACAGGCGCCCGCCATGTCGCCCGGCTAGTTTTTTGTATTTTTAGTAGAGACGGGGTTTCACCATGTTAGCCAGGATGGTCTCGATCTCCTGACCTCGTGATCCGCCCGTCTCGGCCTCCCAAAGTGCTGGGATTACAGGCTTGAGCCACCGTGCCCGGCCGTCAAATTTTTTTTATTTTTTATTTTTGTAGAGACAAGGTCTCACTATGTTGCCCAGGCTGGTCTTGAACTCCTGGCCTCAAGCGATCCTCCCATCTTAGCCTCCCAAAGTGCTGGGATTACAAGTATGAGCCACTGCTGCTGGCCCTAAAGTAATTTATTTTTTATTTTTTATTTTTTTTTTTGAGGCGGAGTCTCGCTCTGTCTCCCGGACTGGAGTGCAGTGGCCGGATCTCAGCTCACTGCAAGCTCCGCCTCCCGGGTTTACGCCATTCTCCTGCCTCAGCCTCCCGAGTAGCTGGGACTACAGGCGCCCGCCACCTCGCCCAGCTAGTTTTTGTATTTTTAGTAGAGACGGGGTTTCACCGTGTTAGCCAGGATGGTCTCGATCTCCTGACCTCGTGATCCGCCCGTCTCGGCCTCCCAAAGTGCTGGGATTACAGGCTTGAGCCACCGCGCCCGGCCAAGTAATTTAAATGAAAATATTATTTCTCGTTTTCTGTACTTTTTCATTTCCCATTTATTCTTCAGCCCATTCTAGGATGGTTTATGCCCAAGTACTTGACTAAAATGGCTGTTATTAAAGTCACCAGTGAGTTTCCTTTTTTTTTTTTTTTTTTTTGAGATGGGGTCTTACTCTTGCCCAGGCTGGAGTACAGTGGTACGATCTCTTGGCTCACTGCAGCCTCCACCTCCCAGGTTCAAGTGTTCAAGTGATTCTCGTGCCTCAGCCTCCCAAGTAGCTGGGATTATGGGTGCCCACCATCATGCCTGGCTAATTTGTGTATTTTTAGTAGAGACGAGGTTTCACCATGTTGGCCAGGCTGGTCTTGAACTTCTGGCCTCAAGTGATCCGCCCTCCTCAGCCTCCCAAACTGCTGGGCTTACAGGTGTGAGCTATGGGGCCCAGCCACCAGTGACCTTTCTCTTGCCGAATCCATCTTATTTCTCTGTGCTTATCTTTCTAAATTTAGTGGTATTTCACATAGTAAACCCTCTCCTCAGAGAACATTTTTTTCATGGCTTCTGTGATACCACACAACACTGGCTTTCTTCCTGTTTCATTGACTGCTACTTCTTAAAGTTCTCCTTTTATGAAACTCCTCTCTTCTACCTTTAAATACTAGAGGGCCCCACTATTAAGTTCTGGGCCCTCAACTGTAACTACAGTTTCTTCCTTGGTGATCTCATCTGTTCCATAGCTATCATTGTTTAAACTGATAATGATTTCCAAAGTTCATGTAAAGCATAGACCTCTCACCTGAGTTTTAGACTCCATTTCGATGTCTAAATAAATAAGTTGAACTTACCTTGTCTAACAAGGAGTGTTTGATCCCTCCCCACCCCAAACTGTTTTTTTCCATCTCAGAAAATGACACCACTATCTACCCATTTGCTCAAGCCTGAAGCCTGAGATTCACTCACAGTCCACCCCCTCTTTCCTCATGTCCTGCATCAGCAAAGTCTACCATCTCTAACTTCAAAGTGTTTCTAATTTTTCTATTTCTCCGTCTCCCCATCTCTCCCTTCCTCCTGCCAACATCCTGGTCCAAACTATCATCACCTATTTCCTGTACTACTGCCTAGACTATTCTCCTATAAGCCATTCTTTTCAGAGCAATCATTGTGGTCATTTAAGAAAATCGTGCCGGGTGTGGTGGCTCACGCCTGTAATCCCAGCACTTTGGGAGGCCGAGGTGGGCAGATCACAAGGTCAGGAGATCGAGACCAACCTGGCTAACACAGTGAAACCCTGTCTCTACTAAAAATACAAAAAATTAGCCAGGGGTGGTGGTGGGCGCCTGTAGTCCCAGCTACTCGGGAGGCTGAGGCAGGAGAATGGCATGAACCTGGGAGGTGGAGGTTGCAGTGAGCCGAGATCGCACCATTGCACTCCAGCCTGGGTGACAGAGCGAGACTCCATCTCCAAAAAAGAAAATCATAAGTCATGTCATGCTCCTGCTTAGAACGCTCCAGTGGCCTACCTTTGTACATGTTGAAATCCTAACCCCTTACATGGCTTATGACAAGCTCTTTTGCTTTCTGAGCCCTGCACTTCTCTCCAGTCTCATGTCATGCCATCCTCAGCCAGGCCCACTACATTTCAACTATAGGCCTTCAGTTTCTTCTTTCAGTACAGTGGACTCTCCCAGTCTCCCGACTTTGCCTTCTTCTTTTTTTTTTTTTTTTAAATTGAAACAATCTCCCTCTGTCACCCAGACTGGAATGCAGTGGCACATTCTCGACTCACTGCAACCTCCACCTCCTGGGTTCAAGCAATTTTCCTGCCTCAGCCTCCCGAGTAGCTGGGATTACAGACGTGCACCACCACACCCAGCTATTTTTTGTATTTTCGGTAGAAATGGGGTTTTGCCATGTTGGCCAGGCTGGTCTTGAACTCCTCACCTCAAGTGATCTACCCGCCTCGGGCTCCCAAAGTGCTGGGATTACAGGCGTGACCCACCGCACCTGGCCTGACTCTGCCTTCTTTTTCCCTTAGTCTGGAATATACTCCTGCAGCTCTTCACATAACTGGTTTCTGTTCACCTTTCAGATCTCACCGTTCAGTTGAAAAGTTACTTCCACAGAGGCTTTTTAAAGTTAAAGTTTAGGCTGGACGTGCTGTAAACCCAGCACTTTGGGAGGCTGAGGTGGGCGAATTGCTTGAGCCCGGGAGTTTGAGACTAGCCTGGGCAACATAGTGAGACCCCATCTCTATAAAAAGTATTTTAAAAAATAAATGAAGTTTACATTTAAAGTTACCCTCCCCACTTAGCCTCCCACCACCTATTCACTTCTGATCTTATTTTCCTATTTTGTTTTCTTTTAGAACTCATCACTTTCTGAAAGTATCCTACTTGTTTATTTACGTATTCACTAGAATCCTTGAGAGTAAGGACCTTATCTGTTTGTTCATCACTGTTTCCTTAGCAGTTAGGATAGTGTGTGATGTCATCACATAGAAGATGAAGGTAAAAAAGAAAAAGAAAAAAAGAATAGGCCTGATACATAGTAGGCCCTAAAGAAATATTTGGTGAGTGAATGATTACATTTCATTTTCTCCAGGCTGTAAGATCGTTGAGGTCAGAGACTGTATTTTCCAGCATTGTATCCCTGCGCCTAGTGTGGTGTCTTTTCACGGTACAAACAACTTAGTTTTTTTTTTTTTTTTTTTTTTGAGACGGAGTCTCGCTCTGTCGCCCAGGCTGGAGTGCAGTGGCCGGATCTCAGCTCACTGCAAGCTCCACCTCCCGGGTTTACGCCATTCTCCTGCCTCAGCCTCCCGAGTAGCTGGGACTACAGGCGCCCGCCACCTCGCCCGGCTAGTTTTTTGTATTTTTTAGTGGAGACAGGGTTTCACTGTGTTAGCCAGGATGGTCTCGATCTCCTGACCTCGTGATCCGCCTGTCTCGGCCTTCCAAAGCTCTGGGATTACAGGCTTGAGCCACCGCGCCCGGCAACAACTTATTATTTTAAAAGTTGGTTTTATTGCCAGCCATGGTGTGCACATCTGTAGTCCCAGCTATTCAGGAGGCTGAGGCGGGAGGATTGCTCGCGCCCAGGGATTCAAGGCTGTGGGGTGCTATGTTTGTGCTTGTGAATGGCCCATGCACTCCAGCCTGGACAACATACTAGACCCTGTCTCAAAAAAGAGTACACACACACTCATTTTAAAAATACATTTGGATTTACTGAGGTATCTTTTACATATGGTAAAAGTCACCCTTTTCCTTGGCTACTGGATACCATTAAAAAATATTTTTAGAATGTAAAAATAAAGTCAGTCTTTTTAGTTGTATAGTTCTGTGAGTTTTGTCAAATATATCCAGTTTATAAATAATACCACAGTGAGATACAGAACATAATAAATGTTTTCTTTGTAGTAAGTGAATTGCTAACAAAATCAGTAATCAACCATCAGTATTGGTGCTGTGTGGGCACTGCCAGCTGATCAGCCTCACTGTTATTAACATAGTTCATTTGTCATGCAGGTGAACGGGAGGTTGGAACAGAGGCAAAAATGCTGCTGTTGGCCCGGGAAGATAAGAAACTTCAGTGCTTGGGACTACAGAGCAGGCAGCTGGCAAGTGGTTCCTATATGGCCTTTGAACTCTGAGGCAACCTGGGTCATTCTGTTTCTTAGAAGGCTATTTTGGAAACATTTCTACTTGCTCCCTGTGTTCACTTTTGAGAAAGCTGCCTGAGTAAGAGGCAGTACAGCATAATGATTAAGAGTGTGGGATTTGGAATAAGGGCAACATTTATTTATTTTTATTTATTTTTATTTTTTTTGAGACGGAGTCTCGCTCTGTTGCCCAGGCTGGAGTGCAGTGGCCGGATCTCAGCTCACTGCAAGCTCCGCCTCCCGGGTTTACGCCATTCTCCTGCCTCAGCCTCCCGAGTAGCTGGGACTACAGGCGCCCGCCACCTCACCCGGCTAGTTTTTTGTATTTTTTTTAGTAGAGACGGGGTTTCACCGTGTTAGCCAGGATGGTCTCGATCTCCTGACCTCGTGATCCGCCCGTCTCGGCCTCCCAAAGTGCTGGGATTACAGGCTTGAGCCACCGCGCCTGGCCAAGGGCAACATTTAAATCCCAGTTTGTTTGTTTGTTTGTTTTTTGAGACAGAGCCTCACTCTGTCGCCCAGGCTGGAGTGCAGTGGCGCAATCTCGGTTCAGCTTACTGCAACCTCCGCCTCCTAGGTTCAAGTGATTCTCCTGCATTAGCCTCCCGAGTAGCTGGGATTGCAGGCCTACCACCATGCCTGGCTAATTTTTATGTTTTCAGTAGAGACGGGGTTTCACCTTGTTGGCCAGACTAGTCTCAAACTCCTGACCCATGTGATCTACCTTCCTTGACCTCCCAAAGTGCTGGGAGTACAGGTGTGAGCCACTGCACCCAGCCTTAAATCCCAGTTCTTGTGCAACACTTGCAGAGAATAAAAAAATAAAATAAATCTCAGTTCTTATGTTAATAATTAATGATTCCAGCATTGGACAAGTTACTTAACCTCTCTGAGCCTGCTTCCTCATCACTAAACTGGGCATAATAGGGTATATGATGAGGATTAAATGCTCTACTGTTTTGTGATCTTTGTTAAGTCACTTTCCTTCTCTGGGCCTTAGTGTGCTATATGTAAAATGATGAAGTTGTATAGATTTTCTTTCTTTATGAGTCCTGCTACCTCTTAGGTAATGTGAAGAAATTCTGAGTAAAGAACTCATGCGGCTGGGAACAGTGGCTCATGCCTGTAATCCCAGCTTTCTGGGAGGCCCAGAAAGGGTAGATTGCTTGAGTCCAAGAGTTCAAGACTGGCCTGGGCAAAAAACCGATCTCTATTAATAATACAAAAAATTGGCTGGGCATGGTGGCATGCACCTGTAATTCCAGCTACAGCTACTTGGGAGGCTGAGGTGGGAAGATCACCTTAGCCTGGAAGGTCGAGGCTTCAGTGAGCCAAGATTGTGCCACCGTACCCTGTCTCAAAAAAAAAAAAAAGGACTCATGTATTCAGGACTCTTGATCAATTAATGAACAGACCATTAGTTGGAGTTTCTTCCTACATCTGAATTTTTGCTGGGAAGATTATGCTGTTAACTAAATTCTCTCTTCCCAGAGATTAGATTTTTAAAATTTCCTTCTAGCTCCTGGAATTGTCATCCAGACAACTTTAATGATTTGGTTTGGCCACAAGGTTTGCTGTTTTCTTTTTTTTTTTTTGAGGCAGAATCTCACTCTGTCGCCCAGGCTGGAGTGCAGTGGCCGGATCTCGGCACACTGCGAACTCCGCCTCCCGGGTTCACGCCATTCTCTTGCCTCAGCCTCCCCAGTGCCTGCCACCTCGTCCGGCTAGTTTTTTTACTTTTTTAGTAGAGACGGGGTTTCACTGTGTTAGCCAGGATGGTCTCGATCTCCTGACCTCGTGATCCGCCCATCTCGGCCTCCCAAAGTGCTGGGATTACAGGCTTGAGCCACCGCGCCCGGCCTGCTGTTTTCATTTCATCTTGTTACTTCATTGTGCTGGTGATATTTCCATTTTCAAAGTTTGTTTCAGGAACATTACCATTTTTGCTAATATCGCCTTTGTACTTGAGTTTTCACACTGGCTTTTACTTCTAGAGGGAAATCAGGTTTTTTTGTTTGTTTATTTTGTTTTTTGCCTTTTCTTTTTAGAATGTTTGGGGAAGATATGATCAATTTGAGCTAACAGTAAGAAGTAAATGAAAATCTAATAATTTCTTTTTCAGATTCATGGGGAGAACTGTGATTCTTTACATCGCTACTTTATTTAAGCCTGTTTATTTTCCTACAAAATACCCTCCTTCAAAAGGTTGAAGTGACATGGAGCAAAACTTACATGTGGGAATTGCAAGTGTTTCTCAAATAGAAGGTTGTCATGAAAAAGGGGAAAAGAAGGAATTTTGTTGGTGAGGATACTGTGAGATAGTGTGTTGAGTGGTAATAGTTGGAAAACTGCCACCTCAGAGTATATTACATAAACTGCTCAAGTCCTTAACCAACCTCAGGTTCCTGAAATCCTGGGAGTATTTCCTTCTCAGTTTTTGGTGAATGTGTAATTTACCATTTGAGAATAATTAAAGGGGGAAAGAAGAAAATATCTCAAAATATAGTGAAATTTTTCCTTTTTTGGTGCCTGTTTATTCTTGGAAACAAATTAATCTCTAAGCAGCATTTTTGCCTCCTACTTGTTCCCAGGTGTTCCTCTTTATTGGCTCAGATGCTTTCAACTGCTGTACTTTTCTCTCTGGTTTCTTGCTATTGGCTGGGACTCAAGATGGAAACATTTATCAGCTGGATGTGAGGAGTCCAGGGTGAGTCACTATTCATTTACATGATGCAGGTCTTCTACAGAGTGGAAATTTTTATTGGCTTTAATGTTGATTTAGCCTAGCATATAGATGACTATTGAATCAAGGATATATTTTTCCGTTTACAAAGGTTTTCTGGTCTGAATTTTCTGATTGTTCTTATTATTCCTGGACTCAAAATATATGATTCATACTATTATGATTGACTAATGATTGCTGTGAAAATTAAGCTTAAACTAGCATTTCATTTAAATTGATTGTCTAGAACTTTTAACCTTAAAGAGCTCAGTAATTTTCTCTTACATTAGACCCTGCCTACCCTAAGATTGAAAGATTGAATTATTTTTATTTATTTATTTATTTTTTGAGCTGGATTCTCACTCTGTCCTCCAGGCTGGAGTACAGCGGTGCTATCTCGGCTTACTGCAACCTCTGCCTCCCGGGTTCGAGCAATTCTCCTGCCTTAGCCTCCTGAGTAGCTGGGATTACAGGCGTGCGCCACCACACCCAACTAATTTTTGTATATTTGATAGAGACAGGGTTTCACCATGTTGGTCAGGCTGGTCTCAAACTCCTGACCTCATTATCTGCCCACCTCAGCCTCCCCAAGTGCTGGGATTACAGGTATGAGCCACTGTACCCAGCCCTGAAAGATTATTTTTAGTTTAAGGAACCCAGCTCTGTTAATTATGTAGTTTTGATCATGACCTTTCTAAACAGGCTTTCCCTTGGTCTTAAAGATACCTAAAGAGAATCACACAATCTCTCTGTTGCAGGATTTAATAATTTCTACAATTCTGTCCCTTCCTCCTTTGATTTTCTTCCTTTTTTCAACTGATATTTATTGAAAATAGCTTCTGTGGGCATCAGGCTTGGTTCAAGGCACTGAAAAACAGAAATAAAAGGTACAGACTCTGGGCTGGGTGTGGTGGCTCACTCCTGTAACCCCAGCACTTTGGAAGGTCAAGGTGAGTGGATCACCTGAGGTCAGGAATTCGAGACCAGCCTGGCCAACATGGCGAAACCCTGTTTCTACTGAAAATACAAAAATTAGTTGGGCATGGTGGCGCGTACCTATTATCCCAGCTGCTAGCATAGCTGAGGCAGGAGGATCGCTTGAACCTGGGAAGTGGAGGTTTCAGTGAGCTGAGATCGTGCCACTGAACTCCAGCCTGGGCAACAGAACGAGACTCTATCTCAAAAACAAAAATAAAAAACAAAAAACAGACTCTGCCTTTGAGACACCTGGAGTCTAATGGTAAAGATGGACAAGTAAAAGACTATTGTGCAGTGTGATCGCTTGTCTGACAGGGCTAGCCACAGAAATTTAAGGAAGCACCAAAAAGGAGAGGGAAGGAGGTAAGACTACTTCTCCAAGGAAATGAGAAACATTGGATCTTGTTGAGTAAGAAGTTGCCAAGTAAAGAAGGAGGAAAAGAGCTGGGCTGGGTAGAATCCCATGTATACAATCCTATATATGAAGGCATGATTGTTTTCAGGAGTCTATGACAGGTATGTTCCCTGCATATGAGGGCAGTAATGAGAAGTGATGCCAGCAGGAAAACAGGAGCTGCTTTGACCTTACCTGCCATTCTAAGTTTATTCCAAGAGCAGAGAAGAAATTACAGTAGATGGTGTTTAGCTTATACCTTTTCTTCCATCATTTCAGTTACTTAATATTTTTTTCTTTTTTTTTTTTTCTCCACGGAGATAGGGAATCTCTTATCACTATTATAAAATCACCCTTGCATATATATTAAATTGATTCTCACTCAGCTTTCTCTTTCTTTTTAGAGTCCTGACAATTTTAATATTTTACAACAAATCTTAATTCTTTCATTAAGTGAAAAGGTTAACATTCTGCTAATATTGTTATCTTCAACCCATGTCATACCTGCCTTAAAAACCCAGGATTTGGGTGGTGACTTAGTTCTTGTTTAGAGACATGGATGGTTTTAAATGAATTACCTTAATCTGCCAGTTAAGGTTCTTGCCAGGAAAGAAACCATAGAAATCTTTAATTTCTCCACATTTTATCCTGTTTGCTCTTACGTGGTTAGTGCTATATACTGAATATGGTCAAGTATTGCTTTTGAAGAAAGAAAGTAAAATTTCCCCTTTCTTTGTATCCTAGGGCTCCAGTACAAGTCATCCACAGATCAGGAGCACCAGTTCTATCCCTGCTAAGTTTCAGAGATGGATTCATTGCTAGCCAAGGTGGGTCCATGGGCCAATTGAGAGAGATGCTTCTTTGTAGTTCAGTTAATTAAACATAGTTTTAAGTGTATAATCTCTGACTGGGTTGGGGCATAGTCCCCCATGATTCTTTGGCATATTGTAGCTATCAATAGTGTTCATCACTCTGCGTTGTGATTGTCTGCGTCCCCCTCTAGTTCAAGCTCCTTGAGGGTGGTGACTGTGCCTTATTCATTGTGTTATTCCCAGAATTTAGCTCAATGCCCACCACTCTTGTGCCCTAAGGGAGCTCACAGTAAGGCAGACAGACATGTGAACATATGATTGCAGTCCAGTTTGATAAGGACTACATCAGAAGACTGCATGGGGAAATGGAGAATAGCTAATTCTAGAGGCAGGAGTGCTGTCAGCAAGGTCTTTGTGAACTAGGTGACATGTAAACCGATAAAGATTTCACCCACTGGAGATGTAAAGATGGACACTGAAAGCTGAAGCTTTTGTGTATGCAAAGTCATAGATGGGGCAAGGGGGGCAAAAGAAGAAGGGCAGTAGCATTTCCGGAGAGCCTGCTATGTAGTAGGTACTGTGTTTGATGCTTTACATACATATTCTAGGTAAAGCGAGTACCTTGGTGTAGCCAGGACAAACTCTTTGGAATGGAGTTCAGGAATGGTGTTGGGGAAATGCCTGGAACAAAGTGTACATTAAGGGACACTGGATCCTTCTAGGAATGATGTAGGTGAGCAGGACTGGACTATACAGCCTGGAGGGACTACCTACCTACCTTGAGCATTTCAGTATATCAGTTAGGATGTTTTGGGCTGTTATTTACAGAACACTCAGCTGAACATGGTTTAAACAGTTAGGAAAGTGTACTGCTTCACTTAATAAGAAGTCCAGAGTCCATTTCAGAGTATATTAATTTAGTGATTTGAAAATAAAGTCAATCAAGGAGACTAAAGAAACTTGACAACTAAGTCCGTGGTATTCTAGATTGGATCCAGGATGTTAAGGAAAGACTGGTGAAAAAAAAAAAAAAAGTATGTGTTTAGGTAATAGCAGTGTACCAATATTGACCTCTTAGTTTTGACAAATGTAAGGTGATAACATTTGGGAAAACCTGAAACTGATTAAAGGCATATGGGAACTTTCTGTATTATTATTATTATTATTTTTTTTTTTTTGAGACAGAGTCTCGCTCTGTCACCCAGGCTGGAGTACAGTGGCCGGATCTCAGCTCACTGCAAGCTCCGCCTCCCGGGTTTACGCCATTCTCCTGCCTCAGCCTCCCGAGTAGTTGGGACTACAGGCGCCCGCCACCTCGCCCGGCTAGGTTTTTGTATTTTTTTTTTAGTAGAGATGAGGTTTCACCGTGTTAGGCAGGATGGTCTCGATCTCCTGACCTCGTGATCCGCCCGTCTCGGCCTCCCAAAGTGCTGGGATTACAGGCTTGAGCCACTGCCCCCGGCCAACTTTCTGTATTATCTTTAACTAACTTTTCTGTAAACCTAAAGTCACTCCAAAATATAATATTTTTATAAAACTTTTTTTTTTTTAATTTAAAAAACAAATGGGCTGGGCACAGTGGCTCATGCCTATAATCCCAGCATTTTGGGAGGCTGAGGCGGAAGGATCACTTGAGCCCAGGAGTTTGAGACCAGCCTGGGCAACATAGGAGACCCTGTCTCTACAAAAAATAAAAATTAGCCAGGCATAGTGGTTCATTTCTGTGGTCCCAGCTACTCAGGAAGCTGAGGTAGGAGGATCACTTGAGTCTAGGAGATGGAGGCTGCAGTGAGCCATGATTGTGCCACTGCATTTCACCGTGGGTGACAAAGCGAGACTCGGTCTCAAAAATAATTTTTTTAATTAAAAAAATATTAAAAAGATAATGACTGGGCATGGTGGTTCATGCCTATAATCCCAGCACTTTGGGAAGGTGAAACAGGTGGATCCCTTGAGGTCAGGAATTTGAGACCACCCTGGCCAGCATGATGAAACCCTGTCTCCACTAAAAACACAAAATTACTGGGCATGGTGGCGCACGTCTGTAGTCCCAGCTACTCAGGAGGCTGAGGTATTAGAATCGCTTGAACCTGGGAGGCGGAGGATGCAGTGAGCTGAGATCACGCCACTGCACTCCAGCCTGGGTGACAGAGCAAGACTCTGTCTCAAAAAAAAAAAAAAAATTAAAATTAAAAAATAAAGTTGGGCGCAGTGACTCGCACCTGCAATCCCAGCACTTTGAGAGGCCAAGGTGGATAGATCACCTGAGGCCTCGATATTTCTCACCTCTTCTCTCCTACCTACAGGCCATTTTACTGATTGTTATCCCAGCACTTTGGGAGATCCAGGAGGGTGGGTCACCTGAGGTCAGGAGTTTAAGACCAGCCTGGCCAACATGGCGAAATGCCATTTCTACTAAAAATACAAATATTAGCTGGGCATGGTGGTGTGCACCTGTAATCCCAGCTACTTGGGAGGCTGAGGCAGGAGAATCACTTGAACCTGGGAGGTGGAGGTTGTAGTGAGCCAAGATTGTACCACTGCACTCCATCCTCAATGACAGAGTGAAACTCCCTCTCAAAAAAAAAAAAAAAAGGCCGGGCGCGGTGGCTCAAGCCTGTAATCCCAGCACTTTGGGAGGCCGAGATGGGTGGATCACGAGGTCAGGAGATCGAGACCATCCTGCCTAACACGGTGAAACCCCGTCTCTACTAAAAATACAAAAAACTAGCCGGGTGAGGTGGCGGGCGCCTGTAGTCCCAGCTACTCCGGAGGCTGAGGCGGGAGAATGGCGTGAACCCGGGAGGCGGAGCTTGCAGTGAGCTGAGATCCGGCCACTGCACTCCAGCCTGGGTGACAGAGCAAGACTCCGTCTCAAAAAAAAAAAAAAAAATTCTCTGTTTGAAGATGATGTGTGGGTTATATGAGGAGTAGGAGGTGGAGAAGAGCTGACTCATGCTCTACTCTTTGTACTTTTTTTTTTTTTTTGGAATGTTAGAAATTTCTTTTCGTTTTTTTTTTTTTTTTTGAGACAGAGTCTTGCTCTGTCGCCCAGGCTGGAGTGCAGTGGCACCGTCTCAGCTCGCTGCAAGCTCCATTCCCGAGTTCATGCCATTCTCCTGCCTCAGCCTCCTGAGTAGCTGGGACTACAGGCGCCCGCCACCACACCTGGCTAATTTTTTGTATTTTTAGTAGAGATAGGGTTTCACCATGTTAGCCTGGATGGTCTCAATCTCCTGACCTCATGATCCGCCCGCCCTGGCCTCCCCAAGTGCTGGGATTACAGGTGTGAGCCACCATGCCTGGCCTGAAATTTCTTTATTATTACTTATTCTTACTAAGCACCAGCTTAATACTGCAGAAAATTTCAAATCACTGTTGATAACCCACTTTCTTTTCTCCCACTCGAATTCTTGATCAAGAGTTTTTCAAGTAAAAACATGCTCTTCTCTCTTGTGTATAAAACGTTGTGAAATAAAGGCAAAGTATTGTGTATATCTTGCTGGAAAATGCTGCCCAGGGCTCTGGAGATGGTGGCTGCCCCTGCTCCTTTCACTGTCCAGGTCTTGAAAGACTCTAGTTCACGAACTGTCTCTTCACAAAGCAAGTCCACCACTTGCTGCGTTTATCATTCTGAGGGTTGAAAACTTTCTTACAAAGTCTCAGTCCAGTCTCTTGCCTTAGCTGTTGTAAATAGGCCCTCATCACTTCATCTTCCTATTTGTTTGCAGGTTTGGGATAAATTGGGATAAGTGGAAAACCAGGCTCCCCAGGAATGGGAAAGTTAGTGATTCCCAGTGTATACATTTCTTTCTCACCCTGGCTTTTGGAATTGCACTTTTGGAGTTCCTTCAGACACTCAGAAACGTAGAGAGAGATATATATCAAGGTCCTATCAGCTTCATTATTAACTTCATAGTTTTTGAAGAAGACATTGGCCTTGAAGTAATAGATGGCTTCATCCACAGTATCAATATCTTTTGTCTCTCTTGGGGCAGGTCCTTTGAATTGACTTCTGATAGGTAACAGTGCCATGTTTCCAATGAGTTTGGTGTCAGGATCCATGAGAGAAGAGTGGTAAGCTGGCATCTTGGTGGCTCCTGGGTAGAAGGCAAGGCATAACTTCCAGTACTGATATCTAAAGGCAAAGGGAGTAAGATTATAGCTCTGTTTTCAGAGGACAAAACTAAGACCAGTAAGAGAAAGTTATCAGAAACCACATTCCAGTTAATTATAAAGGAAAAGCTTTCTTTTCCTTAAGAAAGAAGCTGCCCTTAAGGTAGTGAGCACCCCTAACTCTGGAGATGGGCAAGTGTAGGCTGTTTGGCCGCTCTGCCATGTGCTGTAGAGGGAGTTCTGTACTGGTTTAGAAGTTGAATATAGATGATCTTTGAGGTCCTTTGGAACTCTTTGATTATTAGTGAGGAGATTTAAATTGCAAGATGAAACAAAATAAAAAACTTTTTTGATGGAAATTGCCAGACATATCTAAAAGTAGAGAGAATAGCACAGTGAACCTGCTATAGCCATTGTCCAACATAAGCTATTATCAATATATGGCTAATCTTGTTTTACCCATTCCCTTGCATTCCTCACTTCATATATTTTTAAATATATCATGAGCATCTTATTTCACCTGTCAGCATTTCTATATGTCTGTCTCAAAGATAAGGATTCATTTTTGGAGAAGATGATTTTTAATAATAATGCAAGAAAGGGTAAGGTACTACCTTGTATATGCTGCTGCTTGGAATGTAGAATAACAGATAAATTTGGAAAACAGTTTTTCAGATTTCCAAAAAGTTTGAAAAGGTTAATTAGTATCTGCTGCTTCTTTTCCAGGTCTTTATATATACAAAGTCAGAAAAAACTGTATGCATAAAGACATTCATTTATGCACATGCTGTCAACCATGAAAAATAGGCACAAAAAAATAGATTAAAATGTTAACAGTAATTGCCTTTGAATGGTAGATTGGGGTGATTTTTCTACCTCTGCTTTGTTTATTTTTAAAGTTTTGTTCAATGAGCATGTACTACTTCTATTTATTTATGTATTTATGTATTTATTTTGAGACAGAGTCTCATTCTGTTGCCTAGGTTGGAGTGCAGTGACACCATCTTGGCTCACTGCAACCTCTGCTTCCTGGGTTCAAGCAATTCTCCTGCCTCAGCCTCCTGAGTATCTGGGATTACAGTCGTGGACCACCACGCTCAGCTAATTTTTTTTGTATTTTTACTACTTTTATATTAACAAAAAGAAATCACCTCATTAAGCAGTTTATAGATCACCCCAAGTTTCATTTGTTCATGCTCTTTTAAGAATTAGATATACTTTTACTTTCTTAGCGTAACTGTCCTCTTTCTCCTAGTGTATACAGTCAAATTTACAGATTGAGGAATAATCTGGGAACATTTTAATAGGCAATATCTACACAAATATTTCTTTAAAAAATGTTAAGGACTTTTTTTAGACATTCCCTATTAAAAATAATCTAGGATAAGTTTATAAATACACACACACACCTGTGGTTGATTGCTCTGTGCCTTTGGCTGGCATTGCTAATCAAAGACATCCCTTCTTCCCACAGAACTCGCACTTGCTCTTCAAATCTACCCCAGCTCAGCATTCTAGGCAGCCACTATGGGTTATCATAATTGGCCCACATAGGCTGAGCACGGTGGCTCATGCTTGTAATCCCAGCACCTTGGGAAGCTGAGGCGGGTGGATGGCTCACCTGAGGTCGGGAGTTTGAGACAAGCCTGACCAACATGGTGAAACCCCATCTCTACTAAAAATACAAAAATTACCCAGGTGTGGTGGTGGTCACCTGTAATCCCAGCTGCTTGGGAGGCTGAGGCAGGAGAATTGCTTGAACCCAGGAGGTGGAGGTTGCAGTGAGCTAAGATCGCGGCATAGTACTCCAGCCTGGACAACAAGAACGAAACTCTGTCTGAAAAAAAAAGATGGCCCACATAATAAGATCTATTTGCCATTCTGGGTCTTTGGACCATCTTCTTTACACTAGTGATCTACAGAAGCAGATAAAAATACTGAGTGTTTAAAACTCTGGATAGAGTTTTCTCTTAGTTATATCAATTTTCTTTCTGCCTTTCAGGTGATGGAAGCTGTTTTATTGTCCAGCAAGACTTAGACTATGTCACTGAGCTCACTGGGGCTGACTGTGACCCTGTGTACAAGGTACAGGCCTGAGACAACACTAGACCTGGGTGATTCTCCTGCGAGATCTAGGGCTTTTACGAGACTGAATCCAGATACCTTGTGGTCATTAGGGATGATAAAATAGTGCTTATTGTATAAGCAGTGTGGTAGGATGGGAAGAAATTAAGAGCTTAAGTCAGAAGTGACGTCTGGGCCAGGCATGGTGGCTCATGCCTGTAATTCCAGCACTTTGGGAGGCCGAGACAGGTGGATCACTTGAGGTCAGGAGTTCAAGACCAGCCTGGCCAGCATGGTGAAACCCGTCTCTACTAAAAATACAAAAAAATTAGCTGGGTGTGGTGGTATACGCCTGTAGTTCTAGCTACTTGGGAGGCTGAGGCAGGAGAATCGCTTGAACCTGGGAGGTGGAGGCTGCAGTGAGCCCCAAGATCGCACCACTACACTCCAGCCTAGGCAACAGAGTGAGACTCTATCTCTAAAAAAAAAAAAAAAAACATAGTGACTTCTGGCTGACAGCTGTACCCCCAGCACTTCTGGAGGCTGAAGCAGGTGGATCACTTGAGCCCAGGAGTTCGAAACCAGCCTGGGCAATAAGATGAGACCCCCACCTCTACAAAAAATACAGAAAAATTAGCTGGGTATGGTGGCGCACATGCCTGTAGTCCCAGCTACTGATTTGGGAGGCCAAGATGGGACGATTGCTTGGGCCTGGGAAGTTGAGGCTGCCATGAGCTGTGATCATGTCACTGCACTCCAGCCTGGGCAAAGAGTGAGACCCTGTCTCAGAAAAAAAAAAAAAAAAAGTTCATCACTTACTGGCTCTAGAAACTTAAAAACTTACTTTACCTCACTAGTCTGTCAATTCATCTGTAAAATGAAGATAGTAATATGAAAACTCCTTGTAAATACATTCTATAAATATTACTCATTATTATTATTATTAAGACTTCTGGACTGATTTTCTCATTTGATTAGAATAGAAAGAGAAAAACAAAAGGGGAAATATGGCCGGGCGCGGTGGCTCAAGCCTGTAATCCCAGCACTTTGGGAGGCCGAGACGGGCGGATCACGAGGTCAGGAGATCGAGACCATCCTGGCTAACACGGTGAAACCCCGTCTCTACTAAAAACTACCAAAAACTAGCCGGGCGAGGTGGCGGGCGCCTGTAGTCCCAGCTACCCGGGAGGCTGAGGCGGGAGAATGGCGTGAACCCGGGAGGCGGAGCTTGCAGTGAGCTGAGATCCAGCCACAGCACTCCAGCCTGGGTGACAGAGCAAGACTCCATCTAAAAAAAAAAAAAAAAAAAAAAAAGGAAATATTTATTGACCAGACACTGTTCTGAACGTTTTATATACATTATCTCATGTAATCTTTGTTACCATTTGTTGAGGTGTAGGTATTATTATTCCTATTTTTTCCTATAATTTAAAAAAAGTTGTACAATTAATATCTGTAAAAGTTCAAACAATACAGAATGATACAGATTTAAAAGTCTCCTTTTGG
Source organism: Trachypithecus francoisi (assembly GCF_009764315.1). Classification (NCBI taxonomy): domain Eukaryota; kingdom Metazoa; phylum Chordata; class Mammalia; order Primates; family Cercopithecidae; genus Trachypithecus; species Trachypithecus francoisi. The sequence continues at coordinate 64,778,596 of NW_022681473.1, forward strand.
CCGGGAGCGGTGGCTCAAGCCTGTAATCCCAGCACTTTGGGAGGCCGAGATGGGCGGATCACGAGGTCAGGAGATCGAGACCATCCTGCCTAACACAGTGAAACCTCGTCTCTACTAAAAATACAAAAAAAAAACTAGCCAGGCGAGGTGGCGGGCGCCTGTAGTCCCAGCTACTCGGGAGGCTGAGGCAGGAGAATGGCGTGAACCCGGGAGGCAGAGCCTGCAGTGAGCTGAGATCCGGCCACTGTACTCCAGCCCGGGCGACAGAGCCAGACTCCGTCTCAAAAAAAAAATAAAAAATAAAAAAAATAAAATAAAAGTCTCCTTTTTGGTTCCCTTCCTCTTTTCCAGAAGTAACTAGCGTTAACAGTTTGGCACATATTTTTCAAGACTATTTTCAGAGAATTTGTACACTTACATCTTTATGTATTAATGTGAATAATATACTTTTATCTTCAGTTTGTACATAATTGAGACTATTCTCTATATAGTACCCTGTGACTTTTATTTAAATTACCATCTTAGAGCTGTTTCCAGGTAAATGCATATAGATCTGCCGGGCGCGGTGGCTCAAGCCTGTAATCCCAGCACTTTGGGAGGCCAAGACGGGCGGATCACGAGGTCAGGAGATCGAGACCATCCTGGCTAACACGGTGAAACCCCGTCTCTACTAAAAAATAAAAAAACTAGCCGGGCGAGGTGGTGGGCGCCTGTAGTCCCAGCTACTCCGGAGTCTGAGGCAGGAGAATAGCGTGAACCCAGGAGGCGGAGCTTGCAGTGAGCTGAGATCCGGCCACTGCACTCCAGCCTGGGCGACAGAGCGAGACTCCATCTCAAAAAAAAAAAAAAAAAAAAAAAAAGCATATGGATCTATTTCTTTTTTCTTTTTTTTTTTTGAGATGGAGTTTCGCTCTTGTTGCCCAGCCTGGAGTGCAATGGCACAATCTCAGCCCACTGCAGCCTCTGCCTCCCAGGTTCAAGCAATTCTCCTGCTTCAGCCTCCCAAGTAGCTGGGATTACAGGCATGTGCCACCACGCCTGGCTAATTTTATATTTTTAGTAGAGATGGGGTTTCTCCATGCTGGTCAAACTGGTCTTGAACTCCCGGATGAGGCCTGCCTTGGCCTCCCAAAGTGCTGGGATTACAGGCGTGAGCCACTGTGCCTGGCCATCCATTTCATTTTTTAAAATTCTTGTGTAGTGTTCCAGCCGGGTGCGGTGACTTACGCCTGTAATCCCAGCACTTTGGGAGGCCGAGGCAGGTGGATCATAAGGTCAGGAGATTGAGACCATCTTGGCTAACACGGTGACACCCCATCTCTACTAAAAATACAAAAAATTAGCCAGGCGTGGTGGCAGGTGCCTGTAGTCCCACCTACTGTGGAGGCTGAGGCAGGAAAATGGTGTGAACCCAGGAGGCGGAACTTGCAATGAGCCAAGATGGTGCCACTGCACTCCAGTCTGGGCGACAGAGCCGAGATTCTCAAAAAACAAAAAACAAACAAAGAAAATTCTTGTATAGTGTTCCATATTTTGAATCAACATATTTCCATTGTACAAATGAGGCAGCTGGGGCCCGGGGGGTTGAGAAAGTTGCCCTAGGTCATCCAGCTAGTTGGTAGTAAAGCTGAGATAAGTTAGCTCCAGAATTCATGCTATTTTCCTTGAGGAGTTGATGAAATCCTCCTCAGAAAAAAAGACACACATTCAGAACTTTTTTGTATCCAATTTTATAAGGTTCAAGAATAGCCAAGCTCATCTATGAACCATCTCCTCCCCAGAGGCAGACCATCTGTACTCAACCTGAACAACACTAATGGGTTTGCTTTCCACTTGGGCCAATTAGTTTCTCTGTTCTATAGTCATGGGTGCATCCCAACCACTGGTGATTGGGATGCCGGCATCACTATGAGCCAGCAATTTTTGTAAGCACATAATCATGGATGTAATTCTGTTGCCTTCATAAAGCCTTCTCAGACTCCCTGGGACTAGTTTCTGTCAATCATAAGCCTCCATCTTTTTGAAATGGAAGAATCCCAGGCTTCCTTTTAACTGTGAATTCTTGTGTTCTAGGTAGCCACATGGGAGAAGCAGATCTACACATGCTGTCGAGATGGTCTTGTACGACGCTACCAGCTTTCTGACCTCTGACTTCTTGGAAAGAGCAGTCCTGGTTAGTGAAAAGGTTTGACCCTGATCAACAATGAACAGAAACATCATCAGACCTTCCCAAGGACCATGGCCCTTAGTGTCTTGGGCACCCCTTGGAAATCACAGAAAGTCAGCTGTACTGGCTATATGGAACTCTCATGCCAAGACCTACTTTGAACTGAATAGGAAGGTCACTGGGCCCACTGCATTTGTCCCAACTTCTCCTTGTATAAACTGACCCCAGCAACACAGGGCAAGGATATAGATGCTTTTAGTTTGTTCTTAAACCAGTTGTGTTAAATGTTTACAAGGATCTCAGTACTAAACCTTGTTTTCTGGAGGAAATAAAGAAAATATGTTTGGAGGTGCCTGAATATGAAAAACTTTGTTAAAAACTCTTACTCCAGCAAAATTCGGTCAGGATGATGGAATTCCTTCCTCAGCACTCCCTGTTGCCTGACCATAGAGAAGGCCTGCTTGGCAGTAGCAACAAATGTCCTATAAGAGATTCTTATGCAGGTGGTAACCAACTGTCCCAGTTTGCTTGGAACTATGGGGTTTTCTGTGACTTGAAACTTGCAGTGCCAAAACTGGGGCAGTCTCAAACCAACATAATTGGTCAGCCTATATGTAGGTGAGGAAGTTGAGTCATAATCATTGTAAAGGCATTGGCTGTCAAAAGTGTGGTTCTTAGAACAGCAGCATCAGTATCACCAGGGAACTTGATGGGAAATAGAAATTGTTAGAGCCAATCCTAGACCTAAATCAGAAATTCTATGGGTGCAGCCAGCAATCTGTATTTTAACAAGGATTCCAGGTGATTCTGATGTATGCTAAAGCTTGAGAGCCACTGATCTGGAGGAAGAGATGGTGGAGGGCACTTTAGTCACAGCTGGAACCCAGGGCTCAAAATGACAAGATTGGTCTGTAGGAGATGAGGCCACAGGGGTTGGCAGAGCCCAGCTAGTGAAGGAGCAGGAACATCAGCTAAGAAGCTCACACTTCAAGTGGTTGGCAGTGGGGAACCACTGAAGGGTTTTAAGCAAGAGAATGGCATGGTCCTTTTTTCTCTGAACATAAAAATGGAATCATAATGTATGTATTCCATGGCTTATTTTCACTTAATGTCTCTGAGATTTTCCATCTCAGTACATGTAAATGTTCCTCATTCTTTTTTAATAATGTCCAGAATGTGGATACCATATTATTTATATTTTTGAGATTATTAGAGAAAAGTTTCTTGAAAGATGTGACACTTGAGCTGGGACATGCAGATTAAGATTTCAATTTATTTAAGGGAGGATGGTCATTCATTTCTGGCTGGGGTAATACTATTGTTGACAGAGTTCTTTTTTTTTTTTTTTTTTTTTTTTTTTGAGACGGAGTCTCGCTCTGTCACCCAGGCTAGTGCGATCTTGGCTCACTGCAACCTGCACCCCTCAGGTTCAAACGATTCTCCTGCCTCAGCCTTCCGAGTAGCAGCCTTCCATAGTAGCATGCACTACCATGCCCGGCTAAATTTTTTTTGTGTGTATTTAGTAGAGATGGGGTTTCACCATGTTGGCCAGGCTGGTCTCAAACTCCTGACCTCGTGATCCACCTGCCTTGGCCTCCCAAAGTGCTGGATTACGGGTGTGAGCCACCATACCCGGCCACCAGAGTTCTTAATGGCGTATTCTTGTGTAAATTTTTTTTTTTTTTTTTTTTTTTTTTTTTTTAAGACAAGGTCTTGCTCTGTTGCCCAGGCTGGAATGCTTTGGCATGATTACAGCTTACTTCAGCTTTAACCTCCTGGGCTCAAGCAGTTCACTTCAGCCTTCCAAGTTGCTGAAACCATGGGTGCACACCACCACACTTGGCTAATTTTTAAAATTTTTTGTAGCGACAGAGTCTCACCATGTTGTCCAGGCTGGTCTCAAACTCCTAAACTCAAGTGTTCCTCCCACCTTGGCCTCTCATAGTGCTGACATTACAGGCATGAGCCACCACACTCAACCAGGAACTTTGTCTTAACTTTAAATCTCATTTTTTTCTGCAACACCCTGTTGCTTAAACCAAAGTGTAAAAAGAAAATACTGTAATTCATTTAATATCTACTCTGTTCTAGATACTATATTTATATATCTAATCAAAAAGCAAATGTTGGCCGGGCGCGGTGGCTCAAGCCTGTAATCCCAGCACTTTGGGAGGCCGAGACGGGCGGATCACGAGGTCAGGAGATCGAGACCATCCTGGCTAACATGGTGAAACCCCGTCTCTACTAAAAATACAAAAAACTAGCCGGGCGACATGGCGGGCGCCTGTAGTCCCAGCTGCTTGGGAGGCTGAGGCAGGAGAATGGCGTAAACCCAGGAGGCGGAGCTTGCAGTGAGCTGAGACCCGGCCACTGCACTCCAGCCTGGGCGGCAGAGCGAGACTCCGTCTCAAAAAAAAAAAAAAAAAAAAAAAAAAGCAAATGTTATTATTTGTTTTATTCTGATAAGGAAACTGAGACTCAATACAGTAAATACCAGAGGCTTCCTTGGACAGTCTATACACCTACTACACTGTGTAATCACAGGCAGGTAGCAAGAGACCTTTGTGACCAGAGCAATTTCATTTCAAGGTGCAATTTGTGACAGGGTCAGGTAGACCAGAATGGACATATTCCAGAACTTAGAAATATTAAATCCTAGGAGCTCCAGGTGGAACATCTAAGAAGTCAGATTAAGAAAACAGGATGGGCGCAGTGGCTCATTCCTGTAATCCCAGCACTTTGGGAGGCCAAGACGGGTGGATCACCTTAGGTCGGGAGTTCGAGACCAGCCTGACCAACATGGAGAAACCCTATCTCTACTAAAAATACAAAATTAGCTGGGCATGATGGCGCATGTCTGTAATCCCAGCTACTTGGAAGGCTGAGGCAGGAGAATCAGTTGATCCCAGGAGGCAGAGGTTGCGGTGAGCTCAGATTGTGCCATTGCACTCTAGCCTGGGCAACAAGAGTGAAACTCCGTCTCAAAAAAAAAAAAAAAAAAAACAGGATGAAATGGGCTGGGTGTGGTGGCTCTCTCCTGTAATCCCAGAACTTTGGGAGGCTGAGGCGGGCAGATCACAAGGTCAGGAGATCGAGACCATCCTGGCTAACACAGTGAAACCCCGTCTCTACTAAAAATACAAAAAAATTTAGCCGGGCAGGGTGGCAGGCGCCTGTAGTCCCAGCTACTTGGGAGGCTGAGGCAGGAGAATGGCGTGAACCCGGCAGGTGGAGCTTGCAATGAGCCGAGATTGGGCCACAGCACTCCAGCCTGGGCAACAGAGCAAGACTCTTATCTCAAGAAAAACAAAACAGGATGAAATGTTGTCATTTATTTGTAGAATCTGAAACATTTCAACTCATAGAAGCAGTGAGTAGAAGAGCCAGCGTGGTGGCTCATGTCTGTAATTCCAGCACTTTGGGAGGCTGGGGTGGGTGGATCGCTTGAGCCCAGGAGTTGGAGACCAGTCTGGGCAACATGAGGAAATTCTGTCTCTACTAAAAATACAAAAATTAACCAGGCGTGGTGGTGGGCACCTGTAATCCCAGCTACTCAGGAGGCTGAGGCAGGAGAATCACTTGAACCTGGGAGGTGGAGGTTGCAGTGAGCCAAGATCGCACCACTTCACTTCAGCTTGGGCAACAGAGTGAGACTGTCTCAAAAATATATATATATATACACACACACACATACGTGTGTTTATATACACATATGTAATAGATATGTGTATATATATTTTGATACTTTTATATTTTTATGTATATATACATATATTTTATATATACATATTTACATATATGTATGTGTATATAATATACTATAATATATAATATATATAATATATGTGTGTATATATATAGAAGCAGTGAGTAGAATGGTGGTTACAGAGACGTGGGGAGGAGGAATGGGGAAATGATAGTCATAGAGCTTAAAGTCTCAGGAGGAATATATTATTTTTTGAGATCTGTTGCATAGCATGTAGATTGCTAAGAGTAAATTTCAAATGTTCTCAACCCAAAAAATGTTAAGCATATGAGGTGATGGATATGTTAACTGGCTTGATTTAATTATCCCACATTGTATTTATAAGTCACAGTAGGACTTTGTGTCCCATAATTATAAACAAGTATAAATTGTCAATTTACAATTTAAAAAATCAATTAAAAAAAAAAACAGGATAAGGAAGGATATGGCTGAATACACACAACACGTGAATGTCTGTGAGTTCCCATTCCAGGGCTCACTATTCTACATTGCCACCACATTCGTCCACTCCTTTTCATAGGTCTCTAGAGTCGATGTCCTAGTTGTGATATATGCAGTGACCCTTGACGGCTGCTCTGAAATCTGGACCCAAACAGAAGGAAAGGAGGCCAGCTCTCAGGTGCTTCATAGCCTTGTCCACTGTGAAAGGAAGGAGCCCCTGTTTTTAGCAGACAAAGCTTTTTCTTTTTTTTCTTTAGGATTAAGGAGTGCATTCTGGGTAAGGAAGGGTAGGACACTGACAGCTCTACAGACTCAGTGAACTGTGCTAGACGGTGTTTCTTGGCTTTGGGATGCCGCCTTGTGACTTCTTACGAGAAATACCTTTCTCTCCAGACCAGAAAAGCTGGCAGTAGCATCAGCTATTCAGCATGTACTTGGTACCAGGCACAGGCCTCACAATAGGTAGATTTCTAAACAATACTCTTTGTGCATATACTTTTATGTTCTTTTTCTGTTTTAACTTTTATTTTGCCCAATAATCTTAAACTTGCAGAAAAATTGCAAGAATAGTACAAAGGATAGGAAACAGACATGAGAAATATTTAAAAATAATGAATAAAAAAGAATAGTATCAAGGATTTCAGTACACCCTCACCCAAATCTCCCAGTTGCTGACTTTTTTTTTTTTGAGACAGAGTCTCACTCTGTCACCCAGGCTGGAGTGACGTGGCGCAATCTTGGCTCACTGCAACCTCTGCTTCCTGGGTTCAAGCGATTCTCCTGCCTCAGTCTCCTGAGTAGCTGGGATTACAAGGGTGCACCACCATGCCTGACTGATTTTTGTATTTTTAATAGAGACAGGGTTTCACCATGTTGGCCAGGTTGGTCTCAAACTCCTGATCTCAAATGATCCACCCGCCTCAGACTCCCAAAGTGCTGGGATTACAGGTGTGAGCCACCGTGCCCGGCCCAGTTGTCAACTTTGTATTATGTTTGCTTTATATATGTGCAAAGTCTCTTTCTGTATATATGTGCACAGATTATATATGCTATATTTTTTCTGACTCATTTGAGAGTAATATGTAAATGTTATATTCTATTACTCTATTACCATTTGTGATGGTAAATTTTATGTGTCAGCTTGACTGGCCATGGTGCCCAGATAGTTGGCCAATTTTCGGGATGTTTCTTTCAAGGTATTTTTTTTTTTTTTTTTATGAGATGAACATTTAAAATCAGTGAATTTGGGGGCTGGGTGAGGTGGCTCAGGCCTGTAATCCCAGCAGTTTGGGAGGCCAAGGCGGGCGGATTACTTGAGGTCAGGAGATAGAGACCACTGGCCAACATTGTGAAACCCTATGTCTACTAAAAGTACAAAAATTAGCCAGGTGTAGTGGCAGGAGCGTGTAATTCCAGCTACTCAGGAGGCTGAGGCATGAGAATCATTTGAACCCAGGAGGCAGAGGTTGCAGTAAGCCAAGATTGCACCACTGCACTCCAGTCTGGGCAACAGAGGTAGGCTCTGTCTTTAAAAAAACAAAAAAAAAAATCAGTGAATTTTGGCTGGACACAGTGGCTGATGCCTGTAATCCTAGCACTTTGGAAGGCTAAGGCAGGAGCATCGCTTGAGCCCAGGAGTTCAAGACCAGCCTGGGCAACACAGGGAGCCCTTGTCTCTACCAAAGAAAAAAAATTAGCCAGGTGGCGGGGGGTGGCACACTCCTGAAGTCCAGCTACTCAAGAGGCTGAAGTAGGAGGATCGATTGGGCCCTGAAGGTTGAGGCTTCTGTGAGCCATGATCATACCACTGAGCTGCAGCCTGGGCAACAGAGCAATACTATGTCTCAAAAAATAAATGAATAAAATAAAATCAGTGGATTTTGAGTAAAGCAGATTACCCTCCATAGTGTGATAGTGTGAGTGGGCCACATCCAATCAGTTGAAGCCCTTAATACAACAAAGACTGTTGTTCCCCAAGCAAGAAGTTCTGTCAACAGACTGCCTTTGGATTCAGACTGCAGTTCTTCCCTGAATCTCCAAACCATCAGCCTACCCTATCAGTGTCTGGATTTGCCAAGCCTCCTGTGAGCCAATTCCTTAAATGTCTCTCTCTCTTTCTTTGTATATATACACATACATACACATATCTATATGAAAACAGAACCTACACATCTTATTGGTCCTGCTTCTCTGGAGAGACCTGACATATGTCATTGTATGGATATATACCACATTTTTATCCATTCATCAGTTGATGACATTTAGGCTGTTTCCACTTTTAGCTATTACGAAATACATTGCTAGCAGCATTCATGTGCAAGTTCTTGTGTTAACATATGCCTTCAGTTTTATTTGGTATATACCTAACAGTGGAATTGCTGGGTCATATGGTACCTATATTTAACTTTTTGAGGGGCTGCCAACTGTTTTCCAAAGTGACTGTAACCATTTTATATCCTCACTGGCAGTGTATGAGGGTTCTGGTTTTTCCATGTCCTTGTTTTTTATTTATTAATTTTTTTTTCTGAGACAGAGTTTCGCTCTGGAGTTTCCTCCAGGAGGCTGGAGTGCAATGGCATGATCTCGGCTCACTACAACCTCCACCTCCCAGGTTCAGGCGATTCTCCTGCCTCAGCCTCCTGAGTAGCTGGGATTACAGGCATGTGCCACAACACCTGGCTAATTTTTGCATTTTTAGTAGAGACAAGGTTTTACCATGTTGGTCAAGTGAACTCCTGACCTCAGGTGATCCACCTGCCCCAGCCTCCCAAAGTGCTGGGATTACAGGCTTGAGCCACAACGCCCAGCTATGTCCTTGTTTTTTTCCATTTTTAAAAGTTATAGTCCATTTTAAAGTTATAGTCCATTGATGTTAAGGTGGTTAAAATGGTGTCTTCCTGGTTTCTCCACAGAAAATTAATAAGCATTTTGTGGGGAGCTACTTTGAAACTATATAAATATCCTGTTCCCATGAAGCTTACATCAACTAAATGCTAAAGTTTTAGCATTCTTTGATGATTCTTGTCTGAATCAGTTATTCCCATGCTATTAGTAATTGTCAAAGGGTGACTTTCTTATTCCATCATTTTTTCTATATTTATAATTAGCATTCTACCATAAGGTAGAACTTCCCTTCTCCCTCATTTATTTATTTTTTAGTCATTTGCTTGTTTGTTCATTCATAGATATATCAGTGTGGACTACTCATGGATTCATATTCTATGATCACAACTCATTCTTTTTTTTTTTTTTTTTTTTTGAGACGGAGTCTTGCTCTGCCACCCAGGCTGGAGTGCAGTGGCCGGATCTCAGCTCACTGCAAGCTCCGCCTCCCGGGTTTACGCCATTCTCCTGCCTCAGCCTCCCGAGTAGCTGGGACTACAGGCGCCCGCCTCGTCGCCCGGCTAGTTTTTTGTATTTTTAAGTAGAGACGGGGTTTCACCGTATTAGCCAGGATGGTATCGATCTCCTGACCTCGTGATCCGCCCGTCTCGGCCTCCCAAAGTGCTGGGATTACAGGCTTGAGCCACCGCGCCCGGCCACAACTCATTCTTACTATCATTTACTTTGATGCTTAAATTGTCCCAGTTTGGCCAGTGGACACTCCTTCAAGCTGGATCCTGTGTCCTTTTGACATGTTCCCATCATTCTCTGAGCACTTCCATCTTTTCTGGTACCACAAGATGTTCCAGCCTCACCCTGTATTTTTCCAGCCCCAGCCCTAGAACCAGTGACTTGTGTAAGTGGCCCTGGTTCCATTTAGTAGAGAATGGTATTCAGAAACCAAGATCCAGGCACTAGTATACTCTATTACTGGAGTGTTCCTGCTTGGGGCCCTATCGGGGACAGTACACGAATGGCCCTTTCCACATCCATCATATTCTGTAGTAAAAAGCATGAGTTCACACTGATGTCTCCAGTTCCAGCCCACCTCCACATGTTTTATCCTAGCCTTCCACATACATACTTCCTTTCTTCAATAGTGAGGAACTTGCCTCTCCTAATCCTCAATATAGTCACTAATTTTGGAGTACCTCTGTGAATAACCAACCTGCCAGCACACAGGCCAGCTCCTCCTGTTTTACCTACCCCCTGCACACATGGTTGTCACTCACATGGGGTCTTCCTCTCTCCCTCCACCTCAGCCAGGTCTAGGCTGAGCAAGGCCTTCTCCCAACCTTCTGGATTTTCATTTTAATATATTTGTTTTCTAGTGGTAAGAGTGAAACAAATGACTAGCAAACATGAAAAGATGCTCAACTTCATTAGTAATTAAACAAATGCAAATTAAAATTCAAAAGAAGGCTTGGTAATGCAAGAAATTAAAAGGGTAATTCCATATTTTCATTTTGTAAATAGGAAAATGTGGCTAAGAAATAATTGTTTGGCCGGGCGCGGTGGCTCAAGCCTGTAATCCCAGCACTTTGGGAGGCTGAGACGGGCGGATCACGAGGTCAGGAGATCAAGACCATCCTGGCTAACCCAGTGAAACCCCGTCTCTACTAAAAAATACAAAAAACTAGCCGGGCGAGGTGGCGGGCGCCTGTAGTCCCAGCTACTCGGGAGGCTGAGGCAGGAGAATGGCATAAACCCGGGAGGTGGAGCTTGCAGTGAGCTGAGATCCGGCCATTGCACTCCAGCCTGGGCGACAGAGCCAGACTCCATCTCAAAAAAAAAAAAAAAAGGCCGGGCGCGGTGGCTCAAGCCTGTAATCCCAGCACTTTGGGAGGCCGAGACGGGCGGATCACGGGGTCAGGAGATCGAGACCATCCTGGCTAATACGGTGAAACCCCAGCTCTACTAAAAGATACAGAAAACTAGCCGGGCGACGAGGCGGGCGCCTGTAGTCCCAGCTACTCGGGAGGCTGAGACAGGAGAATGGCGTGAACCCGGGAGGCGGAGCTTGCAGTGAGCTGAGAGCCGGCCACTGCACTCCAGCCTGGGTGGCAGAGCAAAGACTCCGTCTCAAAAAAAAAAAAAAAGAAAAGAAAAAAAAGAAAAAGAAATAATTGTTTAAGGTCAGAAAACTAGTAGCTAACAGATAGGATTTGGAACTTGGTCTTTGACTCTACTGCCTCAAGGCTGAGGGAGCATCTTCTCTATGCTACATGCTTTCCTATAACTTACTATTTTAATTTTTTGTAGACACAGGATCTGGCTATGGTGCCCAGGATGGTCTCAAACTCCTGGCCTCAGCAGTCCTCTGTTTCTGCCTCCCAAAATGCTAGGATTACAAGTGGCTGAAGTAGGAGGATCGATTGGGCCCACCTGGCCACCTATAACTTTATATATTTCCCACCAACCCTGTGTTACAGTTGATTGTTAATAATCCCATTTATGTGAACAAACTTAGACTTAGAGCCATTAAGCAAGCTTGCTTCAAGTCATACAACTGGCAGGTAAGCTCGGCAGCATGAAGATTTGGTCACTTTCTGACCACTCAATTTACCCAAACCTTGCACTTTAGTTTTTAGCTCTTTAATAGACTTTTCTGTCCTTTGGCCCACCTCCAAAAGTGTGTTTTACTTATTCCAAATACACCTAAAGTAAGCCTTTTGCCTCAAATAATATGAAAGAGCTACTTTAAGGCAGGCCTTCCTCTGTGACAGTGTGGTTTCAGAGACCCAGGAAAGTTCTTAAATATCTCAGGCACTAGTATCTGAAATGCCATCAGGGAACCAAGCTTTTCCTTCTGCATTTAGAGATGAGATTTTAAACACAGCATTCCTTTTTCCCTATATGAGTGATGTTAGATTCTTCTCCTCAGCAGAGGAGTCTCTCTCTGTTGCCCAGGCTGGAGTGCAGTGGCATGATCTCACCTCACTGCAACCTCTGTCTCCTGGGTTCAAGCGATTCTCCCTACCTCAGCCTCACAGGTAACTGGGATCACAGGCCCCTGCCACCACACCTGTTTAATTTTTGTATTTTTTCAGTAGAGATGGGTTTCGCCATGCTGGCCAGGCTGGTCTCAAACTCCTGACCTCAGGTGATCCACCAGCCTTGGCCTCCCAAAGTGCAGGGATTACAGGTGAGCCACTGCACCTGGCCTGAGCCAGCGCACCCGGCCAGATTCTTCTTTTTTTTTTTTTTTTTTTTTTTTTTTTGAGACGGAGTCTGCAGATCGCCCAGGCTGGAGTGTCAGTGCCGGATCTCAGCTCACTGCAAGCTCCGCCTCCGGGTTTACGCCATCTCCTGCCTCGCCTCCCGAGTAGCTGGACTACAGGCGCCCGCCAACTCGCCCGGCTATTTTTTCTATTTTTTTAGTAGAGACGGGGTTTCGCCGTGTTAGCCAGGATGTCTCGATCTCCTGACCTCGCGATCCACCCGTCTCGCCTCCCAAAGTGCTGGTTACAGGCTTGAGCCCCGCGCCCGCCCAATTCTTTCTTAAGAGCACGTTTCCATTTGAGGGGAGTAAGAGGCTGACTGGTTGGGTGTAGTGGCTCATGCCTGTAATCTCAGCACTTTGGGAGGTGGAGGCGGGTGGATCACTTGAGCTCAGGAGTTCGAGATCAGCCTGGGCAACGTGGTGAAACCTCGTCTCTACCACAAATTATTAAAAAAAAAAAATCGGCTGGGCACAGTGGCTCACGCATGTAATCCAAGCACTTTGGGAGACTGAGGCTGGTGGATGATGAGGTCAGGAGTTCAAGACCAGCCTGGTCAAGATAGTGAAACCCTGTCTCTACTAAAAATACAAAAATTAGCTGGGCGTGGTAGCACATATCTGTAATCCCAGCTACTTGGGAGGCTGAGGTAGGAGAATCACTTGAACCCAGGAGGTGGAGGTTGCAGTGAGCCGAGATAGCGCTACTGCACTCCAGCCTGGGCGACAGAGCAAGACTCCATCTCAAAAAAAAAAAAAAAATTATCTGGGCATGTTGGCATGCCATTTTGGTCCCAGCTACTCTGGAGGCTGAGGTGGGAGGGTCACTTGAACCCAGGTGGTGGAGATTGCAGTGAGCCATGATCATGCATCATGCCACCGCACTCCAGCGTTGGCAATGGAGTGAAACCCTGTCTCAAAACCAACAAAGAAGAGGCTGACTGAAGGAGCAGTACTTAGGGAAGATACTCCTGAAGAAAAACAATGGGGAGAGGGAGAGAAAATTGTGGCATTGTGTTAGGGTGATCAGACCCAACACCAGGCTGTGGGGGCTACAAAGTATGGTGGAGTCAAAGCAATGAGACAAGACAGCTCTTCCTGGTGGAATCGTCATTGATTGGTCCCCTAAGGGGATTTTCAAACCAAATTGCACCAGAAGACCCTCTTGTAAAGCAAATGTAACAAACCGATGGAATTGCTGGCAATGGAATCATACACAATACATTCAGACGGAAGCTGATGCCCCTATCATATGGAATCCTGCTGGCATTGGCGCCCCTAGTCCAAAAATGATATCTCCTGCCATAGGACAGGATCATTCAGAATTATGAAAATTAACTGTAGCTCAAAGTCCAATTAAAATTTGGGAGGGTAAATATGAAAAGTACCACAGGAATTATTTTGTACACCTCAGCCTTACTTGCTATACAGTCTTCTCAAGTCCAAGTATCTACACCTTTCAACCAAACTTTATTTTGCTTACATTCGAGCTTGTTTGGACGGAATTGCTGAGTTTTAGGGCTGGAATGGTTATATTTTAAACTTTGCCCCAAAATCATTTGTAAAGCAGCCTGTGATTTATTTTTTCCAGGGATAACTGCCAACTAGACTTGTGTGCCAATTTGTAAGAATCCAGCGGCAGGTCCCAGGCATATTGGAGGATATTTATATCCTATTGATATATTCATTTTCATCCCTTCCTCATTAGAATGCATTGGCCCGCATCAGAGAAATGCAGATCAAAACCACAATGAGATACCATCTCACACCAGTTAGAATGGCAATCATTAAGAAGTCAGGAAACAACAGATGTTGGAGAGGATGTGGAGAAATAGGAACACTTTTACACTGTTGGTGGGATTGTAAACTAGTTCAACCATTATGGAAAACAGTATGGCGATTCCTCAAGGATCTAGAACTAGATGTACCATATGACCCAGCCATCCCACTACTGGGTATATACCCAAAGGATTATAAATTACTCTACTACAAAGATACATGCACACGTATGTTTATTGCGGCACTATTCACAATAGCAAAGACTTGGAATCAACCCAAATGTCCATCTGTGACAGACTGGATTAAGAAAATGTGGCACATATACACCATGGAATACTATGCAGCCATCAAAAAGGATGAGTTTGTGTCCTTTGTAGGGACATGGATGCAGCTGGAAACCATCATTCTTAGCAAACTATCACAAGAAGAGAAAACCAAACACCGCATGTTCTCACTCATAGGTGGGAACTGAACAATGAGATCACTTGGACTCGGGAAGGGGAACATCACACACTGGGGCCTATCATGGGGAGGGGGGAGGAGGGAGGGATTGCATTGGGGAGTTATACATGATATAAACGTCATGCACATGTACCCTAGAACTTAAAGTATAATAAAAAAAAAAAAAAAAAAAAAAAAAATAGAATGCATTGCCCGGCCGGGCGCGGTGGCTCAAGCCTGTAATCCCAGCACTTTGGAGGCCGAGACGGGCGGATCACGAGGTCAGGAGATCGAGACCATCCTGGCTAATACGGTGAAACCCTGTCTCTACTTAAAAATACAAAAAACTAGCCGGGCGACGAGGCGGGCGCCTGTAGTCCCAGCTACTCGGGAGGCTGAGGCAGGAGAATGGCGTAAACCCGGGAGGCGGAGCTTGCAGTGAGCTGAGATCCGGCCACTGCACTCCCGCCCGGGCGACAGAGCGAGACTCCGTCTCAAAAAAAAAAAAAAAAAAAGAATGCATTGGCCCTCGATTATCTATGGGCTTAGGCATCCAGTTTCTGTTGTTGTTGTATACTTCAATAACCGGGTCCATCCAACTCACAGACCTAATTAAAGGAGGAAATGGGACATATGCCTAATAAGTAAAATTTTGAGTTGCTCCTACAGTAGGGAGGTTTACCACCACAGTGAGTACTGCCAGCATGGCCATCATTAAGTTACTAGTTGTTTTTGGTTTGTTCTGTGCTCTCAAGCTGTCCTCTGCCATCTGCACCAGCTTCTTGATTCGTTCCCATGTTGGAGGATCTGCCTGACAAGTATTCTCAGTCTTCTCTTTTGTCTGTGAGATGTTCGTTCATGCCATCACTTGTATTGGGAGCTCTGGCTCTTCCCAGAGTCCTCTCTTCCTGGTGTGGATCATGATACATTTCAAATGTTTGGTGGGCACCCACACAGGTACCTCATTTTCACCTGGAGAGACACAAGCAAATCCTCTTCCCCATGTAAGTATCTTTCCTTTTTCCCAGCTTTTTGTATGAGTATCCCTCCACCATATATCTTGTTTGGCCTTTTTGTTTTCCTTTTGTCCTGTCAAGTGTTGTTCAGCTGCAGTCATGGATTGATCTTGTTGTAAATTTAGAAAACTTAATGTTGATAAAGCTAAGTATAATTGCGTATGCAGTATTTTGTATTCCTGGTCTCCCTCTTTTTGTTTTTGTTTTTGAGTTTTTAAGGTATGATTAGCTCTTTCAACTATTGCTTGTCCTTGTGAGTTATATGGAATACCTGTAATATGGGTAATATTCCATTGTTGAAAAAATGTAGCCATAGCTTTACTACAGTACCCTGGGCCGTTATCAGTTTTGATTTTTTTCTGTGATTCCCATAACTACAAAGCAAGATAAAAGACGTCTTTTAACATGAGCTGTAGCTTCTCCTGTTTGACATGTGGCCCAAATAAAATATGAGTAAGTATCTACTGAAATATGAACAAAGGACAACTTTCCAAAGGCAGGAACATGTGTTACATCCATCTGCCAGATGGAATTTGGAGATAAACTTCTAGGGTTAACTCCTGCTCCTTAATGTGGCAGATGTGAAACTTGGCAGGCAGAGCAATGTTGTACAATTTCCTTAGCCTGTTTCCAAGATAAGCCATATCTGTTTCTGAGGCCTGTGCATTAAGATGGGTTAAAGAATGGAATGTTTGTGCATCAGTAAAAGCTGCAGAAACCAGAGCATCTGTCCTTTGATTGAGTTTGGTTAAAGGGCTGGGGAGGTTAGTATGTGCTCTTGTATGAGTGATATACAAAGGGGAATGCCTTTGTTGTACTGCTTGTTGTAAAGAATGAAATAAAAGATTGAGTTGATCATCAGTTACGTTTTGAATTAAGGCACATTCAGTATTTTGCGTGGCTTGCATCACATAGGCTGAATCAGAAATAATGTAGCTGTTTAAAGGTTTTTAGTACTGTAATTATAGCCATAAGTTCAGCCCTTTGAGCAGAAGCAAAGTCAGTTTGAAAAACTTGTTGTTGAGGTCCTACAAAGAGGCCTTTCCATTACTAGATCCATCAGTAAAAACAGTATTGGCCCCTTCAATAGGGGTCTTTTGAGTATTGGAAACTAATATCCATGATGTCAATTTTAGAAATTGGAATATTTTGGATTTAGGATAATGATTATCAAGTATACCAATAAAACTAGCTAAATTAACTTGCCATTTCTGGGAATTAACATAAGCTTCCTGAATTTGCTGTTATTTAAAGGAACTATAATTTGATTTGGATCATGTCCCATTAATTTTGTTGTATACAGCCTTGCTTGACCTATCAGTACAGCAATTTGATCTAAGTGTAGAGTAAGTGTTTTAGTTGTATTGTGAGGTAGAAAAAGCCACCCAACCAGATCATCCTGTTGAACAATAACACCTGTAGTTGACTGTTTAGTAGGAAAAATTAAAAACTGTAATGACGTAGTGGATCAATTTGAGTCACTCGTGCCTGTTGAATTTTTTCTTCAATTAATTGAAGTTCTTCTAATGCTTCTTTGGCTAGAGAGCATTTGCTGTTAAGGTCAGAATCACCTCATAAGGTAGAAAAGAGGTGAGACATAACATAAGTAGGAATGCCTAAAGTGGGATGAATCCAATTAATGTCTCCTAATAATTTTTGAAAATCATTTAGATTTTTTTTTTTTTTTTGAGACGGAGTCTCGCTCTGTCGCCCAGGCTGGAGTGCAGTGGCCGGATCTCAGCTCACTGCAAGCTCCGCCTCCCGGGTTTACGCCATTCTCCTGCCTCAGCCTCCCGAGTAGCTGGGACTACAGGCGCCCACCACCTCGCCCGGCTAGTTTTTTGTATTTTGTAGTAGAGACGGGGTTTCACCGTGTTAGCCAGGATGGTCTCGATCTCCTGACCTCGTGATCCGCCCGTCTCGGCCTCCCAAAGTGCTGGGATTACAGGCTTGAGCCACCGCGCCCGGCCGCAAACTTTAGAGTTTTAAATTATCTCTTCGAATTTGAACCTTTTGAGGCTTAATGGTACTTTGTTCTACTTTCATTCCAAATATTGAAATGGAGTGGAAGTTTGGATTTTATCAGGGCTATGATTAATCCTGCTGCAGTTACAGCCTTTTCTGTTTGTAGCATAGTATTAATTCCTCCCTAGTTTCAGCTTCACATAAGATTTCATCCATGTAATGGATGATATAACATTTTTTAAACTGTTCTCTAACTGACTTAATAACTTTTCCGACATAAGTTTGACAAATAGTTGGGCTATTTAACATGCCTCGTGGAAGTACTTTCTTTCCAATAGTATCTATCCACTGGTTCTTTGTTATTTATGGTGGGAACAGTAAAAGCAAATTTTTCATAATCTTGGGTCACTAAAGGAATGGTAAAAAAAGCCATCTTTTAAATCCGTCACTATGAGAGGCCAGTATTTAGGAATCATAGTTGGGGAGGGCAGCCCTGGTTGCAGCACACCCATGGGTTGAATTACAGCATTAACGGCTCTCAAGTCTGTTAACATTTTCCATTTCCCTGATTTTTTCTTAATAACAAACATAGGAGAATTCCAAGGAGAGAAAGTAGGCTCTATGTGTCCCTTTTGCAATTGTTCTTGCACCAATTTTTTTAAAGCCTCCAGTTTTTCCTGTTTCAGCACCCATTGCTCTACCCAAACCAGTGTGTCAGTTAGCCAAACAAGAGGAGTGGGAGCCAGGGGCTCAACAATGGCTGCTCCTAAAAATGATACCCCAATCCAGTTCGCTCTGTTTGCTCTTTTAGTTTTAAAGGTTCTGGTTGGCCATTTTCATTTTTTCCTATTCCTTTCCCTGGGAGATATCCCTTTTTTTTTTTCATTATTTATTTACTGTTGTTACTATATTGATCCATAGGAATAGATATTTCAGCACCCCATTGTTGCAATAAGTCACTTCCTTTCCATCTGGCCCTTGACATGGCAGAATTAAGGAACTTTGATAAACTTCTGAGGCAGCTCCTACTCCAACAATACTAATGGATGCCTTTTGTTTGGGCCAGTGCCAGGGCCACTGATCTAAAGCAATAATAGAAACATCATCTCCAGCATCTACTAGTCCCTCAAAGTCTTTACCTTGAACGGTTACTGTACAAATAGGTCTTTTGTCAGACACTTGATTAACCCAATAGACAGCCTTTTCTGCTGGATTTATACTACCAAATCCTCTCATTCTTTTTACCGTGCTGCTTCCCAGTTTTGTATAAGGTAGAACTAAAAACTGAGCAGTTCTTTCTCCTGGGGAAGCTGACCACGGAGTTGCGGAACTGATAACTAGTTGAATTTCTCTGGTATAATCAGAATCAATTATTCCTGTATGTACATTGACATCTCTTAAATTTAAACTAGACCTTCCGAGCAAGAGACCAACTGTTCCTGAGGGTAAAGGCCCCTAACTCCCACGGGGACCTTCTTTGGTGGCTCCTCAGGAAGTAGGGAGACAGGACTTGTGCTGCAGAGGCCTACGGCAGCTCTGCCTGCTGTGACGGGGGACAATTGTACGTTTGTAAGGGCACTGGCTGTGCCGGATACACCTCGGTTTGTTGAGGGGCCCGAGAAAGGTTGCCCATCTTTGCTCAATGTAGAATGACACTGATTTGCCCAGTGATTTCCCTTTTTACATCGGGGGCAAATACCGGAACTTTTTTGCTGCTTACTGGTAGTAACCTTTGCCTGTTGATTTCCTTTTTTACATTCCTTTTTTGTGTGTCCAAATTGCCCACATTTAAAACAAGAGCCTGAGAAATGAGGCATATTTTTTCCGACTTTTAATCCAGCCATAGCCTGAGCTAAAAGAGTAGACTTATGTAAGTTACCCGCAGTGCCATCACAAGCCTTAATATACTCGGCCAGATGAGCCTTCCCCCTCATAGGTTGAATAGCAGTTTGACATTCTGCACTGGCATTATCATATGCAAGAAGCTGTATTACAACATCTTGAGGCTGTTTTGTCAGTTATGGCTTTATTCACAGACTCTTGGAGCTGAGCAATAAAATGAGTATATGGTTCCTTGTCGGACAGAACTGAAAGATGGATATTTTTTCCCTGTAACATTTATTCTTTCCCATGCCCTTAAGCACACAGAGCGTAACTGAGCCATGGCAATATCCTCCATTAATGCTTGATTGTCTAATCAACCCCAATTAGGGCCGACCCCCATTAACTGTTCAGAGGACACAGGCGCAGGCGGCTGTGCCTGTGTGTTTTCTCTTGCCTAAGTTTGAGCTTCATTAGCCCACCAAGTTTTAAATTGCAAGTACTGAGACGGAGTGAGAACAGATTTTGTTGAAGTGTCCCAATCATATGGTATTAACCTATTATCAAGAGCCACATATTTTAGTAAAGTTTGCACAAAAGGAGAATTTGGCCCATATTGACTAATGACTTGCTTAAATTCCTTTAACAACTTACAAGGAAAAGTGGCCCAATTAGCTATATTCTGTCCTCCTTGTTGGGTTATAGTAACTGGAAACTGCCATGCTTCAAGGTCTCCTTCAGCCCTTCTGAATAGAATTTTGTATAGCACCACCAGTTGCTCCAGATTTTAATGTTGTCACTACAGGAGCAGTAAGTTTTACAACTACTTCACTTTCTCGCCCATTGTGGGAGAGGTGGCCATTTGCTTAATTCAGCAGACGGAGCCAACGGACTAGTAAAATATGTGTTTTTCAGCTTTCCTTTCTTTTCTGTGATTTCCTCTGGCTCCTGTGCCTCGCATTCAGAATCTGATGTTAGTTTCTTACACTCATCCTCCTCTTCTTCATCTGAATCTGCCTCATCATCTGTTTGAAATGGCTCAAGAGCTGCCTTTATTAACGGCCACACTGACCAAATAGAAACTGGAATTTTGGCTCCCTCTTTGTATGCCTTTTTAAAATCTCTGCCAATTCTTTCTCATTCATCCAACTCCCTAGTCCCTTGTTCCAGGAGCCATGGGCAGAACTGCTCTACTGTGCTGAAAAGTGTTAATAGACTTTGAGTACTAACTTTCACTCCCTCTCTCTGTAATAAATGCCTTAAGAAATTTAAATAAGAATGTTTGCTCTCATTCTGTCCCATTGTTACCCTGGTTCTTCCGAGCGCCCAGCTTACCCACTGAGCTTCTTTCAGTCATCCTCAGGTGTCCTCTGACAATGTGTCCTCCCCTTCTGCATGCACTAGCATTCCTTCACTGGGGTTTTCGTCGCCCCACATTGGGTGCCAGAAATGTTGGGGTTCTCAGACCCAACACCAGGCTGTGGGGGCTACGAACTCTGGCAGAGTCAAAGGAATGAGACAAGAGTGCATAAAGTGGGTCCAGGGAGCCAATGCCAATATGGAAGCTGCAAAGGCCCCAAGCTCTGGGAGCACACACTGTTTACTGGTGATTAAACAAAGAAGCAGGTGGTGAGGATGTGGGGATAAAAAGGTGAGGAGGTGAGGACGTGGGGGTAGAAAGGAAGCAGTGCATCAAGCGTTTGACCTATAGCTGTGGTGGTTTAGCATTTTCTTTGAAGCATATGGAATATGCTCTGCTACTCGAGATAATGGAGAACATGTTTTTCTACCTCAAGATACAATCAATTTACGAGCCTGGGAGAGCAAGAAGCAAGAAGCCAGCAAGCCTGAACACATTCCAGAGGCTACAAGGGTTTTTATTCCCTGAGCCCTGGATTCCATCCAAACCACAGGGGGTTTTATGCCCTGGGCTTAGATTGTGGTGCAGCAGGGCAGCCTTCCACCCTTTGGCACAGAGCTTGGTGTTCCAAAGGTCACGAGGGGTTTTAGACCCTGGACTGAGGACATGTTCTAAGACTCTTTTACATTATGTCAAACAAGCAAGTCTTGCCTCAGCTCTTCTAGCAACACATTGCCCCAAGGATAGACCAATGGACAGCAGTCCAGACACCAACCCAGGCATATGCGGAAACTTCATATCTAACACAGCAGTCAGTACAGATCGGTGGGAAGACAATGAATAATTAAATAACTGATCTGGGCAGTTGGATATCTTTTTAAAAAGATAACTACCTTGCTCCATATACAAAAAAATAAATTCTAGTTGGGTTAAATACTTAAATGTGAAACGGACTTTTGGAAGATCATATAGGTGAAGATCTTTATGCCCTCACATAAGGAAATATTTCTTAAGCTAGACACACAGACGAAGTATAATCAGAAAGGAAAAGATTGATAAATTTGACCTAAAAAAAGGTGAAAAAAAGCTTCAAATTGAAGAAAGGATATGTATTTCATATTATCAACAAAGAATTCGTTTTCAAAATATATATATATATATATTTTTTTGTTGTTGAGACAGAGTTTCACTCTTGTTGCCCAGGCTGGAGTGCAATTGTGCAATCTCTGCTCACCGCAACCTCTGCCTCCCAGGTTCAAGCAAGTCTTCTGCCTCAGCCTCCCAAGTAAAATCCTAGCCTCCTGGGATTACAGGCATGCGGCACCATGCCCAGCTAATTTTGTATTTTTAGTAGAGATGGGGTTTCTCCATGTTGGTCAGGCTGGTCTTGAACTCCTGACCTCAGGTGATCCACCCACCTCGGCCTCCCCAAGTGCTGGGATTACAGGCGTGAGCCATGGTGCCCGGCCTGTCAGTTTTTGAAAAGGATAGTCAAATAGAAAAAATGGGCAAAAACATAAATTGGTGTTTCATAATGAGGAAAAACAAATGGCCAATAAGTATGAAAAGATACTCAACCAAGAAATGCAAATTAAAATCCACAATGAGATGCCACGCCTACCATATTGGCAAACGTTTTAAAACGACATCAAGAGTTGGTGAGGGCCAGGAGTGTTGGCTCATGCCCATCATCCAAGCACTTTGGGAAGATGAGATAGAAGGATCACTTGAGCACACGAGTGCAAGACCCGTTTGCACAACATGGCAAGACCTCGTCTCTACAAAAAATTTAAAAATTAGCCTGATGTGGTGATGTGTGCCTGTGTTTCCAGCTACTTGGGAGGCTGAGGCAGGAGGATTATGTAAGCCTAGGAGGTCAAGGCTACAGGAGGTCAAGCCATGATTGCACCACTGCACTCCAGCCTGGGCAACAGAGGGAGACCCTGTCTTAAAAAAAAAAAAAAAAAAAAAAGAGTTGGTGAGGATATGGAGCAAAAGAAACTGATACAATGCTATTGCCAGTGTAAATTAGAATAACCACACCAGAAAACTTTGGCATTACCTTGCAAAGTGGGCACATATACCCAAATGTTCATCAACAGAGAGTACTGTACAGCCTGTGTGATAAGTCACACACACAAATACCTACTGTTTGTATAAATGATACCATTTATATAAAGTTCAAAAATATGAAAAGGTAGACATGTCGCTACGGATATTTGCAGTGTGGCACTGGAGCTGGCTTGTACTGGCTTGGGAAGAACTGGCAAATGCCACAAACCAACACGCCACTGGGTACAGGCATATGGAGTAACTCTAAAGAAAAGCAAGAGAATTACAAACAGGTAGGGAGGGGCACATTGGAGAAGTATTCCTTCAACAAGGAATGTTCTAATGCTGCTCTTTTTCTTCCTAAGAAGAAAAAACAAATAGAAGTTAGTTGGGTTGATGTGAGAGTCTGTGGTGGGTGGGGTGGGAGGTTCTGAGCAGAGGTAGCAGCAGAGGTGAATGAGGAGAGGGGATGGCTGGTCCAGGCAGTGGCAAGCGCTGCAGTCCATTCTGACGAGCACTGGGCGCGTATAGGGCAGTGGTGAGAGCTCAAGGTGGAAAGGGAGGCACTGGATCACAGAGGGGCTGTGTGCCATGGTAAGCAGTTTGGAGTTCACTCCAAGTAATGAGGAATGTGGGCTTCACAGAACAGAGACAAGGCAGTCTGGCCCACGAGGAAGTTGTTGTGGTCTTGCCGAAAGATGAAACCAGAGCTGGGCCCTGATTATGAGGAGGAAGAGCAGAGGAGCTGGGCTTGAGAGGTTGTCTAGGAAGCAGAATGGACTGAGCTTGGTGACCAATTGGATTTGGGATGTGCATGGAAAACAGGGCTCTGCTGTACTTAGAGAGGTGGAGCATGACTCCCTCACTGTAAGGGTGGACCGCACAGTGACTGCCTTCCAAAGAGTGCAGTATAGAAAGGGGGAAAGGAGGGCCGGGTGTGGTGGCTCACGCCTGTAATCCCAGCACTTTGGGAGGCTAAGGTGGATGGATCACTTGAGGTCAGGAGTTCGAGACCAGCCTGGGCAACATGGCAAAACCCCGTCTCTACTAAAAATACAAAAATTAGCTGGGCATGGTGGCGCATACCTGTAATCTCAGCTACTTGGGAGGCTGAGGCAGGAGAATCACTCGAACCCAGGAGGCAGTGGTTGCAGTGAGCTGAAATTGTGCCACTGCACTCCAGCCTGGGCGACAGAGTAAGACTCCATCTCAAAAAACCAAACAAACAAAAAAACAAATTCAAATTGTGGGACATTCTACAAAACACCTGACCATTATTAAAGTGTCAAGGTCATTAAAACCATGGAAAGTCTAAGAAAGTGTCACAGTCAGGAGGCACCGGAGGAGATGTGACAGCTAACTGTAATGTGGCATGTGGGATGGGGTCCGGAACAGAAATAAGATATTAGGTTAAAACAACTAGTAAATCTGAATAAAATGTGGATTTTAGTTAACAATAATGTACCAATATTGGTCATTAGTTGTGACAAATACACCATACTAATGTAAGATGTTAATAATAGGGGAATGTGAGTGCAGTGGCTCACACCTGTAATCCCAGCACTTTCGGAGGCCAAGGTCAGCCCAAAAGTTCAAGAGCAGCCTGGGCAATATGGTGAAACCCCCTTTCTACAAAACATACAAAAATTAACCAGGCATGGTGG
The DNA here is from genome assembly GCF_009764315.1 of Trachypithecus francoisi. Classification (NCBI taxonomy): domain Eukaryota; kingdom Metazoa; phylum Chordata; class Mammalia; order Primates; family Cercopithecidae; genus Trachypithecus; species Trachypithecus francoisi. The sequence goes on from NW_022681473.1 coordinate 64,803,171, forward strand.
TGCACGCCTGTGTCTCAGCTACTTGGAAGGCTGAGGTGGGAGAATCCCTTGAGCCTGGGAGGTCGAGGCTGCAGTGAAGTGTAATCCTGCCACTGCTCTCCAGCCTGGGTGACAGAGTGAGACCCTGTCTCAAAAACATAAAAATAATAATGAAATAGGGGAATGTGGATGTGAGGTATATGGGAACTCTCTGTACTGTCTTCTCAACTTTTCCAAAACTCTGTTCTAAAATAAATGTATTTTTAAAAAATTAGCCAAATGCATTTCTTCTAAAACCTTTTTATTAAAACTAATTGCTGCTCTCTTTAAAAACAAAAACAGAGCCCTGTAAGTCTCCAATTTCTGAGTTGAGTGACCTTTCACAGGGTCACAGAATCAGCCCCAGCTCTCCTAGTCCTTTCACTGACTCCTCTCTGTTGCAGAGGTGAGATTTGTTTAGGGAAGTGGGACTACAACTCCCAGAGTGCACCTGTGCAGTTGTCAGGAGCAACCAAGGAAGCAAACTAACAGTCTTGCTAGAGTCTGAGGACTATCCAGGGCCTCACTGCCAGCCAGCCAGCCATGGGCCAGGATTATTACTCTGTGCTCCAGATCACTCGCAATTCAGAGGATGCCCAGATCAAGCAGGCGTAAGTTGGGGTGGGAGCCAGTCCTTAGGGGTGTGCTGGGGCAGGCCCTCCCGTCTTCTCTTCCAAAACAAGCTTTCCTGCACAGCTTAGGGCAGACAAAGTAAACCTTGTTCCTTCTTTCACTTCTTGCATACCTGTATCCTGGCTTTGGTCTGGGTCAGGGCCCAGGTTGGAAATTTGAACTCTTTTTAGTTCCTCAATCTGCTCCCAACCCATCTCCCTTTATGCTCCATGCCCTGTCTCCTCTCCTGGGTGCCTTGCTTTTCCCAGCAATGAAATGTAGACAAAGGAGCCATTTGAACTTTATCTTGAATATTATGGAGAACCAGAGGCTTGTGAACAAGGAAGTGGTCGGGCCAGATGGATGTTATAAATTCGATTCTGGCCATGATGGAGATTTTCAACATTGACTCAGCTGCATTCCTGAATACTTCCATCAGGTCTTAAGGATGCTCTGGTTCATTCCTAAGAAAGCCTACAACAGGAGTCAGTACATTTTTCTGAAAAAATGTTTTTGTTTCTGTTTTTTTTGAGACAGAATTTTGGTCTTGTTGCCCAGGCTGGAATGCAATGGTGTGATCTTAGCTCATCACAACCTCTGCCTCCTGGGTTCAAGCGATTCTTCTGCCTCAGCCTCCCAAGTAGCTGGGGTTACAGGCACGCACCAGTACGCCCAGCTAATTTTGTATTTTTAGTAGAGATGGGGTTTCTCCTTTTTGGTCAGGCTGGTCTCAAACTCCTGAGCTCTGGTGATCCGCCCGCCTTGGCCTCCCCAAGTGCTGGGATTATAGGTGTGAGTCACCGCACCCGGCCAAAAACATGTTTTTTTTAAACAAATATTTCTTAAGCGTCTACTACAAGGGTCGAGAGGGTACTTCGCCTCCTGCTGCAGTGGTGGCAGCTGTAGATAAATATCTGAATCTGACAGTGACTCTTCCTTACCTCATGCAGCTAGATTTTGTTGCTGAATAGATGTTGAATAAGTCACCACAACTGTGATGGGTGTTACAAAAGAGGAAGTACGAGGGGCTATGGAAGTTATCTTGGAAAGAGAGAGACTCCTTAGGAGGCTGTTCGGGGTAATCAAGGCAAAAGATGAGGCCAGAGAAAGGGGAGGGAATGGACTTGGCAATTAAGTGGATCACTGGAGGGTAAAGAAAAGAGGAGTTCAGGATAACTCAATTAAATTGGGCAGTGACAATAGGTGCGTGTTTTGAGTGTGTAGGTGCAGTTCTGAGAACTTTCCCTCACTCTTTAATCCTCACAACAGTCCTGAGAATTAAGTACCATTAATATCCCACGGCCATGCACTAGTAAATAGTGGAGCCAGTGTTAAGACATCAGGCCTCCCAGAGTTGCCAGTCATGGGCCTATTCCTGGGCCAGGTCCTTTTGGGGATCAGTGGCGTAAGTGGCGAGTCTGCAGTGTTGTTGGAGAAAAAAGACACAAACTCATGAAAAGATTTGAGAACAACTCAGGACAGTGTATGATGTCACCCACTCCTTGGAGCATCTCACTGACCAGAAGGACCCATCCAGGGAAAGGTAATCAGGAGGAAGGGCAGTAGGAGTGCAGAAAGAGAAGCACAACTTAAGCACTGGAAAGGGCTGGATCAGAATCCAGATTCACTTACCTGCTAGCTGTGTGACCTGGGCAAATTACTTAACCTCTCTGAGCCGAAGTTTTCCCAGGTCTAAAAATCATCCTCATAATAAAGGTTGCTGTGAGACTGAAATAGGATTAGATAAGATAATGCATGTGTCCAGCAATCATTTGCATGTGAAACCATGTCATATAAAGAGTGATTAAGGCCTGGCGTGGTGGCTCATGCCTATAATCTGAGCACTTTAGGAGGCCAAAGCAGGAGGATCCCTTGAGCCCAGGAGTTTGAGAGGGCAGCCTGGGCATCATAGGGAGACCCTGTCTTTACAGAACATTTAAAAATTAGCTGGGCATGGTGGCACACACCTGTGTCCCAGCTACTTGGGAGGCTCAGGTGGGAGGATCACTTGAGCCCAGAAAGTAGAGGCTGCATTGAGCTATGATTGCACCACTGCACTCCAGTCCAGGCAACAGAGCAAGACCTGTCACAAAAAAAATAAAAATGGCTAGACGCAGTGGCTCACACCTGTAATCCTAGCACTTGGGGAGGCTGAGGCAGGTGGATCACTTGAGGTCAGGAGTTTGCTACCCTGACCAACGTGGTGAAACCACTTCTCTACTAAAACTACCAAAAAATTAGCCGGGTGTGGTGGCGCACACCTGTAATCCCAGCTACTCGGGAGGCTGAGATAGGAGAATTGCTTGAACCCAGGAGGCGGAGGTTGCAGTGAGCCGAGATCATGCCATTGCACTCCAGCCTGGGTGACAGAGTGAGACTTCGTCTCAAAATAAATAAATAAATAAAAATAAGGCCGGGCGTAGTGGCTCATGCCTGTAATCCCAGCACTTTGGGAGGACGAGGCAGGAGGATCTCCTGAGATCAGAAGTTCGAGACCAGCCTGGCCAACAAGGTAAAACCCCATCTCTACTAAAAAAAAATTAGCCGGGTGTCTTGGCAGGCACCTGTAATCCCAGCTACTCAGGAGACTGAGGCAGGAGAATTGCTTGAACCTGGGAGGTGGAGGTTACAGTGAGCCGAGATTGAGCCATTACACTCCAGCCTGGGCAATAAGAGCAAAACTCTGTTTCAAAAATGACTAACTAACTAAATAAAAATAAATAGAGTGATTAAAAGAACTGTGCATGTTTCAAAAAGCAGTCCTTAACCCTTCTCCCCTGCAATAACTCTAAGTCACATGTATGACATGCTTGCTCATGGGACAACCTAGATATTGATTAAAAAAAGAAGAAGAGCTAAACTTGTTTTTTTTTTTTTTTTTTTTTTTTTGAGACGGAGTCTTGCTCTGTCGCCCGAGCTGGAGTGCAGTGGCCAGATCTCAGCTCACTGCAAGCTCCGCCTCCCGGTTTACGCCATTCTCCTGCCTCAGCCTCCCAAGTAGCTGGGACAACAGGCGCCAGCCACCTCGCCCGGCTAGCTTTTTGTATTTTTCAGTAGAGACGGGGTTTCACTGTGTTAGCCAGGATGGTCTCGAACTCCTGACCTCGTGATCCGCCCGTCTCGGCCTCCCAAAGTGCTGGGATTACAGGCTTGAGCCACCGCGCCCGGCAAGAGCTAAACTTGTATAAGGAAGAGAAGCACCATGATGGTTTATAATTGCCCAGGATTCATAACTGCAGCATTCAAGCTGTGATTTCACCCCTTTCTCTGCCACTCAGGAAAGCAGGTGATGTTACTGCAGGGATAATTTTGAAACCACTCAAATTTATATGAAAAACTAAACCTTTCTCAAACCTTGTTACTTTTTTTTTTTGAAATGGAGTCTCTCTGTCACCCAGGCTGGAGTGCAGTGGCATGATCTGGACTCACTGCAATCACAGCCTTCTAGGTTCAAGTGATTCTTCTGCCTCAGCCTCCCGAGCAGCTGGGACTACAGGTGTGCGCCACTGTACCTGGCTAATTTTTGTATTTTTAGTAGAGACGGGGTTTCACCATGTTGGCCAGCCTGTTTTCAAACTCCTGATTTCAAGTGATCTGCCCGCCTCGGCCTCCCAAAGTGCTGGGACTACAGGAGGCTGAGATGGGTGGATCACTTGAGGCCAGGAATTTGAGACTAGCCTGGCCAACACGGCAAAAACCGGTCTTTACTAAAAATACAAAAATGAGCCAGGTGTGGTGGTGGGCGCCTGTAGTTTCAGCTACTTGAACTTGGGAGGCGGACATTGCAGTGAGCCCAGATCGCACCACTGAACTCCAGCCTAGGCAACAGAGTGAGACTCTCTCTAAATAAATAAATAAATAAAAATAACCGACTGTGACCTTTATAATTGAGAAAGACTGGTTTGGAAGGCTGTGAAAATTGTCTTCAAGTCTCTGAAAGTAGATATTCTCTCTGTAAGGTCCCCAGGGCACAGCCAGGACCCTTATGGATGGAGGGACAGTTGCAGGACAGCAGATCCAGCTTCCTGTTGCAGTAAGAGAAGGCATTGCCTAAAAGTCAGAGCCATTCCACAATGAGATGGGCTGCCCTGTAGGAGGATGCTGAGCGTATATCATTTATTTACTCACTCCTGCTCAGTGCCCAGCAATGGGGCTAGAACTGGATGTAGCAACTCCAGAACCTATTAGATGAGTCAATGACACCTGGAACACAGCGCTGCTAAGGACGAGGATCAAAGGTGCTGGGGACTTGGGAAGGGGAGTCTAACCTAGAAAGGAGGCTAGCTGTCAGGGAAGGCGCCCTGGAGGATTTGGTACCTGAGCCGAAAGTTGAAGGATGAATTAAAAATTGCCCAGAGAAGCTGGGAGGAGCTGTAGAGGGGTGAGTCATGCAGGAGAGGTCAAGGGAGCAGCAAAGGAGAACAGCGAGTGAGGCCAGAGGAAGAGGCAGGGGCTTGGATCTTAAAGTGGGACATCTGAGTTTTATGCTGGAGACAATGGGGAAGCCAGTGAAGGGTTATGCCAGGAGAGGGACCTGGTCAGAAAATGTTTCAGAAGGCCAGCATGGTGGGTCATGCCTGTAATCTTAGCATAATCTTAGCCCTTTGGGAGGCTGAGGTGAGCGAATCACCTGAGGTCAGGATTCAAGACCAGCCTAGCCAACAGGGCAAAACCTTGCCTCTACTACAAAAATTAGCTAGGCGTGGTGGCTCATGCTGGTAATCCCAGCTAATCGGGAGGCTGAGGCAGGAGAATGATGTGAACCCGGGAGGAGCTTGCAGTGAGCCGAGATCATGCCACTGCACTCCAGCCTGGGCGACAGAGCGAGACTCCATCTCAAAACAGAAAAAAAAAAAAAAAAGAAAGTATTTTAGAAGCATCAGCATTAACAAGAGCAGAGAGAGTGAGAACAAGAGTGAGAGATATCATCGCAATTGGCAGCACGCAATGCAGTGGAGAAGGGGCCACTGGGTGCAGGAAGACATGGTTATGCAATACTTGTCGGGATAAAGAGACAGGAACAGAACATTTCTTATTTATTTTGAGACACAGTCTTGCTCTGTCACAGGCTGAAGTGCGGTGGTGTAATCTTGGCTCACTGCAGCCTTGACTTCCTGGGTTCAAGCAATTCTCCCACATCAGCCTCCCGAGTAGCTGGGACTATAGGTGAATGCCACCATGCCCGGCTAATTTTTGCATTTTTTTTTTTTTTTTTTTTTTGTAGAGTCAGAGTTTTGCCATGTTGCCCAGGCTGGTGTCAAACTTCTGAGCTCGAGTCATCCTCCCACCTCGGCCTCCCAAAGTGTTGGGATTACAGGCATGAGCCACTGTACCCAGCCCAGAACATTAGCTAGAAGGAAAACCTCATGTGACTTGGTGACTGATGGGATAAGGAGAGGAGACAAAGGAGAACTTGGAGTCAAAGTGCTCACATTTCTGGCTGCAGTGCCTGGGGAAAAATTATGCAGTGAAAATGTATGTGTTGGCAGGGTCAGGTGGCTCACGCCCATAATCCCAGCACTTTGGGAGGCGGTGGTGGGAGGATCACCTGAGGTCAGGAGTTCGAGACCAGCCTGGCCAACATGGTGAAACCCTGTTTCTAATAAAAATACAAAAAAGTAGTCGGGTGTGGTGGCGAGTGCCTGTAATCTCAGCTGCTTGGGAGGTTGAGGCAGGAGAATAGCTTGAACCCAGGAGGCAGAGGTTGCAGTGAGCAGAGATCGCACCACTGCACTCCAGCTTGGGCAACAAGAGAGAAACTCCCTCTCAAAAAAAAAAAAAAAAAAGTATATGTCTGGACTAGGTGAATTTATGATACCTTGGAGAGGAGATGGCAAGTAGACAGTTGGAGGTAGTCTTTGGTTCAGGGAAGTGGTCTGGTTCAGGATGGAGATTTAGCTGTGAGAGACCGAAGCCTGTCCCTGGGATGAGAGGAGAAACCACGGAACTCTAGGGATGGCGGCGAAGCGAGTGTGGGCACTGGAAAAGCAGGCGGAGGTAAGGTGGGGGGTCATGCCTGGGCTGAGTGACAGGCGTCTGTGCTGGACGCCTCCCGTGCAACCCTCCAGACCCACTCCCCACCCTTCCTGCCCTGCTCGGCTCCGGCTCCGGCTCCGGGAGGCTTCGTTGCCCTCAGCCTTCCACATGGAGCCGGCCCAGGGGAGCACTAGGCGGGAGATGGGGAGGGAGAAGGGCGGGGCTGCGGCTTTATTCCCCAGTTCTCCCCCTATGGGATCTCTTCAGTCAGCTGTGTCGCTTGACAGAAGGTCACAGCTCCGCTGAGGGCCCTGTCCACACACTCCGACAAACCCCTCAGCGTTTCTGGCCTGGAAAAGCTGCACTCCGCTGTCCCTGGCAGTCTCCCTCCGCTCCTCCTGCACCTGGGTGAATGGTCCCTTTATTAAACCCTCCACAAACCACCCAATCCGCGCCATCTTTCCGCCACCCCGGGTCACTTCTGATACATATTCTCAGACACTACGATGTCTGCCCCTCAGAAACAGGCCAGCTGGTAGGACTTGTATTAACCCTCCCTCCTCCAGGTACCGCAGACTCGCCCCTTAACCACCTGTTGAAGTCAAATGAGCCGTCTTCAGCAGAGATTTTCAGGCAAATAGCATAGGACTGGGCAGAAAAGAAGTAGGAAAAAAATAAGCACAGAGTGGGTGGGGGCGGCACAGGAAGGAGACGCGCGTTGAGCGCCTCATCCATGTCCACTGCACACCCGATTGTAGCTCATCCTCCCAAGATGCCTGTGTGTCTGCTCCTGTCCTCTAAGCGTTATGCCCAGACCGTTTATTCCCCGAAGAAGACCACCAGAGTCCAGAGTCAAAGCCAAGGGGCAAGGATCTTTACTGCAAGTTCGAACTTGGTCCCTCTGCTCCACAGCATACAAGAGGGCCCCGAACCATGCATGTGCTCGCTTTTTATAGCCCGATGTAAACAGGATATGTAAGGTTACAGAGAAACAAGGGAATTCTTTGGGTTACAGCATTACGATTGGTTAACATTTTAAGTTACACATTTAGCAGTTTTTTTTATTGGTTCCGCGCTTTCAGTAAAACCACTCCACAAACGGTAGTGACCTTATCGGGGACTCTCCAGGTGGTGTTTTTCTAAAGTTGAGACAAATGGAGGAATGTTTGCACTGGGCCCAGGAAGTTGAGACAAATGGAGGAATGTTTGCACTGGGCCCAGGAAGTTGAGACAAATGGAGGAATGTTTGTACTGGGCCCAGGACTGAGATATATGGAGGAATGTGTTTGTACTGGGCCCAGGACTGAGATATATGTTTGATTTCTTACATAAGAAGCAAACAGGATTAGATGTGTAGGAAATGTACCTGGAGAAACTGTGAAGGATGAAGGGAAGAGAGCAGGAGGGCGCAGGGAGAGTCCCCAGAACACAGTGCAGCCTGATGCTTGGGAGTGGAGACAGGGAGGGTAGGAGTGGGGAGGGAGAGCTCAGCCAGACTCTGGGGAGCCCTCACGCAAAGCGTGCCCATTGGAGGAGTCCTGTGTCTTGCAGGAATGGGCCAGCCTTGGTATCTCCACCACACATAAGCACTGGGGGCAGCTCAGGGGCAGTAGCTTCGGCTCAAATGCCCAGGGGGGCAGCTGCTGGAACTGTCAGTCAGCTGTGCTCCCCGCACCAGCTACTCTTCAAGAGCTGAGCAGTGCACCTCGGCAGCCACCACAGCCCGTGAAACTACCCCGGATTTATAGCCAGGCAGGAGTGGACAGAGTGCCAGCTCTGAACTCTGATCTGCCCTCAGAAACAGGCCAGCTGATACCGCTTGTATGAACTCTCCCTCCTCCAGGTACCGCAGACTCGCCCTTAAGCACCACCCATTGAAGTCAAATGAGCCGTCTTCAGCAGAGATTTTCAGGCAAATAGCAGAGGCCTACGACGTGCTGAGTGACCGTGAGTAGCTGTGGGGCTGAGCAGCCCCCTCGATTAGGATCATTCCTTAAGTCTCCAGACTGTTGGGTTTTCTGAGGGGGCCCAATAGCCAGGAAGCATCCCTCTTCCCTGCCTAGAATCTAGACACATAGAGAAGACAGAATACTGACCTGCCTTTCTCAGTAGAAGCAAGCTGAGGGGGAGGACATAGGGTGTGGAGTGGAGCCCAGGATTACACTGACTCGCTCACCCTGGCAGGCAGTGTGGGAGCAGGGGCACATTCCCCACGCATCCCTATGCCCTGCGAGGATGGGACCTTCCCCGGGAGGAACAGAGTGAGGGGCTTGCAGCTACCGGGAAGAAGGCTGAAGCTGGGCAGGCGCACTCACCTGTCCCTCCCAGTGGCTGAGTGTCATTCCTTAGGGCCAGCAAGAGTAGGAACCCGCACAGAAAGGCCAGGAGTAATTAGGAAATCTCTCTCCTGTGGAAATCAGCTGAGTGAAGAAAGTGTGATCCCCGCCCCGGCACCCAGGGCCATCCTGCAGGGCTTTCCCTGGGGCTTGTCCTGGAGACTAATCCTGGTTCCTGCAGAAGTACAGCTAGAAGATCACTAAGATTTCTACAGCCCTGAGTTTTCAGGACTTCAGGGTCCTTAGACTCTAGGATTTCAAAGTTCTAAAATTTGGAGGCTCTAGAATTCTTAGCTTCTAAAATGTCAAGGTTCTACAATTCTGTTTACCCCAGATAAGACAGTGGCCATGATGACTGAGTTAGGCCAAATTCCAGGGCTGTGGCCTGAGCCTCAGTCTCTCAGTTATTCCCCCAATCTCTCACCCTGCCCCTAGCAAACCCAAGGCTTTCCCGTCTCTCTTCTGAGCTACAGAAGCCATACCTAGGTCCTCCCAGAATGAAATGGAACCCGACTCCTAGGGTGTCATTCCAAAGACTGCCAGACAGCAGGCACTTTGGGATCAGGCTGCTTCTGCCCCTTCCCTTTCTCCATATCCGCCTGCTTCCCAGCCCCTCCACCTATCTCAGCTCCCAAAGTTGGACGCCTCCTCAAAGTGATGCCCGTCCACAGCCGTGAAGAGAGGCATCTACGACAAGTTTGGAGAGGAGGGCCTGAAGGGTGGGATTCCTGTGGAGTTTGGATCTCAGACCCCATGGACAACTGGTTATGTCTTCCACGGCAAACCGGAAAAGGTGTTCCACGAGTTCTTTGGTGGAAACAACCCCTTCAGTGGTAAGAGGTCTTCCTCCCCCACCTTGCCTTGCAGAGAAATGACACAGCTATAAATGATGCTTTTTGTTAAGTAGGTTTGTTTTTATTTTTACTTTATTATTTTATTTTATTTATTTATTTATTTTTTGGAGATGGAGACTCGCTCTGTCGCCCAGGCTGGAGTGCAGTGGTGCGATCTTGGCTCGCTGCAACCTCTGCCTCCTGAGTTCAAATAATTCTCCTGCCTCAGCCTCCCGAATAGCTGGGACTACAGGCGCACACTGCCATGCCCGGTTAATTTTTTAAAATTTTTAGTAGAGATGGGGTTTCACCATGTTGCCCAGGCTGCTTTTGAACTCCTGAGCTCAGGCAATCTGCCCACCTTGGCCTCCCAAAGTGCTAGGATTACAAGCGTGAGCCACTGCAGCCGGCCTATTTTTACTTTAATAAATATATATAACACATTGCAAAACAAAAAGTAAAACATAATTCATTGAAAAAGAAATACATTCCAGCCCTCCATTTTCTTTCTTTCTTTCTTCTTTTTTTTTTTTTTTGAGATGGAGTCCTGTTCTGTCACCCAGGCTGGATGTCACCCATTGCAGTGGCATGATTTCAGCTCACTGCAACCTCCACCTCCCGGGTTCAAGCAGTTCTCCTTGCCTCAGCCTCCTGAGTAGCTGGGATTACAGGCACTTACCACCATACCCAGCTAGTAATTTTGTATTTTTTAGTAGATGAAGGGGTGGCCTACCCCCCCACCCCTGTGGGCGTTTCTCGTTAGGTGGAACGAGAGACTTGAGAAAAGAAATGAGACACAGAGACAAAGTATAGAGAAAGAAAAAGTGGGCCCAGAGGACCGGCGCTCAGCATACAGAGGACCCACGCTGGTCTCTGAGTTCCCTTAGTATTTATTGATAATTATCTTTACCATCTTAAAGATAAGGGAGTGGCAGGACAATAGGATCATTGTAGGGAGAAAATTAGCAGTAAGACATATGGATAAGATCTGTGACATGAATAAGTTCAAAGGAAAATGCTGTGCCTTGATATGCATACGCAAACATCTTCCATAAACCTTTTAGCAGCATTGTTTCAGCAAGTCCCACCTTTTGCCCTAAGGCGGTTTTCTCCTTTCTCAGTAAACAAAGCATACAATCGGGTCTCACACCGAGATGTTCCATTGCCCAGGGATGGGCAGGAGACAGATGCTTTTCTCTATCTTAACTGCCAACATCCGCCAAAAGGCCTTCTTTCCTCTGGTACTAGTCCTCCTCAGCACAGACCCTCCACGGGTGTCGGGCTAGGGGACGATCAGGTCCTTCTCTTCCCACGAGGCCCTGTTTCAGACTGTCACATGGGGAGAAACCTTGGACAATACCTAGCTTTCCTAGACAAAGGTCCCTGTGACCTTTGGCCGTGTACCTGTCTCTGGGTACTTGAGATTAAGAGAATGGTGATGACCTTTAACCAGCAAGCTGCCTTCAGGCACTTGTTTAACAAAGACACATCCTGCACAGCCCAAAATCCATTAAACCTTGAGTCACCACAGCACATGTCTCTTGCAAGGACAAGGTTGGGGGTAGGGTCACAGATTAACAGCATCTCAAATACAGAACAAAATGGAGTCTCTTATGTCTGCTTCTTTCTATATAGACACAGTAACAGGCTGATCTCTCTTTCTTTTCCCCACAAGTAGACATGTGGTTTCACCATATCTGCCAGGCTGGTCTCAAACTCCTGACCTCAGCTGACCTCAGCCCACCTCGGCCTCCCAAATTGCTGGGATCACAGGCATGAGCCACTGTGCCTAGCCCAGCCCTCAGAAGCAGCTACTAGGAAACAGTTTATGTATCCTCCCAGAAACTTTCTATGCATGTATGAGCTGTATTTATTTTTACATATGTTATGCCCAGACCGTTTATTCCCCGAAGAAGACCACCAGAGTCCAGAGTCAAAGCCAAGCGGCAAGGATCTTTAATGCAAGTTCGAACTTGGTCCCTCCGTTCTACAACATACAAGAGGGCCCCAAACAATGCGTGCGCTTGCTTTTTATAGCTCGAGGTAAACAGGACTTGTCAGGTTACAGAGGAACAAGGCATTTCTCTAGGCTACAGCATTACAATTGGTTTACATGTTAATGTTAAGTTATGCTTTTAGCAGCCTTCTTATCGGTTCCTGCGCTTTTACAAACGGTTGTAACCTTATTGGAGCTTCTCCAGGTGTTGTTTTTCTTAATGTGTTTGTGTCGGGCAGGCGTATGGGGGGATGTGATGTGCTCAAGGCGGTGATGTGTTGAGGAATGTGTTCTTTCACATAAGCCTTTTATTTTGTTAAGGAAATAGGGCCACATTTTACACACTGATTTTTTTTCACTTAATGTATCTTGGAGATTATCTTATATGTTATACTACATATAGATCTACTTTATTCACTTATATGTAAGTCTACATACTATGTATAGATCTGCATAAGATTTCATTGTACAGATGTCTATTAGGGATCCACTACAGAAACAAATACTGTTTCAGCCATGTGAAGCAGAAAGGGGTTCAAAACAGGGAATTAGGTGCTTTAAAAAATCACTGAGGCCAGGTGTGGTGGCTCACTCCTGTAATCCCAGCACTCTGGGAGGCTGAGGTAGCTGGATCACTTGAGTATAGGAGTTCGGTGCCAACCTGGGCAACATAGCCAAACCCCATCTCTACAAAAAATGTGCTGGGAACGGTGGTGTGTGTCTGTAGTCCCAGCTACTCAGGAGGCTGAGGTAGAAGAATCGCCTGAGCCCAGGAGGTTGAGGCTGCAGTGAGCCAAGATCAGGCTACTGCACTGCAGCCTGGGTGACAGATTGATACCTTGTCTCAATAAAATAAAATAAATACATACATACATAATCATTGAAAGGCCTGGGTGAGAAGGCTCTAAGCTGGCCCTGTAGGAAATCTTCCAAGAACACCACCTCTAAACTGGCCTACAAGGAAAGCTGCTGTCTCTGTCACAGTCACGAAGAAGGAATCAGGAAATGTCACCATTGCATTCCAGAACACACCATAAATGTAGCTGCAACTGCTGCCTCACTTGCTTCTGACAGGCATGAAACTCGTAGGTGGACACACAAAGGCTGCTGCAGAAAAACCCAGTATTTCCACGACAGTGCTCACCAGCTCCAGGCAGAGCCATGGAGAGATGCCTGCTGCCTTCTTCCTGCCTCCCAAGTAGCTCAGGGTTTACCTGATGAACAGAATTCAAAGCCAGAACCTTAGCTGCTGGAGAGTCTGGGGGATGTTCCTTTTGGCTCTACAGATTCTCTAGGAGGGAAGGTATGCAAGAAGGAGGTCAGAGCAGATGCCAAGTGCCAGCATGGCTACCATGGGTGTTTTATAATTTATTATTATTAGAGTCTTACTCTGTTGCCCAGGAGTGCAGTGGCACAATCTTGGCTCACTGCAACCTCTGCCTCCTGGGTTCAAGCGATTCTCCTGCCTCAGCCACCCGAGTAGCTGGGATTACAGGTGGGCGCCAGAACGCCTGGCTAATTTTTATATTTTTAGTAGAGATGGGGTTTCCACTCAAGACTGGCCAGGCTAGTTTTGAACTCCTGACCTCAGGTGATCTGCCTGCCTAATCCTCCCAAAGTGCTGGGATTACAGGCATGAGCCACTGTGCCAGGTATAATTTATTATTATTATTATTATTTTTTTTTTTTTTGAGACGGAGTCTCGCTCTGTCGCCCAGGCTGGAGTGCAGTGGCCGGATCTCAGCTCACCGCAAGCTCCGCCTCCCGGGTTTACGCCATTCTCCTGCCTCAGCCTCCCGAGTAGCTGGGACTACAGGCGCCCGCCACCTCGCCCGGCTAGTTTTTTGTATTTTTTAGTAGAGACGGGGTTTCACCATGTTAGCCAGGATGGTCTCGATCTCCTGACCTCGTGATCCGCCCGTCTCGGCCTCCCAAAGTGCTGGGATTACAGGCTTGAGCCACCGCGCCCGGCCAAATTTATTATTTTTAATTACTGTCTTATTGATGGGTATTTAATTTCTTTCTGGTCTTTTGCTAATATTGTATTTGTGGGAAGATACCTCTTGTCTCTTTTACAGTTAAAACAGTTCTTGTGCTATTTATAGTTTCCCTAATATGCTTGTCTCCTTACCAGACTGGGAGCTCCTCCAGGTCCGATTGATCTCAGAGTAGCCAAACCCCAGCCTAGCATCTGACAAGAGTGAGTGGATGAGTGGATGCGTGAAATGAAGGAAGGAAGGACAGATGGATGAATGGATGAGTGGGTGTATGAATGAATAGATGGGCGTGTGGTAGGTGGGTGGGTAGGCAGATGGATGGCTGGGTAGGCGGATGGATGGCTGGGTAGGTGGATGGGTGCATGATCCCAGGTCTCAGATGAACTGACCAAGAGTTGATTTTTGAGGCTCAGAATCATCTTGCAAAGGCAGTGAAAAGACCTTCACACCTTTCTTCCTGGCTCTAGTTATGCCCACATAGGGCTAGATTTTCACTGCCTGTTTTCTCCTACACCCCTTTCCCCTTCTCCCTGACTGTACTTCAGCCTTTCTGAACTTCAAAAGTTCTCTCCTTCTCTTCTCTGTGCCAATACGTGGGTTATAGCCCCTCTGCCTCAGAGACTGCTCCCCTTGTGTGCCACCCTCATGTGTCTGCCAGAGGAAGCTTAGTTTATAAGCTCCCCGTGAGACTGAAAACAGCAAGGGGCTTTGAGTAGCAGGCCTGTTTCCAATCCATGTGCTGCCATTTGTGAACTGTGTGGTCCTGGGAAAATTTCCTTACCCCTCTGAAACCCCAGCTTCCTAACCATTACATAGACAAAATAATCATTAAGGCTCAAGGGCTATTATCAGATGAGATAATGTTTATGAAAAGGGACTTTGCAATCGGCCAGGCACGGTGGCTCACGCCTGTAATCCCAGCACTTTGGTAGGCCGAGGCCGGCAGATCACCTGAGGTCGGGAGTTCGAGACCAGCCTGACTACCATGGAGAAAACCCATCTCTACTAAAAAAAAAAAAAAAAAACAGTTGGGCACGGTGGCACATTCCTGTAATTCCAGCTACTCAGGAGGCTGAGGTAGGAGAATCGCTTGCACCAAGGAGGTGGACGTTGTGGTGAGCCAAGATTGCGCCATTGCACTCCAGCCTGGCAACAAGAGTGAGACTCCATCTCAAAAAAAAGAAAAAAAGAAAAAGAAAAGGAAAGGGGCTTTGCAGCCCAAAAATGCCATACGGTGGACCTTGTCTCCCTACCTGTCTCAGTTCAAAGGAGCCAAGGGAGTCTATAGGGCATCGCTCATTGGGAAAGGTCAGGCTCAGGGTCTGGGCCTCCTTAGGCAGCACCCAGAAGTTATACTGCCACAGTGCGCCACCCCAAGGGTTCCTGAGTCCCATCTCCCTGCAGGGTCGAGGGGCTGGGCTTCCTGTGGCCTGGCTATTGGAGTGTTTACTGCCTGGTACACTGTAGGTCTGGATGGACAAGTGAAATCAGCAATGCAACAGGAGGACCAGATGATTTGCAGGCCCCTTGATTGCCCATCACATCTTAGAGGGACACAGTGTAGTCACCTCATCCCTGCCTAAGGTCATTTCACCATTCACCTGTGAAGTTCATTCCATGGCATTAACCATGAGAGACAGAATATGGGAACTCTGAACCATAGTGCCCCTCAAGTTTACAGCTTACGAAGGGCTTCCATATCTAGCAATGCAGTGTGGCACAGTGGTTAAGGACACAATTTCCGTATTCATATTGTCCTGTGGTTCAGATCCCAACTCTACTGCTTACTAGCTATGGGACCTTAAGCATTTTGTTTGGCCTCTCTGGACCAATGAAATAATAATGTAAGGTGCCAAAAATAGCACCTGATGCATAGTAAGCTCTCAGCAAGTTTCAGCTCTTTATCTTAATGGTGGAAGCCAGGTCAGACATTATTACCCCATCCCACAGACCAAGACACTGAAGCCCACGGATCACACAGCACATCAGGGGCAGAGCCGGGATGGGGCTGTCTTTGCACTGGGAGGAAGGATGTGGGCAGCAAGAGGGGTTATGGGTGTAGAGCTGGGCAGGGGCAAAATAAATTGAGGACGGCCGGGCGCGGTGGCTCAAGCCTGTAATCCCAGCACTTTGGGAGGCCGAGACGGGCGGATCACGAGGTCAGGAGATCGAGACCATCCTGGCTAATACGGTGAAACCCTGTCTCTACTTAAAAATACAAAAAACTAGCCGGGCGACGAGGCGGGCGCCTGTAGTCCCAGCTACTCGGGAGGCTGAGGCAGGAGAATGGCGTAAACCCGGAAGGCGGAGCTTGCAGTGAGCTGAGATCCGGCCACTGCACTCCAGCCTGGGCGACACAGCGAGACTCCGTCTCAAAAAATAAACAAATAAATAAATAAATAAATTGAGGAAAGAGGAATTTGGGGGCTGCTGGTGGCCTCTCAAATTGTTAGGGACCAACCTTTTCCCTCTCCCATCTCAGTTGACAGCTTTATAGAAACTTGAGTCTGGGGTCTTTAGTAGTCTTGGACTGGGCTGGACAGCGAAGGGGAGTGGCGTCTGTGGAAGAGTAGGGAGGACTAGCCGGCTCTGACCTTCCTGCCGAAGACTACCAGCAGTCTCTTCTGGCACTCCCGAGCGCGGCCACCAGAGGGAGCGCCTCCCTTTCCTGAGACAGCCAGAGTTACAGTATCCAAGTTGCCGGGCGCGGTGGCTCAAGCCTGTAATCCCAGCACTTTGGGAGGCCGAGACGGGCGGATCACGAGGTCAGGAGATCGAGACCCTCCTGGCTAACACGGTGAAACCCCGTCTCTACTAAAAAATACAAAAGAACTAGCCGGGCGAGGTGGCGGGCGCCTGTAGCCCCAGCTACTCGGGAGGCTGAGGCAGGAGAATGGCTTAAACCCGGGAGGCGGAGCTTGCAGTGAGCTGAGATCCGGCCACTGCACTCCAGCCTGGGCGACAGAGCGAGACTCCGTCTCAAAAAAAAAAAAAAAAAAAAAAAAAAAAAAAAAAAGAGAGACGGGGAAGCAGCGGGGGCGGCGGGGGGTGATATCCTAATCAGGGGTGAAGCAGTGGGAAGTGGCAAGGGATGATAATCACTGCATCAGCAGTTGAAGCAGCTCCTTGGCTTGGCCAGTCTGAGAGGTGGTTATAGCCTGCTGGGTATTACACAGGGCACTGAGGAGGTTGGGGAGCGTATCTGGATGGGGAGGTGGAGTGTGTGTGTGTGTGTGTGTGTGTGTGTGTGTATACACGCGTGTCTGGGTCTCTGGATACAATTTCTCTTACTCCTCTCCCTACCTCCTGCAGAGTTTTTTGGTGCAGAAGGAAGTGAGGTGGATTTGAACTTTGGGGGGCTTCAGGGCCGAGGGGTCAAGAAGCAGGACCCCCCAATCGAACGGGATCTCTACCTGTCCCTGGAGGACTTATTCTTTGGCTGCACCAAAAAAATTAAGATCTCCAGAAGGGTGAGTACTCAGCTTGCGCCTCCCGGGAGCCATCACCTATCTCCTGCAGCCTAGCAGCCACCTCCTCCCTTACCCGGGTGGGAGGACTCAGGGATGGTCTCTGATGGAATTATGGAACCTTAGATTCAGAGACCTAGGATGTTAGAATTCTGGAATCTGACATTTGGAAGGGACAATTGAGTATATTAGCCCAGTTCTTTCCTAGTGCAGGAGTGCCCTCTGCAGCCTTCCCAACTGCAGCCTTCCTCTCTTTCAATTCAGCCTCATCCCCGAGGGAACTGGAAAGGCTCTGAATCCTCTGAATTCTTTCCTCTGGGCTTTACCAGACCATATTCCCAGGATTTTTACCAGGGTGCATGCCTCGTGCATAAGAAAGAACAGTGGGCATGGAGGGTGGGCTGGGAGACAGTCACCAAGGTGACGGGTTGAGGAAGACCCTCAGTGCCTTGTGTCTAGTCCTTGGCTTGGCCCTGTCCCATGGCCCAGCCCTGTGCCAAGCACAAGAGCAAGCCTCCTCTACCTTTGCCCAGCAGAGGAGATGCTGATGCGGCCATGCTTTCCACAGATGGCACCCATCTGGACATGCGATTGGGGAGTGGAAGGATGACACAGTGGTGAATGCACTGGGGGAGGCTTAGATATGTTGACTTTAATTTCTCTCTTTGGGATTAAGAGACTTGCTGGAGACTCAAGCCCAGGCCTCTGGGATTTGGAGAGAGGAACGAAGTACATTTTCACCGTGTATCTGTTAGTGGCCAGGCCTGGAGCTGTGTGTTTGATCAACTAATGGTGACTACTTGTCATCTCAGCCCCTAGCCCCAGTCTCATGGCATCCCCTGCCGTCCTGGAATCATAGGTTCTTGGTTGTCATGGCAACAGGATGGGCGTGGGAGTGGCTCAGGGCAGGCTCTCCCCATTGGTGGAGGCTCTTCCCATTGCTAGAGGATTGAGCCCAAGTGCAAATCCCATAGAGCATCTTTCATGTGTGCAAAGGTCACCTGAGTGTTCATGAAAATCTGAGCAAATCTTGACTGTGCTCATGGAAGTCCTAAGCGGACCTCCCCACACCTGATATGTTGCTGCAGGTGCTGAATGAGGATGGGTACTCCTCCACCATCAAGGACAAGATCCTGACCATTGATGTGAAGCCTGGTTGGAGGCAGGGCACACGCATCACCTTTGAGAAGGAAGGGGACCAGGTGAGGGTGGAAGAAGCTGACTCAGGTCAGTCACTGGACTCAGGCGGTGGGAAGACTGAGAAGGAAGGGAAGGGAAAAGAGGCAATACTTTTTCCTGACCCTGTGAGCCTTGGTCTGTAGAGAGCCCAGTCTGCAGAGTGGGTGAGATGGGATCCCTAATGTTCCTTCCAAGGAACAGAGCCTTATAATGCTTCTGTGAACAGGCAGCCCAGGGACTGTCCCCATTTTACAGAGTGGGAAACGGGGGCCCAGAGAAGAATGGGACTTGCCTGGCAAGAACATGAGAGCTGAAAGGAGACCCCAGTCTGAACTCCAGTGTTTTCCTGATTTTCTTCAGTGCTTTTCAGAATAAAGCCCAACTACAGAAGCTACTCAGAAACCATTTAATCATAATAATTTTATTTATTTATTTATTTTATTTTATTTTATTTTATTTTGAGACGGGAGTCTCACTTTGTTGACCAGGCTGGAGTGAGGTGGCACAATTTCAGCTCATTGCAACCCCCACCTCCTGGATTCAAGCGATTCTCCTGCCCCAGCCTCCTGAGTAGTTGTGACTACAGGCACATGCCACCACACACAGCTAATTTTTTTTTTTTTTTTATTGAGACAGAGTCTCACTCTGTTACCCAGGCTGGAAGGCAGTGGCACAGTCTTGGCTCACTGCAAACTCTGCTTCCTGGGTTCAAGTTATTCTGCTGCCTCAGCCTCCCCACTAGCTGGGATTACAGGCATGCACAACCACATCCAGCTAATTTTTGTATTTTTAATAGAGACGGGGTTTCACCATGTTGGCCAGGCTAGTCTCGAACTCCTGATCTCAGGTGATCCACCCGTCTCGGCCTACCAAAGTGCTTGGGATTACAGGCGTGAGCCACTGCATCCGGCCACCCAGCTAATTTTTGTATTGTTACAGAGATAGGGTTTCTCCATGTTGGCCAGACTGGCCTCGAACTCCTGACCTCAGGTGATCTGCCTGCCTCGGCCTCCCACAGTGCCTGGGATTACAGATGTGAGCCACCATGCCTGGCCTATTAGTAACACTTTTAAATTAAATACTATTTAAATAAAAACATAAAATTATTGTCCAAGGCGTGCTGAGTCCTTAAGTCCTGAGAAGAGGCAGAATGATGGAGCATTCAGAGCCAGGAAAGATACATTCCTTTGCCTGCACTTTTTGCCCCCTTTCTTACCTATGAAACATCTACCTCCAGTCTGGCCTGGTGGCTTACACCTACAGCTCCAGCACTTTGGGATGCCAAGGCAAGAGAATCACTTGAGCTCAGAAGTTTGAGACCAGCCTGGGTAACATAGCGAGACCTTCTCTCTACTAAAAACAAAAAAGTTAGCTGGGCATGGCAGTGTGTGCCTGTTGTCCCAGATACTCAGGAGACTGAGGCGGGAGGATCTCTTGAGCCCAGGAGGTCAAGGCTGTGGTGAGCTATGATCATGCCACTACACTTCAGCCTGGGCAACAGAGAGAGACCCTGTCTAAAAAAACAAAAAACAAAAAACAAACAAACAAAAAATATATAAAACATCTACTTTGAAGAAACATGCTTCAAAACCCAGCTCGTGTTTCCTGCTCTGGGCAGCCTTCTCTGAGCCCCAGGATCTGGGCCTCCCTTTATCATGTCTTGAGTGTGCTGAGGATTCACCGTCAGTTCCTCTCCCTCCCGGCCACGAGACTGGGAGCTCCTTGGGGTGAGGGGCCAGTCTGATTTCTCTGTCCCCAATGCCCAGAAGAGACCTCAGCAGACTTGTGGTGACTTAATGACAGGGGTGTCATGCCTGGAGTTACTAGCAAGACAGAGACATATGGTCAGTTGCCTGACACCCAGCTCAGTGTTCTACCTGCCATCTGAGGAAGCCTCTCCGAGCCTCCAGCTGAGTGTGTCTATTTTGGCCATGCTCAGTACAGAAGTAATTCTGGGGGGATGCATCTGGGTAAGCTTCTCAGGCTTCTAATCTATCTGGGCTATGGGGGCCAAACTGAAAAGGCCCTTCCAGAAAACCTGCTCTCATCTCCCCATTGTACAGATGAAGACATGGAGACAAGTAGAGGCAGGAACCTGGCCAAGGTCACACGGCCAACTAGTCCTTGTCACCCTTTGGCGTCCCCTGCCCAGGGCCCCAACATCATCCCAGCAGACATCATTTTCATCGTAAAGGAGAAGCTACACCCTCGCTTCCGCAGGGAGAATGACAACCTCTTCTTCGTGAACCCCATCCCTCTGGGAAAGGTGAGTGGGCAAAGCGCAGGAGCAGCGGGGAGGGGATCAGCGTGAGCCCCACCTGCCCCGGCCTAGACTTGGCATCCCCTCCCGCAACCACCTGCCATCAGTCACTAAGCCCTGTGAATTCCACCCTCCAAATCACTATCCACTTGGTCCCCTCTGCTCATCCGCAGTGCCTGGATCTGTGCATCAGATCTGCACAGCAGGTCCTCCTCCCCACTTCTCATCTCCTCCAGGCTCTTCTCCTTAGGATCCTGCCACACACTCATCGGACCCTGCCATACTCCTCACTGTCTAAACATCTTTGTTTAGAGGGCCACTGGAGGCCCTCTGCGATCTGCTCCCTGCTTACCCCTTCCCCCGCACTCCAGCCCCTTTGCCGCACAGCACCCTGCCTGCGTAACGCATTTTCACGCCTCCGTTCTCATTTCTGCTGGGCCCTCTCCCTGGAATGCTGTCTATTCACCTGACCCTATAGGGGCCTCATCAATAGCTACCACCACTGCTACCACTTCCTGCCCCACTCCGGAATGGTTTAGGGGCCTCTCCTTGGCTCCCACAAACACTTTTATTCTATCTCTATCATTACATTTATACAACATCCATCTTACCTGCCAGATCCATCCTTCTTTCCTGCCAGGGCAGAAAATGCCTCGGTCATTCACCTATTAGTTCTTGAACAGCCTCGTCTCCCTTGTGCCCAACTCACAGTCTGGCACTGGACAGGTTCCTAAAGTGCCTCCTAAATAGGAGGGCCATGGTGACCCTCCTCAGCCCCACCTTCGGCCCTGACCCTCCCTAGGCTCTCACCTGCTGCACTGTGGAGGTGAAGACTCTAGATGACCGTCTGCTCAACATCCCCATCAATGACATCATCCAGTGAGTCCATCTGCCTTGGGCCCCAGTAGCCAAGAGAAGGGCTAGCCTGGGATTTAGGGGGTATTGTCAGACAGGTCTGCCCAGTAGAGTTGTACAGGCTGCCCCCAGCACAAGGATTCCCTGCTGAGGGGATAGAGAGGACCAAAACCAAACCTACACTCTGGCCACGCTGTGGGCTGCAATCACCCGGCAAAAGGAACACCTTTTTCTAATCCACACGAAGCCACTGCAGAGGCTAGAGGCCCCCAGTGTTGGGCAAGCCCGTGGCCTCCATCCCTCCAAACTTCTTTTTTTTTTTTTTTTTTTTTTTTTTTGAGGCGGAGTCTCGCTCTGTCGCCTGGACTGGAGTGCAGTGGCCGGATCTCAGCTCACTGCAAGCTCCGCCTTCCGGGTTACGCCATTCTCCTGCCTCAGCCTCCCGAGGAGCTGGGACTACAGGCGCCCGCCACCTCGCCCGGCTAGTTTTTGTATTTTTTTTTAGTAGAGACGGGGTTTCACCGTATTAGCCAGGATGGTCTCGATCTCCTGACCTCGTGATCCGCCCGTCGCGGCCTCCCAAAGTGCTGGGATTACAGGCTTGAGCCACCGCGCCCGGCCTAAACTTCTCATTAGAGTTCTGAGTTGTATCCCCTAAGTCCTTTTCCAAGAAAGGCCCTCTGCCCCTGCGGAGGTTTGCCTGGCAGCCCAGCACCCCCGCCCTCACCTCAGGCTTTGCTCACCCTTACTTCCCGTTTCCCGTATCTTAAACAAAGTTTCTGGAATCCTCCATCAGAGACTCAGTGTAAACAGGTTTTCAGGGAGCAAGCTGTTTGGAATAAGCCAGTCTCCTCTCCTTTCCCAACCAGTTCCGACGAAGAGCCACTCCAGGTGAAGGCTGGAGTGACTGTTCCCTTCCTGGGGTTATGTGAGTAGGGGTTATGTGACAGGGACTTGCTGAGGTGCTGCTCTGGGATGATCTCTAAGCTCCTTTCTTTCATCCTATTTCAGCCCCAAATACTTCAAGAAGGTGCCAGGTGAGGGGATGCCATTGCCAGAGGACCCCACTAAGAAGGGGGATCTCTTCATCTTCTTCGACATCCAGTTCCCCACCCGCCTCACACCCCAGAAGAAGCAGATGCTGCGCCAGGCATTGCTGACATGACTGTGGGGGGCTGGAGCAGGGGTGAGAGGAGGCTAGCCGGGCCTCACCCCACCCCTACCCGCCATAGCCTCAGGGTGTGCACAGGTGTGCATAGCCTCAGGGAGCCTGCTGCACAGATATGATACCAGAGTGGGATGGTGCAGGGCTTAAACTAACATAATAAAGATCTATTTCCTGTCCTCCAGCTACACCCATGAGAGTGCGTTGGAGAGGAGCTTCATATTAGCCTTTCTTGGGGGGCACAGGGAAGAAAGAGGCCCAAGGAGCTGAGTGCCTGGGTCCCTGTCCTGGCTTTGTGGGAAAGGGCAGGTAAGGGTTCAGATCCTCTGTGCTTCCACTTTGATAGAGTGGGGCAGGGCTGTGTGGCCTCTGAGGGTCTCTAGCTCTGCTCTGGCTTTTCATGACAGAAGAGACAATCTCTGGAGCATGATATGGTCACGTTAGAGACAGGAAAACTAAAGCACAAAAGAAAACATTTGTTGCAGGTCACTCAGGCCTCAGTGGCAAGGCTGTCATCAGAACCTTGAAGGTGGCAGGGTGCGGTGGCTCATGCCTAGACTTTGGGAGGCCAAGGTGGGCGGATCACTTGAGGTCAGGAGTTCCAGACCAGCATGGCCAACATAGTGAAACCTCATCTCTACTAAATACAAAAATTAGCCAGGTGTGATGGCAGGCACCTGTAATCCCAGCTACTCCAAAGGTTGAGGCAGGAGAATTGCTTGAACCGGGGAAGCAGAGTTGCAGTGAGCTGAGATCCCTCCACTGCACTCCAGCTTGGGCAAAAGTGAAACTCCATCTCAAAAAAACCCAAAAAGGCCGGGTGTGGTGGCTCATGTTTGTAATCCCAGGACTTTGGGAGGCCGAGGCAGGTGGATCACCTGAGGTCAGGAGTTCAAGATTAGCCTGGCAAACATGGTAAAAACCCATCTCTACTAAAAATACAAAAATTAGCTGGGTGTGCTGGTGAGTGCCTGTAACCCCAGCTACTTGGGAGGCTGAGGCAGGGGAACCACTTGGATCCAGGAGGTGGAGGTTGCAGTGAGCCGAGATTGTGGCACTGCACTCCAGCCTGGGTGACAGAGCAAGACTCTGTCTCAAACAAAACAAAACAAACCCAGAAACCCCCCAAAACCTTGAAGGTCACTTCCCATAGACTCACCCTGCGTAGAAGAGCAGCATAAAGAACACGTGTGCACTGGAAACAGCTTTGGTTCTACCCCTCTGGCCTCAATCCCCTGGTCTGTGATAGGGTCCTGGGCAGAGTGATCTGGGAAACCCAAGTTCTGATCCCAGCCCTACCACTTTCTCCTGGAACCAGTTACCACACCTGTCTTGTCAGTAGAGCAGAGCTCGTAACCCCCCTCACAGGCACGTTGTGAGGACTGAAATCATTGATGTGAAAGTGCTTGGTGAACTCACTGCTTAGATTCAGGAAGGGATAACAGTCCTGCTGCCCCCAAGGCCTGGAGTTCCAGCATCCAGGTCCAACCGGGCCTGTGTAGACCACACGTGCCTCCTCAAAGTCAACAAGTGTGCTACGCTCCCCTTCCATGCCAGCGAGGTTCCCTTCTACAGTCTGAACTTGGATGAGAATAGATCCAGGCTTCGGGGAGTAGGTAGCCAATTCCATGGAATGCCTTCAGAGGTGCCAGAAATGGCCCCACGTTCTCCAGATTGCTTGGGACTCCACCATTCAAATCATCACATCAGCTTAAGGCTTTTTCTTAAATGGGGGTTCAGTAGCACTTTTGTCATTAAAAAAATCACCATGGGCTGGGCGCAGTGGCTCACGCCTGTAATGCCAGCACTTTGGGAGGCCGAGGTGGGTGGATCACAAGGTCAGGGGTTTGAGACCAGCCTGGGCAACATGGTGAAACCTCGTCTCTACTAAAAATACAAAACTTAGCCGGGCATGGTGGCATTCACTGGTAATCCCAGCTACTTGGCAGGCTGAGGCAGGAGAATCACATGAACCCAGGAGGCAGAGGTTGCAGTGAGCCGAGATCGTGCCACTGCACTCCAGCCTGGCAACAGAGTGAGACTCTGTCTCAAAAAAAAAAAAAAAAATCACCGTAAAGTCAGCTGCCCAAAGACCTTGCGATGAAGACTCCAGGACCAAGGCTCCATGAAGCATTTCGGCACAGTAGTTAAAAGCACATGGGCTTTGGAGTCAGACACGTCTGTTCTGGATCCCAGGGGTGCTACTAGCCAGCTGTGTGCCTTTGGGCAAGTCACTTCATCTCTCTTAAAGCTTATAGCCCCTGCCTTGCAGGCCTTTCATGGAAACCAGATGGTGAGGCATGAAATACTCTGGGGCAGGACTCAGGTGGAGCGGGGTGGTGAGAGCTGCCCTGTTCTGAGAGCAAGCCCTGAATTGGAGTGTAGAGCCAGGGCTGTGAAATTCTTGCCCACCTGGACTGTTTAGCTTTGACACACACCTACCAAACTGCCCCTCCTTCCTCCCGTCCAGAGCAGAGCTAACAGCCTGCCTCACAGGATTAGTGTGAGAAGGTACAGAAAGCATTGGCCAGGTCCTCCATACATGCCATCCCCTGCAGCCTGCCTGGGCTGCCTGTCACTCTTACCCTGGTTTGCCGCCTTATGGCACTCAACCCTGTCCCTCCCGAGGACTATGGGGCCTCAGATCAATTTGTCAAAAACTAAGAAGGAAGCTGAAGAATCCTAGACCCTCGTTCCTTCTCCAAGAACCAGTCTAATACCCTGGCCCTCAACCCAAGCACTGAAGGGTCTAGCCTCCAGCTCTGACCACTGGGCTAATGAGGGGAAGGAGCAGTGGCGTCAGCTGCTTGAGGCTGAGGGAAGAGGGAGGGTGGTTGTGTTCTCAGGGCCTGGCTCCACAGCTGCCAAACAGGCTTCCCCAAGGACCCCAGCATTGGTCTTGGGGAGTCCAGAAGGGGAAGGAGGACTGGGTCCCAGTTCAGTAGCGGACTTTCTGGGTGTTCTTGCCTGCATCTCCTGTGTCAGGCCTCAGCTTCTTCAGACACCTACGAACTGGGTCTGAGTGACATACTACTAAGGGCCCAGCCCTACAGAAGATGCCTTGGGATTCTGGGACCTCACAGTCTCCACTCCTTGAAATTGTAGTGGCCCTGCCCACCTGCCTCTGAGGGCAGGTGATAAGAACAGGGACAGAGAAGTAGAGACCCCTGTGTAGCCAAAGCCCTGGTTTCTCATGGACTCCTTGGATCCCTAGCTGGGGCAGGGGCAGGTGGAGAGAGGCTGTGGTGAGACTCCAAATGGAAAGTATCCTGGCCAGGCGCGGTGGCTCATGCCTGTAATCCCAGCACTTTGGGAGGCTGAGGTAGGTGGATCGCTTGAGGTCAGGAGTTCAAGACCAGCCTGGCCAACATGGCAAAACCCCGTCTCTACTAAAAACACAAAAATTAGCCAAGGGTGATGGTGTGTGCCTGTAATCCCAGCTACTTGGGAAGCTGAGGCAGGAGAATTGCCTGAACCTGGGAGAGGATGCAGTGAGCCGAGACTGCACTACTGCACTCCAGCCTGGGTGACAGCAAGTGAGACTCTGTCTCAAAACAACAAAATACACAAATGGAAAGTATCCTCAGGCAGAGACCGGATATTTACCCTGCAGCCTCCACCCACCCTCTGTGGAGTCAGGGCCTGCTCCACTCAGTTCAGTAACACTTCCTCTGTGGGTATGACTGTGGAGGGTGGAAGGAGGCTGACTTGTTCTCACAAGGTCTGGGACTTTGGGAGAGGTGGGTCTTCCTTCCATTTGTAAAACAGAATAAAATAAAGTTGACAGCATCTAAGAGTCTCATGTTCCTCTGGAACTGCAGGAGATGCAGGGCAGACAGGAGCACTCTTGTTGTGCAGATAAACAGGCCTGTGGCTGGGGTGGGGGATTGGGATGGCAGGCACTAGGGTACCAGATTCTGAGTAAGAGCTCAAGTGTCCTGGCAAAAGAAGGGGAGGCGAGAGCAAGGCCACTGCTGTCTCTCAGGTGGCTCCTGCTCTCCCCATATTAGTGCAGGGCCTAGGTCTGAAGAGAAATGGACTAGATGACCTCCACAGGCTGCAGATTGGATGCTGGAGGTGGAAGGTGGATCACACCCATGTTCAAAGTCAGGTGGTTCCTCCCCTGCCCACCAGGTACCAAAAAGGCCATTGGACCAAGACCTCTGGTAACAGCTACAAGAGAGGGAGGAGACACCAAGGTTGAGCTTGCTTTATGGGTGACAAGTGGGCTAGGGTGGGCTGCGGGGGGCAGGATGAAGATTCTGGCTGAATGTTCCAAGGGACGGGAGGCTTGGGATCCTGGCTGGCACCAGGCCTCCCACACTGTCAGATGTCAACTCCACCAGCACTGAGAGACAATGAGGAGATGACAATGTGGAGAGAGGAAGGTGGTGGGTAAAGGAGCAGAAGGGAGAGGCGGGGAAAGAGGGAAGGAGGGAAGGGAAAGAAGGAAGAAAAGGAAAGCATGGCCCGACTAGAGCCAAAGCCAGAGGTGATCAGGTCAGCAGCAGGAGAGGCTCAGAAGGGAGCCTCTCGGGAAGTGCAGGCGGCCATGAGGGCCCGTTTCAGCTGCTCATAGGTGACGAACATCACCACGTTCCAGGAACCCAAGCGGAGAAAGGAGGGCATGAACCTAGGGGAGAAAAAACACAGGTCATGGGGGTACCTCCACCTCCCACTTTCCTCACTGGGCCTGGTATTCAATCTAATCCAGTGGCTCTGTCCCAGAGGAGGCTGGGAGGACTCAATAAACTGAGCTCACAGCTGCCTGGTATGAATTCCCTTTGAGTCTCCATTTAACAAATACAAAATTGTGAGAGTAGTAATTCTGGGAGGAAGGAATTAAAGGGGTAAGTGAAAGCTGGCAAAATGCCAGGAGTGGGATCAGAACTAGCCTGACACTGGGCTGATACTCACTTCCGGGTGCTTCTCTCCCACCCATGATAGACATGCATAGCCAAGAGGCCCGAACTGGGTGGGGAGGAGCAGAGGCTCACCCTTTGTAGAAGGCTCGGGGTCCCTCCTTCTGGAGCATGGTGAGGGCACAGTGGCCGGCGCTGCTGTACTGGCCCAGGGCAGAGTTCATGTATCTCGTCTTGACCACGTCTACAGGGGAGGCGATGACAGTGGTGCAGAAGCCTGCCCCAAAGGCGGAAGTGAAGTGGCAAGGGAGATCATCTGTCAAGGAGGAGCAGGCAAGGCAGTCAAGATTCTTCACTCATCATTCCAGAAGGAAGAATTACTTAAGTAGCTAAGAGTTTTCACGATTTTAAAGAGACAGAGAGGGTGGGCACAATGGCTCATGCCTGTAATCCAGGACTTTTGGAGGCCGAGGTGGGTGGATCACTTGAGCCCAGGAGTTCAAGACCAGACTGGGCAACATGGCAAAACCCTGTCTCTACAAAATACAAAAATTAGCCAGACACAGTGGTGTGTGCCTATAGTCCCAGCTACTCAGGAGGCTGAGGTGGGAGGATTGCTTGAGTCAGGGAGGTCGAGGCTGCAACAAGCCATTAATCACCCCACTGCACTCCGGCCTGGGCAACACAGCAAGACCCTGTCTCAAAAAACAAATAAGAGGGTGGTGCGTGGTGGCTCACACCTGTAATCCCAGCACTTTGGGAGGCCAAGGTGGGTGGATCACTTGAGGCCAG
Organism: Trachypithecus francoisi; assembly: GCF_009764315.1. Lineage (NCBI taxonomy): Eukaryota > Metazoa > Chordata > Mammalia > Primates > Cercopithecidae > Trachypithecus > Trachypithecus francoisi. The sequence goes on from NW_022681473.1 coordinate 64,831,519, forward strand.
GAGTTCGAGACCAGCCTGGCTAACATGGTGAAACGCCATCTCTACTAAAAATACAAAAATTACCCAGTGTGCTGGCGCACACCTGTAATCCCAGCTACTCGGGAGGCTGAGGCATAAGAATTGCTTGAACCTGGGAGGAGAAGGTTGCAATGAGCCGAGATTACATGGTGAGACTCTGTCTCAAAAAAACAAAAAACAAAACAAAAAACAAAAACAAGAGACAGGGACTCCAGCTGAGACCTCTTCTGAGGACCTGAAAGAGTCCTTGTGCCAATCTAGCCTCAGTTCCTCAATATGCAAAGTGGGAGCTTCATCCTAGTTGGCTTCAATATGGCAAGTAAGAGATATATCTTACTCTCCCTGCAAAGGGCAAATAGGATGAAAAGACGTAGTCTTCTGGTGTCAACTAGACCCCCGCACCTGCTCCCGGCACGGGGGAAGGGTGAGACCCAGCACCATCTACCTCGTGACTCACCTGTCATGAGGTTGGCTGTCAGAAGGGCATCCTTGATGAGGTCATAGGTCACCAGCTCGGCACAGTTGACAATGGCATTACGAGCAACATTGGGAGAGGTCCCTGTAGGAGGAGGGAGATCCTGGGTGAGACCAGAGAATCGGGGAGGAGGAAAAGGGGAAAAGAAAACAACTGTACACACCTTTCCAGAGGCCCCCAAACCCTTCCTCTCGGGCAATGGTCTTGTAGGCATCGACGGTGCTTTGGTATCTCCGACCACCTCCAGCCCGGGCCTGAGCTTGGAACCGGACCTTTACCACATCCGTGGGCTGGGCCACAGCCACAGCCAGGGCACCTGTGGTGCTGCCTGCTAGGAGGCGGCTCCCAATGCTGGCATCTGTGGGTGAGTCATGGGGTCAGTGGCCAGCAGGCTTGCACTGGTTTTCTACCTCATCTCTCCTCACCAAAACCACCCTGTCACTGTCATCTCCTGCTTTGGGGAATAGAATCCAGAAGCTTTTGGCCTTCTACAAGCTCTTGCTCTAAGAACTCCTCACATCAAACAAAATATCCCTATGAATGTCTACTCCTTGCTAGGGACATAGCAAGGGGTAAGACCAAAATGAAACCTGGTGCTTTCTTCCATAAAACATTTTCATTTACCTGCTCAACAGCCCTGAGAAATCACAATCATTTCCATCTGACAAATGTAAAACCAAGGCTCAGAGAGAAGTGGCTTTCTGAGGACTGGGACTCCTAAGACTTGGGATCTCAGGTCGGCTTTACTTCTTCCTGCCATGTGATCTTGGGAAAGAAAACTTTTTGTTTGGGGCTCTGTTTCTTCATATGTAACATGGAGGGTTGGCAGGGCATACTAAGGAGGTGAAAGGGAAGAACGCTGGCCTTGCAGGCAAGTGTCCTGGCTCTCTACTGTGTGCCCTTGGCCAAGGCCCCCCTCTACCCACTGCCTTCCCACCTCAGTCTCTTCTTCTATAACACTGGGATGATACTGCCTACTCCCAAGGTGGTGGTGAGGACTGTCATGGGATGATGCCCTGCTCAGAGTCTGGTGTAGCCAGGTGCTCGGAAAGTATGTGGAGGACCAGGCCCTTCCAGTTCTCTGTTCCTCTGATCTTCCTAGGGATCATGGGGCCTAAAACACCTATATGGCTGAATGAACTAAGATCAATCATCACTGAGAAAAAAGGGCCAAGGGGCCTCCAGCCTAGCTCCATACTCACGCTCAGAGCCCTTGGTGTAGAACTGTTTGACAGAGTCATACAGGCCGATGCGGACAGAGGCAAAGCTCATTTGGCGCTGCAGGCCGGCAACCAGTCCATTGTAGAGGCTTCGGGGGCCCTCGGTACGCACCATGGTCAGAATGGTGCCCAGCACACCGCGGTACTGGGCGCTGGCTGTAGCGCGCACTGGCCCCTGACTTTCTCCTTGGATCTGCAAGGCCAAAACAGGGTAGCTACAGGGATAGGCATGTTGCCCTTCCCACCTCCAGTCATCTCGATGCTCCAAATACCCAGTGGCCCTTGAGGGGTCTGTGTCCTTGGGGAGGGAACAGAGTAGACACCATCAAGATCCCCAGGCTTCATCCCCTCACCTGTAACCGGACTTTAGCAGTATCCAGAGGAAAGGTGATGAGATCTGCAATGCAGGCAGCTGTGCCAGCCCCAAGAAACTTCACAGTGGCAGTAGGGGGGACATCTGTGGCCTTGAACCCAACCATGATGCTGATTTCCTGCTACCTCCCAGGAGACGGAGAAAAACTGGAGACGGGGCACCTTTAATCAGTAACAAGACGAGATAGAGGAACTCTGCCGGAATCTAAGCCAAGAGGAGAAAAGCCCCATTAGCCACGATGTCCCCAGGCCCTCCCTGCTCACGATCCCCAACCCCAGCTTCCCTAATAGCACCAAGTCCCTCAGCAAGACTCCAAGTGGCCTCATGAGGGAAAATAGATGTGAGCTCGAGAGGCACTCAATTAGGCACTGGTGAAGCAATTCCTGCTCACGCAGTCAATACTTCAAGAAGGGCTCCCTCCCTTTCAATACAGGGAGGGTCTGGATCAGAGCTCTCCTAGCGCTGCCTCATAAACAGCCACTGGACTAGCCCTCTGTCTGCTGGATGCAGAGGTTTCACTGATGATGCCCATGTTCCTGCTTCTATGATTCATCTGGAGAGCTGACAGAAGTGGAGAAAAGTTTCACCCAGACTAAGGCCCGACAGGCACAGACCCACAGGCTTATGTTCTGGATGTCTAAGCAGGAATGGTTTCCACGGGTCTGGAACTTAAGAAGAAAAGGAAGGTACAAGATGATGAATTCAGTCCCTTCCCAGACTGTCAGTCTAATTCTCTCCTCCAGCTCCCACACAGCTTAGGATCTCCAGAGTCACTGTTTTAGCAAGACTGCTTTGCTGGGCAGTGGTTCACTGAGATGCAGGAGATAATATCTACCCTAGAGGAGGCTTACTGTTGGGCACAGGGGGTGGGTGGGCAGATGATTCAAGCTGCATTTGAGGCTTACAGGACATACTCTTAAAATGCAAAGGAGGGAACAACCAAGGCCATCGGGAGAGAAGGAAGAATGAGTGATTAGAAAAGACTTCCTGGGCTGGGTGCGGTGGCTCATGGCTGTAATTCCAACACTTTGGGAGGCCGAGGCGGGCAGATCACCTGAGGTCAGGAGTTTGAGACCAGCTTGGCCAACATGGCAAAACCCCATCTACACTAAAAATACAAAAATTAGCTGGGTGTGGTGGCACGCGCCTGTATTCCCAACTACTTAGGAGGCTGAGGCAGGAGAATCGCTTGAACCCAAGAGGTGGAGGTTGCAGTGAGCTGAGATTGTGCCACTGCACTCTAGCCTAGGCGACAGAGCAAGACTGTTTCAAAAAAAACAAAAACAAAAACAAAAAACAAACTAGCACTTTGCGAGGCCGAAGTGGGAGGACTGCTTGAACCCAGGAGTTCAAGACCAGCCAGGGCAACATAGTGAGACCCTGTCTAAAAAAATATAAATAAAAATAAATTAGCTGGACATGATGGTGCATGCTTATAGTCCCAGCTACTTGGGAGGATTACTTGAGCCCAGGAGGCTAAGGCTGCAGTGAGCTGTGATTGTGCCACTGTGTTCCAGTCTGGGTGAGAGAGTGAGACCTTGTCTCAAACAACAACAACAACAACAACAAAACTAAAGACTTCTTAGATAAGGTAACATTTAGCTAGGTGATTTTGGGGGCTGAGAGTAAACTCTGGGGCATTAGACTCCTCCTGGCCTACCATGTGATGCAAAGAAAATTGCTCTCCTTTTTGTTTGGGCCAGTTTCCTTTCCTCCAACTTAGGGGGATCCACACTTACACAAGACAGGCAAGGATGGGGGGTACAGTTCAGAGCTGTGAAGAGTGATAAGGGAAACCAAAAGCCCCATTTTGTTCTGAATTGGAACCACGCCCTCCTCCACTGCCCCAAGAGGAAGTGAGCCCAGCACCCTAGTGGGGGAGGGTGACCTGCTTCTTCCCCTGAGCTTATTTCTTTGACTTCATTGGAGCAGCCGCTTTGAGCCCCGCCTGACTGACTGCCTTGGTTGCTGGGGCTCAGATGAAAGAGCTGGCTGGTGAAGGGAGTCAGCTGTGAATACAGAGACCCATGGAAACAAAGAGCTCACCCAGCTTCCTCTTGGGCTTCTCACTCCAGGTGGCTGGGGCAACCAGGGAAATGAAGATACTCACCATAGCAACTACACTGGGACCTACAGAACAAGGCCTGACCTTATTCCTGTTTCCCTCCAGCTTGCCCATGAGGCTCAGTGAAGACTGCTGCTCAAATGACAGAGTGGGTTGATGAAGGTGCCCCTGGACTCCCCAGGTTCCCTGCTCTGACACCCCCTTCCTCCAGGAGGTGCTCCACAACTTTCCCCACCCCAATGCCCAGGGCACTGTATTAGCTCAATCCTCAGAGCAGCCCTGCAAGGTGGCTGCCCTTACTTCCATGTGAGATGAGTAAGAGCCACACCTACAGGCGCCAAAGCTGGTGCTATTTGCTTTGCACTGCTGCCCAGCTCCTCAGTTCCTTCCTGCTGTTTTCTCAGCCCCAGGCACAGGCAGGGCCTTTCACAAGGAACGTTCTCTCAGGCTGATTAAACAGTCCTGAGAAGGCTCAGGCAAATGGTATCCCTTCTCTGGGCATCAGAGACATCATGACATGAGTCTATCACATTCCTGACCTTGAGCTGGGTTGCAGGATGTTGTGAAGGCCAGAGAATAAGACCCAGCTGCTGCCCAAAGACAAGTGCACAGAGGTTCAGCTGCCATTCTGAATGTTGCCTTGGATTTGCCAAACCAGGTCCTTCAGAGGGTGGGTAAGGGGGCCCTACTGACAGCAATTAAAATGCAGGCCTAGAAATAGTTAATCCTTTTTTACAGTTCCCAGCAAATAACCAGTTTCAGAGCCGCACAAGGTTGATTACCAATCTCGGTTTCAGGGATAGTCAAAAGCTAGCATCAAAAATATGAAGTTAGAACAATAGGTTCCTGTCCTAGCTCTCCTGCTGGCTCCCAGGATGACCTGGGGCCAGTCACTGTTCCACGTGGGCCTGTTTTCTCCTTTATAAAATGGGGACCAAGAACCTTGGCTTGATTCGGCTGAAGGGCCAGAATGAGAGCAGGGAGGTGTGAGAGTGCTCTGTGAACTGGAAAGAGCCACATCACTGTCATGGGGTGGGGATGGTAGTTATTTTTGTTAATGCCCCGCTGACTCCTGTCCCTAGACCGCAGGGTTAGGAGGCAGCAAGAGATCTCTTCCTTGGACTGGACTCTTACCTGGCTTTGTAAGGTCTCACGGTGAGGCCTCCAAGATCAAGCTTCTCTAAAGGTGTCCCGTTCTTCAAAGCTGCCAGTGGCTATCATGGCCTGATCCCCTTGGTTTTCCATAGAAAATGGGTGGGAGACGAAACACCTAATGGTCATACTATGTGTCCTGTGGGTGAGCAAAGGCGGAGAGTTTAGAAAGGGCCACCTGCCCCAAGACACACACGCCCACCCAGTCCATGCCTTGGAGAGGGATGGAGAACAGGGCCCATCTCACCCAGGGACTGATTAAGTGCACACACTGGAAAGGGGAAAAGCGGGGCAGAAAATGAACCTAGGTACACTCCCCACCCCCACCCCACCTGCTTAATATCACAAATTGGCTCCTGTCCAGGCTTCTGCTTTTGTAACACCCAGTACTCTAGATAAGCACCCCCTAGCACAGTCATCAGACTTTGGTGAGTGAGAGAGTTACGAGGGGGTCACGATGGGACAGAGAATCTCCGGGAATTGGCTAGGGCCCAGGCTGGGCTGTGAGGAGGTTGGATGGGCTGGGAGCTGGCCCTGCAGGGGCCAGACTGAGCAGCTCAAAGCCCACTAGAAAAAGCCCCCAAGCCCTGGGAAAGGCAGTGCAGGAACACTGCCTGGAGCCGCCTGGTGAGAGAGAGGTCATTGTGGTCATCGCTGATGGTCCCCATCCAAGGCAGGGCTGGGCGTCGTGGTGGAAAGGAGGAATTGAAAGGTGGAGGATCAAACGACAGCCAACTGAACGGGAGAGGGAAAGAACAAAAGGGAGTAAGAAAAAGAGTAAGAGAAGAGAAACAAAGAACCAAGGACATAAAGGATTTGTACAGGCCGAGCGCGGTGGCTCACGCCCAAAATTCTAGGACTTTGTGAGGCCGAGGCGGGCGGATCGCTTGAACTCAGGAGTTCGAGACCAGCCTGGGCAACAAAGCGAAATCCCGTCTCTACAAAACACAAAAATTAGCCAGGCGGGCGCCTGTAATCCCAGCTACTCGGTAGGCGGATCGCTTGAACCTGGGAGGTGGCGGCTGCAGTGAGCCGAGATCGCGCCACTGCATTCCAGCCTGGGAGACAGAGCGACAGCCTGTCTCAAACAAACAAACAAACAAACAAACAAAAACAAAAAAATAAAACCGAAAGAAAGAAAAGAGTACAAACTTGGGTGGGAGAGAAGGGAAATGGAAGAGCGGGCAGCGCACGCAGAACAGGTGTAGGGGGCGCAGAGGGTGCAGGGCTGGGGCCAGGCTCACCGAGCCTCAGGGAGAACACGAGAGCGCGTGCGGCTGCGTGTATCGGCTGGAGGAGGGCGCGGCGGGCGAGCCGGACCAACGCGGACGGTCTATCTCAAGGCGCGAACAGCAGGGCTTTGCAGTGTGGCTCCGGGCGGGCGGCGGCTCGGCACAGGTCTCGGGGGCGGGGCGTGCGGGGCGGGGCGTGCCAGCTCGTACTTGGGTGAGGAGACGCTGGAGCCGCCGCCTTTCCGCGGGAAACGCCCCGCCTAAGGTTCTCTCCGTGACTTTCTCCACTCCCATTTCCGTGCGTCCCATCACCGCGTTTACTCTTTCGTTCCCCCAGATGGTCACTCCCTTGCCATTCCCCGCCTCTGCCTCACACTCTCTCGGGCCGCCAACCTCATTGTGAGGATGGCAAGACTGACGGCCAGAAACGAGTCTTGTCCAGTCACACACCTCTTGCCTCCCAGCCAGGACGGTTTCTAACAGCGTTCAGCGGGGTCGGGTCTAAGTGTACTTTCTCTTTTATGGGACCAGCCCCCAACGCTGGGCAAACTACCCACCCTCCTGCCAGCGAGCGCGCGGCTGGCCCCTGCAGGGCGGGGCGGGGTCTCGCGACTGGCCTCGCTGTCGATTGGTTACAGCCGCCGCGTTGTCGAGGGAAGGAACCAGTCAGAGCTGCAGCAACAGGTGGCCCGGCAACCGGCAACTGCCGTTGGGCTCGGCTGGGGTTCGCGCCTTCTCCGTCGGTGGAGCGGCCTGGTCTTTAGGGACCAGGGACACTAAAGGCCCCGGTGGGGCGGGAGCACCCAGCGTGACCTCACGCTCCTATACACAGGCGAGCAAATGGGCTGGCCCCCCGCATGTGACAAGGCAGAGCCGGGCCCAGGCCTGCTGCTTGTCCAGCCCTAGGATGAGAAAAGGAGTCTCATCCCAGGACCGGGCCTGGTTCGCCTTTAATTGGCTGACTCGTCCTGTGGGAGTAACCGACGCGTGAACAGCCAACAATTGGGCCCGGTGGCCAGGACAAACACGTGCATTTAGGGAGTAGAAGAAGGCCAGTATTAACCTCCATTTTACGGTGAGGGAACGGAGTCCCAAAGGCGTTCAGTCATCTGCCTGATAGTCACACAGTGGCGAGCCCTGACTTACACCCTGGTCAGGTCGGCGCCATGTGTGTTTTCACCAGCAGAAGGGACTGCCAGGGAACAGCTGAGGGGACCAGAGCTGGGATGGGCCTGGATAATTACAGCGGAAAGAAAAACACGCCGAGCACATGGTCCTGGCAGAAGCAGCGTGGAAACAGAAGTCAAGGCAGATTATTTCTGTCATGAGGAGATCTTGCCATGCAGGAAAAAAGAAAGAAAGAGAGAGAGAGAGGAAAGAGAGAGAGAGGAAAGAAAGAGAGACAAGAAAGAAATAAAAGAGAGAAAGAGATCGAAAAAGAAAGAAAAGAAAAGAAAAGAAAGATTATTTGTGGCACTGTGGGTCTCCCTCTGCCAGGTTCTCTAGCTTTTGCGCTGAGCTCTGTCTGGCTGTGCATTCTGGAGAGGCTCGGCAAATTTGCCGTGAGATTGCTGACCGACAGCAGAACAGATGCAAAGGCCTGCAGACCAAAAATTGTCCCCTTAGCTGTCCAAACAGGGAAGGATCTGGATTCCAGAAACTATATACTTATTATCCTTGGCAAAAGAGACTGTTAAAAGCGTGGACTCTGAAAAAGGGAAGAGGAGATCAACAAGATGTAGCATGAAGTCTTTAAGAAGTCCTCTTTGGAAAAAAAGATGTGTTTAGGGTTTAAACTACTTTTATTATTTATTTATTTAACTTATTTTTTGAGACAGGGTCTCTTTTTGTTGCCCAGGCTGGAATGCAGGTGACTGGTTCTCTACTCACTGCAGTCTTGACCTCCTGGGACTAAGCAGTCCTACTTCTGCCTCCCTAGTAGCTGGGACCACAGGGATGAGCCACTAAGCCTGGCTAATTTATTTATTCGTTGTATTGACAGGTCTCCCTATGTTGTCCAGGCTACTCTTGAACTCCTGGTCTCAAGCAGTCCTCTGAACTTGGACTCTCACAGTACTGGAATTACAGGTGTGAGCCGCTGTGCCTGGCCTCAAGAAATTCTCTTAAAATTCTTTTTGGGTGGGGGCAGATCTGAGCAATCCTATAGACATACAAATGCTGCACCCCTGGATTTTTAGCATCTTGCCCAAGTCATAAGATGTCCTGTGGACAAACCAGAGAATGTATGGGTACAGATAACTATATTTTGAAAACTTGTAGCCGGGTGAGGTGGCTCAAGCCTGCAATCCCAGCACTTCGGGAGGCTGAGGTGGGCAGATCACCTGAGGTCAGGAGTTGGAGACCAGCATGGCAAAGATGGTGAAACCCTGTCTCTACTAAAAATACAAAAATTAGCTGGGAGTGGTGGTGGGCGCCTGTAGTCCCAGCTACTTGGGAGGCTGAGGCAGGAGAATCACTTGAACCCAGGAGGCAGAGGTTGCAGTGAGCTGAGATTGCGACATTACACTCAAGCCTGGGCGACAGAGCAAAACTCTGTCTCAAAAACAAAACAAAAACAAAAAGAAAAGAAAACTTGTTTCACATCTATTTCATTGAATTGTGTGTACACGCACACACACACATGTTTATTTGTAAATATTTTGTATATGCCAATAACCAAATTGACAAGTTTCATATATTTTGTTGTATAATTTTAACATCATCCCAGGAAACGATTCACTGTGCTTACAGTTTTGGAACTTTAAAATCTTTAAATACAAACTGTATTTGAAACACTGAAAATGAAAAAAGACACAAGAATGAAAGAGAAAACTGAAAACATCAGGTAATTAAAACCAACATGAGAAAAACTTGGCCGGGCGCGGTGGCTCAAGCCTGTAATCCCAGCACTTTGGGAGGCCGAGACGGGCGGATCACGAGGTCAGGAGATCGAGACCATCCTGGCTAACATGGAACCCCGTCTCTACTAAAAAATACAAAGAACTAGCCGGGCGCGGTGGCGGGCACCTGTAGTCCCAGCTACTCGGGAGGCTGAGGCAGGAGAATGGCGTGAACCCGGGAGGCGGAGCTTGCAGTGAGCTGAGATCCAGCCACTGTGCTCCAGTATGGGCGACAGAGCGAGACTCCACCTCAAAAAAAAAAAAAAAAAAAAGAAAAACTTAAACATTTCCTTCATCTCTGATAATTTCTGCTAAGAATATTGAGTAGATTGGCTATATTAACTTTCCTCCCCTCATCAAACAAGCATACAATTATCTGACTGCATTTTTAAAAGGAAGTCAAATTTGATGACCATGCATTTTTGAAATTGACATGAAACTGAATTTCTTTAAACCCACTTAGCAGATGAGATGGGGGACGGTGGCTCACACCTGTAATCCCAGCAGTTTGGGAGGTTGAGACAGGTGGATCGCTTGAGGCCAGGAGTTGAAGACCAGCCTGCTAACATGGTAAAACCCTGTCTATACAAAAAATACAAAAATTAGCTGGGCATGGTGGTGCATGCCTGTAGTCTCAGCTACTTGGGGGGCTGACATGGAGGATCACCTGAGCCTGGGAGGTTGAGGCTTCAGTGAGTCATGATTGTGCCACTATACTCCAGCCTGAGTGACAGAGTGACCCTGTCTCAAAAAAATAAATAAATAAAAAATACCTGTAATCCCAGCACTTTGGGAGACTGAAGCAGGTGGATCACAAAGTCAAGAGATAGAGACCATCCTGGCCAACATGGTGAAACCTCATCTCTACCAAAAATACAAAAATTAGCTGGATGTGGTGGCACTTGCCTGTAGTCGCAGCTACTTGGGAGGCTGAAGCAGGAGAATCACTTGTACATGGGACATGGAGGTTGCAGTGAGCTGAGTTCGTGCCACTGCACTCCAGCCTGGTGACAGAGTGAGACTTCGTCTCAAAATAATTTTTAAAAACCTCTTAGAAGATTAAATTGAATCATGTATTTGTTAATTTACATGTCCATTTTGATGTTTCTTCTTCTTCTTGGTTTTGGTTTCTAAAAAACGGGGGTGGGGCAATGGCGACACAAAGCCAGATGGAATTACTTGACATGCTTGTCACGTAATTAACCATTGTACATGAATTTTCCTTGGTAAGTAACACATCCTGGTTTGTTTGTTTGTTTGTTTGTTTCTTTTTGAGACGAAGTCCTGCTCTGTCGCCAGGCTGGAGTGCAGTGGCGCGATCTTGGCTTACTGCAACCTCCACCTCCTTCAAGCAATTCTCCTGCCTCAGTCTCCCGAGTAGCTGGGACTACAGGTGTGCGCCAACATGCCCAGCTAATTTTTGTATTTTTATTTTTATTTATTTATTTATTTATTTATTTTTTGAGACGGAGTCTCGCTCTGTCGTCCAGGCTGGAGTGCAGTGGCCGGATCTCAGCTCACTGCAAGCTCCGCCTCCCGGGTTTATGCCATTCTCCTGCCTCAGCCTCCCGAGTAGCTGGGACTACAGGCGCCCACCACCTCGCCCGGCTAGTTTTTTGTATTTTTTTAGTAGAGACGGGGTTTCACCATGTTAGCCAGGATGGTCTCGATCTCCTGACCTCGTGATCCGCCCGTCTCGGCCTCCCAAAGTGTTGGGATTACAGGCTTGAGCCACCGCGCCCGGCATTTTTTGTATTTTTAGTGGAGATGGGGTTTCACCATGTTGGCCAGGATGGTCTCTATCTCTTGACCTTGTGATCCACCTGCCTCGGCCTCCCAAAGTGATGAGATTACAGGTGTGAGCCACTGGGCCCGGCCCACATCCTGTATTTTAAAAGTTGAATTGAAAAACACCGAATTAAAAGATGCATGTTTTTCCATTAGTTGTGTGAATGAAATAAAGCTAAATTCAGAAAGCATGAACATAGCAGTAGTTCTCATTTTGCTCACAGTTCTAAAAATGCAAATTCTCCTCAACTTCTTAGAGCATGACAGGTCTTTAGCTGGCAATATTTCCATGTTTATATAAGAAGCTAGAATTGATCATATGGTTTTACAGTGCTTTCCCTAAAATCCATTTGTTATTAGATTCTATTTTTCTTATTATCTCTCAAAGGAAATCAAGCAGCAAATTACTCCCATATTTTAAGCTCTAAATTCAAGAACAACTAAATTCACTGCCAGCCATTACAAATATTCAGTTCTTTTTTTTTTTTTTGAGACGGAGTCTTGCTCTGTTGCCCGGGCTGGAGTGCAGTGGCCGGATCTCAGCTCACTGCAAGCCCCGCCTCCCGGGCTCACGCCATTCTCCTGCCTCAGCCTCCCGAGTAGCTGGGACTACAGGCGCCCGCCACCTCGCCCGGCTAGTTTTTTTTTTTGTATTTTTAGTAGAGACGGGGTTTCACCGGGTTAGCCAGGATGGTCTTGATCTCCTGACCTCGTGATCTGCCCGTCTCGGCCTCCCAAAGTGCTCGGATTACAGGCTTGAGCCACCGCGCCCAGCCACAAATATTCAGTTCTTAAGTTATACATCATTACAGTAGGCTCTGAGTGCTAATACATGAATAATAACTATAGTTAGTAAAACAATGCAAATGAAGATGAGTTTAAAGAGCTCTGATCAATGAAGTACTTTTCAGTTGAAAAATTGTAGAAGGACTGGGCGCAGTGGCTCACGCCTGTAATCCCAGCACTTTGGAAGGCCGAGAGGGGCAGATCACCTGAGGTCAGGAGTTCGAGATCAGCCTGGGCAACATGGTGAAACCCCGTCTCTACTAAACATACAAAATTAGCGAGGTGTGTTGGCACATGCCTGTAATCCCAGCTGCCCAGGAGGCTGAGGCAGGAGAATTGCTTGAACCTGGGAGGCAGAGGATGCTGTGAGCCAAGATTGTGCCATTGCACTCCAGTAACAAGAGTAAATCCATCTCGCCAAAAAAAAAAAAAAAAAAAAAAAAATTGTAGAAGGCGCCGGGCGCGGTAGCTCATGCCTGTAATCCCAGCACTTTGGGAGGCCGAGGCTGGCAGATCACGAGGTCAGGAGATCGAGACCATTTTGGCTAACACGGTGAAACCCCGTCTCTACTAAAAATACAAAAGAATTAGCTGGGTGTGGTGGCGGGCGCCTGTAGTCCCAGCTACTCAGAAGGCTGAGGCAGGAGAATGGCGGGAACTCGGGACGCGGAGCTTGCAGTGAGCTGAGATCGCGCCACTGCACTCCAGCCTGGGCGACAGAGCAAGACTCTGTCTAAAAAAAAAAAAAATTGTAGAAGGTATATACTAAAAAGCAATAGTAATATATGATAATTCAATAATTATTGAAGGAATAAGTGAATGAATCAAACCAGAAATTATTTTGATATATTAGTTTTCTTTTTATTTATTTATTTATTTTGAGATAGAGTTGTGCTCTGTCGCCCAGCCTGGAGTGCAGTGGCAAGATCTCGGCTCACTGCAACCTCTGCCCCCCCGGGGTTCAAGCGATTCCTGCCTCAGCCTTCCAAGTAGCTAGGATTACAGGCACGCACACCACACTGGGCTAATTTTTTGTATTTTTAGTAGAGATGGGGTTTCGTCATGTTGGCCAGGTTGATCTCAAACTCCTAGCCTCAGTAGATCCACCCACCTCGGCCTCCCAAAGTGCTGGGATTGGAGGTGTAAGCCACACTCCACCTAGTTCGTTCTTTCTTTCTCTTTCTTTTCTTTTCTTTCTTTCTTTCTTTCTTTCTTCTTTCTTTCTTTCTTTCTTCTTCTTTTTCTTTCTTCTTTCTTTCTTTCTTCTTTCTTTCTTTTTTCTTTCTTTTTTCTTTCTTTTCTTTCTTTCTTTCTTTCTTTTTCTTTCTTTCTTCTCCTCCTCCTTCTTCTCTTTTCTTCTTCTTCTTCTTCCTCTTCTTTTTTTTTTGAGATGCAGTTTCACTCTTGTTGCCCAGGCTGCAGTGCAATGGCATGATCTCGGTTCATTGAAACCTCCGCCTCCTGGGTTCAAGCGATTCTCCTGCCTCAGCCTCTCAAGCAGCTGGGATTACAGGTGCCTGCCAACACGCCCAGCTAATTTAAGCCACAGAAGTTAAGCCAAACATAGTCTGTTTAGTTATTTTATTTTTAGAGATAGTGTCTCGCTCTGTTGCCGAGGCTAGAGTGCAGTGGTGTAATCATAGCTCACTGCAACCTTGAACTCCTGGACTCAAGCAGTCCTGCCACCTTACCCTCCTGAGTAGCTGGGATTAAGGCACAAACCGTGCCTGTAGCTGCTATGTGCATTGCCTGGCTACAACTAGTTCTATAAAGAAGAAAAAGTCAGGAAAAGTATTTACATAATAACATTCTCAAATTCTTTGTTTGCCAGATATCTTATTTGGTCACTTAGGGTACAGTTTTAAACTAGTAAACAATTATATTATAGAAGAACTAAACTAAATTATAACATGGCACAGACTTCCTAAGGAAGGTAACTCAAAAAATCTAAAAAGTGATAGCAATTATTCTAATTAACATTTGAGATATTAAATGAATTAATGACCCAAGACAACCTTTGAAATTATTCAATTCTTTTTTAAAAGTATACTAGCATAATTTAAGATCTAGCTTGACTAAGATTACTTATTTTATTTTATTTTTATTTATTTATTTTTAGATAGGGTCCTGCTATATCACCCAGGCTGGAATGCAGTGGCACAACCAGAGATCAGAGTTCACTACAGTCTCAAACTCCTGAGTTCAAGTGATTCTTCCATCTCAGCCTCCAGAGTAGCTGAGATTACAGGCGGGCACCACCACACCCAGCTCATTTTTAAATTTTTTTGTGGAGATAGAGTCTCACTATGTAGTTCAGCCTGATCTCAAGCAATACTTCCCACCTCAGCCTCCCAAAGGGCTGAGATTACAGGCATGAGCTGCCCTGCCTATCCAGAATATGTCTCTATAGTAGGTTTATCATTAGAATGTTTTGATCTGAAGACGTAGTCTTAATGATTCTAAGTGTAATTCTAACCTAAAATCAAAATCCTTGGTTTGTAAACATCAAATTCAATTTTATGTTAATTTGTACGGCAACTAAACAAAAAAACAATTTTTAAAAATGTCTGTATTATTTATTACACTAAACAATTCTGACCACTAACAACCAAGGGGGGTGGAGGGAACAACACTATTAGACCATGAAAACATCTTGCTTTGCAACAAAATTTCCTCCCTCGCTTTAACATTTTTGAGGATTCTTTCCCAAACCTATTACATGCATATTACGATGGTTACGAATTTCCCAACTCCACCAATCCTTTCAGTGCATTATTACTATTATTATTTTATTTATTGCTTTTTTTTGAGATGGAGTCTCGCTCTGTCGGCCAGGCTGGAGTGCAGTGGCGCAGTCTCTGCTCACCACAACCTCTGCCTCCTGGGTTCAAGCGATTCTCCTGCCTCAGTCTCCCGAGTAGCTGGGATTACAGGCATGTGCCACTGCGTCCAGCTAATTTTTGTATTTTTAGTAGAGACAGGGTTTTGCCATGTTGGCCAGGCTGGTCTTGAACTCCTGACCTCAACTGACCTGCCCACCTCAGCCTCTCAAAGTGCTGGGATTACAGACGTGAGCCACCATGCCCGGCCATCAGCACATTATTTTTAATATCTTAATTAAAGGGGAAAAAATCCCCTACTTGTAAAAACAAAACAATGTTGGAAACTGCCATTAAAACACAACAAGTGAAAAAACAGAGCTCTTCCCAGACTCACGGGACTACAAATTTAGGAAGTACACAAAAAATTAAAAATTAATTACACTCAATTGGACACATTAAATATGTACAGCTTTTTGTACATAAATCATACCTAAATAAAGTGATTTTAAAACAAATGAGATGGGCCGGGTGTGGTGTCTCACATCTGTAATTCCAGCACTTTGGTAGGCTGAGGCAGGCGGATCACTTGAAACCAGGAGTTAGGGATCAGCCTGGCCAACATGGTGAAACCCCATCTCTGCTAAAAACACAAAAGTTAGCTGGGTGTGGTGGCACACGCTTGTAATCCCAGCTACTCCAGGGGCTGAGGCATGAGAATCTCTTGAGCCTGGGAGGCGGAGGTTACAGTGAGCTGAGATGGCGCCACTGCACTCCAGCTTAAATGACTCTGTCTCAAAATAATAAATAAATAAAAACAAATGATCTAACCCTTACCACCAACTGATAAAGAAACAAACAAATGAGTCATGCAAAAAAAAAGTCATGCTTTTTGGTTTAATCCTACTTTAAGAACACTAACAATAATTTGCATGCAATAAATACAGTTCCCTAAATACAACAGATGAATTCTTTTATAAACACATCTGATTTTTGTTTATGGAGAATCTATTAATAAACACATTTTATATTCAATATATTATGTATGTATGAATGGGAAGCAACCTTAAACATTTTAAATACCAGACATATACAAAAGAATTATAAACGAAGTAATACAAAGTGCCTCGTGTTTTTATCCTGGAGTCAAACCATAGAAATCACAGGTTATTAAGAGAACTTTGAAAAATATTGTTATGAATATTGAAAATCACGTGTTTTGGGCAACCCAAGATGGCCAAATAGGAACAGCTCCAGCCTCCAGCTCCCAGTGTGAGTGACACAGAAGAAGGGTGATTTCTGCATTTTCAACTGAGGTACCAGGTTCATCTCACTGGGGAGTGCCAGACAATCGGTGCTGGTCAGCTGGTACAGCCCGACCAGTGAGAGCTGAAGCAGGCTGAGGCATTGCCTCACCTGGGAAGCGCAAGGGAGAAGGGAATCCCTTTTCCTAGCCAAGGGAAACTGAGACACACAACACCTGGAAAATCGGGTAACTCCCACCCTAATACTGCGCTTTACCAAGGGTCTTAGCAAATGGCACACCAGCAGATTATTTCCCACACCTGGCCCAGAGGGTCCCATGCCCATGAAACCTCCCTCATTGCTAGCACAGCAGTCTGAGATCTAACTGCAAGGCAGCAGCAAGTCTGGGGGAGGGGCACCCGCCATTGCTGAGGCTTAAGTGGGTAAACAAAGCCACCAGGAAGCTCGAATTGGGTGGAGCCCACCGCAGCTCAAGGAGGCCAGCCTGCCTCTGTAGACTCCTCCTCTGGGGACAGGGCATAGCTAAACAAAAAGCAGCAGGAAATCTCGGCAGAGGTAAATGCCCCTGTCTGATAGCTTTGAAGAGAGCAGTGGATCTCCCAGCACGGAGGTTGAGATCTGAGAACAGACAGACTGCCTGCTCAAGTGGGTCCCTGACCCCTGAGTAGCCTAACTGGGAGACATCACCCACTAGGTGCAGATGGACACCCCACACCTCACATGGCAGGGTACACCCCTGAGATGAAGCTTCCAGAGCAAGAATCAGACAGCAACACTCGCTGTGCAGCAATATTCTATCTTCTGCAGCCTCCGCTGCTGATACCCAGGCAAACAGGGTCTGGAGTGGACCTCAAGCAAACTCCAACAGACCTACAGCTGAGGGTCCTGACTGTTAGAAGGAAAACTAACAAACAGAAAGGACACCCATACCAAAACCCCATGAGTACATCACCATCATCAAAGACCAAAGGCAGACAAAACCACAAAGATGGGGAAAAAGCAGTGCAGGAAAGTTGGAAATTCAAAAAATCAAAGTGCATATCCCCCTCCAAAGGAACGCAGCTCATCGCCACCAATGGAACAAAGCTGGACGGAGAATGACTTTGACGAGTTGAGAGAAGAAGGCTTCAGTCAATCAAACTCAGAGCTAAAGGAGGAACTACATAACCAGCACAAAGAAACTAAAAACCTTGAAAAAAGAATGGATGAATGGATAACTAGAATAATCAATGCAGAGAAGACCTTAAAAGAACTGATAGAGATGAAAACTATAACACGAGAAATATGTGACAAATGCACAAGCTTCAGTAATCGACTCGATCAACTGGAAGAAAGAGTATCAATGATTGAAGATCAAATGAATGAAATGAAGCAAGAAGAGAAGTGTGGAGAAAAAAGAGTTAAAAGAAATGAACAAAGCCGCCAAGAATTATAGGATTATGTGAAAAGACCAAATCTATGTCTGATTGGTGTGCCTGAAAGTGATGGGGAAAATGGAACCAAGTTGGAAAACACTCTGCAGGATATCATCCAGAAGAACTTCCCCAATCTAGTAAGGCAGGCCAACATCCAAATTCAGGAAATACAGAAAACGCCACAAAGACACTCCTTGAGGAGAGCAATTCCAAGACACATAATTGTCAGATTCACCAAAGTTGAAATGAAGGAAAAAATGTTAAGGGCAGCCAGAGAGAAAGGTCGGGTTACACACAAAGGGAAGCCCATCAGACTAACAGCAGATCTCTTGGCAGAAACTCTCCAAGCCAGAAGAGAGTGGGGGCCAATATTCAACATTCTTTTTTTTTTTTTTTGAAACAGAGTCTCGCTCTGCCGCCCAGGCTGGAGTGCAGTGGCCAGATCTCACCTCACTGCAAGCTCCGCCTCCCTGGTTTACGCCATTCTCCTGCCTCCCAAGTAGCTGGGACTACAGGCGCCCGCCACCTCGCCTGGCTCGTTTTTTGTATTTTTTTTAGTAGAGATGGGGTTTCACTGTGTTAGCCAGGATGGTCTCGATCTCCTGACCTCGTGATCTGCCCGTCTCGGCCTCCCAAAGTGCTGGGATTATAGGCTTGAGCCACCGCGCCCGGCCAACATTCTTAAAGAAAAGAATTTTCAACCCAGAATTTCATATCCAGCCAAACTAAGTTTCATAAGTGAAGGAGAAATGAAATCCTTTACAGACAAGCAAATACTTAGAGATTTTATCACCACCAGGCCTGCCCTACAAGAGATCCTAAAGGAATCACTAAACATCGAAAGGAACAACAGGTACCAGCCATTGCAAAAACATGTCAAAATGTAAAGTCCATTGATGCTAGGAAGAAACTGCATCAACTAGCGAGCAAAATAACTAGCTAATATCATAATGACAGGATCAAGTTCACACATAACAATATTAACCTTAAATGTAAATGGACTAAATGGTCCAATTAAAAGACACAGACTGGCAAATTGGATAAAGATTCAAGACCCATCAGTTTGCTGTATTCAGGAGACCCATCGCGCATGCAGAGACACACATAGGCTCAAAATAAAGGGATGGAGGAAGATCTACCAAGCAAATGGAAAACAAAAAAAAGCAGGGGTTGCAATTCTAGTCTCTGATAAAACAGACTTTAAACCATCAAAGATCAAAAGAGACAAAGAAGGCCATTACATAATGGTAAAGGGATCAATTCATCAGCAAGGGCTAGCTATCCTAAATATGTATGCACCCAATGCAGGAGCACCCAGATTCATAAAGCAAGTCCTTAGAGACTTACAAAGAGACTTACACTCCCATACAATAATAATGGGAGACTTTAACACCCCACTATCAACATTAGACAGATCAATGAGACAGAAAGTTAACAAGGATATCCAGGAATTGAACTCAACTCTGCACCAAGCAGACCTAATAGATATCTACAGAACTCTCCACCCCAAATCAACAGAATATACATTCTTCTCAGCACCACATCGCACTTATTCCAAAATAGACCACATAGTTGGAAGTAAAGCACTTCCTCGGCAAATGTAAAAGAACAGAAATTATAATGAACTGTCTCTCAGACCACAGTGCAATTAAACTAGAACTCAGGACTAAGAAAGCCAATCAAAACCGCTCAACTACATGGAAACTGAACAACCTGTTCCTGGATGACTACTGGGTACATAAAGAAATAAAGATGTTCTTTGAAACCAATGAGAACACACACACAACATACCAGAATCTCTGGGACACATTTAAAGTAGTGTGTAGAGGGAAATTTATGGCACTAAATGCCCACAAGAGAAAGCAGGAAAGATCTAAAATTGACACCCTAACATCACAATTAAAAGAACTAGAGAAGCAAGAGCAAACACATTCAAAAGCTAGCAGAAGGCAAGAAATAACTAAGATCAGAGCAGAACTGAAGGAGATAGAGACACAAAAAACCCTCCAAAAAATCAATGAATCCAGGAGCTGGTTTTTTGAAAAGATCAACAAAATTGATAGACCACTAGCAAGACTAATAAAGAAGAAAAGAGAGAAGAATCAAATAGATGCAATAAAAAATGATAAAGGGGCTATCACCACCGACCTCACAGAAATACAAACTACCATCGGAGAATACTATAAACACCTCTATGCAAATAAACTAGAAAACCTAGAAGAAATGGATAATTTCCTGGACACTTACACTCTCCCAAGTCTAAAGCAGGAAGAAGTTGAATCCCTGAATAGATCAATAGCAGGCTCTGAAATTGAGGCTATAATTAATAGTCTACCAACCAAAAAAAGTCCAGGACCAGATGGATTCACAGCCGAATTCTACCAGAGGTACAAGGAGGAGTTGGTACCATTCCTTCTGAAACTATTCCAATCAATAGAAAAAGAGGGAATCCTCCCTAACTCATTTTATGAGGCCAACATCATCCTGATACCAAAGCCTGACAGAGATACAACAACAAAAAAAGATAATTTTAGACCAATATCCCTGATGAACATTGACGCAAAAATCCACAATAAAATACTGGCAAACCGAATCCAGCAGCACATCAAAAAGCTTATCCACCATGATCAAGTGGGCTTCATCCCTGGGATGCAAGGCTGGTTCAACATATACAAATCAATAAACGTAATCCAGCATATAAACAGAACCAAAGACAAAATCCACATGATTATCTCAACAGATGCAGAAAAGACCTTTGACAAAGTCCAACAGCCCTTCATGCTAAAAACTCTCAATACATTTGGTATTGATGGAACACATCTCAAAATAATAAGAGCTATTTATGACAAACCCACAGCCAATATCATACTGAATGGGCAAAAACTGGAAGCATTCCCTTTGAAAACTGGCACAAGACAGGGATGCCCTCTCTCACCACTCCTATTCAACAGTGTTGGAAATTCTGGCTAGGGCAATCAGGCAAGAGAAAGAAATAAAGAGTATTCAGTTAGGAAAAGAAGAAGTCAAATTGTCCCTGTTTGCAGATGACATGATTGTATATTTAGAAAGCCCCATCATCTCAGCCCAAAATCTCCTTAAGCTGATAAGCAACTTCAGCAAAGTCTCAGGATACAAACTCAATGTGCAAAAATCACAAGCATTGTTATACACCAGTAACAGACAAACAGAGAGCCAAATCATGAATGAACTCCCATTCACAATAGCTTCAAAGAGAATAAAATACCTAGGAATCCAACTTACAAGGGATGTAAAGGCCCTCTTCAAGGAGAACTACAAACCATCACTCAGTGAAATAAAAGAGGACACAAACAAATGGAAGAACATACCATGCTCATGGATAGGAAGAATCAATATCGTGAAAATGGCCATACTGCCCAAGGTTATTTATAGATTCAATGCCATCCCCATCAAGCTACCAATGACTTTCTTCACAGAATTGGAAAAAACTGCTTTCAAGTTCATATGGAACCAAAAAAGACCCCACATTGCCAAGACAATCCTAAGCCAAAAGAACAAAGCTGGAGGCATCACGCTACCTGACTTCAAACTATACTACAAGGCTACAGTAACCAAAACAGCATGGTACTGGTACCAAAACAGAGATGCAGACCAATGGAACAGAACAGAGCCCTCAGAAATAATACCACACATCTACAGCCATCTGATCTTTGACAAACCTGAGAAAAACAAGAAATGGGGAAAGGATTCCCTATTTAATAAATGGTGCTGGGAAAATTGGCTAGCCATAAGTAGAAAGCTGAAACTGGATCCTTCCTTACTCCTTATATGAAAATTAATTCAAGATGGATTAGAGACTTAAATGTTAGACCTAAAACCATAAAAACCCTAGAAGAAAATGTAGGTAATACCATTCAGGACATCGGCATGGGCAAGGACTTCATGTCTAAAACACCAAAAACAATGGCAACAAAAGCCAAAATTGACAAATGGGATCTAATTAAACTAAAGAGCTTCTGCACAGCAAAAGAAACTACCATCAGGGTGAACAGGCAACCTATAGAATGGGAGAAAATTTTTGTAATCCACTCATCTGACAAAGGGCTAATATCCAGAACCTATAAAGAACTCAGTCAAATTTACAAGAAAAAAAAAACCCCATCAAAAAGTGGGCAAAGGATATGAACAGACACTTCTCAAAAGAAGACATTTATACAGCCAACAGACACACGAAAAAATGCTCATCATCACTCACCATCAGAGAAATGCAAATCAAAACCACAATGAGATACCATCTCACACCAGTTAGAATGGCAATCATTAAAAAAATCAGGAAACAACAGGTGCTGGAGAGGATGTGGAGAAATAGGAACACTTTTACACTGTTGGTGGGATTGTAAACTAGTTCAACCATTGTGGAAGACAGTGTGGCGATTCCTCAAGGATCTAGAACCAGAAATACCATATGACCCAGCCATCCCATTACTGGGGATATACCCAAAGGATTATAAGTCATGCTGCTATAAAGACACATGCACACGTATGTTTATTGTGGCACTATTCACAATAGCAAAGACTTGGAATCAACCTAAATGCCCATCAGTGACAGGCTGGATTAAGAAAATGTAGCACATATACACCATGGAATATTATGCAGCCGTAAAAAAGGATGAGTTTGTGTCCTTTGCAGGGACATGGATGCAGCTGGAAACCATCATTCTCAGCAAACTATCGCAAGAACAGAAAACCAAATACCGCATGTTCTCACTCATAGGTGAGAATTGAACAACGAGATCACTTGGACACAGGAAGGGGAGCATCACACACTGGGTCCTATTGTGGGGAGGGGGTAGGGGGTAGGGATAGCATTAGGAGATATACCTAATGTAAATGACGAGTTAATGGGTGCAGCACACCAACAAGACACATGTATACATACATAACAAACCTGCACGTTGTGCACATGTACCCTAGAACTTAAAGTATAATAAAAAAATAAAAATAAAAAAAAGAAAATCGTGTGTTTTGGGGAAGGAGAGAATTAACAACCGTTCTTTGCCTTAAAATACTTTACATTTTATGAAATTGCAATTGGAATGGAGCAGCTCCTAAAGTAATCAGTATTCGGGTCAGGGAAATTGAGCAGAGAAGCAAACTACTGTTTGTTTTCTCAACCCCTTCACAATGCTCAGCTGAAGAGGTTCCCACTTAAAAGAGCTGCTGAAGTCATTTCTATTTTAGAAAGGTAGTATGAATGAGATTTTCTATGTGTTAGCTAGAATTTATGGTAATTTGTAAAATGTTTTTCCATTTTTAAACGTAAGAGTCTATATGTCCACCCATGAAGCAGCAGTCACTGCTAGGGGTCTTAGGCTAACATCTGCCACCACACCAGTCTGCATGGCCCATAAGCAGGTGTGGAGAGGACCAGAGTTCACCTGTCAGCAGCACCATGGAATCAACTGTCCAGCCTTTCTGCCATTAATTACCACAGATGTGGTCTTTTTCCTGATATTCTATTCCCACCGGAGGCTTTTTATTAAGATCTTGTACCTGTGAATGCATTTAGGGTACAACATATTGTCTTCAAGGTACGGGGGTGGAAAATCGGAGGCAGGAAGCAAAAAGAGTGCACTCACTCTCCCTTCTTACTTTTTGGGAATCCAGGCTTGTCCAGCGTGAAACTGGACGTGAACCCAACCATCTGTGTCTGCAGGGAGACTTCTCCCATGGACCACAAGCCCCTTGACACCATGGGCCTCATGTGGACATTCCACTGCTTCTGGTGCCCTCTCCCTGGCTATAGTTCTGGCCCAGGAGGCCAGCAAAGCTTCTGGAACAAAAGTTGTCACCACAACTGTATTAACTCCCTCAAGGAGAGCAGCAGACTCTTCTAGGGCAGGCAACCCCTTCCCAGGGAGAAGAGCCACTTCAGGAGGATATGTCTCCTCAGAGCTTTGCAGGGACGTTTCCCCTTTGTCCGCCTTTGATTTTTTTGGTAATGATTTCCGGATTCTGGCCTCTTTTGCTGTGCTAGGAAAAGTCTTTTGATTTGGATAGGCAAAGGCACACAGGAGCTTATTTCTGGCACCAAAGGCCTGTGTGGCTTTGCCTTTAATTGTAGGCACCAGGCCTGCAGAATGTCGCGGTGAATCAGATTAACAGGTGGCAGTTTAGAGGGTGATGAGGGGATTGGTATCTTCTTCTGAGGTTTGGGGTTGTCTCTGTACTCTGCCGCCTTTTTTGGGCAGAGTGTTTTTTCATCTTTAGCAGATATTTCTCCTTTGGTTCCCTTTGCTGATGTTCCTGGCAAAGCAATTGTGTTTGATTGATCCTCTTCCCTCAACTTCTCTGAGGATGTCCAATCCTTGCCTTTTGCCTTCTCCATACTCAGAGAAGAAGTGGAGCTTGGTCCCAAAATCCTTAAATCAGAGTGAAGGTATGCAGTAATCATCACTACCAAGATGGAAACAATTTCTATTTTTCCATAAAGAGTCTATGAAAAGAAGCCAGGCACAGTGGCTCACACCTATAGTCCCAGCTACTCAGGAGACTGAGGCAGGAGGATCACTTGAGCCCAGGAGGTTGAGTTCAGTCTAGACAACATAGTAAGACCCCACATCTCTAAAAACGTTTTTAAAAATTCTGTGAAAAGAAAAACCCAAAGTAAGCAGCAGACCTACATATAAACATTGTTTAAAAATTACGTTTGCCAAAAAGATGGAAATAACCTAAACATCCATCAGTTGCGGAAAGGACATATGTTAATATAATATGGTATATGCAAACAATGGAACATTATTTAGCAATGAAAAGGAATGAAGTGGCTGGGCGCGGTGGCTCACGCCTGTAATCCCAGCATTTTGGGAGGCCGAGGCGGGCAGATCATGAGGTCAGGAGATTGAGACCATCCTGGCTAACACGGTGAAACCCTGTCTCTACTGAAAATACAAAAAATTAGCCTGGCGTGGTGGCTGGCACCTGTAGTCCCAGCTCCTCGGGAGGCTGAAGCAGGAGAATGGCATGAACCCGGGAGGCAGACCTTGAAGTGAGCTGAGATTGCGCCACTGCACTCCAGCCTGGGCGACAGAAGCAAGACTCCATCTCAAAAAAAAAAAAAAAAAAAGAAAAGAAAAGGAATGAAGTACTGATACATGCTACACCGTGGATGAACCTTGAAAACATTATGCTAAGTAAAAGAAGCCAGTCACAAAATACCATACATTGTATGTTTCCTTGTATATAAAATGTCCAGAACAGGCAAATATATAAAGACAGAAGGTAGGGCTTCAGGGAATGGGGAGACTGGGCCATGACAGCGAATGGGTATGGGGGCTTGTTTTTGAGGCAGTGAAAATATCTAAAATTGATTGTGGTGATGGTTGCACAACTCTGTGAATATACTAAAAACCATTGAATTGTGACTTTGAATGGATGAATTGTATGCTATATGAATTATATTTCAATAAAACTGTTAACAAAAATGGAAAAATGGCTGGATGTGGTGGCTCATGCCTGTAATCCCAGTGGTTTGGGAGGGCAAGGCTGGAGGATCACTGGAGAACGGGAATCAGAAACCAGCCTGGGCAACATAAGGAGATCCCCTCCTCCATCTCTACAAACAATTAAAAAAAAAAAAAATGAGCTGGGCATGGTGGTGTGTTCCTGCCTCCCGAGGTGGGAGGATCACCTGAACTACTCAGGAGGCTGAGCCTGGGAGGTTGAGGCTGCAGTGAGCTGTGATCGCACCACTGCACTCCAGCCTGGGCAACAGAGCAAGACTGTCTCTAAAAAATAAAAGGAAAAAAACCAAAATGCAAATTAGACAATTTTAGCATTCTCTCTCTCTCTCTTTTTTTTTTTTTTTTTTTGAGACAGAGTCTCACTCTGTTGCCCAGGCTGGAGTACAGTGGCACAACCTTGGCTCACTGTAACCTCCACCTCCCAGGTTCAAGCGATTCTCCTGCCTCACCCTCTGGAGTAGCTGGGACTAAAGGCACCTGCCACCACACCTGGCTAATTTTTGGATTTTTAGTAGAGGTGAGGTTTCACCATATTGGCCAGGCTGGTCTTGAGCTCCTGACATCAACTGATCCACCCACCTCAGCCTCCCAAAGTGCTGGGATTACAGGCGTGAGCCACCACGCCTGGCCCATTTTAGCATTCTCTTAAGGACAGCTTGTTGCACTTTGAATAAATTTGAAATGGGTTAATCTCTTAAGGACAGCTTGTTGCACTTTGAATAAATTCGAAATGGGTTAAAAAGCAATGGCTGGTCGTGGTGGCTCACATCTGTAATCCCAGGACTGTGGGAGGCCGAAGCGGGCAGATCACAAGGTCAGGAGTTCCAGACCGGCCTGGCCAACATAGTGAAACCCCTTCTCTGCTAAAAATACAAAAACTAGCCGGTGCTGTGGCACGCGCCTGTAGTCTCAGCTACTGGGGAGGCTGAGGCAGGAGAATAGCTTGAACCCAGGAGGCAGAGCTTGCGGTGAGCCGAGACCAAGCCATTGCACTCCAGCCTGGATGACAGAGTGAGACTCCATCTCACAAAAAAAAAAAAAAAAAAAGAAGAATGTTTTCCAAGGCTTCTTATGAGATGTGAGTGAATCTTCATGGTCTGAGTTGAGACCTGAAATAAATTTAAGGCATGCTGATTTGCACACCTTTGACAAGGCTTAACTGACATAGAATTTATAAATATCCACAGGAATTTTTAATGTTCCATCATATCATTTCTCAATACTGGATGTTCATTGTTTTATACTTTTGCTACTTTATTTATTTATTTATTTATTTTGAGACGGAGTCTCGCTCTGTCGCCCGCGCTGGAGTGCAGTGGCCGGATTTCAGCTCACTGCAAGCTCCGCCTCCCGGGTTTATGCCATTCTCCTGCCTCAGCCTCCCGAGTAGCTGGGACTACAGGTGCCTGCCACCTCGCCTGGCTCGTTTTTTGTATTTTTTAGTAGAGACGGGGTTTCACCGTGTTAGCCAGGATGGTCTCGATCTCCTGACCTCGTGATCCGCCTGTCTCGGCAAAGTGCTGGGATTACAGGCTTGAGCCACTGTGCCCGGCCTACTTTTGCTACTTTAAATACCAAGAAGCCTTTTCACAGGAAGAATAAAATCTCCATTATTCTCCAGAGTGTAGGTAACAAAATACAAAATTAAACCAGATATATGTTTGACAAAGTAACACCTAAAATCACCATTATAATATTCATAATGACATTATGTTAACAGTCATCATAAAGTCCATAAAAGTTATCCTTAGATTTATAAAAAATGCAGATTGTCTCAAGGTAAAAAATACAGTAAGTGCTTTTTGCTAAAAAGCTCTTTGTTGAATTAGGATGTGCTATAATAACTAAGACACGAGACAATACTAAATGTTACCCAAACTACAACACAACACACTTTGAACATAATTTAAGCCTAAATTATTCTGCACCAGCAGGATTCTTTTTAGTGCCTGGCAGTATAAAGCCAACTTTAAGATAAAAGACACAAAGTGTGAATAACAAGTTCGGTGGCAAAATTAATACCAATGAAGCTTAGCAGAGAGAAGTGAGGAAGGTGCCCATCTCTCCATTCGGATAAGATGCCATCTCTAAACATTACATTCCTTTCAAGAAGTGGAACTTAAGATTTAGGTAAAGAAAACTGGAAAAACTAGCCTGAATGTGAATATCTAGTGTTAAAGCAACTTCCTAGAATGAGTGAATCAAGGTAAGAACATATATAGTTTTCTACTGGGAAGTAAGAGTTTTTGAAGGTTTTCTTTTCTGTAAAGTTTGTAGTGTGACTATTTTCCTACAAACTCATTGAATTCAGAACTAAACAGTAGAATTACAAGCATAGCTCAAAGGAACCCAGTCTGTTTCTGTCGTAGCAACGTAAGATTTCTGTTACGTTGTTGAATCTGTGGTTGCTTCCTCAATGACCATTTCAAATGACTCTGTCCTCTCATCTGCTCAAAGCAGGAAGTCAAATCATGTTTTCCTTTTTCATCAGAAGCATCACCACACTTTCTGTTTGCGTTGATGAGATGGTACAGCATGGTGACATACCCACAGAAATCCTGCAAATCCACTTTGCTCCTTAATATTTCCAATGCTTTATGAGCACCCATATGACACAAGCAAACTCTCCTTGTGGTTTTATTTTATCAAATGGAAAAATTTCTCTCATCCCACCATATCCGGAGCCGTGAGGCCTGGAAATTGCCGCGGCCTCTGTTGCTTAAGCTCCGCATTGCGGAGACAAGATGGTGCACTTCCTGGTTCTTCACCATCAACTTTTCCCGCGCGCGCGAACTTTTCCCGCGGGCGGGTAGATAACTTCCCGCGCCCGGGAAAGACTAAGTCTACAGAGCATGCGCTTGGTGACGTCTCTCATTATTCTCCTCCCCGCCTGCTCTGCCGCACTTCCTCTTTCTTACCAGCCTATATAAGCTGTACCAACGCCCTCAATAAACGAGACTTGATCAGGATACTGTCTTGTCTCCATTTCTTGTGTCTCTTGTCTCTCTAAATTCCCACCCCCTCCTCCAAGGTCTGTGTTAACGATCCCGCTGGACGGGACACCACCATTCAACATTGTAAGCACATGTGAAGCATGGATCATAACTCCAAGACATAATAATAATAATATAGCAAGAATAACAACGCTGAAATATATCTGACAGTTTTTGAGATCTTGTGCCTTTGGAAAGTAAAAGAAATGGGGTTATGACTTCTGGGGATGACTTCTGGATAACAGGTCTAATATGCTGAGGAGTTCTACTCTGAGAGACTGGATTCATTGGTGAGAGGAGCCATGGAAACAAGCAATATACAATTCTTGTTTAGAACTCTGCTGCAAGTCACAGGTTCCAAATCAAGAAGGCTTTCACAGTGTAAGATACTGAGAAGAAAACCACAGTTGGGTTGTTTTGGTTGTGTAACCACATCATTGAGACACAGACACAGTGTTGTGCTTCTCAGAGTAAGTGCCTGATCAAAATTTCTCTCTATTCTGTACTTCTTTTTCACCAGTGTTTTGAACCTTTTCTAGGTCTTTAAAAAAGTTGTCCAGACATTCATATGAAAATTTGCAAACTTTTGGTGAAAGATTTCCCGTCATTAAACCAGCAAGAGTGGCCAGGCATGGTGGCTAGCACCTGCAATCCCAATGACTTGGGAGGCTGAGGCAGGGGGATCACTTGAGTCCAGAAGTTCAAGACCAGCCTAGGCAACAAAGCAAGCCCCTATCTCTATAAAAAACTTAAAAATTAGCTGGGCCTGGTGGCAGGTGCCTGTAGTCCTAACTACCTGAGAGGCTGAGGCAGGAAAACTGCTTGGGCCCAGGAGTTTGGGGGCTGCAGTGAACTGTGATCATGCCACTGCACTCCAGCCTGGGTAACAGTGAGACTCTGTCTTAAAAAAAAAATCTGGCTGGGCACGGTGGCTCAAGCCTGTAATCCCAGCACTTTGCCGAGACAGGCGGATCACGAGGTCAGGAGATCGAGACTATCCTGGCTAACACGGTGAAACCCCGTCTCTACTAAAAAATACAAAAAATTAGCTGGGCGAGGTGGCGGGCGCCTGTAGTCCCAGCTACTCGGGAGGCTGAGGCAGGAGAATGGCGTAAACCCGGAGGCGGAGCTTGCAGTGAGCCGAGATTGCGCCACTGCACTCCAGCCTGGGCAACAGAGCGAGACTCCGTCTCAAAAAAAAAAAAAAAAATCTGTTTACAGATGTAACATTGTACCATGATGAATTAAGTTCATTTAAATTAATTAATTAATTTTTTAGTGAAAGCAACTATATTAAGTAAAGGAATAAAGAATGGCTATTCCAGCCGGGCATGGTGGCTCACGCCTGTAATCGCAGCACTTTGGGAGGGAGAGGTGGTTGGATCACTTGAGGTCAGGAGTTTGAGAATAGCCTGGCCAACATGCTGATTTATGTCTCTGCTAAAAATACAAAAATTAGCCAGGTGTGGTGATGTGTGCCTGTAATCCCAGCTACTCAGGAAGCTGAGGCAGGAGAAATGCTCGAACCTGGGAGGCAGAGGTTGCAGTGAGCCGAGATTGCACCACTGTACTCCAGACTCCGTGACAAAGTGAGACTCTGTCCCAAAAAGAAAGAAAGGAAGAAGAAAATACCTTACAGAGTTGCAAAGTAATCATCTAATCACTTTGTACTCAATTATGAAACCTTCAAGAGAATAAAATTTTTGTCAGATATGGATACATCCAAATGAATAAATTCTTAGTTATATAAACTAGGTACCACATGGTAATCCTCAAACTTCACTGAAATGATGGTAGACTCTCTGTTTTACTTCTCTTCATTTCTAAATGTTGAGAGGGTTGAGGACCTGAATAAATGATCTTATCAGTAGCATATTTCTCAGGCAAAGTCCATATTTTTACATCATTTTTGTGATCTGACCAGCCTACATCATCCACAATGTGTCTATGGCAGTTTCTACCGACAATATTGGTGAAAGATGACCACTATGTGACCATTCGTCAAATGTCAAAAAGATCAACTTTTGACAATCTACACTGACTTATAAGATCAATGTACTGGTGTCTTTTTATGCCAGGAAACTTAGACAATCAGCCTCCGTAAAACTGGGCAATGGATTATAACTTTTCTCATTGTTGAAAATGTCCTCCACAATCCTGGTGTGACTTGAAAATGGTGTTTTCCTCAGGCCCTTTACTGTAATATCCAATAAGCGATAAAGGTACAGCATGAGTTGGTCTCGACTATAACAGTTCCTTATAGTATTTTTATTCCTCTTTCTTAACATGTTTAAATTATTAATATTTCTGTGGCATCATGGATTGTGCATATGTAGAGGACAACATGCTTTGCATATTCTTTTCTGTGAATTTTCAAGGCCCTGTCACATGCTGGCTGGTGGCTTGCCCTGCGGGTGTTTGTGCTGGATGCAGAGCACTGTGTCTATGGTTCAAAGGCCTGTGGTGAGCCCGCGGGAAGCCTGATACCTTACGCTTTAGAATGTTGGGGCACCCCATAGTAAGGGTTCCTGACAGCTCAGCATAGCATAGAACAGAGAACGGTGCATCAGCAGTTCCAAGTTTCTTCATTAATCTACATTTTAGGGGATAAAAAGACTTTCAAGATTATCTTTCTTATAAATAACTCTACAGGCCCAGTAACCTTCCTTCCTATGTGACCATTCCTCGAACTTCACTGAAATGCTTGGAGAATCTCTTGTTTTACTTCCCTTCATTTCAAATTGTTTGCCTTTATGATTCTCTCTCTCTCTTTTTTTTTTTAGATTGGCTCTCACTCTGTTGCCCAGGCTGGAGTGCAGTGATGCAAACATGGCTCACTGTAGCCTCGGCCTTCTGGGCTCGGGTGATCCTCTTATCTCAACCTCCCAAGTAGCTGGGACCACAGATGTGCACCACCATGCTCAGCTAATTTTTAAACTTTTTTTTGTAAAATGGGGTTTCACCATGTTGCCCAGGCTGCTCTTCAACTCAAGCTATCCACCCCACCTCGGCCTCCCAAAGTGCTGGGACTACAGGTGTGAGCCACCATGTCTGGCCATGACTCTCTTTTATTTCTAGGTTTCTCATATTCTTTCCAGAGCAGTCTCTCCTACTTTTACCCATTATTCTATCCCCTGCTAAGTTTTCCCCAGGACCTTGCTTCTGCAGTCTGTTCCCTATTCTTCTGTCTTTCCTTCCGCTGTGTAAATTAAAATGAACTGTCCTCAGGGCTTGCCCACCCCTTTCACAAGGTCTATTTTTTCCCCTTCCTCTCTCTGCCAAACTTTCCAAACAATTGGCTGTCCTCTGACTTCTCAGCCTCTGGCACAACTGTTACATATTTGATGAATGGATAAATGAATGATCTCACATTTTCTCCTCATTCACTTCACTCCAGTCACACAGGCCTTCTTTCTGCATTTTGAACATGCCAAACTCATTTTCACTTTAGGGCCTGTGGACCACTGGTTCCCTTTGCCTGGAACACTCTTAAGATCTTTGCTTGGCCAGCAACGCTTATCATCCCTACACACACACACACACACACACGCACCCCACATGCACACACACATACACACACATTATCAATACCCAAGTTTAAGTACACTTTGAAAGTAAATTCTTCTTTAAATGTGAGACAGAGTCTTGTTCTGCTACCCAGGCTGGAGTGTAGTGGTGTGGTCATGGCTCACTACAGCCTCAACCTCCCAGGCTCAAGTGATTCCTCCACCTAAGCCTCCCCCATAGCTGGGGCTACAGGCGTGCACCACCATGCTAATTTCTGTATTTTCTGTAAAGATGGAGTCTCCCTATGTTGCTCAGGCTGGTCTCGAACTCCTGGACTGAAGCAACCCTCCCACCCTAGCCTCCTAAAGTGCTGGGATTATAGGCATGAGCCACCACTCCCAGCCTAAAGGAAACTTTTATTGAAGTAAAACACATACAAAACACTGCACAAACCCTAAGTATACAGCATGAAAAACTTTTATAAAGCAAACATCCCTGTATAATGAGCACACACATGAGCAAATATTACTAACACCCAGAAGTGATCCGTTGTGTCTACCGTCAGTCTCTATCCACCCAAAGAATAACCAGTATCCTGATTTTTAACACCAAATATTTGTTTTACCTGTTCTTAAACATTATATAAATGGAATGATACTGTATGTACGATTTTGTGTCTTTCACTCAACGCTGTGTGAGATTCATCCAAGTTACATAAAATTGTAGTTCTTTAATTTTCATTCAAAAATAGGCAGAGGCCTTAAATAGACATTTCTCCAAAGAAGATATACAGATGGCCAATAACCACATGAAAAGAGCCATAGCATCACTAATCATTAATCAAGACCGCAATGAGAGACCCACCTTACATCCATTAGGATGGCTACTATCAAAAACCCAGAAAATAAATGTTGAAGAGGTTGTGGAGAAACTGAAACTCTTATATACTGTAGCTGGGAATGAGAATGGTCCAGCTGCCATGGAAAACAGTATGATGGTTCCTCAAAAAATTAAATACAGAATTACCAATACCAAGTGATTCCACAATTCCACTTTGCACTTTGAATATACACCTAAAAAAATAGAAAGGAGTTTTTTTTTGTTTGTTTGTTTCGTTTTGTTTTTTTTTGAGACGGAATCTTGCTCTGTCACCCAGGCTGGAGTGCAGTGGTGCGATCTGAGCTCACTGCAACCTCCACCTCCTGGGTTCAAGCGATTCTCCTTCCTGAGTCCCCCCAGTAAATCTCTAAGTCTGCAACCCAGCCATACTGACAGCTGGCAATCCCTTGGATGCACCTTGAATGTTTTTATCTTGTTTCTGGGCCTTTACATGAACCATTCCCTTTGCCTAGAATAACTTTCGCTTAACTTTCTTTACATGGATAACACCTATTTGACCTTTAGGTGTCTTCCTCCAAGAAGCTTCTTGGCCCCCCAGCCAGGTCAGATGTTCCTTAACTGTGTACCTGCTCTTGGGTGCTTTGTACACACCTCTATTTGTAGCTTTGATCACCCAGTACGGTGACTGATGGTTTGTGGTTTGTCTTTCCTGCCCCACCATCCTCCACCCCAGTGAGCTCCTTGAGGACAGGACTGGTCTTGTTCACCCTAGCACCTAATATAACGTATGGCTCACAATGTATGTACAATGAATATTTTCACTCTGTAGCACTCTGTGCTTTTCAAAGTGCCCTGAAACAAACTCATCTACGGAGCTATAACAATATTTCCTTAACATTCATTCCTCCTGAATAAAATATTCTTTTAAAAAATACTACCATTACTTAGAACATTTATGTGAATTATCCATCATGTCACAGATGGGACTGAGTCGGGACTATATCTCATTTTCATCTGATATATTAGAAGAGTTTGAGAAAAACCGGATTCCTTTTGAATCACTTGACTGGAGGTGGTGTCTCTAGGAGTGTGGTGGGGAAATGGGTGCACGGAACTCAGAAGCTGGCCTCAGCTGCTGATCTGACCTTCTCATGAATTCACGTCCCTGCTTTCCTGGAAGCATAAATTGAAGCCAACATTGAAAAGGTGTTCACACTGTAGCCTGGGAGAAACTGTCTCTCAGTCCTTGGAATCACAGAATGAAAGAGCTTCAGGTCATCTGGTTGAATCTCTGCCTTTAAGACGTGGGGAAAGAGACTGGGAGCAGTGGCTCACGCCTGTAATCCCAGCACTTTGGGAGGCTGAGGTGGGCGGATCATCTGAGGTCAGGAGTTTAAGACCAGCCTGGTCAACACAGTGAAAACCTCATCTCTACTAAAAATACAAAAACTAGCCAGGGTGTTGTGGCACGCACCTGTAGTCCCAGCCACTCGGGAGTCTGAGGCAGGAGAATCACTTGAACCCGGGAGGTGGATGTTGCTGCAAGCCAAGATTGTGCTAACCTGGGCACAGAGCAAGACTTTGACTCAAAAAAAAAAAAAAAAAAAAATGGAGAAAGAGATCTAGTATTTTGGCTTAGAAACCTCACAAGACTCACCAATCTCGTTTTTCTTTCTCCAAAAGGCTGGACTTGGCAGTTAGTAGGCTCCTGATCCCACTCAAAATATCTCTTAGAATATTTTATCCTCCCTTTCTCAGAATCACCTGAATAGTATCCTCTGCGTAGGTGATGTGTTAATATTGCCGTATAGAAATTCATGGAAGACATAGTTCCATGCCCTAGAAACTTACAAACCGAGACCAGGAGTTTGAGAGTGATCTGCACATGTCAGTCAAGTCAAAAGAAAGAGAAACTCTTTTTTTGTTTTGTTTTGTTTTTGAGATGGGGTCTCACTCTGTCACCTAGGCTGGGGTGCAGTGGTGTGATCTCGGGTCACTGCAACCTCCGTCTCCTGGGCTCAGGTGATCCTCCCACCTGAGCCTCCCAAGTAGCTGGAACCACAGGCGTGTGCCACCACGCCTGGCTAAAAAGGGAAACTTTTAATTTAATTCAATTCAATTTAATTTTTTTTTTTTGAGACAGAGTTTTGCCCAGACTGGAGTGCAGTGGCACGGTCTTGGCTCACTGCAACCTCTGCCTCCCAGGTTCAAGCGATTCTCTTGCCTCAGACTCCCGAGTAGCTTGGATTACAGGTACCTGCCACCATGCCTGGCTAATTTTCTTTTTTTTTTTTTTTTAATTTTTAAAATTTTTAGTAGAGACAGGGTTTCACCATGCTGGCCAGGCTGGTCTCGAACTCCTGACCTCAAGTGATCCGCCTGCCTCGGCCTCCAAAAGGCATGAGCCACTGCACCAACCAGAAAGTTTTTAAAATATGGGTTTTATTTGAAAACCAAGCCAGACATTAAATCAAAATAATTTTTTTTTGCTTTTGTATGAACTCTCCAGTTTTTATACATAGATGATCTGAAGTTCTCATTTAAATTTAGGGAAGTGCTGAGGATGAATAGATACTGGCTTTTTCCCAGGGTGTGGAGGGGCAGGAGCAGGGAAGCAGGGAGATGACACTGCCGAGCGCCTTCTGTATGCCAACGATTTTTTGTTTGTTTTGTTTCAGAGAGTGAGTCTTGCTCTGTTGCCAAGACTGGAGTGCAGTCGTTATTCACAGGTGCAATCATGGCTCATTGCAGCCTTGAACTCCTGGGCTCAAGCAATCCTCTTGCCTAAGCCTCCCAGGTAGCAGATGCATACCACATGTCTGCTTTCCAAGGAGGTTTAGGTCAACCCTCACAACAAGCCTGTGAAGCAGGGATTGTTATTCCCACTTTTCTGGTAGCACACCAAGGTGCAAGGATTCCCTGTGGATAGGTGGTTAGTATGGTAGAATGGGGTGAGGTTTGAACCCAGTCCTGACAATCATCAGAGCTACACAAGGCTGCCAAGAAGTAGAAAAAGACAGTGGCACTTTGGGTCCCCATTATCAATTCGAAAGATGTACAGTCTTAAGCTTGGAAGTCGGTCGTCTGCTTCAACCCTGCCTTTTGCAGAAGCAGGAGTTGGAGCCCTAAAAAAATAAAGCAACTTGCCTGCAATTAAATAGGGTGAGAGGGGGTAGATGAAGTGTAGGCATGTGGGGCTGGATCTGGCCCCACGCTGACACATAGAAAGCCTGAAATATAAGTGAGAAAGGAAAATTCCAAGAAAGAAAAGGCAGAGAAGTGGCTGTTCTTATTCCCACACCTAAGGTGTGAATTCTTTTATTGAGTCATAATAATTTCCCAAGAATTCCGAGTCTTGCTACTTTAGGTTCTTGCCCAGGAATCCACCTCTTTTCCCCCAAGCCCAACAACCCTTTGAGGTGCTCACGATTGAGTGCGTGGTGGGGGGGAAGGGGCTGCATGGGGGCGGGGCTCCTATGGCTTCACATCATCCACTGTCACCTCTGGTCCCCAAGTCTCTGGATCCTTTGGTCTCACCTCTAGACAACCGTATCTTTCAAACCTTCTTCCCTGGCAACTCCTCTCTGTCCCAACAAAATCTCTCCCAAGACATTGTCCTTGTAGTTAGATTCACACAGAGTTTTTGCTTTCATAAGGTGTGTACATGCCCAGCTTCTCACTTGCGTGTGGCAGCACCCCTGGTGAGGTGGACAGGGAAGGGATGGCTCTCTCCATTTTGTAGGAAAGGGGAGGCTGCCCTCTTGATTCTTCAGTGTCGTCAGGAATATTTACGAGTCCCAGTCTCACACTGGCACAGGCTCTAGTTTTTTCTCTTGTTCCTTGGGTTTCCTAGAATCCCAAAGGACTCTCTGTGGCAGCCACATTACGAATAGGCTGATGATGCATGTGTGACGGTGCAGCGGCAGTCGCCAGCTCTGTGTTGCTGGGTGGCGTCCCTCCGGGCTCCGTGGCTGATCTCCCACTCTATCGTGGGCCTCTCCTGTCCCGTGCTTGCCATCCTTCCTGCTTATCATTCATTATCTAACCAGATTTCATGGGGATACACATCTCCAACCCTCCATTTTGTCCAAACGGATCTATCTTGGTTTATTTTCTCTTGCCTAAATATTAGGCATGCCTAATGGGTTTCAAAAATTAATATAATTTATTTTCCATCTTGTCAGTGCAAAACAAAGGTGTTCTCAAGGCATGGCACTGAAGACCAGAATCCTTCCTCCTCTTCTACTTCTGTTTCTTGAATCAGCAACAAGTAAACAACAGTTCTGTAAACATGTGTGGGTCTGTGTCCATGTGTGCGTGGATCCGCCGTTTTCTTCCATTCTTAACTGGTTTGGGACACGTTAGCTATCAGTGACCTTCCTGTCGTGTTCAAAACGGAGATTCCCGTAATATCTGGACTTTCATCAGGGCCCGTTTCAGCTGCTCATAGGTTACGAACATCACCAC
This sequence comes from Trachypithecus francoisi, assembly GCF_009764315.1. Taxonomy (NCBI): domain Eukaryota; kingdom Metazoa; phylum Chordata; class Mammalia; order Primates; family Cercopithecidae; genus Trachypithecus; species Trachypithecus francoisi. Next base: position 64,868,337 of record NW_022681473.1, read on the forward strand.
GTTCCAGGATCCCAAACGCAAAAAGGAGGGTGTAAATCTGATGAGAAAAACAACCAACACATCAGGTGGAGTGCTAGGAGACCACAGCAGATGCGTGTGCTCTTGCGGGACACAGTGGTAGTGCCAAAGGATCTAGACTTCTGTTCATCACAAGCATTTTCTGAAATCCTTTCAGTCTCTCTCTCTCGCTCTTTTTTTTTTTTTCCTGCTAAGGGGATTTAGGCAGAAGTCGGAGTAAGGGAAAAAGAAAACCTGACGTTTTGAGACAGGTTACTGTGTTAGGCAGCGAATTCTCACAGTTCCTTTTTTTTTTTTTTGAGTCGGAGTGTCACTCTTGTTGCCCAGGCTGGAGTGCAATGGCACTATCTCAGCTCACCGCAACCTCCGCCTCCCAAGTTCAAGTGATTCTCTTACCTCAGCCTCCCAAGTAGCTGAGATTACAGGCATGCACCACTACGCCCGGCTAATTTTTGTATTTTTAGTAGAGACAGAGTTTCTCCGTGTTGGTCAGGCTAGTCTCGAACTCCTGACCTCAGGTGATCCACCTGACTCAGCCTCCCAAAGTGCTGGGATTACAGGCATGAGCCACTGCACCAGGCCTCTCACAGTTCTATAAGGCAGCTATGTTTTCACAAACTGAGGCCCAGGGAGGTTAAGAGCTCAACCAAAGACCTGTGGCTAGTAAGTGTCAGAGGTGTGGTTCTGACTCCACCCTGCTGCTGGGTGTTTCTGGGTTCAGTTACACCCCGGGGGGCCAGCCCTAACATGGCCCCCTGCCAGGACATGGAGAAGCTCGGGCTTTGCAGGGTGAAGACAGTGTGGCACCAGATTTAGCTCATCTCCAGAGAGCCTGGCTGTGCTGTGATGGCACTGCAGGGACAGTGTCCCCACCTCAGCTGTGGCTCACCAACTCAGGGAGAAGCCCATGAGCTGGCCCCTGCCCCTCTCTCAGCCTGTCCCTCCACTAACCACCTCCTGGGCCCCTTTGCTCCCACCAGACTCAGCTAGTCACATTCCCTGATGATGCCAGGCCCTCTTCCCTCCATGCCTTTGCTCCTCTTGCTCCCTCTGCCTGGACTGTCCCCTCCTCTCCTCCTTTGCTGGCTGGTTGCTCTTTGCTCTGGAGGACTCAGTTGGGGAACCATAACCTCATGCTATGGGTTTTCTTGACCCTCATGGGGACTATAGCACTGTGACAACAAATGTAAACTCTGGAGTCAGACCTGGGTTCAAATCCAAGCTCTCCCAGTTTCCAGCCTTACAATCTGGACACATCACTTCATTTTTCTAAGCCTCAGTTTCCTCATCTGTAAAATGAGGAAAATAACAGTATCTGCCTTATAGAGTTAGTCGTGCAGATTAGGTGAGTTAATGTTGGACAGCACTCAGCACAGGGCCCAGCATCAGTAAATGCTCAGTAAATATCACCAACTTATCTGCTGCTCTTTGAGGGGAGCATAACCCAGGGCCTGGCACCTACAGGATGCTCCAGAAATGTTGGACAAGTGAAAGCAGTAACTGAGACAAGTGGCTACAGCTGAAGACTGTAATGATAGAGGCACTTTTTGGAAGAACAGTCTATCAGTTGCAATATAGTTTTGTTACGTCATTCCCAGGCTTGAGAACCTATAGTAGTGCACTTGTTGGGTCCATGATAACACCAGGCACCAGAAAACTCTCTGTTGAAGGCATCAGCAGTGGGAGGTGAAAGGGCCAAGTTAACAGCTTACCAGTAGGATAAACAACATTGTTGGGTGTGGTGTCTGACGGTCTGGGTTTGAGCCATGGCTCCACCATTTTAACTTGTGGTCTTGGATAAGTTACTTAACTTTTCTGACACTCAGTCTTTTCCTTAGTTAATGTGGACAATACTACCCAGTTCAAGGGGCTGTTGGGATAATGCGTGTAAAGTGCTCAGCACGAGGCCTAATATAGAGTGACTTAGCTGTCGTGATAATCGTCACCAATCTGCATTATCGAGTGCTCACTCTGTGTGAGGGACTGTGGGAGATACAAGACGTCTGAGCCACTTTGGCTTTCAGGAACTTGCCCTTTGCAAGAGGAATAACTTAAGCTTACCAATACTGTAATACAAGGCAGGAGGTGATAAATACCATAAAAATGGTATCAAACGGCATTGCAGAAGTTCCCAGGGAGGAGGGAAAATTTACACCTGAGAGTGTTAGGGAGGAGGTGGCATTTGAACTGGTCTTGAAGGAGGCTAAAATTGACAACCTGTAGATGATGAGGCATTCCATGCAGAGGGAGCAGTAAGTGCAAGAAAATGTGGAGTGTGTGGAGACAGTGAGGAAGGCACCGGCTGTGGTCAGCGTGGTGCTCAATGGCTATGGCAGGAGGTCTGGGAGGTCTCAGGATTGCCAACTTCCTTTGGAGACAGGCAGTACTTTTACCTGTTCCTAGAACGCTTCCTCAGTCAGGCTTCCCTAACTCTCCCCATCAGGTATGGTTCACTTTTTTTCTTTTACTTGCATGGTTTTTTAAACTTCTCCTTTGTGGCATTTACATCTGTACTCTTCACCGCTACATCCCAGGTTGACCCATGGTAGCCACATTAGAAAAGAAAGAAGTCCCCGTTCTCTGGGAGGGAGTGCTGGAGGCAGGAGGAGGCTCACCCCTTGTAGAAGGCTGTGGGGCCCTCCTGGGCCACCATCTTTATCATACAGTCGAGGGGGCTGAGGTACTGGCCTGGAGGTGAGTTCATATACCGGGTCTTCACCACATCCACCGGGGAGGCCACCACTGTGGCACAGAAGCCGGCTCCAAAGGCAGAGGCAAAGTGGCAGGGGAAGTTGTCTGCATAGGAAGGATGAGCAAATATCAAGGAGTGCATTTGTGTTCTGTCCATATGTATGCACTGTTTGTCCCCAACTCAACCATGAACTCCCTGAGCATATTTTCCGTATCTGACAGTATTTTCCGTATCTCTCACAGTGCCCTGGGCTAAGCTCTTGGTAAGTACTGGCAAACTAGGCCTGGGCTGACCCAGAGGTGGGAGGTCATGCAGGCTGTTTGAGGAAACTGAAGTCAGAGAAGGTGAGAGATCCTTGCTTAAAGCTACATAGTGAGATGTGGTGCTGGGACTGGAACCCAAGTCTCCAGCCTCCCAGCTTAGGGGTCTTTCCTGCTTGTCACCACAATGTACCAGGCACTCTTTACTAGGCACTCCTTCTCTCTCTGCTTCTTCTAAAACCCAGTTGCCTCTGGGTTCCCTCCCTGCTGGGGGAGGGCTGCCTGCCTGGAGCCCAGGGCCTCACCAGTGAGCAGTTGATAGTCCAGTAGCTTCTCCTTGAGGATGTCGTAGGTCACCACCTCAGCACAGTTGACGATGGCATTCCTCATGATGTTGGGCAAAGTTCCTGTTAGGAAGGCAGTGGGGACGGATGAATGGGAAATGGGAGAAATGGATGCCCTGGCTGCAAGGTCACAGGCCCCAATTTTGGGGCTATCAGGCCCCATTCCAATGGTCGCAGCCAGAGGATCCCACCCCAGCTGCGCAGATTCCATATTTTCCTCTCTAGAGTTGACAACTCTCAGATTATCCATATCTTCCTCAGAGACAGAGAACAGAGAGGCCCACTTGTGTTCACTTGGCCTCATTTTGGAGGGTGATCTGCAACAGCTGTCAAAATTAACATATGCCTCCCCGAGACCCAGCTGCAGCCAGAAAAGAAAGTCATTCAGCGAGAGGCTGAGCTCTTGGAACAGTGACGGAATGTGGTGCCAGCAGGGCCCACCCCTGGTTTCACAGGTAAGGGGACAAGCTCTGAAGGGTGCCTAACAAGTGACTGAAGAGCCCCCACTTAAGAGGTGTCCTGCCCTTAAACTTCACTGGGTCAGTTTCTTCTGCAAACATTCCTGCAACCTCTGGTTCACACGCGGAGAGAGTCCTGCATTCATCACAGTGGCCGCCATGTGGACACATAGGGAACCCTCCAGCTTTGCTCCCAAAGGAGCGCTTCCTCATTGCATCTCCCTGCGCCCACTCCTCACAGCTGTGCATTTCTGATGCTCCTCTTCTTCCTCGGGCCCTGCGTGAGGGCCCCTCCCCTTCCATCTCCACACACCTAGAGCCTGTTCAGTCTTCCAGGCCCAGCTTAGGTGTCACCTTCTCTGCAGAGCCTGCCTCTGGAGCTCCACCTCTGGGGCAACCCCTACCACATCCTGCCCATGGTGTAGCTGCATCTTGACTTATCTCCTCCGCTGTCCTCACGCCCTGGGTGTGTGAAGGTGTCTTAAATTCATTTCTGTCTCTCTCACAGCAGCCTGCACATGGCAAAGGGCTGGTAAAATGAACTGAGTTTGAGGGGCTGTGGCAGGCCAGTGAAGTATCTTTGGTTGTGATGTTCTTTCAGAATCACTGGAACATGCCATGCTGGGAGCCCCCCCTTGCTGGGGTCCCTGCCCCAGCCTGAGGGGAGGGAAAGCTCTGCCTAAGGCCGCCTGTGCCCGGAGTCCAGACCTACCTTTCCACAGGCCCCTGACTCCTTCCTCCCTGGCGATGGTTCTGTAGGCATCCATAGTCCCGCTGTATTTTCTGTCGCTCCCAGACGACCCGAGGTGTATGCTGGCCTGAAATCGGACCTTCACCACATCTGTGGGCTGGGCACAGGTCACTGCCATGGCTCCCGTGGTGCAGCCGGCCAAAATCCGGGTAGTGAGGCTGGAACCTGGAAGGGGCAGAGAGATTGGGCCAGTACCCTCTACTAAGCAGCTCTCTGGGACATGCTGTTCTCTGCGGGGCTGCCCCTGCAGCTTCCTTGATGTCCACTCAGAGCCTCCTCATGAGCATCCGGTACCATCTTCCCCCCAGCCCCTGGCTCTGCCTCTGAGTCTAGACTTCCCTGGTCTCTTGACCCACAGACTTTCGGCCACCCCTTTGGTGTTCAGGGACCTGGTCACTCACTGTCCGCGCCTTGGGGGGTGTAGACCTGCTTGACAGAGTCGTAGAGGCCGATGCGGATGGAGGCGAAGCTCATCTGGCGCTGCAGGCCGGCCACCAGCCCATTGTAGGGGCTGCAGAGACCCTCGGTCCGCACCATCGTCAGGATGGTGCCCAGCACGCCACGGTACTGCACAAGCCGGGCCGTCTGGGCCACCGGGTTCTCCCCCTGGATCTGAGGGACAATAGCCGGGGGCGAGGACTCAGATGGGAGGGCAAGAAGGGGCTGCGTGCACAGGAACCCTGCTGGGGCTGAGCCTGCCTGGGCTGGGCCTGAGAACAACTGTGCTGGTCACAGCCTTCACATCACAGTAGAAATCACTGGTGTCTGGGCAGGATTTTACCGTTCATAAAGCAGTGTTATACACACGGCTTGATGTTTGATCCTCAGAGTAAATCAGAGGGACAGATTGTCTTTCCATTTTATAAGTGCTTTGTGGCTTGCCCAAGATCACACAGTTAATTCCTTACTTTTACCGCACACTGCACTTTAAGAAGTAGGGCCTAGCCCATAAAGGGCCCTGTCGCATTATGCAAAGAATTTAGATTTTTTTGTCTTGGTGGATGGTGATGAGAGGAGGCAAGGAAGGGTCCTAAGCAGTGGAGTGAGAGTCTTTGTCAGAGTTCTGAGTGAGGAAGGTCATGTGGGCACACGTCATGCGTGCTGTGGGGGAGAACTAGCCCCTCCTTCCATGTGATCAATGACCCTTGGCCAAAGGGCACCTACCTGCAGGCGGACCTTGGCTGTGTCCAATGGAAAGGTAAGGAGGTCAGCAAAACAGGCTGCTGTGCCTGCCCCCAGGAACTTCACAGCCATGGTGGGAGGCACGTCGGAAGGCTTCAGTCCAACCATGGTCCTGGAAGGCTCTGCTCAGTCTCTTTAGGGCCGAGAGGAGGTCCAAGGAGAGAGGCTGCTCCACAGCCCTGGGCTTCAGTGCCGCAGTGAGGCTGCAGGAGACAGGCCAGAGGAGGCTGATGGAGTGATGTCTGGCCTGGCCCCCAGGCGCTCCTCAGCACCCAGGAGGGGCTTTAGAAAGGGAGAAGCCTGGGTGGTGCCATACTTAAGCTGCGTGAATTTGGCCTATAAAAACAGGTCACGTTCCCATCCCTCAGATTTTGCAATCCTCCTCCTGACCCTCTCCCTCCCCTCCTTACCATGGGTAGGCAGAGCTGACAGTGGTATCTGCACTGTATACATGAGGAAACCGAGGCTCAGGCACCTGTTCTCCCCAATATCAAACTGCTTCTTTTTTTTTTTTTTTTTTTTGAGACAGGTTCTTGCTTTGTTACCTGGGCTGGAGTGCAGTGGTACAATCCAGGCTCACTGCAGCTTTGACCTCTTGGACTCAAGTGACCTTCCCACCTTCAGCCTTCAGGCGTGCATCACCATACTCAGCTAATTTTTTATTTTTTGTAGAGATGGGGTCTCTCTATGTTGCTTATTCTGGTCTCGAACTCCTGGCCTCAGCCTGATCACTTGACAAGAGGGGCAGTTCTTAGCCACTCATGGGAAATGGAATGGATGGGCGTAGACTCAGGTCAAAAGCCCATCTTGGGGTCAGGGCTCTAGAACTTTCAGTAGTCAAGCTGGGGGAGGAGGGGAAGCCACAGTGGTGGGCACATGTAGCAGCTGCCCTGAGGCCAGCACTCCCCAATCTTCTTCCCAATTCACTCCAGCCTCCCCTACACCCCTAGCAGCCGGCAGCCTTTTGCCACTGGCCAGTGGAGGAAGAAGTCAAAAGTGGAATCCTCCTTTCTGTAGCTCTGCTGGGGCTCCTGAGGGATGGGATGTTCTAGTCTGCATGGTCCATGAAAGTTTGCTGGTTGCTTCTTGCACCAGATACCGTGCTGAGGGCTTTACAGACACTGACTGAGTCGATCCCTTTATAAGGCTACAAGTAGTTGCTATTATTATTCCCATTTCATAAACCAGAGACCTGAGGCTTCCAGGGCTTTAGCTAGTCATACAACTGAAGTGCTGGCGCTGAGATTGGTGTCCACGCTTGTCTGGCATCTGAAGCTGTGCCTGTTTCACTGCCCAGAGAGTCTCAGACTTCAGCGAGAGCCGAAGATCCCTTGAGCTGCTTGTTTACAGAGTAGATTCTCAGCCCTCAGCCCCAGAGATCCTGATTTAGATCTGGGGTGGGGCTAGGAATCTGCATTAGGAAAACTCCCCATGGTAGCTCTGAAGCGGGGGAAGAGGACCCCATTTTGAGACATCCTACCCAATACCAGTTGCCTCCCCAACTCCAACCCACCCTCCCGGCAAAGCCTTCACGGCAGCCCACTGAAGAAGCCATCTAGGCCGAGAGACCATGGGCTCTGGAAAGCTCCCAGTAAATGACCTGGACCAGCCTCAGGTCAGAAGTGCCCCTGTCATCCCTACTCAGGAAGAGGCCCCAGGGTCTTCATGGAAAGAAAGGGACTTATGCTCTAGAGGAATCGCAGAGATTCTGGGGCTGGCAAAGAAGAAAGCCACTTCCTGTCTATGGGGATTTGCAAAATCACCAGAGGCAGCCAGCAAGGCAAACGGGGTATGAGTCTTGAGTGAGTGACACGGGTGTTGGGTTCAAGTCCCAGCCCTGCCACAGTACCCTCATCAGGGCTGCAGCTTCCTTTTTATAAGGTGGGGGCTGGACTGAATATCAGGTCTGACATGCTGCAGCTAGTGAGCCCTGACTGCTCGGGGCTGCTCGCTGAAAGCCTCCAATGAAAGGGAGAACAAGGAGAAGGGAGAGGGACAGGGGAAGGGATGAGGGAGGAGAAAGGGGTCTTACCTGTGAGTCCTGCCAGGGCAGAGGCAGCACAGGGGCTCCCTATGGCTCCATCCCAGGGGGTGGCAGCAGGGATCGGATGGCCCCTCCTTGTCATTCACTGTTGTCTCTGCTGCTTCTGGCTTGGCACTGGTCTTATACACACGGGCTGACCTGAAACCTTATCCTAGAGAAGCTGGTTGACTGCCTGATCACTTGACAAGAGGCTGGCTGGTGAGGGCAGTGAGGTGAGAGGGGAGGTGAGTGAGTTCCACATCTGGTTCAGTCCTGTTACTTGGGGTGCTTTAATATAGCTCCTTTAAACTGTGGACGTTTTCTTGGTGACAAGGGTGTATGGGGGGGTGGACCTGCTGCCACTTTTGAGTCCAAAGGTCAAGGCCTCCCACAATAGGCTGGGCACAGCTCTCCCAGGCCTCATAATAATAATGATAACTGTAATTTCTTCGTGCCCACTATGTGCTAAATATTTTACATACATTACTACTATTTTCCACAATCCTATGAGATAGGTACTATTAGAATTTTAATTTTTTTTACTTTTTTTTTTTTTGGTAATTTAAAAATTTTTAGTAGAGACGAGGTCTCGCTGTGTTCCCCAGGCTGGTCTTGAACTCCTGGGCTCAAGTCATCCTCCTGCCTCAGCCTGGCAAAGTGTTGGGATTACAGGTGTGAGCCACTGCACCTGGCCTAATTTTGTTTTTTAATTACAGATTTATTGATATAGAATTCACATACTATACAATTCATCTGTTTCAAGTGCACAATTCAAATAGTTTTTAGTATATTCTGAGTTGTGCAACCATCAACACAATCTATTTTAGAACATTTTCATCACCCTTCACCCTCCTGCCCTGGAAAAACTCCAGACACATTAGTAGTCACTCCCCTTCCCCCACTCCCCAGCCTCAGGCAACCACTAATCAATCTACTTTCTGTCTCTATAAATTTGCCTCTTCTGAACACTTCCTAGAAATGGAATCATCCACTATGTGCTTGTTTGTGACTGGCTTCTTTTACTTAGTATAGTAATGCTTTCAAAGTTAATCCGTGTTGGAGCCTGCTTCAGTATTTCATTTCTTTTTGGTGCTGGGGATCCTAAAATCTTACCACTTATTTTACTGTGGAGGAAATGGAATCTCAGGGAGGCCATGCAGCCAGCACGTGGCAGGGCCTGACTCTAGCCTGTAAACTCTAAGGCATTTTGGGCTTATCTATGGTGACCACCATTCTCTCTGACATGACACTTGGAAGCTTTAGCATGGACACTGCTGGAGCCAAGGGAGCTGGGGCGGGGTGGAAGGGTGCCCCACAGAAGCTACTGGAGGCTCCATCTTTGGGCACTTAGAGTAAGGGCTGGGCATAGCTGAATCGGGCCCCAGGTGATGGGGGAAGGGGAGAAGAGGAAGAGAAGGGAGGAGAGGAGTGAGAAGCAGAAGGGAGGGAAGGAGAGGGAGTTGACTGGGTAGGGCAGAGGAGGAGTAGGCAGAAGTCTTTTCTGGACTTCAGCACACAGCCAGGGTCACAGGGCAGGTGGTCAGAGGTACGGACGCTCAAGTGCAAAGCTTGGGCTGTACCTGTCCTCTTCCTTGGACCAGGCCCTGACCTTAATGTCAGCAGAATAAGCAGCTGCATTAGTGTTAAGAGGGAAGTGGCTGTCAGGGCTGCTGAGATTAGGAAGGCTTAGGAAGTAGGTTCTGAGCTCCATCTGTAATTGCTAGCCTGGAGGTGGTGGAGTAAATTGCAGGGAGTCTGTGGGGGAAGAATAGAGTAGAAGCCCAAACCAGGAGGCAGCAGGCTCTGGAGAAACCCAGCGGGAGGGAGGGCCAGGCTCTCTTTGGCTTGGGAGCTTGAGAGCAGGACCAGGTCTGCCTGCTTTGGCTCCATGTCCAGAGGCCAGCCCATGCTAGAAGTCCCAAGGCTGCCTGCTATGGGTTGGGAAGAGAGGTAGCCACTGGCTCGTTCTGGTGGTGGGAACACCTATCTCATGCCTTAATCCATGCCACATGCCTGGTCAAGTCATTCACCTCAGAGTTGGCACTGGGAAGATTCAGCTTCCAGGGCTAAGATACTGATAAATAACACACTGTTTTGAAGTGGAGATGGGAGGTCTCGACCTCAGGGTCCCTTTGTGTCATCAGAGGCTGCTCTCAACCTGGAGTAGAAGCATGTCCTCCTGACCCGGATCAGGTTGTCTGTGGGAGCTAGAGTGGGATTTGGAGGAATATTCTTTACCTGGCGCTTTCCCCCTGAGGCCTGGTCTCCAACTGCTCCTCTTTAGGTTCCCTGAGCCCCAAGGAAAGTGGGGTCCTGGGCCTTGAATGCTCTGTGCTGGTGACTTGAGAGGGAGGCTGGCCTCTGTGGTGCTGGGGAGGGGTGGGCTGGCAGGCTGGAACTTAGGAGCAGAGACAAATAGAAGGGGGAGGCCTTGTCACCAGGAAGGCAGCACCCACTCCTTCCTTGAGGTTCCCGCATCACTATGCACCCTCTGACGCCCAGGAGTGCTCTGCCTGCCCCAGTGACTGTGTGCTTGCCTTGCTACGGGTTTGCTCTGGAGCATCAGAGAGTGGGTGGGGCTGACATTTCCTAAGCTTCCACTGTGTGCCAAATGTAGGCGAAGCACTTTAAAAAATGTCATCTCGTTTGATCTTCCTCACAACCCCATGAAGCTGGAGTGATTATCTGTTTTACACATGAGGCCACAGAAGCTCAGACACAGCGAGACTGGTCTCTATCTCCAGCTGCACGCCGCTCACAGGCTTTTCTGGCTCTTCCTCTATTGCTGTCCATAGTCTGGCCAATTCTCTGGGCTCACCCCAAGACCCGTCTCTTCTAGGAAGCCTTCCCTGACTGCTTCAGCGCACGTGGTCTTTCTCCATGAAGTCCCTAAATTAAGAGCACTTATTGGCTGTACCTTGTTTTGGTCACTGAAAGCAGTAGCCTTGCAATACCTCTGGGGATTTCTTGTGTGGTGAATCACTTCCTAACTCCACAAACAGAGGCAAAACACTGAACTTCCAGAAACTCTAGATATAATATCTAGAGTTAGAAAGTTGTTTTGAGAGCTGAGTGAAGTGATATGTACTTGGGGATGAAAGCCTGTTGCCCAGCCACATTTTTTTTTTTTTTTTTGATACGGAGTCTTGAGTCCTGCTCTGTTGTCCAGGCTGGAGTGCAGTGGTGTGATCTCGGCTCACTGCAACCTCCACCTCCTGGGTTAAAGTGATTCTCCTGCCTCAGTCTCCTGAGTAGCTGGGACTACAAGCATGCACCATGCCCAGCTGATTTTTGTATTTTTTTTTTTTAGTAGAGACAGGGTTTTGCCAGGTTGGCCAGGCTGGTCTCAAACTCCTGACCTCAGGTGATCCGCCTGTGTCACCCTCCCGAAGTGTTTGGATTACAGGTGTGAGCCACCGCGCCCGTCCATGGCCCTTTCCTTGTCCTCCCCACGGGGCTTTTTCTGTGGCAGCTGCTCAAGACTTTGTGGTCTGACAGCCTCAGCCAGAATTACCCATCTCAGAGATAAGAGGGATTCTGAGGGTTCCATTTTACTAATGGATTTCAAGCATCAGCAAAGGAAATACTGGGTGTCACTGTCATCTGGACCAACCCGATTCTGGGGGAGCCAGAGTCTCATGGTGATTGATCCTCGTCTGCGGGGGGGAGGGGTATGGTTGTTAATCTTCCTCTCTGGCAGTTAGGGCACACACGAATTCCTAGCATCCCCACTCCAGTGAGGGAGGAACACTTGTGCACGGATTACAAACACCAATATGATTTTATTCAAACACAGGCAAGAACAATGACCTTCAGAGCTGGGTAAAAACAATAAGTTAAAAGCATGGTTAGAATTTTAGACAATCAGATAAAAAGTCTGAAGGAGGTGATTTCCCCTTCCTGTCCCAATTAATTCAACATGGCATAAAAATAATTTGTATCTATAAAATATCCTTGTTCCCACACAAATGAACTGGAGGTGGCCCTAGGATTTCCTTGACTATGCACAATGCACACAATCTACATGTCCCTCCTCCCCAACGTTTAAGGCTAAAATGGTCCCACATCTTCAGGAAGAGGGTGGGCTCATGTAAGCAGTCAGCTGTGCCAAGGACACTGGGAGGCGTTTCTCCACCGAAAGATGCCTGCTAGGGTCCGCTGGCCAAAAGATGGAGGAGCCACTTGGGCGCGGATTCCATTTTGTTTCTAGCCTTTGCCTCACCACAGAAGAAAGGAGCTGACATTTGGCAAGTGGACACTGGACTGGCTTGGGGCACTCCGCCAGTCTGGGCTGACTGGGTCTCTTGAGGCAGCCATGGCCTAGGTAAGTGGTGGTTTCAGGACTGTGACAGCCCGGAAGGAGCCAGACCTGGTGCCTCTGCAAGCTGAACAAAGCTGAGGGAGGGTGGGCAGATGTCTCCTTCTCCCAGCGCCTCAGGCTGCATCAGTCTTTCTGGGAGTACTGAGAAGAAAATATCCGTGCAATTCTGCGGGTTTCTTCCTCAGGCAGGTTGGGGGGGAGCGAGTTAGGTCTGGGGCGACAAGGCCTTTGGGAGAGGGCTCCCCTGGTGGCTTCGCTCTTGTCCTGGAGAGGAAGAAGTCAGCTAAGTTAGCGCTGAGGATATGGCACCACCAATGGATGACACTGGTTTCTCTCATCTTTTGGTCCTTTGGTTAATATTTCTGTAGAGCTGCGTGGTTTACAAAGCGCTTTACATACCTTATCTTGTTTGACCCTTACCTCGACCTTATATGGGGGGTATATCATTCTCCCCACGTAGTGGATAAGGAAACTACATTCAGGTGGAATAAACTCAAGGTCCCACAGCTCTGAGTGGCAGAGCTGGGATGTGAACCCCAGCCCTGACTTTTTCTGTGCCTCTGGAGAAGGAGGGCGTCACCTCCAGGATAGGTCTGAATCCTCACCCCTTCTCCTGTTGCGTGGCCTTAGACAAGCCATTTGTGCTCTGGGTTTAGTCCCATGTGTGATGGTGGGAACATATCCAACTCTCAGGGAGATGGTGGGGAATAAGACACTCTCTGGCCCTTTGGAGCTCCTGGAGTTGCCAGGTGACACAAAGCACCTACCTACTGCCTGGCTACCAAACTTTGATCTCTCTGCCTCTGGCTGACAGGGCACCACTAATTCCACCTTTAAGGTATTTGCCTGTGGGTTATGGTGTCATGGTCCTCTGGACTCCTCTAACTCATTTGCTCATTTTTCTTTCTTTTTTCTTACTCCATGTCAGGCTTCTGTGCTGAAGGAACTCAAAGTTCTACAGGAAAGCCATCCCAGACAGCTGGCTGAGAGCAAGGTCCTGGGGAAGAGGTGGAGGCCTGATAGGGGAAGGGGCAGTTCTGAAAGGAGATGGGAGCAGCCTCCACAGGCCAATCTGGCTGACTTCATGGCATGCAGCTTGCTCTTCCCTGCCATTAAGTCCCATGAGCTGAGGCTGTCATAAACTGAAGGACCACTGAGAGCATACTGTACCGCTTCCTGGGCACTGAGAAGCAGCTTGGTGGAGACCCTAGAGACTGGGACTACCTGTGCCCTGCAGTTCTGCTCATGAGAAACTGAGGCCCAGCTAGAGTTGCTTCTGGCATCAGTAACATTCAGTTATTCTTTCTTTCATGTCTGCAACCCTTTTTAATACCTACTTGAGAGGGGCACAGAAATAAACAGAACTCCGTTTTAGGCTTTCTCAGCTCAGACTTAAGCCTTGGGAGGCAGAGAGATCTGCCTAAAGAATTAGAATTGCCAGAATGAGATAAGGGGAGTGGAGTCAGGCATCCCTGGTCTACCGTCTGGATGTCAGTTTCCTACCCATGAAATAGAAGGGTGGATGGAAACTTTGAGGGTCCCTGCCAATCTAGAATTCTAAGTGCCAAGGGAATGTCTATAATCTGGGAAGCTCTCAGTGCTATGAGTCAACAGGCAGCCTTTCCTTATAACCAAGAGCAAAGTGGCGCTAGGGCTGGGCTGCACAGCCGAGACTAGACGATACATCTCCCTGCCTTCTAGGCAGGCCTAGGCTAAAAGGGAAGAAGGAAACCCACTTTTTGCTGGTGTTTGCAGTTATGCCTTCCAACATACAGGAAGCACCTGCACTCCATGATTGATGCCTCAGACCAGGGCAGGCCAGTGGGCCAGCCTCTGCCTATTGCTCTCCCACTTCCACACTGGGTGCTCCTGTAGGGCATGGACTGGGTCTGAGGCTTGGGATCCCAGCAAGGCCAGGTCCAAGACAGGAGCTTGGGAGTGGCTAGATGAGTATGGGTGGGACCACAGGTTTAAATTGCGTGGGGCCAATTTAAATTGGGTAGACAATGAGCTACCCAACAATCACAGAGATGACCACAGGCCAGGGTAACCACAGGCTTAAATTGGGTGGGGAGGAGACTCTTGTAGTAAGCTTCTCGGTCATTCATTCTAGAACCAGTGGTTGTCGGCCTACCATATGCCAGGTCTTTAGTTAAGTCAAACTCTCTCAGGCTCTCTGTAGCACTTTAAGCTTGTGTATATCTTTCTTTACTCCCAAGATCCAAGATGGCTGTTTCCTGAGCTACTTGGGGTTTAGGGTGACACAAGTCCCATTCCTGTCCCCCAGCTGTACTGCAGGTAGATTTTCTGGGTCATCATTTGTATCTTATCTTCCATTTCTTTCTCTGCTACTCTGAAGGGGAAGTAGGGAGATGCTTGCTTTATGGGCCAGATGGGAAAACAGGCCTAAGAGCAGAGTATTCTATCTCAAATCCTAAAACCAGGCATTGCTTCCCCATCATCTAGAAGAGATGTCTTCTCTGTTTTAGAGAGACTTAGATGAGTCTTGTTCTCCATGGCTGGAAGGGCCAACTACCTCAGTTCAGGAAATGACCATCAAAAGGCCTCTCTTGGGCTGGGTAGCTCACGCCTGTAACCCCAGCACTTTGGGAGGCCAGGGCAGGGGGATCGCATGAGTCTAGGAGTTTGTGACCAGTTTGGTCAACACAGGGAAACTCTGTCCCCCAAAAAAAAAAAAAGAAAAGGAAAAAAAAATAGCAGGGTGTAGTGGGGCACACCTGCAGCCCCAGCTACTCGGGAGGCTGTGGTGGGAGGATCGCTTGAGCCCAAGAATTCAAGGCTGCAGTAAGCTGTGATCGTGCTACTGCATTCCAACCTGGGTGACAGAGGAAGACCCTGTCTCAAAACAAAACACCTCTGTTGGTGACTCATCAAACTTTTCAGGAGCCTAAGATCTACTCTACTTGATCAACTCTTATGGACAACAGGCAGACGTGGTTCCTGTTGTCACAGGGCTGCTCAGCTAGAGAGGAGACAGACAATGAGCTACCCAATAATCACAGACATGAGGCTTAGAGCTTGTGAGCACTGAGAAAACAGCAATTAGTAACAGCTAAGAAAGTTTGGGGAGGCTTCACAAGGAGGTGGGCTCCAAGATGGGCAGGGTTTCAACAGAAGCTGGGTGTGGGGTGAGGTCTTCATTAGAGGGAACAGTATGAGCACAGGCTTACACCTACTGGCTGGGCCATATCTGCCCTGGAGCTGAATCGTGTGTGGCACCAACCTTCCAGCACTGACACCCTGACCCAACGGCCTAGGGGGCCTTATCTGCAAGGTCCAGGCCCACAGACCAGGACAAGGACAGGGCTTGGCTCTGTGTACAGGGCAGGGCTGGGGTGTGCAAGGACAGAGAACTCACACTCAGCAGCACTTTGCTTTTGTTGACCTCAATAGGGTTTAGAAACCATCTTGACTAGTAGTGAAGATTCTTCCTTCATCAGGACTGCTACCCTAACACACAACCCTGGTGGGGTTGGCCAGAGGCGAAATTGGCCAGAGCAGGGATACCCTCAAATGTATTATCCATTCCTCTGAAATACTACCACACTTCTGGCTGGAGGCCTGAGGGCACAAGAAAATTATCAGCAGAGCATGTGCTTTGTGGGAGGCATCAACCTTCCTGGGGAGGCAGGAGGAAGACACATGGAAGCAGGATAGTCACAGCTGGAGGGGCTGCAGGTGCCTTGGAGTCTAGACAGTGGGTGTCATCCATGGGGTGAAGTCCCTGGAGCGGGGACTTAAACCTGAAGGTGGAATGTGAACAGACGATGAAGAGACAGGGTATGCCGCCTGCAGGCGCAGTTTTTGTGAGGAAGGAATTTTCTTTGCTAGGAAAGTGGTGGGTATGGGATAGACTAAGCTGCAGGTATGGAGAGCAGCCAAGACAAACCTATTACTAGAAGGAGGGGTTGATGCTGGCTGAGGGAAGTTCCAGAACGTGTGGGGGAAATTTGACCTTATTCTTCTTGGACTTCAGCAAGCTGATCTGTAAGGGCCTTCCCAGGGAACAGGGACGGGGTATTCGATGACTGTACTAGGCTGAAAGACAGAACTGGCTTTCCTGCAGGCCGGGTGTCACAGCAGCAGGCCAGGGGCTTTCAGGCTGCCCCATTAAATCCTCCCTCATCCATGCATGGGATCTGTTCCTTTCTGAGTACCTGGATGCCCAGGCCATGAACATGATAGGCCTCTCTGATAATAGATGTGTCTTAAAAGAGCCTTCAATGCTAAAGGTCGGACTTTCCTGGGGAGAATATGGAGCACGTGGAAGGTGTAAGGAGAGGTTTGGAAAGAAAATATGGGGCTTCCTGGGGCTCTTCAAATTGAGTGGCTAACCCTGCATGAGGAGCTGGTTTTAGCCCTGGCTCTACCACTTCTTAGCCAAGTGGTGTTGGGCAACCCACTTTCTCTTTGGGCCTTGGTTTGTGCATCTGCAAATGGGATCAGGATGAGCAGATAATGCAAGAGGAAGCACTCTATAAACCACGGGCTGATCCCAGCTCTTGGCTCCTTCTCTGGTCTGCTCCCTGTGGCACAGCCTCTTCTCCAAAAGCTCTCTCGGGAGGGCCTGGCCCTCTTCTTTGGCCTGGAAGGTGATCTGATCCCAGCCACTATGTTCTAGGCTCTCTCCACTCCAGTCCCCAGATGGATCCCTCGAACAGGCCACATGCTCCCAGGGTTTGGTGGGTGCAGGTGCCCCCACTTACCCCTGGTTCCAAGTAACCCAGGGACTTTCTCAGAGGACAGGCAATGGAGTGCAGTGGAAAGGACATTGGTCTGTGGCCCAACCTAACTGTCCCACTCACTCAAGATCAAGACACTTTCTCATTCTGGGTCTCTGTGGGTCTTAGCTTCACTGTCAAGTGGATCTAAGAACTTCTGTTTGGTCTTCTTATCCAGGTCTATGCTGGGTTCAAAATTCAGATATGGCCAAGGTTCTGACCAGGTATATCTTACAAAACACAGAGGCTAAGATGGAGCTAGAGCCAATACCAGCTGCAGACCCAAGAGCAAAATGAAGCCTTGCTGTTCTCAGACCCCATCCCAGGCAAAGGGTCAGGCCCCAAAAGTCCTGAGTAGAGCTGGGGTACAGCACCTCCTGTACTGGGGTAAGCAGTGCTAGGCCAGGCAAGCTCTCCCCATTCCACTGTCTTCCCCCCTTCTCTGGTAACAGTGAGCCTCTGGTCTGGGATGAGTGCTAAAGTTCTGTTCTTTTCCAGAGTAGCCCCTTTAAGTGACATAAACATTGACTCAGGAGCTGAAAACTGAAAGTAAACAGCCGGCTGGGTCTGGCTGGCTAGGTGGACCTGCCAATGGATTGCTGCATCAGAGGCCGAGTGAGGGCTCAATATAGTTGCCTGCCTTGCTCAACTTTCACCCCTTTGGCTGGCTGCCTTCCCCTGGGGTGGCCCTCAGAGTCTGGCCTGGACTACAACTTCCTTGACACTACAGAGAGCAGCAAACTCAGCAGCCACGAGTAGGAGCAGAGGGGAAGTGAGGACAAGGTACTTAGACTAGAGGTCCAGCCCTGAGAGGCAAATCCTAAATCTGACCTGCTCAGCCTGGCTGCCGCATGGCCGGTCTCATGCTCTGAGCTCACCCTCCATGCCTAAATTAGAGGTCTGGTCATGTGGTTCTCACTACCGATATGCTCCCTCTGTGCCACACCCCACCTGATGCTACCCTCTCCTTATTCCAAGAAGCCTTCCCAGACAGGCCCATTCTACAGGGCCTACGTCACTCCCTCACCCTGGGCCTCAGTCTGTGCCACGAAGGGGCCTGACTAGGGCAAGACTCCTCAACCCTTTTTTTTGGTTTGTGTTTTAAAACAGGGCCTGGTTCAAAAGATGATCCTCAATCTTCTGAACCCAAGCTCTGCCAGAGAGAGGGCTCAAAAGTCCAGGTTTTGAGAGGGAAGGGTTAAAAATTATAGTCTTACAAGAAGAGCTCCTGGCTCCCCCTAGACTCTGGCCTCAGAGTGGCTTAGGCAACCTGAGACTAGCACCTGCCCAGCAGACCTATGAGCCCCTTCCTAAAAAGTGCCTGCCAACTTGCAGTCTGGGACAGCCAATTTTGGCTGTTTCTTCTGACCTCTACAGCCTTGGCCAAGCTGCTTATTTTCTAAAAGCTCTGTATGGCCCTTATCAGAGATACTTTGACCTTTGGGTCTCCTCTTAGGCGCTGCAGAAAGCTAGGGACTTGGTGGTTTAAAGAAATGAGGCAATAGGTCTGGACCTCTTGCCCCAAGTGGGGCAGCTCAGCCATCAGGCCTGGACCACAGGCTGAGAAGAAACCCAGCATCAGGAAGTTCCCTCAGGTCCCCTACTGATCTGATCTGGTGACTTCGTGGAGAACTGGGGTTCTCTACCAGGACCATTCATCTTTCAGCTGCTTCTGGTTTGTGGAAGGGAAACTAAGGGATAGTTTTTTTTTTTTTTAAGACACAATTTCACTCTGTTGCCCAGGCTGGAGTGCAGTGGCACCATCTCAACTCACTGCAACCTCTGCCTCCTAGGTTCAAGTGATTCTCATGCCTCAGCCTCCCAAGTAGCTGGGTTTAGAGGTGCCAGGATAGAAAAATTCTATCCCTTGGTTTAGACATGTTGCTGAGGACCTCAGAAAGTCAAAAGCAGAGACAGGACAAAAAAAATCAGGCTTGCTGGCACCTCGATCCTTAGTGATGTCTGAAGCGCTGTGGTCCAGCTGAGTACAAGTGAGAACATGGGGTGGGAGGGGTGGAAAACTCAGGGTTTTAAGGGTACCCTCATGCCTGGCCTTGTCTCATACTTCCTGCCTCCTACACTCACTCCTCATGAATAACAGTGTCTGGCCCGATGCCTGTGGTTAATCCAGGGGCCCATTCATGATGTGGGCAGAGCATGGGCTTAACGCAGGAAGATAGAGAGCAAGACAGGGCTCACCTCATGGTAAAGAAGTGCCATGTGGGCAGGGCAGAGAGGCCAAGGCTCAGATGACAGGCTGCTTCTTGTCCTTTGCTTCTAATTCCTATCTTGTTTCAGTACAGGCCCATCTCTTCCCATTTCTGACCACGTCTCTAGTACACAGTGCTTGTACCTTCTGCTGTCCAAATTCTATTGATTCTGAGGTTTTTTCTTTTCAAATCCACAGCCTGAAAAGCCTTTCTTCATCTTTGTTGAATTCAACTTAAGCCACCCCACATGGCTCTATCTTTCTTTTCCTATACTCATTCCCTTCGCTTTACTTCAGGGCTAATACAGGCAAATGTCATTTGAGGAAATGAGTGGTTTGGAGGCCAGTGCCTTTCCAAGAACTGCGAGCTCCCTGAAGGCAGGATCCACAGCATGAGGGTCCTAGCTCTTTCAGCATGACAGGCAGTTGGTAGGAGTTGGAGGAACTTAGATATAAGGCTGGCTCCCCAGGGGACTGTGAGTTCCCCGAGGGAAGCTCCTGTCTTCTGCACCTAGCTCAGGGCTATGGCTTTGCACATTTATTAAAAGATGCAAATTTCAAGTTTGAGGTCAAAACTATCTTCCTACTTTCTGGCCTGCCTGTCCTCAGGCCCAGCTCTACTTCTCCTATTCATTTATGGGAAGTTATTCTGAGCAGAGAAGTCACATGATTGAGTTGATGACTGATTTAACATCTTAAAAAGTTAACAGGATGCTGTATGGGGAATCGGTTGCGAGGAGCAAGGGAAGAAGCAGAAAGGCAAGTTAGGAGGCTACTGCAATAATCCAGGTCAGAAATAATGATGGCTGAGACCAGGGTGGTGAGAAGCACATTTCTGTATATTTTAAGGATACAGCTGTCAGAATTTCCTGTTTAATCGAAAACTGGCATCAGGGAGGATTCCAAGAGTTTTGGCCTGAACAACTAAACTAGAGTCCCAGCTACTCAGGAGGCTGAGGCAGGAGATCACTTGAGCCCAGGAGTTTGAGGTTGCAGTGAGTTGAGATCATGCCACGGCACTACAGTCTGGGCAACAGAGCGAGACCCTGTCTCAAAAAACAAACAAACAAATAAACAAAAAACAACCCCCACCCCAGAGTTCAGTTGTACCCTTTAATCAAAATTGAGAAGACGGAGGGGGAAATGGATTTGGGAATAAAATCTGGAGCTCAGTTTTGGACATGTTAAATTTGAGACATCTATTAGATATTCAAGTGGTGATGCTGGGTAGGCAGTTGTCGAGTTACAGTTGTAGAGTTAGGTCTGGGCCAAGCTAACCATCGGGAGTCTTCAGCATACAGAAGAAGTAGGGGAAATGAGGGAGACCCAGCAAAGAAGGCAGAGCAGGAGCAGCCAGTGAGGGAGGAGAACCAAGAAGAAGTGATGCCTTAGAAATAAGTGAAGAAAGTGTTCAAAGGAGAGAGATCAACTGTGTCACATGCTGCTGAGATGTCAAATAAATTGAGCACTGAGGTTTGATAATTGACTTAGGAACATGGAAGTTTTTTTGGGGTTTTGACAGGCTTAAACAGTGTTCCCCCTGCCAGTGGTAAAGTGGGGTAAAGGTCTGATTAGAGTGTGAGATTACACTGGCTACAGTGTGGAGAATGAACAGTGGTGGAAAAGTGCAAGTATAAGTGACACTGGTTAGAAACAGTCAGGGGGTGCCAGGCTGGTGGCTCACTCCTGTAATCACAGCACTTTGGGAGGCCAAAGCGGGCAGATCACTTAAGGTCAGGAGTTCGAGCCAGCCTGGTCAACATGGTGAAACCCCATCTCTACTAAAAATACAAAAATTAGCCAGGTGTGATGGCGTGCGCCTGTAATCCCAGCTACTGGGGAGGCTGAAGCAGGATAATTGCTTGAACTCGGGAGGCAGAGGTTGCAGTGAGCCGAGATCATGCCACTGCACTCCCGTCTTGGAAAAAAAAAAAAAAAAGAAATAGTGGGGAGATGACTGGGCTAGACAAGGGCAGGGTGAGAAGTAAGTGATTCAAAAGATGCTTAGGTGGCAGAATTAACAGACCTTGGTGATGTGGGTCTTGGCTATGGGTCATGGGGGATAAAGGAGCGGGGGTGAGAGATAATTGTGCTTCTGGCAGGAGTAACTACATGGATGGTGGCTGAATTTCCTGAGATATGGATGCAGGTGTCAGAGGAAGTATGCAAAGGAAGATGACAAGCTCAAGTTTTGCACAGAGTGAATTGTCTATGACACATCAGACAAGACGTCTAGGATGCAGTTGAGTCTGTACGTGTCTGCGGCATGGGAGAGAAGACTAGACTGAAGATAAGGATTTGCATCATTCGAAATCATATTTGAAGTCATCAGTGATTGAGATATTCCCAAGAGAGAAAATCTACAGAGCAAAAGACATAGTCTGAGGAAGACAACATGTAAAGCAAATTACTGCCGTTCTCATCATCAACCTCTCTCCTCCCCTGTACGGAAGTTGATAAAACTAGCTTGTCCATCAGCAGCTAAGCAAGCAGAATCATACATAACTTTTAACAAAATTAGGAAGCTGTCCCCAGTAAAGAGTTACTTCATCATAAGAGGGAAGAGAAAGCAAGGGCAGTGGAACTTGATTAATTTATAATGAATTTGGAACTGCAAATGGATCACTGTGCCACAGTCCTGCTAAACCAGCCATCGTTCTCACCCCTTTTCTTTTTGCGGAGGCAACAGCCAGAAGATGAGGTAGCATGGGGTAGGAATTACAGGCTGGCCCCAATACTCTACCTGTGTGGCACTTGGTATTCTACAGTACAACCACCCTGTGAGGCCTGATAACCCCATTTGACAGATGAGGAAGCAGATTCAGAAAAGTCCAAAGATCTGACAAATGTCACACAGGGTCCTGTATCCACTCTACTGTGGGAGGAGGGAGGGGACATCTGTTTCTCAGATGCTTCCAGTGGAGACTGGGAGGTTCCTTGGCTCAGGTATATCATTTCAATGTGGAGTGAAAGATCAGGTCTTGCCTTTGATCATGGGGGGAAACCAGAGCAATCAATCCAGCAATTATGAGCCCTCTCCTGTTTCAGGGATGGGCTGACCCGGAAGCAGGTCAGCTTTAGTATAGCAGTCCCAGGACAGTGGTTGAGAAGAGCACTGTAGCCTCTCAAAGTGCTCCTCTTCAGTTGTGAGGGCCAAGGCTGGCCTTAGGAGGAGGCAGAAGAGATGGAATTCTCAAATGAGGATACAGGACAGGGCTCCTGCCCTTGTCTCCCTCCCTCTCACTTACAGCTGCTGACTGTGCCTGAAGCAGCACCGAGAAAACAGGAGCTTCCATCAACTTGAAACCCTACCACCAGTCTCTAATCCTGTCTGCTTTAGCACCCATCTTCTCTGCCTTCCTTCATGACACTTTTCTTTTCATAAACCCAGGTCTATGCTGGGTTCAAAATTCAGATATGGCCAAGGTTCTGACCAGGTATATCTTACAAAACACAGAGGCTAAGATGGAGCTAGAGCCAATACCAGCTGCAGACCCAAGAGCAAAATGAAGCCTTGCTGTTTTTTAGCCATGGAGAACAAGACTCATCTAAGTCTCTCTAATGAAATAAAAGTCTCTTTTATGAAAAGAAAAAGGTGAGTTTTCTTTTTCCTCTCAAAAGGCCAATACCTCCACATGTGCTCTAAATTTCATGCCCTTTCTTTTCCCCCTCTCCTTTTTCTCTCCTGCTTCTGTATCTTCCCTTCTCCCTTTCTCTATGGGATTGCTGCATTAGCACATAGAAAGCTGCAGCCTTCCCATATTGAAAAACAAAAACAACCTCCCTTGGTCTCGTGTGCCACTCCAGCCACTGCCCTATTTCTCTGCTCCATATTCACAGCCTAATTTGTGGAAGGAGTTGGAGTCTCCGTCTTGTTATCATTCAATCACTGTATAATTTTAATGACATATGATTATGTGATTTCTTTGTATAACATACCAATGAATCTATGTAACAACAGCAAATCACGAAGCACAAGAAAATGAACATCTGTAAACCCACAACCCAATCTAAGCACCGAAACATCACTAATACTATTGAATAGATCTTTATGTTCCTCCTCCCCTATCCCATTCCCCTGCTTCTATCCCATCCCCTGCCTCCACAACTATGAACACTGTAATCAAACTGCTGAAAACTAGAGATAAAGAGAAAATCTTAAAAACAAGAAATGAATAAAGGCCATGTTACATTCAGTGCAAGAACAATCAGAACAATATTTCTTATAAGAAACAATGGAGGACAGAAGACAGTGGAAAGGTATCTCTAAAATGCTAAAACAACAAAAATTCAAGTTAGAATTCTATATCCAGTAGAAAAAAATCTTTCAAAAATGAAGGCAAAATAAAGATATTTTCAGACAATTGAAGCTGGATAATCAGTTACCAGTAGGTCCACACTACGTGAAATTCCAAAGGAAGTTTCTCAGGCTGAAGGGAAATGGTCCCAGCCAGAAATGAGGATGTGAAGAAGAAATGCAGAACAACAGCAATAGTAAGTATGTGGTAAACAGAAAAGATTATTTTTGTCTCAAGTTCTTCAAAGTGAGGCCTTTTCAATAAAGGTCACAAGATGATGGTGCTCCTGCTCAAATAATATTTCAAAATTAAATCTAAAACAAGTATAAGGAAATCAGTTGATGTTGTGATTTATCCCAAGGTAACAATGTCAATCTTTTTTAAAAATGTAATTCTTTTTTTTTTTTTCTTTTTTTTTTCAGACAGAGTCTCGCTCTGTTGCCCGGGCTGGAGTGCAGTGGTGAGATCTCAGCTCATTGCAAGCTCCGCCTCCTGGGTTTACGCCATTCTCCTGCCTCAGTTTCCCGAGTAGCTGGGACTACAGGCGCCCGCCACCTCGCCCGGCTAGTGTTTTGTGTTTTTTTAGTAGAGACGGGGTTTCACCGTGTTAGCCAGGATGGTCTCGATCTCCTGACCTCGTGATCCACCCGTCTCGGCCTCCCAAAGTGCTGGGATTACAGGCTTGAGCCACCATGCCCGGCCAAAAAATGTAATTCTTAAAAATGTTTTTCTCTTAAATTTTGGTGTCTCTACTTGCTAGTGTCCTAAATACATACATGATCTTATTTCTTAAAAGTCATCCAGCGCTGGCTGGCAGCCAGCCAGGAGCGTAAGATTCTGAGAAAATGTGCTGAAATAACCCAGCAAGTAGTGAGAGGCCCATCACTAGCCAGGATGACTAACCTCCCCGCGTTTACTGGATTCTGGGTTCCAGTGGTAAAACTGCGACAGTTCTGCGCAAAGCATGATGACTGGTCATCCGAACCAGGACCCAGAATGAGGTCCTAAGGACAGAAGTGACTCTGAGAGCAGCAAACAATGGAATGTTGTTAAGGGCAACAAAGAAAAAAGGCTGAAAAGTATTATCTTCTCAAAAGTAGACTTGCTCTTTAATTGAAGTGGAAATTCTTATTTCTCTCTCTCCCATACTTTGTATCTAGTATTTAATAGGCCAAAGACATACATCAAGATACTTCTGGACTGACCCCATTTTTCACTAATGTGGCCTCTGGGAAAGCATATAAAATGTATACATGTTAACTGCTAAATAAAATCTAACTGGCTAGAAAAATGTACCATAAGTCAAATGTCATGATTTTCAGGTGGTATAAGAGAAGAGCACAGAGTTGTGAGTCAGAAGTTTAGATTCAGGCCAGGCGCGGTGGCTCACGCCTGTAATCCCAGCACTTTGGGAAGCCAAGGCAGGGGGATCATGAGGTCAAGCGATTGAGACCATCCTGGCCAACATGGTGAAACCCTGTCTCTACTAAAAATACAAAAAGTAGCTGGGTGTGGTGGCACGTGCCTGTAGTCCCAGCTACTCGGGAGGCTGAGGCAGGAGAGTCACTTGAACCCAGCAGGCAGAGGTTGCGGTGAGCTGAGATCGCACCACTGCATGCCAGCCTGGCGACAGAGCGAGAGTCTCAAAAAAAAAAAAAAAAATTTAGATTCACTTACTGGTTGGGTGACCCTGGGTAAGTGACTCAGCCTTTATGCATCTCAGTTTCTTTATATATATACAGAAATAGTCATAGCTTATGGGTCAGTATGTGAAGCTCTGAGCCTCATTTTCCTCATTTTATTTTTTATACAGTCTCACTGTGTCACCCAGGCTGGAGTGCAGTGGTGCCATCATGGCTCACTGCAACCTCCACCTCCTGGGCTCAAGTGATATTTGTGACTCAGCCTCCCAAGTAGCTGGGATTATAGGCATGTGCCACCACGCCTATCTAATTTTTGTAATTTTTAGTAGAGATGGGGTTTTGCCTTGTTGACCAGGCTGGTCTTGAATTTCCTAGCTCAAGCGATCCCGCCACTTCATCCTCCCTAACTGCTGGGATTACAGGCTTGAGCCACCATGCCCGGCCAAAAAATGTAATTCTTAAAAATGTTTTTCTCTTAAATTTTGGTGTCTCTACTTGCTAGTGTCCTAAATACATACATGATCTTATTTCTTAAAAGTCATCCAGCGCTGGCTGGCAGCCAGCCAGGAGCGTAAGATTCTGAGAAAATGTGCTGAAATAACCCAGCAAGTAGTGAGAGGCCCATCACTAGCCAGGATGACTAACCTCCCCGCGTTTACTGGATTCTGGGTTCCAGTGGTAAAACTGCGACAGTTCTGCGCAAAGCATGATGACTGGTCATCCGAACCAGGACCCAGAATGAGGTCCTAAGGACAGAAGTGACTCTGAGAGCAGCAAACAATGGAATGTTGTTAAGGGCAACAAAGAAAAAAGGCTGAAAAGTATTATCTTCTCAAAAGTAGACTTGCTCTTTAATTGAAGTGGAAATTCTTATTTCTCTCTCTCCCATACTTTGTATCTAGTATTTAATAGGCCAAAGACATACATCAAGATACTTCTGGACTGACCCCATTTTTCACTAATGTGGCCTCTGGGAAAGCATATAAAATGTATACATGTTAACTGCTAAATAAAATCTAACTGGCTAGAAAAATGTACCATAAGTCAAATGTCATGATTTTCAGGTGGTATAAGAGAAGAGCACAGAGTTGTGAGTCAGAAGTTTAGATTCAGGCCAGGCGCGGTGGCTCACGCCTGTAATCCCAGCACTTTGGGAAGCCAAGGCAGGGGGATCATGAGGTCAAGCGATTGAGACCATCCTGGCCAACATGGTGAAACCCTGTCTCTACTAAAAATACAAAAAGTAGCTGGGTGTGGTGGCACGTGCCTGTAGTCCCAGCTACTCGGGAGGCTGAGGCAGGAGAGTCACTTGAACCCAGCAGGCAGAGGTTGCGGTGAGCTGAGATCGCACCACTGCATGCCAGCCTGGCGACAGAGCGAGAGTCTCAAAAAAAAAAAAAAAAATTTAGATTCACTTACTGGTTGGGTGACCCTGGGTAAGTGACTCAGCCTTTATGCATCTCAGTTTCTTTATATATATACAGAAATAGTCATAGCTTATGGGTCAGTATGTGAAGCTCTGAGCCTCATTTTCCTCATTTTATTTTTTATACAGTCTCACTGTGTCACCCAGGCTGGAGTGCAGTGGTGCCATCATGGCTCACTGCAACCTCCACCTCCTGGGCTCAAGTGATATTTGTGACTCAGCCTCCCAAGTAGCTGGGATTATAGGCATGTGCCACCACGCCTATCTAATTTTTGTAATTTTTAGTAGAGATGGGGTTTTGCCTTGTTGACCAGGCTGGTCTTGAATTTCCTAGCTCAAGCGATCCCGCCACTTCATCCTCCCTAACTGCTGGGATTACAGGCATGAGCCACCATGCCTGGCCTAGTTTCCTCATTTTAAATAGGGATAATGATAGTATATTCCTCATCAGGTTGCTGAATTTAATTAGTTAATACAAAGTACTTGGAACAGTGTCTGGTACATGCTAAGCACCACCATAACTACTATCTTTAACACAGCCTCCTCAGAGAGACACTGGTACCCATCTCATGTCTATAAATATTTTAGTTTTTGCTTACTATTTGTACTCCATGAAGACAGGGAATTTGTCTGTCTTATTTACTATTATATGCTCAGTACCCAGCATGACATTTGATACAGAGGAGGTACTCAAAAGTAGTTATTATTATTATTTTCTTGCCACTTGCAAGAAAGGTCAGGTGCTGTGCCAAGGCAAAAAAGAGGAGATGTGGGATTTGTACCAGAGTTCCAACCACCTAACTCAGCTGAATGAATAGTTATGAGGTGTTTTGTAAATGGCAAATAGTTGTATGACTGATATTCTGCTCATTTAGATCTTACTGTTGCACTCCTGTAAGGTTACGTCTCTGCTCCTACCTACTTGCTTGGTGGGGACTCCCACAGCACTCAATACACATTTCTTAGCTGCCTCTTGCTTTCATGCTTCCGCACTGCTTTTTTCTTGCGCATGTCAGTGTTGACTGACAATGCCCTGCTCTTACACATTTGCTCTTCCTCACTTTTCCTGAGCTCCCTGCCTACTGCTGGGCCCGCAGAATATGCTCAGTACAAGCTTGAGGAGTGACCCCTGCTGCAACCTTTCCAGGAAGATGGCCTGAGGCAGCTCTGCCTTCTGTGCACTGTTCTGTGGAAGAGATGATGACTCTACAGGAGAAAGGTCAGTT
This sequence comes from Trachypithecus francoisi, assembly GCF_009764315.1. Lineage (NCBI taxonomy): Eukaryota > Metazoa > Chordata > Mammalia > Primates > Cercopithecidae > Trachypithecus > Trachypithecus francoisi. Next base: position 64,895,930 of record NW_022681473.1, read on the forward strand.
GGCCATTCTCTTACCTGATCTGTTGTGGCTGCTGGTGGCAAAGTTGCTGAGAGTGACAGCATCCGCAGGGAAGCCTCCAACTGCTGGGGAGGCAAAAAGAAGTTGGGCACCACAATGGGCTCTGGGCTACGATGGCAGTTAAGGGACAAAAATACCTAGAAGTCCACCCCCCTTGCAGTGGAGGCCAGTATCTCCACTGACCATTTACTCTGCCCCCACTCATGTTTTTCCCTCAATTAATCTTGTCCATAAATTCTTTGCTCAGCTAGCTCCCTCTGACTGGAAGGCTTGCCCACTCCTAACACATACAAGTTCTTTATGGATCGGTTCAAACCTGCCTCCTCTAGGAAGCCTTCTCTTAATCTTAGCCCACAGGATCCCTCCTTCCTCACATCCTAGAGCAGTTTGCAACACAGGAGAATGCTTAATTTTTCAGTCTGATAGGATTATTTTCTTCAATCTTCCCTAAATTTCTCAATGGCAGAGACAGTTTCCTTCTGTTACCTCTACTTCCTGAAAGCCCCTCAGGAGGTTGGCAGGTAGTAGGCATTGAATGATTCTTGCCTAAGGGTCTGCTGGTTAGAAAAAGACCTATTAGAAGTCAGTCAGACAATGTGGGGATGGGCATGTGGCTCCAGGAGGCAGTGCCTTAGGCTGCATTTAGGTGCCCTGCACTGAAGGAGGGCCTGTTTGCCTGTGTTCTCTGCTCACATCCAGAAATGTGAGCTCTGCATCAGGGGCTGTCCATGACAGGACATGTCCTCACGTCAGGGACCAGTACAGCTGGTCCGATCTGGATGCGAGCCCTAGAAGGCAGGTACTGTATCGTATCTTGCACTTCTCCACCGTATCTTTTTTTTTTTTTTTTTTTGAGACGGAGTCTCGCTCTGTCGCCCAGGCTGGAGTGCAGTGGCCGCATCTCAGCTCACTGCAAGCTCCGCCTCCCGGGCTCACGCCATTCTCCTGCCTCAGCCTCCCGAGTAGCTGGGACTACAGGCGCCCGCCACCTCGCCCGGCTAGTTTTTTGTATCTTTTAGTAGAGACGGGGTTTCACCGTATCTTCTTGAGGTACTCAGTGCTGTGTTGAGCATATGGTGTTCCACATATTCTCATTATTTTTTGAATCAAATAACTGATTCAGTTTAGTTGAACTCTGAAGGGGGTAAAGAGGGAACTATTTTGATGTTCCAATTTTTTGTTTCTGTTTAATAAGCTAAGTGTGGTTCTCACTCCAATTTGCTTACCACCTTTTCTATTTTATCATCGTTCTTCTACACTAGACTCTACACTCCAAGAAGGCAGAGATGATCTTTTTCATAACCATATTCCTGTCACCTAACATAGTACCTGGGAGACAGTAAGTACTCAATAAATACCTTGTCAATGAATGAAATGCACTGATTTCTTGCTTTGGTTCAAGTGCCTGATTTTTCCGTAGAGAGGTGGGGAGGAATGGAGATCCCACAGGGAAAGACCTTTTGACCCCAGGCCTTCTGCAGAGGCCCAGGTGAGGTAGGGTCTATTTGTTGTTGCTGAAACTGCTGGGGCCTGCCAGCCAGCCAGCTGATGCTGTGGGGAAGAAGGAACTTTGCTGTGAGGTGGCAGGGCTGGCTCTGAAGCATGGAAGTCTCCTTCCCAGCCCACTGCCTCATGTGTGCTTTAGGGTCCTGCTCCAGCAGCCACTTTCTCCCACCAACTTTTATTTTATTATACGTTTTTTTGAAACAGGGTCTCACTTCCATCGTTCAGGCTGGAGTGCAGTGGTATGATCATGGCTCACTGCAGCCTTGACCTTCTGGGCTCAGGTAATTCCTCCACTTCAGCCTCCAGAGTAGCTGGGATTATAGGTGCATGCTACTACGCCTGAATAATTTCTGTATTTTTAGTAGAGATGGAATTTCACCATGTTACCCAGGCTGGTCTTGAACTCCTGACCTCAAGTGATCCTCCCACCTTGGCCTCCCAAAGTGCTGGGATTACAGGCATGAGCCACTATGTCTGGCCTCGTGAACTTTTAAGTTCCTGTTCCTCAGTCATAAAAATGTTCAAGTTTCCCATTTAGGGAAAAAAACCCAAACAAACCCCTGACCTTGCATTGTCTTCTAGTTACCACCCAGCTCTCTGTCACTTACTAGATGGATAACTTCAGGAAAGTTCATTTTTTGTGCCTCAGTTTCCCCATTTTTAAATGTATTAGTACTTATTGTTTTGAGGGTTAAATGAATTTATAAATGTCAAGTGTTTAGAATGGTGCCTAGCATAGTGAGCACTCGATAAATGTCAGCTATTCTTATCTCCTCAGTTTATGCGAAAAAGTTGCCTGTTCTCACTGTCCTCACCATTTAGCTCCTTTGACTAATGAAGTCTGGCTTCCATTCTCACCAATGCAAGGTCCTCCTTAACACTAAAACCAGTGATATGTCAGCCACATTCTCCTGGACCTACGTGCAGCATCAGTGCTGACCACCACATCCTGAAACTCTGCAGCATCGGCTCCCATGTCACCTCTCTCTGCTGCTTCTCTCCACCTCCCGACCAGCTCTCCTCACCTCCTTTGTGGGCATGCCCTGTCCTGCTTCTCCTTTGCACACTGAAGATGCTCAGAGTCTGCCTCTGTGTGTTTGGCTCCCCCTTCCCAGGCTCTTCTTGTTGCCCTCATCGATTCTCAGAGATGCCTACCTTTATGGCTGAGCTCAGCCCTCAACAACAGGCCTGCATCTCCTCCTGGATGTCCTATAAGCACATGCTGCAAATGGCAACCTGCATCATCTCCCAAACCCGTCTCTGTGCTGTTTCCTATCCAGTAAATGGTATCACCTGTCTGGTAACTTGTGCCAGAAACCTCTAATTACTGTTTCCTTTGTCTCACCCCCTGCCCCTCTATCTCATCCTCCCAGATCTGTTCCCCTCCTTGTCATCATAAAGCAGTCTACACTTCAGGTCAGACTTTCTTCATCTCTTTTATTATTGCAAGTGTCCTACCTAGCCTCCTCGCTTCTAGTCTTCCCTTTCTTAACCTGCCCTCTACAAGGCATTGGGTGATTTCTTTTCTCATATGTACATCTGACCATACCACACTCTTGCTTAACAGTGGACACTATCCATGTACCAGGTATTGTGCTAGGCAGTTTACATGATTATTTTCATTTTCACAACAACCCAGTAAGTACTACTATCACCTCCATTTTCCAGATGAGGAAAGTGAAGTTTCTTTGCTTTAGAATAGAGTCCAAGTACCTCGGCCAGGCATAGAAGTCCTTTAAGATCCAGGCCCTGCCTCACCTTGCACCATCCCCTCATCCCTGCACTCTAGCCACAGTAAACTACTGCCCACAGGCAGCCTCCTTCACCCAGTGAGGCCTCTGCACATACAGTTTGTCCTGACTAGAACTTTTCCTTGTCTCTATTGCACAATGCCTACTCATCTTTAAGGCCTGGCTCTCCTGTCTCTCTTACTGGGATGGCTCCAAGTAGAGTTAGGGCAGCTCCCTCCTCATGCTCCCTTGTGTTCTGTCCACGTCTCATCACAGTACTTGGCACAATAAACTGTCAGTATCTATCTATTTGACCGTCTCCTATCTCACAATGGGAACTTCTCGAGGTAAGGTCTCATTCAAATCTGTCCTTGGCACCCAGCACAGGGCCTGGCACGATTTATTTTTGAAAGAATAGTCAGGAAGGCCTAAGTTAAAGCAGCGCTTAGGGTCTGGACACATATGGCAGCTCCTCCATCAGCCACATTCTGAGCACAATTAATACTGACTGCAAAGGCAGCAACATCAGGGGCCAGGATCCAGGATAGGCAAGGTCAGGGAGAACTGCACACAAGGAGATCTATTTTCAATGCTCAGCCTCCAGCCATTGCATGCTTTATCCTTTCCTGAGCCCACTCTCCCACCCCTAGGTTTTCCTCTGATCTGCATCAAGAATCATACTGTGTGGTGTGTACAAATGTTTCCACTCATCTGGTTTTCTCAACAATGTTGTGAAACTGTGATAGTTAATCCAATTTACACTGACAAATCCCTTCTCTGGGTAGTGCTAGGTCCTGAGGATGCAGAAAAAGACAAGGTCCCTGACTTGGGGAGCTTATAGTTTGGTGGGTAATGGATTTCCGCCTCCATTTTATAGGTGAAGAAACGGGCTCATAAAGATTAAACTATATGTCTATAATCACAAAAATCATTTTGTAGGTCTAGAAGGGTCAAAGTCAGGCTCCCTGACTTCTAGTAGAGGAAGATTTCTAGTCTAGTAAAGCAGCCTGCTTCACCTGCCAGCCATACAACATTCCCTGCTTGTTGGGATAGCAAGTGAGCTGATCTAATCAGTTGGTTAGGCCACAGGTGTGAAGGCTGTAGATGGTCCTAAGTGGTTTCCTTTCCCCATAACATGCCAGTCTGTGTTTAAAAGGAGGGAGTAGGGAATGTCAGGTGCCCCCTGTTCCCATCAACAGTACCTTACTGGGGCCTTGGGAAAGTCCATCTCCATAGTGCCTGTTTAGCTCCATCACTTGGTTTTTTAAAAAAATTTAATCTGGCAAGGCATGGTGGCTCAAATGCTCTAATTGCAGCATTTTGGGAGGCTGAGGCAGGAGGATTGCTTGAGGCCAGGAGTTTGAGACCAGCCTGGGTAACACAGCAAGACCCCAACTCTTAAAAAAAATTAGCTGGGTGTGATGGTGCATACCTAGTAGTTCTAGCTACTTGCAAGGCTGAGGTGGGAGGATCACCTGAGCACAGGAATCTGAGGCTGCAGTGAGGTATGATAATCCCACTGCACTCCAGCTTGGGTGACAGAACAAACCCTGTCTCTTAAAAAAGAAAAAGTAGGCAAGTCACGATAACTAAGCATCAGTTTCCTTATATACGCAAAATAGAGATGATACCTACCTAAGAGACTTGTGATGACCGAATGAAAAATGTACATAAAGTGCTCAATGGCAGTGATCTACTTCCCTCTTTCTCTAGCCCCTCTGCTTCTCTTTCAATTGAGATAAACAGTCTCATTCCTTAGATGCTGAGCCTTGCCTTCAGGTGGTAAAACACCCAACAGATGAATTGGATAAATCAGGGTAGGCTAGGCTAATGTGCTACCAATGCCTAAACCCAGTTCAAGGCATTATGTTTCTGAGGGCTGGTGTTAATGGTAAAACTGTAGCACCTGTCATGCAGGTGGGGTCTTCTGAAGGAATGGTCTTCCCATGCCCCCCAGTGCATTCCATGAGGGTGGCCACTTGCTCACACTCACACTAGGCTAGCCTTAGCACCAGCATCCAAACCACTTGTGGGAAATGCCAAAGGATACAGTAGGAGGCTATGCTTTGTGGATGTCTCTGATCCAGTTGTCACTTGCCTCTGCCTGATGTCAGAGGAGTCGATGGGTGGTCCCTTATGTTTTTCCCTTCTGCTCTGGGAGGCTAGGTTTAGCGGCAACTTCTTGAAGCTATCAGCAGAGTCACTGAGCTCACTGGTGGCAGCTTCATTCTCGGCAGGGGCCTCTGACTTAGGCTCTTTGTTCTGATCTGCCTGTGGTGAACTCCATCCAACAAATGTGCTGCTCTGCTGGGCTCCTGAGAGTGTCGGGCATGGGATGGGCTGAGGGTTGGCTGAGGCAGACTCGCCACTAACCTTGGCCTTAGAGGCCTCACCCTCACAAGCAACAAGGCTTTGGCTAGGAGAACCCTCCCTAGGCAGGTGGGAGTTGACAGCCCTTTCTGGGCTGGAAAGAAAGCTACTTTTGACCGTAAGCTCTTCTCTGTAGAAAGGCCCTGGAGAAGGACAAGAAGGGCCTTCCCTCTGTACCTCGTCAGGCTGAGGGCTGATGACGTCACTTGCGTCTGATATGAAACTAGACCAAGGGCTAGTTTTGTCTGTCACCGTGGTGATCTCATTTAAGGTCTTGGGCTCAATGATGTCTTCTTCATAGTCTTCATCACTGTAGGCTGGGCCTGCCTCAGTGTCCTCACTGCTCTGCATCCTTGTAATGGGTACTGTATGCCTCAGGGACTCATGGAGCATTCTTCCTCCATTTGAAGTCTCTTCAAGAGGAGGGGGTGGTGGGGAATCTGTGCCCTTATCTGGAGCTCTTGCCAATGGCTCATGTGGCGTTGTGCATCGTTCTTGCAGTGCCTCTGTGTCCCGAGCATCTGGGAGGGTGGTGGCCTTGTTGTTTCTACTCCTGGCTCGGTGAGAACTCAAAGCCGCTTGGGAATCCCTGGTGATAGTCTGCAGATCTGAACAGCAACACATATCACTCTCATTACAAGGTAGGGCCACAGACCCCTCAAATTTCCCACACTAGCCTCTAGCTTCAGAAGCACTCTGGCAATCAGACTTTGAACAAGCCATAAAGAAAATTAGTCCACCCAAGATTCAGTGAGACTATATTCAAGGCAGTACAATTTTTAGTACTTTATTCTAATATCAGAGGACCAGAATCTAATCTATAGTTGTAGATACATCTGTGAAAATGGTTTCAGAGACTATCTGCTCATGCTCAGGAATCCTTAGGAGCTGGGAGTTCTGGTGGGCATGTTCACGCTTCCAGTTACTTCAGTAACTACCTATATTAAAAATCAAAATGAGAATCCACTTATTTACCTATTTGATGACAGTTATTAAAACTACCGATTTTACTTGGAAAATAAAAGCAAGGAAATATCTATCACCCACATGATAAGGCAGGGAAGATTTACAGAGAAAATAGAAGCAGCAGGGTATGTTGGAAAGAGCATAGGCTTTGGAGCCAGTCAATCTTGGGTTCGAATCTCTGTTGTCACTTGTTAACTTTGTGATCACAAGCAAACTATCCTCTCTGAGCCTGTTGATCTGTACAGTGTAATCAACACCATCCACTTCATAAGGTTATAGTAGAGAATACACGAAAGAAATGGGCATACACTGTGTGGTGAATATACAACCACTTAATAAATAGAAGCTACTAGTCATCTCAAATTATTTTTGGGATGAAATAGTGAATAAATTAACAAACAGACCTAGTAAATGATACATGTTTGCAAGATAATTTGAGAGGAGAAAATTAGGAACTGAAGGCAAATTTGATTCCTGGGGAATAGGGGTCACATTTCCCTCACAGCACCTAACAGAGGGCTCATTCTACAGGAGGTGCTGGCTGTTTAATATTATACATTGATGATTTTCAGGCCTCAAAGGAATGGGTAGATATATGACAATGGAACATTACTACCTGTAAATAGGAATAGGCACTGGGAAGCATGTTTAGTTGATCCTAATCCTTTGGCCTGAGCATGCTTTCTGTCTCAGGACAGTCTTCTTGCTTTTTATAAACCTGCCCAGCCTTCAAGGCTTCAAGGCATGTTCTATTGGATCTCCTCCAGGAAGCCTTTGCAGATTCATGAGTTCAATAAGATTGCTATATGGCTTTGTTCTATAAGGAAGCACTTAAGAATATGATGCTGTGTAATCGTATGTTTACCCCCTCAGACTGTGAGCTTCCTTATAAGCCTTCACTTGCACAAGATTTTATGTTATGCTTTTAAACATACTATCTTGTTTAATTTTCAGCTAATCATATGAGATCAGTAATTATAAATAAGCAACTTGAGTTTCAGAGAATTTAAGTGACTTGTCCAGAGCAGGGAGTAGTATGTAGCTACTCAGAATTTGGGACTCCAAGTCTTATCAGGAAGCTTCTTAGGGCATGAACCATATGTCTGAATCATGTTGTATCTCTAGGGCCCAGCCTAGCATATAGCTCTGGCTTAAAAAAAGCCCACTTGGTAACTCTCTCTCAAGTTTCACTCATATCCATTTGTCTGATGGCTTTGTAAAAAAAGCATACTGAGGCATAATGGAGGCAGGGGCAGGCTTTTGCTATGTTTTTTTTTTTTTTTCCTTTCTTTTTTTTTTTTTTGAATGGTTTCCCCGATCTAATCATCTTTCTCTTTTTAAATTCATTCTCCTTGTGAAAACCAGTTCTCATTCAGTCGTCTGCTTGCTGAGAACTTCCCATTTCTTCCAGGATAAATATTAGGCCCCACAGCTTCAATTCTTCTTCTTCCTTTTTTTTTTTTTTTTTTTTTTTTTTTGAGTCAGAGTATCATTCTGTTGCTCAGGCCAGGGTGCAGTGGAGCAATCTCGGCTCACTGCAACCTCCATCCCCTGGGTTCAAGTGATTCTCGTGTCTCAGACTCCCAAGTAGCTGGGATTATAGATGCGCACCACCACGCCCAGCTAATTTTTGTATTTTTAGTAGAGACGGGGTTTTGCCATGTTGGCCAGGCTGGTTTTGAACTCCTGACCTCAAGTGATCCACCCACTTCGGCCTCCCAAAGTGCTGGGATTACAGGTGTGAGCCACCGTGCCTGGCCACAATTACCCTCTCTCTCCTCTTTTAATATGCCCCTTTATAAAGATTCCCCTATTTGTTTCCACCTCTACTCCAAACAAGCCTTCATCTGTTTTGCTGTCATACTTTCTTTGTGAGAGGATTTTTCTTTGGTTGACTATAGAATATAAGCTTGATGAAGGGAGATAATGCCTGTCACATCCACCACTGTATCCTCCTGGGACAAATAATAGAATAGTGCCTGGCACAGATGGTGCTCAATAAACACTTGACTGAAAATATCCAAGCAAGTGGAAGTCAAACACAGAGCATTTATCTGAGGCCATGGATATGAACAGGTTAGGCATCTGGAAGAAGAGGACAGAAAGAAGGTTTGTACTTAGTGTCAATCATGGTGTTTTTCTCTCCCTTTAGACAAAGAAAATTGAAATTCTTCATCCCTGTGGAGAATCTATGCATTTTGCTCGAGCAAAAACAAGTGAGGTCTAAGGATGCTGACCTAGTTGATTTCCCAGTGAAGTCTGCCTGATAAAGATTTCTAGGTCATGACCCTGGATCCTGATTCAGAAGGATGGAGTAGGACCCAGGAATCTCTATTTCACAGTAAGTGCCCCGGGTGATTCTTGTGCTCAGGCAGGTTGGCCAATACTTGCTCTAGAGCAGTCTCAGTCTTGTCTACACACTAGAACTACCTGGGGAGTTAGAAACAATACTGATGCCTGGGTTCCACCTCAGAGATTCTGTTGACCTACAGTACAGCCTGGGCATGGGGTTTTTTAAAAGTCCCTCAATAATTCCAATACACAGCTAAAGTGAGAACCACTGCTCCAAAGGGGTTTTTCAAAGGGTGGACTATGAACCCCTAACATCCAGAATCATCTAGGGTGCTTGTAAAAAGTGCAGACTTCTGGGCTCTGATAATTAGAATTTTAAATATGCTTGTTGTTTATTATTTTCTCAGAGAGTGGCACAAGTTCAAGAACTGCTATTGAGGAACCACTCATCTAATCTACCCCACTCTTTTCCTGGCTGGGGAACCTGAAGTCCAAGAAGGGAAAGGACATGTTCAGAGTCAGACTCTAAGTCTGTACCAGAAGCCCATCAAGGACCTGGGTCAGTCCAATGCTCTTTCCATTGCCCCATGTTGCTGTGCCATATTATTATGTCCCTCCTTTTCAAAAGCAAGATGGTTTAAAAAAAAAAAAAAAAAAAAGGGAGAGGGAGAAAACAACTGGTCTCTACTGGTCATAGGGGCTTGTCCAAAGGAAAACATTCAAATGCTTTTGGAATTAGCACCTAGTGACCATAACTTCTCAATAAGAAAGGATCTGAATCATACCCGTGATTAAGGAGCTGACTTGCAACACCAGGTTATTGGATTTCTCCAGGATACACTGGCTCCCAGGGTCTAGTCTGCTGGCACCTGGCCCAAGATGGTCCTTACAGCTCTCCTGGTGCTGTGAGATGGCCGTTTGAGTTTGAGGGCTGAGGGGTAGGAAAGGCTTAGTGAGCTTCTGGCTGAAGTACCTCTGGATCTGATCAAGCTCACTCAGATTCTTCCTATAAACAAAAGGGGGAGAAGAAGACAAAAGGGTAATTCATGGAGATTATGAACATCTTTTATGTCCCCTGAACACTATTGCTTGAGCTAAAGCCTTAATACCTCTCACTTGCTCTATTAATATACTAAGGCCCTCTCTCTCCAATCCACCAACTCATCCTTCACTCCTCTTATAGCAATCCTGCTACTGGGGACAACTTTCTCCCCATTTTGTCTGTCTAATGCAATTCCTCATACGATGTCCAGCAAAAATGCCACTTCCTCAGAAAGGAACCATTCTTGACCATCATTCCAGTCCTTATTTCTCTTTACTTTGACAGAATAAAGCCCTACTCTGTGCTAACACTGTCCTTTGCTACCTCATAACCATTCCTGATCCTTCAGGCAAGCAACTTCTAAAAAGCCTTCCCTGACTCTCTTAATTAGTTTAGGGGCTCCTCTTCTGTGCTCCATAGTTCTTTCTGCACTCTTCCATCACATCACTCATTTATTTCACATCTATTTCCCCTGATGTACGGTGAGCTCTGGGCTGATTCCTTCACGTCTACTGCACCCAGCATAGTGCTTGGCACAAAACAAAAGAATGTTGAATGGATAAAAAGGACATAAATAAATGATTTTAATAATCTGTTTAAAAGCCTTTAATAGGGCTGCATTCTTACCATTCTCCAGTAAGAAAACTTCACTTGCACAGGATTTTATGTTTATGCTTTTAAACATACAATCTTGTTTAATTTTCAGCTAATCATATGAGATCAGTAATTATAAATAAGTAACTTGAGTTTCAGAGAATTTAAGTGACTTGTCCAGAGCAGGGAGTAGTATGTAGCTACTCAGAATTTGGGACTCCAAGTCTTATGCTTTTTCCATATGAGATGGGCTCTGTTCCAGCTGGGTTCATTCCTTCCTCATACTTCTGCTGATACTGGAACCTGAGTTCAAGTAACTCCCTGCTCTATTTCTATTCCATTCAACTTTTAAGGTTGCAGCTCACATTTCTTTTTTTCAAAGTCCATTATCCCAAATCGTTGGACCACCTGTCCCTTAAACACCCTCACACTCATCATTTCACACGTCAAACCTTTTCTTAGATTTTCCCTTAATTGTCTCATTACATGTTAGTTTGGTTTCCCTAATAGAAGATGTATCTCAAATTTCTCTGTTTCCTTAGTACACTCAATGTGCCTGGTACAATCAACCCAACATGGATACCAAATACCTGTGACATGAACTGAAAGTCTTTCCTTTTGTTAGAAACAGTCTGCATGTCTTAGAGGAAAATCCAAATGAGAGGACAAAGTTGATCCTTATTCTATCACTAGAGGACAAGACTCAAGTCACAGTGGTGTGTACCAAATCACTTAGGTGTCTATATTGTGGTATATGCCACATGGATAAACATCTGCAGGAGGAACATGCAAAAAAATGTAACTTGGGGGGGTAGCTTTGGGAAAGATGCAAACCTACTGGTCTTGTTAGACCAGTGTAGAACCATGGCATATCAACCTATGAACACCAAGCTGTAATTTGCTCATCTGTGAAACACAGGTTTATTAATACTTGCTCTGAAGGCCTGAAATGATAGCTATGATTCAAATGCAGCACTGTTAAAGGGCTCTCTGAATCTAAGGAGGTAATGCAAATTGATCTTACTATGTTTCATGCCCATTTGGTAAAGAATCCCTCTAGATAGTAGTTCTGAAAGCCTAGTTCTAGGACCAGCTGTGGCAGCATCACCTGAGCCTGTTAGAAATGCAGAGTCTCAAGCCTTATCCTAGACCTACTGAATCAGGAACTGTGTGGATAGGTCCTAGCAATCAGTGCTGTAATAAGCCCTTCATGGGATTCTGATGATATACACTAAATTTTGAGAACTACTGTCCTAGCGCAGTGGTTTTCAAGCTGGCAATACTGTCCCCCAGGATACACTTGGCAATGTCTGGAGACATTTTGGGTTGTCACAAGTCAACCCAAAGAGAGGGGTGCTACTGTATGTAGTTGGTAGAGGCCAGGGATGCAGCTAAACATCCTACAATGCGCAGAACTGACCCTCAAAACAAAATATCTGGCCAGAATATCAACAGGGCCAAGGTTGAGAGAAGCTACTCGAAGGTGAAGGAGTTTCTTTTTTCAAGTGGGTTACAAATAGGTTATGTGAATGACCCAATAAAATGCAACCAAATTGTCAATAATTTCACTTAAATAGCCTACAATCTCTAGCATTTTACTAATCCGAAATAAGAATCTGAACATATTACTTCTTTGTAAAATAAGTTTGGGCAGTTTCCCATAATCTATAACAGAAGTCCCAACCTCTGGGCTGTGGACCGGTACTGGTTTGTGGCCTATTAGGAACTGGGCTGCACAGCAGGAGGTGAGCGGGGGCAAGTGAGCATTACCCCGGAGCTCTGCCTCCTGTCAGATCAGCAGCGGCATTAGATTCTCATAGGAGCACAAACCCTACTGTGAACTGCTCATGTGAGGGATCTAGGTTGTGCGCTCCTTATGAGCATCTAAATAATGACTGATGATGGGAGGTGGAAGAGTTTCATCTGGAAACCATCCCCCACCCCCCAACCCCACCCTGCCCCCATCTGTGGAAAAATGATCTTCCACAAAACCAGTGCCTGGTGCCAAAAAGGTTGGGGTCTGCTGGTCTATAGCACTACTGATCAATGTTTAACTTGTGTCATTAACCAAAAAGATTTTATCGATGTTTCTTTTCTGAGTTTGCATTATGAAATCAAAGAATAGGTTTTTTTTTTCCCCCCCAAATATAAAGTCTTTTGGACGGGTGCAATGGCTCATGCCTGTAATCCCAGCACTTTGGGATCATGAGGTCAGGAGTTTGAGACCAGCCTGGCCAACATAGTGAAACCACCTCCACTAAAAATACAAAAAATTAGCTGGGTGTGGTTATGGGGACCTGTAATCCCAGCTACTTGGGAGGCTGAGGCAGAAGAATCACTTGAACCCAGGAGGCAGAGGCTGCAGTGAGCCAAGATTGTACCACTGCACTCCAGCATGGGTGACAGAGTGAGACCCCATCTCAAGAAAAACAAAAACAAAAACAAAAACAATAACAAACAAAAAAAGCCGGGAGCCGCAGTGGCTCAGGCCTATTGTCCTGGTGAATAAGGAGGCAAGCAAGGTCAGGTGTTGGAGCCCATTCAAGGACCTTCATGATCTGACTCTTAAAAAAACTCACCTTGCTTCTTGCATCTTATGCTCAGCTTTTCCCTACATGCACTGCTGGCATTTCCTCAAACTTGACTTGCCCCTGAGCCTTGACATAACTTCTTTATGCACAAAATGTCCTTCAAAGACCAGTTCAAATATGACTTCTTTAGATCTTTCCAGGAACAACCCAGAATATTAGGCATTCCCCTGTCTACTCTTGGCCAGGAAAACTGCAGCTCTTACTAACCTGCGTTATAATTATTTGGCAACATGGCTATCTCCTCCACTGAGATGGGCAGAGCAAGGATTGGAGGTCAAGTCTATCTGACTCTGAAGCCATGTCCTTTCCACTGTGCCACGCTTTTCATTAGACAAGCGAGGGGCTGATATAGCTGATCTATCATCGCCCTTTCAATTCTCACAGCGATTCTCTGACTCAGGTGCTAACAAAACTAAGAAAGGAACAGAAAAGAGTTAACAGGACAGAGGCTGATCTGGAAGAAGTCAATGGTTGTGAGGATAAAGACTGTGGGCAGGACGAAGCTTTGTAAGTTCTAAAGAGAGTGGGAGGCTGTATAGATGTGAGGGTGGTTATTATGAAGTTTTGGTGAATAACCTGAAGCTCCTGCATTTACAGCTGGATCAGTAACAGAGCCCCTGAAGGAATGAAAGGTCCCAAGCTGATACAGATTCATCCATGAGGAATCCCATGAGGCTCCAGGGTCCAACCTGATACTAACATGCAAAAGAGCCGTCTACTAATGTTCCTAGGGCGGTGGCAGGTGATGGAAAAGCAGTAATGCACATTGCCATTTCTCATTCACCTTGTGCCCCACTATGGTTTCCTGCGTCTTTTCTCCGCAGAGCCTCACCTGAGAGAAGTCAGAATGGAGGTTTGGGAGGACAAAGGAGACGTGGTCAGTTTGTCATCACATGGCAAGAGTGCCTCTCCCTGAAGATGCAGGGATTCATGAAACCGGCGAATGTTCTGCACATGCTCTTCATGGCGTGATGCTTGGTTTCTTGTGGTGCCACTTCTGTCAAAAAAAAAAAAAAAAAAGGGAGCAAAATAAATTCCCAATCAATGAGAACACTGCTAGCGTGACAATAAACAAATCACTATCCTGAAATGGAATTGCAAATCTATCCCCACTATCACAGTTCTGGCCTTATCATCTCTTGCTTGGATTATAAATGTCTCCAAAATAATCTTGTCTTCAATCTTGCCTACCCCCTTTTAATTTATTCTTCACAATAAGCAGAGTGATTTTTCTAAAACATAAATCTGACTGGGGGCAGTGACTCAAGCCTGTAATCCCAGCACTTTGCGATGCCGAGGTGGGTGGTTCACTTAAGGCCAGAAATTTGAGACCAGCCTGGCCAATATGATGAAACCCTGTCCCTACTAAAAATACAAAAATTAGCTGGGTGTGGTGGCAGGTGCCTGTAATCCCAGCTATGCTATAGGCTGAGGCAGGAGAATCACTTGAACCTGGGAGGTGGAGGTTGCAGTGAGCTGAGATCTGGCCACTGCACTCCAGCCTGGGCGACAGAGTGAGACTCTGTCTTAAAAAAAAAAAAAAGCCTCCTCAAACCAAAAACCATAAATCTGAAGTAGTAATAACAAGAACAACAATAACAACAATATATTTGGCATCCTTATTATACACCAAGCCCTGATGTAAGCATTCAACATTTATTAGGCCATGTAATCACCACCATACCTTTCTAGCTTTAGCTTTTCAACAAATCTCAAATTCCTGAGCATGATATTCAAGAACATGACTCCAAAAATCTTCTTTTTTTAATTTACAGCTTTATTGACATATAATTCACATGCCACATAATTCACCTATTTGAAGTGTATTATTCAATGGTTTTTAGTATAAGAAGAGTTACATAAGTGTTACCACAATCAGTTTTAGAACATTTTTACCACTCACAAAACAACCTCATAACCATTAGAACCATTCCACATTTCCTGGTCCTAGGCAACTACTAATTTATTTTCTGCTTCAGTAGGTTTGCCCATTCTTCATATGAATGGAATCATAAAATATGTGTTTTTTGGTGACTGGCTTCTTTCATTTAGCATAATGTTTTCAAGTTTCATCTATAGTATAGCATGAATCAGTCTTTCATTCCTTTTTGCAGCTGAATAATATTCTGTTGGATAGATATACCACCTTTTGTTTATCTACTCCTCAGTTGATGGGCATGAGTTGCTTCTACTTTTTGGTTATTAGGAATAATGCTGCTATAAACATAAGTGTACAAGTTTTTGTGTGGACATCTGTTTTCATTTCTTTTGGGCATATAACTAGAAGTAGAATTACTGGGTCATAAGGTTACTCCATGTTTAACCTTTTAAGGAACTGCCAGATTATTTTCCAATGCACCTGCAGCATTTTACTATCCCACCAGCAATGTATAAGGGTTCCAATTTATCTACCCCTTCCTAAGGCTTGAGATATCTTTTTTTATTTTATTAATACAGTCACCCTAGTGGATATAAAGTGGTACCTCATTGTGGTTTTGATTTGCATCTTTTACTGTGATTATTGGCCATTTGTAAATCTTTTTTGAAGAAATGTCTATTCAAATCCTTTGCCCATTTTAAACTGGTTATTTGCTTTTTATTATTGAGTTGTAAGAGTTCTTTATATATTCTAGATATTATTTTGAGACAGGGTCTCACTTTGTCTCCCACATCGGAGTGCATGGCTCAATGCAGCCTTAACCTCGTGGGCTCAAATGATCCTCCCACCTCAGCCACCTAAGTAGCTTAGACCACAGATGTGCACCACCAAGTCCGACTAGTTTTTCAATTTTTTGTGGAGATGGGCTCTCACCATGTTGCCCATCTCTATTAAAAATAATAACATGGCCTTGACCTCCTGAGTTCAAGCGATCCTCCCACCTCAGCCTCCCCAAGTGCTGGGATTACAGGTGTGAGCCACTGCACCCAGTCCCCTTTATATGTTCTAGATATAAGATCTATAACTGGCCAGGCACGGTGGCTCACACCTGTAATCCTAGCACTTTGGAAGGCCAAGGTGGGTGGACCACAAGGTCAAGAGATCGAGACCATAGTGGCCAATATGGTGAAACCCTGTCTCTACTAAAAATACAGAAATTAGCCAGTGTGGTGGTGTGCACCTGTAGTCCCAGCTACTCGGAAGGCTGAGGCAGGAGAATCACTTGAATCCGGGAGGTGGAGGTTGCAGTGAGCTGAGATCACGCCACTGCACTGTAGCCTGGTGACAGAGCAAGACTCCGTCTCAAAAAAAAAAAAAAAAAAAAAAATCTGTAACTTGCAAATATTTTCTCCCATTCTATGGATGTCTTTTCACTTCCTTGATGGTGTCACTTGCAGTGTAAAAATTCCTACTTTTAAGATTTTATTTATTTTTATAATTTCAATTTGTATTTTAGATCCAGGGGGTATATGTGCAGGATGCTGAGGTTTGGGGTTTGAATGATCCCATTACTCAGGTACTAAGCATATTACCCAACAGTTAGTTTTTTGACTTTTGTCCTCCTCCCTTTCTCCTTCCTTTAGTAGTCCCTAGTTTCTTTTGTTGACATTTTTTATGTCCATGAGTACCCAATGGTTATTTGCCACTTATAAGGGAGAACATGCGGTTTTTGGTTTTCTGTTCTTGTGGTAATTTGCTTAGGATAATTGTCTCCAGTTGCATCCATGTTGCTGCAAAGAATGTGATTTTGTTTTTTTTTTTTTAATGGCTATGAGAGTTTTTAATTTTGATGAGTCTAATTTTTTTCTTTTGTTGCTTGTGCTTTTGGTGTCATTTCCTAAGGAATCATTGTCTAATCCAAGCTCATGAAGATTTACTCCTTTGCTTCCTAGGAAGAGTTTTATAGTTTTAGTTTTTACATTTAGATATGTGACCCATTTGAAGTTAATTTTTGTGTATGGTATGAGGAAGGGGTCAACTTCAATCACTTGAATGTGGATATCCAGCACCATTTATAGAAAAGACTATTCTTTCCTCATTAAAGAGTTTCGGTATCCTTGTTGAAAATTAGTTTATCACAGACACCTGGGTCTATTTTGTGATTATCAATTCAATTCCACTGATTTATATTTCTATCCTCATTCCAATACTGTTTTGCTTACAGTAGCATTGCAGTAAGCTTTGGAATCAGGGACTCTGTTCTTTTTCAAGGTTGTTTTGCCTATTTCGTGTGCCTTGAATTTCCATATTAATTTTAAGATCAGCTTGTCCATTTCCACAAAGCCAGCAGGAATTTTGATAGGGATTCGGTTGAATCTGTAGATGAATGTGGAGAATATTGCCATTGTAACAATATTAAGTCTCTTATTCCATAAATATGGGATGTCTTTCATTTCGTTTAGACTTTTTTCAATTTTCTTTCTTTTTTTTTTTTTTTTGGCAGACAGGGTCTTACTCTGTTGCCTAGGCTGGAGTGCAGTGGCATGAACATGGCTCACTGTAGCCTCGACCTCCTGGGCTCAAGCAATTGTCCTGCTTCAGTCTCCTGAGTAGCTGGGACTGCAGGCGTGCACCACTATGCCTGGCTAATTTTTTCGATTTTTTGTAGAGCTAGGGTTTCACTTTGTTGCCCAGGCTGGTCTCGAACTCCTGAGCTCAAGCAATCCTCTCACCTTGGCCTCCTAAAGTGCTGGAATTACAGGCACAAGAGACCACACCCACCCTCAATTTCATTTTTGGTTATTCATTGTTGGTATATAGAAATACAATTGATTTTGCTTATCACATTTTAAAAGTTTCTGTTTCAATTTCTAATACAGTAAAAATTGATAGATATAACCCATATAAACAAACCTGTTTGGGTCATCACTAATTTTTAATAGTATGAAAGGGTTTTAAAGTGAAAATGTTTGAGAACCACTGCTTTATAAATGTGTAACTGACATAAAATAAACTTTATGTATTTAAAGAATACAATTTGATGAATTTTAACACATGTATACATCCAAAGAAACCACTACCATGAGATAATAAATATATCTACCACCTCCAAAAGTTTCTTCTTGTCTTTTGCAATTCCTTCCTCCTTTCCTCCTTATCCACCCAGCCTTCTCCCTAGGCAACCACTGATTTGCTTTCTGTCAGTATAGGTTAGGATGCATTTTCTAGGATTTCATATAAATGGAATCACAAACAATGTACTTTTTATTTTTATTTTTTTATTTTTTATTTTTTTTTGAGACGGAGTCTCGCTCTGTCGCCCAGGCTGGAGTGCAGTGGCCGAATCTCAGCTCACTGCAAGCTCCGCCTCCCGGGTTTATGCCATTCTCTCGCCTCAGCCTCCCGAGTAGCTGGGACTACAGGCGCCCGCCACATCGCCCGGCTAATTTTTTGTATTTTTTTTAGTAGAGACGGGGTTTCACCGTGTTAGCCAGGATGGTCTCGATCTCCTGACCTCGTGATCCACCCGTCTCGGCCTCCCAAAGTGCTGGGATTACAGGCTTGAGCCACCGCGCCCGGCCACTTTTTATTTTTTTTGAGAGATGGGTTGTTGCTCTGTCACTCAGGCTGGAGTGCAGTGGTGCGATCATAGCTCACTGCACCCTTAAGTACCTGGGCTCAAGTGAGCCTCCTGTCTCAACCTCCTGAGTAGCTAGGACTACAGGCAGGCAAATTTTAAAATTTTTCTGTGGAGATGGGGTCTCACTATGTTGCCCAGGATCATCTTAAACTCCTGGCCTCAAGCGATCCTCCCATCTCAGCTTCCTAAAGCACTGAGATTAAAGGCCTGAGTCACCATGGCTGGTCCAATGTACTCTTTTTCATCTAGCTTCTCTTCCTCAGCATAATTATTTTGATATTCATTTTGTTGTCTATCAATAATGCATTTCTTTTTATTTTTGAGTAGTATTAATATTTCACTGTATGGATATACCACAATTTGGTTATTTGTTCACCTCTTTGTTGATGGACACCTGAGTTGTTTACAGTTTTTGGTTATTACAAATAAAGCACAAAGACCAGAAAGTTTGGAAACTGCTGTTCTAGGCATTTCGCATGTATTATTAGTAATAAAACCTCTCTCTTAAGGCTGCTGTGAAAACCCAATGAGCTAATGTATATAAAGTCCATATGAAAGTGAGTTATTTCTATTCTCATTTACTCTTCATAACAGCCCTTGAGGTGCTATATTATTTTCATCTAACAAATTAGAAAGCTAAAACTCAGAAAACTAAAGTAATCAGCCTCAGGTCACATGGAGCTAGTAAGTGGTAAAGCCAGGATAGGATTCGAGATCTGTCTGACCTCACAGCCCACTTCACCACCCTGTCCCTTGAGCAGGGCAGGGTCAGGAAGAGCTGGATCTCTGGCAAGATGGTCAGAGAGGGAATTACAGCCTAGCCTTAAATGGCTATCTGTAAATAATATGACATTTTGATGTGGCCCTTCTGAAGTGGTAACAGGGACATCTTTATGTGGACAAAAGGCAAACCATTAAACTTTTAGCTTTTAAAATTACTAAAGAGTGGGCACTAGAGATACCCTCATCCTACCCATGTGTCCCACTGATTGGCTATGGTCAAAGTGACACTTATAAAAGATATACAAAGGAATTATCTAAAATCTGGGATCTAGGAATTGACAGATACATAGCTCTCTTTGTACAGAGGACAGAGGAGCTCTTGAGGAGCTCTTCACGTCGTGATCAAGTAGAAAACTATGTAGCCCTGAACTGGGCCTTAGAGTGGTTACATGATATAAGTGTCTTCTTGGAATAATAGGGTCTGCTCAGGAACCGCTCTTGTAGGAAGGGCTGCTGTAGAGGAAGATTTCTTGCCCTTTCCCTGAGCTGAAGAGAAAGACATAGAGAAGACTCTGGTGTAGGCAGAGAGGGGTGCCAAATGGTACTAGGGCCTGCAAAGAGGTAGAAGGAAAAGTAGCAATCTTCCTCTTAGACCCTGCCCTTGTACAAGATGGAACATGCTGTAGCCCTGAGAGTCATATGCATGTTGAAGGCTGGCTTAGTGAAAAAGATGGACCAGTTGCTTTTTGTAAAATAAACTGGCACGTAGTTTTAGGAGGGGAAAGAAGATGTATTTCTCACATAGCTGATGACTGACTTTAGGGATAAAGGTTAAAGACCTTGGAGGATAACAGAAACTTATCCCTTGTACTGAAGTGGCCCTTCTGAAAGCATACATATTCTAGCTCCTATCTCATAAAAACTTTGTTTTCATAGGATCTTGGGGTTTTTGGAGCTGTGACAGAAGATCAACAAAGCTCTTACCCTGTCTTGTTTTTTCCTCTAATAAAGGAAAGAGAGAAATGATAAGCCAGTTCACACACTTCCATTTTTTAACCCAATTTCTTCTCATCATCAAGAATTCACTCACCTCCCAGGAGAGGAGAAATCAAGCTCCTTTGAGGAGGCATGAGCAAGTTGGTCTAGGGTCTGCCTTGCCATGTGGCTGGAGAATGCAGCATACATATCAGAGGCAGGGAAGGAAAAGGGACTGTATATTGGGATCTGTAAACACAACAAGAAAAATGGTACACTTGTCACCATAAAACCATTCGTAACAAAGCAGTATGTAAATAAATTTGTAAAATTTATTGTGTGCATTTAATTTACTGAATACTTTGTGTTAAACACTGTGCTAAACAATTTACATACATTTTCTCATTTATAATCTTATGAGGCAAGTATTATTATTATCCCCATTTTACAGACTATGCTATCAGATTACTTTTCAGTTGCTTTATCTATATTTATGCTCTTGTTCCTCCAGCTATTAATATACTGTAAATGCCTGGATGGATATCATTTTACACTTACCCTACATCTGAGGATAATCCGGCTGTGAAATTTCTTGTCTTAGGACTACCAGGGTTGGGCTGAAGAAAGGACCTTCCTATATAGGAACCAATGAACTCTGTTTTCTTATGCATGCTTTCATTCAGTATTTATGGATGACCACTCTGTGCCAGGCCCTGGGCCAGGCATGAGAGACAAAGAGATGAATAAAAAACATAGTCTTTGCCTTGATCAAGAGCTTTTGTATTTTGATAGTCTGGGAAATTCTTTCTCTTACAGTTAAACTCCTTGAAAGATTTGTCTATGCATACCATCATCAATTTCCCTCTTCGCGTTCTTTCAATTATTTTTTAATTGAAAGACTAATGATATCAGTGTAACAGAGTTGAAAAACAAGTCAGCTTATATAGTTTCAGATTCTATATGACAATCTTGTTTTATTTGAAAACTGAGATATAATTAATGTATTACACAATTTATCCTTTTAAAAAGCTCAATTCACTGGTTTTCAGTGTATTCAAAGTTGTGCAACCATCACTACTAATTCCAGAACATTTTCATCACCCCAAAAGGTCAGGAGGTTGTTACGAGACACAAATAGTATATAATGTATTCTATAAGCTGGAAAGGGCCAAACATGAGTAAAGGATGTTCTTATAGGTCAGTACAATTCTTAATGGTTAGGGATGTGAATCTCCATACATACCAGTGAGTTTGAGGTCTCCACTCCACGCCTTGCTTGCCTTTCTTCTTTGAAATGTATCAAACTCTCCAAAGGGGAGACAGCAACTTTTATCTGCCCCTGGCACTCTCCACTGAAGTCCGTGATGTTGTACCAGCCACAGACAAACTGGAAGCCAGAGAGAAGTGGGGAGAGGTCCACCGAGGCAAAGCCAATCACCCTCTCTTCATCTGTAGGGGAAAGAGAAAAGCTGGGCAATGTGACTAGGTATGTCCTGCCACTGAGATTAGAGGGTGCACACAGAGAAGCTGATTCAGGGGATAGAGGAGTTCAGTGATCCCAAAGCCATCGGAGAAGACAGATAATGAAGTTGAGAGAGACTGGCACCCAAAGCCTGCCTTCCTGTTAGGAATTCCCTTTCTGTATGGTGGGAAAAAGCTGGCAGGCTTGCACTTCATTCTTTCTCTTTTTTGAAAGAGATGGAGTCTCACTCTGATGTCCAGGTTGCAGTGCAGTAGCATGATCATAGTTCACTGCAGCCTCAAACTCCCAAACTCAAGCGATCCTCCCTCTTCAGCCTCCCAAACAGCTAGGACTATAGGCACACATCACCATGCCCAGCTAATTTTTAATTTAATTTTTTTGTTGAGACGGAGTCTCACTATGTTGCCCAGGTGGTCTTGAACCCCCAGCCTCAAGCGATCCTCCTGCATTGGCTTCCCAAAGTGTTGGGATTACACATGTGAGCCACCCCACCTAGCTGGTCCTCTTGATACAGGCAATTAGAAAATAACACCAAACTTAAGAACTTATTTTTCCTAGGCTATCATGTCTCAGTGATTTTTCTCAGGACAGTATGTCTTGCAATTATGGTATGAGAGATTTGCATTTTCCTATTTCTACTTCTCTGTATTTTCCAAATTTTCTACATATGTATTATATTTAATTAAGAGCAAAGTAATGCAAATTAAAAATGAAAGACAAATAACTCCCTGGAGACCAGTTTAGGGTGCAAAATGAGCCTGGGCTCAGGCTCTTCTCTATATGGTAATGGGGCTGCCCTTAATGACTGAGAAGATTCTGTTTTTATTGGACAAGCTACCATGCAATGACCTTCATTCTCATATTCTTTGCTACTTATTCCTCATTTCTGACATGAAGTAGCTGGGGACAAACAGGCCTCTGTCACTACTTGAATTTCTATTTTACACAGGCTCCATTCTGTACAGTGAAATCAAAGGCTGGATCTACCAAACACTGACACAACTATAGGTCCATAAATTGCTTAATAAATCGAGGAATGTAAATTTTCCAGAGGAGTAATCGTGAAGTTCCCACAGTTCCTTGGGCACATTCCTGATGACGCTAAATTCATCACATACTGCATAACATTTGTTTGGACAGCTTGCTGTCCTTTAGACTCGAACCTAGCTAAAAGACGAGAAAAGGTATTACACTATGTTCCCTACACTCTCCATACCTGGCATAACATCTTCCTGCATGAAAAACTTGATAAATATTCACTGAAAACACAAGTAAACTGGCCAACCGAGAGCGGGACAAAGGAGCAGTGTGCCACAACAGCAAATCTAGGTATGGCTTTGACTGGAAAACACATTCCTCGAACTCCCTGAGCCTCAGTCACACACATATAATGAGAAGTATTGAACCAGATTCAATATCCCCTTTGGTTGAGCAGGTGCCTCATGCCTGTAACCCCAGCACTTTGGGAGGTTGAGGAGGGAGGGCTGCTTAAGGTCAAGAGTTCGAGACCAGTCTGGGCAACATTGCATGGCCCCATCTCTAAAAAAAAAAATTGTGGGGTATAGTGGTGCATGCCGGTAGTCCCAGCTACTTAGGAAGCTGAGGTGGGAGGACCTTGGGCTCAGGAGTTCACAGCTGCAGTGAGCAAATCCTACCACTGTACTCCAGCCTGGGAAACAAAGTGAGATCCTGTCTCAAAAAAGAAAAAAAAAAAAAGATCCCCTTCAACGTGGAAACTTTTTGATTCTATAAACACTTGAAGCTGTATTCCCCAGAGTGGGGTTCAAGCAATTCTTACCCACTGGGGATGAAGTATGATGGAGGGTTCTGCCTAAAATGAAGGTAGTACATCTTAAACATACTTGAGGAGTGCTTTGGCTAAGCAGATCATGGAGAAAAGGAATGGCTTGGAAGAGTTAAATTTAACATCGGATTAACAGGACAACCTGCCATTCTCCATTTGCAGTTAATGTTCTAGTCATCGAGAACTTCTCTCAACTCTTTCTTGACTTGAGGCTTTGTATTTGTTTTCCCCTCTGACTACAGTAAGTCCTGACCCTTCATTCCTCAGCTCAGGTGTGCTCCAGGAAGCCTCCTCTGACATCCTAAGTCTGGGTAAGACGTCTCCTATCAGAGTACCCTATATTTGCCTAATCATACTATACTGTACTTTTTATGTCCCACGCTGACTGTGAGCTCTGTGAGGACAAGGGACCATGCCTGTTTTATTTTTACCTTTGTATCCCTAGTACTTAGCATGGTGCCTGGCACAGAATAGAAACTGCTGAACACAGCTTGGTTGGATTTGAGTACTATACTAGATTTGTTGAGTTTGTGTGGAAATGATAGAATTAACTCATTCATGCTGGAGTTTGCAAATTTTTTTGTAAAAATCAGACCTTGGTAATGACCTCGAGCAGTAGGATATAAATAACTCCCACAAGCTTAGCGTTCCTATAATGGAACATTAGGCATAAATAGGTTAAGGGGAGAGAGACATCTATATACACTGAGTAGTGGTCAGTGTTGTGTAGGCATTTTCCTCACTTTCATTTATGACCAGATCTTACTAAGACCCTCTTGAAGTCTGGAAGATAGGGAATGTATTTTATTCTCTACACTCCAATAGTCCTAACATAGTATCTGACACATAGTAGACATAATAATAACAATAGCTCCATTTATTAAGCAACAATTATGTGCCAAGTACTTTACATATATTATCTCAAATCCTCACAAATCCTGCAAGGCCAGTACTATTATTCTAATTTTATAAATAAGAAAGATAACAGGAAACAGGTAAAGTGATTTAATTCAGGCCACAGAGTTATTATAGTAAATAGCAGAGCCAACATTTGAACCCAGGTCTGCATAAGACCAAAGTTTATTCTCTTTTTCCTGCTAAAATAAGTGCTGAATTGTGAACCCTGGTCTGCTTGAGAATCTCTGTGGTACTTTAGAGAGAAGAGAGAAAAAGCCTAGAAAGGAGGGTGGAGCAAGAATTCCTTGTGTTGATTCAGAGAAAAGTGAGTTATGATCAGCTCTTGCTGTATTTATGAGGTTGGGTAGCAGTGGAGGAACTAAGTGAATCCAAAGCAGCAACATAGAACTCATCATCAAAACAAGGGACTCACAGCAGCACTCACCAACAGGAGCACAGGCGGAGAGAAAGGTCAGTAAATTCCCTTTACATTCCGATTTCTCTCAGGTCTTTGTTAGGGTTTGAGGTTAGCTCCAAAAATCACCACTGGCAAACAAAAAACTGTGACTCTGTAGGCTGTGTAGGTGACTCAAAACAAATGAAGATTTGGAAATCAGGGCCTAGCTGGAATCTTAAAGGAGCTACGCTTAGAGAAGAGATTTAGTGAGACAAAATTTTCTAAGCTGTAAGACGGTTAGACGTCCGCACTACCTTAATTTTCCAAGTTTTCCAATCTTACTAGCATAGCGAAGGACAAACAGTGAAGGCTGTACAGCCAGTAAGAACTGGATTCAAATACTGGCTCCACCAATTCATAGCAACATGATCTTAGTCAAGCCACTAAAATTCCTTGGGCTTCAGCTTTTACAGCTATAAAATTAGACTAATTTTATTTTTACCGTCAAGAATTAGAGATGTTTGTAAAGTTCTTAGCACATTACTGCTCGTTAATAAAAACAACAAAAACTGATATGGTATTTATAAGTGTCAGGCCCCTACTTAATTCTCCAAAAACCTATGAAGTAGGTAGTATTATTAGCCTTAATTTTACAGATATGGAAATAGGCACAGAGAAGTCATTTACCCAAGGTCACACTGCTACAGTAAGGGGCAGAACTGGCATTTGAATCCGAAGAACCTGGCTTCAGAGTCAAGGTTCTTAATGTTGCTGTTATGCCTCTTAATAAAACTGGGTCGAAAGACCATAATATCAGCACATCCCTCTTGGGAAGGTTCTTAAAATAAGAAAAAATATGTGGTTAGACTCTTGTCTTGTGTACTACCTGATAATGCAAGGGTCTTGGTTAATAAGCCAGAGTCAACAGAAGGCTTATCATCATTATACAAAAGTGGGGAGAAACCACTTGTATGTGGCAGGCTGTACATTATGATGGTTGACAGATACAACAGGAAAGACTCAAACGTACTTGGATTTCTTCACTAACCAGGTAGTCAAACAAAATTATATAATTTTTAAGTACTTGAATTCTGTAGGAGAACAGGCCAGGTATGGTGGCTCACGCCTGTGGTCTCAGCACTTTGGGAGGCTGAGGCAGGAAGATTGCTTGAGCCCAGGAGTTAGAGATCAGCCTGGCAACATAGTGAGACTTTGTCTATACAAAAAAATAATTAGCGGCTGGGCGCGGTGGCTCACGCCTGTGATCCCAGCACGCTGGGAGGCCAAGGCGGGTGGATCACGAGGTCAGGAGATTGAGACCATCCTGGCTAACACACTGAAACCCCATCTCTACTAAAAATATAAAAATTAGTGGGGCGTGGTGGCGGGCGCCTGTAGTCCCAGCTACTCAGGGGGCTGAGGCAGGAGAAGGGCGTGAACCTGGAAGGCGGAGCTTGTAGTGAGCAGAGATCGCGGCACTGCACTCCAGCTTGGGTGAGAGAACAAGACTCCGTCTCAAAACAAAACAAAACAAAATTAGCTAGGCATGGTGGTGCGTGCTTTGTGGTCCCCGCTATTCAGGAGACTGAGATGATCACGCCACTGCACTCCAGCCCAGGTGACAGAGCAAGATCTTGCTTAAAAAAAAAAAAAAAAATCCTGTTGACAATTTATCATTCTTTTTTTTTTTTTTTTTTTTTTTGAGACGGAGTCTCGCTTTGTTGCCCAGGCTGGAGTGCCGTGGCACCATCTCGGCTCACTGCAAGCTCCGCCTCCTGGGTTCACGCCATTCTCCTGCCTCAGCCTCCGAGTAGCTGGGACTACAGGCACGCACCACTACGCCCGGCTAAGTTTTTGTATTTTTAGTAGAGACAGGGTTTCACTGTGTTAGCCAGGATGGTCTCGATCTCCTGACCTCGTGATCCACCCGCCTCGGCCTCCCAAAGTGCTGGGATTACAGGCGTGAGCCACCGCGCCCGGCTTTTTTTTTTTTTTTTTGCAGGAGAATAATGTGGCCTTCTGGGGGATTACCCTCTACCACATATCTGCATTCCCAGCACCATCAGGAATGCTTCACTTGGTTTAAAAAAAAAAAAAAAAAAAAGAATGGTAAATTGTCAACAGGATGTGAGCTTATTTTTACAAGCAAGCAGATATTCTTTTAACAGAGTTCATACCTCCTTTATGCCAAACTTTGAAGACCAGGGTTTGTTGTGGGTCCAGAAGCAGCTCTTTTGATAGCCTATTAAGAAAAACAACCACTGTAAACTGAGTGTATAGGAACTTTCGGTAGTATAAAACTTAGATTTGAAGAATATCTTATAATTTGCAAAGCACTTTCCCAACACTATTTCATCTTCTTAGCCATCTTCTAGGATATATTTTTATCTTCACAGTTAAAATGAGGGGATGGAAGCTCAGAGAGGTGAAGTAACTTGCCAAGACTTGAAAACAGGCTCCCCTAACACAACATTTCCTCCCCACCATTCCTAAAGTTTCCCTAAGACAGAGGAGGAAGTATGGAAAAGAAGTTCCTCAACATGCATTTAAGAGGTTTATTGGAATGGGTAAGAATTCTGCTTATGCCTTAGAATGAGAGAATGGTGAGAAGGGAAGAGGAGGAAAAGAACATTTACTGAGTGCCTACCTTGGGCCAGGCATGGCACCAAGTGTTTCATATACATTTAATCTGCACAAAAGCCTGTAACATGGACATTATTATTATTATTATTATTATTATTTTTTTTTTTTGAGGCGGAGTCTCGCTCTGTCGCCGGGACTGGAGTGTAGTGGCCGGATCTCAGCTCACTGCAAGCTCCGCCTCCTGGGTTTATGCCATTCTCCTGCCTCAGCCTCCCGAGTAGCTGGGACTACAGGCGCCTGCCACCTCGCCCGGCTAGTTTTTTTTTTTGTTTTTGTATTTTTAGTAGAGACGGGGTTTCACCATGTTAGCCAGGATGGTCTCGATCTCCTGACCTCGTGATCCGCCCGTCTCGGCCTCCCAAAGTGCTGGGATTACAGGCTTGAGCCACCGCGCCCGGCCAACATGGACATTATTATCCTTATTTTACAGATGATAAGATTGGGCTCAGAGAAGTAAAATGGTTTGCTTGAGGTCACTTAAGAGTAAGTAAGTAGTAGGCCTGGGATTTGAACCCTGGCTTGCCCGACCTCAACACTACACCATGCAGAGGCAAGGCAACAAAGTAAGAAAATGCCTAACTTTCATACCAGATAAAGAAGCTGAAGTGAAATCCACTGAACACCTCCAATACATTTATATATTATATAAAATACAGTTTTAAATGACAAAGCTTTGGAAAGTTCCAAACCAAGTGCTAGGGCTCCAGGTAAGCAAGAAGGAGATCTAAAGAAAACCAAGAGGCTTGATTTCATTCCCCAAACACCACTGGGGAAGTGAATAGAGCCTACTTCCAGACCAATGAGAGGCACGGTCTAAAGTGAAACAAGGACTGGTCAGAGATTCTAATTCTAGCTGGGAGTCAAAAGACTCACCTCTGAATTCTAGCTCTACTATTATCACCTGAGCGACTCTGGCCATGCACTTAGCTTCTTCCAGGCCTGGTTCTCTTACCTGTTAAATGGGATAATACTACTGACCTGCAAGTTGCTATGAAGATCAAAGGAAACAATTTTGTGATAAGGGAATTGTAAATAGTGCCATTATTCATTTTTCTTCCAATCCTGCCTCTGTTACCAACAGACTATGTAGCCTCCCTAGGCCAGTCTCCTCAACTGTAAAGTGAAGAGATGAAATCAGGAGATTGCTCATATCCCTTCATCAACTTTGTGAAGTTTTGTAATTATGTTAGGTTTTTAGGTTGTGAATGAACAAATCACCTCCACTTAGAAGCTCAGTCCTCTGGTTTCTTGCCTTTTGGGGAGGATTTGATATTTTATATGAAGTACTCTGATGGCCAGAATTTCTATGATTTCCAGTAGCTCACCATATACAGCACTGAGTTTTCACTGCAGTTCTAGCTCCTGACTCAGGCCAGCCTCTCAAATTACAAAACACTGAGCATGTGACCAACTGCTGAGACTCAATTAAAGTACACAAACACTGTGAAAAAACAGAAGACCAGACACCATGGGTACGGCTAGTGTTGGTGGACAAGAATTAAACTTTATAAAGGGTGATACAGTATAACTTCTAATAATGATTTTGTTACTATTATCATAACATTGCATCACATTTAATAAAGTTTAATTCTTGGTTTCCTATGCCAGCCCCCTCACATTTAATTAGCCCTCTTTGTCCTAATAAAATCTGAGTGGCACTGCACAGTCCCTGACAGGACTTTACCTCCTATTTTTGAGCCTCCCAAAGGAGACTTAACATTTGTTGTATACCTGCTTTGTACCATAAGGCCCTAAATGTCATCTAATTTGGACCTCACAATGACCTTATAAAAATGACCCCCACTTTACAGAGGAATCTGTGGCTCACAGATGTTACATAACTTGACCACACAGTCAGTAAATTACAGAGATGGAGTTGGAGGCCAAGTGTCTCTGGTTCAAATGCCCAGGGTCTTTCCACTATACCAGAAGTCTTTTCCAAGGATGAAAATCCACAGCCTTTTCCGAGATTAGTTCTCTTTGTTCAGAATATCTTTCCAACTCTTATTCACCTGGATAACTTATATATATTCTTCAATATTTAGCTGATGTGTCTTATTTATGAAGCCTTCCCTGAACTTCTAGGTTGTCCTAAATAGTCTTTGTTTCTGAGCTCTACCAGCATCCCCTTCTTATTTCTCTTTATTGTTTTTTTTTTTTTTTTTTGAGACAGCGTCTTACTATATTGCCCAGGCTGGTCTCGAACTCCTGGACTCAAGTGATCCTCCCATCTTAGCTCTACCATCCACATTGCCACCCCTCCCCTCCCCCAGTAGCTGGGATTATAGGCATGTGTTACCACACCCAGCTTGATGGTAATTTGTTATTGATATTTTTTCCCAGGTAAGACCATGAACTCCTCAATTGCATGGAGTATCTTAATCATCTTTAATTCCAAGTACCTAAAACAGAGAGGTCCTCTCACTGAATAATTTTTGAGCATACTGAGAAGAGTTAAAAACACTAAAACAAAACCTTTAAACCACTGCTTGCTGTGAATTCATAAACACTAGGATTAAATAATTGCCGGGATAACAAAAGCATTTTCCAGGTCTGCTCAAAAATCGCATTGGTTATATTCCTTGCTCTGACTTTGTGTCTTGCAACAAAAAGTAGATTCTGGAAGGCTGATGAACAAACAGATAACACAAACCTTGACTGCTGTTGAAAATTCCAGATGGGGGAATCTGTGTTTTCAACCACTTGGGTGTATACAGGAGATGATTTATCGGCTGTTGCAAAGGATACACAACAACTGGGTATCGATACTTTCCGCTCTGTCAAGGGGCTCCCTGAAATAGAATACAGTGGAGTGACTGTACTTTAGGGTATGCAAGAAGCCTCAGATTATACAGGCACAAGCAGGACTATTCCTGGCCCTCTTCTACCTATGGGGTCTTTGCTCAAGCTATCCCCCTGTGTCTGAAATGTTTTCAGGCTGGGTGTGGTGGCTCAAGCCTGTAATCCCAGCACATTGGGAGGCCAAGGTAGGAGGACAGCTTGAGCGCAGGAATTCAAGACCAGCCTGGGCAATACAGTGAGATCCCATGTATAAAAAAAAAAATTAACCAAGCATGGTGGCACATGCCTGTAGTCCCAGTTACTCAGGAGGTGAGAGGATCTCTTGAGTCTGGGAGGCAGAGGCTGCAGTGAGCTGAGATTGCACCACTGTACTCCAGTCTGGGGGACAGAGTGAGACCATGTCAATCAATCAATCAATCACTCAATCAATGGATGAAATGTTTCGGTGACCTTCTGCTACTACCCTGTCTTTTTAAGACTCAGTTCATAAATATTCCCCAAAAAGAAGTGACTTCTCTCATCTCCTGTACTTTGTGGGAAGATGGAAAATACTGTGTTGAGAGGCAAAAGATAAGATAGAACTACAAGGAGTCCTGAACCTAAGAGCCAGATGACCAAATATCAGCTCTGCCATAAACGTGTTATGTGATTTTGGGCAAGAAGTATCTAGGCCACAGCTTCTTCAACTGTAAAACTGGGCATGTTACACTTACACTTCCAAAGATATTGTAAGAATTAAGACAAATACTAAGAGTAAGTAACACTTATATATCACTTACTGTGTGCCAGGCACTGTTCTACGTACTTTATATATATAAACTCATTTAATCCTTACAACAACCCTATAAGATAGCTATTTCTGTCATATAGATTATTTCTATCATATAGATTTCTATCATTATTTCTATCATATCTATTTCTATCATTATTATTTCTATCATACAGATTTCTAAAAATTAGGGTACTGAAAAATTAAATTAGTTGGTCACATATTTATTAAATGGTAGAACTGAGAGTCCAATTCAAGCATTCTGGCTCCAGAGTCCATGCTCTAAACTGTCTCCTATATTGCCTCTACTATGGGGTTAACAAATGTAAAATACTTGGTGCTGGTGAGAATATCTAATGTTAATTTTTGCAAGATCAGGTTTCCAATGTGGGAGACTTGGTCAAGTTATTCTGTCTTAAGACAGTGTAAAATGCAGATGGCTGATGATACTAGATAGTCTAACTGAGCTGTCCAGGAAGATAAGCCACGAGCCACGTGTGGCTATGCATCTTTAAATTCATTAAAACTAAAGATAAAAAATTTACTTCCTTGGTTGCACTAGCCATATTTCAAGTGCTCGATAGCCACATGGGGCTAGTGGCTACCATACTGGACACTGAACCCACAGAACATTTCCATCATAGTAGAAAGCTCTTTTGGACAGCACTGAATAATAGACACTTTACAAAACATAGACTATATATTTCATGAGATCACTTTCAGCTCTAAAATGCTATGAATGTCAGCATTACAGATGAAGGAAAAGAGATGAGCACAGCAGAAAGGAATAGAAGTCCTAAACATAATCCACATGCTCCAGGGAACAGATTCTGTATGTGTATTCTAACTGGGTTGTCTTCTTTCTAACTGTCTAGCTCAAGAATTCTCCAAATCCATACTCCCACTTGTCCTGGTAGGTGAAGTTCATCTTTCAGGCTCCACCCTTTTCTCCATCTCGCTGCTCCTTTCAGTAAGTACTCCTCCAGGGGCCTCAGTCTGTCCCTCTGGACAGAAAGCATTCTGATGAACAAATTAACACTCAGGAACTGCTGATTTTATTCCTCTCCACATGCAGTTTAACATTTAACAAGTAGTCTTTAAAAGATAGGTTCTAGTACCATCTACTCTGACAAGCCTCTCTAGGTGGAATCACTGAACTTTATACCCTCAGAGCTTCCAACTTAAAATTTCTTTCAGGGGAAGAAAAGTAGCTATAGCTTTGCTTTGATATGTTTTTCTCAACCTAAAGAATTTCCATTAGACCAATTCTTTTCAAACTTTCCCACCAAAGTAACAATGATTCAAAGAATAAACATTAAACTCTGAAGTGCAGGAGTCCCTGTTGCCTTGAAACAACTACAATAAGCATAACATCTAGCAGGCTTGTCTTTTATTTTACAAATTCATGAAGGTTTTATATTATATTCCATAATACAACTATATTTGTATCTGAAATGTATAAATGAAAAACAGCATTTCTGTTCCCAAATCTTGGTTAAAAAATTCACATGCTTATTATTTAATCTTGTGACTTCTAGCACCCAGGGCACAAAACCAGACCAGATGACATTACTTTTTCAGTCATTTGTACTGGAAATAATTAATAAAGAAAGAAACTGGGTGATGGGAAGAGAAAAGAGAATGGAGATTTTGTAAGGAGGCTTGGGAAGGAGAACTGAAGAGAAATGCTAGCCTTGGAACGAAGATCTAGTGGCATCCACAAAGCAGGAGAGAACTGAGGCATGTGCAAGTTGCCAACACAGTAGGACCTGGAAAAAGGCTGAACCAAGAAGCAGAGGAGCCTTAGAACAGGGAGAGCATTAAAGATATAGAGAAGAACAATATGAGGAGTAAAACAACAAAACACTGGCTACAACTTGGCCAAACCAGTTTACAAGCTATTAAAAAAACCTTTTTTTAAGGCGAGTCAAGGAAAGCAGTAGGAGTTACAAGCATATTTTTGAAAGAACAGGGAAAGGTAAATAGTAGTGCCCAGTGAGCTATCTTCTTAAAAGTTTTAGTGAAACTGAACAGTATTTACGCGGATTGACTTGCTGAGCATCTACTCCCACCTACTTTTATTGCATTGTATTCCTCTATAGTAGAGATTGGAAGGGTTAAAAGCTACATTTCTTGGACTCTTTTGCAGCTAGGGTATGGATGCAAATTGGCCTCTGCCAATCAGATGCCCTCACAAAAGATCTGGAAGGCAGGAGGCAAAGGACATCTTCCTTTTCCTTCTGCTTTTGCTAGTAACAAGGATGATGACGTAGAGACACTGTGTTTTCTGATCTAGCGTTTGGTCCCTGGGTGGAGAGAGGCCCTGTGGCAATGGCCATGACAAGAGCTTCTGATTCTTAGATTTCAGTTTTGGCACTGCATTCTGAGCTTAAAAGATTTAGTGGTTCCCTCCTGAAAGTTTAGCCTAAAGCCCACTCCTCTAGACCTTCTAATGACTTAAAGTACCTTAATATTCTACATTAAACTCCTCTCTGCTTAAAATGGCTGGAGTGGGTTCTGTTTCCTCTGCCTGATATAGCTTTCATCTCTCATTCTTTCTCCCATTTTCCTTTTTGGTCTTAAGCTTCAACTGATTTCTTTCAATAAAATGTCATAAATCCTCACAACTAGGAAGAGATAACCTGGCTCTACCACAGCAACTCTCAAATATTCTATAATAATCTGTGTTTCTCTCACTAGACTGAGAGCTCTTTAAATGCACAGAGTAGTCCCAAGGCCCTTATTAAAGGGTTGCTGACTCCCCACTGCCCTATGTCTATAGATAGTTGCCCAGGGTTAGAGAGAAGAGTTGCCTTGTCTGCTTGCAGTACATACTCACAGAGGATAGCAACATCTTCTCAAGAAAGCTCTGAGAAAGATCAGCAGAGAGGACCAATCACTGTTCCTAGAGGCAGGACACCTAGGTTCCAATGTATGCTCTGCCGTTGGATACATATTAGATACACCACTTCATTCTGGCTCCCTGGGCCTCAGTTTTCTCATCAGAAGTAAGAGCTCTCAAACCACTTTCCACAGTAAAATTCTAATTCTAGATATGTATCAATCTTGCTCACATCTGTCTCTCATGGCAATACCCCCGTCCCTCTGGTTTTATTTGTTTATTTATTTATTTTTTTTTTGAGATGGAGTCTCACTCACTCTGTTGCCCAGGCTGGAGTGCAGTGGCATGATCTCGGCTCACTGCAACCTCTGCCTCCTGGGTTCAAGTGATTCTCCTGCCTCAGCCTCCTGAATAGCTGGAATTGCAGGTTGTGCTCAGCTAATTTTTTTTTTTTTGAGACCGAGTCTTGCTCTGTCGCCCAGGCTGGAGTGCAGTGGCCGGATCTCAGCTCACTGCAAGCTCCGCCTCCCGGGTTCACGCCATTCTCCTGCCTCAGCCTCCCGAGTAGCTGGGACTACAGGTGCCCGCCACCACGCCCGGCTAGTTTTTTGTATTTTTTAGTAGAGACGGGGTTTCACCGTGTTAGCCAGGATGGTCTCGATCTCCTGACCTCATGATCTGCCCATCTCGGCCTCCCAAAGTGCTGGGATTACAGGATTTTTATATTTTTAGTAGAGATAGGGTTTTGCCATGTTGGCCAGGCTGGTTTTGAACTCCTGACCTCACGTGATCTACCGGCCTCAGCCTCCCAAACTGCTGGGATTACAGGTGTAAGCCACTGCACCCGGCCATCCTCCAGTTTATTTTGAAAGCTACTATTTGCTAAAGGCCTTGAAATAAAACTATTTTGACTTAGGAAGAAGATAGTTCCTTATTTAGTCTTGAACAGACACATTCCTTTTAGCCAAATAGGTGGGTGAAAAAGAAATCAGCTTGGGAGAGCAGGTGTATCAGGTTTCTCTGGCTCTCCTCTTGTAGGTGGAAATTCATCTGGGCCTGTTTACATTCTGAAAAAGGTCAAGTTCTGAAATACTTTTGGAAGCAGCTCAAAAGAAGGCTGCTATACCCCCCCAACAGGGTTGGGATGCACATTGAGAACAGTTAAGAAGACTTGAGGTGAACCAGTTATGCCATTTAAGAATTCTTGATCTGCGGGAGACAGGCACAGACAGATTATTACAACCCAAGAAGATAAAGACTATGCTAAAAACACATGGGACCCAGAGGGGCCCTGAACTCTGCCTGGATGGGCTAAAGAATGCCTCTAAAAGTTGATAATATTGAATCTGATTTTGTTTTTTACTCAGTATAACTTATGCTACTTCAAATTATTTTACCTCTCTGTTCCTTACTTGTCTCATTTGTAAAACACGGCTAGAAACACCTGTTTTGTCTAACGTACGTGTACAAATCTTAAGAGTATTGAAGCTGATCTTAACAGAAGGTTCCTCAGAGCTTTTTCTAACAAAAGTATCCAAGAAGTTCTTTTATTTTCAGAACCAGGACTACAGTGGTGACCACAGACCATTTCAGAGCTGCTTCAGCTTTGCTGAAGGCAAAGCTCCGAATTCGGGGCTGTTTGTTAATCCTCTGCATAAAGGTTTGCATGAAGGAACCACTCATTTCCTTCCTTAAGAAAGAGCTTCCAAGGCATAAAAGGGACAGACACTCTGAGAACACTGTTAAGGCAAGAGGAAAGTCAGAAGTACAGACTGTAGAATCGTGGTCTCCTACGAGAACATTTCTGTCGCCTATTCTCCATTCTTGCTGCCACCTTGCTTCTTTAGGCTTCAGAACTTGAACTAATGTGACGGCTCTCTCAGTGACTGCTGCTTTCAGTATTATCCAGTATCTTTTTCATATTGCCACCAAGATTTCATGTCTGGTCAACAAATATGACCTTGTCTCTCCACAGATTAAGGCTTTGTTGGTTTCATCTCACCTGCAGTGTCAGTCATATAGCATACAAAATGCTGCCCATGTAGCCTAATTAGTCTTTCCAGCCTCATTTCTCACTACTTTTTACTCACATTTAATGACCTTTTTTTTGGCCAATGTCCCATTCTCTTATAGTACCAAGCTTTTGACCATGCTATTTCTTCTCATTAGAATGCCTTTTTCCTCTTTCATTCAGCAAACTTGCTCCTCCTCCTTCAAGAGTAGACTAAAGTGACACCAATACTTTGAGGCCTAACCACTCCATTAGCAAAAAAACTCCCTCTGTGTTCTCAAAGTTTTCCCATACCACCACATCCACCCTCCCACAGCTTTCCTCTTTCATATTGTTTATTCCTCTGTACTAAAAGTGTTAATATAGCTCTCCATTAGGCTGTCTGTTCCTTGGGGACAGGGACTGTGTGTTGTTTGTTTATCCCAGCACTGTGATCTTCATGATGCAGCAAAGCAAACATAATGTTCTCCTGTTTTATGAATATGAGACATAACACCTCTCACATTTCTGGCAAGAGTTGCAGACCTGTAAATCACTTGTTATTTAGCCTCTAGGTAAAATGACCTGAAGTTACATAGTTAATATGCTCTGCAGAGCCAGATGGGCAGGTCTGTACTCAAAGAGACGATGGGCAGGTCTCTATACTATAGGTCTATACTCTATACTCAGCACAGTGCCTGACTGACACATAAATGTTGTGGGAGGAAGGACTACATGGGCTTATCACTGCAGGGTGGAAGGTCAGGATACAACAGTGACGTCTGAAAGTCAGATGTCTACCATATGCTTGCCTTGACCTGGCTAAACAGAAAGAACTCTGTGAGAAATTTAAGAGAGAACAAGTTAGGGGTCTGATGATCTGACGGTGGATAAAGAAAAGAGAAGTATCTATCTAGGTTGATACTCAGGTGGCTGGACTGGGGAATTTACGATATGCAACAAGTTCAGAAAAGCTTTCATGTTGCTTAAACATTTAGGATTG
This sequence comes from Trachypithecus francoisi, assembly GCF_009764315.1. Lineage (NCBI taxonomy): Eukaryota > Metazoa > Chordata > Mammalia > Primates > Cercopithecidae > Trachypithecus > Trachypithecus francoisi. Next base: position 64,932,886 of record NW_022681473.1, read on the forward strand.
AGAAAAAAATATTTATCAGTTAAGATAATTAAGAGATCCTACCATGATTTGAAAGACTTGTGAAGAAAGGAGCACACCCTGAAGAGTTAGACATATGCTCCTGGATAGGTGAGGAGAGCATACCTTTCAAGCTCAAGTGCATTGCTCTTTCTACTAGGATGCTGACTGCAAATGTTCCATCCAACTCAGCAGGGCCCTCCTGGGTCAGGCAGACTTCAGCTGTGGTGCTGCTGCAGGGGACCTGAGTGGAGGCAGGAGACTTCTGGTGGCACGAGACTTCTTCCAGTGGAGAGAGTTGGACCTCATCATTTCTTCTGGGGAGTTGCTCAGACTCACTGTGGCTGCTGCAGTCCATGGAGTCCAGCTCATGAGTGGGCTCAAGATGTGAGGAAAGAGAAGAAAGAACCACATGAACTCGCAAGGCAGCTCCTGAGAGGTTGGAAGCATTTCGTCCAAACAGAGGATACACTCCTAAAAGAGGGTGGAGAAGAATAAGGCTAGTCAAGCAGGAACTAAGAACCAAGCTTGGAGGAAATACTCACTGAGGGTGCTGTGGTCCTTTCTCCTTTGAAAGGTCTACAAACCCCAATACATCAATTTGCAAAAGAAACTATGAAGCTGGTAGAAAACATGAAAACTTTTACCCTGCCCTAACTATCTTCAATAATGAAACGTAGGCTGAGTGTGGTGGCTCACACCTGTAATCCTGGCACTTTCGGAGACTGAAGTGGGCAAACTGCTTGAGTCCAGGAGTTCAAGAGTCTGGGCAACATGGTAAAACCCTATCTCTACAAAAAACACAAAAATTACCTGAGCATGGTGGTGTGTGTCTGCAGTCCCAGCTACTTAGGAGGCTGAGGTGGGAGGATCACTTGAGCCCAAGAGGTTGAGGATGCAGTGAGCCATGATTGTGCCACTGCACTCTAGACTGGGTGACAGAGCAAGACTCTGTCTCAAAAAACAAAACAAAATAAAACATACAAACAAACAAACAAAAAAACCAAGTAATAAAAGTAGTAAGATCTCTGATTTAAAGCCAAAGCCAAATGACTACCAGGCAGCGCTGTTGTGGAAGGGATTCATGAGCTGAGAGGCAATAAGACTTAAAGAAGTCTGAGATTTGATGAAATCAAGAGTGGCCTATTTTCTCTTCCTTGTGTCTCATGGGCTCCTGTTTTTAGACCTTCTCCCTATCGGGAAGCTGTCTTGACACTCAATTTAGCTATGTTTCACTAGGGTTCTGGCAATATTTTCGGGGGTGGAGGGGAAGTAGGAGGTAAGCAGGAGACCAGAAAGAAGTATAAGGGAGTTAATATTTGTTGGGTATTTTTCATATGCCAGAATCTCAGAGGAGTTAAATAAACTGCCAACATCACTCTTCCAGTAAGTGGCACATTTAAGCCCAGAGATTTGAATTTTACTAACTTGCTGAATATTAAAATGAGATTTATAAAACAGAAGGTACTAATAGTTCCTTCTGAATCTCAAAGTTTGCTTCATTAGACTAATTTCAATTCAGGAAAATGGAGTTAACTGATTCATAGATGGCAATAATATGAAACCTTTCCTGTTTTAGATAACCAGTTTTCTTCTCAAAGCAATGTGTAAATTATTATGATTATCAAAGGAAAATAAGGGCAGGTCATTACAGGTGAGAAGACACCAAAAAGCAACACAGTTAAATCCTTATCCTCAGGAAAATCAACAAAACATGGAAGTAAGGTTGGATGGATGGCTTGACTCATTCAACAAACACATCAAATGACATGCCTTGTATAAGACCCGTGCACAAGAGAATAAAAAGCTCAGACAAGAGGGATATGGAGAAGTATGAGGGAAATGGATGATCTGAAAAGCTAAATATTACCTTTGGTAGCACTCAATAAAAAGACATATTTGTGTCTGAGTTCCCATACTTAGATCTATATTCAGTGTCCTAAACCTACTTTCTTCAGCAGAATGAAGCTAAAAGCCTGTCTTTATAAACTTTAGTTCAAGTGAACTTGGTTCACTTCAAGGACATTTTCTGTAGTCCCTTTGAAGGGATTCTAGGCCTGCCCAGATAAAACAGAGCACATGGCATTTGATGTGCTCAACAGAGCCAGATTTACACCTGTTAGGTCCAGAAAGAACCAGAGAATTTGGGATGATCACCTAGATACACTCAGTTCTCCTCTAGCCTGGGCCACCCACTCAACAATAGGGTCTGAACACAGGGCTAATAGGGCTAACAAAGGGTCATGACTCAGTTTCTTCGACTGTAGAGTCGGGAAATAACAACTAACTGGACAGCAATATTAAGCTGAATAAAGATCATATTTGTAAAGAATCTACTCTGGCTACCTCTAATTCATCTTAACTACAGTCACTAGCTTTATTTTTCTAAATGCAAAGCGATACACTCCTCTTGTATTCAGAAACCACTGTACTAATGTTCCATAACTCTCAGGAAAAAGTCCAAACTTCAGCTGAGAAGAGAAGGCTTTCAACATAGTACTCCTGCCTACCTCCCTAGCTTCATCTCTAATCACTTCCAAATCTATGTATCCTAAGATGCAGCTGTCCGAAATTACTATAGTCCCCAAAATCTATCAAACTGTTTCATTCTCCTGTACTTTCACCCATGCTGTTCCCTTTTTTAGAACACCTTTCTTTCCCCCTTTCCTTGACTTATACCTACATCCTTTGAAACTCAGGTCAAGTATCACTTTCACTGAGATGCTATCCTTAGAGATGTTGCATCCCTGCATTCCCATAGCACCAAGAATACCTTTTTCATAGTTCTCATGCCTCACTGTAATTATTTACTTACTATTGTATTCTCCTATTAGACTGTAAACTCTTTAAGTTCAGGAACTAGTTCTTACTCATCTTTGAATTCCCAGGTCCAAGTATATGTATCAAGTACCAAGCAAATGTTAGAAAGAAAAGCACCCAGCACAAAAATGCCACTTGCAAAATGTTACCCTTTTCTCTTCTGCTCTGTCAACTAGTTTATTACCATATAGATTTTCTTTTTTTGGAGACGGAGTCTTGCTCTGTCGCCCAGGCTGGAGTGCAGTGGCCGGATCTCAGCTCACTGCAAGCTCCGCCTCCTGGGTTCATGCCATTCTCCTGCCTCAGCCTCCCAAGTAGCTGGGACTACAGGCGCCCACCACCTCGCCCGGCTAGTTTTTTGTATTTTTTAGTAGAGATGGGGTTTCACCGTGTTAGCCAGGATGGTCTCGATCTCCTGACCTCGTGATCCACCTGTCTCGGCCTCCCAAAGTGCTGGGATTACAGGTTTGAGCCACCGCGCCCGGCCTAGATTTTCTTTATGGTTCCAAGATGTGGTGACCAGAGAGGAAGAATATCCTGGTCCCCTCAGTAGGTATGCTTTTCAATATAATTAATAAACTAGCATTCTAGATGATCAGATAGGCTCTTATATATGTGGTTACAAGTAGTTCCCTAAATTCATTCATTATTTCATAAGTGTTAACAATGTTCTAAGCACTATGTTAAACGCAAAAATCTGATGAGTTTGGATGCACCCTAATGCTACGAAGTTCATAGCCAATTCTTCGACCTATGTTGACCCCACCACAGTACTAGAATTAGATAACACCCTTTCTTAAGCAGGCAGTGGAACTTTAAAAACAATCTCTTTAGGGATGAGTTCATGTCCTTTGCAGGGACAGGGATGAAGCTGGAAACCATCATTCTCAGCAAACAATAACAGAAAACCAAACACTGCATGTTCTCACTTATAAGTGGGAGGTGAACAATGAGAACACATGGACACACGGAGGGGAACATCACACACCAGGGCCTGTTGGGAGTGGCGGGCTAAGGGAGGGATAGCATTAGGAGAAATACCTAATGTAGGTGATGGGTTGATTGGTGCAGCAAACCACCATGGCATGTGTATACCTATGTAACAAAACTGCACGTTCTGCACATGTACCCCAGAACATATATATATATTTTATATATGTGTATATATATAGTATATACACACACACATATATACACACACACACATATATATAATCTCCTTAGTTACAAGAAGCACTACTAAATTATTATTAATCTTTCCACGTGCAATAATGGAAGGAAAACTTACTAGTCTGTGACCCTGGGCAGGTAACTCAATCTCTCTCAGCCTTCTTTTTAATGAATATAAAATGGGTATAATAGCTATCTCACAGGATTGCCAGGAGGGTCAAGTAAAGTAATCTCTGACAGAGTGTCACGCATAGTGTTGGACACACAGCAGGTGCTCAAACTACAAGAGTTGAATTGGGCTCCTCACTTACCACTGACAGTTAGTGTCCTCGCTGACCTCTCCCCAAGTCTGGCCAGGTCCACATAGGCTGAGCCAATCCAGCTGTCTGTCTGATGGGGTCTCTCCACACTATCATTGCCATAAGCTTGCCACACTTGGATCTCTAGCCTCTCCTCCCTGAAGTACCAAAGCAGTGATGGGCCCCTGGTGACTTCTGCTCTTTTGGACGCCTTGAAAGTGACGATAATCTGCTTTTTGTTTACAGATTCCTTGGGTTTCTTGAGAGGGGTCCAAAAGGCTTCATGATCATAGAACTTGTAGCGAAGGTAGCAATATGTATTCTTATGAATACGGTTGTGGCCAGCAAGCAGCACGCAATGGATGGGCAGCCACAGCCTTGGGGTGGAGATGGTGACAGTGGCTGGCTCCCCTTCATCCATTCTGACAAAATCTTTCAGGCTGTTCTCAAAGCTCCAGCCCAATAGCTCAGCAGCTTCCAAGACCCGCTGTCTATCTCCACGATGCGTGAAGGAAACTGAAAGCTCCAGACCACCCACGATCTTCTGCATGAGCTCCAAGCCATGAGGTAGGCCCCCATCTTCTGGTAAAATGATAGGATACCATCCTGTGATCCCTTATGGGAGAAAAGAAAGATTCTCAATTACAGTCTTAAAAGTGAACAAAAAACAAGTTAGTCACTCTCCACCCCATAGTATCCCATCACCCTGGCTCAAGACAGAACAGAAAACATACCCCAGTGAGTCAGAGTTTGTGTTCATCTGACCACTGAGAGGTAATGAGATTAGATGGGAAGAACAAAGGCTAGGAGTTGGAAGATATGAGTTCTCTTTGGCTATGGCTAGATCTAGTGGTTTATTATGAACAAGCCATTAATTTCTCTCAGATTTGGTTTCCTTAGCTCACAAATGGGAAAACTGATGCTAGTGCTGTCTCCCAAAGTCGTTATGATTATTCAATGAGATAATGGTTTAGAAAGAGCTTTGAGAGAGAAGTGCTTTAAAAGTGTGAAATGTTTATAGTACTATGAGTACAACAGAAAAGGCAGGGGTCAAAAGAGATCTGGGGTCTAGATCCAAGTCTTCTACTAAGGGAATCGGCATTTAGAGAACACATACCAAGGACCAGGTGCTAGATTTCAAAATCTTTCTCTATCGCCCAGGCTGGAGAGCAGTATTACCTGTAACTTTGAACTCCTGGGCTCAAGTCATTCTCCTGCTTCAGCCTCCCGAGAACATAGGACTATATGTGTGTGCTACCATGCCTGGCCATTTTCCAAAAAAAGGTTTGTGCTTGTTTTTTTTTTTTTTTTTTGTAGAGATAGGGTTGTGTTGTGATACCCAGGCTGGTCTTGAACTCACGGCCTCAAGTGATACTTGCACCTTGGTTTCCCAAGGTTTTGGGATTACAGGAGTGAGCCACTGCACCTGGCCAAAAACTACTCTTTATTAAACATCTAGTATGTGTCAGAAATTCTGCTAGCCCTTTACAGATATTATTTCATTTAATTTCTCTGATAACCCTGAGAAGTTCTAACGACTAAATGGGATAATAATCCTTATTTTACAGGTGAGAAAGTGGAAGCTCAGAGACCTGTCCAACTTATTACTGCTACCAAGTAAGAGAGCTAGAATTTGACTCCAGGTCTAGCTGGCTCTAAAGTCTACATTGCACCTAGTATAGGTTCACACTATCTTATCTGAAACCTTTAAGGCCAGATTTATTTCTGAATTTAGAATTTTTCAGGTTTTAGAAAGGTAATAGAGTACATAAACTGAATATTATATAATATTATATATCAGGGCCCACAGAGAGTAAATACTTTAGGCTTTTTGGGCCATATGGTCTCTGCTGCAGTCACTTAGCTGGGCTACTGTGGTAATAAAGTGGCCACAGACAATTTGTAAATTAACGGGCACAGTGTGTTTTAATAAAAGTTTACATAAATAGGCAGTTGCCTAAGTCTCGTATCAGCTGAGGTCAGATTTGGCTCCTCAGTGAGTTAAAAAACTTCTATTTTCAGGGTCTTTTGGATTTTGGCATTATATAAAACAGATTGCGGAATGATAATATTCACAGCAATTTTCTGAGAAATGTTTTACTAAGTGTATTTTACAAATGAGAAGATTTAGGCTTATTGAGATTAATTTGCTGAAGATTACTTAAGGTTTTATGACTTTTGCACAGGTATTTAACTTTTCTGGGCCTTCTTAGTTTTTCTCTGTGAAATGAGGAGGCTGAAAATTTTGATCTCTAAGGCTCTTTTTCAGCTTGATAGCCTAAGAGCCTAGGGCTTTGGTTCTATGATTATGTTTCCCCACAGCTTAACGGTTCTTAACATTTTTTTGGTCACAGACCCTTTTGGCTCAAATGAAAACTATTATGCCCCCCAAAATAAACAAATACATGTAGACACAAAATTTCATGCCATTTCAGTGTTTAAGAACTGCATAGATTATTAGATGGTTACTTTAGCTCTGCGATTCTATAATTGAGGGTATAGGTAGGGAAAAACAAAATAGAGTGCTCACTTTAGAATACGCTGAATACAAAGACAAATGATATATCCTTAATTATCTAAAAGGTATATATCCAAGGGGTTAATTTTAATTCACAGAGATGTGATTTCCCAGATGGTGCTTGTTCTCTCCCAAACTGTAGCTAAGTTATAGAAGGAAGGAAATTGAGGTGTCCTATGTGCCCAGCCCTGTGCCAAGATTTTTCACATGTAAGATTTCATTAAATGCTTTAATAATCTTGTGAAATAGATATTACTATTTCCATATCTACAGATGACGAAATTATGTATCTGAGAGATGAAGTAACTTTGTTCAGATCACAAACAGTAAGTGACAGAAGGGAGTTTTGAATCCCATATCAACTTGTGCAGACTTCTGTCTGGCAGGCACATACACAGTACCTGTTTATTAGGGTAGTGCTCAAATATTAACTCACGAAAAAATTGGGAGATGTGTGACAGAATTCTGCAAACTAGATTACACAATCCTAGGCAGAAAGATGGACAACAGAAGGAAAACCTACACTTATTGCACACCTACTATGTGTCAGGTACTTTATATAACCAATTTAATGAGTTCCTACCTTGTAGACTTATCAGGATTAACTGTATCCATCCCACAAGATAAGAAAACGGAGGCTCAGAGAGGTCAAATCACTTGGTCAAGGTCACCCAGTTACTAGAAAGTAGGATGGGATCAGTATTTCCAGACTGCCTTGGTGGTTGTGTCTACTTTGGGGGGCATTTATCCCATATCCTTATTCCTTCTTCAGTGAGAGAAAAAATAGGGAAAAATAATGAGTGAATCTGGATTTCATCTCAGGTCCTGCCACTCACTAGGTATGTGGTTTTGGCAAACCACTTAATCTCTCTAAGTTTTCTCATCTGACAAATGAAAATAATAAGATCCTATATCCTTACTTGTCAGGGTTACTGTGAAGTTCAAACAAGATCTGAGAAAATATTTTACAAAGTGCTACATAATATAATGGATATTGCCATATTCTTCATCATCATCATCATCATCTTTCTTAGGGAAGGATGACAGCATAATGTCTTGAGCTTCTTCGTTTTATTAGAAGATCTTCAGAATGATTAGGAGAAGACTTAAAATGTTTCAAGAAAGGGAGTTCACTCAGGATTTGGCTCTCTGTTTGTCTGTAATTGGTATATAAGCATGCTTGCGATTTTTGCACATTGATTTTGTATCCTGAGACTTTGCTGAAGTTGCTTATCAGCTTAAGCAGATTTTGGGCTGAGACAATGGGGTTTTCTAAATATACAATCATTTCATCTGCAAACAGGGACAATTTGACTTCTTCTTTTCCTAATTGAATATCCTTTATTTCTTTCTCTTGCCTGATTGCCCTGGCCAGAACTTCCAACACAATGTTGAATAGGAGTGGTGAGAGAGGGTATCCCTGTCTTGTGCCAGTTTTCAAAGGGAATGCTTCCAGTTCTTACCCATTCAGTATGATATTGGCTGTGGGTTTATCATAAATAGCTCCTATATTTTGAGATATGTTCCATCAATAGTTTATTGAGAGTTTTTAGCATGAAGGGCTGTTGAATTTTGTCGAAGGCCTTTTCTGCATCTATTGAGATAATCATATGGTTTTCGTCGTTGGTTCTGCTTATGTGATGGATTATGTTTATTGATTTGCATATGTTGAACCAGTCTTGCATCCCAGGGATGAAGCCAACTTGATTGTGGTGGAAAAGCTTTTTGACGTGCTGCTGGATTCGCCACCTGCCCACCCCCACAAGGGAATAAAATACCTAGGAATCCAACTTACAAGGGATATGAAGGACTTCTTCAAGGAGAACTACAAACCACTGCTCAATGAAATAAAAGAGGAAACTAAACAAATGCAAGAACATTCCATGCTCATGGATAGGAAGAATCAATATCGTGAAAATGGCCATACTGCCCAAGGTAATTTATAGATTCAATGCCATCCCCATAAGCTACCAATGACTTTCTTCACAGAATTGGAAAAAACGACTTTAATGTTCATATGGAACCAAAAAAGAGCCCACATTGCCAAGACAATCCTAAGCAAAAAGAACAAAGCTGGAGGTATCATGCTACCTGACTTCAAACTATACTACAAGGCTACAGTAACCAAAACAGCATGGTACTGGTACCAAAACAGATTATAGACCAATGGAACAGAACAGAGGCCTCAGAAATAACATCACACATCTACAACCATCTGATCTTTGACAAACCTGACAAAAACAAGAAATGGGGAAAGGATTTCCTATTTAATAAATGGTGCTGGGAAAACTGGTTAGCCATATGTAGAAAGCTGAAAGTGGATCCCTTCCTTATACCTCATACAAAAATTAATTCAAGATGGATTAAAGACTTAAATGTTAGACCTAAAACCATAAAAACCCTAGAAGTAAATATAGGCAATACCATTCAGGACATAGGCATGGGCAAGGACTCCACGACTAAAACACCAAAATCAATGGCAACAAAAGCCAAAATAGACAAATGGGATCTAATTAAACTAAAGAGCTTCTGCACAGCGAAAGAAACTACCATTAGAGTAAAAAGGCAACTCACAGAATGGAAGAAAATTTTTGCAATCTACTCATATGACAAAGGACTAATATCCAGAATCTACAAATAACTTAAACAAATTTACAAGAAAAAAACAACCCCATCAAAAAGTGGGAGAAGGATATGAACAGACACTTCTCAAAAGAAGACATTTATATAGCCAACAGACACATGAAAAAATGCTCATCATCACTGTTTACTGTTTATCAGAGAAACGCAAATCAAAACCACAACGAGATACCATCAGTTAGAATGGCGATCATTAAAAAGTCAGGAGATAACAGACACTGGAGAGGATGTGGAGAAATAGGAATGCTTTTACACTGTTGGTGGGAACATAAACTAGTTCAACCACTGTGGAAGACAGTGTGGTGATTCCTCAAGGATCTAGAACTAGAAATACCATTTGACCCAGAGATCCCATTACTGGCTATATACCCAAAGGATTATAAATCATGCACTATAAAGACACATGCATATGTATGTTTATTGCGGCACTATTCACAATAGCAAAGACTTGGAACCAACCCAAATGTCCATCAGTGATAGACTGGATTAAGAAAATGTGGCATGGCCGGGCGCAGTGGCTCAAGCCTGTAATGCCAGCACTTTGGGAGGCCGAGACGGGCGGATCACGAGGTCAGGAGATCGAGACCATCCTGGCTAACATGGTGAAACCCCGTCTCTACTAAAAAATACAAAAAACTAGCCGGGCGAGGTGGCGGGCGCCTGTACTCCCAGCTACTCGGGAGGCTGAGGCAGGAGAATGGCGTAAACCCCAGAGGCGGAGCTTGCAGTGAGCCGAGATCGCGCCACTGCACTCCAGCCTGGGTGACAGACAGAGCAAGACTCCGTCTCAAAAAAAAAAAAAGAAAATGTGGCACATATACACCATGGAATACTATGCAGTCATAGAAAAGGATGAGTTCATGTCCTTTGTAGGGACATGGGTGCAGCTGGAAACCATCATTCTGAGCAAACTACCACAAGGACAGAAAACCAAACACCGCCTGTTCTCACTCATAGGTGGGAAGTGAACAATGAGAACACTTAGACACAGGGCAGGGAACATTACACCCCAGGGCCTGTCATGGGGTGGGGGGTAGGGGGAGAGATAGCATTAGGAGAAATATGTAATGTAAATGACGAGTTAATGGTTGCAGCAAACCAACATGGCACATGTATACCTATGTAAAAACCTGCACGTTGGGCACGTGTACCCTAGAATTTAAAGTATAATAATAATAATAAAAAAATAGAAAAAAGAAACGGGGTTTCACCATGTTAGCCAGGCTGGTCTCGAACTCCTGACCTCAGGTGATCTGCCTGCCTTGGCCTCCCAAAGTGCTGGGATTACAGGCGTGAGCCACCGCGCCCAGCCTGTGTTTATCCTTTCTTCAGGCTTTCTCCATCTATAAAACCAACCTCTTCTGTTCAGCTCATTGGAACATTGGAACACATTTCATTTTATGAAATGAAGTATTCCAGATTGCAAATAAAATAAATAAAGATCTTTAAACTAAAAAAAAGTTTCAAGAAAACATTTGAGGTATTGGAGAAAGTTCAGAAGTGTGTGTTAAGGGCTTGTGTTTTCTTTTGAATATCTTACAAGAGAGACAGAGATGACCTCTTGTAGGGAAGTGAAAGGGAAAGGGTGGCATCAGAAAGTGATAATCTGGGATCCTTACCAGATCTCTTGATCAGCAGCTCTTTTGTTGGAACTTTTACTACTCCAAGCAGATACTCTTTGCATGACTCAATACTGATTATATCACTGGCTGTTAAATCAAGCAAAAAAGAAAAATTATTTGATGGTCTACTCATCAAGGAGCTTGTTTATAGTATATCCACACAATCTTCCCCTTACATGCACTAAATCTTAGGTTTGTAAAATACAGTAGAGATTATCTTGCTCTTGCTCATGCCCCAATCAAAGCCTGAATGGCCTCAGTTTTTTTTTTTTTTTTTTTGGCAGGGTCTCACTCTCTCGCGCAGGCTAGAATGCAGTGGTGCAATCATAACTCACTGCACCCTTGAACTCTTGGGCTCAATTGATCCTCTGCTTCGGCCTCCCAAAATGCTGGGAGTACAGGTGTGGGCTACTGTGCCCAGCTCATTTTTTAAATTAAATGTTTTGAAAAAAATTCAGGAATATAGAAAAGTTGCAAAAACACAATAATGAACTCCTACACACCATTCATCTGGATACACCCATTAACACTGACACATTTGCTTTATTTCTCTCTACACTATCTTTCTCTTACATACTTAGTACATATCCTTATTTTTTGCTGTATCTTTCAGAAATAAGTTGTAGAGATGATGACTCCTCACCTCTAAATACTTCAGTATATATCTCCTAGGAAGGGCTACACCATTAAAAATGTAGCCTCTTTTAATTTTGATTGTGACAAGTCATATGGTGCTCACCTGACTTGGTATTTTCATGATAGACAGCAAAAATAACTTCTGCAAACTCCAACAACTCTGCTAGGAAACAGGCCTCTCCACTACAGTGCTGAGTTACCAAGTTACACGTGAACTCAACGTGATGGGAAAACTCAGGGCAGAAGGAACAGGCCACAGGGTGAGTTCGGCGCTGTTCTCCCTGGGGCAGGAAGGAGAGATGAGTGGTGACAGAGGCGTTGACCCCAACTGTGGCACTAAACTGTAAAGCGGGTTCCTGTTCAGCCAAAGCCCTGTAGAGGAGAGGGGTGGAAATGAGAAGATACCATGGTAATATTAGAAATCAGCTTGATTGCCTAGAAAATAACTTCATTACTTCTATGAGACCACCAAGAATAAAACCAACTATATGCTTTCTTTTTTTTTTCTTTCTATATGCGATCTAGGCTTTTGGCAGTGCCACAATGGGCTTTCTTAGTAATCTAGATATCATGGCATATGTATATGGGGGTGGAGGGGGATAACATCTGCCCATCAGAGTGACCCTGAGGACGACCCACTGTCCTGTCAATGTCCTAAGTCAAGGACCACAGGAACCAACTCTAGTTGGACAAGCTGGGTTTACTGCTCATTGCAATTAAGGAAAATATATACCATGGGGAACCACAGTACATCTCAGTGACAAGTTATCAGAAAGGGCTTATCAGCATTGGGCTTGTGTTAGCTGATTTGGTTGAGGGCTTAAAGGAGCAGGGCTTTGCTCTGGATTGATTTTCTTAAAGAATCTTATATAGATGGAGGGAATACTAGAGTAAGGCTAAAGTTATAACTGGTGAAGCAGCAACTGTCACTCATTTTAGCCAGACAGGAGGATGCTGGGTGTTTCTATGGTTTGCATAAGTGACCTTGTTTTGGTCTGTGCTTAGACATGATGATGGAACTGTCTTGTTTTTGTCTCACTTCATCATAGTAATATGGTGATCTTGTCTGATGCTGATGTTCTGTAAGATTATTTATGCTCACAAGAAAACACCAAAGTCTACCTGTGAATGTCGGCCCAATTCCCAGAAGTGTGGGGCTGCTTTTCTCTTTCTCAGCACAGATGTTCCATGATGTACAAATGGAATCTACATGCCTTTAAATGACACTCATAAAGAGCAGTCAAGTCATTTGTGTGTAGCTACAGTGTGGGACAAACTCCCTTTCCCTAAACTCCCCAAGGGGATAAAGTTGACATCTAGGCAAAAAAGTCACCTATTTTTGTAGCATTTCTTGATAGCCCTAAAGTAGACTTATGGGTTCCTTCCTGTTAAAACTTTACTGTACTTCATATATACCAGTAGAGAGTAGTAATTTGGAGTTATACAGATCTGGGTTTGAAGCCTGGGTCCACCATTTACTCACCGTGTGACTCTCAATAAGTTATTCAACCTCCTTTAAGTCTCAGTTTCCTCTTCACTAAGATGAGGTTAATATAAGGATAGTATATAAATATGAAAGATGCATATTATATATTTGGATGCTTACTGCAATTTCATTTCTAAGAAAAAAAGAAAAACTTTTTCCTTTTCATTATCATTAATGATCATTAATAGATGATTTATCATTAACAGAAGATTAATGTGTATCCATACAATAGCATACCATGAAGTATATATTATGCCTAGGAAAAATGGGATGAAAATAAATTGAATGCTAGCAGTAGCTTAAAAAATGAGGATAGACTGGGTGCGGTGGCTCATGCCTGTAATCCCAGCACTTTGGGAGGTTGAGGTGGGCGGATCACCTGAGGTCAGGAGTTCAAGACCAGCCTGCCCAACATGGCAAAACGCCATCTCTACTAAAAATACAAAAAATTAGCTGGGCGTAGTGGCGGGCACCTATTAACCCAGCTACTCAGAGGCTGAGGCAGGAGAATCGCTTGAACCTAGGTGGTGGAGGTTGCAGTGAGCTGAGATTGCGCCACTGCACTCCAGCCTGGGTGACAAGAGCGAAACTCCGTCTCAAAAAAAATGAGGATAAAATACTCATAGGGTGTTGTAAAGATAACATTAGATAATATATACAAAGGAGAGAACTTGCCTATGGACAGTGAAGGACTCTCAATAGGGAACTTTCAGAGATGGCAGTGAGATGGCAGAAAGGCTTGGGCCCCAAGCTGGTTTGAATTCACTCATTCAGTTGTTATTTGCTGGGTATCTGCTCTGTGTGTCATGCCTTGGGCTCAGCTGGATATACAGTAGTGAAGTAGCCTCAATTCCTTAGCTTCGTGGCATTTAAAGACTACTGGTTATGTCCAAGAAAGTTTCTATTCACTCTGAGTTAAAGATCAGGTGAGTTAGAAGAATGCAAGTCAGTAAGAAGTGCCTACTTTACATAGGCACCAACAATGTATTTTCAGGAAGACCACTGGCAGGTAAGATGCAGGCTGGTGTTTCTTGAGGAGAGAAGATTAATTTACAGCACCTGCTATCTAGATGCCAGTGTAAGGATTCAAAAGAGGGGTAAGTTTGGAACACCAAGAATTCTTTTCAGTAAGTGGCAATGCGAAACTTACTTCCCTGATTTTACTGGCAAATAAAGGTCACAATTATCTATACAAGTGGAAGTAATCAGAAAAATCTGTATATTTGTACAATAGTTTGTAGTTTTTAAAATGACTTCATATTTGTTAATTTTTACACTGATCCTTATAAAATCAGGGTAGGAATTTAAAATTTCCATTTCAGATGAAGAAACCGAAGCTCTGGGAAGTAAAGAAATCAGCCCAAGATCATACACAGCTAGTAGGAGATGGGGATGAGACTAGAAGCCACAGTGTCTGATTTATAGAACAGTTCTGTTTCCATTATACCATGCATTGTCTCACATCCTGTGAACCTCTCCCAACCTACCAGAAGAGTGTTGTATCAGAACTGGCCTGACTTCTTGCTCTCCCTCCTTGAATATATGACACAGACCAAATGGGAGATTTAGAATGAACTGTCTGCCATCCAATCTGACTTTCCTCATGAGTCCTCAGACAGAGCAACTACTGAGTTTCTGACCTGTTATCTGCCCTCTCTGAGATCTACTGAGTATCTAAATTCTGAGTCCTTCTCTGCCAATTAAATACTAGTTAATTTAATGCCGTATTGAAGAATTCTGATGTTAGCTGGATCTGAGACTCAGGAGGTACTCCAAATACACAAGTTTCATGCCTCCCTGCCTTTGCACATGTTCTTCTTTTTCACCAAAATAACTTTCACTCCCTTTGGGTATTTTGATAACTACTATTCTTCTTTTAAGACTCAGATTTATTTTGAAGGGGCTTGAATGCCAAGCTAAGGAAGTTGGACCTTATTATATGGACCAGTGACCCCTAAAGAAGGCTGTATACAACTTAGGAGGTTCACAGGATAAACTATATTGGTGATCTCATATATTAAAGTTTTTCTATTCCATGGTATATCTTAGAAGGTATTTTGTATATGAGTATAGCAGTACATGAAGATGATTTATACATGAATAAATATGTACATATTTAAAGGGTATGCTACTTTTTTATTAATAGGAATGCATAATTAAAATTATGAGATCACTGCTATCAAAAATGGGAAATCATCAAGTTTTAATGTAAGGACGTGGCATAATTATAAAACTGCTTTACTGTCTCAGTGATGGGATCTGTACCCCAAACCTTAGCATCATGCAATATACCCATATAACAAACGTGCACATGTACCCCTGTATCTAAAATAAAAAGCTGAAATTAAACAAACAAACAAACAAAAAACACACCAAAACCCAAAACAAACATAAAAACAAAACCTAAAACCAACCTGTCTTTATATCACCTTCACTAACACTAAGATGTTCTCGGGCAGCAACTGAAAAAGTCTATGTGGAGAATTTAGTGAGGAACAGTATTAACTACGCTGAGTATCTTAGCTCTTCAGCATCAGATCTAAAACAGTAATGCAATTTCTTATTTGGAGGCCATAAAGTTACAAGTGAACAGTTTGACCCTTGGTTACAACCGGAAAAAAGTTAGGGAGCACTTGTCTGTTTCTTTGTTCGAAGGGTGTCAGTCTGAAGCAGGAGCCCGATCTAGTTATCTTTCTTACTGGGTGCCTGTTATATGCTAGAATTATGCTAGGAGGTTAGAAGGACGGAGAGGAGCTCAGGCAGTGTCTCTGACTAGAGGAACTCACAGTCTAGTGGGAGAAAAATGCATGTATGCCAATAATTGAAACAGAGTATGTGTTACAACCAAGGTTTTAACAAAGCAAAAACCACCAACTCTGCCTACATGTACAAAGATATAAAGGAAGACCGTACAGATGTTGCAAAGTCTTGAAGGAAAATAGGAGTTTGTTAAGTAGACAAAAGGAAGAATATTCAAGGCAGAGAGAAGTATGAGTGAAGACCTGAAGGAGGTAAGGGAGAGGGCCGTGCTGTTTTTCTACAGAAATAGTGTTCCAGGCAGAGAAAACAGCAAGACAAAGGCCCTGAGGAGAAAATATGCTTGGTGTGTTCAGAAGCAACAAGGGAGTCATGGCTGGAGTGGAAACTAGCAGGAGATGAGATCACAAAGATAGTTGGGGGCAGGGGCACAGTTTTGATCATATGGGGTCTCATAGCCATTTTAAGGGCTCTGGCTTTTATTATGAATAAGATCAAACATAGGCCAGGCGCAGTGGCTCACGCCTGTGATCCCAGCACTTTGGGAGGCTGAGGCGGGCGGATCACTTGAGGTCAGGAGTTCGAGACCAGCCTGGCCAACACAGTAATGAGGATCCTGCCACTGCACTCTAGCCTGGGCGACAAAGCTAGACTTAGGTGTTCATAAGTTCACTGGCTACTATGTTCAGAACAGACTAAAGGGGTACAAGCTGGAAAAATAGGAGGTAGTACTCAGAAACTGAAAGGAATGAAGTGAGATTATATAGGAGTTGCCGTGATTGGGTATGGCATGGTTTGATGGTGTAGGGTATGGCCAGAAGACTAAGTTGTTAAGAAAGGCACAGGATAAAACTGTTGGGCAAGGTCAAGGAACTAAGTTGCTAATAACAGTTAAAATAGCAATGTTTACAAGTGATTTACTCACTTATATGCTGAAATGCTTTCTTTTTTTTTTTTTTTATTATTATACTTTAAGTTCTAGGGTACATGTGCATAACGTGCAGGTTTGTTACATATGTATACTTGTGCCATGTTGGTGTGCTGCACCCATCAACTCGTTAGCACCCATCAATTCGTCATTTATATCAGGTATAACTCCCAATGCAATCCCTCCCTCCTCCCCCCTCCCCATGATAGGCCCTGGTGTGTGATGTTCCCCTTCCCGAGTCCAAGTGATCTCATTGTTCAGTTCCCACCTATGAGTGAGAACATGCAGTGTTTGGTTTTCTGTTCTTGTGATAGTTTGCTAAGAATGATGGTTTCCAGCTACATCCATGTCCCTACAAAGGACACAAACTCATCCTTCTTTATGGCTGCATAGTATTCCATGGTGTATATGTGCCACATTTTCTTAATCCAGTCTGTCACTGATGGACATTTGGGTTGATTCCAAGTCTTTGCTATTGTGAATAGTGCCACAATAAACATACGTGTGCATGTGTCTTTATAGCAGCATGATTTATAATCCTTTGGGTATATACCCAGTAGCGGGATGGCTGGGTCATATGGTACATCTAGTTCTAGATCCTTGAGGAATTGCCATACTGTTTTCCATAATGGTTGAACTAGTTTACAATCCCACCAACAGTGTAAAAGTGTCCCTATTTCTCCACATCCTCTCCAGCACCTGTTGTTTCCTGACTTTTTAATGATTGCCATTCTAACTGGTGTGAGATGGTATCTCATTGTGGTTTTGATTTGCATTTCTCTGACGGCGAGTGATGATGAGCATTTTTTCATGTGTCTGTTGGCTGTATGAATGTCTTCTTTTGAGAAATATCTGTTTATATCCTTTGCCCACTTTTTGATGGGGTTATTTGTTTTTTTCTTGTAAATTTGTTTGAGTTCTTTGTAGATTCTGGATATTAGCCCTTTGTCAGATAAGTGGATTGCAAAAATTTTCTCCCATTCTGTAGGTTGCCTGTTCACTCTGATGGTAGTTTCTTTTGCAGTGCAGAAGCTCTTTAATTAGATCCCATTTGTCGATTTTGGCTTTTGCTGCTGTTGCTTTTGGTGTTTTAGACATGAAGTCCTTGCCCATGCCTATGTCCTGAATGGTACTACCTAGGTTTTCTTCTAGGGTTTTTATGGTATTAGGTCTAACATTTAAGTCTCTAATCCATCTTGAATTAATTTTCGTATAAGGAGTAAGGAAAGGATCCAGTTTCAGCTTTCTACTTATGGCTAGCCAATTTTCCCAGCACCATTTATTAAATAGGGAATCCTTTCCCCATGAAATGCTTTCTTAACGGAAAAAGAGGAGTTGTGGTTAGTGAACTGGAAATTATACCTAAGAAAGTTTTGCATATCTGAGCATTATTTTACAATGATTGCAGTGTAAAAGGCTTGAGAATTGCTTGTCTCAGGTGGACTTACTTGGCTGCTGCTTGCAGACCACAGGCTCTGATAATCTGGACTGAGATGGAAACAGTTCGGGCAGCAAGAACTCCCTCTGCTGTTCTTGGACTACGCCTGTACCTTAGGCCCACATCCAGTAAACCTGAAGAATGAGGACACAAGGAAAGAAGGCTGGTCAGAAGAATAAGAACTCCCTCTGCTGTTCTTGGACTACGCCTGTACCTTAGGCCCACATCCAGTAAACCTGAAGAATGAGAACACAAGGAAAGAAGGCTGGTCAGAAGAATCTCTGTTCCACCAAACCATAAAGCTGTGGTCAGGAAGGATGGAAGAGGATTAAACACTACAATGAACAATAAGCGCAATGAGAGAATCTGTCCTTGTCGTAATCATATTGTTATTCCTTAGGGTTAATAAAAGCTTAACAGGTTACTAATTCACTTTACATTCAAGAAATTATGGTTCAGAGATTTAATTCCTTGCCGAGATTACACAACTACTGAAGTCAGAACTTAACTCCAGATATTTTTTTACCCCCAATTATGTTTATAGAATTGAGATGGGCTCTAGCCATTTTCTTTTTAAACTTTAAAAAGGTTTCCATACCTCACATACTTCTATCACCCTCCTACCATCACCACCTGAAATATCTTCTCGTGCTACCTTTTTATAAAAACTCTATCATCTTACTGTTACATTTCAGGGAGAGCTTTATGGAATAACAGAACACACTGATCAGGAAGCGTTAGGAGGAACAACTCAATCTTAATCATGGTGGCATAAAACTTGTTTTGGCAGATACTCTTTAGCAAGCATGTACAGCAACTTGATTTAGGAGGCTAAACCTCATTACCTGATGATAAATTTGGAGGGCACACCATTCTGCTGGAGTCATTAGGATGTAATATCATTCAAATCTCCAAATTTGAATTAATCCCTCCCAACTTTAAACCCTAGCCTTCTCCTCCCTTACAGTGAATTCCTGGTTCATGCTAACTATCTTCTACCAATCCCCCATTTGCTCATGTTGGCTTGGAATAACAATTCTCTGAGTGTACCATATAATGCTTAGAATTTATGGCTTGAGGGCTTATAAAATGCTTGCTGAAGTTAAAGGTGAAATGAGACAAGCAACATTTATATAGACTCCATGGAGCTATGAGTTTTCCAGAATTGTATACAAAATTGGCAGTGTATATTCTGTACTCATTTTTTCCAAGAGAAGGTGTCTTACAGTTTTCATCAGATCCTCAAAAGGGCAAATACCTCAAAATGTGCAGAATCACTAATTTAGAGAGAAAAGGGATTTTTATGTATACTGTATACTTTTGTGTGTGTGTGTGTGTGTGTGTGTATATATATAAATAATATATATATATATATATATATTTTTTTTTTTTTTTTTGAGACAGAGTTTCGCTTTTGTTGCCCAGGCTGCAGTGTAATGGCTTGATCTTGGCTCACCGCAACCTCTGCCTCCTAGGTTCAAGCGATTCTCCTGTCTCAGCCTCCTGAGTAGCTGGGATTACAAGTATGGGCCACCATGCCTGGCTAATTTTTTTGTATTTTTAGTAGAGACGGGGTTTCTCCATGTTGGTCAGGCTGGTCTCGAACTCTAGACCTCAGGTGATCTGCCCATCTTGGCCTCCCAAAGTGCTGGGATTACAGGTGTGAGCCACCGCGCCTGGCTATTTTATATATTTTTATGTATACTGATTTTGAAAGAAAAAGACAAACTTGTTTTCAATTACCTGATGACTGGTTCCTCAATTCTTTCCTGTTCTCAATCCTGGGGGTTAAAGGGAGATTAAAGGTCTGTATTCCCACATCCTCACGATGCTGGGTGGTTACCATAGCACAGATCCTTGATAATGGCAAGGTTCCTTTGGCAACCATCTGGTCTCTCACATTAGGATAATAGTATCTGTAAACCACAAAAACACAAGTTGTCAGAAGAATTAGGTGATAAATTATTCAGTGTGCCCCAGAGATCAGCCTTCACTACCTGGTTATCTTTGGTGCCTGCTTGTTCTGTGTTGGTAGTACGCAGCTATGGTATCTGGCTAAATTTACCACTCATAATGTGGAGGAGGAACTCCATAAATTATACCCTGAGTTCAGGACAAAGCCCAGCTTCCCACAACTTTCTGTGAGGTAACTGTACATGCCTTGAACCTGTCGGAGGTGGCCAGTCCTGAAAGTTTCCATCTTGCAGCAGCAAAAGTGGTTCAAAGTGGAGTAGGCCCAACGTCTTTCACGGCTTATTCTCATCTTCCTGCTGAGGACCCTCTAATTTAGCAGGGTAATGAGGATCTGTCAGTACCTACTCTATTTCCTTCTCATGTCAAAACAATCCATTCTTAGATTGCAAAGTTGTAACTCAAAACTAGGTGGTTTTAAAAATCTTTTTTGTACTTGACTTATAAGTAATCGTATTTAGGAATATGTTCTCACATTTGGATGGTACTCATCCCTAGTTCTGTTCCTGATGCTGTTTCCTTTCCTCTTGTATTTATACTCTCTTAAGCACTTTAGTTGGTTTGTTGGTGGTGCAGATATAAAGGGGTGGGTTGAACATCTGTATTTATGCCAGTAATTTCCTGGAAATTTACCAATATTGGTAACATTGAGTGGATTTATATTTTATAGTATAAATCAAATATAATAATTTATATATTTATTATATATAAATTATATTATTAAATTTTATTTATAAAATAAATATAAACGTTCTTTTGGTGGCGGGAAGAACAGGTTACAATAAATGAGTTTATAAATGGGAGACCAGTTAGGAGGCTATCACAGTCATTTAGGCAAGATACGAAAAGGGCCTGAACTAAATAAGGCAGTAACAGAAGCACAAAAAAGGTGATTGATATGTTTAATACATAATAGGAGGTAAAATGAACAAGACTTTCACTTCGAATGTAAGCAGTGATTAGAAATATGAGATACAATGGCTCACAAGATCCTAATAACAGATTTCAGTAAAAACTGGACAAGAGTCACTGTCAAATCCAAATAATATAAAACAGGGCAGAAGGGGCTGCTTAGCTTTCTTACAATAATTCAACCTAGGCTGGTTAGGAATAGGATGCTTTATGATTGTGCACTACCTTCCTAGGCATAGGACTGGGGTCTCCACACTGTACCTGCACCAGATTTCAAACTGGACTCCACCTCCAGGCACGAGGCCCTGTGCAGAGAAGGCACTTAGTAGGAGCCTTTGCACTGGAATTTCAGCTGGCAACAGGAGAGAGTGATGGTGTTCACTATTAAAGATGGGATCCGGAACACAGAGTGTGGTTGCAGTTCTGAAGGGCTTCAGAGTAATTCCTTTCGAAAAGAAAAGCATTTCAAAATAATCCAACATATGACTTAGTGCTTTTTTCTTCTTTCATGTTCTTCCAGTGAATATTACTCAGTAATTCCCTAGTAGCTATAGTTCCCTAAGATCCCATGATAATATAGAAGAAAAAGATCCCTTGCTAGTGGACAATTCATATATTGCCATTCAAGTGCTGACACTTGTTTTTTTTTTTTTTTAAATTATAGTCACCTTAGCGAGTATGGAATGGTATCTCAGTAGTATTGATTTGCATTTCCCAAATAAGTAATGATGCTCAGTATTCTTCCATGTGCTTATTAGCCATTTGTATATCTTTGGAGAAATGTCTATTCAGATCCTTTGCCTACTTTTTAATTGGGTTTAAAGAAATGATTGATTTGTAAGAGTTCTTTATATGTTCTGTATATACAAATCTCTTATTTGAACCTCAAAATCAACACTGGCAGCACTCTGGCAATCATTCTGGAACATACACTGAATGGTGAAAAATTCGAGTCACCTGGCCTGTTTGTTCCCAGGTGAGAACAATGTGTGAGAGTCCAACTTCTTGTTTCTTGGAGATGACCAGAAGGTGGGGACAGTAGAGGCAGTGCAGAAGCTTCCACTCTGGGGACAGTAGGATGGGGTTTGAATCCCAACCTTGGCGCTTGTTAGTGGGGCAGCCCCAAGCAAGTCACTTAACGCTTGTGAATTTCATTTTTTCTTTCATAAAATAAAGCAAACAGAGTCTACCAGGAAGTTGTTTTACGAGTTAAAATAATGATCTATGTGAGATATGTATATGTACATATTTCCTTTAGGAGCAATGGTTCAGTATTCCCTAATTCAGCGTTCATGGTGCTTTACAGAACACAACTACTGTGAGGAATGAGAATCAACACTACGTATATAGGTAAGAGTGGGCACGTAAAGGATATAAGATGGGGCAAAATGCAAATAATTGGTAGATCTAGGTAAAGAGTATATAAAAGTTCTTTGTACTATTTTTATAGGTTTTTGTAAATTTGAAATTATATCAAAATAAAAAGCTACAAAAATAGTTAAAAAATAAAAAAACTTGGCCTATCTCCTGTTTTATTGCCCAGGTAAGACTAGAAATATTCAACAACACGAAATTCACTCAGAAAAAAAAAAGAATTCTTAGGTATAATCTAATAAAAGAACCATATAAGAATAAGAAAGCCTAATATCCTAAACCTACCATTTTCAAGGAACTCCGGTCCTTTCAGCACACTGGATTGTGAGTGTTGAACTGGAAAGTAGTACTGGACATAACAATCTGCTTCTCCCCAGACTGTTGCTTGAAGAGGGGCTAGCCCTTTAACCATTTCTACATGGATCTCAAAGTAGTGCTCCATCAATGCATTTCCTCGGTCCTCTGCCTATTAAATGAAATAGAAACACCGGTGAGCTTTAAAGAGTAACTTGCTTAGAATATTCCTGCTTCTCTATGAAGTCTGAGTATAGATAAAGAGATAAGTATAATTAGTTGATACTAAAATAGATACTTAATTTTCACTGTAACTCTCACAACTGCTCACTGTAAGTAGGCTAAACAGGATGTACTCCTGACTATAAGACTGGGTTAATATTAGGAAATCCATAAATGCAATTCAGTGCATTAATGGAACAACAAAAATGATTAACACAAATGCATTTGATAAAATTCAACATTTGTTCCTGATAAAAGCTCTTAATATACTAAGAATAGAAGGCTATTCCCTTCATAGGAAAAATAATAAATAGTAAATTTAGAATAAATTCTACATTTAGAATAGCAATGGAATGAGAAGTGAAGTGGAAGAAGGGTAACACCAGACCAAACTAATATCATAATTTAAGAAAAAAAGGAAAACTAATAGCCTACAGCAGACAGTGGCATCCACGATTCCAGCAGGACTCCTCAGCCTGGGCCACTTAGAATAGCAAACAGGTGGCTGGGCGCGGTGGCTCAAGCCTGTAATCCCAGCACTTTGGGAGGCCGAGATGGGCGGATCACGAGGTCAAGAGATCGAGACCATCCTGGCTAACATGGTGAAACCCCGTCTCTACTAAAAAAATACAAAAAACTAGCCGGGCGAGGTGGCGGGCGCCTGTAGTCCCAGCTACTCGGGAGGCTGAGGCAGGAGAATGGCGTAAACCCGGGAGGCAGAGCTTGCAGTGAGCCGAGATCCAGCCACTGCACTCCAGCCAATAATGGTAAGGACTACTTGGGGAGGTAGTGAAGACACTGTTACTACAGAGAATAACAACAAATAATCATGTATTTATTGAGGATTTACTATGAACCAGGCACTATACCAAACAGCTCACCTTTATTAGGTGATTGAACATGCAAAGCTAGTAACAGTGGAACCAGGTTTAGACTTAATGTAGTCTGACTCCAGAGCCAGTGATCTTTATCCCTATTCTATACAGCAGATCTTAGACAACAAATTATTCAGGAAAATTCAAACGGGGAATTCAGGATTCAGATAAGAGTTGAGATTATATATATATATGTGTTTAACATTTTAACTACTAATCCAAAAAATCTAGAACAGAGACTGTATTAAGTCTCTGCTTTGAAATCTGAAAGCATATGTTAGCAATACCTGCTCAAAAATTTTCCTTAGAAAAACACAAAACTTGCAATTTGATTCCCTGGGGCAAAAATTGGGAAAAAAAATCTCTCAAGTCACAACAGCTACTTAATTTGGCCTTATAGTGTTATAGCAATTTGATAATTCCCTTCTGCAAATGGTGAATTGGATGAGAGGCATGAGTGTAGGAGGAAAAACAACTGTTTTTATAGATATCTAATCCCACAGGTAAATCTTTCAAGGATTTCCTCTGCGCACGTAGTGAGAAACATTTTCTAACCTTTAGTATGGAATTTAACAAAATCTGAGTCTACACTGCAAGGTGACAGCCATATAATGCCTAAACAGACTTGGGGATACTAATGTGGTTTTTCTTTATTTGTGCTTTTATATAATTTTCAACTTGAAAAATATGATTATCTATTGACAAACAATAATATCTAACAAATAACTGGCCAGGTGTGGTGGTTCATGCCTGTAATCCCAGCACTGTGGGAGGTTGAGATGGGTGGATCACTTGAGGTTAAGACCAGCCTGGCCTGGCAATATGGTGAAACCCCATCTCTACTAAAAATACGTAAGTTACCAGGCACAGTGGTGGGTGCCTGTAATCCCAGCTACCGGGAGGCCAAGGTGGGAGAATCCCTTGAACCCAGTTGGCGGAGGTAGTAGTGAGCTGAGATGGCGCCATTGCACTCCAGCCTGGGCAACAGAGCGAGATCTCACCTCAAAACAAAACAAAAAAAACTAACAAATAACTAAGAAAAATTTGGAGTTCATAATATACAAATAAACCATAACTTGCTAAAAGTTATTTTCCTAATAGTTCTTTCCCTGCTAGAGACATTTAAATTTGTCATTTGGGTTCAGACTTAAGAATATAACATACTTAAATGGTATGGATACTGAGATTTGGCTGTACTAGTAAAAACAACAAAGATACAGTAGTACATGATACGGTGGAATAAAGACTGCTGAACTTGAAGTTAGAAGACCTGTGTCTGAATCCCAGTTTTCTCACTCTTAGTTATGTGACCCCGGACAAGTAACTTACTCTCTTCGATTCTGTCTCATCATCTGTAAAACAGAATAACAATGACCCACCTCATGTAGTTGTTAGGGAAATAAACATAAGAATGTATGTCAATGTGCTTTCTCAACTGGACAGCACCAAACAAAAACAAATTACTTTTAAATTACTAGTAGATAAGCAAGCACTTCACAATGACTTTCCAGCATGGGCTCAGCCAATAAGCAGGGTAAGATTTTGCTGCCGGCCGGGCGCGGTGGCTCAAGCCTGTAATCCCAGCACTTTGGGAGGCCGAGACGGGCGGATCACGAGGTCAGGAGATCGAGACCATCCTGGCTAACACGGTGAAACCCCGTCTCTACTAAAAATACAAAAAACTAGCCGGGCGAGGTGGCAGGCGCCTGTGGTCCCAGCTACTCGGGAGGCTGAGGCAGGAGAATGGCGTGAACCCGGGAGGCGGAGCTTGCAGTGAGCTGAGATCCGGCCACTGCACTCCAGACCGGGCGACAGAGCAAGACTCCGTCTCAAAAAAAAAAAAAAAAAAAAAAAAGATTTTGCTGCCTTACATTTGGGATCACTCTCCACTCCCATTTTTTTTTTAAAGGCAACAAAGCTAGTAAATTAGATAATTAAGATCTGGTTGTTCGATTGGATTTTCTTTATAAATTCAGGGAGCTAAGAGGGACATAGAGATCCAGTTAAACCATAACAGAAAACTACCAATGATTCCTTTGATTTATAGGAAGCACTGGAGTGCATGTTATGTTCTTTTGTTGAGCCTTTCATTATAGAAATAAAGGATTTGGGCAATAAATTCACTAAAATATGCAAGAGAAAATGAAATAATGACTTTTTGTAAACCATAGCATTTATTACCATAGAAACAGATGCTACAGTTGGCTGGTCCAGGAAATGGGCTGGCCTAGGGCTGAAGGGAGGGAGTGTTCCTTCTTCATGCTTTAATCTTTGTAGTGCCATTATTTGATCTGAAGAACCCATAGCTAAAAAGACTCGAAGACTCCCATTTTGGTGGCCTGAAAACACATCAATCACAGGCATGTAGCGGTCGACAGCAACAACTGGGTACTGGGCATCCAGCAGCAGGCGAGAAATTTTAGGATCTCTAGAGGGGGAGAAATTGTGAATAAGCAAATAACAAGCATCAATCATGTCATAGAGTAGTTTTATTTCTTTCCTGACTCATTTTTTCAGTGTGTTAAAAATAGACCTGCAACTGGAAAAGTAATAGTGGTTTTAAAAAATGTGTGCATCTGTCAGTAACCCACCAAATAAAAATTACCAGGCAGAGAAGTTCAAAATGTAGCAATTTAAAGGCAGGGAATGTGTCTGATATGTCTTTGTAGCATATGGCCCCAAGTCCAGTGTCTGTGATTTGAGCAGTATCTCATGGAGCTTTGCATTATTTTATAGGGAGGAAGTGTGGTCTACTAGGAAGAATGTGGACTTTGGTGTCTGACAGATAAGATTTGGATAATATTGCCAATATCTGCCATCTACTGAGTGTTTAGTATGTGATAGGCATTTTATAGTGTTTCTAATCCTTTTAACGCTGCAAAGGTTGGTATTATCCACTATTAATGGATGAGAAAGCCAAATTTAAAGAGGTTAAGTAACTTAGCTAAGGATACACAACTAGTAGGAGGTTAAGTTGGGATTCAAGCTTTGATAAATGATTTATAATGCCATGCTGAATCTCAGCTCTGCCACTTACTTGCTGTGTGACTCAAGCAATTCATTTAACATTTTTAAGTCTGTTTTGTCATCTGTAAAATGTACGCAACGAAAAAACTTACATCAAAGGGTGGTTGTTAGGACTAAACTGAGATAACATACAAACTATGATGCTTGTTACATGGAAAATGCCCAGTAATTGGTAGCTACTATTATTTTACACACTCTCAGCAAAGAATGAGATCTAATGGAATGAGAAATGAAGTGGAAGAAGGGTAACACCAGACCAAAATAACATCATAATTTAAGAAAAAAAGGAAAACTAATAGCCTACAGTGGACAGTAGCATCCACGATTCCAGCAGGACTCCCCAGCCTGGCTATGATTTCCAATGTTACTGTTGTAAGTATTAATACTTAGCTGTTCACAGAAGGCATATCCATGTATTTTCTCTCTAGATCTTCATGATTGTTCCACAAGAGAGATAGGGAATCTACTATCACCCTCATTTTACAGATGAGGAAAAGAAAGTCAGAGAGGTTAAGTGACCTCTGCAAGTTAAAGGACAAATTTCTTCATTTGTAATATAGGGATAATAATAATACCTTATAGGGTTATAGTGAGGTTCAAATGAGCTAATGCCCACAAAGGTGCTCTTTGTAAAATGTAAAACACAACATTTAAAACACAGAACTATGAGAAGGCTGCTAGGAAGGAGGTCAATGCTAAAATAAAAATCAGAAACTTGAGTCAAAATAAAAAAGGCACATTTTGGGCCAGACGCGGTAGCTCATGCCTGTAATCCCAGCACTTTGGGAGGCCGAGGCGGGTGGATTGCGAGGTCAGGAGATCGAGACCATCCTGGCTAACACGGTGAAACCCCGATTCTACTAAAAATACAAAAAATTAGCTGGGTGTAGTGGTGGGCGCCTGTAGTCCCAGCTACTCCAGAGGCTGAGGCAGGAGAATGGCGTGAAGCCGGGAGGCGGAGCTTGCAGTGGGCCAAGACTGCGCCACTATACTCCAGCCTGGGCGACAGAGCAAGTTTGTATTGAGGAATGAAATAACCATCAGGTTAATCAATACCCTACCTATGTGTTAAAAGTGAGGTGGAGTAATCAAATCTGAAGGTCTAAAAGATAATATTCATTATATAAAACTTGCAAATAGCTGATGTGAACAATACTGAAGTTCTGTGATAGAATGCTAAACCACCTTTTGTGAGGTGGTAACTTTTGGCAGTAGAGCTTTTTGGTGAAGAGTGTGGACTCCACTGCCATGCTATCTTGGGTCCTAACCCTCCACTTTATGATATATGTGACAAGTAATTTAACTTCTCTGAGTCTCTGTTAACTTATCTGTACAAAAAAGCAAATAGAAGTACCTGCCTCAGAGGGTTGTCAAGAAGATTAAATGACCTGATGTATGCAAGGTTTTTAGCATAATGCCTGAAACATGGTAAGCAGTATCTGTAAGATACTGCTTTAGAATAGGAGAAAGAGCAGCAACTGTGGTGAAACTGAAAAAAGTCCTTCAAGGGATTACTGGGCTATTCATGTTTGCAAATCAAAAGAATTCCTTTTCAGTCCATACAAAGTTAAAGACACACAATAAAGAATACTCCAAAAGGTCCTATTTACTTGAATGACATGTAAAACTGGTGGAGGGGAAGTTTCACCAGCCCGAGCAGCTTGTCCAGTCCTGGGCTCCGCACCTTATTCCAAGTTTCAATTACCATCACATTGTTCTTAAGCCTTTCCAGGTATTTGGAAGACAGAGAGACGGGAATCACCTAAGAGAGGAACAACCAAAGCAAACAAAAAACTCATACCTAAGACAAATATTAATTTATACTTTCACTCAATAAGCATTTACAAAAAGCCTACTGTTAACACACAGTGTTATGAGCTAAAGACATTCAAATAAAACTTACTCTGTATCCTCAAGAGAAGTAGCAGTCTGCTGTTAGAGACTAACACATAAAGGCCAGATACAAAACAGTGAGTTCTCTGATGACAAAGCTCATACAGGTGGAGCTTTGAGGACACAGAGAAGGTTGTTAAACATGTCAAACATGGTGCCTGCCAAACTTGTCCAATCCTTTCTAAGGCAAAGTGATCCACTAGTAAACCCCCTGAAAGAAAGATGGTTTTGAAAGAAGTATGCTACTGACTTGACAAGAGTTGAGTATTTTATCAAAGGGCAGCCAATCCACTGACTGGATAGCATTTAATAAAATGACCAAGTGCCAAAAGCTCTGCCCAACAGTTGTCACAGTAAAGAGCAAAGCCAACTGTTCCTCTGGATTTTCAACATAAAATTACTCCAGAATTGGCCAGCTGGTAGTTCCAATAGAAAACATGAGAGGCAAAAAGCATGAAATTAGAAAAGGGATGATGAGAGGAAGACACCAGAAGAACAGAGCAGAGCTACTTTTGTATCCACCTAAGAAACACAAAGTGGATACAAACCTAGTGTTTGTATCCTGAACACATTTCTGTCCCTTGAAACCAAAAAAAGTAAAACTAGAACAGCAACCTAACCTCCAAGTAAGGAAGTTGCAGGCAACTACTTCTGGGACAAAGTAACCTTAAATCTCAAGGCCCAGCAGGAGTTAGCTAATACAAAAAGCTCTGCTTAAGTGGTGTCATGAAGGCTTAAAGGAAATTCAAGGCAGAAGAATGAGCACATACAAAGATACAGAAGTAGGAGAAGAGAATATTCAGGAAACTCTAAGTAGTTGAGCACAGCTGGGTTATTTAGTATAAAGGGAAGAGTGGCAGGAGCTGAGACTGGAGAAGTACATACAGTCAATTTCCAAAGGGTCTTGGATTTACATTCCATCTTGAAGGATATGGGGAATCACGGAAAGGCTTTAAGAAGGGAAGTAAAATGTTCAGGTTAGTGTTTTAGAAAGGTCATTCTCATTGGTGCATAAAGGAGGCAAAGGACATAAAGAGAACTGGGAAACAGCTAGACCAGTCTGAAGGCATGTGGAAGGAGGGTGAAGGTTTAAAGAGAAGCAGTGGCAGTACAGTGAAGGTAAAGAGATGTGTTCCAGAGAATTAAGTTTGTAGTATCTATTAGACTTGGTAAGTAATTACATAAGAAAGAGTCAAGGGGCTGGGTGCTGTGGCTCACACCTGTAATCCCACCACTTTGGGAAGCCGAGGTGGGCAGATCATGAGGTCAGGAGCTCGAGACCATCCTGGCTAACACGGTGAAACCCCGTCTCTACTAAAAATACAAAAAAATTAGTCGGGCGTGGTGGTGGGCACCTGCAGTCCCAGCTACTCGGGAGGTTGAGGCAGGTGAATGGCCTGAACCCGGGAGGCGGAGCTTGCAGTGAGCTGAGATTGCGCCACTATACTCCAGCCTGGACGACAAAGTGAGACTCTGTCTCGAAAAAAAAAAAAAAAAAAAGAAAGACTCAAGGAAAACTAACAGGTTCTATTTAGGTGCCTGAGTAAATTATAATTTGAATTAGGGCAGACAAAAAGAGGAAGAACAGATTTGGAAGAAGTGATAAATTCAGATTTGAACACGTTTGAATTCGTTCTTTCATTTACACATCTTTATTGAATACCCAGTATGTGCCAGGCAATGCGTTAGGTGACAAGTGTAAACTGAGATATCCAGGTGGTAATGACCAGCAGGCAGTTAGATACAGAAATCTCAAACTAAAAGGAAATGTCTGGCATATATAGAAGTGTAGATGTGGAAGTTATCGTCATAAAAATGACTGCTGAAGCTGTGTGAATAGATGTGATCATCATGGGGAAAAGTGGATTGATTTGGAAGAGTGCCAGCAATACAGTAATGAGTAGAAGCACCAACAATTAAAGGAAGAAGTACTAGGGTTACCACCCTTTTCCTAGTTTTTTTTTTTTTTGAGATGGAGTCTCGCTCTGTTGCTCAGGCTGGAGTGTAGTGTTGATCTCGGCTCACTGCAAGCTCTGCCTCCTGGGTTCATGTCATCCTCCTGCCTCAGCCTCCTGAGTAGCTGGGACTACAGGTGCCTGCCACCATGCCCGGCTAATTTTTTGCATTTTTAGTAGAGACGGGGTTTCACCGTGTTATTCAGGATGGTCTCGATCTCCTGACCTCGTGATCCGCCCACCTCAGCCTCCCAAAGTGCTTTTCCTAGTTTTCCTTCTGGCCAAATGACTGAAAAAGAACAGCTTTGAGTGAGGAAGAAAATAAGACAGTAAAGTTACAAAAAAAAAAGAAAGAAAACAACTTAAGCACCACATTATACAGAAAAATCAAGTTAAGATGCATACGAAATTAGGGAGAAGAATAAATGTGAGGATAAATATGTAAAATAAAATAATAAAGGAGAGATTGGAGAAAGACGGGGAGGTTTAACTAATCAAAGTCTTAGAGGAAGCAGAAAGGAATAGAATCCCAAAACTCAGGCAAAAGAAATAGAGAGAAACCATGTGAACTCAGACAGAAGAGAAATAAAGACAAAAAGTTTTAAAATGTTGACAATGCCTTTCCCTCTTCCATCCGATAGTGGGACTGAATCTGTACACCAAATAATTACAAAGGTTCCTGCTAGTCTGAACATTCTAGATTTAAGATGAAATTATAATTTGGGAAGCATTTGTCTCCCACCCCTATATTCCTCTAATGGATATGGAATGTACAAAGTTACCTGAGAAAAGTTAAAGACTGGTTGTGTTGTGCCCCATGCGATGACAGATCTGGTGACTTCCTCTGTGCTGAAGAGTTTACAATTTAAATAAATATTGCATGGTGATTGTTTCTCAGATTCTCCACTAATAAAATCTTTCCCATCTGGCACCATCAACAGCACATGCAACAGCAAAGCACTCTCTTTTGTTGACCCATTCGTCTGAATGACTAAATTATGGGAGGCTGGCATAGCCATGAAGGTTGAAGGATGTGGTGCTAGAGGGCTTGGTGACTTTCGGGTGGGGAGCACCAAATTCTGTGCTTTCTTTGCAGTTTCCTCATGAATTTGATTTAAGTTTTGTGGATTTTTGGTACAGGTCATATCTTGGTTAAGTTCTGGTAGTGCCTTATTTGGACTTGTAGGAGCACAAAGTGGGGTATAATGGGTATTGCCACTTAACTTAGTATTGATACCAGTGAAATCTTTGTTATCTGTAACAAGCTCCATGGTTACCTATAAAACACAAAAGGAGAAGAGTCAATAAGAATGTCCTTTAGAATTGGAATTAGAATTTTGAGGCTGGAAACAACATCAGATTATTAGGAAATGAATTAACTCATCCTCAAACACTCTAATAGTAAGAATATTAACAGAATGCATATACATTAACTTGCTAGACTAAGAAAAACTAGACAGATGATTTATCAATAACAAAAGATGAACCTGGAAGATCAAGTTAAGCCAGAATAGAAGAAAGTTCCCAGAAAAGAATGGAGACATGTTTAAAGGACCCAGAAATTCAGTTGAAGAGGCTCCCACTGGCTAAATCTAGGACAATTTAAGCATCAGAATGAGTAACAGTAATGGATTATAACCTATTGAATAATAATCCATGAATCCATCCTGATATAAAATAAATACGAGAGAAGAAACAGCTTCTCCATATAGAATGCCAATTAATAAACGCACAAGAGACGGCAGAGTTAGAAATCACCATTTGACAATCATCACAGTAATAAGTGATTCAGGTTAACCCCAGTGGAGAAACAGTCTTTAAAATAACTGACATTACTTTAAAAAAAAAATCAACATACTGAAAAATAAAGAAAGGCTGCAGAACTGTTTCTGACTAAAGGAGATTAGAAAGATCTGACAAGATGCAATAGATAATCCTGGACTAGAAAAAAAATTTGCTATAAAGGCGCTGGTATAATTGGTGAAATCTCAGTACAGCCTGTAGATATAGCATCAATACTATGCTGACTTTTAAAACTCTAGAGTATTATGTATGATGATGTCTTTGTTCTAAGGAAATATATAAAATATAAACTAAAGAATTTAGGGGGAAAGCCATGATGTACAACTTACTCTCAAATAGTTCAGAAAAAAATGTGTATGTACATGTATGGAGGAAGGAGATAAAGGGACAGAAAGAGAGAGACAGTGAAGAGGCAGACAGACAATTATAAAGAAAATGTGACAAATAGTAAGAATTGGGGAGTCTGAGTAAAGGGTATTAAAAAAGTCTAAATGTTAAAAAGTAAAAAAGAAAAGCGATGCAGGATAAATGATGAATCTGAAGAACAGAAGTGGTCACTAACTGTCAGGAGACTCAATTACTAAGGGTAAAAAGTTCTTGCTGTTTCTTTGATCTGAAATCCATAAGTGTTCGTAAGTGTTACACAGCAAGGTTCTCTCTCTTTTTTTTTTTTTTTTTTTTTTTTTGAGACAGAGTTTCTCTGTCGCCCAGGCTGGAATGCAGTGGTGCGATCTTGGTTCACTGCAAGCTCCACCTCCCGGGTTCACGCCATTCTCCTGCCTCAGCCTCCCGAGTAGCTGGGACTACAGGCACCCGCCACCACATCCGGCTAATTTTTTGTATTTTTTAGTAGAGACGGGGTTTCACCATGTTAGCCAGGATGGTCTCGATCTCCTGACCTTGTGATCTGCCTGCCTCGGCCTCCCAAAGTGCTGGGATTACAGGCGTGAGCCACCACGCCCGGCCAAGGTTCTTTTACTCTACTGAATATAGACAGCAATCTATCCAGAATAGTATTTCTCTCAAAAGGGCCAGAACAGAAAAACCTTCTAGTTGATCAATCCTATTTATAACCCCTTTCTGATTTTAAATTTTGTAGTCCAGAATGAACCAGGCAGGCAACAACTATAACTTGGATACCACAAGAGTAAGGTGATGTTAATTTTTTGCAATAATAATCATGTAAGTCTTTAAAGCAAAGTGGTATTTACTAAGACCAAGAAGAGAGAGAAGGCTTTCAAGAAGAAAAGGCAGTATGACAAAACACAGAGGCAGGAACCAGTATGATACCTTACTGATTCTTTACATAGTGTGACATAGTTATTGGTAGAGAAGCTGTAGGAGAGAAGGCTGAAACGGTAGGCCAGGGTCATATGGTAAGTCTTGTACTTTATCCTTCGGGTGACTGGGAGTCATCACGATGTTTTTGGCATGGCTGTGATGATTTTTTTTTTTTCTTTTGAGACAGAGTCTTGCTTTGTCACCCAGGCTGGAGTGCAATGGTGTAATCTCGGCTCACTGCAACCTCTGCCTACTGGGTTCAAGCGATTTTTGTGCCTCAGCCTCCCAAGTAGGTGCGATTACAGGCGCAGGTCACCACTCCTGGCTAATTTTTGTATTTTTAGTAGAGATGGGGTTTAGCCATGTTGCCCAGGCTGGTCTTGAACTCCTGAGCTCCGGCAATCTGCCCACCTTGGCCTCCCAAAGTGCCGGGATTACAGGCTTCAGCCACTGCATCCGGCTGATTTTTAAAACTCACCAGGACAAAGCTATACTGAAGCCACACACCCTGATTCTGCCATCTAAGAAATCCTAACTCACCTGAATACAAGGAAATAACCCTCTCTCCAAAGAACTAGATACCAGAATTCATTCTATCAGGCACACTTAGTTACTTTTCTCCTTCTTTATTCCAATTACTCTAGTCTAAGCCACCATCAATCATCTCTTTTCTGGACTAATGCCACAGACCACCTCCCTCTTTCCTCTTGCAGTCTATTCTCCACACAGTAATCTTGTAAAATGGAAATCAGATGTCACTCCCACGCTTCAACATCCTTTCCTTGGATCTTAGGCTAAAATCGAAACTCTTTACTTTACCTACAAAGCTCTGATGATATGGCTTCTACCTGACCATTCAACTCTACTTTCTACCACTCTCTCTCTTGCTCACTATCCTCTGGCAACATTCTATCCCTTGATGACTCCAAGCCCAGTCCTGCTTTAGGGCTGCTGCACCTGTTATTCTCTCTGGAATGGTCTCTGTGTTTTTTACTTTCTCCTCTTATTCTTCAAATCTCACCTTCTATGTCACCTCCATAGAAAGATGTTCTGTGATCACCATCTCCTACTTTCTCCCAGGTACTCACTATCACATCATACCATTTATTTCCTTCATAGCACTTCCACTGCTCTATTTCAAGAGATGCTACACAAGATCAAAGACCTTGCTTTTCTTGTTCACTGCTATATCCTCTGTACCAGCCAATAATGCATACTCAGCAAATACTTCTGACCTCCTGAATGTGTATCTACATACCTTGAGGGGGCCAAATAGAGTCTGATCATTTTCCTGTTGCACTGGAAGTTGATCACTGAAAGAAAGCAGCTCTGATTGAATGACAGCTCGCAAAGAAAGTGACGCAGATCCAATGACTTCTGGCTGAGGAAGGAGAGAGAACATTTTGGTTAATTAAAGAGAAGCCACAGGAGATCTTACTGAAAGTGACAACATATGATGGCTTATAAAGGAAACCACGCAGGAAGAAAAAAGCTTAATTATCTAAGACAACTCTGAGATCCCACTTTCTGTCATATTTTGGTCTCTCTTCTGGCTTTTGCTACTTCTGTCTATAAGAATACAGAGAGTTTTATAAGCCACAAAGTGGTTGGAAGATTATCTTTTTCTATCACTAAGAGTTAATTCTTACTCAAAATGTTCAACTTCACTATTAAAAATAACAAATAAAATTTAGATGTCACAAATTTTTGCTATTAAAACTAGAGAAATTGTAAAGTTTAATATATCTAATGCTATCAAGGCTATGGAGAAACAAGAGGCTGTCATATGAGTAAAGCTGGAAATATAAACTGGGAATATGCTTTTAGATGGCAAATTTGGTAACAAATATTAAAAGCTTTAAATATGTATGCTCTTTGGCCCACCAATTTCATTTCTGGGAATTTGTACTAAAGAAATAATAAACAGGCCAGGCGCGGTGGCTCATGCCTGTAATCCCAGCACTTTCGGAGGTCAAGGCAGGCAGATCACCTCAGGTCAGGAGTTCGAGACCAGCCTGGTCAACATGGTGAAACCCCCGTCTCTACTAAAAATATAAAAAAAATTAGTCAGGCATGGTGGCGGGTGCCTGTAATCCCAGCTACTCAGGAGGCTGAGGCAGGAGAATCGCTTGCACCCAGGAGGCTGAAGTTGCAGTGAGCCGAGACTGCACCATTGCACTCCAGTCTGGGCAACAAGAACAAAACTCTGTCACACACACACACACACACACACACACACAGAAATAAGAAACAATGCATAAAAAGCTTATACACAAATATGTGTATGTTAAAAGTAGTTAACAATGAGATACACCTAGTTGTCCAATAATCAGGAATTAAGCTAATTATATAGCACATCCACATGATGGTATAACATGCAGCCATTAAAATAACATTTACTAAAAGTTTCTAATAATATTAATTGTATTTGTTATAATGTTTGATAAAAGGGTATTAATTCATGTATATCATAAACCTTCAAATACTTACAAAATTATGTGGAAACATTAAATAGATATTTTTGAAGAAAATGAATAAAAACCCTCAAAATGCTAAATGATAAAAAGAAAGAATAAAACCTACATACAAAATTATATAACATATTGTATTCATTGGAAAAAGACAATGCAGATAGGCATAAATGCTAACAATAGTTACTTCTTAGTGACAGAATTACAGGCAATTTTTGCCTTTTAAAAATTATTTTTTGAGTTTTCTACAAAAATATGTAAAACTCTTTTATAATTAGAAAAAAAAATGCTGGCCAGGTGCAGTGGCTCACACCTGTAATTCCAGTACTTTGGGAGGCCAAGGCGGGCGGATCACGAGGTCAGGAGATCCAGACCATCCTGGCTAACACAGTGAAACCCTGTCTCTACTAAAAATACAAAAAAATTAGCCGGGCTTGGTGGCGGGCGCCTGTAGTTCCAGCTACTCTGGAGGCTGAGGCAGGAGAATGGTCTGAATCCATGAGGCGGAGCTTGCAGTAAGCTGAGATCGCGCCACTGCACTCCAGCCTGGGCAACAAAGAGAGACTCCGTCTCAAAAAAAAAGAAAAAAAGAAAGGAAAAAAAAATGCCATTAACTAGGTATAGGAAATGATTCAATGTAAATACATCAAAATGTTAATAGAGTTTATTTTGAGTTATGAAAT
The DNA here is from genome assembly GCF_009764315.1 of Trachypithecus francoisi. Classification (NCBI taxonomy): domain Eukaryota; kingdom Metazoa; phylum Chordata; class Mammalia; order Primates; family Cercopithecidae; genus Trachypithecus; species Trachypithecus francoisi. The sequence continues at coordinate 64,969,958 of NW_022681473.1, forward strand.
GATGCCTTTCCCGCCCTTTCTATTGTGCTATAATTTTCCAAAAAGGACCTGTATTGTATATGTCTTCTGAAAAAAGCAAAAGAAAACAAGATGTTCTTCATGCTATCCATACCAAATAAGAGGTCAAAAGATTATAAAGACTATTCTTTTATTGAAGGAAGTAAAAACTGCTTGTTATAGTTTATTGATTTACGTTATGCCAGCTGCAAGCAATTTTATAAACTTGGAATTAGTTGATCAAAACTGCTACTCACAACTGTATTATTTTGGGCTTGGATAACTTATGTATTCTGCCTGCAAACAGGAAGTAGAATCTCAAATTAAGGCTAATAGCCTGTATCAATATAGCTACCTTTCTCTAGAAGGGAACAGCACAATAAAGAGGTTAAGAACTTGGGATCTAAAGACAGCAGATTTGGGATAGTGTCTTGGTTCTTTTATTAGATTGAGTGATCTTAGACATGTTATTTCACCAAATCTCAGTTACTTCATCTGTAAAACGAAGATAATAATGTACCTAATTCACAGAGTTGTGGTGATTAAAATTGATAGTGTGCTCGTATAGATTCTTTAGTATTACATCTGGCCCATGACAAACAGCAGAAATTTGTAGTAGTAATAATAATAATAACAATGGATTATTAGTACTGCCTCCACCTGAAGATTCCTAGTTTAGGCAAGAATACAGTTTTAGGTATGCCCCAAATCCCTGAGGTGAAGGTAAGGCAAAGGCCAAAATCATTCAAAGTACCTTTTTCTGTGGAGTTTTCTTTGCATAAATTTGGAAAGTGAGGTTGGAATTCCACCAGTGCTCTATCATTGGGCCACCAAACTGTACTGGAAACACAAATCGCTGCTGGAACTTCACCTCTGTAAGGAGAACCAGACACACAGACGTGTCACACCACCCAACTGAAGTCATCATCAATCCATGCCTTGATACCACCTGCTTCCCTTTCAAATTTAATTAAAATCTCCTGCAGAAATCTTGTCAGTGCAATTTCACAGAAAGTGCTAGGGCTGTAGGACTGAATGAGCAGGGACAAAGAGAAAACCCTGAAGATAGTACACAGAAGACAGGCAGTGCTATGTTGCTCTGCTTTGCTATGAGAAATGAATGCCGATCATGAGTACGGGATGTGTAAGGAGACATACCTATACACTTCACTGGGTTTTAGGTAATAGGACTGTTTTTAAAAGACAAGTTGGTAGTAGTATACTAAAAGAAGGGGGCTGGTTGGAGGTGGAACAATGAGGGATAAACAGATAAATAGAAGAATGGAATAAAAAACATAACAAAAATAAGCTTATCTTCTGGACACTCCTACTATCACAAACAAGGTATCAGGTGCTGATGTTAGCAGTGTCAGGCAAAGTAAAGTCTGTCTCTTGGGTGGAAAGGAAGGGGTTTCTGCTATAAGTGTAAGTGGAAGAAGTGATGGTGGTATTTGAGTTTGTGCTCATGGCTATCGAGTTTTAACTGGTAAATAAAAAGAATTTGAGGCCGGGTGCGGTGGCTCACGCCTGTAATCCCAGCACTTTGGGAGGCCGAGACGGGCGGATCACGAGGTCAGGAGATTGAGACCATCCTGGTTAACACGGTGAAACCCCGTCTCTACTAAAAATACAAGAAAAAAAAAAAAAATTAGCTGGGCAAGGTCGTGGGCGCCTGAAGTCCCAGCTACTCAGGAGGCTGAGGCAGAATGGTGTGAACCCGGGAGGCAGAGCTTACAGTGAGCCTAGATCACGCCATTGCACTCCAGCCTGGGCAACAGAGCGAGACTCTTGTCTCAAAAATAAATAAATAAAATAAATAGCCGGGCGCGGTGGCTCAAGCCTGTAATCCCAGCACTTTGGGAGGCCGAGACGGGCGGATCACGAGGTCAGGAGATCGAGACCATCCTGGCTAACACGGTGAAACCCCATCTCTACTAAAAAATACAAAAAAACTAGCCGGGCGAGGTGGCGGGCGCCTGTAGTCCCAGCTACTTGGGAGGCTGAGGCAGGAGAATAGCGTGAACCCGGGAGGTGGAGCTTGCAGTGAGCTGAGATCCAGCCTGGGTGACAGAGCAAGACTCCGTCTCAAAAATAAATAAATAAATAAATAAATAAAAATAAAATAACATAACATAAATAAATCAATAAAATAAAATAAAGAATTTGACACCAGAATCAAAGGACGTTAGTTTAAGCTCCAGTTCTATTGTTTATTATTACCAACTCAGAAACACTTTATCACCTATAAAATGATCTTCCTGTCCATTCACTGCTAAGGCCCTTAAAATGGATCATGAATCTGAAGAATCCTCACAAGAGGCCCAGTTATGAAGAGAATCTGCTATTTCTAGCATTCATTCAAATAACCCATTTTAACCTACTGATCTCTCTAGTCATCTCTGGCCATATTAATTGGTGACTCTATACTTTTCTTGGTACTGTTGGACAGGATCTGGACCTTGCTGTGTGGATCAATGCACAGGAACTATGAACAAAAGGTCTGGGCCCAGGAAGCCCACATCCACTAGATCAGTTTATTTGGTTGCCCTACCTGGGAAAGGGAAGTAAGATAACAGCTGCACCTCACTGGTGTGCTGGGAGGATCAACTGAGGTAATAAAGGAAAAAGCACTTTGGACACTGTAAAATTCTTTATGTACAAACAGAATCCTATTTCAATTTCTCCTTACTACTTAGGTACATTCTTGCACTGTTACTGTATTTCTCATATAATTCTCTGTTTCTTAAGCTCATTATTTTTCACAACTGAGTAAAGTTAATTTACGTTATGCCAGCTGCAAACAATTTTATAAACTTGGAATTAGTTGATCACAACTGTATTACTTTGGGCTTAGTTGGAATTAGTTGATCACAACTGTATTATTTTGGGCTTAGTTGGAATTAGTTGATCACAACTGTATAATTTTGGGCTTGGATAACTGATGTATTCTGTCTGTGAGTTAAGTGAGTTAAGGCAGTAAGTGAAGAAAAAATTCAGGTAAATAACTTGCTAACAGTGTCCCAGAGAAGATTTTTTTCAAGAGTTGAAAGGGATCCAGATTAATACCTAGTCTAATCCATATTATTACTAAGAGAGGCCCACAGGTAAGACAGTGATTTTGCCTAAGGTGCATGATTAGTGTGTGGTATAATCAGAACTAGAATCCAGTCTTGCAATTCTTGGCTCAATGCTTATTCCACATTTCCCATATAATCTTTCTCAGAAAAACATAGAGAGGATCAATCACTGTGGCCAACAATAAAAATAAATGTTTAAGAAGCAATATAGATTAAGGCACATTTTGGAATCGAAATGGTGCTAGGTTGAAATTCTAGTTCTACCATAAACCAGCTGTGTGATATTATACAAGCTACTTAATTAATTTACATCTCAGTTTCCTCTTTCCTCATCTGTGAGTTTCCTCTTTTCTCTTTATGTCCTGATATGCAAAAATTCCTAAGATTAAAGGCAAGGTGCAGAACCATGTATAGGCTGGGCAGCCCTAACCCCAAAACTCAAAACCCAAAATGCTCCAAAATCCAAAACTTTCTGAATGCCAATATGATGCCAGAGTGGAAAATACCATACCCTACCTCATGTGATGGGTCTCAGGGTCTCAGTCAAAACGCAGTGAAAACTTTATTTCATGCACAAAATTATTTAAAACATTGTACAAAATTACCTTCAGGCTATGCATATAAGGTCTATATGATACATAAGTGAATTTCATGTTTAGCTTTGGGTCCTATGCCCAAGATATCTTATTAATGTATATGCAAATATCCCAAAATCTGAAAAAATCTGAAATCCTAAATACTTCTGGTTCTAACCATTTTGAAGAAAGGACACTCAACTTGTGTATGGTGCACTAACACTTGCAGAAACATGGGGGACGGGAGGCGGGGGAAGGGATAAACCAACCTTGTCCAACCTGTGAGCCCACAAGTGGCCCAAGATGGCTCTGAATGCAGCCCAACACAAATCTGTAAACTATCTTAAAACACTGTAAGATTTTTTTGCGATTTTTTTTTTAAGCTCATCAGCTATTTTTAGTGTTAGTGTATTTTATGTGTGGTCCAAGACAATTCTTCCAATGTGGCCCATGGAAGCCAAAAGATTGGACCCCCCTGGAATAAACATATTTGCTGATACACACGTGTGCATGCACACATACACACGTCTGTCTGTCTGTCTATCTATCTATCTATCTATCTATCTATCTGCCTGGCTATCTATCTATAATGGCTTAAGGAAGGATATACAAGCAACAACCTTGTTTGTCTGCAAGGATGCAACTTTTGAATTTTGAACCATGTGAATGGATAATCTAGTTCTAAAAGGAAACAAAATAAAGCAAAGTAAAAATTTAAAAATCCCATGTTAGTATGCTGTAAAGGAAAAGTTATTTGACTATGTAGTAGGAGTGTTAGGACCACACCTTTTATTTCTCAAACTACTTCCCAGAGAAGAAACTTAACACTGATGAACTGACTATTCATAGATCAAACTGGAAAACCAAGGCAAAGCTATCCTCAGAATATATTAGAAAAGTGGCTGTAATTTTGGGTGGCAGGAACATAAATGTCTATTATATTATCCTTTTTCTGTATCTGAAATATTTAAAACAAATTAGAAAAAAAAAGACAACACCAAAAGCATAAGCAACAAAAGAAAAAAACAGATAAACTACAGTACATAAAAATGAAAAACTTTTGTGCTGTAAACAATACCATCTAGAGAGTGAAAGGACAACCCACAGAATGGGAGAAAATATTTGCAAATCATAGATCTGATAAGGGGCTTGTATCTAGGATACACAAAGAACTCTTATAACTCAGTAACAAAGAGTCCGATTTGAAAATGAACAAAGGATCTGAACAGGCATTTCACATGAAAAGATGCTGGACATGACTGGCCATCAGGAAAATGCAAATCAAAATCAATGTGATGTCACTTCACATCCACCAGGCTGACCAGAATAAAAAAGAATGGAAAGTAACAAGTGTTGATGAGGATGTAGACAAATTAGAACACTCATACACTGCTAGTGGGAAAATGGTGCAGCCACTGTTGAAAACAGTCTGGTAATTCTTGAAAAAGTTAAAACATAAAGTTACCATATGACCCAGCAATTCTACCATTAGATATATACCCAACGGAAATGAAAGCACACGGTCCATACAAAACCATGTACACAAATGTTCACATAGCAGCATTATGCAAAATTGCCAAAAAGTGGAAACAACCTGAATGTCCATCAACTGAGGAAAGGATAAATGAAATGTGGTGTATCTATGCAATGGAGTATTAGCCATAGAAAGGAATGAAGGACTGATATATACTACAACATGAAACCTAAAAATATTATGGTAAGTCAAAGACAGTAGTCAAAAAAATCACAAGTTGCATGATTCCATTTATATGAGGCATCCAGAATGGACAAACTGATAGAGACAGAAAGAAGATTAGCAGTTGCTTAGGGCTGGGGAAAGAGGGAAATGGGAAGTGAAAGCTAGTAAGTATGGGGCTTCTTTTAGGGGAATGAAAATGTTCTAAAATTAGATTGTGGTGATAGCTGCACAGCCTTGAAAATATTGGCTGGGCATGGTGGCTCACGCCTGTATCCCAGCACTGTGGGAGGCCAAGGCAGGTGGATCACTTAAGGTCAGGAGTTCAAGACCAGCCTGATCAACATGGTGAAACCCCATCTCTACTAAAAATACAAAAATTAGCCAGGCATGCTGGCACACACCTCTAATCCCAGTTACTCAGGTGGCTAAGGCAGCAGAATTTCTTGAAGCCAGGAGGTGGAGGTTGCAGTGAGCTGAGATCATGCAACTGTACTCTAGCCTAGATGACAGAATGAGACTCCGTTGCAAAAAAAAAAAAAAAATTAAAAAATTGTATACTTTAAATGAGTAAATTGTACGGTATGTAAATTATGTCTTGTTAAAGTTGTTTTAAAATAAGAAAAATGGAGACAGTTGAAAGAAAATGTTTTAAGCATCATAATTTTTGAGTTCTAGTCTCATTTATGTTACTAGTGACCTGCTGCCTTATATTAGAATAGTCATAGTATCACTGGGCCTGTTTACTCCCTTATAAAATACAGAAATTACAGTAGATTCACTTCAAAGTTCTTTCTAGCTCTAAGATTTTATGATACTACAAAAGTCAAATGAGGCCAGGCGTGATGGCTCATGCCTGTAATCCCAGCACTCTGGGAGGCCGAGGTGTGTGGATCACCTGAAGTCAGGAGTTCGAGATCACCCTGGCCAACATGGTGAAACCACGTCTCTACTAAAAAATACAAAAATTAGCTGGGTGAGGTGGCATGCGCCTGTAATCCCAGCTACTCAGGAGGCTGAGATGGGAGAACTGCTTGAACCCGGGAGGGGGAGGCTGCAGTGAGTAGAGATTGCGCCACCACACTCCAGCCTGGGCAAAAGAGCGAGACTCCATGTCAAAAAAAAAAAAAAAGGTCAAATGAGTAATTAGGAATTCAAAAATTATTCCAAAGTCAGAATGTCTAAGGTGCAGAAAACCAGTGTGTCTCTTACTTCCATTTGTAATTTTACTGGAGGCGAGTCGAACAACCTCAGTGATCAAAGCTGTCTTTCCCAATCCGCTTTCCGAACAGCCCACAGGAAAGTGATATTCTACAAAGAAAGTGCTAAAAAGAAAAACAAAAAAAGTGATTAAAAACTAACCAAACAATAAACCTAATTTCCGTCTGATAAATCCAACATATATTTGAAGTCCTATTTTCAGGACCTCTAGTGCTCAGAAGCCTTACCTCTTCTTCAAAGCTTTCCACCAACCCTCGTCAGAGAATCAAAGGCTCCCTTTCTTGCGTTCCCACAGCACTTTTAATACAAAACATCTATTTTGGGCCCTAAAGCCTTATGTTATAGATAGCCATTTAAATGTTTCTCTGTCCTGCTAACTGTAAGATATGTAAGAACAGAGTCTGTGTCTTAATTTTCTTTAGTCCCATACTTACACGGTTCTTGGGATCTAGTGGGGATTCAGTATATTTCTGTACATTAAATGATGCATATGAAAACACATCCCAAATCACAGTATTATACAACTGTTGATTATTATCATCAGACACACTTTTGAAAAATGTCAAATTTAGCTTTCTCATGTTAGAGACATACCGCTTTTTTGCTGTAGTCACCTTAGGTGGTGGACCAGCACAGCTTTTTTTGTCAGGGGTCATCTGATGATTATCTGGAGGAATTCCCATAGTTTCAACGATGATTCTGACTGAATGTGTTCTACCCAGAAGGGCCAGTCTATCCACACTTAGTGTCATCGTTTGGGCATCTTCTGGAGTTTCTGAGAACATCTGTTGTTCAACCAAATTTCTGAAAGGAGTTCACACGAGCAGTGAGGCATACTGTTACAGGCTTCACATGAAACAATCTAGTATGCATAGGCAAGATGAGGAAAGAGGGAGGGCAGCAAGTTTTTATTTTTGCACAGGGTATTGCTCTGTCACCCAGGCCGGAGTGCAGTGGCATGATCATGGCTCACTGCAGCCTTGACCTCCTGGGTTCAAATGATCCTCCCACCTCAACTTCCCAAGTAGCTGGGACCACAAGCATGGGTCATCACACCCGGCTAATTTTTGTATTTTTTATACAGATGAGATATTACTATGTTGCTCAGGCTAGTCTTTAACTCCCAGACTCAAGCAATCCTCCTGCCTCAGCCTCCCAAAGTGCTGGGATTACAGGTGTGAACCACCACACCCAGTCAAGCATCTTGATTCACAAGTTATCAAGGATTGGAAACAGCCTTAATTATCAGAATTCTAGTCCTATAGTGCAAGAAATCTCAAAAAATGTAAAAACAATTACAATCTAAAGGTTTGAGAGTATATATTCAGGGTAACTGGAATCTATGCTCCCAGGTACAAAAAAATTTTTAAATACTATATATATATATATACACACACACATACACATATATATACACATACACACACACTTATACACACATATATAAACACACACACATACATATATATACAATACACACGAGTACAGAAACTGAAACTACAAATTTAGGTTTTTCTAGAAGGGACACAGATCTTATTTCAGTTACCCACTATCCTAATGTAACTACTATTGTCACTTTTGTGTATTTCTTCTCATTTGTTTTCCTTATGCATATTTTCTACATAGTCGTGATTACAGTACACATACAACTTAGACTCCTGCTTTCTTCCTTAACCATTTAAATTCTACCCATCTTGGCAGAATCAATAAAATGAAAATGACCATACTGCCAAAAGCAATCTACAAATTCAGAGCAATTCCCATCAAAATACCCTCATCATTCTTCACAGAACTAGAAAAAAAAAATCTTAAAATTCATATGGAACCAAAAAAAGAGCCCAATTAGCCAAAGCAAGACTAAGCAAAAAGAACAAATCTGGAGGCATCACATTACCTGACTTCAAACTATACTGTAAGGCCATAGTCACCAAAACAGCATGGTATTGGTATAAAAATAGACACACAGACCAATGAAACAGAATAGAGAATCCAGAAATAAAGCCAAATATTTATAGCCAACTGATCTTCAACAAAGTAAACAAAAACATAAAGTGGTGAAAGGACACCCTATTCAACAAATGGTGTTGAGACAATTGGCAAGCCACATGTAGAAGAATGAAATTGGATGTTCACCTCTCACCTTATAAAAATATCGACTCAAGATGGATCAAGGACTAAATCTAAGACCTCAAATCATAAAAATTCTAGAAGACAACAATGGAAAAACCCTTCTAGACATTGGTTTAGACAAAGAATTCATGACCAAGAACTCAAAAGCAAATGCAACAAAAACAAAGATAAATAGATGGGACTTAAATAAACTAAAAAGCTTCTGCACAGCAAAAGAAACAGTCAGCAGAGTAAACAGACAACCCACAGAATGGGAGAAAATCTTCATAGTCTATACATCTGACAAAGGACTAATATCTAGAATCTATAAGGAATGTAAACAAATTAGCGAGAAAAAAATCAAACAACCCCATCAAAAGTGGGCTAAGGATATGAATAAACAATTCTCAAAAGAAGATATACAAATGGCCCACAAATGTATGAAAATATGCTCAACATCACTAATGATCAGGGAAATGCAAATCAAAACCATAGTGCGATACCATTTTACTCCTGCAAGAATGGCCATTAAAAAAAAAAAAAAAAAAGAATGTTGGTGGGGATGTGGTGAAAAGGGAACACTATTACGCTGCTGGTGGGAATGTAAACTAGTACAACAACTATGGAAAACAGTGTAGACATTCCTTAAATAACTAAAAGTAGAACTACCATTTGATCCAGCAATCCTACTTCTAGTATCTACCCAGAGGAAAAGAAGTCATTATATGGAAAAGATACTTGTACACGAATGTTTACAGCAGCACAATTTGCAATTGCAAAAATATGGAACCAGCCTAAATGCCCATCAATCAACGAGTGGATAAAGAAATTCCATATATATATATGGAATACTACTCAACCATAGAAAAGAAACGAAATAACGGCATTTGCAGCAATCTGGATGGAACTGGAGACCATTATTCTAAGTGATGTAGCTCAGGAATGGAAAACCAAACATCGTATGTTCTCACTCATAAGTGGAAGTTAAGCTATGAGGATGCAAAGGCATAAGAATGATACAATGGACTTTTGAAACTGAGGGAGAGAGTGGGAAGACGGTGAGGGATAAAAGACTACAAATTGGAGGCGGGGTGCAGTGGCTCACACCTGTAATCTCAGCACTTTGGGAGGCTGAGGTGGGGGGATCACCTGAGGCTGGGAGTTCAAGAGCAGCCTGACCAACATGGAGAAACCACGTCTCTACTAAAAATAAAAATTAGCTGGGCATGGTGGCGCATGCCTGTAATCCCAGCTACTCGGCAGAAGAATTGCTTCAATCCTGGAGGTGGAGGTTGCAGTGATCTGAGATTGCACCATTGCACTCCAGCCTGGGAAACAAGAGCAAAACTCTGTCTCAAAAAAAAAAAAGGCTACAAATTGGGTACAGTATCATATTGCTTAGGTGACGGGCACAACAAAATCTCAGAAATCACCACTAAAGAACTTATTCAGGTAACCAAATACTACCTGTTCCCCAAAACCTACGGGAAAAAAAAAAAGTACCCATCTTTTCAGATTATTACATTTTTAAGAATTACAATGCTTACTGAGTTATTGTAACTTAATCACTCTAATGGTGCTGGGCAAATGGGTCATTCCACCTTAGGAGATCTTGTGAAAATAATATTCCTTTGCGTTTACCTTTAAATAAACAGAGCAGCTCACCTATTTTTCTTGCCTGTTGACCTCTTCTTCAGCTTATGATCACTTGACTCTAGAACCTTAGACGATCTGGCAAGAGCTGTTGACTGGCTTATTTTTTTAGAAGGGACAACATCATCATCTTCACTGAGGAAATCACTGATGCTGGTATCAGATTTCTATGGAGAGGAAGAAATAGAGACACTAAAAGACAGCTGCTTTGGGGATTGTGGCAACGAAACATTTCTCTAAAGAAAGCAAGTTCTTCTCTGTACACACATCATTCTCTTAAAGAAAGAACTGACACCAGGGAGATAATCCCGTATTTCTCCTGGTTATACAAAAATAATCTGAAGTTCACAAAAATAACCTACAAGTTCAGTTGAAAGCAAATAAATGAAGGTAGATTCTTCTTTCAAATTATCAATAACAATAATAATTATTTATTGACTATAGACTGTATGTCTGGTATTATGCTTAATGCTATATGTATATTTCTAACATTTACCACATTCCTACAAGGTTCCTTTATCTCAGTTTTCACAAGTGAGAAAATCAGAGCTGAAAAAAGTAAGGCAGCTTGTTTATGAACCATAGCTGTAAAGCCAGATTTTGATCTCCATGGGCTTCAAAGCCTGTATTTCTACCATAGTTTGAGGCCAAATGACTTGGACAATGTCACCTAATTATTTGGATAGCCTACTTATTTATTTATTTATTTTTTTGAGACACAGTCTCACTGTGTTGCCCAGGCTGGAGTGCAGTGGCACAATCACAGCTCACTGCAACCCTGACCTCCCTGGGGCTCATGTGATCCTCCTACCTCAGCCTCCTAGCTGGGACTACAGGCATGTGCCACCACCCCTGGCTAATTTTTGTATTTTTTGTAGAGATGAAGTTTGGTCATGTTGCCCAGGCTGGTCTCAAACCCTTGGGCTCAAGTGATCTGCCTGCCTCGGCCTCCCAAAGTACTGGAATTACAGGGGTGAGCCACTGTACTCAGCCAAGACTACTTTTTGTCACCATTCTATACTACAAATGATTCATTCTGCTTTTAATCTTGCTAAAATGAACTGTTTACTATATATACGTCACAAATTTCCTTAATGAGGGAACCAATGCCTAAGCCCCTTGCAATTCATTTTTATTTTGAGAAAAGGCAGCTACTGCAATGGACTGATCAGCCCTTTACATCACAAAATGTAAAATAAAGACAGAAGATGGCTTTATAGTTACTGGGTTCCATTTAAAAAAAAAGATACAAAGCTTGCTAATATAATATAAATTCAGGACACAAACCCAAAGTTATTTTAAGTCTATCATTTAAAACTACCCTTTTTCAGCGTGTCAGGGGGTATAATGTGTTGATCTGTGACAGGGGGACAAATTAATTTAAATAAGCATGATAAGAATGTCTTCTTGGAAGCAATACAACTTTTTTTTTTTTTTTGAGATGGAGTCTCGGTCTGTTGCCCAGGCTAGAGTGCAGTGGCATGAGCTCCGCTCACTGCAACCTCTGCCTCCCAGGTTCCAGTGATTCTCATGCCTCAGCCTCCCAAGTAGCTGGGACTATAGGCATGCGCCACCACACTTGGGTAATTTTTGTAGTTTTAGTAGAGACAGGGTTTCACCATGTTGTCCAGGCTGGTCTTGAACTCCTGACCTTAAGTGATCTGCCCGCCTTGGCCTCCCAAAGTGCTGGGATTACAGGCATGAGCCACCGCGCCACCACAATACAACTTTAAAAGGCAAAATTACAAAGATTTTTGCCGTTAAGTTTTCCTTTAAGTGGCAACTTTTAAAAATGGTTATTGACTAGTGCAACTGAAGAATAAATTTTAAATTTTATGTAATGTCAACTAATTTAAGCAGCAGCATGTGGCTAGTAGCTACGTTGAACAGCATGATTGTCAGGTTACTTTTTTTTTTTTAAATTATACTTTAAGTTGTAGGGTACATGCGCACAATGTGAGATTTGTTACATATGTATACATGTGCCATGTTGGTTTACTGCACCCATCAACTCATCATTTACATTAGGTATTCCTCCTAATGCTATCCCTCCCCTAACCCTCCACCCCCCGACAGGTCCCAGTGTGTGATGTTCCCCACCCTATGTCTAAGTGATCTCATTGTTCAATTCCCATCTATGAGTGAGAACAGGAGGTGTTTGGTTTTCTGTCCTCATGATAATTTGCTCAGAATGATGGTTTCCAGTTTCATCCATGTCCCTGCAAAGGATATGACCTCAACCTTTTTTATGGTGGCATAGTATTCCATGGTGTATATGTGCCACATTTTCTTAATTCAGTCTATTATTGTTGGACATTTGGGTTGGCTCCAAGTCTTTGCTATTGTGAATAGTGCTGCAATAAATATATGTGTGCATGTGTCTTTATAGTAGCATGATTTATAATCCTTTGGGTATACACCCAGTAATGGGATTGCTGGGTCAAATGGTAATTCTAGTTCTAGATCCTTGAGGAATTGCCACACTGTCTTCCACAATGGTTGAACTACTTTACACTCCCACCAACAGTGTAAAAGTGTTCCTATTTCTCCACATCCTCTCCAGCATCTATTGTTTCCTGACTTTTCAATGATTGCATTGTAACTGGCATGAGATGGTATCTCATTGTGGTTTGATTTGCATTTCTCTGATGACCAGTGATGATGAGCATTTTTTCATGTGTCTGTTGCTGCATAAATGTCTTCTTTTGAGAAGTATCTGTTCATATCCTTCATCTACTTTTTGATGGGGTTGTTTGATTTTTTCTTGTAAATTTGTTTAAGTTCTTTGTAGATTCTGGGTAATAGCCCTTTGTCAGATGGCTAGATTGCAAAAATTTTCTCCCATTCTGTAGGTTGCCTGTTCACTTTGATGATAGTTTCTTTTGCTGTGCAGAAGCTCTTTAGTTTAATTAGATACCTTTTGTCTATTTTGGCTTTTGTTGCCATTGCTTTTGGTGTTTTAGTGATGAAGTCCTTGCCCATGTGACTACTGGCTACCGAATTGGACAATGTGGGTACAGGACATTTCTGTCATCACAGGAGGTTCTAATGGACAACATTGTCTTACAAGGCTCCATTTCGAAGGATCCTTATCAATATGCACAGTTATTTCTAAAAAAAGGTGTGTTTCCACAGATGCTGGAGAGGATGTGGAGAAATAGGAATGCTTTTACACTGCTGGTGGGAGTGTAAATTAGTTCAATCATTGTGGAAGACAGTGTGGCAATTCCTCAAGGATCTAGAACTAGAATTACCATTTGACCCAGCAATTCCATTACTGGGTATATACCCAAAGGATTATAAATCATGCTGCTATAAAGATACATGCACATGTATGTTTATTGCGGCACTATTCACAATAGCAAAGACTTGGAACCAACCCGAATTCCATTAATGATAGACTGGATTAAGAAAATGTGGCACATATACACCGTGGAATACTATGCAGCCATAAAAAAGGTTGAGGTCATGTCCTTTGCAGGGACATGGATGATTCTGGAAACCATCATTCTGAGCAAATTATCACGAGGACAGAAAACCAAACACCTCCTGTTCTCACTCATACGTGGGAACTGAACAATGAGATCACTTAGACACAGACAGGGTGGGGAACATCACACACTGGGGCCTGTTGGGGGGTGGAGGGTTGGGGGAGGGATAGTATTAGGATAAATACCTAATGTAAATGATGAGTTGATGGGTGCAGTAAACCAACATGGCACATGTATACATATGAAACAAACCGTACATTGTGCACACGTACTCTAGAACTTAAAGTATTTAAAAAACAAAAGGTTATTGACAAGGTAATCAAAATCTAGATGAGTCCAAGGGCTGAAAGGAATTAAGGTTAACATAAACTACACTGCTCAACAGCTAAGAATTTCAGGTACCAAAATACAAGGTAATCACGCTGTGAACGCTATTCAATATTAAGAATGTCAAACACTGACTTTGGGGAAGGAACATTGTAACTCCTTGGCTTTCCCACTGTCTCATGGTCAGTTACTTCACTCCTTCTTTCAGGCAACAAACATTTTCTAAAATTATTTTGTTCAAATAGCATGGGGGATTATGTAGTACCATTCACACATTCATTTATTCACTAAGTCTTCACTGAGTGAGCACTCGGTATCTGTCAGGCCTTTGCTGTACTGGTAATAAAAAGAATGAAGACACATTCCTGTGTACAAGGGACTATATCATACAACGTGGTAAGAGCTATAATAGAAATATGTGCAAGATATGTGGGTATTCAGGCAACAAATTCTGCTTGGAGAAGTCTGGGATGATTTCTTCACAGAGGTGATGAGTTGATCTTCAAGAATTAAGTTTATCAGATGGATAAGAGCATTTCAGCATTCAAAGTAGAAGGATTAGTACCAGCAAAAAATAGGGAGATACAAGAGCTAAGGCCAGGTGCAGTGGCTCATGCCTGTAATCTCAACCCTTTGGGAGGCCAAGGCAGGAGAACTGCTTGAGCCAAGAGTTTGAGACCAACTTGGACAACATAGTGAGACCCTGTCTCTACAGAAAAAAAAAAAAAAAAAAGAGCTAAAATGTTTCAGAGTGTCAAGTGGCATGAGACTCCAGTATGGCTGGAGACTCTGGTGGGTAAAGGGTGTAAGTGGGAGACGAAGTTAGAGAGCTCATTCACGGTCAGATTCTAACACCATGCTCAAGACTGATGACACACTGTGGTCTAGTAGAAAAAAAATACAGGCTTTTTGTCAGATAGACTAGGGTGAGAATTCCAGTTCTGCCACTTAATTATTAGTACTTAACCTCTTTAAGCTTTTGTTTAATGCTATGTAAAAGAGAGATAATACTATCTCATGCAGCTGGTAAAAGAATTAAATAAAATAGAGCTGGACATGGTGGCTTACGCCTGTAATCACAGCAGTTTGGGAGACTGAGGTGGGCGGATCACTTGAGGTCAGGTGTTCAAGACTAGCCTGGCCAACATGGTGAAAGCCTGTCTCTAATAAAAATACAAAAATTAGCCAGGTGCAGTGGCATGTGCCTGTAATCCCAGCTACTCGGGAGGCTGAGGCAGGAGAATTGCTTGAACCCGGGAGGTGGAGGTTGCGGTGATCCGAGATCATGCCTCTGCATTACAGCCTGGGTGACAGAATGAGAGACTCTGTCTCAAAAAAAAAAAAAAAAAAAAAAAAGAATTAAACAAAATAATGAATGAAATACAGTATTTAGTGCTCTATTAGTTTCAGCCATAAAAAAAAAACAACAAACAACCCACTCAAGTATTTAATAAATGATAGATAAGATGTGAAGTCCCTAGCACACAGAAAATGGGTAATAAATATGTAATAAATATTTCCTCGTTATTCTATAGGGAACATATTATCAGTGATCACTGTGAAGGTGGGAAGTCATGAAATCCTAACAGTTCCTAAGGTCTTTCCCACCCACCTCCTCCTGTCCAATCCCACTGCTGCTACTCTCATTCAGGCATTCTCTCTCATACTTCCTGTAGCCCAGTGGCTTCCTATCTGCTTCTGGTTATTCCCTCTTCAGTCTGCCCCCCTGTATGGTTGCCAGACTCAGATTCCTAAAACACTCTTGTGATATGTGACTTCCTCTTCATCTGACATGAAAAGCCTTTCACAGATTGGCTGCAATGTGCTAGCCTGCCTTTTCAACTTCTTTTCCACACAAATTCTCATCTAGTCAACTGGATCCCTTGTAGTGCAAAAATGTGGTTTTCTGCACAGGTCATTCTTCTACGCCCATTTTGTATCTTTTCTCTGCTTCTCAAAACACTATCTTTCAAGTGTCAGTTTAAACCCTTTATTCTTCATTATGCTTTTCCCCAACAATCTCATGTAAAAGTTTTCCCTGCTTCTTCCAAACTGTAGTAGCTCTCACTGGCTTACTACTGGGCTGGTATAAACTACCTTGTATTTCAGTATCTTTTTTTGACCTGGAGAAAAGGAAAATCAGGAGTATGAACCTTTGCACATATAAACAATTACTTGTGGAACAGGGATTGGACTTACTATGTATAGACTCTAGAAGATGCTAAGTCAATGAAAAGAGCATAAGGCTTGACAGAAAAAAGAACTTTGAAAAAACCAGAGCTGCCAGAAAAAAGAATCCCTGTCTCACAGGCCAGAAGAGTTTTGTCTTCTAAGAGTAAGAAGTATTTTTGGAATATTTTTAACAGATACCAGTTAAGGATGGTTCTGAGGGTATAACTACATCAGCTCTTCCTTATAAAAGCTCTAAGGAAACCATATAATATATTAATTAAACCATAGGCTTTGGACTCAGGCAAACTTGAATTTGAATTCTGGCTCTAATACTTATTTGTTACATGTTCTTGCACAAAATACTCAAATTCTACTAGGCCTGTCTCAACACCTGTAAAATGAAGATAATACTTTCCTCTTCAGGTTGTCATTACGATTAAGTAAGGTAAGGTATGTAAAATGCATAGCTGTCTGGCAAGTGGTATCATGCCTGCAGCTACTAATATTATTAATACATTTGTTCTCTAATTCTTAGTGCTTTAGGTTCAATGACTTACAGGTACTGTATAAAATAAGTTCTCCAGAAGACTTTGGTCATACTGAGGGTCATTCAGTTCACTGCTGCAATACACATCACTCCCAGGAGATGGGCAATCTGGAGGAGAGCCTAGCCCATCCCAGAAATTGCCTTGGGATAATTCAGCACTGCAGAGATAAGAAAACAAAGCAGAAGAATTTTAACAGAAGTTTCAGCTGAATTATTCTCTCTTTAGTGAAACTTTCTGAAGTTCTAAATGTGGAAGGAGATATGTTAAACAAAAGACTCACATTAAACAGAAGACTACTGAATATTTCCCAATTATACTACCCCTCCTCTGGGATGCTAACAACCAGTATTCAAAAACACACTACTGACACTGATTGTGATCTCATTCATTTATTCAACAAACATTTATTGGTCACCTATTACGTGCTAGGTCCTGGAAGATACAGAGATGGCTAAGCTAACACAATCTATACTCTTGTTGTATTTATAGTCTGATAGAGAGAAAAAAAGGTATAATTCAATGAGTTAAATATTATATACTGATTATGCAAAAAATTCACAGACACACCCACTTCCAATAAACAAAAATATGTGCATTTAGGACTAATTACGGTGATATTAGTTCTATATAGAATATAAAAAAATGAATAAAACACAGTTTATAAACTAATAGGAAGATAAGCATATAAGTAACTATAAACTCAGAATTTTGAAGGAACAAATTCTCCCTTTTTTTAAAAAATCCTATGCTGATCTCTCTCTTTTTTTTTTTTTTTTTTTTTTTGAGGTGGAATTTTGCTCTTGTTGTCCAGGCTGGAGTGCAATGGCATGATCTAGGCTCACTGCAACCTCTGCCTCCTGAGTTCAAGTGATTTTCCTGCCTTAGCCTCCCTAGTAGCTGGGATTATAGGCACCCGCTACCATGCCCGGCTAATTTTTGTATCTTTAGAGATGGGGTTTCACCATGTTGGTCAGGCTGGTCTTTAACTCCTCAGGTGATCCACCCACCTTAGCCTCCCAAAGTGCTGAGATTACTGGTCTCTTTTTTGATAGCAATTTTTACTTTCTACCTTTCTTTCAGGTCCTTGTATAAATTCCCTATTTTTCCTCAAAGTTTAGGTTCCTTGAGGGCAAAATATGCATATAGTTCTGTTTCTCCTACATTAATTAGCATTTAATAAGCACCTGTTAGTGAACTTAATGATTTCTTTATGAACATGATGCCAGGTACTGTGCTACACATTTTATTTATTATTTTCCATGTTGCTTCCTTTCAAGTTAGCTGCTATACTTCTTTCCTTAATTTCTCAAGAAAATAGTATATAATCACTACCTTCAAATTAGACAGTGTTCTTATATTATTTTGAACAAGCAGATAGTTAATGTTCCCTTCCTCACCTTTCCCTGGGCTACAGCAGGGTTTCTCAATCTCAGTCTTGTTGACATGTTGGGTCAAACAGTTCTTTATCTTTGGGACTGTCCTATGCATTTCAGATCCCTGGCCTCCACTTATCAGATGCCAGCAGCACATTCCCAGTTGTGACAACTGAAAAATGTCTCCAGACACTGTAAATATCTCATGGGGTTGGGGTGGGGAAGAATCACTCCCTCCTTGAAAACCATCAATCTATAGTAACTCTCAAAGGTCAGAACAGCTTCCTAACTGCCATAATCCAACTAACAACTTCCCAGTCTACATGGCCTCTCTGCAGCTTCTGCAGCCCAGGAGTTTAAGACCTGCTTCTTTTTGAAACTCTACTTTTTGGTCTTTTATATAACTGTATTATTTGCCACATATACTCTCCCCTTTGTACATCCTTAAAGTTATGAAGATTTTTCCAGTTGCTTGTTATTCCCCACTTTATACACCTTTAAAGTTATGAAGACTTTTCCACTTTTTACTCTTTGAAATTAATATTTCTTTGAATTTATTCACCTGTCTATGACATACTAAAAGGGCTAAAATTTGCCTGTGTTCCTTGGCCATAAAATAAGCCTATTTCCAGCACTATCCTATTCTTTTTCTTCTTAGACATAATTTTAAATAAAAGAATACACATACCTATTTTGAAAGTCAAATAGGACTACAAGGCTTATAATAAAAAACAGTAGCTGACTGATTCCTCAGAGGCAATCACTTTCAATTCCCTTGGATGCTTCTCTAGTATTTACCTCCATATTTCTCTTTTAAAAAATTTATTAGAGACATGGTCTTGCTTTATTGCCCAGTGTGGAGTGCACTGGTGTTATCATAGCTCACTGAAGCCTTGAACTCCTGGGCTCAAGGGATCCTCCTGTCTCAGCCTCCCTAATAGTAGCTAGGATTACAGGTGCATACCAACACACCTGGCTAATTAAAAATTTCTGTAGAGACAGGGCCTCATTATGTTACCCAGGCTGGTCTTGAACTAAAGGATCTGACGTAGCCTCCCAAAATACTGGGATTACAGGTGTGAGCCCCCATGCCTGGCTTTACCTCTATATTTTGAAGTGACACATTAATATACTGCTATTTTCTGATTTTTCGCTTTTCTGTATGATCTATGAACTTCCTATTATGAAAAATGAGGGACCCACTCACTGTCTTACACCATTACAATTGAACCACACATTTCCCTTTTACCCATCTTCTCTATTTAGTTATATTACAAATTTTTTGGTTAAATTAATTTTCAGGGTTAATATTGTATCTGAGCCAAGTACAGTATAATTTATTGCACCTCTTTTCTTATACAAGTAATTATCCCTGATATAAATTAACTGCCTTAATTTTCATTTGCTTAGTTTTCTTTGACCCTATTACTACTTTATGACTGAATTCTTTAAGAGAATTGAACATTTCCTTAGAGATAACTGAAAATTTGGTCAATATATGTTCCATTTCCCTCCACCTCTTCACTCCTTAGAAACATCCCTACTGAAGTCAGGGATGCCCCTACACGGACTGCTTGCTGTCTCTCTATGATATATACCTGAAATCTCCTTCTATCCCTCTTCTGTGTTGTAGCCCCTATTTCTTAGACTATATGTCTTACTCTTTCTTCCTAAAATCAATGTTCAGTAGAAGATATTTTCCTGTGGTTTTCTGAGGAATAGTGCAAGACAGGTAAACTTCTGAGAATCTGAATAAAGTTATTTTTACTCTACCCTCACACTTGATTAATAGTTTGATTAGGAGTAGAATTTTAGGTTGAAAATAATTTTACTTCAGAATTCTGAAGACATTTCTGCACTGTCTTCCAAGGAACTGGTAGAAAACCTGATGTCATTCCAATTCCTGATATTGTATATGTGACCTTTATTCTTTCTCCCTTTCTGGAGGCTTTTACTATTGTCTCTCAGTATTTTAAAATTTCATAATTATGTGTCTTAGTATATCTTTTTTTCATTCACTGTTCTGAGTTCTTGATCCTTTTTTTCCATCAACAGCTTTATTGAGATATAATTCACATACCATACAATCTTCCCATTTAAAGTGAGCAATTTGGTCGGACACGGTGCTCACACCTGTAATCCCAGCACTTTGGGAGGCTGAGGCTGGTGGATGACTTGAGGTCAGGAGTTCAGTACCAGCCTGGCCAACACAGTGAAACCCTGTCTCTACTAAAGATACAAAAAATTAGCTGGGTGTGGTGGCATGCGCCTGCAATCCCAGCTACTCGGGAAGCTAAGGCAGGAGAATTGCTTGAACCCAGGAAGCAGAGGTTGCAGTTAGCTGAGGTTGCGCCACTACACTCCAGCCTGGGTGACAAAGTAAAACTTTGTCTCAAAAAAATAAAAATAAAAAGACAAAATAAATAAAGTGAGCAACTCGATAGGTTTTAGTATGTTCATAAATGTGACCAACCATCACCACTCAATTTTAAAACATTTTCATCATCTCAAAAATAAACTCCATAACCTTTAGCTATCACTACCCTGTCCATCAGCACTCCCAGCCCTAAGGAACTATTAATCTATTTCCTATCTCTATAGATTTGCCTATTTGGACATTTCATCTAAATTAAATAAAAGTATATATATTTGCCTGTGACTGGCTTCTTTTTATTTAAGACAGGGTCTTGCTCTGCAACCTAGGCTGGAATACAGTGGTGCAATCACAGCTCACTGCAGCCTCAACTTCCCAGGCGCAAGTGATCCTCCCACCTCAGCCTCCTGAGCAGGCAGGACCCCACAGGTGTACGCCACCACCCGAGGCTAATTTTTCACTTTTTGTAGAGAACAGGGTCTCCCTATGTTGCCCAGGCTGGTCTTGAACTCCTGAGTTAAAGCGATTCTCCCACCTCGGCCTCCCAGATTACAGGTGTGAGGTACCAACACTGCGCCCGGCCTGGCTTCTTTCAATTAGCATGTTTTTAAGGTTCATCCATGCTGTAACGTGTAGCAGTACTTCACCTTGATGGCCAAAGGTAAAACACTGCTCTACTGTATGGATACTCCAGAATTCTTAATCCATTAATCAGTTGATGGACATTTAGGTAGTTTCATTTTTGGGGTTGCTTCATTTTTTTTCCATGTGGCTATCCAGTTGAATAATGCTGGTATGAACATTCGTGTACACATTTTTATGTAGATGTATGTTTTAATTTCCCTTGGGTATACAGCTAGGAGTTGAAATGCTGGGTCACACGGTAAATCTTTGTTTAAAAATTTTATTGTTTTCTGTCATATGGTAAATCGATAGGTATGAGTTTGAGGAGTTGACAGCCTATTTTCCAAAGTAGCTTCATCATTTTACATTCCTGCCAGCAGTGTACCAGGGTTTCAAATACTCCACATCCTCATTAATGCATAGACTATTTGACTTTAGTGGGTGTGAAGTAGTATCTCATTGTCTTGATTTCCTGATAACAAACGGTGTCAAGCATCTTTTCATGTGTATATTGGCAATCTTTTTTTTTTTCTTTTTTTTGAGACGGAATCTCGCTCTGTCACCCACCTCCCAGGTTCACGCCATTCTCCTGCCTCAGTCTCCCGAGCAGCTGGGACTACAGGTGCCCACAACCATGTCTGACTAATTTTTTGTATTTTTAGTAGAGACGGGGTTTCACTGTGTTAGCCAGGATAGTCTCGATCTCCTGACCTTGTGATCTGCCCGTCTCGGCCTCCCAAAGCGCTGGGATTACAGGCGTGAGCCACCACGCCCAGCCTTTTTTTTCTTTTTTGTTTTTTTGAGATGGAGTCTCACTCTATTTCCTAGGCTGGAGTGCAGTAGCGCAATCTTGGCTCACTGCAACCTGCACCTCCCAGGTTCAAGCGGTTCTCCTGCCTCCGCCTCCTGAGTAGCTGGGATTATAAGCGCACACCACCACGCCCAGTTAATTTGTTTGTATTTTTAGCAGAGATGGGGTTTCACCATGTTGGTCAGACTGGTCTCGAACTCCTGATCTCGTGATCCGCCTGCCTTGGCCTCCCAAAGTGCTGGGACTACAGGCCTGAGTCAGCACGCCCGGACATGTTAGTTATCTTAACATTTTTGTTTGGAGAAATGTTTACTCTGATCCATTGCCCATATTTCTAATTGGATTATTTGTTCCTTAATTATTAAGTCATGTAAGTTATTTATATGTTCTAGATATAAGTCCTGTATCAGATGTAAGGTTTGCCATTTTTTTTTCCCATTCTGTGGTGTCTTCTCACTTTAATAGTATCCTTTGAAGCACATACGTTTTCAATTTTGATGGAATCCAATTTACGTATCTTTTCTTTTGTTGTTTGCGCTTTTGGCGTCATATCTAAGAATCTTTTCCCAAATCCAAGGTCACAGATTTACCTCTATGCTTTCTCTAAGAGTTTTATAGTTTTAGCTCTTCCATTTAGCTGTTTGATCCATTTTGAGTTAATTTTTGTATATTGTGTGAGATAAGGGTCCAACTTCATTTTTGTTGTTGTTGTTGTTTTTTTAGACACAGGTCTTAATTTGTCACCGAAACTGGAATGCGGTGGTGTAATCCTAGCTCATTGTATCCTTGAACTCCTGGGCTCAAGTAATCCTTCTGCCTCAGTCTCCTGAACAGCTAGGACTACAGTCATGTGCCATCATACCTAGCTAATCTTTTTTACTTTTATTTTTTGTAGAGATGGGGGTTTTACCATGTAGCCCAGGCTGGTCTCAAACTCCTGGCCCCAAGTGATCCTACTGCCTCAGCCTCCCAAAATGTTGGGATTACAGGCATAAGCCACTGTGCCTGGTCCCAACTTCATTTTTTCTGCATGGGCCATCTAGTTGTTCCAGCACCATTTGTTGAAAAGACTATTTGTTCCTCCATTGATTGATCTTCATAGCCTTGTCTAACTCATATTAGTTGACCACAGATAGATGGGTTTATTTCTAAACTATCAATTCTATTCCATGGATTTATATGTCTATCCTTATGCCAGTATCACACTGACTTGATTCTCTTGCTCTGTAGCAAGCTTTAAAATTGGAAAGTGTGAGTCCTACTTTCTTTTTTTTCAAGATTGTTTTGGCTGTTCTGGGTCCCCTGCAATTTCCTATGAATTTGAGAAACAGCTTGTCAATTTCCACAAGAAGTCAGCTGGGATACTGATATTGTGTTGAAACATAAACATAGGATTTTTTCCATATATTTAAATCTTCTTTATTTCGACAATGTTTTACAGTTTTTATTTTTTTATTTTTTTGAGACAAGATCTCACTCTGTCACCCAGACTGGAGTGTAGTAATCACAGCTCACTGTTGCTCAAGGGAGTCTCCTGCCTCAGCCTCCCAAGTAGCTGGGACTACAAGCATGTGCCACCATGACTGGCTGTTTTTCTGCATCTTTTGAGATCATCATGTGGTTTCTGTTTCTTATTCTATCGATAAGGTGAGGCCGGGTGCGGTGGCTCACGCCTCTAATCCCAGTGCTTTGGGAGGCCGAGGTGGGCAGATCACCTGAAGTCAGGAGTTTGAGACCAGCCTGGCCAACATGGTGAAAGCCTGTCTCTAATAAAAATACAAAAATTAGCCAGGCATGGTGGCACACAACTGTAATCCCAGCTAGTTGGGAGGCTAAGGCAGGAGGATCACTTGAACCCAGGAGGCAGAGGTTGCAGTAAGCTGAGATCAAGCCATTGCACTCTAGCCTGGGTGATAGAGCGAGACTCTGTCTCAAAAAAAGAAAGAAAAAAAAAATCTATCTATCTGTTTCTCTCTCTCTCGATACAGATACAGATAATGGTGGATCACATATATTTATTTTCAGATGTCAAACTAACTCTCATTCCTGGAATAAATCCTGCTTGGTCATGGTGTAAAATTATTTTTATATGTTGCTGGGTTCGGTTTGCAAGTATTTTCTGGAAGACTTTTGTGTCACATTCATATTGATCTGTAGTTTTCTTTTGTGATGCTCCTGTCTGGATTTGCTGTCAGAGTAATGCTTGCCTCCTGAGTTGAGGAGTGTTCTCTACTATTTTAATTTTTTAGAAAGGTTTGTGAAGAATTGGTATCAACTCTTCTTTGGTGGAATTCAGCAGTGAAGCTGTCTAGACCTGGGCTTTTCTTTGTGGGTAGTTTCAAAATTACGAATTCAATCTCTTTAGTTAATTTTTACTATTTCAATTATTAATTGCTTTGTTAGAGGTCTCTTCATATTGTCTATTTCTTCTTCTTTTTTTTTTTTTTGGAGATGGAGTCTTGCTCTGTCGCCCAGGCTGGAGTGCAGTGATGCCATCTTGGCTCACTGCAAGCTCTGCCTCCCGGGTTCACGCCATTCTCCTGCCTCAGCATCCCAAGTAGCTGGGACTACAGGTGCCTGCCACCATGCCTGGCTAATTTTTTGCATTTTTAGTAGAGACGGGGTTCCACCGTGTTAGCTAGTATGGTCTCAGTCTCCTCGTGATCCGACCGCTTTAGCCTCCCAAAGTGCTGGGATTACAGGCGTGAGCCACCGCGCCCAGTCCATGTTGTCTACTTCTTCTTGAGATAGTTTAGGAATCTGTCCATTTCATCTAAGTCGTCGACTTTATTGTCATACAACTGTTCATGGTATTTCTTTACCATCTGTTTTATTTGTATACAGTTGGTATTAATGTCCCCGCTTTAATTTCTAATGCTAGTATTAATAATTTGAATCTACCCCTCCCTGGGAACACAGTCCACCAACTAGTAACTGAGGGAAGAGGGGGCCCTAAAGTCTTGCCTGCCCTAGCCTGGAGTGGTGTTTCTATTTCTGTGAGTTCGGAGGGATAGGGAGAGATATCTTGGTTGAAATATCAACATGAAAGCTCATGTGCTTCATTTCAGGGAAATTTACTTTTACGATTCCTTTCTCTCCTTTTTTTTTCTTTCATCTTCTTTTTAGAACTCCCATAATTTGGACATTGAACCTTCTTAAAATATCCTCAATTTTATATTTTTTTCCGATTTTCCAACTCCATTCTTTTTGTTAAACTTTCTGGGATTTTTCCTCATCTTTCTCTTCCAAATTTTGCATTAAATATTGTTCTCTGTTTACATGTTGAAGCATTCCTCAAACATCTAAAAATTGTGGCTATCTGTTCATATTAAAAGTCAGGCACTGAAATGCTGACCGGAAGTGTCATATTCCAGTTGGGAGTGGGTGAAAACTTGTTGACTGGTTGGTTTCATTATAAAATAATTGGGCAGAGCTAGACCATTTTGTTGAGTAATCTCTAATGCTTGGTATCTGCACTTCTTTTCTCTTGAGCTAGACGGTTTCTTGGCAAAATCTCAATCTCCTACTTGGGAGCTGATGTGGCTGTCAGTGTTCTAGGAGTCAAGAGGTAACGGGGATCAGAGGTAGGAGGGGTGTTCATCATTCCATATGCAGACTTTAATTTAGTCTCCATTTCCTTGGTATGGTCCTCACCACTACCCTCAGTTTGCTTGACAGCCTTGCATCTAAGGATCAGTTTGTAACCTCTACATATTAAACTGCTAGTCTTTCACTGGGCAGGGTAATGTCAGTCTTCTGGCTCTGGGGATGGGAGATGGTATTATAATAATAATATCTAACATTTATTGAGAGGTCATTCTGTAAGATGTTTACAGGAATTAATTCACTGAGTCCACACTACATATCACTGAAGTAGGTTATATCCTTTTTATAGGTGAGGAAACTGTAGTAGAAGGTGGTTAAATAACTTACATAATGTTTTACAACTAGTGAGTGGCAGAGTTTAGGTTCAAATATAGGCAATCTGGTTTGAGGTTCTCTTTCAATTAATCTCTATTCTATACTGTCTGTCCAGATCTTGGAGAGGGGAAGGAAGGATCTAATTGCTCCTATTTATTTTTTCTTAACCAGTCCTCATCTTTAGCCTCAAACTCAGATATTGCTTTGGTGTTTCTAATTCCTTCAGTAGTCTTTTTGGGCTACTGCAATCAAACTGTTGGTCCTTCAACCTCAAACATACAGACTTCTCTCTTTTGCTAGGTCAGTTACCTTTGTTCACCTGTTTTCTAGCTTCCAAAATTTTATTGACATCTTTCTTTTGCTGTCACCTCCCCTTTTGGTTCTTGTGAGTTTATGCCTTTTCTATTCTTTCATTATCATTTTGTTGAGGTTATTTTATTTTGAGGCAGGGTCTTGTTCTGTTGGCCAGGCTAGAGTGCAGTGGCATGATCTGGGCTCACTGTAACCTCTGCCTCCTGGCTCAAGCAATTCTCCCACCTGAGCCTCCCCAGTAGCTGAGACTACAGGCGTGTACCACCACGCCAAGCTAATTTTGCATTTTTTGTGGAGACAGGGTTTCCCTATGTTACCCAGGCTGGTCTTGACCTCCTGGGCTCAAGCAATTTGCCTTCCTCAGACACCCAAAATGCTGGGTGTACAGGTATGAGCCACCAGGCCTGCCAAGGAATGGGGATAAAAGTTTTAACTTTTATTCTTACTTTCATTCTACCATACTCTCTCTGGGTAATCTTGTCCACTTCAAAACTTTCGGTTATTACAGAGTAGCTAACAAATCTCCAATTTTTATCTTTGGGCTAGTCCTCTCTCTTGGGCTTCAGCTCTATATATCTAAGAGCCTACAACTCAAGTTTAACAGATTTACATGCTCAAACTTGAACTTGGCCTTATGTCTGCTTGAGGATTTTCAATAATTTCAATCATTACAATCCATGAAGTCACTAGAGCAAAAACCTAGGGATCATGTTTTACTCTTTGCCCTCTTTCTACAACTAATAAGTAATCAAATTCTGTCATTTCAACCTTTAATGTCTTACCTCTCCCCTTCTGCCAGGGAGAAAAAAACCCCCACATGATTTCCCATCTCTTCTATCCAATGCTTTTCCGTACTGTTGTGACAGTGATCTTCTGCTCAAAACATTTTGATGTTTACATAATTTTTAAGGTCCAGATTCATTAACACAATAATCAAAGTCTGGCTTCCACTTACCTTTTCCATTATACCTCTACTCACTCTACTCATTCCTACCATTAGCATACGATGAGTATGTAGTGCTGTTACTTCCCTGTAATAGAAGTCTAAACTTCACATCAAACTAATTGGAGGTTTTTTATTTTCTTTTTTTTTTGAGATGGAGTCTCACTCCTTCTATCATCCAGGCTGGAGTGCAGTAGCATGATCTCAGCTCATTGCAACCTCCGCCTCCAGGGTTCAAGCAGTTCTCCTGCCTCGGCCTCCTGAGTAGCTGCACCACCATGCCTGGCTCGTTTTTGTACTTTCAGTAGAGACAGACAGGGTTTCACCCTGTTGGCCAGGCTGGTCTCGAACTCCCAAACTCAGGTGATCTGCCCGCCTTAGCCTCCCAAAGTGTGGGGATTGTAGGTGTGAGCTTTTGGAGCCTTTGAAACACATGCTCTCCCATAACCTTTAAAACTTCGGCACATACTGCTTTTAACCACTATGCCCTATTAACTTTCCAAGACATGAATGTAGACATTATCTTTTATACAAGAGACAATAAATAGATGAGTCTGGTTGGAGGGCACATGTTATTCATAATGTTAACAGAAACAGCTACCAACAGTAAAAATACTATGTGTTGGCCAGGCACTGTGGTTCATGCCTGTAATCCTAGCACTTTGGGAGGCTGAAGCGAGCAGATCACTTGAGGTCAAGAGTTCGAGACCAGCCTGGACAACATGGTGAAACCCTGTCTCTACTAAAAATACAAAAATTAGCCAAGTGTGGTGGTGCATCCCTGTAGTACCAGCTACTTGGGAGGCAGAGGCAGGATAATCACTTGAACCCGGGAGGCGGAGGTTGCAGTGAGCCAAGATTGTGCCACTGCACTCCAGCCTGGGCAACAGAGTGAGACTCCGTTTCAAAAAAACCAAAAAACAGGCCGGGCGTGGTGGCTCAAGCTTGTAATCCCAGCACTTTGGGAGGCCGAGACAGGTGGATCACAAGGTCAGGAGATCGAGACCATCCTGGCTAACACGGCAAAACCCCGTCTCTACTAAAAAATACAAAAAACTAGCTGGGTGAGGTGGCAGGCGCCTGTAGTCCCAGCTACTTAGGAGGCTAAGGCAGGAGAATGGCGTAAACCTGGGAGGCGGAGCTTGCAGTGAGCTGAGATCCAGCCACTGCACTCTAGCCTGGGTGACAGAGCAAGACTCGTCTCAAAAAAAAACACAAAAACAAAAACAAAACCCTCAAAATACTATGTGTCAAGCATTGTGTTACTCTTTTATATACATCCTTTTTAATCCTTACAACAATTTTGCAAGGTTAGGTACAATTCCAATTTTACCAATGCCTCTGAAGTTCAGAGATACCTGTTTAAGGCCACAAAGCTAATTAGAGATGAACCTTGAATTTCCACTTGTATCTGTTTAAAATCCATGCCTTTTCATCATACCATGTTAACACTGGTGTTAGGGAAAGAGTTGGGAGATAAGAATGGTAAGGTAGAATGGGATCATTCTGTAAGTGAAGCCAAAAGTAAAGGGCTAAAGTTTGGAGATTCATTTAGTAGGCAATGAGTGATCGTTTAAGGAACAGGGAAGGGTTTGGTTAGTCAAAGGACATGTTACTTTAGGAAGATAAATCTGATAACATTGTATACTATGAATTGGAGGAAGAGTTTAAAAGGAAGAAAGCCAGTTAATAGTGCTTACCTGCCTAATAGCAGCTGTATAGCTCTGGTATCAGCTTTTGTGTCATGTCTCCAAAATGTATTCTCAGTTGAAGGGAGGAGGTGATCTTCAATGTGGTCTTTAAACTGATTCCTAGAAAAGGCCCTGATTCTAAGGTGTAGAAAAATACTTTCTCACTGAGTGGCTAACAGATGGAAAAAATCTATATCATAATCACTTCGTACATGCAGCTGGTCTGACTCAGAAAATTTAATATACTTTAGACTTAACTGCCTTAAATAAAACTTTACACTTTGCAAAGCTCTTTCCTACAGTAGAATCCCATCTCATTTCTGTGAGGTAGGGAGAGAAGATCCCCATTTTACATCCAAGGATACCAGTTCAGAGAGAGTAAAGAATTTACCCATTTACATATGCTGCAAGTGCCAGTGCTAGGATAAGATCTTTAGTATCTTAACTCCTAGTGCAGGCTTCTTTCCCACCACATCAGGAATTATTTGATAAGCGTTTCCAAGATTATCCAGTCCATAACTTGACAAAAAACACAGGTTAACAACTATTAAGAAATGAACTGTTAGGGTTCTGTCTATCCTGTAACTTACTGTGTTGATGCTCTAAGAGAATCTTCATTAATAGGAGGATGAACTTGGTCCAACAACATGCTGGTGTCTGGGCTTGATTTCATTGCAGAAATCACCATGGCATTACGCAGTTTATTGCCTTGTTCTAACAGAGCTGAAGAGGGTAAATGTAGAAAACAGAAAAACCCAAAATGCAGCAGAAACATTTGGAATATTCAGGGCATTTCCTTTTATCACGGGACTCACCAGTGTGTACGTGTGTACTGTAATAGTTTACTCATCTGCCTTTCCCATTAGCTTGAGAATTCCTTGAGGACATTTACTCAAAAGAGATGTTTACTGAGCTTCTACTGTGCACTGTTTTAGATGCTGGCATTATAACAATGAATGAAGTCTCCATTCCAGAGACTGACCTCTTGTGGGGTTGTTATATCCATGTACTGACTCTTCCGACTGGTGTTTGTACCTAATAAGGTTAGTAATGTTTATATATTTTTTGTATCCAGATACCAAATTTATACTTCTACGGATGAAGAAAAGAGTGCTAAAAAGCTTCCACGACTCAAACAGCAGGTTAATGGAAAAGTCAGAATAAAACCTGAGTTTTCAGACTTTCTGATAGGTAAAATTTACCCCATTCCTTAAGGGGTCCCACAACAATAGCAGCACCAGAAATGAGAGAAAACATTTATTGAATGTTTACCACATGCGAGGCACTATTCTAAATATTTTAACATGTATTACTCATTTAATCCTCCCAATAGTCCTCTGAGATATATACTACGACTTCTTTTGTTTTCCAGATAAAAAACTGAGGCAGACATAAAAAAGGATGAGTTCATGTCTTTTGTAGGGACATGGATGAAGCTGGAAACCATCATTCTCAGCAAACTATCGCAAGGACAAAAAGCCAGACACCGTATGTTCTCACTCATAGGTGGGAATTGAACAATGAGAACATTTGGACACAGGAAGGAGAACATCACACACCGGGGCCTGTTGTGGGGTGGGGGGAGGGGGGAAGGATAGCATTAGGAGATATACCTAATGTAAATGACGAGTTAATGGGTGTAGCACACCAACATGGCACACGTAACAAACCTGCACATTGTGCACATGTACCCTAGAACTTAAAATATAATAAAAAAAAGAAAAAAAAATTGAGGCAGAGAGTAGGTAACTTGACCAAGATGCACACATAATACATCTATAACCAGATGATTCCACATCCTATGCTTTTAACTGCTATACTAGCTATTGGCCGGGCGCGGTGGCTCAAGCCTGTAATCCCAGCACTTTGGGAGGCCGAGACGGGCGGATCACGAGGTCAGGAGATCGAGACCATCCTGGCTAATACGGTGAAACCCCGTCTCTAGTAAAAAACACACAAAAAAACTAGCCGGGCGACGAGGCGGGCGCCTGTAGTCCCAGCTACTTGGGAGGCTGAGACAGGAGAATGGCGTGAACCCGGGAGGCGGAGCTTGCAGTGAGCTGAGAGCCGGCCACTGCACTCCAGCCTGGGCGGCAGAGCAAGACTCCGTCTCAAAAAAAAAAAAAAAAAAAAAAAAAAAACTGCTATACTATCTATGATATCTATGACCCTACTTAGTTCTTAGGTTTCTTTTTAAAAGCTGAGTGCTAGCTGGGCAGGGTAGCATGTGCCCATGGTCCCAGCGACTTGGGAGGCTGAGGCAGGAGGATTGCTTGAGTCAGGAAGACTGCTTGAGTCCACGAGTCTGAGGGGATAGTGTGCTATGATCACACCTATGAATAGTCACAGTGTTCCAGCCTGGGCTACATAGTGAGACCCTGTTTCTAAATAAAAACAAATACAATAAAAAAGCTCAGGCCCAATAGTATTATTCCAACAGATACAGGAGGTATTATTATTTTCTTGAGGTTCCACAGGCACTTAGAAAGTGCCTAACTCCTAGTCTAATTTTATAATTTCTAAAAATAAAATATGATGGTTAGGCCAAGAAAAAAAAACAAGTAAAAAATATCCGTAGTCTTATTCATTATTTACATATTTTTAGAGACAGGGTCTTGCTCTGTTGCCCTAGCTGAAATGCAGTGGTACAATCACAGTTCACTAAAGCCTCGAACTTCCAGGCTCAAGCAATCCCCCCACCTCAGCCTCCTAAGTAGCTAGGACTATAAGTGCATACCACCATGCCTGGCTTGTTTTTAATTTTTTAATTTTTTGGTACAGATGGTAGCTTGCTATGTTGCACAGGATGGTCTTGAACTCTTGGCCTCAAGCTATCCTCCTGCCCTTGCCTCCCAAAGTCCATAAACATCAAAACATCTAATATTTGTTACTATAAAGAAGTCAAAATATACCTAAAAAACTTAAAAAAAAATCAAAAATCTTAAATATCATATGTTCAATGTATGATGTGGCAATACAAGTAACCTAAAAAATAAAGATCACTCACTGTGATAGACAGAATTCTAAGATGGCTACCCCAAGGTCCCCAGTGCCTCATATACTCATACCTTGTCCTAGTGATTCAAACACTTGTCTAGGTATTACTGTGAAAGGATTTTGCAGATGTAATTATTTAAAACAATTTTTTTTTTTTGAGACAAGGTCTCCCTCTGTTACCCAGGCTGGAGCGCAGTAGCATGATCACGACTCACTGGAGCCTCAACCTCCCAGGCTCAAGTGATCCTCCCACCACAACCTCCCAAAGTGCTGGGATTACAGGCATGAGCCGGCTTGCCCGGACTTGCAGATACAATCAATGCTTACCTTAAGACAGGAAGATTATCTTGGTAGGCAGAACCTAATCATATTAATCTTTTAAAGTAGATTTTTCTCTGGCTGGTTAAAGGATATGATAGTCAGAGATGTGAAGTAGGAGAAGAATCTAATGTATCATTCCTATTTTGAAAATGGAGAAGGACAGTATCCTGCTGTGTAGTTAGTGTTTTATAAGTAATAGCTGGTTGACTGATACAGCTTTGTCCCCTCGTTTCTGGTAGTGTATTAGCACATCAAAGACCAGAAAAATCATTAGGTTGATGTATTTGTTGTGTCCCTCCCACGACCTCAGTTCTATGCTTACTAAAGTGGCCCACTTAATCTTGTGGTTGGAAGGGACCTTTGAAGATCTTATCCAGTGCAACCGGAGTCCACTTTCCTAGGGGAATTATACCAGGAACAGGAAACTCAAGACTGCATGCTCTCACTTATAAATGGGAGCTAAAAACTGGGTACTCAGGGATAAAAAGACGGCAACAATAGAAACTGGAGACCACTAGAGGGGGAGAGAAGACAGAGGCAAGGGCTGAAAAACTACTGGGTGCTATGCACAGTACCTGGGTGATAGGATCATTCATACCCCAATTCTTGGCATCATGCAATATAACCAGGTAACAAACCTGCACATATACCCTCTGAATCTAAAATGAAATTGAAAAATAAAAAAGATCTTATCCAGCTATGTACCTGATAATTTAACCCCATCTGTAAAAGTCACATCAGAAGGTTATCCAGCCCACACTTGACCATTTACAGAGATGTGGTCCCTCTCTCATTTGTGTACAAGTCAGACTACTAACCCAGACTGAGTCAAAATCTATCTTGTTTTATCTTTAAATCCACAGATCCTAGTAACTCTTATTGAAGAGATTGCACATTGACAGCCCATGGGTTGTGCATGGCATATTCTGCTTGGCTTGAACAGCTGGCCAGCAAAGTCTTGATTTAAAAAGCAAAAGCAAAACAAAACAAAACAGGCCTAGGTAAACAATGAAACTAGAGTAAGAAGAAGCATAGGACTTTGCCTTAAAGTCTGAGACAATAATGAGAGCTGCCCCCTTTGATAGCACAGGAGCTTCCTAAGTCTGAGCTTGTGTCTTCATTTTAAAATGGGGATAATACCTACCTCACACGACTTTTATAAGATTATGCATATAAAACACTTGGCATAGTAGCTAGCGCGTAATTAGTGCTCAATATGTGGCAGCTGTTTTCTCCAGGCTATCTCTTGCTGGTCCTTTTACCAGTCTGGTTACTCTCCTTAGAAGGAACACATCTCCTGGCCGGGCGCGGTGGCTCAAGCCTGTAATCCCAACACTTTGGGAGGCCGAGATGGGCAGATCGCGAGGTCAGGAGATCGAGACCATCCTGGCTAACACGGTGAAACCCCGTCTCTACTAAAAAATACAAAAAACTAGCCGGGCGAGGTGGCGGGTGCCTGTGGTCCCAGCTGCTTGGGAGGCTGAGGCAGGAGAATGGCATAAACCCGGGAGGCGGAGCTTGCAGTGAGCTGAGATCCGGCCATTGCACTCCAGCCTGGGCAACAGAGCGAGACTCCTTCTCAAAAAAAAAAAAAAAAGAAGGAACACATCTCCTTTCCAGAACACATGGACACAGGGAGGGGAACATCATACACCAGGGCCTGTCGGGGGTGGGGGGCTATGGGAGAGATAGCATTAGGAGAAATACCTAATGTAGGTGACGGGTTGATGGGTGCAACAAAACTGCACATTCTGCACATGTACCCCAGAACTTAAAGTATAACAACAACAAAAAAAAAGTTAAAAAAAAAAAAAAGAAGGAACACATCTCCTTTCCTTTAGATCTTTAATGTTACCTTCTTTTTTCTCTTTGCTTTTTTTTTTTTTAGAGATGACATCTTGCTACACTGTCCAGGCTGGACTCGAACTGGGCTCTAGTGATCCTTTTACCTCAGCCTCCTGAGTAGCTTAATGTTACCTTGTTAATGAGGTCTTCCTTTGCCAACCTATGTAAAACTAACATCCCCTTCTCTCACCTTCCTGGCTTGATATATCACCATTGCCATGATCACCAAGTAACACATGGTTATTTATTTAGTCTATCATTTGTCTTCCAATCAATATAAAACCCATACAGCGGGAGTTTATATCTTTTTTCTTTTTAACTACTGTAACCCTGATACCTAGAAGAGTACCAGTCATCTGGTAGTGCTGAATAGATAACTGTTTATTGAGTCAACAAATATCTTTCTTAAAGTCTGGTTTACACAAGTGAGCTGACAAGTGCTGAGTACAGTGGGTTCATTTTCCTTCTTGTTAATGCAGTCTTTGCATTAAAGACTAAAATTAATAGTTTATAATCTTGGAGTATACATATATAATATACATATATATTTTTAAATATATATATTTTTTCTTTCTTTTTTTTTTTTTTTTGAGACAGAGTCTCGCTCTGTTGCCCAGGCTGGAGTGCAGTGGTGTGATCGTGGGTCACAGGAACCTCTGCCTCCTGGGTTCAAGTGATTTTCCTGCCTCAGCCTCTCGAGTAGCTGGGATTATAGGCGCCTACCATCACACCCGGCTAAGTTTTTTATTTTTAGTAGAGACAGGGTTTCACCATGTTGGCCAGGCTAGTTTTGAACTCCTGACTTCAAGTGATCTGCCTGCCTTGGCCTCCCAAAGTGTTGGGATTATAGGTGTGAGCCAACGTGCCCGGCCTGTATATTTTTTAGAGTAGGGAATCTAAGACATTTCAGTTGAAAAAATATAAACAAAATGTTTTTGTTCTTTTACAAAATGTGCTTAAGAATGTAAATTATGTAATCAAATAGTTCTGATGCTACAGATATTTTAATTTTGGAAATTTTACTTGTAGGGATGTAGACAAATTCCTGTTACGATCATGAGGTCAAAGAGATACATGGTTGAACATTACAGTGTAATGTTAAGTCAATTGCTTTTATTATACCACTCCTTAACATGAGGTAATCCAATTCTGTTCCTGTTTGCTTTTTTATTTCTGTCTAAGCCCTTATAAGGGTAAACTGTCTCCTTTCTTCTTCTATTTGGCCACAAGTCATTATTTAATTCCCAGGATGAAGATTAGCAGTTGTATACTGAATGTTCTCACTAAGACTTAAGAGTTTTCAGAATGTGAAATGGATTTGGTACTAGTCTCCACACAGTGGGATAAATAAATGCTGATGATGAGACAAAAACCTTACTTGCCTTGAATTATTTGGGACAAAATAAGGACTAACCCTTTTCTATGATAAAGGTTTTCCCCTCATATCCAATTTCTTTTAAATGATTCCTTTCCCAAACCTGCAATTTTATGTGAGTAATTATTTAAAAATACCCTGGTGGTTTAATACGGCTGTCTTTAAATGGTGCAAGATGCTGGACTCTAGCAAGACTGCCTGTTTTTATTTGACTTAGTTCAAACAAGAGTCTTGGTTCTCTTTGTAGGCTGGCTAACAAGTAGAGCAATCCCAATAAACGTAGTTTAGTCTGACTCAGTTCACAAATAAATACATACCTGAAAGAAGATCCTTGGTAGGGGGGTTGTTTGAAGAAAGAATGCATGAGTCACTGTGACTCCTGGCAACTGTTCTAATTTGAGGCTGGAATTCAGAACTGTTCAGAAGGGACATCTGCTTCCGTGGAGCTCTGCCTTTCAGAGTTACAGAATCTAAACTCTGTCCTGAATTAAGATGGTGCTGTAGTCCAAAGGAAGAATCCTTTATTGTATCAGGGTTCTCTGCAAAGTATACATGGTCTTTTCCCCTGTTTTTTTTTTAAAAAAGGAGAACATCAGCAATATATAATCTATTATGGTAATACTCTATTTTGTCAGAGACAGAAAGTAGACCAGCGGTTTTGGCAAGGTAGTTTGGACCTCAAAAGGGGTGATTTATTTGCAATGCAACTTTGTAAATCTCTTTTTCATCTCCCAAATTATAGAACAGATGCTTTACCTACAGTTAGGGAGTCATAGCTTAAGCGAGACAATAAAATGAAGAGCTCAGCAGAGCCTGACACAAAGCAAATGCTTCATAAATAATTACTTAAAACAAAAACCTGATTCTTATTCCCTTCTCTTTCACAGAATAGCTCCCTTTCCCTCTTTTCCCTCATGAATATCTGTCCTGCATCTGGATATCATTTAGTCATTTATTTGTATGTTGGCTTCATTGTGAGTGGCTTCATTGTGAGATTGTGAGTGGCTTCATTGTGAGATTGTGAGTAGTCCTCAAAAACAGAAATTATGTCTTACTTATTTCTAGGCCCAGCACCTAGTATCAAACCAGGACCAGAGCGAGTGCTTCACAGTTATCGGCTAAATGAGGACTGTGCCTCTCTCTGTTGTTAATCTTTTACTCAACCATACATGAAAGACAGAAATCACAAGTACAGTGGAGTTAACTGACAGATTGACTGGTATTAGGTGTGGTAATTACCTTGGAGTGGTTGATCTACTGCTGTTGGCTCCTAACTCCTTTCCATCAATTTTGATGGTATGTATGTCGCGAGGCCTTGATGGAACCTGAAACTGGGTACTGCTGGGTTCAGTATTCTCTCTGAATCCCTGCTTAGATAAAAGCACATTTTCTGTCATGTCAGTGGTAGGAAGTGGATGGTAGCTGTCGTAAGTTTCTGACAGAGGCTCCAGAGCAAGTGAGACCTAAGAGAGACACGTAGTATACGAGAAATTTTCTTCAGCATTAATTAAC
Organism: Trachypithecus francoisi; assembly: GCF_009764315.1. Classification (NCBI taxonomy): domain Eukaryota; kingdom Metazoa; phylum Chordata; class Mammalia; order Primates; family Cercopithecidae; genus Trachypithecus; species Trachypithecus francoisi. Next base: position 65,006,923 of record NW_022681473.1, read on the forward strand.
TAATTTTAAGACTCCCCTGCTTAATATTAATCAATGTCCCCCATTCCTTACAAGATTAATGTCCCCCATTAATTATCTAAATTCCTGCCTACCTCAGAAGCCTCATCTCTTACTAAGCTTCCTTCCTTCATCCCTCTGTTCCAATAGACCAATTACTTACTTATGGTTCTCTAAATGTACCTTATATTTCATTGGTACATACAATTTTCCCCAGTATTCCTTCTTTATGTCTAAGTAGAGATGCCATGTCCACTGCCTTCTTCATGTTTCTACTTACTCTGTATCTATCCATTAGTATAATCACCATTTACTGAACCTTTTACTATAGGCCAGGAACTGTGCTAAGTTCCCCATATAGAGAAGCTAATGTGATTATATAACGCCATCAGGAAAGTATATTACCTTAATTCGAAGATTTTTTTTTTTTTAAGCAAAGATTTAGAGAAGGTACTTGCAACCTTTCGTTCATCATCCTGATTAGATTATGCATTCCTTGAAGGCACTGGCTATCTTCTTCATTTTTCTATCGACTAATTAGCATAGTGCCTGTATACATAGTATGCAAGTCTAATATGCCTAATAATGCCTAATGGTCTGATGAATAAAAGAAGGACATAACATTTTCTGCATTTTTATTATTGGTTGCTTGGGAAAAATAAGGTCTAGTTCTATGCTGGAGATGAAGAGGGGTGAGGAGGGAGGACAACTAAGATGCAAAGGTAATTACTTTAAGTTTCCTTATCATTTCCTTCCTGTGAGTTCAAGTTCTTTGTGAAAAGGCTTTCTAGTCCTCTGAAAAGCCCAATGGAGAAACGTCTAATGGAGGAATGAAAAGTAAAATGGAGTTTTAAAGCAAAACCTTAAGGAAGTGAAGGATATACTCCAAAAGAAAAGAATAGCAACATTGAAAGTTCAGTTTCAATGACAAAGAAAGCAGAAGGAATTGTTTAAGCAGCCAAAGACCGTCAAATAATGAATGCCCTAACACAAAAATGAAAAATTGCAGTTAGATGTTTTACGATGTCTCTGGGAAGGTCAATGAAATATTTTATCCAGAAGAACTGCCAAGGCACAAACTCAATAAAACATGCCTGGGTCTTGATGAGAATTCTGTTCATGAACCACAACATAAAGTCCTTCAAATCTATTCATCACGAAGATCTTTGTACAAAGACAAATGACAGCAATGCACCAGGACGAATACTCTGTGCAGTGATCACTGTAACAGCATCACATAAAATTCTGGTTGCTCAAACATAAATGTCAGGAAGTGTTTCCTTACCATTCATCCCTTGCCAAAGACTGCCTCTGCATTCTAGAAACAAAGGAGACACTGAGGATAAAGGTAGTGTTCCTGGCCTTAACAATGAGCTGCTAACTGGCCACAGAGTTTGCTTTAACTCATTGGCCTGCACTACCATTGGACCTTGAATAAAGAGTCAGAGAAAGTCCAGGCACTTGCCACGCTCATCTTACAATCAAAACACAGGGGCCTAACTTCTTTGTTCAGTTAAACAAATAATTGTTGATACCAGCTCTGTTCCAGGCTCTGTGCTACCTCCCTGAGGAAAAGAGAGGACTAAAACATGGACTTACAACTGTAATCCCAGCCAGTTGGGAGGCAGGGGTAGGAGGACTGCTTGAGCCCAGGAGTTTGAGACTGGCCTGGGCAACATAGTGAGACCCTGTCACTACAAAAAATTAAAAAAAAAAAAATTAGCTGCACATAGTGGCATGGACCTTGAAGTCTTAGCTATTTGCTAGGCTGAGGCAGGAGGAATGCTCGAGCCCTGGAGATTGAGGCTGCAGTGAGCTATGATTGTGCCACTGTACTACAGCCTGGGCAACAGAGCAAGACTCTGTCTCAAAACAATAACCCCCTCCTCCCCCACAAAAAAACCTTCTGCCTCAGAGGATCATAGTATTTTGTAGGGGAAGTTAAAAAAAAAAAAAAAAGTAATTTTTCCACTTCTCTGTCGGCCAGGAAGGGCGGTGGTGACGTACCTATCAAGTACAACCACCACGGCTTCTGTGCTTTGACAAAACCTTAGATATGTGGCCTTCTGGCTAAGTGCCTGAAATTTCATGTTGTTGGAACATTCGCTGTATCCCTGGGGGTTGCAGATCTCTCTGTTTGCTGTGGCTAAACCAAGAAAGAAGGCACACACAGATTTCTTCAGAAATTATGATTCCATCAAAGATTTTGAGGAGATGAAGAAGACTGGTATCTTTTGGAACACAAAGTGATTTTGAAATACAAAGAATTTCTTTGGGCTAAATTACGCAGAAGTTTGTCACTGACTTGTGTTCCTGAACTATGAAACATGAATATGTGGGCTAAGAAAGAGTTTCTACTGACAAATAAACAATTAACAAAAAAGTAATTTTAATATAAAATAGTAAGTTTTAAGATAAGGAAGTGTACTAGGTGGTATGGGAATGCTAAGAAGGGGTCTGAGGCTGGGGAAGAGGTGAGGAAGGAGTGCCAGGGATGATTTCCAGGAATGAAATACAAACATTTGAGCTTAGAATCTCAAATCTGAATGAGGCAGAAAACGCTGAGGGGGATGGAAGTAGAACATCAGAAGCAGAGGGAAAAGTATTGGTCAAACTTTGGAGGTATAAAACAGAAGAATGTTCTGTCAATTCCTAGCAGTCCAAGAGACCATCTACTCTAACCCTCCAGTTGCATTTAGCTCCCAGATCTTCATTCCTGTCCACCTCAATCATTCGCCTCCCCAGTCATGATTCATCTTGGTGTTTACTCCTCTGCCAATCCCGTGAGTCCTGTAGAATTTCTTTTTTATACAAATTACCACTTTAATGGAACATTTCTTTCTTTAAATGTCCCCATTTACTCAAAGTCTCTTCCAATAGAAAACACCTACACTTGCCAGGCTAAAGGAAGTTAACTTTTGCCTTTCTGGTGCTAAGTCTAGACCATCATTCTGTCACTTAAATACATCACCCCTCTTCCAAAGCCCACGCCATCCACATATACCATGAATGTACCACATGCTTCTCACATCCATAAGAGAACAACTTTTTTAAAAAATTTGTATTTTGAAATTTGCTTATATTGTTGAGTGATACATGCACATAGCTTAATGAAATGTCATTTACTCCAAAGAAGAATTTTTTTTTTTTATTATACTTTAAGTTCTAGGGTACATGTGTACAACATGTAGGTTTGTTACATATGTATACTTGTGCCATGTTGGTGTGCTGCACCCATCAACTCGTCAGCACCCATCAACTCGTCATTTACATCAGGTATAACTCCCAATGCCATCCCTCCCCCCGCCCACTCCCCATAATAGGCCCTGGTGTGTGATGTTCCCCTTCCAGAGTCCAAGTGATCTCATTGTTCAATTCCCACCTATGAGTGAGAACATGCGGTGTTTGGTTTTCTGCTCTTGCGATAGTTTGCTGAGAATGATGGTTTCCAGCTGCATCCATGTCCCTACAAAGGACACAAACTCATCCTTTTTTATGGCTGCATAGTATTCCATGGTGTATATGTGCCACATTTTCTTAATCCGGTCTGTCATTGATGGACATTTGGGTTGATTCCAAGTCTTTGTTATTGTGAATGGTGCTGCAATAAACATATGTGTGCATGTGTCTTTATAGCAGCATGATTTATAATCCTTTGGGTATATACCCAGTAATGGGATGGCTGGGTCATATGGTATTTCTAGTTCTAGATCCTTGAGGAATCGCCATACTGTTTTCCACAATGGTTGAACCAGTTTACAATCCCACCAACAGTGTAAAAGTGTTCCTATTTCTCCACATCCTTTCCAGCACCTGTTGTTTCCTGACTTTTAATGATCGTGATTCTAACTGGTGTGAGATGGTATCTCATTGTGGTTTTGATTTGCATTTCTCTGATGGCGAGTGATGATGAGTATTTTTTCATGTGCCTGTTGGCTGTATGCATGTCTTCTTTTGAGAAATGTCTGTTCATATCCTTTCCCCCTTTTTGATGGGGTTGTTTGTTTTTTTCTCGTAAATTTTGTTTGCATTCTTTGTAGGTTCTGGATATTAGCCCTTTGTCAGATGAGTAGATTGCAAAAATTTTCTCCCATTCTGTAGGTTGCCTGTTCACTCTGATGGTAGTTTCTTTTGCTGTGCAGAAGCTCTTTAATTAGATCCCATTTGTCAATTTTGGCTTTTGTTGCCATTGCTTTTGGTGTTTTAGACATGAAGTCCTTGCCCACGCCTATGTGGGATGGTATTACCTAGGTTTTCTTCTAGGGTTTTTATGGTATTAGGTCTAACATTTCAGTCTCTAATCCATCTTGAATTAATTTTCGTATAAGGAGTAAGGAAAGAATTCAGTTTCAGCTTTCTACTTATGGCTAGCCAATTTTCCCAGCACCATTTATTAAATAGGGAATCCTTTCCCCATTTCTTGTTTTTCTCAGGTTTGTCAAAGATCAGATGGCTGTAGATGTGTGGTATTATTTCTGAGGGCTCTGTTCTGTTCCATTGGTCTATATCTCTGTTTTGGTACCAGTACCATGCTGATTTGGTTACTCTAGGATTATAGTATAGTTTGAAGTCAGGTAGCGTGATGCCTCCAGCTTTGTTCTTTTGACTTAGGATTGTCTTGGCAATGTGGGCTCTTTTTTGGTTCCATATGAACTTTAAAGCAGTTTTTTTCCAATTCTTTGAAGAAAGTCATGGGTAGCTTGATGGGAATGTCATGGAATCTATAAATTACCTTGGGCAGTATGGCCATTGTCAGGATATTGATTCTTCCTATCCATGAGCATGGTATGTTCTTCCATTTGTTTGTGTCCTCTTTTATTTCACTGAGCGGTGGTTTGTAGTTCTCCTTGAAGAGGTCCTTTACATCCCTTGTAAGTTGGATTCCTAGGTATTTTATTCTCTTTGAAGCAATTGTGAATGGAAGTTCATTCATGATTTGGCTCTCTGTTTGTCTGTTACTGGTGTATAAGAATGCTTGTGATTTTTGCACATTAATTTTGTATCCTGAGACTTTGCTGAAGTTGCTTATCAGCTTAAGGAGATTTTGGGCTGAGACGACGGGGTTTTCTAAATATACAATCATGTCATCTGCAAACAGGGACAATTTGACTTCTTCTTTTCCTAACTGAATACCCTTTATTTCTTCATAAGAGAACAACCTTAAGGACACTCATCAGTCTTCCAGCAATGACTCAAGGTTCGCTTTAACAATAAGTTGCCTGCAATTATCTACTATATCTACAACATCTATCAGTATCAGAGAGAGCAAATTAGTAAGTATAATTTTCAGAATCATGTTGGTCAATGCAGCATTTTTTAAAAAGCCAACTATTTAACGATGCTTATTATTATTTTTTTAATTTAGAGCCAGGGTCTTGCTCTGTCACCCAGGCTGGACTGCAGTTGTGTGATCATAGGTCACTGTAACCTTGAACTCCTGGGCTTAAGTGATCCTCTTATCTCAGCCTCCAAAGTAGCTGGGATTACTAGTGTGCACCATCAACCACATCAGGCTAACTTTATTTATTTTATATATATTTTATATATTTATATTTTATATATTTTAGGGGTCTTGCTCTGTTTCCCAGTCTCAAACTGCTGACCTTAAGTGATTCTCCCACATCAGCTTCCTGAGTAGCTGAGATTATGGGCACACGCCACCATGCCTGGCTCAATTTGCTAAAATTGTGTTGAAAAATTTTAAGTCTAGGTTCATTCAGGATATTGTTCTATACTTTTCTTACATTGCTCTCTGGTTTTGGTATTAAGGTGGTGTAGGCTTTAAAATAAGTGTTTTCTCCTTTTCTATTTTCTGGAAGAGACTGTGTTATTGGTGTTATTTCTTCTTTATGGTTGGAAGAATTGGCCAGTAAAGTGATCTGGGCCTGGAGATTTCTTTTTCAGGTTTTAAGCTAAAAATTAAATTTAAAAATAATTATTGCTTTATTCAGGTAATCTGATCTTGAGTGAGTTTTGGTAGTTTACAGTTTTCAAATAATTGGCTCATTTCATCTAAGTTGTCAAATTTATATGTGGAGAGTTATTCATAGTATTTCCTTAATATCTATGGGTGCTATAGGCTGTTGTCTTTCTTACAGTAGAATCAAAAGGAAAGTGAAATATTTGTGTTCGTGAAAGAGAACAAGAGACTTATGAATTTCAAAACAAATGAAAGAGAAAACCATATTTCTTTGTGGAAGAGAATGTGAAAATTGATTATACAAATTGGGTCCTTCTTGTCATATCCAACTAAATCAGCTGAGGGGCCAGGGGAAAAAAAGCACTCAGGGGTATATAGATTGCTCCAAGAATGCAATTCTCTGCAAGCCTGGCTGCAGAAATGGCCTGCTATTACTCTCAGACCAGTTTCACCTACCAATGAGAGGGTCACCCATCAAAAAGAGCTTTCCAGCTCCCCAAGGCTTCTCTAGTGCCAATAAGCTTTTTTGGAACATTATATGTACAGTTTTTCTTTTTTAAAAAAGTGTTCAATTTTTATTTTAGGTTCAGGGGTACATGTGCAGATTTGTTATACAGGTAAACTCATGACTTGGGGGTCTGGTGTACAGATTATTTCATTACCCAGGTACTAAGCACAGTACCCGACAGGTTTTTTGTTCTGAACCTCTCCATCTTCCCACTCTCCTCCTTCAAGTAGGTCCCAGTGTCTACTGTTCCTCTATTTCTGTTAATCTGTTCTCATTATTTAGCTCCCACTTGTGAGAATATGTGGTGCTTGGTTTTCTGTTCCTGAGTTAGTTTGCTAAGGATAATGGCCTCCAGTTCCATCCATGTCCTGCAAAGGACATGATCTCATTCTTTTTCATGGTTGCATACTTTTCCATAGTGTGTATGTACCACATTTTCTTAATGGTCTACCATTGATGGGCACTCAGCTTGATTCTATGTTTTTGTTATTATGAATAGTGCTGCAATGAACATAACATGTGCATGTGTCTTTGTGATAGAACAACTTATAGTCCTTTGAGTATGTACCCAAAAAGTATAATTATTTAAAGCTATAATTATTTTTTAAATTTAATTTTTAGCTTAAAACCTTCTGAAAAAGAAATCTCAGGTCCCGATCACTTTACCGGCAAATTCTTACAATACCCAGCAGTGGGACTGCTGGGTCAAATGGTAGTTCTGTTTTTAGATCTTTGATGAATCGCCACACTGCTTTCCACAACAGTTGAACTGATTTATGCTCCCACCAGCAGTGTAAAGCATTCACTTTTCTCTGCAATCTTGTCAGCATATGTTATTTTTTGACTTTTTAATAATAGCTATTCTGACTGGTGTAAGTCATTCTCACTGTGGTTTTGATTTTTACTTCCCTAATGATTAGTGATATAGGGCATTTTTTCATATGCTTGTTGGCCACATGTATGTCTTCTTTTAAAAAGTGTCTGTTTATGTCCTTTGCCCACTTTTTAATGAGGTTGTTTTTTGCTTGTATATTTGTTTAAGTTCCTTACAGATTATGGATGTTAGACTTTTGTCAGATGTATAGCTTGGAAATATTTTCTCCTATTCTGTAGGTTGCCTCTGTTGATAGTTTCTTTTGCTGTGCAGAGCGCTTTAGTTTAATTGTCCCAGTTATTTTTGCTTTTGTTGCAATTACTTTTGTTTTCATCATGAAATCTTGCCAGTTCCTACGTTGAAAATGGTATTTCCTAGTTTACAGGGTCTTTATAGTTTTAGGTTTTACATTGAGGTCTTCAGTCCATCTTGAGTTGATTTTTGTATATGGTGTAAGGGGTCCAGTTTCAATGTTCTGCATATAGCTAGCCAGATATCCCAGTACCATTTATCGAACAGGAAGTCCTTTCCCCAAAATTTTTCTTTCTAATAAAACTCCCAACCTTCTCTTTGTTCTTTGAACATACTGAAGACCATCACCTCTCTATATGTCCTGAATTGCAATTCTTGCTTCCCAAATAAAATGTTTTAAATTCGGAAATTTGTCTTTTTATTTTATTTTAACTACAACAAGAATATTTCTTTTTTTTTTTTTTTTTTTTTTTTGAGGCGGAGTCTCGCTCTGTCGCCTGGACTGGAGTGCAGTGGCCAGATCTCAGCTCACTGCAAGCTCCGCCTCCCGGGTTTAAGCCATTCTCCTGCCTCAGCCTCCACAGTAGCTGGGACTACAGGCGCCCGCCACCTCGCCCGGCTAGTTTTTGTATTTTTAGTAGAGACGGGGTTTCACCATGTTAGCCAGGATGGTCTCGATCTCCTGACCTCGTGATCCGCCCATCTCGGCCTCCCAAAGTGCTGGGATTACAGGCTTGAGCCACCGCGCCCGGCCAACAAGAATATTTCTAATGGTAAAATACACAAACAAGATATGACTGTGTCAAAATATAGCATCAGGAAACAAACTATAGTAAGAATTATGATGGGCCTGTAGAACAGACAAATAATGAAAACTGAATAAATAGAAAGTACACATTTAAACAGGCTTTTTTTTTTTAAAGTAGATAATGAGTGGTATTCCTGTGAAATGCAGTTGCATATTAAGATTAAAAGCTTTAGGGTGTCAAAGTTTGTTATCAATGGTAAAATTTATAAAAGAATGTTTTGCGAATGCAGCAGAATTTGTGTATAATAGCATGATTTGCATATATACGTCTAACCAAAATTAGTTATTCAGCATGTTAGTGGTATGGCTGTAAACTTAAAAGGTGAATTGAGTGGAAATGTTAAATAATTTGTGGCATTCTTCTTTGTAGCTGAGAACACAGATAAAAATAACTTCGCAAGAGTTGTATCCATTTAAAGTATCAATGAGAATTTTATGCAAGCAAAAAATTTTTGGATGTGATACTCATGACACATATTATCAAGAAAATACAGTTCTCTGAACTGGAAAAAGTCTTGAAAACGTTATTAAAGACTGATGACAAAGGATGATGATCCTGAAATGGTCTTTGTTGACAATGAAGTTGTTTCAAAATCTAAATCCAAGGTGGCAACACTTTGCAAAGACAGATAACCATAAAGCTATTTACTGTCTTATTTACTTTGTCTACAAGGCTAAAAGTCAAACCACACACACACACACACACACACACACACGCACACACACACACATATATATAACTAACATGTGAATTAAATAAATTCCTGCTGGGCGCGGTGGCTCACGCCTGTAATCCCAGCACTTTGGGAGGCCGAGGTGGGTGGATCACTTGAGGTCAGGAGCTCGAGACCAGCCTGGCCAACATGGTGAAACTCTGCCTAAAAATACAAAAATTAGCCAGGCGTGGTGACAGACGCCTGCAATCCCAGCTACTTGGGAGGCTGAGGCAGGAGAATCGCTTGAACCTGGGGCGGAGGTTGCAGTGAGCCAAGATCATGCCACTGCGCTCCAGCCTGGGTGACAGAGCGAGACTCTGTCTCAAAAAAATAAATAAATAAATAAAATTAAAAAAAATAATAATAAAATAAAATAAATAAATTCCTTTGGTCAATATTTTGCTTGATAACTGGAAAGCAGGTCAGGCGCAGTGGTTCACACATATAATCCCAGATTTGTGTATAATCCTGTATAATCCCAGATTTGTTTGTATATAATTCCAACACTTTGAGAGGCTGAGGCAGGAGGATCACTTAAGCCCAGAGTTCAAGACCAGCTTGGACAACATCTCAAGGCCTTGTCTCTACAAAAAAATACAAAAATTAGGCAGGTGTCGTGGTGTGCGCCTGTAGTCCCAGCTACTAGACTAAGGCTGTGGTGGGAGGATCATTTGAGCCCAGGAGGTCAAGGCTGCAGTGAGTCACGATCTAACCACTGCACTCCAGCTTGGGCGACAAAGTAAGATCCCGTCTTAAACAACAACAACAACGATCACAACGACAACAACACCCCTGAAAAACTGGATAAGCAGTATGCAGCCTGTCATCAGTACATGGATATTATGTGACTTAGTATAAGGTATGGTGCTAAAAAATGTTTTCGAGCTTGAGTTTAAAGAAGTCTCCTGGTTTATGTTACAGTCCAGGGAGACATCCCAGCCTCAGATCACTAGCACAGACTGGTCAAATACAGGGCCATTTTAAGTGACATTACTGCCTATGTAAAAAACCTGATGGCTTATCTGCAAGGGCATTAACAAAGAATCATATGTCATTCAATTTACTCATTACTTGATGACTGTATCTTTGGAAAGTTTTATTGGCAAGGAACTATCTGTCCTACTTTTTTGTATTTTTCCATGCTGAAACAGGATTTCCAGAAATGAAACTGATAGCATGAAATACATTCCTAAAATTGTAGAGCTGAAGACTGATATCCCAGAAAGATTTTTTTGGTTTCAAGCTTTATAAAAACTAACACTGTTCAACTTACCTTTCTCAATTTATACTGGAAGTGTAACATATGGAGGTTAATAAAGTACTGTACAATATTTAGGATTAACTGTGATGTTGAAATCTTAAATTTTACAAATGTCTTAGTAGTAGTACCCTAACTATCAAAACTATTTTGCCAAGATTCTACCTTTGTTTGGAAATACTCATGTTTGTGAATGGTTACGATCTGTTATGGAACTGAATAAAAACTAAATCTTGTAATTAAATGGTTTAAAAATGAATGATGTAATGCCCATCATATACATAATACTTGGTACTAACTTAGTATAGAAGTAAAAGTACCACATTTCTAGCCAGATTAAACGAATGACTTCAAAAGAAAAAAGCTATGGTCAAGTATTCCTGTTTCCCAATTTCAAACTTTAAATTTAATCATATGTTCGTGTATATATATACATACATATCTTACATAAATATACACACAAAGATATATGTGTGATATGTGTGTATATATTTATATATGTGTATATACTATGTTACATGCTTATATGATAGCATAAGTTTGATACTTTCGATACTTTTCAAAAGTCTGAATATATTTTTGGCAGTTGATTTCTGTTACAGCCAGTCTGCTTGACTCACTTATTTTTTTTGACATCTGATCTATACCAATAATGGAATACAACAAAGCTTCCTCTCTCAATCAGCTTGATTGTAATGAACTATATCTGCCTTCTTTGCAGTCCCTCACTCCCTAGTCTGACCAAACCTGATCTTTCCCTCCAGAGCAACACTGTAAAGCCACCTTTCTTCCTTCATCTTCCATTCTATCAGCTCCTTACTGGCTACACTTACCCCTCTTGTTGGGAGAGATCCCATGCTTAGTCAACTCAATACTGTCCTTGGGGACAGCAAAGCAGTAGTATAACAAGAATTCAAGCTCCATCATTCACTGCATGCTTGTCTTTTTAAAGTATCTTAAAATTAATATAACACATGCACATTTAGATTCAAACAGTTCTATAATTTTGTTACATAAAACAAGTCCCTTACATAGACACCGTTCCTCTTTCCTCACAAGCAGCCACTTTCAATTTCTATACCTGATTCTTGTGGTATTTACCTCTACAGCTCCAAATAACATGATAATGTTACCTTGACTTAGTTTCCAGGCATGACCTTTTCACTTCCTAATACAGGAGATAAGAATTTAGGTCTATCCCACATCCACTTATTTCCTCCATCCTCCCAATGTGTCAGTATAGTAAACACTGATTATTGATCTAACTACAATTATAGTATGAGCGTGTATTCCATTTATAGCTGAACAATTAGATGTACTGATTACTTTTCCTTTCCTGCACACCATTTTCCCAAAATGCTGTCTTGTTTTCTCATTTGCTTAGTTAAAAAAATTTTTTTTTTCTTTTTAGAGATCGGGTCTTGCCATGTTGCCCAGGCTGAACATGAACTCCTGGGCTCAAGTGATTCTACTGCTTCAGCTTCCTGAGTAGCTGGGACTATAGGTGCATGCTAACATTTGCTTTGTTTTTATTGTTCTTATTGTTAATTCAATTCTGAACTTTTTGCCAGTTGTTGAATTCTCCTCTTAAGATTTTCAGACACATTAGGTGTTTTGTAACTTTTTTTTTTTTGAGAAATCTCTCCCAGAGCCTTAGCACATACTACAATTTGGAACAGCTGCCATCTATGCCTGTGTACAGTTGCTTCACCTCAAATCAAGGGATTCTCTTCGGCTCTCTCCTGTGTTGTATCTCTTGTTTGCAATATCCCACCTTGTCTTCTTTTTAAGTTTACTCCCTCATTTTGGCAGAGAAAGTCCTTCAGCTGCTTTGTCAGGAAGAGTGTTGGAGAGGTACAAATTTTTGAGACTTTGTATATACAAAAACTTCATTCTACTCTCACACTAGATAGTTTGCCTAGAGAGAGAGAATTCTAGGCCATTTTCATTCAACATTCTAGAGGCATTATTGAATTGTCTTCTGGACCCTAATGTTGCTATTGAGAAGTCTGAAGCCACTCTACTTCTTAATTCTTTCTGTGTGACTGTTTCTCCTATTATCTGGAAGTTGCAGAATCTTGTTTTTGTTTTCAATGCTCTAAAATGTCACAATGATATTACTTGCTGAAAGTCAGCTTTCACTCACTATGTTGTACTTAATGGACACTTTTGTAAAAAAAAAAAAATTGATATCAAGAAAAATGTTTCTGTGGATGGGTGTGGTGACTCATGCTTGTAATCCTAGCACTTTGGGAGGTGAGGCAGGTGGATCACTTCAAGCCAGGAGTTTGAAACCAGCCTGGCCAACATGGTGAAACCCTGTCTCTACTTAAAAAAAAAAAAAAAAAAAAAAATTAGCTGGATGTGGTGGTACACGCCTCTAATCCCAGCTACTTGGGAGGCTGAGGCAGGAGAATCACTTGAACCCGGGAAGCAGAGGTTGCAGTGAGCTGAGATCATACCACTGCACTCCAGCCTGGGCTACAGAGCAAGGCTCTGTCTCAAAACATAAAACAAAAAACAAAAAACAAAAAAACCCAACAACAAAAACAAATTTCTAAGCTTTTTACTATGAAAAATTTTAAACAAATACAAAATTAGAAAAAAATAAATAATGACTACAGGTACTTATTATCCAGTTTCAACAATTATCCACATCTGGCTAATCATGTTTCATTTATACCTTCTCCAAGCCCTGCTTTGTTACTGGATTATTGTGAACCAAGTTCCAGATATCATACCATTTCTGTAAATATAGTTTAAATAATATGAGGGCTCATTAACAAAAATAAACACCATACCATTATCACATTTTAAAAATTAATAACAATTCTTCAAAATTATCAAAAATTGAGTCAACATTCTAATTTCCCTGATTGTTTCAGATTTTTTACAATTGGTTTCTATGAATCAGGATCCAAATGAATTCCACAGGAGACTTTTTCTTTCTTTCTTTTTTTTTTTTTTTTTTGAGATGGAGTCTCACTCTGTCACCCAGGCTGGAGTAGTGCAATGGCGCAATCTCTGCTCACTGCAACCTCCACATCCCAGGTTCAAGCGATTCTCCTGCCTTAGACTCCTGAGTAGCTGGGATTACAGGTGTCCAACATCATTCCCAGCTAATTTTTGTATTTTTAGTAGAGACGGGGTTTCACTATGTTGGGCAGGCTGGTCTCGAAGTCCTGACCTGGTGATCCGCCTGTCTCGGCCTCCCAAAGTGCTGGGATTACAGGCATTAGCCACAGCGCCTGGCCCACAGGAGGCTTTTTCAATCTGGCAACTCATGTATTTAGTACTGAGAAGTCTTCCTGAATTCCTGAATTGCGTCCAACACTATTTATTTATTTATTTATTTATTTATTTATTTTTTGAGACAGGGTCTCACTCCATCACCCAGGCTGGAGTGCAGTGGCATGATCTTGGCTCACTGCAACCTCTGCCTCCCAGGTTGGTGATTCTCCTGCCTCAGCCTTCTCAGCCTCCCTAGTATCTGGGATTACAGGCACGTGCCACCATGTTCAGCTAATTTTTGCTTTTTTAGTAGAGATGGAGTTTTGTCATGTTGGCCAGGCTGGTCTCAAACTCCTGGCCTCAAGCGATCCAACTGCCTCGGCCTCCCAAAGTGCTAGAATTATAGGCATGAGCCGCCACACCTGGCTGACAACATTCATTAAAGAGGGATAAAAACCAAGTGCACAATATATAAAATTTACAACGTTCAGTATTCAATAAAAATTTAACAGAAGTAGGAAAACATGCCCTATAACCACAGAATAATTAATCAATAGAAACAGACCCCAAATGATAGGTGATAAAATTGATAGGACCTTAAAACAGCTATCACATAGATGCTCCTAATGCTTAAGGATGTAAAAGAAAATGTGACTGCAAAGAAAAAAGAAAATGTACATTAAAAAAGGAAATGTAACTTTTAGAGATGAAAATATTTGAAATGAAAATATGACTGATGGGGTTAGAAGCAGGTTAGAAACTGTACAAGATGATTAGTGAATTTGAATATAGAGTAATAGAAACTATAAAATGAGATACACAGAGGATGAAAAGACTGGAAAAAACCAAACTCAGTCACTGGTAGAAAAATGTCAAGCAGTCTAAGATGCTTTGAAGTCTCATGAAATCACATGCTGGCTCCTGGAAAAGATTAATAAAATTGTTAAACTTCTATCCAGCCTGATCCAGAAAAAAATGAGAAAACAAATTACTAATATTAGGCATGAAAGAGGAGATATAATCAGAATTGCTTTAGATGTTTAAAGACAGAAAAGGGATGTTATAAACAACTCTGTACCAACAAATTCAACAACTTCAATGAAATGGATGAGTTATTTGAAAATCAAACTACCAAAGCTCACTCAAAAAGAAAGATTACCTACATAAGCCCTGAATCTACTATAGAAATTAAAGTGGTAGTTAAAAACCTTCCCCATAAGGAAAAATCCAGAAACCAGTTAACTCCACTGGTAAACTCTCCTAGACATTTAATCAATTCTATGTTAACTCTTCCAATAAACAGAGGAGGAACTCTTCTAAAATCATTTTATGCCAGCATTACCCTCACATCTAAATCAAAGACAATGCAACAAAACAATACTACAGATTAATATCCCTTGTGAACAAAAATGTAATGTTTCATTTCGTCCTCACGGAAACATTAAATTACAATAATATATAAAATGGCTAATACCACATGACTCCATAGTGTTCATCATAAGACTGATAGTCTGGTTTTGTTTTTAGAAATGAATCAATAAAATAGGTCATACTAACAGATCAAAAGAAAAAAATCCAAATGACTATCCTAACACAGGAAAAACATTTGATAAAGTTCAACACTCATGATGAAATCTCTCAGAAAATTTGGGAAAAGTGTTGTTAAAACTTGGTACTTTTCTAATTGATAAAGGACAAATATGAAAAACCTATATCTAACATCACATTTAATAGTGAAAGATACCAGACGTGATGACTCTCCTGTAATTCCAGCACTTTGAGAGGCTGAGGAAGGAAGATTGCTTGAGGCCAGGAGTTTGAGAACAGCCCACCAACATAGTGAAACCCTGTCTCGTGTGCACCTGTAGTCTTAGTTACTCAGAAGGCTGAGGCAGGAGGACTGCTTGAGTCCAGAAGTTTCAAATTGCAATGAGCTATGATCATGCCAGCCTGGGTGACAGAGTGAGACTTGGTCTCTTAAAAACAAAGCAAAGCAAAACAAACAAACAAAAGCAAGTGAAAGACCAAATGTTTTCCTATGAAAAGAAAGAATGAGGGAAGAATATGTTCTCTATTCAACATTATACTGGATATCTTAGTGTGATAAGGCAAGAAAATAGAAATAAAAGGCATATAGATTAGAAAAGAAGTAAACCTGTCTTTATCCACAGATGACGTCATTGTCTATACAGAAAATTCTCAAGAATCAACAAAAAGCATAAATACTTTGGGATAAATCAAAATATATGCAAGCCTGCATGATGCTAAGTATAAAAGATTGTAGAAAAACATTAAAGAGCTAAACAAATGGAGAAATATACCATGTTCATGGAAGACTCAATATTGCTAAGAACTTAATTCTCTTAATTTTATCTGAATATGCTACAGTATCAACAAAAATCCCAGCAGACATTTTTTGTGGAAATTAACAAGCTGATTCTAATATTTATAAGGAAATGCAAAGAACTTAAAATAGACAAATATTTTCAAAAAGAACAAAATTAGATGGCTCAGAGTATCTTATTTCAAGGTTTACAATAAAGCTGCAGTAATACAGTGTTACTATCCTAAGGACAGAAATACTAACCTTCAACAAGGATTCCATTAAAAACAAAAAGAAATACAGATCAATGCAACAGAATAGAGTCCAGAAATAGACTCACACATATATAATCAATTGATCATATTCAAACAAAATTTAATGGGGTGGGAAAAGACAATTTTTTCAATAAGTAGTGGCAGAACAAGCAGATACAATTATAAAAAAAATAGATCCTGACCTTACTTCACATTACAGGTATATCCAAAAATTAATCAGACATGAATTACACCTAAAAGTAAAAGCCAAAACTATACAAATCTTAGGGGAAAACAGTGGAGAAAATCTTTGCAACCTTCCCCTAATCAGGGGAAGATTTCTTAGGTAGGCCTAAGTTTATAAAAAACACCGCATGTTCTCACTCATAGGTGGGAACTGAACAATGAGATCACTTGGACTCGGGAAGGGGAACATCACACACTGGGGCCTATCATGGGGAGGGGGGAGGGATTGCATTGGGAGTTATACATGATATAAATGATGAATTGATGGGTGCTGACTAGTTGATGGGTGCAGCACACCAACATGGCACAAGTATACATATGTAACAAACCTGCACATTATGCACATGTACCCTAGAACTTAAAGTATAATAAAAAAAAAAAAAAAAAAAAACATAAACTATAAAAGGTAAGATTGATGGCTGGGCATGGTGGCTCACACCTGTAATCCTAGCACTTTGGGAGGCCAAGGTGGGTGGATCACCTGAGGTCAGGAGTTCCAGACCAGCCTGGCCAACATCGCGAAACCCCATCTCTACTAAAAATGAAAAAATTAGCCAGGCATGGTGGTGGGCTCCTGTAATCCCAGCTACTCGGCAGGCTGAAGCAGGAGAATTGCTTGAACCTGGAGGGCAGAGGTTGCAGTCAGCCGAGATAGTGCCAGTTCACTCCAGTCTGGGCAAAAGAGTGAGACTTTGCCTCAAAAAAAAAAAGTAAGATCGATAAACCTGATTTCATTAAAAGAAAAACTTCTGTTCTTCAAAAGACACAATCATGAAAATAAAGGAAGAACAAAAGAAAACAAAGGAAGTATATATTCAGGGCAACTTGCATTTATGCTTCTGAGTTGCAGTCCTCAAGTTTGGCCCAAATAAAGTCTCTACTTATTAAAAAAGAAAAGAAAAAGAGAAGCCAAAGGCTGGGAATATAAATACATACATACATACATACATACATACTTATAGGCCTAATGTTAAAAAAGTTCTCAAAACTAAAAAAGATAAACTTATTTTTTAAATGGGCAAAAACCTTGAACAAACAATCCACAGAAAGTATCAGGGATTGATACGTTTTCCTATGAATAGGCCAAAGAGCTAATATATTAGGCTTTGCATGCCATATGGTCTCATTACTCAACTCTGCTGTTAGGCATAAAAGCCACATAGACCATATATAAATGAATGGGTGTGGCTGTGTCCTAATGAAACTATTTACAAATATAGGTGATGAGCCAGATTTGGCTTGGGGGTTGTAGTCTGTGAACTCCTGAAGAAGATAAAAGAATAGCCAAAAAGCCCATGAAAAAATACTCAACATGTTAGTCATCAGGATACACAAATGAAAATCTCAATTAGATATTAGTACATACTCATTAGAATGGCAAAAATATAAAAGAGTGATCAAAAACTTAAAAGGATGGTGAAGCATAAACACCTTCAATTTTAAGAAGAGCTGGAGTTCCTATTGGTTCCAGAGACTCTGCTTATAGCCAGCAAAAATGGTCTTTGACAACAGCCTTCTAGACATATTTGCCTTTAAGGCCTGTTCCTGGTAGGCCTCCATAGGCTCCAAGATAATGGAACAAGAGAGGAAACAAATCTTTAATTATAGCTTCTGTTTCTTCACTGTAACCACGACTTATTTCTGTACTCCTCAGTCATTCAAAATTTGACAAAAGTCTCCACTGCTCTATTAAAAACAATTCTTCAACAAACCTAATGACTGCAAATAAAAAAATACACAAATATTATTGTATGAATTGACATGTAAATTGAACAAAAAATGGTGCAGGCATTCTGGAAAATAGTCTGGCAGTTCCTTAAAAAGTTAAAAACAGAGTTACCATATGGCCCAGCAATTCTACTTTCAGGCATATACCCAAGAGAACTGAAAGCATATGTTCACAAAAGAACTTATATATGAACGCTAATAGCAACATTATTAATAATAGTCAAAAAGTCAAAACAATCCAAATGTCTACCAATTTTAGAATGGTATATATCCATATCGTCAAGTATTATTCATCCACAAAAAGGAATGCACTTCTGATACATGCTATAACATGGATGAAGCTTAGAAACATTATGTTAAATGAAAAAAGCCAATCGCAAAAGGCCACAGATATTATTCCATTTGTATAAAATGTCCGGAACAGGCAAATACATAGAGACAGAAAACAGGTTAGTCATTGTCAAGGGAGGGGGAAGAGAGAAACAAGGAGTGGCTGTATTGGGTACAGTGTTTCTTCTTGGGGTGATAAAATGTTCTAGATTTAATAGTAGTGATGATTGTAAAAACTACTGAATTGTATACTTTAAATGGGTGAATTGGCTGGGTGTGGTAGCTCACAGCTCTAATTCTAGCACTTTGGGAAGCTGACATGGACAGAACTTTGGGAAGGTGACTGCTGGAGCTCAGGAGTTCCAGACCAGCCTGGACAATGTAGCAAAACCCTGTCTCTACAAAAAATACAAAAACTGGCCAGGTGTGGTGGCTCACGCCTGTAATCTCAGCACTTTGGGAGGCCGAGGTGGGCAGATCACGAGGTCAGGAGATCGAGACCATCCTGGCCAACACAGTGAAACCCTGTCTCTACTAAAATACAAAAAATTAGCTGGGCGCGGTGGCACACGCCTGTAGTCCCAACTACTTAGGAGGTTGAGGCAGGAGAATCACTTGAACCCAGGAGGTGGAGGTTGCAGTGAGCTGAGATCGTGCCACTGCACTCCAGCTTGGTGATGGAGCAAGACTCCGTCTCAAAAAACAAACAAACAAAAACAACAAAAACTTAGCTGGGGTGGTGGTGTGTGCCTGCAGTCCCAACTACTAGGGAGACTGAGATAGGAGGATCGCTGAAGCCCAGGAGGTCGAGGCAGAGTCAGTCAAGATTGCATCACTGTACTCCAGCCTGGGCACAGAGTAAGACCCTGTCTCAAAAAAAAAAAAAAAAAAAAAAAAGGTAAATTTTATGGTATGTGGATTATATCTTAATTTTTTAAAAAAACTAGATGCTATGGAGCACACCTATAGTCCCAGCTACTCAGGAGGCTGAGGCAGGAGAACAGCTTAAGCCCAAAAGCTTGAATCTAGCCTGGGAAACATAGTGAGAAATCCCTTCCCTTAAAAGGAAGAAAGAGAAAGAAAAACATAAAACCTTACCTAGTGGCCGGGCACAGTGGCTCATGCCTATAATTCCAGCACTTTGGAAGGCCAAGGCAGGCAGATCACTTGAAGTCAAGAGTTCGAGACCAGCCTGGCCAAGAGGGCAAAACCCCGTCTCTACCAAAAAATACAAAAATTAGCCAGATATGGTGGTGTGCGCCTGTAGTCCCAGCTACTTGAGAGGCTGTGGTGGCAGACTTGCTTGAACTCAGAAGGCAGAGATTGCAGTGAGCAGAGATAGTGCCACTGCACTACAGCTTGGGTGACAGGGCAAGACTCTGTCTCAAAAAAACCCCAAAGAAAACCCACCTTACCAAAACCCTGTACTACTCCCGATTTCATTTTTCCTTGTTTTTTCCCTAGTCATTGATCATATGCACATATGTAAATTTGAATTTCCCTTTGTCATCAATCCAAAATCATTTTTCCAGCTGGTACACAATCATAACTATGTAATTTTATCTTCTATGGATACAAAAGGTTCCACAAATAGATATAATTTTAATATTGTTGAATAAATTGTTTTCATTTTCCCAATATTAAAAATGTATTTCCATTACTAGACTGAAGCATATAACTTCCTTCTCTTTTCATAGTATTTACTTAAGGTAAATTCCCAGGGGTGGAATTACTGAGGTAAATGATATACAATAATTCATGTGGCTTTTGAAACATAATGTCAAACTGTTTGGCAGTCCTGATGCAAATTTATATCATCAAACATAATGTCAAACTGTTTGGCAGTCCTGATGCAAATTTATATCATCAACAGAAAAGCACGACTAAACCAGACTCACTTCACCATTAAGTCATCAATATAAAGTGTCACTATTTTAACATTTAATATATTATAAATGAGAATAGGATAAATACAATAAATGTTAAGTTTTTTTTCAGTTAGATGAATCTATTTCTGGAATCTGTTCCACTGACAAAATTACATGCTTATGATTTTATAATATTAATAAATGCTTACATTTGGTAATGTTAGATGTTCTTTCCTTATCTTTTTTAGGCTATTCTCTTATTTAGTATTTCATTTTCTCTATACATTTTAGAATACAACTGACAAGGTATAACCCCCCTGGAATTTCTAAGGGGTTTGAATGTTCAGAATTTTCTAGAAAGTGCTCCCAATGAGTTTCCCACAGAAGAGGGACCATTCTATGTTCTTTCCCAGTATCTCATGCATATCTATCACATAATATGTATCACACAGGCTTCTGGAAAATTAAATGAAAGGGCCATCTCTTATCTCTGTATATCCTAAGTTATGGCATGTAACAGTGTATGAAAAAAACGTAAGTTGATTTCTTCAATAAATAGTGCTGGAAAACTGAATACCCACATGCAAGAGAATAAGACTAGACTCCTCTCATCATACCCCCCCCCAAAAAAGCTAAAAATGGAGTAGACTTAAATGTAAGATCTAGGACTCTAAAATGACCAGAAGAAAACAGGGGAAATGTTTCATGACATTGGTCCAGGCAAGGATTTTTTGGGTAAGACCTCAAAAGCACAAGCAACAAAAGCAAAAACAGACAAATGGGAGTACATCAAACTAAAAAGCTCTGCACAACAAAGGAAACAATCAACATAGCAAAGGGACAACCCACTGAGTGGGAGAAAATATTTGCAAACTTGGCTTCTGACAAGAGTTAATATCCAGAATATACAAGAAACTCTAACAATTTAACAGCAACAAAACATTTTTTTCTGATTAAATAATGAACAGAAAACTTGAATACATATTTCTCAAAAGAAGACATACGAATGGTCAATAGGCATATGAAAAAATGCTCAACAGGGCCGGGCGTGGTGGCTCACGTCTATAATCCCAGCACTTTGGAACGCCAAAGGTCAGGAGTTCGAGACCAGCCTAGCCAACATGGTGAAACCCTGCCTCTACCAAAAATACAAAATTAGCCAGGTGTGTTGGTACGTGCCTGTAATCCTAGCTACTCAGGAGGCTGAGGCAGGAGAATCACTTGAACCCGGGAGGTGGAGGTTGCGGTGAGCCGAGATGGCACCATTGCACTCCAACCTGGACAACAAGAGCAAAACTTCATCTCAAAAAAAAAAAAAAAAGAAAAGAAAAAAGAAAAAATGCTCAACATCACTATGATTATGGAAAGGCCAATCAAAACGACAATGAGATATCATCTCACTCCAGTTAGAATAGCTACTATCAAAAAAGACAGAAAGTAACAAATGATGGTGAGGACGTGGAGAAAGGGATACTCATGTATTGTTGGTGGGAATGTAAATTAGTACAATCATTATGGTCAATAGGATGAAGGTTCCTCACAAAAATTAAAAGTAGAACTACCATATGATCCAGCAATCTCACTACTTGTTATATAGTCATGCACCAGGTAACAACATTTCCATCAATGACAGACTGCATATACAACAGTGGTCCCATAAGATTATAATAAGGTTGAAAAATTCCTGTCACCTAGTGACTGTAGTGTTGTAATGTGGTAACAAACCTGCACTGCCAGTATAGCACATACAATTACGTATGATACATAATACTTGAAAATGATAATAAACAACTATGTTACTGGTTTACAATTTACTATATTATACTTTTTCTTTTTATTTTAGAGTGTAGTCTTTCTACTTATTAAAACAAAGTTAATTGTACAACAGCCTCAGGCAGGTCCTCAGGAGGTATTCCAGAAGGCACTGTTATCATAGGAGATGACAGCTCCATGTGTGTGACTGACCCTAAGACCTTCCAGTGGGACAAGATATGGAGGTGGAAGACAGTGATAGTGATGATCCTGACCCCGTGTAGGCTTAGGTTAATGTGTGTGTTTGTGTCACAGTTTTTAACAAAAATGTTTAAAAAGTTAAAAACACTTGAAAATGGAAAAAAGCTTATAGAATCGGGATACAAAAAATATTTTTGCATACCTGTAAAATGTGTTTGTGTTTTAAGTGTTGTTACAAAAGATTCAAAAAGTTAAAAAAAATTAAAAGTTTATAAAGTAAAAAAAGTTAAAGTAAGCTAAGGTTAATTTATTATTAAAGAACAACATTGTTTTGTAAATTTAGCGTAGTCTTCTAAGTGTACAGTGTTTATAAAGTCTACAGTAGTATATGGTAATGTCCTAGGCCTTCACATTCACTCACCACTTACTCACTGACTCACCCAGAGCAACTTCTAGTCCTGTAAGCTCTATCCATAACTGCTCTATATAGGTATATATCTTTTATCTTTTATACTGTTATTTCATCTTTTATACTGCTATCTTTTAACTTTTACAGTTATTTTTATGTACTTTTTCTATGTTTAGATATGCTTAGATATGCAAATTCTTACCATTGTGTTATAACTGTCTTCATTGTGTTACAACAGTATTCAGTATAGTAACATGCTATATAGGTTTGTAGCCTAGAAGCAATAGGCTATACCCTAAGCCTAGGTGTATAGTAGGCTATACCATTTAGGCTTGTGTCATTACACTCTATGATGTTTGCATAAGGATGAAATTGCCTGAGGACACAATTCTCAAAATACATCCCCATCATTAGTAGTAATGCATGACTGTATATTCAAAGGAAATAAAATCAGTATGTCAATGAGATACCGATACTCTGTTTATCACAGCACTATTCACAATAGCCAAGATGTGGAATCAACCTAAGCATTCATCGACCAATCAATGGATTTTTAAAATGTATATATACACAATGGAATACTATTTACAATAAAAAAGAATAAAATCCTGCCATTTGTGACAACATGGATGAACCTGGAAGACATTATGTTAAATGAAATAAGCCAGGCACAGAAGGACAAATATTATACTGCATGATCTCACTCATATAGAATCTAAAGAAAGTAGATCTCATACAAGCAGAGCAGAATAGTGGTTAACAAAGATTAGGGAAGGTAGCAGGGAGGGAGGATGGGGAGAGGTTGGTCAATGGGTACTATGGTACAGACAGGAGGAATAAATTCTGGTGTTCTATTGTACAGCTGGGTGAATACAGTTAACACCAACGAATTGTATATTTCAAAATAGCCAGAAGAGAGGACTCACCACAAAGAAAAATAATACAAGTTTGAGATGATGGATATGCTAATTACCCTGATTTGATCCTTACACAATGTATACATGTATCTAAACATCACATTGTACTCTAAAAATATGTGCATTATGTGTTAATTAGAAATAAAATTTACAAAGTAAGCTGAATCAATAAATGAATACATCAAAGATACCACTTACATGAGTCAAACAAGCAATTATTTTCGGTACTATATTATGAGCTATGGGAAAAACAAAGAAAGCAGAAAACAAAGGCTTGCCTCTCAGGGAATCTACAAACTAAAAGTAAGAGGAATTAAAGACAGCCTACTAATAAACAATTTTGGAAACTATGTAGAATTATAACTGAACAAGGATTATATAATTAATGCTTTTATGAATGTAAAAAAGAGCACAAGAAGAATGAATGCAGTAGGAGGTGTGAAGGTCTCTCGGAACTTGAGATGGCACTAAGGCACTAGAGGATTTGGATAAGTGGGAAACAAAAGTAGGTCTACTGGGTAAAAACATGAGCAAAGGCATGAGGTGGAAACTAGCATGATATACAGGAGCCATGGACCTATCTATTCTACAAATAGACTCAACTATTTCTGCCCGAAAAGCTTATTCTATGCAGCAAATAATTAAAATATATTTTTACCTGGAGTTCTCCAAGTTTCTTAGATGTTGATGAAACAATGGTAAAAAATCCATTGATTTGATGGGTTGGAGAAAGCTGAGCTAGTCCATTGATCTGAACTCTACCAACTGGAAGATGGTCAAGTTTGGTGATTACTTCCAGCACCAGCACAGCCATATCTAATCAGAAACAATTACAACACGGATATTTTTCATTTACTTTTATTTTCTTTTTTAAGAAGTGCATAGAGGGGTATATGCAGAAAAGCTTTTTAACTTGAAAAAAATATTTTATGTTGGATAACACCATTGCATTGGTGAAAGTGAGGGAAATTAGGTACTTTAATATGTTGCTAATAGGATGGCTAACCAGAAAGCAATTCAGTAATAACATAAAAAAGTAGAAAAGCACATATCCTTTTTCCATGCAATTCTACTCTGTTTTTTTTTTTTTTTTTTTTTTTTCTTGAGACAGGGTCCCTTTGTCACCCAGGCTGGAGTACACTGGCACAATCATAGTTCACTGCAACCTCGAACTCCTGGACTCAAGCGATCCTCCTGTCCTAGTCTCACAAGTAGCTGAGACTAGAGGCACACACCACCATACTGGGTAATTTTTTAAATTTTTATAGAGACAAGGTCTCACTGTGTTGCCCAGGCTGATCTCAAACTCCTGGCCTCAAGTGATCCCTCTGACCTTGGCCTCCCAAAGTGCTGGGATTACAAGTATGAGCCACTAAAGCAAGCCTACTCCTTAAACTTTATTTTACAAATTGTAAATTGATCTATGTACCAGTATATTAAATAAACTGCATTTTTTTTTTACAACAGCAAAATGGTGAAAAATAAAGTAATTAAAAAGAATATAAGTAGCTCTATCTATACTGATAACGGAACAACATCCAAGATGAATTGCTAAGTAGAAAAAAAGTGCTAACTATATATATATATAATTTGTGTAAATAAAAGGAATTATGCAAAGAAGCTTTTATTAGTATAGAATATATTTTATAAGTAAATATATTCTTGTGTAAAGACACACAAGAGACTGGTAACCTTTCATACCTTTAAAATGCTTTACCATGTGCATGTATTTCCTAATAAAAAAAGTGATACAACTGATAGAAAATACAACTGATTTAAAAACTACAACAGAGATAACAATTAACGATCTGGGCAAAGTAATTTAACTTAAGAAATTATTTTAATTTCAAATAATCACTTATCATACCATTCTGGGCGTAGAGGAGTATGAACCCAAGATCAAAAGAATAAAGATTTAGAGAAGAATGACAAATACCACACACTGAGGAAAAAATAAATCAACTGAACAAAAATATTTAGCATAGCAAGTATTTGATAAGAAAAATACCCTTAAAAGAGTATTGATAAATGCATTTGCTGAGAACTCAGGCTTTGGTTTTGACACACAGAGCAACAAATCTCAGTTTTCATTCCCATCATTTCTAGTTTTGAATTGGACAAAGGATTGCCCTTGCATAGCTGCAAGGGTTGGTCCCTGCCTCCCAGGAGTATCTAATTGCATACTCTTGGGTTATATCTGGAGCACTGAGCTATTGAGAGCACTTGGAACCAAGAAAAATGAAAATAAACTTCTCGACTATAGTCTTTAACTAGTCACTTAAGACTAATACCTTCATGCCCAGAGGAGAAGAAATATAATGTATGCATATGGAATCTAAGATCATTTCAGAACAGTTTAACTTCTGAGTATTTTCTTAACCAAAGTTGAGAAAATGGTTCGTTTTCACCATTTGTTCAATACTGTAGTGAAAAGCATGTAGGAATTATTATTAGAAGACCTGTGATTGTGTTCTGACTGCAATATTCACAAGCTATTTCTGTATAAGCCATCGTTGTCTGTAAAGTAGGCTCATAACATTTACATCACTGCTGTGTGAGGAACTGGGGTTACTGCAAGCAGAACACTAGTACAGCGTCTTCCCACATGGTAGTTGCTGAATGGTTGTTAAATGACTTTAGGCAAATTACTTGACATATCATAGTCTCCGTGTAACAACTTGATATGGTTTGGCTGTGTCCCTACCCAAATCTCATCTTGAATTGTAACTCCCATAATCCCCACATGTCATGGAAGACCAGGGGGAGATAACTGCATCACAGGGGCGGTTCTCCCCATCCTGTTTTCATGATAGTGGGTTAGTTCTCATGAGCTCTGATGGTTTTATAAGGGGCTTCCCGCTTTGTTGGGCACTCATTTTTCTCTCCTGCTGCCATGTGAAGGACATGTTTGCTTCCCCTTCTGCCATGACTGTAAGTTTCCTGAGGCCTCCCTAGCCATGTGGACCTGTGAGTCAATTAAACATCTTTCTTTTACAAATTACCCAGTTTCAGGTAAGTCTTTATAGCAGCATGAGAATGGACTAATACACTACTCATGGGGTTATCTGAAAGTCATATGAGCAAATAAATATAAAAGTGCTTTGTAGACTATAAAATGGTATACACACATAGAATAAGGGAAATGGACTAACATTTATTCATTGAGTATTTACTAACAGCCAGGCTCTTCCACGTCTCGTTAATTCTCTTAACAACCCTATGATACAGGTGTTTCTGTCTTCATTTGGGGATAAAAGAGGCTCTGCAACGTCATGTATATTCCTAAGTTCACCCAGCTTTAAATTGACAGAACTGGGCTAAAACTCATTTCTATGCAACTATAAGTCCACTATGCTTAATTATAAGTCCACTACACTATTCGTCACTTCTAGGACAAAAAGCTTAATTCTTAATAGACTTCTGACCTTTATACTTCATTTGTTGTGGAATTAGAACCCCTATTGTTCAGCACTATTCCTACTCCCATTTGTCTTTCACATTCCAACTAACTGAATCCTATCTGATTAAAGAGAGGTAAAAATCATGTAGTGCAGCCATAATTTTTTCAGTTTCTACTCTAGTTGTTCCATGCTCCAAACATTTTCATGGCTTCTATTTTCTGCAACAGAACAAAGGGTAAAGGAAGAAAGATGTAAGAGTATGAGGCATATCTCAGAATCCTATAATCCTTCTATTTTCTAAGGCAGTATAATATAATAGAAGTATTAATAATTTTGGAGTTAAGTGCCTCCCTGAATTTAGGGTTGGTGCCAGGGTAACCTTGGGTTAGTCACTTTTAACTCTTTGAACCTCAAATTCATCACTCAGAAAATCAGGATAATACCCACTGCAAATGTACAGGGCCTCAGAGCATGCTTTCTAGTGCTCTGCAGAGGCTCTATCTTATTTCTCCTATTGTATTTTCACTTTCTGTACACAAAAAGTTATGAAGATTTAAAATGTAAAGATTTTCTCATTAATTAAACAGAAATCTGTACTTAACATGTTTTTGTAGTTGCCTTAACTTCTGTTTAGAATAAGGTAAAATAGATATGAAGAAAGTGCTCAGGCATGGTGGCTTGCCTCTAATCCCAGCACTTTGGGAAGCCAAGGCAGGAGGATTGCTTGAGTAGAGAAATTTGACACCAGCCTGGGCAACAGCAGTGAGACCTCATCTCCAGAAAAAATACAAAAATTAGCTGAATGTCGTGGCATCTGCTTATATTCCCAGCTACTCAGGAGGCTGAGGTGGGAAGATTGCTTGAACCCAGGAGGTTGAGGCTACAGTGAACTGTGCTCGCATCACTGCACTCCAGCCTGGCTGACGGAGAGAGACCTTTTCTCAAAAATAAAATAAAATAGATACGAAGAAATAAATAAAATGATCTATACATCAAATAAGATGATAGATTTGAAAGTATTTAAAACACTGTAAGATGCGATACATTTCCCCTTCTTTTTTTATATGTTATTTTTATCTGAGGAACTCACATAATCGTTCTTACCACCTCTCTCCAGCCTAGAAAAAAAGAGCAACCCCATTTCATTTCAAATGTTAATACTGGTACAGCCTATATATTTCACTCATTTGTAAATCTCTTCATACAGTAGGGACTTCTCCTTTTTTGACTCATACAGTATCCTAATTACAAGGTTATTTTGTACTTGTCTTAATATCTTGAGTGTAATAAAAATGGCTTGAGAAAAAAATATGGTTCATGCTAATATGTGACAACATATTCATTACTTTACTTTTTGCATTTTATATTATTTTAAGTTAAATATGTACACAAAAGAGTAAATAAAATAATAATAATAACACGAATACCTACCACACAGGTTAAGAAATAGCATACTTTTTCCAAGTTTTTGGTTAGAGCACACACTTTTGTGAACTGATGTCTTATCTCTTCATTTTCTGTTGTTTTCTTTCTTTTTTAGAAACAGGGTTTCACTCTGTCACCCAGGCTGGAGTACAGCGGCACGAACATGGCTCACCACAGCCTTGACTTCCTGGGCTCAAGTGATTTCTCTCACCTCAGCCTCCCAAGTAGCTGGGCCTACAGGTGTGCACCACCATGCCCAGCTAATTAAAAAAAATTTTTTTTTGTAGAAACAGGGTTTTGCTATGCATGTGGAATGTAATTTTTTTGTAGAAACAGGGTTTTGCCCAGGCCGGTCTCGAACTCTTGGCCTCAAGTGATCTTCCTGCCTCAGCCTCCCAAAGTGTTGAGATTACAGGCGTGAGCCACCACATTCAGTCTCTTATTGCTTCATTTTCTAAAAAACACGTCATGTCAGACAGGTGTGGTGGCTTACGCCTGTAATCCCAGAATTTCAGGAGGCCAAGGCGAGCAGATCATGAGGTCAGGAGATCGAGACCATCCTGGCTAACACGGTGAAACCCCGTCTCTACTAAAAATACAAAAAATTAGCCGGGTGTGGTGGCAGGAGCCTGTAGTCCCAGCTACTCGGGAGGCTGAGGCAGGAGAATGGCCTGAACCCGGGAGGCGGAGCCTGCAGTGAGACAAGATTGCACCACTGCACTCCAGCCTGGGCAACAGAGCAAGACTCCGTTTCAAAACAACAACAACAACACAACAACAACAACAACAAAAAAACCATGTCATGTTTACAGTTGGACTGTCACTTATAAGGTTCACCTCATGTGTCTCCTGTTGAAATTCTACCTTTTCCATGGCCTTCTTTCTTAACTAGAATCATGAAATTTGGGTGCTGGCACATTTGATGTTTAACTCTTTCAATTTACTGGTGGGAAAATTAAGGCCCAGGAAGATGAAATGGCTTGCTCAAAGTCAAACAGCAAGAGCATAGAGTAGAAGCAGGATTCTGGCTTCCTAGTAAGATTAGTCCTTATTAACTTCCTAGAATATTCATATGATATTACTATATGTATCAAGTAATCAGACACTGTCTGGCATTGCTCACTACTGTTTCATGTATGTCAGTTTTGTTTTCAACTAATCTTTAAGTTCCTTTTGGGCAGGGAATACATCTTAAATCTCTGTACACACTGCCTGAGTCTTAATATTTTTGTAAGACTTGTACCTACAATGTGTCAGCTACTAGATCAATCACTTTACAAACATTTTTTTCATTTACTATTCACAATAATTCCTGACAAATAAGTGCCATTTTCCCCAATTAACTAATAGGAAACTGGGGCCCCAAGATGCTAAGGAACCTCTCAGCATCACCTAACAATCTAGTCCTGAAACCAGAGTTCAAACTCTAGACTGTCTAGACTTCAACCCGTTCAACCGGGTTGCTTCTTTGTGAAAATACCTAGAAAATGGAAGGGCAACTATATGATCCCATTTTACAGATGGGGAAACAGGAATCAGAAATGGGAAGAGACTTTCCCAAAATCATATAGTTGGTAACACCAATGTAGATGTTCGGATGCCAAATCCAGTGCACTAGTATACCATAAAATGTTCAAATAAATGTCTGACCTGTTGATTACCATATTAATAAATTCCTTGTCTCTTATTAAATTTCTAATCACTACTCATTTGTTACATTACATAAAAATACTACCTGAGGATTTAAGTTTTAAGTTTACAGTAGCAAGATTATTTATGAGTATCTTTTAATCGTATTTATTGCATTTAACCTACTATTAATAACTAAACTTTTTTGTGAAGTTAGAGTTCTGTATCATTCTGATTAATTTTTTGGATTTTTTGTAAACCCCACAGTGCCTTAAACAATGTCTAGCATGTGCTAAATATATTTTTTGAATGATTGAATTACAGCATTTGTTCTTTACATGTTGATGTTTCAAAAATTTTTTCTCGAGGGAATGTAAGTTACTCAAGGACAAGTTAATCTTTAACTCACCCCTGGCTCTCCAATATTCTGAGCCCAACAATGTTTACATGATAAATACTCGAATTTTATTGACTTGAACTGAATTGATTTGATAAATAACCCCATCACCCAAAACGTATTTATGTGAAAGCTTGACCTGAATGAAGAAATAACATAGTACACTCAGAATACTTTCCTTGTACAAAAATGAAGACATCTTGGCTTCTGGTTCCCTACAGAGGGATGCTTTCCATCTCCGAACATCTGTAATACTAACTCCCTAAACCATTCATTTGGCATTTAGTATGTATTATCTTATACTGTTGGTAAATTTTACATCTATATCCTCTTTCCTTGAGTATAATGTAAACCCCAGAGTTGAGACTACAGTTATTACCTAAAAAAGCATGGTGTAGTGAAAAAAGCATGAGTTTTGGTGACAGACAGAAGTGGGTTCAAATCCTAATTCAGTCATTTATCAACTTTGTGACCTCAGAAAGTATTCATTTCATCCCTCCAACCTTGTTTCACTGTCTATAAAACAGAGACAATACCTATCTTTCAGGGTTATTGTAAGGATTAGAAGCAATACATTTCAAAACTGCTTGCACACAGTAACACTCAATAAATTTACAAAGAAAAATCTCTACTATAAAAACTCTTTGACTCTTCAATAATTAAGAATGCCCATATATGCTAGGTACACAATAACACTTATTGCTGACAATATAACCACATGCTTTGCATTATGTCTGCAGGTGCAATGATAAAACAATAACATACCTGTTAGATAAGAGGTAAACTGTTTTGGACCACAACGAATAGCATAACGTGTAGTTGTTCTCACAGCTTTTGGTTCAGTCTGCAATGCATCCCTGGGACAAAAGAGGGTTCCATCTGATGTTTCTCCCCACCATCTCACTCGGACCAGTACACAAGTGGGAGGCTTTGCAATCTTCCATATGACTCTATTAATAGTAAGTTTTAGAAAGCAGCGTAGCTGGCCTTCAACCAGAGGTGGCAGGCTTGTAGACGGAGAAATGTCACTTAAACCTGTAGAGGAATCCAAGAAAATGGAATCAAAATTTAGACTAAATATAGAAAACATATAATACGCTTTTTGAATGAAAACAAACAAAACATTTTAGTCTTAAGTTCAGCAATTTATCATCATTTAGAAAAAAGGTTTATCCTACCCATTATTCTAACACATGAGAAGTAACTATCAAATCAGACCACAGAATAATCTACCTGGTCATGTAAGTCACCCTGATAACAAATTAGTATTTAAGGTTTGATTTGAGTTACTCTAAGTAAAGAACATACCAACAAAGACACACTAATATAAACTTTTCTTTAGAGTTACTATTTGAAAAATACAAATATCAGAAGTAGCTGAAATTTTTCTAAGTATGGTTCAAATTTTTACAAGTACAGTTGTTTTAAATATTGCAACATCTATGGTTTTTAAGATATGTAAACTTTACCTTTTTTTTTTTAAAAAACACTAACTATAAAACAGTAACAACTCCCTTCACTCACAAACGATTTAGACTATATCATACAACTCAGCATTTCAATGAAGAACATCTTAAATTGTCTGTAACTTTTCTTTCCTGCCAAGATCACACACTCAGTGAGGGCACAGACTATCTAATCTTCAGATTCTGCCACTATTTTTAACACAGTGCTGGGTTCATATATTTATTGGCTTTAGTATTTATTGGATTTCATAAAGACATTAAAGTGTAAACAAAGCAATTAATCATGACTTTCTATACAATTTTCCTTTAATGACCCTGACTTCCATTCATAGTACATTTTCAAGAAGACTTAGAGGAAATTTAAGAAACCATTCATGCATTATGTATACCTTTTTTTTCCTTTGACTTTTCTTTGAGGAGTGGTTATGCCTCAAAGAAGAAAATATATGGAATGTATCAGGACTAATTATTTGGATTTCTAATGCAAACACCTCCTCTGCCCTCCATAGTGGAGAAAAGACCCACCATAATCCTCACGGACAGTTTCAACATAAAAATTATACACGATTGTGTATATATTTCTACTATGGAAATGGTATAGCAAAAAAAGTATATTCTGTTCTATACTATATTATTTCTACCTTGACTTTCCGCTTATCAACCAAACATGCTTAACTGGTTTGACACAGGGAGCACTAGTATGCTTCAGTCTCAGATCCTCCCATCTTTCGTGGCAGGAAAGTCACTACCTCAAAACTGCCTTAGTAATCTTTAAACAGCTTGGATAAGAGTAGTTCCCAGATTGTAGCTTCAGTCCTCAACCCAATGGCCTAATGTCCTATCACTGCTCCGAACCAATACTTCTTTTCTCACTAAACTGCCTACGATGCAAAAAGGCAGGTTCACCCACTGTCCTTTTTCCTTCGAGGCAGTCTTGTAGAGATTCAATATCCAGTTTCCTGATCTGCCCTCGGTTCCTAGTTTGACTGTTCTCACTGCGGCTAACATCCCCTACTCGGTGAGCCTGTGTCTCCTCGAGCTGCTAACCTGATAAGGACTCTCTGCTGTACAGTCTTTCACGATCTCAGGTCCTTCAGGAGAACCTCATGCCCTTATCCCCACTTCAATCCTATCACACCTGTCATTCCCCACTCTTCCCCGCTCTATACTCTACAATTATTTTTTTCCCAACTCCTGCTCATAGCCAGCGCTTCATGCTTCATTCATTCAACAAACATTTACCAAGTCCTGCTTTGTACTAATCCTTCGTCATTCAGTAATGTATAAAACGTGATTCTTGTCCACAATCACACAAGAAATGGTATCATCTCTTTGCCAATTTATGTTTCTTCCTGTCCCTGTGGACCTCTAAAGCTACACGCACACATACATTTCACTTCGTTATCAAAACCAATCCTATTCTTGTTTGTTCTTCTCCTCTACAGTCATCCCACCGGTAACCTTCATCTCATTAATCACCACTTTGTGGCCCCTACCCCAGCCCCTAATTCCTTTCTATTCTCTGGAGGGCCAACTGCCCTTCCTTTTAACCTTCTGGTCCCCTGGCTATTTCCCTTCTTACGTCCCTTTTCTTGTTTATCCAGCGGGGATGGGGGTCTCCCTAAAATTCCTTACACCCTGCTCCCCTGTTAACGCTTTCCTCAATCTTTGATTGCTCGGGTTACCTCTTTTTTTGCGCCCACGGCTGCCCCCAGGCCCTTGGCCTTTTCGTTGCTTCATGATGAGACCGAACTCTTCTTCATCAGCGCAACTCTGTCTCCAGCACCTAAGCAGTAGCCTCCCGCCATCCCTCCCCACGGCGCCTGCGTTCCCCGGCAACCGGCGCCGCTGGGCAGCCTGGGAGGCAGGAAAAAGCCACTCTTCCTCTAACAGTCTCCGGAAAACAGTGCGAAGAGAAGGCGCCAAGACGCCTTCCCGCCAATAGACTACAATACCCAGGATGCTTTGCTACAATACCTCTGCGGGGTTGGCTGGGGGCGCCTACAGCTGCGCAAGCGCATAGGGATACGCCCGTTGAGGACTCCATTGCCCAGGGTGCATTGCCCTGAAGACCGCTCCTCTTTCCGGTGAAAGTTGTCGGGTTTCCAGTTGGGAGACTGCGGAGTTCGCAGACTCTGTTACCCAGCTTCCTTTGTGCGAGGGCTGTTGCGCACTTCCGGTGGAAGCGCTGAAGCGAGTGGGTGGAGTTTGCAGAGCCGGTGGGCGGTAGGCTGTGCTACCGGTAGCTGGGTGCTGTCCAAAGGCGACAGGGCGTCGTTAGGGGAGCGAGTCGTGACCGGTTGGGCCACACTCAACGTGGGACGAAGGTTCGCCTACTGTTTGACTACGTGCGTGCAGCCTTTCCTTGATGTCGGCCCTCGAAAAGAGCATGCACCTCGGCCGCCTTCCCTCTCGCCCACCTCTACCCGGCAGTGGGGGCAGTCAGAGTGGAGCCAAGATGCGAATGGGGTACGTGACCCATACCCCTTCTACCTAGGGGCCAGGCCCCGGCCATTGGAGAATGGTGGCTCTGGGCGTTCAGAGAGGCACGGGGAAGGAGTCTACCGATAGGAGAAAATGTTGGCGGCGGCCTGGAGATATTTAGATGCAGTAGAAGGCAGATTGGGGAACTAGGGGAGGCGCCAAGTCAATAGAAATTGGAGGAAAAATAATGTTGTTGGAGGGAGAGGGGAATGAGGCAAAGGTTGGGGAAGCTGAGAGACTAACATAACTGAGAACCACCTCCAGAATGAAGGAGGTTTAGAAAAGGGAGTAGAACGGTGACAAAGGTGGAGGAAAATCGGCCAGGGAAGGTGGAGGGAAATGGGGAATGACTGAGAGAAAAGTTGAGGGGGATTGAGGCAACAACTAAGGAAAGGTTTGAAAGGAGTGGATATTGTAAAAGTTCTAATATCTATACTGTGAGAACTAGATACTAGAAAAGCGGAGGGAGTTGGACAGGGTTGGAGAACGAAAGAGGAGCACTAGGAAGCAGACGATTCTAGATAATTCCCAGAGGTCTAAAGACAGATTCAGGGAATGAGAGGTGAGATTAGGCCTCTTAAGGGAGAATGAGAAAGTTTGGGGAGTAGGCCTAAGGTAAGGTGGAGAACATAGCCATGAAGATTGTTAAGGGTAATAGGAATGTGCTGAGAAGCTGGACAGGATAAGGGAGAGAGAAGAAGGAGAGGACTGAAGAATTTACAAAGTGACCATAGGCTCTAAAGATTGAGAAATGACTATGAATACGGTTTGGTGAATGAAAGTGCTGCAGTTGTAAGGTCTGGGAAGCTTAGAGGAAGATTTGGGCAATCAGTTTTTGCTGGGCTAATAGATCTGAGGGAAGCGATGTACTGGCCGAAGACTTTGAATTAGTGAAGCATTGGGAGTTAGGGAAATAGTTTGCTGGAAAGAGAGGAGGGCCATGTTGAAGAGATAGGCTTTGGAATTTTAGATCATTAAATGGCTTGTGCCAGGTTAGGGGATACTTGGGCCGAGGACAAAGAATGAGGTGAACATGGGATAATTGTTGGAAAGCGGAGACAATTGAATAGGCATTTGGTTTTGAGGGGATATTTGTAGTTTCAGACAGGATTCTGGGAATTAGTGACTGTAAAGAGAAAAGGAGTAGGAAGGATACTTAGGTATGAAGACTCAAGAGTGTATTTGGGATTCTAGAGATGAATTGATAGATATTCTTTGAAAAAGGACTACAGAAGAGAAACCTTAGGTTCTGAAGAAGTAATATGTGTAAAAACTTATCAAAACAAGCGAGAATAGGAGATGCAGTCCTGTGACAGTAAGTCCTAGGGATGAAAAGAAAGGAGAATCCTATAAAACAGTGGGGTAAAGGAATGGGAAGAACAATTGGCAAAACCAGGGAAGGAAGCTAAGAATTGAAGTGGAGACCTGCTATGATATACAGTAGAAAAAGGAGAAAACCTTAGCAGGGGGAGATAAGAGAGATGGACTCACAATAGAGGAGGTAGAAGGCTACATAGAAAGTAAAATGAAGATTATTTTTACTTTGGAAGATCGAAAAGTTGGACTATAACATGAATAAAGAGAATTTGGAAACTGACCCATAACATTATTTGGGAAAATTAACCTGGAGTTTAATATTAATGTAACATCAATTGTTGTTATATATCTTCATTGCTGCCTTTCTTAAACTACAATTTGATCTTTCAGTATACCAGCACTCTTCTATACAAATACATAAGAAAATCAGATCTTTAATAATTATACATTCTTTAGATAAGTTTAATTAGGGCTCAGCTTCTGATTTTGTCAAAACAAGTTCTCTGAAGATTGAAGAACTAAGTGAAAATACTGAGAGAAAATAAAAGGAAAATCTGCTGATTAGAAGATTGTATAATTGTTAGTAATTCATCGTTTTTATTTTGTATTACTTTTCATTTTATTTTTTTTAGAGACAGAGTCTCGCTGTGTTGCCCAGGCTGGAGTGCAGTGGCACGATCTTGGCTCACTGCAACTTCCCCCTCCCGGGTTCAAGTGATTCATGTGCCTCAGCCTCCCAAGTAGCTGGGATTACCGGTGTGCACCACCATGCCCGGTTAATTTTTGTATTTTTAGTAGAGATGGGATTTCACCATATTGGCCAGGCTGGTCTTGAACTCCTGGCCTCAAGTGATTTGCCCCACTTGGCTTCCCAAAGTACTGGGATTATAGGATTGAGCTACCATGCCTGGACAACTTACCCTTTTTAAATAGATGCTTTGGTCTTCTTGGTTTAGGATAACTGC
Source organism: Trachypithecus francoisi (assembly GCF_009764315.1). Classification (NCBI taxonomy): domain Eukaryota; kingdom Metazoa; phylum Chordata; class Mammalia; order Primates; family Cercopithecidae; genus Trachypithecus; species Trachypithecus francoisi. The sequence continues at coordinate 65,043,599 of NW_022681473.1, forward strand.
TTATCCTGCAAAAGAAAGTTCTTTAGAAAGGTCTTTCTGTATGATAGTATTGTGAAGAGAAGAGCATATATTGGTGAATATTTGTGTAGTCCTCAAATGGCTTATTTTCCCGTATTTTTCTTTTCTACTTTATTGGTACATAAGCAGGCTTCATCTAAGTCTCATGGTAGTAATAATACAGATTCTCTTTCTTCTTAGTATCATAAAGCTGAAAGAGAGCATAGACATGGTCTCATTTCACCACTTCATCATGTAGTTGAGGAACCGAATATTTAGAGAGTCCTGTATTCTGTAAGGGAATGTATTAATAAATGAGGGAACTGAGACTCAAATATTCCTAAAGCACCCTAGAAGCTTAGCGGTGGGGCTGTTAAGGACTAGGACTTGGGTCTCTTGACTGTGAGACCCATTGTGTATTTTGAAGTCATAATTGTCATCTGGGAATACTTAATTTGAGTTGTGTATCTTACTCCTTTGCATATAATATAGGATTCAGTCTTTTTCATCAGTCAGTTGTAGTTTATGAAGTCTCACACCAATTTCAAAGCATTCTTTATGTCTCCTTATACTTACTTCCTTTTTTCTTAACTTCTATTCTTCCACTCTATCTGTTACTCACAAGTTAGTCCTGTTCCCTTGATAGTCTCTTGTGTGGCTTACTCTTTCAAGTATTTTTCACGATCTCTTGCCTTCAATTTCACTAAACATTATTTAGGCATCTTTGCATATTCAGGGTGCATATTCTGAGTTGGTGAGTTTGTTTTTTTTTTTTTTTTTTTTTTGAGACGGAGTCTCGCTCTGTTGCCCAGGCTGGAGTGCAGTGGCCGGATCTCGGCTCACTGCAACCTCCGCCTCCCGGGTTTACGCCACTCTCCTGCCTCAGCCTCCCGAGTAGCTGGGACTACAGGCGCCCGCCACCTCGCCCGGCTAGTTTTTTGTATTTTTTAGTAGAGACGGGGTTTCACTGTGTTAGCCAGGATGGTCTCGATCTCCTGACCTCGTGATCCGCCTGTCTTGGCCTCCCAAAGTGCTGGGATTACAGGCTTGAGCCACCGCGCCCGGCCATGTGAGTTTTCATAATTCAGTTTTTCAGATTAGATTTAGTAATCCAAAGTATCGTTGGATAATTTAATAATAGCAATTTTTAAAGTAAGTACTGTGTGCCAGACATTGTAATGGTAACTTTATGTCATTTAATGTGTGCGCAGACCTGCAAGGTGAAGATTTTCCTGCATTATGGGTAAAGACATTCAGACTCAGAGATTAAATACTCAACTAGTATGTAGCAGAATCAGGATTCAATCTAACTTTAGTCTCTAGAATCCATTCGCTTTTCAGTACACCAATATTTTCTTCTGGGTAAGGCCTGAAATCCTGGTGTCGCTGTTCCTTTTAATAGATGCCAATGGATGTTGCCAAAAACGTAGTGGTTTTGAACTTCTTTATTCAAGCTTTTAGAGCTACTCTGACTAAAGTAGATTTGAGATCCCTATTTGCTTTGCACCCCTGGTGTGCTTGAGAGAAATATCTTTTGAAAGTCACTGCTTTCGTGTATACTATTACTATTAGAGGAACTATAAAATATTAAATCCATTCATTATTCAGCATGTTTTTGGTTTATCAGTAGTTGTATTTTTCGGCCAGGTGTGGTGGCTCATGCCTGTAATCCCAGCACTTTGGGAGGCCAAGGCAGGCGGATCATCTGCGGTCGGGAGTTCAAGACCAGCCTGACCAACATAGAGAAACGCTGTCTCTACTAAAAATACAAAATTAGCTGGTGTGGTGGCACATGCCTGTAATCCCAGCTACTTGGGAGGCTGAGGCAGGAAAATCGCTTGAACCAAGGAGGCGGAGGTTGCGGTGAGCCGAGATCGCGCCATTGCACTCCAGCCTGGCCCAAGAGCCAAACTCCATCTCAAAAAAAAACAAAAAAAACAAAAAAAACAGCTTTTCTATATCTCTTACATTCCTTTTTCTTTTTCTTTTGTAAGAGATAGGGTCTTGCTGTGTTGCCCAAGCTGAAGTACAGTGGCTTTTCATAGGTGTGATCTTGGTGCATTATAGCCTCAAACTCAGGGGCTCAAGCAGTCTTCCCACCTCATCCTCTTGAGTAGGTAGGACTGAGGATGTATGCTAGCATACCCACTTCTGTAGTGATTCCACTGACATATTTATAGTCGTCCCTTTTTATTTTCTATGAGGTAAACTAGGGCAGGAGTTAATATTTTAATAAATGAGAAAACTGAAATGTTCACTGACTTGCCTAAGATCACAGAATCATTATGTGGCAGGAACAACATTCAAACCCAGGACTTCATATTTTTGGTCTATTATTCTTTTTATGGCGTGCATTGAAGGGTTTGGTATTTGAAGTGACATAGATCTAAGTTTGAAGCCCAACTTAGGTGTTTACATTGGTCAAGTCATTTAACTTCTCATCATCTGTTTTCTTATCTCTAAAATGAGAATACTTCTGCTTACCTTAGAGTGCTGTGAGAATAAGATAATACATAAAAAGCACTTATAGTTCCTGACACATAAGCTCTTAAGGAATGATAGCTAGTAGATAATTATAGATTGAGAACTGTGAAGAAGGTTCATAGTTTATGTGGAAGCTCTCCTTTCAATTTCTTTTGTTATCAGTTTTTTTGTCCCCATGAGCTGTATGTTTATTCATATCTGATTAGATAGTCTTTCATCCATCTTCTTAAATTTATTATGGTTATCGGGCCTCTTAGGAAGGCTTTAATGAGCTATTCACACAGATGGGGAAGTAAAGGCCAAAGTTAAGTGATTTGCTCAAGGTCACAGATTGAGTTACTAAAATAATCAAATCCCAGTACTTCTGGGTTTTTTAATTTTTTCATTAGATTTTTTTAAAAAGTTACAATTTATATGCTATAGAATTCATTCTTTTAAAAGTACAATTCAGTGATTTTTGGTATGTTCACTGGGTTGTACAATTGTCACCACTAATTGCCGAACATTTTCATCCTCCCATAAACTCCTTACTCATTAGCATCCTCCCTTCCCCCAGCATGTATTGCTTCTGGCTCTTGAGTCACAGAGAGGCTTTTCCTTTTTTCAGGTTATAAAGGAATCATTTATATTTTTTCCTGGTGCCTGTAAGGTGTTCTTTTTTTTTTTTTGAGATAGAGTCTTGCTCAAACTGGAGTGCAGTGGCGTGATTTCGGCCCGCTGCAACCTCCACTTCCTGGGTTCAGGCAATTCTCCTGCTTCAGCCTTCTGAGTAGCTGGGATTACAGGCATGCACCACCACATCCAGCTAATTTTTGTATTTTTAGTTGAGATGGGGTTTCATTATTTTGGCCAGGCTGGTCTTGAACTTCTGGCCTCAGGTAATCCACCCACCTCAGCCTCCCAAAATGCTGGGATTATAGGCGTAAGCCACCGCGGCTGGCCATTTTTTTAAAAATCCATTTGAAGTTTATCTTGATATGCAAAGTGAGGAACAGAAGAAATTTTATTTTTATGCAAAGGCTATCTAGTTGTTTAAACATCATTTATTAAATTTTTTAGTCCTTTAGCCATTATGTAAATTTCACTACAATAAAGAAATAATCCTGGCCAGGCTCAGTAGTCCATGCCTGTAATCCCAGCCCTTTGGGAGGCCGAGGTGTGTGGACCGCTTGAGCTTGGGAGTTGGAGACCAGCCTGGACAACATGGTGAAACCCCTTCTCTACAAAAATCACAAAAATTTAGCTGGGTGTGGTGGTGTGTGCCTGTAGTCCCAGCTACTCGGGAGGATCATTTGAGTCCAGGAAGCAAAGGTTGCAGTAAGCCAAGATCATGCCACTGCACTACAGCCTGGGACGCAGAGTGAGACTTGGTCTCAAAAAAAAAAAAAAAAATTCTTCCTCAGTAATTAAAATGACACCTTTGTCATATGCCAAATTTCTATATAGATCTGGGTCTGTGAAGTTTCTTTCATGTGCCACTACTGTACTTTTAATTAGAGGCTTTATTAATATGTTTTGATGGATGGTAGAGGTTGTTTCCCCCTCATTCATTTTTAGGATTTTCCTCGTTATTCTTGTTTCTTTCCTCACAAATAAACTTTCTAATCCCATAGACTAGTGCCAGAAAATAATTCTGACAGTATTTTTATTGGGATTACTAAATACAAACATTAATTTAGAATAAACATTTTTATGATGTTGAATGTTCCTTGAAGAAATATGGTATCTTTCAATTTTTGTGAATCCCTTTTGAAGGAAATATATTTTAGATTCCAAGTATTGACCTAAATTATATTCAATCTAATGTTACTTAAATTCCATAGTACTCTTAAATAATTGTAAAACTCAATAGATTTACTGTTTAAATACAATTAAATCTGCAAAAAGCCCCCAAATCAGCAACATTATATTGATGTGAAATAATCTAATTTGCTGTTATCAGTTTACTGTAGTTTAAACTACAAGGACATTTATTATTGATAGGATGTTCCAGGGTTCATTCAATTGCTAAACAATTTCATTCAGGACCCAGGCTTTTTTGCATCCTTTCTTTTGCCATCCTTAGAATGGTGGCTTTTCCTTCTCTTGCTTGTCATCTTATGGTTGCAGGATGGCTGCTGCCACTCTGCTTCTATCTTATCTTTACAAATAAAAAGAAACAGGGGCCAAAGTCCTTTCCTAGCTAAGCTTGTCTTTTAATTTTTTCCCAGAAATGCAAGCTCCCCAGCAGATTTTTTCCTTAAGTCTTTTTGTCCAGAACTGTTTGCATAACCATCCTAAAAGCAATCACTGGCAGTAGGGAATGGGATTAACTATGACTGGTTTAGACCAATTTTGATTCATTCCCTTGGACTGTAGGAGAGACAACAAGAGATCTCCACTAGCTGCTTAAACAAAAGCATCACAATTTTGTTAGGGAAGAAAGAGTGGGAAGTGGGCAGGTAATGTCTGGAATGGAGAATAAACAGCATCTGCCCCAAATCCTGAGGTTAACAAGTAGAGAAGCCTAATCTTCTGATTTCAACTTCCCTACTGTTTTCATTGCAGTGTAAGTATAGGAAGTAATAATCCCACCCCCAACTCCCCTGCCCCTTATTGCCAGATTTGAGCCCCTTGACGTTCATTTCAGAACTTCTGAGTAAAAGTCAATTTTTCCACTGTTGCTTATTGCCAGCAGATCCATTTCTTCTTGTATCTTCAAAATTGGGAAGTTCGCGCTTTTGTTTTATTTTAAACCTAATGAACCTTCCTTGTTATGCTACTTGATGTCAGATTTGAGAAAACATCTCTGGTTGTTTGGAAAAGACTTTTTCCTTCAAACTATGAAATAGTTTTTTGTTTTGTTTTGTTTTTATTTTTTTTTTTAAGAGAAGAAACGTTTAATTAATAGTTCCATTAAGAGGGTGGCCACACACTTAGATATTCTTCAAATACAACATTGATTACCAGTTTCAGGTACATTCTACCAATATATTTTGAAGATTGAATAAGAGATTATATTGAAAATTCCAATCATGTCAAACCACACCAGAAGACTGAAGTTGTTTACTTATCAGTCCTTTTCCTATATGCTTCTGTGTGTGTGTCCGGCCATGGACTTTTTCCAGGTTTAAGTAGACATCCTCTCTCTGCCACTAACTAGCAAGTTGTATGACTCTGGTCAGTTATTTTTCTCTTCCTGGGCCTCATTATCATGGAAAGAAAGAACACTTCGGCACCTGACATGCTTGTTTAAATCCAAGCTCCCCAGCCTGGGCAACATAGCAAAAACTTGTCTCCACTAAAACAAAACAAAACAATCAGGCATGGTGCTGCACACCTGTTAGTCCCAGCTACTTGAGAGACTGAGATGGGAGAATCACTTGAGCCTGGGAGTTTTAGGTTGCAGTGTGCTGTGATCGTGCCACTGCACTCCAGCCTGGGAGACAGAATGAGAGCCTATCTCTAAAAATAATAATTATAAAATAAAAAGTCAAATCCAAGCTCCAGTGCTACCAAAAATGGCTCTGGGCAAGTTATTTAGTATTTCTGAGTAACCTTAAAATGAGAATACTTCAATGGTTCTGTTCAAAACCCTGCTTGGTACGTAATGAACACCTCGTTGTTTCCTTTCATAAAGTAAGATTTGAGTAGATGCTCTCTAACAGCATGATTCATGATGTAGTTTTTAGAATCCTGAAGTCTGCTGCTTAATGGCATGCCTTGGAGTAAGGATCACTTCAGACCTACCACAACCCTCAGCCAGCCATGTGGTTGCTTTCTTTCCCTTCTCTTCAAAGTACTGCTAATAAGGACATTTTAAAAACAGTGGTGCCTTGATTTAAATAGCTGACTGCAATTAAACTTCAGTATTTAGCCTCCACTACTAGACTCCTAGACTTTGACAGAATTTGTGACAACAGTGATTAAGAGTGCTACTGTGCCCATTCATGACTCATCAATAACTCTCTTAACAGACTTAAGCAGCCTAGATGTTGATGTATTATTTCTATTTAGATTTGAGACAGTCATGTAAAAACATACAACTTACATTTCTTGTTCCTGTTCTCTAGGCAAGGAAGGTTTTTCCTCCTTCCCTTTCTCCCCTTTCTCCCCTTTCTCTCCTTTCTCTCCTTTCTCCTGGCTTTCCTTGGGATTTGATATATAATTTTGTTGGTTTTGGTCATTATCTCCTAGTAGGCATATCACATTGTAGACAAGAAGAACATTCTCTATTCTGCTTAGTTCTCTGAATTGTAATTATTGGTCAACTGTCTATTCCTCAAAACTGTTGAGGTTCATATGGGTAGGAATTGTGTCTGAATTTTGTTGGTGCCTAGAATGCTGTCTACTTTAGTGCTAACTGAACGAGAAACCCAAATCCTGGCCCATTTAACCCCATTCTGGAAGAAAAACATTATTTCCCCACCAGTTGCCTTAAGGTGGTATAACTAGGGCTATACTCCCTTTTTCCTAAAATCGGTTATACTTCATAGAATAATAGAATCTCTATTTCAATACCAGCTTTTAGGTAAAATGTATTGTGTTTACAATATGTTACTCTGAGATTTAAAATAATTATGTGGTTGAAACTCTTCTAATACGTCTTGTAATAGGCTTGTAATAGGTCTCATGTTATGTACAGATTCAGGCTTGTTACTTTTATTTTATCAAAATTTGACAATTTGTGTCTTCCTCTTTGATTCCTCAAACCTGAAAGCAAGTTCATTATTATAAGAGAGCAAATGTCAATTAGCAATTATTTTCACACTAGTCTTATTTTATAGTATTCAGTTTTTCTGCCCTTGCCCAATTATCACTTATTCTCTAAGAGTGAAGACTATTTTCCAAGCACCTTCACCAAGTTTAGGGACCAGAGCAAGCAGTCTACCATTAAAGGCTAGTGTTAATAGCGCTCCAAAGTCATGTCCTAAGCAGTGTTAATTTCCTAAGTATTTCTTGCACTTAACAATTGCCAAGTTTATTTTTCTGGCAGTGCCTTCCATTTTCTTCACTTTTGCAAGTCCTACCCATCCTTTAAAACTCATGAAGCACTTTCAGACTACTTTAGCTCATTCATTTGCTCTCTCTTCTCTGAGCACGTATAACAATTTTGGCATCTCCACTCATCAGTTTTTGTGCATTGGTATTGTGCTTTTTCACTGTTTACTGTGTCAGACTTATCGAAGATAATTTTATGCAGATTTTTGTGTGTTTCCTCAGTAAACGTTGGAGCTCCTGTAGTACAAGGACCTTTGTTTCTTTTTGCTTTCTATTGTAACACAGTTAAATGTTTTTGTAAAATTTAATTTAATGGACACGTAGCACACATTCATTTAAAATAAAGTCCTGAAGCTTTTTCTGATCAGTCCAGCTTGCACTGATTTTTCTATTTTGTGTCCTTTGGTGGCACCTGTCATTGTACCAGGAATCAGCAAACATTTTCTGTTAAAAGCCAGATAGTATTTTAGACTTTGAGGGCCATGTTAGTCTCTGTTGCAGCTACTCAGCTCTGCTGTTGTAGAGTGAAAGCAGCCACAGACAATATATAACTGAATGTGTCTGTGTTCTAACAACAGTTTATGGACACTGAAATTTGAATTTCACTTAATTTTCGCATATTATTAGTCTCTCTCCTCACCCTACCCTCCACCTTTTAGAAATGTAAAGATCATTCTCTGATCCTGGGCCATGCAAAAATAGGTGGTGGGCTGGATTTCCCATAGACTGTAGTTTGCCAACCCAGTATCAATACTGTTAGTTCTGTACTTCTACTGTCTTATAGTAGAAAGAAGGTAGGTTTTAAAATCAACAAACTGGGCTTGTTTTCCTGGCTTTACTACTTACCGCTTAACTGGTGCAAACTTGACTTTATTTTTTTTTAAATGTAGATAATAATGCTAGCCTCATAGAGTTTTTGAGGAGAAAATGAGATGATATATGTGTAGAAATATTATTTAAATTGGAAAACTGTCTAATGGAAGCTTACTGTATTTCCTGAATTCTAAGATACATTTCTTTTTTACATTTAAAATGATAAAGTCTTTTTTTTTTTTTTTTGAGATAGAGTTCTCACTCTGTCACCCAGGCTGGAGTGCAGTGGCACGATCTCGGTTCACTGCAGCCTCCACCTCACAGGTTCAAGCAACCCTTCTGCCTCAGCCTCCTGAGTAGCTGGGATTACAGGTGTGCACCACCACGCCCAGCTAATTTTTGTATTTTTAGTGGAGACAGGGTTTTACCATGTTGGTCAGGCTGGTCTCAAACTCCTGACCTCAAGGAGTCTGCCCACCTTAGCCTCCTAAAGCGTTGGGAGATAGTGTCTTAACAGTGCTCTTGGTCAGATAACAATTCTAACTTGGTTCTCATTGGCTGAACATAAGTGAACACCAAAACCAGGATCAAAATTTACAAAACATATAGGTGTTGAGAACTTCTTAGAGATATAACTGGAGTGCTCTTTTAACCACTAAGAACTGAATGCTTGTGAGGAGGCATGGGTGTTCAATCGGGTGGGTTAAGCAATATTCCTAAAGTGAGAGTCAAAAGTAAGGCTGAGGCCAAGCACCATGGTTCATGCCTGTAATCCCAACACTTTGGGAGGCTGAGGTGGGAGGATTGCTTGACCTCAGGAGTTCAAGACCAGCCTGGGCAACATAGCTAGACCTTGTCTCTAAAAAAAAAAAAAAAACAGTAAGGGCTGATGTGGCTCACACTTGTAATCCCAGCACTTTTGGAGTTCAAGGTGGGAGGATTGCTTGAGCCCAGGAATTTGAGACCAGCCTGGGCAACATAGTGAGACCACATCTCTACAAAAAGTTAAAAGATTAGCCAAGCATGGTAGCGTGTACCTATTGTCACAACTACTCGAGAGGCTGAGGTGGGAGGATCAGTTGAGCCTAGGAGGTTGAGGTTGCAGTGAGCCATTATCGTGACACTGTACTCCAGCCTGGATGACAGAGGGAGACCCTGTCTCAAAACAATAAAAAAAGTCAGATAGCTCTAAATAATTGAAAGCTGGCATATGAACTGGTGTTTAGTTATATGAAACATTCCATCACCAATATTCTTGTGAGGCACAGAAAACTGTGTTAGTCCGAGTGATTCAAAAGAGAGTGGAACTATGAAGAAATGGTCAGGAATACCGTAAGTTTTTTATTCTGCTTTCATTTATGTATGTTATATATATGTCTCCATAAGTAATATATGGAATCTATATAAGTATAAAAGAGCTGTTTCTTCTGTAGAAACACAAAATGAATTCTTTTTTATATAAAAAATGTAAAATGAATTCTAAGTGATAAAGTATTGTGTCATACTTGATAATTCTTTTTCTTAGTTTTTCATCTTACAAATTCTTTTTCTTAGCTTTTCATCTTACAAATTGATGGTGCCTTGTACATACTGTATTTCGTCTATTCTAGCAACAAGATTGTGATCTGCTTGTTTAGTTTTCTTAATTGTAAACTCCTTTTGTATGTTATTTACTTGTCCTAATGCAGTTAGCATCTAGGAGCTCAATAAACATTTGTTGAGTGAATGAATGACACTCAGATGCAATGGAAACACGACATTTTCCCAATAGAAATAGTTTAGAATTGTCCATCCTGAATTTTTTTTTTTTTTTTTTTTTGAGATGGAGTCTTGCTCTGTCGTCGCCCAGGCTGAAGTGCAGTGGCCGGATCTCGCTCACTGCAAGCTCCGCCTCCTGGGTTTACACCATTCTCCTGCCTCAGCCTCCCGAGTAGCTGGGACTACAAGCGCCCGCCACCTCGTCCGGCTAGTTTTTTGTATTTTTTTTTTAGTAGAGACGGGGTTTCACCATGTTAGCCAGGATGGTCTCGATTTCCTGACCTCGTGATCTGCCCTTCTCGGCCTCCCAAAGTGCTGGGATTACAGGCTTGAGCCACTGCGCCCGGCCCATCCTGAATTTAATAGGGAAGTAAATGGGAGGGAGGAGCCATAGACTTAGAGTAAAATTTTAAAAATATGATTATTGAAAGCTTGCAAAAATGAACTTGTGCCCTATTTATATTCTTCTGTGATTCCATATTTGTATCTCTCTGTCTTTATTCTTTTAAGAAATACATCTTAGGTGGTTGTGAGGATTAAATTTGTATAATGCTTATAAAGTGCCTAGTTCGTATACATGTCTAGCTTGTTTCATTTAATCCTTTTCATTCCTTTAATTAAACAGCTTTTCCTTAAGCATAAGAACCATTGTTCATTATATATAAAAACCACTTTTAATTGAGTTTTTCTGTGTTAATCAACTGAACTATATTATTAGCTGGGTTTCATAAAAAATGGCATTTTAGCATTTTGTGGATAAGTAGGCTTCGGAGTGGAGCTACCCACAGAATTTACCAATATTTTATAATACTCTTGGGAAAAATGTGTCTTGGTACTCCCAATCAACTCATTTTTAAGTTGGAAAATCTCTGTACTAACATTTTTTCACTGATTATTGGGAATTCTAATCTTTTGTAGCTAATTAGAGGATTGGTATTTTTGCCTCTTCCCTAACCAGATTAGTGTTTAGTAAGGGTAGTACTTTAAATTTTTATAGCGTTTGGGTTAACAAAATCTTCACGCCAGATATCATCCTTGTGAATCCATTTCCCTTCTGATTATGTTAACATGTGTTCCACAAGAAAGACTGGATGTCCCATTTATGAGCTCTCATGGATTATTTCATAGCCGTAGTGTGCAGTGACTGTTTCCCTACTTCCCCGCTGCATGAGCTCTTTGAAGGGAAGAAGTAAATTTTAATCAATGGGAACTTCTAGTCTGCTTATTTCCCTAGTGCCTAGGAAGTATATCAGGGCCTGCCATGCAGGACAAACTCAAATGTCTCTTCAATTGAATTGAGATTAAATTAGCTGCTTATATAAGCAAATTGTGACTGGAAAGAAGCTCTGAAATGATTACCCTAATGATATTTACTGTTTGCCTATGAAGTATTTTTTTTTTCTTTTTTTTGAGATGGAGTCTCACTCTGTCACCCAGGCTGGAGTACAGTGGCGCAATCTTGGCTCACTGCAACCTCCGCCTCCTGGGTTCAAGCGATTCTCCTGCCTCAGGCTCCCGAGTAGCTGGGATTACAGGTGTGTGTCACCACAACCAGCTAATTTTTGTATTTTTAGTAGAGACGGGGTTTTACCATGTTGGTCAGGCTGGTCTCAAACTCCTAACCTCGTGATCCAACCACCTTGACCTCCCAAAGTGCTGGGATTAGAGTTGTGAGCCACCGCGCCCGGCCTGAAGTATGTCTTTTATTCTAGATCATCATGACATTCAGATGAGTCTGGGGAGGGGATCGTATGGCTGTTGGTCTGAAATATACTTCATTAGAGGCTTCTATATGAACCTGATTGGTTTTCAAACTTCAAACCTGTTTGCTTTCTTCTTGTTGTGGTAGAATAGTAGCTTACATAAATGCTGATTATTGAGTAATGCCACACATGTTGATTTTGAGGGTAAGCAACTGCATTAGCCTTTGCAAAACATCAAAAAGCCTATATTCCGTCTGTTCTCTTGCTTTCATTAATGGTGTTTCAGTGGCTTTTTTTGTTTGTTTGAGCCCAGATAATTTTAGAAAAGTTGTCATTATATCCTTTTTTTTTTTTTAACTTTTCAAGTTGTAGAAAAAGAAGTTAATAATTACGTTGTTTTTCCTGTTGGGCGAAAGGTGGAAATAAAATTTAGAAAATTTATTTTCTAACTTAGGCAAAGTACAATTCTTTATTATCAAAGGTATAAGATTACACCTGTTCTCCCTGTGCTACAGCAGTCTGTGTTTATCCATGCACTTTAAGCAAAGTATATTTTTATGTGGTCTGACTCAGCAGGTTGGAAGTTCCTATGGCTTAAATATCTTATCTGAAGATGGTTTTAAGTGAGGTAAGGTTTCATTTATTTGCTTGAAAGCACATCATATATTGGGCTGTAAGTGTCCTGTTCTGCTTAATGCAAGAGATTTTGTGAAATGCTTCTGTTTCCATTTTTGGATTCCTTGATGTTCAACACAGAAAAGTAATAGTAATGAGAGCTAGGATTTTTAACCACATGGCAAATCAGTATTTAATAAATTAAAACTCTTTAAGAAGGCCTTCTGTATTCTCTCTCTGTGAATGGCATTGGGAAAACTTGAGAGTTTTCCTTGATTCTTCCTTCTCAGTTCACTCTTCAGCTCCCTCCAATCATGATCATAACAGTTCTAAACCTTGACTTTGTTCTTAGTCTACATGGTGCTCAACCTTGCTACAAGGTTCTTCTACCAATCGTTACTATCCCTACAGCAGGAACCAGTCCTCTTCCTAGGGATTTCAGGGTGTTCATTGCCAGCTTTGATGATTTCAAGAATGGGGAACTTAATATTATTTCGAGGATAGTATTGAAAACTGATAGGGAAATGGCCCTGAGAGTCAGATTCTAGCTCGGCTACTTCCCATGGTCTTAGACAAGTTATTTAAACTCCATTGGCCTTAGTTTTCTCGTTTGGAAAATGGGGATAATAATAGCTACCCCAGAAGCTTGGTGTAGAAATTAATTCCTGTGTTTATCTCCATTGTCTCCTCAAATTTCATTAAGTTATAGTAATTTGGAAAAAGGAATAAAGCTAAAGGACACAGAAGAGTAGGGATATAAGATGCTTACAAAATTTAGGAAGATAGAAAGCAAGTTGATAAATATTTAGAAGAGAAAACTGAAAACTACTTTTAGAAAGAGAATGAAAGTTCAAGCTAATCCGTATCACTATCGTATAAAGGCTCAAGAATTCCAGGTACTAGGTGCCTGTAAAAAGGGACTTAGAGTTTTCTTCTAAGAGTTTACCAGTTTTGGCTCATACGTGCAAGTCTGTGATCCATTTTGAGTTAATTTTTATGTATGATATGAGGAATGAGTCCAATTTCATTCTTTTGCGTGTAGATATCCAGTTATCCCAGCACGATTTAACTGAAAAGGTTTCTTTTGCTATTAAATTATCTTGGCACACTTGTCAAAAGTCAATTGACCATAAATGTATATGTTTGTTTTTGAGCCATCAATTCTGTATCATTGATTTATATAGCAATCTATATATTGGTGCTACACTGTCTTTTGATTACTGTAGCTTTTTGTAGTAAGTTTCGAAATCAGGAAGTGTATTGTTTCCAACTTTGTTCTTTTTTAAAAAACTTACTTTGGGTCCCTTGAATTTCCATATGAATTTTAGGATGAGTTTGTCAACTTCTGCAGAGAAGCCAGGTGTAATTTTGATAGGCATTGCTTTGAATCTGTAGATCAATTTGAGAAGTATTGCCAACTTAATAATACTCAGTCTTCCAATCCATCAACACTGGATGTCTTTCTTTTTATTTATGTCTTCTTTAATTTCTTCAACAGTACTACATAGTTTTCAGTGTTTAAGTCTTGCATTTATTTGGCTATATTTATTCCTGCATATTTTATTCTTATCAGTGGTATTGTAAATGGAATTGTCCTCTTGATTTTATTTTTGGAGTGTTAATTGCAAATTACAGAAATACAATTGATTTTTATATATTGGTCTTATTTTCTGAAACCCTGCTGAATTTGTTCCTGTAGTTTTTTAATGGATTCCTAAGGATTTTGCCCTACACATTTTAACATGTATAGGTAATATAAAAGTCCAAGTTTAATCAATATCTCTGCTGTTCTTCTGAAGTAATACAATGACTTTAGCAACCTGTGGCAGGTGGAATAACAACATCCCAAGGTTGCTAAAGTCTGAATCCCTGGAACCTGTGAATATGTTATTTTACATGGCAGAGAGGAATTAAGGTTGCTAATCAGCTGACCTTAAAATAAAGAGATTATCATGGATTATCTGAGTGGGCCCAGTGTGATCATTGGTGTCTTTTAAAGAGAAGAAAACAGAAGAGCAAGTCAGAGCCTGAGAGATTTGAAGATGCTGTGTTGCTTGCTGGCTTTAAAATGGAGGAAGAACTTGTAAGCCAAGGAATACAGGCTGCCTCCAGAAGCTGGAGATGGTATTTAGACCTCTCAATCTGGGCACTAGACTAACTCATTGCTACTATTCTGGTTATTGCTTATAGGCCTTTGTAGTAGTCATAGCTAGAATTGTGAGTTCATACTGATACTTCTTTCTTTCTTTTTTTTTTTTTCTTTTTTGAGATGGAGTCTTGCTCTGTCGCCCAGGCTGGAGTGAAAGTGGCACTATCTCGGCTCACTGCAACCTTCGCCTCCCGGGTTGAAGCAGTTATCTGCTTCAGCCTTCCGAGTAGCTGAGATTACGGGCACCTGCCACCATACCTGGCTAATTTGTGCATTTTTAGTAAAGATGAGGGTTCACCATCTTGGTCAGACTGGTCTTGAACTCCTGACCTCGTGATCTACCTGCCTAAACCTCCCAAAGTGCTGGGATTACAGGGGTGAGCCACTGTGCCCGGCCCATACTGATATTTCAAAAGGAAGGACAAAAAGAATCAAGAGTTCACCCTGACATTTTCATTTCAAAACTAAGATTACAGGGTTTTTTACTTTTCTGATTTTTATCTAATTATCTCTTCCCTTACAATGAAAGTCTTGGTTCCTAATGACATTAACCTAACTACCTATTTGCTTTATCCAAATGTGTATGCATATGATGTTCAAAATAACAAACTGTGCTACCATTCAAAATAACCAACAGTATGATTACTGAATACTGTTTAAAATTTATTTTCTAAATAAATAAATAAAATTTATTTTCAGTTCTTTTTTTTCCTTAAAGTATATTTATCCCGCCAGAGATGTGTAGTCAAATAATTGTTTTTAAAGCCATTTGGAATAATTCTTAATACACCATTAAGTTAATTTGTTCTCTTTTATGTTAGTTGTGGTAATTGGTTTGTACAAAGTGTTTAACATGCTTATAAAACAAAAATTATGTACATGACTACAATGTTGAGGTATAAAACAATATATATTCAGAAAATTATAGCTTTTTTTCCTTGTATCCTACAAGTAACTCTTTTCATTAGTTTTTGCTTTTATCAATGCACTTCAAAATATGTAAACATATATTTATACTTCCCCGTTATATGAAAGATAACATTGGCCAGGCGCGGTGGCTCACACCTGTAATTCCAACACTTTGGTAGGCCAAAGCAGGCAGATCACTTGAGCTCAGGAGTTTGAGACCAGCCTGGGCAATGTGGTGAGACCCTGTCTCTATTTAAAATTAAAAAATAATGATAAATAAATAAAATAACATACATATGATTCCACATATTGCTTTATTTATTTATTTATTGAGTCAAAGTCTCAATCTGTCACCCAGGCTGGTATGCAGTGGCATGATCATGGCTCACTGCAGCCTTGACTCCCTGGGCTTAAGCTATTCTTCCACCTCAGCTTCCCTAATAGTTGGGACTTTAGGTGTGCTCCACCGTGCCCCCTAAGTTTTGTATTTTTCATAGAGACAGTGTTTCGCCATGTTGCCCAGGCTGGTCTCAAACCCCTAGGCTTAAGCAGTCCACCCACCTCGGCCTCCCAAAGTGCCAGGATTGCAGGCATGAGCCACTGCACCTGGCTTGCCTATTGGTTTTTAAATTTAAGGTATTCTGATCACTTCTTATTAGTACACAGAAATCTTTTCCATTATTTTCCCTGCAGTTGTTGTGTGGACATAACCCAATGTATTCAACCAGTCCCCTATTGATAGCCATTGGGTTTTTTTCATCCTTTTCTGTTTCAAATAGTGCTGAAATGAGCAAATTTACTCATATGTCATTTAGTATTTTGGGGGTTAGGTCCACTTTTAAGATAGTTGTCTTTAATGTTCTACAGTTTTACCATAATGTATTACTTCTCTTTAAATCTTGTGGTTCACTGGGCTTCATAAATCTGTAGTTTGATGTTTCCTTAGTTCTGAAAACTTCAGCCACAGGTTAAACATTCCTAATCTGAAAATCTGCAGTACTCCAAAATCTGAAACTTTTTGAGTGCTGACATGACACTCATGTCAAAACAGAGCAAGAAATGTCAGTTTATAAAATCAGAGAGAGACTTTGAAGACAAAAACCATTGTTAATGAGGCAGATGACTGGAAAAAAAATATTAAGCCATCTAGCAGCATGCATTCTCATCCCTGGAGGACCCACAGTCTGGTCTCTTGACAGGGTTAGAATGTTGGTCCCCTCCAAATCTTATGTTGAAATGTAGTCACCAATGCTGGAGGTAGGGCCCAGTGGAAAGTATTGGATCATGGGGGCAGATCCCTTATGAATGGCTTAGTGCTATCCCCTTGGTAATGAGTGAATTCTGGTTCTGAGTTCAGTCGAGATCGGGTTGTTAAAAGAGAGTGGTGCACATCCCTGCCATCGGCTCCCACTCTTGCCATGTGATGTGGCTGCTCCAGCTTTACCTTCTACCATGATTGTAAGCTTCTGAAGCCCTCATCAGAAACAGATACTGGTAGCATGCTTCTTGTACAGCCTGCAGAACCCCAAGCCAAAATAAACCTGTTTTCTTTATCAATTATCCAGCCTCAGGTATTTCTTTATAGCAGTGCAAGAATGGACAACACAGAAAATTGATACTGAAGAGTCGGACGTTGCTATAAAGATAACTGAAAATGTGGAAGCAGTTTTGGAACTGGATAACGGGCGGAGGTTGGAAGAGTTTGGAGGACTTTTCAGAAGAAGACAGGAAAACAAGGAAAAGTTTGGAACTTCTTAAAGACTTGGTTAAATAATTTTGATCAAAAGGCTGATAGAAATATGGACAATGAAAGCCAGGCTAATGAGGTCTCAGGTGGAAATGAGGAGTTTATTGGGAACTGGAGTAAAAGTCACCATGTTATGCCCTAGCAAAGAGTTTGCCTGCATTGTGTTGTTCATGCCATAGGAACCTGTAGAAAGTTGAACTTGAGAGTGATCAAGAGTATCTGGCAGAAGAAATTTCTTTTTTTTTTTTTTTTTTTTTTGAGGCGGAGTCTTGCTCTGTCGCCCAGGCTGGAGTGCAGTGGCCGGAACTAAGCTCACTGCAAGCTCCACCTCCCGGTTCCCGCCATTCTCCTGCCTCAGCCTCCGGAGTAGCTGGGACTACAGGCGTCCGCCACCTCGCCCGGCTAGTTTTTTGCATTTTTTAGTAGAGACGGGGTTTCACCGTGTTAGCCAGGATGGTCTCGATCTCCTGACCTCGTGATCCGCCCGTCTCAGCCTCCCAAAGTGCTGGGATTACAGGCTTGAGCCACCGCGCCCGGCCGGCAGAAGAAATTTCTAAGCAGCAAAGCATTCAAGAGGTGGCCTGGTTGCTTCTCATAGCCTGGTATCAGACACAGGAGCAAAGGAATGACTTAAAGTTGGACTTTATAGGCCAGGTGCACTGGGAGGCCAAAGTGGGAGGATTGTTTGAGTTCAGGAGTTTGAGACCAGCTTGGGCAACATAGTGAGCCTTCGTCTCTACTAAAAATAAAAAAAGTTAGCAGCTGGATGTGGTGGTATATGCCAGTAGTCCCAGATAGTCCAGAGGCTGAGGCAGGAGGATCACGCAAGTCTGGGAGATTGAGGCTGCAGTGAGCTGTGATCGTGCCACTGCACTCTAGCCTGGACAACAGAGTGAAACCCTGTCTGAAGAAAAAACAAAGTTGGAACTTGTTTTAAAGTTGGAGCAGACTGTAAAAGTTTGGAAAACTTGCAACCTGGCCCTCTGGTAGAAGAGGAATCCAGGAGGGCTTTGGAGTAACCACTTACTAGAGAGATTTGCATGACTGAAAGGGAACCAATCGTCCCCTAAAACAATGGGGAAAAGGTTTCAAAGTTGTTTCAGATGTCTTTGGGAAGGTCCCTCTCATCACAGGTCTAGAGACCTAGGAGGAAAGAATGGTTTCAGGGCCCAGGCCCAGGGCACTGCTGCCCTGCTCAGCCTCAGGACACTGCACCTTGTATCCTGGCTACTCATGCTCCATCCAGGGCTCAAAATGCCCCAGGCACAGCTTGGGCTGCTGCTCTAGAGGGCATAAGCACTGTAAGCCTTGACCACTTCCGTGTGGTTGGTAAGCCTGCATGCACATAGAATGCGAGAGTGAAGAAGGCTAGGCAACTTCTGCCTAGATTTCAGAGCATATATGAGAAAGCCAGGGTGCTGCAAGGGCAGAGCCCCTGCAGAGAAACTTTGCTAGGGCAATGCTGAAGGGAAATGGGGGGTTGGAGCCCCCTTCAAAGACCCCACTGGAGCATCACCTAGTGGAATTGTGGGAAAGGAGCTGCCACACTTCAGACCTTAGAATGGTAGAGCCACTGGCAGCTTGCATCCTGAGCATGGAAAAGCTGCAGGCACTCAACTCTAACCTCTGAGATAAGCTGGCAGGGCTATATCCTACAAGCAATAGGTGGAGCTGCCCAAGGCCTTGGGAGCCCACCCCTTGCACCATTGTGCCCTGGACGTGGGACATGGAGTCAAAAGAGATGATTTTTGGAGCTTTAAGATTTAATGACTACCCCGCTGGGTTTCAGACTTTGATAGGGCTTGTCGCCCCTTTCTTTTGGCCGTTTCTCCATTTTGGAATGGGAATGTTTACCCAATGCATGTACCACCATTGTGTCTTGGAAGTAAATAATTTGTTTTGGTTTTACAGGCTCGTACGTACATCTCAGGCTGCTTCCACATCATAGGTGGAAGGAGATGAGTCTTAGATGAGACTTAGGACTTCGGACTTGATGCTGAAACAAGTTAAGACTTTGGGGGAACTATTGAGAAGAGGTGATGGTATTTTGCAATGTGAGAAGGAGATGAAATTTGAGGGGCCAAGGGCAGAATGATATGGTTTGGATGTTTGTCCCCTCCAACTCTCATGTTGAAATGTAATCCCCAGTGCTGGAGGTGGGGCCTAGTGGGAGGTGTTGGATCATGGATGCAGATCTCTCATGAAAGGTTTATTGCCATCACCTTGGTAATAAGTGAGTTCTTGCCCTGAGTTCTCTCCAGATCTAGTTGTTTAAAAGAGTGTGGCACCGCCGGGCGCGGTGGCTCAAGCCTGTAATCCCAGCACTTTGGGAGGCCAAGACGGGTGGATCACGAGGTCAGGAGATCGAGACCATCCTGGTCTACACGGTGAAACCCCGTCTCTACTAAAAAATACAAAAAACTAGCCGGGCGAGATGGCGGGCGCCTGTAGTCCCAGCTACTCGGGAGGCTGAGGCAGGAGAATGGCGTGAACCCGGGAGGCGGAGCTTGCAGTGAACCGAGATCTGGCCACTGCACTCCAGCCTGGGCGACAGAGCGAGACTCCGTCTCAAAAAAAAATAAAAATAAAAATAAAAAGAGTGTGGCACCTCCCCTTTCTCTTGCTTCTGCTCTCGCCATGTGACACAGATGCTCCCACTTCATCTTCCACCATGATTGTAAGCGTCCTGTGGCCCTTACCAGGAGCAGATGCTGGTACCATGCAGAACCATTAGCCACTTAAACCTTTTTATAAATTACCCAGTCTCAGGTGTTATGTTACAGCAATGCAAGAACAGACTTAACACATCCCTCAACTGTTTCTGATGTTTCTTCTCACCTAAAAAATAAAATACCGTGTTTGGTAACCTTTTAATCAAACACAACATTGTAGGTAGGAGACTGAATGCCTGCCATTGTTGGTTGTTGCTTTTATTTAATAACCGATAGAGATGTTCTGTGATATTACTATGCTGGTTGGTTACCCTGAGTACATTATGTTTTTTCACTATATTAATGGTGTGTTGTATCTTTTACTGTTAAGTACTTACATGTGAATAAGTGTAAGAAAAATGATTGTCAGTAACATGTAAGTTCAATCAGGAATGATGGTGATGCCAAACAACCATAGATTTTCCACATGAGTGGCTAAGATAGTGACACCATTGCTTTCTGATGCTTCAGTCTACACAAACTTTGTTTTGTGCACAAAATTATTAAAAACATTGTTTAAAATTACCTCTAGGCCATGTGTATAAGGTCTATATGAAACATAAATGAATTGTGTGTTTAGACTTGGGTCCCGTCCCCAGGATATCTCATTGTGTATATGCAGATATTCCAAAGTAAAAAAAAAAAAAAGGAAACAATAAACTGAAATTTGAAACACTTCTGGTCCCACGCAGTTTGGACAAGGGGTACTCGACCCGTAGGGCTTCTTCAAATACTGCTTTTATTCCACTCTCTTATTTCCTTTCAGAACTTCAGTTTGACATATTTAAGACTGACTGACTCTTCCCTTCATATGTCTTAACTTTTATATTTTCCATCTTCTGTTTGTATTTTGGATTCTAGATGTATCTAGATGTATCTGAACAAATTCACTACTAGTTTACCCTTCTCCTTAACTGTGTCTAATCAGTTAAACTCGACTGTTTTTTAATTTTAATTCTTTTCATTCTAGAAGCTTGTTTCAAGTTTCTGTTCATTTAAATGTATTAAGCAGTTATTTTATATTGTATTTGATAATTTCTTTATGTGAACTCTTTACAGGTCTCTTTCCTCACATATTTTATGCTTTTTGATTGTGAGATGGTCATTTGCCTTGGAACTTTGTGAAAGTTCTTAGTCCTAGAATGAAGATTGACTCTTCAAGGAGGATTTGCCTTTGTTTCTCTTGGGTGTCCTGAGGGCACTACCAGTTGGATCCACTTTACATTCTCATCTTGAAACTTCTTGGGATATGTAAATGATATGTATTTAGCTCCATATCAGTTTGAGAGCCATGTTTGTTTTTTCTTCCTTCTCTCTTCTCAACGCCAAGTTTTAAGACAGGCTTTTTTGTTGTTGTTGTTGTTAAATTTAATCCTGAGATTGTGGTAAGGAGCAGAAAGTTAATTGTTTCAACCTTTCACTGAGCTTATGATCCTTTGAGATCCCAGCTTGATGGGAGAAAGGTTTCCTGCTGGGCTCCTCAGCAAGGCTTCCTACCTTGGGCTTTGTGTCCTGTTCTGTGTGCCCCAGGAAACCGCAGAACTTCAAGTTCGGACAGTTGGCAAATGCCATCAAGATAAAAGCCAGATTTAATGGTCTAAGTGCCTCTCTGGGTTTCCACCCTACTTAACTTTTGGCCTGGGTCTTCCCAGTTCCTTACTTTCTTGCCAGCTCATTCTATGCATTTAAAAGAATGAATGACTATATAATTACAATATATAAGATCGTTACATATAATTAATAATTATACACTATGATTGTATAAATGTAACATCTATATATTTTTTACACATACACTTACATATAATTTTAGCCAATATTTCTCTTTTTTTTTCTTTTTTTTTTTGAGATGGAGTCTCGCTCTGTTGCCCAGGCTGGAGTGCAGTGGCCGGATCTCAGCTCACTGCAAGCTCCGCCTCCTGGGTTCACGCCATTCTCCTGCCTCAGCCTCCCGAGTAGCTGGGACTACAGGCGCCCGCCACCTCGCCCGGCTAGTTTTTTTGTATTTTTTATTAGAGACGGGGTTTCACCATGTTAGCCAGGATGGTCTCGATCTCCTGACCTCGTGATCCACCCGTCTCGGCCTCCCAAAGTGCTGGGATTACAGGCTTGAGCCACCACGCCCGGCCAAGCCAATATTTCTCAAGTTGGATCTATTAATTACCATAGACAGAAACAGTTCCTAACATAAGAAGTCTATACTCAGGCAGACTGTCAGTCATTGTGTGAAAATGGGGAACACTATTTTCTAACATGCAAAGTTTCAAAATTAATGTCCCTTTCTCATGAAGTTGATGGAGGATGTGTTTCATCAAAATAAGAGACTATAACAAGAAAAATATGGGATATGGGATTAGGGATTCAACATAGGTGAAAGGCAAGAAGAATTCCCGAGATGATAGTAAAATGTTACCAGTTCATCATATCAAACAGCAGGCAGTCCCATTTGGAGCAGATGAATGGAGGGTGCCAGAAATGGAAATTTGAGTGAAAAATAGACCTGGTAGATTATTTAATGTGAATGACCAAATATTAGGAGAAGTTTTACAGAAGAATTCAAAGGCTTTCTTTGTTTAAAATTGTGAAATACTCATACAGAAAAGTAAAGTATAAATGTACAGTTCAAAAAATAATAAATTCTCATGTGTCCATCACCTAGCTTATGAAGTAAAACGTTATCAGCACCTTAGAAACCTGTTTGTCTCTCCTTGAGAGCATTTCTGTTTCCCAAACTGGTATTGAATTGCATGATAATCAGTGCCTGGCTTTTCTTTATTGTTTTACCACTTGTGCATGTGTATATTAAAAATACATTAATTAGCTTTACCTGTTTTTGAACATTATTATTAATGGAATTATACAGGATTTATTCTTCTGTGCTTATTTCTTTCTCTAAGTATTTTTCAAATTCATGTAACTTTTAAATTTATTTTCACTGCTATGCTATATTCTATTATCCCAATACATCACAGTTTGTGTATTCTATTGGTGATGCATATTTAGCTTGCTTGTTATTCTTTGCTTTTATAGACATGTGTCTACAAACATTCTTATATGTGTGTTTTGATGCCTGTGTGCAGGAGGTTCTTTGTAAAGTAAAATTACCAAGTTGAAGGACACTTGTCTAATTTTATTAGGTGATGCTTTACTGTTTTCCAAATAGCCTTCCCTGTTTCCTTGTTAATACCTGTTAATGTCTGGCTTCCTGTATTTTGTAAACATGATGGATGTGAAATAGGATACTTCACTGTAATTTTAAATTTATGTCTCTTAAATTGGAAACCTTTTCGTATGTTTATGGGCTGTTTGTGTTTCCTCTTTAGGGAAAAGCCTATTAATGTCTTTTGCCTATCAAAAGGTTTTGGGAAACAATTAGTGACACTGTAATAGAAAACTAAGCAAACAAAATTAAAAAGACAATTATTCTGGAAAAAACCAAAAGTTGTACAAGGAGTACAATTGGTCTACCATGTGGCTCAACTATAAACCATGTTTCTATAATAACTAACAGGAAGTACTTACTAGTAATCACTTTTCAAAGCTTACAATTGAAGAAATGCCAACAGTCACATAACTCATAGTTGGAAATGAAATTTAGACTAAAAGAATCTGACTTCAGAGCCCATGTTCTTATCCATGAAACTATGCTTACTGCTCTCTGTATGTAGCCATAGTATGAAAATGGTGTATAGTTTAATGAAAAGGTATTTATTTTAATGAAGTTCAAGTCCTGTATCTTTTTTATCACTTCTGCTTTGGGTGTTATATCTGAGAAACTGTTGCCTAATCCAACATCACAGAGTTTTACTTGTTTTTTTCTTCTCAGAGTTTTATAGTTTTTGCTCTTCTATTTAGGTTTATGATACACTTTGAGTTAATTATGTATATGGTGTGAGGAAGGGGTCTGGATTTGTACGTTTGCATGTGGATATCCAGTTGTCCCAGTATCATTTCCCCCATTGAATTGATCTTGGCCCCTTTGTTGAAAATCAGTTTGTTACAGGAAAGAGGTCCCGATCCAGACCCCAAGAGAGGGTTCTTGGATCTTGCTCAAGAAAGAATTCAGGGCAAGTCCACAGTGCAAAGTAAAAGCAAGTTTATTGAGAAAGTAAAGTGGTGAAAGAACAGCTACTCCATAGAGAGAGTAGACGTTCCCGAAAGTAAGAGGAGGAATGCATCCACTCTAGATATAATGCTTGTATATATGGAGAGATGTGTTCTGCTACAAGGGTTTGTGATAAAGGATTAATTTCTTAATTACTATATTTTTGCAAGAGTCGATATTATTAACTTTAAAGCAAAATTAGGAATGCCTTTGTTCTCCAGATATCAGGATAGCTGGAAGCTCCCAAGTGTGGATCTGTTTAGTAAATGTTATTAATTTGTTCCCTTAACCATAAACACCTAGAGGCTAGGAATGCCTAACTTTCTGAGAATGCAGCCCAGCAAGTTCCAGCCTCATTTTCCTAGCCCTCACTCAAAATGGAGTCGCCGGCCGGGCGCGGTGGCTCAAGCCTGTAATCCCAGCACTTTGGGAGGCCGAGACGGGCGGATCACGAGGTCAGGAGATCGAGACCATCCTGGCTAACACGGTGAAACCCTGTCTCTACTAAAAAAATACAAAAAACTAGCCAGGCGAGGTGGCGGACGCCTGTAGTCCCAGCTACTCGGGAGGCTGAGGCAGGAGAATGGCGTAAACCCGGGAGGCGGAGCTTACAGTGAGCTGAGATCCGGCCACTGCACTCCAGCCTGGGCGACAGCACGAGACTCCGTCTCAAAAAAAAAAAAAAAAAATGGAGTCGCCATGGTTCAAATGCCTCTGACAAATTGACTATAAATACTAGTTTATTTCTGGACTTTTGATTCTATTTAGATGATCTCTATGTCTGTTCTTATACCTGTACCACAGTCTTGATTGATGTAGTATCCCATTTGCTTTTACTAGAAAGTTTATAAGGATTAAGTAAGGATTATTAACCTCAAAGCTATTTAATAATGGTAATAAATATTTATTGAGAAACCAAGCTAAGTGCTTTATGCACATTAATTAGTTTCAGACTGTCAACAGATATTAGTCATTGATGTGTATCAGACTCTGGGCTGGGAATACATCAGTGAAGTAATGGAGAACCTTCTTGTTCTAATGGATCTCACATTAGTGGTGAATTAGTTGGGGTGACTGGAGGATAATAACAAATATGGGAATAAGATAATTTTAGAAAATGATTAGTTTTATGATAAATAGCACAGACTAATTTGAGAGTAACCAAGAGATGAAAGGACATCTTTGATCCTCATAATAACACCTATAAAATGGGTACTATAATTCCCTGACATGAAGAAACTCAGGCTTACAGAAGTAAAGTGACTGCCCAGGGTCCCATAGTTTAATAAAGGCGGAACTGGGTTGTGAAAATAAACCTTTAGTTGGTAGCAAATGGAAAATGAATTCAGATTTAGGAACTAATAAGAATGCAGTATCTCCTCATTCTTTTTCTCTTTCTGCTGGAAATAGGTTGTTAAGGTCAAATTATAGGCTAAGCGTTCTTAATTTGGGATTCATAGATAGGTATCTTGAAGCCAGTGGAATTATATGCAGAATAAATGTGCATGCATTTTTTTCTGGATTGAGGGTTGATAGCTTTCATTAAATTCTGAACATGGTCTGTGACAATAGCAAAAGGTCCATAAACACATTTGATTCATGTGACTCAGGCAAACACCATATTTCCTTTGTGTCTTTCACAGCACCGCTTTGTCTCCTCTCTGCAAACTTCTTCCTTTGGCAATAGGAGGTGGGAGGAAATTATTTATTTTGTTAGGTTTGAAATAAATTCTATTCTAATGTAAAAAAAATTATACAGTTACCTACCAGAGTAGATTTTTATTTATAAATTGTAGGACTTAATTATTCGTTTCTGTATTCAAAAGTTTAAAATTGACTTTGATTCTGCTGTCAGTCATCTTTCGTATCTTGAACATTCCCAAGATTTGTTCCTTGCCTTTGAAAGGTCATTCTGTGTTTTCTTACTTTTAATTCCATTGCCAGTTAAGTCTCCCGTTCTTTTCTCTTTTTTCTTTGTCAACCCTATTAACTGATCCCATCCTTTTCTAGCCAGGTTATTGCAACATATTTTTTCCCAAAATCAAGTCCATCTTGTGCCTGTAACCAGATTGATCTTTCTGAAAGACTTTTGTCCCTACATTTTATTGACTCTTCATTTTCTTTTTTTGTTTGTTTGCTTTTTGGAGACACGGTTTCACCCTGTCACCCAGGCTGGAATGCAGTGGTGTGATCACAGCTCACTGCATCCTTGATCTCCTGGGCTCAAATCATCTTCCTGCCTCAGCCTCCTGAGTAACTAGAACCACAGGCGCGCACTACCATGCCTACCTAATTTTTTTTTAGTTTTAGTAGAGACGAGGTCTTGTTGTGTTGTCCAGGCTGGCCTCGATCTCCTGAGCTCAAGCGATCCTCCCCCCTTGACCTCCAAAGTGCTGGGATTACAGGCATGAGCCACCGTGTCCAGCCTGGCTCTTCATTTTCTCCCATCCAAGTACTAACCAGGCTCGACCCTGCTTAGCTTCTGAGATCAGATGAGATCGGGCGCATTCAGGGTGTTATGGCTATAGACTGGCTGTTCATTTTCTATGATATCATCCATGACTGTTGGGCCCCTCCAAAAAAATCACACACATACAAATAACCGGAAAAAGAACATATATCCCCCATTTTATTAAGCTAACATTCTTTTTCCACTATCTAATTGTGTCACCTTCTTTTGGCATTTCAAAAATGCTGTATTATTCCCACCTCATTCTGTTGTTGTTTTCAGTGTTCCTTCTGACAGGCAGCAGGCTGGCTCCTTATCTGCCTGAAAGGTCTTATCCCTTTCTCCCTCCCTATTTCCATCAGCGCAGATTCTTTCTGTCCTTCAGTGCCTAGCTTAAGTGTGTCTGTGTGCTGTTTTTAAAGCCTGCCTTTATTCTCCAAGCTGGAAGTAATCTTTCTTTTCTCCTTTGAACATTCAATGCACTTTAGCTATACTTCTTAGGATATTTAACTCTTTGTACATTTTGTTAGATATTTACGTACTTAATACTAACTTCTTGACAGCAGATGCGTTGTCTCTCTAGTTTTATAATTATCCCAGCATCTCCCATTATCCTATGTCAGTTCCAGCCTTATACATTTAATAGGTTCTTAGTAAATATTTTTTGAATGAATTAATCATTTTTTTGAGAGAGAGAGACAGGGTCTCACGGTTTTGCCCGGATTAGAGTACAGTGGCTATTCACTGTACTCTATCACACTGTAGTGTGATAGTAGTGCACTACAGCCTTGAACTCCACAGCTTAAGTGATCATCCTGTCTCAGTCTCCCAAGTAGCTGGGACTACAGGGGTGCACCACCACACCCAGCAATAAATTCTTCCTTTTAAAATGTAACTATATCAGTCTGTTTTACGCTGCTGATAAAGACATGTCCAAGACTGGGTAATTTATAAAGAAAAAGAGGTTTAATGGACTCACAGTTCCATGTGGCTGGGGAGGCGTCACAATCATGGTGGAAGGAAATAGGCACGTCCTACATGGTGGCAGACAAGAGAATTGAGACCCAGGTGAAAGGGGTTTCCCCTTATAAAGCCATCAGAGCTCGTGAGGCTCATTCACTACCATGAGAACAGTATAGGGGAAACTGCCCCCATGATTCAGTTATCTCCCACCAGGTCCCTTCCACAACACATGGAATTATGGGAGCTACAACTCAACATGAGATTGGGTAAGGACATAGCCAAACCATATCAGTAACTTAACCTTGGTATGCTTTTGAAAGTTCTTTCACTGCTTTATAATTCTTTCATTATGACCCCATGGGAGGAAAAAGTTAGTAATTAATCTAAAAATTATAATAAAAAAAGGCTTATGCAAACTATAATGACTATAAAGTATCTAGGCATAAAATAAGAATCTAAAGCTATTTTTAAAAATCAATCTAAACTATATCCCTAAAATTCACAATATTCTATTCTGACTAAAATACAAAAATAATGTAAGATTCTTGCCACCTATGTAATGACTAATATTAGTTACAAAATTAATTGAAATCTTCTAGTTTATAAACAATCATGTTTTGTGTGTGTGTGTTGTGTGTGTGTGTGTGTGTGTGTGTGTATAGATGAAGTCTCACTCTGTCACCCAGGCTGGAGTGCAGTGGCACGATTTTGGCTCACTGCAACCTCTGCCTCCCGGGTTCAAGTGATTCCCCTGCTTTGGCCCTCCTGAGTAGCTGAGACTACAGGCATGTGCCACCATGCCCGGCTAATTTTTGTATTTTTAGTAGAGACGGGCTTCTGCCACATTGGCCAGGCTGGTCTCGAACTCCTGACATCAGGTGATCTGCCCACCTCAGTCCCCCAGAGTGCTGGGATTACAGGTGTGAGCCACCATGCCTGGCCCAATTATGTGTTTAAAAGAAGTTGTTAGGGGTATGCTAGAAAATCTCTGTAGGAGTAGGAGCAACCTTTGGAGATGGAGAATTATTGATTCCTTAAATAAATGGGAATTACTCGTTTGGTAGAAAAAGTTGGGTAGTCCCTGGAACCTGTTTTTTTATCATTATTATTATTATTTATTATTATTTTTTAAGAGATGAGGCCTCACTTGTTGCCCAGGCTGGATTAGAACTCCTGGGCTCAAGTTATCTTCCCACCCTAGTCTCTCCTGAGTAGTAGGGACTACAGGCCTTTTTTGTTTTTTGGTTTTTTAAATGAAGGAAATTAGAAGTGAAGGGTGTTCTCCTGTGAATAATTTCTATTTATAGGAAGTAATTTTTCTTTAACTGGTACCTGGCTAACTTGTAAAGGTTCTTTGGCTTTGGCAGAGTCAGCTATATTTAGACTACAAAAAGAAAACCTCTAATAATGTGCACTTAAGCCTTACTACTTTTCAGAAGCATAAATGACAGCATGAGAAGATAAAAGGATGAAAGAAGTGATACAGCATTGGAGTAAAGAGCAGAGGCTTTGGAGAGAGAGTGGTAGAACTGGATTTGAATTTTGTCACTACCATATAATAGTTTTGTGGCCTTGGCAAGTTACCTTTATGTCTAAATCTGTTTTTTTGTCTGTTAAATGGGCATAAAAAGTTTTGCAAGGGTCAAATGGAATCATGTCTGTGAAGTATTTGGCACAGTGACTTGTTTGTGCCTAGTGAATATTATATACTATTACTATGATGATTTCCTAGGTCCAGATATTAGAATTCATCCATGGATCCTTAGAATCCATTATAACATGTTTGACATGCCATGTTATCATTATAATCAAATTAGTGTAGGATAGTTAGATTTGTGAGTAACTTGTGAGTAAGTAGAATTATAAATTCTGCTTTTAGTTTTCCCGTAGGATTTCAAGTGCAACCAGAAAAGGAAAAAAAGCAGGTCCAGGCTGAAGTTGCTGTTTACTTCACAATGTCATTTTTATTTCAGAAGATAGGATTATCCATTTACTGAGCAATTGTCAAATGCTAGATGTATTAGATTCTTTAAAAGTAATTTTATTCAGTCTCTGCAATCCAAGGCAGAATAATTTGACCAAGTTCATAATATGTTAGGAACTTGTAGAGAAATGGTAGGAACTATAAGGAATTTGAACTCCTCTTTCATTCCAAATCATGTCCTCTATCGTTGTATTTATAGTGCCTCTCTCTTAACATGGGGAACTGTAAAAATCCTCAGTGCTCAGGCCATGACACAGACCACTTAAATATGTTTCTAGAGGTGAGACCCAAGCATGGGTATAAAGTTCTCCAGGTGATTTCATTGTTAGATTCAGAAATACTGACCTGGTTCAATGCCTAGAACAGAGTAGACATTCAATAAATGTTTCACTTTAGAAAGAATAGATCCCTTGCTACCTCTCTGCTCTGTTGTAGTTTTTCTCCAGTATAATAGTCAACCAGGAGCTTTTATATTAAGTTTTTAAAAGGAGCTTTGTATCATACTTTGTAGATATTCTCCAATCAGCCCCATAGCATATTCAGGAACATGTCTGGCAGGAGGTAATGTTTTGCTGCTGATAGAATTCTGAATTTCCTCCATTACCAGGAAGAAGAATAGGTTGGAAATTGGGGACAGCTTGAAATTTCTTTCTTGTATTCCATCCAAGGTTGACGACATAAATTGTGAATAGACACTTACTGATTTATTTTGTTTTAGAATAATTTTTCGTTTTTTAGTAATACATGATCAAAAATAAAAGGATAGTAAGGAACAGAGATTGAAAATTTTTCCTCTCATTTCCCAATCATACTTTCCTTTCCAAGATACCATAAATGTTATATCAATATCCTTCCAGAGATGTTGAAAACATACATAAACGGTTAACATATATTTCACAATTTTACCCAAGTGATAGCACGCATATCGTGTTCATCTTGGAGTTATATATATGAATCTTGGAATTATATATTCATATATAAAGACTTTTATTAATATATTCATTTTTACAACTAACTAATATTTTTCTATCTACTATAATTTATTTTTATCATTTCCCCTATTGAGGGATATTAGATTTTTTCCAACTTTTCTCTATTACAAACGATGTTGCATTGAATACTTAAGTCATTTCACTTCTGTGTGAGCAGTTCTTCAGATAAATTCCTGTAAGTTCAAGGTATTGATATTGTCAGTTTGCCTTCCATGGAGGTTGTATTGGGAATGACATTGGAGATTGTTTGGGAATGACAAGAAAGCATGAAAGAGTATGGAGAATTAAATGTGTAAAGGAGTAATAGTGACCAAGACTATTGACTATTGACTGAGGGAGGAATGATACTAAAATCAGCAAGGTGAAAAATGAGCAGGTTTTGTGTGTATATGAACACAGAATTTATTTGTGATTAAAATATACTAAAGAATTTTGAAAAATCCTAAAATTTTTTTTTTTTTTTTTTGAGACGGAGTCTCGCTCTGTCACCCAGGCTGGAGTGCAGTGGCCAGATCTCAGCTCACTGTAAGCTCCGCCTCCCGGGTTTACGCCATTCTCCTGCCTCAGCCTCCTGAGTAGCTGGGATTACAGGCGCCGCCACCTCGCCCTGCTAGTTTTTTGTATTTTTAGTAGAGACGGGGTTTTCACCGTGTTAGACAGGATGGTCTCGATCTCCTGACCTCGTGATCCGCCCGTCTCGGCCTCCCAAAGTGCTGGGATTACAGGCTTGAGCCACCGCGCCCGGCCAAAATCCTAAAATTTTTACTCTTAAATCTATGTTTGGATTTAAATACATTTTAAAATACTTATTTAAATGCACTTACATTAGTATGTAATACAATACATTAAATACATTCTTATTTAAATGCATGTTTAATATGATACTTTGTGATGAATTCTTTATATTTTTAAGAGAAAATACCTTTGCTGTTTTCATTACCGACTTACATTTAGCGTTTATTGACCAAGATTTTATGTCTTTATGCATAATTTTTCTTGAAATGTCTCTCTCTTTTTTTTTCCTCAGCCCTGGAAGAAAGCGGGACTTTTCCCCTGTTCCTTGGAGTCAGTATTTTGAGTCCATGGAAGATGTAGAAGTAGAGAATG
This sequence comes from Trachypithecus francoisi, assembly GCF_009764315.1. Classification (NCBI taxonomy): domain Eukaryota; kingdom Metazoa; phylum Chordata; class Mammalia; order Primates; family Cercopithecidae; genus Trachypithecus; species Trachypithecus francoisi. The sequence goes on from NW_022681473.1 coordinate 65,075,065, forward strand.
AAACTGGCAAGGATATATCCTTTGCAAAATGGCTTATTCTTTAGTGAGCTTATGATGTTATCTAAGTTAAAAGACTTGTGTAGTTTCTAAAATGTTCTTTATTCCTGCTACTTATTTCACCTTATTCCTCACTTGCTCTTTATGGAATATTGCCTGTAAGTCCATGCCAGTATCTTTCTTGGCTGTAATTGTCTAATGCGTGATGCGTGGAGAAGGGATTAAGAATTAAATTCTTGAAACTGATAAACTGTCTTAGGGGCCCAGGGGAAGGTTTCATGAGTCAAGTGAGTTGAACTAGTTTGGTTTCTAGAATCCAGGGGCTATGTCCTCACGAGGGCAAAGGGACTATATATATTTTTTTCATTGAACAAAATGGTCACATGGGCTTCATGCTTCAGAGGGTTGGTGTCTCAGAAATGTCTACTTACATCTCTTACATTTGGCAGTCTGCAGTTTTGCATGTAAGTTTCTAGCAGTATTACTGTGATTAAATAATGAAAAACTTCAGTAAGCAAAAACATAGATGTTTTATCTTTAACTATTCATACACTTTTCGAGTTTACAAGAGTGGTTCAGAGGGTCCAGTCCTGCTCCTTCTGCATGGAGGAGGTCATTCTGCCCTTTCTTGGGCTGTGTTCACGGTAAGTAGGTTGTTGATAGTACAAGTTAATGTTAGCACTTTTGAAGTAATTAAAGTATAGGGACAAATCTTGGAAGTTAACACGTTCTATTTGGGAAGCAAGAATTGCTATTCCAGGCATACACACAGACTGGGTGGTATGTTCTTCAGTATGTCTGAAGAACAAAGAGAAGGTTGGAGGTTTTATAAAAAGAAGAAATGTTATGTATTGTTCTTTGAAAAAGTTCATTGGCACTAGTAAAGGTTAGGGGAGAAAAAGAAAAGATAGGGAGTGAAGGAAAATGTGAAAGAGAAATTTAAAAATGTTAAAAAAAAATGTTTCGGAAGCTGGCAAGTTCTGTTAGATAAGTAACTGCGATGAGTAAAACTAGTCTTAGGGTCACAGCAGGTTGTTTCAGTAGCTATTAGATAAAACTGGTTTCATATTTTAGCAGGCAGTTTCAGCAGCCAGGCTTGCAGAGAATCACTTACATTCTTGCAGCAATGTCATGTGCCCTGAGTGCTTTTTCTCCTTAGCCTCTCAACTCTGTTTTAATGGGATATGACAAGAATAACCCAATTTGTGTAAACTTCCATAGTGCAATCATTGTTTACTTCTAGATGAATTTGACTAGCCCAACTCTTCATTTTATGTAGAGAAGCAGACATTTTATTTAGGTGCTTTAGATAATGTCTATCACTTTGTCTTCCATATAGAGCCTATGTAATACTTTGCACATGGAGGTACCTCATAACAATTTGGAAAATGTTTCTTCCTTTTTGAAATGATTCTTTATATTTTAATGGTGCTTGTTAGCTACAAGGAAGTAAATAATATTTGGCTAATGATACTGTGGTCTAGAGTAGAAGATATGTGTCTGTGTGAATGCTGTCAATTATAGAGCTTCCTAATACCCTTGACTCTGGGGTGGGACAGCCCATGTGCAAGGAGAGATACTGCTAAGTGAGATACTAGCAACATCTGTGTTTAAAATGAAGTTGTCATCTTGTGTGTGTGTCAAGCAGATACGCATCCTCTGGTTACCACTAGAGAGCCTGAAGGACAGAAAATGAGAGCAAGTGGGAATGCAGCACTAGACACCTGGAGCCAGATGGCTGTGGAGTTGAGGAAGTCCCTGAACATAGCACTTTGTTCCTGGCAGCGGGGATTATTGGGGTTAAGTTTAAATCTCATCTTGTCTCTTCTTTTAGACTATGAATTCCTTGAAAATAGGGATAACTTCTGTCTTTTTCTTTTTTTCCCCAAATGGCTTGAAACAGTTCTTTAAACATAGGCACATATTCAACTGCTAATTAGCTGATTTGGCCCTTGTTTTGTTTGCTACTTTTTTCTCTTACTGTAGGATAAATTGTCTGACTTGTCCGTAAGTACCAGGTTTTCTCATGTCTGGACCAGTACTGTCCAATAGAAATACTGTGCAAGCCACATATATCATTTTAAATTTCTTGGTAGACACTTTAAATAGATAAAAAGAAACAAATTAATTTTAATGTATATATATTTAACTATTGTATCCACAATATCACTTCAACGTGTGGAAGTAATTATATTGATTACCTAATCAATATAAAAATTATTATTGAGATATTTACATCTATTTTTATACTGTAAATTTGAAAATTTTATACTTACAGCACATCTCAGTTTGGGCTAGCCACATTTCAAATCATAGCTTTAGTCATTTACTTCGCAAATAGATTGCAAAGTTTTTTGGAGGCAAATTCCATGGCTTGTTATGCCCAGCACATATTGTACGCTCAAAAAATTTTATGTATGTATTTATTTTTTAAGAGACAGAATCTTGCTATGTTGCCCAGGCTGGACATGAACTTCTAGGCTTATGAGTAATTTTCTTCCATCTTTCTATTTTCTAGGTTTTCAGTTAAATGTTTATTACTTTCATAATTTAAAGATTGTTTTTTCTTTTATTGGAAACTATTTTCAAGGAAAAAGGTCATATTCACTTCTGGATCTGACAAGTTTGGCAAACTGAAACTTGTCAAGAGAAGAGCAATCAAGATGAGAATACTTTAAACAATAGCATTTAAGGAACAGTTGAAGGAACTGAAAGGGGTTTGCCTGAAGAAAAGAAAGACTTGGAAGACATAATATTTGCTTTCAGTTGTATTTTTGTATGTATTTTTAAGACAGGATCTCAGTTTGTCACCCAGGATAGTGTACAGTGGCACAATCATAGCTCACTACAGCCTCAACTCCTGGGCTCAAGTGATCCTCCCACCTCAGCCTTCCAAGTAGCTAGGACAACAGGTGTGCACCACCATTCCCGGCTAATTTTTAATTTTTTTGTAGAGACAGGGTCTCACTGTGTTCCCCAGTGTGGTGTCAAACTCCTGGCCTCAAGCACTCTTCCTCCCTCGGCCTTGCAAAGTGCTGAGAATTACAGGCATGAGCCACCAAGCCTGCCCTTCTATAAGAAAAAAAGCAGCCACATTTTTTAAACATTTACTCTGTGCCAGGTACTATGCTAAGTGCTTAAGTGGATTATCCCATTTAATTTTTCTGTAATACTGTGAGATTAGGCAGATAAGGACTGAAATTTAGAGAAGTTACAGAGCCAGTGACAGCATGGAAACTCATACTTGTTCTGACTCCAGTGTGCATATTTCTTTGAAGACTGCTTTTATGCCGCCTAAGAGGAAAGATTCAGGGCAGAAAACTATAGAGACCTATTTTTGACACACATAGGCAGAAATTCTAAAAATTAGGACTATTACAAAGCAACCCAGGTCCTCAGCACAGGAAAAGCAAGCATCATTTCACTGAAAGGATTTAATTGTGAATGTATTCTTCCAAGTTCCTTCTTGTCCATAATTCTATAAAACCCTTGATCCTGAGTAGAACTCCTTTTCCATCTAAATGTTTTGTGGTTTGGGAGGGGAAATCCCCCAAATCCAGATTCACCAGAAGTTCTATTATCTATCAAGAGAAAGCATTTATACCTTGGCTTTAGTAACGGAAACAAACAACCATAAAGCACTTGGGAAACTTTTATCTATAACCACTTTTGTGGAACTATCAAAGGGATGTAACTATTAGAAGAAAATTATGCTGTTTTATAGGATAGTCTTTAAATATCTAGAAGATTAATTTTTGAACCTTTTATTCCTTATTTATATTCAATAGGTTAGTGATTGTAGTTGCTGCTCCACTAGTCAAGTTTATCATATATAGTGGGTAATAATGTATACAAAAAATACAGCAAACATTTTAAGAAACTTTTGTCTCAGACTAGGTTTTGAATGTCAAAGCAGCTTAATCTATCTGAATTTTAGATAAATGGGTATAATACCTCCTAGTTAATAGGGTGGTTGTGAAAATTCAACAAAAGATGTAAGGTTCTTGGTGAAGTGCTTGACTCATAAGCACTCAATTGTTAGATGAGTTTGCAGCAAGATACAAAGGTAATGCAGAGGAAGGAGTAATTAACTTGTGGTAGATGAGGGGTCTACAAGGAAACTTTCATAAGAGAGGACATCTGAAATGGTTTTTAAGACTAAATAGAAGTTGGATTAGCAGGGAAGGCATGCCAAGAAAAGGTAAGCACACAGGCATTGAAGAGTGTAACAGTGAAGTTTGTTTTGGAAATTACAAGTAGCTTGGCTATAGTTTGAGTAGAGTTGAAGTTGTAGTTGTATAATGTATGATGAGGGTGGGGAGCAGGGAAAGAGGTGACTAGAGAGATCACTGGAGCAAAATTATATACCTATATATACACACCTTATATACCTAGCTCGGGAATTGTACCTTTAGTTTCCTTTTACTTCTGGGTAACAGTAGAGGGAGCTATTTTTGTTTGCTTTTGTTTTTGAGACAGCGTCTCACTCTGTCACGCAGGGTGGAGTACAGTGACGCAATCCTGGTTCACTGCAACCTTGACCTCCTGGGTTCAAGTGATCTTCCCGCCTCAGCCTAGTGAGTAGCTGGGACCACGGGTGCACACTGTCACACTCAGCTATTTTTATTTTTTATAGAGAGGGAATCCCACTATATTGCCCAGGTTGGTCTTGAACACCTGGCCTCAAGCAATCCTCCTGCCTCAGCCTCTCAAAGTGCTGGGTTTACAGGCATGAGCTACTGTGTCTGGCCATGGGAGCTATTTTTAAACACATTTCCCCCACCCACATCCACATTAAGCATATTTTCAGTATATCAAAATTAGAGAGGGAGTATAGAAAGCATGTTTTGCTTGACACACATTCACACTGTAAAGTTCTGGTGAGTAAAGTATCTTGATATACGTTTACCTGACTGTAATTGAGTACTACTGTTTTAGGCAATAGGAAGCTATTGAAGAGCTTTAGAAAAATCAAAATACTAGTATAGATGATTGATTGGGCAGGAAACCACAGTGGAGGCAGGGAGACTAGTTAGAAGGCTATTCTTATATTACTCAATTCTAAATATTTGACGTCTTATGGAGTATTAATTTCTCTTGAAAAGGAGAAAGTTCATTTACATTTTCCACCATGTAAAAAACTACTTAGGATAATACTGTTTTAAGCTATTTGATTTATTTATGAAGGTATTATTAGTCTAATACCAAAACCAGGCAATGATAATACAGGAAAACTAAGCCAGTCTCACATACCTATAGTCCCAGCTACTTGGGAAGCTCAGGTGGGAGGAGTGCTTGAGCCCAGGAGTTTGAGATTGTAGTGAGCCAAGATCATGCTACTGCACTCCAGCCTGGGTGACAGAGCAAGACACCATCTCATTTATATATACATACATAAATACTCATTCACTTGCTTATTCACCTAATCCTAAGGAAAATAACAGTAGATTGATAGCATGGTAAAATAATAATACACTGTGACCAGGTAGGTTTTGTTCAAGGAATGCAAGAATGTCTCAGCATTAGAAAATCTTATCAGTATGATTCACCTCTTACTTCACTTGATGCCACAAAAGGACTTGATAAACGATAATATCCCCTCATATTGAAAACTCTTGGCAACTAGGAATAGATGAAAAACTTCCTAAAGATTATAAAATTTATACAGAAACTAGAAAATTGCATAAATATCATGCTTAGTGGTAAAACAGACACATTGACACATTCCTTTTAAACTCAGGGATAAGACGTGCTATGGTTTGGATATTTGACTTCTTTAAATCTTAGTTGAAATTTGATCCCTAATGTTGGAGTTGAGGCCTAATGGGAAGTGTTTAGGTCATGGGAGTGGATCCTTCATGAATGGCTTGGTGCCATTCTCATGGTAATGAGTGAGTTCTTACTCTCCTACTTCCAAGAGTTATTTAACAAGATCTGACATCTCCCTCCCCTCTTTCTGCTTCCACTTTTTTACCACATGACCTTTGCACCTGCCAGTTCCCCTTAGCCTTCCACCATGAGTGGAAGCAACATGATGCACTCAGCAGCAAGAGCAGATGCTGGTGCCGTACTTTTATACGGCTTGCAGAACTGTGACCCAAATAAACTTCTTTTCCTTATAAATTACTCGGGCTCACATTACATGATGGTGAAGGGATCAATTCAACTGGAAGAGCTAACTGTCCCAAATATATATGCGCTCAATACAGGAGCACCCAGATTCATAAAGCAAGTCCTTAGAGACTTACAAAGAGACTTAGACTCCCATACAATAATAATGGGAGACTTCAACACCCCACTGTCAACATTAGACAGATCAATGAGACAGAAAGTTAACAAGGATATCCAGGAATTGAACTCAACTCTGCACCAAGCAGACCTAATAGACATCTACAGAACTCTCCACCCCAAATCAACAGAATATACATTCTTCTCAGCACCGCATCACACTTATTCCAAAATTGACCACATAGTTGAAAGTAAAGCACTCCTCAGCAAATGTAAAAGAACAAAAATTATAACAAACTGTCTCTCAGACCACAGTGCAATCAAACTAGAACTCAGGACTAAGAAAATCAATCAAAACCGCTCAACTACGTGGAAACTGAACAACCTGCTCCTGAATGACTGCTGGGTACATAACAAAATGAAGGCAGAAATAAAGATGTTCTTTGAAACCAATGAGAGCAAAGATGTACCAGAATCTCTGGGACACATTTAAAGCAGTGTGTAGAGGGAAATTTATAGCACTAAATGCCCACAAGAGAAAGCTGGAAAGATCTAAAATTGATACCCTAACATCACAAGTAAAAGAACTAGAGAAGCAAGAGCAAACACATTCAAAAGCTAGCAGAAGGCAAGAAATAACTAAGATCAGAGCAGAACTGAAGGAGATAGAGACACAAAAAACCCTCCAAAAAATCAATGAATCCAAGAGCTGGTTTTTTGAAAAGATCAACAAGCAAGACTAATAAAGAAGAAAAGAGAGAAGAATCAAATAGACACAATAAAAAATGATAAAGGGGATATCACCACCGATCCCACAGAAATACAAACTACCATCAGAGAATACTATAAACACCTCTACGCAAATAAACTAGAAAACCTAGAAGAAATGGATAATTACCTGGACACTTAAACACTCTCCCAAGACTAAACCAGGAATAAGTTGAATCCCTGAATAGACCAATAGCAGGCTCTGAAATTGAGTCAATAATTCTTAGCCTACCAACGAAAAAAAGTCCAGGACCAGACGGATTCACAGCCGAATTTTACCGGAGGTACAAGGAGGAGCTGGTACCATTCCTTCTGAAACTATTCCAATCAATAGAAAAAGAGGGGATCCTCCCTAACTCATTTTATGAGGCCAACATCATCCTGATACCAAAGCCTGGGAGAGACACAACAAAAATAGAGAATTTTAGACTAATATCCCTGATGAACATCGATGCAAAAATCCTCAATAAAATACTGGCAAACCGAATCCAGCAGCACATCAAAAAGCTTATCCACCATGATCAAGTGGGCTTCATCCCTGGGATGCAAGGCTGGTTCAACATACGCAAATCAATAAACATAATCCAGCATATAAACAGAACCAAAGACAAAAACCACATGATTACCTCAATAGATGCAGAAAAGACCTTTGACAAAATTCAACAGCTCTTCATGCTAAAAACTCGCAATAAATTTGGTATTGATGGAACATATCTCAAAATGATAAGAGCTATTTATGACAGACCCACAGCCAATATCATAATGGGCAAAAACTGGAAGCATTCCCTTTGAAAACTGGCACAAGACAGGGATGCCCTCTCTCACCACTCCTATTTAACATAGTGTTGGAAGTTCTGGCTAGGGCAATCAGGCAAGAGAAAGAAACAAAGGGTATTCAGTTAGGAAAAGAAGAAGTCAAATTGTCCCTGTTTGCAGATGACTTGATTGTATATTTAGAAAACCCCATTGTCTCAGCCCAAAATCTCCTTAAGCTGATAAGCAACTTCAGCAAAGTCTCAGGATACAAAATTAATGTGCAAAAATCACAAGCATTCTTATACACCAGTAACAGAGAGCCAAATCATGAATGAACTTCCATTCACAATTGCTTCAAAGAGAATAAAATACCTAGGAATCCAACTTACAAGGGACATAAAGGACGTCTTCAAGGAGAACTACAAACCACCGCTCAGTGAAATAAAAGAGGACACAAACAAATGGAAGAACATATCATAGCTCATGGATGGGAAGAATCAATGTCATGAAAATGGCCATACTGCCCAAGGTAATTTATAGATTCCATGTCATTCCCATCAAGCTACCAATGACTTTCTTCACAGAATTGGAAAAAACTGCTTTAAAGTTCATATAGAGCTTAAAAAGAGCCCACATTGCCAAGACAATCCTAAGTCAAAAGAACAAAGCTGGAGGCATCACACTGCCTGACTTCAAACTATACTACAAGGCTACAGTAACCAAAACAGCATGGTCCTGGTACCAAAACAGAGAGATAGACCAATGCAACAGAACAGAGCCCTCAGAAATAATACCACACATCTATAGCCATCTGATCTTTGACAAACCTGAGAAAAACAAGAAATGGGGAAAGGATTCCCTATTTAATAAATGGTGCTGGGAAAATTGGCTAGCCATAAGTAGAAAGCTGAAACTGGATCCTTTCCTTACTCCTTATACGAAGATTAATTCAAGATGGATTAGAGACTGAAATGTTAGACCTAAAACCATAAAAACCCTAGAAGAAAACCTAGGTAATACTATCCCACATAGGCGTGGGCAAGGACTTCATGTCTAAAACACCAAAAGCAACGGCAACAAAAGCCAAAATTGACAAATGGGATCTAATTAAAGTAAAGAGCTTCTGCACTGCAAAAGAAACTACCATCAGAGTGAACAGGAAACCTACAGAATGGGAGAAAATTTTTGCAATCTACTCATCTGACAAAGGACTAATATCCAGAACCTACAAAGAACTCAAACAAATTTACGAGAAAAAAACAAACCCATCAAAAAGGGGGAAAGGATATGAACAGACATTTCTCAAAAGAAGACATGCATACAGCCAACAGGCACATGAAAAAATGCTCATCGTCACTGGCCATCAGAGAAATGCAAATCAAAACCACAATGAGATACCATCTCACACCAGTTAGAATGGCAGTCATTAAAAAGGAAACAACAGGTGCTGGAGAGCATGTGGAGAAACAGGAACACTTTTACACTGTTGGTGGGATTGTAAATTGGTTCAACCATTGTGGAAAACAGTATGGCGATTCCTCAAGGATCTAGAACTAGAAATACCATATGACCCAGCCATCCCATTACTGGGTATATACCCAAAGGATTATAAATCATGCTGGTGTAAAGACATATGCACACGTATGTTTATTGCAGCACTATTCACAATAGCAAAGACTTGGAATCAACCCAGATGTCCATCGGTGACAGACTGGATTAAGAAAATGTGGCACATATACACCATGGAATACTATGCAGCCATAAAAAAGGATGAGTTTGTGTCCTTTGTAGGGACATGGATGCAGCTGGAAACCATCATTTTCAGCAAACTATCGCAAGAACAGAAAACCAAACACCACATGTTCTCACTCATAGGTGGGAATTGATCAATGAGATCACTTGGACTCTGGAAGGGGAACATCATACACCGGGGCCTATTATGGGGATGGGGGAGGAGGGAGGGATGCCATTGGGAGTTATACCTGATGTAAATGAAGAGTTGATGGGTGCTGACGAGTTGATGGGTGCAGCACACCAACATGGCACAAGTGTACATATATAACAAACCTGCACGTTGTGCACATGTACCCTAGAAATTAAAGTATAATAAAAAATAAATAAAATAAGAAGATAAATTACTCAGGCTCAGATATTTCTTTATAGCAGCGTAAATGGACTAAGACAGAAGGGTGCAATTTTCAGTGTTATATTGGAGTTTCTAGTCAATACAAAAAAGACAAGTTTTAAAGATTTGAAAAAAATTGCCAGAACAGTTATTATGTGAAGATATTCTCTCTCTAGAAAATCAAGAAAATCAACTGACAAACTACTGTTTAAGCAGTAGTTTACAAAGTTGATGTTTAAAAATCTGTTTTTTCTAAAATTAGCACTTAGGAGATCTGGAAATGTAATAGGAAAAATGATCCTATTCATAAAAGCAACAAAATATAAAATACTTGGGAATAGACCTTATTTTTTAAATGTAAGACATTTATGAAGAAAATAAAATGTCACAGAAGGATTTAAAGGAAAATTTAAAAAGGGAAATAAGTTATGTTCCTGTATGAATCTAGCCAAACTGGCTAAGATCCCAGTGGGATTTTTTCATGAGAGTTAATTAAACAAACTGAAATTCACACAGGGTAATAAATGCCTAGGAATAACCAAGATAATTTTGAAAAAGAGCAAGAAAAAGAGCAATCTGGTCTTTCAAATATCAAAACATAAGTCTATCAGTCAATAGTCTGGTATTGGCAGAAAGAATAAAGAAATAAGGCCACGTATAAAAAGGAATTTAATACACAATGAAAATGACGATACAAATGGATTAAAGGGCTGAATTTAAAAACAAATCTTAAGAAAATTCAGATACAGCCTTAAGGCAGGCCTTCTTAAACTTAGCCAAAAGAAGTAAAAGCCGTAAATAAAAGATTAATTCGACTTTACCAAAACAAAAACTTCTAGACAAAATACCTTAAAGTTAAAACAGAAGCTATGTGCTAGATAAAAAATATTTCATATATATGTGCAATACAAACTATAAGCAAAGGGTTAATATTTTCATTATATTAAAAAGAAGAAAAAACTACAAAGCAGTAAGAAAAAAGATAATCCAGAAGAAAAATGGGCAAGAGATAAGTGTTAGTTCCCAGAAGAACTATAGATAATGGATAAACTTATAAAAATGGGACTACCTTACTGTTAGCAAAATATAAAGTAAAATAAAAGAATAATACTTTTGAGAGGGGAGGCAGAACAAGATGTTGAAATAGAAGCCTCCACTTATCGTCTTCCCCACAGGAACACCAAATTGAACAAATGTTCACACAAAAAATCACCTTCATAAGAACCAAAAATCAGGTCAATGATTACAGTACCTAGATCTGTCTTCATATCACTTAAAGAGACACTGAAGAGGATAGAAAAGACAGCCTTGAATTACTGACACCACCCCTTCCCCATCCGCTGGCAGTGGTTGCGTGGAATGGAGAGAGAATCTGCGTGCTTGGGAGAGGGAGAGCACAGTGATTGTGTGACTTTGCATTGGAACTCAGTGCTGCCCTGTCACAGCAGAAAGCAACACTGGGCAGGACTCAGTCAGTTTCCATAGAGGGAGGGTTTAGACCAGCCTTAGCCAGAGGGGAATTACCCATTCCAGTGTTCTGAATTTGATTTCTGGAAAGCCTTGCCACTCAAGCTAAAGGGTTCTGGGGTCCTAAATAAACTTGAAGGGCAGACTAGGCCACAAGGACTGCAATTCCTGGGCAAGTCCTGGTGCTGTGCTGGTCTTGGAGCCAGTGGACTTGAGAAGCACATAACCTTGTGAGATACCAGGGACAGCTGGGGCAGTGCTTGCGCCATCCCTCCCCCAACCTCAGGTGGTGCAGCTTGCAGCTCTGGGAGAGACTCCTTCCTTCTGCTTGAAAAGAGGAGAGGAAAGAGTAAAAAGGAGTTTGTCTTGCAACTTGGATACCAGCTCAGCTATAGTAGGATAAGGCACCAGGCAGAGTACCAAGGCCAATTCCAGGCCCTAATTCCCAGACAGCATGACACATATTGAGCTAGAAGGGAACACCCAGTCCTGGCAAGATTCATCACCTGCTGACTAAAGAGCCCCTGGGTCCTGAATAATCAGCAGCGGTATTCAGACAGTACTTGCTGTGGTCCTGAGGTAAGACTCAGAGATGTGCTGGCTTCAGGTATGACCCAACACATTCCCAGCTGTGGTGGCTATAAGAAAGGACTCTTTATGATTGAGAAAAGGAGAGGGAAGGGTAAAGAAGACTTCATGTTGCAGTTAGTTACCAGTGGGGTAGATCTCGGACAGCATTTCTGGACCTACCCTGGGCCAGAGGGGAGCCCACTGCCCTGAAGAGCCAGTCCCAGGCCTGTCAGCATTCACCATAAGGTGACTGAGGAGCTTTTAGTCCATGAATAAACACTGGTGGTAGCCAGCCAGTACTTGACATGGGCCTGGGGTAGTTGTAGCCATGGGGAGAGACTATGCTTGTGGAAAGGGTAGGGAAGAGTAGGAAGGACTTTGTCTTGTGACTTGGATGCCAGCTCAGCTGCAGTATAATAGAGCACCAGGTAGATTCCTAAGGTTTTCAGCTCTAAGCCCTAACTCCTGGATGGCATCTCTGGACTCACCTGGGACCGGGGCAACCCACTGACCTGAAGGGAAGGACAGAAGCCTGGCTGGCTTTGCCACCAGCTGGGCCTTGAGTGAACATACATAGCCAGGCAGTGGTTACCGTAGGCCTTGGGTGAGTCCCCGTGCTGTGGTGGCTTCAGGTCTGACCCAGCACAGTACTCGTGCTGGTGGCCACAGGGGTACTTGTGTCACTCCACCCTGAGCTCCAGGAAACTCAGCACAGAGAGGGACCCCATTCATTTGGGAGAAAATGAAGGAAGAGAGTAAGAATCTCTGCCTGGTAATCCAGAGAATTCTTCCAGATCTTATCCAACACCATCAAAATAGTACCTCTGTGAGTCTGCAAGAGCTAGGGGTTTGGAGTGCCCCCTAATGCAGTTATGGCTGCAGTGACAAAAACTTAGATCACAATGCCCAAGTTTCTTTGAATACCTGGAAAGCTTTCACAGGAAGAATGGGTACAAACATACAATAAATACCTGACTCTTCAATGCCCAGTCACTGATCAATATTCACAAACATCAAGACTGTCTAGGAAAACATGACTTCACCACATGAACTAAGGCACCAGGGACCAATCCCAGAGAGACAGAGATATGTGACCTTTCAGACAGAATTCAAAATAGCTATTTTGAGGAAACTCAACAAAATTTGAGATAACAGAGAAGGAATTCAGAAAATTTATTAGGTAGATTTAACAAAGCAATTGAAATAATTAAAAAGAACAGAAATTCTGGAGTTGAAAAATGCAGTTGACGTAATAAAGAATGTATCAGAGTCTCAACATAGTTGATGAGGCAGAAGTAAGAATTAGTGAGCTTGAAGATAGGTTATTTGAAAATACACAAAGGAGACAAAATAAAAAGAATAAAATAAAAATGCAGCACACCTACAATAGAAAATAGCCTCAAAAGGGCAAATTTAAGAGTTACTAGTCTTAAAGAGGAGGTAGAGAGAGAGATTGGCATAGAAAATTTATTCAAAAAGTTAATAACAGAAACTCCCAACCCTAGAGAAACATATCAGTATTCAAATACCAGAAGGTTATACAACACGAAGCAGATTTAACCCAAATAAGACTCTCGTGGCATTTAATAATCAAACTCCCAAAGGTCAAAGATAGAGAAAGAATTCTAAAAGCAGAAAGAGAAAAGAAACAAATAATATAAAATGGAGCTCCAGTGCATCTGGAAGCAGACTTCTCAGTGAAAACCTTACAGGCCAGGAGAGAGTGGCATAACATATTTAAAATGCTGGGGGGAAAAAAAAAAAAACAAAACTTTCACGCTAAAATAGTGTATCCAGTCAAAATATCCTTCAAACATGAAAAAGAAGAAAGACTTTCCCAGACACACAAAAGCTGGAGGATTTCATCAACACCAGACTTACAAGAAATGCTAAAGGTAGTTCTTTTATCTGAAAGAAAAGGACATTAATGAACACTAAGAAATCATCTGAAGGTGCAAAACTCATTGATAAGTACACAGAATAACATTGTAATTGTTTTGTGTAAACTACTCATATCTTGAGTAGAAAGACTAAAAGAGGAACCAATCAAAAATATTAACTATGACAACTTTCAAGACATAAACGGCACAATAATATATAAATAGAAACAATAGCTATAAACAGGTCGGGCATGGTGGCTTACACCTGTAATCCCAGCACTTTGGGTGGCCGAGGTGGACAGATTGCTTGAGTCCAGGAATTTGAGACCAGCCTGGACAACACAGTGAGACTGCATCTCTACAAAAAATGCAAAAAATTGACCAAGTGTAGTGGTGTGTGCCTGTAGACCCAGCTACTTGGGAGGCTGAGGTGGGAGGATTGCTTGAGCTGGGAGGCAGTGGTTGTAATGAGCTGAGATCATACTACTGCACTCCAGCCTAGGCAACAGTGTGAGACCCTGTCTTAAAAAAGAAAAAAGAAAAGAAGTAGAGACAACAAACATTAAAAAGTGGAGTGCTGAAGTTAAAATGTAGAGTTTGTATTGGTTTTCTCTATGCTTGTTTGTTAGTTTGTTTATGAAATCAGTTTTAAATTGTCACCACTTTACAGTAATGGGTTATGATACTATTTGCAAGCAAACTCAAACCAAAAACATACAACAGATACACAAAAAATAAAAAAGCAAGATATTTAAACATACCACCAGAGAAAAACACTTGCAGTAAAGAAAGACAGGAAAGAAGGCAGAGAAGACCACAAAACAACCAGAAAACAAAGTCACAGGAATAAGTCCTTATTAATAATAACGTTGAATGTAAATGGACTAAACTTTCCAATCAAAAGACATGGAGTGGTTGAATGGATACAAAAACAAGGCCCACTGACCTGTTGCCTACTAGAAGCACTCTTTATCTATAAAGACACATATAAACTGAAAATAAAGTGAGGGACAAAGATATTCCATGCTGATGCAAACTAAAAAAGAGCAGGAGTAGCTATATGTATATCAGACAAAATAGATTCCAAGACAAAAACTATATAAAGAGGCAAAAGTCATTATATAATGATAAGGGGGTCAATTCAGCAAGAGGATATAAGTTACACATATATATGCACCCAACACTGGAACACCCAAATAGGTAAAGCAAATATTAGAGCTAAAGAAGGAGAGATGGACCTCAATACAATAAGAGCTGGAGACTTCAATACCCCACTTTCAGCATTGGATAATCGAGATAGAAAATCAACAAAAAAAATTTACCTAATCTGCACTATATGTCAAATGGACCTAATAGTTACCTACAGAACACTTCATCCAACAGCTGCAGAATACACATTCTTCTCCTCAACACATGGATCATTCTCAAGGATGGACCATGTTAGGCCACAAAACAAGTCTTGGATAACATTCAAAAAATTGAAATTATATCAAGTATATTTTCTGACCGCAATGGAATAAAACTAGTAATCAATAAGAGGAGGAATTTTGGATACTATACAAACACATGGAAAATAAACAGTATGCTCCTAAATGACCAGTGCATCAATGAAATTAAGATGGAAATTTTAAAATTTCTTGCAACAAATGATAATGGAAACACAACATACCAAAGCCTGTGAGATACAGTGAAAGCCATACTAAGAGGAAAGTGTATAGCTATAAGAGCCTACATCAAGAATGTAGAAAACCCTCAAATAACCAATCCAACGATGCATCCTAAAGAATTAGAAGAGCAAGAGCAAACCAAACCCAAAATTAGTAGGAGACAAGAAATAATAAAGATCAGAGCAGAAATAAATGAAATCAAAACAAAAAAATAGATCAACAAAATAAAAAGTTGTTTTTTGAAAACATAAAATTGACAAACCTTTAGCTAGACTGAAAAAAAGAAGACCCAAATAAATAAAATCAGATGAAAAAGGAGACATTACACCTGATACCGCAGAAATTCAAAGGATTACTAGAGGATACTATGAGCAACTATATGCCAATAAGTTGGAAAATCTAGAAGAAATGGATAAATTTCTAGACAGATACAACCTATGAAGGTTGAACCATGAAGAAATCCAAAACCTGAACAGACAAATAACAAGTAATGAAATCCAAGCTGTAATAAAAGTCTCCTAGTAAAGAAAAAATGGGACCTGGTGGCCTCACTGCTGAATTTTACCAAACATTTAAAAATAACACCAGTCCTACTCAAACTATTCCGAAAAATAGAGGAGGAGGGAATACTTCCAGTCTCCTTCTACGAGGCAAGTTACCCTAATACCAAAACCAGACAGACAAAAACAAAAACTACAGGCCAATATCCCTGCTGAACATTGATGCAGAAATCATCAGCAAAATACTAGCAAACCAAATTCAACAACACATTACAAAGATTATTCAGGCTGGGCACAGTGGTTCGTGCCTGTAATCCCAGCACTTTGGGAGGCTGAGGCAGGTGGATCACTTGAGGTCAGGAGTTCAAGATCAGCCTGGCCAACATGGTGAAACCCTGTCTCTTCTAAAAATATAAAAATTAGCCAGGCATGGTGGTATGCACTTCTGATTCTAGCTACTCAAGAGGCAGAGGTGGGAGGATTGCCTGAACTTGGGAAATGGAGGTTGCAGTAAGCCAGGATCATGCCACTGCCCTCTATCCTGGGTGACAGAGCAAGACTCCTTCTCAAAAAAAAAAAAAAAGAAAAAAAGATTATTCGTTATGATCAAGTGGGATTTATCCTGGGATGCAAGGATGGTTCAGCATATGCAAATCAATCAATGTGATACATCATATCAACAGAATGAAGGACAAAAACCATATGAACATTTCAATTGATGCTGGAAAAGGATTTCATAAAATTCAACATCGCTTCATGATTAAAAAACAAAACAAAACAAAAAAAACTTAAACTGGGTATAGAAGGGATGTAACACAATAAAAGCCATATACGATAGACCCGCAGCTTGTATCATACTAAAAGGATGATAAATGAAAAGTTGAAAGCTTTCTTCTGAGATCTGGAAAATGGCAAGGATACTCACTTTCATCACTGTTACTCAGCATGGTACTAGAAGTCTTAACTAGAGCAATCAGACAAGAGAAAGAAAGAAGGGGCATCCAAATTGGAAAGGAAAAAGTAAATTATCCTATTTTGCAGATGATATGAACTTATATTTAGAAAATCCTGAAGACTCCACCAAAAAACTGTTAAAAAATTGATGTACAAAGATTAGTAGTGTTTTTAATATGCCAACAGCGAACAATCCGAAAAATCAAGAAAGTAACCCTATTTACAGTAGCTACAAATAAAATACCTAGGAATTAACCAAAGAAGTGAAATACAATGGAATGTATAAAACACTGATGAAAGAAATTAAAGAGGACACAAAAAAGGGTACGATATTCCATGTTCATGGATTGGAAGAATCAACATTGTTAAAATGTCCATAACACCCAAAACAATCTACAGATGCGACACAGTCCCTATCAAAAATACCAATGATATTCTTCACAAAAATGAAACAATTCTGAAACTTACATAGAACTACAAAAGACCCAGAATAGCCAAAGCTATCCTGATAGAAAAGAACAAAACTGGAGAAATAACATTACCTGACTTCAGATTATACCACAGAGTTATAACAACCAAAACAGCATGGTACTGCCATAAAAACAGATGCATAGACCAATGGAACAGAATCGAGAACCCAGAAACAAATCCATACATCTACAGTGAACTCATTTTCAACAGAGGTGCTAAGAACATATGTTGGGGCAAGGACAGTTTCTTTAATAAATGGTGCTGGGAAAACTGGATATCCACATACAGAAGAATGAAATGAAACCCCTATCTCTTGCCATATACAAAAATCAACTAAAAATGAATTAAATACTCAAATTTAAGACCTCAAACTATGAAAGTACTAAAATAAAACATTGAGAAAACTCTCCAGGACATTGGACTGGAAAATTTTTTGAGTAATAACCAACAAGCACAGGTAGCTAAAGCAAAAATGGACAAATGGGATCATGTCAAGTTAAAAGGCTTCTGCACAGCAAAGGAAACAACAAAGTGAAGAAACAACCCACAAAATGGGAGAAAATATTTGCAAACTATCCATTTGACAAGGGATTAATAACCAGAATATTTAAGGAGCTCAACAACTCCATAGGAAAAAAATCTAATCCAATTTTAAAATGGGCAAAAGATCTGAATAGACATCTCTCAAAGGAATATATTCATATGGCAGACAAGCATTTGAAAAGGTGCTCAACATCACTGATCACCAGAGAAATGCAAGTAAAAACTATAATGAGGTATCATCTCACCCCAGTTAAAATGGCTTTTATGCAAAAGACAGGCAATAACAAATGCTGGTGAGGATGTGGAGAAAAGGAAACCCTCATACACTGTTGGTGAGAATGTAAATTAGTCAAGCCACTATGGAGAACAGTTTGTTGATTCAAAAAAAAACAACAACTAAAAATAGAACTACCATATAATGCAGCAATCCCACTACTACGTATATACCCAAAGGAAGGGAAATCAGTACATTGAAGATATACTACACTCCCGTGTTTATTACAGCACTGTTCACGATAGCCAAGATTTGGAAGCAACCAATGTCCATCAGTAGATGAATGGATAAAGAAAATGTGGTACATGTACACAAAGGAGTACTATTTGGCCATAAAAAAGAATGAGATCCCTGTCATTTGCAACAACATGGATGGAACTGGAGGTCATTATGGTAAGTGAAATATGCCAGGCACAGAAAAAATTCGCATGTTCTCGCTTATTTATGGGAGCTAAAAATGGAAACAATTGAACTCATGGAGATGGAGAGTAGAAGGATGATTGCCAGAGGCTGGGAATAGTGGATGGGGAGAGGGAGGTGGGAGGTGGAGGACAATTGGGGATGGTTAATGAGTACAAAAATATTTAAATAGAATGAATAAGATCTTGTATTTGATGGCACAACAGGGTGACTACAGTCAACAATAGTTTACTGTGTATTTTAAAATAGCTAAAAGGGTATAATTAGATTGTTTTGAACACAAAGAAAGGATAAATGTTTAAAGTGATGGCTACCTCATTTGCCTGATGTGATGGTTGTACATTGTTTGCCTGTATCAGAATATCTAATGTACCCCACAAATATATACCCTTACTGTGTACCTGCAAAATTTTTTAAAAAACAATACCACTCTTCACTTATCAAATTGGCCAAAATTAAGTTTGAGGATATCATGTATTTGTGGGGATACCTATTTCTCCATACTTTCACCAATACTTGATAAACCTCTAAGAACCTGTTTTGTCAGCCAAAAAAACTGTACTAATATTTTCCCAGCCAACTTCTTAAGAAGATAATATGAGATTATCTGAGATAATCTGGTGAGATTACAAAGTGATACAGAAGCATGTTATTACTACCCAGATCTTCCAGTCTTGTCTCTTGTTCTCTAGTCTAGGGTTAGGATAGTGGGCCTTCATTTTGGGTATACATTAGAATCATCTGGAGAAGTCTGAAATGTATAAATAACTTTGGCCCCTAACCCAGTTCACTTGAATCAGAATTTCTGGTGGGTTTGTACCTGGGCGGTAGTATTTAGGTGATTCTGTTATGTAGCCAGGGTTGAAAATCACCTGGAACCAGGCAGCTTGGAATTGAAAATTGGCTCTGTCACTTATTATAACAACCAAAACAGCATGGTAATGTTATTTAACCTTGGGCAAGTTACGTAATCTCTCTGTAAAATGCTGAAAATTATGTCTAAGTAGTAAAGAGTTGTGAGGAGAAAGTTAGGTAATTCATTTGAAGCATTTAGATTGCTGACTGGCACATAGATTTAGTAGACATTAGCTGCTACTGCTATTGTTGCAGTTACTGCTAAACACCATAATATTCTAGTGAGAAAATGGTTGGTTAAGTCTAGTTCTTAAATAGCTGCTTTCCACTCATCCCTTTCAGAAGTAGCAAAGTTGTAGTATTTGTGGCAAGATCTGGAGTAGCTACCCTAGATCTGCTCTGACACTTTTTTATTATCTTTAAAGCACGTGTTAGTCTGTGACTTTACTTTGCTCATTTATTTTTTTCTAGTCTTCCTCCGCCATAGTAGAATGTAGATACCATGAGAGCAGGAGTATCGCCAGTATTTTTCCCTCCTGTAACTCCATTACTCCATTGGTGCCAGATTTTTATTAGAAAGATTTGTTAAATAAATAAATGAAAATTTTGTTTTTAATATTTGTAGGGATTTTCTGACAGGCACCTATGATTGTAAATCACTGCTTTCAAGTTAAAGCCTGGAATTTCAAATACGTATTTTGTTTATGTTTTATAAACCTGGCTCTATTATCTACAGAAATCAAGCAAATTAATACTATCTTTGCCACTTAATTTTATTTCTAACATATGGATTTGTTTTTGTCATTGAAGGCTTTACTGTCACTAAATAACTCCTGTAAATTAGCAAATAACTTTCAGGAACAAACAGCAAAGTATAGTAGAATTTCATTCCATTGTTGTCTTTAAACGGTATTCATTAGTTAGAGTAATAGAAATAGAATCAGACTTGATTTTCTATGGGATTTTAAAAATATGACTTAATCTGACTTGTTTTGTGATTTACTTTGACTTTTATATTGGTAACTTACCTTGGGTCTAGTTCTGTTTTTACTTTTAATTTGTTATGTGACCCTGGGCAAATAATTTTCTTTCTCTTGACCTCAGTTTTCTCGTTCATAAAATGTGATGGTTAGACTAGACAGTTCTCTTATTTTATTTTTAAAAGTTAAAATTTGTTGACATTTGGTAGCCCTAATTGTGATATATTATTGTCAAAGAATCCAATTTAGTTGAGGAAGAAGATCCCCAATTATTTCAGATTTCTTTCAACCTCTAAAATTGTACCTCCCCCATGATATTATGATTTCCTTTTCAATACATTTTTAACAGGAACACAAACTTGTATGTTCTGCAGTATCTGTCTTAAGTGAATCTTAAGAAGACTCTTCCGTGACTTCTACTTTCAGCACATTTCATGATTTGAATGTCATGTTTCTGTGATGTCCTGAGCCAAGATATAAACTGACTCACCGTCCTTATTTAAGGGATTCTCTCTCCAGAGTAAGGAAAAGATATCCAAAGAATATAGATGAAAACCAGAGCTCAGAGGGTCATTGTCTAAAGGCTCTTAACTGTATGTGTCAAGAAAGGATAGGAGGAATTAAGATTGAAAGAGGGATTTAAGTAGAGAAAGCCATATTTTTGTGGGACAGAACCACAGTATATGACAAAACTAGTAGAAAATCATCCTTTCATTTTGCTTAAAAGTAGAAAGTCTTTTGATTCTCTTGGGTCCTTTGAATTCTGATGGCAGTTCATTTTACAAAGTTATCATTGGGAATTGGACAAAATTTGTTATCCTAAATGTATCTTAACTACTTTTCCTTTTCCTTTTTCTCCTAGGCAGCGATTATTAGTAGAGTTCAGTGTAGGATTGTGGCTTTGGATCTGCGAAGTCATGGTGAGTAAAGTTCTTAATTAGCCATTTACTGGATTATAGTCATCAAGCCCCTTTAAATAGTCGTAACTATTAGAAATTTCAACATGGCCATAAAATTACCTTGTCTATTCCATTTGGGTTTTTTTTTTTTTTGGAGATGGAGTCTCATTCTGTCACCCAGGCTGAAGTGCAGTGGCACAATCTCAGCTCACTGCAACCTCTGCCTCCTGGGTTCAGGCAATTCTCCTGCTTCAGTCTCCCTAGTAGCTGGGATTACAGGTGTGCACCACCATGCCCAGCTAATTTTTGTATTTTTAGTAGCAACAGGGTTTCACATGTTGGCCAGGCTGGTATCGAACTCTTGACCTCAAGTGATTCATTCACCTCTGCCTCCCAGAGTGCTAGCATACCAGGTGTGAACCACTGTGCCCAGCTCAATTTGGGCATTTTGAAGGAAGTCGTAGCTTCTAGTCTTTACAAATGTATGTGTATGTGTATATGTTAAAGTTTTATTTATAGTATTTATTTTTGTATTTTATATGTGTTAAGCTAAGAATATGTCCTTTAAAGTAACCACATTCTTATGCTGATGTATAAGGAATGTGGATAAATCTTTGCTAGGCTACTGTAATTACCCTTCTTAGGATAACTGTAAAGATTTGTCTATAGAAAATCCTTGCTAAACTCATTGTGTAAAATTATAAAGTCCTAATCCATTGTCCAAAGATGATGTTTTTAAAAGAGAATTCTTCTGCTTTTCTAATTCCTGTCTGTGGGAATTTTATTTTAAACATATTTTCATTTTAGGTGAAACAAAAGTCAAGAATCCTGAAGATCTGTCTGCAGAAACAATGGCAAAGTAAGTAACCAAATATTTCTTACACATTGCCTGTCTCCCATCACTATTATAAATAGTACTATAACTTTATCACTTTCCTGATGAGATTGTTGGAGAATAATTACCACAAGAAACATTTTACTTCTGTTCTCTCTCCTCTACTTTTGGTTTCTCCTTACTATTTAATCTTGAAAGAAACCTGCATCTTTCTTGGTATGTCCAATGCAATGATCATCATATAAAGCACATGAAAATTCTTCAAGGCACAGTTTAGTTTGTGAAGGTTTTGTTTTCTTTTTGAAAGTTTTGAAAGTTTTGAAAGTTTTCTTCTGTTGATGGAATTGCATTGAATCTGGATACCTATCATAGACTCATGCTTGGAAAAGTAGTTGTATGCAAGAGGCCTTGAGAGTTTCTCTTTCGGGTATCCTGTGCATATTCTTCGTCTTATGTCATAGAAAGATGAGAACATGATATTAAAAAAATGACAGTTATACCCTGGGCCTAAAGTAAAAAATGAATGTAGCGTATACAGTGGCTCTCAAAACTGCTCACTCATCAGAATCACTTGAGAAGTTACGAGACATACAGATGACTTGAACCTACCCCAGACCTACTTCTAGCAGTGGGGTCTGGACATTTATATTTTGATAAAGCTCTATATAGGAATCTGATGGAGCCAGTTCAATGACTGTTGTTTGGGAATCACTGACCTATAGCATAAATAGGATTCTTCTAGCCATTTTGCTTTAATACATACTCTCTCAGGTATTTGGTCACTTTGGCCAAAAATATCTTGCCCTCTTTTACTTTAGCAGCTTTAATTTAAGAATAAACTTTTTCCTTCAGAGCCCAAACTGATGTAGCAATAATTTTAATATGTTATTTTTTCACTGTCTACCTGGAGATAGTTGTTTTAGTATTATGGTAGGTGTTATTTGTGTACTTTTTTATTAGCCAGCTTTCATTAAAGTATAAACTAAGTGTTTATTAATAATAAATCATTAACTTATTTTGTGTAATCATTTATTGAAATTAATCCTCATTATTAACTCTGTAATACAGACATATCCTTGTACAGATGAGGAAACTGGCTCATATAGGTTGAATAACTCTATAAAGTCACACAGTCAGTAGATTGAATTTATGGTCATTCAACTATAGTCCTTGTCAGAGAGAGAGAGAAAGAAATAATGTGTATAGTATGAGTATCATTCCACTCAATGAACATATGCCTTAAAAACTATGAAAAGAGAGGTAAGAATCTGTTCCCGCAATTATTCCTACTGCCTTTGTTAATATGACAGCAATATATCCTTAAACAGTCAAGCCTGTTAGTGATACCTCTAGGAAGATTTGTGAATGATTTTTAAGGAAGTAAAGGGTTTCTTGACTTTTAACAAAAAAGTGAAATACATCATCTGAGTGTCCAGGCAGTCAGACAAATTGATGATGATGCCTTGGTTGACATTCTAGGGGAGACTGAACAATTAATTGAGAACCTTAAGGAAACATGGACTAAATAATAATGTTTCAGTCTAGGCTCATCAGGAGAGAGAAACAACATAGTAAACTGTATAAGTAAAGTTGAATATAAATAATTATTCACAATAACAGGGGATTGGAATGAGAGATTGGTAGTAAGAAGTAAAGAAAACTCTTAATAATATAGGAAAGCAGATATAAGGAACAACCACTCCTCCCTTGGGCTGAGGGAGTACACCTAGGGTTGAGATCCAGACCTTGTTGGAGAATGCATAACCATGGCTTACCGAAGGTTAGAACTTGCTGAAAATCTGCCCTTTGGAACCTGACAGAATTCTGCCCTCTAAGGTACAGGAAAAGCTATTCTTGGGGAGGTATCTCACCAGAGGCACTTGGCTACAAAAACACTGGGTAGGGGAAGGCTAGAGTACTGGAGAAGCCATTTGTGCAGGAGGAATTGTGCAGGAATTGGCAGGAGTTGGATACTGGGGGAAGTTCTGTGTTTCTCTAGCCCCCTCCATTAACATAGCTTAACATCATGCCTACTGGCAAAGGAAAAATATTTAAAGGCCTCACTCACACCTGTTTTTGTAGAGCAGGCAATGAAGGATGAATTGGAGTTGAGGTAGTAAGTTGTTAACTGGCACCAAAAAAATTTTTTAATGATAAAAATCATCCACAGTAGATGAAGATGATGACCAAGAATCAAAAGGGCGAACAAACTGGATTCTTGCTGAAATTATCCAAGCAGTCAAACATTTATGTGATTTCTGAATTCAGTTACTCTGTGGAAAAAAAAAATCTCAAAATGGGCATACTTACTATCAACTGCAGAACCTAAATACTCCATAGGAAAGTATGTGAAAAAGCCAAATTTGAGCTTGGGTCATTCTGATATTCCAGTTTCTGTGATACACAGTAATGCTTCTCAGAAAAGTAACCTAGCATTAAAATATGACCGAATCCCTTTAAAAAGCATCCACCAAAATTGTGATACATCCAGTTACAGTCTGGATTTGCAGGTAACCCTTGCTACTTCATCTTTATTGTATTTCTCTGGATTTTCAGGACTTACCTCAAGTAAGGTACTTGTTGACTGAATGCTCTGCTTGATTTTAATAACAATAAATTTCTCTTGGTGGTAGATGATGAAGTGATTAATCGTAACTACCTTCTACCTGGGTAAATATGCCTTTTCTAAGCTCAGACATGATGTTCAGTTGGTGTGTTTCAGACCTCTCTACCTTTGTGCATGAGGCGGATACTGCAGAACTCCTTCAATTCAGTTAATGTGTATTTTAAGGAGAATTGGACTTAGATAGTCGTCCATAGCATCCTTTTATTTTACTCATTATTTGTGTTATAGCAACCGAAAGTTTCTTGGAATTGTTCAAGAATTATCCTGGAAATTACATGTTGATATTTAATATAAACATGTTTTAAACTTTAGTCTTTTCTTTAAAAAAAAAAAAAAAAGTTTGCCCCCAAAATTATATCCAGTGTTGTTTTAGATTAATTGAGCATATAATTTTTTTCTGGTCTGTTATTTTAATATGCAGAATTAGCTTTGGAATACTACCTGTTTTATTTTTTAGAAACTGTATGTATAATAATTTCCTCTGTGTTACTTACTCTAAAGACCACTTATTATCAAGTCTTTGTTCCTGATATTTTCCAGTGGCCTCTGGGCAAAGGCATCATAGTTTTGACTTCATGAAATTACTCTGAATTCACAGTACCCTATGCCAAGGGGAGATGGCTTTACCATTTATACCTGAGGTTGCAATTTTTTGAATTTTTGCAATCAGAACTTGGTGATGACTTTGGGCAGTAGAATATAAATAACTCCCACATGCTTAGTGTTCCAATAGTGCATAAATTGGTTAACCCATTGAAACACTGAAAATATGTTTCAGTGAGGTAGTAAGAAAATGCAGCTCTTTTTACTTGGTAGAAATGCAGTAATATATTTATAGACCCAGTGAGATTAATTGATTAATACAGACCCTTCTAGACAGGGCTGCTGAAGGATTACATTAGGTGACGTCATAAGAAAGTTTTATAGCACAACTGAAAAAGAAGCACTAAATAAGTATTAGTTCTCTTTTCTTTCCTTCATATCATTTTGTCTCCTGGAGAGAATTTTGTGTTCGTATAGAAGCAGCACTGGTGTCAGAGAAGCTTGGACTTTTCATCTTAACTATTTGTTATCGCTTTGGATGACTGCCTGAACCGCTTCACTTTCTGTCTTAATCTTAAATTTAAGTCCGAAGGAATATTAAACCATTTGTTTTCACTTACAAAGTTTGGTGGCCTCCCTATCTCCCATTCAGATTGTCTACAATTGCCGAGGCTACCCTATTCACTCCCGCAATTGTTGTATGAGATTTTAAAAATCAATTCCTACAGAACTAATAACATTTGCCTTTGCCATTATGAATACTGTAGAGATTATATATGAAAGTCTGTGTTCCTACATTGACACTTGCTATATTGGTTAACACTGTGTGAGTGCGCTTAAGGTATGTAGTGACACTCAGCAAGACAAAACTTTCTTTTGAAGTTGAACCAGCCACTCCCAAAAGAAGGGAGTAGAACTAGCCTAAAATATATGTATATAATAAGGCAGTAGAGCCAGTGGGTCTCCAGAAACACACCTTACTGTTCTTATCCACCTATTGCTATAGCAAGGAAGGCCTACATGCAATTAAAAACCAAACTTCATACTTCAGTTCTAATTTTCAAAGCTTTAAAATTGGTCTTTGTTAAACAGATCCATTCATAATTGAAGACTAGAACCAAAGCCAATAAAATGAGCTCTGAACACCTTTCTAGTTTCTCAGAGCACTATACTTACATTTATGTTCATCCTTCAAACAAATGAGAAATTGTAAATAATAACATTTGTAAAGCATTTTACTCTGTCGAGGTGTTTTCTTGTTCACCTCTCAGTTAATCCTCAAAGCAATCCAGAGCAGTCAATGATATTTTTCTCTTTTTTTTATAGATGTTGAAACTCAGTTTCTAAGAGATTAAGTAACTAAGATCACATAGTGAAAAATAAACTGAGGCTGGAGCTCATCTTGTGATTTCGAGGTTTACTACATTATAATGCTTAATAAATTTTTTTTCTTGTTTTATAGATGGGAAAATTGAAACAGAGTAGTTAAATGATTTTTCCAGAGTTTCAATCTTAGGTTCAAAATAAAGGTATATGTTTACATAATTGTACTACATATGTGGAACAGTGAAAGTGTGATGTAAAGGAAAATTCAGTAATTTGAGTTCTTAGTCTTTTACCTGCCATTTATCAGGAGAGCTAGGTGTGTGGCTACACATATTGATACTGGGGGCATGTTAGAAGATTTACATAGGTATGTTTGTAAGATGGCCCAATAGACTTTTACAGTTTCTCAGCACTGTTACACACCAAAGGAAGGAACTGGGAAAGAAAACCGTTTTTATAGTGTTGTCCGAAAGCATTCTTATATCTTTTTCTTCTCTTTACAGAGATGTTGGCAATGTGGTTGAAGCCATGTATGGGGACCTTCCTCCTCCAATTATGCTGATCGGACATAGCATGGGTGGTGCTATTGCAGTCCACACAGCATCATCCAACCTCGTACCAAGCCTCTTGGGTCTGTGCATGATTGATGTTGTAGAAGGTGAGTTTTCTTAGCACTGACCAAATCAGGATTTCACTTATAAGATACATCCATGGTAGATTATTACCTTGTCTTAGTTTATTGTTGATTTCATTCACCTTGAAATATGTCCCTCTGTCTTTACATCCTTTTTAAGTTTATACAAGATAACCGTTTTTCCATGTCATCAAAAACTCTTCATTAACATATTTTTATGACTGCATACTATTTCAGTCCTATGTATGTCCCATAATTGTATTTAATCATATAAAAAGAAGCTGCCATGTCTTTTCTGACTGAGCTTCAGAAGTCACACTGCTGCTTGTGAATGTAAGTCATCCTCTTCAGTGTGAGGGCATGACATAAAGGAGTGAATACCCCAGAGGCAAAAATTATTGAGGGCCATCTTTATTTCTCTGCAAACATCACTAAATTCTGCAGTCATCAAGAGCAGATATATAGTAATTGACTCAGTAAGTGTAAATGCTCAGAATAAGTTAAATATGTGGTTACAGTTTTTGTTTAACATCCAGGTACAGCTATGGATGCACTTAATAGCATGCAGAATTTCTTACGGGGTCGTCCTAAAACCTTCAAGTCTCTGGAGAATGCTATTGAATGGAGGTAACCAACAAATCTTTGTCACCTTTATTTAATTAATTTGTTTGTTTGCTTGCTTATTTACTTATTTATTTATTTAGGAGACAAGGCCTCACTCTTATCACCCAGGCTGGAGTGCAGTGGCATGATCCTAGCTCACTGCAACCTTGAACTCCTGGGTTCAAGCAATCCTCCCACCTCAGCCTCCCAATTTGCTAAGACTACAAGTGCACACCACCAAGACTGGCTAATTTTTAAATTTTTTGTAGAAACGAGGTCTTGCTGTGTTGCCCAGGCTGGCTTCAAGTAATCCTCCTGCTTTAGCCTGGCCTCAAGTAATCAAGTAATCAAATTCCTGGCCTCAAGTAATCCTCCTGCTTTAGCCTCCCAAAGTGTTGGGGTTACAGGCATGAGCCACAGTGCCCAGCCACTGTTGCCTTTATTCTAAATGTTAGATTGTAGCTTTTCTTCTTTTTTAGGTCAAGCACCAAGTTCGAGGAATAGAATTTCAGTTGCTATGCTTTATTGTAATAACATATGAGGAAACATTATATAAACAGCAGAATTTTTTTGAATATTTAAAAATATTTTAGATTTGGCTCAGTTGTCTGAAGCCCATTCTTTTCCCAATACACTGTAGTGCCTCCTGGAATCTTAGTAATTATTGATCATCTGCTGGGTCTAGCTGTTTCTGCCTCTGAGGTGAGAGGTTAGACTAGGTGGTTTCTAAGGCCTCATCCCCCTCTGATGCTCCATGGTTTTGGATTTACTTGCTGTGTTTCAGATAAAATGGTGGAGAAATGGAAGATGGCTATAGGTTCCAATCCCTCACGTTTATTTGGATTTTGGGTAAATAAACTCAATGGGTAGTTTTTATAAAAATCAGTGTCAGAATTCCATTTAAGCAAAGGAATGAATTTATTCATTAATTCAGTTAATCATTTGATAAAGTATTTATTAAACACTTATTTTGTGCTAACAGGTGAAGATTCAGAGATGAATAAAACACTATCCCTTCCCACAAGGAGATCAGTCTTTGGATAAATGTCTTCATCATCCTATCTTCCTTCCTATTCTTCTAACTCTATCTCCAGTCCCTTCTTCAGAACATTTTCTCTTAAGTTCTCCAAACCACCCAGATGACTCCTTCAGCAAAATTACTAGAGACCTTTAAGTCTCTATTATATTGCGCTGTATACCCTTAAGTTTTCCAATCCTCCCTTGAGGGATATGGCTCATATTAATTTTTATTAATGTCTGTCTTAATGCCCTTCCTGCATCATAAGGGAAGAAGCTATTCTGTATTTCTTTTATACTTTCATATAGCATATGGCAGACTGCCCTAGCAGGCAGAATATATCTGTTAACTGAATCAGATATCAAGTGGAAATTTAGAACTTGGTAAATATATCGTAGGAGTTTTCCTAGGACAAAGGGTCTTATGCAAGAATATGGCTTGTTAGAATGATGTTTGTGTTTGGTGAAGTTGTTTTTACCACTTCCTGTTCACTACTGTGACACAGGGTTCCTGTTCTTGCAGAAATATCAGATCTCTCTATCTTGGGCAGACAGCATCAAGAATGTAGCTGCTGCCAGCTTGGCTTGTACCTCAGGTGTCCTGCCTGCTTCCACAGTAACAACCAGTGAGAAAGTTATTCTAGAGTTGGCTCAGTTGTCTAAAGCCCATCTATCTTTTATCCATACTTTTTTTTTGAGACGGGGTGTCACTCTTGTCCAGGCTGGTGTCCAGTGGCGTGATTACAGCTCTCACTGCAGCCTTGACGTTCTGGGCTCAAGCGATCCTCCTGCCTCAGCCACCCAAGTAGCTGGGACTACAGATGTGCACCACGATGCCCAGCTAATTTTTGTTTTTTGGGTTTTTTTTTTTTTTGTAGCAACAGGGTTTTATCATGTTGGCCAGGCTGGTCTTGAACTCCCGGGCTCAAGCAGTCTGCCCGCCTGCCTCGGCCTCTCAAAGTCATGGGATTGTAGGTATGAGCCACTGCATCTGGCCCTATTTCCAAACTTTAAAATTTATTCAGTAAAATTTTTTTTCTAGTGCCTAGGATGTGTCAGTACCTGACCTAAGAACTGGGGGATGAATCAGGCTCAGTTCCTATCATCAAAAAACTGGGGATGCAAACAAGGAAATGCATAAACACAACACAACGAAGGAAGCCAGGGGATATAGAAGAAGGGTACCTAATGCAGCCTGGGTATCATGGTAGGCCTTCTCTTAAGGTAGAGTCTTGTTTCTTTTGCCAGATACAGGATAGCATAAGGGTTCTGTTTGTTAAATGTTAAGATACTGGGTTTCATGAGAGTCATTGATTTTTCTGAACCTGAAAATTGTTATACTATGAGGTATTTGGTAATTTTGTTTTTTATTCCGCTGAATATCTGAATCAGGTTTATGACCGATGGCCATTTTGGCTATTCCAGATTTTTTTTATGTTGCGATATAAAGCCAGTGAATTACTGCTTTTGCTCTCATAGGTTTCCTAATGAGAGGCAGCAGGGGTATAGTCATTAAGAACCTGGGCTTTAGGCCAGATGTGGTGGCTCACACTTGTACTCCCAGTGCTTTTGGAGGTTGAGATAGGAATACCACTTGAGGCCAGGAGTTTGAGACCAGCCTGGGCCACATAGTGAGACCCTGTCTCTACAAAAAAAAAAAAAAAAAAATTTTTTTTTTAATTAGCCAGGTGTGGTGGCATGTGCCTGTAGTCCCAGCTACTCAGGAGGCTGAGGTGTGAGGATTATTTGAGCCCAGAAGTTCAAGGTTACAGTGAGCTATGATGATGCCACTGCACTTTAGCTTTAACAACAAAGTGAGACCTTGTCTCGAAACAAAACAAAAAAGTTAGGGGAAGCCTGGGCTTTGAGATCAGACAGATACAAATTTGCATCTTGGTTACACCACTCTGGCTGTTCTGAGGAAAATCGAATAGAAGAAGTGGGGAATGAGGTATGAAGTTGGTTAGGAGACTGTTGTAGTATAGGAGAGTAAGAGTGGTAAACATAGACTAGGATGGCAACAGAGGAAGACAGAGAGTCATTTTTTAATGTATTTTCAAGGTAAAGCTGACAGGACTGGTTTATGGAATGGATGTTGGGAGAGAGACGGGGGAGGGCAGGAAGGGACTTAAGGATGACTTCTAGGTTTTTAGCCCAAGCAATTGGATGAATGGTAGAAACAGAAAGAAGTAGATATGGGAGCAAATAAGGGGCAGATAATCAGTTTTGTTTGGATAAACTCAAATGCTTATTACATATGTAAGTGGAAATGTTAAGTAGGCAATTGTATATACTAGTTAGAAGATTAGAAGAGGCTGAACTAGAGATAAATTGGAGAATCGTCATCACATAGTTAATATTTAAAGGTGAAAGATTGAATGTGAAGACCTAGGAACTTCATATTGATAGGAAAAAGATCCCAGACTGAGTCTTGGGATATTCCACAATATTTAGAGCTTGGGAGGAAGAGGAAGATCCAACAAAGAAACTGAAGAGGCACAGTTGATGAGGTAAAAGGAAAACCAGGTGAGTATAGCAAGTGTTTGTAGAAGGAGGGAGAGAACAACTATGTCAGATGCTGCAGAGAGATCAAGTAAGATAAGGACCAAGAAATGACTATTGGAATTGGCATGATAGAGATGACCTTGACAAAATAAATATCTGAAAATAAATGGGAGATAAAAATCAGATATAAGTTGGGGAAAGGATGAGAGGTGACAAAGTAGAGAAAGCAAGATAACTTTTGAGGAGCTTTGCTGTGTAGGAGAGCAGAGAAATGGAGTAATAGGTAGTAGTGAATGTGGCATTGGGAATGTTTTTAAAGGCTAGATAGTAGAGTATGGTTGTGACATCCACAAGAGAAAAAAAGTGACACAAAAGAGAGACAGGATACTTGAAGGAAACAGTATCTTTTCAGAAGCAAGAGGGGATGGGAACTAGTGCCCAAGGTTGGCCTTCATTGGAATAGAGATATTTCATGTATTAAACAGGCATCAAGGCAGAGTATATTATTATTGGTGAATTTGTTTATTCAGTTGGTAGTTAAAAGACGAGGTAATAGTTCTGATTGCTTCAGTTTACCATTAAAGTAAGAAATAATGTCATTATCTGAGGAGGGGGGCTTTAAAATTTTGAATGATTTTTTTAACTAAGAAATGAGATTTAAAGAAACACTTTCTCCTGGTGGCTTGCTTCAGGCAGTGTTTCCAGTTCCCCCTGGGAATGCAGTCATTTTGCTCTGCCCTTAGTTGTACTTACGTGGACAAATGTGAGAAGCCTAATTTATTCAGATAGCCTAAACTCTGTAGCACAGCACACGAGGCCCTGGAGAAGCTGGCGCCTGCCTACCAATCCTATTCTGTCACGCTCCCCCTTTGCCTCCTCCCTGCTTCTCCTTGCACCCAGTCCTCTAAAATCATTATCTTGCCAACTTTCACATCACAGCACCTTTGTTCACAATGTGCCCTCTGCCTAGAATGCTCTAACCAACCTCTTTTATTTTCTGGTTAAACTTGTTGTCTATACTCCTCAGTTTAGCTGTGACCTTTGGGGAGCTTTCTCTGACCTCCTCATTCGTGATAAAGTGCCTTCTTTGAACCCTGCCTTATTATATTAACATTATGTGTGTCTTTTTCTCCCTACTGAATTATGTGCTTCTTGAATATAGGCCTGGCACCTAGTATCCTCTTGATAAATAGCTGCAGAACTGAAATGGCTATGGTGTTTTTACTTAATTTTTACTACCTAGCTTATAACCATATAGCCAGGTGAGTAGTAGTGGCAATCTCTATAGTAAGAAACACTGGTGATCACTACTTTTTATTAGGTCTCACATAATCTGTAGAATTATTTGATTCCAATGATTTGATACAATGGATACTGAATACCCTTCTGTCTTCCTTCTTTTCTTTCCCAGTGTGAAGAGTGGCCAGATTCGAAATCTGGAGTCTGCCCGTGTCTCAATGGTTGGCCAAGTCAAACAGTAAGTCTTATTTTTCCCCCTTGGTCTGATGAGAGGCAGAAACATGGTGAGGGAATTACAGATTTTCTTTTGCCTTCCTTCCTTTCTCTCCTTCCTTTCCTTTCCTTCTCTTTCTTTTCTTTCCTCCTCTATTTAATACTGGATTACCTTAGCAAAACTGTGTTAAAAAGCAAAAAATCCCAGAGCATAGACATGAAAAATTATGTTCATCTTAGTGATGGCAGCTGAGTTTCATTCTAGTAACAGTCTCCTTCTAAGCCAAACCTGGCGGTGAGGGAATTATGATAAAAAAGCTCTGGCATAGCCTGAGTGAAAGCCAGATTCTAAGGATAAGCTAAGATTATTTAGCCCAATTGATCTTTCCTGATGGAATTACATGGCATTCTGGATATTGCTGTATAGTCACAAAATAAACTTTAGATGAATTGAGAAAATGTTGCCCAACAGAAGAGACAGGAGTTAGATGAAAATGATGACAGCATTGAGTGTCTACTATTTGCCAGGCACTCTGCAAGGTATTTTATATGCACTGTCTCATTTTTAAAACCTTATATTATGGAAAATTTTCACACATATAAAAGAAGAGTAATATAGTGGATGGAACCTAGTGTGCCCATTGTCCATTTTCATTGGTTATTAACCCATAACTATGTCTCATTTGTTTCATCTGTGCCCCCATGTATTTCCCCAGTCACAAAATATTTTGAAGCAAATTCCAAACAAATATAATTTCCTCTGCAAGATTTTCATATGATCTAAAAATAAGGACTCTCTAAACATCATCACAATGACATTATTACACCTAAAAAATTGGCAGTTCTTTAATATCATCAAATATCTAATCAATATTCACATTTCTGATTGTCTCATAAATAATTTTTTATGGTTATAGTCAAAATCAAAATAAGTAGATAGCAATTGGTTGATACACCTCTCATGCATCTTTTAATCTAAGGTTCCACTTGTATCTCGCTTTCTTTTTTGATTTCTTGCAATTTATTTCTTGAGGAAACCTTCCTGTTTGCCCCATAGAATTTCCCGTAATCTGGATTTGCTGATTGAATTCTCAGGCCATAATTTAACATATTCTTTTGTTCCTTATATTCTCTGTAAATAGTTAAATCTAGAAGCTTCATTGGGTTCAGGTGTTTTGTTTGCCAGAATACTTGATAGGTGATATTGTGTACTGCCATCAGGAAGTACATAATGTCTGATTGTCTTTTTTTTTTGAGACGGAGTCTCACTTGGTCGCCCAGGCTGGAGTGCAGTGGTGTGATCTTGGCTCACTGCAACCTTTGCCTCCCGGGTTCAAGCAATTCTCCTGCCTCAGCCTCCCGAGTAGCTGGGACTACAGGCAAGTGCCACCATGCCCAGCTAATTTTTTGTATTTTTAGTAGAGATGGGGTTTCACCGTGTTAGCCAGGATGGTCTCTATCTCCTGACCTTGTGATCCGCCCACCTCGGCCTCCCAAAGTGCTGGGATTACAGACGTGAGCCACCATGCCCAGCCGGTTGTCTCTCTCTTTGTTTTTTAATGTCAGGAGCGGTTGGTGTTACCTAGATTCATTAATTCATTTGCAACTATCTCATTTAATCCCTACAATACCTCTTTAAGGTAAGTATTGCTTTATAGATGAGGAAATAGAAGTTCAGAGAGGTAGTTTCCCAAGATCACATAGCTCGTGGATGACATAGCTGAGATTCAAACTCCTGTGTATTTGACTTCAAGGCCTATATTACGAGTTTTATGCCTAAAAGGGTAATTTCAGTAGAAATATCAGGTAGTCTAAATGCAAGACTTTGAATAAGCTGTGAGACTGCCCACTTTTCAATTCCTAAATATTTTGAGACCTCAAATTTTTCTAATCAGTAGTAAAGCATTTTATATGGCATATATGCAGATAGTTGAGTGATTTTAAAATTTTATTTCCAGTGATGTTTTCTCTTAATATGTAAACCTATGTGTAGGAGAGTGCGTATGTACACGTGTGTTAATTGTCACCTAGATAGCTGGAACTTTCCTGCCCCTTATGATCTAGGTGAAATTGCCTTGAACCTCCTAATCCACAGGCTGTAGGAATTCAAAGCATATGTTTCTTTGTTACACTATTTTTTAAATCACATCTATAATGTATACTACGTGCGAAGCTTGGCACCTCAAGTTTCATATAAAACTCCTACTTAACAAAACATTTATGAACGTACACTTCACTGAAGGTTTGGCACAGAAGACAGAGAGGGAGAAGTTATCATTCTTAAAAATCTACCGCTGACCTTTGAATTTATCCCAGTCTCTTTTTATCTTGCTTATTCTAGAGATGCCATTTGAAAGAGAAAAACAACAATAATTGGTTGGTTCAGATGGTTTCTGTCAGCTAATTAAAAAGTGAGGCCTTTTATCATTGTTTGAGCCTTGTTCTACTGTAAGCAGGGTTCAGCAGAAAAGCACCATGTTTTGCAGTTAGTTGAGCCTGGATTTGCATCCCAGCCTTATCCACTTATGAGTTAGGTGATACTGGACAATTTTCTTAACTCTTCAGGGCTACTTCATAGGATTGTTATGAAGATTATGTAAGATTATGCCAATAAAACTCATGCCTGAGGAAATGGTTGTTTCCTTTCTATGGGTCAGTATTGGGGTAAGAAGTGGAAACCAGCCCTTGGAGTATAGTTATACATTGGCCATGATTTCCACAGCCCTGGAAATGCACAATTCTATCCTCCTACCAGGATGATTGTTAAGTTTTATCTAACATTTGATTTTAAAAGGCCATGAGTATCTCTGACATAATTTGTATATTGGAAAGAGGTGTGTAATAGCACTTTTTAAAAAAACCTAGGTGTGAAGGAATTACAAGTCCAGAAGGCTCAAAATCTATAGTGGAAGGAATCATAGAGGAAGAAGAAGAAGATGAGGAAGGAAGTGAGTCAATAAGCAAGAGGAAGAAGGAAGATGACATGGAGGTGGGTTAAAACATTGATTCTTGAAAAGATGTGGTATGGAATGGTTCAAACTGTGTGTGGGTGGGGAAGGGCTGACAACATTGTTCTTTTTGTTTGCTGTTAGGTATTTTAGGGCGCAAAGACACTATCATACTTAGCTTAACTATAAGATGTAAAGCGCTGTTGATAGCTCTGACCAATTGGAACATAAAACTTACACTGTTTACCCTCCCCTAAAACAGACTGCTTTCTCACCTGTTCTTCTGTTCCTGTGTTTCCTCCCATGAGAAAAATTCCATTTCCTACCAGTCTATTCTAAGCTCATTCAGATCTTACCCTGTCCATCTGTCTTTCAAAGTTTATCTCCTTGAGCAAGCTTTCTTTGTCTGTTTGTTCGTTTGAAACTGGGTTTTGCTATGTTGCCCAGGCTGAATTCCTTGGCTCATGTGATCATCCCAGCTCAGCCTCCCCAGTATCTGTAGCTGGGACTACAGGTGCGTGCCACCACACCCAGCTTCCCTGGGGAAGCTTTCTGACCTTAATTGATAACACTCTCTTTCCAACACAGCACTGAAAGTCTATATGACACACCTTAGCACTTTTTTTTTTGCAGTTGTACGTACTAAGTCATATAACTGATTTTATAAGTCACACACAGAAATCCTATGGTCCTTTGCTAGTCATCTGTTGACTCATGTTGTCCTCTGTGCAAGAATTGTATTCCAAACAAACAAAAAATGTGTATTTTGTGGCAGAAACTGATGTTCTGCATGAATTTCCCTCTGCATTTAGCTCAGGGTTGTATAAATAGTGTTTTATAAGTACTTGCTAGGCAAGTAGTGGTAACAAGTGCTTTTTTCTTGAAAATGTTTCGTGATCATGAACAGCAGACTAGGGATGGATTTGAATATAAACATCTTACTAATGGCAGATAATGAACATGTAATGACCTACTCCTTTGCATTTGGAGATGCTGCTGTTAGCAAGAAGGAGAATACATTTTTAAACAGGATTTTAAATTTGAGGATCTTCTTGCCATCTTTAAAATCAGTGATCAGAAATATAATACTTTGTACCTCTTTAGAGTTTACAAAGGTATAAATAACTCATGGTCTATTTGGTCCTCTCAACATCTTATGAGGTGTGGAGAGATCTTTTCTCCCATATTATGGTGTAGAATCTGAGGCTCAGAAGTTAAGAGACTTGCCCAAGGTCATCAAGCACACATTTAGTAGATTTGAGACTCTTAATATAATTAATTGCTTTTTACCCATCATGTGCTAAGCACTATGCTGAATGCTTCACATTTATCATCTCTAATTCTCATTTTAGTTCTGCATTGTAGATATTATCACCATTTTACAACTTAGGTACAGATACTTGCCCATGGTCACACATAAAAGTTAAAGCTAAAACACCCAGATCCTCGATTTTTAATTCTAACTCATTTTTTCTTTGTATTTTTTTATAAGCCCAATTATGTGGTTTCATAAACTCCAGCAGTTCTGTTGAGAGGGTGAACTGAGGCACATTAATAAGGAGTGTCCATGAGTATTCACTCCCTATTTCTCCCCAACCCTCCCAGCCTTGGCAACCACTAATCTAATCTCTATAGATTTGCCTAATCTGGACATAAAATATAAATGGAACTAATAATATGTGGTCTTTTGTGACTGACTTCTTTTCCCTTAGAATAAAATTACCAGGGTTCATCCATATTGTAGCACGTATCAAATAACTCATTTCTCTATATGGTTAAATAATGTGCCATTGTATGGCTATACCACAGTTTTTAATCCATTGATCGCTTGATGGACATTTGGGTTGTTTCCAATTTTTGTCTATTATGAATAATACTTCTTTGAACATTTGTGTGTAACTTTTTGTGTGGATATAGGCTTTTATTATTTGTCTTGGGTACACAGCTAGGATTGGAACTGATGGATCATATGGTAAGTATATTTAACCTTTTGAGGAACTGACAGACCGTTTTCCAAAGCAGGTGCACCCTTTTACATTCCCACTAGCAGTGTATGAGTGTTCTAGTTTATCAGTATCCTTGTCAACACTTGTTATTTTCTCTCTTTGTGATTATGGCCATCCTAGTGTGTATGAAGTAGTATCTGATTGTGGTTTTGATTTTCATTTTCCTATTGACTCTTGATATTGAGTTTCTTTTCATGAGCTTATTGTCCACTTATGTATTTTCTTTGGAGAAATGTTTATTCAGATACTTTGCCCATTTTTTACTTGGGTTATTTGATTTTATTACTGAATTTTAAGAGTTCTATATATATTCTAGATACAGATCCCTAAATTGCAAATACTTTCTCCCATTCAGTGGGTTGTCTTTTTACTTTCTTGATGGCATTCTTAGAAGTACAGACAGTTTTAATTTGATGAAATTCAATTTATCTGTTTTTCCTTTTGTCCCTTGTACTTTTGGTATTATATCTAAGAAGGCTTTGCCTGAATGTCATGAAGATTTATACCTATGTTTTCTTCTAAGAATTTTCTTGTTTTAGCTCTTACATTTAGGCCATTTTGAGTCAGTGTTTGTGTATAATACCAGGAACGGAACCAACTTCATTCTTTTGCATGTAGATATCCAATAGTCTGTCCCAGCTCCATTTATTGAAAAGGCTCCTTTTTCCCCATTTAATTGTCTTGGCACCTTTGCTGAAAATCAGTTGACTATAAATGTTAGATTTTATTTCTGGACTCTGAATTCTATTCTATTGATCTATATGTCTGCCCTTATGCAAGTACCACACTGTCTTCGTTATTGTAGCTTTGTTGTATGTCTTGAAATCAGACAGTGTGTAAGTCCTCCAACTTTGTTGTTCTTTTTCAAGGTTATTGACATCCTTTATATTAAAAAAAAATTTTAATACTTGTTTATGTGCCAGACCACACTCCTGTTGTTTCATATACATGAGTATCTTTAGCTCATCCTTACAATTCTTTCAGATCTTGTGCTGCCAATTTCACAGCTAAGAAAACAGGCTGGAGCTGGGCACAGTAGCTCATGCCTGTAATCCCAGAACTTTGGGAGGCCGAGGCGGGTGGATCACAAGGTCAGGATATCGAGACCATCCTGGCCAACATGGTGAAACCCTGTCTCTACTAAAAATACAAAAATTAGCTGGGTGTGGTGGCGTACACCTGTAGTCCCAGCTACTCGGGAGGCTGAGGCAGGAGAATTGCTTGAACTCAGGAGGTGGAGGTTGCAGTGAGCCGAGATTGCGCCACTGCACTCTAGCCTAGGCAACAGAGTGAGACTCTGTTTCAAAAAAAAATAAAATTAAATTAAGAAAGAAAAAGCAGGCTGGAAGAAATTAAGTAACTTCCCAAGGGACCCACAGTTATTAGTTAATGATGGCTTTGGGACTTGCATTCAGTCAGATCTGACTGACACAAAGCGTTATGTTTTTAAACACTTTTCCAGTGAAACAGTGGGAGATAATGCAAGGCCTGTGGTGGATGCCCTTGTGTGGAGAACTGCATCTCGCCCAGGTAAACATCCCAGACAGATTGTTAGCCAACTTTCTGTTTCTCCCACCCAACAAGTGTATCTCATTATATCAACCCACTTTATTACCATTTTCATGGCATCTAATAGGCATCTAAACTAAACTTTATGATCTAGCTCTTGGGAGAAAGGATTTATTTCCAATAACCTAAATACAGGAGAAATCCTAATTCTATCCAGAATTTTTCCTTTGGTTTTACAAATTTTAAGATTTGAGATGAACTGTTTTATATATATATTATAATACTACTTTTTGGAGGTTCTCTTACGTTAAATTTGTCATTTCCCTGTGAAGTTCAGTGTGCATGTAGGAGGGGCTTGTGAGATTATGCCTTGTCTCTGACAGTGGAGCTGATCTCTTAGAAATGGCTCATTAAAGGAAAGTGTTGTGGGGAATAGGACAGGCTGAGGTTCCAGGTTGAAATGGCAGTATTTCCTTTAAAGTGTCCTACCCCTGGTAAATGTTAACAGTGGAGAATAGAATTGGTTCTTTAGTGAGAATATTTGAATCATAAGGTACCTTTATGTCTCCTTGTATTGACAGAAGACCAAGGCCCAAAGAAGGGAAGGGACCTGAGAAAATCAGTGGCAAAGACAGGACTAGAAGACTCAAGTTTCTTGATTTCCCATTTGGCCATCTTTCTTTCCTTCCTTCCTTCCTTCCTTCCTTCCTTCCTTCCTTCCTTCCTCCCCTCCCCCCCTCCCTCCCTCCCTCCCTCCCTCCCTCCTTCCTTCCTTCCTTCCTTCCTTCCACATAAAATTTGCCATCTCGGTAATTTTTCAGTGTACAGTTAATATTCACATTGTTGTGAAACATCTGAGATATAAACAGCAACTCCCCTTTCCCAAAACTCTTCCAAAGGCCCCGGTTACCACCATTCTACTTTCTGTTTCTATGAATTTGACTATTTTAGATACCTCGTATAAGTGGGATCATATATGTCTTTTTGTGACTAGCTTATGTCACTTTGCATAATGTCCTCAAAGTTCAGTCCCTATGCGGCTTGTGATAGCATTTCTTTCCTTTTTCTGACTGACTTATATATGTATATACCACATTTCGTTTATTCATTCGTCCATCAGTGGCCATTTGAGTGGCTTCCACCTCTTGGCTGTTATCCATAGTGCTGCTATGAACATGGGTTTGCAGATACCTCTTTGAGATTCTGTTTTCAATTCTTTGGATATGTACCCATAAGTGGGATTCCTGCATCATGTAGTAGTTCTATTTTTAATATTTTGAATAACTGCCTTGATGTTTTTCTTATTGGTTGAAGCATTTTACAACTCAGTACACAAGGGTTCCAAATTCTCTACATCCTCACCAACATTTATTTTTCTCTTTTTTGATAGTAGTCATCCTAATAGGGGTGAGATGGTTTCTCATTGTGGTGTTGATGTGTATTTACTTTGATTAGTAATGTTAAGCATCGTTTCATATGCTTATTGGCCACTTCTATATCACCTCTAGAGAAATGTCTATTCAAGCCCTTTGACCATTTTTTAATCAGGTTACTCGATGTTTTTAGTTGCTGAATTGTAGGCGTCCTTTATATATTCTGAATATTAATCCATTATGAGATACATGATTTGCAAAGATTTTCTCCCATTCCGTACACATAGTACCATTTGTCTGTTTTTGCCTTTGTTCACTGCTTTTTGGTGTCATATCCGAGAAATCATTGCCAAGTCTAGTGTCCAGCTTTTCCTCCATGTTTTCTTCTAGGAGTTTTATGTCTTAATCTTACTAGACTTACTAGATCTTTAATCTTAGTCTTACTAGGTCTTTAATGAAGCTGGGGGATAAGGCCCCAGCTTCATTCTTTGGAATATGCATATCTGTTTGGTTATCCCAGTACTGTTTGTTGAAGAGACTATTCTTTCCTCACTGAGTGGTCTTGGCACTCTTGTCAAAAATCATCTGACCATTTATGTGAAGGTTTATTTTTGGGCTATTCTATCCCACTGGTCTATTTGTCTTTATGCCAGTACCAAGCTGTTTCAATTACTGCAGCTTTGTAATTGGGTGTGAGTTCTCCAATTTTGTTCTTCAAAATTCTTTTGGC
The DNA here is from genome assembly GCF_009764315.1 of Trachypithecus francoisi. Classification (NCBI taxonomy): domain Eukaryota; kingdom Metazoa; phylum Chordata; class Mammalia; order Primates; family Cercopithecidae; genus Trachypithecus; species Trachypithecus francoisi. The sequence continues at coordinate 65,116,526 of NW_022681473.1, forward strand.
TAGTCAGTGTCTCATGAGATTCCATATGAATTTTAAAATGATTTCTTTCTATTTCCTAAAAGAAAATGCCATTGGAATTTTGATAGAGATTATGTTGAATCTGTAGATTACTTTGGGTAGTATGGACATCTTAAGCATCCAGTGATCTTTAACGTAATATGTTAAATATCTCGTGGTCGCTTTTAGATTTTCATATTGTGGTTGATTCAGTATATTTATTTCAATTATAATGTTTCAAATATTTCAATGGTATAGAAAACTATAGAAAATTATTTTTTCAGCCAATATATGATTGCATACTCTGTACTTATCTACTATAAAGATTTAATAAATGTTGACATTTTGTCATATTTGTCTCATATTTCCTTTCAAAATTACTGTTGCAGGAACATTATATCATTATAAAATACAAGAAAAAATGCTCTACTAACAAATCAACCTATTTTCAGTTTTCCTTTTTTGTACTTTACTATGAGTATGCCACATTTTTCCAGTACTAATCCTAACTTCGATGACATGTTGTAATCTGTTTCTTGCTTATATTATAAGCATTTTTCATATTGCAATATGTTCTTTGTAGTTACTATTTTGATGAAAAACATCCTTTTTGCCAACCAAGTATGAGAAAGGCTTAATCTTGGCACTACCACTTACTAGCTTTGTGATCTTAAGAAAGTTTCCTAAACTCACAGAAACTAATAGCAATAAAAAGTAAACTCGTAATTATCTTAAAATGAATATTACAGTGACCCATACAACAAGACTGTTAGAAGGACTGAATGTATATGAAAATGTCTGGGACTCAGTAGGTCCTTAATAAGTGCTAGTTTCCTTCCCTTTCCTTTTCCCAGGGATCTAGTTTTTAATCCTTTTCCTCCAGGGCTTGCCCTCGGAGACTCAGAACTTGCTCTTATTCCTCCAGACCAAGAAAGACCATCCATACACCTGGAGAATTGAACTGGCAAAAACAGAAAAATACTGGGATGGCTGGTTCCGAGGCTTATCCAATCTCTTTCTTAGTTGTCCCATTCCTAAATTGCTGCTCTTGGCTGGTAAGTGTATATGTGCATGTATTAGTCAGCTCAGGCTGCCATAACCAAATACCATAGATTGGGTGGCTTAAACAACAGCAATTTATTTTCTCACAGTTCTGGAGGCTGGAAGTCTGAGATCAGGGTGCCAGCATGGTCAGGTTGTGGTGAGGGCTCTCTTCCTGGCTTGCCTTCTCTCTGTGCCCTCACAAGAGTGAACGTGAGCACTCTGGTGTGTCTTCTCTTAAGGACATTAATTAGGGACGTTCATCCTATCATGTCAGAGCTCTGCCCTCATGACCTTATTTAACCTTTGTTACGTCCTTATAGGCCCTAGTTCCAAATACAGTCACATTGGGAACTGGTGCTTCAACATGAGTTTTAGGGGGACACAACTCAGTCCATAGCAGTGTTGGTATATTGTCATCTCAATATGACCTCATTAAAACTTCTCACCAAATGAGTAGTGACATCCAAAGTAGAGTACCTTCCTCATTCATCTGTGCCTTTTCTCCTCCCTACACCCAGTCTCTAAACCTAACTAAGCATAGGCATTCATCTAAGCGTTAGGATGACCTAATTCTGGCCTGGCCTGTCTACTTGGTCAAGCTCAAGTCCTTCTTAGCCTAGAGCTAGATACAGTGGTATAAGGATATTCTGAGTATTATGAGAATTAAAATAGTAAAACTCTGTTTTCAGAACCAGTTTAACATAGTGATTTTAGGGGAATCTCAACCTGAAAAGTTTCATCTGGTGGTGAGAATATGCTCTGGGAGTTAGGATTGGTATAAACATGAATTGAGAATGTTATCATGTTTACAACTTGTAACACTTTTTACTTAGTACTTGAACAGCAAAATCTGTTTCACAATGAATTCTCTTGTTTTCTAGGTGTTGATAGATTGGATAAAGATCTAACCATTGGCCAGATGCAAGGTAAGTTATCAAGAAATTATGCCCCTGGACCCTTTTCTGAAGAAAGGGTGATAGGGCAATTAACATCCTGAGATAGTGAAGTATAACGGAGAAAGCCTGAACTTTAGAGTCCGATCCAAGTTGAACATCCACCTCTACTCCTGACACACTATATGATTATGGGGAAGTTATTTCCCTTTCCTGAGCTTTAATTTGTTTAAAAAAAAATCCATCCAAAAATGAAGATTGTAATACTACCTATGTTTCAGTTATAAGAGTTAAAATGAGGCAATGTGTTTTAAAATTATAAAGTACTGTATAGGTATATGATACTGTGAAAAGAGATATTCTGACTTCTGATGAGTTTTTTGTTTGTGGGGTTTTTTTTTTTTTTTTGGAGTCTTACTCTGTTGCCCAGGCTGGAGTGCAGTGGCCCAATCTCGGCTCACTGCAACCTCTGCCTCCCAGGTTCAAGCAGTTCTGCTGCCTCAGCCACCCCAGTAGTGAGATTACAGGCATGCGCCGCCACACCTGGCTAATTTTTGTATTTTTAGTAGAGATGGAGTTTCACCATTTTGGCCAGGCTGGTCTCAAGCTCCTGACTTCAAGTGATCTGCCTGCCTTGGCCTCCCAGAGTGCTGAGATTACAGGTGTGAGCCACTGCAGCTGGCCAGTATTTTTATTATAGTTAGAATTTTTAAGAAAGGGAAAGGCTCAAGATAATCCAGATATAAAAAGGTATAAATACCTGTTTAGAAGACAGCATGGTAAGATGGTAAAAGTAAAGTCTCTGATGTTCAGAAAACTGAATTTTGAATACTGCTTTTCCAGTAATTTTTTGACTCTGGCCAAGTTTTCTGACTTGCCTCAGCTTTAGTCTTCTTAATCTGTAAAATGAAAAAACTGATGGCAGCCTCAAACGGATCATGAGGTATAATGAGTAGAAAAATGACATGCTGAGCACTGTGTACAGATGCATGTATGTTAGCTAGATGACAGTGGAGGCAGCGGGTCCAATTTTGTGGGGGCCCTTGCTTTAGTACAGGTAAAAGACTCAGTGAAGGTGAAGTCAGTAGGCATGCAACTTTTGGGTTATGGGAAGAAGAGGTGCCAACTCCAAGACCAAAGTTTCAGGCTCAGGCAGAATCTGTTCTAGACCTTTCTTCCCTACTTACTCTCCCTGGACAATTTCATGGCTTCCATTTGTACCTTGATGACTCCCAAAGCTAAACATCCACCTCATCCCTCTCTCCTGAGGTCCAGTCCTAGCCCATGAAGCAAAACTGCTGGATGTCTCATGGGCCTCTCAAACTGTTCTTTTAGCTATCTTCAAGCTTTCCACAGCAAAGGGAGCTATATTCCTTCATAATAGTTGTTCAAAGCCTCTTGAATATAAAACTCTGGTCCCAGACCTTCATGGCTTTGCCTTCCTTTAACTACATTGTATCCTGAGGCCTGGAACAGGACCATGAGCTGGGACTGTGTGATTTTTTTTCATGGCACTGATGTTGGTCATTATGGGCTTAGACACTTATTGTGAGGATTACCCATGAGCGTGTTATTTTATGTGTACCTGGCACAGTGTTGTTGGTGTATGTGAGTTCTCCCTGATTATACCTACTCTTCCAAAGAGGAAGGACAAATGCATCCCTAGTCATCAGAGCTGATCTAACAGAAACAACAGGGAGATTGGAGTTGTAAGTTTTGGATCTAGTCATTTGTTCATCATTCATTCGCTAAAGATTTAAGCATCTACTCAGTGCCCAACCCTGTGTTAGTTCTTATTAGAGATATAGAGCAAGTAATAACACCATCGTCCCCTGTGCTTATGGAAATAACACACTCCTGGGGAGGCAAGCACCAGTGGCATGTAAAACGTAAACTTACTTGAAACTTACAAGAGGGCCATGTGCTGCTTTGTGTTTGGATCCAAGTGCATTAACAATAGTACTTTAGGAGCTAGAAGGGAGAGTTGACTAGGCTTGAGCACCCAGAGAGAGGCAGCTTACTGCAGGAGGAGGGGCACAAGCTGGGCTTTACTAAATGGGATCATCTTATTCCTCCACTGATTAACGAAGTGGCCTTGGGCAGGTCACTTTTCACTAACCTTGGCCTCAGTTTCATCATCTCAAAAAAGAATTTCAGTATTTTCGTGCATAATTTTATAGGGTAGATTTTGAGAATCAACTTTAAAAATGGATAGAAGAGTATACTGAAAACTTTTTGAATCCTATGTAACTGGGGTAAGAACCACAGGATGTAATGACCAGAAGAACTTTCAATCCCATTCCTTTATTTTATAAATAGAGAATCTGAGGCTGAGAAAACCTGCTGTCTCTACTTATGGGGGCTCTGGGTCTCCTTAGGGATCTTCTTTATCAGTCATCACTGTTCATTCTCAATCATTGTCGCATTACTTATGAGCTTACAGTGTTCTGTAAGACAATATGAGAAGGTGCTTAGTACAATGCCTGGCACATGCTTAAGTGCTCAGATGGTAACTTATTATTGTAATAATACATTTTGAATCCTTAACATAGCTTACAAAATCCTTAATGGTTTGGCCCCTGCTTACCTCTCCAGCCTTATTGTTAACCACTCTCATGAGCACCATGCCAAGCTTCTTTTATTCCAAGCCATTTCAAGCCTTTTTTCCTTCCTGGGTCCCTCTTGGATTGTGAAGTTCCCTTTCTTATGCTCTTACAGCCCCACGTGCCCAGTTTCATCATAGGAATGACATGCTGCATTAAAATGTTGGTTGTTGTGTTTTACTCCCCTACTGGACTGTAAATCCCCTGAGGACAAGAACTGTTTTTTCTATGTGTCTCTGGCCCAGAGTAAATGTACACTAAATAGGACAGAAGGAAAAAGTGAAGGGAAATGATTGGCACAAGGTTATAATTACTTGTATTACCATTCTCAGCAAGACTTGATAATTGGGTCCAGAGTGTTGAGGTGAGGTTGGAAATGGGGAGGTAGGTCCTGGGCTCCCAGAGTGACCTGTGAGGCTGCATAAGACAGGGCTCTTTTAGTCCCTGAAGTTGCCTTGCTTTGATTCCTTTCCAGGGAAGTTCCAGATGCAGGTCCTACCTCAGTGTGGCCATGCAGTCCATGAGGATGCCCCTGACAAGGTGAGTCTGGTGTTCAATGACTGTAAAAGGACAACTGTGAGAATAACCCTGGATGTCACAGAAGACAAGTCTCTGAGTCTCAGCCTGCATTGTCTGCAGCAGCTGCTGTGGAGCCTATGCAGATGCAATTCCACCAGCTCTCCACCTTCTCACTGGCAGCTGCTTATGGTATTGGCTTTGTGTATATGTGCTGAGGAGCTACTGACACCCTGCTGTTTCATCCCAGGGCCCTGTGGTTAAGATCTTAAGCTCTACTTCTCCAATACCCGCAAAAGCCAGATGGAAGAGGGATGATTAGGGTAGAAACTGCTCCCTAAACCACAGGCAAGGTTAGGAATTAGTATGGACTCTTCCTGTGGGAAAACACTGTTTTGTAACTCTAAGGGCACAAATAAGCCCTTCACGTCATTCCTCTTGAGCTCTTTGGAGCCATCCCTGGCAAGGATGGTGGGGAGGAGTCTCCTAGCTCTGCTAGGGAGGGCCTAGGTCCTTTTAATTTCAAGCCACTCAGACCTGTGGGTGGGATGAGGGCACTGTAGAGCCTAACCATCTAACAGTAGCCGACAGCCCAAGGCTAAGCCCCATCAGTAACCTTCATATAGCCTGGAATATCTCTCCCTTTTCCAGGTAGCTGAAGCTGTTGCCACTTTCCTGATCCGGCACAGGTTTGCAGAACCCATCGGTGGATTCCAGTGGTAAGGCGGGTACAAGAACCCCAGCAGTGCTGGCCAACTCTGACAAACAGATATTTGCAGGACTATAAATACCTCTGCCTTACCCCTGCCTGGTTTGGTCACCATGCCTTTCTTCCTCTTCCTCAGTGAAGAGCCTGGCATGTCTGTTTCTACAAAGCCATGGTGGGTTGTTTCTTTGTGCTGTGCTCCAGTGGGTTGATGCTGAGGCTGTGAATAAATTGTGCCTAGTCTCACCCCCCACTGTGATGTGCATTTCTTCTTGAGGTGCCCCTTTGAGGAGGCTGGGATAGGAATCAGTCCATTTCTAGGCTCCTAGAGAAGTTGTCTTTGGCTTCTCTTGCCCTGCTCTCAAGGAAAGCTGGGCAGGCCATGGAGCAGGGCTTTCTTTTTTCTTTTTTTTTTTTTTTCCTTGGTACAGTCTTGGCTCACTGCAACCTCCGCCACCTGGGCTGAAGTGATCCTAGTGCCTCAGCCTCGCGAGTAGCTGGGATCACAGACATGCGCCACCATGCCCAGCTAATTTTTGTTTTGTTTGTTTTTTGTTTTTTGTTTTTTGTTTTAGTAAAGATGGGGTTTCTCTATGTTGGCTAGGCTGGTCTTGAACTCCTAGCCTCAAGTGATCCACCCGCATCGGCCTCTTAAAGTGTTAGAATGGTAGGCACAAGCCACCGCGCCTGGCCTAGAGCAGGGTTTTCTACAGTGTTGCAGAGTGTCTTCCCATGGCCAGCTACTAAGCAAGCTGGGAATGGAATGGGTGCCTCTGCCATGCTTGCTTCCCCTCCCTTTCCGAAGCTGGCAGAATATTAGCCACTCTGCAGAGGTGATCCTGGAAGCTCTAGAGCAGGGTTTTCAACCTCAGCGCTATTGACATTTTGAGGTGGATAATTCTTCATTGTGGGGGCTGTCCTGTGCGTTGTAGGATGTTTAGCAGTATCCCTGGCTTTTACCCACCCGATAACAGTAGTACCCCTCCCACACACAGTTCTGACAAACAGAAATGTCTCCAGATTTTATCAGATGCCTCAAGGGAGGCAAAATTTCCCCCTCTATTGGTCTAGAGGAAGAAACAGGGCCAGGCCTCTCATCCTAGGAAGCTCTTCGTCTGTTTAAGGAAACACAGTTGGGCTCTGTTGAGGAAGAAGAAGAGAGGCATGTTGACCCCAAACCAGGTGGTCTTGACCCACCTCAGCCAGCTCCTAGTCTGTACTGCAGAAGGCGTTTGATCCTCAAAGAGCCCACAACCCTGATGAGGAGTCATTCCTACCATTGAAAAGTCTCTTCTCTGATTTTGGTGAGGGTTTGGGGAAACTTGTTCCCCACTCTCAGGAAGTTTGAAGAAGAAATATTAAGAAAAGGAGATGACTTCTGCCTTAGAGAACTCTGAATTCCAGGGTCTGAGAGATGAGAGTAACAGGGCAGGGTAAGCACTGGAGATGATGGCGAGATCCTGGGACAGTAAACCACAGAACCGCCACCCCTGTGCTGAGCCATCCCTCTAACAACTGACCATTGATGGATCCCAGGAACCAACAATAAAGACCTAATTTCTCGACTGAACAGTGTTTGTCTGGGGCCCTTCGACCATTTGGAGCCTTGGGCAAATGAGCAGCACACTGAGAGCAGACCCTGGGTCCAGCTTTGGTCAGGGCTATGAGATGGGTCAGATTTGCTTTGGTGGTCATTAGGCAGGGCTTCCTGGAGGACCCAGATAAGCAAAGGAAAGCTATTGATAGTTACATTTGTTTTTCCTTCTCTTTCTGTTCTTCCACAGTGTGTTTCCTGGCTGTTAGTGACCTGCTGTCCACCCCTCCTCAACATCAAGCTCTGTTGTAAATACGTCGCACCAGAGGCCACTGTGATGCCACTGTCTCCTCCTCCCTGTCCCGCCTGGCCATGTGACACTGGCTCCCTGTAGACGGGCACCCCGAGATGTACCAACCTTTTCATGTATTCTGCCAAAAGCATTGTTTTCCAGGGTCCTTGACCAACTTTGGCTTCCCCAGCCCAAGGCTCCCCTGCGCCTTTCCCTTCCCTGTACTGGGGTATCTCCTGCCTGCTCTCCCTGCATTGCCTAGGGTAAAGCCTCCAGATTTGCCATACTGAGCCCCTCTTCCTAGCGTCAGGCGATACACCTGAGTCCAAATGTCTTCCCAGGCTCAGGGACCTCCATTCCTTGAGATTGTCTTGGCATGGTCCAACCCTGCCTCATGTGATGGACAATGTATGGGGTGGTCCTTATTTTTCCCTTTCATATAAAACACTAGTCAGGTACCATTTTATCCCAGTCATACTCTTCCAGGTTTGGAAGACCCAGAGAGGCCAAAATCCCATCCTTAGGCACCGGGAGGGGTGGTGGTGGGTAGCATCACAAGAAACCAGCCTGAAAATCAGGTCCAGCCAGTCCAAGCACATGGCCTCCCATCTGGGAGAGCCTACTGTCCCACTCCACATGTCTGGGCACCTGCCCTGGGCTGAGGCCAGGCTGCTCCAGGGGCCTCTTGAGCCCTCACCTGCCACAGAGCAACCCAGGTTAAATACAGCCCATGCACAAAACCACAGGCCAAAGCCTATGGAATTGTTTTTAATCATCAAATTTCACCATGTTCATAGCTGGTTCCTGGAGGTGTGCAGTGCCCTCTTGCCTCTTCAAACCTACAGCTTCTCTTTGCCATTTGTGGATTTCACATCACTCCACATAGAAGCGTTACAGCCTGGCATCCCCAGTCTTTGCCTTCTTCCAGCTGCCTCGACAGCACTGCGGCCTGTCCCTATTGCCCAGGCACGCCATTTCCAAGGGCAGGAAGGAGCAGTGTCCTGAAGCCCATCTTTTCTGTGACTGTCTTAAGTGATGTGTAGCCCCCTCCATCTTTCCACTCAACAGTCTCTCACCCCTGTCCTGCTGCATGGTCCAGAGTCTGGGACCTACTTCGTTTTTTGTTATTTATGACCTTGTTTAAAGAAAATAAATATCTCCCAACCTTTATTGGTCTGGTCTTTCTCTCTGAATTGTCCTTATTTCTGCTGATATGGGGGCAGGGGACAGCTCATCGGACTTAGTTGTCATGGAACTCCAGGAACCCCTCTCCCTATAGCCCTTCAATATGTTCTGCCTGTCCCAGATCCAGAATGCCCAGTGGGATGGTCAGGGCCACCCTCCTCTGCAGCCAGGATGGAATTCCAGTCCCATCTCTCCTCATTATTGACTGTCGACTTTGGTCCAGAGCAGGGCAATCTGTGCACTATCCCCATGCTCAGTCACCATAGCTTCACTTATGTGAAACTTTATCCACAACCAAATTATTTCCTGAACTCTGAACAGTTAGGCCCAGGTACCTGCTCCTGTCTCTCCCAGATGACCAAAAGCCACTTCATATTGACTGTTTCTAAAGCTGAATCCACCTTCCCCCTGAAACTTGCTCCCCATGAAACTTGTTCTTCCTCCAGTGTTTCCTGGCTCAGTAAGTGATAAGTACCACCGTCTCTCCAGTTGTCCAAACCAGATACCCACAGTGAATGCCTTCTCTTACAGCCACCTCAGGTCTCCCACCAAATCTTGTTCATTCTCTTTTCCGTGTCCCCTCTTTTCCATCCCATAGTCAGTGCCCTAGCTTAGGCTTCCACATGTCGCACCTCGATCACTTCAGTACCTTTGCTGCCCTCCTCCTCCCCAGGTGGTCCTCCACACATTGTCAGAGGCGTCTTCCTAGCAGGCTCTGGGGCCAGGGTGGCTAAATTAGAACCCGAGGCCCACCCCTTACGCTGTGTGGTGTGGCAACAAACTTTCTCTCTGTGCTGTAGTTGACTCATCTGAAAAATGGCGACAAACATTATCTACCCCACAGAGTCTTGAGGATTATACAAGTTAAACTAGGTTAACTGGCTTTCTCAGTAACTGGCACATGGTAGACACTTAATAAGTAGTTCTTGTTGTGACATTGTTACATTATTATAGTTAGGAACTTTATTCAGGGCAGTCTGTGGGCCAGTAGCCTCAGTATCTCCTGGAAGCTTGTTAGAGAACTGTGTCCCCATCTCAGAACTATTGAATCAGAACTCATCTGCATTTTAACAAGTGCATCAGTGTCTGAAAATTTCTGATTTAGTTGATGACGAAATATTTCAGGGTAATTCATGAGCTCCCTAGTAGAGGAGAGAAGTTCCTTATGTGTGGTTTGATTTCTCTCACTGGAACCCTTTGCGGGCGCGTTTGCTGGGCTATGTGCCCTCTTGTCCACAAGAGGGCAGCATGATTACCTGTGTGGTTTTCAGGGGCACCCAGGTTCATCAGGGGAAAGTCATAATGGTTGCCAAATTTTGAGTGTCATCTAATTCACTTGACACACATCTCAGTTAATCTTCACAGCAACTGTGTGAGGTAGTGCTGTTAACGTTCCTTTTACAGGTAGGCAGACAGTTCCAAATTCCTACAGCTTGGAAGTGACTGTCAGAATTCAAATCTGGCTTCCTTCCACATCATGCTGCTCCTGGATGCTACAAGGGACCCTGGGCAGAAGTCATTTTGGCCCAGATACCTGACTTAAAAGAGCAGGAGGAGGATGACCGTGGAGATGAACCCTCTTTACACTTGATGGAGGAGGCTGAGAATGAATGAAATGCTCGTGAGCTTTGTGGTTGCTTGTGTTTTAGGCACTTTCATCTCCATTCATCCTTTGCATCCTTGTGAAGTACAGGCATTATCCCCAATTTAAAGGCAAGAAAGCAAAAGCTCAGAGATGAAATGGCTTGCCCACAGCCACAGCCCGAGTGGCAGCATCTTTGTCTTTGTCTTTTGATTCCAAGTCTACTGAGCATTCCATCACACCCCAGTAGAGAAGGGACCATTCATGTATTCACTTAACATGGCTTTAATGAGCACCTACTATGTGTTGGCCATAACAGTGTCCTTGCAGAGCCTACAGATCAGCATGTATGAACTCAGGAAGGGAATAAAGAAGGACACCCCAGGATCCTTGAATGAAGGATTGCCACAAAGCCAGAAGGAGCATGTTTGGGACAAACCAAAGTCCCTCTGTCACATAGACACTAGTGAATGTCCAAGGGAAACTCCTTCCCAAAAAAGGAGGATAGGCACATTTTGGAGGCAGACATAGATCTGATGGGGGAGAGACAGAATCTTGAGACTGGGTGACTCAAGACAAAGGCATGAGGGGAATGGGGCATGACTTTGTAGCCCCACGCTCTTAACATACTGTTAGGAGCATTTGCTTATTAAGCAAACCCAAGCACCCAATATGTGCCAGGCATCCAGTGGACTTTGTAGACAGAGGTAAATAATGAGATTCTTAAAATGAACTCATTGCCTAGAGAGACAGTGATAGAAATAGTGACCACGTTGTAAGAAGGCTGGGGGTGGGCAGTAACTAAACCTATTTGGAAACAGGCCAGGAATGGTTTCACAAGAGGTAGCATTTTTTTTTTCCTTTTTTTTAGACAGAGTCTCCTCCATCGCCTAGGCTGGAATACAGTGGCACCATCTTGGCTCACTGCAACCTCCGCCTCCCAGGTTCAAGCAATTCTCCTGCCTCAGCCTCCCAAATAGTTGGGGTTTCAGGTGCCTGCCACCACACCCAGCTAATTTTTGTATTTTTAGTAGAGAGGGAGTTTTGCCATGTTGGTCAGGCTAGTCTCAAACTCCTGACCTCAAGTGATCTGCCCGCCAAGGCCTCCCAAAGCGCTGGGATTACAGGTGTGAGCCACCAAACCCAGCCAAGAGGTAGCATTTGAGTTGAGCCTTGAAGTATCACAAAGTGGAGACGGAGGAGGAAGAGCAAGACATTTCAGGTAGAAGGAACAGCACGGACAAGCGCTGGAGACTTGAAAGTCAGCCTGGGAAGAAGACTGTGGCTGGAGTATGGGCCGAGACAGGAGAAGAGCCAGGAGAGGAGGTAGGAGTCAGGGCATAAAGGCCTTAAGTGTCAAGAATAAGGAGTTTCCAGAAGTTATTAGGCAGGGATGTGACAAGGTCAGGTCTTTTTTATAAAGGAAAGTCACCCTGGTAGCCTGTGTAGATGGATTGGCGGGTGCCAGACACGAGGCCAAGAGGTCAGTAAAGAGGCAGTTTTAATCGGGCAAGGAAAAGACACAGGTATATTTAACTAGGACGGTGGCCACCGGGCTGAGAGAACAGGATAGTCAATATTTTGGAGGTGGAATGAACAAGAAAGAAACTAGTTAGATTTCAAAAGTGAGGGGCCAAGAACCCTTAAGTTGGATGCAGGGGCCTGTCATGCAAAGTGGGGGTTGGAAGTGAAAGGTCAAGATTTTACCAAGGGAAAAGGCCGAGACGGGCGGATCACGAGGTCAGGAGATCGAGACCATCCTGGCTAACATGGTGAAACCCCGTCTCTACTAAAAATACAAAAAACTAGCCGGGCGAGGTGGCAGGCGCCTGTAGTCCCAGCTACTCGGGAGGCTGAGGCAGGAGAATGGCGTGAACCCGGGAGGCGGAGCTTGCAGTGAGCCGAGATGGCGCCACTGCACTCCAGCCTGGGCGACAGAGCGAGACTCCGCCTCAAAAAAAAAAAAAAAAAAAAAAAAAGCAAGAAGAGAGCTTACACTAGCAGCAGAGAAAGCGAAAGGCAGTCACACTTCTCCCTGCAGTCACTGTTTTGTTTGCAATCTTGGAGCCAACTCTGCTGCTCCAGCTGGCCACCCCATCAGCAGCCAGAATCAACACATTCTCAGTCTGGGGCCAGGGCTCAGAAAGTTATGTCAACTCAAGAGGCTCCCTTATTCCTCAAGCTGGCTTCCTCTCCCAGCAGTTTGCTAGAAAACTCCAGCCCACAGCCAGGCAAAACCTCGGAACCCAAGACTAGCGGAGAGGCTGGCCTCTTCCGGGTGCAGGCAGTAGGTGACTGAGGAGTGAACAGTGTCGAGGGAGAAAGTTTCTTCCTGATTAATGACAATGATGCCATTCCATAATGACTTAAGAATGACTAATCAAACAAGCTTAGAATAACTGACATGATACCGTCTGTATCACTATAAAGCACGTTTATAACCTTTGAGACCTCCAAAGTCCTCTGGAGTGGGGAGGGCAGACAAATCAGCAGTACCTCCTACAAATGAGGAATTCGAGGCTCTGACAAGGAAAGTGATTTGTCCAGGGTCACACCATAGCACAATCTGGACTAGAACTCAGGCCACCTGACTTCCAGACCAGTCAGTGCCTTTTTAGTCTCACTATAGCAAAAGGAGAGGAGGGGTGGGGCAGGGGCTTGGAGGACTAGGGCCTGATGGTGAGAGAAATGCTCCAAGCTCAGTTCAGCCTCCTACTAGCTGGGTGACCTCTGGCACATCACTTCCTTCAGAACTTCCGGTTCTGCATCCCAAAATGGGGTGATAATCCTTAATTCACTAGGTGTTATGAGGGTAAATGAGACCTAAGTATCCAAGTATAGTAAAAGCTGCTGCCTACAGTAGATAAGGTGAAAAACAGTAGATGCCATGGCGCTAAGAAGATAAGGGGATTCCCATCCTGACTGGGAATCCCCAAAGGGCGGGGAGACCAAGGCACAGCCATTCTACCCCTACTCCTGCTGGGTGGGGCTGCTCAGGCAGAATTAGTGGAAGCCAGTGTGCCCCTGGGGCCTGAGAGCGGCCCACGCTGCACCCTCCTCTGGCCTGGGGACGTCCTTCTCAAAAAATGTTTGGCCGGGTGCAGTGGCTCACGCCTGTAATCCCAGCACTTTGGGAGGCCAAGGTGGGCAGATCACGAGGCTTGGTCAACATGGTAAAACTAAAAATACAAAAATTAGCCAGGTGTAGTGGCAGGCACCTATAATCCCAGCTACTCAGGAGGCTGAGGCAGGAGAATCGCTTGAACCCAGGAGGCAGAGGTTGCAGTGAGCCGAGATCGCACTCCAGCCTGGGTGACAAGAGCAAGACTCTGTCTCAAAAAAGAAAAACTTTTAACCAGGATTTTTTTTTAATAGTAAACTATAGCTAACACAGTATTTCTCATTTTAACCATGTGAAAACGAACAGTCCAGTGGCATTAATGACATTCACAAGGCTGTGGACCACACCACTATCTATACCCCAACTTTTTCATCATCCCCAGGAAGAACTCTGTACCCATTAAGCAGTGACTCCCGCCTGCATACCTAGCCTCTATTCTGCTTTTGGTCTCTGAATTTGCCTATTTTAGGTAGCTCATAGGTGGAATCCTATATTTATTTTGTGTCTGGCTTATTTCATTTAGCATAATGCTTTCAAGTCCATCCATGTTGTAATGTGTATCAAAATTCTGTTCCACTTTATGGCTGAATATTTTACTAAATGCATATTCCATATTTTGTTTAGTCATTCTCTTGATGGACACCTGGGTCTGCTTCCACCTTCTGACGATTGTGAATAAAGCTGCTATGACCATGGGTGTACAGCTATCATTCCATTCTTTCAGATACATACCTGGGAGTGGAATGACTCGGTTAGATGACAGTTCTATGTTTATCTTTCTGAGAAATCACCAATCCGTTTTCCACAGTGGCTGCACCATTTCACATTCCCACTAGCAACACATGAGAGTTCCAGTTTCTCCACATCCGTAGTGACACTTATTTTCTGTTTTTTAATTGTAGCCATCCTAGGAAGTGTGAAGTGGTTCCTTATTTGCATTTCAAGACCACAAATATGGAGGGAGAAGGAGGGCTTTAGGGTCAGAAATGTGGGCTGATGCTGGCTGGCCCAGGGACTTGGGGCTTGCCCTACCTGTCCCATCCCAACATCATAAGAGACAGAGGGACCCAGGGAGCTGGACAGGGAGGGAGGGTCTCTCTAGCCCCAGGCCCTGGAGGGTTCGCAAGGCTTAGCAGCTCACACAGTGGCAGCAGGATAAAACCATTCCTTCAGGTTGAGCCTGCTGACAATTCCTGTTCCCTTTTTTGTTGCCAGAGAGCAAAAAACAGAGATTCTAGAACCCCAGAATCTGGAGAGAATTGTGAGAGTTTCTCACAATTTTTACAAAAAAATTACATGTACAATTTGTAAAAGAAGATTTAACGTAATTTTTTATTTGGTAAATGGAAAAGCAATCTGTTTTCCCAAAACAGATTACAGATCATAAAGTTAGACAAAATCTCTTCTCCTAGAGTGATATATCTGAATTTTAAGACTAAAGAAAGTTTTAGGTTTACCAAAAGAGCATAAATGGTTTTATTAGGTTGGTGCAAAAGTAATTGTGTTTCTTTACCATTAAAAGTAATGGCAAAAATCACAGTTACTTTTGCATCAACCTAAATAACAGTTGGACAAATATTAATCTAAGGACGTGTGAGTTAGGGTGATAAGCCTTCTCACCTCCATATGCACATATGGACCTCCTTATCCTTCAATATCCAAATCAAAAGTCACATGACCCCATCACATGAAAGACATAATCATGTCTCTCACAACTTTGGTAATGACACAGGATTCTTCCCTGCTACTTGCCAACCGGGGACCTCCATGGCCAGCGATGCCTCCTGCCCAGGCCTCACATGGCCACAGACCTGCCTCTGGAGGTACCATGCCCACTGACCCACCTGTGCTATAGCTTTTACCCACATTCAGGGGTTCTTGAGCTCTTTCCCCGTGTCCAAGAAGAATGAGGATATGCTGACAATTTGAAGAGTGAGGATGGGCAGAGAAGAATTTTACTGAGTGATAGAAAAGCTCTCAGTGGAGAGCGGACAGGAGGGGTGGTCCCCAACCCCTGCAGTCAGGTGGTTTCTCTATCTCTCTGTGCCTGGGTCTGGGGCTTTTTATGGACTCAGAATGGGGAGTGTGTGCTGACTGGTTTGTCAGTATGCAAAAAAGGTTAAAGCAAAGACACCACTCACAGTATAAAAAAAAATTTAGGAAAGGGTAGGTACATGTAAAATAGGTGAAAGGTGGGGAGCAATCAGAGGAAAGCGCACTGAATGGGAAAACAAGTTCTCAATCTGGTTCATGGATTTAGCTGGGACTTGTAGCTGGACTTGAAACTGTCTTTGGCTTGAAGGTAGGGTTTCACCGGGGACCCCACCCTATCTGCCTAGGCATTTGTCTGCTTCCTGCCGTCATCAATAACATTTTATATGTTCCTCTTTCACTAGTGTTTCACTGGGATTGTAACTATTTTCACCATATTTTCACATATGTCAGTATTTTCACTAGTATTTCACTAGTATAGTCATTGTGGGTTCTCTTTTCTGGGAGCTCTTCAAGGTCAGAGACTCAATCAGTCATCCCAGCATCCTCAGCCCCAGCAAAGGTCCTGGCCCAGAGGCAATATCAGGAATGCTTAGCTGAATAATAAATGACAGGCTACACATGCAGTCTGTGCTCATTTGCCCACTGTGCACCTGTTCCAAGAAGCACCTGTGGCGCATTGGAAAACGTGTGTGTCTCTGAGCCAGGAAACCTTGCTTCTAGTCTTGAGCTGACACTGACACACAGTGGAATTATGGGCAAGTTGCTTTACTTTTCTAGGGCAGGGGAACTAACTACTGCCCTCCAGCCCCATAAGGTGATAAGCAGGTGAACAGGAGACATGGTGGTCATTATTTTATAGTTATGCTTCATCTGAAAATGTGGTGGACTTTAAAGGTGGTAGGGATGTCATTATCTATGGGGCTCCATCTGAGCGATGCCCTTGAACCCTTAACCAAAAACACTGTCACCATGCAGGTATCCTGGTGCCTAGAATTCACTCCTAGCACCTCATTCCTTTGAACTAATCTTTGATTTCACCAGGCTACCCATTTCTAACACAAATATGCCCCTGTCAAGGACAGGGAAACTGTCACTCAAACCTTAGGGAGAATGGGCAGATCAAGCACTTCATGGGAGGGGTCCTGTGACCAATGAAGTGAATATAAAGAGGGATGTGGCACAGAGGAAGAAGGGAAAGAGGCAGGCTCTGATTCTGAAGGGGGAGAAAATTGTGGGGGTCCACAGCGGGGAAGAGAGAAAAAGTCCAGAAAGAGGTTAGAAGCAGCTAGGGGCCGGGCGCGGTGGCTCAAGCCTGTAATCCCAGCACTTTGGGAGGCCGAGACGGGCGGATCACAAGGTCAGGAGATCGAGACCACCCTGGCTAATACGGTGAAACCCCGTCTCTACTAAAGAATACAAAAAACTAGCCGGGCGACGAGGCGGGCGCCTGTAGTCCCAGCTACTTGGGAGGCGGAGGCAGGAGAATGGCGTAAACCCGGAGGCGGAGCTTGCAGTGAGCTGAGATCCGGCCACCGCACTCCAGCCTGGGCGATAGAGCCAGACTCCGTCTCAAAAAAAAAAAAAAAAAAAAAAAAGAACCAGCTAGGAGAAGGGGGAGACTTCCCCCCAAGCTCCAGATCCTGGTTCTGCCCCTGGCTGTGTGAACTCAGTGATGTCTTTTCTTTAAACCCCACTTCCCTTCTTTGCCAAAAGGGATGATAATTGTTGTGACTATGATACAGGAGAGTGATCCATGGCAAAGAGTAGGCACAAATGTTTGTTCCCTCCCCCTAGCCCTTAGCCGATTTCATAGTTCTACTGAGTACACAGCAATCTGCAGGTAAATGTCCCTCTCTCCCAACCCCAGCCCCTACACACAGGCTCCTTTGGCTTCTCCCAGCTTGAGCAGCCAAGGCCCCCAACAGGAGACTCTTTCAGTGGTTCCATGAGAAGGCAGTTTGTGCTGCCGTTGGCATTACTGGACAAGAGTCCCTGGAACCAACACTCTCTTGCTTTTTCCTCCCAGACAGCTCTCTCTACTCCCCTGTTGTGTGTGAAAGAGGGACAAGCAGGATGGCCGCTGCACCTTGCATTGCACAGGCACACATTCTTCCTCTTTCCATGTGTTTCTGGGGCTCCAACGTGGACACCCTCAGCATATTCTGGCCATAGGGTCCTGCCCTCTCTCCAAGCTCCCACAATCCTTAGGATGAGCAGCACACAGCTTCCCACTTGATTCTATCCAATTCTCGCTTACATCTGGGCATGGACCAGCTCTGTCTTAAGGGCAGTGAGCAGGCTGTCTTCTTCTCTTGGGTTCTCATGAAGCAGCTAGCATGGGCAGGTCACTCAACAAGTGTTCACCATACATTTGCAGAACTGATTCATTCCTATATTCAACAGATATCTACATCTGACAAGAGTTCTTAACTATTAGGCATCAGTGGCACAAGGGATAGACCTTTTCCATACCTGGGAAAATGTTGGAGACCCCCCTGCCCTAAAATTATTGGCTCCAAAAGATTATTGTCAATAGAAGCACAGAAGTGACAGCAAAATAACATGGAATACAGACAATGGAGGGCTAGTTAAGGTCTTTGGTGACAGACTGACATGGATTTGAATCCTGCCTCTGCTATTTTATACTTGGATGACTTCAGGCAAGTTATACTTTCTCTGCCTCAGTTTCCCTCATCTATAAAATGGGCATAATAGTACTCATCTCATTTTGAGGCTTAAAGGAGACAAATACACCTAAGTTCTCAGCACAGTGCCTGGCCTATCATAAATGATGTGGTTACTAATGATAATGATAATAGACTTTAATGTAAAGAATATTATCTGGAATGAGGCTTGCAAGTGATATATAGTGCAGTGCCAGAAACCCAGGTTGGACAAGGCTGTTGGAAAACAGCTCACAGAACAGTGCAAGAAAGAAAGAAACAGGCTGGGTGCAGTGGCTCACGCCTGTAATTCTAGCACTTTGGAGGCTGAGGCGGGAGGATCACTTGAGCTTGGAGTTTGAGAAAGAAAGAAATAAAATTATAAAAATATCAGTGCCCCAAGCCACAGTTGACCCTGCTTAGAATTAGCTGTCTATCTACTAAGTGGGACCCAAGGCCATGCCACTTTATCAGGACTAGTCAGATTCAGAGGGCATGGAGACTAGTGCAAATATAAAATTAGACAAATATAATAATTAGTGCAAATACAAGAATTAGGCCTTTCCACTCTAGGAGCAACGTGGTTTTGAAAGCCATCTGGTGGAAAGAACACTGGTAAGGGAGACAGACCAGCCCCAGCTCTACCAGGAAGCCCCAGGAAGCCACTAACCATTCCTACCTCACTTTCCACAGTACCTGCCATGCTCTCCTCCCTGGGGAGGTGAAGTTCAAGTGGAGTGGTAAAGTGTTTTGAAAATGAACATGCTGGCCAGAAGTAAGGTGTCACTGTCCCTACAGCATGCCCCCTAGTATACACCCAGCCTGGTCTCTCCTCAGCCTCTAGGCCTGCTCATCTTCAAGACTTGCTCAAGTCCCTCCTTCCCATGAAACTTCCAGGGGTGAGGGGAGCCTCTTAATGCAGCCTGTTCATGTCTCCACTCGTGGTCACATGGTCTCGTGATGATTTGAGGGTCTGCTCCATTTCTAGGGGCAGGGTCAGCATGTAACTCTCCTTTCCCTCCCTAGTGCCAGCAAGGGCCTGACACTGAGTAGGCACCTTGTCAGTGTGACTCGAATAAACAAATGAGGCTTTCTCAACTACCCCAAATCACAAGGCTCCCCTCCCTCTTGATGGCAGCATTCAGTGGTCATTCATCTCTTTCTGCATGCAACATTTTCACATTGTGCTTCAATGACACTGAACTCAGGATGCATTTTGTCTTATCCCCCTACCGGTCCAGCTTCCAGGGCTGCATCCTCTGCATCCCCACAGCACCCACTGAGCCCAGGGCCTGCCCCTGAGGATTACTCATTAAGCAGTTATTAATTTGCAGCCAGACTTTCCTGAGTCTCAGTCGCCTGGTCAAGATGTTTGATAACTGCCCCATCTCAGACATTATTAAAAGCGCAAGATTTGGGGCCAGTCTGTGGTACTCTCAACAAGTGACTTAACTCTATAAATCTACCTCCTCATCTGTAAAATGGGGATAACTGTATTGACCTCATAGGGTTGGAATGAGCATTAAATATTTAACTCATGAAGCTCTTAGAATGGTGCCAGTACTCTGATTAGCTCAGACCTATCCTGTAGTTCTGAGAAGTCCAGGTTCTGTGATGAAAAGGGAGCAGCCTCCCCTGCAGACAGTCGCTTTCTGTCTCGTCTCAGGCCTGTTCCTCTTGGAATTGGAGGAGGCAGGTTGTGAGTAGTGACAGTAACTTAGTAAGAGGATTTCCAGAATCCTGGTGTGCACTGCAGAAATCCTGGGAATGTGACAAGATGCACTTCAGACTCTGAGGAAGCTGGATATTAGAACATCAGAGCCTTTCCCTTGGGGCTACAGAGCTCTGGGAAACTGAGGTCCTATGGGCTTGTGGGGAAGGGGCAGAGACGGCGGGCATCCAACCACCCAGTCCTTACACTGTGTGGCTTCCTTGTGAGCAATGCATGCCCACAGCCCTGTGAAGGATCCTGAGCCAAGTGGCCTGAAATGTTCTCTTGGCACAAGTGCCCAAATATCACAATCACCCATCCATGCAGCCTTAGCCCCTGCTAGGCCTTTTGCTGGGAAACACATCTCATAACACTCCACTTATAAAAAGTCTACCTGTCCTCCAGAGCACAGCTCAAAGGATGCCTTTGCAGAACTGCTGAATGCCTACTTACGTTGAACCAGATCTTCTTCTGGGGCTACCAAGAGGAATGAGGAGCACAGAGCCTAGAGGGGGCAGCCTGGCAAATACATAAACATTGAAATTCAGTGACCTGAGGGCTGGAATAGAGGCATTTACAAAGTACAGCACAGCCACAAAGCACTTTCACTGCAAGGAAGGCAACCGACCAAAGTTAAACAAATGAACAAAGTCATTTCAATCCTGATAAGTGTTATGAAGAAAACAAAGTCAGTTCATATGAAAGAAAGTGGCTGGGTGGTGGCATGGTCATGGAAGCTCTGTGAGGTAATATTGAGCCACTGCATTGAGTGGAATGACGAAAAGAGCTCAGCAGTGGAAAGACTAGAGGATGGCAAATGTCAAGGGCTGAGAAGTGGAAGTGAAGGTGGTGGTGATGGACACAGTGGTGATGGGGACAAGAAAGAATTCCAGTATCTGGAATGTAGCTGGGGACAGTGGTGGGAGGTGAGCTGCACTGAGATTACGGCATAAATAAAATGCTGTACAGTCATTCCTCAGCATCCATGGGGAGTTGGTTCCAGGACTTCAAGAGGACACCAAAATCTACAGATGTTCAAGTCTCTTGTATAAAATGGTGTAGTATTTGCATATAACCTGCAACCTGCACACATCCTCCCATATACTTTGTCACCTCTAGATTACTTATAATACCTAACACAATTTAAAAGCTGTGTAAGAAGATGTTATACTGTGTTGTTTAGGGAATACAATACAATCTATTTTTTCTGTACCGAGCATGTACAGAATAAAGTCTGTTATCATCCATGGTTTTTCTTCAAATATTTTCAACCTGAGGTGGAATCCATAGATGGGGAACACATGGATGTGGAGGGCCAACTGTACTGTGCCTTTTTTTCCACTCAGCATTATAATGTAAGAATATTCTCAGTTGGGAAAATCATTTGTAAACATTTTTAATGACTGTATTAAAAAACCATCATATAAAAAGAAAAGAAAGTTGCTTTCAACTTAAAAAAAATCCTTATACAATGTACCACTCGTCTGGGATATGCTTCTGGGAGGGGGACACTCCCTACTTGGGCCGCAACAGAAGACAGTAGGGAGAAGGGCTTAAAGTTCTGGGAGTCAGGCTAGCCCCTCCTGCAGGTGTCCTCATTGCCACTTCTTGGTCCCTGTGGTTAAGGTTGAAAGTGCCAGAAGACCCACTGATCGAACCTGAGACTGTCGAGATGTCCTGTTCCCAACAGAGAGTATCTGAGCTCCAGAAACTTCCCTCTCCGGCCTCCACTCCCCCCTCCTTTGTACTATGCATCCTACTCTGACTCCCATGGCTGGAGCAGATCAAATGTACATTCTCAGTGTCCCCTGGTAACGACCTCTCCCTTGCCTCTGATTTGCAAGGCACAGGCAAAGCTGACAAAGCCTTCCTCCAGGAGGCTGCTCTGCTTTCTCCTCTCCTACCCCAGCTTTGGGCTCCTGGCTTCTCTGGAAAGCCACAGGACTCCACCAGCTTCTCTCTGACAACAGTTCAGTCTTCAGGGCTGGAGCTGCAGGGTCTGCGGAATTCCTGTCCATACTCATGTATCCACTTGTTGGCCACTGGGATAGAACAGGGAAGAAGGAGACAGCAGACTCAGCAGAGCAAACAGAAGCAGTGCTGCAGAC
This sequence comes from Trachypithecus francoisi, assembly GCF_009764315.1. Taxonomy (NCBI): domain Eukaryota; kingdom Metazoa; phylum Chordata; class Mammalia; order Primates; family Cercopithecidae; genus Trachypithecus; species Trachypithecus francoisi. The sequence continues at coordinate 65,138,476 of NW_022681473.1, forward strand.
TGGTGTGCACTCACAGGGGCATGTGAGTGCTCCCTTCAATTCTGCATCCGAGGCAACTCACTTGCCCATCCTAGTCCCAGCCTCACTATGGACTACAAGCTGTTTCTTCCAGCAGATAAATAGCAAAGAGGACATTGTCCTCTGGAAAAACGTGACAGGTCCTGTCTCCTGTAAACTCATTTTCAAATGTTTGGGAACTAAGGTCACTCACCCTTCATTTTAGAAGCCCACGTCCCCCATTAAGCCATTCCAGAGTGCTAAGAGAAAAACGGATGACATCTCCTGGCAGCCTCCACCTCAGCTCATGAGCCCCCTTCCACTTCTTTTTCTGTATTCAGAGCTAAGTGCTCTTGGATGTATATGTGACATAAACACGTCCATCTGCTTACTGATCTCTTCTTTGTTTTCCCACCTCCTCATGGAGAACACTAAACGCGAGAGGCAATGGCTTGACACATCTTCCCTTCGGGTAGAGTGTGGATGGGACAACATATTCCCCTCTGGAGGTCCTCAGGAATCAAAGCCTATCTGGTCAGGTGAATAAACCTTTACTGACAGTTACTCTGTAACAGGAACCCCTGCCTGTTATGGGCTCCCAATCTGTTGGGGGCACCTCATTCATAATCCGATCTTCTCAATATAATGTGGCACTGTAATGAAGCATTTAGAATGGGATGGCTGTGCTAGGTCCCACCCATCCCGTTTCACTCTACTCTGCACCCCGTACCCCCTTCTCATGCTCAGAAAGGCAGGACTTACCCCACTTATCTCCCACCAGGACAGGACAGCCCGCATGAAGTGTGTCACTGTCCCCTTCACCACTCCTGTGCAGGTTCCACCAAAACAGTGCTGCATTCTGAAACAAGAGGGTCCAGCCCCAGGGAGGGTCAGCCCAGAACCTCAGTCCTCGGGAAGCACATACTAAAGCACATACTAAGCACATACTAAGGACAAATGCAGGCATGTCATTGAAGAAGCCTTTCCATGCAGTCTGGGGGCAATGCATGCATAAAATGGCACAAAATGGCCTAAGTTGCCATTTACTCATTCATGCATGGGTCACTGACAGAGTCCACTGCGCCCCAGGTCCTGGGGCTGCAGAGACAAATCACGTCCAGTTCTGTTCTCCAGGAGCTCACAAGAAATAGACATAAAACAGACCTGAACAAGACAGCATGGTGAGTTCTGGGAGAAAGGTGAGCATGTTTGTCACTGGGTCACTGAGGAGAAACACCCAACAAAACCACAAGGTGGAACAAAATATTCCTTACACAGCCAAGCACATCACCAACTCAGAAGCTTTTCCTCCCATAGGCACTTACAACTAACACCTTCAGGGAGCAGGCAGTATCATAATCCCCATTTTCCTAGCAAAGAACTGGAGGCCCAGGGCTTTACATAATGCAACAAAAGAAGGAGCAAAGTGAGGACGCAAGGCCAGGTGTTCTCACGCTAAATCCTGTATGTTTTTCCCCTACACACAGCTTCTTTGCCCTATCTACTTCCTGTAGTCAAATTACTTTAACCTTGCCCTCAAAGTAGACAAAACCCCAGGTCATGAAGAGCTTTCCAGGATGCATTGGCAGTCTCTATGTTCCCAAGCCTACAGGAGGCACCAAGTTCCTGAGCATTCAGAGACACCTGGCATTGATTTATCAAATGCTTAGAATGCATCAGGCACTGTACTACCTGCTTTACAGGAATGATCTCGTTTAGTTATCTACATTTCATTCCTAAATTAGGTAAGGGCTGCCAGGGAGTTGGACTGATCTGAAATTTGGAGGAAATACTCATTCATGAAGCAAATCTCTTACACTTGGTTCTCCTCAGCGCCTATCCTTTCCAAATTCCTATTGCACCATCATAATGCCTGCTGACATCTCTGTAAACTCCTGGATCAAAGGGCTATGAATTTCCCTCTGCACCCTCTGTTTCTCTAGCTCTTAATGTGGACTGAACTAATAATGGAAGGAACTAGATGCTGTAGAGGATCCAAAGTAAATAAAACAGAGCTCTTATCTTGAGGAGCTGTACTGTGACAGGGAAGACAGACGTGTAATCATCTACTTGCAAGGTAAGTGTAAATAAAATAACAAATAGAGACACAAGTGACAAGCATGTTTGTGATAGTAAAGAAGACTATTGGATGATCTGTGATTCTGAGAATTGGGGAAAACCTCTTTTTGGCCCTCCTCCCAGGAATGGGCTTGCAAGCACAGAGAGCGTGAAGGTTAGGGGGTGAGCGCTGCACTCCCTCAACTCCATCTTCTGGGACCAGGGCCCCACTCACCTTGACCACAGGCACGCTGAGGTTGGCATAGATGAAGGCTGTGGCTCCTCCGGCTTCCACCGAGCTCAGCTACAAGACCAGAGGAAGAAGCCAGAGTTAAAACAGCCACCGACTTCCCTACCCTGTCATATGACGTCATTTCTGCATAGATTCCTAGATTCCTTCCCATGGTCTTCTATTCAACTCTGAGAGAAATATTTGAAAGACAGTGATCCAACTTAGGAGGAATTTCGGGAGCCTACTCAATGGCATTGGTGTTGCCTACAGGGCCACAAGAGGATAATGTTTTAGTATTCCTTCTTTCTTTTCCCTTCCAGTTAACATCCTTATTGAGGGCTACAATAAGTAGATTCAAACTTTTTTGACTGAGACCCTTAGGAAAAAATACATTTTAAATAATGACCCAAGACACACACACACACACACACATACAAACACACACACACACACACATACAAACACACACACACAAACACACACACACATACAAACACACACACACACAAACACACACACACGCACACACACAGCCTGAAATACAATTGTCATAAAACATTCTTACTATCTGAGATAACTTCTGATCTTCTCTATTTTATTTTATTCTATTCTAGCGTAGTTCTCTGAAATGCTCATCATTAGAACCACTAAACTAATCTCACAACCTATAACGGATCATGACTTGTGGCTTGAAAACCAGTTTAGACTATGATTCTTCTTGGAAGCTGGGCATCATAGGAACTACTCATTACACCTTTGGCGTATTCTCCAGATCACTCTGCTCCTCTCCAGGAAACCCAAGCTAACCCATCACTGGTCTGTTCTAGGATTATGCATATGTTTTCTTAATGTGAAGCTTTTTTTCTGGTTGTCACAGAAATATATAATAATTATAAACTTTTTAAAACAGGAAAATATTTTTAAATACCAATACTTATCATTGTACCATTCAGAAAAAAGTTACAGTTGACTTAGTGATAGTTGACATTTATTGGGCACTGACTATATGCTAGACGTTACACTATGTCCTTACAAATATATTATCTCATTTATTCCTCAAAACAATCCTAGGAATTACAATTGTTACTATTTTTAACTCTTCTCATTTTACAGATGAAGAAACCAAGTCTCAGAGAGCTTAGGTACCTTATAAAAGGTCACATGACTCTTCCAAGACAGAGCCAGGATTTGAGCTGGGCTAGTGCCGTGTGACTACAAAGTCCCTGCTCATAACCATCATGCTACACCTTTGAAAATTTAGGTCATATCCAAACATTTATTATTATAAACAACACTGCACTGAACAACTTAATGAAAAAAAAATCACTTTGCATTTTGGATTGTTTTCATAGGAAAGAGTCTTAACACTAGTATTATGGGGTCAAAAGGATATGCATAAGTTTTATACTTATACATTTTGCTAAATTATTTTTGCAGCAGTTGCATCACACAAGAGTGCCAGTTTTACCTCACGCTGCCTAGCACTATCTACCAGAAGGTTCATGCTCTTTAATCTTATGGAAGTCAGATCCCAGCACATTTACTTGTGTTACAGAGCAAGAGGTATAGGAGGTAGGACGCTGGCCCTTGGTAGATGCAAGTGAACTGACGTGGTGATTTGGAACCTGGAAATGGCAGTGGTGACTATCAGCATTCCTTGGCTCCCCCTGTAGCACACTGGGAAAGCCGACAAGAACAACAATTGGTTCCTTGTGTTTAGGTAACTAACAAATTCGATTATTCTATTCCAGCCCTTGCCAGTAAGGGGCAACCTGGACTTTCCTGCATTCTTTTACCTGTGGTTTTACAATATGGTGGAAAGGAATGACATAGCCAACACATTAAAAAGAAAATCAGATTCTGCATGCAATGAAGCTCATGAGCACAGCATGGGCCGTGAGAACAGCGGGGAAGGGAGAGAAATCGTCACTCTGTATACCTTCTACTGTTTTGTATTGGGGCTGATTTTTTTTTTTAATTGAGACAGGGTCTCACTCTGTTACCCAGGCTGGACTCAAACTGCTGGGCCCAAGCGATTTTCTTGCCTCAGCCTGCCAAGTAGCTGGGACTACAGATGCACACACTGCACCCAGCTTGAGACTGATCTTATGTCCAATCTGAGCAGAAAATCACCAACTGGATTTCAACTCAACCCTCTGTACTTCTTAAAGATTATTTCTCCCTACAGTATCAGTCTTAGGTTTCCCAGAAACCTTAACATTTGTCTTGAGAAATGTTTGTCTTGAAATTGTCTCAAGAAATCCCAACCTGCAGATAAAAGACTTAGGCATAATCTAGCACTTCCCAGGTCCCACCATACTGATTCCACCCTTTACGAGACCCTTTCCTTTAATTGCTCTGTAGGATACAATGACAGAAACATACAGTATGGAACTTTCTGGAGTGACATCCCTTCTTACATTATCTCATCAGATCCTTACAACACTGTGAGGAAGCACAGGGCAAAAAGTGAGCTCAAATAATAGATGTAATCTGTGCTGAGGTCACATAGTAAGTGGCAGAATCAGGATTAGGTCAACTGACTCCAAACCCAAAGTGCATTCCATTCCACTGTGTCTCAAATACTTAAAACGCAAATGCACATTAATTCACATGCATGTGAAAGTGTGTGAGAGTGCGTGCACAAACACAAACACACACACATGCATTTGCCATTTAAAATTACTGGGTTTTTATACCCATGCTACCTTTGCTATAGTAACTGGGGCCCTGTAACCAGGGAACCAGCCATAGGAGATACTGAGGGGATAAAGAACAGAGATCTATTGTGCCCTAGATGCCCTATTTTTTGGCAGTAGTTCATTCTTTCACTGTCTGTGACCTCCCATGACAGCTGGAGTGCTAAACCAGAGATGCAACCAGCTGCAGCTCCAAGATGTGTCCCCTGCCTGATAACTGACCTCAGAATGATCAGAATGAGGCCAGACACCATTGTAAGTGGAAGCCTTCCAGTCCCATAGGAAGTACAGAACCGAGCCACACAGAGAAACACATTGACATTGCTGGCATTAAAGACTACACAGAATGCTGGCCTCCATCTGCCCTTTCTTGGCTGTCCTGTGGAGACCAGAAACAGTCCTAATAGAAGAGGAAACGCTGGGGTGCGGGATGTCTGCTATTCTGATGAGCCTGAAACAAGGACTTCATCCTTGGTTGTTATATGGAGCCCCTTCAGTTAGCAGTAAGATATCTCTTCTAATAAGTGGTTAATTCTAATAATCTCTTCCAGTGACAGGTGATTGAAATTATGGCTTGCCACAGAGAAGGAAGTAAACCCACATGATCTGAAGGAAAGGGGATAGGTAAGATGATACAGACTGGGGCCGACTCCTGATCAGGCCAGGAATTAGGAGAGAAGTACAATTTATTGTTGTATTTTGAAAGGGGTGTCATGGAGATTTTACTGAAGATTTTATAGAGAGGTAAGGAAGATAATTTTCACTAAATATCAGAGGCAGCACTCGCTGAATTTCTCTCAGTGTCTCTATTCTTCCCTCTTGTAAATCTGCTGCCTCATTCCTCATCCGTGTCTCTCCCCACAGCTCCACAACCTCATCTATGGGTTGTTTTTCAACACTGATTAGTCCATGAGACCTCAAGGACACAGACTCTCAGAGCCTCCTCCTGTGTTGTTCAAGTCCCTCTATCTCTCTGCCTTCAGTGGAGCTCCACTTCCCACCCTAATCCACTGCCCATACCAAGGTCATATTTAGATTTACACACTGTCAGCTCTTTAAGGGTAGAAACCTTGTCTTGTATTTCTTTACATCTCCTACAGTGCCTATCAAAAATGCTGTCTGAAATTTGCAAAATTCTGGGAGATTTTTGCCCTGAGTACCAGATAAAATCAATATATGAAATTGCTTCGAAAACAATAAAATAAAGTAGAGCTATAGTCAGTCATGAAGTAAGAAGCCCAGAGCAAGACTCACATAGATCATAAATGTTGCAACTCGGTTTCCAGACTTCATTCTGTAGAGGGGGCTGCTTGGTGACTGAGAAAAAACAGAACATATCATTATTTTACGCACATGGCACCAGTGGGACAGGCAGGATTCCACTATTAATACAAATAGAAGTAAAATGGGGTGTCAAAGATGGGATATAGTTCTGAGCTACACCTACTGGAGTATGTGCCCGTCTTTGCTGGCAGGTACTCAATACAATTTTTTTTTTTAACTAATTTATTAGATACTTATATAAAAAAATTGTATACTAACCAAAGAGAACTACTTATCAGTAATGAAAGTACTACATGAGGGGTTAATTGCACCTCTGAGTTTTCTGTGAAATATAGCAATTAATATATAAAATATTACAGATAATTATTCTGTAGGAATACCAAATCAGAAGGCCAGAGTTCCAATTACTTGCTGAAGAGACATACTCTTTTCTTTTTGTCACGGAACAGTTTGAGATATGATTTACATTCCATAAAATTCACCCCTTGTAAGCCTACTGTTCAGTAAGTTTTAGTAAATTTTAACAGTCATCCAATCATTCCCACAATTGAGGTTTAGAACACAGAACACTTCCATCTGCTGAAAAGTTCCTTCATGCCAATTAGCAGTCAATCCCTGCTCCCACCTCCAACCTCAGGCAACCCACTTATCTGCTTTCTCTCTATAGCATTCCATTGTGCAGATATATCAAAATTTGTTTATCCATTCACCTGTTGACGGACATCTGGGCTGTTTCCAATTCTTGGTTATTGCAAATAAAGCTACTATAAACTTTTGTGTACAAGTGTTTGTAGAGACATATTTTCTTTTTCTTTTGGGTAAAATACATAGGCGTGAAATGGCTGGATCATAAGTAGGTGAACCTTTAATGTTTTAAGAAACTGTCAGACTTTTTTCCAAAGTGTCTGTATAATTCCCACTAGCAGTGTATGAGAGCTTCAGTTCCTCCACATCCTCACCAACACTTGGTATAATCTTATTTTATTGTAGCCATCGTAAGAGAGTGCAGTGCTATCTTACTGTGGTTTTAATTTGCATTTCCCTAATGATGTTGAGCTTCTTTCCATATGCTTCTTAGCCATTCATTTATCCTCTTTGGAGAGGTGCCTACTCAAATAACTTTTTGTCCATTAAAAAAATTTAATTATCTTATTACGGAGTTACAAAGGTTCTATAGATATTTTGGATACAAGTTCTTTACCAAATATATGATTTGCAAATATTTTCTCCTAGTTGGTGACTTATCTTTTCCTTTTCTAATGATGTTTTTTGAAAACCGAAGAATTTTAATTTGATAAGGTCCAATTTATCAGTTTTTTTCTTCTTTTATGGATCATACTTTGGTGTCCTATCTAAGAAATCTTTGCCTAACCTGTGGTCACAAAAATTTTCTCTTATGTTTTCTTCTAGACGTTTTATAGTTTTACATTTACATCTATGATCCATTTTGTGTTAATTTTCATATATGGTGTGAGATAAGGATGTATAGTCATTATTATTTTGCAGATAGATATTAAATTGTTCCAATACCATCTATTGAAAAGATTATATCTTCTTCACTGAATTTCCTTGGCACCTTTGTCAAAATCAATTGATCATAAATGTGTTGGTTTATTTCTGGACTCTATTCTGTTCCATTGACCTATGTGTCTCTCCTTACACTGGTGCCACACTGCCTTGATTCCTGTAGCTCTATACTAAGTTTTGAGATCAGGTAGTGTGTGTCCTCCAATGTGTTCTTCTTTTTCAAAATTGTTTTGGCTGCTCTAGGTTTTTTGCATTTCCATATACATTTTAGGATCAGCTTGTTAATTTCTATAAAAATAACCCTCCTGGAATTTTTATAAAGCTGGGGTTCAATTTATAGATCAATTTTGGGGAGGTCATTTTAATCCTCAAAAATCACTACTGGGTATCTACCCAAAGGAAAATAAAGTATTATATTAAAGAAAAAACACCTGCACCCAGATATTTATTGCAGCATTATTCACAACAGCAAAGTAATGGAACCAACCTAAATGTCCATCAATGGTTGATTTAATAAAGAAAGTATGGTATATATACAACATGGAATACTATCCAGCCATAAAAAGAATGTAATCATTTCCTCTGCAGCAACATGGATGGAGCTGGAGGCCATTATCCTAAGTGAACTAACTCAAAAGCAGAAGATAAGATATTGCATGTTCTCACTTACAAGTGGGAGCTAAACAATGGGTACACATGCACATAAAGATGCAGGTAACAGACACTGGAAACTCCAAAATGGGGGAGGGTGAAAGGGGAGTGAGAGTTGAAAAATTATGTATCAGGTACAACATTCAATATTTGGGTGATGGGTACACTGGAAGTGTAGTCCCCACCATTACACATGTAATGCCCATATAACAAGCACGGCTGGGTGCAGTGGCTCACTCCTGTAATGTCAGCACTTTGGGAGACTGAGGTGGGAAGATTGCTTGAGCCCAGGAGTTCAAGACCAGCCTGGGCAACATAGCAGGACCTTGTCTCTACAAAAAAAAAATTTTTTTTTTTTTTTTTTGTTGAGACGGAGTCTCGCTCTGTCGCCCAGGCTGGAGTGCAGTGGCCGGATCTCAGCTCACTGCAAGCTCCGCCTCCCGGGTTTACACCATTCTCTCGCCTCAGCCTCCCGAGTAGCTGGGACTACAGGCGCCCGCCATCTCGCCCGGCTAATTTTTTGTATTTTTTTAGTAGAGACGGGGTTTCACCGTGTTAGCCAGGATGGTCTCGATCTCCTGACCTCGTGATCCGCCCGTCTTGGCCTCCCAAAGTGCTGGGATTACAGGCTTGAGCCACCGCGCCCGGCCCCCCCAAAAAAATTTTTTAATTAGCCAGGTGTAGTCCTAGAGCTACTTGGGAGGCTGAGATGGGAGCATCGCTTAGCCCAGGAGTTCAAGGCTGCAGTGAGCTATGATGGTGCCACTACATTGCAGCCTTGGCAACAGAGCAAGACCCTGCCTATAAAGAAAAAAATAAATACATAAATAAATACGTAAATAAAAAACAAGCATATATACCCTATGAATCTAAAATTTAAAAAAATATATATTTGCTATTATCAGCAAAGATGGCCAGTTGAGATCATGAGGATAGAAGAGTTACTGGAGGAAGGACAATCCTCACCAGGAAGTCCCTGAGTGAAGAAGTCAGATGATTCCATGACAAGCCACATTCTTCCCTCACCAGCAAATTTTAGTAGAAGGTGGCAGACAAGAAAATGAGTCAGCAACAATATGCTTGAAACTAATGCTTTCAGATGTTTCTAGAACAAGAATCTTTGTTCTAAGGTTTCACTTAGTATTCCCTGAGAGCCAACAAGAGCTCTGCCTCAGAGAAATAAATAATGGCCTGGCTTACTACCCCAGGGGATTGGTCATTGACTCCACCATTACCGTAGCGTGGTCAAAGTGAGGCTCATAGTGCCCTCCGATGCCATAGTTCACCACCTGCAGATACTCTGCATACGGAGGCCGGACATCAAGGCCTGTGAGGGCAGCAATGCGGTGGTTAAGGGTCACCAGCATTGGGTCAACGGTGTCCTTCAGCCAGGCACTAAAACACACCACAGATTGAAGCATCAATGATCTGATGCCTGAAATGACTAAATGATGTATCTGAATGAGTGAATAAACAAATAAATTATGTTAATTGCCAGAAGGAAGGATGGAAGGAAGGAAGGAAGAGAGGGAGGGAAGACAGACATAACTGCCTAATTACCTACTCAGTCCTCATGGTATGTCTGCCCAGTTCACTTTGTTCTCTACCTCAACAATCTCATGGCATTGAGATACAAAGAGGAATAAGACAAAACCCCGGCCTTCAAAGCTACTATGGTGTAGAGACATCTGAACAGAGGGACCCGGATACACTGGGAAAAGCTTGAGATTTAGAGAAACGTGACGAGTCCCTGATCCTCTGTGATCCTAAGTAAAGTATTTAACCACTAACCTCTCTAAGGGTCAGTGTGTTGTCTATAAAATTGGGATGATAATAATATCTACTTCACAGACTTAAAAAGATTGTGAGAGGCAATGCTTACGAAGACACTTTGTGAGCTATATGTTAGTGTTACTTTTAAACACAGGAAAATCTCTGCTCTACTGCAAGACAAGCCAGGATAGGGCAAAGACCAAACAGCAGAGTTCAGTCTTTTTTCCTGAATGTCTTGTTGAGTCACTTCTGACAAAGTAGCAATTTTGGAATCAGAATTTATGTCCCTGGAAAATGAGGAAGTGCTCCCTAAAGCCAGTGGGCCTCCTGGGGAGACCATAAGGCTCTGAGGGAAGAGCCTTGGCATGATATGGAAGACCATTTCTTTGCTCTTTGCTTTTGATGAACTAATGTGTTCATTCTTTTAAATAGAGTGCAAGAGAGTGCTATGCCACATGCTCTTAGGTTTACAGAGATCCCCAAGACAGGGTTATTGCCTTCTAAGAGCTCATGGATTATGGGAGAAAGGACAAACACAAATATAACTAAGAACAAAGTAAGGTACAGTGAAAAATTGAGAAACAGACTTTAAAGTGCTGGGGAGCACAGAGGAAGAAGAAGTTCATTCCAGTGGGGCACTCAGGTAAGATGGTGACATTGAGGCCAAATTTTGAAGGGTACATAAAATTTCAATAGATGGAAAAGATGTAGGAGTATTCCAGCCTGAAGAAACAGCATAAGCACAGACATGGAGGTGTGGCAATAAATTATGCATAAGGAGACAGGAAGAAGTAACGGGAGATACAGCTGGAGAAGCAGCCTCAGGGCATGACATAGAAAGCTGAAAACACTGTGATATGGAATCTGGACTTGACTTTATGGATAATGGGTAGTCAGTGAAGGTGTGCGAGCAGGAAAACGATTTGGTAATTAGAAGTTCCCTGGTGACCTTTGGGAGACCAGCTCCAGTGAAGTTGTGAGGACAGAATCAAAAGTCAAAGAGCTGAAGAGTGATGCAAGTAGAGAAAGAAAGTAGTTTCTTGTTCTGAAAAGGGAAGAAAATACCACCTGCTCCCCTGGAAGCAATTAACCCAAGGCTGAATTTTCTCTCTGACACTACAGTATCAGAAAGGTTAGAAAAAGCAATGAAGCTGAGGTCATAGGGACCTTCCATAGCTTAGAGAATAACTACTAATATGAAAGGCCCTGAACGTACCAGACCAAGTAAGTTAAGCCAAATGATTCTGAATCACAGCTTTGATCACTCACCTCCCTTCCCAGACAGCACAAACGAATCCCCATTCTGAGGTCTGGCCTCTTGCCAAGGATGCTGACATCACTGTCTCACATGTCTTTGGTGGATGCAAGTAAAGGGCTGCAGTGGGGGGTGGGCAGGGCTGGAGGGGTGGGATAAAGCTGGGCTCTCACAGCTGAATCTGCTCCTCTACAGAAGCCATCAGGGCCACAGAGTCTATTTGTCCTTCTGGTCTCATTGTTGGCAAGTCATGCTTTGAATATGAGTCAGGAGGTGGGAACAGAATCTTGTAAAGTTAAAATTACAAATGTAGACAGGACTATATCTTCTGGAAAAGCAATCCTGTTTAGAAGAACAACTACAGACTTATTTTTTGGTTTAGGCCAGAGGAGCTTTTCCAAGTCTCTCTCGAATGGCCTTCTAGTTAAATCCTCAGATGATCTAACAATCTGGGAAAGGGGAGTGGAAACTTCTCCCTCTTAAAAAGAATGTATCGCTATAAACGTGAACTAGGAGTTCTCCACCTCTGGCGGTCCCTGAACGGCTGTTGCTGACTGGCAGTCAGCTATGCTACAGGCCTGAGGGTGGGCAGCAGGTATGACCAAGGAAGGGCCCTTCTTACCTTTTGCTGATGCGGTACTCCACTTGTAACTGCTTCTCCCCTGATGCCACCACTGATCTCTGTAGCTGGTGGGAAGGATGTAAGACAAAGTCCAAGTGGTTAGGATGCAAAAGGAAAGGCTTGTCATTCGACAGACATGCTCCCCCCTTAAGCATAAACATAACAGACGCCAGTTCCTCCCTAATTAGAGGACATTTTGCATGTGGGACTAATTTAGTGACAGCTATGAATCCTGAAAATAAAAGACCATAAGGGACTAAAGATCGTAAAGTTGAAAATAACCTTTTTTTTTTTTTTTTTTGCATTCAAGGGCTTAATTTTAATTTTAATTTTGGATGGGAAGTTTTTTGCATTGTCATGGGTCTTTAGAAAATAACTTTTAACACTGTGTCTAGTCGACAGTAAGCACCCGATAAAAGTTTGCTAAGTTGAATTGAACTGTTTTTGAATCCCTTTTGTATCTGCAAGACTGTGAGTTAGGTAAGAACAGGGGCTATTTCTCATTCATCTTTGTTTCCCAGGGTCAGGCACAGGGGCTGGCCTATGGTAAGCACTTCGTAAGTGTTTGTCGAATTAAACGAACACCTCCAGCAACAGGAAACTCTCTACACTCAGAGGCAGCCTACTCCTTTTGAATATTCTAATGAAAGCCTTTCCTTATGGAGAATCAGAATCTGTTTTTGCTACAACTACTTTTTTTAAAAAATTGATATATAGGCCGGGCGCGGTGGCTCAAGCCTGTAATCCCAGCACTTTGGGAGGCCGAGGCGGGCGGATCACGAGGTCAGGAGATCGAGACCCTCCTGGCTAACACGGTGAAACCCCGTCTCTACTAAAAATACAAAAAACTAGCCGGGCGCGGTGGCGGGCGCCTGTAGTCCCAGCTACTCGGAGGCTGAGGCGGGAGAATGGCGGGAACCCGGGAGGCGGAGCTTGCAGTGAGCCGAGATCGCGCCACTGCACTCCAGCCTGGGCGACACAGCGAGACTCCGTCTCAAAAAAAAAAAAAAAAAAAAATTGATATATAATAGTTATAAATGTTGAGGGTACTTGTGAGATTTTCATAGCTGCAACTGCCTTGATTGTGAAAAGACAACAACAGTTTTGATAACACTAGTTTAATTAAATGCCTGTCTTTTGTTCTGAATGTCTAGATATAGCATTTAAATTATTATTATTATTATCTTTAGAGATAGGGTCTTGCTATGTTGCCCAGGCTGGAGTGCAGTAGTACAATCATAGCTCACTACAGCCTCCAACTCCTAGACTCAAGCAATCCTCCCACCTCAGCCTCCCAAATAGCTGGGACCATAAGCACATGCCACCAAAACTGGCTAATTTTTTTAAAAAATGTTTTTTGTAGATATGGGGTCTTGTTTTGTTGCCCAGGCTGGTCTTGAACTTCTGGTCTCAAGGGATCCTCCTGCCTCGGCCTCCCAAAGTGCTGGGATTATAGGAATGAGCCACCATAGCAGGCCTAAATTATTTTTAAATAAAGTGTCTCCTAATTGCAAAATCCAGGGACAGAAAGAGAAATATTATTTATTTATATGAGGGTAAATGCCTCTGTCATCAGAATGTCAGCTCATGAGGGCAAGGACTTGACCTTTTTTCAGTGCTGTATCCCCAGGGTCCATTCAACGCCTGGCGGTGGAGTAGGTGCTTAGTACTGGTTAAATAAACAAATGAATGAAAGAAACAGGGCACTGTGCTTAAAGGTGCTCACAGGGCTCAGACCCAGCTCTGGTGCTTCACAGGCAGGCAGAGCCTGGGGCAATGAGCTTCACAGACAGAAGCTCTTTCCCTTCTCTGAAGCTTCCATAATGTCATTGTCCCTCCTGCTAAACCAGGTAGACAGTCTTGGAAAAGCCACTTCCTTTCCTTGGGCCTGTTGCCCCATCTATAAAATGCAGCACAGGAACAACATGTGCTTGCGAGTTCCTCTCATCATGTGGCTCTACAATCTTATGAAGCAGGAAATCAGAAGGGGATTGATGTTGCCTCTATCCATTGTCCCTGGTGTGCTGTCCTGAGCCATTTGTAGAGGAGAGACTCACAGAAGAGGGATGCTCCTTCTGTTCTTTTAGGGCCAAATTCATGGTTAAAAAAAAAGAAAAAGAAAAAGAAAAAAAAAAAAACCTAAGGAATCCTTTCTCCACTCCAAATTAAGAAGCCACCTTATACTTAATTCCTGTAACAATCATTAATTGTCCATGTACCAGTCACTCATTTTTTGGAACAAATATTTATTGGTTGTTCTCTGTGCTAAGCACTGTGCTAGGCCCTGGAAAAACAATATGTTAACCCAGACAATGTCCCCTGCCCCTAAGACATCTAATGAGGCCATAATAGGTAAGTATAGAATGCCATGAAAATACAGAGAGGGGCACATAGCCCCTTCTTATGAGGGACAGGAAGTCTTTCCAGGATGTCCACGAGACACACTGGAATCATACGGGTGAGAAGTCAAGGGCAGCTCATTCCAGGCAGACAGAAGAGTGTGCAGCTGGAGCATCAAGTGCTGGGGGAGATGTGGTGGAAGGGGTTGGCAGCAGCCAGGCCATGGAGACTTGTAAGCACTCAAGGGCAAAAGTGACCCATTAAAGAGTTTCAGCAAGGGCTTGAGTGGTCAGACCTGAGCTTTTAAAGACTACTCTGGCAGCAATGGGAAGAACATGGGCAAGGCATTTGCAGAAAGATGATGCCTGCTAGTTTACAATCTGACTGGGGAAACAGGATGCTGACCCAGGAAACTGTCGGTGATGTCAGACAACACATAAAAGGCAGAATACATTTAAAAATTAAGTACCAAACAACCGGTGAGAAAAAGCTTAGAGTTCAGAGGAGGAATAGGTAATTGTATGTGGCTCTAAAAGGTGCTCTAAAAAAAGAACCAAAGGAGGCCAGACTGGTCAGGGCTAGCGGGCCCAACAAAGGTGCAGGGCTTCAACTGAGTCTTCAAAGATGGGCAGGATGTGCCGAGAGAGAGAAGTGATGAGCGAATGTGCTTTGGGAAAGGGACAGTGACTAGGAAGCAGAGATATTCAATACAAGCCACTGAGGCATCTGTCTTCAGTTCCCATGGGGGAGCCACTACCACGTGAGCCCAGGGCTGATTCCTGGGAGAGCCACAGACCAGTCAGGCATCAGCAGCCCCAGAGAGACTCTTCTAGGGGAAGGAAGTGTGCCAAGGTCTGTGCATGCCAAATGGACGACACAGCCATGAACATTTAAATCCACGTCTCTGGGTGGGTCACTTCTCCCGTTACCATGGTAACAGGGCTGTTCTAAGCAAAATGTAGCTGTTGGCCAAAAGCTACTACTGCTGGTTCACTGCAAAGCTGAACCTGTTTGCTCCAATTTACCAGTGGGGCTTAATTATCTCAAAAAACTTCTGTGCAAAGATTCTAGACTGTCCTGGAGGGGCTTTTAGATGAAATGATGATTGCTCCTCTTCTCCCTCCAATCCATGTCTGCTGTCACAATCTTCCTTAAAAATCAGACATGATCATGCAACTCTCCCATTAAAACTGTCCAACAGCTCTCCTGCTGCCTAAAGGATAAAATCCAAACTCCCTGGCATGGCATTTATAGCATCTGCTAATGGTGTCTCACCTCTAGCCTCATCTCCTATTACTTCTCGCCCCCATCCCTTGCACACTTCAGCCACCAAGTTTCTGCCCAGTCTCTGAACATACCACATATCACATACTGTTGCCCTTGCACATACTGTTTTGTCTTTCTGGAATACCCCTTGCCACCTTCTTTCTCTGATAGATGTCACCTCCACAGTGAAGCCTTCCCTGATTCTTCCTCCCTTACCCATCTGTTCTTCACCCAATTGCCTTTTCTTTAGAGGAAGCCTCCCTTTTTTATGTGCATAGTACAACTCCCTGCACACACCTCTATGATAGCATGTATCATAGTTTAGTGTAAATATTTGTTTTTCCCCATTGTGCACTAAGTTCCCAAGAGGAAAGAACCAATACTTCATCTCACTGTAAAAGCCCAGCACTCAGGCCAGTGTCTGGCACACAGTGGGCTCTATTCTCTTGATGAATGACTAACGGCTGCCTGGATGAACTGCACATGTTAAGGGCACAATGTCTGGCTTGACAGAAATAATTCTGAGACAATATGTTTAAAGAGGCAACATGCTTATAGAGGTGCATTATTTTTTAATATTTAGCATGCTTCCAAATGGAAGATTAAATGTCCTCTTCCCATTGACATCCAGCTTGGCTTGGTGACTTGCAGTACTTTCCCTGTGGAAGAATTAGAACCTCGCTGTTGACTGCAGTAGTGGCCACATGCTTTGCTCTGACCAACAAAACATGGGTGGAAGTAACATCTGGCACTTCCGCGCAGAAGCTTTATGAGCCAGCTTATGTTTGCCATTTGTCTTTTTCCTTTTCCATGAGACTGGCAATGTCCCATATAGAGGCTGCTCTGTCAGGCTGGGTCTCTGAGTGAAGACAGTGTGGGATGGCTTTAATAAAAATTTAATTTAATCATGATTGTAATTTAATTATAATCATTATTACATTATAACTAAATTATAACTAAATTTTTCCTTAAAACAGCCCTGTTGTCATGGAAACAGGAGAAGTGACCCACCCAGAGATGTCTATTTAATCGTTCACGGCCATGTCGTCCATTTGGCATGCACAGACCTTGGCACACTTCCTTCCCCTAGAAGCGTCTTTCTGGGGCTGCTGATGCCTGTCTGGTCTGTGGCTCTCCCAGGAATCAGCCCTGGGCTCACGTGGTAGTGGCTCCCCCATGGGAACTGAAGACAGATGCCTCAGTGGCTTGTGTTGAATATCTCTGCTTCCTAGTCACTGTCCCTTTCCCAAAGCACATTCGCTCATCACTTCTCTCTCTCGGCACATCCTGCCCATCTTTGAAGACTCAGTTGAAGCCCTGCACCTTTGTTGGGCCCGCTAGCCCTGACCAGTCTGGCCTCCTTTGATTCTTTTTAAAACGAAATTATAATCATGATTATAATTGAAGTACAAAGTTTAATTTATAATTCTGTTATAATTTATAATTCATAAATGAGGCACAGAGATTAACAATAATAAAATAGAAGAAGAATAATAATATACTGTATTAAAGTTACGGGAAAATGACCTCTCTCTCTTAAAATATCTTATTGTACTAAACTGAGAATAACTGAAACCACAGAAAGTAAAATTGCAAATAAGGGGGACTACTGTACCTCTAAGTTCTAGCTGTGGCTCTAGCTACATGTGTGACCTTAACAAGTCCCTTCCCCTCTTTGGGCCTCAGTTTCCCTTTTGACAAATAATGAAGTTCAGCTTTCTACTCTAACTCTGTAAATATGTGCTAGGATTTTACTCCTTGCCGCTGTCATTTCACCCTTTTCCCCACCTCTACCGATTATATGGAATGGTTGACACTTTTGAAGTGTTCTTTTTTATTTGCATTTTCTTAGGTTAAACTTACATACAATGATATGCACAGGTCTCAAGTGGACCATTTGGTGAGTTTTGACAAATGCATACAGCCACATGTACCATGTCTCTAACAAGATATTGAGAGCACATTTTCAATACCCCAGAGAATCCTCTTGCACATCATCCAGTTAATCCTTTCCATCCAGAGGCAAGCACTATTGTGATTTTTTTCCACCATGGATTAGTTTTATGGAATGGTTGGCATTCTGAACTCCTTAGCTCTTTGAGGTGTCTAGTTGTTCAGGTTGCCTATTCTGAACACTCCTGAACTCCAGGCATGTGAAGACACAAAGAGAAATTCTTGGCGGGTTCTCAGGACACTCACCCATGGTTCTGCAAATTCTCTAATTTTCTGAGCCTCTGAGTCACTGACAAAGTCATGGTAGAGAGCAATGTAGGGCTCCAAGTGGATGACCTCCTTCCGGATGGGCTGGAGCAGCAGGTAGGCATTGGAATTGGTCTCATAGGAACAGTAGAGGCTAGGGATCTGGTAGAGAGTGGGCTGGAAAGAAAGAATAGGATAAGCACAAGAGAAGAAGGGTCTAGGAGCAAAACTCAACTTAGGGGAACTATGGCATAACAAAATCGGAATGCAAGAGATACAGAATGTGGTCACTATGATGCTGCCCAAGTGAGCTTTATTGTTTTTAATGCATCAGCTCTACCCCCTCATGTTATCCCAATTCTAGTTTCTCACACTCTAGCCAGGCCTCTCCCCCTTTCTCTTTCCCTGAGGAATCCTACCTGGGAACCCAGGGTCTGACATAGCCCCTCGTAGGTGTCTCTGGTCTGCAGGTGGGGTATATTGGGCCTCTGGATGACAGCCTCAGCTACCACCTGGTTGGGGCTCTCTGCCAAGAGCCTTTCATATTTCAAGACATTCCTGGCCATCCTCTTATTATCTGGGCCTGGAAGAAATCAGAGCAGGGAATATAAAATAGGGATTAACAAACACTGGCCGCAGGGAGTGCCACCAAGGTTTCCTCCAGCTTCACTGCTGCACAAGATGGGCAACTGGATCTCCTGAATAACTCCTCATGTCAACGCACAGGAGGACACAAGGCCCTCACTCCCAGAAGAGTACCTGGTATTTTTTTTTAAAGTACCTTTTTTTTTTTTTTTTTAAAGTACCCAAAGTCCTTTGCACCTTTGAAGATGCAAAGGTGCAAAGGGCTTTAGGAAGCAAAGTGGAACTTAAAACTCTTAGGCCAAGGGATCATGAGGATGGCTGCTCTGGGATAGTGTGATGGTGTATATGGGGAAGATGAAGCTTCATTCATTCATTCATTGATTCTTTCACCCATCCATTCAGAAAATCGTCAATGAACATCTACTATGTACCAGATACTGTGCTACAGGCTGACCTCCCAGAATTTAGAGTCTAATGGAGAAAAAGGACATTAAATTATCACTTACAACAAAATATGATAAGTGCAATGAAGGAGAAGTCCAGAAAGTCAAAGCCTGTTGCAAAAGGACCCAACCTATTCTTCCCCAGAGAATTGGAAGCTAATTCATTCCTGGCTCCACTAGATCTTTCAAATCTCCTAACTGGCCTAGACCCAGAGCAAAGAAGTATGGGGCAGAGGGACTCTAGACTTTGGCTCTAGACTGGATTCCCACAGGGCCCTTGGGAAACCCAATAAATCTTGCGTCTTGTTCATGCCCACCTGTCTGTACCCACTTAGGCTGCAAGTTGCCCCATGCATTGGCAGAGCTACCCATGGCCTGCTGGTCTCTTTGCATGACTCTCAATGCACCTCAGAAGGAGATGCTGAATTGTTCTAAGGCTCCCAAAGCATCTTTCTCTGAGGAACCCAGTGTGCTTCTAACCGCAAGCATCACCCTGGCAAAGGAGGAAAGGAAGGGGCAGAAATTACCATTCTGTTTCAATAAGAGAAGAAATGAAGTTTTGGAGAATGGAAATTACAAGCCCAAACCCCAGTGAAAATATTGCAAAGCCAGAAATAAAACTGGGAATCTCAACTTGCCATGTTCTATTATCCACCTATAAAAGCACACAATTTGGGTGGATAGCAAAAAATTTAATAGATCAAGTGCAAAGAAATAAAAAGGTTTGGATTATAATTTTGTTTGTACCACTAACTACTCATGTGTTTGTAGATATACAGCTACTTCCTTATCCTACTGTTTGCTAAATTATCAGAAGGGAATAATTTACTAAATTGATTCATTAAAAAGTTATGTATACATGCAATTGTAAAGTCCTATATGAAATACTTTATAAATATTAAAACAAAATAGTGATTTTTGTATCTCATTTTAGTATCTAAATACTAAATACTCATGCCTGTAATCCCAGCATTTTGGGAGGCCAAGGCAGGTGGATCACTTGAGGCCAGGAGTTCGAGACCAGTCTGGCCAACATGCAGAACCCCCTCTCTGCTAAAAATATAAAAATTAGCTGGGCATGGTGGCACATGGCTGTAATCCCAGCTACTTGGGAGGCTGAGGCACAAGAATCACTTGAACCTGGGAGGCAGAGACTGCAGTGAGCCAAGATCGCACCATTGCACTCCAGCCTGGGTGACAGAACGAGACTCTGTCTCAAAAAACAAAACCAAAAAACAAACAACAAAGAAAAAAAACCACATCCCTAAAAGCAAAAGCAAAACAAAACAAACAAATACTGTATTAAAGAAAAACCTAGGAAGCCATCTACCACTAAAATGTTAAGCAAATATACACATATAACTTTGAAGCAAACATTTCCAAGCAGATAGCTGAGTTAGGAAGCATCTCCCTCCTGTTTAACTCATTTTGTTGTTAGCAAGGGACTCCCTGAAGGGGGGTTGATGCTGAATTATGTGACCCACTGGCTGGGCAGGATGCATGCATCACAGAGGGAGACCTGACTTAAAGGGAAAAACTGGCATCTCTCTGTGAGCAGCTGAACTGTGCAATCCTGCTGAGTCACTTTCCTTCTTGTGTACATAGTGCACACTGATTTCATTCATTCTTGGGTCTGCTTCCAAAATCTGGGTCTTTAAAATGTCTCTGAAGAAACTAGCTCCCACTCCTGGGCTTTTTCCCATTGAAGCAACACTAATATAACATTGATTGGGTGGAGGAAGGAAGGGACAGGTTGATATCTTCTCAGCATTTTCCAACTAACTTAAAAATTTCCCCCGATGCATTGAACAGTATGTAAGATTTCACCAAAATGTGAAATGTGACCTGGATTATGAAATCAAGATAATAAAGATAGGGCCAGGCACAGTGGTTCATACCTGTAATCCCAGAACTTTGGGAGGCCGAGGTGGGGGGACCACTTGAGGTTAGGAGTTTGAGACCAGCCTCGCCAACATGGTGAAACCCCATCTCTACTAAAAATACGAAAATTAGCCAGGTGTGGTGGTGGGCGCCTATAATCTCAGCTACTCGGGAGGCTGAGGCAGGAGAATCGCTTGAACCCAGGAGGCAGTGAGCTGAGATCGCACCACTGCACTCCAGCCTGGGTGACAGAGTGAGATGCCATCTCAAAAAAAAAAAAAAAGATAATAAAGACAGATAGCTGTAGTTCTCTTGCAGGAATTAAAAGCCAGGAGCAGAAGGGAGTTCCCCATAAGTCAGACCTGTGGCTGGCTTATCTTTTATCCATTACGTACTGTAGAGAAGAAACTCCCGAGAGAGGCTGAGGGCACATGAAACATTTCCTGCCTGTTTCAAAAAAAAGGAAAAGAAAGCATTAACTTCACTGAGGACATCTCCTCTGAACAAACCATTAAATGGATTAAAAAAAAAAAAAACTATAAAATATTCTTACCATAAGTAGATAACAAGGCTCACTGAAAGGAACAGCAGACCAGAAATGCAGAGGATCTATGGCCTCGCTGCAAATGAGGTCTCACCAGTCTCCTCATTTACTAATGACTTATGACCACCCTTACCAGGCAAGGTAGGAAAATAAATGAAAATAAACCTTCTTAAAGTGCCCTCAAATCTTAGAGCGTGCAAAACCACGTAATTGCAGGGTGTTGTTATTTGTTATATTATATTTAATAACACAACCGAAGTTAAATATATTTAACCTAATATGGAACTATAAAAACCCTAGTAAAAATATAATTTGTTCTCCAGATTCAGTTCTTCCCAGAGTCCACAAAGTTAGTGGAGGAAGGCAAAGAAAGAACTAAAATGGAAACATTGCCCAGTGCACAGGAATTAACTCTCCCTGCAGCCATTCAACCTTGGGCTCAACATAGTCAAAAGGAAATAGGGCTTTCCAGACAAATCTGGGGAACAGAATCCTGGATGGGTATCCAGCAGTCCTCTTCTGGGTGCTGCCAAATGATGACTAACTGATAGAAATGTATTTCATTCCAATCACTTTACTTTAGCATATTAACAATTCACTTTTAATGATAAAAACAATAAGCAGCACACTATGAAACATACGAGAAATGGACAAAAATTACTACACCAAAATCCAGGGACTGAAGCACTTTGGATAATATATAGTTTTTACATAGTTATAAGCATATTTTTATACATTTCACATCCTGATTGTTTCACTCTACACTGTTATCAGGAGTATTTTGATATCATCACATAGTCTTCACAGACAGCATTTTTAAAGGCTGCATTTTATTCCATCCAGAAGATACACCACAGAGAACATAACCATTCCACTACTGTTGGACAAATATATTGTTTCTAATTATTTGATATAATGAATTACTCTGTTCTACATTTAACAAGGAATACTTGAGTAATCTATGAATATCTTATAATGTCAAATATTAAGTTAAGGTCATAGCTTTTCAAACTCTTCGTGAGATGAAAAGAACCAAATACAATTTCACATATCTTTAAAACTTGAAAGCCTTGTAATAAAGTAAAATTATATTTTACAAAGAACAAAGAGTTACTTTTGTAACTCAGTTAAGTTTCTTTGGAAATAGGTACACTAAGTAACATTAAATGAAAAGAGAACATATACATGTATGTATCATGTAATAAGAGCTGACATTTATCCAGCAAGTAGCATGTGCCATGCATGCATTTTGTTAAAGGCTTTGCCTGTATTAGCTCATTCAATCCTCACAGCAACCCATTTGAGGTGAATATCATTATTCCTCTCTTACAAATAAGAAAATTGAGGCCCAGGGAAGCTAACTAAGTTGCCCATGTTTTCATAGCATTTGAACCCAGGTCTGTCTGATTCCAGAGCCCACAGCTTAACCACTGTACTCTACCATCTCTCATTATTAGCAGTTACTAAAATTTTTTTTACTAAAATATATGAAATAAAATACATTAAATTTTATATGATAATGAAAGGTCCATGGGGACATTTACTTCCAGTTTACTAGGGAGTGAGAAGGAACATTAACCATCTATAAGATAATGCCTTATGTGTTCTGTTATTGGGGAATAAAAACGTGCTGTAAGAGCACCAGGGAGGAAAGCCTGGGGAGTGAGAACTCAGGAAGACTTCACAAAGTGGGTGACATTCAAACTGCGCCTTGTAAGATAAACAGAATTTCACCAGACAAAGGAGGATGTAGAAAGAGAATAGAAGAGAAATCCAAGCCATCAGAGTTAGAGGGAAACAAAACAAAACTAATCAATAATTGGGTACAGCACTTGAAACCCCATCTTTCAGGGTAAGTTGCTTTAGTTTCTCTTCTCTGAGTCTTTCCACGTTGATTTTCCATTTCCTTCCTCTAGGAAAACTCAATTACTTCTCACCCTTTGTTACATCACAGTTATTCTATTTGGCTTTAACACACAGCAATTTAGCAGGAGAGTTAGGAAGAGAACATACACAGTTTTTTTTTTTCTTTGTTTCTTTGTTTCTTTTTTTTTTTTTTTTTTTGAGAAGCAGTTTCGCTTGTTTCCCAGGCTGGAGTGCAATGGCACAATCTCGGCTCACCACAACCTCCGCCTCTCGAGCTCAAGCGATTCTCCTGCCTTAGTCTCCTGAGTAGCTGGGATTACAGGCATGTGCCACCACACCCAGCTAATTTTTTTTTTTCTTTTTTCATAGAGACGGGGGTTTCTCCATGTTGGTCGGGCTGGTCTCGAACTCCTGACCTCAGGTGATCCGCCTGCCTCAACCTCCCAAAGTGCTGGGATTACAGGCGTGAGCCACCGCACCCGGCCAACACAGACACAGTTTTACAACAAAGATCCATTCACCAGGAACTTCCATGAAAGGAACAGGACTGTTTGCTGCACTGAAAGTAAATCTGTTTGGGCAGCAACACATGGGTTTGGACCACCCGCATCCTCCTCCCTTTTCTCAAGAAAAGGGGGAAAGAAAAAAAAAGGTAGGGAGCAGAAATGGTTTACTAGTTTTGGAAACTCTAGGGAACTGGTTCCATGGAGATTTTTGCAGCCTACCCTTGAAGACTGTACAACTCGGGTGGGAAATGGGGTTAGCTATACAAAAGCTATACCTTACCCAGTTATTGGTTAGTTTTGTTTATTGGTAGCTGCTTTATTTAGGGAAATGAACTTCTACATAAGGCACACCAGGGAGTAAGTAGATCAACAGTGCCGTGGAAAAACAACACCTGGAGGAGGCACTGTGACTGGTACTACAGAACAGTGATTCCAGCTCTGTAACTAGACAGGAGTCACATTACAGTTGGACTCAACTGCAGATGAGAAAAGCTCATAATCAAACTTCTTTGTCCACGGCAA
This sequence comes from Trachypithecus francoisi, assembly GCF_009764315.1. Classification (NCBI taxonomy): domain Eukaryota; kingdom Metazoa; phylum Chordata; class Mammalia; order Primates; family Cercopithecidae; genus Trachypithecus; species Trachypithecus francoisi. The sequence continues at coordinate 65,162,726 of NW_022681473.1, forward strand.
TATCATGGGTAATATCTGTGAAGAATTATGAGTTGCTGAGAGCACAAAAGAGTGATCTACATTTACTGTGAACCCATTAACCATTTGGGAATAAAGCAGCTGCTGCTACAGGTGACAAACTGCCTCCTACATGGGAAATAATGATTGTAAAGTAGTCAATGCATTGGAAAGAGCACTGGACTAATAGTCTAATCCTAGGTCTATAAGCTTTGTGACAAGTTAAGAGTCTTTTGGAGACTCAGTTTCCTCACATGTGATATATGGAAATGATAAAATAACTTCCTTGCTTGACTCACATTTGGTCCTATTGGGAAGATGAAACAGATTAAGATGTGAAAATGCTTAGAAATTGTAAAGCAGCTATAAAGGATTTCACTTAGTAAAATAAAAGCAAGTGAGCTTCACTTATTCCCTTACCTGGAAATAGGCAAAGGCCAAGTGATCCAAGGCATCTTCTAGACTTGCCTCATCCTCTGTCTTCCACTCTCCATAAGATCCTCGGAAGAGACTGACAGCCTCCTCCAGCCATGGAATGGCATGGTAATAATCCCCCATGTCATAGGCCACCTACACAGAACACACAGAACACAAGTACCATCGCTAAAGCCTTATTCCACAGGTAGAAAAAGAAAATGACAATTCAAAGAATAAGAGGACCTTTGGAATCCAAGAAGGCAGGTTTTAATTTCAAACTCATTTTAATTCAATTTATTAAGCATCTACTATATACAATGCATTGTATTAGGTGGAGAGGAGACATAAGGGTTCTTATGCTTGAGGAATTTATAATCTGGAGGAGAAGAGAACATGACCTCAACTAACTTTAATTTGGGACAGAATGTCATGAGTGCTCCAAGGAAAATGCATACTATCCTGTGGTGGCACAGAGAAGGGAGGAGACTTGGGAATCTCAGAAAGCTTCATGCAGGAGGTAGCATCTGAGACAGGCCTTCCTTGAAGAAGGAAAAGGATTTCGGTGAGCAGAGACTGGGAAGAAAAGCATTTTAAGATGAGGGAATGGCAGAAACAGAAATCTAAAGCAAGAATGTGTTCAAGCAGTCCATCGTGGCTGTAGCTAGGGTGAAGAGAAACAAAAAGTAAACTTGAAACAGCAGCATGGGCTAAGCAAATTACAGTCTTGAATATCATATTTTTAGGAAGATATTGCTGGTAGCAATGTGAAGAATGGATTACATTCATTCATTCATTCATTCATTCATCTATTCAATATTTACTAAGTATTTTCTCTGTGCCTGGTGGCCCTGTCCTGTAAGAGCTTAAATCAAGAGGGGGCCCGTGAGTAAGCCAATAATTGTAACACAATGCATTAGACACCATAACGAAGGCAGACATGGAATACTATGGAAGCTCAATGGATCTGTTCTGTATTAAATGCTGGAATGCCAGCAACATGGCAACATGTACCAGACATAGCTCCTGTCTCCTCATAGTTTACAGTTAACTAGAATACCAGAGCTGCAAGTGGAATTTCCTGGAAGTTGATACTGGAGACAACATGGAATTGTAAAGTTACAGACTAGGAAGAACTCTTACAAAATGATCTAATTAGGGTGTAACTTCCTGACAGAGAAAAATCCTAGAGATATTGCAGTTCTGCAGCCTAAATAATAAATCATTTTTCCTTCAAGTCTGCCATTAACCTGTTGTTTCATTTTTCTGCACCTCAAGTCCTATTTGTAAAAAGATTGAGCTAAAAAATGCTAAAAATGACTGAACTTTTCACGACAAGTTAACTTGTTTAATTAAGATTTCCATGAATAGGCCGGGCGCGGTGGCTCAAGCCTGTAATCCCAGCACTTTGGGAGGCCGAGACGGGCGGATCACGAGGTCAGGAGATCGAGACCATCCTGGCTAACACGGTGAAACCCCGTCTCTACTAAAAAAAAAAAAATACAAAAAATTAGCCGGGCGAGATGGCGGGCGCCTGTAGTCCTAGCTACTCGGGAGGCTGAGGCGAGAGAATGGCGTAAACCCAGGAGGCGGAGCTTGCAGTGAGCTGAGATCCGGCCACTGCACTCCAGCCTGGGTGACAGAGCGAGACTCCGTCTCAAAAAAAAAAAAAAAAAAAAAAAAAAAAAAAAAGATTTCCATGAATAACTTCAAGTCCCAGCAATATGGTAGACTGAAATAACTGGAATCCTTCCGAACACAAATTCAGACACTTTGAATAAAGTATAAAAAGTGTTATATTATATATTTTCAAGAAATAAAAAAACAGAAAATATCAGGTACCAGAAACAAAAAAGGACTAAAAGCCCAAACCATAAGCTTATGAGCAGATGCTGACGTTCCTTAGCATGGGGGTGGGTGTTAATCACAGTAACCTTGGTGTTCAGTAACCTTGGGTTATAATGCCCATATGAGGATAGAAGAAGAGCTGTTCTTAGACCTGCCCCAAGCCCAGGAACTGGAACTAGGACACCCGCATGAAATTGGATTCTATAAAAAACTACACCTTAGGAGAAAAGGTAGACCAGAAAAAATTTGCCTGCTGCCTTAATGAGACAAGATTTGTTTGTTTCTGTCTAGCTCTGTGTGGGATTGTAAACTAGTTCAACCATTATGGAAAACAGTATGGCGATTCCTCAAGGATCTAGAACTAGATGTACCATATGACCCAGCCATCCCACTACTGGGTATATACCCAAAGGATTATAAATTACTCTACTACAAAGACACATGCACACGTATGTTTACTGCGGCACTATTCACAATAGCAAAGACTTGGAATCAACCCAAATGTCCATCTGTGACAGACTGGATTAAGAAAATGTGGCACATATACACCATGGAATACTATGCAGCCATAAAAAAGGATGAGTTTGCATCCTTTGTAGGGACATGGATGCAGCTGGAAACCATCATTCTTAGCAAACTATCACAAGAAGAGAAAACCAAACACCGCATGTTCTCACTCATAGGTGGGAACTGAACAATGAGATCACTTGGACTCAGGAAGGGGAACATCACACACTGGGGCCTATCATGGGGAGGGGGGAGGAGGGAGGGATTGCATTGGGGAGTTATACATGATATAAACATCATGCACATGTACCCTAGAACTTAAAGTATAATAAAAAAATAAAATAAAAAAAATAAAAAATAAAAAATAAAAAAAAGAATATTCTCAATTTTGAGCCTCTACTTCTTGTGAGTATAGGGTTTGAATCTGCAATATTCATATGGTTAAGGAACTCCTATGTCAATAAATGAATATAAAAATGGATCTAAGGCCAGTGAGAGCACCAGAGTTTCTGGAAGAAGAACACCCAAAACTCTCTGGAGGGATATTCCCACAACTCTAGGCACATGGATTCTCTTAGGGGGAAAATGTCCTGCTGAAAATAAGCTCCCAAACATGACAAACTATATCAGGAAATAATCCATCATGAGCAAGAGTCAACAGACACAATAGCATGATGATGGAATTAGACAATTAAGAATTTCAGAAGATAGGCTGGGTGCAGTGATTTATGCCTGTAATCCCAGCACTTTGAGAGGCTGAGGCAGGAGGATCACTTGAGGTCAGGAGTTCAAGACCATCCTGGGCAACACAGTGAGACTCTTATCTAAAAAGTAGCTGGACATGGTTGGGCACACCTGCAGTCCTAGCTACTTGGGAGGCTGAGGTGGGAGGATCACTTGAGCCCCCCAGGTGGGAGGATCTCTTGATCAAGGCTGCAGCGAGCCATGATTGTGTCACTGTACTTACTTGGATGGCAGAGCGAAACCCTAAGAAAAAAAAAAGAATTTCATAAACTAGAAACTTCATAATCCACAGAGGAAGGGATTGGGGAAGTATAGATGAAACAAATTTGGCCACATGTTGATAATTATTGAAGCTTATTCTGTGACTTGGCAATACCACTCCCAGGTATTCATCCAAGAGAAATGAGAATAAATGTCCATAGAAGGACATAAAAGGAGGTTAACAGTAGCTTTATTCACAGTAGCCCAAACTGGAAGCAATCCAAGAATCTGTCAACAGGAGACTGGATCAACAGTTTGTGGCATATTCATAGAATGGAATACTACCCAGCAATAAAGAGAAATCAACTACTAACAAATGATGCAATATGGATGAATTCCACAGATATAATGTGCTGAGTGAAAGAAGCTGGACTCAGAAGGGCATATACTATATAGTTCAGGATCGCGGCTACCTGGGCAAGGGTGGAGCAGAAGGGGTGGGGTGAGTGATAAGGAGGATGAGTGGGGTTTTAGCTGTATGTAACGTTTTTTTAAAAAAATATATTTTAAAAAATGAAACAAATATAGCAAAATTTGAACATATATTCATTACAATAATAGATATAATTGCTTGCTATATTATTTTATGTCCTTTTCTTATATTTGAAAAGTTTTCTCTCTCAAAATAAGTAAATAAATATAGAAAGAAAGATTGCCAGTAAGACTTCCAGGAAGTGACTTACTAAATTTTTGACATACGGCTTTACTTTCAGAAAGGCCTCACTAATGAAGCATATGTTAGTACCATACATCAAACTATTTACACCTGGCTTAAATTTAAATCAGCCATGAACATGATGATTGAGCTCTGATTCCACTCAGGATCCCAGAAAAGAGAAAACGGTAAGTAGAGAGACTCAAGCAGCCCACTCTGCCTTAATTTGGAAGACTGACTCCCAAAATTTGGAATCAGGACACATGAGACCCACTCCCAGATCTGTTGACAAATACTGTAGGTGTCAGGAAAAATACACCTTACTGCAATAAACACTTTCAAAGTTAAAATGGATTTGCTCCATTGCTTTTTATGGCAAAGGCTGGCAAAGAGTATATTACAAAATGATCTCAAGTGGGATTACAACTTATAATCAAAGATCGGTTAAAGACCTCAGATGGGGGGGTGGTGTTTCTGAAGTCTATTTCCTTAAGTAATGTTAAAGCGAATGGCTTTAGATTTTGGACACTACTTTAATTTTGTATTTCTAAATGCTTAGGAAATGTTGCATTGGATTCCAGAAAGTCTCAGAAGGCTGTTTCCATGATCCTACCTTTCCATCACCATCTCTTACCTTTTCCCCAGCCTTGTGTCCCTGACCCCCGATTTCCCTTTCTACCCAAGGGTTCATGCACTGGCCGGGTCCTATAGTTAGGGTGACCAAAGGACCATTTTTCCCAGTTCATGTCTGTTGTTCTAGCATAATTAATAATACCTCTTTCAATCTCAAGAGTGTCCTAAGCATATAAACACCTTTATTACTATGGAAAGGGCGAGATTTGGAGTCAAGACTGGGTTCAAGCTTTAGTTCTGCACTTAAAATTGCATAATCTTAGGGCAAGTTATTTACCCTCTCTGAATCTTGTTTTCTTTCTCTGAAAATGGAAATATCAAATTTCCAAGTTTACTGTAAATATTAAAAAGAAGTAAAAGCAATCGGGACACAGTTATTTCATCCATAAGAAACCAGAGCCAAGCAACTGGCCCTCTCTCGAATATTGTTACCTTGCCGACTTGGAAGCAGTCATCCCCTGTGAGAGAAAAGAGCCGTTTGGGGCTGTACAGGTCAGTGATGGCAGAGCCAGTGACTCTCTGAAAGACACCTCGGGCCAGGCCTTTCACATTGAGCATGTACACGTCCTGCAGCCGCATCAGGGCCCTTGCTGCTCCCTCAAGGTCCTCAAAGGCTGGAAGGTCTTGCTCCACCTTCTCATAGCCATCCTTCAGAGCTGTAAAAGTAGTAAAAACATCAACCTGCCATTCAAGAAACAGGAGTTGGGCATTTAACACATGCAAGGCATGACCACCTGTTCAAATATTTAATGAGATCAAGTTGGATTTGTCTTTGTGTTCCCAGAGGCAAGCACAGTTCCTGGCACAGGGTGGATGCTTAATGCAATTCTGAATGAGGAACATTCAGAATGAGTGAATGAGGAATAAAAACTAAGGCACACGGCTTCATTATATTGTCCTATCCTGTATGTTTCCAGAAGTCTTGCTCTTTAGGGAAACAACTCTTCTTTTTCTTTCCTTTTCTTTTTTTTCTCTTCTCTTCTCTTTTCTTTCTTTCTTTTAATAGAACTAGGATCTTTTTCTGTTGCCTAGGCTGGAGCACAGTGGCATGATCATAGCTCATGCTTGAATTCCTGGGTTCAAGTGAGCCTCTCACCTCAGCCTTCTGAGTAGGCAGGACTTCAGGCACACGCCATCACATCCATCTAATTTAAATACATTTTTTTGTAGAGACAGGGTCTTGCTATGTTGCCCAAGCTGGTCTCAAACTCCTGGCCTCAAGTGATCTTTCCAACTTAGGCTCCTAAAGTGTTGAGATTATTGGCATGAGCAACCGCACCCAGCCTCTTCTCACTGTTAGCTTTCCCAAAATCAACAAACTTCTTTTTTTTTTTTTTTTTTTGAGACAGGGTCTTGCTCAGTCACCCAGGCTAGAGTGCAGTGGTGTAATCTCAATCTCAGCTCACTGCAACCTCCACCTTCTGGGTTCAAGCGATTCTTGTGCCTCAGCTTCCCAAGTCTACAGGCATGTGCCACCATGCCTGGCTAATTTTTGTATTTTTAATAGGTTTCGCTATATTGCCCAGACTAGTCTCGAACTCATGAGCTCAAGCAATCTTAGCCTCCCAAAGTGCTGGGATTACAGGCATGCGCCACTGTGCCCAGCCCAAAAGTCAACACTTTTTTTTCTTTTTTTGAGACAAAGTCTCACTCTGTCGCCCCAGGCTGGAGTGCAGTGGTGCGATCTTGGCTCACTACAACCTCTGCCTCCCGGGTTCAAGCAATTCTCCTGCCTCAGCTCCCGAGTAGCTGGGATTACAGGCATGTAATCCCACCACATCCTGGTAATGTTTGTATTTTTAATAGAGACGGGGTTTCACCACGTTGGTTAGGCCGGTCTGGAACTCCTGACCTCAAGTGATCAGCCCACCTCAGCCTCCCAAAGTGCTGGATTACAGGTGTGAGCTACCGTGCCTGGCCGTCAACAAACTTCTTAAAGCACAAAGCAGAATAAATTGGGAAAGTGATCTTGCTATAGATGACAGTGTAGTGACAATTTAATGAAACAGAAACTACTAGAAGACGATTATTTTCTATACATATATAAATGGAAGGATTTATCTTGTACTTCGTCACAGGATTGTATAATGTATAATCATATAAACCGATTAGCAAGGGGGGCTAATTCTTTGTGCTAGCTAGAGCTAAGGATATTAAGTAATACCCACCTACTCCATTACCCTTTGAAATCACATCCCAACAGAATCTCTCTCCTGACTGGTGAGTCAGGAGATAGAATCTTCTCTCTTACCCTCCAGCCCTCCTCCTCATTACCTCGGATGTTCTCACTGGCCTCCAGACTATGTACCACATTCCTCCAGTCAGACTGTAGGCGTTTGATGAGAGTAAATGCAAGCAGAGGGTTAGCCACAGGGGTTGTTGAATCCTCATGCAAAGAAAGTACCTTGTCATAGAATCTGAAAGAAAGGAGTAGAATGATCTCACCTCCTGATATGACCACTACACCTAGGGAAGGCTGGCATGGTGTGTGTACATTAAGAGTAGCTAACATTGACATGCTGAACCTCTTGAGATTCACATAATAGTCCAACCAAAAAGCCATGCAAGCACAAAGAATATGAAAACTATAGATACAACAAAAGTAGGTCTGCTCTTTTGTTCATTGAATGAGTCAGTCTATATTAATCAATTACTGTATATCAGGCACCATGCTAGAGATATAAAGGCAAGACAGGGTCTAGCTCTCAAAGGGATCACAAAGTCTTTTTCTCCTGTCATCACTGTATATGCAATACTTAGTATCTGGTAGAAACTCAAAAACACTATTGAATTAATTATAACCACTGTGATGTGTGCTGTATAGTGGTCCCCAACCTTTTTGGCACCAGGGATGAGTTTCATGGAAAACAATTTTTTCCACAGACCAGGAGCATTGGGGGATGGTTTTGGGATGAAACTGTTCCACCTCAGATCGTCAGGTATCAGTTAGATTCTTATAAGGAGCACGCAACCTAGATCCCTTGCATGTGCAGTTCACAATAAGGTTCACGCTCCTATCAGAATCTAATGCCGCCGCTGATCTGACAAGAGGCGGAGCTCAAGCAGTAATGCTCCCTTGCCCACCACTCACCTCCTGCTGGGGGGTCTGCCTCCTAACAGGCCATGGACTGGTACCGGTCCCTGGCCCAGGTGTTGGGGACGTCTCTGCTATGAGAGAAGTGAGCATATAATGCTGCAGCTGTGCAGGCAGGGCAGCTCACCCAGGTGGGAGTTAGAAGGGGGAAGGAAAGGCTTCCAAGAAGAGATGGCATTTGATCTGAATCTGAAAGGATTTGTTAAAATACTGAAAGCTATGACTTATTGAGCTCCTACCATGTATTGGCCTGTTGAACGCTGTAAATAGGTTGTCTCATTTAATCGCCCCCCACCTTCGGACCTACCCTTAGTGTAGATTTAATTTTACCCATTCCATGGAGAGGAAACAGAAACAAAGCCACACCGTTAGTAAAGGGCAAAGCCAGGATGGAACCTAAGTCTGACTAACTCCGAAACCTGAGTTCTCAGCTGATTATGCTATATGGTTTCTTAAGGAGCTAGAACAAAGAAGAGAAGAGTATTTTTCAAGCCAACAGGAACCATTAGTGTACAAAGGCACAGAGGCTTGAGATATATTTGTAGTAAGTCAATCTACACTAGTTATTTGCTAGATGTCAGACTCCATGCGAGATTCTAAGGATACAAAGGCAAGATGGGGTCCAATACTCAAGGATTTCATGGATAAGAAAATAACTTTTTTTCTCATCACTCTATACCTAAATTCAATACATATTTCTATGAAAGAATGAATGAAGAATACTCTCCTAAGAGCTAAGGACAAAATTCTGAATAAGGAAATAATCTTGGCCTCAAGGATCCACAGTTTAGTGAGTAAGGAATATACAAATAATTACATTACAGATGCAATAACAGATTTGAGAACAAGGCTTGGTGGGGAAGACAGAGAGGGGATGATTAATTTGGCCAGAGCAGGTTAGAGAAGGCTTTAAGTGAGAGTGGTACTGTTAAAACTATGACTTGTTCACATATATAAATGTGAGAGAGGGTCAGGAGGAGGCCACTTCAAAACTGCAAGCACAAGACAAGGAGAGTCTGAACCACGACAGCGACGGAGAATGGACTGGGTTCAAGGAAGGAGTTTAGGAAGTGGTGATGACTGTAAAGCGGAATAAGAGTGGGATTGTCCAGCACACTTTCAACCTTTCTAGCTTGGCAACAATTGCAGAAAAGGGCAGAAATGATAGGGCCTGAAGTGATCATCTTTCTAGTTAATTTCCCTTCTCCAGTGTCCTTCAACAATGTTCACATAGGCAAAAGATGCTGGTATACTATGGTTAATTCCATTTCTAAAACACCAATGGAATTTATATTACTGAAATTTATTATCTATAACAGGACACATTAAGGGTACTATTCCTGCTCTCCAAGAGTTTTCCCCCTCATTTTAAAATTATTAACTTCAAAAACAGTATAACAAGAATGGAAGTAGAAGAAAAAAGAGTTTGTGCAAAGTGAAAAAAAATGAACGTGTGCAAGCGCACTGGAGACTATGAGTCCTTTGGCAAGAGTGGGGAACTTCTGCGAGGAGACAGAGATGAAAGTGAAAAATAGAGGAAGTGGCAGGGTGATAGGATTTCAACCCCTTGCAGCAGAGTCCGATCTGAGGATTTCTAAAGAGTGAGGTCCTTAACTATGAAATGAAGCCTGAAATAGAAGACGACAGTCTTGAGGCTTCCAAGGAGCCGAATGTTCAATTCAACATAAACTAAGGAACAAGAATCTGGACCTGGGTCTCCCAGTGGGAAATGGGAAGCCTGTCAAGTCCCAGGGTGTCTCTGATCCCAAAGACAAGGCAGTCTGTGAGCTGAAGCTCTAGGGTTTTGAAATGAAACCAGCCTCCAGGGTGTGGGAACTTTACTACCCATTGTTTCCTGCTTTGGCTCCACATGGAACTACTTAGGGAAAGATATTCCACTGCTAGATGAAAAAACTTAACAAGCGGAGACTTGGGCTTGAGTCCAGCTTAAAGAGTAGGTGTCCAGGAACAACTGAGGCTGAGAGGGCAGTGATTTTATAAGACAGCTGGATAGGAAGGAGCTGGGGGAAGACCCGAGACTTATTCTGACCCAGCCTCCAACTATCACTCAGTTTCCTCATCCATAAAATGAAAGAACTGGTCTAGTCTAGAAGATTTCTATGGATCTTTTCAGCATGCACATTCTGTTATTTCTTCTGATCACCCCTTCCACAACTGAATAAACAGATTCCTCATTAGCTTGAGGACTAATGTTTAACAGGAATCAGAGGAAACTGAGGCACAAAGGTAAAATGGTAAAGCAGAGAGGCGAATATTTGCCCCAAGTCATGCATCAAATCAAATGTGCTATCTACTTCCTTGTTTTCTTAGCACCCCTCCTTGCATTTTGGGGTTGATTTGTTTAGGTCAGGGTTTGATCTCTATTGCAGCACATCAGTTCAGTCCAGTGTTTAGATATGCCACTTTTCTGTCACACAAAGAAAAAAATCTCTCAACTGATAACTGAGGTTGACTTAGAATCCAAAAGTTGGCCCTAGCCCAGCCTCTGAGCACACAGCGGTTTCCAGCGTCTGGAAACTGAGTTACTGGATGCTGAATTCAAACCTCAGGGTTTCCTAAATGTCTTTTAGCTTTGACAAATACTGCTGAGAATGGAAAATCAGATCCTTTCCTTCAAGAATCTGCACATAAAATTTGCAACCCAATCCCTGCATTAAACATAGCCTGGGCAGGTTATCCAGCCACAATACACGGGCTATTTCACCTCAATATGTTTTGCCTTTGGAATTCAGAAATGGTTTTGCCTCAGTTCCTCTGGGACATTCTTAATGCTTAATCCTTAGCACAGAAAAAAATTGCTGCTGACACTTCTCTTTCACTCTTGGTGGTGTTTTAAATTACAAAAACAGCAACAACAAAAGCTAGGGTAAACTCTCTTTATATACATAACTAGTATACGTACCATACTGGCATATAACCGTATATACTATAACAAGTATAATTTTTATTCATTAACTTGGAGTAGGGAGTAATTCCAACCTCAAGAATATTGCATTTTTCTATCTCAACCAAGCCTTGGAAACAGCCTCTCAAGTTACATAAAATCACCAGATTGGGAGTATAGAAAAATTAGCAAGAACTGCCAAAATCCTTGTTTTAAAAAGCAAACATAAAGCTGGGCGCGGTAGCTCATGCTTGCAATCCCAACACTTTGGGAGTACGAGGAGGGAGGATCAATCACTTCAGGCCAGGAGTTCAAGACCAGTCTGGGCAAGAAAGTAAGACCCCGTCTCTACCAAACCAAACCAAACCAAACCAAACAAAAACAAAAACAAAAAAACCCTAGCCAGGCATGGTGCGCATGGTGGTGCGCATCCGTAGTCCTAGTTACTTGGTAGGCTCAGGCAGGAGGATCACTTGAGCCACAGGTTTGAGGTTACAGCAAGCTATGATAGAGCTGCTGCACTCTAGCCTGGGTGACAGAGCAAGACCCTGTTTCTTAAAAAGCAAACATTTCACTGGGTTTTAGAGCAGTCACTAGAGAAGAGAATGATAGAATGCCAGTCTTCAAAATACCAAACTAAACTACAAAATTAAATGTTCATAAGTCACCTGAGAAAATAATCGGGAACTTTTCTGATTTGTTTTTTATCTAGGCTGTCACAATCCTAGTTAATCCTTAGAGCCAAAAGTGGGGCCTAGTTTCACTAGTTGGTCTTAAAATAAAATAAAATAAAATAATAAGCATAAAGGCTTAGCATTTGTCCAGCAATTGTTACATGCCAGGCACAATGATAAATACTTTTACATGGTACTCTTAATCCTTCAACAACCCTATGGTGATAGGTACTATTTTTATCATCATTTTAAAGATTAGGAAACTTAAGCTCAAATAGGTAAAGTAACTTGTCCCAGATCAGAGCCAATGATTCAAATAGAGGTCTGTTAAACTCCTGAATTTACCGTTCACCACCATGTACTGTGGCCACTAGTAAAACCTCAGTTAGTTAGGGGCTTGGTCTATGTCTTGGTATAACAGATAAAAGAAGTGGTAGGGATAACATAGCATAATAGGAAAAAAGTTGGATAAACAGTCAAAACAACTGTGTCCTAGTCCTGGATTTGCTACCTGTTAGATTTATTAATACAATCTTGAATAAGCAATTAGACTTTAGTTTTCCTGGGTTTTAACTGATTTCTCAACAGTTAACAGTGTAATACAAATCTATTTCAAAGCACTGTGTGTGAGAGAGAATCAAATGAAATACGGTTTGTATGAGACCTCCTGCTGCGACAAAGTTGTGGCAATGATAATGGTGGAAAGACAGTGAAAGAGACCAGCATGGCGGAGTAGGGTTGGCCAGCTGCTTTGGCCAAAACGCTTTGAGTGCTCTCTTCTGAGAATGTAACCTGAAAGACCAGCACAGGGATTCTGACCCCCCATTCCCGTCTCCATCTGAGCTACCCAAAGAAAGAGATTACTGGTATGAAAACAAGCATGGGTAGCAGGGAGCATGCTGGGCTCTGAAATCAAGCAGAAAAAAGTCTTTCCTATTTCCACCAATAAGCTTGGACTCCAATGACTCTGGGCTATGAACAAAAAGAAAACATTTGGCTCAGTCAGCATGGACCCATCGAATACTAGACAACTATGCTATACCAAAAAGTGACAATAATTATTGAAATGATCTTCATTTATTGTTAAAATTAATACATACTTATATTGTACATTGTCACACTATTTCAAGCTGTTTATATGCAAGCCACATACTTAAGGACAAGCACCAAATTAGCTCATTCAGTCACTATTAACCAGATCTCTCACAAATACTTTCCACCCACAAAATGCTTTTCTTCTACATAGCTCTCTCTCACAGTCATGGGGTCTCAAAGTTTTGCACAGGGTGACAATGGGTTTGGGGGTCACACTGGACCTCAGAGTCACTCCCCATTCTATATACCTTCTTCTCATGTCACCCCAGAATCAGTATTACTATCACATACACTCGCGCAAAGTTTTAAAAGCGGTGCATTGTGCCGTCTTAGCTCAATGAGAAGGTCGTCACGTGATATAAGTACAATATTAATATATCCAAATAGTGACGTGGTCATAACCACTCTGTCAGTGTTGTAGGCTTCTTGATGTCCCAAGCAGAGAAGGCGCAGCACATATTCATACAGATGCTATTATATACAATCATTTATCTTTCATTTTTCTCAGTTGGACACTGCCAAAGTTGATTCGTGACTATGGTGCCTCAGTATCCCAAGTCTAACAATCTTTTATGCCACAGTGTGTAGCACTAGAGTTTGTTGATTGTATATCAAAACAATATTAGCTGAGCATCCGCTGCTGTGTGCTATACTTAGTATCTTCTGCATCAAGTATGTTTTTTCACAGTGCTTTTTTGATATCAAATATGTTGACACACATATAACATCTCAGTTATCATTTAGTATTTAGAGAGCTTCTACATGTGTAAGGAGAAGGAAGAACTGAAGACATAGAGGGTAGTGGACATCTGTGATTCACAGTCATGGTGCTACAGACCCGAACTCCTTGAGGGCAGAGTTGGCTCTTGTTCACCATTTTATCCCCACTACCTGGAACACTGCCTGGCTCTTAGTAGGCACTCAAAAATGTGTGTTCTATGAATTAATGAACTGAAGCATTATTCATATAGCGACCTGTACAGTTACTCAGCATCACTCACATGCAGAGTATGATATCCACAGCGTCGTGCCCATCCAGTGCCAATGACATGTAAATCTCACATATGGTGAAAGACTGTCATCTGACTCCTAACACTAAACATCAGCTCACTAGGTCATGCGGTGTTTCACGATCGCCCCCTGAAAGGTCAATACTTGCATGGCTAAAGCGTCACCATATTCTCTCCATCTCACTCTCACAGTGTCTCTGTCACAGCACCGTCCACTGAGTCTGTGTCAGTGTGACACAGGGTCTGGGGATCACACAGCTTCGCACAGCACATTGTGAGGTCCTAGAGTCACCCCAACCCGCTCTTCCACAGTGTCTCAATTTCACTGTGTGACGCTGGATATGGGGGGGTGCCACCGTGTGTGTTATGGAGTCTGCAGTCCCACACAGTGTGACCCAACCCTCGCCAACACCTCATGTCACGGAGTGTCGGGGTCCCACACAGTGTGACAATGGGTCTGGGGGGGTCACACTGGCCCTCAGAGCCACTCCCCACCCCACGCCACAATGTCTCAGTCGCACGGTGCGACAGTGGGTCTGGGGTCCCACGCAGCATGACAATGAGCCTGGGGTCACACTCAACCTGAGTCACCCCACGCTGCTGCACAGTGTCTCCCACTGAGGCCCCTCGGTCGCTCCCACTCGCCGTGCCCTCACCTAGTCAGGTCCCGCAGCCGCGCCTCTTCCCCGCGCAGGTACCGCCTCAGCAGCCCCAGCAGCCGGCGTTCGGGCCCTAGGGCGCGCGCCACGCTGGTCAGCGCCGAGAACGTGTCGCCCCGCGCCGCAGCCCTTTCTGGGTCTCCTGTCCCGAGCGCCAGCACCGCCAGCAGCGCCGCCAGCCGCGCCCCTGGACCCATCGCCAGCGCTAGCGCACTTCTCAGACAGTCCTGGCCTCGCGGCGCCAGCCGCTCTTGCCCTGGCCAGCCCCGCCCCTTTCCCCGCCCCCTCCCGGCTCAGGCCCCGCCCCCTGGCCCCGGTCAGTCCCCTCCGCCGCCCAGTCTCGCCCCACGCCCCCTGCCTCCTTCCTTGTTTCAACGCCTCACCTCGCTCTCTAGCCCTCAGCTCCTCGGAATGCGTGGGGGCTTCCTGCAACATCAGTGTCAGCCGCCCTCCACTAAATCGCGACCCTGTGAAGGTGTTTCCACTGTGCCCATCACACAAGGAGAAACTGAGGCGGGGGCGGGGTGAGCGATGAATTCACAGGTCTAAGGCTGTGACCATCCCCAAATATTGTTAACACCATGCTGACAGCATCCCTAAAATATCCGCCCCTCTGTACCATGGAGTGGGAATACACAAACACCACTGGATCCCCACAGAAGAGCCAATGTTGCGTGTGTGAATAGCTGCGCAGGCAAAGAGCGGCAAGAGGGCAGCGGGCAGGAAAACCCTCACAGAGGGCGTGACATCTGAGCCATCTGAAGGATGAATAGGACTCTGTCAGGATGTGAGTGTATGACAAATCTAGGACTTACAGAACCTGAAACTCTGGGGTCCTGATGTCACTGCTTTACACAATATACCTAGAGTCACTTAGGCAAACAAAAATATTGCGATTATTATAGCCTACTAGGCTACTTACTCTATTTCCCCCTTCTTAATCATTTCCCAGGCAATGTTCATTTTTTCAACAAATATTTATTAGCACCTATGTTAATGTGCTGACTACACAGAGAAATAGCAGATCCAATCCTGGACTCAAAGGAGGAGACAGATATGTAAACAAGTAATCACAACAAAGTGCTGTCAGAGTAACTGAGGATTGTGCAACGTGCAATGGCAACACTGAAGAAGGAACTCTCATCTAGGGGTTGGAGAGGGCTTCAGAGAGGAGATAATGTGTGCTGGTTCAAAAGGATGAAGAAAATCGGAAGTTGATAGGCAAGGAAGGAGTGGGCTTTCCTGGCAGAAGGTACCTGTGCGTGACAAGGTTTGGAGGTAGAAAACAGTTTGAGTTCCAGAAATGATGAGAAGTTCCTTGTGCTTGAAACTATCAGATTGCGAAGGGCCTTTGCATGCCATACTAAGAAATTTAGGTGCTTTTCCTCTATGAAAATCCAGTGGAAGTTTTTAAGGTGGCAATAATTGTAATAACAATGGCAATAGTAAAGACAGCAGTTAATACTTACTGTTTCCTGTGTGGCAGGGGCCATCCAGAATAGTTTACATATATTAACTCATTTAATTGCTATCCAGAGTATTTTATATATATTAACTCATTTAATTCTCATGCTGACCTTACAGCCTAGGTAGTAGTAGTATTCTTATAGTATTGTTAGCCCCACTTTACCAATGAGAAGACTGAGTTGTAGGGACAATCAATAACCTACTCAATGTTAATCACTTGTGGACCACATTTGAGGTGTGCTGGTAAACCAGTTCTCTAGGAAAAAAATTAAAGTTCTGATTTGTGGCATTTGCCAATTTCTTTGGTGTCAATTCTCCCACAGTGGCTGATTTCAACATAAGAATATTTCATCACTGACTGCGGTTGGATAAAGATGCTAACAATCAATTCTTGTGAGCTGGGGTGAGCCAGCTCCAGCACACCACTGCTTGTGTAGACATGGAGATGTACCACGCAGATCCCCCTTCAAAGAATTGCTGCACAGCTGCAGGGAATGTGAAGAAAGCTGTAGGAAGCTGCAGAAGGGTCTCCAGCGGTCAGCTGCTTTAGGATCTATCCTACAGCAGAGAGCAGTCTTGCCTAGGGAAATTTCCTTCCTGGGGCAACCCTAACCCAGCAACGGAGCAAGGTGAGGGAATCAAGGCCTAGTCATTTTGGTCCTTCGTGAGACAATTCTTACAGGCAATACTAGCTCCAGCACACCTGCCACCTTGATCAAGGCTTCATCAAGCCTCTTTGACTTCTTCCTCTGCCCTTTCTTGCTTCCTTTCCCTTTCATAGATGTTGATCTCTCATAAACATCTTGCACCTCAAACTCCATCTGAGCCTCTGTTTCTAGAGAACCCAATCTGTAACATCAACTCAATCAACATACATAGTAAGTGGTAGAGAAGGGACTTGAATCCAGGTCATGTGGATCCTGATTCCATATTCTTAATCACTAACAGAGGCAGATTTACCCAGAAGGTTTTGAAGATTAAGCTTCAAGGCTCCTACCTTGCACAAACTCTTTCCAACTGAGTAGCCTTCCCATAGAAGCTGCTCTGACCATAGAAGAATAGGGACTGTGGTAGGCAGAATCACGCCCTCCCTCCAAAGATATGCATGTGTTGATTCCCAAAACCCTTGACTGTGTTACCTTACATGGCACAAGAGACTTTACAGATGTGATTAGGTTAACGATCTTGACATTGGAGGATTATGCTGGTTTATCTTGGTAGTCCCGATGCAATCATGAGGGTCCTTAAATGTCATAGAAAGAAATGTGACAATGGAAGCAAAGTCAGAAAGATTTAAAGATATTTAACACCATATTGCTGACTTTAAAGATGGAAGAAGAGGCCACCAGTCAAGGATTGTGAACAGCTTCTAGAAGCTGGAAAGGCAAGGAAACAGGTTCTCCTCTAGTGCCTCCAAAAGGAACAGAGACCTGCTGACATGTTGATTTTAGTCCAGTAAAACCCATTTCAGACTTCTGAACTCCAGGACTGCAAGACAATATATGTATTGTTTTAAGCCACTGTGTTTGTGGTCATTTGTTTCAGCAACATTAGGAAACTGATAAAGGAACCCAAAGGTATCTGTTTTGTATTGTCTCTATCTCTTTAGCCCAAAGGGGCAGTACTTCTATTGATAAAATTATCTTAAAACCTTTGAGGATTTCCTATAAATTTTACTGGAGTTCTTTCCATTAGACAAAAACCATACCTATATTTCTTCCCAAGAAGTGCCCTTCTCTCACTTGGGCTGAGACTCAGGGTGGTGGTACAACAGTCTTAAAAGTCTTTTTATTTTTTTAGAGATAGGGTCTTGCTCTGTTGCCAGATTGGAGTGCAGTGGCATGATCACGACTCACTATAGCCTTGAACTCCCAGGCTCAAGTGATCCTCCTGCCTCAGCCTCCTGAGTAGCCGGGACTACAGGCACATGCCACCATGCCCAGCTCGTTTTTGTATTTTTTGTAGAGACAGGGTTTCACTATGTTGCCCAGGCTGGTGTCGAACTCCTGGCCTCAAGTGATCCCCCTACCTTGGCCTCCCAAAGTGCTGGGATTACAGGTGTGAGCCACCACGCCCAGTCAGCCCTAAGATTCTTAGAAGCATTTCTTTTTCCTGGTTGAAATATAAGGTACACCCATAAGATTCTTAGAGACCTTCTACAAAACCACAATATAACCACCAATATTAGGAAACTAACATTGACAAAATACTAATACTTCGAGTTCACATACCTTCTTCAAATTTTCTTGATTGTACCATTTAAATGTCTTGTGAATCTAGGATCCTATCCAGGACTATTTGTGTTGTTGTCATATCTCTTTAGTGTTCTTCAATCTGGTACTGTTCCTCAATTTTTGCTTACTCTCTACTATCGCGACACATTTGTAGATAACAGGCCAGTTATTTTTTGGAATGTCTCAATTTGAGTCTGTCTGATGTTTCCTCATGAGTAGATGCAACTTTGGCAGGAACACAACTGGAATAATTCTTTGTTCTTCTCAGTGCATCATGTCAGGAGGCATAGTATGTTGATTTGTCCCATTGCTGGTGGTGTTAATTTTCAGTACTTGGTATAAATTATGTATGCCTGGTTCCTCCAGCATAAAGTTAATGAAAAAGTATTTTCTACTTATTAATTGGTAGGTTGTTACTACTTATTGGCATTCTCTGGTAATATAGAGCTTTCTCTTCTGTCCCAGTTATTAACTTATTCATTTATCTCAATATGTATGAATTCATACATGCTATTGAAAGAATTTTAATTAACAATTTATTTGATGCTCAAATTATCCTGCAGTTGTCCTGGCCAACACAAGTTGACTAACCCCTTCAATATGGCTCTTGTGTCCTTTTGATATGTCCCCTTTACTCCTCTCATTCTATACTTTGTTATTTATAAGCTATTGCAGGTAATCTTGTACTTTCTTTCCCAGCCCCAGTGAGTGCTGGTTCCTTTTAACGGAAGAGTATTCAGAAACCAAGATTTGGGTGCTGGTGTGCTTACTGTGACTGGGATGCTGCTGCCCTCAGGTTCTTTCAGCAGATAGAGCTAGGAAATTGTATATAATAATTTTGTTAAATTTATTCCTTAAGTATTGTCTTCTTTATAAAATTGAAGTATAATTCACATAGTATAAAATTTACCTTTAGTGTACAATTAGTTGATTTTTAGTATGAATATATTCACAAGGTTTCAAAACCATCACAAATATCTGATTTTAGAGTATTTTCTTTACCTCAAAAAGAAACTCTGTACCCCTTGGGAGGCTGAGGCAGGAGAATCACCCGAACCTGGGAAAAGGAGGTTGCAGTGAGCTGACATCACATCTCTGTAGTCCAGCCTGGGTGACAGAGTGAGACTCTGTCTCAAAAAAAAAAAAAAAAACAAAAAGAAAAAAAGAAACCCTGTACCCATTAGCAGTCACTCCCTCACGGCAACCACTAATCTACTTCCCATGTATGTGGATTTTTTTTATTCTTGGCATTTCATATAAATGGCTTTGTGTGGTTTTTTAATACTATTGTAAATGAAATTTTTTCTTAATTTTATTTTCAGATTGTTCATTGTAACTGTATAGGAGTACAATTGATTTTTGTATATTGAGCTTAAATCTTGTAACCTTTTAAACTCATTTAATGTGTCTATAATGTGTTTTGTGGATTCCTTATGATTTTACATATAGACAATCATAACATCAGAAAATAGATTACTTCTTCCATTCCAATCTGGATGCTTTTTATTTATTTATTTAGCCAAAATGACTTGGCTAGAATCTCCAGTATAACGTTGAATAGAAATGGTAAGAGAAGGCATTCTGGTCTTATTTCAGATCTTAGGGGAAAAGCTTTCAGTCTTCTGCCATTAAGTATGATGTTACCTGAAGGTTTTTTGTTAATACCCTAATCAGGTTGAGGAAGTTCCCTTCTGTTCTTAGTTTGTTGAATGCTTTTAATCTGTAGAATGCATTTTCTACCTTTGCTGAGGTGATCATGTGGTTTTCACCCCTTATTTTCTTAACATGGTGTGTTATATTGATTGATTCTTGTATGTTGAACCAACCTTGCATTCCTGGGATAAATCTCACTTGCCATGATGCTGGATTTGGTTTGTTCATATTTTGTTGAGGATTTTTGTATCTATATTAACAAGAGACGTTGGTCTGTGGTTTTCTTTTTATCTGGTATCTTTGTCTGTTTTGGTCTCATAGAATGAGTGGGAAAGTGTTCTCTCCTTTTCTATATTTTTGTGTGTGAATTTGTATAAGATTGGAGTAAGTTTTTCTTTAAACATTTGGAAAAATACACCATGAAAGTCATTTAAGTCTGGGCTTTTTTTTTTTTTTTTTTCCTGTGGGAAATTTTTTGATTGCGGAGTCAGTATCTTTAGAAATTCTTTTAGAGCAAGTCTCCTGGCAAAGAATTCTCTTAATTTTCTTTCATCTAAGAATGCAGCTATTTTACTCTTATCCTGAAGTATATTTTCACTGAATGTAGAATTCTGAGTTGACCTTTACTTTTTCTTTTTTTTTTTTTTTTTTTGAGACGGAGTCTCGCTCTGTCACCCAGGCTGGAGTGCTGTGGCCGGATCTCAGCTCACTGCAAGCTCCGCCTCCCGGGTTCACGCCATTCTCCTGCCTCAGCCTCCGGAGTAGCTGGGACTACAGGCGCCGCCACCTCGCCCGGCTAGTTTTTTGTAGTTTTTAGTAGAGACGGGGTTTCACCATGTTAGCCAGGATGGTCTCGATCTCCTGACCTCGTGATCCGCCCGTCTCGGCCTCCCAAAGTGCTGGGATTACAGGGTTGAGCCACCGCACCCGGCCTACTTTTTCTTTTTTCCTTCCTTCCTTCCTTCTCTCCCTCCTTCCTTCTCTCTCTTTGTCTCTCTCTTTCTCTCTTTCTTTCTTTTCTTTCTACAAGGTCTCACTCTGTTGCCCAGGCTAGAGTGCAATAGTGGTGCAATCATGGCCCACTGCAGCCTTGATCTCCTGGGCTCCGGCAAAGCTTCCGGAGTAGCTAAACCCACAGGCACATGCCACCACACACAGATAATTTTCTTTTTTTGTAGACACAGGGTCTTACTATGTTGTCCAGACTGGTCTTGGACTCCTGGGCTCAAGCAATCCTCCCGCCTTGGCTTCCTAAAATGTTGAGATTACAGGCATGAGCCACCATGCTCATTTTCTAAAAATCTTTTTCTCATATTCGGATTAGATAATTTCTATGGGTCTATTTTCAAGTTCACCCAAGTTTTCTCTTTCCCATGTTATCTGTATTCTGCCATTAAGTCCATCAGTGAATTTTTTATTTTGGCTATTATACTTTCAGCTCTAACATTTCCATTTGGTTTCTCTTTATGTCTTCTATTTGTTTGTTGATACTTTCCATTCAAGAGTGTTCACCTTTACTTCTTGGAGCATTTTATAATGCCTAGCTTAAAGTCTTTAACAATTTCAACACTTATGTTCTCTCTTCATTGGCATCTGGTGGCTGTTTTTTCTCATGCAGATTGAGATTTTCTTGGTTCTTTGTATGCTGAGTAATTTTGGATTAAATACTAAACATTCTGAATATTATACATGTCTAGATCTTGTTTACATCTTATGGAGAATATTCATACTTTCATTTTAGCATGCAAGTGACCCAGCTGGATACAGGCCACAAACTGTAACCTATCTTTGTGGCTGTGGTTAAAATGTCAGTTCAGTTTTCAAAGCCTTTCAATACTATTCAGACCTCTTTCAGTTGTACATACTCAGTGGGCAGTCTTGGATCTGGATAGTGGTTTATCCCTTTATCCCATTCCTCAGTACTCAAATCTACGGTATGCTATTCAGTATCAGATCCATGCGTGCACAGCTCAGAGGTGAACCCAGGAATTACGGCATTGCTCTCCCAGGCTTGTCTCTCTATGATATTTGAAACTTTACAGTCCCCTGAGGCTCCCCTTTTAGGTCCTCTCACTGAAAACCTGAGGTTTCACTTACCCCATTCTGCTATGTACTTCTCATGACTGCATGTATCCAGGGCCAAGTAACAGGAAGACAGAGTCCTCAAATGCCTGCTCTGTGTATTCTGTCCAGGTTTTACAATTGCCAGGGTAGAATGTATCTGTTTCATCTTCCCCACAATCAGAACCTGCTAACTATAATATTTTGTTTTACTTCTGGATCAGAGAGGAATTGTTGAAGTCACTTTAATAGCAGTGTTCCAAGTTTAACTAAAACAAACTAAACTTTAATAAAATTATGCTACAAGTGTAAATAATTACATGATGACATTAGAATAGGTATTTTCCAAGCACTGGTAAGTTTGTGAGGGCTCAACTTACATCCCTGTTTGAAACAACTTGCTAAATAGGAAGTTTTTTTTAACCTGTATTATTCGACCATCCCTATTTCTGAATGTCAAAATAGTGAAAAATGTATATTAGCTTTGAGGAAATGTTAGTATAATAAGGCTTTTGAGTATTAAAATGGAAAAACATTGACAGAAAAGAGTTGAGGAAAAGATCAAGATTTTCAAATAATTATCAGAGAAAGAGAAGGGCTTCTCTGGAAATAACAACCATCCTCAGCTTCAGCTTGCGCCCCTCTCCTCTGCTCGCTCCACTCCAGCCATGCTGGTCTTTTGTCTTTTCATTTCCTGCCCTTGGCAAGCTCTTTTCTGATTCATGTGGAACTTCTGACAGACTAAATCCTACTCATCCTTTGAGTCATATCCTCAGGGACATTTTATTTGTCTGCAGACTAGGTTCAAGTCTTCATATTATTCAAAACACACCCAGTATTTTCCCTTGGTAGCATATATGACAATTATAATTTTTTATTTGGGCCAGGCACAGTGGCTCACGCCTGTAAACCCAGCACTTTGGGAAGCTGAGGCAGGAGGATCGCTTGAAGCCAGGAGTTCGAGACCAGCCTGGGCAACAGTGAGAGCCTGTCTCCACACAAAAGTTAAAAATAATCTGGTTGTGGAGATGTGTGAATGCAGTCCCAGCTAGGAGGCTGAGGTGGGAGGACTGCTTGAGCCCAGGAGGTTGAGGCTACAGTGAGCCAGAATTGCACGACTGCACTCTAGTCTGGGTGACAGAGTGAGAGCTTGTCTCAGAATAATAATGATGATAATAATAATTATTATTATTACTTCTTATTTGTATAATTAATGGCTATCTGCTATACTAGATCATATACTTCATATAAGTGAGATGGTTCCTAGCTGAGTGCCTGGCAATTGCAGGTACTTGTTTAAAAGTATAGAATAGGTTAGGTATGGAGGCTCATGCCTGTAATCCCAACACACTGGGAGGCCCAGGAGTTCAAGACCAGCCTGGGTAACATAGAGAGACAAAAATACAAGTATTAGCCAGGACAGGTGGTGCATGCCTGTGGTGTGGGCTACTTGGGAGGCTGAGGAGAGAGGATCTTTTGGTCTTGGGGAAGTTGGGAGATCAAGGCTACAGTGAGTCATGACGGTGCCACTGCACTCCAGCCTGGGCAAGATAGCAAGACTCTGTCTCAAGAAAATAATTGTTTTTTTTTTTTTTAGATGGAGCCTTGGAGTGCAGTAGTGTGAGCTCAGCTCACTGCAACCTTGGCCTGCCAGATTCAAGCAATTCTCCTGCCTCAGCCTCCCAAGTAGCTGGGACTACAGGTGCCTGCCACCATGCCTGGATAATTTTTTTTATTTTTTAATAGAGACAGGGTTTCACTGTGTTGCCCAGGCTGGTTTTGAACTCCTGAGCTCAGGCAATCCACCCACCTCAGCCTCCCAAAGTGTTAGGATTACAGACGTGAGCCACCACGCCCAGCCAAGAAAATAAAAATAAAAATAAGAGAATAGACAAATAAAGTAGAAAGAGCATTCAAAACAATCCTGTTAATCTCTTTATCAAGTGTCCCTAGTGCCAGTCCTCTTCCAAATCTTTTGAATTGCCTGTCCTCACAATAAGTCTATGAAGTATGTATTGTCCTGCATTTTACAGTTGAGAAAACCAGCTTATGGAAATGAAGTGACTCAGCTGCAGATGGTAAACCCAGGGTCCCCAGCTCTCAGTTGAGTGCTCTTTCCATTGCATCATTACTTCACGTCGCTCATTATCAGTTCCTGGGTTAGCCTCCCTTTTACGTGAAATATTTTACTCCCTGGAACATTTCCAGGGACTCACATCACCTCAGTTTTTCCTTTATATTATGAAAGGATGAAATCAATAGATCAATGTTTCTCAGTGTGGCCCACAGCCTATTTGCATCAGAATTATTCAGGTAAATGTGGCTGTTCTTATGAAAAATTCAGATTCCAAGGTCCACCCAGATTCATTGAATTGGACTGTAAGAGGGTGAAGGACAGGCAAAGTCCAGGAAATCTGCATTTTTAACAGGCTCTTGAGGTGATTCTTACACACATCCGAGTTGAGAACACTTCATTGGGTGATCTTCAAAGTTCCTTTCCGCTTTGACAGTCTTTGCTTCTAAGACATTAAGTTTGGGGGGCATGTCTTTGCATCTCTATCATCTTTTACAAAGCCTGGAACTCAATATACTTTTAGTGAACAAATACATTTGTATTCGAAAGACCCAGATTCAAGTTGCTGCTTAGGTAGGTACCGGTTGTGATTCCCTGGGAAAATTACTTAATGTTCTAGAAATATCATTTTTAAGATGGAAATAATAACAGTCTGTATCCTGGCTGCCAACAGCTGATGTGGAAGATAAATTAAATCATGTTTGTGAAAGCTGTTACGGTGGTTCCAAGTTGAAGAATCACTACAGGCATAAAGTGAGCACCAGCAGGGGTTACTAAGTCCTTCAGACTCACAGGTGGCTCACACACAGCTCTCTCCAGTGGAGTGAACGGGGAGCCTATTAAAACACAAAAGAAAACCGATCCCACCTTTGAAAAATCACATTTCCATTCAAAGTAGGTAGGTTCTTTCCATGGAAATAACGTGATTTTTTAAGAGAGACTCCGAGGCATTGCCACAGTGACCCCTAGTGGAACTTACAAGCCAACTCAAACCCACCATCCTAGTCCTACATTTGCTGTTGGCTTAGCAGAGTGATCGATTTATTAATTCAATATATCTGTTCTTCACATAGGCTAGGACATTTTTGTGAAGCTTCTCTTTGTCCTCAGAGCCTAGCATTCATCCATCCATTCAACTATTACTGAGCATCCTGGGTGCCAGCTGCTGTGCTTGGCCCCAGAGGGATACAGCAGTGGAGTCAGTCGGGATCCTCACCCTCAGAGCCAGGTGGGGACAAGTTAAGAGTGAAGACAGAGAAGCAAACAGCCAATAATAAGAGTGACACATGCTCCGAAAGAGGAAGTTCATGGAACTATGGAAGCCACTTTCTTTGGCAAAATCTCAATGATCTGTTTTGAGAATAAGCATAGCACATTGAGGGATGAATGGCAAAAACGAGGCATGAAGTGTAAACAGGAGCCAGATGGCGAAGGGCCTACTCTATAAATAAATTTAGATTTTATTCTAAGGTCAATGGGAAACACCTGAATAGTTTTAAGCACAGGAATCATTCGATTTTTGTTTTTTAGGATCATGCTGGCTTCAGTAGGTAGAGCTGATGGAAGGAGGTAAGACAGGAAGCAACTGCATAGTCCAGGTAAGAAGTGAATATTAGGTTGGGAGGGGCATACAGGGAGTTTAAAATATATTGATGAAATGGCATTTCTTTCCCTGGGTGGTAGGTACAAAGGCACCCTATTCTTTACGTCTTACATTTATACTGCATAAATTATGTAGTATGTGTGAAATAGTTCATTTAAAAACATATAGAACTCACAGGGGGAAAAAACTATATATTTTTGATATGTACATATGTCACATAAAGATAAAATTTGGAAGGGAAGGATGGCCTCCCACTTTGTGATGAGGGTAGCCTCTGAGGAGGTATGGCAAATTGTAAAAATAGCCATGATCCTTATTCCTCTCCGTATCCACACCCTTTGCTATATGACTTTGTATCTCCTGCTTGAACCTGGGAAGTTCTTATTATTTTCTTTTGCCAATAAATTGCAACAGAGGGAACAGTGCATCAATTCTGAGCCTAGATGTCCAGAGGCCTTGCACGCTTTGGCTGTCTCTTTTGGGGCTCTGCCCAGGCACCCAGCGAATACCCTGGGCTAGCCTGTTGGAATGTGAGAGATCGTGTGCAGCATTATAGCCAACCCAGCCGCGGCCATCGGAAATAAACCAGCACCCAGTCAACTTGGCAGCTGACCACCAACAGATAGGTGGACTCCCTTAAGACCAGAAGAAATACCCAGCTGACCTCGGTCAAAACTGCTAACCCACACAACAGTGAGATATATAAATAGCTGCTGTTTTAAGCCACTAAGTGTTGGGGTAATTTGTTTTGTAGCAAAAGTCGACTGATACAGAAATTGGTGTCTGAAAGTGAGATGTTAGGCCTTTAACAAAACCCTGAAATTTGTGACATTGGCTTTGAAACTGGGAGTGGCTGGAAACTGGGAAAATGGCAAGCAAACATAGTGAGTCTGGGGAAATGATGGGAAATTATTACTAGAGGCTGGAAAAACAGTAATCTGTGTTTCATAGTGGCACTTTATAAAGACCTCTGCAAGAATTAAAGTGATGTCTAGTTGACCTCTAGACAAAAAATACTTCTTGGAAACTTAAGAGTGAGATCCCACAGAAGCCCAATTCAGAAATACCAGTAATAAAATCTAGAGAGATGTCACAAAACAATTGTGTCATTTGGAGTATGGAATAGACTATTATCAGATACATAGAAAGCCCACTACGTTTTAAATGAGTTGTATGTGTGAAGTACCACCAGCCTGGATTAAAGGGGACTGAAATTATTCAAACTACCAATTATTCAGCTACCAACATGGGCCATATCTTCAAAAGTAGCCAAGGAAGGTGACAGACAAGGAATATGTTCCAGAGGGTATAGTCAAGAGCCACAGAGATCAGTGGGTCAGGAACCCCCCTCCCAGGGAGTAGACTCTAGACCTGAGCAAGAAATACACCCTCTCCTGGGAGAGAGAGACTTGTAAACCTTTGCCAAGTTAGAGTTCAGAATTGCTATGTTTAAGGGTGACTATGTGTCTCTCATTCTTCCCTTTTTAATTTTGCTTTGTTTTTCTTTTTTGAGACAGAGTGTTGCTCTGTTGCCCAGGCTGGAGTGCAGTGGTGCGACCTCAGCCCACTGCAACCTCCCCGTCCCGGGCTCAAGTGGTTCTCCTGCCTCAGCCACCCGAGTAGCTGGGACTACAGGTGTGTTGCCCCATGCCTGGCTAATTTTTGTATTTTTAGTAGGTTGGTCTTGAACTCCTGGCCTCAAGTGATCTGCCTGCTTCAGCCTCCCAAAGTGCTGGGATTACAGGCGTGAGCCACCATGCCCAGCATTCTTCCCTTTTTTAAATGGAAGTTTCTATTGAGGATATCCTGCCTCTGTCTCAATGTACAGTAGGTATGTGGGAGGCAAATAACTTATCTTTAATTCATCGGTGTCAGGATCAGGAAGAACAACATCCATAATGTCGCATACAAACCTGATGTGGACCACAAGATCCTAGTCTTCAAGCCTGATGACATAATTGCAAGAGGTGTTTAGGGGTCTTGGAATGGTGGTAAGCGTATTTTTCCTGTGGGAGGAATGTGAATAATTACGATCAGAGAGTAAACTGTGGTAGATTACAAAATTGGCCACAATCTTTCCATCCTCCCTGAATTCATACTCTTTGAGTTGTGACTTTGCAGCATCCCCCATCAAGAGGTGGAGGGAGACTATTTCTTCTCCCTTTACACCTGAACTGACCTCATGACATTTTTGGCCAATGGAATGCAGCAGAGAGAAGGTACAAATTATCTGTCTAAGTCCCAACATGCATCACACATCTCAGCTTTCTTTTGAAGTCCTGTCCCACTACTCATATGAGATGACCTGAGCTAGCCTGCTGGAGGACAAGAGATCACGTAGAATAGAGATGAGCCATCCCAGCGGAAGTTATTCCACATTACCCAGCAACCAGCCAATTTAGCATCTGACTTCAGACCCCCGAACAAACTCAGCCAAGACCAGGTGAACAACTCACCTGGGCTTAGCACAAATTGTTGATGCAGAATTGTGAGCTATATAAATACTTGCTATTTTAAACCACTAAGTCTTTGGGGATAGTTTGTTATTTGGCAAAAGCTAACCAATTAAAACAGATTGAACCAATATAAGAGTCAAAGCACAAAATTGGATAGAGAAGTACTAAAAAGGAAAGGGAAATATGTGGGACAAATGAGAAAGTGCTGACCTTTGTGGTTCTAGGTGGTGGGTACATAGGTGTTTGTTGTATCCTTCCCTCTAATTTTCTTTATTTGAAGTTTTTATAATTAAAAAAACTAGATTAAATTATAATTTTAAAGTAAAAAGAATACATGTTGGAGTTCCAAAATGCTAAGGCTCCATCTCCTGTCCGCACCCTCATTAGTTGATCATACTCATTTCCACAGCTTTTTTTTTTTTTTGAGACAGTCTTGCTCTGTTACCCAGTCGGGAGTGCAGTGGTGCGATCTCGGCTCACTGCAAGCTCCACCTCCTGGGTTCACGCCATTCTCCTGCCTCAGCCTCTCGAGTAGCTGGGACTACAGGTGCCTGCCACCACGCCGGGCTAATTTTTTGTATTTTTTAGTAGAGACAAGATTTTACCATGTTAGCCAGGATGGTCTCGATCCCCTGACCTCGTGATCCACCCACCTCAGCCTCCCAAAGTGGTGGGATTACAGGTGTGAGCCACTGCACCCAGCCATTTCCACAGCTTTAAATACTTTGGTATGTTGATAACTTCCAAATTTGTATCTCTAGCTCAGACCTCTCTTCTGAGCTCCAGACTCATATTTCCAGTTGCCTACTTGATATTTACACTTGGATGTCTCTCACGTGTCTCAAACATGACTTGTTTAAAATTGATCATTTAATCTTTCCCTTTGTTGCAGCCAGTCCCCAAGATAGCCACCAGTGATCCCTGCCTCTGGGTACTCACACCTTTGTCCCTTTCACACTGTAGCAGGATTGCAGGATTGATATATGTTACCATAAAATTATACAGAAATGACAGTTTGTGACTTCCAAGGCTAGGTCATAAAGGATACTGTGGCCTGTACCTTTCTCTTCGGAGAAACTCACTCTGGAGGATGCCAGCTGCCCTGTCACAGAGACATTCAAGCAACCCTACAGAGAGGCCCATGTGGTAAGGAACCAAGGCCTCTTGCCAACAGCCATGTAAGTGGGCCATCTGCCCACTGTGGCTTTCCTTATTTAGCTCAGGTTAGCCGAAGCCTGGCTGGAAGCCATTCAACAAGTCACAAGCATGACTGCTTCCCAGGTTTCACTCAGATAGCCCCTCTGCCTGGAGTTGAATTTACATATATGACATGGGCCCCTCCCCATGCCTTTGCTTATCACAGCCTACATGCCTTTAAAAATCCAGTTCAAATTCCACTTTCTTTTTTTTCCCTCTTCTTTTTTTTTTTTTTTTGTCGAGGACTCACGATATTGCTTGGCTTGGTGCTAGGTGCTGGGTGCCGGGGGTACTGCACCGAGTCAGCTGATTCCAGCCCTCAGGGGGCCCACAATCCACAGAGGGAGTCCAATCACTTCAGTCTGGTGTGGGAAGTGCTGCAACAGAGGTGCAAATGGAGAGGGAAAGGCGGGGCCCTGCCAGCTTGGTTAGGGCCACAGGCAGGAAAGGCTTTTTGGAACAGGTGGTGCTAGAGTCGAGAGTAAAAGGAAGACCAGTCTCTGGCAAAGTGAAGAGAAGTCCAGCAGTGTTGCTGGCTGAGGCCCCTCCGTCCCATCTGTTGTGCTGCCTCTCATGTCAGGTAGAAATCATACCTTTCTCTCCTCTGGACTGATACCAGCATTCCATGGGTATTAATTTCTGGACTTGGGTTTTTGAAAACAAACTGCCCATAGGTGATCAGGAAGGGGAGGAGGACCCAAAACTGGTTATATTATGAACAGCAGCTGAATTATGCATATTTAGACTGGGAGGTAGGGGACTGAGTGAAAAGGAAATGGACTGTTTTTATAACACAGAGTTTCTAAGTGCAAAATGTAGAAGCTACAGAAGGCAGAGGTCAGCTGAACACAAGAAAGAGCTCTCTACTGGCCTGTATTTAAAAGAGAGTGAACTTGTTTTGGCCCATTGTCCCTGGAGAGGTTCAAACATGTATCCCCATTGGAGGTCACATCATAGAAAATGGTGACAGTTAGGTAAGACACCCTTTAAACTCCTTTCCAGTGGAAATTCTGTCGCCCCACCATCATCCCTCAATGACTCCTGTCAGCTGCTGACTGAAGTCCAAGCCCCACGGGGCAGCACACGGAGCATTCCACCTCTCCACTCACATCCCTACTCACACCTACTCTCAAACTCCAAGAACACCACCAAACCACTTGTGCTCTGCACACGTATGCCATGTTCAGTGTTTAAAATATCCTCCCCTCTCCCTTTGCTTAGTGTTTATTCTCCAACACTCAGCACTGGCACTGTAGTGGATGTTTGTCACTTTTTGTTTGCACTATTATTTCCAATTTGGCAAATTAACTCCCCAACTATGTCTCAGTGGAAAGGTAACTAGTGTCCTGCCTCTTACTAGCACTCAGGAGGAAGCTGAGGGAGTCAGATCCTTCTTTTATCAGCCTCCAGTTGCAGCTAGGAGGCAGGCAATGACAAAAATCCAGTCAATTGGGCCTTTTCTCAAGTTACTTTGAATCCAGAGTCATAAGAAATAGATAAAGGTGATTCATCTGGTGGTGTGAAGGCAGTGGCATGGTATCCTTGACAGGCTGTTTAGACAGTAACATGGTTGTATCTTTTTTCCTACTTTTTAGCCTTCTGGAGTGCCCTTGTTTCTTGTTTCCAGGCTAATAAATATGTATTAAATGAATGAATGAAGCAGAGGGATAAAGGTCAAAGACAATCTAAAGCAAATTATGTGCAAGGTTGGACCACTTAATGATCAGAAATGGAATTAAAGAGAGGGAAATAAAAATAAACAGGAGAATGGTCACAGCACTAACAGAAATGAAGGGAAGTGTTGGTTTAGGGAAGATAGAGAGGAAGGATAGCAAATACCAAATTTTTATTATAATCCCCCCTCCAAAACATTTCCATTTATATACATACCAACTCTTCTCCTTTGGTGAGAACAAAAACAAAACTCTATTATTTTAGGTTGTGTTAGCTGCTTGGTCTCTTTATGTGGGTCTCAAGTCAATGGCCTTGCCCTTTACTTCAGAGACTGTTAAATTTAAAGAACTCATCAAATAGCACATACCCAGTGGCAGGAGAAATCGAAGATGATTTGGAAGTTTCAAACCAGGGAGTTATATGGCCTCTCAGGAAAAGCAGCAAGAAAATGTGGAGCTTGAGATTTCAGCGGGTATGTTGTGAGTAGAGATGACCCGACAGCAGCAACACGTCTCTAAAACAGGTGGTATCGCCACTGCATATATTTCTTATGCAACTCTGCACATATGTAGAATCAAGGATTTAGTGTTTTTCTTCTGCAAGAAGTAACATGAGATAGGTTCATTCATTTGACAAACATTTATTGGGTATCTACTGATGGCCATACACTGTTTCAGGCAGTGGTAAAGTAGTGAAAAAGCTATGCTCATGAAGACAGATAATACTACTACTTAAATTGATTTGTTCACTTGTTTATACGCTATAAAGAATAAACTAGGGAAAGTGGTTAAGGACGGGGTCAGCATGGTTCTCAGAATATTCCATTTAGAGGCTGATAAAAGGACCTCGTAGAACATTCCTTTCAGTCATCTTCCCTTTGAGCCTGATCTGGGAAAGGCAGGCAACAAAGACCAGGCCCACAGATTCATAAGAGCCTTTGGAAACTCAGTCCTCCACCATTATTGAAGCATAGATCTACGGTTATTACTGTGAGAGATTTCCAAACTTTAAACTTTTCTCTTATTATAGTAGCTGGCGCTAACATGGGCAAACCAATTAGATCAGCTGAAAGAGAGAAAAAGGAAAGAAAAACAAGAACTTTAATGTTAAGTTTTCACATCTGGGACTTCCGATAAACCAATCAAGAAATATTTCCTGAGTACTAAGCCAGAATATTCATTTAGATGCAAAGTAGATTCTAGGGTATGTGATGTGTGTATTTCAAGAATATTTCCTGTTTAGATAGCAAGCTTTATGAACTACACAGTATCTCAAATAAAAATTACACAGAAAGTCATGCCTATGAAGAGACCTGTTTATTACTGATAACACTTCATTTGGCTAAAACCACAAGAAATCCACACACAAGTACATAAAGTGCAAATTCTCACAGGCAGTACTTACAACACACCCTGGTGTTTTTGTAGGGAAAAATAAGATGTTGACAGAAACTGTTAAAACAAGGGCACATTTTTGAACTACTGCTACATACTTTAGTCAGAAAAATAATTCATTCTTAACTGCATATATTTTTTCTGGCATATTCAATGAGGCATACAAAGAGTTTATTCTAGCCTAGAACAACAAGGCCTCACCATACATAGAAGCAGACTCTTGCTTCAGTGGTTCTTGTAAGATACACGATGAATCATAACAATGGACAAAAACATACCAAATAGGATCAAATTAGTTGTGACTCACTTGGAAGGTAGTGCTACTAGGCTCAAAATGACACTTAGACTAGTGATATTAAGTCTACATAGACACCATTTCTTTACCTTCCTGGCTAACACCTTGCTTTGAGTGTAAAATACCAGGCATTATATATAATTTCCACAGAGAGATATGCTTTGCTCTCTCCAAAGAAACTGAGTATTTAAGGGGATGTCTGCTTAATAAACATTATGTTATAAAGTTCAGTAATGGGACTTCATTCAAAAAACTGAACTAGAAAATTCATTTTTTGATTGTTCTTTAAACTATTTGCTACTTTTAAAAAATCCCTTAATTCCTAATTATCAGCAATTAAACACTCTATAACAGGTACTGAACTAGGTGGTGTGGATACGAAAAATAATAAACCACTATTTCTACTCTTGGGGCTGAGCATCAGGTGGTCCTTCTTAGTCAAGGAATGCCAATAGTAACAAAACTGTTTCAGGTCAGTTTAGTTTGGTGTTAATCCTTCTGAAGGTCAGATTCTAAGGGCAGGAAATAGTCTAGATATGTTCTATGTTTATATATATATATATATTTTTGAGATTGAGTTTCACTCTTGTTGCCCAGGCTGGAGAGCAATGGCACCATCTCTGCTCACCACAACCTCCACCTCCTGGGTTCAAGCGATTCTCCTGCCTCAGCCTCCTGAGTGGCTGGGATTACAGGCATGTGTCACTACACCCAGCTAATTTTGTATTTTTATTGGAGATGGGGTTTCTCCATGTTGGTCAGGCTGGAATGAAACTCCCGATCTCAGATGATCCGCCTGCCTCGGCCTCCCAAAGTGCTGGGATTACAGGCGTGAGCCACCGAGCCCAGCCTATGTTTATATATCTTGCACTACAGCCAGTGTGTGTACCTCAAGGATATGCAGCCATTGGGGGTGAGGGCATTGGGGGAGAAAACTGAGCAGCCACGTGATGAACGTGGTGCTCCTTTGTGGCAGCATAAGTTTCAGTAAAGATTAAATATATCATTTTTATATTAAAAGTTTTATTATAGAGAATGCAAAATTCATTTACATTTTAAAGACAGAACACACTTCATATCAGTGGTAGGCTGCTTCTGATTTTGCTCTCAGAACCCCTTCCCCCTCCATCATGCCCCTCTGCTTTAGGGTTACATTGGTGGAAAAATTTGAGCAGCAAACTCTAGGTATGTCACTTTGTCCCTATTTGGTCACTCTACACATTCTTATAGGTTCTCTTTTGTAAGTACATAGTCTTGAGTAAACAGAGGAAAGATGGCCTAATGAATGTATAGTATGGTGAATACTTGAAGGTAACCAATAGTCAACACTAACTTTGTTTCCAACTAGAATTAAAGTCATGCTGTGCAAGGAGTCAGACAATGAGCAATTCGCATCTTACTATTTATACTTCTGTGGCTTAGGGTAAGATGCTCTGAGGGACAAATGTGAATAAGATTTCCTCAGATCTTGTGCTTTGGCTCTCGAAGTACAAGGAAACCTGAAATAGAATGTTAGGTCAATTGTCCATTCATTTTGGTTAGTACAACTCTTTCCTCCTCAGTTTCTAGAGCAATCTCAGACAACAAGTGAATTGTAAAAGGCCGTAATAAATTAACAGCAGTATCAAGACAGACCAAAACAGGTTATGAAATAGATTGAAAATTACTTCCCACAATAAGTATTAAATATAATGACAAAATTAACAAAATAACCAAAAGTCCATAGACAAATGTAGTTCATGACTAAGTTTAAAGCATTCTGAATGAATACAGTTGAGATTTCTTATCAGTGAGGTAACAGGGCAACAGTCCTTTACAGTAACAAAATGTGCAAGGGTGCCTAGGAAAAGAGGGAGGTAGAGAGAAAAAGGTATAAAATTAAATGTATCCAAGTAGAGTTTGGATTTTTCAAGCATCACAAATATCAATAGAAAATGTGAAAAAAAAATACTGATAGCAGCAGTTCATAGAACAATTTATCCATTAAACTCCAGCTAATAACCCTGTTGCATCAATTCCAGAAGCAACTTGCTTAAGAAATGGGAGGTCTATTTCCTACAGAAAGACATTCCAAAGTATCCACTCTCTCAGAATCTCTCCATCTTCCAAAGTTTCTACATCCAAATAACAACATATATATTCAAAACAAAAAACTCAAATAACCTAAGCCACTATACATTCTTCAAGATGAACAACATTTTGTTCAAGTCTTACTTAATTTGCCAGGTAAAATTAAAAATAACAGTGAAGCAGGTAAATTGTTCATTGCACTTATGCATCAGTTACTCAAAACACACAAAAATTGTTTCGTGAGCTATATTCTTCTAGATATGGAGTGAAACCCAAATGTTTATTTTTAGTGCCCTTTATGACATTTTTGTTCTAACCTGAGTTTTTTAAAAAATGTGCTGGAAAGAAGGACCCTTAAAAACTCATCTGTATATCTCTTAATTTTTAAAATTTGTATTCCCTTAAAAATAAAAAAAAGATTTTGAATAGAAGATATTATGAAGATTCCTCCTCAAGAAGGTCCTACATCTTAAACTTTCCATGCTGTCTTTAAAAATAAGATCCTCATTCCCTCTGGTTCTGTCTTCACTAGAGATGGAGAACATTATGGCATAGTATTTCTTTCTTTGAACCCTTCAATAAAAGACTCAATAAAAATTTATTAGCAAACTTAGCAAACTATCTCAACAGCTTTCTCCTCTCCAGAGTCAATCTTTATTCCTTGAACTTTTTCTCAGAAGTCTTATTTTCTAATCTACATCTTCTTTCTTTTTATTTCTGCTCTATCTCTTCCTGAGTTCTCACATGATTCTGATACAACATCCTAGCAGGAACTGAATCCGTAAAATGGATACTTTTTCTCACCTCCTAAACCTTGGCCTCATTTTAGTGATCACAATAAAGGAAAATGGTAGGTGCATATTCATCATAACAACAAATAAACACAAGTAAACAGGTGGGACACAGTTTACTCCCTACGGTTATGGTGTTACATTTGCCCTTCACAAGAAGCATTTCCTGTGTCTCTTTATATTGTTTGCTTATTTCTACTGTTTATTTTCAATGTATGCTTTGATCTTGACCTACTAATTCTCTCCTTTTCTACAAAGCTCTAGAAAATTCCAGTTTTGACTTTCATGCTCAATGAGAATGCAATCATTTTCACAATATTGTTCAAAAAGAAAAAGACAAACAATGTAGTGCCCGAGGCTGAGCCCTCCTAGCCAGCACTTCTGTCTCTCTTGGAAAGCTTGGGCTATCACTGAATTTATCCTGTTAGGCATATGTGCACCTACAACGTCAAGTTCATAAGTGTCATGCTCAGACAGACTCATGACAGGCTAGAATAAAATAATTCCCTCAATCGATACACTTGAAGAACATTTGTAAAATTTTGTTAACTTGAGATAAGAACACTTCAATAACTTTTCACCTTAAGATGACTTAAATGTTGCATTATATTAAAGCACTCAAATAAAACTGTTTTCTTCCTAATAGAATGACAGTCATGACATGGCTTTAGTAACTATGAATGAGCCATTGATTCATTTTAGCTTCATTTTTGTTTATCAGTCACTGAAACACAGAACTAAACCAAATATACATGTTTTTCATATATACAACATTATACCACTTTGCAGAATATATGCCATTCCCTAAATTGCAATCTACATTCTTAAAAGCATATCAAACAAAAGATGTTTTACACATTTTAAAAATAAAACAAAAATTCTACACATTTCTTCTCCAGTGCAAAGCCTTTGAGAACAAACTCATTGAGAAAAATGGTGCTCTACATTTAATTAGCTGTCTATTATCTACAGTCATACAGTCATACAAGATCCAATGATAAGAAAGTAAGGAAGGAACAAATTAACAATAGTGGCAATACAATAATTGGACAATTAGGTTTGGATTATATATGCTCAACCAAATGTTAGCTGATAGCTGCAACAAACTAAACCATGATTTAATGAACGTTCTAATCAGTTCAAACTTTGTATTATTATTTTATATGAAATAAGTTCTCTAATTCCAGTGTTATTTCCTATAAGCAATTTGTTTAGGTCTTGTTATTGTTATCTCCTAAGTATACTCCATGTGTATTCTGAGAAGTATGTAGGACAAGATACATTTTAAGAAGATTAAACAGCATTTCTTTTTCTCTCTCTCTTTTTAATTAATTATTTATTTATTTTTTTGAGATAAGGTCTGTGTCACCCAGGCTTCAGTGCAGCAGTGCCATCATAGCTTTCTGTAACTTAAACTCCTGGCCTCAAGCAATCCTCCTGCCTCAGCCTCCCAAAGCGCTGGTATTACAGGTGCGAGCCACCATGCCCAGCTTAAACAGCATTTCTCTATTAAACCTTTTCAGAAGACTGCATGATCAGCCAAAAGTGACCTTTTTTTTTTTTTTTTTTTTTTTTTTTAGATGGAGCCTCCCTCCGTTGCCCAGGCTGGAGTGCAGTGGCATGATTTTGGCTCACTGCAATCTCAGCCTCCCAGGTTCAATCAATTCTCCTGCCTCAGCCTCCCGAGTAGCTGGGACTACAGGCACCCACCACCACACCCGGTTAAGTTTTGTATTTTTAGTAGTGATGGGGTTTCACCATATTGGCCAGGCTGGTCTCAAATTCCTGACCTTGTGATCCACCTGCCTCAGCCTCCCAAAGTACTGGGATTACAGGCGTGAGCCACCACACCCAGCCCAAAAGTGACTTTTTGAAAAAAAATATTTTCTACACTAAAAAAAGATAAAGAATAGTCATGCAATCAGAAATTCTACAGAAGTCAGCAAGATGTTAGAATAAACTGGACCTCTGTTTTAAAACATGTAGTTTTAGTATTTCATAATACTTAAAATTGGATGTTTTATTTCTTAGTAAAATTAACATTACTTCATAAAATAAAAGAATAAACCTACTTACAAACATGTAATTCAAAAATCAGACTGTCAAATAAATTCGGAGCTCCTTTCTCAGTTCACATTTTTTTCTGTAATAAAAGGTTTGATAAATGACACAATTCTAATATGAAGATCCTTAACTACATTAAGCCTGCTTTTATTAAGATCTTTATGTACATTCCTAAGATTTTAAAATCAGCAAATTCATTTGATATAGAGGAAGCACCTACAGATTTTGGAAGATTTTCCTTAGCTATCTGAAAACTGACTGATTAAATTATGGTAAATGCAGGAACACCGTTTTTTTCCGTTCATACCAGACCCTGAGAAGGCACTGAGAAATTTGACAAGAACAAAGCCAATAGGAGTGTTGCCACTATTGTTTTATGTTCAGTAAACGTCAGAATTTTAAATACATACAGAAAATTTACACTGCACCAATGACACCTGAAACAGACATGCCAAAACCACACATTGTAACATCTGTTCTAAACTACAGAAATGCTAAATATCCTATTTCAAACACTCTAATTTGTAAATTAATACCTGTGATGTCACAATGACACTTTTTCATAACAATCAAGGAGAGTACGATGTTCTTGCCAATTTTATAGATTAATTTCCTTAACTAACCCTATAATTATATAACGTTTACCTGTCTTTTTTTTTTCTTTTACCATGCTATCCACAATTACAAGATACAGAACTAGGCTTAACCACACTATAATAAGAAAACTCACTTCTGAATTGTGATGTTTCTGTTAAAGGAAGAACAATACGTTACTATAATACTTTTGGTGTAATAACTTTTGTTTGAATTATGAAAAAATTTAAATAATTTCCTTCTAGACCATTTCATTTCAAACTTATACTTTGTTTAGTCTAGCCAGTTGACCAAAAAGAAAGACAATAAAGGAAAAAGATACTCGGCTAGATGAGCTAGAGAGAGAATGCTAACACGAGGTTCAATGTATGGAGTTCTCGGTTGCTCTGTTCCATATGCCCACACAGTGTTATGACATATTGGTGTACCCCTAAACAGAACGCCAGATCAGTCCATTCTTACTAGGCTGAAGAAAATTCTCAATTAGAGCTTCAATGAGTTTCTTCAGTTCTTCCTCCAGTAAAGCAGTGTCACTGAGGAAAAGATGAAGAGTTTTGGAATTATTTATTTTCATAGGCTTAAAATTTATTTAAGTTAGTTTTATTTTTTAAGAGGTCCTAATGGAGACATTAAACAATTGGTAACAAAAGAGAAATTCACTTGGCTAAAACAAAACAAGACCAAAAAAAAAAATTACACACAAAGAAAACACTGCTATCATAAACTGAAGCTGAACTGCATTAATAGGAGTTCCTTAGCACATGATAAACAGAGGAGTGATGGTATATCTAAAGAATTCTCCTAGGCCAGGAGAATGAGGTTCAAATGGCTTTGAACACGAATAACAGGTGTTAGAAGAAAATGGCTTCCTGAAATACTTTGAAAAATATTCAGTACAAATGTTATGGAGTGATCTAACATATCTTTCAGGTAGCAGAAGGAGGTGTGACTAAAAGAATGTGATGTTTAAAAAAAATAAATATGCACTTAAAAGAAGGCCCTTGAAAGTCATCACTGAGGTGTTGCCGTTGCCCAGAACATTTCGAGGCAAGACTCTTTTAGCTTGCCTTTACAGTCATTTTAAAAGCTACACAACAAATCAGTTCTTATTACTTTAATAATCTTCCTTCATTTTCAACCAGATGTAGCATTACCCAATTTGGTTTACTTTAGATTCTGCTTTGAATGACTTCAGGAGCTCTTTATCCCCCCAAAGGAAATGAAATCCATCCTCAAATGCAAATATTTGGGGAAATACACGATAGTATAGCTTGGTTGGACTCTGAAAGCAATTCTAAAAAGTCTCCTTCCCAAATCTATATTGGGCAATTACAATATTATAGGAGACAGTACTTTTAATACATTTAAGTAGCCTTTGAATATGTTTATGAAATTAACTTAGTCACAATTCATCCTCTTAAAAGGAAATGAACTAAGCAGATTATGTCAAGTCATATTAGACATAGAAAATGAATATTTGGCAATAAACATAAATTATCTGATGATAATTTCCTTATGTTAATCATGTAATAGTTAAAACTCAGAGAATCTTTCCAAGAATATAAATTCACTACAATTTTAAAATTCAATTCCCAAAGGATGTAGCTACTTTAAAAAATGGTCTGGCAGTTCCTCAAAAGGTTAAACACAGAGTTACCATATGAACCAGCAGTTCACTCCTAGGTATATACCTAAGAGAAATGAAAACATACATTCACATAAAAACCTGTATGTAAATGTTCATAACAGTATTCAAAACAGCCAGAGTGCAAATAATCTGAATGTCTATCAAATGATTAATGGATTAAAAAGCTTGGCATATCCATGCAATGGAATATTAGGCCATAAAAAACAAAAATTTTAAAAAAAGGAATAAATTCATGCTACAACTGAATCATAGTGGAACCTAGAAACCATTATACAAAGTAAAAGATGGCAGTCACAAAGGCCCACATATTGTTATGATTCCATTTATATGAAATGCCCAGAAGAAGCAAATCTATAGAGAAAGACAGTAGATTGGGGTTGCTGAGGGCTGTAAAGGAGGGAAATGGGAAGTGATTTCTCATGGGTCTGGGCTTTTGGGGGTGATGAAAACGTTCTAAAATTTATTATAGTGATGGATGCACAACTTTGAACATACTAAAAGCCACCGAATTGTACATTTTAAGTGGGTGAGCTGTATGGTATGTGAATTATATTTCAATAAAGCTTTTGTAGGTATATCTAAAAAATCAATTCTCACCTCTGGTCAGGTGATGCGCACATCTCTGCATAATACTTTATCTTTGGTTCTGTCCCACTTGTCCGAAGGGTAGCAACACAGCCATTTTGAAAAGTAAATGTAATCATTTGGCTGTTTTTACTCACAGGCAGCACCTATGCAAAATGGCAACAACAGCTCAATTATACTTGGGATCTTTTTCATTTTCTTTCATTTTCAAGAATTGTAAAATACAGTCCACTTACATGAGGTATCTAAAGCCGTCAAATTTATAGAAATAGAAATTAGAATGGCAGTTGCTGGGGCAGGAGGTATAGGGAATTACTGTTTAATGGATAGAGAGTTTCAGTTTAGCCAGATGAAAAAGTTCTAGAGTTCTGTCGCACAACAATAAGAATATACTTGACACTACCGAACTATACACTTAAAAATGGTTAAGATAGTTAATTTTTATGTTATGTGTTTTTTTAACCACAATTGAAAATTTAAGACATATTTTAAAAGAATTGTAAAATACAAATGAAGATTACCTATATATAATAATTCATAAACACACCATTTACTGAATAGTTAAGGCATTGGGTTATATACCTCACATACATGATCTTTGGGCCTCAACAATAACCCTGCAAAGTAAGTATTACCGCCATTTTACATACAAGGCTCAAAGAGAGTAAACAACCTGTTCAAGACAATCAGCTAAGTGGTAGAACAAGAAGTGGAAGCCAAGTTCCAAAGTCCAAACTGCCTCTATATTTGCGAAGCACTTTTGCAGTTCATCAATCATCTCCAAAGAGGAGTGTATATATTCTGCATGTACTGGGGTGCAGAAAAAACTCTATTTTTTATAAAAATTAAAAAAAGAAGTGATGTTTTACTGACACCAAATACATGGATTAACACTGGTACTCTTGCTAGTCCACACATCGGTCTGTTGAGGCATCTTGACGGGACTGTGAGGGTTGTACTAGGCAAGAGCACTTATCATTTTGTAAATTGCTATTTACTTGTCAATTTCCTCACTAGACTTTTTCTTGAGTGCAGTGTCTTTGTCATTGCTATATCCCTAGTGTACTTGTGCCTGTAGCACAGAAGGATTCTGATAAATGAATATACAGATGAATATCAATCTATCTGAAACATGGAAAAGAGAGAATTCAGGAAGGCTTTGACACTTACTATGCAACCTTGGGGATAACAACATCTATGCTACCTACCTTACAAACTTGTTGTAAGAACCAGAAGAGAAGAGATGAAAAAGCACCCTGAATAATGAATATCATACACTTCAATGAGAATT
Organism: Trachypithecus francoisi; assembly: GCF_009764315.1. Lineage (NCBI taxonomy): Eukaryota > Metazoa > Chordata > Mammalia > Primates > Cercopithecidae > Trachypithecus > Trachypithecus francoisi. Next base: position 65,204,373 of record NW_022681473.1, read on the forward strand.
AAGAGGGAAAAAAGCATTATACCAAAGGCTACTTGAGCACAGCAAATTAGAGAAATAAAAAGAAGCAAAACATGATTCTTCTCTTCCAGCAATTCACAAAAGATAGAAAAATAGACACACATATACTCATACACAGGATATCAACACCAGGAACTAATACTGTTGATTGGATAAACATGCAAAAATGGAATATGGGTACTATTCTACACAATAAACTACAGATTTTCCAAAATACATTATGTCCCCAGAATCTTCAGACCACATCAGAACATTACAAATGGAAATTTGGGCTAATAATCATTATAACAACAACAACAAAATGAATATAATCAGCAATCTATGGCATTTAAGTATTTGTTGAGCAGCTACTACATAGGCAGGAATGTGGAGAGGCACAAAAGTACATCAGATAGAAACATGCCATGTACAACACAATGATGACATAAAACAGAAATTAATAGGAGGAAGGCACACTATGTAATGAAACCTCAAGAGGAAGGTCTCTAATTATGAGGCCTAGAGGTCATGTGGAACAGGTGATATTTTTCTTAAGTCTTACAATGGCTGAGGTATGGGGCTGTAGAAATTGGAAAAATGGATACACTACGGAAACAACTGGACCAAAAATGCAGAAATTTTTTAAAAAGTATATATGTAGGTAAGTAAGTAAGTTGTTCTATTTGGCTGGAGGTATAGGGCATAAGGTTGGAAAGGGAAGTTAAAATTAGAAAGATGTATGGCTTTGAAATTATAGGCTTTTACAGTTATTTTCAACATTATCTAGCATCATTGCCCATTTTCTCTCTTTCTTCCTCTCTCTCTGCCTCCACCTCCATTCCACACACCTTACTGTGAGGGTAGTATACATGATTATTTGGAAAGTGATAAGGATAGGATCAAAGTCAGAGAGACAAGTTAGCAGACTGAAAAATGCTCTGGAGCAAAACAATGAGTTCTAGTCTCAAGAAACTCACAGGCCTGAAGTTTCACCATTTTATTACAGTATTGATGCAGGCAAACCCCCAAACTGGGGCTCAGCCCAGGAGGCTTCCTGGCTTCACACAGGAAAGAATTCAAGAATGAATCAACAGAGTAAAGTAAAAGGAAAGCAACTGCTGGGCGCGGTGGCTCATGCCTGTAATCCTAGCATTTTGGGAGGCCAAGGCAGGTGGATCACTTGAGGTCAGGAGTTCGAGACCAGCCTGGCTAACATGGTGAAACTCTGTCTCTACTAAAAATACAAAAATTAGTCAGGAATGGTGACATGCTCCTGTAGTCCCAGCTACTCAGGAGGCTGAGGCAGGAGAATCAGTTGAACCTGGGAGGCAGAGTTTACAGTAAGCTGAGATCATGCCACTGCACTCCAGCCTGGGAGACAGAGCGAGAGGCTGTCTCAAAAAAAAAAAAAAAAAAAGGAGAAAGCAATTTTATCAGAGCCGCAAAGTATAGGAAAATGGCTGCTTCATAGGCAGAGTAGCACTATGGATTGCTGGCTAGCTATATGATAGCTTCTCCTTAACTACATGCTAAATAAGGGGCAAGTTACTCACAGGTTTTCTAGAAAAAGTGGGAGGAGTTCTTGGAACTAAGGGTTCCTCCCCGTTTAAACCACATAAGGTAATTTCTGGGTGTTGCCATGGCATCTGTAAGCTGACATGGTGTTGGTGGGAGTGTCTTTTAGCATGCTAATGTAGTATAATTAGCATATAATGAGCAATGGGGGAATTAGAGGTTGCTTTTGTTGCCATCTTGGTTTTAGTTGATTTTGGCTGGTTCCTGTTTTGACCAGATCCTGTTTTGATCAGTGGGGTCATGACCGGTGTTTGGAAAACAAGTCCTGCTGATCTCCTACTTCAGTATGAATTATTATAAACTGTTAAAAACTTTTTTTTTAAAGTAAATATTTACAGGAGCTTCCAACTTGGGGAACACGTGGACTCGCTGGGAGGCTCCAGGCCCCAACCCCACTCCTAGTACATTGCCCTATAAATGTCTTACATCTGGCTGTTCCAGAATTGTCATCTTTATAATAAACTGGTAAACATGAGGAAACTGTATTGAACCTCATGTGAAATCTGTCCTGCCTCTGGACTTTTTGGTGACATGAGCCATGAAATTTTCCAAACTGTTTGGGAGAAAAAAAAGGGTACTTACTGATTTCTTATTAGGCTGGCTACTGTCATATCCAGTGGTAATATCCCGTACATGCAATATAGCGAATGTTCCACAAAATTTTGGATATTCTTTTGGAGAATCAAAATTACGAAGCCTTTCAAATATACTTTTGATGGTAGGTGGTTCATAACATAAGAAATAGGAAGTTTTTGAAATATGATAACCATATCTGTGCAAAGATTCAAAGTGCTAAAATTAGATTTCAGATAACTCTTTAAAAAAAGTATATATTAAAGATCAGCCTACTACAGTATTTTATAAAAAATGACAGTCCTTAATTCACATAATTTTAATACTTTTAAAAAAAGTATTAGGCACACTAATATAAGAGTGCCTATGAAGGTTGGTGGATTTACTCTCCCTGAGTAATCAATCAAAGGTCATGAAGCTTTTTAGTGATGCACTTTTAATATTAGCATAACATAAACTTGTGAACCAAGTGTACCTTCTTATAATACTGTGTATTCTTCAGAAACAAATTTAGAAAACTAAGGGTAGGACAATAAAAGAAAAATCGAACATGTGAAATTCATAATAGTAGAACTTACTTTTCATAAACCTTAACCAGTTGCTGTTTCAATGTTATATTCATGGTTTCCAGGTAAGATGCCATCTCAGCAACCACAACAGCTGCACTCACCCCATCTTTATCCAAAACTGAAGTTCCACAGAGAAAACCTGAGGATTGAAAACCATCACTAGAAAAGAGGAAAACTTAAGCCTATAATTTCAATAGTTTTACATTTCTTCAGAAGGACAAGGAAATGTAAAAGCCTAGTAATAGATGAAACTCATCAATACTGAGTGTATTTAGGGGACACTTTGGTTCTTTTTGTTTTCTGATAAGAAATGTATCTACACATTTCTCAGTTTTCTGTAGTTTTACAACTCAAAATATGAAACCAGAACACAAAAAATTCCTCTTACAGAATTACATTTTAAAAAATTATCAATCAAATTTCAAAGATTTTAATATTTACTACATACCAATAGACTCTTCAAATGCAAAAAGGACTTCTTTCCCATTTTCCAGGAGGTCTATTATCCTACTTCCAATCCATTTAAAACCTGGTAATGTTTCCTGAAATGCAGAGGAGGCCATTCTAGTTAAGTGACTGTCTCACAAATACCTATTAGAGAAAAATCTGCCACTACATGCATACAACATTCACATAATGATCTTTACTATAGTCTTCAGTCCACAAAGATTTATAGAGTAGCAGACATATAGTAATAAAGTGCCACAAATACACACACTGCTACAACTGATGACCTACTATTTATAGATTATAGTACTAGGTGATTTACACCAAATATAAATCAGCATTTATAAGTGGTGCTTCCTATAGTCACAAAGTAACATGAATAAGCACATACACTATGATCACCTACTATTAAGGACTGAACCAAGTGCTTTACATTATCTTTTTTTTTTTTGAGACAGAGTCTTGCTGTATCACCCAGGCTGGAGTGCAGTGGTGCAATCTTGGCTCACTGAAACCTCCATCTCCCAGGTTCAAGCGATTTTCCTGTCTCAGCCTCCTGAGTAGCTGGTATTACAGGCGCACCACCATGCCCAGCTAATTTTTGTATTTTTAGTAGAGACGGGGCTTCATCATGTTGGTCAGACTGGTCTTGAACTCTTGATCTTGTGATCCACCTGCCTCGGTCTCCCAAAGTGCTAGGATTACAGGCATGACCCACCACACCCAGCCCCATTATCTTTTTTCTTTTTTTTTTTGAGACAGAGTCTAGCTCTGTCGCCCAGGCTGGAGAGCAGTGATGAGATCCCAGCTCACTGCAAGCTCCGCCTCTCGGGTTCATGCCAATTCTCCTGCCTCAGCCTCCCAAGTAGCTGGGACTACAGGCGCCTGCCACCACGCCTGGCTAATTTTTTGTATTTTTAGTAGAGACAGGGTTTCACTATGTTAGCCAGAATGGTCTCGATCTCTTGACCTTGTGATCTTCAAGCCTCAGCCTCCCAAAGCCCATTATCTTTTTTTTAATGCTTACGAACTTTATCGCTGAAACACAGGCTCGAAAGATAAGTCAATCTGCCCAAAATTATACTGCATATAAAAGATGGAGTCGGCCGGGTGCAATGGCTCAAGCCTGTAATCCCAGCACTTTGGTAGGCCGAGACGGGCGGATCACGAGGTCAGGAGATCGAGACCATGCTGGCTAACACGGTGAAACCCCGTCTCTACTAAAAAATTCAAAAAAAACTAGCTGGGCGAGGTGGCGGGCGCCTGTAGTCCCAGCTACTGGGGAGGCTGAGGCAGGAGAATGGCGTAAACCTGGGAGGCGGAGCTTGCAGTGAGCCAAGATCCGGTCACTGCACACCAGCCTGGGCGACAGAACGAGACTCCGTCTCAAAAAAAAAAAAAAGATGGAGTCAAGATTCAATTTCAAGTTTCTGCTTCTCAGAAACTGTCCTTTAAGCTATATTATAACCAGTAATATAAGAGTGCCTATGAAGGTTGGTGGATTTACTCTCCCTGAGTAATCAATCAAAGGTCATGAAGCTTTTTAGTATTAGCATAACATAAATTTGAACCAAGTGTACCTTCTCATAACACTGCGTCCTAACTATTAATAAAACCACCAAGACAGTTACTAAGTACTTCTTTAAATAATTAGATTTGAGGACTTTTCATCTAATGAGCTACTGTTCACTTTAAAGACACAATCTGTTTTAGAGTCAACAGAAAGAGTATGTGATACACCCTAACACCAAAGCTCACCATTACTAACTTGTTTCCTAATTCACCTTTCTACCACCTTACTGAAAAGTAAAAATAAAAATGTCAAAACCTCCCTGCTACAACAAAAACAAGCAAATAAAATTATAATAGTGGTCTTTAGAATTGTTCTTTTTTCTCTTTTGTGCCCATTATACTTTTTCTTGCTATAGATAAACTAGGAAAACATCAAAATCTTAGGCGTGAATAAACTTTCAGTATCTTCTATTTTGCTATTTCCGTTTTAGAAAGTATAAAGTTGAAAGCTCTATTTCACATAGCCAGGTACAATTTTCTTTTACTCAGTCAATTAGTATTAAGACCTGTAGGCTGACTATGGCTCAAGAAAAATGCCCAGGGACATTTTCACTGATATTTGGCAAAGATGGCAGAGAAAAAGCAACTTAGTTCCCATAGCTGCCAAAATGGTCAGCTTAAGGGTCTTAAGTTCATAAGGTTAATGATGTGGACTGACAGAGAGCCACTGCTTGTTTTTTTGGATGTAGGATCATTGGGTCTTACCATGCAATTTAGAAGACTACTTCAAGTTCCTAAAGACCATGCTTGAAGAGCCTAAACAAGGGATTGATGACACCCACAACTTTTTGGAGAGAAGTCTGAGTTACTGATGGGGTCACCAGGAGCTAGATTTTCCCTGTCTGAAAACCAGATATTTGTTGTATGGAATAATAAGTATTAATGTATTTTTTAAAGGATATCTCATCTTAGTACCAGAAATTCATATACAGTACTGGATGAATTTTGGCTCAAGGTGTCTAAATTATCAAAAAAGACTGAATATGTGTTAACAGAATTAGAAAAATAAGGGAATTACAAATGAAATCAATGAAAGTCAGTTTTGGTGGGAAGATGTCTTTAACATACAGAAATAGGCTTTTAAAAGTAGCACACAGATATTATCAATTCTTACTTCAAAATGAAATCCTTCTTTAAGTGCAATTGCCTTCAAAATTTTAGAAGAGACTGTGGTGGCTAACATATAAACGTTCTTCACATCAGCATTTCTTGATTTATTTTTCTTCCAGCAATCAAACATCCACCACCCAAACAAAGCTGCCAACTCATTCCCTGTGAAAACTTTCCAACAACCACTGTAGAGAGAAGGAAAATGCAATGTCAAGACCTTTCTTCTCATTAAAACTTCTTGACTCCAAGGCCTACAAATTACCATCTTTCAGTTAGGAAAAATCAGAAACTATCATATGGGATTTTTGAGAAAACATTTATTACTACTTCTTTTCTAACCGACCAGGGGTGATTTTTTTTTTTTTTTTTTTTTGAGACAGAGTCTCGCTCTGTCGCCCGGGCTGGAGTGCAGTGGCCGGATCTCAGCTCATTGCAAGCTCCGCCTCCCGGGTTGACGCCATTCTCCTGCCTCAGCCTCCCGAGTAGCTGGGACTACAGGCACCCGCCACCTCGCCTGGCTAGTTTTTTGTATTTTTTTTTTTTGTAGAGACGGGGTTTCACCGTGTTAGCCAGCATGGTCTTGATCTCCTGACCTCGTGATCCGCCCGTCTCAGCCTCCCAAAGTGCTGGGATTACAGGCTTGAGCCACCACGCCCGGCCGACCAGTGGTGATTTTACAGTAGGAATGGTACGACATCTTTTGGAAAATTATTATATCATTACATTTATTTTTTACTTAATGAGAGAAAAAATTATGATAAATAATTAATACATTCTAGGTAAGGACATTTGTCACATTATAATGGTAAAAATACATAGCAGCCCAGAGGACTAAGATTAGGAAATGGGTGGCTCACGCCTGTCATCGCAGCACTTTGGGAGGCCAAGGTGGGAGGATCACCTAAGGTCAGGAGTTCGAGCCCACCCTGACCAACATGGCGAAACCCTGTCTCTACTAAAAATACAAAATTAGTGTGGCGGCGCATGCCTGTAGTCCCAGCTACTTGGGAGGCTGAGGCAGAAGAATTGCTTGACCCTGGGAGGCAGAGATTGCAGTGAGCCAAGATAGTACCATTGCACTCCAGCCTAAGCAACAAGAGTGAAACTCTTGTCTCAAAAAAAAAAAAAAAGGAAAAAACAAGGTTAGGAAATAACTACATCATAAAGTGATCTGTTGGGATATTATGTCTTTGTAAAAATTAATATTTTCAAATAATATATAAAGTCAGGGAAAAAAGCTTATACTGTAAGCATTTTTTGAAGCATTTTGTACAATTGAAGTGGAAAATAATCAAGATGTAAAACTATGATCATAATTTAATAAAAACAAATACATCTTTAAATATTTCAACTAAAAAGACAGGAAAGAATTGTCAAAGTATCAACTTAGGTGGTTATTTCTGGATAACGGGTTTACAGGAGATTTGTGTTCTTTTCTTATCTTTTCATTATTTTCAAAGAGCCTGTAAGACTTAAAATACATTGCTTTTCAAAGTTCAAGCTTTTAATCAAATAACATACTTCTCCTGAAGTTCTGCTGCTGCCAGTCTGTCTGCATCAGGATCTGTGGCTAGCACTATCCGGGCATTTTCTTTCTCTGCCAGTCTCAGGGAAAGTTCCTGAAACAGTGACCCAAAAAGCTGGATTGTACTGAAGAACCTAAATTCAATGTTAATGTTCCTGTATGTAGGCACAGTGTTAGTGATAGGAATTTTAGAAGGCATAGAATTCAGCTAAGTTTAAAATAAGAAGCCAAAAGTAGGGACACCCACCATAGACATTTCAAACAAAACACAGCCTATGACTCCAATACAATTAAAAGATGTAAACTACAGTCCTTTCTGCTTTTGTAAGTAATCTTTGAATTGTCAATGAGTTCTACCTATTCTGATGGTTTAATAAACTAATAATAATTTAAATACTAAAAAAAATACCAGCACAGATTCTCCTTCTTCAGGATTTGGACATTTAACAGTAGAAAAGTCTGGATCAGGATCTTTTTGTTCTGGTACTGGAATTGGAGGCTTAAAACCAAACACTTTAAAAGCCAACTGCACATAGTCATGTCCGACTCCATGAAAAGACGTGTGCACAAATTTCAAGGTGGTCTTCGAGTTTAACTCCCTGTAAAGGAAAATCAACATAAGATCATGACCACAAATCTTAAACCATCAAATTCTGAAAAATGCGATTAAAGCCTTCAGCAGAGGTCTAAGATATTCAAACAACAAATGAAGAGTATTAACTTAAAGATCAAGGGTTTTACTTCAACAGCATTCTCCCTTTGTGGCTCAACTTCCTGACTTGGACAGCTGCCTTCCATATGCTGTGCCAATACCCTGAACAAGCTAAGCTAGTATCATCTAAATAAGTATTTTATCTCACCAGACCATCATAAACACTTCCTAACTGGTCTTTCTCACTCGCCAGTAGACCCCCCGTTTCTTCACTTCCAGTTTAGATTGCAAGGTACCTAATTACACTCACCTTCTTATATGTCACTCTGGGTACTTTGACAATCCAATACCCCAAACCTTGTTGAACCCAAATGTGTACCTTTTCCAGGCTTGCACCAAAATAGTTGAATATTGCTAGAATAAATCTCACAAAAGGACTGAACAGCTTCATTCTGAATGCATACTCAATGCTGCCAGGCAATCATACTTTGTTACCCCAAAAGCTTATTTTTCACTCTCCAAGATGGTGACTTAATTAGTACCTTCTCTTCTCTTCTTATTCCTTTCCTCCCCCTTCACCTCATACATCATTGAGACACAGAGCCATTTGATGGGAACTTCCTAATCACCCCACACCAAACCGACAACCCATATTTTTTCCTTCTTCCATCTGATAATAATGAGGAAGCATTCTTTGTATCAAAGGTCAACCCCTCTACTTCTGCTCTGGTCCCCATGTATTCTCACTTGAGAACTTTAGTACGTGGATAATCCTTTCTCACCGGCATCATTTCCACTAGCATCTAGACTCTGTTTCTTTGGTCTTTTCCACAGCAAAACTTTCTACATCCTAACTTCCCATTTACTAACCATTTCCCATGAAAAATAAAATTTATTAAAAGACAAATAATAAAAATAAAATGTTATGACAATTTTCAAACATATGCCTAGGAAGACAGAATATCTAACACCATATAACCATGATCTCACTTCAATATGTTTCCATAGTCTGTCAATCTAGTCTCATTTATTCAAGACGTATTACTTTACATGAAAATGCTTTAGCATTTAAAAACATAACCATATTATATTATCATTATTACATCTAACAAAATCAACAATAATTTCTTTCCTCTAATATCCTATCTGTGTTCAAATTTTCCCCAAGTGTCTCAAAAATACTTTTAACAGTTGTTTTACTTGAAGCAGGACTTGAACGAGGTTCCATATAATTTGATTGCTATGCCTCTCAAGTCTCTTTTAATCTATAAATGTTCCTCCCTTCCTTCCCCAACCCGAATGTCATTTATTGAAGAAACTGGCCCATTTGTCCTGTAGAAGTTCCCGTATCTCCAGTATGTAGACTGCATCCTTTTGATATTAACATGCTCCTCTATCCTATTTTTTCTGTAAATAGGCAGCTGCATTTAGAAGTTACATTAGATTCAGTTTCAATTCTTTGGGCAAGAATAGGTGCTGTGTATTTTCTATTGACTCGCAGCTGGAAGCACACAATTTCTACTCTACTTTTAATGCTGTTAAACTAAGATTCACCAGTGTCGGCCTAATCCTTCCATCAAAAAATTTCCCATCAACATTTCGCCTATGGGTCTTAGCACCCCTCGATGAGAATTACTTAGATACATTATTTATTAGAGGTCACAACATAGTGATTTTGAAAATTCTATTATTCCTTCTGCATTTATTGGATTTTTCTTTTAAAAATAATGATTCTTTATCAACCATTTGATTAGCCCTAACATTCAGTTCACATAGAAAAGGCAGAACAAATTAAGTTTCAAACATTTATCAATTTTCAGAAAGAAAATTTAGAATTTATCAAATTTCAGCATGAGTGATTTTCAGTCCAGCAACTCCCAAAGGTGACCAATAAAGAGCTTTTTTAGTATTACTAACAGTCACAGGCTTTTTATGTTTAATGTTTTAATTCATTAAGGTGATTATTCTTTCTGATGCCCAACTATCCAATATTTGGTCAGTGGGAGTCCCTCCAAGTTGGCTCCTAGATCCTTTTGATATGACCCCAGTATCTCTGAAAGCTAGCCTGCTTTATGGCTAGGAAAACAAAGCTATCTCAGGCTCATTTAGTACATTTTCTGCCCCAGTCCTTGATGAGAATCAATTTCTCCAATAAGCCGTGGTTCCTTTTACTAGGAAATGGTATTTAGAAACCACAATCTGGGCTCTAGGGGTAGGCATAGGCCTTATTAGTAACAGAACTAGTATTTTAGCATTTTAGGTAAATAAAACATATTTCAAATTCAATTTTATTTATTTATTTATTTTTCATCGCCATGGCACATTTATTTATTTATTTATTTTAAGATTCTAAGAGTGATTATTTTGTTTTTGTTTTTTGTTTTGTTTTTTTGTTTTTGTTTTTTTTGTTTGTTTGTTTGTTTCTTTTTTTTATTTATTTATTATACTTTAAGTTCTAGGGTACATGTGCATAACGTTTATATCATGTATAACTCCCCAATGCAATCCCTCCCTCCTCCCCCCTCCCCATGATAGGCCCCAGTGTGTGATGTTCCCCTTCCCGAGTCCAAGTGATCTCATTGTTCAGTTCCCACCTATGAGTGAGAACATGCGGTGTTTGGTTTTCTGTTCTTGTGATAGTTTGCTAAGAATGATGGTTTCCAGCTGCATCCATGTCCCTACAAAGGACGCAAACTCATCCTTTTTGATGGCTGCATAGTATTCCATGGTGTATATGTGCCACATTTTCTTAATCCAGTCTGTCACAGATGGACATTTGGGTTGATTCCAAGTCTTTGCTATTGTGAATGGTGCCGCAATAAACATACGTGTGCATGTGTCTTTGTAGTAGAGTAATTTATAATCCTTGGGTATATACCCAGTAGTGGGATGGCTGGGTCATATGGTACATCTAGTTCTAGATCCTTGAGGAATTGCCATACTGATTTCCATAATGGTTGAACTAGTTTACAATCCCACCAACAGTGTAAAAGTGTTCCTATTTCTCCACATCCTCTCCAACACCTGTTGTTTCCTGACTTCTTAATGATTGCCATTCTAACTGGTGTGAGATGGTATCTCATTGTGGTTTTGATTTGCATTTCTCTGATGGCGAGTGATGATGAGCATTTTTTCATGTGTCTGTTGGCTGTATGGATGTCTTCTTTTGAGAAATGTCTGTTCATATCCTTTCCCCACTTTTTGATGGGGTTGTTTGTTTTTTTCTTGTATATTTGTTTGAGTTCTTTGTAGATTCTGGATATTAGCCCTTTGTCAGATGAGTAGGTTGCAAAAATTTTCTCCCATTCTGTAGGTTGCCTGTTCACTCTGATGGTAGTTTCTTTTGCTGTGCAAAAGCTCTTTAGTTTAATGAGATCCCATTTGTCAATTTTGGCTTTTGCTGCCGTTGCTTTTGGTGTTTTAGACATGAAGTCCTTGCCCATGCCTATGTCCTGAATGGTACTACCTAGATTTTCTTCTAGGGTTTTTATGGTGTTAGGTCTAACATTTAAGTCTCTAATCCATCTTGAATTAATTTTCGTATAAGGGGTAAGGAAAGGATCCAGTTTCAGCTTTCTACTTATGGCTAGCCAATTTTCCCAGCACCATTTATTAAATAGGAATCCTTTCCCCATTTCTTGTTTCTCTCAGGTTTGTCAAAGATCAGATGGCTGTAGATGTGTGGTATTATTTCTGAGGACTCTGTTCTGTTCCATTGGTCTATATCTCTGTTGTGGTACCAGTACCATGCTGTTTTGGTTACTGTAGCCTTGTAGTATAGTTTGAAGTCAGGTAGCGTGACGCCTCCAGCTTTGTCCTTTTGACTTAGGATTGTCTTGGCAATGCGGGCTCTTTTTTGGTTCCATATGAACTTTAAAGCAGTTTTTTCCAATTCTGTGAAGAAACTCATTGGTAGCTTGACGGGGATGGCATTGAATCTATAAGTAACCTTGGGCAGTATGGCCATTTTCACGATATTGATTCTTCCTATCCATGAGCATGGTATGTTCTTCCATTTGTTTGTGTCCTCTTTTATTTCACTGAGCAGTGGTTTGTAGTTCTCCTTGAAGAGGTCCTTTACATCCCTTGTAAGCTGGATTCCTAGGTATTTGATTCTCTTTGAAGCAATTGTGAATGGAAGTTCATTCCTGATTTGGCTCTCTGCTTGTCTGTTACTGGTGTATAAGAATGCTTGTGATTTTTGCACATTAATTGTGTATCCTGAGACTTTGCTGAAGTTGCTTATCAGCTTAAGGAGATTTTGGGCTGAGACGATGGGGTTTTCTAAATATACCATCATGTCATCTGCAAACAGGGACAATTTGACTTCTTCTTTTCCTAACTGGATACCCTTGATTTCTTTCTCTTGCCTGATTGCCCTAGCCAGAACTTCCAACACTATGTTGAATAGGAGTGGTAAGAGAGGGCATCCCTGTAATTTAAAATAGTAATTTTAAAATTATTTTATTTGATTTTACATTTGCTTCTCTTAAACTAAAATCTTAGATCCTAGTGACATTAACATAGTTACCCATTTGTTTTATAATATAGATATGTATGTCTATCTATATATTCATTTATATCCACATCTGTAAAACCATCAATATTACCACTAACAGTACAGCTATCAAATACAATTTGAGGTTTCTTTGTAGTTCTTTATCCTTAGGACATATCCCACTAGAAATGTATAGTCAATAACTGTAAAGTCACTTGAAATAATTCTTCTCTGTGTAATTATGCCTTCAGCTTCATAAATAGTACACTTGTTAATTTGCTTTTGCCCATATACTCTTTAAAAAACAAAAATATAAATAAGAAAAGACAGGATAAAAAAGGAATCAATTCTTTTTAGAGTGATTAGAGCTGGTAGCATTTAGCTAGTATTACTGTCCACTTATCATTTTAGATGGAGAAGCAAACAATTGATAGCTTGAAGGGTACATTTTTGAAATTAAAATAAAGTTGAGAAAAAGCTAAAATTACTTTGTAGGATAGGAAAAATACACTCAGCCAGCCAGGATTCTTCCTAGCAATAGTGTTAGCTATTTATAGAAGAGTTACAGAGATAATTATGGAAATATGGAAATGGTTAAGGAAAAATAAAATCTTAAAGGAAATATACTTATCTAACATAGAGGAAATACATATATTTAAGTATAACTTGTTTAACAGCTTTATTGAGATGTAATTCATATACCATATAATTCACCCATTTAAAGTGTGCAATTCAATGGCTGTCACTACATTCATAGAGTTGGTCAACCATGACTATGATCAACTTTAGAACATTCTCACTACTCCTGAAAGAAACTCTAGGCTGGGCATGGTGACTCACATCTGTAATCCCAGCACTTTGGGAGGCTGAGGCAGGCGGATCACCTGAGGTCAGGAGTTCAAGACCAGCCTAATAAATAGACAACACTTTGTATCACTTTTTCTTCTCCTCATTTGCTAACATTATTCTAAAGTAGTATTATCTGATATTCCCACTTGGATACCTGTAAAAACAGATCTTTTTCAGATCTTCCATGTATCTCCTGCAAATATCCTGCAGAGGGTCTCTCTTCAGCGGGCTGGTATCCACTAAATTATCATTCCAGGAACCATTCCAGGGTTCCACACATTCTTCTATACATTTTAGAATTTCTTTATCATGAGGTGACGTGATCTGAGCACCGGTTTCCCAGTAAACCTAGATGATAAGTAAATATAACCATAATCACTTAAAATGCTTGTCAGATCTTTTCTTACCTATAGTAGAGATCTTCAGCTTTACTAAAAAGCATATCAAATTGAGGCCGGGTGTCGTGTCTCATGTCTGTAATCCCAGCACTTTGGGAGGCTGAAGCAGGCAGATCACGAGGTCAGGAGATCAAGACCATCCTGGCTAACATGGTGAAACGCCGTCTCTACTAAAAATACAAAAAATTAGCCAGGTGTGGTTGTGTGTGCCTGTAGTCCCAGCTACTGAGGAGGCTGAGGCAGGAGAATAGTGTGAACCTGGGAGGCGGAGCTTGCAGTGAGCCGAGATTGTGCTACTGCACTCCAGCCTGGGCTACAGAGCGAGACTCCGTCTCAAAAAAAAAAAAAAAAAAAAAAAAAGCATATCAAATTGATCAAGCAAAAAATGTCAACATAGGACTAATTTAACAAATATTAAAAGATATAGATAGTAATTACTCTACAGGGATTCTTCAATCAAATGATTATATATGATTTTCTTTTAGAAGTATACCTTAATAACAATATGAGTAAAATGCAAGCAGGCCTAATTATTATGATAACATTATAATATGCATATGCCATAGTGTCCAATTATACTCTTAAACCTGTAACTATCTACTAAAGATAATCCAAGAAACCATAGAATATTCCTTAAAACTTGATACTATTTAACTCATTATAAAGTAGTTATGTGACATAGAAAAAAGTCATCTTTCTATTATAAAGTAGAATTTACATCATACCAAATATAGTTTATTAACAATTAACATGGTAATTATCCATATAAATTTCAATGAGTTTTCAGTTTGTCAAATAGCCTGATCAATAAGACATTAGGAACAGTTACCAAAAAAGCATGAAAATGTAATTCTATTAATTTATAGGATTTCAAATTTGGAAGGTTAGAGAACATCTGTGGTGACTTCCACCATGTATAGGACACAAATCCCCTCTATTGCATCCTGAATGAAGGAAAGAAGAATACATTTGAATCTGTACTATGTACTAATCTCTATGCAAAGAATATGATTAACCAGATGACCTAAAAATCTGTGTTCTATAAACACTTCAAAATGCTATATAAAAGAGAAAAAACATTATCTTAAATGCATAGCATAATCCACAAGAGGAAAGGGACAACTCTAGGCAGTGAGAGAAAAAGAATTAAAAAGCGGAATGATAAGCCTGTGGGACTGAGATTGTGGTTACTTAGGGCTTGAGAACTGTCCATTTATCTGGTTCTTGGGTTGTAATGCCCACGTGCAAGGTAGGGAGGTGGAACTGAGACCCCCAAATAAAAATGGCATCGTTGAAGCATTTCACTCTCAGTGAAAATGCAGAATAGAAAAAGTCCTGCCCACTATTACAGAGATCGTGAGGAAGCGTGTCTCTTCTTGGGTTCTGGGTAATTTTAAAAAATTTCAAATCCAAGGTCTGCACTTCAATTATTTTAGGATGAGAAACAATAAATTAACACAGAAACTGTCCCCAGTCAGTGAAACCCTTGAGGTTCTAGCAGAATTTTTAAAACAAACAAAAAACCCAGAATGCTTAAAACAAACAAAACTGTTCTGGAGGGATGCTCCCACATTTCAAGCCATAAAAAAGATTATCTCCGTAAGTCCTGAAAGCTCACGTGAAAATTTATAAAACATAAGTAAAAAAAAATCCTGTTCTTTCTCCCGGTCCCCTTCTCCTTGCCTTATCTGTGGAGGTGATGCCTGGAGGTACAGCAACCACCATGTGATGACCATGCTTGAGGGTAAGGCCAGAAAAACTACAAGACACAAGGCCTGACATCATGGAGCTACAGAACCATGCCTGTGGCCACCTACCCCTGGACGTTTTGTTACATGAGAAAAATGAATTTCTATCAGCTTAAGCCACTTTTGCTGGTTTTACTTAATCTGCACCAGAAAGCATCCCTATCTGATATAGTAACATAAAAATTCATGCAACAAAATACGTCCAGGAATAAACGTTAAAAAATATCCGGGCCGGGCGCGGTGACTCAAGCCTGTAATCCCAGCACTTTGGGAGGCCGAGACGGGCGGATCACGAGGTCAGGAGATCGAGACCATCTTGGCTAACACAGTGAAACTCTGTCTCTACTAAAAAAAATTCAAACATCTAGCCGGGTGAGGTGGCGGGCGCCTGTCGTCCCAGCTACTCGGGAGGCTGAGGCAGGAGAATGGCATAAACCCGGGAGGCAGAGCTTACAGCGAGCTGAGATCCGGCCACTGCACTACAGCCTGGACGACAGAGCGAGACTCTGTCTCAAAAAAAAAAAAAAAAAAATCTGAAAAATCTAGTTTAAAAAAACGTTTAGGTCAGCTTATTCCTTTCTGCCTGTGGACGCTGCTGAGGAAGCATCATTAAAGTCTCTCTTCCCTGCCATCATATCTAAGTCAGAGTCTCCTAAAAAGCCTGAACAGCCGAGGAAGCTCTTCCTTGGAGAGTTGAGTTTTGAAATAACCGATGAGAGCCTGAGGAGCCATTTGAGCAATGGAGAACGCTCACGGACTGCGTGGTAATGAGAGACCCTAATACCAAGTGCTCCAAGGGCTTTGTTTTGTCACATAGGCCACTGTGGAGAAGGTGGATGCAGCCATGAATGCAAGGCCACACAAGGTGGATGGAAGAGTTGTGGAACCAAAGAGAGCTGTCTCAAGAGAAAATTCTCAAAGACCAGGTGCCCACTTAACTGTGAAAAAGACATTGTTGGCAGCATTAAAGAAGACACTGAAGAACATCACCTAAGAGATTATTTTGAGCAGTATGGGAAAAAAATGAAGCAACTGTAATCATGACTGACTGAGGCCGTGGCAAGAAAAGGGGCTTGCCTTTGTAACCTTGGACGACCATGACTCCATGGATAAGACTGTCATTCAGAAATACCATCCTGTGAATGGCCACAACGGTGAAGTTAGGAAAGCCCTGTCAAAGCAAGAGATGGCTAGTGCTTCATCCAGCCAAAGAGGTCGAAGTGGCTCTGGAAACTTTGGTGGTGGTCGTGGAGGTGGTTTCGGTGGGAAGGACAACTTTGGTTGTGGAGGAAACTTCAATGGTTTTGGTGGCTTTGGTGGCAGCCATGGTGGTGGTGGATATGGTGGCAGTGGGGATGGCTATAACGGATTTGGTAATGATGGAAGCAATTTTGGAGGTGGTGGAAGTTACAATGACTTTGGCAATTACAACAATCAGTCTTCAAATTTTGGACCCGGCCAGGCGTGGTGGCTCACGCCTGTAATCCCAGCACTTTGGGAGGCTAAGGTGGGTGGATCACCTGAGGTCAGGAGTTCGAGACCAGCCTGGCCAACATGACAAAACCCCATCTCTACTAAAAATACAAAAATTAGCCGGGCGTGGTGGCGGGCGCCTATAGTCCCAGCTACTCGGGAGGCTGAGGCAGGAGAATTGCTTGAACCCGGGAGGCGGAGCTTGCAGTGAGCTGAACTCGCACCACTACACTCTAGCCTGGGCAACAGAGCGAGATGCCATCTCAAAAAAAAAAAAAATTGGACCCACGAAGGGAGGAAACTTTGGAGACAGAAGCCCTGGCCCCTATGGCGGTGGAGGCCAATACTTTACTAATTAAGAAACCAAGGTGGCTATGGTGGTTCCAGTAGCAACAGTAGCTTGGCAGTGGCAGAAGATTTTAATTACTGCCAGGAAACAAAGCTTAGCATGAGAGGAGAGCCAGAGAAGTGACAGGGAAGCTACAGGTTACAACAGATCTGTGAACTCAGCCAAGCACAGTGGTGGCAGGGCCTAACTCTGGCAAAGAAGACATGTTTCAGACAAATACTCATGCGTATGGGCAAAAAACTCGAGGACTGTATTTGTGACAAATTGTATAACAAGTTATTTTAGTTCCTGTTCTGTGGAAAGTGCAAAGCATTCCAACAAAGAGTTTTAATACGGATTTTTTTTTTTTTGCACCCATGCTGTTGATTGCTAAATGTAATAGTCTGATCATGATGCTGAATAAATGTGTCTCTCTTTTTTTTAATGTGCTGTGTAAAGTTAGTCTATTCTGAAGCCATCTTGGTAAATTTCCCCAACAGTGTGAAGTTAGAATTCCTTCAGAGTGATGCCAGGTTCTATTTGGAGTTTATATACAACTTGCTTGGGTAGAGAAATCATTGTCTTCAGAAACCTTGGTGTAGTTGAACTTATAGTTACTGTTGTGACCTGAACTTCACCATTAAAAGGGATTACCCAAGCAAAATCATGGAATTATTGGTTATAAAAATGATTGTTGACACATTCTATGCAATATATCTAAAATGAATAATGTTACCAGATAAAATATAAATGGGAATGAAGCTTGTGTTTCATCCATTATCATATGTAATCAATAAATGATTTAATTATCTTAAAAAAATGTTTAAAATGCTAGTAAAGAATCTAAAAGAAGTCTTGAAAGAATAGAAAGACACACCCTATTCTTGAATAGGGAGACTCAATTATTAAAATATCAAAGCTCTCTAAATTAATATATAAATAAAATATGATACCAATAAAAATGCCAAAATAACTTTGCTTTCAAATGGGAAAAATACCATAATATAATGCATGGAAAAATAACACAAATAAAGTCAAGAGGACTGGGAGGAAATGTCTGCAAAACAGATGGCCAAGAGCTGCTTTTTACATAGAAAGAGTTCCCATAAATCAATAAGAAACAGCAAAAGAATAATGAGCAAATAGATTAACAGATGCAAAACTATAAAACTCCTAGAAGATATGATGAGAGGAAGTCTAGAGGATCTTGGGTTTGGCAATAACTATTTTTTTTTTTCAGATGGAGTTTCACTCTTGTTGCCCAGGCTGGAGTGCAATGGCACAGTCTTGGCTCACTGCAACCTCTGCCTCCCAGGTTCAAGCGATTCTGCTGCCTCAGCCTCCCGAGTGGCTGGAATTACAGGTACCTGCCACCATGCCCAGCTAATTTTTTTTTTTTTTGTATTTTTAGTAGAGACGGGGTTTCACCATGTTAACCAGGCTGGTCTCAAACTCCTGACCTCAGGCAATCCACCTGCCTTGGCCTCCCAAAGTGCTGGGATTACAGGCGTGAACCACGGCACCCAGCTGGCAATAAATGTTTAGGTACACCACCAAAGGTATGATCCATGAAAGAAAGAATTGATAAGCTGGATTTAAAATGAAAATAAAATTTTCTGCTCTGCAAAAGGCACTGCCAAGTGAATAAAAAGACAAGCCGGACTGGGAGAAATATTTGCAAAAGATACATCTGAAAAAGGACTGTTATCCAAAATATATAAAGAATTCTTAAAACTCAACAATAAGAAAGCAAAATAGACACTTCACCAGAAAGAATACACAGATGGCAAAGAAGCATATGAAAACATGTTTCACATCGTATGTCATCAGAAAAATGGAAATTAAAACAACAATGAGATACTACTACACACCTATTAGAATGGCCAAAATCCAGAACACTGACAATAGCAAATGCTGACAAGGATGTGGAGCAACAGAAGCTCTCATTCATTGCTGGTGGGGATTTAAATAGCCACTTTAGAGACAGTTTGGCAGTTTCTTACAAAACTAAACATACTCTTGTCATATGATTCAGCGCTCACACTCCTTGGTATTTACTCAAAGGAATGAAGACTTATGTCCATACAAAAATGTGCACACAAATGTTTATAGCAGCTTTATTCATAATTGCCAAAACTTGGAAGAATCTATGATGTTCTTCAGTAGGTGAATGGGGAAATAAACTGTGTTACATCCAGACAATGGAATATTCTTCTTCTGTGCTAAAAAAGAAATGAGCTATCCAGCCATGAAAAGACATGGAGGGAATTACTATGTGAAAGAAGCCAATCTAAAAAGGCTATATATTGTATATTCCAACAATATGACACTCTGGAAAAGGCAAAACTGTGGAGACAGTAAAAAGATCAGTGTTTGCCAGGGGTTAAAGAGGAGAAATGGATGAACAGGCACAACACGGAGAATTCTGGAGGCAATGGAAATACTCTGTATGAAACTATAATGGTGGGTACGTGTCATTATTCATTTGTCAAAACCCAAAGAATGTACAAATGAAGAATGAACCCTAACATAAACTATGGGCTTTGGGTGATAATGACATGTCAATGTAGGCTCATCAAATGTACCACTCTGGTGGGGGATGCTGTTAATGCATACGTAGGGACAAGTGGGTACATGGGAAATCTCTGAACCCTCTGCTGAATTTTGCTGTGAATCTAAAACAGCTCTACAAAATAAAGTTTGTTAAAAAAAATATCCTTTAACAGACTTCTCAGAAAGGGAAACACAAATATCTTATAAATACATGAAAAGACACTCAATCTCACTCATAAGACAGGTACAGATTAAAAATAACATCTCCACCCAGCTGATTGGCAAAGATTAAAAGCTTTGATGATACAATCATGGAAGATAAAGGATAAAGGCCCTCATATATTGTTGATGAGGTTATTAAATGGCATGACTACCTTGAATAGGGAATGCCAAACTTTCTTTGCATATTCCCTTTGATCCAAAAGTTTCACCTCTAGGCCAGGCACAGTGGCTCACAGCATTCTGGGAGGCGGGGGCAGGAGGATCACTTGAGGCCAGGGGTTCAAGACCAGCCTGGCCAATATGGCAAAATCCTGTCTCTACTAAAAATACAAAAATTAGCTAGGTGTGGTGGTGCACGCCTGTAGTACTAGCTACCCAGGAGGCTGAGGCAGGAGAATAGCTTGAACCTCGGAGGCGAAGGTTGCAGTGAGCCGAGATTGTGCCACTGCACTCCAGCCTGGGTGACAGAGCGAGTCTCCATCTCAAAAAACAAACACAAAAACACAAAAACCCCAAAGTTTCACCTCTAAAAATCTATCGTATAGATCAGCAGTGCCCAAAAGAAGTATGTGCACCACAAATGCAAGCCACATATAAAATTTAAAATTTTCTAGTAGTCACATTAAAAAATGTATAGATGATATTAATTTTATGAATAAAGCATATACATTCATGCATATATATATTCATATCATTCGTATATGTATGTATTCATGCCATTCATACATATGTATATCTGCTTCATTCATCTTTAAAAATCTATATAGATGAATCATAATTTATGTAATCAATCCTCTATTGATGAACATTTCATTTGCTTCTGATCTTCTGCAATGTATAAACAGTGCCACAATAAACATTCTTCTACATTCATCTTTGTTTTTTTTTCTTTTCTTTTTTGAAGCAGAGTTTCACTCTGTAGCCCAGGCTGGAGTGCAGTGGTGTGATCACAGTTCACTGCACTCTCTGACAGAGGAGCCCTCTCCTCTCCTGGGCTCTCCAAAAAATACAATGTCACATATACAAATATATACATATACAAACACACACACATACATATATATTTTTTCCTTAATATACAAGCACAGGTTAAATTATACATATTGACTATATATACACATGTATGTATATATATGTACATCTACATGTGGGTATATATACATGTATATACATATATACACATACATACACATAGAACGAGAAGAGGGGAAGGGAGAGGGAGAAAGAAAAAGACAGTCTGTAAGACATATTGTTGTATGAAATCAGCAAGGCACAGAACACTATTATATAATACCCTACCATTTATGGGGAAAAAGACGGGGAAGTGACAAACACATATATATTTATATATGTGTGGACTATCCCTAAACAGAAATGAAAACTGGAAACAGTATTTGCTTCTGAGAAAGAGTACTAGGGGACAGAGATGGGACAGATACTTTTTACTGTTTAACTTTTTAACCTTGTGCTCACATATTAAGGAGAAAAAATATTTGAGGGTCCACTATGTGCCAAATATGTTCAATAGCAATGAATATCAAGGCAGACTAAGTCTCTCTACCTACGAACTTATATTTAGGGGATGGGGGTGAGGAGGGTCAAATAAATAATTCATCATAAAGAAACTAGACCCACAGCCTGGGCAACATAGCAAGACCCTGTCTCTACTAGATATAAAAAATTAGCTGGGTATGGTGACTCATGCCTGTGGTTGGGAGGCTGAGGCAGGAGGATTGCTTGAACTTGGAAGGTTGAGGCTACAGT
Organism: Trachypithecus francoisi; assembly: GCF_009764315.1. Classification (NCBI taxonomy): domain Eukaryota; kingdom Metazoa; phylum Chordata; class Mammalia; order Primates; family Cercopithecidae; genus Trachypithecus; species Trachypithecus francoisi. The sequence continues at coordinate 65,226,226 of NW_022681473.1, forward strand.
GAGCTGTGATTGTGCCACTGCACTCCAGCCTTGGTGACAGAGCAAGACCTTGTCTTAAAAAATAAAAATAAATAAATAAAAAAAGAAAGAAAGAGAAAGAGAAGGAAGGGAGGGAGGGAGGGAGGGAGGAAGAAAAAAAAAAGGCAGTCAAGTGGTACATGCCTGTAGCCCTAGCTACATGAGAGGCTGAGGCTGGAGAACCCCCTGAGTTCAGGAATTTGAGGCTACAGTGATCATACCACTGCTCTGAAGGAGGACCACTCTTAGGTGTAAATGCTGTGGAGGAATCAAGAACCCTCTAACAGACACCTCTAACAGGCACCTCAAAATTAGTGTATCTAGAACAGAGTTCTTGATTACCCCACAACATATACACTTAAGAGTGGTCCTCCTTCAATCTCTTATCTCTGTAAATTAACATTACCACCCACCCAAACAAAAACCAAGAATTCCTTTCCCTAACATTTAATCTACTAACAGGTTCTACAGATGCCGTGTCTAAAATAGAGGTTGAATATGTTTACCTCTGCCCATGTCCTCTACCAATCACCATTCTAAACCATTGTTGTCTTCTGTCTGAACCAAAGCACCCTAACTGGTCTCTTCCCTGCTTCCATTGTTCTCCCTGCAATCCATCCTCCACGAAGCAGACAGATAATCCCTTAGAACATAAACTTTCCTGCTTAAAGTTCTTCAGTGGCTTTTTATTCTTTTGATAAAACCCAACCCCCTTGCCTTGGAGCTTAAAAGTCTGCATAATCTGCCTCCTGCTTGTTTCTTCATTCCTTCCCTTCCTGTGCTCACTGCATTCCAGTCATACCGCTACTCCCCTCTGTTCTCTAGCTCCTCCAACATAGCAAGTGCTAATTTTGCTCTAACATGTGTGGTGACCCAAAACTCTATAACTTAAGTCCAGATTTCTCCCCTGAGCTACAAGTCTATATATCCAACTACCTATAGGAATGCAGGCTTATCACCCACTCAGAAGCCCCAAACGGTGGTTCAATACTGTGCTGCATTCTTCTATTTCCCCTCCAGAGCCACTTTTCACCCTTCTCCACTCTGCTTTCTGCCACAGAGGCTGACCCATCAAGTGGAATCCTGTGGCCAACAAGGAGCTCCAGCAGAAAGTCAGAGGGAGAGGAGAGTGAGGATAAGGTACCATTCCTCTGGCTCTGTTGTTGAAAACTCCCACTCATTTTTCAAGTTCTTGCTGCAATGTGACTTTATGAAATGGTAGAGAGGATGGATTTAGGAAGGGATAGAGAAATCAAGGACAATTAGAAATAAAAGAACTAAAGAAGAGATTTTTGTAATTGTACACATTGAGAAGTAATAAATGCCATTAGGGATACACATTCTTTGAGGACCAGCCTCAGTGTTTTTAACTTTCTGTTCCCAATGTCCAGCTCTGCTCTCCAGTATAGAAAACCTACTCAGCACATATTATTTGAATAAAAGAGATGACCTATAAGATAAACAAAGGTCAGGAGTCTAAGGTTTACCTTGTATCCATTGTCTTCCTTGCGGTTGTGAGAGGCAGTAATCATCACACCTGCAACTGCTTTGAGCTTCTGAACTGCATATGGCTGAAAAATAAATAACACCATAGTTCCATTTTGCTTTCTAGCTATTTACACATTTGACATGAGAATAACTTTGATTAAATGACAGGAAAAGCATTATAGTATGATATTGCTTTTGTTAATACCCTCTTTATTTTCTATTTACTTGATTTTTCCTTACACCTTTATTATAAGATTTCCTTCCTTTTACTTTTTTGGATTTCTTCTGTTTTAGCACAAACATGTTAAGCGAAAGCCAACTCATTATTTTAAAATCTTTTTTTCCTTATATATTCATTAAGGCTATACATTTCCCTCTAAGTAGGGCTTTAGTTAAAACCCATAATTTTTACTACATATTGTTTTCATTATTGCTCACTTTTAAATACCTACAGGCAGTCCTTGCTTTGCTCAGTTCCTATACATGAATTACTGATAGTATGCTTTTGTTAAATAGCTCCAGTCTCCCAACAACATGTTCAAATTTCATTTACCATGGTAATATTAACCATCACTGCATCAAGTACACACTTGGCTTCCAGCTCTTCAGTCCACACATCCCTACATTTATAACAGAGCCACATCATGATGAGTGATCAATCATGTCACTCTTTAAAAGGGTGTCAGTGATTGGTCACTGAGCATCTGTTATTTAGCGCTCACACAAACTGCAAAACATGTGGCTCTATTGCCTCCTTTTCTCCCAGTAATAGACCCATATGACAGTGTACAAAAATGGATAATGGAAAGTAGGAATTAGCCAACAAAGGTGAAAGTGCAGCAAATAAACAAAAAGGAGTAATAATAGAGGGAAATTTGAATTGAACATAAATGAAGTTATAGAAAAAATAAGTGGGAATGCTGACACTGCTGCCATTCAAGAGACTTTAGACATACTACCAGGGAAGTGTAGTGAAGGGGAACACATGGATTAAATGAGGAACGAGGCTGTGATGAGAAGGATGAAGATGTCCCAGAAGAAGTGACACCAACAAAGAAATCTTCACATTAAAGGAACTCCCTGAGATATTTCACAAGATTGAAATTAACAAAGGATAAGATGCTGGACGTGTATCCAAACTCAGAAAGGTATATTAACAATTTGTCAAGGCACAGATCAAGATGCTTGCTTGTAATATAAATAAATTATAGTCACAAGAAGCAAGCTCTGTTTATCTCCTGATAAGTTTTATTTATTGATTGATTGAGACGGAGTCTTGCTCTGTTGTCCAGGCTGGAGTTCAGTGGCACAATCTCAGCTCACTGCAACCTCTGCCTCTCAGGTTCAAGCAATTCTCGTGCCTCAGCCTCCTGAGTAGCTGGGATTACAGCACGCTTGGCTAATTTTTGTATTTTTAGTAGAGATCGTGTTCCACTGTGTTGGTCCGGCTGGTCTGAAACTCCTGACCTCAGGTGATCCACCTGCCTTGGCCTTCCAAAGTGCTGGGATTACAGGCATGAGCCATCACCCCTAGCCTTCTGATAAGTTCTTTTTACAAATAAATAAAGTATTTTAGTTATCAATGTTTCTTATTGTTTTAAATTACAATGTACTAAATAAACATTAGTTTTACCATAGTTTTTTCTTTTTCCTATACATTTTTACCCAAGAGTAAGAGTGTTTTTAATGTTGTGGCAAAAAAAAAAAAAAAAAAAGTTAAAGGTCATGGAACAGTCATAATTTTTCTCATTGATGATTAAGATCATTTGGCATTTTCTTAATCCAGTCTATCATTGATGGACATTTGGGTTGGTTCCAAGTCTTTGCTATTGTGAATAGTGCCGTGATAAACCAACATGGCACATGTATACATATGTAACAAACCTGCACGTTGTGCACATGTACCCTAGAACTTAAAGTGTAACAAAAAAAAAAAGAAAAAGAAAAGAAAAAGAAAAGATCACTTGGCATGGTTTTGGCTTGTACAAACTGTCTTAATAGCCCCCACACTCTGTGCAAAGCAAAGACTGCCTGTCATTTCTAATCTGCATTATGTTATCTTCCTTAATCCCTGAATAGTTTATGAGTGTGTTTTTAAAATTCCAAACAGGGGAGGATTTATGGGCTTTTTTATTTCTGATTTTATTGCATTGGGGTCCAGGTATATGGCTTGATAAGCAGCTCTTTGGCATTTGCTGGGACTGTGATTCTGCTTAATAATAATGTAAATCATATCATCACACCATAGAGAATTTTTACACACATACACACACACACCCAGATCAAGTCAGCTAACAATGTATTCAAATCTATCCTTCATCATTTTTGTTTGCCCAATGAATCAATTTCTGAAAGAAGATATTAAAATATCTGTAGACTTGTCAACGTTTATAGATCAAGTTCTCAGCTAAGTTGAACAAATGTCTGTTGAATGAAAATAAACTTAAAGCAAAATTTGTTTTTCTTCCATTGGTCCCTTATATTACTCAACACAGAACTACATGCACAAAAAAGATTTGAATCCTAGTTGATTTAAGAAATATTTTCAAGAGCAGCAAGCTATATGATCACCAACACAACACACTTACTACAAAAGGTGTAGGAACATATCTTGAAAAAAGGTACACAGGAACATCTTTGGCCAGCAAGACTGCAGCAGTGAGTTTAGCAAGCCTAAAAAAAGGGAGATTTAATTTAGTCCTTTGCCTACCATAGTTTTTAAAAACCAACCTTCCACATAGATGCTTCATATTATAATTAGTCTGAATAAATAGTAGCCTAATATAGCCTATTCTTATAATAACTGATTATTTAAACTTCATGACCTAATTGGAAAATTTTAAATAAATAAGACTTTTTTTTAAAAAAAGAGTTTAACAACTAATAGAATTGATATTTCAATTTCCTCTTTTTCCCTCATTCATCTTTTGATGGCTCTTTTACTAAGAAATAAAATTTATAAAAGGCAGAAAGAATGGAAAAAGTGATATGAGACTTTGATAAACTCAATATGCATTATTACCCTGAAAAAACACCCTAAAACTAATCTAATAGGCATTTAATGAGAATATAAGCTACATAATTACTACTACCTAGTGCCTTTGCCAAAATACTAAAGTTATAAGCTATGATGTCATTCTAAATATGAACTCTAAATATTTTAAATTTTTACTTCTTTCTGTAAATCTAAAGCTTTTCTTTGAAACACTTTTTCTTCTATTTCAGCTCTAAAGTAAATATTAGCATGTGATCACATTTCTATCTGATAGTCTACTGTTTCGGAAATCCTACTACTGGACAAAAAATTTTTTAATATGTTTTATTCTATTTCAACTTAATCTTTGAAACAATTAACTCTGTACCTCTGGCTGCTGCAGCTGCTAGTTACTTGACCCCGAGTGTCATACCCAACCACAAAGCCTCTCTGCTTGAAGTCTGAGAAACATCTCTCAAGGTATTTGTACATCCCCTGAAGCAAATAAACACAAAAGATTAGTCCTAATGGAGCTTGCATTTCATATGACTCAGAATCTCTTATTTTTATGTTTGCTGTGCAGCTGACTGGCTGCTAGGGAAGTGGCTTCTGCCTTTATGCCCATGCTTACCAGTGTGGGAGCAATACTGTTCAATCCAGAAATGTAAGATGACAAACATATCCTGGATTTTCAGACACATTTAACACCATGGAAATACCGATTTAGTAACCACTAAATCCAATACAATAAGTAAAACATTAGGAAAAGCAGAAGAAACATGAGCATCAATAAGCTAAAAAAAAAAGATTAGAAGAGCCAACATAAATTGTTTCTTGTCTGAAGGCTCTGGAGAACAGAATTTTAATTGTCTTAAATCCTTGCTAGATCATATGATTGAAGTTAATCAAAAGATTTGACCTATTTATGATGCAAACATTTTTAATCAGCAACACAGTTCTTCACTAGAACATTTCTTATGATGGTTGATCCCATTTGTAATTCTTTGGTTTTAAAATCTCACAGAAAAATAATACCATAGACTAGAAAAATGTTCAGTCATGGGTGACAAAAAAATGAAATAAAGTATTTCATATTGAAAACATCACAATGACAAACTAAAACCATTTAACTACCTTACGAATGATTTGTTAAGTTTAATAAATACTTTAATATCTAAAAATAGCATTTTAACATTTTATATTATTATAGTCCTTTAAAATGAGTTCCACATAAAAGATGGAACATTTAATCCTAACACCCTGAAAAGAAAGCAATGCAGACACCATTTCTAATTTGGTCTCTTTCAATATGTCTTTTAAGAAGAGGAGACAATAAGATTAAAGCTCCATGTAATGTCTTGCCTAAGGCCAAACTAAGTTATACTGATTTATTGAAGACCTATTATATGGCAGGCACTGCTAAATAAGTATGTGGTAGCACCAAACAAAGCCGCAGTGACTTCTGGTGCTTGAGTTTCTCAAGTACAATTAATTTTCCCAACCTATAAGCTATGAGTGAGTGCATGCTTAGTATATTAGCTAGATTCAACAACTTATTTCTAATGATGATACTATCCTAAAACCTCACAGACCCTCATATTAATCTCTGCTATCAGAATGCATCTTATTTCCGTATATTTTTAGGTTGATGGAAAAGTAATTGTAGTTTTTGCCATTAAAAAAATGACCAAAACCTCAATTACTTTTGCACCAATCTAACAGAGTCTGAAAAGGGCTAGGGCTTAAGAATCAGATTCCATTCGGCTTTTCCACTTCACACAATGGAATCCCAAATCCAGTGAAAATGTGCACTTCTGTAGAAATTGCTTTTCAAACACCTCCCCTACCCCTTTTTGTAAAGTCAAGAAATCTTCACTTAGAATGAAAGCATATGAAAAGACTAAATGTGTAAGAAAATAATGAACTAAAGCATCTCTGGTTGAGGAACAGGGGAGGGGTGGGTGAGGAAGGGGCAGGTATCCTACCTATCCAACCATCCCGTCATTCCTTCTCTCCTACCTCTGCATTAGGCCTTGGCTTTAGAGAATTCTCTCAGAATAAGGCTAAAGATGGATTACTGTTTGGGAGTATCAATTAGAATTATGTCTACTGAATAATTCTCTAGCCCAGAACTATTTTTAGTATAAGTTAAATACATTATTGGCCTCAAAAGTATCGTTATTTGAAACAGGATGATTTACTTGCAAAGAGAAGCAATTTGTTTCTAGAGTGAGCTGCATAACAATGGAGAGAAGTAAAACAAATTGTATCATATTACACAACTATATTAACTCTCATGTGGATATAGAAACCCACATAAAGGATATGTGATAAAGGAAAATATTTTCAACTAAATTTTCCAAATTCTGGTTAACCTTTATAAATGGCCATATGCCAAAATGAGTAGTTATTTTCTTCTATCTAAGTTTGTTTCTTTGTATTAATTGGATATGCTAATATACACTTCTTGGTTTCAAATGCAAAGCAACATTGTTAAGAAGTTGACAATGGCAACCAAAATAACTCTTAATCAGAAAGTCAGTCTGTGACCATGAAGATACACAAATGACTTCTAAAATCTTGGGCAAGGTCAGAATTGAGTCTACAGTTTTTACTTATAAAGAGTAACTTCTGGGAAATAAAGCTTTGTGTGTGTGTGCGTTTAGAATGGCACTACTTAATTTATAAAAAAAAAAAAAAAAAAACAGACTGAGAAAAAGTACACTTTTTTTTTAAGACAGAGTCTTGCTCTGTCCTCAGGCTGGAATGCAGTGAGTGGTGCAATCTCGGCTCACTGCAACCTCCAACTCCCAGGTTCAAGCAATTCTCCTGCCTCAGCCTCCCAAGTAGCTGAGACTACAGGCACGTGCCACCATGCCCAGCTAATTTTTGTATTTTTAGTAGAGATGGGGTTTCACCACGTTGGCCAGGATGATTTCGATCTCTTGACCTTGTGATCCGCCCACCTCAGCTTCCCAAAGAGATGGGATTACAGGCATGAGCCACCATGTCTGGTCAAAAGTACACTTTTAATACTTGATAATACTTACCTGTGTTGACTGTATTACTGTAAGGTCATTAATATAGCAAAACCCTGCCCCCATGGCAGAACGAAGTCCTGCAGTCCCAAAAGTCATTCGGCAACAAAGACGATCTCGCAGCTCCTTGTTCATCCCATTCCGTAACAGGTTTTCAATCTGCTCTTTTGTTTTGGGATTCTATAAAGAAGAAGCATTAAAACTTAACCAGGAATCCAAGCAGAGTCCTAATATTAAGCCCTTTGGAGGGGTCAATGTGTATATATCACAAGGTTCAACATTCACTATAAATTCCACAGTGCTACTTCTTTGTACGTATGATAAAATAATACCTGCCATTCATTGAGTCCCCAAAGGAGAAAGGGCCTGTTGAGGGTGATTTACATATCTCTAAATTTTATAGCATTTGTATAGCATATTAAAGAATGTTCTTTTTTTAAAAAATTTGATATTTAAGAGCTTTGAATCCAAAATAAACCTCTTAGTAAAAAATGACATCAATTAAGTTAGAGTCTATGTTAGATTTCAATCATAGTTCACTGTAACCTCAAACTCCTGGGCTCAAGTGATCTAGCCTCAGCCTCTTGAGTAGCTGGGATTACAGGCTTGGCTAATACATTAAGTTTTAAGAGAAATAGAGACACTACTGGATAAATACCATCAAAACATGCCTACCAGTTTCCTACCTAGACCTCTGCAATTCAAAATGAACAGATATTCCTTTCTACTGCTTAAAAATCACAGAAAACGATTCAATTTATCTATGGCACAAGTTGACCATAAAAATATTTTATGTGTTAAGTGTGAACTTAATTAAGAATGAGAATACAAATTCATTCCAAACATGGTTTGTGAGGCAGGGCATGCCAACATCTATATGTGGGATTCTGTATTTCATTGTCATGTACTTTAACTTATTTTCATAAATCTCAAGAATACCTGTCACTGAAAATGGTGCTTCACAAAAGAATATCAAGTTTCGGCTGGGCGCAGTGGCTCATGCCTGTAATCCCAGCACTTTGGGAGGCCGAGACACATATATATATGCTTTAACATCTATTAGTTTTATATATATAAATATATGAATATAAATATATATATATGCATATAAATATATATGCTTTAACATCTATTAGTTTTATATATACATAAATATATATGTGTGTATATATATATAAAATCCAGTCTCAAGGAGCTTCTGTTTCATAAATGGCACACACTAACAAATAACCTACATAAAAATATGAATAGCTCTTAAGGGAAAAATATGTATAACAATATCTGGGATACTATCATTTCTAAGATACCACTAGATTTCATAGGTCAAAGAGACTTGAAGAGGGCTAACATTTAAAGATGAGCATAAGAATGGCAAAAATTGAATAGACTCTTCACGTTTAGAGGGTACATAGCACTGTAATACCCTGCTAGTAGGAATGTAAATTGGGATAGTCTTTTTACAGTGGTTTTACAGCAAGTATCAAATTTTAAATTGCACATGCCTTTTGGCCCATAGATTTCTGTCCACAAAAATACCTTCACATGAACAATAACATTTATTCATATAAGAAGGTTCACTGCAGCACCTATATGGGTAGTATTATTATTATATTACCATTGTATAGAGGAGGAAACTAAGATTTAGGGAGGGAGCCTAGTATCACTGAGCTGGCACTGGAAATTTAGACAGTTTGGGAACCTAAGCTGGTCTGGCTCTAAAGCCTATGCCATCTCTCTACAAACAAAATAATTGTGTTGGGGTGTTAATAATGCTTCTGATAACAATTTAATTCCAGTTACAAAGCAAAATGATGTTCCTTTTTATTACAGGTATAGTGTGTATATATATGTATATATCATATATATGTGTATATAGTATATATGTGTGCATATATACAGTAGGTATATATGTGTATATATGTAGTATGTATAGTGTATGTATATATCTAATGAGTATATGTGTATATACACATATACATATATGTATGTGTATATACATATGTATACACACACACACATATATATAAATGATCCACCAGACATAAATGCTGTTGGTTACTGAGTATACTTCCTAATGTTTAACTGTACAGCTACTAGAGTAGGGCCTAAAAATTCCATTCCCAATTATAGACTTCACAAGCAGTACTAACCTAATTCCTGGTTGTTGAAAAGCTTGTAAGTTAGAGAAAAATGAAAATGAATAAAGAATCATGATATACTAGACATAACAAATACACTTTTATGGCAAAAAGAGCTAAATAATTATGACAACAGGCATTTGAAATCTACTTTACATTCAGATTTCTCCACTGTTTAACAGTGAGACATAGATGTTGATGTTATAAACTTTTAAAAATATAACCTAAAAAGCTATCTACACAGCCATAATTATCACATATTCTCCATTCAGATGAACTTACATTTGTATTTTTTTCTAAAGTCATTATATCACTACGATTTTATAAACTATAATATATGAAGATTCTAAAGAATTATAAATTTATTATTACTATTATTATTATTTGAGACGGAGTCTCGCTCTGTCGCCCAGGCTGGAGTGCAGTGGCACGATCTTGGCTCACTGCAAGCTCCGCTGCCTCCCGGGTTCACGCCATTCTCCTGCCTCAGCCTCCCAAGAAGCTTGGACTACAGGTGCCCGCCACCACGCCCGGCTAATTTTTTGTGTTTTTAGTAGAGACGAGGTTTCACTGTGTTAGCCAGGATGGTCTCCATCTCCTGACTTCGTGATCCGCCCGCCTCAGCCTCTGAAAGTGTGGGATTATAGGCATGAGCCACTGCGCCCAGCCAACTAATTATTTTTAAATGAAATTTTCATGTTGAACTCAGGTATAATAAATGAAAAGGAGAGCAGAAGAGTATATACAGTGTTTTCATTTATATAAAAAGAGGTATGTGTATATTTATACATCATCTAGAAGTATTCCATGCAAAAATAAGAGACTAAAAATAGTGATTACCTCTGAAGGGGATATTAGGCATGGGGTTTCAAGTAGAAAAGTGACTTATTTTTATTGGAGAGCCATGATGCTGTTTGGATATTTTATGTATATATTACTTTTTTATGGTTAAAAACTAGTTAGGTATTCATGATGGCTCAGAAAAACCTCTACTTGTGTGTGATGTGAATGATTTTTTACCTCACAAATTGCTCTCCTTTTCCCATTCACAGAAAGCTACTGATAAGATCTGAATCTATAAAACATATATTGGTGTTCTCTCAAATGCAAATTATTGTTTGCTTTCTAAATGTGCTCTCTTATTTACAATTCATTGATTACTTGGGGGTAGAAGCCTAGTCAAGAAAAAAAAAAGAGGAGGAAGACAGTAGGAAAGCTATTTGACTGACCTGCTTTCAAGAAACATACACACCAGGCTGGGCACGTTGGGTCACGTCTGTAATCTCAGCACTTTGGGAGGTCTAGGCGGGCAGATCACCTGAGGTCAGGAGTTCAAGACCAGTCTGGCCAACATGGCAAAACCTTCTCTCTACTAAAAATACAAAAATTAGCTGGGCATGGTAGCGTGTGCCTGTAGTCCCAGCTACTTGGGAGACTGAGGCAGGAGAATCACTTGAACCAGGGAGGCAATTTAGTGAGCCGAGATCGCGCCACTGCACTCCAGCCTGGGCAACAGAGTAAGACTCCGTCTCAATTAAAAAAAAAAAAAATACACACTGACCTATTATATAAAATGAAAATTAATTATTTAGAAAGTAAATGCATTCAATCTGAAATAAATTTGCTTTTAACTAGCATATCTTAGAATCCTAACAATTTTAGTACTCCAAAAAAGTAATCCTGCAGAAAATCGAAAAGATTTTAGTGACTACTAGCATTTCTCTGTACTTCATCGGTAATAAAGCTAATTGTTTAGTATGAAGTCAGTAAGGTGCAGAATACAGAAAAAAGCCATGCATTATTTTCGAATTTTACCTGTATACCAAAAATTTTCCTTTAGGTTCTAATCCTATGGTTTGCTTCAACTTTACATGGCTGAAATGAAGAAAAGAAAGTATCTTCTTACATAATATTTGTGGAGTTTTCTTTTTTCCATATTGTAGAACCATAAGGCCCAAATTCATAGAAAACATGAAAGAATTGATTTTTCTAAAATCACTTAAAAAAATTAACTTCTTACAAACTTTCACAGATGTGAAGAAGGTTACACACCAGACCAAAATTCACATCAACTCTGCCTGCCGACCAATGAAAGTACTAACATTCACTTACGAAGGATTATTTTGAACTTGCCCAAGTTTTCTGAACCTATTCTGTTCATAACTAGGGACTTCTATATTATTTATGTATAATAAATATAAATGTGTATAAAAGAGTGTAAAAAATGTAATCAAGTTTGCCAATGAGAAGTGTGTTAGCTTGTCTGCATTGGTATAAAGGAATACTTGAGGCTGGGTAATTCATAAAGAAATAAGATTTATTTGGCTCACAGTTCTGCAGGCTGTACAAGCATAGCACCAGCATCTGCTCCACTTCTGGTGAGGCCCAGGAAGCTTTTAGTCATAACAGAAGCGAAGAATAGCCAGCTTATCACATGATGAATGAGGGAACAAAAGAGAGCTGCCAGGCTCTTCAACAATCACCTCTCATGTGAACTAACAGCGTGACAACTCCTTATTATCACCAGCAGAGAACCAAGCTATTCATGAGGGAACCACCCCCATGACCCAAACGCCTCCCACCAGGACCCACCTCCAACACTGGAGGTCACATTTCAACATGAGATTTACAGGGGACAAAACAGCCAAACCATATGGAAGAGTTTACCTGTAAATCTTTTTTCCTATTTATCTGATAAACCTACTATTTTAATAATTCTAACACAATTTGAATCTACTCTATTAGTATTCTAGTACAAAACCTAACAGCTTAAATACACTCAAAAACATGAATCGCATTGTTTAGAAGATTGGAACAGACCTAAAAGAACATAATATATATTTAAAATCCCAAATTCAGTCTGGGCACGGTGGCTTATGCTTGTAATCCTAGCACTTTGGGAGGCTGAGGTGGATGGATCACCTGAGGTCAGGAGTTTGAGACCAGCCTGGCCAACATGGTGAAACCTTGCCTCTACTAAAAATACAAAAAATTAGCCAGGCATGGTGGTGGGCACCTATAATCCCAGCTACTCAGGAGGGTGAAGCAGGAGAATCACTTGAACCTGGGAGGCGGAGGTTACAGTGAGCCGAGATCATGCCATTTGCACTCCAGCCTGGATAACAAGAGTGAAACTCTGTCTAAAAAAAAAAAATCACAAATTCTAATATTGTTATACATCTAAAGGGGAGCCAACATACAAAATTGACTCTTAATAACTCAAATATATCTAAAGTTGCAAAATTGTACATAACATTTTTAAATGTTAATGACAGAGACTTATGTCTAAATAATAAATACCAGTTTTATATAACTACAGAGAAAAACATTTTTATTTTGTTTATCTATTTATTATTTTGCCCCCCATCATGAATGAAAGACAAACAAATTTTAAAGTTTATTTCTAACCAGAAGTTAAAATAGGAAAGTGCAATCTGAAAATCTGAAAGGTAAACACAGCTGACATTTACTTCTGAGGGTAAGCCAATTTGAAGATCCAAGTCTAGAGTCTTGGAGCAGAACAGGTTTTCTAAATCAGATGTTTCCTTATTAAGTCCAAACTATATTCATGCTAAACTAATCATTCTTTCCTATTTAAATAATTTTTGTGTAATTCTAAATTTAATTTCCCTATCTTAAAAAAATTGGTAGAAATTAACATAAATTTGGCTTAGACAAAAAACTTGAATATAAAATATACTCATCATATAAAATGAGATTTATTTGAATAATTGCTTAATAAACACAAAAATCATATCCACAAAATGAAGTACTAAGTACCCCCAAAGTAGAAAATAATCCTTGAAATATAATATTATCATTTAAGAATATTAGATATACCAAATTAGTGTGAAAGATTAAAAAAAGTTAATTATTTTGTTTCAAAAAAAACTATCTTTGTTTAAAAAAACTATAATTTTAACAGAGCACATACAATGAGCTCAATTTTACTGTTCAATTACATAGTCAAACTTGTCTCTGTTAAGCTTTAAGTAAAAAATATTTCTCACATAAGGTAGTCAACATAAAATATTTCAAATGTTTATTGTCTTTCTACAAATATTGTGACACATCATACTTTTCTTGACCAACAAAGAATCCAATTATTGGCTAATGTGCTCAGTAGACCACTGTAGGAGAGAAAGATCACTGAAGTAATAATTCTAGAAGGTTTGGCCCTGATCTTGAGTCAGCAATTGCTTAGCTAAATCATCCTGAACAAGTCACTTCACCTTTCCTTAGACTTCAGATTCCAAGCATATGTGATGATTTTTGAGATTAACTTTTCAAACTCTATAGGTTTTGTCAGTAAGTGATCATGGAAGTCACTAAGTGTACTAAGTTCAAGGGCTCCAGTAACATCTATTACTAGCTTTATGACCCTGAACAGGTAATTTCACTCCAGTATCCTCACCTGTAAAAAACAAGAATCATGTTCTACTCTTTTCCCTGGGCACCATGGCCAGCCTCCCTTGGAGCTAAATGAGACCATGTGACAGAGTTATAGTCACTGGATATGAAAGAGATGTGCACCACTTCCATGCCTAGCCGCAGACCTACTCCCCCACCACTCCTCTTTCCCCATTTACCCATTAAACAGAGAGGATTCTAAGGACCTACAGGAGTATGTAGCAACAAGATGGAATAAATGATTTCATGGAACAAAATCCCCCTACTTTACCTCCTACCTCATGGACCAGCACTGGGCTGTAACATCAGCAAGAAATAAACTTACACTGTGTAAGCCACTGAAACCTTGGCATATTTGTAGGGTTTTTTGTTTGTTTGTGTTTTTCTCTTTTTTTTTTTTTTTTTTTTTTTGAGACAGAGTCTTGTTCTGTTGCTCAGGCTGGAGTATAGTGGTGACATATCAGCTCACTGAAACTTTGGCATATTTGTAGGGTTTTTTGTTTGTTTGTGTTTTCGTCTTTTTTTTTTTTTTTTTTTGAGACAGAGTGCGTTCTGTTGCTCAGGCTGGAGTACAGTGGTGACATATCAGCTCACTGCAGCCTGGACCTCCTGGACTCAAGTGATCCTCCTGTCTTGGCCTCCCCAAAGTGCTAGAATTACAGGTGTCAGCCACTGCACCCAGTGGAAGTAATACTTGAACTGAAAAGTGAAAGATTAGTAGGAGTTGGATTGTGGAGCAAGGAGGGTGAGGAACAAGTTGGGAGTAGAGAGATAATGGAGTTCAGTATTAGCCTTACTGAGTTTGAAATAATATCTATACCCAGCACACTAACCATTGCTTCCCCTCCCCTCCCCGGCCCCCAGTAGTAACCTAGGAAATGAAAATTAAAACAAGATACCGTTTTTCACCTAAAAACTTACTAAGAATTTTTAAAATGAGTAAGCCCAGTGCTGGGGAATGAAAATTAACTCTAGTAACCAAGGAAATGAAAATTAAAACAAGATACCGTTTTTTCACCTAAAAATTGATTAAGAGTTTTTAAAATGAATAAGCCCAGTGCTGCGGAATGAGAGTATATTTATTGCTATGGCTTAGTAAAAAACCACTTTAAACTTAATGGTTTCAATCAATAATCATTAATTTATCTTTCAGAGTTTCTATGGGTTAGGAATTCAGAAAGGGCACAGCCAGGATGGCCTGTCTGTGTACTGCTGTAGGCCTGTCTATCTGGCAGTGATGCTGACTGTAGGCTGGGGCCTAGTGGAGGCCACCAAATGGCACACCTACAGAGGCCACTCCTTGTGGCCTTGGTTTCCTTGCAATGTTGGGTTCCAAAGGCAAGTGTCCCATAAGCAAGCAAGCCAAGTGGAAGTCATATTACCTTTTATGGCCTAGCTCTGAAAGGCATGTTAATTTCCACTGCACTGTATTTATTATTGTTATTTTTATTTTTTTGAGGCAGAGTCTCACTCTGTCATGTAGGCTGGAGTACTGTGGAGAAAAACATGTCTCACTGCAGCCTCTACCTCCCAGTCTCAAGCAATCTTCCTACCTTAGCCTCCCAAGAAGCTGAGACTACAGGCATACACCACTATGCCTGGCTTTTTAATTTTTTAAAGAGATGGGGTCTTGCCATGTTGCCCAGGCTGGGCTTGAACTCCTAGCTTCAGGCAATACTCCCACTTCAACTTCCCAAAGTGCTGAGATTACAGGCATGAGCCACCGCACCTGCTTTGTACTATATTTCTTTAGGCAGCTACAAAGATCCACCCAGGTTCCAGCAGAGGGAACACAGATCCCACCATTCAATTAAGGAGTACCAAAGTCACACAGTAAGAACATGTGGAATGGGACATATAGTTGCAGCCATCTTTAAAAAAATACAATCTGCTAGAGGGACTATAAATCGATACAACATCTCAGATGACAATGTGCCAATGTTTTAAGTAGCTTAAATATTAAATAGTCTTTGTTTTAGCAATTCTACTTCTAGAAATTTATCCCGAGGAAATAATCATGGATGCACGTTATGATTTAGTCATAAGGATATTCACTAAAGTAATATTAATAATAATAATAAAAGTAAGCAAACCACATGTTAATAGAAAACTGGTGGCCGGGCGCGGTGGCTCAAGCCTATAATCCCAGCACTTTGGGAGGCCGAGATGGGCGGATCACGAGGTCAGGAGATCGAGACCATCCTGGCTAACACAGTGAAACCCCGTCTCTACTAAAAAATACAAAAAAACTAGCCGGGCGAGATGGCGGGCGCCTGTCGTCCCAGCTACTCGGGAGGCTGAGGCAGGAGAATGGCGTGAACCCGGGAGGCGGAGCTTGCAGTGAGCTGAGATCCGGCCACTGCACTCCAGCCTGGGCAACAGAGCAAGACTCCGTCTCAAAAAAAAAAAAAAAAAAAAAAAGAAACTGGTTAAATAAAAAGGCTGATGTAATAATACATTAAAATAACGTATTAAAAAATCACAATAGAATTTTAATATGCAAAAATACTTAGATATATTAGGGGGGTAGGTATATAAACCATATGTGTAATACAATTCCAAATTTGTAAAATATACATAAATGCGTAGAAAAATAAAACTAAAAAAATGTGATTGTTCCTTATATCCTCATAGGGAAGGATTACTTATGTAATCAAGGAGAAAAGTTTACAGAACACAAATTAACCCCAAACTCTTATTTAAAATTTTACTTTATTTTATATTCCAGATACATGTGCAGGTTACATAGGTAAATGTGTGTCATGGTGGTTTGCTGCACCTATCAACCCATCACCTAGGTATTAAGTCCTACATGCATTAGCTATTTATCCTGATGCTCTCCCTCCCCACGCCTCCCCGACAGGCCCCAGTGTGTGTTGTTCCCCTCCCCGTGTCCATGTGTTCTCATTTTTCAGCTCTCACTTGTAAGTGAGAACATGCGGTGTTCCGTTTTCTGTTCCTGTGTTAGTTTGCTGAGGATAATGGCTTCCAGCTCCATCCATGTCCTTACAAAGAACATGCTCTCAATCCTTTTTATGTATACATAGTATTCTATGGAGAGATATATATATTACATTTTCTTTATCCAGTCTATCACTGATGGGCATTTGGATTGATCCCATGTCTTTGTTATTGTGAATAGTGCTGCAATGAACATATGTGTGCATATATATTTGTAACAGAATGATTTATATTCCTTTGGAACACCAAACTCTTAACCTGTGGATTAATGTCATTCATCACTTTAGGAAATTTCATAGCAACTATCTCTTTCCTCTCCTTAAGAGATTCCAATGAATAGCATGTTAGACCTTTTCCTGTATCATCTTATGTCTCATAGCCTCTCTTTTATTCCCCCACTTCCCCCCAATGCTTTTGTCATTCCATGCTTTGTTCTGAATATTTTTCACTGACCTATCTTGTAGTTTGCTAATTCTCTCTCTGATTCCTCTCTAAAGTGTTGTTAAATTTGTTCATTGAATTCTTAATTTTGGTTATTGTATTTCTTCAGTTTCAGAATTTCTTTTTTTTTCTTTTTTTTTTTGAGACAGAGTCTCGCTCTGTCGCCCAGGCTGGAGTGCTGGAGTGCAGTGGTGCGATCTCGGCTCACTGCAAGCTCCGCCTCCCGGGTTCATGCCATTCTCCTACCTCAGCCTCCCGAGTAGCTGGGACTACAGGCGCCCGCGACGTCGCCCGGCTAGTTTTTTGTATTTTTTTAGTAGAGACGGGGTTTCATCGTGTTCGCCAGGATGGTCTCGATCTCCCGACCTCGTGATCCGCCCGTCTCGGCCTCCCAAAGTGCTGGGATTACAGGCTTGAGCCACCGCGCCCGGCCTGCTTTTCTTAGGCATCTGAAAGCACTAGCAATCTAAGTTCACTTTAATCCAATTTCCAAGCCATCCAAATGACTCAAAACTGGAATATAGTCTGTACAAGGAGTGTTTACTTTGAGTTCACCAGTATTCACAGGGCAGCCCTTTGGACTTCTAAAGTAAGAGTGTTCTCAGGGTCTCTACCCCCGATACGGCCTAGATTCCAATTTTTGTCCCTCTATACTAGCAAGACCAACAAAAAGACTGCCAATCTTCTTAGCTGCCTATCCTGATCAGTAAATGTGCCCTGGGCAAAAGTGGCCCTAAATACTAAACTCAGCTCTCTGAATTTCTGTCTTCTTCTAGACTGTGGCCTGGAATTTCCTTCTTCTTCCAAATCTTGAACTGGAAACTCTTGACTAACATTAAATAACACCTTCAAACAGATTTTTAAATCTATATTTTATCTATTTTTTCCAGTTGTTGGAGGAAGATTGTCCAAATTACCTCATCTGTCATTTCTAGAAGTAGAAGTCTTTCTACCATACAACACTGCACTATATAGTATGGCTTTATTATGCTTAACTTACATGTACTCCACTATATGTATTTAGCCCTGCCTCCTAAATATTAAAATTGTATTTTGTGCATGTGCTCTATTATATATGGCACATTACTACATATGTTAACATATTCTTATATATTACTATATAAGGATAGATACTTGAAATCATGTATCTTGTAGTTCTTGGACAATTTAAGGGTTTACAAGGGTGATTTTAAAATTTTATACCATTTTCATTATTTATTGACTTTGGAATCTAACTCCTAAGTAAGACAAGACTCCACTATACCAGAAATGTTCTCACATGGAAGTTACCTATTTGGGATACTACAGAACATGCTTTTATTCTGAGTAGGAGTTTAAATAAGATAATATCTAGGTTTCTGTCAACTGAGATTCCATAGTTTTGTGCTTAATTTAACGTATACCCGTATACCAGATAAAAGATTCATAGCTTGATGTTTCATGCATATTTTGAAATGGCGAAAATACTACCAACAGGAGAACCCTGCCCATCAGCATGAAACGACCAAGAAAGGAAACAATAATATGCTTTTTCTTTTTCAATAAAGCCCAATTTTCATATTCTTCTGAAATTCGGCTACAATTATGGTCTGACTGCATTTCTCAGAAGTTAAATATCTCTATATGTATATGTCATCTTTACATGTTATGGAAATAATCTAAGGGAAAAAGTTGTATGCAAAATGATGCTCTCAGCATTATTCAAAATAAAAATCAGAATAAGACATCCACCAAAAAGGAAATGGTTAAATATGATATATTTACCAAGTGAAAAACTATGCTGTCAATAAAATTATAATTATGCTCTATATGATAAAAATTACATATATAAATTCAAAAGACAAACTGAGAAAAAACATTTGTGATACACGATAAATCAATCAAAGGCTTATTTCTTTAGCATTAAAACAGGAGAAAAGATTAATAACTTGATAGAAAAGCTAGCAAAAGAAATGAAAACAGTTCATAGAAAAGGAAATACAGGTATCTTTTAAGTATATGAAAATATACAACTTCACTTATAAGAAAAATGGAAATTAAAGCTAAAATAAAATATGGTTTTTATTTTTCACAATGACAAAGACAAATATTTGATACTGCATTGTGGAGTCAAGAATTTGAGAAAGCAGGCACTTTTATATATTGTTGGTAGAAGAATACATTGGTGCACATTCTCTGTAATGCAATTTGGCAATATCTGTAAAAAAAAAAAAAAAAAAAAAAAAAATTTTTTTTTTGAGGCAGGGTCCCAATCTGTCACCCAGGCTGGAGTGCAGTGGTGCCATCACAGCTCACTGCAGCCTCAACCTCTCCGGCTCAAGCAAGCCTCCCACCTAAGCCTCCCAAGTAGCTGGAACTATAGGCACATGCCATCATGCCCAGCTAATTTTACTTACTTTTTGTAGAAACGAGGTCTCCCTACTTTGCCCAGGCTGGTCTCAAACTCCGGGGCTCAAGCGATCCTCCTGCCCTGGCCTCCCAAAATGCTGGGATTACAGGCATGAGCCACCACACCCAGCCTCCCACAGTTATCTTCATTTAAGTGAAAAAAAAATTTATATTTTAACTGAACAAGAAAATCAAACAAAACCCTAGTATTCCTAGATATGCTTTGGTTACTTTGAGGAAAGGAAGAAGGGAGGAGAATGGAATCAGAGAGGTGGACATGGGAATTTAAATTCTAATATCTTTCTTTTAAAAGATGTGATTCAAAGTTAGCAAAATATATGATTTAACAGAATGGGAGCTATCATTTTCTGTCTTTTTAAAAAGAAGATAGAGATCAATTTGCTAGTAAGTCTCATGGCTTTTTTTTCCTGATTTTCTTACAAAGCAAACATCCTTATGTAAAACTTTTATATCTACATTTCTATGAGAGTTTCTAGGATTCCCTCCACCACTCCATTCCATCTCATCCTAATTACATGCTGCAGCCAGATAAATCAGCCAAGAATCAGCAATAGAGTTCAATTCTCATTACATCAAATGTAAAAATTAGTAAGGTTGGAGTCAGATCCCAAAGGGCAGAGGAGTTTGAAACCTTCTTGGATTCAAATAGCCCCCTCTCTCTATACTTCTCTGAGCCTGGGTTTGTGTATAGGCTTGAAAAAATGGAAATAACTACCTCAAACAATCTGGGAGAATTAAGAGACTTTCTACATGAAAGCATCTAGTAAGTACCATTTCTGGTACATGATCACTCATAAAATCTAGTTTTCCTTCACCTGTACTTACTCACCATAGTAGCACAATACACACGCTATACTTAAGAAATCTCTTTATGGTTTCTGCATGCTTCCTGCTCAGTTTCATTTCCTTGATCAGTGTTATTTTCCATTTTATTATTCTACTGTGTCCACTTTAAATTTTCTGCCCCCATATCTGTTATCTATTCGTATCCTACTTACCCTTCAAGTCCCAGCTCAAATTCTCCCTCTTATAAAAAATCTTCCTGACTTTGAACTCCTATTGCCCTTAAAAGCCAATGTCAGACAGTTGACCACTTAATTTTTGTTTATATTTTAAATTTTACTTTAATTATTACGAATTATATTAACAGATTTCTCTTATTTAAAAAAATACTAATAACACAGATAAAGCTACAGACATCGTTGACCATTACTCTCATTCCCAGACCCTATCTTTAGAGGTGCTGCTTACGGTTTGTAATACATTCTTCCAGACCTTTACTACACATCTACATACCTGTAAAATACAGTTTTGCTTTAACTCTTTTTTTATATATATGGCATCATATTGTACATGTTGTTCTATAACTTGCTTATTTCACATATATCTTGCACAGGGGGCAAATACTGCATGATTTCACTTATATGAGGTATATAAAATAGTCAAATTCATGGAATCAAAGAGTGGAATGGTGGTTGCCAGCTGCTGGGAGGGAAGGAGGAATAGAGAGCTGCTATGCAAGGGGCATAAAGTTGCAGTTAAGCCAGATGAATACATTCTAGAGATATGCTGTGCAGCACTGTACCTACAGTTAACCATACTGTATTGAATACTGGAAAATCTGTTAAGAGGGTACATCTCATGTTAAGTGTTCTTACTACGATAAAATAAAATTTAAAAAAATATAAACTTACATACCTATGTATCTATATCTCTCTTTATGTCTATATATCTTGGAGGTCCTTTTAATACATATAGAACCATGCTATTCTTTTCACTCCAGAGTGTTCCAGTTTATGTTACCATTTCTTTATTCATGGACACTTAGGTTTTTTCCTCATTTTTACTTATATAAATAATGAAATATTTCAGAGAGAAATGATGTGAAAAAATCCTGAAGCAGAAACACAACATAAAACCACTACTTACATTAAAGAGGTTTTCTAACAAGGTAGACATTAAAATGTCTTTGAATCAGAGATATATGGTATTTTTCATTTAGCATATTATAGTCTTCATACTCTTTAAGGCATTAAATATGGCCATTTCCATTGTTTTGTTTGGCAAGATACACTGCTCATTAAATGATTTGGTGTAAAAGATCCCATGAGGATTGGCAACACTATCTCACTGCCTTCCTGCCTATTCCTCACCAGCATAGATCATTTTCTCCATTAACTCCCGACACTAGAGGGCAGCAGCCTCAGTATTAATTAGTAGTAATGCAGATCGCAGTTGACTAATGAAAACAATACTCCTTCAGTAAAATCTGCACTAAATTACTAATCAACTTTTTATTTTGAGGGAAATATTTCTAAAAAACAAAATAGACATAAATTAGGTAAAGATAGGTTTCTCCACGAAACAAACCAATCGTGCTGTCTCTTCAAAAGGAAGGATGAAAGAAATCTGATTTAGATTATCCAGGGATTATCATTGAAATACAAGCTAATGTAACCAGGTGTGGTGGCTTGTGCCTGTAGTCCCAGCCACTTGGGAAACTGAGGTAGAAGGATCACTTGAGCCCAGGAAGCTGCAGTGAGCTATGATCACACTGCACTCTAGCCTAGGTGACAGGGTGAGACCCTGTTTCTCTACAAAACAATACAAAACAAAAACCCTGAGCTAATGAAATATAATAAGATGTATATTCTTTTGTTAATTCACTGCGTCTCACAAGTAAAGCCTGGAATAATCAAATGATGACAAATTCCTTTTTATTAGATTCTCCACATTCTTTCTGATTTTTTTAAATAAGAGGAGAGGAACAGATAGGAATAATACTTTTAAAAAAAAATTTTTTTTTTTTGAGATGGAGTCTCGCTCTGTCACTCAGGCTGGAATGCAGTGGCGCAATCTCAGCGCACTGCAGCCTCTGCCTCCCGGGTTCCAGTAATTCTCCTGCCTCAGCCTCCTAGGTAGCTGGGATTACAGGCAAGTGCCACCACGCCTGGCTTATTTTTTGTATTTTTAACAGAGATGGGGTTTCACCATGTTGGCCAGGCTGGTCTCGAACTCCTGACCTCAGGTGATCTGCCTGCCTCAGCCTCCCAAAGTGCTAGGATTACAGGCGTAAGCCACTGCGCCCAGCCAGGAAAATAATTTTAGATCAAAGACATATCCAAATAGGTTTTCTAATGGCCTTGTAGAAAACTTGAAGGAACTAAACAAACAGATTTTATGAAAGAAAAAAAACCAAAAAACCAAAAAAACAGGGCAAAGAAGTCCCCCAAATAACAAACAGAAGTAGCTAGTCTACCTATTTTGAAAACTGTCAGGTGAGACATGAAGGGCTTTCAAATATGAATCACTCCTTCTCAAATATATCTACGGAAAAGTTACTACATTATGTAGTTTTTCCACACCATCTTCTTTCAGTAAGCAATCTACATTTGAGGTTTCTCCATCTTTTCACAGCTTGATAGCTCATCTCTTTTCGTGGCTTGACAGCTGATTTGTTTTAATCACTGAATAATATTTGATATGCAACAGTTTGCTTATTCATTCACCTATTGAAGGGCATCTTAGCTGTTTTCAGTTTCAAGTACATTTTTAATTTGAAGAAATAAAAGTATAAAGACTTTTGGTTCAAGATGAAAGACTTAAACACTTGTCTTCCCTCCCTGAGAACTTATTACAGTGATAGTAAAGGAACAAAAGGACTAAACCTACAATGTAAAAAGAACTGGAGGAAGGGGTCAGTGGGTACTGAGGAGTAGATGCAATTTCCACCGACAAAAAAGTAGCATGAAACAAAGCGCAATAAGCTCAAACCCAAAATAACTTGATAACATGTACATTTTGTTCTATAATCAAAATGAAATCTCATCTTCAACATGGATGAACCATGAAGGCATTATGCTAAGTGAAATAAGCTAGTCATAGAAAGACAAATACCGTATGATGCCACTTACATGAGGTACGTAGAGTAGTCAAATTCATAGAAACAGAAAGCAAAATGGTGGCTGCTAGAGGCTTAGGGGATGAAGAAATGGGGAGTTATTTAATGGGTACAGAAATTCAGTTTAGCATGATGAAAAAGCTCTGGAGATCTGTTTTTCTTTCCTTAAGATCCATCAATTAGTTGTTCAAAATGATGCACCATTTTAGTTGGCTTCATTTTTAGACCACAACTTAACTTACTCAGCTTTGTCTTTCCTTGCTTATTCGGGTCCTTCATTCTTTCCTTCCCTCCCTCCCTTCCTACTTTCTTCCTGTCTGCCTCCTCCCTCCCTCCTTCCCTTCCTTGGGTAACTGCTTTTTCTTTTCTTCTTTTTTTTTCTAATGTTGTTGACCAGAAATAACACGCCATCTTCACCATATTACTAACATCTTCCAGCTTTTTACTATTTATGGCATAGATGCTGAATTCTTTTTTAAGACATATTCCTGGAACCCCAGTGTGGATCAGTACACTGTTATCATCTAGGATTTCTTTACATTGGACTTCTGGGGAAGTTACTCCATGTCAACTTCCTCATATTTCCTATTTCCTTTGCTATGTTTCCTTAACTTTAACTTCTATATTTTCTATTGCATTTGGCGGGGTGGTGTGTCAATGTTTTTTTCTTAATTTCCAAGAGCTCATTATTGTTTCCTGTTCCTTTTTCATAGCATATTTCCTTATTTGATGGAATAATTGTCTTATTTAATAAAAAAAATTAAGTTCTTGTGTTCCCTGACTTAACTCAGTTTTTTTCCTGTATCCATTGCTTTACTTATTTTGCATGCAGCTTATTTCCTTTTTATGGTTTGATCGTTAGTTAGCTTTAACATCAATAGATTTTTAGCCGCTGGTACCCAACATTCTGTTTTCTGTTTCTGTGTATTTGACTATGCTAGGTACCTTATATAAGCTGGTATGGGTTTTCTCTGTTTTCATGTATAGAGTATGTTTTCTGCCAGTCTCCCCTTAAACAGAATGGCCAGTTGGAAGCTCTGTTTGTTAGTTGCACTTACTGTCCTGCAAACTTTGCTAGCATTAATTATATTGTTTAAACTTTCGAAATGACTAATGCTAATAGCATAACTATCAAAATTCAGGAGACATAGAGAATAGTGAGCGAATTCCCATTTTTCATAGCACAGGGATATATCTGACAGATAATATCTAAAACTTTAAAATACATCAAGAAATAGTGGTTCTAGTCTATTACTTGGTCTTTTCATGGTAACCACAAAAATAACTAAAAAGAAACTTAAAATGACTTATAAGGACCAAACTGAGGAAAACAAGAGGCAGTAAGGATCATTGTTTTCACTTCTGTACTATTTTTTAAAATCATAAGCATGTATTTCTTCAAAAAAAATAAATTGCAAATAAAATGATGAAAACAGGAGAAAATGTAGGAAATTTGGAAGTAAAAAGAAAAAATGAATTTGAATTCTAAAAAGAAAAATTCAAATGTTCATTTATATATACTAAATTTCTTGGACAGAAGGAGAACACTGTTGCCAAGGAGACCAAAGCAACTGTTCAGCTCTAAAAAAAAAAAAATCCATGGCAATTTATTCTGCATAATATTACATCCTACTCCAGCTTTATAAAAGCCAATAAGATGGTTTTAATGAGGGCCTTGAAACTTAGCTTATGTTGTCACTAACATGTATTATACATTTGCTTTATGGAGTCTACCAGTGATAAGAATACAGTAAAAGTCAGATGACCTAGCTTTGAGTCCTAATTTTACCACTTAAAAGCCATATCTCCTTGAGCAAGTCACTTTTCTTTTATGAGCTTAAGTTTCTTTACTTGTAAAAATGGGGTTAACTACTACCTGCCTAACACACTGTTGCTATGAATAGCAAACGAGACTTAGAGCATTTTACCAAAGTTGAAACACTACAGAAATAAATTCAAGGAATAAGGACTAGCATTTCCCAAACGTAATAAAGCCATATGTATATGTTCTGCACTCTTCATTGATTAAATGCCAAATTCAGTATTAGAAAAATGTGAACAAAAAATGTTATATAAACTAGTATTATAAAAATTGGATTGAACTAGGTGGCAGATCCAAGCGCCCATCTAAGCTCCGTAACTGGATAATGTCCACAATTTCTTTGGGTCTCCACACAATGACCCTGGAGTAGACCACCTTTGTCGAGGAATGTCATGGGTGTATTTCCCATCACATAAGGATGATTTAAAAGGAAATTCACTCATCACCTTTTCTACCTGGGCTACGTTAGGAGGCACAGAAAATCACGCGAGTGACACTGAAAAAAACTTCTACCATTAGACTAATGTTTGAATCACTGGCCTAGATTGAAGTATTTTATTGCCATTTTCAGGCTTTTTATAAGCCTATGCTACCTTGAACTTTACATGATACTCTTTCTCAACACAGACCTCCATTCTGAGACCAGAGTGCTCTACTTGCTATTTCTTAAAATGCCATGGCCAATTCCTGCCTCCACATCATTGTCGATATATAGGAAGTTCAACACCTTTGTGGCAGCTGCTATAGCAGGCTGAGCAGCTCTGCCCTATGTCCCAGCTCTATTCCCCATCCAGCCACTGATCCATCCATTTTGCCAGTGCCTAACATCTTACATATAGGACTGCTTTTAAAAAGAAAACTAACAATGCATAAAGAACAGGACATATTATATTGAGAGAACCTGGCTTCTGGGCCAGCACAACTTGTCTATAATTTGACAGAATGTATGAAAGTACTGAAAAAAAGAACTAGGAAGGAGGTGAGTGACTTAGCCCTAGAGCATAGAAGGAGAGAGCACTGTAGAAGAGTCATCTGTTCACTGCCTGGAAGAGAAATGCTTTGATCTAGGACTTTTTGGGTTCTAGTGGTAAGACAGTCCCATTGTGGAGATGTGTGCATTTACTTATTACAGGTTGATGCTGTTAAATGTTTGTGTCATATATCTGACTCCCTGTGATTTGATTTCATGACCACTAAAAATCTTCTTTTGACTTCTCCTATGGTGCATCTAGAAAATGCCCTGAATAGAAACAAATCTACTTAGCTATTACATCTGTACCATACATTAATAAAACATTCTGAATTTAGACATCAGTTTCTGTGACATTGAGCACAGTGAGTCCATCCTGAGACAAGGTAGGCTAACAAATTAGGCTGAAGGCTCAGGAACTGGAAGGTCACATTCTGGACTTGTAAATTTACCAACAGAAAGCCACCCCATAGAAACTACGTGGAGTACCCCAAACTGCCCCAATAAACAGCCCATCTTGTTGCATTGTTTTCTTTTTAATATTTACACGCACACCTGTGTGTATTTAAGCCCTTCAAAACATACTAAAGCCCTTCTATGACCTGGTCTTTACATACCCTTCCAAAATGTTCTATGTACCCTGAGCAACAGCAGAAATAAAAGTTCTTAATATACACATTAAATTTCTCTCTATGCTTGTCATAGTTCTCCTTACGTTAGCAAGTCTAATTTTAACTAATTCTGAAAGTTCAAGCACAAATAACATTTTTTTCATAAAGACTTTTCAAATACACCAACCGAGACTAAGATTAGTAATTTTAGTGACCAACGCAAGTAACAAATTGACCTCGAATCAATTTATAACTGATTATATGCCTCATCTGAGTCATGAATAATTGGTGGCAGCTGGTTCCTGTTTTAATTAAATAGGTATTCATCAGGTGTTAAACTCAGTTTCTCTATGTTAAAAGACTACCCATGTCATCAATGTATAATGTAAGAAATGCTATGAGTCTGATCTTTACATTTCTGCACTCTAAATTTCAGTGCCCTGAGACATAGTCTAGCTTCTCTATAGTATCAATCTACAGTAGGTATGATTTCTCCATCAAATATATTCTCTCCTATTCAGAAAGGATCAATGAAGAAATTTATTATATTTATTAACAAATTACCAAATCGATTCCTCTGTTAAGGATGCTTATTACTTGCCCCTATTATTTATGCTTTTCCTTCCCTTCTATGTTCTTTAACGATATGATCCATATCTATTTCATCTTTCTGTCTCTCACAGGTTTCAGCCAATGCCTTATGTTCAGAGGCACTTTAAATACAAATTAAGAATTTATCTTCCACTTTTGATGAATTTTTATCTTCATTATTTTTATTTTATGTTGTTTTGCTTTATTTATTCTTGAGATGGAGTCTCACTCTGTCACCCAGGCTAGAGTACAGTGGAACGATCTCAGCTCACTGCAACCTCCGCTTGCCGGGTTCAAGTGATTCTCTGGCCTCAGCCTTCGAGTAGCTGGGACTACAGGCATGTGCCACTTCGCCTGGGTAATTTTTTTTTTTTTTTTTTTTTTTTGTATTTTTAGTAGAGACAGGGTTTCACTATGTTGGTCAGGCTGGTCTTGAACTCCTGACCTCAGATGATCTGCCTGCCTTGGCCTCCCAGAGTGCTAGCATTACAAGCGTGAGCCACTGTGCCCAACCTCTCTCCATTCTTTTTCAGGGGCTGGGTGAGGTGGTTCACACCTATAATCCCAACACTTTGGGAGGCTGAGGTGGGAGAACCCCTTGAGCTGGGCATGGTGGCATGTGCCTATAGTCCCAGTTACTCAGCAGGCTAAGGTAAAAAGATCACTTGAGCTCAGGAGTTCAAGGCTGCAGTGGGTGCAGTGAGCTACAATTGTGCTACTGCACTCCAGCCTGGACAACACAGAGAGACCCTGTTTAAAAAAAAAAAAAATCAATCAGGAGACTCATTAGGAAAAGTATAGTTAAAACTGGCACCTAAAGAGAACAAAAAGTTTTGCTACCCCAAGTGTGGTCCACAGACCAGCAGCATTAGTATCACCTGGAAATTCATTCTTAGGCAGAATCCGAGGCCCCACCCCACGCCTCCTGAATCAGAATCTGTTATTTCAAGATTCCCAGGTGACCTGTAAGCACATTAAGGTTTGAGAAGCATTAGACTGTAGAGAAAGAATTATTCGTCCAATATACATATGACCATTAACACCAAATACCTCATTGTAACTGCTTATTTGTTGGTCTTCCTCATCTGCTAACTGAGGCTTATTGAGGGCAGGAACCCTTTCTGTTTTCCTCACAAGTATTTCCTGGGTCTAACAAGACCTAAAACACACACTCGGCATTCAATATTTTTTTGCTGAATGAATGAATGAACAAAGTAAAAACAAAACTTTCAGAAAGAGAAGCCTTAAGGAAATTCATTTGTACAACATGATGTCACATAATACCATACAAATTCCTTAATTCAGTGTCATTAATTCCATTTTAAATGTGCTGCCTTCTCTACTTCAACAAAGGTATTTTATGCACTTGACAAAGCAAAAGCTTGGATTATCTTCCTTTGTTTGAGCCACCAGGGACCTCTTTTACAAGTAAGATAGCTGCATTTTAATTCTGATGGTCACAAATCCATCCCAAATGCCCGCACAAGGTTTAATTACCGCAACAATTTGGAGGTGGGGGCGGAGGGTGGGTGGGGAGGTGTTGGTAGAGAAGTAAGGGTTAAGGCAAAAACAATCCTGTATTAAGAGTACCATATGAAACCTGGAAAACACGATTCCTTGAACAGATTAATTCCAGAAAATAGCTGCCAGCAGGAGAAAGAAGAGGTAAGCGCCTTGCCTTTCCCAAGAGCAAAAGGTGATACTAGAAAATACCAAGGAGTGATAGAAGACCAGCGACTACCTAGCGACAGGAGGAAACACACCAGACCAGAACTAAAGCAGAGAGCGGTTAGAAACGCCCAGTAAGGGTGCCAGAAACCACTTTCAGGTTTGTGGAGAAGGAAGTCAAGGGAGAAAAAGGGAAAGGAAATCGTTGTTTAGGGTATAACTTACAATGATTTTTTTTTTTTTTTTTTTTGGAAGAAAGAGGGAAACAGCACTTGAAGGGAAAGAGGGTAAAGAAGAGGAAGGGAGGTTACAATTGAGAGCACCGCAGAAGAAAGCGATGCAGATGTTCGGCTCTGGCGGACCGAAGGAGGAACCCCACGCATAGGTGGGTGGCAACACCCTGCTCCGCTGCCCCCCGCCCGGTGTCCCGAGCCATTTCCTCTGCAGCCCGTGGGGCGCTGGGTGGGCATAGGAAAGAGCAGACTATGTGGGGGAGGCGACGGCGGATGCCGGGCTGACCAGGTACCCACCTTATCCCAGCGGAGCCACTGCCCGATGGCCGTGTCCAGCTGAGGGTCCCCGGTGTGGTAGGGGGCGTGGAGCAGGTTGGAGTTCAGATCCCCCTCTGTGTTTTCAGCCATGGCGACCAGACAGGTGTACGGGCCGGGGGCCGGCGAAGACACTGAGTTGGGGTGGGCGGTGGCCTGGGGTTCGCTCACCAGGGTCCGGGCGTCCCCACCTCACTGAAGGGCATTGGAGACCAATCGCAGGGTGTTTGTAACAGCTCCTGCTGCGGCGTCAGGGAACCGGGAGAGAGGGGTTTATGGCCGCCTGCTCCCCAGCGGACCAGGTCGGGGTCTTTGGGCGAAGTGACTGAGGCGACCGCGCCGCGAGAGAACAACAGTCCCAGTTGTCTGGGTCCTGGCCCCGCCGCCGCCGCCGCAGCCGCCGCCCGCACCGCCTACGGCCCTGCCCCGCGCCTTAAGCCCCGCCCCTTCCCGCCTCTGCTGCTTTAAGTCCGCGAAGCTCTAGGCTGGAGTCCGGGAGCGCGCTCCCCACCACTCCGTTGTAGCATGGGTTTACAGCCCGTCCGGGTGATGAGGCAATAGTGTACGGTTATTTTTATTTTTTAATTTGCCACGGGTCTCCCTTCCTCGATCTGCTCTCACGGCTACTACTAGGAAGCTGCCTTCGCGCTTGCCCTGCAGATCCCCAGCGCGCGCGCAGACCCCCAGTTTCGGGGGCACGCGCCGGTTGTGGGAGGAGGGGCTGTGCGAGCTGTCCGCGCACTGCCTCACGGGAGTTGTAGTTCTTTCCTTTGAGCTCAGTGGAGACCGCCGCCGAGACTACTACTCCCAGCAGCTCCGCGCCCTCCGTTACCTCCCTTTCTACTTCGAGGTAGTTCCCTATAGATGCCCTATCCCTATTAGTTATGCTGCGGTATGTGGCCCTGGCATTAAATTAAACAAGGAATGACATAGTAAGGGGGCAAAGTGGTATCCGTTTAGTGCTGTGCAGTTGACGAATCGCATTCTATCGCTTCAATCCCTCAGTAAGGTAGAGGGGCGTAGTCCTTTCCCGTTTCACACACAAAGAAGAAACTGACTAGGGCCCTGAGACAGTCCTCTCCTAAGAGGCCGAGTTCGTGAGCAGTCAAACTAGGGTTCGAGTCTCATTTCAGATTCCCTCGGCTGCAGTTATTTTATTAGGTCGGTGCAAAAATAATTGCGGTTTTTGCCATTAAAAATAATGGCATTAAAAGTAATGGCAAAAACGGCAATGACTTGTACCAACCTAATAGCTCTGCTGCTACAGTAAACTAGGAGGTAGGGAGAACAAGATTACTGTAAAATAGATGAGGAAGTTGTTGAGGGAAGATGGGTCGACATTTAACCTTGATACAAGAATGTTTAAGCATCACAAGATACCAAGAGCAGTGGTAATGGGAATACGGAGGAAGAGGAGATTGCTTCACTCAAATTGAAATAGTCTTCCGTTACTTCTTAGCCGCCTCTCCTATGAAATGCTCACCTAACTTGAGGTCTGGGAAACGCTGAGAAGTGCTGACCTTCAGCCACCTAGCTACTCCTCCATTTCTTGGTTTGGCCTTCTTAGAATGGCTATGATTTTGACCAAGTATATTACAACTCTTTCCCTAGTCAGCTTTTTTGTGAGGAGGGTATGATAATATTTACATCATGGCTGTACAGTAACTTAATAAATGGCATTAGTCTGCGTTTCACAGATAAAAGACATAATAAGTTCAAAGTATTACTTTATTTCCTTTAAAGTGCCATTTACCATAATAAAATCCAAACTACCAAGGTACAAAAGGATTGTGGTTCCAGTTTCTGAAAAACATGCCATAGTTGGGAGTTGCAGTTTTTGCTAAGTGATTGTTTCTTTTCTGGAGTCAGCAGGACTCTTGTTCTTTTAATCACACAAGGCCTGGGAAACAATCACGTGTCCTGGAGAGAAATTCATCTTCCACTACCATCACCATTATTGTCCATGATACATTTACTCTCTGCTAAGCATTATGGTAGGAGCTGAGGCTACAAGAATCTATATAGTTGTTCATTTCGAGAAATAACATCTAAGGAGACAGGACAAATATAAGAAAAGAAAGCCCATGATAAATAGCAAATGCTGCCAACAACTGTTAATGAATTTACATCTGAGGTGGTCAATGAAAAAAGCATCAAGCAGGAGGGACCTACACTGGGCTTTCAGAAACAAACATGTTGAGAATAAGATAGAGGATATTTCAAACCCATAGACTAGTGGTTTTCATATCTCACTAGGAGTTTGTTTAAATTCATATTCCTGGACACTGCCTCCAGAGATTCTGAATTAATACATTGGCATAGGGCCCAGGTACCTGCATATTTGAAATATCTATTGACTGTCACAGAGGTGGCCATAATCCCACAACTCAAAGTGTGATTAGGAGGACCACTGTACTGATGTCCTCTGGAAGCTTATTAAGAAATACAAAATTTCAGACTCCACTCCAGTTCTGCTGCATCAGAATCTACATTTTAAAAAGATCCAGTGATGATTTATATTTAAATTTGTTAAACAGTGTTTTTTTATAAGACAATTCTTATTCATTCATTTCTGAGAAACACTACCAAATCAACAGAGCTTTCAAGAGATGGAAAAAAAGAGCCAACTAACCTTCACTTTTATCAGCAAGATCATAGCAGACATTAACTACTTACCAGAAATCTTGCCCAGCGGATTAGGTTTATTGTTCGGACGTTGGAGGGTAAGCATCCTCCAACTCATCAAATCCAACAACAGTGTCTAAGTGTGTTCAGCAGAGGAAGTATAGTAGTTCCCCCAGTCTGGGAAAGCTCAGAGCTTTCATTTCTGTTGGAATTTGCCCACGGCATCCTGCATTTTTATTTGCTAAGCCTGGCAACATTAACTGTGGTTATGAAAAAGAATAGTCTTCTTGGTCCCTATATACAGACATACATCACTTAATGACAGGGATATGTTCTGAGAAATGCATCATTAGGTGATTCTGTCATCTTAACATCATAGAGTATATAAACCTAGGTGGTATAGCCCACTACACACCT
Organism: Trachypithecus francoisi; assembly: GCF_009764315.1. NCBI lineage: Eukaryota > Metazoa > Chordata > Mammalia > Primates > Cercopithecidae > Trachypithecus > Trachypithecus francoisi. The sequence continues at coordinate 65,259,256 of NW_022681473.1, forward strand.
AGGCTATATGGTATAGCCTATTGCTCCCAGGCTACAAACCTGTACAGTATGCTGCTGTACTGAATACTGTAGGGGACTGTAACACAGTTGTAAGCATTTGGATATCTAAACATATCTCAATATAGAAAAGGTACAACTTTTGGTATAAAAATTATGGTTTAAAAATATAAAATGGCACACCTATATAGTGCACTTACCATGAATGGAGCTTGCAGGACTGAAAGTAGCTCTGAGTGAGTCAGTGAGTGAATGGTGAGTGAATGGGAAGGCCTAGGACACTACTGTACACTACTGTAGACTTTATAAGCACCGTACACAAAGGCCTAGGCCTACACTGGGTCAGGATCATCAAGACATCACTCAGTCATAGGAATATTTCAGCCCCATTATAAGGTTATGGGACCACCATTGTATATGCTGTTCTTTGACCGAAACATCCTTGTGCAGCATATGACTGTATTATATTTACTACATATATATATAATATAATATGTTACCAATCTTACATATAATGGACCTAATATCTTAGAATCCTAATATATATAACTTACCCTCCAATGATTTTTTTAAAAAGTGTATGTCTATACAAATATTTATTATATATGTCTTATACAAATATATATGTTACATAGTTGAATGAAGAGCAAAGGACAAAGCAAATGGAGGAAAATGTTAACAGTGGGTGGATCTGGGTAAAGAATATATGAATAGCCGGGCGCGGGGGCTCACACCTGTAATCCCAGCACTTTGGGAGGCTGAGGTGGGTGGATCACCAGAGGTCAGGAGTTCAAGACCAGCATGGCCAACATAGTGAAACCCCATCACTACTAAAAATACAAAAATTAGCCAGGCATGGTGGCAGGCACCTGTAATCCCAGCTACTTGGGAGGCTGAGGCAGGAGAAATGCTTGAACCTGGGAGGTGGGGGTTGCAGTGAGCCAAGATCACACATTACACTCCAGCCTGGGCGACAAGAGCAAAATCTCTCTCTCAAAAAAAAAAAAAAAAAAAATATATATATATACACACACACACACACACACATATATATATATAAAATATATATGTATTATTTGCACTATTTTTATTTTTGTAACTTTGAAATTTTTTCTTTTCTTTTCTTTTTTTTTGAGACTGGGTCCTGTTCTGTTGCCCAGGCTGGAGTGAGGTGGCGTGATCACGGCTTGCTGCAGCCGTGACCTCCTGGGCTCAAATGATCCTCCCTCCTCAGCCTCCTGCATAGCTGGGACCACAGTTGCCTGCCACCATACCTGGCTAATTTTTTAATTATTTGTAGAGACAAGGTCTTGCCATGTTGCGCAGGCTGGTCTTGTGTTCCTGGGCTCGAGCAATCCTCCTGCCTCGGCCTCCCAAAGTGCTGGGATTACAGGTATGAGTCACCACACCCAGCCGTGAAATTATTTCAAAATAAAAAAGTTTAAAAGAAAAACCTCCACTGTATAAGAAATACACATTTCTTTATTATTAACAAAAAATCTAGCCAAGCATGGTGGCTCATACCTCTAACCCCAGCATTTTGGGAGGCCAAGGTAGGAGGATCCTTTAGCCCAGGAGTTTAACCCCAGCCTGGGCAACAAGGCAAGACCCTGTCTCTACAAAACAACAACAATCTTTTTTTTTTTTTTTTAGTTAGCTGGGCATGGTGGCTCAGGTCTGTAGTTGTAGCTACTTGGGAGGGTAAGGCAGAAGTTCCAGGCTGCAGTGAGCCTTGACTGTGCCACTGCACTCCAGCCTGGGCAACAGAACAGGACCCTGTCTGTAAAAAGAGAAAAAAAAAAAAAATTAATTAAAAGACTGGAATTTCTCACTCTGTTAGGGCAGCAAGAATTTGAATTTTCATTAATATCTGGAATTTTCCTCCCCACCCAGGCCTTATCTAGTACTTGGAAAACAGGAAGGGTCTGTAGGTCGAGTTCATTAAGGTTTCTGCAAGCATCTGCATTGTCCAGAGCCGTAGTGGTCACTGATACTGGAAGTCTGACAGCTTTCTCCCTGCATACCATTTGTAAGCAATTCCCAGGAAATTTGGTTGAGGCTAGGAACCCCAAAGCCTCCGTCTAGGTTTGCCACATAGCCATCTCCTCTAAAATCTTGCCCATTCCTTGAAATGCTACCACCAGGCAGAGTTCAGGGCCTCTCTCTCTCATTACCTGCCTACTTTAAGACTTTAAATCTTGACAAAAATCTATCATTCTGCTCTGTGACTGCTCTGAAAAGAAGTATTTTCTTGTTGCTCACAAACATATTTGTCATAAACTCTAGTGAACTCTATTAAAAAAAAGAGCCCAGAAAGGAAGTATCTCGCAAGCAATTTTCTACTTTTAGCCCTGTTACATAAAAACCTCCTCTGAGGCAAGGGGATCCAGCAAGAACAACAAATAAAAAGATGGTTATCTTTGTGAAAGGGGAGATGGATGCAGAACATACCCAGGAATATAGTGAAGCAAGGCAAAGAACTCAAGGTGCAAAATGTGAGGAAGCCTTTGTGCTTAGGTTTGTGAAGTGCAGGGTTGGCACCTGAGAGTCGGTGCCTCATTCCATTTTTTAACACTTCATTGAGATATAAATCACATACTATACAATTCAACCACTTATTTATTTATTATTTTTATTATTTATTATTTTTTACTGCTCCTTGCAGAGCAGGGCTAACTCATAGGCAGTATGCCCAGAGCCTGCCCAGTTCACCCATTTAAAGTATACAATTCAGTAGTTTTTGTTACATTCACAGATATGTACAAACATCACTATGGTCAATTAAAACGTTCATCACCTCCAAAAGAAATTCCGTGCTCTTTAGCCATCAGACCACTACAACCCTATCTCCCCACTCCCAGGCCTAAGCAACCTCTAATCTACTTTGTGGCTCTGTGGATTGCCCTGTTGTGAACATTTCATCTGAAGGGAATTATATCATATGTGGTCTTTTGTGACTGGTTTCTTTCACTTAGCATGTTTTCAGGGCTCATCTGTGTTGTAGCATATACTTCATTTTTTTTTTTTTTACAGCTGAATAATATTCCAGTGTATGCATATGCCATATTTGTTGATCCATCCATTGGTGGACATTTCAGTCATTTCTGTCTTTTGATTATTGTGAATAATGCTTCTATAAACATTCATGTATGATTTTTTGTATAAAATGTCTTTGGCTGGGTGCGGTGGCTCACGCCTGTAATCCCAGCACTTTGGGAGGACAAGACAGGTGGATAACTTGAGGTCAGGAGTAAGAGACCAGCCTGGCCAAAATGGTGAAACCCTGTCTCTACTAAAAATACAAAACTTAGCCGGGAGTGGTGGAGCATACCTGTAATCCCAGCTACTGGGGAGGCTGAAGCAGGAGAATGGCTTAAACCCAAAAAGCAGAGGTTGCAGTGAGCCAAGATGGCACCACTGCACTCCAGCCTGGGCAACAGAGTGAAGGAGACTTCATCTCAAAAAACAAAAAAAATAGTTTTCACTTCTTGTCAGTATATGCCTAAGAATGGATTTGTTAGATCATATGGTAACTCTGTGTTTCACCATTTGAAGAACTGCCAGATTGTTTTTCAAAGTGACTGTACCATTTTACATTCCCTCCAGCAGTGTATGAGGCTTCCAATTTTTCCACAGATTTGCCAATGCTTGTTATCATCTGACTTTTTTATTCTAGCCATTTTAGTGAGTGTGAAATGCTATCTCGTTGTGGTTTTGATTTGAATTTCCCTGATGACTAAAGATGTTGAGTATCTTTTCATGTGCTTATTGGCTACTTCTGTATCTTCCTTTAAGAAGGAAATTAGGCCGGGCGCGGTGGCTCAAGCCTGTAATCCCAGCACTTTGGGAGGCCGAGACGGGCAGATCACGAGGTCAGGAGATCGAGACCATCCTGGCTAATACGGTGAAACCCCGTCTCTACTAAAAAATATAAAAAACTAGCCGGGCGAGGTGGCGGGCGCTTGTAGTCCCAGCTACTCAGGAGGCTGAGGCAGGAGAATGGCGTAAACCCAGGAGGCGGAGCTTGCAGTGAGCTGAGATCTCGCCACTGTACTCCAGCCTGGGCGACAGAGCGAGACTCCGTCTCAAAAAAAAAAAAAAAAAAGAAGGAAATTAATATATTTTGTCCACTTGTGATTGAGTTATTTGTCTCTTATTGAGTTTAAATGTTCTTTTTATTTCTGGATATATGTCCCTAATATAGGTCAGATATATGATTTGCAAATATTTGTCCTCTGTGAATAGAGATTGTTTTATTTCTTCCTTTCCAATCTGGTTGCCTTTGATTTCTTTTTCTTGCCTACTGGCTCTGACTAGAACCTTCAGTACAATATTGAATAGAAGTGACAAGAGCAGACATTCTTGTCTTGTTCCTGATTTTAGGGGGAAAGTATTCAGTCTTCCACCATTAAGTATATGTTAACTGTGGGTTATTTTGTAGATGCTCTCATCAGATTGATGAAGTTCCCTTCTGTTTCTAGCTGGTTGAGTGTATTTATCATGAATGTTGGATTTTGTCAAATGCTTTCCCATATCCATTGAGATGATCATATGAGTTTTTAAATTATATTGGTATGATAGAATTAATTATTAATTTTGGGAAGTTAAACCAAACTTGCATCCCACTTGGTCATGGTGTATCATTGTTTTCATGTTTCTGGATTTAGTTGCTAGTATTTGGTTGAGGATTTATTTGTTGATACTCAATAGAGATATTAGTTTGTAGTTATCTTTTTTTGTGATATATTAGTCTGATTTGGATATCAGAGTAATACTGGCCTCACAAAATGAATCTGGAAGTGTTTCTTTCTTCCTCAATTTTTGGAAGTTTGTGAAGAGCTGACACTAATTCTTCCTTAAATGTTTAGTAGAATTTAGCAGTAAAGCTATCTGGACCTGGACTTTTTTTCTTTGTGGGTAGTTTTCTCATTATTAATTCAATCTCTTCATGTGTTATAGATCTCTTCATTTGTCTATAGCCAATTTCAGTAGTTTGTGTCCTTGTAGGAATTTGTCCATTTAATCTAAGTTATCTAATTTGTTATCATACAATTGTTTACAGTATTCCTTTATAATCCTTTTTATTTCTGTGAGTAGTAATGTCCTCTTTCATTTTTTATTTTAGTAATTTGAGTCTTCTCTCTTTTTCTTGGTCAATCTAGCTAAAGTTGTATCATTTTTGTCAATTTTTCGAAGAACCAATTTTAGGTTTTATTGATTTTCTCTACTGCTTTTCTATTTTTTAATCTCATTAATTTATACCCTAATTATTATTATTTCTTTTATTCCAGTTTACTAATTCTCTTTCCAGCAGCATATAAGTGCCTAAACTGACCCCTTGGCTTTGTTTGTGTGCATGTGTATATTCCAGTGAAACTTTGTTTGCAAAAGCAGGTGGCAGGCCAGATTTGTCCCACGGGCCACAACTTGCCCATTCCTGATCCAGAGTAATGGTTCCCAACTCAGGGTGCACATCTTTTAAAGGACTCAGCTGCTGGGCTTCACTCCCTAAGATTATGATTTACCCAATCTGGGTTGGAGCATGGTCATCAGTGGGGTTTTTTCTTTGTGCTTGGTTTTTGTTTTAAGCTTTCCCATGGATTTCCAATGTGCAGCCAAAGCTGAGAGCCATGGATTCATAGCAGGGATCTGACATTTGGGTCGTTTGTCTTTAAATCAGCAGAATTTTTATTATCGTGGGGTTTTGGAGGCCAGAAGTTCAACGTTAAGGTGTCAGCAGGGCCAAACTCCTTTGAAGCCTATGGGGAAAATCTTTCTTTGCCTCTTCCAGTTTCTGGTAGCTCCAAGTGTTCCTTAGCTTGTAGCTGCATAACTCCAATCTCTCCCTCTATCTTCACATGACCCTCTTCTCCTCCAACTCAGAAATGGCCAAGTGGAAGAGGTGCATAGGGCAAGGTGTGGGAGCACGGGTGGTGCGGAGCTTCTGTGGCTCTCAGGGCACCCTCCTAGCACCTCAATGTGTTCCACCCATCCAGAAGCTTTACTTTTGGGTTTTTAATTAAGGTTATTGTATTTTCTATTTCTAGAATTATTTCGGATTCATTTGTAAATGTACTACAGCACTTTTCATAGTTTCCTATACTCTACAGAGAGCTTCAAACTTGTCTTTTACTTTTTAAACCTATAGCCAGCCTCATTGTTTAAAATTTAAAATATTTATGGGTCTGTTTCCCTTGTCTAATGTTTTTGCTAGCTCCTGCTCTGCAGTCTGGTTTCTTTGTGAACCGTGTGTGTGTGTGTGTGTGTGTGTGTGTGTGTGTAAAAAATGGACACTGTATTTGAAAAACTATTTGTGGGAGTAAATTTAGACTTGCAATGAAAGTTCTCGAGAGAGCATTTGCATTTGCTTCTCTTTATAGAGAAAATTCTTTTCTCTAGAGAGGAATTGCCAAGTGCCTGGTAGTTCAACTACTTTAAGGCTTGAAATTATCTGGTGCTCCGGTGACCCTATGTAGGCTGTAATTCCATGTAAAATATTTCTCTTCTAGTTTATAGTTACTTGGATAGCGTAGCTCTTTGGGGTTCCAATATTGTGAGAAGTTTCTCCTGTTAGACTCTCAAGCTTATGCAGACCTTGGCTTTGCTTTCTGTCTTGCCTGTGACAGTTTTAAAATTAAGGTTCAAAATTTTCAAGATTGGCAAATACTCTCAGGGCAAAAGCCACATCTCGCACAGTTACATCTTTGGGATAACATTTTCCTTTCACTTTTGGCCTGGTAATATTTTCCTGACTTGTCATTTCTTCTTTGTGATTTAAAAGGAGGTTAAAAATGATAACTGAGCTTTATTATTTAGTTTTAGCAAGAAGGTTAATACAAATAACCTCATCTGCCGTTTTGGGAAACACTATACTATTTTGATAATCATCTTATGGCTGTAAAATATTATGTCAAGTTGATCTACCATGGTATTTTTTAAAAATTTTATTCTCATTTATAGGTTTCATGTTTCTGGATTTAGTTGCTAGTATTTGGTTGAGGATTTATTTGTTGATACTCAATAGAGATATTAGTTTGTAGTTATCTTTTTTTGTGATATATTAGTCTGATTTGGATATCAGAGTAATACTGGCCTCACAAAATGAATCTGGAAGTGTTTCTTTCTTCCTCAATTTTTGGAAGTTTGTGAAGAGCTGACACTAATTCTTCCTTAAATGTTTAGTAGAATTTAGCAGTAAAGCTATCTGGACCTGGACTTTTTTCTTTGTGGGTAGTTTTCTCATTATTAATTCAATCTCTTCATGTGTTATAGATCTCTTCATTTGTCTATAGCCAATTTCAGTAGTTTGTGTCCTTGTAGGAATTTGTCCATTTAATCTAAGTTATCTAATTTGTTATCATACATTGTTTACAGTATTCCTTTATAATCCTTTTTATTTCTGTGAGTAGTAATGTCCTCTTTCATTTTTTATTTTAGTAATTTGAGTCTTCTCTCTTTTTCTTGGTCAATCTAGCTAAAGTTGTATCATTTTTGTCAATTTTTCGAAGAACCAATTTTAGGTTTTATTGATTTTCTCTACTGCTTTTCTATTTTTTAATCTCATTAATTTATACCCTAATTATTATTATTTCTTTTATTCCAGTTTACTAATTCTCTTTCCAGCAGCATATAAGTGCCTAAACTGACCCCTTGGCTTTGTTTGTGTGCATGTGTATATTCCAGTGAAACTTTGTTTGCAAAAGCAGGTGGCAGGCCAGATTTGTCCCACGGGCCACAACTTGCCCATTCCTGATCCAGAGTAATGGTTCCCAACTCAGGGTGCACATCTTTTAAAGGACTCAGCTGCTGGGCTTCACTCCCTAAGATTATGATTTACCCAATCTGGGTTGGAGCATGGTCATCAGTGGGGTTTTTTCTTTGTGCTTGGTTTTTGTTTTAAGCTTTCCCATGGATTTCCAATGTGCAGCCAAAGCTGAGAGCCATGGATTCATAGCAGGGATCTGACATTTGGGTCGTTTGTCTTTAAATCAGCAGAATTTTTATTATCGTGGGGTTTTGGAGGCCAGAAGTTCAACGTTAAGGTGTCAGCAGGGCCAAACTCTTATGAATCAAATTACATGATCTTCATCTTTTTAGTTCCGTCACAGTAATATTAATATTTTTAAAGACCAAGTCCAATAAACTAGTCTTGGTCACCTGATGAAGCAGTTCTCAAGCAGAAGATGAATCTTTATGAGCGTTCTTTTAAAATATTAGCTCTTTTATGTAAATTGTTTAAGTTCAATTTAATGTGGCAAATACTTGTATGCCTGTAGTGTTACATCTTTCTAGGTGTTTCAGATTCAGGATAAACAAGATAGACAAGCCTTGTTCCTGCCCTTATGAAGCCCAGGACGAGGAATACAGACAAATAACACATTACTGAAATGGACTGATAAGTGCTTTGATACCAGCATTCCGTAATACTATGGAATTACAGAGGAGGGACACTTAGTCCAGACTGGGAGGGCCATAAAAGGTATCCTTGAAGAAGTCATAGCTAAACTTGGTAAATCTTGAATTTGGATGGCCTACGTTCTCCAACTTTGTCCTTATTTTTCAAGATTCTTTGGGTTTTCTAGGTCCTTTGCATTTCCATATAAATTTTAGAATAAACTTGTTAATTTCTACAAAAAAAAACCTGCTAGGATTATGATTGAGATTATGTTAACTCCCTAGATCAATTCAGAAATAATTGACATCTTTAGAACACTGAGTTTTCCCATTTGTGAAAATGATCTATCTCTCTAATTTAAGAAGACCTTTAATTTCTCTCAGCAATGTTAACGTAGGTTTCAGTCAAAGGTCTTATAAGTCTTTGACGTATTCCTAAACATTTTGTTTTTTAATGCACATGTAAATAGTTTTATTTTTATAGTTTAGCTTGGAACTGAAGAACAAATAGGAGTTAGGAAAAAGGAATATGGCGTACTAGGCAAAGGAAACAAAACAAGAAGGATTATTTGTGTGCTGAGAGCTCAATATTACAAATGTCTGCGACAAACCTCTTTTATCATGCTGACATGGAAGAAATATTGCTGAGGTGAGTAACAAAAACAACAAAGAAGGCATATTCTTCTTTTTGAATTCCAGGGTCTACAACTATACACCTAATAATACTATCTAGTAATATCTATTAGATAGATATGATTTTCTAATAATACAGCAATAATATCTAAAGCCCTTTCAGGGCAGAATAAAGTTGGAGAACTTATACCGTCTGACTTCAAGACTTATAAATATGCAGCAATTCAGAGTGTGCAGTATTAGTATTAGGATATACAAACAGATCAATGGAATAGACTATTTCTGTGGGCCCAGAAATAGATCCACATTCATTTGATTTTTCAACAAAAGCATCAAAGCAAGCCAATGAGAAATGGAAAATTCCTTCAATGTATGATATTGAAAAAACAGAATATACATCTGGAAAAATATCAGTCTCAACCTCTATCTTACACCAAATATAAAAATTAATTTTAGCCTGGGCTCAGTGGCTCACGTAATCCCAGAATTTTGGAAGGCCAAGGCAGGAGGATCACTTGAGGCCAGGAGTTCAAGACCATCCTGGACAACATAGCAAGACACTCTCTACAAAAAAATCTAAAAATGTATATATATATATATATATATCATATATATATATGCTGGGCCTGGCGGTGCACCTGTAGTCTTAGCCACTCGGGAGGCTGAGGCAGGAGGACTGCTTGAGCCCAGGAGTTTCAGGCTGCAGTGAGCTATGATTGATTGTGCCACTGTACTCCAGTCTGGGTGATAGAGTAAGATCTCGTTTCTAAAACTGAATAAACAAGCAAACAAAAATAAAAAAAATAAAGCTATACAGCTTCTAGAAGAAAACCAAGTAGAATATATTTGCAACTTGGGAATAGGTAAAGATTTTTTAGGATAGAGAAAGCATTAATCACAAAAATATAAAATTGATAAATTAGTTGTCATCAAAATTAACAACTTCTGCTCATCAAAAGACAGTCTTAAGAATCTATTTAGTGAGCTATAGGTTGGGAGAAATTGTTTTCAAAATATATATCTGATAAAGAAGTAGTATCCAGAATATATATAGAATTCCTATGACACAATAATAAAAAGACAAAAATGAACCAAAAAAACTACCATTTTTTAAACTGCAAATGACAATACAAACTTAATCTAGCTTAAGTAGAAAACTGAATTTTGGGCAACAATGTGAATGTACTTAATGCCACTGAACTATACACTTATTTTCAAATATCTATTTTTATATATAATTCAAAAATTTAAAAATTAAATGTCTTGGCATATGTACCTGAGAAAGGCAGGAGTGGAGCTAGCTTCAGGGACCCCTGGATCCTGACATGAGGACTCTGTCTTCACCTTTCAGCTCCACTTCTGTTTCCTCCCAACCTCCCTTACTTATTTTTCAAAATAAGACAGTTGTGACTACATAGAGCTCTGGGCTAGGCAAATATCACCCCAGCTAGCAACCCCAGAAAGAAAGACAAGATTTATCTCTCTGCTTCAGTAAATATATATGTCAAGGAATAGTTGCCCCAGATCGGGTTATGAGCCCACTACCCCTAAGGCCTTGCCAGGAGGGTAATATGTTGAACCACTCCATAAAAATCACATAAAATGGATAGTTAAGGAACAGTTCCCCAAAGGAAGGGTAGGGTTCTGTTACTGGGAGATGAAGAAAAGGGATGCTAAACAAACAAGACAAACAGATCCCTTTAATATTGATTTGTTATCTATTCCTTGACTTTAAACAAATTCTTTACCATCTGTCAGTCATTTTTTTCAATTCTTTCTGAAAAAAAAATCATTTATTTATTCAGCAACTTTATATTGTGCGCCTACTGTTGTGCTATGCACTGTTCTAGGGATGAGAAAGAATGGTAAATAGATCAAAGTCCTGGTACTCTTGTAGCCTGGATGATTTTCCCACTTATAAAAGCAGTATTTGCCAGCTCCACATCTTGGCCATTTCCAAACATCACCAGTAAAGAAACTGTTTTTCTCTGTTGAAAGAAAAAGTTAAATAAGTCTGCTACATTTGGAAGGTCAAAAATAACCTTTCACTTTCAGGGATAAAGTATTCTGTACCTAGAGCCACTTAATATATGTGTGTCATTCTAAGCTTCAAAAGTGATGAAATAACATATTTATTTCAGTTCTAGACCTTGATTTCTCCAGTTTTTGTTCATTTTCTTTTATTTTCTCTTTTTTTTTTTTTTTGAGAAGGAGTCTTGGTCTGTTGCCCAGGCTAGAGTGCAGTGGTGCCATCATGGCTCACTGCAACCTCCGCCTCCTGGGTTCAAGGAATTCTCCTGCCTCAGCCTCCCAAGTAGCTGGGATTACAGGCACGTGCCACCACACCCGGCTAATTTTTGTATTTTTAGTAGAGACAGGGTTTCACCATCTTGGCCAGGCAGCTCTGAAACTCCTGACCTCGTGATCCAACTGCCTCGGCCTCCCAAAGTGCCGGGATTTCAGGCGTGAGCCACTGTACCTGGCCTGCATACCTACATACCTGATGGCTCATTTTGAAATTGTTGCTTTCTGTTTTATTAAATGTCTGTGTTTGTGGATGCTAGTTAACTATACTATGCTGTTATAGGGTATCTTGCTTTTCTATAATTCTTGTGTGTTTGTGTGTGTTCTATTTATTCAATAAAAAAACTGGTAGCCTGTAGTCAATTTTCTATCCCTAATAGTATTTCATTTCCTGATGAAATCCAAGATCCCTTTTTTATTATAATATGTAGACAGCATGGCATATTGTAGACAAAGGGAAATTTAATCTGTTGGAGCCAGCTGTTGGTGAGAAACTATGATTTTATGGTGATGTTATATCCTCAGCTATACGCTGGAAATTTTCTAGGATTAGAAGAAAATGATTCATTCTGGAATCGCAACAGGGAAGGAACTCTACATTATTTGGTAAGATGAGGACTAAAAGATATGATTTTCTGTGGATTTTATTGTTTAAAAACACTATGCAAATCATAACTTGGAACAAGTTATAATATACTCATATATACGGTTATAGATATAGATAGTATGTATATACACATGAGTTTTATCTTTACTTTTTCTGCCAACCCTTTAGTTAGGAATATTAGTGAGGAGTGAAATGGCCAAAAGTATGCATCAATCTCGATAGCATTCAGCTGCATGTGACTAAAACAAAACTAAGCGGCTTAACAAAGAGAGGTTCATTTTCTTTTCCAAATAACAAAAAGTCCCGGGGAAGGCAGACCAAGCGTAGATAGTCAAAGACGTCATCAAGCACCCAGCCTCCTTTTATCTTTCCGTTCTTTCTTCCTTAACATGTGGTTCTCACCCTCATAGTCAAAAGATGACTGTGTCATGTTCCATATTATACCTGAATTCTAGGCAAGAGGAAGGGTGAAGTGCAAAAAGTTCACTTCAGCCAAGTCCGCCTGCCCCACTTCTTAAAATGAGGAAAGCAACTGCTGCTTTCCCATGCTCCACCCCACTCTGTACCCCCAGTGAGATTTTCTTACATCTCACTGGCCAGAGCTGTGTCCTATAACCGCTCCTGGGAAATTACGTTTTTGGCTGCACATGCTATTGCCTTGAGCAAAACAGAAGTTCTGATGGTAAGAAGAACAGGAATAATGGATATTAGGTAGGTAGATAGCAGAGCTGCCACGGGTGGCAATAGGGGGAAAAAATGCAGCTCAAGAGCTGGAAAATACAAACCATATAGTGTATAATTAAGAGTTTATCATAGTAACTTATTTAGGAACTATAGCATGTATCCTATAAAGTTACTGAGCATATCTGCATAATTTATCCAACACTTAGATCAGTGCCTAGCCCGGTCCTGTTGCAAGCACAGCAGTAGATTTCAGTCTAGCAGTGGAAGCCCTCATCAATTACCTTCCCTAGAGCTGAAAGTCTTTGAGGTGTATTCTCAAGGCTGACACAGCATCCAGAATTCCATATTCTCCTTTCTTTCTTCCTACATTTATGACTGTTCTTATTATCATTGCTGACTTTTCTTCTATTTGCCCCTTATTTAAATGTTGGTATTTTTTGGTTCTTTCTGAAGCGCCACCACCCCCCACTGCTTTTTTTTTTGACACAGAGGCTCACTCTGTCGCCCAGGCTGGAGTGCAGTGGCGCAATCTTGGCTCACTGCAACCTCCACCTGCCTGGTTCAAGCAATTCCCCTGCCTCAGCCTCCCGAGTAGCTGGGATTACAAGTGCACGCCACCACGCCTGGCTAATTTTTTTGTATTTTAGTAGAAATAGGATTTCACCGTGTTGGCCAGTCTGGTCTCCAACTCCTGACCTCAGGCAATCTGCCCACCTCAGCCTCCCAAAGTGCTGGGATTACAGGTGTGAGCCACAGCGCCCAGCCTGAAGCCCCTTTCTTAATCTTCACTTTAATCCTTGGTAATTTATTATAGTCCAGTGGCTTCAATTATGAATTAATTGATGATGTTTCTCAAACCATAACAGCACTTGGTCTTCTGACCTTCCAACCCTATTAGCTATTTTCACTTGGATATCTCATAGACAAGTATTAGGTATTCTTTAAAATTTTTTTTCATTTTATTTTAAAATATTTATTTATTTACTTATTTATTTAAAGACCCGGTTATGAGACTGGCTAACGTTTGTATTTTTGGTAGGGGTGGGATTATCAGTATGTTTCCCAGGCTGGTCTCGAACTCCTGGGCTCAAGCAGTCTGCCTGCCTCGGCCTCCCAAAGTGCTGTGATTATAGGCATGAGCCACCGCACCCAGCCAATATTAGGTATTCTGACTCTGTCATTCTAATACTACCATTTTAACACCTTTGTTTCAATGCTAAGGACATACTAAGTATAAAGTTTCATCAAAATTAGGTCAATATTGATGATGAAGAAAAGGCTTTATGGAGCAACATCTAATTATTTAATGCCATGATAAATTTTGTGTTTTAAACTATTTCCTTCAAATTTCCCCTTTTATTTTTTAAAAATTGTATTTGAAATAAGTTCCTTTGCCTTTATACTTTACAACACAGATTTGATTCATTGATCCTATTTTGTTCATATCAAATGGACAAGAAGTCCATTCTGCGTCACCATTGTGTACTTTCTTTTGTGGTCATTATTTTTACAAAATCTAATTTTTTTCTGGAGTAGTTTTTAAATTTTTTTTTTTATTTTTGAGAAACAAATAAGTTGCAAGGAAAAAACAGGGAGAGAGAAAACTATAGATCAAAAGAGACTTAAACATGTTCACCAAATGCAATCTGTGGATCTTGTTTGATCTTGATTTGAACAAATCAACCATCAAAGAAAATTATGAGACAATCCGGGAAATGTGAACACTGACAGAACATTTAAGGATATTAATGAGTTACTAATTTTTGGTATGATAATAGTATTTCATTATATTTGTAAAAGAAATATGAGGTCTTGGATTTGCTTCAAAATATTCTGGAGGTAGCAAAAGTGGGTGTGCATGTAGGTGAAACAAAACGGCCTTGAGTTAGTAATTGTTGAAACTAAGAGACAGGTACATGGGACTTCATAATATTAGTTTCTGTACTTTTGAAATTTTGAATTTTTCCATAATAAAACGTGAGATACATAAATAAGTCCTGCGAAGCAGATTTCTCTAAAAATTACAAATTTTACCATGTGCAATTTTAGCCATCAGTTTTATTTTGTGTTATTTCTTTTTTAAAACTTTTTATTTTATTTTATTTTATTAATTGATTTCTTTTGAGACAGAGTCTCACTCTGTCGCCCAGGCTGGAGCACAGTGGTGCAATCTCGGCTCACTGCAACCTCCACCTCCTGGGTTCATGCGATTCTCCTGTCTCAGCCTCCCAAGTAGCTGGGATTACAGGCGTGCACCACCACGCCCAGCTAATTTTTGTATTTTTAGTAGAGGCAGGGTTTCACCGTGTTGGTCAGGCTGGTCTCAACTCCTGACCTCAAGTGATCCACCTGCCTCGGCCTCCCAAAGTGGTGGGACTACAGGTGTGAGCCACCGCGCCCGGCCTTATTTGGTGTTATTTCTATCAGTAATGTTTCTTACAAATTGGATAGAAAACTGATCATTTGTATTCATTTCTTAGCTATCCATGAAAAACTTGTGAGAAATTTTGTTAGGCTATTTCAGCTGCAAGTAACAACAAACCTTAACTCAATTGGTTTCAACCATAGAGGAATGCACTTCCCATAACAACTAGTTCTACACTGGGAATGCCACTCCAGGATTGATTCATTCAGTAGCTCAGAACTCTGCCATCTTCAGGACCCAATGATGTCCAAGGACTGAAAAGGATTGTGTGTCTCTACTTATTAGCTTAAGAAACCTCTCCGGAGGTCCTTGGATGCCTTCTACTCACATCTATTTGCCCAAATTAGATACATGCCTAATTAATCCCTGGCAAGGTGAATGAGTACCTTAGATCAGTCCCAATTCCCTTCTATAGGCCTGGAGCTAGAGAGATTTAGCAGGAAGATGGAACTTACTCAAAGGTAGAGCTCTGTCAGCATGGGAAAAAGGAAAAGTGCCTGTGACAGGAAAAACAACAAAGAGGGAGAGGTGGAGAGGAACAAGCCAAAGAAAGAGAGAGAGGCCACACTATCCTAAGCTCTTGAATGCACTGTGACATCCAGATGTCCTGGGGAAGACATAAACACACCATACGGCACCTACGGGAACCTAAAGAGACTGGAGTTAATAAAGAGATTAAAGAGATTAACAGGGGGCTCAATTTATTTTTTTATTTTTTATTTATTTTTTGACACGGAGTCTCGCTCTGCCGCCCAGGCTGGAGTGCAATGGCCGGATCTCGGCTCACTGCAAGCCCCGCCTCCTGGGTTTACGCCATTCTCCTGCCTCAGCCTCCCAAGTAGCTGGGACTACAGGCGCCCGCCACGTCGCCCGGCTAGTTTTTTTGTATTTTTTAGTAGAGACGGGGTTTCACCGTGTTAGCCAGGATGGTCTCGATCTCCTGACCTCGTGATCCGCCCGTCTCGGCCTCCCAAAGTGCTGGGATTACAGGCTTGAGCCACCGCGCCCGGCCTTAATTTCTTTCTTTCTTTCTTTTTCTCTTTCTTTCTTTCTTTCTTTCTTTCTTTCTCTCTCTCTCTCTCTTCTCTCTCTCTCTCTCTCTCTCCTTCCTTCCTTCCTTCCTTCCTTCCTTCTTTCTTTCTTTTCTTTTCTTTTTTGGGGGGTGGGGTGGGGGGTGGGGGACAGAGTCTCACTCTGTCGCCCAGGCTGGAGTGCAGTGGTGCAATCTTGGCTCACTGCAACCTCTGCCTCCCTGGTTCAAGCAATTCCCCTGCCTCAGCCTCCCGAGTAGCTGGGATTATAGGCACATGCCACCAAGCCTGGCTAATTTTTTTGTATTTTTTTTTAGTAGAGACAGGGTTTCATCACGTTGGCCAGACTAGTCTCGAACTCCTGACCTCAGGCAATCTGCCCACCTCGGCCTTCCAAAGTGCTGGGATTACAGGCGTGAGCCACCATACCCAGCCCTCAATTCTTACATTTGAGTGCATGAACTTTTATGTTAGAGGCAATAATAAGCTGGCCTGATGAAGTACCTTTTCAAATAACTGGTATAAAATCTGTCCCAAGAGTATAGTTCTTTGCAATATTTGCTCATTGAACAATTGGAGAAATTGTTTCTGTGTTTGATCTCAATCATGGCAAAGTAAGCAAGGATGGATCTCTATGGACAACCTGCTTTTATGTAAAGCAGCCTTCTTATGAAGAAATGGGGGCTGGGTGTGGTGGCTCATACCTGCAATCCCAGCACGTTGGGAGGTCAAGGCAGGAGGATCACTTGAGCCCAGAAGTTTGAGACCAGCCTGGGCAACATAGGGAGACCTTGTCTCTAGAAAACATTTAAAAATTAGGTGGGCATGGTGGCATGCACTTGTGGTCTCAGCTACTCAGGAGGCTGAGGGGGAGGAATGCTTGAGCCCAGGAGATTGAGGCTGCAGTGAGCTGTGATCATGCCACTGCATTCCAGACTGGGAAACAGAATGAGACTTTATTTCAAATAAATAAATAAATAAAATAAACAAAATAAGAAATGAATATTATTTGTCTGAAGTGATTGAAATTTAATTAAATTATTTTGTAAGTCACTTTTGAAGTCTTTTTTTTCCATAAGGTCTTTAAAAACTTGAGGCAATTAAAGCAGACAACCTAAAAGGCTGCCAAGAAGCCTCTTTCAAACAGGTTGAGCCAATTTTTCTCTACCTTTTAAACTAAGTCTGTTAAACCGTTAAAGCTAACCACAAAGATTGTTGCTAATTTATTACATATTTTCAAGATGAAAAGAAATGTGGTCTCAGCCAGTTATCTGGGGATAATCCAAGTTTGCATCTAGCCTTGCTATGTATTTTTTTTCTTTGTACTTACCTTTTGGTTACCATGACAACTGAGAGGTCATGGGGGAGAAAAGATGTTTTGACTGCTGAACTGAGGGCAGGAGGAAAACAGAAGGAAGATTTGGGACGGGTTTAGAAACATGAAGTGGCTGAGTAGATTCAGGTCAGGGAACAATGAGAGCCAGGGGCTATGCGGATGTCTTTATGCTGAGCATTTCATGCTAGCTGTAGAGAAGACAGGCCTGATGCTAAGAAATAGATCACAATGCAGAGTACATGAGTAAGGATGGAGAACCCAAAGGCCAGTGGAGCAGAAAAGTTTTGTGTAGACACGGTGTCCTCCACTCTCACCCACTACAGATTCTGTGCCGCTGTCCACAGAGTATGAGTGCTGGATCCATCCAGTCCATCAGCCAGGCATGGACTAGTGGCCAATCCATATGTTCACCGGTCCCACTCCCTGTTGTCAGGGTGTCTTGAGTAGAAGAACACAACCACTTCAACAGGTAGCCTTGATAGGTCCTGTCTGAAGGGTGGAAGCTAGCCGACTCCCCAGCTTATGGAGCAGCCAAGGGGTATTGAGGTACACAGTCTCCTATGGTGACCCTGGGAATAGGTACTGACAATTGGCAAGCTGAAACTAACTTATAAAAGGGCTGTTGTGGCCCAAATTGGAACTGGCCTAATTTGGAACATAGTAGTAGTGACTGGGCCTTACACAGGATACCCTTCTAATCAGTCCACTGTCCAGTTCTGCTCTGGGAACAGCCACATTCTGCCTTATGATACAGCTGCCAGCCACAAGCAGAATTTTAGAACTGATTCTGGTTTCTACCCATTACAGATGCAGAACTACTCCCTCATTTTTCATTTTTTACTTTTTGAATTTAAAAAAATATTTTCATATTTTAAAAATATGTTTTTATGTGTTACTTTTTATCTGTTGTAATGCTGACTTGAAGTAGGGATAGGACAACGTACTTGTCCCCCCAAATAAGAATTGGAAAATTTTACTGCTTAAAATTGATGTTGACTCATTTGACCCTCAGGAACTGTTTCCTAATGAATCACTGACTTGAATTATGTCATTTATTTACTCTGTCTCTCCTTTTGTGTTAGTTGCCTGGCCTCATGTTGGTGAAAAGGGAGTTTGGTGATATATAACCTTTAAAAAGTGCATTTATTACACATTTCCCGGCACCATGTAATTTGAGCATTGTGATTCTGGCTTTTTATTATGTCTCCTTTGTGCTTATTTTCAGTTTTGTTTTTTTTTTTTAATTCCTGAATGTTCTGCAATCTCTCTTTACTAAATGCGTGAATTACAAGTATATGCAAAAAAAGGTGGCTTTTTTGACTTGCTAAGACAAGGATGTTGTGTTCTGGATTTATAATTATAGCATCGGGGGAAAATATTTTATTTCAAAAAGACTAAATTGGTTCTACTTCAAAAGAGTTTCAGTTAATTAAATGTAGGATGGTGAAAAGCCTAAAGGGTAGTCCTTTGATCCTGTAGTACTTTTATTTAGCTATTAATTAGATATATTTTCTTGTGCTCATGGCCTTGCCTATTAATACTTAGTTTTTAAATAGTCAAACAAAAATGGATGTGCATGTTGGGCTGCCTTTATTGTGTTTCATTGTTTCATTTAGCTACATTATGGCCTATTTAAAGTAATTTCATATTTGCTGACACAGTATTGATCACTTACATTTGTGACACAGTTCATACGCAAATATTTTGCATCTTGGAGTAGCAACCTGGTCATCTGTTCTCCTGCCCCCTCCCCTGCAAACTGTCTCCTTTCTCTCATAACAGCTCTACTGCTTACATATTTTACATGCTGTCTTTGATAAAAATTCATTCATTTACTTCTATTATGTCCAAGGCACAATTGAATTTATTGAAAGAAATATAAAAAATAACACTACATGATATCATGTTTTATAATTTAAAAAAAATTTAATAAGGTCTTGCTCTGTTGCCCAGGCTGGAGTGCAGTGGTGCTGTCCTAGCTCACTGCAGCCTTGAACTCCTGAGCTCAAGTGATCCTCCCACTTTAGCCTCCCAAAGTGCTGGGATTACAGGTGTGAGCCACTGTGCCCAGCCTTAAAGAAACTATTTTTTACAATGTGGGGTAGGTGGGAAGTAGTGAGGGAGGAGTAGGATTCATTTGAGATGAACCTAGATGGGCAGGATATTGCCAGAAAATTGAGAGGGAAGAGATATACAGAGATGTGATGTAGGTAGTTTATCCTTGTTTCTCCTACCTTATCCTCTCTTCATTCAAAGCTTATTCCTACCACACTTCCTTATTCTCTGCCTGAATGAATATAAGTTTCATAAGGGTAGGGGTTTTAATCTATGTTCACTGCTGCATACTCAGGACCTATAATGCCTGGCACGTGGTTGATGCTTAAGTATTGTGAGTTGTTGAATTAATAAACATGTGAATGAAATGATAATTACATGTAAGGTTTGGGGTCTCTAGCCTTCTAAAATGTCAATTAGCTCTTTATTTCCCCTCAAATACAATTAGCTCATTATTTCCCCTTAGCCAATACAATTTATAATCAAATTTACAAATGTTTAAATTTTAATACATATTTTAAAAATTGTAGATGACATTGCACATCACACTATATGTCTTTCAGCCATGCTTTTAGTTTTTTATTGTTACTAACTTTCTGTTCATGTCTTTTCCCATTTTTATATTGGCAATTTGTCTCATTGATTTGTAAGTCCTCTTTATATATTAAGGAAATCAACTTTTGTCTGTCTTATATATAGCAAACATTATTCCCAGTTTGTTATTTATACTTTGACTTCATTCATTGTATTACTTACTGTGTGTTATTTTTAATTTTTATGAAGTCATCCATATAAATATTTTGTTTTTTGAGTTTCTCCTTGATTATTTAAGAATGATTAGGCTGGGCATGGTGACTCATGCCTGTAATCCCAGCACTTTGGGAGGCTGAGACGGGTGGATCATGAGGTCAGGAGTTCAAGACCAGCTTGGCCAAGATGGTGAAACCCTGTCTCCCCTAAAAATACAAAAATTAGCGGGGTTTGATGGTGGGTACCTGTAATCCCAGCTACTCAGGAGGCTGAGGCAGACAACTGTTTGAACCTGGGAGGCGAAAGTTACAGTGAGCCGAGATCGTGGCCACGGCACTCCAGCCTGGGCAACAGAGTGAGACTCTGTCTCAAAAAAAAAAAAAAGAAAAGAAAAGGAAAGGAAAGAAAAAATTATCCCATGCTGTCTCCTAGCTTTAATTAGTTTGCTTTCTTACTTGCATATATGTTAGATCTATTTAGGACAGAGAGTATTTGTTAAGTGATCCGTCTTTTGTCACTAATTTAAAATGTCATTTTATCAGAGACTCAACTGGATCCATAACTGGTCTTTCTTTTCCATTCATGTGTCTGAAACAACATGCTTAGAATACTGTAGCTTTATTATATACTGTTTTTGTGGGGTGGTGTATGTATAGTTCTATGCAATTTAATCGCATGTATAGATTTGTGTAACCACCACCACAATCAACATATAGAACTGTTTCCTCACCACAGAGGAACTTCCTAGTGCTACCCCTCTGAATTCACACCTTCACCCTGTCATGTTCCTGACAAGTACTAATTTGTTCTCCATATCTATAGTTTTGTCACTTGAGAATGTTATTAAATGGAGTCATACAATGAATAGTCTTTTGAAATTGACTTTCTTCAATAAGCATAATGCCCTTGATGTCCATCTAGGTTGTTGTGTATATTGCAAGCTTTTTCCTTTTTATTTCTGAGTAGTAGTTCACAGAATGGATGTGCTGGAATTTATCCATTCACCAGCTGAAGGACATTTGGGTTATTTTCAGGTTTTTGCTATTACAAACAAAGCTTCTACGAACATTTCTTGAGGAATGTTGTTTTTCCTAAGTATGAAGTATTGGATTAAATATAATCCTTCGTTTATGGTACACTGTCATCATTGGACCTATGCAGAGCCATGTTACTCATTTATTTTCATTTATCTGTACTAATAAATGAACACCTATGAACCCACCACCTAAGCCAAGAACAAATAACTCACATCTTTCTTTGTTCTCCATCCCTATCCCATCACTTTGCCTTTCCCTCAAAGACACCTACCCTCTTGAATTGTGTTCTTATCATTCCTTTTGGGGCTGGGGTGTTTTTATCACATTCATTGTTAGCTTTACAAAAAGACTTTAATAATCTGTATTATCTTCTGGGATTTGCTTTGCTACTAAAGTTTTGTTGCTTGTGACTTAATTTTCTTCCTGTGTAATATTCTATTGTGTGAACATAGTAAGAAAATTTAGATTGTTTTTAGTTTTTGCAATATGATTGGTGCTGTTCTGAACATTCTTTATGTGTTTCCAGGTACACATATGCTAAGCTTTCTTTGGGTGTATATCTAGGAGTGGAATTGCTAGATCAGAGAGGATGCAAATGTTCAATTTCATGAAATAATATCACACAATTTAACAAAGTAGCTGTTCCAATTTATACTCCCTCAGCAATGTATTAAAGTGTCCTTTAATTCATATTTTCTTTAATGCTTGCTTTTGTCAGACATCTTACCTTTTACCATTTGAAAAGATAAATAATGGCATATCATTGAGATCTCAATTTGCATTTTTCCAATTTCCTGTGAGGTTTATTGTATTTTCGTATGTTTATTAGCCTTATGTGTTTCTTCTGTGATATGTTTGATTATGTCTATTGTACCTTTCACTATTGTACTATTTCCTTATTAATTGGTAAGAATTCTTTATATATGCTTGATATTTGTAGGATCTTTCCATTTGTTGCTTGTCTTTTTCACTTTCTTTAAGGTGCAATCTTGGCCCTTAACCTCAGAACATACACAGTTTATTTAACCACTGCCCTACAGATAGACATTTTTACTGTTTCCAATATTTTACCATTACAACAACGGGACCTTAGATATTCTTGTATCTACATATTTGGGAACATATGAGAGTATCTACAGGAAAAACCCTTAGAAATAGAGTTAATGCTGACAAGGGGTATGTGCATTTTAAGTTTTGACAGATACTGTCAAATTGCCGTCCCTGGGAGCTGTACTTATATTCCTACTGTGAGGGCGCCTCTTACCCTACATTCTCTCCAACGTTGTAAAAAATTGTCATCTTGATTTGCATTTCTTTTACAGTCAGTGAAGATGAGTTAAAAGTCCTTTGACATAATATTTTCATACCGTTATGATATAAAGTGATATGTAGGAAAAATAATGTTGGAACAGGTGCATCGGTCTTTTATCTGCAGGGTGAATACACAACCTTTGTGTAGATTCTTGTTTATTACTTGTTTTTTATTTTGGGCCTATAAAATGTAAAGATGGAATATGATGATTAGAGGATTTTCATAAAATCATTGGCTTTGGCGCAAATCCAAGCACATTATGCAGGTAGTTTTAAGAAGCCTTTGAACTCATGTTTTTTTCCTTCTATCAAGCACATCATATTTATTATAATGTATCAGGTAGATTAATGGCCTTCCACAGATGTCCATATCCTAATTCCTGGAGCCTGTGAATATGTTCCCTTACATGCCAAAGGGGACTTTGCAGATGTGATCAAGTTTAGGATCTTCAGATAAGGAGCATTATTGTAGATCATCCAACTGGCACCGGTGTAATCACAAGGGTCATTAACAGCAGAAGAGGGAGGAAGAAGAGGTCAGAGAATGAAATATAATGATGGGAGCAGGGCCAGAGTGATGTGCTATGAGAACCTATCATTGCTGGCTTTAGAGAGAGAAGAAGGGCCCATGAGCCAAGGAAATCAGGAAGCCTCTAGAACTTGGAAAAAGCAAGGAAATGGATTCTCCCCTGGATCCTTCAGAAGGACTTCATCCCTCCTGACATCTTCATTTTGACTCTATGAGACCCACTTTGAACTTCTGACCTCCAGGCATAAGATAATAAATTTGTATTGTGTTAACTGATTGAGTTCATGGTAATTTGTTACAGCAGCAATGCACAACTAATACATATAGAAAATAAACAATATAAGCAAAACAAAGAAAATAAAAACTTTATGTGGTCCTTTCACTCAGAGAAGTATTATCAGTATTTTGGTATGTATCTATGGTTTTGTACTTTTTTTTTCTTCTTTTTTTTTTAGACAGAGTCTTGCTCTGTCATCCAGGCTGGAATGCAGTGGCGTGATCTCAGCTCACTGCAACTTTGGCCTCCTGAGTTCAAGCAATTCTTCTGCCTCAGCCTCCCGAATAGCTGGGACTACAGGTGCCTGCCACCACGCCTGGCTAATTTATATATTTTTCTAGTAGAGACGTGGTTTCACCATATTGGCTAGGCTGGTCTCGAACTCCTGACATTGTGATCCACCTGCCTCAGCCTCCCAAGTGCTGGAATTACAGGCATGAGCCACCACGCCCATCCGGTTTTGCGTATTTTTAAATTACACAAATAGTTTTATACTTTATGCTCTTTTTGTAACTTGCTTGTCTCAGTCAAAATTACATTTATGGGATATCTTTATGTTGATAATGTAGCTCTAGTTCATTTATTTAAAATTATGTATAATATTTCATGATAAGAATTAACCATGTGGCCGGGCGCAGTGGCTCAAGCCTGTTATCCCAGCACTTTGGGAGGCCAAGACGGGCGGATCACGAGGTCAGGAGATCGAGACCATCCTGGCTAATACGGTGAAACCCTGTCTCTACTTAAAAATACAAAAAACTAGCCGGGCGACGAGGCGGGCGCCTGTAGTCCCAGCTACTCGGGAGGCTAAGGCAGGAGAATGGTGTAAACCCGGGAGGCGGAGCTTGCAGTGAGCTGAGATCTGGCCACTGCACTCCAGCCTGGGTGGCAGAGCAAGACTCCGTCTCAAACAAACAAACAAAAAAAAAAAGAATTAACCATGTGCAGCTGCTGGGAACCTGAAGGTACTGGGTAGGTGCAGGCTGAACAGACAGGGCTCTGGATGGGTTCCCAAGTAGTGAGGAGACATGGATCAAAACTACAGACCAAGGATTCAGGCCTGGGGAGAGAAAGGAAAATAGTATCAAGACAGCATCATTAGGTGACATTATAGAAAATGGCACAGTAGGATGCTCAAAGAATTGGTGCTTCCACTGAAACAAACATAAGCTATCAAAGACTGACAGAATCAACTTTTTGGGGACCCTGAAATATCCAAAATTTACAGCAACCAGGGGAATGCTTAATAAGGAAAAGGGCAGTTGACTTTTGGTAAGAGAGCACTATGGCTTTTTTTTTGAGACAGAGTCTTGCTCTGCCACCCAGGCTGGAGTGCAGTGGCACGATCTCAGCTCACTGCAACCTCCGCTTCCCGGGTTCAAGTGGTTCTTGTGCCTCAGCTTCCTCAGTAGCTGGGACTATAGGCATGCACGACCATGCCCACTAATTTTTTGCATTTTTAGTAGAGACGGGGTTTTGCCATTTTGGTTAGGCAGGTCTCGAACTCTTGACCACAGGTGATCTGCCTGCCTAGGCCTCCCAAAGTGCTGGGATGACCATGCATTCCCAGGACCATGTGCATGCACAGCCAGGCATGGTGGCGGGCACCTCTAATCCCAGCTACTCGAGAGGCTGAGGCAGTAGAATGGCTTGAACCCGGGAGGTGGAGGTTGCAGTGAGCTGAGATCACATCATTGCACTCCAGGCTGGGTGACAGGAGCAAGACTCTGTCTCAAAAAAAAAAAAAAAAAAGAAAGGAAGAAAGGCCTTAGAGGATCATAGGCTTGGCACCTCTAGAAGATCTGTGGGCTCCATGCAAAGGCAGACCTGTAGGTGGACTGGCGTAGGGGTCAAAAATGTCCCCAACCAAGCTGCAAAGACCAGAAGAGTAGTATTTTTTTCTCTTTTTTTTTTGGCTCTGAGTACTTAAGGAAATCTTTGTTAGGTCACTTCACTAAGCACTGAGATAATGGAGCAAAGGCTTTGGTAACTACACATAACAGGGAATACCTCTTTCCAAAAACAGTTTGAAAGCATCATTAAACAAATGGATGACTACAGTCCTCAACAATTAACAACAGCAAACTTGCGGAAGGGGGAATATATGATTTCCAGAGTTACCACATTAATCACATTATATTGTTCAAATGCTCAGTTTTGTGTGTGGGTGTTTTGTTTTGTTTTTTTTGAGTCAGAGTCTCACTTTGTCACCCCGGCTAGAGTGCAGTGGTGCCATCTCAGCTCGTTGCAACCTCTGCCTCACAGGTTCAAGCAATTATCGTGCCTCAGCCTCCTGAGCAGCTGGGACTACAGGCATGTGCTACCATACCCAGCTAATTTTTGTATTTTTTGTAGAGATGAGTTTCGCCATGTTGGCCAGGCTGGTCTTGAATTCCTGGACTCAAGTAACCCACCTTCCTCTGCCTCCCAAAGTGCTGGGATTACAGGCAAGAGCCACCACACCCAGCTGCAAACGTTCAGTTTTCAATAAAAAATTACAAGGCATGCAAAGATAAATCAAAGAGTGGCCCATTTAAAGGAACAAAATCATTAGGCAGAAACTGTCCCTGAAGAAGCCCAGACATTGGACTTAGTAGACAAAGACTTGAAATCAACTGTCTTAAATGTGCTCAAAGAGCTAAAGGAAACCATGGACAAAGAATGAAAGGAGGCTGGGCACAGTGGCTCACGCCTGTAATCCCAGCACTTTGGGAGGCCAAGGTGGGCGGATCACAAGGTTAGGAGATTGAGACCATCCTGGCCAACATTGTGAAACCCCATATCTACTAAAAAAACAAAAATTAGCTAGGCATGGTGGTGCGCACCTGTAGTCCCAGCTACTTGGGAGGCTGAGGCAGGAGAATCGCTTGAACCTGGGAGGTGGAGGTTGCAGTGAGCTGAGATCATGCCACTGCACTCCAGCCTGGCAACAGAGCTAGACTCCATCTCAAAAAAGAAAAAAAAAAAAAAGAAGAATGAAAGGAAGCCAGGGAAACAATGTATGAACAAAATAAGAATAGTGATAGAAAAAGAGTTATAAAAACGAACGAAATGGAAATTTTAGAGCCGAAAAGTATAATAACTGAGGGTAAAATTTATTAGAGGGGTTCAACAGCAGATTTGAACAGGTAGAATAATCAGTGAATTTAAGAGGACAATTAAAATTATCCTATCTGAGGCACAGAAAAAATTAACCTCAATGTATACAGTCCTTTATCGATAGACACTCACATTGTTTCCAACTTTTCACTAGTAATAAACTATGTTACATTGAACATCCTTGTGCACCTTGGGCATACATGCAAGAGTTGCCTTAGGACTATGGTTCTTAACCTTGGCAGCATATTAGAGATTAAAATTTAAACACCTGATTCACATTTCCAAGAGATTCTGGTTTAATTGGTCTGAAGTGGAATCTAGATTTTTTTTTTTTTTTTTTGAAACAGGATCTTGCTTTGTTTGCCCAGACTAGAGAGCAGTGGTGGGATCATAGCTCACTGTAGCCTCCAACTACTGGGCTCAAGCAAGATTCTCTTGCCTCAGCCTCCCAAGTAGCTAGGATTACAGGCAAGAGTCACTGCACCTGGCTATCAGTATGTTTTTAAAAAATTTATTTCAGGCAACGGAGAACCACTCAATTGGGTATATATGTAGATGTGGGATGATCAGGTCATAGGACAGGCATGTCTTCACTTTGCTAATACTGATAAATTGTTCTTCGAAATAGTTGTATCAACATACACTCCCAATGACAACATATCAGAGTTCCCATTTCCCCACATTTTCACCAACACTCTGTGTTTTTATTATTTGCCAATTTGGATGGGTGCCGAATTGTATGTCATTTTTGTTTTAATTTGTACTTTCCTGGTTTTTAATGATGTTGAGCATTTTTTCATATATTTATTGGTCTTTGGGGTTCCCTCTTCTGTGAATTGCCTTTAAAAAAAATCTTGTCCATTTTATAATTGTCATTTATCTTTTTCTTATTGATTTGAAGGAATTCTTTATATATTCTGGATATAATCTTTATTGCTTTGTTGGTGGCAAATATCTTTTCCCAATTTATGACTTGTCTTTTCGCTTGGTGTTTGTATCATACAGAAGATTTCAGTTTAATATAATCAGACTTAGCATTCTTCTCCTTTTGGTTTGTGCCCTGTGTTTTCTTTTTTAAAATACTCTTAATTCTAATGTCATAGAGACATTTTTAATATTTTTGTGATAGAGTATTATAATAATGACTCCAATGAATCACAGCATCTTGTATGCACGTTCTTATGTACTTCCCACCCACATTGACTCTGGACTTGGCTGAATGAACTCTGTGACCTGCTCTGGCCAAACCAACACTGATGTAAATTGATGTAAGCAGAGATTTGAAAAGTGCTTGTGCATTGCAACATGCATCTTGCATCACAGCCACCTTCAGGCTTGCCTGCTGGAGACGGTGGCCTAGTGAATGGCCAGCACCAGCTGCCAGACATGTGAATGAGGCTATCATAGACCTCTCTGGTCAAGCTGATCCTCCCAATGGCTGCACCATGGTGAAAACACCGTAAGCAGCACCCAGCTCAAATTTCTGACCACAGAATTGAGAGCAAATAAAATGGTTGTTTTAGCCACTAAGTTTTGGAGTTGTTTGTTACAGAGCAATAGCTAAATAATACAATTTTCTTTTTTTAAAAAAGAAACCCTTCTAAAGTTTTGCTTCTCGGATTTGGATTTATAATTCATCTGCAATTTATTTTTGAGTATGGTAAGAGATAGGGGTCTCATATATATAAATTTGAGTATGGTAAGAGACAGGAGTTTTATTATATATATTATATATATATAAATTTCATAATTTTTCTTATAAGACTAACCTATTTTTCTAGCACCATTTATTAAATAATCAATTTTTTCATTTGAAATGCTATTTTTTTTTTGAGACAGGGTCTCACCCTGTCACCCAGGCTAGAGTGCAGTGGCACGATCTTGGCTCACTGCAACCTCTGTTTCCCCGGTTCAAGTGATTCTCCTGCCTCAGCCTCCTGTGTAACTGAGATTACATCATGTGCCACCATGCCCCACTAATTTTTGTTTTTTGTTTTAGCAGAGATGGGGTTTCACCATGTTGGCCAGGCTCGTCTGAAACTCCCGACCTCAAGTGATATGCTCGCCTTGGCCTCCCAAAGTGTTGGGATTACAGGCATGAGCCACTGCACCCGGCCTGAAATCATACCTTTATTGTACAGCTAGTTCTAACACGTGTTGGTCTTTTTCTAGGTTCTTTGTTTTACTACCTGTTTAGCTATCTCTACACCAAATACTACATTGCTTCACATATACCGTTTATACCGTTTTCATATCTAATAGGAAACTTCCTAATATGCCTGTCCAATATGTCTTCTTTTCTCCCTTCTTCTTGATTAGTGGAATATCAGTTTTGTTTGGTGTAGCAGTGTCTTCAGCTCCAGGCAGTGGATCATGAGCAGACTAACTGAGGGGTCAGCAAACTATGGTCCGTTGGCCAAACCCATTTTACTCCTGTTTTTGTGCAACCCATGAGCTAAGAATTGTTTCTACATTTCTAGATGTTTAAAAAAAGAAAATATGATGTGAAAATTATGTGAAATTGATATTTTAGTATCCATAATAAAGTTTTATTGTAACACAGCTACATTCATTTGTTGATATACTGTCTATAGCTGTTTTCATACTAAAATGAGAATTGAGTAGTTGTGATAGAGACTGTATGACTCTCAAAGCCTAAAATATTTACTACCTGGCTCTTTACAGAAAAAAATTTGCCAGTCACTGGTCTATGCCAACCTTATATGCAGTTAGATGACAATGAGCATAGAAGATTCTTCCAGAGGACACATTCAAGGGCTGCCAGATTGGCTAACCAGAGAACTTAGCCCAGCAGGATTTAATGTTTTCTTTGAACCGATGATTTACATATTTTCCATTCTTTCCTTTCTCAAATGGGAACTTTCACTGCAATTATCCTGTTCTTTCTCTGCTGCAGTACATTGGGTGTGTTGGGAGCAGATAATTGTCTTTTAGCCTTAGGTTGCTGGACCACAGGATTCATATTCAGACCTAGTAAAAAGGATTGTGCATCACTCAGAGATCTTTCACTTCAGCCTGGTTTATTTTTATGTAAAGTGTACATAGGAGAAGAATAGTGTATTTGGATGATTGATTGCCAAAGAAGTCGACTGGCAGATAGTGTTAGTTGCTACACAATACTGATTCCTTCTAACTGAAATCTGTATTCTGGGTAGTACTGCCTGTCTGGATAATGAATTGTCTAAGTCGGTCATGAAATCTGCCTCTCCCTTATCTTTCCTTCCTTCCTTCCTTCCTTCCTTCCTTCCTTCCTTCCTTCCTTCCTTCTCTTCCCTTCCCTTCCTTCCCTTCCTTTCCTTCCTTCCTTCCTTCCTTCTTTTCTCCCTCCCTCCCTTCTTCTTTCTCTCTCTCTCTCCCTCCCTCCCTCCCTTCCTTCCTCTCTCTCTTTCTCTCTCTCTCTCTCTCTCTCTCTTTCCTTCTTTTTTTGACAGAGTCTCACTGTGTTGCCCAGGCTGGAGTGCAGTGGCGTGATTTCAGCTCACTGCAACCACCGCCTCCTGGGTTCAAGCGATTCTCCTGCCTCAGCCTGCCAAGTACCTGGTACTACAGGCACATGCCACCACGCCCAGCTAAATTTTTGTATTTTTACTAGAGATGGGGTTTCACTGTGTTAGCCAGGATTGTCTCAAACTCCTGACCTTGTGATCTGCCTGCCTCGGCCTCCCAAAGTGCTGGGATTACAGGCGTGAGCCACTGTGCCCAGCCCACTCTTTTTTTCTGCTAGGGAAGACTTATAATCTCATTCTAGTCAATGAAAATATGTAAATCAATGGAGTTTGCTGTGTTCCAATAAAACTTTATTTACAAAAACAGGTGGCAGACCTGATTTGGCCCATGAGCCATCGTCTACCAGTCTCTTCCATAGAATACATAAGAAGAAAGTGGGTAATTGGGGGTTAATAGTCTCTGACATGATATCTAATATGAATTGCTTTAAACTTTGTAAGTAAACAAATGTTTGTTAAATTTAGCTAGTTGTACAATTTGGTCACTCAGTAAATGGTCAATATGTAAGTCAATTTGTGATCTTGTGAGTGAATTCTCTCTAAAAATTATATTTTTAAGTGGTTGTTTTCTGTACACAGGAGAGCTATTGATTTTTGTATATTGCTCTTGTATTCACCAACCATGCTCCTATTGTCTCTGATAGGTTGTCCATAGAGTCTGTTGGATTTTCTATATGAAACATTATACTATTTGGAAACAATTAAAGTTATCATCTACAAAGATAATTGTGCACATGTATGTGAATATGTTTTATAAAGGGATTCTCACAAAATAATTTATATAAATCAGTAATCATATCACCTTAATCATACTTTATCTTCATTTGACCCTCCCAGCATTCTCCTGTGATTATACAAGTATTGTTATTCCTATTTAACAAATTAGGAAAGTGATACCTAAAGAAATAACAAAATGGTACTTTTAATATTATAAATTATATTATATTATATTATAATCTCATAGTTGTGTGGGAGACTTTTTCTCTTCTCCCAGGAGTGAACCACTGCACCCAGCCAAGAGATATGCCTTTTAAAATGGCGTCCAATATAATGTTTCTAGGAATAAATCTAAATAAAGATGTTGAAGGTACTATGGAGATACAAGAAAAACCTAAATGAAAAAGTAAACTATATTCATGAAATGGAAGATTTAGCCATGTAATCAATTTTCTCTAAACAGATTTATAGATTCAATACAATTCCAATTAAAATCCTACCAGGTGTTTTATGAAACTTGGTGATTTTATTCTAAAATATATAAAAATTCAAAGACTCAGCCGGACACGGTGTCTCACACCGTAATCCCAGCACTTTGGAAGGCCGAGGCAGGTGGATCACCTGAGGTCAGGAGTTTGAGACCAGCCTGGCCAACATGGTGAAATCCTGTCTGTACAAAAAATACTAAAATTAGCTGAGTGTGGTGGCGGACACTTGTAACCCCAGCTACTCGGGAGGCTGAGGCAGGAGAATCACGTGAACCTGGGAGGCAGAGGTTGCAGTGAGCTGCGATTGTGCCACACTGCACTCTAGCATGGGAGGAAGAGCGAGACTCCATCTCAAAAAATTAAAATTAAAAAAAAATTCAGAGAGTCGAGAAAATCCAAGATGCTCTTGAGAAAGAACAACGTAGAAGGACTTGGTTTCACAGATATCAAGATTCATTATAAAGCTAGAGGAATAATGACAATATTGTAATTGTACAAAAATAGGCATACAGACCTCTCAAACAGAATATGCAGCTCAGCAGCAGACTATTGTCTTAATAAACCAATAATATATGACAGAGATGATGTTGCAGATCAGTGGGAAAACAACGGATCTTTTCAATAAATAGTGGCAGACTAGTTAGTATCCACCAGATAAACTGAAATTGAATTCTTACCTCACAATATGCACATCACACACATCAATTAATTTCAAGTGGATTAAAGACCTAAATGCAAAAATTAAACCAGAAAGCTTTTAGAAAATAATAAACATGGCTGGGTGCATTGGCTCATGACTGTAATCCCAGCACTTTGGGAGGCCATGTCAGGCAGATTGCTTGAGCCCGAGAGTTTAAGATCAGCCTGGGCAACATGGCAAAACCCTGTCTCTACAAAAAGTACAAAAATTAGCTGAGAGGGGTGGCACACAGCTGTAGTCCCAGCTACTAAGGAGGCTGAGGTAGGAGGATCACTTAAGCCTAGGAGGTCAAGGCTGCATCACGCCATTGCACTCCAGCCTGGGCAACAGAGCAAGACCTTGTCTCAAAAAAGGAAAAAAGAAAATAATAAACACAATATCTTCATGGTCTTTTTTTTTTTAAACAGGAAAAAGGCACTAATCTAAAGGATGAGGAATAACAACTCTGTTAAATCAAGATTCTGTCTTCATTAAAGTCACCATAAAGAGTGAAGAAACAAGCTACAAAATAAGAGAAGATATTTACAACTCAACTATCTGATAAAGGAATAGTATCCAGGATACATAAAGAACTTGTTCAGGGCAGGTGCCGTGGTTCACACCTGTAATCCCAGCACTTTGGGAGGCTAAGGGAGGCAGATCACTTGAGCACAGGAGTTTGAAATCAGCCTGGGCAAGATGGGTTAGACCCCTATCTCTACAAAAAAGTACAAACGTTAGTCAGGTGTGATGGCACATGCCTGTAGCCTTAGCTACTTGGGAGACTGAGATGGGAGGATTACTTGAGCCCAAGAGGTTTAGGCTTCAGTGGGCCATGATCATGCCACCGCACTCCAGCCTGGGTCACAGAGTGAGACCCTGTCTAAAAAACAAAAAACAAAAAGCCAAAAGAATTTGTTCAAATTAGTTAGAAAAAATTTTCAAAAGACTTAAACAGGTGCTTCATATTTATTGACCAATGTTAATGTCCAATAAATAGATTATAAGCACTTAACCTCAGTAGTCATGAGGGAAGTGCAAATTAAAACCACCACGAAATATATCCACATAGTTACCAAATTAACATATATTTTATTTTATTTTTGAGACAGAGTCTGGCTCCGTCGCCCAGGCTGGAGTGCAGCAGCACGATCTGGGCTCACTGGAACCTCTGTCTCCTGGGTTCAAGATATTCTCCTGCCTCAGCCTCCCAAGTAGCTGGGATCAGATTAACAAATATTTTAAAAGATTGTCTCCTAATCTTAAACACTGGCTAAAATGCTGAGCAACAGGAACTCTCAAACACTACTGGGTGGAAGTATAAGAGAATCAATTTATTAAACTGTTTGGCAATATCTTCCAAAGGCTAACAGAGGCAGACCCTATGACCAAGGAATTGCACTTCTAGCTATATACCCAACAGAAATGCATATAAAAACATCATTATTGGAAGTAGCTCAAAAGTGGAAACACCCCAAATGTCCATCAACAGAAGAACAGATAATTAAGTTTGTAGAGTATTTCTAAAATGAAATACTTAGCAATGAAAACTAATGAACCACAGCTGTACATGAAAATATGGCTAAATCTCTGATATGGTTAGGCTTTATGTCCCCACCCAAATCTCATCTTGAATTGTAATCCTCAGGTGTTGAGGGAGAGACCTGGTAGGAGGTAATTGGATCATGGGGGTGGTTTTCCCCATGCCTTTCTCGTGATAGTGAGGGAATTCTCACGGGAGCTGATAGTTTTATAAGCGGCTCTTCCGCCTTCCCTCTCTA
Organism: Trachypithecus francoisi; assembly: GCF_009764315.1. Classification (NCBI taxonomy): domain Eukaryota; kingdom Metazoa; phylum Chordata; class Mammalia; order Primates; family Cercopithecidae; genus Trachypithecus; species Trachypithecus francoisi. Next base: position 65,292,917 of record NW_022681473.1, read on the forward strand.
ACTCACTCTCTCTCCTGTTGCCTTATGAAAAAGGTGCCTGCTTCCCCTTCCGCCATGGTTGTAAGTTTCTTGAGGCCTCCCCAGCCATGTGAAACTGTGAGTCAATGAAATCTCCTTTGTTTATAAATTATGCAGTCTTGTGTAATATCTTTATAGCAGTGTGAGAATGGACTAATACAATCTCATAAACATATATAGTTGTCATAGGATTTGTCAGAGTGCCCCTCCCAAGAGATCTGCAGGTCATTTTAGTGGCCAGACTGTTCTCTAAATTCAAATCGGACCTAGTGTATGGTTATTTAATTCTAGAGAGTCAGTACCAGCTTGGGACGAAAGCCTCATGAGAAAGTAGATGTAGAAGCAACCTCAGGGGTCTAGGTGTGAGGGGTGCTCAGTGGGGCCAGGGAAAATTTTAGACCCTGACATAAAGTTCATGGCACAAAGGTTGTGCCCTGTTGGAGGCAGTAAGTTCTGCTGCTGTGGGAATTTACCAAGGGTTGGATGGAGGAGCTACGCAGCAACCTGAGACTCCCCCGGGATGTGATTGGCAAAGACGCTGAGTGATATTCCTGGCTCACTCATGTCTGCATGTCTCTGTTCTGTTCTGGTTCCTCAGTGGTTGCTATTGCTGCCACAACTGCTGTTGACAGTATTTGGCTCAGCAGTTCTTGAACCACACCTGTACTTTGTGCTTGGTCAAGTTGAGCTTCTTAGCCAGTTTTTCCCTGTCTTTGGAGTTTTGAGTACAGGTTATCCTCAAAGAGTTTCCCCAACTCTTTCAGATGTTCCCTATTATAAATGGTGCATTCCTGATGCTATCTCTGATAAGGGGAGGGGGCTATAAGCCCAAGCTGCTTCTGGCATCCTTTACGCTTGCACAGCTCCCTCTTGGGTGCCCGTTGTCTGAGTCCTTTGCTCTGGTCAACACAGCATGAAGCCAACTTTGGTCTTCCATACGTCTGCTTGGGTAATTATGCTCTGCAGAAATAATGCTCCCCATGTGCAGGTTTAAAGCCTAGTCTTTGGGGGTGATCCAACTTATGTTCTCTAATTCAATTTCCCAGAAATAGATACTGTTTTAACTCCTCTCTGACATTTATGTCCATTTCCAGATTATTTCAGCATTTAAAAGAGCAAAAGAGGATGGGACACCCATCAAATCTCAACAGTTTTTAAAGGCTGATCTGAGGCTTGAACCTCATTCTCCTGACTCAAAAGCCAGTGTGTATTTTATTGCACATGCAGAGCCCGTTAGTTTCTTCCGATACTAGAAACCATTTACAGAGCCCCTTCTATTTATTGCCAGCAATGGTGCTAATCGCTTTATACACATTTTCTTATTTAGCCCTCACAACTCTATAAGATCCTAATTATTATCCAAATTTTATATATGAAGCCTAGATAAGTGACTCGCTCAATTTCATAGAGCTGATAAGTGGAAGAGCAGGAATTTAAACTCAGATTGCTCTAATTATAAAGGTCCTGCTGCTAACCATTAAGTTATAATTTAATAATAATAACAATGCTTTAACAGTAATGAAGTAATGTTATAATCTAATAACAAAAGTAATACTGTGGTTGCCCATCATAACACTGTTGCATTGGCCTGAGATGCTTTATGATATCCTTGGCTTTGTACAGTCCTCCCTTGGTATATACAGGGGATTTTTAAGTGTACAATATAGTATTGTCATCTGTAGGCACAGTAGCAGTGCCTTTACCATACCTGGAGAGCATATTGTTCTCTTTATTGAGCAAATTAGATACTCTAACCTGACTCAGAGATGCTAAATTGCTAACAACCTCTCTAAGGCTTTATCCTCTTCCCTTTTCTTAAGAAACTTCTCTCTGAGCTACTAAGAGCTAGATTAAAATAGAGGCTTTTAGCCACGTGTGGTGGCTTACACCCGTAATCCCAGCACTTTGGGAGGCTGAGGTGGGCGGACTGCTTGAGCCCAAGACTTTGAGACCAGCCTGGGTAACATGGGGAAACCCCGTCTCTACTAAAAATACAAAAAATTAGCTGGGCACAGTGGTGTGCACTTGTAGTCCCAGCTACTTGAGGGGCTGAGGTGGGAGGATCGCTTGAGTTGAGCCTGGGAGGTGGAGGTTGTAGTGAGCCAAGATTGTGCCCCTGCACTCCAGCCTGCGTGACACAGTGAGACTCTTCCCCCTACCACCACCAAAAAAAAAGAGAGAGAAGAAAAAAAAAAAATAGAGGCTTTTCTCCACTGCCCTGACAAAAACCAAAATATACAACTCATTATAATCAGTCAATACAAAAGTACTTATTAAGCACTTTCTGGTGTCTCCTACTGTACTAGACACAAACATAATCATAATAGTCAGTGTGAATTATCACAGAGAAAGCAGGCTTCTATGCAGCTAAAGATTAGTCAAGCCCCAGGCATTTGTTGTGGTATCTTCAAGGCCTTATGAGAGCTCCTACCAATGTATGGACTTTTATGAGTTGACTGTGATAAGGAGGAAAGCATTGAAGGAAATGATTTTATGGTTAGGAAATTTGGCAAGGTAGGTTTTGTAAGTAGACTGTAGAGAGCTTAGGACACCTGTGAATCTCAACATTTTTGAGACCCCTGGAGATGAATACCATACTTTGAGAAAACAGCAGCTGGGTTCAGTTAAATAAAAACAGCTTTTGGTAATCAAAATAGCATGGAGAGATGGAGAAAGAAGCTTCCGCCTGCAACTGCACAAAGCTGTTAAGAGTTAACTACACTGAGTAATCTCAGAGTCCAAGGCTATGGTAGTTCTCACACCAACAATGTTTGTAAAAGTTTTCTAAATACATCTCTCTCCTACCCTGTCCCATCCTAAGGTACAGCAATGAGTAAGGGAAGGGAGGGAACAGGCCTGTGTGTTTTGATAAAGAGTGACGCTTCCACAACTTTAAGGCCCACTGGCCTAAGATAATGAGTATGGAGTACCCAGCGTTTTCATGCATTGTTTTCTCCCAGGGCCCCAAAAGGGAGTAGCTGGGAAACATGCATTGCTTTCTATTCTGAAATTCTGAATACTACTGAATTCTATTATGTGTAGGGCCCTGTAATAGAGCTGCAAGATAAATTAAACTTATGTGCACATGTTTACACATATGTATGTATATATTAAGGTCCTTGGTTTATTGGTAGTTTTAATCTACTTAGGAAGATAGGACATATTCATAAAAGAATTTTAGGCCGGGCGCGGTGGCTCAAGCCTGTAATCCCAGCACTTTGGGAGGCCGAGACGGGCGGATCACGAGGTCAGGAGTTTGAGACCACCCTGGCTAACACGGTGAAACCCCGTCTCTACTAAAAAAAAAAATACAAAAAGCTAGCCGGGCGAGGTGGCTGGCGCCTGTAGTCCCAGCTACTCGGGAGGCTGAGGCAGGAGAATGGCGTAAACCCGGGAGGCGGAGCTTGCAGTGAGCTGAGATCCGGCCACTGCACTCCAGCCTGGGCGACAGAGCAAGACTCCGTCTCAAAAAAAAAAAAAAAAAAAAAAAAAAAGAATTTTAAAAATAAAGTTCTGTGTGCTTAGCCCCAAATAAGTGATTTAGACCAGAGAGGCATGGCAAGTAATGTGTTGCTAATATTAAAGATGCAACTTTTGCAAATAATTTCCCTTTAGAACAAATAAGGATAATAAAGACATTCTCATTCACTTGCATGTCAGTATGTGTTCTTAAATTGGGGATAAAGAGGTAGAATTATGACACCAACTAGACAGAAGTTACGAATTATGCATAACAATAAATAATTTTACATGTAAAGCTAATCTATTAGATTTTTTTTTTCTGTGGGGATGCGGAAAAGCCTGAAAACAGTTAATTTATACATAGAACTTTGGAATTTCCTAAGACAGACAATTATTGCAAGCTAATAATTTTGAAAAATTGTATAACATGAGACATGAGAGTAGAGCTGCATCTTGATTGGAGTGAAGGATTTATGTGAACTATAGAGAGATTATGGCAAGTAAGAGGAAGGCTTCACACAAGGCCCAAGAAATGCAATGAAAACTAACATTGGAAAAATGGTTGTTGTATGGCAGGAATTTTTTATATTATTTCATTTAATAATTACATATATGATCTCATTTAATACTTACAAGAATCTGGGACAGTTGAGATTGCTCTCCGAATTGTAAAGACAAAGAAACTGATCTCAGGAGAGAAAAAGGAAATTGTCCAAGGTAAACCATCTAGGAAGTGAGACAGATTAAATAAAGCCACAAATTCTTTTCAGCTCCTCTCATCAAGACCAATATTTTAAAAAGCTGGTCTAGCCTTTGGGAGGATGACAGTCCACATGGAAGTCACCCCAGTCAAGCAAGATATGTGAGGTCATGGGCAACCTTCCAGCCCATTCAGCCCTCCTCCTGAATGCAGCAGTGTGAGCAAGCTAGGGTAATACCAGCAGAGAAGCTGCCCAGCCAATCCATGTAATCGTGAGAAACAAGAAATTGCTGTTGTTTTAAGCGGCTGTGGTAGAGTGGTTTGTTATACAGCAATTGATAACTAAAACAGCCAGACTTTGACTGTAGGGCCTCCTTGTTCCAAAGCTGATGTTCTTTCCATAACACATACCACCATTTTGTCATCTATAACATAGAAGTCTTTCATAAAATAATCTATAAGACTCCTCTGAGTTCTTCATAAAATCATATTCCAGATACACAGAATTGGAAAAGTCCAAGGTCTGTTTGGATAACAGGAAGAAGGCAGTCTAAACAAGATAGAAGGTTGCTGTAGAAGAAGTAATAGAAAGAAGAGTCTTTTTATTTCTTTTTTCTGAGACAGGATCTTGATATACTGCCCAGGATGGAGTGCAGTGGCATGATTGTGGCTCTCTGCAATCACTGTCTCCTGGACTCAAGCAATCCTCCTGCCTCCGCCTCCCGAGTAGCTGGAATTACAGGCATGCGCCACCATGCCCAGCTAATTTTGTATTTTTAGTAGAGATGGGGGTTTCTCCATGTTGGTCAGGCTGGTCTCAAACTCCTGACCTCAGGTGATCCTCCCACCTTGGCCTCCCAAAGTGCTGGGATTACAGGCATGAACCACCACGCCCGACCTAATTTTTGTATTTTTTAATAGAGATGGGGTTTCATCATGTTGCCCAGGCTGGCCTTGAACTCCTGAACTCAAGTGATCCACCCCCCCCAGCCTTCCAAAGTGCTGGGAATACAGGCATGAGCCACCGCACCCAGCCAAAAGAAGAGTCTCATATAGCATAGTGATTCAGAGCAAGAACTGGGTTTGAATCCTGGCTCCACTACTCAGTTGCTTTGTGACTTTGAGCAAGTCATATAACCTCCCTGTACCTTGATATTTCCATCGTTTAAGGGGTAGTAAAAATAGAACCTTTCTCACAGCCTTGTTGTAAATGAGGTAACACATGGAAAAACTTGGGACAGGGACACCAAGCGGACTGAGACCAGAGGCAGAGTCTAACCTGCCATTGAGGTGAGGGAAATGTCACAAAGGCAATGTTTGATACTGGTGATGAAGTTTGCCTATGGCAGTAGCACAGCCCTTCCAATCACGTAAGAGTCTGGGAAACTTTTGTGGATGGACTACTGAATTTTCTTTTGGCATCTCCAAGCAGAGAAGGCTTATATTATAGTGATAGATGATAATGAGTGCTTTTAGGATAATCCTCAACAGCTACATAATGTCTTCACTTATAAAGTATTTCACATCCTTTTGTCATTTGATGGCTACTGTGCAAATAATTAGGAACCACAGAGTCAGTGTTCTAGTCATTCATTCAACTAATATTTATGCAACATTTCCTGGAGGAAATAATGGTAAAGGGAATAGGAATGACCTCTGTTCTTATAGAAATTATAGTAGAACGAAGAAAAGAGACACAGTAAGCAGGCAATGATTGTCTAGAGTGCTAAATGTTTTATTGGGGGAGGTACTGAGTACTGTGAGTTGCATATAGAAAGTATTCCTCATACATATTTTATATTTTACCTTCTGAAATGATATGGTTTGGTTCTGTGTCCCACCCATATCTCATGTTAAATTGTAATTCCCAATGTTGGAGGTAGGGCCTGGTGGGAGGTAACTAAATCATGGGGGTGGTTTCTAATGGTTTAGCACCATCCCCCTAGTGCTGTCTTGTGATAGAGTTCTCACAATATCTGGTTGTTTGAAAGTGTGTAGCACCTCCCCACCACCTCTCCTGCTGGCCATGTGAAGATGGGCTTGTTTCCCCTTAGCCGTCATTGTAAGTTTCCTGAGGCCTCCCCAGAAGCAAAAGCCCATACAGCCTGCAGAACCATGAGCCGATTAAACTTCTTTTCTTTATAAATTACCCAGTCTCAGGTAGTTATTTTTAGCAGTGTGAGAATGAACTAATACACATGGGGTACTATGAGTTGCTTACAGAAAGTATTCCTGGTATGCATTTTATATTTTACCTTCTGAAATAAAGTGATCTAAATGGATATCTGGAAGGTAAGTAGGAGTTGGCCAGGATGATGCCTGCAATTTTGCTACAAGTTAAGACTAGCTTAAATAGGAAGCTCCTGCTAAAGAGCAGTGAAAAGAATACTGCATCAGTAGGATGGGGTCTCTGGTATTGGAATTTCATTCCTGATAGTGGAGGATAAGACAGTACCTAACTGACTGGGATCCAGAGGTGACTAAATAGGAGTATAGTGAAGCTGACCTTGAGAAGTCCTCTTAAAAAGTGACCCAGAAAGACAAAAGAACCAGAAGAAGGTGAGATTAAGAGGTGAACTACATCTCTCAGATTATAAACATGCAGAAAAACAAAGGATGGTATAATTGGAAAAAACACATGTCAGATGACCTAGAATCTGATCTTGGCTTGACCATGAACTCCCCTTTTAGTGTATGATGTTGGATAATAAATTTTCTCTCTCTGGGACTCTGGCTTGTCCATTTATAAGATATGTGAGTTGGACTACTTAAAAGGAGACAAGAAGGGAATGCTACAGTACAAAAAGTGAAAGTGGTCAGACACGTAGTTCAGAAACATTGCTGTCAAGCCACAACCTGGCCAAAGCACAGAGGAATGTAGGACCTGACATTGAGCAGGTGACATCACTTGCCATCAATCCTAGGAAGGGAACGAATTTTTCTAGACACATGGCTCACTTCTCTGGTTATTTATTGCAGGTCTGCAGAGGAAAGCAGACTGTGTTTACTTATTTGCTTGTCCCTCTCCTATACTTGGCACCCTTCTGTTCCCTTCCTTCTATTATAAGGAACTCAGGGTATATGAAAGAATGGCGCTAGAGGAGCAGAGCTCAAACCAAAGCTAACTGATTGCTAATGTTGCTAATGGCAGGTCTCAGTGGGGAGATGATCTTTAGAAAATTGTAGTGGAAATCCTAGTACCCAGCCTTTCTTAGAACAGTACCTCCCTTCTTTTTGAACACTGATCCCCCACTTCAACTATGTAGTTCCAGTAGGAGCTGGAAATCATAGAATCTCTCACCCTTGGCACAGGGATGAATATGTATCTTCTAGCCAGGGCCAAAGAGAAATTTTGCAAATTAGAGGTAAGGGAAAGGGCTCAGTCCCCCTCAGATGGCAAAAGTGTGAGATGGAGCCAGGAGGTGTCAGTAGCCACTCCCTTGCTGTGTGGAAGAAGCCAGTCTGTAGCTGGTGGGCTGACTTCCAGAAAGAAGAGACAGATGGAGTGTGGTGGGGTGGGGACAGGGGGAGAGGACAAGAATGCAATCTACTTTGTGGCATTATTGTGCCTATTTCCAGTTGTCCTGGAGGTCCAGCTTTAAATTTACCCTTACCTATAGGAAACAATAAATGTGTCTTTTGACATTTTGAGGTTTCTACCCATAGCAACCAAAAAAGTATTGCCTGGCCTAGAAATCTTTAGTTTTCTGCCAGAGGTGACTACTTAACTATGTTTAGATTTAGATGTAAGGTCACTCCTGGTCCTGGACCCCTTGTAGTCCAAGTTTCCCAGAATGGCCTATACTTCCCATGTGTTCAGTATTTTCATAAGTTTACCTAGTAATACTTCTAAACTACTCCTCATAATGACCCTCTGAGGTGGACAGGGTAGGGTTATCCCTATATTACATCAAGAATACTGGGGTGAAGTGACTTGCCAACATCATGTAGTAAGTTAGAGGTAGAACAAAGACTCAAACCCTGGACATGACTAGTACTCTATTATGACAAGCTCTCTGTCCACTTGGGCAAGAGCATTGGAATGGCTCAGAATATGTTGCTTATTCATTCAACAAATACCATTGAACCTGTGCTAGGGCCAGGCACTGTTCTGGGGCCCAGAGTACAGTGTCAAATGAGACACAGCCTCTGACTCACAAAGCTGATAATCTAGACTGGGTATACACTAGTAAAAAGGCAATTAGAATAACGTGTGGTAAATACCATGGTAGACGGAGTCCTTCTGGAACAGATAGGAGGGGCACTAAACCTGTTCTGATAAGAATTAGGAAAGGATTCTTAGCAAGGTCACTGCCAGTCCAGCACCTTTTTGTGAATCAGAGAAAAAAGAGTGCTCTTTCCTTAAAACACCAACTTCCGGGACATTTTTATAAAAACGTATAAATCTGGAATGTATTTTCTGTGCAGCAGGCAACCAGTACAACTGTGTGTGGCACCCTGCTTCCCAGAGGAAATAACATTGAAGCTGAGATCCAAAGGGTGAGTGTATGTTAGCAGACAGCCTACCTGTCGGCCCCAGGCCTGTCTGAGAATTGGGTCTGCTGCCAAACATGTCATTATTTATTTAGGCAGCACAGCCCTCCTGTGGCTGCTCCTGTGTCCTCACTGATACCACAGTCCCTTTTTTCTTTGCTTCAGTCTGGTCTCCCATGGATCCCAGAGGACTCTCTCCCTGCAGGTTATTTAATCTCCCTAGACCTGTTTGTCTACCAGGGATGAGGTTAAGAGTTTGTGTTTCTGGACCGTAGCCCTCAGTGGTGCTTAATTCAAAAAGAAACCCCAAGAGAAAACTCGATCCTCTCTGGGAGGGCCCAGCCTGGAGGATAAAGTATCTAAAGGCTTGGGGATTGTACAGCCTTTTCCTGATTGGCTGCTAATTTTGTTCTTCTCTTGACTGCAGTTTTTCATTTCGTTTTGGTTTTTTATCTGTGGCATCTTCTTAGCTCAACGAAAGAAATAAATAAGAAGGGAGCATGCAACCCTGTTGTTGCTAGAATCCTAAAATAGTAGGACTGGGGGGAAAAAACAGTATGCTTTCCCCTCCCAGCATTCTTATCTAAGTGAAAACAAACTGTGAATGCAGATTTAAAGGGGAGTAGAAATGACTTTTATAAGAGAAAACTGGAAGAGCATTCAGGAAAGGACAGAGACCATTCCATCTCTTTGCTTTAGTGACATTAGGAGTTCATGTGTTGATGGAATGTATATGAAGCTCAGATCTTTTAGCTGACAGGTGGAACTAATTTCCTTCCCAACCATCTGCACACTCTATAAAGATAGAACAGCGTCACGTTTCAATGCACTGAATGTCTTGATCATGAAATTACCTCTACTTTAGAGATGTTACTGGCTCCCATTCCCAGATTCCCCCACCTGTTGTAATGCTTGCTATGATTAGGTTAGCTTATTATGTTATATTATGTTATATGATATTATTGCTCCTGGGTTCACAGGAAATTCTTTTTTATCCTCCCCCCTCCACCCATTTCATACTAGGTTCTTCCAAGATTATTTTAAGGAAGCTTGTTCAAATCCTAGACTGTTCAAATGGAAGAATTTTAGGTGTCTGGCATAGCTCAGCAGATTACAGCCAAGGAGCACAGGCCCAGAGGGGCATTGAGTGACAGAGGTCAGCCGGGGAGTTAGCGGCAGAGCTTAAGTGTCATCTTCAGTGTTCTTTCTACCACTGACTCTTTTTTGGCAGGTGATTAGCCCGGAATGAATTCTGACATGGTTCTGAAAAGCATGCTGTCTTTCCTCTTCTAGCTACAAATTCCTCTTTTCCAGTTCCTTCCTCTTCTGTCTTTTCTCCTTAAATTTTGAATCTCATCCAGCAGCCACAACAGGTGTTGGGCCTGCCTCTCAACAAATCCTACAGCTTGGCTGGCAGGGTCCCAGGGGTGGAGCGTGTCCTTGCACAACCCACTTGGCTGCCAGATCAGTTTCAAGGTCTCTCTGGTAGCTTCCAGGGCCAGTTCTTATTAGAACTTATTAGAAGCTCCTCCCTCCTTGAAGCATCCAGTGATTGACATGTAAATTCTTCAAAAGTCTGCTCTGAGCGCCTCATGTGAGGAATATTTTATTGCAAACTGAAGCTCCCTGAGAATTGTTCTCTCTGTACTCAGCTTGACACAGTGTTAATCTACAATGGAGGCTGCTGTTGACAATCATGGTAAGAAAAACTCACCTGTTTACCTGAAACCTTCCCAGACTAGCCCTTTTTCGCTTTGATTGTTCCACTGGTGAGGGTGGGGCTGCTGCTGTGCCAAGTGCTACACTTTTTGTACACTCAACACAAGATTGTAATAAATGTACATACGGGGCTCCGTTTGAGCTTAAATTATGTCCACTTTTGGAATTCACACAGGCGTAGGTATTCGTGATGTGGCAGCCACCGTGAGTGAGCTGCTCAGGTCTCCCACAGGGAGCCTGCAGGGAGGAGAGCAGTTAGTGGCCGGCCTCAGGCAGCAGCACCTTTGGGCTCTCCTGCAGTGTTTACACGCCGGTCATGCTCACCCTGGCCTTCTCCCTGCCACTGACCAAGCTCTGCAGACGTGTGAAAGCCAGGCCGTTCCTGCCCAACATGGGGCTCCTGTCATGGGCAGTCTCTGCTCTGGGGCTCCTCATCAGCCTGGCTGGGGCTTTCTCAGAGCTGCATTGAAACCTGAGGCTCCTCCTGCCCGGTCCTTCTTCCTTCCCTCTTTTTTCACTGGTGTCATATCTGCATCACCATCTGAGGCTCCCTCATCTACTCCTGCTCCTTCACAGGCATTCTCCCCCAGTACATTTCTGGCACTTCTCACTCCATTTTGGCATCTGCTTCCTGGGGGACCCATTTGGGCGTATTCGACCTAGTAGGCCCAACTCACCCAAAGTCCATTTTTCATGAGGGCTTTGGGTCTCTCCTGGGAGAGAACTCATCTTAAGGAAAGTGAGGAGATAGGCAACATGGGTCCAGCAATAGAATCTTCAAAATCAAGGAGGAATGAGCCAACATTTAACATTAGGTTTGTCACGCAGATTTGTTTCTTGGCCTTGCTGCAGCTCAGGCTTAGGAATTTGTAGAGGGAAAGTGGGGTTAGGAAGGAATCAGCAAAATATAGAAGAGCTGCTTTACTGAAAGTTCTGTGAGTCAAAGGACATAAATATTACCCATTAGAAACCCATGTGACAAAGTATATCATGATGGAGAGAGTTTCCTCTCCTTCATGCATTCCATATAATAGATGCTATGTACTGGGAACTCCAGAAGTGTCCAAGTCACCTGGCATCTCAGTTCAGCATGTGAGAATCACTCTCCAGACCACTCAGAAATTAAGAGGTGCATTTCTCAGGGAACTAGGGTCCTTGGTTAATAGGCGGAGGCAATAGGTTGCAAAACTGTATATAAATTTGAATCACAGACTATTATAGCTGAAAGAAACTATAGTTCCTTTCCATATAGATTCTGTATAGATTTCATCCATCTATATAGACTAGATGGTCTATATTAATCATCCAACCTGCTGATTTTCAAACTACGTTCCACAGAGATTCTCAAAGTCCTGGGGGGAGAGTGCTACAGATGAAACAATGGTAGTTTGACAAAGGGAGAAATTAATTTAATTTGATGCCAGAAGGTATTCGATAAAAGTAAAGTGATGAGCAGATGAATTGATCAATTTAGGTCAAACAGCTAATAAATGAAGGCTCCAAGATGAGAATCCTGATTTCCTAGCTTCTTATATGACTTTATAGGGGACTTTAGCTATTCCTTTTGCAATGTGGTGTCTGTGAGCGAATTACCCAGAATGAAAAGAATTTTGGGATCCTAGTGTATGTTTTGTCTCTGTATTCTACTCTTGGGAGAGAGGCAGATTGCATCTGCCTTATGGATGCAGCTGGGTGACTCTAGACAAGTGTGCTTTTCCTGAAGTCTGGTTTTCATTATCTTTATATCCTCAGGCTCACAAGTCAGCTGGGACAGGGATGCTGACAGAAAGGACTAGTGGGAAGAATATATTTGCTTCTAATTTAGTATAAAAACAACCACACCCCACAGATGAAAACCCATGGAAACTTCCATCACCCTGGGGCAGTGTTTAGAGTGGCATTTCTGACAGAGTTCTGAGAGATACTTAATATGCTCCTGAAAAAGGGTTCCACGTCAAATACTTTTATGCAATGTTCCATATTATATCCCTGTCTTGGAGATACCTGTTGCACATAAAAGTGTTCTGGAGAGTTCTGCAAAAGATGTCTGTTTAACCTTAATCCAGTGTTTTATAAACTTGCTTGTTGATGGAAACTTTTATACATGGAATATCTATTATCATATAGAACCCGCTTTGGAAATGCTGGGTAAAGACCACTGGCTGGGAACAAAGGAGGTCTGGTTGTGGTCTTGGCTCTTGTACTAAATTGCGTTTTCCCCCTCTCCCCAAGACGGAGTCTTGCTCTATTGCCCAGGCTGGAGTGCAGTGGGGTGAACTCAGCTCACTGCAACCTCCACCTCCCGGGTTCAAGTGATTCTCACTGCAACCTCCGCCTCCTGGGTTCAAGTGATTCTCCTGTCTTAGCCTCCCAAGTAGCTGGGATGACAGGCACGTGCCACCACACCTGGCTAATTTTTAAAATTTTAAGAGATGGTGTTTCACCAGGTTGGCCAGGCTGGTCTTGAACTCCTGACCTCATGATCCACCCACCTTGGCCTCCCAAAGTGCTGGGATTACAGGTGTGAGCCACCGCGCCCGGCCCTAATTTGCATTTTTAAGCTTTTCTTTGAACTCCAGTTTCCTCATCTGCAAAAGGAGACGGTTATAATCAGTGATCTAGAGAGAAAAGGACTACAATTTATTGCAGACCCACTCTGTGCCAGGCTGTGGATGTGCCACCATGGCCTATGCTCACAAGGGCCCCCACACTTGGTTTAATACTCTGCTGTCACCATCTTTAAATTCTTGGTAATTTTTGAACAAAGTGCCAGCATTTTCATTTTGTGCTGGGACTTGCATTTTTGCACTGGTTCCATGTGACATTATCTCTACTCTTCATATTAGTCTAGTGAGAATGTGTATATATTTGTGATATACAGATATGGAAGCTGATAATTAGGTTAAATAAATTGCTCAAGATCACATACAGAATGAATAGCAGAGCCAAGATTCCAATCTAGTCCACCTGGATCTAAAGCTTCGCTCTTCCCACTAGACCAGCTGCCGGTGCAAACATTCTGTGATTCTAAGGTTCTTTTGTTCTTTAAACTCCAACTAGATCTGTCTCATTGTTTAAGGAACAGAATAATTTAATTCTATTTACTGTCTGAATGCATATCTGGCTAAACAGATTAGTAAATGATGGATTAGATATCAGTGAATGAATGGCTAGACAACAGGGAATGAATGGCTGTAGAAGTTAGACATGGAATCTGACAAACTTTGTTTGCCATTTACTAACCATGTGACCTTGGGCAACCCACTTGACTTCTCTAAGTCTCAGTCTACCTCATAGGTATATTGTGAGGATTAAATGAAAGAATGCACTGCCTAACACATGGCAACCCCTCAATAGAGTATTACTATTCTTTTATTAACCAGGCCAGGCTAGGTTTGCTATTGCGATATCAGAACTCCCAATATTTAACCCATTTAATTTGCTCAATAGCAAGTAGAAGAACATTAGATTTCTTTACTCCTTTCTGAATCAAATCAAATTTTTATCTAATTCAAATCCAATTAAATTTAGCTTCACCCCCACCTGCCAGTCTCTGTCTAATTTCAGAGACTTTGTGGGGATGCAAAAACCCCAGGGCTTACCCAATCCAGAAAACCTGGGGGACAATCTCAGTCCATTGCAGTTGTGTTGAGGATGCTCATTGTCCAAGCAGGTGTGGAGAAGCCAGAGGTATCTGGCCCACTTGCATAAGACATTTACTCCTTCCATTGTAAACCTAGCCACCCAGAACTCCTTGTATGGTCCCAAAGCTATGGTTTGGTAATTATCCCCCAGGTGTCTTTGTAGTCATCACTGCCAGAGATACTAGGAGGGCAATGGGGGAGAGTTCATGGGCTGATTTCCACCACCCCTCCATCCTCCTGGTCTTGTAGAATCCAGCTCTTGTCCCTTTAACCCTCAGAGTTTTCCCTCTCACAGACAATCTAACTCTGATCCTTGAGGAATTTATACTTTGGAAACAGAGACCTCCCAATATTTTCCTCCTGAGGTAAGGGAAATCCCCCAACCTGCAAAGGACTGTCCTTCCAAACAGGGTGCAGAAGAAAATTTCCTTTGAGTCTTTAAATAAATCCATGGTAGAAATAATTCATTAATTCACTCAATTACACAATGTTCTCAAGCTTTTTCATCTTCTGAGAAGGTTCTGATATCCCCTTTCTCCCTTGGCTACTATATTTTGCATCTAAGTCTATGTGTCTTGTCTTTATTACAAATTGGTGGGTGGGGGGATGGGGGGTTAGAGAAAGTGGTAGGACTAGACAATATGTTGCTGATTCTCTCCATTCCTAGGTGAGGATGGTCACAACCAACTATTTGGATTTCACATTTCACATCTTCAGAGTCCCTTGGAACAATGAGAACAGTGGGTAGAAAAAACAGGCATTGGAAGCCTTTATTTATGGGAATAGGCTTATATGTAATGGCATGGGGGCTTGGTGCTAGGGTATCAGAAGAGGCCAGGACACTGGTGTCTCCAGAATAGGTAAAAGAGAAGGAAGCATGGCCAACAACGTTCCCAGCTGTGTGGACAATTATGCTGGATGTCTGCCAGATGAAGGGTAAAATTCTGTGCTCTAAAAAGTAGCAGCAGAGCTGTAAACCTGTAGTGCTGGGCCCTCTAGTGGCTAGTTCTTTTTCAATGAATAGAGCTGGCTGTTTCCTACACTGCTGTCTCTCACTGCCTTGTCTTTTTAGTTTGCTAGAACCACTAACTACCTCATCTACATTCTATCATCCCATTGCTCTATTATTACTGGTACTGACTTTGGAATGAACTCCATGTTAGGGCACAGTTCTTGAGGAAGTATTGATTCTCTTGGAAACAGACTGAGATGGAGAATTGCATGCAGAAGGTTGTTGGGGGAAGTATTCTTGGAAAATAGGAAGTGAGAAAGCAGGGGTGGGCAGAGGAAGAAGCTAACTCACAAGGTGGTTGCCACTGAAGCCTTAGCTGATCTTCTGGGGAATTCCGGAGCTAAGATGGCCCCTCAGAGTTGCCCCAAATCGGTGATGGAATCAGACCTTTGGATCCCTGTATCAGCCCCTCATTGGTTGTGAGCCGCCCCAAGAAGGAGCTGTAACCTTGGTGAGTCAGCTCCCTGTGTCCCAGGGCAACGTGCAATGAGAAATTCAGTTGTTCATAAAATATTAATTTTTCTTTCCTGTTCATGAATTTCTGCATTTCTTGTTCCCAGGAGCTCATTCTCCCTCAGAGTTCAACCACTGCCACAGATCGTTCTCTCATTTCACCCAGGGAAATCATGTTCTTGGTTTCTTAGCAGCACCTGAAACAAGATGCCTTTTCTATACAAGGTTGGCTGTGGTTGGCTGAAAGCCTTACTTTGTCTATTTCTCCTATGCCTAAACCGAAATCTTGGATATTATTCCAATGACAGGAGAGACCAGACTCACCTGTGCCAGAAAAAAAAAAAAAAAAAAAAAAAAATGAGCAAAAGTCACACTCCCAGGATAGGCTACGTTATACTCAGAAGGCTCCTGTCTTCACCCCCTCCCTCCAAAACATGATCTAATCAGAGTAACAGCACTTCTTCCTTCCCAGCAGGGTTATAAATGTTTTTATCTTAACTAATCCTGCGGGGAAGAGTTAGGAGGGTGTGGTGAAGACAGGAGCCTGTTGGGGAGAGTGAGGAGGGTGGGGTGAAGATTTCTGGGGCTGTCCACCAAAATTAATTCTCTCCTTATTCCACAGTGATAGATGTTTAGCTGGGACTTGACTACTCAGATAGGCACCTCATTTGCCAGCTCCCCTTGCAGCCAGTTTGTGGCCATGTTGTTTAAGCCCTCGTCAATGGAGCTAAGCAGAAGAGATGGACGCAGCTTTTGCCTTGCTTTCTTGAGAGTAAATCCCTGGCCCTGGAATTCTATTTTGTCTTTTTCCTCACTAACCAGAAAATGCTTTGACAATGAGTGACCTTGGAAGCTACATGTTGAAAATGGCAGTTGCTATCCTCAGTCTCTGAATGTTTGAGTAGGGCAAAGCCATCCACCTACTTTGAACACTGAGCTTGGCTCATACTATACTGGACCTTTGTTTTTTATTTAATTTAATTTATTTATTTATTTACTTACTTACTTTTTGAGAGCTGGAGTGCAGGGGCGTTATCACAGTTCACTGCAGCCACTTGACTTTCCAGGCTCAGGTGACCCACCCGCCTCAGCCTCCCAGAGTACTGAGATTACAGGAGTGAGCTACTGTGCCTGGCCCTACATTGGACTTTCTAACCAAATCCTACCAGTTCTTCATATTCCACTACAAATTCTACTTCTTCCCGGAAACATGCATGAACTTCCCTCTCCCCCTCCACCCACCCTTTTGTTTGTTGTTGTTTTTTGGTTTTTGTTTTTTGAGACAGAGTCTTGCTCTGTCACCCAGGCTAGAGTACAGTGGCGCCATCTCAGCTCACTGCAACCTCTGCCTTCTGGGTTCAACCGATTCTCTTGCCTCAGCCTCCTGAGTTGCTGGGATTACAGGTACACATCACCACACCCAGATAATTTTTGTACTTTTTTTTTTTTTTTTTTTTTTTTTAGTAGAGAGGAGATTTCACCTGGCTGGCCTTGAAATCCTGACCTCAAGTGATCTGCCTGTCTTGGCCTCTCAAAGTGTTGGGATTACAGGGGTGAGCCGCTGTGCCCGATGTCCTCTCCTCTTCTTGACCACCACATTAGTATCTGTCCCCCACACATTTTGATGCTTAATGATACTGTTTCCTACTTAGTTCTATTTGGTATTGTCCTATTTTTGTTCATTATTTGGTGTGTGCTTCTTGTCTTTTAAACTAGAAGGAGCTCCCAAGATGTGACACTCTGCTTCTACTTTCGTTTCCCCAATAGCACAGCTATCATGGATGCTGATGGGGCTCCAGAGCCCCCTTCGCCAGGCTGCCGTCATCAGCCTAGAGCTCTCCCCATCCCCAGAGATTTGGCCTGAGTCAAATATGAGCACGCCCTGGAAGAGTAAGTACCCCTGTAGCAGCTAGCAGCCAATGACTGATATAGGTTAGCAAAATAAGGTCACAAAAGGTGGGGCCAATTCTGTGATGAAAAAAGAGTTTCAGAACCTTCCCAAGGAATGAGGCTATTGCTGATCTCCAACCAAGAGCACTCCTTTGCTTACCTTTCTTTCACTGCTCTATTCTGCAGTAGCTCACAGCTGCTCCCTTCCCCACAGCTGATAGGAACCTCCTCAAAACCTTCTTGTCCCCCTTCCCTGCCAGGGTGGCCCACAACCAATGACTGACTGCTTTGGGGATACAAAAGGCCAGCTGCCTTGTCTCAAGGGAGTGTAATTCTGCTGTGGGACTTATACCCCCATATATAACAGTTCCCTGTGGATCAGGTTAAGGCTAGATGTGACCGAGACACACTTTGTATGGTACTTTCCCTTTCCTGCCTACTCCACTCTCTCCCTTGCAGGTTTTTCCTGAAAAACACTTCCCATCAATGTCTGTCGGATGGCCAGGTGCGGTGGCTCATGTCCGTAATCTCAGCCCTTTGGGAGGCTGAGGGGGGAGGATTGCTTGAGCTCAGGATTTTGAGACCAGCCTGGGCAAATAGTGAGACCTCATCTCTACTAAAATAAAATATTAGCTGGATGGGATGGAACATGCCTGTAGTCCTAGCTACTTGGGAAACTGATGTGGGAGGATCGCTTGAGCCTAGGAAATCGAAGCTACAGTGAACCCTGATTAGGCCACTGCACTCCAGCCTGAGCCACAGAGCGAGACCCTGTCTCAAAAAAAAAAAAAAAAAAAAAAGACTGTCTCAAGATCTGTTTCCAGGAAACCCAACTTCAGACCACTGGTGTCAGTACTCTGCCATCCTTTTCCCAAATCACTTTCTCATTCATTTCTGGGGACTGTTCAGATCCATGCTCCAGGCTGTGTATACCATGGGACCTAAATTGGGCTGAAAGTACATGAAGGTGCTAGGTCAAAAACAGCTGGGCTCTATGGAAGTACTTGTAAGGAATACCTACTTACTGCATAGGGTTGTTACGAGGGTTTTAAAAGCGAAATGAATTCAAGTGTGTAAAACGCTTAGACGAATGCTTTGCATGGAGTAAATGCTCTTAAGTATTAGTGCAGGGACTTCTGGGATGTTTTTGTTTACTTATGTCTTCCAAGTGTGCCTAGGTGAATGCTTGGCACACAGTAGGCACTCAATAATACCTGTTGAATCGATGATTGGTTTTGCTTTGAGGGTTTAAGGCGATGTGTCAGGATTTGGCCAGCAGAGGGCAGAACCTGTGAGGCCAAAGCTCCTACAGGCTTTGACTTACAAGTGGTTGCAGGACAGGCTCCCAGACAACAGGATTGGAGGGAGGGCTGCATGGAGTGACTATACCATAGGAGATATATATATATATATTGAGATGGAGTTTCACTCTTGTTGCCCAGGCTGGAGTGCAATGGCATGATCTTGGCTCACTGCAACCTCTGCCTCCTGTGTTCAAGAGATTCTCTTGCCTTAGCCTCCCAAGTAGCTGGGATTACAGCTGTATACCACCAAATCTGGCTAATTTTGTATTTTTTTAGAAGAGATGGGGTTTCACCATGTTGATCAGGCTGGATCGAACTCCTGACCTCAAGTGATTCACCCGCCTCGCCTCCCAAACTGTTGGGATTACATGCTTGAGCCACTGTGCCCGGCCACCATAGGATATTAGAATGTTTAAATTTTACTCCCTTCAAATCCTAGAATTTTATTTAGTCCAACCTGGGCGTGTTTAAGGAAACATACTGAGCTCTTAGTTTGTGAATTCAGGCAGATCCGTTGTTCCAGGCCCCGAGATCCCTGGAGTTGCCCTGGTGTCTGTAGCTCCTTCTTTAAACTTGTGAACTACCCCATACACTTCAGAAACTCCCTTCTATACTTATGCTAATATACATCAGGTGCCTGTAACTTGCAACCAAAATAATTTGTATTTTATGATTAAGCCCATGGAGTGTGAGGACTGTGTGAAGGGGAGCCTTCTCCACTGGGGACACTGAAGTCATAGAGTGGCCCCAGGAGGCCTGCTTCCTGCTGTCTCCCCAGCCTACCTGCCCTTATCAGGAAGGAGCTCCCTGACATCTGCCTCCAGGCTTCCCTGATCTTGTTCCCTTCATTCACTCTGCCCATTTAGTTCTGTCCTAGCTTTCAAAGCCCAGTTCAAGTTCTACCTCTCTCTGACTCCTCCTAGTCAATTTCATTTCTCAAAATCCTTATGGCATTCATCACCTGACCATTCATTCTTACACCCACTTGCGTTCCATATTTTATTTGGAAGTTTGGGCTGGGTGGTGTCTAAAGTCCTATCAGCTGTAAATTTCTGAATCTGTTGTCTTCCCATATGTCACATCTCCTTGAGGAAGTCTCCATCTTCTCCCTCAAGAAGAGATGAGGAAGGGTTTGAGCAACAGGGCTCAGCACAGGTTTGCAGAGCATCAACATAACTGCACATGGCAGCAAATGTGGTCCATGATCTCCATTCAAGAACCCAAAGGCTTTTATTTTTATTTTTTCAAAATGGAAGTATCTTTTTTCCTTTTATTATATAAGTAACATACTTATGGTCAAGTCAGTCAAATATTACATAAGTTTATAATGTGGAAAGGGAAAATCACCCATAATTCAATTCCTCAGAGATAACTTACTATCAAAATATTATTTCAGAGTTCTGCTATACACAAATATGCATGTTTCAGTGGGTACTTCTGGGGACCACATGGAGATCCCTTACGTTGAAACTGGACAAACAGAATAGTGGATGGTTCTAGCTGAGATTTGGGATAGTTTCTGAATTCAGAAGTATTCACCAGCCACATCGCATGTATTAGCTGGAACCATATATGAAACTATAATACTCAGCTGTTTCTAACCTACAAACACAGTGATTACATATGGCTCAACCTAATGTATATGAAGCCTAGAATGTCAGAACTGATAGAGCCTTAGAGGCTTTCAAGTCTATTTCATTATGTCAAAGAAGAAAACGGATGAGAGATAGAAGTGTCCAGCCTAAGATCATATACCACCTTAAGTGGTAGAATCAGGGCTGCTTCTCTTCCTACTGGACCATGTACCTACGTCTCATACTCTGCTTCTTTTAATATAATAATCTTTTAGGTGTGATATCAGTCTTGTCTTGTCTTTTCTTTTTTTTTTTTTTTGGGACAGAGCCTTGCTGTGTCACCCAGGCTGGAGTGCAGTGGTGCAATCTTGGCTCACTGCAACCTCCACCTCCCGGGTTCAAACAATTCTCCTGCCTCAGCCTCCCAAGTAGCTGGGAATACAGGCACCCGCCACCAGGCCTGGCTAATTTTTGTATATTTTTAGTAGACGGGGTTTCACCATGTTGGCCAGGCTGGTCTCGAACTCCTGACCTCAGGTGATCCGCCCACCTTGGCAATATCAGTCTTTTAGAAGCAGATGCAATATGACATCCGAAAACTCACAGATAGTCGTGGTGGCTCACACCTGTAATCCCAGCACTTTGGGAGACCAAGATGGGCAGATCACTTGAGGCCAGGAGTTCGAGACGAGCCTGGGCAACATGGTGAAACCCTGCCTCTACTTAAAAAAATATATATATATATAAATTAGCTGGGTGTGGTGACAGGAACCTGTAATCCCAGCTACTCAGGTGACTGAGGAGGATAATTGCTTGAACCTGGGAGGTAGGGGTTGCAGTAAGGCAAGACTGGGTCGCTGCACTGCAGTCTGGGTGACATAGGGAGACTGTCTCAAAAAAAAAAAAGGAAAAAGAAAAATTTTCTCACAGAACTCAAAACTGAAGAGGCTGCTTTGGAGGTAGTTTAGTCCTGTTGGCTGGCAATGTGGCTGGGAAGTACCTTGTGACTTGGTTCAAGAAGCATATGAACCATAGAGCTAACAAGGCCTAACATTCAGGGTCCTGACTCACATGAGCTCCTTCTTAAGGTCCTAGTAGGGGCCCTAGCAACATATTAATGTGGCAGTATATTTTCATAATGTTTGCAAAAGTAAGATATTTTAGAATTCTTTTTCTTAAAGAGTCCCCAGAGTTGTATGACCTTCAGGCCTGGATCCACTCCTGTGTGGCACAGAGTTTTGAAAAGCACTAGGCAAGGAGACCAGAGTTCCTGGGTTCCAATCATGGCACTACTCAGGCCCAAACGGGCGGCACAGCACTTGCCCTGCTTTCTTTATGGGAGTGCGAGTGGGAGTGGGGGCGGGGTGGTGGTGGTAAATCATATCTGTGATATGGGATAATCATCACTGCTTCTCATGGCTTTTGAAGATAACACATAAAAAATGTGTCCCCAGAGCATCTTCCTGTCTCATTTCCCTCTGCTACAACTTCTTCTCCTTTCTCCAACCTTCAGGCCCCCAGTACTCCAGCCACTGAACCAGTTATTGGTCATTATCTGTTGCTACTTTTATATGTTTGTTCATGGACTCCCACTGTTTATAAAGTCTATCTTTTCCTGGGAAAAAATCCTTATGCACAAGGCTTCGGTCTACCAGCCCCTCTTCTCCCACCCCAGTGACGACCTCCCTTAGCCCTGTTTCTTGTTGATCTTACAGATAGGGACACTGAGACCTGATGCAGTCCACAGCAGAGTTCTGGAGGCCCCAGACGCAATCCCCAGGTGTCTTGGTCTTCCACCATCCCAGCCCTTTCGTGTTAGATCATAGACACACGGTTCTTGATATACACATGATAGGGGTCACTACGCTTGTCCACTTTGCGGGAGCGGGTGTATCCCAGGATGAGGCTGCCCACAGTGACAGCAAATAGAAACATGACAAAGAGAATGTACATGTAGGAGTTGTCATCACGGCCAGGTAGGCTGGCCCGTCGCTCTTCAGTCTGGTTGTCTGGCCCAAGCCCTGGCCCTGGCCGGCAGAGCAAATTGCTGTGAAGAGTGGCATTTAAAGCCTTCAGCACGGCATGTAGGCTCTCATACCAAGTCTCAGTTCCATTGGTAGTCTCCATAGCAACAGGGATTGAGGTGGGGGAAGACTCGGTAGAAGCTCTGGTGGCAAGAGAAAAGAGAGAGGGGATGGCTCTGTCACCTGCAGCTCAAATGACCTCCTCCCTTCAGATCCCAGTAAAATCCTAGCATCATGGCTGATATGGTTTGGCTGTGTCCTCACCCAAATCTCATCTGGAATCATAGCTCCCATAATCCCCATGTGTCATGGGAGGGACCCAGTAGGAAGTAACTGAATCATGGGGGTGGGTTTTTCCCATGCTGTTCTCATGACAGTAAATGAGTCTCACGAGATCTGATGGTTTTATAAAGGGCAGTTCCCCTGCACCTGCTCTGTTGCCTGCCACCACGTAAGATGTGCCTTTGCTCCTCCTTTGCCTTCTGCCGTGATTGTGAGGCCTCCCCAGCCATGTGGAACTGTGAGTCCATTAAACCTCTTTTTCTTTATAAACTGCCCAGGTTCGGGTATTCCTTCATGGCAGTATGAAAATGGACTAATACAATAGCTTATTCGGGTTACTTGATTACATGTTTGTCTTTTCCACTAGACCACATACTAAATAATAAAGGCAGGGCCTATATTTGTTTTACTCACTGGTATATGTATACTATAATTGTAGTATAAAGCCTTCCCCGACCATCAGAACCCATATTAATCTCTCCTTTCTTTGGATTCTATAAATCACTGAATTTTAGGTTAGAAGGACCTTAAGGATTATTTAATGTAACTCTTGCCATTTTATACACAGGGAAACTGAGGCCTTGAGAGAATAAGTGGCTTGTCCATGATCACAGAATATTGGAGGTAGAGCCAAGACAGAAAGCCCTGCTCCATGTGGCTAGCTTAGAGCTGCTTCTACTTCCAAGCTAGCTCTCGGCAGGACTGTGTGGCACCATAAGAAGACATTCATCACAACTCTCCTTCAGCACAGTTCTCTTTATAGACTCCACAGACAGGTTGGGCACAGTGGCCCACGCCTGTAATCCCAGCACTTTGGGAGGCTGAGGCGGGTGGATCACTTGAGGTCAGGAGTTGGAGTCCAGCCTTACCAACATGGTGAAACCCCGTCTCTACTAAAAATACAAAAATTAGCTGGGCGTAGTGGTGAGCACTTGTAATCCCAGCTACTTGGGAGGCTGAGGCAGGAGAATCGCTTGGACCCAGAGGTGGAGGTTGCAGTGAGCCAAGATAGAGCTGCTGTATTCCAGCTTGAGCCACAGAGTGTGACTTTGTCTCAAAAGAAAAAAAAAAAAAAAAAAGAAAGACTCTATGGACGCCTTTTTGGAAGATGCCTGGGGATGGTTTAAATTTCATCCTACCTGGAGGCCAGAAGCTGGATCATTTGACCGCTCAAGCATCCTGTGTCCCAAAGACTAGATATTCCTAGCTATTTGCAGAAATTCTGTTGGAAAGGAGGTGGTCAGGGAAATGGGAACAGGTTGGTAATCACTGCAGGCATTGGAGAAGAGAAGAACAGCTTGGGCCTGAGGGCGGGAGAGTGAAAGGAGCTCTCAGTCTGGCTTGGGGTTTACCTGCCCACAAAAAGAAGACGCAAGCACGCCAACTATCTTGTCTCCTGAAATAAAGTCATTATGTACCTGGCATATACTAAGTGATTATAAATGTTCCTTTTCCTTCTTCCCAGAGATCCTTAGTCTATAATATAGAAATAACTTTTTTTTTTTTTTTTTTTTGAGATGTAGTCTCACTCGTTGCCCGGGCTGGAGTGCAGTAGCGTGATCTCAGCTCACTGCAAGCTCCGCCTCCTAGGTTCACACCATTCTCCTGCCTCAGCCTCCCGAGTAGCTGGGGCTACAGGCACCTGCCACCATGCCTGGCTAATTTTTTTGTATTTTTAGTAGAGATGTGGTTTCACCGTGTTAGCCAGGATGGTCTTGATCTCCTGACCTCGTGATCTGCCCGCCTCAGCTTCTCAAAGTGCTGGGATTACAGGCGTGAGCCACTGCGCCCAGTCAGAAAGAACATCTTAAAACAGACTTGCATCCTTGTCTCTGAAAAACCATATGTCATTCCCTGTAAACAAGGCCCCACATTCACTTCCTTTAGGGAAGCCTCCGTTCAGTGCTCCCCACCCCTCAGCCACACTACACCGCCTTTATCATCACAGCCTTCCCTTCCCCCCAGCACTTAACATATAAGGCAATATGTGGCTATCCTCTTGTTTTTGATAAGGATATCATCAGGCCACATGCGCCTGGTCAGCAGGGCTATGTCTCTTCCTCCAATCTGGAGGACTACCCTGAGACTGGGTGTTCTCCTTTCCCAGGGCACTACCCTGTGACTGGCTGGGTATTCCCTTTTTCTAGGGGACTGCCCTAAGACTGAATGGGTGTTATCCTTCTCTCAATAGTTTCTAGTAAAGATGTCCACTTTAAGGAATTCTCTATGGGCCAAGCATTCAGTCCTCCATCATATGGGCAGAACTGTTAACAAACTAAAGTTAACTAATGTGACTATTAACCATAAGATCTCTTCCCTGGAAAAGATGATCATTCTGACCATGATAAATATTCATCAATGGCTCTATGAACGCAATTAGCCAGGACTGGGCAGCATTTTATGCAAGGCCTTTGGGGCCCTCTGCCATCTAGTACTTGTGCTGTCCTGTCTGGATGGAGGAGGGGAGAAGAACAAGAGCTCACTGAGTTAAGATCCAGGAGATATACGTTCTCATCTACTACCCCATGTGTCAGGCAAAAGATCTGTGGCTGCTTCTTTCCTCATGTCTGCCAATAGCAAGTAGGAGCAGTATGAGGAAATAAATAACTCAAAAAATCATCCAGATAGTTATCACCAATATGGGCCAGACCCTGTGATGGGAGCTCGGGGTGGCTCAGATCCAGTGCCTTCGCCCAGATCCAGGGGCTCTGATACAATGCAGGGGACAAGCCAGGAGCTACTAAGGCTGAAAGGAATAAGTAATGGATACTGATCAGGGCTCAGAGAGTGTCCACAGTGATGGAGGCATTTGAGTTGGACCTTGAAGGGTTTTTTTTTTTTTTTTTTTATTGAGACGGAGTCTCGCTCTGTTGCCCAGGCTGGAGTGCAGTGGCCAGATCTCAGCTCACTGCAAGCTCCGCCTCCCGGGTTTACGCCATTCTCCTGCCTCAGCCTCCCGAGTAGCTGGGACTACAGGCGCCCGCCACCTCGCCCGGCTAGTTTTTTGTATTTTTAGTAGAGACGGGGTTTCACCATATTAGCCAGGATGGTCTCGATCTCCTGACCTCGTGATCCGCCCGTCTCGGCCTCCCAAAGTGCTGGGATTACAGGCTTGAGCCACCGCGCCCAGCCCCTTGAAGGGTTTTTAAGAGGCAGAGAAGACAAAGGAAGGCAACATGAGCAAAGGCGCAAGAAAGTGTGTACATGTTTAGAAGAATGGAAAGTAGCATAAAGAGGTTGAAGGGTAAGATGTGTAGAAGAATAGCATAGGATGTGGGACAGGAGAGATAGGAGCCAGATCATGGGGAGCCTTGAGTGCCACGCTGTAGAGTTGAAACTTTATTCTGTAGCTAGGGAAGATAAAATGGTCAGATCTGTGCCTGGAAAGGATACTCTGGCTGTCATGTGGACTGGAGGGAGCTGGAATTGAGGCAGTGAGCCCAGCTACAAGAGTCTTGAAATAGTTCAGTGCAAGATGCTGAGTCACGAGTTGGGGCAGAGAGGATAACGAAGTGGGGGTAGAGACAGATGTGAGACCTGAGGAGGAAATGGCTAAGTAAGGGTTGAAGGAGGAAGGGGCCTCAGGCAATTTCACAGGTAGACAACAAACAAACAGTGTAAGTGTCTGGAGGAGCCTACTTTGAAGGAAATAAGTTCCTTTCCCTGGTTGGGCTTCGGTTTCTTCATCTACCAAAAGAGATGACCATAGAGTTGTGTGGTAGGTATAGAGTTTCAGTTTTGCAAGATGAAAAGGTTCTGGAGATCTGCTGCACAAGGTGAATCTAGTTAACACTACTGAGTGTACACTCAAGAATGACTAAGATGGTACATTTTTATGTTTGTGTGTGTGTTAAGCACAATTTTAAAAAATAGGCCAGGTGCGGTGGCTCACTCCTTTAATCGCAGTACTTTGGGAGGCTGAGGCAGGCGGGTCACCTGAGGTCAGGAGTTCGAGACCAGCCTAGCCAACATGGAGAAACCCCGTCTCTACTAAAAATACAAAAATTAGCCAGGCACATGCCTGTATTTCCAGCTGCTCAGGAGGCTGAGGCAGGAGAACCGCTTGAACTCAGGAGGCAGAGGTTGCAGTGAGCCGAGATCATGCCACTGCACTCCAGCCCGGGCAGCAGAGCAAGACCTCTGTCTCAAAAAAAGAAAAATGATCATCCTTGGCCTCCTCCTTCAAGGCTTGCTATGAGTATACACTTGTATTATACAGAAGATTAAAACCTTTTTATTTTCAAGAAGCAAATATGTACACATAGGTTTAAAAAAAAAAGAATGGACGCAGCACATACTGTGAAGGTGAAAGCTCCTGGTCGTCCCAAGCTCCAATCTCAGGGCAGGGCAGTTACCATTCAGTTTTCTTAGGTATCATCGGAAAGGGGTTTTAACTGACAGGGAGAGGGAGGGAAATCTCAATCTGGAAGACTCACCAGCTGGCAAATCCACTGGCTCTCAGTCAGTTTCAGGAGTCTCTTTGTGGACACACTAAGGCTCCTCAACCCCCAAGCCTCTTCAGGATGTCTCTGGACACATCTGAGATCTCAGTATTGACTTCGGAGCTGGGAAAGCGAGCTACAAAGCAGGAGAGAAGGCAGAAAAGGAAGGAACCAGGGTGGATTGCCCAAGGCCAGGCCCCAAGGATTGTGCAATAGTCCTGCTGTGGGCTCTGACCCCCTCCCACGGCCCCTGCCCTTCCTGCAGCAGCTGGGTCAGGCCAGCCTAGGGTTGCAGTTAAAGGAACTGTGCAAAGGGCCTCTGATTGCTGTCCCCCAACTCCAGACTTAGTGTCTTCATTGGGTGACTTCATAAGAAACCTGTTTAACATGTGGACTCCCACTCAGGGACCAGCTGATGGTGCAGCCTAAAACATTCCCTTTCCTAAGGGTTACCTTAGCAAGGGCCTTTTAGAATCCCAAGGGAATAGACATGAGTGGGAGAATGCCAGCTGGCAGCTGCGTTGATATTTCACATAGGAACAAATGATGTGTTACCACCCAATCTATTCAGATAGAGAGGATATGAACACGGTCACAGAAATGAACACTATCTGTAGCAGAGCTTTGTTGTGAAAATTAAAGAACATCATGTAGTGCTTGGCACTAGACACTGCACAGATGGCAGTGGTTGTATTTTGTAGAGCAGAGGCTGGAAGGGCCTTCAGAGCCCATCTAAGCTATATGCCCTTACTTTACAGTGAAGGAAATGGAAACCCAGGGGGTTGTCCTGGCTCAGCTGCTCCTTGTGTGACTTTGGACATAAGACTTCCCTTTTCTGTGCCTCAGCTTTTGTCTGCATCTGCAAAATGAAGGGGTCCCAGTTGGTTCTAACGTCCTGTGATGATTTGAATCATGAAACCAAGCTGTGACACCATGGGAAGTTAGACAGGCTGATGGGAGAAGCATTTTGGGGGATTTCTAGAGCTTCTCAAATCCCAGGATAGAGAAGGCTGGGGACCTTTTCCTCACAAGTTAAGATGCTTCTGAGCCCTGGGACTGACTGACATCTAATATCTCAGCTGAGCCAAACTGAGGGATTTACTTGTTTTTCCTCTTCACAGCTCACCTGCCAGGATGATCCAGCCTGAGGAGGAGATAGACTCTGCAGAAAGTGGGAGAAGGGGACAGTGTGGAGGTCAGCGGGGGCTTTGAGGCAGTGTTCCATGAGGGGAATAAAGATTCATGAGACCTTTCACACCTCAGGGCCTCTCTGGATAGACTAGGATGTTTGTGATTCTGACAGGAGGAGGAAAGAGGCCATAGTTCCACACCTCTAGGTGCTGGGTTTGTGTGGGAGGGAGGGCCTGGGTGCAAGGGCCTCCTGTCTGAATTAGGAGAGGCAGAAAGCTGATGAAGGCACAGGTTGGTTCTCTATGGGGCTCTGGGACTGCCTCTGGGGCTCAAGCTGGGGACTGGCAGTCAGGAACAGGGGAGTTTTGCCACTGTTTCTGAGTTCCTTGGCTTCCCTGTCCAGGAGAGTCCCCGATTACCAAGATCCTTGGATGGGGAAGACAGAGCTCCTGCCCTGGAGAGGTCTTGCCTTGAAATAGAAGATAGGCCAGTGAAGAAAGAAGGTGAGCAGATGGCCAAGCTGACAGGGACTTTAAGGATCTTCTAGAATCTAGATTCCAGGCCAACCCTCCATTTCGTAGATGAGGGAACTGAGGCTCAGAAGGGAGAAGTGACTAGTCCAAAATGACATGGCCCATAAATGGCAGCACTCAGACAAGAACCCAGGTGTCTGGGGGTACTGTTCAGGTGCTCTTTCCACTACAAATGGCAGTGTTTCCTCACATCTAAGCTTCACATCACACCAGACACAGCCTCCTAGTGTCATGGGGCATCATCTCCTCTAACTTTGTTACTATGGCCTTTTCATGCACCACAGATTCTCACCAATCTTAGTCAAGGACCCAGTGAGATGGAGCTTGGTAAGCTTCAGAGGAGGAGGTAGCCTTCCTTTATGCTCTCATCTCCCATGTACTCCGCTGCTCCAGACCTACTCCTGATTCCCTAGATGAGCCAGGTTCACTCTCTGTTCCTGCTATTTCCCACACATTAACAGGTTCTCACAAAATGCACTTGCCTTGCACTTGTCCAACCCCTATTTGGGGAATAAAGCTGTGATCTGAGGGATGAACTGGGGATCTTAGTGGGGTTTTCATTCAGGTTGCTCTGGGGAAAAGTGAAACTCTACCCTTGGGTCTTTCTTTCCCATTGCTCCATTTCAGCTCCTCTTTCTGAATGAGCGTCTTCAGTGTCTGGAAATGAAGTACAGAGAGGCAGGTAGAAAAAGTCACATAAAGCAGGTAGGTGATCCAAAGACAGCTCCTGGGGTGTACAGTTTTGCCACCGTCCCCTCAGTGGTCTTACCACTCCTGTGGGCTGGAGAGCTGGTGGAGTGGGAGAGGAGTTGAAGGAGTAGCCCCTAGCATCCAGTTGGAAGGACAAAGGAATAGAATCTGAGCTGGAAGAAATCTTCATGATCATGTTGTTGGTGCAACCCCCTCATTCAACTAGTGGGAAAATAGACCCTCCTCCCCAAGGCAGTCACCTGCTTAAAGTCTCACAGCCCAGTAGTGGCAGAGTTGGAGCCAGAAACCAAGTGTCTTGACTTCCCCTCCACAGACCTTTCCACTATAAGTTCCCTTCTGCCAGTAGGGCAGACTCTAAACTCTTCTGATTACCACTGAAGCGCCTTGAAATGTGACTCTGGCACTGGTCTCATCTCCCCACAGCTCTTCTCAGTGGTCTGCACCCATGACACTGAACTACAGGCCACTCTCCAAATACTCCTTGCACTTGCACATCTCTTGCCTTTGTTCATGCTGTTTTCTTAAACAAGAATGCCCTTCCTCTTTTCACCTGCCCAGCAAACTCCTACTCATCCTTCAAGACCCAGCTCTAATTCATCTCTGTAGACCTTCTCCTGGGACACCTCCTTCCTCACTCCCTAGCCAGTTAGTCTCTCCCTCTTGTTTTTTTTCCCAAAAGTGCTTTGCACGAAGCCTTATTAGAGCACTATGCTGTATTGAAATTGTGTGTGTGTGTGTGTGTGTGTGTGTGTGTGTAACTGTGCTTTGAGGTAAGAGGGGGCAGGGTCCTGTGCCTCATACATTTCTTTATTTCCCAGCCCTGATACCTAGCAGGCATTCAAGAATAAATGAATCAATGCCTCTTCTCTAAGAACATTCCTCTGCTCTGGCACACACATATACATTCATGAAAACAGCTTACAATATTTAAAAAGCAACCTCCAGGGAAGGGCAAAACAGATTTCATTTGGTCTGGGGAAGGGATGGCTCAAAGAAAAGAAGTCATCTCAGTCAGGTGGGGTGAGTCACAGGAGGAGGAATTCTAAGCTTTCTTTGGAAGCCCAGATGCTCCCTGCACCTGGACCCCATTCAATCCAAAGGGCAAACATTCTTGGCCTCAAAACACCAGCAATGGCTTTGCAACCCTCTTCCCTGTGTACCTACCCAGGGTGTGGCTACATACACCCACCCACTGCACACACACACACACAGTCCAACTCCCCGGTCCTTCGGCCTGTGATCTTGCCGTTCAAGTGTTCCTTTCATGATTCTAATCTTGGCTGTATTCTTGGCTCTGTGTCCTTGAGCACTGCATTTACTTCCTCTGAACCTCATCTATAAGATGAGGATAATGATCCCTGCCCTGCCTAACTCACATGAGAACTGGAGGAGACCAGAGATGGGAAAGTTTTAGAAATTGCAAACATACAAGAAAATTATCAGGCAGCCTGGTCACACTGTTTCCTTTTCTGTCTCCATATCTTTCCTTTCCCCCCATATTATCAAGAACAGCCATCTCTATGTCTCCTTTCCCACCCCAGCTCTCCTAGCCTCAGAAGCAACCAGGAGGTTCTTATTATTATTCTTGATTCCCAGGAACCTCACCTTCTCCAGAAGCCTTCCTTGTTTCCCACCCTCTCTGATCATCCCTGCAGTCCTTTATCATTGAGGGGTACCATTCCGTAGTCCTGTAGCTGGTGGAGAACACATCAGAGGGGGAATCAGGAGACCTGGGTTCCTGCCCCTACTATGCCAACACGTCTAGTCATGCATTTTGGTTGAGTATCACTCTAGGCCTCATTTTCCTCATCAATAAGATGGAGTTTCTTGTCTTTCTTCCCTCTCAGAAGGTATTTTGACCACTCGCACATTAAATTTATGGACGTGCTTTGAGACGTATGGAGTAAGTGAGGGATGGAGAAGGTGATGGTTATCATCTCAAGGAGTCAAGAAAATCTGAAAGCAGTTTCCAGGCCCCCAGCATAGGTCTCCTCCATCAGGAACAGACAAAGTGGACAGATGCAAGGAAATAAGGAGGCGCTCACACGTTTACAATATGCCTTTGTAGGTGAAGTGGAGAGAGCCCTGGGCTAGGACTGAGGAAACTTCGGTTCTAATTCTGTTTGGTCTCTGTTGTAACCTTAGGTAAATCATCTCCCCTGGGGTATCAGTTTCCTTATATGCAAATTAGTGGGGAGCGGGAGAGGATTTTAGGAGGGGACACTTCGGTGGGCTTTCATGCAAGGACTAAACTCACTTATTTTCGAGATAAGAGACTCCCAGGTCCAATCCCCCTTTCTCCTTCTGTCCCGTGGGGTATGCAGACAACAGGAGCAGGAGGCCCATTTTACAAATGGTGACCCAAGAAAAGCGAGCGCAAGGCGCAGAGCTGAGGGGTGACTGCCCGGGTTTACACAGTCTGTAAACTAGAACTCAAGTCTCCCGACTCCCAGCCTCGACCTATGTTACTGGCAGCAGAAGATGATTTGGGGAGTCCCCAGCTTTCCCGGGACTAGGTGAGACAGGGTGAGGGACACAGTGTGGTAGAGGGAATGGGCAAGTCAGCTCCGCAGAGCCAGTGGCCCCGGCCAAATAAGACTGTGCTGGGTCCTGAAGTGTCGTTTCTGCGCGTGCACTGGCTGCCAGCCGCAGGTGTTCGCTTGCACTCCTGTGGGTGTGGAGGAACTTTTCTTGCCGCCGTCTTGAGGGCTGGGAGTAACGGCGCAAGTCCCCACTGTTTCCAGACGGGGCGCGCAGAGCCCAGCTCCCTACTCCCGCATGCTGCTCCACGATCACTGGGCTCGGGAGGATCGGGGAGGACCCTGGAGGACTTGCTCGGTATTTGCAGCGCCCACCCCTGCCCCGCTCCCCGTCGGTTCCACAGTCTCATGGAGAGCGCGCCGTGACCCTTGGAAGGGAGGCGGGAAGACCCCTCACTTGCACCCCAGGCTGTAGCTCAGCCTTCCCAGCTCAGTGGGTTCCTTACCTGCCTCTCAGCAAGGCTCTGGGGCGCCCGTTTGCTCGCTGGCCTCTGATCGAGGGTGACCCAGGCACTGCGACCCTGTGCATTCCACCGGCCCCGTTCAACTCCGCGGGTGCCCGGCACCGCCCAGCGCGCTCTCTGGCTCTGGGCTCCCACCCGCGCTCGGCTCCCTTTTCCCTCCCCCAGGCGTCCCCTCCCCCGGCCCCGCCCGGGCCCCAGCACACCCACTTCTCCCGGGGCTGGCCTTGAGTGCCTCCGCCCAGCTCCTTGGCCTCCGCCGGCTGTGGGCTACGACCCTTCCGTCCCCTGCAGCGCCTGCTTCCTGGACCAGAGACCGAAAGCCTCTCGCTCCGCTGGGCCTCAGCAAGCCCAACATGAGGCCGATCTCCAGGGGCCGACTTTGCTGCGGTGTGGCTGTGTGGTGGTGGGCGAGTCGCTGCCCCTCACCGGGACTTGGCCTCGCTGTAAAGTTGGTATAGTTCCACCATGCATTCTTCACAGGCTTATGGTTGGGGTCAGATGAGACCTTTGAGTCCAAAGTATTAAAACCAAAGGGTCAACAGCAAATTAATATGATTCTTACACAAACTTTTCTACATAGGATGCAGAGGCCCAGTTGGAGAAGGGATTTGCCCAGGTGGCAGAGCCCAGACCCAAAATCTGCTACACACCCCTCTCTCTCTGAGTAGCACCAGCAGGTGTTTCCTCCATCAAGCCTCAAAACTTCCTGACAGTGCCTGGCCAACTTGTGTACTGCCACACCTTACTCATCTCTGTCCCACAACAGTTTATTTTCCACCACCATGCCCTCACTCAAACTGTTGTTTCCTCGCTGGTGACATTGCAGGCTTCAGAGAACTGGGGCAGCTGGGGAATAAAAGCCAGGAGGCTAGTGGCAGAGGAAAGAACAGTTCCAGAGAATTTCTCCCAGGGACCCTGTGGAGCACCTTTTATCAGCTCACTGCCTCAGAATAATAACAGCCTCAGGCCAGCTCTCTCACTCCCTTGCAGAGGTCTGCTCCAGGATATCTGAGGCACATACTCTCAATTACAGAATCTCAGAATATATCTAAGGCATATTGTACCCACCTTGTTTTGACCCAACTATTCCTTTTTCTCAATCTGGAGATCACCTCTTAGAAAAGTCATCCTTATCACCTAAGCTTGCAATCTCATTTTTCCTTTTTCTTTTTTTCTTTTCTTTTCTTTTCTTTTCTTTTTTGAGACAGGATCTCACTGTGTCACCCAGACTGGAGTACAGTGGAGTGATTATGGCTCACAGCAGCCTTGAACTCCTGGGCTCAGGTGATCCTCCTCCCTCAGCCTCCTGAGTAGCTGGGACACACCACCATGCCTGGCTAATTTTTGTATTTTATAGAGACTGGGTTTTTTCATGTTGCCCAGGCTAGTCTCGAACTCCTGGGCTCAAGTGACCTGCCCACCTCCACCTCCCAAAGTGCCAGGATTACAGGCATGAACCACTGTGCCTGTCCTGCCTCAGTTTTCAATCTGCCTAAGAATCCCCATGGGAGTTTGTTTTACTGAGTAGACTTTTGGGCTTCACTCCAGAGGTTCTAATTCAGGACATCTGGAGTGGAGCCCAGAAATCAGCATTTTTAAACAAGATTTCCAAATGACTCTGATGCAGATGGTTCTTGAGACTAGCCATGCAGTCCTGGCTTGGTCAGGGTTCCTTCTCAGATCCTGCCCATGGCCTTGCATTTACTCTGTAGGACTGTTTATGACAGTTATAGAAAGAAACCATTTGTCCACCTCATCTGCTAGGTTGTGAGTTCTTTGAAGATAGGGATTGTCTTTTGTTCTAATAAAATCTTAGCACCAAAGTCTTAGAATCATATCTTAGGATTCTAGAATGTAAACTGGAAGAATTCTCACAAGTTTCCTAGTCAAATCCCTCATGAGCCTAACAGATCCTCCCATTTCTTTATTTTTGGAAACATATCACCCAGGCTGGAGTGCAGTGTGCGATCTCGGCTCACTGCAACCTCTGCCTCCCAGGTTCAAGCAATTCTTGTGCCTCAGCCTCCTGAGTAGCTGGAATTATAGGTGTGTCAAAATACCCAGATAATATTTGTGTTTTTAGTAGAGATGAGGTTTTGCCATGTTAGCCAGGCTGGTCTTGAACTCTTGACCTCAAGTAATCTGCCTGTCTTGGCCTCCCAAAGTGTTGGGATTACAGGCGAGAGCCACCACACCCCACCTCTATTTCATTTTTGACATGAGGCTATCCAGCTTCTCTTGCACACCTCTAGGGAGCTCACTGCCTGCAAGGCAGCCAGACAGCTCCGACTGTTAGGATATTCTCACATTTTAACAAAAACTGCCTCT
The DNA here is from genome assembly GCF_009764315.1 of Trachypithecus francoisi. Lineage (NCBI taxonomy): Eukaryota > Metazoa > Chordata > Mammalia > Primates > Cercopithecidae > Trachypithecus > Trachypithecus francoisi. The sequence continues at coordinate 65,327,642 of NW_022681473.1, forward strand.
TGTTGACTTCTATCCTTTGGTCCTTGCACCCATTGGAGACATAAAATAGAAGGCTGATCTGTGTTCCCTTTTACAGTCCTTCAAGAATTTAAGGTTGGCCAGGAGCAGTGGCTCCTGCCTGTAATCCCAGCACTTTGGGAGGCCAAGGTGGGTGGATCACTTGAGCCTAGGAATTCAAGACCAACCTGGGTAACACAGTGAGACCTCATTTCCACAAACAATACAAAAATTAGCTGGGCATGATGCCATGTGCCTATAGTACCAGCTACTTGAGAGGCTGAGGTGGGAGGATTGCTTGAGCCCAGAAGGTCGAGGCTGCAGTGAGCCGAGATTGTGCCACTGCACTCACTACAGCCTGGACAACAAAGTGAGACCCTATCTCAAGAAAAAAAAAATTGTCAGGCACAGTGGCTCATGTCTGTAATCCCAGCACTTTGGGAGGCGGGCGGATCATGAGGTCAGGAGTTCAAGACCAGCCTGGTAAATATGGTGAAGCCCCATCTCTACTAAAGATACAAAAAAAATTAGCTGAGCGTGGTGGCATGCACCTATAATCCCAGCTACTCAGGAGGCTGAGGCAGAAGAATCACCTGAACCCAGGAGGCAGAGGTTGCAGTGAGCCAAGATTGCACCACTGCACTCTAGCCTGGGTGACAGAGCGAGACTCCATCTCAAAGAAAAAAAAAAAAGTAGAATTTAAGGTCTATCCTTTACTCCCCCTTCTCTGGGGTGAGGATAAAGCAAGAACCATGTCAGGGAAAGCAGCTGGGCCTTGGAAAGGGGGCTGAGCTGCCTCATGTTCCCCAGCTGTGCCCCGGAGCCTTGCCAAGAGGCTTAGATGAAGTGATGTGTATAATATGCCTAGAGCCGGGCCTAGCATGAGGCATAGGCTTAATAATGGCAGCTTCTATTGTCATTGGATGAGAAAGAGCAGGAGGAAACAGAGTTTCTGTCCCTGGGGATCTCTAGTCTGACAGGGACTTCAAGGAGCTCCCTAATCCAAAGACATTGGAGACATGGCCCTGACCCTGGGATGGGGAATATGGGGGAGTGGGGTGGATGGTGTTTGAGGGTAGGATGAGCTGATTGAAGGGATAAGGGGAAGACTCACCTAGAGATATGCTGCAAACAAGTCTTGGCTTAAATGTCACCTTCTTGGTGAGGCCTTCCCTGAGCATCCAGTTTATAAATGCTAATTCCTCCTTTCTCCTGTCTCTCTACCTCCATCCCCTGCCTCACTTTTCAGTAACACCTTACCAGATGATTCTGATCTATTTCACTTACTTAAAAAAACAAAGTCTTTTGTTGTTGTTCTTGCTGCATCTTCACCTGAGGCTTACAGCTCCCTCTGCCCTCAGCCCTCTCTTAGAGCTCTCCCTGAGTCTAGATTCCTGTAACCACCTCCTTCTCTTTCCTCTTCAGGCCTAGGGGTGGTAGTGATGCCCAAGTGCTTTCAGCTCCAGGCTATCTCACAACCCCTGTGGTTTCCCCACTCTCTGCACATCTCTGAATAGAGCCTTCTTGAATTATCCATATGAGATAGCCATCTTCTTCCTGCAGGACCTGACTGGCACAGAGGCCCACTCTCTCTGCTCCTACAGCCCCTTGGGCTTTCCTCTCACACAGCATTTACCATTCTGTGTTACAATTGTCTCCTCTATCTGTTGACTCCACACCTAGAACATAAATTCATCGAGGGCACCAAGACATTCCCAGCACCAAGCCTAGCTCAGAGGAGAATGAGTGAGTGAATAACGGTCATGAGAGGGAAGAGACCCCTAGGAATTATGTTATCAGAGAAAGCTTCCAAGAAGAGATAGAACCTGAGAGAGCCTCAAAGGTCAGTAGGAGACTTTTTCAACCTGTGGCCCAAAACTTTCCTCTGAGCATCACACTCCCGTATCCAACAACCTCCCTGATGTCTCTGTTTGGATAACGTGGGGACCGGAACTCTTGACTTCTTTCCTTTTCAATCTTCTATGTCTCAGTCAATGGCACCATCATCCACCCAGATCCCTGTTTGTTTTCTTCATAGAACTCAACCCAATCTTCTGTTTATCTGTTTGGGGCCTGCCTTTCCCATTGGACTGGAAGCGCTATGAGAACAGAGACCAGTTGTGTCTTTTCCACCATAGTATCCCTTGAGTTACATCTTGACTTTTCAGTGCACCTAACCAGATGACTCTGATATATTTGAGGTTTCTAACTCAAGGTCTAGGAAGTGGGGGGAAAATGTTGAGAGGTAGAGTGAGTGCGGATGGTACCTGTCAACAGTTTCAGAAGCCTGGGTCACCGGGGGGAAATGCAATGTGACTCACAGAGGAAGTTTAACAGTCACATCAAGTTACTTTATTTCATTACTCATGAGGAGCCCGTGTCTGTGCCTCCAGGGTCTTATCTCCTCCTGGCTTATCAGTTTGGTCCTTAATCCCTTGCATTCCCCATATCTGAAATGCTACAGCCCAGAAATCAGCTCGTTTCCTCTTCTCTATCCCCTCTTCTTCTCTGTCTTCCAAATCCCTCTCTAAGGGGAGTGCTACGTCCTTCTCACTGATGTGTTTATGAGGTGTCTGAAGATGTGCATTCTGGATTCTCATTCTGATTCCAACAGCAAATATTCATCTTTGGCGGAACTACTTGTCCTCTCTGGACCTGTTTCCCTCTCTCCACAGGATGGTGTGAGACTGTCTGATCTCTAGGGTTCCTACCAGATCTGACCTTCTTCAAGACTCAGCCTTGTGGGGAGGGACAGGCATCACACCACAGTTCTTAGCTCAGACAGGTATGGTGGCTCTTCATAGTCGCAAAAGCATCTTCATACTTGCTGTCTCATTTGGTCCTTTGGAGTCTAGGCTGGAGTCCAAACAGTGGACTTGCCTCTAATTGACTTCATGAATTTGGGCAATTTCTTCTTCTGAAACTCAGTTTCCTCTTCTAAAAACAGGGTCAGTAATACATCCTTGTGGATTTGTTATTTGCTGCAAATATTGTGCTTAGAACAGCTCTGGACCCTCATGAGTTGGACTGGTGAGAGGCAAGTGAGGGGCCCAGCACAGTGGCTATTGCCTGTAATCCCGGCACTTTGGGAGGCCGAGGTGGGTGGATTACCTGAGGTCAGGAGTTCAAGACCAGTCTGGCCAACATGGTGAAACCTATCTATATTAATAATACAAAAAATTAGCTAGGCGAGGTGGCGGGCACCTGTAATCCCAGCTACTTGGGAGGCTGAGGCAAAAAAATTGCTCAAACCCAGGAAGCAGAGGTAGCAGTGAGCTGAGGTCACGCCATTGCACTCCAGCCTGAGTGACAGAGCGAGGCTCTGTCTTGGAAAAAAAAAAAAAAAGCATAGGCAAGTGAGGTGGAATTGAGCTGAATACCAATAACTCAATAACTCCTCCCAGGTTTCCAGCATTTTGCAGGGCTTAGCACACCCTGTCCATCCTCTAACTGTGGATTAGGGCTGTGTGTCACCAGGGTCCAGGTAGGAAACAGATGGCACCCTGAAAATGGGTAATTTAGAGTGTGGTGAGGGCTTAGAAAATCAAGACAAAGTAGTGCAGTATGTCTGGCTAGCAACAGTGAGGATGGAAACTACTTGGGCTAACAGGGCGAGGGAAGGAAGGGGTTATTACTGGAACTCAGAGAGGGCAGTGGAGGGGAGGGCATCAGGACTGGAGCTATGGCCTTTGGTAGAGGCTAACCTCTCACAGGGAGAGAACCAGGGGAACAAGCACATTTCCCTCTCTCCCCATCCTGTGGTCTTCTACCACTGCCTTCTGTTGGCTCAACCCAGACTGAAGCTCCAGAGTCAGGCGGCCTACTGTGGGTGGAGAAGGGTGGGGAGCCCATGCAGGACAAGTGGAAGGATCCAGCACAGGCAGTGCATCTGTCAGATGGGTAGGGTCCTCCCCTGTTCCTTTTCAGCCTGCTCCAGGCAAGGGGTGGGAGGAAGGAGTAGGAGAACTAAGGAATGCGGGTGGAGGATGCAAGCTTGGGTTTTCACCCCAGAAAGGAGCAGGAGGGGACAATCTCAGTTCTTCAAATACTCACATCCTCTCTGTCATCTTCAGGCCTTTGCTTATGCTGCTTTCTCTGCCTGGAACACCCTTCCTCCTGGGGCAGGCTGACTCACCCTTAGATGCTACTTCCTCCTGGAAATCTCCCCTGCCCTAAATTAGATGCCTTTGTCTGTGTCCCCTGACTGCTCCCATCCCACGAGTCTCCCCTTTTTCATATGTATCATCCTTGTGTAAGTCCCTGTTCTTGGGAAGAATGGCCCTGACTGCATGGAAAACAGTCTCTTACTGGGAGAGCCCCTAGTCCAAGAGGGAGCAATAGGTAAAGCAGCCCCTGGGGGGATCAGAGTGCTGTTTGTTTTTTGGTGCTTCTAATCTTCTACCTCCAAAGTTATCAATGTTTAGAAAACAAGCAACAGATGTGGGTGTCTTTACTGGAGCTCTGGCTGAACCCACAGAGAAAGGAGGGATTCCCTAATTATTCTCAGTGATAAGAGACCACCTGGATGGTGCTGACACAGGCACAAGCCAAGAAAGGGGTCAGCCAGGGATCATCGGCTCTGGGACCCTGGGCCAAGTCACTGCCTCACTTTGAGCCTCTGTGTTCCTCACTTACACAAGAATCTTGGTCCTGCAAACCTTGCAGGTTTCCAAGGAGCAAATGGATTCGTGGCCGAGAAGGCACATGAAATGCTTATTATTGCCTTCCCCTCAGACCAGGAGCTCCTGGAAGGAGGGGCTGTACCTCAGATGTTATGCATATTTGTTATCCCACCTAAGTAAATAGGACAGTGTGGCAGTAAAACAAAGCAAAAAAAGTGTTGACAGTGACTTAAGCTTTATTTTTAGAAGAATGTGTTTGAGGCTATTTTGGATTCTCCCAGAAGCAGGCCCTGGGACATGGGTTTAAGTACAAGTGGTTCATGTGTGACGTGATCCCGGGAAACACAATTAGGAGAGTGGGAAAGTAACACAGGAGTGAACGGAACCTTTAATAAGGTGTACCTTTAGCAAGCTTAGCCCTGCTAGGGAACCCTAGAGGCCTGGGTAGAACACATCCAGAGTTACCTCTCATTAGAGGCAAGGGGGTTAGGGGAGTCAGTCATTGGCCGAGGGCTGCTCGAGGGACATGAATTCTCCAGCATGTCTAGCCTGACACATGGGTTGATAGCCCTGGTCCCTCCAAAAGTCCTGAGACAAAATGTGCAGATGCTGGCAGGTAGAAATAGACACTGAAATGTCTATTTCTCTTCTTCTTTCTTCTTTCTTCTTTCTTCTTTCTTCTTCTTCTTCTTCTTCTTTTTTTTTTGAGACAGGTGCTCACTCTGTCACCCCGGCTCCAGGCTGGAGTGCAGTGGTGATGATCTTGGCTCATTGCAGCCTTCACTTCCTGGACTCAAGCAATCTTTTTGCCTCAGCCTCCCAGGTAGCTGGGACTACAGGTGCATGCCACCATGCCTGGCTAATTTTTGCATTTTTTGTAAAGACAGGTTTTTGCCACGTTGCCCAGGCTGGTCTTGAACTCCTGAGTTCAAGTGATCCTCCTGCCTCGGCCTCCCAAAGTGCTGGTATTATAGGAGTGTGCCACTGCACCCAGCCTGAAATGTCTATTTCCAACAGACATTTGAATTGGCACTGAAATGGAAGGGCCAAACAAATATACATGGGGCACCTAAAGCACCTGCTGTAGTCTGGAGCAAACAGGCACTTGAGTTCCCCAGAACAGCTTCACACCTCAGAAACTCTCATGCTTCTTATTCTGCCTGGAACATACCATGTCTTCTTATCTATCCAAAAATTCTTTACTTATCTTCTGAGGCCATCGTGGACGTCTGATGTCTTGGCCTTCCCAGAATTCCTTCTTTTGGGAATGGAACCTCTCTCTTCCTTTTGAGGAGTCACCCTTCCCTCCCTTGCTCTCAGCCCATATAGTTGAGGTGGGGCTAAGCCCCATCTGTTGGTTCCAAGGGGGTCATGACCCTCCTTGGAGCAGTGATTTATCCAGAATCCTTCCTGGGCCTCTTAGGCTGAATGTATACGAAAGTAGGGGTGGCTAAGCTATAGAATCTAAGTGTGGTGTGACCAACAGCCATCTTTGGCACCACACAGGACAGAGTGAAGCCAATTCTGAGGTCAGCAGAGCTAAGGGATAGAGGAAGAAAAACCAAGTCCTGATGCCATTGTTTGAGTCTCTGGATCAATCTGTGCCTGAAGTCTATCCACAGACTTTTCAGTTATGAGATCTAAAATATTCTCTTTTCACTTGAGCTAGTTTGAGCTGGGGTTCCTGTTACCTACAACCTAAAGTCCTCACTAATTCAGTGTCACTTTGAGCCTTTCCTGTCCTCATCCTCCCTTTTAAGACTTAGTACTTCTTTTATGTCCCCACGGTTCCCTATGCAAGCTTCTCTCAGTGTGTGTAACACTTTACTGCATGTGTTTGTTTACAGGTGTATCTTCTCTACAAGGCGGTGAACTCCTTGAAGATGGACCAAGTGGATCCATCTTTGTCCTCAGGGTCCAGCACAGGCTTGAACCTGGCCATTCCATACCATACATGTTGTCTTCAACTCCAAGCTGCATAGATTAAGGGCACATTGGCCAATTGGAGCCTATGGAGATGAGGACAGTGGTGTGGGGTCTGGAAGCCATGAAGAACATACGAAGAATAAGGAATGTTTAACTTGAAGAAGAGACCACTTCTGAGACAATCCATTCTCTGATTCCACAGACTGTTTCTGGGCACCTCCTCTGTGGAAGGCCCGGGACTAGGGGCTGAAAAGGCCACAGATGACACAGCTATAGTCCCTGCCTGGGGAGCCCACAGTCTGGATGGGTTCAGGCACAGAAACAAGGAACTATAATAAAGTGTGGTCAGTACCACTAGAAAGGGATGTAGCGTGTGGCCAGGGAAGTCCTCTTAGTGCAGGGGGGACAGAATTATGACAATGTTGGTGGCATTTTAGCTTTGAGGAGTAACTTTCTAACAATCAGAACTATCCAAGAATGGAAGGCTGCCTCAGCAGATAGTAAGTGCTCTGTGTCTGGAGAGATGTGTGAGCAGGGCTGGGACAACCACTTAACAGACTGGATATGTATTTTTTCTTTTTTATCACTTTATTTTCAAATTGTCGATGTCTTTTAATGTTAAAGTATGTTTTTTGATAATAACATAGAATTGCTTGCATTTATAAAAGGTCAACAAATGCTGCCTTTTAATGAGAGTATTTAATCCATTTACATTAAATTAGTATGTCTGGATTTATCTATCATGGTGTTTGATTTCTATTTCTGTTTTCAGATTTTCATTTCTCTACCTTTAGTTGGAAAATTATTTCTATTCAATTTTATCTACTATGTGAATTATCATTAATAATTTAATTTGTGTCACCACTATTGAATTTCTGCTTATGTCCATTTGTCTTATTTTTGGTGGTTGCTGTATAGATGCATATGCATCTTCTTTTTATCATTACTTGCCTGCCAAAAATACTCTAGTATTTAGGAATGTAAGAATCTTGGTCGGGCGCGGTGGCTCACACCTGTAATCCCAGCACTTTGGGAGGCCGAGGAGGGCTGATCACAAGGTCAGGAGTTTGAGGCCAGCCTGGCCAATATGGTGATACCCGATCTCTACTAAAAATACAAAAATTAGCCAGGCATGGTGGCGGGTGCCTGTAGTCCCAGCTACGTGGGAGGCTGAGACAGAAGAATGACTTGAACCAGGGAGGCAGAGGTCACAATGAGCCAAGATCGCACCACTGCACTTCAGCCTGGGTGACAGAGCAAGACTCCATCTCAAAAAAAAAAAAAATAATAATCTTAAAACAGTATACTTATAACTTCTTTTTTTTTTTTTTTTTTTTTTTTTTTAATGAAACAGTTTTGCTCTGTCACCCAGGCTATAGTGCAGTGGTGCGATCTCGGCTCACTACAACCTCTACCTCCTGGGTTCAGGAGATTTTCCTGCCTCAGCCTCCCGAGTAGCTGGGACTACAGGCACGTGCCACCACTCCCAGCTAATTTTTATATTTTTAGTAGAGACAGGGTTGGCCAGGCTGGTCTCAGACTCCTGACCTCAAGTGATACACCCACCTCGGCCTCCCAAAGTGCTGGGATTACAGGCATGAGCCACTGTGCCCTGCCTTAAAATGATATATGTCTGAATACCACCCTACTATCTTCATGGTTATATACTTTACATTCATATCTGCTATAACTTCCACATTATGTAGTATTATTTTGACTTTATGGTAGTTATGTTCTATAAAGTTGTTGAAATCATGAACACTGAACCATGGCTCCTAGAGGAAATAAAGAGGTTCCTGTTTGTCTCTGGTCACAACATTTTCTTTTTTCTTTTTGAGATGGAGTCTCACTGTGTTGCCCAGGTTGGAGTGCAGTGGTGCCATCTCAGCTCACTGCAACCCCTGCCTTCCAGGTTCAAGCGATTCTCCCACCTCAGCCCACCGAGTAGTTGGGATTACAGGTGCACACCACCACACCCAACTAATTTTTGTATTTTTAGTAGAGACGAGGTTTCAACATGTTGGCCAAGCTGGTCTCGAATTCCTGGCCTCAAATGATCCGCCTGCCTTAGCCTCCCAAAGTGCTGGGATTACAGGCATGAGCCACCATGCCTGGCCTATTTTCATTAATTGAAAAATGCATATCCTTGTTTTATGTGTGTTTCCATTTAAAAACATCTTATTTCAAATATATTGTTGATTCATGAACACTGAACTCACAGCCAACTGCATTATGAGACGTGCCTGAACAAAGCTTATGTAACACGTGTATCTTTTCCATAAGGCCCATTATAGTTTTCTTGTGCTTGGAAATACCAGACAGCATTTCAGCACTACTATTGGGAGCCATGTTAAATAGTGAAATTGCCATTGAAAAGCACAATTTTTAACAGACTGGATGTTGATGTTTATCAACAAAGAGGACCAACGTGGAGGCTGCAGGGAATTCCTCACAATAAGGCAAGCCATTAAAGCTCTGCTTCCTTCTGTATGTCAGGTACTGGGATAGTAAGACAAAAACAAAAATAAAAAAGAAACAATCTCTGGCTTACAGTAGAAAAGCTCACAGTTTAGAGAAATTTTTTAAACATAACACTATGGCCTGATACCAGTGTCTCTTGAACTAGAATAATGCACAGACCACCCTTTGAAAGGAAAAAAAAAATCATTGGGTTACTCATTGTTGATTTAATCTAAATATGTTAAAATTTAAACTCAATATAAACTCCAATGTATATAACTATAAAAGCAAATCTTTTATATAAGCAATTTTTATTCAGTACAAACTTACTGAATATGAACAAAACTAAAAAATGAATAAAATGCCAATAACAACACTGCTGCTGCTGCTGGTCATGATGAGTTCTTTTGAGCGCATCCTGTTGGTCCTGTAGAACTATTCCGGCCTGGTGAGGTGGCTCACGCCTGTGATCCCAGCACTTTGGGAGGCCGAAGTGGGTGGATCGTTTGAGCCCAGGAGTTTAAGACCAGCCTTGACATGGCAAGACCCTGTCTCTATAAAAAATACAAAAATTAGCTGGGCATAGTGGCGCATGCCTATAGTCCCAGCCACTTGGGAGGCTGAAGTGGGAGAATCACCTGAGCCCAGGAAGTCAAGGCTGCAGTGATACAGTGAGCCGTGATTGCATCACTGCACTCCAGCCTGGGTGACAAAGTGAGACCCTATCTCTAAAAAAAAAGATTCCATCTGGTAAGTGAAGGAGGAATGATAGCATCTAATAAGATAATGCATCTAAGAAATGATCATTACAAAAAAGAGAGAAAAAAAGCCTGAGATTACATCCCTCTTGCTGTAAGAACACACTACCATCTAGCAGCAGACACGCAAAAAAAAAAAAAAAAAAAAAAAAAATCATACCTGAATGAGACCAAGCCTCAGGAGCTACCTTTCAATGTTCAGGAAATAGAAGAGATAGAGAGACATGTGAAATGATACCAGGAGGACACAATGAACAAAATCCAGACTGTGGAAAACTTGATAGGACAAACATCTGTTTCCTCAAATAACAAGAGGGGCAAAGACAAAAAGATGGAGGGGGAACTTACAGATAAAAAAAGACTTAAGAGACATTTGTGATACACATGAACCAACTACAGTGTCTAGATCTTGTTTGGATCCTGATTTGAATAAAACAACTAAAAGTAAAGAAAAAAGCAACTGGAGAAATGTGAACGTTAAGTGAATATTTGTTGATATTGAAGAAGTATTTTCTACATATGGTGATAATGTGGTGGTTAAAGAGTTTAAAAAGAGTCAGGTTTTTTTTGTTTCTGAGACAGGGTCTGACTCTGTCGCCCAGGCTGGAGTGCAGCGGTGCAATCTCGGCTCACTGTAGCCTCAACCTCATGGGTTCAAGTGATCCTCCCACCTCAGCCTCCCAATTAGCTGGAGCTACAGGTGTGCACCACTATGCCTGGCTAATTTTTGTATTTTTTTGTACAGATGAGGTTTCACCATGTTGCCCAGGTTGGTGTCAAACTCCTAGGCTGAAGCGATCCACCCACCTTGGCCTCCCAAAGTGCTAGGATTACAGGCATGAGCCACCATGCCTAGCCAAGAGTATTTATCTTTTGGGAATACATACTGAAATATTTATGAATGAAATAGTATGATATTTGTTATTTGCTTCACAATAATCCAGGGGGAGACAGGAAAAGGGTACCAGTTTAGACAAACTTATCTGGCCATTATGAGTTGAGGATGGCTTTAGCTGCATGATGGTTCATTACTGTATGTTTAAAATATTTTATAATAAAAAGCTTTAAGGCCAAACACAAAACCTGTAATCCCAGCGCTTTCGGAGGTGGAGGAAAGAGGACTGCTTTAGGCCAGGAGTTCAAGACTAGCCTGGGCAAAATAGCCAGATCTCATCTCTACTTTGGGGAAAAAACAAAAAAATGAGCTAGGCGTGGTGGCACATGCCTAGCTAGTCCTAGCTACTCAGGAGGCTGAGGTGGGAAGATCACTTTAACCCAGAAGGTCAAGGCTGCAGTGAGCCATTACCATACTGCTGCACTCCAGCTTGGGTAACAGAATGAGACCCTGTTTCAACAACAAAAAAAGGCTTTAAAAATAGAAAAAAGACACCTGTCTTTCAAGTCGTCCACTTGGCCCTTTTCCAACTGTACTTTCCTTCCTTTCGTTCCTGCTCTAAAGCTTTTTAACTTTCACTCCTGCTCCAAAACTTGCCTTAAAAAAAAAGAAAAAGCATTCTACAGTGCTGGAAATTTAAAATTCAGGCATTACATCATTACATTGCTGACAGGAGTATAGATTGGTATAACTTTTATGGAAGACAATTATGACAGTGTCCACTAAATTTAAAATACACATACCCTGACTCAGAAAACCATTTCTAGAAATGCAGCTTCTGTACTCACCATGTGTGAAACACACACAGACACACACACACACGAATTCTCATTATAGCTTTGTTTGTAAAAGCCTAAGATTAGTAATAACCTAAATGTCCTCAATAGAGACTAAATAAGTCATGGTAAATCATTCAATGGAATACTACATAGTCACTAAAAAGAATGAGGATGCCTTTTATAAACTGGTCTGAAACAATCACCCAAGTGCAAGACTGTGCATAGGGTATGGTACTACATAAAAAAGAATGAGTATAGTCATGTGTGCTTATATATGTATAAAATAACTCTGAAGTACATAAATAAGACACTTTTCATTATGTAGGCCTCCAGGGAAGGGATCTGGGTTTACAGGGGAGAAGGCGAGGAGCAAGATTTACATTTCAATGCCACTATTCTGTACCTTTTAAATTTTATTCCATATGTATGGATTATCTCTATTAAAAATTGATCAAAGTTAAAAAATAAAATTAAGGCATTCAAAAATACAGTTATGAAGACTAGCAGTGTGGGAAAATGTTTGTAGTATGATATTTGGTTTAACAGAGTACACAGAGAGGGCCAGACGCGGTGGCTCACGCCTGCAATCCCAGCACTTTGGGAGGCCGAGGCGGGCAGATCACGAGGTCAGGAGATCAAGACCATCCTGGCTAACATGGTGAAACCCCGTCTCTACTAAAAATACAAAAAATTAGCCGGACATGCTGGCGGGCGCCTGTAGTCCCAGGTAGTCCCAGCTACTCGGGAGGCTGAGGCAGGAGATTGGCGTGAACCCGGGAAGCGGAGCTTGCAGTGAGCCGAGATCAGGCCACTGAACTCCAGCCTGGCAACAGAAGACAGAGACTCCATCTCAAAAAAAAAAAAAAGAGTATACAGAGCGGTACGTCCAGCTTCCGAATGGGAACGTTCCTAGCGCCAGCGACAAAAGAGAGAATTAAATATGGGTGATATTGAGAAAGGCAAGAGGATTTGTATTGAGAAGTGTGCCCAGTGCTACACCATGGAAAACAAAGGCAAGGACAAAACTGGGCCTAATCTCCACCTGTCCAGGCCACTGGATTCTCTTACACAGACGCCAATAAGAACAAAGGCATCACCTGGGGAGAGGATACCCTGATGGAGCATTTGGAGAATCCCTAGAAGTACATCCCTGGAACAAAAATGATCTTTGCCCACATTAAGAAGAAGGCAGAAAGGATAGACTTGATAGCTTATCTCAAAAAAAGCTACCAATGAGTAATAACTGGCCACTGCCTTATTTATTACAAAACAGAAATGTCTCACGACTTTTTTATGTGTACCATAATTTGATAGCTCTCATACATCAGAATTCAGATCATGAATATGAATTCATGATCTGTTGGGCAGTCCTGATTTAAAACTAAACCCTGGGTTATAGTTAAATGAATATGTTTAGTTTTTTGAATTTTAATAGTAATTGTGATTCAGTAAATGCTATCACTGTTTACCCCTTCTAAAGATATTAGACTTTGTTAGTAACGTTCAACTTTCCAAAGATGGTGAATGCTATCTTAAAACTTATTGGAGATTGGGCCAGGTGTGGTGGCTCACACCTGTAATCGCAGCACTTTGGGAGGCTGAGGTGGGCAGATCACTTGAGGTCAGGAGTTCAAGACCAGCCTGGCCAACATGGTGAAACCCCATCTCTACTAAAAATACAAAAATTAGCCGGGCATGGTGGTGCACGCCTGTAGTCCCAGCTACTCTACTCAGGAGGCTGAGGCAGAGGAATCGCTTGAACCCAGGAGGCAGAGGTTGCAGTGAGCTGAGATCACACCACTACACTCCAGCCTGGGCAACAGAGCAAGACTCCATCTCAAAAAAACAAAACAAAACTTATTGGAGATTGGTTTTATATTTAGATTAATATAACTGGATATGTGAATATATTTAAATACGGGGGAAATTCCTTCCCTGTCTCAGAACCAAGCAAGGTTTCACCTGTGTTTTGTGTTCGTCACTTCTTAAAGGCAAGGGTTGACGATAAGGTAGCAATGTATACTTTAAATTTTTGGCCTTAACGATGCCAATCTAATTTTAATTCCCTGTATCTAAAATGGTTCCTTTTATTTATTGAAAGGCATTCTTTGTGGCTTATGTGTAAAATAAGGATTAACACTTCTCACATTTTATAGATGATCTATAAGGTCAAATGCTTTAAAAATAGTAGCAAGTTAAACTTCACTCTTGAATTCTCCACAATCTAAGTCAGACTAAGTTGTAATTTAGGATTGTCTTTAAACAGCCATTCAAAAACATAAAACTGTAGAACTCCTGTGTATTTGTGATTGGGAATGGTGCTTTTGCCAACTTAAAAGGATTAAAGTAGAGGAGATACATACAAATTTAAAAATTATGTGTCATCATAAGACTTAATTAAAAACAAAATCAAAGATGACGAAAAAAGTATACAAAATTTTGTTCACATATTAGAAGTATATAAAAATATGTCTGCTGATGATCAAATACTGAAAACACACATAAGTGAAAAAGATTGTGTTAGGTGGGAGTACAAGTATTTTTTGACTTTACAGATATTATAAAGTGGTTTGATAATATGTACAGTAAGTGACAATTTGGTTAAAAAAATCAGATTTAGATTACAAAAATCTGGTTTCCATGGGAGCTTTCAGAGAGATACTTTTTAAAAATCACTTAATAAATCATTTATTTGTAAATCAACACGTGTACTATAAAGAACCGAAGACTTTAGACAATTTTAATAACCCATAAGCATGCTGTTTCCATTTGCAGATTTAAATTTTGTATAAATAGCAGTCATTGCATATATACATCTTAAGTGTACTTTGCTTTGTTTATAATCACATTTATGCTACCGATAATCTTCAGAAAAAAAACAGATTCTACTTGGTTCTAGCTGAAGTATTATCAACTCCAAATAATGCTTTGAGGACCTCCAAAGGTAAAGTACTAATCCCTTTGGCCATTTACTGAGAGAGAGAGAGAGAGAGAAAGAGAGAGAGTTTTGAAGCATCAATGTAACAATGTACCATTCGTAAAGCTGCTGTGCAAAATTACCCCTCAGTCCTATTCTAAGCTTAGAGTTCAGTTGATTTTATTGTCCTCTAAGTATATACAATTCACATATGGGACAAAAACACTAAATCAAGGTGGTTATTTTCACTATTTTGCTTAAGATTCATATTTAAATATAAATCAAGAAGTTAACCTACAGTTTGAGAGATACTTTTTACATTAGAAATGTTTTTTAAAAAGTTAAACTGAAATACAATTGTAAATATTTATGGCATATGTACTGTTTCACATACAATATGTATCAATCAAATCAGTGTAATTAGCACACCCATCAACTCAAACATTTATCATTTATTTGTAGCAAGTGTAATTAGCACAGCCATCAACTCAAACATTTATCATTTATTTGTAGCAAGAACATTCAATACATTAACTATAGTCACCCTACTGTGCAATAGGACATCCGAACGTATTCCTCCTAATTTAACTTTCTACCCATTAGAAGTGGTTTTGCGTGCAAATAACAGACAGATGTTCTACCCATACATTGTTTTCCAAAATAATTGTGTGGCTTTTTAAAAGAAAACCACACAACAAATTTTAAAAGGCACTGAGATAACATCTGCTTCTAGAGCATCGCTAGGCTCAAAAAAAAAGGCTGTTCTACCAGGAATCACAAGTTAGAACTGAGTATTGCCAAAGCAGAAATTATATAGTGTCAGTCATTTCAGGCAAATGCTATTCGGCTTTCATCCCCAACTATCTGTCAGAACAATTAAAACAGGTCAAAACAGTCAAGCATAACTAGGCTTCATTATATAAGGCCATTTTGCTCTAAGATGCTAATAAACCAAAATAAGAAATATTAAAATCAAAATAAAAGATACTATTTGAGCTATTTTCATACAAACTGTTGGTTCCTTATATCCTCTCTTCTATAACAATAAAGGGCATATTTTACTGCAAAGAAAATTTTACTTTATATATATCACTAGCCATAAATTTTTGAATGTCATTAATTACAGAAATGTTGCCTAGTACCATTAACCAAATAGCATAACCATTTTATGTCCACATTTCATTTCTGTATTTACAAACATATCTATCAGTAAAGACTTAACAATGAGATGCAATCTAACGTCCATATTATCTGATGTTTTGTAGACAGCAATGTAGATGATTTTTAATCACCTTTCATTTGAGTGATCTTATATAAAAAATAAGTCAATAATTTAGAGGTTCTAAGTCTCCAAAGGAGATTTTCAAATGTAAATATAGAAATGGTTATAGACAATGAGATTTTTAGGAAGCCTCTTTCACGTCTGCATCCTGTTGTAACGGTTGTATCATCTTTTCTTCCAGCTGCTTTCCTTTGCCTGAAAGAGGGGTCAAGATAAGATGAGTTTTGCCTGACTTCTTTGATGTCCTGAGCTTTCTATAGTCCTTTATTTTTCTTCAATTTATTCATTATAAATTTAGCTTGGCATTTGTTTGATCTTTCCAACTGTCTTCATTGCATCAGTTGTTTTATTCCATAGTTCTTGCTGGTATTTGACAGGCTCATTTCTGTATTTTTCAAATTCAAATGAATTATCCACTGTAAGCTCATTATTATCCGATGCTTTACAGAATGCTTTAGTCCAATTTTCGAGAATTGCACTTCTTTTAAAGTTTTTATGCCATTTGTGTTTACACAGTCTGAACACCTTGCAACAGCTGCAGATGAACATCATGATGTGGTCAGGGTAGATGGGCCCCAAGTTTTGTCTTATGGGTAAATGGTGGCTATTTTCACAGATAACATCATTAGTCCCATCCCTTACTACGATTTATACAAAAGAGGCTGGAGAATAAGTACATTTTTACAGCCAGGTGTGGTGGCTCACACCTATAATCCTACTTAGCACTTCGGGAGGCTGAGACAGGAGGATCTCTTGAGCCCAGGAGTTCGAGACCAGCCTGGACAACATAAGGAGACACTGTCAAAGAGTGATTTTTACACAAAGCGAGGTGCCTGATACCTGGTCATGCTGCCAGAGCTAGCTCTGTTCAGTTTCCTGCCAGCCTCAGAGGGAACAAGACACTGGACTAGTAACTGCAGTTGGTCACGTCCTCACCCTCAGCACTCATTCACCAGACTCTGGACAATCTGTTTATTTTGAGGAAAAGACTCTGAACAAACAAGAAGAGGCTTTTTCAAAGGAGGAAAGTCAGGGTGTTAAATATCCTCCTTCATATGCTCAGCTTCCTTCCTTAAGGAAGGGCCCTAGTGGGACACCGGAGGTAGGATCTGTCCAAGCAGGAAGGAGAGCCAGGAACCCGCAGCAGTAGCCTGACCTGATGCCACAGCTAGACCTCAGCCTAACTCTGGCCTCCTGTTCTATATCCTCCCGCTTTGCCTACCCACTGACCACCTGTTACTGGGGGCTCCTCCTGCAGGCCTGCCTCCCTCGCCCTTCAGAGCCTGCACTGGAATCCCAGACTCACCTTGCCCTTATCAACAGCATGACCTCTCTCACAAGGCACTTGACCTCTCGGAGCCTTGGTTTTCTCATCCATAAAATAACCTTGCCTAGCTTGCTGGGTTGCCGGAGGAAGAGACTGCCAGAGGATGAGACAGTCATGTTGTCCCATTCTGTGCCCCTGCACCACTTATTCTCTACTTCTCAATCTACTTGGCCCACTCCTCCTTGCCAGCCCGTGCCTCACACAGCCTGTCTCACACTTATCAGTCCTCTGCTCTCCTCTCTTAGAGCTTCTACACCTAAACCTTCACTCATCCCACTCATTCTCCAGACCCAACTGCCTCTTGGCTCTCTCTGCTTGCCTCTCCCATGAGTATCTCAAACTTGATTTATCAAAAACTGAATTCATCATCTTCCTCTCCAAACTTGGTCCTTATCTGGTGTTCTCCATCCCAGCAGTATCTTTAGCATCCATCCACCCAGCTGCTCAAGCAAGAAACTTTGATTCTACCCCAACATTCATGGATAGCAGCCGTAGTGGCAGGAGCAGCAGCAGCCATGTTCCACCATGTGGCCTGGGAAAAAGAGAAAGCTGAACTGAAGCAAGACAAAATGAAGCAAACACATGCCACAAAACATGACAGAGAGTGGGAGGGAAAAGACTACCTAAGTTCCTAAAGGGCTTCACACTCTGGTTCTGTTCTTCAGCTGCTGCCTTACTCTTGGATTCTATGAGACTCTAGTGCCTTTTCCAATAACCCCACCCTTGTTATTTTTTTGGCTCATGTTAGAATTGGCTCTCTACACTTACAAATATAAGAGTTCTGATTAATATAAACAATTACGTTAGTTATAGCAGGCTAGGTTGTGCTGTGACATATACGTGGCTGAACTCCAATGCATGTCCATCATCAGCAGGGGGCTCTGATCATTGCAGTCCCTCAGGAAGCAGCCACCATCTTCAACGCTGTTGGTCACTGTTCCAGAAGGAAACTTTGAAGGGCCTGGCACCAGCTAGTCAATGCTCCAGCTCAGAAGTGACATGCCACCTCCATTCATAAATTAACCAGAAGAATTTGACCTTGTCCCTACTTACCCACTTGGGGGCCACAAAGCACAATCCTGCCATGTGTCCAGAAAGCAGAGAGCCAGAAATATTTGGTGACGATTAAAAACTATCATACATTTTCTGCTGTCTATTCTGTGCCAGGTCCTGAGCCAGGGGCCAGGGACACAGGAATGAATAAGTGATGGCCCTTTCTTAAAGGGCTCCCCATGACTATGGTGTAAAACCAATACTATGATGGGTCCACCGAGACTCTGCTGTGTCTCAGAACAAGGAAATGTCTAGATTAGGGGTCATCAACTCAAATGCCTACAGGGGCCAGGAAACTAATGTCAACAAGTGGGGAAGGGAGAAGAGGTGCTGCAGCCAACTGGAAATTGCAATTTTAAAAACATACCTGCTTCTGGCTGGGCATGGTGGCTCACACATGTAATCCCAGCACTTTGGGAGGCCGAGGCGGTGGATCACTTGAGGCCAGGAGTTCAAGACCAGCCTGGCCAACATGGTGAAACCCCATCTCTATTAAAAATACAAAAATTAGCTGGGCATGGTGGCAGATGCCTGTAATCCCAGCTACTTGAGAGGCTGAGGCAGGAGAATCGCTTGAACCCAGGGCGACAGAGTGAGACTCCATCACACACACAACAAAACAACAACAACAACAAAAAAATACCTGCTTCCAATTATCAGGCAGATGGCCCAATGTTTCCAGATCTCTCCAATTTTCATGAGAAGCCAGAAAACCCAATTTTTACACGACAATTTCCCATTTTTTAAATGTTGGCAATTACTAAACTTAACCAGATACATACACACATATATAAAATTCCGTAAGCCAAAAAGAACACGTCTGCAGGCCAGCACCACGAGGGCCAGTTTGTGTTCCCCAAGTCCAGCACAGGAAGCAACAGTTTCCTATACTCTGTGCTGGTCTGTCCACACCAAGACTGCTGTGCTCAGCCGCGAGTGCTGCACCTAATGGGACACACATGAGCTGGGGCTGGTGCACAGACAGATGGGCAGGCTGGGAGAAGAGTTTAAACAGTTCAATTCCCCTTAATCGATATGTTCAAATAGCCTTCTGTATGTCAAGCCCACTACTATGTGCTGGAGATGCAGAAGGAAACAAGGCAGAAGCAGCTCTACTCCTGCGGAGCCTATTGCCTTGAGGGGAACTCAAAGGATCTGGGGATAATTTCCCTGGAGAAGGCTCATGGAGGACAGACGGTGATAATAATAATGTTAAGATTTACTGAAGTTTTACTCTGGGCCAACATTACCCTCAATGCTTTACCTATAATTATGTCATCTAATTCTTACCACCATCCTTGTTTCATGTAATGAAACTGAGGTTCAGGAAGGTCAAGCAAATCAGCCCCTACAACTGTGTACAGACTCTCTATGGTCCAGAAGAATGGAACAGGCTGTCAAATGAGAGCATGTACTTAAGAGGCTAACACAGTATGACTGTATGTGGCACTATACATAAGTGCTGAGTACATGTCTATGTCTTTTCCAGTCTCTGGAAGCATTCAAGAACAAGTTGTATGGTCATTTGTCAGGGCTGCTAGAGAGGGAGCCTGAGTATCAGATAGGTAGAAACACTGTGCATGGCCTTCCATCTATGAGAATCTAACTCCACTTTTCCTGGAATAATTATTTTCCTTTTTGGCAATAATAAAGTAATTATCAATGACTCCTCACTCCCACACCCCTACAACAGCAGCAGTGGCCCTGTGGATGGGAAACTAAGGCCTAGGAAGAATATGGACCAAATTACAGGTGATAAACCATCAATCAACTAATATTGATGGAATGTTCATGACACTTAAACCTTATTGTCCCAAGCTCTAAATCAGTGTGCACAGCAGGAAAAGAGCATGAGAAAGGGGCTTATACCTGAGACTCAGTGCTGGCTTTGGCATTAATTTACTTTGACTTTGAGGTTTTTCCTAATTCTTGTTTTCATCTCTTTACAATGAGGGGGTAGGAATAAACCTCTAAAGTCCTTTTCAGCTTGAATAATTGATATAAATTATTTGCATTAAAAAAATCAGACCTCAGATGTAAGGAGGATTTACCTTTCTTCCTAGAAGCCAGTGAGACCACAGAACCTTGGGAACTCAAAGGGACTTTACATGTGAGAATGGTCGGTCTAAGGCACCATCCTCATGTGACCAATGAGCACTTTTAAAATGTGGCTAGTCTAAAATGAGGTGTGCTCTAAGTATAAAATACACACTATATTTTGAAGACTCAGCATGAGAAAAGGAACGTGAAATATCTCAAGAAAACATTTATATTGCTTTATATTGATATTTTTGCATATTGGGTTAATTAAAATACTAAAATTAACATCATAGGCCAGGCATGGTGGCTCACACCTGTAATCCCAGCACTTTGTGAGGCTGAGGCAGAAGGACCCCTTGAGCCCAGGAGTTTGAGACCAGCTTGGGCAACATAGTGAGGCCTCATTTCTTTTTTTTTTTTTTTTTTGAGATGGAGTCTTGCTCTTTCGTCCGGGCTGGAGTGCAGTGGCCGGATCTCAGCTCACTGCAAGCTCCGCCTCCCGGGTTTTACGCCATTCTCCTGCCTCAGCCTCCGGAGTAGCTGGGACTACAGGCGCCCGCCACCTCGCCTGGCTAGTTTTTTGTATTTTTAGTAGAGACGGGGTTTCACCGTGTTAGCCAGGATGGTCTCGATCTCCTGACCTCGTGATCCGCCCGTCTCGGCCTCCCAAAGTGCTGGGATTACAGGCTTGAGCCACCGCGCCCGGCCGAGGCCTCATTTCTTAAAAAAAAAAAAAAAAAAAAAATTAACATCACCCATTTCTTTTACCTTTTTCACATGGATCCTATAAAATGTCAAATTACAATGTGGCTTGCATTATATTTCTGTTGAACAGCACTGGTTTAAGGAGAAACTGAAGACCAGAGAGTAAACGACTTTTCCACAGAGCCAGAACTGGAACCAGGGTCCCCTGACTTCTCATTCAAGGCTCTTTCCACTGTTAATAGGCTGTGGTAGGCATTCTTCAAGATGGCCCCTAATAATCCTCACCTCTTGTTGCCCTAGTTAAGTCCCTTCCACACTGAACAGGGCTCATCTGTTAGAAGACTACAGAAATGCCTGTGTGATTTCTGAGGCTGGGTCATAAAAAACATTGTGGCTTCTGGCTTCCAGATTGTCTCTCTTTGTCATGACTTGCTCTAGGGGAAGCCAGTTGCCCTGTCATGAGAACTATCAAGCAGCCCTATAGAGAGGTCCACATGGTGAGGAACTGAGGCCTCTTGTCAACAACCATAACCAACCAGGCAAGCAAGTGCACCATATGGGGTGCCAATCTTAGAACCCAGCCAAGTCTTTGAATAACTGCAAGTTCGTGGGAGACCCCAACCTAGAAACACCCAGCTAAGCTTCCCCCAAATTCCTGACCCACAAACGATAATTCATGTTTACTGTTAAGTCACTAAGTTTTGATGATTTGTTACACAGCAACAGATAATACGCAGCCTTACAAACTTACAGGTCTCATATAAAAAACTCACTTCTATCTTTGGCATTTGTACAGTGTGAGAAATTATTCTTGTTCTTCCTCCAGTCTTTGGCCTAGCTCAGGGTAACCCAACTAAAAACTGCGAAATTATCAAACTTGGGGAATCAAACCCAGGAAGGTAAGAGTCCATTTTATTCTTTGAAGGTTCTTCCCTTTTCCCTTTATTGCAGAAAGAACCCAGGTCTCTTGAGAATAAAAAAGCACCATATGGTATCACCTTCACCTGTGCCATTCAGGGATTTGATTTCCACAAAATTGAGGGAACTAGAGGCCAGAATTGCTCAGTTAGACACAGTATTGAGGAAATAACAGAGAAATGACAATCTATGACATCTGAATTTCTCTAAGCTGAGACACTGCTGTCAATAGTAGTGCTAATGTTTTATATAGCATGTGTTGCTTTTCAATGTTGTCACATCTAGATATAAATAAAACAGGATACATATGAAAACAGTGGCTCAGAGCTCATGGTATGTCCTTAGTTTCATGATCAGTGAATGATACGCCAGGTCTAAAATCTGGGTTTCAGTAGGTGACTCAAGTCAGGCTTCATGCTTCCCAAGGCAGGAGCATCCCCGCTGTTATAATGAGTACTCTTCAGTTGGGGCTGTCCTCTGAGATCAGTGTGCACTTGTAGATGTCCTTAAAGGCCACAAGAAAAAGTGGCATTACTTCATCCACGGTGACGTGCCTCTGGAGCTCCTTACTCAAGGAAGTGACGCCTGTCCCAACCAGTCCACAGGGCACAATGTGCTCAAACCACGTGAGGTCCGTAGAGCAGTTGAGAGCCAGGCCGTGGGATGTGATGTGCCTTCCACAGCGGACTCCTGCAAGGCAAGTCAAAGCGTCTTAGAGTAGATACCCTCCACTCTCCGGGCTTCGGGGTCCCTCTCAGGGCGATGAGAGAACTGGACTAGATCACTGGTTTTCAAATTTTGTTTCTGGAGAAACAAGGGATTGTGCACAGATGGGAAAAGGAAACAAATGAAAGGAAGGGGTGCGTGGCTTCAAGGCAGCTGCACTCATCATGAGGATTCCAGGAAATGTCTTTTAACAGATTCCAATACTTAAAAAAAAAAAAAAAAAGTTTGGGGACGGGCGCAGTGGCTCACGCCTGTAATCCCAGCACTTTGGGAGGCCGAGGCGCGCGGATCAAGAGGTCATGAGATCGAGACCATCCTGGCCAATACAGTGAAACCCCATCTCTACTAAAAATACAAAAAATTTGCCGGGCTGGTGGTGGGCGCCTGCAGTCCCAGTTACTCGGGAGACTGATGCAGGAGAATGGCGTGAAACCGGGAGGCGGAGCTTGCAGTGAGCCGAGGTTGCGTCACTGCACTCCAGCCTGGGAGATACAGCGAGACTCCGTCTTAAAAAAAAAAAAAAAAAAAAAAAGTTTGAAAATTAGCACCCTTATTGCCATGACATTGTGATTCGCAGTAAGTAACCTGGCAATCCACTTCTCCTGTCTCTCCATTCACAGAAATGCATGTTGGACTAGATGATGTAACGTGCCTTCTGCTTCTGAATATATGGTATCAGGGAAAGGGCTTAAAAACTCAAACGCAGCGGGTAGCTTTGATTCAAGGCCCGCGCTAGATACGCCTCCTCCCGGCCCGAGTTCTACCCTCACCTCCATTGGTCCAGACCCGTCAGACCCTGCCCCCAGGCCTCAAGCTCCGACCCCGGCTCTCAGGTCCCGCCCTGTGCCGCGGCGCTCACCGATCGCGCAGATCTTACGATCCTCCAGCCAGACGCCGGTGTAGGGCGGGGACCGTGCGCGGGCCCCCTGCAGGCCCTGGAGCTCGCACAGGCGCACGGCGCACGCCTCCAGCGCCGCTACGTGCATGCGCAAGCGCAGACCGAGACGCCGCAGGTCGAGTAGCGGGTGGCAAAGCAGCTGGCCCGGGCCGTGGAAGGTGGCCAGGCCACCGCGGCCTGTGACGCGCACCTCGGCGCCCAAGGCCCGTAGCCGCGCAGTTTCCTCGGGCGTCAGGCCGCCGCGCAGCCCGGCCGTGTACACGGGCCCCGCGGGCTCGCAGAGCAGGAGCGCGCCCGCCTCAGTCCCCGACGGGGCTTCAGTGCCTGGTTCTGCCTGCAGCCGCCGCAGCCAGCGGTCCTGCAGCCCCAGCAGCTCGGCGTACCGCACCCGACCCAGGCGCACGAGCCGAACGGCGGGTTGCCGCATCGTGCCCACCGCTGCGTCCGCGGGACCCCGCCCTCTCCCTGGGCCTGGGGGCGTGGTATGAGGGGCGGGGACTCAGGGGCACGCCCCAAGCCACGGCTCCCAGGTGCGTGTTAAAAGCTGGAGGGGTGATGTGTGATCCCAGGACCCAGCGCAGGCCGGCCTCCTCCGTTCATTCAACAACCAGTATTTAGTGCCTGCTGTGTTCTGCAGGCCCTGCTCTAGGCGCTTGATACAGCGGTGCATAGCGTATGAGAAAGCTCTGTCCTGGTAAGCTTACATTCTTACAGCAGACAATAAGTATTTAAGTATTAAGTAAATAAAGTTATTTCATGTATAAGGTGTTAAGTGCTGTGAAAAGAAAAATAAAACAGGGTAACGTGGTGTGTCCTGGGTTGAGCCCCTGGGGGTCGCAAGAGGGAGATTAGCTTGCCTACAAGGTTATTGGTGCGGATAGGGAGAACTTAAAGATCAGCACCTGTAAGAAAGTGAAGGAAGGAGGAATTTGTAGGCAGAGCGAGAAGTTGGCCTGCAAAACGGTTTCAGCAGAGGCCTTTACCAATCTCAAGGGATGCCTGGAGCCTAGGATGACCCTTCAGAGTAGTTCCACATTAAAGCAAGGAGGCCAGAAACTCATATCCTTGCATTGACCAGTCATGGATACAGGCTACACGTGGAGAGGTGCTGTGATTTTTTTTTTGGCAAGACTGCTTCCCTTGATGGAGGGGGGCCCCCAGAGAAGGACTCAGTTGTGAATCATCAGCTACCAACTCCAGAAGCTGAGGAAATGACTGTCTAGGCTCTGAGGGGGTGTCTGGACGATAACATCAGCTATGTTGCAGTTAGAATATCATTTAAACAAGTCTGAATTCAATGAACTTTTACTAAAGACTTTTCAGACACCATAGGTGTCTGAAAAACATTTCATAAACATAGACATAAAGATCCTAAGCAAATATTAGCAAATCAAATCCAGCAATTTATAAAAAGATTAATACATCATGGTGAAGTAGGGTTTATCCCAGGAATGCAAGGTTGGTTTTGCTTTCTGAAATCAAACAATGTAATTTACCTTAAAAGCCTTCATTGGAAGAAATAATAAAACAAAAACTTTTTTTAAATAAAAGCTATGATTATGTTCAATACATACAGATAAATCTGTTGGCAAAAATAAACACCTCTTCTGACCAAAATACTCAGCAAACTAGGAATAGAAGAGAAATTTTCCAGTCTGATGAAGGGTTCAAATTATCAGAGTTTGGACAAGAGAAATCACATATGTATTATTTTAATCAAATGTTTTATTTGAGAAAATTGGAGACTCATATGCAGTTGTAAGCAATAATACGGACAGATTATGTGTTATCTTTTACCCAGCTTCCCCAATGGAAACACCTTGCAAAACTGTAGTACAATATCACAGCCAGGATACTGACATTGATAGTGTCAAGATGCAGAATATTTTCATCACCACAAGGATCCCTCATGTTGCTCTTTGTAGTTACACTGCTTGTTAATTCCTGGCGAACGTCTGTGTTGTATAGATGGATGGAATCATACAGTATGCAACCTTTTAGATTTTTTTTTTCACTCAGCATAATTCTCTGGAGACTTATCCAAGTTGTTGCATGTATCAATAGTTCATTTCTTTTTATTGATGAGTAGTAGTCCATAGTATGAATGTACTGCAGTTTATTTAGCCATTTACTCACTGAAGAGCACCTGGGTTGTTTCCAGTTTTCGGATATTCTGAGTAAAGGTACTGTAGACATTTGTGTACAGGTTTTTGTGTGAACGTAAGTTTTCACTTCTCCAGAATAAATGTCCAGGAGTGCAGTTGCTGGGTTGCATGGTAGTTACATGTTTTGTTTTTTAAGAAACTATCAAAATGCTTTCCAGAGTGGCTATACCATTCTACATACCCACCACCAGTGTATGAATGATCCAGTTTCTCTGCATCCTCATGAGCATTAGCTTTTATTTTAGCCATTCTAATAGGTGTGTGGTGGTGTCTTGTGGTTTTAATTTGTATTTTCCTATTGACTAATGATGTAAGACATCTTTTCATGTGCTTATTTACCACGTGTATATTCCCTTCAATGAAATGTCTGTTCATGTCTTTTGCCCATTTTCTGATTGTTTTTTGTACTGTTGAGTTTTTAGATATCTTTATACATTCTAGATATTAGCCCTTTGTCGAATATGTGCTTTGTAAATAGTTTCTCATAGTGTATGGCTTGTATTTTCATCCTCTTAACTGTATCCTTTGCAGAGCAAAAGTTTGTCATTGTGATAAGGTCCAATTTATCCACTCTTCCTTTTATTGATGCTTTTGGTTTAATAACTCTTTGCCCAGCCCTAGATCCTGAAGACCTTCTACTGTCTATTTTTTTAAAGATTTTTTTATTTTACATTTAAGTCTATGATACATTTTGAGTTATTTTTTAAAATAGGTGTAAAACTTTGGTTGCTGTTGCTGCTGTTCTTCTTTTGTTTGTTTGCATATGCATGTTACATTACACCAACACCATTTGTTCAAAAGGCTATGTTTCCTCCATTGA
This sequence comes from Trachypithecus francoisi, assembly GCF_009764315.1. Lineage (NCBI taxonomy): Eukaryota > Metazoa > Chordata > Mammalia > Primates > Cercopithecidae > Trachypithecus > Trachypithecus francoisi. The sequence continues at coordinate 65,353,930 of NW_022681473.1, forward strand.
ATTGCTTTTATGCCTTGTCAAAACCAGTGGCACATATTTGTGTAATCCTATTTCCAGTTGCTGTATTCTGTTCCATTGATCTATATGTTTATTCCTCTACCAATACAGGTTGAGCATCCATAATCTAAAAATCTGAAATCTGAAATGCTCCAAAATCCTAAACTTTTTGAGTACTGACATTACACCACCAGTGGAAAATTTCATACCTGAACTTATGTAAGTAGCAGTCAAAACACAGGTGCACAACACACAGTTCATGCAACATCCCCAAGGGGAAAAGACCCTCCCAGCTCTTTTCTGCTGCAATTTTTCTGTCACACCTGGATTTCCCCATGCATTCCCACAAAGGGTAATTAAATGGCCTGTGTGCAGGCTGGACACACCAACAACACGTTTCCCAAAATGCCCCACATGGGGCCAAGACCTATGTGCATTACTCACTGCATTTTTTTGCTTATTCTCTGCTGTGTGGTGTAAATATATTGTTGAAAATGTCAAAAAGATCTGAAGATACCCCTGTGAATATCAGTGATAAGAAAAAGAGGAAGCATTTATGTTTATCTATAGCACAGAAAGTCAAGTTGTTGGAGAAACTGGACAGTGGTGTAAGTGTGAAACATCTTACAGAAGAGTATGGTGTTGGAATGACCACCATATATGACCTGAAGAAACAGAAGGATAAACTATTGAAGTTTTATGCTGAAAGTGATGAGCAGATACTATTGAAAAATAGAAAAACACTTCATAAAGCTAAAAATGAAGATCTTGATCGTGTATTGAAAGAGTGGATCCGTCAGCGTCGCAGTGAACACATGCCACTTAATGGTGTGCTGATCATGAAACAAGCAAAGATCTATCACAATGAACTAAAAATTGAGGGGAACTGTGAATATTCAACAGGCTGGTTGCAGAAATTTAAGAAAAGACATGGCATTAAATTTTTAAAGATTTGTGGCAATAAAGCATCTGCTGGTCATGAAGCAGCAGAGAAGTTTACTGGCAAGTTCAGTAATGATGATGAACAAGATGGTAACTTGGAAGAATTCTGTATGTCAAGTGAGAAAAAAATAATGTCTGACCTCCTTACATATACAAAAAATACACATCCAGAGACTGTCAGTAAGCTGGAAGAAGAGGATATCAAAGATGTTTTTAACAGTAATAATGAGGCTCCAGTTGTTCATTCATTGTCCAATGGTGAAGTAACAAAAATGGTTCTGAATCAAGGTGATCGTGATAATAATGATAATGAAGATGATAACACTGCAGAAAAAGTGCCTATAGATGACATGGTAAAAATGTGTGATGGGCTTATTAAAGGACTAGAGCAGCATGCATTCATAACAGAACAAGAAATCATGTCAGTTTATAAAATCAAGGAGAGACTTCTAAGACAAAAAGCATCATTAAAGAGGCAGATGACTCTGAAAGAAACATTTAAAAAAGCCATCCAGAGGAATGCTTCTTCCTCTCTACAGAACCCACTTCTTGGTCCCTCAACTGCTTTTGATGCTTCTTCTCACCTAAAAATAAAATACAGTGTACAGTAACCTTTTAGTCAAAACATAGCATCATACTTGGAAACTGAAAGCCTACTGTTATTTGTTATTGTTGCTTAACAGCTGATACAGGTATTCTCGTGACACTACTGTGCTGGCTCACTTAACCTGAATACACTATTTTTTTCATTGTATTACTGGTATGTCATATTTTTTACTGTTAAGTACTTATGTGTGAATAAGTGTTAGAAAATGATTGCTTATTGGTAGCGTATAAATTCAGAATCAGGAATGATGGTGATGCCAAACAATCACAGATCATCCATATGGGTGGTGGAGATGTTAACACCTTTGCTTTCTGATGGTTCAGTGTATCCACATTTTGTTTCATGCCAAAATTATTTAAATTATTGTATAAAATTGCCTTCAGGTTATGTGTATAAAGTGTATATGAAACATAAATGAACTTTGTGTTTAAACTTGGATCTTGTCCTCAAGCTATCTCATTGTGCATGTATAAATATTTCAAACTAAAAAAAAAAAATCTAAAATGTGAAACACTTCTGGTCCCAAGCATTTCAGATAAGGGATATTCAACCTGCACTGCAGTCTTGGTTGCTGTAACTATATAATAAATCTTGAAATCAGGTAGCATGATTTATTCCACTTTATTTTTTCCTCAAAATGGTTTTAGTTATTCTAGTTCCTTTGCCTTTCCATACAAATTTTAGAATGATATGTATGTCTAAAAAATACTGTTGGAGCTGGGCGCAGTGGCTCATGCCTGTAATCCCAGCACTTTAGGAGGCTGAGGCAGGTGAATCACAAGGTCAGGAGATCGAGACCATCCTGGCTAACATGGTGAAACCCCATCTCTACTAAAAATACAAAAACAAAGTTAGGCGGGCGCCTGTAGTCCCAGCTACTTTGGAGGCTGAGGTGGGAGAATGGTGTGAACCCAGGAGGTGGAGCTTGCAGTAAGCCAAGATTGCGCCACTGCACTCCAGCCTGGGCGACAGAGCGAGACTCCATCTCAAAAACAAAAACAAAAACAAAAACTGTTGGTAGATCTGGATTGGTGGCCACATAAAAATCTTTTTGGGATTTTTATAGGAATTGCATTAAACTTTATTATCAACTTAGGGAGAATTGACATATATGCTACATTGGGTCTTCCAGTCCATGAACACAATATCTCTCACCATTTATCTAGATCTTCTTTGACTTGTTTCATCAATACTTTGTAGCTTCAGCATACAAATCCTATGTGTGTTTCGTTAGATTTATACCTAAGTATTTCACTCTTTTTTGAGTGATTGTAAATGGTATTTAAAATTTTTGTTTCCACTGCGAGTATATAGAAATGCAGTTGATTTTTGTATATTTATCTTGGGTACTACTTCTTTACTAAACTCACTTATTAGTCCTATGAGTTTTTTGTAGATTCTTTAGGATTTTCTATGGAGACCATCATGTCATCTGCAAATTGGGACAGTTCTATTTTCTTTCTTTCTGATATGTATGCCTGTAATCCCCCTTTTTTTGCCTTATAGCACTGACTAAAACTTCAGTACTGTGTTGAATAAGAGTAGTAATAGCAGACATCCTTGCTTTGTTTCCAGTCTTGGAGGGAAAACATTAAGTCTTTCACCATTAAATATAATGTTTGCTGTAGGTTTTTGGTAGATGCTTTTTATCAAGCTGAGGAAGTTCTCCCTTTACTGCAATTTTTCTCAGAGTTTTTATCATGAATGGTGTTGAAATTTGAGAAAACTTTTTCTGTACTGATTGATAGAATCATGTGATTTTTCTTTAGCCCATTAATATGTACATTACGTTGACTGTTTTTTGAATGTTGACTAGCCTTGCATAGCTGGAATAAACCCCAGCTGTATAAATCTTTTACTACTTTCTTGCATTTGATTTGCGAATATTTCATTGAAGATTTTTTGCATCTAAGTTTATGAGGGTTATTGCCTGTAGTTTTCTTTCTCTTGTACTTCTTTGCCTGATTTGAGTAGAAGGGAAATACTAGCTTCATAAGATGAATTTTTAAATCTTCAACTTTTAAGTTCAGGGGTACATGTGCAAGATGTGCAGGTTTGTTACATAGGTAAACTTGTGCCATGGTGGTTTGCTGCACAGATCATTCCATAACCTAGGTATTAAGCCCAGCATCCATTAGCTCTTCTTCCTTATGCTCTCTGTCTCCCCACCCCACCCCGATAGGCCCTGGTGTGTGTTGTTCCCCCACCCCATGTGTCCATGTGTTCTCATCATTCAACTCCCACTTGTAAGTGAACATGGGGTGTATGGTTTTCTGCTCCTGCATTAGTTTGCTGAGGATAATGACTTCCAGCTCCATCCATGTCCCTGCAAAGGACATGATCTTGTTCCTTTTTATTGCTGCGTAGTATTCCATAATGTATATGTACCACATTTTCTTTATCGAGTCTATCATTGATGGGCATTTGGATTGATTCCATGTCTTTGCTATTGTGAATAGTGCAAATGAACATACATGTGCATGTATCTTTATAATAGAATGATTCATACTCCTTTGGATACATATCCAGTAATGGGATTGCTGGGTCAAATGGTATTTCTGCCTGTAGGTCTTTGAAGAATCACCATACGTGTCTTCTACAATGATTGAAGTAATTAACACTCCCACCAACAGTATAAAAGCATTCCTTTTTCTCTGCAACCTCACCAGCATCTGTTGTTTTTTGACCTTTTAATAATCACCATTCTGACTAGCATGAGATGGTGTCTCATGGTGGTTTTGATTTGCATTTCTCTGATGATTAGTGATGTTGAGCTTCCCCCCGCCCCCATTTGTTTATTTATTTAAGAGACAGGTTCTCACTATGTTGCCCAGGCTGGTCTTAAACACCTGGCCTCAAGCTATGGGCACTTTAAAGGATCTGTATTCTGCTGTTGTTGGATGCAGTGTTCTATAAATGTTAATTAGAATCAATGGTTAATGATATTGGGTGAGTTGTTCTATATCCTTGCTGATCTTCTGTCTCATTGTTCTACTGATTGTTGAGAGAGAGGTGTTGAAATCTCCAACTGTTGTGGATTTATGTATTTCACCTTTGGATTCTGTAAGTTTTTGCTTCACATATTTTGTGTCTCTGTTGTTTGATACATACACAAAATGTTGTTTGATTGCTATGTCTTCCTGGTGAATTGACCCTTTTATTATTATATAGTGTTCTTCTCTGTCTCTAATAATTTTCTTTCCCCTGAAGCTTACTTTATATGATATTATTGTAGTCACTCTGCTTTCCTTTGGTTAGTTTTACATGATATATCCCTTTTCACCCTCTTACTTTCAGCCTGCCTTTATTGTTATACAGTCATATACCACATAACGATATTTTGGTTAACAACAGACCACATATATGATGGTAGTCTCATAAGATTATAATGGAGCTGAAAAATTTCTGTTGCCTAGTGACAACCTGATGATTCTGATGCTACTATGTGTATGTCTTAGTTTTTTGGTTTTTTTTCGCCAGCTGAGGATTTATTGGCGTAAATGCAACCATACAAAAACATGTTATGAAAAACACAGTCACGATGTGCCCTCCCCATCCCCCCAGCCCAGGCCCCTAAAACCCCGTTCTGTGGGAAGGAGGGAGAGGAAGGGGGAGCCCCGAAACCGCCTAGGAACGCTCAGCCCCTGGGCCCGTGCAGGGAGGGAGAGCCGGGCCACAGCGCATCTGGTAGTCAGTGGAGCAGGACAGCTCGCACAGCTGGCCCTTGAAGTCCAGGTCGATGGTGAAGTCCAGGTCCCGGTTGTTCTTGGCTTTGAGCTGCTTGCCGATGGTGCCGAAGATCTCCTCGCCCGTCTTCACGGTCAGGTAGTCCTCCATGTAGAACACTGTCTGCTTCCAGTGCGTGTACGGGGACTCAGGGCTGGTGGAGAAGCCGGTCCTCTTGTGGCAGCGCGTGAACTCGATGTTGAAGTAGGCCACCAGGGCATGCACGTAGTCATTCCGCTTCACTTGCACGCAGAATGGGGAGGTGAAGGTCAGGTCTTCCACCTTGACGGTGTAGATGTCCACCTCCTTTATGAGGCAGGTGTTGGTGACTAGCTGTTTGGGGTCCACCACATCCACTAGGGGCTCCTTGATGGCCACATCTTTGATGCAAGACATGTTGAAGCCATACACGTTCTCCTACCAGTGGATCTTGTAGTCTTTGTACTGCCAGTCCTCGATGGCTGTCACATACAGCGTGGCCCTGTTTGGGAAGATGAGGCCATTGGGCACCAGCCACTTGTCCCGGGCGTAGAGCACGATGTTGAGCATGGACTAGTAGAAGAGGCAGTAGCCCATCCACTCGCTGATGATGATGTCCACCTTCTCCACTAGGAGCTCCCCCTCCTCCACCTTCCCCTTGATGATGGTCACCACGTGGTCTAACTTGTTGGCTTTGACGATCTTCACCGTATAATCAGAGATACTGGAACACTCGATCCCAATGACCTTGCGGGCCCCGGCCTTGGCGGCGAACATGCAGAGGATGCCGGTGCCCGAGCCAACGTCCAACACCACCTTGTCCTTGAAGAGGTGCTGGTTGTGAAACATGGAGTTGCGGTACGTGAGGGTGCGCACCTCGTCCTTCAACAGCTCCTCGTGGATGCCAAAGTGGGCGTAGAGTCAAAGTAGTAATCTTTGGATGTCATGTCCTCAGCATTGGGCTTCTCGCTGCTTTCCGCCTGGCCACGGGACACCTCCATGATGCAGTTCGCCGCCTTGGCTGCTGCCATCTTCACCCGCAACTATTCCTCCTCCAGCTGCCAAGACCCCCCACCGTGTATGTCTTAGTTTTAACTAAAAAAATTAAAAAGTTTTAGAAAAGAAAAAATTTAAAAATAGAAAAAAGCGTATAGAATAAGGATATAAAGAAAATATTTTTATGCAAGTATACAATGTGTGCTGTAGGCCATTATTGTAGAAAGAGTCAAAAAGTTTAAACATTTAAATGTTTATAAAATAAAAGTGTTACAGTAAGTTAAGGTTAACTTGTTTTTGAAGAAAGAAAAATATTTTAAAATAAAGGTAGTGTAACCTAAGTGTGCAATGTTTACACCTACAGTAGTGTACAATAATGTTTTAGGCCTTCACATTCACTCACTGTTCACACACAGAGTCACCCAGGACAACTTCCAGCCCTGCAAGCTTCATTCATGGTAAGTACCCTATATACCACATTTTTACTCTCCCTTTACTACGTTTTGATATGTTTAGATACACAGATACTTAACCATTGTTTTACAGTTGCCTACATTATTCAGTACAATAATGTGCTGTACAAGTTTGTAGCCTAGGAGCAGTAGGCTATAGCATATAGCCTAGGTGTATAGTAGGCTTATACCATCCATGTTTGTTTAAGTGTGCTCTGTGATGTTCACACAATGACGTAATTACCTAACAACTCATTCTCAGAGTATGTCCCTGTTGTTAAGCCATGCATAATTGTATTTAAAGTGAGTTTTTTGGGAGCCCCAGGTTAGAGGATTGCTTGAGGCTGGGAGTTTGAGAGTAGCCTGGACAACAGAGTGAGACCTTGTCTCTACAAAAAAAAAAAAATCGCTAGGTGTGGTGGTATTCACCTGCAGTACTAGCCACTTGGGAGGCAGAGACAGGGAGGATTGCTTGAGCCCAGGAATTTGAGATTACAGTGAGCTGAAATCATACCACTGCACTGCAACCTGGGAAACAGAGCAAGACCCTGTCTCTTAATTATTATTATTGTTATTATTTTGAGAAAGGGTCTCATTCCATTGCCCAGGCTGGAGTGCAGAGGCATGATCTCAGCTCACAGCAACCTCTGCCTCCCAAGTTCAAGTGATTCTCGTGCCTCAGCCACCCGAGTAGCTGGAATTACAGGTGTACGCCCCCATGCCCAGCTAATTTTTGTAGCTGTAATAGAGATGGGTTTTCGCCATGTTGGCCAGGCTGGTCTTGAACTCCTGGCCTCATGTGATTGATCCACCCACCTTGACCTCCCAAAGTGCTGGGATTACAAGTGTGAGCCACCGTGTGAGCCAAGACCGTATCTCTTTGAAAATAATAAATAAATAAAATAGTATTTTATAGACAGCATATAGTTAGGTCATTCTTTTTTCCACTCTGCCAATCTGTCTTTTAATTGGTGTATTCTGACCGTTTAGATTTAAGGTAATGTTGATATATTAAAGCTTAAGTCTTACCTTTTATTTTTTGTTACCTCTTTGTTCTGTGTATTGTTTCTCTGTTTTCTTTTTCTGATTTTCTGTGCTCAGCATCACTAATCATCAAGGAAATGTAAATTAAAACCACAATGAAATTCCATTACATTCTTACCTGAATGGTTAAAATGTAAAAGACTGACAACATCAAATATTGGCAAGGTTGTACTGCAACCAGAACTCTCATATATTTTTGATGGTAGTGTAAAATGGCGCAAACACTTTCAGAAATGGTCTGGCATTTCTTATAAAACTAAATATACACTGACCCTATAATTTAGTTTTAATCCTAGGAATTTACTCACAATAAAGGAAAACACCTATACCACAAAAACGCTTATATGACAATGTTCACTGAAAATTTATTACTAATACCCTAAACTGGAAACTGCTGAAGTATCTATCAATAAAAGAATGGATATTCTGTGGTATCTTCATGAAATGGAATATTACTCAGCAATTAAAATGGGCAAATTATGAGTTCCATAGTGTGTGGCTCACAGCAATCTCAAGTACTGTGACTAAGCTAAGCACTTCATGAATTTGATCTTACTGAATCCTTCTAGCCTTATGAGATAATCACTATTATTGCCAAGTGCTTTGTGTTTATTTTCTTAACTTTTACTACCCTCTGAGGTAGCATCCTCACACAAACTGGTGTACAGAAATACAATTTAATTCTGATGCTAACCACCCAGTGTTGGCAGTGGACTCCACAGGTTTAATGGCACAATCCCCAGTAAAACTATTTTCACTTCAGATGTCAGCTGCATTTTGGGGGGTCCCTAAGCCACCTGTGCTTCTGACCAACTGGCTGTAAATTCAAAGTTTCACATAACCCCCAAAGGTACAATAATTTTCTAGAATGACTCACAGAACTCAGGAAGGCACTAATGATACAAGTCAGGACCAGTTAAATGAAGATCCAGGTGGGTGGAGTCTGGGAGGGTTCTGAATGGAGAGCATTCATGACCTCTCCCCCATGGCATCACCTTCCTAGCACATCGCTGTGTTCACCAACTGGGAAGCTCTACTGAGCTTTGGTGTTCAGAGTTTTTATTGGGGTCTCATTAACATAGGCATGATTGCTTGGATCATTGGTCACATGACTGGACTCAATCTTTCACAGTCCTCCACCTCTCTTAGGAGATTGACCCAACCCTCTAATTACATTGTTGGTCTTTCTGGTGACCATCCTCACCCTGTGTCATCTCATCAGTTAGCATAAACTCAGGTGTAATCTAAGGAGCTCATAAATAACAAAGACACTCCTGCTACTTAGGAAGTTCTAAGGGTTTAAAAGTCTCTTTACCAGAAACCAGGGACAAAGGCCAGTCAAGTTATTTATTACACAATAGGTAGGCATTATTATTATTATTATTTAATAGAGACAGGGGGCCGAGCACAGTGGCTCACACCTGTAAACGCAGCACTTTGGGAGGCTGAGGTGGGTGGGGATCACTTGAGGGCAGGAGTTCGAGACCAGCCTGGCCAACATGGTAAAACCCCATCTCTACCAAAAATATAAAAAATTATCTGGTTGTGGTGGCACACGCCTGTAATCCCAGCTACTCAGGAGGCTGAGGCAAGAAAATCGCTTGAATCTGGGAGGTGGAGGTTACAGTGAACCAAAATTGGGCCACTGCCCTCCATCCTGGGGTGAGAGAGACTCTATCTCAAAAAAAAAAAAAAAAAAATAGAGACAGGGTCTCACTATATTGGCCAGGCTGGCCTGAAACTCCTGACCTCAACCATTTCTCTTACTGCAGCCTCCCTAAATGTTGGGATTACAAGTGTGAGTCATCATGCCTGGCCAATAAAATTATTGTCCTCGTTTTAGAGGTAAGTAGGGACCTATATTGATTGCTCAAAGTTACACAGTAACTAGCAGAATTAGGATGGGAACTTAGGTATGTCTGAATACAATCTTGCTGTTGTCTACTATATATATTGTCTGAAAGTTATTGCTGCATGCTATTTGTTGAATGAATGAATGAACAGGAAAAGATCACAGGTGATTCTGAAATTTCTACCTTGTGGGAACTGAGAATGATCAAGGCCTTTTTCAGAATTTCATTGATGCTAGATACATTTATATTTGTAGGTCCTATCCCATGTTAAAGTGTGTCTGTATCCCACATCAAGTATTACTCTTTTTTGCTGAAAAAAAATATTGAAAGGATTTTTTAAAAATTTCTTTAGAAATCATTTGGCTACATGCACTCACTCAAGTTATTATAGGATTTGATTTCATGGCAGTCGCAGTGCATGGGTGGAATGTTTCCAAAGTGAGAAACTTGAACTTACGAATTATTTTCAAATGTAATAAAATGTTTATAAATAGTTCAGTACAGCCTAAGCTGCTATAACAAAGAGACTTCTCAGTACAGTGAGAGTACAGGGCTAGTAGGCAGGATTCTACCTCAGCATCCACTCCAGCTCTTGCCTTAAGGTCTGCATCACAGCCAGGAACAAAGCAGCCACATTCACAATGACAAAGAGCATCATTTGCACAGACTGCACTGCTCATGCGCGCCTGGAGTTGTCCATAGTAGTAACTCTCACAAGTGTGTAGGGAGAAAGATGAAGAAGAGCTCATCCCCTACTGCACAACCAAAAGTGGCAGGTATCACTTATACTCACTTCCCATGGTCAGAACTTAGTCACATGACCACATCTAGCTTCAAAAGAGGCTGGAAGTGTAGTCTTTTACTGAGTGACCCTTGCACCTACCTAAAACCTAGTTCTACTTATAAAGGAAGAAGGGGATATATGGTCGTCACTATCATAATTAAATTGCATACACAAGTAATGAAGTTGGTATAAATTTATGTTGGTAGACATTTAATTAAAAGTTTATTGTTTTTGACTTTATAGTCTTTTGTATTTTGGTTGTTAAAAAAAAAGTGGGAGGGTTGTTCTTAAACATTTTTTTTTAGGCCCTTGAAAAGTTTGTCAGCTCCAAGTGCTGTGCCTAATGGATACACAATCTCTGTGGATCATGAGGCCACTAACCAGAGAAGGAATGCAGGGTGGCTGTGATTGCTCTCTGCTCGGTCCCCCTTCTAGGTAGGAAGGCAGCCCCTATGAACTGGGTAGGCTAGATTCGGTATGCAATTTGTGGGGCTAGGGGAGTGTAGACACTCAAACAAATATTAACTAATCCTTACGTAGCTGGGGTTATAGTCCATGGGGTTGAGGGTGGGACAGGAAGCAGGGAGAGGCAGGGAGAAGGGAATAACAACTAGAATGAGACAGGGCCAAGAAATTGGTAAGGAAGACAAAATAACATGAACAAACATGCACAATGATAGGTTTCAGAGCAGATTATGAAAGTCATTGTGAGTCATCCGTGGTAGTGGTGGTGTTTAAAAAGAAACAGTGTCTAGATAACGCTGGGCTCTGAAGGAAAAAGAGGTTGGATTACACAAGGTCCTGCCTCAGGACATCTACAGTTTATAAATAAATATGCCCAAAGTGGGGAAAGTAACTCTAATGACCTGTTTCCCGTAGAAGATGCTCCAGCCCGAGAACTGTCCTGATATAAAGTAGGAGCTATTAGTAGGCAGGCTGGGAATCTAGGTTCATGTTTGGCCTCTATCACTATTTATTTGAGAATGAGCTCCTTTGGAGTAGGTAATGCATAGTTTCATCTGTGGATCCTCACCTAGCCTAGTGCCTGGCACTTACTAAGTTCTTAGTAAATTCTTACAGAATCAATGAACAATTTGTTAAATAACTTGCTGCGTATCCTTGAACTGAGACCTTTTACCAGGGGTCTTAAACCTAAAAGGAAACAGTGGATCAGGGTGGCCTCCAGGTCCCTAGTGACCTCAAATTTTCAGGATATGAGGACTGATATTTGGCTACTGTCACACTAAGAAGTGCACCTCATAGCATGCAAAATCAAATCTGAACTCAACCCACACATCTCAGCTCAAAGACTGCTTCCTCCACAATGCCTCCCCTACCCCTTTCCTCAACAAATTGTGCCTCTGCTGACACTCTTCTACCTTGGTTATTCTCAGTTGAGTTCATTACTTTTCCTTACCCCCTCAGGCCTGTGACCTGAGAACACAGAGTAAAAGCTAACACTTAGGTAAAATTTACCGTGTGTCAGGTGCTCTAAAGGGCTTAAAATCATCAGTGCATTTAATATCTTGATGACCCAGAAAGTAGGTGCTATGATTATCCTCATTTCAGAGATGAGAAAACTGAGGTACAGAGAAAGTAACTTTCTTACTGTTAGGCTGCTAGTGAGTGGCAGGGACAAGATTCAAATCTGGGTAGCAATCTCCAGAGTCCGTAACCAGTTCCCTGTCTTGTTCATCTTTAAATACCCCATAATAAACATCCCATGGTCAGCACATAGTAGGTGTGCAGTAAATGTTTGCCAAATAAATGAATAAACAAATGCAGTAAACTAGGAAACAGGGTATCAGAAGGGCATGGCGTTCCCCCAAATACCCATCTGCCTGTTGGGCCTCTTAACCTTTCCCCAACATATTGAGTTAGTTTGTTGGTCCATCCATCCACTCACTTGTCCATCCATCCATTCAATGACTAGTTACTGTCCTAACCACCTCCCCACCACCCCACATTGGGACCGGGGATACAAAACTGAATTGGCACAGACAGATGGACTTATTCACAGACAATGGCAGTACAGCATCACATGAGCTACACAGAAGACAGAGCAACTAACTCTGCCCAGGCAGGGTCAGAGAACACTTTTTAGTCTATGGGACAGAGATTCAACCTGGATTTTTAAAACTCTATCTCCAGGTCCCTGGTGGGCCAGGGTCCTCCCTGACCCCAGCCCATATAGCTGGAGACAGAATAGCCTGTCCTCCCAGCTGCTGGCTGCAAACTTGCCTTGGGGAGTCCATAGCTCTGTCCATGGTCTGAATACTGGTGCTCTTGCCAGCTGCCATGCCCCTAGATTAAGCCATATGTTTTGGATCCTGGTTCTGAGTGTTGACCTTGAGCCTTTAGTGCCAGGCTCACAGCCAAGCATAGCCCACTTGCCAGATCCTTTCAGGTCTCTCCCTTTTAGCTGGGGGTGCAGGGGGTGGGGTGAGGGTGGGAGGACATATGGCATATCCCTAGGCATGTGCTAAGATACAGACCTGGGACCTCTCAGTTACGTGATTGCCAGTTTCATTGACCCCTTCCTCAGACTCTAAGGAAATTCAGGCCAGACTAAGAAAGGACTCAGGCTGGAGCAGGTCCCTGAGGGCTCAACCACACTTGTATATATTCTGCCTGTCAGAGCTGGCCTGGTCCCAGATACCATCTAGGTCCCTGCCTACCCTGAGGCTCTGGAATGGGCATACAGTGAAAAAGACAGACCTGGACTTCAGGGCTCCTGATCCCAGTCTGACATTTGTTCCACTATAAAAAGGGGGTCTGGAATTCATTTTCAGTAATGAAGTCTTTCTCAATGAAATCTTAACAGGTATATAAAGGAGAATGGCTCGCCTGAAGTAGAGTTAGGGCATCCAAAAGATCACTGTCTTGGCCTCTGCCTCCCTTTCTCAGCCTTTAAGTCACTTCTAATAAACCTGTCTGATTTTTTATCATTAGATCTCAACAGTGGAAGTTGGTCCATTGAGGTCCTAAGCCTTTGCGGAAATGGCAACTACTTCCCTCCGGCCTGTTTCACTCACTTCCTTCACCTTCCTCACTAGAACCAGAGACCTTTCAAAAACCTAGGTCTGTCTTTGCTACCCTCCAGTTTAAAAACATCCATTTCGCAAGGCTTGGTGTCTCATTCCTTTAATCCCAGTGCTTTGAGAGGCTAAGATGGGAGGATTGCTTGAAGCTAGGATTTCGAGACCAGCCTGGGTGGCATAGGGAGACCCTGTCTCTACAAATTTTTCTTTTAATTAGCCAGGTGTGGTGGTGTGTGCCTGTAGTTCCAGCTACTTGGGAGGCTGAAGTGAGAAGATCACTTAAACCCAGGAATTCGAGGCTACAGTGAGCCATCACCACATCACTGCACTCTAGCCTGAGTGACAGAGCACGACCCTATCTCAAACATCAGAAATAAATTCATTTGTCCAACAATATTTACATAAGGACTATTATATTCATTGCACTTCTAGCTCCTTTCATTGTGGCAGGAACTGAAGTAGGAGCTAGAAGTGCAATGAATATAACAGTCCTTGCCTGTTTGTTGTGGTAGGGGAGCCAAAAAATCTGGTGACAATAAAATAAATTACTAAACAGAATCTGGTGATAGAGCCTAAAACAGGAGAGTGGTCTGAGGAAGCTGAAGGACAAGCCAGTGCCATCCAGGAGAAAACTGTTCAGCCAGAGATAAGAGCCTGTGTTAAGGTTTAGGGTGGCAGCTTTAGGAAAACAGAAGTCTCAGTGATGGTGCTGTGAAATGAGACCAGAGAGATGCACAGAGGCCAGGCCATGGAAAACCCTAAAGATCGCTTCCAGGTTGTTGGTCTGCATCTTAAAGAGCAAAGGGAATACAAGTGAATGGTTTTAAATAAGGTAGTGACAAAATGCCATTTTTGTTTTAAGATCAAGCTGGTTGTTATGTGGAGAACAGGCTGGAGGAAGGCAAGAGTAAAGGCAGAGAGGCCTATTAATAAGACATTGATGGCTGGGCGTGGTGGCTCATGTATGTATAATCCCAGCACTTTGGGAGGTGGAGACTCAAGGATAGCCTGAGCCCAGGAGTTCGAGACCAGCCTGGGCAACATAGTGGAACCCCATCTGTACAAAAAATAAAGGTAAAAAAATAGCCAGGTGTGATGGTGCATGCCTGTGGTCCCAGCTACTTGGGAAGCTGAGGCAAGAGGATCTCTTGAGTCCAAGAGGTTGAGGCTGCAGTGAAATGTGTTCATACCACAGAACTGTAGCCTGGGACAACATAACAAGACCTTGTCTCAAAAAAAAAAAAAAAAAAAAGATTGTTACAGTCCAAGTGAGAGATGACATTGAGAAGTTGTGCTAAGCATGGGTACTGTATGTTCCATACACCTAACACTCCTTCTTCCAACCTTCATTCAGGCCCCAGGGAAACACTTTCCCACATATCTTGCCCTACAGCCTCAAAACAAAAAATCATATATTTTACATACAATAAAATGCTCACATGTAAGTGCCTAGTTTGAGGAGCTTGCACAAGTGTATACACCTCTGTAACCACCACCCACTCAAGCATGGATAGAGACCATTTACATCATTTCCACCACATGACTGTGTCTAAAGTTCTATGGGTTGTGCTGCTGCTCACACCGGAAATAGCCACTGCTCTCGAGTGAGGAAAGCAAGTAAGTGGCAGAAGCTCGTGGGTATGAAAAGCACACATCAATTAATCCTATGAAGTCTTTTCTCTCACATAGCATGAATGCCTAATGGGGTATCATTTTCCAGAAAAGCATAGTCCATTTTGTTGCTTCTTTTTGTGTTCCAATTTGTAGTTTTGGAGGAATTCAGGAATTGCTCACTATTTGCAATAGTTGCATGTGGCAGCTAATAAATATGTTGCAGTATTAAACAACTCATACTACTCTAATATTGTGCATGTAGGTCTAGTTATAGACCTACATATACATGATATTGATTCTTTATGGACTTAGCTATTGTGTTAAGGAATGATGAAAATTCTAATATGAGTGGTAGTGATTGATACAATGAAATAAAAATAGAATGTATTATATGTATTTACCATTTTATAAATCTATTTAACATATAAATATAGTTTGTGTTGTGTAATTATGTGTCCCTATATTTGACCATAATATATAAAATTCATGATACTTTAAAAATCTAATGTTACTTTAAGCATTTTATTGACAATCCCTGTTGCTACTGCCTTAGCAGAGCAAACTTTTTCCAAATTGAAATTGATGACTAAAAAAAAACCTCTAAAATGTACAGTGTCCCAATAAAGGTTATTTTGTTTTTGACCTTGTTGTCCAAAATATTATGAAATATATAATTATTGATGAACCATGTATTTCCTTTTACTCATATATTCCTGTCCTGAGCCATTCCTTTCCATGACATCCATTAAATTCAGTAATCTTTGATATTTTGCTTACTTTCAATAAAAAGTACCATAGAAGGTGGTGCAAGGTGGAAGACTAGAAGGTCCTACCAATTGTCCTCCCTTGCAGGAACAAGAAATTCAACAACTATCTACCCAAAAAAGTACCTTCACTAGAACCAAAAATCAGGTGAGCACTCACAATGCCTGGTTTTACTTCATATCATGGAAAGAGACACTGAAGAGAATAGGAAAGACAGTCTTGAGTTGCCGATGCTGCCCCTTCCGCATTGCCCCCACAGTGGACACATGGTGCAGAGGAATCTATGTGCTTGGGAGATAGCGCAGCAATTGTGAGACTTTACATTGAATTCAGTGCTGCCCACTTACAGCAGAAAGCAAAACCAGGCTGGGCTCAGCTGACGTCTGCCCATGAAGGGAGCATTCAGACCAGCCCTAGCCAGTGGGGTATCACCCATCCCAGCAATTGGAACTTGAGTTCCAGGAAGCCGCACCACCATGGGCTGAAGTTCTCTGGAGCCTAAAATAAACTTGAAAGGCAGTCTAGGCCACAAGGACTACAAGTCCTAGTGCTGAGCTGGGCTTGGGGGGCATGTGACATACTTAGACATCAACAAGGGCATCTGAGGGACTGTTTGTGCCCCCCGTCCCCACCCCCAGACAGCATATCCCCTGACTCCAAGAGAGACCCCATTCTCCTGCTTGAGGAGAGGAGAGGGAAGAGTAAAGAGGACCAGCTTAGCCACAGCAGGATAGAGCATTGGTCAGAGTTGTGAGGTCCCCATTCCAGGCCCTAGCTCCTGGATGACATTTCTAGACACACCCTGGGCCAGAAGGGAACCTGCTGTCTTGAAGGGAAGGACCCAGTCCTGGTGGGATCCATCATCTGCTGACTAAAGAGCCCTTGATCCCTGAATAACCAGCAACAGTAACCATGTAGTACACACCGTGGGTGTTGGGTGAAACTCTGAGACTTGCTGGCTTCAGATGAGACCCAGCACCTTCCCAGCTGTGGTGGCCATGGTGAGAGACTCCTTCTCCTTGATAAAAGAAGAGGGAGAAGTAAAGGGGATTTTTGTTTTATAGTTTAGATACCACCTTGGCCATAGTGGGGTAGAACACCAGGTGAGCTCTTGGGGTCCCTGATTCCAGGCCTTGGCTCTTGGACAGCATTTCTGGACCTGCTCTGGGTCAGAGGGAAGCCAACTGCCTGAAAGGTGAGTCCCAGGCCTAAAAGCATTCACCATAAGCTGATTGGAGAGCCCCTGGGCCTTAAGTGAACATTGGCAGTAGTCTGGCAGTAGTCTCTGCTGGCATGTGGTGGCCACAGAGTGAGACCGCTCTGCCTGTGGGAAGGGAAGAGAAGAATGGGAAGGACTTTGTCTCACGGTTTGAGTACCAGCTTAGCTACAGTAGTGTAGATAGAGCACCAGGTAGACTTCTAAGATCTTTGACTCCAGTCCCTAGCTCCTGGATGGCATCTCTGGACCTGCCTGGGGCCTAGGGGAACTCATCACCCTGAAGGGGAAGACACAAGTCTGGCTGGCTTCATCACCTGCTAATTGTAGAGCCCTAGGTCCTTAAGTAAACATAGGCCCTTAAGTAAACATAGATGGTAGCCATGTAGGGCCTTGGGCAAGACTCAGTGCTGTGCTAGCTTCAGGTCTGATGCAGCCCAGTCCCATGGTAATGGCCACAGGAATGCTTATGTCACCTAACCCCAGCCCCAGGCAGCTCAGCACAGGGAGGGAGACTCTATTTATTTGGGAGAAAGTAAGGGAAGAAAACAAGAGTCTCTACTTAGTAATCTAAAGAATTCTTCCTGATGATATCTAAGACCACCAAGGTGGTATATTTATGAGTCTGCAAAAAACACAGCATTACTGGCTTGGGATGTTCCCTAATGCAGATAGGGTCTAGATCACAACACCCAAATCCTTTTGAAAACTTGAAAAGCCTTTGAATACTTCAAAAGGACAGGTACAAACAAGCCCAGATGGTAAAGACTACAAGAAATACCTAACTCTTCAATGCCCAGACACTGACGAACATCAACAAGCATCAGGACCATCCAGGAAAACATGACCGCACCAAACAAACTAAATAAGGCACCAGGGACCAATCCTGGAAAAACAGAGATAAGTGACCTTTCAGGCAGAGAATTCAAAATAGCTGTTTTGAGGAAACTCAAAGAAATTCAAGAAAACATGGAGAAGGAATTCAGAATTCTATAAGATAAATTTAACAGATTGAAATAATTAAAAAGCAGAAATTCTAGAGTTGAAAAATGCAATTGGCATACTGAAGAATGTATCAGAATCTCTTGGCCGGGTGCGGTGGCTCAAGCCTGTAATCCCAGCACTTTGGGAGGCCGAGACGGGCGGATCACGAGGTCAGGAGATCGAGACCATCCTGGCTAACACAGTGAAACCCCGTCTCTACTAAAAAATACAAAAAACTAGCCGGGCGTGCTGGCGGGCGCCTGTAGTCCCAGCTACTCGGGAGGCTGAGGCAGGAGAATGGCGGGAACCCGGGAGGCGGAGCTTGCCGTGAGCTGAGATCCGGCCACTGCACTCCAGCCTGGGTGACAGAGCGGGACTCCGTCTCAAAAAAAAAAAAAAAAAAAAAAAGAATCTCTTAATAGCAGAATTGATCAAGCAAAAGAAAGTATTAGTAAGCTTGAAGATAGGCTATTCAAAAGTACACAGTCAGAAGAGATGAAGGAAAAAGAATAAAAAAGCATGAATCATGCCTACAAGATCTAGAAAATAGCTTCAAAAAGGCAAATCTAAGAATCATTGGCCGTAAAGAGAAGGTAGAGGAAGAGATGGGATAGAAAGTTTATTCAAAGGGATAATAACAGAGAACTTCCCAAACCTAGAGAAATCTATCAATATCCAAGTACAAGTACCCAAAGAAGACTACTTCAAGGCATTTAATAATCAAACTCCTGAAGGTCAGTGATAAAGGATCTAAAAAGCAGCAAGAGAAAAATAAATAATGTACAATGGAGCCACAATACAACTGGTAGCAGACTTTTCAGTGGAAACCTTACAGTCCAGGAGAGAATGGCATGACATATCTAAAGTGCTGAAGAAAAAAAACTTTTACCCTAGAATAGTATATCTGGTGAAAATATCCTAAAAGCATGAAGGAGAAATAAAGAGTTTGCCAGACAAGCAAAAGCTACGGGATTTCATCAACACCAGACCTATCCTACAAGAAATGCTGAAGGAAGTACATCAATCAGAAAGAAAAGGATATTAATGAGCAATAAGAAATCATCTGAAGGTACAAAACTCACTGGTAATAGTAAGCACAAAGAAAAACATGGAATATCATAACACTGCAATTGTGTGTGAACTGCTCTTATCCTAAGCAGAAAGAGTAAAAGATGAACGAATCAAAAATAATAACTGCAACAACTTTTCAAGACATAGACAATACAATAAGACATAAAGAGAAACAACAAAAAAGTTTAAAAGTGGGGAGATGAAGTTAAAGTGTAGAGTTTTTGTTAGTGTTCTTTTTGCTTGTTTGTTTATGCAATCAGTGTTAAGTTGTCATCAGTTTAAAATAATGGGTTATAAGATAGTGTTTGAAAGCCTCATGGTAACCTCAAATCAAAGAACATATAGTGGATACATAAAAAATAAAATGCAAGAAATTCAATCATACCACCAGAGAAAATCACCTTCACTAAAAGGAAGACAGGGAGGAAGGAAAGAAGGAAGATAAAACTACAAACAATCAGAAACAAATAACAAAGTGGCAGGAGCAAGTCCTCACTTATCAATAGTAACATTGAGTATAAATGGACTAAACTCTCCAACAAAAGACACAGAGTGGCTAAGTGGTTAAAAAAAGAAAAAAAAATCATCTGTTGCTTATAAGGAACACACTTTACCTATAAAGATATACATGGACCAGGGGTGTCCAATCTTTTGGCTTCCCTGGGCCACATTGGAAGAAGAATTGTCTTGGGCCACATATGAAATACACTAATGCAAATGATAGTTGATGAGCTAAAAAAAATTACAAAGAAGACCTTATAATGTTTTAAGAAAGTTTATGAATTTGTGTTAGGCCACATTCAAAGCCATTCTGGGCCACATGTGGCCCTTGGGCCGTGGGTTGGACAAGCTTGATATAGACCGAAACTAAAGGGATGGAAAAAGATAACTTATGTAAATGGAAACAGAGAAAGGGCAAGAGTAGCTACATTTCTGTCAGGCAAAATAGATTTCAAGATAAAAACTGTAAGAAGAGACAAGGAAGCTCTCTGTAAAACAATAAAGGGGTCAATTCAGCAAGAGGATATAACAATTGTAATTATACATGCACCCAACACTGGAGCACTCAGATATATAAAGCAAATATTAGTAGAGCTAAAGAGAGAGATAGACCCCAATACAATAATAGCTGGAGACTTTAACACCCTGCTTGCAGCATTGAACAGATTTTCTAGACAGAAAATCGACAGAGAAACATCAGATTTAACCTGCACTATAGACCGAATGGACCCAGTGAATATTTATAGACCATTTCATCCAATGGCTAAAAAATACACATTATCCTCCTCAGCACATGGATCATTCTCAAGGATAGACCATATGTTAGGTCACGAAACAGGTCTTAAAACATTTTAAAAAATAAAATTAAGCATCTTCTCTAATCACAATGGAATAAAACTAGAAATCAGTAATGAAGAATTTTGGAAACTATATAAACACATGGAAATTAAACTGTATGCTCCTGAATGACCAATGGATCAATGAAGAAATTAAGAAGAAAATTGAAAATTTCATGACACAAGTAGTAATGTAAACATGACATACCAAAACCTTTGGGATATGGTAAAAACAACACTAAGAGGGAAGTTTATAGCTATGAGGACTTATATCAAAAAAGAACTAAAGATCAGAGCTGAAGTAATTGAAATTGAAATGAAGAAAACAATACAAAAGATCAACAAAAGAAAAGGTGGGTTTTTTGAAAAGATAAACAAAATTAACAAACCTTTAACCAGACTAAGAAAAAAAGAGAGAAGATCTAAATAAATAAAATTAGAGATAAAAAAGGGGACATTACAACTGATGCTGCAGAAATTCAAAGGATCATAAGTAGATACTGTGAGAAACCATATACCAATAAATTGGAAAATCTAGAAGAAATGAATAAGTTTCCAGACACATACCTACCAAGATTGAACCATAGAAATTCAAAACTTGAACATACCAATAACAAGTACCGAGGCTGAAGCCATAATAGATCTTCCAGCAAAGAAAAACCCACAACTCATTAGCTTCACTGCTGAATTCTACCAAACATTTAAAGAGAACTAATACCAATCCTACTGTATTCTGACAGATAGAGGAGGGAATACTTCCAAATTCATTCTATGAGGCCAGTATTACCCTGATACCAAAACCAGACAAAGACACATCAAAAATAAAAATAAATAAAAAGCTACAGGCCAATATCACTGATGAATATTGATGCATAAATCCTCAGCAAAATACTGGCAAATAAAATTCAACGACACATCAAAAAGATCATTTATCATGACCAGGTGGGATTTACCCTAGGGATGCAAGGATGGTCCAATACCTGCAAATAAATCAATGTGGTACATCATATCAACAGAATGAAGGACAAAAACCATATGATCATTTCAACTGATGGTGAAAAAGCATTTGGTAAAAAAAAAAAAACTCTCAAAAACTGGATATAGAAGAAACATACCTCAACATAATAAAAGCCATATACAACAGACTTGCTGCTCATATCAAACTGAATGGGGAAAAACTGAAAATCTTTCCTCTAAGATCTGCAACAGGACAAGGATGCCCACTTTCACCACTGTTATTCAACATAGTACTGGACGTCTTGGTTAAAGCAATCAGACAAGAGAAAGAAATAAAGGACATCCAAATTGGAAAGGAAGAAGTCAAATTACCCTTATTTGCAGATGATATGATCTTTTATTTGGAAAAACATAAAGACTCCACCAAAAAATTATTAGAACTGGTAAACAAATACAGTAAAGTTGCAGGATACAAAATCAACATACAAAAATTGATAGCATTTCTTTAGTAAAAGGTGAAAGATTTATGTGATCTAAAAAATTGATAGCATTTCTATATGCCAACAGTGAACAATCTGAAAAAGAAATCAAGAAAGTAATCCCATTTACAATAGCTACAAATAAAATTAAATACCTAGGAATTAATCAAAGGGGTGAAATACTGTTGCAATGAAAACTATCTAACATTGATGCAAGAAGTGGGAGAAAATACCAAAAAATGGAAAGATATTTCATGTTCATGGATTGGAAGAATCAGTATTGTTAAAATGTCCATACTGCCCAAAGCAATTTACAGATGCAATGCAATCCCTATCAAAATACCAATGCCATTCTTCACAGAAATAGAAAAAAAAAATTCTAAAATGTATATGGAGCCACAAAAGACCCAAAATAGCCAATGCTATCCTAAGCAAAAAGAACAAAACTTGGAAGAATCACATTACCTGACTTCAAATTATACTACAGAGCTATAGTAACCAAAGTGGGATGATACTGGAATGAAAGGGATACATAGACCAGTGGAACAGCATAGAAAACCCAGAAATAAATCCATACATCTACAGTAAACTCATTTTTGACAAAGGTGCCAAGAACATACATTGGGGAAAGGACACTTTGTTCAATAAATAGTGCTGGGGAAACTGGATATCCATTTGCAGAACAATGAAACTAGACTCCTATCTCTCACAACATACAAAATCAAATCAAAATGGATTAAAGACTTAAATCTAAGACCTCAAACCATGAAACTGTTAAAAGAAAATATTGGGGAAACTCTCCAGAACATTGAAGGGGCAAAGATTTCTTGAGTAATACCCCACGAGCACAGGCAACCAAAGTAAAAATGAACAAATGGGATCACATCAACTTGAAAAGCTTCTGCACAACAAAGGGAACAATCAATGAAGAGACAATCCCATTGAATGAATCCCATTCTGTGGGTTGTCTCTTTGCAAACTATCTGTCTGACAAAGGATTAATAACCAGAATATATAAGAAGCTCAAATAACTCTATAGGAAAAAGTTTAATCATCTGATTTAAAATGGGCAAAAGATCTGGATAGATACTTATAAAGGAAAGACACACAAATGGCAAACAGGTTTATGAAGAGGGGCTCAACACAACTGATCATCAGATAAATGCAGATCAAAACTAAAATGAGATATTATCTCACCCCAGTTAAAGCGGATTTTATCCAAAAGACAGGCAATAACAAATGCTGGTGAGGATGTGGAGAAAAGGGAACCCTTGTACACTGTTGGTAGGAATGTAGATTAGTACAACTACTATGGAGAACAGTTTGAAGTTTCCTCAGAAAACTGAAAGTAGAGCTATTATATAATCCAGCAATCACACTCCTAGGTCTCTTATCTAAAAGAAAGGAAATCATGTAATGAAGCGATACCTGCACTCCCATGTTTATTGAAGCACTACGCACAATAGCCAAAATTTGGAAGTAACCCAAGTGTCCGTCAACAGATGAATGGATAAAGAAAATGTGGTACATAACACAATGGAGTGCTATTCAGCCATAAAAAAGAATGACATCCTATTATTTGCAACAACATGGATGGAACTTAAGGTCATTATGTTAGGTGAAATAAGCCAGGTACAGAAAGACAAACATCACATGTTCTCACTTATATGTGGAATCTAAAAATTAAAACAATTGAACTTAAGGAGATAGCAAATAGAAGGATGGTTACTAGAGGCTGGAAAGGGTAGTTGGGGGTAGAGGGGAGGGAACTGGGGATGGTTGGGGGTATGAAAAACAGAAAGAATGAGTAAGGCCTAGTATTTGCTAGCACAACAGGTAAAAAATAATGTAATTTAGTAAATTACATTACATAGTAAATTACAATAGTAAAAAATAATGTAATTGTATATTTTAAAATAGCTAAAAGAGTATAATTGAATTGTTTGTAACACAAAGGATAATGCTTGAGGTGATGGATACCCCATTTACCCTGATGTAATTATTACACATTTCATGTCTGTATCGAAATATCTCATGTACTCAATAAATATATATACTTATATATATACATATATATTCATATATACTTATGTTTATATACATATAAATATATAAGTATATAAACAAATATATAAAATGTAATATATAAAAATAAGTATATATAAAATATATATCTACTATGTACCCACAAAATTTAAAAATTAAAATTAAATTTTAAAAATCTGCAGGTATCTTTCTTTTCTGAGACAGGGAATTGTTTTGTCACCCAGTCTGGAGTGTAATGGCACTGTCTTGGCTCACTGCAGCCTTGAACTCCCAGGCTCAAATGATCCTCCTGCCTCAGGCTCCCAAGTAGCGAGGACGACAGGCAAGCCACGCAACACCCAGCTAATAAAAAAATCTACAGTTTTTGGTGAAAGAAGTCAGACACAAGAGTACATATTATATAATTCCATTGATATGAACTTTTAGAACATTGATATGAATAGGCAAAACTAACCTATAGTGATAGAAATTAGATGGGTGGTTGCCTGGGGTGAAAGAGGAAATTGATTGCAAATAGGCATAAAGAAACTGTCTAGGGTAATGAAAATATTCTATATCAATAACTGATTGGGGCAGTGGTTACCCAGATATATACATACCCTCAAAGTATGCACTGAAAGTGTGTACATTTTGCTGTATGCAAATACACCTCAGTACCTCAGGAAAGTTAATTAAGAAGACTTTATCTTTTTGTGTGTGTTTTTAAAATTTTTTTCTTTTTGGGAAGACTTCATTTTTTTTTTTTTTTTTTTGAGACAGAGTCTCGCTCTTTTGCCAGGCTGGAGTGCAATGGCAATGACCTTGGCTCACTGCAACCTTCGCCTCCTGGGTTCAAGCGATTCTCCTACCTCAGCTCCCAAGTAGCTGGGACTACAGGCGCGTGCCACCATGTCCAGCTGATTTTTGTATTTTTAGTAGTGACAGGGTTTCACCATGTTGGCCAGTATGGTCTCGATGTTTTGACCTCATGATCCATCCGCTTCGGCCTCCCAAAGTGCTGGGATTACAGGCATGAGCCGCCACGCCAGGCTGACTTTATCTTTTAATAAAATAATTTATTTAACTTGATGCATAACTTTTAAATATTTAGACTTATCACATGTGGGCCCTACTGTATTTCCACCCTGGGCCCCATCTAATGCCTTGGTTTCTGGCAGGAGTAGGTAAATGACAGATACTGGTGCCATTTACAGAGATGAGGTAAGTCCAGGAGGATTAGGCTTGGTCGGGGCAAGGCTAGTATTCAGCTGGTGCATTCCAGGAGTGCAATACTGATTTAAAAAAAAATAAATAAATAACGCTGCTACTCTGAGCCTTCTTGCCACCAAGCCACCTGGCCTTCACCCTGGGATCCTCAGATCCTCCCACTCTCCAGCAACTAAATGGTTAATACCTGGCACATCACTGGCACCGTAATGGGTCTTCAGGATGCTGATCCAAATCCAGGGGTACCTGCTAGTGCCTGTAACCCTCAATATTTTTTTTTTTTTTTTTGAGGCGGAGTCTCGCTCTGTCGCCCGGACTGGAGTGCAGTGGCCAGATCTCAGCTCACTGCAAGCTCCGCCTCCCAGGTTTACGCCATTCTCCTGCCTCAGCCTCCCGAGTAGCTGGGACTACAGGCGCCCACCACCTCGCCCGGCTAGTTTTTTTTGTATTTTTAGTAGAGACGGGGTTTCACCGTGTTAGCCAGGATGGTCTCGATCTCCTGACCTCGTGATCCGCCCGTCTCGGCCTCCCAAAGAACCCTCAATATTTTAAACATCACTGCTGATAGAATTGGGGAAGGAAGCATGTGAATCCAAGGTTTATGGATAGAAGTTGAAAGGGGAGGTCTGAGCTGGAGATGGAGCTTGTTGACTCTTGTTGCCTGCGGAATCAAGCCCAAATTCCCTTAGGTTGGCCCTGCGGTTCCCTTAGGTTATCATTCAGCTTCCATGTGGCTCCCTTCAGCTCCCTGCCAGGATGCCTGATCACTGTGTGTTCCGGCACCCACTATTCCCTCTACCTGGAATGCCCTTTCATGTCTTCTCCACTGGCCACCCTCCTCCTTGTCCTTCAGGGCCATCTCACATGTCTCTGCCTCCTGAGGCCTCCCACCCTGTTTTCCACGGTTCCTCCAAACAGAGGAGAGCACCCTGCCTTGTGCATCTCTGTTTAGATCCCTGCTTTCTGCACTAGGCTGTGAACTCCTCCAGGTCAGGGACAGGGGCTGGTGGCTCTGTGGGCCAAGCAAGGCCCTGGCATGGAGCAGTTCCAGTAAATCTTAAAGGACTAGATGGTGAGGCAGCATCCTGACTGGATTTGCTACAGCCCCACCCTCACTCCATGAATTCTGTGCATGTGGAAGTCACAAATTTAGACAGACTAAACTTGGTCTTCTTGAAAGAATAGGTTCTTTAACAGCAAAGACCATTCTTTCCACATCACTTCTTGCTCCTTCACAGCCTGAAAAAAAGCACACAAATGAAAAGCAAGGGTGAGCCCCTCAGGTAGAATGGAATTTCAGCCTGGAGTCTTGTGAGCTGGGTGACCTCGGAGAATTTGCTTCACTTTTCTGAGCCTCAGATTTTTCAGGTGAGGGAATGAAAATAACAGTACCTACTTCATGAAATAATGTGTATAAAAGTGTGTCAGGGAGAGGGGAGAGGGAGAATGAGGGTTATTGTTTAATAGGTACAGAGGTTCAGTTATATTTTATATGAAAAAATATTCTGGAGATGAATAGTAGTGACAGTTCATAGCAATGTGGATATATTGAATCCCACTGAACTGTACACTTAAAAAGGTTACAATGATACATTTTATGTTGTGTATATTTTACCACAATAAAAATAAATATATATGCTGAATGAAAGATCTTCCCTCATTGTCCCCTCTCCAAAAAGGGTTCAGCATGGTTCCAGGTACACAGCAGATGATCCATACGTCTGAGTTTCCTTCTTCCTCCCTTCTGGATTTCTCTCCACCTGGGTTCCAGGGCCATGGCCAAGAGGCAGGATGAGGGAGAGCAGGACGGGTGTCAGGAGCGGAAGTGATTAAATGTTGAACGAGGATATGGTGTTTGTGGGGTCAAAGCCAGGACTGCCCTCTGAAAAGGCCAGGCATGAGGAGGCGAGTTGCCTCCCTGCCTGAAAGGAAGAAGGATGTCCGGGGGTCAGGGATGACACTAGTGTTTTTGGCCCGTGGGAGAGAAGTAAGATATCTAAATTAAGGAGGAAAGGCAAGCGGGAGTTGCAGGATGTCTATATTGGCCTATGATGCAAAAATAAATGCATCTAGAAATAAATACATACGTAAATAAATAAGTACAGATTTTTTTAAAGCGCTCAACTCCACCTTCTTGCTCTACTTCACCAAGGACAAGGGTAACATAATAAGTTGAGAAGGGAAACAAAGAGATTGTAGATTCCGGCTGCTATGGGGAAATTACAAATGAGGTCTGACGCTATCTTTGTTTCTTTTTCATTATGAAAAATACCTTGCCTGACATGGGCACCCTGCCACCATTGGGAAAACTGTGAGAATCCAGTTTGTTCCCAAAACACTACCATGGGGAGCTGAGGTCACAAGGGAACATTGTTTTTCCCCAAGGCAGCTGTGACCAAAAATAAATAAATAAAGGAATAAATGATAAAAAACAATGTCCTGGAAGAAACACTGAAGTGGGTATCAGGGCACATGGCTTCTGGCCTGGTGTGTTCACATCGTAGCTGGGTGACCTGGGACAAGTCACCTTCCCTCTCTGCACTTCAGCTGTTTCATTTGCAGAATGAGGGGAGCCACCAGATGACCTCTGAGGGTGCTTCCATCTCAGATAATATCTCTAATACTCATGATTCTAGGATATATTCTTTTCAAGCCCTTGAGAGAACAATAATGGGAGTTGGTGAGGAAAGAAAATGCTGAGCTGGATGGTGGAACTGAATGTCTCAGAGTTGGAAGAGAATCTGAGAGATCACCCAGCCCATCCATCCATCCATCCATCCATCCGTCCATCCATCCATCCATCCATTTATCCATCTACCCATTCAGTATTTCTACTTGAGCCTGGCTCTGTGTAGGGAAGTGAGGACCAAAAATGGATCAGACTCATTCCTTACCTTCATGGAGCTCTCAATCTAGGGAACCTGGGGGTGAGGCAGGAAGGTAACTGAGTGATTATGTTACCAAGGACTATGAACTGGGGTCTGAACATGCAGGGTATGGTAGGGGTGCAGTGTGGGTGAGACCTGCTCAGCTTGAGGAGGCCAGGAGAGGCTTCCAGATGAAGAATCTACTCAATAAGTAGAAGCTCTTCAGGCAGAGAAAGGGAGAAACAGCAGAACAGCATATGCACAAGTGCTGCTGTATGATGAAGTCATTCCAATCCCAGGGCACCAATGTCCTGCCTTACAGCAATTCTGGTAAACACATCCCAGGGTTTTGAAAATGATTAGATCAGAGTTTCGCAGACCTGGGACTATAAACCCCTCAAGGTTAATAAATATATTGTGAGGAGCCTGAATTGTGTCTATGAAAACTTTTAAATGTTATGTTTCATTTTGGTGGTAATGCAAACAAAATCAGCATGTTCTGAATTGTCTGGAAGGCTACCACCTGCCATAGCATTTGGGCACTGACTTTGTGTTTCTGATCACTTTGAAGCCAGATAGTGCTACGTTAATTGTTATAGCCCAACCAAGGAAAATAGAGGTGAGCTTAATGGAAATGATACTTCTATGCCAAGTAAAAGTCAAATGGGGACTTGGTGCACTGTCACAATGAAGACTTTTCCAGGAGTTTGACCAGAGAAGCACGATGGGAGCTGCCTGCAGTCTACAGTGCTCTGAGTGTGCTGTACTAAAAAAGACCTGTGCCATAGCAGTCTGCCCCATACTCAGGTTTTAAATGGCAATTTAACTTCAGTAAAACATCTTCTGGCATACTAAGTTAGAATGTTTGTTTGAATTTTATAGGGTTAGTAATTGTGTTTATTTTCCATTTGTCTTGGATTAGAGTTATAGAACAGCTATTAGCATAAGGAATTTATACTGAGTTTTGTGCTCAGTATAAATTCAAGTGGTATTAAAATAATAAAATTCAAGTGGTATTAAAATATACAAGTGGTATTAAAATAATTTAAGTCGGTCAGGCGCGGTGGTTCACGCCTATAATCCCAGCACTTTGGGAGGCCAAGGTGGGTGGATCACCAGAGGTCAGGAGTTCGAGACTAGCCTGACCAACATGGAGAAACCCCATCTCTACTAAAAATACAAAAATTAGCTGGGTGTGGTGGCGCATGTCTGTAATCCCAGCCACTCGGGAGGCTGAGGCAGTAGAATTGCTTGAACCCAGGAGGCGGAGGTTGCGGTGAGCTGAAATCGTGCCATTGCACTCCAGCCTGGGCAACAAGAGTGAAACTCCGTCTCAAAAAAAAAAAAAAAATTAAGTCAACTTTGGGGTGAATCTATAAGATTTTTGAACAGGGGCACCTCCATTACTTGAGTTTGAGAACATTCTGTTAGCTGCTTGGTTAGCAATCCTCATTGTTTAGAAGATCTTCCTTAAGTTTAATGGGAGTCCTTCTTGCTGCCATCTTAGGCCAAAATCACCTCCGAAAAGAAGAACCATAACCTATTATCATATAGCTAAAAAAAAAAAAAAAAAAAGTGCACAGGGCCTCTAGGAGGTAATTGCATCTTCCAGGGTTAGGCACAGCTGACGTGTACTTTACCACTTTCCACTGCCCCCCAACATACACCCTCTGCTGCAGCCATGCGGTTGATACTTTAGCAGGGTTCACTGAACAACTTGGGTAAAGTTCTTAATCTCTCCAAGATCCAGTTTACTAATCTGTAAAACAGTCATGCTAATAATACTTTACCTCTCAGGGTTGTTGTGAAGATCGAATGGGTAAATGCTGGAATACAACAATAATAATTCCAGGCCAGGCGAGGTGGTTCCTGCCTGTAATCCCAACAGTTTGGGAGACCAGTGCAGGAGGATCACTTGAGCACAGGAGTTAAAGACAAGCCTGGGCAACATAATGAGACCCTGTCTCCACACACAAAAAATTTTTTTTTAAATTAGCTAAGCTTTGTGTCACATGTCTGTTGTCCTAGCCACTCAGGAGGCCGAGGAGGGAGAATTGCTTGAACCCAGGAATTCGAGGCTCCAGTGAACTATGATCATACTACTGCACTCCAGCCTGGGTGACAGAGCAAGACCATCTCTTAAAAAAAACAAATTAGAATAGTCACCATTAACACTAAATACATTTCCTACTTTCTTTCATTTAATCCTCCTAGTAAGTCTCCCAGAGATAGTTTATCCCAATTTTATAGCTCAAGAAACAAGTTTAGGCCGGGCGCGGTGGCTCAAGCCTGTAATCCCAGCACTTTGGGAGGCCGAGACGGGCGGATCACGAGGTCAGGAGATCGAGACCATCCTGGCTAACACGGTGAAACCCCGTCTCTACTAAAAATACAAAAACTAGCCGGGCGAGGTGGCGGGCGCCTGTAGTCCCAGCTACTCGGGAGGCTGAGGCAGGAGAATGGCGTAAACCCGGGAGGCGGAGCTTGCAGTGAGCTGAGATCCGGCCACTGCACTCCAGTCCGGGCGACAGAGCGAGACTCCGCCTCAAAAAAAAAAAAAAAAAAAAAAAAAAAAAAAAAAAGAAACAAGTTTAGAGAGGTGCAGGGAGTTTGTCAGATAACTGAACTGAGATTCAAACCTAACTCTCAAACATGCTAACTGCCTTTGCTGTGACCATTGCACATGCGTTACTCATGCTCTGCCAGCTTCACCTGTGAAAATCTTGACTGCCTTTTAACACCCTTACCAGAATTAAGCTCTCCTCCTGTGTGTTCATTCATACCTTTTGCTTAGCCTCTTGGATTGCAGGAATTTAATCTAGCTTTGCCTGATACAGGGTTAATTTACCCAGGACACACCCTTTTCAGGGGGCAAGGGATGAAGGCAAATTATCAGAGGTCTGAGGACAATCAAATGAGTCCCCACCCAGTGAAGTCACCCACATCCAGAGCCTCTTCCCTGAAAACCCCCACCACTCCTTTTCCTTGGCCAGATCCCCAGGGGCTCACTTGGGTGTTTGTTAAATTGAACGAATTGAATGGAGCCAAGAGATCTGGCCTCCAACCCCTGTCCTGCAACTACAGTGTCTGATTTGAACAAGTCATTTTGCCTCACTGGGCCCCACGCTCTGGAAAGTGGGGTGGGGGGATGTGTGGATTGGGTGCTTGGTGAAGTCCTACCAATCTTTAACATTCTACCTCTCAAAAGCTGTAGCAAAACATTAGCATGTGACTTGTGGCCAGATTAAGTTTCTTGGAGCAGGGTACTTCCTGAGATTATTTTAGTATATGTTCATACATTGTAGCAAGAAGGTGGAAATGGATATTGAAAACAAAATTTACCATTCAATTGATATTGAAAACAAAATTTATGTTTGTCTTCCAGGGAATCTCATATTCATCAGGAGAGACAAGGTTTTTTTTTTTTTCTAAAAAACACCATAATCAGCTTTTTTGTATGTGGAAAGTGAGCCTTTCTCCCTCACCCTCCTTTTGGTGTAATTAAATTTTTTTGTGATTCCATTTTATCTCCTTTGTTAGCTTATCAGCTAGAATGCTTTGTTTTGTTATTTTAGTGATTATTTTAGGGTTTAGTACACATCTTTAACTTTCACAGTCTAGGTGACATTATGCCATTTCACATAAGAATTGTAAAATAGGATACTTCCATTTCTCTTCTCCAGCCCTTTGTGTTTATGCTATCATACATTTTATTTTTGTTAAATAGTTAATTTTCTGTTATGGAAATATAAGTAATAAGAATTCTCTTATATTTACCCAGATAGGTAGCATTTCTGGTGATTTTTTTTTCTTTTTTCTTTTTGGACACATTCTCACTCTGTTGTCCAGGCTAAAGTACAGGCTGGAGTGCAGTGGGGCAATCACAGCTCACTGCAGCCTCGAACTCCTAGGCTCAAGCAATCCTCCCACCTCAGCCTCCAGAGTATGCAGGACTACAGAGATGTGCCACCATGCCCAGCTAGTTTTTAAAATTTTTTTGTAGAGACAGAGTCTTGCTATGTCGCTCAGGCTTGTTTCAAACTCCTGGGCTCAGGTAATCCTCCTGCCTCAGCCTCCAAAAGTTCTGAGATTACAGGTGTGGGCCACAGCACCTGGCTTCTGGTGTTCTTCATTCCTCTGCATAGATTCATATTTCTGTCTGGTATCATTTTACTTCTTGCAGAAGAACTCCCTTTAGCATTTCTTACAAAGTTTGTCTCCTGGTGATGAATACTTTTAGTTTTTATATGTGTGAAAACAACTGTTTTGATTTCTTCAAATGATATTTCCATAGAAACATCATTTTAAGTATAGAGTTCTAGACTCACAAGTGGTTTTTTGTTGTTGTTGTTGTTCAATATCCTAAAGATGTTGCTGCACTGTCTTCTCACTTGCATTGTTTCCAACAAGAAATCAGTTGTCATCATTTGTTCCTTTGTATGTAATGCCTTTCTTCTCTGGCTGCTGTCAAGGTAGTCATTTGCTGCATAACACACTGCATATACAGTGGGGATTCCATAAAATTATAATGGAGCTGAAAAATTTCTATCACCTTGTGAAAATTTTCTATCACTTTATCCTATCAATTATATGATGTCATGGCCATCATAATATTGTAGCACAATTACTTTAAAAAAAATGAATTTAGAGTAACCGAAGTGTATAGCACTTAAAAAGCCTATAGTAGTATACAGTAATGTCCTAGGCCTTCCTATTTACTCACCACTCTTTTACTGACTCACCTAGAGCAACTTTCATTTCTGCAAGCTCCATTCATGATAAATGACCTATATAGGTATACCATTTTTAAATCTTTTTTTTGAGACAGGGTCTTGCTATGTTGCCCAGGTGGTCTTGAGCTCTTGAGCTCAAGCAATTCTCCTGCCTGAGCTTCCTGAGTAGCTGGGATTATAGGCATGCACCACTGTACCTGGCTCCATTTTTTAATATTTTACATATTTTATGTGGTACTTTTACTATACCTTTTCTATGTTTAGCTATATTTAGATACACAAATACTTACCTTTCTATTACAGTTGGCTACAGTATTCAGTACAGTAACATACTGTGCAGCTCTATGGCCTAGGAGCAATAGAAATACCACGTCATAGAGGTGTGTAGTAGGCTATACCATCTGGGTTTGTGTAAGTATGTTCTATGATATTTATGCAACAAGGAAATCACCTGATAACATATTTCTTAGACTGTATCCCCAGATTTAAGTAACGCATGAATGTATTTTCTCTTTATCACTGATTTTAATAATTTGGCTGTGATGTGACTGGTACAGTTTTCTTCATGTTCCTTGTGCTTGTTGTTTGTTGAACTTTTTGTTCCATGCGTTTATAATTTTAATCACATTTGGAAAAATTTCAGCCGTTATTTCTTCAAATATCTCTTCTGTTGCCCTCTTTCTCTTCTTTGGGGACTCCAATTACATGTATATTAGACTGATTGAAGTTGTCTTTTTCTTTTCTTTTTTTTTTTTTTTTGAGACAGAATCTTACCCTGTTGCCCAGTGCAGTGGCATGATTTTGGCTCACTGCAACCTCTGCCTCCTGGGTTCAAGTGATTCTCCTGTCTCAGCCTCCCGACAGGCCTGGGATTACAGGCCTGTGCCACCGTGCCCAGCTAATTTTTGTAATTTTGGTAGAGACGGGGTTGTGCCATGTTGGCCAGGCTGGTCTCGAACTCCTGGCCTCAAGCAATCCACCCATTCCGGCCTCCCAAAGTGCTGGGATTACAAATGTGAGCCACTGCACTCAGCACATTAATAATATTCTTAATTCATTTTTATTTCTGTATTTCTTTTTTGTATAGCTTATATTGCTATAATTTTAAATTAGCTAATCTTTTCTTCTGCTGGGCTTAATCTGCTATTAATCCCACCAATGTGCCAGCATAGACATTGAGGTTTTCATTTGTAAAAGTTTGATTTGTATCTCCTTTATGTTTTCCATGTTTCTATTTAACTTTTGAACATATGGAATAAAGTTATAATAACTATTTTCAGGTCCTTCTCTGATAATTCTAACATCTGTGTCAGTTCTGGCTCAATTTCAATTGGCAGATTATTCTCATTTTGAGTTATGGTTTCCTGCCTCTTTGCATGTCTCCTAACCTTTAATTAGATGTCAGACACTGTGATTTCTGCCTTATTGAGTGCTGGATATTTTTTAATTTCTATAAATAATCTTCAGCTTTGTTTTGGGGCACAGTTTGAAACAGTCTGATCCTCTTGGGTGTTGCCTTTATGATTTTTAAGGTGGGTCTGGAGTCGTGCCCATTCTAGGGATAATTATTTGCACTACTGAGCCAGTACCTTCCTGATTCTCCATCCAGTGCCCTGTGAAACATGTTTTTCCAGTCTGGCTGGTGGGAAGAGACATTATTCCTGGACAGCGCTGAGTATTGTCACCTCTAGTCCTTCAGAATGGTTCTTTCCCTGGCCTTGATAGTTTCCTCACACATACACACTGATCATTAATCAACTGAAAGACTCAAGTAAGACCTTCTGAAGGTCTCTGGAGTTCTGTTTGAGTGAAGTTCTCTCTCCTCTCTGTATGATGCCTTGTGAATTATTGTTGCATGTTACTACTGATGAATAAGTAAGAGTATTTGTTAACACGTATTGAGCAGTTACAATTTCCGAATGAGGAAACTAAGCCAAGAGAAGTTAATTAATTTGTCAAAGGTCATTACAAGAGAGGCGGTCTGTCTCTAAGCACCCATATCTTTAATCATTAAACTGTACTGCCTTATCATATATTTAATGTGGCATTATTTCCTTATCTTTAGGATAAGCTGCTATTAAATTTATGGTCTGGTTTATAATCAATGGCAGGTTAGAATAGAGAAAACTTCATGATTTAAAAAACTGAGCACAGAGAATAAGAAAATATGAGATCAAATGTGTCACTTAACAGTAAGTATCACTAACATTTATCAAGCACTTAAGCACTTATTCAGACCAGATGTTTTTTTGAATGCTCTGCATTGCACCACGTATTTGTATTAGTCTGTTCTTGCTGTAAAGGAATGCCTGAGACTGGGTAATTTAAAAGAAAAGTGGTTTATGTAGGGTCTTGGCTCTGCAGGCTGTACAGAAAGCATGGTGTTAGCATCTGCTCCTAGTAAGGGCCTCAGGAAGCCTTCAATCATGGCAGAGGGTAAAGGAGGAGTAAGCATATCACATGGCAACAGCAGGAGCAACAGAGAGAAAGGGGATGTCCTAGACTCTTTTAAATAACCAGATCTCACATGAACTAACTGAGGGAGAATGCGCTTATCACCAAGGGGATGGTGCTAAATGATTCATGAGGGATCGGTCCCCATGATCCAGTAACCTCCCACTAGGCCCCACCTCCAATATTGGGAGTCATATTTCAACATGCAATTCGGAGGAGACAAACATCCAAACCACATCACTGCTGTAATCCCAGCAGTTTGGGAGGCCAAGGCAGGTGGATCACCTGAGGTCAGGAGTTTGAGACCAACCTGGCCAACATGGAGAAATCCCATCTCTACTAATAATACAAAAATTTGCTGGGCGCAGTGGCTCATGCCTGTAATCACAGCACTTTGGGAGGCCAAGGTGGGTGGATCACGAGGTCAAGAGATCAAGACCATCCTGGCCAACATGGTGAAACTCCATGTCTACTAAAAAATACAAAAATTAGCTGGGCGTGGTGGCGTGCACCTGTAATCCCAGCTACTCGGGAGGCTGAGGCAGAATTGCTTGAACCCGGGAGGCAGAGGTTGCAGTGAACCTAGATCACGCCACTGCTGTCCAGCCGGGTAACAAAACGAGACTTCGTCTCAAAACAAAAAAAAAAAAAAAAAGGAAAAAATAAATTAGCTGGGCATGGTGGCACATGCCTGTAATCCCAGCTACTCGGGAGGTTGAGGCAGGAGAATCACTTGAACCCAGAAAGTGGAGGTTACAGTGAGCCAAGATCATACCACCGCACTCCAGCCTGAGCAACAAGAGTGAAAGTCTGTCTCAAAAAAAAAAAATACAGCTGTGATAAGTGCTGTGACACAAGAAACAGCAGGAGATTATAGGAATGCAGAGGGAGGCACCTAATCCAACTGGAGTAGTCACGACATGGCAAAGTGCTCCACAGGAGAAGATTCCTGAACTGAATGTTAAAAGACATGGGAAGTTAGGCATTGAGAGAAGGCTAGGGGCAAAAGAGATCATGGAGCTCAAAGTGCAAAGTAACGAGAGAGTCTGGAGTGGTATAAACTAAGAAAAGAAAAATAATGTGATCACATACATGTGCTCCAGTGTTGAAATACTTTATGGTGCAGCCAGCAATGAATTGGCTGTCAAAGCCGATTGTGTTTATGTCAATAATTTGAAATCTGCCATGGTAGGAATATTTACAACATGGAAATCAGTAAAGCTACAAATGAGGGTCTTTTTCCCTCAGAGATTTACCAGCACCGCTGGTCCCAGGCTATAAACATCTGAAGATGACTTTTTTTTGTTTTGTTTTGAGCCCGAGTCTTGCTCTGTCGCCCAGGCTGGAGTGCAGTGGGGTGATCTCAGCTCACTGCAAGCTCTGCCTCCCGGATTCAGGCAATTCTTCTGCCTCAGCCTCCTGAGTAGCTGGGACTACAGGCGCCCGCCACTATGCCCGGCTAATTTTTTGTACATTTTTTTAGTAGAGATGGGGTTTCACTATGTTGCCCAGGCTGGTGAGTAGCTCCTGAGCTCAATCGATTTGCCTGCCTCTGCCTCCCAAACTGTTGGGATTATGGGCGTGAGCCACCACACCCGGCCCAAGGTGACTTTTATATCTTCTCCTGATGTTGTCTTATAGAGGCTAAAATATCTTTATTATAAAATTTCTCTTGCAGATTGTTTCTGGCCTTGAATTATTTTTCCCTGAAATTTCATTCACTCCACAAACCTATCCACATGGTGCCATGTTTGTGGTGGTTGCTGCAGATATGACCCCACCAGGAAGTCATGGCACCTGCTATCATATACTCCCAGGAACCCAGGGCCAGCGTTCTTGTTCTTCATCTGAACTTTGTAGGGCATTTCACCAGGAACTTTAAAGTAGCCAGATGGCTATCAGGAAAGAAAGTTTCCTTCGCCTGTGGCATTGTTTTTTTTTTTTTTTTTAATTGAATAATCCATTAACATTGATGGAGTCATAGCTGGCTCCAGGGTGCCTCCCGTCCGGCTCCCACAGGAGGTTACAATAGGAGTTGGCAAACTTTCCGAAGTACTCCATCAAGTCCATGTGTAACTATTCTCCCATTCAAATTTTCTTCTCCCTGCAGTGGTGGGTTCAGACTATCTTCACTCTCAAAAATTGTTTATCAAGTAGCCACTGAGCTAAGCTAAGCTAAGATGACTAAGAAGACATACTTGTCCTTGAGGGAAGCCAGGACCCATTCATAAATAAAAATAAAAACAAAAATAAATAAGAATAGTACTTAGAGCATCATAAAAGTGGGAGGAACTATTTAATGCCTCCATTCTGTGTGTTGTATTTTCATTTTCTTGATGGTGTCCTTTAAAGCACATAAGAGTTTTTAATTTTGATAATGTCCAGTTTATTTTTTCTTTTGTTTTAACTCTGTGTCATATCTATGAAATATATATATATATATTGTTTTATACAATTGCTTTTTCAATCATTTAATAAAGGAGAAGAAATACACTGTCTTTTATAATTACATAATTACCTTTACTGGTACTCTTTGCTTTTTCATTTGAATCTGAATTACCATATAGGGTCAGTTGCTTTCAGTTTGGAGAACTTTCTTTAGCATGTCTCATAAGGCAGGTCTACTAGCAAAAAATTATCTCATCTTTCTTTATTCCACCTTCATTTCTGAAAGATACTTTTGCTGGATATAACTTTCTTATTGACTGATTTTTTTAATTTTGGTACTTTGAATATATCATCCACTGTTTTCTAACGCCTTTTTTTTTTTTTTTTTCTGAGACAGGGTCTCACTCTGTCACCCAGACTGGAGTACAGTGGTGTGATCACAGCTCTCTGCAGGCTCAACATCCCAAGCTCAAGCAATCCTCTCACCTCAGGCTCTGGAATAGCTGGGACAACAGGTTGCACCACCACACCGGGCTAATTTTTTTATATTTCGTAGAGACAAAGTCTCACTATGTTTCCCAGGGTGATCTCGAACTCCTGGGCTCAAGTGACCCTCCTGTCAAAGCCTCCGAAAATGCTGGGATTACAGGTGTGAGCCACCATGCCTGGCCAGTTATTTCTTGTAAGGAGTCATCTGCTGATCTTACTGAGGTTCTCTTGTATGTGATAAGTCATTTGCTCTTGCTACTTTCACAATTAATCTTTGTCTTTCAGCATTTTTGCCATGATATATAAGTGTGCACCTCTTTGTTTTTATCCTACTTGGAATTCATTGAGCTATATGAATATGAAGATCAATATTTTTCATTTAATTTGGGAAGCTTTCAGCTATTATTTCTTCAAACCTTTTTTTCTGTTCCTTTCTCTCTTCTCCGTTTTTGTTTTTGTTGTTGTTGTTGGTTGCTTGCTTATCTGTTTGTTTTTAGATGGAGTCTTGCTTTGTTTGTTTGTTTGTTTTAGGATGGAGTCTTGCTCTGTTACCCAGGCAGGAGTGCAGTGCCACGATCTCATCTCACTGCAATCTCTGCTTCCTGGGTTCAAGCAATTCTCCTGCCTCAGCCTCCTGACTAGCTGGGACTACAGACATGGGCCACCATGCCTGGCTAATTTTTGTGTTTTTAGTAGAGACAGGATTTCACCATGTTGGCCAGGCTGGCCTTGAACTCCTGACCTCAAGTGATCCACTTGCCTCAGCCTCCCAAAGTGCTGGAATTACATGTGTGAGCCACTGCACCTGGCCATCTCTTCTCCTTTTGAAACTACCATCACTTAATGGTGACCCCACATTCTCTGAGGCTGTTCATTTTTTTATTCTTCTTTCTCTCTGTTCTTCAGATTGCATAATCTCTATTGATCTATCTTCAGGTTTGCTGATTCTTTCTCCTGCCAGTTTAGACCTAATGTTGAGCTACTCTAGGGAATTTTTCATTTTAGTTATTGTATTTTTCAGCTCCAGAACTTCCATTTTGTTATTTTTTTCTATCTCCTTATTGACATTTTTCATTAGATGCAACATTATCATTGTCATGTGCGTCCATTTGAAGAAACCACCAAACAGGCTTTGTGTGACCAACAAGGCTGTTTATTTCACCTGGGTGCACCTCTAAAAGTATTAAAGCAGCAGCAGCCACCACATGCAGACATGAGGACTATGCTAAAACAGTAAGGTCAAGTTGTTTGGACAGAAAGACTACAGGGCATGGTCCCGGCTCTTGTGTAAGAATCTGACCACACAGGCCTCTGCACTTCCGCTGTGTATAATGAAAAAGGTTGGGATGAGTTAGGGAGAGCTAGTGTGGGAGCAGCTTTTAGGGCTATTTTTTAAGGAATGGAAAGGGGAGTGGGGAAAGGATTTAGGATTTATGGGGTCAGCTAGGTTTATCTAGGTCAGAATAATGGGTTGTGGAGGGAGGTATTGAGGATAGGAGAGTATATGGGTTTGGCACCAGGGGGTGGATAGGCAAGACAATTTGGTTGATAAGCACAGATCCTGAACTAACCTGTAAGACTTGTCTGGTTTTTGGACAGGTAAAATGGGGAATTGTAAGGAAAGTTTATAGGCTTTAAAAGGCCATGCTGTAACAGGCAAGTGATAACAGGCTTTAATCCTTTTAAAGCATGCTGTGGAATGGGATATTGGCATTGAGTAGGGTAAGGGTGATTAGATTTTAATGAGATGGTAAAGGGCGCATGATTGGTCACCAAGGAGGGAGTAGAGGTGTCCCATACCTGCGGATTAAGGTGGGGAGATACAAGGGGAGGATGTGAAGGAGGCTTTGAACTGGGGAAAAGGGTGGCAATGAGGTGTGGCTGTAGCCTAGGAATAGTCAGGGAAGCAGACAATTTAGTTAAAATGTCTTGACGTGACCAGGCACAGTGGCTCACGCCAGCACTTTGGGAGGCCGAGGCGGGTGGATCACGAGGTCAGGAGATCAAGACCATCCTGGCTAACACGGTGAAACCCCATCTCTACTAAAAATACAAAAAATTAGCCAGGCATGGTGGCAGGCGCCTGTAGTCCCAGCTGCTCAGGAGGCTGAGGCAGGAGAATGGCATGAACCCGGGAGGTGGAGCTTGCAGTGAGCTGAGATCTTGCCACTGCACTCCAGCCTGGGAGACAGAGCAAGACTCTGTCTCAAATAAAATAAAGTAAAATGTCTTAACATAATAAGGGAACTGGGCAGGTGGGGATAACTAAAAAGGAGTGCATAAAAGAATGTTGTCCAAGTTGGCACCAGAGTTGGGGAGTTTTAAGGCTTTTAGAAGCCTGGCCATTAATACCTACAACATTTATGGAGGCAAGGGAAACACGCCCTTG
Source organism: Trachypithecus francoisi (assembly GCF_009764315.1). Taxonomy (NCBI): domain Eukaryota; kingdom Metazoa; phylum Chordata; class Mammalia; order Primates; family Cercopithecidae; genus Trachypithecus; species Trachypithecus francoisi. The sequence goes on from NW_022681473.1 coordinate 65,394,346, forward strand.
AAAAGAAAGTAATGTGGAGTGGGTAGCCTCCATTTTAATTTAGAAGGGGATGGACTTACCCTCCACTGTAAGAGTTACCCAAAGCATCTGTGATGGTCCTACAGGCTTCCAAGGCGATTGGGCAGCATCAGTGTTCAGCCGCTAAGCCAACAAGATCTGGGAAGGAGTCAGTCAGAGTTCCAGGGGCCCTGGGAGTGGCTGCCAGGCAAGCTGGACAGTCTGACTTCCAGGGGGGTCCCGCACAGATGGGACACGGCTTAGGAGGAATCCTGGGCTGTGGGCATTCCTTGACCCAGTGGCCAGATTTCTGGCACTTGAAGCAAGATCCTGGGGGAGGCAGTCCTGGAGGAACGCCTGGCTGCTGCAGTTCAGGCATTTTGAAGTTATTGTGTGCTGGAGACATGGCTGAGGTTTCTCTCACAGGTGAGGTTAATTAAGTCCTGTTGTGGGGTTTGAGGGCCGGAATCTAATTTTTGGAGATTTTTCTAGTGTCAGGAGCGGGTTGGGTAATAAAATGCATATTGAGAATAAGACGGCCTTCTGGGCCTTCTGGATCTAGGGTGGTAATGCATCTAAGGGTTGTTGCCAAACAGGGCATGAACTGGGTTGAGTTCTTATATTTGATAAAAAAGAGCCTCAATGCTAACTGATTTGGGAGAGGTCAGATAAAGAAAAAGGACTATGCCTTCAGCTCCAGCCACCTCTCTAAGAAGAAATTGTTGGGCAGATGGGGGAGGGCTAGTCACAGAATGAAACTGTAAGCCAGACTGGGTGTGAGGAGGGGAGGTAATAGAAGGGTTATAGGGTAGGGGAGCGGAGGCTGAAGAAGAGTTGGAACCTGGCTCTGCCTGGCAAGAAGCAGCCTGGGAAGGAGGGGAGAGGTCAGATGGGTCTGTAGAAAAGGAGGATTCACAGGACTCAGAGTTTGGGGTGGAGACTGAAGGAACAGACAGGAGAGAAAGAAGAAAGATTTGGGACGAGTCGCATTGGGGGTGGAGACTAGGGAGGGAGAAAGGTGTAAAAGAATGCCTGGACATCAGGCATCTCAGACCATTTGCCCATTTTTTGACAAAAATTATCCAGATCTTGTAAAATGGAGAAATCAAAAGTGTCGTTTTCTGGCTATTTAGAACCATTATCAAGTTTGTATTGGGGTCAAGCAGTATTGCAGAAGAAAATAAGGCGTTTCGGTCTTAGGTGAGGTGTGAGTTGAAGAGGTTTTAAGTTCTTGAGAACACAGGCTAAGGGAGAAGAAGGGGGAATGGAGGGCGAAAGATTGCCCATAGTGAAGGAGGTAAGTTTAAAGAGAAAGGTAGAGACATGGAGAAGGGAGCTGGTGAGCAGCCTTGGGCGGCAATGTGGGTGAGCAGCCAAAGCAGGCGTCCCCGCAATTGACTTGCCACCAAGGGAATGTGGGTGAGTGCCCAAGGCAGGCGTCCCTGCAGTGATCAGACACCAACGGAGTGTGGGTAAATAAACAGGCAGGTGTCCCCACAGTGATTAAACACCAAGAGAAGACTGTCTGCCCAAGGCCGTGACTGGCGCTGGAGTTTTGGGTCCATGGATAAAATGTGTCTCCTTTGTCTCTACTAGAGAGGAAAAAGAACTGGAATTGGAAGGACAGGGAGATTGAAGGGCAGCGAGAGAGGAAGACTGAAGGGTAGGGAGAGAGGAAGATTGAAGGGGAGAGAGAGAGGCTGGAGAAGAGTGAGAAGACTGCTTACCCGATTTGAAATTGGTGAGATGTTCGTTGGGCTGGTTGGTCTGAGGACCTGAGGTGGTAGTGTTATGCCCAGACCGTTTGTTCCCCGAAAAAGACCACCAGAGTCCAGAGTCAAAGCCAAGCGGCAAGGATCTTTAATGCAAGTTCGAACTTGGTCCCTCCGTTCCACAACATACAGGAGGGCCCTGAACAATGCGTGCGCTTGCCTTTTATAGCCTAATGTAAACAGGACTTGTAAAGTTGCAGAGGAACGAGGGAATTCTCTAGGTTACAGCATTACAATTGGTTAACATTTTAAGTTTATACATTTAGCAGTTTTTTATTGGTTCCCGCGCTCTCACAAACGGCTGTGTTCTTATCGGGGATTTTCCAGGTGGTGTCCTTCTAAAGTTGAGATATATGGTAGTCTTTGAATTGAAAGATATATGGTAGGGAGACATATGGTGGGATGAGCCCAGGAAGTTGAGGGATATATGGAGGGGAGACATATGGTGGGATATGTTTATACTGGGCTCAGGAAGTTGAGAGATATATGGCAAGCACTAGTAATTAGAACAGAAAAAGAACAAGACAGAGACTTTCACATTGCTTGTCTATACAACATTTGAAATCTATAGATAACATTATCGGTTAGGTCCGGCGTCAACTTTTAACTAGGCTCAAGGCCCCGCCCGGGCTGTCTGCCTATAGGGTCAACTTCTAACTAGGCTCAAGGCGCCGCCCGGGCTGCCTGCCTGTAGATTTCATTTGGTCTCTTTCAGTAGGTGGATCTCCTCAAGGAGTGAGGACAAGGACAGGGGACCGGTCTCCAGAAGGAGTCCTCCTGTCCCAGGTCTTCGGCACCAAATGTCATGCGCGTCCGTGTGAACAGACCACCAAACAGGCTTTGTGTGAGCAACAAGGCTGTTTATTTCACCTGGGTGCAGGTAGGCTGAGTCTGAAAAGAGAGTCAGCGAAGGGAGAGGGGTGGGGCTGTTTTATAGGATTTGGGTAGGTAGTGAAAAATTACAATCAAAGGGGGTTTTTCTCTTACAGGCAGGGGCGGGGGTCACAAGGTGCTCAGTGGGGGAGCTTCTGAGCCAGAAGAAGGAATTTCACAATGTTAATCGCTCAGTTAAGGTGGGGCAGAAACAAATCACAATGGTGGAATGTCATCAGTTAAGACAGGAACCGGCCATTTTCACTTCTTTTGTGATTCTTCACTTGCTTCAGGCCATCTGGATGTATACGTGCAGGTCACAGGGGATATGATGGTTTAGCATGGGCTCAGAGGCCTGACAATCATCTTATCTTTCTTTACTACTTTAAGCGTGTTTATTTTTCTTCGAGATCTTTGAACATTGAATGCATGAACATAATGGTTGCTTTGAAGTCTTTATTAAATCTGACATCAGAGCCCTCTCACAGGCAGCTCCTGTTGCCTATATTTTTCCCTGTGGGCTGATCACACTTTTCAGTTTCTCTGCATGTCTCATAATTTTTTGGTGAAAACTAGATGCTTTCAGTTACATACTACTGTAGGCACGGATTCCCTTCTCCCTCTGTGGGGCTTGTTTTTGTTGTTTGCTTAGTGATTTGGCCAGAATATTTTAGTGAATTCTAATTCCCCCACAGTGTGAAGCCTCTAGTCCCACTCCTCAAAGGATACAGCCTTAGGTATGTGCCCAGTTACCCTTGAATTGCAGGGGTTTCAGCAAGACTCTGTCTCTTTCCCTGACCTGTTAAACTGTCTGCCTCATTTGGTATCACACCAAGCTTTTAGGCTCTACCAGTTGCTGGCTGATTGCTCATTTATGCCCTGAAGCATAAATGGTGCTGCAGCCTGATTTAATTAAATCCAGATCTCTGCAGGAGTAAATTTTGAAGCTAGTCTTTGAGGTTTGTTCAAACCGCAGGAAGTCTCTTTTTGTTCTTTCCCTGGTTCTCTCAGATAAAATAGCAGGCCTATGGCTTAGCTTGTTGCTATCAAGAATTACCATCCTCCTGCTAACTGCTTACCCCCAAAATTTGTGTTGTCAAGAGCACCCTAGACTTGAACTTCTCACACTTAGTTTCAAGTAAAGCCAGTCCCTTTGGGAAGAGCTTCAGAGATTTCTGTTCTTATAGACTGCCTCTCCTCCTGGGCAAAATCTCTGAGCCATGGCTTCAGACTCTGGGTGGAGGTGATAGCCTCTGGTCTTCTAGGCTTGCTGCTTCCTGAATGGAACCTCCTCTCTATCAGCAAGGTGCAGTGAGGGTGATCAGAGTCCCAGTATCCTCAGCCTGCTACATCTGGGGAGGGGCCTCTTTTTATAAGTGAGGACTGGGTGGAAGATGAGAGCCCCTGACCTCTTGGCTGCACTTGCCAGGAATTTAGCTTCTGCAACTCAGAGCTGGAAATGATGAAAAATGCTGGTGACCTGTTCCTCATGGTAATATACTGTATCCCTTTACTTGGAGCTGAGGGAAGTGGGAGCCCCATCGTCCTGGCCACACCTTCTGGATGGAGCTTCCATCACTCTAAGTTGAAGGCAGGGTAGGGAGCAATGAGAAATGGAGGGGGTCATGGCTCAAGTGCCACAAATTCTTGTTATTATTACTGAGATTTAGTAGATTTTCTTGAATAAGCATTTCTTCATTTGTTGTATGTCTTGGGACAATTCACAGACTTTATTTTCTTTTCCTTTTCTTTTTCATTGTTTTAAATTTAAAATTATAGTGAAAATAGAGACAGGGTCTCACTATGTTGCCCAGGCTGGTCTCAAACTCCTGGGTTCAAGTGATCCTCCCACCTCAGCCTCCCAAAGTTCTGGGATTACAGGCATGAGCCACCATGACTGGCCAATTTGTGGAGACTTTAAATGATTGCTTAATAATTTTTACCAGTTAAGGTTTTTCACTGGGGAATGGGTCTGTGGGGGCTCCTTACTCCACTATTCCAGAGGCAGAACCTCTTTCATTTAACATGTAAAATGTACTTTCCACCCTTTTCTACTGTCTTCTTTTTCCTAGGAAGCTGAAATGTATGGGCTACATCAATAAGGCTCTATGCCTTCAGGCTTCCAGTTGCCAATAAATGCCCCAGTAGGAGACCGGAGGGAGGGAGGAGGATGAGATCAGAGTGTTTATTCCCTTGGCTCCCTTCAGTTGTGCAGCCTTCTTTGAATGACTCCTTGTCATTTCCAATTGCCATTCCCTTCCCCGTCTCTTCTGGCTAGAAGTAGTTACTTCACTACCACTTTCAACTCCCCTACACATTGCTCATACCTTTATGTAAGGGAAGTGGCTGCACTTTGGTCAGGAATAGGCCAAGGCAGCCTTCTGGCGCAGCGTGACTCAAGCAGGTTTGGAGTGCAGACACACAACTCCTCACGTTGTGTAGCCATGCCACATGAGGCACTTTAGGCAACCACTCACGTGTGCTCGTGCTTGACAGAGCCACTATTGTTTGTGAAAGGTATAACTACCCAGCTGACGCTGTACATATGGCTTGTGCCCATGGCTTGTGCCCATGACTTACACCGAGGCTGGCGCCCAAGCTCGCTCATGCCCAGAGAGACAGAGAAAATGCCATGTCAAAACTTGCTATGATTCCTCGAGTGTTCTTTCAGCTGGGCACCATTTGTCCACCGACTCCCCTCAGACCTCAGTTAGAACATGACAATTGGCATCATGAACACGATCCCAGAGTGAGTGAGCCTTTGGTCCCCACTGATTCCATGTCAGCCATGTGGCCGCAACATGGGTGGTGGTACCCGATGGCAGCTGTGCTGCTCAGATGGGCTCCAGTGGAAACCTGGGCAGTGGTAGACGGGCCCCCTGAGAGCATGGAGAAGGCACTGAAGCAGCTGGAAGCACAGAGCACTGAGAAGGAGTGAACCTTTCCCGACAGAGTTGAATGGGTGTTTTTGACTGCACTATGAGAGGTACACACCCAGTCCCTGAGGGATGCAGCAGAGGTAAGGGCCCCCCAGGTGCCAGCAGGCCTGGTTACACTGCTCAGAAAAAGTGTTAGAACCTGCCATGAATGGGGACCTCCAGGCATAGGCGGAGTGCCTGCAGGCCTGGCCATAGGGCTTAGAAAAGGAATTAGAGGCTGCTGTGAATGCAAGCCTTGGTCCATCATCTTGGCCTGAGAGACTCCCACTTGGTCTGGGTTTGTACCATAAAGAAGGAGAAGATGCCCCACTTGCAGGGGGCCCCCCTGATGGGAGGAAAGGGGGTCCCAACGAGTGACCTGCTCAGAGATGTGGGTAGATTTGATTTTGGCTGGGGTTGACTGAGAGAAAATTAATAAGCAGACCAATGAAGTACTATTAACTTTGTGGAGACAGCTGTCTCCAGAGCAGCAATTCCAGAAAATGTCCAAGGGGAAGAAGGACGTTGCTGCATGACCCGGTCCCACCTGGTGGGTGCTTTGGCTCAAAGACTATGTGCTGCAGCCAGACAGGGCTGTAAAGCCTTTTCTGTTTGATGAGGGAACTGGCCAAGGTGCCCAGCCTGGGGGAACACCAGATGACGGGAGGCCACATGTGAAATTAGCAATTCACTGGTCCCCCACCAACGTACAGCAAGTGCTGGTGCTGGTAGACACCAGTGCAGATATATTCTGGGGGTGGATATTTTCCACAGCTTGGCAGCTGTGCCATCAATCATGGATTTGATGGACCCTTTGATGATAGAACTGGAACAGTACCACTATGTGGTGGATTTAGCTAATGCATTCTTTTCCAGAAAGCCAGAAACAGCTTACCTTCACGGGAAGGTGACAGTGGACTTTCACAGTGCTGCCGCAGGGCTACATGCAGTGCCTCACCGTATGTCATGGTCTCATTAATGATATTATGCTAACCTCTGATTCTCTTGCAGATTTAGAAGTGGCAATGCTCCCCTTGCCTAGAATTAAGATGATGAGGCTGAGACAGCCTTTCTGGCAGCCTGGCAGGCTATTCAGCAGGCACAGGCCCTACTGCTAATTAACCAGGGGCACCCATTTAAACTTGATGTGCATGTGACCATAGATAGTTTTGGCTGGGCCTATAGCAGCACATGGAGAGCTTGAGAACGTCAGTAGGCTTTTCATCCCAACTATGGAAAGGAGTTGAGCTCCAATACTCATTGATAGAGAAGCAGTCAGTAACTGTATATGCTGCCCTTCAGGCTCATGAAAGCATGGCAGGACAGGCTACAGTCATCGTGCAGACGACTTACCCGATAGTGGGATGAGTGTGTTCATGGATAACAACCCCCTGGATAGTGAAAGCAGTTAGTAAGGGCTCATGAGAGCGTGGCAGAACGGAGACGGGCTACAGTCATCGTGTGGATAACTTACCTGAGAGCGGGATGGATATATTCATGGATAACAACCCCTCTGGACTGGGATGGTGCAGACATCCACTTTGGCAAAGTGGGGCACCTACTTGGAGCAGTGGAGTACGCTGAGTACAAGTCCCTTAGCAGTAGAGTTGCAAGAGGTCTTGGGACCTGTAGTCCTAATGCAAGAAAAGGCCATGGGGCCTAGAGCCATGGGGCCTGAGGCACCCTTAGACCCTGAACCTTCACCATTTAAGGAAGGACGTCTCCCCATTCCCAATGGGGTATGATACACAGATGGGTCTAGCTGAGGTGCTACTGCTGCCTGATTACCATGTGATTTGAAACCAGGGGTGGATAGAGTAGTCAATGGGCTGAACTTAGAGCAGTATGGATGGTGATCACCAAGGAGGTGACACCTACAGTAATCTGTACCAATAGCTGGGCAGTCTATTGAGGCTTAACCTTGTGATTAACTACCTGGAAAATACAGAAGTGGCTACTTGGCCACCGACCCATATGGGGCTAAGCCATGTGGCAAGACTTCTAGGAAATGGGTCATCAGAAAGAGGTAACTATCATCTGTCAGGCCGTATGCCTTTTGCCACCCCTGGCAATGATGAGACAGATGCTTTGGCCAAGGTCTGATGGTTAGAGACAGCACCTACTTGAGATGTGGCCTTCTGGCTACACTGGAAACTGGGAGTAAACTAATGCAACAGGTCAATAAGCGTTGGGGTCTGTCCCTGCCCATGCAAGATATTTGGGAGGCTTGTCAGAAATGCCCAGCATGTGCTCAGGCATACCCTAAATGGAGACACTACCCAGTGTTACACAACAAGTAATGATACGGCGAGTGCCCTTAACCAGGTAGCAAGTAGACAAGATCAGGCCCCGATGGATTTTGTGCCCCCTGGAAGTTTATGGGTCTGTGGTGACACAGGGTATCCTTACCTACCAGTGGACCGGACTGAATATTGTACCTAGGGGTGGTCTCATGTACCTGCCACTGTTCTCCCCAGATGCCCATCCCACATAACTGGGAGGCACTACATTCTCAGTTTTTGCCAGTGCAACGAGCCCCCTGGTGGTTCTACCCCTTGGCAATGACTATTCTTGGAGCGGGTGTCATAACTGTAGAAGCACAAGTTACTGCTCTTGCAGAGCACACTGCTCGGGCTCCAAATCACACCCAAGTGGCCCTCCTCCTGTTAACAGATGAGGTTGATCAGATCAGAAAGGTGGTGTTGCAAAACTGAATGGCCTTAGACATAATGACTGCTGTCCAAGAAGGCACCTGTGCTCTTTTAGGAACACAATGTGGTACCTTTATCCCTGACAATTGGCAGAACATAACAGCAGCCCTTCAAGGGGTCTCATGGGAGATTAAGGCAGTCAAGAGCCTTACTGACAACCCCCTGCAGGGTGGGCATCCCTGGGTTCTGGCCTATGCTGAGCCCTAATAGTCAAAAGTAGCATAGCTGGGATCCTAGTAGTGAGCTATTGCTCTCCGTATGGTTGTTGTGGGTTATGGATTCAGGGCTCCAGTCTCTGGGCATGTGTCCCTGCCCAGAGGATGGCCTTGGCCTAGGGGGTGGAGTGTAAGGGCAATGGCTGTCCTTTAGTTGGGAATAGGCTGAGGTGGCCTTCTGGCACAGCATGACTCAGTGGGTTTGGAGCACAGGTGCACAACACTGCACGTTATGTAACCATGCCATGTGAGGCACACTAGGTAACCAGGTGTGCTCATGCTGGGCTCAGAGCCATTGTTGTCTGTAAAAGGTGTAACTATCCAGCTGATGCTAAACATATAGCTTGCACCCACAGCTTGTGCTCACACCTTGTGCCTAAGCCTACTCGCGCTCAGAGAGAAAAAACCATATCAAAACTCCCTATATGATTCCTTGAGTGTTCTTTCAGCTGCCTGGCACTGGTCTACCAACTCCCCTCAGACCTCAGTTAGAACATGACACTTTAAAATCATCCCTGGCCAGGTGCGGTGGCTCATGCCTGTAATCCCAACACTTTGGGAGGCCGAGGCAGGCAGATCACGAGGTCAAGAGGTGAATCACAGGTCAAGAGATCGAGACCATCCTGGCCAACATGGTGAAACCCTGTCTCTACTAAAAATACAAAAATTAGCTGAGCATGGTGCGCTTGTAGTCGCAGCTACTCAGGGGGATGAGGCAGGAAAATCGCTGGAACCCGGGACGAGGAGGTTTCAGTGAGCTGAGATCTCGCCATAGCACTCCAGCCTAGTGACAGAGCTAGATTCTCTCTCAAAGAAGAGGAAAATCATCCCTTTGTGAAAAAACAAAGCAAAACCCGAAAAAAACACCTCCTTGAATTATCTAATTGTGCTATTTTCTGTTGTGAGCCTGATTGGTACATTACCCATTTTTTTCAGAAATCTATATTCATGTATGAAATAAGAGGGACATAGGTTCTAATACCAGTTCTAGAAGCTAATTCTTGGGGAAAGTTCTTTAGCCTCTTTGAGCTTCAATTTCCTTATCTGTAGTATGAATGTCTGATAGTTATGGTGAGGATTAAGTGAGATGACTTATATAAAATGACCGGCATGTTATCTGCAGTAGACACGAATATGCTGCACTATGTCCCTCTTCAAGGAGGACTAGTTGCCTCAATTGATGGGGGTGTTGCCAACAGACAAATTCTAGCTGTCATCTCCTTTAGGATTTGCCCTAGTTGTGTAGAGAGCTGCCTTACCCAAGGCCTTGCCCCTCTTGGAGCAGCCCATGGGAGGTGACTGAGCAAGGCATGGGTATAAAAGTTTGGCCATTTTGGCCCACCATGGGAAACACTGATGGGTTATGTATGTTCCAGAGGTCCCCATGGATCGGTTGAAGCTTTGTCAGACTATATAGCTTTCAGGCTTTCCCTCTGTTCAGTGTTTCTTCCTTCTAAGGAATTGATGTTAGGAATGGTCCAAAAATGCAGTTGGTAAGATGGGATTTTAAACCTGGATCACTCACCACCTTGTTGGCCATAAGGACCTCATCACTGGTGATAGAAGGATCAGAGACAACACCTGGCACAAGGTGGAGGTCTGATTGTTAAAACTCTTACCAGTGGCTGGGTGCAGTGGTTCATACCTGTAATCTCAGCACTTTGGAAGGCCTAGGCAGGTGGTTCACCTGAGGTCACGAGTTCGAGACCAGCGTGGCCAACATGGCGAAATCCTTTCTCTACTAAAAATATAAAAATTAACTGGGCATGGTGGTGGTGCATGCCTGTAATCCCAGCTACTCAGGGGGCTGAGGCAGGAGAGTCGCTTGAACCCAGGAGGCAGAAGTTGCAGTGAGCTGAGATCACGCCACTGCACTCCAGCCTGGGCAGCAGAGTGAGACTCTGTTTCAAAAGAAAAAAACAAAAACAAACAAACCTCTTACCGGTGATGAATTAGGGTTGTATAGACATGGAGGGGGAATTCACTAGCTGGTTCAATGTATTTAGCATTTGGGAAGTATAGGAGAAACAGTAACTATTTCTATTATGGAAATTGAGTGACTATAATGGAATTGAGTGACTATTGCTAAATTCATGGATATGTTAGAAAAAGACAATAAAAAACTGCAGGCATTTAACAGGCAGTGAAAGCCAAATGTGAAAGTTTACAAAGAGGCTTTCATTCCCTACAGCAAAAAGGCAGAAAAAGCTGAAGACCTGAGCTGAGAATTAATACAGCCGTCAAGCTCCAGAGAAAATTAAATGACAACGGTAGATCCAATACGCTGTTAGTAGAACTCTGGCACTTAGAATGGGGACCTGTGGGTATATTTTGAACTCCCAGACTCCTCTAAATCCTCTGAGCATTCAGAAGTAGTGCCCTTCTCCTCTTAAGAGCTAGCACCCCCACCTCCCTCGCTTGTGCGAAGGCAATGCAGGGAACTCAGACCTTCAAGATAAAATGTTCCCCCCTCATGTTGTGCCAAACCCCTATCAACTCCAGTGAGGATGGCACCAGGTTCAAGAGGCTGAAAAAGAGACCCAGAGCCAGCAAATGAGACATGGAGTTTTACTGGGGGCTTACATACAGGGGAGAGTCTAGCAGTGGCACGCTGGACCAGAGAACAGGTCCAGTGGTGGTGAATAGGTCCAGTGGCGGTGGGCTGAGCAGGAGAATTGCAGCCATTTGCAAAAGGCCTGCAGTTTCTACAGCATGTTCACTTAGTACCCTCCCGCTAACAACCTCCACCTGGCAACCTTCATTTAACCCAAAACCCAACGATTTGATCCCCTGTATGGCCCGTGTTCCACGGGATGCACCAGAAGTTCAAATGTTCCTCATTGACAAGAAACGAGTCTGTGGTTTGGCCACTTCCCAATTCCCTAGCTCAGAACACACATTCAGGTGTGTTTGCCATAGAGGGTCATTCTCAGGATATGCTTAAGTTATTGCTATCAGGTGTGCTTACCATAAACCTCAGGATCTGCCCCACCTGTTCCTAACCACAAAGACTGTAACTAGAGTTAAGTCACCGGCCGGGCCACAGTGGCTCATGCCTGTAATCCCAGAGCTTTGGGAGGCAGAGGCAGGAGAATTGCTTGAGGCCAAGGGTTGAGACCAGCCTGGACAACATAATGAGACCTTCATCTCTGCAAAAAATAAAATAAAATAAATAAAATTACCTGAGCATGGTGATGCACCCCTGTAGCCCTAACTACTTGAGAGGCTGAGGTGGAAGATCCCTTGAGCCCAAGAGTTTGAGGCTGGAGTGAGCTATTATTGCACCACTGCACTCCAGCCTGGGTGACAAAGAAAGACCTGATCTCTTTAAAAACAAACAAACAAAAAACCAAGAAAGTTATTCTCACACAGTTCTGTTGGTTAGAAATCTGAAATCATTTTCACTCAGCCAAAATTAAGGTGTCAGGGTTAGGTCACATGTAATGCGTGTGACCTTGCATTTAGGGCCCGCCCAGGATAATCTCCTCACTGCAAGAGCCTTAACTTAATTACACCTGCAAAGATACTGTTTCCATATAAAATAACATTTACAGGTTTCAAGGATTGGGATCTAACATCTTTAGCTGCTACTAGTCAACCTACTACAGGGGCAAATCTGAGTTTTCCTTCTCTCTTGTCTCAACAAGGAAGTGTGGTCTTTGGAAAGGAGTAAGGAGACAGAGACTTTGTTTGCAAAAGAAGTTGTGTTTTGGGTGGTAGGTATTTATTTATTTATTTAGAAATGGAGTTTCACGGCCAGGTGCGGTGGCTCACACCTGTAATCCCAGCACTTTGGGAGGCCAAGGCAGGTGGATCACAAGGTCAGGAGATCGAGACCATCCTGGCTAACACGGTGAAACCCCATCTCTACTAAAAAATACAAAAAATTAGCCAGGTGTGGTGGCAGGTGCCTGTAGTCCCAGCTACTCAGGAGGCTGAGGCAGGAGAATGGTGTGAACCCAGGAGGCAGAGCTTGCAGTGAGCTGAGATCTCGCCACTGAACTCCAGCCTGGGTGACAGAGTGAGACTCCGTCTCAAAACAAAACAAAACAAAACAAAAAACAAACAAACAAAAAGAAATGGAGTTACACTGCTTCACCCAGGCTGGAGTGAAGTCGCACGATTTCAGCTCACTGCAACCTCTGCCTCCTGGCTTCAAGCAATTCTTGTGCCTTAGCCTCCCAAGTAGCTGGGATTACAGGTATGCACCACCATGCCTGGCTAATTTTTGTATTTTTAGTAGAGATGGAGTTTCTCCATGTTGGCCAGGCTGGTCTTGAACTTCTGACCTCAGGCGATCTGCCCACCTCAGCCTCCCAAAGTGCTGGGATTACAGGCATGAGCCACCACACCCAGCCAGTAGTTAATATTTTAAAAGAAGATTTTGTTTGTTGTGTGATGTTTCATTCTGCAGGAGCTGAAGGATGCAAGAGTCTCCAAATGATGTATAGCTTTTCAAAGATCTCATGCTTCCTCTTCCATGATGAGGGAGTTCTACAAGGAGGCAGAAGTTTAAAGAGACCAAGAAAACAGTCAGGGAGGAGAGGAAGGGAGACCAAAGAGAGGCAGAGAGAGAGAAAATGCCAATGGTCAAATGTTTTCTGGGAATGATCTGCATTCACACACCCTCCCGGTTGATCTAGACATTGTGTTTATTCTTCCGAGGTGATGGAGAGGTGTTCCTGTGGGTGACTGTAATTACAGGCTATAGGAGGTGGGGTACAGATAGTCAGATATTGTTAAAATCAGCTCTGTCTATTCAGCAGAGAGACTAGTTCACACATGCTAATATTTCACACACCAGAGACTTCACTAGAAGCTGGGGCTTAAGCTAGACTGTGTAGGCTGAGAAGTATTCAGACAAGTTATGAGAAGAGTGTTCATGCAGGGCCAGTGGCAGAGGTAAGGAAAATCAGTTGGGTGCAGTAGCTCACACCTGTAATCACAACACTTTGGGATGCTGAGGTGGGCAGATCACCTGAGGTCAGGAGTTCGAGACCAGCCTGGCCAACATGGCAAAACTGTCTTTACTAAAAATACAAAAATTAGCCAAGCACGGTGGCAGGCACCTGTAATCCCAGTTACTCGGGAGGCTGAGGCGGGAGAATTGCTTGAGCCCTGGAGGCAGAGGTTGCAGTGAGCTGAGATCACACCACTGCACTCCAGCCTGGGTGACAGAGTGAGACTCCATTTCAAAAAAAAGAAGTAAGGAAAATCAGAGGCACTAGGACTCCTGGGGAAAGAAATTTCTAGAGCATAGCACTAATAGGGGGCGGTGGATTAATCTACCCTTTCAGCCTGATAACCCAGCCCAAGCACTATTAGACACATTACTTCAGAAAGTAGTTAATAACTCCACACAGCATTTCAACTTGGTAGGTCAGTCCTAAGTGTGAATTTTGTTTTTCTTCACTGACTCTAACACAGTTATTGTCTTTTTGGTCCAATATTATCAAGTTTCATTACCTTATTAATAGCCAGACTTTTTTTTTTTTTCATTTTTAAATAAATGAAGCATATGTGGAATTCTAAAGAACTCAGCTCATTTATTTCCTTTGAAAAATCTTACTCCCACACCAACAAACATCATTATAATGCACCCAGCCAATTTCATTTCAGAACAAGTTGGTATATTACTCAAGTATTGATCACTTGCTTTGTCATCTTATTAGTTAATTATTATTATGGTTAGAGGTCCCTCAGAGTTGAGGCTTGGTGATACTTTCTCTTTCTTCTGGATCAGCACATGGAGTACAGCACACGGCCCATAATGGGCCATTAATAAGTGTTAATTGACATTTCATACCTGAGTTGGGCCAAAGCATCAAATTCTTTATGTCAAGGTACAGTTTTAACCTGAATGTAATAATAATAATGTAATAAACCTTAACTTTAGCCTCAAAGTCATTAAAAATCTAACTTTTTGGAACACTCGTTTTTAGCTTATTAATCTTTTTTTGTAAAAAAATGCCATTGTCAGAGGCATGTGAACCAGAACAACTCTATCTTAAATAGGAGCTGGGTAAAATAAAGCTGAAACCTAGTGGGCTGCATTCCCAGACTGTTAGGCATTCTAAGTCACAGAATGAGATAGGAGGTCGGCACAAGATACAGGTCGTAAAGACCTTGCCAATAAAATAGGTTGCCAGTAAAGAAGCCAGCTAAAATCCATGAAAACCAAGATGGCGACAAGAGTAACCTCTGGTCGTCCTCACTGCTACACTCCCAACAGCTCCATCACAGTTTATAAATGCCATTGGCAATGTCAGGAAGTTACCCTATATAGTCTAAAAAGGGAAGGTATGAATAATCCACCCCTTGTTTAGCATATAAGCAAAAAATAACCACAAAAATGGGCAACCAGCAGCCCTTGGGGCTTCTCTGTCTATAAAGTAGCCATTCTTTATTCCTTTACTTTCCTAATAAACTTGCCTTTACTTTATAAACTCACCCTGAATTATTTCTTGCTTGATATCCAAGAACCCTCTCTTGGGGTCTGGATTGGGACCCCTTTCCTGTAACACAATGACTCGTTTTGTTTACAATGTAGGCAAAATTATAGAATGCTGGAATTGTGAGGAATTTTAGGGATAATCTAGCCTAAAGTTCTCATTTTATACGAGGGGAAACTGAGGACCAAAGACATAAAGTAAAAGTTGGGTGTGGCGGGTCAGATCTGTTTTCCGGGCTTGAGGCCACGAAAACAGCCTAGGCAACAGAACCCATCTCTTAAAGAAATTTTTTAAAAAATTTTAATTAGCCAGACTTGGTAGCATGACTGCAGTGCCAGCTACTTGGGAGGCTGAGGTAGGAGGATCACTTGAGATTGAGAGATCGAGGCTGCAGTGAGCTGCGATCATGCCACTGTACTCCAGCCTGGGCGACAGAGGAGACTGACTCAAAATTAAAAAAAAAAGAAAAGAAAAAAGTGACCTGCCCAGGGTCATACAATGGGGATCTGAGCTGGAGGAAGTGACAGGTCAGCTGAGCAGCTGACCAAGACCCCAGGTTATAACAGATGACAAAACATCCCTGGGTACCAAAGTATTGCTAGAAACTTAACAAGGTGGGCAAAATTGTGTCTATCAGAACTCCTCTGGGACAGAGTAGTTGTTGTAAAGAATACTTTGGTGAGTAATGTAAGATGAGAATGAACAACAATGAATGTTCACTCAGCAGCTTCCTAAGGAGACTGGGTTGGATAAACAAAGGGCTTTTGTTTTGCAGAATGGAGTATGCAAGTTTGAGTCCAGGCTGAATTGCCCCAGAAAATAAAGGTGAGTGTTAGTACTGCTACCTCTGGTGCTCCTTCCAGCCCTTCCTCTTCATGGCACTCAACTGTCCTCTAACTCATGGTTGAACAACAGTTAAAGAAAACTGATTTGATGTAAGTGTGCTAGTGTCTCTTAGCTACACCTTTTATAGCTACGAGCTGAACCCAAACTCTGAGAAGCTGGGGCTAGGACTTGCAAACCACACTTTGTGTTTGCCAGCCTTGCAGCCTGTTAGACTCTGCTGTAAATGGCCCTAGAGAAAGCTGGAACATTGGAGGAGGGAGAGGGAATTTGTAGCTTCTGTTTGCTTCCTGTCCTGTCAGCAACCCCCTGCAAAGGCCATTCACCTTGACAACAGCAGTTGGCGCCAGTTTCCAGATTTAGGGAGGCTCTCTGAGAACACACCCAGATGCAAAGCTTCTAGGTTTTGACAACCCTATCCTCTTCCCTTTATTCCCCCACCCCTGGGGAAGGTAGCTGCTTATAGTAATTCTCTCTATTATCTCCTTACTCTCTTTTTTCAGTCCTCTAGTGCCTATTTAACTAATTCCCTATATTACATTCTCTCTGTCAAAGTGTCTGCTGTGAATTCTGTTTCTGAAGGGATTCAGCTGCTGAAAGGTGCCATTAACCTGCTCGGGGATCCTCCAAGTCAATCCAATCCTAAATGTGAATAATAATAGCTATCATTTATTTGAGGACCTACTATGTGCTCAGCACTTAAATAAATTCTCTCATTTAATCCTCAGAATAACTCTGGGGTGTACGTATTACACCCATTTTAACAGATGACAAGCTGAGGCTCAGCTTTAAATAGATTATTTATGGTTACCAAGCTTGTTAGTGATAGAGCAGGTATTCAAACTTGCATTTTTCTGACTGCCAAACCTATGCTATTTTTTAAGTTAATTTTTAAATATACTTTTTGATATGGTTTGACTGTGTCCCCCCCAAATCTCACCTTGACTTATAATGGTCCCCACATGTCAAAGGTGGGGCCAGGTGGAGATAATTTAATCATGGGGGCAGTTTCCCCCATACTGTTCTTGTGGTGATAAGTCTCCCAAGATCTGGTGGTTTCATAAATGGGAGTTCCCCTGCACAAGCCCTCTTGCCTGCTGCCATGTTAAACGTGTCTTTTCTCCTCCTTTGCCGTCCACTATGATTGTGAGGCCTCCCCAGCCATGTGAAACTGTGAGTCCGTTAAACCTCTTTTCCTTTATAAATTACCCAGTTTCCAGTATGTCTTTATTAGCAACATGAGAACAGACCAATACACTTTTTTTGTAAATTAGAAGAGTATTGTATATTCTTCATAATAAGTCAAACAATAAAAAACTAACATATTATAAAATACATGTTAATTTATCCCTTTTTCCCTATAATACCTTCACCACTCCCTTATCACCATTCCCCAGCCCATGCCCCAGTTAACCAATATTAACACCATATTGTGTCATTTGTCACACTTTTTTTTCGCTCATACAAAAATATAAGCATACAAAGGACTTATTTTTCCTTAATTTAATTTAATTTATTTTATTTTATTTCTTTTAGAGACCAGGTCTTGCTGTGTTGCCCAGGCTGGCTTCAAAATCCCAGGCTCAAGGGGTTCTTCTGCCTTAGCCTTCCCAATAGCAGAGACTACAGGCATGCAACAATACACCTGGCTGTTTTCTCTGTCATAAAACAAAAACGGGGGTGTGCAATATACATCACTGTGCAGCCTGCTTTTTCACACAACAGTATTTCATTGTCATTCCTCCTGGTTGGTACTGTAACTGGACCCAGGTTTGGCTGCTCGCTGCTCAAAAACCAAACAGGAGAGACAAGGGTTTAACTGGAGAGCCAACAAACCGAGACAATGGAGAACTAGCATAGGAAAGTGTTAGTTTATACATTTTTATAATTTACTATAGGGTTTTTAAAAGAAGTTTGGTGTGGGAGACATGGGGGAGTGCAGCAGACTGCAGTTCTGGGTCTTTGTTCTGACGGCTATCTCGGGTCATCATCTCTCTGGAGGTCTGCTTGGCATTATCCTGACTTTGGCCTGATGGTGGTGACCTAATTGTTCTGACTACCCCTAAGTGGGAGGATTCCTTAGGGAGGATTCCACAGGGTCTTCCTCCGTGGTTTGTTTCAAGATTAGCCTCTGGAATTTCTTAAGCAACAGCATAATTAGATAAGCATACGTTGCCAGAGAGAAGTGTCTAGACAGTGAAGGAATGACAAGGTGAGAGGGGAGCAGAGGAAGAAAAAGAAAGTGTGTGATTTTTAAAACTGAGGTCCCTGGTTACAGTATATATAGATTTAAAGATTTAAGTTGTCTCATAAATAGCTAGATCATATTCCATAATAGAATACAAATATATACAAATATATTCAAATCATTTATCTGCTCTTGGACATTCAGGTTATTTCCTGGTTTTTTTCTACTATAAGCAGTGTTCCCATAAACATTCTTTTTTTTTTTTTTTTTTTTTTTTTGAGACAGGGTCTCACTCTGTTGCCCAAGCTGGAGTGCAGTGGAGCGATCTAGTTTCACTACAGCCTCCACCTCCTGGGTTCAAGAGATCCTACCTCAACCTCCTGAGAAGCTGGTACTACAGGTGCACACCACCACACTTGGCTAATTTTTTAAGATTTTTGTTTTTTGTAGAGATCAGAGCTCACTGATCAGAGCCTAGGCTGGTCTCGAACTCCTGGGCTCAGAGTGATCCCCTGGACTTGGCCTCCTAATGTGCTGGGATTAGAGGCATGAGCCACCTTGCCTGACCTCAGGCAAACATTTTTGTACATATATTTTTAGGTAATGATACTTTTGTTCTAACAAAATAGTCTAAAAGAGCAGTGCATGGGCCAAAAAGTATATACATTTAAAATTTTTCTTCTAGAATACTTTCCAAACAGATTATGGTACAATGTAATACCTTCACCAGCAATGTGTAATGATGTCCATTTCCTTACTTTGTAATAATGGAGTTCAGGACATGCTACCCAAAAACATCAGAAGCAAGAAAATCACTCACACCTTCCTCCTGCCCTATTCTCCTGAAGCAAGTCCTAAAACCTCGGAGGGCTGTTTTAATCTTCCCCTGCAGCAGGTCATAAGACCCTCATTCAAGAAGTGCCCTCCCTGCACCCAGAGGAAAAGAGCGTCCTTATGTCTGAAGACAAAGGTCCATGGAGGAGAATCTGAACAAGCAAACCTTGCTAAGTTCCCCTCAATTTATTACCATTAGATCATACTTTTTTATATAACCGAACTTCTCCACAGCTATCCACTTCTTCATTGAAACTAGCATTAAAAATACATAGGTTTTAATTTCTTTGATGGGTACATGGGTTTACCCATTTCTTCAGATTTTTCTGAAGGCTCCTATGTCACATAAAATTTATAATTGATGAACGTATATGCTTTTCTCTGATTGATCTGTCTAGTGTTTTAGAGACCTCAGCCATGAACCTAAGATGGGAAGGAAAAACACGTCTTTTCCCTTACATTGACAAGAGCTAGATGTTCTCAATAATTCAATTTGTGTCAGACATATTATTGAAACACTGTATCCTATTTAAAAAAATTTTTCATTTCCCTGATAACTAGTGAGTTTGAGTTGCTTTTAATATGTTTATTGTCCATCTGCATTTCCTGTTCTGTGAATTGCCTGTTCAAATCATTTCCCTAGTTTCTCTGTGGGTTGTTTGTGTTGTGTACATTCCACACTGCAACTTAAGTGGTCAATGAAAGAATGGGAACTACAACTCAGTCTTCCAACTCCCAGTCCAGGAATTTCTCTACTGTGGCCTCTTCCTGAACTATGATGTGTTTTTATTGTTGTGCTATATATTTGTTTTATTGTATTTATGCCTATTATGCTATAATGTAAATATAACTAGTTTGTTGAACAAGCTAGAGTCATACTGTTGCAGGCAGGAAACCTTATTTTTTCCCCACCAGTTTCTCTAAAATTCAATTTACCAAATAGGTCTTCCCTTATCACTTGGTGAAAGTTTGGGAAGATCTCATAGGAGTGTTTTGGTTGTTGTTTTTTTTTCTTTTGGTCCTCAGGAAGTAAAAGTTCTCTAGTCTCTTGTAAGATATTTCCTTCCCATTTTAGGTTTATGACCGAGGCCTCTAAAACAGAAGACAGATTAATAAGAAAAAAGCATACACATTTAGGTTGGGCACAGTGGCTCATGCCTGTAATCCCAACACTCTGGGAGGCCAAGGTGGGCAGATCTCTTGAGGTCAGGAGTTCGAGACCAGCCTAGCCAACATGGTGAAACCCTGTCTCTACTAAAAATACAAAAATTAGCTGGGCATGGTAGCATGCACCTGTAATCCCAGCTACTTGGGAGGCTGACGCAGTAGAATTGCTTGAGCCTGGCAGAGGCAGAGGTTGAACCCTGTCTCTACTAAAAATACAAAAATTAGCTGGCCATGGTAGCATGCACCTGTAATCCCAGCTACTTGGGAGGCTGAGGCAGTAGAATTGCTTGAGCCTGGCATAGGCAGAGGTTGCAGTGAGCCTCGAGATCATGCCAGTGCACTCCAGCCTGGGTAACAGAGCGAGACTCTGTCTTGACAGAAAGGGAAGGGGAGGGGATGGGAAGGGGAGGGGAGGGGAGGGGAGGGGAGGGGAGGGGAGGGGAGGGGAGGGAAGGGAAGGAAGGGAAGGAAGGGAAGGGAAGGGAAGGGAAGGGAAGGGAAGGCAAGGGAAGGGAAGGCAAGGGAAGGCAAAGGAAGGCAAGTCAAGGCAAGGCAAAGCAAGGCCATTGGTAAACCAGTGTATTTTTTTATGCCGGTTTTGACAAAGAAGTGGAAAGCTGTGGAGAAGTATTATTATGTAAAAAAGTATGATCTAATGGTGATAAACTGAGGG
This sequence comes from Trachypithecus francoisi, assembly GCF_009764315.1. Taxonomy (NCBI): domain Eukaryota; kingdom Metazoa; phylum Chordata; class Mammalia; order Primates; family Cercopithecidae; genus Trachypithecus; species Trachypithecus francoisi. The sequence goes on from NW_022681473.1 coordinate 65,414,989, forward strand.
AAACTTAGTTTGGCCAGGTGCAGTGGCTCATGCCTGTAATTCTAGCACTTGGGAAGACAAGGTGGGAGGATTGCTTTAGTCCAAGAATTTAAGACCAGCCTGGGTAACATAGGGAGACCTGGTTCCTAAAAAAATTTAAAAATTAGCCAGGTGTGGTGGCTCATGCCTGTAGTCCCAGCTGCTCCGGAAGCTGAGGTGGGAGGATCGTTGAGCCCAGGAGGTTGAGTCTGCAGTGAACTGGTATCACACTGCATTCCAGCCTGGGCGACAGGGAAAGAAAGAAAGAGAGAGAGAGAGAGACACAGAGACAGAGAGAGAGAGAGAGAGAGAGAGAGAGAGAGAGAGAGAGAGAGAGAGAGAGAGAGAGAAATGCAAAAAAAAAAAAAAAAATAGCTGGGCGTGACGGCGGGTGCCTGTAATCCTAGTTACTTGGGAGGCTGTGGCAGGAGAATCACTGGAACCCAGGAGGCAGAGGTTGCGTTGAGCTGAGATTGCACGATTGCACTCCAGCCTGGGCGACAGGAGCAAAACTCCATCTCAGAAAAAAATAAATAAAAATAAAAAGCAGAGTATAATCTGTGTGATCACCTAGCCCTGATCTAGCCCTGTGTGATATCAGATCTCCAAGCACAGAGAAGTTGATTTGTCCCCTCCTGAAACTGAAAGGAAGTCTGCAGCAGTAGAGCAGGTGTACAAGGCTTATTTCTTGCTCCCTCACCTCCTCCCTATTCCATAGCAGCTGTTTCTGACCCCCTCCAGACAGGGTGGATTCAGGTTTTGTGGGGGCTGAAGCTTCCACAATTTGGGCAGACTCCTTTATATTAGGCAGAATTCTAAGATGATCCCCCCCCTCCATCAGTGACCTTTGCATTTGTATAATCTCCCCTTTGGGTGTAGGTGGAACCTGTGAATCCGGTGACATCACTGCTGTGATTCTGTTAAGTGGCAAGAGAGATTATCTTGAGTGGGCCTGATCTAATCAGGTAAGCTCTTTAAAAGAAGATAATTTTCTCCATCTGGTTGCAAAAGAGGAAGCCAAAGAGATGCACTGTGGCTGGCCTAGAAGAAAGCGACATCTGTGCTGTGAACTGCATAAGGGGGCGTGTTAGTCTGCTAGGGCACCATAACTAAATACCATGGAATGAGTGGCTTAAAACAACAGCAATGTGTTTTCTCATAGATCTGGAGGCTGGAAGTCCAAGATCAGGGTGCCAGCATGGTCAGTTTCTGGGGAAGGCTCGCTTCTTGGCTTGTAGTTGACCACCTTCTTGCTGTGTCCTCATGTGGCCTTTCCTCAGTGTGTGCGTGTAGAGAGAGAGAGCGCGCGAGCTCTGGTGTCTCTTCTTGTAAGAACACTAAACCTATTAGGTCGGGATCTCACCCTTGTGACATCGTTTAACCTTAATTACCTTCCAAAGGCCCTATCTCCCAAACCGTCAGATTGAGGTTAGGGCTTCAACGTGTGAATTTTAGGGGAACACAATCATTCAGTCCATAACAGAGGGCTATGCAACAAAGTACTTTGAGTGGCCTATAGGAGCTGAGAGTGGTCCCCAGCTGATAACCAGCAGGACAATGGGGACCTCAGTCTTACAACCATAAGGAACTGCGTTCTGACAATAACCAGTGAGCTGAAGGAGAACCCTAAGCCCCATACTTGACCAGCACTTTCAATCTAGCCTGCTGAGATCCTGACCAGAGAATTGAGTCATGCCCTGCCTAGACTTCTGGTATACAGAAACAGAAATAATAAATTTGTAGTAAGTGCCTAAGTTTGTGATAATTGTTTATGCATCAGTATAAAATTGTTTATTATCAATACAAAAATAATATAAATTTTATAATATATATATATTTTTTAAAATACAAAATTACAAATACAAAATTTGTGAGATTAAAGAGGTCTGTAAGTGAGTGACCCTGAAACTTAAGCTTCATTAGTTTCAAGGTAAGTCTATCTCTGCCTCCAAGAAGGAGAGAAAATGAAGGAAAAATGGTGTCAACTATAATACAATGTTGCTGTTTTGGGCAACCAATTCCATCTCTTTGAAAGGCTTTAGGGGAACCTTTAGGGATCCTCCCTTGGAGCCCCCAACTATACTTCCCTTGAGAAGCAAAGCTTCTCCTCTGGCTTGGCTCCTGAACTTGAGCAATCCGTCTTCTCTGTTGGGGTCCCAGTGCCCTCAATGCAATTCTTTTGAGGACAGACCTCTTTTAGGAAGATCCTGGGTCAGCTCCCTTCTTCCAGGTCTACCACAGTTCCTAGGAAAAACCTGCTTTTGCCCCATGGCCAATGGGAGAAGAGTTTACTCTCAGCCCAACCATCTGTCTCCTGTCCTATAAATTCCATTCAGTCTCTCATCTTTAAATTCCTCAATCATATGTCAAACTCCATATCTACGATCCCCAAACTTCAGGGTAACATGTCAAGCTCTGTGAGTGGTTTTCTTGAAGTCCCCAGTTTCCTTTGGCTTAAGGAAGGAGGAGAATATGGCTCCCCTCCCCATATACCAATTGTCACCCAGTTATTAACAGAAAGAACAGGGATTCAGGAACCCTGAGCTCTAGTCTGGGTTCTGATACTAACTCACTGTGTGTTCTTGGGAAACATCCTTTTCCATTTTGGGCCTTGCTTTCCTGACAGCTCACTTAAATGAAGATGCAGGACTAGATTCACTCATTTATTCAGTAAATGTTTATCGAGTCCCTATTGTGTGTCAGGAACTGTCTGGGTATGAGGAATCATCAGAAAACTAACTAGCTGACTTCTCAGGCCCTACCAGCCCTCACATTCTCTGATGTTGGGGGCCAACAATGAGTGGTCAAGTTCTGGCTGCAATCATGACTACTTTTCCACCTCAGCAGTGTATGGCCTCCTCTTGTAGGGATATTTATTTATTTATTTCTGACAGGGTCCTGCTCTGTTGGGTGCAGTAATGCAATCAGGGCCCACTGCAACCTGGACCTCCTGGGCTCAAGTGATCCTCCTGCTTCAGCCTCCCAAAGTGCTGAGATTATAGGTGTGAGCCGCCATGCCCAGCTCATAGGGACTTTTGATGGGACTAGGGGTAAGCTTCCTTTGAAGGCAGCATTGCTGTTTCGGTTACTGCCCATCAACCTAGGCTGTCTGGCCTGGAAGTACTGCCTGGCCAACGACAATGGAAAGGTTTATTTGCAGAGTCCAGGAAGTCCCCATGACCCCTCTCCATTCACCTCTGAGACAGGAAGACCCAGGAGGAAAAAACAAAAGATGAAATGCTGGCTGACTTCCCAGCTTCCAAGTGCTCAGCCACACTCTAGACTGGAGTATCCCTTCTGCCCCGTGGACAGGGACCTCTCTCAGCAGCTCCTTCCTTGTCATTGATCCCCAGGGCCTCAGTTCCTGTCCTGAGGATCCAGAAGGACTTAGGTGACGTAAAAGAGGTAAAAGAAATGAAGACTGAGTCTCTGGGAAAGGATGCATGATGTCTTATCCTAAGCTAAGCCTCCATGTCTGGGAAGTGGGGGGGAGACTGAATGCACAGAGTGGGAAAAATATTCTCAGTGGTTAAGGAAGCAAGTGACTCACCTGCTCTGACCTTCATCCATCCACTCCCACGGCCAGAGTGGGTTTAGGGAGGAGGTGGGGTGAAAGAGATTTCCAAGTCTAGATTTTTGTTTCTTGAGTTATTTGGGACCCCTTACTTATGATGCCCCTTCCATCTATCATGCTTCTCCCAACAGCTTAGCTAACCTGCCTGGAAGAAACAGTCATCAAAAAGCACATGGCATGCTGAGTAGAAAATGAAAAAGCAGGAGGTGCCTCCCCTCTTCCAACAGCTTTTCCAGTGGGTTCTGTGCCTGAGGAGTTGCTCCCTCCAGTCCACAGAGTAGCTGGAATGCATTTTCAAAATTTAACTTTAAAAACTGAAGTGGCCGGGCATGGTGGCTCATGCCTGTAATCCCGGCACTTTGGGGGCTGAGGTGGGCAGATCATCTGGGGAGTTCGAGACCAGCCTGGCCAACATGGTGAAGCCCCGTCTCTATCAAAAATACAAAAATTAGCTGGGTGTGGTGGCAAGCACCTGTAATCCCAGCTACTCAGGAGGCTGAGGCGGGAGAATCGCTTGAACCCGCGAGGCAGAGGTTGCAGTGAGCTGAGATCGCACGACTGCACTCCAGCCTGAGTGACAAGAGCGAAATTCCATCTCAAAACAAAAAACAAAAACAAAAAAACTGAAGCATAACATTCATAGAAAAGTACATAAATCATACATGTACAGTTCCATAAGTTTTGAGAAAGTGCACTTCCATGCAACCAACACTTAGGTGGAGAAACAGAACATGACCAGCAGCTCAGAAGCTCTTCTGTGCCTCCTTCCAGCCACTTCACCCTGCAAAGCTAAATGTTGTCCTGAATTCTAACGTCAAAAATTAGATTTGCCTGTTTTTGAACTGTTAAGTAGAATCATATAGTATGTGTTCTTTTGTGTCCAACTTCTTTCACTCATAATAGGTTTGTGATATTCACCTTAGTTGTTGCAGGTAGCATTCTCACTGCTGAATAGTATTCCAGTGATTGGTTATGTCCAATGTCTTTATTCTATCAACTATTGATGGACATTTGGTGTGTTTCCAATTTTGGGCTATTACAAGTGGTGCTGCTGTAGACATTCTTATACGTGGTTGTTGGTGTAAATAGGCAGGAAATTGCTGGGTCATCAGGCTTGTAGATGTTCAGCTTTAGAAAATACTACCAAACTGCCAAACTAAAGTGGTTATGTCAGTTTACACTCCCATCAGTGATGCATGAGAGTTCCATTTGTTCCATATTCTTGTTAACACTTGATGTTGGCTGGGCGTGGTGGCTCATGCCTGTAATCCCAGCACTGTGGGAGGCCGAGGCGGGTGGATCACAAAGTCAGGAGATCAAGACCATCCTGGCTAACGTGGTGAAACCCCATCTCTACTAAAAATACAAAAAATTAGCCAGGCATGGTGATGGGCACCTGTAGTCCTAGCTACTCCGGAGGCTTAGGCCGGAGAATGGCGTGAACCCGGGAGGCGGAACTTGCAGTGAGCCGAGATCGCACCACTGCACTCCAGCCTGGATACAGAGCAAGACTCCATCCCAAAAAGAAAAAAGAAAACACTTGATGTTGTTTGTGTTTTTCATTTGGTTCTTTCAGCCGATAAGTGGTGGTATCTTGTTGAAGTTTCAGAGTAGTATTTTTTTTATGAGAAAGGCCCTCCCTTTGATAGAGCAGTATTTTTAACATTCAGATATAACCAGATCACTTATCTGGATCCCCACAGTCTACAGGATTAAGCCTGAACTCCACAGCTGTACATTCAAGGCCCCTTATGATCTAGCAACTAGGGAGCAACTATTGACCTATTCAGTGGTTGAAGAGGTGGATGACTCTTGCTCCATCCCACTTTCCCCCAAGTTCTGTTCATGTGGGAGGGCCTGCTATTACCCCAACCATGCTCTTTCACGCTTCTGTGCTGTCCCTCCTTCTTGGGACAGATTTGTTCCTCTTCTTTGCTTTGAAAATTCTGATTTTCCTGTTCTGTCACCATTCCCTCGGGCACCCACAGACCCTGTGCTTTCCTCAGCCATAATTCTGACCCCAGGTATGGTGATAATTTGTTTCCATATTTATCTTCTCCACCAGACTGTGAGCCCTTGAGGGCAGAGCCTGGATCTGCTTCATCTTTGTGTCCCTAGTGCCCAGTGCAGGACCTGGGAGAGTTGGCATCAGTAAGTAGTTTCTGATTGACCACCTGAGTATCCCAGATGCTGCCCAGAAGGAGAGGCTGTGGAGCAAATGGAAATCACAAAAGGTGTCCTGAATCCTCACTTCCATCTCCCTGAACATCAACTGTCCTGGTATCCTATTACCTTAGTGGGAAAGGACCTAAGAAGTCATCCTCCCACTGAGGGGAATTTCATGACAAGCTGCCCTTCCTTGTGGACTTCTGGGAGTGCAGAACTTAATTCTTTCTTTCTTTTTTTTTTTGTTTCAAAGCTAAAGCAAATTCATTAAGAAAGTAAAGAAACAAAGAATGGCTACTCCATAGACAGAGCAGCCCTGAGGGCTGCTGGTTGTCCATTTTTATGGTCATTTATTGATTATATGCTAAACAAGAGGTGGATTATTCATGAGTTTTTTCAGAATTCAGGGTTCCTCCCCTTTTTAGACCATATAGGGTAACTTACTGACATTGCCATGGCATCTGTAAACTGTCTTGGCGCTGGTGAAGAAATTATTTGTTTCCAGACAAGCCTTTCCTGAGACTCCACAGCCAGTGACAACTCTACTTTTGGGGCCACCAGACAGTCCTTCTGAGACAGAGAAGCAGGAAGTGTGCTTTTCTTTGGGCTGATTGGCCCCATGTCTGCACTTCGTCTGTTAGCCCAAAAAAAGTAGGTGGCTCCTAGGCCTACTAGGAGCTTGATTTGAGGGCACACCTGGAAAGCGTCACCCATCACAGTCTAGCATAGCCTCTCACCACTGAGCAGTCATTTCTTTGGATCTTGAAGCTTCTCTGTTCTCTAAGAATCCCCTGTTAAAATAGAAACAAATCAACAAACCAGTCCTTGGAAGGGAAGGAGGTTAACATCAAGAACACATCACCTGTATAGATGTCCAGGACTCTATACTTAGAAGGACCTCCTGCTTAGTTTAATGTTCTGCTGTTGCCATCTTTGAATGCTTGGCAATTTCTGAACAAGAGGCCCCCACATTTTCATTTTGCATGGGGCCCTGCAAATTATGTAGCTGGTCCTGATTGAGAATGTCCCATGTGTTAGGTTCTATATCAAGTATTTTACATACTTGTTTCATCCTAGCCTCACAACTATGCTGAGCTAGGAACTGCTAGCTCCAAGAGGAAATTTAGGCTTAAGTAAATGACTTGCTGGAGGTCATATACCAAGTAAGGGGCAGAGCCAGGATACAAACCCCAAGTCCAACTTCAAAGTTAGGGCTTATTCCTGTCCTCAATGCTCTCTCACCAAGGAAAATGCCTTTACTTCCCACCTTCTGGGAAAGCTGAGTCTGGGAGAGCAATTCAGGAGAGTTGGGCAGGGGTGGGGGTGAATGAACTTCCACCAGAGCTGAAATTTTAAGCAAGCCTTGGGAATATCTTTTTTTTTTTTTTTGAGACAGAGTTTTACTCTTGTTGCCCAGCTTGGAGTGCAATGGTGCAATCTCAGCTCACCGCCACTTCCACCTCCTGGGTTCAAGTGATTCGCCTGCCTCAGCCTCCCAAGTAGCTGAGATAACAGGCATGCACCACCACGACCACCTAATTTTGTATTTTTAGTAGAGAGAGGGTTTCTCCATGTTGGTCAGGCTGGTCTCGAACTCCTGACCTCAAGTGATCACCCTCCTCGGACTCCCAAAGTGCTGGGATTACAGGTGTGAGCCACTGCACCTGGCCAGGAATATCTTTTTTAATATTGACCTACATGCACATTCATACACAACCACACACACACACTGTCACTCAAATGCTTGTGCATACACACTCACATCCACTCACACATACCACCTAGCCCGAAGCCTGCCTTCAGAAGCAGTTCAATTATGTGTACCTTATGGTGTCCTAGAGTGACAACTCCACAAGGGCCCCTTGGGAAACATCTAATTTAGAAGCATCTAATTTAATCATCTGATTCCCTTATCTGACAGATAAGAAAACTGAAGCTCAGAGCGGGAAGAGACTTGTCTAGGCCACACACTACCAGTGGGCAGAGCTAGGGGCCACAGACTAGCCTCCTGAATCTGGATTCAACAGCACAGCATGAGGGTGCACTGATGGGAGGGAAGGTGAGATTTGAGCAGAAAGGAAGCTCGATCTTGAGGTCAATCAGGCTTTTTTTTTTTTTTCCTTTCCTAGGCACCTTTTGTTTGCACCCCACACAAAACTTACCCATCAGTCTCTGAGAAATGCTTTGCTTCTGTTGCTGACTGGGCACAGAATCCCCCTACCTCCATCTAAGTGTTTGTAATAACGCTATTGCTCAAGACCAGAAACACCTGCTTTAAGGGGTCAAGTAGTTTGGATTCAGAAGGTTAAATTGTTCTTTCACTCATAAGCAAAACAAAACACAAAAGCAAAATATAAACAGGATGAGGCATGAGAGGCTTAATTACCCTGTAGAAACAGCAGAGTTTCTATGAAGTAAAAACACAAAAGAAAACAAAACACCACGATCTGCCAGAGACTGCCCTGGACGAGCGGGTGACAGGGGCTGGGCCCAACTTTTGGCTTTCTCTGGGCAATCTCCTACCACCAGCGCTGAGACCGAGCTGGGCTTGAGACAGAGTCACATGGCTAAGGAGCAGGATTTGTTACTCTTCAGCCATCATTCTAAAGCTTCTCCCCTCATATTTCCTCCTTGACAGATCTGGGTTCAAATTTTGACTCTGTCATTTACTAAGGGCGTGTTGCATAATCTCTCTGAGCCTCTTTTTCCTCATTTGCAAAAGGCATGACACTCAAACCTATGTCCATGTCCAGGGGATTCCCAGGATATGAGACTTTCAGTGCTAAACCCTGGGCTGGTTACCTTAGGATACAAGGAGGATAATGTTGAGGAAGCATTTATCCCAACACCCGGCACACTGCAATTGCTTTATAAGTAATTGTTATTATCCTTTCTTCTTGCCTCAGATATTTTTGTTTTTGTTTGTTTCTGTTGCCCAGGCTGAAGTCCAGTGGCACCATCTCAGCTCACTGCAGCCTTGACCTCCTGGGCTCAAGTGATCCTCCCACCTCAGCCTCCCGAGTAGCAGAAACTACAGGTGTGCACCACCACACCTAGCTAATTTTTGTATTTTTTTGTAGAGACAGGGTTTCACCATGTTGTCCAGGCTTTTACCTCAGATATTAAAGAGCACCTTTGGTCTGCCATACTTTATGTTAAGCACTAAGATAAATTACAAACATTTGTTGAGTTCACTTTATACTTGACAGAGTATTTTCATGTCCATGATCTAATCTGATCCTTACAAGAGCCCTTTGAGGGAGGCAAAACTCTTAATATTTCTGTCTTATAGTTGAAATAACTAGAGCTCAGAAAGATGAATGACTTTTTCAAGGTCGCTCAGTCAATAGTTTGCTATGTTTGTGCCCCCCAAAATCCATATGTTAAAGCTCTAACCCTCAATGTGTTGGTATTTGGAGGTGGGGCCCTTGCAAGGTAATTAGGTTTAGGTGACATCATGAGGGTAGAGCTCCCATGATGAGATTAGTGCCCTTATAAGAAAAGGAAGAGACCAGAGCTCACTCTCTGTCTGCCATGTGAGGATACTATAAGAAAGTAGATGGCCGGGTGCAGTGGCTTACGCCTGTAATCCCAGCACTTTGGGAGGCCGAGGTGGGAGGATCACCTGAGGTTGGGAGTTCAAGACCAGCCTGGCTAACATGGTGAAATCCCATCTCTACTCAAATACAAAACTTAGCCAGGTGTGGTGGTAATCCCAGCTACTCAGGAGGCTGAGGCACGAGAGTTGCTTGAACCCAAGAGGCGGAGGTTGCAGTGAGCTGAGGTTGCGCCACTGCACTCCAACCTAGGCAACAAGAGCGGGACTCTGTCTCAAAGAAAAAAAAGAATCCTTTCTTAATCTTTGAGCTTTCGGAGTTTAATTATTAAATGCCCTGATGTAGTCTTCATCCTAGGCCACCTAGGCTACTGATAGCTCCTGCTCCTTTTCCTCATTATCAGGCAGGATGCCTTCCTGTAAGCAACAGAAACATATTCCGGCCGACCGAAGCAGAATAGGAGTTATTGAAAAGCTATTAGGTAGCTCACAGAATCTCCTGGAGGGCCAGAGAACAAGGCTGGGACCTTTCACTGCAAGAGCAGCTCCTAAATTCACCATATAGAACTGGCTCCATGAACACATGCCAGCTGCTGCTCTGGGGATGTGTTACCACCGCAGGCACTGTCCAGACGGCAAAGGCCACGCCCTGGACTCTGCTGCTGGTCATGGCTCACACTGATTCTGCACGGCCTGCTCCTTTGCCTCACTAGCTTCCAATCCAAAGTCTCTCTAAGGCAGGTGGTCTGATTTGTAGCACTTAGGCCATATGCCATGTCTTGGTTGCAGGGGACTCTGGAGAATTGAGTCTGGCATTTTCAGTTCCTGTGATAGGAAACTGGCTTGGTTTTTACTCAACCAGCTTGGTTATTAATCAACTAGCACTAGCAATTAGTGCTAGTTGATTAATAACCAAGCTGGTTGAGTAAAAACCAAGTATTAGTGCTAGTTGATTAATAACCAAGCTAGTTGATTAAAATGTATTAGTATTAGTGCTAATGTATTAGTGCTAGTTGATTAATACTGACATGGTAGTTGAAGTATGTGCTGAGAAGAATTCAGGGAGTAGTTTAATTAGAATTTCAGCTTTGGGTGTTGACGGTGAAGTGGGAATACTTTTTCCCTGAGTTGCCCTGGGAAGGGAGTCTCCATTTCTGGTTTACAAGACCAGAGTGTTAAATGATACTACAACCCTCTCATCCTGTGATGAGAAACTCTGGTGGGCTTGCCCCTGTAGTCAGCTACTCGGGAGGCTGAGGCAAGAGAATCACTTGAGCCTGGGAGGGCTGTAGTGAGCTATAATTGTGCCATTGTACCCCAGTCTGGGAGACAGAGTAAAACTCCATCTCTAAAAATAAAAAAAATATATATAAATTTTTTTGAAAGATGAGGAATTCACCAAACATGAAAAAGAGGTCTATAGCTCATCAGCCCAAAATGATAACAGCAATGTGTTATCTCATCTTTTCTGCACTCTCTCTGTACCTCCAGGCCATCCACCTCTGAATTTCAATTTTTGTTTGTTTGTTTAAAACAGGACAATACTGCTTTCATTTGCTTTATTTTAAAAAACTACAACCTAGTGACTGTATTGGGCTTAAGCATGATTGTTGTTTCAATGTGCTACTTACAATGAATGACAGCAAACAAGCTAGGGATTCTGTCTGCCACTTCCAGCCTTTCCTCTTTTTACTTCAATAGGCATCAATGATAAATTAATCTTATGTACAATTTCTTACAACTTTTTGTAATTTTTGTAGAGGTGGGGTTTCGCCATGTTGCCCAGGCCAGTCTGAAACTCCTGAGCTCAAATGATCCACCCATCTTGGCCTCCCAGAGCGCTAGGATTACAGGCATGACCCAGTACTCCCAGCCTTTGCATTTTAACTGGATTATGTACATAAGTATAGATGCCAGGTTTTTAAAATTTTTGTCTGTTGCTTGGTTGGCTGGTTTTCTTGTTTTGGTTGCCCAACATCTGAAACCAACCCCTTCCTTATATTCGGAGAACTCTCGGTCATCTGAGCGTTGGAGAGAAGCAGATTTTGTCTCCTATTATGGAAGTGAAAAAGTCCAGATATTTGCTTTCCAGCACACGCTTAACAGCTAGGACATGCACATATGATATAGGCTCAATCAATTAGGTATGTCCTCTTGGAACTTTGATTAAGAAACTTGTGCCACAAAGAAGCAGGGACAGTGGAGAGTTCGTTTTGGCAGAGGTGGGGGCAGTGGCAGTAACATCTAGATATAGGGCAGCAATGCCAGCACAACAATGGGTGGCCTCTGGGTCCAGGGTTCAGGGGAGGGATAGAGGTGGCAGTGGTGTCTTTACTGAATTGGTTCCATAGCAGGATTTGGGCTAAGGTAGTACCTGTCTTGGCTCCTTAGTCTCTGCCATTTTTTTTTTTTTTTTTTGAGATGGAGTGTCGCTCTGTGGCCCAGGCTGGAGTGCAGTGGCCGGATCTCAGCTCACTGCAACCTCCACCTCCCGGGTTCACGCCATTCTCCTGCCTCAGCCTCCTGAGTAGCTGGGACTACAGGCGCCCACCACCTCGCCCGGCTAGTTTATTTGTATTTTTTGGTAGAGACGGGGTTTCACCATGTTAGCCAGGATGGTCTCGATCTCCTGACCGCGTGATCCACCCGTTTCGGCCTCCCAAAGTGCTGGGATTACAGGCTTGAGCCACCGGGCCCGGCCCAGTCTCTGCCATTTTTTAAACAGCTTTATTGAAATATTAGGTTGGTGCAAAAATAATTGCAGTTTTTGCTATTACATGTTTTACAATTTGCCCTTTTAAAGTGTAAAATTCCTTGACTTTTAGTATATTTACAAATACATGAGACTATCACCATAGCCAATTTTTATTACCTCGAAAAAAATCCATACCCTTTAACTATCATTTCCTATCCCACCCACACCCCCACCCCTTCCCAACCCTGAGCAACTACTGATCTGCTTTCTGTGTATAAATTTCCCTATTCTGGACTTTCACATGAATGGAATCATACAGCATGTAGCCATTTGCAGCTGTCTTATTTTATTTAGCATGATGTTTTCAAGGTCCATCTATGTTGTGGCACGTATCAGTACTTCATTCATTTTTATGGCTGAATCATATTCCATTGTATATCATATTTTGTTTATCCATTCATCTGTTGACAGACATTTGGGTTGTTTCCATGTCTTGGCTATTACGAACAGTGCTGCTGTAAATGTTCATACACAAGCTTCTGTGTGGGCATATGTTTTCATTTTCTGCCCATTTGCTGACCCTAATTCTTCAGGCTTTCTGGTGACTCCATGAGTTACAGAAAATTATCTTAACAAACTTTTTTCTTATTCAAATAAGACAATATTGATTTCTATTCTTTATAACCATGAGGCCTTTACTATTTTCTTTGGGGCCAAGTTCTTAGTCCCAGGACAAAATGGCTATAATTGGCTAATGTGACACACTTCCCAGTTAACCTTCAGTGCCGAATTTAATCTTCCTTGTACATTGATGTAGAGAATGAGATCCAGAGAAGGAAAGTGACTTGCTTAAGGTCACACAGCCAGTCAGTGATACAGCTAAGACTAGAATCTAGAACTCCTTATGCCAACTTAATGTTCTTCCCCCTACACTAGGCCTCCTGTCATCAATTCAACAACTGTTTGTTAAGCTCTGTGGCCATAGGACATATGGAAAAAGCAGGGGAGACAGAGTCCAAAGACATGATTTCTGCTCCTGGCTTTGCCACTTCCTACCTTTGTGACCTTAGACAATTTATTCTGTGTCTCCGGGTCTCAGCTATCTCATCCAAAAAAGCAGGAGTTGGAGATTGGAGGCTAGGCAGGGAGAGGGGTTGGCTTAGAGGGGACAATCTCAAATGCCTATAACCTCCAGAGGGTGTTACTCTTTCATTTATTCAATTATATTTTATTCACTTATAATTTATCACCTCCTTTTTTTGAGATGAGGTCTCACTCTATTGCCCAGGCCAGAGTGCAGTGGTGCTATCTTGGCTCACTGCAGCCTCAACTTCCTGGGTTCAAGCAATCCTTCTTCCTCCTTCTCCTGAGTAGCTGGACCTATAGGCATGTGCCACCACTTCCAGCTAATTTTTGTAATTTTTTGTACAGACAGGGTCTTGCTATGTAGCACAGGCTGGTCTCAAACTCCTGGCCTCAAGTGATCCACCCCCATCAGCCTCCCAAAGTGCTGGGATTATAGGCATGAGCCACCACGCCCAGAATTTTCTTACTTTTGTTAAAGACATGATCAATACATATTTCACACATTAAAAATAATGTTTAGGCCAGGTGCAGTGGTTCACGCTGGTAATCCCAGCACTTTGGGAGACCGAGGCGGGTGGATCACTTGAGCCCAGGAGTTCAAGACCAGCCTGGGCAACATAGGGAGACCCCTGTCTCTACAAAAAATATGAACCTTAGCTGGTGTGGTGGCACGTACCTGTAGTCCTAGCTACTCGGGAGGCTGAGGTGGGAAGATAGCTTGAACCTGGGAGGTGGAGGCTGCAGTGAGCTGTGATGGTGTCACTTCGTGCTAGCCTGGGTGGCAGAGTGAGACCTTGTCTCAAAAAAAAAAAAGTTTTAAGAAAAATAATAGTATAACCACCTTAATCAATGGCAAAAATAACTTGGCCTCTGTGTTGGGAGAACAGAGGGAATGATAAGGACCAAGGCTCCACCATGGTATGGCACAAGATAATTTGGATTTTTTAAAAGCCTGAAATACGATTTTACTAGGAAATCCCTTATTCTTTAAATTTGGGCAATTAATTCAATTAAACGTTTTCACACAGAGCGTTTTCTAATTGTTTACTGAGGTCCTGTCTTCATTGTTATTCTTCATGGAGGAAGGAGTGGCAATAACGCCTAATGGGAGATGGCAAAAGGAGAGGTGACTCTGCCATCTGCTGCTCACTGATGGTATGTACCTGCAGGCCCTCAGTAGGATTCAGGTGCCACCCTTATAAAGGGTCAGCTCTGAGAGGCTTTGTTGGGGACATCTCCAATACCCTAATTTGATGGTTGGGGTGTCAGGCACATGGAAGCCTTATATCCCAACACCTGGAATCCATGAAGCCGGCTCCAAGGTAAAGCCCACAAGAAGAATCTGTCCTCTGGTAGGCATCAGGCATGTGCTGCCACAGAGCTGAAAGTGTGGCTGGAGAAGGATGAGAGGAAAGAGGATTGCGGTGGAAGTCGCCAAGGAAGCTGGAAGCCATTGCACAGCTCCAGGAACAGGGGCAAGAGAAAAAAGGAGAGAGAGAGAGAGAGAAATGAGTGGATTTGAGAAACAATAAAAGAAAATCCAACTTGATAAGACACTGGATGCAGAGAATGAAGGGCTAGAACTGCCAGTACCTGCCAGTGAGTTGTACTTTGTGCTACCGACTAATCTTCGTAGAACTTCAGTTTGATTATTCATTACCTCCAGCCTATTTTGGCTTCCTACTGAAATCAGGACACAAGGAAATTTGTCACCAGGTAGACAATAAATGTCCCTCCCCACCCCCTGCCAGTCACCCCACTAGTCTTATTAAGAATCCTACACTTGGTAGGAATTAAGACGTCTTGAGTGTTAGTCCCAAGTTCAATCATTTTCTGGCTGACTGACCTTGGGGAAAGTGACCAAACACCTGGGAGTTTAGTTTTCTCATCTTGAGTTTACTCATCCGAACAATGGAGCAATGGTAACAATGGCTCCCGTTAGGCTGAGCCAAGCTTCATACAAGCTAATGTCAGACATCTATCATCTTACTGAATTATTGCAACCCCAGGAAATGGGCACTACCATTACCCCCATTATTCAAGTGAGGACACTGAAGCTCTGAGAAATGGAGTGGCTTGCCCAAGGCTATATAGCTAGAAAATGGCAGAGCTATCTTTCCAACTTAGACTGCTTAGCTCCAAAGCTTTATTGCTCTGCATCTCTGTCTCAGTGAGCTTTTGCTATTAAATGACCCACACTGAAATGCAATGGCTTAAAACAACAATCATTTTGTTCAGTTCACAGTTCTACAGTATAGTATATTTATACAGGTCACAGTTTTGGTCTTGGCCAGTTCAGCTGATCTATGCTGGATTCCCACATGCATGGGTCTGTGGATAGCTGGTGAGTTGGCTCAATCACATGTATGGTGATCGGCAGTTGGCTGGAGCACTCTGATGCTCTTCCATATAGCCTCTCATCCTCCAGCAGGCTAGCTTAGGCTCATTGAGTTGGCGGGATAAAGATTCCAAGTTTAACAAGAGAAGACAGGCCGGACGTGGTGGCTCATACCTGTAATCCCAGTACTTTGAGAGGCTGAGGCGGGCAGATCATGAGGTCAGGCATTCAAGACCAGCCTGGCCAATATGATGAAACCCCGTCTCTACTAAAAACACAAAAATTAGCCAGGTGTGGTGGTGCATGCCTGTAATCCCAGCTACTCAGGAGACTGAGGCAGAAGAATCTCATGAACATGAACCCGAGAGGCAGAGGTTGCAGTGAGCTGAGATCATGCCACTGCACTCCAGCCTAGGTGAAAAAGCGAGACTCCATCTCAAAAAAAAAAAAAAAGAGAGAGAGAAGACAAGCCTCCATGCTCAAGCGTGTTTCAAGTCATCGCAAAGCCAAACCAGACTGAGCATGCAAAGGCAGTTTCAAAAGGTATGGGTAAAGGAAAGAGGATAATTTGTGGTCATTTTTACCATCTGCCATAACTGCTATACTATAATCCCTGTTTCACAGGGATTATCACATGAGATAAAGAACATGAATCAGCTTTGTGAACTTCTATAAAACACTGTCCAGAGGAGCAGCATTGTTTAACGATTAGCACTGTATTCCAATAGTACCTCAAACGCAATACATCTGGTAATTATCTCCATCTTCCAGATGAGGAAACTGAAGCCTAGAGAGCTTAGGGGGCTTGCAGATGATCATTCAGCCAGAATCTGAACGGAGACCTGTGTGTGCAGTGCTCTTCAGCAACTTGGTTCTTTATTGCATTGTTCTATAACCTGTTTTCCTGAGCAGATCTTGTTTCCCCAACTAAAATTCCTTAAGGACATGTTTTTCTTTCTTTCTTTTTTTTTTTTGTTGCCTAGGCTGGAGTACAGTGGCACGATCTTGGCTCGCTGCAACCTCCATCTCCCGGGTTCAAGCAATTCTTCTGCCTCAGCTGCCCGAGTAGCTGGGACTATAGGCACGTGCCACCAATGCCTGGCTAATTTTTGTGTTTTTAGTAGAGACAGGGTTTCGCCATATTGGCCAGGCTAGTCTCAAACTCCTGACCTCATGATCCGCCTGTCTTGGCCTCCCAAAGTGCTGGGATTACAGGCGTGAGCCACTGCACCCGGCCCTTAAGGATGTATAATAGGTCTTTTATTTATTTTGTGGCCTCGGTGGTGGCTAGCATTGTACTAAAAACATGGTAGGCACTCACTGAAAACTTTTCAAATGACTGAATCACTTGTTTATTTATTTCCTTTTTAAGCAAACATTTATTGAACACTAATTATTACATAGGTCTTGGACTCTGAGAATACAGAAATAAATAACACAATATTCCTTTTCTTAAGAAACTTGCCTAGTTTAAAAAAAAAAAAAAATTCAACCTGACGCTGTAATCTAGCATGATAGAACCTCAAAGGGTTATGAGAGCAAAGGAAAGGAGCCCTAAACTAGCCTGGCAGAGAAGACACCTGCCTTCTTTATGGCTGAGGTCACTGAGGAGGGTACTTCTGAAGAGAGCACAGCATATGTAAAGATTTTTGGGAAATAACACAGTATGTACCTGGACTTATCAGCAGTCTGTGTTGCTGGAGCATAGGTAAGAAGCAGCTAGGGGTGAGAGGTGAAGTTGAGGTGGTAAGAAGCTCAAACTTGATCTCTTTTTTTGGGACAGAGTCTTGCTCTGTCACCCAGGCTGGAGTACAGTGGCGCGGTCACAGCTCACTGAAGCCTCCAATTCCTGGGTTTGAGCGAAACTCCCACCTCAGCCTCCCCTGTAGCTGGGACCACAGGCACACTCTACCATGCCTGACTCATTTCTTTATTTTTTGTAGAGATGGGGTATGACTATGTTGCCCAGGCTGGTCTCAAACTCCTGGGCTCAAGTGATCCTGCCACTTCATTCTCTCAAAGTGTTGGGATTACAGGTACTAGCCATAGCACCCAGCCTCAAACTTGATCTTAAAAGCACTGAGAGGGCCGGGCATGGTGGCTCATGCCTGTAATCCCAACACTTTCGGAGGCCAAGGTGGGTGGATCACAAGGTCAGGAGTTTGATACCAGCCTGGCCAATATGGTGAAACCCCATCTCTAATAAAAACATACAAAAAAATAATTAGCTAGGGGTGGTGGTGGGGGCCTGTAGTCCCAGCTACTCAGGCGGCTGAGGTAGAAGAATCGCTTGAACCCAGGAGGCGGAGATTGCAGTGAGCCGAGATTGCACCACTCCACTCCAGCCCAGGCGATAGAGCGAGACTCTGTCTCAAAAAAAAAAAAAAAAAAAAAAAAATGGCCGGGCATGGTGGCTCACGCCTGTAATCCCAGCACTTTGGGAGGCCGAGGCAAGCGGATCATGAGGTCAAGAGATGGAGATAATCCTGGCCAACCAACATGGTAAAACCCCATCTCTACTAAAAATACAAAAATTAGCTGGGCGTAGTGGTGCACACCTGTAGTCCAGCTACTCGGGAGGCTGAGTCAGGAGAGTCGCTTGAACCCGGGAGGCTGAGGTTGCAGTGAGCTGAGATCATGCCACTGCACTCCAGCCCAGGTGACAGAGTGAGACTCTATCTCAAAAAAGAAAATAAAATTGTAAAAAGCACTGAGATGTGCCACTAGATAATAAAAACACATTCACACCAAGACTCGTATGCAAATTTTTTAGTACCAAAACTGGAGCTTATCCAACATCCATCAGCTGGTCAGTAAATAAATAAAATATGGTACATTCATACAATAAAATACTACTCAGCAATAAAAAGTAATCAACTACTGATGTTTGCACTAACATGAAAGATGACATATTCATTTGCTTGGGCTGCCATAACAAAGTTCCACAGACTAGATGACGTAATACAAATTTTGGCCAGGTGCGGTGGCTCACGTCTGTAATCCCAGCACTTTCGGAGGCTGAGGCGGGCAGATCACTTGAGGTCAGGAGTTTGAGAGCAGCCTGGCTAACATTAGCAAAACCCTGTCTCTATGAAAATACAAAAATTAGCCGGGTGTAATGGTGGGCGCCTATAGTCCCAGCTACTGGGGAGGCTGAGGCAGGAGAATCGCTTGAACTTGAGAGGCAGAGGTTGCAGTGAGCTGAGATTGCACCACTGCACTCCAGCCTGGGCAACAGAGTGAGACTCCGTCTCAAAAAACAAACAAACAAACAAAATAAATTTATTTTCTCACATTTCTGAAGGCTAGAAATCAAGGTGTTGTCAGAGTTTATATCTTCTGAAGCCTCTCTTTTTGGCTTGCAGAAGGCCATCTTCTCCCCATGTCTTCACATGGTCTTCCCTCTGTACACGTACAAGTCCTCATCTCTTCTTATAAGGACACCTGTCATTAGATTAAGACCCACTCTAATGCCCTAATTTTAACTTAAGTACCATTTTAAAGACTGTCTCCAAATACAGTCACATTCTGAGGTCCTGGAGGTTAGGACTTTGACATATGAATTCGGAAGGGACAAAATTCAGCCCAAAACAGAAGTCATACACAAAAACTACATGTTGTATGGTTCCATCTGCATGAAGTTTCTGTTTTTAATTTTTAATTTTGTTGTTGTTGCTGTTGTTACAGGATCTTGCGATGTTGCCCAGGATTGAATGCAGTGGCACAGTCATGGCTCACTGCAGCCTCGACCGCCCAGGCTCAAGTGATCCTCCCACCTCAGCCTCCTGGGTATATCAGACTACAGGTATGCACCACCATGCCCAGCTAATTTTTTTTTTTAGAGATGGGGTCTTGCCATGCTGTCCAGGCTGGTCTTGAACTTCTGAGCTCAGGCTATCTATCCTCCTGCCTCAGCCTCCCAGAAGTGCTAGGATTACAGGAATGAGCCATCATGCCCGGCTTAATTTTTAAAATTTTTTGTATAGAGAGGGTCTCACTATGTTACCCAAACTGGTCTTGAATTCCAGGAGTTCATAGCTATCCTCCCACTTTGGCCTCCCAAAGCACAGGGATTACAGGTATGAGCCACCATGCCCAGCATGTTGCATGAAATTTTTAGAACAGACAAAATTATAGAGACAGTAGGTCAGTGGTTACTTAGGGATAAGGGGTGAGAGTAGGACTGACTGCATAAGTGGAGAATACAAGGCACAAGGAAACTTTGGGAATGATGGAAGTGTTCTAAGACTGGATTTGGGTGATGGTTACACAACTATAAACTTACTAAAATTCACCTGACCATATACTTAAAATGGGTAAATTTTATGGTATCTAAATTGCTTATCAATAAAGTTATAAAATAAAGCAGTAGGGGGCCCATGGAAGGAGTTTTACCTGGGGTTTGGGGGGGTGGTCAAGGTCAAGGTCAGTTTAGTATTTAGAACCATCTTTTTTTTTTTGAGATGGAATCTTGCTGTGTTGCCCAGGCTGGAGTGTAGTGGCGTGATCTCGGCTCACTGCAATGTATGCCTCCCAGGCTCAAGCCATTCTCCTGCCTCAGCCTCCCAAGTAGCTGGGATTACAGGCACATGCCACCACACCTGACTAATTTTTGTATTTTTAGTAGAGGTGGAGTTTCGCCATGTTGGCCAGGCTGGTCTTAAACTCTTGACCTCAAGTGATCCACCCACCTTGGCCTCCCAAAGTGCTAGAATTACAGGCGTGAGCCGCCGCACCCAGCCTAGAACCATATTTCTAGTGGTGAGTGTGGAGGACAGACTGGAAGAGGTGGAAATGGAGACAGGAAGACCAATGGGGAGGCTGAAAGATGGCCGGGCCTGTGCTCAACAAGGGGCAGTAAGGGTGGGAGTATACTTGGCACCTGCTGTTGGACAGGTGATGTGTGGGAAATACAGTTCCCAGGGATGGCCAGAGGGACACCAGCTTCCTGGAGGAGGGAATGCCTCGTGAAAGTGCCCAGCAGGCTGGGCGCAGTGGCTCACACCTGTAATCCTAGCATTTTGGGAGGCCGAGGCAGGTGGATCACCTGAGGTCAGGAGTTTGAGCCCAGCCTGGCCAACATGGCGAAACCCTGTCTCTACTGAAAATACAAAAAATTAGCTGGGTGTGGTGGTGCACGCCTATAATCCCAGTTACTCGGGAGGCTGAGGCAGGAGAATTGCTTGAACCCAGGGGGCGGAGATTGCAGTGAGCTGAGATTGCACCACTTCACTCCAGCCTGGGCTAAAGGCGAGACTCCGTCAAAGAAAGAAAAGAAAGAAAGAAAGAAAGAACCCAGCAGATGGATCCTTTGTCTGGCCTAATGGGGTTCTGAAAGGCCGAGATGTATCGACAAAGGCAGAGGACATATTTCTGGGTATGAATCAGCTCTGGGTGGGGGCAGCTCATCAGAAACCCAACCCTCCAGGATGAAAAATGAAGGCATTCCTTACTGACCTGCTATCCCCACACTTCCTAGCCTCTTCTAGCCACACCACAGTCCAGTGGCTCATTTGTGGCCTGGCCATGTCTGTGCCAGGCTCCAGCTGGAACAGGATGAGTGATGGATTAGACATGGGCCTGGCCTTCAGGAGCTCACAGCAAACTGAGTGAGAGAGCTGTGTAAGGTATGGATGCCTCTTTAATTTTTTTAGCAACTGGTGCCAAAGTATCCTGAGAAGAAATTAGGATAATCTATGAAAAACTACCCTATGGCTGCCTGGTACTTGGGTAGAGAAAGGGTGGGATTGTGTTGCATTAGACGAGGGAGGTTTACACACACACATACACACGCAAGCACACACACATATACGCTCGCACACACACATACGCACGCACACACACAACACACGCATACACACATGCATGCACACACACGCACACACACACATGTGCATGCACGCATGTGTTCCAACAAAGAGAAGGGGGAAGACTAAAATACCCTGGGCTGGGAAGCTGGCTGAAACAAAGGAATTTTGGAGAGGAAAGACCTCATATGGGAAATCTTAGGTGTAAATTGTGTGAACTGTGCAGTATACCCCTTCCCCCCACACTCCTCACATCCTTAGTACACTACCCAAATCCCCAAATGCCTGATAGGATTGGATATTTCGTGGAAATCAGAAGCTGAAACAGAATCTCGCCCAGCCAGATGAGAAGCAGCAGCACCATCTGGACTGTGTTTAATCAGCAGGAGGCTGTGAGACAAATGCCAGGAGGCTCTCAAGCTTCCATACACAAAGGAATGGAGCAGAGTCAAGGGCAATATTTCAGGCTGCAGCAGAAGCCGGAAGCGAAGGCGTGTGGCTCTAAGAGCAGGTGCGTGCTGTTGGATGATGCTGGCGCTACTGCAGTTTGACATTGCTGAAGAGGAAGGTGGAAGAAGGACCAGACCCTGAAGAGCCTTGAATGCTCCTGTCTTCTCTACTAAGAAACTGAGACTTGCCGGACATGGTGGCTCACACCTGTAATCCCAGCACTTTGGGAGGCTGAAGTGGGCAGATCATTTGAGGTCAGGAGTTCAAGACCAGCCTGACCTACACAGTGAAACCCTATCTCTACCAAAAATACAAAAAAAAAAAAAAAATTAGCCGGGCGTGGTGGCATGCACCTATAGTCCCAGCTACTCAGGAGGCTGAGGCAGGAGACTCCTTTGAACTCAGGAGGTGGAGGTTGCAGTAAGTTGAGATCGTGCCATTGTAGTCCAGTCTGGGTGACAGAGTGAGACTCCATGAAGGAAGGAGGGAAAGAGGAAGGAAGGAAGGAAGGAAGGAAGGAAGGGAGGGAGGGAGGGAGGAAGGAGAGAGACTTTATTCTAAAATCAACAGAAAACCACCAAAGGGTTTTAAGCAGGGAGTAACATCATAAGATCTGTGTTTCAGAAACATCATCCTGGCCGGGTGCAGTGGCTCACACCTGTAATCCCAGCACTTTGGGAGGCCGAGGCAGGCGGATCGTGAGATCAAGAGATTGAAACCATCTTGGCCCACATGATGAAACTCCGTCTCTACTGAAAATATAAAAATTAGCCGGGCGTGGTGATGGCCACCTGTAGTCCCAGCTACTCCGGAGGCTGAGGCAGGAGAATCGTTTGAACCCAGGAGACAGAGGTTGCAGTGAGCTGAGATCACTCCACTGCACTCCAGCCTGGCGACAGAGACTCTGTCAAGAAGGAAGGAAGGAAGGAAGGAGTAGGGAAGGAGGAAGGGAGGGAGAAAGGAAGGAAGGAAGGAAGGAAGGAGTAGGGAGGGAGGAAGGGAGGGAGAAAGGAAGGGAGGGAGGAAGGAAGGTCATCCTAGAACTTGTGTTAAAGATGAACCAGGGCCAGGGAGGGCGGATTGGAGGAGAGATGAGGCTAGAAAAGATGAGGACGAGCAGGCATTTCCTTTATTAGCAGAAAAACAACTTAAAAGAAAAGACTGATGATAGGAGGGCCTGAAATAGGGCAGGTATGAGAGCAGAGGAGTGGTGGAGGCATCACAGAGCAAGGGGAAATGAGAGAAGTTAGTTGGGTAAGTCCACTATCTGATTTTGCCTTAGGAAGAAAATACTGAAAGGTAAGATACTTCAAATTAGTCAACCCCAAACATATGGAGTGTTTACTAAAGTACTATGTGTCAAGGTTGTATGTAGGAACGTGTGAAGCCTCTTTCTGGGGTCTCTAGCAGCAGGGCTATTTGCAGCCCTCAAGCCTGCTTAGGACCTGGGCTCATTGCCTCTCTGTCCTCATTTCTAATCACTGGGTCTTTCAAGGAAGCTGGATTTCCCCATTAGCTTATCTATAATGTTCACCTGATAACAGACAATAGTCATTGCAGTGGTGCAAGGAAAAGTAGACAACACCTTCCACAAACAATATTCTGTAACTGAACAAAAGGGACTATAGAGCAGAACAATATTTAATTCACTTTCATCCACCCATCCATCTATTCACCAGGCATTCAGTTTCCGCCAATAAATATTTGCTAAGGGCCTGTCCATTCCAGTTTTAGCCAAGTAGGGTGCTGGGAACCAGGGATGAAAAGGCCTTTGAAGAATTCCCTTTCCATGTCCCCTCCTGCAGATTCCAGCCTTCAGTTCCTCCAGTCCTGCCTCCCTGACTGACAACACTCTAGATGGAGCAGACCCCACAATGCCTGGCGTGCCTTTTCCTAAGACAAATGTCCACCACGACCTCCTAGCCCTGTGGCTTAGACAGACATGCTATGAAGCACATGATCATCCTCAACCCCTTCCACCTCTCCATTTCCACGTAGTTAATTGGCCAGAGTTGTCTTCACCTTCTATCTTCAGTTCTTCTCACTCTTCATTCCTTAAATTACTGAACTCTGGCTTCTGTGCCTGTCACTCCTCTAGCCGATGGAGACCAAATTCAATGCATTCCTTTTTTTTTTTTTTTCTGTGATGGAGTCTCACTCTGTAGCCCAGGCTGGAGTGAAGTGGCATGATCTCAGCTCACTGCAGCCTCCGCCTCCTGGGTTCAAGCAATTCTCCTGCCTCAGCCTCCCAAGTAGTTAGGATTATAGGCGCCCACCACCACACTCAGCTAATATTTGTTTTTTCATTTTGTTTTGTTTAGTTGAGATGGAGTCTCGCCCTGTCACCCAGGCTAGAGTGCAATGGCACAATCTCGGCTCACTGCAACCTCCACCTCCCAGTTCAAGCAATTCTCTTGCCTCAGCCTCCCGAGTAGCTGGGATTACAGGCGCCTACCACCACGCCCAGCTAATTTTTGTATTTTTAGTAGAGACGGGGTTTCACCATGTTGGCCAGGCTGGTCTTGAACTCCTGACTTCGTGATCCACCTGCCTCGGCCTCCCAAAGTGCTGAGATTACAGGCGTGAGCCACCGCTCCCAGCCTAAGTTTTGTATTTTTAGTAGAGATGGGGTTTAACCATGTTGCCCAGGCTGATCTTGAACTCCTGACCTCAGGTGATCCAACTGCCTCGGCTTCCCAAAGTGCTGGGATTAGAGGCGTGAGCCACTGCATCCGGCCAACATGGTCTTTTAACTGTCTGTTAACTTATCTGTCTCCAACCTGGGTCATATGTCTCTTGTATACTGTTGTATCTCATATATATATAGTGAACTCTAAGAAGAAACTCAGTGAACAAGTGAGGAATGAATGAATGAGCACTTGTCTAAGAGGAACCTGTCCATGGGCTGCTTAGTATCCTGAAAAAAATTTTGATAATCTGAGATTTAAAGAAAAACAAAACAAAAACTGAAATAAGTTGAGCAAATTGGACTGGGCCATTTAGGAATTACAAAATGGGGAACTGTTGAGAAAATCTGTAGTTAGTCATGGGCCAAAACCTGGAAATGGTGGTTGAGATGAACCATAGCAACGATGGCTCTGTTGATACTAAAATTATGAGGAAACAAAAACTGTGGTTAAGCAGAGAAGAAAACAGAGCAGTCATACAGAAAGAAGCAATGAGGTCAAAAGACAATGAGGCAAAGAGAGCAGCTCACTCCCTCAAGACTGTGTCTGCAACAGCCCTTGCCCTTCTTTACCTGACATGAAAGCTAAGCCCACATGACAGCTCCTCGGCAAGTCTCCCTGACCAGCAGTGTTTGGGGGCAGAAAGCAATGTTCTATGAAAAAAAGGATCATATGCTTCTTTCTAGCCCTGAATGCCAACCCCACCTGACACACATTGTAAGAAGTCAGAGGCCGGGTGCAGTGGTTCATGCTTATAATCCCAGCACTTAGGGAGGCTGAGGTTGGCGATCACCAGGTCAGGAGTTTGAGACCAGCCTGGCCAATATGGTGAAACCCCATCTCTCCTAAAAATACAAAAATTAGCCCAGCGGGTGCCTATAATCCCAGCTACTCAGGAGGCTGAGGCAGGAGAATTGCTTGAACCTGGGAGGCGGAGGTTGCAGTGAGCCAAGATCATACCACTGCACTCCAGCCTGGGTGACAGAGGGAGACTCTGTCTCAAAAAAAAAAAAAAATTCAGAAATGATGTGCTTAAGACAAAACTGCCCATAGCCAGTTTCCAGTTATCTTCACTTTTAGCATCGCTACTCCAAGCACTCTCCCCACCCCCAAGGGAAGGGAGAAAGGAAAAAAATTATACAAAGCGTATGCAAGGTGGGGATGGGAGGTCCTTATGCTCTTTTTCTGAATGTCTGAGGCAGCAAAGGTAGAGACATGAACATCTGCTGAGCAAGCTGAGGAATAAACAGGCTAGGCTGTGAGTGTGGCTGGGAGCATGATGGGGTGGTATACATATGGAGCAGGAAAACCAGTATCACAGTGTCCTCTTGGCTCACCCACTTAGTTTTGGTAACTGAGGGATTTTGCATTGATTTTTATAGTACTGATAAGGTGTTTTAGAGCAAGTACCTGGAGGCTTATCTCACTGTCCTTGAGCTCCTACGTCACCAGCTGTCAAGAGGGTGATGTGTCCTGGCCTGGCCTGGGTAGCTATACATTCCACAAGACAGTCTATGCAAGATACACATGTTCTCATAAAACTTTACGAGAACTTTAAAAAATGCGTTTATTTTTGAGATAGGGTCTTGCTTTGTCACCCAAGCTGGAGTGCAGTGGCATGAACATAGCTCACTGCAGCCTTGACCTCCTGGGCTCAAGTGATCCTCCTGCCTCAGCCTCCTGAGTAGCTAGGACTACAGGCACAAGCCACCACACCTGGCTATTTTTTTCTTTTTCTTTTTTTGTAGAGATGGGATTGCCCTATGTTGCCTAGGCTGATCTCAAACTCCTAGACTCAAGCGATCCTCCCACCTCAGCCTCCCAAAGTGTTGGGATTATAGGCATGAGCCACCGTGCCTGGCCTAAACAACTTTTTGAAAAAGAAGAAATACAGGCTTGTGATATTTTATTAAAAGTTGTAACAAAGACAGCACTCTGGCCGGGTATGGTGGTTTACGCCTGTAATCCCAGAACTCTGGGAGGACAAGGTGGGCGGATCATTTAAGGCCAGGAGTTTGAGACAAACCTGGCCAACATGGTGAAACCCTGTCTCTACCAAAAATACAAAACTTATCCAGGCGTGGTGGTGCTCACTTGTAGTTCCAGCTACTCAGGAGGTTGAGTTATGAGAATCGCTTGAACCCAGGAGGTAGAGGTTGCAGTGACCCGAGATTGCACCACTGTACTCCAGCCTGGGCAATAGAGCAAGACTCTGTCTCAAAAAAAAAAAAAAAAAAAGACAGCACTCTGATTTCATTTTTATATATTTTGCCAAATGAAAGGAAGGATTACATGGTATATATTCCTGGTATCCAGGCCCAAAGTTTTTCCTGATTTCCTCTGATCTTTGGGCTAGGTGAGCTGCCTCCTCTGAGTTTTTCTGGCACACTGTGATTCCCTCACACTGTATTGCTGTTTGCCCTATACAGACTGTAAACTCCCAGAGATGAAGACCATGCTGTGTCCCCATTAATCACATAGAGCCTGGTATACAAGAGGCCTTTAGCAATGTTCATCAAATGAATGAATGAATGAATGAATGAATGAGTGATCTAATTACTAAATACATCTGTGTCAACAAGAAATATATTGGTGTTAAGATTACTTCTTTTTTTGTTTTGTTTTATTTTGTTTTGTGTTTGATACAGGGTCTCACTCTGTTGCCCAGGCTAGAGTGCAATAGCAGGATCTCGGCTCACAGCAACCTCCACCTGCCAGGTTCAAGTGATCCTCCCACCTCAGCCTCCCAAGTAGCTGGGATTACAAGCATGAGCCACCACACCTGGCTAATGTTTGTATTTTTTAGTAGAGACAGTGTTTCCCCATGTTGGCCAGGCTGGTCTCAAACTTCTGGCCTCAAGCGATCCTCCTGCCTTGGCTTCCCAAAGTGCTGGGATTATAGGCATAAACCACAGAGCCCGGTCTTAAGATTACTTTAATCTTCTACATCTTAATTGACCTGTTACCCCGCTTGGAATGTTACCACCAATAAACCTGTAGTATCCCTGAAGGCCAGCCAACTGGTAGGGTTCCTAAGTGGCCCCCAAGGGCTTCCTTTCCTGTGCAGAGGCCTGGCTTCCTTCCCTCCTCTGAGTCTGGGAATCCTGCCTGCACAAAGGTTGATTGCTCATCACCCTGCCCCAATATTGAGCCCTGTCTAGATTTCCCACTCCATGCCCTATCAGAATCATTAGACTCTCTGATGCGATTATTTCTGGGATGAGGCGGGGATGAAGAAGAAGACAGAGGAGGGTCAGTCTTCTACTTCTGACACTTATCTTAGGTTCTTTTTTGAGGCATGGAGGCTGAGGTCCTATGGTTCCCACTGCTGGTGGCACCTGACGCCAACATCCCCGACAGTTTTGTCTGGCCTCTCCTTTGGTTAGAAAATGCTTTGGCTGATTGATTATTCTGGCTTCTGGAGAACTGCTTTTGTTCTCAACATGAGGCACCATCCTTAAGGAATAAGGAGTGAGTGTTTTTTTTTTTTTTTTTTTTTTAAGTGATATTTAAGATGTTGTAGGTAGGAATGGTGGTTCTAGTCCTTTTTGGAGATTGCCTTTTACATTTTTTTTTTTTTTTGAAATGGAGTCTCACTCTGTTTCCCAGGGTGGAGTGCAATGGCACGATCTAGGCTCACTGCAACCTCCGTCTCCCAGGTTCAAGCGATTCTCCTGCCTCAGCTTCCCGAGTAGCTGGGATTACAGGTGCCCGCCACCACACCCAGCTAATTTTTGTATTTTTAGTAAAGATGGGGTTTCCGCATGCTGGCCAGGCTGGTCTCAAACTCCCAACCTCAGGCGATCTGCCCCGCCTCGACCTCCCAAAGTGCTGGGATTATAGGCATGAGCCACCTCACCCGGCCACCTTTTACATTTTAAATAGGGAAACATTACAGATGACTGGAATAAAAAGAGTTAATTTAACATTGCTAAATGCTCCATTTTTTTCAAAATGAAAATATGTTCATTCTTTTCTGATTATAAAAATGATACGGACTCTTGGCCGGGTGCAGTGGCTCATACCTATAATCTCAGCACTTTGGGAGGCTGAGGCGGGCAGATCACCTGAGGTGGGGAGTTCGAGACCAGCCTGACCAACATGGAGAAACCCCATCTCTACTAAAAATACAAAATTAGCTGGGTGTGGTGGCGCATGCCTGTAATCCCAGCTATTCGGGAGGCTGAAGCAGGAGAATCACCTGAACCCGGGAGGCGGAGGTGGCAGTGAGCTGAGATCGTACCATTGCACTCCAGCCTAGGCAACAAGAGTGAAACTCCATCTCAAAAAAATAAATAAATAAAAATGATACAGACTCTTGTTAAAACTTCCAAACACATATAAGAAAAAATAGATACAAAGAAGAAAACAAAAATCAGCCAAATGCTATCGTGTAAAGACAACCACAGTGTCGAGAACATGGGGTTTGGGCACACCTGGGCCGGAAACACATCTTTACCACTTACTTAATTTCTCTGAGCTCCAGTTTCTTCATCTGTACAGTAGGGATAATAATTTAAGCTAAATGACATCTATAAAATAGAGATACTAGTAGGTAAGTAATAATACTTTATCAATCGTTTCAAAGATTAAATGAAAATATTCAAGTAAAAGGCCTAGCATAGTGCCTACACATGCAGTGAATGGTAATTCATAGTGGACACTCTCTGAGGTCTCCTTGTTTCTCAATCCTATATTTTTCCCCTTAAATCTCACTGCTTTTAGTGTAATTACACCTAAGTTAGGACAGGTGCAGTGGCTAATGCCTGTAATCCCAGCACTTTGGAGACCAAGGCGGATGGATCACCTGAGGTTGGGCGTTCAAGACCAGCCTGGCCAATATGGTGAAACCCCATCTCTACTAAAAATATAAAAATTAGCCAGGTGTGGTGGCAGGTGCCTGTAATCCCAGCTACTCAGGAGGCTGAGGCAGGAGGATTGCTTGAGCCTAGGAGGCAGAGGTTGCAGCAAGCCAAGATCGTGCCACTGCACTCCAGCCTGGGTGAGAGAGCGAGACTGTCTCAAAACACCAAACAACCAAACAAACAAAAAAACTAAATCAGTAAACATTTAAGAAGCTATTAGATGCTGGTGGTGGTGATGTCATTATTATTGTTACATTAGGATGAGGCTAGTTTTAAAGTTCTACTTACTACCTACTACTTAATTATTTGTTTAAGCAAACCTTGTCTTAGAACTTACATGGAATTGTTTTCTACTCACTCGTCCCATTGACAACACAAAATCAATCTCAAATTTGGGCCCGTTTTTGGTGAAGGGATAATTGAATCTAACAGGATTGGCTGAGGATTAAATGAGCCACTCTAGGCAAAGTACTCAAAACACGGTATGTGCCCAATAAATGATAGTTATTATCATCCAAGCAATGTATACAACCTACAACACTCTTCATTTAGGATTTATGGGAGTAAAAGTACAGAGGAGTTCTCTTTTCTGGACTTTTTTCTGGTTTACTTTTGACCCTAAAATGAAGCCTTCAGGCATTATCTAGATAAAATACTAATCTCCTGGACACAGTCCTAGGCTTCTTCACTGGCATTTGCTAGCTGTAGTTCCCTTCCAAATCTAATCAAAGGTCTATACTCCCCACAACCTTCCCTTACGTCCAACACCTGACCCAAAACTTTCAATATTAACTTTTGCCTGGACTCTATGTTGTCATATCATGTGATACTCAACATATCCAATTTGTTACTTGGTTTCTACTGAAAGCAATTCTCACTTGACTGATGTGCACAGGAATCCCAAAATTCTGCAATAAAACGTGTTAGAGTTTACTGTACTTATTATTAGTTTTATACGTACAGTTGTAAACTAATAATGAGATGGCAAAACACAGTGTTTAAGATCATGGATGCTGTGGCCAGATTGCCTGGGTGATAATTCTAGCTCTGTTGCTTTGTGACCTTGGGCAAGTTATTTAACCTCTCTGTGACAGAGTCTACTTTTCTGAATAAAGGGAATAACAACATGCTTTACTTTCCAGGGTTGTTATGGAGATTAGATGGGTTAATGTTTGTAAAGCACTTGGAATGGAGCCTGTCATATAGTCAGTGGTATGTAAGTGTTTGTTATACAATAACAGTTGCCATTTATGGAGGCTTAGTTATCTCCCAGGCACAGAGCATGTTACTTTCAACCCTCTCAATCATGCAAGGTAGATAAATTATTTACAGTGATGCAGGAGGGCTGGCCGGTACTTGCTTATGAGAGCTGAATGTTAAATTTTCAGAAAGTTTGCAAGTCAGTTAAACAGAGACATTACTAAAAATTAAATTATATAAATGTACAATCAAATTATATTAAACACAAGGCAATAAATATTCAAATTTCATCACTTCCTAAGTATTTTACTACTGTCTATGCTCTTTTCATTTGTTTGTTTTTTTTTAGAGAGACAGGTCTCACTATGTTTCCCAAGCTGGACTCAAACTCCTGGGATCAAGGGATGCTCCTGTCTTTGCCTCCCAAAGTACTGAGATTACAGATGTGAGTCACTGTGCCTGGCCTATCTATGCTCTTGAGGTCATTTATGTTTATTGTGTCTGTATGGTGGAAATAATGGTGTGATACTGTGCAACTCTTCCTAACTCTGCATTCTATGGCATCAATATCTGTAGCTTGAATTTTGCCATGTGGAGCATTTATACCACAGAAGTGCAACCACTTCAGATCAGGGCTTTTTTTATTTAGCAAGTTGGTTATTACACATTTATCTGTACATTGCTGGATATTATTATCTCTTCTTTTAAGATGATAAAAGAGGTTAAATGATTTGCCTAAAGCCACACAGCTAGTAAGTGGTAAAGCTGGGATTCAGGCCCAGATTTTTGTTTGTTTGCTTTCTAGCTTTTTACAAGAAAAATTGTTTCCAAAGCCCATATGCTTTTCATTCAGTTACCCTCCAAATTGGAAAAGGAATAGTCAAACTGGGTAGACCTTAGACACAGAAACAGAAAAGCTATCTCTTTTCTTCCCCCTCCAGCTCTCCTGCCCTTAATGTACACACTCAACCCCTAGTCTACCCAATCCTGTGCACAGCTGTAGTCATTCCTTTCTAGTCCCATTATCCCAACCCAGACTTAGAGATACCTTTCATTATTTATCTTGATTTGATAATTACTGCCTTGCTTTGCACCACTTTTGCCCATTATCCCTTCTTCCCAGAATTTCCTTTCTATTGTCTAAGGTTAAGATTAAACCCAGTCTTTCTAATACCTCTACCTATTTTCTATTTTCCTAGTTTGAGAAGGCTTGCCACTGTAGTTAAGATTCCGCAAATACCTTTTCCTGTGGCAGCAGCCAGGGTGAGAGGAGCGTGGCTGTCTCCTCTCTCTGCCATGGCATGTGCTCTCCCACTGATATCTGTGTACTCTGAAAAGGGGGAGGTATCGGGAAAAAATGTCACCTTGCCTGCTGTGTTCAAGGCTCCTATTCGCCCAGACATTGTGAACTTTGTTCACACTAACTTACGGAAGAACAACAGACAACCCTATGCTGTCAGTGAATTAGCAGGGCATCAAACTAGTGCTGAATCATGGGGTACTGGCAGAGCTGTGGCTCGAATTCCCAGAGTTCCAGGTGGTGGGACTCACCGCTCTGGCAGGGTGCTTTTGGAGACATGTGTTGTGGAGGCCGAATGTCTGCACCAACCAAAACCTGGCACTGTTGGCATTGTAGAGTGAACACAACCCAAAAATGATATGCCATCTGTTCTGCCCTGGCTGCCTCAGCCCTACCAGCACTGGTCATGTCTAAAGGTCATCGTATTGAGGAAGTTCCTGAACTTCCTTTGGTAGTCAAAGATAAAGTGGAAGGTTACAAGAAGACCAAGGAAGCTGTTTTGCTCCTTAAGAAACTTAAAGCCTGGAATGATATCAAAAAGGTCTGTGCCTCTCAGTGAATGAGAGCTGGCAAAGGCAAAATGAGAAACCACCGCCGTATCCAGCGCAGGGGGCCGTGCATCATCTATAATGAGGATAATGGCATCATCAAGGCCTTCAGAAACATCCCTGGAATTACTCTGCTTAATGTAAGCAAACTGAACATTTTGAAGCTTGCTCCTGGTGGGCATGTGGGACGTTTCTGCATCTGGACTGAGAGTGCTTTCCGGAAGTTAGATGAATTGTATGGCACTTGGTGTAAAGCCGCTTCCCTCAAGAGTAATTACAATCTTCCCATGCACAAGATGATTAATACAGATCTTAGCAGAATCTGGAAAAGCCCAGAGATCCAAAGAGCCCTTCGAGCACCACGCAAGATTCATCGCAGAGTCCTAAAGAAGAACCCACTGAAAAATCTGAGAATCATGTTGAAGCTAAACCCATATGCAAAGACCATGCACCGGAATACCATTCTTCGCCAGGCCAGGAATCACAAGCTCCGGGTGGATAAGGCAGCTGCTGCAGCAGCAGCGCTAGAAGCCAAATCAGATGAGAAGGCGGTGGTTGCAGGCAAGAAGCCTGTGGTAGGTAAGAAAGGAAAGAAGGCTGCTGTTGGTGTTAAGAAGCAGAAGAAGCCTCTAGTGGGAAAAAAGGCAGCAGCTACCAAGAAACCAGCTCCTGAAAAGAAGCCTGCAGAAAAGAAACCTACTACAGAGGAAAGAAGCCTGCTGCATAAACTCTTAAATTTGATTATTTCATAAGGGTCACATCATTTTGGACAGCTTCTTTTGAAAAAATACCTGATCATACAGGCAGTGAGGAAAAAAAAAAAGATTCCTCAAATAATCAATTTCCTTAAACTTTTGATTAATGCAAACATCCATGTAGAAAACTATATATACATATCAAAAGTATATACCTCGGAAACGCCCGAAATACCAGACAACGTGGGAGATTGGCTTCGGGGCGTCTACCGCTTTGCCACAGATAGGAATGACTTCCGGAGGAACTTGATACTAAATTTGGGACTCTTTGCTGCGGGAGTTTGGCTGGCCAGGAACTTGAGTGACATTGACCTCATGGCACCTCAGCCAGGGGTGTAGCCAAGTAGACAAATGGAATCCTGTGCTGAACCGGAATCTTCCAAAAAACAGCCTACAATCTGTGACCACCACAAGATGTGCCCTGATGGCAGCTGAAGTTTGATTCAGATGGGCACTTTTCTTCCCTCTCCCTGCCTAGTTTCCTTTTGTTCCTTGAGTCCACGCAGAATTCCATTCTCTGGTCAGCCGACAGGCTTAAACTAAAGTATGGCCTCTGTTCTATAAAGTTCTGTACATAGTTCCCAAGCTTCTGCAGGGGGTGATCTTTGCTCTTGTCCTGAGAAATAACAGTGTTGTTTTAACAAACATTTGAAATAAATACCGCACACACACACACACAAAAAAGTATATACCTCAAATCATTTTCCAAACTCAACACACCATGTAACCAGCACCAAGACCAAGAACATTACCTTCATCTCAGAAGCCTCCTCATACTCCCTTCCAGTTTCTACCCTACCAAGGGTAACCACTAATCCAGCTAAGTCATTCAACCCTAATATTGGCATGTCCATTGGGTTGGGCTGGGTACTCTAAACAGTGTGGTTGATATAGGAGTTAAGAAGAAATCACTTAGGCAGATAGTAAGAGGATAGGAGTCCACGGTAAGGCTTTTCTTTTTAATGAAAAGCAGCCCCAAATCATTTTATAACAAAGACCAGCCTGTAAAGTCGAGCTGCAGATGTAGACAAGCAAGTTGGGAGCTTGCACGGGTGAATGTGGGCAGGAACTAGGGACTAGACATGTTCAAGATGGCGGCTTCATCATCCCTTCTCTGCTAGCCACGTGTACAGTAAGGAGCAGACAAGATGGTGCCAGCCAAGGGCAGTTCATTTGCATCATAAGATTAGGGTGGGGATACCAGCCTTCTCCCTGGGCTATGTAAATGTCACACCTGACCGAAACAATCTGTGAGCCCTACATAAATCAGACACCGCCTCCTCAAGCTGGACTACAAAGTCCAGCGCATCTGCCACCATGATCACTAGGAGACCCCTCTCTCTCTCTATAAAGAGAACTGTTTCTCTTTCTCTTCTGCCTATTAAACCTCTGCTCCTAAACTCTTTGTGTTAGTGTCCTAAATTTTCTTGGCGCCAGACTACCAACCCCAGGGTATATAGCCCACACAGTGTAGCCACTTCACTGTCATCTGCTCCATTTGGCATAGGGATAGTATCAAGACTCTTCCCTGGCCAATTATCTTGACTTACTTCCCACTCCTGTGGAGCACTGACAAGAGGCCTGAGTTCTGATCGCACAGCAACCACCTAATAATCCTAGAAAAATCTACTTCTCTCTAAGCCTCAACAGTCTAGTCTCTAAAATATGGACAATGGCCAGGTGCAGTGGCTCACACTTGTAATCCCAGCACTTTGGGAGGCAGAGGCAGGCAGATCACTTGAGGTCAGAAATTCAAGACCAGCCTGACCAACAAGGCAAAACCCCCTCTCTACTAAAAATACAGTTTGGTGTGGTGGTGCATGCCTGCAATCCCAGCTACTCAGGAGGTGGAGGCATGAGAATCGCATGAACCTGTGAGGCAGAGAGATTGCAGTGAGTGAAGATCGTGCCACTGTACTCCAGTCTGGGCGACAGAGCGAGACGCCATCTCAAAAAATAAAACAAAATAAATTAATAGGCCGGCCATGGTGGCATGAGCCTGTAATCCCAGCACTTTGGGAGGCGGAGGCGGGCGGACTGCCTGAGGTTGGGAGTTCAAGACCAGCCTGACCAACATGGAGAAACCTGTCTCTACTAAAAATACAAAATAAGGCACATGTATACATATGTAACAAACCTGCAGGTTGTGCACATGTACCCTAGAACTTAAAGTATAAAAAAAAAGTTACAATTTTTAGGTACAAGAATATTTGTATTTTAGATGTTGAAACATACACAAAATAAAATAAAATAAAAATAAAAATACAAAATTAGCTGGGCATGGTGGTGCAGGCCTGTAATCCCAGCTACTCGGGAAGCTGAGGCAGGAGAATCGCTTGAACCCGGGAGGCGGAGGTTGCGGTGAGCCGAGATTGCGCCATTGCACTCCAGCCTGGGCAACAGGAGCAAAATTCCATCTCAAAATAAATAAATAAATAAATAAATAAAACATGGACAATATAATGCATTTGCAGCATTGCTATGAGGACTAAATGAAATATTGCTCTCAAAGTACCTGGTACAGTGTGTCTGGTATATAATAATGTAATAGTCAATGATTATAGATTTTATTGTGTGCAGGTACTGCGTGAGGGTTTTAGGTATATTACCTCATTTATAATTGGCCAAATAGAATTATTTGATTTTCTCATCTGCTTCCAGTTTTTCATGTCTCAGTCAAGGGCATCACCACTTACCTAAAGATTTATGTTCCATATCTAGGTATTTTCCTTGATTCCTGTTTTTTCCACACTCCGCTCATCTAATTCATCAGCAGGTTTTGCCGACTAGCAGAAAACTCAAGTCACTCAGTTCTCTCAATTTCCACTACCACTACTCTATTTTTAAAAATGTATTGGCTGGGCACGGTGGCTTACTCCTGTAATCCCAGCACTTTGGGAGGCCGACGCGGGTGGATCACCTGAGGTTAGGAGTTCAATACCAGCCTGGCCAACATGGCGAAACCCTGTCTCTACTAAAAATCCAAAAAATTAGCTGGGCATGGTGGTGGGCACCAGTAATCCCAGCAACTTGGGAGGCAGAGGCCGGAGAATCACTTGAACCCAGGAGGCAGAGGTTGCAGTGAGCCGAGATTGCGCCATTGCACTCCAACCTGGGGAACAGGAGCAAAACTCCATCTCAAAAAAA
The DNA here is from genome assembly GCF_009764315.1 of Trachypithecus francoisi. Taxonomy (NCBI): domain Eukaryota; kingdom Metazoa; phylum Chordata; class Mammalia; order Primates; family Cercopithecidae; genus Trachypithecus; species Trachypithecus francoisi. The sequence continues at coordinate 65,451,181 of NW_022681473.1, forward strand.
AAAAAAATTACTATTTTTTGAGACAGGGTCTCACCCTGTCACCCAGGCTGTATGCAGTGGCGTTATCAAGTGCTCACTGCAGCCTGTACCTCCTGGGCTCAATCCATGCTCCCACTTCAGAGCTGGGACCACAGACCACAGGCTTGCACCACCACCATGGCTTTTTTTTTTTTTTTTTAAGTAGAGAAGGAGTTTCACTATGTTGTTGAGGCTGGTCTCGAAATCTTGGGGCTCAAGTGATCCCCTTGCCTCGGCCTCCCAAAGCGCTGGGAGGTGTGACCTACTGTGTCCGGTACTGCTACCCTACTTTATTTATTTATTTTGAGAGGGGGTCTCACTCTGTTTCCCAGGCTAGAGTGCAGTGGCATGATCTCAGCTCACTGCAACCTCTGTCTCCCAGGTTCAAGTGATTCTCCTGCCTCAGCCTCCCAAGTAGCTGGGATTATAGGCGTGTGCCACCACACCTGGCTAATTTTTGTATTTTTAGTAGAGACAGGGTTTCGCCATGTTGGCCAGGCTGGTCTCAAACTCCTGACCTCAGGTGATCTGCCTGCCTCGGCCTCCCAAAGTGCTGGGATTACAGGTGTGAGCCACTGCGCAGAGCCATTCTATTTTATTTTTAGACTGAGTCTCCCTCTGTTTCCCAAGCTGAAGTGCAGTGGCATGATCTTGGCTCACTGCAACCTCCACCTCCTGGATTCAAGACATTCTCCTGCCTCAGCCCCGCGAGTAGCTGGGACTATAGGCACGTGGCACCATGCCCAGCTAATTTTTTTTTTTTTTTTTTTTTTTTTTGAGGCGGAGTCTCGCTCTGTCGCCCGGGCTGGAGTGCAGTGGCCGGATCTCAGCTCACTGCAAGCTCCGCCTCCCGGGTTCACGCCATTCTCCTGCCTCAGCCTCCGGAGTAGCTGGACTACAGGCGCCCGCCACCTCGCCCGGCTAGTTTTTTGTATTTTTAGTAGAGACGGGGTTCACCGTGTCGCCAGGATGGTCTCGATCTCCTGACCTCGTGATCCGCCCGTCTCGGCCTCCCAAAGTGCTGGGATTACAGGCTTGAGCACCGCGGCCGGCCAATGCCCAGCTAATTTTTATATTTTTAGTAGAGACAGGAGTTCACTATGTTGGCCAGGCAGGTCTCGAACTCCTGACCTCAGGTGATTCATTCCCCTCGGCCTCCCAAAGTGCTGGGATTACAGGCGTTAGTCACCGCACCCGGTCTGCTGCCCTATTTTAAACCACCACTATCCTTCACTTAAATATCTCAGAATGTAAGCTACATGTGAACAGGATCGGTTTATTATTGTTCATAGCTGCAGCCCCAGCAGTTCAGCACTCAGAATAGTATCTGGCCTTTCTCAGGATTTTGCTGTGCTTTGAATGAATGCATGTTGCAACAAGCCTTTGAAATAGGTACTGTTATTATTCCCATTTTATAGATAAGGAAATAGGCTCCTAGTAGCTAAAGAATTACCTAAGTTTATACAACAAACTGCAAAACGAGGATTCAAACCCAGTAAGTCTGATTCACTTATGCACTACAGCTGTGGTACTGAACTGCAGCCGCTTATGCTGAAGTCAATTATTAAAGATTTTTGGGGGGTGATACTAGGAGAAATTTGAGTTGAAATTCCACAACCTGATAACTTTTCTCCAAGTTTTCCTGAGAACACAGCTCATGCACCTCTTCACATTCTCCTAGGCACAACTATTTGGTTTCTCCCAAGTATCTCTCACCCGCCTCTTCTCCTAACAATCCAGAGATAATGAACTCTTTTCCAGCAAATTCTCCTGCCTCTATCCGAAACACTCAGCCTCTCCTCATCCCCTCTGGAAAAACCTTCCCTAATTTCTCAACTCTGAGGGATTATAACAGGCAGTACTTTTCCCCAGTTGGCAGCACTACTAAAATTACTTGTTTTCAATAGTTCCCTTTTATCCAGGCTTTCCCGGGTTTCATCACCCGCAGCCAACCTCGGTAGGGAAATATTATATCCAATGACATCTGTTGAGAGACCATATTCACTAATGTTTATTACAGTATAATAATAATTGTTCTATTTTATCGTTAGTTATTTTTGTTAATCTCTTACTGTGCCTACTTTATAAATTAAACTTTAACACAAGCACGTAGGTATAGGGAAAAACTAGCCAGGAGGCCCCGCGCTTCGCTGTTTCATACTAGCTCTGCCTACTTCAGTCTGCGCCGTCTCCATAACTAGTTTGACTCGCAGAGGGCCGCCGTAGTGCGTCGCTTCCGTTGCCGGGGAAACGACCCGGGACCTGGGAGGGAGCAAAGACGTTTCCCGCCGGCGGGAGCTGTGTCTGTGGTTGAGAAAGGGGCTAGAGGCGGGTCCCAGCGCTGCCGCACCATGGCGGACCAGCTTTATCTGGAAAATATAGACGAGTTCGTCACGGACCAAAACAAGATCGTGAGCAGCTACTACTGGGGAACGCGGGCGTGCGACCGGGGTCCTGGGCCCTGCTGGGGCGGCGGGAGCCTTGACCCTCTCTCTGCGGTGGCTTCGTGGGGAGCAGGGGGAGACAGGTCCCCACGAGGGGACCTGGGCGAGCTCTGTGCCCCAGGGCGAGCGAGGACTCGTCGGGAAGGTCCTCCGGCACACACGGAAGTCCGCGTCCCTTGGGTGGGCGTGCTCTGAACAGAGCCTGGGGCTGGAGCCGCGGAGACCGGGCGCGGAGGGAGGGCCGTTGGCTGAGTATTTCTAAGGCGTCCCTACATCTATCTTTTAAGGTGGTTGGCGTTTAAAGTTTTACGTTTATAGTTGAGGAAATCGTGTCTTAACTGTGTTAAGTTACAAGTTGTGTAACCTCCAGATACTGTTTCCTCTTCCTGGAAATTTAAGCATTGATAGAGGTTTGACCCGCCTCACAGGGGTGCCGTAAAGATCAAGCGAGATGATGGATGTGAGTGCACTTTTCAAACCTTGATGATCGAGTGCATGCTGTGTGCCAAGGCACTTTAATCTTTACAGTGACCTCCCCGCAACCTACCCCAGGTCGGTGGTGGTATCCTTAGATGAGGAAATTGAATCTGAGGGGCCAAATAACTTGTTTATTTCCGGTTGGTAAAGGATAGGCAATTTTTCAACCTACGTCTGTCCTCTTACTAATGCTTTCTTCTACATCACACTGCCTTTGCCTAACCTGTACAAGTCTTCTAACTATTGGAAGCTTGACATTTGGAATTGGAAGAGACTTTGAGAGAAGAGAGTGCAGGCATCCTGGGTCTAGGAGGGATGAAGGCTTGATGCTGGTAGTTCCCAATCTGATCTCTTATAAAAATATTTACCCACTTTGTTCATTTCCTGACCCCTGCACCACCTGCGCCCTTTAATGTTTGCATGGGTGCAACTTTCTTTAGAAGTTTCTGAGACATCACACTTTAAAGTCATCTAGCTTCTGCATGAGTTTTAGGATGGCTTTGGCTGGTGGTCCCAAAAAAAAGACATCATGAGGAAAGGGCCTAAGTAAAACAAGGAATGTGAGGAAAATTAGAGCTTTTTCTGTTAGGTATGTTCAACCTGTCTTTTTAGATTATTTTTCATTAGTTCATGAAACAAACTTACTAGCATTTTTAAGATAAATAACTTGGTCCTGCTTACCCAGATAGATAGTTCTTGGCAAAGCTGCAGTGGCATTTGTTGTAATTTATAAGGCATAACCATCTAAGAATAGGAATCTTTAGGAACAGACCCTCGGGACTGATCCGCACTCTGGAGTCATCTAATAAAACATTTGAAAATTTTTTTCTTCTTACAGGTGACATACAAATGGCTGAGCTATACCCTAGGGGTTCATGTTAACCAGGCCAAACAGTAAGTCCAATTTACTACCAATTTTAATCACATTGGAGTGTTTTGTTTTGTTTTTTGTTGTGCTTTGCTTTTAACTCTACAGATAGCCTATAGATTAGAGCTAATTTTCTGGGTAAATGAAAATAATACTCTTTTTACTACCTTTTGTCTTGTTTAAAATATTGGTGGACTTGTATTAGGTTGGTGCAAAAATAATCGTGGTTCTTGCCATTACTTTTGCAGCAACCTAAATATATAAAGGTATGATGGTAAATTTATTGGATTTATTTGCAGCCTTGGGCTCTGGTTAACATCACTTTGTTAATTCAAATTTATTAAATGGCCTGCCCAGTTCTGTTTACATCTCGGATTTGTATGTTTGTTTCTTACATCTTCACTATGTTTTCACATGTTCTTCTTAGGCTCATTTCTGGATGTTATTGAAATGCTTCCATAATGAGGTCAACAGGTGTTTGACACAAGCTGTATGACAGTATAAGAGATGGGAGAACTATTTAAGTGAAACTGAAAAGAATATGTTTAGGCTGGTGCAGAACATTATTATTCTTGAATTTTGCCATATCACCTTTTCTTACTGAAACCTTGATCCAGTTTGAAACCAGAGGGGAAAAGGCAAGCTTTTGAAATAACTTTAGAATGTTTTGACCTGCATAGGTGCCAGTATCATCTATGTCCCAAAAGGGGGAATTAGTGAACAGGTTGAGGACACAAATATTGGATTAATTGCTCATTTAGTTTGTTTTATTCCTAAGGATGGTCTGAGTTTTCTCTGTTCTTTGAGTGGTACGAACTTTTTTTTTTCCGTTTTCTTTGTTTTGAGACATAGCCTTGCTCTGTCACCCAGGCTGGAGTGCAGAGGCGTGCTCTCAGCTCACTGCAACCTCTGCCTCCCAGGTTCAAGCAATTCTCCTGCCTCAGTCTCCCTGGGATTACAGGCGCCCACCACCACACCCAGATAATTTTTATATTTTTAGTAGAGATGGGATTTCACTAATGATCCGCCTGCCAAAGCCTCCCAAATTGCTGGGATTACAGGTGTGAGCCACCATGCCTGAAGGAGCCATAGGAACTTTCTTTGAGCCTTAAGAACATTCCACAAGTCTTAGAAAGTTCCTAGTCTCTAGAATGGGTTGCTTTGACTCTATCTGGGTTAGTGTTAGGCAGGTTTAGGAGTCTGATTTTGGTGGTGATGGTTAGGCTTTCAAACCTGAAAGTCTTAGCCTAGGGATAGATTGGGACTAGTTTTGACTGAGATTGCCCAAGAGCAGCTTGCCCAAACCCAAGAGGTTCAGTTAACTTTGGGAATGGATACCTATGGGTTATTGTTCGTTGTGGTTATGGATGTTTAAAGTGAAATTAGGCAACTATTACTAAGCCTACTGGGATATAAAGATGTATACTGTGAACTAGAGTTCCCTAAAGGTGAAATGAAGATGCCTGCAATTTTACTGTAGCTACCTGATTACCTCGAATTTTTGCAGCATTAATGCACTGTCTAGCTCCTGCCTATCTACCCAACTTCATCTCATACCACTTTCTACCTCACTTACTATATTCTAGCCATATTTGCCTTTCTGTTCTCCAAATATGCCAAGCTTATTCTCACTTTAGGATTCCTCTGCCTGGAATGCTCTTTCAGCTGTCCTCATCCTTCAGATTTCAGCTCAGATTTTACATGTTACCACTTGTAAGGAATCTTACTAATCCTCTATTTCAAGTATCCCCACCCCTCCCCAACTCTGTCATATCATTCTGTTAATTTCTTTAGTAATTCTCACTTTAAAAAGTTTATTGAGATAAAATTCACCAATTTAAGGTGTATAATTCAGTAGTTTTTAGTATATTCACAGAGTTGTGTAACCATCACCACAGTTTTATAACATATTCGTCACTCTAAAAAGAAACTACCCACTATCACTCACTCACCATTTCTCCCCTACCTCTACGCCCTCAGCCCTAGACAACCACTAATCTTTCTGCCTATAGATTTGCCTGTTCTGAATATGTCATATAAATGCAATCATATATAGTCTTATAATGTCTGTTTTTTTTTTCACTTAGCATGCATCACTACTTAATTTGTTCTTATGGCTAAATAATATCCCATTATATAATTTATTAGTTTCCAAGGGCTGCCGTAACAATATACTACAAATTGGGTGGCTTAAGACAACAGATATTTAATATCTTATAGTACTGGAGGCTAGAAGTAAAAATCAAGGTGTTGGCAGGGCTGTGTGCTCTCTCTGAAATCTATAGGAAAGAATCTCATTCTTTACTTTTTCTCACCTTTGGTGGTTTGCTGGCAATCATTGGCATTTCTTGGCTTGTAGCTGTGTAATTCCAATCTCTGCCTTCATTGTCATGGCATTCTCCCTGTGTATCTGTATCTTTGCATGTGTATCTTATATGAACACCAGTCATATTGAATAACGAATCCACCCTACTCCAATATGACCTCGTCTTAACTAATTACATGTGCAATAACTCTATTTCTAAATAAGGTCACATTTTAAGGTATTGGGGGTCAGGGCTTCACCATATCTTTTTGGAGATGTGATTCAGTCTCCAAATATATATGGATACAACAAATTTTGTTTATTCATCATTAATAGACATTTGGGTTATTTCCATATTTTGACTGCTATGAATGATGCTGTTATGAACATTCATGTATAAAACATTCATGTATAAGTGTTTATATGAACATATATTTTCAGTTATCTTGGGTATATGTATTAGTCCCTTCTCATGCTGCTATGAAGACATATGTGAGATTGAATTTATAAAGACGAGGTTTAATTGACGCACAGTTCTGCATGGCTGGGGAGGCCTCAGGAGACTTGGCGGAAGGCATCTTTTCACAGGTTGGCAGGAGAGAGAATGAGTGTCCAGCGAAGTGGGAAGCCCCTTGTAAAACCATCAGATCTCATGAGAAGTCACTATCATGATAAGAGCTTGGGGGAACTGCCCCCATAATTCAGTTACCTCCACCTGGTCCTGTCTTTGACACGTGGGGATTATTACAATTCAAGTTGAGATCTGGGTGGAGACACAGCCAAACCATATCAGTATCTATACCTAGGATTGGAATTGCTGGGTTATGAGATAATTCTGTGTTTAACATTTTGAGGAACTGACAAACTATTTTTCAAAATGGCTGCACTGTCTTACCGTCCTAACAGTAGATGAGTATTTCGGTTTCTCCACATTCTGGTCAACACTAACGCTTTTTTTTCCCCTTAGACTTCTCGTGGAGGAACTCTTTTTTTTTTTTTTTTGAGATGGGGTTTCACTATGTTGCCCAGGCTGGATTTGAACTCAAGGATCCTCCCGCCTCAGCCTCCCAAGTAGCTCTATGGGTGTACGTCACCACACCTGGCTAAAACTTTTTGTTATGTCTTATTTTAACCACCCTAGTGGATGTGAAGTGGTATCTCATAAATGATGTTGATTTGCATTTTCCTAATGACTAATGATGCTGAATATCTTTTCATATGCGTCTTGGCCATTTGTGTGTCTTTGGAGAAATGATATTCAAAATTTTGCCCATTTCTGTCATTGGGTATTTTTGGTTGTTTTTGAGTTTTAAGAGTTCTTTATATGTTCTGAATATAAGACCCCGATTGAAAAATGATTTGCAAAAATTTTCTACCATTCTGTGGATTGTCTTTGTACTTTCTAGATGGTGTGCTTTGAAGTGCAGACATTTTTTGTTGTTGTTGTTTGAGACAGAATGTCACTCTGTTGCCCAAGCTGGAGTGCAGTGGTGTGATCTCAGCCCACTTCTGCCTTGACTTCCCTGGGCTCAGGTGATTTTCCCACCTCAGCCTCCCAAGTAGCCAGGACTACAGGTGCATGCCACCACACTCAGCTAATTTTTTTATTTTTTGTAGAGATGGAGTCTCGCCATGTTTCACAGGCTGGTCCCAGGCTGGTCTTGAACTCCTAGGCTCAAGCCCCTGCCTTGGCCTCCCAAAGTGCTGGGATTACAGACATGAGCCACCATGCCTGGCCAATGGAAGTTTTTATTGCTGATGAAGTCCAATTTATTTATTTTTCCTTTTGTTGCTTATGCTTTTTTAAGTTTAAATTTTAAAAGGATTAATTTTTTTTTAAATCTTATTTTTTTTTTTTTAGTAGAAACGAGATCTCGCTATGTTGCCCAGGCTGGTCTCAAACTCCTGACCTCAAGTGATCCTCCCACCTTGGCCTCCCAAAATGCTGGAATTACAGATATGAGCCACTGTGCCTGGCCTAAGAAGTTGTTTTTTTTTTTTTTTTTTTTTTTTTGAGACAGAAGCCTTGCTCTGTCCCCTAGGGCTGGAGTCCAATGGTGTGATCTTGGCTCACTGCAACCTCCGCCTCCCTGGTTCAAGTTATTCTCCTGCCTCAGCCTCCCAGGTAGCTGGGACTACAGGCATGTGCCACTACGCCTGGCCAATTTTATTGTATTTTTAGTAGAGATGGGGTTTCACCATGCTGGCCAGGCTGGTCTCGAACTCCTGACCTCAAGTGATCTGCTCGCCTTGGCCTCCTAAAGTGCTGGGATTACAGACGTGAGCTATCGTGCCCAGCCAAGATTTTTTAAATTGACAAGTTAAGTTGTATGTATTTATTGTGTACAACATTATATTTTGAAGTATATGTACATTGTGGAATAGTTAAATCTAGCTAATAAATGTATTACATCACACAGTTATTTTGGTGGTAAAAACATTTAATGTCTACCATCTTTGCATTTTTCAAGAATATAATATATCATCATTAACTATAGTCACCATGCTATACAGTAGAGCTCTTGAACTTATTCCTGTCTAACTGTAATTATGTATCCTTTGAACGACATCTCCCTATTCCCTCTTCGTTAACCACCTCAACCTATGGAAAGAAAATTCTGCTTTCTACTTCTGTGAGATCAACTTTTACAGATTCCACAAATGAGTGAGATCATGTGGTATTTGTCTGTGTCTGGCTTATTTCAGTTAACATAGTCTCTTCCAGGTTCATCCATTTTGTTGCAAATGATAGGATTTTATTCATTTTTATGGCTGAATAGTATTCCATTGTGTATATACACTCTATTTCCTTTATGCATTTATCCGTTAATGGACATAGGTTGATTCCATATCTTGGCTATTGTAAATAGTGCTGCAATAAGCATGTGAGTGCAAATATCTCTGACATACTGATTTCATTTCCTTTGGATGTATATCCATAGTGGGACTGCTGGATCATACAGTAGCTCTATTTTTGATATTTTGAGGAACCTCCATACCGTTTTACACAATAGCTATATTAATTTACATTCCCACCAACAGTGTATAAACATTCTCTTTTCTCCATACCCTTGCTGTGTTTTCTTTTTGATGTGTTGCATATGCTTCTGACATAGTATCTAAGAAGGCTTTGCCTAACCCAGGGTTGTGAAGATTTACTCCTGTGCTTTTTTTCTAAGATTTTTTTCTAAGATTTCTTAGTTTTTGCACTTACATTTAATTCTGTAATCCACTTAGAGTTTTAAAAAAATCATTGTTATCGGCCGGGCGCGGTGGCTCAAGCCTGTAATCCCAGCACTTTGGGAGGCCCAGACGGGCGGATCACGAGGTCAGGAGATCGAGACCATCCTGGCTAACACGGTGAAACCCCGTCTCTACTAAAAAAAAAAATACAAAAAACTAGCCGGGCGCGGTGGTGGGCGCCTGTAGTCCCAGCCACTTGGGAGGCTGAGGCAGGAGAATGGCGTAAACCCGGGAGGCGGAGCTTGTAGTGAGCTGAGATCCAGCCACTGCACTCCAGCCCGGGCAATAGAGCGAGACTCCGTCTCAAAAAAAAAAAAAAAAAAATCATTGTTATCACTATATTTAAGTTTTCTACAGATCATGTGCTTGTTAACATCATTATTATTATTGTTTTGAGACAGCGTTTCACTCTGTTGCCCAGATGGAAATGCAGTGGCGCAATTTTGGCTCACTGCAACTTTGGCCTCCCAGGCTCAAGTGATTCTCCCTCCTCAGCCTCCCGACTAGCTGGACCTACAGGCACACGCCACCACACCTGGCTACTTTTTGTATTTTTTGTAGAGATGGGGTTTCACTGTGTTGCACAGGCTGGTCTCGAATTCCCGGGCTGAAGCCATCCTCCTGCCTTGTCCTCCAAAGTGCTGGGATTGCAGGTATGAGCCACTGCACCTGGCCATGTACTTGTTAACATTAGAAATGCTTCAGTCAGGTGGGTGTGGTGACTCAGTTGTGTTAGTCCCAACACTTGAGGAGGCTGAGGTGGGAGAATTGCTTGAGCCCAGGAGTTCAAGGCGAGCCTGGGCAACATAGTGAGACCCCCATCTTTATAAAAAGGTTTTCTAAAACATAAGTTGGGTGTGGTGGCATGCACCTGTAGTCTTAGCTACTTGGAAGGCTGAGGCAGGAGAATTGTCTGAGCCCAGGAGTTTAAGGCTGCAGTGAGCTATGATCCCACCTGGGTGACAGAGCAAGACCCTGTCTCTAAAACAGAAAGGGAGAGAGAAAAAAGGAAGGAAAGATAGAAAAAGAAATGCTTTAGTCATTATAGTAAGACTATACTAAAGCTTTCAGATTAGGTGTTAGTTCAAGCTAATTTTTAAATGAATCACTGAAATGTATAAATATTGACTATATCTTCTAGGAATCACTTGGAGTTAATTTTTTGTGTATGGTGTAAGGAAAGGTCTTGAATGTCTGGACTCAAGCAGTCCTCCTGCCTCAGCCTTCCAAAGCACTTTAATTATAAGCATGAGCCACCAAGCTCGGCCTCACTATTTTCGCAAACATTTCTCTCACATAATTTTTTTTTTTTTTTGACGGAGCCTTGCTCTGTCACCCAGGCCAGAGTGCAATGGTGGAACTTGGCCCACTGCAACCTCTGCCTTCCAGGTTCAAGCGATTCTCCTGCTTCAGCCTCCCGAATAGTGGGGAATTACAGGTACCCGCCACCATGCCTGGCTAATTTTTGTATTTTTAGTAGAGACAGGGTTTCACGATCTTGGCCAGGCTGGTCTTGAACTCCTGACCTCGTGATCCGCCCGCCTCGGCCTCCCAAAGTGCTGAGATTACAGGCTTGAGCCAGTGTGCCCGGCCTCATACTGTTTTCTTTAGCATTATTTCAGGCTATGTCATACAACAGTAAACCTGACAGACAAGCCCACCCCTGCACCCACCAATTGATTTAAACAAGATAATTTCAGTTTGTGAAAATGCTGTGAAAGAATTAAGTTAGGTTAGAGAAAGCAGTATGGGCAATACATTGTACTCATCCTGGGGAACATTATGGGTGGAACTGATCAGGAGGGAAGATTAATGAATTAAAATGGGAAGCTATAATTAATCTTATGTGTAGGAAGTGTATCTTGTAAGAAGTCATATATGTTGTTATTTTATTTATTTTTTTTTTTTGAGATGGAGTCTTGCTCTATTGCCCAGGCTGGAGTGCAATGGCACAATCTCGACTCACTGCAGCCTCCGCCTGCCGGATTCAAGCAGTTCTCCTGCCTCAGCCTCCCAAGTAGCTGGGGCTACAGGCACGTGCCACCATGCCTGGCTAACTTTTTGTATTTTTAGTAGAGATGGGGTTTCACCTTGCTGGCCAGGCTGGTCTCGAACTCCTGACCTCGTGATCTGCCTGCCTCAGCCTCCTAACATGTTGGGATTACAGGAGTGAGCCACTGTGCCCAGCCTGTTGTCATTCTTATTTAAGAATATTTTACATTTTGTTTATTAAAAAATGTTTGGCTTAGGCTGGGTGCGGTGGCTAATGCCTGTAATCCTAGCACTTTGGGAGGCTGAGGCGGGTGGATTGCCTGAGCTCAGGAGTTTGAGACCAGCCCGGGCAACATGATGAAACCCTGTCTCTACTAAAATACAAAAAAGGATCCAGCGTGTGCCTGTAGTCCCAGCTACTTAGGAGGCTGAGGCAGGAAAATCGCTTCAACCTGGAGGCGGAGATTGCAGTGAGCTGAGATCGCACCACTGCACTCCAGCCTGGTGACAGAGCGAGACTCTTATCTCCAAAAAAAAAAAAAAAGTTTGGCTTAGATCAGATAAAATATGTTTTAAAGACTCAAAAAAATAGGCAGGAATTCTTTCCTTTTTTTTTTTTTTTGAAATAGAGTTTTGCTCTTGTTGCCCAGGCTGGAGTGCAATGGCACAAGCCTGGCTCACTGCAGCCTCTGCCTCCCAGGTTCAAGCAATTCTCCTGCTTCAGCCTCCTGAGTAGCTGGGATTACAGGCATGCACCACCATGCCTGGCTAATTTTATATTTTTAATAGAGATAACGTTTCTCTGTGTTGGTTAGGCTGGTCTCGAACTCTCGACCTCAGATGATCCGCCTGCCTTGGCCTCCCAAAGTGCTGGGATTACAGGTGTGAGCCACCGTGTCCGGCCACAGGAATTCTTTTTTAAAATAAGAGTTTGCTTTGAATTTTCTGTTAATAATATAAGAGAGAAGAACTGGGGTCAATTTGGGGAGACGGGTACGTAGAGGACAATGACTGATGATATGGGCAGGACTATTAGTTGTGGATAAAAAATACTGCATTTGGCCCGCAAGCTTGAGAGCATCTTGGGCATGGTACCTACCTATCACGTCTTCCTTTAGCATGGTCCAAACTAGCATCAACAAACCAAAATGTTCATGGATCTTGTTAGCTCATTTATTCTTCTAACACAATTGTTGTAATGGAAAGAAACATTGAAGGGCAAAGAGGAGGAATCAGCAAAAATCCTGACTAGGGCACGTTTTTATACTCAAGGAGTTAACAGTCCAGAGCGGATGCCTCATATGTAAAATAAGTAGTTAGAATGCGGGGTGATACGTACTGTAATAATGGATATGGGATAAGATTTGTTAGAGCTTAGAAGGCAGAGGCTCATTGTCTAGGCATGATGGCTCACTCCTGTAATCCCAGCATTTTGGGAGGCCAAGGCAGGAGGATCGCTTGAGCCCAGGGGTTCGAGGCCAGGCTGGCAGAAGGAGGGGCATATACAAAGGAATAAAGGGAACTGTAGAATGTTTCATAAGGATGAAGATAGTGTAGGTATGATGGGGAATGGTCAGAGATACAGGGCCCAGAACAAGAAGGGTTTTACCTGTCATTGCTAGAGATTTGAAGTTGATCCTTAGGGGATGAGAAGCTACTGAAAGCTTTGTTACACTTATTATTATTATTATTATTTTGTCTTTTTTACCCTCCCTTTTTGTGGAGAACGGGGTCTCACTATATTGCCCAGGCAGGTCTCAAACTCCTGAGCTCAAGCTATCCTCCCGCCTCTGCCTCCCTGAGAGCTGGGATTACAAACGTGAGCCACCGTGCCTGGCGCTACTGAAAGATTTATAACAAGGAATTATATTTCAAGCAAGACTCTCTAGCAACTTTTTCAACATCAACAGTGACTAATAGGCATTGCAAATTTAATATGCCCCAAAACCTAACTCCTGACTTCTCCCCTCAACACCTGCTTTTCCTGCTTTTCCCCCATCTCAGTAAATTGCAGCTTGCTTCTTTGGGTTGCCTAGTGCAGTCATTTTTGACTCTTCTTTCTCTTACACCTCACCACGGTATATCAGCAAATCTTCTTGTTTCTCACTTTAAAATATACCCAGAATTCATCCACTAATTACTACCTGCACTGCTACTGCCCCAAACTGAGCCACCAATCATCTCTAGGCTGGGTTATTGCAATAGCCTCCTAACTGGTCTCCTTGCTTCCTCCCTTGCTCCCCTACAGTATATCGTCCACATAACCTTCTCAGATCCTTCCAAAAGGTGAGATCATGTTACCTCTGCTCTCAACTTTCTAATGGCTTCTTAAAATCCTGTGGTAGCCACAAAGCCCTATGTGCCTGGCACTCTGCCCTCTCTCGCCTACTACTGTCCTTATTTCACTGCAGCACACTGGCCTCCTTTCTGTTCCTTGGATCTTGCCGACTTTCCTGCGTCAGAACCTTGGCATTTGTTGGACTGTCTGCCTAGAACATTGTTTCCCAAGATATCCACCTTGCTGTCTCCCTCCCTCTGTGCAGGGCTCTGCTAATGAGGCCTTCCCTAATCACCTTATATAAAATAGCAAAGCTTCTCAGGCACCCTCTGTCCTCCTTACCTTACTTAATTTTGTTTCCATAAACTTACTGTCATCTGAGATTATATATGTTTATTGTGTGTCTCATTTCTAGAATGTAAGCTCTAAGAGCAGACTTGCTTTATTCACTATTCTGTCTCTAAGGCATAGAACATAATCACTCGGTAAAGTTTTGTTTGCTGAATGACTTGATTTGCATTTTTTAAATTTCACTTCGGCAGCATCATGGATAATGAAGGTGAAGTGGGGAGGAGAAGAGGAATTGATACTTGGAATTGAAATAGTCTAGTCAAGAGATTTGAAGGGCATGGAGTCAAGAATTACTTGGGAAGGAGAGCTGATGAGACTTGGCAACTCACTGGATAGGAAGAAGTGAAGGATAATGACTCCCAGATTTCTGGCTTGGGTGGTTTGAGCAGATGATGTTATAGTCAGGGATGGATGAAATAAACCGAGGAAAATATGTAGTAGGGTGACCAGCCATCCTGGGTTTGTCCGGGATGGTTGGTTTTGTCACTGCAAGTTCCACATCCCAAGAAACCCCTCAGACCCAGGCAGACAGCAATGGTCAGTCACTCTAATACATAGAGTGAAAAGATAGCTGAAGGCAGAACACCAACATTTAAGGAAAGGGAGGAGGTAGAGAAGTCTCTTCAGAAAGTGAAGCAGAAGCAGTGAGAGGGGTAGCAGGAGACTCAGTGGGTCGTGGTTTTATGGAAGCTGAGAGAGCAGGCTCTTCAAGAAGAGAGTGAACAGCAATGTAGGTTGAGTTTCTCTGGGGATTTTTAAATTTCTAGCTGTGCTTGGCAGAAGTATATTACAGAGAGACTGTAAATGTTTCTCAAAATAAAAGACATGTTATGTCTCTTTTTGTTGTTTTTAAACTAGATTATTGAAGAGAGCCAACTTCTGATACTTGCTGGATCATAGGGTAAAAATGAATTTAGAGATTTTACTAAAAGCATTATTTCTGCATTTAGTATTTGGCTATCTCAGGTTAATGAATTATTCTGAATACTGGGCAATGTGAGTAAGCTGTTACATTCTGCAATTCTGAATCGGCATTAAATCTGAGTAATCTTAAAATTGGAATTTCAGAGCTGGACATTTGTGATCATATACTTAGTAGTTCTTAATGTTTTGGAGTAATTCACTCTTCAGAATCCATTGAAAACCCTCACACATCTCCTCCCAAAAAAGCACATAAACATTTGCTGAAACTTTAGGGTTGGAGGGTTATAGATGGCCACCTGAATCCCAGGTTAAAAGAATCACTAATCTAATATAACCCTCCTGTTTACACCTTGGGATATTAAGAGGCCTAGACAAATTATCTTAGCCAGAGCTTAGACAGTTACCAAACTACTTCTTCATTGAGTGTTCTACTTATTATGTATCATTGCCACTGTTTTAATGCAGGTTCAGTCCCTCTTGGTCTATTATTAATCTTATTTCAGTTAATATACTGATCACTGTGCCAGCTCCATACAAGTGGACTCTACTCCCCATGTCCTGTCTAAAGTCCATCCTTTTTTTTAACTGACCATAGGCCAAGCAAAAATGCTACTGTTCAGAAAATTTGATGGACTACCAGATTTCATATATCTTTTAAGTCATTAAGAGTTGATCATGTAAGAACTCTTACTGATGACTTATTTGTGGCTTCTTTTCTTTGGAATAGGATGCTGTATGATTATGTTGAAAGGAAACGAAAAGAAAATTCAGGAGCCCAACTGCATGTTACCTATTTGGTGTCTGGCAGTCTCATTCAGAATGGACATTCCGTAAGTTCTCAGAGCCTTGTAATGAGCTTAAATGTGTTTGTGTTATGAAGAGTGCTATAACCTAGTTTAGGGGAGAGAAAATAAACAAGATTCTGTGTTATAGTAGTTTTAAAGAGCTGTTTGATGGTGATGATTATTTTGCGTTTTTAGACTAAATCTAAAACTGAGAAGTTTGGGTAATATCTTGGCTGTGATGCAGAGACTGTATCATTATTATGCAATAAGATGTTAGGAGACTGCTTCTGTTATTCCCTATATCTCTTTTTCCCTCTTGAAGGTATATGGGGAACAATGGTGCTTAATTTTCCACCTGTTCAAATTTCGAATCACAAATACAAGTGTTCAAAAATTGTAATTTCTTTAACTGAACTTCATTTTAATTTTGAACATTCATTTGGGTAGGCTTACGTCTAAGTGCCTGAAGGGTAAGGGTTTTTGGCAGGAGCATGGCTAATGCAGTGCATAGGCTGGGAACATTTTATTCTCCTTCCTCTTCTTTTTGTAGTCCCACCTGGTATCTGGTCATCTGGCAACGCAGGTGACTGCTGGATTTCATCATCCTAACTGTAAAGCTTTCTCAGATCTGCTTGATTTTTTTCTTAGCTATTTTCATGTCCCTCTCAGGGGCACAGGGATCATTCTGTTACTCCCATGCCTTGCTGGGTACCAGAAGCTCTGCTAAGATGTCTTGTTCCCTCTCCTGCACCAAACTGGGCCTTGGGAACTTTAATAATTCCCCCTCTCTGGCGTCCTCCCAAAAGTAAGACATACCTCCTCTGTTCTCACTTCCTCAGACTTCCTGTCTGAAGGTTCTTTTGGGCATAAAAAGCCCCATGGGACTTTGCCCAAAGGTCAGGTGGCCCCTTCTCAAAGATCCACACCGTTTTCCTCTTTCCTTTGATTTTCCCTCAGAATCATAAGTTCAGAGCCCTGATGTGTCAAAATATTGACTGGATTTGTTTTTTAGCAATTGAGTCTCAAGCATGTGAGATTTAAAACTGAAATGTCAGGCTGGGTACAGTGCCTCGCTCCTGTAATCCCAGCCCTTTGGGAAGCTGGGTTGGGAGAATCACTTGAGCCCAGGAGTTCGAGACCAGCCTGGGCAACCTAGTGAAACCCCATCTCTACAAAAAATACAAAAACTAGCCAGGCATGGTGGCATGCGCCTGTAGTCCCGGCTGCTCAGGAGGCTGAAGTGGGAAGGATCACTTGAGCCCATAAGGTCAAGGCTGCAGTGAGCTGTGATTGTACCACTGCACTCCAGCTTGGGTGATATAAAATAAAACTGGAATGTCAGTTTAGTAATTTACAAGGAGCAACAAAACTGCTAGAAGGATCAGATACTCTCTAGCCAACATATTCTTTTCTTGTTTGCAAGCTATTTGGCAAGCCAAATGATAACCAAGATATTTGCAAGTGTAAAATAAGATGTCATTTATATCTCTGAAGCAAAGTTAAACAGGCGTGACTCATTTACTTTCAGAGATAAACCTGCCTCCAGAGTTTTGCCACTCTAGAGCTCTTGAATGGATACTGTCAAAGATTATAGCTGATTGTCATATTTTCTTCTGTTTACAGGGTCAACTAACCTTCTGTCTCTTTCTTTAGTTATGTCAGTACCCTCAATCTAGTCATATTCAAGCCTTTACTTGGGAATCTTTATATTTCTTTAAAGCAGTGATTTTTATTCTTTTTTTGGTCACTGAGAATCTGAAAGAAAAATGCATATGTTGACATTCATAAAATTTTGAGTTCATGGATCTTCTGGAATAGGATCCATGTTTTAAGTTAATAATTTATGTTTTAAGATAATATAGATTTTTACTCAAACTGACCCATTATAACAGGGGCTCTTAATTTAGGATTCTTGGACAGTCTTCATGGTTGGTCTTCAGAGTCCAGAGTTTTCTTGGATGACACTGGAAGTGTTCAAATTGTGTTCCTCAGTGCATATTTCTGAGACCATTTTTCAAAATGATGTATAACCTATAATCAGTTAAAAACTTCTAAGCCTCGAACCCCAGCACAGAGATGGACAGATAGAAAGTCCGGCATGAGGAAGTAACCACTTGAGCTAACTCCGAACCCATACAGCCAACAGACACATGAAAAAATGCTCATCATCACTGGCCATCAGAGAAATGCAAATCAAAACCACAATGAGATACCATCTCACACCAGTTAGAATGGCAATCATTCAAAAGTCAGGAAACAACAGGTGCTGGAGAGGATGTGGAGAAATAGGAACACTTTTACACTGTTGGTGGGATTGTAAACTAGTTCAACCATTACGGAAAACAGTATGGCGATTCCTCAAGGATCTAGAACTAGATGTACCATATGACCCAGCCATCCCACTACTGGGTATATACCCAAAGGATTATAAATCATACTGCTATAAAGACACACGCACACGTATGTTTATTGTGGCACTATTCACAATAGCAAAGACTTGGAATCAACCCAAATGTCCATCTGTGACAGACTGGATTAAGAAAATGTGGCACATATACACCGTGGAATACTATGCAGCCATAAAAAAGGATGAGTTTGCATCCTTTGTAGGGACATGGATGCAGCTGGAAACCATCATTCTTAGCAAACTATCACAAGAACAGAAAACCAAACAGCGCATGTTCTCACTCATAGGTGGGAACTGAACAATGAGATCACTTGGACTCGGGAAGGGGAACATCACACATGGGGGCCTATCATGGGGAGAGGGGAGGGGGGAGGGATTGCATTGGGAGTTATACCTGATATAAATGACCAATTGATGGGTGCTGACGAGTTGATGGGTGCAGCACACCAACATGGCACAAGTATACATATGTAACAAACCTGCACGTTATGCACATGTACCCTAGAACTTAAAGTATAATTAAAAAAAAAAAAAAACAAAACACAAACTTCTAAGCCATGGCTTGCTTATAAAAAGGTTTTCTGTTTCTAAGTATAAGATGGCATTTAAATTCTGCCTATCTTTTTTTAGCGGGAGAATCCTTTTTCAAACAAAATCTTAATCAGAGTTCTATATGTAAAATTTATGAAGAGTGTGGTTGAAGTGGTTGTGAGGATTTTGGAGCCCTGGACTTGCCCTCCCAATAGCCTCACTGGGAAACTCTGTGGAGCCCTGTGGAATTAACTGACCAAATGTGGATGCTTACCTATGCTTTTTTTCCCTTAAAGGGAATCCTAAGGAAAGGCAAATTCTTAAGCATTATGTCAGGTTTTGTTCTTTTAATTCTTCTATTAATAATTTCCTTTTTAATTTTTTTTTTTTTTTTTTTTTTTTTGAGACGGAGTCTCGCTGTGTCACCCAGGCTGGAGTGCAGTGGCACCATCTCGGCTCACTGCAAGCTCCGCCTCTTGGATTCCCGCCATTCTCCTGCCTCAGCCTCCGAGTAGCTGGGACTACAGGCGCCCGCCACCACGCCCGGCTAGTTTTTTGTGTTTTTAGTAGAGACGGGGTTTCACCGTGTTAGCCAGGAGGGTCTCGATCTCCTGACCTCGTGATCCGCCCGCCTTGGCCTCCCAAAGTGCTGGGATTACAGGCTTGAGCCACCGCGCCCGGCTCCTTTTTAAGTTTTTAGTGCTTCTAGAAAGAAAAAAAGACATTACATGGCTTTGTATGGAATTTTTAATCATTTTTATTTTTATTTATTTATTTTTTGAGACAGGGTCTCACTTTGTCACCCAGGCTATAGTGCAGTGGCAGAATCTCGGTTCACTGTAGCCTCAATCTCCTGGGTTTAAGCCATCTTCCTGCCTCAACCCCCCAAGTAGCTGGGATTACAGGTGCTCGCCACCATGCCCAGCTAATTTTTGTATTTTTTGTAGGGATGGGGTTTTGTCATGTTGCCCAGGCTGGTCTCGAACTTCTAAGCTCAAGTCATCTGCCCTTCTCAGCCTTTCAGAGTGCTAGGATTACAGAAGTGAGCCACTGTGCCTGACCTGGATTTTTTTTAAATATAAATATTTTTATTTTTCCAATGATTATTATAAAAAATATAGGCCGGGCGCAGTGGCTCAAGCCTGTAATCCCAGCACTTTGGGAGGCCGAGACGGGCGGATCACAAGGTCAGGAGATCGAGACCATCCTGGCTAATAACGGTGAAACCCTGTCTCTACTTAAAAATACAAAAAACTAGCCGGGCGACGAGGCGGGCGCCTGTAGTCCCAGCTACTCGGGAGGCTGAGGCAGGAGAATGGCATAAACCCGGGAGGCGGAGCTTGCAGTGAGCTGAGATCCGGCCACTGCACTCCAGCCTGGGTGGGAGAGCAAGACTCCGTCTCAAAAAAAAAAAAAAAAAAAATGTTTAAAAATATATAGAACGTGAAAGCTTCCTTCAAATCTCATTCCAGAGATTCTTCCAGAGGATTATTTGAAAACTTCAAGGAAATGTTTGGCTGGTTCTTTTTGTAATGTGAAGAACTGTCAACCTTATCTATGCTTTATGGGTTCCCTATTAGCTTTTCATCTAATGATTTTAGCTGAGATTAGTTTTAATCATTGCCTAAATCATTAATTCACTAAAGGTTACAAAATGGTGATGTTTTGCCTTGAACTCCTGGGCCCAAGCGATCCCCTTGCCTCAGCCTCCTGAGTAGCTAGGACTGCAGACATGTACCACCATGCCTGGCTAATTTTTTATTTTTATTTTTGTTAGAGGCGAGGTCTCACTATGTTGCCCAGGCTGGGTTTTGTTGTTGTTGTTGTTGTTTTTGAGATGGAGTCTTGCTCTGTCGCCCAGACTGGAGTGCAGTGGCATGATCTCGGCTCACTGCAAGCTCTGCCTCCCGGGTTCACGCCATTCTCCTGCCTCAGCCTCCTGAGTAGCTGGGACTACAGGTGCCCGCCACCACGCCCGGCTAATTTTTTTGTATTTTAATAGAAATGAGGTTTCACTGTGTTAGCCAGGATGGTCTCGATCCCTGACCTCATGATCCACCCGCCTCGGCCTCCCAAAGTGTTGCGATTACAGGTGTGAGCCACCGCACCTGGCCGACTGGTCTTAAACTTCTGGGCTCAAATGATCCTCATGCTGCCTCCCTAACTGCTGGGATTACAGCCATGAACCACGACACCTGGCCTTTCTGTTGTTTTAGCCGTAATTTTTCTATGAAGAATTTTCTCTCATCAGCTAGCCTGTTTTCCCTGTTCTGCTAAGAACAGGGGGTTTACCCCCTCCTAGGCTCTGGGTTTGTGGATGCTCCCTAACTCCCATGTCCACTTTAATAGGAACCCATTGAATCAGAGCTCTACTCTGGTCTGCATTGTTTTAGCACCAGCTGGCATTTCCATCTTTGTTTTTAGGTACTTTCAGTATCCCCCGAGGCAGTATATAGCCACACTGACCTGTCTGGTCTATTCAGATCTTCTCATGAGGTGCGAATTACTGTTTTTAGGGCTCTTTACTGCAAAATTGCATAGGTTTTGAGTGATTCATTCCTAATGGTCTGTACTTTTTATAATCTCTGTAATTTTTAGTGTGCAGTTTTATAGAACATGACTTTTTTGTTCCCTTGAATAAACCAGTGAAAATGACATTTTTAGGACTGCCTGTTTGAAGAGAAAACACATTATGAGAACATTAATAATCCCAGCTCAAACTTACGGTTACACTTTTTAAAATACTTATTTGATGTTTAGATCGCTCTTTTTTTTATGTTGTGAATTTTGGTGGTTCTGAACATTAACAAAAATATCTATTTGCTTTACACAAATATACAAGGTTTCAAAAAGCAAAACCAGTATTATTACCAACAATTTGATTACTGAAAATAAGATTTCTTTGCAGTTCTTTGTCTGTAGGACATGTCCTGCTAAGGATGCACAGTCATCCTGTATTTTAGAATCACTTGAAATAATTCCTCACTCTACTGAAGCCACCAGTTCAATATCTAGTTAAATTCAATTTTTTTTTTTTTCCATTTTGCTTTCAATTCATAGGTTCCCTCCTTTCCCTTACAGGTAACTGTTACGTTGGGTTTGCCCTCTCCTTCTTTTTTTTTTTGTCAGATGGAATTTTGCTCTGTCGCCCAGGCGTTGGAGTGCAGGGGCGCGATCTCGGCTCACTGCACCCTCCGCCTCCCGGGTTTAAGCAATTCTCCTCCTCAGTCTTCCAAGTAGCTGGGGATTACAGGCACCCACCACCGTGCTCAGCTAATATTTTTTTGTATTTTAGTAGAGACGGGGCTTCGCCATCTTGGCCAGGCTGATCTTGAACTCCTGACCTTGAGATCCACCCACCTCGAACTCCCAAAGTGCTGGGATTACAGGCGTGAGCCATTGCGCCTGGCCTGTTGCATGTATTTTTAATATAAGAAAATATATATTAATTTTGCCTCTCTTTCTTAGATAAACGTTTTCATACGTGCAACCTATTTTGCACTCTGGTTTTTTTTACATAACAGTAGATTCAGAGCATCACTCCACAGCAGTTATAGAAATATTCCTCATTATTATAGCCACATAGTGCCACATTGATAGATATACCTTAGCTTATTCAGCAATCCTTTATTGGTAGTTGTTATTTACGATCTTTGGCTATTACGGATATTAATAGTGCTGTAGTGAATAGCTTAGTGTCTATGTGTTTTGTATATTTTTGCTAGTGTGTTTGAGGGTTACATTCCTAGAGTAGGATTGCTCGGTCAAAGGGTGAGTGCATGTGTACTTTTGTTGGATATTGCCAAATATCAGTCTGTTTCTTGTTCCCACCAACAATGTATGAAAGTGCCTGTTTCCGTACAGCATATGTTATCATATGTTTTAGGGATATTTATATTTCTTTTTCTGTGGACTGTCTGTTCCTACCACTGGCCAATTTTTTTTTTTCCTTTTTTGAGACGGAGTCTTACTCTGTCACCAGGCTGGAGTGCAGTGGCACAATCTCAGCTCACTGAAACCTCCACCTCCCGGATTCAAGCGACTTTCCTGCCTCAGCCTCCCGAGTAGCTGGGACTACAGGCACGCACCACCATGCCTAGCTAATTTTTGTATTTTTAGTAGAAACGGGGTTTCACCATGTTGGCCAGGAAGATCTCCATCTCTTGACCTCATGATCTGCCTGCCTCAGCCTCCCAAAGTACTGGGATTACAAGCATGAGCCACTGCGTCTGGCCTCTCTTGCCCATTTTCTAAAGGGCTGTTAGTCTTTGTTTTCTTTTTTTTTTAGAAGTTGTGTATTAACCCTTTGTGATGTAAGTTGCAGATTTTTTTTCCACTTTGTTTGTTTTTGTACTTAAAGTTTTTTTTTTCATTTAAAAGTTTTGTTTTTTTTTAAAATAGATTATTTCAGTTATTTCTGGATTTCAAATTATACTTAGGAAATGTTCCCTCTTTCTTAGGGTATAGCCGGTTATAGAATTCACACATGTTTTCATGTGTATGTATGTGTTCTTTTTTTTTGAGACCAAGTGTCACTCTTGTCACTGAGGCTGGAGTGCAGTGGCACAATCTCAGCTCACTGCAACCTCCGCCTCCCAGGTTCAAGTGATTCTCCTGCCTCACCCTCCTGAGTAGCTGGGATTACAGGCGCCTGCCACCACACCCAGCTAATTTTTGTATTTTTAGTAGAGACAGGGTCTCATTATGTTGGCCAGGGTAGTCTTAAACTCCTGACCTCAGGTGATCCACCCACTTCAGCCTCCCAAAGTGCTGGGATTACAGGCATGAGCCACCGCACCTGGCCTCATTTTTTACATTTAAATCTCTGATCCATTTAGAATTTATTTAGGTATATGGTATGAGGAACAGATCCATTTTTATGTGGCTTCATGTGATTATACAGTAATTCTTTTTTTTTTTTTTTTTTTTTGAGACGGAGTCTCGGTCTGTCGCCCAGGCTGGAGTGCAGTGGCCGAATCTCAGCTCACTGCAAGCTCCGCCTCCTGGGTTTACGCCATTCTCCTGGCTCAGCCTCCCGAGTAGCTGGGACTACAGGTGCCCACCAACTCGCCCGGCTAGTTTTTTGTATTTTGTAGTAGAGATGGGGTTTCACCGTATTAGCCACGATGGTCTCGATCTCCTGACCTCATGATCTGCCCGTCTCAGCCTCCCAAAGTGCTGGGATTACAGGCTTGAGGCACCGCGCCCGGCCAATTATACAGTAATTCTTTTTAAATCACTCACTAAAAAGCCTTTGCTCACAGTGATTTGAGATGCTTTATTTTTTTAATTGTAGTACTGAAATCTGTACTAGATCACTTTTCTTAACTTTATTGAGAAGTTTTAAGATAAGCAAATTATTTTTTTCCTGAAAGTAAGCAAATTAAAAGTGAGTCTGACTTTATTAAATTATAACATGTATTTTAAGGAGTGCCTGGTGTTTTCCTAATTTCACATCCAAGCACAATTGAATTATTGGGGCAAGGAAACTAAAATTGGGGATTCTTACATTAAGCACTAATAAAGTGTTGTTTTCTTACAGTGCCACAAGGTTGCAGTAGTGAGAGAAGATAAATTGGAAGGTAAGTGTTTTAGTGACTTAGCAAGTTTTCCTCTTATGGCATCAATGTAGGTGCAATAAAAAATCTGCCTCTAACATCTGCATATATTTAGCTATTTAACCGAATAGCCCAATAGTCATTTTATTAGTAGTTTTTGAAGCATGTTAAAATATGATACTACATCTGCCTAACTTCCCATTTTTAGGGCCAATAGCTGCTGACATTTATAAAGCACTTTTATCACAGAATTTCAAAACTCGTGACACATGCAGAAACTGTTATGAATACCATATGAGCTACCTCATCAACTGTAAAAAGACAGTGGCAATTTTTTTAGGAAGCAAGTTAAAGAATGCTTTTCTGGAAGTCAGAAAGACTTCTAAATTAAATT
Organism: Trachypithecus francoisi; assembly: GCF_009764315.1. Lineage (NCBI taxonomy): Eukaryota > Metazoa > Chordata > Mammalia > Primates > Cercopithecidae > Trachypithecus > Trachypithecus francoisi. The sequence continues at coordinate 65,475,756 of NW_022681473.1, forward strand.
TGTCTCACTCTTTCAAGACTATTAGTGCTACCATTCGATTGTTTAAAAACCCAATTCAAAGGAATTTAATAACAGTCAGGGTCCTCCTGATCTTGGACCTATATCTCAAGACAAAACCTGTACTGTTGTACTTTGTATATAAAGGCTTCTTGGCCTGCAGGCCCCATTTCACAGATTGGGACTGAGGAGGGTGGAGGGCAGCCATGTCAGGGACACAAAAAATGTGTGTATTTTAAAAAGAAAGAGCGCCTGCCTGTGAGGGTAGGATGGGGGTATTTTACCAAATTTAACTCTGAAGTATTCAGAGTGGTGGATTTGTCTACTTTTTACTTTCTGAATTCCCACAGTGGTAAGCAAAGCAAAATTTCTTTATTGTATAGATAGGTAATGATTATCTACTATGTACCAAGCTCTATACTAGGAACTGGGGACATGGAACAAGTTAGCTGCAATCCTTTCCTTCACGGAACCTAACATTTGTTCTTGTGGTGTTCTTTTGTGTTTCTCCTCCGTAGGCTTATCTAGTTTGTAGTGTTTTTATTATAGAGTTGCTTTCTCTAAACTAAAATTGAAATATATAAATGATATTCTCAGATAGAAATTACTTAGTCCTCTTTAATTATATGCTATAGTGTAAGGCTCTTTTCTGACCGAAAGAAAAAGATCATCATAGTCATCATCAATCATTAATATTTACTGAGTGTCCACTGCATGACTGATACCCTCACAGGTGCTCTACTTAGAAATGACTCACCACCACCTACCTTGTCATAATGTCCCCACTGCAGACAGAAGGGTTGATGTTTTACTGTATATGTGGCCTCTTAGAGTTTTTTGGACCACCGCAGATTACAAATGCTTTAATGCAGAAGGGTTTCTTGTTAAAGTCCCCTGTGCTATGAAGTTTGTGTATTAACAGACTGCTTTTCCTGTTGACTTGTAGCAGTGAAATCCAAGCTAGCTGTGACTGCCAGCATCCATGTGTACAGCATCCAGAAAGCCATGCTAAAGGACAGTGGGCCTCTGTTCAATACTGACTATGACATCCTTAAAAGCAACTTGCAGAACTGCAGCAAGTAAGCTTCTTGATGTTCCTTGTGGGCTTCTTTACGAATTGATTTTGTAAGATGTTTACACAGTGGCTGCCTCTTGAGAGTGAATGCCAAGTCTAGTAAAACCCCATTTATCTTGCAATAAGACACATGCCTGGTTTTATTAGTACATCATAAGATGAAAAATAGCAGCCACAACCCATATTGAAAACCCCAGTGGACTCCCCATAAATCTATTTCTCATGTATTTATCCTGTCACTGCCACCAGAAATGTTTGTCGTGCCCTTTCTAACTCCCTTACCCAGTCTCTGCTTGTCTAAATCCTACCCATCCTTCAACTAGTTCAAATGTTGTCCTTAAAAAAATAATTCCTAATATGATACCCCTCTACTTTTCATCCAAAAGCAACTTTTTCTTGAGCTTCCATACCAGGAGCAGGTTTTTAAAATCTTTTGTATCCTTAACAGCACAAGGAGATAATGGGCTATAATGCATGTACATTTTGGAAATTGGTGGTCACAGGCTTGAGTTGTGGCTTTGCTGCTTAGTAGCCCGGTGGCATTGGACAAATTACTTAAACTCTTTGAGCTTTGGTTTCTTTGCCTTTAAATTCGATGTAATAATGTCTACCTCGTGGGGTTGTATTGAGAATTCAAATCAGTTCCCCAGATATATATTGAACACCTACTGCTGTGACAGGTACTGAACAAAATCATTAGAATTCATTCAGCAAATATCTCATGATACCTATGACATACCATACAGTATAGAGTGAATGTGCCCACGTACCTTTTCATGTAACTGATGGGAGACAGGAGTTATGATACAGTGTAAGAGTGCTGTAATAGGAGGGATATTGGGGGAAGATGTTGGCAGGGGCACTTATCTCCCACTTTTGGGTGGATAGAGTCAGGGGACAAGACAGTTATGACTTATGACACTGAAGGTTATGACATCTCACTTGAGGCCTGAAGGCCCAGTAGAAATAGGCAAGCAAAGGAGAAATGAGAGACTAAGGACAGAGCTAAGAGAGAAAACATGCTTGTGCAGAACCACGATCGTTTTCTGTGGCTGCAACTTAGAGTGAAAGGTAGGAAATGATTAGATAGAAGACTAAAGAGGCCAAGCAGGAATTACATTATGCTTTGACTAGTAGGATAAAAATTTAGACTCTATTCTGAGAGCACTGGGGAGCCACTGAAAATATTTAAGTAGATAGTGTGAAATTATCAAAATTGCATTTTAGAAAGATTGCTCTGGCTGCAGTATTGAAGATAGATCAGAAGAGAATAATCTGGAGTCAAGGCCATCAGGGAGGAGAAATGTGGCAGTGATCCAGGTGGATGTGACAGTTTTCTGATATAAAGTTGTGCTGTTGGGGATGGAGAGGTGTGAAGGTTAATGAGTCATGACCATCAAAAAACCTTGACGTGGCTGGGCGCGGTGGCTAATGCCTGTAATCCCAGCACTTTGGGAGGCCGAGGCTGGTGGATCACAAGGTCAGATCGAGACCATCCTGGCTAACACGGTGAACCCTATCTCTTCTAAAAATACAAAAAATTAGCCGGGCGTGGTGGCAGGCACCTGTAGTCCCAGCTACCCGGGAGGCTGAGGCAGGAGAGTGGCATGAACCTGGGAGGCGGAGCTTGCAGTGAGCCGAGATCGCTCCACTGCACTCCAGCCTGGGCGACAGAGCAAGACTCCGTCTCAAAAAAAATAAAAATGAAAAACAACCTCAATGTATGGTAGTGGTCAGGGACAAGGTGTGTGGGGGTAGGGGATGGGGGAAGACAGCCTTTCTTGGTATTAAAAGTTTGATACCCATGCTTCTGGCTGGGGCAGCTGAGTACTGAGAAGGGGAATATAACAGGAGGAGCAGGCTTTAGGAGAGATAGAAAAATGACAAATTGGGTTTTAGAGATGTTGAGTTTGAGAAGCCTGTGAGAAATCCAAGTGAGGATGTCCATCGCAAAAGATAGGTGAATCTAGAGCTAAGGAGAGAAATCTGGGTTAAAGAGAGATTTTGGAATCAGAAAGAATAGTAACTGGGCCATAGTAGTAGATAGTTATGCAGAGAGAATGTATAGAATGAAAGAAGGGCAGAAAGTAAAACTCTAGGCCAAATTACTAGCTGTGTGACCTTGGGCAAATTTTTTAACTTCTCGGTGCCTCAATTTTCTTGTCAGTAAAGCTGATAATAGTACTGGCCAAATAGGGCTGTAGAGGATTAAATGGACTATTACGTGTTAAGCACTTAGAATAGCACTTGGCACATAGTAAGCACTATTTAATGATAGCTGCTTTTCAAGGGAAGAACTGAAAAAGGGAGGCTCAAGAGGGAGCTATCAGAGATAGGAGTATATGGGGTTTCAGCCCCTAAGGAAAGAGATTCAAGTAGGAGGAACCAGTCAACAATGTTAAACGTTGCTGAGAAGCCAAGTAAGTTAGAAAGTGAAAATTATCCACGGAATTTAGTGATAGCCTTGGTAAGAGCATTTTCAGTGGAGTGACCAGATTCTGGTGAGCTAAGTAAATGGGAACACAGGAAGTGAGACAGCAAATATAGACAGCTCTTTCCAGGAGATTTGACTGCAAAGCAGAAAAGAGGGTGGTAGCTAAGGAGGGATTGAGACGGGAAGGATATATACATTTCTAAAGTTGAGAATGACTTGAACTTGGATTGTTAGGAGGGTGCTATAGAGAAGAAAAGGCTGAAAATCCTGGGGAGGTGGGATGACTGATAAAGATGGGTCCTCAAGGAGAGAGAGAGACAGAATTGCCATAGTTTCTGTAAGTTCCATGAGAATAGGGATCGTGTCTCAGTTGTTAACTATATACCCAAAATAGTGCCTGGCACACTAGTAAGTAGTTATTGAGTGAATTAGTGATAGACATTAGTTCTTTTTTTTCTTTAGCTCAAAACCTTGAGCATAATAGGCATACAAATATTTATTAAATAAACAAATATATAGCCAAAGAGTAATAATTTACAAGTCTCTTGTCTTTTAGGGAAGGATTTCAAGAAAATATTAACACCCTGATAAGTTTATTTGAAATATATTACTAGATTTCAAAAAATTTTTAAATCTAGTTGGGTATTCCAGGCTCTAAACATCAGTTCCTTTGTTGTATCTAGCAAGTAAGCAAACAAGAATAAAAGTGACGCAAAAATTCAAAATGAAATCTGCCAAGGCCCACTAAAATAAACATGGCAAGTAGAAATGTGGTAATAGGAAGCACTTCAGTGAAACTTTACTTAATTACTTAAAGTATCCTCAGTAGAAAAGTGAATTTATCTCCAACAAATGAGTTTGTATTTGGTCCTGAGAATTATAGGCCAACTGAGATCTGACTCATGATTTCGTGTGTTTTAAGTGCTGTGACATGAAGAAAGTTGAAATTTTAGGATTGACCAGAGAGATCTCTTGTCATCAGACATACTCCCAGCCTAACTTGGTCTCTTTCTCATTGCCAGTTCCTGGTCCTGACCCTAAGGTGTGGAATTCAGACCAGAAGGAGAAAGAGTTGTTTCAACGCCAACTTCAGACGTTGACAGTGAAATAAAACATTACCCTTTTCCTTGTATATGGAAGTACTGCAAGGCCAGAGAGGAAGAGCAGTGGGTGAAAGCAAATGATTTCCATCTGTTCTTAACTCTGATGCACAAAAGATGTGTGTAAATACAGAGTTTTCTGATGAAGACCATAATAAATCAGTGGAAGATTTTTGGAGCTTTTGACTCTAGCTTTGGGGCTGCCCAGTTTAAAGTTACTTCTGAGATGAAATGATGTATCAGGGATTTTCTTTTTTTTTTTCATTAGACCAGGTATTCTAGCAGTTAATCTTGAAGTTGTACCTGGTTGATCTTTAAGATAATTGCTATCACCACATAGTTTAGAAATCTCCCACCCCAAGTTGAAGGTAATACACTAAAGAAGGGAGAGAAACCAGAAGGCTCACTTTCATTCACTTAGTCATTCTTTCAACATGTTGTTTCTAGCACTTTTCTGAGCCAGGTCTTGAGCTGGGTGCCTGAAATAAAAAATAAGACTTCAAGGAGGTCTTACGTATGCTCAATAAGCAAGACTGCGAAAAATAAAATATTTTTCTTTGTTAGAAAAAGCTGGGGAACTTTGCTTTTTCTAACAAAGAAAATAATCCTGTGAGAAGGCTAAATCAATTACCCATTCACAATGTGGAATGTTATGTTATGGATTTGTGTGAAACAGCACTTCTATAATGATTAGAGAAGAGATGTATGTTCCCTTTAATATGCCATGCAAGCTGTTCCACCAATTTTCTTCTCTTGGCCTTGGGCGTACTTACTTGTCTGGTGCTGTTAGTATTATTAGAAATTATTAACAAATGGCTGTAAAGGACTATAGGTTATAGGAGCCAGTGGCTCTGCTCCCAGCTTCTCCTATTTTTCTTTTTTTTGTTTTTTGTTTTGAGACAGAGTCTCACTCTGTCACCCAGGCTGGAGTGCAGTGGTGTGATCTTGGCTCACTGTAACCTCTGCCTCCCGGGTTCAAGCAATTCTCCTGCCTCAGCCTCCTGAGTAGCTGGGATTACAGACATGTGCCACCATGCCCAGCTAACTTTTGTATTTTCGGTAGAGACAAGGTTTCACCGTGTGCCAGGCTGGTCTTGAACTCCTGACCTCATGATCCACCTGCCTCGGCCTCCCAAAATGTTGGGATTACAGGCGTGAGCCACCACACCCAGCCTTTTCCTTGTTTTAAAGCATGATTTGTTTATTTATTTTGAGACAGCGTCTCACTCTGTTCCCTAGGCTGGAGTTGAGTGATGAACTTATAGCTCAGTGCAACCTGGACCTCCTGAATTCAGGTGATCCTCCTACCTTGGCCTCCCGAGTAATCAGGGCTATAGGCATGTGCCACCACACCCAGCTAATTTTTGTGTTTTTTGTAGAGACAAAGTTTCACCATGTTGCCCAGGCTGGTCTTAAATTCCTAGACTTAAGCGATGCGCCCACCTCAGGTTCCCAAACCGCTGGGATTACAAGCGTGAGCCAGCGCACCCAACCCTACAGCATGATTTACTCTGGCCAAGAGAGTTGCCAGGAAATTTGTTAATATTTAAAGCTTAGTTTTGATTCAGTTAATATTTATTGCAAATCTAGCCCTATCAGAGGAAGGTCTTTAAAAACAAGGGCTATTTCATTTCCCAAGGATAATGAAATTACTGCGTCTTTTATTATTGTTGGTTGCATTCTTACTCTTTTGAATTAGAATACTTTTTTCAAAAAAAGCAAGAATATTCAATTAGTGGTGGTAGAAGGCACCTAATTCCAACCCTGTCTATTACTAACTAGATGTATGACCTAGTACAAGTGACTCACTTCTCTCTAATATTTGTTTCTTTATGTAATAGAGTTTCATACAACATTTTTCTAAAGTCGATTTTAAACAATATTAGAGTTAAGTATTGTGTGGAAGAAGCAAGAATTTGAAAATAAGGTTTTATATTGACATTAGTTTTTTTTTCTTTCTCTTTTTTTTGTTGAACCACCCAAGAATGCATATGCTGACATTAACTGAATATAACATTTCTGTCCCCAGATTTAGTGCTATACAATGTGCAGCTGCAGTCCCTAGATCTCCTGCTGAATCCTCTTCATCTTCCAAAAAGTTTGAGCAGTCACATCTTCACATGTCAAGTGAGACACAAGCCAACAATGAGCTGACCACCAATGGTCATGGCCCACCTGCATCCAAGCAGGTTTCCCAGCAGCCCAAAGGAATTATGGGAATGTTTGCCTCCAAAGCTGCTGCTAAAACCCAAGAAACCAGCAAGGAAGCTAAAATAGAGGCTAAGGAAGTAACAAATGTAAGTCTTCTTTGAAGATACCCTTCATTGCAGCTCAGAGTGGGTAACTAGAAAAGCATTAATGGTCCCAGTGGTAGTAGTTTATTTATATAAGGTTCTGATATTCAGTTCTGATTTTTCTACTTTAGTTTGAACCCTTTAATACTTGATACTGTTATCTGAAAGAGTTCTTTTGCTTTTGATAATGATTCTCACCAAGCCTTGGATTTCCTTTGCGAACGAGATTGTTGTGAGACCCAGATGAAAACATGTGAAAACACTTCTAGAATTGTTAACATTCAAAAAAATGTTTATTTGCAATATGTCATTCTGAGGAACATCTTATGTTCTGGGCTTTGAAATATATACCTTCCTTCCTAGTGTATTTCCCATTCTTATTATACTTTATGTGAGTATTTTTGTTTTGTTTTTGCTTTATTTGCTTCCCTTAGATTTTTATTGTTCAGTCATCTGAACTAACTTAAGGGCATTGACTTAAGAAAAGTATCATTCCGATACTATTTTAAAAATCCAGAAAAGTATAATTATTGTTCTTACTATTATTATTATCACTGTCATTTTCAAGTGTCAAGTGTATTTAATTTAGATCACTGTCATTTTCAAGTGTCTGTCTTGGGAAAGAAGGATGGAGGAAAACAATAATGTTTATTGAATTTCAGCTGTGTACCAATAGGTTGGTCTTTGTTCAGATCCTCTTATCAGTTCTGTGAGGGAGGTATTAACTATTTCCCTTTCGCATATGGTAAAACTGAAACCTAGACTTAAGTAATTTGCCTGGAGCTCATATTGCTACTAAATAGTGGGAGCCAGGAATTCAGATCTACTTCTGATGATTAAAAATGTAATGTTTTAGGTTTTCCCGCTTTGTGTACATACTGCCTCTGATCTTTTTTAATTCTGTCAAATTAAATAGTTTTTAAATGTGCTCAAGAAAAGTTTAGACATATCCATGGGTAATTAATTTTATAAGATCTATAAGAAACTAAGCTTTAGAGATTAACACCAGTTACTATCTGGTGTGGATTATTGTTCTAGATTTGTTCTTATATCTAACGCCTCCGCATTTTGGCACCATTATATAGAGACTATACTATCGCAACAGTGTGCTATCGAAGAGATTGTTTGAGACTGCTACTTCATGAACAGCCTAAATGCTAGCAAAAAATCATATGTGTTTTCTGTGCTTGTAGGCATCTTCAGCAGGCAACAAGGCACCAGGGAAAGGGAATATGTTGAGCAACTTTTTTGGAAAAGCTGCTATGAGTAAGCATGTTCTTACCTTACTTTGACTAATGAATGAATGTTAATGTAATGACATATTATACTGGAAGTGAAAGTTACTTTGTTTAGTTTTTGCCTATCCAGCAGACTACCTGCATCTTAACATAAATTTACAGTGTACTGCCCAATATATTGATGAAAGTAACTCAGCTGGAACTTTACGGGTGAGTTAGGCTCAGTTGAGATCTCTTCGAGAGCAATTTATTATTCCTGGTTTAACTTCCCGCCTTGAAAAGATAATGAACTATTTCCTTCATAGGGCCCTTGAAAATGGGTGATTAAAATAAAAGGGAGGCTACCTGGCTACGCAGTATAGTGTTCAGGTTAATAACATGGATGCTAGAGTCAGTTTGCCTGGTGTGACCTTTATTTCTTCTATCTCTCAAGGGTCCACAAAAGCAAATATTTTGCCTTTCTTAGGTTATTTTTTGCAGATTACTTACAGTAATGAATTAGACTTCCAGTGTGAATTAGAAGGGCCTGAGTTGTAATGGACATTTAAAAATCTTTTTTTGAGAAAGCAAAAATCTTCTTTATTTTTAAAAAGATACTTAAGTAAGAATTCTTCCGTATGGAAAGAACCAGTAGTCACATATTTTCATACTTCTCATATCAAGTGTACATCCCCTGAGAGTATGTGGTAGAATACCAGGAAAAATGCAGGAGCCACAGGATAATTATGGCACACTTTCTTGGAGCATCAGTTTTACAAAGATTTTTCAAGGAGGCATTTTGTTACATGCCTGTGCAAGCAAAATTAGTCAGAATTCTGCCTTTCCATGATGGCTAAATTTTTTTTTCATATTCTGCTTATGTAAGCGTGACAGTTTTTGTGTTTGCTATAAAAGCTGTCAGAGAACATTTTTGTGTTCTTGCAGCTCAGAATGGGTAACTAGAAAAGTGAATGGAAAATGTGATACTTAAAGGTTTCTGGGAAGCATTGTTGTATTACTGCAGGCACAGTTGGTGCACAGGAAATGCTTCCTACTTCTATTAAAACAGGTCCCCGAACCACAGGCCACTGATGGGTAGCAGTCCGGGGCCTGTTGGGGACCAGTTTGCACAGGAGGTGAGCAGCAAATGAGCAAGCATTATTATGCCTGAACTCCACCTCCTGTCAGATCAGTGCTGGCATTAGATTCTTATAGGATTGCGAACCCTTTTGTGAACTGCACATGTGAGGGATCTAGGTTGCGGGCTCCTTGTGAGAATCTAATGCCTGATGATCTGAGGTGAAACAGTTTCATCCTGAAACCACCCCTACCCTGCTGCCCACCACCACCCCTGCCTGTGGAAAAATTGTCTACCATGAAACTGGTCCCTGGTGCCAAAAAGGTTGAGGACTGCTGTGTTAAAGCATCATGCTGTCACTGACCTGCCTAGCTGGTATGGGCCACTGTACCCAATCAGATCATGGTTTCTTGGCAACTTTGATGAGACCCATCTTTTTGTTGGTTGCTTTTTTTTTTTAATGCATTTGTAACCGTAAAAACCCAGTGAATTTTAAAATTCTTATTTTTAAAATACATAAAATATGTGATTGTGAATTGTTTAAAAAAGTCAAACTATACAGAAGTGTGCTTATTTAAGTCATGTGTTTAGTTAGCAAATAGATCAAGCACCTGCTATATGCTTGGCATTGTTATACACTGGTGATACAATAGAGAAAAAGACAAGGTCCCTGCCTCAAGTCCTTATACTCTACTGAGAGAGATGAACAAATAAATATGGAAAAAAAGCCAGGCATGGTGGTACATGCCTATAATCCCAGCTACTCGGGAGACCGAGGCAGGAGATTTGCTTGAGCCCATGAATTCAAATCCAGTCCAGCCAAAAATATAGCAAGACCCCATTCCTTAAAAAAAAAAAAAAAAGGAAAGAAAACATTCAAATAGTGGATGATTGTAATTGCTAGGTAGGAGTAATAAGGTGTTATAATGGCACATAATTCAGTGAGGGGGAAAACCTGGATAAAATAAAATACTATTAAATATTAATGTAAAAAAAAGAATTGCTTACAAAGTTAATTTATTTAACAGACATTTCTTCAAGGCTGAATGTTCAGAGTAAAATTAGGATTTTTTTATTGTATTTGACACATGACAAGATCATTACAATGAAAATGAAGCTTGAGAATTGGATGAAGAGAGTTCATTGTGGGGACTTGAACCGTGTAAACTTAATACTGGACAGTAACAAGTTGTTGGCAAGGATATGGAGAAATTGAACCCTCGTGCTCTGCTGTGGGGAATGTAAAATGATGTGTACTCACTTTGGAAAATGATGTGGCAGTACTTCTAAAAGTTAAACATAGAGCAGCAGTTCCTCTCCTAGATATCTACTCAAGGGAATTAAAACTGTATGTCCACACAAAAACTTGGACATAGATGTTCATAGCAGCATTCTTCATAATAGCCAAAAATTGAAACAGTCCAAAAGTCTGTCATCTGATGAATAGATAAACAAAGGTGGTATATCCAGACAATGAAATGTTATTCAGCTATAAAAAGTAATGAAGTATAATTAATAGCCTACCAACCAAAAAAAGTCCAGGACCAGATGGATTCACAGCTGAATTCTACCAGAGGTACAAGGAGGAGCTGGTACCATTCCTTCTGAAACTATTCCAATCAATAGAAAAAGAGGGAATCCTCCCTAACTCATTTTATGAGGCCAACATCATCTTGATACCAAGGCCTAGCAGAGACACAACAAAAAAAGAAAATTTTAGACCAATATCCCTGATGAACATCGATGCAAAAATCCTCAATAAAATACTGGCAAACCGGATTCAGCAGCACATCAAAAAGCTTATCCACCATGATCAAGTGGGCTTCATCCCTGGGATGCAAGGCTGGTTCAACATTCGCAAATCAATAAACGTAATCCAGCATATAAACAGAACCAAAGACAAGAACCACATGATTATCTCAATAGATGCAGAAAAGGCTTTTGACAAAATCAACAGCCCTTCATGCTAAAAATGCTCAATAAATTTGGTATTGATGGAACGTACCTCAAAATAATAAGAGCTATTTATGACATACCCACAGCTAATATCATACTGAATGGGCAAAAACTGGAAAAATTTCCTTTGAAAACTGGCACAAGACAGGGATGCCCTCTCTCACCACTCCTATTCAACGTAGTGTTGGAAGTTCTGGCTAGGGCAATCAGGCAAGAGAAAGAAATCAAGGGTATTCAGTTAGGAAAAGAAGAAGTCAAATTGTCCCTGTTTGCAGATGACATGATTGTATATTTAGAAAACCCCATTGTCTCAGCCCAAAATCTCCTTAAGTTGATAAGCAACTTCAGCAAAGTCTCAGGATACAAAATTAATGTGCAAAAATCACAAGCATTCTTATACACCAGTAACAGACAAACAGAGAGCCAAATCATGAATGAACTTCCATTCACAATTGCTTCAAAGAGAATCAAATACCTAGGAATCCAACTTACAAGGGATGGAAAGGACCTCTTCAAGGAGAACTACAAACCACTGCTCAGTGAAATCAAAGAGGACACAAACAAATGGAAGAACATACCATGCTCATGGATAGGAAGAATCAATATCCTGACAATGGCCATACTGCCCAGGGTTATTTATAGATTCAATGCCATCCCCGTCAAGCTACCAATGAGTTTCTTCACAGAATTGGAAAAAACTGCTTTAAAGTTCATATGGAACCAAAAAAGAGCCCGCATTGCCAAGACAATCCTAAGTCAAAAGGACAAAGCTGGAGGCGTCACGCTACCTGACTTCAAACTATACTACAAGGCTACAGTAACCAAAACAGCATGATACTGGTACCAAAACAGAGATATAGACCAATGGAACAGAACAGAGTCCTCAGAAATAATACCACACATCTACAGCCATCTGATCTTTGACAAACCTGAGAGAAACAAGAAATGGGGGAAGGATTCCCTATTTAATAAATGGTGCTGGGAAAATTGGCTAGCCATAAGTAGAAAGCTGAAACTGGATCCTTTCCTTACTCCTTATACGCAGATTAATTCAAGATGGATTAGAGACTTAAATGTTAGACCTAATACCATAAAAACCCTAGAAGAAAACCTAGGTAGTACCATTCAGGACATAGGCATGAGCAAGGACTTCATGTCTAAAACACCAAAAGCAACGGCAGCAAAAGCCAAAATTGACAAATGGGATCTAATTAAACTAAAGAGCTTCTGCACAGCAAAAGAAACTACCATCAGAGTGAACAGGCAACCTACAGAATGGGAGAAAATTTTTGCAATCTACTCATCTGACAAAGGGCTAATATCCAGAACCTACAAAGAACTCAAACAAATTTACAAGAAAAAATAACCCCATCAAAAAGTGGGCAAAGGATATGAACAGACATTTCTCAAAAGAAGACATTCATACAGCCAACAGACACATGAAAAAATGCTCATCATCACTGGCCATCAGAGAAATGCAAATCAAAACCACAATGAGATACCATCTCACACCAGTTAGAATGGCAATCATTCAAAAGTCAGGAAACAACAGGTGCTGGAGAGGATGTGGAGAATAGGAACACTTTAACACTGTTGGTGGGATTGTAAACTAGTTCAACCATTATGGAAAACAGTATGGCAATTCCTCAAGGATCTAGAACTAGATGTACCATATGACCCAGCCATCCCACTACTGGGTATATACCAAAGGATTATAAATCATGCTGCTATAAAGACACATGCACACGTATGTTTATTGCGGCACCATTCACAATAGCAAAGACTTGGAATCAACCCAAATGTCCATCTGTGACAGACTGGATTAAGAAAATGTGGCACATATACACCATGGAATACTATGCAGCCATAAAAAGGATGAGTTTGTGTCCTTTGTAGGGACATGGATGCAGCTGGAAACCATTATTCTTAGCAAACTATCACAAGAACAGAAAACCAAACAGCGCATGTTCTCACTCATAGGTGGGAACTGAACAATGAGATCACTTGGACTCGGGAAGGGAAACATCACACATGGGGGCCTATCATGGGGAGAGGGGAGGGGGGAGGGATTGCATTGGGAGTTATACCTGATGTAAATGACGAATTGATGGGTGCTGATGAGTTGATGGGTGCAGCACACCAACATGGCACAAGTATACATATGTAACAAACCTGCACGTTATGCACATGTACCCTAGAACTTAAAGTATAAAAAAAAAAAAAAGTAATGAAGTACAGATTGATATGTGATATACATGGATGAACCTTGAAATATTAAGTGAAATAAGCCAGATAGAAAAGATCATATATGATTTCATTTGTATGAAACATCCAGAATAGGCAAGTCTATAGAGACAGAAAGTAGGGGCCGGGCGTGGTGGCTCATGCCTGTAATCCCAGCACTTTGGGAGGCTGAGGCGGGCAGATCATGAGGTCAGGAGATCGAGACCATCCTGGTTAACACGGTGAAAATCCATCTCTACTAAAAAAATACAAAAAATTAGCCAGGCGTGGTGGCAGGCACCTGTAGTCTCAGCTACTCGGGAGGCTAAGGCAGGAGGATGGCGTGAACCCGGGAGACGGAGCTTGCAGTGAGCCAAGATCGCTGCACTGCACTCCAGCCTGGGCGACAGAGTGAGACTCTGTCTTAAAAAAAAAAAAAGGGAAAAGAAAGAGAAAGAGGAAGGAGAGGAGAGGAGAGGAAGTTTGGTTGTCAGGGACTGCACTGGGGTCGAGGAGGAATGCTAATGGGTTCAGGGTTTCTTTTTGGGGTGATGAAAATACTCTAAAATTGGACAGTTATGGTGGATATACAACTAAAACCCACTGCATGTAAAATGATGAGTTTTATGGTATGTGAATTATATCTCAATTTTTAAAAGTAATGCTTTGTATGTAATAAAATTCAGCATTGGTTACAAAATTTAAAGGTCATAATTGGTTATCTTTATTTGCTTGAAAAGGTTTCATGTTTTCTTGAGTATAAGAAGGAAATGCTTTTAATCAGCTAGAAAATAGGTGACTTGATCGTTCAGGTAACAAAATGTCATTAAATTTTCCTTAATAATCGCCTTAAATTGTTGCATTGAACTACCTCTTTACCAGTTAATTGGCTATTGGTAGCTGCATATATGTTTAAGTTGGAGTTCTCAAAATTCTGTGAAACCAAGACAGAGAGAAGAAACTCTGGATGCTGAATCTAATGTTTGATCAGTGGCATTTTAATTGAGATCAGTTTTCTGTAATTGGTAAACTCAATGCAATAGCCTCTCTTTCCTTAATCCATAAGGTAGGTAGGAAGTATTCGGAGGTTTTTTCTCCTAATGATGCCATTTTTAAAACAATTGCTATTAAAACAATATAATTTATGTGATAGATTGCAAAATTTGCATAAATTTTAAAGCTACACATGTGACTCCAGTGAACTGTATTTTTTGGATTGGCTGTTGACCCCTAGAGCCCTGGAGATGCATGTTTACTCTCTTACACAATTTGGGATATTTGAGAGGCACTGATACTTGAGAATAACAGTTGAAAATGCAAGAGTATGCCATCATTGGAAAGGTGGATTCCACCATTCGCATTTTCCATTCAAGTCTTCAGGAAAAAGAAAAGTGTAAATAGATTGCATTTTACACTTTGGTCCATCACCTACACCTTCAAATAATACACATTATTTATAAATTATTATACTAAGCTATGCATAATAGCCAAGACTATGATACCAGTTTTTTTCTACACTGTAGAAGGTTTAAGCTATTATAACAACATATAACCAAAACTACTTATTGAAGTGCCTCCAGCTATTGACAGCTTTCTAATAGTATTTTGTGACTTTACTTGTGAAAAGCTATCACTAAGTACAGTGTGAAGGCTAGATGACATGCTTCTATAGTTCCTCAGATGGCTAGGCCTTTTTGCATTTCTTAGTTCTCCCTGTTGCACAGTAGTCGTTCTTCAGCTCGGTGTAGGGAAAGGGTTAAGGACTTTGAGGAGTTAAACTGACTTCCGTTCAAATCCCAACGCTTACCTTTTCTGTCAGTGTTACCTTGGATAAATCATTTAACCAATACTGATCTCTTTTAATCCTTATAATAATCTTGTAAATATTATCTCAGGTGTAGAAAAGACTGACTTTTAGATAAAATAACTTGCCCAGAGTGAAGCGGGATTTGAATCAAACTTCCTTGAATCCAAAATGTCTTTAAATTTTATCATTAAGGTAGTAGTGAGATATTAAGGGTATCCAGGCATTAAAAGATAGAATATATAGAAAGTAAAGGTCTTGGCTACAAATCGTTGTCACCATTTGTAAACTGTGTATTGTTGGGAAACATCTTGTAATCCTTCTGATTATTGATTTTCCTCATCTGAAAATGAAAAGGATGATACCTCATAAAGTTGTATGTGTTTTTTCTAAGCCTTGCTTTTACTATCATTTAGCCTGGGGGCTGTGATACAATGAGGGATTAGCAGGAGGCAGAAATGAAAAGTTACAGTTAGAGTGGTAGTTGGAAAGGAGGAATGTTTTCTAAATAGTCCATGAGCTCCTTTTTGACCCTGCTCCTAACATATTACCTGGCACATGGTAGACTGTCAAAAGAATGATGTATTAATATTGCATGATGGGGTCATATGTCGTCTGCTATACTCTATTTATAGATAAACTTAAAGTCAATTTGGACTCAGAACAAGCAGTGAAAGAAGAAAAAATAGTGGAGCAGCCTACAGTATCTGTCACTGAACCAAAGCTGGCAACTCCTGCAGGCCTGAAAAAATCCAGCAAAAAAGCAGAGCCTGTTAAGGTGCTGCAGAAGGAAAAAAAAAGGTAGGAAAATGTTGTTGCTTGTTGGGGAAGAGTCTCTACTAGGGGTGAAAAGGTCTCTTTGGGCTTGACAGCAGGCAGTTTTCAGTTAAGTACTAAATCCCACTTAATGCCTTAGGGATACAACTATACAACCGAAATGGAAAGAGAAGCCCACTAGCTTATCTAGTGGAGTAGAACTGTGGAATCAGCCAGTTTGGATGATTTAAGGACTAAAGTCATTTTTTTGGCCTTATTGATCTAAATTGATTGTTAGTTTTTGTTTCAAATTTGTGGACATGGCATAAGTGTGTCTAATTGTGTGTGTGTGTGTGTTTCACTTCAATTTGCCAAATGAAGGGTTACTGTTTCCAGTCAAATTTAAGAGAAAAAGTTCTTTGTTTTCTTTTTGTATCAATGAGTTTATTTTTCAAGTGGTAAAATGTAATTAGAAAAGAAAATAAAAAGCACATAAGCTATTAAAACTAGATCCAGGAATTGGAGACACTACCTCATAGTTGGTAGAATTAATCTGTTGAAAGAAATTCTAAAGGACACTGTCAACCCTGATAGGCCTAGAAAGACAACTTTTGTGGCAAGGTTGGGATTACTCTCGTTGAAAACATCAACAAAATGGTGAAATTTTAGAGGGTTAAAGCTCTGTCCAGTGGGCCTCACCTCCTAGGAACATATGACCTGAATGGATAAAAATGTCCCCAGCCATGGGTACATCACTCACTGTTGATGCTTATTGCCAGGAATGCATTCAATATTTCACTACTAAATGTGATGTTAAATGTAGATTTTTAATAGATTCCCTTAACCAGATTGAGGAAGTTGTTTTCTGTTCCAAGGTTGCTAAGAGGTTTTATTATGAGTGGTTATTGAATTTTGACAGATGCTTTTTTGAATGTATTGGATGCTCAGATGGTGTTTTTATTAATGTGGTGGAATTAGGCCAACCTTGTGTTCTTGGGATAGACTCCACTTAGTTATGATGTATTATCCCTTTTTATATATTGCTGGATTAAATTTGTTAATATTACACTAAGCATTTGTTGCCTGTGTTTATGAGGGCTGTGGTCAGTTACTTTCTTTTCTGGTAATGTCTTTATCAAGTTGCTGTGTCAAGATTGTGCTGACTTCATAAGATTAGTCATGCACTGCATAACAATGTTTGGGTCAACAATGGGCCACATATATGACAGTGGTCCCATAAGATTATAATGGAGCTGAAAAATTCCTATCGCCTAATGACATCATAGCTGTCATGACATGGTAGTACAATACTTTCCTCACGTGTTTGTGATGATGCTGGTATAAACATACCTACTGTGCTGCCAGTCATGTGAAAGTATAGCATATATATTAATAGTTATGTATACATAATACTTGATAATAAAAATGACTGGGCTACTATAATTACTGCACTATACTTTTTATCATTTTAGAGGACAGTAGTCTTTCTACTTATAAAAAAAGTTGACTGTAAAATAGCCTCAGGCAGTTGTTAGGAGATATTCCAAAGGAAGGCATTGTTATCATTAGAGATGACAGCTTCATATGTGTTACTGCCCCTGAAGAAGACCTTCCAGTGGGACAAGATGTGGAGGTGGAAGACAATGATTCTGACCCTGTGTAGGCTGAGGCTAACGTGTGTTTGGGTCTTAGCTTTCAACAAAAAAAGTTTAAAAAGTAAATACAAAATTTTTAAAACAGAGAAAAGCCTATAGAATAGGGATATAAAGAAAATATTTTTGTACAGCTGTACAATTTTTTGTGTTTTAAGCTGTTATTACAAAAGAGCCAAAACGTTATAAAATTGAAAATAAAGTTACAGTAAGCTGTTTATTATTGAAGAAAGAAAAACATTTTAAAATAAATGTAGTATTCCCTGAGTATCTAGTGTTGATAAAGTCTACAGTAGTGTATAGTAACATCCTGTGACCTTCACATTCACTCACTACTCACTCACTGACTCAGCCAGAGCAACTTTCAGTGCTGAAAGCCCCATTCATGGCAAGTGCCCTATGCATGTGTACCATTTTAAATCTTTTTTATACAGTATTTTTACTATCTTTTCTCTTTTTAGATGTTTAAATACACAAATACCGTTGTGTTACAGTTGCCTACAGTATTGAGTACAGTAATAATGATGTACAGGTTTGTAGCCTAGGAGCAGTAGACTAGACCATCTAGGTTTGTGTGAGTACACTCTACAACATTCACACAGTGAAATCACCTAGCAATGCATTGCTCAAAATGTGTCCGTCATTAAGTGATCCATGACCGCAGTTGGGAGAAGTTTCCTCTGTTTTCTGAAGGAGTTTATATATACGTACATATTTTTCAAATGTTTAATAAAATTTACCAGTGAATCCAGGGCTGGATTTTATTTGTGGCAAAGATTTTTATTGTGAATTTGATTTAACTAGAGCTGTTCAAATTCTCTAGTTCTTTTGGATCAGTTTTGACTGAGTTGTGCTTTTAAAACTCAAAGTTTGATCTAAATTGCTGAGTTTATTGGCATAAACCTGTTCATTATATAACCTTATTCTTCGAGTTTGCAGAACCTGTACTCCATACAGATTTCTTCACTGTTTCATTCCTGATTGGTAATTTATATTTTTCTGTTTTCAAAATGGGTTTTATAAAAAGCTTATTAATTTTATTAATCTCTTTCCCACAAATAACAACGTTGGCTTTGTTAATTTTCTTTTTTTTATCTCATTGATTTCTGTTCTTATCTTTATTGTTTCCTTTTACTTTGGGTTTAATTGTTCTTTTTCTAGTTCAAGGTAGAAAGGAAAGTTGGTATTTAAAGTTATATAAGACATAAGGTACTTGATGGCAAAGATTATGTCTTGTATATATTTGTGTCTCTAACATTTAGTAGGCCTTTGATAAATTAGTTGTTGGTTGCATGAGGAGTGTGATGGAGTATCCATTCATCCTGAGGAGCTAAATAATGTCACGGCAGAGTCTAGGTTTTTTTTTTTATTATTATTATGTCATTAGAATCACCTTAAAAGGATATCTCTGCCTTTGCTCATATTGTTCTTTCTCTTTAAAATATGTTTCCCCTTTCTACATGATGAACTTCTACTTAGCTTTTAAGTTTTCCAAATATGAATTATATTCCATAACATTTTATTTGTCCAGTTAAATCTACCACATTGCCTTATAGCCAGTGGTGCTTGCCAGAGCTTCTTGAAAACAGTATTTTCTTCTGTATCATTGTATTCTCAGTGGCCAGGAAAGAGCCTTGTATGTATGTAGTAGCTGCTTATTTAATGCTTGTTGGATAATTGAAAGTCCTATCAGGGAATTAAGGAATTTGGAGAGATTTTTGATAACCTGGTTGTAGCTTCCAGCAGTTTCTAGAAAACTCTAGAAATTTTTTATTCAAGTCACCTCATAAAGTGACCTAGTTATGGTCAGTTAGCAGAGTATCCTTAACAAGAGTCCTTGTTGGACTATTTGGCTGTCCTTTTCTACCCTCTGGAGTTAAGACCACGAGTTATAAAGCAAAACCCATAAGAGTATGTGAATACTTACATTTTTGTTATGTGTAACAAGCTTAATTTATTTCTGGATGACAACAGGGGGAAGCGAGTAGCGTTATCTGATGATGAGACAAAGGAAACTGAAAACATGAAGAAAAAAAGGAGAAGAATCAAACTTCCTGAATCTGATAGCAGTGAAGATGAAGGTGGGCATTACCAGTCATTTTTGGTTAGGGAGATCAATTCTACTTTTAATGTTCAAGGAGCTAAAAAAGTAATGGATTAAGGATCACAATAAGAGTAGTAATTCTAGCATTGAGAGACACCATAGCACCTCTTTCTGTTTGAAATTTGCGTTAGCCTTTGGACTAGAACCATGATCTTTTGTCAATTTGTCAAAATAACACAGGGAAAGAGGATAAGAATTATTATTGTACACACTATCTAAGACTTTTCTTTTCTTTTCTTTTTTTTTTTTCTTTTAAGGGGAGGATATTCCTTTGGCTACCTTCATGTGAGTCTTTTAAGAATTGTGACATTCTAGGCAGCCAGGATATTATTGGTGGTGGTCCACACAGGTAAAACTAGGGTTAACTGGAACAACCTGCAGTGTCATTGTTGGAAGGGAATGACACTGTGGACCCTTCTAGTTTTAGGCTGTGGGCAGTGTAAGATAAGCAAACCTCATAAGGGCAAGAGTCTTACCAGGAACATTAATATGCTTTTTAAAAAATATCAAGTATTTTGAAGAGCCAAGATCTTGCCCCAAATTGTATAAAGTATATAGAAAACGAAGGAGGGTAAAAAGAAAGTTAAATGGGTTGAACTGATATGCTGGTGGATGACTGTACCTTGAAAAGCCCACTTTGAGACACAGTGGTGAAAAGTCTGAACTGCTCTAATCAATTGTCCATGAATTCATGGCATAATGGGTATAAAACATTTTAGGTAATGAGGGGAAATCTAGTCTAAAGTATTTCAGCATCACATGAAGATATAGAGACAAACACAAACAGATACTAAAAGGGAGAGTAAAGAATAATAATGAATGCAAAAAAGGAACCTGCTGTGCTATCAATGGACAAAATGAAACTTGTAAGATTCTACTTTTTCTAGAAACTAAGAGGAATTGAAAATGCTAAGAGAGGCTTCTGAAAAAAGGATATCAGTTCAACTATACAAGTGAGTGAAAAAAAAAAAATTATATATATGGATGACAGTAATGCAAAAAAATGAACAGACCCAAGAAATAATAGCAGAAAGTTGAGTCTGTGATAGAGATGTAGCATCTTTTACACTTCTGTGGATTTAGATTCTACCATTCATGCTATGTGTTTAGAATTACAGCCGTTGATATGCTGTGAGAGGTACAATGTCCTTCCGTGGTTTATAGTGGCCCTTCAGAATGGGTAGGATAAGACACATGAGCATCCCAGAGAGGCAAATGCTATATTTTCATTCCATTGTCGTTTATCAAAATGCTTTGGCCAAGGCTGCAGAAAGGAACAACTCCATGTAGACACATGGGAAAATAATTAGGAAGTAAATGTAGGAATAGGTGCTAATTGGAACAGTCTTCCCTATTTCCAATAAGTAAAAGACCTTGGGAAGATTTTGGAAAGGTCTTTGAAGCCATCGACCTAATGTACATTAAAAAGGTAAATTAGATACTCTACTATTAGTGAAGGAGTCAGTTCTAAGTTAAGGAATTACTATGGTTGGTTGAGCACTCATTATATCATTCTGAAATATTCCCTGTAGTTCTGATCTGTAGCCTACAAAAATAATACTGTTGGGTGATTAGAAATATAAGTGGGGTTATTTAGTTTTGAAAGGTATGTGAACAAATGCGATAGAGGTGCACAGCCTATAATAACAGATGATATAGAGCAGAAGCTCTTAGATTTTTTTCCTTTGGCAAAGATAATTTTTGGCATCTGACTAAATTTATAAACCTCTGCCATTTTATTCTTAAATTTCATCTTTGTCTCAAAGCCAGTGGGATTTTATTTTAAACCCTTACACAGTCTCTAACTTATTATTGCTTTATTTCTGTTACACTGAGTATGTCATATAGTTCAATATGCTGTCTTCAGCCAGAAGTTAGAAAAGAAACAGCAGGAGTAGAGAAAATACAAGAACTTTGGAGTCAGGCAGACCTGGGTTTAAATTTTACCTTGACCATTTATTGTGTGACTTTAAGCAGGTTAGTTAACTTGTTTAATTCCTTGTTTTTGCATCTCTAAAATGGAGATTTTTATCACAAATGGTACAGGCTTTTTATGAACATGAAATAAGATGATGTGTCAGAAGTGCCAAGACAGTGCTTGGTACATGGTTTTCTTTTGTTTTGTCTTTTCTTTTCTTCTTTTTTTTGAGACAGTGTCTACCTCTGTTGCCCAGGCTGGAGTGCCGTGGCGTGATCTCCGCTCGTTGCAAGCTCTGCCTCCCGGGTTCAACCTGTTCTCTGCCTCAGCCTCCCAAGTAGCTGGGATTACAGGCGCCCACCACCACGCCCAGCTAATTTGTGTATTTTTAGTAGAGATGGGGTGTCACCATGTTGGCCACGCTGGTCTTGAACTCCTGACCCTTTGATCCACCCGCCTTGGCCTCCCAAAGTGCTGGGATTACAGGCGTGAGCCACTGCACCTGGCCTGTTTTTTCTTTTACCTGTGTCTGGAAACAAGTTCAGTTAGTTTTCTTATTACTCACTCTACTCTTCCTGCTGAGGTGCCCATACTTGCAAGTACCTTCAGTTTTTTCAGAGAATTCCCTTCCACTTCTGTTTGTAACTCTCTACCCAAGGGACTGTTCCTTTCTCTTTTACCCCGCAGGGCATATGCACCTTGAGTAGTTCTACATACTCTCTTTGTAAAGCAAAAAACAAAAGGCCAGACCCAGAAAGAAATAACATTAAGAATAACATCTACATTGCTAGGAAGAAATGTAGTTTTAACTCATAAATATTTTAAGTCTTTGCTAATATTTTCAGTCCTTGCAAGGTGCTTATGGAGAATGTTAAGCAAATGATCCCCATTTTTAGGTAAAGATAGGTATTTTTTAAAAATACTGAGTCCTAGGAAGCTGTGAATGGTTTCCGGGAATTCTAATTACCTGTCCCTGCCAGAGAACTCTTTGACATACTGGATCTCTGAAATTAGTTTCATTGCAGTTTTTATTCTGTCCCAACAAAGGTTGCTTTCCTGGAATAAGTGATACTTCATTGCTTACCTTTCACTTGAAGAGTTGCAGATTGGCTACAAATCTGTTTAAAATACACCAGAGCATAGAACATTCTTTATGTCTATGTCAGTAAAAATGTATTGAGTGGGGATGTTTGGCTTGGTAAAGACTAAGGCAGACAGACATATTCTGCATGAATGGCGGCAAGTTTAAACAAAGTAGTAGATATTTACAATTTTAAAAGTCAGATAAAAATAGAAGTTTTATAATAGATAATAATCTCTACTCTCTGATTCATCTAATTTGACTGATGCCTCTTTTGTCAACTTTCTCCCATCTGCCTTCCATCTTCCAGGGATTTGTTGAAATTTCTTAATCATTAAGGGCTCTTGACTCCTCTTCTATTCTCTTCTCTGTTTGGGGGAGTCATAATGTTTTGCTTGTTTATTATCACAGTGTTTCTCTCAGGGAGTGTGTGGAAGGGAGAGAGAGATATATGTTGTCTTCCTTGACCTGGGTTCCTCATTCCAAATTTAGTTCAGAAAGTGGTGGTTTTCCTTTATGTAAATAAATACACACACACACACACACACACACAGTTACTCTGTGTTTATGCCAGGGAAATCGTGGTGTCTCTGCCTTTTTGGAGCTTAGAGTCTAGATTGGGGATCTAGATAAACATTTGCATACAGTGCTGTGAAGGGTTCTTAGAGGGTGTCACTAGGATTGTTTTCTTTGATTAAGTCAACTGGTTTCAGAAGTGGAAATAAGAATGCCTAAGTTTATTACTGTGAGTCTCAAAATTCCTTTGGCTTCCTCATTGCCTAAACTTTCCTCCTCGCATTATAACACATCTACCATTATAGCCCAGCTTTCTTCATAGCTGTTCCTTCAGAACAATGGAGACTTGCTTCTGGGGTTTGACTTTTCTCTTGCCTGAGTTCCCATCATGTTCTAGCCTCCCAGAGCTGTGCTGATAGCTGGACTGCTTTCCTTTTATGTTTCTCTCTCTTGTTTCCCACAGCTTATAAAGTTTTTGGGGCCCATTTTATACTTAAAGTGTGTAATTTATTGTTCATTCTGGCTCTTGTTCTGTTTCACCTCTTTAGGTCATTTGGCCTTGAACTCTCTTCACTGTCATAATTTTTAACACTGACCTATTCAGTTGGGAGAATTTCAGATCCAAGACTTGTGTTAAAAATTTGAATACAGCCAGGAGATTCAGGGAGCAGGTGAGGCTAAGTCGCTACCCAGTCCCCTGACCAGCACTTTCTTTGTGGTGATTGAGTAATAGGTCAGTTGAGGATTTTTGCTTCCCCTCTCATGGGCCGTTTACTAAGACCACCAATTCTGCAATTGTTGAGAAATCATGGGATCCCTCTGGTGGTGCTCATTTCTTGGGTGATGCCACTTCCACAGCAGTATTTTTTCCCTAAAAGTATGCTTTCCTGTTAACCTTAGTGTAGCACAACAAGCCTTATCAATGGAGCAGTCACTAGAAATATGCAAAATATTAATCAGGTCCTAGTTGTTAGAGCTTAAATAATGATAATCATTTAAAAGATGACTTCACCCACCTCCAAGTTTATACTCTTAACATCAGCTGGAGATTTTCAGTCTAACAAACATCTCAGGTGATGAAAAGCCTTAGGTCACAGTGAAAGACTCTGGCATAGAACATTCGTTATAACCTGAGGGATTGTCTCCACATAGATCTTGAGAGATAATGTCTTGTCCTCAATGGTAAAGTGGCATGGTATAGTTGGAATAGCAAGGCTGTAGAATTGGATTGACTTAGGCTTAAAACCTTCTGTCTCAGTTATAAGCTGTGTGACCTTGGCAAGTTTCGGAACCCCTCTGAACCTCTATTTACTGTAATGTGCAAATAAGAAAATCTGTCTCAGAGTTGTTGTAAAAATAAAGTGAAATACATGGCATATGGAAGGCGATGAGTGGATATTTACAAACCAACTTCATAACCTGACTTAGCTATAAAAGAAAACATTTAGCTAAGATACTTCTGGCTGTAATAATTCTTGATTCTCTGATTTTATTTGTATAAAATTAATAAAATATATATTTTAAAGATAACTATATAACTGCAAAGTTCTTGGTTACCATGAATTACTGCTTGCTAATTACCCTTTGCTGGACATGTCCATTTAGAGAACCAGTGGAGAAGGCATTATACCAGATAGTGCTTGTAGTTCTCTGATCTGAGTCTGTTTCATTATTTCAGTCTTCCCAGACTCTCCTGGGGCTTATGAAGCTGAGTCACCATCCCCACCTCCTCCTCCGTCTCCACCTCTTGAACCAGTGCCAAAGACTGAGCCTGAACCTCCTGTCAAGGTAAAATTATACTGGGATTCTTGCATATCCATGTATCCTTTATGTCTTAAGGACCTACCACCACTTTGCTAAATCAGTTCCCTTGCTGTATACTTCACAAATGCCAGTAGATGGCTCTTGTCTCATTCTGCTCTCCTACAGGTTGTACAGAATGGGTATTCCTCCATTCTCACCTGAAGGGAGATTTCGCTAGCGGGTATAGTCTCAAGAACGTTGCAGAGGTGGAACCTGGGAGCTGTTCTGTATTCATGACCTTCGGCATCTCTGCTGTGCTGTACACCTCCTGTTAGAGTGGTGCAAAAAGAGATCCCTCTGCATCAGAGCAACATGTGAAAGACAGGGGAACAAACAACTTAAACACATTTGCTGCCCTTCAGAAGCAATTCTGGAAAAGGGCTGGATGGGAAAACTGTCAGCCAAAGGGGAAATACAGCTTGGAACGCTCTTCAGCTGCATCTTTTTTACATCTATTAGTGTAGATAATGAAGAGTTGAAAAAATAGTTGCTGACAGTTTTTTTTTTCCTTTGTGGCTGTTAGTTTTTCTTAATTCATTGTGTCAAGACCATCATTTAAATCTTACACTGATTTCCTCATTAGCTGAAGCGAAAATGGGATGAAAGAGACCAGTGGAGATAAAAGGAAGTTGGTATTAGTAATACCTATTTGAGACTAAATTAGATAGGTGTAATGTTGAAGTGTCAAGGCCGGCCAGGCATGTTGGCTCACACCTGTAATCCCAGCACTTTGGAAGGCTGAGGTGGGCAGAACGCCTGAGTCCGGGAGTTTGAGACCTGGGCAACACAGGGAGACCTTGTCTCTACTTTAAAAATATCTGGGCATGGTGGCACATGCTTTTTAGTTTCAGCTACTTGGGAGGCTGAGGCGGGATGATCATTTGAGCCCAGGAGTTGGACTACTGCCGTGAGTTATGATTGCACTTCTGCACTCCAGCCTGGGCAACAGAGCAAGACCTTGTCTCTAAAAAACAAACCAAAAAAAAAAAAAAACAAGAAATGTGAAGGCTGACATAGCAAGTATCTACAGCAAGGGCATATGCCACAGAAACCCCTGTTGTGGTTTAGGGGCCTTCCCTGTGTGCTCCCATAATATCTGCCTCAGCCCTCCATGGAAGCCCTCACCACACTGTATTGCAGTGGTCTGCTTTCCTTATCTGTCTCCTCCACTAAGGTCCTTATCCTACTTGTTAACCATGTCGCCTGCACTACCCAGCAAAAACTTATTGACCGAATGAACAGAACACAGTTCTTTCTTCAGCATGCTACTTTCCTTCTTATGAACAATGAAATATCAAGCCTGTGTATATAGTGAGCGTAACTTGTCTATGTGATGGGGTTGGTTCTCTAAAACTAATGTAGAGTTTCTCTTTCAACTTTTTATCATAATGGAGTATTGGAGAATGATTAGTATAGATTTAAAAGCTTTTGTTATTTTTCTGTATAATTGATCAGCTTAACATTGTATCCTCTGATCTCTTAGAGCTCAAGTGGAGAAAACAAAAGAAAACGAAAACGCGTACTAAAATCTAAAACTTACGTGGATGAGGAAGGCTGCATAGGTAAGGCAAATATTTGGCTCCAAATCCGGAGAGAGTCTCTTATTACCGTAGAGGCACCGTAATCCCTTTTAGAACAGGTACATCTCAAACTTTAATTTACATATGAATCATCCCCAAGTGCTACCGATGCTGTTTGTCTATGGCATACACTTTGTGTAGCAGAGTGTAAGTCAGAACACCTAGGTTCTTGTTTAGGTCATACACTATAAAAATAAGCACTGAGATGTTGGCTAAAAGTTATGTTGTCTCTGGTGAAGAGTTTCTTATCTGTGGAATAACCATTTTGCCTAAATGTGTGGTTGTTACGAAGATTCAGGTGGCATAAATGTGTCTAAAAACAAGATGGAAACCACAGTATGGGCTTAGGATGTTATCATAGACACTGAGAAGCATTTTTTTTTTTCCTAGAATATTTGTTTTTATAAATTTGAACAGTGGAAAAGAAGCTACAGATGATTAGGCTGTATCAAGAGTCATTTTTGGTATTTGGTTCCATTTGTTCTTCAGAAGGGAATGACTCATCCAGATTGCTTCCTTTATGTTTCCTATTTGTAAGCCATGTTAGGTAAAAGCATGTGCTTGTTATGAAGGCCTAGGGAGGAATTAGAGTTCAGGCTTTGAGTCATTGGCTGGTTCTTCAGCCATGTTTTAGCTTCTTCTGCCCTTTCCATAATCAAACCAGACTTCTGTGGAGCTTTTAAGATTTAGCAATTGAGGTTTGATGGGATGCTCATATCCTGGTACTATATTTTTGTGTCTGAAAAGAGTTGTGGGTTTAGGCTTTTACCTTTATTAGTTGGATAGCCCGTGGTTGTCATTTTTGCCTTTTGTGGCACCTGCCACAGCTTGGATCTTCAGAGAAGGTTATTTTTCCTGTTCTTGATTTTTTTTTTTTCTTCTAGTTCAAACTTGTTTTTAAAAGATTGGCTCTGAAGAATCAACCTTTCCTGGTTCTTAAAACTAGTGAGGACATTTTGTCATCTGTGTTCCCTGTCCCACTGTTCCCAACCTCCCAGTCCTCTGAAAAGGCCTCTGCCATTTTAATTGTAGCATGCAATTGGGGAGTAAAATTCTTTACATGTGGAAATTCTGTCTTTTCAGTGCCAATTTCTTGTGAACCTGTGAATTCTGGACTTTGAATGGTTTTTTTTTTTTTTTTTTTTTTTTTTTTTGGCTTTCAGTCTTTTAATAGTTGCCATTTTCAAGCCTCTTGGTTTGGCCATGGGTGATAATGTATGTATTTACTGTTGACTTTCTTAATTCAACAGTATATTTTTTAAATTTAGGAGGACAAAAGCATTGGTGCCAGTTTTTTCCTCCTCTTTCTGCCCCAAAGAAAAAAGTCAAATGTCTTTGTGAGAGTTCATTGGGAATTTGTGGGTAATTATTTATTGCTTTGTTTAAAACATAGTACTCGAGTTTTGGCCAGGTGTGTGATGTGGACTTTTTTGCACTCCTGTCTCCAGACAGGACTGTTAAGAGCCTTGGATGCAACAGTGAAAACTGTGCTCACATTGCACTTTTTTTTTTTTTTTAAGGTTTTTGTCCAAGCTCAACCTAATGAATCTTGGCTTTGGTTACCAACAAAGGAGTTCTGCTTTCCTCTCTCTGCTCAGACTGTTCCAAATGTACCAGCATAGGGGGTTTGCCCTGTTCTGTGCTGAATCAGATTTGTTCTGTGGGTTTAGAAAACTCATCTTTCCCTCTTTGTGAGTTTGCAGCAGAAACTGGGGAGTTGGGTCCCTGAGATAAGTGTGGAGTAGACTCCTGGACAAGGGGATGGGTTTCTAAGAGCAAAGCAGTTAAGTGGAAAAGAAATCTGATGTTACCCACAAAAACCAGGTTTGTTTGCTTTTTTTTTTAATGGCAACCCACTAAAGTGGCATGTTGTTCAGCTAAAACAAAGGCCCCATATTTTTAATGGAGGCGTCCTTTTTCCTGGGGTTTGAGGTAGCTACAGCTTTGAATATAGAAATATTCCTTTTAGCTCTTACAGTATACTGAATATGCTGCTAAAGAAATTTTGTTGGTGCTGCCCTGTTTTTTAACACCCCCAAGCAATGTGTTACACAAAATTGGCAATGAGACAGCCATTGATTTTGTTAATAAGTAATGAAATAATGAGCTAATTGATGCTGAAGTGTAATGTTGTAGATACACTGCCATTTGAATACAGAATATAGCTTATGAAGGAGCAAAGTCTTATACCACCAACTAGTAGAAAGTCATTTCCTTTCTGTATCTGTAGATGGCTCTTCAGACTTTTCTAATTTAAGATATTGAATAAATAACAGCTCGTAATTTTGTCCCATTAATTCAGTTACATAATGCTTTTGAAGATGCATGTGAGACGGAGGTGGTGTTCTGGGGTCTAATTGCTGAACGAATAGGTATGCCGTGGGAATTCTCTAATTATCTTAGAGCAACATTTCTCAAACTTTGCCGACTATGTGCATTACTTGGAGATCTTGCTAAAATTGAAATTCTGCATCAGTAGGCCAGGAGTGGGAACTGAGAGTCCATTCCTAATAAGCTCATGGGAGATTCTGTTGCCTCGGGTGTGTGGAGCACAATTTGAGTAGTAAGGCCTTTGAGAATACTTAGTATAATACTATCTAAAGTTTATCAGTATTGTTTAGCCTCTAAGTGAAAATCAAAGTGAATTCTGGGCTCTTACAAAATTAAAGACAAACTCTGGGAACTCTCTGGGAAGGGATTGTTGATTATGCAGCCTTAATGGGATTAGCTGGATAAGAAAGAAGGAGTGCTCCAGTGGCAATTGCACTTCAACATTTAAAACAGGGAAGGAAAGAACATTAATTCCCAGAGTGTGGTCCCCAGATCGGCAGCATCAGCATTTTCTGGGAGGATGTTAGAGAAGCAAATTCTCAGTTCCACCCCAGATCTGCTGAATCTGAAACTTAGGAAACAGAGTCTGGCAATCTATGTTTTAACCAGCCTTCCAGGTGGTTCTGATGCACAGTAAAGTTTGAGATGATATCTTAAGTAGCAGATTAGGTATTAGGACACAGAATCATTTGATTCCAAAGCTTATGCCTCTAGAACAATTTGATATATTTTATTAGAAAGAATTATCAATAAGAGCTTGAGACTGTCATTGTTCTTTAATGAAAAAAAAA
The DNA here is from genome assembly GCF_009764315.1 of Trachypithecus francoisi. Lineage (NCBI taxonomy): Eukaryota > Metazoa > Chordata > Mammalia > Primates > Cercopithecidae > Trachypithecus > Trachypithecus francoisi. The sequence continues at coordinate 65,505,466 of NW_022681473.1, forward strand.
AAAACTTTAATCATTTGAGCATTTAATATGCATGTTAGGTTACACTTTTCAGCTAAGAACGAGCTCTTTTCCTTCAGTGTTTCTCTATCACTTGCTGCAACCAGGAAGGCTGAGAAAGAATTTAGGTAGTATTGGTTATGCAACTGCCACAGCTCTCTCAAATTACAGAAAGGTGGCGTGCTGTTTCTTGTGGTTGGTGTATGTGTTGCAGTAGTGTGGATCCTCCTTGGTTATGTGACGACATGGCTGGAAGCCACTATCTCTGCCTGTGCCCTTTGGGGCTTGATCATAATGAGTGCTTACTGGTATAGTTCTTTTCCAAGTTTACCTTGGGAAAGGTTCAGTGAGTTTTAATAGCAGGGGAAAGGCAATTTATGCCTTTGGCTGATGGGGAGTAGGAAAACTGGTAACTTTGTTTCTCATTTTATCATTGTCATTCCTTAAAACTAACAGGTGTATCATCTGATAGCATTTGCTTGAGATAGTTAACTTTAGTGATACAGACTACTACTAAATCTTGGGTTAATTTGCAGCCATTAAGAACTAAGAACCGAACAGTTGAGTAACTAATCTTCAATTCTCTGTACCTAGGATGTGCAGAGAGTGGGTAGCATCAGGATAGAGCTAGACAGGAGGGTCCACGGTGAGCTTGGCTAGACAGAATGGAGGCAGGCAGATAGGCCAGTGGTTTAAGACCAATAACGGGAATAGGCAGGCATTGTAGGTCAGTGAGATGAGACTTAAGAAGCCAGTCAAAGCATGGAGTTAGAAGTAAGTGTTTGAGATATAGACAATTCAGATATAGAGTTCAGGAAGTTAGCTAACATAGGCCAGGACCCAAATAAAGGATTTAGGCAATTCACTGATAAAGGGCCATTTAAAGGCATGGGATATAGCAGTGAGGGAGAAAAGTGAATGTTAATTCTTTTTTTTTTTTTTTTTTTGAGACGGAGTCTTGCTCTGTCGCCCGGGCTGGAGTGCAGTGGCCGGATCTCGGCTCACTGCAAGCTCTGCCTCCCGGGTTTACGCCATTCTCCTGCCTCAGCCTCCGGAGTAGCTGGGACTACAGGCGCCCGCCACCTCGCCCGCTAGTTTTTTTTTGTATTTTTAGTAGAGACGGGGTTTCACCGTGTTAGCCAGGATGGTCTCGATCTCCTGACCTCGTGATCCACCCGTCTCGGCCTCCCAAAGTGCTGGGATTACAGGCTTGAGCCACCGCGCCCGGCCGTGAATGTTAATTCTAAGCATCAAATAGAGGCAGTGTGAGCTCAGGATTCCACATACTTGCTACCTTAGGCTAGATCTGATCTCCCAGTGGGAGAAAGATTCAGTCCTAAGTAAGCATATTTGCCTTGATCAGAGAGTCTGAAATGATTGGGGTTAGCAAGACATCCCATTTTCTTGATAGAGTAAATGATTCAACCCGCCCATGTTCCATTTTTTTCTCATCCTACCAGTGACTGAAAAAGTCTACGAGAGTGAATCCTGCACAGATAGTGAAGAGGAGCTTAAGATGAAGACATCCTCAATACACAGACCCCCTGCCATGACTGTGAAAAAAGAACCCAAAGAGGAACGAAAGGGCCCCAAGAAAGGGACTGCTGCTCTGGGCAAAGCCAACAGACAGGTGTCCATTACTGGCTTCTTCCAGAGGAAATAAACTGCCATCTCTGGTAGATCAGAGACTTGAAGTGGTCAAGGGAGAAGACCAAGAAATGTGCTCCTCACTTACTATGTAAGTTCATCTAGATCTCCACCTCACTTGTATCAAAAGACTGTTCTTTCATCCTGTGAGGTTTATACTATTTCTGGTTTTTAACCAAAAGGAAATCATCTGGAAGCAGGAGGCAAAAAGCTGTTACCTTCTAATGACATTTAAAAAGCACAATCTTTGACCTGTCCAGGAGAAGGATTTACTCCAAAATTATACTGGAACAGTTTTCAGAATTCTCACTGAAGCCGTTTAGTGGCTAATCCACTGTTCCCCACTCGCCCTATGCCCTGGTCCGCATATGGCACAGGAATTATTCCTTCTTGTTCCTTTGTATTCTGAGAATTCATGTGGGTGTTTCTTATCCTTACATGCTGCTGGATGTGTTTACCCCTCTTGTCTTCCTCCAGTACCACACTTCTGTCCCCTAACCTCCTGAGGCTGTTCTCTGTAAGTCTTTTAAGTCTTGGTTGGACTAAAAGCTCAAGTGAAAATCTCCCTGTAATCCTCTTCCTCCATTATGCAGTATACGGGCACCTGGCTACAGACCAGGACATGGCTTGTGTTCTGTTCCTTTCACAAAAGCTCTCTGGGACCTTCACTTGCAATTAGTGGTTAGGGAAAAGCCTCAGGCAGAACACAAATAGAAATTTAATGATGTGTTCAACTCCACCAGAAATTACCTCGAGTCAGCATTGACGATATTGGAGGAGCTGCCGTGCTGCCGACACGGGGTGCTTATGATGCTCTTTGTGGTTTGTTGATCCCCCTCCCCCACTCTCAGTACCTAGAGAGTGAAACCTGTACAATGAGATAAAGACTAAAAAGAGAAATCGCTTCCTATATACAGTGTAGTGCATTTACATAAAATTTCTTCTTCTTAAGAAAACAGAATATTCAAAAACAGCACTTTTCCAGGAAGTTAGTGAGGAAGATAAGGCACACATTTATACATGGATGTTGCTCCTTTGTATTTTTAGCTCCCCTATTTGCTTAAAAGTACAGGCTCCCCAAGAGGGGATGGAGAGGGAGAGACTGAATTGTTAGTAGTCTAAACAGCAAAGAAAACATTTTTATTAGTTACTTATGGAAAATCGTCTATTACAATGATAACCTTCAAGCGACTTCCATTATGGCTGGACAGGCGGTGAGCTCAGTGGATTGCAGCGGTGTGCTGGTGATTTTGCACAGTGAGCTCTGCGGAAGGGGTTCACGCTCAGCTGCTGATGTGTCTCACACGTAGCAGACAAGGGGTGTCTGACCGACTTCTTCCGCCTCAGGCTGGTGTATGTCGTAAATGATGCAATCAGCTGTCTCCTCTTTAAGGTTGGGATTGTGCTGACCTTGGGATTAACATGAGCTTCTTTAGCAACCAAGTATGAACTTGATTAAGACCAGAAGTGTGGGAGATGAGTCCTGGCATTATGTCTAAGGCTGAAGCAGTGGCTTTGTATAGCAAGCTGTATGGCAAGGTTGACATACTCCAAAACCCTTTCTTTTTAAAATGAAAAAGGATGGAGAGAAGGATGGAAAGCCTGGACTTAAACCATTAGAAAAAACTTCTGGAGAGAAATCCCTTTTAAACAGTTATTTTTGTCATTGCCTCTGGTCATTTGTCTAAATAGGAATGGAAAATTAAAGGCAACAATCCAATCTTTTTTCTAAAAATTATGCTGGGGTCTCGACTAAAACAATTTGAATTGGAAAATTCTGATGCTGGTTGGAGTTCCAACTTTCAAGGGATAATACAAATCCTATGATCTCTATGCCCAATATGCTGCCTCAACTTGAGCTCCTGCAAGGCTTAGTAAGTATTGAGTGGTGGGGTTTTTTTTTTTTTCTTTTTACATAATACCATGTTAACCACATGAGTTAAATAAATTGAGAAGTTTTAAGACAGGGCTTCAAACTGAGTATCTGATGAGTCTCTTATTTGATAGATGGTAACAGTGTTGCAATTATTTAAACTCTGAATGAGAAGAAGGCTGGTTTTCAGTTGATACTGTTAAAACTGCATACCTATAGTCTGAGATGAACAAGTTATTTGCTGCTTTCATCGTTTTTTCAGCCCTGGGGAAATCTTAGTTTCAGCAAACCTCATTGTTTAGTTCATGTATAAGAAAATCTAGCACATTGTATTAGTTTGGCTTCATCACTTGCTAGCTGTATGACCTTGGGCAAGTTTCACAGCCTCAAGTTCTTTATCAAAATAAAACTAAAATGAATTACCAAGGGTTGTCAAGACTAACGTCAAGTGTATGTAGCATGAATTCGGTACATGATGGTAGTCACATACGTACTCTACAAATGGTGGCTTCCTTTCTGATGTCGTAAGTGATATAATCAGCTAGCAACTTACTGAAATGTTATCAGTTATACGGCCCAGGTGGTGAATTCTTCAGTCATTCTGGCTGTACATGTGGTAAAAAGGGGAAGATAGTTGTCCTATTTCATAAAAGGTTTAAAGAGAGTAGATATTTTCCTATTGAAGGAATTACAGATGGCTATATTTACTGTTCATTTATTGTGTATCTACTATGTGTCAAGCCCATGACCTGGGGACTAGAGGATATAATAGAAACAGTAGAATTTGGCACTCGATCCTCACAATGTAGTGGAAGGGAAAGCCACTAAAATGAAATGACAGTGCCGTATGTGAGTCCAAGGTACAGGTCCTCCAAGAGTTCCTAGGAGGATAGGTATCAAGGCAGTCTTCCTGGAGGAGAGGAAAGCAAGCAGTTCTTTGAATGATGAGCAGGATTTCACCAGGCAAAGAGGAATGGAAACTATTTTCTAGGCAGAGGAGCATGGCTTTTGGGAGAGGTGGCCTGTAGAACTTGAGAATAGGGAGGAAAGTGTATTCAGAAATGAGGTTGGGGTCTTGCTAAGCAGTTTGGATTTGATTTGTAGATAATGGGGGCCAACTGAAGAAATTTAAGAAGAGTGACAGAAGTTGGTTCTCAGTTAAGAGTGACAGCCAATATTTACTTTGATTTTGTATCCATGATAGTATTTCTACCCTTGCATGTGCACATTGTGTCTTAAAATTCTAGCGGATTAAAGAAAACTATCTTGGTTAAAACAGGGCTGCTTAATTCTGGCAGTCAGCATAGACAATTGCAGTGTTTCCCTTGTCTTCCCCTGTCAATGTAGATTTCTGTAGCAGAATCAGTTTTTTAAAGTGATTTCAAAAGCTGGTGTTTCTTCATTGACACTCTCAGTGATGAACCTCCACTCACCTCCCTGGAAAAAACTGGGAATTTGGGGGCAGAGGGGGCTGGTAAACGAGTGAAACAGTTGTCTATTCCTTTTCTATCTTTGTTTCTTTAAGAAGACATTAGTTATTATACAGGAGAGAGCTGAAGAGAAGGGCCATATAAGGAAAGTAAATAGTTTCTCCAGGACATGAGTAGAATGAGTGCCTAATAATGTATTTGCCAGAAACGTACTCTGTGTCAAGACTCGTTTTGGTAAACTTGTCTCCTTTCATTGGTTCCAGGATCTCAGTATGCTGTAATGCAGCTTTTACCACCATGAAACATTCTGGGACTGCCTCGTTTTGCTGTGAGAAGGCAGTATTGCTTTCTGAGTTATTGCCCTGGCAGCTCTGTAAATTAGCCCATGCTGTCACCATGCCCTCTCTGAAGGGCACATTGTACCCAAATGACTGCATTTAGGATTGACTCTTACCACTCCCTGCTGCATGACACTTCTCTCCACTTGTATCTGTGTCCAGTTTTTTGTGTTCTTAAGTGCAGACCACCCACAGATTGCCACCCAGGCTCTTTAGCCAGAGAAACTTGGTAAGGCTTCTGATCCAATATTTTTCCATTGGATCAGAATCCACCTTAACTCTACAATTCCCCTTCTACTTCAAACCCTTAATGTTTTCTGAACACCCACTCCCCTTAATTTTTCTCATTTTCTCTTTCCAGATTCCATGTTTCTTGAGGTTTCACCTTGGCTCCCTGTACCTTCATTTTTAATAATCAAAGTTCTTCATGGCTAGTTCTTCAGCTTCATTCTTTTGGTGTTTTAGGCTTTCTCAAGGCTTTTCATGGCATGTATTTTACCAGACTGCTCTTGAAGAATGGAAAAACTACTTTGTTTAGTGTCTGTTTGGGATCAGTCAGATCCAAAGCATAAAGCAGTTATTGGAAGCTGGTTATGTTTAGTCCTGGATAAAATATTTCGGGGATTGTAAGAGCCCAGAAGTTACCATTTTGGAGTGACAAGACAAACATACTAAACAGCATTTAGCATTTGAGACAATGCTTAGATGAGTGATAGACATGGAACTTAATAATTTAGGAACAATTTAGGATAATCATTATGGGCAAAATGTTATATTCCTATGCAAAGAACAATAAAAGATTTAAAGAAACAGGCTGAGGTAGGCTCACTATTTTACTGGATGTTATTCAACTATTTGAACTTCAGTTGCCATTTATGTATTCATGGTGTAAGTAAACCATGATTTAGTGAATCTTTAATTAATGGAGTTATTTCTGTTGTGCTTTAAGCATGAGAGTATTGACGAGAAAGCAAGCAGTTACCAGGAATTACTTCAAAGGGCAGTTTATACAATATAAAGTCTGTGTAGGCTCCACTCAGTTTTGTACACACTCAACAATTTTGACCTACTAGGGAGGCCGGATGCCATGATGGAAACAACACAGACTTGAGAGACAGAGGGCGCTGGATGCAAACCCTGTCTGAGGCGCTGACCTTAAGCAAAGTATGCATCCTCTCTGAACTTCTTTCCTCATCTTTCAAAATGAGCTACCCACCTACCTTAAAGGGTTGTTTTAGGGCGTTAATGAAATAATGCATGGGCAGTCCCCAGTATTTTGACACGTACTAAACTAATACAAAGCAGAGTAACTCACATTTACCTCTTTTAATCCTCAGCCCTGTGAGATAGGTAGTTTTATTTGCGTTTTGCACATGAGAAAACGGCGGCAAAGAGGTTAAGTAACCTGCCCAAGGTCAGAGCCATGATATAAATCATGACAATTTGGCTTTATTGCCCTCAGTCTTAACTGCTGTGCTATATTGCCTCTTGGCTATATATTAGTTCACACTTCCATACCACCAAGTGACGATTGATTTTTTTTTTTGTTTTTGTTTTTTAAGACAGAGTCTCGCTCTGTCACCCAGGCTGGAGTGCAGTGGCACAATGTCAGCTCACTGCAACCTCCTCTTCCCAGGTTCAAGTGATTCTCTGCAACCTCCGCTTCCCAGGTTCAAGCAATTCTCCTGCCTCAGCCTCCCCAGTAGCTGGGACTACAGGCGCACGCCACCACACCTGGCTAATTTTTGTATGTTTAGTAGAGATGGGGTTTCACCATGTTGGCCAGGCTGGTCTCGAACTCCTGACCCCAGCTGATCTGCCTGCCTCGGCCTCCTGATGTTCATTTTTATAAGTGAAAGTGCAGCTGGTTGTTCAGATCCCAGATTGTCAAATTTGAAGGCAATCTTAATGCTTATCTAAATCAACCTCTCATCTGAAGTCTGCATCTTCTCTATAGCATCCCTGCCAAGTGGTCTTGAATCTATAAACAAAGATTCAATTATGTTCAGTATACCATACTTAACTAAATTACAAAGTTAGATAAGTAGGCTAATAAATGTTAAGAAGAATTTAAAGAGAAGCTGGACTAAAATTAAGTTTTCCAATTACTTTTAGATCACCAAGAAACTTCCAAATAGAGCATACTGCCATAAGCAGTCCATTTAATTGGTTTCAGTTTAAGTTGAGAACGTTGTTTTCCTTGAAACAGTTTGTCTGATTCTTGGCCTTGCCTCTGACTTAACATTTGTAAGAAAATCAAGAGGATATTTGGCATTTGTGCCCTATTTAAGCCATGCTGCAGGTTCATAGGTTGAAAGTGTTCCTGGGGTGCTTGCAAGTGAGTTAGGTCAGGGTGGTGGTCTCCATTTTGAATGTCAAAACCTTGTTTTCCTAGGAGACTTGGTTTCAAGCTTACCTGGTATGTGAAGATTACATAAACATAGCATAATGATGGTACAGTGCAGTGGTCCCCAACCTGTTTGGCACCAGGGACTAGTTTCATGGAAGACAATTTTTCCATGGCCAGATAGGGGAGATGGTTTCGGGATGAAACTGTTCCACCTCAGATGATCAGGCATTAGTTAGATTTGCATGCGGAGCACACAACCTAGATCCTTGCATGTGCAGTTCACACTAGGGTTTGCGCTCCTGTGAGCATCTAATGCTGCAGTTGATCTGACAGGAGGCAGAGCTCAGGCAGTAATGCTCTTTGCCCACCTGCTGCTCACCTCCTGCTGTGCAGCTAGGTTTCTAGCAGGCCACAGACCAGTACCAGTCCACAGCCGGAGGTTGGGGACCCCTGGTGTACTTTCTAAAGTTCTGTCCTGGAATGGGATATACAGAAGGCAGAACCATTTTCCTGCAAACCATAAAATCTGATTGGAGTGTTTTCCCTTGTCCCTCTTAGTTGTATTGTATATGTATTTATATGATGCTTTACTTTATCTTACTTCATCCTTATGATAACCTGCAAGGTCTTTCTCTCCCACATTTTGCAGAAAACAAGCCCAGGGAGTTGAGCTAATATGGCCAGCATCATACAGTGAGAAAGTGAACCAGGGCTGGAACCTAGGTCTTGAGACTTTGCGTCTTCAGACTCTGCATCATGTGACTTTCCCGCAGTATAGCAACCCCTAAGAAGAATATATGGGTCCACTTATAAATGTGGCTTGAGTCATTCAATGCTTACTTATTTGCCCAACAACTATGGTGGCTACTGTGGATTCAAGAAAAGTACATGACAAGTTCTCTGACTTCCTGGGACTGACCGTCTGTTGGGAAGGCAAAAAAAATGTACATATTTGTACATTTTGCAGATTTTTGACTAAAAGTTTACTATGTGCTCAGCACTGGTGCATTAAATACTGGGGATACAAAGATGAATTTCTTGCCCTTGAAACATTTACTATCTGGTGAGGAGAGAGACAGACAAATATGCTATAATTATATTATAATAATATTTATAAGAGTGCTTACCATGGACCCAAATTTTTGCTAGATATTTAATACACTTTCTCTAATCCTCACAATACTTTATTTACACATGAAGACAGGAAGGCTCAGAGAGTTTAAATGATTTGCCTAATAAGTGGCAAAGGTGAGACATGTCTCTGTTTAATAATTTATAATGAAAAGTTAGAGAAACTAGTATATTTGAACGCTTGTGATTAGCAAACCTGCATGGAAGTCAACTTCCCTTCGGGTGGATCAAAAGGAGCAAAATGAATTAGACCTTTACAATTGTCATTCTCGGGTAGGTGTGATCTTGCCAGTGATTCTGAGTCTTTTGGCTACGATCTTCAGCTCGTATCTCCACGTAAGGAAACACACACCAGTGGACTATATGTTAGGCTAGAGATGAAGGCTTTCTCCCCTCTGCTTGGTGTTCTAGCTGGCCTGGGGAGAGGGCCACTGTTTGAACTCTAGTCTTTCTGACTTGAAGTCTATATTCTGACTACCGTACCATGTCCTTCCGCCTGTGTAAAGGAGGTGTGTGTTCATAGGTCAGTGTGGACCCAAGAAAGGGTTGCCTATGACTGCCTGAGGGATTAAGGGAAGATTCACAGAGGAGGAGGTGCTTAAACAGGTCTTGAGAAAAATAGGAGTTTGCCAGATGGAAAGTGAGAAGGGCATTCCAGGCAGAAGGAACAGGACATACAAAGGCATGGACACACGAGAAAGCACAGACTGTTTAGAGAGTTGTAAGTGGTTTAGTGAGAGGCAGACTGGTTGGCCATGAGGCCATATAAGTAAGCAGAGGCCAGCTCACAGAGGTCTTTGCTAAGTAGTTTAGACCTTGCACTATAGGCAGTAGGAAGCCACTGAATTTTAACATGTCAGATTTGTACATTAGAAAAATCAGCTTTAGTAGCCTGAATAATTACTGGTATAAAGTAGATCATAAGTAAGGGCCAAATAGAACCTGCATCTCAAGTTAGAACAAGCAGAGGAAAATAATTTGAAGTTAGATCTAGTTTTGTTTTAGGCAGAGGACTTCTTTGATCCCCTTGGAAACTCAGGAGAGGAGAATATTAGGAGTGACTTCAAACGTGGAATGATTAGCCTTTTGCTAGGTCATCTCATGCTTGGAAATTCTCTGGCTCTTGCCTGAGCCATGGTCCTAGTTAAACCATGGAGATGGGATTGGTTCCACGGTTTCACCAAGGATTCATGTAGGCCATTCTCTGACGCACATACACTGTTTCAGACCTGGAACTGACGGCATCTCCCTGGAATTCTTTTGATCAAAAATGACCCATAGTCCTAGACTAATGAACTAAATTCATCCCAAATCTTACTATACACCTATTCTATGCCAGATGCTTTCATATACTTTATATCATTTGATCCTTAACAACTTTGTGAGATGTAGGTATCAGCCCAATTTGATGAATTAGGAAATTCAATGGTAGAGAGGCTGTCCAGCTAGTACATGGTAGAGCTGGGATTTGAGAGGCACACAGAGTATCCTATTGTCATCCATTCTTAGTGTAAGTTTTTTTTCCAGTGGTGTGAAGTGTAGTAAACATTTTTGCATATCATAAGTGACATTCATATTAGACATTGAATGACCATTATACTTAGGAATGTACCAATGATTTAGTTCTTTTCTAGCAGTAAGTTTTGCTGTGAACTCCAAAGGTCACCCCTAAAATACAGGAACAGCTATCCTGAAGCTCCTGCATGAAACGCCCCACTCTTAGAATTGTGCATAGTTCATAATATGTGTTATGTGTCTTCCCAGCCTGTACACTTTAGAAGCAGCAAAGCAGCAAGAGACAGTTGCTTTCTGGCCACATGCGGTGGCTCATGCCTGTAATCCCAGCACTTTGGGAGACTGAGGCAGGTGGATCACTTGAGTCCAAGAGTTCGAGACCAGCCTGGCCAACGTGGTGAAACCCCGTCTTTATTTATTTGAGAGAGAGAGAGAGACTTATGTTTTGGAAAGTGAGATTATATATATATTTTGGAAAGTGTACTCCTGCTGCAGTTGAAGAGCAGACTGCCTCACTTTTTGGTGTTGTAGAAAGTCCTTGGACTTTAGAGTCAGGCAAACTGGAGTTCATGCCCTTTTACCATCAGTGTGACTCCCAGAAAAAGCCACCGAATTTCTCTGAGCCTCAGTCTGCTCATCTGTAAGATGAAGCTTGTATCTACCTCAAGGTTATAGTGAGGATTAGAGATAACAAATGTAAAGTGCCCAGTTTATAGTGGTTGGACTTTTATTGTTTCAGAGTAATGCTTTGGGCTTTAATCTTACCTGTGTGAGAAAAATGAGTTGTCATACTTTGTTAATTTTTTTGCCAACAAATCTTTATTGGAGTGCCTACTTCGTGTTGTAGACAACACATTAGACTGTCAAAACTGAGGTTCTAACAAAGTGAGGAGGGAGGGCTAATGGACCCAGTGTTTCCTTGCGGTTCTGCTCACCTGTCAAATTCCTGACTCCCCTTTGCCCCACCAGCACCCATACCTTTCAGGTGGGCTGCGTGTCACTCTATGTGCTACACAACACATCCTTGTTTCAACCATATTTCTACTTGAAGTTGTTTAGAGGAAAGCGAATGGTCTGAGTGTGCATTCTATTTCCTCAAGTACAGACATCAGAGAATGCTGTTTATTAATGAGAAAATAAACAGATATTTAGCAGCAAAGAAGCCTCTCCCACTGATGTATGGGGTGCTTGGGCTATAGTCATGCCTGCAGTTTGAGCCCATCTGTTTTCTCTGTTCACCTCCTGAGCACTGTCCCCTTGTGGTTTGCATCATTCCCTAAGCCCAGCCAACTCCAACCCTCTTCAGTCCACTCATTCAATAGCTGTCTTATTTAAACACACACACTCTGTCTCTCTCTTTGGGTGCCAGATGTGAAGTTTCAAGGCAGCAGAGGCCTGGCTGGCTAGTGCCATGACACCTGCTTTAGCAGGCAAGCCAGTCAGCTGCTGCTTCTGATGATGTTGGCTCTTCTTCATGGACAGCATGAGGGTTTCACCCCACCAAGTGCACACACAGGCAGCTGAGGGAGCCTCATAAATTATGGTTTTGTTTGTTTACTTCGGTCAGACAGCGTGGTGTAATGGAAAGAGCCCTGCACTTGGACGCAGAAAGCACGGGTTTGAGTGCTTGGTGGTTATGTGCTTTCTGTCTACAGGGCACCTCTTCATAGCACTTATCACTATCTCTGCCAATTGTGTATCTGTTTATCTGCTTATTGGCTATCTCCTCCACCACAGTATAAGTTCTAGGAAGTTAGGGACTGTCTTAGTCTATCATTCTATCTCCAGTACCTAGGACAGTACCTAGAACATAGTAAGCTCTTAGAAAATACTTATTGAATGAATTAATGAATTATAAAACTGCCTCTTCTACTCACTGGCCATGTGATCATGGGAAAGTCATTCTCTTCTCTGGGTTTTATCTTCTCTTTCAGTTTTATCAACTCAAATGAAAGCATTAGGTCTCTATCCCTGATGCTGTAAGAGTTTAAGAATTCATTCATTTAACAAATTACCTTGTGTCTCCATAGGGGGTATTGCCAAGCCCTAAAACTACACAGTCATGAACAAGGCAGAAACAGAATGTGCCCTCAAAGAGTTTTGAAAGAGAAAGACAACCAAATAAATGATTGCATGAACAATTATGTAATGACCATTGTGATAAGCCTTATGAAAGGATCTGTACAGGGCACTAGGAGAAAAACCACATATGAGGGCCATGTTGGAGCTTGTCAGAGATTTCTTGGTGAAAGTGATATTTAAGTCAGACTTTACAGATAAGTAGGTGACCAGGCAAAGATGGTACAGTTTTTCAGGGAGAGGGAAGAGCGTTTGTGAAAGTCCAGGGTGGGCATGTGGCTGTAGCATGGTGACCAACAGGGAGGTCATGCCAGGATCAGGCTAGAGAGGGAGGCTGGGCCAGATGGTTCAGAACCTTGTGAGCTATGGTAAGGATTTTGTCATATCTAAAGACAAAGAGAAGTCACTGAAAACAATTCCTATCATTACAAAGGCTTTACTAGTACATACAGAGGGGAAAGCTGAACTCAGCATTACATGGCTGTCAGAGGTAGGTAGAGCACATAGTACCTCCATTTTGTAGCTGAGGAAATAGGCCCCAGGGATGATAGGTAACTTACCAAGACCACTAAGCAAGTCAGTGGTAGAACTTGATCTCTAAAATTTTAGTCTACTTCTCTCAATACTATATCACATTACAAAGTTGAGAGGGTTTTCTTTCCCTTCACATACTCTAGACGGCCACATTTTAGACCTAAATGCCTTGTAATAACAGCTCTCATCTGCAAATTGAATGTCTCATAAGCAATTTTTAAGCAACTCTGTTAGCAACAAATCCCTCCAGAGCATTATGCTTGCATTTTGGGTAACTACAACCATATCTTTGATGCCCATTTTAGATTATTGTTAGGATAGAGTGTTAGGAATAGAATTACTGTGTCAAAGGATATCAATTTTAAGAAACTTTTCATGCATATTGCCAACTTGCCTTCCCAGAGGTTGCTTATCATCATCAGTATATGACAGTGGCTTTCTCAGTGCTTCAGGTAATAGAGACCAACTCTAATTTAAGCAAAACTGAATAGAGCTTACTTTCTAATCGTACATATTTTGTTCACTTAGAGACAGGAAACTCAAGCAGGCTTTGGCAATTTGAATTGAGGAAGAAGATGAAGCTATAGAGATAGTGCCCAAAGGAGGCAGAAAAGTCCCCAAGGCATTGTTCATTGTGAAGAGGCAGACAACTTAGACATTAAAGACAGGAAAGTGAAGGTAAACTGTATTGTATTCTGCTAAAGGAAGAATCTTCAGCATTGGGACATTTCTGCTAAAAGTAACTCCAACTTTGAAAAGCCCTTCCTCTGGCTTGCTAGAAAACTAATTGGAGATCCTAACTTGGAGTTTGTTGCTATGCTTGCCCTTGCCCCACCGGAGGTTGTCATGGACCCAGCTTTGGCAGCACAATATGTCATGATTTACAGGTTGTTCAGATGCTCTCCTGAATAAGAATGACAATCTGTGAGAAAATGAAGCTGGAGCCCAGCATCAGAAGTCTAGTTTTATAAGCATCTGTGCTGTGCTGTCAGTAGTGTGGTGTGTTTGCCATTTTATTATGTAGCTAAGCAGAACATGTGCTTTATCTTTGGGATGCTGAAGGAGATGAATGGACTTCAAAAATACCTTCAATTTTTGGACCTGCATATTTAGCTGTTTTGGTTGTTTCCTTCTGGAGTTTCATATATATTAGGGTGGTGCAGAAATTATTGCAGTTTTTGCAATACGTTGGCAAAAACTACAGTTACTTTTGCACCATCCTAATATTTCACATCATAATATTCAGTGGTGAGGATCTTGTTTTACTGCCATTCCCATTCCTTTTCATTTAGAAACAGAATAAAGTTGTATTTCAAATACCTAAGAGAGAGATACACATACATACACACACACATACGTCGTGTGGTCCACAACCTAAGTAGAAATAAAATACTTGACAAAACTAGCACAAAGGATGGGAGGAGGGAGTATGGAAGTATAGTATATTCTTCTTCTTATGTTATACTTGAGGTGGTATATTATTTTTAAATTAATAACTTTAAATAATTTAACTGTTTTAAGTTAAATATACATATTGTAAACCTGAGAGCACTGAAAACAATGATGTAACTCAAAAGTATAGTTAATAAGCCAATAATGGAGATGAAATGGAATACTAAAATTACCAGTGAATGTTAGAAAAGAAGGAAAAAAGGACAAAGAATAGATGGGACAAATAGAAAGCAATAAAAAGACATTAGACTCAACCATATCAACATTAAATGTAAATGGAATGAACACTTCAATTAAAAGGCAGAAACTATCAGGCTAGATTTTTTTTTCTGTAAATAGATACATATATGCTGTGTGCTAGTCTGTTCTTGCATTGCTGTAAAGAAATACCTAAGACTGAGTAATTTTACAAGGAAAGAGGTTTAATTGTCTCATGGTTCTGCAGGCTGTACAAGCATGGCGCCAGCATCAGCTTAGCTTCTGGGGAGGCCTCAGGGAGCTTTTACTCATGGCAGAAGGTAAAGCAGGAACACGCATGTCACATGACCAGAGCAAGAGAAAGAAGGGGAGGGGAGATGCCACACACTTTTGCTCAACCAGATCTCATGAGGACTTACTTTTGGGAGGACATCACCAAACCATGAGTGATCCCCCCAGATGACTCAAATACCTCCCACCAGCCCTGACCTCCAAGATGAGGGATCACATTTCAACATGAGGTTTTGAGGGGACAACATCCAAACTATATCATGCTGTTTACAAGAAAGCATGTTAAAGATGCAGATAGGTTAAAAGTACTAGGACAGAAAAAGATAGACCATGCATACATAAATCATAAGAAACCTGGAGTGGCTATATTAATATCACATGAAGTAGACTTCAGAACAAGGAGTATTACCAGATGTAAAGAGACATAATAAGAGAATCAAGAAGATATAATACTCGTAAATGTGCACACACTTAGTAACATGAAATAAAACTGACAGAACTAAAAACGAGTAGATAAATCCGTAATTTAGGGGAATGTAGAATGATGAGGCAGGACTTCTGGAATGACAGAGTAAGAAGCTCAGAAAATCCTCTTTAAAAAGAAATTGCCAAGAACAAAATTGATTAAAGGCTGACAACAAATTGAGAAGCATTTATTCATGAAAAACTACTGACCCTCGGGTTAAAATAGTGGGAGTCTGTGGTGTTTTAATCTGGGGCTGCTTGCAACCCACCTCCTCTCCTCTGCTCCCCACCGGCTTGGTCACCATAGTAATTGTGCTACAAGGAAAGATACCACGAAAACCTGCAGCTTTGCTGTGGGAAGGGGCTCACTTTGAAGCAGAATTTGAAAAACTGCACACCAGGGTATTGAAAGAAATAATAGCAGTCTCAGTGACAGACTAACAAACAAAAAACTAGCAAGACCAACAATTCAGCTAGCCTGAAGTTGAGGTCCTGGTGGGAGCAAGCAAGGGACCAGGGAGATAATGGGAATGAGAGCCATAGTGACCCTCAATAAGCTGCCACATATCCCTAGCAAAGCACATGGGCAGGAGAGACCAAAGAGTGCCTTAGCTATCCACATACACCTGGTAGAACTTGAGGCCATGAACACAGAGGAAATGTGAGAGTGCCCAACAGAAAGGAAATGCTATGAAATATGCAGAGAAACAGGAACATGTAACATACTGGCCGGAAATAAAATGATATGCAAGACTTGGAAAACTTTATCAATCAACTTGACCTAATTGATATTTACAGAACACAATACTCAACTACAGAATGCCTGTTCTTTTCAAGCATGCATAGAAGACAAATCCTGCGGATTTTTACAAAATTCAACACCTATATTTGACCAAAAAAAAAAAAAAAAAAAAAAAAACCACTTTTCAAAAAGTAGGAATAGAAGAAAACATCCTCAACCTGCTAAATGGAATATATAAAACACTAAATACCATATATCATACTTTGTGATGAAATATTGAAGCTTTCTAAGTTTGGAAACAAGGTAGAGATGTCTGGTATCAGTTCATGCAGTATTATTATATGACTGGAGGTTTCAGCAAAAGCAATAAGACAAGAAAAGTAAGTCATACAGATTGAAAGGAAGGCATAAAACTATTTTCAAAGAACAAACAATCTACAAAACAAAAATCTAGGGCTAATGTGTGAATTTAGTAAAGTGACAGGATACGAGGTCAATAGACAATATAGATTCAGTTCTTCTGTATACCAGCAATAAGTAATTGTAAAATTAAAATAACATTTAAAATGCCATTTATAATAGTGTCAAGAACATAAAATAGGGATAAATTTAATGAAATATGTTCAAGATCTCTACACGTAAAAACTAAAACAGTGATGACAAAAACTAGGTTATTTGAAGTTTTTCTTCTCTCTTGATGGTAGGTGCTTATAGCTATAAAATTTCCTCTTAGTACTGCTTTTGCTGTATCCCATAGGTTTTGTGTGTTGTGTTTTCATTATCATTTGTTTCAAGAAATTTTTCGGCCAGGCTAGGTGACTCACGCCTGTAATCCCAGCACTTAGGGAGGCCGAGGCAGATGGATCACGAGGTCAGAAGTTTGAGACCAGCCTGTCCAAAATGGTGAAACCCCGTCTCTACTAAAAATGCAAAAATTAGCTGGGCATGGTGGCGTGCGCCTGTAATGCCAGCTACTCAGAAGGCTGAGTCAGGAGAATCGCTTGAACCCGGGAGGCAGAGGTTGCAGTGAGCCAAGATTGCACCATTGCACTGCAGTCTGGGTGATAGAATTAGACTCTGTCTCAAAAAAAAAAAAAGAAATTTTTCAATTCTTCATTTCTTCATTGACCCACTGGTCATTCAGGAGCATGTAGTTTAATTTCCATGTGTTTGTATAGCTTCCAAAATTCCTCTTGTTATTGATTTCTAGTTTTATTCCATTGTGGTCAAAGAAGATGTTTGATAATATTTCAGGATTTTTTTTTAAGGTTATAAGACTTGTTTTGTGACCCAACATATGGTCTGTCCTTGAAAATGAACCATGTGTTGAGGAGAAGAATATGTATTCTGGAGCCACTGGATGAAATGTTCTCTAAATAACTATTAGGTCAATTTATTCTGTAGTTCAGGTTAAGTCTGAGGTTTCTTTGTTGATTTTCTATGTAGGAAATCTGTCCAGTGCTAAAAGTAGGGTGTTGAAGTCTCCAGCTATTATTGCATTGGGGTCTATCTCTCTCTCTTTAGCCCTAATAATATTTTCTTTATATATCTGGGTGCTCCAGCTTTGGGGGCATATATATTTACAATTGTTATATCCTCTTGAGGATTGATGCCTTTACCATTATATAATGACCTTCCTTGTCTCTTCTTACAATTTTTGTCTTGAAGTCTATTTTGTCCAGTATAAGTATAGCTACTCCTCTTTTTTAAATTTCCATTTGCATGGAATATTTTTTTCCATCCCTTTATTTTCGGTCTTTGTGGGTCTTTTTTTTTTTTTTTTTTGAGATGGAGTCTTGCTCTGTTGTCCAGGCTGGAGTGCAGTGGTGCAATCTCCACTCACTGCAAGCTCCGCCTCCCGGGTTCACACCATTCTTCTGCCTCAGCCTCCCGTGTAGCTGGGACTACAGGTGCCTGCCACCGCGCCCGGCTAATTTTTGTATTTTTAGTAGAGACGGGGTTTCACCGTGTTAGCCAGGATGGTCTCGATCTCCTGACCTCGTGATCTGCCCGTCTCGGCCTCCTAAAGTGCTGGGATTACAGGCGTGAGCCACCGCGCCCAGCCCTGTGTGTCTTTATAGATGAAGTATGTTTCTTACAGGCAATAGATTGTTGTGTCTTTTTTTTTTAATCCATTCAGCCACTCTGTGTCTTTTGATTGGAGAACTTAGTCTATTTACATTCAATGTTATTATTGATAAGTAAGGATTTACTTCTGCCACTTTGTTGTTTTCTGGTTGTCTTTTCCTTCCTGTCTTCCTTTTAGTGAAGGTAAGTTTCTCTGGTGTTATGACTTAATTTCTTGCTTTTTATTATTTGTATATCTGTTGTATATTTTTTGATTTGAGGTTATTATGAGTCTTACAAGTACTATCTTATGACTCATTATTTTAAACTGGTGACAACTTAACACTGATTGCATAAAGAAACAAACAAAAAGAAAACTAATAACTCTACACTTTTTGTCTCCCCACTTGTTAACTTTTTGTTGTTTTTATTTATACCTTATTGTACTGTATGTCTTGAAAAGTAGCTATTATTTTTGATTGGTTCATCTTTTCTTCTTTCTGCTTAAGGTAAAAGTAGATTATACACCACACTTACAGTGTTAAAATAGTCTGTTTTTCTGTGTACTTACTGTTACCAGTGAGTTGTATCTTCAGATGATTTTTTATTGCTCACTAACATCCTTTTCTTTCAGATTGAAGAACTTCCTTTAGCATTTCTTGTAAGACAGATCTGGTGTTGACGAAATCCTTCAGCTTTGAAAGTCTTTATTTCTCCTTCATGTTTGAAGGATGTTTTCACCAGATATACTATACTAGGGTAAAAGTTTTTTTCCCTTGGGACTTTAAATATGTCATGCCACCCCCTCCTGCCTTGTAAGGTTTGTTAGATGCCTCAAGGTAGTCTTCAAGTTAAATCTATTTGGTGTTCTATCATCTTGTACTTGGGTATTTGTATTAGTTCATTTTCATGCTGCTGATAAAGACATACCTGAAACTGGGAACAAAAAGAGGTTGAATTGGACTTAGAGTTCCACATGGCCGGGGAGGCCTCAGAATCATGGCAGGAGGTGAAAGATACTTCTTACATGGCAGCAGCAAGAGAAAAATGAGGAAGCAAAAGCGGAAACCCCTGATAAACCCATCAGATCTTGTGAGACTTATTATCACAAAAATAGCACAAGAAAGACCGGCCTACATGATTCAATTACCTCCTTCTGGGTCCCTCTCACAACAAGTGGGAATTCTGGGAGATAAAATTCAAGTTGAGATTTGGGTGGGGACACAACCAAACTATCATTCTGCTCCTGGCCCCTCCAAATCTCATGTCCTCACATTTCAGAACCAATCATGCCTTCCCAACAGTCCCCCAAAGTCTTAACTCATCTTAGCATTAACCCAAAAGTTCACAGTCCAAAGTCTCATCTGAGACAAGCTGAGTTCCTTCCACCTATGAGCCTATAAAATCAAAAGCAAGCTAGTTACTTCCTTGATACAGTGTGGGTACAGGTATTGGGTAAATACAGCCATTACAAATGGGAGAAATTGGCAAAAACAAAGGGGTTACAGGACCCATGCAAGTTCGAAATCCAGCGGGGCAGTCAAATTTTAAAGCTCCAAAATGATCTCCTTTGACTCCAGGTCTCATATCCAGCTCACCCTGATGCAAAAGGTGGGTTCCCATGGTCTTGGGCAGCTCTGCCCCTGTGGCTTTGCAGGGTACAGCCTCTCTCCTGGCTGCTTTCAAGGGCTGGCATTGAGTGTCTGTGGCTTTTCCAGGTGCACGGTGCAAGCTGCCAGTGGATCTACCATTCTGGGGTCTAGAGGATGGTGGCCCTCTTCTCACAGCTCCACTAGGCAGTGCCCCAGTAGGGACTCTATGTGGGGGCTCCAACCTCACATTTCCCTTCCACACTGCCCTAGCAGAGGTTTTCCATGAGGGCCCCACCCCTGCAGCAAGCTTTTGCCTGGGCTTCCAGGTATTTCCTTACATCTTCTGAAATCTAGGTGGAGGTTCCCAAACCCCAATTCTCGACTCCTGTGCACCCGCAGGCGCAACAGCACGGGGACTCTGGGCCTGACCTATGAAACCACTTTTTCCTCCTGGGCCTCCGGGCCTGTGATGGGAGGGGCTGCCATGAAGGTCTCTGACATGGCCTAGAGACATTTTCCCCATGGCCTTCGGGATTAACACTAGCTCCTTGCTACTTTTGCAAATCTCTGCAGCCAGCTTGAATTTCTCCCCAGTAAATGAATTTTCCTTTTCTATCACATTGTCAGGCTGCAAATTTTCCAAATTTTTATGCTGTTTCCCTTTTAAAACGGAATGCTTTTAACAGCACCCAAGTCACCTCTTGAATGCTTTGCTGCTTAGAAATTTCTTCTGCCAGATACCCTAAATAATCTCTCTTAAGTTCAAAGCTCCACAGATCTCTAGGGCAGGGACAAAATGCCGCCAGTGTCTTTGCCAAAACATAACAAGAGTCACCTTTGCTCCAGTTCCCAACAAGTTCCTTATCTCCATCTGAGACTACCTCAGCCTGAATGTTATTGTTCATATCACTATCAGCATTTTCATCAAAGCCATTCAACAAGTCTTAGGAAGTTCCAAACTTTCCCACATTTTTCTGTCTTCTTCTGATCCCTCCAAACTGTTGAACCTCTGCCTGTTACCAAGTTCCAAAGTCACTTCCACAGTTTTGGGAATCTTTTCAGCAATGCCCCACTCTGCTGGTACCAATGTACTGTATTAGTCCATTTTTACACTAATTTACTGTATTAGTAAATGACAAAGACATACCTGAGACTGGGAAGAAAAAGAGGTTTAACTGGACTTACAGTTCCACATGGTTGGGGAGGCCTCAGAATCATGGTAGGAGGCAAAAGGCACTTCTTACATGGCAGCAGCAAGAGAAAAATGATGAGGAAGCAAAACTGGAAACCCCTGATAAACCCATCAGATTTCATGAGACTTACTATCACGAGAATAGCACGGGAAAGACTGGCCCCCATGATTCAATTACCTCCTCTTGGGTCCCTCCCACAACAGGTGGGAATTCTGGAAGATACAATTCAAGTTGAGATTTGGGTGGGAATATAGCCAAACCATATCAGTATTGGTATCTTTCTCTAGGTTTTGGAAGTTCTCTATTATTATCCCTTTGAGTAAACTTTCTACTATTATACTTTCTCTTTCTCTACCTCCTCTTTAAGGTCAGTAACTCTTAGATTTGCCCTTTTGAGGCTGTTGTCTAGATCTTGTAGGCATGCCTCGTTCTTTTTTATTCTTTTTTCTTTTGTCTCCTGATATGATTTGGATTTGTGTCCCTGCCCAAATCTCATGTTGAATTGTACTCCCCAGTGTTGGAAGAGGGGTCTGGTAGATGATGGTATCATGGTGGTGGATTTCCCCCTTGCTGTTCTCATGATAATGAGTGAGTTCTCATGAGACCTGGTTGTTTTAAACTGTGTAGCACTTCCCCCTGTGCACTCTTCCTCCTTCTCTGGCCAGGTAAGGTGTGCCTGCTTCCTCTTCACCTTCCGCCATGATTGTAAGTTTCCTGAGGCCTCCCCAGCCATGCTTTCTGTAAAACCTATTGAACGGAGTCAGTTACACCTTTTTCTTTATAAATTACATAGTCTCAGGTAGTTCTTTATAGCAATGCAAAAACAGACTAATACGTCTCCTCTGACTGTATTTTTTCAAGTAGCCTGTCTTCAGGCTCACTAATTCTTCTGCTTGGTCAATTCTGCTCTTAAGGGACTCTGATGTATTCTTCAGTATGTCAATTGCATTTTTCAACTCCAGAATTTCTGCTTGATTCTTTTCAATATTTCAACTCCTTTGTTAAATTTATCTGATAGAATTATGTATTCCTTCTCTGTGTTATCTTAAATTTCTTTGACTTTCCTCAAAACAGCTTTGAATTTTCTGTCTGAAAGGTTATATGTCTCTGTTTCTCCAGGATTGGTCCCTGGCACTTTATTTAGTTCATTTGGTAATGTCATATTTTCCTGGATGGTCTTGATGCTTGTGGATGTTTGTCAGTGTCTAGGCATTGAAGAGTTAAGCATTTATTGTAGTCATCACAGTCTGGCTTTGTTTGTACCTGTCTTTGGGAAGGCTTTTCAGGTATTTGAAGGGACTTGAATGTTATAATCTGAGCTGTACTGCATTAGGGGGAACCCCAAGTCCAGTAACACTATGATTTAGACTCATAGAGGTACCTCTTTGGTGGTCTTAGATAAGACCTGAAAGAACTCTCTGGATTACCAGATGAAGACTCTTGCTCTCTTCCATTACTTTCTCCCAAACAATCTTTCACTCTCTGTGCTGAGCCACCTGGAGCTGGAGGTGGGGTGACACAAGCACCCCTGTGGCCACCCACTGGGACTGGGCTGGGTTAGGCCTGAAGCCAGCACAGCTCTGGATCTTGCCCAAGACCCCCTGTTACCTCTACCTGGCTTTCACCTATGTTCACTTAAGGCCCTAGAGTTCTACAATCAGCAGGTAGTGAAGCCAGCCAGGCTTGTGTCCTTTTCCTCAGGGCAGCAAGTTCCCTTAGGCCCCAGGTGGGTCCAGAGATGCTATCTGGGAGCCAGGGACTTATAAATCTACCCTGTGCTCTATTCTGTGGCTAAGCTGAATTCATACTATGAGACGTCCTTTCTACTCTTCCCTTCCCTTTCCACAGGCAGAGGAGCCTCTCCCAGTGACCACCCCCACCACAGGCCCATGGGGAGTACTGGCAGTCTCACTGATGTTCACTTTCCACCCAAGGGCTCTTCCATCTGCTTAGGGTGAATGCTGCCAGGCCTGGGACTCACCCTTCAGAACAGTGGGCTCCTCTCTGGCCCAGGGCAGGTCCAGAAATACGGTCTAAGAGCCAAGGCCTGGAATTGGGGATCCCAAGAGCCCACTTGGTACTGTACCCCACTGTGCACAAGCTGGTTACTTAAGTGTAAGATAAAGTCCCCTTTACTCTTCCCTCTTCTTTTCTCAAGGAGGAGTCTCTCACCATGGCCACCACAGCTGGGAACGTGCTGGGTCTCACCTGAAGCCAGCATGTCTCAGAGTCTCGCCAAGGCCCGTGGCATACAACCTGGTTATTGCTGCTTATTATTTAGGGACTAAGGGCTCTTTAGTCAGCAGGTGATGAATCCTGCCTGGCCTGGCCCCTTCTCTTCAAGGGAGTAGGTTTTCTTCTGGACTAGGGTGTGTCTAGAAATATCTGGGAGCTAGGGCCTGGAATGGGGGCCTCAAAACTCTTCCCACTGCCCTATCCTGTCGTGCCTGAGCTGGTATCCAACATGCAAATCAAAATTCTTTTTACCCTTCCCTCTCCTCAAGCAGAAAGAAGGAGTCACTTTCATTGCTGAGAACTGTGCTGCTTACAGTTGGAGGAGGAGTGGCACAAGCACTCCATTAGCCACCCCAGCTGGTGTCTCACTAGGTCACATGCCCCCCAGGTCCACAAGCTCCAAGCCCAGCACAACAGTAAGACTTCCCTAGGAGTTGCAGTCCTTGAGGCACAGACTGCCTTTCACGTTTACTTAGGACCCCAGAACACTTTAGCCCACCATGCTGAGGCTTGCCTAAACTCAAGTTCTGACTGCTGGGATAGGCGATTCCTGTCTGGCTATGGCTGGTCTAAGTGCTCCTTCCATGGACACACATCTGCTGAGTTCAGCCCAGTTTTGCTGAGTTCAAAGTCCCACAGTTGCTGCACTCTCCCTCCCCGAACCACACAGATTCTCTCTCTGCGCCAAGGGCACTGCAAGGGGATGGGGGAGGAGGGGCACTGGCAATTCAAGACTATCATGTTTACCCTCTTCAGGGCCTCTTTCAGTGATAGGAAGTTAAAACCAGGTACTGTGATTGCTTACCTGATTTTTGGTTCCTATAAAGGTGCTTTTCTTATGTAAATAGTTGTTAAAATTTGGTGTTCTGTGGGGAGGATGATCACTGGAAGCTTCTCTTCAGCTGTCTTTCTCTGTCTTTGATGAGGGAAATTAAAGAAACTAAATTAATGGAGTAATATAACACATTTGTAGACTGGACCAATGCAATATTGTTAACTTGTCAGTTCTCTCCAAATGGATCAATGGGTTCAAAGCAATGCCAATCAAATTCCCAGTAGGATTTTTTGCAGAAATGATAAGTTGAAGTTCTAAAATTTGCATGGAAATGGAAAAGATGTACAAAGCAGTCTTGTAATAAGACAGAGGTGAAGAACTTACATTTGATTTCTAGACTTACAGTAGTGCCACAGTAATCAAGACAGTGTGGTGTTGACATAAAGATAGAAAAAATAGATCAATGGGACAGAATAGTTAGTCCATAAATAGTGGTCGATTTTCATCCAAGGAGGAAAAGCAGTTTGATGTGTAAAGAAAAGTCTGTTCAACAAGCAATGCTGGAACAACTGGCTATTAAAATGTTTTTTAAAAGAAAATATATAGAAGAACATTTTCATCATCTTTGAATAGTCAAACTTTTTTTAGGACCCAGAAAGCAATAACCATAAAAGAAACGTCAATAAAATGGAATTCATAAAAATTTAAAGCTTCTGATAAGAAAAAGACACCATTAAGAAATGAGCAGGAAAACCACAGAATGAGAATAAGTTATCACCATGCATATATCTCTGTCTCTCTATGTCTATATATTTTTGACAAAAGTCTTTTATCCAGAATATGTAAAAAAAAAAAAACTTCTATAGCTCAATATTAAGAAGACCCAATTAAAATCTAATTTTTAAAAAAATGGGCAAAAAATAAGAACCAGCACTGAATAAAGGAAGATATACCAATGGCTAATAAGCACATGAAAATGTGTTTTAATACTATTATTCAGCAAAATGTAAATGAAAATGACATTGAGATATCACTACATGCCCATTAGAATGGCTAAAATCAAAGGGTGGCAACAGCTTAAGTGGTAAGATTGTAGAGCGTAAGCAAAAGTCTCATACGTTGCTGGTAGGAGTGACATAACCACTTTGAAAATTGGTCTGGAACTTTCTCATAAAGTTACCATGCATCTGCCAAATGACCCAGCAATTCCACTCTAAATATTTACCCAAGAAAATGAAAACATACATCCATACAAAGATTTGTACACTAATATCCATAGCAGCTTTATTCTAAAACTGGAAACAACCCAAATATCTATCAACAGGTAAAGGGATGAATAAATTGTGGTATATTCATATAATGGAGTACAGCTCAGCAATAAAAAGTATAAATTCTACCAAACACTTAAAGAAGATTTAATACCAATTCTTCACAAACTCTTCCAAAAATTAGAAGAGGAGAGAACATTTCTCAACTTACTCTATGAGGTCAGTATTACTCTGACACCAAAACCAGACAAAGACATCATAAGAAAACTACAGACTAATATTCCTAATGAATATAGATGCAGAAATCCTCAAAAAAAAATTGCCAAGCTGAATCCAGTAACATATAAAAAAGATTTTGCACCATGAGCAAGAGGGATTTATCCTAGGAATTTAAGGTTGGTTTAATATCTGAAAAATCAACTAATATAGTAAACCTTATCAATGGAATAAAGGACAAAAACCATATAATCATCTCAGTAGAATCAGAGCTGCACATGGTGGCTCACGCCTGTAATCCCAACACTTTGAGAAGCCCAGGCGGGCAGATCCCCTTGAGGCCAGGAGTTTGATACCAGCCTGGCCAACATGCTGAAACTCTGTCTCTACTAAAAATACAAAATCAGCCAGATATGGTAGCACATGCCTATAATCCCAGCTACTTGGGAGGCTGAGGCAGGAGAATTGCTTGATCCCAGGATGCAGAGGTTGCAGTGAGCTGAGATCACACCACTGAACTCCAGCCTGGGCAACAGAGTGAGACTCCATCTCAAAAAAAAAATAAAAATAAAAATTAGCTGGACATGGGGCTGCACGCCTATTGTCCCAGCTGCCTGGGAGGATGAGGCGTGAAAATCACTTGAACCAAGGAAGTGGAGGTTGCAGTGAGCCAAGACTGTGCCACTGCACCCCAGCCTGGGCAATAGAGCGAGACTCTCAAAAAAAAAAAAAAAAAAAAAAAGTGAAATTAATAGAGCCAGAAGGAGCATTTGACAAAATCTAGCACCCTTTTGTAATTTTTTTTTTTTTTTTTTGAGACAGAGTCTTGCTCTGTCACCCAGGCTGGATGGAGTGCAGTGGCGAGATGTCAACTCACTGCAACCTCTGCCTCCCGGGTTCAAGCAAGTCTCCTGCTTCAGCCTCCCGAGTAGCTGCAATTACAGGCATGCACCACTACACCTGGCTAATTTTTGTATTTTTAGTGGAGGGGGTTTTGCCATGTTGGTCAGGCTGGTCTCAAACTCTTGACCTCAGGTGATCTGCCCGCCTTGGCCTCCCAAAGTACTGGGATTACAGGCATGAGCCACCATGCCTGGCCCCTTTCATAATTTTTTAAAAACACTTAAAAAACTAGAAATAGAAGGAAACTTCCTCCACCTCATAAAGGGTATCAACAAAAACCCACAGCTAACATCATACTTAATGGTGAAAGACTGAAAACTTTCCCATGGGATCAAAAACAAGACAAGGAAGTCTGCTCTCACCACTTATATTCAGCATTGTGCTGGAGGCTCTAGCCAGGGCATTTGGGCAGGAAAAAGAAAAGGGATTCATTTTAGAAAGGAAGAAGTACTATTTCTATATTCAGATGACATGATCTTCTATATAGAAAATCCTAAAGAATCCACTAAAAAACCTATTAAACCCAATATGTAAGTTCAACAAGGCTTTAGGATACAAGCCTAATGTACAAACATCAGTTATATTTCTACAAGCTAGAAATAATCTGAAAATGAAATTAGTAAACAATTGCATTTACAATGGTATCAAAAAGTTTAAAAGTACTCAGGAATACATATAATGAAGTTCAAAGCTTATATAAATGCTGAAATCTACAAAGCATTGTTTAAAGGGTGTGGTGGTTCACACCACTAATCCCAGCTTCCTGGGATGGCTTTCCCATCTTGTTTGTCAGGAAATGTCTTCTCATCTTCTAAAAAGCCATTTGAAGGTTCATGCCTGTAATCCCAGCACTTTGGGAGGCCAAGGCGGGTAGATCACCTGAGGTCAGGAGTTTGAGACCAGCCTGGCCAACATGGTGAGATCCCACCTCTACTGAAAATACAAAACTTAGCCGGGCTTGGTGGTGGGAATCCCAGCTATTCGGGAGGCTGAGGCAGGAGAATCGCTTGAACCCAGGAGGTGAAGGTTGCAGTGAGCTGAGATTGTACTCCAGCCTGGGCAACAAGAGTGAAACTGTCAAAAAAAAAAAAAAAAAGGAAGGAGGGAAGGAAGGAAAGGAAGGAGAAAGAAGACCTAAATAAATGGAAACACTTCATATGCTCATGAATCAAAAGACTTAGTATTCTTAAGATGGCAATACTCCCTAAATTGATCTACAGATTTAGTGCAATCTCTATCAAAATCCCAGCTGGATTTCTTTTTTTTTTTTTTTTCCCAGAAATTGACAAGCTGACCCTAAAATTCATATGCAAATGCAAGGGACCAAGAACAGTCAAGACAATCTTGAAAAAGAAGAACAAAAGTGGAGAAATTCTTCTTGATTTCAAAACTTACTACAAACCACAGTAATCAAGACAGGCTGGTTATAGCATAACAGTAGGTATCTAGATCAGTGAAACAATTGATAGTCCAGAATTAAAACTTACATTTATGGGCAATTGATGTTTAAAAGTGCTAATAAATAAATAAATAAATAAATAAATAAACAAAATCAATAGGGCACCCCGAGCATCAATGGAGGAAAGAATATTCTTTTCAACAAATGATACTGGGACAACTGGATATCCACATGCAAAGGAATAAAGTTAGGCCCCTTTCTTACACCATACATAGAAATTAATGGGCTAGGTGAGGGAGGAATGGAGAGTTGTCTAATAGGCATAGAGTTTCCGTTTTGCAAGATTAAAAGTTCTAGAGATTGGTTACACAGCAATGCAAATGATCTTAACACTACTGAACTGTATACTTAACAATTAAGATGGTAAATTTTATGTCATGAATATTTTACTGCAATTTAAAAATTTAGCTAAAAATGGACCGTAGTCCTGAATGTAAAAGCTAAAACTATAAAACTCTTAGAAGAAAACAGGGGTCAATCTTTGTGACCGTGGGTTAGGAAAACCTTTTTTAGACACAACACCAAAGCATAAGCAACAAAAGATAAATTGGACTTCAAAGGATACTCTCAAAAAATGAAAAAACAACCCAAAGAAAGGACGAAAATATTTGCAAATCATTTTTCTGACAAGTGAATTATATCCAGAATCTATAAAGAACATTTACAACTCAATAGCGAAAAGACAACCCAACTGAAAAATTGGCAAAGGGTCTGAAAAGACATTTCTTCAAAGAATGTATACAAATGACAACAAACATCAAAACATCAACATCGTTAGTCATTAGGGAAAACATTAGTCATTAGGGAAATGTAAATCAAAATCACAATGAGAAATCACTACACCTACTAGAATTGCTGTAAATAAAAAGAGACAATAACAAGTGTTGATGTGGCTGTGGATAAATTGGAATCTTCATCCACTGCTGGTGGGAATATAAAATGGTGCAGGCACTTTGGGGCACTTTGACAGTTCCTCAAAATGTTAAATAGAGTTACCCTATGACCCAGAAATTTTGTTGCTGTATATGTACTGAAAAGCCATAAAACATACATTCATACAAAATCTTGTACATAAATGTTTAAATGTTCATAGCAGCATCATTCATAATAGCCAAAACATAGAAACAAGCCGTATGTCTATAAGGTGATGAATGGATAAATACAATATGATATATCATTAGAATGGAATACTGTCCAACCCAAAAGGAATGAAATATTGATACATAGCATCACATGGATGAACCTTGAGACATTATGCTAAGTGAAAGAAGGCAGACACAAACGACTACATGTCACGTAGCAAGGGGACCCAGAATAGACGGGAAAGGTATAGCATACAATCAGTATTTGCTGGATGAATAAATGTATTAAGTAAAATACCCAGTACAGGGCCAACTGGATTTAGAAGGTGAAGGAAAAATAAGGCTAAGGTACTACTGAGCTTTCTTAAGCTGGGTGAGTAAGGGTGGGTGGGAACATTAAAGAGGCCTGGAGTAGCTAGGAGGGAGAATGAGGTTAGGGGGTATAATGGGAGAAAATGGAAGATATATAGAGTTTTCCTTTCTGTTGTGTTGTTTTTTTATACTGGTGCTGGACATGCAGTTCCACTCACTAGACATTTTGGAACATTACGTGGAAATGCCCAGCCAGCGGTTAGAGAGGTAGGGTAGGATCTGAAGATCTCAAGCCTCCGAAGCACAGATTTAAGAGTCACTGACTTAGAGGTGGTAGTTTCAAGTGACATGATGGTTAAGTTCACCAAGAGAAAAAGTTTAGAATAAAAGGAGCTGAGCCTTCTGCCCTTTCTATTTTTTAGAATAGGGTTTCTGAGAGCCTGGATATTCAAATGATAAGAGGGGTGTGTGGTGTGGGGACAAGACTTGAGTCAGAGGATCCAGGGTCTCTGCTTTAGCACCATCTTGCTGTGTGATCTTGGGAAGCCGACCTTACTGTTAGTGCCTCAGTTTCCTCACCTGTAACCAGGGACAATAATGCCAGCCCTCTCTCCCTCCCAAAATTATTACATGGACCAAAAGGGAGAATGCACAAGAAAGTGCTTTGTAAACCACTCAAAAGACTCATCAAATGTAAGGGATTATTATTATTGGAGTGGGAGATGCAGGAGGCCGATAAAATGGATTTGGTTGCAGTAAGCACAGGGGCTACTTTCTGTTTCTTTTAAAAAAAGAAAAACTAGCAGCCACAAGTACTGCCAGGTGCACGGCGTAGTTTTTCCAACTCTGAGAAGCAAGTAACAGAGAGGGGCCAGCTGGCTCATCCCAGAAGGCCTGTCTTCACCAATTCAATCTGAAATCACCACCCAGGGAATTGCTGCAGGCACAGGCCCAGGACAGCAGGCCCTGTCCTAGCGGGATAGGACCCAGGGAGTACAGGGCCACCTGAGGCCGTCCACATGGCCAGAGACCTGGGCCCTTTGCCCCTGCGGCTTGGAACGTCCATCAGGCCCTGCCCAACCAGATGTTCTCCTCCGAGCCCCAGGTGGCCCATGAAGGGTGCTGCCTGGCCCCCAAGCCACGTTCAGGAGCATCACCTCAGGGTTAGGCAGAGAAGAGACCACTGCTTTATGGCAAAATTGGCCAGGCCAAGTTTCTATGGCTCCCCAGGTGGCCAGCCTCATTAGTGTTGAGGGCCACATTGAGCCTGCCAGAACCGCAGGACAAAGTCCAGTGCAGGAGGCTTGGGGAACTGCTTCCAGTTCTTTCCAGGCCCAGAGACACGTCCCCCAAATGCTTGGCTGGATATGAGCCCCTGCAATCTGTGTGCCAGCCCGGGGGCAGTCCCCTCAATTGCACCTTTAAGGTGGCCACACTTTCCCCAAATCTTCCTGGCCAAGGCTAGAGAGAATCTTAGAGACCTTGTAGTCCGGCTCCTCCTTCATTTTCGATTAAGGAACCTGAGGCCCAGAGTGGGTAGGAACTTGCTAAAGGTTAGAGTCGGGGAGCTTCTCTGAGGCAGCACAATGGAGCTGGGAGCAGAAATCAGGTCTCTGGCCTCCCAGCTGTCCAACCCTCCCCTTCCCTCCCTCTTAGCTCCTGGCTGTTATTTTCCAGTCTCTTCCCCTTGGGGCTGCTGCCCTCTCCCCGCCCTCAGAGCTTCCTGGCCAGCCCTACTGCTCTGAGGTCCCCACCTGAGGCTACGATTCTGCTCCCTGACTCTGCTTGGTGCCCACTGGCCAGCTCCAAGAGCATCCCCTGCCCTGAGCTGCCACAGAGAAGCTCCCAGGGAGCAAGCAGAGAACAGAGGCCGGGAGCTGAGGCTCGGCTGGGAGCCACAACTGCAGGCCCAGCTCTGCCACTGTGGGTCTGAGAGGGACTGAGAGAATGCTACTTTTTGAAAAACAACTCTTCTACCCAGGCCCTGTACTGGAGCTTCTCCTGTCCCTCCTGACGCTTCCTCCCGGAGGATTTGTTTGTCCCTTCAATGCTCATCCTTCAGTCAGCACAACCTTACTGAGGATTTAGATGCCAATCCATGCCCTGTCAGGGTGCCGGGGCACAGACACCCCTTACCAATGCAGCCTTGCCATCAGGAGCTCCCAGGCTGGTGGAGGAGATGTCAGAATGGGCATCTGCCACCAGCGTAATGGGCACGTGACAGAGGGAGAAACAAGAGGACTCCAGGGGCCCAGAGGATGCACCCTCTCCCTGCAGCTGGGGCGGGTTAAGGGAAGGCCTCAGCAAGCTCAAATGGCTTTTTTTTTTTTTTTTTTTTGAGTTTCACTCCTGTCGCCCAGGCTGGAGTGCATGGCGCGATCTCGGCTCACTGCAACCTCTGCCTCCCAGGCTCAAGCAATTCTCCTGCCTCAGCCTCCTGAGTAGCTGGGATTACAGTTGCCCACCACCACACCCAGCTAATTTGGTATTTTTAGTAGAGACAGAGTTTCGCCATGTTGGTTGGGCTGGTCTCAAATGTCTGACCTCAGGTGATCCGCCCACCTCGGCCTCCCAAAGTGCTGGGATTACAAGCATGAGCCACCGCGCCTGGCCACCAAATGGCTTTTTAAAAGATGAGAAGACATTTCCTAGACAGACAAGGTGGGAAAGTCATCCCAGGAAGCTCATGCTAAGATGAGTGGTAACAGGGATGATGGGCTCAGGGAACAGTGCTAAATTTGGTGTGACTTAAACCACAGCCTGTGCGGGAGTGGCAGAGGTGAGGGAGCGGAGTCGGCAGAGGCCATACGAGAAGGGTGCTGCAGGCAGGTGAATGTTTGGACTTGATCTTGTTCATGACAGGGAAACCATTTAAGAGTTTTGAGCAGGGAGATAGGCTCCCATGTGCCTTTTAGAAACCCCCTCCTAGCTTATAAATGCCAGGGGACAGAGGACTCTCCCATTTCTCTTGTGTCCTGGGCCTCCTGGAGAGGTGCCAGGGCAGGTCCTACGAGTGCATGTTCTTTGTGGAGTGCCAGGCCTGGTATTTCTTTTCCTTGCTGGGGGTGAGGCTTCCCATCCAGCAACAGGAAGGATGAAACCCAATCCAGTCTCAGGGTTTTTCACCCAAGGATGAATCAGAATCCACCATGGAATTTTCTAAATGAGAAACACTTGGGCCCCATCCCAAGTTTACTAGATCATGCATCCATTCCAGAAATGTTTCTCGAGCACATAGCACATGTGGACACTGTTCTAGGTAGTAGGGGCACAGCAGTGGGCAAAGCCCCTGCCTTCATGGAGCTTACAGTTGGAATCTCTGGGGTGGGCCCCAACATCTGTGTTTAGAAAAGCTCCAGTGGTGACCCCAAAGCCCAGGATTATGGACTGAATTGTGTTCCCCCAAATTCACACATTTCATTCCTAACCCCCAGTACCTGAGGGTGTGACTGTATTTGGAGATGGGGTCTTTAAAGAGGTAATTAAGGTAAAATGAGGTGTTGGGATGGGCCCTAATCCACTATGACTGGTGTCCTTATAAGAAGAGATTAGGACACAGACAGGCACAGAGTGAAGACCATGTGAGGACACAGGGGGAAGACGGCAAACTACAAGCCAAGGAGGAGGCCTCAGAAGAAACCAGCGCTACCAACACCTTGATCTCAGACTTCCAGCCTCCAGAACTGTGAGGAGACATATGCCTCTTGTTTAAGTCACCAGTCTTTATTCTTGGCAGCCTTAGCAAATGAATACACCCAGCCTCACCCAGGAACTACAGCTTCAAAAACCCAAGAGGATACAGAACATAAATAGGAAGCACCTCTGGGCAGTGTGGGCTGTGTAACCCAGAGCTTAGAGATCTCTCTATAGGTTTGTGCCTGACAGAAGCCAGTTCCATTTACAAAGGCACCACTATCCTGGAAGTGTGGGTGTTTCAGAGCAGCCTCCTGGTGGGGCCCTGCCTCAAACCCTGGCAAGCCTGCTAGGTGCTCCTCCTCACAAAGGGCCACATCCACAGAAATGACGAGAAAGGGCCCTGAGGTTCTTGCCTTCCACAAGGAGGCTCCAGTGGGAACAGACCTTGGGAACCAAGGACCTGTGCTGCTTAGAGAAACCCAGGAAGGGCAAGGAGCTGGCCTGAGGTCACACAGCCTGAAGGACAGCATCTGAGCTGGCCTCTCACCCCCTGCTCTGGTCCCAGCTGTTTGCGTCTCCAGCCCTGGCACCTTGCCCAAATCTGCTGCCACCCGCTTCGCTTTCCCACCCTCTCCCCTCCACCTCTCTGGCTCTGACTAAGGCCAGGAGCATGATTTCAGAATGATGAAACCCAGCTCCTGAGGTCACGCCGGCCTCGTCGTAGTGGCTGTAATTTTGCACGGCCTCATCCCCCTCAGTAGGCTGGGGAAGCTGCCAGGCCTTTGGCACATGTCTGGAGGGGAATGTGAAGATGAGACAGAAGAGATCACTTCAAGCCAGGTCAAGAGGAATTTTTGGTTACGTACCATCTCCTGTCCCAGCCCTGGTCTGGGAGATACAGACTGATAATGCAGCCTTACGTTCACGTCATGCCTTTGGCCATCATCCCACTTAATCCCCTTTATACACACAGTTTCCAAGCCAGCACCACCAAACTGCCTGCACGTCTGTCCCCACGCTGTGCTGATTCACATCTTTGGGGTTTTGCTTCTGCTGCTACCTCTGCGTGGGCTACTCTTCCCTCCTCTTCCCCCACCCTCCTTATCTGCTTTGCTAACTCCTGCTCATCCTTTAGGGCCTAGCTGTGCTGTCACCTTTCCCAGGAAACCTTCCCTGACCATGCCCTCAGCAGGTAGGCCTGTATATTTCTCTCTGTACTTGCATAATCATCTATCTTTACGTCCTTGCATTGCATGTGAATTATCTGCTCACATAACCATTTCCCCATCCAGAATGGGAGCTTCTTAAACTTCTTGCGTGGGATGGAGTTGGGACTAGATCTGGTTCATCTTGGTGTCCCAGCCCCCAGTTCAGAACTGAACATAGAATGAGTCGGTAAGTGTTGATTGAATGTCAGCCCACCCCCGACCCAACACACACAAAGATAGATAAGGCAGGGAGTGTTTGCCTCCATTTACAGACAGGTCCAAGAGGAGTTTTTTGACCTGTTTAATGTCCCAGGGTGAGTTAGTATCAGGACAGGGATTAGCATCCAGCTCTTTGGGAGCTTAGACTAGTTCTCTTATGCACGAAGGACAGCATTCATAGAGCAGCAAGCCAAAGGGACCCACTCAACACCTGTGAAAAGAAGAGGGGGGCAGGGAAGAAAAGAAACAAAGGGATCACTGAACCTGAGCCAAACTGGGCATATTCATTGTTAATTGCTTTGTAACAAATCACCACATGGGTGCTCATGCCTGTAATCCCAGCACTTTAAGAGGCCAAGGCAGGCAGATCACCTGAGGTCAAGGAGTTCGAGACCAGTCTAGCCAACATGTTGTAACCTTGTCTCTACTAAAAATACAAAAATTAGTTGGGCGTGGTGGCGCACACCTGTAACCCCAGCTACTTGGGAGGCCGAGGCAGGAGAATCACTTGAACCCAGGAGGCGGAGGTTGCAGTGAGCTGAGGTCACGCCACTGCACTCCAGCCTGGGCAACAAGAGCAAAACTCCATCTAAAAAAAAAAAAAAGAAAAGCACCACACTTACTGGCTTAAAACAACACATATCTCTTGTCTTACAGCCCTGAGGTCAGAAGTTCAAAGTGGGCCTCACTGGGCTAAAATCAAGGCATTAACAGGTCTGCCTTCCTTTCTGGAGGCTGGAGGGAAAACTCCATATCCTTGCCTTTTCTAGCTTCTAGAAGCTTCCTGCATTCCTTGACTCATGGTCCCCTTCCCTTCTCAAAGCCAGTGGCCGGTTGGGTAGTTCTCACATGCATCCCTCTATACTTCCTCTTCTGTCTCCCTTCTCAGTTTATAAGGATCCTTGTGATTATATTGGTCTCACCGTGATAATTCGGGATAATCTCATCTCAAGGTTCAGCTGATCTGCAACTGTAATTCCCTTTACCATGTGAGCTAACATCCTCAGGTTCCAGGGACTAGGAAGTTGCCATCTTTTTTTTTTTTTTTTTTTTTGAGATGGAGTCTCCCTCTGTCACCCAGGCTGGAGTGCAGTGGCGTGATCTTGGCTCACGTCAACCTCTGCCTCCCAGGTTCAAGTGATTCTCCTGCCTCAGCATCCTGAGTAGCTGAGACTACAGGTGCCCACCACCATGCTCAGCTAATTTTTTATATTTTTAGTAGAGATGAAGTTTCGCCATGTTGGCCAGGCTGGTTTTGAACTCCTGACCTCAGGTGATCTGCCTGCCTCGGTCTCCCAAAGTGCTGGGATTACAGGTGTGAGCCACAGCGCCCGGCCATTTGAGAGTCCTTATTCTGTCTACCACGCTGGTGGGCAAGGAGGTAATGGAATAGATCTATTGAGGGTGGGGTGACCAGACTTCCAGTGTGCTTAGAACTGTCTTGGCTTCAAGCTGTCATCCTGAGAGTGATTGTACATGCTTTTGCTCTCAAAAACATTCTGGCTTAAAGAATAAATTATATGATTACCCTAGTCACAGACTATCAGAGCAGGAAGGTCAAGCCTTCCATTTTGCAGATGAGGAAACTGAGGCAGAAAGGGGCAAGAACATGCCCAGTGTCGCACAGCTAGTAGCAGAGTTGAGACTAGAACCCAGATCTTTTGTCAGGAGAGGACAGGTTGGTGCCCAATTCAGACTGAGATATTTCTTGCATCAAGAAGACTTCCCAGAGGAAGTGGTAGGCATAGTCATCAGTGATGATAATAAGAAAGATGATAATGATGAATTTATTACACACTTACTGTGGGCCAGGCATTGTTAATTGATACCGAATGCTTTGGATGTATTATTTCATTTGGTCTTCACATAGGGAACCAATTAATAGTGGTTAAGTGACCAACCAGTAAGCACTGAAGCTAAGTTTCAAACTCAAATCTTTCTTATTACAAAGCGAATTATTTCCTCTGTACTTAGAGGGTTGTTTGGCTTAGGGGCCTAAGAGGATTAGAAGCTTTACTTTGGAGAAGCCCAGCTTTAGGGTAGAGATGGAGAATGATGGCGGGGTTGGGGGTGTATTGAGCCTCTGAGTCTATGAGAGAATGGGGATGAGGATGCAGTGGCTCAACAACTTGTGTTTAATTTCCACTGAAGACTGAGATTATGGTCACAGCAGGAGTAATTATCTATTTATTTTTAAAGGTTTATTGTTTTCCATATCTGTTCAATGTAGAATATTTGGAAAATAACAGAAGGAAAGAGAAAATAATAACGATCATGATAATTCCATACTCATAAAGAACCCCTGATAACATTTTGACAAATTTCCTTTCAGGGATTTTTTTTTCTTTTTTTCTTTTTATCCTCTTTTTCTTTTCTTTTCTTTCTTTTTTTTTTTTTTTTTTTTTTTTTTTGAGAGCGGAGTCTCGCTGTGTCGCCCAGGCTGGAGTGCAGTGGCGCGATCCCGGCTCACTGCAAGCTCCGCCTCCCGGGTTCCCGCCATTCTCCCGCCTCAACCTCCGAGTAGCTGGGACTACAGGCGCCCGCCACCGCGCCCGGCTAGTTTTTTGTATTTTTAGTAGAGACGGGGTTTCACCGTGTTAGCCAGGAGGGTCTCGATCTCCTGACCTCGTGATCCACCCGCCTCGGCCTCCCAAAGTGCTGGATTACAGGCTTGAGCCACCGTGCCCGGCCTCTTTTTTTTTTTTTTTTAACTTCCCATTCACCCAATGTTACAGAGATTTTTTTTTAAATAAAATATTTCGACATGTGAACAAGT
The DNA here is from genome assembly GCF_009764315.1 of Trachypithecus francoisi. NCBI lineage: Eukaryota > Metazoa > Chordata > Mammalia > Primates > Cercopithecidae > Trachypithecus > Trachypithecus francoisi. The sequence continues at coordinate 65,542,449 of NW_022681473.1, forward strand.
ATAAGAATAATATGATCAACACCCATGTACCCACTCTCCAGCTTAAGAAATAAGATATTCTATATATTATTGAAGTCTGGCATACCTGTCACCAAATATATTTCCTTCCTCCCTGCCAAGAGGTCTTTCTAGGTTTTTCTCTATGCATATTGCTTTTTCTTAGTTGACGTTCCTGTGATTTTACAGTTTGATACCAGAAGAGCTCAGGAGGGACATCAGCAGGTCCCCAACCCTGCCACAGTCAGTAGTTCGAAAATACTGCCTTATAAAAAAACAGCTTTGGACTGGCTCCTCCTTCCCACATTTGGTGCTGGGTGGCCCAGCGATGTCACTCTACCCTTGGGAGTTCCTGCCCCAGGTGTGTAGCTGTGGGCCTGGTTTGGTGTGGCCCCTTGCCCTGCCTCTTCCCACCCGCCTGACCTCTGTGCTCTCTGCGCTCCCCCTCTTCCTCAGCCTCTCCTTTCCTTGTAGTTCAGCTTCTCTGCCTTGTCGCGTCAATCCCCATCTCCTCTCTGCTTCAGCTCCTCTTCTATGGGCAAGCAGCGGCCCAGGTGGAGAGAGCAACTCTACTTCCTGCCACAGGCCCTGCTTTCCAAGGATTCTAAAACTCCCCCCACCTTTCCCACCAATGCCCGGAATTCCTTCATTTCCATTTTATTCATAAAGTCATGGATTACAGGACTGGAATCACACTTAGAGACTACGCAGCCCTTCCCCACCCCCATTTTCCAGCTGAAGAAATCGGCTGGGAGAGGACAACCCATCTGCCCCATGTCATCTGTCATCCAGAGAGGACAACAGAGCAAAACCGGAAGCCAAGGCTCCTGCCTCTTATTCCAGTGCTCCTGAGACCCCTCCCATGGCGGAGCACCCACCAGGGCTGGATCCCCCCACCCCCGCCCCTGGAAGCCTGCTTCGAGAAGACTGGGGTGTTGTGTAAGAGCCTGTGGTGTTGGTCACGGCCGCTGTTTCATCTGGAGCATGGGAGCTCCAGGGCATGGTGGGGTGGGAGAAAGCCTTGCAGCTGCTTCATTCAGGGGAAGAGCGTCAGAGCTGGCGAGGTCCTAGAGATCAACCGAAGCCCACTCCTTCCAGACAGGAGGAAACAGCTGCTTGTATGGTGAGGAGGGAGACCAGTCTGGTTGATGCTTTTGAGGTCATCCTGCAAAAGGTTCTTGAATGCCAGATGAATAATTTGATCTTCATCAAAGGGCTGCGGATTGAGGCCCAGCTCCATCATGAACTAGTTGCGCGACCCTAGGCAGGTCACTGAACCTCCCTGAGCCACCATAGCTTCATCTGTAACACTGGATAACAATAGCATTTCATGTGCAGATGAAATGAGTCAGTGTAGGGAGAGTACCCAGCCCAGAGGCTGACACACACATTTACCCACACACATTTCGTGCAGATAAGGTAGATGGCAGCTGTGTGACTCCCATAGATGCCCTGGGCTCATGCTGGGCTCTGTTGCTAACAGCTTGAGCTGCACCTAGTTCCTTAGACCTTGCTAAGCCTCCCACCTCGACTTCATGAAGAGTCAAAGGTGAGGGGATTTATTCTCTCTAACCTGTCAAATATGGAACACATAGGCTTTTCTTATTTTTTATTATTTATATATTTATTTTTTTGAGACAGGGTCTCACTCTGTCACCCAGGCTTGAGTGCTGTGGCATGATCATGGCTCACTGCAGCCTTTATCTCCGGGGCTCAAGTGATCCTCCCACCTTGGCCTCCCAAGCAACTGGGACTACAGGAACGTGCCACCATGCCTGGCAATTTTTAAAAAATTTTTTGTAGAGACAGGGTCTCACTATGTTGCCCAGACCAGTCTTGACCTTTTGTCCTCAAGCCATCCTCCTGCCTCGGCCTCCCAAAATTTTGGTATTACAGGTGCGAGCCACTGCACCTGGCCAAGCTCATAGTCTTTTTGAAGAGATAGCTGCATACACATTGGAGATACAGTTCTTGCTGGTGAGGGGTCAGCTGTGCCAGGACAGGGCTTGGGGCACTGGGAGCTCTGAGATGTGCAGCTGAGCCAGCTCTGGTCGCACCACAGGATCCTCAGGAGTTAAAGCTCAAGATTCTGTTCTGGATGCCCGTGCCCAGCACAGGGCCAGTCAGGGACTGATTGTGAGGCAGTGCTCCCTGACAACCCTCTTTCAGCAGCCTCACAGGCAGCCAGGGGTGCTGGGAAGACCAAAGGCCTCAGACTCAGCTTGTCCTGGGTTCCAGCCCACCTTCCCCAACTGTGATGTTGGACAAGCCTCTCAGCCACCTCCCTGAGCTCTGTTTCCTCATCATAGAGTGAGGGTGGAGGATAGCACCACCAGGCGATGGGGCTGATCTACTGATGCTGGCATTATGTATAAAACACATTGCTCGGGGCTGGCACCAAAATATGGTGGCAATTATGTGTATGTGAATCTCATCATCTCAGACTGTGAGCCCTGGGAGGGTTGTGCTGGGGTCTTGCCATTAACCTGGAAAGCAGGGGCCTGCCTGTCCAGACAAGGTGTGTGATGGATGTGGAGACCTCCACCCCTAAATGGAGTCAGGCACCCAAGGGAGACTCTCCTGTATCCATTGACCGCATGACAGAATAATCTTTTTAACCTGAGGGAGGGCAGAGGCAAGGATTTGCCATTTGGTGTTTTCGTGCAGATAAGGTCATAAATGACGAATCACTTGTAACTGGAGGCCGAGTCTCCATGTGTTTTCCAGTTTGTGATCTCATTGTATTCTCACAGCCCCCGCCTCCTGCCAACACCATGTCATGTGGGAGGATATGGAGAAACTGGGATTGGTCTCCCCAGTTTCTAGATGGGAAAATTGAGCTTTGGAGAGACTGAGTGACTTATTTAGGTCACCTTGCAGTTCACGCCATGGCTGGGGCTTCTCCCTTCTGGCCCAAGGGTTTTTGCAGGAGTCCAGTGGCATGTTTGGGTTATTCCGGCTACAAGGAACAGAGAGCCCCTGAGGTACTGTGGGGCTGGTGAGGGAGCACAGGACTCCTCCAGTGTCACGGCCTTTTGATGACAGTGTCTACACTGCAGCCTTGCTGGCCCGGTGGCTCCTCAGTGCCCTCCAGAGCAGCAGCAGCCCTAGCTCCTTCCCCAGCCTCACACCGGGTCTGCTTCTCTTTCCTTCACGCTTGCTGGGTCTCCCACTTAAACCCAGAAGAGAAAGGATCTGTTTGCTAGACCAGCATTTTGGATGCAAGGGACACAGGCTCTCTCAGGGCACCTTGGGAGTAGTTCTGGCGGACATGTGTGGCCTGGAACTGGGGAGGGCTCAGACACCAAGGCAGCCCTCTGTGTGCTTTGTCCCTTCCACTCCCATTGGCCCAGTGCTCTGAGCCGGCCCCAGGATAGATCCCTGGAGGGAGCACAGTGAGCTCATCACCTCACTGGCAGACCCTTCCCAGGGGCCTCCTCAGGCTCTGGGGGCCTGTAAGCTGGGACTCTCCCCACCTGTGGCTGGTCAGTGGCCTGCGCTGGGCAAAGACCTGCCCAGCCCTGCCTCTGTGAAAGGGAATGGGGAGCCGTTTCATGAGAACAAAATATTGGGGAAGGCATGGCTGCCAACATGCTTTGTGCCCTCAGGTTAGGTTTTGCCTCTACTTACCCTCAGTGTTCCAGAGCTGGGCTGCCTCACAGAGCACATACCTCTCTTAGGTCCAGCCCAGAGATGTGGCTCTTGCTCAGGTGTGGCTAGGGTGGAAGGGTCATCTAACTCAAAATGACAATCATATGTTCAGAGTGGCCATTTTCATCAGATGGGGCTGTGCACGGAGCGGGCCTTCTAAGGCAGGGAGAGTTCTCTGTGGCCGATGGATCTCCAGAGTCTGTGAGCAGAGTGAAACAGCTGGCTACTTTCTGGACCTGTGGTCAGGGCCCTGTGAGCCCACAAGGTGTGTGATGGATGTGGAGACTTAGGCAAGCATTGCATCATGGTGTTCTGGAAAGTTCTGGGCGGCAAGCAGGGAGTTGTAGATGCGGGGATGTGCCCCTGGGGGTATGGGGGAATGGTTGGAGCAGATGTGCAGGCTCCACCTTGAATGAACCCACTGCAGAGAATTCACCGTGATGCCAGAAAAAGAGGAGAAAGGAACACAGGTCCTCACTGAGGGTGAGCATGGGGTGCCTACAGAAAGATCTCAGATGGGCACTTCCCAGGACTCAGCTGGTTGTGAGGGACCAGCACAGACAGGGGCCCTTGAGGGAGGTCAGGTGGCTTCGCATCTACTGACCACTATGCCCCTCCCCTCCATAGACCCCAATGGAGCCTGTGTGAGCGTGGGGAGGAAGACAACAGCTCTTGCTTTATTTTCCCACTCCAGGAATGGGCATTTGTGTGTGGTCTGATGAATTCATGAGGAGGGCTAGGGAGGACTACTAGAAGCTACCCAATAGGGAGCAGCAGGGCTTCCCCATGAGCTCTGCGAGGGCAGGGGTCTACCTATGTCATGTGTCCGGGTATGCCACTGAGCCCAACCAAAAGCAGGGCACTGCAGCGGAATCACCCGTTTCCGGTCCCAGGGCCTCCAGCGCCCTCTCAGCTCTCCTTCATGGTGGCGTCTGGGACAGGAGGCTTCCAGGAGCACGTGACTGGCCTCCTACAGGCCTGTCCCCACTGACTCAGAGGCAAAGAGGCAACATGGGGAGGCTCTGGCCCCAACTTTGCTGATGACAGTTGCGTGAGCGTTGGGTTCCTCAGCTGTAAGCTGGGAAACTGTGTTCCATTCTGTGAATTTATGTGAATGCACAGCAGAGCTCTGTACACACAAGCGGGTGTTACCATTAACCTGGAAAGCAGGGTCCTGCCTGTCCAGTTCAGCTTTGTGAACCCAGTGCGTGGCACACAATAGGTACTCAGTAAAACTTTTCTCAATAAACTGACAATGGAAAAGGAGCATTCTGAGAATCATCAATTATGGTCATTCCATCAGCCAGCAAAGAGGGAGGCCCAGGGGCCTGGTGGAAATGGCATGAGGCCAGCAGACCTGTGTGGAGGGACCTAGGGCAAGGCTCAACAACCTGGGCCTTAGTTTTCTCATGTGTCCAATAAAAGGGCTGGACAAGGTGAGCTTTCGGATTCCTTCCTGGCTCTGAGGTCCTGAGGATTTGCTGGGGGGTGACCAGATGCCCACCCCCATCTGGGTCTATAATGATCATGGAACTGCTCTCCTGGCCCTGCCCTTCTCTGCGCAGGCTTTCCTTCTTCGTCTTGGCTACTTTCATTTGCAGGAGTTTAAATGCTGCTTGGTCTTCTTTCATACATTTGTGTCCTGCCCCCACCCATTTTGAGAGCTCCCTGTGGGCAGTGCTGTCTCCTCAATCCACCTTATCGCCAAGACTGTCTTCCTCCTGACATTGCACATCCTTCCTCTCCCCCTCATCAGTTTGGGACAAGTCCCGTCTTCACGAGGGTCTCTCCCTTGGATCCCACCCTAGGCTGTGGCTGCCCCGTCCCCTGGGGGAAGAGGGCAGAGTGACATGTCTGCTGACAGACTGATGGCCCATGCTCCAAGGGGAGCAGGCCAGCAGCCGCAAAGGTGCAGTCTGTGCCAGGTGGTCCTTGCCAGCCAGAGCTATTTTTAGAAGCCATGTTTGCAAATTTTGTGTTAATAGTGTCTCTGTCCAAGCTCTGGCTCCCAGGTCGTAGGGAGGGGGAGAGCCTTGGAGAAACCCTCCCTCCTGCCTTGTTCTCCTCCTCACAGGTGGCTGGGATAAGTGGGGGACTCCTATCCAGGTCGAAGCCCTCCCAGCCAGCCAACTGCAGAGACAGGGCAAATGGGGACTCGGGGGCTAGCTTGAGGGAGGAAGAGAGGCATAGAGCTGAGGCTACCAGAGGACCAGTCTCAGAAGGGAGGCAGGACTCCCGGCCACAGGACACTCTGTTGGTGCCATGTTACTGGATGGACACTGTCAGCCGCCCTGTCAGTCACCTCCTTAGGCAGTGAGCCTGGGCCCCCATCAGGCTTCTGTATTTCTCTGACCATGCCCACTCTCATCCCAAGACCTTCAGCCAGGCCTTGACTGAGCTCTGATGTGGAGGCACCAGAGGAAACACTCCCCAATGCATCTTCCTGGGCCCATTTATGAAGGGAGGGACCTGGTGGCTGAGAGGGGGGCAAGCTGATACAGTCCCGTCCTCAGGGCTCTGGGTCAGGCAGAAAGGGCCAAGGCCTTGAGCGCACCGTGACCACTGTGATGGGTGCTGGGATGAAGAAGTGATGGGTGCTGGGAGGGTATCGCTTGCTCTGAGCTGAGAACTGAAGGATGAGTAGGAATCCAGGGAAGAGTGAGTGAAAGACAGAACGACAGGGCGGGTGCAAGTGCAAAGGCCAGTAAGATTTGGTGATTCAATGACTGTAGAAGCCAGGAGATTCTTCCAAACATGGGGGCTCCCAAGGAAGAAGCTCCCATCTTTTCTTGGTTCCCACTCATCCACACAGACCTGCTCCTCTGCCAGCACTAGCAATACTTGGACCCCACCCCCAATGCCCAGTGCAGCCCAGAAAAGGCCTTCCTTTCAGGGCAGTGACACTCCTGCACACTGAGGGACCCTAATGGCCCTGCCTGGAAGGAAGCTCAGAGGGCCCCCACTGGTTCATTTGAAGGCTGGGCTTCAATACCCAGGTGCTGGGAGCTCACTCTGGAAGAGGAGCTTGATAGGCAGTGAGCGGGCTCTGAGCAGGAACATTATCCCTGCTACACCCACCTCCTGTGACCCAGCTGCCCCAAACCCTGCTCTCCCTCTGCTGGACTCTAGGCCTTGCTCTTTCCTTTAAACCTGTGAGACCTTGGGCAAGGTGTTCAACCTCTCTGGGCCTCATCTGTAAAATGGGGATATTAATAGAGCAGGGAGGATGACATAAAACCAAGTGGGAGAAGCCTCAGTCCAGGCCCTGGAATACAGTAAGCGCCCAATAAGCTTTCATTCCTAGCGACACCGCTATCCTGTGAGAGAAGGGGAAGCTGAGGCCCTAGTGGGCAGGGCCTTGCCCAGAGTGGCTCCCGGGAGCAATCGCGGCCGGGCGGGTGGGGGCGGGCGCCGTGGCCTCAGGGGCCCTCCCCGGGCTGGGCACCCCCTCGCCGCCCGGGCACCGCTCGCGGCCGCGCTTCACAAGCGAAAACAAACACGGCCACAAGCAGCCCCTGTGCGACGCGGCCCCGCGCCCGCCAGCGCCGCCGCAGCCGGGTCAAAGCCGGCTTTGTGCCCGCCCCGCCGCCCCCGCGGCCCAGGCGATTTTAATTAGCGTCTGGGTCTGCGCCGGGAGACGCGAATCAAAGCCCCCGTTCTTCCAGCGCCCCAACCGCGGCCCCCGCCTCTCGGATCCGCGCAGCTCCGCGCACCCCTGCTGGCAGCAGCGGGAAGTGGAGCCCTCCAGGGGCGGCTGTCTAGAGTTCGAATCTTACCTTTTACAGCAGAGAAACCTGGGGCAAGTTACTGACGCTCTGAGCCTCCATTTCCCCATTATTAATAGCATTCGCCGGAGCCAGCCCTCAGAGTGCTGCTGCGAGGTTTACGTAAGAAACAGAAGGTCAGCAGGAATCTAGCTCTGGGGCAAGGGACAAAAAGCCTTTTTAGGGGGCAGGGAGCTGCGTCTTAGGTGAGCTTGAGGAGGGGTCCCCCGGTACACGGGAAAAGGCAGCCCAGGCAGAGGCAACGGGGGAGTAAAACTCAGGTGCATTGCCTTCTCTGGAGCTGGACCCGGGAGCCCAGGCTGGGAGGCGGACCTCCACCTGTGTGATGGGGAGCCACGGGCCGTGAGAAGGCCAGCTTTGCTTTTGGAAAGTTCACTTGGGCTGCTGTGTAAAGGAGGGGTTGAAGGGCTGAGGCTGGAGGCAGTGACTTGATGAGGCCTGAGCTGGGCTGAGGCACCCCCAGAGGAAGGGGCAGGAGCAGGAGGCCCTCAGAGGTAAGGCTGCATCATGAGCAGCGTTCTCCCACTGAGGTTTGGACCCTTACACCCTTGAGGGTTTCTTGAAGGATAGCCTGGCCCTGGGTCACCAGCTGCTTGTTTAAAAAGGCCAGTTGATGGCCCCACCTCACATCGGCTGAATCGGAACCCTTGGGCTTGGGGCCTTGGAATCCACAGCCCCATGTTGATTCTGTTACATGAATGAGGATGGATGAGCCATAATCTGTAGGAAAAGTATAATCGCTGGTCCCCATACCCCCAGCACCAGGACTGAAGTGGGATATTTGTTCCCACCACTGGGCCTTGTTACCCTCACAGGCCCCTATGTCTCCCAATGGGCCTCAGTTTCCTCGCTCATAAAATGGTCATGGCCTCACATCAACCCTCCCTCCTAGGGATATGGGAGAATCACACATGGGCCTTGAGTGGGAAATGCCATCAGAGGCAGGAAGACCCCTAAACAGTCCTGTCTTCCACACACTGCATTCACCCTCGTAAAGGCATTTTTGTGCATGACTGCTGCTGCTCAGCACCCTTTGAGAGTTCCCTGTGGGCAGAGGAGAGGGGTCACTGGAGTGCGGCTCCCCACTGTCTTCAGAATAAAACTCTGACCCCTCAGCCTGGTGTTCCAAACTGTGACCTGGCTACATTTCCAGTGTTTTTTTCTCAGTGTCCCCAAAACTACCCCTCACCCCTGTTCAGTCCCAAACACCTGTACTTTCCTGCTGCTTTGCCTTTGCCTGACCTGTCCCCTCCTTGGAAATATACTTCCTCCTTTCCCTCTCCCCCATTTTCAGATAGCCATATGTTGTTATTTCTTTATGACTATGCCCCACCCTGCCCCAGTAGGGGTGCTCTTTGTCTCCTGTGAACTCCTTGTGTACTCACTATTCCTCTGTTAAAGCACTGACTGCCTTCTACACTGGTTAAGATCTTGGGTTTTTGATGTGAGGGCAATCTGGCTGTGACATCTGTCACCTCAATGATCGCAGGGTTGATTTGGCTGGTCTGGCTGACTAGGCGGGTGTCCCCTTCCTCCCTTACCACTCCAGTGCATCCCTCCTGAAGCTGCATGCTTGCTCAAAGACGATGACCTTCCTGATAGAGGAGGACAATCCCTCTGTCAGGGGTATATGAGGAGCTATGCTCCCCTACTAAACTTCCGAACAAGCTTTAAAGATCTTGGGTTTGGAAGATTTATAAACCTAGTTTGTGGCCCTGACTCCAGGACTGTGTGACCTTGGAAAAGTTCCTCAACCTCTTTGAGCTTCCATTTCCTCCTTGTATTTTCAAGGAAGTTTGGGGACATAAGGAAGGGAAAGCATTTGGAGCAGTGTCTGGGCAGTGCAGAGTAACAGACAAGAGTGCAGGCTCTTTCTGGAAAGGAGAAATGGGTGAAAAAAAAAAGGAGTGCAGGCTCTGAACTGCAGTGCATGGGTTTGAAACCACACTCCACCCTCACTCACTGGCAGTATGAGCTTGGGTAGAATTACTAAACTCTTCTTTGCCTCAGTTTCCTCAACTGTACAATTTGGATAATAGTGTGGTAGACAGACCCTAGTATGGCACCCATAATGTTCACATCCTGTATCATCCTCAGTTTTTGAGTGTGAGCAAGACCTGTGATTTGCTTCTGACCACTGGAACATGACATAGGTGAAGGGATTTTGCAGATGTAATTAAGGTTCCAAATTATTAGATTCTGAGTTACTCAAAAGGGAGATTATGCTGAGTGGGCCTGATTTAGTCAGGTAAAATTCCTTAAAAGAGGAACTGTACCCTCCCTGGAGTCAGAGACTCTGAGTTCTGATTTTGAAGAAGTAAGCTGTTGTGCTGCAAGAAGGCCTATGAGAAAGGTCACGTGGCAAGACTGTGGGTCACCTCTAAGAACTGAAAGTGGACCCTGGCTGACAGCCAGCAAGAATACCAGGGCTTCAATCCTGCAGCTGCAAGGAGGTGAATTTTTCCAACTTAAGGGAGCTTGGGAGTGGATCTTTTCCCAGTCAAGCTTCTGATGAGACCACAGCCCCAACTGATGCCTGGATTGTAGGCTGGTGAGATCCTAAAGCAGAGAACTGTCTGTTTCCAGGCTTCTGACCTACAGAAGCTGTGAGACAATAAATATGCTAAATTTGCGGTAATTTGTTACTCAGCATACAAAATTAATACAAACAGTATCCACATTATAGGGTTCTAATGAAGATTAAGTGAGGTCACAGAGGTAAATAAAGCCTTGGTCTGGTGCCTGGTTCATGGGAAATGCTCAGTAATTGGTAGTAATTCGCTGCCAATGCTATTATGTTTAGGATTAGCACTTTACAAAGGTATGTTTTTAATCATCCGCTTATTAGCATGTTTAAAAAAATGATAGGTTTTGCAGGCAGGAAACCTACGTCTGAAACATAGCAAAGTTGCTGTTAGACCTTTACTTTTCTAGGCCTGTATCTGTTAGAATGCATTAAGCTGCAAGTATAGAAAACCTGACTAACAGTGGCTGTCTTAGGTTGGGATTCTTAGAAACAGAAGTTGAGATGAGGAGTCATGTGAAAGTGATGTATTGGGAAGTGTTTCCAAGACAAACCAGTAGTAGGGGAGTGGAGAAGTGGGAAGGGAAGAAAGCAAGGCAAGGGTGTGATTCAGGCCAAGTCCCACAAAGGGGAGCTTGACTCAGACTTGCAGAGGAGCGCCAGAGATCGTGCAGTCACTCCTGAGTCATCCACATCAGCATAAGGGAGCTGGAGGATTGGCACCTCAATGCTCATCTGTCTGGGCTAAGGGCCACCTGGGGTGGAGTGGGGGTGGACATTCTCAGGCTCTTCTGGTTTTCCACGCTCACTGGCAAAGTGGGCTCGGGCAGCCTGAGGGCAGTCCTCTGACAAAGAGAAGCAGGTGCTGGCTGTTGGGAATGAAAGCTCACTGGAGCTGGTATGTATGACAATGGTGAAGGGATAACAGGCATTGTGTTTGGGTCAATGGCAGAGCCGCTACAGTGGCATAAACTGCAAGGACATCTGTTGTTTTCTTAACAAGAAATGTGGAGGTATGTGGTCCCCAGACTGGTTCAGTGTGGGCCATCAAGGCCATTGAGGACTCAGCTCAGGACAGCCTTCCTCAGCATCCTGGCTTTTATCATTCTCAGCCTCATGGCCACAAGATGGCTGCTGCAGCACCAGGGCTCATGTCCTTAACTGACAGCATCTGAGGCTGGAAGAAAAGGGAGGGCTGCAGCAAAAAACCTTTCTCCTCACATGACCCTCCCCTACAGAAGGAAAATCTTCCCTGCTCACTCCACCAGCCCTGGGTCATGTCACCAGTACGTGTGAAAGGGCTTTATAACCTGTGAAGCACAACAATGCTGATTTTAATTGCTATTGAAATCCATGCTTTTCCTTCCCCTTTGCACTGGGAGGGGCTGTTTGCGACTCACTGTGGCTTCTGTTGATTCTACCCTCTAAATGGCTGGCAATCCCACCCACTTCTCTCCCTCTCTGTTGCCACGCCCTAGTCCACACTGCCACCATCTCTGTCACTGGTAGCTGCAATAACTTATTAATACTAACCGATCGCCCTGCTTCCATTCTTGACTCCTTCCAAGTGTTTCTCCCACAGAAGCCTCAGGGATCTTTGTAAAACACAAATCTGTCTGAGTCACTCCCCTGCTGGAAATTGTTCCAGGCTCAAAAATAGGGGAGCTATTCAAAGTAACTACTGGTTTGGAATAGGCCCTGGGCAATCAGGATAGGCCCCAGTATTGACAGCCCTGCCAGCCTATCTTTCCTGAATATCAGCCCTGTTCTGGTGGCCCTGGGGAAACTGACCTCTGCTGCCTCTCCAGGCTTCCCTCTAGAGGCCGTTCCCCTCACCCCCACTTCCTGCACCACCCACCTCCACTGCCCGATACTACTCTCTTGCCAGGCTGAACTTTTTGCTGCTTCCCAGATGTCTGACATACAGTGGGTGCTCCATCAGTGGTTGTTGAGCTCTGGAATGATCACTGCTACCATTGTTACTCCCATTACCACTGCCACCACCACCATTATTGCCTCCACCACCACCAGTACCACCGCTCCTATTTGCAGCACCCGGGCAAGAATGCAAATGGAGACTACGTATCATAATATGTGATATGACCTGGAATCTCTATTTGTATCCTTGCCTGTCACCACTTTTGCCTGTTTCCAGGCCTCTGACCTCACTGTTTCCTAGGACTGAAACACAACTTCTCCACTTTCCCTGAATAATTCCTTAAGGTCTCTATTTGGATGTCCCTCATCCAGGAAGCTTCCTCTGACACCCCTTTCCCTGCCCCCTGGCCATGGGTTCTCACAGCCCCCCTGTGCCTTCTTCTGTGTTTGTCACTCTGTTGTCATTGTTTGTGTCTCTCTTTCCCTCTCCAGACTGGAGACTTTTGAGGATGCAGTTGGACACAGAGGACAATTACATCCCCTTTGCTGATAGTAGCAGGTAGCAATGGTGGTGAAGGAGGGCAGGACCACCTTTAAGCCCAGTAAAGAGGGACCCCCAGCCCGGACCATGCCCTCTGGAGGGCCCCAGTCTGACCCACTTTCAGCTGGACTCCTACTCACAGCCCAAGGGGTCCATAGGATCGAGGGCATGTGGACCCCACTTCCCCTCTAGACCACAGTGGGGACCTAGGATCCTGGAATTCTCTGCCCAAGCAGCCCTGAGTCTGCTTCTTGGACTGCACCTCTTCCCTAGGTCTGTTCTCTAAACCTGAGGGATAGTTTGCTGGGGCTCTGGATGAAATTTGAAAAAGTTCCATTTGCTTTTGCTGCATAATGAATTACCCCAGAATTTGGCGGCTCAAACAACTTTTATTTTTCCTTTTTTTTTTTTTTTTTTTGAGACAGGGTCTTGCTCTGTTGTCCAGGTTGGAGTACAGTGGCATGATCATAGCTCACTGCAACCTTGACCTCCCGGGTTCAAGCGATCCTCCTACCTTAGCTTCCTGAATAGATGGGACTACAGACATGTGCCACCATGCCCAGGTAATTTGTTATTTGTTATTTATTTATTTATTTTTGAGGCAGAGTCTTGCTCTGTCACCCAGGCTGGAGTGTAGGGGTGCAATCTCAGTACACTGCAACCTCCACCTTCTGGGTTCACGCCATTCTCTTGTCTCAGCTTCCTGAGTCGCTGGGACTACAGGTGCCTGCCACCACGCCTGGCTAATTTTTTTTTTTTTTTTGTATTTTTAGTAGAGACGGGGTTTCACCGTGTTAGCCAGGATGGTCTCGATCTCCTGACCTCGTGATCTGCCCGCCTTGGCCTCCCAAAGTGCTGGGATTACAGGCGTGAGCCACCGCACCCAGCTGTTATTTTTTATAGAGACAGGGTCTCGCTATGCTGCCCAGGCTAGCCTTAAACTCCTGGGCTCAAATGATCCTCCCACCTCAGCCTCCCAAAGTGCTGGGTTTACAGATGTGAGTCACCATGCCCAGCAACAACTGTTTTTCAATCCTCATGAATTCTGTGGGGCAGCAACTTGGGCATGGCACAGTGGGAATGGTTTGTCTCTGTTCTACAATGCACGGGGTCTCAGCTGGGGAAACTCTAAGCTGAGGTCTGGATCCCCCTGGAGGGATCTTTATGTTCATATCTGCTTGGTGTTTCCGATAGTTCGTCCAGAGCTCGGCTGCGTCTGTTGAGTGGAGCATATGTGTGTGTCACCTATGTCGTTTTGGCTTCCTCACAGCATGGTGGCCTCATAGCAGCTGGACTTTGTACAAATGGCTCAGGGCTCCAAAAGCAGTTATCTCTGTAAGCAAAGCAATAGCTGCATTGCCTTTTCTGACCTAGCCTTGGAAATCACCCCTTATAATTTCTGTTCATTCTGTTGGTACAAATGAGTCACAGCCTACTCAGATTTAAGGGGTGGGGACATGGGCCACACATGGGCCACCTCTCAGTGGGAGGAGTATAAAAGCATTTGTGGACATGTTTTAAAACCACCATAGACATGCAGATTGGGGTGTCCATACGTGTGTGTACGGGACCCCTCACAGTAGAGGATGGAGATGAAATGAGGAGAGAGGTGGGCCAACAGCTGGAAGCCAGGGGTTAAGGGTTGGCTCTCCCTGGGTTTACATATTCTGGCCAAGAATTCAGAGAAGTCAGAAAATTTTAAATTTGAATTTGGCCTTCCAGGCCGTGAAGAAGTTATAATTGTCAAGGTAGGAACACAAAACATATTCATGTAATAGTTTTGTTTGATTTATAACTTTTAAATATTCAGGATGTGATAGGTAGTCTTCACATGCATTCTTGCTTGGGCCCTGCAAGTGTAAGGGGTGGTCCTCGTGGTGGAAGCGGCAGTAACGGTGGTGGTGGTGGTGGTAATGGCAGTGACAATGGTAGTGGTGATCATTCAAGGATTGAACAACCATTTATTGAGTACCTACTGTATGTCAGCAGTCAACCACATCTTACCACTGTTGCCTTTACCATCATTATAATTCTTCCTTCCTTCAATTAGCATATATTGAATGCCTCTTGTGGGTTAGGAACCATGCTAGGGGCTGGAAGTGCAGAGATGATAACATGTGGTCTCTGGTTCCAGACACTAACTGTCCTGTGGGAGGAACAGACAACTGCAGTACAAAAGGATGAGTTCCACTACTGAGGAGCAGACAATGCTGGGGCAGCCAAGGACTAGAGAGGGCTTTTCTAGGAGATCTTGAAAGATAAAATGAAATAGTACAGGCATAAAATAGGGAAAGGCATTCCAGAAAGAGGAAACAGCTTGTAAAAGGCATGGAAGAGAGGACACAGGTTCAAGAAAATTGTAGCAGTGGCAGCCTGTGAACAGGGATCCCTTTGGTGACCACTCCCTGTGTTTGCCACCTACTCCCTTATTTTGGGGCACTGCTCTTCCCCTACTCCAATCATGTGATGCTAATACCTCATCCCTGACCACCCAAGATTGGCTGTATGTCACCCAATATGGACCAGTCAGAGTTCCTCCCCAAAGTATTTCTATTGGAATGGGAAGGGAAGGTCCTTTGTACCCGATCTGGTTGGGAGCTCTTAGGATGTTCAACAGTGTGTAGTGTGTTGTCTTTTTCTTGAAAGAGTTGGTTGGAAAGAAGGTATGGCTATTCAGGATCTACAGAGTTGAGAATGGAGAAGGAATGTTCTGATGGTGTCAGAGTCCATGATTCAGGTCTTGCTGGAGCCCAGATCCATCCCAACTCGGTCACATGGTGCAGCAGGACCCTTGCGTATTTCTGGGAGATAAACCCAAGGGTTGGACTGAAAAGGCAGCAGGAGTCAGATCATGGGTTGGGGGGGGGAGCTTTGGTGTCATCCTGAGGACAAAGGAAAGTCATTTAGGGAGTAGCTTAATAAGGGAGAGGCATGGTCAGATTTGTGTTTTTGAAAGACCATTCTGATAGGCAAGACTTACTGGGAAGAGGCAGGGGTGGGAGAGGAAAGGCTGGTGGCAGGGGAGCTGGTGAGAAGGCTGATCTCATCCTTGGCCCGGTTGTAACCCGGCAGGAGAGGCTTGAACTTTGGAATGAGACCCTGTGAGTTCCAATCACAGCCCCACGTCCCAGTTGCTGTTTGACTTTGGGCAAGTATGTGAGCTCTGATGTGTGCTGGAGGAAGAAAAAGGTGGGAATGGTGAGAGAAATCAAATTTCATGTGGTCATTAAATCAGTCTTGAGCTGGGTACCAGAGATCCAGGTTCTAATTCTAGAAAGTCTGAGAAAACACCGTATACATAGAAACCCATGCCAACCCACCCCTTTCCAACCTCAGCCAGCTTCCTACAGCGATTCCTGCTCATCTTCCATGAACTGACTCTGATGGAGGACGTGGCAGGCAGGGGGTGTCTTCCAGGGACCAGGGCGAGGGGAAGCAGGGTGGCTGAGCCAGCCCTAGAGAGAGATGCCATTGTGCCCAGCGGGGCCCCAGGCCATCCCTCACCCCCAGGCTAGCCCTAAACCACAGGCCACGTCCTGTTTCTCAGAAATACTGCCATTTCCCAGAGCCCAGCATTTGTAGGGGGACAAAGGGAGGTGACGTGACAGCTGCCAGAGGAGGAGGAAACATCCCCAGGAAACCTGGAGGCCAGGCCTGGCCTTGTGAAGGATGGTCACATTTCAGGGCCAGAAAGCTACCTGGGAAGGTTGAGTGGAATGAGGGCTCTGAGCCCAGGTCTGTGGTGCCTGCCCCTGCCCAAGACCCGGCCCCATCCTGTGCTCTGGGACCCATGAGGATACAGAATCCTATCACATAAAGGTAGAGAGTGGAAAGGTAGATGACAGAGACTGGGAAGGGTGCAGGGAGCGGGAGGATGAAGAACACTGGGCTGAAGGTACAGACATGCAGTAAGACAGAAGGATTCCATTCAGTGATTGATAGCACGGTAAGGTGACTGTACTTAACAAAAATGTATTCAGGTGATGGACACCCTAAATGCCTTGACTTGATCACTGTGCGTTATATACACATTATATACATGCAGCAAAATTTCTCATGTACCCTATAAAGTTGCACAAAAAAAGTTAAAAAAAAATTAAGACTTTAGGATATAGAATCGTAGACCTCAGTTGGAATCCAACTGTCCATTTGCTGTTGTGACCTTGGTGAGTGACCTTCTCTCCCTGGAGGCTTAGTTCCCTTGTCTGATATGGGTAACAGGCCCCGCCTCACTGGGCTGTGCTAGGGATCAGATGGGACAGTGGATTTGAATGTGCTTTGTTAACCAATGGCCAGGAGGGATATCACTACCTCAGCTGGAGCTCTGGCTGCGCCCAGCCGGGCCACCGATGGGACAGTGGATCCCATGGGACTCCCTGCTGGAGCCTTGGGGAGCCCCATGGTGGGGCATGGCTGGTCAGATCTGGGAGCCCTCCACTCCCCTTTCATCACACTCACAGGGAGATGAGTAGGGTTATGCAGCAGGTTAGAGGCCAATGAAGAATGGATTTTAACCTGTCCCTAAATCTTGCCTTCATCCATCCTCACTCCTATTTCTCCTAATCTTCCCTCTCCTGGGGCATCTCCTCATCACAGACTGGCTCCCAGCCAGAAAGCTGTCTTCTTCAAGCCCATGTGCAGTCAGCCATGGGCCTGCCTCTCTTCTTTATTGCCAGCTTTCTTAAAATGCTTGTTTCCTCATTTCCCAGAAACCATCTCAGCACCTAAAACCCAGCTCCCACCTCTCAGCTCTCCTGACTTTGCTCCCTGCTGTGGCCATTGGAGTCTCCTTGTCTCCATGAAGGTCTCTTTGCCGGCCTTACCCCTGGTCCTCTCAGCACCCTGCTCCCCCACCTGTTCCGTCTGCCATGCTGACCCTTTGCTGATGCTCTGGGGTCCGTCCTGCTCCCACTCTGTTTACTCCACCATCTCTCCCACACCAGTGTCACACCCTCTCCCAGCTTTAGTTACCACCTACAGGCCAACAGCTCCCAACTCCCTACCTCTAGCCCGGTTTTCTCTCCAGACCTATTAAACCCAGAGGGCTGTGGATACCTCCTGAGACTCAGTGTGTACTCAGCTGAAACTTCTGGCTTCTCCTCCCAGAAGGTATCACCAAGTGAGACACCAGGTACACATTTGCTCCTCGCTCTCCCTCAATCCCGAATCTAGCCAGTCATCCGCTGTGCCTTGCCCATGACTTCTCTCCTACCCAGGCCAGAGTCATCCTCACATGGATCCCACAGCAGCCACCTCCTACCTGGCCTCAGCCTCACTCTGCCAGGCCCTTCTTTACCTGGCCAGTAGAACCAGTGTTCTCAACCACAAATCTGACCAAAGTATTGAAACTCTCCTGGGCCTACCTGCTAGCCTTCAGGATGCAGTCAGAGCTCTTCAGCTAGCTGTGCAGCCTCACCTTCCTTTGCACGTTGCCTCAAATTATCATCCAGTGACAGTGAGCTATTTGTGGTTCTGCCGTAACTTGCTATTTTTCACCTTCTACCAAGTTTTCTCTTCCTGTGCCATCACCCACCCTCCTCTCTCTCTCTCCTTTTTTTCTATCTCCTGCTCACCTTCTGAGCCTGCTTGAGTGTCCTCAGTCTGGGTTGGGGCTGTGCCCCTTTGGTCCCTGCCCTTAGCACTCGCAACACTCAGGGGCTCAGATGCCACTCCCTCCTCTATCTCCTCCTCCATCTCCTCCTCCAGACTTGAGGCTCCAAAACACAGGAAGGGCAATTAGCTCCCTACACTGTGTTGGTGCTCTAGCATAAAGCCCACCCAAGAGCAGCACAGAAGATGTTTTATGAATGAATCCATGAAAGAGAAGACAACATGGCAGAGCTGCCTAAAGACTCACATGGCGAGCCCGTGTTTACACACTCGGAAAGGTCTGGACCAAAGTCAGGAGAGGGCAATGTGCTGAATGTGTCCCCCCGGTGGAAAAGCGAACCTCATAGGCATCCCATAAGCCGTCAGAGAAACCAGGAACGCAGTTTGGTCTGTAGCATCAGGAAAAGTGTACAGCGAAGTCCACTCCTCTCCAGAGACCCTGGAACTGCCTCTGATGACAGAGCCCTGCCTCCAAACCCCATTTTCCAGGAAAGGAGGAGCAGTTCAGGGCACAGATGTGTCAGGGAAAGTATCACTGAAGACATCTGAGCTAGGCTGAAGGATGACCAGAGTTTATCCTGTGAATGGTTAAGCTTTCAGATTCCTGCACTTTAAATGAGGCAAGCTCAGAACCCATCTCCAGAGCTCCAAGTGAACCCTCTGTGTGAGCAAGCCAGGCCAAAATTGTGAGTAGTCGAAGAGGGACAGGTAGAGGCTGTGAGGGGAGAAGGTGAATGTTTTCTGACTCAGGGGATGTCGGGAGGTTCCTGCCTGAAACCCCAAACTTTCAAACCCAGACCCTGGGGGCTGGCAGAGGAGTTAGGTGAGGGAGACACTCATCCCTGCTCAATAAGACTTCCCAAACCTTAGTAACCCTAGGTTCAAGATTAGGGCTATGGAGGCCAGCTTAGTGGCTCGTGCCTGTAATCTCAGTACTTCGGGAGGCTGAGGCAGAAGGATTGCTTGAGCCCATTAGTTCTAAACCAGCCTGGGCAACATAACAAGACCCCATCTCTTAAAAAAAAAAAAAAAAAAGACCAAGGCTATGGAGACAATGACACCAAGCCCTCTGAGTGGCTGCACAAGTCCAGTCAACAGACTACTGTCCACCATTTCTCTGGAGCTTTGATCAGCCTTGGGTGGGGAGGGGATGGAGAAGCCATGGTTGTGAGAGGGTTGAGACCAGCTGTCCTGAGGAGAGAACCCTGCCTGGGGCCAGAAGACCTGAGTTCTAGCCCTGGCTTCAGCACAGCACTGTGAGGCTTTGGGGAAGACATGCAGTGGTCCCGAGCCTGTCTCCTCCTCTCTAAAATGTGGGTAGTGCCTATACCATTCACCTTTAGTGAAATCATGGGCATTAAAACATCTTTGAAATTATAAGGATTTGTACACGTCGGCAGGATAAATAATTGATGGTGTCTTTATTTTATTATTAATATTTTTAGAGATGGAGTCTTGCTCTGTTGCCCAGGCTGGAGTACAGTGGCATGATCTCAGCTCACTGCAACCTCTGCCTCCTGGGTTCAAGCAATCCTCGTGCCTCAACTTCCCAAGTAGCTGGGATTACAGGCGTGCACCACCACGCCTGGCTAATTTTTGTATTTTTAGTAGAAATGGGGTTTCACCATGTTGGCTAGGCTGTTCTCGAACTCCTGGCCTCAGATGATCCACCCGCCCTTGGCCTCCCAAAGTGCTGGGATTGTAGGCATGAGCCACCACGCCTGGCCCTAATGGTATCTTTAATAGTAACTGTTGGGCCTTCTCAGAGCAAGGTGCCAGTTGGCAATCTGACCACCCAGTCTTAGAAATCCTCTGAGGTGAGGCTATCTGGGCTTGTGACACTGGCCACACTGTGGAACTGGGGAAGGAGTGCTAGCCTGGAGCGAGAGATCTGGCTTCCAACTCCAGATCTGCTACTAAGCAGCTCTGCAGCTTCGGGCAAATGACTGCCCGCTGCTCCTCCCTAACTGGGTTTCCTCGTTGTAGGGTGTGAAGAGAGTAGTGAGGATCCCAGGAATATTTGCTGGGAAAGTGCTTTAAGGCTCAATTAGCGCCCTCCCCTGGCTAATTTGAGTCATTCCTCTTTCTGAGGCTCAGTGTCAAAGAGCTGTGGGAGGGGGGCTGCCCAGAAAAGCAGGAGGCGCTGCAGCTGGGGGACGTGGGTGAGGAGGCTGGGAAGCTAGCCCTGGCTCCAGTGACAACTCACTGTGAGGACCAGGACCATTCTCTATCCCTTCTGGATCTCAGTTTCCATCCCTGTAAAATGGGGATAACCAGGCCTGCCTTGCGGAGTTGCTGGGAGAGCATGCAGGAGACTGGATATGAACCCAGAAGGCAGGGTTGAGGGTAATGCAACTTCTTATTTATTAATATATAATAACAACAATTATAAAACTCATATCTGCAACTGTTTAGGTCTTTGTTATAATGTCTTGGTCACTTTGTCTGGACTGGCCGTGACCTTCAGCTCCGGGGTCTGGGCTAGGAAGACGTTCCAGTGGCCTGCATGGAGGAGGGCAGAAAAGAGAAGGGTGTGTATGTCTGCACGTGCACAACAGAGGCAGGCGCTGGGGGTTGGAAAAGCCTTGGGCCAGGAGGAAGTGCAAGGGCCAGGGTTTGGAGCCCACAGGGAGCCTGGAGGTGAGTGTCCCATCACACGGCTGGGGCACATGACTCAGCTTTCAAACAATCTTGGGGAACAGAGCTGGTTTCCTGACACCTGTTGGTAATACTCCCTTCTGTGACCTCCCCGACCCGACCCGAAGCCCCACCTGGGTCCATCTTCCTAAAAGTAAAGTATAGAAGGAAAGTGGGAAATGTTCCAGTAGAGAGGGAGTGGGCAGCACACAGGTTTGGGGGCTCAGACCTCCCCACTCCAGAGCCCTGTCTCTCTCCACCCCCAAGACCAAATCCAGCCAGCTCTGCTTCACCTTCCCGCTCTGGAGTTGGGAAATCTCTGGCGCAGACACCCACTGGATTCCTGTGCTGGGAACTGACGTCCGTGGCTGACAGCCCCTCCTCCCAGCACCAGCAGCCTGGGAACTCTCCGAGAGGCTCTGGCCTGTGTCCTTGCCTTCTTCCCCAGGCCCCATTCCTCAGCAAGCTCCTACCTTCGTGGGGGCCAGCGAGCAGCCGGAAGCGCTGTGCCTCTTTCTGGAAGTCTTGCTTCCTGACTTTCTTGATCTGAGTCAAGTGGAAGATCCCTGAGGGCAGAGACAAGGACATGAGCAGGAAAGGCAAAAACTTAGTCAGTGAAAAGTGAAACAGGGTGACTTAGCACAGAACGGACCCAGTCACTCCCTCCCCCACCCCTATTCTGATCAGACACAAAATCCTGCTGATGACATTTCCTCAATATTTTGAATCCATTCTCCTACCTCGCTGCCACTATCCTCACTCAGGCCTCTGTTGTCTTGTCTGGGTCACTACACTAGAGTCCTAACCCCTTTCACCCCCGCTCTAATCTGCAGTCCTAGCTGTGGTCATTAGAACATGTATACATCACCCTGTCATTCCCATTCCCTGACGTCCTGTCGCCTCCACGGTGAAGCCTGTGTTCTTCCATCTGTTCTCTCTGCCGACCCTGCTCCTGTCACCTGCACCATCCTGCTCTCACAACACCCACCTGTCCCCAGTGCAGGGAGGGAAGGAGGCAGAAGGCAGGAAGGAGAGAAGGAAGGAAGGAAAGAGAAGGAAGGAAAAAGGAAAGGAGGGCAGGAAGGGAGGAAGGAAGGTTGGCTGGCTCATGTGGACTGGTCACACTTTTCTCAAGGCATAGAACATATGATAAAAATCAATAGGCGTGCTTATTCAGATACCAAAGAACGAGCGAGTGGCAGAGTAATAGTGGCTTGCCTGTGCCCTAGCCGTAACCAAATACTTGACGTCCCCTGAGGAGGCAAGCCTTTTCAAATGCCATTCCCTCTCCTGGAATACCTTCTACTGTTGCCTTCTATTTCTACTTCTTTTTTTTTTTTTTTTTTAGATGGAGTTTTTGCTTTTGTTGCCCAGGCTGGAGTACAACGGCGTGATCTCGGCTCACTGCAACCTCTGCCTCCTGGGTTCAAGCGATCCTCCTGCCTCAGCCTCCTGAGTAGCTTGGATTACAGGTGCCCGCCACCACGCCTGGCTAACTGTGTGTGTGTGTGTGTGTGTGTGTCTGTATTTTTAGTAGAGACTGGGTTTTCACATGTTAGCCAGGCTGGTCTCGAACTCTGACCTCAAATGATCCACCCGCCTTGGCCTCCCAAAGCACAAGCTGGGATTACAGGCGTGAGCCACTGCACCTGGCCACTACTTCTACTATTGGCACCAAATGAACTCCTACCTGTGCTACAAGCCTTACCTGGGAAGTCTTCCCTAATCCACCCGAGGCAATTCCTCCTTGGGGCACCCACAGCACCTGGCTTCCATCTGTGATTGTGCCTGTTTGTAATGTGCACTCACTGTGTCTACTCCTGCTTCCTCTACCAGACTGGGGACTCCCAGAGGGCTCTCCTCTCTGGGTCTCTTGAGCCTGGTCCACATTAGGCATGTAGTATGAATGAATCCCTGGATGGATGGATGGATGGATGGATGGATGGTTGGTTGGACAGATGAACAAGTACACACACACACACACACACACACACACACCACACACCCAGTCTAGGCCAGGCCTCAAGGGGGAATGAGGTATTAGCTGGATCCCCTGATGTTTGCATCTCATGGGGAGCTGGCCACTGGCACCACACATGGCTCTGAGGCCCTGAGCACATGGGCTGTGAGGCTGCACCAGCTGTTACCCACCAAGGTCTCTGGCCAGAAAGAACAGATGCAACCAGCAAGGCCTCTGCTAGGCCAACACCGCCTTTAAGAAGACCAAGAACTGGCCCTGCTTTATGGGAATCAGTGTGGGATTCCTGCCAAGGGGAACAGAAAACCCTGATCCTGGGACTGAGTTCCAGGAATCAGGAAATGTCCAGCACTGTCCATGGACCACCCAGCCCAGATGCCAAGGACCAGGATATGGAAGAAACTCCAAAGGCCCAGGGACTATATCATAGCGGCAGGCAACAAGCATGAGATGAGATGGGGAGAGATGAGATGGGGCTGGGTCCTGTGGCACAGGCCTGCCACTGCATGCTCCCAAGTTACAGAAAAATTGGAGAGAAGGTGGCAGGGATGAGGGCGGGTTCCCACACTGTGGTCTGTAAAGCATAATTGAAAGGACTGGGTCTCTGGCCTGGAATCAAGAGCTAGCCTGAGGGTCATGGTTGTGCCTCTTGCCCTTTGAAGGGCTGTGGCAGGTCTGAGGGCAGGTGGGCTCTGTGGATCCTCAATGCAGAGCAGGGACCAATGGGTGAGTCCAGGGACACAGGATAGGCTCAGCTCAGTGTGAAGTCAGATGCCCTTTGGGCTGAGCAATTCACAGTGTTGGAAGTGAGTCACATATCTGGTGTGGGAGTGGGGGTATGTACAGTCAGGCACCAGACATCATCAGGCCATCAGGAGGCTGCAGGGGGGCTTCCTTCCTAGGCAGGGCTTGGAATTGAGACCCTTGACATCCTTTCTACTGTGAAACTTTAAAATCTAAAAGGCCCTTAACCCTAAGCCAACTATCTGGTTAGATTCTGGTGTCTGGGGCTGGCCCCTCGTGGTGTGGCCTCACCTAGCATCTGCCTGCTCACTTTGTTTCCGTTCCTTGGATTGGGGAAACAGTGAGTGGTTCCCACTGACAATCAGCCCTGGGGAGTGTTTGTTTTAACTCCCACGGTCTGGGACAGGGAGGGAACAGGGAGGCTGATGGGACATTTAGGCAACCCACAGGGTGAGGAGATGGGGTGCGGTTTGCTAGTGACAGGATGGCAGGGCCTGGCATTGTGAAGTTGTTTTTCCTTTTCTGCTGGGCCAGTGGCAATGAGATTGGCTATGAGCTATGTCCCCACTGTGTCATCCTGGCACACCTTGGCCATCCTCCCTAAAAGCACAAAGTCACCTCTATGGAGGTGGCACTGGGGACAGTCAGATCTGGATTTGAATCTTTGCTTTACTGCTTAAACTGCGTGACTTTGTGTAAGTCATTTGACCTCTCAGACTCAGTTTTCTTACCTGCAAAATGGGGGCATTAATACATGTCCCTTAGGTTTCTTAAGAGGATTAAATGAGATACATTATATATAGTGCCTGCTACACACCAGTCACAGAGCACAGGGCATATGGGCGTGAGCTCTGGAGCCAGTGTTTGAGGCTTTCGCTGTCATCCTGGATGCAGTGTACCCTTCTTGCCTCTTTATTTACTTATTTATTTTAATTTTTAGGTACACTATCTGTTCATTGGCTCTTTACATCACTGAGGCCCATTCTCCACGAAGCCTTCCGTGACCAGCTCAGCTCCCAGTAAGCTCTGCTGCACCCAGGTCACTAAGCCATGACCTCCTAAAGACAGAGGCTGGGGCCTATTGTGCTCCATGTCGCGGCACTTAGTTGCGGGCAGCAGAGGGAGAGAGGCCCAGAGTAAATATGTGACCAAAACCTGCCCAGGGACTGATGGAATCTTTTTATTATATATATTTTTTGAGACGGAGTCTCACTCTGTCACCCAGGCTGGAGTGCAGTGGCACGATCTTAGCTCACTGCAACCTCCTCCTGGGCTCAAGTGATTCTCCTGACTCAGCCTCCCGAGTAGCTGGGATTACAGGCGCCCACCACACCTGGCTAATTTTTGTATTTTTAGTAGAGATGGAGTTTCACCATGTTGGCCAAACTCCTGGGCTCAAGTGATCCACCCACCTTGGCCTCCCAGAGTGCTGAGATTACAGGTGTGAGCCACCGGGCCCAGCTGGGACTGATGGAATCTTAAGGCTCAAAAAATTTTAAGGGTTACTGAATCTAACTCCCCAGCTGCAGACAGAATCCCCACCAGCCCCTGCTTGCACGCTTCTCGTAAGTGGAGCCTGCTCCCTCCTTTCCACTGGCAGAAGCCTCTAAGCATGAGAAAGTTCTTCCTCTCTTGGAGCTGAAAGCTGCCTCTCTGCATTTCTCACCAACCCAATGTGGTGGAATGAGAAGACTAACCTTTTTAGTGCCTGCTGTATGTCAGGGGCTGCACTGATGTCATGTCATTTAATCCTCCAAAAACCCTCTTCCCTACTTTACAGAAGAGAAACCTGAGGCCCAGAGAGATCATGTGACTGCCCAAGGCCACACAGCTAAGGTATAGCACAGTCTGGATTCAAACTGGCAGAGTTGGGATTCGAACCCAAAGCCCCTGCTTGTTGTTTGACCCTTGTGGTCACTCAGAACACGGCTGCTCCCTCTGCCTGGGACGGCCCTTCAGAGCCACGAAGCCAGCAGTCCTGTCCCCCTGAGTCTTCTCTTCTCCAGGCTGAACAGCTCCACTTTCTTCGTCCATTCCTCCTACGACAGGGGGCAGAGTAGAGCAGGGAAAGAGCCGCATCTGACGCCACAAGACATGGGCTCTAGCTCCCGTCCTCCACTTACTGGCTGTGTGGCCTTGGGCCAGGTACTTCACCTCTCTGAGCCTCAGTTTCCTCATCTGTAAAATGGGGATAATAATACCTAACTCTCAGGATCGTTGAGGATCAAATGAGATAGTGAATGTGAAAGCACTTTGTAAACTCCAAAGTGCTACACACATTGGTTATTATCATTGTCATTTTTCTTATCATTCCCTCTTCCACCCCCACCCCGCCAGCCAAAACCATCAGTAGAGGAAAGGAACTTTAGAGATAATTCATACTTAAAAGAGTTTAGTTTGGATCATGGCTTAACAGTTCACTCTACCCAGAGGACTTATGTTTTACAAGAAAGGCCACAAAACTGAACTTTCAGCAATTTCTTCATCAATGAAAACCCGCTGGGTGTGGTGGCTCACGCCTGTAATCCCAGCACTTTGGGAGGCTGATGCTGGAGGATCACTTGAGTCCAGGAGTTCGAGACTAGCCTGGGCAACATGGCAAAACCCCACATCTACAAAAAAAAAAAAAAAAATACAAAAATTAGCTGGGCGTGGTGACCCCAGCTACTCAGGAGGCTGAGATGGGAGGAGCGCTTGAGCCCAGGAGGATGAGGTTGCAGTAAGCCAAGATCATGGCACTGCACTCCAGCCTGGGTGACTGAGACCCTGTCTCAAAAAAAAAAAAAAAAAAAAAGTAGAGAAAACTCCTCTTGACCTTAAGTTGGTGATAGCAACAGACTGTTGAAGAGGGTGGGTTTCTCACCGAATGAGAACTATGGTTCTAATGTCCACTTACCTGGGAGTGATAAGATCCACCACTTTAAAAAGACTGAACACAGCCAGCCTCCAGGCCCTCCTACTTTGAGGATGCTGTGAGGGCCCTCCTGCCTGAGAAGACCGCCCCCACACCCCCACCCCCAGTGCTAAAATCCTGCCATTAGACATCTATCTATTTCTTCAGGGCAGGCATCACCCTGCCTGGCTCCTCACAAGGTGCAACAGCGCCTTCCTCCCAGGAGAGGGAGCACTATCGAGCCTTGGCATCAGCAGGAGGAGCTTATCAGAACTGTAGAGAACCAGTCAGGCTCACTATCTCCCTGCATCTTGGAATCAGGGGCCTTAAACCTGGTGGGGCAGCCAGAGACACCTGATCAGCAAAATGTCCCTAAGTCCCCTGTCGGGTCTGGGGCACGGGAAGGGGGACTGGCCAGAGGTACACACCACTGGGAGTGGGCAAACACTCACCTTTTACCAGCTTCCAGAGGTAGATCTCCACCAGGTCTGAGGCCTCGTGTTCCAGGGCAAAGCGACGCAGGTTGTCTGGGCTTGGAGATACCGACGTGTGAACGAGAACCCGGCCTGGTGCCTTGGGACACCTGGTAGAACTGATCTCACTGTGGCCAGCGTCTGCCTTGTCCTCTGGAGAGACAAGAAGCTCATGAAGTTGTTCAATAAACAGTGGCTATACCTCTTCAAAGCTCTAACATTCTAAAATGTTGTGACTTCATGGAATCTGGAACATTGTTTGATTCTATGTTAACAACCTCTGAATCTATTATCCTGACACCACATGGTTCTATCCATTCGCTATTTTCATCTGACATTTTCCATTCCTGTGTGTCTGACATGTCCTGCATCCTGTGGCACTGATGCATGCCCTTCCATGTCTGAGATGTTCCAAGTGTCTGTGGCCCTGGGGAGAGAGACCCAGGGTTCACTCTGGCCGGCACCCAGGGTTCACTCTGGCCAGGGTTCACTCTCGCCTGTGTACCTGGGCAAATCTTGCAGCATTTCCCAGCCACTTTTTCGGGGTGACGACAGGGGTACTCGGTGGGACAGGTCACACGCTGGCAGTCCTGGCGGCCATCCTCACAGGTGCATAGGATGCAGGGCAGGGGGCCGAAGGCACGAAAGGCCGGGTGCCACACCTCCCCATGGGAGTACGTCTTCCCGCCATGCACGCAGGCTGAATGAGGGTGAGAAAGGAGGAGGATCAGGACCGCAGACCTGTCCAGGGCCTCTGGTCCAGCAGCAGGTGGGGTGGGCCCTTGGGGAGTCCTCACTTTACCAGTCCAGCCTAGCCACACTGCCTGCAAAGCATAGGCCAGGGTATAAAACCTGTCCCCTCTCCCTGACACTGCCCACTGTAGCACTCAGAGCTGAGATGGGCCCAGAAGGAACTTGCTGAAGATGGAGAGTCCTTCCTCGCCCTTCAGGGCACTTCTGCGAGAGCAAGGAGAGTGCTGATCTTGTGGTAGAACTGAGATCAACTTTTGTCACCACCTGGTCATGTGAGCTCTGGCAGGTCCCTTCCCCTGTCTGCCTCAGTGTCCCATCTGAACGAGGCAGGGCCAGGACTCAGTAGCGCCACAGCTCTTCCTTCTCCAGCAATTGGGGCACTCTGCAGGGAGGACTCTTCTCCCCTTCTGTGGCCATGGCTGCCCATCTGGCCACCTTCCCTACTTCATCCCCACTGTCCTCCTGCAACCTCGCTCGGCTCCCTCCTTCCTTTGTCAAAAACTGTCCCTCAGCACACTTCCTTATATTAAAGTCATTTATTTACTTGTCTGCCTCCCCAACTAGTCTATGAACCCCTCAAGGGCAGAGACCATTTTCCATTTCCCATCTATCTGTTCTGTCTGCCCCTCTTCCCAGCAAAGATGCAGTAGATGCTAAAAAAAAACTTGTACTGTTCCAGGACTAGTTGTCTCTAACTCAGTACTCTGAACCTCAGTGTCCTCATCTGTCAAATGGGGGCTTGAACCTGATGATCTTTAAGAGCACCTTCATTCAGTTTTGGCATTCTCCGAGTCTACAAGCTCATGGCCAAGTTGGAATTGGGGAACTGCTGAGTGGGGAGTACAGGGGGTTGGGGGTGGGAGGTGGGAGCAGTCAGGGCCCTCCTTCCCTGCCTCACAGATTGGAGGAGGGTTCAGTCCCCACCTTTCTTATGTTTCTCCTTCAGGACAATCTTGACGGTCGTGCTGCCTGCCCCCTTGGGTCGGAAGTGGCGAGGGATGAAGCTCAGAGGGGCACTGAGGCCAGTGGGGGCTGGGGTGCCCAGGCCTCTCTTTCTCCCAGCATCACTGGAACACGGATCCTGAGGATGTCTCTGCAAATAGCAGGAAGGATGAAGGTCACTGACTGAGCGTAGCAGGCCCCATCTGGGGTGGGAACAGCAAGATAGGCTAGAGCAAGAGGCTGCGGGGAGACCCCAGCATGACTTCCCAGAGAAGAGAGGGCAGAGGCCAGAGATAGAAAGATCTGGATGAGGTCTAAGATGTCTTCAGACAGCTCGATCTTTGAAAGCTCTCAGAGGATAGTGATTTGGAAATCTGGCCTCCACGAAGCCTTTCTTGGGCCTTGATTTGAGAAACAGAAGGTGAGCATGCAGTGAGGATGCACCGCAGGCAGTTCTCCTTTGCAGAGATTTAGTTGGTGGCTGGACAAGAGGATGGCCCTCTGAAGACTGCATCAGGCCCCAGAATCCCATGGGGCGTGAAGACCAAGAACAGGCCCCATCCAGACCCAGACAAAGGGTCTCTGAAGCTTAGGCCCCCTTTCCTGAACCCCTGGGATCCAAAACCCCCAGACCCTGTCCCTCCAGACCAGGTCTTGAGAGGGCTGTCAGTGACAGCAATAGGGGTGTGATGAGGACAGCTTAGTTTAGGGAGTGGGCAGCTCCCGGCCACAGGAGAGGAGCAAGTGGGCTTGGGACAGGGACCAGAGCCTATTATCTCCCTAGCTGACCTGGAGCCACACACATTCCTTCTAGAGCCCATTCCTGCCTGGTACAGTCTCTGCATCAGTTCTCTGATGGCCCAGAGCCTGAGCTTGCAAGAGCTCCCAGAGTAGAAACTGTCCCAGGCCCCAGCACGGGCTCAGGCACATAGGATACTCCTGGGAGATGTGTGTTGAGTGGAATAAAGGCAAGAAGGAATCAAACAGCTCAGTCTCCTAATGCTTGCTCCAGTCACCCAACCCATCAGTAAATAGCTGATCAGAGCCTGGAACTCAACCTGGGTGGGTTTCACTTACGTACTGCCTCCTAGGAAGAGGACAGGAAGGAAAGTGGAGGGAATGGTGGCTCAGGTCCTCTAGTACCCCCAGTTCTCAGGTCTCAGGTCCCTACCTGAAAAGGCCTAGCCTAGGTGGGGAGGGCAGCAGGATGAGCTGGCAGAGGAGAAGGGTGCGGTTATGAGCTCAGGCTCCTGGGGAATCTCTGGGAAGGGGAGGCAGCCTCTAGTCTCCCAAAGACCAGGAGACCCAGGCTGAAAGAGCAGGTGGAGTTGTTCATGTGGCAGACATAGCAGAGAGGACCCGTCAGGGACTTGAATCAATGTGTGAGCCCATTCTCTATCTCCTTCCTCTCAGACCAGAGACAACTGGCCAGCTAAGCCCATCTTAACCCAGACCAAGCTTCAGAGGGGCCAAGATACAGGTGGGTACAGACAGGCAGGCTCTAAAGAACCAGTACCTCAGGAACTGGGTGGGGAAGGCTGGCCCAAGTTAGAGGCCATTCCCTGGGAGGAAGGTGCCTGAACTAAGGGGAGACACAGGCTGTAGATGGAACAGTGTCAAGGTGTTTCTCTAGAGGAAAATGAGGAAGTTTGGGGCCTGCTGCTGCCCTGCATGGTGACCTGTTCCCTCAGGGCACTCCTTGCCCATCAACCATGATGGGACCCACGATGGGAGGCTAAAGAGAGGGGCTAGAATATAGTGGGGGTTCACGTAGCTGACCCAGGGGACAAACAAGAAATGAAGACAATAACTGGTATTGCCTGCCCCAGGGTCATGAGATTTAGGCCCTGGATCCCCGCCCCCTGCCCCGCACCCCATCAGTAAGGCTGTGCACTCACCACCCCGCGGAGCGACTGCACACTGTCCTCTTCAGCCGATTGCTCACTTGCCTCATCTGAAAACTCAAAGGGAAGCTGGGTCAGCCTCAGGCTTCCCGGCTTTGCTGGCTAGATAGAGCCCTGAGGCCTCCAGCTACAGGCTCCGCCCATTCCCAAGGCCTGTTGTCACATCTGCAGCCCCAGCCCACTGGTCGGCTCCTTTGCCCCAGTGGGGGCTTCTTCCGCTTCCCATTACAGCCTCTCTCCATCCTGGTTGGGATGATGAAGCCCCCTACAACTGGGTTGCTGCCTCAGTTTCCCTGTACTGACCTCCTGGTCACCATTAGGACCGAACTCCTTGAAACAGAGCATCTTGTTTGGTCCTTACTGAAACTCACCTCTCTGGGACACTGGGCCACACCCTTCAGTATCTACCATGGATGGCCCAAAGGCCCAGAGTCCCATCCCTGCAGCCTGCATAGATGCAGTTTCCTGGACAGCCACACTTGAAGTCACCAGGCCTTGGTTTACACTCCCAGGACCCCACACTCCAGCCCCTTGGCCCCTCCAGCCTGAGGACGCTGCCAGTCCCTATTCCCCTGGGAAACCAGCACATAAAGCCGTTTGGAGCCCTGCAGCTTCCTAAACCCAAGTGGACCTCTCTCTCCTTAGCCCTTGCCTCACTCCACAGTCTGGTTCCCACCAGTCATTCTCACTTCAAAGACCCAGAACATTAGAATTAGACTGTGTTAGAAATCACAGGGCACAACTGAGGCCCAGAGAAGGGAAGCAATTTGTGGAGTTAGTTGGAAGAACCAGGACTAAACTGGAGTCACCTGATCCCTAGTCCAGTGCTCCTTCCAAAACGCCAACATCTGGGGATGCATCCACTGTGGAGCACTCCCCTACCTGAGTGCCACCTCCTCCAGGAGGCTTTCCTTGACCACCCCAGCATGCAGGGAACAGTCCAACCACTTCATTCTGCTCAAGCCTAGCCCGCCCTTCACTAGCTGATGCGTTGCCTCCCTGTTTTAGAAGAGGTTCTACCTGGGTTCTGTATGGAAGACATGTTCTGATCCCTGGTGAGCCCAATACTGTGACCAGCTCTGCCGTGAGGAAGGCAGGATGAGACGTAGTCCTTACCTGTACTAGACCCCTCTCACATGCCACTTATGGGCCTCTCAGCTCATCTGATTGCAGGGACTTTGTGCCCCCATGGCAGGCACCGCAGCAGCAGCCCCCCTGCACAGGCTCCCCAACACTTCCCTCAGGCTCAGCCTCACAGTGTCCCCCCCTCAAGTCCGCAGCTCCGGTCCACATCCCCTGCCCCCACTCCTTACCCCAGCCCACTCCTGCCTCTGCTCCCAGGGCTACTTAGCACCCACCCATGCATGCACAGCAAGGAAGTCCCACGCATGGATGAGTCTTTGGGCTCAGTGGAGAGATAGTTGGTGGCTGGTGGACATATTCTTACTGCTTCCTCTACCACCCCAGACTTTTCTGAGAAGCAGAGACTACTTAGAGCAATAGGTCACTTTTGCTTGGTTAGCAAGCAAAGGCCAGCCCCTGGACATATTCCTGTATTGCTTCTCTCTCCTTACTTGCTTCACTCCGCCTTTCCCTCTTTCCTCCCCCAAGGACTGCAATAAAAATAAGTAGCACATCAGCTTCTGCCAGGCTCTGCTTTCTGGGGGGTGCAGGCTAAGCTACCACCCTGGAGGAAAGAGCCGTCTGCTACATGCTGGGTGTCCCCTGCAGTTCCTCATGGCTCTAACAGTCTATGGCTAGGCCCATGGAGGGGAGGGGTGGGTGAGCGCTGCCAGATGGAGGGACAGACTCACCTTTGCAGGCTTGGCAGCAGGAGTCTGGCAGTGGGAGGGGTGTGGGGCAGCCTGGTTCGGGGCAGGTCGTGAGGCCGCAGTAGATCTGGCCCTCCTGACAGAGAGAGCAAACCAGCTGGGAAATGAGCTCTGACGAGGGCTAGCCTTGGGGACTAGGGACACCCGCTTCCCTGGGAGCGAATGGTCTTGAGGTCTCTCCTGTGGTGGGGAGGGGAAGCAGCAGCATCTCCTGGGCAAGGCCCAGCCAGCTCAGAGGAGGGGTCCCCCATGCCCTCCCAGCCCCACTTCCAGGCCCAGCAGGTAACATCCAGCCTTCAGCTTCCGACTCACTCACAGCCAGTTTGTCCCTAGGTGCCACCTGGTGAGGCGGGAATCTCCCTATCCTACAGATGAGGAGCTGGAGCAGGGCCTGAGCCATCTCAAGTTAGAAAGACAGTTGGGGCCCAGTCCTCAAGCTTTTCCCACTGAAATCAACGTCATGGGAGGGGGACGGGTAGGTGATACCTGGGCTCATCTTGCTCTTTACTGAAAGCCCTTGGTCTCTAGCTTTGGGATCCAGCCTTGAAAGGCAAGACCGCAGGGGAAGGGGCCTTCTGGGGGTCTGGGGCCAGGTGACCTTTGGTGGTCACTTCTTTCCTCCGGGCCTGAGATCCCTCCTCTGTGAAGTGGGGTCACACCCATCTGGGGTGTGAAGACCCAGCGAGGGAATGGTTGTGAAAAGCACAAGGCACAACGTGCCTGGGGGGAAGTGCTGTTGCCTTGAGACCTTTCCCTGTTCCCTTTCCAGAGGGTCTGAGGAGTGAGTGTTCTGGTCCCTCGGGTGAGGCCAGAAGTCACGCCAGTCTCATAGAATCGGGGATGAGAAGAAAGAAGGGAAGGCCCAAGTACCCAGGGAGAATGAACAGAGGAATCCTGGGAATGCTGTCACCACCCACCACCCACCACCCAGCATTTCTGTCTCCTGCTACAGCCCCTCCTCATCCAGGCCTCATCCTTTCAAGGGGAGGCACAGGGAAAGGAACATTGGCTTTGGAGCCAGGTGGCCTTGGGTCTGAATTCTGGTTCTGTCACTTACTAGCTGTGTGATCTCAGGCAAGTCACTTAACTGTTCTGAACCCCAGTTTCCTCATCTGAAAAACAGAAATAGTGATATCCTTCCCCTAGGGTCATTCGGATACTGTCTATAAACCAGGCATTTCTATGAACCTGGTGACACAATAGACCACTGCAAAAGGCTCACACCCTGCAAAAGGCAATCGCTTACTAGGTTGATTTATAAGTAATCACTCCTCATTATTTGCAGGCTGTTTGCTCTGCAGCACAGAAACTTGAAGATTCAGAGACTCAGACTGATGGGACCCTGTCACTGAAAAGATGGGGAGGCAGGCCCAAAAGAAGTGACTTGTTCGAGGTCACACAGGGAACTGGGACAGTGCTGGAGCTCAAACACAGGTTTCTGATACCTCGTCTGGAGAGAACATTAATGATCATTTGGTCAGACTCCCTTAAGCACTCAGAGGCCCGAGTGTGATATTCAGGTAGTAAGGAAATCGGGAGGACAGGGGCTTCTCCTGCCAATTCATGGATGAGTTGCCAAGCCAAGGGTTAAAAATGACATGCTGAAAGTCACCTGCAAACCTATAGGAAGGCCATGCCTAGACCGCAGTTCCCTTACAAGGAGGAGGCTGAAGACTTTCTAGAGGAGGCCCTGGGTAGCTTCAGTCTCTGTCCCATGATGACACTGCGAGTCAGCCCTGCCTGCCCCGAGGTCCAGCTCTAACAATAGGCAGGAGGAGTTTAAGTAGCTTCAGATTAATTTCCATTTACTGCAGATAATCTGGCCCTGTCTCTGTCCCCCAGGACTGATAACTGATCATTTGCATATTCATTCTTTCATTCAACAATCATTACAGATGTCTTCTGTGCTTTAGGCCCTGGACTGACAGCAGAGGATAAAGAAATGAAACACATATGTTTCCTCCCCTCGAGGAATGCAGCATCTACTGGGGGAAACAGAAGGCTCAGGAAGGTGTGGAAGCTCACAGAATGGTCACCTGACCCAGCTAGGGACAGGACATTCCAAACCCCAGATGTTCCCTTTCCCCTGAGCCCATTCATTTTGCTTTGGCCAGGAGGGACAATCCCCCAGTCCGCAGTCCAGGCTACTGTGTTCTTTGCAGGCCCAGAGCGCTGGCCTGTGCTGAAGGGAAGGCAGGAGTTCTTACGGTGCAGCTGCAGAGGACACACTGGTTGGGCAGGCGGGAGGGGAACAGCTCATGGGCACTGAAGATCTCTCCGTGCTGGTACATGGTCCCATTGTGCTGGCAGGACTTTGGTGGGGCCCGGAGCCCAGAAGGAGTGTGAGGTTCTGCAGTTGGGGAGGGGCAGGAGGAAGATTAAAATGAGGTTTCATGTGAATCTAAAAACCTTTGCTGAAATTAACGAGGCCACTTTTCTGAAGACTTTGCATTTGACCCCAACTTGAAATTTAAACCAAGCTCTGGCCTGGGCCTTGCCAGCCATTTCCCATATCAGCTAAGAGGTCCCTCTGATAC
The DNA here is from genome assembly GCF_009764315.1 of Trachypithecus francoisi. Lineage (NCBI taxonomy): Eukaryota > Metazoa > Chordata > Mammalia > Primates > Cercopithecidae > Trachypithecus > Trachypithecus francoisi. The sequence continues at coordinate 65,577,128 of NW_022681473.1, forward strand.
CTACATCTGACTGTGTCCTCCCTCCCATGACCCCTACCACAGCCCGCTAACCCCCTCAGTGTCTGAGCCAGCCCCAGTGAGAGCAAGAAGGTAAAGCCAGCAGCCTCAGCTTCCGCTCAGTGGTGCCAAGTTAGTGGGGCTCCACGAGCTCCATGAGGGCTCATGGAGCACTTCTCAGTGCCAGGCACTGTTCTAGGCACTGGGGATACAGCAGTGAGCAAAAGAGTCCCTGCCCTCACAGGGTTACATTCTAGTGGCGCCAGCTGGGATGATTGTCCCTGTGCTTATGTAAATTCCTGTCATTCACTGGCCCCCAGAGTCCCCCTCCCCATCACCTGCCCATCAGTCCATCCTTATCCTGCCAGGTGGAGGGGTAAGCCTCTGGTCCCGAGAGAACCCACTCATTCATTCAAGACCCCTTTACTAAGCACTCCTGTTCCAGGCACCATGCTAGGCATTGGGAATGGAGCAATGAGTAAGATTCAGCCCTTGCCATCAAAAAACTGAAACTCAAAAATTAGGGGTATGGTGGCTCACACCTGTAATCCTAGCACTTTGGGAGGCCGAGGTGAGAGGATCACTTGACTCTGGGAGTTCAAGACTGGCCTGGGCAACATGGTGAGACCCTATCTCTACAAAAAAAAAAAAAAAAAGATTTTTAATTCTTTTTTCTTTTTTCTTTCTTTCTTTGAGACAGGGTCTCTCTCTGTCACCAGGCTGGAGTGCAGTGGCATGATCTTGGCTCACTGTAATCTCTGCCTCCCAGGTTCAAGCGATTCTCCTGTCTCAGCCTCCCAAGTAGCTGGGACTACAGTCACCCGCCACCACACCCAGCTAATTTTTTTGTATTTTTAGTAGAGATGGGGTCTCACCATGTTGGCCACAATGGTCTCAATCTCTTGACCTTGTGATCCACCCACCTCAGTCTCCCAAAGTGCTGGGATTACAGGCGCAAGCCATCGCGCCCGGCCAAAAATTTTTTTTAATTTAAAAAAAGAAGTTTGAAATCTAATTAGGCAGAAAGACAAGCCACAAGCAATGATGCTGTAGCAAGTAAGGGCTAGGGTGAATAGAAGCACAGAAATTGTGACAGCAGAGAAGAGGAGCCTCTAACTCAGCCGGGAAGGAGTGGCCAGGGAAGACTTCCCGAAGGGCCAATGGCAAGCAGAGTCTTGAACTGTGAAGCCAAGCAGGCAGAGGAGCAGGGGATGGAAAGAGAGAGGGAGTGAAGAGCATTTTAGCAACAAGAGGCCTGGGCCAAGCACAGGGGGAAACCCAAAGTCAGCAAGGAGAGCTGAGGCCCCTGGAGTCAGCATCAGACATGAGGACACTCCTTCACTGTGCAGGATGAAGCTGAGAGCCACTGTTCCCCTCGGGGACCCGCAGCCAGGAATCTCTATGACCCATATCAGGGCCACGAGTCAGATCCCTACCGGGCTTCCCGCTGGAAAGTGAGCCCCACTCCATACCAGTTCACCAGGAAAGCCCTGATTCCAGAGCCTGGACCCGAGACCAGAATCTAAAGCTTCTTCTTCACCACTTTCTTGATGCTTCTAAACATCAATTTTCTTCTCAACCTCCCCTCCCACCTCCAAGTTGGCCTCCCCTCTGACTGCCCCTCACTGGACACTTGCTTTTGCCAGTTTCTTCCCAGACCACCTCTCCTTTCTCTGACCTCTTCTTCCTGGAATCTCATTCTCAGAGGCTTAGAATCTTAAAATCATGGAATCATAGACATTGAGCATCAGGACACATAGAGTCCCTGAATTTCAGCCGTGCGAGGAATCTCAGAGAACAGGGCCTGACTCCTTTAGTCCTTCTCAGCCCCCCAGTGGTTATTCTAGGGTCTCCCCATAGGACCTTCAAGCCCAAGATCACTCACCTTCACTTCCCAGACTGTGCCCACACCCTCCAGCTCTGGCAGGCCCGAGAGAGACAAGAGCCCAAGTGTGCCAGTCAGCAGGCCAAGCAAGGCCCTGTTTCCTGCAGCTACTTTCTGCATGTCCTCCCTCCCCTGCCATGCACACCTACTTAAGGACACGAAGTCTCTGCTACCCCAGCACTGCCTGCGGATCTGGGATATTTCCTCCCTTGAGTACCTTTGTGTGTTTACACCTCTGATGGGGAGAGACTGCCCCTCTCCTTGCCTCTCCTTGCAGAGTTCTCCCTCAGCTAGAGGGCTACACTGGGAGTAGGAGAAAGGTCAGTGGACGATGGGGAGGAGCATGGCTACTTACCCACACACCTGGGACAGCACTGCTGTGGCTCTGTCACAGGCTGGGGGCAGTGGACAGGCGGACAGTGGAGGCGGTAACAACTCACATGGGCGCTCTGAAGGGGACACAAGGGTCAGCCCTAGTTCAAAGAACCATCATCTTCCACCTGTACCTGTCCTTTCCCAAAACTCCCACCCCAACTGCAGAAGTCCGTACTTGTAGTAAGCCTGTGATTGGACTGAAAACAATGAACTCAAGTGCGCCCAGTCCCTCCCCGTTCCTGCCCACCAAGGGGATCTCACTTGGCCCACACATCCATGTGCCTCCCCTACCCTGGAGGAGGTCAGACCTGTTCATGGACTTACTTAAATACTGTGTCCCCTTCACAGAGAAAGACAAGGGAAAGCCTGGAGTTGTTTGACATTGATCTTAATGCTTTGACTGTGCTATTTTAACTCTGGGGCTTGGTCCTTTTAACTCGGCCTGAGCCTTGTGGTCAAGAAAGGAATGAAACATGAGGACACGTGACCGGGAGGGGGTGTGAGATGAAAAACCTAATGTAGAGAAAATGGATGGCTTTATGATCCAGCCCCTAAATCTCTGGGAGGTTTGGGTAATCCTGCACAAAGCCTTTGGAGTTGGCACCACCGAAGGAGAGGCCTGAAGTTCCTTCTCTTTTTCAAGTATAGCAAGTGAGATAACAGGGCAGGGGAATGTACGCAGAGAGAGACAAGCAGAAAGCAACGGACAGTGGCCACCACCCCTCATGGGGGTCTTCCCAGCTCTCCAGGCAGTTTTTCTTTGGCCCCTCAGCCTTCCCGCACCTTGTTCTTCACTCTGTTACAAAGGTCACTCTGCTGTATTGTGATGAACCATTTACACCTGTGTTACCAATTCAACCACGAATTCCAAAGAATAGTAGGCATAGGGCCTTGCTCCAAGTTAGTGGCTGCTGGAGTCTGAATGAATACACGAGTGAGTGAATAAATGAGAGTAAGGAAAGGAGGGGTCGATGGTCCTCTCCTAGATGAATGGAGCCTGCTTTGTTCACGATTCTGAGGTTGGCAAAGTTTGTTTCTATCCCTGCTTCTCCCCCCGGTTCCTTCCCCCTGCCCTCTCCCTGGACCTGACTCCCCGATAGCACTTCAGAGGCAGCCTCTTGCCCCATGGAAGGCCTTGAATGGCCTATGCCTTCTCGGGTCACTGCTTCCCAAGATGGCCAGAGGTAATTGCAAGGACTAGTCAGCGCTAAGGGGCATCCCAGAGCCCACAGAATTGGGCTAAGCTCTAATAGGGGCCTTCTAGAGTCCCAACACACATGGGGGATTAATAAATGTCTAGAGGATAAACTAGACGCTAGACATCTGAGGCTCCCAGAGGAGAAACTAGGATGGAGTGCAAGGGACTGTGTGGCCTGAAGAGTTAGAATCGGTCTCTTGATTCTGGCCTTGGAGGAGCCAAGGATGGCGATGATTATTAGCACCACAAAGCAGGAAATAGGATGGAGACAGGTTAGTGGTGAAAGGGCAGGTAAGGCACGTCGAAAAGCCCTTTGCAGTCACAGGGAACCTCTCAGGAAGTCATAGCCTCCATTTATTGAGTGGCTACTGAGGTAGGGCCTTTACGTTATATAAAAATCATCCCACTTTATATTCTCAACACCCCTAGAGGAAGGTACCATACTATTAGTCACACTTTTTAAATGAGAAAAGAGTCTTGAAAGGTTAAGTTGCCTAAGATCACACAGCAGGTAAAAACTGTCACCAGGGCCCGTGCACTTTCCATGATGCTGAGCTGCCTCTGGTGGGTAGTAGGTGTGGACTCATTCATGCTCAATATTTGCTGCAGGTCTACTGGGTGCCAGGCCCTCTTCTGAGCACTAGGGATGTAGCAGTGAGTGGGACCAACAAGGTTTCTGCCCTCCCGGAGCTCACATCCTAGCAGTGAAAAATAGACTATTAAAGAAGTAAGCAAGGGCCAGGCACAGTGGCTCACACCTGTAATCCCAGCACTTTGGGAGGCTGAGGCGGGGGGATCACTTAAGGTCAGGAGTTTGAGACCATCCTGGCCAACAGGGCAAAACCCTGTCTCTACTAAAAATACAAAAATTAGCCAGGCAGTAGTAGCCCGCCTGTAATCCCAGCTACTTGGGAGGCTGAGGCAGAAGTATTGCTTAAACCCAGGAGTGGAGGTTACAGTGAGCTGAGATTATGCCATGGCACTCCAGCCTGGGTGACAGAGTGAGACTCCATCTCAAAAAAAAAAAAAAAAAAAAAAGAAAGGAAAAGTAAACAAGTAGGAGCAAGAAGATTTCAGATGTTAAATTTATTATATATAATAAAATAGAGGACCTGGTATGGTGGCTCTCACCTGTAATCCCAGCACTTTGGGATGCCAAGGTGGGCAGATGGCTTGAGGTCAGGTATTTGAGACCAGCCTGGACAACATGGTAAAACCCTGTCTCTACTAAAAATATGAAAATTAGCCTGGCGTGGTGGTGCGTGCCTATAATCCCAGCTACTCAGAAGGTTGAGGCATGAGAATCATTTGAACTTGGGAGGCAGAGTTTGTAGTGAGCCGAGATCGTGCCACTGCACTAGCCTGGGTGACAGAGTGAGACTCTGTCTCAAAATCAATCAATCAATCAATCAATAATAAATAAATAAATAGAGGAATATTATTTCATTAATAGGGGTAGACTATGTTAGAAACAGCTGTCAGGGAAGGCCTTATAAGGAGGTAACATTTGTGTTATGAACTGGGAGATCAGAAGGAACTGTTCGTGAGAAGATCTGAGGGAAGAACATTCCAAGTGGAGGAAACAAGTTGGAATGAGGCTCAAGTGTTGGAAAAACTGACAGAGGTCAGTGTGGCTGCAGCAGAGGGAGCAGGTATGAAATGAAATTGGAGAATAAGGCCGGGCGCGGTGGCTCAAGCCTGTAATCCCAGCACTTTGGGAGGCCGAGACGGGCAGATCATGAGGTCAAGAGATGGTGATCATCCTGGCCAAGGTGGTGAAACTCTGTCTGTACTAAAAATACAAAAATTAGCTGGGCGTGGCAGCGGGTGCTTGTAGTCCCAGCTACTCAGGAGGCTGAGGCAGGAGAATCACTTGAACCCGGGAGGCAGAGGTTGCAGTGAGCCGAGATTGCTCCACTGCACTCCAGCCTGGTAGCCTGGTGACAGAGCATGACTCCATCTCAAAAAAAGAAAAGAAAAGAAAAGAAATGGGAGAATAAGACAGAAGCAGAGCCCTCAGCAGGGAATTTGAATTTTACTTTAGGTCCAACGAAAAGCTACTGGAGGTTTTTTTTTTCTTTTCTCTCCTTTTTTCCCTAAATCAGAACATGACAATCAGCACACAGTCTCTGCATGCCTGTCAATGAGTTCATCATCTGTTACTGGAGGGTTTTAAGAGCGGAATGGCATGATCAGTTTCATGCTGAGAAAAGACCATTCTCACAGGGCACGGTAGCTCACTCCTATAATCCCAGCACTTTGGGAGGCTGAGTGAGGCGGGTGGATTTCTTGAGCTGAGGAGTTTGAGACCAGCCTGGGCAACCTGGTGAAATCCTGTCTCTACAAAAAATACAAAAATTAGCTGGGCATGGTGGCATGCACCTGTGGTCCTAGCTACTCAGGTGGCTGAGGTGGGAGGATTGCCTCAGCCTGGGAAGTCAAGGCTGCAGTGAGCTGAGATTGCACTACTGAACTCCAGCCTGGGTACCAGAGTGAGACCCTGTCTCAAAAAAAAACCAAAAAACAAAAAAAAAACCAGACCATTCTCCCTGCCACATGGAGGATGGATTTAGAGGGGGAAACAGGAAGATCCGTTAGGAGGCTTGTGTGGCAACCCAGGAAAGACATGACAGATGATGGTGGCTTGGATTACGGGGAGCAGTGATGGTGGAGAGAAGTGGAGGGATTGAGGGTATATTTTGCAGATAACAGCACAAGTCCTCTGGGTTGAGGAAACTGTATGTGGACTCTGGGAAAGGAGAAATGAATTAACTCCAATGGCTCAAAAAACTTGGACTTTGTCAACTGGACCACATGATATGTCTGGAATTTTCTGTTATGATTTCCTTTCTGTTCTCTGGCTATATTTCATAAAGTCCTTCTTGAAAACGCTGATTGGCCTCAGATGTGCTAAGGCAAATCGAGGGGAGGCAGTCATGATGGGGGTTGTGTCCCCATTTCTACTTGGGGCCAATACAGTAGAAGCAGTGGTGAGTCAGGGGGAAAGACCCCAGGAGGAGTGGGACCCCAGTGTCAAAGTCAGGAGGGGGCTAAGCCACCCCTCCGCCACCCCACAGGATCGCCTCCAGAGCTCTTTCTGCTCCCACCCCAGAGGGTTCTGTTTTAATAAGGGAGACTCTTAGAGGCCTTCCGCATTCCTCTCTTGGCTCTGTGCAGGGAAAGAGAGGGGCTGGGAGGCTGGCTCGGGCTAGGAGCTAGCTACCCCTCCCTCCAAGCACCAACACCCAGACAAAGAAAGCTGGGGACATCCACACTGGGTTCCAGGCAGCTGAGCTAAAACCAAGCGTTTTTCAAGCCTCCTAAGCCACTTCCTCCTCTTCTGCCCTTCCAATCTCATACCTTGCTTGTGAATTCTGGACCACATGGGGGTCTCATTTATTCTACACAGTTGATTTTACAAGGCCCTGTGGAGGTGCTGGATTGTTATGGGGTATGGTGGGGTGGGAGGAGATGGAAAACAAAGACATGGTCTCTACCTCAGGTGGTTCAGCCTTTGGCAGGGAATCATGCCAGGCATGAGTGAGGACCCAGCAAGTCCTAGTCTCAGAGGTTCAGTCTAGGAGGGGCAGTAACTATGCTGCCTGGTCAATAGTGACCAGGAGAAAGGGGCAGAGAAACTTCTGTGGGATCCCAGAAGAAGAAAATTCTTCCAGGTGGAGGTCATTTTCCCATTTGGGCAAATCCCTGAGGAATAAGTAATTGGGCTAGTGGAGGTGGGGGAACACATCCTAAGGCAGGGCCGAAGTGGCTGGAGGAAATAGTACATGAAAAGGAGGGAATGGGAGACAAGGTCAAAAAGGCTCTGTCTTGGGCTGCATGGGAGGCAGGGAGACTGGCACCACTGTGAGGTGGAAAGAAAGCTGGAATGTGAGACGGGAGACCAGGGTCCTCATCCCAACCCAGCCACTAATGTTTGTGTGACTTATATTTGGGAGGTACACAGTAGCCATCTAATGCTATATATTGAGTACTCAGTAGTGAAATGGCTTTTCCCAAGTCCCTCAGCTGCTGCTGACAGCACAGTTCTAGAATGCCTGGTCCTCCCTCTGGGGTGACTTCTCTGGAGGGTTCTCAGATATCCCTGACACAGGTGGCAAGGTGACCAGAGGAACCTACCTCCGAGCAGGTACAGCGCAGGCAGTACATCAGGCCTTGTGGCTCCAAGTAGGGGTGCCAGCTCTCGCCGGGGGAGTATCTCTTTCCATGGAAAAGGCAGAACATGTCTGGGCCTGGCAAACCGACCAGTGCCATGTTAGTCCCAGGAGGCTCCAGCCCAAAAACCCTGTCTCATTTCTCCTTCTTTCTAGCTCTAGAAGAGATGTCATCTGGGCCACTCAGGCAAAAGATAATCTGCTGGACAACTGGACATGCTCTCCTAGGCAGGGGGCCAGAAGGTCTGAGTTTGAATCTCGGCTTGACCACACACTTACTGTGCGACACTGGGCATGCCACTGTCTCTGAACCTTAATGCTTATCTCACAGGGCAGTTAGGGAATCAAGCAGTGAAATGCTGTACAGATTTATATCATGGTAACATTAATTATTATGATTAGATGAATGAGGCCCAGAGAGGGTAAGTTACACCTGAGGGCCACACAGCAAGTCAGTCACCGGGCAGGGATGACAGCATCAGTCTCCTGACTCAGTCCCATGTTCCTCTGTCCTCACAGTCATGCTTGTTTCCTTTTTATTTGTCCCATTTGACTTATTTAGTACATCACCACACCCTTCCCTCCTTTCCTACCCCTCTTTCCTCTCTCATCCTGCTCCCCTGTACACACACACAGACACACACACACACACACACACACGTGTACACATTCTCTGGCTCCTATAGCCCACCTTTTGAACAAAGCCCTCCTGGTGTGAAGATCACCAGGCACCTGTGTAGAGGAGGGTTGGCAGGGATGGGGCCCAAGGCCATGGTGCTGGGAGCTTTCTTGCTTTCACACCTTACTATGTCCTTATATTTTGGTGAGCCATGATGGAAAGGTTGTTAGGAAACTGACTTTCAAGTATCTTTAAAAATGGTCGTTGCTACTACTGTGATTTGTGATTGGCACATCAGTGGACTTTTTTGCAATTGTACATCAGTTGTCAATATCTGGATGAATGCTTCTAAGAATTACTAAAGTCATTTGTTCCGTGGGTTGGCTACCTCTCCTACAATCCTGCATTCCTGAAACCTCTGCCTCTCTCACCTCTCGTAACCTATTGATCCACTCCTGCTCCCACATCCTACCCACTTATCCCCAGCCCTGGGTCACACCTCCCAGCCCAGCACTGCAGCCTCGTGCCCCGCCCCTCTGCCTCCCGCCCTATCCTCACCAACCCTCCTCTACACAGGTACCTGGTGATCTTCACGCCAGCAGGGAAAAACATTCCATTGCCTGAGCTCTTTTCAGGAGGAACTGGGAGGCCCAGCACAAGCTAAGTGCCAGTAAAGGTTTGTTGAATTAAATGAGATTGAAATATGGAGAAGGGAACCAACATTTATTGACTATCTTCTCTTTGCCGAACTCCTTACAGAAGTTAGTTATCTCATTAACATTGTTGTTTTGACCATTAAATTAGATAACGCTTGTAAAGTGCTTACCCAGTCCAGTTTCTGACCCTTAGTTGAATGCTATTATTATGATAATTGTGGTAACAATCACAAAGCCACTGCAAAATGGACATTGTCATCTTCTGGAATAGATGACAGTATCCATCTTGCAGTGGCTTTGTGACTGTTACCACAATTATGAGAAGGCTCACAGAGACTATGCCACTTGCCTCAAGTCCTCCGCTAGGATTTCATCCCAGGACTCCTGCCTCCAAAGCAGAGCTCCTTTCTCTTCACCTCATCTCCTATGGCTTTTTACCCGATTCCAGGGCCTAAAGGCTCAACTGCCTTCTCTCTCTGCCCCACCGGCCACCATCCCCAACTCCCTAGCTTATTCTTTTAGTCCCCTGTTGGTCTAAAATGGAGAAGTTGCCTCTCATGCCTCCTGCTTCTCATTTTCCAGAGTCAAGCATCTTGGGAACATGGGTTCTCACACTTCCTAAATCACATTCTCTTAGACTTTGAAACAGAATTGCAGAGCATTGAAAGCAGTAATGAGTTCGGTGGGGTGAGCGGAGAGCTCACATTCAGTGCAGGAATTCCCTTTCAGCACGGGGGGCTGGGCTGGCATGCAGCCCCTGCCTGACACACGCCTTCAGGGAACAGGAGCTCATGGGCCATTCCTAAGCATTAGAAGGTTTTCTTTGTAAGGAGCTGGAGTTGGCCTCTCTCTGGTTCCTTGCATTGCTCCTACTCTGCTCTCTTGGGCCTCCTAGAACAAAGATTTGAGACTGCTGTCACGATGCCTTCAGTCTGTGCTTTGAGGGTCGCTGAGAGTAGGAACACATGACTTAGTTCCCTCGCCATTCCCTTCCCAGCTCCCCAAAGTGGAGCTCACATTCCCAGCAAGCCAGCAAGGCCCGGCTGGCCCGTATCAAATGAGCTGTGTTTATCTCTCAGCCTCCACTGGCAGAGAGGGTGGGACACGGGCCCAGCTGGGGTGCTGGTCAGAGCCAGCCCAACTCTCCAAGGAGTGAATAATGTCTTTCTTCCTCAGTCCCCTCCTCCCACCAGGGAGGGGGCGATTGCAACACTGCCACCACCTTAGGTCTCAGCCTGTTGCTGAAGAAACCCTGTCTTACCTTCCTTGGGGCGGCCCTGGAGCCCAGGCCTCTGTGCCAGTTGGCACCCCCTTCACCTCACTGCCTGCTCAGAGCATGAAGACAGAAAGAGTGTCTCAGCCAATGCCCAGGCAGGAGGTCCCTTCTCCCCACCAACAGACCTGGCAGAGGCTGAGAATGTGGGGGGCCTGGCAGGAGGCCTCCAGTGGCCACAATCCCCACCCCACCATACCCTAGAAGGTGACAGGCACAAGGAAGGGTGGCATGGCCTGGAGCTCTCTCAAGTGAGATGAGTGCCCGCGGCCATGCCAAAACCAAGCAGAAGGAAGAACTGCCAGGCGGCGACAGGCCGCCTCAGTTTCTGCAGTGCTGGCATTAGCCCCAACCCTTGAACGTGGCCGGTGGAAACAGTTTTAGTTCTTTAAGCCACAGCTTCACTATGTGACATTCAGAGACTCATCCTCCTTTCTCTGAGCCTCAGTTTCCCATCTGCAAAATAAGAGAAGGGGGTAAGCTATGATCTTCAAAGATTTTCTGCATAGTTTATGAATCCATGATTTCAACATTTGAAGACTCCAAAATTCTAGGATTCTAAGATTCAGGATTTTGAGAATTCCATGTTTCTAAGAACCTATATTTCCTTAGAATAAAAAGCTTCTAGAATTGTCCAATGTTGTGGTTCTAAGATTTGATCATTGCAAGATTCTATGATTCTTGGATGTGCTGATGGTCTCATACATCCTAGGCTCTCAGAACCTCCAAAGTCGGTTAGGATAAAGTTCAGGGAAACAGTAGGACCAGTCCTGAGTGACACAGGAGTGTCACCTGAGTGTGAAGGAGGTAGTTTGTCTCACATCTCACTCCCTTTCCATACACTTCCTTTGGCCCTCTGTGGCATTCCCACCCCTACCTGGCCTTGGACCTGGCCTGATTCTTCTCCCTCCCCACCACCACGTCTCATCCCACCTGTGCCCATGCATCCCTCCCCATCTCACAGACCAAGCATGCCTTTTCTCAGGGACCTTTTGGAGTCAGATCGGCTGGGGTTCAAATTGTGGATTTGGCTTTTATTTGCAGCCTGAATTTAGACAAGTTACCTAACCATTCTGGGCCTCTGTTTCCACATCTATTAAATGGAACTAGTAACAACCTTATCTCTCAGAATTACTGTAGAATTAAGTTAGATAATACATGTAATACACCTAGTGCCTGACATATATTATGTGCTCAACTAAATAGGTTTAAAAAAAACCAGATCTGGGCACTGACCCCAGACTTCCTTAATCCCTTAATAGTTTGTTTCCTGTGGTGTTTCTTTGACTCCCAGAACTCTCTGTGGTCATCCCCAGGCACCTGTTAGGGGACAAACATCATAGCACACACTAAGGCCAAATCTCCCTGGTCTCATTTACAACTGCACCAACCCTGGTTCTGGTGGCCTCCTGCATTCTTCTAGCCCCACTCACAAGCCAGATCAGTCTGCCTCAACTCGCCTCATGCCCACGGACCTTGGGCAGGGATACAGAGACGAAAGTGGCTCAGAAGTTGGAGGAGAGAATGGGAAGGCAGACGTGAGAGGCAAGAGACCAGTCTGGAAAGAGAAGCAGAGGCTTACGGAGGGCTTCGAGAGCCCAGGAGACAAAGGAAAGCCATGGAAAAGCTTTAAACTGGGGAGTCCCATGATCAGATTTGCATTTTAGAATCATCACTGTGCTCACAGGAATGGAGAACTGATTGGAGGGCAAGACTGGAGGCAGAGAGACCACGGAGGGGCTATTGCAGTCATCCTGTTCTGAGATCATGCTGGACCTGTACCAAGATGGAAGTTGTGCTGATGGGCAAAAGTACAGATTTGAGAAACACTTAGGAGGTACAATGGGCAGGCTTTGGGACAGACTGGATAGGATATGGGTGGAGAGGGCAAAGGAGCCACCAAGGACAGGATTGAGGTTTCGGGACTGAACACATATGTGAGTGTGGGGCACTTGGCATAACAGGCAGTAAACATTATTATCATTAGTAATACAGTAGTCCCCCCTCATCCTTGGTGATACATTCCAAGACCCCCAGTGGATGCCTGAAACCACAGTTTGTACTGAACCCTAGATAGACCATGCATAGATTTCTTTTGCCTTCTTTACAATTTCACAGATAGAAGATTCACCCTTACTGTAGATCTTAGCAAACTCACTATACCATTTTTTTCCTTTCCTTATGAATTGAGAACTTCTACCTTTTTACTTAAAGAAAGCACTTTATGGCTTCTCTTTGGCATATCCAAATTGCTGGCATTGCTACTCGTGCTTTGGCGCCATTATGAAGTAAAATAAGGATTCCTTGAACACAAGCCCTGCAATACTTCAACAGTTGATCTGATCACTGAGACAGCTACTAAGTGATTAACAGGTGGGGAGCATCTACAGTGTGGACACGCTGGAAAAGGGACGATTTACGTTCTGGATGGGACACAGAGCGATGGCAACAGAATTCACTATGCCACTCAGAATGATGTGCAACTTAAAACGCATGAATTCTTCATTTCTGGAATTTCCAATTTAATATTTTGGACCAAGGTTAATCATAGGTAACTGAGACCTCAGAAATTGAAACCATGAATACAGGGGGACTGCTACAGTAATATTACTTTCCATTATCATTTATTTATTGAACTTTTTGTATGTCAAATATTATACACATCCACGGGCCTGGTACATGACTTAAATAAAACAAAGTCACCTCCTGAAGGAGCTCACAGCCTAGTGAAGAAGACATATAGATACAATACATTCAGTCTGACAAATGCTATGATGGTGTGAGCATAGGGTCTTCCAGAGAGGCTTTTCTAGGAACATGCCTGAGTTGGATCTTGGAGAAATTAACAAGATGCAGGAGGGGAAGGACTTCTTAGGCATTGGGTACTAGATGCAAAGGCACAGAGGTGGGAGTGGATGTGGTTCATGAAGGACATGGAGGCTTCTCTTTGGCATATACAAAGTGCTAGACACTAGCTCCCTTTCCCACAGGAAGTGTCCACTTGGATAGGCCACAGCTAAAGCTCTTTACCTGTCTCAACAGATTTAAAGTGACTGGACTTAGCTGATCTAATCTGAATTCTGGACAGCAATGTTTACCAGACAGATTCTAAATGTCACTGTGTCATCCCAAGCCTATCTTGAGCTGGCTCCTGCCTGCTTTTCCAGCAAAACTTTTTGTGGTGGCCCTGTTTTCAGCCTCATCTCCTCTTGCTAAATTCCTCACTCTTCCACCAGCCCCCAGGCCTCCTCCTACTGTGCCTTCAAACATGCTGTTTCCTCCACCTGGAATGGGATTCTCCATCTCCAGTGTTTGACCACTCCTTCCCATTCTTCAAAAGCCAGCTTAGATGCTACCCTTTTTGTGAAGCAGCTCCAACCTTCCAGCCACTGGCCTTTCCTGCAGAACTGAGTTCAGCCCTCATTACAATGTTCATCATAAATGGATTAGAGGCACTTCTTAAGTAAGCTTTGCTTCCTAACTAAACTGTGACCTTCTTGGGAGCCAGGATCAGATCTCATTAAGTTTTTTGCTCAATGCAGAGCCTACATAGATAGAGTTGGTGCCTGATGAACGAAATCAATGATGAAAGAACAGAGTTAACAAAGAGGGAGAGATTCTGGAAGAGGAGCCAATTGATGGTCCTTAATCCTGGAAGCCTCTTTCATTCTTTTTTTTTTTTTTTGCTCTGTCACCAGGCTGGAGTACAGTGGCACAATCTCGGCTCACTGCAATCTCCGCCTCCCAGGTTCAAGCTATTCTCCTGCCTCAGCCTCCCAAGTAGCTGAGTCTACAGGTGCGAGCCACCACGCCCAGCTAATTTTTGTATTTTTAGTAGAGACATAGTTTCACCATGTTGGCCAGGATGATCTCAATCTCTTGACCTCGTGATCCACCCACCACAGCCTCTCAAAGTGCTGGGATTATATGCTTGAGCCACCGCGCCTGGCCCTGGAAGCCTCTTTCTTTAACGAAAGGAGTAGTTCATTATATGGGAAGAGGGCCAATTCCCTTTCAGCACTTTTACCTTGCCACCTAACAGAAATTAGCTTCTGACAACCCCCACTTTCCAGCCCTCTGCCATCTGAATGCTCAAACCACTGGCCAAACCAAATGACAACATGTACAAAAAGGTCAGGAGCCCAGAGCAGCTAAGGGGATGAGTGATTCCATGATCTTCACACATAAGTCAAAATTTCCAAACTGTCTCCATCCAAGTTCCAAGTTCATCCCACAGTCTGGCTTGAAACTCTCATGCTGTGATAAAAGGTCTTTTATGGGGTCAGTTAGGAGGGGTTAGTGCGGTTGAGAATCCTTCCCCAATAGGAAGCAGAAAAGACAACTAGAAAGAAGCTTCTGGGCTGGAGAGGAGGCTGGACAAGACCATGGAAAGGGCATCAGGAGGGGCTGGGGTGAGAGGAGAGAGGTCTGGAATTGTGGCTGGCCTGTCCCCAGCCTGCAAGAACTCAGGAAACCTGAGTGAGCCAGCCTGCCCAGGAATGTAGAACGTTTACATCTCTTCCCTCACACCCACACAGCCATACTTTCTCTATTTATTTATAATCCCCTCTTCACACAAACAAGCTTGCTCCCCTCTGAGACATAAGTCCTGCTCTGGGCTCTGGCACCCGATGGGAGAGGCCTCTTAAGGAAACCAGAAGAAAAGCCTCAGCTCCTCCGAGGCTGAGCTGTGCAACCTGGGGAAAGGAACTGCATTTCTCTGAACCTGACTTTTTCCTCTGGCACATGACAGACATACAGGAGCATAGAAGGGCCTCTAGGGAGAGAACTGGAAAGGCAAACCAGGAAAGGCAGCTCTGTTACCTCTTAAAGGGCAGGAAGCAGGGTGGGGACTGTTCACATTCTCTTTTGCCTTGGACATATATGCTTAGATTCATAGAATCGTAGAAAGCTACTCAGAGACATCTAGTCCCCCGTTTCCTTTCTGGGAAATTGAGTCCCAGAGAAAGATCGGGCCTTGCGTAAGCTTGATTCACTCCAGCACAAACTTCGATGCCAGTTGTCAGATGTGGAGAGAATGCTTACAGAGACACCCATCCCCTACTAGGCAGGACTAGAAGAAATGGCTTTAACTTGTAAACAGAAGGCTTCTGACGAGATACGAAAAAGAACTCCTGAGTACAAGAATGAAGATGGGGTCCTGGACAGAGATAGGGGGACGCCTGAAATGATCTCTGTACTATACCTTCCAGGGGCAGCACTGTCACGCCAGTCCTTTTCTTTGAGAATATGAAGGATTCAAGGTCCCTCTCCCAGAGCCGGGCGCCATGGTTGGCGGCCGGGGGAACTTGAGAGGCCAGTCCTGGAACAGGTGCAACAGCTGGAGCAACTGCGCAGCTGTTGCCGGGCTCAGGCTCAGCAGCCTGCACGCCAGTGAGTGAGGCAGAGACCTCTGCTGGTGGGAGAGGAGAGGTGCAGAACGGCCCAGTCAGATCCAGAGAGGTCAACCTGGAGCCGGACTTCAGGCCTTCACTTAGGTGCTCCCCACTGCCTCACGCAGACCTGCATAGGTAGATGGGGATGCAACTAAGCTCAACAGAAAAGCAGAGTCCCCTCTGGTAGGTGTCCCACTACCTCCACTGCCACAGGCCATCCAGGCACTTTTTTCTGGTGTCTGAGGGTCTGCCTGTCCACTCCTCCCTGGCAGGGCAGGAGTACTACCCTCCCACAGCCCTATTCCAAAGGCCAGAGTGGACTCGTAATCAAGGCAACCATATCTTAGGGTTTTGGAGACTTAGAATCACGAGGTGTTAAAACTAGAGTTGTCCTCAATAATCATTCACTAGAGTCCAACCATCTTACTTTACAGGGGGGAAAACTGAGAGGCAGAGAAAGGCAACCTGTCCAGGGTCACAGTTGGAATTGATGGCACAGCCAGGGCTGGATCCCTGACTTTCTGATTCCAGGTTTGCCCTCTGCATCACATCCTACCAGGGGAGCTCCCTTCCTGTCCCATGCCTGCATCTAGTCTAGGGCCTGGAATCCATCACCTGGGAATGAAAGCTTGGATGCCCATAATACACAAAACCCTTGAAGAAAAAAGATGGGTTTTTTTTTCTGAGCAGGGTCTCACCGTGACACCCAGGTTGGAGTATAGTGGTGCAATCACAGCTCACTGCAGCCCCGATCTTCTGGGCTCAAGCAATCCTTCCACCTCAGTCTCCCAAATAGCTGGGACCACAGATATGTGCTACCATGCCAGGATAGTTGCTTTATATTTTCTAGAGATAGGGTCTTGATATGTTTCTCAGGCTGGTCTCAAACTCCTGGGCTCAAGTAATCCATCCACTTCGGCCTTAAGTGCTGAGATTATAGGTGTGAGCCACTGTGCCCAGCCCCATGTTTTTACTTGGTAACTGACTCTCTCCTGAAAGCAGGATTGGATGGAGGGAGGGAAGAGAAAGTAGAACATACTAGACACCTACAAGGGACAACTAGGGAAGTGAAACAAAGAGAGGAGCTGAGAGGAGTAAGGCAGAAAGCACTGCAGAGGGAGGTAAGAAGATAGTAGATCTCTGGTGGACACTCATCCACAAAGGGCTGATTGTCTAGAGTGACCAGCATCACCCATGTCTGTGGCTCAGCCTGGGGCTGGGACCAATACCAGTCAGTAACCAGGTCAGGGACCCAGCCTGGGTAAGGGGTCTTGTATAGGGGTGGAATTGGTATTCAACCTGTGGCCAAGGTTGGAGGATTAGGGCT
Source organism: Trachypithecus francoisi (assembly GCF_009764315.1). Taxonomy (NCBI): domain Eukaryota; kingdom Metazoa; phylum Chordata; class Mammalia; order Primates; family Cercopithecidae; genus Trachypithecus; species Trachypithecus francoisi. Next base: position 65,594,026 of record NW_022681473.1, read on the forward strand.
TGGCTTGTGGCTGGAATTGAAACAGTCTGTACTGGGATTAGGGCTCAATCTATGGCTGGAAATAGAACCAAAGAGAGAATAATTTTTGTTTGAATAGCCTGAGGAGCAAATTGTTACCTGTGTTCACAGGCCCTTGGTATTCTTCAGGGCTCCGGCACCTCAGGAGCCTGATACCACACAGACTTGAAAATTTCCATCTGTTAGCACGGTTTCTGAAAGCACCTAAGACATCACCAGATTTCTGATCCACAACAGGCTTGAGATCTCACTGAAGCTAAGATGAGGACCTTTGTAAGAGACCTTCAAATAGCATCTTGGCAAATGACTATAGGATCCTTTCTAGATTCATAGGTTGTCAGCACTAAACAAAATGAGGCTCAGATAAAGAAGTGGTATGTCCCAACTCACACAGCCAATAAGTGACAAATCAGGGTCCAGGATCCAGGTCTGTTCTGTTTTTTTTTTTTTTTTTTTTTTTTTTTTTAAAGAGATGAGGTCTCACTGTGTTCCCCAGGCTGGCCTTGAACTCCTGAGCTCAAGGATTCCTCTCCCTCTCAGTCTGCCAAGTAGCTGGTGACTGGAACTACAGGTGTGTACCACTGTTCCTGGCTTTTGTTCTTTTCTTTAATAAATTTGCTGTATGACCTTGGGCAAGTCATTCTTCCTTTCTGGGCTTCAATTTAACTCTAAGTATAGGTACATCGATGGGTAGAAGCAGATGGTTTTTGATAGTTTCACCAGTTCTAACATCCAGTCATCTTAACATTCCCCAATGAGTGCCAGTCCACCTCATCCTAAAGAGTTGGCTCCAAGTCTTTTTCTCACATGTCTGGAGCTCTGTATTTACAAAGCTGTAGGGAGAGAGATGGAATACTGGCAGGACCGGCTGAGAGGTACAGAGCTGAGGGAGGCACAGAGGAGGGAGATCAGACTGGATCAAGTCACCACGGAGAGTTTGCTTGAAGAGGTATGACCTAAGCAAGGCCATGAAAGGCTGACAAGATATAGGAAGCAAAGAAGCGGGGTGTGGGTAGGATAAGAGTCTGGTTCTAGGACATCTTTCTAAGATGCATCAAGGGCAATGATATCTGGAGAAAAAATCGCATGGACTAAGAACAAGGTGTGAAGTGGATGGGAGGCAGGCATGGAGGGTATCCTGTGCAAAGTCTCTTTTAAGAAATAGAAGGCAGGTGTTAGGAGGAAACATTCAGGGTTCAAGGAAGAGATATTTATTGAGTACACAGCATTGTGCTGGGCACTTTATTACCTCCTTTAATCCTCCCAAGAACCTTTCAAGTTCTGGATTAGTATCTCTCTTAGACAGATGAGGAAATTGAGGCTCAGAGAAGTTATGACTTACCAAAAGTCACACAGCTATAAGGGGCACAGCCAGGACTTGAATCCAACACTGAGCTAATTCCATTACTTGTTCTATGTAAAGGAAAGACTTCTATGAGTCTCATGCTGCTGGCAGGCCAGAGACACTCAGCTTGCTCTCATGAGTAGAAACAAGACTGTAACAAAGCCCAGCACTACCAGCTCCAGAATGTCACGTGCAAAAGAAAGGCATAGATGGAGGAGCTGAGCTGGGGAGAGGAAAGAGCACCAGACTAGGAGTTGGGAACGCGGGTTCTTAATCGCAGGCTGTGCCATGTATGACCTGAAGAAACCAACTGCCCCTCGTTGGCCTCAGATTCCCTATGGGTATTTCAGGGTTTGAATGAAGCTCCTTTCTTCTGATTAAGAGAATGTGGTTTGGTTTCCCATCCTCACAGTATTCTAAGAGATTGGCAGGGCATGGGGAGGGGGCCCACCAGCCTATTGTGGGGGCAGTGAGGAAACTGAGGCTCAGATTGATGATGTAAACTGTTTGATGTTACACTGTATCTACGTGGAAAAGCATAATTGGGAACTGATTTTTTTTGGAAGCTATCAAGCACCAGTCTTGTGCTAGCCGCTTTACCTGTTTTCTCTAGTTTAATCCTATCAACTCTCCTAGGATTTTTACTTCCGCTTTATAGATTAGGAAACCCAGGATCAGAGAGGTGCTCTCCATGACGGCCTCTCAGCAGCTGTCATTCAGCGCGGCTGGGATGGTGAAGACGCTGGTCTATCTCACTGTGCCCTGCCTCCTCCCACAGTCTCACGCTGCAGATTCAGGGTTCCTTCTAGACACTGTGAGGCGGGGAATAAAGCATGGGATCTGGAACTAGAGTTCTGGCTTTGGATGACTTACTAGCTCTGTAAGTTTTAGCAAGTTCCGCCTCCTTACTCAGCCTAAGTTTTCTCACCTGTAAAGTGCGAATGATAATACCCACCTCACTGGAGAGTTGCGAGGATCAAAAGAGAGAAAGGAATGGGAAGGTTATTCTAATTACCTCTCATTTCTGTCGAATGACTCTTTCCAAAGGCAAAAGGCCTTTTCTTCTCCATCACACTCCTTACCTTTAGCCAGACATGCCCGACTCCCTCCTAGGAACAGTAAGTCCTCCCCCAACCCAAAGCACAGTGCCCTGCCCTCTCCCCCGCTGCCCTCGGTGCCCCTCCTCAGGTCCCTGGCAGCAGCCCTCTCTCGGTTCTGAGTCGTGCGGAGTTCCTCCGGTCCCCCGGCCCATACTGGTCCTCACGGAGTCTCCACCCCTCCCGCACAGGTGCTGCCTAGACGGCTGTCAGAAGAGCTTGGGGTCTGGGTCCTGGCGCTGTCCCGCACATTCCAGGGGCTGCATCCCTCCTCTGCCCACCCAGTCTCCCGGTCTACTTACGGGCTCGAGCGTGGGAGTCCAGAGGAAACCAGAGCAGCGCGAGTCCCAGCAAGGAGGAGAGGACCCTCACCTCGGGAAACATCCTTCCTTTCCCCAGGGTCAGGCCGCTGGTCCGGGAGCGGAGTCGGGAGGAAGGGAGACGAAAAGGACACTGAGGCACAGGGGCCACAGATCAACCCACAGATCTCGGGAGGGCTGCTGCTAGAGCGGGGTCGAGAAGGGTCAGGAAGCAGCGGTGGGCAGGAAAGGAGGGCAGAAAGAGAGGACTAAGGTGGGAAGAAGAGAAAGGTGGAAAGAGAACGCGGGGAAAGGAGGGAGAGATGGAGAGACGGAGGAAGGTCCAGCAGGAGGGAGAAGCGATCAAAGAAAGGGGGAAGGTGAGAAGGAGAGGAGGAGAAAGCAGGGAGAGGACCGGCGTCTGCTGAGCGCGCAGCGCCGGGCGAGGCGCGCGGGACCAGCGGGTGTTCCGGGCGCGCGGGCTAGAGGCGGCCGGCGCCCCCTGCTCGGTGGGCTCGGGGTCGGGCCGCCTGGTCCTGGGGCCCGGCGGGGCGGCGGTCCAGGCGGCGGCGGCGGCGAGGCGGCCGCGGAGGGAGGCTGAGCGCGGGCCGGCTGTGCTCGCCAAGGGCTCCAGGCGCCGCGCTCGGGCGCATTTGTACTTTGCCGCGGGAAGCAGGCAGCCCGGCCTGGCGCTGGCCTAGCGCTGGCGCCTCCTCTGGGACACCGCGGGCTCGGTGGATTGGCCACCCGAGAAACAGGCCCACTTTTCCCCCTCCTCTCTCGTGCGGGTCTCCCGGACAGAAGCTCCAGGCGCGGCGCCGAGTGGAGGCGAGGGGGCTGCGGAGGGGGAAGGGGCCACCCGGGCCACAGGGTTTAACCCCTGACTCTCCGCGACGCCCAGAATGCAGGAGGGCAGAGTCAAGGGAGACCTCAGGTGGAACTTTCAGGTGGGGAATGCTGAGCTGTCGGGGCTGCGGGTACCGGGAAGGCTCAGGGTAAGGCGCTCGGCGGTGCGTGCCCGGAGCTCGGCAGATGGATGGAATGAGAACACTGGCGTTCTTAATTCAGTTTGTGGTCCTCAGTACGCCACCTAAGAGTCTGTTTCCCCAGCTTTAAAATGGTCATTTTGGCCGGGCGCGGTGGCTCAAGCCTGTAATCCCAGCACTTTGGGAGGCCGAGACGGGCGGATCGCGAGGTCAGGAGATCGAGACCATCCTGGCTAACACGGTGAAACCCCGTCTCTACAAAAAATTACAAAAAACTAGCCGGGCGAGGTGGTGGGCGCCTGTAGTCCCAGCTACTCGGGAGGCTGAGGCGGGAGAATGGCGTAAACCCGGGAGGCGGAGCTTGCAGTGAGCTGAGATCCGGCCACTGCACTCCAGCCTGGGCGACAGAGCGAGACTCCGTCTCAAAAAAAAAAAAAAAAAAGGTCATTTTAAGATTTTAAAATATCTCTACTATCTTCCCACGATTGTTGCTAAGATGAAATAAGGTAATGAACGCCGAAGCACTCACCCCACAAAGAGAAAGGGTCCTAATTCTAAGTGCCTACAATACCAGTTGCCCCTGTTCCCACTGCGTCTGCCCATGCGCCATTCTCAGGTTGAAAGGCGGCCCATAGGGATCCTGTGCCTTCCCCTGGAGGTCTTCCTCTGCTCCCCACTCCCACTCCCGAATCAAGGCAAGATCTCTCCTTTGCCTTTGCAAGTGAGGGCTGCACTTCTCTGGGAGTGATGGTCACCTTCAGTCATCTTTAGGGAGAGCTGGTTGTCAAAGAGTTTTCTTTCCCACCAGAAGGGGAGTTCCCTGAGGATAGGGCCCTGACACCCCCAGCCCACAACTGGTGCTCCATCTCTTGTGTTGAATGAATACATGCTCTAATAGGAGCCTAAGAAGAGAATAACCAACTCTGGCCAGACCAGAAACACACAGATTCTGAAATCAAAAGGGCAGAGTCGTTGTCCTGGCTCCATCCCTAACTTGTTGGGCCACTTTGAGTAAATACATCTATCCTTGCTTTGGACCTCATCTTTCTGCCCAGCTTCTCTTGAAGAGCTACTGGAGACTCCAAAGAGTGCCAGAGGAGTATGAGGTGGGAAGGGATGCTGAGCCATATCCCACTCTGGTAGGGAATCATATTTCCGGCTTTAAACACTTGGCTGGCTGGCTGTAAAGGTATCTTTCTGGGCCAAGGCTGGGCTCCCCATTGCACTGTGCTTTCAGGGTATTACCCCCAACATCTCCACCCCACAAAAGAGAGCAGTAGGAGGAACCAGTGATCCCCAAACTGGCCCTTCCTAGGGCTCTCAGGATCAGGCACAAACATGATCTGTCCAGCGCCCTTCAGGCTTAACTTCTACTCTAATCTGGCCAGTCTCTTCCTTTCCCTTGAGTATTCTTTATTTTAACAGATAATGCAAACTTATGCATGTCACCATGCTTCCTTTTTTGCCTTTGCTTCCAGGGAGCTCAGAGTTAAATCCCGTGCTGCTTAATTCCATAAACAATCTCATTCCAAGGGTCTGGGACAGTGATCTTTTCCTTTCTCCATCTTTGTTTAAAATGTGCTGTGCACATATATTGGTGTCTTAGATGTAAGAAGTGGATTAAGATGAGGTTCCTCTGCATCCTGCCCATCATACTTCAAAATAGGCCTCCACCATCTTAGCCCTCCTGTCCATCCCCATTGTCCTCAGAGTTGAGGCCATCTTCATTCTTTTTTTTTTTTTGAGATGGAGTTTTGCTCTTGTCGCCCAGGCTGGAGTGTAATGGCGTGATCTTGGTTCACTGCAACCTCTGCCTCCAGGTTCAAGCGATTCTTCTGCCTCGGCCTCACGAATAGCTGGGATTACAGGCATGCACCACCATGCCCGGCTAATTTTTGTATTTTTAGTAGAGATGGGGTTTCACCACGTTGGCCAGGCTGGTCTTGAACTCCTGACCTCAGGTGATCCACTAGCCTCAGCCTCCCAAAGTGCTGGGATTACCAGTGTGAGCCACCGTGCCTGGCCATCTTCATTCCTTACTTGAACTTTCCCAACAGCCTCTTAACAGGTCTCCTCCCACTAATCTGGATCCCTCCTATCTATTTTCCTCACACCTGCCGTGAGAACTATGCTGATCATTTCTACTGACAAATCTGATCACGTCACTTTCCCACAAAAAACCTATTATTCACTTCCTATCATTTATAGATTAAAATCTAAAATTGTCAGCACTGAATTGAACACCACGCATATTTTAGTTCCGATCTACCATTGCCACCTACCCTACACTTTGGCCAACTGCTTACCTCCCCAAACTGACCATGCATCGTCGCACCTCCATATCCCCGCACATGTTTTCCTTCTGCCTGGACTCTTTGTCTTCCTCCATCTAGTGAATCCCATTTAACTTTCCAAAGGTCACCTCCACTCTGAGGTCTTCCCTGAGTCCCCCAGGCAAAGTCAGTGTTTGGTCTTTGTGTTTTCCATTGCACTTTGAATTGTAGCTTTTGGAGTGTAAGTATTTATTTGCATTTTTACCCTGCACTGTGAGTGCAGGTGCCTTTTAAAATTTATATCTGTAATTTGAGCATTTAGCAAAGTCCTTAACACACAAAGATACTGAATAAATAATTGCTACATGAGTGAGTGAAGACCTCAGTGATTGGAAAAGCCTTCAGCCCACTATTGGCCTTAGCTTTAGTCAATGATTGACATAAGAAACAAACACTTGAAAGTTTCTGTGTCAGGCCGGTTGCAGTGGCTCACACCTGTAATCCCAGTACTTTGGGAGGCTGAGGTGGGAGGATTGCTTGAGCCTAGGAGTTTAAGACAAGCCTGGGCAACAAAGTGAGACCCCCCAACTTCGTCTGCACAAAAAGTAAAAAAAGTTAGCTGGGCATAGTGGCACGCACCTGTAGTTGTAGCTACTCTGAAGGCTGAGGCAGGAGGATTGCTTGAGCCCAGGAGGTTGAGGCAGCAGTGAGCCATGTTCGCACCACTGCGCTCCAGAGCAAGACTCTGTTTCAAAAAGATAAAAAAGAAAGAAAGTCTCTGTGTCTTCTGCAGAATTACTATTGAAGAGAGTTGTCCATATATTATTTAATATCCTTTTAAAAAGGAGACTGAATAAATTCTTCCAAAATCTAGTCAGAAAAAAAAAAATGCATCTCCCCACAGCAATTTGTTGCACCAAGAGTTTATCTGGCATCTGCTTGCTTCCTTCATAGCGAGCTTGCTCATTGCCTGCCAAGGCAGCCCATTCCACTGTTGGACAGCTCTGTTAGAAAGTTCTTTATATTAAACTGAAATCTGATTCTCTGTGACTGCCTGCATTGCCCCTCGCTCTGTCCCCAGGGCTATGCAGAACAAGCCAAGTCCTTTTGTCTTTTGAGAGCTCTCTAGAGATTTGGGGCAGAGAACCCCTCTTCCATACCTTCACCTTTACCAGTCTGGGTCCCGGGACCCCTCATGCCACATTAAACATTTTCTTCAAATGTGCCAAGCTCTTGGCCCTCCATGCCTCTGCAAACACTGTTTCTTTGCCCTGGAATGCCCTCTCTGTACCCACTTTGATTTGTCTGGCAAGCTTACTTATTTTTCAAGGGTTATTAAGATAATTGCTAACTCCTTCACTCATGCAACAATTATTGAGTGCAAATTCTGGGCCAGACATAGTGCTAGGTGCTAGGGACACAGTGGAGAACAAGACAGACACCGAAGCTTATATTCTAGGGGCTCTGAATCCTCTTTGCTGGTCTCTGAGTTAGCTCCATTCCCCTCTATACTTCTTTGTTATAGCACTTATTACAGTGTATTTTCAATAGGTTTTGTGTCACCTCCTCTATAGTGAGTTCTTTGAGAACATAGACTACTATTTAATATCTTCCCTAGCCTTCGACACACAGCTTTGCACATATTTGCTGCTAAATAAAGGTTTGTTGAATAATATCCTAGTTCCTTCAAACAGTCCTCTTGTGACATGCTATTTGTGACTAAAAGGCCACTTCCTCCACTGCAGGTTGCTTAATTACGTAAAATTACCATAGCGATAAGGATCATAGGGATCAGTGTCAAGGAGAGACTTAGCCTAGTCCGTTTAATTCTGTCCATAAGATTCTAAAAGAAGATTCACCACAAGAAGATTACATAATAGAGACTCTACACCAGTGGTGTGCTGGTAAGTGTTTAACAACAGGTTCTCCAGGGGATAAAAAGTTTTGTTTTTTACAGTTGCCAACGTCTGTGGTGTAAATACTCCCACTGTGGCCAATTCACGCTACCAATGTGACATCACTGAAAGCGCAGTGGAGAAGAGAGGCACAGTGAGATAACGTTATACAGTATTTCCTCCCTATTGACATAGTAGATGTAAATAACCTCAAGAACATTGAGAGTAGTAATTGGGAAGTGATGACTCAGTTTTTATTACCTCTGTCTTAAGTGTAACTTATTTAATTATATGTTATGTTATTTAATTTTTAGGAATGATTGTGTTCAATAACCAGCTTGCAACATTTCTAAAAATGTAACCCCTGGCTCTTCTTAGCTGGTAAAAGCCAGCTCTAGTACACTGCTTTTACATGATTAGGTGCTGAAAAGCAATGAACAAATAGACTCTTTAAAGCTGGGTTCAGCCAGTGGTGGTGGCATGTCTGTAGTCCCAGCTTCTCTGGAGGCTGATGTGGGAGGATCACTTTGAGACCAGCCTGGGCAACATTATGAAACCCTGTATCATTTAAATAAATAAGTACGCCGGGCACAGTGGCTCACGCCTGTAATCCCAGCACTTTGGGAGGCCTAGGCTGGCGGATCACGAGGTCAGGAGATCGAGACCATCCTGGCTAACACGATGAAACCCCGTCTCTGCTAAAAACACAAAAAATTAGCCGGGTGAGGTGGTGGGCGCCTGTAGTCCCAGCTCCTCGGGAGGCTGAGGCAGGAGAATGGCGTGAATCTGGGAGGCGGAGTTTGCAGTGAGCCGAGATCACGCCACTGCACTCCAGCCTAGGCAACAGAGCGAGACTCCATCTCAAATAAATAAATAAATAAATAAATAAATAAATAAAGCTGGGTCCAATTTATTTACATTAGGAGGAAAGTCTTATTTAAAGGACCTTCAAAGTTAATTTATTTGTGAACAATTCCTACCCTACTCCCACCCCTCAACTGAGTCAGTTACTCACCTATATAACAAATATTTATTTAGAACCTACTATCATTTTTGTATTTATTTGGCTCTCCAGATATTGTGCATATAGTTGGCCTAAATAAAAATGTTTGTAGAATGGATGAATGAATCCTCAACACCTGAAATAGTGCCTGGTGCATTGTGCGTGCTCGATCAGTATCTATGTGAGTAAGTGAATGGATCTTCTTAAAGTGAGGCTCATCCGTATGTACATGGGTTTCCATATGGCTATGTGAATATTCCCAAGTCTTTTTTCTCCCTCATTGAGCCCTCTGTTCCCAGGACAATCTGTACACAGCAAGAGGAGGAAGTATCAGGCAACCAGAATGGGGAACACCTATATAGCTCTTAATGTCAGAGAGCCCTTATGAGGAAAACTGAGTGGGGACATTGTCTTCAGCAGAAGACATGGAGTGGGATCATCATTCTTCTAGAGTCATAAGCTCTGCCACTGGCCAGAGGCCTCCTCTACTGGAGCATCCTCACTTACCAAGTACCAAAGAGAGAGGACCTTGCTCTCTTACCTCCTCCACATTCAGTGGACTTTTGAAAAGCAGTTTGTTCTCAGACACTTCTTTCAATAGGTCTGTGAGGATGCAGTTAGAGCACCAGAAAACAGTGCCATACAACTTGGGTCACATAGTCGGAAGGTGGCAGGCACTGTATCCACTCAAAGGTGGGAATGAAGAGCCACCAGAATTATCTTTGAAAAATACAAATCAGGCCAGATGCCATATCTCATGCCTGTAATCCCAACACTTTGGGAGGCTGAGGTGGGAGGATTGCTTGAGCCCGGGAGTTTGAGACCAGCCTGGGCAACAAAATGAGACCCTGTCTCTACAAAAAACTTAAAAATTAGCTGGCCATGATGGTGTGTACCTGTAGTTCCAGCTACTTGGGAGGCTGAGGCAGGAAAATTGCTTGAGCCTGGGAGGTCAAGGCTGCAGTGAGCCATGATAGCACCACTGCACTCCAGCCTGGATGACAGGGTGAGACCCCATCTCTGGGGGGAAAAAAAAAGTAAAGTAAATTAGTGAAGTCACTTCCTTGCTTAAAACATTTCCATTGCACTTAGAATAAAATCCAAAGGCTGGGTGCAGTGGCTCACGCCTATAATCCCAGCACTTTGGGAGGCCAAGGTGGGAGGATCACTTGAGTCCAGGAGTTTGTGACCAGCCTGGCCAACATCGTGAGATCTCATTTCTACAAAAAATTAAAAAATTAGCCAAGCGTAGTGGCACAAGCCTGTAGTCCTAGCTACTCTGGAGGCTGAGGTGGGAGGATTGATTGAGCCTGGGAGGTGGAGGCTGCAGTGAGCCAACATCGCACAACTGCATTCCAGCCCGGACAATAGAGCAAGGCCCTGTCTCTAAATAAATAAATAAATAAGAATAAAATCCAAATCATTTGCCAAATATGTAAATCCTTCCCTGCTCTGGCCCTGTCTACACACTGACTTCAGCACACTCTCCCTGGGCTCACTACGCTCTAGTACATGGGCCTTCTTTTTGTCCCTGGGGTACATCAAGCTGCCCAGTTCCTCCTCAGTGATTTTGCCCTTGCTAGTTCTCCTGCTTGGAATGCTCTTCCCTCAACTTTTTCTACAGATAACACTTCATTCAGTTCAAATGTCACTTCTTTAGGGATGTTTTCCTGGTCCAACCTATGTAATGATGCCTGCTTTTGAGTACTTTTCTATCTTATTGCCTTGTTTTCTTTCCTTTTCTTATAATTCTCGGGAACATATTTTTTCACTTGTATATTATCTGTCTCCTCCATGAGCACAAAAGCTCTGCGACAGCCTAGACTTTAATTTTCTTTTTTATTCTTTCTTTCTTTCTTTTTTTTTTTTTAAGACAGCATCTCACTATGTTGCTCAGTCTGGTCTCAAACTCCTGGGCTCAAGCCATCCTTCTGTCTTGACATCCAAAAGTACCGGGACCACAGGTGTGAGATGCTGTGTCTGGCCGTGGACTTTAATTTTTGATCACTGCTATATCCCTAGCTCCTGGAACAATGCCTAATACATAACAGATTTTTGTATGTGTGTGTGAACCTAACTTTAAGATTTTATTGTCTTTACAATAAAAAAAGATGAAGCTTTGAACTAGGTCACTTGGCCCTTTTCTTCCTATCTCCCCCCAGTTTAAAACGCTTGCTTCTCTTAATAGTCAGCCTTCTCTTAGCTCTGCAGTTGGGCTCATTGCACTCAAGGCTCAGCACAGTCTTTTTTGTGGTTTTAACCTTTTTCTGGAAAATTGGCTTAGTCTGCCCACCCTAGCCACTCTGCTTCTTGTTATAATGCTGCTTTCCCTGGACATACAGTGGATCCTTACCCTTCTTGTACTGTGTCGGTTTGTGGGGTTGGTGCTTGCTTCACTTCTTACGGAAAGTCTGGCAGGCTTTAGGAATGTTCACCATGTTTGCAGGAGTGCTATTGACATATAAAGTGAATTTTAAAAAGAAATGGAGGATGGAATATTTATCTGTATTATCTGATTCATGTGAGGAGTGAACCCTAGATTCAAGACCCCAAACCCTTGGAATTCACCCACATTAGTATTTGCATCATCACTATTATTGTCCTTACTTTTATCATCCCACCACCATCATTCTCAATAACAGCGCTGCATGGCACGTGGGAGTATTTAATGTTTGTTGAATGACTGAATAAATGAATAGCAACTTTACAGCTGACCTTGGACTTCCTTTTTAGTCTTCTTTACTCCTCCTCCTCTGCCCCAGTCCAACTTCTTATCTATACTGTGTGTAGCTACTCAGAGTCATTTTCACTGAACACATGCCTCCATGCCTCCATGTGTTGGCTTACTCTGCTATTCCTTCTATTTGTAATTCCCATTTTCCTTCTCTGATGAGTTCGCATTCTTCCTTTAGGACCCAATTCTGTATCCCATTCAGGTATGTAGTCACTTCCTCTCCTGTGCTTCCATATTGCCTTTTCTACACCACTGTTAAATGCTCATGTCTTAAATTATAGCTGTTTGTTGGTGTATCTGTTTCCCTCCCTAGATAGGGAGCATCGTGAGGGCAGAGGTGGTATATTTCATCTGTGTGTTATCAGGAACCATTATTGGACTTGCCACGTAGCAGTTTAACATTTGTTGAAATCTTCGTTTTTGTATTGGGCACTCAGGTTGCCTTGCAGAACAGTGTGCTACAGGAGAAGATGTACAGTGTTGATCAGAACATGGTCCCTTGCCCCAAGTTCTTACAATCTAATTGGGAGAGAATCTTTTCATAGAGATACAGCATTGAAACTCGATGTATTCTAGAATTAAATATGAGACTGGAGAAAGCTTGGTGTGGAACGTGTAGAACTGGAGTAGTGAGTCAAAAGACTTGTTTTCTAGTTTCTACTTTACCAGTTACTCACTATGTGGCTTTGGCAAATTATTTCCCCTCTTTAGACCTTGGTTTTCTTCTCTTGAAACAAAAAGGTTTGATTGGAAGCCTTGGATGATTTCTAAATCCAGTTACAGCTCTGACATTCTGATTCTGGAGTTTGGAAACTGGGTGGAGGAGACTACGTAGGCTCAGTTTGCCCCCTGGTGGTCAAACTGAGGAACATCACAGACCCAGGAGACGCCTGCAGGCATTTCCCAGGGATGGGATTGCAGAGCACAGAGCCAAGTAAACAACGAACTCTGGGAGGATGACCATTCCAGAACAGAACCCATCAGGTTTCTCGTTGATCACTAGTAGATTGGTATAGAAGCCTGTCTTCCTTCAGGACAAAGGAACTTGGGAGATCATGCTTTCTGTTCTCAGCCTCCAGCTGAACCCATCTCTCCCCTATTTCTTTCCAAAGTAGACAAAGTCAATCTCTGAGTGGTTATTTTGTAGCTCCCCTGACTTTTTCTTCTGCTCCCATCACAGCGCTCTCTTCTGAGGCAAATCCTCCATTCTGCTCAATGTAACTATTCGTCTGTTTATTTATGACAAGAAGCAGTTTTCACTCTTCTCATTCTTTTCCTGGGGCAGGTCCATGACCCACTCCTTATTGGAGATTTGGACCAAAGTGAAGGTAGTAGGATTTTTTTGATGAGAATGGGAAAATACAGAGACTCTGCGAGAATAAGAAATGTGATTTACAGTGTAAAAGGTGAGCAATACTAGCACAGAAAGGTTTATCTTTTAGATATTTCACTCTGAGTGCAGCTGGGTAAGGCCATTTGCCAATTTCTTTCCCCTCTTATTCTCTATATCTTGAACCTAAAGGATTTCTTAAAGCCACCTCTATCCTCTTATAAAACAAAAAGAACAACTCTACACTATAAATATATACAATTTCTATTTGTCAATTAAAATGTAAAAAACAGCCAGGCACGGTGGCTCATGCCTGTAATCCCAGCACTTTGGGAGGCCAAGGCGGGCAGATCACGAGGTCAGGAGTTCAAGACCAGCCTGGTCAATGTGGTGAAACCCCGTGTCTACTAAAAATACAAAAAATTAGCTGGGCATGGTGGCGTGTGCCTGTAGTTCCAGCTACTCAGGAGGCTGAGGCAGAAGAATCGCTTGAATCCAGGAGGTGGAGGTTGCAGTGATCCAAGATCATGCCACTGCACTCCAGCCTGGGTGACAGAGCTAGACTTTGTCTTAAATAAATAAATACAACTAAATCAAAGAGGAAACTAATTGGTTGCTTGGAACTTGGGGTCAGAGTCTAGAGGAAGAAGAATAGGGGCCCTGAGTGCAGGGAAAAAAGGAAGAAAGACTGAGGTGAGGAGAGGGAGGTGCAGAGAGGAGTAAGACTAGTTGCCAATTCTAAGTGGATTTATAGGCATCTGGAGGGAAAATGTAAAGAAATTAAAGAATTATTTTGCTCCATCGATGTGCTTGTTTGTTAATTAGAATTTTTTTTCTGACAATGAGTACTTTGAAACTCACTAAACATGAAAGTGTAACTAAGGTGATAACATTGATTCATTCCACAGCAGCTGGAATGTGTCAAACACTGTACCTAATGCTGTTCCTGCTCAACTGGCCAGCATCCAGACTTTGCCTTCCATGTTCACTGCTGAATTCTTAGCACTTACATAATCCTGCCACATAGTAGGTACTCAATAGATATTTGTTGAATGAACGAATGAATGAATGAATATTAGCTGCACCATACTTTCTCCAATAATATCTCAACTCTGGGGGTGGGATGAAGCCTGCTTAGATTCTTTTTATTATTCACTGATAATTATAGAATCCATATTTATCCTTATAGAACACAAATCCAGGCTAGGCATGGATTACAGATCACACACCTGTAATTACAGATTACACACCTGTAATCCCAGCACTTGGGAGGCCAAGGAGAGTGGATCACTTGAGGTCAGGAGTTTGAGACCAGGCTGGCTAACATAGTGAAACCCCGTCTCTACAAAAATACAAAAAAAAAAAAAAAAAAAAAGTTAGCCGGGCGTGGTGGTGCATGCCTGTAGTCCCAGCTACTCAGGAGGCTGAGGCAGGAGAATTGTTTGAGTCTGGGAGGTGGAAGTTGCAGCGAACCAAGATTGTGCCATTGCATTCTAGCCTGGGTAACAGAGCAAGACTCCATCTCAAAAAAACAAAAAACAAAACAAAACAAAACAAAAAAACCAAGAAACAAAAATACAAATCCGTGTGTACCAATCCCTTGGGCCAAATATTAAATATTTCAATTACTTTAGGTTTAAATGAGAGAGGTATATGGTTGCTTAGCATGGCACTTGGCACATGGTAGTTGCTCAATAAATTCTAGTTTCTTTTCTTCTCCGATTTTCTAGCCTCATCTCTAACCTGAAGTTCTAGCCACATCAAATTCTTTATCAGTCCCACACAGGTCCCAAACTTTTATGCCTTTGTGCCTTGGCTCTTATTTTCTCTCTGTTTTCCCTTGTATCCATGTTGTGAACTCCCTTCCCTCAGTCTTCAAAAAGGAGCTCAAATGTCCCCTCTTCTGTGAAATCTCCCCAGTTTCTGCTCACCTTTGCCCTCTGCTTCCATGGTACTCTGTTTATGTCTGTTGTAGCCCTTGAAATTCTTCTATAACTCTTCTATTTTCTGCTGTATTTTTTTTCTACTTTTGCCTCTCTCTTAGGTTTTGACTTTGAGGGGGCAAGGACCAAGTCTTATTTGTATTTGTAGAGTGTTTGGAAAGAGTCTGGAGGAGACTGGGCAGATGACATGACAAACACAGATGGAGGGATTAGATTTGCAAAAAGAATTACCTCTTCCTCTGAAACAAAAGAGAAGGAACTGAAGATGAATAAAAGTAAGAAGGTAGCAAGAATCTTTAAAGCAAAATGGAAGGGGCCAAATCTCAGGGGAGATCTGACTTGAGGAAGAGTACAGGAAGAAGATGCCATCCAAAGAGATGAGGAGGCTAAAGGAGAGATGGCACTGGTGTAGTCTGAGGGGCTGAGTCTTCTCCTTCTTAGATGTGTGAGGTCTCAGGATGGACCCAGCAGCACTTAAGCTGGAGGAAGGGGTCTTGGGCCTGCAGGAAGAAACAGCCTTGTCTCCACCTGGAACTAGGCTGAATGGTGTTGCTCATATCTGAGTCTTTCAGTCCAGCAAGGAGAAGCTGGAGCCATCAGCTGGAGGGAAGAGGGAAGGTTTGTAGTGATGTTAATGAGGAGTGAGAAAGGGTTAGTGGTGGTGGTGGAACCATGCAGAGTTATCTGGGTAGAGGTGCTATGAGAAGGATGGTAGGGAATTCTGACAGCAATACAATCCTCAGAAAGCGGCTGGAGGGGAAGCATTGGTACCTGTGGCTGCACTGCCACATGTTCCAGTTGGCATTGTACATTAAAGGGAGTCTATGAGTCCTTCTTCCCATGGTGGTCTGTGGTGCAGGTGGGGCCTTAGAGAAAAGCTATTTGGGCTCCTTCTATTCTAGGCTGTTGGCTTAAGTTTCTTGTATCATTTTATAATCTACCAAGCACCCTTAACAACCATTTTTAGGTGACACTTCAAAAACAACAAGCTAATGTCTCAGTTAGAGTACTTTGATGTAAACAACAGAGATTGTGAGTCATTTCAGAAAAAATGAAATTTACTGAAAGGATACAAAGAGTTGACAGGAAAACTGCAGTGTCAGATATGGAAAATGGGCTGTAACCTAGGCAGGCTCGGCAACGGGAACCACAGCCAAGTCCATGCCTCAGGTACAGCCTGGCATGGCCACCCTCACCATTGCAGGGCCACCCCCCTCAACCCCCACCAGGGCCCCCGCTGCTGTTAGATACCTACAGTCTCTGTTGCTATGAATAATTCTAAAATTGTCTCTATGTTTTCATGTCACTTGCTGAAGATGCCAACCTCAGAGAAGAGTGGCCAGGTGGCTGAGCCTGGGTCACGTGTCATGTGTCACGTTCTAGCTGTTAGGGGGCAGGGAGAAGAATATCCCTTCAGCTTCAGCTTCCCTAGCCTCATCAATACTATACAGAATGGGGAATTCCCCAAATAGAAAGGAGGTTTGGGCCAGGCATGGTGGCTCATGCCTGTAACCCCAGCACTTTGAGAGACCAAGGCAGGCAGATTGCTTGGGGTTAGGAGTTCGAGACCAGCCTGAGCAACATGGTGAAATTCCGTCTCTATAAAAAATATGAAAGTTACCAGGGTGTGGTGTTGTGTGCCTGTAGTCCCAGCTACTCAAGAGGCCGAGGTGGGAGGATTGCTTGAGCCTGGCAGGCAGAGGTTGCAGTGAGTCGTGATTGCAGATTGCATCACTGCCCTCCAGCCTGGGCAAAAGAGTGAGACCCTGTCTCAAAAACAAACAAACAAACAAAAAAAAACAAAAAACAAAAAAACAAAAAAAGAAAGAAAGAAAAAAGAAAAGGAGGTTTGGATGCGTTTTTGTCAGTTGTCAATTTTCATCACAATCCCAGGCTGCTAGGCTTGAAACTTTAGAATCATCCTCATTGCCATTAGCTCCGCACATAGTGAGTGACTCTCCAGATTTCTTAGGTGTACCTTGCTGTCACCACTATTGCTTTTACTAAGATTACTCAGCAACAGCATAGAGGAGAGAAGAGGCTGGAAATCGAAGTTGGACTTCTACAATGTTAGTGCTGGAACGGTCCTTTGAATTTATCTACTGTAGTGGTCTTACCTAGGAGTATTCATTACAATTCTTACGGCACTAAAAAAAAAAATTCACATCCTGGTATCCCCCACCTGGGTTTCTGGGTTCACTAGATCTAAGGCGGGACTTTGATATATATAGGTTTCTGAGGTGCGTCCCAAGTTGAGAACTGATGAATTTCAATACTCTTGTTTTTTTTTTTCTTTTTTGAGATGGGGGTCTCGCTCTGTCGCCCAGGCTGGAGTGCAGTGGTGCGATCTCAGCTCACTGCACGCTCCGCCTCCCGGGTTCAGGCCATTCTCTTGCCTCAGCCCCCCGAGTAGCTGGGACTACAGGCGCCTGCCACCGTGCCCGGCTAATTTTTTGTATTTTTAGTAGAGACGGGGTTTCACCATGTTAACCAGGATGGTCTTTGATCTCCCGACCTCGTGATCCGCCCACCTCAAGCCTCCCAATCTGCTGGGATTACAGGAGTGAGCCACCGCGCCCGGCCTTCAATACTCTTGTTTAAAAGATTGAAGCCCGGGGGAAGTTAGCTGTTTGAAATACAGCTGCGCCGGGTGTGGCCACTAGCTGTGCGGAGGCTGCGCTCAACGCCCGCTGACGCAGCGGGCCAGGGTTGGGTTGAGCCCGCCGTCAGGCCCGTGATGACTGCCAGGCCAATGCAGAGATGTTGGGCGAGCTCGCCCAGATCTCCTGGCTTCTGGTCCAGTTTTACTCAGACCTCTTGCTTTTTCCCTCTGCTAAAGGAAATTTTCTATATTTATTTGTATCCAAGAAAGCATGCTATGTTTCTGTGGCTCAGTTCCTCCAACAGTAAACAGATTAAAAGATCCAAGCCATCGAGAGTGAACAGCTTGCACAAACGGCCCCATTTCTAATGATGGTTGGCTTGATCTCTGGATCACAGATCTCCTTTGTCAGAATCTGGGAAAAATGTCTTCAAGAACTTTAAGTTGGGATGGAAGTTGGGAGGACCCACGGATAAAGGATAGCCCAGCCAAGGCCATACTTCTGTGTCTGGCAGGATTCTGTCTGGGCCTCTGTGCAAACAGGTCTTTGTTTCAATCACTCATTGGCCTTTCTTCAACTCTTGACTGTCCTTTGGTCATCTGATTCTTATCTTGGGAATACATCTCTCTCTCTCTCTCTCTCTTTCTTTTTTTTTTTTGCCCCCTGCTCTCTGAGTTAACCAATCATTCAGCACTGGATTGGTTTACCACTAGCTCTGCACAATCTCATCAAAACCCAGGGCTTCTGATGCCTTCTGTTATACTTATATTATGTTGATTTTTTTTTTTTTTTTTTTTTTGAGACAATGTCTTGTTCTGTCGTCCAGGCTGGAATGCAGTGAGTGGTGCCATCATGGTTCACTGCAGCCTTAACCTCGCAGACTCCGGTGATCCTCCTGCCTCAGCGTCCCGAGTACAGGTGAGTGCCACCATGCCCAGCTAATTTCTGTATTTTTTGTAGAGATGAAGTTTCACCATGTTGCCCAGGCTGGTCTTTAACTCCTGAGCTCAAGCAATCTGCCTGCCTCATCCTCCCAAAGTGCAGGCATGAGCCACCGCCCCCAGCCTATGTTGCTTTTTTACTTTTCTCTCTTTACAAAACTCGTGTTATCCTATAAAGATTTCCACCAGGAAATGTCATTTATTTAATGCTTTCCTGCTCCAAATCTATCCTAGGGCAAAGAAAGCAAAGAATGGGAGAACTACTGCAGCAGAACCACCTTTCCATTAGAGAGGGGTCATTCTTTCTCCTGTAACCTCCGCATCCAGAAAGGGCGCTAGCATCAAAGTCCAAGCACCTCTTCCTAGCTTAAGCAGGAGTAACATGGTCAGAACTGGCCTTTAGGAAGCAACTCAAAGAGTGTGGAGGATGGATTAGAAGAGGTTGAGAGAGGGGAGACAATCAATCTTTGGCAGCTACTGCCGTAATCTAGGTGAGAGATGATTAGACCTGAATTGGGCAGTGAGAATGGGATGAAGAGGTGGGGAAATAGTCATTTTGATAGTGGAACTGACAGGACTAAATAACTGATGGTTTGTGGAGATAAGGGAGAAGTTCAAGATGGCTAGGTTTGGAACTTGAGTACCTGGGAGGATGGGACCTTTAACAGAATGAACGAAATAAGAGCAGTTATGAAGAGAGGATGGGAGACAGTGACATTAGTTTTGTACATGAGGGATGTAGGGATCTAAGAGGATGTTTCCATCAGGCAGTTGAATATGGAGGGCTGGACTCAGGAGGCCTGGGCTGCAGACAGCAATCTGGGAGCTCCTGAGGGAAGAAAATGTGGACCAGGGCAGCACGCAGAGTGAGAAGGGGACTGAGGCCTGAGCCTAGAGGAACACCCA
The DNA here is from genome assembly GCF_009764315.1 of Trachypithecus francoisi. NCBI lineage: Eukaryota > Metazoa > Chordata > Mammalia > Primates > Cercopithecidae > Trachypithecus > Trachypithecus francoisi. Next base: position 65,613,399 of record NW_022681473.1, read on the forward strand.
CATGGAAGCCCCAAACACGGGAGACTGAGAAGGAGCCAAGGGGCTGGGAAAAAACCAGGAAAGTGTGGTTTTACCAGCCAAGGGGCACAGTTTCAGGAAGGGACATGGAGAGAGAGGATGAGGAGGTAGCACTGACAAGAGGCTGCTCCTTTTGGCAGCTACCACGGTGGCCCTGGTTTCAGTCGCAAAGCTACCTCCATCCTTAGGAGAGAGCTCAGGCCCTCACATCAAATGAACACTAAGGCAGGTTTCTGAGTAACTCACATTCTCCTCAGTTATCAAGGCATTACAGGATAAGTAAACCAAAGTTTAACATCGTTCAGAATAGCCAGTAAAGCCCCTCAGTTCCCACCTCTTTCAGTTCAGTAAAAGAAAACTGCAAGGACTTTTTGAGAGTGCAGCTGATGACCGGATATATAAAGAATAATAAATATTAATGAAGTATCCCCTGTGGCCAATCAGGTCTGGGGAGAACTCTCTTTGGGCTCACGGAAGCCTCGCCCCTCATGAATATGTAGATAGCGCTGCCCACCGCGCAATGCCCCGCCCGCCACTCTTCTCCTTCGCAACCGACTCTCCCTTCAAACGGGAAACAAGATGGCGGCTGCAGGTCCGAGTACTCGGGCCTCTTCCGCGGCGGCAGCGGCCGCTCTGAGTCGGCGGGGCCGGCGGGGCCGCTGTGACGAGATGGCGGCAGCTAAGACTGGGGCCCCAGGCCCGGCTTCTGGACCTTCGCTGTTGGTGTTGTCGCCGCCGTTGCTGCAGCCGCCGCGGCCGGAGGAATCGGGCTGCGCCGGGTGCCTAGGGTCCCCGGGGGAAGCGGCGGCCCTGCCGTGCGGCGACTCGCTGTGCCGAGGCTGCTCCCAACGCGCCGCTGACGCGGCGGACCCGGGTTGCCCTCGCTGCCGCGCCCGCGGCCCAGGCTGGGCCCGCCGTCGGGCCCGCGACGACAGCCAGGCCGACGCAGAGGTGCTGGGCGAGCGCGCCCGCCGCAGCCAACCCGAGCGCTGCCGCCCGCGCCGGGACGGGGGCGCGGCTGCCGCGGGGACCGGGCCAGACCAAGAGCCGCGTGCCGCGCCTGCGGAGCCAGGTGGAGCTTCCCCACTTCCCCTTGGGGTCTGGAGCGAGGCCGAGCGCGCCCCGGCCCGGCCTGGCCTGGTTAGGGGGTGGAGAGTCCCGGGCCCTACTCGGGCGGGTGTGGAGAGTTCTCGTGGGATTGGAACCCGGGCTCTGCCCAGGTGCAGTGTGTTTGTGAATTTTGAACTTCAGAGTTAAGGATGGGCACGTTGCATGCGGAGGGGCGGTGAGGGCTCCCGGCGCCTTACGTAAGTCCGAAGTTTGGAGGGAAACAGCATTGTTGGAACAAGTTAGGGGCAGGTTGGAATTGGTGTGTAGGAGTGGGAGGGGCCATGGATCAGAGAAGTGCTTGGTTTAATGTTGCATGAAGAGTTTGGGGGTCATATTGCTTGGAGAGATGTGACTCCTGGCCCTGAATGGGTCAGTGAAGGGTGTGGAGAATCCGGAGTTTAGGGGACAGGTTGAATTTGAGGATGTGAACGGAGCTTTTCAGACTGGAGAGCAGAGGGGGTTGGGAGCACACATGTGCAGTTGTTTTCATACATCTTGGAAAATGCATGCTTAGCACACAACTTGGCACGTAGTGAGGAGGAGTAAGTGACTGCCGTTTATATTGGTAATATTACTACTACTAAGTCCAGTAGTGCCCAAGAAAACTGGCTTGGGTTTAAAAGTTTTGGAAACAAAGATTGGGTTGGCAGGGGCTGCTTCGATCTCCTTGGCAGTGTGGCTTTCCTACTGACTTGCTGGCAATTAAAAGTCTGTTGTAGGACTCTTGCCTTGAACTTCTTTCCATTAACACTAGCATCTCGGTTCTGAGCTTTTAGATAGAAAAGTGCCCTGTATAAAATAAAACAAGACTGTGTTATAACTTAGGATTCTTTTGGGGACACACCCAGTCAACATCTACAGCTCTGTTTGATAAAAAATGCTTATCTTGAATGAGATTTTCAAGAAACATAAACCAGGAGAGGCCAGATATTCGCACCTCCTGTTTTGGGAATTCTACCATGTGTTATTTTCGGCAGGGAAAGAGAGGCATTGCTTGTGTATACAAGTGCAGCGTCTAGAAACCACAGGTTCTAGAATGCACTCTGTTTTGATTCAAGCCGCCAGAGACACCTGTCACTATCCTAGGATATCGGGCTATTTTATTCCTGGGGTTGAGGGGGACCTGCATCTTACTTTCTATGTTCCTTGTCACTCCCTTTGTTTTGAGACGGAGTCTCGCACTGTCACCCGGGTTGGAGTGCAGTGGTGCCATCTCAGCTCACTGCAGCCCCTGCCCCCTCCCCCACCCCGGGTTCAAGTGATTCTTCTGCCTCAGCCTCCCAAGTAGCTGGGATTACAGGTGCCTACCACCACGCCCGGCTATTTTTTTTTTTTTTTTTTTTGTATTTTTAGTAGCGATGAGGTTTCACTATGTTGGCCAGGCTGGTCTCGAACTCCTGACCTTGTGATCTGCCCACCTTGGCCTCCCAATTTTTTTTTTTTTGAGACCGAGTCTCACTCTGTCGCCCAGGCTGGAGTGCAGGGGCGCAATCTCTCAGCTCACTGCAACCTCTGCCTCCCAGGTTCAAGCGATTCTCTTACCTACGCCGTGTAGCTGGGACTACAGGCAGGCGCCACCACGCCCTGCTAATTTTTGTAATCTTAGCAGAGAGGGGATTTCGCCGTGTTGGCTAGACTGGTCTCGAACCCCTGGCCTCAAGTGATCCACTCACCTCTGCCTCCCAAAGTGTTGGGATTACAGGCGTGAGACACCGTGCTCAGCCCTCGTTATTCCTTTTAAGCTTCACAACATTCCTGTGAGATAAGTACTTTTATTTCCATTTTATATATGAAACTGAGGTCCAGAGAGGTTGAGTAACTTGCGTAAGGATGAAAACCCAATTCTATCCTATTCCTGCTCAAATCAGGGATAAAAACCTCCCCAGACGTCCTTATTTTTGTGGATGTGGTGTGATGGTTTCATATGCTACTTAATTTGCTTTAAATTCTGAGGTTATGGTCACAATATAAGACGGTATTTCTCTGGTCTCCGTATTAGTACCAGTGATTATATGGCCATGTAGGATAGAATTTTTTCTTTTTTTTTCTTTTTTTTTTTGAGACGGAGTCTCGCTCTACCGCCCAGGCTGGAGTGCAGTGGCCGGATCTCGGCTCACTGCAAGCTCCGCCTCCCGGATTCACGCCATTCTCCTGCCTCAGCCTCCCGAGTAGCTGGGACTACAGGCGCCCGCCACGTCGCCCGGCTAGTTTTTTGTATTTTTAGTAGAGACGGGGTTTCACCATGTTAGCCAGGATGGTCTCGATCTCCTGACCTCGTGATCCGCCCGTCTCGGCCTCCCAAAGTGCTGGGATTACAGGCTTGAGCCACCGCGCCCGGCCAGAATTTTTTCTTTTTTTTTTTTCGAGACAGAGTCTCGCTCTGTTGCCCAGGCTGGAGTGCAGTGGCAGGATCTCTGCTCACTGCAAGCTCCGCCTTCCCGGTTCATGCCATTCTCCTGCCTCAGCCTCCCGAGTAGCTGGGACGACAGGTGCCTGCCACCATGCTCAGCTAATTTTTTGTATTTTTAGTAGAGACGGGGTTTCACCGTGTTGGCCAGGATGGTCTCCATCTCCTGACCTCGTGATCCGCCCGTCTCGGCCTCCCAAAGTGCTGGAATTACAGGTGTGAGCCACCACGCCCAGCCCAGAAATTGTCGTTTTGATTTCTAAGCTTGGAGACCATTGTGAAATACCAGTTCTGAATTTGAACCATGAGAGGGAGTTTGGCTTGATGATTTGTGCAAACTTTTTCCCTTGAAAAAGTTTTTGTCATAAAATTTATCAGTGATTAAGGGAAATTATCTAAAATGAGATTTCAAATTAGAATCTATTGAGTCACTTAGTATTCATCAATTACTTTATATGTTTATTGAGGACCAAAGTGAAAAATGTTTTTCGTAAATGTTCTTCTTGTTGGATTGTTTCGTATATACAGTTATATGCTTATTCAGTGGAAGAATTTTAGAATACAAAAATATTGCCAAAAGGCTTAGGAAGTATCTTTTAGCTTCAGTGTATTGTCTCATCCTCTTGAAGTTATATACAGTATTTTTAAATTAAAAATTTTAATAGGCAGTGCATTCACAGGATTCAAACAGAAATGTAACAAAGTATACAATGAAAAGATTGCCCTTGGCTGGGCGCGGTGGCTCAGGCCTGTAATCCCAGCACTTTTGGAGGCTGAGGTGGGCGGATCACAAGGTCAACAGATCGAGACCAGTCTGGCCAACATGGTGAAACCCCGTCTCTACTAAAAATACAAAAAAATTAGCTGGGCATGGTGGCGCGTGCCTGTAGTCCCAGCTACTTGGGAGGCTGTGGCAGGAGAATCTCTTGAACCCAAGAGGTGGAGGTTGTAGTGAGCTGAGATTGCGCCACCGCACTCCAGCCTGGTGACAGAGGGATACTCCGTCTAAAAAAAAACAAACAAAAAAAAAGGTTCTCCCTTACGCCCTTATTTCTCACTCCCATCAAAGATTCTTAGGCTGGGCATGGTGGCTCATGCCTGTAAATCTAGCACTTTGGGAGGCTAAGGCGGGCGGATCACTTGAGGTCAGGAGTTCAAGACCAGTCTGGCTAACATGGTGAAACCCTCTCTCTACTAAAAATACAAACATTAGCCAGGTGCGGTGGTGCACGCCTGTACTTCCAGCTACTGGGGAGGCTGAGGTAGGAGAATCGCTTGAACCTGGGAGGCAGAGGCTGCAGTGAGCTGACATCAAGCCACTGCACTCCAGTCTGGTGGCAGAGCAAGGCTCTGTCTCAGAAAAAAAAAAGATTCTTGTTTGTTCTTCCACAGTTTATGGATCTACATGAAAATTCAAGTACACTTATTTTTTGCCATTTTTATACAAAAGGTTGTATATTATACACACTGTTCTGTTAACTTTTTTTTTTTTTTTGGTTTAACAGTACATCATCAAAGTCCATAGCAGTAGGTTGTATGGAATTTTACTGAATGGATATAGCGTAATTTACTTAACCACCTATTGGTGGACATTTTGGTTGTTTCCTGTCTTTTGCTATTATAAATAATGGTTTATAAATAATTATGTAAATGCATATGTGCATTTTTATGGAGAAGTCACCAGTAGCTTTCACCAGAATCTGAACCATTGTTTTAATCTACATCTCTCGTTCTACAGAAGAGAAAACTGAGGCCCAGAACAGATAAGAGAATAAGGGTTTACATGAGTTAATAGTAGATAAAAAAAGGGTCAACAGAAACAGCCTAGTTCACAGTGAAATGTTCATAATAGCTTTAATAAAGAAAACTAATACGGCCGGGCGCAGTGGCTCAAGCCTGTAATCCCAGCACTTTGGGAGGCCGAGACGGGTGGATCACAAGGTCAGGAGATCGAGACCATCCTGGCTAACATGGCGAAACCCCGTCTCTACTAAAAAATACAAAAAACTAGCTGGGCGAGGTGGCGGGCGCCTGTAGTCCCAGCTACTCGGGAGGCTGAGGCAGGAGAATGGCGTAAACCCGGGAGGCGGAGCTTGCAGTGAGCTGAGATCCGGCCACTGCACTCCAGCCCAGGCAACCGAGTGAGACTCCGTCTCAAAAAAAAAAAAAAAAAAAAAAAAGAAAACGAATAATACCAGTTTTATAAATAGTTACAATATACTTTTATGAGTGGAAACAGCAACAGAATTACTAGGTTGGCACAAAAGTAATTATGGTTTTTGCCATGACTTTCAATGGCAAAAACCAAAATTACTTTTGTACCAGCCTAATAGCAATTTTAGTAATATTCGGAGATATATTGCTTAGTTGTATTCTCATCACATAGTTGGATCAATTGATAAAGGAAATGTCAGGCCTGCTGGAAATGAAATTTTGTAGTAAATGCACTGGTATTTAAGTGAAGTTCTTAATTTTATTTTTTTCTTTTGTTGAAGTCCAGTGCCTTTTAGGAATTGCTTTGTCTGGAAAAAGTGTAAAGAGTTTGTGCTTTGTTGAAAATTTTGGTTGTGCTTGTGACATTTTTGTTCTTTGCCAGCCTTTTTGGCAAGCTTTAAGGTTCAGAACCTTAATGATCCCTGTGTATGTGTTTTATTTAATTCTTCTATGCATTGACAGTTTGCTTTTGAATATAGTATCAGTTCTTGTTGATTTGTGAAACTGTGTGTGTAAGGGCTACATCAATGATCATTTCAAAATGAACTCAGACTTCAACTTCATATTCTTTGAGGATCTACAACTCATTGTATATATTGACATATTAAATTTTGGACCATTTTGAGCAATATTCAGGAATTGTGTAGTAAGTGCCTACTCTGTGCCAGGTCTTTGGGAAACATTAGTGAATGAAATATTAAACATCTCTCTCTCATGGAACTTATATTCTAAATTTAGAGACATTCCTTATCTGTTGATTTAAAAAACATACCATACAGGCTTACATAGGTAGATTTTGAACTATACATTGCAGCCACACTTAAGTTTCATTTAAAAATGATTAATGGATTTTAAGAATTCATTTAGTCTGTTTAAAATCAAGTATGATTATTCCAAATCATACTGCTTTTGAATTTGAAACCAAGACCTTTTTACTTTTTTGGATTCTTTTTCTTCTGCTGTGGGTAATGACTGAAGAAAAGCTAGACAAAGGCTGGTGAATCTTTTAAATTGGCAGTTTAAATTTTTTTCTCTTCGTGGTGTTGAAAGTGCTTTTCAGAAATTGAATAGATAGGCCAGGCGCAGTGGCTCACATCTGTAATCCCAGCACTTTGGGAGGCAGAGGTGGGTGGATCACTTGTGGCCAGGGGTTTGAGACCAGCCTGGCCAACAAGGGGAAACCCTGTCTATACTAAAAATACAAAAATTAGCCAGGCATGGTGGTGCATGCTTATAGTCCCAGCTACTCGGGAGGCTGAGGTAGGGATGCGGAGGTTGCAGTGAGCTGAGATTGCGCCACTGCACTCCAGCCTGGGCGACAGAGCGAGACTCTCTCTGAAAAACAAACAAAACATGAAAATTGACTAGATAAAAAACTATTGGATAGTGCCTCACTTATCCCTTCTCATCCCATCTCAACTTCCCTGTTCACTTAGGGTTAACCTTTCTGCATTTAAAAAATTTCCCCTTTCTGTGAAAAGCAAGTAGTTCTGGTTTATTACTCAGTTGACAGACAATGTTTGCTATGTGTGCAGCCTAAATTACATTTAGGACTAATGAATAATGAAACCATGTGATTGTAATGCAAGAGGACAGGAATTCCCTAGTCTGTAAGGATTTGTTTAAAATATGTAAAATGACTCATTTCTTTATCCTTAATGACACATATCCGAGAATTTGAAAGTATCCTTATGTGTTATACCAGTGCAGGAAACATTTGCCTTGTGCTAAGATGTTTTTTAAAGCTCTTGAGATTACATGCAACTTTACCAACTAAACATTATTACTATTGAAGAATAGCTCCAACTTACAGAATTCAAGATTGAACAGCAGGAATTTAGGAGATACTTGTTATTCACCAGATGAGAAAGGAGGGGATGTCCATTCCAGGTAGAAGAGCCTGCATGTAGAAAGGCTTGAAGGTGCTTGGGATGTTCAGGGATTGGCAAAAAGCTAAATATAGGTGGAGTGTGGACTGGAGTGGGGAAGTAGAGAAGAGACTGAAAAAGTTAGATCATGAAGGCCATTGTGTATTAGGGTAAAAGAATCTTGGACTTTATCCTATAAAACTCTTCAAGATTTTTAAGTGGTGGAATGACATCATAATGTGCTTTAGAAAGACAATATATATTGGTTGGAAGAGGAAAGATGTGAGTAGAAACTGGAGACCGGAAGTCGTTAAGGGACTGTTTTAGTAGTTTAGGCAAGTGATGAAGAGGGCCTGGACTAAAGCATTGGCTGTGGCATTAACTTCAGACATTCATTCATTTAGTAACCATTTGAGGGTCTTCTGTGTGCTAGGCCTAGGCACTGGAGCTGCAAATAGAGGAGGTAAAGCATGGTTCTGTCCCAAAGTGTAGTTGGGGAGATTGGGTTGTAAATATGCAACTGAAATGTGGTATGATAAGTATTATAACAGCTGTTATGCAAGATATAATTGTAGACGGCAATATAGTATATATTAATAGAGCAGGCTAATAAAGGAAAATCTGGAGACAGACTACCTGGGTTCAAATTCTAGCTTTGCTATTTATAGCTGTATGTTATTGAACAATCTCTGTGTCTTAGTTTCTTCATTTGGAAAATGGGAATAGTAATAGTATTAAAATCATAAGGTTGTTGTTAAAGACTAAATGAATTATTACAATGCTTGGCATATAAAGAGCTAGCTCAACAAATGTAAGGTATTTTCACAAAGATGATGATCTAGTTTGGATGGGTCAAGAATGGCTCCAGTAAATGCCAGACATTTGACCATGAGTATTCATTAGGTGGATGACATCAGCATAAAGATGAGAGAGGGAAATCAGTACATTTAAAGGCATAGGAGCATGAAACAAGGAGCGTTCTGGGGATTGTAAGCAGAAGTGGTTAGAGTATAGAGTGCATGTGGGAGAGTGGAAGCACGTGGGACTGCAGAAATGGGCAGTTGCTGAATAATAGTGGACTTTGAGTGCAATGCTAAGGAATGAGGATAGACTGAGGAGTTTCAAAGAGGAGTTCATCTTTGAACTTTAGAGAGATCACTCCCATGGGAGTGTTGTACCAAAAGGATTGGAGAGCCCAAATTCTCTTTTTAGCAAGATGGCTAAAACTCCTGACACAAATACGCAGAAAAGCTGCATAATAAAGAATGACAGTTCTTTTAAATGCATTCTTGAATATACAGAATAGGAAAATCTCCAGTTTCCAAAACAAAAATGGAACTACAAACCAAAACTGAAAGCCCAAAAGCTGCATAATAAAGAATGACAATTCTTTTAAATGCATTCTTGAATATATAGGAAAGATAGGAAAATCTTCAGTTTCCAAAAACAAAAATGGAACTACAACCCAAAACTGTAAGCCCTTGACCCTGTGCTATATTGCCCTGGAGCAGAGTGAGGAGTGTGGAGAAGGGTTATTTCAGGTGTCCTCTTCCTAGCAGGTTGAGTTTTAACCATATGCAAAAAGGAACCAGAACTAAGATTTCTGCATAAAGCTGAGATTTGTTATGTGCTGCACTCTAGGTGAAAGGGTGGGCTAGAAAAATAATCTTCCCTATTACACAAGGAGATGACAAGAAATCTTGTCTTGATTTGCTTGAGCTCTATGCAAAGAGAAAATGAAAAAAGTTTGCCTGGGAAATTGAAGCACAAGATCTATACTTTGCTTACATTTGGGAACTGGGTTTATATTATATGGCTCAGAAATTAATATAAAAACAGACTTCAAGCTAGTGATACATCTGGGTCACCTGGAGACAGGAAAAACAAGACTTTGAGAGGTACATCCATACCTTAGACCACAAGGGATTCTTACAGAAGAAATAAGCCCAACTGAAGATGAACTTATGATTAAAAATGACGACACATGAGGAAATGGCTTTGTACCACAAATGAGAGTCAGCAGAAGGAGCAAGCAGGAGGATTATAGCTCCAGGAACTAGAATAAGAGAGTGACAATTTGAGAGATAATTTAAATTAGCATATTTTAAGTGGCTAAGGACTTTAAAGAATTGACATCCCAAGAAATGAATAAAGCATTATGAAACAGGCACATTTGAAAAAGAATGAAACATAGTGAAAAATATAGTCATTGAGGTTAAAAATCTCATAAATAAGTGAAACAATAGTTTACACAGATGAAGAGAGATTAGTAAGGTGGGACATAGACATGAGGAAATTCTCAAGAATACAAATAAATAAAGGAAAATTTGAAAGAAGGTGAAGAAAAATGAGAAGGACAAATCAAGAAGATCCAACATGTAATAAAAAAATGTGGAGGAGGTGTGGAATTTGAAGAGAAGATGACTTGATAATTTTTTAGAATTAGTAAAAAGTCCTGAATTCTTAGGTTCGAGTCTCATGAGGCCCTAGCAAGAGGTTTTTTGTTTTTGTTTTGAGACAAGGTCTTGCTCTGTAGCTCAGGCTTGAGTACAGTGGTGTGATCATAGCTTACTGCAGCCTTGACCTCCCAGGCTCAAGTGATCCTCCCACCTTGGCCTCCCAAAGTGTTGACTTTACAGGTGTGAGCCACTGCACATGTAAGAATTAACAACAGAAAGGCAGCAACAAAACCCCACAACTAAACACATTGCAGTGAAACTTCAGAACACCAAAGACTATTAAGTATAACCAAAAAGGAAAGACAAAGGAGCAATAATCAGACTGAGAGCATATACCTTTTAACCTGTAAGAGAGACCAGAAGAAAATTGAATAATATCTTCAGCCTTGAGAGAGATCTGAATTTCATACTCAGGTAAGTTATAAGAGTAAGGGCGCTGGGCAAGGTAGCGCACGCCTGTAGTCCCAGCACTTTGGGAGGCCGAGGTGGGCGGATCGCCTCAGGTCAGGAGTTCAAGACCAGCCTGACATGTTGAAACCCTGTCTCTACTAAATACAAAAAATTAGCCGGGCGTGGTGGCGCATGCCTGTAATCACTGGGAGGCTGAGGCAGGAGAACTGCTTGAACCCAGGACGCGGTGAGCTGAAATCACACCACTGCACTCCAGCCTGGGCAACCATGAGCAGAACTCCATCTCAAAAAAAAAAAAAAAAAAAGTAAGGGCAAAATAAAAATATTTTCAGACAGGAAAAAGAGAATTTACCACACTTTCTAAAAGTACTATTATAAACAAAGCATATAGTGCAGGAAGAAAATGTAACTTAGGGGAGAAAATAGGATATAAGAAGTTGTGGTGAAGAAAGAAGTCAGTAGGTAGTCTAAGCTAGTGTTGACTGTATAAAACAAAATAATTATGACTGATGTGTAGGGGCTAAAACCAAGGTAAAACTAAAATACTGGGCAAGGATAAAATGTAAGTGGGGAGAAAAGTGATTCTCATTACGGATTTCTAAAGTTCTATCTATACATAACGTAGTTCAATAAGAAGATAGAGATATTGATCAACTTTAGGCTTTAAGTCAGATGCACATTAAACATTTACAGGTAGACTGGACGTGGTGGCTCATCCTAATCTCATCACTTTGGGAGGCTGAGGTGGGAGGATCATTTGAGTCCAGGAGTTCAAGACCAACCTGGGCAAAAAAATGAGACCCTGTCTCTCATTTAGCCAGATGATAAATCAAGTTAGCCAGATGTGGTGGTATGCGCCTGTGTTCCCAGCAATACAGGAGGCTGAGGCAGGAGGATTGCTTGAGCCCAGGAGGTCGAGGCTGCAGTGAGCTGTGTTCGTGTCACTGCACTCCAACCTAGGTGACAGAGCGAGATCCTGTCTCAAAACGATGGCGTTAATCCTGAAAAGAAATACAATATATAGCTTGATCTACTACACATTTATAGAACCATACACCTCTTAGATTAGAGAACATGCATTCTTTTTAAACAAATATGCAACATTTATGTAATTTTCATAGATTCATTTAGGCACAAAGGAAGTTTTGACAAATACAAAAGATATATAAACCATCTTATCTGACTGTAGTATAATAAAATTAGAAATTAATAATGAAAAGATAACTAATTCCCCCTCCAATTCATGTTTGGAAATTGAAAAAAACAAAATTTAAATAATGTTGGTAAAGAACAAAACCAGCCGGGCGTGGTGGCTCATGCCTGCAATCCTAGCACTTTGGGAGGCCGAGGCAGGTGGATCATCTGAGGTCAGGAATTTGAGACCGGCCTGGTCAACATGGTGAAACCCTGTCTCTACTAAAAATACACAAAATTAGCCAAGTGTAGTGGCGGGTGCCTGTAATCCCAGCTACTTGGGAGGCTGAGGCAGGAGAATTGCTTGAACCTAGAATATGGAGGTTATAGTGAGCTGAGACCGCACCATTGCACTCCAGCCTAGGCAACAACTCCGGCCTGGCAATGTCTCGAAAAAAAAAAGAACAAAACTAAGGGATCAACTGAAGAAGTTAAAAAAGTAACAGCAGATTAAACCCAAAGGAAGTAGAAGATAGGAAAGAATAAAGAGCAGAAATTAATGGAATAGAAAGCAAAAGAATTAGCAGGGCCAAAATCTAATTCATTGAAAAGATTAATGTAAGATCTATAACCCTAACCGCTGGCAAGATTGATCAAAGAAAAGGCATAAATGTTAGGAATGAAAAAGGGAATACAACTACAGATATAATGAAGATTTTAAATATAAATATTATAATTATAAATTATAAATTTATAATTATAATTATAAATATAGAATATGGAAAACTTTATGCCCATGAATTTGAAAAATTGGATAAAATAATTTTGTGGAAAAGTATAACATCATAGCTGACTCAAGAATATATAGAAAATAGGACTAGAAATATAACTAATTAGCAAAGAGTAAAATCTGCCCACTAAGTAATACCACCACGTGGACACAGTGAACCAAATGCAGAACACGGGGAAACTAAGGGACAAATGACCCACTTTCTTACACAAATAAATTACAGAAAAAAAGCAATAGAGGGGCGACCCATGGATTAAAAGATACAACTAGTTTAAGTGTATGAACTTACTTGGGTCTTGATTTGAAAAAACTGTATGAAAACATTTGATGAGAATTTGAATGCCAGCTGGATATTTGTTGGTTAATTAAAGACTTACATTTTTAGTGTGACAGTAGTTTTCTGGTTATATATTTTAAAATAATCATTCTCTTAGATGTTAAAAATGTTTATAGCTAAGATGATATGATGTCTGGGATTTGCTTCAAAATAACTTCAAATTTGTTCCAGGAGATAGGGAGCAGGTATTGATTAGGGGAGGACAGAAAATAAGATTGCTAATGATTGATGGCTGAAGCTGGATGATTTGTGGTAGTTCATTTTACTGGGTTCTCTAATAATATATTTGAAACTTTTCCATAAAAAAAGCAAGAAGAAATACTGTCCATTGAAGAAGTACCAGGCACAGATGGTTACCCAAATATTGACGGATGGATGGTTCTAGGGAATAAACAAAATGTTTCCAGACTTGTTTTGGGGGCTTTTACAACTTGATAACAAATTCACACAAGAACTGTATGAAAAAGGAAAAGTACAGGCAACTCTCATGAACAGAGATTTTTTTTTTTTTAATTTTTTATCTTTTTATTTCTTTTTTTTTCTATTTTTTTGTGGAGATGGGGGTCTCATTGTGTTGCTCAGGCTGGTCTTAACTTCTGACCTCAAGCGATCCTCCTGCCTCTGCTTCCCAAAGTGCTGGGATTACAGGCGTGAATCACCACACCTGGCATGAGCACAGATTTTTAGAATCTCAGGTGAAACATAGACTGAATCTAGTAGTATATTTCTAGAAAATCACAACCAAGTAGCAGTTATTTGAAGAATAGGAGTTTGGCTTAACATTAAGAATCTAATGTAATTCACCATATTATCAAACTAAAGGAGAGTAAAACTATATGGTCATTGCAATAGATGGCTCAAAATAGCATTTGACAAAATTTATCATTCATTATTTTAAAAAAACTACAACTTGTGGAATAGGAGAAAGAAACTTTTTAAAAAATTTTTTATTCTTTTGAGACAGAGTCTTACTCTGTTGCCCAGGCTGGAGTTCAGTGGTGTGATCTGGGCTCACTGCAACCTCCACCTGCCAGGTTCAGTCAAGCCTCCTGAGTAGCTGGGACTACAGGCATGAGCTACCACATCCGGCTAATTCTTTTTTATTTTTATTTTTATTTTTTTTGAGACGGAGTCTCACTCTGTCGCCCAGGCTGGAGTGCAGTGGCACGATCTCGGCTCACTGCAACCTGCACCTCCCGGGTTCATGCCATTCTCCTGCCTCAGCCTCCCGAATAGCTTGGACTATAGGTGCCCACCACCATGCCTGGTCAATTTTTTGTATTTTTTTTTTTTTTTAGTAGAGACGGGGTTTTACCATGTTAGCCAGGATGGTCTCAATCTCCTGACCCTGTGATCTGCCCTCCTCGGCCTCCCAATTCTTTTTTATTTTTTAAAAATAGAGATGGGGTTTCGCTATGTTGCCAGGGCAGGTCTTGATCTCCTGTCTTCAGTGTATCCACCTGCCTTGGCCTGTCCAGAGTGTTGAGATTACAGTTGTGAGCCACTGTACCCAGCCACTGTCTTTGCTTTTAAAGTGGAATTTATTAATAAGGATGATTAGTGGCCAAGAATAGTCAAGACCATTTTGAAGAACATGATGGGTGGATTTGCTTTCTCAAATATCAAGCTGTTTAAAGCCATATTAATTAAGACAGTGAGGTATTAGTATCAGGGTGGTTGAATAACTAATTTTAAAATTAAAGAGCATAGAAACATGCCTTCATATGTTTAAATTTGGTGGATAATGGGTGGCCATTACAAGGCACTGGGGTGAAGGTGTCATTTTTACTTGTCATGGGTAGTTAGCTAACCTTACAGAAAACAAGAAAAAAAATAGATCTTTAGCACCATATACAAAAAATTATTTGTAGAACCAGGCATGGTGGCTTATGCCTGTAATCCCAGCACTTCGGGAGGCTGAGGTGGGCGGATCACTCAAGGTCAGGAGTTTGCGACCAGCCTGGCCAACATGGTGAAACCCTGTCTCTGTTAAAAATACAAAAATTAGCCAGGCGTGGTGGCGCATGCCTGTAGTCCCAGCTACTCAGGAGGTGCAGGCAGGAGATTCACTTTAACCCGGGGAGCAGAGGCTGTAATGAGCTGAGATCATGCCACTGCACTCCAGCCTGGGTGACAGAGCTAGACTCTGTCTCAAAAAAAAAAAAAAAAAAAGTTGTAAATGGATTAAAAGTCAAACTGTAAAACTTATTAAAATTAAAAATTGGGCCGGGCATGGTGGCTCTTGCCTATAATCCCAGCACTTTGGGAGGTTGAGGTGGGAGGATTGCTTAAGCCAGGAGTTCAACACCAGCCTAGGCAACATAGGGAGACCTTGTCTCTACAAAAAACATAAAAATGTAGGCAGTCGTGGTGGGGCATGCCTGTAGACCCAGCTATTCAGGAGGCTGAGGTGGAAGGATACTTTGAGTGCAGGAGTTTCAGGCTGCAGTGAGCACTCCAACCTGGGTGACAGAAGCGACACCCTGCCTCAAAAGAAACAGAAAACAACAAACACACCAGAAACAGAAAAAGAGATTAAGAAGACCAACCAGAGGCTGGGAGAAGATATTTGCAGTGAAATAACTGACAAAAGATTGATATCCAACATATATGAACTACGAATAAGACAGATACCTTATTAGAAAAATGGTGAGAAGGTTTGAATAGGCATTTCATAGAAGAAGGAAACTGAAAGGCCAGTAAACATCTGCAATGATACACAACATCATTAGTAATCAGGGAAATGCAAATTAAACCAGTGATGCGATGCTATCAGACTGCTATAATTTGTAATTGATTAATTATAATTAATGAGCACGTATATACTGCTGGAGGAGTATAAGTTGCCATGCAACCATGTTGGAGAGCAGTTTGGCCATATCTAGTAAGGTTGAAGAGAGAGATTCCTTGCTATGCCGAGATTCCATTAATAGGTGTGTGCCATAGTGAAACTCTTGTGTACATATGCACACACACAATGATGCTCACATTACAGCACTGTAGTACTGGAAAATGTAGTAACAGTTGTCTTTGATAGGAGAAGGGATAAATTAGTTTCTACGGCTGTTACAATGAATGAACTGGGTATTTATATATCAACATGGATAAATCTGGAAAAATATTTGCAAAAGGAAAATTTGCAAAAGAATATGTATCCTTTGATGCCATTTATGTAAGTGCAAAAGATAGGAGTCATTTCAATAGGTTGAGTGAGAAATGAAGAAACAATCACCCAATATAGACTCGACTCTCCCTGTACCCCCAACAAGGTCTCCCTCTGTCATCCAGGCTGGAGTTCAGTGGTGAAATCATGGTGCACTACAGCCTCTACTTTTCAGGCTCAATCGATTCTCCCACCTCCAAAGTAGCTGGGACTATAGGCATGTGCCACCACGCCCGGCTAATTTTTTGTGTTTTTAGTACTATGCAGGGTCTCACCATGTTGCCCAGGCTGGTCTTGAACTCCTGGGTTCAAGCAATCCTCCTGCCTCAGTCTCTCAAAGTGCTGGGATTACAGGTGTGAGCCACCATGCCTGGCTTTAGACTACTGTTTCACAGTTTGATAATGAAAGGAAGGAAATAGAGTGCATGAAAAAGGGAAAGTACAATTGTAAGAACCAAGAGCAGAACAGATTTTACTCAGAATTTGAATTCAGGGTACTCTTGGAGAGCCCATTCCTGGGCTTTGGGCAGAACTTGAGAATCTAAGCGATAGCCATCATATTTCTTTTTTTTTTTTTGAGACAGAGTCTCTCTCTGTCACCCAGGCTGGAGTGCAGTGGCCAGATCTCAGCTCACTGCAAGCTCCGCCTCCCGGGTTCACGCCATTCTCCTGCCTCAGCCTCCCGAGTAGCTGGGACTACAGGCGCTGCCACCTCGCCCGGCTAGTTTTTTGTATTTTTTAGTAGAGACGGGGTTTCACCGTGTTAGCCAGGATGGTCTCGATCTCCTGACCTTGTGATCCGCCCGTCTCGGCCTCCCAAAGTGCTGGGATTACAGGCTTGAGCCACCGTGCCCGGTCCATATTTCTTTTTTTGATGTATACTGCAGGAACAGTAAGCTGCCAGTTTGCTTATGAATTGCCACTAGCTTTTCCAGGGACTGGAAATATTTGTCTTAGCTTGGTAGAAAGCAGGTTATGGATATAAGAATTATAGTTCATAGGAGAAGGTAGAGGCCAGGCTTAGGATTACTGAAGCCATTTGTTCATTTTAGCCGTAGATATGAAAGATATCCCCCAAATTGTTAAATTATGGGGATACATGGTTACTGACATCTAAACATATCTACCAATAGCTCTTTATTTTTTCAAAATAACTGCTTGCATTTCCTCTGTGAATAATGTACATTAATATGTTTATTTCCTGTGTTACATAGTACTTTGCATACATACAGCCTCTTGGCTAGTGTGTTTTCATTAAATGACTAGGAATAACAGAATTCTATAATAAATCAATTAAATCAGTACACTTTAATCTTACAGTTGCAGGTTTCTCTTACCCATTATTTCTTCTTTCATTATTGAACTCCTGGGTTCAAGCAATCCTCCTGCCTCAGTCTCTCAAAGTGCTGGGATTACAGGTGTGAGCTACCATGCCCAGCCTCCATGTGCATTTTTGATACTTAGTCATACTAATATTAAGGTAACTTGTTGGGGAAATACTAGTTGTATTAATTTTTTTTTACCATCACTTAAAGTAGATTTGGGCTAGTTTTGTATAGTCTTGGGCTTGGCTTGCTTTTGAGTCTTTGGCTCTGTCTACTACAGATTGAATATCCCTAACTGAAAATCTGAAATCCAAAATGTGCCCAAATCTGACACTGTACGTGCTGACGTGACAAGTGGAAAATTCTACATGTAAGTACTTAACACAGACTTTGTTTCATGCACAAAACGATTTTAATTATTAGCTGGTCACAATGGCTTGTGCCTGTAATCCCAGCTACTCTGGAGGCTGAGGTGGGATGATCACTTGAGGCCAGGAGTTCAAGACCAGCCTGGGCAATATAAGGAGACCCTTGTCTCTACAAAAGTAAAAAAAAATTAGCCAGATGTGTTGGTGCACGCCTATAGTTCCAGCTACCAGCTACTCAGGAGGCTGAGGTGAGAGGATTGCTTGAGCCCAGGAGTTTGGGGCTGCAGAGAGCTATGATTGCATCACTATACTCTGACCTGGGTGACAGGGCAAGACTGTGTCTTAAAAAAAAATAAAATATACAAAATTACCTCCAGGCTATGTATATAAGGTATATATGGAACATAAATGGGCTGGGCGTGGTGGCTCATGCCTATGATCCCAATACTTTGGGAGGCCGAGGTGGGAGGATTGCTTGAGGCCAGGGGTTCAAGACCAGCTTGGGCAACATCAAGACCTTCTCTCTACAAAATAATTTAAAACAAGAAAACATAAATCAATTTCGCATTTAGACTTGGTTTCTATCCTTAAGAAAACTCATTACATATATACAAATATTAAAAAATCCAAAGAAAGTCGGAAACACTGATGGTCCCCAACATTTCAGATAAGGGATACTCATTCTGTATTCAGCGTTGTGGAAAATGCTTGTGTAATGTATAAACTAGTCTGGAAAATAGAAAGTTTTAACTTTCTTGATGTAATTTGAATTAGTTCTATGAATGATTCCTTTGCCTGATCTAAGGGAAAAATGGGTCTTTAAAAAAAAAAATCACTTTTATTTATGCAGGTCATGTGTTTTAGGGAAGGGCAATGAATTTGAAATCAGAAAATCTGGATTTGAATCTCAGTTCTGCCAGTTTTTCTCATTGACCCTGACAAAGCTGCTTAATTAACGTCCTTGAGAGGTTTCAGTTTTCTGGTCTGTAAAAAGTAAATGCTACAACCACACAGGGTTATTGTAAAGCTTAAATAAGAATATGTGTGGAAACCCCTAGCACAGTACTTGGCACTTAATCCTTCAGTAAATGTTAATTTACTAGGGATGCTGTGTTTTTTGTTTTAAACTTTATGTATTCAGCTGTGCTGGGCCCTATACTGTGAACCTCTTTTTTGCCCTGTGAGTTGCATAGCCAACTGCCTGGTTTAAATTCTGCTCCCTCAGTTACTTAGCTAATTTTTTGACTTTGAGTAGAACATTTAGCTTTTCTGAGCCTCAGCTTCCATATTTGTAAGTGGAGATAATAATGGTAACAGCCTCAAAGGATTGTTGTAAGGTTTAAATAGGATAATCAATATTAAGTGTTTCATAGTGATGTTTAAACAGTAAAATCAGATTAATGGGATAAGATTCGCATTTTTTTAAAGGAATGAAATAGATATTAGCATAATGAACCATTTGTTTCAGTTTCACATGTATCTGATCATGAACTGGGGATTGATGTAAAATGTATTTCTTATTGTGGATTGTATTAAAAGGTCCAAAGCTATTGGTTAGATACTAATAGTCCATAGTATGTCATCAATAAATGTTAGTAACAATAGAAATATTTAATCTGTAATGGAGATGTACTGTCAAAATAGATACATATTGGTTTGGGAATCCAGTCATACAAATATTTTATCACATTTGCTAGTGAAAAAGTACTTGTTTTTTGTACTTTCTAAGAACTTAAACTGAGCTTTTGGTGACTAGGAGATTTGGCCTGAAATGCCGAGACCTGGGGTAGGATTTGGGGAGGATGGCCTAAATTTCCATGGTGCTGCAGTATCTGGCATGTAGTAGGTTCATAAATATTTGTGTGATAAATTACTTTATTGTAGCCTCAGTTCAGAATTTCTCAACTAGTCGATCTTTAACACCAACCTGATCAATTCATTGACTGAGATTTACTGTTGTGTTGCATTTCTTCCTCTAATACCTCTCTAAAGCCTCTCATATGTGTTTATCAGCTTAGATGACTTGATTATAGCACTTAGGATAATATAAAATAAGATGATAATTGTATAGTATAAGCTAAATATGAATAAAAGGAGGAAGAAAGATGGGCATTTGTGCAAATGCACCACCGGGCCAGTTTTCTTTGTGAGCTTGCCTGGATGTTTCACCTACTGAATCCCAGGCACAATAATATTCTTACATGTTTACTTTTCTGATGAGGTCAGAAGGGTTGTAAAATGCCTACAGGAGAGAGAAAAATTTTCACTAAATACTTCAGTATAAAAACATTTTGCATCCTAAATAGCATTCTGGAAAGGACACAGGATTGGAAGTTAGTGGATCTGAGTTTGCATTCTGGTTCTACCACTTAGTAGCTGTGTGGCTTTGGGCAAGCCTCTTAAACTCTGTGCGTAAATTTCTTCTTTTTTAGTATGAGGATAATGGGAGTTATTTTGCAGAGTTGTGAGGATTAAATGAAATAATATGTGTAAAGTGCTTATAGAAAGTAAATACCTGATAAATGTTAACTGTTATTATATGCAGTCATTCATTTTGTACACCCTCATGGAGCACATACCACATATTTGCGCCAAGCACTCTGCCAGGTGCTAGGGATACAAAGATGAGTAAGACACAAACCTCTGTGAAAGAATGTTAAGCTAAAGCTGTCCAGGTGCGGTGGCTCATGCCTGTAATCCCAGCACTTTGGGAGGCCGAGGCAGGCAGATCACTTGAGGCCAGGAGTTCGAGACCAGCCTGGCCAACATGGTGAAACCCTGTCTCTGCTAAAAACACACACACACACACACACACACACACACACACACACACACACAAATTAGCCAGGTATGGTGGCACACTCAGGAGGCTGAGGCAGCAGGATCGCCTGAACCCAGGAGGTTGAGGCTGCAGTGAGCCAAGATGACACCACTGCACTCCAGCCTGGATGACAGTGAGACCCTGTTTCAGAAAAAAAAAAAAAAAAAAAAAAAAGGCTGAAGCTGAGCCAATTTATCCCAGATTGATAACTTAAATAAGGCTAGTATTAGATATTTTAATTTTAAAGATCCCTAGTTTTTAGGCTAAGTAAAGATTCTGTTTGTAGATCAGAGTCACTTATTCATTGAACTCTTTTGTGCTTATATTGTATATGTACCCTGGGGTACCTTAGAAGTCTTTCTTGGTGACTTTATTAAGAGCAGTTTTGGTAATGTGGTAGGACAAAGAAAAGGCCCTAATAGAGTGGGTTACGGTGAGAATTAGAAATGAGAAAGCAAGGCTGGGTGCGGTGGCTCACGCCTGTAATCCTAGCACTTTGGGAGGCCGAGGCGGGCGGATCACTTGAGGTCAAGAGTTTGAGACCAGCCTGGCCAACATGGTGAAACCCCGTCTCTACTAAGAAATACAAAAAAAATCAGCCAGGCGTGGCGATACAATCCTGTCTACTTGAGAGGCTGAGGTGGGAGGATTGCTTGAACTTGGGAGGCAGAGGTTGCAGTGAGCCAACAGAGGGAGACTCCATCTAAAGACTGGGTGACAGAGACTGGACGACAGAGCGAGACTCCATCTCAAACAAAAAAGAAATGAGAAAGCAGAAACAGTGAATATAATATTTAGACAATTCTTTGGAGGAATTTGCAGTAATGGGGGCAGATAAATGGGTCAGTACCTACAGCAGGGACAAGAGCCCAAGAATGTTTTATTTTTAAGATAGATGATATCAAGTCATGTTTGTATTTTAGATTTGTATATTATCATAGTAGAGAGGAAGAAATTGATGCTGCTGGAGAGTGTGGAGGAAATGGAATGAGCTAAGTCAATGAAGAGGTAAAGGAAGATGAGGTCTGAACACCTGTGGAGGTATTGATCATATACATTAATAGGGATATTTCTCCCATTCTGATTACTTTGTACTCCCTGCTCTCTATTTTTGGACAATTTTTATTTTTATTTTTTGTTCTAGTCAAAGAGGAATAGTTTTGGACAATTTTAATTGTTTGAAAGTTTTCTTTTTTAGTGAATCAAAATCTGCTTCCCTAGTTTCAGTATTCAAGTATTTAGAGACCATGATTACTTCTAAGTTTTTAGATTAAACTTGTCATATTCATCTCTTTGTTCTGTTTTTTTTCCTTCCCCAAGATTCTGATCTTATCATATTGCTCAGAGTTCTTGGAATATCATATGCTTTTTGAGGCCTTTCTGATATTCCTCACCTATGATTATTCTGCCTGGAATACTCTTCTTTCTTACCTACCTGGCAAATTTATACTTACCCTTTAAGACCCAAGTGAAATGTAAGTGCTCGGTAAAATGTTTTCTCACTCAAACGTGAGTTGATTCTTCCTTCATTTTTGCCAACATTTGATCTTGTGAATCCCTCATTTCACTGGGTTCAAGTTCTTTATTTATATGTCTGTCTCTGGCACTACACTGAGCTCTTTGAGGTCAGGGATTATGTCTTTAACACTTAATATGGTATCTGGAATGTATTAGACACTCAGTAAATATTTAATGAAGGAAAAATTCCTAAAAAGCTGGGAAGTTTTTCTTTATATGTCATGATTCCTTAACCATTCTAGTCATCTTTAAATATGCCACTCAGAAAACCTGATACTTTAGTGCCTGACCAGAGCCAAGTATAACATGACTTACTGTCTTCCCATCTGAGTGCTAAATTCTTATTAATGATGCCAAAGGTTGTATTGGCAGGCAGAACAAAAATTGTTCTTTTTTATTTTTTGCATGAACTTCCATCATGCCAGTCTTTCTCCTCACATGTATGTACAACTAAATTTGTAAGCCCGAAGACAACTCATGTTCAGTTTTGGTGTTTATGGACTTATTTTCCCTTCCTTCTGTTTTGCCATTTCTCTTGTAATTTTCTAGTGTTTAGTTCTATAAAACTATTATAATGCAACCTCAAAAGATTGGACTGTGTTAATCTAAAGTTGATGATAATGAGACTTTGACTTTAGTAAATTCACCTTTGCCTTAATTATAAAGAAAAACTTTACAAAATTCAGCTCCCTTCAGAAAACGAATTCTTTAAAAGACCATAGTGCAAAATGATGCTGTCATGAAAGCAGACTTTCTCATTGGTTGATTCAGCAAAAAAAAAAAAAAAAATTGAGCCATTGTCTGATACTGAGACACATACCTAGAGATCATCCCTAACTTCGAGTTAGGAAGTCAGAGGCAAAGTCAAGTAATTATAACACAAGTAGTAAATGTTACTACAATTGAGATAAGTGCAGAATGCCATGAGGGCCTACAGGAAGCTAACACAATTCTCTCTGGGTTAGTGGGAAAGCTTTGCAAAGGAGAGAGCAGTGAACAGGGTTTTGAAGTATGAATAGCAAATCATATAGTGAAAAGGGAACAAAATCATTTTGGGAGGAGGAAGTGGCATATATAAAGTCCTAGTGGAGGCAGGGTATGGCATATCTAGGATTAGGGAGATGTGTGAGGGCTGGGGAGAAAAGGAGTATTGAAGGAATAGTAGAAGATTGGCTGAAGTGGCAGATTGGGTCCTGTTTACAAATCTTGGAGGCAATGGGAAGCCAATAAAAATTATTAAGTGGGAGGGTGGTAGGGTCAGTTCTCTTTATAAAGAATGGGAAGCAATGTGAAAGATAGATGGAAAGACAGAGTCTAAGAGACAGGGAGGCCAGTTACTTACCATTGAATGCCTACCATCTACACCAAGTAGGTATTAGAGGATTAGGTGAGATGAATAACTGTGTTGAGGTAAGTGCTACTCCCATTTTATGAATGAAGACACAGGCTTAGTAAAGATAAATACTGGTAGGCACATAGTCACTAGGTGACTGCAGGTCTGTCTGGTTCCAAATCCTGCACTTTTTAAAATTCTGGTATCATTCTACCTTGTGGACTAACAGGAATAGTTCTTTGCCTCAAACAGGGCAAAACTTAATTCTGAAGGATTTTGTACCACGGTGGTGGCAGATGTGGTAGTGGGGACAACCACATGGTCTTGGTCTGCCTAGGATAAAAGGCCATAAGGTCCAAAGCCTTCATCTTAGCAGCATTCCTATGTCTGTGTTTGACTCCGTGACCTCCTTTATCGTGTGCCTCTTGCTGCTTTGACTGTGCTGATCCAGTGTGGATTACCTAACAACAAAGCCTTGTTGTTGGGGCCATTTCTGGATTCAACAGGAAACCTTATTCACTTTGACTCTACTCTTATCTGATAACCTGCTTTTGCAAATCCTGTTGATCTCGGTTGTTTTAAAATTTTTTTTTTTTTTTTTTTTCTGAATCAACCAGTGAGAAAGTCTGCTTTCATGACAGCATCATTTTGCACTATGGTCTTTTAAAGAATTCGTTTTCTGAAGGGAGCTGAATTGTCTTAAATTTTTTTTTTTTTTTTTTTTTTTTTTTTTTGAGACAGAGTCTTGCTCTGTCGCCCAGGTTGGAGTGCAGTGGCACAATCAAAGCTCATTGCAGCAAGTGATCCTCCCACCTCAGCCTCCTGAGTAGCTGGGACTACAAATATGCACCACCATGCTTGGCCAATTTTTTATTTTTTGTGCAGATGGGGTCTCATTATGTTGCCCGGGCTGGTCTCAAACTGCTAGTCTCAAGAGATTCTCATGCCTTGGCCTCCCAAAGTGATGGGATTACAGGCATGAGCCATGGATTACGCCCAGCCTCAACTGTCTTAATTTGTCTTTCTTGCTAATCCAGAGATTGGCAGACTAAGGTCAGCAGGCCAGATGCAGCTTCATCTCATCTTGTGAAAGTGTTGCCTCTCCTTCCCAGCCCTGTTCTCTTTCTCCTGTGGACTCTTAACTGCTGCGTTTGTTTGTAAGATTCATTTGGCAGTTATTTTGTGACATTGCATCTGTCATCATCTCCCTAGTTATTTAAAACTATTTTTAAAGCTTTTTATGAATTAGTCTTAGCTAATAAATTGCATTATAAATGTTTTGGGGAAAGAGTTTCATGCCTTTTCTTTTTATATTTTTCTACAGCACCTCCCTTCTTCCTCATTGCTCATTCCGTCTTTAACCTACTAATCTCTAGTGACTGTTTCTATCATTCTTACACATTTATATATGATAACTTGATCTGTTACTATGATTTTTTTTTCCATTTGTGAGTTCTACGATTATGTCACTGTTTCTTTTTCCAGTATGTTATTGTTGCTTCTGTGTTTAATGGTTTTTCATGTTTGAGATTACAAGGTATACTTAATCTGGTGATGTTGTGCCAAACCCCTGTCAGCTCCAGTGGGGATGGCACCAGGTTCAAGGGGCCAAAGAAGAGACTCAGCCAATAAACGCGACATGGAGTTTTCCTGGGGGCTTTACATACAGGGAGAGACTCCAGTGGTGGCAGGCTGGGTGAGAGAACTGCAGCCACTTTCAAAAGGCCTGCAGTTTGTATAGTATTTTTACCTAGCACCCTTTATCTAACAACCTCCACCTGGCCCCCTTCATTCAACTCAAAAGTTAGGACGTCTTATATGGCCCAGGTTCCACTGGACAGGGGCTCAGATGTTCCTCATAGACAAGGAATGAATTTCTGAGTTGGCCACTCCCAGATTCCCTAGCTTGGAACACACATTCAGATGTGTCCACCATATGGGTTATTCTCAGGGTATGCTGAAGTTACTGCTATCAGGTGCATTTACCATACAGGTGACTTACATCTTTCACTAACCTAAGCAGTTTCCCATCTTATGAAAGCAATACTGCATATTATTAAAAGTATACAGCTTTAGTGACTGAATAATAGTACAAGTATATGGTCTGTTCATAATTAGCCTAACCATTTCTCAGTATTGGACAGTTAGGTTATTCTTGATTTTTATTTTGCAATTGTTAACAATGTTGCAATGAAAATATTTTTATGTAAAAGTTATGCTGTATTTCAGATAACTCTCTTAGATCAGTTCCTAGAAATTAAATTACTAGATCAAATGTTACATAGCATTTCATAAGTTCTTGTGTGGGCTGTGGCATTTCTGTTTGATTAGTACTTTGCCAAAGAACAGTTTAAAAACACAGTAGTAATTGGTGGTGTAAATTATAGAACCTAAGTAAGCAGCCTTAGAGTTTGATATTACATTTTATTAGCTTAGTTCAACTTTCTCTCTGTATTTCCTCTTGTTCCTAGGTAAACACTCCTTATATTGCCTATTGTAAATTGTTACTTGTCTTAGGCAAGGGGGTAGGTGAAAATTGCATTAGTTTTAAGACAGTGGGTACTTGGCTATCTATATTCTTGGAGAATCAGAAGGAGTAAACCAAAAAATAGATAAAATGGGAAACACTTTAGTTTGGTTTTATTTTTGTTTTATTTTTTGAGAGGGTTCATTTCTAGCTGATTTTATTTTCTTCTCAAAAAAAGTTATTTACAATAGTTTGGTTTTAGAGTATATTTGTTGTTCACTCCTATATTTCTACCTTCCTACTTTTAAATGGTGTATTTATTTTAAACATTGAAGTTTCTCCTTTTACTTATTTCATTTGACAGTAGTTGTTCAAGGTTTAGTAGATAGTATAAGCAGGTAAATTTGACTGGCTGATTTTTTTTTGGAGATGGGGTTTCCCTACTTTGTCTGGGGTTGGCCTCAAACTCGCAGTCCTCCCACTCTAGCATTCTGAGTAGCTGGGACTACAGGCATGTGCCACTGTGCCCTGCTAAGCAGGTAAATATGAGATTAATATGGATAATTGCCTCGTTTCTTGTGTATCTCTGCACTTAACATATGTTTCATTGTAAAAGGTGTGCGTTCTTTCATTGCCTTCCTTTTGCTGTTGTGCACCTCCACCTCTTGCAGTACTTAGGTATTTAGTTTTATAACTCTTTTGACATTCTATAGTTGTTTCACCCAAGTATGTTTTTGCTTTCCTTGTAAGGTTGTACATTTATTTAGGACTTGGATCACCCGCATTCTGCTTTTTATTATGTCCCTTTCTTGACTCTCAAAGAATGCTCTCTACTTTTGTTTTCTTCTTTGCTGTTCATTCCCTCTTTACCCTCTTAATCTATGGTGACTACATCTTCAAATCTCATCTATCCAGCATTACTGCCCACCCACCCGATCCCAGTCCATTTGACACAACATAGTCATTTCTGCCTTTGCTCGTGAAGTTTCCTTTGCCAGAAATGGCTTTTTCCTTGCTAGTACTTAGTTCTTAATGCCTAACATAATTCACCTCCTCCAGGAAGGCTTGCCTTTAAGAATTCAGCCTCGTTGATCCTTTTTCCTTTCCTCAGATTTACATATGTATGCACACTTGCCTTATGTGCATCATTTCATACTTTAAAAAATGGTGTTAATTTTTGGCTTGTAGTTTCATCATGAAAATCTTATATTCTCCACTGCTTATGAAGTATGTAGATTTTGCTTCTGTCTATGATGAAGTAGATTGTAGCAGACAAAAACTCCTGTTGAGAATAACTAGAAAAGCTTGATTTAAAAAAATCTATATGAAGGCATTGTAAGTTGCCAAGGCAGCCAGGATTTCAGACATTTGTGGATTCTTGGCAAAATGAGAGTGCAGCTATTAAGAGGCAAAAACGTCAGCGGTGCTTTCTTCATGAGACTGAGGATACAAAAATTGTAGTTCAGAGCTGCCAAGGCAACCAGAACCTGAGAGTCCAAGATCCCAAAGAGAAGAGATGTATAGCTTCCTGCCCCCTCCACCTGCTTCCCCACTACCTAGCTCCCAGGGTGTTTGCTGATTGTTAACTGTGCAGGGTAAAAGGCTAAGAAGCCTCACAGAAAGCTACTGAAGAGCAAGGCAGACTCTAACAGTTCTCCAGTGTTGAAGAGAAAAAGTTCATGATCTTTCAAGGAAGATAGGCTTGGAAAACACTGATCTCAGTTGGATCTTTGGAGGGCTACAAACTAGGGGAGAATGAGCTGTACAGACTTTATACTGCAGCCGACTTTGAGTCAGCTCATGTCATGTTTGGATTGTGAGGTGATCTGCCCCCTCATTCTAACTGCTTATCAGAGAACATGGTGAATTCTCTGTGGGAATATAACATCATTGAGGGCTGTTATAGTTTTTCATACACAATGAATGACATTCTAACAAAAATTACAGGTAAACCCAGAGACCAGAACAGGAATAAAGCCAGACAGTATAGAAATAGATCCATGTGTCTCCCCATCATCTAATTATTTAATCAGTCTTTATTTGAAGGACATTTAGGTTGTTCCCAGTCTTTAGTATGGTGAGTAATCAGCAGTGAACATTCTTGTATGTATATATTTGTACACATATATATCTTTAAGATAAAGCATAGCCTTGCTAACTCTTGTCTTATGAAACTTTTTGTTCTCTGCCAACTTGATACAAAAGTGTTTTTAGTTTTTATTTTTCTATACTATGAACTGCTGGTACATGTCCTTTATCCATTGTTGTATGGGGTTGTTAGGCTTATACATATATATAAGGCATAGTGGGTAA
Source organism: Trachypithecus francoisi (assembly GCF_009764315.1). Taxonomy (NCBI): domain Eukaryota; kingdom Metazoa; phylum Chordata; class Mammalia; order Primates; family Cercopithecidae; genus Trachypithecus; species Trachypithecus francoisi. The sequence goes on from NW_022681473.1 coordinate 65,641,455, forward strand.
ATGCACAGACAGATGCTGGATCTAGATTGCTTGTGTTAAATCATAGCTCTTTCACTTATAGCGGTGGTAGCCTTAGGAAGTTAAACTCTGTGTACCTCAATGTCCTCATCTGTAAAATGCGGATAACCATGGCACCTTCCCATAGAGTCATTATGAAGTTGAGTTAGTTAATATTCAGGGCTTAGAAATGGGCCTGGCATGCTACATAACTGCCAGCCACTGTAATGATGCTGCTGGTGGTGATAGAGATGGAAATTAATCTTTTATTATATGTGTGGCAAATACTTTTTCCAAGTTCATCTTTTGGCTTTGTTTTATTATCTTATGCTTTGTACAAATTTAAACTGAGTTTTAAGGATGAGTTGTTTTTAGCTTCCTATGAAGCGACTGTGGAGAGTTAAGTGTGGAAACTGAGGGCATTTCAGGCAGAGGCATAGAGGCAGAAATAGCATGGTTTAGAGCAAGAACCATAGTTGTTGATGGAATGTAAAATAGGCAGGGAATGAAGTGGTATGAAGATGAAGAGGTAGGCAGATCCACGTCATATAGATCGGGGTCCCCAACCCCTGGGCTGTGGACTGGTACCGGTCCATGGCCTATTAGGAACATGGCCACACAGCAAATGAGTGGCAGCATTAGATTCTCATAGGAGCACGAACCCTCTTGTGAACTGTGCATGCAAGGGATCTAGGTAGGCTGTGCTGTCCTATGACAAGCTAATACCTGGTGATCTGAGGTGGAACAGTTTCATCTCGAAACCATCTGCTCCCCCCAGAACCCCTACACCAGTCAGTGGAAAAACTGTCTTCCAGAAAACTGGTCCCTTGTGCCAAAAAAGCTGGGGACCACTGATACGGATGGCCCCTTATGTCATGTTGAAATATAAGTGGTATAGCATCAACTCTTGTGATTACAGAAAATTATCTCTGTATGTTTAAAGAAAACACAATAGTCCTCAGTTAACCATTTTATAACAGATATTAGTATAACTATATTATATGTAACTATATATTTGTATAGTGCTAAATAATTTGGCAAACAACAGTTTACAAGCTTTTGAATTCAACATTAATTTAATCTTGTCTATAGTTCTGATATATGGTTGTATTATTACCAAGTTACACATGAGGAAATTCATGTGCAAAGAGTTATTTATTTATTTATTTATTTTTTAAATTTGTTCAAAGACAAGTAGCTAGTACGTGGGACTATTCAAATGAGTATCTTGGTCTTGGGACTCAGTAAGTCCAAAATTCTTTTTCATTCTGCTGCACTCATAGAAAATGAATGTACAGGGGTAAAAACTCATGCATACTCAGGTACCAAGGGATGCTTTCCTTCGGATTTGAGAGTTTTTGGGACAGCATCTTACCATCACAGTTGAGTGAGGTTGTTAAATTTTTAATTTTGCATTGAGTGTGGATGCTTTGACAATGACACTTCATTCCTGATGGTTTGATGCAATTAGCAACATGCCTGTCTTGTAGTTTGTTTTGTTTGTTTACCTTTATTAATAAGCAGTCACTCTGACCAAGTGAAAATCCTTTTTCAGGAAGGATCTTCAGGGAACTATAGCTGTTCCTATAATTCACATAAGATTCATTTTAGGTCACTGGCCACAGGTGCATGTCATTCTTAAGGCATCATATCCTTAGAGAGTTTCTCTTCCTGTTAAGCATAGTAATAGTCAAAGGATAGGCATTAAGAAAGTACTTCAACCGTTAGATTCATTTATGAATGCTAAGATATTCAGTATGTCAGTGACACCTGAAGTAGTTTCCAGTATTTCTGTTCTGTGAGGTGAAGGAAGGGTGAATTGTTGTTTCTGTGCTACCAAACACTTAAAAATCCCTGTAAAAGCTGGTAGAAGGATTGGTAGATTTGTGACTAACTCCTCTGGACTGAGGAAGATGATGCTGCCTTTTCTGGTTCTGACTTGATGTCTTGTTGCTCTGCTTTTGTGGTAGGGTAGTATTGCTGTCATTTCACCCACAATTTCCTCTTTTGGGGTGGAGGAAGCTGACATGTGACCCCAGGAAGGAAAGGGAAGTAAAGAGAAAATTAAGAAAAGTAAAGTCTCACATCAGCAGTAACAATTGTTTTATTGTATGTCATTGTTCTTTCTTTATTAAAAATCTGGGAAACTGAAAGCTTCATAATAACTGTCTTGGCGTAATTGATACTGTTGAATGCATACATGTTCTCCATTCACCTTTAAGAGATGTCATGAGACTTTGATTTGAAAGGGGCAGATCTTCATTTTTCTGGCCTTTTCCCGGTTCCTTTCTCATAATTGTCCAGGTGGATTGAAACACCACATTTCACAAGGCTTCAAAGAAGTTATTTTGATGTTATACATGCTCTTAATGTAAGTTTGAAATCCTAATAGCATTTTACCTATAATATTCTACTTTAATGGAGATTTAAAAAATTTAGAGAAACATACTGAGTAGGAAATAAAAGTGAATTCAAAGTATTGTTACTGAATCACTAATTTTAGAAGTTATCTGATGTGTTGTCTTCATTTCTGAGATTGAAACTGTGATCTAAAGAGATTTTCAGTTCATGACATGTGTTGTATGTGTGTGTTGGGAGGTCTCCAAGACCACCCACAGGTTCATTGATTTGCTCGGGGGACTTAAAGGACTCAATACGTAGTTGTATTCTCTGCTATGATTTATTACAGTGAAAAGACACCGAGCAAAATCAGTAGAGGGAGAAGGCATGTGGGACAAAGTCTGGGGAAAACCAATTACAAGCTTCTGAAGTCCTCTCTCAGTGGAGGCACACAAGGTGTGCTTAACACTCTAGCGAGGAGTTGTGACAACGTGTGAAATGTTCCCAACCAGGGAAACTCGTTAGAGACTTAGTGACTAGGGTTTGTATTAGCTGATCACATAGGCACCCTCTACCTAGCACATGCCAGAATTTCCCCACAGGAAAGCAGATATTTGGCATAATTATATTGTTTCTATAGTTTAGGTACAGTGAACAACTCATCAGTTAAGGAGGGTGGGAACCCTCCTGACATCCAAGTTTCTAGGCACCAGCCAAGGGCAATCCTTGGAAGCAGACCTTTTTAAGGATAGACATCTTCTCCCACTGATGTGTTAGAAAGAAAGAAAAGGTTAGACAGGCCTGCCGTGTTAACTCTTTTCTGCTCTGTGTGTATGTGTACATGTGTGCACTTGTGCGTATGCATGCATGCAACATTTAGTGTGCTTTTCATTAAACGTTAGCTGTTTTTACTTATTTATTATGGGGATTCTTCATTGGTTACTACTACTGTTACTTTTAACTGTGGTCTTCTGCATTCCTGTGAGGTAGCTTGGCCTGCATTTTGATCCCCATTTGACAGACAGGAAGACTAAGGCAAAGAGAGGCTTCAACGTGTGTGTGTGTGTGTGTGTGTGTGTGTGTATAAAATTTCCCAAGGCTCCATTTAAGTTTTGACATTTCTAAATACTCTCACTTAATTGACAGAGCAGGTATCTGAACCTAATGTTATGTTCTTTTTGCAAACCCATAAAAAAAAAAGGCGAGGATTTTTTTTTTCTGTCTTAGCATTTTTAGAGGGTACTGCTAAAATAGAACATAGGATTAAATGTTTAAGTTAATATCACTTTGGACCAATTCACAACCTTTTATGCTTAACTGTCTTAGTATTCAAGAAGTACTTTACTTTCTATGTAATTTTTGAGCTTTTGGCCATGGTGTCATTTACCGTAGCACAGTCCTGTTGGGGCAGAAAATGATCCTTAAAGCATTAAACATTGTTCATCTTAATCCAACTAAACTGATTAATATCAGTACTAATTTTGGTGAATATAAACTGGTACTGTACCTCTACCCCTGCCCATCACCTTTTGCAGTCAAATAAGCCAGAGGAATACTAAGATTTCAGTCATTATGCTGAGTTCCTCCTTGGTCTTATATGAACTTTGAGATTTTTTAATAAATATCCCAAAGTGAATTTAACTTTTCATGTAATATTATCTAGCAAAGTAGTTGGAACATTATCTTTGTTTCTTTTCTGTCTTTTTTTTTTTTTTTGAGATGGAGTCTCGTTCTGTGGCCCAGGCTGGAATGCAGTGGTGCAATCTCTGCTGGCTCACTGCAAGCTCCACCTCCCGGGTTCACGCCATTCTCCTGCCTCAGCCTCCCTAGTAGCTGGGACTACAGGCGCCTACCACTATGCCTGGCTAATTTTTGTATTTTTAGTAGAGACGGGGTTTCACCGTGTTAGCCAGGATGGTCTTGATATCCTGACCTTGTGATCTGCCCGCCTCGGCCTCTCAAAGTGCTGGGATTACAGGCGTGAGCCACCGCGCCCGGCCTGTTTCTTCTTTTTTTTAAGAGTTGAAGTCTTGTTCTGTTGCCCAGTCTGGAGTGCAGGGGCACAGTCATGGCTCACTACAGCCTCAAACTCCTGGGCTCAAGCAGTCCTTCTGCCACAGCCTCCTGAGTAGCTGGGACTATAGGTGTGCACCATCATGCCTTGCTAATTGTTGGGGTTTTTTTGTTGTTGTTGTTGTTTAATTTTTGTTTGTTTTTTGCAGAGATGAGGTCTCTGTGTGTTGCTCAGGCTGGTTTCAAACATCTGACCTCAAGAGATCCTCCCTCCTTAGCTTCCCAAATTGCTGGAATTATAGGCATGAGCCACCACACCTGGAGATTGTCTTTGTTTCATATAGATTGTACTTGCAAGTAAGTTGAACCAAACCACAATTTAAAGAATGCTGTCCCAACAATACCAGAGAGAATTTTATACTTAGCAACTTCTGCTGCGTGCCACTCTACTGGCTGAAATAGTTTGCAAAGTGTTTTTACTCTTACTGCACTCATCTGATCCTTATAATAGCCTGTGATGATAGGTATTCTGATTTTACAGAAAAGGAAGTTGAGACTGACTTATCCAAGGCTTTGAACCTTCTAAGTTGGGGATCAGGCTTACTGTGTAAAAAATGAAGATGTTAAGCTCTTGAGACATTTTGTGCTAAATATCAGTGAAGTATTTTAGAGAAAGCAAATTCTCCAACAGTAAGTGAAAATTACCATTTCTAACAGACTATTGCTAAAATATTTTTGGTTTCTTGTGTTGGATAGTATGCTTATTTATAAGCCTGAATAAGATTATGCTCCTTATGTTGCTTCTCAAATAAAAATAAAGATTTATAATTTTTAAAAAGTAGATCTGAGAAGAATCTTATGCATTCTACCAGAAGAAAATGTGATGGAATTTGTTTTTGTATCTTGGCCTAAAGGAAAGTCTGTCCAAATATAATAAAAAATGCAAAAGCCATAAAAGTTTGATTAATATAACTACATAAAAATAACCACTATAAACAAAGTCAACACGAGATAAACCGGGAAAAGTATTGCTAGTCATGTAAGATAAAGCTGATTTTTCTTAACAAATCAAGAAGAAAATGTTAGTATAAGTAGGAGTAAGGAAATGCATATGCATATCATGTCAAAAGAAATGCAGATTACTCTTAACCATATAGAAATACTCAATTTCACTCATAAAATATAAGCATATAAAATGCAAAATTTCATCTGTTAGATTAGCAAAGCTAAAAGGTTTCCGCACTCATGGTGTTGGAAAAGATGTGAGTAGATCGGCTTCTTGGGAGGCTTAAGGCAGGAGGATCTCTTGAAGCCAGGAGTTTGAGGCCATAGGTCACTATGATTGTGCCTGTGAATAGCCACTGCACTCCCTCCTGGGCAACACTGCGAGGCCTCATCTCTAAAAAAAGTGAAAAGGAGGTGTGAGGAAATGGCACTCCCATGCGTTGCTGGTGGGACTGTAAATTGATATAGGCTTCATGCCAGAGGGGCAATTTGGTGTTACCTCTCAAAAAGCACATATCCTTTGACCCAGGGATTCTGATTCTAGCAGTTTATCCTATGGATACACCTGCACTCATGTAAAATGATATACATGCAAGATATTCATTACAACATTCTTTTAATAGTCTCTGGAGATTTAAACTCACCTTGTTATCTATATTTAGAACTTTTTATTCTTAATATAATTTTATCTTCTCTCTTTTTTTCTTAATCAGTTTTACTAGAGACTGGTTTGTTGGTTATTTCAAGGTACCATGTAAAAAATTGAATTCTGTTGCAATCAACAGAAATCTACTCTGGCAAATTGAATCAGAAAAGGAACTTATTGAAAAAGAATATTAGGTAGCCCAAAATTACCACCTTGGTAGCTAGAAAACTAGGCTGGGAAAATGGCATCCAGGATCAAAGAGTAATACAAATTCTTTGAAATTTTTTGAAGCATCTTTATGACCTAATGTATCATCAGTATCTTAAATTGTTTGCCTTAAGAGGTATATATTCTATTCATTGGGAGTTTAATATATACATAAACATACACACGCACATACATCTATATATACACACATAACCACATTAATTTTATTGTTCAATTTTTCTGTGTATACCTTTTGGTCTGCCTGATCCATTTTGTTTTGTTTTGTTTTGTTTTGTTTTGTTTTTTGAAATGGAGTCTCACTGTGTCACCCAGGCTCGAGTACAGTGGCATGATCTCGACTCACTGCAACTTCCGCCTCCTGGGTTCAAGTGATTGTCCTGCCTCAGCCTCCCGAGTAGCTGGGATTACAGGTGCCCACCACCACGCCCAGCTAATTTTTTTGTATTTTTAGTAGAGCTGGGGTTTCACCATGTTGACCAGGCTGGTTTTGAACTCCTGGCCTCAAGTGATCTGCCTGCCTCGGCCTCCCAGAGTGCTTGGATTACAGGTATGTGATTGGCCTGTAATCTATCTGTTTTTAATTGCAGTGTGTTAAAAAATTTCTTAAATTAATTTTTGATTAATTTCTCTATATAGTCATTAATTTTTACTATAGGTTCATACAGATTTTATCATTGTTACATCTTCTTGATGGGTTGCTCTTATTTTAAAAAAGATAGTGAGGAAGATTTTATTCAGGGAGGGCCACTACAATGGGGTTTGTAAAAGGGGAGAGAGTCAGCTCAGCTCTAGATGGGTTACCTTTTTAATCATTTTGTATTTCCTTCTTGATTCCTTTTAAAGCTTTTCTCCCTGCTTCGCCGTGCACTAGCTCTGTAACCTTGGGCTAAGTCATTTAATCCCTCAGTTTTCTTATTGTAAAATGGGCATAATACCTACCTTATCAAGTTTCTGTGAAAATTCACTGAGAAAAATATGTGTATTTACATTAATATACATGTAGTAGGTTTTCAGTAAATGGATGTAAACTACTCACTTGCCTTAAGGCTTTCCATCCCTTTATTTTTATTTTTTTAAGCATCTAATTTTAACACTATTTGCCTATAATTCTGAATGTGCTTAAGGGACTAAAATAATCATCAGGACTTTTTTATTTTTGAGACAGAGTCTTGTTCTGTTGCCCAGGCTGGAGTGCGGTGGCATGATCTCAGCTCACTGCAGCCTCAACCTCCTGGCCTCAAGTCATCCTCCCACCTCGGCCTCCCAAGTAGCTGGGGCTACAGGCACATGCTACCACACCTGGCTCCTTTTTTATTTTTTGTAGAGATAGGGTCTTGCTATGTTGCCCAGGACTTCTTTTTCAAGTGGGTGAAGGTGATGGAATGTTTGCCTCCTGAACATAGGGTCTAATAATTCTGTAGTGCTTGGAAAAGGTTTATGTTACTGTTTTCTGTATTTGCTTTACGTCCAATGTTTCTATCTAAATATCTTCTGCATTACTCAGTATACTAATTAAGAGTCTTTCTAAAATAGTTGATTCCTGTGTGAGGGAAATGCAGGGAAAAAAATAAGATAGTTGAGACAACTGAAAAAGGACAAAAGGCAACTTTCTTGGGAGACTACTTTTCTTTTTTTTTTTTTTTTTTTTTTTTTTTTTTGAGACGGAGTCTCGCAGTCGCCCTGGCTGGAGTGCAGTGGCCGGATCTCAGCTCACTGCAAGCTCCGCCTCCCGGGTTTACGCCATTCTCCTGCCTCAGCCTCCCGAGTAGCTGGGACTACAGGCGCCTGCCAACTCGCCCGGCTAGTTTTTTCTATTTTTTAGTAGAGACGGGGTTTCGCCGTGTTAGCCAGGATGGTCTCGATCTCCTGACCTCGCGATCCACCCGTCTCGGCCTCCCAAAGTGCTGGGATTACAGGCTTGAGCCACCGCGCCCGGCCTACTTTTCTATAATGAATATTTATCAACCTCAGTGGGATGCAGAGTTATTTTTTAAGCCTTTAAAATTAATATATATTTAGACCACCAAATATACATTGAAGGTATAAAGAAGTGTCATGTACATTTAAGGAGACAGAAGTGTATACTTTCCTCCACCTTTTTGATAGTATTTAAGACTTACCATTTATTCTGTTCTTAGCTTTGATTTTTATCATTTATTTATATAACCCACATGTATTGTGCCTCTTATGGGTCTGACATCTTGGATTTAAAAATACATAGAAAGAAGGGGAAAAGACAGAAGAATTTCAGTTGAGAAAACAGCATAAACGGTTTTAAAATACCGTATGGCATGTATATGTTGTGACAAGACAGTCAAGGGTTGAGCTGCACAGTGCTTTAGAAAGATAAAGTTGTGGTCCATCTCTGAAGAATCTTGAATGATGTTGAAAAGTTTTAACTTTATTCTATAGGCCAGTCAAAATCACTGAAGGCTTTGAGGATAAAAACAAATCAAGTTAGAGGCCGGGCACGGTGGCTCAAGCCTGTAATCCCAGCACTTTGGGAGGCCGAGACGGGCGGATCACGAGGTCAGGAGATCGAGACCATCCTGGGTAACACTGTGAAACCCCGTCTCTACTAAAAAATAGAAAAAAAAACTAGCCGGGCGAGGTGGCGGGCGCCTGTAGTCCCAGCTACTCGGGAGGCTGAGGCAGGAGAATGGCGTAAACCCTGGAGGCGGAGCTTGCAGTGAGCTGAGATCCGGCCACTGCACTCCAGCCCAGGCGACAGAGCGAGACTCCGTCTCAAAAAAAAAAAAAAAAAACCAAGTTATATACTGAAAATATACACAAGATTAGATGCAGGTTTTTACAGGAAAATACTTAGGCAGTGTTGAGAAAGAAATGGAAAAATACAGTATTGTGAATAAAACTCCAGCTTATTATTATTTTTTGCCTAATGAGTTTTGTTTTCATTTTTATTTATTTTTTATTATTATACTTTAAGTTCTAGGGTACATGTGCATAACGTGCAGGTTAGTTACATATGTATACTTGTGCCATGTTGGTGTGCTGCACCCATCAACTCGTCATTTATATCAGGTATAACTCCCAATGCAATCCCTCCCCCCTCCCCCCTCCCCATGATAGGCCAAGGTGTGTGATGTTCCCCTTCCCGAGTCCAAGTGATCTCATTGTTCAGTTCCCACCTATGAGTGAGAACATGCGGTGTTTGGTTTTCTGTTCTTGTGATAGTTTGCTAAGAATGATGGTTTCCAGCTGCATCCATGTCCCTACAAAGGACGCAAACTCATCCTTTTTGATGGCTGCATAGTATTCCATGGTGTATATGTGCCACATTTTCTTAATCCAGTCTGTCACAGATGGACATTTGGGTTGATTCCAAGTCTTTGCTATTGTGAATAGTGCCGCAATAAACATACGTGTGCGTGTGTCTTTATAGCAGCATGATTTATGATCCTTTGGGTATATACCCAGTAGTGGGATGGCTGGGTCATATGGTACATCTAGTTCTAGATTCTTGAGGAATCGCCATATTGTTTTCCATAATGGTTGAACTAGTTTACAATCCCACCAACAGTGTAAAATTGTTCCTATTTCTCCACATCCTCTCCAACACCTGTTGTTTCCTGACTTTTTAATGATTGCCATTCTAACTGGTGTGAGATGGTATCTCATTGTGGTTTTGATTTGCATTTCTCTGATGGCGAGTGATGAGCATTTTTTCATGTGTCTGTTGGCTGTATGAATGTCTTCTTTTGAGAAATGTCTGTTCATATCCTTTGCCCACTTTTTGATGGGGTTGTTTGTTTTTTTCTTGTAAATTTCTTTGAGTTCTTTGTAGATTCTGGATATTAGCCCTTTGTCAGATGAGTAGATTGCAAAAATTTTCTCCCATTCTGTAGGTTGCCTGTTCACTCTGATGGTAGTTTCTTTTGCTGTGCAGAAGCTCTTTAGTTTAATGAGATCCCATTTGTCAATTCTGGCTTTTGCTGCCGTTGCTTTTGGTGTTTTAGACATGAAGTCCTTGCCCATGCCTATGTCCTGAATGGTACTACCTAGATTTTCTTCTAGGGTTTTTATGGTATTAGGTCTAACATTTAAGTCTCTAATCCATCTTGAATTAATTTTCGTATAAGGAGTAAGGAAAGGATCCAGTTTCAGCTTTCTACTTATGGCTAGCCAATTTTCCCAGCACCATTTATTAAATAGGGAATCCTTTCCCCATTTCTTGTTTTTGTCAGGTTTGTCAAAGATCAGATGGCTGTAGATGTGTGGTATTATTTCTGAGGACTCTGTTCTGTTCCATTGGTCTATATCTCTGTTTTGGTACCAGTACCATGCTGTTTTGGTTACTGTAGCCTTGTAGTATAGTTTGAAGTCAGGTAGCGTGATGCCTCCAGCTTTGTTCTTTTGACTTAGGATTGTCTTGGCAATGCAGGCTCTTTTTTGGTTCCATATGAACTTTAAAGCAGTTTTTTCCAATTCTGTGAAGAAAGTCATTGGTAGCTTGATGGGGATGGCATTGAATCTATAAATAACCTTGGGCAGTATGGCCATTTTCATGATATTGATTCTTCCTATCCATGAGCATGGTATGTTCTTCCATTTGTTAGTGTCCTCTTTGATTTCACTGAGCATTGGTTTGTAGTTCTCCTTGAAGAGGTCCTTTACATCCCCTGTAAGTTGGATTCCTAGGTATTTTATTCTCTTTGAAGCAATTGTGAATGCAAGTTCATTCATGACTTGGCTCTCTGTTTGTCTGTTACTGGTGTATAAGAATGCTTGTGATTTTTGCACATTAATTGTGTATCCTGAGACTTTGCTGAAGTTGCTTATCAGCTTAAGGAGATTTTGGGCTGAGACAATGGGGTTTTCTAAATATACAATCATGTCATCTGCAAACAGGGAGAATTTGATTTCTTCTTTTCCTAACTGAATACCCTTATTTCTTTCTCTTGCCTGATTGCCCTAGCCAGAACTTCCAAGACTATGTTGAATAGGAGTGGTGAGAGAGGGCATCCCTGTCTTGTGCCAGTTTTCAAAGGGAATTTTTCCAGTTTTTGCCCATTCAGTATGATATTGGCTGTGGGTTTGTCATAAATAGCTCTTATTATTTTGGGGTACGTTCCGTCAATGGACTTTAAACCATCAAAGATCAAAAGGGACAAAGAAGGCCATTACATAATGGTAAAGGGATCAATTCAACAGGAAGAGCTAACTATCCTAAATATATATGCACCCAATACAGGAGCACCCAGATCATAAAGCAAGTCCTTAGAGACTTACAAAGAGACTTAGACTCCCATACAATAATAATGGGAGACTTCAATACTCCACTGTCAACATTAGACAGATCAACGAGACAGAAAGTTAACAAGGATATCCAGGAATTGAACTCATCTCTGCACCAAGCGGACCTAATAGACATCTATAGAACTCTCCACCCCAAATCAACAGAATATACATTCTTCTCAGCACCACATCGCACTTATTCCAAAATTGACCACATAATTGGAAGTAAAGCACTCCTCAGCAAATGTAAAAGAACAAAAATTATAACAAACTGTCTCTCAGACCACAGTGCAATTAAACTAGAACTCAGGACTAAGAAACCCAATCAAAACAGCTCAACTACATGGAAACTGAATAACCTGCTCCTGAATGACTACTGGGTACATAATGAAATGAAGGCAGAAATAAAGATGTTCTTTGAAACCAATGAGAACAAAGATACAACATACCAGAATCTCTGGGACACATTTAAAGCAGTGTGTAGAGGGAAATTTATAGCACTAAATGCCCACAAGAGAAAGCTGGAAAGATCTAAAATTGACACTCTAACATCACAATTAAAAGAACTAGAGAGGCAAGAGCAAACACATTCAAAAGCTAGCAGAAGGCAAGAAATAACTAAGATCAGAGCAGAACTGAAGGAGATAGAGACACAAAAAACCCTCCAAAAAAATCAGTGAATCCAGGAGTTGGTTTTTTGAAAAGATCAACAAAATTGACAGACCGCTAGCAAGACTAATAAAGAAGAAAAGAGAGAAGAATCAAATTGACGCAATAAAAAATGATAAAGGGGATTATCACCACCGACCCCACAGAAATACAAACTACCATCAGAGAATACTATAAACACCTCTACGCAAATCAACTAGAAAATCTAGAAGAAATGGATAATTTCCTGGACACTTACACTCTCCCAAGACTAAACCAGGAAGAAGTTGAATCCCTGAATAGACCAATAGCAGGCTCTGAAATTGAGGCAATAATTAATAGCCTACCAACCAAAAAAAGTCCAGGACCAGACGGATTCACAGCCGAATTCTACCAGAGGTACAAGGAGGAGCTGGTACCATTCCTTCTGAAACTATTCCAATCAATAGAAAAAGAGGGAATCCTCCCTAACTCATTTTATGAGGCCAACATCATCCTGATACCAAAGCCTGGCAGAGACACAACAAAAAAAGAGAATTTTAGACCAATATCCCTGATGAACATCGATGCAAAAATCCTCAATAAAATACTGGCAAACCGGATTCAGCAGCACATCAAAAAGCTTATCCACCATGATCAAGTGGGCTTCCTCCCTGGGATGCAAGGCTGGTTCAACATTCGCAAATCAATAAACGTAATCCAGCATATAAACAGAACCAAAGACAAGAACCACATGATTATCTCAAAACTCCAGCTTATTTTAAATGCCACTCGGTAACATTCAACTCAAGAGCTTTAAATGTAGTTTTTCCTTGAGGTCTTTTAACATGTTACTTTATTAGTTAGACCCTTCTAGACAACCATATATATCCTATACTTCTTTTCCCCCATAGGACTTAGTACAGCAGCCGTAACATACACACACACACACACACACACACACACACACACATACACACACACACACACACACACACATACACACACTTGTTTGTTTGCTGTCTGTTTCCTTCCACAAGATTATGAGCTGCACGAGAGCAAGGACTTTATTGTGCAGTGCTGCTCCTCAGTGCTTAGAACGGTGCCTGATTTGTCACCTTTGATAAATATTTGTTAAGTGAAAGAATGCATATTCAAATTGAGATGACCACAGTTTCTAATGTGATTTATAGTATGAGGCAGCAGTAGGACAAGATATTGGTTCCTTCCTAGAAAGTCCTGTTAAAAAGTATTTTCTTTTCCCTTTCTTTCAGACTTTATATTCAGAGCACCAATCAAAATAAGCAAGCCTGGGGAACTTCGTGAGGAATATGAAAGCTTGAGAAAGGTATAGTATTATCATGTCATTAATTTTCTTAAAGTAGATTGAAATAATGACATTGAAGAATGCTTAGTGGGAGTCTTGATTTACCAGGTTTTAAAAAATTTATAATGCAGATCTTTCTGCACACTGCCTTATACCAGCCTAGTTAGATTTGGAGCTATAATGGAAGTAGAGTAAACCTTAACCCAAGATTACCTTTTTAGTTGTCTTTTCAAAGATGAAGATGTAGTTCACAGAGTCTGTCACATGCCAGCTGCTACTGGCCACCAGAGAGGTATTGTTGGTACTTTTAATAGGTGCCCTTGCTAATAATTGTTTGTATTATTTTTATCTCGCAAGGTTCTTCTAATTACGTGTAGCTGGTGTTACCCGTTATTGCTCACTCTATTAAATACTCCAAAAGAACTGTCATGTAGATCAGTAAGGGGATAGTGAAATAATTTCCTAATTAGAAAACATTTGCCAGGCCGGGCGCGGTGGCTCAAGCCTGTAATCCCAGCACTTTGGGAGGCCGAGACGGGCGGATCACGAGGTCAGGAGATCGAGACCATCCTGGCTAATACGGTGAAACCCCGTCTCTACTAAAAATACAAAAACTAGCCGGGCGAGGTGGCGGGCGCCTGTAGTCCCAGCTACTCGGGAGGCTGAGGCAGGAGAATGGCGGAAACCCAGGAGGCGGAGCTTGCAGTGAGCTGAGATCCGGCCACTGCACTCCAGTACGGGCGACAGAGCGAGACTCCGCCTCAAAAAAAAAAAAAAAAAAAAAAAAAAAAAAAAAAAAAAAGAAAACATTTGCCATTGGGAAAGCTTTTATCTGTGTCCATATCATCTTATTTATGATGTTTTCAAACTAATTGTCTGGGAATCACCTAGAGAATTAAGAAGTGAAAAAGGTTGGTAATAAGAAGTATGTTGCTAGATGTGTGTCATTCTTTCCCAGCCCTCTCCCTGCACCATCATTCCTCACTCAGCTTTATAGTTGATTAATCATTCTACATGTGAGCATCTAATACTTTGTAAATGTAAGTGATCCACTTAATCTGGATCAAGCATCATCATAAGATAGAGGTGAGATAATAATGCTGTTGTCACAAGATGCTTGGGGTGTTGCTTTGCCAGCTGGAAACCTCTGTGGCTGGTGGTGCCTTTGCCTACGTTTTACTTGGGCCTACTGGGCTCGTTCTGCCCGCACGTTCTGCCAGGCTGTGCTCAGCTTGCACTACCAGCCTGGATCCCATGCCTGCCAAAGGCGAACTAGGTGCAGAGGGGAGGGGTGCGTGCGCAAGCGAGCATGGGTTCCAGCTGCTGTGCACAGCCAGGCATACTGGCTGCGACTGGGCAGGGAGCTCCAGGTGCTGGCATGGGCACTGGCTCCTGTGAGGCTGTGGCTGGACCAGGCCTACTGCAAGCGGCTTCCACTGCTGGCACTGAGGAACGTGGTGGTGCCTGGAAGCTTGGGGGTGCCAGAAACCACAGACCCCCAAAGAGGGTGTCATAGCCCTGGCTCGGGAGCACCTCGGTCTGGGCTCCCTGAAGGGCTGCAGCTCTTCTCTCTTTTCTCGTTGCCCGCAACATGGTGAGTGAGCGACGTGTTTCAGCCATTTGTGTGACAGCTCTTTCTGTCCCGGTCCCAAGCTCTTGTCCCGCGTCCAGAAAGAATGAGGTACGTGGACAACTGGAGGGTGAGTACGGTGAAGAGAAGCTTTATTGAGTAACAGTACAGCTCTCAAGAGACTGAGGTGGGTAGCTCCTTTCCACAGGCAGGTCATTCGGACATCTACTCAGCACTCAGCTGAGAGGAGATCCATAGTGGGTAGCTCCCCTACACAGGCAGGTCATCCCCATGTCTGCTGGAGTCTGGCTGAATCCAGGGCTTTTATGGGCTTCAGGGGGGAGGAAGTGCATACTGATTGGTCCATCGGCAGGCCTGGAAAAAGCACTGTAAGTTCTCACTCCAGTCTGCAGAACTGGCAGCCCAACCGCCGGCTTCAGGTCATCCCCAACTTGAAGGTGGATCCGCCCCTTTCTGCCCAAGAGCCTGTCTACCTCCTGCCACCATCAACCTGCCCTGTACAGTACCCACAGTGCCCAGTCTGTGCCACAGGTCACTTGCAGGCCTGTGCCAACCTGCTCTCAGCACTCCCACAGCCTTCCTCCTGTCCTCTGGGGTGCCCAAAGTCCAGAGGGGGCCAAGGTGGCAGGGCACTGGCATGTCGGCACCACCCCAAGTCTGCTCCCACCCAGCCAGGTAGTGACAGTGCCTGGGCTCAGTCACAGCTTTCCTTTGAAATCGGCATGGGTGCTGGGAGTGGGGAGAGGCCAGGCAGTGGGAGCAGGCACTTCCGAGCCTGTAGGGGTAAGGGATGGGGTTGGGATCCCCCAAGAGTACAGGGATGCCTGCAGCCATGGCTGGGTGGCTGCAGCTACACCTGGCATGGCAGAGATCCTGCCCCTTCAACTCGGAAGTGGGCATGGCTCTTACTTGTTCCTGGCTCCCACTGACTCCTTCCGGCTCCGTGGAGCGTACAGTCCCAGCTGTGCCTTTCCCACTGCAGCTGGCATCTTCACAGTGCCCACTCCAGGCAGGCTGCTGCTGCCATCACTATTGTGGTGGTTTTCACTGAATGAAAAATCAGTGTTTAAAAAGGTCATATTAAAGAGAAAAGATAATAGGAAACTGTGGCTAGTTACTGTATGTTCTTTGATCTTTGCTTGTAAATGAGGGTGTCAAATGTTGACTTGGATCTTCATGCTTCATTTGTATTGGCATTGTGAGGTTTTTGTCTCTTTTAAAACTACTTATAAAGTTTTTTTTCTGTTGAAAAAGAAATTATTTTCAGGGACCACATAAAAAGAACAGGTTCTTAAATAAAATTTCAGAATGTGCACATACAATATTTACTTCTAATATATCTTTTTAAACATTTTGAAAATGTGGAAATTTTGAAGCTGTCAGTTTGAAGGTAATCTTAAAGAAAACAAGGAGTAGGAGGTAGAAAAAGGAGGTAAAGCAAAAGACATAGTACGAGTAGGGTTTTTTTTTTTTTTTTTTTTTTTGAGACGGAGTCTTGCTCTGTTGCCCAGGCTGGAGTACAGTGGCGCGATCTTGGCTCACCACAACCTCCGCCTCCTAGGTTCAAGCGATTCTCCTGCCTCAGCCTCCCAAGTAGCTGGGACTACAGGCATGTGCCACCATGCCCAGCTAAATTTTGTATTTGTGAGTGGAGATGGGGTTTCCTTATCTTGGCCAGGCTGGTCTCGAACTCCTGACTTTGTGATTCGCCTGCCTCCGCCTCCCAAAGTGCTGGGATTACAGGTGTGAGCCACCACGCCTGGCAAGAGTAGGGGTTTTTATAAACCTTGGGAGAGAGAAGGAAACCTTGAGGAACTGTGATTTATGTTCCTGTTAGAGGAGAGGTATGGGACGGTGGTTTTAAAAGGGGCTGATGCCATAATGTTTTTGAGTGAAGCTAGGATAATCTCATCCTGTATAAACTGGATTGGATTTGAGAAACACTCATCTATATCATTTGGCTTAAATAAAAGTTAGTTACTGGTCCCTCTTACCCACCCCGAGTACCCAAGTTATCCTACATCCATTGTACAACCTGGAAAATGGAAGTCTAAGCCATAACATTAAAAGGCACTAGTATGGCATATCCATACAATGGCATACTATTCAGCAATAAAAAGGAGTGAACCACTGATACATGCTACCACATGGGTGAACCTCAAAAAGATGGTAAGTGAAAGAAGGCAGATATAAGAGATGATATATTGTTATTCCATTTATAGAAAATGGCCAGAATAGACAAATAGTAGCGACAGATAGGTTAGTGGTCCATTGGGATAGGGTGTGGGAACAGGGATTAACAGTAAATGGGAATGAAGAATTTTATTGAAGTGACATAATGATTTCTAAAACAGATCTCAGTAGATCTTCAAAAGTTTCTGCTGAGCAAAGGAAGATAAGTGGAAATTAATTCTACACAACTCATTATTACTAATTCGATGTGTGATATGGTGGAGTTAAAGAGACTAAGACAGATCTATCTTGAAAGATTTGTAATCTAATAAGAAAAGCTTTTAAAATAATCTGCTTGTCACAGCTAACCTCAGCCTCGACCTCCTGGGCTCAAGCAATCCTCCTGCCTCTCAGCCTCCCGAGTAGCTAGGACTACAGGCACGTGCCACCATGTCCAACTAACTTTTTTTTTTGTAGAGATGGGGTCCCACTATATTGCTCAGGCTGGTCTCAAACTCCTGGGCTCAAGGGAGCCTCCTGCCTCAGTCTCCCAAAGTGTTGGGATTACAGACAGGAGCCACTGTGCCCAGCCTCTTACCATTTCCCACTTTCACTTCTAGGAATTTAATTGAAGGGATTGTATTTGCCCACATAT
Organism: Trachypithecus francoisi; assembly: GCF_009764315.1. Lineage (NCBI taxonomy): Eukaryota > Metazoa > Chordata > Mammalia > Primates > Cercopithecidae > Trachypithecus > Trachypithecus francoisi. Next base: position 65,659,312 of record NW_022681473.1, read on the forward strand.
GTTCGTGGGTACTCAGCACAGCATTCCTTTAAAACTGGGGAAACAGGCTGGGCCTGTAATCCCAACACTTTAGGAGGCCCAGGAGGGAGGATCGCTTGAGCCCAGAAGTTCAAGTCCAGCCTGGGCAACACACTGGGCATGGTGGCATGTGCCTGTAATCTCAGCTACTTGGGAGGCTAAGATGGGAGGATCGCTTAAGCCCAGGAAACAAAAGTTGCGGTGAGCTGAGATCACACCACTGCACTCCGGCCTGGGTGACAGAGTGAGACCCTGTCTCAAAAAAAAAAGAAAGAAAGAAAAGTACCTATATTAAAAACACACACACCACCCTCCCCCCCCCCCAAAAAAATGCTGTTCAGTGGAAAAAAGCAAGTCACCAAATATATTGTATTATTTCTCAAAAATTCTTCCCTCTGGCCAAGTGTGGTGGCTCACACCTGTTATCCTGACACTTTGGGAGGCAGAGGCAGGAGGACTGCTTGAGCCCAGCAGTTCAAGACCAGCCTGGACAACACAGCAAGACCCTCATCTCTACAGATATAAAAACTTTTCAAGTAGCCAGGCATGGTGGCGTGCTCCTATACTTCCAGCTACTCAGGAGGCTGATGCAAGTGGATCACTTAGAGCCCAGGATCCAAGTCAGCAATCAGCTATGATCCCACCACTGTGCTCCAGGCTAAGTAACAGAGAATCTCTCTCTTCAAACAAACAAACGAACGAACAACCTAGCTTCTTTGAAGTATTTAGCCTTAGACTGTAACACTCATGACCCCTCTCTGTCACTCTCCTTCATTCACAGAAAAACTGGCACTTAAATTTTAACTTCTCTCCAACTATTCCAGTGATCATTCCTGAAGGTCTCAATATTGGTATACTCTCTCAGTTCCTTCACCTCCTCTTTAAATACATCTTTTTCTCCATCTTATTTCAGCTATCTACTCCATAGTCATACCCTAAACTGTGATATCCATAACTAAACTATCTCCCAAGGCTCACATTTAAGCCTTTTATATTGGGACCACCACTTCCTAGCTTTCCAGCTTTATTTATATATGCTAGCGATCCTACTTTTACAATTTTCACCATCAAAGTTTCCAATCCATTGACCCTACAACTCTTTCACTGTCTATCACATCCTTTATGTACTCAATTTTCCCCTTAACCTAGATCCATCATCCAAAACTGTAACAACTTCCTTGTAACACTTCCCTGTCCATCTACCGCATCTCTCCATCATACTTCTGACAAAATCACAACCCCAGTTAAACCCAATATACTGCTTACTCTCAAAGTGTCCTAACCAGTCTTATTTCCATTGTTGTCCCAGGAAACAGAGGCAGCTAGTTGCCAACCCAATATCCATTTTCTCCTTCCTTACTAAGAGAACCCTGATTTTACTTAGGAAGTTAATGTTCCCAGCTAAAACATATGCTTCCCAGCCTCCCTAGTAGCTAGGGCAGTTTGTAATATCCCCAGTGCCTCAGCACATACTAGTGGCACAATATTTCATTAACCAATGAATATATATCATGATCTCATTTATACAGAAGACTAAAGTATATGTATGTGTCTGCATGTACAGGTAAGCATATAAGGGGTCTAAGATAAACACTAAACTTGATTCTAGGTACTTCTGGGAAGGACAGTGGGAAGAAAGGTAAAACGGGACTTTCACATTTTGCTCTGATTATTTTTGTGTTATTTTTCTTATGTTAAAAAATGACAATTAACTACAACACATGCAGAAAGAAAAAAAATCTAAATATATTTAGAAATATATGGCTATTCACAGAATAAAATTTAGAAACTCATAGTGACCTCAGTAAGCATACTAACTCAAAAGCCTCTGGCTAGAAAGGATGTTAAGAACACAGCTCCCTGTCCTCAGTAGGCCCCTCGGTCTTGGTTCAGTCCTGTTCTACAGTAGTCCCTTACCCCAGCCTGGTTTGTTCCCAAATCTCCCACAGGTAATAGAATCTAGGATTTTTAAATAAAGTAATACCTTTTAAAAGAACTAGAATTAGGGGAATAAAAATTCTTGTTAGCTTTTTACAGCCTTTATAAAGGTTTTTACTGTCACTTAAAGTAATAGCGTATACTAAGTGAAAAGAAGTAAAGCACTCCTCAGCAAATGTCAAAGAACAGAAATTATAACAAACTGTCTCTCAGACCACAGTGCAATCAAACTAGAACTCAGGACTAAGAAACTCAATCAAAACCGCTCAACTACATGGAAACTGAACAACCTGCTCCTGAATGACTACTGGGTACATAACGAAATGAAGGCAGAAATAAAGATGTTCTTTGAAACCAAGGAGAACAGAGATACAACATACCAGAATCTCTGGGACACATTTAATGCAGTGTGTAGAGGGAAATTTATAGTACTAAATGCCCGCAAGAGAAAGCTGGAAATATCTAAAATTGACACTCTAACATCACAATTAAAAGAACTAGAGAGGCAAGAGTAAACATATTCAAAAGCTAGCAGAAGGCAAGAAATAACTAAGATCAGAGCAGAACTGAAGGAGATAGAGACACAAAAAACCCTCCAAAAAATCAATGAATCCAGGAGTTGGTTTTTTGAAAAGATCAACAAAATTGACAGACCGCTAGCAAGACTAATAAAGAAGAAAAGAGAGAGGAATCAAATAGACGCAATAAAAAATGATAAAGGGGATATCACCACCGACCCCACAGAAATACAAACAACATTCAGAGAATACTATAAACACCTCTACGCAAATCAACTAGAAAATCTAGAAGAAATGGATAATTTCCTGGACACTTACACTCTCCCAAGACTAAACCAGGAAGAAGTTGAATCCCTGAATAGACCAATAGCAGGCTCTGAAATTGAGGCAACAATTAATAGCCTACCAACCAAAAAAAGTCCAGGACCAGATGGATTCACAGCTGAATTCTACCAGAGGTACAAGGAGGAGCTGGTACCATTCCTTCTGAAACTATTCCAATCAATAGAAAAAGAGGGAATCCTCCCTAACTCATTTTATGAGGCTAACATCATCCTGATACCAAAGCCTGGCAGAGAGACAACAAAAAAGAGAATTTTAGACCAATATCCCTGATGAACATCGATGCAAAAATCCTCAATAAAATACTGGCAAACCGGATTCAGCAGCACATCAAAAAGCTTATCCACCATGATCAAGTGGGCTTCATCCCTGGGATGCAAGGCTGGTTCAACATTCGCAAATCAATAAACGTAATCCAGCATATAAACAGAACCAAAGACAAGAACCGCATGATTATCTCAATAGATGCAGAAAAGGCTTTTGACAAAATTCAACAGCCCTTCATGCTAAAAACACTCAATAAATTCGGTATTGACGGAACGTACCTCAAAATAATAAGAGTTATTTATGACAAACCCACAGCCAATGTCATACTGAATGGGCAAAAACTGGAAAAATTCCCTTTGAAAACTGGCACAAGACAGGGATGCCCTCTCTCACCACTCCTATTCAACATAGTCTTGGAAGTTCTGGCTAGGGCAATCAGGCAAGAGAAAGAAATCAAGGGTATCCAGTTAGGAAAAGAAGAAGTCAAATTGTCCCTGTTTGCAGATGACATGATTGTATATTTAGAAAACCCCATTGTCTCAGCCCAAAATCTCCTTAAGCTGATAAGCAACTTCAGCAAAGTCTCAGGATACACAATTAATGTGCAAAAATCACAAGCATTCTTATACACCAGTAACAGACAAACAGAGAGCCAAATCATGAATGAACTTGCATTCACAATTGCTTCAAAGAGAATAAAATACCTAGGAATCCAACTTACAGGGGATGTAAAGGACCTCTTCAAGGAGAACTACAAACCACTGCTCAGTGAAATCAAAGAGGACACAAACAAATGGAAGAACATACCATGCTCATGGATAGGAAGAATCAATATCGTGAAAATGGCCATACTGCCCAAGGTTATTTATAGATTCAATGCCATCCCCATCAAGCTACCAATGACTTTCTTCACAGAATTGGAAAAAACTGCTTTAAAGTTCATATGGAACCAAAAAAGAGCCCGCATTGCCAAGACAATCCTAAGTCAAAAGGACAAAGCTGGAGGTGTCATGCTACCTGACTTCAAACTATACTACAAGGCTACAGTAACCAAAACAGCATGCTACTGGTACCAAAACAGAGATATAGACCAATGGAACAGAACAGAGTCCTCAGAAATAATACCACACATCTACAGCCATCTGATCTTTGACAAACCTGAGAGAAACAAGAAATGGGGAAAGGATTCCCTATTCAATAAATGGTGCTAGGAAAATTGGCTAGCCATAAGTAGAAAGCTGAAACTGGATCCTTTCCTTACCCCTTATACGAAGATTAATTCAAGATGGATTAGAGACTTAAATGTTAGACCTAATACCATAAAAACCCTAGAAGAAAATCTAGGTAGTACCATTCAGGACATAGGCATGGGCAAGGACTTCATGTCTAAAACACCAAAAGCAACGGCAGCAAAAGCCAAAATTGACAAATGGGATCTAATTAAACTAAAGAGCTTCTGCACAGCAAAAGAAACTACCATCAGAGTGAACAGGCAACCTACAGAATGGGAGAAAATTTTTGCAACCTACTCATCTGACAAAGGGCTAATATCCAGAATCTACAAAGAACTCAAACAAATATACAAGAAAAAAACAAACAACCCCATCAAAGAGTGGGCAAAGGATATGAACAGACATTTCTCAAAAGAAGACATTCATACAGCCAACAGACACATGAAAAAATGCTCATCATCACTCGCCATCAGAGAAATGGAAATCAAAACCACAATGAGATACCATCTCACACCAGTTAGAATGGCAATCATTAAGAAGTCAGGAAACAACAGGTGTTGGAGAGGATGTGGAGAAATAGGAACACTTTTACACTGTTGGTGGGATTGTAAACTAGTTCAACCATTATGGAAAACAGTATGGCAATTCCTCAAGGATCTAGAACTAAATGTACCATATGACCCAGCCATCCCACTACTGGGTATATACCCAAAGGATTATAAATTGTTCTACTACAAAGACACATGCACACGTATGTTTATTGCGGCACTATTCACAATAGCAAAGACTTGGAATCAACCCAAATGTCCATCTGTGACAGACTGGATTAAGAAAATGTGGCACATATACACCATGGAATACTATGCAGCCATCAAAAAGGATGAGTTTGCGTCCTTTGTAGGGACATGGATGCAGCTGGAAACCATCATTCTTAGCAAACTATCACAAGAACAGAAAACCAAACACCGCATGTTCTCACTCATAGGTGGGAACTGAACAATGAGATCACTTGGACTCGGGAAGGGGAACATCACACACCTTGGCCTATCATGGGGAGGGGGGAGGACGGAGGGATTGCATTGGGGAGGTATACATGATATAAATGATGAATTGATGGGTGCTGACGAGTTGATGGGTGAAGCACACCAACATGGCATAAGTATACATATGTAACAAACCTGCACGTTATGCACATGTACCCTAGAACTTAAAGTATAATAAAAAAAATCAGAAAATTATGGATATATAAGCTCTAGTCTTTAAAGTACCATTGAGCAGCACTCCCCCTATAAGCCTTATACCCATGGCACTGTCTGGTTGGTTACCTTTTATGGTGGAATTGAGAATACAGCGGTTCCTCACAAAGCATGGAACAGTCACCACAATAGGTATGGTTTGTGTCAAAAAATATCTTTGTTGGAAGGACCGTTTATAAAAATCAGTTAGTCTAGGCTGGGCATGGTGGCTCACGCTTGTAATTTCAGCACTTTGGGAGACTGAGGCAAGTGTATCACCTGAGGTCAGGAGTTCGAGACCAGACTGGCCAACATGGCAAAACCTCGTCTCTAAAAATACAAAAATTAGCCAGGCGCGGTGGTGCACAGCTGTAATCCCAGCTACTCAGGAGGCTGAGGCACAAGACTGACTTGAACCTGAGAGGCGGAGGTTGCAGTGAGCTGAGATCGTGCCATTGTGCTCCAGTCCGGGCAACAGAGCGAGATTCTGTCTCAAAAAAAAAAAAAATCAATTAGTCCAATCTTCAACAGCATTCTGCTTGTAAGCAACTTTGTCATTTTTGGTCAAGACTATAGTCTTAGCACTAAAAATTTGCCTAACACATACAATCTGATGCACTGTAAATATTTGTGGAACTGAGCTTATTGAACACAGACCCTGTATCTGGAACTCAAGTAGGGGAGTGGAAATCAAGGATGCATAGGTTGCTGATTAAAAGAAGCTCACAGTATCTGGGGGAAAAGGGATTTGAAAACAAGTAATTGAACACAAGTAATTTTTTTGGGGGGGTGGCGGGGACGGAGTCTTGCTCTGTCACCCAGGCTGGAGTGCAGTGGGGCGATCTTGGCTCATTGCAAGCTCTGCCTCCTGGGTTCACACTATTTTCCTGCCTCAGCCTCTGGAGTAGCTGGGACTACAGGTACCTGCCACCATGCCAGGCTAATTTTTTTTTTTGTATTTTTAGTAGAGATGGGGTTTCACCGTGTTAGTCAGGATGATCTCAATCTCCTGACCTAATGATCTGCCTGCCTCGGTCTCCCAAAGTGTTGGGATACAGGTGTGAGCCACCATGCCTGATCAAACACAAGTAATTTATATTAGAAGTCTGTGATAGAGATATGAGATATGTTCTGGGTGTTATGAAATATATTTTAAAATGCCTTATTTGAAATAGTGTGGCATGTATATATGTTTTAGCCTATGTTCCAAGGATGGCTAGTTAACATCTTAAGTACTAACAGGAAATATATACTCTGGAGTAGTTACTTAGTATGTAAAAGATTATAATCAGAATTTTCACTTCATAGGTTCCTATAAACCCATCAGTTATTTTAATCATCACCCAATACTTGAGGTTTGTTAACAAACATAACAGATGTTATAAATGATCTCAGAATTTTTGATTTTTTTTTTTTTTTTGAGACGGAGTCTCGCTCTGTCTCCCAGGCTGGAGTGCAGTGGCCGGATCTCAGCTCACTGCAATCTCCGCCTCCCAGGTTTACGCCATTATCCTGCCTCAGCCTCCCGAGTAGCTGGGACTACAGGTGCCCGCCACCTCGCCCGGCTCGTTTTTTGTATTTTTTTAGTAGAGACAGGGTTTCACTGTGTTAGCCAGGATGGTCTCGATCTCCTGACCTCGTGATCCGCTTGTCTCGGCCTCCCAAAGTGCTGGGATTACAGGCTTGAGCCACCGCGCCTGGCCCAGAATTTTTGATTTTTGTAATATTCAACAGACATAAAACTGGGAAGAATAATAAAAATGAACTTCCATATATCCATCACCTAGAATCAGTAATTATATTAATAAACAATTATGAAGATAAATATTAATAATTTTTCATGAGGAAATGAGCATTATTCAAGATACGTGGATTGGTGGTAAATATTGTGCAGGCATTTCTGCCCTTGCATGAAGAGAATTTAAGAATACGGTGAGAGAATGAAACTGGACCCATATCGTATACTATATACAGCAGGTCATTGTTCAACAATGATGTTATTTTGTTCAACATCATTTCATTATGACATCCATGAGAGAAAAAAAATCACTTCTCAGCCAGGGCCACTGTCTGCATGGAGTTTGCATTCTCCCCATATCTGTGTGGGTTTTTTCTGGATACTCTGGTTTCCTCCCACATCTCAAAGATGTGCACATTAGGTGAATTGGCATATCTACATTGTCCTAGTCTGAGTGAGTGGGTATGTGTGTGAGTGTGCCCTGTGATGGAATGGTGTCCAGTCAAGGGTTTGTTCTTATCTTATGCCCTGAGCTGCTGGGATAGGCTCTGGCCACCTGTAACCCTGAACTGGAATAAATAGGTTAGGAAACGAGTGAATAAATGAGTACAAATTTTTGTAAAATAACAATTTGTGAAGTATATGATAATCATACAAATGGAGAACAATGAACTATGTAGTACGAAAGTGCTCAGTGAGCCTATCATATCTGTCATTGTTTTTGCACTGCATAGTGGTAGGAGGTGCTCTTTAGAGTTTTTCTTTGCAAACATGTATTCTTTGATTTAACGCATCACTACTGCAACCACTATCACTCACTGATTCACCAAAATTGGGTAAATAATTATCTTGCTTGTTTTTATCTTTCTTAAATGTATGTGTAGCTCTCATTCATCTCAGTGTTTAATATTAGAAGTAGTTGGGTCTTTATTTAGAAGTTTGGGCGGGGCGCGGTGGCTCACGCCTGTAATCCCAGCACTTTGGGAGGCCGAGATGGGTGGATCACGAGGTCAGGAGATCGAGACCATCCTGGCTAACACGGTGAAACCCCGTCTCTATTAAAAAATACAAAAAACGAGCCAGGCGAGGTGGCGGGCGCCTGTAGTCCCAGCTACTCGGGAGGCTGAGGCAGGAGAATGGCATAAATCCGGGAGGCGGAGCTTGCAGTGAGCTGAGATCCGGCCACTGCACTCCAGCCCGGGCGACAGAGCCAGACTGCGTCTCAAAAAAAAAAAAAAAAAAGTTTGGTGTTTTTTTGTGAATCGAAATATGCTGTAGGAACTTAACTCTTTTATACCAGTTAGCCTATGGTAAAATTGTTTTATTATATGTCATGTGCTTGAAGTTTCAGTTTCTGAGAACCTGTTGACAACGTTAAGAAATGTGTATCTAACAATGGACTTGGATCCAGAATATGTAAAGAACTCTTGCTAATCTAACTAGTAAGGTTGAAAAAAAGGACAAAAGATTTGAACAGACATTCCACAAAATAAGATACACTTTCATGCAGTAGTAGTAGGAGTATAAAATATAACCACCATTGGAAACCTTTTGGCTGTTGTTCTATAAATTTAAACATACACTTAACTGTGTGATGCAGCAATTCCACTTGTAGCTATTTAGCCAACCAAAATAAAAACACCTGTCCACAAAATGACATGAATGTCCACAATAGATTTATTCATAATAGCCCAGAACTAAATAGCAACCCAAATGTCCAATACTTGTGGATAAGCAAATTGTGGTTTATTCATACAATGTGTTATATCTTATCCATAGAAAGAAGTGTCTTATTAGTAAACTCAGTAACATGGATGAATCAGTCTCAAAAGTATCATGCTGAGTGAATGAAACTTAACACAAAGAAATACATCCTGTATATTTTTATAATAGGCAAAACTAATATAATAATCAGATTAGTGGTAGCCTGGGGCTAAGTGGTTTGGGAGGTTGATTGCCAGTAGGTTCAAAAGGACTTTCTGGGGAGGGCAGAAATGTTCCATATCTTGATTAGGGAAATGATTACATGGATAGATACATTTGACAAAACTCATTGAACTATACATTCCATGTGTGTCATATGTAGGTTATATCTTAACATAAAAAATGAATTCTATGTAGACTGAAAGGTCAAATAATAAGTTCGTTAAAGATAACATGGGAGAATATTCTCATGATAGTGGGGTAAGCAACATTTATAAATGGGATAGAAAAAGCACCAACCATAAGGTAAAAGAGTGATAAATTGAACTGCATTAGAACCTGATACTTCTTGTCTTCAGAAGAGTATAGTTGACCCTTGAATAACAGATATTTGAACTACGTGAGTTTATCTATATGCACATTTTGTTTTTCATACCAGTTTGAAAATTAGTATTCATGGGATGCAAAACCTGCAGATACAGAGGGCCGACTTTTTATTTAGGCAGGTTTTGCAGGGCCTACTCTGAGACTTAAGTATGTATGGATTTTGGTATATGTGGGGGTCGTGGAACCAATCTCCCACATATTCCGAGTGACAGCTGTACTAAGATAGTGAGAAAGTCAAGCTTCTGTGTGAGAGGGAAAAAAAGTATACATGTATATATACACACACACGTCCATATATAAGATATATGTATTCATATATTTTTCCTGACAACTGGTTCATATCCAAAAAATATAAAGAAGTCTTACAAATTACTAGAGGAAAAAAACAAACATCTAAAAGAAAAAAGGGTAAAGATATCAATAGGCACTTCATAAAAGAGTATTTCCGCATAATAAACATGTAAAGCTATTGTAGCTGTTGTACATCTTTAGTCATTAGAGAAATACAAATTAAAATAATAATGCAGTGCCAGTATATACACATTGGAATGGCTAAAACTGACAAATAGTACAGAGTGTCAGCAAAGCTGGGAGCAACTGTCATTCTACACTGGGGAGGGAGGCATGTAATTTGTACAACCAGTTTGGAAAACTGTGGCTGCATACCTCATGACTCAGCAGTTTCTGTTCTAAGATACACTCCAGAGAACATTGTGTATACCTGCATACATATTCCATAATATTTTTAGCAGTCAATTTATAAATAGCCAAAAATAGAAACTACTTAAATATCCATCAACAATAGGATGGTTAAATTGTTTTATTGTCAAACAACAGAATACTATACAGCAAAACAAGAAATAATAAACTGCTTGTACCTACATGGATGAATATCACAAATAGAATGTTGAGTGAAGGCAGAAAGATTCAGTAAGCCTGTAAGACTTCACTTATATAAAATTTAGAAATAGGTAAAATGATTTTTTTTGGTGTTAGAAACCAGGATCATGGTTTCTACCATAGTTCACTCACTTTTGGGTGAGGGGTAAGCATAAGGGCTGTATTGGTAATAAACTGTTTCTTGATCTTGGTGGTGGTGAATGGATAATTTATCATTCCTTTATTTGTATAATTTTCTGTGTGTATATTATGCTTTGATTTTTAAAATTTTAGTTTTAGAAATTAATGAGGGAAAAGTAAAGATTCTTTTCAGGAAAAAAATTGCTTAGTAATCCTGATAGTGTGGCTGAGTATGAGATTAATGTACAGATGTCAATAACTTTTCTCTAGTAATTAGCATCTGAAAATGGAAGGAGTAAAAATGACCTCATTTACAGTAGTGGATGGCTTCATTCTATCTTCTTGTTTAGGGTCCTGCTGCTTTTTAGCTCAATGGCCTCTCTGTTGTCTCTATTGCAGTACCTACCATGGGGACTTACTCAGGTTGTACAAGCCAATCAATGTGGAGTATTTAACACCCCATGGGGCACACTTTGGTCAGTGGGATGTGGGAGCCAATAGATATATGCTTCCTTTTTTTTCACCTCAGACTGACAGTCTTGAGATACATTTCATATACCTGTAGCCAACTAATGGGCTAACTATTGCAGCACTTTATATTGGCTCTCTGTCTTTTTTGGTTATGCTGCTCTGTCCTTCTACACCCTGCAGAAGTATTAATGCATAAGCCTTCTCAGACTGCCCTGGTCCTCACAACAAAGAATTACAGAGCCCGGCATGTCAGTTGTGCTGAGGTTGAGAAACTGATATCTGAAGCCAATGGTTTGCTTTAAAATCCAAGCTTTTCAGTATTTAATGTCTATGATTTGAGAAATAACCATTGAGTCTTAATTTTTGTCTCTATAAAATAGTAATGATAAATAAATAGAAACAGAGTCCTTAAGGATTAAATGAGGTAAGTTTGATAAACTTAATGCCTAGAACATAGAAGGGTTCAACAAACAACAGCAATTGATATTTTTTATTCACGTTTAAAATGCTACTTTCTGGCCGGGCACGGTGGCTCATGCCTGTAATCCCAGCACTTTGGGAGGCCGAGGCAGGTCAGGAGATTGAGATCATCCTGGCTAACACAGTGAAACCCCATCTCTACTAAAAATACAAAAAATTAGCCAGGCGTGGTGGTGGGCACCTGTAGTCCCAGCTACTTGGGAGGCTGAGGCAGGAGAATGGCGTGAATGTGGGAGGCAGAGCTTGCAGTGAGCCGAGATCCGGCCACTGCACTCCAGCCTGGGCGACAGAGCGAGACTCCATCTCAAAAAAAAAAAAAAAATGCTATTTTTTGACCCTCCCTTAGTCTTTTTCAGTATAAAAACTCGCTTCTAGAGACCAAGTTCTCAAATCTTTATAAATAACAACCAAAAGCAATGAAAACAAAGAAACAAAAACTTGTATAGAACTCCATATTGGAAAACACCAACATGATTCATTTGAATATTTAAATGGATACATGATTTTTTTCACTTTTGTAAATTTTTAGCTAATGGTCTGTTAGCAGTGGCTCAGCATTGCAATGAAAATGTTGTTTGCCAGCAACCCAAGTACATTGTCAAAAACTTTGAGAGCAGCAGTAAAAATTATTAGGAAGCCGGGCATAGTGGTTGATGCCTGTAATAACAGCACTTTGGGAGGCAGGAGGATCATTTGAGCTCAGGAGTTTGAGACCAGCCTGGGCAACATAGTGAGACTCTATCTCTATTAAAAAATAAAATTAAGAAAAAAATAAATTATTTGGAGGCAGAAGGATACATTCTAAAACACTAGAAAAGCCAGAGAACATAGTATGTTAACACCATTAAGCACCAAACAAAATAACACTAAGATATATAAAACAAGACATGTCATATTTAGTTTTCTTAAAAATAGCAATATTTAGATATATATTGGAGGAGGCTATCCTGTGCATTTAGGATGTTTAGCAGCACACAGACTCCACTTCCCCAGTTGTGACAATCAAAATTGTCTCCAGACTTGCCAAATGTTCTGGCAAGTTGGGGAGGGAGGCAGAATAATTCTTGGTTGAGAACTGCTGAGATAGACCTTGATTTGCATTCCATCCCCATGGAATGATAAATATCATTCCCCATGCCTATGGCAGTGTGAATTTAAACACGTTACCTAACACTTAAACCAATGTAGTAGACATAGTGCTTGGCTAAGCACCTGACACACAGAGTTCAGTAAATGATAATTCCAATGATGCTAAAACCTGTTCTCTTTTGAACCATTATGCTCCTCTGTCCTCTAAAAGTAAACCACCCCTGTAGTCAAGCTGTTGAATAAGGTCTTCTCATCTAAGATCTTCAAAAGACCTTAAATCTTTTAGTGGGCAGTTAGTATAGACTATAGTTTTGTTTTCTCCCCAGCTATGGATTTGCTTTCCTTCCCTCTGTGTTCCTATTTGGATTGGGCAGAGATGGTAGTACATTTTTAAATTTTAATCTCCTCGTGGCACAGCACTGTGTTTGGTATTCTTTGCATATTCATAACCTCATGAATTCAACTAATATCTTAAAGATTATTTCAGGCTTACAAAAATCAGACCTACAGAAATCAGAAAGATAAGACTAAGGCTTTGTTGTTGTGGGTTTTTTTCTGTTTTTGTTTGTTTGTTTTGTTTTGAACCCAGAGGCAGCAGCCTATCAAAAATATTTATTTGTTCTTTTTTTTTTTTTTGAGGCGGAGTCTCGCTCTGTCACCCGGACTGGAGTGCAGTGGCCGGATCTCAGCTCACTGCAAGCTCCGCCTCCCGGGTTTATGCCAATTCTCCTGCCGCAGCCTCCCGAGTAGCTGGGACTACAGGCGCCCACCACCTCGCCTGGCTAGTTTTTTTTGTATTTTTAGTAGAGACGGGGTTTCACCATGTTAGTCAGGATGGTCTCGATCTCCTGACCTCGTGATCCACCCGTCTCGGCCTCCCAAAGTGCTGGGATTACAGGCTTGAGCCACCGCACCCGGCCTTATTTGTTCTTTAGCTTAATTTTTTCATAAGAATAATTAAAAGTATTAGTAGCCTATAATTGCTTTGATATACATCATTTTATTTAAATGTTATTAAAACTCTAGACAGGAAAAAGGAAAAAAAGCAGAAATGGAGTCTTGATGTACTATAGGTACACAGCAAGACTCTGTTAATAAATGCTATTATATTGTTATCTCATTTACTCCTGCAGGGTAAGTTGCACTATCCCTGTTTTGAAGACAAGCAAATGATGCGTCCTTTGCTCACGGTCACCAAAGTTTTCATTGCAAAGCCCATTCTGTTTTGATAATGCTGTGCCACCTCCCCAAAATAAAGAGCATATCTCTCTGCCATAAATTTGTACAGCCAGGTGCAGTGGCTGATGCCTGTAATCCAGCACTTACGGATGCCTAGGCAGGTGGATTGCTTGAGCCCTGGAGTTCAAGACCAGCCTGGGCAACATAGTGAGATCCCATCTCTACTATTATAAAATTAAAACAAAATTTCTTTGTAGACTGTGTATCTTGACTTATCCTGTAACTGCAGGATAACAGCATAAAAATGTAGGACATTAGAACTGCATTAAGTCATTCTTTTGTTGCCAGGGAGGCCTCATCCAGCTTCTCTGGCTTTCTGTGGCCATCTCTGCTCTTCTCCTAGTCCAATGCAGTTACATCTGGCTTATGGGAATATGATTTCATATTGCTTAACAATGCAGAGCAGTTAAATCTTTAGCCCTGAAGAGTATGTTTGGCAAGAGCCAAGTAAAAGTAGATTTACTTAGAAATCAAGAGGGCTGTATATCTGATAAGAAAAACAGTCTCAAAACTGCCATGTGATCTGTTTGTTCTAGTAAACTACAGAGTAAAATATGTTTTTAAGTTTAAAGTTGCCTAGAACTCTACTGTATTTGCATTATTTGTATTTTTAGCTGAGAGAAGAAAAGTTACAAGAGGAAAAACCCTCTGAAGATCAAATCCACAAGCTGTTACCAGAGGATACAGAAACAGGGAAAAGGAAAATGGATGAACAGAAAAAAAGAGATGAACCATTAGTACTGAAAACAAATCTGGAACGTGTAAGTAAATCACCTTTTTAATGGATACCTGCCTCAGAAATCAGTGGTTAGCCCAAGTGACCTGGACCTGAAAGACCTGTGTTGGTAAACTGTGAGACCAGTAACAGTCATTGACTGTGCAGTTTAAAAGTAGTGAAGAACTTACATCCAGGCCAGAGCTTGAGAAAATAATTTTTGAATGGGATATTGAGACTTGTGGGAAGATGAAGGAAAAGTGGGAAAAGCAGGTGAGTGAAAGGAAAAACCTAGTATAGTTTACTACTTGCGATAAGATTTATATGTATGTTGTTATTTTGACTTATCTGTTATTTGACATTTAAGATTTGTACATTGTCTTCTGTCCTCAACTAGATTTTCTTAAAGCATGTATTTTACTTTCCTTTATTCGTTGTAATACCCTAAGCAGCACAGTGTAGATATAAGGTAGGTTTAGATACTTAGTCTATATTTATTAGACTTCTAATTGGGCCAAATCCTGCCTGAGTTTGTTTCATTACTTATTTACCAAGTAAATTACTAGAAAAGGTTGCAAGTTGTGTATTTAACTTACATAAGGAAGCACTTTTGGAGGATCCACTAATTATACCCAAATGGATAATCACAATTGAGTTTTATTTCTGTAGTAAGTCATATTGGATTGGACATATATTGCTTGTGTATGTCCTTAGCACATCTTTAGACTCCTATCTTTTAAAATATTTTGTGATTCAGTCTTGTTAATATTTCAGGTTATCTTTCTGGGCAGCTAGAATCGATAAAGCTTTACCATCTATAATGACAGGCAAGATAGCCGAGTGGGGGCAAAAAAAAAATCTCTGGATCAGCAGTCTACCTCTTACACAGGTCCCAGCATTGTAACTGTTTGTACAACTTTGGCCAAGTTACTTAATTTCTTTGTGCTTCTGGGTTTGTTTATTTTTATTTTTCTGGAGCAGGGTCTTGCTTTGTTGCCCAGGCTGGAGTGCAGGGGTGTGATCATGGTTCACTGCAGCCTCAACTTCCCAGGCTCAAGCAATCCTCCTCCCTCAGCCTTCCAAGTATCTGGGACTACAGGCTTGTGCCACTATACCCAGCTAATTGTTGTATTTTTTGTAGAGCTAGGGTTTTACCATTTTGCCCACACTGGTCTTGAACTCCTGGGCTCAAGTGATATGTCTGCCTTGGCCTCCCAAAGTGCTGGGATTACAGATATAAGTCACTGCCCGGCCTTGGTTTTATTTTTGCAAGGGTGTTTTTCCTGAACTTAAAAAAGAAAATTCTTTAAGCTTTCTTGGTAAAGTAGTGTTTGCTGAGTGCCACATACATGTGCAGCTTCTGATTCTAGTTATAATAATAATAATTATTTAATTATTAAAAATAGCCACTTACATTTTACAGGGTTTCAACCTTCCAAAAGATTCAGTTTACAGGCATGAAGTGTTTGTGTACTCTTAATGCTTTGAACATTAGAAACCACAGAGGGCAAAAAAGACTGCTACTAGAGAGGATACGGTTTAGCTAGACAAGAATAAGCTCTATGATGGTCTTGTGTGTGTAGTATGTTGTATGACTAGTAGCCCCAGCTGTGGTTTGTAGTCTCTGAAGACCGCAGCTCTACCTCTTCACCCTGACAGTTCTACTACCCATTAGGGTCCTCAGGCAGAACAACCCAGAAGGATAAACTAGCCTTGATAGAGAGAGCTGACCCTTCACAATGGTCCTTTGATAGAAATAACCTGTTGTTCCTAGGTCATGCCAAGACTAGGAAATTACTCTAATTATGTTTTCATTTGCCACTACCATTTTTGAAATAGAAATCAAATGCATCCACCTAATTTTAATCTTAAAAGGAGTCAGAAAGTACAAATTCTGATTTGTTCTTGATAACAGCCAGTTTTACAAAGGCGTTGAATAAAATCTGACCTACGAATGTGTCAAGTTTTAGATTTTTGTGATTTTTGCCTTTTTTTCTGTTTTCTTTTATAGTTTTTTATTTATTTATTTAGAGATAGGGATTTGTTCTGTTGACAAAGCTGGAGTGCAGTTGCACAGTCACGGCTCACTACAGTTTCGACCTCCCAAGGTCAAGCAGTCCTCTCGCCTCAGCCTTCCAAGTAGGTGGGACCACAGGTGTGTAGCACTATGGCTGGCCAATTTTTATTTTACTTTTTTTATTTTGTAGCGATGAGGGTGTCCCTATGTTGCCCAGGCTAGTCTCAAACTCCTGAGCTCAAGGGATCCTCTCACCTTAGCTTTCCAAAGTGTGGAATTACAGGCATGATCATGCCAGTGTGCCTGGGCTGCTTTTATATTTTCGAGGACTTTTAAATGGCTCTAATTTAAGAGTTTTCGGTGTTGAGCAAATAATTCCATTTAGTTTGGCCAAGACTCCATTCAAATTGAGACCCAAAAGAATCTTAAGAAAGCTGACCAAAGGATTATTTTTTACATAGAAACTATTGTGATTAGAGCGAGACTGATCATTTCTCTGTCCTGTCCCCAAAATTTTAATGACTCCTCTTGTAAAATTAAATGAGGACTCTTCACCCCAACATTCAGGCCCTCAGTGTGATTCTAGCTTATGCTTTCATCCTTGCTTATACCCCAAAACTCTAAGGAGTATATATTTGCTTTCCCCCAAATACATACACTGTGCTTTCCCTTTTCAAGGTCTTTGCTCTTGCATTTTCATCTCATTGAAATGCCATCTAGCTTACCTGTTGGAAGGCTATTTATCTCCCCATGTCCAGTTCAAAAGCTGTCACATTCATGAAGCCTATAGGAATTCCTCTTCTGTTTCTCGACTCCCATCAGCCACTCCCCCAAGCATAAGAGTTCTCTCATTTTCCTTTACATCATGGTTTTTTGTGTGTTTGTGTTTCTCTACTAGATTGTAAGTTTGTTGAGTATAGGAAATGTCTTATCCATTTAAATCTCTTGCAGTACCCTGCACATTGGAAGTGTTTGATACATGTTTATGAAATTAAATTTGAATGGAAGGAGGAAGAAGCTTACTCTAGTAGCAGATTATCATGTGTTTTTTTTTAGAATGGAAATAAAGTGAGCACAGTGTTTAATTTATTACAATTAGTTATGGTACATTTAATCCAATAATCGAATTATTAGAAAACAATTTGATACAGCAGTTATGGTTATACTAAAGACTAGAAAGCAAAAAGGGAAAAATTACTTGTCATCCCCCAACCCAGAAATGATCCCTATAAACATTTTAGTACATATCCTTATAGATATGTACCATATGAACATATAGAACATATAGATATGTTCATTTCTAAGAACATATAAATACACACCATGTATTGTTTTTCTTTTCAGAAAATGTAACCTAGTATACACACTGGTTTTTTGTTTGTTTTTTTGAGATAGAGTCTCACTCTGTCGCCAGGTTGGAGTGCAGCGGCGTGATCTTGGCTTACTATAACCTCTGCCTCCCAGGTTCAATTGAGTCTCCTGCCTCACCCTCCTGAGTAGCTGGGACTACAGGCACGTGCCACCACGCCCAGTTAATCTTTTGTATTTTTAGTAGAGACGGCATTTCTCCATGTTAGCCAGGATGGTCTCGATCTCTTGACCTCATGATCTGCCCACCTTAGCCTCCCAAAGTGCTGGGATTACAGGCATGAGCCACCGCACCCGGCCTAGATACTGTTTTATAACCTGTTTTAATTCATCTTAAAGTGTGGGTGTTGTCCAGACGCAGTGGCTCACACCTGTAATCCCAGCACTTTGGGAGGCTGAGGTGGATGGATCACCTAGGTCAGCAGTTCAAGACCAGCCTGACCAACATGGCAAAAACCCATCTCTAATAAAAAATACAGAAGTTAGCTGGCCATGGTGGCATGCGTCTGTAGTCCCAGTTATTTGGGAGGCTGAGGCAGGGGAATTGCTTGAACCCGGGAGGTGGAGCAGTGATCTCAGCATTGAGCTGGGATCATGCTACTGTGCTCCAGCCTGAGTGATAGAGCGAGACTCTGTCTCAGAAACAAACAAAGTGTAGGTGTTCTTTCTTTCCTTTTTTTTTTTTTCTTTTTCTTTTGAAACAGGGTCTCACTGTGTCACCCAGGCTGGAGTGTAGTGGCGTGATCATAGTTCACTGCAGCCTCAAGCCCCTGGGCTCAAGCAATCCTTTTACTTCAGCCTCTGAAGTAGCTGGGACCACAGGAGCCTATTACATGCCTGGCTAGTTTTTTAAAAGTTTTTGTTTTTGCAGAGACAGGGTCTCACTGTGTTGCTCAAGCTGGTCTCGAACTCCGGGGCTCAAATGATCCACCCATCTCAGCCTCACAAAGTGCTGGGATTATAGGTGTGAACCACCATGCCCGTCCTATTTTTTGTGTGTAAATAAATAATCCATATCATTATCCAGTGGTCTTCTAATATTCTTGACTATAGAATTTATTTAAGTAATCTTTTGTTGATATTTTGCTATCTTAAACACCACTGTGATGGAATCCACTTGTCTCATTTTTTTCTTATTAGTTCCTTAGAATAAATTACTAGAAGTAGAATGACCAGGTCAAAAGGAGTGCTCTTTTTAACATTTTTAGTGTTTATTACATGGTTGCCCTCCAGAAGGTTTATATGTATTATAGGTTTATTATGCTCCCACCAGTAGTGCGTGAGGAGTGCTAAAGTAATTTCCTTACATCTTGCCAACTTTGAGTATTATCTTTCTTTTAGTTTTTTTAGGTACAACATTGTTTTAGATGTCACTGCAAGGATTTAATTTATGCATGCTTTGTACCATTTTAGGAATCCATAGTGCCTTGGGGCTTATTTTCGTCAAAGATGAAAGATGAGGGGTAAATATTGGGAATAGAAATGTAGAGGGGTGGGAGAGCTTTTGTCTAGATAAATATTTATTTGTAATGTAATTTATTTTGCAATAACTGAAAGGAACTTGGCGCCGGGCATGGTGGCTCACACCTGTAATCCCAGCACTTTGGGAGGCCAAGGCAGGTAGATCACTTGAGATCAGGAGTTCAAGACCAGCCTGGCCAACATGGTGAAACCCTGTCTCTACCAAAAATACAAAAATTAGCCGAGTGTGGTGGTGGGCACCTGTAATCCCAGCTACTCAGGAGGCTAAGGCAGGAGAATCACTTGAACCAGGGAGGCGGAGGTTGCAGTGTGCCGGGATCGTGCCACTGTACTCCAGCCTGGGCAACAGAGTGAGACTCCGTCTCAAAAAAAAGGAACTTGGCATATATCTGTTATAAAACTGAAATTTTTCTTAAAAGATTAATAGTTTGCAAGTTCATACAAATAAGATCTATCTTTTTGAGCACTTATTACTTGTTAGCTAATGTACTCTAGGTATTTTTAATGGCTTGTCACTATAGTAGACAGAGAAGTCTTTATTTTACAGATGAGGAAACTGAGGCTCAGGAAGATAAAGCAACAACTAACCCATAGTGACAGTGATAGCTGACAGAGCTAGGATTTGAACACTTTTTACTTGGTACTGATTTAATTATGAAGAGAGGCTTATATAGACAGAAATTGCCATTATTCCCTATTGAGTCTATTCGTATCAAAGCTTTTCTTTTTTATAGAGTGAGAAGAGAATATTATATAAAATTTGATAATGGGTTAGTGCTATTAAAGTTTCTTCATTGAATATTTTTTACAACAGGGTTCTTTGAGGAACGATACCCTACAAAATTGAAAAGCCTCGCTGTAAATTGTAATTCTTCAAATCAGTCTATTATGTCGCTGTGCCTGTCAGCCTAGAGGAAAACAAAGCATTTCAGGAATGCAGGGTACTCGGAGCCATATGATGCCTTGCGTGCCTACATCTACAACTCTTACTTTGATAATACTTGATCATTAGATAATTGGTTAATCATCAACTGATTAAAAGGTTCTTCTTTTATAACAGTATTGGAAATTTTTTAAAAAGATGGTCACTTGCTCTCACAGGGCTCATTGCATAAAGCACAACAGACCCCTAAATAAGAAGCTACAGTTCAGTGTGATTAGTTGCTATCCATTAAAAGAAAAAGACTCTCATGTTTAATAATGAGGCAAAACTTCATTACATTATATGTAAAAGACATACCTCTAAGATGTTTCTAATGTAATTGGAAAGACTCTAAAAAGGGACTCCAAAGTAAAACAATGATAAATGAATGGATATAAACAAGATGGAAAAACTAACTCTAGGATAATTTGGAAGCCTTTGCAGAAAAAGTGATATTTTAGATGACTCTGAAAGGCCAATGAGTACTTTATAGGCAGAGAGCGCAGATGGAATTTTAGGCAAAGGGTGTAGCATATTCCAAAGGGTAGATAGAGGTTTTGAAAGACTGTGGTACATGTGGAGAGTAAAAATAGTTTGGTTGTGCTAGAGCTCAGGGAGTTCCATGTGTGGGAACTGGTGGGGGAAAAGCTGTGAAAGAAGGTTAGGTCTAGTTTGTGAAGGTTGTGGTATTAGGCTGAGGCATTTAGACTTTATCCTGAAGTCACCAGCAGTTAAGCAGGGGAGTGATTGCTGGAAAGATAATTCTTGGTGGTGTGGAGGGTATTAGAGAGAAGAAAGCCTGAAGAGAATGAGACCAGTAAGTAGATTGTTGCAACAGTCCAGGCAAAAGATGATGAGAATCTAAGGTAAGGCAATGACCATGAATATAAATGGGAAGAGTTGGATCTGAGAGACATTCTAGAAGCAGAATAGATTAGAGTGGAAATAGCTTGGAGACTAATGCTCTTAATTTAAGAACCACTTTTATCCATGTATTAACCCTGTAATTCCAGGAAAATTAACTACTCTGAGCCTCAGTTTGCTATCTGTAAAAGACAGATAATCACCCTGCTTTTAATGGGAGTGACATAAACAGTAAATGAAATAAAATATTTAGAAGTGTTGGAGTACCTAAAGCCGCTGTCCAAATGTTACTATGAATTAGAAGTAAGGGACAGAAATAGATGGCATTTAGTTTTCTAGATGGGTTGGTTATGGGGCTTACAGAAGAGAAATATAGTGAGTTTGATTTTGGATATATTGAATTTGAACCACATTTGAGATTGGTATCTCCAGGAAGCAGTTGGAAACACAGGTTGGAGCTCACAGAGAAGTGACATAGAGAAAGAGATTTGAACCTATAGCTAGACTAGATGCCTTGGGAACTCCAAATGGACAGTGTTGTCTCCCTTGTCTCCCTGCCAGTGTCCTGCACGTCTCTCAGATTCAGAGAATGAAGAACCTTCTCGAGGCCAGATGACACAGACACATCGCTCAGCATTTGTTTCCAAGAACAACTCCTACTCCTTAGCTTTCCTGGCAGGGTAAGAGACTGATGCTGAATTCAGTCAGCATTCTTTGGTTTTGGGGTATGAGATAAAAGGGACTGGGGGAGCAAACGTATTTGTTGTGGCTACTTTGGTGAGGAGGTGGAAGGGGAGAAAAGAGGTGGGAATTGGTTTTCAAATATGGACTAGGGAAAAAGAGCTGACCTGAACTTTTCAGGAAAAGTAACATTTACCCCTTTTCTGACATCCTCAGGATAGGATTGTGCTAATAGCTGTGCTGCAAAGTATGACCCTTTTATCTTGGGAGGAAACAACAAAGTCTTCTTCAGTCTGACAATATGCACGGACTCTCCCTCTGGACTTAGTAGGAAGTGAGGGCAGAACTGATTTTCTTTTCAGTGCCTAAACCTAAAATATATCTTTATAGGTTATAAGAGGGCAAACTGAAAAGTTTTTAAGACCTTTGTCAAGGAATCTCTTGATCCTTTAGACTTGGTAGGCCCTGGGAAGGAAAGGAAGAAGGAATTGGATAGATGATGGGTGCTAGAAGGATAATGAAGGGCTAGGTGGAGGGAAAGAAAGATGAATAGATAGAAGGGAGGAAGGAAGGGAAGCGAAAAAGAAATGGAGGAAAGAAGGAAGGACTCATGCATACATTCATTCAACAGACATTTTGTAAACAGCTGCTACATGCTGGGCTCTGTTTTAATACACAGATGTAAAGATACAATCTTTTTTTTTTTTTTTTTTGAGACAGTATCTCACTCTGTTGTCCAGGCTGGAGTATAATTGGGTAATCATGGTTCACTGTAGCCTCAATCTCCTGAGCTCAAACGATCCTCCCATCTCAGCCTCCCAAATAGCTGAGACCATAGGTATGTGCCACCATGTCTGGCTAATTAAAAAAAATTTTTTTTTTGTAGAGACGAGGTCTCCTTGTGTTACCCAGGCTGGTCTTGAACTCCTGGGCTCAAGCAGTCCTCATGCTTCAGCCTTCCAAAGCGCTGGGATTATAGGTGTGAGCCACTGTGTCTAGCCAAAGACACAATCTTCACCCCAGTTCATTTTCTGTTTTGTTTAAAGCTGGTATTGCTCAGCCTTATCTCTAGGGTTCAACTCTTTCTTTCCACCAGTATTATTTAGTAGATCTCTCTTTTGCTGCTCCTGTGAATACACACCCAGACCCTTTCTTTTATTGGGTTTTTTGTTTGTTTGTTTGTTTGTTTTTGTTTTGAGACAGGAGCTCTCTGTTGCCTAAACTGGGGTGCAGTGGTGTGATCACAGCTCACTGCAGCCTCGCCCTTCTGGGTTCAGGCAATCTTCTCATCTGAGCCTCCTGAGTAGCTGGGACTGCAGGCGTGTACTGTCATGCCCAGCTAATTTTTTTTCCCCTATATTTTGTGTAGAGATGGGATTTTGCCATGTTCCCCAGGCTGGTCTGAAACTCCTGGGCTCAAGAGATTCGCCCGTCTCAGCCTCCCAAAGTGCTGAGATTATAGGCGTGAGCCTAGATAGACACCTAGATAGACCCTTTCTGTCATAAGACTTTTACTGCTAGTTATTCATAAATATGACAGAAAGAAGCTACCAAAGTTTAAAAATATTATAAAATGCTTACTATTATGATCCTTTATGTAGTTTTAATTTTTGAATCTTTTTTGTATATGTTATTTGTGAGTAGTCTGATTTTCCTCTGTTATTTCTGAGAATAAAATTCACTGAATCTCCCTTTCGCTTAAATGCCTCCCCTTCACTAGGTGATGGCAGCTCTTTTCCCAGTAAAGTACCTCCCATAATATTTGTTGACTCATTTGACATTTGTTGAATGGCCATTGTAGCATAGCCACTTAGGCTTGCTTGATGTAAACAGGACCCAGTAAGTAAGCCAGTGTCCTTTCTATTTATGATGAAGATGGGACTCTTGCATTGTATGAACTTGAACTATAGATGCCTTCTAAAGTTAAAAAAAAGTCAAGATTGCTTGACTAAGAATTTTCAGCTCCTGGTTGTGTGTGTGTATTTTCCCCCAATTCATAGGACACATATTTTAATGATTATAAGAGGGATCTACTGCAAAGAGAAGAAGATCAAAATTTTCATTCCCATCGAGTGACAATAAATACTCCTTGAAGCCAGTAATTATTGTTTTATGAAATCTGTGATTAATATCTCATAATTTAAAACAAGTTAGAAAAAAAGAAATGTATATTAAAATCCAAATATTATACCAAGGGACAGTTGCCCCAGTTAGTTGGAGTAGGTATTGAATGGATAAATTGCTTATCACTAATTCCAGTCTCCTATACCTTTGTAATTAATTCTTTTAAAGGGGGTAGCAGGTTAATAGTTCATCGCTTAGAGATGCCTACCATAGAACTTTAAAAATTCTTTTCTAATGGACAAAATTGCAAAGCCTATATGGAGGAGTGTGCTTTTGATTATAAGTGGTTCTGGAACATCTCTTATATATCTTCTTTTCCTCTTCCAGCCCATCCTTGTCCTTACCCTGTTCCATTGAGCCACAATGGAACTAATTTATTGGAAAATATTCACTTAAGATT
Source organism: Trachypithecus francoisi (assembly GCF_009764315.1). Taxonomy (NCBI): domain Eukaryota; kingdom Metazoa; phylum Chordata; class Mammalia; order Primates; family Cercopithecidae; genus Trachypithecus; species Trachypithecus francoisi. The sequence goes on from NW_022681473.1 coordinate 65,683,782, forward strand.
TTGCTATCAAGAAATGCTTATAATCAGTATTACACATTTCTGGGTTTCAGGGCTCACTTTCTGCCTAACAACTGAGGTTTAATTATTAGTATAGTTATCAAGACCATCGAATTTAGTTTATTAGGGTTTCTTTTTAGGAAATAGTTTGCTGATGTCATGGAAACCTTAGTTTGCAAAATCAGTTATAGTAATACTGTGAATTGCATCTTTTACTTAGAACATGCCGTTTCCTTAGAGAAGAAAACAGTAAGTTTTAGTTCCAAATTATATTTAGGAAAACAATACGGAGTTATTAGTGCTGACAATGAGAATGTAGCATATGGACATATTCAAAAAGAATTAGCGTAGTGATGGTTGTACAACAGTGTAACTGTACACTTAAAAATGGTTAAAATTATAAATTTATCTTTTACCACAGTTAAAAATTTAACATCATTTATAGTTTTTGGATATTTCAAATGCATTTTTTTTCTGTTAAAGCAACAACAATAGGTTTTTTTTCCTGCAAATTCTTCTCCTAAAGAGAAGACTGTGTAAAAACTTTTAAAGGTTTTATACCTGTATTTGAATCAAATGAATCTGCCATCTGTTTTTCCTGTTTACTTTATACACTTTTCTTTCTTAAGCACAAAAGCATGGAGGTAAGGGTGAATAGGCATGACTGATGAGGTGATTATTTTGGAAGGAATGCATCAATAGAGTCTGTAAGTCTTGCCAGTTGGTCAGTTTGCTTTCATTTGAAAAAAATCATAGTAACGAGGGTTTTGCAGCCATATTAATGAAGTTCTACATCCCTTTGAAAATGAAATTTTTTCCAAATAGGCAGATAGAATAATAGTTTATCCAAGATTATTGTTAGGTTAATCACAAAATATATGTTAATTGAAAAAAATTAGTTTGAACCATAAGAAGAATATATCATTGTAAAGTTAAATATTTAAGTATCTGAAAACTGGTTTAATTATTTTTAAAAACTTATTTCCCTTCATTTCTCATTTCCTCTTCCCCAAGAGAAACGAACTAAACACATGGTTGCAATTCATCTTATAGTGCAGCATGAAAAAGATTTTTTTTTTTGAGCTAGTGTCTTCTTTTCGTTTAAGAGAGCTCCATGTCTAGTTGCATTTTCCTCTTTGCTTTGGCTGTCAGGCAAGTTAGGTTTAGGACAGGATTTTCAATTCAGTCACCATGGCTTTCTGACATGGCCTGTTAATTTTTAAAAAAAATAATTTTTGCTGTACCCTTCTTACATGTATTACTTAATGCGGTCTTTATTTGTCTTAAGGCTTAGTCTTTACGTATTTTTACTGTAAATCACTTCAGAGTCTTCTTGTAACTAGAGTATAACCATACAAAGAAACATAATCAAACCAGTCTTCTTTCTAGTTTTTTTTCTTTTTAAGTGATATAGTAATGCAGGTAATGCCATTTCGTACAAAAATGAAATCTTAAGTAAATGGTTCCTAGCAAGATTTCTGGCACACACTAAGTCTTCAGTGAATATTGCTGCTGCTGCTGCTGCAATTTTTATCTTCTTTTGGAACATGGACTCTTATAGCTGAAAAGGACCTTAAATATCATCTTATTCAGTCCATTTGTTTTCTAAATGGAAGACTAAAGCCCAGCCCAGAGAGAGAATATGGCTTGCCAAATCTTAGACTGCTAAAACAGGAGGAAACTGAGTTAGAACTGACGCTTCTTGGCTCTGAGTTTACTGCTCTTTCTGCTGTACTCCATACCTTGATCCTCATGCTGCCTCTGTTCATCTTCTTCTCTAGACTTTAAACTCATCAAAGGCAGGCATAGCATCTTGTTCATCATTATAATACTTAGTAGAGTGCCTAAGTATTATAGTAAGGCACATAGTAAGGGCTCAGTAAATATTTGTGGAATGTTTGAATAAGACAGGCCTTGTGCCTGTTGGTAGGTTAAATTGGGGCTTTGTCAGAACTGATTGTCAAACTTGCAGCAGAGGGCCTCTAGGAGGGTTCTAGGAGCTTAGATTGGCTAATGGCTGTTTTTTAGATTAGATTCCATAGGATTAATATGGGATTTAGGGGGAAGTCTAGTGACCACATTGATAAAATTTTTATGTGCTATGAAGTTGCTTTTTAGTCTTCGAATGCTTTAGCAATAGCTTATATTGATACTTTTTATAGATGCTATAAAAGAAAGATCGGTGTTCTACTTAGTAGAAATTAACCATAGCTACATCATTTTGTTTTCTAAACTCCAGATACGTTTAAGCCTGAATCTCTGGTGGCTCAGAGTGTGGCACATCAAGGGACTTAAAGGGGCTGTGCTTTCTATACAGTGTATGTATAAGGAGAGATATAGACAGACTTAGTGACAGACTCAGAGATACTAAACACATGTCCAGCCAGTGTTAGACTGAATTGAAATCTGAAGACCCTCTGGGAAATAGGTACCTTTCCTTAAAATTCACAAATGAAATACAGAAGGATTCAGGTAACAGAAATGCGTAAGTGATGTGATATTGGAATACTAGCTTCAGGATTGAGAAAAATAAGCAGATTCAGAGAACTAAGGGGTGGAGTTTTAGGGAATAAGTAGCAGTGTGACCTTGAGTAAAATCAGTTGGCTCTCCTTCAGTCTCATCCTATGTAAAATGCAGAGTGTTATGCCATACCTACAAGCTAGAGCAGGGGGATTTACTCTGTGATTTCTTAAGATTCTTCCTCTAAAATGGAACTGTCTAGAGGTGGCTTAAACCAGAGTTTTGAGTTATGGAGGAAGTGAGGCCAGGGCATGAAAAGAAAGGGGGAGGGGGCCATTAGGAAGTTGTAACAATAAAGATCAAACTTAAATTGAGTGTGGGGAATAGTCAAATAGTGGCTTGAGGGAGAGGAGATTATGAGAAGATGAAGCAGTGAGTTGAAATGGCAAGGCTTGGTGGCCTGGGGTGTGTGTGTGTGTGTGTGTGTGTGTTGGAGGAGAGAGAAAGGAATTGGAACAAGTCAAGTGTTTACCAACCTGCTTATTAAGAGGACAAATCTTATTAAAAGTAATGGAATATGGCTGGAAAAGGAAGATAGCTTAAGGAGAAGCAACATGGAGCTTAAGGAGAATGGCAGGTTTTAGAGGCATCAGTAATATCTCTGCCATTTTAGAACAGAAATATTCTCATAGTCTTCAGAAAGGCCTGGAAGTTTGGTGAGGGGTAGTGTCAGGAGCTAGCCCTTTCTCAGTGCTGGCTCTCTGCCATGTTGAGTTCCTAGCATACCTCATGTGATTTAATTCTCACATTCATCCTGCAAAATGTGTAATGTCACTGTTTTACAGTGAAGGAAGCTGCAATTCAAAGAGGTTAAGTGACTCACCCAAGAACCTCTCAACTCAGTAGAGTACAGAGATGGAATTGGAACCCAGTTCTCTTTTTACTCCAAATCTATGTTCTTTCTGTCAGACCATTATCAGAGCTCTATGACAAAAGGCCCTGCACTTAAATATGTGTTTTGAAATTATCTACCTTTGCAACAGACAGCTGCTCTCCTTCCATTTTTTAAAAAAATAATTTATACCCTCCATTGTTCCAAAAAGATACATGGTTGCTACAGAGGAAAGTGAGAATCTGTCCGGTTATTTCTCATTTAAGAGAACTCAAATCCTTCTGCATTATGTTAGGCCTTTTGGAATACAGCTATGGAAACAAGTGTTCCTATCCATCAGTAAAAGAATACAAGCGTGAGTCCAGAATAGGCAAATACGTAGAGACATAAAATACATGAGTAGTAGGGCTGGAGGAAGTGGGGTTTGAGGGTGATAGCTAGAGGGTATGGGGAACTTTTTGAGGTGACAGAAATGTTCTAAAATTAATTGTGGTGATGGTTAAATAACTGAATATACTAAAAACCATTACAATGTACACCTAAAAAAATAAAAAGAATACTAGTATAGACAAGGCAGATAACCCAGAGTGTAACAAAATATTACCTACTTCTGGGTAGATAGCAGCTGCACCAAGGTCTAAAGAAGCTTCTGGGTTTCACTTCAGGGTGTGTGTGAGTGAGTGAGTGGGTGGGTGGGTGGGTGAGAGAGAGATGTGTGTGTGTGTGACAGGATGGAGAGGGTAGGAAGGGTCTTTTAGGCCAGAGACTGGCAAGAGGGTTCTCTCCAACTTTAATTTATTGGTGCAGCTCAGCTCTGTCAGACCTGAAGGTATCCTTAAGAAACAAGTATAGTGTAGGTATGTAAGAGACAGACAGAGTAATGAGCAAGCAATTGAGAGCATAAGCTATCTAACGTTTTATATCTTATATGGCCATTTGAAACCCTTTAAGCAGTGTTTTTTAAGTACTTAAATCTTCTAGTTTTCCAGCTGTATATTTATACTGGCTACCCCTGCTTTTCTTTGTTTGTAAATCAAACTCGTTGTGGGTGCAGGTATTTTTAGCCTAACTAGATATCCCAGAAACCATCTGGTCTCTTGGCAGTGGAAATTTTAAGCAAGTTGCTTTTCAGACAGTGCTGCTTCCTCTAGTTTATCCCTTCTTTATGTGTTCAGATAGACAGAGCTTCCCTAGATGTTTTGAGTCTGTTCTGTGGCAGAGTAGAGTAAGTTAGATCAGTATGCTGTGGTGCAAACAGCACAGGCCTTAGAATTATAGAGATACTGTAGGTTTAAATAATTCACTTCAGCTGTGTGACTTTGGAAAGATCACTTCTCTCATTTCTCTCTCCATGAATTGGGGATGATGATAGCTATGTCATAGAGTCTCTGGATTAAGTGAGATACAATATATTTCAAACACTTAGCACAGTGCCTGACAGATAATGGGTTTCTAATAAATGTTGATGTTTTCTTTCTTTTCCTTAAGGGATAGAAAGAGGTTATTTCTGCACATATTTTTATGTATTTATAAGAAATTTCTTCAATGTATCCACTATATGCCAGGCACTATGTTAGAGTTTAGGGATACAGAAATGGACTCCGTACAAAAGAGGAAGGAGTAGTTACTGCTTCCATTTTTTTTTTTTTTTAGTGAAATTATTGTTTGGGCACTTTAAATCATAAGAACATCAAGTTTATTGCTCTTGACTATTTATTCTGTACCAGCATTTTGAAGATTCTTCCCCTGACCAAATGTTACAATAACAACAACAATAATAATATTATCTGTGTATTATGTTTATGTTTTACATAATATTTTTAAAAATTCATGATTTTAGTGACTGTTAGTGTCCAGATTTATACTGCATGTTGCTAGAAGTACTGCTTGATCTTTTGAGTAGTGCCATGGTAATAAAACATCTTTCTTGCTTTATAATTTAAATATATCTCACTGTTTCTTAAAAGATACTTTGCCTGGTGACATGAGCAAACTTGGCAGATCAGGGAACTCCAAAAGCCTTTCATAAAAGCAGTAATAATTGACAAAAACAGCCAACACCAACTTTATTGGAACTCTGGAAACTAATCAAAAGTTTATAGCAAATAAGCAGTGTCTCAATCTAGAAAAAACACACATGGCCGAGTGTGGTGACTCATGCCTGTAATCCTAGCACTTTGGGAGGCTGAGGTGGGAGGACTGCTTGAGCCTAGGAGTTTGAGACCAGCATGGGCAACATAGTGAGACCTTGTCCCTACTAAAAATTTTAAAAATCAGCCAAGCATAGTGATACATGCCTGTAGTTCCAGCTACTCAGGAGGCTGAGGTGGGAGGACCTCTTGAGAACAGGAGACAGAGGCTTCAGTTAGCCATAATCACTTAATTGCACTCCAGCCTAGGCAACAGAGTAAGACCCTGCCTCAGGAAAAAAAAAAAAAAGAAAGGAAAGAAAGAAAGAAAAGAAAAGAAAAGAACACCGGAATCTTGGCATCTAAGGAACTCTGTCAGATCACTAACTGACCACTAAGCTAACAGAACAGAGAATTCATTGGCCACATATGACAAAAAATAGACTTTATAAAATCAGTTCAAAAAAGTCACTGAACAAATAACAGCTATAACAGACAGCAACGAGGGGGGCGGAGCAAGATGGAGGAATAGGAACAGCTCCAGTCTCCAACTCCCAGCGCGAGCGACACAGAAGACCGGTGATTTCTGCATTTTCAACTGAGGTACTGGGGTCATCTCACTAGGGAGTGCCGGACAATCAGTGCTGGTCAGCTGCTGTAGCCCGACCAGCAAGAGCTGAAGCAGGGCGAGGCATCGCCTCACCTGGAAGCGCAAGGGGGAAGGGAATCCCTTTTCCTAGCCAGGGGAACTGAGACACATAACACCTGGAAAATCGGGTAACTCCCACCCCAATACTGCACTTTAAGCAAACAGGCACACCAGGAGATTATATCCCACACCTGGCCAGGAGGGTCCCACGCCCACGGAGCCTCCCTCATTGCTAGCACAGCAGTCTGCAATCTAACCACAAGGCAGCAGCGAGGCTGGGGGAGGGGTGCCCGCCATTGCTGAGGCTTCAGTAGGTAAACCGCTAGGAAGCTCGAACTGGGTGGAGCTCACAGCAGCTCAAGGAAGCCTGCCTGTCTCTGTAGACTCCACCTCTGGGGACAGGGCACAGCTAAACAACAACAACAACAACAAAAGCAGCAGAAACCTCTGCAGACGCAAACAACTCTGTCTGACAGCTTTGAAGAGAGCAGTGGATCTCCCAACACAGAGGTTGAGATCTGAGAACGGACAGACTGCCTGCTTAAGTGGGTCCCTGACCCCTGAGTAGCCTAACTGGGAGACGTCCCCCACGAGGGGCAGACTGACACCCCACACCTCACACAGTGCAGTACACCCCTGAGAGGAAGCTTCCAAAGTAAGAATCAGACAGGTACACTCGCTGTTCAGCAATATTCTATCTTCTGCAGCCTCTGCTACTGATACCCAGGCAAACAGGGTCTGGAGTGGATCGCAAGCAATCTCCAAGAGACCTACAGCTGAGGGTCCTGACTGATGGAAGGAAAACTATCTTTTATTTTTATTTTATTTTATTTTTTGAGACGGAGTCTCGCTCTGTCGCCCAGGCTGGAGAGCAGTGACGCGATCTCAGCTCACTGCAAGCTCTGCCTCCTGGGTTTACGCTATTCTCCTGCCTCAGCCTCCCGAGTAGCTGGGACTACAGGTGCCCGCCACCTCGCCTGGCTAGTTTTTTGTATTTTTTAGTAGAGACGGGGTTTCACCCTGTTAGCCAGGATGGTCTCGATCTTCTGACCTCGTGATCCGCCCGTTTCGGCCTCCCAAAGTGCTGGGATTACAGGCTTGAGCCACCACGCCCGGCCGAAGGAAAACTATCAAACAGGAAGGACACCTATACCAAAACCCCATCAGTACATCACCACCATCAAAGACCAGAGGCAGATAAAACCACAAGGATGGGGAAAAAGCAGGGCAGAAAAGCTGGAAATTCAAAAAATAAGAGCGCATCTACCCCTGCAAAGGAGCGCAGCTCATCACCAGCAACGGATCAAAGCTGGACAGAGAATGACTGTGACGAGATGAGAGAAGAAGGCTTCAGTCCATCAAACTTCTCAGAGCTAAAGGAGGAATTACGTACTCAGTGCAAAGAAACTAAAAATCTTGAAAGAAAAGTGGAAGAATTGATAGCTAGAATAATTAATGCAGAGAAGGTCATAAACGAAATGACACAGATGAAAACCATGACACGAGAAATACGTGACAAATGCACAAGCTTCAGTAACCGACTCGATCAACTGGAAGAAAGAGTATCAGCGATTGAGGATCAAATGAGTGAAATGAAGCGAGAAGAGAAACCAAAAGAAAAAAGAAGAAAAAGAAATGAACAAAGCCTGCAAGAAGTATGGGATTATGTAAAAAGACCAAATCTACGTCTGATTGGGGTGCCTGGAAGTGAGGGGGAAAATGGAACCAACTTGGAAAACACTCTTCAGGATATCATCCAGGAGAACTTCCCCAACTTAGTAGGGCCGGCCAACATTCAAATTCAGGAAATACAGAGAACGCCACAAAGATACTCCTCGAGAAGAGCAACTCCAAGACACATAATTGCCAGATTCACCAAAGTTGAAATGAAGGAAAAAATCTTAAGGGCAGCCAGAGAGAAAGGTCGGGTTACCCACAAAGGGAAGCCCATCAGACTAACAGCAGATCTCTCGGCAGAAACTCTACAAGCCAGAAGACAGTGGGGGCCAATATTCAACATTCTGAAAGAAAAGAATTTTCAACCCAGAATTTCATATCCAGCCAAACTAAGTTTCATAAGTGAAGGAGAAATAAAATCCTTTACAGATAAGCAAATGCTTAGAGATTTTGTCACCACCAGGCCTGCCCTATGTAAGAGCTCCTGAAGGAAGCACTAAAGATGGAAAGGAACAACCGGTACCAGCCATTGCAAAAACATGCCAAAATGTAAAGACCATCGAGGCTAGGAAGAAACTGCATCAACTAACGAGCAAAATAACCAGTTAATATCATAATGGCAGGATCAAGTTCACACATAACAATATTAACCTTAAATGTAAATGGACTAAATGCACCAATTAAAAGACACAGACTGGTAAACTGGATAAAGAGTCAAGACCCATCAGTCTGCTGTATTCAGGAGACCCATCTCACATGCAGAGACATACATAGGCTCAAAATAAAGGGATGGAGGAAGATCTACCAAACAAATGGAGAACAAAAAAAAGCAGGGGTTGCAATCCTAGTCTCTGATAAAACAGACTTTAAACCATCAAAGATCAAAAGAGACAAAGCCATTACATAATGGTAAAGGGATCAATTCAACAGGAAGAGCTAACTATCCTAAATATATATGCACCCAATACAGAAGCATCCAGATTCATAAAGCAAGTCCTTAGAGACTTACAAAGAGACTTAGACTCCCATACAATAATAATGAGAGACTTCACCCCACTGTCAACATTAGACAGATCAACGAGACAGAAAGTTAACAAGGATATCCAGGAATTGAACTCATCTCTGCACCAAGCGGACCTAATAGACATCTATAGAACTCTCCACCCCAAATCAACAGAATATACATTCTTCTCAGCACCACATCGCACTTATTCCAAAATTGACCACATAATTGGAAGTAAAGCACTCCTCAGCAAATGTCAAAGAACAGAAATTATAACAAACTGTCTCTCAGACCACAGTGCAATCAAACTAGAACTCAGGACTAAGAAACTCAATCAAAACCGCTCAACTACATGGAAACTGAACAACCTGCTCCTGAATGACTACTGGGTACATAACGAAATGAAGGCAGAAATAAAGATGTTCTTTGAAACCAAGGAGAACAGAGATACAACATACCAGAATCTCTGGGACACATTTAATGCAGTGTGTAGAGGGAAATTTATAGCACTAAATGCCCGCAAGAGAAAGCTGGAAATATCTAAAATTGACACTCTAACATCACAATTAAAAGAACTAGAGAGGCAAGAGTAAACACATTCAAAAGCTAGCAGAAGGCAAGAAATAACTAAGATCAGAGCAGAACTGAAGGAGATAGAGACACAAAAAACCCTCCAAAAAATCAGTGAATCCAGGAGTTGGTTTTTTGAGAAGATCAACAAAATTGACAGACCACTAGCAAGACTAATAAAGAAGAAAAGACAGAAGAATCAAATAGACGCAATGAAAAATGATAAAGGGGGTATCACCACCATCCCCACAGAAATGCAAACTACCATCAGAGAATACTATAAACACCTCTACGCAAATCAACTAGAAAATCTAGAAGAAATGGATAATTTCCTGGACACTTACACTCTCCCAAGACTAAACCAGGAAGAAGTTGAATCCCTGAATAGACCAATAGCAGGCTCTGAAATTGAGGCAATAATTAATAGCCTACCAACCAAAAAAAGTCCAGGACCAGATGGATTCACAGCTGAATTCTACCAGAGGTACAAGGAGGAGCTGGTACCATTCCTTCTGAAACTATTCCAATCAATAGAAACAGAGGGAATCCTCCCTAACTCATTTTATGAGGCCAACATCATCCTGATACCAAAGCCTAGCAGAGACACAACAAAAAAAGAGAATTTTAGACCAATATCCCTGATGAACATCGATGCAAAAATCCTCAATAAAATACTGGCAATCCGGATTCAGCAGCACATCAAAAAGCTTATCCACCATGATCAAGTGGGCTTCCCCCCTGGGATGCAAGGCTGGTTCAACATTTGCAAATCAATAAACGTAATCCAGCATATAAACAGAACCAAAGACAAGAACCACATGATTATCTAAATAGATGCAGAAAAGGCCTTTGACAAAATTCAACAGCCCTTCATGCTAAAAACACTCAATAAATTCGGTATTGATGGAATGTACCTCAAAATAATAAGAGCTATTTATGACAAACCCACAGCCAATGTCATACTGAATGGGCAAAAACTGGAAAAATTCCCTTTGAAAACTGGCACAAGACAGGGATGCCCTCTCTCACCACTCCTATTCAACATAGTGTTGGAAGTTCTGGCTAGGGCAGTCAGGCAAGAGAAAGAAATAAAGGGTATTCAGTTAGGAAAAGAAGAAGTCAAATTGTCCCTGTTTGCAGATGACATGATTGTATATTTAGAAAACCCCATTGTCTCAGCCCAAAATCTCCTTAAGCTGATAAGCAACTTCAGCAAAGTCTCAGGATAAAAAATTAATGTGCAAAAATCACAAGCATTCTTATACACCAGTAACAGACAGAGAGCCAAATCATGAATGAACTTCCATTCACAATTGCTTCAAAGAGAATAAAATACCTAGGAATCCAACTTACAGGGGATGTAAAGGACCTCTTCAAGGAGAACTACAAACCACTGCTCAGTGAAATAAAAGAGGACACAAACAAATGGAAGAACATACCATGCTCATGGATAGGAAGAATCAATATCGTGAAAATGGCCATACTGCCCAAGGTTATTTATAGATTCAATGCCATCCCCATCAAGCTACCAATGACTTTCTTCACAGAATTGGAAAAAACTGCTTTAAAGTTCATATGGAACCAAAAAAGAGCCCGCATTGCCAAGACAATCCTAAGTCAAAAGGACAAAGCTGGAGGTGTCATGCTACCTGACTTCAAACTATACTACAAGGCTACAGTAACCAAAACAGCATGCTACTGGTACCAAAACAGAGATATAGACCAATGGAACAGAACAGAGTCCTCAGAAATAATACCACACATCTACAGCCATCTGATCTTTGACAAACTGAGAGAAACAAGAAATGGGGAAAGGATTCCCTATTTAATAAATGGTGCTGGGAAAACTGGCTAGCCATAAGTAGAAAGCTGAAACTGGATCCTTTCCTTACTCCTTATACGAAGATTAATTCAAGATGGATTAGAGACTTAAATGTTAGACCTAATACCATAAAAACCCTAGAAGAAAACCTAAGTAGTACCATTCAGGACATAGGAATGGGCAAGGACTTCATGTCTAAAACACCAAAAGCAACGGCAGCAAAAACCAAAATTGACAAATGGGATCTAATTAAACTAAAGGGCTTCTGCACAGCAAAAGAAACTACCATCAGAATGAACAGGCAACCTACAGAATGGGAGAAAATTTTTGCAATCTACTCATCTGACAAAGGGCTAATATCCAGAATCTACAGAGAACTCAAAGAAATTTACAAGAAAAAAACAAACAACCCCATCAAAAAGTGGGCAAAGGATATGAACAGACATTTCTCAAAAGAAGACATTCATACAGCCAACAGACACATGAAAAAATGCTCATCACTCCCATCAGAGAAATGCAAATCAAAACCACAATGAGATACCATCTCACACCAGTTAGAATGGCAATCATTAAAAAGTCAGGAACAATAGGTGCTGGAGAGGATGTGGAGCAATAGGAACACTTTTACACTGTTGGTGGGATTGTAAACTAGTTCAACCATTATGGAAAACAGTATGGCGATTCCTCAAGGATCTAGAACTAGATGTACCATATGATCCAGCCATCCCATTACTAGGTATATACCCAAAGGATCATAAATCATGCTGCTATAAAGACACATGCACACGTATGTTTATTGTGGCACTATTCACAATAGCAAGGACTTGGAATCAACCCAAATGTCCATCTGTGACAGACTGCATTAAGAAAATGTGGCACATATACACCATGGAATACTATGCAGCCATAAAAAAGGATGAGTTTGCATCCTTTGTAGGGACATGGATGCAGCTGGAAACCATCATTCTTAGCAAACTATCACAAGAACAGAAACCAAACACCGCATGTTCTCACTCATAGGTGGGAACTGAACAATGAGATCACTTGGACTCGGGAAGGGGAACATCACACACCTTGGCCTATCATGGGGAGGGGGGAGGGGGGAAGGATTGCATTGGGAGTTATACCTGATGTAAATGACGAGTTGATGGGTGCAGCACACCAACATGGCACAAGTATACATATGTAACAAACCTGCACATTATGTACATGTACCCTAGAACTTAAATTATAATAATAATAATAAAATAAATAAAAAAGAGATCATGTAAAAAAAAAAAAAAAGACAGCAACAACAAACCCAGGGGTAGGGAGAGAATCTGATTTTCATAGTTGCCAGCTTATAATATTCAAAATGCAAAAAATATAAGGCATAGGAAGCAAGAAACAATGACCCATACACAGGAAAAAAGAAACCGATAGAAAATGTCCCAAAGGAAGCTGAGACATTTGACATTTTTAATGTGGACTTTAAATCATATGCTCAAGATCTAAAGGAACTATGGGCAAAGAACTAAAGGAAACCATGAAAAACAATGTCCTAAGTAGGCAGTATCAATAAAGAGAAATTATGAAAAAGGAATCAAATAGAAATTCTGGACCTGAAAAGTACAGTGACAGAACAGATTTGAACAGGCAGAATAATTAACTAATATGAATATAGGTCAATTGAGATTATCCAATCTGAGAAACAGAAATAAAAAAGAATAAAGAAAAATGAACAGAGCCCAAGAAATCTGTGAGACACCATTAAGTGTACCAATATACACAAAATGGTAGTCCCAGGATGAGAAAGGGGCAGAAAGAATATTTGAAGTAATAATGACCAAACACTAACCAAATTTAATGAAAGACATAAGTCTACACATCCCAGAAGTTCTGTGACTCCAAAGTAGGATAAAGACATCTATACCAAGACACATTATAATCAGACTGTTGAAAGCCAAACAGAATACTGGAAATAGCAAAGATCACAAATCACTATACCAGATAAAATAATCATGAAAAAGTTTGAAATATTGTGAGAATTACCAAAATGTGACACAGAGACAAGAAGTGAGCACATGCTGTTGGAAGAATGATGGTGATAGACTTGCTTGATACAGGGTTGCCATCAATCTTCAGTTTGTAAAAAATGCAGTATCAGCAATGTGCAATAAAGCAAAGGACAAAAAAGAAAGGGATGCCTGTATAAGACGTAGAAAACAAATAGCAGAAGTCCTTCATCAGCAATTACATTAAATGTAAATTGATTAAACTCTGCAATTAAGAGGAAGAGATTGGGAGAATGGATTTAAAAAAGAAATGATTCGGATATATGCTGAGACACACCTTAGATCCAAAGACAAAAATAGGTTGATAGTGAAAGGATGGAAAGATATTTCATGCAAACAGTAAACAAGAGAGCTGGAGTAGCCATACTAATATCAGACAATATAGACTTCAGGTTAAAAATTGTTACAAAAGACAAGGAAATACATTATATAATGATAAAAGGATCAACTCAACAAGAAGAATTCTTCTGAAGTGTACATGGAACATTCTCCAATATAGACTGTATGTTAGACCATAAAACAAGTCTCAATATATTTTAAAGGGTTGAAATAATAGCTATATATTTGACCACAATGGAATCAAACTAGAAATTGATAGGAAGAAAACTGGAAAATTAACAAATATGTGGAAATGAAACAACACATTCTTTAAAACCAGTCGGCCAAAGAAGAAGTCACAAGAGAAATTAGAAAATACTTTGAGAGGAATGAAAATAAAAACCTTCCTGGATATATATACCCTCTTAAGACTGAACCAGGAAGAAATCGAATCCCTCAATAGACCAATAATGAGTTTTGAAATTGAGGCAATAAAGAGTAGCCTACCAACCAAAAGAGCCCAGGACAAGACATTCACAGCTGAATTCTACCACAGGTACGATAATGGGTTGATGCCATTTCTACAGCAACTATTCCAAAAAATTGAAAAGGAGGGATTCCTCCGTAACTCATTTCATAAGGCCTGCATCATCCTGATACCAAAACCTGGAAGAGATACAACAAAAAAGAAAACTTCAGGCCAGTATCCTTGATAAACATCAATGCAAAAATCCTCAATGAAATACTGGCAAACCAAATCCAGCAGCACATCAAAAAGCTTATCCATCATGATCAAGTAGTGTCCATCCCCTGTGTGTTAATCTGTTTTCACACTGCTATAAAGAACTGCCCGAGACTAGGCAATTTATAAAGAAAAGAAGTTTAATTGACTCACAGTTCCACGTGGCTGGGGGAGGCCTCAGGAAACTTACGATCATGGTGGAAGGCAAAGCAGCCACCTTCTTCACAAGGTGGCAGGAGGGAGTGAATGAATGAAGGGGGAAGAGGCCCTTATAAAACTATAAGATCTTGGCCAGAAGCAATGGCTCACACCTGTAATCCCAGCACGTTGGGAGGCTGAGGTGGGCAGATCACTTGAAGTCAAGAGTTCGAGACCAGCCTGGCCAACATAGTGAAACTCCATCTGTACTAAAAATAGAAAAATTAGCTGGGTGTGGTGACATGCGCCTGTAATTCCAGCTACTCCGGAGCCCGAGACATGAGAATCACTTGAGCCTGGGAGGTGGATGTCACAGCGAACCAAGATTGAACCAATTCTCTACTGCCTGGGCAACAGAGCAAGACCCCACCTCGTAAATAAGTAAATAAAACCATCATCTCATGAGAACTCACTATCATGTGAACAGCATTGGGGACACCACCCCTTTGATTCAGTTACCACCACCTGGATTCTTCCTTGACACATGGGGATTATGAGGTTTATAATTCAAGATGAAATTTGGGTGGGAACACAAAGCCTAACCATATCATTCCACCCCTGGCCCCTCCCAAGTCTCATGTCCTCACATTTCAAAACACAATCAAACCTTTCCAACAGCCCCCCAAAGTCTCATCTGAGACAAGGCAAGTTCCTGCTGCCTATGAGCCTGTAAAATCAAAAGCAAGTTAGTTATTTCATAGATGCAATAAGAGTATAGGCATTGGGTAAATACACCCATTCCCAGTGGGAGAAATTGGCCAAAACAGAGGGGCTACAGGCCCCATGCAAGTCTGTAATCCAGCAGGGCAGCCAAATCTTAAAACTCCAAAATGATCTCCTTTGACTCCATGTGTCACATTCAGGTCATGCTAGTGCAAGAGGTGGGCTCCCATGGCCTTGAGTGGCTCTGCCCTTGTGGCTTTGCAAGGTACAGCTCCCGCTCTGGCCGATTTCACGGGCCGGCATTGAGTGTTTATGGCTTTTTTAGGTAGATGGTGTAAGTTGTCGGTGGATCTACCATTCTGGGGTCTGGAGGAAGGTAGCCCTCTTTACCACAGCTCCCCTAGGCAGTGCCCCAATGGGGACTCAGTGCGGGGGCTCCAACCCCACATTTCCCTTCCATACTGCCCTAGCAGAGGTGCTCCAGGCTCCACCCCTGCAGCAGACTTCTGCCTGTATATCCTGGCATTTGCATACATTCTGTGTAATCTATGTGAAAGTTCCTAAACCTAATTTCTTCACTTCTGTGCACCTACAGGCCCAATACCACATGTAAGACACCAAGGCTTGGGGCTGGTATCCTCTGAAACAATGGCCTGATCTGTACATTGGCCCCTTTTAGCCACGGCTGGGGCATGGGCACCGAGACTGCACAAAGCAGCAAGGCCTTGGGCCCAGCCCACAAAACCATTTTCTCCTCCTAGTTTTCTGGCCCTGCAGTGGGAGGGTTTGCTGTGAAGACTTCTGACATGTCCTGAAGACATTTTCCCCATTGTCTTGGCAATTAACATTTGGCTTCTCGTTACTTATGCAAATTTCTGCAGCTGAGTTTTTGTTTTCTATTGCTCCATCAGACTGGAAATTTTCCAAACACTTATGCTCTGCTTTCCTTTTCAACATATGTTCCAATTCCAGACCATCTCTGTGTGAATTATGGGGATTATAATTCAATATGAGATTTGGGTGGGGACACAAAGCCTAATGATGTCACCCCAGATGCAAAGGTGGTTCAGCATAGGCAAATCAATAAATGTGATTCTTCATGTAAACAGAACTAAAGACAAAAACTACATGATTATCTCAATAGATGCAGAAATGGCCTTCAATAAAATTCAACATCCCTTCATGTTGAAAACTCTCAATAAACTAGGTGTTGAAGGAACATACCTCAAAATAAGAGCCATATATGACAGACCTACAGCCAGTATCATTCTGAATGGGCAAATGCTGGAAGCATTCCCCTTGAAAATAGGCACAAGACAAGGATGCCCTTTCTCACCACTCCTATTCAGCAAAGTATCAGAAATTCTAGCCAGGGCAGTCAGGCAAGAGAAAGAAATAAAGGGTATTCAAATAGGAAGAGAGGAAGTCAAACTGTCTTTGTTTGCAGATGACATGATTCTATATCTAGAAAACACCATTGTCCCCGCCCAAACGCTTCTTAATCTGATAAGCGACTTCAGCAAAATCTCAGGATACAAAATCATTGTGCAAAAGCATTCCTATACACCAGTAGCAGGTAACCAGACAGCCAAATTATGAATGAACTGCCACTCACAACTGACACAAAAAGAAAAAAATACCTACGAATATGGCTAACAAAGGAAGGCAGGACCTCTTCAAGGAGAACTACAAACCACTGCTCAAAGAAATCAGAGATGACACAAACAAATGGAAAAACATCGCATGCTCATGGATAGGAAGAATGAATATCATTAAAATGGCCATACTGCCGAAAGCAATTTATAGATTCAATTCTATTCCCATTAAACTACATTGACATTCTTCACAGAATTAGAAAAAAACTATTTTAAAATTCATATGGAACCAAAACCATTTAAAATTCATGTGGAACCTGAATATTCAAGACAATTCTAAGCAAAAAGAAAAAAGCTGGAGACATGATGCTACCTGACTTCAAACTATACTACAAGGCTACCGTAACCAAAACAGCCTGATATTTATACAAGAACAGACCGATGGAACAGAATAGAGAATCCAGAAACAAGACTGCATACCTGCAACCATATGATCTTAGAGAAACCTGACAAAAACAATGGGGAAAGGATTCTCTATTTAGTAAGTGGTGCTGGGAGAACTGGTGAGCCATATGCAGAAAACTGAAACTGGACCCCTTCCTTACACCATACAAAAAATTTAAAAATCAACTCAAGATGGATTAAAGACTTCAAATGTAAAACCCAAAACTATAAAAACCCTAGAAGAAAATGTAGGCAATACCATTCAGGACCACAGGCATGGGCAAAGATTTCACGACAAAGGTGTCAAAAGCAATTGCAACAAAAGTAAAATTGATGAATTGGAGCTAATTAAACTAAAGAGCTTCTGCCCAGCAAAAGAAACTGTCATCAGAGTTAACAGACAACCTACGGAATGGGAGAAAAATTTTGCAGTCTATCCATCTGACAAAGGTCTAGCATTCAGCATCTACAAGGAACTTAACCAAATTTACAAGAAAAAAAAAAAAAAGCCACCCCAGTAAAAAGTGGACAGAGGTTGAATAGACACTTCTCAAAAGAAGACATACATGTGATCAACCAGCATATGAAAAAGAGCTTGACATTACTGATCCTTAGAGAAATGCAAATCAAAACCATAATAACCATCTCACACCAGTCAGAATGGCTATTATTAAAAAGTCAAAAAAAAAAAAAAAAAAAAAGATGCTGGCAAGGTTGTGGAGAAATGAAACACTTTTACATTGTTGGTGGGAATGTAAATTAGTTCAACCATTGTGGAAGACAGTGTGACGATTCCTCAAAAACCTAGAGGCAGAAATACCATTCGACCCAGCAATCTCATTACTAGGTATATACCCAAAGGATTATGTATCATTCCCTCATAAAAATACACGCACATGTATGTTCATTGCAGCACTGTTCACAACAGCAAAGACATGGAACCAGCCTAAATGCCATTCAGTGATAGACTGAATAAAGAAAATGTGGTACATATACCCCCATGGTATACTATGCAGCCATTAAAAGGAACAAGATTATGTCCTTTGCAGGGGCATGGATGGAGCTGGAAGCCATCATTCTCAGCAAACTAATGCAGGAACAGAAAACCAAACACTAGATGTTTTCATTTATGAAGTGGGAGCCGAATGATGAGAACTCATGGACACGTGGGGAAACAACACACACTGGGGCCTGTAGGAGGATGGGGGTGGGAGGAGGGAGACCATCAGGAAAAATAGCTAATGGACGCTGGGCTTAATACCTTGGTGATGGGATGATCTGTGCAGCAAACCACTATGACACAAACCTGCACATCCTGCACATGTACCCCTGAACTTAAAAGTTAGAAAAAGGTAAAAATAAAAGAAAACCCATACATCAAAACTTACTGAATGTAAAGAAAGCAGTGCTCAGAGGGAAATTTATAGCTGTAAAAGCGTACATTATAAAAGATCTAAGACTAAACACACAGAGTAGACTAAACACAGAAAACAAAATGAAAGAAATAATAAAGATTACATTGAAGATTAATGGAGAATAGGAAAACAGTAGAATGAATGAAACCAAAAGTTGGGTTCTCTTGTTAGATCAACAAAATTGACAAATTTTTAACGACTGGTCAAGAAAAAAGAGAAGACTCAAATTACCAAAATTAGGAAGAAAAATTATGACATTACTGACATAGAATTAAGAAGAATTATAGACTATGAACAATTTTATGCCAACAGATTAGATAATTTAGATGAAATGTACCAGTTCCTAGAGTGAATGTAATGAAATGTACCAGTTCCTAGAAACATGTAAAGTACCTGAGGAAGTTGAAAATCTGTATTGACCTATATAAAGAGGTTGAACCAATAATAATATAATAACAATAATAGTAATCCAACAATACAACCCGGGGGCCAGATGGCTTCACTGGTGATTCTACCAAACAAATAAAGAAGAATTAACATGAATCCTGACACTCCCAAAAATCAGAATAAATACTCTGTGAGGTAAGCATTACCCTGATACCAAAGCCGGACAGATATTTCATAAGAAAACTATAGGCCAAGATCTCTTAGGAATATAGATAAAAATTCTTCAGCAAAAATACCAGCCAACAAAATCCAGCAGCATTTTTTTAAAAGAGTTATATACCGTGACCAAGCGGGATTTATTCCAAGAATGCAAAGGTGTTTCAGCATATGAAGATCAATGTAATGTACCATTTTAGTAGAATGAATTGCTCAGTAGACACACACAAAAAAGTGACAAAATCTTATACCCTTTCATGAGAAAAATGCTGAACATGTAGGAAAATAAGAGAACTTCATCAGTCTTATAAAAGGAATCTATGAAAAACCCACAGCAACAGCATACTTAGTGGTGAAACAGAAAACTTTCCTCCCAGTAGCAGGAACAAGATAAATGATGTCTACTGTTGCCATTTTTTTTCAACTTGTACTGGAAATTTTAGCCAGAAAAATTGGGCAAGAAAAATAAAAGGCATCCAGATGTCAAAGGAAGGAGACTATCTCTCCTTACACATGACATGTTATTCACAAAAAATCCTAAAGAATCCATGAAATAATTGTTAAAGCTAATAGCCAGATTTTAGCAAAGCTGCAAGATATAAGCTCACCACACAAAAATCAGTTGCATTTCTATACACTAGCAATGAACAACCCAAAAAGGTAACTGTGAAAACAATTCAGTTTACAATAGCATCAAAAAATAGAATACTTATGAATAAATTTAACCGCAGTAGTGCAAGACTTGTATGCTGAAAACTACAAAACGTTGCTAAAGAAATTAAAGATCTAAATAAAGTGAAAGACCTCCTGTGCTATGGATTAGAAGACATAACATTGTTAAGATGGCAATACTCTTGAAGTCATTTTACAGATTTAGTGTAACACCTATTAAAATTCCAATGGTCTTTTTTGCTGAAATGGACAAAACGTACCAAAATACATATATGAATTTTCAGAGGATCCCAAATAGTTAAAACAATCTTGAAGGAAAAAAAAAAAAAAAAAAAAAGGTGGAAGACTCACAACTCCTGATTTCAAAACTTACTGCAAAGTATAGCAATCAAAATAGTGTGGTACTGGAATAAGGGTAGACATGTAAATCAATGGAATAGAGTTGAAAGTCCAGAAATAAACCCATACATCTGTGGTCAACTGATTTCCAACAAGGGTGCCAAGACCATTCAGTGGGGAAAGAATAGCCACTTTACATATGGTGATGGTATAACTGGATATCTATCTACATGCAAAAGAATGAAGTTGGACCCCAACCTCATACCACATACAAAAATGAACTCCAGATGGATCAGATACCTCAATGTAAGTGCTTAAACTATAAAACTCTTAGAAGAAAACACTTGAGGAGTTCAGTTGTATAATAACTGCTCTCTTACAGCACTTATGCTATAGTGGTAGACTTCAGTGTCTAGACGCTCCTTTCAGTGAAGGTTGTCTTTTGATCAATCTGTCTCTAACGCTTTGCACAGAGTTGGTGCTCAGTAAAAAGTCTGTTGATCAAATATGAATGGGAGAGATAAGGACAATTTCAGCTATACTAAAGTTTACCAAAAAGATTTTAGATTGCCAGAATTTTTTTTTCTTCATTGTGTGCTTGGTCACTGCAAGTGTGTTTCCTCCCTGGACGTTTTCTTTTCCCAAAATGGAGGTTATGGGGCATGTGAAGACGATCTCCCCAACTGCAGGTAGTTGTCATTTGTGTATCTGATAACGCAGGATTGAAAACAGTGACTTTCAATTTGACTGTTTTACACCTGACAAAATGGATTTATAGCCTGTTTTTAAAAATTATATTAAGATATGTCTTAATTATGTAATATTTAGAACTTAAGGTCTAGATCCAGCCTCAGTTTGAATACCTCTAATGGCATGGAGCTCAGTGTCTTCCCAGGCAACTATCAGTGAACTGCTCTATTGAAAGTTACAAAGGTCTTTCTCAGGTTGATCAGAAAATCTTTTCCTCTTGGTGTCTGCTTGTTTCACCAATGGAATCACACCAAGCAATTGATATATTTGAAGTAACAATGCTGTCTCTCTCAACTTTATATCCCTTTCTTCTAACCCAAGGTATATATTATTTACCACAGCATTTTAATCTGCCATACAGTATGCTTCTGGGTGGCTCACACCACTGACAGTTTCTGTGACTTCTAGGGATGCAAATGAATATCAATATTTTTTAAAGTAAACTACCAATCAAACTGACTTTTACACAGCTGCTTTTGTAGGGGGATGTTGAAATTTTCTACCTGCTCCAAAATGTATTTCCCACTAGATAGTACAACTTTCACATCTTTCATTTGGGTTAAATGTTGAATTTCTTGGTATAGTGCAAGCATGTGATACAGGTTGGCCACCTCTTTCTCCTGTTAACACTATGTGGCCATAAGACATAGGATGGGAGGGTTTTGAATGGGAAGAATAACACAGAAACGCTGGAATAGAAGCCCTTATGAGTGGGTAGGACATGCTACCCACTCTACCTACTAGAGATGTAGGGAGAAGAGAGGCACCTTGGGAAGATACCTTACCTCCTTTTCAAGTTTTCTTCAGGCTAATACTGGCATGGTAAAACTCTGAAAACAAGTCTTTTGCTACAAAAGAGTAGATATGATGCATTCCATTTCAAAGCTAAATCGAATCATTTGAAGAAATAATTTCTGTTTGAGATCATCTGCATAACTATGTGTCCATCTTGACTTATGGCAAATTCGTGTTTATCCTTTGAAATGAACATGCTACAGGAAGACATTTCCAACCCAGATCTCACTTCATCCCAGGTTATAAAGAATTCTCTCTCTGTTACGCCATTTCTGCTTCCTATGCATACTTTTTTTTTGTTGTGCCCTTTCACTGTATTGTATTTATTTACTTGCCCACTGGACTCTAATTCCTTGAAGACCTAGACTGCATCTCATTTTTCTCTGTATTCTCAGTGCATGGATAGTGGCCATCAGTGTCTGGCATACATATAGTAAGTATATGATACATGCTTGGTGAACAGACATATATTTAGGCAAGAGTTGAGGAACGGAAACAAAGGCGAGTGAGAAATTAAGTGTCCCTACTTGTTTCTGGGGCAGGTGACAGTCATCTGCATATAATTCTAACATAGATTGACATATGATCCTGGGACAACTGTTAATAGATATCCACATACAAAAGGATAAAGTTGGACTCCAACTTCACACCATTTTGATTTATAAAATTTAACTCCAAATGGACCAAAGACCTAAACTTAAAAGTCAAAATGGTAAAACTCTTAGAAGAAAACACTTGGGAAGTTTAGTTGCATACTAACTGCTGTCTTATGGCACTTACTATGGTATAGTGTAGTGGACTTCAGTATATAATCCAAGTACTGTGGAGTTTGGTTTGGGTTATAAACTCAATGTCATAAAGACAAAAATCATGTGTTCTTTAAACCTCTGAAATCACTAGGATTTAGGCCTTTGAAAGCTCAAATGTAATGGATTAAAGGAGAGACTACATTTAATTTTGACTCTGTACATAAAGATCTAATGCACTGCTGTGCATTTTTGTAAGTACTTCAATATTTGTTTTGTGCTTGATTTAGATTGAAGAGAGGTTTGGGTCTAATAAAAAGAAAAATCTGTTGCTTGTAAAGGTGATTTAACATTGTATCCACACTATTAAGGACAGTGAAGTTATCTCTACATCTCTCTAAGCATGTTCAAAATAGCCACTGGTTCTGCCTCCTTTTGGCAGGGTCTAGTTTGGAAACAAAACCTTGAACCAAATAGTGCTCCTCTCTGGAGCACTCTCTTTGTGCAGAGTTTCTTCTCAGAATGTATTTTGTTAATAAATTAACTCATTTCTATTGTAGCTGCCCAAGGGAATTCTTTCTTGGTGAGTGGCTTAGAAAGCAAAAAGATACTGTCATCCTTTTTCCTTACCTTATAGACTAATTTTGACTACTTGTTTTTAATTTATTCTTTTTTAGGAAGCTAAACTCCAAGGTGGAAAGGAGTCAGAGCTGTAGTGACACAGCCCAGGAAAGAGTGAAGAGCAGACTCAGAGCAGCTCCAGGCAACAAAGCCAAGGTACACCGTCAGCCACAGACCTCCGGGGCTTGCGAGGCCTGCCCCATCACCCCCTCTGCACACAGTCACGAAATAAACTGTTCCAGAAGAGAAGAAGCAGAATGAGCTCAGGCATACTAGTTATGCTGGAGAAGTCCACAAACAGATGTGAAGGAAGAAAGTTTGAATTAGTAGCCCGATGGGTAGAATAAGGGCTACTAGAGAATCCCCCCCTTCTTTTTTTTTTTAAGAGACAGAGTCTCACTCTGTCACCTAGGCTGGTGTCGCAGTGGTGCAACCATAGCTCACTGCAGCCTCGGACTCCTGGGCTCAAGTGGCCTTTCTCACCTCAGCCTCCCACGTAGCTGGGACTGCAGGCACATGCGACCACACCTGGGTAATTTTTTAATTTTTTGTAGAGATGGGATCTTGCTATGTTGTCCAGCCTGGTCTCAAAGTGATACACCTGCCTCAGCTTGCCAAAATGCTGGGATTACAGCACTTTGGGAGGTATGAGCCACCATGCCTGGACAAGAAACCTTTTTTAAAGCTTTAGATAAGTTTTTTCCCCCCTACAGATTTTCAGTCTTATTAATTGTTTGAAGTATATAGGATTTTCTGCTAAATGGTATGCTTTCTAAGTTAGGGATTTTCTCCCCTTCTTGGGCTCACATTACCCTTCATCCCTTTTCTTGTCCTCCCTTTCCCTGTCGCTCCACCATCATAAAGGAATGATGAAGGAAAATGTGTATGTATATGTGTATGAATGCATAATCTTTTTAATCTCTTTCAGGTCACAACTATGACTCCAGCCTCCAACCCCATCATTGGTGTCCTCTTGTCAACTCAAAACAACCGCTGCCTCTCAGCCCCTGACTTAACCATCGAAAAGCGTCTACCCTTCAGCTCCCTTTCATCCTTGGCTTCCCTGCATAAGCCAGAGCGTTCTATCAGCCCTGAGAGCAATGACAGCATCTCCGAAGAACTAAACCATTTCAAGCCCATTGTCTGCTCACCATGTACCCCTCCCAAAAGACTCCCTGATGGCCGTGTGCTAAGTCCCCTCATCATCAAATCAACTCCACGCAACCTAAACAGAAGCCTACAGAAGCAGACTTCTTATGAAGCCAGTCCACGGATCCTCAAAAAGTGGGAACAGATCTTTCAGGAGCGACAGATCAAAAAGACCCTGTCAAAAGCCACTCTTACCTCTCTGGCTCCTGAAATGGGGGAAGACTTAATAGGCTCTGAAGGTATCCATTCTAGCAAGGAGAAGCCACTTGTGGCTGTAAATACAAGATTTTCCAGTGGGCAGGTCCTCTCTGAGTATACTGGACCCATCTCTGCCGATCTTGATTATTTCCCCTCTGTTAGCCAAACAAAAGCAGAACATGACAGTGATAATAAAAGTAACACTGAGATCCCACTGGAAACCTGCTGTTCCTCAGAACTCAAAGTGGGAGGCAGTGCGACTTCTTTGGAGAGGGAGCAGCTTGAGGGCTCAGGGTCAACTCCAGATGCCAAGTTAGACAAAACCTGTATAAGCAGAGCCATGAAAATCACCACAGTTAATTCAGTGCTACCCCAAAACAGTGTTTTGGGTGGAGTCCTCAAAACAAAGAAACAATTGAAGACATTAAATCATTTTGATCTGACTAATGGTGTTCTAGTCGAGAGCCTAAGTGAAGAGCCACTTCCTCCTTTGCGTCGAGGCCGGAAAAGACACTGCAAGACCAAGCACTTGGAACAAAATGGCTCCCTTAAAAAACTGCGACAAACCAGTGGTGAGGTGGGTCTGGCCCCAACAGACCCAGTCCTGCGAGAGATGGAGCAGAAACTTCAGCAAGAGGAAGAGGACCGACAGTTGGCTCTGCAGTTGCAGCGCATGTTTGACAACGAGAGGCGGACTGTGAGCCGGCGAAAAGGAAGTGTGGATCAGTATCTCCTACGGTCCAGCAACATAGCCGGGGCCAAGTAGCACCTAATGAACAGTGTTACCTAGTTTTAAAAGGTCTTCGGCCTTGATCATTTATCCTGAAGAGCTGAGTGTTCTCACTTTGGTTTTATTTTAATGGCAAAACACTGTCTAATATGGTTCTGAGAGGTTCCAGGGACTTTGTAGTCAATATCCAAGGGAGCAGCATTTCCGTTTCTCTGTGACCCAGGCCAGAAGCCTAAGTGACCCATCCCTAAGGGCTTCTGGGTCAAACCTGGCAGCACCCACTGGGAATGAGATTTGGAACAGCCTCATTCAGGAACATAATGGCCACAGTTAGTAATGGTAAAGAGGGGATACCTGCTTAAACTGATAGACTTCCTGACTTCTTTCAGCAGGGTATTGTTTTAAATCAGCCTTGCAGACAAAAATTAATTACATCTTTTTCAAAGAAGTGAACAGTTCCTCGGCAGATCCAAAATGATAATGGTTATGTTCCTCTTTCTGCCGTCCCTTGCCAAAAAATAAATACCTATCTATATCAGTTAAGCTTATGCCTTTACAAAAGTTAATGTACGTTCTCTGTTTAAAAAAATAACATTTGGTGAATGCTATATAGTTGACAGAACACATTTACAGACATTATTTAATTTAGTGTTTCCAAGAGCCCTCTCATGTAACTGGCATTAGCCCCATTTTTAGATGATGAAACTGCAGCGCAGATGTTCCAGTTCTCTCAACTACTAAGAGGCATAACCCATGGGTTTTCTGAAGGTTTCCCAAATAGATTACGACCTAAGGGTGTGCCAGGGGAGCCTAGGGGAAGCTAGACTGGGCATTGAACGCAGATAGTGCAAAATCCACATGCAAACAAGATTGACAGGGTAGATAAACATATGTATTATCCCCATCCCCCACAGTTTACAGCCTTCTGCTTTTCTGGGGGTTTCAGCCTATGAGACAAACTATAATCAGGCTTAATTATTACTTTTCACATGGCCAAGGGTTATCTGCAATGTTGATCTAAAATCCGAAAAATTTGCCCTGAAGTCAGGCAAAGAACAATACTGAAACTCCATACTATGGAAACAAGGTATCTAGCTGGATGCAGCTGGTAAATTCAGTCCCATGGACCTTTGGGGGTTTATTTTCCTTAGCAGCTGACACCATGTGTCTTTTGCATCCCTGGTGGTGCTTGGTGCTTCTGCCCATCTGGGCTCATTGAGAATAGGGATCAAGATATGATTTTAGGGAATTTCTGATGGGCTGGCATTCCCCATGTATGTATAAGTTGTTACTATAAAGTCATGTGACTGGCATTTTAACAGACCTTCCAGAGCTTATATATCCCAATATATGTTGTCTCCTTTGAGTAGCCCCAGCAGGATACTGCTTAGTTTTTCCAATGCCATTGGTGAAAGCATTTCTGGAACTGTCTTCAAAGACTAGAAACAGTGACTCCCAAAATGCTAGAACTGGAGGGGACCTTAATGGTTATCTATTCCAGCCTACTCCTAAGGTCCTCCTCAGCTTCTAGACCTAGAAGCCAAAGCCCAGAACAGTGACCCATTGATTAAGGCAGATAGTACAACTCCTTTTAAGTGTTCTCAGATTTGCCTCCTTTTTCTTAGGGCAAATCTTCAGTGTTTTGTGGTGGTTTGTGGTTAGGAGAGAGAATTTAAAGTCTGAGACTAGCCAGCAGCTATTTGAAGCCTCTGGGAAAGAAGGTGGCTTATCAAGTGGGTTTGCAGTAATAAACGGAGTGCCGCTGTAAAGCAGTCAGAGCCATTTTCTTGTGCAGCTCATAGTTCCCAAACAGTTCCCAAAGAGAAGTTCCAGAGATGTCTTAAACATTGTGGTCATCATTGAGATAGGTAGAATCTCTTTGACGACTACTTCGGTGGGGAACATCACTCACCTGAATGTATGTATTCTGTATTCTGTGTTCTGTGTGTGTGTGTGTGTGTGTGTGTGTGTGTGTGTGCACATGTGCAGATGTATGTTTTAAAACCATATGTCAATCTCATGATTTTATAGTCACACCACTTCAGTTTTAGGCCCTACCAACAACTTACGTTCTCCAAGAGCTGCTGGAGGGCATGTTTGTGCCCAAAACAGAAGAGCTGGCTGTGGTTTACAGAAGACAGGGAGGGTGACCTTACTTTAAACGCCCTAAGAGGAAACTTATCAGTTACTGCCATTTCACGCATTTCCTTTTTGATCTTAGTAAATATTATTGGAAGGCAAGTCTTGTTGGTAGGAGCAAAAATACTTATTTTTCCACTTGCCATCTTTTTCTATATCTCCAGTAATTCGAAAAACACTTCAGTTGGAATTGATTTTTGTCTTTGGTAAAAAGAAATATTTTTAATAGATAAAAGATATATATTTTAAATATTTCCCCAAATTAATACTCTCATTTTAAGAATTGCATAGCAGTTGCAACAAGTGCAGAGTGAAGAACAAATTCTTGTTAAGCAAATATTCCAAACACTAGGTCCAGCTTACTGCCCTCCCCCCTTGTACCTACAGTGATGCCTAGGATGGTATTGGCAGTTGTTTTCTTAACTTCCTGCTGAGCAACAGTCCTTCAATATAGGTAGAGTGGTCTAGGTTAAGGAGGGCGGAGGCTTGATCTTTAATCAGGTTAGCTTTGGAGAAAGGAAAAACCACTAAGATAATCTATCTGTATTTTAAGATATTTCCCATCCTTAGTAACTAAAACCTGAATGCTTTTTCTTTCTGAAAAGTCTCCCTCTCTCCTTCCATGATTGTGAAGTTGGTTACAAGTCGATATGTTAATAAGGATTATTTGGGGGAAAAGAAAAGGACAAGGAAGGAAACAGAGCGATGGGGAGGGTTTGTGAGCTAGAAGAAGAGGTGCAGGATTTCACAAATTCCTCACAAATTACTGAAGTCCAGCTCACCACACAAATTACCCATGTCTTACTCTGTTCCTTGTACATATGCAGTCTGTGGGTTTTTTTCTTATTAAAGGGGAAGGTATGAGAGGTGGGAGGGTGAAGGTCAGTCTGAGGGGAAATCCAAGAAATGTGGTGCCCTCAGAAGGGGGCTGTCAGCTCCTTGCCATAGAGAGGGAAACATACTTTGAGAAAATGTTCTTGACCCGTTGATTGTATCTGCTGGAAGAAGTCGTCTGGGCCTGTTGGGTTGGTAGCAAATCAGGGGACTATGTATCCAGCTCCTGGCCCCTTTCATATAATTGCCTCTGTTTTAAAAAGGTTAAGTCTTGTTGGGTGAGGCTTGCCGGGAAAACTCCTAAGTGGCTTCACTTATTTTTTTAATTTTAATTTAATTTTTAAATTTTTGCCTGAAAGAAGCACTGGTGATAAGTGTTTTATTTTTTGTTCATTTTCCCTAAAGGAAAAATGTCCTTAAGAGATTAAAGCTCTTAATTGATTACTGTCTGGTTACAAACTGGCAAACTGACTAAAATCGGAAGCTGCCACCGTGCCTGACTCATGCAGCTGATGACCGAAGGCTATTCATCCTTTCTTTTCTATTTGACAAACATTTACTGAGCTTCAAACTTGTGCCAGCCCTGAGCTGGACTGTGGAGATAAAGCAGTTCCTGCTCTTGAGGAGCTCCATGTCTAATGGAATGCATTTGAATGTATGTGTGGCTGGGGAGTTTGTTTATGGTCTTAGGAAAGCCATTTCTGGTCCCATTTAGGATACTGCCCAGCACCCAGCAGGCTGCATTCTACATTTTAGAGACCCCATTGGTATTTGTGAATTTGCACCATTGCTTTTCTTTTACTAAGTCATGTTATGGAAGGAGAATGAATTTTCTCGTCTAGTAATTACAGGACATTAACATCTCTTCAGATACTGCTTTTAGCTTAAGCTCCAAGAAATGAGGTGGGTTGTGGATCACTGACATGGTCAGGAGAGGCCCACACCTCAATTTAGTAACCTCCTAATCTCTCCCCGAACCTGATCTCTCATCAGAGCTGGCAGCAACTTGGGATTCCTTTCCTTTTTCCTGCCTAACTTTTAATTGAAATGTCTAGTAGGAGAATGGGAAAAGAGAAGAATCAAAGGCTGGGTCACAGCCATAGAATGTTATAGCTGGAATGGGCATGGAAATCATCCACGTTAAATTTCTTCTCTGCCCCCCCCCCTGCTTTTTTCTTTTTAACCAAACGAGGAACTTGCGATCCAGTGCCCTATTTTATAGTGTAGGTTTCCAGGGTCTGAATAAATAATCGTTAAAGTTTGACACATGCAGACACACACACCAATGATGGGGATACCCCCAAATGATTTAGGAAGCTATTTTACTAGCTTTTTCTTCCTGATTTTTTCAGTTAAATGTACCTATAGACCCTGAATACATGCTCAGGTAGAGAAAGTCTCCATAGTATAAGTAATATGAATGTGGAATCTTGGAGAGTGATGTATTTTGATTGGAATAATTTTAATTAAAATTTAATTTTAATTAAGAATTAAAAGCCAGCTAGCCAAATTTTCTTTAAAAACTGGAAACTCACTGTGGTCTTAAATTGTTCTCAGCCAGCCTTTTCCTCATCAACCCATAGAGTTGTCTTTTGAACTGGCATCTAAACATAGCTGGTTATGAATTCTCAAAGAGAAAGCAGGTCTGGGGCAGGGTGGTTGTGGGGCAGATTCTAGGGAAAGTGTTGAAGAGATTTTCTTCTGAAGATGATCTAGGAAATGCATCTTTATACATGACTGTTATCTGCTGTAGCTTTCGGAAGAAGATCATAGAAAAGAGACTAAGATATATGCAAGGGTCACCAGTTTAGAGATTAGTCAAATTGGATGAAGGAAAAAGTGCCAAGACTGGATGTGCAGATTATTCTCCGTATTATCAGTATTTTTTTTTTCCTCGTAAGAAAAAAATTTACTCTCTCTCCTTTGTGAGTAAATGCCTCCGTAATGCCTTTTGAATAAGGTGGCAACTTTTAGCCATCATCTTGTGAGAGGCAACCTCAAACTCTGAGCAGACTCCCTCTCTCCCTTTCTGGTGTCTTAAGAACTAGTTTGAAGCCAAGGCAAAGCAAGGTTTGTTTATCTTCCTTTCCTGTCATTTAATATAAGGTAAAACAGGCAATGAACTCACTCTTCAAATACCATAGTTCAAGAGTAGCTGTTGGCCCTGGTTCCAGATTAATATAGCAGCAGGCAGACTGCCCCTTGTTGGGGCCACCACCCTCCAAAGATGTGCCACCAATGAGAGCAGGGGTTCTTCCTCATTGGGTTCAAGTTTGCATCAAACATGGTATTACCAACGTTGAGCCTCCAGCAGAGCACTTAAAAGTCCTAGTGAGAGAATAGATACTATGCAAGGGAAAAAAATTTAAATGCCAACATATAGTTTTTTGTTTTTTTTTGTTTGTTTGTTTGTGTTTTTTTTTTTGAGCCTGATATACTGTTTACTCTCAACTCTTTGTATAAATATTGTTGTCCTAAGGGCCTTTTCCCCTCCTGCCTAGAAAATAGGTTGTGTGTTGGTTTTATTCAACCTGCTGTCTGCTTTAGGATTGGAGAAGGTACCTGGATCCCTGTGGACTGCCACTGCTGGCTGCCTCCTCTCCAACTCATCAGAAGAACATTTTGACAAAGACAGAGGACTTGGACCAGGGCATGCCCTGTTGGGGATGCTTCTGTCAGCAAGGACATGGCATGGAATCAAGTGGGCTGATGTGTTGTTATTTAAACAGTACCAAAGCGCATTCTTCAATGTATGTTTGCCTGCTTGAGGTGAGGCCCAAGTTGAGAATACAGTAAAGAAAACTCATGAAAGTGGATGTTCTGTTTCTAGTCAGAGTCTTGTCTCTGGAGAACAATCTCAGACAAAAACATGGGTTAAGCTTAGGCTGTGTGTGGATTGTTGGTGCTGTATGTGCTCTGGGAAATGCCCTATGATGAATGTCTTGCTTTGGTATTCAGAACGGCAGTAAAGATTAGGAGCAGGGATGGGGTTTCCATGGTATACAACTATGTCTTTTGGCATAAGTTATCTCCAGTTGACAGTTTGCTCCAGTTTACTGTCATGTTCACATTCAACCATTCATGCTTCTAATGAAGGAACCAAGAAAGAGAGTGAGTAAAGAATGAATATACAGGATGACACTGTCCCTGCACATTAGGGTTGTACTCACAAGATCTGGTTTCTAAAAATACCCTTTTTGGAGCCATTGTTCAGGAATTTGTTAAGATCCCCCTGGTGTCAGTTTCTTATACAACAGAGAACAAATGTATCCCTGTTGCATCTGAACTGGAAAACCATTTTTAGAGGGAAGTGTGACAGTGCTGCTGTGGCCTGGGTTCCAAGAAAGAATGCATGTGGCACCCAGTCTATTGCCCTGTGCACCCACTTTTTATTGCTGCTGGGCCAGGCACCCCGTCATGCCTGGCCCAAGGAGGGGAGATCCTAACAAGGGGAGGCCACCTTGTGGCCAGCGAGTGGGGCCCAGCTGAGCTCTGAAGCCTGTGGCCGGCTGGTCAACCTTGAGGTGCGGTCCAGGGCACAGAGCCCTCAGGGAGAGCTGAGGCACAGGTTGGATGGTGCGCACAGCCCCCATGCACAGCCCTAGCCTTGTGAGTCACTGGCTGTGGGCTCCTGGCAGAATTCATCCATGAACTCGAGGAAGCGGCCGAACTTGGGCTGACTCTCACTCAGCGCTGGGCAGGCTGGGGGGAGTGGGGTGGTCCCGAACACTGTCCGCAGAGAGCCACTCACCAGCTGCCGGTAACGTGCTTGGAACTCCTTCAACAGCCTCTTGGCCTCCAGGTACTGCTTGTGGTTCACCAGCCGCCGTTGTGTCCGCCGGTGCAGGACAGCACCTGCAGGAAAAGAAGCCAGGAGAGGTACCAAGCTCACCCTGGTTCCCACCCAGACGGAAGCAAGAGGCTTGGGTCTAGAGACCCTTGGAAAGTGGGAAGGCATGACAGGAGGATGCTAAGGGGCTGAAAATGGCCTTTCCAGCTTGGGGCAGTAGGAAGTCAGTGGTATCCCCTCTTGACTCTGTCTTAAGCCCTGGTTCAGGACCTTAACATGCTATGTGATTTTAGGCAACTCCAGGCCTCACGCTGGCTCTCCTTTTCTCCATCTACATATAGAGACTGATGTCAGTAGTTGCTCTATAGGGGCCTTTCCTGCACTGACACAAGCCCTTTCTTTGCCTTTAGTCAGCAGGAGTGAACTGGATCTGGGATCCTGGCAGCTGTGGCAGAGCCGTACCTAGTGGAGCCTCTGTAATGTTCCGGGGATCCCGCAAGCGAATGAAGATGTCATCCAGCAGTTGGGTTCTAGTCTTCCTTGGGGGTGGAATCGGGATCCTCTGGGCCTGGCAGAAGGTCATGGAGGAGGGTGTTATCCCAGGTTTATGCATAGACTTTCCTGGCCTAACTTCATATAGTCACAGCAACAGGCTGAGGAGCATCTGGGGGTGCTGGGAAAGCATGGCCCTCAGAGGGTCCCAAGGTGACAGCCACATCTGTACCTGAGGGGGTTACTCAGGGGCCATTTACACACTCAATGAGCTGGATGTTTACCCGTTTCTCTTTGGGAACATAGGGTTTCTGAAGAGTGTCCAGCTTGGGCTCGGAGGAGGGGCACAGGAGTGGGTGCTTCAGCATGTGTTGCAGGGCCTGTGCATTCTTCTGGATTCCTAGGGCAAGAAGGCAAGACTGAGTCAAGGCACTGCCCCATCCTCCCAGATGCCTCCCCTGATTGCTTCATTCCTCAGTCTCACAGCAGCTCTAGGTGAAAGGATTTGAGAGTCCCCAAAAGAAAACACTGCTCCCAGGTTTCTTCCGGGTCTGTTCCAGTGCCTGAACGTCCATCATTCTTCAGTGAGTATTTGTCCCATATTATAACAGAAAAATAGCACAGATTGTAATGGGAAGATAGTATTGGAGTGGGGGGAAAAGGCTGGCTCCAGTGCGACCCCGTTAACCTCAGGGGGTTATATCGCAGGGGCTGATATCCCCAACAGTCCCCCTGAATGCCAGTTGCTTTGGAAGTACAGATTAACACAGAGATGAAGCTGCCTCCTTTGCCTCCAACCAGATAGGAAGGACTTCGGACGTTCAGTTTGGGAACTTAACCTGGGCTGGGAAAAGCTCAAGAATCTGGCCAGTCTGGGTGTTCATTCATCAAACTTTTCCTGAGGAGAGACTTCATCATCCAGAACAGCTAGGCTGAGACCGACTAGAATCTCTGAATAAACTGTGGTTCCAGTGAAGGCCCAAGCCAGGACAGGGGACCCAATATGTGGGGCTTCAAACAAAGGACACCCTAAAAGGAGCCCTTTGACAGGTATTTAGACAGAGAACAGCACCCTAGTTGGGAAAAGACAGCTTGGTGCCAGCCTTGGCTTGACCCTGACTTGCTCTGGGCTGTGGAGATGGCCTCTTGCCCTGGAGCAAGGATATGCCCTCACATACCCTTTGGCTCAATGAAGGCTGGATCAGGCTTGGCTGTCAGCAGTTCTTCATAGCCGTGGTACTTGCTGGGAAGGGAGGCAGTTGTGAGCTTCCTCCGAGTCACTTTTACCTCTCTGGGTGCCGTTGGTGGTTTCTTTTGGTCTTTCTCCTTCAACTCTAAATCATCCTTATGGATGATGGAGGAAGGCAGTTCACTCACCTGTGCCCAGGAAGAAAACACATTTATTTGTCATTCATTCATTCATTCATTCATTCCATGAACATTCAGAGCATCATCTCTGTGCTGGTCTCTGCTGGGCCCTGTTAAGGGCAAGAGTAAGACCAAGACTGGGATGGAAGGAGGCAGACATAAAAATAGACAATTAATAAATGCTTTAACAGAGGGAATACAGTGGTTTTGGGTGATCCCAGAGGAAGCCCCAACCTAGCCAAGAAGCTCCCTTGGAGGAATGCCTTAGCCTGAGCTAAGTCTTAAAGAGCCAGGAAAGCCATCCCTACGGAGCAATGGGGAGAGGTGTAGACTGCAAGTGATGAGAAAGAATGATTGTTTCAGACAAGGAACAGCATGAGCAAAGGTGCAGAGGTAAGAAACATCAAGGTTCATTTTGGGGGAACTAAAGATTGGTACAGTTAAGTAAAATGTGAAGAGACAGGCAACCGCAGTGGTAAGCAGGACCCAGATCAGTAAGGACCACTATATGCCAAGCTGAGGGTGTGTTTTATTTTGTATTTTCTTTATCTTCACTCTGATGGCAAACCACCATGGAGGATTTTAGCCTATCCTAATGGCTTTATAGAAATCTGTATGTCATGTAGGGATGTAGTTATTTATTAAAATGACTCACCAGGTGGGGTGGCACATGCCTGTAGTCCTAGCTACTCAGGAAGCTGAGGTGGGAGGACTGCTTGAGCTCGGAAGCTCTGGGCTGTAGTGTGCATTATGCTCCTCGAGTGTCCACACTATGTTCGGCATCAATATGGTGACCTCCCAGGAGTGGGAGACCACCAAGTTGCCTAAGGAGAGATGAACTTGCCTAGGTAGGAAATGGAGCAGGTCAAAACTCACATCCTGATCAGTAGTGGGATAGTGCCTGTGAATAGCCATTGCACTACAGCCTGGGCAACACAGTGAGACCCATCATGTATATACGTGCGTGTGTATTTGTGAATATACGTGTATATATACACACGTATGTGTATACAATATATATGACATATAACAAGCAAAAAAGCTGAATTAGCAATTTTTAAACTTCCTGCAAAGAAAAGCTAAGGACCAGATGCTTCTTATCTGAGGTTAGTATTAACCTGAAATCCAAACTAGGGAAAGACATTACAAGAAAGGAAAAATACAAAGCAGTATCACTTATGAATATAAATGCAAACATTCTCAAAAAATATTAGCAAACTGAATTCCACAAGTAAAGGGGATTATATACTATGACCAAGTGAGATTTATCCTAGGAATGAAAGGTTGGTTTAACATCTGGAAATCAATTAATGTAATATATCAATAAAGGAACAAAACCATATGATCATCTCAATAGACACAGGAAAAGCCCACTCTGTCATAATTAAAAAGCACTCCAACTAGGAATACAAAGTAACTTCCTCAACCAGATAAAGAGCATCTATGGAAAACCCTCACCTAATATCATAATTAATGGTGAAAGACTGAATGCTTTCCCCTTACGAACAAGCACAAGACAAGGAAGTCTGCTCTCACAACTTCTATTCATCATTGTATTAAAGGTTATAGCCAGGATAATTAGGCCAGAAAAAAAAAAAGATTTTTTTTTTTTTTTCTGAACAACATGGTGACTCATAATTGATTGCATGGCTTTGGCCGCTAGGAGCTCAGAATTGCATTTTGTCAAAACATCTTTATTATAATAGCAGCAGTGCATGATGTGCATGTTTGAGTGACAGAATTACTCTTGTACTATTTCCTTTCCTGTCCATATTTTCCATCTAACTCTCTCAAATTGTTTCTTTTAAAATGCTTATTTATATTCTGCATTGCTCCAAAAAGGTTCTGAGATAGTTCTTTAAGATACTTTTATACTATATAAATTTATATGTCACTATAAGTCATCTGTGGAAAAAGAAATAGATGGATGGAGAGTTAGACCTCCATGAATGGATGGATGTACATCCTGGAAAGATCTGGCAGTGAGCAGATTGGAGGGGCAAGACTGGAGGCAGGGAGATCAGGGACAAGGATGGTACAGTAATAAAGTTCAAGGGGGCCCTGCCAACTCTTCTAGCCTTATATTACCCTTTGCCACATGCCACCCTTCTGCTGCACTGACACTAAACATTTGTGGTTTCTGAATGTACCATTTTAATTTTCTTCCTCTATCCTGTTTCATGCTGTGTCCTCTGTCCAGAATGCCCTTGCTGCTACATCTTCACCTTTAATTCCTACTCAGCCTGTAAATCTCAGCTCAGTTGAGCCTCTTCCAGGACAGCCTCCTGGGCTGGGGCACCAGCATCTCTCCTTCCTCCAGGCTCCCAGCCTCTGGGATTTCCTGTCTCAGCACTGATTGCATGAGCTGGTCTGTGTTCCCCATTATACTGAGAGCACCTCAAGGGCACGACCTGCATCTGATCTGTGTTCCCAGGATCCAGAGGCAGCATCAAAAGTGAGGAGCCCTGAAGTAGAGAGGTACAGGCAGCAGCAAACCCTTCTGAAAAACTAGTTGGAATCACACCCCAGGCAGACCACAGATCTTGTCTGTGCAACAGAAATATGACTTGTCCCCATGGGTGCCCCTATCAGTAGCCTTAGACCAGAGATCTTCCAGAAGAGGCTTGCAAGCTCCACCAAGGGTGCTGACTTCTCATTTCCAGACCTGCCATGTGCTTGTTGCTCCCAGCTG
The DNA here is from genome assembly GCF_009764315.1 of Trachypithecus francoisi. NCBI lineage: Eukaryota > Metazoa > Chordata > Mammalia > Primates > Cercopithecidae > Trachypithecus > Trachypithecus francoisi. The sequence continues at coordinate 65,720,329 of NW_022681473.1, forward strand.
TCCACGGCAGTTGAGCCTAAGGGCTGCAGAGGAACCTGTGGGAGCTAGTAACAAGTGGGCAGGGACAGCTGGATACAGGTACCTGGGTCAGGAAGATGGACTCTGTGCTCTTGGAGTCCTCATCTGATGGGTGCTCTGGGCTGAGGTGGACAGCTGTGTCACTCAGGTGGGACAGAGTCTCTTCACTATGCACAGTGGAGTCGGAGCAGATGGGAGGCAGTGGCACGAAGGTCCGGCGAGACAGGGAAAGGCCTTCCAGACTCTCAGTGGGCATCTCTGACTCCACAGAAGTGCTTTTGGTAGTGGGCAGATCTTCAGCCAGCTCTGCCTCTGGCTCTAGCATATCCTTTGAGGGAGACTTGGTTGTGGTCACTTGTGGGTGATGGAGCACCAGAGGCTGCTTTGGCACCTTTGGGATTTCAGTTTTCACCTGTCATGGAGAAGAGCCGGAATGAATGTGCTTCCTAATCAAGAGTCTCTCCTCCTGGGCCTCACTAGCCTGAGGCCACTTGTATAGCAGCTGGAGTGCTGGGTACGGACTGACGGGGAGGTGGAAAGGGAAATCATACTTGTTGGGCATCTATGATGTGCCCCATGCATGATGTAAGTTGTTTTATTTCTACCTTGAAACTACCCAATGAATAATTATCCTCAATTTTATAGATGAGGAAACAGGCTTAGAGAGGTAAAATGACCTGTCCAAGTCCCAGAGTGATTCAGCAGTAGTGCCTGGATGATGTAATTCCAGTCCTGGGCTCCAGGCTTCATGCTGCATCCCTGACCATACGTCACTCTGGCCCTCAGTAGTCTCACTCTTCAGATGAGGGTTTAACATGGTGCCTATGGCTTTCCCCAGGGACTCCGAGGAGAGGGTGTTGGGGAATGGTCCTGTATTTTCTGGAAGATGGCAGCACCAGGCCCCTTTCAGGATGCTGGTCCCTATACCTTATATAAAGATCCAAAAGATATCTCTGAAGGTTCAGGACCAAGAAAATAACTTTCTTAATTAGTAAAAGCCTGTGACCATTCTCCCCGTCCTCCTCAGCTGCCAGGAGGTGTCCATGTGCCCAATTTACCTCAGCTGGGCTTAGTTCTTTCCTTCTCCCCCTTTACATAGTCGATTGTTTTCACTCTTTGTCAGAGGTATTTGGTTCACTTACATCTGTACGTTTACTGAGAGATGTAAGTTGTGTAGTGGAAAGATTCCAAGCACTGTAGTTAGAAAAATATGGGCTGGAATACAGGTCTATCCTTTGAGTTCCCATTTCCTCCTTGTGCCTCTCTCACAGAGTTCCACCAAATGAAATGGTGTGTGCAAATGTACCTAACGGACTAAGGAGGGCGAAGGATGACTTTTATAAAACATGTTACTTTAAAAAAAAAATCTCCTTTTGGAAAATATGTAGAACCTCAGTGTTTAGACTTGAAGCCTGAGGGACCCAGAGTCTTTGTCTGAATCCATGCCACAAGGCACAGGGCATGAACACAGCACTGTACCTCAGCATCTAAAACACCAAGTGCCATCACTTGGCAGCTGGCGGGAAGGGACAGTTCCCCTTCCCTCTCATGGCTCTGTGAGAGAGATGTGCTAGAGGAAATGCTCTTTCTCCATCCCACAGCTACTTTCCCCGCCCCTTTCCAAGGGAGGAATGGGTAACCTAACTGGCCAGAGGTTGAGTCACTGCGTCCTGCTTCAGTCGTGGGCTGGATTACTGCTCATCAATGAGACCAGGCTATTTTATCTTCTATTTGTGTCCTCACATCAAAGGGCTCACACAGCTTCTTGGTTACAGGACTGTTCTGGCAGGTTCTCCATTTTCCTCCTGTCTGTCCATGCCTAGGTGTGAGGGGAGGGGCTGCAGCCCTTGTCCATGTAACCCCAGGGGTCTAATCTGCATTTCTAGCCCCATCTCTGTATGCACAATGGGGACATGCAGGCATCCCCAGTCTGACTCAGGACTAAGCCACATTCTCCAGTCCAAGATAGAGGGTATTTACCTAAATTAACAAAGCATTGATTTGTTTCTCATTTGGCCACTGGCATCTGTGTTTATTTAACTCATTTAGCTCCAAGGTTGGTCAGAACCTTTGATGGGAGGAGGTGTGAGGGGTCCCCTAGGACCCACACTAACTTTTAACAAGTCAGTTCACCTCTCTGAGTTTGTTGCTTCATCTGCTGTGAGAATTATGAGATAGCATATATGCAAGGGCTCCACAGAGTCCTAGGCATGGGGCTTCATAAAGGAGAGAGGATTCTGCCCCTCCCTAGCTGGCTGATGGGAAATGATGGGGCAGATCCTTAAGAGGAGGTAACAGACAACAAGGAAGATGATGGAAACCTTGGATTTTCTATTTCTGACTTCAAATGCTTGTCCAGTCCTCTGAGGACATCAGACAAGAGCCTAGCTGGACAGAGGCGGGCTGCAGAGGGGATGGCAAGGAAATGCCTGTATTTAACTTTTGGGATCAGCAATGCTCAGCCCACCTTTTGGCTGTAGAAAGACTAATAAAGTTCAGGAGGGAGGAGCATTTCACAGAAATTTTTGAAATTCTTCAGATGAAAGAGGGATTTGACTTACTTTATGGCAAAGGAAGTAGACCTCTCAACATAAGGAAACACTTCCTTAAGATTCAGGCAGGAGATGTATTCTGGTCCTGGCTTAGCCATTTTTTTTTTTTTTTTTTTTTGTAGAGACAAGATCTCACCCAGGCTGGTATCTAACTCCTGCCCTCAAGTGATCCTCTCGCCTTGGCCTCCAAAGTGCTGCGATTAGAGGTGTGAGCCACCACGCCTGGCCCATAGCCATTCTCAATTACTGTAGGTGACTGTAACTTTCAGTGGTAAGAGTTTTGGGAGTTTAAAATATATTTTCGTATCTGTTGTTTTATCAAATGCTCTTCCCAAAGCAAGGAAAGGAGAAGGCAATGCTGAATCTAATGGAGAGATTCCAGGCACTGTGGAGTGAGCAGCTCTACAGCCAGGTTGGTTTGCATACATTATAATAGGCTGCAGTCTTCCTGGGGGTGACAGTCCTGCCTTGGAAGCCCTACCTTCCATGATTCCTTCTGAGACATCAAAACATGATGCTTAGGCTTTACTATCTTCCTTCGAATTAAGTGGATTCCCAGTCGCTCTTGGAGGAAGCTCTTCAGCAATGGAGGGACCCCTGGTGCCATGATGGGAAAATAAGATTACTATTAGCTAAAATTTATACTGGGGCTTACTATGTGCCAGGCACTATTCAAACCGCTTTACATGTATTAATGAAACTTATTCTCAACTCTAGGGGTAGGTACCTCATTATTCCCATTCAATAGGCAAGGAAACTGAGGCACAGAGAGGCTAAGGAATTTGTCCAAGATAATAAAGCTATGGTGGAGTGAGGATCAGAACTTCACTGGTGTCACTCCAGGGCCCAGGACTCTAAAATGCCTCCAACTCCTGTATCTTACACAGTTGCTCCACTGCTGACCACCCCATTCCTTGTGCTCTGGGAAGAGAGGCTCCTGCAGTTGGGGCTGCACCCCTCTGCAACTGGGAAGTGGGAAATGAGGTCATGACAGAACTGTTCCACAAAGCAGGGTGTGGTTCAAAAGAGCTCATACAGGATTTAGAGAATTCCATATTCCATTCCCAACTCAGACTCTTTCTTGCTGTGTGACCTTAGGTAGATCATGAACCTCCCTGAGCCTCAGTTTCTACCACTGTCCGTGGGGACAATAATGCCTGCCTCACAGGGTTACTGTCAGGATGAGCTGGTACAGAGCTATTTCCTCTACTCCTCAATGTACCATGAACCTTGTCCTCTCTGACAAAGAGTAGATCCCAGGGCTTGCCATTGATGAGGTGGGGATGAGGGTGCCACACTGCTCCTTGGGCACTGGGTTGAGAGGGGGCAGGTTTGCAGGCACCATACCTCGTGTATGGGCCACCAGAGGGTTGTTATGAAAGACGAATTCGCAGAGAGATGGGAAGAGAGCTACTGGTAGGACAGCATCCTCTTTTGCGATCTGTAATGAATGCAAGAGAGACTCTCAGGTTGACACCACCCCCACCTCTACCTAGGTATGTCTAGGCCCCTCACTGCAGGGCTCCACGCTTGCTAGGATTGGGGGTAGTATTGGGTAAGACATGCTGCTGTGGATGGGACTCGCTGCTGGGTGCTGCCTTGTCCCTACAATATCACCTACTCGTGCAGAGAGTGCCTTGCCCCTCCTGTCTGAAATTCCACCATCACTGTTGCGTGTTTAAGAGCCAAGAGTTTTTCCTCTCTTCTCCATGCTGGATATGTAGCCTGTATCAAGTATTAGGGAAGCTGGTGGCAAAATAATAAGAACAAACATTTGTGGTAAGAACAAACAAACTCTTTATCTCATGAAGATTCTGGAAGGTTGACAGGGCATTGACTTTAACTTCAGGATACAATTTGACACTTCATCTTCCTCAACACAAACCTCTACACACTCCTGATGGCTCTTTCACTGAAGCCAGTTCTGGGCACTTCTCTGGGGATGGATAGGGGGAAAGGAGGACCCACACATCTAAGGGATAAGTAGAGCCAGTGTTAAAAGAGACCTCATGGCTGTCTGGGATACAGAGAATGCCCTGTGAAGGCAGCCTGCAAGTGGTGGCTTATTGGCCAAGCCAGCCTCTGAAGGGCAAAAAATATACAAGCTTTGTTGAGCAGACTGTCTGGAAAAGCTGGGGACCATCTCGGCGAGAGTATCTATTAGCAATGGAAAAGTATCAGTGACATCAGGATCAAAGGGACCAGGAGTCGGGCAGTGGCCTATCAGACCCCTGGACACACTGAAAGGTATTGGGTCAGATGTAGGACCCAATGAAGGTAGTAAAGTCCAAGGGCTGGAAGAGGGAGGGCACTTCAGTTTAGCTTCCTCCGCAGCCTTACTGGATAGCACTAGATTTCTACTGAGCAACTAACTTTTCTTTCATTTTTATTCATTCAACCAACAAATATTTACTGAATACCTACCATGTGCCAAGCACTTTGTTGGGAATGAGCAAAACAGACACAATTTCTGCCCTCAGAGAGCACTGTCTAGTGGGAAACAAGCACTGGAGAAACAGTAACACAGGAGAATAGACTTACAATGTGGTAAATGTCACAAGATAGGTGCATGAAGTAACAGGGTCATCGGACCCAGTCAGAGAGGTAAGAGGTGTCTCTGAGGTCTGAAGGAGGTAATTAGTGAACGCAGTGGGGCATGGAGTGTGTGGCAGAGAAACCTCTGTATTAACCAAAACCATTTCTCTACCTCTAGCACAGGGATTTTATCTCCTAGCCTCCCAGGCAAGTACATGTGGTCACGTGACCCAGTTCTGGCCAATGCAACTTGGGCAGAAGTAGTAAATGCTACTTCTGTGTACAGTCTGTACCCTCCTGTACCTCCTCTACTTCCCTCCTTTTACCACAGTCCCCCTGCTCAACCATCTAATGGGATACATAGGATCCAGTTGAGTAGTGTTAAGACCCTATGAGATGACAGAACATAGCCAGAGGGGACCTGGGTCTCCGAATGATCATGTGGAAGGCTACCTGCCAATCAGGAATATCCAAAATGGACTTTGTAAAAGCAAGGAATACACTTTTATTGTGTTAAGTGATTAAGATGTTTAAGTTTGTTGCAGTAGCTAGTCTTACTTTAATGCAGAGAGGAAGTGTTCTATATACAAAGAGAAAAATGTGTGAAAGGCCTCATAGCCGCTGGAGGAGTTTAAAGAAGGCTAGTGTAATTAAAAGCAGAGAGAAAGAGGGCACCTGGTGCAAAATGGGGCTAGAAATGCAAGTAGGGGCCAAACAAAAGGTAGTTTAAGATTTGGGTCCTTGGGGAACTCATTAGATGGATTTTAGAAATATGAGGACCTAAATTTGACAGAACTTGGTGATGATGTAGATATTTGGGGGGGGGTGGAGGATGGGGAGGTGCAAAAGAGAGAAGTATCAAAGGTGACAACTGGTTTGTGCCTTGAGTAACTGGATGGAAGATCAACCTATTCACTAAGATAGGGAACAATGAAAGAACATAAAATTTGAAGAAAAAATTCATTAGCTTGCTTTGGGTATGTGTATGTTGGCGGTACCTTTGAGGCCTCCTGGAATACAGTGGAGAGGTCTGCGTTAGAGTTAGAAATTTGTGAGTCACTGTTCATGAGCCAATGGGTATCTGAAGTCATCCCTAGGGAAACAGTAGGGCGTGAGAGAAAAGAAACTAGGAGTAGGCCTTGAGAGACTTTAACATTTGATCTTCTAGACCAGGGATCAGCAAACCTTTTCTGTCAAAGTGTTTTAGGCTTTGCAGACCATATGGTTTCTGTTGCAGCTATTCAATTTTACTACTGTTGTACAAAATCAGCTATAGACAATTCATAAACAAATAGGTATGGTGGCTTTTTTCCAATAAAATTTTATTTATGGACCCCGAAATCTGAATTTCATCTAATTTTAACATGTCATGAAATTTTATCCTTGTTTTGATTGTTTTCAATCATTAAAAAATGTAAACACCACTCTTAGCACACAGGCTGTACCAAAACCAGGACTGGCAAATATAGTACATGGCCCAAATCTGGCCCATGATCCATTTACTGAAGTTTCATTAGAATACTACCTTTCTCTGGCTGGGTGCGGTGGCTCACGCCTGTAATCCCAACACTTTGGGAGGCTGAGGCAAGTGGATCACAAGGTCAGGAGTTTGAGATCAGCCTGGCCAATATGGTGAAACCCTGTCTCTACTTTAAAACAATACAAAAAAAAAAAAAAAAAAAACCCCACAAAAATTAGCCGGGTGTGCTGGCGGGTGCCTGTAATCTCAGCTCCTTGGGAGGCTGGGGCAGAAGAATCACTTGAACCCAGGAGGTGGAGGGTGCAGTGAGCCGAGATCACACCACTGCACTCCAGCCTGGGCAACAGAGTGAGACTCTGTCTCAAAAAAAAGAAAAAGAAAAAGAAAAAATACTACCTGTCTCATTTGTTGCCATATTGCCTTTTGTCCTACAAGAGCAGAGTTAAGTAGTTGCAATAGAGTAAAATATAAAATTCTGCTGCCATTATCTAGACTTCAGAGATAGAGGACGAACCTAAAAAGGTGCCCAATATGTTTTGATAAATGACTATAATGGTGGTCAAAGTGGGTGTAGAGTCTCTTGTGTGCAAATCAGGGGGTCAAGAGACAATCACTAAAGAATGGGAGATGCAGAATTTAATCTTGTCAGGATGCAAAATTACATTCACCCAAACCAGGTGATTAAAAAGTTGAAGAAAATTACAATTAAAAATTGATAAAAAATTGAATGATATTCAGGTCATGTGTATCACATTTTCTGTGAAATTAAGCCCAGCTGAAAGGTATGGGCTTAGGATTCTGGCTGACACAGCAAGCCGAAATCTGGCCATGGTGCTAGCCTGTTCCCTCTAGGGTGAGCTGAATGCTTCTGGAGATGCATTCAGGTTCCAATGATAACTTTAAATTTCTTCTCAATCTCACTGGGTTAAGGAGAGTGTAACAATCCGTCACATTTAGGAACTAAGTATTAAAGACCAAGTGAAAGTGATTATTTTACGTTTGACACAAAAATTTCTAGTGAATATTCTGAGTGATTTTCTGATGAATATTCTAGATGTATAACTTCTGTTTAAAGGCAGAATTTATTTTGAAGTTTGTAACTTTAATAAATTGAGTATTTCAACACAGCTGTATTATTTGACATGACTAAAACATCATTCATGGGGCCGGGCATGGTGGCTCATGCCTGTAATCCTAACACTTTGGGAGGCCGAGGTGGGTGGATCACCAGGTCAGAAGTTCAAGACCAACCTGGCCAATATGGTGAAACCCCATCTCTAATAAAAAACAAAAATTAGCCAGGCGTGGTAGCGGGTGCCTATAATTCCAGCTACTTGGGAGGCTGAGGCAGGAGAATTGCTTGAACCCGGGAGGAGGAGGCTGCAGTGAGCCAAGATCATACCACTGCACTCCAGCCTAGGTGACAGAGTAAGACTCCATCTCAACAACAACAAAAATCATTCATTCATCTAACAAACTTGTTGAGCACCTATCATGTATCAGGTAATATTCTAGATAATGAGCATATAGATGTAAGCAAAACAAAGTCCTAGTGCTAAAAGCAAAAGCACATTCTGGTAGCAGATACGTGACAATAGACAAAAAGATACAATACATTAGGTGGTAACTATCATAAAGTAAAATACCACTTAAAAACTCAGGTGCAAACACAGAAAAATGGAAGGAGGGCTGCTCCAACCTTAAGAAAAAAACTGAATAATCTATAAAATCATAACTTTTCTTGAGTCCAATAGAGAGCTAACATCCCAGGACAATTGTGGCCTGAAATCTAAGGAAATACTGGCACCTCCAAGGAGAGGTGGGACATAGACACTGGCCTGCCTGTGGTAGAATGTGGCAGATGCGAGTGCCACATAAGCACTTAAGAAGAAATCAGGTAAAAATTTTAGTGAATTTATAAAGACCAAGCATGGCCTAGAGCAAACCCCTTTAAGCTGCAGACATCCAGGGAGTTCACGCTCACTAGTGTGAGAAAGATTGGAGGCAGGAGAGAGACTGATGACAGCCTTCCTCGGTGGTGTGAGCCTGGAAGAGGAGATAGCTCCCACCACAAAAAGGCAGGGGGCTTTACCAACCCTTCTCCATAGTTAACAAAAGCCTTCAGCTGCTGAGGAAGATCAGCAAACCCTACAGCCTGGGGCACTGCATCTTGGGTAGGGAAAAAATTAAAACCCACTACTCCTGTGGGTGGAGCAGGAAACCAACCTGGGCCTAGCACATTAGAGGTCTCCTACTGCTAGGAGAGGGGTAGGACCAAGAAAAAAGCCAATCCTTGAGACACAGCGTTGGTCCCAGGGCTGCCTAAGACTGGGGCTAGAGCCTCCCTTTGGCCCCTACCACCACTTGTTACTTAGCAAGCACTAAGTAGCAAGCAAAAGCAGTCTCCTGCTAGGGGGAGGAATGAGCATGTGGAGATAAACTCCTCTGAGGTGCAGGCACTCAGGGAAGAATGAAAACTGAGGACAAAGCATGAAAACTGAGAAAAACACTCTGGCACCCTAGGAAAAACCAACTATATGCTGTCTAAAAGAGACACACCTTAACTACAAAGATATAAATAGGTTGCAAGTAAATGGATAGAAAGAGATATACTATGCAAACAGTAAGTATAAGGAAGCTATGTAGCCATATGCAAATCAAACAAAATAGACATCAAGACAAGGAATATTATTAGAGGCAAAAAAAGGCAACTCATAATTTATAAAAGTATCCATACGTTAAGTAGATACAACAATTCTAAATGTATCCGCATCAAGAGCAGACTTCAAAATACATGGAGTAAAAACTGACAGAACTAAAAGGAGAAATAAGCAAATTCACAACCACGTCTGGAGATTTTAACACACTGCTCTCAGTGATTGATAGAACAACTAGACAAGAGTACAGAGAAGATCTGAGTGACACAACCAACCACCTTACCTTAATATTTACAGAACACTTTCCCACAAAACTGCAGAATATACATAGTTTTTGAAATGCACATGGAATGTTCACCAAGACAGACCAACCATAGGGTGAATCATAAAACAAGTTTAAATAGATTTCAGAAGAATGACATCTTACAGATTATGTTATCTGCACACAAAATAAATTAGAAATAAATACAAGACACCTAGAAGAGCCCCATATATTTGGAAATTAACTAAGTTCTTAAAAACCTGTGAATCAAAGAAGAAATCATAGGAAAAAGTGAAAATATTTTAATTTAATGAAAATAAAAAGAAAATATATTACAATTTGTAGGACTCAGCTAAAGCAGTGCTTGGAGAAGAAATGTACAGCTTTACTTGCTTATATTAGAAAGAAAGGTCTAAATCAATTAACTAAAATTATACTGCCTAAGATGCAAGAAAAAGAGGAGCAAATTAAAATCATTTTAAGTAGAAGAACAGAAATAAAGTTACGAGCAGAAATCAATGAAATGGAAAACAGAGAAATCCAGTGAAACCAGCAGCTAGTTTAATAAGAAAAAGTCAATAAAAGAGGTAATGTCTAACTATTTTGGATCAATAAAAGACATAAATTACCAATTTCAAGAAAAGGGGCCTGTGATACATCTATGGTCCACTGATTTTTGGCAAGGGTGTAACAATGAGGGAAAGAATAGTCTTTCCAGTAAGGGGTGTTGAGAAAGCTGGATATCCACATGCAAAAGAATGAAGCTGATACCTGTTTCACACTATATATAAAGACTAAGTTGAAATAAAGACCTAAATGTAAGAGCTAAAACAATAAAACTCTTAGAAGAAAACACTTGGGGAGTTCAGCTGTACCAGCTGCTTGCTGTAGAGGAATGTAAGCAGAGTATCTTACAAGTTTCCTGCATTTCAGACTTGAGTAGGGCTCAATTAGTGGGATTTTACAGAAAACCAAACAGGACATGAATATTGGAAAAATATGTTAAATCTGTCCCTTAGACTTTGTATCTGCTGTTCCCCTTAAGCTACATTTCTACCCTTACTTGACTCACCCCTCTTCACCTGATTAAACTCACTGATTCAGATCTCAGCTTAAACACCACTTTCTTGAGAACCTTCCTTGATCCTAAGTATTAGGTTAGACACCTCCCCTCCATCTTTTACTTCATAACATGGTGAATTTCTTCATAACACTAAGCATGCTCGTATTGTGATGATTTGTCCCTATCAGTCTTCCTGTCTTCCTTATAGGTGATAAGTTGCAAAAGGGCAGAGGCCAAGTCTCTTTCCACAGCTGTATACCTACTGCCTACCACAGAGCCTGACACATGGTAAGTGCTAAATAAATATCTGTGACTGAAGAGATGGACTCCAGCCTTGGCCTGAACTCCCTCCACTTTCCCCACCCTGAGAATTCCTGAGCCCATGTACCTGTAATGCAGGGAATTGAATGGAAGGTTGGTTTTTAGGCCAGAGCAACTTGCATCCCACCCTCCCATCTGTGCCCCTGAGGAAACAGTAGAGGAGCAGAAAGTCACCTTGTTGTAGGCCAGGCTAAGGTATCTCAGCTCTGGGAAGGGTGGGGCCAGCGTCTGGTTCCTGGCCTTCAGTGACTTCACAGGAAGGATCTCGAATATGGGAGGAAGTGAACATATCTTGGTTGTCTTAGAAAGAAGGAAAAGTCAAAATCAAAGTGCCCGATAATAAATAAGGTCACTAAGGGCCAACAGACCCTTTCAATGGAACAGGGTGGAATGAATGACCTTCCTAGAGAGACTTGGCCAAAAAGAGACATGTAGGGTCATAAGGGTAGATGTCACCATCAGCCCAGAATTCTGGCTCCAAGTTCTCTTAGGTCATATGATGAGCTAATTCTCAAGTACCCAAAGTTCCATTTTCAAGTTTTCTGAGGCCACAGGATAATACAGCACTGGTGCAGACATCAGAGGTACCTGGTCCCCACCCTCTCTCTCTGCTCTACAGCAGCTTACCCTGAATTGGCCCTTCTATACAGTTGGGTTAAAATTTCTCCAGAAGGCAAAGGGGAAGGTGCTTGTGTCCTTAAGGGGAATTTTTCTAGTGGGGAGAGGGAGGTGTCTTGAGCCTTGAACACCTGCTCTGATGGGCTAGCCCACATCCTCGAGTTGGAGGGTCTTCATTTGGGGATGAAACAACAGTCCTAAATGACTTCAGCCGGCCCGTGGGGGCTGAATGTGGCATGCTGCATCTGGATCCCTTCTTGCAGGGTCATGTTCTTTTCATACAACCCAGACTGCCACAGGTTCAACATATTTGATCAAGCAGAAAAAGGTCATTGTTGGTTTAACCATACATAACTCACTACACTCACTAATTCCTGAGTTCGATGGAACCACAGGATATTATAAGGGTACATGTTGGGCTAAGGGTTAGGTTCAGATGAACTAGATTCTGTCTTAAGCTGAATTAATTAATCACTATGGAATCTTGAGCAAGTCACTTAAATTTTGCTTGTTCATTCAATGAGCATTTATGGGGCACTTACTTTGAGCCAAGTATTTTGTACCCTTCTGGGTCAACTTGTAAAACCACATGAGTGGACAGGTCAGTCATGGGTGAGAATAAAACAAAAACCAGTGATGGTGTCTGGGAACTGAGACGACTTGCCTCTCCCAGTGATCCCAAGGCAATCTCTGAGATGCAAGAGTGGAATGTAGTGGCAGTCTGATAAGGCAGTCTCCTCCACTATGTAATTCCCTACTTAGAGCAAGGCTGTGTGAACTGAAGGGGGTAAGTCAGACTGCAGTACAGACAAGGGAAAGCCAGAGAGTCAAGATGAGGAGTATCCTGACCCAAGGGCATAACTGGCCCTGATGGGGGCAGAGAGGGCCCTGTCTTAGAGGGAGATGCATCTGATTTTAATAGAGAAAGGCCACTAAAAGTCTCAACTATCCAACTCACTTTCTAGATTTTCAGATGTCAGAGAGCTGATCTGAGCACTGAGCAATCCTACAAATTATCTTTGACTTGTGAGGTAGACTGTATAATGGCCACAAGCCCCTCCATCCCACATACATGCCCTTTTGCAGTGTGACCTTGCTGCTCCTCCCATTCAGAGGTGGAGACCATGTGTCTACCCTCCTGAAATTAGACTGGCTGTTACATAAGAAACAATTTGTCTGGTCTTTGTCCCAGGTTCCTGGCACTGAGCTTCTAAAACCCTTGGAATTTTCTGAGTGATAGGAATATCTTTGTTATGCAGGACTCCTTGAGTCACACCTGAGTTTAGGGTAGTGACATGACTCAGGATGGAGGCTGGCCATGCCAGAAAGACTAACCATGTGGCTAGAGAGTTGGGGCTTTGCACCAGCCTGACCCCTGGGGAGGATAAGGAACTAGAAATTGAGTTCAATCAGGTGGCCAATGAGCCTCCAATAAAAGCTCTGGACTCTGAGGTGTGGGTGAGCTTCCTGGTTGGTGAGCACATTCAGTGTGCTGGGAGGGAGACATGCCCTGATTCCACAGGGAGAGGCAAGAAAGCTCTCAAACCTCACCTTATATGCTTTTCCATTTGGCTGGTCCTGACTTGTATCATTTATAGCTGGGGTCCCCAACCCTTGGGCCACAAACCGGTGCCAGTCCTTGGTTTATTGGGAACTGGGCCGCACAGCAGGAAGTAAGCAGCGGGTGATGAGCGAAACATCACCTGTATTTACAGCCACTCCCCACTGCTTGCATTACTGCCTGAGCTGCACCTCCTGTTGGATCAGCAGTGGCATTAGATTCTAATAGGAGCACAAACCCTATTGTGAACTGGGCATGCGAGGGATCTAGGTTGTGCACTTGTTATGAGAATCCAATGCCTGATGATCTGTCACTGTCTCCCATCACCCCAAGATGGGACCGTCTGGTTGCACAAAAGCAAGCTCAAGACTCCCACTGATTCCACATTGTGGTGAGTCATATAATTATTTCATTATATATTACAATGTAATAATAACAGAAATAAAGTACATAATAAAAGTAATGCACTTTAATCATCTGAAACCACCCACCCCACCCCAGTCCATGGAAAAATTGTCTTCCACAAAACTGGTCCCTGGAGCCAAAAAGGTTGGGGACTGCTGCATTATAGTAAAACTGTGATTATAAGTATAACCCTTTGCTGAGTTTTATGAGTTGTTCTAGAAAATTACTGAACCTGAGTGGGTTGTGGAAACTCTTGAATTTATCACCAGTTGGTCAAAGTGTGGATAGCCTGGGGACTCCTAAACTTGTGTCTGGCTTCTGAAGTGAGGGAAATCTTTTTGGGAACTACCCTCACTTGTGGGCTCTGTGCTTAACTTGTGGGGTCTGCACAAACTCAGGGGTCAGCGTCAGAATTGTACAGCAATATAATACTGGGCTTTTGACTTGCTTTGACCAACAGAATGTGGAAAAGTGACACTATTTCAATTTCAGAACCTTTCAATTCATCCTTGCTCTCCTGAAACCCTGATGCTGTAATGAAACCATACTGCAATGTAGCCCAGGAGGAAAAGACAGAGAAGATGCCAAGCCATGTCAGCTATCTCCTTGAGCACAGACCACAGCTACCCTGCCAGCTAAATGCAGTTGCATGAGTGAGCCTTGGTGAAGCCAGTGGAATCACTTCATCAACTCAATTGTGAGTGGTGAAAAATAATGAATCGTTTCTGGGTTGGTTTGAGTAAGCAGCTATAGTTAACTAATAGAATTTCTCACACAGTTGTATCTGTGGGGAGGTTGTATACTGAGCTGCCTCTCTAGGATGCAGGTTGGCTAAATGAAGAGATATACCATTTATTGTAAATGAATAAATCAATATTTAGTTTACATGCACCAGTCTCCATGAGCATCTGCCGAGAGAGAAAAAACAATTTTCTGTGCTAACAAAAATCAAGGGTCTAAACCTGTGACATCAAGGATTAGGTCCTGGATAGTGGTGTATCTGGCAAGGACTTTTCCAGCTTTGGGGGACTCTAGTTAGGGAGCTGCTGGTAGCAGCCCCACTTCAATGCCAATTTTATCACTTGAGGCAGCTGCCATTATTACATTATGCTAAACAGCATGTGAGAACAATGAAAGTTAGAGTAGGCAGGTAAGGTCAAGACATGTCTGTCTGTGGCCAGCACAGGACCTGGTACATGGTAGGTACTTGGCAACAACCTATACAATGAATGGGCTCCCTCAGTGTGATCTATAGAAATGACTCTCATGGCTCCATTAATTTATTTCATTTTGTCTATTAAAATTAATGTTCTAACTCAGGAACACAAATATAAAGTAGTCAGTTCCTACCTCTGAGGTTGAAAATCCAGGGTAAGATGAAAACACAACCTCTGAAACAGAAGAGAAACAGAATGAAGGTTGGTGACAGCATTGACTGATGCCTAGAGCACCCTGGATATAGATCTGCCATCCACTGTGTGCAGCAGGGCACCTCCTAGAGGGAGTCCTCATTGGTCCTGGGCCCCAATGCTAACTAGGAAGATGAGCTGGCTGTGACATGCATCAGGTAATAAGTCCCTTTGCACTAAGGATAAAATACAAACTGCTTATCCAGTCCTCTGAAGTCCTGCATGACTGGGCCCCTGCCTACTTCTTCAATCCCATTTCATGATACTCTCTCCTTCATTCACTGTATTTCAGCCACACTGACCTTTCATCTGACTTTAAAACACCTAAGCACTTTTGAGCCTCAGAATTACTGGGGAGTCCATACTGAGCAGAAAGCTAACCAACTGTCTTAGAAGAGAAAAATATATATAGAAGACATTCTGTCAGAAGATTTGGAAATATTTGTTATATTAGTAGAAACAGAATGGGTTGAGCCAGTGTATTCAGAAGAGATACCAAGAACAACCAGCACAAAGTCATAAGGAGGAGGGTGCCGAGTGATTTCATTCTTGGGGCCGTCAGAATGAGATGAGTCAATAAACAGCTGAGTTCAACCTAACACAGCATAGCATCTGATGGGACTAGATCCTGTGCAGACATTGCTCACCTTTACCCTAGTTAACCAATACCTTCTACATGTTAATGATATTATAATGAGAAAAGTCACATGAAAATGAAGAAAACAGTAATAGGGGATGGAACAACATGGCATAAATAACTTCTCCTGTGATGAGGGTCTGCAAGGGAGTTTGGGAAAGCCTTGTGCAATGAACAAAGTAGGAATTCCCTGCAGGATGGGCCATGGCTGCAAGTGTGAGTGCTAATCTGTGAACCCTAGAAAACGACAGCACCTCTAGAAAGATGGGCACACTGTCTGATCCCGCCTCCTGCTCTCCCCACAATCACAGGAATTACTGCATTTTAAGCTTCTGATTGAGCATTGTTATACAAACAGACTAAACAATCAAGAATCTCTTACTATTTGAGGAAAATTAACAATATAAAAAAGAGAAGAATTATCACCTGAATAAAAAGTTTATTTAACAAAAGTTATAAAAACTTCAAAATAGAATAATCAGTATCCTCTGAGAAATGCCAAAGTTTCACTCCTGAAACAAAAGCAGACTGCTGTGGAAGCAAAGCTACTAACAAAGCTATAAATTTATAATGAAAATAACTCATACATGTGCTGGATAGAAGAATGGACCCAGTTGAAGAACTAATTCATAAAATAGAAGACTGAGTGGAGAGACTCTCAGAATGCAAAAAGGCAGAGAGAAGATGGTGGAATAGAAGATAACCCACTCATGTCCCCTCACAACCACAAAAATTCTACACCCACCCACAGTCAAAAGTCTCTCTGCAGGAGCATCAAGATTCAGGTAGGAGTCTGTGAAACACTGGTAGATCCCAAGACCTTGAAGGACTGTTTTGAGAGTACAGACCAACACCAGTGGCTGATCCACCAAGCTTGCTCCCCAGTTCAAGCCTAGAAACAGCCCAGGCTTCCAAGGTCCTGGGCTACAGCCATATTTGGCCTTGAGCCTGCAACCAAAACCATCTGCAGAGAGGTCCAGAAGGAGTAGTGCACACTAGTGCCTTGGTGGAAAGGCTTGTCTGCCTGCTGACATCGGTCTTGGCAGTAAGCCTGAAAGTTGCCCTGTTTTTCTGATCCAGCCCCTCTCAGCTGAGGTCCCTGCTCACCGTCTCTTGCACAAAGACCCAGAGGGAGACTCACCCATATCTCGCAGCCTGAGGCTCCCAGATGAGTTTACCAACTTCTGTCCCACAGCAAATTCCAAGGGGACCCAAGTCTCAGACTTGGTCCCTCCAGCTGTAATCAGAGAACTAACCAGACTGTGCAGGGACTTGCTGTAAGACACATGCCCCTCTGAGCCAACGAGACTGGGCTTTCTAGCCTTCACCCTGCAGCAAATCCTGAGAGAGCCCAGTCTCAGTTCTGACCCCTGTCACTACAGTGGAGAATTATCCTGTCTGTGCTGAGACCTGCTGGGAGACACATTCCTGTCTGGGCCAACAAGATGGGCTCCTTCCCATAGCAAATCCCACGGGGGCCCAGTGTCAGCCCTGGCCCCTCCTGCTGCAATCAGGTAACTATCTCATCTGCATAGGGATTTGCTAGGAGACACATGCCCCTCTGAGCCAATGAGACTGGGCTCTCCAGGCTCTACCTCACAGCAGATCCTGAGGAGGCCCAGTCTGTGATTTGGCCCCTCTTGCTGCAGTCAGGGAACTATCCTATCTGTGCAGGAACTTGCTGGGCAATGTGCACCTCCCTAAACCAAGACAGGGCTCTCTAGCCTCTGTTCCACAGCAGATCCCAAGGAGGCCTATGGTCAGTTCCAGCCCCACCCACTACAATCAGGGAATTATTCCATCTGTGCAGAGCCATGCGGACAGCTGTATGCCTGTCTGAACCACCATGACAAGCACACCAGCCTCCATCCCACAGCAGATCCCAAGGGGGCTCAGTCTCAGCTCTGGCCCCTCTTGTTGCAGTCAAGGAACTACTTGTGCAGGGACCTGCTAGGTGACATACACCTGTCTAAGCCAATGAGATGGACCACCAGCTTCATTCCTACAGCAGATCCCAACATGCCCCAGTCTTAAATCCAGTCCCTCTGGCTACAGCTTTCGCAACCCTCTCAGTCTTTGCAAGACTTGCAGCAAGCCTGGGTTTAGACCATCCCTCAGTGCTGAGATGCCAGTAGTGGTCCCAGGCTCAGGAAACATAAGTCAGTCTGTTTAGAATCGCTGGAAGTCCCTCTGAAGAAGGACAGGCACAAACAAAGCCAGACTATAAAGGCAAAAATAAATACCTAATATTTCAAGGCAAGGACATCACACTTCTACAAAAATCAAGAACATTCAGGGAAATATGATGTTACCAAACAGACAAAATAAGATGCCAGAGATCAACCATAAAGTAATAGAGATGTGTGATCTCTCAGACAAAGAATTCAAAAGAACATTTTTGGGGGGTTTCTTCTTTGTTTTTTGTTTTGTTGGAGACAGGCTCTCATTCTGTCACCCAGGTTGGAGTACAGTGGCACAAACATGGCTTACTGCAGCCTCAACCTCCTGGGCTCAAGCAATCCTCCCACCTCATGTGCCTCCCATGTAGCTGGGCCCACAGGCATGCACCACCATGCCTGGCTAATTTTTAAATTTTTTTGTAGACATAGGAGTCTCACTTTGTTGTCCAGGCTGGTCTTGAACTCCTGGGCTCAAGAAATCTTCCTACCTCAGCCTCCCAAAATGCTGAGATTATAGGCATGAGTTACCATGCCCAGCCAAAACAGATGTTTTAAGAAAGCACAGTGAACTTCAAGAAAATACAAAGAATCAATTCAGAAATTTACCAGAAAAATTTAACAAAGAGATTGAAATAATTAAAAAAAAAAAAAAAAAAAAAAAATCAAAGAAATCCTGGAATTGAAAAATATAATGAATGAAATGAAAAAGGCAATAGAGAGTATCAATAGCAGAATTAAACAGAAGAAAGAATCAGTGAGCTCAAAGACTATATGAAAATACACAGAGTAGAAAAAATGAAGAAGAATGAAAAAGAATAAAGAAAGCTTGCAGGATTTATGGGACAACATCAAAAAAGAAAATATTAGGGTTGCTGAAGTTAAACAGGGATATGAGAAAGACAAAGGGGGTACAAAGCTTATTCAAAGAATAACAGAAAACTTTCCAAATCTGGAGAATGGGTGGGTGTACACGTACCCCACCATGCCATTACTGCCAGCATAAGCACACCCACTTCCACTGCCACCACACTGCCACTGCCAGCATGAACATTAAGCATGGACACCCGTGGCCCTGCACCCTGGCCCATGCTACCACTGGGCCATCCAAAGGATGGCACCTTCAAAGACTGAAGGATTACCAGCCCACACAGATGAGAAAGAACCAGTCAAGAACTCTGGCATATCAAAAAGCCAGAGTGTCTTTTTACCTCCAAATGACCACACTAGTTCTCCAGCAATGGTGCTTAAACAGGTTGAAATGAAAGAAATGGAATTCAGAATATGGATGGGAATGGAGATCACTGACATTCAGGAGAAAATTGAAACCCAATACAAGGAATCTAAGGAATAAGTAAAATAATACAGGAGATGAAAGATGAAATGGCCATGTTAAGAAAGAAGCAAAGTGAGCTGATACAGCTGAAGAATTCACTTCAAGAATTTCAGAATACAATTGCAAATGTTAACAGCAGAATCAACCAAGCTGAGGAAAGACTCTCAGAGCTCAAAGACTGGCTCTTCAAAATAACTCAGTCAGACCAAAATAAAAAAATAGTAAGGAAGAATGAACAAAACCTCTGAGAAATATGGGATTATGTAAAGAGACCAAAAATATGACTCACTGGTATCCCCGAAAGGCAGGAAGAGAAAGCAAGCAACTTGGAAAACACATTCTGGTTATCATCCATGAAAATTTCCCCAATCTTGCTAGAGAGGCCAACATTCAAATTCAGGAAATGCAGAGAACCCCTGTGAAATACTACACAAGAAGACCATCCCCAAGAAACATAGTAATTGGATTCTTCAAGGTCAAAATGATAGAAGAAATGTTAAAGGAAGCTAGAGAGAAAGGGCAGGTCACCTACAAAAAACCCCATCAACTAACAGCAGACCTTTCAGCACAAACCAGAAAAGAATGGGGGCCTACAGTCATTCTTTTTTTTTCTGTTTTTTTTTTTTTTTTTTTTTTTTGAGACAGTCTCGCTCCCATCATATAGGCTGGAGTGCAGTGGTGCAATCTTGGCTCATTGCAACCTCTGCCTCCCAGGTTCAAGTGATTCTCATGCCTCAGTCTCCCAAGTAGCTGGGATTACAAGCATGTGCCACCACACCTGTCTAATTTTTTGTATTTTTAGTAGGGACAGGGTTTCACCATACTGGCCAGGCTGCTCTTGAATTTCTGGCCTCAAATGATCCACCTGCCTCAGCTTCCCAAAGTGCTGGGATTACAGGTGTAAGCCACTGTGCAGGGTTCAGCATTCTTAAAGAAAAGAATTTCCAACCAAGAATTTCATATCCAGCCAAGCTAAGCTTTGTAAGTGAAGGAGAAATAAGATCCTTTTCAGACATGCAAATGCTAAGGGATTTCCTTACTATCAGATATGCCTTACAAGAGTTCTTGAAGGGAGTGCTAACCTTGGAAAGAAAAGACTGTTACCAGCCACTACAAAAACACACTTAAGTAAATAGACCAGTAACACTATAAAGCAACCACAAGAACAAGTCTGCATAATAATGAACAAATCCTAACATCAATATTCACTTTGAATGTAAATGAGTTAAATGGCACAGAGTGATCAGTTGAATAAATAAGCAAGACCTGATGGTATGCTGTCTTCAAGAGACCCATCTCACATGTGATAACACCCATAGGCTCAAAGTTAAGGGATGGAGAAAAATCTACCAAGCAAATGGAAAACAGAAAAAAAGCAGGGGTTGTTGAATTTATTCTAAACTTAGACAAAACAGACATTAAACCAACAAAGATAAAAAAGACAAGGACATTACATAATGGTAAAGGGCTCAATTCAACAAGAAGACATAACTATCCTAAATATGTATGCATCTGACAGAGGAGCACCCAGATTCAAAAAGCAAGCTGCTTTTAGAGACATACAAAGAGACTTGGATAAACACACAATAATCGTGCAGGACATCAATACCCCAATAATAATATTAGATCATTGAGACAGAAAACTAACAAAGGTGT
This sequence comes from Trachypithecus francoisi, assembly GCF_009764315.1. Taxonomy (NCBI): domain Eukaryota; kingdom Metazoa; phylum Chordata; class Mammalia; order Primates; family Cercopithecidae; genus Trachypithecus; species Trachypithecus francoisi. Next base: position 65,741,016 of record NW_022681473.1, read on the forward strand.
TCATGACCTGAACTCAACACTTGACCAAATGGACCCAATCGACATCTACAGAACACTCCACCCCCAAACAACAGAATATACATTCTTCTCAGATGCACGTGGCATATATTCTAAAGTCAACCACACAATCAGAATAGAACAATTCTCAGTAGAATTTTTTTTTTAAATCATACTAACCACACTCTTGGAGTACAGCACAATAAAATAGAAACACTAAGAAAATTGCTCAAAACCATATAATTACATTGAAATAAACCTGCTCCTAAATGACTTTTGAAATAATGAAATTAAGGGAGAAATCAAGATATTCTTTGAAACTAATGAGAACAAAGAGGCAACATATTGATACAGGAGGTAGAAAGAAATTATTTAGACAGATAGGGTCCTCAGCAAAGTCCTCAGCAAGGCTTCCCTTTTAGCAAGAAGGAGCCCAAGAAATTATTTTTTTCTAACAAAGAGCAGCCTGAAAAATTGAGCTGAAAACATAGATAAGCAAGCTGGAAGTTTGAACGGGGGAATGCCAGCAGTTGTGCCAATAGAAAAGGGCTACCTGGGAGCCAGGCATGTCCAACATGGAGGCTCCATCTTCCCTTTTTTGTTACTATGTGTACAGTAAAGGAATGGGCAACATGGTGCAGGCTAGGCAGAGGACTTGCCTACATAATAAAAGATCAGTATGGGGATGACCAGTTTTTTGTGCCCTATGTAAATGACACACCTAGTGTAATGAGTTTTTCATACCCTATGCAGATGGCACACCTGGTCCTATGTACCTTTCACACCCTATGTAAATCAGATACTGCCTCCTCATCAGGCACCTATAAAAGCCCCTGCATTTAACCACATATCTGACAAGCCATTTCTGTGGGATCCCCCTCTCCAGCAGAAAGTTATTATCTTTCTACCTATTAAACTTCCACTCTTTTTTTTTTTTGAGACGGAGTCTCGCTCTGTCACCCAGGCTGGAGTGCAGTGGCCGGATCTCAGCTCACTGTAAGCTCCGCCTCCCAGGTTTACACCATTCTCCTGCCTCAGCCTCCCAAGTAGCTGGGACTACAGGCGCCCACCACCTCGTCGGGCTAGTTTTTTGTATTTTTTAGTAGAGACGGGGTTTCACCGGATTAGCCAGGATGGTCTCGATCTCCTGACCTCGTGATCCGCCCATCTCGGCCTCCCAAAGTGCTGGGATTACAGGCTTGAGCCACCGTGTCTGGCCTAAACTTCCACTCTTAAGCTCACTCTTTGTGTGTCCAGGTCCTTGATTTCCTCAGCTGTGAGACAACAAACCTTGGGTATCACCCCACCAATGAGGCCACTTCATTGTGGGGCCCATCTGGGATCCAAGGTAGACTCATTGGAAGGGTGAGTATAGAAGCAGACCCCAAATCTTTACTTTCATTTCGGGGCCTTCTGCCCTCCATTTTAAAATAAAACCAAAAACACTTGATGTCTGATGGCCACCTAGATGCCCTTAGAGCATGCCACCCATCTAAAGACTCAGATGACAGGCTTGCTGGGGAAAACTTAATGAATCCCTCAGTACCCTCAGGGTGCTGGGAATGTTGACTCTGTTTCAAACCAGTTTCCTTTCACGGAGAGCCTAGCCATTGCATGGGGCTGGAAGAGGTCCAGAGGCAACTGATAGTTCCTGGCCAGGTATATACTCAGGTGTTACCCAAAGGCTTCTGGATTAACCTCAGACTCTGACTGCCTAATGAGCATCAGTAACAGGATCTCCAAGCTTTTCCTATTGCATTTTTCCTTCTTTCCTGGCGACTGCTATGTCTCCTATCCCCTCTCTGTAGGAAATGCTGTGGGAATTTTTATACTTCAGGGAAATAATCCTGTTAGATAGGATCAGCAAATGCCATAGTAACCAGGAATATAATACAAAGGATTGCCATTTTTGTGATTTTCTAGGAATAGAGGATCTCCCTTTCCCCCACTGTGAGCATCAATCTCTCTACCCGTGGTCTGGAGATCACATGGTATTTCAAGGTCTACAGCACCACCTAGTGGAATAGAAATCCTCTCCATCTTCTCAGCCCTTTGCCTAAACACTCTAGTTTCCCAATTCTCCTCCCTTTTTGTACTCCTCTATTAGAGGTCAGGCTTTATGCCTCTTTTGTGAATGGGAAAACTCAACAATGAGGAGGAAAATGTCCTCCAAAACCAAATTTTAGTTTTGATACTGTCCCATCAGCAGGAAAACCACCATTCAGTTCCTACATTCTTTTAAGGCATCTATTCTGCCTCCCATTAAGATGGTACTTAAATAGTAAGGGGTTGTTATGTCTTAAAGTTAACCAGAACCACTGCCTAACAATAAATATTTTATTCTAGGCCATAATAGCAGTATAGAGCTCAACCCAGTACACTCTCTCCATTAAGGGGACTTGCAAATACAACTGTTACATAGTCTTTCCCAAGAGCCATCTATCATACAAGTCTGGGAAGTCAAAGGGAAATCACCAGTGGAGGATTAGAGTTGCAAGGGTGAATGTGACTAAATCCATCACTTAGCTCCTTTAGATCCATGGCTGAGGGACATGCCTGCATCCAAGAGTAGCACCTTTAACAGATGCCGGGGCTCAGGGAACCAAGAAGGGAAAACAGTTGGGGGATGCTCCCACTGTCTTCCTCTCTACCTTGGGCCATTCCAAAGGAAGGAGGGGAATAAGGGACTCCTTGTCTCCCCTATCTTTTCAGCCATCTTTAGCCTGCACCCCTCTCAAGTGCATTCTGAAGCACTGAGACTCCTTTAATCCTGAAACTTTGCTTTTGCACAAGGGCATGGCCTTCTTACTAGACCTTTGCAAGCACTGGACAATCAACCAAGCTCTTTTAGCAGTCATATCAGGCAATCCAAAAGGTAATGATTCCCCAAAACTAAAAAAGCAACTTCAGGCAGCTATTGAGTGTCCCGGCTCTTCCTGCCACCCTTATTTGGGGCCCCCTCCAACTGTGCCATCAGCTCCTCTAGTTCCACCATCTCCAAAATTCCCCACTCCCCCACCTTCACTCTTACTCCTATAGGAAATGACCAATGGAGGTGATGCCATTAGGGTTCAAGTTCCCATCTCATTGCATGACCTTAGGCAAATAAAGGGATACTTAGGCTGATTTTCTGATGACTCCAATAGGTATATAGGTTTCCAAAATTTAACTCAGGTGTTTGACCTCTCATGGAGGGATGTTATGCTGCTTCTAAGCCAAACCCTAACTGCAGCTGAAAAACAGGCAGCTCTGCATGCATCAGAGAAATTTGGAGACAAGCAGTATGTCTCTTATAGTAGGCCAAAAGGAAAACAGAAAATAGGGAAGGTGAAGAGATAGGGGAACCATCCTTCCCAGTGGGGAACTATCATTCCCAGTAGGGAAGAGAGGCAGTACCCTCTTGACAACCCTGATTTGGAACCCCGATGACTTCATAGATGAATGGAAAAGGAAACACTTATTAATGTGCATATTGGAGGGCCTACAAAGAACTAGGAGAGCCAAACCTCTTAATTACTCTAAACTGGCCAAGATAAACCAAAAGCCAGATAAGAACCCTGCAGCCTTTATGGAAAGGCTGAGAGAAGCACTAATAAACCACACCTCCTTATTCCCTATTCAGTCAAGGGACAGCTCACCCTAAAGGACAAGTTTATTACACAGGCAGCTCCCAATATTAGAAGGAAACTGTAGAAGCAAGCTATAGGACCAGATAGCACCTTGAAAAACCTCTTGAGGGTGGTTACCTTGGTCTTTCATAATAGGGACTGGAAGGAGGCCCTGGAGAGAGGAAACACAAGAGAAGGGCAGAGCCTATAGTAGCTGCTTTGCAAACTTGCAAAGTCCAGGATCCCCAAGGTGCATCCATTAGTTGCTACCAGTGTGGCAAGTCAGGGTACTTTAAGAAGGAGTGCCCAGGCAGCAAGCAGAAGCCACCTCAAGCATGTCCAGCCAGTGGTTGGGACCACTGGAGATCAGACTGCCCCTGGAGACAGAGGTTACCAGGTTCAGAACCAGTCTCACAGATGGTCCAACAGGACTGATGGGTCCTGGGGTTCAGACCCCTGGCTCTAGCAGCTCAAATTGTCATTATTGCACAGGAGCCCCAGGTGATTCTGAAAATTGAAGGAAGGAAGGAAGGAAGGGGGACCTTATTCTAGACATTGGAACCAGTATCTCTCTTCTCCCTAATCCAGGCCTCCCCTTTTCCCATAGCATGACCAGGATGGGCATCTCAGGAAAAGTTCTAACCTGATATTTTTCTCAACCCCTTAGTTGTAGTTGGGAGGACTTATTATTTACATATGCCTTCTTACTCATGCCTGAAAGTCCCACTCCTTTATTAGGCAGAGATATTTTTGCTTGCGTGGGGGCCAGCATCCTTATAGCCCCAAGAGAAACTCGTTGTCTCCCCCAGGTGGAAGCTATTATTAATCCAGAAGTGTGAGCAACTCAAGGAAGCATAGACCAGTCCAGATCCACCTTAAGGATCCCACTTCTTTTCCTAACCAGAGACAATATCCCCTAAAGCCAAAGCTAGGAAGGGGCTAGAAGCCATTATTAATAACCTGAAAATGCAGGGCCTCCTCAAACCCTGTAGCAGCCCCTGCAACACCCCAATATTAGGAGTGCAAAAATCCAGTGGAGAATGGAGACTAGATCAGATCCTCCACATCATTAATAAGGCCATAGTTCCAACTCATCACCAACTCAGTGGTCCCTAATCCCTATACTTTGCTAACCCAAATATCTGAGGGAACTAAATGGTTCATAGTCCTAGATCTAAAGGATGCCTTTTTCTATATAGCATTACATCCTGATTCTCAATACCTGTTTGCCTTCGAAGATCCCTCTGGCCAGATGTCCAGTTAACATGGACAGTGCTGCCTCAGGGATTTTGAGACAGTCCCCACTTGTTTGGACAGGCACTGTCAAAGGACCTCTCTGAATTTTCCCATCCTCAGGTCAGGGTCTTGCAATATGTAGATGACATACTGCTTTGTGCCCCAACTGAGGAAGCATCTCAGGAAGGCAGTGAGGCTCTTCTTAATTTCTTAGCCAACAGAGGATATAAGGTTTCAAAATCTAAGGTCAACCTTTGCCAAACCTCAGTGAAGTACTGGGTGTAGTGTTGTCTGAAGGGACCAGAGCATTAGGGGAAGAAAGGATTAAGCCAATATCCTCCTTCCCCCTCCCTAAAACCTTGAAGCAACTAAGAGGATTTGGGGACATTACAGGATTCTGCAAACTCATCTTGGTATGGTGAGGTAGTTTACCCCTTATATCACCTCATAAAAGAAACTCAAGGCTAGGCACGGTGGCTCACGCCTGTAATCCCAACACTTTGGGAGGCCGAGGTGGGCGGATCATGAAGTCAAGAGATCAAGACCATTCTGGCCAACGTGGTGAAACCCTGTCTCTACTAAAAATACAAAAATTAGCTGGGCATGGTGGTGCATGCCGGTATTCCCAGCTACCCGGGAGGCTGAGGCAGGAGAATCACATGAACCTAGGAGGTAGAGGTTGCAGTGAGCCGAGATCACACCACTGCGCTCCAGCCTGGGTGACAGAGCAAGACTCCGTCTCAAAAAAAAGAAACTCAAGTGGCTAAAACCCATTTCCTAACCTGGGAACCTGAAGCTCAAAAGGTCTTTAATCAGTTGAAACAAGCCTTACTTAGGGTACTTTGCATAGGGAAGGTCTTCAATCTTTATGTATCAGAAAGGAAGACAATGGCCCTGGGAGTTTTAACTCAAGCCCAAGGACCAGCTCAAGAGCCAGTGGGCTCCCTAAGTAAGGAACTTGATTTGGTGGCTAAAGAATGGCCATCATGCCTCTGAGCCATTGCCACAGTGGCCCTACTGGTACCAGAGGCCACTAAATTAACCCTGGGAAATGGCTTAACTGTTTATAACCCACATAATGTAGCAGGATTGCTGTCCTCTACGGGATGCCCTTGGCTAACAGAAAGCTGACTCCTTAAATATCAGGCTCTGATATTAGAAGGGTCTACAATCCAATTAAAAACTTGCTCTTGCCTAAACTCAGCACTTTCCTCCCCAAGGAAACTGGGGAACCTGAACATGACTGTGAACAAGTTGTGGTACAGACCTATGCAGCCAGGGAAGCTCTCAGGGAAACTCCCCTAGAAAATCCAGACTGGACCCTCTTCACAAATGGAAGTTCCTTTGTGAAGCAAGGAGTCTATAAGGTGGTATATGCAATGTACACTATGAATGACATTGAAAGTGCACCCCTCTCCCCAGGCACAAGCATTCAACTAGCTGAACTGACAGCTCTTTCAAGAACACTTGAATGAAGCAAGGGAAAGGTAGCTAACATTTACACAGACTCCAAGTATGCTCTCTTAGTTCTTTACGCTCATGCTGCCATTTGGGAGGAAAGACATTTTCTTACTACTAAAGTAAGAAATAAAATAGCTATAAAATAGCATCAGGAAATTAACAAGTTATTATCCTCAGTTTTCCTTCCATGAGAGGTAGCAGTGATGCATTGTAAGGGACATCAGAAGGGAGCAGATGAAGTAGCCTAAGGAAACAAGTTAGCTGATCAGGCAGCCAAGTCAGCAGCAAGTCAGCCTCAGGGCCTTAATGCACTTGAAGCCCCTCTAATCTGGGAAGGCTCCATAAGAGAAAGTAAGCCTCAGTACTCCCCTGCAGAAGCAGAATGGGCCACTTCTCAAGGGTATACTTTTCAGCTCTCAGGATGGCTACAGTCAGAGGATGGCAAACTCCACTTGCCAGCCTCCCGCCAGTGTAAAGTCCTTAAGATCCTTCACCAGGCTTTTCACTTGGGAAAGGATAAAACTTATCGTGTGCCCAGAGATTTTTCAGGAGCTAACTTATTAAAAACGGTCAAGCAGCTTGTTAGTGCTTGTGAAGTCTGTCTTAAAAATAATCCCCTTGGTCGGGCACAGTGGCTCACACCTGTAATCCCAGCACTTTGGTGGGTGGATCACTTGACGTCAGGAGTTCAAGACCAGCCTGGCCAACACTGCAAAACCCCAACTCTAGTAAAAATACAAAAAAGTTAACCGGGTGTAGTGGTGCACACCTGTAATCCCAGTTACTTGGGAGGCTGAGGCATGAGAATTGCTTGAACTCAGGAGGTGGAGGTTGCAGTAAGCTGAGATCGCACCACTGCACTCCAGCCAGACCGACAAAGTGAAACTGTGTTTCAAAATTATAATAATCCCCTTAACAGGCATCTCCTTCCTCCTCAAACCCAAAGGATGGGAAGCCATCCAGGGAAGGATTGGCAGACTTCACCCACATGCCAAAGAAGAAGGACCTCCTGGTATGGGTAGATACTTTCACTAACTGGATAGAAGCATTTCCATGCTGTACAGAAAAGGCCTCCGAGGTAACAAAAGTGTTAGTTAATGAAATACCTCCCCATTTTAGTCTACCTAAGTACCTTCAAGGTGACAATGGCCCCTTGCTTAAGACAGCTGTCACACAAGGGGTCTCAAAGGCACTAGGCATACAGTATCATCTCCACTGTGCTTGGAGACCCCAGTCCTCAGGAAAGGTAGAGAAGACAAACAGTATTATCAAAAGACATCTCAGAAAACTGTCCCAAGAAACTCACCTTCCTTGGGTCACTCTTCTTCCCATGGCTTTACTGTGGGTAAGAAACACCCCTTCAAAGTTAAGTCTGACCCTGTTTGAAATGCTGTATTAACAACCTTTCCTTACAAATGATTTTCTATTAGACCAAGAGACCTCTAAATTGGTTAAGCATGTAACCTCCCTAGCTTACTTCCAATAGGAATTAACACAACTAGCAGAAGCCCAACCCCCCAAAATAGGACCATCATTATTTAACCCAGGAGATGTGGTATTAACGACTCTGCCCTCTGTCTCCCTACCTAAGCCCAAGTTAGGAGGGGCCCTACACTGTTCTTTCAACCCCTCAGCGAAAAATGTTACAGGAATCAACTCCTGGATGCATCACTCAAGTCAAAGCCTGGAACCTGAGAGAGCAACCCCAGAGAGCCCAGAGGAATGTGCTGGATATCAATGTGAAGAAATAGGAGATCTTAAGCTGAAAATCATAAAAGATAAGTAAATGAGTAAGGGCTATTCATCCTACTCAGTCCTACCTTATCAGATACTTTCAGTTATTTCTACTTTACCTCTCGAGATTCACTGTCAGATACTAGAACTTTTTGATGCATACTTGTGGGAAGATTTTGATTATCCATGAGATTACACTTGTAACTTCATAGACTCCCAAAGGGAAATTCTATATCTTGGTAAGTAAAATTTTAGATGGAAATTATCTACTACATCACCCTTGTGGAAATTGTTACACTTTCTCTGCTATTTGCAGTAGGACTATATACTGTGGCACCTGCAATGTAGAATTCTGTATGGAAAATTCTAATTTCTGTAATATTTTGCCTAATTATAATCTTTATAACAGGATTAATAATTACAGGAAAGATTTAGCCAAGGTTAACACTAAAGTTATTCTAGCCACCCAATAATGTGTTCCTCCGAATCACATCACAAGTCATAAAAGATAGCCCAGGCCTAAAATTATCTTCTAATGACAAATCAAGGGGGAATATATTTTTTTTTCAAAGAAAATGTTGCTTTTGTATTACGCTTCTGGTAAAGTACAGCGACATCTGATGGAGGCAACTAGTATTACAACCCATCAAAATGGCTATCAGGTATTAAACCCTACTGTCATGGTTGTAGCCTACAGTACCCTCACTAATAATGGGATTCTTAATATTCATATTCAAACCCTATATTCTAAACCTTCTTGTAAAATGTATCTCTTCTTGCCTAAAAGCTATGAAACTCCAAATGGTGCTGCAGATGGAACCACACATGGACATGCCTTTCTTCCAAGAACCCTTAGATCAACTCCAGAAGGAGGCTTTGCTGCTGTTACCCACACGATGCCCATCTTTAGCAGGAAGTAGCCAGAAAGAGTTGTCCTCCAATACCCTTAACAGCTGTTAGCATTTCCACTCCTCAGGGGGTAAATATGATACAGGAGGTAGAAAGAAATTATTTAGGCAGATCGTGAGGGTAAAAGAGTCCTCAATAGAGCTTCCCTTTTAACAAAAGGCAATACAAGAAATTTTTTTCCAGCCAGGCACGGTGGTTTATGCCTGTAATCCCAGCACTTTGGGAGGCTGAGGCAGGCAGATCACTTGAGGTCAGGAGTTTGAGACCAGCCTGGGCCAACATGGTGAAACCCTATCTTTACTAAAAATACCAAAATTAGCTAGGTGTGTTGGGGCACACCTGTAATTCCAGCTACTCAGGGGGCTGAGGCAGGAGAATCACTTGAACCCAGGAGGTGGAGGTTGCAGCGAGCCAAGATTGTGCCACTGCATTCCATCTTGGGTGACAAAGCATGACTCTGTCTAAAAAAAAAAAAAAAAAAAAAAGATTTTTTTCTCCAACAAAGAGAAGCCTGAAAAATCAAGCTGCAAACATAGATAAGAGAGCTGGAATCTTGGACAGGGGAATGTCAGCAGCTGTGCCAATAGAAAAGGGCTACCTGTGGGCCAGCCATGTCCAACATAGAGGCTCCATCTTCCCTTTTTTTGTTGTTACAACATGTACAGTAAAGGAATGGGCAATGTATCACAGGCCAGGCAGAGGACCCATCTGCACAATAAAAGATTTGGGTAGGGGTGACCAGCTTTTCATACCCTATGCAAATGGCACAGCTATTCCTAACCAGTTTTTAGTGTCCTATGCAAATGGCACACCTGGTCTAATCGATCTTTTGCACCCTATGTAAATCAGAAACTGCCTTCTCACCAGGCACCTATAAAAACCCCTGCATTTCACTGCAGATCCAGCAACTTATTTCTCCAGGACCCCTCTCTCTAGCAGAGAGCTATTCTCTTTCTTTCACCTATTAAACTTTCACTCTTAAACTCACTCTTTGTGTGTCCATATCCTTTATTTCCTCGGCCATGAGACAATGAACCTCACGTATCACCCTAGACAATAAGGCTGCTTCAATACCAGAATCTCTGGGACACAGCTAAGGTAGTGTTAAGAGGGAATTTTATAGCATTAAATACCCACATCAAAAAGTTAGAGAGATCTCAAATTAACAACCTAATATCACAACTAGAGAAACTAAAGAGACAAGAGGAAACCAACCCCAAAGCAAGCAAAAGACAAGAAATAACCAAAATCACAGCTGAACTGAAGAAAATTTAGATGCAAAAAACTATTCAGAATATCCACAGCCTGGATATGGTGGCTCATGCCTGTAATCCCAGCAATTTGGGAGGCTGAGGTGGGATGGTTTCTTAAGCTCAGGAGTTTGAGACCAGCCTGGGCAACACAGTGAGACCTTGTCTCTAGAAAAGATCAAAAAATTAGCTGAGTATGATGATGTGCACCTATAGTTCCAGATACTTGGGAGGCTGAGGTGGGAGGATTGCTTGAGTCTGGGAGGTTGAGGCTGCTGTGAGCTGAGATCATGCAACTGCACTCCATCCAGCCTGGGTGACAGAGTGAGACCCTGTCTCAAAGAAAAGAAAAAAGATCAACAAATACAGGAGTTGCTTTTTTGAAAAAGTTAATAAGATAGAGACTGCTAGATTAATAAAGAAAAAAGAGAGAAGATACAAAGAAAAACAATTAGATATGACAAAGGGGATGTTACCACTGACCCCACAGAATTATAAAAAAACATCAGAGACTACTACGAATATATGAGGTATAAAACCTAGAAGAAATGGATAAATTCAAGGACACATACAACCACCCAAGACTGAACCAGGAAGAAACTGAATCCCTGAATAGACCAACAACAAGTTCTGAAACTGAATCAGTAACAAAACGCCTGCCAACCAATAAAAAGCCCAGGATGAGACAGAGTCATAGCCCAACTCTACCAGGGGTATAAAGAACAGGTACCATTCCTACTGAAACTATTCCAAAAATTGACGAGGAAGGACTCCTCCCTAATTCATTCTTTGAGGCCAGCATCATCCTGATACCAAAACCCACCAGAAACACAATAACAACAAAAAATCTTCAGGCCAATATCCTTGATGAACATAGATACAAAAATCCTAAAAAAAAAAATACTGGCAAATCAAATCCAGCAGCACATCAAAAAGCTTAACCACCATGATCATGTAGGCTTTATTCCTGGGATGCAAGGTTGGTTCAACATATGCAAATCAATAAATGTGATTTATCACATAAACAGAAAAACAAAAACCACATGATCATCTTAATAGATGCAGAAAAGGCTTTTGATAAAATTTAACATCATTCATGTTTCAAACTGTCAACAAACTAGGCATTTAACGAATAAACCTCAAAATAGTAAGAGCTGTCTATGAGAAACCCATTGCCAACATCATGCTGAATGAGCAAAAGCTGGAAGCATTCCCCTTGAGAACTCGAAAAAGACAGGATGCCTACTCTCACCACTCCTGTTCAATATAGTACTGCAAGTCCTAGCCAGAGCAATCAGGCAGGAGAAAGAAATGAGAGGCCTCAACATAGGAAGAGAAGAAGTCAGACTATCTCTGCAGACAGTGTGATTCTATACCTAGGAAACCCCACAGTCTCTGCGCCAAAGCTCCTAGATCTGATAAACAACTTCAGCAAAGTTTCAGGATACAAAATCAATGTACAAAAATCAATAGCATTTTTATACACCAACAACCTCCAAGCTGAAAGCCAAATCAAGAACACAATCCTGTCCACAATAGCCACAAAAAAAAATAACATACCTAGGAATACAGCTACCAGGAAGGTGAAAGATCTCTACAACAAGAGTTACAAAACACGGCTTAAAAAAATATCAGAAATGACACAAAAAAAATGGAAAAACATTGCATGCTCATGATAGGAGGAATCAATACTGTTAAAATGGCCATACTGCCCAAAGCAATTTATAGATTCAATGCTATTCCTATCAAACTACCAATGCCATTCTTCACCAAATTAGAAAAAAAGTATTTTAAAATTCATATAGAACCTTTAAAAAAAAGCCTGAATAGCCAAGGAAGTCCTAAGCAAAAAGAACAGAGTTGGAGGCATTATGTTACCCAACTTAAAAATATACTTCAAGGCTACAGTAACCAAAACAGCATGGTACTGGTACAAGAACAGACACATAGACCAATGGAACAAGTTATAGAGGCCAGAAATAATGTCATACACCTACAATCATCTGATCTTTGACAAAGTTGATGAAAAGGAACTTTTCATCAACAAACAGGAAAAGATTCCCTATTCAATCAATGATGCTGAGATAACTGGCCAGCCATATGCAGAAGACTGAAACTGAACCCCTTCCTTACACCATCTACAAAAACAAACTCAAGATGCATTAAAGACTTAAATGTAAAACCCAAAATTATAAAAACTCTGGAAGATAGCTTAGGAAATACACTACTGGGCAAAGAGTCCATGACAAAGATGCCAAAAGCAAATGTGACAGAAACAATAATTAACAAATGAGACCCAATTAAACTAAAGGGCTTCTGCAGAGCAAACGAAACTATCAACAGAGCAAACAGATAAAGTACAGAATTGGAGAAAATATTTTCAAACTATGCATCCAACAAAGGTCTATGGCCAGAATCTATAAGGTACTTAAATTTATAAGCAAAAAAAAAAAACCCATTAAAAAGTAGCCAAAGGACATGAACAGATACTTTTCAAAAGAAGACATACATCCTGCCAACAAGCATATGAAAAAATGCTCAACATCACTAATCGTTAGAGAAATGCAAACCAAAACTATAATGAGATATTAATATCATGTATGCCAGTCAGAATGACTATTATGAAAATGTCAAGAAAACAACAGATGCTGGCAAAGTTGTGGAGACAAGGGAAGACTTATACACTGCTGGTGGATATATAAATTAGTTCGGCCATTATGGAAAGCAGTTTTGCAACTTCTGAAAGAACTTAAAAACAGAATTACTATTCGATCCAGCAATACCATTATTGGGTATATACCCAAAGGGATATAAATCAATCTACTACAAAGATTAATGCGCGTGTATGTTCACAGCAGCACTGTTCACAATAACAAAGGCATGGAATCAACCTAAATGCCAATGAATGGTAGACTGGATGAAGAAAATGTACATATTTTGGTGTGGTACATATACACCATGGAATACTATGTAGCCATAAAAAAAGAATGAAATCGTGTCCTTTGCAGAAACATGGATGAGCTGGAGACCATTATCCTAAGCAAATTAACACAGGAATAGAAAACCAAGTGCTGAATGTTCTCACTTATAAGTGGGCGCTAAACATCAAGTACATATTAACACAAAGAAAAGAAAAACAGGCACCACAATCTACTTGAGGGTGGAGGGTGGGTAAAGGGTGGGTGAGGACTGAAGAACTACCTGTCCAGTACTATTCCTGTTCTTACCTGGGTGATGAGATAATCTGTACATCAAACCCCCATGACATGCAATTTACCTATATAATGAACTTGTACATGTACCCCATGTTAGTCCATTCTCACATTGCTGTAAGAACTGCCTGAGACTGAGTAATTTATAAAGAGAATAGGTTCAATTGACTCATAGTTCTACATGGCTGAGGAGGCCTCAGGAAACTTACAATCATGGCAGAAAGTGAGGGTGCCATGATTCTCTCACTCTTCACAAGGTGGCAGGCGAGAGAACAAATGAAGAAGAAACTTGCCAAACACTTATAAAACCATCAGATCTAATGAGAACTCACTATCATGAGAACAACATGGGGGGAACTGCCACCCATGATCCAATGACTTCCCATTGGGTGGGGATTATGGGGATGACAATTCAAGATGAGATTTGAGTGGGGACACAGCCAAACCATATCAGCCCTTGAACCCAAAATAAAATAAAAGATTTAAAAAGTTAAGATTTTTCTCTTAAAAATGTCGTCTATAATAGATGTTAACATAGGTAATAATAAAAGAAGATATTAAAACTGTCCAGGGATATGAAATACCAATTCATAGAAGTAGAAAACCAAATAGCTAAGTAAATGCAGCATGCTTAACATTAACAGCAGATAGAAAAGTGCACATTAAAACAAATATCAGTAACCAAAGAGGGCGGAGCAAGATGGCAGAACAGAAGCCTACACCATTTGTCCCCCCCGTCCCCTAAACACCAAATTTTAACATCTACACATAGAATAGCACTATCACAAGAACAAAAACTCAGGTGAGCAATCACAGTAACTGGTTTTAATGACATCACTGAAAGAGGTATTGAGGAGGGCAGGAGAGACAGTCTTAAATCACCAATGCCACCCCTCCTCCATCCCCTGGCAGGAGCCATGTGGTGCAGAGACAGAATCTGTGCATTTTGGGGACGGAGACCACAGCAACTGAGGGACCTTACATTGAACTCTGTGATGCCCTGTCACAGCAGAGAATAAAGCCATGCTGGGCTCAGCTAGTGCTAGTGCAGAGAGGCAGAATTTGGACCAGCCCCTAGCCAGAGGGGAATCACCCATCCCAGCTGTTGGAACTGACGTTTCTTGGCCAGCCTTGCCGCCATTGGCTAAAGTGCTCTGGAGTTCTAGATAAACTAGAAAGGCAGTCTAGGACACAAGAGCTGTAATTCTTAGGGAACTCCTAGTGTTAGGCTGGGCTTGGAGTCAGTGAACTAGGGTGGCACATGACCTAGGAAGACACCAGCTGGCGCAGCTAAGGGAGTGCTTGTGCCACCCCTCCCCTAACCCCAGGCAGTGCAGTTGACAGCAATAAAAGTGTCTCCTTCCTTCTACTTAAGGAGAGGAGAGTGAAGAGTAAGGAAGATTTTGTCTTATATTTGGATACCAGCTCAGGCACAGGATAGGGCACTGGGCAGTAGGATAGGGCACTGGGAAGACTTGTGAGGCCTCCATTCCAGGCCCTAGTTCTTAGATGGCATTTCTAAACACACTCTGGGCCAAAAGGGAAAACTGCTTTCAAGGGAAGGACTCAGTCCTGCCAGGATTCATCACCTGTTGGACTAAAGAGCCCTTGGGCCCTTGATAACCCTAGCTCCCTGACATTTCTAAACACACCCTGGGCCAAAAGGGAACCTGCTGCTTTGAAGGGAAGGACCTAGGCCTGGCAAGATTCATCCCCTGTTGACTAAAGAGCCCTTTGGCCCTGAATAACCAGCAGCAATACTGAGTTAGTACACTATGGGCCTTAAGGCCTGAGATGTCCTGGCTTCAGGGGTGATGGAGCACATTTCCAGATGTAGTGGCTATGGTGAAAGACTCAAACAGAAGTTTGAGAAAAGCAGAGAGAAAAGTAAAAGAGACTTTGTCTTGCACCATTGGCACTGGCTCGGCCATAGTAAGGTAAAGCGACAAGCAGGCTCTTAAGGTCTCCGAGTCCAGGCCTAGGTTCCTGGACAGCATTTCTGGGCCCACTCTGGGCAAGAGGGGAGTCCACTGCTCTGAAGGGTGAGTCCCAGGCCTGGTAGCATTTACCACAAGCTAAGAGAAGATTCCTTGGGCTTTAAGCAAATATTGTCAGTGGCCTGGCAGAAACCCCCATGAAAGAGGCTCCTCTGCCTGTTGAAAGGGGAGGGAAGCATGGGAAGGACTTTGTACTATGGTTTGAGTGCCAGCTTAGCTGCAGTAGAAGAGAATATTGTGTAAATTTCTAAGGTGTTTGACTCCACTCCCTGGCTCCCAGACAGCATCTCTGGACACGCCCAGGGCCTGGGGAAACTTGCCACCCTGAAGGGAAGTTTGCCCAGTGCTATGTTGGCTTCAGGTCTGACACAGCACAGCACCAGTGGTGGGGGCCACAGGGGTGCTTGTATCACCACACCCTCAGTTTCAGATGGCTCAGAATAGAGAGAGATTCCACATGTTTGGGAGAAAGTAAGGGGAAAGAACAAGAGTCTCCAGCTGGTAATCCAGATAATTCTTCCAGATCTTACCTAAGACAACCAAGGTGGTACGTGTACAAGTTTGCAAAAATCACAGCATTATTGGGCTTGGGGTCCAAGTCCCTTCAAATACCTGGAAAGCCTTCCCAAGAAGGACAAGCACAAATAAGCCCAGATTATGATGACTATAGTAAATCACCAAAGACATTTAAGAGTGTCAACATGATCCGGGAAAATACGACCTCACCAAATGAACTAAATAAGGCACCAGGGACCAATCCTGGAGAAACAGAGATGTATGACCTTTCAGACAAAGAATTCAAAACAGCTATTTTGAGGAAAGTCAAAGAAATTCAAGATAACACAGAGAAGGAATTCAGAATTCTATCAGATAAATTTAACAAAGAGATTGAAATAATTAAGAATCAAGCAGAAATTCTAGAGCTGAAAAATGTAATTGATATACTAAAGAATGCATCAGTCTCTTGAGAGCAGAAAGGATCAAGCAGAAGAATTAGTGAGCTCAACAGACTATTTGAAAATACTCAGAGAAGACAAAAGAAAAAAGAATTTAAAAAAGTGAAGTATGCCTACCAGATCCAGAAAATAGCCTTAAAAAGCACGAATCTGTGAACTATTGAAGATGGCCGAATAGGAGCAGCTCCATCCTCCAGCCCCCTGCGTTTCTGCATTTTCAACTAAGTTACCGGGTTCATCTCACTGGGGAGTGCCAGACAATCGGTGCTGGTCAGCTGGTGCAGCCTGACCAGTGAGAGCTGAAGCAGGGTAAGCCATCGCCTCACCTGGGAAGCACAAGGGGGAAGGGAATCCCTTTTCCTAGCCAAGGGAAACTGAGACACACAACACCTGGAAAATCGGGTTAACTCCCACCCTAATACTGTGCTTTACCAAGGGTCTTAGCAAACGGCACACCAGGAGATTATATCCCACACCTGGACAGGAGGGTCCCATGCCCATGGAGCCTCCTTGTTGCTAGCACAGCAGTCAGATCTAACTGCAAGGCAGCAGCAAGGCTGGGGGAGGGGCACCCGCCATTGCTGAGGCTTAAGGAGGTAAACAAAGCCGCCAGGAAGCTCGAACTGGGTGGAGCCCACCACAGCTCAAGGGGGCCTGCCTGTCTCTGTAGACTCCATCTCTGGGGACAGGGCATAGCTAAACAAAAAGCAGCAGAAACCTCGGCAGAGGTAAATGACCCCGTCTGACAGCTTTGAAGAGAACAGTGGATCTCCCAACACGGAGGTTGCGATCTGAGAACGGACAGACTGCCTGCTCAAGTGGGTCCCTGACCCCTGAGTAGCCTAACTGGGAGACATCCCCCACTAGGTGCAGACTGACACCTCACACGGTGGGGTACTCCCCTGAGAGGAAGCTTCCAGAGCAAGAATCAGACGGCAACATTCGCTGTTCAGCAATATTCTATCTTCTGCAGCCTCCACTGCTGATACCCAGGCAAACGGTCTGGAGTGGACCTCAAGCAATCTCCAAGAAACCTACAGCTGAGGGCCCTGACTGTTAGAAGAAAAACTAACAAACAGAAACGACACCCACACCAAAACCCCATCAGTTCGTCACCATCATCAAAGACCAAAGGCAGATAAAACCACAAAGATGGGAAAAAAGCAGAGCAGAAAAGCTGGCAATTCAAAAAATCAGAGCGTATCTCCCCCTCGAAAAGAACACAGCTCATCGCCAGCAATGGATCAAAGCTGGACAGAGAATGACTTTGACGAGTTGAGAGAAGAAGGCTTCAGTCGATCAAACTTCTCAGAGCTAAAGGAGGAATTACGTAACCAGCGCAAATAAACTAAAAATCTTGAAAAAAGAATGGAAGAATGGATAACTAGAATAATCAATGCAGAGAAGGCCATAAATGAACTGACGATCAAAACCATGACACGAGAAATACATGACAAATGCACAAGCTCAATCAACTGGAAGAAAGAGTATCAATGATTGAAGATCAAATGAATGAAATGAAGCGAGAAGAGAAGTCTAGAGAAAAAAGAGGGAAAAGAAATGAACAAAGCCTCCAAGAAATATGGGATTATGTGAAAAGACCAAATCTACATCTGATTGGTGTGCCTAAAAGTGAGGGGGAAAACGGAACCAAGTTGGAAAACACTCTTCAGGATATCATCCAGGAGAATTTCCCCAACCTAGTAAGGCAGACCAACATTTAAATTCAGGAAATACAGAGAATGCCACCAAGCTACTCCTCAAGAAGAGCAACTCCAAGACATATAATTATCAGATTTACCAAAGTTGAAATGAAGGAAAAAATGTTAAGGGCAGCCAGAGAGAAAGGTCGGGTTACCCACAAAGGGAAGCCCATCGGATTAACAGCAGATCTCTCGGCAGAAACTCTCCAAGCCAGAAGAGAGTGGGGGCCAATATTCAACATTCTGAAAGAAAAGAATTTTCAACCCAGAATTTCATATCCAGCCAAACTAAGTTTCACAAGTGAAGGAGAAATGAAATCCTTTACAGATAAGCAAATGCTTAGAGATTTTGTCACCACCAGGCCTGCCCTATAAGAGCTCCTGAAGGAAGCACTAAACATGGAAAGGAACAACCAGTATCAGCCATTGCAAAAACATGCCAAAATGTAAAGACCATTGATGCTAGAAAAAAACTGCATCAACTAACGAGCAAAATAACCAGCTAATATCACAATGACAGGATCAAGTTCACACATAACAATATTAACCTTAAATGTAAATGGACTAAATGGTCCAATTAAAAGACACAGACTGGCAAATTGGATAAAGAGTCAAGACCCATCAGTTTGCTGTATTCATGTGCAGAGATACATATAGGCTCAAAATAAAGGGATGGAGGAAGATCTGCCAAGCAAATAGAGAACAAAAAAAAGCAGGGGTTGCAATCCTAGTCTCTGATAAAATAGACTTTAAACCATCAAAGATCAAAAGAGACAAAGAAGGCCATTACATAACGGTAAAGGGATCAATTCAACAGGAAGAGCTAACTATACTAAATATATATGCACCCAATACAGGAGCACCCAGATTCATAAAGCAAGTCCTTAGAGACTTACAAAGAGACTTAGACTCCCATACTTACAAAGAGACTTAGACTCCCATAATAATGGGAGACTTCAACATTCCACTGTCAACATTAGACAGATCAACAAGACAGAAAGTTAACAAGGATATCCAGGAATTGAACTCAACTCTGCACGAAGCGGACCTAATAGACATCTATAGAACTCTCCACCCAAATCAGAATATACATTCTTCTCAGCACCACATCACACTTATTCCAAAATTGACCACAGAGTTGGAAGTAAAGCACTCCTCAGCAAACGTAAAAGAACAGAAATTATAACAAACTCTCTCTCAGACCACAGTGCAATCAAACTAGAACTCAGGACTAAGAAACTCAATCAAAACCACTCAATGGAAACTGAACAACCTGCTCCTGAATGACTACTGGGTACATAACGAAATGAAGGCAGAAATAAAGATGTTCTTTGAAACCAATGAGAACAAAGATACAACATACCAGAATCTCTGGGACACATTTAAAGCAGTGTGTAGAGGGAAATTTATAGCACTAAATGCCCAGAAGAGAAAGCTGGAAAGATCTGAAATTGACACCCTAACATCACAATTAAAACTAGAGAAGCAAGAGCAAACACATTCAAAAGCTAGCAGAAGGCAAGAAATAACTAATCAGAGCAGAACTGAAGGAGATAGAGACACAAAAAACCCTCCAAAAAATCAAAGAATCCAGGAGATGGTTTTTTGAAAAGATCAATAAAATTGATAGACCAATAAGAAGAAAAGACAGAAGAATCAAATAGATGCAATAAAAAATGATAAAGGGGATATCACCACCGACCCCACAGAAATACAAACTACCATCAGGGAATACTATAAACACCTCTAGGCAAATAAACTAGAAAACCTAGAAGAAATGGATAATTTCCTGGACACTTACACTCTTCCAAGACTAAACCAGGAAGAAGTTGAATCCCTGAATAGACCAATAGCAGGCTCTGAAATTGAGGCAATAATTAATAGCCTACCAACCAAAAAAAGTCCAGGACCAGACGGATTCACAGCTGAATTCTACCAGAGGTACAAGGAGGAGCTGGTACCATTCCTTCTGAAACTATTCCAATCAATAGAAACAGAGGGAATCCTCCCTAACTCATTTTACGAGGCCAACATCATCCTGATACCAAAGCCTAGCAGAGACACAACAAAAAAAGAGAATTTTAGACCAATATCCCTGATGAACATCGATGCAAAAATCCTCAATAAAATACTGGCAATCCGGATTCAGCAGCACATCAAAAAGCTTATCCACCATGATCAAGTGGGCTTCCTCCCTGGGATGCAAGGCTGGTTCAACATTCGCAAATCAATAAACGTAATCCAGCATATAAACAGAACCAAAGACAAGAACCACATGAATATCTCAATAGATGCAGAAAAGGCTTTTGACAAAATTCAGCCCTTCATGCTAAAAACGCTCAATAAATTCGGTATTGATGGAACGTACCTCAAAATAATAAGAGCTATTTATGACAAACCCACAGCCAATATCATACTGAATGAGCAAAAACTGGAAAAATTCCCTTTGAAAACTGGCACAAGACAGGGATGCCCTCTCTCACCACTCCTGTTCAACATAGTGTTGGAAGTTCTGGCTAGGGCAATCAGGCAAGAGAAAGAAATAAAGGGTATCCAGTTGGGAAAAGAAGAAGTCAAATTGTCCCTGTTTGCAGATGACATGATTGTATATTTAGAAAACCCCATTGTCTCAGCCCAAAATCTCCTTAAGTTGATAAGCAACTTCAGCAAAGTCTCAGGATACAAAATTAATGTGCAAAAATCACAAGCATTCTTATACACCAGTAACAGACAAACAGAGAGCCAAATCATGAATGAACTTCCATTCACAACTACTTCAAAAAGAATAAAATATCTAGGAATCCAACTTACAAGGGACGTAAAGGACCTCTTCAAGGAGAACTACAAACCACTGCTCAGTGAAATAAAAGAGAACACAAACAAATGGAAGAACATACCATGCTCATGGATAGGAAGAATCAATATCGTGAAAATGGCCATACTGCCCAAGGTTATTTATAGATTCAATGCCATCCCCATCAAGCTACCAATGACTTTCTTCACAGAATTGGAAAAAACTGCTTTAAAGTTCATATGGAACCAAAAAAGAGCCCGCATTGCCAAGACAATCCTAAGTCAAAAGAACAAAGCTGGAGGCATCACGCTACCTGACTTCAAACTATACTACAAGGCTACAGTAACCAAAACAGCATGGTACTGGTACCAAAACAGAGATATAGACCAATGGAACAGAACAGAGCCCTCAGAAATAATACCACACATCTACAGCCATCTGATCTTTGACAAACCTGACAAAAACAAGAAATGGGGAAAGGATTCCCTGTTTAATAAATGATGCTGGGAAAATTGGCTAGCCATAAGTAGAAAGCTGAAACTGGATCTTCCCTTATGCCTTATACGAAAATTAATTCAAGATGGATTAGAGACTTAAATGTTAGACCTAATACCATAAAAACCCTAGAAGAAAACCTACGTAATACCGTTCAGGACATAGGCATGGGTAAGGACTTCATGTCTAAAACACCAAAAGCAACGGCAACAAAAGCCAAAATTGACAAATGGGATCTAATTAAACTAAAGAGCTTCTGCACAGCAAAAGAAACTACCATCAGAGTGAACAAGCAACTTACAGAATGGGAGAAAATTTTTGCGATCTACTCATCTGACAAAGGGCTAATATTCAGAACCTACAAAGAACTCAAACAAATTTACCAGAAAAAAAAACAACCCCATCAAAAAGTGGGCAAAGGATATGAACAGACATTTCTCAAAAGAAGACATTCATACAGCCAACAGACACATGAAAAAATGCTTGTCATCACTGGCCATCAGGGAAATGCAAATCAAACCCACAATGAGATACCATCTCACACCAGTTAGAATGGCAATCATTAAAAAGTCAGGAAACAACAGGTGCTGGAGAGGATGTGGAGAAATAGGAACACTTTTACACTGTTGGTGGGATTGTAAACTGGTTCAACCATTGTGGAAAACAGTATGGCGATTCCTCAAGGATCTAGAACTAGAAATACCATATGACCCAGCCATCGCATTACTGGGTATATACCCAAAGGATCATAAATCATGCTGCTATAAAGACACACGCACATGTATGTTTATTGTAGCACTATTCACAATAGCAAAGACTTGGGATCAACCCAAATGTCCATCTGTGACAGACTGGATTAAGAAAATGTGGCATACATACACCATGGAATACTATGCAGCCATCAAAAAGGATGAGTTTGCATCCTTTGTAGGGACATGGATGCAGCTGGAAACCATCATTCTTAGCAAACTATCACAAGAACAGAAAACCAAACACCGCATGTTCTCACTCATAGGTGGGAACTGAACAATGAGATCACTTGGACTTGGGAAGGGGAACATCACACACTGGGGCCTATCATGGGGAGGGGGGAGGGATTGCATTGGGAGTTATACCTGATATAAATGACGAATTGATGGGTGCTGACGAGTTGATGGGTGCAGCACACCAACATGGCACAAGTATACATATGTAACAAACCTGCACATTATGCACATGAACCCTAGAACTTAAAGTATAATAAAAAAAGAAACTTTAAAAAAATAAAAATAAAAATAATGCTGACCGAAAAAATAAAGTAACAGAAAGAGCTCAAGACCATATTACCATTATGTAAATTATAAACATATTACACACAAAATAATATATATTTTACAAAGATAAACACATATATCCAGGAAAATATATCCAAGATAAGAGTAGACATTTATATGAAAATAGGAAATGGGAATAGGAATTAAGGACGAAAGAAAAAAAATAAGAGGGCAAGAAGAACTTTGAAGAGATTAAAAATTATACTGTATTATCACCTGAGTTGTATTGTAAACAGAAGTCTCTGCTCCTAAGTTATACATATGTACACATGATAAAGAACCCAAGAATGAGGTTCAATCTTTCAGTCTAAAGAATCATTGATATATAATTTAAAAAATTAAAACCAATCTGAATTATTGTTAGAGTTTATTACATTATGGGAAGTGATGGGAGTAGGGTGGCTTTATAGATAGATGCATATTAACATTTTCTTATTTAAAAAAAAGACATGTATTTGGTTGATTCTAGGTGTTGATAGACAAAAGTGAGTTTTAAAATGTGAATTAAAAGTTTTAGGGTAATAGCCAGGTGCAGTGGTCCCAGCTACTTGGGAGGCTGAGGCAGGAGGATCACTTGAGCCCCAGAGTTCAACAATACAGTTTGAGCATGGTCGTGTCACTGCACTTCAGCCTGGGGTGATAGGGTAAAACCCTGTCTCTAAACAGAAAAAAAAAAAGTTTTAAGGTAACCATTAGAGATCTAGACATGAGATTTCTTTCTTTAAACGATTAGTGAAAAGATTAGAATTGAAAGAAAACTTAGTGCTCACAAGAAGAAAAAGCATAGGTAAACAGAAGACACACATAAGGTGAAATATATCAATAATCACCATGTGAGTTAAATTCTTCTATGAAAAAAGACTCATTAAGACTCATATTAGGAAAAATATGCAGTACTATATTGTTTTTAAGATATCCTAAAATAAATATATCAAACAAAACAGAGGCCCAAGTCAAAACCAAAATTATTTATCTACCTGGGATATTTTACAATGATTAAAATACATAATCTACCAAGATAAAAGTCACAAACCTAATAACAGAGAACGAAACCAACTTCATAGTAAAAAAAATGCCAGACAAAAACTGGAAAAATTCCCTTTGAAAACTGGCACAAGACAGGGATGCCCTCTCTCACCACTCCTATTCAACATAGTGTTGGAAGTTCTGGCTAGGGCAATCAGGCAAGAGAAAGAAATCAAGGGTATCCAGTTAGGAAAAGAAGAAGTCAAATTGTTCCTGTTTGCAGATGACATGATTGTATATTTAGAAAACCCCATCATCTCAGCCCAAAATCTCCTTAAGCTGATAAGCAACTTCAGCAAAGTCTCAGGATACAAAATTAATGTGCAAAAATCCCAAGCATTCTTATACACCAGTAACAGACAAGCAGAGAGCCAAATCAGGAGTCAACTTCCATTCACAATTGCTTCAAAGAGAATAAAATACCTAGGAATCCAGCTTACAAGGGATGTAAAGGACCTCTTCAAGGAGAACTACAAACCACTGCTCAGTGAAATCAAGAGGACACAAACAAATGGAAGAACATACCATGCTCATGGATAGGAAGAATCAATATCGTGAAAATGGCCATACTGCCCAAGGTTATTTTATAGATTCAATGCATCCCCATCAAGCTACCAATGACTTTCTTCACAGAATTGGAAAAAACGGCTTTAAAGTTCATATGGAACCAAAAAAGAGCCCGCATTGCCAAGACAATCCTAGGTCAAAAGGACAAAGCTGGAGGCGTCACGCTACCTGACTTCAAACTATACTACAAGGCTACAGTAACCAAAACAGCATGGTACTGGTACCACAACAGAGAAATAGACCAATGGAACAGAACAGAGTCCTCAGAAATAATACCACACATCTACAGCCATCTGATCTTTGACAAACCTGACAAAAACAAGAAATGGGGAAAGGATTCCCTATTTAATAAATGGTGCTGGGAAAATTGGCTAGCCATAAGTAGAAAGCTGAAACTGGATCCTTTCCTTACCCCTTATACGAAAATTAATTCAAGATGGATTAGAGACTTAAATGTTAGACCTAATACCATAAAAACCCTAGAAGAAAATCTAGGTAGTACCATTCAGGACATAGGCATGGGCAAGGACTTCATGTCTAAAACACCAAAAGCAACGGCAGCAAAAGCCAAAATTGACAAATGGGATCTAATTAAACTAAGAGCTTTTGCACAGCAAAAGAAACTACCATCAGAGTGAACAGGCAACCTACAGAATGGGAGAAAATTTTTGCAACCTACTCATCTGACAAAGGGCTAATATCCAGAATCTACAAAGAACTCAAACAAATATACAAGAAAAAAACAAACAACCCCATCAAAGAGTGGGCAAAGGATATGAACAGACATTTCTCAAAAGAAGACATCCATACAGCCAACAGACACATGAAAAAATGCTCGTCATCACTCGCCATGAGAGAACTGCAAATCAAAACCACAATGAGATACCATCTCACACCAGTTAGAATGGCAATCATTAAGAAGTCAGGAAACAATAGATGTTGGAGAGGATGTGGAGAAATAGGAACACTTTTACACTGTTGGTGGGATTGTAAACTAGTTCAACCATTATGGAAAACAGTATGGCGATTCCTCAAGAATCTAGAACTAGATGTACCATATGACCCAGCCATCCCACTACTGGGTATATACCCAAAGGATTATAAATTACTCTACTACAAAGACACATGCACACGTATGTTTATTGCGGCACTATTCACAATAGCAAAGACTTGGAATCAACCCAAATGTCCATCTGTGACAGACTGGATTAAGAAAATGTGGCACATATACACCATGGAATACTATGCAGCCATCAAAAAGGATGAGTTTGCGTCCTTTGTAGGGACATGGATGCAGCTGGAAACCATCATTCTTAGCAAACTATCACAAGAAGAGAAAACCAAACACCGCATGTTCTCACTCATAGGTGGGAACTGAACAATGAGATCACTTGGACTCGGGAAGGGGAACATCACACACTGGGGCCTATCAGGGGGAGGGGGGAGGAGGGAGGGATTGCATTGGGGAGTTATACATGATATAAACGTTATGCACATGTACCCTAGAACTTAAAGTATAATAAAAAATAAATAAATAAATAAATAAAATAAAAATAAAAATAAAAAAATAAAAAAATAAAAAGTTTTCATACCCATACAGCATAATCAACTGTAAAAATTTCTGTCATTTGCCTCAATGGTGGTAACGTTTATTTATTAGTAGAATAAAAAGAATTTACTTCCAAGAAAAAAAAAAAAAATGCCAGAAATGCAAGGAGATACTGACAAATCTACAATAGTGGGGATAGACTTTAATATACCTATTTCCAAAGTTAACAAACTAAGTAGACAGAAAATTACTTTAGGGAGAATCTGAATAACATAATTGTGCCTTTTATTAAGTTGTTATTATTATTATTTTTAGAGACAGGGTCTCATTCTGCTGCCCAGGCTGGAGAGCAGTAGTGTGATCATAGCTCACCACAGGCTCAAGGGATCCTCCTGCCTCAGCCCCCAGTAGCTAGGACTACAGGTGCATGCCATCACACCCAGCTAATTTTTAAATTTTTTATAGAGATAGGGTCTCACTCTGTCATCCAGGTCAGAGAGCAGTGGTGTGATCATAGCTCACTGCAGCCTCAAGGGATCCTCCTGTCTCAGCCCCCAGTAGCTACGACTACAGGCATATGCCATCACACCCAGCTAATTTTTAATTTTTTATAGAGATAGGGTCTTGCTCTGTCATCAAGGCCAGAGGGCAGTGGCGTGATCATAGCTCACTGCAGCCTCAAACTCCTGGCCTCAAACAATTCTCCAGCCTTGGCCTCCCAAAATAACTGTCACTGTGCCTGGCCAGTTATTAATATTTTTAACTTGGAAATTCATCTTTCTTTATTCTGCTTTGGAATGCTGGAGCTGAGGCTCTCAAAACCATATTTCTGCTTTGACCACTGGTTTCCTGTTAGACTCTGACAATATGGGTGGTGCTAAAAGGAGACTGCAAAGCTGGAAGAGGAAAAAGGGGCTTATCTCTTCCTATCTGCTTCCCATGGGTTTCCTGACTGCTTGTGATTCCTGTGAATGCCACTGGAATAATGTGGTTTTTGGTTTGTTTTGTTTTTGCTGTAGTCTAGCAAGTCTTTCCTCAGCAGTAGCTGAATCTAGTTTGCAGTTTTTCCAACTTTTATAAACTAGCTTCACTGTGACTCCTCCATAGGTCCAGCACCAGCTGACCAGTATCCTCTTCTCAGCTACACAAAGCCCATCACAGCTCAGAGACACCAAGAGCCAAGCAGCACCTCTTACCCAGTGGTCTAAATTTCAGGTGTCAGGAGCACCTCTTCCAACCTTCTAAAGTTGCATAATTTCAACCTCATTCTACAAAGAAAACTCCAGGCTCAGGTGGTCTCATGGTGAATTCTTCCAAACTTTAAGGAGAAAATAATAATAGTATATAAACTTTCCTAGGAAATGGAAAAAAATGAACACTTCCAAACACATTTTATCAGGCAAGCATAACCTTGATTATAAATCCTAACAAGAATACTGTAACAAAAGAAATCAATACACCAACACATCTCCCAAACATAGATGCAAAAATCCTTGACAAAGAATCAGCAAATTCAATTCGTCATATTCATCGTGACCAAGTGAGACTTTCAGAATAAACTCTCAGAAGTGTATTTCCACCATGAGGCTAGAATTTCTGGAACAAGGGGTGTCACTCACCTGTCCGGTCAACATCCTTTTTCATGGGCAGTACAGTATAATCCAGTTGCTCATCTGAGTCCTCAAACATCCTTGGCTTGGACTGCAGCATGAACTGGGGCTCTTTCTGGGGACTTCCCCTGCCTCCATTCCAGTCCACTGACTCGTCAGAGAGCTGAACTTGCTGTAGGTATGGGATCCGGATAATCCTGTTTTCATCCAAGCTTAACTTCTTCAGTCTTCAATTAAGGAAAGTGAATATAGAATCATAGCAATAATGATACCTCAGGATTGTTTACCAAGCCACTTTAGGGAAAAAACATGCAATCAGGCTTGGATACTTATTCCTCTTGTGTGGCGTTGAGCCAGTGACTTACTGTCTCTGGGATTCAATATCCCTGTCTCTAAAATGGGGATAATATTTATTAACCTTTCAGGGCTCTTGTGAAGATTAAATGAGGCAATATGTAAATGGCCTGGCACAAAGTAGTATTCAGTAAATGGTAGTTGAATCCAAAGTAAATTTTCCAGGGAAGTAAAGCTTAACAATGTAAATGCCACTATTTTATTTACTTCAGTTAGAACTCAGGAATTAAATTTGTCTTTCTGATTCTCATTATTTTAAAAAATTTTCCTGTCTCTACTGTCAGGGTCTGGATCCTATCCTGGGTAAAATCTCCTCCTGTTTTCCTTTCTCTTTGCTGCTTCTAATTCAGTCACGTGATCAGAAATGTCCTCATTGATGGCCATTTTTATGGAGGAGCCAAAGCTCAGAGGGGAGAAATGACTTACCCATGGCCACAGAGTAGAGATAAATTGTGGAGCTAGGGTTTAAACCCAAGCCTTTTGGCTTCTAGAACAGCACTCAGAGTGTGAGCAAGCCTGGGGATTAGAGGAGGCCCAAGCAGTGAAAGGCTTATGGCTTTACCTCCTGAGCCCAGCCAGGCTGGCAAAGCAACTGGGGTTGGAGAGTCTGTTGTCATCCAGCATCAGTGTCTCCAGCGCTGGGAACCTCAGGATGTACCTCTTGCTTGTCAGCGATGTTACAGATGCCTCCCTGTGAGTTCAAAGATCTTGGGTAATGAGCAAGGTCGAGGAACAAACTCCACCATTCCCAGGAAGCCATGGAGGACAGGGAATCAATTAGGAGGCCTAACCAGCTTAGGAACTGTTCTAGTGCCCGAAAGAGGTCCCCACAGGGATACACAGAAAGCATAATTCCTTCCCCACCTTCTCCTTTCCCAAACACTATTATACATACCATATCGTCTTCTGTATGGAGAAAGGTTACATACATCATTGAGACCAGGTTAGGGCAGGGTGGGGGATTGTATAAGTAGTGCTTATAGAAAATGCCAGGGTGAAAGAGGTATGACCAAGCTGGAGGGAGCATTCTGCTGGAGATCACTGCACAATTTTGACTCAGGAACTGACTCCTTGTTATGCTGTGTCACCTAGTAGACTGGTAACTATGGGAGCACCAGGAGACAATGCTCTTGTTATAGACCATAGCTTTGCCAACTAGTAGGGTAAAGAAAGGTGGATTGAGGGCACCATCCCTGGCTGTAGTGAGGTTCTCTTCTCAAGTGGCTTCATAAAATGAACACACGAGTAAGGAGTGGAGAAGTTTCTTCTTAAACTCAAACTCTCTGAAGATTCCCAGAAATACCTAAGAGTGAGATTTAGGGGGGTGATGCCCTGAATTACAGGGGTGGGCAGGAAGTGGTGGCATTTTAAGTACTGCCATTAATGTGACCTCATTTGTGTCCTCCAGGTAGATGAGACCTAGGTAACTCTCTTCCACACAGGCAGATGATGCAAATAACATTTTCATTCTTCCCTCCATACTGTATGCCACCCATACACCAAAATAGTACACATAGGCACAAATGCATACAGTATACACATATATAAGCCACAAACACACACACAACTAGAGGAAGGGAAACAAACATTTCTTTAGCACCTACTGCACTTCTGGCATTGTGCAATGTGCTTTGTATGTGTTATCCAAGGATAGGTATTATATACCTCCTTTACAGATTAAGAAAATGAAGCTCAGAGCAACTTGCCTGGTCTCATAGCTAGAAAGTGGGACAACTCAAACTAGAACCTGGGTCTGCCTGACTCCAAATCCCATGCCCTTTCCACTGCCAAATCACACCTCTCACATTCACATCTACTAGCCCCATGCGGATTAAAGGATGGGGAAGTGGAAGGGGGAGCTGATGTCTGAGCTAGAGAGAGCTTAACAAAGGTTGGCAGTGAGTTCAAAAGCTAGGACAGTAATGTGTACATGAAGTCTGGGATATTTCACAGGTGACTTTAGAAAGGGTATATTCTAAATGAATGTATTACTAATTAATTCATTCATTCACACTCATGAATTTCTTTAACATATATTTATGTGGCCAGGTACTAAGAATACAAATAAAAGAACACATCCCTCCCCTCTAGGTGCTTACAGTCTGTGGAGTAGGTGGACACACAGCCTGCAGTGAGACAAACACTATAAAAGAAGTATGTGGGGAAGGCACCTATTTAGGAAAAGCAATGTTAAAGCAAAACCATGAGGAATGGAGAGTGAATTGTCATGCTCTTAACCAATGTGAAAGAAAGAGAACAGGGAAAAAAAAAATCTCTTTGTGGCTGGATCTGTAACAGTATTAGAAGCTATAGGCAGCCATGTTTCCCATCATAGGGTCTAGAAAGACACAGGCAGCCCACCTGTAAAGAAAAATGTGGCAAGTCACGGAGAAGAGGAGATGTGAAAGCTGAGAGACAGAACTTCCAGGCTGCTCCACAGTCCTCAGGGCCTACGTTCAGTATGACCCTAAGGCACAGCTGTGAGATTCCCCAATGTTCTTACAATCAATTCCCCCCTGACTTTTTTTCCGTATCCTAACACTGACAGACTTCCATAGATTATGACAGTTCTGACTGGAAAAAGGGACAGGTCAGATAAACTTACAGAAAGAGACCTGGCAACAGTGTAGGGAACAGGCTTGAAGTCCAAAGACCAGAGACACTTAACAGAGAAGGCAGGAAGCCTTTATAGTTCATAATATTTCAAGGTCACGGATGTGCCCTTTCCTCTTTCTGGAAGGACCAACTTTCATACACTGAATTTTTAATCTCTATCTGAGAGCTATTACACAACAGTGCACAGCACCACTGTTGATTTATAATTGATTGGCCAATCTTTATTTTACTCCAGTGAAATATGAAATAGCTAAGAAATAAGCCTTTAAAAAATTCCTCTCAAGCTCCATAATGCAGAAGTTGGCTCTGTCTTGTCTCTTGTGACAAGTTACACCACTTTGTCTTTTTAAAG
Organism: Trachypithecus francoisi; assembly: GCF_009764315.1. Lineage (NCBI taxonomy): Eukaryota > Metazoa > Chordata > Mammalia > Primates > Cercopithecidae > Trachypithecus > Trachypithecus francoisi. The sequence continues at coordinate 65,771,755 of NW_022681473.1, forward strand.
TTCCACCCTAATTATAGCATGGGAAAGTTTCATTTTTTGTGTCTAAAATAGACATCTTAAAATAGAGGGGCAGCCATTAGATGGGTGAGAAGACAGATGCCTACCTTCAGAGGAAAGCAGCAGGCTTTCCCACCGAGCCCCTCCTGTTGCAGTTTTGGAAGAAAAGCTCTCTGAAGTGGCAAAGTCTGTCCGTAGTGGAGAAGCCAGGGTTTCCAGCTGTTCAGAGTGGTGCTATTTTTATTATCACTTCTCTTGCCAAACAGAATTAATACTACTTAAAATGTGAGAGATTTAATGAAGGTTTTTCAGAAGCTAAGGGTATGTGCAGTGGCTGGATTCAGCAATGGGAATTTGTGTACCATATTAGAAGATGCATGGGAAGGGTGGCCAGGATCCCTGAGCTCTGGCTCGGGTGCTGCTGCTGCTTTGCTTGCTGTGTGACTTCTGGCTGGTGTTGAGCATCTCTGGGCCTAGATCCTCTATCTATATGGTAAAAGGGGATTTCTTTTACTTTACACTATAAGACTTTGGATCAGGCTAAAAATATTGCTCAAAAGACTGAACCAAGAGCTGCAACAAATAAGATGAAACTTAGCAAGCACTCACATTAGGACAAATGTCAGATCAGCTTCTGTGTTAAGATATAGAACATCAACTGTGCAAACACCAGAATAAGGGAGACATGGTTTAACAGATTGTGTGTAAAAGGGGATTGTGATGTGGCTACTAAAAAGCTAGTGCTCTTTTAGGTGGCGCTATTTGGAATATAGTGACTAAAAGAAAGGAGGTAACAATTCATCCTCTGCTCTGTGCTGGTGGTGCCTGAGAACACCAACTTGTATGGTCTGAAGCAGAAAGGGAGTAGGCCTAATGAAAGAGCCAAAGTAGCAGATTCCAGCTCAAAACAAGTAATAGTCTAAAGATAGAATGGGTCAAATATGATTCCCCTAACTCACCCAGACACAGAAAATAGCAAGAAATGGAGACACAAATAGTTCAGAATAGATGAGGTATATGATGAATGGAAAAAGTGAAGAGAAAGGAGGATGGAGAAGCAGACAGAGTCAGGCCATAAAAAGCCTTGAGCGATGTTAATGGAGTTTATCTTTAGGACAGTGGGAACCTGCTAAAGGACTTTAAGCAGGGCAGTGACAGAATCACATGTGCATTTCAGAAAGATCACTCTGGCTGACAGATAGGAGGATGGGTTGGGAGGCAAGAAACTGCAGACTGGGACCAAACAGGAGGGTAACAGGAATAAGCAGGTTGGAGAAGAATTTAGAAAGTATAATTCACAGCACCTGGTGATTGAATGAATGTGTGGAATGAGGGAGGCTGAAATTGGGCTAATGCTCAGGTTTCTACTGGACAACTACATAGTAGATGGGAAGAAGTGCCAGTCAATGAGGCCAGGAAAGGAAAGAAAGGAATAGAGAGTGAGGAGGGCTTTTTGGCATGGGGATGTGTGTGAGGAGTTTGATAAGTAGGCTAAATAGGCTTATAGTTCAGAAGACTTGCGAGGAGAGGAGGCCACCAATAAAGAGTATAAAGATTAAGAAAAATAGTAGGTTGAGGGTGGATGACTGGGGAGCACCAAAGTTTAAGAGGTTGACAGAAAAGGAACCCACAGAGCATACTCAATCTAGATAGATGAGTGGGAAGAAAATAATGACAGTGGTATTTGTCTGGAGACCCACAGCTTTATTTTTATTTTTGTAGAGACAAGGTCTCATTACGTTGCCCAGGCTGGCCTCGAACTCCTGGGCTCAAGCAATCCTCCTGCCTCAGCCTCCCAAAGTGCTGGGATTACAAGTGTGAGTGACCATGCCTGGCCAACCCACAGCTTTCAAAGCGTGCTGATTCCTTTTTTTTTTTGGAGACGGAGTCTCGCTCTGTCCCCAGGCTGGAGTGCAGTGGCGCGATCTCGGCTCACTGCAAGCTCCGCCTCCCGGGTTCACACCATTCTCCTGCCTCAGCCTCCTGAGTAGCCGAGACTACAGGCACGTGCCACCACGCCCGGCTAATTTTTTTGTGTTTTTAGTAGAGACGGGGTTTCACCGTGTTAGCCAGGATGGTCTCAATCTCCTGACCTCGTGATCCGCCTGTCTCGGCCTCCCAAAGTGCTGGGATTACAAAGCGTGCTGATTTCAATCACTACTCTGACGCAGGTAGGAATACATTTATTCTCCCCCTCATATATAAGAACATGGAAGTGCAGGGTGGGGGAGACTAGTTATTTTATGTAACTAGGCTTTCCACTGAAAACAACTAGAATGATAAATAAAATATAAAAAGAAAAAAGATCCATTTTATTTATTTTCTTTTGTAGAGATGGGGTCTTGCTATGTTGCCTAGGCTGGACTTGAACTCCTCGCCTAAAACAATCTTCCCACCTTGGTCTCTCAAGTAGCTGGCAACTACAGGCACACACCGCCATTCCCTGTGGTGGTGGATCTATCATTTTAATATGTATAAGAGATGTGAAGAGAGTAAGGAAGCAGTATGCCAAATCTAAAAACCCAGAGGGAGAAACTTAACATAGGAAGCCACTGAAGCCTTGAGGGCATTTACTTATCCTGTTGAAACTGAACTATGGTTTGACAGTATCATGGGGCTAGAGAATCAAAGCCCAGGCACCCTGAAGGTGGGGAGTTTAATCAGAGACCCTTAAATGAATTTGGGATCCTAAAGGGATACACCCTCAGGGTGAAATTAACCAAAACTAAACCCATTCTCCTTATCCCATAGCCAGGAGAAAACTGTCTTGGAGTGAACAGAGAAGGAGAAGGGGAAGGGCAGACTGGTCCTCTTGAAAAACTATAGCCCAAATCTGTATCATCAGAGTGGTTCAGAAAACACCCAGTCAGGAATTTAGCTTAAGCTTCTTCCATACTGAGTGACCCTAGGTACCAAAATAAATAGAAAGGTTTATAGTGTTGCAAACTAAATAATGTGGGACCAACTCTTTCCTGAGTAAAAAACTAGAAAACCCAGACACAATATACATTTAAAAACAATCTGCCCTAAGGTACCTGGGAACTAACAAGCTGTGAAGAATTATGGTGCTAAGATTTGAAAAAAGAAGGAAATCCAAAGGGGTTCATGCAACACTTTCCCCCAGGACTGTCTGCTGACTCCAGAAGTGGCTGAGAGGCTGAGAAGTTGAGCAGAGATTCTGACAACCCTACTGGGCCAGCAGCCGAAAACTGGAATCCAAGGCATGCCACAGAATGGAAGCCTGACTGCTCATGCTCTAAGTTAGGTCATCAGAAAACCAAACCCTCGAAGGATGTATATACTAGAAATAGTATGGACCTTGCAGAGACTGAAGACTAGCTTCAAATAATTTCAATGTTTATCATTGAAATAAGATGATTTGAAATTATTAGTGATGTAGATCACCAGAAAACCCTTGATCTGGTGGGAAAAAAGTGATTTGAGTTGTCCAAAGAAAGAGTCATGGCCTCTCATTCAGTTTCTATTTACATTTAACTTAAAACTAATTAAGCTCAAATAAAATTGAACATTCAGTTCCTATATCACACTAGCTACATTTCAAGTGCTCAAGAGCTCAATATGCCTAGTAGCTACACTATGAACAACACAGATACAGAACATTTCCAACATTGTGGTAAGTTCTACACAGTGCTAAATTCAGCCTCGTAAGGATTACTAGACAGTGTCTGCAAATTGGTGCTAATCTCTGTGTATATGAAAGGCATGGTAGACCATGCCTCACTCAAAAATGGGGGATCATAAAGGTCAGATGGAAGAATGAAAATTTAGCCAAAGTCTGTTTCACAACGGACCCAGTGGAGTCATAAATCTACCTTGTGGTTTCTCCTCGGTTCCTGAATGTGTAACTGAAACAGACATACTAAACAACTGGCAGAACACCCACATTTATTTACTGAGCAACAAAGTATAGTCCATTATAGTAGGAAGTGTCCAACTGAAACCCCAGGAAACTTTCTTCCCAATAGTAAACCAAAAACAATACTGAATCCCTGAGGTAATTGCAGAGATTACTGCCATCACTAAAGACCAAAAAGATGGAAGGATAGTGATTCCTATGACATCTCTGTTTAACATCTCTTGTTTATTTAACTTGTGAAGAAGATACCCTTTGTTTATTTAGCTTGTACAGAAAACAGGTTTTGAAGAATGATTGTAGATTACTGTAAGCTTAATCAAGAGGTGACTCCAACTTTCAGCTGCTATTCCAGATGTGGAATCTTTTTACTGGAACAAATCAACCCAGCCCCTGGTACTGTGGATACAGCTAAGGACCTGTCAGATATTTCTTTCTCTTTATCAATTAACAAAAACTACCAGAAGCAGTCTGCTTTCACCTGACAGGGACAACAGTACACCTCTGTCCTTTTCTCTTGGGGCTATATCAACTCTGGGATCTTCTTGGTTATTTTGATATCCTACAGAATATCATGCTGATTGGACCTGGCAAGCAGGAAAAGTTGCAAACACCCTAGATGCCTTAGTAAGATACCTTTGTGTTACAGGATGGAGGTAAGCCCCCTCCCCCATCAAAATTCAGGGTACTATGATATGGATTAATTTTTTGTTGTTGTCCAGGTATCTGAAGCATGTTGTGATATATTTCTAATGTGAAAGACATAATCCTGTACCTTGCTTCTTATTTAACTGATACTACTTGTAAGAAAAAAAATCACAAAGTTTCACTGGCCTTTTTGGATTTTATATTTATTTATTTTATTTATTTATTTATTTATTTATTTATTTTTTGAGATAGAGTCTCACTCTGTCACCCAGGGTTGGAGTGCAGTGGTGTGATCTTGGTTCACTGCAACCACTGCTTCCCAGGTTCAAGCAATTCTCCTGCTTCAGTCTCCTGAGTGGCTGGGATTACAGGCACCAGCCACAACATCTGACTAATTTTTGTATTTTTAGTAGAGACGGGGTTTTGCCACATTGGCCAAGCTGGTCTCAAACTCCTGACCTCAAGTGATCCACCTGCCTTGGCTTCCCAAAGTGCTGGGATTATAGGCGTGAGCCACCGTGCCCATCCCCTTTTTAGATTTTAGAAGTGACATATAAAACATTTGTGCTGTTCTAACTCATTTACTAAGTATCCCACAAGGCTGCTAGTTTTGAGTGAGGCCCAGAACAAGGCAAGGTTCTACAACAGTTCCCAACTGTAATGCAAGTTGCTCTTCCATTGGGCATATGACTCAGCAGGTCCAAATGGCTTCTAAAGGACTATGGCAAATAGGTGTGCTGTACAGATAGGGTACCATACATCCCAGATTTCAATGATAGCCTGAGTTTTCACCTGTTATCTCCAAATAATTATTAATACTGTCCCTTTTCCCTCTCATATATGTCCTGGTTTGGATGATAAAGTACGTCATCATTCTACGAATAGAGCCTTTTCTAGGTACCCATAGCAGATTCATTTTTGAGCAAAGTTATGCCCTGTTCTGCAGATAACTATTTTTTTTTTTGAAAAACAATTTCTTGCTTACTAGTACATTTGGTAGAGGCCAAATACCTGACCACAGGATACTATGTGATCATGCAACCTGAGCCACTCATCATGAACTGAACATGCAACAGAACTCCCCTATCAAGTGAAAGCAATATTTGAAATCAGGCTCCAGCAAGTCTGGAAAAGTTGCAGGAATATATGGCTCAGATTCCTACGGTGCATTCTCCTGCTGTATTGCTACCTCTCCATCAACCCTTAACTAAGGTCATGTGGCCATCTAATATAGGAAGAAAAACCTCCAGTTGGGTTTACAAATGACTTAGCATGATATGCTGATACCTTCTCAAAGTCAACTATTACAATATTATAGCCCCATATAGGAGTGACCAAAAAGTCAGGGGAAGAGAAATCTTCTAAGTAGGCAGAACTTAGAACAATGTATCTGATCAGCCATTTGCTTGGTCAGAGAGATAGCCAGAAGTACAGATCTATACTGATTCATGGGCAGTGGCTGATGGTTTAGCTGAATAGTCAAAGCTTGGAAAAAATACGGAAAAGTTGCTGAAAGTACAGAGAAAAACTATGTGACTTAACCTCTCAGAATGAACAGAGTATGAAGATTATTTGTGTCTCATATGACTGTTTCCCCAAGACTATCCCCTGTGGGGGAGACTCAATGGTCAGGAAGATAAGGTAACCCATTCCATGAATGTCAGTTACCCTCTTTCCCTTGGTGGCAGGGATGAAGGCTACACACTTCCTTTCACCAAAGCAAATCTGGTTATAACACTTGCTGAGTATTCAACCTGCCAATGGCAGAAAACACTGCTGAGCCTCTAATATGGCACCATTTCTAGAGGGATTATACAGCCATCTAGTACCAAGTTGACTTTAAAAAGCAGCAGCAAGTTTTGTTTACTAGATTATAAATGTATTTTTGGATATAGATTTGCCTTCCCTGCCCACAATGTTCGACAAGTGGAATTAGAAACTGTTGTTATAATAATACTAGCTTTTGTAATTGCCCATGTATTTACCTTTAACGAGAGCTTTATTTCTTCTTATAGCTTTGAGTTACTGTCTAGCATCCTTTCATTTCAACCTGCAAAAATCCCTCTAGTATTTATGCAGGGCGGGACTGGTGGTAATTAATTTTTTTTACCTTTTATTTATCTGGGAATGTCTTAATTTCTTCCATACGTTGGAAGAACACTTCTGCTGGATGTAGGATTCCTGATTGAGTTTTTTTTTTCTTTTAGCACTTTAAATATTTAATATTTCAGCCCACTGCCTTCTGGCCTTAAAAGTTTCTGACAAGAAGTCTGCTGATAATCTTATTGAAGATTCCTTGTATGTGATGAGTTGCTTCTCTCTCACTGCTTTCAAGATCCTCTCTGTCTTTTAACAGTCTGATTATAATATGACTCAGTGGAGGTCTCTTTGAGTTCATCCTATCTTGGAGTTCACTGAGGCTCACGTATGTTTATATTCATGTCGTTTATCAAACTTCGGAAGTTTTAGGCTGTTATTTCTTCAAATAATCTCTTCGTGCTTTCTCTCTTCTCCTTCTGGGACTTTCATAATACATAGGTTGGTTTCCTTGAAGGTATCCCAATCCCACAGGTCCCTTAGGCTTTGTTCAAGTCAATCATTTTTTTTTCCTTTTGTTTCTCTGACTTGATAAATTTAATTGTTCTATCTTCAGGTTTGCTGATTCTCTCTTCTGACTGCTCGAATCTGCCTTTGAATCTCTCCAGTGGATTTTTCATTTCTTATTCTAATTTTCAGGTTTAAAATGTATTTTTGGTTTCTTTTTTCATTGTCTATCTATTTGTTGATATTTCCATTTTGTTAATATATCATTTTCTTGACTTTATTCATATCTTCCATTAGTTCTTTGAAAACCTTTAAGACAGCTATTTCAAAGTCTTTAGTAAGTCCTCCCTTTCTCAGGGATAGTTTCTGTTGCTTAATTTTTTCCTTTGGCTGGGCCATATTTTTCTGTTTCTTTGTATGCTTTGTGATTTTTTTTGTTGAAAGCTGAATATTTGAATCTATTAATATGGTAACTCTAGAAATCAGATTCTCCCCTTTACCAGGGTTTGCTCATTTTTTTTGTTGTTTTGTATTTGATTATTGTAGGCTGTCTCTGTGTCAAGGATTAGGCTGAGGTCTAAATGTAAGGTCTTCTCAGGTCTTTTCTAAGCCTGTGCATTTCTCTGGGTATATGTGGTGACATTCTCATTTCCTCTGTATAGGCAGCTGCTTTTAAATGTCCCAGACTTTAATGTCTGGCTCCCAAAAAAGGGGGAAAGGAATGGGGATTAAGAAAAGAAATCCTTTAAATTCCCTGGAAGTTTCTTCAGCTGGAGCAGAAAGGGCTTATGACAGTTGTGGATGGGTGTGTGTGCAACAATGGTTGTGTGCCTCTGTGTCTGCACCTCAACGATTAGAAGTAGCAATCAGTGATCACAGCACAGATCTCTAAAATTTGGAGGACAGGGATCTTTTTGCTCACCCTGGCTCCTGCAAGCTGCATGTGAGTTACCCAACGAATATATTTATTATTCTAATTTTCAGGTTTAAAACTTGAACCATGAGATTGGGAGTTCTCACGCCATTCTCCTGCCTCAGCCTCCCTAGAAGCTGGGACTACAGGCGCCCGCCACCATGCCCGGCTAATTTTTTTGTATTTTTAGTAGAGATGGGGTTTCACCGTGTTCACCAGGATGGTCTCGATCTCCTGACCTCATGATCCACCTGCCTCAGCCTTCCAAAGTGCTGGGATTACAGGCGTGAGCCACCGCACCCAGCCGACGTAAACTTTTAATAGAGTGTGAAGATTATTTGTGTCCACAGTTTCAAAATTGTTACATCAGACTGATTCTGCCAATGAAACTGTTGCCTAGATGAGGAGACACATTCTTGATGCTTCCTACTCTATCATCTTCTCAGAATCCTCTAGTGAAATAGTCTTTGATGATTTATCTACTATACCAAATAGATATAGTTAAAGTTGGGACCCTAACTTAACAGCATAGGATATCACATAAACCAAAACGGATACTGTTTTTCTCATAACCATAATCTAAGAGCCTAGGAATTAATGGAAATGAAAGTAGCTCCTCTTACAATATATCTAATAGTCCACTTGCAGATTTTTTGCTTCTCATTCTATAATTTTTGGCATTTCTGATTTACAGGTCTTAGTTCCTAAGGAGGTACTCTTACCAGGAGACACAATCATGGTTCCACTGAACTGGAAGTCAAGATTGCTACTGGCCACTTGCATTTCTCATTTCACTGAACCTATAGTCAGACAAAGAGGGGTTCATTCTACTGACTAGGTGACTGATACTGTTTATAAAAATAAATATAATTGCTGTTATACCTTGAGGTAAAAAAAAAAAAAAAGTATCTTTGGGACTACAGTATTATCTAGTGCTCCTCTAAGAAGTTCTATGTCTTTTAGTCTTTTAATGAAGACTACAGCAACCCAGGAAAAGCAGGACCTTTAAAGACTCAGACCCTTCAGAAGTGAAGGTTCAGAAGACCACATCAGTTAAAGAACCCCAACCAGCCAAGGTGCTGGACGAGGACAAAGGAACATTAAATAGGTGATGGAAAAAAGGATTTACGAATATTCACTATGGCCTCCTGACCAGTTAAGAAATGATCACTGTAGCAACTATGCATATTTTCATGTGCATTTTCTTCCTTCCTTAGTGTGTGTGTGTGTGCGTGTGTGCACTCGCATGCACACTTAAACTGCTAGTGGTGATTGACTTTACAACTTAGTTTTTAGGATATAAAATATCCATAAATTTATTTAGAAGGAAAATATCATCCAGCGATGGCTACAGTAACTGATGGAACTGTGTCTCATCCTTCTTGAGGAGATGGTGAAAGTGTCTTCAGTGTAAGAGGAAGAGTTCCTTCATGTTAGGTAAAAGCATGGTGCAGTTGCTATTGTTGTATGGAAATTAAATATGGAGGGAAGCAGGAGGGTAGATATTGGGGTTCCAAGGGTTGAACAGTGCCAGTTATCTGCCTGTTTGCTCTCAGCCTTCACCCCTTCCTTCTGTGTTCTTCTGTGTATTGCAGGGGGCTGGAGCCACCTCCTTAACTACACTTCCCAGACTGCCTTTCCAACTAGTTAGATACTGCCAATAGAAGGAATTCATGAGAGACTGGAAGGCCAGAGCTGGGGAGAAGCAACTGTCTTGTTTGGCTTCTGATAGCATTTCTGTCTGCAGCAGCAGTGATCGTGCAGCAGCAATGGTAGTACTAACCATGGTAACTGCACTGGCAGAGATTCCAGCCTTGGTTGAGGCATCACATCTTTAGCAGGTCTACAATTAAATGACACCCTCCCTGAAAGCCCAGCAGTGGATATAGACTTGTTGACTTCAGTTTAGCAGTGATGCAGCTTCTGATCTCTGGTTATCAACGCTTCTTCCTTTTTGTTTTCCCCATACCCCTCTTCTCCACTTAGCTCTTCCATCCCTTCTAACAGCCACGTAATCAATTCCCTCTCTTTATCACTGGTGATATTTTAGGTGGAATAATGGTTCTCTGGGTATGATTTTTAAGAGTGCTTACCTTTTAGAGCTACATACTGGAATATTTATAGATGAAATAATATGAAACATTTATGGCTATATATATCTGAGATTTTTCTTAAGAATATTCCAGGAGGGGGCGTGATGGGGGCATAGATGAAACAAGATTGGCCATAATTTGATAATTGTCAGGTGATAATTGTGGGTGATAGGTACCTGGAGTCAATTTTATGATTGACTCTAATTTTATATGTGTTTAAAAACTTTCCATAACAAAATACCAATTATCTCTCCCTGCCAAGAATTAATAAATGAATAAACCAATCAATAAACCAATGAATCCCTTCTATTTTTAATACCTTAAGTGGGTTTTGTATTTCTGTCTACAGCCTGACAGGCTCATAGAGAAAGCTTATCTAAGAATGAAGCCAGGACCCGGCAGAATGGCTCCCGTGAAGAAGGGAGCCATTCTGCCATCCATGAGGTAGTGACCCAAGAATACACTATCAACATTCACAAGTGCATCCATGGAGTGGGCTTCAAGAAATGTGCCCCTTGAGCACTCAAAGAGATTCAGAAATTTGCCATGAAGGAGATGGGAACTCTAGATGTGCACATTGATACCAGGCTCAATAAGGCTGTCTGGGCCAAAGGAATAAGGAATGTCCCAGGCTGAACCCATGCGCAGTTGTCCAGAAAACATAATGAGGATGAAGATTCACCAAATAAGCTCTATACTTTGGTTACCTATATACCTGTTACCACTTTCAAAAGCTACAGACAGTCAATGTAGATGAGAACTAATCACTGATTGTCAACTATATCAAATAAAGTTATAAAATTGCAAAATAAAAAAGAATGAAGCCAACACCAAGGAAAACAAAGATGTCTTCATGTGTATGACAGAACAAGTAACAGACTAACAAAAGCTGTACACATGCTCAAGAAATAGAGATGCACACAGAGACCTGACAACATCCTGTGCACCTATATACAGCCAAAGCATCCAGCAGATTCACCTGATTTTTCACATACATGAACCAATAAATTCCCCTTTTTGTTTCAGCTACTTTGAATTGGACTTCTATTACTTGCAAACAAAACAACCCTAACTAATGAAACCCCTAATAAATGATCACTATTATTATCTCAACCCCCTTGAGTAACTAACCAACCACAATCATCACTATATAAAATCTAAGTAACTTATTACATATATACACATACATATTTAGGCATAATTCACAATAGACTATGCTAAGTATTAAATTAACTGGCAACACTAAATTAAACTGATCCCTAGAGAAGGGATTAAGAGGCATGGGCTAAAGCAGTCAGAGAAGGCTCCTGGTAGGGAAAGGAGGAAGGTCTGAGCTGGCCCTTAGACTTTGGGAGGCCGAGACGGGCGGATCACGAGGTCAGGAGATCGAGACCATCCTGGCTAACACGGTGAAACCCCGTCTCTACTAAAAATACAAAAAAACTAGCCGGGCGACGTGGCGGGCGCCTGTAGTCCCAGCTACTCGGGAGGCTGAGGCAGGAGAATGGCGTAAACCTGGGAGGCGGAGCTTGCAGTGAGCTGAGATCTGGCCACTGCACTCCAGCCTGGGCGACAGAGCGAGACTCCGCCTCAAAAAAAAAAAAAAAAAAAAAAAAAAAAAAAAAAAAAAAAAAAAAAAGAAAATGTACAGAATCTACATAAGAATATAATATAATGGTCATGAGTATGGTCTCTGGAGCCCAATAGACTTGGTTCAAATCCTGGGTCTGTTACCGACTAGCTTCGCAACTTTGGGCAAGTTACTTAAATGTCTGTACTTATTTCCTCATCTAAAAAATGTGGATAATAATAGGAGACCTACCTCACAGAGCTGTTATGAGGATTTAATGAGTTAACATATATAATGCTGAGTACAGTGTCTGGTGCATTGTAAGTACGACATATGTGTTTTTATTACTATCAAGAGAGGAAGGACCAGCCAGAAGGAATGGCCTCAGCAAAGGTGCAGAGTGGGAATGTACAAAGCTTATCTAGAGACCAGTGAACAGACTTACTGAGCTGACACAAAGGGCTCGTGAAGGAGAATCATCTGGCAAGACAATTTACAGATGACCAGTCAGAGGCAGGGAAAGTGGCTTGCCAAACATCTTGATCTCTCCTAACAGCACACAGGAAATTGGCGGCACGTGTCTGCGGCCTTTCTGGGAGCTTCAGTAGGTGGCATTATCCCTGCTTTGAGCACTTACAGCCTATCTTTATGGCACCTCCAAGCTGCTATGGGTTATTTCCTTGGATACTTATACACAAAAACACAGAATGGACTCCGGAAGGTAGAACTTACTGCTCTGCGACGGCCAAATTGGGTGGCAGGGAGGTGAGGCCATTGCCTGTGAGGAGCAGGACACGGAGGTGTGGCAGAATCCCCAAATCACAGATGGCCTCCGCAGTCAGGCTGTTGAAGGAAAGGTCCAAGAACTGCCATGCAAAGATGAAAGATGGGGAAGATAAGCACTCTGTGTGACAATGATGCTCATATATATGATGTGGGAACTACTTTCTAGAGTGCCCCATTGCCCACAGGAAAAAACCCTCCTGCACCTTTAACATTAAAGGTCTACTAGAGTCAGTACCCAACCGGTTTTCTAGCCATATTTGCCACTACAAATCTTTGTTTATCCTGTAGTGCTGGGCAAATAGACTCCTCCCCGCTCTTTGCCTCATCCACCTATAGATCTTTGCTTGTACTTTTTGCTTAAATGGGAATGCCCCTCTTCCATTATCCTAATCCAAGCCCCCAAAAGACAGCTCAAAAGTTGCCTCCTTGTAAAACCTTCTCAATGCCCCAGACAGATGGAATCTCTACCTCCCCTAACTTTGACTGCTTTATCTAAACTGCTCTCAGGGTACTCAGGGTACTTATCCAAGTCTGCCAGGTATCTGGCATATGGATATGCCTAGCATAGTGCTTGGCACACAGTGGTGGACTAGATCATAAACTGGTACTTGGAGGACTGTGGGGTCAAGTGCCATGCCACTGTAACACTACCCTTGTAAATTAGCATAAGACCTGGAGCAAAGTAGTTGCACATAAAAAATGAGCTGAAATAAACTGGCTTCAGTGGCTCACGCCTGTAATCCCAGCACTTTGGGAGGCAGAGGTGGGCGTATCATGAGGTCAGGAGATTAAGACCATCCTGGCTAACATGGTGAAATCCTGACTCTACTAAAAATACAAAAACTTAGCTGGGCGTGGTGGCACATGCCTGTAGTGCCAGCTACTCGGGAGGCTGAGGCAGGAGAATCGCTTGAACCTGGGAGGCAGAGGTTGCAGTGAGCTGAGATCACGCCATGCACTCCAGCCTGGGTGACACAGCAAGACTCTGTCTCAAAAAAAAAAGAAAGAAAGAAAGAAAAAAAGAAAAAAAGAAATAAAAAGAAATAAACTGGCTTATAAGGACAATAAACCCAAATTTTCACCCTATTGTCAACCACCTTCTAACTGGCCTTCGGGATTCATTAGATAGTTGACTGGGGTCAAGGGGCCAAGGAATCAATCAGAAAACTGTGTTTCTCTGCAGAAACAAAGAAAATCAGGATAAATGACATCTGTCCAATATTTGTTCTCCTTCTCCTAAGCTTCTGTAGACACTATATATACAAGTTGGCTCCCTTTCATGCACCCCTATTTCTTATGTGCTTCCGTGTGCCCACCTCCTCAACATACACTGAAGTCTATTGAATGGGGTTGGTTTCAGCGCCTAATTCAATTGGTACAGGAGTAAGTCTTTGGTCAGCCACATCAGTATTACATAGTCAGACATATACACGCTACAGGTTACCATCAGAGAAGGACTGGGTTTGGTCTGACTCTGCTGTAATAATTAATTGATAGTTCTGCAGACCTGGGCATAAGTCCTGACTAACCATGTGATATTAGGCAAATTACTTAATCTGGGTTTCCTTATCTGTAAAGTAGAAATAAGTGGTTCTTATGTAAATAAAGCCTTTATCCTGGAGTCTAGTATACAGTAAATGCTTAATGTTGGCTGTCATCATCATCATCATCATCATCCTTTCATTCCTCAATCCTATGCATAAGGTTTACTTTGCACCCATCCCTGCCCTTTAGGAGCTCCCAGCCTACTCAGCTAAATACATGTATATGTTCATTATGTAGCAATGCTACTGGGATAGATGTCTGAAGACAGACCAATCAGGGCACAAAGGAAGGAAATGGTCAGGTCTACCGGGGGATCAGGACAGGCTTCACAGGGTAGGTAACATCTGAGCTGTCCTCAGAGACCAATAGGTATTCACCAAATTGTGGAGGGCAAAGAGAAATTCAGGGCAGCAAGTGGCATGTATGGAAGACAGGAGGCAGGAGGCAGGAGGCAGCCTTGCTTGTTCTGAGAACCATGAATAGTTTGGTTATGACTGAAGTCCATGGTGTAAGAAATGGCTTGACAAGACTAGCCAAGTACTACAGAAGCACCGAGTTCATGCTACCATGAGCAAATTCCAAAGTTTGAGGGTTCAGACAATGAGGTGATCCCACTTGGCTGGAGCAGAGAAGCCTACAGGAGGAAGACCTGGAAAGGTGCCTGAGATAAGCACAGGGAAAGGTGGGGAACATTCTCTCCCTCATACTCATGTGTGAACAGTCAGCCTACAGATTCTATCTACCTCCTTAATATCTCTCATACTTGTTCCCTCCAATCTATTTTTTATACAGAAGCCAGAATGGTTTTTCTAAAATGCAGTTCTGACCCTACCACTTAGCTTAAAACCCTTCAATGAATCCCTATTCTCCATAAGGTTTAAACTCCTCAGCAAGTTTCCAAGGTTCTCCCCAGTCTCTTTTCTGCTACTCCTCCAGGTTCACATATCACTACACTCTACTGTTTCTTAGTCTCTATTCCAACCATACTGAGCTGTTTCATTAGCATTCTAGCTCAGAAGCTGGCCTACTGCTATTTTGTATAACCCATGAGCTAAGAATAATTTTTGCTTTTTTCTTTTTGAGACAGGGTCTTATTCTGTCACCCCTGGTGTGAACATGGCTAGAGGGCAGTGGTATGAACATGGCTCACTGAAGCCTCAAGCTGCTAGGCTCAAGTGATCCTCCTGCCTCAGCTTCCTGTGGGTCCATAGGCATGCACAACCATGCTTTTTTTTTTTTTTAATTTTTGTAGAGACATGGTCTCATTTTGTTCCCAGGCTGGTCTTGAACCCCTGGGCTCAAGTGATCCTCCTGCCCTGGCCTCCCAAAGTGCTGGGATTACAGGTGTGAGCCACCCTGCCCAGCCAATTTTTACATTTTTAAATGGTTGAAAAAATCAAAAAAAGAATAAGAGTGTGTTTCATGTGTAAGTTATGTGAAGTTCAGATGTCAGCGTCATGAACTTTTAGGCTGGGCGCAGTGGCTCACGCCTGTAATCCCAGCTCTTTGGGAGGCTGAGCTGGGCAGATCACTTGAGGCCAGGAGTCTGAGACTAGCCTGGTCAACAAGGTGAAACCCGTCTCTACCAAAATACAAAAATTAGCTGGGTGTGGTGGCTCCCCCTTTAGTTCTAGCTACTTGGGAGGCTGAGGCATAAGAATCGCTTGAACCCGGGTGGCAGAGGTTGTAGTAAGCCGAGATTGTGCCACTTACTCCAGCCTGGGTGACAGAGTGAGACTGTCTCAAAAAATTAATTAATTAATTAAAATAAATAAAGTTTTATTGGAACACAGCCATCCTCATTTCTCATTTGTTTACATATTATCTATGGCTGTTTTCCATTATACAACAGCAGAGCTGACTAGTTATGATTACTTATGACCATATATTATTGTCTAAATATATATGGTCATATATATTTGATATAGCCTAAAATATTCACTGTCTGGCCTGCTGTACAGAAAAAGTTTGCTGACCTCATTCTAGCTGCTTTGACATAATGTAGGATCCAAATTTGCTTTCTATAGAATTAAGGGCAATTCAAAGAAATGAATAGCCTTAGAATCACAGGCCACAGAATTTCAGAGCTGACCCAGAATTTACAGAGGGGAAATGTTAGTCCCAGAGAGGGTACAATGTTTGGCCAGGTAGGCATGGCAAAGTACTGGCAAAACCAAGACAAAAGAAGGTCTTCTGACTGCCAGGGCAGGGCTCCAGCTGAACCTTCTTCAGATCTGTAATCTGAGAATCAAACCATGGCAAGTTTAGTTTTTCTAAATTGACTCCTAAAGAATTCTTCTACTCTGGGCTTTTCCTTCTGCGGCAGCCTTTTTGGCAAACAAGAACAGAAGACTCCTAACCTGGCTACTACATCTGCTGAGTCACATCAAGTTTTATTACACATCAAAATATTCATTACTGTGAGCTGCAAATTCAGGATATTTGACAGGTTTATCCTTCTTAGGGAGCCCTTGCAAATCACAGACAGATGAAAACAGATGGCTGGGCAAGAGATTTCCTGTTTTCATTTATATTCTGCATCTTAACTTTGATCTGCTCTCTTATGTAAATACCCTTTCGTAAGGGTAGGTCTGTGGATAAATCATCTTCATCAGATGCAATCACACTATAAAGCAAGGCCTCCAAAAAAGTCACTCATGATCAATCACTAGATCCAAGCTAGTCAGTTGTGGGGTCAGAGCCTACGGTCATGCCTCCTCCCTTCAACCCACTGGCACTTGAAACAGGTTTGAAATGGTAGGGTAAGAAGACAAAATGCATGGTACAATGCACAACACAGGTGCTCAATGACTACTCTTTGAAAAAGTAGAAGAACAAATAAATGGAAATTCTTAAGAAGCTCCCAGGCTCAAAGGTCAGGGACATGGCTCCCTATATCTCTAGACCATCTGAAACCTGTTTCCTTCTGTCTATTCCAAAATCTACTATTAAATATTTATTAACACAGAAAAAAAATGCACCAGTTGTTGTAAACTTATTTTCTATTTTATTCAACTTTCAAGAGCTTTGCTTCCTGGACAAGTGTGAGGACTACTTTTGTCCCAGATCATAGTAAATTACTGTTATCTTCAATATGACTTGAGACCATGGAGTGAAGGTTCCACTACAGTCACCAGAATATGCTTTAAAAATGCAAAGACATATAATCCAATTTAGGAAGATGGCTATTCCAAGAGCTTAAAACCTTTTAAAGCTTTGGCATATGAAGGCCATCAACTCTGAAAAACTCACTCTTGTAGAAGGTTCCCCTCACTGACAACACCAGGTTAAGTGAGGCTTTTGTGAAGAATGGCTGACCCTTGATGTTTGCTGATGAAATGATTTAAGTTAACAGCTCTTTGGGGTCGACCTCAAGGTTCATGACGTGCAGACATTTTGCTGAGATTTGACTCTGAAATACTTCTACTACAGCATGTGGAGAAGAGTCTATTACTCAGTGAGTGAGTGTGGCCAGATGCCCAGCCCCACACGTGGCTCCAATTCTGTTGTCCTTTACTCTCCACATATGCAGTGACTCTCAGGTAGTGACAAAGCTTTGTTCCTTTGTAAAAAGTGACCCACAAGTCTTCATGAAAGCTGAAGAACTAATCAACTTGAACTATGAGGACATGTGCAGAAAATACATGGCTATGGGAAAATTTAGGAGAAAACCAAGAATGCAAACAAAATTTTTCTGTATTTTCTAATTTGGGGTTTGAAGAACAGCTGTGAATGTACAAATGTTCAAGACTCTGCTGCTGATCCCATAGAATCCCTATTCATACTCATCTCCAAGGTTATAGACTAGGCCTATAGCCTGCTCCATCCCAGCCACTGAGACTGATTCAGCTCACTTAGACCACGATGAGTCTCTGGAATGAGTCTATAATATCTCTAGTTGAGCCGGTCCAATCTGCTGCACCTAGCTCTTAAGCTCCATGGCTCCTCAACCCCCACTAGATCCAGATCTCCCCTCAAAACTCTCCCTCCTATAATATTCCGTTTTAAAACTCACTTTTCCGCACAGACTCCCTTGGACATGACCTTTGGCATTTATTTTCCAGGACCATGCACCATGGTTAAGTCTTTGGTATCAACTATTTGCTGCCACTTCTACCGTCACCACCACCTCCATCACTATCACTACCCTTACAACTCCCACCCCCACCCTCCTTGGAGGCCAGCAATGAAGAAAGGGCCTGGCTGTACAGGCCCAGCAAGCCCCTTCCCAACAGTTATAATCAGTAAAGCTCTATACTCATTCCTTATAGGGGAACTTGGTGGGCACCAAAAACTTCCTACCTCCAACTTACTTCCAATAACTTAAAGTCTCCATATTTCACGTAGATAGTTTTGATGCCATTAAATGCGAGATCCAGTTCCTTTAGGGCTGGAAACGTGTGAAATGCCTCTATATGGGGAGGAGAAAGAGAGTCTGCAGTTTGTAAAGGACTTAAGAGAAAGATATTAATAATTACCATTTACTGTGTCCCTACTGGGTTAGGCCAGGCACTGTATAAGGTACTCTTCATACATGGCCTCTAAATCTCCAACAACGCAGAAAAATAGGGATTACTACTTCCATTCTATGGCTAAGCCACAGCCAAACTAAGTGATTTGCCAGAATGAAATTGCTGGTAAGTGAAAGACCCAAGGATTGAATCTAAGTCTGCTCAACAGCAAAGCACATTTTAAAAATTATCTTTATTAATCCTGATTACAAAAATTAAAACACAACTAAGAAAAAGAGTCAAACATCATAGAAAAATAAAAAGTTCTGTTTAATCCCAACATCCAGAGACAAGTATTAAAAGTTGCATATATAGCATTCAACTTTTTCTCATGTATATATCAAAATACACACACATACCTCTTTTAACAAAAATAGAGTCATTCTGTACACATTGTACTGACTTGCTTTTTCCCTTAACAATGTAACTTAAAGATTATTTCATGTCAAAACATATAGATATGCCTAATATCTCTTGATGTTCTACTGTATAGATATATGCTAGTTTACTAATCCATTTCCCTATTGATAGCCTTTAGGCTATATGAATAAAAGGTAAGAAACTATATGAACAAAAGTTTCTCTCTCTGAATGAGAACTGAACTTTTTCTAGCCCTGTTCCTCTGGTAACCTGAAACCAATGGTAGAGTAACTGCATTTCCAGGCAGCATCACTTGTGGTAAAAATCACCCTAGGTTGGTAAATTACATCTGGGCTAGGAGAAACTGTAAATGAATGATAAACGCCTGAAGGGAGCACCATAATTTTGGGCTTCCCTATGTGTAGTGATTCCTATAATTGGACATATCCTTTGCAGAAACTCTAGGAGCTATGTCTATAAGTGTTACAACGTATATTGGCTCCTGTGGCGAATGAGATTTCTAAGCCAGGGTGGTTTTTGCATCCACCCAATGACAGTCTCACTGTCTTGTACCTGAGCTGACACTGGGGGTCAGGAGGAGGGGCACAAAGAATGCCTCATGGATGGCTATGGGAACTCCACTGAAGAGAAACTCCTGATGCTGGCAGTACTGGCATTCTGTGTGGAATTACTTAGAGCCTTCTAAGTGAACCTGATGTTAAATATGGCCCATGGTAGTCTTGTAAGTCCAAATGTTCAGTAGAACCTAATAAAGGCTGCTTTGTGAGTATTTCTGGATGTTTCCAATGAACAGCCTTGTACGAGTGTGTTTCTATAGAATAATTTCCTGGAAGTAAAGCTACTAGATTAAAGGCAATGACTACTTTAAATTTTAAGAAACATTACCAAATTACCTCCAACATGTTACATCAATGACTATACTTCCACAGTTCAATGCAAGAATATCCATTTCCCTACCAATGCTGGCTGTCATCAGCCCTTTTCACTTCTGCCAATATTTGACAGGCAGAAAACAGTATCTTGATCCATTGTAATTATCAGTGAGGTTGAACATCTTTTTATACACCTATTGGCCTTTGTATTTCAAGCCCAAGCTCCTGACAGAACATCCTGTCTCCTAAAGGGCGGGACCTCATCATATGCTTCTTTGAAAACAATCTTCAAACTCAATGCAACAAAACTGAACTTATCCTATTTCCCTCTGACCTGCCTTTTCTCTAGTGTGCTGTGCCCTGTTTCAGTGAAATGCCCCCTTGATTCCTCCCTCTCCTTACATCCCTATCAGTCTATCAGTTACCAAGTCCTGTGGTTTCTACTCCTTCTAAACCAATCTCAATCTCTCTCTCTCTCTCTCAATCCTCTGCACTCTTCTTGTCATAATCCTGGCTCAGGCCTCATCTCCACTCCCCTAAAAACCTGAAATAATCTCCCAGGTATCCTGGCCTCCATCTTCTTCTTATCTTATAATCCACTCTCCTCACAACTGCCACTGAGCTTCTCTATTTAAAACCCTTCCAAGGCTCTCTTTCACCTATAGCACTAAGTCCAATTCACTCCTGGTCCTTGATAATCCAGTGATAAGTCAATCTCTCTAGTTTCATTTGTCCCCCACATGCTTCCCTTGCAAACATACAAAACCTCTCCAGTCTTCCTGATCAGGTGCTGCCACTCCACATCTGCTCCAGCAGTCAGAAATGCCTTCTTACCTTCTAGTTCCTGAATCACTCCTATTCATTTTTTTGGTCTCAGCTTAGGTGCTCCTCTTCTCAGAAGTTCCTCCTGACACTCTGGCCTGGCTTGAAGTCCTACATATATGCTTGTATAATATTTCCTGATTCTCTCTTTCACTGCTCTCCCCTCATTCTGCTCTAACTATCTGTATCTGAGTCCATCTGTCTCACCAAACCACAAGATCACAGAGCAGGACTGGATGCACTCATTTCTAAAAGCCAAGTATTTACATAGTCCTAATACCCAGCAGGGGTTGCTGTGGATTTGCTGAATAACAGAAGGCTTTATGCTCCCACAGGAGCACCTGACAGGCTTAGAAACATTTTTACACACCCATCTCATATGAGCCTGCGAGGTATCCTGCCATTGGAGGAAAAAAAAGAAGGGAATTATCCCCATTGACAGAGAGAAAAGTAGCAGATCACAGAAAAATGTTCTAAGTAGGTAGTGCCAGAGCAGGACTGGAATCGAGGTCTTTATGCTCTCCAGGACCCAGCCTATTATACCCCAAAAAAGAGATGTGCGGCCAATCATGGATGGATAGATAGACAAATCCTAACCCATGTGAATGGCTGTGCTGGCTAAGAGGTGGAAGAGAGCTTTCAAGAAAGAAAAAGCTTACCTAGAGGCAGCAGGTTTTCTGAGGCATTGATATAAATCACAGAATGAAAATGCTTGAAGTCATTTTCCTTAGCCTGTAGGAAAAGCATTTCAGAAAAAAAAAATATCCACAAGATTAGTTCCCTGCCTAGAAGCCTTGCTGAAGCTTCAGGGCCACTGTCAGAAGGAACAAAGACCTAAAGGAATAAGGGACATCCTTAGCACAAGAGCAGCCACTTGAGTGCAGTAAGCGTTTTCCTGCTTTTTTTCCACTATGAAACATTTCAAATGTACAGAAAAGTATACTGAATGGCACTCTGAAGACCCATATCACCACTATCCAGATGTATGTATTTAATACAGCTGAATATTTTGCTGTCTTTGCTTTAAATGTCCTTAAAGAAAATATTATATAGGGTGAACCACCACCATTACCACCCCGTCCATGTATCCCCTCACTAATCCCATAACAGCTATCCTGAATTGGAGACTATCATTCCTATAGTTGGTAGTTTTTGTTTGTTTGCTTGTTTGTTTTTGAGACAGGGTCTCACTTCCATTGCCCAGACTGGAGTGCAGTGACACAATCTGGGCTCACTGCAGCCTCGACTTCCCCAGCTCGGGTGATCCTTCCACCTCAGCCTCTTGAGTCGCTAGGACTGCAGGCACACACCACCAAGACTGGCTATTTTTTTTTTTTTGTATTTTTAGCTGAGATGGGGTTTTGCCATGATTCCCAGGCTGGTCTCAAACTCCTAGGCTCAAGTGATCCGCCCGCCTCAGCCAAAAAAAAGAGAAACCCAGTAGAAAAATAGACAATAGATAAATATGTTAGTATACAAAAGAGGAACTTGAAAGGCCAGCAAATACAGGAAAAGATATTCAGCCTCATAAGTAATTAGGAAAATGCAGTGCCTTTTTACAATAATCACTTTTCCCAAAGTCCTAGGATTACAGGTGTGAGCCACTGTACCCAGCTCCCATACCTTTTTTATACTTGTATTATACACGTGTGTGTATCTATCAACTATATATAATGCTAGATACAGATAGTAAAACTTTACATTAAATGCAATAATATTGTAGGTATTATTCTGCAACCTGCCTTTTCACTCAACACTGTTTTTGAGATTTACCTGTGTCGATACATGCAGCTTTTGAAATTTACATATGTTGACAGATGTGGTTCTAGTTCGATCTTTTTTTTTTTTTTCTTTTTTTTTGAGACAAAGTCTCGCTCTGTCACTCAGGCTGGAGTGCAATGGTGCAACCTTGGCTCACTGCAACCTCACCTCCTGGGTTCAAGCAATTCTCCGGCCTCAGCCTCCCGAGTAGGTGGGATTACAGGTGCCCGGCACCATGCCCGGCTAATTTTTTTATTTTTAGTAGGGACAAGTTTTCACCACGTTGGCCAGGCTGGTCTCAAACTCCTGACCTCAAGTGATCCTCCTACCTCAGCCTCCCAAATTGCTAGGATTACAGGCATGAGCCACCACCCCTGGCCCCAGTTCAACCATTTTAATTCCTGTACAATATTCCATTGTTTGAATATATTGCAAGTTTATTCATTCCCATTTAGTCTGTTTCCAAATTTTATTACAAACAATGATGTAATTAATGTTCTTATACACACCTCCTCATCATAAGAGTTTCTTTAATGATATACTCCTATCAAGCTGTGGGGAATACACAGCTTTCTGAGATGGTACCACATTGTTCTCGAAAGTAGTTAAAACAATTTATAGTCCTACCTGCAGTGTATGAGAAGTCCTATTTCTTTAAATCCTTGCAATTGGCATTATAAAACTTTAATTTTTTCCAGTCTGATTATTATAAAAAGGCACTGCATTTTCCTGATTACTTATGAGGCGGAATATCTTTTCCTATATTTGCTGGCCTTTCAAGTTCCTCTTCTGTATACTAACATATTTATCTATTGTCTATTTTTCTACTGGGTTTCTCTTTTTTCCTATTGTTTTGTAGGAGCTCTTGACATATTCTGGATCCTAATACCTTTTGGTTATATCTTATCCTAGCCTCAGCTTATCTTTTACCTTTGTTTATGGTAACTTTTGTTAGATAGATATTTTTAATTAAATTTCACAGACATTTTCCTTTATGGTTTAACCACAAAGCTAGCAAGCATCCGCTCATCCCGTGGGTCTCAGCTAAGCTACCACCCTCTCCAGGGTGTGTTTCCTGTGTAAGGCTGAGTTAGGGGCCTGTCCTATGAGGTCATATTCAGCACTCTCGTGTTTCTCTCATTGGCTGCATTAGCTAGTCCCGTCTAACTCCATATCCATCTAAGCCCAGCCTCCTCCCTCCCTACTGGACTATATACTCCAGAGGGTAGGCAGTGTCTGAGCCACCTCTATACCCTCCAGCAAATAGCACAGAGACACACCAGGCCTCGGTAATGTTTGGTGAGCAGATGAGTGAATAAGTAAAAGAAGAACATATGGCATCCAATGAGGGGACTGAGCTTTGGCCAGCCATGTTGTAGCCCTCAAAAGCTGAATTGACAGAGACCTCTGAAATCTTCTTCTACGACTTTGTCTCACTGTTATATGTGAACTATATATTATAATCTCCAGGACCATGTGCTGGCCTAGAATGGAGGGCCTCTTAGCCACAAGATGAATATATTTCTATAGCTAACCTGTCCCGAAGTAACTCAATTCTGAAAACATAAGTACTAAATGAAGTGAAGCAGAACCTTGTTAAAGGAGCAGTCTGCTCTACCACAAACTTGGCCATTCTGTGGGTTAGAGCCTCTACTCTATGGTTTATACAAGTAATCTCTCTTGGTATGCCACAAAAGCCTACATGCCAAAGATGTATGTTATAATATCCTGTATATACACTGGCTAATGGTGGGTCACAAACATGGCTCCAAGCTGCCTATAAGCCAACACAAAGAAAGAAACATGATTCATTGCATGAGTCACAGCACCTGTAAGTTAGGAATGAACCAGCTTCTTGGGAAAACCATTACAATCCCTGGCATTGAAACTTAAGAAATGTCTTTTGTAGGCTTTTGTGATGGGAACTCAGTGTCACACAATGAATTATATACCCACAAAATTACATGGCAAATTCGAAACCAATTTCATAAGGCAATTTTCTTTTTTTTTGAGACAGAGTCTCGCTCTGTCTCCCAGGCTGGAGTGCACCAGCACAATCTTGGCTCACTGCAACCTCCGCCTCCGGGATTCAAGCAATTCTCTGCCTCAGCCTCCCAAGTAGCTGGGATTACAGGCACCCGCCACTATTTACAGCTAATTTTTTGTATTTTTAGTAGAGATGGGGTTTCACCATCTTGGCCAGGCTGGTCTTGAGCTCCTGACCTCATGATCCACCTGCCTTGGCCTCGCAAAGTGCTGGGATTACAGACGTGACCCACCATGCCTGGCCCATAAGGCAACTTTCTTTAATTCATGTCAAATGGGACAAGGACAATATAAAATTTGTAGCAAAAGTTTGTGTCTGAATATTGTTTCTACCCAATAAATCCTTGTCTGACCCTCCTCTCCCTCCTTCCATGTGACCAGATTTCCAGTCCCTAGGGACTCTGGAGGTGCAAGAGACAAACCACAACAGACAGGTGCACCATCTCAAGTCTGGCTTACCCCAATCACATCTTTGCTGGCGGACCTCACCTTGGAGAACTTCAGGCCACTGACATTAACAGTGCACAGATCTGATGGCTTCCTCACACAGTGGTGCTTTAGCTGGAACATAATACAAAGAGTTGGCTCTTAAGGCCCCTACAAAGTTTAATCTATTATTGTTCAGCCTTCTTTTTTTGGGCAATCTTTTATACTTGTCATAATTTGTTTGCTTGTTCATTCATTCATTCATTATTCATCCATTCATTCACCAATATTTACCAAACACTAAACTGGGCCATAAGCTTCGCTGAATACATTAACAAACTGGCCGGGCACAATGGCTCAAGCCTGTAATCCCAGCACTTTGGGAGGCCGAGGCGGGCGGATCACGAGGTCAGGAGATCGAGACCATCCTGGCTAACACGGTGAAACCCCGTTTCTACTAAAAAAAGAAAAAAATATAAAAAACTAGCCGGGCGAGGTGGCGGGCGCCTGTAGTCCCAGCTACTCGGGAGGCTGAGGCAGGAGAATAGCGTAAACCCGGGAGGTGGAGCTTGCAGTGAGCTGAGATCCGGCCACTGCGCTCCAGCTTGGGCGACAGAGCGAGACTCTATCTCAAAAAAAAAAAAAAAACAAATACATTAACAAACTTCCTCCTAATCCTAACTAAGCCCTTTGACATAAGTAAGATTATCTCCCCTTTTTAATGAGAAAAACAAGGTTAAAAGAGGTAATGTGCCTTGCCAAAAAATGGTACCACAGTTAGCAAGTGACAGATCTTACTAATCCAAATCTGTAATCACTAAACTCTACGCACTTTTGACTACCATATGTCACCTGACATAATTTAAAAGTTAGAGGTAAATTTTAGCTATGGAGCTTCCATCTATATTTAATCAAACTTCATTCTTTTTTTGCTAATTATTTATTTATGGTACCCACTATATTTAGGCACTAAAAGGCATTGGGAAGACAATGAAGAAAAAGCAGAGACATTCCATAACCTTATAGAGCTTACAGTGTCATGGGAAGCCAAGTAGCAAGTACGTATTTATAAATGTGATAAATATTTTAAAGGAGAAATTCAAGATGCTATAAGAGATATAACAGGAGGTCCTAACCTCAGTCTGAATGAGGAAATATTTACTTGAGGAAGCAATATTTCAGAGACCTAAGAGCTAAATAGGTCTCACGAAAGTGGGTAGTAGGGATTATGAAGTCTACCAAGGCAGGAAAAAGCAAGGTGCTTCTGAGAGGATGAAAAACAAGATAAGGTT
The DNA here is from genome assembly GCF_009764315.1 of Trachypithecus francoisi. Classification (NCBI taxonomy): domain Eukaryota; kingdom Metazoa; phylum Chordata; class Mammalia; order Primates; family Cercopithecidae; genus Trachypithecus; species Trachypithecus francoisi. Next base: position 65,797,836 of record NW_022681473.1, read on the forward strand.
AGTGAGATGGCCATGAGATCATGAGTCCACGCTGGCTCTACAAAGGAGTGTGGATTTTATCCTACAACAAATGGAAAGCAGATTTTTAGTGGGGGCTGATAGTAATTTTATAAAAATTGTAACATCAGCTACACATAGACATATCAGACAGATTACATCACATAGATGAGAAGACAGGAGAGGAAGGGGAAAGATCAATGTACCAGATTGGTTAATTACTTTCCTAATAACCACTACTCCTTCCTTGTAAAAGAACACCAGTGTTATTCACATTTCTCCAAATGGAATGTTCTTAAGCCACAGCTCCAAGCAATAAGTCTTGATCTGTATAAACCAATCATGGAGGTCTCATTCCCCTAACTCATAACTGTTCAGGTATGTGATATAGGTCTAGATAATGAGACACTGGCTGCTTGGGGTTGGGGAGGGGGACCGGTTTTGGAAAGCATTTTCTTACTTCTGAAAAGACATTAGACAGTAACAATCCCTTCTGAAAAGACATTAGACAGTAGCAATCCCTTCTCTACCTCAGGATGTTATCTTCTGTATGTGATGACCAGAATTGCTGCAGCCATCTCAGGATCATGAAGGCAATCAGTCCAAGAGGACAAGGTAACATGTAAAATGGCACAGTAGAAAGACAGAAGGAACCCAAGCCTTGCAAGACATCATTAATCCAGTAAATTAATCTACCCTAAACAATGCCTCTGGCTTTTTAGGTGACATAAAAGCATCCTAATTGGCTCACAACAGATAGAAAATGTTTGAATTAGTCCAATAAGAGATGATGGTGGCCCAGATGAGGGTCATGACAGTCGAGACAACAGATTTGAAAACTATTTTGTAAAAGTGCCAGGACTTGGTAAAAGTTGGGGTGGGGACAGTGTGGGAGAGGCAAATGTCAAGGAAAACTTCAGGTACTGGCTTGGCGATGGGGTAGATAGTAGTGCCAACAGAGAGAGCAAAGTAGATACTAGAAAAGAGGTCTGTTTTGGGATTTGGAGTAGAAGCATTGGTGCTGTAATTCAACTGTCAATGAAACATTCAAGTGAAACCATCCAATAGGCAGAGTGGATACCCCACAACTCTGAGAAACATCCCTATTGCTCCTGCCTCCCACAGTGGCAAAAGTCGTATTTATTGAATGTGGGAATGTATAAGTATTTGGAAACAATGGAAGAAAAAAAGGCCACTACGGGAAGTGTTTCTGCCCCTCCTCAGTATTATTATTTCAGTCCTCCTCATTCCCAATGAGAAGTGGACATAATAATGAAACTGATTCCACAGGACTGCAAAAAGCTTATACTACCCACTTGAAGTGAGATGAAACCAACAAAGGTCTCTTTCAACATCTGATCTATGCAAATACCCATCTCTTGGGAACCACAGCAGAATCTGGAAACAAAGCAGGCAGCCAGGGAGTTCTTAGGGAGCTATAAGAACTGGACAGCACATTAATATTGATTTACAAAATATATCCTTCTTAGCAAAGCCACTGAGGCATTTCTCAGAGCAGACGTGAAACTACCTGGCTGGTTTCCAACACAACCACCCCAGTCCTCTTTGTAAAGCCTGCCCCAGGCACTAAGTAGTATCTGGTCAGCTCCCCTAGCTTTCAGCCAAACACTAAAGTCAAAGGACAAAGGCTGTGGGAGAGCAGGATCTCCCCAGTCCCACTCGATCCTGTAGAGATCGCACCAATGAGCAGAGCAGGAATCTCTCAACCCTACTAGGTGCTGGAATGCAATTTTCAATTGACTGTTTCCCCTGACCTGCTCCTTTGCCTCTCCAACTCAGTAAGAGTTTTTACCTCACATAATGTAAAAGTACAGGCTTTGGAGTCAGTAGACCAGAGTTCTAACCCTGGATCAGCCATTTACTAGCTGTGGAACCTCAGCCAAGGCAAATTACCTCTTGGAGCCTCGGTTTTCCCAACTGCCCAATGGCAACAACACAAAAGGGATGACAATATCTATCTCACTAGGTAGCTATCAAGAAAGCTTCACATGTCAAGAAACTTTTGGGTCCCTTCATTATCCTGGCTGTATTCGATTTGCCAATATCACTCTAATAGTTTGGAGTAGACTGGGGGTAGTTGTGCCAGAGCAGGGTAAATCCTTCCCCACTTCCTCCACACCCTAGCTGATGTGCCGGCCACTCCAGGATGCATTTACTCTCACCAGAAAAGCCTGGTCCAGGATACGTCCAGGAAGGTCCACCTGATTTTCCTGCCGAGACCCTTTCTTCCCCCTGAACTCAAAAGAAGTCACCTTCAGGCTTTCCCGACGTTCAGCCTGTGCTCCAACCAAACCCTTGGGCTTCTTCTTGAGGTTACCTTTCTGAACCATTAACCAGTGTCCTTGGCCTGTTGAGAAAATTAGAACAGTGAAAAGGGGAAAACTACAAAGTTACAACGAGTGCAATTATAGACTTTGTTTATAATACTAAAACTCAAAATAGCTCCTGATTACCTAACATGCACCAGACACAGGACTGCAGCTGGGGGCAGGGGAGATATCTACCTAGGTATGTCATTTAATTGACCTGTAAACCCAGTGAAAAACATGTTACTGTCATTATTTTATAGATGAAAAGGCTGTGACAAAAGGAGGTGGAATGACTTGCCCAATTCCTTCCTTCACATTTTTATCTCCAAATTCTATTATTCCTTCAAAAACTAAGATCAAGTATTTCCTGTTCTGTGTAGTCTTCCCTTTTGCCCCTCAGTAGAGCTGATTGCTCTTTCTCACGCATGCCAGTTACTCTTCTACTGGTCATCTCTTGAGTAATGCCTAATGTGTGACCTCAATTCAAGGATTCCATCTTCCCAAACCTCTATCAGTACACAGAAAAGATGCTGTTAGAAACTCAGAATAAGAAAATGTAGGACAGTTTGCATTTAAAAAAAAAAACCTAATAATACATGTCTACCGTAGAAAGAATTTTAAAATGTGCATAAGCAAAAAGAATATGAGGTTCACTAGTAAGCCCACCAAACAAAAATCATAACATATTTTGGAATCTGTTCTTTCTTGCACCAGCAGTTTATTTATGGCATGGTATTCATTGCAATCTGTAATTCTTTTATTTGTTCACTTATTTGTCTGTCTCCTTCTCTAGAGCGGAAGCTCCGTAAGAGCAGGGACTTTATCTGACTCATTCATCTCAGTATTCCCAAGGCCTGCACAGAGCTTACCACATCGTGACTGTTGCTGAACAAACGACTGAATGAACTCTGTCCTATAGCCCCTGCCCACACAGTCATCCATTCCTATCTTTTCTGAGCATCTACTTTATGCTGGGAACTGGGAGTATGAGAATGAATAAAAAGGAAGCCCTAACTCAAAGGAGTCATAATAATATAACATCTTATACACAATAGTATAATAATAATATAAAGGGTGCTGTGGGAACGAGCTTTGTGTCTCTAACCACTGGCTATCTTCTGGGAAAGCCGACTATCCCTGCCTCAGGGACTTGCCCCGGCTCATACAGCACTGCTGCCCATCCTGCTTCTTGGATGCAGTTCCTGTCCTGTGTCTCATATGAGCCATTTCCCATTTCCATTATGGAACTGATACTCCAGTTACCCCATTTCCCAGGGCTGCCCTCATCTGGGGCATGGACTTTGCTTCTACTTTATCCTATCCTCATATCCCTGACTGCTAGGGACCTCAGCCTGAGTTGGTGCCAAAATCCCTAACAAGGCCAGAAAGGAAGGCTCAGAGCATGTCAGGAGATCAACAGGAGAAAAAAGAGACTATGTAAATATCCTGTTTCTCATCATACTTTTACCCACTTATTCTAGTATCCATGATGGTTAATTTTATGCATCAACTTTGCTAAGCTATAATATGCAGTTATTCAATCAAACACTAATCTAGGTGTTGCTGTGATGGTATTTTGTAGATGTAATTAGTATTTACAGTAAGTTGATGTTAAGTTAAAGAGACTATCCTTGGTAATGTGGGTGCCCTCACCCAATGAATTGAAAGACATTAAGAGCAAAACAGGTTTCCTAGAGGAAGAAGAAATTTTGCTTTAACACAACAACTTCAGCTCCTCCCCAGGGGTTTCCAGCTTGCCAGCCTGCCCTACAAATTTCAGACTTGCATCCCCCACAATCACATAAAGTCAATTCCTTGAAAAAAAAAAATCTGTCTACCCACCTACCTATCTCCTACTAGTCCTTTTTATCTCCTACCAGTTCTGTTTCTCTGAAGAACTCTAATGCAACATCCTATAATGGTTCTTACCTACAAAAATTATTACTGTAGTGTTTGAATAGTGACTTTCCATTTCCCTCATTCCTTCTACATTTTCTAGTTGGAATTCTACTATAAGAAAGAGCTGGCTGGGAGTGGTGGCTCATGCCTGTAATCCTAGCACTTTGGGAGGCCGAGGCAGGTGGATCACTTGCGGTCAGGAGTTCGAGACCAGCCTGGCCATCACGGTGAAACCCCATTTCTATAAAAAATACAAAAATTAGCTGGGCATGGTGGCAAGTGCCTGTAATTCCAACTACTCAGGAGGCTGGGCAGGAGAATCACTTGAACCTGGGAGGCAAAGGTTGCAGTGAGCCGAGACTGCACCGCTGCACTCCAGCCTGGACAACAGAGACAGACTCCATCTCAAAAAAAGAAAAGAAAGAGCTATTTTGTTTCCCCCACATATTTACATATTCAAGTATTCATTTACATTAGTAGACTCATGAATATTTGTTGCTCCATGATCTACAACCTAATTCCGCCATTATTTATTTCATTGCTCGAACTGTCCCACCTTTGGTGATTGGGAGCACCTTCAAGTCGGCTGTGTCCTTTCAACATGCCCCATTATTTTTCTGAGCACTTCTTTACTTCTGGCACCACAAGATACTCCAACTCAACTTGTATTTTTTCTGCCCTAGTCCTGCAAACAGCTATTTATCCAAGAAGCCCATGCTGTTTTCATTGGAGAATGGTATTTAGAAACCAAGATGTAGATACTAGGTATGCTTTTTGCTGCTGAGGTGTCATTGCTGTTAGTGGACTGGGAAATACACATATGTACACTAAGACATATAGATATATACAACTATATTTATTTCTGTAGCTATCCATCTATGTGTGTCTGTGTGTGTGTGTGTGAGAGAGAGAGAGAGAGACAAAGAGATAAACTATGAGTTCATACTGATAGTTCCATTTGAAGGTGTCTGATAGGTAGGTGGCCAGGGAAAGTCTCTGTGTGAAAAACAAAATCACTCTAGAGAAGCAGAAAGGACAGGCAGGAAGAAAGGTTCTTCCAATATTCCATCTACAGAGTGACCAACAAGTTACAACATCTGGAGTAAATAAAGTGTACTTCTCCTTTGCCCTACCCTTTCAAAGCAACTAATCCAATCCAGAGAACCCATACTTAGTGTTCCACCTATAGGGTTCTTATTACGGCAATTCCCTGCTCTGGGGAATTTTTTAACTAGATAAATACTTGAAAACCTACCTAGCAGAGACAAATTTAAGCCATTTTATTTAGGAGTTTGGCAGACTATAATCACTCACCAAATAAGAAATACAGACAGGAAGACAGCTCACGAGAGGATAGGCGCTGAGGACTAGGGTAGTCAGACATGGCTTACTGGAAGAAGTAGAAGAAAAGCTGGGATTTGTGTGATGGGAAGAGTTTGGCTAACAAGAATGAGGGCTGGAACATTCAGGGCAAATAAAAAAGCTATGTGAAAAGCGAGCACCGTGGAATAGAGCATAAAGAAGGAAATGGGTTGTCGCAGAGGGTAAGAGCAGGTTAAACTCAGAATGACACAGAATGCCAGTTAAAAGAGTTAGCAATGAGAAGTCACTGAACAGAAGGGGCACTGTGGTTAAAGGTGCACTTTAGAAGTCCCACGGAGGCTACCAGGACTGGAGGGGGAAGGACTGGGTAGAGCAGGGAACAGCAGTGAAGGGGTTGGAGAAGAACAAGTAGATGTGAGATGGTCTAAAGCAGGAGCTAGGTATGAGGAAAAGGTATCAACTTGAGAAGTCACCTGACCTTCCTCTGGCACACGAAGCAGGTTTCTGGCTGGAAAGCAGTTGTTCAGGTAAGGCTTCCCATCATCCAGCTTGTAGATTCCTGAGGAGGCCATCTCCCTGAGCGCCAGGCAAGGAAAGCAAGGAAGCAGAAGAGTGAAAAGACACAGCGGAGCACTCTTACTCCAGTGCAGCTCGTGAGCCCACCAGGACCACCACACCCTGCACACACCCTGCCTCTGACACCTGGAGGCCCCACTGCTCTTGCTTCAGAAATGGGCTGGCTGTTTATATGAAGAGGGAAACAAGACCCTGGGTTTTTCAGTTCAAATCAATCCTAACCCAACAGAACCCTAGAAAGAACGTGATCCTCGGGCTCAGACAGACTTGGTTTGAATCCTGGCTCTGTCTTTCCTTGCTCTGTGACTGGGCAAGTTACTCTACTCCTCCGAACTTCAGTTTCCTCACCTGCAAAATGGGGGTTATAATACCTACCTTAAAAGACAAATAAGTGAGAAAGATAGTGCCTGATACATGTTAAGTCTGTGCTAGATGTTTTCTTTGTTTTAACAGAGTTCGGAGAAGGGGCTCACATTTTAGAGACAATAGTGTACAAATAATGAGACTTGAACTGGATAAATAGTATTTGAGGGATGAATTGAGTTTTCTGATAGACAGAAGGATAAACATTCCAAACAGCAAGGGCCACAGGAGGGCATAGTTGTGCACAGTAAAGAAACAATGTGACCCAAGAAGGAGAGGGATGTATGTTTGGTAGTCTTGAACAATAAAGTTGGATAGGAAGGATGGTGCCTGCTCCTAAAGGGCTTGGGATACCAGGCTAGGAACTCAGGCTTCATCTTGTAGGTGACTGGGAGCTATGGATAATTTCTGAGCTGGACAGAACCATAATCCAAGCTGTGCTTTAGAAAGAGAGATCTGACAAAAATAGTAGTAGGTGAAAGCAGCTCCCAGTGGCAACTGGAATTGCAGTTAGGGGAGTATTGCAGCAACCCAGGGATAAGCTGATGAGAGTTCATGTTAATAAACTAAAGAATTAAAAAAAAAGGATGGACAGGAAAAAAGGAATGAGAAAGGGAGGAACGGAAAAGAAAAAGAGGAGCAAGACCAATTAGAAGTATGAGCATTTCATGTGTGGACACAGCCTAGGCAACACAGTGAGACCCTGTCTCTACAAAAAATTTAAAAAATTAGCCAGCATGGTGGTACATGCCTGTGGTCCCAGCTACTCAGGAGGCTGAAGTGGGAGGATTGCTTAAGCCCAGGAGTCCAGGCTGCAGTGAGCCGTGATCATGCCTGGGTGACAGTGAGACCCCATATTAAAAAAAAAAAAAAAAAAATGTGAGGACAAAGGAGGACAAGGCCCTGGAGGATCCACAAAAGAAAATAATTTTAGAGAAGTAGGAGAACTGGGGGGTGGAGAGTGGGAGCTGCCAGGTAAGCCAAGGTAAGAGAAAACTCTATGAAAGAGGCAGGGAAGTCAGGCAAGGTGAGGACCGAAAATAGGCCATGAGAAAGTAGGAGGTCAGTTTCAGAAGAAGGGTGGAGTTAAAGTCAGACTTTATGTATGAAAGAGTGAATGGAAGGCGAGGGAATACAAAAAGTGAATATAAGCAGGTTTTTCAAGAAGCTTGATTGTGAAAGGGAGGAGAAAAGCAAGACAGCAGTGAGATGGAAGGTAAAATTGAGAGATGGGTGATATCAGGGCCAGTGCTGGGGGAAGGTGAGCAAGGTGCCTAAGGAACACCTGGGGGACATGTGCTCTCTCTCAGAGTTGTGCAAATGCAGTGTCAGCACTTGGCCTCCACCCTAGTCCTAGCCCTGGCAGACAGAGTCACTACCAAGAATAAATTCTGGAAGCTCATTGCATGGGTTCAGATCCTAGCTATGCCACTTACTAGCTGTGTGGCCTTGAGCAAGTTACTTTTCTATGCCTTGGCTTTTTCCTCTGTGAAATGTAGACAGTAAGTGCACCTACTTCATAGGGCTGTTTTGATGACTACAGGAGAAAACGCCTTAGTATCTGGCACATGGCTAACTCATGCTGCTCATTTTCCATTACTATGCTTTTAACAGGATGAGAACGGCTTGACTACATCTGTAGCCTGAGAGGAAGGAGCCAGTAGGGGAGGAAAGACTGACAATGCAGGAGAGAGATGGGCAGACCTGCAAAGCCATCCCTGAGAAGGCAAGAAGAAGGGCACCTAGCATCCAGGGGAGGGGTTCCCTCACTGAGGATGAGAGAGGGCAGGCTCCCTCAGGGACAGTTGTGATGGGAGACAGATCTCAAATATCCCGAGTGTTCCATTTCACTAACACCTAGAGAATAAAAAGAGCACAAAAGAAATAACCTTCCATTTTCTATCTGCTATGGGGTGGCTCCCAGAGACTCGCCAATACCAATTTACAGTGAGTCAGAAATTCTTTAGGGGTGTGTGTGTGTGTGTGTGTGTGTGTGCGCGCCCGTGCATGCATGCACATGCAAAAAAGCTGGAAAGAGAATATAGTTCTGACTAGGGTATGACTCAGTCTTTTCTTCACCAAATTATTATTCTCTTCAGAGAAACAGGCATAAAAACTGTTCCTCAAAGGAATAGATAGCCCTAATCACAACTGCACTTACCATTTGTCATTCACAGATTGTTCACCACAGTCTGATGTCAAACCTTGGAAAAACCTACATTTTACCCAGGACTTGCAAACACAAATGGTTACAGGAGTTGGGCAGGCCATGTGAGTGAGTGAAGAAAGCTGGAGGCGAGGGGAAGAAAGTAGAAGGAGGGAGTGTGTGTGTGTGTCAGAGAGAGAGAGAGAGTGCACATGCTCATAGAGGCAGCAACTAGTCAGCTCTTACCAATTGCTGCCATACAGAAACCTAAGTCATTGTTGCCAGATCTTCACATTTTTTTCAAGGAAAGTCTGCCTTATATATGAAATCTCCTATTTGAGGGTTGGCAACTAGTTTGCCATTTTAAAACAATGTGCAGGCCAAACCAAACACCTGAGAGCCAGATTCAACTCCAGGCCACATTTGTTTTTTCTGATAGATCTTTTTTTTTTTCTTTTGAGACAGCGTCTCACTTTGTCACCCAGGCTACAGTACAGTGGCACAATTACGGCTCATTGTAGCCTCAACCTCCTGGGCTCAAATAATCCTTCTACCTCAGTCTCCTGAATAGCTGGGACTATAGGCACATGCCACCATGCCTGGCTAATTTTTGTATTTTTTGTAAGGACAGGGTTTCACCATATTGCCCAGACTGGTCTCAAACTCCTGGGCTCAAGCCATCCACCCACCTTGGCCTCCCAAAGTGCTGAGACTACAGGCATGAGCCAACACACCCAGCCTGATCTTCTATTTTCATGGTGTGGAAATTTAAACAATAAGTCCCATTCAATAAAACAAACTCTGACTACTGGGATTTTCAAATTCAATAACACACATTTCCTTTTGTCTTAAAGATGCACAGCACCACTCAATGCAATGTGAACATACTAGTCCCAGCTCCTCTTTTCTTATCCCATACATCTAACAGGTCACTGAGTCATGACAATTTGAGCTCGGAAATACTGTTCCAGTGGTCTATTTTTCTCCATCTCCACTGCTTTCATTAAATCATTCATCATCTCCCACCTAGAATAGTACAACAGTTTTCTGACTGGGTTCCCACTAAACAAGAAGGTCAGATGCCTAAGCCTGTTCTTGAAAGTCCTTGGAGTCCTATGTCCTAACCTTTCCAGCTCCAGTTAGTTTTACCCATTCAGGCTCACAGTGTCATCTTCCACTCCCAAAACAGATCATTCACATGTAGCCCTCCCTGCCTCTGTTCTTGGTGTTCCTTCAGCCTAAAACCCCCTTCTCCATCTTGTTCACCTGGTTGATCTCATCCTTCATGATTCAGCTCCAAGACCACCTCAAAGATTAAGTTTCTTTAACCTCAAGCTCTTAAAATTTGTCCTTAAAGGGATCTAGGCATTTCCAAATATGTGCTGAGATAGATTCATGCAATTTGAGGTAGCAGAGATTGGGGAACCTGCAAGCCGCTGGCCAGGGGAAGGGAGGCCACAAAAGGTATGTGAGATGAGACCATAATTCGAAGGGTCTGGGAAGAGTTCAATTAAAAAAAAAAAAAAAAAAAAGGCCGGGCACGGTGGCTCAAGCCTGTAATCCCAGCACTTTGGGAGGCCGAGGCGGGCGGATCACAAGGTCAGGAGATCAAGACCATCCTGGCTAACATGGTGAAACCCCATCTCTACTAAAAATACAAAAAACTAGCCGGGCGTGGTGGTGGGCGCCTGTAGTCCCAGCTACTCAGAGGCTGAGGCGGGAGAATGGCGTGAATCCAGGAGGCGGAGCTTGCAGTGAGCCGAGATCGCGCCACTGCACTCTAGCCTGGGCGACACAGTGAGACTCCGTCTCAAAAAAAAAAAAAAGAGCAATGTGGAAAGCTCGGATCGAGGCATGCTGAGAGAAGGTTTCCTGGCAGTGACAAATATTCTATGAATACAGAGTGGTGCAATAGGAAGTGCAACAACTTTTAAATTTGACTCTAGTTTCTATTATCAAGCTGCGTGACCATGGGTAAATAACTTTACCTCTTTGTGCCTCAGATTCCTCACATGTAAAATGACAATACAAATTTTGTGCCTCCGAGAATTGCAGTAAGAAATAAATTAGGTAATAATGGACAGAATGGATAGAAAAAAAGCATCTTTCCAGACTCCACCCAGATGCCAACCCTTCCACAAAGCCCTCACTGAACCTGCCAGTGGAAATAACTGCTGCTTTTGCTAAGCTGTAAAGTCTTTCATCAGTATTTCTTTCATGGCCTGACCTCATAAGATTACTAACGATCATGAAGGGGTACCTTCAATGGACTATGGATTTCCAAGTCTGGAAACACATCTACTTCACTGTCTCTCTTCCACCCTTGGGACTTAGCTCATAGGAAGCACACCACAGATGTGTGAGCCAAGTGAAGGATATGATGGCACTCCTAGGACCAAAATATATATACATATATCTGCTACACACACACCCCATCAATTAGACTCTAAAACCTTCCTAGGAAAGGGCAATATCAGTGGTAGTCATCAATTTATTCCTAACAAAGCACCTAACATAACAGATTCCATAAATATCTGTGGAATAAATGAATGAATGTTGGTACCTCCTTTGGTCCAACACAGGGCACTATGAGTTTCCTGATCCCTGATCTTCCCTGCAAAGGGTTGGAGGCTCTTCTTATGTGTTCCTACAACACTGCATACTTCACCTAGTATAGCACTTATGACTTTATTGTAATTGTTTGCTCTCCCCTCATCAACTTCTCACCTGCTGTGGGGCCTATAATTACCTTATTCAGCTGTGTAATCCCAGCATGTAGCATAGAGCCTACAACTCACTAAAAATATGTTTAGAAGATTAATGGACAGATGGATGGATGGGGACAAATTTATATTCCGTCAATATGTCTTTCAGGAACTCTCTCTCATGACCAATCACACACATTCGCTAGAGAGGTAAATGAAGGAATGAATGAGTAAATTGCTGGCTGGAAAATGTTAGATATGATGTAATTTGCTGGCTGGAAAATGTTAGGTATGATGGCTGTCGGAGAAGACGTCAGTAACTTAAAGAATATGGTGACCTGGTTTCAGGTCTCCAGAGTACTTACTTGATCTTTGACTTCGGGAATGTCCCCTTGACTTCCTTCTTTTTTTGTTTCTTCACTTGTTTCTTTGCCTGTAAAATAAATATTACATTCCTTCTTAGCCTGCTATTCACAGCTCTTGAACTTTCTCATTAATTATATTCTACTGTGAGCCTTCTACTCCAAAATTTGTCTTGCCTTTAGTCCTTGCCTATAGGACTAAAGATCCAAGAAATAGATAGATAGAGATACAGAGACGGAGATAAAGACAAGACATAGATGGGAAGGTGGTATAGGAGAATATAATTATGATAGTGGGGTATGGCTGGAGTGCTTAAATCAGACACATGAAGCACAAATCTGAAAGGAAGGGATCGTTTACATGATTATTTACACAAAATAAATTTCTGCCAGATAAAAATAGCAAAGTCAAAGTTGAAAGATAAGACAGAGTCTGGGAAAAGATATTGCCATACATATAATACAAAAGATGACTCACACTCAAGCTTGTAGGAGGCATGCAGACGTGGATGCTATCATAGAAATTCCAGTTCCCTATTAGGAATATTAGGTGAGAAGGTATATTAGGTGAATATTCCCTATTAGGAATATTAGGTGAGAAGGTACAACTAATGGGCCAAGAAGGGCACATAACCCCTAGGTTACATTATCTAAGACAAGTAAGAACTTTATACAGTAGAAAAAAAAGTCAAAGTTCCAGACTTGGAGGCTGACTTCCCGGTTAGCTTTAGTTACCTCTGGTCTCTATCTCAAACTTGACACAACTAATGCCAATCTGGCTGTAGTGCTTCCTCCAAAACAAACGTTCTCTCTTTCTGTCTCCCTGTCTCTTTCTCTCTCTCTCTCTCTCTCTCTCACACACACACACACACACACACACACACACACACACACGCAGTAACGCATATTTTTGCTTGTTCCATTCCTTTGGCCTATCACACTTCTGCCCCTCTTCCTTGCCTGGCTACATACAGATTAGCTTTCCTGTACCTCCCTCTCCTTAGGTTGAGTCTCCTCACGCCTACTTTTTTTTTTCTTTTTTTCTTGAGACAAGGTCTCACTCTGTTACCCAGACTGGAGTGCAGTGGCATGATCTCAGCTCACTGTAACCTCTACCTCCCAGACTCAAGCAATCCTCCCACCTTAGCCTCCCAAGTAGCTGGACCACAGATGTGTGCTACCATGCCCAGCTAAATTTCTGTATTTTTGATAGAGATGGGTTTTCACCATGTTGCCCAGGCTGCCTCAAACTCCCAACTCAGCCTCCCAAAGTGTTGGGATTACACGCGTGAGCCCCCCTGTCCAGCCATCAAGCCCACTTCTTAATGGAGGCACTAACATGGTTGGGCTTTGCGTCCCCACCCAAATTTCATCTTGAACTGTAACCACCGTAATCTCCATAATCCCCACGTGTTGAGGAAGACACCTAGTAGGAAGTGACTGGATCATGGAGGTGGTCCCCCAAGCTGTTCTCATGATAGTGAGTGAGCTCTCACGAGATCTGATGGGTTTATAACTGTCTGACCGTTCCTCCTTCACACTCTTGCCCTCTCTTGCTTGCCACCACGTAAGACCTGCCTCTTCCCCTTCTGCCATGATTGTAAATTTCCTGAGGCCTCTCCATCCATGCGGAACTGTGAGTCTGTTGCAGGAAGTCAGGGACCCCGAACGGAGGGACTGGCTGAGGCCATGATAGAAGAACATAAATTGTGAAGATTTCATGGACATTTATTAGTTCCCCAAATGAATACTCTTATAATTTCTTATGGCTGTCTTACTGCAATCTCTGAAAATAAATTGTGAAGATTTCATGGACACTTATCACTTCCCCAATCAATACCCTTGTGATTTCCTATGCCTGTCTTTAATCTCTTAATCCTGTCATCTTCGTAAGCTGAGGAGGATGTATGTCACCTCAGGACCCTGTGATGATTGTGTTAACTGCACAAATTGTAGAGCATATGTGTTTGAACAAGATGAAATCTGGGCACCTTGAAAAAAGAACAGAATGACAGCAATGTTCAGGGAACAAGGGAGATAACTTTAAACTCTGACTGCCTGTGAGCCAAGCAGAACAGAGCCATATTTCTCTTCTTTCAAAAGCAAATAGGAGAACTATCGCTTAATTCTTTTTCTTTTCTTTTTTTTTTTTTTTTTTTTTTTTTGAGACAGAGTCTCGCTCTGTCACCCAAGCTGGAGTGCACTGGCCAGATCTCAGCTCACTGCAAGCTCCGCCTCCCGGGTTCACGCCATTCTCCTGCCTCAGCCTCCTGAGTAGCTGGGACTACAGGCGCCCGCCACCTCGCCTGGCTAGTTTTTTGTATTTTTTAGTAGAGACGGGGTTTCACCGTGTTAGCCAGGATGGAATTCTTTTTCTAAGCAAGGAACATCCCTGAGAAAGAGAATGCGTCCCTGAGGGGAGGCCTCTGAAATGGCCACTTTGGGGATGGCTGTCTTTTACGATAGTAGACAAAGGGATGAAATAAGCCCTGATCTCCCATAGCACTCCCAGGCTTATTAGGATGAGGAAATTCCTGCCTAATCAAGTTTGGTCAGACCGGTTGTCTGCTCTCAAACCCTGTCTCCTGATAAACATGTTATCAATGACAATGCATGCCCAAAACTTCATTAACAATTTTAATTTTGCCCCATCCTGTGGTCCTGTGATCTCGCCCTGCCTCCATTTGCTTTGTGATATTTTATTTTATTTTATTTATTTATTTATTTTTTTTTATTATACTTTAAGTTCTAGGGTACATGTGCATAACGTGCAGGTTTGTTACATATGTATACTTGTGCCATGTTGGTGTGCTGCACCCATCAACTCGTCAGCACCCATCAATTCATCATTTATATCATGTATAACTCCCAATGCAATCCCTCCACCCTCCCCCCTCCCCATGATAGGCCCCGGTGTGTGATGTTCCCCTTCCCAAGTCCAAGTGATGCTTTGTGATATTTTATTACTTTGTGAAGCATGTGATCTCTGTGACCTACAACCTATTCGTACACTCCCTCCCCTTTTGAAAATCGCTAATAAAAAACTTGTTGGTTTTACGGCTCAGGGAGCATCACAGAATCTGCCGACATGTGATGTCTCCCTCAGACACCCAGTTTTAAAATTTCTCTCTTTTATACTCTTTCTCTTTATTTCTCAGACCAGTCAATACTTAGGGAAATAGAAAAGAACCCATGTTGAATCAATTAAACCTCTTTCCTTTATAAATTACCCAGTCTTGGGCAATTCTTTATAGCAGTGTGAAAATGGACTAATACAGGCACTATACCACACTGTAATATAATGCCTGCTTCCTTGTCTGTTCCCCACCTCACTACCAGGCTGTGAGTATCTCCAAGATCAGGTCATGCCTGGTTCCTACTTATCTCTTTATCCTGCATCTTACACAGGACCTGGCTTACTGAAGGAAGAGTCTCAATGAGTGTTAATTGAACTAACCCAACCCATGAACAAAATGCCACAGGAGCACTTCATGCAGTGGGTGAAGAAAGAAGAAGCAAGTATCAGGGATAGTTTCACAGGGTAGGTGGCATTAGAGCTGGATCTTGAAAGATGAGAGGTTGGCCTGGCACAGTGGTTTGTACCTGTAATCCCAACACTTTGGGAGGCTGAAGCAGATGGATCACTTGAGGTCATGAATTCAAGACCAGGCTGTCCAACATGGCAAAATCCTTTCTCTACTACAAATACAAAAATTGGCCAGGCATGGTGGCATGTGTCTGTAGTCCCAGCTACAGAGACTACAGCTTGGGAGACTGAGGCACAAGAACTGCTTGAACTTAGGAGGCGGAGGTTGCAGTGAGCCAAGATCCCACCACTGCACTCCAGCCTGGGTGACAGAGTGAGACTCTGTCTCAAAAAAAAAAAAAGTGACTAGGGCAATGGTATATCATCTCATTTTCTTTTAAATAAAAGAAAAATAAGAAGTTGTAAAAGATAAATGGCAACAAGCTACAGCAGCATCTGACTACAGTGTCCAGGGATTGCTTCAGAGAGGTAATGAAATGTCATCTTATGTTATTGTTATATAGTGAAAATTATTTTCTTTTTAGTAATAATTTAGTTATTTACTGATAATTATTTTCTTTTCTTTCTGATCTCAGCTCACTGCAACCTGTGCCTCCCAGATTCAAGCAATTCTCCTGCCTCAGCCTCCCAAGTAGCTGGGATTATAGGCGCCCGCTATCACGCCCAGCTAATTTTTGTGTTTTTCATAGAGACGGGGTTTCACCATGTTGGCTATGCTGGTCTTAAACTCCTGACCTCAGGTGATCCGCCCGCCTCGGCTGGGATTACAAACGTGAGCCACCATGCCCAGCCTAGATAATAATTATTTTCACATGAATTTTGGCTTCCCCAAGACAAGTTTTTGTCTATTTTATTCAGGAACATATCCCTGGTGACTAGAATAGGGCCTGCTACATAGTAAGCAACTCAAAATTATTTAATTATTTAGATGCTTATGGGGGATATATAGGAATTAAAAAACAATACAATCTAATAGAGCATAGTATAATACAATTCTGCTATTTGATAACTCTGTCATGGAGTAGGAGTTCCACCAGAGTAGCAACCAGGTCTATCTTGATCCCTTGTATCCATCAGTACAATATTGGTGCTCAATATATATTTGTGAAAAAAATTGTTAATTAAAATGTAGACTCCTACTACATCCTAAAACCGTAAACGCAGAGTGTCAGAAGGGATATATATTGATTTTTTTAATGCCGGCTTGAAAACCGAGTTCAGATACATGCTATCTGGCTTTGGGTAGGTTCTTTAGTTTCCTCCTCACCTAACAGGGATGTTGCGGGACTCAGTGAGAGAGAAAATGGCTGGAAGTGCACATAGGATACTGCCTGGCAGACAGTAGGCACTCAGTAAATGTGAGTTCTCCGTAACACGAAAACATTACTAACAGCTAAAATGACAGCTGCTTGAGAAAATAATCAGTAAGTGCCACAACCAGGCTAGAAAAGGATGAAGGACGGGCTCCTGCCCACTCCTTCGGAAACTCCACACCTGGGCCTGAGAAAGACAAACTCGGAAACTAAGTTTTTAGTCGCACCTGCCTCCGGCGTCGCTTCAGCCTCCGATGGGTCTGCGGAGGCGAAGTCCCAGTCAGGAGGGATGCGCGCCTGCGACCCTCCCGGGGATCTCTGAGCCGCTCCACGGTGGTGCCTGCCGCTACCTTTCCCACGCCTTAGTAACTGCGACGCGACGGCAGACAGTGTAGGCGGCAACCGACAGCCAGGACGTCTAACTACAAGTCCCAGCAAGCCCCGCGGCCACGTCCTCTGACTACCACGCGCCAGCAAGCCCCAAACTACGGATCCCGATTGACTCCGCGCGGCGCGTCACGCTGTCAGCTCTAGCCAATCGGCTTCAGACAAGTCGGAGGGGAGGGAGTCGCAGAGGCGCACAACATGGCGGCGGCAGCTACACAGGGCGGGAGAAGCGGTGGTCTCGGAGGCAATAGTGGGGCTGGCGGTGGTTCCAACTGCGGGACAGGCAGTGGCCGTAGCGGCTTGTTGGATAAGGTGAGGAGCCGGTTCTTGGGAAAAGTTGAATCCCGGGGAGGCCTGGGAGGCGGCGAGCCCACCTTCCCATCCCCGTCTCCCTTATTTTCTACGGCCTTTTGAGGGGAGCCCTTGTGTGACCGCTATGACAACCCTACGCACGCTTGTAACCTGCCCTGATCACACTTCAAACCTGGACCCTCTCCTCTTTAGGACTTCTTCGCTTCTCGCAAGTGTTCTAGTCCTGGTCGCCACAGCTTTTTCGGTAATTTGGTTATTCCTATACTTAATCGTGTCCATCGCTTTTCCCCTGGGGTGCTGGGTGCACTGTTGCCAGTGCCCATTTCACAGACACTGAAAACCGAAGCCCAAGGATTCAAGAATCGATATTCTCGAAACTCCCTACCACCATCACCCTTGCGTGCTGCTACAGATTCCACAGTGGTTCTTATCCTTTTGCTTACTTAAGTTTTTAGGCATTTTATCATGATAGGCGAATACTTAAAATATTTGAGTATTGACTCTTCTACTGGGCTGACAAGAAGCTTTTAAGATTTTTCTTTCTTTCTGTTGTTTTTCCCCGCCCTCTCCTCTCTCCCCTCTACCTCCCTGTTTGCTACCAAGTGCACTGCTGCCCGCTCACGCTTGTCCCTTTCCTCCTCTGCTCATCCAATTTTTTTTTTTAACTGCAGTCCTAGCAACAAGGGCTTAAAAGAAAAGAAAAAAAGGAAAACTGTCCCTGGGTTGGCCCTTCTTGCTCTTTGCACAGCATCTTGGAAGAAACAGATGGATGCAGAACTTCGTCCTAGGGTTGATTTTGCCTCTGATTAGTTTTGTGACCTTGAAATATGCTTGCTCTCTCTCTGTCTATTTGCTCATCTGCAAAGTGAGAGATTTAGCCTTAAAATGAGGGACTTAACCCTAAATTCCCTTCCAGTTCTCTCATTGTAGAGCCTTGGGCTGGTTTGATGAGAATTGTTAAGCATGGTGTCTTTACTATAGTAAACAGGAGTTTTTAATTTAATTGAAAACAGCTTTCAGACTTCCCTTTGCATAACACATGGTAGGTGCTTAAGAAATGAAAACTTGATTATGTTGAGGGGTTCAGATCCAGGTCTTTTTACTTGTCTTTTTGAGTGTCATTGGTTTTGAAAGACATGGTTCTCACACACTTCTCTTGTGAGGGGTCTCACTCCATTGCCCAGAATGGATCTTAGCTCACTGCAGCCTTGAACTCCGAGGCTCAGGTGATCTTCCCACCCCAGCATCCTGAGTAGTTGGGGCTGCAAATGTGCACCACCACGCCTGGTTAATTTTTTTGCTTTTAACTTTTCTGTAGAGTCAGGGTCTTACTGTGTTGCCCTGGGTGGTGTCAAATTCCTGGGCCTCAAGTGATCCTCCCATCTCAGCTCCCCAAAGTGCTGGGATTACAGGCATGAGTCACCATGCACCTGGCCTCACACTCAAACCTTAAGATACAGAAACATATTCTGGAGGTTGGGATGGTAAATTGCTTTAAGACATGAGAGTATGGGGAATTGATCGTCATTTGTGTACACAAATCCTTCCCTCTTCCTGGGTAAGCACCTCACAACCTGGGCTTACCTGGCCCACTAACTGCTCTTGCTCTTCCTTGCAGTGGGATTATCATCAGCAAACATTAAGTATGGGCATTCTGCTAAGGCAGTATGGAATACTATTATTATGGAACAGTGTATATGGCACCATTGTGTTATTGAAAGAATCTGGATTTGGGGATCATAAGATTTCAGCTTTGAAGTATTTCTGCTACTTGCAAACAGTATGAAGACTGGCAAGTCAATTAACGTTTCTTCATTTGGAATTTTAGAATCTCTGGCACCTGTATCACGGGGTTTTGGGAAGAACCAAGTAAGACAGTACACGTTAATGATCTGCATTACCTGTAGTGGCCAGTACAAATGTGTGATGGTGGAGGAGTAAATCAAGAATCCTAATATCAGAGAGCACTCAGAACTGCTGAATATAGAAGATGGGGTAATTGAATCTATTTAAGGAAGTATATGGTATATTCGCGCAAGTGTGTACTTGTTAGAGAAGTTCAAATGAGAGAGAGAGAGTGATCCCTGCAAGCTTATTGATAAGAGTAAGAGCCTCGGCCAGGCATGGTGGCTCACACCTGTAATCCCAGCTCTTTTGGAGGCCAAGGCAGGCGGGTCACCTGAGGTCGGAAGTTCAAGACCAGCCAGACCAACATGGAGAAACCCTGTCTCTACTAAAAATTAGCTGAGCGTGGTGGCGCATGCCTGTAATCTCAGCTACTTGGGAGGCTGAGGCAGGAGAACCGCTTGAACCTGGGAGGTGGAGGTTGCAGTGAGCCAAGATCACGCCATTGCACTCCAGCCTGGGCAACGAGAGGGAAATCCATCTCGGAAAAAAAAAAAAAAAGAAGAGTAAGAGCCTCAAGGAAAGGCCTCATTCCTGAGAGTGGAACTGGCACCTTATTTGGGGGGAGAAAGGAAAGACATGCCAGGTAAAAAAGTCTCCTTGAGTGAAGGTACACAGATATGATGGTGTTTAATGTTTCTCAGTTATTGAGTTGACTAGAAGGCTCTCTAAAGGAATTGTAGTGACAAGTAGATAAAATCCGATTAGGGAGGCCATGGATTGCTTGAAGTAGGAGAAGAAACCTGTTGAAGGGTTTTGAGACTGTGTAAAGTGGTTTCTAGGAAAACTAGTCAGATGGTTTGGAGAGAGAGAAATTAGAAGACTTCTTAATAAGGCCATATACACAGTAGTGTATAATATATAATAAAAAGAGACAAATTTGAGTTTTAGTGCAGCATGTTATTAGGTTGGTGCAAAAGTAATTGCTGTTTTTGCCATTGAAAGTAATGGCAAAAACCACGATAACTTTTGCACCTACCTAATAAAAGCCACATGACCTTGGATAAGTTGTGTGATATTGCTGAATTGAAATTTCCTTATAAATATTGTGGGCATTCATACGTGTTATAGTAAGGATCACGTTGTATAGTGCTGGTAAATGTTCTTTGGGTTTTTTTGTTTGGTTTCCTCTGCCCTTTTTATTGTACTATTTTTTTTTGGTAGAGACAAGGTCTCACTGTGTTACCTAGACTAATCTTGAACCCCTGGCCTCAAGTGATCTGCCCACCTCAGCCTCCCAAAAGTACTGAAATTACAGGCATGAGCCACCGCACCCAGCTCTGTTCCCTGTCCTTTGGAATCTACTAGAAGTAAATGTTCTTTGTGCGGGGCTGTCTGTGGTAAAAATAGAATGACAAGGTGATGAGAACCCCAACATGAGTAGCAGAAATAGATAAAAGGTCTCACAAAAGAGTGCTTGAAAGATCCAATAAGTGAGGGACAGAAGAGACAAAATAGTCAAGAGCTGCTTGAGTGCTTTTTCTTGGAAAACTTAATTTTCAGCCTTATATTGAACTGTTCCCTCTCTGAATTCCTCTACTACTTACACTGCACATGGGAATTAAACTGTCACTTAATATGACATACTATCTTGTATTATTTCACCAATTTGTATTTGCCCCTTTTCCTGTGAGTGCTTCTCTATAGTGATCAACACAGGATAAGTACTTTTAGCATTGAATTTCGCACAGAAACAACTTGAGATCTATCACCTCAGTCTTCAGAATCAGCTTTAGAGGATGGTGCCTCTAATTGTTTGAAGACTGAGGGTACTGTGGGAGAGAACTTGGGGAAAAAAGTGTTATTCTCTGGAGCAGGATCTGAACTAATAGACTTTTGCTTTGTGGGAATGAGGCCATTACCTTTAATATAATTGCTTTTTTTTTTTTTAAGACAGTCTCAATTTGTCGCAATCTCTGCTCACTGCAACCTCCACCTCCCAGGTTCAAGCAATTCTCCTGCCTCAGTCTCTCCAGTAGCTGGCATTACAGGCGTGTGCCTCCATGCCCAGCTAACTTTTGTATATTCAGTAGAGACAGGGTTTCACTGTGTTGGCCAGGCTGGTCTCGAACTCCTGACCTCAGGTGATCCAATGGCCTTGACCTCCCAAAGTGCGGGGTTTACAAGCGTGCACCACCACACCTAGCCTAATATAATTTATTTAATTTGATGTGTCTTGATTTTGGCGGGGAGGGTTTTTATTTTATTTCTGCAGCTGTAGTTTTACTTGCCATAAAGAAGTACAATAAAGAGATGCAAATATGCTCCTAGTTTTCCCTAAGCAGATGTGAATTTCTACTCTTATGAAACTGACTTTAAGAACACAGCAATTCTTGTTTCCTGATCTTAAAAATAAGTATGCAAATATAATCTTTCCGCCTCCATCACAGAATAACTTGACTTAGATCATTGCAGTGTGTTATTTTGCCCCAAATACATCAAAGCATTTTCTTCTGCCTGGCAGTTATAAAGAAAAGCTGCTTGCTTAATTTGTTTTGGCTATTAAAGTTGATATGTGGTGTTAAACCATGCTTTCCAGAAGCTATTGTCTGGACCCTTTTAGCCTTATACCTGGATTTCTGTCTCCTGGCTAGCCTGTCAGCCTGATCGTAAAGAACAGCTTTAATCTGTTTACATCAGACTCCTTTGAGAATT
Organism: Trachypithecus francoisi; assembly: GCF_009764315.1. NCBI lineage: Eukaryota > Metazoa > Chordata > Mammalia > Primates > Cercopithecidae > Trachypithecus > Trachypithecus francoisi. The sequence goes on from NW_022681473.1 coordinate 65,819,656, forward strand.
AGTTAAAATTAACAGATTTTTGGACCTTTTCTTAGGCCTGAATATCTGGATTTTTCTTCACATGTCTCTATTACCTCTGCATTTTAACAGTTACTTCCAGGTTGAGAACTACTGGCTTAAATGATTTTTTTAAGTCTCTTCTGGTTCTGACATTTTAAGGTTTTTGTTTTGTTTTGTTTTTAAAAGCTATTCTGCTTAATGGTGGTTTCTTTAAAATGTTTCTAATGAAGAGACCCTGAAACTCATCTGATGCTTCAGCCTCATTTTGTAGACATGGACACAAGCAAAGCAACTTGCCCTGTCCCGACCCGCGGGATGAACAACGCAGACCCTGGAGGAGGGGGTGGGAATGGAAAGAGACAAGAGACACAAGAAATGGAGACAAGACAGTGCTCTGATCAAGTCTCGTTTAAGGTGGAAAAGCAACGCCTTATATAGGCTGACAATAGGGGGAAGGGCTAGGAGCAGGCGGGGAATGAAAGACGTCACCGGGCGCATGCTCGGTAGGCTTAGTCTCTCCCGGGCGCGGGAGGTAATTTACCCGCGGCGGGAAAAGTCGGCGGCGCGCGGGAAGGTTGATGATGAAGAACCAGGAAGTGCGCCATCTTGTCTCCGCAATGTGGAGCTTAAGCAACAGAGGCCACAGCAATATCCGGGCTACACGGCTCCGGACAGGTCCCCCTTTTTTATTATATTATTAAACGACTAGAAGATATTCCCTCGGGAACTGCGCCTGTCTTAGGTTGGAGTGACACATCTCTTCACTGGTACCCGTCATGGGATTAGGCAGTAGCTATGACGGCCCTCCTGTCTTAGGTTAGTGAGGGATGACACTCTCTTACCCGTCATTGGCTGTCCAGTTCAGCGCACAAGGAAGGTGGTTTATAGCAAGTGTAAGTATGGACCACCGTGATCTTCTTGTTCAAGGCGATGATAATGGACCTGTATGGGTTTGGCTTGGATTGCCTCGATTTGTTGCTTAATGAATGTCATGAGCTTATTGAAGATTATAGGTCCTAAAGAAAGTAACAGCAATAAACAAAGCAAAGGGCCTAACAAGGGTAAAATATAGGGGAGGAGTCCATGGAAACCAGTCCAAAATGGTTTTCAATCATTTCTTTCCGTCGTTTTTCCAAATCTTCTTGCAGTCGTTTGATTTTGTCTCTGACGATCCCGGACTTGTTGGCGTAAAAAAACACCTTTCCTGTAGAGCTAAGCAGATACCTCCCTGTTCTGCAGTTAGTAAATCTAGGCCTCTTCTATTTTGAAGCACTACTTCTGCCAGAGAGTCTACCTGATCTTGTAGATCTTGTATAGTACTTGAAATGGCCTGTACATCTGAGATCAATTGGCGAGATAATTTGGTGTATTGAGTAACAGAAACCCCTAGGCTAGTAGCCCCAGTCGTTACGGCAGTAGTTATGCCTAATCCTACAAGTAAAGGGATAAATTGTATTGCTCTTTTGGGTCTTCCTAAAAAGTGATCTATGGCTGGAATAGGTATAGGTTCATCTCCAGGAATAATGTCTATATCTGGCAGAAGGGTGGCTAGGACACAAAGTCCCGTCCAGTTTGTGGGCAAGTATGTGTATGCTTTATTATTGCCACATACAAAAACTGAACTATTTGGGGCACACAGGGAATGGGAAGCATTAGAGACAATAGAGCAATTAGTAAATTCAACTATGCCTACATCAATATCATATGAGTCATTACGAAACGGGGAATAGATGCAAGAGGAGTTAGCAAACTCGAAGGGCTGCACTAAAAGGGGGGGAATGATGGGGCAGGAAGGATTGGATGTGGAATATGAGTCATTACTGGGTATGGCAAGAGGAACAGGATTTCCAATGGTAAGCACAGCCAGCAATCACTGGCTAGACCAGAGTTGGAATTATTGAGCAGACCATGTGTAACAGTGAGGAGGTCAAAAGTCTGTGCATCAATTTTTTCTTTACCACGGGCTTTGGGCAAGGCCAAAGGGTGGTAGTGGAGTTCTGGGAACAGGGACTTTTGTAATTCTTCAAGTTTTTTATGTACCATGATTTCTCGGGCCTTGTCTTGTGGTCCTCCTCCATCAGAGATATGAAGAGGAGGGCGAGTATTCCAGCATATAGGCTGCCCTACAATACCAGTACAGCCAGCTGCTACAAGGTTATTGGTATTTCCTAGAACTGAAGGGACATACTGGCCCCTAAAGTAGGGGTTCTAGATCTAGTTAGGATAGCAGTATAATATGTTTTACCGCCAGAGGTACATTCTTGATAGGCGGTGTAACAGGAGCTGTGTATTGGCTGTATCTCTGCAATTTTCAAAAAACTCTGATTTCCAAATTAAGTGATCTCCCCCTGAAAGAACTGCTCTAACTAGTGTGTTCCAATCTGTTGGAGTAAGCCAGTTATCGGCCACAGACTCTACTATAGCAAGAGTATAGGGAGCAGTAGCTCCATATTGAGAAACAGCAGTTTTTAATTCCTTTATGACAGTGAAATCAAATCCATTATGATGTCTCCAGGCCTGGCCCTGTCCATCTATTGTTTCAGTTACCGGGAAGATATCTTTAGGGGAGGATTCTTCTCTATCTCGGCTAGTAGAAAATCTTCCTTTTGGGGCATGTTGTCCGGGCCGCTGAAGTGGGCGAGGGAAACCTCCCATGTTCTCTGTATTGGTTACACTCTCATTTCCTGTTTTTAATTTTTGTAGCCTAGTAATTAATGACTGATGTAACTCTTCTAGCTTAATTTGTTCTTCTAGCTGAGCGATTTTTTCTTTGAGTTCCTCTTTTGGATTAACTACTGCCATTACGTGGGCGCAGAGAAGCGCCACGTGTCCCATTATAGGGAGGTGGGCGCGAGAAAAAGGGAGGCCAGTTAGGATTATGATATTTAGCTGCCTCATCTTCTAACTCATCCCAATTTACCTCTGATGGGTCAGGATTATCATTACTTTTACTGTTTTGTGATGTTTGCAGAATTGGGTATTTTTTAGGTTTTTTATTGTCTGGCACCACTTTATCTTTTACAGAAGGAGCCTTGGCCCCCTCATCATCACTCTCAAGAGAAATAAGGTCCATTTCCTTATCTGGTAGGGGCTCCTGAGGTCTGTCTGAGAACTGACCTTTAAAATCTCCTCTGTTTGGGCGACCGCAGCCATTACTTGCGGATCAGCCTCCTTTTTATCTATTAACTCTTTGATTAAATTCCAGTAAGAAAAGGCAGTTACAGGAATTTTTCGGGGCCAAAGGTATTATAATAATCTTGAAAGGCGTCTCCTACTCTACGCCATCTTTTTACATCAATGGTCCCCTCCTGAGGAAACCAAGGACAAGTATATTTCACAAAATCAAAAAACTTAAATAAGTCACCACTTTTAACCTTTACTCCCCGTGTCTTTAAAGCCTCTTTTAATTGTCCTACGTAGATTTGATGCTGGCTTAATTCTTGTCCCATTTCGGGCGCGGAACTTACCCTTAATTCCGACGCAGCAGGCTCCCGCGGCGGTTGAAGGGATTTCTCTTTACTTTAGCTGCCGGCCGTCCTATGCGCCCTCTTCCTCACGCAATTCCCTCGTATCCAAGCCCGGCGTTGGGCGCCACGTGTCCCGACCCGCGGGATGAACAACGCAGACCCTGGAGGAGGGGGTGGGAATGGAAAGAGACAAGAGACACAAGAAATGGAGACAAGACAGTGCTCTGATCAAGTCTCGTTTAATGGTGGAAAAGCAACGCCTTATAGGCTGACAATAGGGGGAAGGGCTAGGAGCAGGCGGGGAATGAAAGACGTCACCGGGCGCATGCTCGGTAGGCTTAGTCTCTCCCGGGCGCGGGAGGTAATTTACCCGCGGCGGGAAAAGTTCGCGCGCGCGGGAAGGTTTGATGATGAAGAACCAGGAAGTGCGCCATCTTGTCTCCGCAATGTGGAGCTTAAGCAACAGAGGCCACAGCAATATCCGGGCTACACGGCTCCGGACATTGCCCAAGACCACACAGTGAATTAGTAACACTTACAGAACCTGGCTTCCCCAGTACTTAATCCAGTACTCTTTCTTTACTCAGCACATTGCTTCCCATACCACAGTGTGTCTTGTGCTAACTAATGTGCTAGCTAACATAGTAGTGGGATGAACATCTGTTGTGAGGTGAAAGACCTAGGCTGTAGCCTTGGCTTTGTCACCTACCAACCACATTGAATTGGCATATTTTTAAATAGTGAATTTTATAGTGTGTGAATTGTATCACAATTTTAGAAACTTATTTTTGTCTTTCATGGAGTAACCCTTAAAGTTTCAGATTATTTGTTTTTTTTAAACTATGTATCATGTAACACAGTGGTATCACAGACACTGATTACTTTTGTACTATTACTTTAATTACTAATTAAAAGACTATATATATGTATTATATATGTGTATATATAGTATATATACATACATATATTTAGTGAGTCTTTTAATTAGTAATTAAAGTAATGGTATATATATATACTATATATATATAATCTGCCTGCCAAGGTACCTTTTTCAGCTATTGCCAGCACCATTTCTCTGCTCTGATCTCTTATCAAATTTCAATAGTTTTTTATATTACTTAGCCTTTCAGTAGCATTTGACTTATTGATCACTTCTTTCTTCTCATTTTCTTTACTTGGCTTCTAGGACACCGTTTGCCCCCAATTTTCCTCCTCCGTCAACTAGTCTCTGTTGTCTTCATTATTCTTTGATCTTCTTCCTGACCTGTGTAAATATTGCCAGTCCCTGAGCTTATTACCCCTCTGTCTACCCTCATCCCAAGGTGATACCCAATGTCGTGGCTTAGATAACATGTAGAAGTTGCTGACTTCTACATTTATATTCTCAACCTGGACCTTTCCTATAAGCCCCAGACTTTTATGTCCAACTGCCTGCTTGTCATTTCCACTTAAATGTATATCAGGCATCAATAGCCAGAGCCAGTCTCCTGATTTCTGCTTACCCCTCAAAGTGCTTCTCTCTCAGTCTTCCTCATTTCAGTTAGACACCTCCATTCATCTAATTTATTCAAACAAAAACCTGAGAGTTACCCTTGATTCTTCTCTTTGCCTTGTACTCCACAGCCATCCCATCGTTGTATTTTCCTGGCTGTACATCCAGAATCTGACCACTCCTACCTAGACAGCTGTAGTAGCCGTTTCAACTGGTCTTCCAGCTTCTGTGCTTGGCTCCCTTACATTTTGTTCTCCACACAGCAGCTAGACTGATGTTTTAAAACATGGATCACTCACTCTCTTGCTGAAATATCTCCAGTAACTTCCTATCTCAATTAACTAAAATCCACACCCCTAATTGTGGCCTATTTTGTAGCCCCTACATTGTGGGCAGCAAGCCACCCGGGTGCCGAGGCAAGAGACTGAGGGCACGAGCTATTCCAGTATAATAAAATATATAAGATAAGAATAGTTATACTCGATATAAATAATATAGATGATTATATATGAATATCATTAATCATTAGCTTGTAGCAATTACTCTTTACTCCAATATTATAATAATCCTCGCTTTACAATCATGACCTAGGAAAAACTAGGCCGTACAAGGATAGGAGCTGAAGGGACACGGTGAGAAGTAACCAGAAGACAGGAGTGCAAGCCTTCTGTTATGCCCGGAAGGACCACCAGAGGGCTCCTTGGTCTAGCGGTAACGCCAGTGTCTGGGAAGACGCCTGTTGCCAAGCAGACCATGGTCTAGCAGTAGCATCAGTGTCAAGGAAAAACACCTGCTACTTAGCAGACCAGGAAGGGGAGTCTGCCTTTCCCCGGAGGAGTTTAGAGAAGACTGTACTCCTCCACCTCTTGCAGTTATCCGGAGGCCTAACCATCTCCCTGTGATGCTGTGCTTCAGTGGTCACGCTCCTAGTCCATCTTCATGTTCCATCCTGTACACCCAGTTCTGCCTTTTAGACAGTAGTAACAAATTAGTAAAAGTACTAAAAGTCCCTGATATGCAGAAACAATGGCGTAAGCTGTCTCTCTTATTCTCCTCTCTTTCTCTCTGCCTCGGCTGCCAGGGCCCCCTGTCTAGTGGACACATGACTCATGTGACCTTGTCAATTATTAGAGATGGCTCACACTCCTTACCCTGCCCCTTTGTCTTGTATCCAATAAATATCAGCGCAGCCTGGCATTTGGGGCCACTACCGGTCTCTGCATCTTGGTGGTAGTGGTCCCCTGGGCCCAACTGTCTTTTCTTTTATCTCTTTGTCTTGTGTCTTTATTCCTGCAATCTCTCATCTCTGCACACAGGGAGAAAAACCCACCGACCCTGTGGGACTGGACCCTACACTACATGTTCTTAATCCTGCCTGTTTCTGTCATCCTCATCTGTCAGTTTCTACTTGAGTTACTGACTCTGGAAACCGTGGCTTTTCTGCTGTTCCTCAAACACATTAAGCTTGGGGGATTTTGGTGTTCTCTTTTCACTAGGCACTCCAGATTTTCTCATGGGTTACTCCTTTATTCAGCTCTGCTCAGATGTTAACTATTTTCCCTCACTATTTTTTAGTATTTTTAAAAACTCTATTGCATTTTTCTGTATAATCTTTTTTACAACCTGGAATTATATGCATATTTGTTTACTTATTCTTTATGTTCCATACAAGAAGAAGCTCTACGAGTGCAGAATTTGTCTTGTTTATAACTATATCCCTAGTGGCTAGAACAGTGCTTGGCACATAGCAAGTAGCCATTCAATATTAATTTAAAGAAAATAAAGAAGTGTAATTGCCAAAAAGGTTGTGTTTAAAATATTTTTTTTTTCTTTTAAAAGATTGTCCAACACTGGAATGAATTGCTATTGAGAGACTTGGCAGTTTCCTTAAAAAGAAAAAGAAACCTAGAAGAGTCATATAACAGTTACTATTTTTCTAAGCAGTAGGAGATGGGTATCAGATGAAACAGCTGTGTGGTCCTATGCCTGAATTTGCACTCAGCTGCATTTTTCAGAACTGATTGCATGTAATTCTTAAATGGAGTATGTTACCTTTCTAGAATAAGGACTCATCACACATCCGTATCAATGTAGTACATTCCTAGCCAGTCTTCGTGCCTTAATTCAGGTCTTCCTTGGCAACATCCCTCTGTCTTCCAACCCTCCCCAGTCAGCTTTGCTGCAGATTGATATCCCTGAGGTAATAGGTAACATTTTATCCAGAATCTTTTTTGCAGATCGTTGAACCTGTAGTGTGCCCTTGCCCCTCTATGTCTACTTCTTACCATTTAGCACTTAGCATAGTTTATAATTCATTGTTAAGTATAGGATTTTCCTTAACACAATTGTAAAGACCATTTTTTTTGTGTATCTAATTTCTTGTCTACCCATTGCAAAGGTAAGAAATTTATATTGGTTGATTATGCCAACAATTCAGTCAGACTTTAGAAGATGTTAGTTGCTAGTATTGAAATGATTGTTGACTACATTTCAGTTTGCTGGTAGAAAAAATACTTCATTATTGGAGCATTGCTGACTAATATGCTGAATCAAGTTGTTTTAACTTTAAGCTCTTTTCAGCCTTAAATCTCACACTTTCTGGGTTCAGTGGTAGGATTTTAAGTCATGGATCCAGTGACCTGGCCCTCAAAGAGCTGTAGTCATGTAGGCTTCTCTATCATGGGCTGAGTTGATGTAGAAGCAGCCCTGTCACAGCTAAATGCAGTTTGCGGTGGAGTAGAGAAGGCAATATAAAACCTAAGAATCAGTTTCTCTGGGGTTGTCACTAATGTGCATGCTCATAATTTAATTAACACATGCTAATTTCCTAACTTCTAACTCCAGTGATGAATGCAGTCAGTAATAAGCACTGTTAAGCTAGTAATTTTCTTTGCAGTGTATCTTGACCATTTTTATAAAAAACATTGAAATTGAAGATTCAGTGTGTTGCTAAGAGCATAATCTCTTTGCGATACTCTGTTTTAGATGACAGTGCACATTCTTAAGATAGACATCATTTTCTCCCCAAACTGAACATTTTCTTTTCTTGCTAAATATGTGTGTGGGGGGATATGGTCACATATATATTTCCAACTGAAATTGTAATCTCAGCTTCTGAGTTTGCCGTCAGTTTTTATTATCTCCTTTTTTTAGTTTAGAACTCCACATATACAAATGGGTATCCTCTTTCCTCCTTCTTGGAAAATGACATAATGGCTCCAACAAGTCATCCAAGCCCTAATTCTAGTAGGTGGTCATCTCTGTCTCTTCTCTTCCATATTCCTTATAACTAGTCTGTTATTAAGTCCTGCCAATTCTACCTCAGAAATACTCCCTTTCATTCTCCCTACTGCTGCTCTATTGAGCATTGAGGCTCTGCACTTACATCAGGCTCCATCTGCATCTCTATGTCCAGTGTTACTCCTCTCCAGGTCATCTGCCAGGTTGCCACTAAAATGACTTTAAAAAAAAAAACACGTAAATTTGATTGTTATTCCCCTACTTAAAATACTCTCCATTGCCCGCTTCAGAATAAAATTCAAGTTTTTTAGCCTAATAACTAGGAAATGGTTTCTCTCAGATGCCTCATCTTCTGCTACTTTCCCACTTTGCAGCTTCTGTCTACTTTCTAAACTGGGATAAAGGAGAGAAAAAGTTTATTTTTCTTAAAGCCATGCTCAATTCTGTCTAAATCAGAACAGGGTCACCATTGACACCACTCTCACCCCTGGTAATTCTTCATCTCTCCAGTGTGAATTGAGGAATCCTTTGAGTCCTATTATCAAGCCAGGGAACTTTATGAAGCAATCCACTCAGGTCTTTTATATCACTGCATAACTTCTCTTTTCACTGTTATTAAAATAAGAAAATTGAAGGTGTTCATGTCATACTCAAAACAATTTTGTTTTGTTGGACATATCCTAATGGCCAAGGATTTTGTCCTTTCGTTTTTTGAGATGGAGTCTCACTCCGTTGTCCAGGTTGGAGTGCAGTGGCACAATCACGGCCCACTGCAGCCTACACCTCCTGGGCTCAAGCCATCCTCCTGCCTCAGTCTCCCAAGTACCTGGGACTGTAGGTGGGCACCACCATGCCTGGCTAATTTTTTTAGTTAAATATTTTTTTTAGATATAGGGTCTTGCTGTGTTGCCCAGGCTGATCTCAGACTCCTGAACTCAAGCAATCCTTCCTCCTTGGCCTCCCAAAGTGCTGAAGTTATAAACGTGAGCCACTGTGCCTGGCTTATTTTGTCTCTTTTTTTGATCCCACCCTATCCCTTTAAGCCTGGTGATGCATGGGGAGCAGAAGGCTGTATTCCTTCAAATGAGTTAATTTGGAAAATGCCTTCCTGCATTGACTGCATATCCTTCAGACCTGAGTTGTGTTTAATATCCTGCCTAATCACTTACGGAGTTCCTGATGCCATACCTTCAGTGAAATGTCTTCATAGAATTTTTTGTTATTCAAATGTGCAGTGGAGAAACGTAACTGAAATGATTCTTCATAGTGTTCTATTAAAACTATCAAATGCTGTTTTCTTTTAACTAGTTAGCCAGCCAGCTCTGGCATCAGGTATGTTAGTTTGATAAAAGTTGTCTTTATCTTGGCCGGGTGTGGTGGCACTTTGGGAGGCTGGGGTACGTGGATCACTTGAGGCCAGGAGTTCGAGACTAGCCTGGCCAACATGGTGAAACCCCATCTCTATTAAAAAATACAAAAAATTAGCCTGGTGTGATGACACATGCCTGTAATCCCAGCTACTCGGGAGGCTGAGGCATGAGAATTGCTTGAACCCAGGAGGCGGAGGTTGCAGTGAGCTGAGATCATGCCACTGCACTCAGCCTGGGTGACAGAGCAAGACTCTGTCTCCAAAAAAAAAAAAAAAAAAGTTGTCTTTATCTCTTCAGTGGGTAGTGTAGAGGAGTAATTTCTTTAAAATAGTACTTTTTGAGCTCTGTTTTCAGCCAGATTGCAGTTGGTTTTACATTGAGTGGGGAGATTCAACATTTTTGATACCCTGTAAGTTTTGTGATCCTATTCAGATTAACATCTTTTTTTTTTTTTTTTTTTTTTTTAGGTTTTTAAAATGTTATTAACTAGAGCTTGTTAGGAATCAAGATACATTGTATAGCTGTCACTTCAGGGACCTCTTTGCTTCCTGTTCTTTTGTATTTTTGATGGCTAATAATTCCTTTCCTTTCTCTTCATGGGAAAGCAGTGTAGAATAGTGAGAGAGCATGGGTTTTGAGTCCTGGCTTTACAACTTTCTATCTTTCATCTTTGGCAAATTTTTTAAACCCTTAGTGTTATCTGTGAAAGGAGGATTTTAACTGTTCTTACCTTGTAGAGTTATTGTGGAAATTAAGTGAGGTAGTGTATATAAAATACTTAGCACATACATAGCACATGTTAGGCATTCAGGAAATGATAGCTATGATTATACCTTCTGTCTGCACTCCATCCCTTAAAAAAATTCTGTGAATAAGAACCAAGCGAGATCATTTTGAGCATGTCTACATTTGCTAAATTTAGACTGTCTAAATTTAGACATTTTAGAGATCTTTTTCTTCCCTTTTTTCTTTATGAGTATTTAGACATAAAAAAAATAAAAAGCTATTGAGAGTATATTGTGTTCCAGGCTCTGAGAATACAAAAGTGTGTAGTCCCTGTTACCCAGTGAGGGAGATAATACATACAGTCAGGTAATCATGATGCAGTGTATTATATAGTTTTATATCATTAATAGCAACAGCAATAGCTAATTTTTATTAAGTACTTGCTAGGTACTGTGCACTGTGCTATGTTTTATAATTACACTATTTACTTCTTATACCAACCTGTGAAATAGATTACTTTCACCCTCTTTATTTTACAATTGAGCAAACTAATAAGGCTTTAGAACGGTTAAATTATTTGCCCAATGCCTTCCAGTATTAAGTGGAAAAGTGAGGATTAAAATAAAGTAGCCTGACTCCATTCTCCCTTGGATAATAAGGATTCACCTTATTGGGTGCGGAAAAAAAGCATTTGCCTGCATACATTTGTATTTAGTCTAAATCCAGTCAGTTTGTTTTTTGTTTTTTGTTTGTTGGTTTGTTTGTTTTTTGAGATGGAGTCTTCCTCTGTTCACCCAGGCTGGAGTGTAGTGGCACCATCTCAGCTCACTGCAACCTCCGCCTCCCGGATTCAAGCAATTCTCTTTCCTCAGCCTCCCAAGTAGCTGGGATTACTTAGCCTGGCTAAGTTTTGTACTTTTAGTAGAGACAGGGTTTCACAATGTTGGCCAGGCTGGTCTCCAACTCCTGACCTCAAACGATCCATCTGCCTCAGCCTCCCAAAGTGCTGGGATTATAGGAGTGAGCCACTGCGCCTGGCCAAAACCAGTTAGCTTGTGATTTGAAGTACAGTACACCTTTAAGAATAAGGCCACAATCTGCTTTGGGATTGAGTTCAGGAATTAAGGCAAGTAAAAATAAATTTATATCACTGAAGAAGAGACAGTTTTATAATGAGACATGTATTTGTAATTTAGCCCTAAAGAATTTTGTTGGCTGTCATTTACTAGTTGTATGGCACTTAACCTCTTTGAAGTCTCGTTTTCTAATTTGAAGGACATTGGTGTCTGGATTGAGGGTCTGCTTAGTGCTGCAATAAAAAGATGAGTGGCAATAGCAGTTTTACAGTGGGTGAAAATTGACCTGTGTAAGGGTTATCATTTTGAAATTTTGGATACTGCCAACATAAAGAACTTTAATTTTTTCTAGATTTCCAGGAGGAAAGGTGTTCAACATAAATCACATCACTTATACAAACAGTGGAGGCACAGTGAGCCATTCTTATCACTGAGGGAATGTATTTATATCAGTGTAGGGAACTGTTTTATCAGCCAGCTTGTCAGATGCCAGTCAAGGGCCAACTTTGCAAACAAGCCTTGCCGAAGATGGCAGTCTTGGGCCCAGGTTCACTTACTTCTGCACACTGCCCTTCTTTGTAATTTATCCTGTGAGGTCCTACATAAAATAAACTAATTTTTGCTTTCTCTTTTTATTATTACAAAAGGAAAGCAATTTGCACTTAGTGTTGAGGAAGACAAAAATGAGCCAAAAAAAAAAAAAAGCTTCTAAAATACCCAAATTAGTAGTAGAGAGAACGTGAGGAGCAGCATACATTTTAGTTGATGAGCAGTTTTTGAGCATGATGAGAAATAATAATCAGAAAAATAAGCCCCTAATAGCAACTCCCCTTTTTCCAGATGGTTCTCTGTACTGTACCATAGACACTATTAGGTTCAAAATGGCCTATGTTGCGGTAAAGTCAAATTATAACCTTTCTTGTGATTTCACGTAATTCACTGGAAATGTTTCTGTTCCACGTACTGAAGATTGCTTCTAGGTACCAGGCAGTGAAGTTAGAGCTGAGGCTATTTCAATACATTGTAATGGCTGCTTCTGCATTTTATTCCCCCAAATTATTAAGACATTATTTTCTGACTTATAAAGGCAAGTTTCTTTTCTGTGATGCAATGCAGGCAGTGAAGTGTGGCTAGGTGTCTGAGAATATGATTTTCCTGTTTTTGAATGACCCATAATTTTTAAATGACTTTATTCTGACTTTATTTCACAAATAATTCAAATGCTATGGTGGGTTTGGCTCTACAAGTTGGTTCTTTTGCATGTCTTCAAAGAGGGATTTACTTGACAGTGTAAATGAGCTATCTAGCTAGAAAGCCTGCTAATTTCTTTTTGGTTCAGTTTGCATCTTTAAAATTAGATGTCATGTTTGATTTGTAGGCTGGCAGTCTATGGCAGTCAATATTGCAGTATGCTGCCATGAGTAATTTTCTCGAAGAAAAATACTTGCTTTTACAAGGCACCAAGGGAAAAAAAAACTTGATTGACTTTTAATCACTTCAAGTATGGCTGTTTTTAGCTCATGTTATTTCTCCCAACAAACTTCACAGAACGGGTTTTCTCTTTTGTATAATAATATATAGAATCACAGTTTAAAAAAAAAAAGGTTGATGAATTATATTTCTGTAGTTGTTTAAAATCTTTACAATTATTTTTATCCCACTTCTTATTTTAATTTTTATTGTTTATTTATTTATTTATTTTTTCCAGAAACAAGTTCTCACTATATTGCCCAGGCTGGACTGGAACTCCTGGGCTCAAGCTGTTCTCCCACCTCAGCCTCCCAAGTATCTGGGGCGGCAGGTACTCACCACTGCCATCTCTTTATTTCTTTTTTTTTTTTCTTTTTTTTTTTTTTTTTGAGACAGAGTCTCGCTCTGTCGCCCAGGCTGGAGTGCAGTGGCGCAATCTCGGCTCACTGCAAGCTCCGCCTCCCGGGTTTACACCATTCTCCTGCCTCAGCCTCCCGAGTAGCTGGGACTACAGGCGCCCACCACCTCGCCCGGCTAGTTTTTTGTATTTTTTAGTAGAGACAGGGTTTCACCGTGTAGGCCAGGATGGTCTCGATCTCCTGACCTCGTGATCCACCCGTCTCGGCCTCCCAAAGTGCTGGGATTACAGGCTTGAGCCACCGCGCCCGGCCTATTTCTTATAGGCATTATCTTTGTATTTGTGCTCAATCCGAAAGATAAATATGACATTCTCTGTCTTTCCATAAAATAATCCATTCTAAATCCAAATGAATTTTGGATTGCTTGCTGGTTTGTGATTTTATGGAATATAATATTTGTTCACTTAATCTAAAAAATTAAGAGTTGGCCATTAATGGTCTACAAAAAAAAAACAGGTTTATCAGATTATTTGTAGCACCCTGTTCCTCTTAAGCTACATTTACTTAAATACTTGCATTTGAGAAAATTTTTTACTATGTAATACATTCACATGGTTAAAAAATTTTAAAGGCACACATAAGTAAGGCACACTTACTCCTCCCCATATTTCTCTACCCTGATAAGATATCTGGATGTACTGTAGTTTATTTAACCAATCCCCTTGTAAATGAGCATTCGAGTTACTTCCAGCTTTTCACTATTACAGACAATGCTGCAGTGAGTAGCCTTGTATATCATTTCACATGTATTCAGTTATAGAAATATTCCCAGAAGTGGGAAGCTGAATTCAGGGTGCTAAATTGGCATTCGTAGGTGCTGTACATTTTGAACTTCTACATGAGCAGTGAGTGAGAGAATTATTTGCCTCTGAATAGTAGTGTTTGAGAAACTTTCTAAACCTCTATAGATAAGAGAAATAGAAGCAGAGTTTGTCCACTCAACTCATGATGGGACTGAGTCTGGGACTTGGTTTGTAATTTAAAATTTAGTGTTGTTTCCAACAGGCTATACTGGAATTGCTGTCTTAAAGTTAAGACATGCTGGTAAAATAATAAAAGTTGTTAGCTGACAAAGTGATATTAAAGGAGATCCTCCCCATTTTGTTAGTGTCTGTAAATTCATGTATCTGTATTTTCTGAGTTTTGTGGTCACAGAAGGAAAGAATGAATAAATAGAGTAATTTTCTGTACTCACATTTGGGTAAAATGAAGGTGGGATATGCAAGTCTACACTTACAGTCTCTGCAGCCCATATACGTGTTCTGGTTCTGGGGTTGTTTTTGTATTCTCTGCATGGAGACTGGCAATGTCAACATCACATGAGTACCACCTGACTCTGGTTACCTCATCTCCTTCAACCTGATTTTTAATTGTTTGGTCTTTTTTGTTTGCTTGTTTTTAACTGCTTCTTGCAGGGCTACCCCATAGGAGTGTGCCCAGAATAGCCTGTTTTGTCTTTTAGTTCTGCAACATCAGAAGACAAAGAGTAAATATTATGTGTGCATGAGGGATGCTCTTAAAAAGTGGTTCATTTTACCTTCAGTAAGAGGCCTAGTTTCTTGATGCACAACTTTTCTGTTTGTTTTACAGTGGAAGATAGATGATAAGCCTGTAAAAATTGACAAGTGGGATGGATCAGCTGTGAAAAACTCTTTGGATGATTCTGCCAAAAAGGTACTTTCTTGAGGAGGGGTTGGTTAGTATCTATACAGCTGATGGCCATCTCTCCTGGAAAATCTTTTCCTTTTGTAACTTGGAGTGACCTTAGTTTTCAGTGTTAGAAATTGAGTCAGAAAGCAGTTTCTAAAATTTCTCACAGAAAAAGTCAGAAGAACATTTTAGCTGTGGGAAAAGTTGAAGAGTTTAAAGTTTTTATATGAGGGATTGATGAACTTTTTCTCTTGGTTCTTTATAGAAGACTTGAGTCTTATTTGTTTGGTGTGGTAAAATCCCAACTGGAGGGAACTTCTTGGTAATTCATAGATTCTTTTATTATGGAAATCAAGAATAAAAGCAGATACTGGGAAGGAAGTATTCCTATTAGCTTGATTCCTTCTTTTTCTCACCAGGTACTTCTGGAAAAATACAAATACGTGGAGAATTTTGGTCTAATTGATGGTCGCCTCACCATCTGTACAATCTCCTGTTTCTTTGCCATAGTGGCTTTGATTTGGGATTATATGCACCCCTTTCCAGAGTCGAAACCCGTTTTGGCTTTGTGCGTCATATCATATCCTTTATGCTCAGGTTTGTTTTCTAGTGACCATTTTTAAAAATCTGCTGATACTTCTCCCTACAAAAAACAAAACAGACTTTCATGTTAGGGCTTGCTAATGTTAGAATTTGATATTATGAGCTGTGATGTTTATCTAGTAAACATCTATTATTTATATAGTAACTGTCATTGATATTTTATGTTTAGTATGGTTATTTTATCGTAATTCATTTTTGTTATTAATGTAGAGGTTATTATCCTAATATGAGCACTTAATAGCAAAACACATAGTAATCGTGAACCCAGCTCTTCTCATTTCTAGCCCAGAACTTTTCCCATTAGACGTGGCTGCTTCAAGCCACTCATTCTAGGATATTAGGAAAGGAACTGATTTTGGAGACTCAGATCTGTATCAAGTTTACTTGAAGCTGAGGAGCTGAACTGGAAATTAGCATGAGATACAAGTGTGACTTGTATTATAGAGGAATTAAGAACTTATTCTGGAGCTAGAGAATGTGGGTTTGAAATCCAATGTATTTGTGATCTTGTGCTAATGAAAATTTACTTATTTTTGAAATGATTTGAATACCACTGATTTATAAATATGGGTAGCATTCAGAATTATCATGAAGATTAAATGAGAGATTTTATATTGTATTTGATATATAATCATTTCCTTTCCCCTCTTTTTTATGGTAAATATAAGATCATGGTCGTTGCCTACCCAGTTGATTTTTTTTCTCAAGAAGTTGAATATAAAGAACTTAATTAAGGCCGGGCGCAGTGGCTCACACCTGTAATCCCAGCACGTTGGGAGGCCGAGGCGGGCGGATCACGAGGTCAGGAGATCAAGACCACCCTGGCTAACACGGTGAAACCCCGTCTCTACTAAAAATACAAAAAATTAGCCGGGCGTGGTGGCGGGTGCCTGTAGTCCCAGCTACTCGGAAGGCTGAGGCAGGAGAATGGCGTGAACCCAGGAGGCGGAGCTTGCAGTGAGCCGAGATTGCATCACTGCACTCCAGCCTGGGCGACAGAGTAAGACTCCATTCCCCCCGCCCGCCCCCCAAAAAAAGAACTTAATTATACTTCACTATTAAAACAGATAATTTTGGTAGGCAGTTTACATTTTTAAACAATGTTACCACTACCTAAATTTTTTTTTTTTTTTTTTTTGAGACAGGGTCTTACCCTGTCACCCAGGCTGAAGTACAGTGGTGTGATTATGACTCACTGCAGCCTCAGCCTCCTGGCTCAAGCAGTTCTCCTACCTCAGCCTCCTAAGCAGACAGGCACACGCCACCATGCCTACCTAATTTTTAAATTTTTTACAGAGACAAGGTCCCACTACGTTGCCTAGGCTAGTGTCAAAAGTCCTGGGCCCAAGCAGTCCTCCCAAAGTGCTGGTATTACAGGCATAAGCCACTGTGCCCAGCCAACTTGAAATATGTTTTAAAACTTCATGTTGGAGATTTATCTTCAGAGGCAGTTAGCAAACCTCTAATAAAGCAGATCCTAGTCAAAAATTGTATTATCCGGTTTGCCCTACATAGCCCCCAGAAGTGGTACCAGGTGATGCTTGACTCCTTCCGGTCATCAGATTAATCATCCCAGTGTGAATTTTTCACCGTTAAGGCAGTTCAAAAGAATAATATTCTATAGGTTCTAGAGACAGTTCCCAGGGGAATTCCAAATCGATTTGAAAATGATAGCAATCTTGTTACAAACATCTGGCCTCCCAAGAGAACTACCTTGATGGTAATTCATTTGTTTGGTTATATTTGTTTAATAAAACAAGGTCTTATTTTTAGTCATATCAGTTTTATTTATAATAGTAGGGACTACCATTATAAATATCTTCTGTTATTGGGCATCGTGGCTCATTCCTGTAATCCCAACACTTTGAGAGGCCAAGGCGGGCGAATTGCTTGAGCCCAAGAGTTCAAGGCCAGCCTCAGCAACGTGGAGAAACCCTGTCTCTACCAAAAATACAAAAATTAGCTGGGCGTGTTGGTGCATGCCTGTAGTCCAGTTACTTGGGAGGCTGAGGCACAAGAATCACTTGAATCCAGGAGACGGAAGTCGCAGTGAACCGAGATCCACTACTGCACTGCAGCCTGGGTGACAGAGCAACACTCTGTCTCAAAATAAATAAAGTAATTAGATAAATTAAAAAATAAATTAGCTGGGTGTGGTGATGCACACCTATAATCCCAGCTACTCAGGAAGCTGAGATGGGAGGATCACTTGAGCCTGGGATGTTGAGGCTGCAGTGAGCTGAGATCGTGCCACTGTACTCTAGCCTGGGTGACAGAGTGAGACCCTGTCTCAAAAAAAAAAAAAAATTCTTCTGTATCATAGACTACATATATCCTTCATCTCTAAATCTCATGGTAATTCTAAAATATCAGTATTATCCCAGTTTTAAAGGTAAGGATACTAAGACTTGGGAAGGAAGTTATTTGTTATGATTAAAGGCCAAGATTTAAATCTAGGATTATCTCTACTCTGAAGTTCATATACTTCGCACTATATTTTCCTGCCTTTCCTGTTCATGAAATTTATCTTTTTTAACTCTTTTTTAATGGAATGCTTCATGAATTTGCCTGTCATCCTTGTGCTAGGGCCATGCTAATCTCTGTATCATTCTAATTTTAGTATATGTGCTGCCGAAGTGAGCACTGTTCATGAAATTTATTTTTATTTTATTTATTTTATTTTTATTTTTTGAGACAGGGTCTCACTTTGTCGCCCAGGCTGGAGTGCAGTGGCACGATCTTGGCTCACTACAACTTCTGCCTCCCGGGTTCAAGTGATTCTCCTGCCTCAGCCACACAAGTAGCTGGGATTACGGGCCTGCACCACCACATCCAGCTAAATTTTTTTGTTTTTTGTTTTTTGAGATGGAGTCTTGCTCTGTCACACAGGCTGGAGCACAGTGGCACGATCTCGGCTCACTGCCACCCTGCAACCTCCACCTCCTGGGTTCAAGCCATTCTCATGCCTCAGCCTCCTGAGTAGCCAGGACTACCGGCATGTACCACCATGCCTGGCTAATTTTTGTATTTTTAATAGAGACATGGAGTTTCACCATATTGGCCAGGCTCGTCTTGAACTCCTGACCTCAAGTGATCTGCCCACCTCAGCCTCCGAAAGTGCTGGGATTACAGGCATGAGCCACCATGCCTAGCTTTAATTTTTGTATTTTTAGTAGAAATGGGATTTCCCATTGTTCCCTTTTGGCCAGGCTGGTCTCAGACTGCCTGCCTCGGCCTCCCAAAGTGCTGGTATTATAGGTGTGAGCCATCGTGCGCAGCCTTGTTTCTGAAATTTAAATGGCACAGTGTACACAAAGCTCTTATGCCAGTTTTTGGCAAACTGTAAGTGCTTATTATATATGGTACTTAATACTGTCAAAAACAATATAATATATAATAGAATATAATAAAAAGTCTATGTGCATACAGGAAGTAATTGTAGTACTATTTGACATACTCTCCTATAGTAAACTATTTGGGTCACTTTTCTTCTCTTCTTATAACCCTTAAAATCAGTTGAACATGGTCAAGTCCACTGGGACTATTAGTTGTTTTTTATAAAGAAATAAGCACTATTATGACAAAGTCTTGACAAACTAAGTATCTTATTATACATGTTGTCTTTGAACATAAAGATGAGAGCTAGTTTATGCTCTGTACCTTTTTCTTTTCTTCCTTTTTGAGATGTTTGCAGAATTAACCAGAGAGAACCTTGTTTCTCTTGGTACATAAACATAAGGATGAAAATGAAATAGCTAAATTTTCAGTGTTTTTGCAGCAAGACAAAGCTGTCTTCTTTAGGACTATCATTATGAAAGTTTTTATATCTCTTGCTTGTCAATTTGTGTTACTTCTCTTTTATGTTTGAGTATTTTTTCCTTAACTTTATTTGAACCTATTTTGTGATGATGGGGATTCTGACCATTTATACCTCATATAAGGAGAAGAGCATCTTTCTCGTGGCCCACAGGAAAGATCCTACAGGAATGGATCCTGATGATATTTGGCAGCTGTCCTCCAGTCTTAAAAGGTATGACTATCCTCACAGATTTTTCAATCCTGTTGTTGGATTTGCCCTGGCATGTTATCATTATCAACAGAAGACTTATTATGTGCCTACTCTACATGGATCATAGGGCTAGTCATATAAAATGAAGAAAGGAGTGTGAATGATCTAGAAGGTTTGTCCTAGCCCTGTAGTTCTGAGATTGCATTATCACAGAAGTGCTCTGAGGATAAACTGTGGGAGAAAGTGCTTTGGTGGAAGAATGAAGAATGATTCTTTTTTCCTGTGGCCAGGTAACAGAGACGATTAAGTGTACAAAACTATAAAGGCCAAAGATGTGAGATCAGTTATCTTTGAAGAACTCCATTAGCTTCTGTGTCTTCTATGATCCTGTCTTCTCTCCATGAATACAGTCAAGAAGCTCTGGAGCAGTGCACTGGGCAACTCAAAAAAAGCACAATCACCAGTCCATTTCTGACCAGTGTTAGGTATAACTTTGTGCAGCTGACACACATGTGTTTTATAGGTACCAAGAACTAGGTTCGTATTCCAGTTCAGTTTCTTTCTAGCTGTATAACTTTGGGTAAATCATATAAATTATCAGGTTTAGCGGGGTCAAAAATGATGTCTAGAGTTTCTGGGAACTTGAAATACCAATTATAATAATAGCAAATGTTTATTGAACATTTACTGTATGTTGGGTATTCTGCTAAATGCATTATCTCATTTGGATTTTAGAACACTCATTTTATAGGTAAGAATACAGGCCCAAAGGTTAAATCAACTCTTCCAGTATCATATAGCGCAAAAGTGGTAGAGCAGGAATTCCAGCCCAAGTTTGAAACCAGAATTCATACTCGTAGTCACTATCTTAAAACATATTATACTTAACTAGTGCATAATAGCCCCACAAATTATAAGTACAATTATTTACATATGAAATTAAGTGTAGCATCTGTGCCATACAGACTCTCTCATTGCCAACTTGTAGAGGCGCCTATGAGAAAGGGAAGCAGACCTTCATTCTGTTGTTGCAGCTGAGTCCTTGCTTGTCTCCTAACAGGGGCTTCGAGCTGCCCTTTGGCCCCAGCCATCATAATCTGTATCCTCTACCAGGCCACTGAAGCAGAGTTGCAGAATTCTAAAACTTAGCTGCATTGTAATTTCGTTATTTTTATTCTGACTTTTGTATTTTTTAATAACTTTTATATAATTCACCTACCATACATTTCACCCATTTAAAGTGTACAGTTCAAAAGTTTCTAGTGTATTTACAGATATTTGCAACCATTATTACAGTCAATTTTAGAGCATTTTCATCACCTCAAAAAAAAAAACCTCTGTACTCTAGCTAATCACTTCCCTATCCTTCCACTTCCCTGAGCCCTGGGCAACCACCAGTCTACTTTCTCTGTTCTCTCTTATGGACATTTTATACGAATGGAATCATACAATATGTGGTCTTTTATAACTAGATTCTTTCACTTAGTGCCATTACTTCCTATATATACTGTACACAAGGTTCATTCATGTTGTAGCATGTACCAGTACTTTATTCCTTTCTATGGTCAAGCAATATTCCATTTTGTTTATCCATTTGTTAGTTAACAGACATTTGGGTTGTTTCTACTTTTTGGCTATTATGAATAATGTTGCTATCCATATTTTTAGGTAGACATGTTTTCATTTCTCTTGGGTAATACACCTAGGAGAAGACTTACTAGATCATAT
Organism: Trachypithecus francoisi; assembly: GCF_009764315.1. Lineage (NCBI taxonomy): Eukaryota > Metazoa > Chordata > Mammalia > Primates > Cercopithecidae > Trachypithecus > Trachypithecus francoisi. Next base: position 65,840,906 of record NW_022681473.1, read on the forward strand.
GGTAACTCTCTTTGTTTGAGGAACTGCCAGACTGTTGTCCAAAGTGGCTGCCCTATTTTACAATCTCACTAGCAGTGTACAAGGGTTCTGATTTTTTCACATTTCTTGCTGATTTTTACCAACTGCCATATTGTTGGTGGAGTGGAAGTGTGAACATTCTTGCTTTGTTCCCCACTTTCTGCTGATGTCTTCCCCCTCCCCCACCTCACAGACGGATTTAGTAGCTTAAGAGTGGCTGATTCTGATGTCTTATTCCTACTGCCAGGTCATGTGATATGACAATGGCAATGAAAGGTTTCACAGACTACCAGTTGCCATGTGCAGATAGCACATGACTCTCTCGCGAAAAGTGATTTTGTGACTCCCCAGCACATTCATTATACAGTCTAAACTCCTTCAGCATATGAAGTGTTACAGCATTCATCCCCTAGTGACATCTGCAGCTTTCTTTTATGCCCCTCTCAAAATCCAGTCTCTCACTCTGGCAATATTATGGAATTTGCAAGATGCTAAGTTATCCAAGTTTCCCAGTGACCCCGTACCTTTAAACATGTTCTTCTCTCTGGCTTAGCTATCTTTCTGTAACCTGGCTCACTCCTACTTCCAAGAAGCCTTCTCTGACATGCCTTAGTCTAAATTAGGTGATCCTGGTTATTCTTTTTTTTTGTTTGTTTTTGTTTTTGAGACGGAGTTTCACTCTTGTCACCCAGGCTGGAGCGCAATGATGCGATCTTGGCTCACTGCAACCTCCATCACCTGGGTTCAAGCAATTCTCCTGCCTCAGCCTCCTGAGTAGCTGCAATTACGGACCCACAACCACACCCAGCTAATTTTTGTATTTTTTGTAGAGATGGAGTTTCACCATGTTGGCCAGACTGGTTGTGAAGTCCTGACCTCAAGTGATCCCCTAGCCTCTGCCTCCCAGTGTGGTGGGATTACAGGCATGAGCCAACACGCCCAGTTATTCTTAAAAGCATTTTATGCTTACCTCTGTTAATTACCACATGGAGCTATAATTATTTACTGTCTGTGTCTCCTCCCCGGCCTGCCCCCCTCCTCCAAAGCGTGAGCTCCTTTACCGTTCACTCTACACTAGAAACCTAAGCCCAGGTGGGACTTTCTCACTTACCCCTTGGTAACCAGACCCAGCCAAGGGCCTGGTGTGGCATGTTTTGTTATGTGAATGATTGACGTTCATCTGATCTGGGCAGCAGCCATGACCTCCTAATTAGTCTCTGCCTGCAGCCAAGTCATTGTCAGCCATCCACAAAGTCCCCTATAACCTAGCCGTCTCTATGAACATTCCCTTCTCTTTCTTGCCCTAAGTGAAACCGGACCATAATCCCTGAGGACGTAATTCCTCTGCAGACTGCAAGTGATAGCTGATGTTTCTCTCACAGCCTTCATTACTCTGGTACTACAGATAGAGATGGGTCTCCCCTTTGCAGCTTCCAATGCCTCCTCTTCCCTAAACCGCTCCCCTCCTCCTTTGAATGCATGTCATCACATTGTGCCACTTCTATGCCTCTTCCTTGCAGTTAAATACAGACCTGCTCTTTTGAAGATAATTCCTGGCTCATTGGCACTCTCTAACATTTGTCCTTTCATAAGTCTTGGTGATTGCCATATTCACATAGATAATTATTCTAGTAATTTGGCCTCTCAGTTTTACTTCCTTTCTTCCCATTATCCTGTTTTCTATCATGTCTTAAACACTTACTTTCATAGACATATCCTAGTAGACCTTGCAATTACTAAGAACAAACTACGTTCAATAATTTCAGTTTTAAGTGTCCCACCCCGACCATTGCTTCCTGTTATTCTAATTTGTTTCCTTCTAGTTCTCTTGTCACAGCATTTCTTCTGCCCCAGTGGCATCTGTAACCCACTTCACTTCCTCCTTACCTGGCTTAGATTCCATGACACTTCTGTAGTCCAGTTACTCTCTCCCTGTCCTGGAGGATCTTTCATATCTTCCCTATCCTCAAACCTCCTAGGCCCCCTCCCCTATCTTTACTCTCAGTGTTTTGTTGTTGGGAAGATAGAAGCCATCATAAGTCTACCATCACTACTTACCTACTTCCAAGTACCTATCTAAGAGCTTCCCTCCCTGGTCTATGGGATTCTATCCCTTCTCCTTTACTTGATGTTTCCCTCTGCTGGATCATTCCGTCTGACATACATATATACTGTAATTTCTCCCAACTAAAAAAAAAAAAAAAAAAAAAATGTTCTTTCCCCTTCTGCTCCTCAGACAGTCTCCTCATTTCTCTACTCTCCTTTTCCTTTTGTGCTATCACCTGGATCTGCTCTTGTCTTCTCTTTTCTCCTCTTACTTGACCTGTCAGCAGCATTTGACATAGCTAATTACCCTTACCTTGTAATACTTTTTTTTTTTTAACTAGGCTTCTCGGATACCACACGCTTGTAATTTTCTTCTTACCTTAATGTCTGTTCCTCAGTCTCTTTTGTGATTCTTCATCTCCCATTTTTTTCCGTTTGAAATGCCACCAGGGCTTGTTCTGGAACCTCTTCTCTATGATGAAGATCTCTAAATTTATATCTTCATCCTTAATCTCTTCTCTGAACTCTAAATATATTCTGGCATTCTGTTTGATGTTGGATCCCAATAGTCATCTCAAAGTCAACATGTCCAAAACCTGACTCATCTTTGCCTCGTCCAAACCTGCCCTCAGTTTTCTCACTTCAGTAAATGGCAGTGCTGTCCTTACAGAGCTCTGGAGTCATTTTGACTCCTCTTTCTCAGTCCTTCTGTCAGAAAATCCTGTTAGCTGTACCATCTAAATGTATTGTCTGACCATTTACCATCTCTGCTGCTACTATTCTCTGTCACATAAGTTACTGTAAGATGTTCTTTTTTTGTTTGTTTTTTTGTTTTTTTGAGACGAGGTCTCACACTTTTGTCCAGGCTGGAGTGCAGTGGCGCGATCTCGGCTTTCTGCAAGCTCCGCCTCCCGGGTTCACGCCATTCTCCTGCCTCAGCCTCCCAAATAGCTGGGACTATAGGCGCCCGCCACCACGCCCTGCTAATTTTTTGCATTTTTAATAGAGACAGGGTTTCACCATGTTAGCCAGGATGGTCTTGATCTCCTGACCTCGTGAGCCACTGCGCCCAGCCTACTGTAATGATGTTCTAATGGACTTCTGCAGCCCTCTCCCCACCCATAGTCTATTCCCAGGACAGCAAGCAAAGTGATCATTTTGAAACATAATCAACTCAGTCTTTTGCTCAAAACTCACTCAGAGAAATCGCCAGAATCCTGAGGATGGCTTGGAAGTCCATACATGTCTATTCTTTGCACTCCACACACCTATGCAAACATACCCCTCATCTCCTATGGCTCTCATCCTCTCCCACTTCATTCTGTTCACATTACGCCCCTTTCTGTTCTTAAGACATTTCAGGCATGTTCTTGCCTCAGGGCCTTTGCACTTGCTGTTGCTTTTGCCTGGAACATTCTTTTTCCAGGGAGCTCGTTCTCTTACCTTTCTTGGCTCTGCTCAAACATCTGCTTAGTGAAGGTTTTTCTGCCCACCTATTTAAGAGAACATCTTATTTTTTTATACTGTCTGTTCCCTACACACACTAAAATGGAAGTCCCAAAAGGCAGGCATTTATATTATGTTCACTGCCATATATTCTTACCATCTAAAACTGCCTGACCCATATAGGTAGGCTTAATAAATATCTGAATTGGCCGGGCGCGGTGGCTCAAGCCTGTAATCCCAGCACTTTGGGAGGCCGAGACGGGCGGATCACGAGGTCAGGAGATCGAGACCATCCTGGCTAACACGGTGAAACCCCGTCTCTACTAAAAAATACAAAAACCTAGCCGGGTGAGGTGGCGGGCGCCTGTAGTCCCAGCTACTCGGAGGCTGAGGCAGGAGAATGGCGTAAACCCGGGAGGCGGAGCTTGCAGTGAGCTGAGATCCGGCCACTGCACTCCAGCCCGGGGGACAGAGCGAGACTCCGTCTCAAAAAATAAATAAATAAATAAATAAATATCTGAATTAATGAACATTTCTAAAATGTGTCAGATCACAACTCATCAGTTCATGGACTACCACCAAAGCCATGTAACTGCTAATAAAACTGGGCACAGAAATCTAAAAATTACTGTGATATCAATTAGTAGCAGTTGGTCAGAACTTGAGAAAATCTTTTGAGGTGTTGAAAATAGTTAAAGGAACTTCACGACTGGCTGTCCAAGTTGGGAGTTACTGCCTAGGCCAGCAATTACTGAGGAGCTATGATCTTTTGAGCACTAGTTAATGATAGGCACTGTTTTAGTCATGACAGTAATCCTAAAAGCAGATGGAAGTTCTCCCATTTTAAACATGCAGAAATAGAGCCTCAAGAAACTGCTTCATCTAAAGATAATACTAGCTTAACAATCCACTGAATATGTCCCAATAAATGGAAACAGGGTGGGGGATGTCAGCCTACCAGTAATTGGTGTCATTAAACCCTCTTGAATGGACGTAGTAATGGACATAGTAATGGCCTTCAGGGTACCTTAAAGTATAGATAAGGAGTCTCTGGAGTTCATTTAGTAAAGCAGTTGGCATCCCTGGCCTGTGATCAGAGTAAAACCTGGAGCTAGATTGATTACAGAGTGTAAGGACTAGACACCCTGGGATTGGAGAGCATCCTTGAAAGCAAGGGTTCTTCATTTATTTATAAAAATTTGATTGCCTACTAGAAACCCAGCTAAGAGTATGAAACAAGACAAAAATCTTTGCTCAAGAATCTCCTAGACAATCCTGATTCAAGCACCAGAAACAAAGGGAAAAGAAACCTCCCAGTCTAGTGAAGAACATAGTACACATCATGTCAACAGATAGGTAATTTTGTTGATACCATAGGATCCTATTATTAGGCCTGGCATATGATAGGAGGTCAGTATTTGAGTTGAACGTTGATTGATGGTGCTGTGGAAGACAGAGGAGACACATCTGACCCAGATTGGGAGGCTTTCCCCGAAAAGTTTATGCCCAAGTATAGTGTTAACAAATAAGAACTTGTCAGGTGAGACAGGGGAGAAGAGTCTTCTAGGAAGACCTATCTAGCATGGCAAATACAAAGTCCAGAGATGGGAGAAGATGGTCCACATGGCTTAAAAGTCTACAGCAAGGTAAAGGAGGTACACAGTAATTAAAGCAGGAAAGATATATCAATACCTAAGAATCAGAACTAGTATCTTGAAGAGTTAGGAGCCCTGGGGTTTTGTTTTTGTTTTTGCTTTTAAAGGATGTGTTTGTTCCCTGTATCACTGGTGCCCAACTTACTCCTTTTCTTCGGAATCACTTGGTGCCATATTGTTACTGGTTGAATCTCTGTGTTTGGTTTTTGATTTGTTATCTTTGCCCCCATGCTTAGGTTTGATGACAAATACACCTTGAAGCTGACCTTCATCAGTGGGAGAACAAAGCAGCAGCGGGAAGCCGAGTTCACCAAGTCCATTGCTAAGTTTTTTGACCACAGTGGGACACTGGTCATGGATGCATATGAGCCTGAAATATCCAGGCTCCATGACAGTCTCGCCATAGAAAGAAAAATAAAATAGCCAATTCTGAAAGTAGCCCTCTTTCTGCTGGATCTTGCTGAATTACTGGCTTGAGGGGTGGGAGAAATAAAAAGAACTTAAAATGGGTAAAGTAAGAAATGTTTAAAAGTCCCTGTTTTGTCCTGAAATTTTAGTCTATTCTGGATAAATAGGATTTTCTGACACAGATATGAGAAGTTGTAGCTCTGATGTCTAGCTGTAGTCTCCTTGATCTGCTGATTGCATTATTTTAATTTGCTTTTCTGGGAAAGTAGTTTTGCTAAAAGCTGTACAGACATTTTCTTTTGTGCCTAGCATACTTTATATAGTATAGCTTTGGGCCATGTAGCATTTTAAGACTCAATTTTAAAAAATTATTAATCAGTTGCTGACTTTGTTAATTCCTATTTCAATATGTGTTTCCTTGAAGAATTCAGGATACAACGTCTTGTGTATGACAGCTTTCCTTCACACACTATTTTTGTGGGTGTGTATATATCTGATTTGGGGAGAATTTAAAAAAAAATAGCTTTTTAATTTGTTTGAAACAGACTTTCTGCCTGTTACATTTTGTGCTTTTAACTAGTTAAAGAAGCCAATGGCATTTTAGTTTTATATTGTGTTTTCCACTAGTATATCCCTGTTGATTTGTTTGTGCCTTTTATTAACTGCCATTTTCTAAAATTTTTTTCAATAAAAGGAAGGAAGATGTGAAAAAAATGAGTCATAGTCTTGATGGAGAGAACAGAGAAGCAAGTGTTAACATCTTTCTACTATAGTTTTTTTCGTTTTTAGGCTATTTTACTTGTCAGAGGCCCCTGAGAACCTGTAGCTGAGGAACTCTTAGCTTTCCAGTGATAACAACAATAATAACAACATTCTGTACTTATTTTGTGTCAGAAATGCTCCAAGTACTTTACATGTGTTAATAATGCTCACAGCAATCCTAAGAGGTAGATACTGTTATTATCCCCATTTTACACATGAGGAAACTGAGATACAAAAGTTAAATAATTGTCACACAGCTAGTATTAGAACTGGGATTCAAACCTGGGGAGTCTGGCTTCAGAGTTTGTGGTCCTGCAGAGACAAAACAGCAGTTTTTCCAGTGTTTTCCCAGTATGGTCAGAGAAGACCTGGGTGCTTGCCAAGATCCTTTGACCTTTAGGAATATTTCCCTGCAGATTTACAAAATCTGACTGAGCCTAGTCCCAACACTATATTTAGTTTGTAAGAAATTACCATTATCGCATTTCCTGTTTGTCTTGGGAAGGTTGTCCTATCTCACACCACATAGTAGGGAATTGTGAACAACACTGGACAGAAAGTTAAAGCCTTGGATTCTGTACTCTTCATTCCTATAAACCTTGGGTAAGTTGCAGAATTCTCTCTGAGCTTCCGGTTTCTGCTTCCTTTCCCTCCCACAAGGTGATAATCCTAATCCGTGGCTTCTTAAAGTTTCTGAAAGCATGTAACCAGATAAGTGTATTTTTACAATGGAGGAGTTACAGTCATCTGGGTATTTGTGGGAGATTGGTTCCAGGATCACCAAGCATACCAAAATCCAAGGATGCTCAAGTCCCTTATATAAAATGTGTAGTGTATTTGCATATAACCTACACACATCCTCCCATATACTTTTAATCACCTCTGGATTACTTATAATACCTAATACAATGTAAATGCTATGTAAATAGTTATAGTGTATTGGTTTTTTATTTATATTTTTTGTTATTTTTTAAAATATATTTTTAATCCATGGTTGGTTAAATCTGTAGATATAGAGGGCCAACTGTACTGTTAGACACAGGGGTCTCAAGGCTTGCAGATAGAGACAGTGAATAACCTCTCCATGATGATCCCTTAGAGTTCCCCCAATATGCTTTTTTCTTTACATGTACATGCAAATATGTATCTCCACATACACTTTTTTTTTTAACAAAAATTGAATTATATTGATATATGTCCTGTAATTTGTGTTTTAAACTTAATATGTCTTAGGCATTTTCCCTGTGTGTGTGTATAATGCAGCTATTAAAAATGAGTCTGAGGCCAGGCATGGTGGCTCACGCCTTTAATCCCAGCACTTTGGCAGGCCAAGACAGGTAAGTCATACCTGAGGTCAGGAGTTCAAGACCACCCTGGCCAACGTGGTGAAATCACATCTCTACTAAAAATACAAAAAATTAGCTGGGCATGGTGGCAGATGCCTGTAGTCCCAGCTACTTGGGAGGCTGAGGCAGGAGAATGGCTTGAACCAGGAGGTTGCGGTGAGCCGAGGTTTCATCCCTGCACTCCATTCCGGGCAACAAGAGTGAAACTCCGTCTGAAAAAAAAAAAAAAAAGAATAAGAAAAGTCTGACATACATATATAAAAGAAACTGTCCTAAAATGCCACAAGTGCAAAGGCAGGGGACCAATTGCAACAAGTAGCTGGGGTGATAACCCCTGTATATATATATACACACACACACGTAGATCAGTTTCTTTTTTTTTTTTTTTTTTTTTAAGAGTCTTGCTCTGTCACCCAGGCTGGAGTGCAGTGGCGCAATCTCGGCTCACTGCAAGCTCTGCCTCCCAAGTTCATGCCATTCTCCTGGCTCAGCCTCCTGAGTAGCTGGGACTACAGGCGCGTGCCACCTCGCCTGGCTAATTTTGTTGTATTTTTAGTAGAGACGGGGTTTCACCGTGTTAGCCAGGATGGTCTCGATCTCCTGACCTCATGATCTGCCCGCCTCGGCCTCCCAAAGTCCTGGAGTTACAGGCGTTAGTCACCGCGCCCGGCCAGGTCAGTCTCATTTTTAATAGCTACATAATATTCATAGTGTAAGTGTTTTTACTTTAATTCCCTATTGATCATACTTTTTCCCCAGTTTTTTTCACTATTCCAGGAAGGAATGTGGATTGAAGAGAGGGGAAGAAAATAGGTCCTCAAGTGAGAGACAAGAAACCTGGGTTGTTGGCAACTTTTTTATAATTTGTGACCTTGAATACATCCTATTCTTTTTCTAGGGTGAAGTCTTTTGTTAAAAAAAAGTTTGAGAGAATGTATTCTTTTGAGATTATGAAGACTCCTTACCCCCGGGAAATATAAAACATCTCTTACGATTACAAAAAATGTTGGGTGCCATATCCCCAAAAGGTGCCTATAAGCCCCACTTGAGACTTCTTGGACTACATGGATATCTTTGAAGGTTTTTCCCTGACTCCAGAAACCAGTTGAAGCAGTTTAGGTTTGCTGAAGAAGTGGGTTATCAGCCCAGCTACATGTTGCAATTGGTCCCCTGTCTTTTCACTTGCGGCATTTTAGAAGTGTTTCATCACATGAACAAACAGTACCCTCTGCAGGCTCAAGCCTCAGCAAGGGCACACTTTGTAGAGCTGCGGAGCGTCTCTGGCCAGCTTCTGACACATGCATCTACTGAGTGGCCACTTCAGCCCAGTCCAGAATGCTGCTGGGCTGCTCTGTACCCTCTAGTAGGTCTGCAACAGCCTTGCTACCAGGAAACCCTGACACCCATCGCATCATCATGAGTGAAGTTCTCAGTTCCTCACACTTAACCTCAGACGGACTTCTTTTGAGAACATAGAAGGCCACTGAGGACAGTGGAAAAAGATCCTAATGTTTTTTCATTATTTGCAAATTTCAGCTGCTAATGTGTATTTAATGTTTGTCATGCTTTTATGTATGTGTAGAAACAAGTTTTGCTTCAGAACAATTTCGGGGAATGGAAGAAGATGCAAAGTCTGTTTGCATGCACACAAGTTGTGTTCTTCTCTGGACCCAAGTTCCTCCTCAGCTTAAAGCCCCATCTCTCACTAACTCTACCTTTTCCACTCCTGGCTAGCCCTACCCACACCCCAAACCTTTTCTCCATGGTGGAAGTCATCAGAGAAAACTGTTAATAGCACGTTAATTTAGACTTTTAGAATATATCCTGTCCCCACTGACAGCCTTTTTTGTTACTAAATTAGAGTATTCCTAACAACCCACCCTATGGTCCCCGTCTGAGAATAATGTTTTAAATACATACACACATCATTGTCTGTTAATAAGGAACTGGGAAGGTGGCTCCAGAGTTCCTGGAACAGATTCAAAGACGGTTGCTGAAACTATGTCCTGGTTGTTGCTTATTGTCTTCTAGAAAGAAGTACTTCATCACTAATCTGGCATTCAGCCTCAGGTCTGCCCCATTTTAACTGCTGCTACTAACATTCTTCCTGTATAGGCAGCGGGTTCTTTCTCCTTTCAGATAACAGTCACAGAGACACGTACTTATATGAGCTTCAAAGAAGGGAAATTCCTTACTCCTGTGGACAGAAACCAGGTGAATTGTTAGAACTTTGGTTTATTCACTTGGGCATAGAGGGATTCAGGGTACATAATGCTTGTTAAGGAAGAATGGAAACTGTTGGGCTGTCTTAGAGCCAACTCCCTCCTACCGTCTATCATTCCAGGCTTAGACCCATGCCGACACAACAGGAAAAGTCTCAGGTTTTTCTTGGCTGCTATAAAGGAGCAATAGCCCTTTCAGAGGGATTTCCCTGTGACAAACTGTTCTGGGAAGCAATTGATGAGGATTGAGTAGTTGTCAGGCTCTTAGTGCCCCAGAGTTGGTTGATTAATACTGTCAAAGGTGAGCCACTGGAGAAAGAAAAACTTGGGAGAGACAATCTGCCATGAGCCGTGAGTGTTCCTGCATGTATATTCTTGCCTCATGTGAAGGTAAGACTGACCATTCTTCTTGGGCTGTACCTCAGTGTTCTGTTAGCAGTAAGCTACCTTGAAATGAGCAAATTTGCCTGTTGCTTACTATGAAAGTTTTGAGTACCCCTCCCCTCACAAGCTTGGGGTCTGCATATGTAGGCATCCATCTAGGTCTACCCTGTGGCACTTTGTGGGGTGTAGGCCATGGGCAGCTGGTGCAAACATGCTCATGTTGCTGGCTATACCATAAGTAATAAAGTTATTTGTCTCTGACCCAGGAATCTCATGTCTTCTGGCAACATCCATGAAAGCATAGCAGGCTAACTTGTTAGCTTACAAGTAGGATAAAATTCACAGATGTGAAAGTTTTAGTAATGAAAATTGGATCCTGACCAACATGGTTTTCTAGAAGAGAAAGGACAAAGGCCTTTCATGGGCTGGATTACGGGATAAAAGAAATTCCTTGGGATCTGGTAGCAAATCAGATATTCCCAAGTGAGGGAGGAGGAAAGAGTCCTGAGAAAAGTCCCACCTGAAGAAAGAGTCCTACCTGAGAATATTTTGAGGCTAAGGAGCAAGAGGTAGGATTGAGCCATGCTGCCCAAATTGTACTTAGGTTGTTGCTCAGTCTCTGGGCAGGAGGCAGGAGGATGTTTTGACAATGAGGCAGCAAGCTCATGGCTCCAGCTGAAAGGCAGTACGGCCAAGGCTGATGAATGATTTCCCAAAGATGAAATAAATGATGGCAGCAATAAAGATACAGAACTTTGAACTAAAAACTTTAGCTGTTGAGTCCAAGTAGGTAGCCACTTGAACTGAAAGTAAATACATGGCTTTGCTGACTGACACAAAGCTGTTCTCCTTATGGCCTACACCCCCAAAAGTGCCACAAGGTAGGCCTAGATGAATGCCTACAAATGCAGACCCCAAGCTTGGTGGTGGGGGTGGGGTCCTCAAAACTTAGTGAGCAATAGGTAAACCTGCTCATTTCAAGGTAGCTTACTGCCAACAGAACACTGAGGTACAGCCCAAGAAGAATCATCACAGCCTTAAATTCATATGAAGGAAGAACATAGATGCAGGAACACTCAGGGCTTGTGGCAGATTGCCTCTCCCAACAGTATCACTATCTTGAGAGTCATCCTATTGGAAATGTTGATAAGGAATTTGTTCTTGACTTTAGTTGCAGTCATCAGTGACACCACCTCAGCTCTGGATGGCACTTAAATCAGCCTCAACTCATTGGCCAGGGTGGTTATGGGTGACAGAATTGCTCTTCCTCTTTGTGGGCCAAAGTGGAGTCAGTGCAATCACTAATACATCCCACTGTGACTGGATTAATGTCTCAGACCAAGTACAAGGTCAATACAGAAACTCGAGAATGCCACTTGACTTTCTAAAGTAGATCCTGATGGCTTGTTGATTTTTTTTTCCCACCTTGTTGGATACAGGCCCTTGGATATGACTGAAGTCAATACTGATTGGCCTGATCCTGTTACATGGAGTTCTGTTGATAGTATCTTTAATTAAATGTTATAAAAGACTTTAATGGACCTGGTTCCAGTTTCTGTCAGTTTAATCAGAGTGACAGGTGGAGTGGCATACTCATGGTGGCACAGAAATGAAAGGTACATCTTGTTGGGAGACAATTTTCATGGGTCTCTAGCATTTCTAGCATATTTTGCAAAGAGAGACACTGACTATCTTTGTTCCAGACTTTTTGTCCAGGAATGTTTGTATAGCAAACAACCTTAGAAGGTATCAGAGCAAAAGGTGCACATGCCCACTGCCCATTATTGAAGATTCAAGTTCCCTACGCTCAAAGTTCCTCTCCTTTAATGCACTCCATTGCATGTGCAGGTATCATCTGACTCTCTGCGTCATCATATGGGAACTGGAGCTCAGAACTGGCACAAATGCTGGTACTCTGGCTACCACTATTGCTGTAAGTAACAAACTATCCTTTTTACAGGTAGTAACAGGCTACCTTATTAGCTTGCAGGTAAGATAAAAATCTCAGACCCTTCACAATTCTTGACAGCCCCACTCCTACTTCTGCCTGTCCCATATCTTGGAAGCTCCCTAACTTCTGTAACAGGAAGTTCCCCCGATACTCCTGTGCCGTCTTACTTGATCGCATTACTTCTTAATACCCTTCTGCATCCCTCTTCCTTCAAACTTCTACATAATTCTGCTCTGCTAACACCTGCGCCAGGCCTGATCCCCTCACTTCAGTTGCTCACAGTCTGCTGAGACACTTAGACAATCTCAACACAATAGAAGGAGGTGCAAAGTGCTATGGGGGCTTGAAGAGGAGTATTTGTTCTGCCATGGAGGTCTGGGAGGTCTTCATACAGGAAGTGAAAACTGAGCCATGAATGAGGACTTGGGCCATTTTACAGATGAGGAATCTGAGGCACAGAAGTTTAATAAGTTGTCAAGATCACTCAGCTGGGAAGTGGGAAGAGAGGATTGGAGCCAGGGTTCTCTACCTCCAAATATAGAAATTGCTCCTTAACTTCACTGTCTCAGGCATAAGATGAGACCATCTGAGTTTACCTCAAATAATTTAGACAGATTTGATATTAGCTTTGGGTCTATAAAATTTGAGATCCACAGAGTTGGTGATTGTGAACTTGAAGAAGTCTGATAAAGAACCCCACGATGGCCGGGCACGGTGGCTCACGCCTGTAATCCCAGCACTTTGGGAGGCCGAGGTGGGCAGATCACGAAGTCAGGAGATCGCGACCATCCTGGCTAACACAGTGAAACCCCATCTCTACTAAAAAAATACAAAAAAACTAGCCGGGCGAGGTGGCGGGCACCTGTAGTCCCAGCTACTTGGGAGGCTGAGGCAGGAGAATGGCGTGAACCCAGGAGGCAGAGCTTGCAGTGAGTGAAGATTGAGCCATTGCACTCCAGCCTGGGTGACAGAGCGAGACTCTGTCTCAAAAAAAAAAAAAAAAAAAAAAACCCAGGACTTGAGTGACCCAGTTTTTATAAAGGAAGTGTTTCAGACAAATAAGTCTTAAAGAATAAAAAGATGAATACTTGTGAACCTACTGCATTAAAAATACATATATTACCAATAGAATTGAAGTCCTCTGGGTATCCTTAATCACATCTTACTTCCTGCACCTTCAGAAGTAACTACTACCTGGAATTTGGTATTTATTATTCCTAAGCATTTTCTTCATACATATGTGTCCATTATATATATGGATATATACAGATATGTAGAGACATGGTGATTTTTTAATTTTATTTTTACCTCCTTGGGAGCTCTTATATGATATATATGGTTATTGTTTTACCTGTTTTTAAATTTTATATGTGGTTTTTGATTGAGAGTCTCCCAAACCACCCCTGTGTTCAGATATTTGCTAGAAGGACCCATGGGACTCAGCATATATGACTAAGATTTATTCCTCGATGTAATAAGGACACATATCTGCATCATAAGGGAAAAGGACACTGGCAGAGTCTGGAGGAATCCATTTGTAGGCTTCCTTGTGCTCTTCCTCCCATGAGGGATTGCAAAGAGCCCACATTGCCCCAGCAACAAAAATGCAGCAACATGTGTGCAATGTTTCTATCCAGGGAGCCCATTAGAGAGTACCCACAGATTATTGAGATTTGGTCATGTGGGCACCATCTGCCTAGAACATAATAAAGACCCCTAGAAAGCAAGCAGGTTTCCAGCATAAATCATACTGCATTCAAACAGAATGCATAGTCAACTACCCTTTTCACTTGACTGGTGACTGGGAACACCTTGAGAGCCAGGTTTCCAGACACCAGTCAAAAAACACCAACCTTGCAAGCAGGCCTTTATAAGGATAGCACTGTTAGGCCTGCTATGGTAAATCTGCACAAGTACCATTCTCTCTGTATTGTGCAACTTGCTTTTTTGTTCAATATTGTGTTTGTGAAGGTAATTTAGATTGATACCTGTAGCTACAATTTATTCTATTTCACTGCTGTATACTGTTAAACATGACAGTTTACCCTATTAATGGACATTTAGGTCTTTTATAATTTTTCACTATTAAACATTTGCTGCTATGAACATTCTTGTGTGGATACATCTAATACAGGTAGTGGGATTCTTTGGTGGGACAGGATATACATTTTTACTTTTCTAGGTATTGCTAAATTTTCCTCTAAAGTGACTGTACCAATGTACATTCCTTCTATTAATGAAGGAAATACAAGATTGGAATAATTGGGATAGTTGTGTTATCTTTGTGAACAGATTTTTAAATACTGATTGAGATTTTTAAATAGTTGTAGGACTTCACATTTTCTATATCTTAGTTTGGTAACTTTTTCTAAAACCATATTAACTTTATCTAGATTTTCAAACTTAATGAATGAAGTTTGTATAATATTATTTCTGATATCTGTTTTATCCCTACTTATAGTCTCCTTTTCATTAATATCATTTATAACTTTTAGAAATGAGTCTTGCCGGGGGCTTGTCCACTTCATTACATATATTAGATAACTAATATTTGCTTTTGTCGGTCCCCTCTATTGTACTTTGCTTCTTGTTTCATTTATTCTGTTCTTATTGTCATCATTTCCTTTTCTACCTTTTTGGGATTTATTCTATTCTTCCTTTTCTACATTCTTAAGTTAGATCCTTAACTCATTACTGTTTTGTTGTTCTTATCTCCTGGTATAGGGTCTTTATTTGAGTTCTCCCAGAGGCAAGTTCTGAGACCAGGATCTGAGGGCAGTAGTATATGTGAGAGATGCAGGGAGTGCCATAATGAGGTGGGAAAGTAGGAAGGGAAGAAAAGGTGAGCAATAAGGGTGTAGCTTTTAGTAGCTATTGATAATTGCTGTCTAGATTCATTACATTCATTTTGTCATTAAAGGACAAAATGATGAAATTCTATCATTCACTTGGCATTGGTCAGTTAATTATTTCATGAAGGAGAACTTTTCCCCATCAACTATTTAGTTACCCAGAAATATGGTTGTACAGGAAAGGCAGAATAAAAAGCTGCTTTCCTTAGCAAACTCTGAGGTGACCAAAGTGACTTTTTTCTTCATATGTCAATATGAACTTTCTTTGCAGTCCTTGTTCTTTTTGATGTTCTAATTTTTCCATATTTGGCCAGTGGAATTACCTTCAAATTGACTCTTCTTTTGACATGTCCTGAAATAGTCTTTTATGGCTTTCTTGCTTTCTGTTAAGACAAGATGTTCTAGGCTAATCTTATAAATTTTCTTCCCTGCACCTAAAATCAGCCATTTTTTCCATGGAATCCTAGTTCCTTTGGGGACAAAATAGTAGTTTAAGACCCATTATTTGAGCTTATTACGATTGAGTTGGCCTCTGGTTCTAGGCCTTTTTTTTTTTTTTTTTTTTTAGAAAAATACCGCAGGTTGTATTGAGGTTGGCTCCTATGTTCTTTCAAAGAACCCTCATCATTTTGTGAGTTCTTTCTTTATGGCACCACGACGTTCCAGACTCATCTTGTATGTTCCCTGTCTCAGCACAGGATTTTTTTTTTTTTTAATGAGAAAAAATATCACAAATTCAAATTTACGGAAGCTTTACATTTTTATGTCCTCTAAGTTAGCAGTCTGTCTTTCCTTTTATTGGTGTTTGTAAAATTTCTTCTTTTCAAAATTTTTGTATTTTAGAGACAGGGTCTCTCTCTGTCACCAAGCCTGGAGTGCAGTGGTGCAGTCACAGCTCACCACAGCCTCCAACTCCTGGGCTGAAGGCATCCTCCCACGTAGGCCTTCCAAAGCGCTGAGATTGCAGGCATGAGCCACCAGGCCCAGCCTATTTCCTTTATGTTATACTTAGTCCCAGATAAAAAATGACCTTAGATCAGTCCTTTCCTCTTTGGTTGGGGAGAGAAGGGCTTAAATTCAGGTACTATGAAACAGAAGAATGGACTCAGTGCTATGTGAAAAATCTGTGTATGTAAATGTGTGTATATACACACATAAATTATACATATGAATACATTTTCATTTTCATATTTTGCAAGGAGGATAGCCAATGCTCTGGACCTCCTTTTTGTAGGGTACCCTCTGAGGCCTGGAACCTTTGCTCAACTCTCAGGCTGTCCGGGGAAGTTTTAGGCGGTGATACCGAGCTACAGACCAATATAAGAGCTCGAGGCTGTGGGACTGAAGAGAGGAAGCGGCCGTTGGGAACTGAGGTAGGCCCAGGGCTTAAGCCGAGCTGGCGAGGGTAGAGGTGGTGCTGGTCCCGTGCAGTGGTGGGTACCGGGCTGCGGGCTGGAGGGAGGGGCAGCGTCGAGGGGGCGGGACGGGGCGGGCTCGCGGAGGAGGCCAACGGTTGGCCCCAACCGCCACTGACTACAGCCTGCGTCCGCCTCTTTCGTTGCCATTACCTCTTTCCGGCAGTCGACCCGCTCTTCGCTTCTCGGGGTTTGTCTCCGTGTCCTCCGTCTCTGCTGTTTCTTCCTCTCTATCCTCCTCTGTCTCCGTCTCCCCAGCCTTGGGGCCGGTGCCTCTCCCAGGCTTCGGCGAATGAGACCTGGGAACTTGCCCCCGCGCCCCATGGAAGAACCCCCGGCGTCCAGCTCTGCACCGACAGAGACGGAGGAGCCGGGGTCCAGTGCAGGTGAGCGGGGTTGGGAGACAGGAGAGCTCCCCGAGGAGGACTCAACTGTGGGGACAGGTTGAGCAAGACCATCTGCGCTTGGGAAATCCAGCCTTGGATCATTGAGACAGAGCCACCCTGTCCGCTAGGATCTGACCTGGCCGGAGTATTCTTGGCTAGTCCTATTTTTATTTTTCTCACTGAAGCCTAACTTAAACCTCAGAATTATCACTGCAGAGATGAAAAGGGACTGAGACTGGAAAACCCCTTCTTACCAGAGGTCTCTGGTCGGCAGAAAGATCCCTGAGCTTCAGTTTCAACTTAGGAGACCTGGGTCTTGGTCCAGATTTTACTGTGGAGCGGCATTCAGTAAGCTTTGCCCCCATCCTGTGCCTGAGTTTTCCCATCTATACCATGAGGTGGTTTATACTACAGATCTTCAAAGGTCTGGCACGTGATAGGTGTTCCTTAAATATTACTTGTTAGGAGTGAATAAATAAGATAGGGAGGCCTCCTTCTGGGATTCACTGGAGGCTCATTGGGTTAGTTGGAGGCTGTGGAATTACATTATTATAGCCTGAGAAGTAGGCGGTATTATCTCCATTTTATAAGGGAGGAAACTGAAGCTCAGAAGTAAAGTGACTTGCTAGTAAGTGTCAAAGATAAGTCAGACTTCAGAGTCCATGCTAGGCTATACTCTCTCCCAGTAAGAAAGCGGGGAGGACTTGATGGGAAAGTGATTATATCAAGCAGCAATTAATCATTTGAATTCTCTGCCTAAATGAACCCCAGAGCAGGACCATATCTGATTCTTTTCTCTCCCCAGTTTCCAGCACCTGATTTGTGTGAAATAGTTTGGGTGGCAATGCCAGAATCACCATCTATGTTACTTCTGTCATCAACACGATCAGTATAATTACAAAAATTAATGGCTGTAATTGTTATAGTGATAATAAAGCATAAGTGAAATTGTGAAGACATCAAAATTTATAATTAAAGACACCTATTAAAACAGGACTTTAAAATTTATAAAGCACTTTTGAGTGGTTCTTCATATTGATCTGCTTAGGTAGGTATTATTATCCATAGTTTATAAGCAAGGAATCCAAGATCTAGAGATTAAGTAACCATCAAAACGTCATGCAGCAAGAAATGGAGCTGAGACATGAATCCAGCCCATCTGACAAGTTGTGCTTCTCCTTTGGTGATTTCCCTATTTCCTCTCCTTTTCCTTTTTTTTTTTTTTTTTTTTTTTTTTTTTGAGACAGAGTCTTGCTGTGTTGCCCAAGCTGGAGTGCAGTGATGCAATCTCAGCTCACTGCAACCTCCACCTCCTGGTTTCAAGTGATTCTCCTGCCTCAGCCTCCTGAATAGCTGGGATTACAGGTGGATGCTACCATGCCCAGCCAATTTTTTTTTTTTTTGTATTTTTAGTAGAGACGAGGTGTCACCATATTGGCCAGGGTGGTCTCGAACCCCTGACCTCAAGTGATCTGCCCACCTCAGCCTCCCAAAGTGCTGGGATTACAGGCATGAGCCACCGTACCCAGCCTCTTCCTTTCCTCTTCTGAGCCCTATCCTGCTCCATGCCTATCCATTCTTTTTATCACCTGGAGAATTCCTGTTTAAATTTAACTAATAGTCACATGTTGTCTGATGATAGTAGTGTTGGTTTAACTTCTAATTAAAGTGTTAAGAGTTTAAAGTATGTTCTCTTTCAGCAATAAAGAGGGATTTAAATGTTTTTAAGAAAGGGAGTTGTAATTGTTATTGTCATTGTTATCCACAGGATTCAAGGAATAAAACTAGAATATACATTAGTTGGTAGTTTAAAAATAATAACTGTCGTATATTGCACTCATACTATGTCACAGGCCTTGTAGTAGCCACTGTAGTTAAGCATTTTATTTCTATCACCTACTCTACTGAATTGTATGGGGGAGGATCCTGAAGCATAGAGAAGTTAAGTAACATGCCCAAGGTCACATAGTCCTGGCCTGGTCCAAATCCTATGTTCTTAACCATTACCCCAGCCTGGCTCAGAGGCAGATTATTTGCTTAGAACAAAGCCTGACCCTCTCAGGGAGGAGAGCCTGAATTGAGGGGAGAGAAGTGTGCTCTAGTATTGGATGAGAAGATGGTCTCCCCTTGCCTATCTTTTGATTCTGCTGTTGAGAGCCTGGGATTGAAATGAAGGGAGGCTTTTCTTCTGGACTCAGCAAGGCCACTCCCACAGTTCCCCTCATGATACTGAGCCATAGTTCTTTTCCCTTCTTTAAGTTAGGAACAAGTGACTAAGTATTCATATGCTATTGATAAAAGTTTGTCTTGATTGACACTAGGAGGCTGTAACCAAAAGCAGTGCAACTTTGCCCTGTAGTTCATTGTCCTGAAAGCTTCCTGGAAGATTGGTCTAAAATCATCATGCCATTCTTCTGTCAAGAACTCTTGAGTGGTCTCCCATCTATGGAATAAACACCTTAATAAAGTATCTAAGCCTCCCAGGATCTGGACTGTACTGACCCCTTCAGTCCCACCTCTGCCCCATCCCTTGCACTCCACCTTACTGTAGTCATACTAAACTACTGAGAGGCCCCACAACTCTCTGTGTTTTCTGTCACCTATAGGCTTTTCACATCCTTGTCCTCTGCCCTTCTCCTTTTCACCCTCAGTTGGCGAACCTATAGGTTGTTTTCTGTCACCTATACGCTTTTCACATCCTCATCCTCTACCCTTCTTCTTTTCACCCTCAGTTGGCTAACCCACTATTCATTCTTTAAGATCTGGCTCACTCATTCATTCAGTCATTCAATAAAAATTTGTTGAGTACCTATTATGTACTAGGCATAGTTCTAGGTGTCAAGGTGGAGCAATAAGAAAACAGACATACCCTTGCCCTTTCTGGAGCTTCCATTTTGTGGTATGTATTAAACAAATGTAACATAGGAGACATCAAAATGTGGTAAGTGGTGTGGAGAATAGAACAAGGAAAGAAGATAGGCTGGGGCAAAGAAGTTGACAGAGAAACCTTACTGATTGGATGATGTTTGAGCAGAGCTGAAGAAGTTGAGAGAGTGTTATGTGACTATCTGAAACGAATGTTCCAGGCAGAGCCTGTGACTATATGAGGCAGGAGCTCTTTTGGCTCAATAATTCTCTCCAAAAATCCTTCTCTGGTGCCTTGATCTGGACAGATGCCACTTTTATGCTTTTCTACTTCCTATTGTGTTTACCTCTAAAGTAGCACTTATTACATCGTGTTTTAATTGTCCATGTGTATGTCTGTTTCCCTCACTTGGATTGGGTTTCTTGAGAGCAGGAACCTCTGATCCTTTTCTATCTTCTCAGCATCTATTTCAGAGCCTGACATGGAGGAGACACCTAGAAATATTTATTGAATAAATCGTTCTTACAGCCTGATAATATTTACGAATGATTTGTAAAATTGGGTTTGGATGACAGTTGATTTGAGGAAAAAGTAATTCTAAGGCTGCTTTTTGTCTGTCTGGCTTGATTCCCCTTTTGGGCCTCTGAGGAGTGGAACAACTGGTTTTCTTTAAGAAGAATACTTGGAGACTCCATTGTGAGCATTATGGCAGGGTAGCCAAACTGTAAAATGGGGAGTAAAATGTAACAAAGGCAGCCGGGCATGGTGTCTCACACCTGTAGTACCAGCGCTTTGGGAGGCCGAGGTGGGTGGACCACCTGAGGTCAGGAATTTGAGACCAGCCTGGCCAACATGGTGAAACCCGTCTCTGCTAAAAATACAAAAAATTAGCTGGGCGTGGTGGCAGGTGCTTGCAGTCCCAGCTACTCGGGAGGCTGAGGCAGGAGAATTGTTTGAACCCAGGAGGTGGAGGTTGCAGTGAGCCGAGCTCACGCCATTGCACTCAAGCCTGGGCAACAAGAGCAAAACTCCATCTCAAAAGAAAAAAAAAACAAAGCCCTTTATAGCTGAATTTGTGAGAAAGTAAGAGAAATCTCCAGGGACTAAGAAACCAAACGTGAACTGAAAACCAGAGTGATTAGCTCCTTAATCTGCCCTCAGCTGTACTGGATGTCTCACCTAGAAACTTGGACTTTAATAGGCCTGTTGTTATACCAAATGAAGCTATAGGTCCGCATGGGTTAGACTCTAGTGGGTTTTTGTTGTTGTTTTGTTTTGTTTTTGAGACGGAATCTTGCTTTGTTGCCCAGGCTGGAGTACAGTGATGCAATCTCAGCTCACTGCAACCATTCTCCTGCCTCAGCCTCCTGAGTAGCTGGGACTACAAGTACCCGCCACCATGCCCAGCTAATTCTTTTGTATTTTCAGTAGAGACAGGGTTTCACCATGTTAGCCAGGATGGTCTCCATCTCCTGACCTCGTGATCTGCCCACGTCGGCCTCCCAAAGTGCTGGGATTACAGGCGTGAGCCACCACGCCCGGCCTGGTTAGACTCTAGTTTTTGACAGAGGATGGCATGTGAAATCCTCACGTGAAACTAGTCCCTTGAAAATCTGCACCCTCTGTAGGGTGTATACCTTCTGATAGGGTGGACTAGTATCTTAATTCATTTTCTGTTGCTTATAACAGAATATCTGAAACTGGATAACTTAAAAAAAATTTCTTACAGTTATGGAGTCTGAGAAATCCAAGGTCCAGAGGCCACATCTGGTGAGGGCTTTCTTGCTAGTGGGGACTCTGCAGAGTCTGGAGGCAGCACAGGACATCACATGGCAAGGGAGCTGACTATGCTAGCTCAGATCTCTGGTTTTCCTCTTATAAAGCCCCTAATGCAACTCCCTTGATAACCCATTCATCCATTCATTCATTCATGAGGACAGAGCCCTTATAACCCAGTCACCTCTTAGAGGCCCCACCTCTCAACACTGCCATATTGGGGATTAAGTTTCAACATGAGTTTTGGAGGGGACATATCATACCAAATCTACTAGGAAAAAAAAAATTCTCCCTACTGTCACAGAGAGAAGACAAAGAAGATTGCCTTTTATCCTAGGCTTTTGTACAGAAAAAAAAGTTTTCCCAGAAAATTCTTAACCACAGCCATTCACTCGTACAGATACCCAAATGGCCTAGAAACTCCAAGTCAAGAATTGACATTAAAAACCACCTCAGGCTGGTAATACCCCTGGATGCTTGGCAAAAACAAATGCAAAACCGCTCTGCTCCAAGATACATACTTGACACAGGCCACACAGAATTCCCACAGGGTCTGGAGTTAATGAAATTCTCATTTGTTAAATAAGAATGTATACTGCTTGCTTTATACTATTGAGAGCATATGTTACTCTTGTATAAATAAACATTTGAATATGTATCTGTGCCTCCCCTTTGCTCTCCAGAAGTGAAATGATGAAGCAGAATTTATATGCAGGCCAGCATTTGGGTATGGACACACATTGAGCTGCCTTCTATCCTTGCAGAGGTCATGGAAGAAGTGACAACATGCTCCTTCAACAGCCCTCTGTTCCGGCAGGAAGATGACAGAGGGATTACCTACCGGATCCCAGCCCTGCTCTACATACCCCCCACCCACACCTTCCTGGCCTTTGCAGAGAAGCGTTCCACGAGCAGGGATGAGGATGCTCTCCACCTGGTGCTGAGGCGAGGGTTGAGGATTGGGCACTTGGTACAGGTGACTCTTCATCCCAGATCTGAGTCTGGGCCTCAGTTTCTCTTCACAAAGCTCAGAGCTCTTCAGGATCTGTGCCTCTTCTCATCAGTACAGGAAAGCCATGTGGGGAGCAGAGGCAGAAAAAACAGCAAAAACAATGGCTCTCACTGAGTGCTTATTGTGTTCCAGGGGCACATTGGGTCCTCACAACCACTCTGTTTCGTAGGTACTGTTTTCAGTCATATTTTACAGACAAGGAAACTGAGAGAGAGGTTGCCATTTGCTCAAGGTTATACAGCTATAATAAAGCAGTAGAAGCTGGCTTCAAACTCAGTTGCTGACTCCAGAAACCTCCACAGTTATTTAGATTCACTAACGTACGATGTGCCTTTCATTTATATTCCATTTAATCCTCATAAATCACCCAGGGAAGTAAGCATTGGTAGTCCAGTTTTGCTGATGGTGGATCCTGGTGCTCCAAGAGGTAAGTAACTTGCTCAGGACCACATTTAGCAGATGATGGGGGGATACCAGTAATAACCACACTTCTACCACTAAATGCTGTATGTGAGGTATAATTTATTGTCTCCACTTTGCAGGAGGTAACCAGTTCTGAGAATTAAGCTCATTTGCTTTGGTCACACATCTAATAAGTGGGAGAACTGGAGTTGGAGCCCTTCCTCTTCAGTAGAACATTTTGACTGTATTTTTAGTGAGGAAAGAAAGGTTGCTATTCTTTGGCCTGGAAGCTACGGGGTTATTTCAGACCCCAAATAGGCATACGTCAGAGATACTGTGGATTTGGTTCCAGACCACCACAATAAAGTGACTGTCACAATAAAACAAGACACATAAATTTTTTGGTTTCCCGGTACATATAAAAGTTATGTTTATACTATACTGTAATCTATTAAGTGTGTAGTAGCATTATGTCTAAAAAAAAGTACACACCTTAAAATATTGCTGAAAAGTGCTAATGATTATTTGAACCTTTGGCTAGTCAGTCTTTTTGCTGGAGTAGGTCTTGCCCTGATGTTGGTGGTTGGTGGCTGCTGACTTATCAGGGTGTGGTTGCTGAAGACTTAGTGTATTATTACTATTGTTGTTGTTATTATTATTATTGAAGCATTTCTTACTTACATAGATAATTTCTTTTTTTTTTTGAGACGGAGTCTCGCTCTGTCGCCCAGGCTGGAGTGCAGTGGCCGGATCTCAGCTCACTGCAAGCTCCGCTTCCCGGGTTTACGCCATTCTCCTGCCTCAGCCTCCCGAGTAGCTGGGACCATAGGCGCCCGCCACCTCGCCCGGCTAGTTTTTTTTGTATTTTTTAGTAGAGACGGGGTTTCACCGTGTTAGCCAGGATGGTCTCGATCTCCTGACCTCGTGATCCGCCTGTCTCGGCCTCCCAAAGTGCTGGGATTACAGGCTTGAGCCACCGCGCCCGGCCGATAATTTCTTAAAATAAGACAATGGGCTAGGCACAGTGGCTCATACCTATAATCCCAGAACTTTGGGAGGCCAAAGTGGGAGGATTGCTTGAGCTCAGGAGTTCAAGACTGGCCTGGGCAACATAGCAAGACCTTGTCTCTAATAAAAATAAAAAACATTAGGTGGGTGTAGTGGTACACACCTGTAGTCCACAGCTACTTGGGAGGCTGAGGGGGAGGATTGCTTGAGCCCAGAAGTTCAGGGCTCCAGTAAGCTGCGATTGTGCCACTGGGGGACAGAGCAATACCCTGTCTACCCCCAACAAGAAATAAGACAACAGTGAAGTTTGCTGAAACAGTTGACTCTTCCTTTCACAAAAGATTTTTCTGTAGCATGCAATGCTACAGAATTTGATCGCATTTTTCCCATAGTAGAACTCATAAATGAATCCTCTCAAACCCTGCTGCTGCTTTATCAACTAAGTTGATGTAATATTTTAAATCCTTTGTTGTCATTTTGACAGTGTTTACAGCATCTTCACCAGAAGTAGATCCCATCTCAAAAAACTACTTTCTTTGCTCATCTGTAAGAAGCAAGACATTTGTTCAAGTTTTATCATGAGATTGCAGCAATTTAGTCACATCTTCAGGCTCCACTTCTAATTCTCTTGCTATCCACCATATCTGCAGTTACTTCCTCTACTGAAGTCTTGAAGCCCTCAAAGTCATCCATGAGTTGTGGGAATCAACTTCTCAATGTCTCTTAATGTTGATATTATGACCTCCCATGAATCATGAATGTTCTGAATGGCATCTAGACTAGTGAAATTTTTCCAGAAGGTTTTCAGTTTACTTTGACCAGATTCATCAGAACAATCGCTATCTATGGCAACTATAGTCTTGTGAAATGTATTTCTTAAGTAATGAAACTTGGAATTTGAAATGACTCCTTGATCTGTGGGCTACAGAATGGATGTGGTATTAGTGGCTGTGAAAACAACATTAATCTCCTCATACATCTCCATCAGAGCTCTTGGATGACAAGGTACATTGTCAATGACCAGTAATAGTTGGAAAGGAATCTTTTTTCCTGAGGAGTAGGTCTCAACAGGGGCCTGTAAACAGAAGTGCTTCATCCAGGCTTTTTTTATTGTAGAGCACTGGCGGAGTAGATTTAGGATAATTCTTAAGAGCCCTAGGATTTTCTGAGTGATAAATGAGCATTGACCTCAACTTAAAGTCACCAGCCTGTCTTTTGAAGATTTGAAGCCAGACATTGACTTCTCTCTAGCCATGAAAGTCCTAGATGGCATCTTTCAGTAGAAGGCTGTTTTTTTTTTTTTTTTTTTTTTTTTTTTTGAGACGGAGTCTCGCTCTGTCGCCCAGGCTGGAGTGCAGTGGCCGGATCTCAGCTCACTGCAAGCTCCGCCTCCCGGGTTTACGCCATTCTCCCGCCTCAGCCTCCCGAGTAGCTGGGACTACAGGCGCCCGCCACCTCGCCTGGCTAGTTTTTTGTATTTTTTTTAGTAGAGACGGGGTTTCACCATGTTAGCCAGGATGGTCTCGATCTCCTGACCTCGTGATCCGCCCGTCTCGGCCTCCCAAAGTGCTGGGATTACAGGCTTGAGCCACCGCGCCCGGCCAGAAGGCTGTTTTGTCTACAGGGAAATCTGTTGTTTGGTGTAGCCACCTTTGTCAGTTACCTTAGCTAGATCTTCTGGATAACTTTCTGTAGCTTCTCCCATCAGCACTTGCTGCTTCACCTTGCCCTTTTATGTTATGGAGACAGCTTCTTGCCTTAAACCTCATGAACCATCCTCTGCTACTTTCCAGCTTTTCTTGTGCAGCTTTCATACCTCTCTCAGCCTTCGCAGAATTGAAGAGAGTTAGGCTTTGCCCTGGATTAGGCTTTGTCTTAAGGGAGTGCTGTGGCTGGTCTGATCTTTTATCCAGACCTCTAAAACTTTCTCCCTATCAGCAATACGACTGTTTTGCTTTTTTATCATTCCTGTATTCACTGGAGTAGCACTTTTAATTTCCTTCAAGAGCTTTTCAGCCTGGTGCAGTGTCTCATGCCTGTAATCCCAGCACTTTGGGAAGCCAAGGTAGGCAGATCACAAGGTCAGGAGTTTGAGACCAGCCTGACCAACATGCTGAAACCCCATCTTTACTAAAAATACAAAAATAAAAATAAAAAATTAACCAGGCGTGGTGGTGCATGCCTATAATCCCAGCTAGTCAGGAGGCTGAGGCAGGAGAATAGCTTGAACCCAGGAGGCGGAGGTTGCGGTGAGCAGAGATCGAGCCACTGCAATCCAGCCTGGACAACAGAGGGAGACTCTGTTTCAAAAAAAAAAAAAAAGAATTTTTTCTTTGCATTTACAACTTGGCTGTTTGGCACAAGAGGCCTAACTTTCAGCCTGTCTTGGCTTTCAACATGCCTTCCTCCTAAGTTTAATCATTTCTAGCTTTGATTTAAAGTGAAAGATGGGGGACTCTTCCTTTTACTTGAACACTTAGAGGCCATTATAGGGTTACTAGTTGGCCTAATTTCAATCTTGTTGTGTTTCAGGATATAGGCTGAAGGAGAGGGAGAGAGATGAGAGAACGGTTGGTGGAGCAGTCAGAACACATATAGCATTTATCAAGTTCACCATGTAATATGGGCACAGTTGTCATACTCCAAAACAATTACAGTAATAACATTAAAGATCACTGATGAAAGATCACCATAACAGATATAATAATAGTGACAATGTTTGAGATATTGTGAGAATTAACTGAAACATGACAAAGACATGAAGTGAGCACATGCTCACTTCAGGGTTGCCACAAACCTTCAGTTTATAAAGACAATATCTGAGAAATGCAGTAGAGCAAAGTGCAATAAATCACATATACCTGTATTTCTTATTGTTGCTTTCCTCTCTTCCAGGGCTAGCTTAAGTGAGACAAATGAGACAGTGGTTTTGAGAGTCTTTTGTAAAAAAAATATATAGCCGTGTCATCTCTCTATATCTATATAGTAGGCACTTTAATACTCCTAACCTACCCTGCTTTTTTACCTATAGATGCCTCAAATCTGACCATTAAATCTTCATATCCATAGCAGATAACCTTCTGCTGTTAAAGTACACAGTGCAAATGCTATTCTGCTTGAACATGGGCCTTGCCATCAATCCCTGTCTTTGCTTTTGATGACATTGGCTCACATTTCTCTTGGTGAAGTTTTTTATTTTGTGGGATTTTCGGTTCCTGCTCTTTCACCTTATCTTGTCATGAGTCTTTCTCATGGCCTCCCAGGACCAGACTTCTGCGTGTATAACTAGCCTCCACAGAGGCCCAGCCCTACAGCCCAGTAGAACTTGGGATTCTAGCTCTTTCCTTTCTTCTAGGGCAAGCATTGCCTGTGGTCATCGGTCATGTTGCACTGTTTTTGATCAAGACAGTAGGCTGTTAAGCATTTTTTTAAAATACTATTTTTTTAGATACAACTTCTATGTTGCCTAGGCTGGTCTTGAACTCCTGGCTCAAACAATTTTCCTGTCTCAGCCTCCCGAGTAGCTAGGACTACAGGTGCACACCACTGTGCCCAGCCTTTTAAGTTTTAACTATCTGTCTGTCTGTCTGTCTAGAGATAAGCCCTCTCTGTGTTGCCCAGGCAGGAGTGCAGTGGCTATTCATAGGCGTGATCATTGCATGCTACAGCCTCAAACTCCTGGCCTCAAGCAATCTTCTTGCCTAAGCCTCCTGAGTAGCCGCAACTACAGACAGGTGCCACTGAGCCAAGCAAGCATTTTTTATCAGACCACAACTGTTACATAACTCCATTACTCAGTAGTCATACACATTCACAGACATGTCCCCTTTAATTCATTCTCTCTTTATTTCATTCTCTGATTTATCTAATTGTAGAATCTTGAAGTTAGAAGAATCATGAGCCCAACTTCTTTCCCAGTATAGAAATCTGTATTCTATTGGTAGTTACTAAAATCTTAGTGGTTAAGAGTGTGGCTTTGGAGTCAGTCAAGACCTATCATTTATTGGCTTTGTGACCTTGGAGACTTGACTCTTCTCTGTTTCATCATCTGCAACATATAGGTAATAATAGATACCACATAGTAAGAACTAAACATTTGTCATTTTCCATTAAGGGTCTCCTTGCACAACTCTTCAAATGAGCACCTGATTGCTGTGGCAGCTGTTTTTTGTGTGTGAATGAGATGATCTCTACTTCTCTGTACCCATTGGTTTGTTCTGCCTTCTGGGGCAGTCAATCTATACAAAATGTAGATACAATCTCTTTTTCAGAGAACTACTCTCTGAAGTACCTGAAAGCTGCATTCATGCCCTCTGAGTATTCTGTTTTCTGGGCTAAACAACTTCAGTTATTTCTGTAACTTCTTAGGGCATAGTCCTGATTTGGTTTCTGGTCCCTTGAAAAGTATGATTACTGTCCTTGGGATCCAGTCTGAGATGGCAGTGTCCTTTTTTAAAGTAGGATACTCGGAACTGAACTTGGGACTCTAAGGGTAGAACAACCAGCTCAGCAATGAGGTGAGCTATCCTATCTTGTATTCCCTTTAATGCAATTGAAGGTAAAATAGCACTTTCTTGGTAGCTACATAGCACAATTAACTATGTAGATTGTGTAGACTGTGTAGACTATGTAGAGTAGATGGTCAGCCAAAACCTCCAAGTCTTTTTCACATTTGTTGTTCTCTTTTTTAAAAAAAAAAATTAATTGTAGTAAAATATATCTAACATAAATTTTACCATCCTAACCATTTTTAAATGGATAGTTCATTAGTGCCAGGTATATTCAAATTGTGCAACCAATCTTCAGAACTTTTGATTTTTCTTTTTTTTTTTTTTTTGAGACGGAGTCTCGCTCTGTCACCCAGGCTGGAGTGTAGTGGCCGGATCCTGGCTCACTGCAAGCTCTGCCTCCCGGGTTCACGCCGTTCTCCTGCCTCAGCCTCCCAAGTAGCTGGGACTACAGGTGCCCGCCACCTCGCCCGGCTAGTTTTTTGTATTTTTTAGTAGAGCCAGGGTTTCACCATGTTAGCCAGGATGGTCTCGATCTCCTGACCTTGTGATCCGCCCGTCTCGGCCTCCCAAAGTGCTGGGATTACAGGCTTGAGCCACCGCGCCCGGCTGAACTTTTGATTTTTCAAAACTGAAAGTCTAAAGTCTACACCCATTAAACAGCTCCCCATTTCTCCCTCCTCAGTCCCTGGCAACCACTAATCTACTTTCTGTTTCTATAATTTTGACTACTTTGGATATCTCATATAAGTGGAATTGTATAGTGTTTGTCTTTTTGTGATGGCTTATTTCACTTATGTAATGTCCTCAAGTTTCATCCATGTTGTAGCATGTATCAGAATTTCCTTCCTATTTAAGGCTGAATAATATATCATTGTATGTATATACCACATTTTGTTTATTCATTTTTTTTTTTTTTTTTTTTTGAGGCAGGGTCTCACTTTGTTGCCCAGGCTGGAGTGCAGTGGCGTGATCATGGTTCTGCAACCTCGAACTCCTGGGCTCAAGCAATCCTCAGCCTCCTGAGTAGCTGGGACTTCAAGTGTATGCCACCATACCCAGCTAATTTATCTTATTTTTGTAGAAATCGGGGTTTCTATATGTTGCACGGGCTCCCTTCATCTCCTGAGGGATACTTTGGTTGCTTTTCCCTGTTGGGTATTGTGAATAACATTGCTATGAATAAGGGTGTGAAAATATCTCTTTGAGACCTTGCTTTTAAATCTTTTGGATGTAAACACAGAAGTGGAATTGCTGGATCATTTGATAATTTTGTATGTAATGAGAAACTGTCATGCCATTTTCCATAGTGGCTACACCATTTTATATTCCTACCAACAGTACACAATGGTTCTAGTTTTCCACATCCTCACCAACATTTGTTATTTTCTGGTGTATGTGTGTGGTAGCTGTCCAAATAGGTGTGAGGGGGATACCTCATTGTGGTTTTTAGTTGCATTTCCCCATTAATTAGTGATGCTGAACATGTTTTCATATGCTTGTTGACCATTACATTTGTTCTTGTTTTACGTTTTCTTTTTTTTTTTTTTTGAGATGGAGTCTTACTCCATCACCCAGGCTGGAGTGCAGTGGTGTGATCTTGGCTCACTGCAACTTCTGCCTCCTGGATTAAAGCGATTCTCCTGCCACAGCCTCCCAAGTAGCTGGGACTACAAGCGTGTGCCACCATGCCTGGCTCATTTTCTTGTGTGTATTTTTAGTAGAGACAGGGTTTCACCATGTTGACCAGCCTGGTCTCGAACTCTTGACCTCAAGTGATCCACCCACCTTGGCCTCCCAAAGTATTGGAATTACAGGCATAAGCCACAGCACCTGGCCTACATTTGTTCTTTAATCAGTTTTCCCCATGCACATTTTTAAACCACAACCTGTTTTACCTCTGTCAAGCCTCAGCTTGTTTTATATGTCCCATTGCTCCAGCTAGTTGAGATCATCTTAGATTCCAAGGCTTTCATGCTTTGTTTACTCTTTCTTCCACCTTCATGTCAACTATATATATGTTAGATATATCTGGCTCAAATTATTTTCTCCTCTCAACCACTAAGGATGACTAAACTTCTGACTTCCCAAAAACTAGACTGCTTAATAAGTAAGCTGACTTGATCACTTATCTCTGGCATGTTTAGTGTGCTTAGGGTACTCTGGTATAGAATGGGCTGTCCCAGAGATCTTGAATTCCCTTTTGAACTAGCGTAGTTCAAGGACGGAATGGTTTTTTATCCAGAAGACTGCGAGGGGTCTCTTCTATGGAATGGGAGTTAGCACTAGATAACCCTTATGGTCCATTATGGCTTAGTTTTCTTTTTTGTTTTTGAAACAGGGTCTTGCTCTGTTACCTAGGGGGGAGTGCAGTGATTGATCATAGCTCACTGCTGCCTCAAACTCCTGGGCTTAATTGATTTTCCTGCCTCAGCCTC
The DNA here is from genome assembly GCF_009764315.1 of Trachypithecus francoisi. NCBI lineage: Eukaryota > Metazoa > Chordata > Mammalia > Primates > Cercopithecidae > Trachypithecus > Trachypithecus francoisi. The sequence goes on from NW_022681473.1 coordinate 65,871,807, forward strand.
CCAAGTAGATAGGACTTCAGGTACTTACCACCAGGCCCAGATAATGTAAAAAAAAAAAAAAAAAAAAAAAATGCTTTGTAGAGATAAGGAGCCACTGTGTTGCCCAAGTTGATCTCAAACTCCTGGCCTCAGGCATATGGCTCTGAGAGTCTATGATCTGAGCCTGCTTGATCTGTTTTGTCCATTTATACAGAAATTAATTTTTTAAATTTATTTTTTGTTTTAGGTAGTTAATACATTTCATGTGGCTGAAAAATAAAAATAGTATAAAAAGATATGTTTCTCATTTCCATTCCCCTATCTCTTATAGGCAATCACTATTGTTTCTTGTTATCTTTTCAGTGCTGCTTCATACAGAAGCAAAGCAAAACAAGTATGTACTCTTAATTGCCCTTTTAAAAACTTTTAAAAATGTGAAGTGATAACATATGCAGAAAACATAAAACATAAATGTGAAATGCACAAAACATAAGTGTCAGCTCAGTGAGTTATGACAAAGCCAAAACTTGTGGACTCATCATATATAGAACTAATAGTCCAAGAAATAGAATGTTGTCAGCATCTGAGAAGTTTCTCTTATGGCCCCGCCCTTCTTCCCAAAGGAGAAGTTAATTATATTAAGTTGATTTATAGCCCTAGAGTTTAGTTTTGCTTTTTTTAATCTATGTAGTCTTTTGGTCTGGCTTTTTTTGTTCAGTATTCTTGAGATTTATCCGAATTGTTGTGTGTAACCCTAATTTGTTTTTCATTGTTACATAATATTCTATCAGATGAACATACCACAATTAAGTGATCCATTTTACTGTTGTTGGATACTTGGGTTAGTTATTATAAGTATAGACTATACTGCTATGAATATTCTTATACATGTTTTTGGTACTGCAGGCATACATTTTGTTGGGTATGTAGCTAGGAGTGGAATCACTGGTTCATGTGGTATGTGTACCTTCTACCTCAGTAGATAATGTCAGCCAGTTTTCTCAAGTGATGGTTTTAAGGGCTGTTCTGCCTCAGTTCCATCCTTATTCCTTGGATTTGGCCCTTTAAGGTTCCATCTCAAATTACATGACAGTTTACCAGGCCTTCAAGTTTTGTCCTCCTACTCCATAAGGTTGTCAAATGACTTGCTCAGCTTCTCAGCCTTTCAGTTACTTCTTTGAGAATTAGTAGGATGCCCTAAGGGGAAAAGGGACCAGCCAACCTCTCTGAATGAACTTAGCGTGTAATTCTTCATTCTCATGTTTGTTCTCTGCTCTCTGGTGCTTTCAGATATTTTGTTTTTTTTTTTTAATGTTTTATCTATTTTTTCAAGTTCTCAGTGGAAGGATTGGTTCAATTATTTAGTTTGCTGTAACCAGAAGTCCCTTTCCTCCATGTTTCTGATGCAAAAAGTAGCATCCTACATATACTATTGTGTATTTTGCTTTCTTTGTTTAAGAATATATTATGAAAATCAGGCCAGGCGCGGTGGCTCACACCTGTAATCCCAGCATTTTGGGAGGCCGAGGCAGGTGGATCACCTGAGGTCAGGAGTTTCAGACCAGCCTGGCCAACATGTCAAAACCTCGTCTCTACTAAAAATAGAAAAATTAGCTGGACGTGATGGTGCAAGCCTGTAATCCCAGATACTCAGAAGGTTGAGGCATAAGAACCGCTTGAACCTGGGAGGCAGAGATTGCAGTGAGCTGAGATTGCACCACTGCACTGCAGCCTGGTTGACAGAAAGAGAGACTCCATCTCAAAAAAAAAAAAAAAAAAATTATGGAAATCTTTCCATATCACTATACATGGAAAAAAGGTTTTACCCCATGTATTGCATGTTCATTTCACCCATCCTCTATTGATGAATATTTGAGTTGTTTGTAGTATTCTGCTACTTCAAGTAATGCTGCATTTGAATAATCTTATACATACTTAATTTGATGAGCAGATGTATCTTAGGATGATTTCCCAGAATTGGGCATGATGGGAAAGGATAAATGTTATTTGTAATTTTGATATATGTCCTACATACAGGTTGAACTATTTGCACTTCAATCCATATATGAAAGTGCCAGTTTCTTGACATTTGCCAACACAGTATTGTCAAACTTTATGATTTTGCTAATTTAACAGATGTAAAATGTTATATCAATTTAGTTATTTTGTTTTATTTTTATTTTTAGAGATGGGATTTTGCCATGTTGCCCAGACTGATCTCGAACTCCTGGGCTCAAGCTGTCCTAACGTGCTGGGATTACAGCATAAGCCACTGTGCCTGGCCATTGTCAGTTTAGTCTTAATTTGCATTTCTCTCTTATGAGTGAAGCTGAACTTTTTTTTCTCTTTCTGTAAGTTGTCTGATCTTGCTGTTTGCCCATTTCTGTTGGGTTCCTGGAAATTGTCTTACCAATTTCTACTATTGTTTTGAAAATATGTTAGGGAGATTAGATCTTTCTTTCTTTATTTGCAATATGTCTGATTAGGCATTATCTCATTGTATCCTTATAATAACTCCTTTGTGAGGATGTTATTAAACTTTCCATTTAACTGATGAAGAAATTGAGGTAGAGTAAAATTAAGCAACTTGCCCATAGTCACAAAATAAGTGATGAAAACATGGTTTGAACTAGGTGTCTCTGAATCTATGCTTGAGCTTTCAACAAAAGTTATGAATTGCCTTCCCAGTGTAGTACTGGAAGGAAAAAAATTTGTCTTAAATTTCCCTTTATTTGCCTAAAATTTCCCTATTTGTCTGCCTTACTTTTCTTCTCTTCCTTTTTTTTCTTTCCTTTCCTTTTCTTTCCTTTTCTTTTTTTTCTTTCTTTCTTTGTAAAAATATTTAGCTCCTATTATGTACCAGGTGCTGGAGAATCAATATTAGTAACTAATAGTATAAGCCCTCAGAAGGCTCATAGTCTAGAAAAGGAAGACAGTCACAAAAAGTTACAATGTTATACAATAAATTTATTAGGGGAGGAGAGTGAGTTTCATGGAAGGCTTTATAAAGGAGGTGACTTTTGAGTTGGGTATGGAGGATGATTTGGAAATCTAGATGAAATGAGGAAGAGCATTCCAGACAGAGGAGACAGCTTGTACAACATTTAGCATTGTCTCTTTCCAGCTTTGTAAGTTATCCTGTAATATTTGAGAATTTAGTGAGTAATTAGGCCTTCATGATTTTATAGATTTCAATATCATTTCTTATTTATGAAAAATACTGATACTTTTAATGAGCTTCACGTTTTCCTATTAGTATCTCACTCCTACTTTTTCCCTTCTCCTTGTCTAGTGGGGGCCCCTGCAGCCACTGATGGAAGCCACACTACCTGGGCATCGGACCATGAACCCCTGTCCTGTATGGGAACGGAAGAGTGGTTGTGTGTTCCTGTTCTTCATCTGTGTGCAGGGCCATGTCACAGAGCGTCAACAGATTGTGTCAGGCAGGAATGCTGCCCGCCTTTGCTTCATCTGCAGTCAGGATGCTGGATGTTCATGGAGTGAGGTGAGGGACTTGACTGAGGAGGTCATTGGCTCAGAGCTGAAGCACTGGGCCACATTTGCTGTGGGCCCAGGTCATGGCATCCAGCTGCAGTCAGGAAGACTCATCATCCCTGCGTATACCTACTACATCCCTTCCTGGTTCTTTTGCTTCCAGCTACCATGTAAAACCAGGCCTCATTCTCTGATGATCTATAGTGATGACCTAGGGGTCACATGGCACCATGGGAGACTCATTAGGCCTATGGTTACAGTAGAATGCGAAGTGGCAGAGGTGACTGGGAGGGCTGGCCACCCTGTGCTATATTGCAGTGCCCGGACACCAAACAGGTGCCGGGCAGAGGCTCTCAGCACTGACCATGGTGAAGGCTTTCAGAGGCTGGCCCTGAGTCAACAGCTCTGTGAGCCCCCACATGGTTGCCAAGGGAGTGTGGTAAGTTTCCGGCCCCTGGAGATCCCGCATAGGTGCCAGGACTCTAATAGCAAAGATGTACCCACCATTCAGCAGAGCTCTCCAGGCAGTTCACGGAGGCTGGAGGAGGAAGCTACAACACCGTCAGAATCATGGCTCTTGTACTCACACCCAACCAGTAGGAAACGGAGGGTTGACCTAGGTATCTATCTCAACCAGACCCCCTTGGAGGCTGCCTGCTGGTCCCGCCCCTGGATCTTGCACTGTGGGCCCTGTGGCTACTCTGATCTGGCTGCTCTGGAGGAGGAGGGCTTGTTTGGGTGTTTGTTTGAATGTGGGACCAAGCGAGAGTGTGAGCAGATTGCCTTCCGCCTGTTTACAGACCGGGAGATCCTGAGCCACCTGCAGGGGGACTGCACCAGCCCTGGTAGGAACCCGAGCCAATTCAAAAGCAATTAATTGGCTTAGGACCCAATTTCCATAGATGCAAATGGCAGTTACAGCCAGGTTAACAGAAGCTACTGAAGTCTACAGAGAATCAAAAAACTTAATATTCTGTTCCCTACCTTTTTTCACTTCTCCCCCTCCAAAGAGCAAAATGAAAATGTTGCCTTAGCTACTGCAGTGGAAAAAGCACTGAACTAGGAGTTGGAAGACCAGGATGTGGTTCTGGCTCTGCCACTGGCTTGCTTTTGGACCTTGGATGTGTCACCTGAACTCTCTGGACCTCAGGTTTCCATCTGTAAAATGAGAGTATTGGTTCTAAGATGTCTCATCTTCTCATCCCTAGGAGAAGCATAGTGCCTGCATCCTTCATGGTCAGTAAGTCCTGGCTGTATAGAAGACTCTGATGTCAAAACGGAAATCAGAGGACTTATCTTTTCACATGACTTACCCCTCATCCAAGTGTGAGGTTACAGGCAGGTGTCGTGGCAGGAAGGAAGACTAGATCTATATGATTTGTTCCATTTTTAATAACAAAAATATCCACACCCTTCTAATAATGGTCAGAGCTCTGTAGACGCTCTATCCTAGAGGAATTAAGCAAAACAGAAGAATCATGAAGTCTCCTACCTTCTATAGCTTTGTAGTCTGCTTACCTTCTCTTCCTCATCCAGAAACATCATTTTCTAGGGAGGACAATGAGAATCTCAATGCCAGTAGTACTGGATAATAGTGTGTATCTTCTGGTGGCATTACCCTGATGGATGGGCTTAAGTTCACTTATTAGGATGTTCCCGATGGGAAAAGGACATGGATTAGGACTTTAAAACACTGGACAGAATTTCCCACAGTCTCTGCTTTCAAGGAGTTCACCAGTTTACGGGGCTAGAAGAGGGAGAAAATTCAAGAAAATAAATGTAGCTGGTGGGAGAGTTTGTAGATGTTGGGCTATATGTTGGGGTGATGGTAGCTCCTGATGTAATTTTCTTAGTTGCATCTTCAGTGTGCCTGGAGTCGTCTGTCCAAGGCTTGTCCAGGCTTCTCGGTTTGTTTTTGTTTTGTTTTGTTTTTTCTCAGGATATTGTCCTGGCCCAGCTACTCCTTTACCTGTGAGAAGATCTTTACCATTAGGAAGATCTCTGGACCCCCAAATCTCAGAATCAGGCCTATTTGTATAGGCCCATGGAAATCACTACTTGTGAAATAGGGATGCTGAACTTAGTCCATGCTGAGTCTCTTAGATGATACCATGTTGGTTGTTCCTATCTTAGATTGTTTCTCCCATAGCCTGTTCTTGCAACAGAAATTCTATCATGAGAGGTTTATTTTTTTGTACCTATTTTAGGAGGCTAATGCTTAAACTGGTATCAGCTAAATATATTTGGTGTTGTATGATGACCACAGAGAACAAGTCTTAGTCATGAAATATAGCCTAGGAGCTAGGGGCTACTGTTGCACTAGCTGGGTAGAGAGAGTCCTACAGGATGAAATCCCCTTAGCCTCTCCTACCTTTGCCAAGGTAATCTTCCCAATACACAATTATTTATTCACTCATGTATACATTTATCTAAATATTTCTTAGGTGCCTAATACAAGGTACTTTCTACTGCCATTCCTTGGCTCTAAATCATTTGTGGTTCCCTATTGCCTATTATAATGTAAAGATGTTTACATTTAGCCTGACATGTAGGACCTTCCAGCTGTTGGGTGAAATAATGCGCACTTGACTTCCTTATATGAGGCCCAGTGTCAGGGAAAACCTCTGTCAAGTTGACAGGTGGAGGGTAGTGGTGTTCTAGGGATGGGCAGGATTGGTGCAGGGAGGAATTGGGGAAGGGGAGAGGATTAAAAGGGCAGCCCCCTCCTAAGTGGTAGAAACTCCTTGTTAAGCAAAGCTTTCCTAAACACTATACTGCAAGTGGATAGGAATAGGGAGGATGGCCAAGTCCTACAACCAGGGCTAAAGGATGAAAAGAATGAGAATATCAACTTCTTTAGTACTACTCAAGAAGGGAGTCAAGGCAGGGACCTTGGTCCTGTGCCATTGTGACCCAGAGATGTCTAATACCAGTACTCATAAGAGGTCCATCTCTAAATTGCCCTCCTCTTACTTCTTCCCCCTACCTCATGTTTTTTCTCTTTAATGACTAGCATCGAAACTCTTTAATTGGGGCAGGCCTATGTGCTTATCTCAGGAATAGTAAGAAAAGGGGATTGGGAACAGGGGAAATCCAGAATAAGGACTTGAGAGAGGAACAGAGTGGGTGATGGCAGCTGTGAAGAAAAAGAACAGATCAGAAGAGTCCTGGCACCTTAGGAAGAAAAAGTGTCACAGACACGAGGCCTAGGCTGGAGAGATGATGTAGGTGGTAGCTGCTGTGAAGAAGAAATGACAACAGGCTGGAGCTGTTCCCTGAAACCTGTGGAAAGGAAGAGAGACCTGCACAGGCTGGCACTTAGCTTGTGGAGAAGGTCCTAACCCAACACTGCAACTTTAAGCTGGCTTAACTTGTCCAAGTTCCAGATGACCAACAAAGACAGCTATAGACACTCCAACTCTGTGCCCATTACCCAACCTGGGCGCTATTCCATGATACTGGTACCCTAAGTGAACCCATTTCAGCCACTCAGATTGACAGGGTGGAAAAGACAGGGCAGGTGGTAGCAGCTGTGAAGAAAAGAGGAAAACAGACGGGTGGCCTGTCTATAGGCATATAGAGAGGACTACATAGGCCTCGGTCCTTTACCCTCAGGAGCCCCCTTCCTGTTCCTTGGACTCTTAGAATGGATCCTTCCAGCACACATGGCCCAACACTGAGAGTGCAGGAAGCATGGGTAGGGGCCTCCTGCTGCTGGTATATACCCAGGCCAGCCTCCTGTCGACACAGCCTACTGGCTGTGTTCATGTTTTTACTATTCACCTCAGGCCATTGTCTGGGTACTTAATTTGGACTTGTTTCCGCTGGTCACCAGTCTCCCCTCAGATATTCACAGGACATCAAGCAGCTTCAGCCATGGGTAAGAGGTTTTTCACCCTGCCTGTTGGGTAGCCCAAAGGACCCACAAAGGTCAACCTGAGGCTGCACAGCCTCCTCCCCAGGGCAGTAGAAATTGATAATCTCACAGATTAGGCTTCTCACTCTTCTTGAGTAGGCCATAATCCACCTCTTCAGTAGGCCACGCATCCGTCTCTGCGGTGCCAGAATTCACAGTCTGGGCCTCCCTTTGGTCCTTACCGTAGGCTGCCATGTATTATTGTCTATGTTGTGCCCTCTAGGCCTCTGCTAGGCTGTGAACTCCTTGACTGACTCTTCACTGTGTCCTTTTTACCTTGAATCATAGTGGCTTATCTAAAAGTATAAGCTTTTTTTCTATCATATTCTGAATTCCCTGAAGGTAAGGACTATGTCTGATTCCTCTCTTTGTCCTCAGCACCCAGCATAGGGCCTGAAACAGAGTAGCCAGCAGTAAAGATACACTGAATGAATGAGTCAACGATCCTTGGCCTCTGGAGCTAATTGAGAAGGCCAGGGGGACTTCCGCTGTAGGGAGAAGGATGTTGCATCCCTTTGTAGATTGTGTAGCATTCAAAACCTGCTGAACACTCACCTTCAATGTATATTCTCTGTTCTGGCCTGCTTCCAGGTCAGTTATACACTTCCTGGGATGGGCCTTTCTCTGTCTTAAGCTTGGTTGTCCCTGCCTTTCCCAAGGATCACAGCCCAAAAGGTGCAGTGGGGAAAATTTATGGCCTATTCGAGAAGAGTGGGCAGCCTAATCAAGCCAAGCCTTGATTTGGGGTTCTCATTTCACTGGTATTTTCCCTTTGTCCCCAGTTGAATTTTCTATAGTTACAACTTTTCCAGGCTTCTAAGGGAGTTGCTGAGGTTCGATGTGTTCTATGTCTTGGCTTTGTGATACTGAGCGCCAGAAATACTCTGTACTATAAAAACTACCATCATTCTTTGAAACAACAAAGAGGAATAAAGAACTTAATTCTGGTGACTATTGTTTCTTTTTTCTTAAACTGTAAGATGATTATTATACTAATATCTAGTTTGAGGCAATTTCTTGGTTTCTCATAAGAACTTTTACTCTCAGAAACTTTACTAATGATAATCCTTTGCACTTTTACACATTGTTATTTGAACATAATTACCTATTAAGGGAAGCAGAGCAGGGATTACAATGCCTGGTTACGGAGCACAATATCATACACTAGCTTTTAAGAGGAGGAGCCAGAAGTACAGAGTCACCACTGACACCAATACTGGTGCTTGCCACTGCGTATCTTAACCTTTTTTCAAAACACCTTGAGATTTTTCCCAACTTGTAGCTGAAGGGGCCACAAATATTTATTACTAGCCAAATCAAGTGGAGTGATAGCTTTAACTTAACTGCTAATTTTTACTTAAAGACTTTGTTTGTTCCATTGAGATGTTTAAGGCACTACTGAATTTGGCGAAATGTTTCAGCATAACTCCTTAAGCTCTGTTAGTAGATCAGTCTGCTCTCTTAATTTCACTATTGGAAAGCTTTCAGGCTGGGCATGGTGGTTCATACCTGCAATCCCAGCACTTTTGGAAAGCTGAATCACAGAAAAACATCTTTGGCTGGTGGAGAATGCCTGTGTCAGTAGAAAACTAAAAGAAAGGAGCCAGGCAGAAACTGATATGGGTTGAGAGGCGGCAAGAGTCCTGATGATAGCCAGTAGGGTCCTTCACTGTTGTGGGAACCAGTGACCTACCAGCGTTTATTTCTTAAGCTAGCTTGAATTATATATACATATATAGTTTTCAACCGAAAGAATTTAAGTACCCATCCTCAGAAAACTTGATTAATTGGTACCTAAACCTGTTAGTCACTACCTGGAACTGAAATGTAAGCCATGAGGAGTTAACTTTTTTTTTTTTTCCTTAGTTTGCATGCACTCTCTTGCCTATGTCGCCTCAAGAAGCCTTGATAGAATCCCCACTTGCTCATTGCCTGGCTTGGGTGTTAAAGCTACCTTGATCTCCTCTCTGGTTACATTGTATGTAGTTTGTAATCCATCTTCATCCTCTTTGCTTATAAGTGCCTTTTTGAGGGGTGGCTTTGAGACTGCTTTATCAATATCATGATCTGGCAGTGTTGACAAAGATTCCTTGGTTGATTGATAGTCCCTGGATGACGTGTCCAGTTTCCATCTGCATGCATTTACAGCCATGCAGAGGTTTGGGGACTTAGCGGGTGATAATTCCTCACATCCTTGTAGCCTAAATACTTTGAGGAAAGGAAATCGTTCCTCACCATGTTCCTCAATCAGGCGTCTTCCAACCCTCAGGAACCTCATGATGTCATGACCTACTCCAGGCAACAAAGCTGCATGGTTGAAACCTTCCTCAGTGAACCTATGCATTATCACATATGATGTCATTTCAGAAAATGTGGCAATGAGTTTAAATTGGCTTATAAAGGCACACGGGGTCATCCTTAGGCTTGGGTCAGCATCAAGTTTAAAACAAAAGTATGTGATTTTGATGTCAAGGCCTTTGCATGCTAACCATGATGCAGCCTCTTTAAAGTCAAGCACAGGATCTAGATCAACTGACAGAGACACCTCCAGACCTGACGGCAGATAGTAGAGCATTAAACCTTTTGGTGATTTGTTGCTTTGGATCGCCACTCAGCTTGCACACAATGTAATACATCAGAAGACAGCTTTAGCGACTTTGCACTTGTGTTGAAGTTGCTCATTTTGTTCCAGTCAGCCATGAACCATGGAGCATTTTGACCCTCTTTTCCCGTGATTGATCTGTCTGGAGTAGTGAATTCTTTAAGCTCTGGAACGAGGGTATAAAGTTGATCAAAAGTACCAATGAACATTGTGATAGCAACTGACACAGTACCTCCCAAAGTGAAAGTTTGCTCTTGGAATTGAAGCAAGAGCCATGCAACAGGCAGCATACACATCTTAAGTGGTAGGCAACACAATCACAGGTTGATCAACTTCGCTAAGTTCTAGTGGTGTGTTTGCAGGTTCCAATCACTATGAGCTTTAAAGGCTTTGTTAACCTGTTGGTGATGTCGCATGAAGATTGTCCAAGAAATTACTTTAAATACTAAAGTTTAATGAACAGTATTACCTACCAGTACACTACCAGGAGAGACATTGGGCTAGAACAGAGAGAGAACTGGACTAGGAGGGGCCAGGAGTTCAAGGTCCTTGTCCTAGAGCTTGTCAGTAACCTGATGGATGACTTTGTGCAAGTCACTGGCCCTCCTGGGAACCAGTTGATTCGGCTCTATCATGAGCACAACCCTTGCCCAGCCCCTTCACCAGAGAGTGCTGTAGATCTGATGAGCTAGTGAATCCTCAGAAGAGTTTAGCAAACAGTGAAGTGTTGTGTCAATAGGAAGAAGATAAATTGCCATCCTCCCTTTGATCTCCATTATCCTTCAGCATTGGCAAGGTTTGACAGTTGGATGCTAAAAATGAGAGTGATGCAGAAAGAGGGGAGGAAGGCAGGGCTCACTGAGGAGGGCACTCCAAGGTGGATGGCCATCATGCCTTGCCTCAGTCCATCCTTAGCAACTGAAGGCCTGATGATTTTCACCAACCTTCTGACTGTGCCCCAGACCTTTTGCTCCCCTGCTATGAGGAACAACCCAGCCTGGGTATGGAAGAGGGAAATCTCAGCCCCAAGTAGTTGGGAAGGGACTTGGTCTAAGTGGTCTCTGACCTCTGTGCCTACCATAAGGCCAGGCATATTACAGTATAGGAAGAAGAGTTCAAGGGGAGTAACATTTGTAAACTGCCTACTATGTACTTTGGGTTATACATTCTCTCAATTCAACAAGCCTATTTAGAGCTAGAAAAGCTGAGATTCAGCAAGGTTACACAATATGTTCCAATGTCACACAACCAGTAAGTGTGACAAAAACCTCTGTTTTTGTCATACAGCAAAGAAGAGGCAGAACTGGGGGGCAGTGCTTACCTTGCAAGTTGATATGAGGCAGAGATAGTGCCTGTTAAGTCCTTGGAACATGGTGGACATTCAGCAGCTGGTAAGAGACAGCTGATGAGGCAACTGTAATAATGTGTCTTAGCGTGCACTAGAGTCACCTCTCAAACCAAAGGTTTTCCCCTTCCATTTTATCCAAGAGAAATGCATTCGTTTCTCTCCTGGGAAGCCCAGACCTAGCTGGAGATTATTTTCCAGTGCCCCCAAGCTTCAGATCAGATGACTTCCAAGACTCAGAGTCATCCTAAACATAGTTTCTGTTGTCACCAACTGGGAATAGAATCAGAAACGAGAACCTGGATTATTTTAAGGGGTAAACAGAACTTGATAGCAGATGAAGCTGACTTAGTGCCAAGTGACATGAGGCAGATCTCTGAGTCACAAGTTGGAGATAGATTCTGTTTGGGACTACAGCCAGTAACCCTGTCTCTGCCTTTCCCCACTATGGGGCAGTCTCTGAAGCTGTACCCAGTGGCTAGGTCTCAGCCCACCATTGCAATATGGATGGTCCTTCACATGTCGTCCCTAATCCTCACAACAGCCAAAGAAGCAAAACATTGTCCCCAGCCTGCAAATCAGGAAACTCAGCCTTGGAAAGGTTGAGTCACTTGGGAAAATATCTTTATAGGTTTTTCATCTGTAAAAGCTAGAATAGGCTGAGCATGGTGGCTCACGCCTGTAATCCCAGCACTTTGGGAGGCTAAGGTAGGTGAGGAGTTCAAGACCAGCCTGGGCAACATGGTGAAACCCTGTCTCAACAAAAAAAAAATACAAAATTTAGCCAGGTGTAGGGGCACACACTTGTAGTCCCAGCTACTCGAGAGGTCGAGGTGGGAGGACCACCTGAGCCCAGGAGGTTGAGGCTGCTGTGAGCCGTGATTGCACCATTGCATTCCAGCCTGGGCAACAGAGTGAGACCCTGCCTCAAAAAAAGAAAAAAAGAATAATAAAAATACCTTTTATCTCTGAGTCAAAACTTGGAGATAGATAAAACTTTTTTAGATAAAAGTTTAAACCTTTGGCACATAGAAGGTGTTCAAAACATGGGAGCTGCCCTGATTATTATTTTTTCTTATAGTAATCATACTAGCCCATAATGTGTGCACAATGTGTACGTGATGGTCTGGATATATGTGTCCTCCGCAAATTCATATGTTGAAACCTAACACCCAAGATGATGGTCTTAAGAGGTGGGGTCTTTGGGAGGTGATGAGGTCACAAGGGCAGAGTCCTCATCAATGGGATTGGTGACCTTATAAAAGACCCAAGGGGGTTTGCTAGCCCCTTTGCCCTTCAGTCATGTGAGGATGCAGCAACAAGGTGCCATCTGTGAGGCTGAAAGCAAGCCATCACTGGACACCAAATCTGCTGGTAGCTTAATCTTATACTTTTCAGCCTCCAGAACTCTGAGCAATAAGTGTCTGTTTAAAAATTGCCTAGTATAATGTGTTTTTGTTATAGTAGCCTGAACTAAGACGTGTTAGCAATACCTTCAAATTTATGGGTGCATATGAATCACCTGTAGAAGTTTAAAAAAAAAAAAGTTTCCTGGCCTCACTGCCCCTCAAGCCTCCCCCTCCACAAGAATTTAATTCAGTAAATCTGGGATGGGACCTGAACATTTGCATTTGTAGCAAGTTCCCAAATAATGCCGATGCTGCGGGTGCACAGACCACTCTTGGAGTAGGATTATGTTATGGTAGTTTCTTCTTCATCTATTGACTTACCTGCCTCCTACTCACACTCTTGCCAGCCTCATGAGGTAGGAGGAATACAGACTGTCACTACTATTGTTCCTATGGAATCAAGCTTCACTTCCCAAACAGCTGTCCAACTTGTGTCTCTAGTCTGTTAGTCAGCTGTATCCTTCCTGGTCAGAAATTTAGCTTTCTCATGACATAGTAATTACCTGGAATTCCTACTGATACTCTTTCCAATAAAGGTAACATAGCATGAGCACAGATCTGGACAAGTGGGCACAAGATGCTTCACCACCCATACAGCATGTTTGTAAGACTCTGGGCTCACCCGAGGACTGGATAGGCTGTGGACAAACAGACCTCGAGTTACTTGCGCTGCCAAGGACTCAGCTGTGTGGAAGGGGCTTTTTATCCTTGCAAAGGGGAGAACAAGGGTCAGACCTCAGAGCATAAGCTATGTCTGGACAGTTGCCAAGCTAGAGATTGCTGAACTCCTTGAGTTTATGGGTCAAATATGAGATTCAAGGGTGAAAAGTGTGGGGCTTCATTGTACCCATCATCCAGACAATAACCTGACCCTTTGTCTGATCTGGACTCTCATGTTCTACCTTTGGTGGCCACACTGTGGCCAAAGACAGGGTCCTCCTGTGTTTCTTGATACCTCTCTCCTTAGCTCCCTCCCCTAAGCGACCCCAGATTCAGGTTTCTTTGGGGTCAAGGCATTGGAAAATTTTTAAGAAGCTGCAGTGCCTTTCCTGCTACTCTATGTGCCTGGTTTGGAAGCTCAGGTTTCTGTTTTGAAGTTGAATTATGCTTATAGGCCATGCATTTTGGGTTAACACCAAGTCCTATGGGCAGGTATGAGTTTTGGGGGGGGGTGCCAAGTTTGTTTGTTTACCATATTATTCCATCCCATAGCATAGTGGGACTTAAGTATTTGTTGAAAGAATTAATGGCCATTCTATTTTTAATGACTTGGAGAAGCAGAGATCTTTTAAAATTGGAAACTCAAATGTAGGTCCTGGGCAGGATAGGACACTCTTGCCTTTCTTGACACACTCCTTTCATTTGAGACTTTATGGCATTGAAGTGACCCTAAGGATGATCCCTAGCAGCCCGAGTTAAAGTGAGCCATGTATTCAGGAAGGTGCCATTGAGAGAATCCCAGACTGGAGCTGAGAAAGATCTACTTTGCCAGTCCAATTATCCAGGTTCATAGTATGTTCTTTGCTGCTGCTCAGAAACCTTTTCTAAAGCCTGGTCTGAACACTCTAGCCTGGCATCTGCTGTGTCAATGGCTGTAAGGAATAGTTGGGTGAACACATCCGACCTAGAGCCCTGAAAGTGGAGAGTGATGCTCCCAAAGGCCAGCATGGTGGTGGCAGTAGAAATCAGTGAGGGAAGACCTAACAGGAAAGATAAATCTTGAGGCCAGAATCAAGAATCTCCACCCCTCATATGAAGATGCTCACTTGGAGGAAAGCTACAATGTCCTTACAGCTCTTGGGAGGGTAGGCTTCATGTCTGCTTCCAAGGCCAGTGAGTATCCCAGTGCTTCAGGCATTCCAAATGAGAGGGCATAGGTCTTGTACTAGGCCCAGAGTTGGGGCAGATCTTTGTCAGACTTCCTGAACTTGATGGGGCTGCAGGCACACTTATACTTGCTAAGGTGCTGAGGCTGATCTCACCAGCTAGGGACAGATTGGTTCCAGATTCAGGGGCTCAGATAGGTGGATGTGTTTGGGCAGGGCTGCTACTGTTGGTGCCCCATACAGAGGTATCTGACCAAGAGGCAAATGAGGCCTGAAATCCAGCCAAGAGTTGAGCTCCTAGCCCTTGCAATTATAAGGCTGCAACTGTCAGAAGGGGCACCTTTTCTAATTAGCACTGGGTAGACCTTGGGAAATCCTGGTTTGGGGTGTCTGAGGTAGGGCTAATCATGGCTGCCTGAGGATGCTGAGCTGAGGAGTCCTTCCCTGGCTTCTTTGGGGATACTGGGACCAAAGGCTGACTCTCCTTGTACTATCTGAAAGAGGTTGACCTGGGCCTGTGAGCCAGGCTGAGATCTCCTCTCTCAGGGCTATGCGGGGATGCCTCTAGGATGTGCCTGCTCTGCCTAGAGCACTCTAGACCACTCTTGAAAAAGACCTCTGTACTGGATAGTGGGGCCTCTGATCTTGGGATAGGAATTAGTAAAATCTATTTTCTGTGACGAGACTGGGAGGTAGGGAGGAAAGCACTTAAATGACATTTAGGAGAATGTCATTTCTCTCTTAGAGAAGAGAGAAAAATTAAGGTTATGCTTGCAGTGAAGAGTAGCTTTGAGCAGAAGTGACAAGTCTTCATTCTAACTCAAGTTTTAGCACTTTTTTAAAGCCCTCCCTTCCCTCCCTCCTTCCTTTCTCTCCCCACCCACCCGCTGCCTTTTTAAACTAGCTGAGTGAGACCTTGGGCAATTCACTAAATTCTGAGCCTACTTTTCTTCTTCGGTAAAGTGGGCACAACAACTCTCACCTCTTAGCTTATTGAGAGGATCTAGAACGTATTTGTGTAATGGGCTTGAGATGGAGATAAAGTGAGCTTGTTCCCCTCCCTGCCTTCTTCCCACTTGTGATGGTTAAAACTGACTCAACTTGATTGGATGGAAAGATGCAAAGTATTGATCCTGGGTGTGTCTGTGAGGGTGTTGCCAAAGGAGATTAACATTTGAGTCAGTGGGCTGGGAAAGGCAGACCCACCCTTAATCTGGGTGGGCACCATCAAATCAGCTGCCAGTGTAGCTAGACTATAAAGCAGGAAGAAAAATGGGAAAAGACTAGACTGGCCTAGCCTTCCAGCCTACATCTTTCTCCCTTGCTGAATGCTTCCTGCCCTCAAACATCAGACTCCAAGTTCTTCAGTTTTGGGACTCAGACTGGCTTTCCTTGCTCCTCAACTTACAGATGGCCTACTATGGACCTTGTGATCATGTGACTTAATAAACTCCCCTTTGTATGTCTATTCTATTAGTTCTGTCCCTCTAGAGAACCCTGACTAATACAGTAAATTGGTACCAGTAGAGTGAGGCATTGCTGGAAAGATACCCAAAAATGCAGAAACTACTTTGGAACTTGGTAACAGGCAGAGGTTGGAACAGTTTGGAGGGCTCAGAAGAAGAGAGAAAAATGTGGAAAAGTTTGAAACTCCCTAGAGACTTGTTGAATGGCTTTGACAAAAATGCTGATAATTATATGGACAATGAAACCCAGGCCGAGGTGGTCTCAGATGGAAATGAGGAACTTGTTGGTAACTAGAGCAAAGGTGACTCTTGTTATTTTGCCCCTGCCCTAGAGATTTGCAGAACTTTGAACTTGAGAGAGATGATTTAAGGTATCTGGCAGAAGAAATTTCTAAGCAGTGAAGCATTCAAGAGGTGACTTGGGTGCTGTTAAAGGCATTCAATTGTATAAGGGAAGTGGAGCATAAAAGTTCAGAAAATTTGCAGCCTGACAATTCAATAAAAAAGAAAATCCCATTTTCTGAGGAGAAATTCAAGCTGGCTCTAGAAATTTGCATAAGAGGAGCCGGATGTTGATCCCCAAGACAATGGGGAAAATGTCTCTGAGCATGTCAGAGGTTTGCATGGCAGCCCCTCCCATCACGGCCTGGAGGCCTAAAGGGAAAAATGGTTTCATGGGCTGGGCCCAGGGTCCCCGTGCTGTGTGCAGCCCAGGGACTTGGTGTCCTGCGTCCCAGCTGCTCCAGCTGTGGCTGAAAGGGGCCAATGTAGAGCTCGGGCCATGGCTTTGGAGAGTGCAAACATCAAGCCTTGGCAGTTTCCACAGTGTTCAAAACATGGGAGCTGCCCTCATTATTATTTTTTCCTACAGTAATCATATTAGCCCATAATGTGTGCACAATGCGTATGTGATGGTTCCTGCCCCACATGGTGTTGAGCCTGCCAGTGCACAGAAGTCAAGAAGTGGGATTTGGGAATCTCTGCCCAGATTTCAGAGGATGTATGAAAACACCTGGATGTCCAGGCAGAAGTTTGCTGCAAGGGCAGGGATCTCATGGAGAACCTCTGCTAGGGCAGTGCAGAAGGGAAATGTGGGGTTGGAGCCCCCACACAGAATCCCTACTGGGGCACTGCCTAGTGGAGCCATGAGAAGAGGGCCACTGTCCTCCAGACCCCAGAATTGTAAATCCACTGACAGCTTGCACCGTACATCTGGAAAAGCTGCAGACACGCAATGTCAGCTTGTGAAAGCAGCCAGGAGGGAGGCTGTACCCTGTAAAGCCACAGGGGCAGAACTGCCCAAGAACATGGGAACCCACCTCTTGCATCAGCATGACCTGGATGTGAGACAGGGAGTCAAAGGAGATTATTTTGGAGCATTAAGATTTGACTTCCCTGCTGGATTTTGGACTTGCATGGGCCCTGTAACCCCTTTGTTTTGGCCAGTTTCTCCCATTTGGAATGGCTGTACTCCCACTGTATCTAGGAATTAACTAACCTGCTTTTGATTCTACAGGCTCATAGGTGGAAAGGACTCGCCTTGTCTCGAATGAGACTTTGGACTGTGGACTTTTGAGTTAATGCTGGAATGAGTTAAGACTTTGGGGGACTGTTGGGAAGGTACGATTGGTTTTGAAACGTGAGGACCTGAGGTTTGGGAGGGGCCAGGAGCAGAATGATATGATTTGGCTGTGCCCCCACCCAAATCTCATCTTAAATCCCTACATATTGTGGGAGGGACCCAGTGGGCGGTAATTGAATCACAGGGGCAGGTCTTTCCCATGCTGTTCTCGTGATAGGGAATAAGTCTCACGAGGTCTGATGGCTTTATAAGGCAGAGTTCCCCTTCACAAGCCCTCTCTTTGCTTGCTGCTATACATGTAAGATGTGACTTGCTCCTCCTTGCCTTCCACCATTATTGTGAGGCTTCCCCAGCCATGTGGTACTGTAAGTCGATTAAACCCCTTTCTTTTGTAAATTGCCCAATCTTGGGTATGTCTTCATCAGTAGCATGAAAACAGACTAATACACCACTCTCATGTCTGGGCAGGGCCAGTGGGCCCGGGAGGCAGAGTCTGTCAGTGGGACTGGGGCCATAAAGGGTCTCTCCTGTGTCTGAGGGAACCATAGTGACCCACTTAGGGGGACTGGAGGTGGTGAAGGCTATGGGCCTGCCACATCTGGTCAAGACTGCTCAAGCAGGTCCTCACTGCTCCTTCAGTTCCCTGCCACCCTCCAATCCATTCTCCCACATAATGGCTCCTTCACCAGGAGGATGAAGCCTTTATCTTGGTGTTCAGGGCCTGATCTCTCTACCTCATCTTCCACAACAGTCCTCCATACACAGCCCAATGTTCCTAAACAGGTCACAGTATTTATGCCTCTGTGTACACCTTGCTTTGTCTGAAATGCTCTTTCTCCTTCTTTGATAGAATTCCTCCTTTTCCTCTCAGGATCTAGCTTAAATATGCCATTCCCTGGGGAGCCTGCCCTGACCACAGATCAGGTAGGCCCCACTTCTGGCCTTCCACTGTGCCCCCTCTAACGTTGCACTGCCCATTCTGTGTGGAATGTTCTGTTGCTATATATGGCTCCTTTTCTAGACTGTGAGCTCCTCAAGGACACGGACCACATCTGATCCTTTCTATGTTCCCAGTGCCCAGCCTAGGGCCTGGCACAGAGTATGGGCCTCACAGAGTTTGTTGAATGAGTGTGTATATAAGTGAAAATGATAGGGTGGGCAGTTGTGGGTAAGTGGCGAGTGGCATGTAGCTTTGTCCCCAAGCCTGAGAGGGTCACCTGAACTGAGTACAGAGTTGAGAACTCATCATTTTGGTCTCTTTTACCAAACGAGATTAGGTCTGAATTTGTTTTCAGAAATTAGGACATGTTATCTGTAAGACTGCCTGGGGCTAGCAAGACAAAAGTCTAAAATCTGAGGTATCTGTAAGGAGTAGTCAGAGGAGACCATGGGCCCTGCACAGCTCTGTCCAAGGCTCAGGAACAACTTCAGGTGGATAGGTATGGATAATAATACTGTAGTCAGTCCTTCCCATGTGGGAGTGAGGCTCCCAGCGAACAGTCCCACAAGTCCCAGAACAGTCCCTCCAGTGAGTCAGAGATCTGGGTAACATGGAAGTCCTCAGATTGTCTGCTCCTCCACCCTTCTGGGATCACACTTTCCCTCAGTTTCTTAAGATGTTGCAAGTCACTGTCCGGGTGCAGTGGCTCACGCCTGTAATCCCAGCACTTTGGGAGGCTGAGGCGGGTGGATCACGAGGTCGGGAGTTAAAGACCAGTCTGGCTAAGATGGTGAAACCCCCTCTCTACTAAAAATACAAAAAATTAGCCAGGCATGGTGGTGGGTACCTGTAATCCCAGCTACTTGGGAGGCTGAGGCAGGAGAATTGCTTGAACTCAGAGGGCGGAGGGTGCAGTGAACTGAGATCTCGCTACTGCACTCCAGCCTGGGTGACACGGTGAGACTCTGTCTCAAAAAAAAAAAAAAAAAAAGATTTTGCAAGTCATCATCCTATATTCTGTGCAAAGCGTAGAGTCTTTCCCGAGATCCTGAGAATTCCTGGGAGCTTATATTCTGATCACCTCTCACTCTTAATTCCTGCTGCTATTGCATTCTTGTGACTGTGACTGAGTTGTTTTGCTCCAGACTCTGATGCTGCCCTTGCTGCCTCATTCCCCAAAGCACCAGGCGCAAGCATGTGCATGTAACAGACTTTCCTTCAAGAGTTGAGGGTAACAAAGTGAGTTATAGCACAATGCAGAGCTGAAAGGCAGGGCAGGAATCATTATCTGCTTTGTACAAAGAGGAAACAAAAGCTTAGATATTAACCAGGTGACTTGACTAAAGCTATACAGCAAGTTGGTGAAAGAACTAGGCCTGGAATGAGCTCTCCTGATCCAGACTCTAGAATCAGCATTTCACAGTTCTGAACTTCTGGAATCCAAAGAGCTGTCCAGGTTTAGGTTAAGAACAGTTCCATACACACAGAAAGACGGTCCTGGGTGGCAGGCAGTGAAAGAAACCTGGGGAGCTGGGGATCTCCATGAGCGTGGCTCACCTCCCCCTCTGTCTCCTGGAGCTGACCCTTGCTCATATCCTGTGGGAACAAGACCCAGGTGAATCAAACCTTTACTGAGGGAAGCCCTGCTCAAGACAGGCACAGTAGTGCAGTGGGTTTAATCTTCACTATGGTTCTGCAAGGCTGGCATCATTATTCCCCATTTTAGTTGAGAAAACAGTCTCCAAGAGTGGAAGTGACTTGCTCAAGGTCATACAGATAGTCAGGCCAGGCGAGCCTGAGGACTCCTAGTCCCAGGCTCTGCTACAAGCTCCATGGCATTGCCAAAATTGACCACCAGGTGGCAATCTCCCCCAACTTCCTGCAGGCCACAGGCACCCTGGAATTTTAAGCAGTGATGCCTGTGGTTGGTGGCAGAACAGCAGTCTCTGCCTGGATTTTCAAAACTGCCCCAGGGGGGAAATTGATGCCCGAGAGGGATGGTGGCTTTACAGATGAGGAAGTTCTATGTGTCTGTGCATGTGCATGTGAGCATGGGATCTGCTTCTGGTTCCAAGGCTGATGGACTCTGCCGACCTGTTGTTAGCTGGGAGTTGGTGGGCATGATTTTCCTGGCACAATGTTCAGTTTCTCCTCTGTGCCTGCTGTTGCCAAGCCCCACTCAGAGATGGGCAGCTGAGTTTTCCTTGGACTCCATCAGAGGCCCAGGGTTCAGCCTCTTGTTTAGGTGGGGTCAAGCTTACCTGGTCTAAGGCCATCTGAACAGCCCTGTGGATCCTTCCCCTATTTTTATCTGTGTGCTTCTTTGCATGGAGCCATGGAAACTCCTGTCATCTTCCATGCCTGCCTACAGCCAGGAAACACTGGGAGAGAGTCCTGTGCATTCTTCCTGCAGAACTCACCATGTTCCCTTAAGGCTCTGCTGGACGGACCAGATCCTCTCAGCAGGTTTCCTGCCACTGGATACTCCTTTACCTCTGTGCTGCTCAGTGGCAGCCCCAGGGTCGGGCCTGTGAGTTCTAGGTGCAGCAAGCTTTCTGCCCAGATGCCAGGTGAGGCACCCTTTCTGGCAGGCACGCCCAGCTTCTGTGCAGGGCTTGGGCACACTCTCCATTCCCCATCATGGCAGTGACTCTCAGCACAAACACCACACTGTTCACAAGGCCACCCCGACTTCTCCCCTCTTCCTCCTATGTCCTCTCTTTGTGTGTGTGCACGTGTATGCTCCTTCATGTCTCTCTTTACAGAGTGTGGTCTTGGAGCCTCTTGTCCTCAGCTTTGGGTCTTCACTGCAATTCACAAATCCAGAACTCAAGGAAAGTCTGCTCTACATCCTGTCAAGTAAAGGTAATGACAGCTCCTTTTCCAGATTCAGAGGAGAGTTCCTGGGAGTTCCTGAACACAGGGCTGCCCGAGAGGGATGGTGGCTTTACAGATGAGGAAGTTCTATGTGTCTGTGCATGTGCATGTGAGCATGGGATCTGCTTCTGGTTCCAAGGCTGATGGACTCTGCCGACCTGTTGTTAGCTGGGAGTTGGTGGGCATGATTTTCCTGGCACAATGTTCAGTTTCTCCTCTGTGCCTGCTGTTGCCAAGCCCCACTCAGAGATGGGCAGCTGAGTTTTCCTTGGACTCCATCAGAGGCCCAGGGTTCAGCCTCTTGTTTAGGTGGGGTCAAGCTTACCTGGTCTAAGGCCATCTGAACAGCCCTGTGGATCCTTCCCCTATTTTTATCTGTGTGCTTCTTTGCATGGAGCCATGGAAACTCCTGTCATCTTCCATGCCTGCCTACAGCCAGGAAACACTGGGAGAGAGTCCTGTGCATTCTTCCTGCAGAACTCACCATGTTCCTTAAGGCTCTGCTGGACGGACCAGATCCTCTCAGCAGGTTTCCTGCCACTGGATACTCCTTTACCTCTGTGCTGCTCAGTGGCAGCCCCAGGGTCGGGCCTGTGAGTTCTAGGTGCAGCAAGCTTTCTGCCCAGATGCCAGGTGAGGCACCCTTTCTGGCAGGCACGCCCAGCTTCTGTGCAGGGCTTGGGCACACTCTCCATTCCCCATCATGGCAGTGACTCTCAGCACAAACACCACACTGTTCACAAGGCCACCCCGACTTCTCCCCTCTTCCCTCCTATGTCCTCTCTTTGTGTGTGTGTGCACGTGTATGCTCCTTCATGTCTCTCTTTACAGAGTGTGGTCTTGGAGCCTCTTGTCCTCAGCTTTTGGTCTTCACTGCAATTCCACAAATCCAGAACTCAAGGAAAGTCCTGCTCTACATCCTGTCAAGTAAAGGTAATGACAGCTCCTTTTCCAGATTCAGAGGAGAGTTCCTGGGAGTTCCCTGAACACAGGGCTGCCGTTTGAGCTGTGTGTTCCCAGCACCCAGCACAGGGCCTCCCCCAGGGGGAGGGAGGTGGTTCTCACATGAATGAAGAGCCATGTACTAGAGCAAGTTAGCCTCTCAGAACAGAATGAGTCCCCTCCTTCTGTAGGGTGCCACATACCTCTCTGCGGAAACTGAGGGAAGGTGGAGAACAGAGCAAATATTGATGAAGGCAAGCAGCACACAGCCATTATGTTAACGTTTCTCAAGTTTCTCTCATTCATATGCCTCCTCCATGATTTTTGCTAAATCCATGGATTGTTAATAATTTTCTTGGCCGGGCGCGGTGGCTCAAGCCTGTAATCCCAACACTTTGGGAGGCCGAGACGGGCGGATCACGAGGTCAGGAGATCGAGACCATCCTGGCTAACACGGTGAAACCCCGTCTCTACTAAAAAATACAAAAAAACTAGCCGGGCGAGGTAGCGGGCGCCTGTAGTCCCAGCTACTCGGGAGGCTGAGGCAGGAGAATGGCGTAAACCCGGGAGGCGGAGCTTGCAGTGAGCTGAGATCCGGCCACTGCACTCCAGCCTGGGCGACAGAGTGAGACTCCGTCTCAAAAAAAAAAAATAAAATAAAATAATAATAATAATAATTTTCTTTAGCATATTTTATGAAAATACCTAATTCATGGTCTCCTAAGGAATAATATTCATGAAATCATTGGTTTGATATATCTTTCCTAATATACATTAAATTATATACATAGCTATTAAAAAAAATAGCAAAGACCACTGAAGTAGGCCATACCTGCCGCCAGTGAGATGTATACTGCACTTGGTTATTTAGTGTTCACAAAACCCTATAAGGTCAATCATGCTCTTTCTGTCTTGTAGGTGAAGAAATTGAAGGTCAGAGAATTGACTTGGCCGAGGTCACACAGTCTTCTGATCTTTGGCCTACAGCCCAAGAGGGGAAGGGAGGAGCAAGGGAGGCAGCTGCCACTGAAAAATGAAAGAATATGGGGAAGATAGGAGGTGGGGGCAGGATTCCATGTCAGAAAGGCAAATGACCTGAGTCCCAATGTCCTATGCACTGTAATGGCCATGAAAATAGCTGCAGATCTGCCTGCATTTGTGTGACCAAGATTTATTGTGCCAGCAACTCTGGTAATTGGATGATGAAAGCACTGCAGCTGGGACTGTTGGCTGGAGATTAATTATTAGAGAAAGGAGGTAGGATGGGGAGTAGCCTGGATGGTGCCCAGCTGTGGAGAGACTGGAACCCACTAGAAGAGCAGGCAGGCAGACCTCAGACATCTAGTGGACCCCCTCCCCACTCAGCTAAGATCCAGGGAGGGAGGCAACTGGACTGGGCCAAGGCCACAGCCATTCTACAGCAAGGCAGGCTGAGAGCTCTTCTCTGAGTGAAGCTGATTTTCCAGAAAAGATGGGCAGCTACAGCAGCAGGAAGGGCCTGCACTTGGAGTCTGAGACCAGAGGGGAAGCCTCAGCTTTGTCTCTTACTGGCTATGTGACCTTAGGAAGGTGACTTAGCCTCTTCAAACCTCAGTTTTCCCAGCTATACAATGGAGATGATGGCGTTGACTTTACTAGGAAGTCATGAGGCTCCAAGGAGATTATTGGGTCCTATTTAGATCTAGGACCCACTCAGAGACAACTTTCATTCTTGCCCCCTCTGCTCAGGTCTGGCCGTCGTCCTTCCTGCCTGGGTCCTGTGAATCCCTTCCCTGCTTTCTCATCAAGCCCTAAAACCTGATCCTTAGCCACTGTGGGGACTTCTTGCGTGAATGTCAAGTCTCCCAAGTAGGAACCTAAAAGGGACTGGGAGATGGGGGGCAGGGGTGGATCCCAAGAAGAAGTCATTTTCCCTCTCAGCCTTAGTTTTCTCATCTGCAAAATGGGAATAGGCTTTATTTGGATTTATTCCATTGCAAAGAACGGCAAACCACTTGAGCCCAACCAAGTGGGCTGGGGACTGAGCCAACTTTGGGGACTGGAACTGGAACCTGCACATTGGAAGGAACACAGGTCACTTGGGGGCTAGCTTCTCCTCCATTTCTTTGTCAATGGGTCTCTGTTGCTGTCTGCTCACCTTCCACTACTCATAGGTGTATTCTTTCCTTCTCACCTGTCTGTGTCACAGCTTCTGCTTCCTCAAAATCTGTGTTCTAGCACAACTTTTTCTTACATGTAACTGCTCATGGCTACAACTCAACTCCACAGTTTGTTCCTCTGGGCTCCTTTGTAGAAACTAGCAGTTTCTCCCCATCCTGCTCAATTTATATGCATGATAGAGGGAGTCTGATTGGCCCTCTGATTCTTCCTGCCCAACCTTGCCAGAGATTTGTAGACTGGTTTATGGTCTGCAAGGCCCTCATAGATTTGTGGGAGTGACAGGCCCTGGATGGGCAGCAGGGAGGGGTTGAAGTTGGATTACCTCATGTATATAAAGTGCTACAACAGTGCCTGGCATACTATAGCACTCAGAAAACTTTGACTGAATGAAACTCAGAAATCTTCCTCTCCCACCATAGACCCTTCTCCCGGCCCCTCCCCTTTCCCTCACCTTTGCAGAGGCCTCCAGCCTTGGATCCCTCTTATTCCTGCAGATTTTCTTGGCCTCCCTTCCTTCCCTGGCCAGCCTGGACTTGGGGAGGGGTGATCCTCCTGCCCCAATCCTCTACAGCACCCTGCTCTTCAAAAAACTTTGCACTTAAATCTCCCAACCTCAGCTCTGCTCTCCCCATCAGCAGACTCCCTGCCAAGCTCTGTGTCACTGGGAAGGGAGTAGGAGAGCTTTATAAGTAGCTATCATTCACTGAGCACCTCTAAGTACCTGTCCCCATGCTCAGTACTTTACTCATTTATATTAAGAACTCTTTGCAATCTTCCCTTGAGATGGAGTTTTTCCAGATGAGAAAACTGAGATTGAGCATGGTGCAAAGAGCAAAGCTGTTGGTGTGAACTCTATCATCATTTCTCCCTTCCAAATGGAGTTTCCACAGCCCACACCAATATTTTCTCCTTTCTTTCTGGCTTTACAAAATGAATTAGCTAACAGCTGATTTTTATTACCACTAACAGATAATTTTTGTTAAGAACTTAACATGTGCTAGGTGCTGTTCTGAGCACTTTATCTGTATCAACTCATTCAATCTTTATAACAACTCTATAGGATAGACACTATCAGGATCCCTGTTTTGCAAATCTCTGCCTTAGCTTAAGGAAGGACCAAAGTCACATGGTCCTGGTGGAGCCAAGATTCAAAGCCTCACTCCAGTTCAAGGTCTGGGAGCCCATTTTCTGCCTACTTCCTCTAGGAACTGCTTCCATCAAGCCCTCCCTCACCTCTTTAAGCTTCCTCTCTCCCCTGGCTCCTTAGCATTCAATGTGTTTACAACTTTCCCATCTCAAAAGTGTCCTCAAACCCATGTTACTCTGCAGTCACTACTCTTTCCTTCCTCTCTGTCATAGCCCAATTTCTTGAGTTTCTCTACTTGCTAGCTATTCTTCCTTACCCCTCTTCACACCAGCCTCCACTCCCCCGCCCCCTCTGCCTAAACTGCCCTAAGCTTAGGAAGATTGTGCCACCACATTTCTGAAGGAAAAAAATACTCCCTTCAATAGCCTAAAAGTACTGTCAATCAAATTTGAAATCAGCTTTGTAAATTGTAAGACATGTCACAGCTCTAGTAGTTCTGAAACAAATTTTTTATCAAGATTGAAAGACGAGCAAAGATAAATACTGAATACTTTGGTATAACTCAATTGGTGATGACACCTCAGTTGAGCCTTCTCTATGCAGCTGGAGTTTTGCTTTTCTGCTCAAATGCCCTCTAATGTTATGCCAAGGTATCATTCAAGTATAAAGACAACAGCTAAAGTGTCCTTAAAGGCAACAGACCAATACCTGCACTGTTCTGTTTCGCTTCGTCCACACAGTTTTTATTCTTCTTCACCCATTTAACATTTTGGCCACTGTGGACTGTGAGTTCTTTATTGGTAACTAAAATTATTTGTAAACAGTATTAAAATAAGTCTCCTTTTTACCTTCTTGGTGGTTTCTCAGTTGTCATACCCCCATCTCTCCTGTTTCCCTTCCTAATACTGGTACTTCCCTCACTTGGCTAAGGATTTCTGGGAGAGGTTGGATAGGAGTTACTAGTGTCCCAGTAACGCTGGTCAAAACTCTCCCCATGCCCAGAGCCCAGAGATAATTCAGAGCCACAAGTAGAGTATGTGTAGGTCCCTCCAACTGTTTGTTAACACTGTGTCCATGAAGACTACCTTGCCAAGGTTTCCAATGACTGCTGCACGGAGCTCTTCTGCCCCACTGTTGCTTGCTGGTCTCTAAACCCAGGTCAAGTTTTTAGCTTTCACCTTACTGACTGCTGGGCAGCATCAGGGACCATTTACTTCTTGACCTTCCTGAAGCAATTTCATATTGCGCCACTCTACTTTCTCATCTGCCCTCTTAAGCTCATCCTCTAAGGTCTGGAATTCTCCAAGATCCCACCCTTTATCTTCCATTCACCATACACACTCCCTTTAATGACCTAAACCACTCACACACTGTGAGTACTCATTTGTCAGCAATTTCCAAATCTCTATTTCCAGACAGGTCCTGGCTCCACACCCAAATATTCAATTGCCCTCCTGTTCAACTGGCCAAAACCAAACTCACCTGTTTCTCCCAAGCCTGCTCCTCCTTTTGTGCTCTCTCTCTCTCTGTCCACTCAGTCTTCCTGCCCAGAAGCTTGCACATCATTTTTAAACACTCTCTGTCTTTTGCTTTCCATTTCCAAAGATTCACAAAAATCAGATGGGGTCTGCCTTTGTCCATTTTGTGTTGCTATAAAGGAACATATAAGGCTGGATAATTTATAAAGAAAAAAGGTTTATTTGGTTCCCAATTCTGGATGGCTGGAAAGCTCAGCATTCATCTTCTGCATCTAGTGAGGGCCTCAGGCTGTTTACATGCATGGGTGAAGGTGAAGGGGAGTTGGTGTGTATAGAGATCATATGGAGAGAGGGGAAGCTCTCAAGAGGGAGCGGGGGAGGTGCCAAGCTCTTCTTAACAACCAGCTCTCATGAGAACCAATAGACTGAGAACTCACCCCTAAGGGAGGGCATTCATCTATTCATGAGGTGTCCACCCCCATGACCCAAATGCCCCCCATTAGGCTCTGCCTTCAACACTGGGGATCAAATTTCAACATAAGTTTTGGAGAGGACAAATATCCAAACCATGGTAGAGTCTATGCCCCTTTAGGCTCTCTAGAAACTGTACCTTCCTTTCTAGGAAGTAGAACACAGTAGAAAGACCTGGGTTGGACAGGAATAGGCTTCAGGGTTAGACAGACCTGGATTGAAATCCTGCCTCTATCACTTATCGGCTGTGTGACTGTATATTAAGGGCAACTCTCTTAATACATTCAAGTCTTCATTTCCTTATCTACAAAATGGGGATAATAATCTACTTTGAAGAGTTATTGTGAGAATTAGAAACAATGATGTTCATACTTAAGACTGCCTGTCCCTAGCAACACTTAATGATAGTATTCATTATAATAATGACGATGATGATTTCTGGCTCCACTGTTATTGCTTTCTCTAGGATATGGTCTTCCCTCTCCTGAACCATCACATCAGCTTCCTCACTGGGCTCTCTGTCTTCACTCTCTGTTAACTGCCAAATCTGCTTTTCACATAGTAGTCAGAAAAATTTTTCTAAAGTGAATTTAGAAAAAATTTTTCTAAAGTGTCAAATCTGATCATGACACTCACCTTCTTAAAATGGTTTTCTCCCCCCATTCCATCTACCCTATGCCCCAGCCATACGTGCAGGTCTCTGAGCACACATTGGTCACTCACTCCCTTCTGCCATGCTTTATTCAAGGAGTTCCCTCTGCCTAAGCCCGAATGGATTCTCTCCCTCCCCTCCCTCACATCCTACCTGGCAAATCCTCATTCGTCACACCCAGTGCCAATGAATGCCACCCCTCCTTGGGATGTCTGTTTGAGTCAACTGCTAGCTCCTTGAGGTCAGGGATTGGGTTTGATTCTTCTTTGCGGCCCCCTGCCTTCCTGCACAGGGCTTGATATAAAGAAGGCCTCATCAAATATTTTCAGACACTTGCTCAAGGTTACAAAAGGGGTCAGCAACAGGGTTGAGGCTTGAACCCAGGTCTCTCATCTTCCTGCCTAGGATTCTCCTCTACACATGCCATTTTGCCCCAGTGGAGAATAGGAGTGCAGGGTTAGTGGGTTGGGGGTGGGGGACCTCCTCATGTAAGGGCAGCAGGCAACCTGAGGACATCCTACGCTCCACCTCAGTGCTGCATCTGCTACACGGGGAAAGGATAAAATTATCCACTGCCCACGTCACGTATCTCCCCATCCGACAGGGACTAGAGATAAAAAATGAATGACACAAAATCCAATCTTGCCTGGTACAGAAGCTGGCGGGGGTGGAGGTGGAGCTGGCGGCCCAAGCAGCCGCTCATTGCACAGCGCATCTCATATTTATTGGCTCATAATTGAAGGCAGCCTGGAGATGTCCCAGCATTGGCCCCTGACAAGACAGATGAGGGCACAATGACTGTGGAGGCAGAACCAGGATACAGACTTTCTCACAGGACTGCAGCCACAGAAGAGGGGCAATGGTGGGGAGTGGGGACAGCTAGCTGGCTATTGCACTGGCCCCCGGGGTCTGACTTGGGTTCTAGATCCTGCTCTGCTACCCGCTTGTGATTACCTTGAACCAGACCCTCCCCTCTCTAGGCCAGTAATTTTAGCCTTCTTGATTTCATTACCAGGGTTTAGGAAAACTATTCTGGGAGTTGGGAAAATCTGGGCTGCTAACTTGCTGTGTGGCTTTAGGTGAGTTTCTTTACCTCTAAGGGCTTTGTGCTTTCTCTTTGTAAAGAGGAAAGGATGCCTCCCTCTTCTCCATAAAGACTGAAGGGGTTGGGTTGGCCTAGGAGCAGCCAGTTTGTGCATTTTAGCAACTGGAAACCTTCTGGTTGGGGGAAGACAAACAAGAAATGCTGCCAAATATTAAGAACCTGCAATGACTCCTAATTGCTCACAGAAATGATCCAAATTCCCAGGCTTGGCATTCAAGGTTGGGAAACCTGCATAGTCCTACCTCTAGTACTTGCATCATTATGGGAAAGTGTCTGGGGCTGGCAGCCAGGAAGCGTGGGTTCTGGACCAGTCTCACCACTGTCTAGCTCTGTGATCTTTGGCAAGTTCTTGATCATCTCCAGGTCCCAGTTTCCCCATCTGTAAAATTTACATAGGTGATCTATGAAGTAATTAGGGTCCCCAAGCCCAGAGCAAGTCAACTGCCAAGTTCTATCCTCTCTCCCTTTAAGTATTCCCTAAATCCATTCCTCCCTCACCCCCATTCCATTCTAATTATGACCACTGTCTCACCTCAATACTCCTTTCTCTCTTCCTGACCAGTGCACTAGCCTCTGGCCTCCCAGCCTCCATCCACCCCCTCCATACTCCAGTCAGAGTGACTCAGAAAGCATGTGCCTGACCATGCCCCTCGCCTGCATCAAGTCCTTCCTGTGCTCCCCACACAGCTCTCAGCCGAGCGCCTGAGTGTCACATGGAAGGTCCTGCATGATCTGGCCCTATCTTGTCTCTTCTCCCACTCCTCCTGTGCCCCAACTATCTGTACCATTCAGGCTGGCCTCTTTACCACCCTCTCTCCAGCTCAGACTCCAGGATGAGGCCTCCCCAAGCTGACCAGGAGGAGGCCCTGTGGCCCTGAACACAGCAGTAGGTGGGGTCAGTGTTGTGCCTAAACTCCTGTTCTGCCTTTCCAGAAGCTTCTGGAGTTCCACGCCCCATAGGGGTCCTGCTCCATGGAGTCCCCAGAGCATCAGGTGTGACTGCTGCCTGTTCTCCCTCCTGCTGCTGACAACCGGAGAATGTCTGAGCCAAAGGGTCCCCAGAGGTGACCTTGACCTCCTAAAACCCCACATTGTATAGATGGAGAAACTGAGGCCCAGGGAGGAGCAGTGGTCACACAGCAAGTCAGTGTACAGCAGGGCTGGAGCTCTGCCTTGTGCCTGCTCCATGGGGTGGGGGACACAGGGCTGGAGTAGGGTAGCCATAGAGAGAACACTCCATGTGCTGGGACAGAAGGGGCCATTAGCCCTCCCTTCAGTGGTGGAGGTGAGATACTCAGCAGGAGACTCAGGGCAGGGAAAGAGGTTTCTGCCGGTCTCATTCCCATCCTCACCTCGCCCCCTGCTGGTTCTGTCCCATTAGGGCTTCCACATCTCTGTACTTTACCTCCTGGCCACATGTCCAGCCTTCCTGAGGTGGGACAGGGAAAGTGGGGAATCAAGGTAGCCAGGGCAAGCATTTGTGAGCATTTACAGTCAGAGCTGTGAGGACCTCTACAGCATCCTGCCAAGTACCTATCTAGTATGTTTCGGGCACGCCAGTGACAGGGACTCACTTTCTCCTAGAACAGCACCACTCTTTGGGAGACATTTGGCCCAGGCAAAAGAGACTTCTCAGGAGAGGCTAGGGTTATCTGCAGGGTGTGCTTCTGGGCCCAGCATCAGGTGATGCAGAAAATGAGAGAGAGACGGCCCACCTCCAGGATGGCATTTCTGCAGGCCTAATCAATTATCAGATGTTGTGGTTTCTGGCCCCTTCCCAGGGCACAGGGTCCCTTATCAGAGCTTTTTGTCCACTGAATCCAATCCTCAGAGATTGCAGAAGGGAAGACTGAGGCCCAGGGTAGGGGTAGGATTTGCCTAGTTTCCCCAGCATCTTAGGGCTGGGCCTGAGACCAGAAACCAAGGACCCAGGTCTTAGCTGGGAGCCCTCCCAGCATACTATGTTCCCACTCTATGACATGGAGTGTGGGGCATGGGGGACTTGCAAAGAGACAGAGAGAAGTAAGTGCTGAGAAGGGCTTGTGATAGGTGAGTAGAAGCCTTCCCTGCAGGAGCTCAGAGTCCAGGGAGAGGGCCACAGGCAAGGGAAGGCTTCCTTGTCCCTCCCTACAGGATAGTGCATGCTTCATCTGGGAGGCAGCGACAGTTGTGCACAAAGGCCACCATTTAGCCCTTGCTCACCCAGGAAGCCCTCTCTGTGTGTATGTGTGTGTCTGTCTGTCTGTCTGCGGACTGCCTCTGCCCTCAATGGACACCATTTCTAATTCATTCACCAGGAAAAGTAGGCTTTTTTACTATCCATCTGCCATGAGGGGATTTGCATAAATCCTCTCTTTGGCTGTGGTATAGGATAATGGTGGCTTGGACCATGTAAACACCTGCAGATAAGTAGTTTGAAGCCAGGAGAGACAGGGCCTTGAATGCCAGACCAAGGAGCCCAGACTTTGTCCCACAAGAAATGAGGATGCAATGAAGGTTTTCAAGTACAGAATGTCACGGTCACATGTGTTCTAGGAAGATCTCTGGCATGTAAAAAGGAAGGTAGGTTGGAGGGCGCCACAGAAGACAGGTTGTCAGGAAGGATGCTGGGGCCATGATGCCAGAGAAGGA
Source organism: Trachypithecus francoisi (assembly GCF_009764315.1). Taxonomy (NCBI): domain Eukaryota; kingdom Metazoa; phylum Chordata; class Mammalia; order Primates; family Cercopithecidae; genus Trachypithecus; species Trachypithecus francoisi. Next base: position 65,903,770 of record NW_022681473.1, read on the forward strand.
TAATGAGGTTCAATGTGGGAAGAGGTCAGGAGGATGGACTTGAGAGATCTCCTGACAGTTGAGTCCAGCCCAAGGTGAATAGCAGATGGGATGAGAGAAGAGGAGTTAACGTATGGCCTACGTTTGACCTGAGGGATTAGGGTGGTGGCTAGGAGAGTGCTAGAAAGCAGGCTTTCCTATAGGGAAGTGCTCTGGGCCCAACCTTGAGGCCACCCCATTCACCTCTTTACCTATTCATCACCCATCCACCTTCCCATCTACCCACCTACCTACCCACATCTATCCATATCTCACCAAAGCCTTCCCTTTTGCCAGGCTTCCATGTGCCAAGGACTCAGAAAATAACCAGTGCTGATCTCGGCTTCTGTGGGCCCAGAGAGAGAGACTGATTCTCCTTCATCCTAGTAGTACATCTGGTTGCTGGCCTCTGCCCATGGAGAAGGTGATATATATAACTGGCTGGCATTTCTTCCCAGAAAGTTATTGCTCATGCAGGCTTGGGGCTGGGGAGTCTCCATCCTGATGAGATCAGTATTAGAGTTATAAGTGTTAGCCATTGACAGCTTCATGGCATTGTATAGGCACCAGTTCACTAGGAAGAGGCTCAACTTCCTTCCTTCTCTTGGGCTTGCCTTTGCTGAAGTTCCCAACCTGATTTCCGTCTCTGATGAGGACTTGCTCCTGCCAGGTTCAGCCACCCACCCATCCAGAAACATGAGCTCCTCTGCTGGGTATCAGGGACACTTGGTCTTTGACCTCTCATACCTCACAGGCCAGGAGATGGGAGATAGAGACCCTTAAGCAGGGAGTAGATGAGGCTAAATCGTTGCAGTGATGTAGGTAGAGAGGAAAGCAAGGGTGTTGTGGAGGTAGAATTGGCAGGAATTCGTGGCCAACTGCAGATACAGGACATGAGGTATGCAGGCTCCTGGGTACCCACAGGTGAGGGTGGCCAGTTAGGAGCTTAGGATACATGTAACCTCATGGGTTGTTTCTGAGGCCCAGGCCCACAGGACCTTTTAAGAGGATGACTTCTTGGTCAGAAAGCCTGGCTTCTGCCTGGGGAAGGGCCTGTGTGAGTTGGTCCCTCTCCACCTCCCAGCCAACAATCAGAACCATGGACTCAGGTCTGAAATCACTGCTGTGAATGAAAGGCTATTTTATGCCTCTGTAGTAAAGAGCAGGCACAATTGATGGCCACATTAAGTCGCACCATTAGGGAGCTTTTCCAAGTACGAGGTTATTAGTTTCTTAGATGCAATTTCATAGGAGGAATTTGGCCAAAATGGAAACTTGTTCATCTAAGCTAAAGCAGCCTATTTAAAAAGCAAAATTGGCCAGGTGCGGTGGCTCACACCTGTAATCCCAGCACTTTGGGAGGCCAAGGCGGGCAGATCACCTGAGGTCAGGAGTTCGAGACCAGCCTGACCAACATGGAGAAACCCTGTCTTTACTAAAAACACACAAAAAAATTAGCTGGGTGTGGTGGCACATGCCTATAATCCCAGTTACTTGGGAGGCTGAAGCAAGAGAATCACTTAAACCCAGGAGGTGGAGCTTGCAGTGAGCCGAGATCATGCCATTATACTCCAGCCTGGGCAACAAGAGTGAAACTCCATCTCAGAAAAAAAAAAATAGCAAAAATGAATGTTACCTACATAGCATGTCCATCAGTGACATCATAAACCCTGTGTTTATTCCAAGAATAATTATCCAGCACAGTGGCAAGGCTCAGTGCCAGGCTTGGGAATCCAAAGGCCCTGCTTACATTTTCCTTTCATTTTTTTCCTCATTTAGTTTTCATAGTTTCATTTTTACCTTTAATTATTTAACTCATCTTGGGTTTGTTCTGGTGTACGGTATGAGGCGAAGCTCTAAATTTCCCCCCAACTGGTCTGGCTACATATGAGTTGTAATCTAGGTCAGAGTTTCCCAGAATGATTCCATGGAATACTGATCCTGTAAGATGCTCAGGAATAAAAAAAGATCCTATAGTCAAGAAAAGTCTAGGAACTGTTACATAAGAACCGTCACCTTCTTAGAGATTCACAATGTATATTAACAAGTAGTAAGGAAACTTTCATGTCTTGGTTCACAATTTTATTTGAGTACAGACCCCATTTTAAAAGAACAGCTATGAACACACCACAGAACATTCCACTTTGGAGTAAAGACAGCATTACAGCAGAACTGACATTGAGGCCTCTGCCTCAGATCTGGCTTCCCCATGCTTACGGATCTGCGATCTGGCCAGGGAGTGTAATACATACGCTGCCAGTTCTGCTCCAGAGCCTGCAGTGCTAAGAACTCTGCCAGGAGCCACAAACCATGGATGCCCCCAGGGAGGGTGAGGCAGCTTGTCTGGCACTTGGCTAAGACTTCAAAGAGGAATGGTTGCCCTGGGCCTTGAAAGATGAGCAGGGTAGGTGAGGTGGCCCTTGTGAGGGCAGAACCGTCTCCAGCAGGGACACTCTGTCATGGCAGTGACCCAGACCATGCCTCCAGAACTGCAGGACATACAGAGCTGTATGAACAGAGATGCCTGTGAGGAGCTAGGTGAGAGCAGAAGTGCCTGTAATGTGGGGTAAAGGTGGCTGTGGGCATGCTGCTGGAACTCTCCTGCAGGTGTGAGGGAAGGGCACTCAGCATTCACTTTCAAGTGCTGGGCCCCTGGTGAGGAAGGGCCTCCTGGGGCCTCATTACAACACCCAGCACAGACCATACATGTGGCCCTCTCCTAAGGCTTCTCTTTCCTTGGGGAGTCTACAAAGTTTTTTTTTTTTGTCTGGAACAAATAACTGGGGAGTTGGGGTGGGGTGAGAGGAGAATGTGGGGACCCAGATTCCTAGGGATTAATTAGGGCCCTTCAATGAAATGGTTCTCTTTTGGAGGCCAATTAAGACAACTGGAAGCTTGGGAGGTGGGAAGAGGGGAGGTAAATATGTATGTATGTGCTTGAGACAGACCCATTTTCCTCTGCTGGGCTGGGCCCCTCAGGGATTGGCAGACCTTGGGGGCACCCTGTCCATTTGCAGCAAAAGTACAAGTGCAAAGATAATCACAGATTGTTTTTATCATCTAAGAGGAGGATTTTAGTGGTGCAGGACTTTAGTAGTGCATAGTGGAGGCGGAGCTTGCAGTGAGCCGACACCGTGCTACTGCACTCCAGCCTAGGCGACAGAGCGTGACTCCATCTGAAAAACAAGAACAAAAACAAAACCGCTTTAGTGAAATAATAATTCACATATCATACAATTCATTCATTTAAAGTGTACACTTATATGGTTTTTAGCATATTCACAGAATTGTGCAACTATTGCCAAAATCACTTTTAGAATATTTTTTATCACCTGTTAGCAGTGACTTTCCTTACCCCCTCCCCAATTCCTCCCAGCCCCAGGAAACCATTAATATATGTTCTGTCTCTATAGATTTACCTATTCTGGATATTTAATATAAATGAAATAACATAATATGTGCTCTTTTGTGATTTGCTTATTTCACTTAGCGTAATGTTTTCAAGGTTCATCCATATTGTAGTAAATTCATCAATATGTCATTCCTTTTTTAAAAAACGGCCTTATTGAGATATAATTCACCCATTTACACAGACAATTCATCCATTTAAAGTGTACAATTCAATGGGTTTTGATATATTAAATTATTAATTTTTTAAAACTATAGTAAAATCAATATAATGTTAGCCATTGTAACCATTTTGAAATGTATAGTTCCATGGCATTAATTACATTCACAATGTTTTGCAATCATCACCACTATTTCCAAAAACTTTTTCATTATTTTAAACAAAAGCTCTATAAACATCAAGCAGTAACTCTCTATCTTGTCTCCCCTTAGCCCCAGTAATTTCTAATCTAGTTTCTGTCTTGTGAATTTTTCTCTTCTAGATACCTCATGTAAGTGGTATCACACAATATTTGTTCTTTTATGTCTGGATTATTGTACTAAGCATCATGCCTTCAAGGTTCATCCATGTTGTAGCATACATCAAAATTTCATTTCTTTTTGTGGCTAAATAGTATCCCGTTGTATATATACTCCACATTTTGTTTATCCTTTCATCAATGGATGTACATTTGGGTTGTTTCCACCTTATGGCTATTGTGAATAGTGCTGCTGTGAACACTCATGTACAAATTTTGTATTTTGGATATATATACCCAGCAGTGGATTTGCCGGGTTATATGGTAATTCCATGTTTATTTGAGGAGATGCCAAACTGTTTTTCTAAAACGGTTGCATCTTTGACATTCCTCTCAGCAATGTATAAGGGTTTCAATTTTTTCACATCCTCACTAACACTTGTTATTTTCCCTTTTTGATTACAACCATTCTAGTGAGTGTGAAGTGTATCTCATTGTGGTTTTGACTTGCATTTTCCTAATGGCTAATGATGTAGAGCACCTTTTCATGCGCTAATTGTACATTTGTATATCTTCTTGGGAGAAATGTCTATTCAAGTCCTTTGCCCATTTAAAAATTGAAAACCGGGCATGGTGGCTCATGCCTGTAATCCCAGCACTTTGGGATGCTGAGAGGGTGGATCACCTGAGGTCAGGAGTTTGAGACCAGCATGGCCAACATGATGAAATCCCATCTCTACTAAAAAACACAAAAATTAGCTGGGCATGGTGGTGCACACCTGTAATCCCAGCTACTTGGGAGGCTGAGGCAGGCGAATTGCTTGAACCTGGGAGGTGGAGGATGCAGTGAGCTGAGATCGCTCCATTGCACTCCAGCCTGGGCAACAAGAGTGAAACTCTGTCTCAAAAAATATATATAAAATAAAAAAAAATAAATAAATACATAAAAATAAAAATTGAGTTGTTTGTTTTTTGTTGTTGAGTTGTAGAAATTCTTTATGTATTCCGGATACTAGTAACTTATCAGATATACAAATTGCAAATATTTCCTCCCATTTTATGGGTTGTCTTTTTAGTTTCTTAATAGTGTCTTTTGGAGTATAACAATTTAAAATTTTGATGACGTCCAATTTATTTATTTTTCTTTTATTGCCTGTGTTTTTTTTTGTGTCATGTCTAAGAAACCATTGCCAAATCCAAAGTTATGAAAATGTACCTCTATGTTTTCTTCTAAGGATTTTATGGTTTTAGCCCTTACACTAGGTCTTTGATCCATTTGGAGTTAATTTTTGTATACAGTGTAAGGTAAAGAGCCAAATTCATTCTTTTGCATGTGATTATTCAGTTGTTTCAACATCATATTTTGAAGAGACTATTTTTTCCTCATTGAATGGTCTTGGCATTCTTGTCAAAAATCAATTGACCATAGACGCATGGGTTTATTTTTTGGAGTCTTAATTCTATTCCATTGACCTATACATTTATATTTATGTCAGTACCTCTCTGTCTGTCTGTCTCTCTCTCTCCTTCTGAGATGGGATCTCGTTCTGTCACCCAGGTGGGAATGCAGTGGCAAAATCATAGCTCACTGCAGCCTCGAGTTCCTGGGCTCAAACAGTCCTCCTGCCTCAGCCTCCCAAGTAACTGGGACTACAGGCATGCACCACCGCATGAGTTTGGGTTATTCTTGTTTGTCTAAGGGAGGAGACCATCCCTCATTTTGTTTTATGCCCAGTTTCTGCCTCCAAAGAAAGAAGAAGTAAAAACTAAAAGGCAGAAATGAAATCCACAGGCAGATAGCCCGATGCATGCCCTGGGCCTGGTAGTTAAAAATCAACCCGACCTAACTGCTTGTGTTATCTATAGATTCCAGACATTGCATGGAAAAGCATTGTGAAAATCTCTGTCCTGTTCTGTTCTGTTCTAATTACTGGTGCGTGCAGCCCTCAGTCACGTACCCACAGCTTGCTCAATCAATCACAACCCTCTCATGCAGACCCCCTTAGAGTTATAAGCCGTTAAATGGGACAAGAATTGCTCACTCAGGGAGCTTGGGTTTTGAGACGCAAGTCTGCTGACACTCCCAGCCAAGTAAACCTCCTTCGTTCTTTAACCCAGTGTCTGAGGAGACTTGTCTGCGGTTCGTCCTACTTCATTTCTTGGTTCCCTGACTGGGAAGCGAGGTGATTGGCGGACAGCCGAGGCAGCCCCTTAGGCGACTTAGCCCAACCCTGTGGAGCATCCCTGTGGGGGACTCAGAGCAGCCTGAGCAACATGGATCCAAAGGGCTCTCCCAGGTAGGCAATTGCCCCGGTGGGATGCCTTGCCAGAGCAGCATGTGGCAGGCCCCCACGGAGGATCAACACAGTGACTGAACCCTGGGAAGGAACTGGCACTTGGAGTCCAGACGTCTGAAACTTGGTAAGACTGGTCTTTGGAACTTGCCCACTCGATTTGAGTGGAAGCATGGCCTGATCACCCACAGTGTGCCTGTACTGGCACTTTGGTTTTTGTTTTTGACTTGACTTGGATTGCTTTATACTTTGGTTTTGGTTTTGACCTGGCTTGGATTTCTTGATATTCTGATTTTGATTTTGATCTGGTTTGGTATAAACTGTAAAAGTGTGTGTGTGTCCTTTTTACCCTTTCTTTATTTTGTGGTGTGCATGTGGTATGAGCCTGGTGTTTTGTCTCGAGGAAGCCTGGGTCAGGCACAAAGTAAGCCCACCCCACTAGGAACTATGTTGAAAAATTTCAAGAAAGGATTTAAGGGAGATTACAGTGTTACTATGACACCAGGAAAACTTAGAACTTTGTATGAAATAGACTGGCCAGCATTACAAGTGGGTTGACCATCAAAAGGAAGCCTGAACAGGTCCCTTGTTTCAAAGGTATAGCACAAGGTAACCTGTAAGCCAGGGCACCCAGACCAGTTCCCATATGTAGATACTTGATTACAGCTGGTTTTAGATATCCCTCAACCTCCCACAGTGGTTGAGGTGGGAGAACAGCAGCATAACAGGCTGGCAGAGGCAAGGAAAGACCAGCAGAGCAAGAGAGAGGAAAGAGACAGAGAGGAAAAGTGGCAAAGAGAGAGAGGAAGATACAGAGAGATAAAGAGGGAGTCAAGGAGAGAGAGAGAGAGAGAGAAAGAGAGAGACAGAGAAAGAGGAAGAGACAGAGGCAAAAGGAAAGTCAGAGAGAGAGACAGAAAGTCAAAGAGAGAAAGAGAGAGATATACAAATAGTTAAGAAAAAAACAGTTACCCTATTCCTTTAAAAGCCAAGGTAAATTTAAAACCTATAATTGATAATTAAAGGTATTCTCCATAACCCTATAACACCCCAATACCACTTTGTTGTCAATGTAAACAAGGGCATATGCGCTCGTAAGGAAAGCACAGAGGCCACTGATAACCCATAGCCTTCCTATCAAAAATCCTTAACCCAGTAACCCATGGATGTCCCAAATGCATTCAATCTGTAGCAGCAACTGCTTTGCTAACCGAAGAAAGTAGAAAAATAACTTTTAGAGGAAACCTCATTGTGAGCACACCTCACCAGTTCAGAAGTATCCTAAGGGGGGAAAAAAAAGGCAAAAAGGTAGCTTACTAACTTAAAAATCTTAAAGTATAGGGCCATTCTGTTAAAAAAAAAATGATTTAACATTAATCACTGAAAATTCCCTTAACCCAGCAGGTTTCCTAACAGGGGATCTAAATTTTAATTACCATACAAAGGTCCGACCAGACCTAGGAGGAACTTCCTTCAGGACAGGATGATAGATGGTTCCTCCAGGGTAATTGAAGGGGGGAGAAAAATGCTATCTATACCAATTCTAAGTTAATTTGGAGTAAACAAGGTCTTATTAATAGCAATAAGGAATTCCCAAACTTACAAGGTTATTAATTAATGGAAATCCCAAACTTACAAGGTTTTCAACAAAAGTAAAGTTTGCTAAAAGTTAACAGTGTAACATGTATTATAGTAACTTCTAATCTTGTGGCCTTAGACAGTCTAGTCCACAGACATAAAGGAAGTTCACTTTGGAAAAGAATGGTTATCATCTTTGAAAAAAAAGGAGAGCAGAATTTATGTAAAAAGAATGTTATACGGTAAATTCTTGTCCTGAAATATATTAACTGGTTGTTTAAAGAAAGAAATGTTTATAATAAATCAGAAAGTTGAAACATGTCAAAGAATTGTCTGTGAAAGTAGTAAAAAAAAAAAGTTATAAAAAAAAGTATGCAAGAAATGTTGTATAATTTAAAAGTAAATAGGCCTCCTGAATGTAAAAGTGTTGAAAAAACAGTTTATGTGCAAGGTGTGTAAGGAAAGTAAAATATACCTCTGGTAAAAGGATTATAAGGAGGCATAAGAATGTGGATTTTTACCTACATTGAAAGGTTAAAAAAATTTTGTTTTGAAGGTTTAAACAAGTTTTGAAACGTTAATTATAAAGGAAATTCTGTGTGTAAACATATTAGCAAAAGTTAAAGGGGTATCATCCAGTTTTTCTGTGAACTGAACATTAAAGTAAAAACACAATAGGTTTTTCTTAAAGCACTAACCTGCTCTTTAACAAAAATTATAAAAGGTTAAAAAGAGTCTATAAAAATCTTACCTTATGATCAGACATTAAAAATTGAATAAACATGTCTACAAAGTTTTATTAAAACTAAGTTTAACATTAATAACACCCTAATATAAACGTGAAATTTAGCTTATCTGGTATAAAAATCATATAGAAAGTATTGTCAAATATAAAATGGTGTTTGGCTTTCTTTGGTCTAAAAACTAATAAAATAGGTGCTAAAGGAAATTTCTCAGTAAGAAGGCACCAAGGACTATAAAGTCCACTGCTAATGTCTCCACATTTAAAACAAAAGGTCAATTTCTTAAAAATTACGTACTTGGTTTATCTTCCACTTTCCTTTCCCTCAAAACTAAAAGTCTTTAGCACATGTACCACCACCCCTAGAATTTCCCATAAACCAGCACCAGCCTGAAAATTACGTTCTCATCAAAGGGTGGAAAGAAGGAAAACTCGAGCCAGCCTGGGAAGGACTCTACCTTGTGCTGCTAACCACCAAGACTCCTGTTTGTACAGTGAAAAAGGGATGGACTCATCACACTGGAGTCAAGAAAGCCCCACCCCCTCCAGAGTCGTGGGCCATAGTCGCAGGGGAAAACCCTACTGAACTACAGCTAAGAAAAATTTAACTGTTTCATCTATTACACTTTCTTCTTTCCTCGCTCTATTGCTGACCATCTAGTTATTAACATAACCAAGTCGATTTCACCTCAAACTATTGCATTTAATGCTTGCCTTGTTACACCCTGTGGAGACTTGCCAAGTCAAAGACTGCTCTCTACTTCAGAAGAGTACCTCTGTCCCTCCTGACTCTCTTCAGACTAGGCATTAGTACATTAGGACCATTTAATCTGAGGAGATTTTGATAAAGACCCCAGTATCAACCAGGAGTCTTTCCCCTGATGTAGAGTTTTTATGCTGTAGTTGGTCCAACGTTCTGTGAACCACTAAAAAGCAAGATGGACTGCCCCAACTGGTTTTTGTAATTTCCTAAAAGCATACATTCATTCTACTAGAGGATCATAGAAGTTATAGACTTCAACCTCAACAATTTTAAGACAGGATACCAAGATGCAAATGCCTGGTTGGAATAAATCAAATATTCGATCTGCCAATTAAACAAAAGCAATTGTTATGCTTGTGCACATGGCAGGCCGGAGGTCCAGATTGTCCCCTTTCCACTAAGGTGGTCCTCCAGTCAACCAGGCGTGGACTGCATGGTAGCTCTTTTCCAGGATTGGTAGCTCTTTTCCAGGATTACTCCAAGCTCTTTTCTACAGCTTGAAGTAATAAGTCATGCCAAACTCTCTCTCTGCTATATCCTGAAGTTCGACACCCTGCGGGTCAGCCCCCAAGGGCCATCCAGCTTCCATCTCCCAACACTACGTTCACTTCGTGTCTCTCATGTCAGGGAGGAAACTTAGCGTTCCTTGGAGACCTGAAGGGATGCAGTGAGCTTAAGAATTTTCAAGAGCTTACCAATAAATCAGCCCTTGTTCATCCCTGAGTGGATGTGTGATGGTATTGTGGTGGACCTTTTACTGGACACTGCCCAATAACTAGAGTGGCACTTGTGCTTTAGCCCAACTGGCTATCCTTTTCACCCTGGCATTTCATCAACCAGAAGGAGGGCAGGTAATAGAAGTAGGATGGATCCCGTTATCGGCCGGAAGAATAGCCGTGCCACAACTACTAGGAGTGGCAGTCGTACTGGCTGTGCATGAGACCACCCACCTAGGCCAAGAGTCACTTGAAAAGTTGTTAGGCTGGTACTTCTACATCTCGCATCTGTCAGCCCTTGCCAAAACAGTGGCGCAGCCGTGTGTCACCTCCCAGCAGCACAATGCTAGGCAAGGTCCAACCATCCTGCCCGGCATACAGGCTTATAGAGCAGCCCCCTTTGAAGATCTCCAAGTAGACTTCAGCGAGATGCCCAGATGTGGAGATCTCATCCCTAGGTTTGGACTGCCCTTACAAATTGGCTTGGACAATGGGCCGGCATTTGTGACTGACTTGGTACAGAAGATAGCAAAGGTGATCGGGTGTAGATCAAGGATTAGAACGAGCCCCCTTGCGGCCATGGTGAAAAGGACCCTAGACCATCATCTTGACCACTCCCACAGCCGTAAAAGTGAAAGGAATCCCAGCCTGGATCCACAGCAGCCACGTGAAACCCGCAGCACCTGAGACCTGGGAGGAGAGACCAAGCCCGGACAATCCCTACAAAGTGACTCTGAACAAGATGACAAGCACTGCTCCAGTCACACCAAGAAGCTGACTGATCCACGCACAGCCAAAGCATGAGGAAACTCACTGTGGGACTTATTTTCCTTAAGTTTTGGACTTGTACAGTACGGACTTCAACTGACCTTCCTCAAACTAAGGGCTGTTCCCAGCATATTCATCAGGTCACTAAGGAAGAGCAAAAAGTTAAAACTGTCTTTTTGTTCTATAGTTATTACAAATGTGCTGGAACTTTAAAAAGGATTTGTTTGTATAATGCCACCCAGTACAAGGTATGTAGCCCAAGAAGTGACCAGCCTGACGTGTGTTATAACCCATCTGAACCCCCTATGGTCACAGCTTTGTTTTTTTGTTTGTTTGTTTGTTTGTTTGTTTTGAGACAGAGTCTTGCCCTCCCTCTGTTGCCCAGGCTGGAGTGCAGTGGCGCAATCTCAACTCACTGCAAACTCCACCTCCCTGGTTCACGCCATTGTCCTGACTCAGCCTCCTGAGTAGCTGGGACTACAGGCGCCTGCCAACACCTGGCTAATTGTTTTTGTATTTTTAGTAGAGACAGGGTTTCACCGTGTTAGTCAAGATGGTTTTGATCTTTTGACCTTGTGATCCACCACCTTGGCCTCCCAAAGTGCTGGGATTACAGGCATGAGCCACCGCACCCGGCCAGTCACAGTTTTTAAAATAAAATTAAAAACGGTCACCTGGTGAGGTCTAAACCATACTAAAAAAAATCCATTTAGTAAATTCCCAAAGTTGCAAACCGTGCGGGCCCACCCGGAGTTCCACCAGGACTGGACAGCCCCCACTGGATTATACTGGATATGTGGGCATAGAGCTTATGCCAGATTACCCAACCAGTGGGCAGGTAGTTGTGTTATTGGCACTATTAAACCTTCCTTCTTCCTACTGCCCATAAAAACAGGCAAACTCCTGGGCTTCCCTGTTTATGCTTCCCGCAGAAAGAGAAACATAGCTATAGCTAATTGGAAAGATGATAAACAGCCCCCTAAGAAAGTCATACAATACTATGGGCCTGCTACTTAGGCACAAGATGGCTCATGGGGATACTGGACTCCCATTTACATGCTCAACCAAATCATACAGTTACAAGCTGTCTTAAAAATAATCACTAATAAAACCGGCAGAGTCTTGACTCTTCTGACCCGGCAAGAAACTCAGATGAGAAATGCTATCTATCAAAATAGGTTGGCTCTTGACTAGTGCTAGCAGCTGAGGGAGAGGTCTGTGGGAAATTTAACCTTACCAATTGCTGTTTACACCTAGATGATCAAGGGCAAGTAGTTGAAGACATAGTTAAAGATATGACAAAACTGGCATATGTGCCTGTGCAAGCGTGGCATGGATTTAAGTATTATAATAGAGATTATAATAGTAATAGGAACCTTCTTACTACTCCCTTGTTTGCTACCTGTACTCCTTCAAATGATAAAAAGCTTCATCGCTACCTTAGTTCACCAAAATGCTTTAGCACAAGTATACTATATAAATCACTATCAATCTGTCCTACAAGAAGACATGGGTAGTGAGGGTGAAAGTGAGAGCTCCCACTAATGAGTGAAGTTCTCAAGGGGGAATAAGGGAGGAGACCACCCCTCATATTGTCTTATGCCCAGTTTCTGCCTCCAAAGAAAGAAGAAGTAAAAACTAAAAGGCAGAAATGAAATCCACAGGCAGACAGCCTGACACATGCCCTGGGCCTGGTAGTTAAAAATCAACCCCTGACCTAACTGCTTGTGTTATCTATAGATTCCAGACATTGCATGGAAAAGCATTGTGAAAATCTCTGTCCTGTTCTGTTCTGTTCTAATTACCGGTGCATGCAGCCCCCAGTCCTGTACCCCCTGCTTGCTCAATCCATCATGACCCTCTCACGCAGACCCCCTTAGAGTTGTAAGCCATTAAACAGGACAGGAATTGCTTACTTGGGGAGCTCAGCTTTTGAGATGCAAGTCTGCTGAAGCTCCCAGTCGAATAAAGCTCCTTCGTTCTTTAACCCTGTGTTGAGGAGTTTTGTCTGCCGCTTGTCCTGCTACATCTCCAGTTCCATGAGATGTGACCTTGGATTATCTATTTGTGCTCTTTCAGACTTTTTGATGTAGGCATTTAATGGTATGAACTTTCTTCTTAACACTGCTTTTGATGTATTCCAGAAGTTTTGATAAGTTATGTCACCAAGGCAGGAAAATAGGGTCTGGAGGCAGGGAACATAAGGCTGATTCACACTTCAGCTATGACAGGAAATATCCTCTCCATGGGGCGTACGCCGTAAATGACTTTGTAACTTCATCCTTTCCATTTACATAGGGTGTACCCAAAGTAACCACTGGAATCTTCTAGGCGGTAAACTTCCCACAATTCTGTAATGGGGCCTTTGAGCTCCTATGCTCGGGCCCACTCCCACGCTGTGAAGTGTACTTTCATTTTCAGTAAACCCCTTCCTCCCTTCCTTGCTTTGTTTGTGCATTTTGTCCAGTTATTTGTTCAAGATGCCAAGAGCCTGGACACTCTCCACTGGTGACATCACTATTATCATTCAGTTCAAAGAATTTTTAAATTTCTATCTTGATTTCATTGTTGACCCAGTGATCATTCAGGAGCAGGTTGTTTAATTTCTATGTATTTGTGTGGTTTTGAGGGTTCCTTTTGGAGTTGATTTACAGTTTTATTCCACTGTGGTATGAGAGAGTACTTGATACAATTTCGATTTTCTTAAATTTACTGAGACTTGTTTTGTGACCTATCATATGGTCTATCTTGAAGAATGTGCCATGTGCTGATTAATAGAATGTATATTCTGCAGCTATTGAGTAGAGTGTTCTGTAAATATCTGTTAAGTCCTTTTGTTGTAGAATATGATTTAAGTCCATTGATTCTTTGTAGACGTTCTGTCTTGATAACCTGTCTAGTGCTGTCAGTGGAGTATTAAAGTCCAACCCACTATTATTGTGTTGCTGACTGTCTCATTTCTTAGGTCAAGTAGTAATTGTTTTATAAATTGGAGAGCTCCAGTGTTAGGTGCATATATATTTAGAATTGTGATTTTTTCTGCTGGACTAGTCCTTTTATCATTATATGATGTTCCTCTTTGTCTTTTTTAACTGTTGCTGCTTTAAAGTTTGTTTTGTCTGATATAAGAATAGCTACTCCTGCTCCCTTTTAGTGTCCACTTGCATGAAATATCTTTTTCCACCCCTTTATCTTAAGTTTATGTGAATCTGTATGTTAGGTGAGTCTCCTGAAGACAGTAGAAACTTGATTGGTGAATTCTTATCCATTCTGCCATTCTGTATCTTTTAAGCACGGCATTTAGTCCATTTACATTCAATGTTAGTGTTGAGATGTGGAGAGCTATTCTATACATCATGCTATTTTTTTGCCTGAATACCTTGGGTTTTTTTTTTTTTCATTGTGTTATTGTTATTTGGTCCCATGAGATTTATGCTTTAAGGAGGTTCTGTTTTGGTGTATTTCATGGATTTGTGTCAAGATTTAGAGCTCCTTTTAGCAGTTCTTGTAGTCCTGGCTTGGTAGTGGCGAATTCTCTCAGCATTTGTTTGTCTGGAAAAGAATGTATCTTTCCTTCATTTATGAAGCTTAGTTTCACTGGATACAAAATTATTGGCTGATACTTATTTTGTTTAAGGAAGCTGAAAATAGAACCTCAATCCCTTCTAGTTTGTAGGGTTTGTACTGAGAAATCCGCTGTTAATCTGATAGGTTTTCCTTTATAGGTTACTTGATGCTTTTGCCTCACAGCTCTTAAGATTCTTTCCTATGTCTTGACTTTAGATAACCTGATGACTATGTGCCTAGGCGATGATCTTTTTGTGATGAATTCCCCAGGTGTTCTTTGAGCTTCTTATATTTGAATGTCTAGATCTTTAGCAAGGCTGGAGAAGTTTTCCTCAATTATTTCCTCAAGTATGTTTTCCATACTCTTAGATTTATCTTCTTCTTTGAGAATACCAATTATTCTTAGGTTTGGACGTTTAACATAGTCCCAAACTCCTCGGAGGCTCTGTTCATTTTTAGAAATTATTTTTTCTTTGTCTCTGATGGATTTGGTAAATTCAAAAACCTTGTCTTTGAGCTCTGAAGTTCTTCTGCTCCTTCAATTTTATTGCTTAGCGTTTCCAGTGCATTTTGCATTTCTCTAAGTGTATCCTTGATTTCCAGAAGTTGTGATAGTTTTTTATTTATGCTATCTATTTCACTGGATAATGTTCCTTTCATATCCTGTATCATGTTTTTGATTTCTTTAAGTTGGACTTCACTTTACTCTGGTACCTCCTTGATTAACTTAATAATTGACCTTCTGAATTCTTTTTCTGGCAATTCAGAGATTTCGTCTTGATTTGGATCCATTGCTGGTGTGAAAGGAAAGTAAATCTTGGGGCCCCTAAATCACTAAGCTAAAGAGAAAAGTCAAGCTGGGAACTGCTTGGGGCAAACCTGCCTTCCATTGTATTCAAAGTCACCCCTCCACTCACTGACATGGATGCATATCTGATTGCCTCCTTTGAAGAGGCTGATTAGAAACTCAAAAGAATGCAACTGTTCCTCTCACCTATCTGTGACCTGGAAACCTCCTCCCCACTTTGAGTCTTCCTACCTTTGCTTCAAGTTGTCCTGCCTTTCCAGACCAAACCAATGTACTTCTTATGTATGTTGATTAATGTCTCATGTCTCCCTGAACTGTATAAAACTAAGCTGTGCCCCGACCACCTTAGGCACAGGTCATCAGGACTTCCTGAGGCTGTGTCACAGGTGTGTCCTCAACCTTGGCAAAATAAACTGTCTAAATTGAGACCTATTTCAGATTTTCTGAGTTCACACTGTAAGCTGGTGTGATCTTTTGGTGTTAAAGACCCTCACTTTGTCATATTATCAGAATTGTTTTTCCGATCCCTTCTTATTTGGGTAGACTATGTCAAAGGGAAGATTTGGGATTCAAGGGCTGCTGTTCAAATTCTTTTGTCCCACCGGGTGCTCCCTTGATGTGGTGTTCTCCCGCTTCCCCTAGGAATGGGCTTCCTGAGAGCTGAACTGTAGTGACTGTTCTTGCTCTTCTGAATCTAGCCACCTTGTGGAGCTACCGGGCTCTGGGCTGGTCCTAGGAGCATCTGCAAAGAGTTCTGTGATGTGATCTATCTTCAGGTCTTAGAGCTGTGGCTACCAGCACCTGCTCTGGTGGAGGTAGCAGGAGAGTGAAGTGGATTCTGTGAGGGTCCTTGGTTGTGTTTTTGTTTAATGCACTGGTTTTGTGTTGATTGACCTTCAGTCAGGAGGTGGCACTTGCAAGATCACATCAGCTGTGGTTTTATAGGAAGGATGCAAACCTGGTTAAGTATTCTGGTTTCTCAGGTGGTAGGCAGGGCCATAGAGCTTCCAAGAGATTATAACTTTTGTCTTCAGCTAGCCGGGCAGGTAGAGAAACACCACCAGGTGGGAGCAGGGATAGGTGTGTCTGAGCTCAGCTTCTCATTTGGCAGGGTTTGCTGTGGCTCCTGTATCATATGGGGGTGTGGTTCCCTGTCCAATGGAGTTATATTCCCAAGGGGATTATGGCTGCCTCTGCTGAGTCACTAGGGAAGTGGGGGAAAGTTGGCAGTCTAAGGCCTCACCTTGCTCCCATGCAGCCCACAGTGCTAAAGGCCAGCCTCACTCCCACGGTGCCCCCACAACAGCACCACATCTATTTCTAGACAGCCAGTGACCTAAGCTGAGAATTTGCCCCAGACCACGAGCCTTCCTGTTGAGAAACCAAGCAGACTCACAGCTTTTTGGCATCTCAGGGAGCCTGCATTGGTGATCCAGTTCCTTCAAAGGCTCTATAGATTCTCTTGGCTTTCCTGGTATGTTCCTGTGGTAGCCCTTGGAGCAAAAGTCTCCACATACTGTCCTGTCCATCTGAGTGGGAGCTGCAAGCTAGTCCTGCCTCGTATCTGCCATCTTTCCCCAGATGAGATATATTTTGATATACTTTCACATTCAATGTATTTATCTTTGGATCTAAAATGAGTCTTTTATAGATAGTATATAGCTGGATAATACTTTTTAAAAAATACATTCTTCTAATTTCTGCTTTTTGACTGGAGAGTATAATCCATTTACATTTAAAGAAATTACTGGTAAAGAAGGGCTTGTTTCTGCCATTTTGCTATTTGTTTTTTATGTTGTATCTTTTTTTGTTCCTTAATTCCTTCATTACTGCCTTCTTTTGTGTTTAGTTGGTTTTCTTGTAGTGTGCCATTTTGATTCCCTCCTCATATTTTTTTTCTGGATATTTCAAAGATACTTTCTTAATGGTTACCCTAAGAATTACAACTAACATTCTAAATTCATAATAATCTGGTTTGAATTGATACCTTCAATAGCATACAGAAAGTCTGTGCCTGTACTGCTGTCTTCTCCTCCTTTATGTTATTGTCACAAATTACATCTTTAGAAATTGTGTTCTTGTTAACATAGATTAATAATTTTTCTTGTATTTATTTGTCTTTTAAATCATATAGGAAAAAAGAAGTGATTTGTAAACCAAACATACACTAATACTGGATTTTTATATTTATCTGTGTAGTTGTCTTTACCAGAGATCTTATCTTTTTTCTTTATGTGGCATCAATTTATTGTTATTGTCCTTTCATTTTATCCTAAAGAACTTTCCTTAGTATTTCTTATAGGGAAGGTCTGCTGGTGATGAGCTCCCTCAACCTTTGTTATCTGAGAATGTCTTAATTTCTATTTCATTTTGAAGAATCATTGTGCCATATATAGAATTATTGGTTGACAGACTTTTTTTCTTTTATCACTTTAAATATATCAATTCACTGCCCTCTGGTCTCCATGGTTTCTGATGAGAAATCAGCTGTAAATCTTTCTTAGGATCCCTTGCGTGCGACTATTCAGGTCTCTCTTGCTGCTTTCAGGACTCTCTCTTTGTCTTTTGACATTTGATTATAATATATATTGGTATGAATGTCTTTGAGTTTCTCCTATTTGCAGTTTGTTTAGCTTCTTGGATGTGTAGATTGATGTCTTTCAGCAAATTTGGGAAATGTTTGGCCATTATTTCTTCAAATATTAATTTTGTACCTTTCTCTCCTCTCCTTCTGGTACTCTCATAATGCATATGTTGGTATGCTTGATGATGTATCACAGGTCTTGTAGGCTCTGCTTATTTTTCTTCATTCTTTTTTCTCTCTGCTCCTCCAATTGGGTAACCTCAATTGACCTATCTTCAAATTCACTGATTCTTTGTACTGCCTGCTCAAATATGCTGTTGAACCCACATAGTAAACATTTTCACTTCAGTTATAGTTTTCAACTCCATAATTTCTACTTAGTTCCTTTTTATAATTTTTCTTTCTTTATTGGTATCCTTTATTTATTGAGACATCTTTTCGTTTTATTTGTTTCTTTGTTCATAGTTTCCTTTAACTCTTTGAACATACTAAAGACAAGTGTTTTAAACTCTTTGTCTAGGAAGCTCAATGTCTGAGCTCCCTCAAGGATAGTTTTTGTTAATTTATGCTTTCTGTAAATGGGCCATGTTTTCCTGTTTTTTTGCATGCCTTATAAATTTTTGGTTTAAAACTGGACATTTTGAGTATTCTAATACGGTAACTCTGGAAATCAGATTCTCCTCACCCTCCCCAGAGTTTGCTGCTGTTGTTTGTTATATGCTGCCATCATCTTTTTCTTTTGTGACTTTTTCAAACTGTTTTTGGCAAAGACTGTATTCTTTGTTGTATATGGTTACTGAATTCTACATCTGTTAGTTCAGTGGTCAGTCAGTGTCTTGAAAGAGATTTCCTTAAATGCTAAAATGTAGCACCTCTTTCTTCATGAAATACTCCATGGTTGTTGTAAGTTTTTTTCTTAATTGGATCCAGGGTTCTAAAAAAGTTTGATTCTGTTAGTCTTTGCCAATTCCATGGTTGCTTCAGTAGAGAAACAAATTCTTGGCACTTTCTATTTCATCATTCTCAGTGATGTTACTTGGTTGATTTTTTTTTAAGCAAATTACTTGATTGGACTCAAACTATAAGTTTGGTGTTGCTTGCAGTCAGTTGTAACTAAAATATCAATTAAGTTTTTTAAGACTTAGCTGCATGCTGCTTTGAGTTTTCCCCAGACACTCATGGTTCAGGGTCATCCTGGGAATGTAGGAAGAGTTTCTTCATAGAACTCAATCTTCTCTCTGGTTCTTTCCTTTCTGGATGCCCTCTGGTCTCTGTGATTTCTGATGAAAACTCAGCTGTAAGTCTTCCTTAGGATCCCCTGCATGTGACTATTCAGGTCTCTCTTGCTGCTTTCAAGATTCTCTCTTTGTCTTTTGACAATTTGATTATAATGTATCTTGGTCTACCCTGACTTCCCTACCCCATCTTACTGCTGACTTTTCAGACATGATGGTTGTTCTCGTCTGTCTTCTGGTTCTTCTGACTTGAGGGATGCAGATTTTCTATTAAAGTGTTAGTCATTGTGCTTGGCATTATAAATGTAGTATGTAAAATCAGGAAAATCATCCTGCACTTATACTTTTTTTCAAGTTTTTGACATCTCTTTAGGCTCTGCCTGCTTTTTGTTGCTCTCCAGAATCTTCAAGTAGTTAAAAAAAAAAATTTCCCCAGAGTTTATAATTGTTATCTGTGGGGAAGGGTGGAAAGGAGAGGAAGTCTGTTAGGAGCTCTCTCTACCATACCTATAGCAGAATTGATTAGAACAGGTTTGAAATCCATTTCTGGTGCTTACTTGTTTATATGGCCAACCACAGTTAGTGCTTTCCTAAGAGAACAGGAATTTTTTAAAGTTTTAATCATTTTCAAGTGTACAATATAGTGGCATTAAGTACATTCACATTGTTGTGTAATCATTACCACTATCCATCGCCAGAACTTTTACATTTTCCCAAACTGAAAGTCTGTACCTATTAAATAACTTTTATTTTACTTAAAAGAAAAAAAAAGAACTGAGGTGAAACTAAAGAAACCAACGAACTTCAGATAAATGTATCTGCAGCTCAAGAGATGTTAACTCGTTAAAGAAACGTAAGGATTAAGAAATTAAGGCCGGGCGCGGTGGCTCAAGCCTGTAATCCCAGCACTTTGGGAGGCCGAGGCGGGCGGATCACGAGGTCAGGAGATCGAGACCATCCTGGCTAACATGGTGAAACCCCGTCTCTACTAAAAAATACAAAAAAACTAGCCGGGCGAGGTGGCGGGCGCCTGTAGTCCCAGCTACTGGGGAGGCTGAGGCAGGAGAATGGCGTTAACCCGGGAGGCGGAGCTTGCAGTGAGCCGAGATCCGGCCACTGCACTCCAGCCTGGGCGACAGAGCCAGACTCCATCTCAAAAAAAAAAAAAAAAAAAAAAAAAAGAAATTAAAAGATTATGAAAAACACTGAGGTTGGAGTCATTTTTTTAATTTCTCATTTCAATTTTAGAAGAAACAGTCATGCATGTATAATGTTTCTGTCAATGATGGACCACATATACAATGATAATCCCATAAGAGTATAATGGAACTGAAAAAGAAATTTTTTTGGAGACAGGGTCTCACTATGTTCCTCAGACTCGAGTGCAGTGGAGGCATCACAACTCACTACAGCCTCAACCTTCCAGGCTCAAGCAATCCCCCTACCTCAGACTTCCAAGTAGCTAGGACCACAGGCACATGCCACCATACCTGGCGGATTTTTTAAAATTTTGTAAAGACTGCGTGTCGCTATGTTGCTCGAGCTGGCCTCAAGTGATCCTTCTGCCTCAGCCTCCAAAAATGCTGGGATTACAGGCATAAGCCACTGCGCCTAGCCTGTAAAATTCTTATTACCTAATCCCAGCACTTTGGGAGGCTGAGGCGGGTGGATCACCTGAGGTCAGGAGCTCAAGACAAGCCTGGGCAACATGGTAAAAACCCGTCTCTACTAAAAATACAAAAATTAGCTGGGCGTGGTTGCACATGCCTATAATCCCAGCTACTTGAGAGGATGAGGCAGGAGAATCACTTGAGCCCAAGAGGCGGATGTTGCAGTGAGCCGAGATTGTGACATTGCACTCCAGCCTGGGTGACAGAGCAAGACTCCATGTGAAAAAAAAAAAAAAAATTCTTATTACCTAGTGACATCATAGCCCTCATGGTGCAATGCATTACTCATGTGTTTGTGGTGATGCTGGTATAAACAAAGCTACTGTGCTGCCAGTCATATACAAGTATAGCACATACAATTATCTATATTATATAATACTTGATAATAATAAAGGACTATGTTACTGGTTTATATATTTACTATCCTATGCTTTTTATCATTATTTTAGAATGTACTTCTACTTATTTAAAAAAAAGTTAACTATAAAACAGCCTCAGGCAGGTCCTTTGGGAGGTATTCCAGAAGAAGGACAGCTCAATGCATGTTATTGTTCCCTGAAGATCTTCCAGTGGGACAAGATGTGGAGGTGGAAAACAGTGATACTGATGATCCTGATCCCATGTAGGCCCAGGCTAATGTGTGTGTTTCTGTCTTAGTTTTGAGCAAAAAAATTAAAGGTAAATAAATGTGTATATATATATATATATATTTCTTGAGACAGAGTCTCATTTTGTCACCCAGGCTGGAGTGCAGTGGCATGATCTCGGCTCACTGTAAGCTCTGCCTCCCGGGGACATGCCATTCTCCTGCCTCAGCCTCCCAAGTAGCTGGGACTACAGGTGCCCGCAACCATGCCCAGCTAATTTTTTGTTTTAGTAGAGACAGGGTTTCACTGTGTTACCCAGGATGGTCTCGATCTCCTGACCTTGTGATCCGCCCGCCTCAGCCTCCCAAAGTGCTGGGATTATAGGCGTGAACCACCGTACCCAGCCAGTAAAAAATATTTTTTTAATAGAAAAAAATTATACAACAAGGATATAAAGATATTTTTGTACATCTGTACAGTATGTTTGTGTTTTAAGCCAAGTGTTATTACAAAAGAGTCAAAAAGCTTCTAAACATTTAAAAGTTTATAAAGTTAAAAAGTTATAGGAAGCTAAGGTTAATTTATTATTGAAAAGGAAAATATTTTTAACAAATTTAATGTAGCCTAAGTATACAGTATTTATAAACTCTACAGCAGTGTACTGTAATGTCCTAGGCCTTCACATTCACTCCTCACTCACTCACTGACTCACCCAGAGCAACTTCCAGTATCGCAAGCTCCATTCATGGTAAGTGGCCTATGCAGATGTAGCCTTTTCATCTTTTATATCATATTTTTACTGTACCTTTTCTGTTTAGATACATTTAGACAGATAAATAGTTACCATTGTGTTATAATTGCCTACAGTATTCAGGATAGTAACACGCTGTACAGGTTTGTAGCCTAGAAGCAACAGGCTATGCCATAGAGCCTAGCTGTGTAGTAGGCCATGCCATCCAGGTTTGTGTAAGCACACTATGACATTGCCTAATGATGTTGCCTAATGCATGTCTCAGAATATATCTCTGACTTTAAGTGATGCATGACTCTGTTAACTTTGTACACTTATTCTCACCTTCCTTTGATCCTCAGAAATGTTAGTTATATCGTTAATTTTATTTGGTCAAGGTTTAAAACATTGATTTCTACTGTGTAGTTATAATTCCCAAACTTCTTTAGTCCTAGTTCTACATTTAAACAGATTTTGCAGTGCTCCTAATCATTCATTTGTCACTGCTTCTCTATTCCATAATGCTTTATTTTGACTTAACCATTGGTTTTCTGAATTTCTTTATGTAGTAGGTTTTTTAATGAAAAGCTCATAGGTGCTGTACTTTCTGAATTCCTGAGAATATTTGCCTGTTGCCTTTGGGCTTCAATGACTTCAGAGACATTGTTCCACAATGTTGTGACATTGAATAATGCTGAGGAGAAGACTTTTCCTTCTGAAGTGCTTGAAATATTTTATCTTTATCCTTGAAGTTTGATAACTTAATCAAGGTATGTGTAGGTATTGATCTTCCTGCATCAATTATTCTTGAAATAAGAATAGGTACCCTAGAGTGCTGCAGAATTAGTTCTTTATTTCATGGAACTTTTCTGCTGTTTATCTTTGAATACACTTTCCATTGCATTCACTGGGATTTCTACTTCAAGGATACCAAATAATCTTCTGGTAAACAATTTTCTTTTATACTTTTTATCTTCCCTCCGTTTAGGCATTGGGAAGAGGGAGAGCCTCTCTCTTTTTTTGTAACCTGGAAGTCATCAGTAAATTAATCCAAGAAACATCTCTATTAAATGAGTACATTTGTAAAACCAATCAACCAACATCCACTGATGACCTGCTATTCACCATACAATTCATTCGGTCACGAGATTTAGCCCCTGTTCTGTGCCAGACTCTGTGCTGAGTCCCAAGGACTGAGAAGACTTACACCTGGTTTATTAAGCTGTTCTTGCATTGCTATAAAGAAATACCTGAGACTGGGTGATTTGTAAGAGAAGAGGTTTAATTGGCTTAGGGTTCTGCAGTCTGTACAGGAAGCATGGCACTGGCATCTGCTTCTGGGGAGGCCTTAGGAAGCTTACAATCATGGTGGAAGGTGAAGAGGGAGCAGGCATTGCACATGGCGGGAGCAGGAGCAAGGGAGGTAGGAGGTGCCACACACTTTTAAACAACCGGATGTCATGAGAACTCATTTACTATGGTAAGGACAGCACCACACCATAAGGGATCCACCCCCCTGACCCAAACACCCCCTCTAGGCTCCCCACTTCCAATATTGGGGATTACATCTCAACATGAGATTTGGACAGGGACAAATATCCAAACCATATCACCTGGTCTCCACCTCCAGGCCTTGCAGGGTAATGAGAGGACACAGGTACAATCAGAAGATGAAGCAGAATTGAGATGAGCAAGAGGCCCAAGGGCAAAGTAGGGGCCATACTCAAATAAGGCAGTTGATACAGATCTGAAGCATCAGATCTGTAGGGGAATAAAGACCATCAGTGGGAAAGAGAATGAGGAGTCAGTATCTTCAGAATACTAGAATCAGGTTGGGAGTACAGGATGGGTTGGGACGAAGGCCTCAGGATGGTGGTGGTGAATGAGGCGATAGTGCTGGCTGTGTGGCCATGGGGCGGCAGAGAGACCACTTCACAGGTACTTAGACTAAATTGTAGGTCTGAGTCTCCTGAGCCCTTCCCTTGTCCTCCCTCCACATCGCTCTTGGGTGCATTTCCTCCTCCTGAGCTTTTCTCCATCAGCTGCTTTTCCCAGCAGCCTTGTCCTTGCAGCTGGTTCTGATTTTGTTTCCAGGTCCATCCATCTAGGCAACTTGGAGACACCTTTCTTATACTTTCCTGTGGGAGAATGTCTATGGTGCTTGTGGGTGGGAGAAGGAAACAAACAAAATAATTTTTCTTTGCACCCTACCTTCTAAAGATGATGTCAGAAGTAAAGTCCTGAGTAAAGAAGAGGCTGAAGTCTGGGAGAAAAAGGACAAAAACATTAAGGAGTCTTGAAATCACACTGACTTTTCAAGCTGTGCTCTGCAGCTGTTCTGGTCCCTGTGATCCTGTCCTGGGTAGGACTCACCCTGACCTATCCTTTCTCCAGGGACAAAGCAGCTGGGCTGTTGGGAAGATACAACAACTGATTGTCTCTGAACCCTGAAAAAGGACGGGCAGAGGAGAGCTCTGCTGTGTATTAGTCAAAACATTTTTGGTTGCACAGGGTAGAAGTTTAGCCCAAACTAGCTGTACCAGTCTAGCAAATAGCAGAAAACAACTCTGACTGGTTTAATCAACAGATTATTTTACCAAAGGATATTAGGTATCTCACGAAATCTATATGGGGCCAGAGATCTGGGTCATATGTCTGAGCTCTACTTGCAAGGGAGGTTGGAAAGCAAGTAAAGGCTTCTTCAGTGGCAGGAGAAGGTGGGAAACTCCTCAAACATAGGACGCTTCTGGGCAGCCAAGATAATGACAATGTCCAACACACCAGCTTGAGTAAACACAAAATTCATTTGTTCACTTAACTGGGATGTCCACAGGGACAGTTTGGCTTCTAATGTGGCTGACCCAAGAATTCAACCAATCATTCTGTTTTGCTCCATCTCTCAAAGATATTTTCCCCATATTGGTTTCATTCTCAGGTAAGTCCTTTCCAGAGTCACATTATAACTTTCATGGGCCCTTGGTACTTTTGCTTTTTGGGTTCCTCCCTCCATATAACAATATTAAAAATTATATTTTTACAATTGCATGGGTATAAAGTTGAATATAATCCAGGCTGAACTGTATTTCATTTCTTCTGATTTTGAAAGAGTTAAAACATTTTCATGGGCTCTTGAAAGTATAGTGGGCCCTAGGCACTTTTCTGCTAGTTCCTAATGAATAACTCAGTCCTGGCTCTTTTCCCTGGATGGGGGAGTTGGCCAGTAGCAAATCCTGACTAACAGAGCTTACTCCATCCTTGCAGCTCCTGATCCCAAGTGATGAAAGTGCACAATTGTCTCTCACATGAAGTATTGGCTCATTTGTGGAAGAATTGCTGCATTCAAGACATGGGAATTTTCTAGTTAGAATGGGTCACGTGCCCATCCTTGAGGTGGAGAACGTGGTGCTGTGTGGTCACCAGCCCCACTGGAATCACATGGAGTTGGGGGAATTGCAGTTCCTAAAAACAAGAGCTGCCTGGCACACAGGAAAGTAATAGGTATCCACTCCAGTACCACAGTGAAGATGTTGCAGGTGGAGAAGAGGTTCACATCATAAATGATCTGACCTTACCAGGAAGTGACTGAACCATTTGGCAGCTATGACCTTCATGTAGGTTTGCCCCTGAGTATCATCTTGGAAGGTGCCAAACACTTCCTGGCAGGTGGGCTGGAAAGTTTATTTATTTGTTCAGGTACCACCAGTGAATAGGTATAAAATTATAGAGCTAAAGATCCCAGATTGTTAGACTCTTAGACTTAAAATTTTAAGAATTTGGAATCATTGAAACTTAGATTCTAAAGATTTTAGCATATTAGTCTCCAAAATTCTAAAATATCTAAAATCATGGAATTTTAGATTTTTACATTCTTCTCCTTGGAATCTTTGTTTCTAAATTTTAAAATTTTACAATCTCAAACCATAGACCTCAAACCTGAGAACTTTAGAATCTTATACTCTAAGAATGGTTTTAACATAATAGAATATTAGGATATTTGAAGGAAAATCTTGAATCTCAGAATCTTGCCTTGGGGGTCACGAGTCTTCCAAATCAGAGAAGCTTGGGCTCAGACCCCTGGTCTCCTGACCCTAGAATCTCTGAGCTGTCAGGGACTTAAAGTCAGGAAAGAACCATATTTGGCAACTCAGACCTTTATAAGGAGGCACTGGGGTAGATGGTGAATTTACAGTCCCAGGGATCAGTTTCTCTTCTGACTGTCCCATCTTGAACCTGACCTGATCCTTGCCCAGGTACCTCACAGTCTCCCTCAGAGCCTAGAGCCCGAATCTGGCACACCCCCAACCCATGCCACCCCATCTTCTTAGGGCTGTTTCTTTTCTTTTTATGCTTAGGGTGCCCAAGCCTTCCCCAGTGACCACTCACATGAATAGGATCCCAAAATGGGCAGATGAGCCCATTGGAGAGGGCAATAGGTTCCTTCCCCAGACCTTTTCCTAGGGCTCTCTGAGCTTTCTGAAGGCTAGGACTCCTCTGAATATTATGCTTCTGGAACCTAGAGGAGTCATCCAGTAAGATACAGAAATGCCAGTGGAATCTCACAAGGCTCTTGCAAGGTGCCATAGAGCAACTGTTGGCTTTGTCTAGGGTCTGATAGTAGCACCCTAATGTTTCCTTCATACTACTCAGGTCTGATAGCCACCTCTCCATGAGGAGCATTAATTAAGCAGCTGAGGGACAGGAAATTTCCCTGAAACTAGAGATTATTCAAGACAATCTACTGAGAATAAAAGGTAACACAAAATAATATTTACTCCTTGATGTGGTTTGGATCGTGTCCCTGCCCAAATCTCGTGTCAAATTATAATCCCCAATGTTGAAAGTGGGGCCTGGTGGGAGGTGAGTGGATCATGGGGGTGGAATTCTCATGAATGGTTTAGCACCATCCCCTTGGTATGTTCCCATCATAGTGGGTGAGTTCTTGTGAGATCTGGTTGTTTAAAAGTGTGTGGCACCTCCCCCCTCACTCTCTCTCTTGCTCCTGCTCTGGCCATGTAAAGTGCCTGCTCCCCCTTGGCTTTCTGCAGTGATTGTAATTTTCCTGCAGCCTCCCAGGAAGCCAAGCAGATGCCAGTATCATGCTTCCTATACAGCCTGTAGAACCATGAGCCAATACAGCCTGTAGAACCATGAGCCAATTAAGCCTCTTTTCTTTATAAATTACCCAACCTCAAGTATTTATAGCATTGCAAGAATGGACTTAATACACTCCTGAAAGTTTTTCTGATGGTCATTAATTTGTTTTAAGCAGAAGTCTTCATAATTATATCTATGCATTTATATTATAATACATATATATTTATTTATATTCTATGTATCAGAAAGATTTGAGATAGCTTTAGAAACTATAGACAAAGTTTTTAAAAAAGGAAAAAACATAACAAAAAATAATTTAGGAGGAGAGAGAAGAACAATTGATATTTTTAGGCACTTGAACAAGAGAGGTGCAAAAGATGAGGAAGCGGCTGAGTTCCTGTCAGCTAAGGCAAAAAAAGAATCTAGCTGGATTCGAAGCATTTCATTACCCAGCAAAAAAGGAAAATAGTTTGCTTTTATGTAAAACATTTTTCTTCCACTATCTTTAAGGAGAAAGTTATTGGGCAACACTGAATAATATTATGGGGATGACATTAAATTAATCAATTCTGCACAATAATATTAAAAGCTAATGCTTACTGAGTGCTTGCTCTGTGCTTTTGTCTGTTAGAAATGCAAACCCAGCTGGGTGCAGTGGCTCACGCCTGTAATCCCAGCACTTTGGGAGGCCGAGGTGGATGGATCACCTGAGGTCAGGAGTTTGAGACCAGCCTGGCCAACATGGTGAAACTCTGTCTCTACTAAAAACACAAAAATTATTCAGGTGTGATGGTGTGTGCCTGTAATCCCAGCTACTTGGGAGGCTGAGGCAGGAGAATCACTTGAACCCAGGAGGCGGAGGTTACAGTGAGCCGAGATCGCACCACCACACTCCAGCCTGGGTGACACAGCAAGACTCCATCTCAAAAAACAAAACAAAAAAAGAAAAAAAGAAAAGAAAAGAAATGCAAATCCTTCAGCACCACCCAAGATCTATGTGATTAAAAAAATCAGGTTAGAGCCCAGGCACCTGTGTTTTCATGAGCTGTCACTATGATTTCTATGCACACTAAAGTTTGAGAACCCCTGGTGTACAGGATCATGCACTGAAAGAAGGGGCACCCTGGAATTCTGTGTCGCCATGAATCACCATATCATCAAGCCTCTTGAGGAGAATGGACCTTTGACTTTGTTTTTACTCATTCTTCTTATAAGGCTAAGGGTAGGGGCACTTAATGAGTGAAGACAGCCTAATGGAAATGAAATGGACCTCAGCCAGGAAGCTGGGGCTGTAGCTCTAGTTTTTCTTTAATTTCTCTGGTCCTCTCTCTCTGGACATGAGTCTATCGATCCATGCAATGTAGAATCTGATGATATGTTTGTTCAGAGAGAGGGAGGGAACTAATGGTGAGTGACACCATGTCCCATGGGCTGAACTAATTAAGCCACTCTGTGTCCCAGGCCCTCTGAGAGGTGCTGTGGATACAGAGATGAAAAAGACGCCCAGTTTCCATCCTCACATGGCTTCATTCTTCTCATAAAAACCCATATAAGTAACAACAAGGTAATTATAATTCAGTGTGATAAGGGCAGTTGTTGGGAACCAATATACTAGCTAGAAACTGGTTTTCTTTCTGTAGCATAACAATTAGAAAAAATTTTTAATGTTTTTCATGATAGTAACATAAATAAAAAAGTTTATCCTACCAAAAATGACTACTAAATTTGTTGAAAAAAATTAAAAACTTAAATGAAAGAAGATTCAAATAAATGGGGAGGTGTATCAGATAAGTGGGAGGAGTAGCATAATGCAACCCCCCTGAAAATTGTGCTGAATTTTTGAGAGAGCTTGCAAACTTACTGCAATATTTATTTATTTATTTAGAGACAGAGTTTTGCTCTTGTCACCCAGAGTGCAATGGCACGATCTTGGCTCATTGAAAACTCTGCCTCCTGGGTTCAAGCAATTCTCCTGCTTCAGCCTCCCGAGTAGCTGGGATTACAGGCACCTGCCACCATGCCTAGCTAATTTTTGTATTTTTAGTAGAGACAGGGTTTCACCATGTTGGCCAGGCTGGTCTCGAACTCCTGACCTCAGGTGATCCATCCTCCTGGGCCTCCCAAAGTGCTGGGATTACAGGCATGAGCCACCACAACTGGTCCAAAATTTAAATGAAAGAACAAAGACAAGCAAATAGCTAAGTCAATTTTTAAAAATACCAAAGGATTGAAGGGGCTTCCATTATCAGCTAGGATAAAAGACATAATTCAAAGCTGTAATAATAAAACAGTATTGTTCTGGCATAACAATAGACAAAATAATAATAGAATATAATAGCTCAGAGGTAGATGAGGTGTGTTGGAATTTGATATTGATAAAGATGGTGCTATAAAACAATGAGGAAGGACAGATTTTTTTTTAAAAGATAGATTTTAGAAAAAAATGGCTTCTGATATGAAGAAAAAGAAATGAATTTCTTCCTTATACCTTAAACAGAGAGGAACTCCACATGATTTTAAGATATAAGTTTGAAAAATAAAACTGGGAAGCTAATGAAAAAACTGCTGGGAAATTCCTTTATGATACAAAAAGAATGAAAGACTAAAACTCCACAGGCCATAAAGTTTAAATGTGATGGATTTGACTACATCAAATTAGAGATTTCTGCTCAATGGAGGATAGATTACAAACTGGGAAAACATATTTGCAATTTAAAGTTGACACGGCATGAACATGTGGAAGTTCTGCAAAGCAATACAATAAGATAGAAGATCCAAAGAAATGAGCAAAATTTCTCAATAAGATTTGCAAAAGAGGCATGCTAAGTGCTAACAAGTATTTAAAGAATGTTTATATTTATTAGTAATCAGGAAGATGTATATTAGGCAGAACGAAGTAGCTCTTTAGCCTGATAAGAATGGCAAAAATTAGAAAACTGGATAATAGCACGTCTTGCTAAAGATGTGGAAAGATGGGAACTGTTTAGTTCATTACTGCTAGAAGTGTTAAATGGCACAGCCATTCTAGGAAACAATCTCAAAGTACAGTCAACTGTCATTATTTACAGTAGTTACGTTTTATAAAGTTGCTGCAAACACTGAATTAGTGAATACTGAATCATTTCTCTAGGGGAAATACAGGATTAGGTTTCTGCAAGCCTCTAGTTACAACATTTTTATCAATCAAACAATGCATAACCTGGTTTTACATATGTTTCTGTTTAAAGATGTTGTATTTAACATGTATTATTGATTTGTTGACATTGAAGTCATGGCCAACAGCATCATAACTCAAGCCTGAACACAGCTTATCTAACACAAAATTTTTTTCCCACAAGCCTTCTTGCATTAGAAACATTAGACAGCACTTCAGCACCATGCCTGGAAATACTTTAAACAGTGACGTCACTAACAAAAAGAGCACAAAAATGTGAAAAACATGGCTCTAAATAGCCCGCCGAAAGGACACTTATTTACAGAGCTGAACCATGAAGACAGAACGTCATCTTGTTCGATCTCAGCTAGGAACATGCTCATAGGGTGACTCAGATTTTTGGCCACTGTGTACATGTTCGAGAATGACCCTGCAAGCTCTGTGAGTGTTGGGGTTAGCAAGTAGGCAAATTTGCAATCTTCAAACGATGAGGATGGACTGTATTTAGCTAAAGGTTATGCATACTCTATGACTAATGTATTTTACTCCTTGGTATATATTTCAGGAAAATGCTCCATGGGTCTGTAAAGGGACATAACACAAGGACATTCATCAAGACATAAAGGTAGCAAAGAGTTAGAGGCAATTTAGGCGCCCTTCAGTAGGAGAAAAGTAAAATGTGATCAAATCATACTATGGAATATTATGTATCAGTTGAAACCAATGAAACTAGATGTATAAATAACAACATAAATGTATCTTTAAAAAGTAGAATGAGTAAAAATGTAAGAAATAAATTGAGACATGAAACAATTATTTTATTGTAAATTAAAATTACACATACATGCACTAAGCAGCACTATGCTTTGTGCTTATGTGGGAAGGAGATTGAAAGGGGAAAATAAGTAAAACAAGCAAGGGGCCTGCAGAAACTAATGAGTATGCCATGCTCTGAACTCTTTTCTCCTAAGGTCCAAAAAAAAAAAAAAAAAGTGCCGTAATGGTGGAATTATAAAGTGCTACAGGGCACCAGCTGGGTGTGGTGGTTCACACCTGCAATCCTAGCACTTTGCAGGGCTGAGGTGGGAGGGTTTCTTGAGACCAGGAGCTGGAGACCAGCCTGGTCAACATAGTGAGACTCTCTCTTTGTCTCGTTCATAGGGTGACTGGGAATTTTGGCCACTCTGTGCATATATATATATGTATGTATGTATTCACGCACACAGACACACACACACATACACACACACGTAAAGAATGACATCTACCTCACATTTCAGAATTAAGAGCCAGCCAGCGCAGGCTTCTGATTCTCTAATTTCCTGGATAATTCCCTGGAGGAGCCTGAATAAAATGTACGCAAGTGAGATGGACAAGGAGGAAAAGTGCTTCAGGAAGAGAGAAGAGTTTGCTAGAGTTTGAAGAGAGAATGAGAACTTGGTGTGTTTGAGAAACTGAAAAGAAATTCAGAATTGCCATGCAAGAGATAATGGCGAGACTTGAGGCCAAACAGATTGTTCAAGACTGGATCAGAGAGAGTCTTTAAGTCACATGGAGGGTGGTAATATGACCAGATCTGTGTGTCAGAAAGCCTGCTCTGGCCACTTTATGTATGGGAACGTGGACACACAAGCAGAGAGATCCGTGAAGAGAATGCTGTGCTCATCCAGAAGAGATCAGATGGTGACATCTGCACCCGGGTCAAGGATGTGGGGATGGAGAGGAGCCAAGGTGTCTAGGGATACCTTCACAATCACCACCTCAGGTTCACAGGGGTGAAAAGACTCCACCAAGTGTATAGGGCTTCAAACTCCCTCCCTCTCACCCTTCTTTTTAAGACAAACTGCTCCACTGATTCTTTTTGTAGGTTATTTATTTATTTATTTATTTATTTATTTATTTATTTTAATCAATAAACAAAAACTGTATATATTGGCTGGGCTTGGTGGTTCACGCCTGTGATCCTAGTGCTTTGTGGGGCAGAGGCGGGCAGATCACTTGAGCCCAGGAGTTAGAGACCAGCCTGGGCAACGTGGCAAAACCTCATCTCTTTTTATTTAAAAAAAATGAAAAAAAAATTAAAACTCTATATATTTATGGTGTACAACGTGATGTCTTAAAATATGAATACATTGCAGAATGGCTAAATCAAACTAAGTAACATGTATATGACCTTAAATACTTATTTTTTGGAGTGAGAACACAAAATCTATTCTTTTTTAATTTTTAAGTATACAATACATTGTTATTAATTATAGTTATCATGTTGTACAATAGATCTCTTGGACTTATTCCTCCTGCTTAGCTGAAATTTTGTATCCTTTGATTGATATCTTCCCAATCCACCCACCCTCCCTCCCCCAGTCGCTTCCACTGATTAGGTGCCCCTGTTAAATCATATGATTGAACTCATACATTTCCCTCTGGCCACAGCTAATTTGGTCCAGAGCCAGCATCTGACAAAAAGCAGCCAACTCCCAGGCTATCCGTGACCTGTGTTCTATGGCCTGGCTTGAAACTATTTAACTTTAAAAAATTATGATACCTATACGTAACATAATATTTACCGTTTAACCATTCTTAAGTGTAGAGCTCAATGGCATTAAGTACATTTACAATGTTGTCCAACCATCACCACTATCCATTTCCAGAACCTTGTAGTCATCCCAAACAGAAACTCTGTATTTATAAAACAATAACTTCCCATTCTCCTCTCCCCTCAGCTCCTAGTAACCATTGTTCTACTATCTGTCCCTACAAATTTGATTATTCTAAGCACCTCATGTAAGTGAAATAATATAATAGTTATCCTTTTGTGTCTGGCTTATTTCCTTTAGCATAATGTCTTTAAGGTTCATCTATGTTGTAGCATGTATCAGAATTTCATTCCTTTTCAAGGTTGAATAATATTCCATTTAGTGTATATACCACATTTTGTTTTTCCATTCATCTGTCATTGGATATTTAGGTTGTTTCTGCCTCTTGATTATTGTGAATAATGCTGCTATGAACATAAGGATAAAAACATCTCTTCAGGACCCTGCTTTCAATTCTTTTGGATATATAACCAGAAGTGGAATTACCAGGTCATGTGGTATTTATGTGTTTAATTTCTTGAGAAACTGCCATATTGTTTTCCATAGCAGCTGCATCATTTACATTTCTACTAATAATGCACAAGCGTTCCAATTTCTCCACATTCTTATCAACACTTATCATTTTCTGATTTATTTTATTAACAATAATTTTATTATTAAATATTTTATTAATTATCATTATAAATTATTATGTCATTATAATAATATAATATTAATATTATATAATATATAATATAACATATACTAACATAATAAAGTTATTATATGAAGTATTAATATAATGATTATTGGTTATTATTTTATTAATAGTTATTATTAATTATCTGTTATTATTTTAATAATATAGTTATTAATATTATCAGATATGTGATTGGCAAATATTTTCTCCCATTCTATGGATTGTCTTTTCACTCTCTTGAGAGTGTCCTTTGATGTACAAAAATTGAGGCAATTTTTTCTTGGGAAATACGGACAGACTACCAATTAGCAGGTATAGCTACAAGTGAAAAACATTGTTGTTGCTATGACTTCATGTCTACTCGTGATAAATGTTTAGGAGAAACCACAGGAAAATACTGAGTGAGGGTAGAACTAGCCTGAGATTCCATAGCACTACCATTCACTTAACATGTGATTCTTTGTTTATCTAGAAGGGGAGCTGAAGATGAAAAGATGTCATGATCTGGGGACACAGCAAACCAAAGCCCTGACCTGAAACTGAAATTGGTACCAGAAGGGAGGTTCTGAACAGATAAACCCCAGACAGAACTTTGGTAGTAACACAGGAGTACTTTGGGAATTGTTTATTGGGTGGTGGTGGAGTCGACAGTAAAAAAATTTCCCCTCTACGTCCTTAGGTTAAATTCTGATAGTGCATGGAACTCTAGGGCAAGGCGACTTATTAGGCTACCTCCTTTAGACCTTGAGGATGTGGTCCCACTGACATTTAGACATCAGTTTCAAGGAGTTGGAAATAAATGTCTTGCAAAATTAGTAATGTTTAGATAAAAGAACATGAATCCCAATCCCAGCTGCCCAGGGTCAGTAAACAAGGAAACTCAGAGCCTTCATATCACCCTGTTTTGGGAAGCCCTTTCTGACCATAGCAGGATCTCTGATATCACAGAAAGCTGAGTCCAGGAACAAATCATATCCTTTGTTGAATTGCACCCATTGAGGTCCCATTTACATTGGGTCTTATGCAATGGGAGAATGGTTAACAATATTGCCTTGATTGACAAAAACTGGGACTCTAGAAATTGGAATGAGGCTATCTGTGAAGAGCCAACAATGAGGATATTTGTCACCTGGGTTCCCCCTTAACACTTTTCATTGTTCTACATGTCCCTCAATGGACAAACCTGACAGGTCTTCAAGAGGAAATTTGCCATAGGAGAAGGGAATAACGAGCCTGGGCTCGCCACTTGGGGCAGGAAGAGGAATATCTAGGACCATACTTTGAGAAAGGGTGGTGGCCCCAGGAACAGCATACCTCTGATAAGGAGAAACTTCTCCACTCAGCCACCCAGTGTCTCTACTTAGCCACCGTGGGAAACTATGGTGTGCTGAGAATTAAAATAACTACTGCTTTTTACCCAAACAGGTGTGCTAAGGGACACTGCTTGCCTGAGCATAAGCTGCGTGAGGGGCATGCTCTGCTTCTAGGACATCACACAGGTCTAGATAGCAGAGGCAAATTTCCTGTGTGACTGGTATTGAAAATCACTGGTGGCAGTGAATTTTCAAGCAACAAGGATTGAGATGTGAGCGTTTCAGAGTTTTTCTATTGAGGGATATTTCTATCTAAGTTGCTATTTCACCAAAAAGGGCAAGAATAATTCATATCCAATAGCCAGCAATGCTAGGGATTTTCAGAAACATCGACAGAAGAGATCCAAGGGAAAAGACAGAGTTTCTTGCTAATCAAATACTTGGAATCTCCAAGAATCAAAACTGTTTGAATTAATGGTAATGTGACCTCAATTATATTCACAGTCTTGTGAAATTTGGGGTTCACACCTTAAAATTGAATTTAAAAATCCTATTCTTTTTTTCTATGAATTAAGAAAAAAATTATTATTTGATTACAATGGAGGACTACCTAGGACTATATTTTGAGATTGAGTGTTCTGACTACTGGGCTTTCTAAATTTTCCATTTTTCCCCTCTATGTTATTGATGTTTATGAGAGAAGATGAAGTTATTTCTTTGAATCAGGGTTTCCTAGCATTCTTTGGCTACTGGGGACATGCAATCTTGGTGATGGCTGCTTTGACATCCTTGTTCCTCAGTGTGTAGATGACAGGGTTGAGAACGGGTGTGAGAATGGCAAATACCACATTGCTCATGATGTGGAAGTCGAGGGGCAGGTCAGCCCTGTAGGCCACATAGGCTAAGGCAATGGATGAGTAGTAGGTGCCCACCACTAGGAGGTGGGAGCTGCAGGTGGAGAAGGCTTTGGAGTGCCCTTCTTGGGAGTTGATACGAAGCACCGAGGTCAAGATGTGGGCACAGGAGAGAAGCACCAGGAGAAGGGGGAGGAAGGACACCACCATGGCGATGCAGAAGCCCATGAGGGTGTGGGGGGTAATGTCAGAGCAGGAGGCCTGGACCACAGCCAAGTGGTCGCAGAAGCAGTGGTAGATGCGGGCAATGCTGTCAAATGCCATCTGGGAGGTCTGTACCACTGTTGGGATGTGCAGGAGGAGGGCAGTGAGCCAGGCACTGGTTGCCAAGACAGCGTTGGTCTGTGGGGTCATGAGGACAGGGTAGTGCAGTGGGCGGCAGATAGCCACATAGCGGTCATAGGCCATGACCACCAGGATGAAGGCTTCTGAGCAGGAGAAGCTGTGGAACAGGTACATCTGCAGGAAGCAGGCAGGGAAGCTGAGGAAGCGGTCCCCAAGCAAGAATAGGGACAGCATCTTGGGGACAGTGGTTGTGGTGACAAGAATGTCCAAGGTGGAGAGGTTGATTAGGAAGAAGTACATGGGCTTGTGGAGGCTGGGCTTTGCCACCACAGCCACCAGGATCAGGGCATTACCCATCAGGATAAGCATGTAGAGGAGGAGAAAGACAAAGAAAATAGGAAGGAAGAGGCATTTTGGCAGAGAGGGGATGCCCATAAGGTAGAAGATGATTGAGGAGTCCCCTGATCCATTACAGGTGATTGTTTCCATGGTGGGTTAAAGCTGGAGGCGCTGAAGTTGAGTACTGGGAACACCTGGGAACCAGGCCCATCTGGAAGCCAAAACAACCAGAGATTCTGTAAGGAGAATTACTAAATGATCACTGTATAATAAATAGATGATGGACTCCATCTTATCTCAAAATTCTTCATCCTATCCCAGAATTCTCTCTTTCCTTTTTAAATCAAGTATGGAAAAAGTACCTACAATATATAAATCAGGTGTTATTTGCTGGATATATAGTAGACAACTTAGTGGGGCTGAAGAAAGACATTAAGCAATGAATCACATAATTATTTAATTGTAATTGTGTTAAGTGCTTTGGAAGAACTTCTAGTGCACTTTAGCATGTTCCATATAATTATTTTGGGGATATCAGATCTCTCTTTTTTTTTTTTTTTTTTTGAGACGGAGTCTCGCTCTGTCGCCCAGGCTGGAGTGCAGTGGCCGGATCTCAGCTTACTGCAAGCTCTGCCTCCCGGGTTCCCGCCATTCTCCTGCCTCAGCTCCCGAGTAGCTGGGACTACAGGCGCCCACCACCTCGCCCGGCTAGCTTTTTGTATTTTTTTTTTAGTAGAGACGGGGTTTCACCATGTTAGCCAGGATGGTCTCGATCTCCTGACCTCGTGATCCGCCCGTCTCGGCCTCCCAAAGTGCTGGGATTACAGGCTTGAGCCACCACGCCCGGCCCAGATCTCTTAAACCAGAACACCAAGTTCATTTTTCTTTTGGCATTTGCTTTAAGTTTTTTTAAAATGGCATCTTTGTTACCACATTGAATAGGGAGGGCTGATGTCTCCCAGGTTTACTGCAACATGCTGTCTTTCCATCATAATTATTAACTAGGGAATGGCTCCTTTCTCTCTTGTTTGCTTGGTGCAGTGGTTCTGCTGTTTCCATCTAAGCTGAGTTCTCTCTATCCTGTCTCTGACTGTGGGGCTCTTTGTTATGTTACAGTGAAGGGAGTGACACTGGAATGCTCTTGGTAGGAAGAAGCATTCCAGACTGGGTTCCTGATAATGGCTTCTTCCACAGCTGGGCAACAACAGAGAATCCAAGACAGTCTCTGTAACTCCTTTGAGCTTCCCTCCCTGCTGGCTGCTGCAGCTCAGCTGTGCTCCTGTTTGACCACTGCATTCCCACTACCCAGCAGGCTTCTCTGCTTCTTTGCTAGTCAGAAAGTGTCACGGTAACCTGGGAAAACTTGGGAGGCGTAACTGATAGAAAAGAACCACCTGGAAATCTGTTTGTAGTAGCTGCTCCGAGTCAAAAGAACCCCTTTTGGAACCAGGAATGACTGCTTCAACCCACAGACATGGGGATTTTGAGCTGAAGGAAAGTACTGATTCACCCTCTACTTTAGGCTTGTCTCTTGCGCTAAAGGACCCCCGGCACAAGTCTTTGTTGATGTTTGTATTACTGTCTCATTAATCCCAATGATTCAGGAGCAGTTTCCACTATTTTTCCCGAGTCACTTCTAATTTCCCATTCCTCTAATGAAATATCTCTCATGGATAAAATCACTAATGTAAAAAATGGAAAAGATGTTTATTTTCAAGTCCAAATAATTTATCCCCCATAGTCCAGAGGCTGCTCACAGAAAGGCTAGGGGCTTTCCCGGGTGCCACGGACAGCTGGCTGCAGAGCCAGAAACACTGCCAGGACAGGGTTCTTTCTTCTATACATGTTTCCTGAAGAATATAGAAGTCCAAGTTTCCAAGGGGAAGTCTTTTAAGACAAAGGTTTCTATTTCCCTTTTTTGTTTTCTAGTTGATAACATCAAACAAAACTAAATTTCAAATTTTCCTCTGGGTTTTTATACGGTAGGTACTAAATCACTGTCTAGCAATGCAAATGCTCCTTTAAAATAATGTCGCAAGACCTGGCAAGAGTGAACTTGCTTTGTCCCAAGTTGAGAAGGTTATCCCTCAGTTAACCAGAACCCTGTCCCAACAGATTCAGTAGCTAGGTTTTCCTCATACCCAAAGCGGGCAACTGCACTTCCCTGGACATTGCTGCACTCAGAGAGTGAGTCATGGGCTGACTGTCCCCACGTTAGGCTGAGTTGGGGGTCTGAGGGACAGAAACTCAGAAGGTCAAAGCTAGAGGGGCCCTTGGAGGCCATGCAGTCCAGCTGCCCCTCCTTCTCTCTCCTGTATCCACTGCTTTGCAGAAGGAGACATGGATGCTGAGACCCCCTGGTGGAGAGACAGCCTGAGGCTTTTCACAGCCAGGTGGTGCTGGACTAGCCAACAGGCAGACCAGGCTTGGGTCACCAGCAAAGCAGAGGCATCAAAAATACTTCCTGAGAGATTTTAATATGTATTATTTCAAAGCACCATTCAACTAGCCCATCATAGGAAATATCAGAATTTGGCTGGACTTTCTGTACAATTTAGAGTTATTTTATTTTGAATTACTTGCTATCTCTAAGTAATGCAGCCCTGTGCTTAGGGCTAAAAGGACACTGTTTCCCAGGGCACAGAACTTGTCCAGCAGACCTTTCCAGTTAGGTTTGTCTATGAGTCAGTTACAGTGCTGGTGAGGGAGAGAGAAGGACAGAAAAAATGATCACCCGAATGTCATCCTGCACTTTCTATACATCATCTCTCCCCATCAGACAGCCCTGCAAGGAAGTGCTTATGCCCCTTCAACTAGTGAAGAAACTGAGGTTCAGAGAAGGCCAGGCTCTCCTTCAGGGTCACAGCTGGTGAGGGGTGAGAGCACAGGCTGCACCTGGAGCCTGGCAGCCCACAGTCCTGCCTCCCGGGCCAGCTCTGACACTCTCTGTGACTGTAGTCTTGATTTTCTCATCCATACAGTGAGGGGTTTGAGGAAATCATCTCTGAGAGGTTTCCAATTCAATGAGCCATTTTCTGAGTGTCCCTCTGCGTTTTGCAGAGTGGGGGTTCAGGACAGATGTCACATGACTCACGCCTCTAAGGGAGAGGATGAGGGCTCTCGCACTGAGGGAACACCGCAGCAGAACCGGGTTCTTGACCTTCATTATGTCATGTGCACCTTAGTGGTTATGTGTGTGGGCTCAGGAGTCAATCCCTGCTTCTAACTCCAGCTGTGTGACATTGAGCAAGTCACTTTCCCCTCTCTGAGCCTTTTGCCCCTGATCTGTGACCTCATGGGGTTTTCTTTATGTAGAGAATGCTTAGATATGCTTACAAAGAGCCCGGAACATGGAAGAGCACAAAGTTTGCTAGTGTTTCCAGTGGTTCCTGCTGTCATCAGCCTTTTCTCCCTGCAGGAAGGCCTTGGTCAAGAAGATTTGAATCCTGTCTGTGAGTGCATCCATTGCCCAGGCCTGCCAGGATATCTGGCCAAAGGTTTCACAGCCCAGGCATGCACCTGGATCCCAGGCACCTTCCAACCTGGATCCTGGGTGCCTGCTCTGTGCATACTAAATCTGCCTTCCTGACCTCTGGCCCAGGTTTGTAGTCCCTGGACACCCTGTCCCCGTCTTCCCATCCCAGATTTCTCTGCCTATCTCTGGGCACTCCATCTCCAGCAATGTTCACCTGTTGAGCCTGCTGCACACTGGTATCTCCTGTGTTCCTCCATGTGAGACCTTGGAGGAGGTGGCAGGCTAGGGCTGAGCCATGACTCATTAAACCCTCAGGCCCCTCTTTTCTGGCAGGCCTCCTGGGGTGCTTTCTCTCAATGGTGCTTCCATGGCACGCCACACTCACCATCCCTCAGGGATCAACTCCCTGGCATCTTCTTCAGCTTGTATGTGATAGAAGTAGTATTTAGGCCGGGCGCGGTGGCTCAAGCCTGTAATCCCAGCACTTTGGGAGGCCGAGATGGGCGGATCACAAGGTCAGGAGATCGAGACCATCGTGGATAACCCGGTGAAACTCCATCTCTACTAAAAAATACAAAAAACTAGCCGGGTGAGGTAGCGGGCGCCTGTAGTCCCAGCTACTCGGGAGGCTGAGGCAGGAGAATGGTGTAAACCCGAAAGGCGGAGCTTGCAGTGAGCCGAGATCCGGCCACTGCACTCCAGTTTGGGCGACAGAGCGAGACTCCGTCTCAAAAAAAGAAACAAAAAGAAGTAGTATTTGTCCCTGGGCTTTGCAAATAATAACAAGATCATTATTAACAGCCCTCAAGGGCCCAAAACTTTAAACCAATGGTGTAGCCTTTATTCTCATTATCCTCTCTTATCCTCACAATAGCAGAGAAGGCAGGAATTAACAATAGGGTATACAGTAAGTCCAAGAGAAAGAAAACGAGGTCTAGGAAGTGAAACAGCTGGTCCATTTTAACATTGATGGCTAGAGGAAGAGCTGGAATTTAGACCTAGGGCTTTATTCCCTGCCTAGTGCCTTGACTGCTGCAACAGAAGTATATAATAATCAAGAAGATGGGGCCTGGAGCTATTAAATATTAAAGATCCTCCTTTATTGGTTTGCTGGTTTTCCACTTACTTTTCTAAATGTACACAGAAGTGCTAATATGCACTTCAGAGAAGGGCTTGGTTCCAGAAATACCTCCTCTTCCTCCCATTACATAGTCACAACCCTGTTTTCTCTTTCTAATCAGATGTATTCGTTGTACCCTTCTTTGCCAGTTAATTCAGTGGCATGGGGAGACCCAAAAGTTCAGGTGGCAATCTCTGCTTCCAGTTCAATGAAATGATTATTTCACTCCTGGTAGATCTATTCCATGCTTAGGAACTAAAATACATAAACTGGCAGAATCCAAAGTTAGGGAGGCGGAAGCACATACTTTGATTCTCCTTTTTTATTTTTTTTCCCCCAATTCCCTTTCAGGTTCTATGTATTTTAGAACTGGGTTCTTAGGGGCAATAAGAGGAAGCACTCCCACTTCCTACCTTGGTTCTCAGACCTGTGTATTCTGGCTAGACAGGAAACTGCTCTATATATTGGATACTGGTTACAAGTATGTATTTCAGCTTACAAGACAGCACCCAAGCCCTGAGGTATTATCATTCAGCCAACACCCAAAACTGAGTCCCAATAAGTTATTCCTCTAGTCTAGCAGGCCGCCTGCTTCTGAGTGATGGGCTGCATTGTAAGATCAGCGATTCCATGGGCATGAGACTTACTGCTTCACTTCTTTTGCCATAAAATTGATTTTTTTTTTGTCAAAAACATGGCCATATGGGATAGTATCATGATGAATAAGGCATTTATTAAATCTAC
Organism: Trachypithecus francoisi; assembly: GCF_009764315.1. Classification (NCBI taxonomy): domain Eukaryota; kingdom Metazoa; phylum Chordata; class Mammalia; order Primates; family Cercopithecidae; genus Trachypithecus; species Trachypithecus francoisi. Next base: position 65,945,410 of record NW_022681473.1, read on the forward strand.
AGAAAATGATAACAGAAGAAACATTGTGAGTAAGAAAGGCAAATTCATATCCAGTATAAGTTTCTATTCCAATAAAGATAAACCACTGCCCCATCAATGATGGAAGGGATCTAGTGTGTTCATCCTGTCACCCATAGCTGGCCAGTTTCCTTGGCCAATGGTTCATATCATAGACTCCGTGTTGATCTTTGTTGCTGACATATTGGATATATAGCAGAAGCTAAGCCAGACCAGCCTTTATGAATCCATGCACAACTTCATTCCTTGTCACTGTGCCTTTTGTTCATGAATCTATTGAGCAAACACTGAAGCATCTAGGAAAGAGAGTCTAACTGATTTTCATGGATGGATCATCTTGTCTACCTGATTTTGCCTACTCTTATTGATTTTGAAGAGCTTTTTCTGCCATGATACCCTCTGGTAAATAGTCACATGGCACACAAATATCTTCACAATCTGTACCCATTCTTAGAGGTCTACCACCTTAAATCTTCTCCATACCTCTTCTCCACCAATCTTCTTTCTAAGTACTTGAATGTCCCAGCAAAACCATTAGCATTTGCCCATACTCTGTTATGGATCCATACCTCTTTCCATTTCACTTTTCAGGTGAGATGAACTTACCAGGGTGAAAAAACAGATGCACTGCCAAAGGTTCTGCCTACTGGCAGGATTTACCTTGTTGGCGATCCTTTGGGGCCCTCCTAAATGGGGCTGCAATGCAGCAGCAGTCCACTCAGGTGGCCCCAGCATATTTTGAAGAAATATTTGTAAACCAGGTTTGAATGTTTTTATTCGTCAGGGAATTGGTTATAGGGAACTTCCCATGAGATCATATATTAGAGTTGATGGAAAGTTGCCAACACAGCAAGACTGGGTGTCATGGGAGTGTGAGCTGCCTACTCACTCAATTTAATAGCTCCTTCGAGATCTGCTTGAGCCTAATAGAATAACATTTATTACTTCCATTTGAAGAAGGGATGTTTCTGTACATGTTCAATTTTATATTTGGTTTGTTCAAATTAATATCCAACTCATAAGGAACAGCATGGGACTCATATTCATTCAGTGTTCCCCAGTCAGCCATTCAGTCTGCTCCAGGGCCAGGCACTATTTTTCAGAAGGAGAATAGTTAACTACAGAAAAAAGCACGAATTTGCTCTAAAATTCAAGTGGGCTGTGCTGTGATTCAATAGTGTATTTTACCTCAAAAATTCAAAGGGAGCCAGGCATGGTGACTCATGCCTGTAATCCCAGCACTTTGGGAGGCCGAGGTGGGTGGATCACTTGAAGTCAGGAGTTCGAGACCAGCCTGACCAACATGGTGAAACCATGTCCCTACTAAAAAAATAAAAAATTAGCCAGGCATGGTGGCACACACCTGTAATCCCAGCTACTTGGGAGACTGAGGCAGGAGAATCACTTGAAGCCAGGAAGCAGAGGTTGCAGTGAGCCAAGATTGTGCCATTGCACTCCAGCCTGGGCAACAAGAGTGAAATTTCATCTCAAAAAAAAAAAAAAGAAAAGAAAAGAAAAGAAAATTCAAAGGGGACTTTTAAGTTTTGAGTATGACAGTGTGGCTTGTCTGGGACTAAGCTTTCTGCCAAAAACAACTGTAAAAGCTGGACAATATGTAAAACAATGGTCTGAAGACCTCAGAGAGCCACCAATGGCAGGTCTTGAAGGACTGCAGTCCGTGAGAGGGGAGTCACATGAGGCTAGTTCCACCTGACTCCAATTTTTTATCCTAAGGTATTTCCCAGCTTGCAGGATGGCAAAGTAGAGCCCAATTAGGAAACACAAGCCCCACTGTTTGGAGTTTAGGTTACCAAAGTGACTGGAACTTAAGAAGCAAATTCTAGGAGAGGATGACAGTGCAGAGAAGGAACACCAGAACCTGTGTACAGATTACCTCTTGTCATTGACCAACTCCTAAGGTGCGCATATGCAGGGAAAGACTCAAAGAACCCAGAAGAATACAGCATCTGGGAAGCCAGAGAGCTTCAGAAAGACTGTAATAGCCACATGATGTTGGAGATTCAGTGGTTGGAGTTTAGCTCCATGCAAATGGAGGGGCCATTGTAAGCACCCCAGAATTTCAGTTGAGACCCTGGAAATTCCAGGCTTTAGAATTACGGCTAAACCCTAAAAGTAATAGCAAAATTGAAATAAACATGACATAATATAGCCTAAAACCAAGCCACAACAAGGCAATCCATTAGTACTCTTTGCTAGAAAAATATAACTCTTTCTGGAAAAAACTGATTAATCCAGAGCTTTAAATTTTAAAAATTTTTGACATCAGGTAACCAATAAAAAAATATGAGTCATGGTTAAAACAAAATAAAATGAAAGATCAAATGAACAAAAACAAGAGGAGAAAAAGAGAGTAGAAGCAAATACACAGATAATTCAGATACAGTTATCGGGCAGGGACCTTAAAATAACTATGATTAATAAATATATTACAAAAAAGAGGAAAAGATAAATAAAATATGAGAAATGGAGAATTAAAGAGAGAACTAGAATCTATAGAAAGATGAATAAGGCCGGGTACGGTGGCTCACACCCAAAATCCCAGCACTTTGGGAGGCCAAGGTGGGCGGAGCACCTGAGGTCAGGAGTTAGAGACCAGCCTGACCAACATGGAGAAACCCTGTCTCTACTAAAAATACAAAAATTAGCTAGGCGTGGTGGCATGTGCCTGTAATCCCAGTTACTCAGGAGGCTGAGGCAGGAGAATCACTTGAACCCAGGTGGCAGAGGTTGCAATGAGCTGAGATGGCACCATTGCACTCCAGCCTGGGCAACAAGAGCGAAACTCTGTCTCAAAAAAAAATTTTTTTTTAAAGAAAAAAGACTACATATGCCTCCACATCCAGAAAAAAATGCACATTTTTATTACTGAGCCCCCTGACATATGTAATGCTTCCCCCCACATATCTTTGGCTTTATACTCTTTGATTGTCTTTCAATGTGTCAGTAATTTTATAAAATAATTATTTAGCAAAGAAAATAGAAATATAACTGGGCACGATGACCCATGCCTGTAATTCCAGCACTTTGGGAGGCAGAGGTGGGTGAATCATCTGAGGTTGGGAGTTTAAGACCAGCCCGACTAACATGGCAAACCCTCATCTCTACTAAAAATGCAAAAATTAGCTGGGTGTGGTGGCATGACCTGTAGTCCCAGCTACCAGGGAGGCTGAGACATGAGAATCGCTTAAACCCAGGAGGCAGAGGTTGCAGTGAGCAGAGATCTCACCACTGCAACTCCAGCCTGGGCAACAGTGTGAGACTCTGTCTCAAAAAAAAAAAAAAAAGAAAAGAAAAGAAGAAAAGAGAAATATAATTCAGCTGTTCCTATCAGCATGGTTGCTTGATAATTATTATTTTTTTAATTAAAATACTGAATTTTATTTCACATGTATATTTTTGTCTCCCCACCATTTCCATGTCTGACCACCACTACTACTATGTCCTATCATAACATTCCATACATACTTAAAACCAAGCAAAGGGTGGAGTTCCATCTTTAAAAACTAAACAGGCATTTTGGACAAAACATTCTTGGCAATGGAACCTGGACAACATTTATCAAACACAGCAGGGAAAGTTCTCATTCTGCATCATAAAAAGGACAGTCAGATATCAACTGTTACAGAAATGAAATAAGACAGAGTCTCGCTCTTGTTGCCCAGGCTGGAGTGCAGTGGCACAATCTTGGCTCACTGCAACCTCTGTCTCATGGGTTAAAGCAAGTCTCCTACCTCAGCCTCCTGAGTAGCTGGGATTAAAGGCATGCACCACCATGCCCAGCTAATTTTTGTATTTTTAGTAGAGACTAGGTTTCACCATGTTGGCCAGGCTGGTCTTGAACTCCTGACCTCGTGATCCGCCTGCCTCAGCCTCCCAAAGTACTGGGATTACAGGCGTGAGCCACCGCGCCCGGCAACAAAAAATTTTTAACAAATTGCTTAAACTATTTTCTTCAAGAGACTGCCTCCACTGCCAGAGATCTTGAATAGCCTCCTGGCCAGTCATCTGGAAGCAATTCTTCACATAACTGATGAACTTGGCTTCAGCTTTGGGAAGAGAATCACCTTTTTCTATACTTGCTTGCATTTTTGCTTTAATGTCTTCTACAGAACTAGGTCCTTTTGGTGTTTTTAGGAGTTTTTTCCTGTTTTTTGTTAGTGTTGATGATGGTTTTGAGTCTTTTCCATTCTGATTTGACTTTTGTGCATTTTTGGCTGGAGTATCTTGTAGAGATTTCTTCACTGGTGCTTTTTCTTCAGTTTCCCCATCATCAGAATCATCATCATCCTCCTCTTCATCATCATCATCTTCTTCATCAGCAGCAAGTTTTACTTTTTTCTGTGGAATCTTGCTACCACTTCCAGGGGCAGACTGCTTTCTACATATACTCAGGAGTTTCACATCCTCCTCCTCTTCATCTTCTGACTCTGCATCTTCCTCCACAGCTACTAAGTGCTGCCCACTAGTATGTACTGGCCCTGAACCACACTTCAACCAAAAGGTGGTGTTATTACAAAGCCCCCAAGGAAAACCGTTGGCTGTACAGACATTTTCAAAGTTGCCAGTGTTACGTTAATTGGACTGTCTTCGCAATTCATTGCCTCTGCTTCAACAATGTGCAATTCTTCCTTTGCACCAGTCCCTAAACTGACCATTCTTAAAGATAACTGGGGCTCATTTTCATCATTATCCACCTTAAAGTGATAATCTTTGTTAGCCTTTAGTTCCCAACTGAAAAGATAGTTCTGGAGCCTCAGGGGGCTCATGTGTAGGTCCATCGAATCTGCCAACGAGTGGCAGCACGCCCTTAGGTGGGAGAGAAGGCAGACAGAGATAAACAACCACTGCTCAAGAGAACAGCTGCGCAGGATGGAATCACACCAGGGCGATAATTATTATTGATAGTTGGGATTAATAACACATGGGATTTCTGTGTTTTTTTTTTTTTTAATTTCCAACTTTTAAGTTCAGGGGTAAGTGTGCAGATGTGGAGGTTTGTTACATAGGTAAACAGGTGCCTTGGTGGTTTGCTGCACAGGTCATTCCATCATCTAGGTATTAAGTCCAGCATCTATTAGTTATTCTTCCCAGTGCTCTCCCTCCTCCCACCCCCCCAGCCTCTGACAGGCCTCAGTGTGTGTTGTTCCCCACCATGGGTCCATGAGTTCTTATCATTCAGCACCCATTTATAAGTGAGAACATGCGGTATTTGGTTTTCTGTTCCTGCGTTAGTTTGCTGAGGATAATGGCTTCCAGCTCCATCCATGTCCCTCCAAAGGACATGATCTCATTCCTTTTTATGACTGCATAGTATTCCATGGTGTATGAGTACCACATTTTCTTTATCTAGTCTATCATTGATGGGCATTTAGGTTGATTTACTGTGTTTGCTATTGTGAATGATGCTGCAATGGACATACACATGCATGTATCTTTATAATAGAATGATTTATATTCCTTTGGGTATATTCCCAGTAATGGCATTGCTGGGTCAAATGGTACTATTATGCCTCTAGGTCTTTGAGGAATCACCACACTGTCTTCCACACTGGTTGAACTAATCTACACTCTGATCAACAGTGTAAAAGTGTTTCTTTTTCTCTACCACCTTGCCAGCATCTGTTGTTTTTTGACATTTTAGTAATAGCCATTCTGATTGGTGTGAGGTAATATCTCATCATGGTTTTGATTGCATTCCTTTAAGGATCAATGATGTTGAGCTTTTTTTCATACATTTGTTGGCCACATGTATGTCTTCTTTCGTGAAGTATCTGTTCATGTCCTTTGCCCACTTTTTTCTTTTTTTTTTGAGACAGAGCCTCGCATTGTCGCCCAGGCTGGAGTGCAGTGGCATGATCTTGGCTCACTGCAGCCTCCGCCTCCCAGGTTCAAGCGATTCTTCTGCCTCAGCCTCCTGAATAGCTGGGACTGCAGGCGCCTGCCACCACACCCAGCTAATTTTTTGTATTTTTAGTAGAGACAGGGTTTCACCGTGTTAGCCAGGATGGTCTCCATCTCCTGACCTTGTGATCCACCCACCTTGGCCTCCCAAAGTGCTGGGATTACAGGCATGAGTCACCGTGCCCAGCCCACACCCGGCTAATTTTTTGTATTTTTAGTAGAGACGCGTTTCACTATGTTGGTCAGGCGACCTCGAACTCCTGCTTTGTCCACTTTTTAATGGGGTTATGATTTTCTTCAATGTATGCTATAATAAAAAGCATAATAAAAATTATCATGCTATAATAAAAGAAATAATTTTAATATTCTTTCATTTCCATGGTTACCTGACCTAGATTAGACAAATATTAGGGTTTTAACTTTCTTTTTGTTGTCAAAATCTGGTGTTGGCATACCTTTTCTCTAATTTGAACTGGTATTGCTTATGTTTGATACAGCATTAAGGAATTTGATGATTTTTGTTTTCACAATAATGAAATTAAATTCACAAAAATGAAATTAATTAATGTCATTTTTCAGAGAAATGATATTAAGTGCAATAATTTTATTTATCATAAAGATTTTGTACATCATTACAACATCATGTCATAATGTTATAATATGTATAAACATTAAAAATCAACTTTAAAAAACACAATCCCATTTGCAATAGCCACACACAAGCACAAGAAACCTAGGAATACACCTAACCAAAGAGGTGAAAGATCCCTACAAGAAGAACTCAAAACATTGCTGAAAAAAACAAAAAAGTGGACAAACATTCCATGCTCATGAATTGGAAGAATCAACATCATTAAAACGACCATACTGCCCAAAGCAATATACAGATTGAATGCTATTCCTATTGAACTACCAACATCATTTTTTCACAGAATTAGAAAAGGAAGCTATTCTTAAATTCGTATGGAACCAAAAAAGAGCCCAAATAGCCAAAGCAATCCTAAACAAAAAGAACAAAGCTGGAGGTATCGTTGTTACCTGACTTGAAACTCTAAGGCTACAGTAATCAAAACAGCATGATATTGGCATAAAAACAGACACATAGACCAATGGAACAGAATAGAGAACCCAGAAATAAAGCTGCACACCTACAGCCATATGATCTTCGACAAAGTCAGCAAAAATAAGTATGGGGAAAGGACTCCATCTTCAATAAATAGTGCTGGGATAGCTGGTTAGCCATATGCAGAAGAATGAAATTGTACCCCTACCTTTCACCATACACAAAAAATAACTCAAGATAGATTAAAGATTTAAATGTAAAGATCTCAAAGTATAAGAATCCTAGAAGGAAACCTAGGAAACACCATTCTAAATATTGGCCTTGGGAAAGAATTGATGACTAAGTCCTCAAAAACAATTGCAACAAAAGCAAAAATTGTCAAGTGGAACCTAATTAAACTAAAGGGTTTCTGGACAGCAAAATAAACTATCAAAAGAGTAAACAGACAACCTACGGAATGGGAGAAAATATTTGTAAACTGCTGGGCTCTGTGACTCACGCTTGTAATCCCAGAACTTTGGGAGGCGGAGGTGGAAGGATCCCTTGAGCTCAGGAGTTTGAGACAGTTGGGCAACGTAGAGAGACCCTGTCTCTACAGAAATTAGCCAGGTGTGGTGGCACATGCCTGTAGTTCCAGCTGCTCCGGAGACTGAGGTGGGAAGATTGCTTAGGCCCAGGAGGTCAAGGTTGCAGTGAACTGAGATCACGCCACTGCCTTCCGGCCTGGGCGACAGTATAAGACTGTCTCAAAAAAGGATGGTGGGGGAGGGGTGAGGAGAGAGAAGGAAAAGTAAGAAAGAAAAGAAAGAAAATATTCGCTCAAGCCTGTAATCCCAGCACTTTGGGAGGCCGAGACGGGCGGATCACGAGGTGGTCAGGAGATCGAGACCATCCTGGCTAATACGGTGAAACCCCGTCTCTACTAAAAATACAAAAACTAGCCGGGCGAGGTGGCGGGCGCCTGTAGTCCCAGCTACTTGGGAGGCTGAGGCAGGAGAATGGCGGAAACCCAGGAGGCGGAGCTTGCAGTGAGCTGAGATCTGGCCACTGCACTCCAGTCCGGGCGACAGAGCGAGACTCCGCCTCAAAAAAAAAAAAAAAAAGAAAATATTCGCAAACTATGTATCTGACAAAGGTCTAATATTCAGAATCTATAAGGAACTTAATTCAATAAGCAAAAACCAAATAATACCATTAAAAAGCGGACAAAACACATAAACAGACACTTCTCAAAAGAAGACATATAAGCAGCCAACAGACATGAAAAAATGCTCAACATCACTAATCATCAGAGAAGTTTAAATCAAAACCATGAGATATTATCTCACACCAGTCAGGATGACTATTACTAAAGTCAAAGAAGAACAGGTGCTGACTAGGCTGCAGAGAAAATGGAATGCTTACACATTGTTGGTGAACATGTAAATTAGTTCAGCCACTGTGGAAAGCAGTTTGGCAATTTCTCAAAGAACATAAAGTAGAGCTATCGTTTGACCCAGCAATCTCATTACTGGGTATAGATCCAAAAGAAAATAAATTATTCACCAGAAGACATATGCACTCATATGTTGATTGCTATTCACAATAGCAAAGACATGGATTCAATCTAGATGCCCATCAGCGGTGGACTGAATAAAGAAAATTGGTCCAAATATGGCCGGGCACAGTGGCTCACGCCTGTAGTCCTAGCACTTTGGGAGGCCGAGGCAGGTGGATCACCTGAGGTTGGGAGTTCGAGACCAGCCTGACCAACATAGAGAAACCCCATCTTTACTAAAAATACAAAATTAGCTAGGCATGGTGGCACATGCCTGTAATCCCAGCTACTTGGGAGGCTGAGGCAGGAGAATCGCTTGAACCTGGGAGGTGGAGATTGTAGTGAGCCGAGATCGTGCCATTGCACTCCAGCCTGGGCAACAAGGCAAAACTCTGTCTCAAAAAGAAAAAAAGAAAAAAGAAGAGGAAGAAAATTGGTATATATACACCATGAAATGCTACATAGCCATAAAAAAGAATGAAATCATGTCTTTTGCAGTAACGTGGATGCAGCTGGAGCCCATTATCCTAAGCTAATTAACACAGGATCAGAAAACCATGTACTGCATGTTCTCACTTATAAGTGGGAGCTAAACATTGGGTACTCATGACCATGAAGATGGCAACAATAGACACTGGGGACTAATAGAGGGTGGAGGGAGGGTAGTGAGATTTGGAAAACTGTTGGGTACTATGCTCACTATCTGGGTGACGGGATCATTCATACCCCAAACCTCAGCATCATGAAATTTACCTATGTCACAAACCTGCATGTGTACCCCCTGAATCTAAAAAGTGGAAATTTTCTTACAAACTGGTGAAATTGAAGGGAGAAATGGACAAATCCATAATTATTGTTAGAAACTTTAATATTTCCCTTTCAGGAATTGATCAAGCAGATAGAAAATCAGTTAAGATATAGAAGGCCTAAAGAGCAATATCAAACAATTAGACCTAATGGACATTTATAGAACACTCCACATAATAGCAGAATACACTTCCGAGAGTGCACAGAACATTCACCAAGATAGATCATATTTTAGGCCATTAAACAAAATATTTAAAAGAATAGAAAAGCTTTTTAAAGAATAGTAATCATACAAAGCATATTCTTGAACGATAAGGGGATTAAACTAGAGAATAGTAACAGAAAGTGATTGGGAAAATCTTCCAAATATTTTGAAATTAAATAAAAACACTTTGAAATAACCATGGGTCAATTAGGATGTTTAAAGGGAAATTTAAAATACATTTAGAATGAAATGAAAATAAAAATGCAACATATCAAAATTCGTGTGAAGTTGCTAATGTGGGAGCTATTGGGAAATGTACAGACTTCAACGCTTACACTGAAAAATAAAAGTCTTGGCCGGGCGCGGTGGCTCACGCCTGTAATCCCAGCACTTTGGGAGGCCGAGGCGGGTAGATCAGGAGGTCAGGAGACCGAGACCATCCTGGCTAACACGGTGAAACCCCCTCTCTACTAAAAATGCCACAAATTAACCAGGCGCGGCGGCTGGCGCCCGTAGTCCCAGCTACTTGGGAGGCTGAGGCAGGAGAATGGCGTGAACCTGGGAGGCGGAGCTTGCAGTGAGCCGAGATCGCGCCCCTGCACTCCAGCCTGGGCGACCGAGGGAGACTCCGTCTCAAAAGAAAAAAAAAAAAAAGAGAAAGAAAAAGAAAAGTCTCATATCAATGATCTAATCTCCCACGTCAAGAAACGATCAAATCAAACCCAAAATGTGTAGAGGAAAAAAATATAAAGATTAGAGGAAGAATCAATAAAATTGAAAGCAGGAAAACAATTAGAAGAAACAAACTAAATGCTGATTCTTTGAAAAATCAATAAATTGGTAAACTTAAAGCTAAACTAACCAAGAAAAAATAACAGAAAACACAAATTGCCAATATTAGGAATGAAAGAGTAGACATCACAGACATTAAAAGGATAATAAGGGAACAGTACAAACAACTCTGTTTATAAATTCTAAATTTGGACAAAATGGGCTAATAGCTTAAAAGGCAGAAATTATAAAGTTCATTCAAGAAGAAATAGATAATGGAAATTTTTCTGTATCTATTAAATAGTTAATTTTGTAGTTTAAAACTTCCTGTAAAAAAATTCTAGGCCCTGGAAATTTTACAGGCAAATTCTACCAAATATTTAAGGAAGAAATAGCACCAATTCTATACAATGTGTTTGAGAATGTGGAATAGACAGGAAAGCTTCCTAACTCATTTTATGAGGACAGCATTTATCTAATACCAAACCAGACAAAGAAATTACAAGAAAACTACACCCTGGTATCTCTCATAAATTTTGATGCAAAAATCCTAAACAAAATATTCACAAGTCAAATCTAGTAATATATAAAGGGAAAAATATGTCACAACCAAACGGGGTTCATCCCAGGAATGCAGTTTGTAATGAATAAAATTAAAGAGCTAAGTAAATGGAGAGATATATTCATGGATTGGAAGACTCAACATTGTTAAAATGTCAGTTGTCCCAAATTTAATCTATAGATTTAACATAGTCCCTCTCCTCCCCAAATCCCAGTAAGTTGGTTCTAAAATTTATATTAGAAAGCAAAGGAACTAGAATAACCAAACAATTATAAAAAAAATTAACAAAGTCGGAGGAGTCACATTATGGAATTTCAACACTAACTATAAAGCTACAGTATTCAAGACCATGTGGTATTGGTAAAGGATAGACATATGTATCAGTGGAACAGAATAGAGAGGCCCACAAATAGATACACACAAATATAATCAACTGATATTTGACAAAAGTGTAAATGCAACTTGATAAAGAATGGTTTATAACAAATGGTGCTGGAATTATTGGATGTTCATACGCAAAAAAAAAAAAAAAATCTCAACCTAAACTTCACACCTTATCCAAGAATTAACTCAAAATTGTTCATAGAATGAAATCAAAAATGGAAAACTTCTAGAAACTTTGTTTTCTATAGGGCAAAATCTGCATGACCTTTGGTTTGGTGATGAGTATTTAGGTATGTTATAAAACATCATAATCCATAAAGGAAAAATGATAAGTTAGACTTTATCAAAATCAAAAACCTTTGCTCTGCAAAGGACACTGTAAGAGAATTCAAAGACTAGTCATTGACTGGGGAAACTACTTGTATATCAAATATCTAATAGCAAATTTATACCTAGAATATATAAAGAACACTTGAAATTCAATGTTATGAAAACAAACAACCTGGATTAAAAAGCAGGCAAAGGATCTGAACACACTTCACCAAAAAAGATATATGGATAGAAAATGAGCACATGAAAGATGGTCAACACAATTAGTTATAGGGAAATGTAATTAAATTGAATTACAACCACAATAAGATACCACTACATAACTGTTAGAATGACATCCCCCACCAGAGTGGTTACATTTGTTACATTCAAGCCTACACTGATGCAGCATTATGACCCAAAGCCCATAGTATACTCTTGGTGTAGTACATTCTATGAGTCTTGACAAATATATAACATGTATCCACCACTGTAGTATCATACAGAATAGTTTCACTGTCCTAAAAGTCCTCTGTGTTCTGCCTATTAATCCCTCCCTTCTCCTAGTCCCTGGCAGCCCCTGAGCTTTTTACTGTCTTCATAGTTTTGCCTTTTCCAGAATTCCAGTTAGAATCATACAGTATGCAGCCTTTTTAGATTGGATTCTTTCACTTAGCCAAATTTACTATTGACTCTTCAAAAGTGTCAAGGTCATGAAAGACAAGGAAAGACCAATAAAACGTCAGGCAACCAAGAAGATATAATAAAATGCAACGTGGCATTCTGGATTGGATCCTGGAATGGAAAGAAGACGTTACGGGAAAACGGGAGAAATTTGAATAAAGTCTCTAGTACAATTAATAGTATGTATTTTACTAATGGTAACTTCTTACTTTTGATAAGTGTATCGTGGTTATGTAAGATGTTGACACAGAGGAAGTTGGGTGAAGGATATATGGGAACTCTCATATCTTTGGAACTCTCTGTAAATATAAAACCATGCATGGTAAAATAAAATGATAAAAATGGTTTTGGTTATAGAAATATGTAATTTACATCTAATATATATTAAAGGGGTAAAACTGTAATATGCATGTTTTTAAAACTCCTCTAGCTAGGAGTAGTGGTGCATGTGCTTGTGGCCCCAGCTACTCAGGGAGGTGAGGTGGGAGATCACTTGAGCCCTAGCGGTCAAGGCTGCAATGAGCTGAGATAGCACCACTGCACTCCAGCCTGGGTGACAGAGCAAGGCCTCTTCTCAAAACAAACAACAAACAAACAAAAACTCCTCAATGCAGTTTAAAATGTGATTTTTCTTGTCCTTTTAGTATACCCGTTTTAGGATGTATACTCAAAATATTGTTTAAAAGTCACTTATAGTAATTTTCTGTGTGGTCATGCCACTAACTTGAGAGACAGCCAGGGTCAAGTGCTTCTGTTTATTTTAAATTGAGGGAATTGTGGGGTTTTTCTTTCTGATTTCTTTGAACTGTGTAAAAATAATTACATATATCTAGTCTCGTTTCCATTCCGGTTCCGTCCCTTCCTGTTCCCTCCCTCTCCTTATAGATAACCATCTTTATGAGTTCGCATTTTCCCCCTAGTTTTTTCCTGAAATTTTAAGCAAACTATCTCCTTTCGTACAAAAACACTTTTCTGCAGCTTGCTTTTTTTCATTTAACACATATCCCAGAGATGATACCATATCAGTAGAGAGCTTCCTCATTTCCTTTTTATTACTGCATCATGCATTTTAACAGTTTATTCAATAAGTTCCCTGTAGTGATGAATACATAACCTAATGAATGATTGACAGTGACTCCTTGGGGGATAGATCCCTAGAAGTGATACTGCTGAGTCAAAGGGTAAATGCATATGTACTTTTGGTAGGTATTGTGGTAGTGTTATACCAATTTGTATCCTCACAAGCAAGTTATAAAAGTTCTGTTTTTCTACATGCATATTGTCAAAATATTGGATTTTTGCTAATCTAAGTGAAAAATAGCATTTCAGCACAATTTAAATTAGTATTCTTTTTATAAAGTGAAGACTCATTATTTAAAGGCCACCGCATTTTTTTGATGATTTGTCTACGCATATATTTGCCCATGTTTTTATTGAAATATTTATTTCAGTCTTCTACATTCTTTGTATAATATGAATATTTGCATTTCCCTGTGATATGTTTTTTATTTGTTTTTTTGACTTTGTTTATAAGAATTTTTTGCCATGAAAATTTTTTATTTTAGTAAAGGTTTCTTGAATTACTAAATAGCAAAATTGTATACAACAACTAGAGATTCCTATAAAAATTAACATTATTTCATTATTATGTATTGAGTCCTTATTCTGTGCTAAGCACTGTTATTTGGTGTCCTGGAAGCAGAATTAGCTGCATTTAAAGGTCAAATGCTCCTGTCACAGCTTAGGTCTTGAGACGTGATTTTGGTGATGGCTGCCCTCACATCCCTGTTTCTCAGAGTGTAAATGAGAGGGTTGAGAATTGGTGTGAGAATGGCATATATCACATTGCCCATGACGTGGAAGTCAAGGGACAGGTCAACCCTGTAAGCCACGTAGGCTATGGCAATAGATGAGTAGTAGGTGCCCACCACCAGGAGGTGGGAGCTGCAGGTGGAGAAGGCTTTTGCCCGTCCTTCTCGGGAACTGATACGAAGCACCGAGGCCGGGATGTGGGCATAGGAGAGAAGCACCAGGAGAAGGGGGAGGAAGGACACCACCATGGCGATGCAGAAGCCCATGAGGGTCTGGAGGGTGGTGTCAGAGCAGGAGGCCTGGACCACAGCCAGATGATCACAGAAGCAGTGGTAGATGTAGGCAATCCTGTTGTATGTTGTCTGGGAGGTCCTTACTACTGCTGGGATGGGCAGGAGGAGGGCAGTAAGCCAGGCACTGGCTGCCAAGGTGGCACTGGTCTGTGGGTTCATGAGGACAGGGTAGTGCAGTGAGTGGCAGATAGCCACATAGCGGTCATAGGCCATGACCACCAGGATGAAGATGTAAAACTTTGGAAGAGGTACATTTGCAGTAAGCAGGACGAAAAGCTGAGGAAGCGGTCCCCAAGCAAGAATAGGGACAGCATCTTGGGGACAGTTGTTGTGGTGAAAAGGATGTCCAAGGTGGAGAGATTGATCAGAAAGAAGTACAGGGCTTGTGGAGGCTGGGCTCTGCCACCACGGCCACCAGAACCAGGGCATTACCCATCAGGATGAGAAGGTAGAAGAGGAGGAAAATTAAAAACACAGGGAGGAAGAAGGTCTCTGGCAGAGAGGGGATGCCCACCAGATAGAAGACGGGTGAGCCATCCACTGATTCACTACAGGCTGTGGCATCCATGGTGAGACAGAGCTGGATTTCTCAGAGATGGGCAGCTGGAACATCTAGACACTGGAAACATCTGGAAACCATAGAAACAAAGGATTCTGGAGTGATAATTCTATAATGTTTACTCTGTCGGTAATATAAGCACAATTATTTACAACCAACTGTAGAGGACTGATGAGGGGCTATGGTATTGACTTTTACCATGTGAACCCAAAATTTGTCAAATATTGATTATTAATTAATTAATAAGCTACCAAATAGAAGTCTATACGCTTTGTTTAGGTGATGAAGTGATCAAAGCGAAGGAGGCAGGCAAAGTTCTTGTCTTCCCAGAGTTTATATTTTACTGGGAAAATCAAATCTAAACAGTTGATTGTTGAATTATAATGGTGAAAGTGCTTTGGAAAGGCTTCTGCTGATCTTCATCTAAGGTTCCATGCTGTGTGGTTTAGGCTGATGTCAGATCTCATAAATCAAGTCCTTAAGCTCATGTCTCTACTTTTGCACTCACTCAAAGTTCCACCATGTTCCACGGAGGGGCTCCTTTCTCCAAGGCTGTGTGTAATATGCAGCTGCTCACACTCTTATTAAGTTTCTTTCTTGTATGCCTTGAGTAGTGGTTCTTTCTGACTCCATTTAAGCTAGGTGTCTGGACTTCTGCTCCTGCATTGGATATCATAGACCATGATAGCCCAACACTTTCACTGCAACGACTAGGGAAACCTGGATAAATTACACAAATCACATTTTTAAACAAATTGAGAAATATGGGTGCCATAAGGATGTGATGAAGTCAAACTCCAATGGGTGGGGACCCTCCAAAGTTAACTAATGATCACCAGCTCTTTTGTTCTCCGGGAGTATTTGATTTGGGGACCATACTGTGGCTGAGACTTGGACGAGGCAGAGAGTCATATATGAGAGAAAGAGAAACCAGTAAGACTTGTGATAGTTAAAAAAGGATTAGCAAAACATATTGGAAATTTGAGGCACTCTAAATGCATAACAAGTTTTCCCTATGGGACATCTGAATTCTGGCTATGCAAAGGAGGCCAGAAAGCTGGGCTGAGGGCCTCTAAAAGACAAAACAAAATCTTCCATGATTCCCATGATGCTTAAGAGAATAGAGGAAGAGGGATTTCCTCACACACACACTGGTATTTCCTCTCAAAACATTTTACAAAGATTTGAAGCTATGTGTGTATGTAGCGGGCAGGGGGAAAGGAGGGATGGGGAATGCAGCTAACGAATTAAGCTCAAAACCACCAAAGGATAGATGCAAATCTCCCATACTCCTTTAGGGCTGAGGAGACAAGGATCAACCAGGCTATAAGCTCAAAACTCAGGAGGGTCATAACTTAAGAACAAGAACAAGCCAAAGTTGGACTAAATTTTACTAGAACTGAAACTCAGCCCTAACCTAACTCAAGCCTTAATTGGCTTTAGGTAGCCAGCCTACCTTACTCTACCTGCCTAACAAAGAAAAGGGAGGAATCTGTCTGATGACAGACATCATCTGGGGCCTCTATGAATCTAATATAAATAATGTTTGGTGCACAACATGAATTATTGCAAAAGGCAGGAAAATGTGACCAACAATCAAGAGGGAAAATACACAATAAAAGTTGACATACAGATGATCCCATTACCTGAGTTAGCAAACAAGGACTCTAGTATAACTATGTTTATATATTAAAGAAAATAGAGGAAATGTTCACAAAATGGATTTTAAAATGGACAATTTCAATAGAAAATTGGAATCTATTTTAAAAAGAATCAAGCAAACATTCTAGAACTGAAATATCCAATATTTGAAATAAAGAACTCACTGAATAGGTAAAATAACAAACTGGACACAACAGAAGATAGGATTAGAGACCTGGAAAATAGATCAGTAGAAGTAAATTTTACTTCGCTCAAAAAAGACAATAATAAATACAATACAAAGAGAATAAGAAAAGGCAGGAACCAGACTAGAAGATATTTTCCTATTTTCAATACATTTATCGAAGGCCATGTATCCAGTATATATAAAAACCTCGACAACCAGTAAGAAAAAGATAGATGACCTAATAGACAAATGGGCAAAAGACTTAAATAAGTGGGCACTTTACAAAAGAGAACGTCCAAATGGCCAATAAGCATATGAAAAAATTAGCTTTCTAGAAATGTAAATTAAAATACAGGATGTTAATAGTACATACTCACTAAAATGGCTAAACTTAAAAGGACTGCAAGTGTTGGTGAGATATGGAGTAACTGGTACCCTCATACATTGATGGTAACTAGTACAACCACTTTGGATAACAGTGTGGCAACAGCTTCTTAAACTTGTGACTCAGCAATTTCACATCAAGACATATAACCAAGAGGTAAGACAAGGTATTCAGCTATTTTTGTTTGTTCATTTGTTTTAGGTACTCAGGTGTAATAAAGCCCAAAACTATTTGGGATGAATAATATATAGATAACTATAGATATAAATACAAATCTATATAGAGATACAGCTAAAGATATAGCACATTTCTAGCAATCCAGAAAACTCCCTTGCACCAGATCCGATAAATTCCCCTACCCACAATGTAGCTATTGTTGTGGCTTCTGTCACCATTGGTTACATTTTTCTGTTTTTGATGTTCCTCTAAACGGCTTTTGTTAGGCTGGGCATGGTGGCTCACACCTGTAATCCCAATACTTTGGGAGGCTGAGGCAGGCAGATCATAGGAGTTTGAGACCAGCCTAGGCAACATGGCAAAACTCTGTCTCTACAAAAAAATTTAAAAATGAAAAATAAGATTAAAAAAAAAGATAAGGCTGGGTACGGTGGCTCATGCCTGTAATCCCAGCACTTTGGGAGGCCAAGGCAGGCAGATCACGAGGTCAGGAGTTTGAGACCAGCCTGACCAACATGGTGAAACCTCATCTGTACTAAAAATACAAAAATTAGCTGGGCATGGTGGCACATGCCTGTAATCCCACCTACTCAGGAGGCTGAGGCAGGAGAATCGCTTGAACCTGGGAGGTGAATGTTGCAGTGAGCCAATATCGTGCCACTGCACTCCAGTCTGGTGACAGAGTAAGACTCTGTCTCAAGAATAAATAAATAAATATATACATACATACATACATAAATGTTTATTGTCATATTACAGTAAAAGGAAGGGCAAAAGATGCCTTTTGTGAGGGGACTTGCTTCCAGATTGGAATCTAAGTTAAAGGTGTGTTCTACCCAATAGCAGAAATAGAGATTGGAGGATGTCCGTGTGTAAGAGCATGACTTTTGTTCTCTCCTATCAGCTACGCTGTTCAGCAGGTGTTCTTGATTAACCATGTCATTATCACTATCCTGTAGTCTTCCCTAACCCCAGATAAGATGGTACTACAGGAATCTGGAAACTTGGGAGTCTTGGGAGCCATTGTTGCTAGAGAACATCTTGTGACAAGTGCCCAAAGGCAGAAGACCCCATCCTAGAGGTTGTTCTCCCCCTGTCAAGGAAGAAGAGATGTGTGCTTTTGTCTGCCCACAGAACCGGAGATCTTTAACTGAGGGAGAATATTGACTGCTCTACTATGTTGGGGATGTCTCTCTGAATAAACAATCCAGGAGCAAGTTCACGTTTATGTTTACATCATTGCCTCTTGACCCTGAAGATTCTAAGAGTACCTTCTCTCTGATTTTCCCTATTTCTCTTACCACTAATAAAATACCTCTCATGCCATTGAATCATAAAAGTACCAAACCTGGAAATATCCAGTTGGCTTTTCCTTTTTTCTTTTCTTTTTTTTTTTGAGACAGAGTCTTGCTCTACCGCCCAGGCTAGCGTGCAGTGGGGCAAGCTCGGCTCACTGCAACCTCCGCCCTCCTGGGTTCAAGCAATTCTTGTGCCTCAGCCTCCTGAGTATCTGGGATTACAGACATGTGCCATCACGCCCGGTTAGTTTTTGTATTTTTATTAGAGATGGAGTTTCACCATGTTGGCCGGGCTGGACTCGAACTCCTGACCTCAAGTGATCCGCCTGCCTCAGCCTCCCAAAGTGCTGGGATTACAGGTGTGAACCACCACACCTGGCCAGCTTTTTCTTTCAATATAGAAAGGGCAAAAGACAAAAAGATCCAGGGCTTTCCCATACTGTCATGGCCAGCGAGCCACAGAGATAGGACTGGAACCCAAGTTCTAACTCCCAGAGCAGCATTCTTCTATAGTTGGTTCCCTGGAGAATCTGGAAGTTCAGGTTTTCATGAGGGGAGAGACTGGGGCAAATGTTTTCTCTTTCCTTCTCCATATCTTTGGCTGATATTATCAGCAGCAAACTGTAAATTTCCGAGTTTGTTCTTTAGTTTCCTAAGTGTGGGGTGGCCTGGTTCTCTGTCAGAGAGTGAAGGCTGGTAAAATGTCTTTCTAAAAGACACATGAGGCAGGGCACAGGGGTTCACAGCTATAATCCCAGAGCTTTGGGAGGCCAAGGTGGGAGAATGCTTGAGACCAGGAGTTCGAGGCTGGCCTGGGCAACATAGCAAGACCCTGTCTCTACAAAAAATTAAAAACTTAGCCAAGTACAGTGGCTTGTGCCTGTGGTCTCACTACTCAGAAGGCTGAGGCAGGAGGATCACTTGAGCCCGGGAGTTCAAGACTACAGTGAGCTATAGTCATGCCACTGCACTCCAGCCTGGGCAACAGAGGGAGACCCTGTCTTTTAAACAAAACAAATAAACAACAAGACACATGGGACAGACCACTCCATTGTGAATGCTCCCTTGAAAGAGTATTCTACAGATTGGCCCCCATTACGCAAGCAGGAAAGCAAAACTGCTGCACCTCCACTTAAGAGATAACCCTCAGTTAACAGAACCAACCTGCCTAAGCAAATCACCAGGTTTTTCTAATACCCAGAGATGCAAACTACATTATTCTGAACATTGTTACAGCTCAGGGAAGTCAATTATGGATTGAATGCCACCGAGTTAGGCTGAGTTGGGGTTTGAGGGATAGAAATTCAGAGCCGTCAAGCCTGACTGAGCCTCTCTTCCCACCTCCTCCCTCACTTCTGTTAAACAGCAGGAGAGACAGATGCTGAGTCTGAAGTCCAGAAATAGTGTCTTTTCAAGGTCAACCAACAAATTCATAGCAGAAGTAGGTCTTAAAGCTGGTGTCCTGGCTCCCACCCAGTCTTTGTGGGATTTTTCATGAGAGGATGATTCCTTAGCCTGCTATTCAAAGCCTGTCTTCTTGCAGCCTTGTTTCTCCTTATTCTAGTCAAATGGCAACTCCTTGCTCTTGCCTTGTGTTTCTGCCAAACTCAGCTCAAATATTAATTACTTCCTCCAAGAGGTCTTCTATGTTCCTGGCTGGACCATATCAGGAGCCTCTTTCCTGGGCTCTTGAAGTTCCTGGGCTTCTGTTTGTTGTAATTATGATTACACTGGGTTGTCACTGTCTATTTATGTGTTCGCCACACCAGAAGCACTTTCAGATCATTTCTATTTAATACTGCACCCCCTTCCCAGGAGCTTAGTGCTCCAGAATGCGGCTTTCCCGACTGGCCTTGTTTTGCTGATAAATCATCAAATAGGAATGAAGGGGTCATTAGTGATTAAGTAGTTTTCACCTAACCTCTTTTTTTTTTTTTTTTTTGAGACTGAGTCTTGCTCTATCGTACAGGCTGGAGTGCAGTGGTACCATCTTGGCTCACTGCAACCTCCATCTCCTGGGTTCAAGCGATTCTCATGCCTCAACCTCTCGAGTAGCTAGGATTACAGGCACATGCCACCGTACCTGGCTAATTTTTGTATTTTTAGTAGAGATGGGGTTTCACTATGTTGGCCAGGCTGGTCTTGAAGTCCTGACCTCAAGTGATCCGCCCACCTCGGCCTCCCAAAGTGCCACTCCTTCCTGTGATGCTGGGTCTCTGTGCCTCAGTTTTCCCATCTATAAAATGAGGACTTAGGCATTTCACCTAACCTCTTTATTATACAGATTGGGACAGAAAAGGGAGTCCCAGAAATGGGCTGTGACTTTCCCAAGGTTACACAGTAAGCGGGTGATAGAACTAGAACTAGACTCTCAATAGGGCTAGATTATCAACTCACCTTGAGCCAGGGGTAAGTCGGGGATGAGCCCAGGCTGCCCCATCTACATGGGGCCACAGGACAGACCAACCAGTTGAGGTGTTTGTGCTCCTCTCAGTCCAAAGGCCCAGAAGCACTTCCTTCCCCTCACACTGCTGTCTTGGCAGAGCAGGCCTATGCAATGAGCATGTGCTTAGGGCACCAGCTAGATAGGAACATAAAAAAAAAAAAAAAAGTCAGGCGCAGTGACTCACGCCTGTAATCCCAACACTTTGGGAGGCCAAGGTGGGCAGATTGCCTGAGCTCAGGAGTTCACAACCAGCCTGGGCAACACGTTGAAACCCCATCTCTACTAAAATACAAAAAAATTAGCTGGACATAGTGGCACTTCCCTGTAGTCCCAGCTACTTGGGAGGCTGAGGCAGGAGAATTGCTTGAACCTGGAGGCAGAGGTTTCAGTGAGCTGAGCTCGTGCCACTATACTCTGGCCTGGGCGACAGAGCAAGACTCTGTATAAATAAATAAATAAATAAATAAATTTTGGAAAGAATTCAGGGCAAGGCACAGTGGCTCACTCCTATAACCCTAGCACTTTGGGAGGCCGAGGCAGGAGGATTGCTTGAGGCCAAGAATTTAAGACCAACCTGGCCAACAGAGCAAGACACCATCTTTAAAAAAATTATTTTTAAAGAAAGAAAGAAGTCAGTATTTGATATTTTTAAAAAACGTTAATGTGTAGCATCATGGTAAAAATCGGAAAATGTTGGGCTTCTTTACATTTGCTTTGTGGTTTAGATTAAGTGATTTTAGTTTGAATTACATATTGCAGGGATGTTTTTAGTGCTTCCAGTCACTGAAAACATAATTTAGGGGAATATTTCCTTAGGAGGACCCTCCCTGCCAGGATTACCTATGAGTCAGTTATAGTGCTGGTTGAGGAGAGAGAAGGACAAAAAAACCAGTCACCCCAATGTTCAACCTGCATTTTTCATACGTCATCTCACATCACACAAACCTGCCAGGGAGTGGTTATGCCCCTGCAACTAATGAAGAAACTGAGGGTCAGAGAAGGACAGGCCCACATTTAAGGCCATGGCTGGTGAGGGATGAGAACAGAGGCTGTTCCTGGAGCCAGCCTGCTGCAAGGGATTGAGCCTCACCAGCCTCCTGGACCAGCTCTGCCACTCCCTTCCTGTGATGCTGGGTCTCTGTGCCTCAGTTTTCCCATCTATAAAATGAGGACTTTGGAAGCAATGTTCTCCAGCTTGATAAACACTTTTGAGTATCCACTCTGTGCTTAGCTAAATGAGAGATTCGAAGACGGATGTGTCATGGCCTCAGCCTCTTAGGAAGGAGAGCAAGGGCGCTCCTATTTGTTAAGCCTCTGTTGCATGCTCAATTCTTCACAGTCATTACGCCATTACACATCATTACGACCCCCAGACTCATGTAGTTCTCTCATGATATTCTCACCACCCTGCACTATTCCCATAGAAAAGGAGCAGGATATACGTGAAGCACAGAATTTAGGTCTATTAACTTCGGAGTTAGAAAGACCTGAGTTTCCTTCCTGGCTCTACCACTTTCCTCCTATGGACTGCAATTCCCTCACAAATTATTCCCATTTCTCTTATTGTCATCAGCTTTGCCTCCTTGTGAGGAATTCTCTTCCAAGATCATCAGCCTCTTGCTTGTGACTGCACAGCCCTGCCCCTGCCTGCCAGGGTGTCTGGTCTGCACTCACCCAGGCTGATTGTGCATGGTTGACTTGGATCACAGGACCCTGACATTCCCAGGATCTCTACTATGGTTGTATATGCCCCCAGCCTCCCTGAGCCTATCTCCCCATCCCGGCCTCTGCCTGGTCTGTGCACTCCATCTCCAGCCTAGCTCACGTACCAATCCTGGTCCGCCTTGATGTCTTGCGTGGAGTCGTCACACTTGGCCTTGGGTGGGAAGAGCCAGGTAGAAACTCAACCGTGGCCCTTCAAACCCTTGGACCCCTCTCTGCAGCCAGGCCTACTGGGGCTCTCTCCCACAAGATGGCTTTCCTGTGGGACCAGAGACCTGCCAGTCAGCTGAGAACGACTTCCGAGGGTGGAGTGGGGGACTTTGTTCTGGGCTTTGCTGATAATGGAAACATCATTAACAACCCTCATGGGTCCCAGAACTTTATCACCAGTATTATTCCTATTTTCCCATCTGGTCCTCACAACAGCCAGGGAAGACAAGCAGAGTCAGGATTATTTCCACTACTTTACATTTGAGGAAACTGAGATCTAGGGCAGTGAAGTGACTTGCCAAAGGTCACATGACTGGCTGGGGGCAGAGCTGGGATTTGTACCCAAGGCTCCAATTCTGGTTCGATGGTTCAGCAACATGTTATCTAATGACTAAGACCTGAGTTATTCCCAGTAATATCTCTTTGAACAAGTCCCTTAACCTCTCTGGGTCTTCATTTTGTCATCTGTAGAATGGGTATAACGACACTAACTCTCTCACAGGATGACTGGGCAGGTTGAGGTGCTTCACCCAGTTCCTGCCGCTTATTAGGCATTCAATAAGTGAGAGCTATTATTTAATGAACCAAAGCAGTAAAGCCCTGTTGAATGAATATGATACTTCTGCTGCTGTGCAGTGAGAACTTGCAACGGTTTTGTGGAAAGAATGTGAGGGTGGAAGTCTCTGCCCCAACCCCAGACAGGACAAAGTCAAGAGTCACAGACTCTTCCTGTCTCAATCTTTCTGATTCTCTCCTTTGGCTCCAGTGTTCTATGTTTCTGACTTGACTGACTTGGTCACTCCTACTAATACACATAAAATTTTAATAATTTTTAATTTCACAAGTAATAAACAGAACCTCATCGTAAGACATTTTAATCAATACAGAGCTTTACTGAGTCAAAAGTGAAAGTTCTAGGCCGGGTGTAGTAGCTCACATCTGTAATCCCAGCACTTTGGGGGGCCGAGGTGGGAGGATCTCTTGAGCCCAGGAGTAAGAGGGCAGCCTGGACAACATGGCAAAACCCTATCTCTACTGAAAAATACAAAAAATTAGCTGGGCATGGTGGCATGCACCTGTAGTCTCAGCTACCAGGGAAGCTGAGGCAGGAGAAACACCTGAGCCCAGGAAGTTGAGGCTGCAGTGAGCCACAATTGTGCCTCTGCACTCCAGACTTAGCAATGGAGTGAGACACTGTCAGAAAGGAAGGAAAGAAGGAAGGAAGGAAGGAAGGAAGGAAGGAGGAAGGAAGGAAGGAAGGAGGAAGGAAGGAAGGAAGGAAGGAGGAAGGAAGGAAGGAAGGAAGGGAGGGAGGGAGGGAGGGAAAAGAAAAGAAAGAAGGAAGGAAAAAGAAAAAGAAAAGAAAGAAAGAAAGGAAAGAAAAAGAAAAGAAAAGAAAGAAAGAAAGAAAGAAAGAAAGAAAGAAAGAAAGAAAAAGAAAAGTTAGTTTTCTTCACACCAATTCTTACCCACATTTTTCCTCCCTGCTTCAGAAGTAGCCATTATTACTGATTTGATGTGTTTCTCCCAGACTTTTCTAAGTGTGTGTGTGAGTGTACAGTTTTGCTTTTCTTTCAATTTACATTGAATCATTCTGTATTTATTGTATAGCATATCTTAATTTAATAAGTCTTGGAATTTTTCTGTGTCTGATCTGCTTCATTTTTTGTATCTGATATTTGGCATTTTGTAGTACAGATACAACATAGTTTGTCTAATAACAAACATTTAAATTGTATCTCATTCTTGCTATTAGGAACACTATTATAATTTAACGTGCATTTGGGATCACGTGTGCTCAAATATTTCTCTGAGATAGACCGATCCTTAGAAGTAGAACTTTCAGGCCAAGCAGTCAGCACATTTTCAAATGGAATGGGGTGTGCATGTGCAGGGACTATCCCAGCTTCAAACCCAGAGGCTTTGAGGATACTGAGTCACAGTGATGACTGAGATGACCCTGTTACACCCGGCCTGATGCTTCTGCTCAGGACCAGGGGAAACCCATGCATAAAGGGTTCGTTTCAGCCTGCAGAAGAGACTTCCCTAATAGACTTCTGCAGACTGCAGACTTTCAACTGCAGACTGTGAGGTTACTAAGTCCTTGGCAGCTGAGTACAGAACATGATGGAAATGAAAACATGGTACAACAAAGGTTACAGCCCTCTCCCGACCTGATAAACTTCATGATGGAGCTGAAGATGGTTTGGGAAGTTTCTTTGAATCACAAGCAGAACTATATGTGCTGTCTCCTCCTGTCTAGATCTACTCACTACTTGCTAGTAGTAGTGAGTAGATCAGAGAAGAATTACGGTTTGGGATAAATTTGTTTATGTGGATCTTCACTTTGGTGCCATAAAGGTAAGTGCTAAAGATGTTTCTGGGGGAGAAGACTAAGCTCTCTTAAGTTAAAGGCAAAGAATCCCGCAAAATCACCAGGATGTTAGGTGGATTCTTTTGTTCTGTTTTCTGTTTCTTAGACATGATGAGATCCTTAGTAAGCCTTAAAAAGCCATCTTTTGGCAGCATAAGAATAACTTAAGGCTTTTGAGATGTTATGTATGAAAGTGACTAAAAGACTTGGGCACTTGGGCCAAAATAACCCATATGGAGTTCAACAGTTAAAAGAATTGCAATAAGTAGGAGAAAACAAACAAAAACTACAATTTAGAATCCTTTTGGATTTCCTATTTTATTTTACTAAAGAGAATGAACCAAACTAGGAGAGAGTAAAACTGTTGGCTGAGATTTCTTTGTATGAAAAGCCAACATTCTAATACTTACTTTTATAACATTATGGGATAAAATAAAATTCTTTTATTACCTCTGAGAATAAAACTGTCCTCATTCTGCTGGGAAATAACTGGCTATTCTATAGCCATGGTAACAATGATCAGAACTTGTCTGAAACATACTTAACTTGCTGGGCGTGGTGGCTCACACTTGTAATACCAGCATTTTGGAAGGCCAACGTGGGTGGATTGCCTGAGCTCAGGAGTTCAAGACCAGCCTGGGCAACATGGCTGAAACCCCTTCTCTACTAAAATACACGAAAAAAAAAAAATTAGCTGGGCCCAGTGGTGTGCACCTCTGGTCCCAGCCACTCAGGAGGCTGAGGCATGAAAATTGCTTGAACCCAGGAGATGGAGGTTGCAATGAGCCGAGATTACACCACTGCACTCCAGCCTGGGCAACACAATGAGACTCTATTTCCAAAAAGCCCCCCCCCCCAAAAAAAAACAAAGAAACATATTTAATTGTTTAATTACAGCTTTGAGCCAGTACATACACTTCTGAAAGTCAGCGAATCTTGAAGTCAGCCACTCAGCAATGATTTAACTCCAGTAACCACACTTCCATAGCTAAAGGCAAACTAATCCCTAAACATCCCCACCTCTGAAAGTCCACCAACCCCAGATCTCCACATTTTCCACAGCCCTGTGTAAGATCAGCACCCTGTGTTTCTCAAAAACAGATTATATCATAAACCATAGCATCCTGTGCTTACGCTAGTGACACATTCAGCCTTTTGTTTCTGACATTGAGTAGTGATCTGTTCCTTCAATATTTCTTATTTATTTCTATATGGTCTATAGTAATGTCCCCTCTTTCACTTCTGATTTTAGCAATGGGAGTCTTATCTCTTTTTATATTGGTGGGCTAAAGCTTTAACAGTTTTGTTAATATAGTCAAGGAACCAACTTTAGTTTTGTTATTTTCTTTATTTTTCTATTCTCTATTTCATTTATTTCTGTTCTAATCTTTGTTATTTTATGCCCACTTCTTGTTTGAGTTGAGTTTGCTTCTTTTCTAATTTCTAAAGGTAAACAGGGTATTGATTTGAGATTTGTTTTCTTTTTAATATAGGCATTTACAGCTATAAATTTCCCTTTCTGTACTGCTTTGGCTGTAACCCATAAATTTGGGTATGTTGTTTTCATTTTCATTCATCTCAAAATATTTTCTAATTTCCCTTGTTAGTTCTTCTTTTACCCATTGGTTATTAGAAGTCTCTTGTTTAATTTCCACATATATGTGGAAGTAGTGATAGAGGTTTTATTATTTTAAAGACAGCACAGAAAAAGTAGACAGGTTGTTTAAAACATATATTGCTTAGAAGAAAAAAAAACATTTTTTAAAGCAAGTTTACAAAAAAATGAAGCCCTCAAAGTTGAAATTAGACAAAGTTATGCCCATCATTCTGGAAATAAAAGGAGGATAAAAGGAATTAAATTGAATCATGGTATTTGAAATATAAACAGAAAGCACAAAATAAGAATTTAGTATAAGTATTTTATTTTATTTTATTTACCATTAAGAATATATTAAATTGGCTGGACGTGGTGGCTCACACCTGTAATCCCAGCACGTTGGGAGGCCGAGGCAGGTGGATCACCTGAGGGTAGGAGTTTGAGACCAGCCTGACCAATATGGTGAAACCCCATCTTTACTAAAAATACAAAAATTAGCTGGGCATGGTGGCGTGCACCTATAGTCCCAGCTACTTGGGAGGCTGAGGCAGGAGAATTGCTTGAACCTGGGAGGTGGAGGTTGTAGTGAGCCAAGATCATGCCACTGCACTCCAGCCTGGGTGACAGAGCGACACTCCATCTCAAAAATATATACGTTAAATTAATGCAGAAGAAATGGCATTTCAATAAACATTATTCTTGTAATGGAATCATTGTCTCATGACTGCAAAAGGACTACATTAAATATTTTTACTACATGTGATAATTGAAGTCAGGTTTTGAGCTCAATGTTTTATTTGATTTTAGAAATATTTTAAACTAGCTTTTGATATCTTAGAGTTTATCTTTTTATCTTTATTCTTTCTCCTTCTCCCAGCTACATTGCGATATAAAATATAGCACATAGTAGGTTCATGATATATGTACTTACTATGTGAATGACAGCTATGTCATTTAGCTGACTGTTTTAATTTTCTTGTCAAGAGGTTTAGGTAACCACTTTTGAGGACAGATAAATGATTAGGTTAAAAAAATTCAGATCATTGCCACATGTAAAACACATTAGTTTATGTAAGCATCCCAATGTTTGGTTAAAAAAAACCCAAAGCTCTACTGGAGAGAATCTGTAAAATTATGACCATTAGTCAGACATACTATGACTCAGAATGAGCACTGCACTCTGAGATAAAAATGAGATCAATTTTAAGACAGTGTTTTCTGGATATAAGTATGTCTCATGTGAGTTTAGTGTGAGGAGCCTCCTCAGATAACAAACCTAACTCAAGTGGGACTTTGATGCTGCCAGACATTCTTCCTGTATGTCTCCGTTCTTTTCTCTCATCTCTTTTCAGCGACTTTTTCACATCTTCTCTTCACTCGTCAATCCAGCAATACCTCTTCCCATCGCCACTCCAGCAATCATGCGATAACTCCCACAGACTGTCATCCCACAACCACCCACCTACCAGCCTCTGCACCCACACACTGCGCTTTCCTGTCTGTGACCATAGATGAACTCTTCATGCCCTTATCTAAAGTCAGTCACAGCCTGGGCAACATGCAAGACCCCTTTCCTAAAAAACAAAAAAATTAGCTGGGCATATTGGTGGATGCCTGTAGTCCCAGCTACACAGGAGGCTGAGGTGGGAGGATCGCTTGAGCCCAGGAGGTCAAGGCTGCAGTGAGCCATGATTGTGCCACTGCCCTCCAGCCTGGGCAATAGAAGGAGACCCTGTCTCAAAAAATAAAAATAAAGCCACTCTGCTGTTGGCTCCACCTCCTCAAAGCCAAAAGGAGCAGTCCATGAGGGCCATTGTTGCTAGAAGAGACCCAGATAACTGAAAGCTGTAGCTGTCCAAAGACAAGGGAAGTCTGTCTCAAAGTTTTCAGGGATTGTTCCGAAAACTTTGACACATGCTTACTACGTTTGTGCTTGGGTCAGCCCTGGACTGGTGCACTGGAACTGAGGGAAATACTGGCTTAGCCTACTTCAGGAGAAGTTTCTGATGGGTGGTCCTGCCAGCTTCAGGTTCATATCCACATTGCTGCTCTTTGAATTCCAGTGATTCCATGAGCAGTTTTTCTTTGATTTTCTTGGAACTACATCTACATTCTTTTCTAGGACAAAAGCATTCATGATGTGTAAAAAAATCACAATTCATACTGTATGATCTCAATCTCATAAAACTGGATGTTATACCTATATGCACAGAGGACCTAGAAACTGTAAACTGCTTGTGATTGTAGGTGACTTTGTTCTTTACTTCTTGTGTTTTTAAGTATCCTAAAATGCACGTATTAACTTAAAAAATAAAAGTTATGTCACTGATCATTAGATAAATGTAAAGTAAAACCACAATGAGATACCATCTTACACCAGTCAGAGTGGCTATTATTAAAAAGTAAAAAAATAACACATGCCAGCAAGGTTGTGGAGAAAAGAGAATGCCTATACACTGCTGGTGAGAATGTAAATTAGTTCAGCCACTGTGGGAAGCAGTTTGGTGATTTCTCAGAGAATTTAAAACAGAACTAACATTAGACCCAGCAATTCCATTATTGGGTACATACCCAAAGGAATAATCACTCTACCATAAAGACACATGCATGTACATGTTCATCACAGCACTATTCACAATAGCAAAGACATGAAATCAACCTTAATGCCCATCAACATTAGACTGGATAAAGAAAATGTGGTGCACATATACACCATGGAATACTATGCAGCCATGAAAAGGAACAAGATAATGTCCTTTGCAGCTACATGGATGGAGGTGGAGGCCATTATTCTAAGTGAACTAATGCGGAACAGAAAACCAAATACTGCATGTTTTCACTTTAAGAGGGAGCTAAACATTGAGTACACATGGACACAAAGAAGGAAACAACAGACGCCAGAGCCCACTTGAGGGTGAAGGGTGGGAGGAAAGTGAGGATCACAAAACTACCTATCAGGGCCAAGCACAGTCAGTCACTCATGCCCGTAATCCCAGCACTTTGGGAGACCGAGGTGGATGAGATCACTTGAGGCCAGGAGTTCAATACCAGATTGGGCAATATGGTGAAACCCCGTCTCTACTAAAAATACAAAAATTAGCCGAGTGTGCATAGCAGCGCATACCTGTAATCCCAGCTACTCAGGAGGTTGAGGCAGAAGAATTACTTGAACCCAGGAGGAGGAGGTTGCAGTAAGCCAAGATTGCACAACTGCACTCCAGCCTGGTGACAGAGTGAGACTCTGTCTCAAAAATAAAAATAAAAATAAAAAAGAAAGTCCTGGGTTGCTTGTTGCTCTGATTGATTGTGAAGCCTGGCTCCCAGATTTGGAAGTGGTGACTGGAAAATGCTTTGTCTAAAATGAACATAGGACAGATGACCCTCTTGTGTGAGAGCTCCCCGATAAAGAATCTCAGAGGTCACCCCCATGAGCTGTACAGGAGTTGAACATGGACTATCATCATTCTAAAGGGTTAATGCTCAGTTAAGTAAAGCCCCATCCCAACAGATCTAATAGACAGGTTTTCATTGCACCCAAAAGGATGCAAACTGCACTTCCCTGGACATTGCTGCACTCAGAGTGTGAGTCATGGGCTGACTGTCCCCAGGTTAAGCTGAGTTGGGGGGTTTGAGCGACAGAAACTAAGAAGGTCAAAGCCAGAGGGGCCCTAAGATGTCATCCAGTCCAGCTGCCCTTTCTTCTCCCTGCTGCTCTGTTCACGGCTTTGCTGACACCCCAGTGGAGAGGTGGTCTGAGGCTTTTCACTGCCAGGACTATCCAATGGTCACATCAGGCTTGGGTCACCAGCAAGGCAAGGCCACCAAAAATACTTCCTGAGAGAATTTTGCATTTGATTTTTTGAAACATCATTCAACTAGTCCATCATAGGAGATATCAGGATTTGGCTGGACCGTCTCAACACTTATTTTACAGGTTAGGCTTCTTGTTTTATTTTGAATTATATACTACATCTGAGTGATACAGCCCAGTGCTTAGGGCCAAAAGACATTTTCCCAGGGCACAGAACTTGCCCGAGCAGATCTTTCCTGTTGGGTTTTTACAATGCTGGTGGGCAAGAGCGGTCAGAAAAACCAACATCTGAATGTTCATCCTGCACTTTCTGTACATCATCTCTCCCCATCAGACAGCCCTGCAAGGAAGTACTTATGCCCCTTCAGCTAATGAAGAAACTGAGGGTCAGAGAAGGCCAGACCCTCCTTCAGGGTCACAGTTGGTGAGGGGTGAGAGCAGAGGCTGCTCCTGGGGCCTGGCAGCCCACAGTCCTGCCTCCTGGGCCAGCTCTAACACTCTCTTTCTGTGACTGTGGGTCTCTGAGTCTTGATTTTCTCATCCATACAGTGAGGGGTTTGAGGAAATCATCTCTGAGAGGTTTCCAATTCAATGAGCCATTTTCTGAGTGTCCCTCTGCGTTTTGCAGAGTGGGGGTTCAGGACAGATGTCACATGACTCACGCCTCTAAGGGAGAGGATGAGGGCTCTCGCACTGAGGGAACACCGCAGCAGAACCGGGTTCTTGACCTTCATTATGTCATGTGCACCTTAGTGGTTATGTGTGTGGGCTCAGGAGTCAATCCCTGCTTCTAACTCCAGCTGTGTGACATTGAGCAAGTCACTTTCCCCTCTCTGAGCCTTTTGCCCCTGATCTGTGACCTCATGGGGTTTTCTTTATGTAGAGAATGCTTAGATATGCTTACAAAGAGCCCGGAACATGGAAGAGCACAAAGTTTGCTAGTGTTTCCAGTGGTTCCTGCTGTCATCAGCCTTTTCTCCCTGCAGGATGGTCTTGGTCAAGAATATTTGAATCCTGTCTGTGAGTGCATCCATTGCCAAGCCTGCCAGGATATCTGGCCAAAGGTTTCACAGCCCAGGCATGCACCTGGATCCCAGGCACCTTCCAACCTGGATCGTGGGCACCTGCCTATGGGCACATCCCGTCTATCTTTCTGGATCCCTGGCCCACACTCCACATTCCCCCACCTCTCTACCCCTGTCTTCCTATCCTAATCTTTGCTGAGCTCTGGGCACTTTACACCCAGTTCACTCATCTGCCACGCCCTGTCCACCATGCTGTCTCCCATGGTGTCTCCTTTGTGTCTCCAAATCTGGCCCCAGAGGGAAGAGCCAGGTAGGTGCTGAGCTGTGGCCCATTAAACCCTCTGGCCCCTCCCTTCAGCTAGGCCTGCTGGAGCCTCTCCCTCAAGATGGTGCTCCTTTGGGCCCTGTGCCCCCAGGCACCCAGGATGAACCTTTTGGGCCTTTGTGGAGCATATGTTGGGAGGAGACTTGCCCCTTGAATTTGCCAATAATGAGAAAAACATCATTAACAGCCCTCATGGGTTCCAGAACTTTACAACCAATGGGGCAGCTTTTACCTACCTTATTCCATCTGGTCCTCAGAAGAGCCAGGTGAAATAGACAGCCAAGAGGAGAAAACTAAGAGAGGTGAAATGATGTACCAGTACTAACATAGACGTGTCATATCAGGGCTGCAATTCAGACCCAGGGCTTCATTCCCAGGTCTGTGCGCTATAGTATTCCATAGAGATTAAGGGCATAGGGTCCAGAGTTAGAAAGCCCTGGGTTTGAATATCAGTTATAATACATTTTAGTTATGTCACCTTAGGTAAGTTAGCCTCTCTGAGTCTGAGTTTTCCTTCCGTAAAATGGGGAGGACCTTCTGGGGCAAGTCCTTTGCCCTAGAAAACAGTGTCCTTTTGGCCGTATGCACCACATTTGCATTACTTAGGATCCATTATATAATTTCAAATAAAACAAGAACCCTACTCTGTAAAATAAGCGTAAGAGAGTCCAGCCAAATTCTGGTATTTCCTGTGATGGAATAATTGAATGGTGCTTTGAAATATCAAAGGTCAAATTATCTTAAGAAGTATTTTTGGTGCCCCTGCTTTGCTGGTTACCCTTGCATGTGCCTGGCAAGTCATCCTCTCCACTTGGTTGTTTCATGCCTCTTTTGCTGTGGATACTCTGAGAATTGAAGTTTCTCCAAAGTTCTTACACTTCTGTGATTAAGCCCTTTGCTTAGTCTTCAACTCAATCTGCCCTCTGCAGAGGATGCTGTCAAGGAGAGCCTCTGACTCTCACACTTTGCACTGGGGATTAATAGATCTGAGTCTGTTGTTTTCTTTCTACCCTTCAATACATCATTGTCCTTTTAGCAACATCCTCCAATCCCACAGTTCTTAAAGTTTTTACTTCTGCCATATCTCTAAAACACTAGAGATGATACACAAGCTATTGCAGCTGCTTTATCTAGGTCCCAGCCAGCTTGCAGCAGATAAAAGTCTTAGCAATCACATTCCTATAGCATAGGCCACAATCTTTTGTTTACCATCAGTGACAGGGTCCTCATTGCCTTTCAGATAGTGAGCGATCCACTTACAGAATCTCATCCTCAGAATCTGTCTTCTAGAATTACTCCTGGCACCAACTTTCTTGGGCTGGGCTTCCCAGAAGCAGAGCCAGAGAAAGGGATTCTTGTGCAAGTGATTTATTGAGGGAGTACTCTCAGGTGAGACCTGTAAGGAGGGAAGTGGGGTAGTGCAAGAGAAGTTAGGCAAATACGAGTTTCAACTGATATTGAACCTCATGCCATAGGTGCTCTGGAGTGTGAAAGGCACTATAGCATTGTTCTGCCTTGGGATGGGGGATACCTTTTGTATCCCCTCATCAGTTAGTCATCACTATAGGTTATCCCTGGGGAAAAGGTGTCAACTACCAGACATTTTTCCTGGCAGGAAAAATTAGTTGAAGGCAACTCTCTAGAGAATAGTATAGCTGTGAGCTGTTAGCAGCTAATATTCATAGCAGATAGATGGATTACCAACAGTGACTTCTACATATGGTATTTACCTTTCTGTGTCTGTTTTTTTTTTTTCAGTATTATGTTTATAACATTGTTGAGTTTGTTTTATAATATATAGTATACATTATAAAATGGTGCAAATATACAATCTATTTAGCCATTATATTCTTAATGAACATTTAGCTGGATATAAAACTGCAAATTAAAGTTATTTTTTTTCAGTACTTTAAAATTATTGCTTCTATGTGTTTTTGTATCCAGTGGTCCTGTTAGGAAATCTGATGTCAATCTGAATCTCATTTCTTTGCAGATGATCTGCTTTTTCTTTCTGGAAGTGTTCAGAGTTTTTAAAACTTTGTCAGTAATTGATCCAGAAGAGATGTTCATAGTGATGAACTTCAAAAAAACTTCAAAAACAGAAAAGATAAAATTAAGCAATGTAGACTTCTGCTTTCATGAAGATGAAGTAGATGTACTTTTCTCTATTCCTCCTGCTAAGTACAACCTAAAATCCTGGATATTATGTATAAATCAAACAAAAGAAGACTATGAAAAGGGGAAAGAAGAAGGCAGAGTGGCTTAGGACCTTGGGACACAAAGAACAGCATGGTACTGGGTCCCAGGAATTTTCCTTTTGCTTCATAAATCTCAGACTTGGAGGTGAAGAAGCTAACAACCTAGAAATGTCAACAGGTTCAAACCAAAAAAAAAAAAAAAGCCAATGAAAGGGTAGTCTGTTTAACCCCAAAAGGCCAGAACAGGGGCAATTAGCGAGACAGGAAACTTTTAGGAAGCAACTTTTGTATACTTGCCAAATACCACAGAGAAAACTGTGGCTCAACTTCCACCTCCACCAGCAAAAGCCAAATGGGGAGCCTAAACGTCT
The DNA here is from genome assembly GCF_009764315.1 of Trachypithecus francoisi. Taxonomy (NCBI): domain Eukaryota; kingdom Metazoa; phylum Chordata; class Mammalia; order Primates; family Cercopithecidae; genus Trachypithecus; species Trachypithecus francoisi. The sequence goes on from NW_022681473.1 coordinate 65,980,103, forward strand.
ACCAGTTCCAGGCTGATATTAGGTACTTCAAGCTCCCCTACAGCCCCTTCACCATCGTGTCGGATAATTATCTGATGAAGATTTTAAGACAGTCATTATAAAAATGCCTCAATGAGCAATAACAAAGGCATTGGAAATAAATTTAAAATAGTTTTTTTTTGAGACACAGTCTCACTCTGTCACCAGACTGGAGTGCAGTGGTGCAATCTTGACTCATGGCAACCTCTGCCTTTCGAGTCCAAGCAATTCTCCTGCCTCAGCCTCCCAAGTAGCTGGGACTACAGGCATGTGCCATCACACCCAGCTAATTTTTGTTTTAGTAGAGATAGGGGTTTCACCATGTTGGCCAGGTTGGTCTTGAACTCCTGACCTCAAGTGATCTGCCCCCTTCAGCCTCCCAAAAGTCCTGGTATTACAGGCATGAACCACCATGCCCAGCCAAAAAATCGAAAATTTCAATGAAGAAATAGAAGATGTAAAAAAGAATCAAATGGAAATTTTAGAACTGAAAATTATAATAACAAAATAAAAAATTCAATGGATGGGCTCAACAGAAGAATAAACAGAGGAAGAATCAATAAAGAGAAAGATAGAATAAAAGAAATCACCAGTCTAAACAGTGATAAACAGACTGAAATAATAAAACTTTGGAGACCTGTGGAAGGATAGCAAAAGATCTAGTGTCATTGAAGTTACAGAAGAATAGGAGAAATAGATAGAACTGAAAAAAAAGAACCTACAGAAATCATGGCTAAAGACTTCCTGAGTTGGTAAAGAACATAAACCTACAGCTTTAAGAAACTAAGTGAACCCCAAATAGAGAACCCCAAGGAAATCTACCCTAACACACATAATAGTCAAACTTCAGAAAACTAAAGACAAAGTAGAAATCTTGAAAGCACAAGAGGGAAATTACACCTTACCTGTAGGGAAAAAACCATTTAAATGACAGTAGGTTTATCATCAGAAACTATGGAGGCCAGAAAGTAGTGGAACATTTTTGAAGTTCTGAAAGAAAAGAACTGTATAACCAAGAGTCCTTTATCCAGCAAGAACATTCTTTGATAATACAGAAGTTAAGATATTATCAGAAGAGAGAAAACTAAGAGAATTTGTTGCCTGAAGACCTATTCTAAAAGAATGACTAAAGAAAATTCTCTAAGCAGAAAGGAAATGATAAAAGAAGGGCTCTGGGACATCAGGAATATTGATAAAGATATTGGTAGATAGATTTTTCTTCTCCTCTTGAGCTTTCCAAGTTATGTTTGACAATAGAAGCAAAAATTATAAATACTGCTGATATGGTCTTAAGTGTATATAGAGGAAAGATTTGGGACAATTATATTATAAAAGAAGGAGTGTAAAGGAAAGGAAATTTAGGTAAGATTTTGTGAGACAAAGTAGCAAACATAAGGTAGCCACGTTTGCCCATTTCTGCTTGCCAGCATAGTTTCACAAAGCCCCTGACTCTATGACAAGTGCAGCTCTCCAGAGAGATGCTTTGAAAACAAGATGGGATAGAGCACATGGCTCCTCATGTCTCTTGCCTGAGTGACTACATTCCGTAAAATACAAATGACTGCAGTAGTCTGTTCTCATGCTGCTATGAAGAAATACCCAAGATTGGGTAATTTATAAAAGAAAAGAGGTTTAATTGACTCACAGTTCCCTGTGGTGGGAAGGCCTTAGGATACTTACAATCATGGCAGAAGGCAAAGGGGAAGACAGGCACATTCTTTAGAGGGCATCAGGAAGAAGTGCCAAGCAAAGTGGGAAAAGCCCCTCATTAAACCATCAGATCTTGTGAGCACTCACTCACTATCACAATAACATCATGGGGGTAACTGCCCCCATGATTCAATTATCCCCCACCAGGTCCCTCCCACAACATATGGGGAATATGGAAACTACAATTCAAGATGAGATTTGAGTGGGGACAGAGCTAAACCATATCAATGACCCTAGTCCTTGCCTTTTCCTACATACAAGATAACATCTGACAGGGTAAGTGATTATGCTTCTATAATCTATAACCAGATGTACTTTAGTAATCTATAACCAGATGTACTCTTGTCCCCAAACTTTGATGTGATTTTACATGTACTGAACCCCCCACTTTCTGTGTATACACTCTAAGCTAAAACACTTTCAGATCAGCCTAACAGAAACTCTCTGAACAACTCCTCTCAGGCTGTAGTCCTCATTCTACAGTCCTCAGTAAGACTTCTGAATAAAACTAAATTTAAAGGCTTGATTTTTTTCTTTAGTCAATAGTTTCTCTACTTCACTCAAACTGATAAAATGTCAACAGCAATAAATTGTGATGTTATATATATATATATATATATATAATGTAATACTTGGAGTAACCACTAAAAATGCTACATGCAGAGATAACACTCAAAAACATTATAGATAAATCAAAATGGAATGCTTAAAAAATGTTCAGGTAACTCACAAGAAGACAGGATAAAGAAAACAAATAATTGAAAAAAAAAGAATAAACAGAAAGCAAAACATAAAATGGCAGACTTAAGGCCTACCATATCAACAGTTACATTAAATGTGAATAGTCTAAACAGACCAATTAAAAGACACAGATTGGCAGAGTGGATTTTTTTTATGATCCTACAAGAAACCCACTTCAACTATGATAATAAAGTTGGTTGAAAGTAAAAGGATAGAGAAAGATGTATAATACAAACATTAACTAGAAGAAAACAGGAGGCCAGGCATGGTGGCTCACACCTGTAATCCTAGTGGTTTGAGAGGCCAAAGTGGAAGGATCTCTGGAGGTCAGGAGCTCGAGATCAGCCTGGGTAACATAGTGAAATCTTGTCTACACACACACACACACACACACACACACACACATACATACACACACACAAAGCCAGGTATGGTAGTGCACACCTGTAGTCCTAGCTACAGGGGAGGCTGAGATAGGAGGATCTTGAGCCCAGGAGTTTGAGGCTGCAGGGAGCCATGATTGCACCACTGCACTCCAGCCTAAGTAACAGAATGAGACCCCATCTCCTTAAAAAAGAAAGAGAAAAAAAAAAAACAAGAGTGGCTATACCAACATTAGATAAAGTAGACTTCAGAGCAAAGAAATGATCAGAGACAGAGAGGGAAGTTACACAATGATAAAAGGGCCAATCTACTAAGAACATAAAGCAATCCTATATGTGTATGCACCAAACAACGGAACTGCAAAAACTGAAAACTGAAATGAAAAGACAGATCCACAATTATAGTGATGTACTTCAACACTCCTCCCTCAGCAATTGATAGAACAGCTAGACAGAAAATGAGTACAAATAGAGAACTCAACATCACCAAAAGGGTCGACTGTGACATTTACAGAATGCTCCACTCAACAAGAAAAGAGTACACATTTTTTTCAGGCCAGGTGTGGTGGCTCACGCCTGTAATCCCAGCACTTTGGGAGGCCAAGGCAGGCAGATTGCCTGAGGTCAGGAGTTCGAGACCAGCCAGATCAATATGGTGAAACCCCATGTCTACTAAAATACAAAAAATTAGCCAGGTGTGGTGGCGTGCACCTATAGTCCCAGTTACTCAGGAGGCTGAGACAGGAGAATCACTTGAACCTGGGGGGGTGGAGGTTGCATTGAGCTGAGATCGTGCCACTGCACTCCAGCCCAGGCCACAGAGTGAGACTCCATCTCAAAAAAAAAATACACATTTTTTAAGTGCCCACAGAACATATATGAAGATAAGCCATACCATGAGCCATAAAACAAATCTCAACAAATACAAAAGAATTGCAGTCATACAGAATGTGTTCTCTGACCACAGTGGAATTAAACTAAAAATCAATAACAGAAACATAACAAGAGAGCCTTCAAACACTGAAAATTAAACAACATATTCCTAAATAATTCATGGGTCAAAGAGAAAATCTCAAGGGAAATCTTCAAAAAATAATAATAATTTGAGCCTGGTTTCAATACACTGTACCAAGAGAAATTTAAAAATACATTGAACTGGCTGGGTGCAGAGGCTCATGCCTGTAATCCCAGCACTTTGGGAGGCCAAGGGGGTGAATCACTTGACCCCAGGAATTCGAGACCAGCCTGGGCAACATGGCAAAACCCATCTCTACAAAAAATACAAAAATTAGCCAGGCTGAGATGGAAGATTGCTTAAGCCTGAGAGGTGGAGGTTGCAATGAGTTGAGATTGCACCACTGTACTCCAGCCTGGGCTTGAAAGATATTTTCACCAGGCTAGAATTCTGGCAGTTATTATTTTTTTCAGCATTTTATAATTATTTCTGGAAGAAATAATTCTAAAGGCTCTGGCTTCTAATGTCACTATTGAGCAGCCTTTTTTAAATCTGGTTACTTCTAAGGTTTCTCTTAGTTTTCTTTGTTTGTTTTCTATTGTGTCATTATTATGTATCTAGATAATATATTTCTTTTTATTTATCTTGCTTGGGTTTTCTTTTTTGAGCTCCTTAAATCTGTTGTTTGATGTCTTTATACTTACGAACATTCTTAGCCATTTGCTCTTCAAATATTATCTCTACCCATTTGTGATGGTTAATATTAGGCATCAACTTGATTGGATTGAAGGTTGCCTAAATAGCTGCTAAGTATTGTTTCTGGGTGTGTCTGTGAGGGTGTTGCCAGAGGAGATTGACATTTGAATCAGTGGACTGGGAGAGGAAGACCCACCCTCAGTGCAGGTGGGCACCATCCAATGGGCTGCCAACTGGCTAGAACAAAGCAGACAAAAGGTGGGATAAGCTGGTTTCCTGAGTCTTCCTGCTTTCATCTTTCTCCTGTGCTGGATGTTTCCTTCTGTTCCTTCTGCCCTTGGACATCAGACTCCAGGTTCTTCAGCCTTTGGACTCTTGGACTGACACCAATGGTTTGGTGGGGGTTCTCAGGCCTTTGGCTACAGACTGAAGGCTGCGCTGTCAGCTTCCATGTTTTTGAGGCTTTTGGACTCAGACTGAGCCACTACTGGCATCTTTCTCCCTCAGTTTGCAGATGGCCTATCATGGGACTTCACCTTGTGATCATGTGAGTCAATACTCCTTAATAAACTCCCCTTCATATATACACATATCCTATTAGTTCTGTCCCTCTGGAGAACTCTAGTACACCATGTATTTCTCTCTTCCTGGGAATATGATTAACATATATCAGACCTTTTTACTTGAGTCTTAGGCTCGTACTCTCTCTTTTGTGCTTTTTATAGCTTTTGTCTTTCCAAGCTTCATTTTGACCTTCCTTCCAGTTCACTAACTCTTTATTCAATTGTATCAAACTTACTATTAAAGTTGTTCATTGAGTTTTGAGTTTCAGCTATTTTATTAGTTATTTCTAAAAGTTACATTTCATTCTTTTTTCAAAAGTTTTAGGTCACTTTTATATTTTCTTGTTTTATTCAAATATTTTTCAGTCATCTTTTATCTATTTAAACATAATAAGAATAGTTTCGTGTGTGACTGTTTATTCCAATACTCATTTACGTTTTTCTGCCTAATCTCGCTCTGGTGCTTTTATTTATTTCCTTGTGGGCCTGGTGGATCCTTTGAGCCCAGTAGTTTGAGACCAGCCTGGACAATATGGTGAAACCCTGTCTCTACAAAAATAAATAAATAAATAAGCTGGGCATGATGACATGCACCTGTAGTCCCAGCTGCTCCTCAGGGGGCTGAGTTGGGAGGATCTCTTGAACCCAGAAAGGTGGAAGTTGCAGTGAGCCAAGATCAGAGCACTGCACTCCAGCCTGGTGACAGAGGGATACCCTGAAAAAAAAAAGAAAGAGAGAGAGAGAGAGAGAGAGAAAGAAAGAAAGAAAGAAAGAAAGAAAGAAGAAAGAAAGAGAAAGAAAGAAAGAGAAGGAAGGAAGGAAGGAGGAAGGAAGGAAGGAAGGAAGGAAGGAAGGGAGGGAGGGAGGGAGGGAGAGAGGGAGGGAGGGAGGGAGGAAGGAAGGAAGGAAGAAAGAGAAAGAAAGAAAGCTTTAAATCTAGGGATGAATCAAATTTCTTCTAGCAGAATTTATGTTTGTTTTTATCAGGCACTTGGGAACACTTCAGGACCACCTTAAGCAAAGGTAAGTTGTGAGGTTCCTTAGAATACCCAGGAGATATGATCCTAGGATCCAGACCTTCAGAAGGTTTATCATAATTCTGGCTCACTGATTAAAGGGTGTAGCCCATTGAAGTTCAAGGTTATTGTGGTGGAGTAACTCTTCATTAAATTCTCCACCTTAAGCATCTTTGGTCTTTGATTTCTGTCCCCTCCCACTTCCCCACCTTTGAGGCAAACAAGTAAAAATCTGACTTTTCAAGGTTAGAAAATTCCCTCAGAGAAAATTCTGTTTGTCTTCTTTGTCTGTTTGTATTCCTTCCAATTTTGGCCTCGTTGTTCCATAGTGTCTTATCAACTCTATAATGTAATTGATAAATTTAAATATACAATCTAGAATTTTTCATTCTTTTCACCTGGAATTTTAATCTGAATAACCTAATCCATCAGAACCCACCACTGAACAATTTCAAAAGAATAAAAAAATTTAAGGATAAAACTGAGTTAGTTTACTTTTTACAGGCTTAAGTGAAGTAGATTTAAACGGCAGGGAGGGGGCCGGGTGGGGTGGCTCATGCCTGTAATTCCAGCACTTTGGGAGGCCAAGGCAGGTGGATTACCCAAGGTCAGGAGTTCGAGACCAGTCTGGCCAACATGGTGAAACCCTGTCTCTACTAAAAATACAAAATCAGCTGGGCATGGTGGTGTGCGTCTGTAATCCCAGCTACTCAGGAGGCTGAGGCAGGAGAATCACTTGAACCCCAGAGGCGTACCATTGCATGATCTCAGCTTAGAGAACGAAAATCCGTTTCAAAAAAAAGAAAAGAAAAAGGCAGGGAGTACAGCTAGACGTAGATAAGAAAGTATATAGCTGTCATGCAAACCTACGACCTGTATGATTGCTAATGCCCAAATTAGAAATTCATCACATGCAGGCCGGGCGCGGTGGCTCAAGCCTGTAATCCCAGCACTTTGGGAGGCCGAGACGGGCAGATCACGAGGTCAGGAGATCGAGACCATCCTGGCTAACATGGTGAAACCCCGTCTCTACTAAAAAAATACAAAAAACTAGCTGGGCAAGGTGGCGGGCGCCTGTAGTCCCAGCTACTCGGGAGGCTGAGGCAGGAGAATGGCGTAAACCCGGGAGGTGGAGCTTGCAGTGAGCTGAGATCCGGCCACTGCACTCCAGCCCGGGCAACAGAGCAAGACTCCGTCTCAAAAAAAAAAAAAAAAAAATAGAAATTCATCACATGCATTGTAAAAACTACAGCTTAATCAAATACTCCAATTACTCAAATACAGTCTGTTTTATGGTCAGTGTTGCTGTGATTCGCAAAGAGTGAGACTGTAGCAATTGGGTAGGGGATATATGGGAAGAGCTAGAGGAGTTGAGGATGCTTGACTCTCCAGGCTCCTCTGAAACACATCCCACCCTATCCTCCACATTCTCCCACTTGATAAAGGTGGCAGTGCCTTTAATTATGAAGCCAGCTCAATGTTTAATGTTGAAATCCCAGAGTTAGCAGTGGAAGTGGCAATATGCAATGGCAGATTACGAAAGACAGGGATCTGCTCCCCCATTATCTTGTTCCCCTACCCACAGTACTCTATTCTGCGTCAGGGCCTGAGGCTCAGTCATTAAACAAAGGATAACAGGTATGGAAGGAGCAAGGGTTTAGTTTAGGGGGTTGACACTAAGTAAAAGTAATCTTGGGGTTTCTCCACTGTGGACCAAGAACAACTCTGAAAAGTCAGCATTCTTCCTGATGGTCCAACTGTCCCCTCTACCAAATTATACTTCTAGAGATGAGCAATGCAAATTCTGTGTTAGCCTTTTTAGATTACGGTTTTAAGGACTTGAAAGTTCAAAATATGACCTTTTCTAGACTGGTGACTACTTGAAAACCCTAATGCCTACTACAATCATCATATTATCTCAGCTCAGTGAAGTCTTGACTCCTAGGTTTGGTAGCCCAAGACCAAGACAGCTGGTTCATTTTCTTTTTTTGGTTTTGTTTTTTTTTGAGACGGAGTCTTGCTCTGTGGCCCAGGTTGGAGTGTAGTGGCGCGATCTCAGCTCACTGCAAGCTCCGCCTCCCGGGTTCCCGCCATTCTCCCGCCTCAGCCTCCGAGTAGCTGGGACTACAGGCGCCACCGCCAGGCCCGGCTAGTTTTTTTTTGTATTTTTAGTAGAGACGGGGTTTCACTGTGTTAGCCAGGATGGTCTCGATCTCCTGACCTCGTGATCCACCTGCCTCGGCCTCCCAAAGTGCTGAGATTACAGGCTTGAGCCACCGCGCCCGGCCTGCTGGTTCATTTTCAAATCAGACAGGCTGTGTGGTTTTGGAATCAAGTATACTCAGTGACTAGCTGTCAAGTTAACTGTTGAGGGTCATTGAGGGGGCCCAAGAGTGAGGCACCTCTCTTCCCCACTTCAGTTCTGAACGAACTGTGGGTCTGAACAAAAGCATCAGCAGAGGGCATGTAAATATCACTAGGTTGAAGGACATGGCATATATCCGAGAGCATGGGACTTCTTCAAACGAAACTCCAAAATTAGAGCGATTCCTGCCCAGCCCTAGGCATTTTAGAACCACCCCAAATATCCCTGTGTGAGAAAAAGTCTCTATAAAATGCCCAAATGGAGGAGCAGAGGAGCATGTAAGGGCAGAGGCGAGGGAGAAGAGAGAAGTTATGCTAAGCTTATTCAGATTAGTCTTCCCAAGCAGACTTTAGGTTAAGTCATCCTAAATGTCCCAGGATACTGTGGCCAATGGGACCAGTCAAAAGCTTTCTGTGAACTGAATTCCCTCCACATGGAAGAAACATCAGGAAGAATTCATTTCCTCAGTGCTGGCCATTTCTTTTTGAGCTATTCAGTACTTGTATATGGGGGATGCTGTAACTTGTTGGTTGACTAAGGGTTTTTTATTTTAGTTGTTCTCAGTGCTATTGAGGAATCAACTGAATTATTTCAGGTACTTGTTGCTACAATAGGAGAGAAATATCACTATGTTGGTAAAAGAAGGGTTTTACATTTCAAATCTCTTCTGGGAGCATTGTTGACATATGGACAGATTTAATTGTACATAGATAAGACATACATAACAAATGTTCCATTTTGTTCCCCAACCCATTCTTTCTGCTTTGGGAGAAAGAGCTAACCTTGCAACTGGTTGTGTTTCACATTGGGAAATTGACATGTATAACTGCCTAATGGCTGAGTATTTTGGGGGGGTTTCAATGAGTACTTCTTGGTCATAGTAAAGAATATGGCAAAGGAAGCTTGGAAATCTTATCAGGCAAGACAGAGAGACAGTTCTGAAGTCTGAGACAATCTATCATTAAACCTAAGGTTACAGTTTTGCCCAAATTTACTCCCAGTCATTGTAATATTCCAGGAGGACTACTGTTTTATAGGACAAGAGATCTGTGTTTGAGTATTGGCTTTGGCATTGACTTGCTGTGTGACATTGGGCAAGTGTTATGAGCCTCAGTTTTCATAACTATAAAATGGGAAGGGTAAAACTAGATGATCTGTTTTTTTCAGCCCTAATATTCTGGGACTCCTCATTCTAACCAAAAGGTTCTCAAATGTCTCCCAGTGATGATGGGAGTGAAAACCATTCCGCTCCCTGTGAAACACTATGATACAACCAACATTTCACTCTGTCATTCTCATGAGGCATAAGCTCCCTTGTACAGGATCTTATTGTGCATGGACCATATAAAATTACAACCAAGAATACATATGTAATTGAAAAGGAAAGTTTGGCTGGGCGTGGTGGCTCACGCCTGTAATCCCAGCACTTTGGGAGGATGAGGCAGGTGGATCACCTGAGGTCAGGAGTTCGAGACCAGCCTAGCCAACATAGTGAAACCCTGTCTCTACTAAAAATACAAAAATTAGCCAGGCGTGGTGGTGCGTGCCTGTAATCCCAGCTACTAGGGAGGCTGAGGCAGGAGAATTGCTTGAATCTGGGAAGCGGAGATTGCAGTGATTTGAGATTGCACCACTGCACTCCAACCTGGGCAACAGAATGAGACTGCATCTCAAAAAAAAAAAAAGTGGGGGGGGAAGGAAAATTTTAACTAATTGGCTTTCCACATATTCTTTTTTTTTTTTTTTTTTTTTTGACAGGGTCTCACTTTGTCCCCCAGGTTGGAGTGCGGTGGCATGATCTCGGCTTGTTGCAACTTCCACCTCCAGGGCTCAAGCAATTCTCCTACCTCAGCCTCCTGAGTAGCTGGGACTACAGGCACGTGCTGCCATGCCCGGCTAATTTTTGTATTTTTTATAGAGACGGGGTTTCACCATGTGCCCAGGCTCCTCTCCAACTCCTCAGCTCAGGTGGTCTACTCATCTCAACCTCTTCCACATTTTCCAATTAATATATATTTGATATTTATGTATTCCTATCTCCACCACTAACATGTTATATAGCATATCCTAACAGATGTAATTCTGGCTAAGAGAGTGTTCTGGAAGGAAATGAAGAGACTGGTTATTTGGTCTGTCCTACCATGGCATCAAACTATTAAGAGTGACAGTCAGATGTTTCCACTTCATGCAGAAATCTGTTTATGATACTTGGGTTAATTCCTTAACGGATACATTAAAAAGCTAATTTGGAGTTTAGCTTGGGAATAATTGAACCCAAACTCTGAACTGAGAATTATATGTAGTTTATTATACTATTGACATAAACATAAAACTATGCCACAAAACCTAAAGGAAATACTAATTGCAATTTACAGCCAGGCGCCTGGAATCCTAGCATTTTGGTACGCCAAGGTGGGAGGATGGCTGGAGGCCATGAGTTCAAGACCAGCCTGGACAACATAAAGAGACCCCATCTCTACAAAAATAAAAATAAGAAAATTAGCCAGGCATGGTGGTGCATGCCTGTGGTTCCAGCTACGTGGGAGGCTGAGATGGGAAGGTCAGTTGAGCCCAGGAGTTTGAGGTTACAATGAGCTATAATCACACCCCTGTACTCAAGCCTGGGTGATAGAGTGAGACCCTGTCTCGAATAATATAATAATAATAATTGCAATTTCCTGTAAGAACGACCAAGAATCCATGGCTCTAACTAAGAAAGTCTTTGATCTTAGACTCGCCTGTGTTCCTCATCTCTCACAGAGTCTGGTTCTACAGATGTCATAGGCTTGTTGCTCATGGGTCTGCAGGATGTCATTTCCTCATATGAATACCCTTATTAATGGAGTTTGTGAAAAATTCTCATTTCTTATCCACTTTTTCAGGGTCCGGCTAAGTGCCGAGGCTTTCTCGCAGATTTACTTCCCTACAAGATGCACCACAGAGTGCCAGCTTCCTGCTGTGTGCTCTCTTGGCAATGTTGTTCCTTTCTGCCTGATTGGGACACACTGCAGCTCTGTCCATCCTCACTCTGATCCTTGTGTGATTTCTAAGAAGAAATGAGATTTAAACTCCTTTAGCAGTGTAGCAGGACAAGCCGCCGCCAAAATTCCTTAGACACCAGATTAAAGAAGGAAGAGGTTTATTCGGCTGGAAGTGTCAACAGACTTGTGTCTTAAGAGCTGAGCTCCTTGAAAAAGAAATTCTTGGCCTTTTTAAAGGCTTACAATTCTAAGGGGTCCAGGTGAAAAGGTCGTGATAAATCGAGCAAGCATGGGGAACGTGACTGGGGGCTACGTGCATCAGCTAATAGAACAGAAAGTTTTGCAATGCTTTTTCATACAATGTCTGGAATTTAAAGATAACACAACTAGTTTAGGTCAGGGGCTGATGTTATTACTATTAATTTTTTAACTCCTAGGGCTGGGTGGTGGTGGTGCCAAGGTTGTCTGGCTATTTATCTTACTTTTGTTTCTTTCCAACTTTTTGCTTTCTCTCTTTCCTCCTGTCTTGTGAACTAGGCAAGGTGGAGGGGAGGAAGGCAGCAGGAGTAGTAGTGGCCTCTTTTTTTTTTTTGAGATGGAGTTTTGCTCATGTTGCTCAGGCTGGAGTGCAGTGGCGCAATCTCAGTTCACTGCAACCTCCACCTCCCAGTTCAAGCGATTCTCCTGTCTCAGACTCCTGAGTAGCTGGGGTTAAAGGTGCCTACCACCACACCCAGCTAGTTTTTGTATTTTTACTAGAGATGGGGTTTCACCATGTTGGCCAGGCTAGTCTCAAATTCCTGACCTCGAGTGATCTGCCCACCTCGGCCTCCCAAAGTGCTGAGATTACAAGCGTGAGCCACCGTGCCTGGTCATAAGCATCCTATCTTGATGGTCATTCAAACTAAAGATGAATCCTTCCAACTGGGCAGGAACATGGACAGTGTTACCACTCCCTGGCTGGAGCAGCTAGTGGTTACCAGATCTTTCCAAGCTCCCCAACCCTCCACTGCCCATGTTGCTGATACATGAGTACTTGCTAACAAATAAGTGACACTCAATGCCAAAAATATAAGAACTTACAGGAGAAAATGTTAACATTGAATGAAATGCTAACTTCTGAGCTCCTTCAACCCCTTGTGCTTTTCTTTGTCCTATCACCAGATGTTTTTTTCTCTCTGGGTCTGACTCCTACTCTCAACTATAGATGCCTCCAGGGAAACAATTTGTGTCTGGTTCATTTCTGTCTCTAGCACCCAATAAGAATTTTTATGAATGACTGAATGATAAAATTTTATTCATTACATTAATGACGGATGAAAATTGTGAAGCCGGCCAAGCGTGGTGGCTCACGCATGTAATCCCAGCACTTTGGGAGGCCAAGGTGGGCAGATCACCTGAGGTCAGGAGGTCAAGACCAGCCTGGCCAAGATGGTGAAACCCCATCTCAATTAAAAACACAAAAATTAACTGGGTGTAGTGGCGGGTGCCTGTAATCCCAACTACTCGGGAGGCTGAGGCAGGAGAATCACTTGAACCCAAGAGGCAGAGTTTTCAGTGAGCCAAGATCGCGCCGCTACACTCCAGTCTGGGCGACAGAGTGAGACTCTGTCTCAAAAAAAAAAAAAAAAAAAAAAAAAAAAAAAAAAGAAAAGAAAAGAAAAGAAAAGAAAAGAAAAGAAAATTGTGAAGTCTTCAATTATTCTACAGTACTATTGGGAAAACTTCCTGATCCAGTATTTGAGAACCAGACTGTAGCTGTCTGCTCAACTAAACAAAACCAAATTAGATTGCTGTAATTCATTTAAAAATATTTATTGAGTTGTTCTTCTTAGCTAGGTGCTGTCACTGGTATCCTGGGAGCTGAATTAGTTGGATCTAGGGATCTAGGGCCCCCAGAACACCCTGGCTCCTGGGGATATGTGATCTTGGTGATGGCTGCTTTGACATCCCTGTTCCTCAGCATGCAGATGAGAACAGGTGTGAGAATGGCATGGCATATACAGGGAGGGAAGGAGGTATTAAAAAAAAAAAAGAAGAAGAAGAAGAGAATGGCATGTACTACATTGCCCATGATGTGGAAGTTGAGGGGCAGGTCAGCCCTGTAGGCCACATAGGCTATGGCAATGGATGAGTAGTAGGTGCCCACCACCAGGAGTTGGGAGCCACAGGTGGAGAAGGCTTTGGAGTGCCCTTCTCAAGAGTTGATGTGAAGCACTGAGGCCAGGATGTGGGAATAGGAGAGAAGCACCAGGAGAAGGGGGAGGAAGGACACCACCATGGCGATGCAGAAGCCCATGAGGGTGTGGGGGGTGGTATCAGAGCAGGAGGCCTGGACCACAGCCAAGTGGTCGCAGAAGCAGTGGTAGATGCAGGCAATGCTGTCAAATGCCATCTGGGAGGTCTGTACCACTGCTGGGATGTGCAGAAGGAGGGCAGTGAGCCAGGCACTGGTTGCAAAAACAGCGTTGGTCTGTGGGGTCATGAGGACAGGGTAGTGCAGTGAGCAGCAGGTAGCCACATAGCAGTCATAGGCCATGACCACCAGGGTGAAGGCTTCTGAGCAGGAGAAGTTGTGGAACAGGTACATCTGAAGGAAGCAGGCAGGGAAGCTGAGGAAGTGGTCCCCAAGCAAGAATAGGGACAGCATCTTGGGGATGGTGACTGTAATGGAGAGGACGTCCAGGGCTGAGAGGTTTATCAGGAAGAAGTACATGGGCTTGTGGAGGCTGGGCTCTGCCATCACAACAACCAGGATAAGGGCATCACCCACCAGGATAAGCAGATAGATTAAGAAGAAAATCAAGGCCAGGCGTGGTGGCTCACACCTGTAATCCCAGAACTTTGGGAGGCCAAGGCAGGCAGATCATTTGAGGCCAGGAGTTCAATACCAGCCTGGCCAACATTGTAAAAGCCCATCTGTACTAAAAATACAAAAATTAGTCAGGCATAGTGGCAGGTGCCTGTAATCCCAGCTACTCCAGAGGCTGAGGTGGGAGGATTGCTTGAACCCAGGAGGCAGAGGTTGCAGTGAGCAGAGATTGTGCCATTACACTCCAGCCTGGGCAACAAGAGCGAAACTCCATCAAAAAAAAAAAAAAAAGAAGAAAGAAAGAGAGAGAGAAGAAGGAAGGAAGGAAAGAAAGAAAGAAGGAAAGAAAGAAAAGAAAGAAAGAAAGAAGAAGAAGAAGAAGAAAAGAAAGAGAAAGAGGAAGGAAGGAAAGAAAAGAAAAGAAGAAAAGAGGAAAGAAGAAAGAAAATCACAAAGATGGGGGTTGGAGGAAGAGGGACTCTGGCAGAGAGGGAATGCTGACCAGGCAGAAGACAGGCTAGGAGTCCTCTGATCCATTACAGGTTGTGGCCCCCACAGTGGGTCAAAGCTGAATGCCTGTAGATACACACTGGGAACATCTGAAAACCAGAACAATCAAGGAAACATTCACTAGAACATGTATCTTTTTCCTTTCCAACTATGGATCTCAGTCCCAACACTTTCTTTGTGCCAGGAGTTGTATTGCACAATTAAGATTCCTGGAGTGGTGAGACATCTAACAGCAATGGCAGAAAGAGCTGGTCCTGTTTTGGGGGGAAGAGAGGTAGACACAAACACCTAAGAACTGTCAAAGAGAAGGAGCAACACTTACAAAGAACTGGGACCACTGTTAGCAGCTTCAGGGGCCCAGAGATCAGTCCCACATATGGAAGAAGTTTCTTACCATTAGAATGACCCCATAATGAAGGCCGGGCGCGGTGGGCTTATGCCTGTAATCCCAGGACTTTGGGAGGCCAAGGCGGGCAGATCACCAGAGTTCAGGAGTTTGAAAACCAGCCTAGACAACATGGTAAAACCCTGTCTCTACTAAAAATACAAAAATTAGCCGGGTGTGGTGGCACATGCCTGTAGTCCCAGCTACTCAGGAGGCTGAGGCAGAATAACTTGAATTCCAGAGGTGGAGTTTGCAGTGAGCTGAGATTGCACCACTGCACTCCAGTCTGGGCAACAGAGTGAGACCCTGAAAAAAAAAAAGAAAAAGAAAGAGAGAGAGAGAGAGAGAGAAAGGAAGGAAGGAAGGAAGAGAGAGAGAGAGAGAAAGAAAGAGAAAGAAAGAAAGAAAGAAAGAAAGAGAGAGAGAGAGAGAGAGAGGAAGGAAGGAAGGAAGGAAGGAAGGAGGAAGGAAGGAAGGACCAAAAAAAAAAAGACTCCATAAGGCAAAAACAGGCTTGATAATTAGTGAAGTCCATGTAACTAGAGGTTGCAAGGCCGAGGTCTTTGCCTGGAATGCTACAGAGATTTAATATTTGGATAGCAGCTAGATTCCTTTAAGTAACTTTCTAACCCTAGATTCATTGCTTCTAAAAATAATAATAATAACATAAATGAATCACATGAATAAGATTGTAGCCAGGCATGGTGGCTCACACCTGTAATCCCAACACTTTTGGAGGCTAAAGCCAGAGGATCGCTTGAGGCCAGGAGTTTGAGACCAGCCAGGCAACACAGGAAGATCCCTTTTCTACAAAAAGTCAAAAAAGTTAGTCAGGCATTGTGACATGCACCCGTAATCGTAACTACTCCAGATGTTAAGGTAAGCATAGTAGTGTGAGGCTACAGTAAGCCATGATCACGCCACTGCTCTCCAAGCTGGGCAGCAGACCAAGACCTTATCTTACAAAAATTAAAAAATAAGATTGCAATGTTGGTGGGCAAATTTAACCTATTGGAGAGAAAAAATCTGAGAGGCATCTGCTTGTGTTCAAGTGCCAATTAAAAAATCAAGTAGCTCTTTTATTAGTTCGAGTAGCTCCTTTAAGGATGTCTGGTTTTTAGCCCAGTTCCCACTAGCACAGGTGAAGTAATCTTCTAGGTATGGTAATGTTGATGAATACACTTACCAGGTTTTGCCCACTCTAAGCACCAGAATCTTGACTGTAGTCATTTGACATAAGCCCATCCGGTCCAGCTATGCCTGCATGATTCCTGAATGGGGTTCTTTATCTCGGGACCTTGTGAAGACAGCAGAATCACTGGTTGCGAGTGAGTAAAGCTAAACCCTGGAGTGAAAACTATGTCATTTATTCTAAGGTTCCCCTGACACTGTGTTCCTCTGAGTCTGGAGGATTGTCAGGGGCCACTGATAAAGACTCCTAGCTCATGAACTCTAGGGAGCTGCTGGGAAACCTTCTTTGGGGATAACCGAAACAATGGCTTCTGTGGTGCTCTGGATTCCATTCCTCTTCTATGCCCCGCTCCATTCTCATCTCACTCTATCTGGGACGGAATGTTATGTCTGAATCAGTGCCCTTTGTTTTAGTCTCTCCATTTCTATTCACATGAGAATTCCTTTTCTGTGATATCTTTCTCTTTAGTGGCTTCCTCCAAGAAGCACTACAAAATGTTGTCTGCTTACCCCAGAAATAGCTTCCTTTTCTGTGTGCCTGTGCAGGCGCTTGCTCTCTGTCTAACCTGGGTGCCTAGGATCTGTCTTTGTATCCTTTCTCTTTGTCGTATCATACGGTGACCAACCATATTGATTTGCCCTGAACTGTCCTGGTTTTAGTACTGAAAGTCCGATGTCCTGTGAAACTCCTCTGTTGGTCACTTTCAGAGGGCAGAGACATTGTATATGCCTTTGATAGAAAAAGTTATTTCCTGAATGGAACCCAAGTTGAAAATAAATTCACTCCCTGTCAAGATAAAGCAGACCTGGGTTGGGTGCGGTGGCTCAAGCCTGTAATCCCAACATTTTGGGAAGTCGAGGCAGATGGATCACCTGAGATCAAGAGTTCAAGACCAGCTTGGCCAACATAGCGAGACCCTGTTTCTATAAAAAATAAAAATAATTTTAAAATACATTTTTTTTAAAGCTGAAAGGAAAGCTGACCTTGGTCAAGGCTACACAGAGAGCTAGTGGCAGAGCCACGCCAGAAGCCAGATGCCTGCTTCCTGTTCAGGGCTCCCAGGTGTCCTCTATGGGAGGGTCCCTGAAGCTTGCCCGTCTGGCAGCCCAGACAATGCTGGGAGCTATCCATGTTCACATCTGCTTCCCTCACCAGACTACGGGTTCCCTGGGGCCTGGGATGTGTTCTGACCCCTCTTTTACAAAACCAGCATATCAGTGGGGTCTGGGCACCTGGCTTCCCAGTTTTCCACAGGCAGACTGGACCATGACTGTCCTGACAACCTCAGGGCTTCCTGTCCAGTGCTGCTACAGAATCAGACAACACTGGGCTCTATAAAGAGCTCCTAGTCCAGCTCCTGTATTGCTGCTGATAGGCAGGGGGAGGCCCAGAGCGGGTTCTGACCCAGCCACAGTCACACAGATGGTAAACCAGCAGCATAGCCTGCCCACCCGGAATGCTCTAAATCAGAGCACAAAGAGTTTGGCTCAGATCCCTTCTCTTAGAGCCCCTCTCCTAGCGGGATGAGGGTCCCTAGTGCCCACCTCCCCAAACACTGTCTTCCCAGAGCCTAGCCCCTCCTTGACTATGACAGGCTTTGGGCATTTCACTTTCAGCTTTCATACCAGAGACCTCTGCAGGTCGGCCCAGCTCATCTGCCCAACCCAGGCCATGCCAGCTGCTCCTTCCTCTCCCCAAGCCAGTGCTGCCTCAGTGGGAAGAACCAGGTTGGAGCTGAGCCTATCCCATTAAACCCCCAAGCTCTACCCCTTCTTGGCCTGCTGAGGCCTTGACCCCCAGAGGTTCCCTTTTACTGGGGCCCTGAATAATATTTTCTGGAGACCCCCATGTGGCTGGTTAGCAGTTACCATGGGCTTTGCTGATAATTAGAACAACAAGATTAATAGTGCTCAGTGGGACACAGAACTTTATGGTCTATGAGGACTTTCCCACGTATGGAGCAACTATTGGTATCCACATGTGACGGATGAGGAAACAAGCTCAGAGGTGAAAGGGATTGCCCAAAGTCACACAGCAATCCAAAGACAAGGCAGATTTCCTAACTCTCACTCCAGCCTCTGCACCAACTAATGACACAAATGAAAAAGTTTGTGAAAATTTTCCGTGTAAATGTAAAATGCTGTGCTATTGGCTGCTGGGATCCTTCAAGTGTATTGAAGCTGGAGGAACAAGCGTGACAGAACAGAGAGCCACCCAGTCTCCCAAATCCGCACTCTTGCCCTCTCTTGCTCACTCTTAATCGTTCTTAGAGGCTGATATGGCTTGGCTCTGTGTCCCCACCCAAATCTCATCTTGAATTGTACTCCCACAATTCCAATGTGTTGTGGGAGGGACTCAGTGGGAGACAATTGAATCATGGAGGTGGCTTCCCCCATACTGTTCTCTTGGTAGTGAACAAGTCTCACGAGATCTGATGATTTTATCAGGGGTTTCCGCTTTCGCATCTTCCTCATTCTCTCTTTGCCTGCTACCATTCATGTAAGACGGGACTTGCTCTGCCTTGCCTTCTGCCATGATTGTGTGACTTCCCCAGCCAAGTGGAACTGTAAGTCCAATAAACCTCTTCCTTTTATAAATTGCCCAGTCTCAGATATGTCTTTATCAGCATTGTGAAAAAGGACTAATACAGTCAATTGGTGCCAATTGAGTGGGGCATTGCTGAAAAGATACCCAAAAATGGGGAAGCAACTTTGGAACTGGGTAACAAGCTCAGGTTGGAACAGTTTGGAGTGCTTAGAAGAAGTGTAGTCTTGAGTATGTCTTTATCAGCAGTGTGAAAATGGACTAATACAGAGGCCTTATAATTCTAAGCCCAACCTCCTCGAGGGAGCCTTCTGTGACTTCATCTTCCTCCAGACTCCAGTGCTCTTTCTCTCCTCTGGATTGACCAGGACTGGCTGCCAATGCCGCCATTTTAAAGATTAGGATAGCTGAGGCTCATTCTTCATTCCACATTGAATGAGGTTGGCTTTGCACTGGGTGCGCGGTCACAGGCAATTGACACAGTCTAGTGGGGTAGCCAGTCAAAACCTTGTCCAAACCTTGTCCATCATATCCACTGTGATCTCTGCTACTGTAGAGCTGAAGGGCCCAGAGGAGGAAATGAAGCCGACTCGCATCATGGAAGACATCTCTTAAATGGGTCATAAATTTCAAACAGATGAATAGAGTGCAGGCCACAAAGGAGGGGGTAAACAAAGTCATGAAGTGTAGAAAAAGCAGGAGATGTGTTAGAAGGGAGATAGAAGTTGGTTTGGGCTGCAATATAGAAAGAGAGACTGGGAGTCTCCAAAGATGAGGCTAAAGAGGTTGGCAGGGGCCAGAGGGAAGAGAGTCTTGAAGCCAAGGACTAAACACTCAGCATGAGGACATTGGAAAGCCAGAACCAGGCCTCAGACAGAGGACTAACATAGTTAGCTACATGTTTGAGAAGGCTCATACCCACTGTCCATGGAGAATGTCTTGGAGTGGGAGAGAGAGACCAGAGGCAGGGCAACCAGCCAGGAAGCTTGGTGGTGAGGAGAAGAAGAGGGAGGAATATTAATGACAACGATAGCAGATGACGGCTGCCCTTTATTGAGAGCTTACTTGTACTAATGGCTGTGCCCTGGTAGTCACATACTTCATTTCATTTAATCCAAAGAACAATTTCCATTACCTTTGTTTTATAGATGAGGGAGCTCAGAGGGTTAAGTAACTAAGCCTGCTTTGGTCATTCTGCTGGACAAATAGTGAGTTAGTGTAGAGTCCAATCCATCTGCAAAGCCATACCTCTTAACTATAAAAGCTTAGAGAATCTGGCTGGGCATGGTGCCTCACGTCTGTAATCCCACTTTGGGAGGCTGAGGCGGGTGGATCACTTGAGGCCAGGAGTTTGAGATCAGCCTGGCCAACATGGTGAAACCCCACCTCTACTAAAAACATAAACATTAGCCAGGTGTGGTGGCACATGCCTGTAATTCCAGCTACTTGGAAGGATGAGGCAGGAGAATTTCTTGAACCTGGGAAGCAGAGGTTGCAGTAAGCCAAGATCAAGCCACTGCATTCCAGCCTGGGCAACATAGTGAGGAAAAAAAATTTGGAGAATCTTCAAGAGGTAGAATAGTCAGAATTTGACAACTGATTATGGAAAGGTCCAAGATGATGCCCAGTATTCTGGTTTGGGGGACAAGACATGGTGGTGATGTTGACTGATGTCTGGAGTTCAGGAGACAGAGTAGATGCAGGCGAAGACTTGGGAAGCATATACTAACGACAGTGAACAAGATCACCTAGGGAGAGAGTGTAGTGTGAGAAGGACAGAACCTTGTGGGGAAAACAACATGAGACTGAGGCAGAAAAAGAAATGTCTGCAAAAGATACTGAGAAACAACAGCTAGAGAGCAAGAAGCAGAACCAGGAGAGTGTAATATCACAGAGGCTCCCTAGGGCAGCTGTGGTAAGCAGCATCAAATGTTGCAGATGTGCCCAAGAGGACAAGAACTAGATGAAAAGTGTCTGTGGGGTCCGGTGATGAAGGGTGTGAACTGGTGCCCCAGATGCGAACAGGCCAGTGGAACAGTGAGCAAGGAAGGTTGAGAGTGAGTAAATGGAGAGAGAATAGATAACGTCTTCAAGATGTTTGCCTGTAAAGAGACGACGTGGATGGGCGCCTCGCGAAGATGGTGGCGGGCGCGGCGTGTGGCGCCGGTGGTCTGGCCAAGTCTCAGCGCAGCGCACGGGCTGGCGTCTCGCTGTCCGGGAGCCCACACCCACCGGGTCCCTGACCCCGTGCCCCCCGTGCCCCCCGCGCCCGGTTCCCGGCATGCCTCGCGCCTGTAAGGGCAACACACTCTGGAAGGGTGGTCCGCGCCGTGGAGGAGGTGCCCGGAGCAGTACCCAAGCTGACTCGGGTTCCAGTGATGATGAGGCAGCCAGTGAGGCCCGCAGCACCGCCAGTGAATGTCCCAGCCTTCTCAGCACCACTGCAGAGGACAGCCTTGCGGGGGATGTCGTGTTTGAGCAGGGCCAGCAGAAAGACCTTGAGTAAAAGCTGAAGGAGTATGTGGACTGCCTCACAGACAAGAGTGCCAAGACCTGGCAGGGTGCTCTCGAGAGCCTGCGCCTGGCCCTGGCGTCGCGCCTACTCCCTGACTTCTTGGTGGAGCGCCGCCTCATGCTAGCTGATGCCCTGGAAAAGTGCCTCAAGAAAGGGAAGGGAGAGGAACAAGCCCTGCCTGCTGCTGTGCTAGGCCTGCTCTGCGTGCAGCTGGGCCCTGAACTCAAGGGTGAGGAGCTGTTCCACAGCCTGCAGCCTCTGCTGGTCTCTGTGCTCAGTGACAGCACAGCTAGCCCTGCTGCCCGGCTCCACTGTGCTTCTGCTCTTGGCCTGGGCTGCTACGTGGCTGCTGCCGACATCCAGGACCTGGTCTCCTGCCTTGCCTACTTAGAAAGTGTTTTCAGCCGGTTCTATGGCTTGGGCAGCTCCACAACTCCTGTGGTTCCTGCCAGCCTGCACGGCCTGCTCTGTGCTGCCCTGCAGTCCTGGGCATTGCTGCTCACCATCTCCCCCAGCACCCAAATCAGCCACATCCTTGACAGGCAGCTGCCCCGGCTGCCCCAGCTCTTGTTCAGTGAAAGTGTGAACCTGCGGATTGCTGCCGGTGAAACCATTGCACTGCTCTTTGAGCTTGCCCGGGACCTTGAGGAGGTGTTTGTTTACGAGGACATGGAGGCCCTCTGCAGTGTCCTGCGCACTCTGTCTGGCCACTGACAGTAACAAGCACCGTGCCAAGGCCGATCGCCGGCGCCAGTGCTCTACTTTCCGTGCCGTGCTGCACTCCGTGGAGGGCGGTGAACGTGAAGAAGAGATACTGCGCTTCGGCTTTGAGGTGCTCTACCGGGACAGCTGGGCTGGGCACCGGATCTATACTGCCTTCAAGGAAGTGCTGGGTTCAGCTATGCACCACCACCTCCAGAGCAATGAGCTACTCCGTGACATCTTTGGCCTGGGCCCTGTGCTGGTGCTGGATGCCACTGCCCTGAAGGCCTGCAAGGTTCCACGCTTCAAGAAGCACCTGTACAATGCTGCCGCCTTCAAAGCCCAGACCAAGGCTCGAAGCCGTGTGCGGGGCAAGCGGGCAGACATCCTGTGAAGCAGGACCTGCCGAAGAGGAGACTTTCTATGCCCTTGGTCCGTATTTTTAACAGAAGACAGTGCAACAACTGGTTTCCACCAGTATTTGTCACTCTATTTTTTTAATGACAAAACCAAAAACAGACATGGGGTGGGTAGCTGGGGGCCTGGACACTTGGGACCCTGGGCCCTTTGTCCCTGCACTCAGCCCTGTGGCCTCTTCCTGCCCTGTCTCAGGCCAGGCTAAATATGTGCCTATCCCCGGGCTGTGGGGCAGGCGCTAGGGGGCCTTTCCCTTCCTTACCTTTCCTTTCCTTTCTTAGGCCTTGCTCCCCCAGGTTGACCCACTCTTAGGGGGGTAGTGGCGTCTGGACAAATGCCACCACAGCAGATGGAGAGGCAAAGCTACCTGGAATGGATTTGTGTGCTGATTTTTAAGGATTATTAGAGATAATTAAACAGAATGGTCAGGCTTCTGTGGTCTTAAAAAAAAAAAAAGAGAGAGATGTGGATGGTTGGAGACTGATGTGTCCTAGTCAGTTCAAGGTTTTATAATAAAATACCTTAAACTGGGTCATTTATAAACAACAGAAATTCATTGCTCACAGTTCTGGAGGCTGGGAAGTCCAAGATCAAGGTGCCAGTGGATCCGGTGTCTGGTGAGGGCTGCTCTCTGCTTCATAGATGGCACTTTCTAGTTGTGTCCTCACATGGTGGAAGGGACCAACAAGCTCTCTCCGGCCTCTTTTATAAGGGATGTAATCTCATTCAAGAGGGCTTCACCCTTACAACCTAATCACTTCCCAAAGGCCCCACCATTAAATACCATCACCCTAGAGGTTAGGTTGGCTTTATTAAAAAAAAAAAAAAAAAAAATTTTTTTTTTTTTTTGGTAGAGACAGGATCTTGCTTTGTTGCCCAGGCTGATCTTGAACCCCTGGCCTCAAACAATCGTCCTGCCTTAGCTTCCCAAGTAGGTGGGAGCTGAGACCATGTCTGACCTTTTAAATTTTAATTTATTTATTCATTCATGCATTCATTTAATTTTTTTAGATTAAAGTCTCACTCTGTTGCACCACTTGGAATGCACTAGCACCATCATAGCTCACTGCCTCAAACTCCTGGAGTTAAGTGATCCTCCCACCTCAGCCTCCTGTATAGCTGGGACTACAGGCGCATGCCACTATGCCTGGCTAGTTTTTTCCATTTTTGTAGAGACAGGGTCTCACTATGTTGCACAGGCTGGTCTTGAACTCTGGGCCTCAAGCAATTCTCCCACCACGGCCTCCCAAAATGCTGGGGTTACAAGTGTGAGCCACCACACCTGGCCAAGTTTTAAGATATGGATTTTGAGGGAGCACAAACATTCAGACCATAGCAGGAAGTCAGGGAGAATTTTGTTATACTTTAAAAATTTGAGATATTTGAGCATATTTCCCACCATTCATGGGTAGGAAGCAGCCAGTAGAGAGGCTGAAGGAATGGGAGAGGGAGAGGATGGTTAATAGAGGAGGAGGAGGAGGAGGAGAAGAGCTTCTGAAGCCAGTATCTGGGCTCCCAGGGCATTGAGTGGGAGACAAGAGTAAAAAGAGTGTAATAAAGGTCAGTGTGCAGATTTGGTGCTGCAGGGGGAGGGCCTACCCTCACTTAAGGCTGGAGTGGTGGGGGAATTTTGTGAAGGTATTGAGACTGTAGAAGTGTTTCTTCCCCATTGAATGAGACCGGGAGGCAGTATCGTGGTTAAATGCTCTGATCTTGATGCCAGACTAATTTGGATTCAAGCCTGGCATTTAGCTCTCTGAGAACCTGTTTTCTCTTCTGCAAAAATGGAGGATTGATCATCAAGTATTTCTTTTTTTTTTTTTTTTTTTTTTTTTTTTTTTTTTTTGAGATGGAGTCTCACTCTGTCACCCAGGCTGATGGAGTGCAGTGGCGTGATCTTGGCTCACTGCAACCTCTGCCTCCCGGTTTAAGCAATTCTCTCAGACTCCCGAGGAGCTGCGATTACAGGCACCTGCCACTACGCCTGGCTAATTTTTTTTAATTTATTTATTTATTTTTAATTTTTCATACATACTCATCACCACCACCATCCTCGCTGCCACCAGGGGGCAGTGTGGCCCCAGCGTAAGGGCATCAGCTTTGGTGGCCAAATGCACTGATCTCAAATCTCAGCTCCACGTACGGCCCGTGTGTCCTTGGGGGCATGACTTCACTTCTCTCTGCCTCTGTTTCCTCTTTGTGAATGGGGGTAATAATCATGGCAATACTGGCTTGAGTGAAGTTTAGTGAGCTGCTCTATGTGAGAGCGCTTTGCAAATCAAGTGCCTCAGTTCATTCTCCACCACAGCCACAGAGATTCCACTCCCCAGAAGGCTTCTCACCTTGCAAAGCCTGAGACTCTCGCACTCAGCTTCTCTTTGGGATTATGCCAGTCCTGTGACAGGTGACCCTGGGTTGCCCCCATTCTTAGTCCACTGTCTGAGAAGGGGAAGAAAAACTCCATTTGCGTTGGAGCATTGGAGCAGCTCAGATGAATGAACAGGAGGAAGGCTGCAGGCAGAGGGACTGGCTGATGGGAAGCTCCCCAAGGGAATGTCCAGCCAGCTCGATGCTCGTTAGCCAAGGACACGTGGAAAGCTAGAATATGACTGTGAGCACATACGTATTCTTTCAGGAGGAAGCAGAGAACACTTGGGTGGTGCTGGGAGGGATTGGAGGTCGTCCTTACCACGTGAAGGATGGATCTGTGCTTATCCAGTGATAAAAGGCAGGAAGGGCATTTGAGCTGAGGGAACTGTGCATACGCAGGCGCCAGGGATGAAAGTGTAAGGTAGGTTATAGGTGTGTGGTGATGAGCAGCAAATGTTAGGCTAAGAAGTAGGCTTTGCTCTGAGGAGAAAGGCTGGGCACAATAAGATTAGGGTTTGGAGCTGGGCACGGTGGCTCACACCTGTAATCCCAGCACTTTGGGAGGCCATAGTGGGAGGATCACTTGAGCCCAGGAGTCTGAGACCAGCCTGGGCAACATAGCAAGACTCTGTCTCTATAAAAATAAAAATTAAAAAAAATTAGCTGTGCATGATGGTGCAAGCCTGTGGTCCCAGCTACTTGGGAAGCTTGAGGCTGGAGGATTGCTGGTATTTGAGGCTGCAGTGAGCTAGGGTGGCACCACTGCACTCCAGTCTGAATGACAGAGCAAGATCCTGTCAAAAAAAAAAAAAAAGATTAGTGTTTGGAAAGATAGCTCCATTAGAATGTGGAGGATGCATTAGAACTGGGGAGACAGGAGTCACAGAAGATTAAGGAAGCTGTGCAGGGTTCCACAGGAACAAGGAGTGGGCTTTGAATTTAGGGAAAAGAGGGAGTAAGAGACAGAGGAATATGAAGGCAGAGTTGCCACACAGGCTGTGGGGATGGGGGCTGACTCTGAGGAGACAGGAGGGGCTCAGAACAGGGACCTGGGAGGGGCAGGTTTCCAGGCAAATGGTGAGCTCTTTGCTGAACCGGAGCTGGGGTTCAAGCCCCTCCTGTTGTAGGAGGGAAACCTGAGATTTAACAAGGAAAGTAAAATGCCCAGGGTCAGTCAAAGGCAGCAGCTTAGTACTTGGCTTGTTCTGTATTCAACCTCATGGCTTAGGGACCAGTGGATGATGACCAAGTCCTCAAATTTGCCCTTTGAGACGGTTAAGTGCCGTCTCAGGGGCTTGGACTCTGGGGCCAGATTGTCTAAGTTAAGATCCTGGTCTGCCTCTTACCAACTGTGTGACCTTGGCAGGTCTCTCAGTTTCCTCATCTGTAAATTGGGGGTTATAATAGGTTGTTGGGAGCATTAACTGAGCTGATACAAGTGCTTAGAATAGTGCTTAGCAAATAATGAGTGTTAGTCGTAATCGTTGCATCCATTTTGAAGAAGAAGCTGAGACTTAGAAAAATGAAGTATCTGCCCCATGCCACGCAACTAATGTTGGCCGAGTTCCAGCCTAAGCTACTCCAAAGACTTGACTGGTTTGCTTAAGCTGATTGCTTGCTTGCCACTGCTGGCTCTTTCTGGAGGATGGTTGGTGTCTTTAACTGAAGAAACTGGAGTCCCCAGCAGAAGGACTCTTAGGAGGAGATTCTGTGGCCCTCTAAGCATCCTGTCTGGACCCAGCTCTGATTCTGACACCACCATTCAGCCTGTTTGCTGGATAAATCCACTTGCTCCCCTGGTCAGAGAGCGGGCCAGAAACCAGGATCCATCAGGGACGCCTGAAACCTGGTCTCTCCCCTAGTTCCACCTAGGGGACAAAAAAAAAAGGACATGCATTTAAATAAGGACAGTGCCACTTAGAAGGTGAGATGATTTTAGACGCACATGCCAGGAAGAGTTGGAGTGAGTGAATCTTGGAAGTGTGTGCGCAGAATGGTGGGGAGTGATGTGTTGGGAGTGTGATGTGAAAAGGAGAGAATCAAGCAAAATGCGAACTGATGTGCTCTGAATAAGCAGCACTGGTGAGGCCGGGCGCGGTGGCTCAAGCCTGTAATCCCAGCACTTTGGGAGGCCGAGACGGGCGGATCATGAGGTCAGGAGATCGAGACCCTCCTGGCTAATACAGTGAAACCCCGTCTCTACTAAAAATACAAAAACTAGCCGGGCGAGGTGGCGGCGCCTGTAGTCCCAGCTACTCGGGAGGCTGAGGCAGGAGAATGGCATAAACCCGGGAGGCGGAGCTTGCAGTGAGCTGAGATCCGGCCACTGCACTCCAGCCTGGGCGACAGAGCGAGACTCCGCCTCAAAAAAAAAAAAAAAAAAAAAAAAAAAAAAAAAAGCAGCACTGGTGGAAGGAAGTTAGCCTGCTCCAGCCCCTCCTGAGAGAGTTGGCACACAGGCAAGTTAGGGTGTCCTACCCTGTCCAGACACCAGAGAGAATCCACCGGGCCACATGGTTCTTATGTGAGCCGCTACAGAGGCCCCGATCAGCCGAGAAGCCGCTGCCTGTGTTCTGCTTCCTGCCTTCCCCATCCCTAGGCTCATAACCCATCAGCAGAGGAAATGACTCATCTTCCCAGATGAGATGGGCGGCATGCTTCCCCGGTAGCTCTCAGAAAATGTGCCCGAGCCAAAGAAATGAAGCCGGGCGGCGGTGGGCTGTGGGTTTCTAGAGACCACTCCGTGCGGTGCTGCTGCACTGACTTTCCAGAGCAGCTTCCTCAAGAGAAGAAAACAATCATAGCATTACCTGAATACCTATTACCCACCTATAAGCACGTGCAAAGCACACTCAGTGATTAGTTCCATCCGTCAGATGAGGAAACAGAGGTGGAATGAAGAACACATGAATCTGAGTCTCCATTTGGAAAGATGAGGGAGGTATGGAGATGGAGGGTGAGGATGGTTGCACAACAATGTAGATGTACTTCATGCCACTGAATTTTATGTTAACATTTTATGTTATATATACTTTACAATTTTAAAAAGTACTGCAGGCTGGGCACCATGGCTTACGCCTGTAATCCCAGCACTTTAGGAGGCCAAGATGGGCGGATCACCAGAAGACAGGAGTTCGAGACCCGCCTGACCAACATAGTGAAACTTTGTCTCTACTAAAAATACAAAAATTAGCCAGGTGTGGTGACGCACAGCTGTAGTCCCAGCTACTCAGGAGACTAAAGCAGGAGAATTGCTTGAACCCAGGAGGCAGAGGCTGCAGTGAGCTGAGATCATGCTACTACACTCTAGCCTGGGAGATGGAGCAAGACTCTGTCTCAAAAAAAAAAAAAAAAAGTGCAAACTAAGAATTAAGTAACACAGCTACCAAGGGGGGAAGCCAGCAGTCACACCCAAAAAGTCCTACCCCAGAGCCTTCTTTGCTCTAAACACCCCTGTAATGTCTCATCTGCAAGTGAGGATAGTGACCTGCAGAAGATGTGATTGGACAGAGAGACAGGGGCCACTCAGTGTCAGGCTGAGAAGGATGGTCTCTCCTGAGGGCACTGGGAGCTGGGTCAGAGTTTTACACAGAATGGGGCATGGTAGGATTTAAGGGTTAGAAAGTTCCCTCTGGCTTGCAGGAAGATGGGCTGGTGTGAGACTGGAGGTGGGAAAGAGGCCAGAGCATGGCCCAGACAAGAGCGGTGGTGGGCTAGACCAGGACAGGGCTGCAGATTTGAGAGGCTCGTGAAGTGGAATGGAAGGTGGGGAAGGCAGGCAGGCGATGACTGCCCTAGCTGGGTTTCTTCTGGCCCACCCAGTTCAGCCTCTGGACAGTGATCCTTCAAGGTCCCCTCCCTGACTGAAGTCTCAGAGGAAAAGTCAGAGCACAGGCTTCCTCTCCAGCCCCCAGGGGGCAGTGTTGCAAAGTCTTTGGGGAGCAGGGCCCTTCTTCCAAATTATCCACAGCCGGGCAGGGGCTTGCTCTCATCCCGCATTTGCCTCTCCCCCTTACCCCATCCCCAGCCCCCACCCTCGGCGTCCCTCCCAGCCTTTGCTGCACCACCCCTCTACCGTGTCCACTCTCCAAGAAGACACATTATTAAAAACTGTAATCCCACACTTGACACTTTAGGAAAACAGTGGCACAGCCATTAGCTCATGTGGGCCATGAACAGAATGAGACTCCAAAAGACAGGGTCAGAACAGAATGAGACTCTTCCCCCCAACCCCCACCACCCCCATCCCCAACCACCGTTAAATTTTTTTGTTGTTGTTAGAGACAGGGTCTCGCTCTGCTGCCCAGGCTGGAGTGCAGTGGTGTGATCATAGCTCACTGCAGCCTCTAACTCCTGGGCTCAAGGGATCCTCCCCACTTCAGCCTCCCCAGTAGCTGGGACCACAGACATGTGCCACCACACCTGGCTAATTTTTAAATTTTTGGTAGAGACAGGGTCTCACTGTGTTTCCCAGCCTTGCCTTGAACTCCTGGCCTCAAGAAATCTTCCTGCTTTGGTCTCCCAAAGCACTGGGATTATAGTCATGAGCCACTGCACCTGCACCCCCCAACCTCCACCGTTTTATAATAAGGAAACTGAGGACCAGGCAGGGAATGAGACCTGATCAGCATGTCAGTGGCAGAGCCCAGGCTGGGGGCTGAAGGCCAGCCAGTGCCCAAGCTGGAGCCCTGCAGCACCTGCAGAACAACAACTGTGGACAGTGGTCCCCCCGCCCACCTACAGAGTCCCCATGTTGCTGCTGAGCTTCCTCCTACCTCAGGGGGCCTTCCTAGTGATTTATTCCCCTGGGTTGTCGGTGAGGTCAGGCTGACCTGGCACGTATGTGTCATGATTTACTTCCTCCTCATCCTCTGCTTCCAGAATCATAAGAGTCATCACCATCACCATCACTGCCATATTAATAATGGCTCATGTCTGCTCAGCTCTCAGAATTTTGGAAGCACTAATCCATCCATCAGCTCATCCAAGCCGTATGACTGCTCTGGGAAGGCGTTTTGCAGACAATGGCACTAAGGATCAGAGAGGGCAAGTGACCAGCCCCAGGTCACTGGGCGAGGCTGGGAGCAATCTCCCAGAAGAAAGAAGCTGTACCACATACTTAGGAGGTCGGGCAAGATAACAGGGTTTAGGACAGTCCTGCCAGGAGGTTTCTTGTGTCAACTAAAACTAAAATCCTAAGCCCCCCAATTTGCTGAATGGACAACCCACCTCTTGGCCAAGGGGACCCCAGAGAAGCCTTTAAAAACTGAGTTTTTGGCCATGAAGGGACAAGAGACACACCTCGTTTATCCCCCTCCCTTTTGTGGCTTAGACACTACACCTGAGCAGCATTAATGCTAAAACAGAGATCATAAGACTGACAGAATGGACTCTTTGTGGCAATAAGATGCCAAACTATAAACAAGACCTTGGGTCACGCCAGGCAAGGGTTAAGTCCCACACCCATACACTAAAGAATAAACTATGTTCTCACTGCCACAACATTTCTCTTTTTCTCTAGCAGCTAAATAAGCCCTGGTCTTGAGATAAGCAATGGTAAAACAATTTGCAGCTCCTCCACCGCCAGACGCTAACTAACTGATGCCTGTTCCACCAGCCAAAACTATAGGTCTAATTGGACTAGAGACTGATTTCAGGAATTTTTTCTGATAAGAGACCACTGACCATGGATGGGTTCTGGCCAGTTTATAGACACCGCACTTGAGTCCTTCATGTCCTCGCTTCACCTTTTGATGCATACATGCATTTAAATGTTAAGTCTCCAACCCAAGGTGAACATGGGTCATATGTAACACGCATGTTTGTTCAATATGCATACATTAGGACCACCTCGTGAATATTCACAGCTCCTCCTATAACCTGTTGAATATGTGTATTTGGGCAACACATTCAGCTTAAATTTCTATCTAACCCCTCCTCCCTTAAAGTGTCTGTCTCTGGACTCTGCCAAAGACTGAGCTCCCCAGCCCACCAGAATGGCCACCTTGTAGGCTGTAACTCTTTTTAAGAAGTAAGTCTCATACCTATAATCCCAGCACTTTAGGAGGCTGAGGTGGGAGGATTGCTTGAGACCAGCCTAGGCAACACAGTGAGACCCTGTCTCTACAAAAACTTACCAAATTAACCAGCCGTGGTGGCATGCACCTGTAGTCTCAGCTACCGGGGTGTCTGAGGCAGGAGAATTGCTGGAGCCCAGGTGTTGGAGGCTGCAGTAAGCCATGATTGCATCACTGCACTTCAGCCTGGGGGACAGAGTGAGACATTGCCTCTAAAAAAGAAAAAGACTGTAATCCCAGCACTTTGGGAGGCCGAGACGGGCGGATCACGAGGTCAGGAGATCGAGACCATCCTGGCGAACACTGTGAAACCCCGTTTCTACTAAAAAATACAAAAAAACTAGCCGGGCGAGGTGGCGGGCGTCTGTAGTCCCAGCTACTCGGGAGGCTGAGGCAGGAGAATGGCGTGAACCCGGGAGGCGGAGCTTGCAGTGAGCTGAGATCCGGCCACTGCACTCCAGCCCCGGCGACAGAGCAAGACTCCGTCTCAAAAAAAAAAAAAAAAAGAAAAAGAAAAAAAGAAAGCAAGAAAGAAAAGAAATAAAGTCTTCTCTCCAAATGCATAGATCTCATGATTTTTCAGTTGTCACATTTCATCTCTATTTCACAGATGAAGAAACAGCCTCAGAGAACTTTGGACTGGGTCAGGGTTAAACTGACACCCAAGCTCATGCGCTTTCTGGGGCACAGAGATGTCACTTTCAGGGAGGGACGCGGTTTCCAACACAGTGTGTATTCTCACAGGCTGGAGGGAGTTGGAACTAGGATAAGGCTGCTGTGGGGTGAAAGAGCCTGGAGGTGGGGGTTGCGGGAGGCAGGTTCCCCAGGGAGTGGTTGGAGGTAGGGAGAAACCTCCAGGCGGGGTTTAAGCTGCTACAGGGAGCACGGCAGGGCCTATACAAGAGTAGGGCACTGGAAGAGCCAGGGGCTGTGTTGAGGTTAGGTGGCTGTGCAACCTGAACACTCACCCTGCCTGCACACCTGCTCCTCTCCTCGCAATTAGGAGATGAGCTGTGTCCTGATGGAGAAGTTGTGCCAACAAAGACAGGAGAAGCCCTGAATGCTTGGCAGGATGGGGCCTGTTTCTCATCAATCAGCTAGAGAGACTGAAGCCTGCTTATCTAGGGAGACATGAACAGTGACTCCCCCGTGGACTCCACACTCTCCTGGCCTCAATCTACCAATCTGAAAAAAGGAAAGGCTGAATTAAAGGAGCTCCACATTCCTTCGCACTCCGACCTCTGTGGAGTGATGGATGCTCTGAGACATCCATCCTTGCTGTCCTTGGCTCAGATCCCAGCCCCTGCTGTATACTTGACATGTAGCCTCAGGCAAGACACGAGGCCTCTCTGAGCAGCAGTGTCCTCATGGGTGACATAAGGAAGACATAGCCTTCCCTGAGCAGAGTTAACGAGCCATACATGGGAGTGTGTCTGCACAGCGAGGGCCTGACTCCAAGGCGGCGTCCGGGGGGCAGGGAAGGCCGAGGCTCTGGCTGAGGCCCTCGTTTGTCTGCCTGGCCCATGGCTCATTTATAGATATCCCCTTCCTGGCTGCTAGGCCAGAAGGGAAGTGGGAACAAAGATGCTGAGGTGGCAGTTTGGAGCCGTTTTCAGGAAGAAGCCTCTGGGCACTCTTCCCCTTTTCACCCCGCCCACAACCCGTCTTCTGGGCAATCTCACAGTGATCCTCAGGACAGGCCTGAGGTGGATGGTTGGATGTCATGATCTCCATTTAACAGATGGGAAGACAGAGACCCAGAGAGGACAAAGGATCAGCCCAAAGTCCTCCAGCAGGATTATAACAGAGCTGAGACCAGCACTGAGGTCTTTAATCTGGGCCCAGCCCTATTCCTTTGTACCCCCAAGCAGATAGTTCTATAAAATGAAGAGTCTCCTATTTTTCCTGGCTTACTAAAAGGCATTTTCCTAAGTGGGTTGGCTTGAAGAAGGTAAGGGATTAGGTTCTGCAAACAGCCCAAGGTTTTATGAACAACATCAGGCTTAGCATGAGACAGAGGGCTCTCTCACGCCTGTAATCCCAGCACTTTGGGAGGTCAAGGTGGGTGGAGATCGAGACCATTCTGGCGAACACGGTGAAACCCCGTCTCTACTAAAAATACAAAAAATTAGCCTGGCGAGGTAGTGGGCGCCTGTAGTCCCAGCTACTCGGGAGGCTGAGGCGTGAGAATGGCGTGAACCTGGGAGGCGGAGGTTGCAGTGAGCCAAGATCGCGCCACTGCACTGAAGGCTGGGTGGCAGAGCGAGACTTCATTTCAAAAAAAAAAAAGAAGAAAAGAGACACAGGGCTCTGTGAATATTATGGGGCCCTGGAAGCAGCAAAGTTTTGCAGATTGGGCTAGGCCAACGGCACAGGACTCTAAAAAAGGCATCAAGTTTTGTAAACTGTGGGAATCCACAGATGGTGTTGTGATCCACATGCATTGTGGTACTCTGTAAAATGCACCTTCTTATAATACTTGAACAAAACACAGCAAACACCACACACTGGCAAATGGCAAGGCCCAGGTGCAAAACAGTGTGGTCAAACCTCAGACCTGGGCCACTCATAGCAGGAGCTGACTATGGGGTTCACCAGGGAGCTGGTCTGAAGGCATGTTAGCCTAAGTCTCAGAGGCTCCTGGGTACCTGACCCTTGCTGCAGTTCCACAGCTCAAGTTCAGGAATATTCTTGGACCAGGCTTTGCCAGCCTGGGGAAGTTGAGGTAATAAATGAAAGCTGCTCATACCAGAGGCTACTGTACATACCATGCCCTGGGGGGGTAGTGTGCATTGCTTGACTCAAAGATCAATGAGACAGGCCGGGCAGTGCAGTGGCTCACACCTGTAATCCCAGCACTTTAGGAGGCCAAGGTGGGTGGATCACTTGAGGCCAGGAATTCGAGATCATTTTGGCCAACATGGTGAAACCCCGTCTCTACTAAAAATACAAAAATCAGCCAGGTGTGGTGGCATGCACCTGTAATCCCAGCTACTTGGGAGGCTGAAGTTTGAGAATCACTTCAACCTGGGAGGCTGAGGCTGCTATGAGCCGAGATCACGCCACTGCACTACAGCCTGGGCAACAGAGAGTGACTCCATTTCAAAAACAAACAAACAAAAACAAAAAGATCAATGAGATAAACAGCCAGACAAGCTGGTCCCCCCGACAGAGACCATTCCATAAACAGAACTTCTTCAGGCCCTGGGGCCAAGGTGGGGGTAACTGGGCTTCCAGAAAGTTTAAAGGTATCTTTATATTGTAATTTGGAGTCTGGGAGGTTGCACCTCTGCCAATCTTCATGAGGATTCACAATGCTGACGTTGATCGGAAGGATTTGGAGAGACAGACCCAATTTGGTTTTCCTAAGTAGGGTCTGATCAGGTCAGATCCTGGGTCAAACCCATCAGGGTCTGGTCTTTCTATTAATCCAAGCCAATTCTTGACCTTTCTCAGTGGAATAGTCATGCACTCACATTTCTTGTTTCTCAAAGACTCATTTATTCATGTAACAAGTATCTATTGAGTGCCTCCTGAGTGCCAGGGAGATCTGTGATTATTTCACACATTCCCTACTTCCTACTAGCACCCTCATATAGCAAATAGGAGCCAAGTGGAGCTGGTGTACGTTTCTCTGTTATTGCACCCCAAAAGTTAGACTCCAAACCCACATCCTCATTCCATGCAAAAAGACCTTATTCCAGGGACAGGGTCAGATTCACTTCTGTGTCTTGGATTTGGGGAAACCCAGATCTTCTTCAGAGAAGATAGCCTGGGTGGAGGGAAAAGCCTGGTTCTAGCATTAGAGGTTCAAGGCACCCACCACCTACTAGCTGGGTGATCTCTGGCAAGTTACTGAGACTCAATGCCTTATTTGTAAAATCAGGGAATAAATAACCTGACCTTACAGTGTCAAGGGGAGGACCCAGTGGGGCCTTGTGTGTGAAAGTGCTGTGCAAGCTGGGAAAGGCAAGGTGGATTTGCTTTCCCTTGCTTCCCTGTTCTGAGCCCCACCTCTGCCACTCCTTTCTCTGCGCTTCAGAGGCCTCCAGGCTTGGCTTCTTTCTCCTTCGCTGAACCTTCACAGTGGCTCTGCAAGGAATTAGTGTCCCTTCTTTATAGATGAGAGAATTGACACTCAGGGAGATGCTGGGACTTGCCTGAGATCACTTGACCAGCAAATGATAGCTGAGATGGGACTCAGATCTGTCTGGCTCCTGGACCTCCATCCTCAGTCCTCAGTTCAGAAAATGCTGAGAATTTCATATTTTCCATTCTGTTCCCCTCCTCCCTTTGCCTAGATGGCTGAAATTGATGGACCTTCTACCATGAGCTCCACCCAGGCAGGCTGCCACTGGATACTTAGTGGACAGGGCACCTTCTTGCTCTGGATCCGTGGAGCTCAGGGAGGAGATGAGGGATTTAGTGAGAGGGGACGTAGGCTTGAGGGGGACAGGGGTTCAGTGAAAGAGGACAACTGCTAGATGGAGGAACAAGGGCTCTCCATGGGGCCCTCCTATCAAGGGAGGGCAACAAAAGTTCTGTGAAGGGAACAAGAGCTTGGTAGGAGAAGGGCTCGGGTGGAAAATGGGAGTGCAGTGAGGAGACTGGGGATGAGTGTGGAAGGTTGGGGAGCTTGGGGAGACCTATCAACATCCCCTCTGCGCCCCCACCTCTCTGCTGTTAACAGAGCAGGGGAAAATACCTAAGGGAAATGCAGAGGCAAGAGGCTGGAAAGGACAGGCTGAGGCTGAGCCTCAGGGAGGCGGGGCACAGCTTCCTCCTCACAGAGAGGCTGGACTTGAATAAACCCAGCCTCCTACACAACTGTGGAGCCAGGGCAAGGGAGAGACAGAAGGAGCAAGTGATCCAGGGAGACAGACACTTGGAGACCCTTGGGGTTGAGTTTGAGGAGGACTCCCTAACCTGTGCCTGGACAAATCTCATGTCCTGTGTGGCCCAAGAGGAGCTGAGCCAGTGTCTGGAGCTCCCACCATCACTGCATCCCTGCTGCGGCTCACCTGCTGCTGTCTCCAGGAGCCCGAGAAGATTTGCTTCCTCTCTCCTGCTAAGCTCCAGGTCCTGAGATTGAATTAGGGGCTGGAGCTCACTGCACTGCAGCAGTCATGGGACCCAGGATAGGTAAGTCCGGACGACGTGAGGAAGGCGCGTGGAGAGTGAGCCTGGGGAACATGTTCCCAGAGAAAAGGGTGAGGCTGTAGAGCCAGAGTGGGTGGGACGGGTGCTCACAGCTGTTGGCACAGAGCCAGGCACATGGCCAGCGCTCAGTAAAGGTGTGTTAAATGAATGAGTGGATGACTGGAGGAGCAGAAAGGGACACTATTTACTCAGCTGGAGCCAGGGAACCCAGCCAAACCTTGTTGATGACACAGAGACTTACAGGACAACAGAAAGACAGGCCCCTGACTCCCTCATCAAGCCCTGTTTCCCCTCTCGAAGGAGACAGAGACAGACAGAGCAGAGAAAAAGAGAACAGTGTAGTTAGACAGACAGTGCAGACAGGCAGGCTCAAACAAAGAGGCACACAGGAGGTCGGAGAATGCAGTATCAACAGGTGTCAGCAGGAGAATGCAGGGAAAGGTAAGGAGGTCAAACGTGGAGAGGGGGCTGCAGCAGAGACTGCGAGAGACAGAGAGGAAGGAGACAAAGCAGGAAAGAGAAATTAGACAGGGACAGGTGCCGGAGAGCTACGGACAGACCTGCAGGCAGTTAGAAGATCCACCCAGAAGACCAGGGGATTGAGAGTGACCTGCAGAGACCTGCATGGGTCTCTGCACAGTGAGGTCTCTTACTGTGGAGAGGGGAGGAGGCTGCAGGAAAAAGGTCTTGAAGCTCTGCCTGCAGGGTGACAAGGAAACGCCCTGAAGCGAGGGCAGTGTTTCTGAGAACAGAGCACCTGGCCCAGCATTTCCTGGGAAGTCAGTGTGGGTAGAAGAAACAAAGGATCTTTGGACTGGGAGAACTCCAGGTTAGACGCCCTATAGCGGTCACCTTTGGCCTCTTTCCCAGCTGTTGAATCTCCCCTAGGCTGTGTGAGCCTCACAGCCATTTGGGCAAGGCCCCACTTGCTCCCAGAAGCCCAGCAGGGAGGGCTTTATAGGCCGTGGAGACAGACCCAGCTGAGGCGCAGCTGCAGGGACTCCAGGAGAACGCAGCCACGGCTTGGGGACTGCAGTATGGCAGGAAGGGTGAGATGGATGCCTCCTCTCAGGGCACCTCACAGGACAGATGCGAATGAGGTCAGTTTGGGTGGGATGGTTTGGTAGGGGGGACGATGTGAATGGGCCACTGACAAACCAAATTCCCCATCAGCTTTGGCTCAGTGTGGATGGGAGGGATGGAGAGCTGGGGGTGTGGGAACTAACTAGAGACTTTGGCTGCACTGTACCTCCCCACAAGTCCCCCCAGGACTATTTTTCTGATCCCTGCAGGGCCCAGTTCTGGAATGTTCTCCAGGTGCCCCCTGACTTCCCACACAGACAGCGGGAAGCTGACCCCAGCATCTGCCCGGTGGGCCATCAGGTGCCACCTCTAGCCTTGCTTCCCGAGACCCATTCTGGGCTGTGGCCAGGCTCACCACACTACTCTGAGGGGTGTAGGAATGCGGGTGGGGTAGGATACAGAGCCTGCAGCCTGGGAAGAGTCCCCAAGGGAGAGGGGGAAGTTGTCCCAGTCAGGGCAGACACCAGAGAGGAGTGAAGGTCAGATCTGGCTCCAGCAGAGCCCCTTCACCAACTCACCACATACCTCTTAGGCAGCAGTTTCCCTGCCAGTGCCGGGACACCCATTGACACACACACGGTGTGACGCAAAGACTTCATTTTCCCACTTGTTCACCGTTGCCCAGGAAGCCCCTGCCCACATCCCATCCTGGTGACATTTGCCCTGTTTTCCAACTCTTCGAAATGCCAACTCCTCCAGGAAGTCGTTCCAGATTCTTCCAGCTGGGGGTAACCTCTCCCATATGCTTTTGTTGACCCTTTCTTTGAGGTTCATCCCTCCTTGTTTCCGGTATTGCTGTTCCTCTCTCCAGCCCATCTGTGTTCAAATGTAAGCCATTCTAGGGCAGACAGGTGGGGCGAGGGAAAGAACCAGCAGTCCCAGGTTCAAATTCCAGCACTGCATCACTGGCTTTAAGAGAACCCAGTGAAACGTCCTCCCCTTTTTAATAGGTGAGAAACTGATGCTTGGAGGGGGCAAGCAAAGTCCAAGCTCACCCCAAAGTAAACAGCAGGGTGGAGGCCAGCCCCCAGGTCTGCCTGGTACTGGAGCTCTTCCTCTCCATGCCATTGCCCTGGGGCTTTCTCTTCCCTTCCACCAATCCCATACAGGGTGAGCATGCCAGGGAAGGAGATAGCACTGCAAATGCTTAGAAAAGTGACTACACCTGCATATCTGTGGAGCTAGTGAGCTGCCCAGTACCGTTGGAGGAGCGGGGGCCACTGGCAACACCTTGGGAAGTTTAAGCCAAAGAAGCTGATGGGGCCCAGTCCCAAGGAACGTGTATGCCAGGTTAGGCACATGGACTTTGTCTTAAAGGCAGTTGGGAGCTATAGAAAGTATCTAGGGAGGAAGTGGCCCTGCTTCAGTGGCCCAGAGAATCTGTGTTCTGGGAACTTTCACAATAACCCCACTCATGTGTACTACAGTCCTTTTTTTTTGAGATGGAGTCTCACCCTGTCACCCAGGCTGGAGTGCAATGGCGTGATCTCAGCTCACTGCAACCTCTACCTCCCGGGTTCAAACGATTCCCCTGCCTCAGCCTCCGGAGTAGCTGGGATTACAGGCGCCTGCCACCACGCCCAGCTAATTTTTGTATTTTTGGTAGAGACGGGATTTCACCATGTTGGCCAGGCTGGTCTCGAACTCCTGACCTCATGATCCACCCGCCTCGGCCTCCCAAAGTGTTGGGATTACAGGCATGAGCTACCACGCCCAGCCATGTGCAGCACTTTTATGATGACAAAGCACTCTGGGCCCATTTTACAAATGAGGGTGGCCGGGCATGGTGGCTCACACCTCTAATCCCATCACTTTGGGAGGCCGAGGCAGTGGGATCACCTGAGGACAGGAGTTCAAGACCAGCCTGACCAACATGGTGAAACTGCATCTCTACTAAAAAAAAATACAAAAAATTAGCTGGGTGTGGTGGCGGGCGCCTGTAATCCCAGCTATTCTGGAGGCTGAGGCAGGAGAATTGCTTGAACCTGGGAGGTAGAGGCTGCAATGAGCCAAGATCGCACCATTGCACTCCGGCCTGGGCAAGGAGAGCAGGACTCCGTCTCAAAAAAAAAACAAACAAAACAAAAAACAAAAACAAATGAGGAAACAAAAGCTAGGAGGAGCTCTGTTACCTGCCCAAGGCCATGCAGCTACTTGGCAACAGAGCTGGGGCTCAAACTCGAGCCCCCCACTGGTAACAGAGGCCTTCCTGGCCTCCTCTTCCCCGCTTTCTGGACAAGTCTGTACTGAAGGCTCCAATGTTCCCAGCCTGTGCCTGGTGAACATAGGCCTGAGGGAGCTGGCTCTGCAGGAAGCCTGCCCTGAGGTCCTTTCTAGACCCCAGGGTCTCTGGTGCCAAAACAGCCTGAAGATGGTCATTTGGGTCACCTTGTGTTTGGAGGACTAGAGATTCATGATCCGAGTGAGATGGGATAACATGGACCCCTTAAAGGATCAATTAATTACAGAGAGAGATGAGCTGGGACCACATGGAGCAGATGGAGCATGGCCTTGAGCCATAGCTGCATATCTCTGAGCCTCTGGCTCCTTGTTTTAGGCCTAGGGAGACCCTCCCTCCAGGCTGTAGTTGCCATTTTTTAGGTCATCCTGGGTCTAGATGGGGTAGCCAGGGTTACAACTGGGAACAGAAAGTCCCAGCTCAGAGTCCCTGACTGAGCTGGGAAACCACCAGAAAGTTTGCTTGGCCCCTCTGCGACCCTGCCAGATCTCCTTCAAGAAACAACAGCTGGAGTCTCACAAAGCTGGACCTCAAGCATGCTATTGTCCTCCCAGCAGACCACCCAAGGTCCTGCTGGGAGGAATTTCCCAAATATGACAGCCAAGCCCAATGCCTGGAGACATTCCCCCTTCCTGCCTTTGACTCTCTCTCCTCCAGAATGCTGGGCTAGGCCAAACAAAGAACTGGAGCATTCAGGGCCCTCATGCTGCCCCTATCCCAACTCATGTGCACCACCGCAGTCCCCACCCACAGACCCCATGCTCCAGCCTTCTCTTCCCCTTCATTTAGTTTAGCTCAATTCAACAATCTTGTTCTTTTATTGAGACAGAGTTTCCCTTTTGTTGCCTAGGCTGGAGTGCAATGGCACAATCTCGGCTCACTGCACCTTCAGCCTCCCAGGTTCCAGCAATTCACATACATCAGCCTCCCAAGTAGCTGAGATTACAGGTACATGCCACCACGCCCAGCTAATCTTGGTATTTTTAGTAGAGACAGGGTTTCACCATGTTGGCCAGGCTGGTTTCCAGCTCCTGACCTCAGGTGATCCACCCGCTTCAGCCTTTCAAAGTGCTGAGATTACAGGCGTGAGCCACCGTGAGGCCAGGCGTGAGCCAGGCCTCAAAAGATAAGTGGTTTGCTGGGGACGAGGGACACTCCAGGCTGAGAGTACAGCTTGTACAAAGGCTTTGAGGTGGAAAAGAACATGACACATTTGGGGAATGGCAAGAATCTATTGGAGCCAAGGAATAATGCTCACTAGGGTGGGGGGTACATGGGATGGGACTAGCTTCCACTAACCTTGACCTCCTTGGGACTGAGCCTGTACTCACCGTTTGCGGATGGAGCTGGGAGTTGGGGAGGGGCTAACCATTGTTGAGGACCACAGTATATCAGGCATAGGACATTTCCCTTTAATTGTAATAAAAACACTGGGAGATAGACACTGCTCACTAACTCACAGAGAAAACAGGCTTAGAGAGGCTAAATAAGCTGTCTTAGGTCACACAGCTATGATATGACAAAACAAATATTTGAATCCAAAGTCTTCTCACCCAGAGGGTTTCAGCAGGGAACTAACATGATCCACCAGGACTGGAGGAGTACAGGACAGCGTCTGCCCTGGGGGAATTTATTGCCTAGCCAGGCAGAGAAGAGGGAAACATAAGTAATGCAAGACAGTGACCAGCGGAAATTGGCCTGGGAGGGGGTTTTATGGAGGGAGAGATGAGAGATGAGCTGGGCTGCAGGAGCTTGGCAGGGGTATCTGCAGGCCCAGGGAATCTCAGACAACTTAGGAGGTAGGAAGGGCCCAAGGCAGGGGTTTGTAGCCTCGGGATTGGCTGCCTCCCACCCCAACACCTCTGGCGGGGGGCGTCTGCCATTATCATGAGGAATGGATTGCCCAGCATCTGCTGCTGGTGTTACCAGAAAGGGGTCTGGATCCAGACCCCAAGAGAGGGCTCTTGGATCTCGTGCAAGAAAGAATTCAGGGTGAGTCTATAAAGTGAAAGCAAATTTATTAGGAAAGTAAAGGAATAAAAGAATGGCTACTCCATAGACAGAGCAGCCCCGAGGGCTGCTTGTTGATCATTTTTATGGTTATTTCATGATGATATGCTAAACAAGGGGTGGATTATTCATGCCTCCTCTTTTTAGACCATATAGGGTAACTTCCTGACATTGCCATGGCATTTGTAAACTGTCATGGCACTGGTGGGAGTGTAGCAGTGACGACAACCAGAGGCCACTCTCATTGCCATCTTGGTATTGGTGGGATTTAGCCGGCTTCCTTACTGCAAGTTGTTTTATCAGCAAGGTCATTAGGACCTGTACCTTGTGCCGACCTCCTGTCTCATTCCATGACCTGGACTGCCTAACTGTTTGGGAATGCAGTCCAGTAGGTCTCAGCCTTATCTTACCCAACCCCTATTCAAGATGAAGATGGAGATGGAGATGGGTAAGAATCTCAATTCAATGGTTTTGGATTTTGTGGGGAGAGAGTCTGAGAATCTGAGGGCCACAGCCTCTTCCTTTGAAGGGCTGATCCATCTTTCAGGAAGTTTCTCTAAAGAACAATCAAACCATTTGCTTTGGATAGACAGTCTAGGAAGAGGAAAAAAATTGCTAATGAAGACAGTGAAATAGCAAATACCATCATGTGTATGCAGACGTGTAAGGTACAGTGTGGGGTTTGTAGCGCTCAGGCTGAATGTGGGGATAGATGGTTTTCATCCTCAGGAGATGCTTTCTGCACCAGGAAGGAGAGATTATAGTCCCTGCATTGTAGCTGGGGGCTTCAAGCCTGTATCGCTGCCTCCTAGCCAGTGAGTGTGCCTGGAGAGAAGGGGTCCAGTTCCTTGGGTCCTGTGGTTGGTTATGGCTTGAATGAGAGAGGGAAAGAGATGATCCAGAGATGGATGAATGGCAATGTCAGGATGGAGGGGTTTACCTGGAGGAAGACCAGATGTGTGTGGAAGGGGATGGGTCCA
The DNA here is from genome assembly GCF_009764315.1 of Trachypithecus francoisi. Taxonomy (NCBI): domain Eukaryota; kingdom Metazoa; phylum Chordata; class Mammalia; order Primates; family Cercopithecidae; genus Trachypithecus; species Trachypithecus francoisi. The sequence continues at coordinate 66,022,527 of NW_022681473.1, forward strand.
GCTGGGCCCAATTGCCTCAGATGTGCTTGAATCAGGAAAAGAGAGCAATGGCCCCCAGGAAAGGAGAGCAAGGGCCACCTATATGTCAGGCCAGCTGCCCCAGAGGCCTTACCTCTTTGAGGTCATATAGAGGAGAAGAGATTTCTTGTCCTCACTCTTTGCTAGGCTGGTGACTGAAGTCACTATAACAAAAGACAACTTAACAGGAGAAAAGCATACAAATTTATTTGGCTTTTAAAAATTTGATTTACTTTAATTATTATTATTTTTACATAGAGATTGGGTCTCTCCATGTCACCCAGACTAGTCTGGAACTACTGGGCTTGGTAATTCTCCCACCTCGGCCTCCCAAAGTGTTGGAATTACAGGCGTGAGCCACTGCACCTGGCCCAAATTTATTTAATGTAAGTTTTCCATGACACGGGGGCCTTCAGAAATGAAGACCCAAAGAAATGGGAAAACCCGCGTATTCTTAACTTTTTAGTTTTTATTATTTTGAATTTAATTTAATTTAATTATTTATTTTTTGAGACAGGGTCTCACCCTGTTGCCCAGGCTGGAGTGCAGTGGCATGATCTCGGCTTACTGCAACCTCTGCCTCCTGGGCTCAAGTGATCCTCTTGCCTCAGCCTCCCTAGTAGCTGGGATTACAGGCATGCAGCACCACACCTGGCTAATCTTTTGCGTTTGTAGTAGAGATGAGGCTTCACCATGTTGTCCATGCTGGTTTATTGTTTTTTAATCATCTAGCCTAAAATGTCAAAAACTTGTGACTTTTTATGCCAAGTTTGATGAAGAAGTATATAGTTGTGGAGAAGTATTGCACAAAGAGGGTGTGTGCTAATGGTGATAAACTTGGGGAAATCTAGCAAGGCCTGTTTGTTCAGATTCTTCTCTGTGTCCTTGCGTCTTCAAAGTTAAGGCTGTTTCTTTTCTCCAGGTAGAAAGAAAGTAACTCTCAAATGAGGATCTTATGACCTGTTTCAGGGTGAAAGGCGGGAGAAGGTCAGAGTGGTGTGACTGTCCTAAGTTTTAGGACCTGCTTCTACTGTTTTCTCAAATGTGGCCAAGGTGCCATATTTGGGGAATAGTGTGTCCTGAATTCCATCAGTAAATACTGTTATCTTCACCTTACAAATGGGGAAACTGAGGCTCAGAAAGCTCAAGGGATATGCCCAGGCTCACACAATGGGCTTGTAGCACAGCTGGGATTCCAACCCAGGTCTGAGGCCTTAAAGCCTATTCTAAGCCTCACGTTTCCCTGAGATCTGCCCTTTGTAGCTGGGAGGCAGCCAAAGGAAGCAGAATCCCGGGCCTTTCCTGTGGAGAACAGGTAAAGGAAGGTGGTCCTTGCAGTCAGGCTGGTCTCTGAAACCCTGCTCCTCATTACCCAGACTCAGGTGGTGTGGAGAATGCTGACTCTACCCATGAAGGGCAGCCTTGAAGGGGGAGTCTCCGACTGACCAGACACATGGGAAATGAAGTTTGTGGCTGACAGACTTTCAGGAACCTGTCTGACTGTCTTACGAGGAGCTGCAGGCAGGTGGCTGACTGACGGTCTGAACGGACAGCTCTCCTGAAAGACAGTGGCCCGCTGGCTGGCTGGCTTACCAGCAGGTGGACACGGTGTGCCTGCACGAGTGATCAGCCAAGTGACCGATTGACAGTCGGGCACACAGACCCGCTGCGGGTCCCTAGCCCCTGGAGCCACCTGGCCTACGTGGGATCCCAAAACTTAGCTGCCCACCTGGGAGAGAGAGAGACTGGGTTTTTTAAACTAGGACTTGGCTCACTGCCCCAGGTCCCCTCATTCCCACAGGCGACTGCCAGCCCAGCCCAGGTTCAGTCCCATGGCCGTCCCCTCCTCCTGTCAGGGGTGGCCCCTGACAAAGGCCCCACAGAACAGGGCAGGGCCTCAGTGCCCTTCAACAGGAGGACATGCAGCCCTGGACTTGACCATCCTTCCAAGGGGAGTTCCGCCCTGAGTCGGGGGGAAAGGTTTGCTGTCAGGGCATCAGTAGAGACCCAGCCCACAGGAAAGGCTTGGAGGGGGTGGACAGCCTGCCTGACAAGCCCCATTCAGTGACCGACTGACCCCCCAAATACATGACTCATGCACCTCTCAGAGCCAGGAATAATGTAGCCAGTGCTTCCCTCCCCTGCCCAGAGGCACAGGCTGTGGACTTTGCCCTCCACAAACAGCCATATCTCTAAAGGATAAAGTAATCCCAGGAAGGCTCTGAGTCTTGACAGAAGAGGCCGGCATTGAAGCTTCAGGGAGAGCCAGAGGTGAGGCTGGAGTGGGAGCTCACCTGAGGCAGATGAGCAGGTTCCATGAGTGGGCAGGTGAGAGGCTGTGGGGCTGGAACTGGGGTTAGACAGGCTGGGGCACAGCAAGAATGTCTCCAGTATACCCAGGAAGCTAAATAGAGGATCCAGGGTCTGGCCTGGAGCTGGGGGCCTCATGTTCTGAGCCAGCCCACAGGCCTTCCACCCCTCTCCCCCATCCATTCCTTGGGTTTCCTTCAGAGCTGGAGCTCCAGGTCAGGGACTTCTGCTCCCAGCCTCAGCTCCCGCTCTCTCATCTGTTTGGCTTGGCCCCTTGGTGGACTGGCACTGCTACCTATGAGGTGACCTGGCTAGGTTTGGTTGGGCCAAGACAGAGAAAAGCACTGTGCTTCTTCCCCTTGTCAAACTTGTACAAGGAGCATTGAGTGACATTGAGTTTAACACCTACCTGGACTTGAGTCCTGGGACCAATACTAACCAGCAAAGCTAGTTCCTCTGAGCCTGGGTGTCGTTATCAGAAGCATAGAGATAATAAGACACCAAAGGGACAGAGCTGTGGAGAGGGTTCATGGGCCAGTGCACAGAAAGCCTGTGGCACAGAGCCCAGACTACAGCAGGTAACCCACTGCTGCCAGTGAGAGGAGCTGAGGCTCAGAAATGGTCCCCTCCACCTCCTCTGGGAGCCTTTGCTTTGAACTGCCTTACTTCCTCCTTGCCTTTAAAGTGACTCCCACTGAGTGTCCCACGACACTCCTCTTCCCTAGGCCAGTTTCCCATCTCCTCCTGTCAGGTGTCAGTTTTGTTTCAACAGTTCCTTGCTTCCTCTGAGTGTTTATGCCCCCAAGAGGGACTCCTCCCTAGCCACACGCACTTCCATTTCCTCAGCCAAATTCCTCAACCTGTTTGTATGGACGTTTCTCCAAAGCAAGATATACAAGTGGCAGTAGGCACATGAAAAGATTCTCAACATCATTAGTCATTAGGGAAATGCAAACCAAAACCACACTGAGATACCACCTGTACCCTATGAAGATGGCTATAATTGAAAAGACAGACAATAAAAGTACTAGCAAAGATGTAGAGAAATTGGAACATTGCTGGAGGGAGTGTAAAATGGTGTTGCCACTGTGGAAAATGGTTTGGCAGTTCCTCACATAGTTAAACACAGAATTATTTTATATGAATGCATGACCCAGCAATTCTGCTCCTAGGTATACAGCCAAGAGAATTGAAAATGTGTATCTACATAAAAATTTGTACATGAATGTTTCTAATACCTGAAACTTGAAAACATTATGCTAAGTGAAAGAAGCCAGTCACAAAAGGCCACATATTGTGTGATTTTATTTATATGAAATGTTCAGAATATAGGCAAATTCATAGAGACAAAAAGTAGATGAGTGCCAGGGAAGAGGGAGGAATGGAGGGTGACTACAGATGGGTATGGGACTTGTATGAGGGAATGAAAATATTCTGGAATTAGATAGTGGAGATAGTTGTACAGCTTTGTAAATATACTAAAACCCACTGGATTGTGCACTTTTAAAAGGGTGGGATTTTATGACTATAAATTACATCTCAATTTAAAAAATCCTCAGGCTCCCAGATACCCTGTAAGAGGAGCACAGAAACTTCACCTGTGGTGGTTCAGGGCCTCTGTATCCCCCTCCCTGAGTTTGTCTTTCAGCCCTGGAGATACAGTGAGAGTCCCCCAGGTCAGAGGAATCCTGAGGTCAATTTTCAGGCTCCACAAAGAGCATGCTGAGTGAGAGGAAACTCCTGCCGGTGGTGAGAGGGACATAAAACAATGGAGGCTTCCGGCAGGAAGTGGAGCCGCAGGAGGGGAGGAAGGCCAGGGAGACCAGGGCTGCCAGGAAGAGCAGGTGGTTTCAGTCTAAATGGAGGGGTGGAGTCTGAAGTTTGGACTTCCGGGCTCCCCACTGAGAGTGAGCTCAGGAGACCCTGGGAGATGCCTCTGAAGGGGCTGAACTTTCCTCTCATTGCAGTGAGTGAGATACTGAGGGTTACCATAGTTAACATGTGAGGAAAACCAACATGCCTAAAGGAGGCCAAGGGTCCAAGACAGCTCTGTGTCCTCAGTTATCACCCCATGGGCCTCTGTCCACAAGGGTGTTAAATGAGATGAGCTCGGAGGGCCCTTTCTGCCCTGACCAGCAACATGGTCTGATGGTGTGATGTGGGGATTGGCTGGTTAGCTCTGTGATGGCATGCACAGGGGTTCCCTGTGCAGGGGTTGGAATCTACTCCAATACACCGCAGAAAAGCCTTTATTCCCTGACTATGGACCTAGCCTTGACCCTGCCCCTGGCTCCAGACCTCTGATCCTAGACTGAACCAAACAGTCCCAGGCCCAGACTCAGTCTCCAAGAGCACAGGCTGTCTCACAACCCAAGGCAGGCTGAGAATGTGCACGGCTCACCCTCCTGCGGGGGCCACTACCTGCAGTTTTGCTGTGTGGGGAGGTCAGCAGCTTCTCCCCAGAAGGGAAGTTTTGCTGGGAGCAGAGTGAGGTGTGAAATAGGTACCCAGTAGGCATTGGGTCAGTAGGGGCACAGGGACACACACCCTTTTAGGAAAGTCCCTTCCAGAACTGTGACCTAAGAATGAGGAAAGCTGAAGGTGATTTGATTCTCAGATTCTCATCAACCACTAAGAATCCTTCCTCCTGAAAGACCTTGGTTCTGAGGTCTAGGGCTACCTGATCAGGTCAGGGCCATTCTCTGGGATTCTATCTATTCTCCTTCCCTGGTTTTCTGTCCCTCAGGGCCAGCGGGTGAGGGACCCCAGGTACCAGACAAGGAAATCAAGGCCACGATGGGCACAGAAAACACACCTGGAGGCAAAGCCAGCCTAGACCCTCAGGACGTGCGGCCAAGTGTGTTCCATAACATCAAGGTACCTCTCAGGGCCTGGCAGGGGACTCTGAGTCTAGAAAAGCAGGCTCTGCCACGTACTGGCTGTGTAATGCCAACGAAGACTTTCTCTGAGCCTCAGTTTCCTCATCTATACAATGGGTGGCTGTGAGGATCAAAGGGATGATCTACAAAAGCACTTGGCTGGGTTTCGGGCACATGGAAGGTGGCCAGTATGTGTTCGCTCCTCCCAGGGAGGAAAGGGGTGCTCTTGGAGGAGTACAGGATGAGGCACCCCTTGTTTCCCACTTTCCCAGAGGAATAGAGAAGTACCCTGGGGATCCTGAACCTATGTGGATACTGGGAGTCCTGGCTCCACCAAGGGCAGCTGTGAACATCCAACGTCCACTGGACGCCAGGCCCTGAGCCAGGTGCCCTCACACATGATCTTATTTAGTTCTCACAATATTCCTGGGAACTCAGGCTGTTGTCCTCATTGTACAGATGAGGAAACTGAGACTCAGAACAGAGTGAATATATTAAGCTTTGTCATAAATACTCTATTTTTTAATCATTTGAAGTTTTTCTTCTCTTAGGAATTCTCTTAGAGTTTTTCAGGAGGAGACTCCAGGCAGGCTGGGATGTTTGGGGTAGCGTTCAACGTGTGCAGGTGGCCTCGCAGTGCCGCTCTGGGAGGGGACTGGTGGGGTTGGGACGGAGAAGGATCTGGGTGAATCTGGGATAGCTTCCCTGAGAAAGGGGCAGGATGGTGGAACTGGAGTGTACTCAGGATGGCTTTTCTAGTTTTTAGTCCTGTATGAGAAGCTGTGAGCTACACCAATCACCATCTCTCTCTGCCCCCCACCTCCTCTGGCCTTTCTTCCCTTTCTGTCTTTCTCTCCCCTCCCTCCTCCTCTGCCTGTCTCCTTCGGTCTCTCTCTGTCTCTCTTCTGTTGGTCACTCTCCCGCTCTCTGTCTCTTTCTGTGACTCTGTTCCCCCATCTCTGTTCCTTGCTGCTCTCTCTGCCTCCTTCCCTCTCTTTGTCTCCCCCTGCACTGCCCACCTCTGCCTGCCTCCCGGTCCCCCTACAGCTGTTCGTCCTGTGCCACAGTCTGCTGCAGCTGGCACAGCTCATGATCTCCGGCTACCTTAAGAGCTCCATCTCCACAGTGGAAAAGCGCTTCGGCCTCTCCAGCCAGACGTCGGGGCTGCTGGTCTCCTTCAACGAGGTACAGGCCTCGCCCAGCCACAGGGGTGGACACTGAGGGAGACTTGCACTGCACCTTCCACCAACCTTCCCTCTCACTACCCCACCTTAAGGCCTTCCCCTCCCAGTGCCCTCAGGCAACCTCTGTCCCAGCGCCTGCCTGAAACCTCAGAGCGTTTGCAGCTGTCTTCTAGGACCTGGACTTAATTGTCTCCCCTTGGGAACCTCTACTGTGTCAGGTCCAGGGATATTTCAGAGCTAGCCAGGGTCCCCATATCCACCCAGTCCCCTTTTGCATCCTTTACCTTTTCAGGCACCCAGTTATTGCCTGTCCCAGGAAGGAATCAAAGAAAGCCACTTCAACGGTAGTGAGAGAGGCTTAAACTGCATCAAGAGCAGAACCTCTGGGCCTTAGGGTGGTTGGGGGAGGGATACCATGGCACAGGGTGTCTGTCCTTAGAACTGCCTGGGGATTCACAGGCCTGTGGGGCCCGCAGCCAAGCAGGGAGGAGCAGATGAGCTGCTTTGGGTGGATTTGGAGATCAGAGTCCAGCTGTGTCCCAGTCGTTCAATCCTTCCCCTCCCAGATGTGTTTACCCTGAAGAAAGTTGTCTTTCTCCCTGTCCCCCGGGCAGATTCCCATGAAATTCTCCCCCTGGGTAATGTGTCATGTTCCTCACTGTGTCATATTCCTCACAACTCAAGGCCATCCAGCTGCAGTGTCCCCAGATCCTCTTCAGCACCTGTGTCAGAGGTGGGAGGGGAAAGTCCTTACCCTGCTCTGGGAGCTTGGGCAAGTCACTCCCCTGTCTCTGGGCCTCAGGGCCCTATCTATGGATACGGCCACTATGGAGTATAGCTGTCCTTTCCAGGGTCAGCCGTTCCCTGGCTCCCCCACTGACACTGCCCCACCTCCCCAGCGAGGAGGGTCTGGGACTCACCCACCGTCACCAATCAATAAGCAGCAGAGCTAATGCGCTCCCTGCTCATGGTGCAGAGACTGTCCCTGCCCTGCAAGCTCTGAAGTCCCCTCATGAACTCACATCCTAGGATTGTGATCCTAGGGCTCAAAATGTCAAGCCTTAGGCCAGGCACGGTGGCTCATACCAGTAATCCCAGCACTTTGGGAGGCCGAGGTGGGTGAATCACTTGAGGTCAGGAGTTCGAGATCTGCCTGGCCAACATTGTGAAACCCCGTCCCTACTAAAAATGCAAAAATTAGCCAAGCATGGTGGCACATGCCTGTAATCTCAGTTATTTGGGTGGCTGAGGCAGGATAATTGCTCAAACCCGGGAGGAGGAGGTTGCAGTGAGCCGAGGTTGCACCATTGCCCTCCAGCCAGGGCAATAAGAGCAAAACCCTGTCTAAAAAAAAAAAAAAATCCGGCCGGGCGCGGTGGCTCAAGCCTGTAATCCCAGCACTTTGGGAGGCCGAGACGGTGGATCACAAGGTCAGGAGATCGAGACCATCCTGGCTAATACGGTGAAACCCCGTCTCTACTAAAGAATACAAAAAACTAGCCGGGCGACGAGGCGGGCGCCTGTAGTCCCAGCTACTTGGGAGGCGGAGGCAGGAGAATGGCGTGAACCCAGGAGGCGGAGCTTGCAGTGAGCTGAGATCCGGCCACTGTACTCCAGCTGGGCGAGAGAGCCAGACTCCGTCTCAAAAAAAAAAAAAAAAAAAATCCAAGCCTTGACCTGGCTTTAGACTTTGTTTATGACATTCCTGAAACTCAAAATCCCTTCATTTGATGGCCCATCCTCCCCATGTTCTAACGTGGAGTCCAATCTGTGTTCAAAAATGGAATTGAATCCTAGATTTCTCCGCTCTGCCCTCATTTCTCTCCTCTAAGGGGGCAGTGCGGCCCTTCTGAGGGGGCCCAGGAGAGGGGCCCAGATGATTTTTATTCAGTCCGTTATTCAGATGGGCATACTGAAGTTGGAGATAGAGACAAGGATGGTGCAGGCCCCCAGCCCTGGGCACTGTTCCACCTTAATGGGTCACCTGGTCCCTTTGCAGGTGGGGAACACAGCCTTGATTGTGTTTGTGAGCTATTTTGGCAGCCGGGTGCACCGACCACGAATGATTGGCTATGGGGCTATCCTTGTGGCCCTGGCGGGCCTGCTCATGACTCTCCCGCACTTCATCTCAGAGCCATACCGCTACGACAACACCAGCCCTGGTAAGAGCAGCAGGGCTGGGCAGGAATGGGACATGAGCTTCTGCATTGCTTTGCGCTGGGGCCCACCCACAGGCTTTCATCAGGTAGAATACGCCCCAGCACCCCAGGACAGCTGCTAGTCCCCCACCCCACCCAGCTCTCCAGGCCCCAGCCCCAGTGCAGAGGGGTGAGGGCCTGCTTGTATGTCACTGTGGGTTTTTTTAAGTGGGGGTGAATTTACAGCGCACCCTACTTTGAGGGCCTGGCATGCAGTAGACCCTCAGGAATTGCCTGTGTAGTAATAATAGTGTCATACACTACTCACTATGCACCAGACACTGCTCTAAGCACTTAATGTGTAGTCATGCATTTAATCCTCATAAAATACATTGGAAAAGAAAGAATGAATGAGTGAATGAACAAATTTTAAAAATGAAAGAATTCTGGACAGGAATGGTGACGCCATGTTCAGCCCAGTGGGATTTTGTTGAGACCCTACTTGACAAAGGGATGCCTGTCTCTTAGAGAATGACCCTAACAACCTGAGCCCTCACTTTATTCCTTCCCTCTCCTACCCACTCACCCACCCACCCACTCACCCCTCTGTCCATCTATCCATTCATCCATATCTATCCACCCATCGATCCATCCACCTACTCATCCATCTATTTATCGATTCATCCACCCAACAAACTCTTAATACTGCCTACTTCGTGCCTGAGCCTCTCAGGGGAATCAGTTCTTTTTACTCTAGGGAACTCCCAGCCTGGGAGAGGAGACAGAAAAAACAAAAAACAGTTGTGTGATGAGGGAAGCACGGGGCCGGGGGGAGCCCACACTCCAGCCTGGCATGGAGGAAGCCTTCCTAGGGGAGGAAGACTGTCAGAGAACAGCCTTCCTCCCTCACCCTCCCACCAGCTCACACCTCTGAAGTCCCACTCTGTACCAGACCAGAGGACAGGGATAGGGGAGAGAAGATGAAGCAGACATGACCCAGTGGGGTGCAGGGTTGGCATGAGCACGGGCAACTCTGCCACAAGGTATAGAGCCAAGCACCTTGGGAGGTGACCAGAGGAGGCCATTAGAGTCCTGAATAAGGGAAGGACCCTGGCAACTGGAGGGAGCTGGAGGGGTTAGAGGAGGTGGCACTTGAGCTGCAGCTTAGAGAGAAGGTGGCAGTTGCAGGTGGAGGGGAGGGCATGGGTGCAGAGGCAGGGAAATGGGAAAGCCCAGCACGTGCGTGAAGAATGCGGAGTGGTTCTCTAGGCCTGCATGGAAACTTGTCAAGAGAACTGCTTGGAATACCAAAAAACAATACTTCCTCACATTTCTTTGTACAGAATTTTCACTTTACAGAGGTTTTTCTGTGCAAGGACACACATGTTCTTCATCCTCACTACCATACAACCTCCGTCTGCAATAGGTGCCCCTGAATCCTCAAGCAAATCCCTTTTCCTGTCTGAGCCTCCATCTTTACATCAACCCAAAGAATGGGAGAGACTCAGGGATCTCCAAATGCCCCTCCTGTTCTGACACTCCAGGTTATTCCATTCACTCATTCTTCATCCAATACTGATGAAGTTGTGTTCTGTGCCAGGCCCTCTACGGGGCACTGGGGACACAGGGATGGGGAAGGCAGACATAACCTCTCTAATTAAATTGTCACATCTAATGTCTAGTAGGCCCCATGCCTAGGCACGCTCACTACCCACCACTCTTAACGTTCATGACCCCAGAAGGCAGGGATTATCATTATTTCCTCACAAGTGAGGAAACCAAGGCTCAGAGAGGGGAGGAACTGCCCCAAGGACACACCCAGGTAGCGCTACCTTAGCTGCTGCTCTGCACTGCTGAATTCTTCCACTTCTGAATTCCTTATCTGGAGAACTTTCTTCTTTTTTTCTTTTTTTTTTGAGATGGAATCTCACTCTGTCGCCCAGGATGGAGTGCGGTAGTGCAAACTTGGCTCACTGCAACCTCCACTCCCAGGTTCAAACAATTCTCCTGCCTCAGCCTCCTGAGTAGCTGGGATTACAGGCATGTGGCACCACAGCTGGCTAATTTTTATATTTTAGTAGTGATGGGGTTTCTCCATGTTGGCCAGCCTGGTCTCAAACTCCTGACCTCAAGTGATCCCCCCCCGCTCGGCCTCCCAAAGTGCTGGGATTACAGGCAGAAGCCACAGCACCTGAGCAAACTTTGTTCTTTCTTTCATGTGAAAGATGAAGAAACCAAGGCCCAGAGCGGGTAAGGGCCTCTGTCAAGTCACACAGCAAGTCCCAGGCAGCCTCCATGGAAGGTTTCTTTCAGGTTCTTGACCTTGGTTCACATGGCTCTTTGCAGCCCAAGGAAGTGGCTCTCCTGGCTGAGCTGACACAGCTCAGAGTCTCAGCTCCGTAAATGGAGGGCCGCAGAGAGAAGGCTGCTTCTACAGCCACATTTGGGATAATAATAGGGTGAGGGTCTCCTCAAGTTTGCTCACCAAATGTCAGGTACTAAATTAAGAAATTCTTTTCTGTACACTGCATCTGTGTCCCAAGCTGACACGGAACCCTCCCCCAAAGTGAACGCCAAGGGCCCCAGGGCCCTCCACAGTCCAGCCCCAGCTGCCCCACCCTACTTCACCGTGACTTCAACCCTGGCCTTGCCCTCACACTTTGTGATCTAGCTATTCTGAACTTCTCATTCTCCTGGCACGGTGCCCTTTCAAGTCCCTGGGTTTTACCTGTACTGTGACCTCTCCCTAGAACACCCCTCCCCTCCCTCTTTTTCTGGAAAATTGTGTTTATTCTTCTGGACCCAGTTCAAACTGCACCCCCTTTGACCGCCCCGCCCCACGCAGGGGCCGCCGTTGCTGTGGCACTTGCAAATGCCTCTGCTCAGAAAGGTGGTGTAGGGCAGTTTAAGAGCATGGACCCTAAAGCCAGACCCCCTGGGTTCTAATCCTGGCCCTGTCCCCTTACGAGGTACTGTCTAAGCATCAGTTTCCTCACCTGTGAAACAGGCGTAATGAGGGCACTCCCCCTCGAGGTTTGCTATGGGGCTCGAATTATTTTTATACACAGCACTTAGAAGAGTACCTTCCCCCGGGGTAAGTGCTATTTAAGTCTTAGCTATTGTTGTAATATTTTTTCATTGTCGTCTCTCAGAGGATATGCCACAGGACTTCAAGGCTTCCCTGTGCCTGCCCACAACCTCAGCCCCAGCCCGGACCCACTCCAACGGCAACTGCTCGAGCTACACAGAAACCCGGCATCTGAGTGTGGTGGGGATCATGTTCGTGGCACAGACTCTACTGGGCGTGGGTGGGGTGCCCATTCAGCCCTTTGGCATCTCCTACATCGATGACTTTGCCCACAACAGCAACTCGCCCCTCTACCTCGGTGAGGACCAATCTCATCCCTTGGCCTCTGATAGTCAGGCCAGGCTCAGCTAGGAGGAAGAGAGGAAGAGAGACCCAGGGTTGGGGCTGGAGGTGGAGTCCCTGCCCCCTGCCCCATCTGGCCAGGAAAGGTCCAGGGAAGCCCTGGAGACTTCCCCATCCCTGACCAGGGGAGACAGAGTGTTCTTGCCCATCACAGACTGGGCAGGCACTGGTCTGCGGAGGGAAGCCAGGGCCAGAGGATCCTAACCCAGGCTTTGTGTTGTAGGGATCCTGTTTGCAGTGACCATGATGGGGCCAGGCCTGGCCTTTGGGCTGGGCAGCCTCATGCTGCGCCTTTATGTGGACATTAACCAGATGCCAGAAGGTGAGCCTCAGGAGCACACGTTTGCTAGACCCTAGCTAACTGACTGCCACTCTCATAGGAGACACTGAGCCAGGGAACCTCGGTTCAAATCCTAATAGCACCACTTACCTTGGGCAAGCCTCTTAGCCTCTCGAACCTCAGTTTTCTCATCTGTGAGAAAATCTCTGTCATGTCTGTCTCCTAAAGCTGCGATTGGAGTCCAGTGAGATGGTGGAGGTAAACTGTAAAGTGCCATCAGATGAGGAACCGTGGTTGCTGTCACTACTATTACTAGGAGTCTTCGCCTTGTTCCATACCCCACCTTCCCCAGACCCTCAGCCCCCTGCTCACACATGCTGTGGGGCAGGTGAAAGAGCATACTCTTTTGACCTATAGGGAGCCTCTGTCTTTAGGGGGAAACAAGACTTGAGTTAAACAGAAAGGACAGTGCACACTGGAGAGAACTTTTGGAGCAGAACTTGGTGACTCAAAGTACTACCCTGGGCCTCTCTCAGATGGGGCATTTACTGTGACCTCTAAGAATCCTTCTAGTTCTGACCAGCTCAGAGCCTAGGAAACTGCCAGGGGCACCATTTGGGAAACAGTAGTCTCTGGTTCAGGCAGTGGTCAGAGTGGGCCAAGGAGTAGGACCGACGTTTGGTCAGAAGCTGGCCAGGAGGGAGGGGTGTTGGGGATTCCGGGGCTCTGGAGTCCTTGGAGAGCAGTAGGGTACTCCTGTTAGAGCATGTCACTGTGGCATCCCAGCTCCTAACTCATCAAACCAAGCAGCTCCAGATGTGCCTTCTGCCTCCTGCCATTCTCACCTGCAGACTTTCCGCCAGGTCCTAGGAGCCTCAGGTAATGTGTGTGTGTCTGAATGAACATGCAGACACTGCTTCTTGTTCCCCAGCTTTTGCCCACAAGTGCCTGCAGCCAGGACAGGTCTGCACAGCTCTAAACAGCAGCCACTAGGACAGCCCTGCCCTGCCCGCTTTCATTCTGGAAGGCTGGGTCCAGAGTGTGGGCTCTGGCTGCAACCTCTCCCTCCCCTGAAGGAAAAGTCCTGGGAGTCAGGGATTCCCTAGATTTCCCCGACACACCTCAGCTCCATGCAAGGGGGTATGTTTTCTGACTGTTGACATTGTCCAGGCAGACGGGGCATCTCCACAGGCAGATGTGACATTTCTGTAGACCAACCTGCCACCTCAAAACTCCCTTCTCCATGGGGGATTTCACAGGGTAGGCAGATCATGCCAGCTGCAGGCACAGACTGATATGAGAGAAGCAGAGGGTTGGAGAGGTACATGTTCTCACTAGCCTGACATGGAGGCAGGGGATATTAAAAAGTAAGGAGAGAATCAAGTCTAATCAGTGCAAAAGCCAAACCCATCCCCAGCGTTACAGGTGCATTTGCTAAGTGCCAACTGAGTCCTCTGGTCCCTGCCTGAGAGGAACTTAGGATCAAGCACGAGGGGAACCAGCTCTGCATGTGGGGTTGTTATATCAAGGAGCATTTGGTTTTTCTTATTTTTGAGACAGGGTCTCACTCCGCCCCTCATGCAGTGGCACAATCCTAGCCTTGGATGCCTGGGACCAAGCAATCTTCCCACCTCAGGCTCTCGAGTAGCTGAGACTACAGGTGTGCACCATCACATCTGGCTAACTTTTTAATTTATTTGTAGAGACAGGGCCTCACTATGTTGCTCAGGGTGGTCACGAACTCCTGGCCTCTAATGATCCTTCCACCTCAGCCTCCCAAAGTGCTGGGATTACAGGCCTGAGTCACTGCACCCAGCTCATTTGTATTTTTATGAAGCATTTTCGGATGCTGTGGAAATTGAAGGAGAATGTACGCAACTCAGCCTTGGGATTAAGAAGTATGACAGGAGCTTTGTGTGTTCCAGCCAGGAGGCACATCTGGGATAATCTAGTTCTAATTAAACCTAGGTAGGGATCAAAATCATCTGGGGAACTTGTTAAAGGTATGGGTTCCTTGATCACCTTCCCACCCCACTCTGTGGTCATTCTAAGTGGGTCCTCGGTAAGGCAATTTTTAACAAACATCCCTGGGGATAACACAGGTCTGAGAAACACAACAGTAATCCTAACCATTCATTTGAGAATAATAATCACAATAGTAATGAGAAGGAGGAAGAGGAGGATGGGCAGGTACCTCTATGGCACACACTCTTCTAAGTGCTTCACATCTATTAATTTCTTTAATTTTCACAACAATTCTATGATTTGGAAGCTACTAATATCTATATTTCACAAAGGACAAAAACTGAGGCACAAAGAGGTTACGTAGCTTGCCCAAGGTTATGAGTTAGTAATGGCATTCAGACCCAGCAGTTCACCTCCGGAGTCCATGGCCTTGACCACTGCACTACTTGCCTCAGTAGTTGAAGAAGCCAAGACTCGGAAAGGGCCAAGGACTTGCCCAGGGTCACACAGGACACACCTGGCAGGGCAGACTGGAACTCAGGTCTCCTGACTCCCAGCCTGGGCCACCTCTTGTCTCAGAGGCCAGTCCCAGGATGGTGGCTTAGAAGTGACAGCCTATCATCCTGACGCTAACGTCACCATGCTGTTCTCTTCCAGGTGGTATCAGCCTGACCATAAAGGACCCCCGATGGGTGGGTGCCTGGTGGCTGGGTTTCCTTATTGCTGCTGGCTCAGTGGCCCTGGCTGCCATCCCCTACTTCTTCTTCCCCAAGGAAATGCCCAAGGAAAAACATGAGCTTCAGTTTCGGCGAAAGGTCTTAGCAGTCACAGACTCACCTGCCAGGAAGGTAAGCTCCCTCCGTGTTACCTGTCTGGGTCCAGGCTCCAACCCCACCCATTTGTTCTCCTTTGTAACATTACACTTCGGCTGGGCGCAGTGGCTCACGCCTGTAATCCCAGTACCTCGGGAGGCCAAGGCAGGTAGATCACAAGAACAGGAGATCAAGACCATCCTGGCTAACATGGTGAAACCCCATCTCTACTAAAAATACAAAAAATTAGCCGGCTGTGATGGCGGGCACCTGTAGTCCCAGCTACTCAGAAGGCTGAGGCAGGAGAATCGCTTGAACCCAGGAGGTGGAGGTTGCAGTGAGCCGAGATCACGCCACTGCACTCCATCCTGGGTGACAGAGCATGACTCTGTCTCAAAAAAAAAAAAAAAATTACACTGCATCCCCACTGGGCACTATGCTTTCTGCCTGGGCTCCACCACATCTTTCTGACAGCCTTGCACAGTGAATATCACCTGCCCTCTCCACAGCTGAGGAGACCCAGAGCCAATGTTGGAAAGTGACTTACCCAAGATCACAAAGCCAGCAAGCAAGGGCAGTGCTGGGATGAGAACCCGCACCTCTCTGAGCCCATGCCCCTCATGCTAACCACTACAGTATGGCCTCTGTGCTCATAACTTAAAGTTTTTGTAGATTCTGAACATGCCATAGGAATGTTAAACATTGGGAGAGTGGGTAGGACAGTCTGGGAAGACTTCCCTGAAGAGGGGGGATTTCAGCTGGACTTTGAGGGATGTGCGGAAGCACAGAAAGGAGAGAGGAACAGAGATTCCAGGCACAGAAACATCCTGCGTGAAAGATTTGGCTATAGAAATAAACCTGGCCCTTTCGGGGACAGTGAAGGGGACAAACATGCACGGAGTGCAGGGCCCAGGCTGTACCTGAAGGTCAGTCCATAGCCTCCACCCTTCCAGCGGGCACAGTCTAGGGAGGACACAGACTCACGGACAAGTCACGACCAGTGTGATGCTCCAGGGTGTCTAGAATCCCCCTTCTCCACTCTTGCGGCAGGTGGGTCTCTCCTCAGAAAAGGACACAGAGGCCCAGCCCAGTGGAGGGATTTGCCCAGGGTCACAAAGCTGGTAGGAGAGGACAGGATCACATGAGCCACTAGGCAGAACAGAGTATTCTGGGCCAGGGACTTCCAAGTTTTCCAGGTACCCACAAAAACACGAGGCCTGAAAAACAACAAATTGGCTTCAAATTAAAAAGAAAATGACAAAATAGAAACAAATTTTTAAAGTTTATTTATTTATTTTTATTTTTTGAGACGGAGTCTTACCCTATTGGCCAGGCTAGATCTTGGCTCACCACAACCTCCAACTCCCAGGGTCAAGTGATTCTCCCACCTCAGCCTCCCAAATAGCTGGGATGACAGGCGTGCGCCACTACGCCTGGCTAATTTTGTATTTTTAGTAGAGATGGCATTTCACCATGTTGGCCAGGCTGATCTCGAACCCCTAACCTCAGGTGATCTGCCCACCTCGGCCTCCCAAAGTGCTGAGATTACAGGTGTGAACCACTGTGCCAGGCCTAAAAGTTTAATTACATGCCAGTAATGTCAAGTTCATTAATTTTTTTAAATACTTATACAAATTTCATTACATTCTGAAAATTTGTGCATTAGATTTCCTCTTTGCCAAGTATGGGAGGTGGCTGTTGAGAAATCACAGACAATCACAAATTAAGTAACTTACTTGTTGCTAAGTAATTCTAATTTCAAAGGGACAATTTATAAAAATCCTGTTGAATGTTTTTGCTGCAAGAGCATTTCTGTGGCAGGTTGATGCATTTGAATATGTTTGGAGAGGGTGGGGGCAGGGAGAGAAATCAGACAGCTCTGATGGTGGTCCAGGCCAGGTGGAAGCCATGCATCGGCAGTGAGGGGATAGAGGTGCATCTGGGAGCTACCCAGGTTGGGGACTATACATAGCTGCTCTGTTGTGGGATGTCCCCAAGACAGTGATGAGTTGGGCTGATGCTGGGATTGGGTGCAGCTGTCTCAGAGGCAGGGGGAAGCAGCTGCCAGGGAGTGAGCAATTTCAGGGGAAGAAGACAGTTTGAAACCACAGATGGGCCTTTCTGATTCTGCCTAGCTCAGGCCAAAGTTTGGATACGATGAAATTCCTAGAACTTAGAGGTGAGGTGATGTTCATAAAGGAAAGAGAGAGAGCCTACATTGCTGGTTACAGATGATCTCCAAATTGAGTCCTAAATTTTAACAAAGAAGAATGCCAGTTGAGCCATGGGTGGGATAGGTGGCAGAAGCAAAGTTTAGGGGTGGGAGACTGCACTGGGCTCTGTCACATGCCAGCCATATGACCTTGAGCAGCAAGCCACTTCCGCATTCTGTGCTGCCGTGTAAGATGCTGAGGTTAGGTTCCTGGAGCAATATCCTGTGTGCCTCGGATTCCGAGAATGCACGATTCCTTGAGTTGGAGCTGCTATGATTCAGAGACTTAAATTTTAAGAGCTGTGTCTCTATGATGCTTTGAAACTCTGGCTCCCCAGCTGTGAACCTGTCTGGCTGTCTAGATTCATTCTGTCAGCACATTGGGGATGGGGAGTGGGGAGGGAAGGGGGTGAGAGGTTCTTTAAAAAGAAACAAGGGCTAAGAACATGATGATCTGCTTCCAGCAGCTCTCAGGCAATAAATATTGATGTGGGAGGAATTGTTCCTCCACCTCCCTGAGGCTGCCTTGGCCGGGTCTGCTTGCAGTAAAGCTGGTTGGCCTGGCTCAGGAGGGCCACCAATGGGGAGTTGAATAAACCAGGAGCAAAGGCCCAATGAGGCTGAACTGGCTTCCAGAAAGTCCAGACCTCCAGACATGGGATGTGTATCTTCTGCAGGGCGAGAGAATGGGCAAGAGGAGAAAGTGAAGGGCAGAGCTAACTCTGAAATCTCACCAGGCGTCCCCTCCCAGGCTCAGGGTTCCAGGGTCCCCTAAATACCCTCTTCAAAGTAAATGCTGTTTTTAAAGATATCCTGGAGATGGCAGTATGTAATACAAGAATTATGTGGCCCAGAGAAGGTTTCTGGCCTCAGTGTCTCTATCTATCGAATGGATAGCAGATCAAACAAAGTCTGTCGCCCCTGACAAGTTCAAGGCCATCTCTAAATGACTCACGGTCTCTGGAGCAATATGTGAGCATTTTTACAGGGGAAAAGAGGGGTACATTCCACAGCCCCTGCCCCAAGGAGGTCTGAGAAGGTGAAGGAAGGCCAGATGCAGAGATGGGGAATGATGAATGACAGCTCAGGTTTCTCCCATGGCCATGATTATGGGATTCTCTGCCTGGGGGGCAGGGGGCATTAGCAGTCCCCATGAAGAGTAGAGTAGATGAGTAGGAGATGGGATTGGGGGAGGCCATGCAGGGGATGGGAGGGGACAGGAGCCCCACTTTCTTGCCTTTGGCTCTGTCCCTGTATCTGTGGCCTCGGAGCTCAGGTGCTACCAAGAGACCCTCATAGGAGTGACCCAGGACAGGCCTCACCTCCCTCTAGATCTCAGTCTTCCTGCCTACAATCAGCCAGTCCCCAAGGTCCTGCTAGGCCCAAGGACTCCTGGTAGATGGCTCTGCAGGGTCTGTGGGGGTAAAGATGGTCTCTTGAGGGCTTCCTGACAGATTCTTCTTCCCCATCTGTCCCTGTGGTGGTGGTGCTCCCATTCAGCCAGCAACTCTCCTGTGCCCACCATGCCCTCTGGTCCTTCTGAGAACCTGCTCTTGGGAATGGGTCAGGGGCTCAGAGGGGCCCATAAAGCTACTTCCTGGCAGGCAAGCCTGTTCCATGAGGACCCCTGTCCCTCTCCAGCCTCTGAGTACCACCGGACTCTGACCACAGAGACCAGGAATCTATGTGTCTGTTATTTCTGGAATATGTCTGAGAGTTTGGGATTCTAAAATTATATGGTTTTAAAGTCTGTGTTCCTAATAGAGCTTCTCAAGTACTTACATTATTCTAAAAGTCTGTGCCTCGAATGGTCTATGACTCCCCAAATCCACATTTCTAAATGGCTGCAATTTTGGCTAAGAGTCTGTAAGCCTGTGATGTCCACTGTCTTCCAGTCGTTAACTTCGATGTACTTCTTTGGGAGAATGGTCAGAGATGGAGGACAGGAGTGTGAGGTGGCAATGGTCCTTAAAACCCAGGACTTAGGGCTGGTCTATCAGGATTTACCCAGCCAGGAGGCTCCCATTTCCCTAGGACTTTGTGTCTCCACGGCAGCATCTGTGAGTTCTGAGGTGCTGCAGGCCTCCTAGCCCCCAGTGCCTCCTCTTTGCAGGCACTGCCTCTAGACCCCGCTGCATCTCACTGATGGACGGATTGGCCCATAGAGGGTTAAAGACATGTCCAGAGGTTGGACAGCACCACAGGCCCTTGCACCGGTCTGTACAAAGCCAGCTCCTGGCACCAAAGAGCTGAGGAAGGGCTTCCCCAGACCACCAGGTCTGCACATAGAGCTTCCTTTAACATCACGGCTTGAGGCCCTGTTGGGGCGATCTGCTTGAGTGGTTTTTTGAATTGAACCCCACAGAACCCCAAGGGTACCACCATAGGGAGGAGGAGGAGGGGTATCACCGAGCAGAGCTAAGGGCCTTCCACCCCTCTACACACACACACAAAATATAGAACTGCTCGGACTGAAGTATGTGTTTTCATACCTGTCTAAAGACTAAATCTAAAGAATGAGATTTCAATTGGGAAAAGGGTTCTGTCCCTAAAAACCAGCTGAGCTAGTCCAATACTGCCATTTGTCAGAGGAGGAGACTGAAGCTAAAGAAGAGATGAAAGGTAGCTGATCAGGCCCAAGAGGCACCATGTGAGCTTCCGTGATGTCTAAGGCATCCTGCAGTGGCAGGGACAGGGCTAGACATGGCAGGGGTTAGACACATGTCATGCTGGAGGCCTGTTGACTTCAACAGGGGTGGCACCATGCTCAAGGAGCTGAAGAGAAGACTCGGAGTCAGCAAACAAGACATAGGGTTTATTGAGGGAACTTACATACAGGGTGGTCCATTGGTGGTGGGCTGGACAGAGAATCACTACCATTTCTAAAAACCATGCAAATCATATGGCACCCTCCACCTGGCAACCTTCACTTAACCCAAAGCAAAGGGCCTTGATCTTTCATACAGCCTGCGTTTCATGAAATGAGCTGGGGGTTCAGATGTCCTTCATAAATAAGAAATGAATCTCTGGGTTGGCCACTCCCAGATTCCTTAGCTCAGAACTCCAAATGAGGCTGAGTGTGGTGGCTCACACCTGTAATCTCAGAACTTTAGGAGGCTGAGGTGGGCACATCACTTGAGGTCAAGAGTTTGAGACCTACCTGGCCAAATAGTGAAACCTGTCTCTACTAAAAATATAAAAATTAGCTGGGTGTAGTTGTGTGCACCTGTAGCCCCAGCTACTTGGAAGGCTGAGGCAGGAGAATCGCTAGAACCTGGGAGGCATTGGTTGCAGTGAGCCGAGATTGCGCCACTGCACTTCAGCCTAGACAACAGAGCAAGATTCCATCTCAAAAAAAAAAAAAAAAAAAAAGAACTCCAAACACACGTTCTGTTTAGGCCATAGGATCATTCTCAGGATATGCTTAAGAAGCTAGTACTGTCAGATGGATCTACCATGCAATATGGTGGCCGCACCATACCAGCCAGGCTCTGCTACTTACTAATTCTGAAATCTGTAAAATGGGTATAACCGTAACATCTGCATCTCAGCGTCTTTGTAAGAATGAAGTGAGGCAAAGCGGTGAGGTGGGCAGTTCAGTGCCAAAGCGCAGGCACAGTAAACAGGAGTGCTTGTTCTTGGCATCTTTCTCGGAGCAGGCCAGCTCTGAAGGGGAAAACTAATAGAAAAAGTGCCTTTTTTCTAACCTTATATGCTTTTCCTTTTTACATGGTTTTGAACTTTTTTATTTTTTAAATTTAGTTTTTCAACCGACAAGTAAAAATTGTATGTATTTATGGTGGAACATGATGTTTTGATCTATGTATGCATTGGGGAGTGGATAAATCAAGCTGTTTAACACATGCCTTACCTCACTTCCTTATCTTTGTGTGTGTGTGGTGAGAACACTTAAAACCTACTTTCTTAGCAATTTTCCAGTATGCAATATATTGTTATTAACTGGACTCATCATGATGTACAATAGGTTGTCTGAACTTATTTCTCCTGTCTAACTGAAATTTTGTATCCTTTGACTAACAACTTGCTCTGGTAACTACCCTTCTGCTTTTTGCTTCTATGAGTTTGACTTTTTTATATTCCACACCTAAGTGAGATCACGCAGTATTTGTTTTTCTGTGCCTGGCTTATTTCACTTAACATGATGCCCTTAGGTTCATCCATGTTTTCACAATGACAGGATTTCCTTCTTTTTTAAAGCCAAATAGTATTCCATTGGGTATACATACTACATTTTCTTTATCCACTCATCCATTGATGGAGTCTTTGGTTAAATCTATATCTTGGCTACTGTGAATGGTGCTGCAATAAGCGTGGGAGTGCAGTTCTCTCTCCTTTCTTTGATTTAAATATATTCTTTTATTTGAAAATTTGCATTTTTTCATTTTCTTTTTAAAAATGTTTTCAAATTTTTATGGGTGCATAGTAGGTGTATATGTTTATCAGGTACATGAGTTGTTTTTTTTGTTTGTTTGGTTGGTTGGGTTTTTTTGTTTGTTTGTTTTTTGAGACAGAGTCTCTCTCTCTCTGTCACCCAGGCTGGAGTGCAGTGGTACAATCTCGGCTCACTGCAACCTCTGCCTCCAGGGTTCAAGTGATTCTCCTGCCTCAGCCTTCTGAGTAGCTGGGATTACAAGTACCCGCCATCATACCCAGTCAATTTTTGTATTTTTAGTAGAGATGGGGTTTTACCATGTTGGCCAGGCTGGTCCCCAACTCCTGACCTCAAGTGATCCACCCCCGTCAGCCTCCCAAAGTTCTGGGATTATAGGCATGAGCCACTGTGCCCAGCCTACATGAGATATTTTGAATTGGCATACAATGTGTAATAATTATATCAGGGTAAATGGGGTATCCAATACCTCAAGAAACAAGAAAGAATTTATCATTTCTTATTTTTTAAATTTATTTTTCAATGTATAACCAATCAATAGAATGTATTATTTCTTTGTGTTACAAATGTTCCAATTATACTCTCTTAGTTGTTGGTTTTGTTTGGTTTGTTTTGTTTTTCTGAAACCTAGTCTCACTCTGTCACCCAGGCTGAAGTGCAATGGTGCAATCTCGGCCCACCGCAACCTCCACCTCCCGGGTTCAAGCAATTCTCCTGCCTCATCCTCCCAAGTAGCTGGGATTATAGGCTACAGGCTCCATGTTGGCCACGCTGGTCTTGAACTCCTGGCCTCAAGTGGTCTGCCTGCCTTGGCCTCCCAAAGAGATGGAGTCACAGGCGTGAGCCACCACACCTGGCCCTGGTCCCTCTCTTAGATTTATTTATTTATTTATTTATTTTGAAATGGAGTCTCGCTTTGTCACCCAGGCTGGAGTTCAGTGGCACAGTCTTGGCTCACTGCAACCTCTGTCTCTCGGGCTCAAGTGATTCTTCTGTCTCAGACTTACAAGTAGCTAGAATACAGGCATGCACCACCATGCCTGGCTAAGGTTTGCATTTTTAGTAGAGTTGGGGTTTCGCCATGTTGGCCAGGCTGGCCTTGAACTCCTGACCTCAGATGATTCACCTGCCTCAGCCTCCCAAAGTGTCTTTGTTATTTTTAAATGTATAATAAATTCAGCTCTCTGTCTCTTTAATATACTGATTTCTAACCTAAGGTTAGAAGTTCGAGACCTGCCTGGCCAACATGGCGAAACCCCGTCTCTACTAAAAATGCAAAAAATTAGCCAGGCGTGGTGGCGTGCACCTGAAATCCCAACTACTTGGGAGGCTGAGGCAGGAGAATCGCTTGAACCTGGGAGGCGGAGGTTGCAGTTGGCTGAGATTGTGTCATTGCACCACTCCAGCCTGAGTGACAGAGCAAGACTCTGCCTCAAAAAAAAAGAAAAAAGAAAAGAAAAAAGAAGGCTGGGAACGTGTTTCATTCTTCATGGAAACTCAGCTCTTACTGAAAAAACACTCTCTTTCATGGGATGGGAGGAAGTTAAGCAGATCTCCCATCCCCGTGGCTGCTTCCCTTGATGATATGTGAAGGAACCCGAGGCTGGCAGAGGGTTCCATATCACCCCAGAGTCCACATTGGCTCTGTGGGTCAGGGAACCTAGCCCCTGGACAAAGCCTTCTTTTAACAGGAACTCAGCTGTCACCACGGATAGTGCCTGGATCCCTAGGGGCCCAGCAGACAGGAAGGCCTTCCATGGGCTGAGCCACACACAGCACATGGTGTCCAGCAGGCTTGCAGCAATCAGCAAAGAGCCCCCAGAAGGGAAGTTCCAGCAGCCTTCTCCATCCAGGGCTGCTGACCCAGGCAAACACAGCCCAGATGGCTCACACTGCAGTCCCTGCACTGAGCAGAGGCGCGTTTCCTGTTTCTGCAGCCCATTATTACTCAGCTGTCCTCAAAACAGATGAGGGGGCAAGCAGCAGAAATCTGTGGAGAACACAGGGTCAGGAGCTAAGGACAGTTAGGGCTCCCAGTAACCACAGAATATAGCCAAAATCTCAGCCTGGCCTTCCAAAGCACCCAAGTCTGGCTCTGGCGGGTCTTTTGGCCCCAGCTCCTGCCCCAGTCAAGCACTGCTGTAATCAGGTTGGTGTCCCCACTGCATCCTGCACAAGACAGGCTCCTTCCACCACCGTGCCTCTGCTTCACATCTGCTCTCCCTTTCTATCCACCCAAACCCCAAAACTCACTTCTCCCTGGATGCTGCCCCTGACCACCCAGGCCCTGAAGGTCTGTCACTCCTCTCCTGTTCCAAACCCCATGCTCTTTCACAGCAGGAGACAGGACTAAGACAGGAAGACTAGAGAACCTGGATTTGGTTTGAGAGCTCTGCCAATAACTGCCTGGGTGACACTTCCCCTTTTGGGGCCTCAGTCTTCTCTTCTGTAAAATAGGTGCAATAATAATCCCTGCACCAGACAGACCATTGTGGGAATTAAATGACATGATGGATATGAAAGTGCAGTGTAGCTGGGCGCAGTGGCTCACCCCTGTAATCCCAGCACTTTGGGATGCCAAAGCGGGCAGATCACCTGAGGTCAGGGGTTCAAGACCAGCCTGGCCAACATGGTGAAACCCTGTCTCTACTAAAAATACAAAATTAGCCAGGTGTGGTGGCGTGTGCTTGTAGTCTCAGCTACTCGGGAGGCCGAGACAGGAGAATTGCTTGAACCTGGGAGGCGGAGGTTGCAATGAGCTGAGATTACACCACTCCAGTCTGGAAGACACAGCAAGGCTCTGTCTCAAAAAGAAAAAAAAAAAAAAAAAAAGTGCAGTGTAGACCAAATAGGAATGTACACATGGGAGCAGACGACATTGTGGTTGTTTTTACTCTTTATGAGAACAGGGAACCCAGGCAAGGAACTCAGAAGCTTCTGCTTACCCTGCCCCTTCCTGATAAAAAATATTGGGAAGTGATCAGTCTGTCCCCAGCCTGTCCTCCTGTTTCCTGGGGCAGCACTCACTCCAGCACTCTCTCTCAGCTGTCCAGGACCCTCTCACCACTGTGGCGCCCCTCCCAGACCACTCTCCCAGAGCTTAGACGGGACGCAGAAAGGAGCAAGGATTCACTGAATCTCTTTAAGGCAGCATGTCCAAAAGAAATGTTACATGAACCACATATGTAATTCTAATTTTTTTGTCCACATGCAAAAGTAAAAGAAATTAATTTTAATAATACATTTTATTTAAACCACTATATCTAAAATATTCTCATTTTAACATACAACAGTAAAAAATTAATGATGAAACATTTTCCTTTTTTCATACTAAGGCTTCAAAATGCAATGTGTATTTTATGCCTACAGCACATCTCAATTTGGACTGGCCATATTTCAATTGCTTAGAGCCATACGTGACAGGTAGCTGCTGTATGAGGCAGTGCAGCTCTAAGGTATAAATGAATAATCCACGCAGACTGCCTTACTCAAAAAAATAAGACAACGTAGGATTTCAGGTTCCTTCAAATCTTACCACAAACATTCTTCCAGTCCTTTATCAGGGCTGTCTGACTCAGGGGGCTTAGTGGATAAAGTATGAGGTTTTTTTTGAGTCAAGGTGTTGCTCTGTCATCTAGGCTAGAGTGCAGTGGTGCCATCATAGCTTACTGTAGCTTCGGACTCCTGGGCTCAAGGGATGCTTCCACCTCAGCCTCTTGAGTAGCTGGGACCACAGGTGCACGCCACCATGCCCAGCTAATTTTAACATTTTTGTAGAAATGAAGTCTTACTATATTGCCCAGGCCGGTCTCAAACTCCTGGCCTCAAGCAATCCTCCTGCCTTGGCCTCCCAAAGTGCTGGGATTATAGATGAGAGCCCAGTCAAAGCATGAGTTTTCTACTCAGGCAAGCTTGAGCTCGGATCTGAGTCCTGCCACTCTCTAGTTATGTGATGCTGAACAAGTTGCCTACCTTCAGAGCATGTTTGCTCATGTGTAAAGGAGTGTAGGAATGGCTGGCAGGTCCCAGTGAAGATGGAGCAGGCTCATGTATGCATAGCTACCAGCCCATATACCAGTGGCCTGGCATGTCCTGGAATGGTAGTTCCACTAGCCCTGGTGTGCTCTGTGGACCCTTGGCCTGTCTCGGAACCATCAGCAGTTCAAGAACTCCCTGGGAGCGGCCGGGCGCGGTGGCTCAAGCCTGTAATCCCAGCACTTTGGGAGGCCGAGACGGGCGGATCACGAGGTCAGGAGTTTGAGACCATCCTGGCTAACACGGTGAAACCCCGTCTCTACTAAAAAAATACAAAAAGCTAGCCGGGCGAGGTGGCGGGCGCCTGTAGTCCCAGCTACTCGGGAGGCTGAGGCAGGAGAATGGCGTGAACCCGGGAGGCGGAGCTTGCAGTGAGCTGAGATCCGGCCACTGCACTCCAGCCCGGGCGACAGAGCAAGACTCCGCCTCAAAAAAAAAAAAAAAAAAAAAGAACTCCCTGGGAGCATGATGGCGTCTCCTCTTGCTTTCATTTTTTTCCCCCAAAAGCCTGGCATTGGCTACACCCACTGCTGGTTAGAACCATCTCTTGCACTCCTCTTTCAGTTGAACCACTATTTCACCCTAGGCCCTTGCTAGACACAAGAGTTTGAACAGAAAACAAGATAAACATGAATCCTGCTCTTGCAGAGCTCAGGGTCCACAGGGGAGAAAGTTGTCAAATAAGGTTTGCCTCAGACCTAAAGCATGTATAAAATAGACATTCTTTATTTTATTTAAAAATCAACTTAATTTCTACTGTGAATGCCCATCCTGCCAGATCATCAAGAAATTCAATCTCAGCCTTTCTCAGAGCTCTCTGACCAAGGTGAAGCAAAGGTCCTGTGTCTTACACAGTGCCCAAGCACCAGGGCGCCCCCCGCTCAGCAGACATCAGCATCAGCCCACTGTGGTCACTATGGTGATGCCCACTTGCCATCCTGGCCCATGTGGTTCCTTTACCATGCTTGGAGCAGAGTCTTGGTGAGGCTGGGAACATGGGAGCCCAGCCTCCCTAGGTCACCCTGCATCCTGCCCCTTGGAGGTGAATTGCTTCCGTGGGCCCTGTCTCAGAGGGTACGTGGCTCCTTGCTGCTCATGGAACCCACAGACTGCTCTGTCTCTGCCCCTTCCTCTTTTCCAGGCTTTATTTTAGGGAAGATGGTATTCTTTTCCCCTCATCCTCAGAGCCTCCCTCTCTGCTCACACCCACCACAACACCCAGCAGAATCTCCTCAAGGGACTCAAACTCTGGAAACAAAAGACAGGAAGGGAAATCTTTGCAACCTATTACTGCTTTCTGACATGTCACAAACATCCCCTGAGGACAGGAACCCCAGAGCCTGCTCCCTGCTGGAATGAAAGAAGAGAGAAGAAAGGGAAAAAAAGCCCAAGGGAACAAACACATGAATTAATATTTGAATGAATTTTCCTGCTGGGACAGACCAGCCTTGAACCAGCCACATCAGGAAGCCAGGTGGGGGAGGCATGGAACATGGGATCCCCCAGAGGTGGTGGCTGACATGAAGCTTCTGAAATGTGGGGAAATCCAGCATTTGCCTCATGATGATCTCAGAAAAAACGAGATGGGAGAAGAAAGAGAAAGTGTCAGACCCAACCAGAGTGTAAGTCCTGTAGGAACCTCACAGGCAACATGGGAAGAGGAGGCAGAACCAGGAAGTCCAAATGAGCGCTCTCCAGCCCAACAGGTCCTTCCCTATGGCCCATGGCATCCTGGCCCTGGACTTGGGGAAGCCTTGGCCTGCACACTCCTAGTTACAGGGAGCTTGCTTCCTTCCAGGGCAGCCTCTTCTAAACTACTGTCCACACTGGGTGTAAGTCTTTTTTTTTTTTTTTTTGAAACACTCTATCGCCCAGGCTGGAGTGCAATCGCACCATTTCGGCTCACTGCAACTGTTACCAGAAAGGGTCTGGATCCAGACCCCAAAAAAGGGTTCTTGACTCTCATGCAAGAAAGAATTCAGGGCAAGTCCATAAAGTGAGAGCAAGTTTATTAAGAAAGTAAAGGAATAAAGAATGGTTACTCCATAGGCAGAGCAGGGTGTTCCCGAAAGTAAGAGGAGGAACGCGTCCACCCTAGGTACAATATATGTTTATATAGGATGAAAAAAGATCATGGGGAGATGTGCTCTGCTACAAGGGTTTGTGATCAAGGATTTTCTTAATTACTATATTTTGTAAGAATCGATATTATTATATTTCAAGCAAAATTAGGAATGCTTCTGCTCTCAAGACATCGGGATATCAGGACACTCCTAAGTCTGGGTCTATTTAGTAAACATTTTCAATCTGTTCCTTTAACCATAAACATCTAGAGGCTAGGAATGCCTGACTTTCTGGGAATGCAGCCCAGCAAGTCCCAGCCTCATTTTTCCTAACCCTCAGTCAACATGGAATCGTTCTGATTCTAACACCTCTGACACAATCTCCATCTCCCTGGCTCAAATGATCCTCCCTCCTCATCCTCTTGAGTAGCTGGGACTACCAGTGTATGCCACCACGCCTGGCTAATTTTTTTTTTTTTTTTCTGTGATGGAGTCTTGCTCTGTTGCCTAAGCTAAAGTGCAGTGGCACAACCTCAGCTCACTGCAACCTCTGTTCAAGCAGGTTCAAGCAATCCTCCTGCCTCAGCCCTCCTAGTACCTGGGATTACAGGCATGTGCCACCATGCCTGGCTAATTTTTGTATTTTTAGTAGAGACAGGGTTTTGTCATGTTGGCCAGGCTGGTCTTGAACTCCTGACCTCAGGTGATCCACTCGCCTCACCCTCCCACAGTGCTGGGATTACAGGTGTGAGCCACTACGCCTGACCGATTTATTTTTATTTTTATTAGAGACAAGGTTTCACCATTTTGCCCAGGCTGGTCTTGAACTCCTGAGCTTAAGCAATCCTCCCACCTCAGGCTCCCAAAGTGCTGGGACTACAGCAGTGAACCATCACACCCGGCCTCGGCATAAGTTTTCTTCCAGGGAATTTTTCGCTTTTAATTCTGACCTCAGCCTACATAGAAAAATGTAACTAAATTGCACTCCACTTGCTCACTTATATTCAAATGACCCTGTGCCCATAGCAACTTCTCCAAGATTTAGTTTCCTCATCTAAAATATGTGCATAGTAATAGTACCTGCCTCACAGAGTTTTGTTAGAGAAATGTAGGTAGAGTACTCTGTGCCCTTGGCATTGGTTGCCCCCTTCTTGCAGAGTATACCAGTGAAGTGCTCAGACTCTGGAGCCAAGATGTCTGGATTCAAATCCTAGCTGGACCACTTATTATCTGTGTGGCTTGAAACAAGATATTTTCTCTCTGTGTCTCAGTTTTATTACATGACAAAAAGGGATGATTATGGTATCTACTTCATTTCTTAAAACTGATTTTTGACGTTTATTTCCTTCTCCAAGTTGTTGGTAGGGACGTATATACTTCAGGAGGTTGTGAGGTTTCAATAAGTTACGCATTAGCCATTAGAACAGTGCCCAGCGGCCGGGCGCGGTGGCTCAAGCCTGTAATCCCAGCACTTTGGGAGGCCGAGACGGGCGGATCACGAGGTCAGGAGATCGAGACCATCCTGGCTAACACGGTGAAACCCCGTCTCTACTAAAAATACAAAAAAAAAAAAACTAGCCGGGCGAGGTGGCAGGCGCCTGTAGTCCCAGCTACTCGGGAGGCTGAGGCAGGAGAATGGCGTAAACCTGGGAGGCGGAGCTTGCAGTGAGCTGAGATCTGGCCACTGCACTCCAGTCCCGGCGACAGAGCGAGACTCCGCCTCAAAAAAAAAAAAAAAAAAAAAAAAAAAAAAAAAAAAGAACAGTGCCCAGCATATAGTAAGTGCTTAGTAGGCATTAACCGTTATTTATCATTATTTCCTTTCTTATTTCTGACAATCAGAAGATGGTGATTGTGCCCCCTCCCTGCACACACACAATATTCTTGTCCCCTCTTTTTCAAAAGTTGCACATAGGCGGTCCCCACCCAGGTGGAGGGACATACTCCAGGGTGTCCATGGGCATCTTCACAGCTTGGACCCAAAGCTGAGTCCGTCCTCTAGGTGTGACCTGATTCATCCAAGAGGAGCAGTGACAGTGGGAGTGAAGATTGACAGGACTGGTGTGTTGGTGTTTTGGGTAGCATTGGTGGTGATGATGGAAGTGGCGATGGAGATGAGGCTGGAGATACTGATCTCAGTGAAGGCAATGGTAATGATGATGATGATAGAGAAAGTGATAATGACGTTGATGATTCTGATTATCATCATGTGGTGGTGATTCTGGAGGTTCAGGTGACAGTGATAATGATGATTGTGCTTGTGGTGGTGATCACGACAGAGATAACAATAGCAATCATCATATCGTGATGGTAATGTCATGACTAAATTTGTCATTTAGTCACAATGATATGGGTGATGTGAATGAGGGTGATATTTAAGCTGAAAGGAATAGAAATGATGACGATGATTATGGTGGCGATTTTCCTAAAAATGTTGCTGATTATTATGATGTTAATAGTGGTCATGACAACTAACCCATGTGGATACTGGTGATGACGAAGTTTAACCATAAGAATTTCATTCATTCTTTCAAAATCACTTGTTGGGTACCTGTAGGGCCAAGAACAAATGGAACACTGCAGGCCTCAGTTGCTCCTGAAGATATGACAGGGCCCTCACCCTCTCCTCTCCAAGAGCTCTCCTCCCCAGCCCACAGCCCACCCTGAATGGGATCACTGGTATCCAGCGGACTGTCCTTGGTTTTGTGTCTCCTTCAGGGCAAGGACTCTCCCTCTAAGCAGAGCCCTGGGGAGTCCACAAAGAAGCAGGATGGCCTAGTCCAGATTGCACCAAACCTGACTGTGATCCAGTTCATTAAAGGTAAGTCAGCTCAGACCAGGTTATGGGGAGCCAGGGCCAGAGGGGCCCTCGAGGCTGTACGGGATCCAGTCCTTCCTGCCTTTCTTGATTCATCTTCTCTACCGGCAGACCCCGCGTGAGCACCATCTACTTCTTGTGAGTCTTTGCACATGCAATCCTCTCTGCCTGGACCATCATTTTTTATTGCTTTCAAAATCTCCCCTATGGGCCAGGCGTGGCGGCTCATGCCTGTAATCCCAGCACTTTGGGAGCCCGAGGTGGGCGGACCACTTGAGGTCAGAAGTTCAAGACCAGACTGGCAAACATGGTTAAACCCTGTCTCTACTAAAAATACAAAAATTAGCTGGGCATGGTGGCAGGCACCTGTAGTCCCAGCTACTTAGGTGGCTGAGACAGAAGAATCACTTGAACCCAGGAGGCAGAGGTTGTAATGAGCCGAGATCACGCCACTGCACTCCAGCAGACAGAGACTACATCTCAAAAACAACAACAACAACAACAAAACCTTCCCTATCCCTCTAGGTCCAGCTCAAAAGCCACTGCTTTCTCCACAAGTCCAGCTCTCCTGGCCAGCAAGGCCACTTCCCTCCCTCTTTAGCTCTCAGAACCCTCAGGGCTTCTACATGAGTTCAGGTCTGAGCCTATGCTCCTGAAGGTCAGGCCTGTGCTGACTCATCTATGACCCTTCCCCCCTTCCCACCCACCACTGAGCCTACAAATGGGAGGCCATCGAGAAATTGTCAAATTCCCAGGCAGTAGCATGGGCGGAGAGAGCACTGGGATAAAATCCAGAACCTGGGCTTTTGTCCCTGATCCCTGCTCCCTTCTGGGCCTCTGCTTCCCCATCTATATAGCGAGGAGGAGACTCAATGATCTAAAGTCCATGAGGCTATGATCCTGAGACTATGAACTCAGTCTATCAGTAACCAGAGTACACATTATGACCAGGCCATTCTTTCTCAAGATTATGACCCCAGGAGCATTGATTGAGTGCCTATTGTGTGCCCAGCTCTTACAGAGCTCTGGATGGCAGGTCAGAAGACTTGGATTTGAGTCCTGCCTGTAACAGTGACCAGTGTACAATCTTAAAGAAGTTAGTTTCCTTTTCTAACTTGAGTTTCCTCATCTGGAAGATTGGGTCAATAATCCTTGCTCTGCCTATCTCAAGGGCTATCATGAGAATCAAATGAGATGAAAAATGGAAAGCCTCTTTATGCTATTAAAAAAAAACTGTATTCATATATAAGGTACAATTATTTCAATTATTACTCTTGTTCCACTGTTATTCTGACCATGCCCTAGGATAGTAAATTGAGCTGCCTGTGGTTTAGGAGGGTACTATCCACAGGGGTTGCTTCATTCCTTACTGAGGATTTCTGCAACAGGAAGGAATTAGGCCTATTCTTGGGAAGAACTTCCTAAGATTTGACGTTGGGGCAGGACATGGTGGCTCACACCTGTAAACCCAACCCTTTGGGAGACCAAGGCAGGAGGACCTCTTGAGCCCAGGAGTTTGAGATCAGCCTGGACAACATAGGGAGACCCTGCCTCTACAAAAAAAAAAAAAAAAAAAATTAAAGAATTAGCCGGGCTTGGTGGTGCATGCCTGTGGTCCAAGCTACTGGGGAGGCTGAGGTGGGAGGATCGCTTGAGCCTAGGAGTTTGAGGCTGCAACGAGCTGTGATCTCACCACTGCGCTCCAGCCTGGGTGACTGAGAGAAACCCTGTCTGAAAAAAAAAAAGACTTGATGTTGGGATATCAGTAATCTAGCCCCGTTTTTTCAGCATTCTCAGGGAAAGAGAGGGCTTGGACTCCATGCATGGTGCTGGGCCTAGAGGCAGGAGCTGGGACTCCCTAGCCTCAGGCCACCCCCAGATGCTATTAGGCCCCAGAAGGCTGTGCTGCTGAATTGCTTATTAATCACTGCTTGGGCTTCTGCCCGGAGGGAAGCTGCTGAAATTGGAACCTAGAGCAAGTGTTCTAGGCCAGATTGTCTCTGGTAGTTTCAGCTTCTACATGGGCCTGGAGGGAATCAGGGCAGGGGTGCCTCAGGCCCTGTGACCAGTGAGCCAGCCTGGCTTCTGCTGAGCTCCAGGGGCCAGTCTGACTCTAGGGCCTGGCCTTGACCACCTGGTGCCACAAGGAAGGCCAAGGGAGAAGGAACCATGGTCCTTCAGCTGGAGGTGCCCTATACTCTTGGGGAAAGATAATTCCTGAGCTAGGAAAGGCCCCTGTCAGATGAGGGAGATAGTCTCTGAGCTAGGGGAAGCCCCTGTCTAATGCAAAAGATACAATCTCTTTGATGGAGGATACGTAGTCCCCAAATGGAGCGAGACCCTACCTTGGCTGATGGAAGAGACCTGACCTCTATGGTGGAGAACGCCCCTGTCTGATGAGGGAGACGTAGTCCTTGAAGTAGAGGAGGTTCCTGTCTAAGGGGGGAGACATTGCCCTTGAGTTAAGGGAAGCCCCTAACTAATTGGAAGAAGCATAGTCCCTAGATTGAAGGAGAACCTCTTCTATTTGACAGAGGATACCTGGCGTCTAGCTGGGTGAGGCTCCTGGCTGATGAAGAAGACAGAGTCACTGACTTGAGGGAGGCCCTGACTTGTCTGATGGGGGAGACACTGTGCTGTGCTAAGGGAAGCCCTGTCTCATGGAAAAGATCTGCCTCAGAGCTGGAGATGGGCCCTGGAATTCCCCTGCAGGTAGCCCTATCTTAGTGAAAGGCATAGCCTCTGCCCTCCAGGAATTTTCCATCTATTCCGGAGCCAGGTTGTGGATGCTGAGGAGAGATGGGGGATGGCTATAAAGCACACTGCAGTGATCAGTGCAGGAGAATGGACTGGAAGCAGTCCATGAAATGGAGCCCTCTAGAGTCAGGCAGCCAGAGAGGCACAGGAATGGGGGAGGGAGTATAGAAGGGAGGATGGACCTTGTACTAGGAGTCAGGAGACCCTAGGAAACTCCTGGCCTTACACTGGCCTCTGGATGAACTTGGGCGAGCCCCTGTCCCTCTCTGGACTCTACCATGCAGTAGGGGCACCTGTACAACCTGGGCCATGCCAGACTGAAATTCGTGGCTCCATACAAGGCCTCAGACGCCCTGGCCAGAGCAGCTCATGGCAAGAAGGCTGAGCAGCTACCTGGGGTCACAGCGAGCCTCACACCTCTTCACTCTAATGCTGGCTAAATGCGTGGTGTGCAGCAAGGAACCAGGGACAGGAGGCAGACCCGGCACAGAAAAGAGGGGGAATTCCACAGTCCCCACCCACACCGCCTGAACTGTGTGTCTTTTATTTTCTGCCTCCCAAGGAAACAGATCCTAGCCTGGCTAAAGGGGGCCAGGGAACCAGCTGACTTGGCCCTGCTCTGAGGACAGACAGAAATCTTCCCATGACAGAGGCCCTGGTCCTGCTGCTGCAGGAACAGAAGGAGCCCCCACCTGGCCCAGAGAACCCCCATGGCCCCACCAGCCTGGCCTGGCAAGTGGTTTGCTCCTCTCCCTCCATACCTTATATTTGACTTCAGTCTTGCCTACTGCAGGCAGAAACACATGTTAGTGGAGAGAGGATTTCACACTTTCACCTGGGCTGCCCCTGCCAATGAGCATCACCTGGCTGCTGGAGCCCAGCGAGGAAAGGACTTTCCCACCCTTTCGTGCCCTTCAGTTTAGCAGACTTGCAATGGGGGCAACCAGTGAATGAGGCACCATTTTAGGAGCTCGCAGGAGACTGGGGAGGTAATTTTTTGCCAGAACACTCACTTCTTTTCCTACCTCCAAGCATTTGCCCTTCCTGGGCCCCTACTCAATTCTTTTTCCTCCTTGCTTCACCTCCCCAGATCCCCGCCCACCAATTCTTTAGGCCCTAGCTCTGTCCCACCTCCAGGAAGTCTCCCAGCAGCAAGCCGACTCAGATTTCACCTTCTCTCGAGGTCTTTGATTCTGCTCCAGACATATTGACATTTGATTACATATTAGTCCATATATCCATTCATTCCTTCCTTCATCCCATGAATTCAGGTGCCTCCTATATCCCAGGCTCTGGAGATTTAGTAATCAACACAAAAAACAAAACCCCCTGATCTTTTTAAAGAAAGCTTATATTCTGGTAGGGTGACAATAAAACAGCTAGATGAGTGAAAAGTATAGTACATTAGGTAGACGGCTATGGAGAAATACAAGCTAGGGATGGGTAGGTCAGGGCAAGGAATTGAGACCTGTGTTTGGGACGCAAGGGAGGATGAAGGCCTGGGTGGCTTGGAAAAAGCTATAGCAGGACAGGATGGAAGGAAATGTGTGGGGCAGGGGAGAGGAATGAATACGTAGAACAGAAAAAATGAAATGACATGGGATGGGATGGATGAAATTGAATCAAACAGGATGGCATGGACCAGAACTATATGGAACTGAATAGAATTGAATCAAAAAAAAAACAACATATCAAATAAGATAAAGTCTAACTCAATGGAACGAAATGAAACAGAATTTCAAAAATGAACTAGAACAAGGGCCAGGTGTGGTGGCTCACATCCGTAATCCTAGCACTTTGGGAGGCCGAGGAGGGTAGATTACTTGAGGCCTAGGGTTCGAGACCAGCTTAGCCAACATGGCAAAACCCATCTCTACTAAAAATACAAAAATTAGCCAGGCTTGGTGGTACACGCCTGTAGTTTCAGCTACTCAGGAGGCTGAGGCACGAGAATCACTTGAACCCAGGAGGCAGAGGTTGCAGTGAGCTGAGATTGCACCATTGTACTCCAGCCTGGGCAACAGAGAGAGACTCTGTCTCAAAATAAATAAATAAATACATACATAAATAAATAAATAAAATAAAAAAGGACTAGAATAAATGGACTGGAATCAAGTGGGATAAAATTGATTGCAGTAGATTTAAGTGGAATGGGAAGGGTTGGAAGGAATGGAACTGCTTGAACTGTGCAGGGCAGGAGGGCAGTCTTTGCTGGACGGCTTGGCTGCCCTGCCTGCCCTGACCTCCTCTGCACTCACCCCTACAGTCTTCCCCAGGGTGCTGCTACAGACCCTACGCCACCCCATCTTCCTGCTGGTGGTCCTGTCCCAGGTGTGCTTGTCATCCATGGCTGCGGGCATGGCCACCTTCCTGCCCAAGTTCCTGGAGCGCCAGTTTTCCATCACAGCCTCCTACGCCAACCTGCTCATCGGCTGCCTCTCCTTCCCTTCAGTCATCGTGGGCATCGTGGTGGGTGGCGTCCTGGTCAAGCGCCTCCACCTGGGCCCCGTGGGATGCGGTGCCCTTTGCCTGCTGGGGATGCTGCTGTGCCTCTTCTTCAGCCTGCCGCTCTTCTTTATCGGCTGCCCCACTCACCAGATTGCGGGCATCACCCACCAGACCAGGTGAGTGTGTGCGAGGGCACACGAAGGCAAGCCTAGGAGGACGGGACAGGGAGGACAGGGGCCCTGGGCAGAGGCCAGGATGGTGGGGCACCCCCTGCCTCAAATCTTGCCTCCCCACCTCTGCTTAACAGCCCTTTGGAGATTGGAGTCAAGCAGTGGGGTGCTCCAGAAGGCTCCAGGGTAGGTGTCAGGCACCACTGGAAGGGGCATGGATGAGACGTCAGGGGCAGAAACTCTCAAGTCCGGGAGGGTGTGGAGGCTGAGACAGGGCAGAGCCACCCATGGGATGGCATCTCCATAGTGACTAAGCCCTGTGGGCCCAACAGAGATGGGACAGAGGCTGCATCACAGGAGCCAGGACCCAGCTCAGCCAGAGGAATGGCCTGCCCAGAAGGGAGCATGCTCTCAACCCAGAACGAGAAGAGATGAGAGAGTGAGCAAGGGACTAGATGGCCCCTATCAGAGAGGCTGCAGAGGAGACTCAGGCACTGGGAAAAGATTGGACAACAGACCTCTGATATTTTGGGTTTTAGAGCTTGGGAGCTAAAATTCTGTTTTTCCATTACTCTAAAATTACAGAATTCTTTTTCCAAATCTGTGAGGCAGCACCTGCCTCCACCCTCTGGGAGGAAGTCTCTTGATTTCTAGTTCCACAATTCTCCATCACACCTTTACCCTTGGGAGCCTTCTTGGAGAGGATGTTGGAAATCACATTCCTGCCTCTTCTCCAGAATGATTTCATTTTTCCTGGAAACTGCTCCAGGCTTAAGTTGGCCCAACACTCAGCTAGAATTTCCCAACTTTTTCCATCCCCGCTTCTTCCTTGGCATCTTCTGCCTCCACCCAGGTGCCAGCTTTCATCACCGGGGGTCCTCCTGCATGGCTGTCAGGGGCTCAGCTCAGGGCCAAGGAGCATCCAGCCCCTCCCCATCTGTCCTAGCTCCCACCCTCGCTGATCTCTCCCCCATCTCCCTTCCCTCCTGCCCCTTTCATTCTCTGCCCCTCTTTTCCCAAACAGGGAAGCAACTCCGCTCTCTAGACTGGGGCCTCCTGTGTACACAGCCCTGTTCTAGGCACTGCAGCGGGGGCTTTAGCCACTTCCTCAGGAAGTCCCTGGTCTGAGGAGGGAGCCAGGTCTTCAAACAAATGATTTTTACAGTAAAAAGTCAATGGATATTTTATCACAATGTGTTCAACAGTGCATGGGAGAAAAAGTCAGCTCATCCCACACGCCCCATCTCTCTTTTCTTCTCCCTTTCACACCTTAGCTTTGACATCTCGTGTCACCTGTGTTCTCACCTAAATTCTTGTGATTTATTCACTAAGCTCTGGATTCTAATTCACTGAAGAGACTATTTGGGACCAACTGAGCTAGGCAAGAAGAACTTTCCCTATTCCTGCACAACCACAGGTCCCAACAGCTGCAAGAACCGAAGGTCTCCCTTCGCTCAGCGTCTTCCCACATTACATCTCATTGAACCCCCACAGGATCTCTGTAATGGGTCCTCTTATTAGCCCCTTTTCACAGATAAGTACAGCAAGGCTCAGAGAGGTGAAGTTACCCCATAGCTGGAACAGGGTAGAGCCTGGAGCCAGGACTGTCCCCACAGAAGCAATCAGCTCCAGGTGGTCAATGAGAGTGAGGAGCAGAGGAAGGGCCCCCTAACTCTTATCTGCTCAGCCTTCCAGCTGCTGGCAGAGGGTTCTGGGAGGTGCCTCTCCCTTGGCAGAGTCCCCTGGCACCGCCTCCTGATAGGCCCTCAGTGCAGACAGTGCCAGCCTTCCCCCTCCTACCCCCACCCCAAGGGAGATGTGCCAAGACGTTGTCAGACACACACCAGCACTGTCTGGCAGAGGAGGAAGAGGAAATATTTTGTGTTTGATGATCTTCCTTCCCTCTCAGATGGAGTGCCCCCTCACCCCAGGGAGGGAGAGGAGCTCACTTTGCCCCATGCCCCACTTCCCCACTCCACACCCTGGCTAGAGACTGTCTCCAGCTCCTGCTCACCCTCTTCTCCATGGAACTGAGATTTCACTAAGCTCCAGTCCCAGCCTCACTGATCAGCCTGGCCTCTGCCCCATACCCACCCCAAGCCCAAGACAGGGACCTCCAGCTTCCACCTCTGGCCTTCTCCGCAGCCTGGCCACTGGACCCCTGTGTGACCCTGAAAGGCACAGCCTCTCTGGGCCTCTCTCTCCCTGGCAGGTTAGCTGTGCTTCCCCCTAGAGTGAAGCCAGGTGACACTCTGAGTCCCAGAGGCCACCTCCCTGCCCTCCTCCCAGGGTGACCTCCCCCTCAGACTAAGCCTCCCTCTGACCTCCTGCCCCTGCCCACCTTCACCTTGCCCTGGCCACCTGGAGCTGGGGCACCCCGGGGATTTGGGAGCAGGCCCTCGGAGGGAGGCAGGTGGGACTAAAATGTTTCCTGGACACAGTGAACAGGGTGGTGGGAGTGAGACTGCAGGATGGCCATGACAGGCAGAGAAACTGAAGCCCAGAGAGGCAGGAACAGGCTGGAGATCCCACGGGTGGTCAGTTCTCCTGATTGGGTCCCACACTCATAGCTCTGATTTTCTGAGAAAGGAAGCAATCACTGATTTTTGGAGAAAGGAAGCTCGTTGAGGAAAAGATACTCTTCATCTGACACTAACTTCTGGGGGGAATTTATCTTGTATACCCTGTAGAAGGGTCACTGAGGTGCAGAGATGTTTGAAGAAGCTCAAAGGCTCGTAGGATCTAGGGGGCCTGTCTCCATACTTGCACACCTTCATTGCAAGGAGCTCACTATCACACCATCATCGGGCAGCCCTGATGGTGAAAATCCTCCGTGTGGAGCCGAAATCTCTGGCCATTGCTCTCGGCTACAGGGTTGAGGAGGTCCCCGCTAGTGGCCTAAGGGAGGGAAGCCAGGCCAACCCTACTGACCTTCTCTCCCACCAGTGCCCAGCCTGGGCCGGAGCTGTTTCCAAGCTGCATGGAGGTCTGCTCCTGCCCATCGGATGGCTTTAACCCTGTCTGTGACCCCAGCACTCGTGTGGAATACATCACACCCTGCCACGCAGGCTGCTCAAGCCGGGTGGTCCAGGATGCTCTGGACAAAAGCCAGGTGAGTCAGGCCTCTGGTGGCAATTTCTGCCCCTCAGGGCCCTGCCTGCCCTGTCTCTGTGGGCCTGTCATACTCTCCACCTCTGCAAGCTCTCACTCTCTAGCTCTCTTCTCTCTGTCTCTCTCTGTTGGCAGATGTAGAACATTATTCTCTCAATCAGCTTTCATCGGCCGGGTGCGGTGGCTCACGCTTATAATCCCAACACTTTGGGAGGCTGAGGCAGGCAAATGACCTGAGGTCAGGAGTTCAGACCAGCCTGACCAATATGGTGAAACCCATCTCTACTAAAAATACAAAAAATTAGCCAGGCGTCGGGGTGTGTGCCTGTAATCCCAGCTACTCAGGAGGCTGAGACAGGAGAATCACTTGAACCCGGGAGGCAGAGGTTGCAGTAAGCCGAGATCATGCCATTGCACTCCAGCCTGGGCAACAAGAGTGAAACTCCATCTCAAAAAATAAAAATAAAGCTTTCATTGCCAGCCTGGGCCCAGGGCACAGAGGTGAACCATTCTGGCTTCCAGATCTCTGTGCAGGGGAGATGCAAAAGAAAATAACTCACAGGAATTCCAGAGGTGCTGATAGGTAAGACCACTGGTCGATACAAGTACATACAAAGATGAAAAGAGACACAGCCCCCTGGGTGGGGGGGTCCCAGAAGGCTTCACGGGAAGTGGCATTTGTGCCAGACATTCAAGAATGAATGGGTAAACTAGGACTGGGGAGGGAAGAGCTTTCCAGGCAGGAGGAAATGGCTTAAGCAGAGGTTTGGAGGAACACACATGTGCAAGCATGCACACACAGCATTTCTGTTGGAGCAGAAGCACAAGGGTTCATGAAGGGAAGGCAGGGCCCAGAAAAAGAGGGGCCTTGAATGCCAGGCCAAGAATGGGGACTTTCTGGAGAGCAGTAGGAAGCCACAGATGGGTTTTCAGCAAGGGAGTAACAAGTTCAGATCTGTGTTTGATCACGCTTGAGGCCATAGTGTGGGGGCAGGAGAGCAAAGTACAGGACACAGAAGGCCAGCGAGCATTTCATCAGTCAGTCAGTCAACAAACTTTCACTGATCTCTTCCTCTGGGCCAGGCCCTGTGCTGGGAGCTGAGGACTCAGAGCCAAGGGGCCCAGTGGGGAAATGAAGGCAATGTAATCAGCAGCAGTGCATTCTGAATCTTAGGAAGGCTAAGACCAGCCGGTTCCTCCTCCCCTTTTTCCTCAGTTTCCCAAAATGACAAAGGGGGACAATGTCTGCCTTCTCAGGCCCCCAGGCTGTAGTGAAGCCTGGGGGATTTGTCAGGGCAGCAGCATCAGGCTGGTTGTTATGACAACATCTCCCTCTCTCCAGAGTCCTCTCACCTCCCACCCTCATGCTGGGCATCAGCATCTAAAGCTGAGGCTCCTCCAGGGAGAGACCTGGGCTGCACCAGCTGGTGCAGAAGAACCTGTTGATGGTGCGTAGTCCTTTAGAAGCCAGTCAGGCACCACCTGGGCCTGAGAGCCCTTCCAGAGGCCCCCAGGCCTTGGCAGGTGGAGCAGTGAACTCCTGTGGGTATGGGACCCGGTTCAAATCCCTGTTCTGCCTCTAATTGGCTCTGTTACCTTAGGCAAATTATTTAACCAGTGCCTCAGTTTCTTGGCCTGTAAAATAGGGGAGATATTATTGAGTGCCTACTACAGAGCAGGAATGTACTGAATAAATGCTTTACCTGGATGAATTCATTAAATGGTAAGCAAAGAACCACATGACGTTATCCACGAAAGCACACAGCACAGTGCCTAGGTAATTTTAAATACTCAGTAATACACATTCCTATTACACCCATTGTACAGATGAGAAATGGAGGCCCAGGAAAGGACCAGACATTGCCCAGAGTCTCAATACCAGGGCTGGGACTAGACACCAAAGCCCTGGCCTCCCAGTCAGCCCCCTCTTTGGAACATCACGGAGGCTTGGATTTAGGCGCAGTATTTGGAGGAGGGCGCAGCTGCGGCCAGGCCAGCACTCAGAGACTATTGTCATGCTGGCCTGGAATTGTGTCTTGACGTGTCTGCCTCCTTGGATTGCGAGCATCTTGGCTCAGGGATGGGTGGCTCAGCGCCCAGCACAGCTGCTCAGTAACAGCTTAGGAGTACGTGAGTGAATGAGGTAAGATGGGGCAGGTGGGTGGCTGCACAGGTGTGGTGCTGAATGCTCTGGGGGAATGAGACTCTGCAGCAGCAGAGGGATTGAAGTCATTCATAAGAAAAACTTCCTGCCATGGAATTAGATGAATATGAAGGGTCAGGAAAAACCCAACTGAAGGGTCAGGAAAAACCCAAGGGTCAGGAAAAATCCAGCCTTTGCTTTTATCCCACTAACCCTCTGCTTCTGAGAAAAGGAGCAGGGGCAGGATGTCTCTCTCCCAGGAACCTTGCCTTAGCATTTCTCCATTTCTTGTCCCTCCATTGTATCTCCAGCCTGTATTTGGAGGCTCAGGGGCCACTTTTCCTGCAACGTAAGATGATATGCACTTAGGGGTCACACAGCTTCTTGTGTGAAGGGTCTTCAGACCCTTGTGTGAAGGATCAGCACAACTTCATCATGCACATTGGCTCTGCCGGCCAATGGAGAGTGCCTGGTCACCCAAGCCTAAGTGCTCACATGCTCACTCTCTCCTGCCTTTCTCTTATTCCACCTGCTAAGTAACTTCAAATCTAAACCCTTTTATCCACACACCCCCAAGCCCACTCCGTGATGGGCCCCTTGGCCTGCCTCCCTGATCTGGTCCCTCCTCCGTGCAGCCCCCAGAACACCCTTTGTACCATCCAGTCTCATCTACTCCTGGCTTAAAATTCTCCCAAGGCCCCCAGCATCCACCTCAGGGATTCCGAACCCTTTTCACACTGGGAAGTGTCTGCAGCTGCCAGGGCTGGAGGTGAGAGGCTCAGAGGGCTCTAGCTGCCCAGGCCAGCTGGCCACTTCAAGGGCTGATGGGACTAATCCCTGCACACCTGTCTCCCATCGGAGGCCCTGTGTGGCTGGGGCACATGAGTCTAGAAGCTCTGGTCTATGGGAAAGTAAAGAGAAGACCAGGCCTCTTGGCTTGGCCTGGTTTCTATCGGGTGCCCGCGGGCCCCAGCATTCCAGATCACTTCTCAGAGTCCTTAGCTGGAGGTTTTCCTGGCTACCTAGGGAGTGAGTGCAGGCTGGGATCAAACACTCCAGGGGACCAGCCCGGGGGCATGGCCAGTCTGGGGACGTTTTCTTACAGTTGGTGTGTAGAATGTGGGAGAATGATGCTCTTCTGGGTCCCTCCCTCTTCTTCTCTACTTTCTCTCTGTTTCCCTCTCCCTGCTCACGGCCTCAGCCCAGGCTCAACTTGAGCATAGAGAGCCCTTGACGTGCCTGCTCCTCAAGCCATCTTTGCTCAGCCAATGGATCAGGATCTCAGACTCCCAGCCAGCTCTACCCCAAATGGCCGTGGGATTTGGGCCTCTCACAAGCCTTCCCCGCTGCAAGCCCTTGGCCAGCTGCCTGCCCTTGGAGCTCTTGGAGTCTCTTCCTCCTCTTCCCACTCCAGGTTTTCTACACCAACTGCAGCTGCGTGGCAGAGGGCAACCCCGTGATGGCGGGATCCTGTGACTCGACCTGCAGCCACCTGGTGGTGCCCTTCCTGCTCCTGGTCAGCCTGGGTTCGGCCCTGGCCTGTCTCACCCACACACCCTCCTTCATGCTCATCCTAAGGTGAAGGTGGGGGCGGGGCA
This sequence comes from Trachypithecus francoisi, assembly GCF_009764315.1. Lineage (NCBI taxonomy): Eukaryota > Metazoa > Chordata > Mammalia > Primates > Cercopithecidae > Trachypithecus > Trachypithecus francoisi. The sequence continues at coordinate 66,065,309 of NW_022681473.1, forward strand.
GGGGCAGGTGGATACCAGGAGGTCCTTAACCAGAAGCAGAACAAGGAATTCTGAGGGGGAAGTTCAGGGAAGGAGGCCACTTGGGTGTCCTGGCCCCCACAACGTGGCCTTAACTGTGTTCATCCCATGGCAACCTACTGAGGCAAGGTTTTCTCCCCATCTTGCAGATAAGAAAATTGAGGCTCAGAGAAGTTCAGGAGCTGGCCCCTGTCACATAGCAAGTGTTGGGTGGAATAGTACTGGTTCCCTGGCCCAGAGCCCAGGCTCCTACTTGCCCAGGGGAGAGGAGGACATACCTAGGGCCCTGTCCTGGCCTCTGGAGGTGAGGACATCATACCTGCAATAGATAAGCTGCAGGAGGTGCATGTAGGAAACCAAACTGTGTCAGTCTAGTGCATGATTCTGCATGCTGCTTCAAGACTACATATAAGTGCTTATCAGGTGCCCACTGTGGACCCAGCCCATGCTTAGCACTGCCTTTTGGGCCAAGATCTTTGTGGCCCTCATCCTAAGAGTGCCTGCTGGCCCTGACAAATTGGCACCTGAGTTCAAAATCAGGGTCTCCTGGGGTAAGGACTGGGATAAGAGGACTGAGTGAGAAAAAAATATATATTTTTTTTTTTTTGAGAAGGAGTTTTGCTCTGTCGCCCAGGCTGGAGTGCAATGGCACAATCTCGGTTCACTGCAACCTCCTCCTCCTGGCTTCAAGTGATTCTCCTGCCTCAGCCTCCCTAGTAGCTGGGATTACAGGCACCCGCCACCACACCCAGCTAATTGTATTTTTAGTAGAGATAGGGTTTCACCATGTTGGCCAGGCCAGTCCCGAACTCCTGACCTCAGTGATCCACTTACCTTGGCCTCCCAAACAGCTGGGATTACGGGCGTGAGCCACCATACTCGGCTGAGAAAAGCAGTTTTTCTATTCTGTTACTCAACAATCAATACAGAAGACTTCTGCAACAAGTGTGGGGGTATTTTCCCACACACCAGGCACGCAATTAATTCTGCAGTGGACCCCAGCTGGTGTCCTCCAATTCTATTCTGACACGATCTAGCTGGAGACAGCATCAGATCCCACAGGCTGAGTGCTCAGTCCCACAAGACTTCCCCTCCACTTCCCAAGCCAACCGAAAGCCCCAGGCTGTTTTACCAGTGCTTCTGACTGACCAGCCATATGCTGGGATTTCCACAGCCCCATCTTTGACTTTGCTTTATTTGCTAGAGTGGCTCACAGAGCTCAGGAAAACATCCACTTGATGTTTATCAGTTTATTATAAAAGATATTACAAAGGATACAGATGAAGTGATGCACACAGCGAGGTATGGGGGAGGAGTTTTCATGCCCTCCCTGGCTGCACCCTGCAGGGACCTCCATGTGTTCAGCTATCCGGAAGCTCTCCAAAGCTTCATTATGTAGGCATGATTGATTAAATCACTGGATATTGGCAGTCACCTTAACCTTCAGCCTCTCTCCCCTTCCTGGAGGTTGGGGCTGAAAGTCCCCACCCTCTAATCCTGCCTTGGTCCCTCTGGTGACCAAACCCCAACCTGAAGCTCCCTAGGGGCTGCTCACCATCAGTCGATTTATTAGCATACAAAAAGACACTTCTCACTTTGAAGAGTCCAAGAATTGTAGGAGTGTATGCCGGGAAGACTAAATACATATCTCACAATATCACAGGGACCTCAGAGCAAGATAATTTCCATTTTCCTTCTCCTGGGATTATTTTATTCACGATCTACTTTCTAGGACATTAGAAGGGAAATGGAGCCTCTCACAAATACTAGAAGACATGTAGATCTAGAACACAAGCCGGCCTGGGAGAGAAAATAGAGGAATCAGATGCCCAACAGGCAGCCTGACTGAAAAGAGTTGAGAACACAGCCTCAGGACTGCGTGGATAGGGCCCTGACCGCTGTTGGCCATGAGATCCTGGCCAAGTTATTGAATCTGTCTAAGTGTCAGTCTCCTTATCTATAAAATGGGGCTAATGTACATCTCACTCATGGGAGTGATGTGGGGTTGCAGGGCAGAACTACTGAGCCCATAGTAAGCGCTCCATAAATGCCGGCCACTGGTGTTGTCTGGCAGGAGCCAGAGGATTGCAGGCTGTGGCGTTACAGTGGTTGGGGATGCTGGGGAAGTGTCTGGCTGTCCCAGCTCCAGGTCTTGCCAACTGTAGGAGTAAGGGGAGAATTTGATGGGACCAGTGGGTGGAGGAAGAGGAGTGATGTCTGTGACCAAAAACATACAGAGGTCAGCACAGGACCCTGATGGTCAGTGGGTGTGTTGTCTTGTATATGGGACCAGGCTCTGCAGGTTGAAAAGGGATAGGGTACGTCCCTGAGCCCCCCAGCTTAGATCATCAGATGGGAGGGAGGCTGGTGCTGGGTGGTGGGAGAGAAGGGCATGATGAGAACCCTTCACCGTTGATGCATGGACCTTGGGGGCTGGAACCCCTCCAACCTCATGTTGCCCATGTCTCTGCTTGTTAGAGGAGTGAAGAAAGAAGACAAGACTTTGGCCGTGGGCATCCAGTTCATGTTCCTGAGGATTTTGGGTAAAGATCTTGCTTGGGACCATTGGTGGTGATGGGGTCCAGATGCCCACTGTGTGCCGGGCCTGGGGCACAGGCATGAGCGGAACTCAATCCCTGATCTTAGGGCTCACAAGCCCATGGGGTGACAGGCCTGGCCCAGCTCTCCTACAGCGGGGTGTATAGGCAGAGGCTAGACCCATCAGGAAGCTACCTCAGATACAGGGGTGGGGCGGGCTTGAGGGCCAGAGAGCCAAGAGGCCCCAGTAACCCCGAGCCCCTGAGGGGTTGTATGTGCCAGGGAGGGGGCAGGGCAGGACAGTGGGCCTTCGTTATCCCCTGAGCACCGCCTCCCTCAGCCTGGATGCCCAGCCCCGTGATCCACGGCAGCGCCATCGACACCACCTGTGTGCACTGGGCCCTGAGCTGTGGGCGTCGAGCTGTCTGTCGCTACTACAATAATGACCTGCTCAGAAACCGGTGAGACCTGGTTTGACGGCTTGTGGGAAGGGTGCTGGCAATACTCTCAGAGTCCCAGGCAGGATACTAGCAGGCAGGGGAGGTTTCATTTAAGTCTACCTGCTAGGTGACAGGTGCCATTATATATTCAGTGCTGAGCTCACCAGTCCTTTAAGCTAGACACTGCCCCACTCCTTTTATAGATGAGGAAAGTGAGAGTTAAAGCAAGTAGCCCAAGGTCACACAGCTAATAACTGGCAGAGCTGGGCCTTGACCACAGAGTCTATGCAGGAACTTGGGGAGAAATAGAGGAGCAGCCATGCTGCAAGAGGGACTTGAGGTGAAGGGCTGGGGAGAAAGCTCTGTCTAGGACACAGGAGGCCTGGGTTTCAGGCCCAGCTCTGTCTCCCTCATCATGGGATTTATCTGGGGCTCAGTCTTCCCATCTGTACAATGGGGAACTCAAAGGAACCTGAAGGCACATAGGCGGCTGGCCTGGGATGGATGTGGAGAGGACTTGATAGCAGGACTGGGGACAAGGAGCTGTTCACTTTCAGCTCTGAGGAGGTGAGGAGGGCACAGTTCCTGTGGGCTGGGACTGTCCACAGGGGGCTTCCTAGAAGAGGAAAAGTCAAACAAGGGCCTTGATAGTTAAACAGGGGAGAGGGAACCCGTTTGTTCTTGGGGCAGGTGGGGCAATATAAAATTCTACTTGTCAGGCCCTCTGAGCCCTTAGGCTCGGAGACAGGCAGGGCCAGCCCAGGCCACAGAGCAGAGTCCAAGACATGGCAATGAAGATGGCCAGGCCTCTGCTCCCACGCAGGGCTCCTCTGCAGAGCCTCTCCCCCTCCTCCAGGGAAGAGCTGCAGCAGAGGTCAGTGTCTCCCTGAGGCCTCAGTGCCTCTGATTTCACAATGAGTGATGATTGCTGATGTCCATGCCCTGGCCTGGCCACTCTTGAGTTCAAGGGTTCCCATTCTTTCCCCAGGTTCATCGGCCTCCAGTTCTTCTTCAAAACAGGTTCCGTGATCTGCTTCGCCTTAGTTTTGGCCATCCTGAGGCAGCAGGACAAAGAGGCAAGGACCAAGGAGAGCAGATCCAGCCCTGCTGTAGAGCAGCAACTGCTAGTGTCAGGGCCAGGGAAGAAGCCAGAGGATTCCCGAGTGTGAGCTGTCCTGGGGCCCCACCTGGCCAAGAGTGGCAGCCACAGCAGTACCTCCTCTGAGTCCTTTGCCCAAGATTGGGTGTCAAGAGCCCTGTGTTCCATTCTGGCTCCTCCACTAAATTGTTGTGTGGCTTCAGGCAAGACACTGATCCTCTCTGAGCCTTTGCTTGCTAGTCTGAACCAAAGAGTTGTTTGGGCATTTGCTGTGTTGGCCATTTCTGAAGCAAGAGGGTCTTCCTCCTCCTTCCCCCAGCCAGCCAGCTGTCCTGGAGCCAGGCTTTCCTGGGTGGAAAGACTGCATACCTTTCCCTGGGGCCCTCGGATAGTAAAGTGAGCCATAATGGGCCAGGCTGCCCTCCATGCTGGGCCCCAGCCCAGGTCTGCACTACCTGGATCACCCTCTCTGAGCCTCAGCCATCTCCTGTCAGGTGGGAATGAACTTGCCAGCCTTCAGGCTCGTTTAGCTGTGACCATCTGTGCGGTCAGTGTACACTCAGGTCTCCTCCCCAACTCTAGCAGCCTTTAAGAAGTGTCCCTTTGGCGCCCCCTGGAGGCAGAGCACTGAGCTGGACCCTGGGTAGACTCCCACAGGGAGGAAGGAGCTGGCCTCAGGTGTGGGACACCCAGACTTGGCAGGGCCTTCAGGAGGCCTGTGTGGGGGCCCCAGGAAGCCTTAGCTGAAGCCGGGGGACTCACTCTCCATCTCAGGAAGTTCTAGCCCTTGCCCTCAGGGAGCCATGGTTGAGGGTGAGGCCCAACAACTGCCTTAGGGGCCCTGGGTGGGCAAGTGTGGGCCCTGGGGCAGGGAGGGAGACTCAGGCCCACACTTGGGTATTTTCTAATTTCAGACAAACACATACTCAGCGTGCACTCACTGATTCCTACACATTGCCAAGATTTCACACATGTGACCAGGGGCCACCAAAGTCCCTGTGACCTTTGTGACGAGGATCCTAATTTCTCTATTTTCTCCTGAGTGCCTGGGTCTGTGTTACTTGGGGCAGCATGGATAATGTTTAGTTCTGTGACACTATTTTTTGGGGGGTGGCACCTGGTTCTCTGGATTCCTGGGCTGGCGTCAGGCCCATTACTGTAATGCTGGGAGCAGTAAAGCTCAGCTCTGTGTAATGAGTGATGCTATGGCTTGCTCAGGTCTTATGATCCAATCCTTTTCTACATCGGCCCTTGTTTTGTTTTAAGGCTAGTCTTATCTGGCCTGGTTATTTCCCTGCGGGGAGGAGAGCGTTTATTAATCTGCTCCCAGCCCAACCTATTACCACCCCACCTCACTGGGACCTGCTGCTTGGGAGGCAGCAGACAGGGAGCCACCAGCAGTGGCTTCCTGGCCCTGTGCTTGGGGTGGGGGGAAGCTGGAGTCACATGTGGCCCTTGCCTTCTGAGCAGCTCCCAGTGCCAGGGCTTTGAGATTTTCCCATGTAATAAAAGAAAAGGGAGGTAGAGAAGTTCCAATTCCCTTTTTATTTTGCTGGTTGGTATCTGTAAATGTTTACCAAATATCTAAGCATGTATGTATCAGTGCCAAGAATTTCAAAGTCTCCTCCAACAATATGAGGCTTTTAGGATGTTTATATTCCTTCATCCCTCTTGTTTCCCAGGTTTTGCAGGGGAAAAAAAAGTCTGGAATTATAGATATGGCTTATTATTAAATTTGTTCTTGCATAATGTCTCTTCTATTACAAAAATTCTTTCTTTATAAACTGCATTAGAGGTTTGCAACAACCACATCATTTCCATTAACTTAGATTTAAGTTTTACTGGATTTATTGCTCACCGTTATTGCTTGTATATTACATCTTTTCCTATCTTTATATTCTGGTTTAATTTTTGTTTGACTGAGTGACTTCTTCTACTAATGGTTTCAAAAATGGAATAAGGTCACGAGGATTTCTGAATCCTCACCTGTCCAAATTGTCATTCACATTTTACAGAAGAGGAAACTGGCTCAGAAAGCACAAGTGACTTCCCCAAGATCCCAGAAAATAAATGATGGAGCCAAGGTTGGATGTGAAGACCTTGTGGGAACTGAAGGCTTTATAATTTGAGGAGCCCTCTTTAAGAAAAATATACAAAATTATAAACATAAAATTAGGTACAAAGTACCTATATTTACCTATAATGAGAAAAGAATGCAAAACAGATACATCACACAATCCCCCAAAAATGCATAATACTTTTATTAACTGCCCTGCATAACCTCTAAAACACATTTTCTCCCCCTGATGATTAGAAGAATTTTCCACAGACTAGCTTCTGGCTCTGTGCATTTCAAGTCTGGTTTCTCCTGTTTCTTCTCTACTGACCATATACTTCCTGGGCTGGGTGCCATGAGACACATTCATATCACGATATCGCAACTTAATATCACCATGCCAAGTGAGTTGGGCAGTGGGTAGAATTCCTAGAAGCTATTCTCTACACAGAGATTACTAGCAATGATTTATCTATACACAGAGAACCACATAAATATTAATACATCCTGTGTTTCAGAAGACCACATAAACATGTCCTAATGAACCCAACTCAAATCAGTCCCCCACTCAGCTTCCCCTTGGTCAGATTGCAGAAGTGCCCATGGCCACTCCAATTATCCCATATAAAGGAAAATTGAAACACAAAGGAAGTTGGAGTGTGAAGAAAATAGTAATTTCTATTGTGGTTAAAATATCTTACCTTTGCAAATTTTACGAAAATATGACAACATGAACACACCACCGAGGCCCTCCCGTGGATCTGGGGAGACTCCTGGATGCTCAAGCTGTGTTCATATCACGGTGAGTCCACCTCTTTGTTGAGCCAAGATCTGAAGGAAAAGACGAGGTCCTTGTGCCTAAAGTCTTCCAAACTGGCCGTGGTGAAGAGACTCAGGAGTTACCCAAGACAGAAATGGGTCAAGAGCCAAGGGGTGGAGCAGGTCAGGGCCAGAGGGGTTTTCCAGGCCTTGTGGGGGCCCCAGGGAAGTCCTCTCCCCTAATATAGCCTCTGGTCAATGAAGAGCCACAAGCATTTGCATCTGTGAGCTTACTTTCTTACCCTGTACCAGGAAGCTGGGAGGAGAAGACATTAAGCCTCCCTGCTAGATTGTGCTGGTGTAAAATCAGCAGAGGACAGGACTCAGACCAGAACTGGCATCCTGATGCCTAGGCCTGAGGTTTCTTTTCTTGTAGACCCTGGGAAGGTCTGGGATGCTAGAGGCTGGTAAGTTCTAGGGCAGGCAGATGACCCATCATGAGCTGGCATCCAAGGTCATGACTGACATGCAGATACGTGAAAGAGAACTCATGGACATCCTCACCATTGCCTGGAGGTGTTGAATTATTTCCCCTTCACATATCTTTGCTTATGCTGTTCCCTCTGACCTGGGTTATCTTCTTCATCCCCACCCCACTGCTTGTCTCTCCATCCCCACTTCATAAAGTCTTACTCAATCTTCCAGGCCCAGCTCAAAGGCCACCAACTCCAGGAAGGCAACATGGTACAGGCAATGGGGGGCAAGTGACAACCACCTCTGGGGATCTGATCAAAGACATAGACTCTCCACTAAACATAAAACAAAACACACACACAGACAAATACACAATTGTGCATTTGATTTCAGAGGTTGAAGACCATCTGATGCCTGGGTGTAGACCTCCTAAGAATCCCAGATCCCCAATCAAAAGCCCTTAATGGAGTGAAAAGATTATAGAGTTGTGGAGAGAGTCAGGCTTGGGATCAGATCTTGACTCTGCCACTTATTACAGTGTGACCATGAACAAATGATTTAACCTCTCTGCACCTCAGTTTGCTCACCTGCAAGTGAGGTTGAGCATGCCTAGCTCCTATCTCCCAGAAGCTGTGAGGACCGGGTAAGATCATGTACCTGCTCACAGGCACCACACCTGATGATCAGGATTTATAAGCTCCCTTCTCCTTCTGTCCCAGAAAAAATTTCATAAACACAGAGAGCATCAGGGTGGGAGGGGGCAGTGACAACAGAGGAAGGAACACACCTCCTTTGCCCTACCCTGGCCGCAGCTCCGTTGTCCCCAATCTCTCCTCCACTGTCAGCCAGGGCTCAGCCAGCCCAGTCTTATCTCTCCCCACAGCCAGCTTGGGACAGCTTTTCTCAACCAGATTTACATTTTTATTGATTTTCTTTCTCCCTCCTAGAGCAGTCCCTCCCCTCTGCTTCCCCTTTGGCTATCAAATGGGCTTACCCCGGGAAACAGCAATTCTGGGGCTGGCCAAGAAGTGATGGTTCAAGGTTGGATTCATTCACCCTTCCTTCATTCATTCAACCACTCACATGAGCAACATATCCTACATGTCTGCTCTGTGCCCCTCTCCTGGCACTGCTGGGGACACAACCATGTGTCAGATAGAGTCTCTACTCAGCAAACTCTCAGTGTAAACAGACAAGCTGACAAACAGTAACAAAAGCATGAGTAGTCAGTCATACAGGAGAGGGAAGAAGAGGAAGTCAAGGACTCTTCCTGGGGCCAATAGGGAAGGCTTCCAAGAGGTTATATCAGACCTGGTGTTAAGGATTAGGCAGGACTTCCTCAAGTGGACAAGGTGGGAATGGGCAGGAAAAACAACAGGATGAGCAAAGATAGACAGAGGTGTGTCTGAGATTCAGTGACAAGAGCAATGTGGCTAGAGGGCACTGCATGTGCAGGGCAATAAGGAGAGAGAAGAGAGCAGAGGCTGGAAAGACCAGCAGGGACCAAGCATGGAGATCCAGCCAAAGGTGTGGATGCTTTCCTGAGGGCAAGGAGGAACCCCTGAAGCACTGATTGATGGATTATTCCATTGGCCAGTTATTTTGAGCAGGGAGTGACATGACAAGATTTGTATGTTGGAAAGGTCACTGGTTGCACCATGGGGGCTTTAGGCGGGAAAGAGAAGCTGAAGGCCAAGAGCTCAGGCAGGAGGCGGGTGCAACAACCAAGAGAAGTAGGAGGACTGTACCCGGGTCAGGAGAGGCATCCTAGAAGTGGGACATCTAAGGCGAGTCTTGAAAGATGAGTGGGAACGCACCAGGGGGAGAAGTCGGGAAGGGTGTCAAGGCAGAAGAAACTGCACAAAGTAGACAGAAACCTCCTGGCAGGCTTGAGGTATTTCCACTAGTTTAGTAGTGCTACAGCCTGGCTTAAGAGAGAAGGCATGGGGAGGGTGAGGCTGAAGAAGTGGGTTGATGCTGTCAATGCCACTCAGTGTTGTCCATCTCCTGAACCTAGCCCCAGGTGAGAGAGGAGAGGGAGCCCTCACCTCTGTACAGAGGTGGCTGTACAGGTCTGAGCCCTAGGTCAGGGGCGCTCCTTAGTCCAAACAAACTTTTTCGTGTTCACTACATTTCACATTTTACACAGTCCTTTTACACCCCATCCTCATGGTTTCCTGGTGAAGAAGTCAGGAAAGGGATTATTATTGCCATGTAGTAGGTAAAGAAACTGAGGCCCAGAAAAGTGCAGAAATTTGCCCAAGGTCACTCAAGAGCCCAGGTATCCCCCTCCTAAGACTCTCATGTTGTTGCTAATAAACCTACTTGTCCCTGAATCACATATACACAATAGATGTCATAAGTACTAACTAATGTGGTTGGGATGAAAAAAAGGGAGGAAGAGAGAAAACACATCAGAGAAAGCGGCTTCCTTTTTATGTCCCCATTTCCTCAGCCTTCATCCTGCAGCTGGGGACATTTCAGCTGGGAAAACAGAACCCAGGTCCCTCTGCCTTGGAATCCAATAGACAGGAGGGCCAATCCCAGCACTGCCACTTACCAGGCATGGGAAGTCACTGCACTCATCTGAGCCTTGGTTTTCTCATCTATAAAAGGGAGAAATAAGTTTCGCCCATCAGAATTGTTGAGAGGATTTAATGTGATAAAGTAGCAATATAGTAATCTACTACTGAATAATAAATTTCCTGGCTGACACAGTGGCTCACACCTGTGATCCCAGCCATTTGGGAGGCTGAGGCAGGAGGATCACTTGAGCCCCAGAGTTTGAGACCAGCCTGGGCAGCATAGTGAGACTCCCATCTCTCCAAAAAATAATTAAAAAAAAGAAACTTAGTCAGGTGTGGTAGCACCCACACCTGTAGTCTCAGCTCCTTGTGAGGTTTAGATGGGAGGATTGCTTGAGCCCAGGAAGTCAAGACTGCAGTGAGCAGTGATTGTACCACTGCATTCCAGTCTGGGTAACAGAGCAAGGCCCTGCCTCAAAAAAACCCCAAAACTAAAAAACAAATTTTCGCAAAGTTTAGCAACTTAAAACAACAAATATTGGCCGGGCGCGGTGGCTCAAGCCTGTAATCCCAGCACTTTGGGAGGCCAAGACGGGTGGATCACAAGGTCAGGAGATCAAGACCATCCTGGCTAACATGGTGAAACCCCATCTCTACTAAAAAATACAAAAAACTAGCCGGGTGAGGTGGCGGGCGCCTGTAGTCCCAGCTACTTGGGAGGCTGAGGCAGGAGAATGGCGTGAACCCGGGAGGCGGAGCTTACAGTGAGCCAGGATCCGGCCCCTACACGCCAGCCTGGGTGACAGAGCGAGACTCCGTCTCAAAAAAAAAAAAAAAAATATTTATTAACTTATAGAATTTCTGAGGGTCAAGAACTCACAGATGGGCTAACTGGAAGGTGCTGGATCTTCATGAGGATTTCTAGTGAAGCTGTAGTCAAGCATCAGCCAGGGCCGCAGTCATCAGAAGGCTTGACAGGGGTGAGAGGATCCACTTCCAAGCTCATTCGATGATTGTTGTTGGGCCTCTGTACCCTGTTGGCAGTTGACCAAAGCTTTGATTCCATGTGTCTTTTATGATTTAATCTTGGAATTAACATACCATAACTTGCCATATTCTCTTGGTCACATAGACAAACCCTGGTATAATGTGGGAGGGGAATAAAAAAGGGCATGAATACCAGAGGGTATGGATCATTGGGAGCCATTTGGAAGCTGGTTACAACAAGCAGCCAGACCAGTGCCTGACCCACAATAGGTTCTTATTCATTAGTCGCTGCTATAACTCTTGCGATGACCTATCACAGCCTGGTTGAGAAGACAAGATCTGGACATGATAAGGTGAGAGATCTTCGGCAAAGTGAAATGTAACTTGAATTAAAGAATGTTCAATTACATTAGAAGAGGGTGTCCTAGACAAGGGCCTGGCAACTAGGGAAGACTTCCTGGCAGAGGTGGAGAGGAGGTAGGAGGGCAATCCAGAGAGAAAACAGAAGGTGAGTATGGCAGGTGGTATTGGTTGCCTTCCCATGACAAATGCTCTCTTCATTCCGATAGCAAGGTGCTCAGCCAAGGGATGATCCAAGGCAGCAATGGAAATGCCTTCCTCTTTGCCAGAGAGTGGTCCAAGAGTAGAAATGTGACCTCGTCTTAGTCAATGACATGTTTGGGGATAGTCTGCTGGGAAAGCTTCTCTCCTGGATAAGAGGATGATGTGAAAGGAGAACACCCTTTTTGCTGCCATGCCCTTTCTCCCTGCTTGGGAGGACATGGTTCCTGATGGCACTCACTCTTCTTGCAATCACAGGGGTAGTCACCCTCGAGGCTCAGAATGGGAAATGCCTGGGTCATCAAAGACATTGTTGAATCAGCAGACCAATCCTGGTACCATCTTCTTCTGGCCTCATTAAGAAACAAAAACTTTAAGCCACTCTAAAGCAGGTGACCTCTTCCTTGCATCCTAAACGATTCAGCGAGAAGTATCCTGGTTCCCTCTGGGACTATTTTCTTTTTCTGAGGAAGACAGAGGGAAGAGTGGAATGGGAAAGGGCCCAGGCTGGGAGGCAGGTGTCCTTGGTCTAACCCCAGCTCTGCCTCTGAGTTGCTGTGTGATATTGAGCAAGTCCCTTCCCCTTCTGGGCCTCCAGTGATTACAGCTAATATTTATTGGCTGTTTACTGTGCCCAGTGCTCTTCTAAGAGCTTCCCTTGAATCATCTCATTCAATCTTCACAACACCTCTGTTATGGCAGTATTACTATTATCTTTATTTTAGGGATAAGGAGACTGAGGCCCAGAAACATGAGGTCCAGGATCCTGACTATAAAGCCATATTGCCTAGCAGTAAAAGGAAGTATCCAGACAAGGTGACCTATAAGGGCCTCTTAAGCTCAAATATTCTTTCATTTGCTGTCCCATTTCTAGCTACATGATCAACAAGCCAGCTTAGCCTAGAGAAGAAAGAAATGAGGGCTGTCTTTAGACATCTGAAAAGCTGTCATGTGAGCAGGAGATTAGACTTACTCGGTGTAGCTCAGAGGACATGAACTGGACCAGTGTGGGAGCATGACAGGGAGATAGAGTGCAACTTACGTAAGGGAGAATTTTCTAGCACCATTTGGCAGGGGGCAGAGCTATGCCCAGATGTGATGACTCCCATAAAGGGAGTCATAAAGGTTATGCAAGCTTGTGTTTGATAATGCAGTATTACTGACAAAGGTTTGAACAGGTATGGGACTGAATGGCATAAGACTTGTGGTAGGAATTAAATGGGATAACATATGAGAGTGCTCCTAACATCATAACCAGTGCAAATAGAGAGGATCAATAAATTGTTGAGTTCTCTTTTTCCTTTTTAACACTGAGATTCTTGGATTTTAAAATTATCTAATATGGAGTTTTGGCTCTCTGGCTCTAATATTTTACAGTTCTGTAATTTCTGTGATTCTTCCCTGCTAAGATGCTATGATTTTAATACTAGAACTTTCCATAATTGTGTGGCTCTAGAAGCTGAGAAGCCTATGATTTTATAATGTAATGGTCCCTAGCTTTAACAATTCAAGATTCAATAAAGTGTCTCTCACCAGCTCCAGAAATACAAGGGAGTTACTCCAAATGCTGTGGTTCAGTGGCCTGGACACACATTGGGCTGTTCCTTCTACCCACCCTGTCATTCCACCATCATTCTCCCACTCCAGCCTCAGGCTCTCCATCCCAACTAACCCTCCTCCCTAATTCTGAGCCCATCCACACTCTGCTGTCTCCCAGCCTACCAAAGAGGTACATTACTCTGTACCTGCTGGTTGTTGCTTATTAAGCAAGAGTCTTCACTGTGACTAGGCTTATACTTATTTCAAAGGGAATATAAAAAATGGAAAGACATGGTTATAGTTCTCACGTGGCCTAAGGTCTAGAGACACATGTCCCTTCCTTTCCCGTTAACCCAACTCAAATGTACCTCTTCCAGGAAGCTTTCCATGGTTGACACTAAATCTCTAACACCAACAACCTAATTTGAGTGAAGATATGAGTTCCTTGGTTGGTTATTGTACAGACCTGTAACTTATGTATCTATCCTGTCTCCCTGATTATATGTGAGATTTCCCCCTGAATCAAGAGTTTGGCTCTCCAATGAGACTGGGAATTTTACAGTAGAAGACCATGTCTTCTCCATCAGACTGGAGGCTCCCTGTAGACATGGGCCAATGTTCCCTTGTATCATACTTGAGTAGAGTTAGAGGTACAGTAATGTTCCTCTATCAGATCAACAAACTCCCAAAGGCAAGTATATGTCTCTGCCATTGGACTAACGATTTCACAAAAGCAGAAGCTACACCTCCCCTTTAAGAAATGGAAGTCTTCGGCTGGGCGCGGTGTCTCACGCCTGTAATCCCAGCACTTTGGGAGGCTGAAGCGGGCAGATCACCTGAAGTCAGGAGATTGAGACCATCGTGGCCAACATGGTGAAACCCCATCTCTACTACAATACAAAAAATTAGCCAGGCGTGGTGGTGTGCGCCTGTAGTCCCAGCTACTCGGGAGGCTGAGGCAGGGGAATCGCTTAAACACGGGATGCAGAGGTTGCAGTGAGCTGAGATTGTGCCACTGCACTCCAGCCTGGCGACAGAGCAATACTAAACCAAAATAAAAAATAAAAAAGATATGGAAGTCCTCAAGGACTGTACCTCCACCCTCAGGCTGGGGCCCCTCTCTCTGACAGCAAGGAGTCTGTGTATTCTCTCTCTCTATCCCAACCCAGGACTCTGGCCATAAGAAGAAATATTTTTCTTAAAGCAGATAGACAAATATACGGAAAAGAAAAGGTTCAGGAGGCAGAGTAGGAACTCGAGCCTCTCCCAACATGCCCAGACCCTCTCTTAGTCTCTTCTGGACCCTATTCTAAGAACTGATGTCCCTTGGCCAGGAGGGGGCCTCTCCCAGCTCCTCCCAGCAACTCAGAGCAGTAAGTGAAGATGTCAGCACCTTGGACAGCGCCCAACTCATTACAGGACGCGGAGCCAGCGGAAGCCAAGCTCTGCACCTCCCTCAGCCTCTGGGTGATGGATTTCCTCTCTTCTCAATTTGATTAAAGCCCAGTAGATAACCAGAGCGCCTTGTTCCTTTCTCTTCTCCCTTCCTGATGAACATAATTAACTCCGTCAGGCTGGGAATGCTTGCTCTTAAATACTGCCTGCCCAGCCCCCACCCAGGCATGAATCAGTAAAACAGACAGAACACTTGGAAGATTCACACGTTTCTTCCTCGGGAATGAAAGTGGGAGATCAAGCTGTCTCTGAGATATACAGAGGCTGTGAATGAAGGCTGAAATGTGGTGGTTGGGTAGAGAAATCCCTAAACTGGAAATCAGGAAGTTTAGTTTAGTCCTAGCTTTGCCACTAATCCAGATATGATCTAGAACAGGTTATGTGCCCTTTCTTTCTGAGGCTGTTTTTCCATTTGCAAGATGTATACTGGACTAGACAATATCAGATGCTGAGTTCAGTGCTAATGTGCTATGGTGGAAAACCTTTAAAACAGAGAGGGAAAAGGACTTGCCCAAGGTCACACAGCAAGCTTATGGCAAAGCTGGCTTGAATTCATGGCTCCTGGCTTCTACCCCAATGCTATTTCCACAAATTTACCCCTTCATTCATATCACAGACTTTCTTGCCTGAAGATGGAGGCTAAGGAAGTTAAAAACAGATAGGATTACATTAATTGGTGTTAGCAAAAGAAAATAACATTAAACATATGTGTAAATGCTAATCTCTCTGAAGAGAACAGAGAGCATGGCATAAGTAATTAAGATTATGGGGAAAGGATCACCTGATAGAGACAGAAAATCAACCCCAAATTCAGAGAATCCCAGAAAGGTTTTGTGACTTGCCCAAGGCGATCTAGTAAGGCAACTCTTGAATCTTTTAAAGAGAAAGAGTGAATTCTTATCTTAATTAAGTGTTGGGTGTGCCCCTGTCAGAGAAGGAGAGAGAGAGAGACAATATGAATCAGCAAGTATGTATTAGGTTGCTGAAGTGTGCCCAGGTCTCTACTAGGCACTTTAGGAGGGATATAAAGCATAAGATATGAATGCTGCTCTCTAGGCACCATGTCTTTGATGTTTTGCTTCTTCTACTTGGAATGACTTCCAATGTACTCGAGTATATCCAAATACTGCTGTTTTATCAAGGCCCAAACCAAATGTCTCCCCTGACAGGAAGGCATCCATAACCTCATCCAGAAGCCACTTCCTCCCCCAAATCTCCAAAGCATTTTCTTTGTTCCTATTTTATACTATTTCACACCATTTGCTTTATCCTCTCTTATTCCTTCCCCTAAGAAAAGGAAGGACAGAGAGAGAGGGCGCACACACAAAATACCCAACACAAGATTTGGCATGCCATAGAATCTCAGTAAAAAATGGATGGATGGGCTGGGCATGATGGCTTATGTCTGTAATCACAGCACTGTGGGAGACCAAGGTGGGTGGATCACCTGTGTTCAGGAGCTCGAGACCAGCCTGGCCAACATGATGAAACCTCGTGTCTACTAAAAATACAAAAAAATTAGCCAGATGTGGTGGCACACGCCTGTAATCCCAGCTACTTGAGAGGCTGAGGCAAGAGAATCACTTGAACCCGGGAGGCGGAGGTTGCAGTTAGCTGAGATCATGCCTTTGCACTCCAGCTTGGGCAATAAGAGCAAAACTCTGTCTCAAAAAAATAAAATTGGATGATGGATGGATGGATGGACGGATGGATGACGAATACAGATGTATGAGTGATTGGTAGAGAGGGTAGATGAAGGGATGAATATGTGGGTAAGTAAGTGGGTGGGTGAATGGATGGATGAATAATAGGGAAGTATATCATTGGATAGGAGGTTAGAAAATTGATTAAATGTAAGTGGATTTGTGGATGAGTGGGTAGTCGGAAAGGTGAATGAGTGCTCTATGGACAGATGAATGCAAGGGAAGGTGGGTGGCTAGTTGGGCTGGTAAATGTATGGGTTAATATATAGTTGGTTAACGCATGTTCTCACTTATAAGTGGGAGCTGGACAATGAGAACACATGGACACAGGGAGGGCAACAATACTGGGACCTGTCGGAGGGTGGGGGGACAGAAAGCATCAAGATAAATAGCTAATGCATATGGTGCATAATACCTAGGTGATAGGTTGCAACAAACCATCATGGCACATGTTTGTCTATGTAACAAACCTGCATATATATGTGGTTGGGTAGTTGCATGGGCAAACAAGTAGATGAATAATTGCATCATTGTCTGGAAAGACAAATGTCAGAGTAGGTGGAGAGAATTATTTGTTGGGGGGACATGGAGATGTTCCCAATATCTTTTTCACAGAAACTTTCCATTACTGGTGCCAGAAAAGTTACTACGGAGGTTAGTTGACTCTGTGCTTAAGCTGAGTCAAAGTCTCTGTGCTTAAGCTGAGTCAAAGTGTGTTAACACCCCCAAAGATCTCAGGCAATTTCAGGCTGTATCAGTGGAAATCTAATAACAAGACCAAAAAGAGTGATTATTCCATCCTGCCCTGAGCTGTTCACACTTCCCTGGAATCTGTGCTCTGCTCTGTATCTCTGAAGGGATGATGCCATCCATAGCTTGTGCATTGCTATGGTGTCCCCCAAAGTCCATGTGTTAGAAACTGAATTAAACAGTGTTGAGAGGTAGGGCCTTTAAGAGGGGATTAGTTCATAAGGGCTCTGCCCTCATGATGGAATGAATATTGCTATCATGGAAATGGGTTCATTATTGAAAAAGTGGGTTTGTTATAAAAGCAAGCCCTCTCTTGCTCACTCTCTCTCTCTCTCTCTCTTTCTCTATCTCTCTTTCTCTCTCACACACACACCCTCTCTTGCCCTTCTCCCCTCTGCCGTGGGATCACACTGCACAAAGACCCTCACCAGATGTGGGCCCCTCAATCTTAGACTTCCAAAAGTGTAAGAAATAAATCTCTGTTCCTTATAAATTGCCTAGTCTCAGGTATTCTGTTATAGTAGCACAAAAATGAACTAAGATATGCACATAGGAGATACAGTAGGGAGTAATCTCTAAAGTCCACCAAATGAGGAACCAGTGAAAGAACCTTAAGAGTTCAGCCTGGCCGGGCGCGGTGGCTCAAGCCTGTAATCCCAGCACTTTGGGAGGCCGAGACGGGCGGATCACGAGGTCAGGAGATCGAGACCATCCTGGCTAACATGGTGAAACCCCGTCTCTACTAAAAAATACAAAAAACTAGCCGGGTGCGGTGGCGGGCGCCTGTAGTCCCAGCTACTCGGGAGGCTGAGGCAGGAGAATGGCGTGAACCCAGGAGGCGGAGCTTGCAGTGAGCTGAGATCTGGCCACAGCACTCCAGCCTGGGCGGCAGAGCGAGACTCCGTCTCAAAAAAAAAAAAAAAAAAAAAAAGTTCAGCCTGGAGAAGAGCGAACTCAGCAGTGGCAACCACTGTGTCCCAGGATCTGGCTGGCTGTCCTGGGGCATGCCCTATGTCATTGGAAGCAGAGCTGGGTCCGAGGGGAAGTCACCAGGCTGGTATCCCAGCCCCATGTGAAAAAGGACTTTCTCCTAGGTGGAGTCATCACACAAGGGAAGGACTATCCCAGGGCAGTGAGCTCCCTATTCCTGAGGGTGTACAAATAGGGTCTGGGCATCCTCTATCAAGGAAGCTGCAAAGTAGAGGCATGCCTGTTGTGGAAAGTAAATTAAGGTATCTTCCCAGCCTAAAGTTAAATAGTTTGTTCATCTCTTCATTTTTCAATGAATTCGGTTTATCTATGTCCTGTGCTCACAACTGGAATGCAGGGAAGTTCTGTTCATAGCTAAGGGTTAGGGGGATCTAAGAGACAGACAGGGTCTTAGGGACCGTTGTCTTTCTCTATATGTAGGACAGGGGCTTGAGGAATGAGGAGTTGCTGAAAATGTCCTTTCATAGACCCAAATGACTAGGGAGGAGGAGGAGGATCAGAGCCACTAAGAGCCAATCCATGACCCAGATTCTCTGTAATTAATGAGTCTACGTCACTGATGTGTTGGCTTCTGATCAACACCATCTCCCCAAACCCGGCCCCACTCTCTGGTATGAGAAGATTAAATCAATTAGGAGGAGGAGGAGATCTGGCTGGCGCTGGTTGGGGACAGCAGATAATTCACTTACATAACTGGGGATTGAGGTTTGGACTTGGTCCTTGACTAGTGGGGGTGGATTCCAGATCCCAGGCCTTTAGACAGGGACTCTGGGACTTGAGAGTGAATGCAGAAGGGGAAAGGGAGTCCAGGAGAGGAGGGAGTCATGAGCCCAGGCTCATCTTTTATCTTCCTGCTAAGGAACTAATCCCAGTCTTCTGGGCTGGAAGAGGTCCAAAATTGAAAAAATATCACTGTCCAGTCCCCAAATGAGGGTGTCCCAGCCACCAGTATCATTGAACAATGCAAATCTAGCCCAGCCTCTCTCCTTAGCCTGGCATTCAAGGCCCTGCAACCTCTCTAGCTGCATCATCTGCCTCCAAAAAGTGGGTATGAGTGAAGAGGAACTATCATGTCCTGGCATTCCCTCTGGGCTAGGTACCAGCTAGACCCTGGAGGTACAGAAGGAAACAAACCCAGTTCCTTCAGGGGTACTGCTTCGTGGGGAGACACATACTCACAACACTGCATGCCAAGTGGCAAACAGAGTTCTGCACGGGCAGGCATGGAGACAGCACAAGGGAGGGAGGCCTCTCAAGGCCAGTTCCAGAAGGCTTCCCAGAGGAGGCAGCACTTGCACTCCCTGAGCCTTAAAGGAAGGATGGATTCATGGGACGTCTTCAGGCGGACCTGGTTAAGGGAGGGCTTTGGGTGGAGGGAAAAGCCTGTACAATGGCATGGTGGGTGAGGTGGGTTGGCACGCATTCAGAGAACTACGAATGAGTCTTGTGGATGGAGCCTGGAGAGTGAGGTAGGGATGGGGGGTACAAGGTAGGATAGGTAGGCAGGCTTAGGTCTCACTTTTGAAAGGATTGAGGCAATGATCCCAGACTGTCATTCCACACTTTCTGAGCACTGATGGCAGGCCATGCCCCATGCTAGAACTGGGGTGGGGTGAGAGTGGGGGAGCAGAGATGAACCTGACTCAGTCCCTGCACCCATGGGGACTCTAGAAGGACACACAAATATTCCCTCTTTTCAAGCTGGTTAGTACCAACCTGGCTCCAAGTGAGATTCAGGCCAGACATGGTATTTCTGGGGCTCCAATTGTTGGCTAGACCTGTGTACAGCCCTTTGCCTACAGACTGAGATATCCAGACAAGCAGTCTCGCTGCTCAGAGGGGAGCTGACCTCTGGGGGCCTGCCCCTGACAACTACCTGGCCTCCCAAGGATATATATTACGGTAATCCAGGGCCTTGGGAAGAAATGCAGATGGATGAGAGGATAAACTAGAACACTGGGGATGGGGGCAAGACATGGATTGAGAGATGTTTAGTAGGTGGACTCACCAGGACTGCTGGATGCTGGGGAATAGAGATAAAGGGAAGTGTCCTGGATGGCACTCAGGATTTCTATATTGGGCAGTGCCATCCTTCGGAAACATGGGAGGATGTGAGATCAGAAAGGGAAAATGAGTTGGAACTGTTCCAGGCTGCTGGAATCAGGATTCATTGGGTAGAGGCCCAAGAGCCTTGGGAATTCAAATGCACCACACATAAGCTGCCTTCAGGAGCTTTCTTCTTCACATGGAAACCTTCTTTGTACTCTCTCCCTTCCCTCCTCTACTCTTTCCATCAGCAGCCCTCTCTGAGAACCTCCCCTTCCCAGGCTGGCTCTGGACCAAGCAGGGAAGGCAAAGATCTGAGGGTCATCCTGTTCTTTGTCCAAAAGGCCAGCACAGAGAATGGTACTTCTAGCATATCCCCCAGGACCTTTCTGCATGAAAACTTGGGCTGGAAATTGAAGCTAATGTTTCAAATTTACTTTATTATTGGAAAGATTTAAGAACTAACCTTTGCTGGGCACACTGATTCATGCCTGTAATTCCAACACTTTGGGAGGCCAAGGCAGGAGGACTGCTTGAGCCCAGGAATTTGAGACCAACCTGGGCAACACAGTGAGACCCTGTCTCTACAAAATAAATAAATAAATATGTGGATAAGAACTAACCATTGTGGTGCAAGCAACAAACTGACTCAAGTTAAACAAAGCAGAAAAAACCTATTGAAAGTTCCACCAGGCATCTCAGAATGGATGAGAAAGCTGGAGATGAATGAACAGCTGAATTCACAATCAAGTTCATAGCATAGGAACAGCTGATTCCAATGTCTCCAACAGCATGATCTTGGCCTCTGAACATCACCCCACTGCATATCCAGACTGTGGCATGACAGAAGCACAATGAGTTCTAATGAAGCTTCCTCCCAGCCTCACCAATTTTCACATCAAATCCTGAGCCAGGCACCCTGTCAGCCAAATTGCAGGGACTGGAAGTGAAAGAGTATCTGGCCACGTTTGACTTCGAAGGAGGAGATGGGATCCTAGTTTCCATAAAGCCTCACCTAGTGGGAGATTTACTCAAAATACAAAGCAACGGATTAGTCCTATGCAGCAAAAAAGAAAAAGAAAAAAAATGTGGCAAATGTTCACTGCCCCTTTATTGAGGACCCACTAAGGGCTGAATTCATTGCCAGGAGGTTTTTTTGTTTTTATTTTTGTTTTTTTGACAGTAAAGGCCCAGCACTATATAGGGTTCCAAGGCCTCTGCCTTGCCAGGAGTTTTATATCCACAATTTATTTTTTTCTTTTTATTTATTTATTTTTTACTTTTAAGTAAGGGGTACACGTGTAGGTTTGTTACATAAGTCAACTTGTGTCGTGGGGTTTCTAGTACAGATTATTTCATCGCCCAGGTATTGAGCCAAGTACTCATTAGCTACTTTTCCTGATCCTCTCCCGCCTCCCATCCTCCATCCTCCAATGGGCTGCAGTGCGTGTTGTTCCCCTTTAAGTATCCGTGCGTTCTCATCATTTAGCTCCCACTTATAAGTGAGAACGTGTGGTAGTTGGTTTTCTGTTCCTGTGTTAGTTTGTTAAGAATAATGGCCTCCAGTTCCATCCATGTTCCCACAAAGGACATCTTGTTCTTTTTTATGGCTGTATAGTATATACACGAATTTTCAAGGCAACTCTATAAGCTAGGTAATGGTTGCTCCCATTCTACAGCTGAGGAAACTGAGGTTAATAAAGGTGAAATAAATTTCCCAAAGTCACTCAGCTAGTAGTAGCTGATGAAGCCAGGACTCAAAAACTGGTGGGTTTTGTTGTTGTTATTCATAAACATGTTATGTTGCCTCCCAAATTGTAAACACAAAGCACTTGTACACATTTTTTTAAAATGTGGGGCACAAAAACATTACTGGAAATAAACACTCCAATGTCTTCACACGATGACTGATGGGATCATGAGTAATTTATTTTTTAGCTTTCTAATGCTTTTCTGTACTTCTCTATTAAAAAAAGAGAGAGAGAGCACACTTTACCTTAACAATCATAAATAAAAATAACGTAAAACTGTTTTTTTGTTTGTTTTGTTTTGAGACAGTATCTCACTCTGTCACCCAAGCTGGAGTGCAGTGGTGCAATCATGGCTCTCTGTAGCCTTAAACTCCTGGGCTCAAGTGACCCTCCTACCTCAGCCTCCCAAGTAACTGGGACCACAGGCCCATGCCACCACACCCCAGCTAAAAAACAGTTTTTTGTTTGTTTGGCTGGTTTTTTTTTTTTTTTTTTTGCGACACAGTCTCACTCCATCACCCAGGCTGGAGTACAGTGGTGCGACCCACTGCAGCCTTGACCTCCCACATTCAAGTGACCATCCCACCTCAGTCTCCCAAGTAGGTGGGACTACAGGAACATGCCACCATGCCCGGCTAATATATATAAATATATATTTTTTGAAACAAGAGTCTCGCTCTGCTGCCCAGGCTCGAGTGCAGTGGTGCGATCTCGGCTCACTGCAATCTCCGCCTCCCAGGGTTCAAGCAATTCTCCTGCCTCAGCCTCCCAAGTAGCTGGGACTACAGGCACACGCTGCCATGCCCGGCTAATTATTTTTATTTTAGTAGAAACGGGGTTTCACCATGTTGCCCAGGCTGGTCGTGAACTCCTGAGCTCAGGCAATCCGCTCACCTCAGCCTCCCAAAGTGCTGGAATTACAGGTGTGAGCCACTGCACCCAGCCTAATTTTTATTTATTTCTTATGGAAATAAGGTCTCACTATGTTGCCCAGGCTGATCTTGAACTCCTGGGCTCAAGCAATCCTCCAGCCATGGCTTCCCAAAGTGCTAACATTACAGGCGTGAGCCACTGTGCCCAGCTGTAAAACCATTTTAAGGATTATAGCAGTGTTATAATAATTATGAAGAAAATATGCATAGAAAAAAGACTGGAAAGATGTCCATCAAAAAAAGTATCTAGATGGTGGGACTATGAGCATAATTATTTTTCTTTCAACTTCTGTTTTTCAAATTTTTACACCAAAAAACAAAGTAAAATAAATTTTATTTTATTTTATTTTATTTTATTTTTTTATTTTTTTGAGACGGAGTCTCGCTCTGTCACCCGGACTGGAGTGCAGTGGCCGGATCTCAGCTCACTGCAAGCTCCGCCTCCTGGGTTTACGCCATTCTCCTGCCTCAGCCTCCTGAGTAGCTGGGACTACAGGCGCCAGCCACCTCGCCCGGCTAGCTTTTTGTATTTTTTAGTAGAGACGGGGTTTCACCATGTTAGCCAAGATGGTCTCGAACTCCTGACCTCGTGATCCACCCGTCTCGGCCTCCCAAAGTGCTGGGATTACAGGCTTGAGCCACCGCGCCCGGCCAATTTTATTTTAAAAACAAGCATAGGCCAGGCACAGTGATTCACACCTGTAATTCCAGCACTTTGGGAGGCCAACATGGGTAGATTGCCTGAGCCCAGGAGTTCGAGACCAGTCCCACCAACATGGTGAAACTCTGAATCTACAAAAAATACAAAAATTAGCCAGATGTGGTAACAAGCACCTGTAATCCTAGCTACTCAGGAGGCTGAAGTGGGAGGATGGCTCGAGCCCAGAAGGCAGAGGTTACAGTAAGCCGACATCTTGCCACTGCATTCCAGCCTGGGCAACAGAGCCAGAATTTGTCTCAAAAAAGAAAAAAAAGAAAAAGAAACAAGTATAAATAAGATATTACTCTAGTGACGGTACTGACATGCCTTGGTCCTTTCAAGTTCTCACAGTCATATCCTATCATGGTTGGAAGCATAAGTAGTTCTGCGTTTTCTGGGACAGCCTGGCAGTTCCTGCAGGGTTCACTAACCGAGCTGGTGTGGCCAGCATGAGGGCACAGTGACCACGGTTATCTCCGGAAGACCACTCAGAACCAGGGTGGGAAGAGCCCAGTGTGCCCACGTCTTGTAACAACGTGTATGTTATCAAGCCCTTCTGCACTATGAGGACTTCAGCTCCGGCAGCTGGAATCCTCTCTGCTGGTTTCGTCTCTCATTTCCCAGGCTTCAAGGTTCACCTTCCTCTGCAAATGGGGCAGGGCTGCTCAGTTGTGTAATTGTGGGCCTCTCCCTGGTGCCTTCGGTATCTTTCTTGTCTGAGTGGCAAGCCCCCAGCCCCCTTTCCCTTTCCTCCCTGCACTGTCGCGACCTTCCCTGACCTCCACGGCCCTCTGCCTTGCTTGGCCTTTCTCGCCCTTCCAAGTGCAAGGAGGATTCTTGGTGCCCCGTGCATCCTCTAGTAAGTCAGGCCCCGTCTCTTCTCAGTTTTTTCCCGGGCAAAGCTAGGGAGGAGCTGGTAACCTCAAGGCCACCCAGCCCAGTGCTGACTTTCTGTGTCTCTTTCTCCTCTCCCCCAAACCTCTTTCCTTCTCTCTGCCCTCCTAGCTTCTTCACCAAGCTCCTCCCTCTCCTTCTCCTTCCCAGTACACTCCCTGCTGAGCCCCTAGAATCTCTAGGCTGAGGCCCACTTCGGCCCCGGTAGCTAAGCCACTGCAGTAAGAGATGCCGTGGGTAAAGTAGAGGCGGTGGGGAGGAGGAGGACCCAGGCCAAGGCTGAGGTCTAGAAGGCTGAGCAGGGCAAGCAGCCAACCATAACAATCCAGACCAGAGCCACCTCAGCAGCTTCTGCTAAACTCTAGCAAGGCCATCTATGCTTGGGTGGCAGCTTCAGAGCCAAAGAGGCTGGTGGCAGGAGGAGGGCATTCTGCTGAGCTCAGCACAGCCTCCAAAAACCTCTCTGGAGGAGTCCACAGAATGACCATGGACTCAGGTGAAAACACCTCCTCTTCCCTTGGGGAGGTGACTCAGATCCTGGAAAACTAGACTCCAAAGGACATCTGCTGAATGGAGGGCTCTCTCTCTCATCCCCTGGCTGTAGAGCCCTGGCTCTCATGCCTTCTGGGACAGGAAGCTCATTTCCCTCTCTGGCAGCTCACTCCACTCAAGCTGCTGAAATGCCTCTCTGAGCCACAGCCTGTGCTGGGCTCTGGGGAAGCAGGGATGAATGTGGTCCCTGCACTCAGGAGCTCGCCATCTGGGGGCAGGCAGAGAGCAGGTGGCAGAAACCGGTAACACACCACCACCGGGAAGCAGAGGGAGCTGGAGGGGGCCCTAAGCTAGCCTTGCAGTGGGGTAGGGGTCAGGAATGGCTTCCCAGAGCAGGTAAGGGACCGAGAAGGGCCTTGAATATACAGGAATGGTGGGTCTGCAGCTTCAATTATCCTCTAAGTGCTGGCAAATCCCAGCTGTGCACCCCCAGCCCTGACATGGCTCCTGAATTCTAGGCTTCAATATCCCACTGCCCAGTCAATGTCTCCACTTGGATGTCTTGGCATCCCTAACTTATCAGGACCAAGGCTGAGTTCACCCTGTCTGCCACCTCACACCGGGTCTTCCCTCTGTCAATTCTACCACCCTCAGGCCAGAAACCCCAGGCCCATCCCTCCCATTCATCCCGTATTCAGTCTGTCACCAGGCCCCAAGTATCTCAAACCCACCCACCACTCCCCATCTCCTCACCACCACCCAGCACAAGCACCATCGCCTTTCACCTCTTTCAATCATGTCGTGAGTGATCTTTACAAAATGCAAACAAAATTATGTCACATTTCTACTTAAAAGCCTCCAGTGGATTCCTCTTGCCTTTGAGACAAAGGTTAAAATCTTCAAGGCCTGCAAGGCCCAGTATGGCCTGGCCTTTGCTGACAGTGCCAGTTGTATCTCAACAACCCCCTTCTCTGTCTCCTGACCTCGTCTCCAGCCCACCTGGCCTCATTCCCCACCTTAGAAACTTGCGTATGTGTTATTCAGATTGTCTTTTCTGTGAGCACAAAGACCTGGGATGCCCTCTTTTCTTCTTCCAAATGATTCCCAGGACATCTGTTTATGTGCTCACTGCCCCTGAACACCAGTCTCTAGCCCTTCTCACTTGAAGGATCAGCTGCAGGACACAGTGGGGTGTTACAAAGTAACTGGCCTATCTGGAGCTAAGGTCCCAGAACCTCCCAGCGTCCAGAGGCGTGTCCCTGCCTGGCTCTCAGATGCCTTCCAGAACTCCCACTCCCCTCCTGCCCTCTCTCTCTCTGTTTGTTTGAGACAGAGTCTCATTCTGTCGCCCAGGCTGGAGT
Source organism: Trachypithecus francoisi (assembly GCF_009764315.1). Lineage (NCBI taxonomy): Eukaryota > Metazoa > Chordata > Mammalia > Primates > Cercopithecidae > Trachypithecus > Trachypithecus francoisi. The sequence goes on from NW_022681473.1 coordinate 66,091,379, forward strand.
GCAATGGCACGATCTCAGCTCACTGCACTCTCTGCCTCCCAGGTTCAAACAATTCTTGTGCATCAGCCTCCCAAGTAGCTGGATTACAGGCACCCATGCCCAGCTAGTATTTGTATTTTTAGTAGAGATGGGGTTTCACCATGTTGGCCAGGCTGGTCATGAACTCCTGATCTCAAGTGATCCTCCCACCTCGGCCTCCCAAAGTACTGGGATTACAGGTGTGAGCCACCATGCCCCGCCCCCTCCTGCTCTCTTCTTCCATTTCTGTTGGAGAGTTGGCAAACCTCCTTCCCTTAGCTCTGCCCCTTCCGGGGCCTCAGTGCCCCTCACCATTGAGGGGCAGAAGTGAGGCCCAGACTGGGTCAACCTGCCGCGACCTACAATCCATGTCCTCCCTGGGCTCCCAGACAAGCCATCCAGCCTCGGGTCTCAGGCCAGGCACTGCCTCTTCTAGAGTTTTCTGGAGGGCTCAGGTTTTCTCTGGGCTCCCACAGTATCCTGTATGCCCAGCACTGTCACATTCACCTGTTCTAGTGCTGGTTGCTCTTCCCCCAGACCAGGAGCTCAGCTTGCTCAGGGGCTGTGAGTTTTCATCCCTGCACCCTGAGCCTAGCTCAAGGATGGTCCCCAGAAGAGAGGCTCAGAGAAGACAGCATATGAATTCAGGACTAATTATCACATAAATGTGTGGTTTTCTTTTCTTTCCACATAAACTGCTATTAAGTGCTGTTTCCTCCATCCTGAACTTTTTATGAAGAGTGGACCTAAGAGTCTTATGGGCCTTGGCTTTGATCTAAGCTCCATCTCTTACTGTGTGACCTGAGCAAATGCTTAGCTTCTCTGGCTTTCAGTTTCTTCCATTATAAAATGAGAACAGGGTGGAAGGTGGGTGAGACTGAAAAATTACCTACTGGGTACAACGTTCACTATTCGGGTAACGGATACACTAGAAGCCCAAACCTCATCTTTACACAAAATATCTGTTTAACAAATTTGCACGCATACCTCCTGAATCTATAATTTAAAAAAAATAAAATGAGAACAACATCCTCCTCTAAAGGTTTTTACTATTAACTGAGATATCTTATGTTAGGATACAGCACGAAGTATGTGCTCAATAATTCCTTCTCCTCTCCCTCACCCCAACCTTTGAGCCCTGATGAGGACCTGACATTTACCGCCATGAACATGAACCTATGGTCATCACCTATGGGCCAAGGTAATCCAGATCATTTTGAAACCCAGTTCTGCCGTCTGACATAATCACTCTCCCCCCGAGATTTGATAAGCATGCTTTATTTGGCCTAATCCAAGTCCTTGAAAAAACACATCAGACTGAGCAAGACAGCAGGGAGGACCAAGCCCGGAGTAGGGCACTAGTCTTCCCTCTAAGCTGCCATTGATCCACTTATCTGTTCTCCACCACCTGCTGTCCAGGCAGCCAGGGATTCCCCTAGTGTATCACAATTTGATCTCGACTGTAGCTTGCCATAAAAGTACTTTGGGAGGCTGGGCATCGTGGCTCACACTGTAATCTCAGCACTTTGGGAGGCCAAGGTGGGCGGATCACCTGAGGTCAGGAGTTCAAGACCAGCTTGGCCAACATAGTAAAATCCCGTCTCCACTGAAAATACAAAAATTAGCTGGGCATGGTGGTGCCTGTAGTCGCAGCTACTTGGGAGGCTGAGCCAGGAGAATCACTTGAACCCGGGAGTCAGAGGTTGCAGTGAGTCGAGATTGCGCCACTGTACTCCAGCCTGGGCAACACAGCAAGACTCTGACTCAAAGACAAAAAAAAGTCCCTTGGCAGATGTTCCAATTGCCTTTTTGAAATCAAGATTCTCAAGACTTCAACAGCCCCCTGATCTATTGCAATTTTGGTTCTCCCAAAGCAAGAGAGATGAGAGATTAGCCTGACTTCTTTTAAGTAAACCTAGGCTTGGTACTGGTGATCACTACGTTTTATTCTTAATTTTTTTTTTCCTAGCTAGGATTTGAACTATATTCTTCTTTTTAAAATGATATATACCATTCATTTTCTGCTGTCTTTGTTAATGCTGTTAAACTGGAAGAATTTTCAGTGATCAGTGAAAAGTCTCAGTTAGAAATTATGAAATTAACACAGGCTTCTTGCCTACTTGGTTGTTGGCTGAAAACAGTTTAAAACACTTAAGTGAAAACTTTTCTCTACCACAGAAAATTTGCTTTCTGAGTGAAAGAAGGTTTTCTATAGGAAGATAAACGTTCAACTTTCTCTTCTGACTCATTATAATTGTGGAATGGTAAAATTCAAGTAATTGCTGTTTTATAATATTGAGTCAAACATTAACTTTAAAAAAAATAACAATACTGTGTCTTAATAAAAGTTTAACTGTATATTTTTAAGACCTAGAAAATAAGCTTGGCTGATCATGATTTTCAAAGTTTTATAAGATTAATGAAAATACAAAAAGCCAGTACAAGAGGAAGCATAATGAAATCCAGCAGGAATAATTTGTAATTAGAAAACCCCATGCAATTCTTCAGCCAGGGATAATGGTGATCCATCTTAAAAACACATGTGTCCCATGCTGGGCACTGATGAGCCTAATCAGACACACTCCACTGACATTTTTCACAATACCAAGGGGTCCTTAATTGCTGGGGGGTGCAGGCAGGCAAGCTTCTCGCTGCTCCTCTCAGGAGATCATAATGATTAAGAGCAGGCCTGGAGCCAAACAGCCAGGGGAGGCATCCCAGTCCTCCTCCAACTCAACTGTGACTTTAGGCAAGTTCCTTACCCTCTCTGTGCCTCAGTTTCCTCATTTTTTTTTTTATTTTGAGACAGAGTCTTGCTCCGTCACCCAGGCTGGAGTGCAGTGGTGCAATCATAGCTCACTGCAGCCTCAACCCCTAGGGCTCAAGCGATCCTCCCACCTCAGCCTCCTGAGTAGCTGGGACAGCAGGCATGTGCCACCATGCCCAGTTACCTTTTTTAATTTTTTTGTTGAGACAAAGTTTCCTGAAGTTTCCTGGGCTGGTCTCAAACTCCTGGCCTCAAGTGATCCTCCTGCCTTGGCCTCCCAAAATGTTGGGATTACAGGTGTGAGCCACAGTACCTCATCTTTAAAATTATGGCTGGCCGGATGTGGTGGCTCATGCCTGTAATCCCAGCACTTTGGATCACCTGAGATCAGGAGTTAGAGACCAGCCTGACCAACATGGCGAAACCCTATCTCTACTAAAAATACAAAAATTAGCCGGGCATGGTGATGCACGCCTGTGATCCCAGCTACTCAGGAGGCTGAGGCAGGAGAATCGCTTGAACCCCGGGAGGCGGAGGTTGCTGTGAGCTAAGATTGCACCACTGCACTACAGCCTGGGTGAAAGAGCAAGACTCCATTAAAAAAAAAAAAAAAAATCAGGACTGAGAATCATCACCTTTCAGGATGATGGTTGTGAGGACTGATTCAGCCACTATGTGAAGTCGGCCTGACCCACAGTGTGTCTCTCCTACTCCCCAGTTGCTACTGGGGTGCTCAGGGACACAGGACAATACACTTCCCTCTCCCCGTGCCACTGCCTGTCTTCCTCGTTAGAGATACTCAGCCCTGACAGAAGGTCCAGCCCATGTGGAAGGGCATCATGCCCACAGTGGCCGTACCCAGAGGCCCTCTTCCCCTCAACACCCCTTGGTCCCCCAACCCTGGGCCACAAGCTGGCTCTGGGCCAGCTGGCCTGCTGGTGATCTGCCTTGGCTCCAGCATGGGTGGCTTGGCTCCAGCAAGAGCTTAAAGGTTCTTCATTGTGTTTTCTGCTTCAGTGTAACCACCTGGGAATTGGAAGAAGAGGGAAGAATAAATACAATGTTCCCCCACTTCAACCTTCCCTGCCTCCCCCCATGGCTGGGTAAAGGGCTGTCTTGGGCCCCAGGAAAGCTCCCCCTAGAGGTCCCCTGCATGGTGTCCCGTGGGATGGGAGTCACCTGCTGCACCTCCACCATTCCTCCGTCTCCCTCTTTTTGTGTCCTTTCCTGGCTCAGCCTCTTCTGCCTGTCAAGTTCAACAGCTCTTCTCAGCACTTGCCACGTGCCTGGGCAGAGCACTGGGAGCACAGAGATGATTCGGGCAAGGGCTCTGCCCTCCAAGTGCTCATTGCACAGCACTGAGAATATAGACTGCAGCATATACAGCCTGAACCAGACTCTCTTCAGTAATCTTGGATCAATTACTTAACCTGAGTGTCCACCTCTGTATTCAAAACTTGTAGTCCCAGCTACCTGGGAGGCTGAGGGCCAAGGTAATCACATTTCAGGACCATTGTGAGAATTAAACATAATCCTGTATGCAAAGCTCTCAACTCAGTGCACTGCACACAGTGGGTGCTCAATCGCATCTGCCTGCCTTCCCTCCCTCCCTCTTTCCCCTCTTTCCCTCTTTCCTTTTAGCCAGTTGCCTCTTCCAGAGAAGAAGGTCTGAAGATCTGAACAGGGTATATGGGCAGAGGTGGAGCCCTGCCCCTAGCAGGGCTGGGGCAGTGTCAGCTGGACTTGTGTGGGGCCAAACCCATGCTGGGCAGTGGAGGGTGATGACCAACCAGGGCTCTGCCTGCCAGATGCTTTCTTTCATAAGTAGACTCAGTCCTCTGACCTCCTTTCCTCTCTCCCAGTGGCTAATTAGTGCTGATTGTGGGCTCCTTTTTAGTCTTTCCTTTTCTGAACTTCCAACTGGCTTCTTTTTCCCTTCCCCAGGGCAGGGATGGGGACACACTGGCAGGGCAAAGCTAAGGCCCCAACCACAGCCAGTCCTTGTGCTAAGGACAGGGTAAGAGCTGCTTATCCTGGCTGAGCTGTGGAGGCTGCTGAGACCCAGAGTTTCGGGTTGCCCCAAGGGAACTTCTTGCCTACACAACTTGCTTTTCACCCATCTGTTCTGAGGTTCGTGTCCTATGCCCAGGAATATGTGGGACAGCCAATAATCAATGCACTGGCCAGCCTTCAAGGTCTTCCTGCCCACTCACAGCCTTCCGGTGAGTGATGAGCTCATAGAGATCCCCAGAGATCTCTATTATACCCGTATGGGCTTGGAAGAAGTTATCCCAACCCCACCTGGGACTAAATGCTTTTTCTATCATTCTGAAACGCAGTCAGGGAAATCCAGCAACCTAGAACCAGACCCACTGGGGGAAGCCAGGAATAAAACATCCTGGTAAACAGCCAACATGATGCTGGGAAGGGAGAAGTTCCAGGGTGGCAGAAGCCCCCAGTTCTGCAGGTACGGGCTGGTGGTAATAGATGATCTGTCTGCAGAGTGGAATCTCTCAGGGCTCCATCATGAACTCGGAGCTCCAGTGCTGCAATGGCAGGAAATTAATTGACAGTCATTCGTATGAGTCCCAGGACCAAGGGTTAGCAGCAAGGGGGTTGAGACCCAACATGGGACCCAAACATCTTCAATCACTAGGAAAGGACTGCAAGTGCCATGAAATGGAGATGCTCCAGCAGGACAGAGAGGAGAACTGCGGCAGCTGAAGCTAGGCAGGGCTGTCACTTCCAAAGAAGCACAGATCAATGGAAATGGGAGGCCTGTCAGAGCAATGTCTTATAGGAGCTCTGAGCAGAAGCAGAAAAGGAAAGAGACTAAGGGGGGAGGGGCAAAGGAGGCATCAGGATGGGTTTCTGGAAAAAGAGTGTCACTACGGAGGTCAGAAAAGCTGGCATCAAAGGTTCGGGAGGTGAGCTGGAGGTGGGATCACCAAAGGTTCTAGAGGTGAGCTCCACGGCCCGCCCTGTGGACAGCTCTACATTCTAGGTGAGTGCTGGGCAGGGGGTGATTCTGGAATTACTCAGTGCCAAGGTGTCCTCCATGTGCCAGCTCCAGCAAGCGGGAGGCTGCCACATGTTCTCATCACGCCTTCTCACCTGGAGCCAGAGCCTGCTGCCTGATGATCCCTCTGTTAATGGCTTCCAGATGTGTCCTTGGGCCCCTGGAGGGAGACTTCCTGGAGGACACACCCCCTCCTACCCAAGCCTCACCCCCCTGATCACCTTCAGTCACAAAGCCTGAGGTGCAGGCCATGGTGCACTAGTGCAATATCACATTGTAGATGAGAGCGGCATGGAAGGTCAGACTGCCCGCTTCTATGATTGGTTACTGACCTCTGAGCCCCTCATCACTGTTATTTCTGGCTCCTAGGTATCTTCAGTGCATAGGACCCAGCTGGTAACATGAAAGTTGTCCATTGGAGTACGATGGCTGAGTGGGCCAGGGGCAGTGGCTCATACCTGTAATCCTAGCACTTTGGGAGGCCAGATGGAAAGACTGCTTGAAACCAGGAGTTCAGGACCAGCCTGGGTAACATGGTGAGACTCTGTCTCTACAAAAAAAATTTAAATATTAGTCAGGCATAGTGACATGTGCCTGTAGTCCTGGCTACTTGGGAGGCTAAAGCAGGAGGATCGCTTGAGCCCAGGAGTTCAAGGCTGCAGTGAGCTATGATTGCACCACTGCACTCAAGTCTTGAAGACAGACGAAGACCCTGTCTCAAACAAGCAAGCAAACAAACAAACAAACAACAACAACAAAAAGATGGCCAGGTATCCGTATCTCTTTGGGGAGACAGATTGGCCATCCTTGTGAGACTAATGTGTCTGTGCCTGTTGGTTTCTGATTGTGGGCCTGTTTCTTCCTCCATCTCTGTAACTCTCTCTGTTTTTGTAATGACTTGATTCTATTTCTGAAGCTACATGTCCATGTGTTTCTCTGTGTATTTCACAGCAAAGCTTTCCTTGACTATAACCACAAATTCCATCAGTGCTTATTGTCTAATAAATGGAAGTCCAATATTGCCCTTCCTGCTTCACATCCCTAAGGTGTAAAATTTTCATTCCAGAGTTATGTCCAGACTAGATAGGGGGAATCCGATTCATGTTCTGCTGGGGATGACTTGTACCCAAGAAGGAGGGAGGCTTGTAACTGACGAAGTGCAAATAGCAGGGGTGCCAGAAATCACTCCTGCATGGCTTGGAGCAGGCCCCAAGGCTCAGACCCTTTGTAGTCACCAGGTCCATCTCCCAGTATTCTCCTGGTCCAGGCTAATGTGTAAGGGAGGGTGTGCTCCTGGATCTGAGTTTTACCAGCCACCAGCTTCATTCATCACCATCCATGCTATCATCACCATTATCACCCCCACTCTCCCACCACCACCACCACCACTATTACCATCACCATTACTAACACTACAACTATTATACCACAATCTCTGTCACCATCAACACCTCTGTTCCGTTACTAATGTTAGAGATTTGTAGTTGCTTTTCAATAGCTATTTCTTCTTCCTCTTCAGTAATAAGGACCATAACTTTTTGCTGGACACATTATCTTACTTAGCCTCTTAAAGCTAGTTAGGTGTGCTTATGTAAGTGAAAGTGTTGAATGAAAGTATAGAGAGTGCCAATGAAGGGAAGGGGGTACCCTTATTTATAGCTTTCCTCCATCTGCCATCTGATGTGATGGCTGGTGCTCTAGCAGCCATTTGGACCATGGCAATGAGGACTATTGGAAAGGCAGAGTGGGAGGCTAGAAGGATGTGAGGTCCTCATGACTTTGGAGAGACCATTCAGACTCTGGGCTACTACATCTGGACTTTCATGAGAGAAAAAGAAACTGAACTTCTATTTCTCTATCATTTAAGAAATTCATTTGGGCATCCTGATGCATATAGTTAAAACTAATCCTAATTAATATATATCATCATCACCACATATTATTTTTCATTTAATAGTCCAGGTTAATGATCTATATATGGGGGAGGGGGAAACAATGGAATTTGGGGAATGTGGGAAGTAGCCAGTCTGATGCAGACAGTGGCAAGACGGAAAAAGACATTCAGGACCACGGACAGATCCAGGACTGCCAGTTGTGAGGCAACAGGGCAGAAAGTGAGAAGTGTGGTTGGTGGTGCTTGTTGTTGTCCTCAAGGTAAGTTCTGGGCCAGACACCGTGCTAGGAACTGGGATGAATACTAAGACTACTTTCCACAAAGTCCACATTTGGCTCCCAGGACCAGAGCAAACAGATAGATATGGGAAGGCTTCCTAGAGCAGGGATTGAGAAGCCAGCTGAGGGGTGGAACCAGAAGACTGTGTGACACAATGGGCAGAACACTAAAGAATAAGGGACATCTGTGGGTGGGGAAAGGGCTTAATGTTGAAAGATGGTGAGTGGTCACGTGGTCTGACAGTGAAAGGAGAGGGTACCACTGGGTGGGAGTTAAGGTGTTTTCAGGACTCTTCTGTTCCTTGGATTCTACATCAGTGGTTCGTTTCTGGCCCTGGGGTTCCATGATGCTGTGACTGTCAGGGCATATTGAATCTATGACCAAGATCGTACAATGATGAGGTTCTGCATCAGTTATCTACTGCTGTGTAACAAACCACCCCAAAACTTAGTGGCTTAAAACAACCACCATTTTATTTGTTCACAATTCTGTGAGTCAGAAATTTGGGCTCAGGTCAGCTGAGTAGTTCTGTTGGTCTCATCTGGGGTCACTCAGGGGGCTGGAGGCAGGTGGAAGACCAACAGGGAGCTGGTTGGTCTTCAGCTGGTATGGTTTATTTCTGGTCTCTTCCTCTAAAAGGCATGCTTGTGTTTCTACACATGGCAGTTTCAGGGGAGCAAGAAGAGGTGAATCCCAATGCACAAGCACTTATTAAGACTCTGCTTGCATCACATTTGCTGATGTCTCATTAACCAGAGGCAGAGGAAGTCACACGGCCAACCCAAAGTCAGTGTGGGAGGGACAACATAAAAGTATGGACTTAGATAGGCAGAATTCATTTTGGACTATCAATATAACAATCTACTACAAGCTCTAAGTGTCTCATTCACCACCACCCATCCTACCAACACCATTAAGTCTTTGTTCTGATTCAAAGAGACCACAGTTCTATGGCTCTCTGAGTCTGTGGTTCTTAGCAGCCAATGTTTTGATTCCAAGATTCTGTGATTCTAGAAGTAGAAGGCTCAGTACATTTGAGGAAGAGCATGAGGACCCAAGAGGAGGCTAAAGAAGTTGGGCAAACTAAGGTCACCCCTAGAGAACCAGCTGCCTCTCCCATGCTCATCCCTCAGGCCCCAACTTCCTGCCTGGATCAGGGAAGTGGCAATAACACCGAGTTGGGAATTAGAAAACCTAGATTATAGGCCCTGTTCCATCATTAATCTGGGATGACCCCAAGCACAGCTCTTAACCTTCCAGTGTTCTCATATAGCCAACAGAGATATCAATCCCTGTCTTCTGAATAATGCAGAACAGTGGCAAAACCAGGAGAACTGGGCCCACTAACTTCCATTATCAGGAGCCTGGGCCTGGGCACAGTTGAAGAAGATGGTTTTGTTCCCACCTCGTTAAACTGCATCCACAGCGGCAGAGACCTTGGGATTTAAGAGAACCAAGACAGGTTACTGCCCTTGGTCTGTCCCAACCTCTACTGGCAAAAACAAGAATTAACAAAAGGGGACCAGGCGCAGTGACTCACGCCTGTAATCCCAGCACTTTGGGAGGCCGAGGCAGGCGGATCACCTGAGGTCACGAGTTTGAGACCAGCCTGACCAACATGGAGAAACCCTGTCTTTACTAAAAATACAAAATTGGCCGGGCATGGTGGCGCATGCCTATAATCCCAGCTACTAGGTAGGCTGAGGCAGGAGAATCGCTTGAACCTGGGAGGCAGAGGTTGCAGTGAGCCAAGATCATGCCACTTCCCTACAGTCTGGGCAACAAGAGTGAATCTCCATCTCAAAAAACAAAAAAAAAAAAGAAAAAGAAATAACAAAAGGGGAGGGGAGGGGAGTGGAGGGGAGGGAAGGCACCCAACTCTGCTCCTTTCCCTTCCCTGTCTCCCCTACCCACTCCTGTCCCTGACTCAACAGAGTGGAATCCCAGGGGCCAGACCCTAGCTGGCCTTTAGCCTCAGTCAGCTCTGCTCTTTAGCCTTTCCTTGAAGAGGAGTGCAGAAACAGAAGCTTCATTAGGGAAGAAGACTTAGGCCAGCACAGCAAATCATAACATTACACAGCCAAGGGGACCAATGACAACCCAATGGCAGAACCACCTTGCAGCACAGATGAGGAAACACAAGCCCAGGGAGGGACAGGGACCCACCTGCCCATAGCCACACAGCCAGCCAACAACAAAGACCAAAAGTCAAGTGGGATCTCTCTCCTTTTCTAAATGTCCATTTCCCATTCTAAACTGGGATAACAAACCCAGCCTGGGCACCACTTAGAAACTGTAAAGCAAGGTACAGATGTAGTAAGGAGTCATCTTTTCCAATGGTCTGAGAGTTGGGGGTTGGGGGGAAGACTGAGGTGGGAGCAAGAACATTTAGGACTTTCGGAGGATGCATCCAGCTTATTTATTCTAGCCTTTCCCCAGAGGCCCAGGCCACTGAACGGAGGAGGAGGGTATTAAATATCAGAGTTATTTAAAAGCCGGTTGCCTGCCCCTCAGAAGCAGCGTGGGCCTCTGCTGGGGCCTCTGCTGACTCAATGGAGAAAATGAATCTTGGGCCTATGGATTTTCCTGTGTCTCGCAGCAGGGGGGAGGGGAGGGGGAGTGAGAAATGGGAATGGCAAGGCCCACAGTGAAGTTTCCCATCCCTGCTGGCAAGGAAGTCAAGCAAGAGGAGAGAAGCTGGGGCCTCCCCCACTACTACTTCATGGCTGAGTTCATCATGTCAGGCCGCCTGCTGCTCCTCCATTTGCCTTGGAGGAGAGGGAAACAGAGGGACAGGGAGGCAGCAGGAGGGTTGCTGGGACAGAGGACAAAGGGAGCCTGGATCTCAGGACACTACAGCATCCACCCCAGAAGGACCCCAGGCCACCCCTACCAATTTCTAGTCAGGCAACCAAGGCCTTAATTGGGGTGATGCCAAGGTCACATATTGAGAAGGTGGGGGCACCAGTTTGGGCCAATCCCAGTATGACCTTCCCCTCCCTGACCCCTATCCCTAAAAAGCCAAGGGGCACAAGACCACTAGGTCCCCCAAGACCATCCCATCCACACACACTTTTTTGCAACAGGGAAACTGAGGTGTGTCCAAGGACTTTAGTAATATTGACACACCTCTGATGACAAAATGGAGCTGGAGAAGGGGCTACCTGCTGGGTGATCTCAGGGACGTCATCACACTCTGTGTTCCCTACCAAGGCTTAGTGGAGCTGACCAAGAGCAGGGTCTGTGCCAGCAGAAAAGGCCCAGTGAAGGCACTAGAGGCTCAGGTAGAGACAACATCTTGGAATACTCACAGAGGGGCTCTGGGACCTAGAGGAGTAATAAATTCAAGCATGGAGATCCAGTGTGGCTGACCTGGGGGATACTCATCTGGGCACAGGGCAGATGATCACTCTGCATGGGTAGCAAGGGGTACCTTGCTTCTTCCGAGTCCTAAGGAAACCCTAAGGGTGTGAGCTTTTTGCCCACAGGCTCCCCTGGGATCTGACCCAGCCACACTCCCAGGAGAGAGGGATCCTAGGATGAGGGGGGCTGCGGCAAAGGAGATGGGCAAGAAACCTGAGCTTCTATCGGGCTCAGGTCCCAGTCAGCTGTGCAACCTTAGGGAAAGCACTCAACATTTCTGAGCGGCTATCTCCTGGTATGAAGTGTAGATGAGTGATCCTCACCGAGCTTACCTCATAGGGATGGGAGATTCGAGTCACAGATTTTTAAATCATTATTTCATCCAGCAAATGTTCCCTGGTGCCTTCTCTGTACTGATTCCTAAGAAATTAGACCAGTCCTGAGCCCCAGCTGCTGACAGTCAAGAAGATCAGGGGAGTCTTAACCCTCTGATTGACAAATGAAGTTCAAAGGATGGAGAGCCAAGACATGAGGGCTCCCTGAAGGGGGCAAAACTCACAAGTCCTGAGGGACAGCAGACTGGACTGGAGAAACAGAATCAAGAGAGCACCCCAGCTGCAGGAAACAGTCCAAGAGAAGAGACTTCCACCAGATGCATCAGAGAATAAACACACAGCCTCAGACTCAAGTGGACACACATTTATTGAACACTTAAGGCATACTGAACACTGGCAAATCTAAGATGGAGAGCGCTGTTCCTCCAAAGAACAGAGATCCCTCAGCCCCAGTGGCCCGCAGATTTGACTCCTTGGGGAACTTGGAGAGAGAAATTGGTTCCAGGAGAATTTAGAAGGGAAACACCTATATAAAGTGGGAAGAGAGGAGAGAAGGCTGAGTAGAGGCCATACAGAGAGACAAGCAGAAACTCATGTTATTAACATCTACCACAAATCTGCTATGTTGGAGAAGAAAGAACATGGAACAGGGAAAAATGACAAGGGAGCTTATTAGTCCCAGAGAGGGGCAATGCCTTATCCAGGGTCTGGCAGCATGGGTGCTAGGCCCCCAGACCCAGGTGAAATGATTTTTCTTGTTTTGAGGCACTTTCAATTCACTTTATCATAACAGCCCTGAGACGAACAGGAAGAACAGGAATTCAAAGCCTATCCACCTTACAGAAGAGGAAGGTGACAGCCCAAGATTGACACAAGCCTGAGGTCACACCAGACCAACCACGGCATCCACTCCCAGCCTTAGCTTCCTGGGGTCAGGATAAGACTTCCTTGTGGTGCAGGACCCTCTCAGATGCACCCCACCATCTTGGACAGAGTCCTGGGCAAGGACCCTGGGGCCACGTTTCTAGGTTAAGCCCTGAAACTTTGACAGGGGCCTTGGGGCCCCTTTGGCCTATTTCCCCATTTGTGCAATACAGAGGACATTTGCCTTATTCTCTGGCACCTGATGATTCTAAATTCTCCCCACGCCTCATTTCCCCAAATGAGGTGTCCAGCACCCCCCCAATCAAGGGTGCCTGTGGCCATGCAACACCTTTCCTGGGGAGCAGAAGAGGGAGTGGGCATCAGCGGGGCCTGGAAGCAGACAAGGAAACAGATCGTTCTGTTCATTCAGTCTGTCATTTGCACTACACACTCTCCTGTGATGATAGTCCCTACACTGGAAACACAGAAGTGAAGATGACCCAGTGCCTCCTACCAGGGGAGATGTCAGAACTGGACATGTTGCTGTGTGGGCCGGGGTTTAGGGGAGTGCTACAGCTGGGGGCCCAGCCCCAATGGCATCTACTTGAGTACGTGTGCCCATGTGAGAAAAGACATCACCAGCCTGCTACCTCCACAGACCAAGGGCATGGTGCAGGGCAGGAGGAGTAGGGTCTGACTGTGCTAGCCAATCTCTGGGTCCCTATGCTTGGCATGGCTTATGCATGGGCCTGTAAGCTTGCCCTCTGAGAATGTACCCAGGAACCTGCATGGGCTCAGAAGTGTGCATATTCAAATATGTATGTCTTTATCAATTTATGGATACATGCCAGGACGCACTCAAACCTACAATCCTATGTGCACATATGAATGAGTCTGCATGGACTTACATGAAGCACATCTGAGCTCTCATACCTGGGAGAGTTATGACAGGGGTAGGGAAGAGAGAGGGTTGGGAGGAGGGGAGAGCTGGGGGACCCCCACCATCACCAGCCCTGCCCCTTAATGTTGGTCCTTGCCCAAGACCCAGGCCACTGCAGGGTCTGCCTCTTCTCCTTAAGTGGTATTGATCCTTTGGTCGATCTGTTAAATATAACCTCAGGGAAGGAGTCAACATAACCGTCCCCAATTCAGGAGAAAGAGACTGATTCTTGGGAGGAGGGGAGAGCCTCTATCCCAAGCAGCTCTGCTGATACCCGAATGGCCTGCGGATCAAGTGTCAGCCTCTCCAGCCTGAATAATTCATGCTAAGGCCAGGAATGCTTCCTTCTCAGGAGCCTGTCTCTTTAAATCAGGTTTGGAGCTTCCCAGTTCTGGGGGAAAAAAAAAAAATCCAGAACAAAACAAATCTGTAAACAGCTCAGCCCCCACCTCAGCCCTGGTCCTTTCTGAGACCCCCCACTCCGTGCTGCAAAATCTGCTCCTGCTCTCCCAACCTCTGGTGCCCCAAACCCCACTCACAGGCGGAGAAGCCTGGAGGGACTGGTTGATGGTGTCCAACGGAATCCCAGGAGTCTAAGACGTTTGGGGGCAGGGAATGAGAGCAAAGAGCAGAATCACTACACCCCCGTGTCTCTGTGCCTAGGGCAGTGCTTGGCAGACGAGTCCAGCCCGGTGGAGGAAACCAGATGGGGGAACTCCTGGCAGAGGCAGAGCAGCCAGAGTTGGTGGGTGGGAGGGGAGCAGGTGCCACAGACTTCTCCTGAGGATGGAATGGGATGGGATGCGATGGAGAAAAAGCTGGTCCCACAGGACCTACAGGGGTGGTGACACAGCCGGGTCTAATGGAACTAGGGTCGCAGAGGAGAAAGCAGAGACCGGGGATTTTCCAGTCTCTCTGCCTTAGGAAGAGGCTGGAAAATAAGTAACTTTCTCAGCCCACCCCTCATCCCTTCCTTCTGTAGTAGGAGCAGCTCTAAAGTCCTCCCCAACCCCCGAATTCTCCCTGGTGGTGACCCACCTGCCCGCTCTCCGCAGCCGGGCCCCGCCCCACACGTGCTGGAGAGGGAGGAGGAAGGACCCAGCTTAAATGTGGGGGGTGGAGGAGGGGGAAACCAAGTCGGAGTCCGCAGGAGGCAAAGTTCTCAGCAGCCCGAGTGGGCGGGGGCGGAGAGGGTGAAGAGAAAGGGCAGCAGCCGACAGCCCTGATTCTTGGGAGCCTCCCACCCCGCCTCCCACAGCGAAGAGGGAGCGGAGACTCTGCTGGGGGCGGAGGAGGAGGCCGGGAGGCGGGGAGGGGGGAAGCAAACCCTGCCCACTCGGCTCCGAGCCCGGAGCGGCCGCGGAAGTCGGAGGCTGGCTCGCAGGGCGAGGGCACCGGGGGCGGGGGGCTCCGCTCCCCGTCTGACCCCTCTCGCCCCCGGCCAGTCAGCCAATAAGTACGGCTCCTCGGACTTTCCAGACAACGAACGGACCGACCGGGACTGCCAGCCGCTCCGGGTCAAGGACTTGCCCCACCCGTGCCCCCCACCAGGCGCTCCCAACTCACTGGTGAGCGCCGCGGCCCGGGCGCTGGATGCGGGGGCGGCCGCGATGGCCCCGCGCGCGGGACAGCTGGGGCTCCACGGGCTGCTGCTCGTGGCGGCGGCGCTGAGCCAGCCCGCGGCACCCTGCCCCTTCCAGTGCTACTGCTTCGGCGGCCCCAAGCTGCTGCTACGCTGCGCGTCGGGCGCCGAGCTCCGCCAGCCTCCGCGGGACGTGCCGCCCGACGCGCGCAACCTCACCATCGTGGGCGCCAACCTGACGGTGCTGCGCGCCGCCGCCTTCGCCGGCGGGGACGCGGACGGGGACGGGGACCAGGCGGCGGGCGTGCGCCTGCCGCTCCTAAACGCGCTGCGCCTCACGCACAACCACATTGAGGTGGTGGAGGACGGCGCCTTCGACGGGTTGCCCAGCCTGGCGGCGCTCGACCTCAGTCACAATCCGCTGCGCGCCTTGGGCGCTGGCGCCTTCCGCGGGCTGCCCGCGCTGCGCTCGCTGCAGCTCAACCACGCGCTGGTACGGGGCGGCCCCGCGTTGCTGGCCGCGCTGGACGCTGCGCTGGCCCCGCTGGCCGAGCTTCGCCTGCTGGGCCTGGCGGGCAACGCGCTGAGCCGTCTGCCGCCAGCCGCGCTGCGCCTGGCGCGCCTGGAGCAGCTGGACGTGAGCCTCAACGCGCTGACCGGCCTGGGCCCCGACGAGCTGCGCGCGCTGGAGCGCGATGGCGGCCTCCCCGGGCCGCGCCTGCTGCTCGCCGACAACCCCCTGCGCTGCGGCTGCGCCGCGCGCCACCTACTGGCCTGGCTGCGCAACGCCACGGAGCGCGTGCCCGACGCGCGACGCCTGCGCTGCGCCGCACCGCGAGCGCTGCTGGACCGGCCTCTGCTGGACCTGGACGGGGCGCGGCTGCGCTGCGCGGAGAGCGGCGCCGACGCTCGCGGAGAGGAGGCGGAGGCAGCTGGCCCGGAGCTGGAAGCCTCCTACGTGTTTTTCGGGCTGGTGCTGGCGCTCATCGGCCTCATCTTCCTCATGGTGCTCTACCTAAACCGCCGCGGCATCCAGCGCTGGATGCGCAACCTGCGCGAGGCGTGCCGGGACCAGATGGAGGGCTACCACTACCGCTACGAGCAGGACGCCGACCCGCGCCGCGTGCCCGCGCCCGCCGCGCCCGCGGGCTCCCGCGCCACCTCCCCGGGCTCGGGGCTCTGAGCGGCGCCCCCGGGCTCGGGGCTGCCCCTGCCTGGCCCGAAACCGTGGAGATGAGACGCCCGCGAGCCCCGAGCTCTGAGACCCTCCCCCGACTCGGAGGCGCTAAGCCGTACCCTCTCCTTCCCACCTCCGAGAGCTGCTACCATCAAAGACCCAGAGATAGCCGATCCGAATACAGAAACACCGCCTGCCCACCCTAGTTTCCGAAACCTCCCCTCCTGAACCACTAAAAGTCTGTTCCCCGCCTCAGGGCTCACACAGAGACTCTGTCCTTAAAGGCCAAAGCTCTTGAGACTTGCCCCCAACACCCTGTGCTTGGAGCTCCTACGCCCGAGACTGCCTTGACCTCCCTCGCCAGCTCGGAGAACGCAGTCCCCTCTGGGGCTCGTGGGCCCTCCCATCCCATTCTGGACTCGAAGCACAGCCCCCCCATCAGAATGGTTTTGTGGATTCTGAGCCCTTTGTCCCATCCCAGAGCTCAGAGCCCTCCATCCTGCATGGAGGCCCAACCCTGGGGCTCTGAGGATTGGGCACCCTCCCCTCATCTGAGAATATACTTCATACCCCTGCCCCGCCTTCACCCACCCCCGCCTCTGACTCAGGCCCTTCTCTTCCTCGGCTCAGGCATAGGGCTCAGCTCCTAGTATGTCCCTCCCATCCCAGGGACAAGCACATCCCATCTAGCCTTAGTGTGGAGTCGACTCTCATCCTTTCCCACTAGGGCGCTGGCCTCCCGATACTCAGTGCTGGTCCCCAGTCTCAGACTCAGCTCTTCACCCCGATCTAACTTTCATTCCCCTGCCCAGGCCTTAGGCTCTTGACCCCCCCCATACCCAGTGCTGGCACTCAGCATCCACCCCTGCCATTCACTAGTCAAGGTCCAGTGAGGAATCGGTCCCTGGGATGTCCTCATCCCCTTTTCCTCCCAGGATGAGCTCTTCAGTCCTGCCAGATAGGTGCAGGTGCCATGCACCCCTAGTGCATACTGGCAGATCCTTGTGGGGAAGGAGAGAGTCTTCAGTGTGTGAAAGGGATAGTGGGGCATCATGGCCTCAGAGAGGGGCAGGAAGTGGGCTCTGAAGGGCTGGAAGCTGCTGCCCTTCTATTTCTCCATGCTCTGTGGCTCTTCGCCCTTGGGGATTCCTTGCCACCACCACTACCACCACCACCTCACCCCATGTATCTTCTGGAAGAGAAGTGGGTCTTGCCTCCTGCCTCAGGCACAAGCCCTCCTGGTTCAGGGTCAGAACCTCAGCACCTTGCCTTCTCCGTGATCCCAAAGCACAATTGGTGAGTTGGGGAGAGGATGTCCTCTCCCTGACTCCCCACCCTCTAGAGCAGGCAGAATGGCTAGCCTGTGCTGCGTCTGCACCCAGGAAGTCACATTCCTTTAATATATTGGCTTGAGGCCTGCCTTCCCTCCCCATACCCAGAAAATGTGGATCTCCCTTGAGCAGTTTTCTATAAAGTCTGCAATAATCTCAGATACTCTACTCTTGTTAGTGGTGCCGCATCATTCCTGCTGACCTTGGGGTGCTGATGGGGGTGGGAGGGGGCACTCTTAGGAGGGCATTTTGGACCTGTCTTTGGTGGGGCAGTGACCCTTGATGCATTCTCCCAGACTGTGGGAGAAGAAATGGGCTCTGATTGCACATAGCAGGATTAAGGCTAGATACATGGAGGGACTTCCCATTGGGATGACATTGTTCCCCAAGCCAGCCTGCTTTCTATCATCGGAGGAGGGGTTATGCACAGCCAAAGTGGGATTCGACACTTCCTCTACATCCTCTTTCTTCCCGTTCCTCATCTTCAGGGTGGGGATGGAGTTAGACTAACAAACATTAGCCTCAGCCAAGGCCATCCAGGAGTAAATCCAGCTATAGAGAATGAGGAGTTAATTCAGACGGAAAGAAGAGGGATTGTTTGCTGCTTTGGGATCATCCTCTCTAATGAATTATCTGATACTCCCTTATATCCCGTGTCACGTCATGCTCTCCTGGCCAGACGGTAAGACCTGCATATTGGGTATGTGAGAGGCTGCGTGTCGGGGGTGTGGATGAAATGACTCCTTGAGATATGTGAAGCCAGGGGACCGGTGAGTTCTGGGACAGGAGGGCCTCCAGGTCCCCAGGCTGGATTGTGTTGCATTCAGGGTCATAGAGCCCTAGAACCATAGGGCAGAAGCCTAGAATTCTGGCATTTTCTAATTAATTCTAGAATGTGTGCCTTCTAACTATTGAAAAGGACTGCAGAGGTAATGTGGGAAGCCTCCTAAGGTGTCTCAACAGGAGGCATCATCTCGTGATGGGAGGCTCACTCCCTCCTTTCCTTTCAGTGTCTGAGGAGCCTGCCTGAGACTCTGACAGCCCCAGCTTTGCCATGGGGCCAGGAGCACCCCTTAGCCCAGGACAGCTCTTCACAAGTCAGAGACCGTGCATGGGGCTCCTTGTCTTTTCCCAGCACGCTCCCTATGCCTTCTCCCAGTCATTCCTCATGAGAAAGGATTAAGTCCTCTTGACACATCTGTCAATGACCTTCAAAGGGTGCCCGGCAGTCCCCCAGGACAATATAGTGATGGTCTCTCTAATGCAAGTTAGAGCTTGTTAGTTGATTTTTGATAACTACTGATTTAATACTTAGTTTAGCAGTAGCTCTCATAAAAGCCCCAAAGATTTTTGCTGGCAACAATCCCATAGCTTAACAGCATGTTTTATTTGCCAGGACTTACTGTAGTCTTAAGCTGCATTAGCAGAGAGCATGTCTTTGGAACTGAGGAGGTGATCTGTAAATCTGTAGATCTCCCCAGTTCCAAAGATGTATATGAGAGCTACTGCTAAGTATCAACTCAATGGTCATCAAAAATCAATGAATTGAGCGCCTACTGTGTGCCAGTTGGTGTTTAACCTTAGTACCATTCACTGATCCCCATTAAATGCCTTTTCTAGGCTGCCATCCTCCTTGCTGTCTGTCAGTGGCCTATAGCCTTATGGGGCTATCAACAAGGTCCAGGGCCCCTAGCTTCACCTCTTCTACAAACCCAGCCGTTCACTCAGCCTTTTCTGAATGCAACTCTGCCAGTCCTAGAAAGGCTAACAATCCAGGGAAGGAATCACATTTAATCAAGATCTGGAGAAAAGAAATCCCAGGAAATAATGAGAGCTCAGAGTAAGAGCCCTGACCCCACCTAGACAGACTTCTTAGAGGAAGTCACACTTGAACTGGGTTTTGACAGATGAGTAGAAGTTTGCTGAACAGAAAAAGATCAGAAGTACCAACTTCTGCAAAGGTCTGGAGGCAGAAAGATCTTGTTAGCCCGAGGATTGAAGGCCAGCAATGGCGGGGGGTAGGTAGGAGGATACGTATGGGGTAGAACGGATCTAATACATTCACCACATTCTCCACTGGGAAGCACTAGAGGGACGTCTGCCCTTGGAGGAAAAGTCCGGAAGGTAGAGAGGTGTGATGGGAGGACAGAGAGCTGCACTGTGCCTCCTGCTTGTAAAGCCTGGTTGTTCCTTCCTACTGCCCATCCTTTTTGTGCCTGGCCTCATGCTGGGCACTGGAGACACAGAGAGGAATCAAACCAAAGCCATGGCCAGATGAGGGCAGCAAGAGAAGGGAAGGGGAGGGGAACCTGGAGAAGCCTTGCAGTAAAAAGTGAGATGGGGCAGCCGACTGACCCTGCCCAGACTCCCTGACACCATGCACTCCAGACTCTCTCTCAGAGGTGCCAGGGCCCCACTAAATGGCCAACCTCCTCCTCTGATCACACACTGGGAGTGCTGCTGGAGTGTGAGGTGGGCAGAGGCCCAGAGGCCTGGGGCCTCCCTGCGGGAGCCAAATGACAGGGAGAAATCTACCTCTAGGATGTCCCCTTAAAGAGCAAGTGTGGTAAAGAACAGGAGAGGAGAGGACAGGTGTGTGTGACTGTCAGAAACGCGGGAGACGTGAAGCCAGCTGCACACCTGGAGAAAAGTGGCAGACTTCCCAGGTTCTGTGACCTCATGAACACTGTGAAATTGCCTTTCAAAGACATCTCCTTGAGAAGCCTTTTGCTTCCACGCCCCGCTTTCCTACTCACACCCTCAGACCTGGGCTGGGAACCAGGGAGGACTTAGGTAGAGTTGGGAGGACTGGGTTTGAGTCTGAACTCAGCACCTGACTTGCCATGTCACCTGGTCCTTAGCCAGAAATACTGGTTGAGACCCTACTATGTGCCAGGGTCTGGGGATTCAGCAGTGACCATAGCAGAACGAGCCCCTGCCTTCCTGGCCCAGCCTGACACTGTGGCCTCGGACACCCCTGCCTGCTTCTGGCTCCAGATTCCCTCTGTCCGGGCTGGGGCTGGACTTGTGACCTCTGGAGGCACTGCCTGCTCTCCCTGAAGTCCATCTCCTTCTTCATTAAGCCGCTGCCTGGCAGACTCTCAGTCCTAATTTATGGGTATGGCCTTTCCCAGACTGGGAGAAGTGACGGGGGCAGTTAATATTCCTGTGCTAATAATGCACTTGGCTGCCTTCTAAGTGCCCCCTCCACCCCTCACCCCTGCCTCACCACCCCTACCTGCTTCCCTCAGCACTGTCACAGGGCGATTTGCCAGGAGCTGGCCAGGCCCATGCAGACCCTCAACTAACCCTTCATTGGACAGGTGGGGAAACTGAGGCCAAGAGTATGCAGGAGCCCGTCCAGGTCACACAGATTGTCAGGAGCAGATCCTGAGCCCAGGATGCCCCAGGGCTGTCCCTGCTCTGTTCTGGGTCTGAGCATCTGGCAGAGCCACCCCACCTCCTAACTTGCTATCTCCACCCTGTCAGTGCATCCAGGAGCCAGCCCCAAGCCTGTGGTAGCCTGAAGATGAAAATAAGAAAGTGAGCTGTGGAGGGTTGGGAGAACTCTTCAGCCTCTGTCAGCGGCTCTGGGCAGGCCTCAGGAGCCCCATGCCAGCATCTTGCAGGCAGCAGCCCTACTGGGAGTTGTGTCTGTCCTCCCTGAGAGCAGAAAGGGGCTTGTATGGACCTCCAGGCTCTGAGGTCCCAGGCATTAAACTCATTCCTCCCGAGCTTCTGTCATCTGAGCACGAGGCTCACCTGGATGAACCAGATCCTGCTTCTGTTCTTGATCAAGATGGTGACCGCACACACAGGACACTGTGATCACGGAAGCACAGGGGTCCCAAGGAGGCCCCTAACTTAGGGGATCATCCAAGCTGGCAAATTCGGGAGTGAAAGGGGCCACTGTTGGTCATTACATTGGAGCAAGAATAAACTAGGACTGGCTGGGAGCAGTGGTTCACGCCTGTAATCCCAACATTTTGGGAGGCCGAGGTGGGTGGATCACCTGAGGTCTGGAGTTTGAGACCAGCCTGACCAAATGGTGAAATCCCATCTCTACTAAAAATACGAAGAATTAGCCGGGCGTGGTGGTGCATGCCCACTTGGGAGGCTGAGGCAAGAGAATCGCTAGAACCCTGGAGGGGAGGTTGCAGTGAGCCGAGATTGTGCCATTGCACTCTAGCCTGAGCAACCAGAGCAACTCTGTCTTAAAAAAAAAAAGAATAAGACTATACCAAGCTGCTGGGCCCTGGTCTTCAATGACTTTTGACAAGACCTGGAGAGAAAATAAAAAGTACTAGACTGTTAGACTAGACCAGCAAATCTGCCAGCAATAAATAACTAATACGCTCCCCTTCTTTGAATCCTATTTTCCAGCTGCACCAAACGATGGGGATGTTAGTAATGGGGCCCAGCTCTTCCATGCCCTGTGCCTTTGCTCACACGGTACCCTCTGTCTAGGATGCCTTCCCCAACACAGGGAGCACTCAAGACAGCCCAGGAGTCCCCCAATCTTTATGACACCACTGTCTTTCTCCTACTGCTGTACCACTCAGACCTTTCTTTGTACTAACTGGTTTTCTTGCCTCTTGTCTGCACCAGAACAGAAGTTCCCACAGGACAGAGGCCAGACCTAGTCACTTTTAGGTCCCCAGTCAGGGTACACAGAGATTTGTGAACACTCTCCCAGCCCCTACCCCCACAGAAATACAAAACTCAAGGGA
The DNA here is from genome assembly GCF_009764315.1 of Trachypithecus francoisi. Taxonomy (NCBI): domain Eukaryota; kingdom Metazoa; phylum Chordata; class Mammalia; order Primates; family Cercopithecidae; genus Trachypithecus; species Trachypithecus francoisi. Next base: position 66,113,678 of record NW_022681473.1, read on the forward strand.
AGAGGCATCACGCAGGATGCTGTGGCCTCCCCCTCTGCACGTTGGATGGGTGCTTCCTTTGACTCCCACAACCTCCACTTCATTAAACTGGGGTTTCAATTCTATAAGATCCCAGGATGGGCCGGGCGCGGTGGCTCACGCTTGTAATCCCAGCGCTTTGGGAGGCCGAGGCAGGTGGATCACGAGGTCAGGAGATCGAGACCATCCTGGCCAACACTGTGAAACCCCGTCTCTACTAAAAATACAAAAAAAATTAGCTGGGTGTGGTGGCAGGTGCCTGTAGTCCCAGCTTCTCGGGAGGCTGAGACAGGAGAATGGTGTGAACCCGAGAGGCGGCGGAGCTTGCAGTGAGCCGAGATCGTGCCACTGCACTCCAGCCTGGGGGACAGAGCGAGACTCCGTCTCAAAAAAAAAAAAAAAAAAGATCCTAGAATGGCTGACTCTGTTGTCTACAAAGTGAGCGAGCAGAAAGAAAATGCAGTTTTCGAATATGTGATCATGCAGAACACAATTTAGTCTTAGCCTCTTAATTTTGGCACTTATTTATTTGTTTATTTATTTATGAGGGCTCCCTCTGTCACCCAGGCTGGGAATGCAGTGGCGTTATCATAGCTCACTGTAACCTTGTACTGCTGGGCTCAAGCGATCCTCCCGCCTCAGCCTCATAAAGTGCTGGGATTACAGGCATGAGCCACCGCGCCTGGCCAACTTTGGCTTTTTAATACAATTACAGCTTCTGGTCCAGCATTTGGAATCTTTGTCCAGGGCCCTGTCTAGGCAGCCCCTGCCACTGGCTTAATCTTGGTTCCTTGACCCAGGGAGCTGCAGCGACATCTGTTGGCCGATCCGTGTGGGAGCCGAGTCAGCTTTAACTTTTCTTGGCATACGTGCGCCGTCTGCTGGTAGAGATGGGAAAGTGCCTTTCTTTGTTCAGTCAACAATCCATCCAACAAGTATATAAGTGCCTGCTGTGTGCCAAGCACTGTGCTAGGAAGAAGATGAGGATACAATTTTAAAGAAAACTAGAGCCGGATGTGGTGGCTCAGGCCTGTAATCCCAGCACTTCGGGAGGTCGAGGCCGGCGGATTGCTTGACCTCAGGAGTTCGAGACCAGCTTGGGGCAACATGGCGAGACCCTGTCTCTACAAAAAATGCAAAAAATAGGTGGACGCAGGGGTGCCCTCCTGTAATCCCACCTACTTAGGAGGCTGAGGCGGGAGGATTGCATGAGCCTGGGAGGTGGAGGTTGCAGTGAGCCAAGATCACGCCACTGCACCCCAGCCTGGGTGGCAGAGTGAGACCCCATCTCAAAAAATTTAAAAAAGAAAAAGAAAAGAAAAAAACCAGTAAGGTCTCTGTCCTTATAAAACAATAATAGTAAAAACTAACATATACAGAATTTACTACGTGCCAGGGATTACTCTAGGTAGTTTACGTATATTAATCCATCTTGTCCTGATGACAATTCTGTGAAGCAGGTATTCTTATTCCTACTTCACAAAGGAGGAAACCGAGGCACATAGAGATGAATAATTTGCCCAAGATCACATGCCTAATAAGAGGCCAAGTTAGGCTGAGAACTCAAGCTGTGTCGCAGAGCCTTACTTAGACCGTAAACAAGTGAATAAACAAGCATGATACTTATGAGGGAAATAAGCAGGGTAATGTGATAGTGAGTGACAGAGGGGTCTCCTTTGAGTGGGGTAAGTCATGGAAGACCCCTCTGAGGGCGACCTACCCTGAAGAATGGGAAGAAATGAGCTATGCAGAGAATCTAGGAAAAGTTAATCCAGGCAGAAGCAGCAGCAAGCGCAAAGGTGTTGAGACCAAATATTCAAACATCAGGTGGAAGGCAATTTCTGGCCACTCTACCCCTACACCTCCCCTCACTGTCCTTAGACTCGTTCCCCACCTGGTCGCAGCTTGGACTTCTCTCATGTGTATCCCTGTCCCAGCTTCCTCCCTGTTCCCCCAGCCTGCAGCTTCCCCCTCTGGTCCCACACTGCAGCCCACACTGCAGTGAAAATGCGTGAATCTGATCCCTCTCCTTACTCTAGGCTGCCTAAAACCTGTCCCACTGTCTTCTGGATAAAACCAAGCTCTTTGAGGCCAGGTGCAGTGAGTGGTCCACACTTGTAATCCCAACACTTTGGGAAGCTGAAGCAGAAGGATCAGAGGACAGACGTTGGAGACCAGCCTAGGCAATATAGCAAGACCTCATCTCTACCAAAAAAATAATAATAAAAAGGTATTTTTTTTTTTACTGATTATCTGTGACCCCCACCCACTAGTCCAATCTCCTGCCAGCTTTTCCAGCTCCCTTCACTCTTTTCACTCCGATGTCATTACAGTTGCCTGAAGGCCCCAGCTTGTCTCACCCTGAGACTCCCTATGTGCTGTGTCTTCTACCTGGAAGGTCCGTAGCCCCTCCTTGCCTACCTACTTCCCTTTTTATCCTTCAAAACTCAGTTCAAGACCAGGTGGGGTGGCTCACACCTGTAATCCTAGCACTTTGGGAGGCCGAGCTGAGCGGCTCATCTGAGGTCAGGAGTTCGAGACCAGCCTGGCCAACGTGGTGAAACCCAGACTCTACTAAAAATACAAAAAGTATCTGGGCATGTGCCTGTAGTCCCAGCTACTCAGCAGGAGAATCGCTTGAACCCGGGAGGTGGAGGTTGCAGTGAGCAGAGATTGTGCCACTGCACTCCATCCTGGGCCACAGAGTGAGACTCCATCTCAAAAAACAAAAAAACAAAAAACAAAAACTCAGTTCAAGAGTTTTGTCCTCTTGGAAGTTGCCTAATTCTCATCTTGGCCACTCTAGCTAAACGTGAGACCTCTCCTTGGTGCTCTCATGGCATGCTGTGACTACACAACAGGCCCCCTCTGCAATACCCCTCATCAGCAATTCCAAACCTTTAGCATCGTGCCTTATCCCCCAATTAATCTGTGAGCAATTTGACAGAAGGGATTGTCTTTTTTTTTTTTTTTTTTCTGAGACTGAGTCTCGCTCTGTCGCCCAGGCTGGAGTACAGTGGCGCAATCTCTGCTCAGTGGAGCCTCCACCTCCCAGATTCAAGAGATTCTCATGACTCAGCTTCCCGAGTAGCTGGGATTACAGGTGCCCGCCACCATGCCCAGCTAATTTTTGTATTTTTAGTAGAGACGGGGTTTCACCATGTTGGCCAGGCTGGTCTCGAACTCCTGGCCTCAACTGATCCGCCCACCTCTGCCTCCCAAAGTGCTGGGATTATAGGCGTGAGCCACTGTGCCCAGCCAGGATTGTCTTATTTAATCTTAGTGTCCTGAGGGCCAGCACAAGCCCCAGCAAATGGTACATGCCCAGTAATTATCGTTTGCATTTGTGAGCTGTAAATTGCTCCATTTCTTTTTATTGAAATTTATACAAAGTCCACTCTTTTTGGCATACAATTCTATGTGTTTTGACAAGATATACAGTGTTCCATTACCCCCCAAAATCCCTCCTGTTGCCTCTTTATAACCAGCCCTCCCCCCAAGTCCAGCCATTGGCAACTACTGCTTTGTTTTCTGTCTCCATCGTTTTGCCTTTGACACAATATCATATAAGTAGAATCATACATGTTGTCCTTTTAAATCTGACTTCTTTCACTTAGCATAATGCAGTAGAAACTCATCTATGTTGTTGTAGGTATCGTTATAGTTTGTTCATTTTTATTGCTGTGTAGTATTCCATCATATGGTTGTACAACCATTTATCCATTCAATAGTTGAAGAGCATTTGGGTTGTTTCCAGTTTTTGACAACTATGAATATAGCCACTGTAAACATTCATGTACAGGTTTTTGAAGGAATGTCCCTTTTTATTTCTTTCTTTATTTTATTTTATTTTTTGAGAAAAGATTTCGCTCTGTTGCCCAGGCTGGAGTGCGGTGGTACACACAGCTCCCTGCAGCCTCGAACTCCTGGGCTCAAGCAATCCTCTTTCTTCAGTCTCCTAAGTAACTGGGATCACAGGCATACACCACCAGGCCTGTCCAATTTTTTCCTTTTTTGTAGAGACAGGGCCTCACCTATGGCTTAGGCTGGTCTTGAACTCCTAGGCTCCAGCAATCCTCCCACTTCGGCCTCCCAAAGTGCTTGGATTGTAGGCATGAGCCACTGCACCCAGCCACTTTTTCTTTCAAGAGTGGAACTGCTGAATATTATAGTGAATATGATTAAATTTGTTACAAGAACCTTCCAAATTGTTTTCCAAAGTGTCTGTACCATTTTGCATTTCCACTAGCAGTGTATGAGAGGTCTAGTTCCTCTCCATCTTTGCCAAAATCATTTGTTGAAAACAACAATTGAATTGCCTTTGTGCCTTTGTTGAAAATCAATTGACCATCTATGTGCAGGTCTATTTCTGAATTCCCAGCTCTGTTCCATTGATACAGGTGTCTATTCTTTCACTACTGCCAGCCACACTGTCTTGATTACTGTAGCTTTCTAGTAAGTCTTCAGACCAGATAGTAGAGTCCTTCAACTTTGTTCTTCTTTATAAAAATTGCTTGGCCATTCCAGATTTTTTACCTTTCTATATAAATTTGGAAACAGTTCCTCTATGTCTTTAAAAGAAAATCCTACAAAGGTCTTGATTTGTATTGCATTGAATCTACAGTCAGTTTGAGGAAGATTGACATAACAGTATTGAATCTTCTTAGCTGTGAACATGGTATAGCTCTCAGTTTATCTGGGCCTATTTGTGATTTCTTTCCTCAGTACTATTTACTTTTCAGCATAGAGATCATGCACATATTTTGTTAGGTTTATATATGAGTATTTCAGTTTTGGTTGCTGTTATAAATGGCATCATCTTTTAAATTTCTATTTCAATTGTTTCATGTTACTCCACAGAAGTACAATGGATTTTTGTGTGTTAATCATGTTTCCTGCAACCTATCTAAACTCAGTTATTATTTCTAGTAGTTTTTTTTGCAGATTCCTTAGGATTTTTAATGTAGATAATCAAGATGTCTGTGAATAGAAACCATTTTTGTTTTCTTTTTTTAGAGACAGGGGTCTCTCTTTGTTGCCAGGCTGGAATGCAGTGGCGCAATCATAGCTCACTGCCACCTCTAACTCCTGGCTCGAGGGATCCTCCCACCTCAGCCTCCCGAGTAGCTGGAATTACAGGCATGCACCACAGTGCCTGACTAATTTTTTAAAGTTTTTGTAGAGATGGGGTCTTGCCATCTTGCCCAGGTTGGTCTCAAACTCCTGGGCTGAATGATCCTCCTGCCTCGGCCTCCCAAACTGTTGAGATTACAGTTATTGAGCCTCTGTGCCTGGCCTTATTTTATTTCTTCTTTATAATCAGTAGGCCTTTTCTACCTTTTTCTTGCCTTATTGCACTGGTTAGGACCTCTAGTATAGGACTGGCGAGAGTAGTCATCCTTGCCTTGTTCCCGATTTTAGAGGAAAAGTATTAAGTCTCTCACCATGAACTATGTTAGTAGATGTAGGTTTTTGTAGATGCCCTTTATCAGGTTAAGGAAGTTTTTCTAAGAGTTGTTTGCTTTTTTAAATCATGAACAGATGTTGAATTTTGTCAAGTACCTTTCTGCATCTGTTGAGATAAGCACTGCTTTAGCTGAAACCTCAAAATTTAGATATTTGTTTTTATTTTCATTTCATTTCATAAATTTCCTTGTGATCTCCTCTTTGGCTCATTTAGAAATTGCTTAAGTTTCAAATATTTGCAAATTTTCCAGATAATTTTCTGTTATTCTAGTTTAATTCTGCTGTGACCAAAGAATGTACTTATTAAATTCTTTTAAATTTGGCCAGGTGTGGTGGCTCATACCTATAATCCCAGCACTTTACAAGGCTGAGGCAGGAGGATTACTTGAGCCCAGGAGCTCAAGACCAGGCTGGGCAACACAGTGAGACCCTGTCACAATAAAGAAAGATAAAAAAATTTTTGAAATAAAAAATATATAAATTATTTACAATTTGTTAAGCTTTTTTTCCCCAGAAAATAGTTCTTGGGGAATGTTCCATGTACACTTGAAAAAAAATGCATATTCAATTCTTTTGAGATGAAATATTCCATAGTGTCTATTAGGTCAAACTGATATTGTTGTTCAGGTCTTCTGTATTCTTACTAATATTCTGCCTTCTCATTCCATCAATTACTGAGGGAGGAATGTTGTGGATTTGTATATTTCTCCCTTCAGTTCTATTACATTTTGCTTTGTGTATCTGGAAACACCATGATCAGATGCACACACATTTAGGGTTGTTATATTTTCTTGGTAAATTGACACTTTCATTATTATATATGTCCCTTTTTATCCCTGGTAACATTTGTTGCTCTGAAGTCTATTTTGTTTGATATTAATATAGCCATTTCAGCTTTCTTTTTATTACTGTTTGCATGGTATATCTTTTTCATTCTTTCCATAAAGACGTGTCTATCTATGTCTTTATATTTAAAGTAGGCTTCTTTGTATTTAAAGTATGTGTGTGGACAGCATGTAATTGGATCTTGTTTTTTAATCCAATCTGGCAATCTCTATCTTTTAATTGTTATGTAGAGGTCATTTACGATTAATGTAGTTATTGATATGGTTGTATTAGGTCTACCACTTTTATTTTTCTGTTTGTCCCCCTATTTTTTATTATTTTGTTTCAACTTTCCTGGCTTCTTTTGGAATACTTGGATGTTTTTCGTATGTCATTAAAATATTTTTTGCTATTGTAATTTATCTATATGTTAGGCTCTAGTTTAGTTGTTGCTCTAGGGACCACAATATACATATATAACTCTTCACAATCTACTTAGGGTTAACACTGTACCATTTCACCATTTCAAATGTAATATAGAAGTCTTAAAAACAAATAGGTTTGCCAGGCGCAGTGGCTCATGCCTATAATCCTAGCACTTTGGAGGCCAAGGCGGGCGGATCACCTGAGGTCAGGAGTTTGAGACCAGCCTGGCCAACATGCTGAAACCCCATTTCTACTAAAAATACAAAAATTAGCCGGGCATGGTGGCAGGCACCTGTAATCCGAGCTACTCAGGAGGCTGAGGCAGGAGAATCGCTTGAACCCGGGAGGCAGAGGTTGCAGTGAGCTGAGATCGCGCCATTGCACTCCAACCTGGGGAACAAGAGCTAGACTTCACCTCAAGAAAAACAAAAACAAAAAACAAATAGGTTTATCTCCCTCCACTGACCTTTCCGTTATAGTTATTATATGTATTTCATCTATCGACATTGGTAAACCTATCAAACAATGTTATAAAAAATTTTTTTCAACAGTAATAAGCCAGGCACAGTAGCTCATGCCTGTATTTGCAACACTTTGGGAGGCTGAGACAAGAGAATCGCTTGAGCTCAGGAGTTCGAGACCAGCTGGGCAACATAGCAAGGCCCCATCTCTACAACAAAAATAAAGAAAATTGGTGGAGTGTGGTGGTGCATGCCAGTAGTTCCAGTTACACAAGAGGTTGAGGTGGAAGGATCACTTGAACCCAGGAGTTCGAGGTGGAAGTGAGCTATGATCACACCACTACACTCCAGCCTGTCCAGCCTGGGTGACCGAGCAAGACCCTGTCAAAAAACAAAACAAACAAACAAACAAAAAACACCAATAATAAATACTTTAAAGAACTTAAGAAGATTAGGGGATAAACGGTAAATATAGCCTTTTAAATTTACCCAGATAATTACCATTTCTGTTGCTCTTAATTTCTAAAGATCTGGGTTTATCTCTGCCATTGTTTTAAACTAAATAACTTTGTTTAGCTTTTTTTTTTTTTTCAATAAGTCTGCTGGTGACAGATTCTCTTGGTTTTCCTTCATCTGATAATCTATTTTGCATCCTTCCTGAAGGATGTTTTCACTGGATATAGATTTCTGGGCTGACAATTCTTTTAGTGCTGTGAAGATGTTGTACTATTTTCTTCTGGCCTCCATGTCTTCTATTGAGAAATCTGCGTTCAGATAGTCATTCTTTGTACGGAAGAAAATACAAGAATGTATCCTTTTCTCTAGCTGCTTTCAAGATTTTTAAATTTGTCTTTGGTTTTCAGCAGTTTGGTTATATATGTTTATGTGTGATTTTCTTTGAGTTTAACCTATTTGAGATGTGCACAGTTTCGCGAATCTATAAATTTATGTCTTTTACCAAATTTGGGGTGTTAGTGGCCATTATTTTCTGAACTATTTTTTCTCCACCAGTCTCTCTTCTCTTCTGGGAGTCCAGTGACATGGAATCTTAGGCCTTATGATATTGTTCCATAGGTCCCTGAGACTGTTAATTGTTTTCAACCTATTTTCTCTGTTTTTTCGATAGAATAATTTCTATTGATCTATATTCAAGTTCACTGGCTCTTCCTTCTGTCACCCCCATTCTGCTATGAGCTTATCCAATCAGTTTTTAATTTCAGATATTGTATTTTTCAGTTCTAAAATTTCCATTTGGTTCTTTTTTAATAGTTTCTATATCTCTGCTGAGAACAACTATTGCAATCCATTTCAAGTTATAACAGCCACTTTAAAATCTTTTATAATTCCAACATCTAAGTCATCTTAGAGTTGGCATCTGTTGATTGTATCTTTCCTTGAGGATTGGTCACATTTTTATGGGTTGTCGCCCCACCACCCCATCTTTAGTTTTGCTTTCTCTGGTTTCAGTTATTTGCACTCAATAACAGTTGAAAATATTAAATGGAAAATTCCAGAAATAATTCATAAGTTTTAAATTGCACACCATTCTGAATAGTGTGATTAAATATCACAGTGACCCATTCTCTTCTGCCTGGGATGTAAATCATCACTTTGTCTGGTGTATCTCGGCTGTGTATGCTATCTACCCATTAGTCGCTTAGTAACCATCTTGGTTATCAGATCAACTGTTGCAATATCACAGTGTTTGTGTTCAAGTAACTCTTATTTTACTTAACATTGGCCCCAAAGTGCAAAGTAGTGATGCTGTTATAATTGTTCTATTACTAGCTATTGTTGTTAATCTCTTATTGTAACTAATGTATAAATTAAGCTTTATAATAGGTATGTATGTATAGAACAAAACATAATATGTAAAAGGTTTGGTACTATCTGCAGTTTCAGGTGTCCAGTAGGGATACTGGAGCTTATCCCCCATAGATAAGGGGAGACTACCATATTCGTATGTTGAGTAATTTCGGATTGTGTCCTGGACATTGTGAATATTATATTGTATAGACTCTGGGTCCTGCTATAATCATCTGTAGAATGTTGATTGTGTTGTTATTGTTGTTTCAGGAGGCAATGAACCAACTTAAGTTCAGATTCTAAGCTCTGTCTCACTTTCTGTGGGTGGTGGTTCTAATCTTAGTGAAAAACCACAAGAAAAGAGAAAAAATGGGAAAATCGTCCTATGGAAATGACTTCTCTAAATTTTAAATCACCTGTATCATTTGCCTTCTTTTGTCTAACTTTCACAGAGTTGTTATTTAATTGTGTTTTGTATTTTTGTCCAGTGTTTTCAGGTGTATTCAGTAGGAGAGGTAGGGCTATAATGGATTTACTCCATGTTACTCCATGAAACTAAGGACACACTCAGACCTAATGTAATACACCCATGTCAGGCACTTGCTGTGCCCTGAGCTTCACATTTTCACCTAGAATTCCTTGGGAGGTGGGGGTGGGGGGCAGGGCAGGCAGGACTTTGTACCAAGGGCTGATCCAGGTCTCACTAAAGTGTACAGGATTCCTGGGGGGATCCTGCCCTCAAAGGAGGGACTTTTGTCACAAAATCCTCCCTGAGTCTGTCTTTTATGTGAGCTAAGATTTCCATCCATCTGGCTCTGTGTAAGATGAATTTAACCCTAGGCTCTCTCTCTCCATCACACTGCTTCTCCTGCTGTCCCTTGGGCCTGGGCCAGGAAAGTGGGGTGCCAGACAGGGGTGCAGACACAAGTCCTAGGTGTGGGATTGAGCCTGTTTCCTTGCTGCAGAGCTCCCCATGCCTCATGGGCCAATATCAGGGTCAAGACCCATCCCCACTGAGCACCAGGCCCCTGTTCAAATCAAACGTTGGCCAGAGCTTCAGGGTGGGTTGGCTAGAAAAACCATCAACTATGTACGCGCGCGCGTGTGTGTGTGTGTCAGGTTCCAACACAAAGACACTTTGTACTGGAATTTACTCCTGAACCTCCTGCTCAGTTTCTTTTGATTTGCTGGAGTTTTAAAAAGCTAGGAGAAATGAAGCTCCAAAGCACAGTGAAGACAGTGATAGTGGCATTAAGAAAACAGCAAATATTTCTCTCTTGTTTGGAATCCTGTTCAGAGGTCAAGGCATTCCTTCTAAATTGTGGTAACCAAGCCAACATTACTACTTCTACTTTTTGGATGAGAACACTCAGGAAGAGCTTGCCATTTGCCTGTTTGATCTCAGATCAAATCCCTTGACCTTCTCTTGCTCTGTATTGTCAGGCCCTGACCATCGCAAACTACATTTTCAAATTTTTTGAAAATAAGCTTTTAATTAGATTCTGCCAGTGGGAGGCACTGGCTTGAATTTGGAGGGCAGGAGAAGGGAAGAAGCCAGAGCATGTCTACAGTCTCTGCTTTGGGCAGCACTCCCAGCAAGGGCAGTGTTCCCTCTGTGCTTCTGGCTTTCTAGATACCCTCTTCCTCCATGTTCCTGCTAGGCTGCCCTGGTTCCTCAGCTCCTCTCCTTGTCCCTCCACACTAGAGGTAGTAACGGTCTCCTATTGTGCCACATCTATGAGTGGTCTCAAACCCCATTTGCACTTTCATCTCATCCAACATTTAATGAACATTTCCCCAATTAAATTGCTTTCTGTTTTTTTTAATTTTAAAAAATTTGAGATGAAGTCTCACTATGTTGTCCAGGCTGGTCCTGGGCTCAAGCAAGCCTCCCAAAGAGTGAGTCACTGCACCTAGCTTTTTTTTTTTTTTTTTTTAAAGTGATAATTTCTCGCTCTGCCACCCAGGCTGGAGTGCAGTGGTATGATCATAGTTCACTGCAGCCTTGAACTTCTGGGTTCAAGGGATCCTCCTGCCTCGGCCTCCCAAGTAGTTGGGACTACAGGCATGCACTACTACTCTTGGCTTTTCTTTTTTTTTTTCTTTTTTTTTTTTGAGAAATGGGGGTCTCCCTATGTTGTCCTACCTGGTTTTGAACTCCTGGCCTCAAGAGATTCTCGTGCCTTAGCCTCCCAAAGTGCTGGGATTACAGGCATGAGTGACTGCATCTGGCCCAATTAAATACTCAGACTGACACAGTCCATATGAGAGGGCAACTGAACAAAAGCTGTAGCTCAAGTCTCCTGATTCAAATGTCAGTGTCTTCCCACTGCCCTACTCTTGACAGGAAGGGAACATCAGAGGAAACAGACTCCCTTCTGGCCAACTAGGAGGGCAATGCTCTGATCTACATTGCACAGTATTTTACAGGAATGTTAAAAAATATGTTGTTCACCAGGAGTTCAAGACCAGCCTGGCCAACATGGCAAAACCCCATCTCTACAAAAAATACAAAAATTAGATGGACGTGTTGGCACACGCTTGTAATCCCAGCTACTAGGGGGGCTGAGACATGAGAATCTCTTAAACCCAGGAGGCGGAAATGTGTGTGTGTGTGTGTGTGTGTGTGTGTGTGTATGAAATATATAATTTCATATATTTTCTAGGAAAGTCATCTTATATGCATGGGCATCTTCCTTTCGTGTTAATACAGTACATTATCCATTGGAACATCAACCCTTCCTCACTGATATCCTTACTCCCCCCATATGTTCTGTTAGACCAGGTGGCAGGTAAGTCTTAGAAAACTGAAGTGACTTCAGGAAGACCCAGCAGAGCAGGAGATAAGTGAACAAGAACCAGGGCTGTGGCTGGGGCGAGGACTCCCGCTGATGTGGTCAGTGGGGTGCCAAAGATAGAAGATAGGATGGCTTCACCCCCAGAGCAAACCATGGGTCATGAAATCCTGTGGTATCTGAGAGGGATGAGAGGTTTGCCAGCTTCCCAAGGCCATAAGGCTGAAAAGTGGCAGAAGAGGGACAGAGAAAAGTTCTTGGCAGTCTCCACAAGTTGGTGCAAGGACCAAGCTGGAGCTGGGGCCACAGACAAGGGAAGAGAGCACCTCACCCAGTCATGAGAGCCATCTGCCAGTCCAGGACAGCAGGGCAGCACTTCTTGGTCTTTGACTTGCCATAGGCTTATGAGACAAAAATGAAAGCACAGCCAGCATCCTCTGCCACAAAAGACCTTTAATGGCTTCCTATTTATTATTTTGTTCATTTGTTAGAGTTGAATAAACTATAATAATTTGTCTGACATAAGAATGCCATAGGTATAACAGATAAACCTGGCAGGTGGTCCAGGAATGAGAGTGTCACAAAATAATCACTCAACACAAGGGCCACAGACCTGCAGATTCTTCCCAGCCATCCCTCACTCCTGCCCCAGGACACAATCCATGCAGGCCCACATTCCACAGGAAGAGGCAGGTGCCACAGCATCTGTGGCTAGACCTTAACACAGAGCAGAGATGCCCGGGAAGACGGCACTTCCTATGCTCGTTCCCAAGTGCTCTCCTCATCTGCCATGCAGGTCAGGACCACGCCCCGAGTTTGTGAGGCACCCACTTCTTATACCCACCACCTCATATGACCACCTATCATACCCAACTCTCCTATGACCCTTGCAATTGTCCCAGTGAGGTGGGAAGAGCCTGGCACTAGGCTCATTTTACACACAGGGAAACTAAGGACACACTCAGACCTAATGTAATACACCCATGTCAGGCACTTGCTGTGCCCTGAGCTTCACATTTTCACCTAGAATTCCTTGGGAGGTGGGGGTGGGGGGCAGGGCAGGCAGGACTTTGTACCAAGGGCTGATCCAGGTCTCACTAAAGTGTACAGGATTCCTGGGGGGATCCTGCCCTCAAAGGAGGGACTTTTGTCACAAAATCCTCCCTGAGTCTGTCTTTTATGTGAGCTAAGATTTCCATCCATCTGGCTCTGTGTAAAGATGAATTTAACCCTAGGCTCTCTCTCTCCATCACACTGCTTCTCCTGCTGTCCCTTGGGCCTGGGCCAGGAAAGTGGGGTGCCAGACAGGGGTGCAGACACAAGTCCTAGGTGTGGGATTGAGCCTGTTTCCTTGCTGCAGAGCTCCCCATGCCTCATGGGCCAATATCAGGGTCAAGACCCATCCCCACTGAGCACCAGGCCCCTGTTCAAATCAAACGTTGGCCAGAGCTTCAGGGTGGGTTGGCTAGAAAAACCATCAACTATGTACGCGCGCGCGTGTGTGTGTGTGTCAGGTTCCAACACAAAGACACTTTGTACTGGAATGCTGGAGCCATTCCAACATGAGCAGCAAGAATAGAACCTGTGCTGGCTGGTCTAAGATCAAACCTGGAGATGGTGGTTTGAAGTTTTTCTTCAAAGAAAGCTTGAAAATGAAATCTCAGTAGGCAAGACAAATAAAAGCAGAGTTGTTCTGGTGGAGGTGGAAATGGGAGGAAGGCTGGAAACCTATCCTTTGCCTCCACTCCCATCTTCCCACCTTAGCATCCCCTGGCAAAGCTCTGTGGAATACCAGGGGTTCCACAGCACCTGGTTTGAAAACCACTGTATCAGTGTCTACAAACCATGGGCCCCACAGACCTGTGCTTTGACTTCCCTTTTGGGGTGACGAGTTGGGAGTGTGATGGGGGGAGGATGTTTCCCCTTCAACAGGGCCTCTCTTTGAAGCCACTGTGCAGTGACCCTCTGGGGAAGTGGTAGAGGTAGGGATCCTGCAACTTTAGTCCAGAAGGGATGGCAGAAGTGATGGAGCTGCCTGGGCCAGGAAGACACACCAGGCCCAATGCAGGCCATATAGATGAGGGTTCAGGAGTCTCTTTTGGTCCTTTTGAGTTTAAAAAAGATACGTATCAGAACAGGCATAGGCCTGCGTCCATGAGACCCTGTAAGAGTGTAAGACTAGGACCTAAACCCTTCCTCCTGGATGGGTGGGGAACAACCAGGCCCCAGTGACTGGCAGGAGAGAAGCTGCCGCTCTGGACTGCTGGCGCCACTGGGGGATGCATCCGCTGTGGCTCAGCTCTCAGGGCAAAAGGCTTAGGTTTTCCCTGGGCCTGAAACCCTCCCAATGTCACTGAGAAGCTGTGGTGGCTCCAGCTGATCCTGCAAGAGGCCTTACACTTTCAAGGGAAGGAACAGGCAATTTCTATTTCTCCTTGCCCTTAGATTTTCTGCAGATGGGTGATTTCAGCTCCCTGAGCCTGGGGGCTGGTGGCTCTCTTTAACCTGGGGTCAGAGCTAAGGCCCCTTGGCCTCTGTGGGGTTCTGACAGATGGGAGATGTGACTCCAGGCCTATGAGGGTCCAAGATGTCCGCCTCCACCACTCACTGACAATATCCACGTCTTCCCTCTGTGTCCTGGTTGATGGGACCACTATTTTTGGGCATGATATTCCTGAATCGTGTCTAAATTTCCCGCTCCGCTAGGTCATCAAAGCCAAATTAGCTGTATCTCATTCTGGTTGACATCTACCTAAGTGAGAAGCAGGGCAAGTGATGAAGACTGGTGGGGAGGGCTTCTCCCGCAGCAAACTTCCTGTGTGACCTTGGGCCATCCCTGCACCCATGCAGCCATTTTCAACTTAGAGCCCTGACCGCTGACTTTCGTCTCATCTGCACCTCATAACAATTCCTGCGTCAGGAAGGGAAAGGGTTACAATCCCATTTTACAGTTAGGGAAACTGAGCCCCAGAGGTTGAGTAGCTTGCCCAAGTCCCCCAGGTGGTTGGTGACAGCCAGGACTGAGAGGTGGCATTGGGGACTTCCAGGACAGAATTCCTTTTACTGCACCACGTAGGAACCAGCTTGTCAGGAACTCTCCCACAAAACCAACAGCCAGGTGAACCCACTCTAGCAGGGCTGAGCTTTGACGCTGAGGTGCAGCCAAATAACTCAGTCCTTATCTTCATGGGGACTGAACTCTTCCCCTGGGCGGAATGCTGAGGAGGTCCAGCTGGCCCTCTGCTCGGTGGGTTTTCACCAGGCCATGCTCTTCCTTCCTGTCAAGACTGGTGTCCACACGCCACCCACAGGGTGCACTACAAAGTCCCGGTGACGGACGGCTTGGCAAGCGCAGACCCCAAATGCTTGGCACAGAAACCACCAGTACTGTGGGCTGGTGCCTGGGGCATAGTGAGGCTCCGCCACCCCTAGTTTCACTTCAAGGTCTCACCTGGACGGAATGACTCCAGAAGGGAAAGGGGCCCTGCAGAGAAGCACTCGCTTGGCCATGTTTGGGGCTGGGAGGTGCTGCCTGGAGTTGACCAGAAGCTTGGAAACATGACCTGGTGCTTCCTCTCCAGGAAGCTGAAGGAAACACTTTGGTCTGTGTGTCCCGCCAGGCTGCAGCACATGGCCAAGGGGAAAGGGGTGCTAAAATCCAACCTGTATGTCACTCACAAAGCTATGCATTCTAGTGTGGGTCTGAATCACCTGGAAAGGGCACTGTCTTCTAACTCACATCAAGGTACGATAGGGACCAGCAGCCACCAGGAGCCCTGAAGGCAATTGTCCTCTATTACCTCCCCCTACAACGTTCCCCTGACTGTGGGCTTCCTGAGGATGGGGGCTGGGACTGACCCATCTCTGTGTCTCCCGTACTTGGCATAGAGCCGAGTTATCAGCAAAGGATGGTAGGCTGAATTCAACTACGTTTGACCATTGCCTTGTACAGTCCTGGCTCAAGGAGAAAAACAAAAAAAAGATAGTGCTCTGATCCTTCCCTGCAGCTGGAGAAATTTGCTAAACAACACTGGGCTAAACCCAAAAGGGTGAGTGTGATGTTGAGGCGGAGGCTCGGGAAACCAGCCTGACAAACCTTTTCCATGCATGCATTAGGGACAGGGGAAGAGGTTTGCAGGAAAGAGGTCATTCCAAACACTAAAGGGTCTTGTGTCAGCCCCAAATGTTTCAGAAGACACGGGGTGGGGGGGTGTATGTTTGCCATGCACTGCTCCAGCATTTCATTAGCTCTGTGCCTGCCCGGATGAGGTACAGCCTGCCCAGCAAGCTCTAGGAGGGGCTGGATGCCTGGGAGACCGGGGAGTTCGACTGCCCCTAGCTGACTTGGTTCTGGTCTGGGGAGGGGTCCCTTAGGTTGAGTGGTCATGAGCCTCAGAAGTCGCACTGCCAGGCTTGTGAAACAGGTGATTTCACCGTGGGAAATAAGTCGCACTGCCTGCCCCAAGAGGTGCTGGACTGGAAAGGACTGAGATGCCACTTGCATAAGATTTTTTTGTCTCCCTTTTCAGACAAGTATGGGACAGAGATGGAAGGGAGCAGAAACTGAGGAGAGAGCCCTTGTCCTGCTAATCAATATATTTGTTTGGGTAAACCTCAGGGTGTCTGCATCCACAGGGGGCAGTGAGATACTGCAGGCCCTATCACAAGCCCCTCAGCCAAGCCTCAGCAAAGACATGCTCTGTCCCTCCTTGGGCAACTCAGGCTAGCTATGGCCACAGCCTGACATCAATCCCTTCCCAGTCCTGGGCAGGGGGTGAAGTTGAGGGGAGTTGGTGCTCCCTAGGGCCCTGCCACCTCTGAGGTCCAATAAAACCACTCTGGAGGCAGAGAGACCAGGCAGCAGCTCTGGATCCACCCACCAGACCAGGAGCGCTAATATTCCCAAATTCTTGGTGGCCAGAGCTAGGAAGGCCCATTGTGATCATCTGGTCAAACTCCTTGCTTTCCCAAGTGAGAAACTGAGGCCCAGAGTGGGGAAGGAACTTGCCCAAAGTCACACAGTAAGTTATTCTCAAAGGCCAGGCAAAGAGGGTAACTCCTAACACTCATACCTCATCTCCCATCTGGCTTCTTGCCCCAGGAATTGCCCTAGGTCTCAATCACGCCAACACCAGCCAATGCGTACTGGGTACCCATGACACTGGGAGCTACTGGAGGTCATCAACTCCCCAAGAAAAGAAGGGGCTTATTTGCTACCCAGCAGCCTCCTTCCCTTTGGGTGAGGATATCTCCATGGATGCTGCCACCTTCTGGGATAGGACCCCCTTTGACTGTGGCATGGTGGCCTCAGGCACACTCTCCCAGTCTGCAGGTTCAGTCCAGCCCTGGAGAATGGCAGGGGGAAGCAGGAGGATACTAGTGGCCTCAGCCCCCGCTAGACCCCCATCCTCACTTCCTGCATGACCATGTGAAGTCCACAAGGAAGGGACATAAGGCAGACTCTCCTCTCCCCACCCCCTGCCTCCATCTCCCAGCGGCCCACTTCGGGAACCCTCATCAAGAGCTTCAGCTAACTGTGCTGTGGGCTGGTGCTTGCTGAAGACCCCCTCCCTCCCTTCCTCTGCTTTTCTCTCTGCATATCTCTAGACAGGCCCATGCACTTGAAATACAAGGTAGCTAAGATGTCACATCCTGACAGTACTGAAATATACTTTGTTGAGTCCACACAGCTTGCCTCAGCCTAGGTAACTGCTGGTAAGAAAGTCACTCCAGTTGCTTTTCTCTACTCCTGTGGTCTACAAACTTTCACCAACGTCACTATCAGACACAGAGGGACATCGGGTGGGGAGGAGGGTGAAGGCAGAAGGTCTTTGGTGGGTCAGAACTTCAAAAAGGCACTGAGAATCTGTCCACAGGTCTGCCCCTCCCAGCCAGAAGGAGGTGGCCTTCAATGCGGTCATCTTTTAGCTGCCAGAACTTTGTTAACCACCTGGGACCGTGGACATCTTCTCTCGTGTCTTGAGCCCTCATCCCCATCCCTCCAAGCCCTCATGCCCACCACACCGTGTCCTGCATGCCCCATCCTCCCCTGTCTGCTCCCTATCTCAAGTCCAATTCCAAGGCCAGAACCCTGGTAGCTTTTCTGGGAGACGGCATGAAAAGGAGGGGAGTGGAGAGGCAATGGCAGAGATGGGGTGGAGCTGGTGTGCTGTGGTCCTGTTGGCATGGTGACGTGGGGCCAATCCTGAGGTCAGAGGTTCATCACCGTGATCTGGAAGGCCACGAGCCCCCCTGGTAGAAACTGGAAGAACAAAGGGGAAAAGAAACCAGAACGGGAAGAAGACGAATAAGCATCCGAGCGCATGAGAGTGGAGCCGGAGCCACGTGGAGGCAGGGCCGGCCCGTCTATCTGTTGTTGAGCTGTGGAGAGCCAGTACCGTCCTCCTCTTCCTCCTTGTCATCCTTCATGCCTTTCAGTCTCTGGCGGGCAAAGTCCTCAAATACAATGTCGTCATCACTAGTGGGAGAGACAAGGAAAATGTGGCATGTTTGCAGGGGGGAGGGAGAGTAGGCTTATCCAGAGGCCTGGCCAGAGGTGACTCAGAGTGTGGCTCTGGGGCCGGGGAGAGAACCACCCTCTCTGAGGGCTCTGGCCTTGGGGGCTGACTATGAGCAGAAAGGCCTGTCTGGCAGGCACATGTGGATGCCACCTGTGGCAGTAGGGACAGTCACATCAGGACTCAGGCCAGTCATGAAAGGGGCAGAGAGGGGCATGAATTTGACTCTTGTGCCTAAGGGTTAGAAAAGTAACCCGGTTCTTTAGGAGGTCGGGGGAGCAGTGTGGCTCTGTAGCCCAAGGAAGGACTTATTCCCACTGTGAGAGGCCAGGCCACCAGTAGTTGTTTCACAGCATGTTCTGAATCCCCCAAGAATAAGACTGGTAAACCCCACCCCACCACCCAGAAAACTACCCTTATGAAGCATTCCCGTTTCTGGACAGGAAGGAGTAGTTTGGCTTAATGGAAGAGAAGACAATGGAGAACCTTTCTCCCAGGAAGTGTCAGCTCCGATTCTACCATGGGGGATCCCAACCAGGAGAAGGCTGGGGTAGGAGGATGTGAATCTAAATAGGGGAGTAGAGGACCTGTTCGTGAGGAAAGGGGAGGCTTAGGTGGGGTTTCAGGACTAAGGACTGCCTTTAAGAACAGCGAGTTCCCTTCTACCATGAAACATGTCCACTTAGGACCATGCAGGGGTCCATCCAAGTCCCCTGCCCAACAGGGTTCAGCCAGTGCATGGGACATCCTCCTGGGGTGACTTGAGACTCCCACACCCCAGATTTCTCCTGGGGGACAAGGGAAGATTGGCTTTGGAGCTGGAGCAAGAAAACCGCTGGGCCCTGGAGGTGGTTCTCGCAGTCGGCCCAGGTCCTCCCCCTCTGGCCACTGTCCGGTGACTCGATGGCCTTTGACCGCAGGGAAATCCGCATCGGTTGGTCCTCAGGAGTCAGAAGCAACAAGATCCCCAGTCCCCTGCCCACCCCACAGCCTGATTCCACTGGTTGGCGTGGGCAGGACAGGAGAGCCGAGCCCAGGGCCATGGACCAGCCCTGTGTGAGCCGAGCAGGCGCTGTGGATGGACGAACAGACTGACGGACGGACGTGCAAGGACGAGGGAGGAAGACAGACCCCACCAAGGCAGGAGGAGAGGAACAGGCACGGAGGGTCCTTCAAGTCACATGCAGGCAAGCGGGTTGCTGAAGAGGCGAGCAGAGGCAGCTCTCAGCAGACGGGGTTAGACCAGCGGCTCCTCAGGGGTTAATAAGCATATATGCAAATGACCCTCTCCGCCCCGCCCACCCACGGCCCGCCCCGTCCCCGGATGTCTGCAGGCAGGGTTCGGCTTACTTTGTGTCAAGTTCTATGAGATTGGTATCTACTGGCGTCTGGTTCTCTGGAACTAAACACAGGGCGGGTGGGTAGAGTGTCCAGGGGTTAGTTAGTGAGTGGATGAGCACGGGGCGAGTAGGCACAGGCCCCCACCCTGGGACAACCAGACTAACATGAGGAGTGCAAAAGAAAAAGGGGAATAGAGAGGGGGGAGGACTCATTCCTGGTACTGAAACACCCCCAAAGCATCTGAAAGGCAGGGAGGAGGGCACCAGGAGGGCCCCGATCCCCACTGCAGCCCCAGAAAAACAGAAAATCCTCTAACTTCTGTTTCTTTTGGCAGGTCTCCAACATGACTTACCTTAATTCCTAGCATGTATGACATTTACCAACTCTAAGACAATCTTTTTTTTTTTGAGACGGAGTCTTGCTCTGTCGCCCAGGCTGGAGTGCAGTGGCGCGATCTCGGCTCACTGCAAGCTCTGCCTCTCAGGTTCACGCCATTCTCCTGCCTCAGCCTCTCGAGTAGCTGGGACTACAGGCGCCCGCCACCATGCCCGGCTAATTTTTTTGTATTTTTAGTAGAGACGGGGTTTCACTGTGTTAGCCAGGATGGTCTTGATCTCCTGACCTCGTGATCCACCCGCCTTGGCCTCCCAAAGTGCTGGGATTACAGGAGTGAGCCACCGTGCCCAACCAGACAATCTTTTTTATATTTTCCTTCACATTTTAACATCTCCGAACTTGGAGTGTGTCTTAGTGTCGATGGCACTGCAGTTTAACCATGGAAGTTTTTTCCTAATCATACCTACTATAATGTTGTCTCTCTTCACTGAAAGTCTCAGATTCAGTGAAATATGACCAATCTGCTATCACTTGAAAAACATGACAGGCCGGGTGCGGTAGCTCATGCCTGTACTCCCAGCACTTTGGGAGGTTGAGGCAGGCAGATCACCTGAGGTCAGGAGTTTGAGACCCACCTGGCCAACATGGTAAAACCCCATCTCTACTAAAAATACAAAAATCAGCCAGGTGTGGTGGCAGCTGCCTGTAATCTCAGCTACTTGGGAGGCTGAAGCAGGAGAATCTCTTGAGCCTGGGAGGCAGAGGTTGCAGTGAGCTAAGATCCACTCCAGCCTGGGCAACAGAGTGAGACTGTCTCAAGACCAAAAAAAAAAAGAAGAAGAAAAACATGACAATAGTGTGTCCAGCGGTCATCTTATCCAAGCAACCCCTTCCCCTACTTCCAAACGGGATCCAGCCCATGCCTAGGTGCAAGATAGAGGCTCAAAGCATGGTCAATGAGTTCCCTCCTCCACTCCTGGTCTCCCTCTCCCATGGGGAACAGGAGCCACGCCTCACTGTGTCCTGATTGGGTCAGAAGCAAATCGAGTTCTGGATCCCACAAAAGATGTAGGGACCTGAGAAAAGGGTGACTGGGCTGAGGGCAAACCTGGGGGGGGTAGGTTAGGTTACAGGGTCACATGGCAGCTGCTGGAGAATCCCTACCCCAGAGACCCACAGATTCTGCTCACCTTCCCGATGCAGGGGTTCCTCTTTGGGCTTGGGGTGCATTAGGGTGAAAGGCAGTTCCACAGCCACATCACTGAAACAGAGACCCAGACCCAGTAAGCCTTGAGCAGACTCGCAGGCTGTGAGACTCGATGTCAATGCCCTGTCAGGGAGGACTGTGAAGGGTTTTGCCATCAGAGGAGGTAGATCCAAAAGATGCCCTCCAGCCCCAGTTCTG
Organism: Trachypithecus francoisi; assembly: GCF_009764315.1. NCBI lineage: Eukaryota > Metazoa > Chordata > Mammalia > Primates > Cercopithecidae > Trachypithecus > Trachypithecus francoisi. Next base: position 66,135,075 of record NW_022681473.1, read on the forward strand.
CCACTCGGAGCCTCGGTCTGCCTGGGAGCTGGACGAGGAGACTTCCTCTGGCTCCAAAAAGAAATGGAAGCCTCCCCTTTCCTGAGAAGGCTCCCTGGGTTCCCATGGGCTGGGAGGAGGCCCATGGGTGGGAAAGGGTTGCCCAGGGCAGTATCCATCATGGTCACTGTGGGGCTCCAGAGGTGCCCTGGGACCCTGCCCACCTCAAATCGCCACAGCCACCCTCACCTCCCCTGACACTGCCCTTCCCAACTTCCAGGTTGGAACTCCTCCCACACTCATACCATCCCATCTCCCAACACCTGCAGGGCACTCTTGTAAAAGTGCTCAGGTGACCCTAGCACCCCTGCAATCTGGATGATGCACTGTGGAGGTCAGTTTAGTCAGGTTTAGGATGGCCCCAGGGCCCAAGGCTGTCCACGCTGTGGGGATGCAGGGGAAAGCAGTCGGGAAGACCCAGACACCAGCCAGTGCTTCTGATGGGGCTTTCTCTGTACTTGGCCCTGATGGACAGAATAAGAGCAAATATTCACATGGTACTGACCCTGTGCCAAGGATTACTGTAAGCCCCTTCCATAGAGTAACTCATTTAATCCTCGCAACAACCCTATTATTATCCCCAATGTACAGACTGGGACATTAAGGCATGAGGAGATTAAAATATCTTGCCCAAGGTCATACAGCTATTAATGATAATAGCAGATTCTGGCTCCATAGCCACACCCTTGATCACCGTGTGACAGTAGCAGAATTGAGACGAACAAAAGCAACCCTGAAGGCTCCTCTCGGCTTGGGGTGGCATCACCCTAGGAGAACCCCCAACTGCGAGTGCCTACAGGCACAAGCCACATCTTACTGATCTTTTTGTCCAGAGCCCAGTTGGGAAAGAGGAAGGGACAGGGAATGGAGTGGTCAGAGGCACAAGCCATGCAATTAGAAAGGTCTGTTCCACCAGCCTCACCACTCGCTGGTGCAGCACTTTCTAGCTTTGAGTCTCACTGAGCTCCACATGGAAACGGGGATAACAACAGGTTCTAGACAGCCTGTCTTCTAGAACCACTGGAACTTCTGGGAGATGAGGCAGCTAAAGGGCTGAGTTACACTGTGAAGCTTGACCAGGCACAGTGGCTCAAGACTATAATCCCAGCACTTTGGGAGGCCAAAGCGGGCGGATCCCTTGAGCTCAGGAGTTCGAGACCAGCCTGGGCAACATGGTGAGACACTGCCCCCACCACCCATCTCTACTAAAAATACAAAAATTAGGCCGGGCACGGTGGCTCACGCCTGTAATCCCAGCACTTTGGGAGGCTGAGGCGAGTGGATCATGAAGTCAGGAATTCAAGACCAGCCTGGCCAAGATGGTGAAATACTGTCTCTACTAAAAATACAAAAATTAGCCAGGCATGGTGGCAGGTGCCTGTAATTCCAGCTACTTGGGAGGCTGAGGGAGAGAACTGCTTGAACCCGGGAGGCGGAGGTTGCAGTGAGCCAAGATCGCACCACTGCACTCCAGCCTGGCGGACAGAGCGAGACTCTGTCTCAAAAAAAAAAAAAAAAACAAAAATACAAAAATTAGCTGGGCATAGTAGAGCACACCTGTAGTCCCAGTTACTTAGGAGGCTGAGTTGGGAGGATGGCTTCTGCCCGGGAGGCAGAGGAGGTTACAGTGAACCAAGTTTGTGCCACTGCACTCCAGACTGGGCAATAGAGTCAGACCTTGTCTCAAAAAGAATAAAAAAATCAAATACAAATGTGAAGCTTGTGCCTGCCAGAATCATTACTTCCCCTCAGTGGGAACCTGGGGTTTTACAAGGCTGTCAGAGCTATTTGGCCTTTTTTTCTTCTTTTTTTTTTTTCCTTTTGCTTTGGGGCTTGCTTCAGAATGGAGCTAGTGGAAGACTGGGTTTGCCAACATTTTAGTGGAAGAATCTGGATCTTAACCTTCTACTGGACCAGGAACGATAAGGTCAGGGGCCACATCTGATTCCTCTCTGGGACTCTGGCACTCAGCACTAGCCTGGACACAAGCCCGGGTTGAGGAAATCTTTGCTGAATTATATGGAACTGAATTGAATTGAACGAATTTCACCTGTCAAATTAGTCTAAGATTTCTTAGGATGAGCCACACTGCCATCTTGTGACAGGAGGAGGCCAAACTGCTATGTTTGGGGTACATGCATTTTTGGAATGTAAGTGCATCCAGCTGGCTGCAAGGAAACCTTGTTTACAAAATAGGATCTCCTAAGGACCTCTCCTTAGCAACACTCAGCCAGCAGTTCATCCTCACTGGTGTAGAAGTTTGAAAGTCATGAAGTCTGCATTTCTCCAAAAGCTCCTATAATTCAGGTGATCAGCAATTCAAACTGCTCTCTTGGGGGCCACTCCCTGTATCAGTGTAATCAGGCTTTGCTCTCTGTAAAGGTCCCTGTCACTCGGGTGGGATAGAAGAGCAAGGTGAGGTTTGTTAAAGAGAAATTGTGTCTCCCAGCTCACACCTGAACCTCGCAATCTGAAATGACCACTAAGATTCCTTCCAACCCAGTGCCCTGTGATTCTGGTCAGTCAAGCCAATGGGCTCCAGGCCCTCCAGGAAGGTGGGTGAACCAGGTGGAAGGGAGGAATTTACCTGGATGCAAGATCTCCCAACAGGCTGGGTGGGTCAGAGGAGGCAGGAGAAGTGGTCAGGAGAGAGTTCAGAGAGGAAGAAAACAAAAAGCACATTCATTCACCACTTCTGCTATCCCCCGGATAGAGAAGACCCATGGGACACGCTCCCACCCACCCCCCTGCACAGCCCTGACTGCTCTTTCAGGGATACACTGAAATGGCATTAGCCCTGCCCCAAGGAACTGGGATCCAGACCCAGCTCAGCAAACCCCCTGAACCCCAGGATCCTCATCTGTAAAGGCAGTGTAAAAATTAACCCCAGTGCTGCCTGCCCCAAGAGAGGCTGGGCTATCTAAAGGCAGAGGGAAGGACTCCGGGGTTGCCAAGAATGTTTGAGAGACTGCAGATCCTGAAAGGTCACCAGACACAGGATTTGGGATTTGTAATTTTGAGATGTCCTATTATATAAGGTCAGGATTACACACTGCCACTGCCAAGAGGCATTCTTCTAATAATCAAGGAGACCCAATGTCTAATGGGATTTAGCTTTTCAATCTTTTCTTTTTTCTTTTTTTTTTTTTTGAGACGGAGTCTCGCTCTGTCGCCCAGGCTGGAGTGCAGTGGCCGGATCTCAGCTCACTGCAAGCTCCGCCTCCCGGGTTCACGCCAGTCTCCTGCCTCAGCCTCCCGAGTAGCTGGGACTACAGGCGCCCACCACCTCGCTCGGCTAGTTTTTTGTATTTTTTAGTAGAGACGGGGTTTCGCCGTGTTAGCCATGATGTTCTCGATCTCCTGACCTCGCGATCCACCCGTCTCGGCCTCCCAAAGTGCTGGGATTACAGGCTTGAGCCACCGCGCCCGGCGCTTTTCAATCTTTTCATAGAAATTTATGAATTAAGTTACAAAAAGGAAACGTAGCTGTTTTTTCTTCTTCTCCCCAAGCTTCCACCAAACTATGCTCCAGGGCAGGGAAGTCTGGTCCACCGCTATGACCCCAGCCCATGACCTGAGTTGGGGAAGGAGATTTCAGGCAATGTTTAGGGCACTGCTTGGGCCTCTGTTTCACCATCTGTAAAAAGGCAAAGCTGACTAGCTAGTAAATCTGCAATCCAGGTCCAGGTTCTGAGCCCTTTTAGCTGTTTCCTCGCAAAATTAGCTTGGGCATGCATGGGGGTGGGTGCTATGCCCACAGTGTGATGAGGAGATTGCACCCCTGGGCACCCCACAGCATAGACTCTGAGGACGCCGTCCCCTGGGCATGGCCAATCCTCAGTGTGAGCCCAGACCCAGGATAGAGAAGGAGAAGGAGGAGAGAAAGAGATGGCCGGGGGTAAGAGAGGGGCTGAGAGCCAAGGAAGGAAGAGAGGAAAAGTGGGCAGGGGAGGAGAAAGAAGGGACAGGAGGTTCCTCCTCCAAGGTGGATGCAGCTAAAATGGCTGCAAATAGGCAGAATGGGGCAGGGGTCCGTGGGCATCTGCGACGCTCCCCTCTGCACGCCAGGGTCTTGGGCTTGGCTAGAGCACTCACCCGCCCCGAGACACTACCAGCTTTACTTTCACTTTGTAGGAAACAATGATCCCCAGGATCTCACGGTTGGCGCCTTCCCTCAACCTGCAAAGTGACACAGGGGAGCCGGTTCAGGTGCCTTGCCAGGTGGGCGAGACACCTCAGGGGTGGGTGTGCTGGGGGGCAGTGGCCATCCATCCCCCATTTGGCTGGCCACTCAGCTACCATGTCCAATAAAGTACAGTGGAGGTGAGGAAGGTGAGCAGTGCCCTTAGGTAGCAGGGACCCAGAGCCCCGGTTCCAAGTCTGGCTGTGAGACTCGCTCGCTGTGTGGTCCTGTTGGCCCCTCTCCCTGCGCAGGTCAGCATGCCCGCAGTGAGGGCCGGGCTCTTCCTCCCCTCAGATGGATTCTGCTTCTCTCAGCAACACATGGGCAGAAAGGGCCACACATGGAGTTCACAGAGGGCCAGGCAGCTTGGGTGGGGTGGGGGCCGTCAGAGAAGGACTTCTCCACAGAAGGGGTGCCTCAGCTGGGTCTTGAAGGTGGATAGGGTGTGAGCCAGTGTGGAGACAGGGCAAAAAGCTTCAGATAAGTGGGAGGCTGTGCAGGGGCTGCTGAAGAGAGCTGAGAGAGTCTGTGCTGGGAGTAGTGGCTGCTCTAGACGCAGGCCAAAGCCCCACTGAAGGACCATATTCGCAAGAGGGCAAGATGGCATCCCCATAGCCAGGGCTCTGCTGGAGCAGAGTATCCTAGAGGCATCCATGATGACTGTGCAGCAGGAGTGACCAGATGCCCTGGGACTGCTGACTTGGGAGGGCACCCCATGTTGGGTCTAACCCAGCTCACCACCCTGGTCTCTCCTCAGGGACACCCCATCTGACTGAAGGCATTACGTCAGAAGCTGCCACCTCTTGCAGGAAGCCTTCCCAGGTTGCCCTCCCCCAGGCATGGTAGCAGAGCCCAGCACTGCCTGAGCGAGCTGGCCTAGTGGTCCATCTTATTCTCAGTCACCCCTGGGTAGGAATGGGAGTAAGGAGGCAGCTTCCCTGACAAGTCAAGCACCTGAGGACAGGCCCTGACAAGGCTGTGGAGAGGGTAGCCTGAGCTTTGTCTTTGAACTGGGGGGACCAAGGAGGGTGTGGCCCCATCAGGAAAGGTACACTAGGAGCCCAGGACTAGGAGGGCAGGTCCTCACAGGGTGCTAGAGGCCAAGTTCGTGTCTTCATGCTTGAGCTTCCCGTCCAAGGCGAGGCCTCGCTTCTCTCGGTTATTGGCTAGGAAGGGGGTCAGTGTGTAGACCTTGCAGAATGTCGAGCTGGGTGCCACAGTGTCACTGGGAAGAAGGGAAGCAGCTGTGGAGATGGCCCTCCCCAGAGCCAACCCCAGCCCTGATCTCCAGCCCAGCAGAATATCTAGTCTGGGCCTGCTCCAAGTCTCCCTCTTCCAACCTCTGTTCCCCAGATGCACGGACCACTTGGGCCAGCCCAGCTCAGGCAAGGAGAACCACTCACATTCAGAAGAGGCACATCTATATTCTACGCACAAACAGGACTGAATCTGGGGTATTCTAAAAGATTGTCCGAGTCAAGCAGCACGGCGCTGAAAAGCATATACATTTAAAAAATTACAGCTGGCCAGGCACGGTGGCTCACGCCTGTAATCCCAGGACTTTGGGAGGCTGAGGTGGGTGGATCACCTGAGGTCAGGACTTTGAGACCAGCATGGCCAACATGACGAAATCCCATCTCTACTAAAAATACAAAAAATGAGCCCGGTGTGGTGGCAGGCGTCTGTAGTCCCAGCTACTTGGGAGACTGAGGCAGGAGAATGGCATGAACCCGGGAGGCAAAGCTTGCAGTGAGCCAAGACTCCATCTCAAATAATAATAATAATAATAAATTACAGCCACAGCCGGCACAGTTGCTTATGCCTATAATCCCAGCAACTTGAGAGGCTGACAGGAGAACTGCTTGAGGCCAGGAGTTTGAGACCAGCCTGGGCAACATAGCAAGACCCCATCTCTACATAAAATTTTAAATATTAGCCTGATATGGTGGCACACACCTGTAGTCCTAGCTACTTGGGAGGCTGAGGCAGGACGATCACTTGAGCCCAGGAGTTCGAGGCTAGCTGTAGTGAGCCATGATCATACCACTGCATTCCAGCCTGAGCAACAGAGTGAAACTCTGTCTCTAAACATTTTATTTAATTTGATTTGATTTTTTTATTTCATTTAAATTTTATTTTATTTTATTTTATTTTATTTTATTTTATTTTATTTTATTTTTTTGAGACAGAGTCTCGCTCTGTCGCCCACGCTACAGTACAGTGGTGTGATCCTGGCTCACTGGAACCTCCACCTCCCAGGTTCAAGCAATTCTCCTACTTCAGCCTCTCAAGTAGTTGGGATTATGGGTGCACACCACCATGCCCAACTAATTTTTGTATTTTTAGTAGAGATGGGGTTTCGCCATGTTGGCCAGGATGGTCTCAAACTCCTGACCTCGAGTGATCCGCCTTCTTCAGCCTCCCAAAGTGCTGGGATTATAGGCATAAGCACCAGCCCTGTCTCTAAAGAAATTTTAAAAAGAAAAAATTATAGCTACACACAAACCATAAATGAAGCTATCTGGGCACCCATATACCCATCATGTAGGCTTAACAATTAAAACGTTACTTGCTTGATCACATCCATCATATATAGGGCGTTTTGACTGTCCAATTTTTACTTGCTTTTGCTCTATCCCCCACTCTTTCCAATGAGAGAGCTGTCATGCAGCAGATAGTGAACAAGCCTTGGAGTCGGACAACCTGTGTTCCAACCCCAGCTTTGCTGCTTGCTAGCTTGCAAGTCACATCTCTCCGAGCCACTTCCTCCTCTACATACTGGGGCAGCAGCAACCCCAGCCCCACAGTGCTTCCTGAGAAGTAAACAAGTCTGTGAATGCAAATGCCTCCCCAGCCATCCCTGCTGGTATTCGTTATGCAGACGCTGGCACCATCTGCAGTGGTTGGGATTTTCTACTCTTTAGGGATTATATGTTACTCTGGTTCTAGATCACTTCACTTTACCATCAGGAATCTATGCCTCATAGCTCTGATTTTTTTGAAAAAAATCAACAGTGGATATGAAAAATATCCAATAACCAGAGAATGCTTGATCTAATCATAGCATGTTCACCTATAGGACATTAAAAACTATTTCAAAGGCCATGTAGTAACATTTTTAAAATGTTTTAAGTTGCAAGAAATACTGATTGGAATTATATATAAACAAATACACATATACATGTAAAATTATATCGGGTGTAATTGCCCCAAGAAATTACTTGCAGGGCCAGAAAAAAAAAAAAAAAAAAAATGTATGTCTTTGAATGGGAGCATTTACTTCCTTTAGGCAAGTAAAGATGTTTCACTTGAGATCTCTCCTCTTGCCTCAGCTGCCAACAAGCTTGGGACAAAGTTCAGTCCATGCTCAACCGTAGTAGTTCTCCTCAAACCTGGATTTTGTGTGTGTGTGTAATTATTCTCTACACTCCCCCACACAACCCCTTTCACCCAATGAGCTGGATTACCCCTTTATCAGACAAGAGCTGTGTACCTAGTGCCTTACCCACTTTGCCCTGGCTACCAGAAAGTTCAAGAACAAAGTATTTCCCTTCAACCTAGGTTTCTTGTACAACGTAATTATCTTCTCTCCACAACCCCAATCCCCTTACATTCATTAGCTCTTGTTTTGTCATTCTAGTTTTAGTGGGTCTCTTCCTTGACTGCAGCATGCACTTTCTTACAGCTAAATCAGGTGGATGGTTCCTAAAAGGCTCTTCAGGATCATCTACTCTGAGTGGCAAGGAAGTCTGAGGCCCAGCCCTCTGCCAGGTGTAGAAGAGCCACCTGGACCTGTAACGGGACACCTAGAGCTTCTCTTTTTCCCACCCAATCCCACACGCCCAAGGCCAGACTTGTGCCCACTTACTCAGCCTCTTCCATGGCAACAGGGCACTTGTACTGAGCTGTGTTGAAAAGGCAGATGTCTGCATACTGGCGCACTAGGGAGGGAGAGGAATCGAGGTGGAGTGAGTCAGGAATGCAGTTCCCATGGAGTCTCACAGGCAACCCGGGTTGGGGATATCAGCCCCAGGCAATGGCCAGAGGCCACCAGTGGGGACTTCTGCATGAGACCACCCCTGTCTTCCATCCAAAGGGTAGCCCCAAACACATCCCTTTCCTTCCATAACCAAAGCCTTCCCCTCAAGGACAGCTTTGCCCAGAACCCAAGAAACTGAAGAGGTGGCTTAAAGAGCAAGCTCATTACCTGGCCAATAAGCAGCCTGCCTTACCCGACTCAAAAGCTTTGCCCTGTGGCTCAGAGCAGGCCCCAGGCTTCAGTGGCTATTTTTTATACAAGGCTGTTAACAAGGGGAGATCCTTCAGCCACTCCCAGCCCTTGGGAAGACTGCCTCTTGCTGTCCCCTAAGCTGACCCTCTGCCTGGGGTACCTGAGATCTTGATCTTCTTCACCGTCTTGTTGGTGTTATTGGTGACGTGGACGTTGACACTGATGGGTTCTCCATGGTAATAGATCTGGGGGGCATAAGAAGGGATGGAGTTGGCTGGGAGGACAGCAAGGTTCTAGGGAAAGGGGAGGGAGAAAAGCCCCCACGCTATCTTTTGGGGTTCCCCAGACCTTGGGCAGACCTTCAGAAGGGTCTGCTGCTCCCTTCTGAAGTCCATCACATCCCTCAGGTTCATGCCCCCTCTGCCACTCCTTTAGGCCCAAGAGATTTCTCTGAATCCCCCAAGGCATTGCGACATTTGCCCCAAGTTCATCAGCCACTTCCCACTGCTGCTAAGGTGGCACGAAAGCCACCAAGCACATTAGCCTTCAGTTCCCCGGTGGGACCCTTGAAAGATAATGGAATTGGAAGGTGATAGTCCTGGGCTCCAGCCCTGGCTTGGCCACCAGTAATCGCGACAACAATAACAACAGTAACACTGATGATAATGAAAGCAGCGTAACCGTGGGTAGGTTAAGCCTCAGAGTCTCCCTCTGTGCAATGAAGGGGTTGGACTAGGTGATGTCTGAAGTCCCTGCCAGCTCTAAATTCTGTCCATGGAAGGATCTGGAAGAAGCAAGGAAAGGTGAGGAGGGGCGGACCAGCTCACTGAGGGAGCCAGCTCTGAATCCCCACAAAAAGGCCTCAACCTACATCTTGCCCCAAGGCACTTCCCTTCAGCCATGCCCCGAGGGGGGGGGGGTGCCCACACGTTGAGGAGGGGCTAGCCCGAGCTCACAGCAGGCATCAGTCATCTGGGTTTGATTCAGAGCTTGAGGGGAGGCCCTTCCTTCAGCAGGGCTTGTCGCCCTGATGCTCAGGGTTTGGCAGGGAGGTCACAGCCCCCCACGGTACCCCCTCTGCAATGCTGGTTGACCTTCAGCACTTGGCCTGAGGCAGGCAGCTGGTGGAGGTGTGGGGGAGATGTCCAGGACCTTCGGGAGGGTCTGCTCCTCCCTTCTGAAGTCCATCACATCCCTCAGATTCATGCTCCCTCTGCCACTCCTTTAGGCCCAAGAGGCTTCTCCAAATCCCCCAGGAGAGGTCTCAGATTCCCGAGCCCTGTGGTCCTTGGGCTGGGGGCAGAAGCTCCTACTGAGGCATCCCTGCAGGCCAGGACAGAGCTGGGATCTGAGGCCCAGGCCCTGGTGGAGCAGCCCCCACCCCTGCCCAGTTCGAGCCTCCTACCTCCTTATCCAGGGAGGCCTCTAGGTGCAAGGGCTTGTCCGACATGAGGAACTGCCTGGTGGTCTCGGCTGTGGGCTGGGGGCCAGGCCTCTCTGGGGCATATTGAACCTTCCGGATGACCAGACGCACAGAATTCCTAATGGGGATGGGCGGAGTGAAAGAGGACCAGGGTCACCTGCCTTCATCCCCTCTCCTTGTGAGCCTCACATCATTCTCCTGCTCAAGAGACTGGCATGGCTCTCCAATGCCTTAGAATCCAGTCAAACCGCACAGATCAGCATAGGGGTCTGTCATTATCTGGCTCCATTCCATCCTCCCCTGTTTTATCCCAGAAGTGCCCTGTGGCCGCACTTCATTTGGGTCCTGGTACCCAGCAGGATGCTGAAACAGGGACTCCATTTTCACCTCCTGCTTCCCTATGTCACCAAATAGGTAACAATGTCACTTCCCGCCTCCCTATGTCACCTTACACAAATAGTGTCCCTCTGTCATCTATTTTGGTGACACAGGACACTATTTGTATAAGCTCTTTAAGGACAGAAATTTGTGTCTAAGGTGTCCACAACTGTACTCTCAGCACCTATGACTGTGCGTGCCATATAATAAACACATGTCAGATATATATTATGTAAAACTATGCAGAGGGGACAGGGGTCCCAAGAAGAAATGGGGTTTGGGGAGGCGTTGGGGTTCAGGGAGGAGGTGTGGATTCAGTCAGGGGGATGCAAGTGAAGGAGACAAGCCCAGGGAGGGGAGAAGGCCCATGGATGAGAATGGCTCCATGAAGGTTACAGGGGATCAGGAAGCAAATGAGGATCTGGTGAGGGAGCGGGACTCAGTGAGGCCGTCTCTGAGGCGTGCTGGGAATGCTCCATCTCCATTGCTCAGATAAGCTGCTTCCATTGCCTGGAACGCGGGAGCCAGGGTCAAACTCCCAACTCTCCTCTTGCTAACTATGTGGCCTTGGGTACATTAACCTCTCTGCCTCCATTCCCTCATCTGTAAAGGGTGATGATAGAAGGACCTACCTCTCTTTTTGCTTTTTAAATTTTTATTTACTTATTTATTTTGAGGTGGAGTCTCACTCTGTTGCCCAGGCTGGAGTGCAGTGGTACGATCTCAGCTCACTACAACCTCTGCCTCCCAGGTTCAAGCAATTCTCCTGCCTCAGTCTTCCGAGTAACTGGGATTACAGGCATGTGCCACCACACCTGCCTAATTTTTGTATTTTCAGTAGAGATGGGGTTTCACCATGTTGGCCAGGCTGGTCTGGAACTCCTGGCCTCAAGTGATCTGCCCGCCTCGGCCTCCCAAAGCTCTGGGATTACAGGCGTGCGCCACCGCGCCTAGCCAGGACCTAATTCTTAAGAGCTGCTGTGAGGATTAAATTAGTTCGTACAGCCCAGCACTGTGAATGGTGTCTGGCACCTAATCAGCCCTTGATAAATAATAGCTTCTATATCATTATTATTAGTAACTCCTTGGTGTGGATTTTAAATGTCCCATTGGTGGTAGGGTGAGAGGGGTGGCCCTCAATGTCACCTCCTCTTTCTTGTGCTTGCTAAGCCTCCTCCCACATCCCACAGCACTCTTTCTTTTCCCTTGTCTCAGGTCTTAAGAGGAAAAGGGAGACAGAGAAGCAAGGGAGAAAAGTCCCATCTCCCCCCACACAGGCAGGGCTGCAGATGCAAATGTATGCAATACACCCTGTAGCCACCAGGTGGCAAACTCAGCCCATGCCCTAAAAAGGCTGCTGTGCCCTCAGCCAACTTCCTCTGGGAACAGTGCCTCTGGATGCAGGAACATCAGCGTTGAGGGCCCACCAGCTCTTCCAGAAGGCAGGCAGAGCATAGCCTGCCCCAGGAGGGGCAGGCCTGAGACATCCGGGCCAGCTGTTTCTGGCTGCCAGCCTGGGCTCTCTGTCTGCCCGGGCTGTGCTTCTCCGGAGAATGCTTCCCCTCTCTCGGATGTGGGCCGAGCTCTGCCCTGGATGGGTTCACTATCTCCATCTCCTCCTCACTTAGAAGCTGCCATTGACACACACTCAACCCCTGCTGAACTCCTCCCAGGAGGAAAACTGGAAAATGGGGATGGTCAGGAAACAGCCTGCTCATGGTTTAACACAATCTGAATTTAGGATTTTTCCAAAACAAATTAAGAAGACATGCAGTCTGGAGGGGATGAAATGAGAGGCAGGGAGATGAGGGAGGAAGCTTCCACAATGGTGCGAAGGAGAAGATGCTGCAGCCTGAACCTGGGCAGTCAAAGCCACCTCCCCCAGGAAGCCCTCCGTGACCTCCCAGCTTCCAGAGTGCCCTTCCAAGGCTGGAATGTGCGCCCTTCCTCACACACTTCCAGGTATTGTTACTTATCTCCTCTTGGACTTTGCCCATCCTGTCTCCCTCCCTCACCCAGCAGGCGGCCACACCCTGGCATCCTACTACTCACCGCTTGTGGATCTTCTCCTCCAAATTCTCCGCGCAGAAGGCTTTGACTTCATAGTCCACACCGCAAGCCTGTGGGGAAGGGGGTCACTGAACACAGGGCCTTGGAGAAGCAGGGTCCCCAATACACAGCCAGCCCACCTCTCATTTTACAAACGAGGACACTGGACAGGAACACCAAGCTCCCACAGCCCAGCCTTCCTCGGTCCGGAAGAAGCGGGGGAACGCCCTTGTGCTCAGCCCCAGTGCTGTGCTGCCTCCTCCATCTAACGTGGGACATCCCAAATCATCCAAACAGGGCTCTGCTCTTTGGACTCCTGCCTCAGTCTGGGTGGCCATCCTCATCCAGGCAGCTGCCCAGAAATAGCAACAGGCACCTGAGCAGACTGGGGGCACCTACTACTGTGTGCAGACCTGGCCCCGGGTGGCTTCTCCGGTATCCCTCTAACAAGACAAGGAGGTATGTGCTGTCATCTCCATCTTGCAGATGAGGAAGCTGGGCTCAAAGGTCTGCAGCTCGTGGTGTCACGTCTCTCCAAGCCTCAGTTTCCCCATCTGTGATATGGGGATGATCGCACCTTGATTCAAGGTTGCCAGGGGTTACGTGAGGCCAGGTGTAGGTCCCCAGAACACTTTGGTCCTGTGCAACCAACGCCACTCAGGAGGGCCTCTGGACCCATCACTGAATGGGAGAGTGAGGCTGACCCCATACCTGCTGCCCTGTCTAAAGAGAGACTGGTTGTCCAAGGTGGGACCAGCTTAGCCTAACACTGTTCGACAGGGAGAGTGGTTCTGTGTGTCCAGCACCTCCCAGGGAGAAAGCCAGGGACCTGGGGACCTGAGAGTCCTGGAGCCAGAGAGATGGTCCCCTTGGGGTAACCTACCTTCCCTGTGTCTTCGGGCCCTGGCTGCAGTGTCACAGAGCATGGAAGGTTTGGAGGGATCTGTCAAGAAGACAGAACAAGCCATCTGTCACATCCACCACTGTCCTGTCTCATGTCTTGCAGCCCAGACCAAGGGCCCCAGGGGACAGGCCATGTCTACCCCATCAGACCATGCCAAGCCATGCCCCGCAAGTGTCTGAGTTTTGTTTACCTAAAGAGTTTGGCCTAGCCCAGTTCTCGCAGCAATGGTTTAAATAGATCTTTCTATGATGTCTACCGTAGTTGGCAGAATAATGGTTCCCCAAAGATGTCCACACCCTGATCCCCCAAACCTGGGACCTTAACGACAAAAGTGGCTTTGCAGATCCAATTAAGGCCTTGAGATGGGGACAGTATCCTGGATGATTTTGGTGGGCCTGATATCATTATGAGAGTCCTTAGAAGTGGAAGCAGAAATGTCCGAGCCAGAGTGATGGGATGTGCAAAAGACTCAACAGCCACTGCTGGCTTTGACGATGGAGGAAGGCACCAGGAGCCAAGGAAAGCGAAGCTGGAAAAGGTGGACGTTCCCTGAGGGCCTCCAGAGGAGCCAGCCCTGCCGTGCCTCCATTGTAGCATACTGAGACCCGTTTTGGGACTTCTGACCTCCAGAGCTGTAAGCTCATACATCTGTGTTGTTTTAATTGCTGCCAAGTTTGTGGCAATTTGTTTCAGCAGCCATAGGGAGCTAACATGTCTATGTGGAAAAGGTGACTCCATAACCCTCTCCACTCTCTCAGCCTCCCAGAAAGGGAGGGACCACACTGAATCTCAGAATCAGAGAGCCTAAGAAACTTGAGATTTTGAAATCCAGCATCTTAGTCTCTGATTTGAAAGGTGGTGGAGCAGACAGATCACCTACTTGCCATCCCTCTCTTGCGAGCTGGGTTAAGCCAGGCAAGTGGGGAGCTGATCTGAGCGGGAGACACCTTGCAGTGACTCAGAGGCCACAAAGGGCTCCTGCTTTCTCTGAAGCCCCTTGGCGCCCCCTTTCTCCCACCAATGACCTGGCCTCAGAAGGGTCTAAGTAGCCCAAAGGTACAGGTGACAAACCCCAGCAGGGGCTGGAGAAGAGACACTTACCAGGTAACATAGGTGTCAGTGCCCCAGGTCCCAGCATACACTGGGAAATGGGTGGCAGGGAGCAGCTGACCCACACCGACCCCTTATGCCCACCCCAGAGGGCTTCCTAGAGGTGGTGTTTCTGCCATGGGGCCCCAGGGGTGGCAGTTCCTGACCTCAAAGGTGAAAGGGTAGGCGTGCTCGCCCAACTTCTTGATGAGGCGCTCCTGCAGCCGTGTCAGGGGCTTCTTGTCCTCGGGGGCCGGTGGGAAGGACTGCACGTTGGCCACAAACAGGTCCTTGCGAAAGGTCAGGCCCAGGACATCCAGGTCCTCCCGGCCATAGCGGAAGGCGCAGGTCAGTGTCACATAGACTGTGGGGAGCAGGGAGCACTGAGGAGGGGCCTGGGAGAGCAGCAGGTGAGCCCCCCAGAGTACCAGCAGCAGCCCTGGGACAGGCCCCGCTGGAAGCCCCAGGCCTGTCCCAAGCTCTTTGGGGACGGCTGTACTGTCTCCACCAGGAGGGGCTGATATTGAGTACCTGGAAGGATGCCATGGCCTGGCCCCTGGGAGGAGGAGGGGGCTGCCTGCTGAGCAAGCCCTGTCCTTCTTCCCCCTCCCACCTCTCCCCAGGGCATGTGTGGAGGGGTATGGAAATGGTCTGACAGGCATGGCAGGGGCTGGAGTAGTCTGGCAGGCCTGGGTGGGGGTAGGGGGCCTGGGGAAGGAGCAGGGAGTTGTAGGGGCAGGGCAAGTGCTGGGTGGTATCTGGAAGGCAAGGGTCTTGTCACAGCTCAGTTGCCCACTCTTGTCTTCCTGCACACTGGTGCACATTGATACTGCCCCGGTATCAATGTTCTGTTCTGTTAAAGAAGACCCTACTCCTGCCCTGCTGGCATCCCCAGCCTTGCCACAGTCATGACATATTGATGTGAAGTGCTCAGGGCATGGGGAAACCTTCTCCCAAAGTAGGCTTGGGGCAGGGTTGTCCCAGGCTGGAGGAGGCAAGGGCATCTGTGGGGGTATTTGTTGAGGTTCTCAGGGGAACCAGTGGGGATGGACAGGGAGATCCTATGCTAGAGGTCCAGGGGGAAGAGGAGGCCCTTGACAGGCTGGGGATGGGGGCCACAGCCTACCTCTCCTCTCTTTGAGATACTCAGGATCCACCAGGACCACACCATCTGGGGAAAGGACAGAGAGTGAGCAGCCTCTCCCAACCTGGCCTCCTAAACCTCTGCGCCCCCAAACACCAGCCCAAGCCCAGATTCAACCATATGTCCATCTAAAATTATCCTGAGAAAAATGGAAAGGCCGGCACCTAGAGGGTGGCACTGCCCACCTCCACCATGCTCTACCTTTCCCCCATCCCAGGCCAGCCTAACAGACACAGCTGGTGACTTTAAGCAGGTTAGTTGACATTTCTGTTTCTTCATCTGTTAGTAAGAATAGTAACATAGGTCCGAAACTCCTAGAACCAAGTATACTTTGGAATTTAGAAATTGTGAAGCATAGAGAGGCAAAATGGGCCGGGCATGGTGGCTTATGCCCATAATCCCAACACTTTGGGAGGCTGAGGCGGGTGGATCACTTGAGGCCCAGAGTTCAAGACCAGCCTGGCCAATATGGTGAAACCTCATCTCTACTATAAATACAAAAATTAGTCGGGCATGGTGGTGGGCACCTGTAGTCCCAGCTACTTGGGAGACTGAAGCAAGAGAATCACTTGAACCTGGGAGGCGGAGGCTGCAGTGAGCTGAGATCATGCCACTGCACTCCAGCCTGGGCAACACAGCAAGACTCTGTCTCAAAATAAAATAAAATAGGCAAAATGGTACATGTTCCATATATTCTGTAATGACCTCTGCAAGATCTGCACCCTATTATTAAAGCCATTAATACCTCCGTAGGAAAACACAAATATTCTCACCAAGAGGCTAAATATAGCCTCACATCAGTTGGGGTCAGGTTTGCCAATAAATGAATTCTGCATTAAACTTGGAAGCAATGCTAGGTTTTCAGAGCTTCTTGGGCTTGCCACATGTGAATCAGGGGTTGTGATCTGCAGTGCCTCCCTCATGGGTCTCCCGTGAGGACTGAATGGGTATACACATGAATGTGCACGTGCGTACAGCACTTAGACAGTGCCGAGCACTCGAGAGCACTCTGCAGGTTGTGGAAGGTGCCTCAGTGCCCTGGCCCTCGGGAGCAGAGTCCAGCTGAACACAAAGGACATCTCTGCTCAGCACCTCAGGAGGCCAGAAACACTGGTTCAGGGTCACCCCCTTGGCTGACATCCCCTGTCTATCTCTGGCCAAACCTTTCTTTCCTCTCTCTCCCCCTACCCTCTAACCCATTGTCATTCCATTGCCAGTGGAAGAGGAGGCCCAGGATGGATCATCAATGTCCGGTTGGTGAGGCCAGTGGGCTTGGACTTGCATGCAGGTTTGGTGGGGAACCGGTAAGCATAGGGAGGGTGTGATCAGATCAAGCCAAATGGCAAGGTCACTATGGGAGGAGAATCTCTCACAGTAAGTCCCTGAGCAGCTCTGCACAGTGCCCCAGAGTGCTCGGGGATCCCAGGGCTCACAAGGGGCCTGGTACAGAGTGGGTGCTCTGTGAACACCTGCTGAACAGCTCTCAGGGTGCCTGCGTGTGTTGGGGGCTAGATTCCTGCCCCTGTCCTCTCCCAGTCTCTGGGCTGCCTCTGCTGCTGTCCTTAGTAGACCAATGGGTACGGATAACCCTGGCCTCAGAGGGCCACCAGAAATGACGACATGAAGCAGCCACAGGTGAGCACCGGGATGCCTGCTCCCAGCCTCTGAGGGGCCAGCTCAGGGAGAAGATGCCAATGGCAGAGGGACACTGAGCTTCAGAAGACACCAAACAGCATCCTAGGCAGGGCTGGAGGGGAGAAGTGGGGGTGTTTGCTCCAGGCCATGAAGGGCTCTGCTGACTGTCCTCTGGCCCCTGGAGCCCAGTGTCCTCAGGTCTTCCTCCTGGTGAGCTGAAGTCTGCAGCCGGACTCGCTCCCTTGGCTCAGGGACCACACAAATCACTCCTGCCCTGGCCCCAGGACAGCCCGCAGGGACACTGATGGGAGAGGCCACACTAGGCCTCACTTTGATTTGCTCATCTTTTTTTTTTAAGACAGAGTCTTGCTCTGTCACCCAGGCTGGAGTGTAGTGGCATGATCTTGGCTCACTGCAACTCTGCCTCCCGGGTTCAAAGGATTCTCACGCCTCAGCCACCCCAGTAGCAGGGACTACAGTTGTGCGTCACCATGCTCTGCTTTTTTTTTTTTTTTTTTTGTATTTTTAGTAGAGATAGGATTTCACCCTGTGGGCCAGGCTGGTCTCAAACTCCTGACCTCGGGTGATCTGCCTCCCAAAGTGCTGGGATTACAGGCGTGAGCCACCATGCCCAGCTGGCTTGCTCATCTTTCAAAAATCATTGAACCTCTTTGGACCTCACTGTGCCCATTTATAAAATAGGAGTAATTCTAGGCTTCCCTCTCACAAACAGGCATGAGAAGAGACCATGAGACCAAGTCTCTTCCAATGAGAGCAGTCATTCTTTTTTTTTTTTTTTGAGACGGAGTCTCGCTGTCACCCAGGCTGGAGTACAGTGGCCGGATCTCAGCTCACTGCAAGCTCCGCCTCCCGGGTTCACGCCATTCTCCTGCCTCAGCCTCCCGAGTAGCTGGGACTACAGGCGCCGGCCACCACGCCCGGCTAGTTTTTTTTGTATTTTTTAGTAGAGACGGGGTTTCACCGTGTTAGCCAGGATGGTCTCGATCTCCTGACCTCGTGATCCTCCCGTCTCGGCCTCCCAAAGTGCTGGGATTACAGGCTTGAGCCACCGCGCCCGGCCCGAGAGCAGTCATTCTTAATCAGGATGATTCTGCCCCCAAATGAGACACTTTGGCAACGAATAAAGACCTTTTTTTTTTTTTTGAGATGGAGTCTCACTCTGTCGCCCAGGCTGGAGTGCAGTGGCGCAATCTCAGCTCACTACAACCTTCATCTCCCGGGTTCAAGCGATTCTCCCACCCCAGCTTCCCGAGTAGCTGGGGTGGAAGAATTACAGGTGCCCACCATCACGCCCAGCTAATTTTTGTATTTTTAGTAGAGACAGGGTTTCATCATATTAGCCAGGATGGTCTCGAACTCCTGACATCAAGTGATCCTCCTGCCTCAGCCTCCCAAAATGCTGGGATTACAGGCATGAGCCACCGCACTCGGCCTAAAGACATTTTTAGTTGTCCTAACTGGAGCATGAGGTACTCTGGGCATCGAATGAGTAGAGGCCAGGGATGTGGCTATCCAGCCTATAACACACAGGACAGGCCACCCCAACAAAGAATTATCCAGTCCAAAATGTCAAGCATGCAGAGATTGCAAAACCCTGAATTTGAATAAGAACCTGGAAGATGCCTTCAGCCACAGCCCAGCTTCTAGCAGGACCGCCATGTACGTGAGGACAGCTTCCATTTCACAAGTTCTAAGAAGGACTCTCCCTCTCTCTCCTACTCTTTGCCATCACACGGAAGCAGAACAAAGAGTTTTGCAGACTGCCAGGTTTGAACCGGACTCCTCTATCTACTCGCTCTGTGACCTGGAGTAAGTCACTGAGCCACTCTGTGCCTCATTCTCCTTGTCTATAAAGCAGGGATAGTCATCATAGCCACCCCCACTGTCTGCTACATGACACACCTTATAGTAAGTGGTGGTATCTGTCGTCATCACCCTCACCCTTCTTACCATCATCAGGACGCCTTCTCTGATTCTCACCTCAGTCCTTCCCACAGTCTCTTCTTGCAGTCCTCACTTGAGTGGGAAAGTAGCTGCTCAGTAAATGCTTGCTGTCTGAAGCAGGAAGCCATCCACCCCCGTTCTTGGCACCAAGCCCCTCCGGAGAGCTGAGAGCTATTTCTGGGAGGTTTGGCCAGCCCCATCTTCCCCCAGCCCTCCTCTCGCCCTCCAGGGACTCACCCACGGGGTCCACGAGGTCGATGTGGTCCACAAAATCCCGCTTTCCCAGGTAGACGGTGAGCTGGGGAGGAGAGGCATAGGGGGCGTTAGCAGCTGCAGGCCCGGAGGACACAGGACCCTGCCCTGGAGGAAACCCTGAGAGCAGCCTCTGAAACTCCAGACCCATCCCTAACCCTTATGAAAATCCTAACTGGACTTGGGCCTTCACCCCATCCCTAATACCAAGATTCACAAACCCTTGTAAAATCTTAAAAGCATCTCTTCTTCCCAAAACCCTATGAAGAAGTCATTATTGTTCCTGTGTTACAGATGAGGACACTGAGGCCCGGAGAGATCCTCATGCCAAGCACCACTGCCGGTGGAGCAGCAGCGGCAGAGAAGCCGAGTAAGTGGGAGTGTGGGCATCTCACAGGGTGAGAGCCCCCAGGCAGGCAGGAGCACTGAGCCCTCAGAGACTCTGAACGAGGGCCATACTGTGTTCTTCAGTTGCTCCTCCTCCCATGTAGCCAGGCAGGGATCCACTGATACGAGGACTCGTTTTCTTTCTCTTAATTAATTTTTTTTTTATCGAGATGGAATTTTGCTCTTGTTGCCCGGCCTAGAGTGCGATGGCGCGATCTCAGATCACTGCAACCTCCGCCTCCCGGGTTCAGGTGATTCTCCTGCCTCAGCCTCCTGAGTAGCTGGGATTATAGGCGTGCACCACCACGTGCGGCTAATTTTTGCATTTTTAGTAGAGACGGGGTTTCACTATGTTCGTCAGGCTGGTCTCAAACTCCTGACCTCAGGTGATCAGCCTGCCTCAGCCTCCCAAGGTGCTGGGATTACAGGCTTGAGCCACCGCGCCCAGCCTAATTAATTTTTAAAATTGACTTGAAAGTATATGTTAAGCTGGGCGCAGTGCCTCAAGCCTGTAATCCCAGCACTTTGGGAGGCCGAGATGGGCGGATCATGAGGTCAGGAGATCGAGACCATCCTGGCTAACACAGTGAAACCCCGTCTCTACTAAAAAAATACAAAAAACTAGCCGGGCGAGGTGGCGGCGCCTGTAGTCCCAGCTACTCGGGAGGCTGAGGCAGGAGAATGGCGTGAACCCAGGAGGCGGAGCTTGCAGTGAGCTGAGATCTGGCCACTGCACTCCAGCCTGGGTGACAGAGCGAGACTCCGTCTCAAAAAAAAAAAAAAAAAAGAAAGTATATGTTATTTATCATGCACAACACAATGTTTTAAAATAGATATATGTTGTGGAAAGGCAACCTCCAGCTAATGAACAAACGCACCGCCTCACACAGTTAGCAGTTCTGTGTGTGACGACTTGCCTTCTGAAGCACTAAGGGGTCGGGGACTCATGCCCCACTCAGTAGCCGGCCAGGAGGGAAAAACTCCGAGACAGAATTCCAGCGGCTAAACCAGATCCAGAGTGTCACCCTGATGTGTCTGTTGCTCAACAACCCTTCAATCCTCATGACTCAACCGCCATCATTATTTCTCACGTCCATTCCTTTCCATCCCCGCAGCCACTCCTGCCTAGACTGCCACACCAGCCCCTTGCTGCTCACTCGCTGAGAGCCTGCTCTCCTCTTCAGCTAGACTAGACATCCTAAAATGCAAATCTTTTTTTTTTTTTTTTTTTTTTGAGATGGAGTCTCGCTCTGTCACCCAGGCTGGAGTGCAGTGGTGCAATCTCAGCTCACTACAACCTCTGCCTCCTGGGTTCAAGTGATCCTCACACCTCAATCTCCCAAATAGGTGGAACTACAGGCATGCACCACCACGCCTGGCTAATTTTTGTATTTTTAGTAGAGACAGGGTTTCAAACTCCTGACCTCAAGTGATCCACCCACCTTGGCCTCTCAAAGTGCTGGGATTATAGGTGTGAGCCACCGCACCTGGCCCTAAAATTCAAATCTAACCATGCTACTGCCGCCTGAAACCCATTAATGGTTCCTCAGTGTCCAAAAATAAGGATAACAAATGGGTTTCATTCCAAGTGTCAACTCAGATCTACTGGCGGGGAGAGGGGGCAGGGAGCTGTCTGGGACTCTGGGCTAAGAAGGAATCTAAGATGAAACCCTGGTGCAGCAGGAAAGGGCGATGGTGACTGACGTTATCTGCTGTGGGCACAGAAGAGAGATGTGGAAGCACATGTGGTGCTATCTGCCAACCCAGGCCAGCTCGTAAGCCAAGCCACAGGGTTCCCGTGACCAGCCCTGCAGCCTCTCAGCCTCAGCCTCCCTCTTGGCACTCTGAACTCAGCTGCTTGAGATTCCCACAGTCCCTATGCTTTTGTGTCCTGTCTACAACGCCGTTTTCACCTTGCCTTGCTGGAAATGCATCCCTCCTAGAAGCTGCCACTGCCCACCAGGCTGGGTCCTGCAGCCCCTATGGCCCCATATCTCCACCTGCCACTTCATGCTGAAATGATGGATTTCGGTGTCTGCCTCTGTCATCTGGCTGTGAGAGGCACAGGCTGTGCCTTATTCATCTCAGTACACCCTGCTCCTGTCCCCGCCGGCTCAGCCCAGACCTGGTGTGGAATGGTGTCAAAAATGTCTACCTGCTGAACTGAGGGGGAAGCAGGATGGCGTCTGGCCCTGCAGGGAGAAAGCAAGAGAGCCAGGCCCTGGGAGCTGCCCTGGCTAAGGAGGTGACACCAGCGTCCTCTCACAGCAGGGGACTCACTCCCCCAGGGCCCTCGGCGCTTACTGATTGGCTTGTCCTCCACTGTCACACACTTACTGAAGTCTCTCTATGACAGGCCGTCTCTCCACACCAGAGCTCGGGGAGCTGTGCTTCCCCACTCAGAAAGTTTCCTGAGTGTGTCCTTCCCCCTTCAACTGATAGCTCCAAAAGACAGAGCTGTGTCACCCCTAAGACAGGGAGCAGCACCTGCCCCCTCTCACAGAGGTGTGCACTTCAGGGGACATGCCATTTCCTCTGCTTCCCAAGAGAAAATGACCAGAGTGTGAGGTCAGGGAGGCGCTGGGCGCAGCTGTTACAGACTCACCTTTCCATTCGGACTGGCCTTCTTGAACACTCTGTGGAGAGAAAGAGAGGTCAGGCCAGGGTTCACGTATCCTGCCCAGGAGCAAGTTCCTGTGGGCCACCTTGAGGCAGGACCGGGGACCAGGGCTGGAGTGACTGACAGGCACCATGCAAGCTTGAGATCCGAACAGTGCCCATGTAATCTGCTCTTACCATCTCCACTGGTAAGCCTCCACGATAGCCATTAGAGCTCTCCTGGGCTACGCAACAGCCCCCTTGCAGTCAGGTCTTTGCAGGGCAGGCTGCGGGAGTCTCCAAGTGCAAATTTTCTGAGCTTAAGCAAGGAAAAGCCTGGCATGTTGTAAGGTCTGTGTGATCTACTCTCACCTCCTGGTGTCACCTCCTACTACTCTCCCTCACCCATCTCCAGCCACATCTGCCCCTGGCTGGTCCTCGAGCACACCAGGGCGATTCCTACCTCAGGGACAGTTCAGAGGCTCTCCCTGAGACATCTGCATGCTCAACCCCACTGTGTCCCTGGGCCTGAAGTCCCTCTCTTGCTCTACTTCTTCTTTTTCCATAGTACTCATCACTTTCTTTTTTGAGACAAGGTTTCACTCTGTCACCCAGGCTGGAGTGCAGTGGTGTGATTTCTGCTCACTGCTTCAACCTCTGCCTCCCAGGCTCAAATGATCTTCCCTGCTCAGCCTCTCAAGTCACTGGGACCACAGGCACACGCCACCACCCTGGGCTAATTTTTATTTTTTGTTTTCTTTTTTTTTTTTTTTTATTATACTTTAAGTTCTAGGGTACATGTGCATAACGTGCAGGTTTGTTACATATGTATATTTGTGCCATGTCGGTGTGCTGCACCCATCAACTCGTCAGCACCCATCAATTCATCATTTATATCATGTATAACTCCCCAATGCAATCCCTCCCCCCTCCCCCCTTATTTTTTGTTTTCTTGTTTTGTTTTGTTTTTTGGTAGAGATGGGGTTTCACCATATTGCTCAGGCTGGTCTCGAACCCCCGGACTCAAGCGATCTGCCCACCTCGACTTCCCAAAGTGCTGAGATTACACGTGTGAGCCACCGCGCCCAGCCAACACTTAACACTTTCGAACGTATACATATTTCACTTGTTTATTATGTGTCTACTCTGCTAACATGTCACTCCACGAGGGCAAGGATCTTTGTTTCTCTTATCCATAGATGCATCTATCCCAAGCACCCAGAATGGCACTGCAATCATTGTTTAATAAATGATGCCTCTAGGCACAGTGGCTCATGCCTGTAATCCCAGCATTTTGGGAGGCCGAGGAAGTCAGGAGTTCAAGACCGTGCCTGATGAATGTGGTGAAACCCCGTCTCTACTAAAAATGCAAAAATTAGCTGACGTGGTGGCGGGCACCTGTAATCCCAGCTACTTGGGAGGCTGAGGTAGGAGAATTGCTTGAACCCAGAAGACAGAGGTTGCAGTGAGCCAAGATCGTGCCACTGCACTCCAGCCTGGGCAACAGAATAAGACTCAGTCTCAAAACAAAAACAAACAAACAAAAAATGATGAATGGCAGGTAGCAAACACTCAATCAATAGTTGAACAGGTGAAGGAATGAATGAATGAAGAAATCAATCACCTTACTTAACAGAAACTGAAGCCCAGGAAAGGCAGAGAATAAGTCATGGTCACCCAGCAGAGTTCTGGACAAGGAATCAGGTCGAGATGTAGTCCATGACTCCCAAAAAGTGGAATGCACTTGCCTTCCATATCTCCTCCTGCCCTCTCCCACAAGCTGGGTCTTGGAGCCTGAGACCCCCTTCCCTAGCCGCCAACAGCTAGCTCCAGGATCTCTCAAAGTAATTGTTGGTGGCCGGGTGCGGTGGCTCAAGCCTGTAATCCCAGCACTTTGGGAGGCCGAGACGGGTGGATCACGAGGTCAGGAGATCGAGACCATCCTGGCTAACACAGTGAAACCCCATCTCTACTAAAAAAAAATAGAAAAATCTAGCCGGGCGAGGTGGTGGGCGCCTGTAGTCCCAGCTACTCGGGAGGCTGAGGCAGGAGAATGGCGTAAACCCGGGAGGCAGAGCTTGCAGTGAGCTGAGATCCGGCCACTGCACTCCCACCCGGGCGACAGAGCGAGACTCCGTCTCAAAAAAAAAAAAAAAAAAAAAAAAAAAAAAAAAAAAAAAGTAATTGTTGGGAGGGAGAGAAGAAAATTGAAAGATAGAGACAGAGACCCCGAGATAAGAGAAGGGGTTGGGGAAGAGAGAGGAGGATAGGGACACAGACCCTGGACGGGTGAAAATAAAAGATGAAATAAGAGAGGCTAAAACAGCCATGGACAGAGGGGTAGGGTAGGCACACATGAGGCTGAGAGGGCTTCCTGCCACCCAGTCCTCCCCCAGGAGCACAGGGCCCAGCAGGCACCAGGGTGGGCAGGACAGTGAGGCCCACCACGGCACAGGGACAGCCACTCCTGCCTCCTTCCGGAAGAGACGGCGAGTGGGTGGTGGCTCTGCGCTGCCTTCATAGCCCTGGCCCTGCCCACCCCCACCTCTCACTTCTGGGCTGGCAGGAACCACTGATGGGTGTGAGCATGGCTTGCTAAGAAGCCTGGCACATCCCGCCCCACCTCCCCTGGGAGACTGGGCTTTTCTCCTCCTCATAAATATGTATTTATTTATTTATTCATTTTTATTTTTTTGAGATGGAGTCTCGCTCTGTTGCCCAGGCTGGAGTGCAGTGGCGTGATCTCAGCTCACTGCAACCTCCATCCCCCTGGTTCAAGTGATTCTCGTGCCTCAGCCTCCCCTGTAGCTAGGATTACAGGCGTGCACCACCAGGCCAGGCTAATTTTTGTGTTTTTAGTAGAGACGGGGTTTCACCATGTTGGTCAGGCTGGTCTCAAACTCCTGACCTCAAGTGATCCACCCACTTCCAGCCTCCCAAAATGCTGGGATTACAGGCGTGAGTCACCGCATCCAGCTTCCTTCTCATAAATATTTATTAGTGTTCAGAGTGTGAAGATGCCACAGTTAGCTGGAGTGTGATAATTGCTAAAGTGAGGAAAAATACAGATCACACGGTTTGAAGCAGCAGCTCCCAAGGTGGGGCTGGGACCTGCAGAGAAGACCAGAGAAGTGGCACCGGCCACAAGGGACTCCACCTGCTTCCAGAAGCCCTGGGAGTCCATGGTCTGAGGGAAAGGAGAGGCCACAGTGCCTGAGGCCACTCACAACTGAGTCAGGGAAAACCATTCCAGGGACTGCCAGAAGGAGCGAGACACCCTGGTCAGGCCGGAAGGGGCAAATTCAAGAAGGGAAAGAGGGAAGACAGAACTTTGTTGAGTGGCTAATTATTTCTCATAATAGCTCTGTGAAATGGGGATTATCATCCTCATTTTACAGGTAATTAGCTCAAGGCTCAGAGAGATGCAGTACTTTCCCCAAGAACACACAGCAAGCCAGGGGCTCGGTCAGGATTCAGACCCAATTCTATCTGCCTGCCTCCACAAGCTGGGTGCTTCATATCCAACCCAGCTGTTTTCCTAAACCAGGTGTTTTCAACAACATTGGGAATAACAATAAAGAGGGGAAATGAGGAGAGGAGAGGGGCAAGGGGCAGAGTGAGTGTGACCACGGTAGGAAGTGTGGCCAGCCGTGGGGAATGACCTGCTGCTAACCTCGTCAGCACCAGGACCACCTCCTTCAGGAAGCAGGACTCTGATGGCTTCCTCAAATGACAGCAGCAGCCACCACATTCCCCAAGAGCATGCCATGCTCTAGACGTGACTTTAGGTATTTTTCCTAGAATACTGCTGATCCTTACAATCCCATTTCAGAGATGAGGAAATTGAGGCTCAAAAAGGTGAAGCATGGTCTGCCTGTCTCCAGAGCCCATGTCCTTTCCACTCCATGACACTGTCAAGCCCCCTGTGATAAAACTCTGACTTCCTGACCCTAACACTATCAGAAAAGAGGCCCCTGTGAGGATTTTTCGTTTCCTGGGACCTCCATCTATGCAGTGTCACACAGATGGCTCTGTCTGTCAACTTCGAAGAGCATGCACACACGTCCAAGACTGGTCAAAGCCAAATTTCCAGGATGCCAAAGGCAGGGTCTGTCTCGCCCCCAGCCCCATCTATGCCCCACAGCCTGATTCACAGAGCTGGGTGCCTATAAGAGAAATACGAGCAGTGTTCCAGCTGATTAAGCCTCAGTAGAGACGAGGAACAGAACCAGCCCCCACCGCACCCGACCCCACCACCCAGGGTAGCTCAAGAAAAGGGGAGGGCATGTTATAAGAAGGCAAAACTCTCACGGGATGCAGGCAGGATGCATGGTGGCTGGCGCAGGACCTGGGAAGCCATGGGAATCTCAGGCAGTCTCACTCTCTCTGCACCTCTCCTCCTGGGGCTGCATGTTCCCCTGGCTGCACTGCTTTCTGGGTGGCTGCCCCATTGCCTCTGTGGACCAGTTGTCTCTACTTACTCAAGGCTTTTCTCCTCCTCCATCATTTTGGCTTGGATGTGACTCCCACTCTGACACTGTTTCCACTCTGCTTCTCACTCAGCTTCCCACCGCTAACTGGTTGAATGGCCCACTTCCAAATTCCCAGGAGAGGAATTTGATTGGTCAACATTGGTCATGTGTTCCACACCTGGGCCAATCAGCTATGCCTAGGTGTGTCACACATCTAGGTGTGTCATATGGTCCAGGAGGCCTGGGCAGAAGAGGGTCTGTAATGTTTTCCAAACAGGGGATCACAACATACTAGTTGATAATAAAACCAACTTATGGCTGGGCATGGTGGCTCATGCCTGCAATCCCAGCACTTTGGGAGGTGGAGGTGGGAGGATCACTTGAGGTCAGGAGTTCAAGACCAGCCTGCTCAACATAGTGAAACTCCGTCTGTACTAAAAATACAAAAACTAGCCGGGCATGGTGTCATGCGTCTGTAGTCCCACCTACTCGGGAGGCTGAGGCAGAAGAATTGCTTGAACCAGGGAGGCAGAGGTTGCAGTGAGCTGAGATGGTGCCACTGCACTCCAGCCTAGGCAACAGAGCAAGACTCCGTCTCAAAAATAAATAAATAAATAAATAACCAACTTAAGAGATTTTTTTTTAATGAAGTGGAATGGAATAGAAAATATAAGCATGCACTGCAGGTAGCAAGGTATAATAGACATTATTATATTCACCAAAATTCAGTTTCCCTCTAAGCCTGGGGGTATGTGAGTATCAGATTTCTGTGGTACTGTGAAGTTAGGCATGTCTATGTGGCTTGCTCTGGCCAATGAAATATGAGTAGAAGTGCCAGATGTCAGTGCCAGGCAGATTTAAGTGCTGGTGCTTCATTCCCCATGCCCTCTGTATTCGTTTTCTATGGCTGCTGTAACAAATTACCACACACTTAGTGGACTAAACCAACACAAACAGGTCAGGTGTGGTGGCTCACGCCTGTAATCCCAGCACTTTGGGAGGCTGAGGTGGGAGGATCACTTGAGTTCAGGAGTTCAAGACCAGTGTGAGCAACATGGTGAAACTCCGTCTCTACAAAAATACAAAAATTAGCCAGGCGTAGTGGCGTGTGCCTATAGTACCAGATACTCAAAGGCTGAGATGGGAGGATCACTTGAACCTAGGAGGTGGAGGCTGCAGTGAGTCAAGGTTGTGCCACTGCACTTGAGCCTGGGCAACAGAATGAAACCCTGCCTCAAAAAAAAAAAAAAAAAAAAAAACCCACACACACACACACACACACACACACACACCATATTATAGTTTGGTAGTTCAGAAACACTAAATGGGCCTCACTGGACTAAATTCAAGATACCCGCAGGGCTGCATTCATTTCTGGAGGCTCAATGGATAAATCTGTTTCCCTGACCTTCCCAGCTTCTAGGGGCTGCCCACATTCCTTGGCTCATGGCCCCTGCCTCTATCTTCAAAGCCAGCAAGAGCACGTCGAGTTCTTATCACATTGTCTCACTCTGACCTTCTCTTCTGCCTCTCTCTTCCATTTATAAAGACCCCTGGGATTACGTTGAACCCGTCTGGATAATCCAGAACAATCTTCCTATTTTAAGGTCGGTTAATTAGCAACCTTAATTCCATCTGCAACCTTCATTACCCTCTGCCATGTGACATATCATATTCACAGGTTCCAACGATGATGACGTAGACATCTTTGGGAAGAGCATTCTTTTGCCTGCCATGCTGTCTTTCCTTTGCCACTGAAACCAGCAATGATCTGCATGAGAAAGCCTCCATCAACCTAAATCCTAGGGCTGCCCCACTACATGACAGATGTGTAGCATAAGGGAGAATGAAAGCTCTTGAGCCACTAAGATTTGGGGGTTCTTATTGCTGCAGGCTGGCTTCTCCTGGCTGATTCAAAAAGTGAGTATTCACTGGGCACGGTGGTTCACGCCTATAATCCCAACACTTTGGGAGGCCAAGGTGGGCAGATCACTTGAGGCCAGGAGTTCAAGACCAGCCTGGTGAACATAGTGAAACCTTGTCTCTACTAACAATACAAAAAATTAGCCAGGTGTGGTGGCACATGCCTGTAATCCCAGCTACTCAGGAGGCTGAGGCATGAGAATCACTTGAACCTGGGAGGCAGAGGTTGCAGTAAGCTGAGATCGCGCCACTGCACTCCAGCCTGGGCGACAGAGTAAGGCTCTGTCTCAAAAATAAATAAATAAGAGTATTATTTAGCAAAATGTTTGTTTCAGGTGAATGTGTGTGTACTGAATTACAACGTAAAACGAATTTCACAATGCAAATTTAAAAATGTTTCAGATCCACTGTTCTAGAAAAACATGCCTAAACCGGCCGGGCGCGGTGGCTCAAGCCTGTAATCCCAGCACTTTGGGAGGCCAAGACGGGCGGATCACGAGGTCAGGAGATCGAGACCATCCTGGCTAACATGGTGAAACCCCGTCTCTACTAAAAAATACAAAAAACTAGCCAGGCGAGGTGGCGGGCGCCTGTAGTCCCAGCTACTCGGGAGGCTGAGGCAGGAGAATGGCGTAAACCCGGGAGGCGGAGCTTGCAGTGAGCTGAGATCCGGCCACTGCACTCCAGCCTGGGCGATAGAGCGAGACTCCGTCTCAAAAAAAAAAAAAAAAAAAAAATGGACCAAAGACCTAAATGTAAAAGCTGCAGCTATAAAACTCTTAGCAGAAAACATAAGTAAAGTCTTCATGACCTTGGGTAGGCAATGGTTTCTTAGATATGACACCAAAAGCACAATCAACTGAAGAAAAAATAGACAAAATTTTAAAACTTTTGTGCTTCAAAAGTCACTGTCAAGAAAGAGAATATCGGGGAGTGGAGGGCAGGGGGAAGGACAGCGTTAGGAGAAATACCTAATGTAAATGATGAGTTAATGGGTGCAGCAAACAAACATGGCACATGTATACATATGTAACAAACCTGCACGTGCCCATGTACCCTAGAACTTAAAGCATAATTTTAAAAAGGAAGGAAGGAAGCAAGCAAGCAAAGGAGTAGACAACCCACAGAATGGAGCAAATATTTTCAAATCATTTATCTGATCAGGTCCTAATAGCCAGGATATATTAAGAATGATTACAACTCAACAACAAACAGGCGAATCACCCATTTTTAAATGGGCAATGGATTTGTTTGAATAGGCATTTCTCCAAAGAAGATATTCATGTGGCCAATAAGCACATGAAAAGATGTTCAGCATCATCAGTCATCAGTCAAAACTACAATGATACACTTCACATCCATTAAGATGGCTATACTCAAAAGGAAGGATAGTAAGTGTGGACAGGAATGTGGAGAAACTGGAACCTTCATACATCACTGGTGGGATTGGAAAGTGGGGCCGTCACTTTGAAAAACAGTTTGGCAGTTTGTTTAAAAGTTAAACCGAGAGTTAACATATGACCCAGTAAGTCCCCTCCTGGGTATACACCCAAAGGAACTGAAACTGTCCACACACAAAAACTTGTGCATAAATGTTTGTAGCAGCATATTCAAAATAGCCAAAAAGAGTGGGGAAAAAAAAATCTATCAACGAATACATGTATCTTTTTAAAATTCAGTCTATACATACAATGGAATATTACATAGCCATAAAATGGGATGAAGTACTGATTCATGCCACAACATAATGAACCTTGAAAACATTGTTAAGTAAATTAAGCCAGTCACAGAAGGCTGCATATTATATGATTGAACTTGCATGAAATGTTCAGAGAGTAGGCAAATTGCTAGAGAGAAGGTAAATTAGCAGTTGCCAAGGGTTGATGGAGTGGGAAATGGGGAGTGACTGCTAATTGGTACAGAGTTTCTTTGGGAGGTGATGAAAATGTTCTGGAATTGGATAGTGGTGATGGTTATACAAACTTGTGAATATATACAAAAAACACTGAATTTTACCCTAAAACTGTGAATATTACGGTATATTACATCTCAATTAAAAAAAAAAAAAACTAAAAAAAGACAGAATGAAAAAAAGGGAAATGTGCCTAAATACTCACAGGAGTTGAAGAAGACTCCGCCCACCCCCACAATTCTTTATATCTATAATTTTTTTGTTATACAATGAGCATAAAGTACTTTATAAAGATGCTTGGGTTTCCCTAACAAGATATGTCTCAAGCCGAGCAGAAAAGATAATCTAGAAATCAAAAAAAATGGCCGGGCGCGGTGGCTCAAGCCTGTAATCCCAGCACTTTGGGAGGCCGAGACGGGCGGATCATTGAGGTCAGGAGATTGAGACCATCCATTGAGGTCAGGAGATTGAGACCATCCTGGCTAACACGGTGAAACCCCATCTCTACTAAAAAAAATACAAAAAACTAGCCGGGCGACGAGGCGGGCGCCTGTAGTCCAGCTACTCGGGAGGCTGAGGCAGGAGAATGGCGTAAACCCAGGAGGCGGAGCTTGCAGTGAGCTGAGATCTGGCCACTGCACTCCAGCCTGGGCCACAGAGCGAGACTCCGTCTCAAAAAAAAAAAAAAGTGAGTGAAGTAGGGAAAATCTGGACCCTAAACTCTGAATGCTTTGATGTAACAGTCTATGGTTCTGTGATGTTACAATCCAGGATCCACGTTTCTGTGATTCCTGAGATCCCTTCCCAGGCCTAATGTATCATATACTTAGCTATCCTTTACCAGGAAGCCTTCCCTGACTACCCACTAAGTCTGGGTTAGGGGCCCCTCAGCTCCATATCCAGTGTGCCCCCATTCATAGTACTTCCCACACTTTGTAATGGTCTGATAACACCCTCTGCGGCCGGGCGCGGTGGCTCAAGCCTGTAATCCCAGCACTTTGGGAGGCCGAGATGGGCGGATCACGAGGTCAGGAGATCGAGACCATCCTGGCTAATACGGTGAAACCCCATCTCTACTAAAAAATACAAAAAACTAGCCGGGCGACGAGGCGGGCGCCTGTAGTCCCAGCTACTCGGGAGGCTGAGACAGGAGAATGGCGTGAACCCGGGAGGCGGAGCTTGCAGTGAGCTGAGAGCCGGCCACTGCACTCCAGCCTGGGTGGCAGAGCAAGACTCCGTCTCAAAAAAAAAAAAAAAAAAAAAAACACCCTCTGCTTCACTTTTATAGCAACAATGAAAGTTGAGGTATATTATTTGTGTTATATTCACTGTATTTCTGGGGCATAGCATGGTACCTAGGATATAGCAGGTGCTCAATAAATAAATATAGGATGAATATGGTTAAATGAATGCCCTAAGAGAATTATTCAAGTATGAGAATGGATGAAGTTTAAAAAGATGGTGGTAGGATGGGCGCAGTGGCTCACACCTGTAATCTCAGCACTTTGGGACGCCAAGGTAGGCAGACTACTTGAGGTCGGGAGTTCAAGACCAGCCTGGCCAACATGGTGAAACCCCATCTCTATTAAAATTACAAAAATTAGCCAGGCGTAGTGGTGTATGCCTATAATCCCAGCTACTTGGGAGGCTGAGGGAGGAGAATTGCTTGAACTCAGGAGGCAGAGGTTGCAGTGAGCCAAGATCGCACCACTGCACTCCAGCCTGGGCAACAAAACAAGACTCCAGCTCAAAAAATAAATAAATAAATAAACAAATAAATAAATATAAAAAGATAGTGGTGATGATCCTTGTCTCTGGGTGAGCAGACTCCAGGGCTTTCTTCTTCTATCTATACTTCCGTTTGGCTGTCAGGAGCCATGGGCATTGGGCTTAGAAAATGCTTTATAGGAGCCAGGCATGGTGGCTCGTGCCTGTAATTCCAACTCTTTGGGAGGCTGGGCAGGAGGAATGCTTGAGACCATGAGTTCAAGACCAGCCTAGGCAAAATAGTGAAACCCCATTTCCACAAAAAATTAAAAATTAGCCAGGCATGGTGGCACATGCCTGTTGTCCCGGCTATCAGGAGGCTGAGGAGGGAAAATCGCTTGAGCCCAGGAGTTTAAGGTTATAGTGAGCTATGATCATGCCACTGCACTCCTGCCTGGGCAACAGAGCAAGACCCTGTCTCTTAAAAAGGAAAAAAAAGGGCCGGGCGCAGTGGCTCAAGCCTGTAATCCCAGCACTTTGGGAGGCCGAGACGGGCGGATCACGAGGTCAGGAGATCGAGACCATCCTGGCTAACCTGGTGAAACCCCGTCTCTACTAAAAAATACAAAAAACTAGCCAGGCGTGGTGGCGGGCACCTGTAGTCCCAGCTACTCAGGAGGCTGAGCCAGGAGAATGGTGTAAACCCGGGAGGCGGAGCTTGCAATGAGCTGAGATCCGGCCACTGCACTCCAGCCTGGGTGACAGAGCGAGACTCCGTCTCAAAAAAAAAAAAAGAAAATGCTTCATAGGAACGGAGTCCACAGCCACTGTCAGGCTGCGCCAAGAATACAGCTGATATACCCCAAACAGGCCTCTGCCCAGCTCTGACCAGTGGCTATCCCATTCATCATTCACTCACCACTGAGCCATCACACAGCCACTGCCAGTGCAAAGCTCTAGGGGCACTAACATGAACAATGGGTGGTCCCTGCTGACAAAAGACAACAGCATAGCCTAGTTAGAGAAACCCACTAAGAAAAATGGCCACCATACACTGAGCTTTCCCTATGAGCAAGGCGCTGTGCTAAGCGCTTCACATACATTATTATATTCCTTCTAAATATTCCAATTTTTCAGAGAAGAAGCCCAGACTTAGAAACCCTACCTAACTTGTCCAGAATCACAAAGCTAGTATCAGAAAACACATAGGAGAGAAACCTCATGAATGGACCACCTATGGGAAATCATTTAGACAAGACATATCTTACTCAGCATCAGAAAACTCACACTGGAAAGATCATCCATGAATGTGGATT
Source organism: Trachypithecus francoisi (assembly GCF_009764315.1). Taxonomy (NCBI): domain Eukaryota; kingdom Metazoa; phylum Chordata; class Mammalia; order Primates; family Cercopithecidae; genus Trachypithecus; species Trachypithecus francoisi. The sequence continues at coordinate 66,168,682 of NW_022681473.1, forward strand.
CAGTACTAGCAAATTGTGTAAGCACTGGTAATAATTCCTTTCTTTATATTAGAAAATTAATATTAGAAAAAAAATGCTACAAATGCAGGGAATGTCAGAAGACCTTCAGATATTTACCCACCCTTCAGTCAACATTAGAAAACTTATCGGCCGGGCGCGGTGGCTCAAGCCTGTAATCCCAGCACTTTGGGAGGCCGAGACGGGTGGATCACAAGGTCAGGAGATCGAGACCATCCTGGCTAACCTGGTGAAACCCCGTCTCTACTAAAAATTACAAAAAAAAAAAAAAACTAGCTGGGCGAGGTGGCGGGCGCCTGTAGTCCCAGCTACTTGGGAGGCTGAGGCAGGAGAATGGCGTGAACCTGAAGGGCGGAGCTTGCAGTGAGCAGAGATCTGGCCACTGCACTCCAGTTTGGGCGACAGAGCGAGACTCCGTCTCAAAAAAAAAAAAAAAAAAAAAAAAAAAACTTATCCAAGAGAGGCCGGGCATGGTGGCTCACGCCTGTAATCCAATAACCTTGGGAGGCTGAGGTGGCAGATCGCGAGATCAGGAGTTCAAGACCAGCCTGGCCAACATGGTGAAACCCTGTCTCTGCTAAAAATACAAAAATTAGCCGGATGTGGTAGCACGTGCCTGTAACCCCAGCTACTCAGGGGCTGAGGCAGGAGGAGCGCTTGAACCCGGGAGGCGAGGCTGCAGTGAGCTGAGATTGCGCCACTGCACTCCAGCCTGGGCAACACAGTGAGACTCTGTCTCAAACAACAACAAAAAAAAGAAAGCTTATCCAGGAGAGAAACCAAGTCCAGTTACTGCTCTAAGTTGGTTACAAATATCAACTCACTTATTTCTCCAACAACTCTATAACAAGTATTACTATCATCCCACTTCACAGATAAGAAAACTGAGGCAAGAGAGGTTAAATAATTTGCCTAGGGTCACACAGCAAGTAAACAACAGATCTAGATATCAGAGCCCAGGTACTCCAGCTCCAGAGACCACACTTTTAATCACTCACAATACTGCCTGAGAGGTGGGATTATGTGGTTCTATCTGGAGAGTCAAGAAAGCCTTCAGGGCTGGCCGCTGTGGCTCACGCCTTTAGTCCCAGCACTTTGGGAGGCCGAGGTGGGCGGATCACGAGGTCAAGAAATTGAGACCATCCTGGCCGACATGGTGAAACCCCATCTCTACTAAAAACACAAAAATTAGCTGGGCGTGGTGGCGGGCACCTGTAGTCCCAGCTACTCTGGAGGCTGAGGCAGGTGAATCGCTTGAACCCAGGAGGAGGAGGGTGCAGTGAGCCAAGATCGCGCCACTGTACTCCAGCCTGGCGACAGAGCAAGACTCCATCTCAAAAAACAAAAACAAAAAAGCCTTCAAGGGAAGAGGTAGCAATGAGGAAAATCTTGAAGGACACACAAGGTGCAGAAGGGGTGACCACACTGCAGGCGGAGGCCTGGAGACGGCAACTGAGTCCACCAGGTGCTCAGGAGACAGCGAGCCTCTGGCGTGGCTGGAGTGTACCCCAAGTGCCTGGGAGGAGCCCCAGGGGAAGAGGCTGGGCTGGAGAATGGTCCGTTCGCTCCACAGAGAATCACGGAGCACTTGTATGTGCGGGCCCTCGGCTAGGAGGGTAGGGCCGTGAAGGGCCTTGAGTGCTGGGCCAAGGAACTTGGACCTTATCCAGAAGGCAATGGGGAGCCAAGGGCATTTGAGGGAAGAGAGAATGACTGGCCAGGGCCATATTTTGGATCCAGAGAGGCCCTCAATTCCATAACGTTCCCCCATCCCTGCCGGATAGCAGCCATGGCTCAGCTGGGTAGGGTGGGGAGACGCAAGGGGCCATTCACTCAGACGCAACCGCCCTACATTCTGACCCACTTTCCTGGGTGTGAGAGTAGCCATCAGGGAGCAGGGAGGTGCGGGGAGCAGGTGGCAGCGGCTGCAGAGAGGTTCCTAGGCCTTTATCACATTCTCCCTGGTAGCAGAGTTATTTGTGTACCAGCTTGTCTGCCCTGCCAGAATTTCCCAGCCCTCCCTGTGTCAGAGCATGGTCTGCCTGTTTACCCCCCATCAGTGCACCTGCTTTTCAGGACAGCCCGGGAGGGGGAAGGAGGCAGGAAGGCAAGAAATGTCACCCCATTTCAGAGATTTCCGGAGCCTGAGGGAGCACAGTCCCACCTGCTTCATTTCCCAGATGGAGAAATCAAAGTGAGAGAAGAGCCTCACACCAGGGCCAGGAAGCTCAGGCTCAGGGAGACTCACTAGTGTGCCCAGAGTCAGACTGGGATGGGGACCGCTGGCTTCTGTGGTTCCCGTCTCTTGTCACATCCCTGCTCAAATCTGCCATGGCTCCCGGGGCACAGGGCAGTGCCTGGCAGGCCAGAGGGGTCAGGGATGGTGGCTGGGGGGTGAGGGGTTCTGGCCAAGTCAGTCTCCTGGGCTGCAGACTTCCCATAGACTTCTAGGCAGACAGCAATTCCCCAAGCCTCCTGCTGCATTCATGGGTTCACTTTTTTGGCCATGAGGCATGTTTGTGAAAATTCTTAGGTGGTGCAGAGTGAGGAAAGAGGGGGCCATGGACAGAGGGGAGAGTTTCTTAAAAGAGCTTGGCTTATTTTCTGTTAACCCACGAAACTGGAGATCTGAAAATCAAGGGCTGATCAAAATTTCCCCAGGTGGGCTGGCAGCTGGGTACCAAAGAGCCCACAGACTGTGCCTGAGCGCTGCCCAGCCTTCCTGGGGCTGAGATTCAGAAAGAGAAGGTTGCTGGCAGTCAAAAGAGCCCAGAGGCTGAAGCAGACAGTCCCTGCCTGAGTCCCTGCTTGAGCCCAGTGTGACCTCAGGCCCGTTTCCTATCCTCTTGAACGCTCAGCTTCCTTCGCCTGGAGAATGGGGATAATACCAACCCCATAGGCTGGGGATATATGTAAAAACCTGGTCCCCAGTAGTGACTCAACACAGAGAAGCTGACATTGTTGATGCTATGATACTATGAAATTATCATCATCATTATCCTGGCCAGTGTCCTGTCCCTGGCCCCTGCTCAGGGAGAGTTCTTCCCCAAATGTCCCTCAGGTAAGAAAGCCTTGCGGCTGGGAGGAGACAGTCATGTTACTCCTACTGGGACAGGGAAAGGTTTAAGTTGTCTGTCTCCCTACAGCTGTGGGTAGAAAATACTTTATGATGTTTTCCCCCAGATTATTATTATTATTATTATTATTTGGAGACGGAGTCTCTCTCTGTCACCCAGGCTGGACTGGAGTGGCACGATCTTGGCTCACTGCAACCTCCGCCTCCTGGGTTAAAGCAATTCTCCTGCCTCAGCCTCCAGAGTAGCTGGGACGACAGGTGCACACCACCATGCCCAGCTAATTATTGTATTTTTAGTAAAGACAGGGTTTCACCATGTTGGCCAGTCTGGTTTCAAACTCCTGACCTCAAGTGATCTGCCCACCTCGGCCTCCCAAAGTGCTGGGATTACAGGTGTGAGTCACTGTGCCCCCACTTTTTCCCAGTGTAGACATCCACATTCCAGAAAATTCCGGGTACATGCCCTGCTCTTCCCTCTTCCTGTACTATCCTTTGCATCAGTTCTACCAATTGCAGCCCTTCCCATCCTTCACACAGTCCCACCGTCACCACACCCAAGAAGCCCTCCTTGACTGCCTTGGCTTAAAGTGCTCTTGCCCTGACTCCTCTGCCCTTGTTCCCTCCTTTGCTTCCTTCCATTCGTCTTTCTTATTTCCCTCCTTTCTCTTCTTCCCTTTATTTTTCAAATCTCTGGACCTGGGGCTGTTTTTACCTGTAGGAGGTACAGGCCCCAGTCGGTGTTGTTTCCCCAGAACACCTACAGGGCAGGGGGAGGCAGACACTCAGGAGGCAGACACTCCACTAAGGCAGACACTCCACTAACGAGCAAGCCCTCCCTCAAAAGCACAGTGGGAGGGTGGGAGGAGGTGCATGTGTGATGTGCCCAGCTCTGTTCCAGGCACACACCAGGCACCCAGCACACATGTGTATCTTTCCCTCCCTCTCCTGCTGGCCCCTGAGCATCCACATGGGGCCTGCACACAGCTGCTCCTGAGTGGACACCACGGAACTGAAATGATGGCAAGCCCCAGGGAGCAGAAACTGCGACTTCAGTCACTTATGTTCCTTGGTACATAGTAGGTGCTTAATAAAGATTCTGAATGAACAAACAAGAGCCATGCCCTGAGCTTGAAGCTGGGAAAAAATAGGACCTGGGCCAAGAAGTGGCAGCCTCAGCACCTGGATGAGCACCATGGATGTGCAGCCTTGGCAGGAACTCATTAGCTATAGAGCGCCCCTGACACAAGACAGGCCATTATTTTCCCAGCAGAAAGATTTTATTTAAAGGGGGTTTTTGTTTGGTTTGTTTGTTTTGCCAATTTCAACATGCAAACTTTTAAGGATATAGAATAACATACGTTAAGATATTAATTCAAAAACATCACTAATTTCTTCCTATTCTCACATTTCATAAAATGTCATAACATATCCACTATGGCAGTATATCTCTGACTCTGTGTCCACTGTTCTGTGGATCAGTCAGTAAGCCAATAGGGTTCTCCATGGTTGGGGACTCTGTACACAGACCGAAATCTAAGGTCTAAGGTGGCAGCTTTTTCCAGGGAAATAATTTTGGGGGGAAAAACTGCCTTATATTTATCTGGATGCGGTGCCCATGGTGTGCTGAGCTGGCTTGTGCAGGCTCATAAGAGCCAAGTGTCACATTTTTAAGAATTTCGTGAGCTGGTTGTTAAACACAGCCAGTACCATTGGTTCTCAGCCGGGGGGGGAGGTGAATTTGCACCCCAGGGGACACCTGGCAATGTCTGGAGACATTGTGGGCTGTCATGATTTGTGGAAGAGGTGCTACTAACATCTAGCAGGTAAAGGGCCAGGGATGCCACCTGCATAATGCACATGTCAGTGCCCCCAACCCCCCAGCAAAGGATCTCCAGCCCAAAATGTTATAGTGCTGATGCTGAGAAACCCTGCTTGGAGCAGTGGCTCATGCCTGCAATCCCAGCACTCTGGGAGGCTGCGGTGGGAGGATCGCTTGAGCCCAGGAGTTTGAGACCAGGCTGGGCAACATAGTGAGACCTGTCTTTAAAAAAAGAGAAAAAAAAGTTTAAAAAAAAGAATAATAGAAATCCTAATGTGAAGTTACAACTAAATAAACTCTATTAAAAGCAAAAGGAATGCATTTTCTTTTCTTTTCTTTTTTTTTTTTTTTTTTGAGACAGAGTCTTGCTCTGTTGCCCAGGCTAGAATTTGGAATGCAGTGATGTGATCTCGGCTCACTGCAACCTCCACCTCCTGGGCTCATGCAATTCTCATGCCTCAGCCTCCCAAGTAGCTGGGATTACAGGTGTGCGCCACCACACCCAGCCAATTTTTGTATTTTTTTTTTTTTTTGGTAGAGATGGAGTTTCACCATGTTGGCCAGGCTAGTCTTGAACTCCTGACTTCAAGTGATCCTCTCACTTCGGCCTCCCAGAGTGCTGGAATTACAGGCATGAGAAACCATGGCTGGCCCAGGAATGCATTTTCTTTTTTTTGTTTGTTTGTTTGTTTGTTTTTGTTTTTGTTTGAGACAGAGTCTGGCTCTGTCGCCCAGACTGGAGTGCAGTGGCCAGATCTCAGCTCACTGCAAGCTCCGCCTCCCGGGCTTACACCATTCTCCTGCCTCAGCCTCCCGAGTAGCAGGGACTACAGATGCCCGCCACATCGCCCGGCTAGGTTTTTTTTGTATTTTTTTTAGTAGAGATGGGGTTTCAACGTGTTAGCCAGGATGGTCTCGATCTCCTGACCTCGTGATCCACCCATCTCGGCCTCCCAAAGTGCTGGGATTACAGGCTTGAGCTACCGCGCCCAGCATAGGAATGCATTTTCAAAACTGATTACTTACTAATTATTTTACTGTTGTCACTATCATACCCTCAAGGGTATTTATGCCTACTACACCTGTATGATGGAAATGCTATACAATGGTGTCTGCTGTTCATCTCTTCCCAACTGCACATTCAATGACTTCACGTTGGTAAGAGTGAAATCTGAAGTCAGAGAATTTACATCATAGAAATTGGCAGATGCTAAAATCCCCCACCCTCCTTTTTTTCTGGAGGGCCAGTTGTTACCAGCACACTATTGGGTGTAACCCTAAGTAGAGAAGAGAAATTCACAAGCTTAATGAATCCTTCCCAGTTTCCAGCCCAGGCAGACGACTCAGCACCAGCCTGCTGTGTGGATCAAGGATCTGAATGTGGTCATGTGCACACACTCTACACACCATGCACAGAAAGACACACACAAATACTAAACACATACACACATGCATCACACTCCCTACACACATCTTGTCTACAAACCCCCACATATACAACATACACACAGCATATAACCGACTACACATGCACCCCACAGTAGCCCTTCAGTCAGCAGGGGAATAATTTGAATAATGAGAAAAACAAGCAAAAGAATGACAACCTGACTGATCAAATTCCTTGATGTCTGAGCACCTTCACCTTTACTCCCTCCTCATCCTCTGTGATCCACCCTTCCCCACACACCCCGACAGCACACTGCAAAGGCAAAAGTCACAACTCCCACAGGAAGCACCAAACGCACTGATCCCATTTCAGTCCTGCTGGAGGCCCTGGCCACATGGCTCCCCATCCCTGCTCTGTGTCCAGCTCTCGGGAGACTCCAGAGCTGAGTCTGACCTTGGCCTCTTCCCAGATCCCATGACAAGGAGTTCCCTGGGCAACTCCACCCACCTGACCACTTCAGCTGCCACCAGATGCTAGTAAGTCCAAACCTCGTCTCCAGCCAGACCCTCTCTGACCCCACACCCATCAGCCTTCAGACATCTCTACTTGATGTCCCCCAACTCCTTAGACAAGTCCTAAACAGGCTTTCCCCCTCTCTGCCCCACACTGTTCCTCCCCGTGTTCTCCATCCCCACCTATGCCAGAGGCTGGTGCACAGGAAGCATTCAATGCACATCCCATGGAGAGAGGAAGAAATCATGTAAATCCCAGAAAGAGAGGAAAAGCAAACTTCCTGGTAAGGCTGATAGAAAGTCTTACCCCATTTTACAGATGAGAGCCCAGAGATTCAGTGGAGTGAAGAGGCCAGCCCAGGAGCAGCACCGAAGTCGTGGACTGTGAGGTGGAGGGAGCCTGAGCTGGGGGCCGCAGGCAGCAGCCGCCAGGCCAGAGCCAGCCCCGCAGGCTCAGCTCTCACCAGCCCCAAGCGAGGGGTTAGTTACAAAGAAAAGGAAAAGGCGTTCCTGATACGCGTCCTGTTTCCTCTCCTCCTCCGGGCTTCTCAAGCCATGTAGGGCGGATGTCCCCGGGCTGGCAGCACTCTGCCTGTACACAGATGGGCAGCGGGTGAGGGTCTCCCCAAGGATGGTGAGGGTCTCCCTAGACCACTTTCCATTCCAGCAGTCCAGCCTGCATGAAGACAGGGGCTCACCAGAGTGACCCATCAAGTTTCCCTTCCAGCCTAGGGGAGCCCTTACCCCTTATCCGCAGTGGGTACTTATCACAGCCAGGCATCTCCTGTCCATCAGAGGATCCCAGACAGACACCTTCACCAGGAAGGCTTCTATGTCACCCTCACTTAAAACAGGGGGCCTCCTTACAGTCTCCTGTAAGGAGTCTCCTGTCTTCCCTTCCTCCCTGCCCCACAGCAGCCAAGTTCATAACTGCCCAGCTCCGTGCATAGCTGCTGCCTGTGGGACCTGGCCTCCCCATGAATCAGGTAGGGGAAGGGGTCAAAGGTGAAGGCCATAAATGGGGTTTCTTGAGTGAGCCTCCATCAGACAGGGGTCCTTCCTGAGGACAGAGGTCAGGGCTCCTCTCTCAAATAGGGAATCTCTCCAAGGGAAGTGGCCACAGCTCCCCCATCAGATTGGAGGCTCCTGCAGGATGGAGACCATGCCTCATTCCTCAGACACACAGCTCCTAGAGGACAAGAGGACTGTGTCCCCTCTGTTACACAGGGAGTCCCAGAAAACAGAAGCCACATTGCCCCATCAGACAGGAGTGTCCTGGAGGTCAGGGCCATGCCTCCTCCATCACACCAGGAGCTCCCAGAGGGCATGATCCCCATCTGCTCCCTCTCCCCAGAAGTTCCCAGGACAGACTTCAGCTCAGTCTAACACATGGGGAAGGGCTTCCCTCTGGAGCAGAACTGACAGGGAGTCTTGCTCACACCCTCCCCTGCCCAGGGTCCCACTCCAATTCCCCATTTATGCTCTCCATTGAACTGAAGCCACCATGCCATATTTATGACAGCTGTGTGTCTGGGCAGAGGCCAGCACTCTCTGGAGAGACAGCAAGGGGGCAAGAGGGGGATCCCTGACAAGAGGATCCCAGGATAGACCATGGCCCCAGCTCTGGCTGGATGTGACCCAGATGAGTATCCACACCTGGCTCTGCCACTAACTGGGCAAGTCTCTTACCCCATGGCCACGGATAGCACCATCCCCATCATCAAACTTTATCAGCACCCACTCCTGGCTAAAGTGGAATAAAGCATCAGGGACAGGGGATAGCAGGCCCTTCCTTAGTCCCACTGTGAGGAAAACACTAGCCCTCCCTGGGTGCCGGCCCTGAGCCTGGTCCAAGCAACCTCCGCAGTCGTCTTTCCTACTCACGGCAGCTCCAGGGAACCGCTATTAGTTAGCATCGATCCACAAAGTACTTTGCCGACACTTTATGAGCTCAGTCTCACCAGAGGCCCCAGGGACCATGAACAAGAGGCAGAAACCAAGGCCCAGGTGCTCAGGCCACTGAATAGAGCCAGGGAGTCGCTGAGCCAGCATTTGAAACCAGGCCCTATGACCAAGGCCCAAGTGAGCCCAGAGACAGCACTAAGTAAATATTTGCTGAATGCCTGTTCACTGAAAAGCAATCTGACTGGATTTTGGTAACAATCTGGATATATTTTCTTATTTAAAAATTTGGCCAGGCACAGTAGCTCATGCCTGTTAATCCCAGCACTGAGGGAGGCCGAGGCAGGTGGATCACTTGAGGTCAGGAATTCAAGACCAGCCTGGCCAACATGGTGAAACCCCGTCTCTACTAAAAATAAAAAAATTAGCTGGGCGTGGTGGCACACACCTATAATGCCAGCTATTTGGGAGGCTGAGGCAGGAGAACTGCTTTAACCCGGGAGACGGAGGTTGCAGTGAGCCAAGATCACACCACTGCACTCTAGCCTTGGCGACAGAGTGAGACTCCATCTCAAAAAAAAAAAAAAAATAGCCCTACGATAACATTTTTTTTGGAGGAAGAGTCTCACTATATTGTCTTCATCTCCTGGGCGCAAGTGAGCCTCCCACCTCAGCGTCCTGAGTAGCTGCAACTACAGGTACATGCCATCGTGCCCAGTGATTATTTTAAGACATACAATTTATTAATTTGTCATGTGCTAGGTACTTTATATATTTATGTTTAATCTCAAGGATAACTCACGGAGAAAAAGCCAGTATCCTCTTTTTACAGAATTGGAAACTAGAGGCGAGGGAGGGGGAAGAGATAAGTTACCTAGTTCAGGGGAGGCAATGCCCGCCTGGTGGCCCCAAAGCCTCTGCTCCTTTTCCTGCCCACACAGCTCCCTGTGCTCTTAGAAGGTGGCCTGGGGAGGCCAGAGGCCCACAAATGGGCACAGCCAGCATCAAAGTGCTCAGGCAGTCTGCCTGGTGGGCCTGACCCCACATTGCAGGGACCCCTGGAGGAGAGGGCTTAAGCCCTGATCCCTCAGGGAGCTTTGCCAGGCCTCTCTGAGGACACGACCCTGCCTTAGTGGGCATCATTCATTTGAGAACTTGCCCCCCAGAATGGGAACTCCTCCAGGGCAAGGCCTGTGCTTGGCACAGAGAAGGTGCATCATAAAGGAGTTAAGGGCACAAGCTTAGGGTCAGGCAGGCCTATAGCCTCATCACCCTGCTCCACAGCTGTCTTGAGGGAAATGAGGCCCTGGCACAGAGTTGGAGCTCTGTGAATGGTACGAATACAAACCCCCACCACAGCAAGCAGACCCACTGGTGGCCTTGGGCAGGTCCTTGTCTTTCTTGGCTTCAGCTGGCTTACAGGCTCTCACGGGGGGGTCACATTACCTCACAGGAGCCTAGATAGCTGAGAGGAGATAATGGGTACATGAGGAGTCCTGGGGAGACCAGAGTGCTGAGCAGAGACAAAGGCCTGATACTAGGACAAGGCTGAATTATGGAGCATTTTAAATAAATGCATTTCCATTACTTCCAGGAACACACAGGCTTGCAGATAAGGTGGGCACAGCAAAGCCAACCAAGAGCAGCTGTGCCTCAGTGAGGCAGGGAGCAGGGGAGGAGCATTCTAGAGCATCTCCAGACCTTTCCCCAGACACACACTGGGACTTGGTAATATGCAACCCCCAAACCTTCCACCTGCTCCTCAAACCAGTTCCCTTTTATGGCTTCAGGATGGGTGCTAAGAAGCCCACAGAAGGAACGGTGCTGGCCCTCTTCTTAGCCACCAATCTATCTGGAATGACCTCCCCAGAGCCAGCTCTGCCTGCTGCAACCTAGAAGCTCAGGCCATCTGATCCCAAACCTCAGGGAGAACTGCACAAATGGAAATGGATGTGGGGAGCAATTGGGAACAGGGTCTTGCTCTCTCTTCTGGTATTTAATGGCTGTGTTTGGACACGGCATCTTACCTTCCCTGTCCTCACCTGGATAACAGGGCAACACAGCCTGCTCCAAGGTGTTGAGAGGGATGAAAGGCTGATGTCTGTATGTGCCTGGCATGTAACCTGGGTTCAACGTAGGTAGGTGAGTGCACTGAGAGGCACTGGGAACACCGAGGAGAACAAGGCCATCCAGGGCCCTGCCTCTGTGGGGCTTAAAGTCTAGGAGGGGGAAAAGGTGTAAGGAATCGCATATAAGAACACCTGCAGGAAGTGGAGGAGCCTTTGGTCACCACGCTACATTGTTTCCAACATTTATTTGATACTCTCTGGGTATCAAACCGGCACTAGGCAGTGGGACACAGCCTTCGCAGGGGGGTTGGAGCGTGGTGGATGAGCTTATGGAATGTGTTTCCTTAAGACCTAGATGGCCTTTCCTTCAGCACCGTCCCTGGCTCAGATTTCACCCTCATCAGGAAACCTCATGAGCAACGCGGCCCCTGTGCTGTCTGATTATCAGCAGGAGGCAGTGGACATAGGCATTCATGCCACAGAGAGCGATGGACCCGAATGATTTGGTCCCCTGCTTAATTTAGCTCGGGTTCGTGTGAATCTGATTGAGTCAGTCATGCAGTCTGCACAATTCTAAGGGCTGGACTGACATGTGGCAACTTTGTACAGGCCAGACCCCAGGAGGCCGGCTCCCCAACTGCCTTCGCCACACTGCCTGTGTCCCACCACAACCACAGTGACCTTAAGGAGCAGAGGCGTCTGTTACAAATGTACTGCCCACACAGGGTGGGGGAGACAGATGTCCAAACCAATACCCTGCCCACCAAAGGCACCCCATGAGAGGGTTATAAAGAGGCCACAGGGCCAGGCACCGTGGCTCATGCCTGTAATCCCAGCACTTTGAAAGGTCGAGGCGGGCAGATCATCTGAGGTCAGGAGTTCAAGACCAGCCTGACCAACATGGTGAAACCCCGTCTCTACCAAAAATACAAAATTAGCTGGGCATGGTGGCACATGCCTGTAGTCCCAACTACTTGGGAGGCTGAGGCAGGAGAATCACTTGAACCTGGTAGGCAGAGGTTGCAGTGAGCTGAGATGGTGCCATTGCACTCCAGCCTGGGCAACAAGAGCGAAACTCTGTCTCAAGAAAAAATAAAAATTAAAAAAATTGGCCGGGCGCGGTGGCTCAAGCCTGTAATCCCAGCACTTTGGGAGGCCGAGACGGTCGGATCACGAGGTCAGGAGATCGAGACCATCCTGGTTAACACGGTGAAACCCCGTCTCTACTAAAAATACAAAAAATTAGCCGGGCGTGGTGGCGACGCCTGCAATCCCAGCTACTCGGGAGGCTGAGGCGGGAGAATGGCGTAAACCCGGGAGGCACAGCTTGCAGTGAGCTGAGATCCGGCCACTGCACTCCAGCCTGGGTGACAGAGCAAGACTCCGTCTTAAAAAAAAAAAAAAAAATTAAAAAAAATTAAAAAAATTAAGAAGCCACAGCAATTCCAAGAAGGGAGCAGCTCCATTCTCTCTGGGACGGGCAGGGGGCTGTTGACAAAGTTACAGAGAGCAGGCGACATCTGAGCTGGACTTGAAGCACAATGAAGAGTTTGTCAGACTGTCAAACTGCAGAAGAGAATGTTAAAGGAACAGGCTATGCATGGAATGCACATCCTTATATAGCAGACTGCACATTTCAAAATCAGTTCAAAATCACAATCTCATTTCACCCTCTCAAATCCCATAATGGTGTTAACTGCCTCTCCCACGGCCCTCCACCCCGCCACACACAGGCAAACAAAAAAAGTGAAGTCCAGTGAAGGCAGATGATGAGCCCCAGGGCAAATGGTGACTAATTTCTGAGTAGAGGGAAGTGAGGGGTGGACTCTGGCTGAAATGGTCCTCTTCTCACTGAAGTGGGGGATTCCTGGCTCCCTGTCCGGCGGCAGAGCCCCACTTCGGCCCCTGCTGGCCTGTGACACCCTCCTCTCATCCCCAACATACACACACACTCCTGCAGCACCAGGGCCTGTCAGAAGGGGCTGGCTGAGAGGGGGTGGCCGGCAGAGGAACCAAGCAGCAGGGCCTGGGCCAAGGGGCTGAGGAAAAGCTGACCATTCTAGATGAGAGGCCCTGCCCAGCCTCTTCCCCTTCTCTGAGTGCTGATCACCTCAGCCTCTCCCACTGCAAGTCTCATTCCGTAGCCTCTCCTCTCCATCTCTTGCAGTGGCTGCTGCTGGCCTCTCCCTTCTCCTTCCTCCACCCTCACCCTCCCCGGGGAGTGGTGAGCTCAGCCTTTCCCAGCAGCTGTCCCTGGGAAAGATGGGAAATGCACCGACGGGAACTGAGAACAGGCCTGCCCTTGGGAGGGAGTGGGAAGAAGAGGCGTCGGCGACAGGGCTCAAGTCTGCCACTTCCTAGGAACCCCTGGCCGCCGAAGGGACAGTCTGCCTGTGTGTACTGCATGCTGGAAGAACGTGGGCTCAGACTGTGTGGACTGCCAGGGACCTCGTCTTACAGATGGGGAGACACAGGCCCCGGGAGAGGAGAAAGGGGACTGACAGCCTGTCCCAGGCACTGGGAGCCTTTCACTTGTCTTGTTTCATGTCATCCTCACAACTGCTCTGCAAGGTGTGTGTGGTAGGCTGAGTAACAGCCCCCCGAGATGCCCACATCCTAATCGCCAGAGCTGTGGCTGTGTTAGGTCATGTGGTAGAAGAGATTCTGCAAATGCGATTTTGTTCAGGGCCTTGAGATGGAGAGATTATCCTGCATGACCTGGGTGGGCCCAATGTCATCACAAGGGTCCTGACAGGAGGGAGGCAGGAGGGTCAGAGAGAGTAAAGGTGATGGGATGATGGAAGCACTGAAAGACAGACGAAAATCTACACTGCTGGCTTCAAAGCTAGAGGATGGGGCTGGGAGCCAAGGCATGCAGACAGCTTCTGGAAGCTAGCAGAGGCAAGGGAACAGATCCCCACTAGAGTTTCCAGAGGACACAGCCCTGACAACCCATTTCAGGACTTTGGACCTCCAGAACTGTAAAAAAATACATTTGTGTTGTTTTAAGTCACTAAATATATGGTAATTTGTAACAGGAGTAATAAAAGACTAATACGACAGGCATTCTCATTCCCATTCTGCGGACCAGAAAACTGAGGCTCACAGAAGGCTCATAACTCCCTCAGGCCAGGCGTGGTGGCTCAAACCTGTAATCCCAGCACTTTGGGAGGCCAAGGCCGGCAGATCACTTGAGGTCAGGAGTTTGAGACCAACCTGGCCAACATGGTGAAACCCCGTTTCTACTAGAAATACAAAAATTACAGGCGTTGTGGCTTATGTCTATAATCCCAGGTACATGGGAGGCTGAGGCAGGAGAATTGCTTAAACCTGGCAGGTGGAGGTTCCAGCCTGCACGACAGAGTGTGACTCCATCTCAAAAAATAATAACAATTATAATAATAACTTCCTTAGGTCCTGCAGGAATCTCTATGGGCTCTTAAGGTTGGGGGCCCCTCAGCCAGGGCTTCAGGCTAGGGGGAGAGTCTGAGGAGGAGGCAGGGGTCTGCCACTGTAGGCTAAGGCTGAAGACAAGAGAGAACTGGAGAAAGTTAAGCTTTGTGCCTTATTACAGCTGGGCCCTTCCAGATCCTGTGACTAAGTCCTGCCATGTCCTGACTAAGAAGCAGGGAGGCATGTGACACACAGGAAGGGCCCTGGCTGTGCAGCTGGGATTGGCTGGCTGAGTGTTTGCCAGATTAACTGAGATGAGATGAAATCCCCTACTTAGCTACTTGGATCCTGATAAAACCCCTGTGAGGAAACTTCTTATCCTTCTGCATTACTGGTAAGGAAAGCGGGTCCCCCGGGTTAGTGACTGGCCCAAGTTCTCCCAGCTAGTAAGCAGTGGAGTCTGGGTATTCATAATGAGCAACAGAAAAAGCATCACAGCCAGGCCTGCTGGCTACTGAGTGCTTCCTATGTGCCTAACACTGCCTTAACAGTTGCAGGCATTTTCTCAGTCATTCTAGATGCAAACCTGATCACGTGCCTCCTCTGCCTAAAAATTCTTAACGGCTCCCAAGAGCTCTTCACAATCTAGCCTCTGTCCAGCCCCCAGCCTCCCTCTCACCATGCTCCCTGCCCCCACACACCCTCTAGCCACACTGACCTTGGTCAGTTCCCTGGAGCCACCAACTTCCTTCTTACTTCAGGGTCTCCCACAGGACTCCGGCCCCACCAGCCTGGGGCCCCACTAACACAGGGTGGAGAAACCATGGGTCCTGGCCACCTCTGCTCCCCATTGTGGGTAAGGAAGGGATGGGACCACAGGTCAGCCCTCAATGGCAAGGGGCCTGGGAGGCTGGAGCTGAGAGGGCCCAAGTCAGCTGGTGATCTTCTTAGTAAAGGTAACAGCAGACTGGATGCAGCAGGGCATGGTGGTACAGCTCCCAGGGATGCACCCCCACCCCCCAGAAATGCAGACCCCAGGACACTGGAGCTGAGGGGGCTTGGGAACACAAGGTGTCCCCCTAAGAGCACGCATGGCAACATGAGGCCCACAGAAGAGCAGGACTTGCTACGGGCCCCAGTGTCACTCTGGGAGTCAGGTCAGAGCAATGGTTAAGGCTTTGGGGTCTGCCACTCACCAGTTGGGTAACTGAACCTCTAACTCTCATCTCTAACAACAGCACCTTTTTGTTTGTTTGTTTTTTGAAAAAAAAAAAAAACTTTGTTGCCCAGCCTGGAGTGAAGTGGCACCATCACAGCTCACTGCAGACTTGACCTCCCCAGGCTCAGGTGATCCTCCCACCTCAGCCTCCCAAGTATCTGGGACTACAGGCAGGCACCACACCACCACACCCAGCTCGTTTCTGTATTTTTTATAGAGACGGGGTTTTGCCATGTTGCCCAGGCTGGTCTCAAACTCCTGACCTCAGGTGATCCACCCACCTTGGCCTCCCAAAGTTCTGGGATTGCAGGCGTGAGCCACCACGCCCAGCCAACAGTGCCTTTCTTCACTGATACATGTGGAGCACCTAGTTCAGTGCCCAGTGAACAGTGAGGCCCGTGGTAGATGACAGCTGCTCTTTCCATTGAGAGAACAGGGCCTGCACTGGGACACCTGGGTCCCAGTTAGTGCTGCTTCTACCACCACCACCACCCCACACTGCTGGATGGGGGAGATTACCCGCTGTAGTGAATTTTAACAATTTCATGTTGCTTGGGCACCCATTCTGAATATGTCAGACTTTCTCGTACCAGAAGTAGGGCTCAGTCACCCTTGACACAGCTTCCAGTGCTCGGCCTCCTCTGGGTTCTTCAATGTAATCCATCCAGGTATCTGCCTTATGCAACCTCCTCCTGGTCACCACCTCGCCATGGGACAGCTAGACAGATGCCACCTAACTCGCCCATTGACCCCCCAACACACCCACATGAGCTGCACAGATTTGCCACAGTGACCCCCCTTAGTCACCATGCCTTATGCCTGCTTGCTCTAATCCCACCAATTATATTTACCCACAGAAACCTGCGTGGGTAACATCCTGCACCCCAACAAAGCCTCCATCCCACAGGTCCTCCCATCTCCCTCTTGCTCCAACTCGCTGGCTAAGCACAGGGTCCCAGGCAGCTCCCGCTGCCCTCCCCTCTGTGAGTAATATTCTGCTTCCGTTATTTCCCGGGTTTTGCTGTGCTGCCTCCTCCGTGTCTCACCTGACCACACACTCTCCTAGAGAGTGGTTTTCTTGGTAGGAATAAACTGAACACAGGTCAGAAAAGAGCCACAGGGCGCCTTCCACTATAAGTCAGTTTCCTGTGAGAGAGACACCTGGTCACGGCTGGATACTTAGGCATCAGACCATCCACCAGGATAAAGAAGCATCTCATGAAAGGCACACTGTGGACCCCCACAACCACCTGCCCTGGAACTCCGTCAAGCAGGGCTAGAATTTATAGCCATTCTCAGAGAGAGACCTCAAAACCAAACTAGAGAAAAATACACCCACCCCACCCCCACTCTATGATATAGCTGGGTGGGTTTAATTAACCCCCAGGTGGGACCCCAACAGAGAGGACACCTGGAGAGGTGACACTCAGCTGTCTCTGGAGCCACTGCTTCTGGGCCTCAAAGCTGGTTACAGGTGGGCGCAGTGGCTCACGCCTGTAATCCCAGCACTTCGGGAGGCCAAGGCAGGCAGATTATCTGAGATCAGGCGTTCAAGAACAGCCTGGCTGACATGGTGAAACCCCATCTCTACAAAAATACAAAATTAAGACAGGCATGATGGCGGGTGCCTGTAATCCCAGCTACTCAGGAGGCTGAGGTGGGAGAATTGCTTGAACCCAGGAAGCAGAGGTTGCAGTGAGCCGAGATCGTGCCATTGCACTCCAGCCTGGGTGACAGAGCAAGACTCTGTCAAAAAAATAAATAAATAAATAAAAATGCTAGCTATGTCCTTATCGCCTCTGGTCTTCTACAGAAAAGGGGTGATCGGCCTCATTTTCCTTACAATTAAAGGAAGGGGCCAGCACTTCCCCAGGGAAGTGAGCCTGGGCTAGAGGAACTCCTAATCCAAAACTGAGCTCCCCACTTGCAAACCAACAGAGGGGAAAGAGGAATGGATTATTCATGAGCACTTCCAGCGGGTGGGTGCCATGGGAACCTCCCATGAAACATCTTGCTTAAACCCCACAACAGAACAACGACAGGGGCTATGCAGTAGTCTGGTCCCATTTTGCCAGGCATGATGGCTCGTGCCTATAATCCCAGCAACTCAGAAGACACAGGCAGGAGAATAATTTAAGGACAGAAGGTCAAGACCAGCCTAGGCAAGACAGTGAGACTTATCTCTTAAAAATTGTTTATTTTAATAAAAAAATAATAATAATAGGACAGGCGCAGTGGCTCACGCCTGTAATCCCAGCACTTTGGGAGGCTGAGGCGGACAGATCATGAGGTCAGGAGTTCGAGACCAGCCTGGTCAATATGGTGAAACCCCATCTCTACTAACAATACGAAAATTAGCAGGTGTGGTGGCACACGCCTGTAGTCTCAGCTACTTGGGAGACTGAGGCAGAAGAATCGTTTGAACCCGGTAGGTGGAGGCTGCAGTGAGCCGAAATCGTGCCACTGCCCTGGGCAACAGAGTAAGACTCCATCTCAAAATAATAATAATAATAATAATCCCATTTTGCTTACATGAAGCTAAGGCTTCCAGAGGTAAAACAACTTAACTTGTGGCACCAGCTGGCAAAGTCATTCTCCTCCACTGTGTCAGGTGGCCTCTGGGTGAGGGCCCCATTTCCATTCTAAATGGCTACAGTCTAGGGCCTTTTTGAAGGAAAGGAACCCAGACCAGGAAGATGAGGCCCCCAAGGCAGCCTCTCACCCACCCTTAGCCCCATGGCCCATCTCCTCCCTCCAGCTCCTCTCCCCTCCCATCAGCCTATCCCAGAGACTGGTTATTAATTTATGTGAAAATAACACATGGCAGTGCTGCTGCTGCCTCCCCACAACCCCCGACGGCATCCCCACCCCCATGCCTGGTTCACAGCCACTCCTTCTCTGAGTTTTGCTCCTTTGGCACTTCCAAAGCCTTTAGTGAGCTGCAACTAGGTCAGATCCCTCCATCAGACAATCTCCTGTGCCTGCATTTCTCCCTTGGAAGCACATCTCACAGTGTGCATCTCTTGCTGTCTATCTACCTGCTCCAGACCATAAGCCCCATTAAGCCAAGGACATGTCTGTTTTGCTGCCATGGTATCCCCAGAGGTGTGCACCGCACTGGCATCCAGCCTCAGAGTCACTCCACACTCGCACGTGCCAGGCCCTGTGCTAAGGGCTGTGCCTACGCATCACACTTAACCCCCACCAGTGCCCCAGCAGAGTGAGAATTATCACCCTGCTGTACAGATGAGGACAGCGAGACTCTGAAGGGGGAAGTGACTTCCTGGAGGTTACCCCCTAGGCTGGGTCACGGCAGGAATCAGCGCCCAGGACTAGCTACATAATTTGTGGGCCCATTGCAGACTGGAAATGTGCTCAGATGTCAAGACAAAGTGGAGTTGCGACTCAAAGTCAAAGCCAGGCTCCACCCACCGAGATGCTGATGTCCCCTAAGGCAGTGGGCATCACGCTTGAGCTGGGGTCACAATCACCAGAAGGACTTGTTTAAAAACAGGTTGCTGGGGCCCAGTCCTAGAGTTCTGATTCAGTGGATGTGATGTAGGCCTGGAAATGTGCATGTCTCACTAGTGTGTGTTTTTTTGTTTTGTTTTTTTGGTTTTTGAGAGATTGAGAAAGAGAGATTAGGTCTCACTCTGTTACCTTGGCTGGAGTACAGCACAATCACAGCTTACTGCAGCGTCGAACTCCTGGATTCAAACAATCCTTCAGCCTCAGCCTCCTGCGTAGCTGGGACTACAGACACATGCCTGGCTAATTTTTTTATTATTATTTGTGGAGACAAGGTCTCACTATGTTGCCCAGGCTAGTCCTGAACTCCTGGCTCAAGAGATCTCCCCATGGCTGGGCATGGTGGCTCATGCCTATAATCCCAGAACTTTGGGAGGCCGAGGTGGGCAGGTCACCTGAGGTCAGAAGTTCAAGACCAGCCTGGCCAACATGATGAAACCCCATCTCTACTAAAAATACAAAAATTAGCAGGGCGTGGTGGCATGCACCTTTAATCCAGCTATTCAGGAGGCTGAGGCAGGAGAATCGCTTGAACCTGGGAGGCAGAGGTGGCAGTGAGCTGAAATCACACCACTGCACTCTAGCCTGGGCAACAGAGTGAGACTCTGTCTCAAAAAAAAAAAAAAAAAAAAAAAAAAGATCCTCCCACCTCAGCCTCCCAAAGCACTGGCACTGCGATTACAGGAGTGAGCACTGCACCCGGCGTAAATGTTGCATTTCTAAAGGGGATGCTGATGCTGTGGCCCACAGACACTGAGAACTGGGCTATCAGGGCTGAGGATGTCCAGGATCCTTCAAACAGCAGTCAGGCCCTCAGTTCAAATGCCCAGCCCTACTAAGAAGGAGAGGAGCATATGGGAGGAGGGGCAGAAGGAAAGGAGGAAGAAGGAAAACTTTACACACTTTTGTTTGATTTTCATAACAATCTTGCCAGGTAGGTTCTATTATCTTTATTACAGAAACAACTGTAGTACACAGAAGTCAATAATTTACCCTAGGTCCCAGCCGGGAAATTATGGAGACCAGAACTGAACCTGGTTCTATCTGTGTTATGCAGCTAGAACCTGCTTGAACCACAGCTGGCTCCAACAGGTTCAAACTCCATAACCTGCTCGCCCAGGGGAGCAGAGCCCAAGCCTCAGGAGGGAAGGATTAGCACAGCCTCAAGCCCTGGGGAGCCCTGGCAAGCCCCCAGGATCCTCCCCTTCCACTACCTGCCTGCTCTCCAAGCCCAGGCCCACAGCACAGAGACCTGGGACCAGGTGAGGGGGCCGATCGCTAGTGTCACTCCAGCAGGCCAGCGTGCCCATGCCCAGATGAGAGGTTCCTCACACATGTCCTAAGTGCCAGATTTGACCACACTGTTTCAGACTTTGCACAGGCTGCTCCTGCCTGGAATGCCCTTCCCACCCTGCCTCTCTGTCCAATTCACCCATCCTTCAAAATGCGGTTGGGCTCTGAGAAGTGTTCCCTCAGCACCTTGTCTGCCCTCACTGCTCCATCAGGTCACCCTGCGATTCCCTGGCTGCTCCTCCAGCCATTCACTCCACAAAAATTTAATAAGCATCTGCCCTGCCCCAGGCACAGTGCAAGGTGCTAAGGCTACAAGGCCAAGGTTGGGCTCTGTCAGGCCAGGATGTACGTTGGTTTCATCCCTGTGAAGCTCTGTAAGCCAGGAGGAGCAGACAGGGAAAGGGACCGTGAGGGTCCTCAGGGGGACCCCTGGGGGTTTGAAAAATTAGAAGTACTCAAATTCTACATTCCAGGCCACTGCCTAGGTGGTAGGTGGAGGGTAGCTCCTCTCAGTGCCTCCAGGCCTGGAGTAAAGATGCTTGGCAAAGCAGCACAAAACTACTAAACAAATACAAGGCATGCTATGTACCTCTGTGCCAAGAGGCCCAGTTGGCTGTGAACTCCCCAGGAGACCAAGGCCCCAAGGGGGACAGGGATGAGCCCAAAGTCCCCTGCAGAGCAGGAGGCAACCCTGGAGAGGGCCTGTAGCCTCTTCTCCCAGGAGATTTGGGCTTCAACAGAGGAGGAAGAGAAGAGGTGAGAGGCACCACCATCCTGAAGGATTTGCCTGCAGACCCTCTACTGGCCAACGGGGCATTAAGGGCGCACCCTGGGAAGTCACAGCCCACAGAAGCCCCAGGCAAGAGAGGATGGCTGCTGCCTGTCCAAGGTGGGGAGGGGGCTGGAGTGGAGCCAGGCTGGCGAAGGAAACATCTTGATCGGCAAGCGGGAGGAAAGGAGGAGGAATAAGAAAGGAGGAAAGAGCCAGACATGCAAACTCCTCCGCCTCCTCCTTCCAACCAAAACAGAATCCCCAGCAGACTGAGACCTGTGGGGAAGGAAGCGGGAAAAAGCTGAGGCCTCCGAGGGCAGGTGGCTGGAATGGTGGCCCTGAGACTGGAGCCTCTGAAAGCTTCGGGGGCTGGGTAGTCCCACCAGAGATGGGGAGGGATCAGTCATCATGGCCTGCCCAGCTCTGTACCCGCAAGGGCTGAACGCTCCCGGAGGAAGAGGATATGGGCTCCATCTGGTAACTCCGATTCCTCCTTCGAGACCCCACTCAAGTACGCGACTCTTCCCAAAGCCCTCAGACCTGACCTCAGCTGGGCTGGCTCCAGCACTGCACAAACTCAAAAACATTGTAGAGTAAAACTCATCCTAGCCTCTGGAAAGCCCAGAATCAGCTACAAAACCCAAGGAACCCAGAAGAGGAAGTGCCGGCACAGAGATGACCCTGGCCTCCCAGACCACTGGGCGCTGGGACACATTTCAGTTCCATTTGAAAAGCCTTCATGGGGGCCTTTTCCTCTGGTGGGACAGGAGGCTGGGATGAGGAGACAGGAGGGGCCATGGGAGCTGAGGAATAGGGAGACATAATCTTTGCCCCTCTACCCCCAACACACATACACTCACCAATGGGAGCTAAGAGGCTCCCAGGGACCTGGCTCTGTGTCTTGGACAAATCCTTTGACTTCCCTGGTTCTGTTTTCCCTCTCCTGCACACCTGCTTTCCTGCCCTCCTTCTTTTCAGGAGAGGCACAAGGTAAAGTTTAGGCCTCCAGGTAGGTAAGAACAAAGGCCTCTGGTATGACCTCAGAATGTGGAAGAGAATCCCACTCCACTCCTGCCCACCCCACCACCCCCCCGCAACCTCTTTCCTCAGGCCTCTATTATGGCAGAGTGAGCCTGGGAGGCAGAAGCTGTGGTCAGGAAAGTAGGAAGCCAGGCTTGGAGCCCAAGCGGAGAGTGACCACCAAGGTAACCCATCTCCTCTCCAGGGGCCTTTTCTCTCCTTCTTCTCTCCCTGCCGGAGGAAACCACCTTCCTTCCACACATCCTCACCATCATTTGAGAGAGGCTTTATTGGGATGACTTTAGTCTGTGTTTTCCTTACAGCCCTCATCTGAGTTACTTGAAGCTGCTGGAATTTAGGGGTTCTTCTTTCATTCACTTTTTATCCTAGTGAACCAGTCGCCTTGGTTGGAACCGGCTAGAGGGCATCAATCAAGTAACTTCCCCTCATTCTTCATCTGTAAAATGGGATAACAGCAGTGCCCACCCCATCGGGTTGTTCTGAGGATTAAGTGAGTGTAGTGTCTGGCACCTAGTAATACACGTTAGCTCTTCTTATGAATATTCAACAGAATTTATTGGGCACCTATTGTGTGTCAGACACTGTTGGCCATCAGACATATGGTGAATAGGGCAGATTCGGGTAATGGACCCTGTCTACATAAAGCTTCCCTTCTGGCCAGGGAAACTGCGGGGCTTTGCATTACACAACTCCTTTCGTTACCAGGACACAGATCACAGCGCAAACAGAACATAGAGCATTCCTACAAGCAGGTAACACAGCAGCCCTGCAAGATAGGCATCATACAAACAAGTATACGGTGACTCTCACAATAAATGCTGTAAAGTGGAGGGCTCCAAGAGCCCAGGAGGCGGCACACCAGCCTGAGGAGTCAGCAAAGGCTTTCCCAAGAAAGTGATATCTGGGCTAGGAGTTGAAGCAGCAGCAGTACTAACTCCAAAAGAGACAAGGGCTGGCGTGCTGAATTGAGACGAAACAAAACCAAACCTACCGGCCAGACGCCTGTAATCCCAGCACTTTGGGAGGCTGAGGCAGATGGATCACCTGAGGTCAGGAGTTCGAGACCAGTCTGGCCAACATGGCAAAACCCCGTCTCTACTAAAAATACAAAAATTAGCCAGGCATGGTGGCACACACCTGTAATCCCACCTACTTGGGATTCTGAGGCAGAAGAATGACTCGTACCCAGGAGGCAGAGGTTGCAGTGAGCCGAGATCATGCCACTGCACTCCAGCCTGGGCAACAGAGCAAGACTCAATCTCAAAAAACAAAGCAAAACAAAACAAAAAAATACCCCAAACCTACCATGGGAAAGTTCTAGGGGATGAGAGGGGAATCACTGAAGGTACAAGGGCAGCAGGGACATGGGGGCAGGACCTGGTCACCAGAAGGCCAGATCAGAGGTGTGGATCTTACTCTGTCACCATGACAAGATGTTGGTGGGGTTTCAGCAGATGATTGACACAACGCAGTCATGCTTTAGTATGTTCACTTGGGCTGCTGGGAGGCAAATGGAAGGGCAGAGAGACCAGAGTGGAAGCAAAGAGACCAGTTAGGAGGCAGATTCAACTAGATTGCTCTGGGTTCAAATCCTAGATCTGTCATTCATTAGATGGGAAACCTCTCAGGGTCTCAGTTTTCCTTCTGTAAAGTGGAGATTACAACAGTATCTACTTCTCTGGGTTGTTGTGAGGATTAAATGAGCAACTTTATACATGTAAAGAACTTGGAACAATACCTGGACCACAGGAAGTGCTGTGTGTTTAGCTGGTATTATTCATGTGGGTCAGAAATGAGGGTGGTCCAGAATAGGGAGGTAGCAATGAGACAGAAAGAGAAAACTGGACAGATTCAGAGATAAAATCAACAGGTCTTGCTCCAAGCACCCAGATGCTCCAGCCTACCTTGTGCCACCTGCAGCCATCTGAGAGACCCTAAGCCAGAATTGCCCAGCGGAGCTCTTCCCAAACTCCTGACCCATGGAAACCACAGTCAATAACAAAATGAATGTTGTTGTTTTGAGCCTCTAAGTGTTTGTGTGATTTGTTATGTAGCAAAAGATAAATGGAGCAACCCACATTGAAATGTACCTAGAGGGGCCGGGCGTGGTGGCTCACGCCTGTAATTCCAGCACTTTGGGAGGCAGAGGCAGGCGGCTCACCTGAGGTCAGGAGTTGGAGACCAACCTGACCAACATGGTAAAATCCTCATCTCTATTAAAAATACAAAAATTAGCCAGGCATGGTGGTGCACACCTGTAGTCCCAGCTACTCGGGAGGCTGAGGCACAAGAATCACTTGAACCCAGGAGATGAAGATTACAGTGAGCCCAGATCGCACCATTGCACTCCAGCCTGGGCAACAAAAGCAAGACTCCGTCTGAAAAAAAAAAGAAAAAAATAAGCGTACCTGGAGAGGAAACTTTCTCCCCCCCATGAGCAAGAAGGGAAGCAGCTGAGCAGGAAGGAAGCGGAAAGGTGTGCAGGGAAGACGGGAGGGGCTGAGAGCCAAGCCTGGGACCTCTGAGCCCCCCAGGGTCCAGGCTCTGCCTTCAGGAAGTGACATGATAGCTCCAAAGCTAATCATTTCAGCACTATTTACAATACCAAACACCTGGAAATAATGTAAATACCAAAGAAGGGGCTGGTTAAACTGTAGGGCACTCACATGAGGGACAATCATTAACAAATCGAGATACTATGAGTTAATAGCATAGGAGATACTGAAGAAAAAAAAAAAGTATTCAAAATTTTACACACAGTTTAATCACAATTGTGCTTGAATACACAAACACATGCACACACACACACACAGCAAGAAGCACAAACACCAAAAGGTGTTAGAAATGTTGTTTCTAAATGATGAAATTCTGGATGATCGCTGTCTTTCTTCTCCTTGTCTAATGTGGAGGGTTTTGTTGTTGTTTAAATAATTACTGAAAGATAACTGGTAGTTCTTTTAAGCCCTCAGAACTCAGGCTGTGTGCCCGCGCACTCGCCTCAGGTCTAGGGGAACACTGCACCAGCACCAGTTGCTCCACAAGGGCAGGGATTCTTGCCCGCTTCCTTTTCTGCTGGGACAGCGCCTAGCACACAGCAGGCTGGATGAGCACTTACTGGTGAATGAATGAATG
Source organism: Trachypithecus francoisi (assembly GCF_009764315.1). Lineage (NCBI taxonomy): Eukaryota > Metazoa > Chordata > Mammalia > Primates > Cercopithecidae > Trachypithecus > Trachypithecus francoisi. The sequence continues at coordinate 66,193,843 of NW_022681473.1, forward strand.
GTCTTTATCTGCCCAAGCTGAGCTCCTCTGAGTCCACAGCAGCCGCCCTCATCAGCCTCAGATGGGGATGAGGTCCGGCCCCTCTCCATGTCCTCAGGGTTCAGAACAGGGCCTACCACCAAGGAGGCACTAGCGAGAGCTGTGAATGAATTAAGGGCTGAATAAATGAACATCCTACCCAAAGAAGTCCTCCCTGATCACCACTGCCGAGCTCTGGAGGCCTGGGGGAGTGTGCGTGTGGGTGTGGGTGTGGAAAAGTGGGCAGCAAGAATGGAAACATACCTGGGTCTTCCGAGAACCCAGAGAGCCTGTGCGCCTGACTCCGACTCCACCTGCCTCCTCCGGCCCCTTCCCCCTCTGCTGCGACTTTGCCTGTTTGGTCCCCTCCTGAGACCACAGAGAAGTTCTGGAAGGTTCTAACTGCTATGTCTACACTCAAAGTGTAGCTGTTTTTAAAAGGAGAAGAGAGCAAGGCCCTTTCTAGACGTTTCTGCCTCTCTCACCACCCCCACCCCTGTCCCTGGGAGAAACTTCTGGGAGGGAAGCCAGCACATGGGGACCCAGGGTTGTTGACTGGTGTGTGAGGTGAGGCAGGGAGGGATGCAGGTGTTAGAGACTCAGGCAGGGCTGAGCGGGAGGGCCTTAGGGTAGAGACCTGAAGAAAACCCTGTGGAAGGAAATGGCAGGGAACGTATGCTGGTTGTCAGGGATGGAGGGGGGACTACATGGTGCAGGGATGACAACTGAGGCTGGCAGTGGGGGAGGTGCCAACATGGAGAGGCTGACTGTAAGGAGGACCAGCAGTAGAATCAGATTGTTTTTGTCCAGAAGAGCTGAGGTCAGACTGAGCCTGAATGGCTACCAGAGGGGTGGGACAGGAATCTCCTGACCCTCACCCCAGCCCCTACTCCGGCTGCCCAGAATGCCAGCCCAAAAAAGGCAGTTTACCCGTTTTTTTTTAGACAGACTCTCTCACTCTGTCACCCAGGCTAGAGTGCAGTGCACCTCCGCCTCCTGGGTTCAAGCGATTTGCTTGCCTCAGTCTCCTGAGTAGCTGGGATTACAGGCATGTACCACCACATCCAGCTAATTTTTGTATTTTTAGTAGAGACAGGAGTTTCACCATGTTGGCCAGGCTGGTCTCAAACTCCTGACCTCAAGTGATCCACCTGCCTCGGCCTCCCAAAGTGTTGGGATTACAGGCGTGAGCCACCGCGCCCGGCCCAGTTTACTTTGTATAAAATAAATCTCAACAGGCATGACACTTCAAGCCCATCCAAAATATAGACTAGTGAACCCTGCGGCTCATGCTAACAACAGGAAGGGGCTGAGGCCACCGAAGCCCCTCCCCAAACCAGGCTTGTCCATTACCTTCCAGGCACCCCCAGGCATGTCCCAGCCTCTCTCTGGACCTCACTAACCTTGTGCGTAAAGGGACCTCTGAGATCCCTTCTGGACCTCACGCCCTCTCTGGTCTCACCCTGCCAATGCTCAAAGCAAAAGCCCCAGGCCCAACTCAGGCCGGCCTGACTCAGAGGCCTGGAGGTTAGAAAACAGAAGAATCTCAGAGCTCAGCCAGCCTGACCTCTCCCATGATAGGTAGGGAAACTAAGGCCTAGGGTCTTTCCTAAGGTCCCCTCAAGCCTAGGGCACCAGCTCCCAAGCCTAAGGCGTTTTCTAATGCCCTGCAGGAGCTCTGCAGGGTCCCAGGGGAGGTGGTGCCTGCTCAGGCAGCTCTGGAGAAGCAGGAGGTGATGAAGAATTTTCATTAACAGCCAAGGCTCCAAGGCTGGGAGGAGGAGGATGCTGCCAGAGGATGTGCGAAAGCTCCTGAGAGAGGCACTGAGTCATGCTTGCAGCTGCATCCCCAGAAAGCAGCCCAGGGCCTGGTGCAGTGTGGGTGTGCAGTAAATGAACAAATAAATAAAAATGTGAATGAGTGATAATAACAGCAGCTAACACGTAGTACGTACTTTGTGCCAAGCACTTTACAAATATTAACTCATTTAAGCCTAATGGAAACATTAAGATTCCCACAACAAAAGATTAAGATTCTCATAACAAAAATTGTGTTATTCCTCTTTTATAGACAGGGAAACTGAAACAGAGAGAGGTTAAATAACCTGCCCAAGGCCACACAGCTTTGAAATCTGGCAGTCAACCTTGGTCTTTTTTTTTTTTTTTTTTTTTTTTTTTTTTTTTTGAGGCGGAGTCTCGCTCTGTCTCCCGGACTGGAGTGCAGTGGCCGGATCTCAGCTCACTGCAAGCTCCGCCTCCCGGGTTTACGCCATTCTCCTGCCTCAGCCTCCCGAGTAGCTGGGACTACAGGCGCCCGCCGCCTCGCCCGGCTAGTTTTTGTATTTTTAGTAGAAACGGGGTTTCACCGTGTTCGCCAGGATGGTCTCGATCTCCTGACCTCGTGATCCGCCCGTCTCGGCCTCCCAAAGTGCTGGGATTACAGGCTTGAGCCACCGCGCCCGGCCAACCTTGGTCTTAATCTTAAACACTCTGCCTCCCACTCGGCACCCTTACCTGCCACAGCCTCTCTCCCACACACCGTCTCCTGCAGTCTCACCCTAACGCCCATGTCTCATCACAACCTCATACCCTCCTAACACACACTGCCTTTTTTAAATTTTATATATATATATATATATATATTTTTTTTTTTTTTTTTTTTTTGAGACAGGGTGTCACTCCAGCCCAGGCTGCAGTGCAGGGCTGCAATCATGGCTCACTACAGCTTCAATCTCCTACCTCAGCCTCTCGAGTAGCTGGGACTACAGACACGCCCCACCACACCCACGCCTAATTTTTGTATTTTTAGTAGAGACAGGGTTTTGCTATGTTGCCCAGGCTCTTCTCAAATGCCTGGGCTCAAGTGATCTGCCCACCTCGACCTCACAAAATGCTGGGATTACAGGTGTGAGCCACGCCCAGACTCTTGTTATCTTTGAGGATAATTTTATAACATGTATTTTTTGAAACAGGGTCTCACTAGGTTGCCGAGGATCATCTCCAACTCCTGGACTCAAGCAATCCTCCTGTCTCAGCCTCCAAAGTGCTGGGCGTACACCTGGGAGTACAGGTGCCAACCACATCCACCAGCAGAAAAAATAATTCATTGAGGTGAAATTCACATAACATAAAATTTAAAGTGAACAACTGGCTGAGTGCAGTAGTTCATGCCTGTAATCCCAGCACTTTAGGAGGCCAAGACAGGAGGATCACTTGAGTTCAGGAGTTTGTTTGTTTGTTTGTTTGTTTGAGATGGAGTCTCGCTCTGTCACCCAGGCTAGAGTGCAGTGGCATGATATTGGCGCACTGCAACCTCTGCCTCCCGGGTTCAAGTGATTCTCCTGCCTCAGCCTCCTGAGTAGCTGGGATTACAGGCGCCCACTACCACGCACGGCTAAATTTTGCACTTTTAGTAGAGACAGGGTTTCGCCATGTTGGTCAGGCTGGTCTCGAACTCCTGAGCTCAGGTGATCTACCTGCCTCGGCCTCCCAAAGTGCTGTGATTACAGGCGTGAGCCACCGTGCCCGGCTGAGCTCAGGAGTTTGACAGCACCCTAGGCAACGCAGCAAGACCCTGTCCCTACAAATAAATAAAAATGAAATAAATACATAAGTGAACAATTCAGTGGCATTCAGTACATTCACAACGTTGTGCAAAACTGCCACTTCTATCTAGATCCAATGCATGTCCATCACTCCAAAGTAAAACCCTTTACTCACCATGTAGTCTCTCCCCAGTCTTCCCACTCTCCAACCCCTGGCAACCGCCAGTGTCTGCTTTCTGTCTCTATGGATTTCTCTATTCTGGATATTTCATACAAGTTGACTCATACTATAGGTGACCTCTTGTGTCTGGCTTTTTTCATTTCACGTAAGGTTTGCAAGGTTCGTCCACTTTACAGCATGGATCAGTATTTCATTCCTTCTCACGGGTGAATAACGTTCTACGGCATGGATCTACCACCATTTGTTTATCCATTCATCTGCAGATGGGCATTTAGGCTGTCTGTTCCCACTTTTTGGCTATTGTGAATAGTCAAATGCTGCCTGTTCCTCCCCCCTAAAACCCTGTGAGTGAGGACAGTCGTTCATCCCCATTCCCCAGAAGACAACATGGAGGTTCATTTGTGATACAGATGGTGACTTGACCTGAAGACCCTGCCACCCAAACGAAAGTGCCCTTCTTACATCCTTGTCTCTCACCAGCCATTCACCCATCCCAAGTGTCACACCTTCCCTGGGCATCTGTTACCACATGCTGGGCTCTGTGCCAGCTGCTGGCCACCTGGTGTGGACAGCTCAGGCCAAGTCCCAGACTCTACTATAGTCTGAAACTGCAGAGGCCTGGAGGCTGCAGTCTCACCCTCTGGGATGGGCTCCTGTCCAGCCAAGGAGTCCCAGGATCCAGGGCCAGGGGCCAGGCATACCACATCCAGGATGAATACAGACAGGAGTGCCCTGCTCCTGTCCTTCCTGGATCCCAGTTTTCCTCAATGCACAGAGGAAAATGGCCCCCAGCAGATGGCTCCAGAGATCTGTACGGCAAAACCATTGAGTGGAATGGGAATGGCTGGGCTGAGAGGGCCATCAGAAAACAGAACTCAGAGCACTGAAGAGAGTGGAGCAGCCAGTGAGGGTTTCTCATGCAAATCGGTCACTGCACCTATCAAATGTCAAAGCACTAGAAACAGCACTTCGCTGGGATTCCTAACCATCCATCCCTTCCTGCTGTGTAACCTTTTCTTTTCTTTTCTTTTCTTTTTTTTTACACAAGGTCTTGCTCTGTCACCCAGGCTGACATTCAGTGACACAATTACGGCTTACTGACTCACTGCAGCCTCAACGTCCTGGGTTCAACTGACCCTCCCACCTCAGCCCCCTGAGTAGCTAGGACTACAGACATGCACCACTATGTCCAGCTAATTTTTTTGTATTTTTTATAGAGATGAGGTCTGACCATATTGCCCAGGCTGGCCTGGAACTCCTAGGCTCAAGTGATCCTCCCGCCTCGGCCTCCGAAACTGCTGGAATTACAGGTGTGAGCCACTGCACCCTGCTGTTGTGTAACCTTGAGCCAAACCTTCTCTGAGCCATCTCTGCCTAAAACAGGGTTCAAGGATCTAGAATTCCAGATTCTAGAGTGGGAGGAGTGGGTTGTCCTTGCAGAGCCCCTCCTGTTAAAGACTACATCCACTTAAGCTGTCTCTTTGTGTAAGATGGTGCAGCTATGACCACTATGCAGACCACTGCCTTCCTGGCCTTTCATGAAACCGCCTTCTGCCACAAATTAGCCTGTTAATGGGACCATCCTCAGAGGGTTTCCGACATTCCATGTAAGGACAGGACGAACAGTCACAATAATCACTACTGGCTGGGCACTGTGGTGCATGCCTGTAACCCCAGTGCTTTGGGAGATCAAGGTGGGAGGATAGCTTGACCCCAGTAGTTTGAGACCAGCCTGGACAACATAGTAAGACCCTATCTCTACAAAAAATTTTAAAAAGTACCCAGGCATGGTAGCAGATGCCTGTGCTACAAGTCTTAGCTACTTGAAAGGCTGATGCAGGAGGATCACTTGACCCCAGGAGTTCAAGGCTGCAGTGAGACAGACTGAGACCCTGTCTCTTAAAAAAAAAAAAAAAAAAAAAGTCACTACTGCCTCTCAGACTCCCTTTCACACGACAGTGGCCTGACAAATTTGCACCGGATGAATAAATGAACGAACAAACAATCTGTCACTCATTTCCCAACTTCTACCCTCTCTCTTCTAGTCTGTTTACCTACACAGCTGCCATGTGAACCTTCAGATCCTGCTTTTCCTGAAAGCTGTATGGTCTTGGACAAATTGCTGAACTTAGCTGAGCCTTCAATTCCTCAACTGCAAACAAGGACCCTACTTGGGTAATTAGGAAGATTGAAAGAAAGCTTAAGCATAGCATCTCCAGGGAGGAGTCCAGGAAAAGCTATTGAAGGAAAGCTGTTTTTCCCCATCACACCCCACACCACCCTAATCCTCTAATCTCTCTCTGTTCCAAAGGCTGCAGGAAAGAGCTCAGGCCCTGGGCTGGCCCCTGGCTATATGTAAATGTTTATGCCCAGCCCAGCCTCCTAGGGACAAGTTATTTGCTTTGCTTGTAATTAATTGCAGAAGGCTCAGCCGGGTAATAAACTCTGCCGAAGAAATATAAACAGTTTGCACAGAGCTTCAAATCCATTGTGAGGCCAAGAGAAAGGGTCTGCTAGGAATGGAATGTTCTCCCCAGTCTCCTCCAAGTTGGAGGCAGAGAGATCACTGAAGGTCAGAACTGAAAGGACCCTTGGAAATCATTTGAAAAATAGCAGCTGGCATCATTACCTTGTTCCAGGCCCGGCTGAGCACTTGCTTTATATGGTACAGCTATTTTCCCATTCTAAAGATGAAGAAACTGAAGCTGAATGAAAGTGGCAGGGAACTTTCCCCAACTAGAAAGTTGGGGAAGCAGCTGGGCTGGAAGTTGAACCCAGCTGGACTTCAGAGAAAAAAAAGAAAGACAGCCATTCATTCAACAAAAATATCCCATGTCCCCCATGCCAGGCACTGGCACCTGGTGACACAGCTCCTGTAGGACTTGCATTCCAGCGGGGAGAGGCAGATTTCAGACGTTGAGGACTAAAATCTGATTTTTATTTTTGAGGCGGAATCTCGCTCTGTTGCCCAGTGGCATGATCTCGGCTTACTACAACTTCCACCTCCCAGGTTCAAGCAATTCTCCTGCCTCAGCCTCCCGAGTAGCTGGGATTACAGGCGCCCGCCACCACACTTGGCTAATTTTTTTGTATTTTTATTAGAGACAGGGTTTCCCCATGTTGGCCAGGCTGGTTTTGAACTCTTGACCTCAAGTGATCAGTCCACCTCGGCCTCCCAAAGTGCTGGGATTACAGGGGTGACCCACGGTGCCTGAACTTGTCTGATTTTTTTTTTTATCTTGCCCAAATTCCTATCTAAGGGGCCTGGGGAGTCATCTACAAACCAAGAATTCTCATTGTCAGGCCTCTGAGCCCAAGCTAAGCTCCCCTGTGACCTGCAGGTATACATTCAGATGGCCTGAAGTAACTGAAGAATGACAAAAGAAGTGAAAATGGCCCGTTTCTGACTTAACTGATGACATTACCTTGTGAAATTCCTTCTCCTGTCTCATCCTGGCTCAAAAGCTCCCCCACTGAACACCTTGTGACCCCCACACCCGCCCGCCAGAGAACAACCCCCCTTTTGACTGTAATTTTCCTTTACCTACCCAAATCTTATAAAACGGCCCCACCCCTCTCCCTTCGCTGACTCTCTTTTCGGACTCAGCCTGCCTGCACCCAGGTGAAATAAACAGCCTTGTTGCTCACAGAAAGCCTGTTTGGTGGTCTCTTCACACGGACTCGAGTGAACCTCATCAGATGGGTTTTATGTAACCCTACATGTCATGACTTACTTTCCAGTTTGACTATGGCATAACATTACTGTCAGGCTTCTGAGCTCAAGTCCGCAGGTAGACATCCAGATGGCCTGAGGCAACTGAAGAATCACAAGTGAAGTGAAAATGGCCGGTTCCTGCCTTAATTGATGACATTAACTTGTGACATTCCTCCTCCTGGACAGTAAGTCGCCGGAGCTTCCCACCGAGATCCTTGTGACCCCCGCCCCTGCCCGCAAGAGAACAAACCCCTTTAACTGTAATTTTCCACTACCTACCCAAATGCCATAAAACTGCCCCACCCCTATCTCTCTCCCTTTGCTGACTTCTTTTTCAGACTTAGTTCACCTGCACCCCGGTGATTAAATCGCTTTATTGCTCACACAAAGCCTGTTTGGTGGTCTCTTCACACAGACAAGTGTGACAATTACGAAATAAGGATGAATTTCAGAATATTTTTCCCCAAAACATGTTTCTCTGCTATATCTTGAAACATAGCTAAATCTTTTTCTTCTGGGCCCTCCCAATCCTGATGAGATTGACTAAAAGTCTAGCACCTTTTAAAGGTCTGAATAGGAAACACTTGTCATCTATTGTCTCCAAGGGCAGCCACCATAAGACTTCAAAAGAACTTTGATCTCCACAATCTTTTATCTTAACCTGAACATTTCCTTTCTATGGATCCCAAGTCTTTGGACAAACTCAACCACCTGTCAACCAGAAAATGTTTAAGTTTACCTATAGCTGGCCGGGTGCAGTGGCTCACGCCTGTAATCCCAGCACTTTGGGAGGCCGAGGCAGGTGGATCATGAGGTCAGGAGTTCGAGACCAGCCTGGTCAATATGGTAAAACCCCATCTCTACTAAAAATACACAAATTATCTAGGTGTGGTGGTGCGCACCTGTAGTCCCTGCTACTCAGGAGGATGAGGCAGGAGAATCACTTGAACCTGTGAGGCAGAGCTTGCAGTAAGCCGAGATCGCACCACTGCACTCTGGCCTGGGCGACAGAGTGAGACTCCGTCTCAAAAAAAAAAAAAAAAATTTACCTATAGCCTGGAAGCTCCCCCCAACCCTGCCCCCCGCTTTGAGTTGTCCCACCTTTCTGAACCAAACCAATGTATTCCTTAAATGTATTTGATTGGCCGGGCGCGGTGGCTCAAGCTGTAATCCCGCACTTTGGGAGGCCGAGACGGGCGGATCACGAGGTCAGGAGATCGAGACCATCCTGGCTAACACAGTGAAACCCCGTCTCTACTAAAAATACAAAAACTAGCCGGGCGAGGTGGCGGGCGCCTGTAGTTCCAGCTCTCGGGAGGCTGAGGCAGGAGAATGGCGTAAACCCGGGAGGCGGAGCTTGCAGTGAGCTGAGATCCGGCCACTGCACTCCAGTCCGGCGACAGAGCGGACTCCGCCTCAAAAAAAAAAAAAAAAAAATGTATTTGATTGATGTCTCATGCCTCCTAAAATATATAAAACCAAGTTGTACCCCGACCACCTTGGTTGGGCACATGTTCTCAGGAACTCCTGAGGGCGGTCCTGGTTGTCAGGCCTCTGAGCCCAAGCCAGGTCATCAAATCCCCTGTGACTTGCACGTCCGCATCCCCTGTGACTTGCACAGATGGCCTGAAGTAACTGAAGAATCACAAAAGAAGTGAAAATGCCCTGCCCCGCCTTAACTGATAACATTCCACCACAAAAGAAGTGAAAATGGCCTTAAGCGATGACATCACCTTGTGAAATTCCTTTTCCTGGCTCATCCTGGCTCAAAAACCTTCCCCACCGAGCACCTTGGGACCCCTACTCCTGCCTGCCAGAAAACAACCCCCCTTTGACTGTAATTTTCCTTTACCTACCCAAATCCTATAAAATGGCCCCACCCTTATCTCCCTTCGCTGACTCTCTTTTCAGACTCAGCCCGCCTGCACCCAGGTGATTAAAAAGCTTTATTGCTCACACAAAGCCTGTCTGGTGGTCTCTTCACACGGACGCGCATGACAATGGTCACTCAAATTTGGCTCAGAATAAATCTCCTCAAATATTTTACAGAGTTGGACTCAACAACGCTCACCAAATTGATTACAGCAGGTGCTAAGTGCTCTGAAGAAAAGAACAAAGCTGCTTGTCTAGAAGGGCAGAGCCACAGTTGTGGGTGGCCATTCAAGCTCTGCAGGGCAGAAGCCATACAGTAAGTGCTCTGGCAGGAGCTCCCAGTAGTGTGTTGTAAGCAAGTTTCCAGCTAAAACTTAACACTGTTTTCTTTGGGCCCAGTGCAGCTTCTTGCCAACCAATTCAGGGTATCTTGAAGGCATTGTGCCAGGGCTGGGGAATGGAATGATTGGTGAACAAAACTCAGTACTTGCCACCAGGGAGCCCACACCCAACTCGGGGCACAGACAAATGGGGAAGTATAAAACACAAGTTGATGAGGGTCCTGGGGCAGGAGAGTGACAATCAGTATGTACTGAGCACCTATGGTGTACCAGGCACTGTGTTAAGCCCTGCATTATCTCATTTAAGCCTTACCATAACCCTATGGGGGTGAGGAGAGGATTTTATTACCCCCATTTTAAAGAAATGGTTTTTAAAACCAAGGTTCAGAAAGATTATGTAACCATCTGCAGCTCACAGGTGTAGCAAGCAGTAGAGGTGGGATCTGAAACCCGGCCGGACACCATGTTTTTTCTTCGAAGACCTCCCCACAGCCTCCTGTCTTAGGGAAGAACAGGAGGCAAGATATTGCTGCCAACAAACTCCCCTTCCCTGACTCTGCAGAGGGATGCACCGCACCCTGCCAGCCTGGCTTCCTTTCTGAGCAGGAAAGGTCAGCTCGGCCTGCCCTGGCAGCTCCTCTCAGGCACCAGAACAGCCAGACTCCTGACCCAGTCCCAGGAGCAGGAAAGGCCTGTTCAGACTTCTACTCTGCCCCACTCCCACAGAAGGCCCCATCCCGGGCCAGGCGCGGTGGCTCACGCTTGTAATCCCAGCACTTTGGGAGGCCAAGGTGGACGGATCACAGGGTCAGGAGTTCAAGACCAGCCTGACCAACATGGTGAAACCTCATCTATACTAAAAATACAAAAGTTAGCTGGGTGTGGTGGCATGTGCCTGTAATCCCAGCTACTCAAGGCAGGAGAATCGTTTGCACCTGGGAGGCAGAGGTTGCAGTGAGTCAAGATCGCACCACCGCACTCCAGAGCCTTGGTGACAGGGCAAGACTCCGTCTCAAAAAAAAAAAAAAAGAGGCCCATCCCAGTTACAACAGCCCCTTTCCAGGCAAGCCATGCTCCACAGTTTATAACCACTTTCACCCTCTTGACTCATCTGACCACCTCACCCCAGCAGCCTATATCCCCGAGCCTAATACCAGGCCTGGCACACAGCAGGTGAATTTGACAGACAGCAGGACAGACTCCATCCCAATGGGAGGCATGGGCTCCCCTTAGCCATTTCCATCCAGCTTTCATCAGCATTTCCTGAGCTCCCAGGACAAACCTGGGGCTAGACCAGGCAGTTTTACCTATGGTTCATTATTTTAACCTTCCAGGAAGGTCTTATCTCCATTTTGCAGAAGAGGAAGATTGAAGCCAGAGAAGCCTTTCCAGTCTCTAATTTACATGGCAAGTGAAGCTGCAGGCTCAGCCTGCCCCAGAACTGGTTCCCCTGGATGCCTTTCAGGTGTTGCTTCTGCAGGGAGGACTCTAACCAATGACAGATCTCTGCTGTGGGATAAGAGCCCCCTGAGGACATGCAGCAGATATGGCACCAACATCTCAGCCCAAAGGAAAACTTGCCACAGCAGAGCAGAGCTGGGCTTGTGGGCCTAAAGCTTATACAGCTTGGAAGGTTTTTGTTTTTTTTAAGAGTACAAAAATATCTTCCTTTTTGCAAATTTCTCAAAACCCCTGAGCACGTGGACATATTGCTAGGCCTTGGAAAGGGCTCTAGAGCGTGAAGGGCCGGAAGCTGAAGCTGCATCAGCCTCATGGTGAATCCGCCTCGGGGCTGGAGGAAGGGCCCAGAGGCGATCTGAGCACCACCCGCCTTCACAAAGGCCCTGCCTCCAGCCCAACAGACAGATGAGGCTCCGGAAGACATTCCTTCTTCTTGTTTGGAGTCCCGCTGCTACTTAACCCTCCCCTGCAGTAGGTCCAAGTCTGTCTGTCTTTCTCTTGCCATGGTTTCAGAAGAAGCAGATCTTGGCCAGGAGTGGTAGCTCACACCTGTAACCCAGCACTTTGGGAGGCTAAGGCGGGAGGATTGCTTGAGCCCAGGAGTTCAAGATCAGCCTGGGCAATATAGCAAAACCACATCTGTACAAAAAATTTAAAACTTAGCCTGGGCCGGGCGCGGTGGCTCAAGCCTGTAATCCCAGCACTTTGGGAGGCCGAGACGGGCGGATCACGAGGTCAGGAGATCGAGACCATCCTGGCTAACACGGTGAAACCCCGTCTCTACTAAAAATACGAAAAACTAGCCGGGCGAGGTGGCGGCGCCTGTGGTCCCAGCTACTCGGGAGGCTGAGGCAGGAGAATGGCGTAAACCCGGGAGGCGGAGCTTGCAGTGAGCTGAGATCCGGCCACTGCACTCCAGACCGGGCGACAGAGCAAGACTCCGTCTCAAAAAAAAAAAAAAAAAAAAAAAAAAAAACTTAGCCTGGTACGGTGGCACACACCTGTGGTCCCAGCTACTCGAGAGACTGAGGAGGAAGGATTGTTTGAGCCCAGGAAGTCAAGGCTATAATGAGCTATGATTGCACTACTGCACTCCAGGCTGGGCAACAGAGCCAGGCCCTGTCCCTGTCTCAAAAAAAAAAAAAAAGAAGAGGAAGAAGAAGAAAAGAAGGAGGAGGAGGAGGAGGAGGAGAAGGAGGAGAAGGAGAAGGAGGAGAAGAAGAAAGAAGAAAGAAGAAAGAAGAAGAAGAAGAGCTCAGCTGAGTCTAGGTCCTGCCTGCAGGGGTCTGCTGCTCACAAGGGCAGTACCACCAGATTTCTTTGTGATCCTGGGGCATATCCCCAAGAGGAGCCTTCCATGCCTGGGCTGGAATCCTGGGCTGGCAAGGGCTGCCCTATTAAGAACCCCATCCTCAAACATTTGTAGGGTATGATACAGTTTACCAAATGTTCCTACATCCCACATCCACATCCCGTTTGGCCCATACAACAGTCCTGGAGGTGTGCAGGGCAAGCTTTATTGTCCCCCTTTTATAGACAGGGACAAAACATGAGACTTGCTGTGCACCTGTTGCATACTAAAGATGCCAAGGGGCTTTCCACACGTGACAACTCACAGACACCATGTGAGAAACCAAGGCTCACTCAGTTTCTGGGGCTGGTGGGCCTGAGAACGAGCCTGCAGCCCTGCTCTCCCATCTCGCAGCCCACGCCTCTGCCCTGTCTCATCTCAGTCTGGCATGGACAGCTCAGAAGGCAGTGGGCAGGCATGCCGAGACTCAGTGGGCTGAGGAAGGAGAGACCTCCAGCTACCAAGGTGGAAGAGCAGCTGAGGGCTCAATATATTAATAGAAATCAAAAAAGTGTAGGCCGGGCGCGGTGGCTCAAGCCTGTAATCCTAGCACTTTGGGAGGCCGAGACGGGCGGATCACGAGGTCAGGAGATCGAGACCATCCTGACTAACACGGTGAAACCCCGTCTCTACTAAAAACTACAAAAAACTAGCCGGGCGAGGTGGCGGCGCCTGTAGTCCCAGCTACTCGGGAGGCTGAGGCAGGAGAATGGCGTGAACCCGGGAGGCGGAGCTTGCAGTGAGCTGAGATCCGGCCACAGCACTCCAGCCTGGGTGACAGCGCGAGACTCCGTCTCAAAAAAAAAAAAAAAAAAGAAATCAAAAAAGTGAGAATCAACCACACCCTTTGTGGATGTGTCTGAGGAAGAGCACATGGCCCTTGGGAGCCTGAAACCTGTTTGAAAGCAATCACCTTACAGACTCAGGGCCTGATGTCCTCCCCACACCCTGCCAAGCTGCAGATGGCCCCATCCCTACCTACCACTGTACACGTGCTAGGCCTTCTAGACCCTTCTGCTGACTCCTCTCAGCGCCCAAGGCAGCCACCCAGTGCTTGTCCTGCCCTGTTCAAGTCCCACCCCTGTACTTCACTAACGCTTGCTTAGTGGATATATCTATTCTAGGAATCTTTATGAGAAGATACTGTAGGGTGACCCACAGTACTGATTTGCCCAGGAGTGAGCTGAAGGGTTTCCTGAGATGCAGTAAGGGAGGAGACCACCCCTCATATCGTCTTATGCCCAATTTCTGCCTCCAAAGAAAGAAGAAGTAAAAACTAAAAGGCAGAAATGAAATCCACAGGCAGACAGCCCGACGCCACACCCTGGGCCTGGCAGTTAAAGATCGACCCCTGACCTAATGGGTTCTGTTATCTATAGATTACAGACATTGTACAGAAATGCACTGTGAAAATCCCTATCTTGTTTTGTTCCGATCTAATTACCGGTGCATGCAGCCCCCAGTCACGTACCCGCTGCTTGCTCAATCACGATCCTCTCACACGCACCCCGTTAGATATGTGAGCCCTTAAAAGGGACAGGAATTGCTCACTCAGGGAGCTCATCTCTTGAGACAGAAGTCTTGCCAATGCCCCTGTCCGAATAAACCCCTTCCTTCTTTAACTCGGTATCTGAGGAGTTTTGTCTGCCACTAGTCCTGCTACAGCAGGACTGAGACTGTCCCAGGAAAATTGGCATGGCTGATGACCCTCATGTACTGCATGCCTGGTCCTAGGCTGGGCACTAAGACACATTTATCTACTGGACATGGTCACTGCCCTCAAGAAACTTCTAGTCAGTGGCTGGGCGCGGTGGCTCAAGCCTGTAATCCCAGCACTTTGGGAGGCCGAGACGGGCGGATCACGAGGTCAGGAGATCGAGACCATCCTGGCTAACACGGTGAAACCCCGTCTCTACTAAAAATACAAAAAAAACTAGCCGGGCGAGGTGGCGGGCGCCTGTAGTCCCAGCTACTCGGGAGGCTGAGGCAGGAGAATGGCGTAAACCCGGGAGGCAGAGCTTGCAGTGAGCTGAGATCTGGCCACTGCACTCCAGTCCGGGCGACAGAGCGAGACTCCACCTCAAAAAAAAAAAAAAAAAAAAGAAACTTCTAGTCAGAGAGTGGCTGCCACTCAATGAGAAACCACTGTCAAAGTCACCTGTTCAGTCCCTCACACACATGATCCATCACCACCCTGTGAGGGTAATATTATCATCTCTGTGGTATGCATATGAAAACTAGGGCTCAGAAAGGTGGCGTGATGTGCCCAGAGTCAGAGCTACAAGTGACATGCTAAGATTTGAACTTGGTCCAATGAAACAGAAAAAGGAAAGGGCAGTTTCCAGCATGAACATTATGGAGACAGAAAAAGATATATATTTTATGTAATTCATTTTTGTAGCTCCAGTGTCTGGCATGTTCTAGGTATTCAGGAAATGTGTGAAGGGAGAGAGGGAGATCTAAGCCTTATTTAATTATCTCCAGGCTAGGAGATTTCATCCACCAATTCAAAAGCTATACATTTCCCTTTTCAAAGTCAGTTTCAGACCAGGCATGGTGTCTCACGCCTATAAACTCAACACTATGGGAGGCTGAGGCAGAAGGATCTCTTGAGCCCAGGGGTTTGAGATCAGCCTGGGCAACACAGTGAGACCCTGTCTCCACAAAAAATCTTCAAGGCTGCAGTGAGCTATGATGGTGCCACTGCACTCCAGTCTGGGTGATATAGCAAGATCCTATCTCAAAGGAAAAAAAGAAAAGGAAAAAAAAAGTTTCGACTGTTTTCCTTCAGCACCAGGACCAGGAAGGAAGTAAGAAGAGGGAAAGAGTGCTTCTTCTTTAAGTCAGCAGCTTGGGGCTCACTTCCTCCAGGGAATCTTCCCTGACTCACTCCCCAACCGACTCTGGCCTCACACTGTGTCAGAGCTGGGAGTCAGTCAGGAGCTGGGAGTCCAAGAGACAAGAAATACACATTTGCCCTTGAGCAGAGAGGGAACTGACTTGTTAGCAGTCAACTACAATACAAAGTGCCATCCGGGAAGCCTGCACAGTGCTAAGGGAGCCTGAAAGAGGCCATTCACTCTACTTGGGCAGGGAGCAGAGTCAAGGGAGGGCTTCATGTCTAGAGCAGGTACCCTGTGCAGTTGTTCAATGAACTTCATTGAAATGTCTTTCTTTTTTCTTTTTCTTTTTTTTTTTTTTTGAGACTGAGATTTGTTCGTTGCCCAGGCTGGAGTGCAATGGTGCTCAAGTGATCCGCCTGCCTCAGCCTCCCCAAGTACTGGGATTACAGGTGTGAGCCACAGCACCCAGCCTGAAATGTCTTTTTTTTTTGTTTTGTTTTGTTTTGTTTTGTTTTGTTTTTGAGACGGAGTCTCGCTCTGTCGCCCAGGCTGGAGTACAGTGGCTGGATCTCAGCTCACTGCAAGCTCCGCCTCCCAGGTTTACGCCATTCTCCTGCCTCAGCCTCCCGAGTAGCTGGGACTACAGGCGCCCGCCACCTCGCCCAGCTAGTTTTTTGTATTTTTTAGTAGAGACGGAGTTTCACCGTGTTAGCCAGGATGGTCTCGATCTCCTGACCTCGTGATCCGCCCATCTCGGCCTCCCAAAGTGCTGGGATTACAGGCTTGAGCCACCGCGCCCGGCCTGAAATGTCTTTAAGGAAGATTTCACCAGAGGAGGAAGGGCATTCCAGCTAAAGAGATAGGCTTGAGCAAAGGCACAGAGGTGTGAAAAGTGCAAAGACTGTTAAGCAATATCCAAAAAAGTCAATGCAGCCAGGTTGTTAACAGTGTGGTGGGGACAGCTGGGAAAGGAGTGTGGAAGGGACATTAGGGACAGATCCTGAAGGGCCTCGTAGAGAATGGGGACTTTCCCATAGGAGATAGGGAGCAGTGGATCAGGCTTTAGGCTGGGAAGGATATGGCCACATGTGAATTTCAGAATAACAGGATGGCTTGGAGGGTTGGGACCAAGCAGAAAGAGAGTAACTAGAAGACAATTGTAACGATCCAGGCCAGGAGTGGGGCTTGACCTGAGCCAGTGGCGGTAGAATGAGGAGAATAGTACTTTGGGAGACATGTCTCTATCACCATTCAGTTTGGATCCCCTGAACTCGGGCTGCCCACAGGAAGGAATGGGTTTCTCTTTTCCAGGGAGCTCGACACACCCCCATCCAGCTCTACACTCAAATGGAAGTTGAGGCCAGAGCAACCCAGGTCTTTCTGTACGCTGGGTCAGGGCTCAGTGTGCGGCTGGGTCATGGTTCTTTGAAAGTTCTTCCTACTACAAAGTTTACTCTGCAAATGGTGAACATCAGAGGTGGCTGGATTGTTTCAAGTATGCATAGTGAATCGCTGCTACACTGAATTGCTGCTATAGAACAGTCAGCGCAGGGAGAAACGACCACGCATATTAGCCGCTTGATTATGATGTGTAATCATCTTTGTCATTTTTAGAATGTTAAAAAAATCTGTTGCAAAAAAAAAAAAAAAAACTCCTTATTGAGTTTTAAAATGTCTCTAGGTTTCTCCCAGTACCCTGGGGCAATAGAGATCCATCATAACATCAACCAGTGAAGAGCCCTGCTAATGTGCTGGGTGCTTTCATTAGCACAGCTGTAACTGAGAAAGGATGAACAGGCTATCTCCAGAGGCTGGAAAACTTGCCTACAGACATGCAATTACTGGTAAAGGGGAGGTGAGAACCCCAGCCAGCTGCCTCTCTCCACCACTCCATGTGGCCTCAGTGTGCCTAAAGATAGCCCTCTAATCTGTAGAGACCAGCACACATGGGCCCTGGCTGCCAGTCCCACAGCCTGGAGCTGTTTCTCCTAAGACACAGTTTCCCAACTGTCTAGTGTCCATGGGCTCCTCTGGGAACAGCCATCAGACCTCTGCAGTGTCTCCTGGGCTGGAGGAAAGCTTTGCTCTCCATACCCTCAGCACAGTAGACCCTGGTTTCCAACGGCAGGTTTGCTGAGCCCAGTGTATCCTGATATACCCACCCCATTTTCTTTCTCCAGGCCGAAAAACTCACTGTGATGCCACGTGGCAGAACTCTCACTTTTCACCCTAGTGGTTTTTGTTCTTAAGCAGTCTGCATTCCCAAAACACTCCTTACTGACAGCAGGTGAAACCAGTGCCTGACACTATGCAGGCACATAGTAGGTTTCTCAAGTCTGCTGAAGAAAGTCAGTCCTGGATGAAAACTCATGTCACAGAGATACTGCCAGAAGAGTATAACTTCTGGCTCACACAAACGCACTTTCCAACCTGCTCACGGGCCCCTCTTCTGGTGAGCTGCCTCTGATCCTTAACCTCTGGCTCTGTTTTGTCCCTGCTAAAAACAGATGCCCACTACCCCTCTTCTGGCAGCTGTTGTGATTATCTGTTTCCTCTCTCCCAATACATCTGAGCAGCATGAGGGCAGAGACTTGTCTGGGTCCTCTTTATATTTCAGGTGCCCAGCACAGGGCCTGGGGTGTGGCACAGAGAGAAAGCTTTGTTCCTTGGAACCTCCTCGGGAGGACAGCGATGGCCTAACAGAAACGATATAAGCTAACCCTGAAAACTTCTTGCCCGAGGCCCAGGGAGATAGTGTTCCACGTCATAAGGTTCCTTGTCACCCAGAACCTGGGAAGGCCAGGCCCTCAACTTCGGAGAAAGGGCGGCCTCAGGTGGGAGGCAGAGCAGAGCTGCTCCATAAATCCCCTTCCCGCTTGGAGAGAGACACACCACTGGGACAGGCCTGGCCGCTTCGGGACATTCCTTGAGTGGAGGGAGAAATGTTTGTGGAATAGAATGGGACAAAGTGTAAAATGCTAGCTATTTGTTCCTCTGGCTGCAGAGAGGCCAGTTTCCCTCTGGGGGCAGTTTTTCAGGCAAATTATCTCAGGACAAGGCCTGTTTCCTCTAATGAGGCTTCTTCCCTTTGCAGCTTTGCTCCCAAGAGAGTTGGAGGGGACAATGCTCAGAGCCAACCCCAGAGGCCTGCACTGAGGAAGCATACACAGCTCACCATCCTACATGGCTCACCATTCTACACGGTGTGGGCGGCACTACCACTATCCAAGGCAGGGGGATGCTCCCCATGACCTTCTGGGCTCAGGAATTCTGGGCAATGCAGCACCTCCTCCAAGGCCCCTCTAGGGAGACAGGGAGGAAAGGAGCAGGGAGGCATGCTTAGTTATGTAACCAGCTGCCTTGGAGTCAGAGTCCCTGGCATGTCTCAGCCCAGCACTGCGAGGAGAGGCTGTGGGGGCTGGGGGTCTTTCTTCACTTTTGCTGCCTCCTCCAGACCTGGCAGACCCTGTAGTAGGCACTGCTTTCCAAGTGCCTGAGCTCCAAGCAGGCACCTCCTACTCGGGGCTGGGAACCAGGAAGGCTGTTGCTTTCTGAGAGTGTGAAACAGTGGCCTGCTGGCTCCTTTGGCAGAAAGCCAGACTCGGGGCTGTGCACAGGGGTGAGGGTTAAGAAAGAGGAGCCTGGGGCCAGGATGCCGAGGGACTTCCCTCCACAACTGCCCCCAGCTTCCTGCTCCCCAATCTCTCCCCACTTCCTCCTAGAGAATCTGCCATGGGTGAGGGGCCAGAGGGGAGGAGCCCCAGCTACCCCAGCACCACACTGCTGTTGCTGACCATGGGCAATCTCACTTCCCTTCTTGCCTTCCTCAGAGCTTCTCAGCTGGCCGGCACAGCCCCCACCCCCCGCACACAGCTGTGTGCACAGCCCTGGACCATGGAAAAGAGGGATGAAAGAGGAGGGAGGGGACATGGGAGAGGGAAGGAGCTGAGATCCACTCTCAGTCTTGAATGACAATGGCTTTTTTTTTTTTTTTTTGAGACGGAGTGTCACTCTGTCACCCAGGCTGGAGTACGGTAGTAAGATCTCAGCTCACTGCAACCTCCACCTCCCTGGTCCAAGCAATCCTCCCACTTCAGCCTCCCTGGTAGCTGGGATTACAGGCATGTGCCACCACATCTGGCTAATTTTTGTATTTTTAGTAGAGACGCGGTTTCACAATGTTGGCCAGGCTGGTCTGGAACTCCTGACCTCAGGTCATCTGCCCACCTCAGCCTCCCAAAGTGCTGGGATTACAGGCGTCAGCCACCATGCCTGGCCGACAATGGCTTTTTCTGAAGCCCTTACCCTCTCTGCCCACAGCAACCCCATTAATATTATTATACCTATTTCCCAAAGGAGAAAACTGAGGCCAGAGAGTTAAGACCCAAGCTGAAGGTCATGGAGCTAGCAAGTGAGCAGTACAAGCAGAGTCTAACTCTGAATTGCAACCTCCAAACCTTTTGGCTCTAGCTCCGAGAGCCCCTCCTCCACATACTCTGAGGGTGCTACTTGGGCAATTTCTACACAAATGGAAATGACATTGCCCAGCCCTGGGGAGGGAGACCTCGGCCTTAAAGAGTCCCTCGCTGAGGACTAGTTTGGGAACCACAGGATAGTCCCGAAGACAGGACCAAGGGCGGGACGTGCTTGGGGAGCCAGGTGGGCAGACTGCTGCTCCCAACCGTCTTCCCTTCTGACCCAGTCTCAGGCTGGAACAGACTCCTACACTGTCTGCCACTTCCAGAAAGCAGGGTTGCCAGAGGCCAAGCTATCCTGCCAGAATCACGCTGCCGCTCATGCCCTCTCCCAACAAGAGAAGGAAAGGGTCTTAGGGAGCCTCTAGGCCAAAGCCTCTCCTACTTCCTGCTTGACACATACAGAAACTGAGGCCCAAAGAGGAAAAGCAACTTGCCTATGGCAGCACAGGGACAGTGAAGAAGTGGGATCCCTGTCTCCCAGGTCAGAGCCCCTGCCCTCCATTCACCCCACTTGGGTGCTCTCCTCAGATGGCACCTTTGGGCATCTGCCTGCCTCTCTCCCTGCTTCACACCCTCCCTCTGCACTTCCTGCTTCCCCCTCCCAGCCCTGCTCTGCAGACCCATCTCTGAGCCTCCCCTGTTACATCTCCTCCCAGCCTCACCACTCCACCCCCATTCCCTCTGCTCTGGGCCAAGGAGCAATGCTTGGGTGGTTTAATTAGCTGATTATGACCGCAGCCTGCTGGATGCAGTGCCCAGAATTCTGTCCCCAGTAATTAGGTGGGTTCTGAGTACTTGCCCAGTGGGGAGCCGATGGGGAGCTCTGTGCTCTGCCAGCCAAGGGAGGCTGTCCAGCTGAATAAAGAGCTCTTTGATCACCGGTAGGTCATCGGAAACCATGGTCCCCTCCTCAGGCCGGGTCAAACCACACTGGAGGGATTGCAGCCAGACCCAGATGTCCATCCTAAGGAGGGACTCCCTTTTCTCCCATGCCACTGCCCACACCCGGGAAAGGCTCAGTACATGACTGAGGATGAGGATGAAGAATTGAGCGCACGCTCCGGAGGCCAGGAGGGAATGGCTTCATGACCGGGGCACCTATTTAGGAAGTAGGACTGGAACAAGTAGACAGAGAGGCGCAGCAGGAACAAAGGCCCAGAAGTGGGAATGAGCCGCCAAGCCCCTTCCCAAAGAGCTCTGATTGTCAGAAAATACAGTCTTCCAGCAAGGTAAAGCTGGACATCCAGTGACCTCTGCCCTTTAGGTTACAAAGAATAATCTAATTCCTATGGCTCTGGGCTACTTTGAGACATTTTTGAAATCAGCAATGATGTCCTATGGTCCTTACCAACCACACTGCCCACCCCCTAGAATATCTCCTCCCAGTGAGATGCCTTGGCTGAACAAATATTTATGGAGTTCAGCAGCATGCCAGCTCTGCGCAGGTGCTGGGGACAAGCAGATCCAGGCCAGGTGCTCTTGAAAAGTTCTTGACCTCACAAGATGACATCACGAGTGTGCAAATACCCAGGATCTATGCAGGGAGGGAGGGATGAGTGCTGACAGAGAGAGATTACAAGAAGGTCACAAAGCACTGGGAATCCAGTGAGGGTTTCCCAGAGGAAGAGGTGAATGTACATGATCCAGGCCTTTAAGGATGGGAAAGCTGTTGTATGTGGTCAAGTCAGCAATCAGGTACTGAAAGCCAACAATAATACAGGCTTGTAATGAGGACTTGGAAGCCTCAAAAAAACGAATCAAACAGGTCCTTCCCTGGGGGAGCTCACAGCTGGGTGAGGGAGGCAGGCCCAGTGAGAGGTCACATAAGCGATAACAGCAAGATAACACTGACCTTGCACAGGGACTTTCTTTATTTTACTTAATTTTAACTCAGTCCTCATGACAACATACTACCCTATTTTACAGATAAGGGAGCCACAGCAGAGAAAGGGTTAAGTAATCAGGGAAGCCACCCAGCTGGTAAGTGTCAGAGCTGGGACTGGAAACCAGGAAATCTGGTTCTTCCAAGAGCCTAACCCCTATGCAAATCTGCTAATACTCCATGCTAATCAGATCACCAAGAGGGCTGCAGATGCCCAGAGGAGGCCCCAGAGCAGCAGAGAAGGCTTCCTGGAGGAAGTGCTCCTGCCCTGAGTGTTTTGTGTGTATGTGTGTGTTTTGTTTTGTTTTGAGACAGAGTCTCGCTCTGTCGCTCAGGCTGGAGTGCAGTGGCGAGATCTCCACTCACTGCAAGCTCCGCCTCCCGGGTTCACGCCATTCTTCTGCCTCAGCCTCCTGAGTAGCTGGGACTACAGATGCCTGCCACCACGCCCGGCTAAGTTTTTGTAATTTTAGTAGAGACGGGGTTTCATCGTGTTAGCCAGGATGGTCTCGATCTCCTGACCTTGCAATCCACCAGCCTCAGCCTCCCAAAGTGCTGGGATTACAGGCATGAGCCACTGCGCCCGGCCTGACCTGAGTCTTAAAAGAGAGGGAAGGGCGTTCATGAGGAGCAAACACCTGGGCAAAGGGTTACTAAATATGCTTTGTTTTTTTTTTGTTGTTTTTTTTTTTGCCATATTTTATTTTATTTATTTATTTTTGAGACAGTCTTGTCCTGTCACCCAGGCTGGAGTGCAGTGGTGCTATTTTGGCTCACTGCAACCTCCACCTCCTGGATTCAAGCAATTCTTCTGCCTCAGCCTCCTGAGTAGCTGAGACTACAGGTACGTGTTACCATGCCTGGCTAACTTTTGTATTTTCAAAAGAGATGGGGTTTCACCATGTTGGCCAGGCTGGTCTCGAACTCCTGACCTCAAGTGATCCACCCGCCTCAGCCTCCCAAAGTGCTGGGATTACAGGCATGAGCCACATACCTGCTACAGATGCTGTATGTCCCTGGAGGTGATCACGACTGCTGTTCAAGCACCTGATACCATGGGAGACAGCACCACACTTTCGAGCAGTAGCCAATTCCTTCTTGGCCCTCAGCACCCAACACCCAACCCCCACCCAGGACACACTCCCTAGTGGTCTCAGTACCGCTGGCCTGTAGCAGAGGCCTGAGCTGCTCAATCTTCCACTTTGGCCGACCAGAAGAAAGGTCACTCCTGGACCTGCTAGCAGAAGGGCCATTCACGTGATTTGACTTCATAGGGACACTAGGACCCAGAGAGGGTGCATGTCATGCCCAAGGTCACACAGCAATAAATATGCAGTAGAGCATACCTCTGGGACCCTTCTGAGGCGGTGAGCCCCAGCAGTCTACTCCCCACCCCTCCCCTGGCCCTATGCCAAAACTTGTCCATGCCCATTGCACAAGGCAGGGGCAAGGGTGAAGAGGGAACAAACCTGGCAGAGGTTTGCTCGCCCTCTGTCCAACTCTCTGTTCTCCAACCCCCTACTAGGACTCAAACCACCCCTGGGATGGACCCATCCTGCACACGGGAAGGCAGAAGACAAGGTGCCCAGGAACCATCTGAGATGATACCTGTTCTAGTTCCAGGGCTCATGTGGGAGACAAAACCCCAACCTCAGGAGCCCCCAGTGTGATGGGGGAAGAGGGGAAGAAAGAGTTCAGTCCAGTTCAACAAGCCTCCCTGCAAGGCTGAGGGAAGGGTAGGCTGCACAAAGACCAAGTGAGCTGGTTGTGGGCTACAGGTCCAGGGCCAGCATGAAAGGGACCTCCTGCCTCATCCAGGCCCATACATGGGCTGCTGAACCACTGAATGGTTCAGACATTGCATCCTGCCTCCCGCTGACTCGACATCAGTCACAGTGCTCCCAGTGCTGAAGACCTTTTAGACCAGCAGATCCCTCTCCAGGTTCAGGGAGACAGAAGCTCAACTGTGGCCTCAGCCAGGTGTTGCCCAGCCCCAGGCAGAGGAAAAGCTGTTCAGTTCCTGCGGTGACCTTAGTCACACAGAATTCTGGGGACCTGTCTGGTCCAACTCCCAGGGGCCTCATCTGGCACCAGGTCTCCTGGGAAGGAACAAGCAGTTCTTCTGAAGTGGCACTAAAGATGGGGCCAGTCCCAGGAAGGAGGAGGTGCGTCTCCGGAGAGATGACCCTGCCACGACCCCTTAGGGAAGGTGGGAGGGGACTGGGACAACAGAGTCCTTTGTTGCCCTCTCAAAAGCAGCCACCCTGTCCTGCCAACCCCCTCTGTTCTCCAACCCCCTACTAGGACTCAAGCCACCCCTGGGACAGGACCCATCCTGTCCACATGGGAGGGAAGAACGCAGAGCACCCAGGGACCATCTGAGACAATACCTGTTCTAATCCCAGGACTCACGTAGGAGACAAGGCCCCAACCTCAGGAGCCCCCAGTGTGATGGGGGAGACATCCTTCCTTCAGAAGCCTCTAGTCTGAGGAGGGAGACATGGCTCCCACCTGCAAAAGCCAATCAGATGAAGGAGCTCCCACGCCTCCGGCTCAGGCGCCCCATGCTAATAGAGGTGGTATATCCCTGTCCCTCAGGACTTCCCAGTCTGATGCAGGAGTCAGGACCCCACCCCTCTCTTTTGAGAACTTGCCTAATGTGGGAAATACTGTTTTCAGTCTTAGGATTCACTAATGGGAAAGGCCTAATTTCAGCACTTAGGGAGTCCCTGGGCCAACAGCAGAGGCAAGAAGGGAAAAAAATGTTCAGTCCAGTTCAGCAAACCTCTGCCAGGCATCTCCTGGGGATGCAGACCCAGTGTGGGTGAGGAAGTATCAACTGAGAACAGAAATAGCCCTGAACCACAAGCTGCTCACCAAATGGGGAGCTCACTCAGCCTGAAGTATGAATGAATAAGAAAGTATCTTGAAACCACACACCCAAGGCCTACTGGCCAAGGTTGCCCCTTCCTCCACAGCCTCACCCCTCACACTCCCACACCTGCACCCAGTATCTGCACCTTGGCCTAGGCTCTTCCTTCTGTCTTCCCCAGGACCAGCTCACGCTTCACAATCCCTCAGCCTAAGCCTGAAAGGACAGCACAGGGCAGTGGTCTTCTGCCTCTGGACATAAGGCAGAAGGAGGGGGTGGATGAGATAAAACCCCTAGGTTCCCATACCCACAGTCTTCACTGCCTGCTTGCTCCCAGCCCTGGGCCTCATGCCCTTCCTCCAAGAGGCTCAAACCTTGCTCCAAGCATAAGAAAAGCAGGGTCCTCTCCCACTCCTCTCTGCCCGCTGTAGCCTAGCTTTGCCCTCACCACTCCATCAAAACCCATGCCACCAGCTACTGTCTTCTGGCTGAATCTGAGGGGTCTTGGTCCAGCTCATCCTCTGTGGGTCTGTTCCTGCTTCTTTGGCTCCAAGAATATGGCCTTCCATCAGTTTCCTCCCTCTTCTCTCCATGCCCAGGCACTGGTGCTCTCGAAGGCCCTGGCTGTCCCTAATCATCCTCTCTTCATACTCTATACCTCCTCCCTATGCGACATCATTCATTCACATTTCCAAAGCCCTGCCTCGCATTTTGATCCTTACCCCAGGATCCAGACCCCCTAACGCAGAAGCCCCACTACATCCAGCCTATAACAGACTGCCCTGGCTCCCTCACCAAGCTGCTCCCAGCCCTGCAGGCCTCAGCCAGATGGTAGGCACGAGCACTCTGGCAGCAGCGGAGGACAGCTGGGTAGAGGCCAGGACCTCACTTGGGGTGTGCTGACTCCCAGCCTGCTGTTCTTCTGACACCCCAAAGTGTCAGAAGCCCTGAGAAGTGGCAAGCCCACAACTCAGGACCTCTGGACCCATGCCAACAGGAGGTGTCAGCCTCAGGCAAGGAGGCCCAAACTTGGAAGGAAGAGAGCAGTGGAGAAGTCTGAAGCCCAGAGGCTGGCCTGGAATCAGGTATCAGAGACAATGGGCCAGGCTCGATGCTACCACTCCCAGTGGGCCCACGAGCAGCCCTGGCCAAAGCTACAGGACTTCCCCATGTTCCAGCCAAGATGGGTCACACAGGGCTTAACCACCAAGAGAAATGACAGCCAAAGTTCACAGAGAGCTGGTGATTACATGTCCCCATCATCCTCCTTTCTCTGAAAAAAGAGGAGTTACATCTGCAGGAAAGGAAATTCCATTCCTACTGTTGCCTCTCAGGAAGTCCCTCCTGTTGTCTAAATCTGATCCTTCATGTTGTCTGTTGAGTTAGTGGAAACAGCAAGGCCCAGAAAGGATGCACAACTTGAGGCTGGGGGCTGCTAGGGAGGCCAACTGTGAGCCAGACAAGGCCCCCTCTCTTGGGCAAAAGCATCGAGTAGCAGAGAGGGCTTTGTGGGCCAATAGGCCCGGATTCTTATGCTTGCTGGCTGAATGGCAGTGAACAAATACTTAATCTCTCCTAGTCTGTTTCCTCATCTGCAAAATGGGGACAACAATCACTACATTACTAGATTACGGTTGAATTCACTGAGATTACGCGTATAATTCTAACACACCAGATACCTGGCAAAGGTCCCATGGACCAGCAAGGTTGATGGACTCCACCTCCTATTCACATTCATGTTTCTCAGCTCTATCCTCTCTGCAGCATAAGTTCAGAGCTCGCAGCCTTAGTTCTCAGGTTTCTTCCCAACCTCCTCACTGGTCTCCCTGCTTCTAGGCCTGCTCTTCCCATCCACCCTCCTTGGCGCTGCCAAAGACATCTCTCTGAAATGAAAACATCTGCTTTCAGTGCTCAGCTGCCTCACACTCTTCTCTGAATCACCATCCACTTCAGGAGAAAATGCTCTCTCCTTAGCCTGACATTCCCAGGCTGCTGGTGACCGGCCTGTGTTTACCTCTTAAGGCTCAGTGTCATCCCCAGCCCAGGCCCCAGGCTGCACGCCTTGCTTCCTGCCTCCAAGCCATTGCAAATTCTGCACCCTCGGCCAGGAATGTCATTCCCAATCCCGCCCCCTTGGCCTTCTCATCCTTCCAGATGAAGCTCAGCAGTTCCAACGCCACCTCCTTTCCAGGAGAGCTTCCTGTGCCATGCTCCCTGCCTGGGCCTGGGTTGGGGACTTCTCCTTAAGCCTCCCACAACACACGTCATCCTGAATTATGACCACCTGCTCTGCTCTAAATCCCTGGAGGACAGAGTAGACTCCTTCCTCTCTGAATCCCCAGGCCCTGGGCACTCAGAAGGCACTCATCAACATTTGTTGAATGAATATATGATTGTTCCCAGAGCATCTTACAGCAACCAGTATACTCCTGCCCTGTGATTAGTCCTGTCCAGGTATTTTGTTTTTATCTTTTCAGACCAGGTCTCACTATCTCACCCAGGCTGGAGTGCAGTGGCATGATCATGGCTCACTACAGCCTTGACCTCCAAGGCTCAAGTGATCCTCCCACTTCAGCCTCCTAAGTAGTTAGGACTATAGGCATGTGCCACCACACTCAGCTAATTTTTGTATTTTTTGTACAGATGGTATTTCACCATGTTACCCGGGCTGGTCTCAAACTCCTGAGCTCAAGCAATCTGCCCATCTCAGCCTTCCAAAGTGCTAGGATTACAGGTGTGAGCCAACACGCACAGTCCTGTCCAGGTATTTAACACCTCTTTCCCCCTTGACCCTGGGAATTCCTAGAGGGCAGTGACACTTTCTGATAAATTTTCATTGTCACTTTCATATGGGGGTGCAATTCCAGATGGAGGGATGGATGCAATGATTCCTGATGTTCAGTTTTCGATATCTGCAGATTCCTCCTCTAAGTCATAGATAAAGTAGAATCTCATGGCTTACGGAAAAAGACAAGGTACAGCCCATTACCGATTTTGCCCTTCTTTTCCAAATTACTTAGCAGACTGTCTGGAAAGGGACAGAAAGCCTTCATGGGACTGCAGGAGAGTCTGAGGGGGAGGTCAGGGCCACCATCAGGTGGATTTAGCTGGGCCTTGGCTCCAGGCTTCAGGCAGTGCCTCTTCCCCTGCCCAGTGAAGTCAGTAAGTACAAGGGAAGCCTTAAAATGTAAGTATTGATAGCTCCAGTTTACAGATGGGAAACTAAGGTCTGGAAAATAAAGGCAATTGCCCAATGTCCCAAAGGTCCAGCAGTGAGTTCCAGGCAGGGCAGGGGGAGTCATGGAAAATACCTTGGCCTCAGAGACAGGGTCTCCAACAGGTGCCTGGAAGCCCATGGTGTCCACATCTTCCTGACAATCATGTCAGCAGGACAGCAATGACACTTATCCCCCAAGTCACAGAGAGGTACAGAGAGACCCAAGAGAGGCTGAGTTACCCCAATCACAAGGCAGCCTAGGAAGGACAGGAGGAGTAGAGAATGGCTCCAACTCCCTGCCATACCCTGCAGGAAGAAAAGCCTGACCTCATGGGTCAAGATGGATGTGGCTGGGGAGGGAGTCACATACCTTTCTACTGAGGACAGAGGCCTAGGTCACAGTGCTGGCCAGCCAGCTGCAATGGGGACTAGCCATCAAGATGCATGCAGGCACAGCATGATCTTCTGCTGTCTCCCCCAAAGCCTGGGCCTCCAGCACAGAGCAGGGCACCCCTCTCTGGCCCATGTGGGACCTGGTAGTGCCCTAGAGCCATCCACAGAGACATGACCAAGTGAACTCCAGCCTCTGCCCTGCCTCTGGCCCCTTTTGACCTTAGGCAAATCACATGACCTCTCCAGCTCTCTGGTTCCTCTGCTAGAAAACAGGAAGAGGAAAATTAACCTCCTGGAAGAGCTGTCAGGAGGATGGCTGGAAAGTAGTTTCTAAACATTAAGAGCCTAAGTTGCCTCTGAGCCTCAGTTTCCTCCTCTAGAAAATGGAAATAATCTCTGGAAGCCCTTTCTTACAGTGTTGAGAGAGAGTCTCAGATGGCAGTGCGTGAGAAATGGCTTTGTCAGTGGCCCCGAAAGGTGGTGCCCACTGGGGTGTGTCTCTCTAGTCTGTTAGCTCCTTCAGAGGAGTGGGCCTTGCGCATCTTTGATCACCCACACTATGCCTAGTATACAGCAAGAGCTTAATAATAAATGGAACCGAGGAGAGGGGAGGGGAGGAAAGGGAGGAGGCAGAAGTCAGGCACAAGAATAGGAGAGGAGAAAGACAGAAAACAATGAGAAAGAGGGAGAGCCCAGGAAGAGGCTGCTGTGCCCACTTGGGTGGGGAGAGCAACGGGGAAAATAGGGTGGCAATGCTGAGCCCTTGACCAGGGCTGGTCCTGTCTGAAGGGCTGCCCCCAGGGGCTGTCCTGCTCCAGCCCCCTCCTCCTTCTGTCCCACTTTCCCCTTTCAGAGGCATAGACCGTTTCTTTCTGAGTATTTCAGGCCAGGTTCTAGAACAGGAGGGGTTCTCCCAGCCCTAGGTTCAAAACAGCCCCTGGCCAGCCACTCCTCAGGAGGTCAGAGGGAAAGGGAACAGAGTAGATGGATGCGATCTATTTGGATGGGATGTGATCTGTTTTCCCCAGGCTGGGGGCAGTGGGGAGCGTTCTACCCTGTGTGATGTGTGTTTCCACTTCTGGCCATGTGGGGCCTGGAACGTGTGTGTCAGCGGGCCTCGGGCTAGCAGCTTGTGCCTGCGGGGTGCCAGTCTTTGCAAGCATTAGTCTGATTGTGTCTATGGGGGTCAGTGTTGGTGTGGCCTTGCGCTCCACTGTGTTGGTGAGACATGCCAGCACAAGTGTGTGTGCCAGTGAGGGTGATGTGTGTACCAGCAAGAGTGTTTGCTACAGCGAGTGCAGGCGACAGTGTGCGTATCAGTGTATGCCCACACGTGTGTGCCAGCACGAGGGTGTGTTAGAATTGGTGTATGTTGGAGTGTGAGCTGTTCATGCCAACAAGGCTGTAAGCAAGAATGTGTTGACCGAGGCGTGTATGACGGCGTGCCACTGCGTGTAATGAGCGTGTGCCAGTGGCTGCCAGTGTGTGCGCCAGCATGCCTGTGCCACGGGTTAGTGTGCCCGTGCGTGTATTGTGTGTCAACCTGCCCCTGCGCGTCTCTGCGGCTGTCGGCCAACGCTGGGTGTCAGCGAGCTGTGAGTGTGTCTGGGCCAGGAGCCGCGGCCCACATGGGGCGGCCCGGCCCTCGCCCTTTGGGTCCCCCTCGCCCACGGCCCTGCCGGGGAGACCACACAGGAGACCTCGGGTGGAGTAGAGCTGGTACTAGATCCCGGGGTGGCCGCGAACACAGAACCAGGACGCAACCGGAGCCCCCGCCCGTGCCCTCGCCGAGGTCGCCCCCACACGCCCCACGCCGGGCTACCGCCCTGCACTCACCGGGTCCCTTTGTCGCCCATGGTCCGCGACGGCCGCAGGGAGGTCCGCGGCGTCAGCGCCCAGGCTGGAAAATCCCCGGCCAGCAGGAGGAGCGCGGGCCAGCCGGCTCCCGGCTCCCTGCTCCGCCTTCTCAGCTCTCCTGGCCGCCGCCGCCGCCGCCCCCGCCCCCGCCCCCGCCCCCGGTCCCCGCCCGCCTCCTGGCGCGCAGAGCAGCGCAGCGCCCGGGCCGCGGTCAGGGGCGTGGAACTGCGCGGGGTGTGTGTGTGTGTGTGTGTATGTGTGTGTGTGTGCACGCGCGCGCCTGCGTGTGCGCGCGCCGCCCAGCGAGCCAGGGCAGCGCTGCAGGACGCGTCAGGGCCCCAGGGTCGGCGTTTGTGGTGGGGGAGGGGTCCACCCGCGTGCGAGTCCGTATGAGTGAGTGTGTGTGTGTGTGTGTGTGTGTATGGTGGTGGTGGTGTGGTGTACGTGAGGGCGCACGGCTGTGTGCGGGCCCTATTAAGGAGTGTATTGGTGTGGATGGAGGAGTGTGCACGTCTTTGTGCAGTTGTGCGTGTGTGCGCACGGCCGTGGGTGCGAGCGCGCTCTCCCGCGCATGCCGGGGCAGCCTTTGTGTGTGCGTGTGGTTGGAAGCCGAGGGTCTGGCGACCCCGAGGCCGCACTCCCTGCAGCCGCTCGCTTAGCTGGAGACCCCGGGATGCCTGGCAAGGCCTTCGCCCTGTGCTCCACCCTTCCCCATTCCACCCCACCCCACCCCCTTCTACTGGAGAGATAACACCCAGTCACCCAACAGAGACAGGAAGAAGGGGTGGAGGGGGCAGTAGACGGCCTTGACACTGGGGAACTGAGCGGAGACCCACGGCCAGCAAGGGCTGCAGGAAGCCGCCCAGGAAAGGGAAGCTGCGAGAAGTGAGAAGAGGCGATAAAGGAAGAGGGCAGAGCTGGCCCGCTGATGTGACCGGGTAGCACCGTGGAAAGTGCCCATGCCCAGCTCCATGGCCTACTGCGGGTGACCCTGTACACCAAGCTTCTGAGAACCCATGTCCGGACCTGTAAAGTGAGGATACACTAATATCAGCCTGCAGAATTAATAGGTTGAAAGAACTTGCTTGTGTTTGCTGGCCTCCCCTGAGTGCCTGCATACAGTAGGTGCCCAGTAGATGTTAGCTCACTTCTCTGCAGGCTTCTTGATGTCCTGTGAAATCTTGGCTGGGACCCTGCTTTGTCCGAGGTGCCTTCCTGCTTTGCAGGTAGTGGGAAATTGTAAGGTCTTTCCCACACCCTCAATGCTGAGATTTGGCTAACTATCCCTGAAAGGTCTAAGTATTAAGGGGAAAGGAAGCTATCATTTACTCTGATGCTGTTGTGAGTATGTAAACATCTCCTGTAATCATGCTCAGAAGCAGTTACCTATACTGTTTATATGCAGTATAATTACTATAATTATGTCCAGATTTGGCAGAGGGGCAGGGGGAGGCTGATGGGTAGGCAGGGTGGCCCACCTCTGGGCAATGTTAGGAGCTAGAGAAAATGGATGAAGGCCCAGAACCCTCCTCCCAGTCTTGGCCTCTGGGCTTCACCCTCCACAGGAGAAGAAGAGGAAGCCACCTGTTGTTTCTGCAGGGCTCAGAGATCTGGAAAGGAGCAGACTAGAATCTTTTTGATGACAGGAGATCCCTAACCAGGATGGTGAGGCCAGGTCCTGCCACTCTCCACATCAGTTTCCCCACCTAGAAAACAGGTTTGACCAAACCATATGATCTCCAATGGATCTCTCCATGCTGATGCCTAAAACATTTAAATGTATTTTTTTTTTTTTTGGAGACGCAGTCTCGCTCTGCCACCCAGGCTGGAGTGCAATGGAATGATCTTGGCTCACTGCAACCTCTGCCTCCTGGGTTCAAGCAATTCTGCCACCTCAGCCTCCCCAGTAGCTGGAATTACAGCCACTGCCATCATGCCCAGCTAATTTTTGTATTTTTGTAGAGATGGGGTTTCACCATGTTGGCCAGGCTGGTCTCGAACTCCTGACCTTAGGTGGTCCACCCACCTCGGCCTCCCGAAGTGCTGGGATTACAGGCATGAGCCACCACACCTGGCCCTAAATTTTAAAAACTCACGCAAATTCTTCGTGTATTTATTTTACTGTATTTGTTTTTGTATTTGTTTTACTGTAAAAATAATGTTTTTAATTACTTCTGAGTAAAAGAAACAGTCCAGAAAGATGCATCAGGAGGTTTCAGATAACCTCTCCCCACAGCTTGCAAAGCGGGGCTCCAACATTTAGGGACACTGAACAGACTGGTAGACTGTGGAGTCAACATGCAGGAGTCCAAATACTGCATATCCCCATTGGCCTATAAACTCCATGAGGCGGGGCTGTGGTATGCCTGGTGCTACTTGATACAATTCTATGAGATAAGTGCTCTCTTCCTTTTTTCTTGTTCTGATGAGGTCTTACTGTTGCTCAGGCTGGAATGCAGACTACAGTGGCATTATCATAGCTCACTGCAGTCTCCAACTCCTCAGCTTAAGCTATCCTCCAGCCTCGGCCTTCTGAGTAGCTAGGATTACAGACATGCACCACCACACCAGGCTAATTTTTAAATTAGTTTTTGTAGACATGGGATCTCACTATGTTGCCCAAGCTGGTCTCAAACTCCTAGCCTCAGGTGATCCTCCCACCTCCCAAAGTGTTGGATTACAGGCATGAGCCACTGTGCCTGGCCCTCTTTTCCCTTTTTTATAAATGAGCAAACTGATATTCAGAGAAATTAAGTCATTTGCCCAAATCCATAGCCTCTTCTGTGCCTTGCCTCTGACCTCCCTTCCTCTAACCTACCCCCAAAGGGAAACTGATACATAGTAGAAACTATAATTTAATTTACTTTAAATTCCAGTGAGGGAGCAAGGATGGCAGAAGAAAAGTCAAGAGGACAATTTTGCTTTACCTGCCAGGCTCTATGAAAAATATATTTATGTATTAATAAAACGGCCGGGCATGGTGGCTCACGCCTATAATCCTAGCATTTTGGGAGGCCAAGGCGGGCAGATCACTTGAGGTCAGGAGTTCAAGACCAGCTTGGCCAACATGGTGAAACCCTGTCTCTCCTAAAAATACCAAAAACAAAAATTAGCCAGGCATGGTGACGGGCGCCTGTAGTGCTGGCAACCTGGGAGACTGAGGCAGGAGAATCACTTGAACTTGGGAAGCAGAGATTGTAGTGAACCGAGATCACGCCACTGCACTCCAGCCTGGTTGACAGAGACAGACTCCATCTCAAAAAAAAAAAAAATTATTGAAATGTAAAAGTGATAATGTTGCCGGGCGCGGTGGCTCAAGCCTGTAATCCCAGCACTTTGGGAGGCCGAGACGGGCGGATCACGAGGTCAGGAGATCGAGACCATCCTGGCTAACATGGTGAAACCCCGTCTCTACTAAAAATACAAAATAATTAGCCGGGCGAGGTGGCGGGCGCCTGTGGTCCCAGCTACTTGGGAGGCTGAGGCAGGAGAATGGGGTAAACCCGGGAGGCGGAGCTTGCAGTGAGCTGAGATCCGGCCACTGCACTCCAGCCTGGGCGACAGAGCGAGACTCCGTCTCAAAAAAAAAAAAAAAAGTGATAATGTTGAGGAGAACTCTTTGTATATCTACAATATAATCTCAGCCAGTAATAAGTGTTATGAAGAAAATAAAACAGTAATGAAACAGGGTGATAGGGACAAGCAGACTTAGAAAAAGGCCCTCCAAGGAGGTGGGCTTTGGGCTGAGACCTGCAGAAAAGAATCAGCAATGAGAGGGGACAGTCAGGGAAGGAGCTGCCCAAGCAGAAGGAGCAACTGCAGAGGCGCAGAAGCAAGGACAGTGCTCCTAGTGTTGGTGAACAGGCAAGGGGTGGTACAGGTGAGGCAGCAGGGTTGGGGTCACATAGGACTTGTAGTTGGGGATGAAGAATTTGAAGAGCCAGTGGGAGGTTTAAGCAGCTGAGTACCAGTATCTGCTTTACATTTTTAAAGGTCACTCTAGCTGTTGGGTAGAGGTGACTTGGTACTGGACAAGAGCAGAGGCAAGGCACCCCATTATTGCAGTTGTCAGGGTGGGGTTTTGGGCAAGACAGGTGGCCACAGAAATGAAGGAAGTAAAGGGGTTCAGGATATATTTGGGAAGCAGTTTTTTTTTTTTTTTTTGGAGACAGAATCTCACTCTGTTGCCCAGGCTGGAGTGCGGTGGCACAATCTTGGCTCACTGCAAACTCCACCTCCCAGGTTCAAGCGATTCTAGTGACTCAGCTAAGGTACAGCCTCCCAGAGTGCTGGGATTACAGACGTGAGCCACCGCGCCTGGCCAGGTTCAGGATATATTTGGAAGGGGAGCCGCCAGCACCTACTGAGAGACTGGCTGTGAATAATGGAGGATCCAGGATGACTCAGAGGTTTGGGTCAGGGTCTGTCTGTTCCAACTCTCCATGTAATTCTCCAAGGGAAGTCATGATGGAGAGGACTGGTGGGCTCTATTCTTCCCGTCAACCCATTTGTCTCATATCCTCCACCTGAGCAACAGAGTGATTTTTTTTTTTTGCTCAAAGGCAAATGGCTTCTACAGCTGAGGCTCATAGGAGATGGTCATCTCCAACTGTATTCCAACTAGGGCTAGTTACATGCCTGAAATTTACCACTCAATAATTTCTTATTAAAAAATGAGAAAGGGGGGTTCTGGATGTGGTGACTCATGCCTGTAAGCCCAGCACTTTGGGAGGCTGAGGCAGGAGGATTGCTGGAGCCCAGGAGTTTGAGACCAGCCTGGGCAACATAGTGAGACCTCTACAGAAAAAAAAAAAAGGCCGGGCGCGGTGGCTCAAGCCTGTAATCCCAGCAATTTGGGAGGCTGAGACGGGTGGATCACGAGGTCAGGAGATCAAGACCATCCTGGCTAACACGGTGAAACCCCATCTCTACTAAAAAATACAAAAAAATTAGCCGGGTGTGGTGGCGGGCGCCTGTAGTCCCAGCTGCTCCGGAGGCTGAGGCAGAAGAATGGCGTGAACCCGGGAGGCGGAGCTTGCAGTGAGCTGAGATCCAGCCACTGCACTCCAGCCTGGGCGACAGAGCGAGACTCTGTCTCAAAAAAAAAAAAAAAAAAAAAAAAAACTAGCTGGGTTTGGTGGTGTGTGCCTGTAGTCTTAACTACTCGGGAGACTTAGGAAGGAGGATCCCTTTAGACCAAGAGTTTGAGGCTGCCATGAGCTATGATTGTACCACTGCACTCCAGCCTGTGCAACAGAGACCACTGCCTCTTTAATAAAAAAAATAGAAGAAGAAGAAAAGGAGAGAGACAAAGGAAGTATTTGTCTGCTTTTTAGATTAGAATACAAAACTTTACAAGGGAAATTGCCTAAACGAAGGGCATAGCAAATGAAAGGTAGAGCAAGGACTCAAACCCAAAGCTGCTGCATAGCTGGTCAGATAGCTGAGTGTCAGACTAAAGTCAGACTGAAGGGTAAGTGTAGTGTAAGTAGGTGGATCACGAGGTCAGGACATCGAGACCACCCTGGCTAACACGGTGAAACCCCGTCTCTAAAAAAAATAAATAAATAAAGATGTTAGAAATTGAGAAACTAATAAGGAGCTTCCCTACCTCTGCCCAACCAGAAATCTGAGTGTGATCTTTGACTCCTTCCTTGTCCACCTCAATCCATAGCTACCTAGTCCCAGACTACCTCCTAAGTGTCCCCCAATAAAGTTGGAGGGGTAACCAGGAACGAGACCATGCTGGGCCTGGAGGGTCATGTAAGGAATTTGTTCTTCATCCAAGTATCAATGAAGAGGCTGAGCAGAGAGATCACATGCTCAGACATGCATTTGGAGAAGATGCTCTGGCTGATGTGTGAAGAATGGATTGGACATGCACCAGAAGGGATGCAGAGAGGAAGACCAATTAGGACATGGTGTCAGCAATTCAGAGGGAGGAATGATAACTGCATTCCAGGAAGAAGACACACAACAGCTGCAAAGCCAGGAAGGAAGGAAAGGGCACAATGCTTGGGGGAATTCAGATGGATCTGTGGCAAAAGCAGAGTAGTGGGGAGGGACTGGAAAGGAAGATGGGGCCATATCCTGAGGAAGCAGGTTCAGACAAGGCAGCTCCCCAGTGTGGCTCAGGGCCTGTTTTAGATTTGTCTAACAAGATCTCCAGTCACCATTTTCCTAAGGTGGAATTGTTGTATTTATCACTAGGTGGACATTTCAAAGTTCTCTCTTTTTTTTCTTTTTCTTTTTTTTGAGATGGAGCTTCGCTCTGTTGCCCGGGCTGGAGTGCACTGTCGCGATCTGGGCTCACTACAAGCTCCACCTCCCAGGTTCACGCCATTCTCCCGCCTCAGCCTCCAGAGTGGCTGGTAAGGGAGGAGACTACCCCTCATATCATCTTATGCCCAATTTCTGCCTCCAAATAAAGAAGAAGTATAAACTAAAAGGCAGAAATGAAATCCACAGGCAGACAGCCTGGCGACGCACCCTGGGCCTGGTAGTTAAAGATCGACCCCTGACCTAATGGGTTCTGTTATCTATAGATTACTGACTTTGTATAGGAATGCACTGTGAAAATCCCTATCTTGTTTTGTTCCGATCTAATTACCGGTGCTTGCAGCCCCCAGTCACATACCCCTGCTTGCTCAATCACGACCCTCTCACATGCACCCCTTTAGAGTTGTGAGCCCTTAAAAGGGACAGGAATTGCTCACTTGGGGAGCTCGGCTCTTGAGACAGAAGTCTTGCCAATGCCCCCGGCCGAACAAACCCCTTCCTTCTTTAACTCGGTGTCTGAGGAGTTTTGTCTGCCGCTCATTCAGCTACACGGGGACTACAGGCACCCGCTACCACGCTAGCTAATTTTTGGTATTTTTAGTAGAGACGTGTTAGCCAGGATAGTCTCAATCTCCTGACCTCGGATCTGCCCGCCTTGGCCTCCCAAGGTGCTGCGATTATAGGTGTGAGCCACCGTGCCCGGCGTCAAAATTCTCATTTGTAATCAACAAAAACCAATTCTTTTTTTTTTTTTTTTTTTGAGGCGGAGTCTCGCCCAGACTGGAGTGCAGTGGCCGGATCTCAGCTCACTGCAAGCTCTGCCTCCTGGGTTTACGCCATTCTCCTGCCTCAGCCTCCGAGTAGCTGGGACTACAGGCACCCGCCACCTCGCCCGGCTAGTTTTTTGTATTTTTAGTAGAGACGGGGTTTCACCGGGTTAGCCAGGATGGTCTCGATCTCCTGACCTCGTGATCCGCCCGTCTCGGCCTCCCAAAGTGCTGGGATTACAGGCTTGAGCCACCGCGCCCGGCCCAAAAACCAATTCTGACAGACTTAAACATACAAAAAAATTATTGGCCATATATTTAGGTAGCTGCCACTGCTGAACAGTGGACACCACAGTTCACATCCCCATTATCTCCAGCACCAAACCCAGCCCTGTTGCTGCCCCCAGAAACTAGATATGGTCACTGCTGCCTCTGTCATCACGATGGACTCTTTGTTGGCTCTGCATCTTTGAGTCAAAGTCCCCTATGCATTTGGACTGAGTCTAGGTTATGTGCTCCCAACCTTGCTTCAAAGATGCTAAGAAACTGTGTAGATGGCATTTGAGATTTCCATTCTGGGAGGTGGGCTCTGACTTACTGTAAGACTCATGAAATAGAGAATTCCTCAAACTTAAGAAAAGAGTTGGCTGGGTGCAGTGGCTCATGCCTGTAATCCCAGCACTTTGGGAGGCCAAGACAGGTGGATCACCTGAGATCAGGAGTTTGAGACCAGCCAGACCAACATCGTGAAACCCTGTCACTACCAAAAATACAAAATTAGCTGGGGGTGGTGGCGCATGCATGTAATCCCAGCTACTCGGGAGCCTGAGACAGGAGAATTGCTTGAACTCGGGAGGTGGAGGTTGCAGTGAGCCAAGATAGTGCCATTGCACTGTAGCCTGGGTGACAGAGCAAAACTCTGTCTCAAAAAAGAAAAGAAAAGAAAAGAAAAGAGTTTAGAAGGTGAGCAGCCAAAAAAATTCAAGTATCCACTTCACTGTGAAATGCAACTGGGTGAATTATAGGAATAGCTCAGAATGGGAGGCAATATGAAGGGATAGATGTCCTTGCTAACAGAGAGGCCTATGCCAGGATGCCTGGCTTTCTAAAACAGGGAGAAAATGATTCTGATTCTGTTAATGGTAGAGTATTATCCTCCACCCTCCTCCAGATAACAATATAAATGTTGAGCTCAAGCCTGTAATCCCAGCACTTTGGGAGGCCGAGACGGGCGGATCACGAGATCAGGAGATCGAGACCATCCTGGCAAACATGGTGAAACCCCGTCTCTACTAAAAAATACAAAAAACTAGCCAGGCGAGGTGGTAGCGTCTGTAGTCTCAGCTACTTGGGAGGCTGAGGCAGGAGAATGGCGTGAACCCGGAAGGCGGAGCTTGCAGTGAGCCGAGATAGCGCCACTGCACTCCAGCTTGGGCGACAGAGCGAGACTCCATCTCAAAAAAAAAAAATATATATAAGGCCGGGCGCTGTGGCTCAAGCCTGTAATCCCAGCACTTTGGGAGGCCGAGACGGGCGGATCACGAGGTCAGGAGATCGAGACCATCCTGGCTAACACGGTGAAACCCCGTCTCTACTAAAAATACAAAAACTAGCCGGGTGAGATGGCGGGCGCCTGTAGTCCCAGCTACTGGGGAGGCTGAGGCAGGAGAATGGCGTAAACCCGGGAGGCAGAGCTTGCAGTGAGCTGAGATCCGGCCACTTCACTCCAGTCCGGGCGACAGAGCGAGACTCCGCCTCAAAAAAAAAAAAAAAAAAAAAAAAAAATATATATATATATATATATATATAAATGTTGAACAAAAGATAAAAACAAGGATTTGGCTGGGCATGGTGGCTCAAGTCTGTAATCCCAGCACTTGGGAGGCCAAGGCAGGAGGATCACTTGAGCCCAAGAGTTCAAGACCAGCCTGGGTGACATAGTGAGACCCTGTCTCTGAAATTTTTTTTTTTTTTTTTTTTTGCCGGGTACGGTGGCTCAAGCCTGTAATCCTAGCACTTTGGAAGGCCAAGGTGGGTGGATCAACTGAGGTCAGGAGTTCAAGACCAGCCGGGCCAACAAGGTGAAATCCCATCTCTACTAAAATATAAAAATTAGCCGGGCATGATGGTGGGTGCTTGTAATCCCAGCTACTTGGGAGGCTGAGACAGGAGAATCGCTTGAACCCAGGAGACAGTGGTTGCAGTGACCTGAGATCATGCCACTGCACTGCAGCCTGGGTGGCTGTGAGACTCTGTCTCCAAAAAAATTTTGTTTTGTTTTTAATTAGCCAGGCATGGCAGCGTGCACCTGTAGTCCCAGCTACTTGAGAGGCTGAGGCAGGAGGATGGCTTGAGCTGAGGAGTTTGAGGCTGCAGTGAGCTGAGATTGTGTCACCACACTCCAGCCTGAGTGACAGAGTGAAACTCTGTATTTGAATTAAAAAACAAAAACAAGGATTTGAAACCACTGCAGAGCAAACAAAAACAGTCCGAAATTGGAGGGGATTCACACTTGTTTTTTCTTTTTTTTTTGAGACGGAGTCTCGCTCTGTCGCCCAGGCTAGAGTGCAGTGCCCGGATCTCGGCTCACTGCAAACTCCACCTCCCAGGTTCACCCCATTCTCCTGCCTCAGCCTCCTGAGTAGCTGGGACTACAGGCACCCGCCACCTCGTCCGGCTAGTTTTTTGTATTTTTTAGTAGAGACGGGGTTTCACTGTGTTAGCCAGGATGGTCTCGATCTCCTGACCTCGTGATCCGCCCGTCTCGGCCTCCCAAAGTGCTGGGATTACAGGCTTGAGCCACCGTGCCCGGCCTCACCCTTGTTATGTAGCAGGATGAGCCACAGACAAAACTCCTCAGACACCGAGTTAAAGAAGGAAGGGGTTAATTCGGCCGGGGGCATTGGCAAGACTTCTGTCTCAAGAGCCGAGCTCCCCGAGTGAGCAATTCCTGTTCCTTTTAAGGGCTCACAACTCTTAATGGGGTGCATGTGAGAGGGTCATGATTGATTGAGCAAGCAGGGGGTATGTGACTGGGGGCTGCAAGCACCGGTAATTAGATCGGAACAAAACAAGATAGGGATTTTCACAGTGCATTTCTGTACAATGTCAGTAATCTATAGATAACAGAACCCATTAGGTCAGGGGTCGATCTTTAACTACCAGGCCCAGGGTGCGTCGCCGGGCTGTCTGCCTGTGGATTTCATTTCTGCCTTTTAGTTTATACTTCTTCTTTATTTGGAGGCAGAAATTGGGCATAAGATGATATGAGGGGTGGTCTCCTCCCTTAGTTAGATGGGAACCACACTGGGGAAATCTCCTTTTCTGTACTTTCTTCCTGAAGGTACTCCCCAGTCTGAGCAGTGTATGGAAGCTAGGACTCAGGCAGAAATCTCTAGGAAGCAGGAAGCTGCTTGAGATATTAAAGGGTGGAATTAGGGGCTGCTAAAATGACTAGAAATTGAAGGGGAAATCCTGGAAAGAAGAGGGGCACAAAGGGGGTAAGCCCCCAAATAAGTCTATATACAGATTTGGGGGCTTACCCACTCCATGCCCCTCTTCTTTCCAAAGGTCTGGCCTGACCCTTTAACATATAAGCACAGCCAGGCACAGTGAGCTCACACCTGTAATCCCCGCACTTTGGGAGGCCAAGGCGGATCACCTGAGATCAGGAGTTCCAGACCAGCCTGACCAATATGGAGAAACCCCGTCTCTACTAAAAATACAAAGTTAGCCAGGCGTGGTGACTCATGCCTGTAATCCCTTTAATGTACTCAGGAGGCTGAGTCAGGAGAATCGCTTGAACCTGGGAGGCAGAGGTTGCAGTGAGCTGAGATCATGCCATTGCACCCCAGCCTAGGCAACAAGAGCGAAACTCCATCTCAAAAGAAAAAAAAAACAAAACATATAAGCAGAGTTGACTCCAAGGAGCCCAGTGGAAAGCAGTAGATAGAAAGCCAAAAGAATCGAGCAGAGATTTCAGGTGTTTCCCATCACAAGGGGATAGAATTAGAAGTTTGAGTCCAACTTATAGGGATTTGGTAAACACCCCAGGCTTAGGCCAGGCGGTGGCTCACGCCTGTAATCCCAGCACTTTGGGAGGCAGAGGCGGGCGGATCACCTGAGGTCAGGAGTTCAAGACCAGCCTGGCCAACATGGTGATACCCCATCTCTACTAAAAATACAAAAATTAGCCAGGCGCAGTGGCCGGCGCCTATAATCCCAGCTACTCAGGAGGCTGAGGCAGGAGAATCGCTTGAACCCAGGGAGGTGGAGGTTGCAGTGAGCCGAGATTACCCCATTGCACTCCAGTCTGGGGGACAAGAGTGAGACTTCATCTGGAAAAAAACAAACAAGCAAACAAACAAACCAGGCTTTCCACTGAAACCTCAGAAGTGTCATACCTTAACAATAAAGGCTGTTTCTCAAGTCTGGCCCAAGATTCACTGGCAAAACAAAATAGACCCAATAGCCAACAATTGGAAACAACATAAATGTCCATCAACGTGGATGAACAAAATGCCGGGACAAAAGGTAGTACAGGTCGACCATCCCAAATCCAAAATCCAAAACCCAAAATGCTCCGAAGTCCAAAACTTTTTCAGCACTGACATGCAGTTCAAAAAGAATGCCCATTGGAGCCTTTTGGATTTCAGATTTTTGTGTTTAGGATGTTCAGCCAATAAGTATAATACAAACATTCCAAAATCCAAAAAAATCAAAATCCAAAACACCTCCGGTGTCAAATAATTTGGATAAGAGACACTCAACCTTTGTGCCCATACAATGGAATAAACAGGAACTCAGCAGTAAAAAGAAATGGAATACTGATACATGCTATGACATGGATGGTCCGGAAAAGGACAGAAACAAAAGATACGTTGTATGATCCAATTTACATGAAATGTGTAGAAAGGGCAAATATAGGGAGATAGAAAGTAGGTTAACAGCTTCCTGGGGCAGGGGTGAGGAGGGAAAAAATGGAGATTAACAGTTAATGGTCATGAGTCATCTTAGAGAGTGAAGAAAATATTCTAAAACTTGGTAAATGTACTAAAAATAATTATTGAATTGTACACTTGAAATTATGGATCATATGACATGCCTCATATGCAAACTATGCCTCAGTAAAGTCGTATTTTTTAAAAAATAAGTGATAAATATCAGTAGAGGCTGGGCACAATGTCTCACACCTGTAATCCCAACACTTTGGGAGGCCAAAGTGGGAAGATTGGTTGAGCCCTGGAGTTCAAGACTAGCCAGGGCAAGATAGCAAGACCCCATCTCGGCAAAAAAATAAACAGTCAATCAATAGAAATTATGTAGACATCAAGCAGTGAATTGTGTTTTTTGTCTGTTTGTTTTTGTTTTATTTTTTTTTGAAACGAAGTCTTGCTCTGTTGCCAAGCTGGAGTTCAGGGGTGAGATCTCGACTCACTGCAACCTCTGCCTGCTGGGTTCAGGCAATTCTCCTGCCTCAGCCTCCCGCATAGCTGGGATTACAGGCACATGTCACCATGCCCGGCTGAGTTCTGTACTTTTAGTAGAGATGAGGTTTCACCATGTTGGCCAGGATGGTCTCGATCTCTTGACCTCGTTATCTACCCTCATCGGCCTCCCAAAGTGCTGGGATTACAGGTGTGAGCCACCATGCCTGACCCAAAGAATGAATTGTGACAATTTTTTTCAGATCATCCCAAAAGGAGTAATTGAGAGGAAAAGTCATACTTCAGCCGGGCGCGGTGGCTCAAGCCTGTAATCCCAGCACTTTGGGAGGCCGAGACGGGCGGATCACGAGTCAGGAGATCGAGACCATACTGGCTAACACGGTGAAACCCCATCTCTACTAAAAATACAAAAACTAGCCGGGCGAAGTGGCGGGCGCCTGTAGTCCCAGCTACTCGGGAGGCTGAGGCAGGAGAATGGCGTGAACCCGGGAGGCGGAGCTTGCAGTGAGCTGAGATCCGGCCACTGCACTCCAGTCGGGCGACAGAGCGAGACTCCGCCTCAAAAAAAAAAAAAAAAAAAAAAAAAAAAAAAAGAAAAGTCATATTCAAATAGCAGAGGCGAACAGTCTCTTAGATTGCTTGACAACTCAATTAATGAATAAGAGTAATACAACTAAGATATTGAAAAAATTTTGATGTTTCCTGATTTTACATAAAATACCAACATTTATTAAAATAATGTAAAATTCACGATAGGACACTACAGTGTAGTCCTGATTACAAACCAATTAAAGAATAAAAGAGTATTTAAGAGTAGTCAGCATATACAATAAACAAACAAACTTGAAATGTTCTTACCACTCATATGTGAAACTTATTAAAGATTTGTTCCGGCCGGGCGCGGTGGCTCAAGCCTGTAATCCCAGCACTTTGGGAGGCCGAGACGGGCGGATCACGAGGTCAGGAGATCGAGACCATCCTGGCTAACACTGTGAAACCCCGTCTCTACTAAAAAAATACAAAAAATTAGCCGGGCGAGATGGCGGGCGCCTGTAGTCCCAGCTACTCGGGAGGCTGAGGCAGGAGAATGGCGTAAACCCGGGAGGCGGAGCTTGCAATGAGCTGAGATCCGGCCACTGCACTCCAGCCTGGGCGACAGAGCGAGACTCCGTCTCAAAAAAAAAAAAAAAAAAGATTTGTTCCAAATTTGACAACCTTAAAATTGTATATGACAATATCAATAACAGATTTGGAAGCTGAAAGAAACTTTTCTAAACTGTTAGTAATAAAAAATTAAGGCCGGGCGCGGTGGCTCAAGCCTGTAATCCCAGCACTTTGGGAGGCCGAGACGGGCGGATCACGAGGTCTAGGAGATCGAGACCACCCTGGCTAACACGGTGAAACCCGGTCTCTACTAAAAATACAAAAAACTACCCGGGCGAGGGGCCGGGCGCCGTGGCTCAAGCCTGTAATCCCAGCACTTTGGGAGACCGAGACGGGTGGATCACGAGGTCAGGAGATCGAGACCATCCTGGCTAACACAGTGAAACCCCGTCTCTACTAAAAAATACAAAAAACTAGCCAGGCGAGGTGGTGGGCGCCTGTAGTCCCAGCTACTCGGGAGGCTGAGGCAGGAGAATGGCGTAAGCCCGGGAGGCGGAGCTTGCAGTGAGCTGAGATCTGGCCACTGCACTCCAGCCTGGGCGACAGAGCCAGACTCCGTCTCAAAAAAAAAAAAAAAAAGAATAAACTTAACTAAAGACATGCAAGACCTGTATTTGTACACTGAAAATCATAAAACATTATTAAGCTGTTGTTTTCCCAAAATTGTTCTATAAATCCAATACAATGAGCCTTTGTTGTAG
Organism: Trachypithecus francoisi; assembly: GCF_009764315.1. Lineage (NCBI taxonomy): Eukaryota > Metazoa > Chordata > Mammalia > Primates > Cercopithecidae > Trachypithecus > Trachypithecus francoisi. The sequence continues at coordinate 66,238,227 of NW_022681473.1, forward strand.
ACATTTATATGGAAATAACAAAAGTAATCTTGGTGGTGAGGGGCAGACAAAGTTGGAGGACCACACTACCTGATTTTAAAATTTATTCTGAAGCTACCATTATAAAGACTGAATGGGGCTGGGCACAGTGGCTCACACCTATAATCTCAGCACTTTGGGAGGCCAAAGCAAGCAGATCACTTGAGACCAGGAGTTCGAGACCAGCCTGGCCAACATGGTGTAATCCCATCTCTACTAAAAATACAAAAATTAGCTGGGCGTGGAGGCATGCACCTGTAATCCCAGCTACTTGGGAGGCTGAGGTATGAGAATCATTTGAACCCAGGAGGTGGAGGTTGTAGTGAGCCGAGATTGCACTAATGCCCTACAGCCTGGGTGACAGAACACAACTCTGTCACACACACACACAAAAAAGACTGAATAGTACTAGTCTAAGGATAGACAAATAGGTTAATGGGATGGAAATAGCCCCATAAGAATATGGTCAATTGTCGGTTGGGCATGGTGGCTCAAGCCTGTAATCTCAGCACTTTGGGAGGCAGAGGCAGTGGATCACCTGAGGTCAGGAGTTCAAGACCAGCCTGACTAACATGGTGAAACCCCGTCTCTACTAAAAATACAAAAAAAATTAGCCAGGTTTAGTGGCTGGCGCCTGTAATCTCAGCTACATGGGAGGCTGAGGCAAGACAATCACTTGAACCCTGGAGGCGGAGGTTGCAGTGAGCCAATATCACACCATTGCACTCCAACCTGGGCAACAGAGCGAGACTCTGTCTCAAAAAAAAAAAAAAGAATGTGGTCAATTGTCAGCATCCCCTTTTGGATTGTAAGATTTATATCTGTGTCTGTATTTGCCTGGTTTCCAGCTGCACTCCCAGAGCCTATAACAGAGTGTATTGTAACTGAATAATCAGAGCCTAGTACACAGTAGGTGCTCGATAAATATTCATTGAATAAATGCATTTTAAGAAATGGGATGGGCATAACAATCTGGTCCTCTATTTATCTTTGAGAATGAGTCTCACTCTGCCCCAGGCTGATGTGCAGTGGTGCAATCTTGGCTCACTGCAACCTCTGCCTTCCACATTAAAGCAATTCTCCTGCCTCAGCCTCCCAAGTAGCTGGGATTATAGGCACCCGCTACCACGCCCAGCTAATTTTTGTATTTTTAGTAGAGACAAGGGTTTCACCATGTTGGTCAGGCTGGTCTCAAACTCCTGACCTCAAGTGATCCACCCACTTTGGTCTCCAAAGTGCTGGGATTACAGGCATCAGCCACTGCACCCAGCCCAAACTGTATGCTTTTAGACATGCTAATTCTGGAGGATGAGAGATCACCCTACCTTACTGTATTCCCACTTCTCCTAGTTCCCTTTGCTGGAGTCCTCTCTTTCCTTTCCTTTAATCATCCAGAAAATCAGCACTACTGGCTTCCTGATCTGCATTGTCCCCAACCCCGCGACTACTGTGGACCCTCCAAAATTCAGAAAGCAGATCATGCTAGGGGCTCTAGAGGTTCTCCTCCAGCAGATCCAAGATGGAGGAAGAATGAGAGGCTGGGCTGGAATTGCCCCCTTAGAAGGGTGATGACCTGCACAGGTTTCCCAGATTCAGGGGTTTCCTGGGCCATAGGACTACGAGTTTTTAAACTAGGACGGTCCTGAGGAAACCAGGGATTACACCACACCTCCTGGGAATTCTCCAGTCTCCTTAATCAGAAAGGGATGGACTATACCTTTCCCATGGTGGGGACTGCCAACCCTAGGGTCAGCAGTCTTTTTGTAATGATTGGTTTAAATGTCCAGAGCAAAGTGCTCCATGTCCTCACCTCCAAAACAGGTGAGGAAGCGCGCTAGGTAAACTGTTGGATGATGAGCGTGCTTAGGAGCAGAGGAAAGGGCCCTGCCCTCTTGGACCCCCTGAATCCAAGGTGGGCTGTTTCCTATAGCTCCAACCTCTCCTTCCTGCACATGTTGCACCTCTCCCAAGCAGGGAAATGCCTTTCTTGCCCCATCCAGCCCCATCATATCCGTGCCCACCCTGCATGTTCTATCAAGTACCAGCATGTTTCTGCAGTCAATATTTATACACATTTTAATTATTTTTATAAAAGCATTACATTTTTAAAAAGTTTCAATACAGAATGTTAGTAAGGGAAAAGTCAAAGCCCCACCCCACCTCATCCCACGCTGCCCTCTTAAAAAACTTTATTTTTACCTTTTCTGCTTTTAGCTACGGTAGTTTATACCACAAATCCGATTGACATGCCTATACCTCAATTTCTTGATTTATCCACTTGAATTAACATTTACTGACTCTTCTCATGAAAAAAGATCTTTGTTCATTTACTTTATGCTCATCTCCCAATCCTTTCTACATTGTGTTTTAGTGTTAGTTTATTCTTCCATTAATTGATCATTGCTTAAAATCTTTATTTCCATTCCTATGAACTTTAGATAGTATCAGTCTTTTTTTTTCTGTTTTCTTTTTTTTTTTTGTAATAGAAATGAGGTCTCAGCATATTGCCCAGGCTGGTCTCGAACTCCTGGGCTCAACTGATCCTCCTGCCTTGACCTCCCAAAGTACTGGGATTAAGGCTTGAGCCAGTGTGCCTAGCCAAGATAGTATCTCTTGATTTATACTTGTAAAATGAAAAAGTTAGCATCTGTGCAGTGTTTGATCTCTCCTCCTCTACTTCAGCCTTCTGACACCGATAGTTATACTCTTATATTGCCAAGAGTTATAATATTTATATATAATTATATAATATATTCTGTAACTATAATTAAGTCTTCTATGCTTTATCTAGAGAGTAATTCTGCTCATTGAAATCCAATAAATAGCATTTTCAATATTACAATTAGAAACAAATTCTAATTTGAGATTATATTGGATTCATTAAACAAGAAAGAACTGCTAATAAAGGGATCAATTAGACAACATGAAAGAGTCCTGGGAAATAAAAAACATGATTGTCCAGATTAAAAATACAATTAAAAAGTCTAGAGGCTAGTGACAGAAAATAAGGAAGTACTGAAAAAAAAAGAACCTGAAAGAGCTCTCAACAGCCAAAACCGGAACAGTATGAGCAACAAAATAAATAATGTCATATTGGATTGTAACCCAAAGCATAAAATAAATAAACATGCGTCCGTAGTGATCTAAATAAATGGTTGAATAAATAAATACATGGTAGGAAAGGACAGATCTTCCTTACATAAGAATACCAAATAATATATAGATATACTCTCCCCTTCAGATGGAGTTGAATTGGCCCTCCTGCCTTGAATGTGTGCTGGACTTAGTGACTCACTTCCAAAGAACAGAGTATGGATAGGGAAAAAATAGTAACTTTAAAGTGGAGAAATCTGGCAAACACTGCTTTAATCAAGTGATCAAGGTTACGTCACCTGCTGATATCATGTGATGAGTCAGACACTCCACCGTTGTGATAATCTCCCCCAAAATACCTAACTCCAGCGTAATCATGAGAAAAATTCCAAATTGGGGACCATTCTGCAGAATACCTGACCAGCCCTCTTAAAACTGTGAAAGTGATTTTAAAAACAAGGAAAGACTGAGAAATTGTCACAGAGGAGACGAAGGAGACATGAGGACTAAATACGGTGGGAAATACTGGAGTGGGTCCTGGAACAGAAAAGGACATTAGCAGGAAAACTGGTGAAAATCTGGAGTTTAATAGTAATATATGAATGTTAACTTCTTAGTTTTGATGGACCACAGTAATGTAGCGCCATGGACCCTGGTGGACTGAACAAAGGAGGACGAACACGGGAATAAAAACAAAGACAGAAGAGTGTATTTGGAAGAAGGGGTTGGGGGTCCTTGCTTCTAGTGAACAAGGGCCCTGAGCTTCTCGAGCTGTTTGTATTTATTAAGTAAAGGAGAAAAGGAGAAGGGGGTGCTTGTTGGTCAGCTGCTTGACTTACTGCACAGCCTACATGACTGCATTCTTTGAACAGTAGGCTCCAGATGTCCCCATAGATCACCTCAAGGTGCATGGCACCAGGGGAGTGACTGCCTTCAGCATACCTTCTGGTGGCAGGTGCACATGTGAGTTTACCCACATTCTGTATTCATGATAAACAGTTTGCTGTTTGATCATATAGACTCCAGTGGAATGCTGAGTTGGTCACAACCCTCAGGCTTTTGGCTCCCATCAATGTAAGATGCTCACATTAGAAGAAAGTGGATGAAGGGTATATGGGAACTTTGTATATTATCTTTACAACTTTTCTATAAACCTTTTTTTTTTTTTTTTTTGAGACAGAGTCTCACTCTGTCACCCAGGCTAGAGTACAGTGGTGCAATCTCGGCTCACTGCAGCCTCTGCCTCCTGAGTAGCTGGGACAACAGGCACCTGCCACCACTTCCAGCTAGTTTTTGTATTTTTAGTAGAGATGGGGTTTCACCATGTTGGCCAGGCTAGCTTCAAACTCCTAACCTCAAGTGATCCACCTGCTTTGGCCTCCCAAAGTGCTGGGATTACAAGCATGAGCTACTGCACCCAGCCTTCTACAAATCTAAAATTATTCCAAAATAAAAAATTTATGTAAAAACGTGGCCGGGGGCTGGGCGCGGTGGCTCAAGCCTGTAATCCCAGCACTTTGGGAGGCCGAGACGGGCGGATCACGAGGTCAAGAGATCGAGACCATCCTGGCTAACACAGTGAAACACCGTCTCTACTAAAAAATACAAAAAACTAGCCGGGCGAGGTGGCAGGCGCCTGTGGTCCCAGCTACTCAGGAGGCTGAGGCAAGAGAATGGCATAAACCCAGGAGGCGGAGCTTGCAGTGAGCCGATATCACGCCACTGCACTCCAGCCTGGGCGACACAGCAAGACTCCGTCTCAAAAAAAAAAAAAAAAAAAGTGGCCGGGTACTGTGGTTCATGCCTGTAATCCCAACACTTTGGGAGGCTGAGACAGACGGATCACCTGAGGTCAGGAGTTTGAGACCTGAGCCAACACGGAGAAACCCCCCATCTTTCCACTAAAAATACAAAAACTAGCTGGATGTAGTGGCGCATGCCTGTAATCCCAGCTACTCAGGAGGCTGAGGTAGGAGGGAATTGCTTGAACCTGAGGGGTGGGTCGGGGTGGGGGGCAGGTTGCAGTGAGTCAAGATCACACCACTGCACTCCAGCCTGGGGCAACGGAACAAGGCTCTGACTCAAAAAACAAACAAACGAAAAGTCATATAGTTCTCCAAAAATATAGAGACAAAACCAATTTTTTATTTTACCTTTTTTTTTTTTTTTTTGAGACGGAGTCTGGCTCTGTCGCCCAGGCTGGAGTGCAGTGGCCGGATCTCAGCTCACTGCAAGCTCGGTCTCCTGGGCTTACGCCATTCTCCTGCCTCAGCCTCCCGAGTAGCTGGGACTACAGGCGCCCGCCACCTCGCCCAGCTAGTTTTTTGTATTTTTTAGTAGAGACGGGGTTTCACCATGTTAGCCAGGGGGGTTTCACCATGTTAGCCAGGACGGTCTCGATCTCCTGACCTCGTGATCCGCCCGTCTCGGCCTCCCAAAGTGCTGGGACTACAGGCTTGAGCCACCGCGCCCGGCCCTTTTTTTTTTTTTTTTTAAGACAAGGTCTCACTCTGTTGCCCAGGCTGGAGGGCAGTGGCACTATCATGGCAGCCTTGACCACCTAGGCTCATATGATCCTTCCACCTCAGCCTCCCAAGTAGCTGGGACTACAGGTGCATGCCACCATACCTGGCTAATTTTTTACCTTTTATAGAGACAGGGTCTCACTATGTTGTCCAGGCTGGTCTTGAACTCCTGGGCTCAAGTCATCCCCTTGCCTCAGCCTCCCAAAGTGTTGGAATTACAAGTGTGAGCCACCCTGCCCAGACACAATTTTTTTAAATAGGGAGAAAAAAATCAAGTCATAAAGCATCAGTTCAGGACGTCTGATATCTGTTTAATGAGAATTCCAGGCTGGGCGCGGTGGCTCAAGCCTGTAATCCCAGCACTTTGGGAGGCCGAGATGGGCGGATCACGAGGTCAGGAGATCGAGACCATCCTGGCTAACACGGTGAAACCCCGTCTCTACTAAAAAATACAAAAACTAGCCGGGCGAGGTGGCAGGCGCCTGTGGTCCCAGCTACTCAGGAGGCTGAGGCAAGAGAATGGCATAAACCCAGGAGGCGGAGCTTGCAGTGAGCCGATATCACGCCACTGCACTCCAGCCTGGCAACACAGCAAGACTCCGTCTCAAAAAAAAAAAAAAAAAAAAAGTGGCCGGGTACTGTGGTTCATGCCTGTAATCCCAACACTTTGGGAGGCTGAGACAGACGGATCACCTGAGGTCAGGAGTTTGAGACCTGAGCCAACACGGAGAAACCCCCCATCTTTCCACTAAAAATACAAAAACTAGCTGGATGTAGTGGCGCATGCCTGTAATCCCAGCTACTCAGGAGCTGAGGTAGGAGGGAATTGCTTGAACCTGAGGGGTGGGTCGGGGTGGGGGGCAGGTTGCAGTGAGTCAAGATCACACCACTGCACTCCAGCCTGGGGCAACGGAACAAGGCTCTGACTCAAAAAACAAACAAACGAAAAGTCATATAGTTCTCCAAAAATATAGAGACAAAACCAATTTTTTATTTTACCTTTTTTTTTTTTTTTTTTGAGACGGAGTCTGGCTCTGTCGCCCAGGCTGGAGTGCAGTGGCCGGATCTCAGCTCACTGCAAGCTCGGTCTCCTGGGCTTACGCCATTCTCCTGCCTCAGCCTCCCGAGTAGCTGGGACTACAGGCGCCCGCCACCTCGCCCAGCTAGTTTTTTGTATTTTTAGTAGAGACGGGGTTTCACCATGTTAGCCAGGGGGGTTTCACCATGTTAGCCAGGACGGTCTCGATCTCCTGACCTCGTGATCCGCCCGTCTCGGCCTCCCAAAGTGCTGGACTACAGGCTTGAGCCACCGCGCCCGGCCCTTTTTTTTTTTTTTTTAAGACAAGGTCTCACTCTGTTGCCCAGGCTGGAGGGCAGTGGCACTATCATGGCAGCCTTGACCACCTAGGCTCATATGATCCTTCCACCTCAGCCTCCCAAGTAGCTGGGACTACAGGTGCATGCCACCATACCTGGCTAATTTTTTACCTTTTATAGAGACAGGGTCTCACTATGTTGTCCAGGCTGGTCTTGAACTCCTGGGCTCAAGTCATCCCCTTGCCTCAGCCTCCCAAAGTGTTGGAATTACAAGTGTGAGCCACCCTGCCCAGACACAATTTTTTTAAATAGGGAGAAAAAAATCAAGTCATAAAGCATCAGTTCAGGACGTCTGATATCTGTTTAATGAGAATTCCAGGCTGGGCGCGGTGGCTCAAGCCTGTAATCCCAGCACTTTGGGAGGCCGAGATGGGCGGATCACGAGGTCAGGAGATCGAGACCATCCTGGCTAACACGGTGAAACCCCGTCTCTACTAAAAAATATGAAAAACTAGCCGGGCGAGGTGGCGGGTGCCTGTAGTCCCAGCTACTCGGGAGGCTGAGGCAGGAGAATGGCGTGAACCCGGGAGGCGGAGCTTGCAGTGAGCCGAGATCGCGCCACTGCACTCCAGCCTGGGTGACAGAGCAAGACTCTGTCTCAAAAAAAAAAAAAAAAAAAAAAGAGAATTCCAGAGACAAACAAGAAAAAGAGCCAGGCATGGTGGCTCATCCCTGTAATCCCAGCACTTTGGGAGGCCAAGGCAGGCAGATCATGAGGTCAGGAGTTCAAGACCAGCCTGACCAACATGGTGAAACTCCGTCTCTACTAAAAATACAACAATTAGCTGGGCATAGTGGCGCATGCCTGTAATCCCAGCTACTCAGGAGGCTGAGGCAGGAGAATCGCTTTAACCCGGGAGACAGGGATTGCAGTGAGCAGAGATCACGCCATTGCACTCCAGTGACAGAGCGAGACTCTGTCTCAAAAAAAAAAAAAAAAGCCGGGCGCGGTGGCTCAAGCCTGTAATCCCAGCACTTTGGGAGGCCGAGACGGGCGGATCACGAGGTCAGGAGATCGAGACCATCCTGGCTAACACCGTGAAACCCCGTCTCTACTAAAAACTACAAAAAAAAAAACTAGCCGGGCGACGTGGCGGCGTCTGTAGTCCCAGCTACCAGGGAGGCTGAGGCAGGAGAATGGCGTGAACCCGGGAGGCGGAGCTTGCAGTGAGCTGAGATCCCGCCACAGCACTCCAGCCTGGGTGACAGAGCGAGACTCCATCTCCAAAAAAAAAACAAAAAAAAAAAGAAAATAGAGGTAAGAAAATAATCAGAGAAATACTAGAAGAAAATTTCCCAGAGCAGTAACAACAAAAAAACGAGTCTTTAGATTAAAAGTGTCCATTGAATACTGAGCAGAATCCTAGGGATTCATGAGGTTTCAGAAAGTCCAAGACCTTCTGGAAATTAGAAACAAACAAACATTATCTGTAAGGGAATAAAGATCAAATTAGCACTGGGCTTCACTGAAGCTAGAAGCTATAAAACAATGGTCTGTATAATTCTAAGGGGAAATGGTTTTGAACAGTTAAGCCACAAAACAAGCTTAGGGGCAAAATTCTGAGAACTAATAAAATTTACCTCCCACATATTCTTTTCTTTTCTTTTTTTTAGACTTGCCCTGTCGCCCAGGCTAGAATGCAGTGCAGCCTTGACCTCCTGGGCTCAACTGATCCTCCCACTTCAGCCTCCCAAGTAGCTGGCATTACAGGTGTGCACCACCACACCTGGCTAATATTTGTATTTTTTGTAGAGATGGGGTTTCTCGGTGTTGCCCAGGCTGGTCTTGATCTCCCGAGGCTCAAGTGATCTTCCTATCCCAGCCTCCCAAAGTGTTGGGATTATAGGCGTGAGCCACCACACCTGACCAGCCACGTGCTTTGCTGAAAAAATTACTTGAGATTGTAATCCAGAAAAAACAAAAAATCGGATATAATGTAATGCTTTGATTCTCAATATATAGTTCCAGAAGCAGCATCTGGGAACATGTTAAAAATGCAAATGAAGGGCCCATCCTGACCTGTTGAGTCAGAAACTCTGGGGTTTGAGGGCAGCAGTCTGTGTCTTTACCAGCCTTCCAAGTGATGTGGTGCACGCTCAAATTTGCAGACTCCAGAGTTGTGGATGGTGCTGTCAGTCCACTCAAATCCCCTTCACCAGGCTGCTGCACCCATTCCCAGTTTCCCATTTTCCCAGTACAAAATGCCCCCTGTCTCAAGGTGGGACCAGGCTGAGACTGGTCTCCAGCCAAGAACACTTCCTAGCTTAGGTTTCTTCCCCTGCCCTATCCTGCTTCCCTCCCTCCTCTTCTCCTGAGATCACTCCCTCAGTTGGTCACTGTCACCAAAATCCCTGTCCCAGCCTCTGCTTCCTAGGGGGCCTGACCTAAGTCACATAGTAACCAAGAAACAACAGAACTAACTCACATGCACACTGAAAAAGAAGTCCCACAATGATAACTGCCAGGAAGTATTTGGTTTAAATTAGAACATGGAAACAGAAGACTGCGATAACAATGTCTTTAAAATGTTGTTTTCTTTTCTTTTTTTTTGAGTTTCGCTCTTGTTGCCCAGGCTGGAGTGCAATGGCGCAATCTCGGCTCACAGCAACCTCCGCCTCCCAGGTTCAAGCCACTCTCCTGCCTCAGCCTCCAGAGTAGCTGGGATTACAGGCATGCACCACCACACCTGGCTAATTTTGTATTTTTAGTAGAGATGAGGTTTCTCCATGTTGGTCAGGCTGGTCTGGAACTCTGGACCTCAGGTGATCCACCCGCCTCGACCTCCCAAAGTGCTGGGATTACAGGCGTGAGCCACTGCACCCGGCAGATCTTTAAAATATTTTTAAGAAAAAAGGGGGCCGGGCGCGGTGGCTCAAGCCTGTAATCCCAGCACTTTGGGAGGCCGAGACGGGCGGATCACGAGGTCAGGAGATCGAGACCATCCTGGCTAACACGGTGAAACCCCGTCTCTACTAAAAAATACAAAAAACTAGCCGGGCGACGTGGCGGGCTCCTGTAGTCCCAGCTACTTGGGAGGCTGAGGCAGGAGAATGGCGTAAACCCAGGAGGCGGGGCTTGCAGTGAGCTGAGATCCGGCCACTGCACTCCAGCCTGGGCAGCAGAGCGAGACTCCGTCTCAAAAAAAAAAAAAAAAAAAAAAAAAAAAAAAAAAAAAAAAAAAAAGGGAATTTCAGTCCATAGACAGTACAATTAAGAAGCTAGAAGCTCTTAGTCATATGGTAAGAAGCACATAGTTCTTCTTTCAAAAAGGAATAGGAAAAGTGTCAAGAAACTCCAGGAGAAACACAACACTATACCAGAAAATTGTGATTCAAATATGAAACTGTGGCATGATTTTAAGCAATTGATGATATGTAAAGAAAGAGAAGAACTTGATCTGAACATTTGGAATATTTCATTTTTTTAATTGACCTTATTTTATTTTACTTTGAGAAAAATTTCAACATATGCCGAAGTAGAAAAAAATTGCAAAATGAACTTCATGTACCCATCATCACTCAACTTCAATGCTTATCAAGATCAAGTCAATCTCAAATATAAATATCTCATTTTTGTTTCTTTTTACAGTTGGTATGTTTAAATCTGGACCCAAAGTATATTTGTTGCATTTAGTTTATATGTGTCTCTCAAATCTCTCCCAGGCTACAGTGGAATACTCCCATTTGGACAGCCTCAGTTTAGGGACCTGGAATTACATTTCCTTCTCTACTGATCCAAACAGCATCCAAAATCTACAGTGACTGTTTTGTTCCTGCTTGAAGGCCAGATCCCTTGTCTTAATCACTATTGCCTCTTGAAATAACCATTTGGATTGCCTTCAAGTTCAGGCTGCTTCAACCTCTCTCAAATCTTCAGGTTTTTTTTTAGAATCAAAAGATTATCTCCAGTTTCTTTAGGTCTTAAAGGACTTTTTATTGGGGGTCCAGTCAATATAGAAATTTGGGATCCCCTGTTCCTGCATAAACACTGAGGCAGGTGTCTAGGGTCTAGAAATCTTCTGTATTTTTCTGTTTATCAAACTTTGTTAAGAGCTCCCCTGTTTACACAGGCTATGGATACTTGAGTGCCAGATGGGATTAAAGATAGTCAAACAGTGCTCTAATTTATATCTGAACCTCTCAGAAAGTTCAGGAAGTTTAGGTTAGGAGCCAAAAGGTGTTTAGAGCTACAGCCACAAAAGATCCTCAGCAACAATCTTCAGCCGGGACCCCAGGTTTTGCTATAAAGAGCCCTTGACAGGCCGGGCGCGGTGGCTCAAGTCTGTAATTCCAGCACTTTGGGAGGCTGAGACAGGCGGATCACGAGGTCAGGAGATCGAGACCATCCTGGCTAACACAGTGAAACCCCGTCTCTACTAAAAAATACAAAAAACTAGCCAGGCGAGGTGGTGGGCGCCTGTAGTCCCAGCTACTCGGGAGGCTGAGGCAGGAGAATGGCGTAAACCCGGGAGGCGGAGATTGCAGTGAGCTGAGATCCGGCCACTGTACTCCAGCCCAGGCGACAGAGCAAGATTTTGTCTCAAAAAAAAAAAAAAAAAATGAGCCCTTGACCATGAACATGAACGAGGTGGCTGGCTTTGGGCACAGACTGCCTCATGGAAGCTCTGCCTCCTGCCCAGCTCTGAGTCCTGGGGTCAGGACTTTACCCCTTTCCTCTCTTTATTGGGGTGGTTGGTTATGAGGGGTGGGGAGCAGGAAGGGTAGATGGGGCTGGAAGCGATGTGAAGGGAGCTTTAGTCTCAGCTGCCCAAGACCTCCTAGCTAGTAAGTTGTCAGGCCAGGATTTGAACCCAGACTGGTCTGGTTTTAGATTTTAACCCCTTCTCCTGCCTCCTCACTTCCATGGAATCTGGAAGACCAGGAGGGAAAAGCCCTAATGCTGACTTAGATATTCACTCACTCAAGGACTCAGAGAGAAACGCCTAGAATCAGAACGGCCAAGTTCCTTGCAGTTAAACAGTTGACTCAGACAAATATCAACAGACACACCCAGATAGATGAAAGCAAAAGTCAACAAACCAGCTAACAAAAACGATCCTTTTGACAGATGAGGAAAAATCAAATAATTACTCAGGTCAACCTCTTCACTCTTGTTATAGATGCTTGGGGAATTTAAACCTTAACCAGCTAATATTTTGTTGGGGGAGGAAAGGCGGGTAGACATTTGGAATGTTCCGGATACTGTGCTGAAAACTGGGACAGCAAGAAGAGAAGACACAGTCCCTGCCCTCAAGGAAACTGTTCCTGGGTGCTTTATTCCTGAGTTCCCTTGACAGCAGGGACAGTTTTTCATCCTGTCTCCATCCTCATTGTCTGCATGGGACCAGTCTGGCACAAAATTACCACTCACTCCGTGAATGAATTTCTCTTTTGAAAATTATCCCATTTTCTCTGACACCTGCTAATTCTTCAAGTATTTGGTGATTTTGTAAATTGTTAGACAAGAGGAAACTGGGCCAGTCGCAGTGGCTCACACCTGTAATCCCAGCACATTGGAAGGCCAAGGTTGCAGTGAGCCAAGATCACACCACTGCACTCCAGCCTGGGTGATAAGAGCAAAACTCCACCAAAAAAAAAAAAGAGGAAACTGTAGTCAAGAAAGGGAATTTAGAGGTGAAATGATGCATGCTGCTTGGTAGATATACTTTTTCTTTGTTGTTGTTGGTTTTTTTTTTTTTTTTGAGACAACGTCTTGCTATGTTGCCCAGGCTGGTCTTGAACTCCTGGGCTCATATGATCCTCCTGCCTCAGTCTCCCGAAGTCCTGAGATTACAGGTGTCAGCCACCGTGCCAGCCGAGACATACTTTTTTCTTTTTTTTTTTTTTTTTGAGATGGAGTCTGGCTCTGTCACCCAGGCTGGAGTGCAGTGGAGCAACCTCAACTTACTACAGCCTCCGCCTCCCAGGTTCAAGCGATTCTACTGCCTCAGCCTCCTGAGTAGCTGGGACTACGGGTGCACACCACCACGCCTGGCCAATTTTTGTAATTTTAGTAGAGATGGAGTTTCACCATGTTGGCCAGGCTGGTCTTGAATCCTGACCTAGGGTGATCCACCCGTCTCAGCCTCCCAAAGTGCTGGGATTAAAGGTGTGAGCCACCACAAATGGCCAAGACACACTTTTTTAATGCCTTCCTGAGTAAAGTAAGGGAAGCAGAGGGAGAAAACAGCCAGGCCTTAGAATGACACCCTGTATCTGCTGAGGAAAAAGCGCCGTGACGTCTGGAATAGGAGATGGGACCATCTGCTGCTTTCAAAAGTCTCTAAGGATCCACAGCCCTGTGGCTGTGAAGGAGACAGAGTTGGAAGTGGCTGTCAAAAGTAAATCTTCAAGCATTCATTCATTCAACGTGTATTTATGTATTTATGTATTTACTTATTTATTATTTTTTGAGACAAAACCTCGCTCTTGTCCCCCAGGCTGGAGGACAATGGCTCGCTCTCAGCTCACTGCAACCTCCGCCTCCTGGGTTCAAGCGATTCTCCTGCCTCAGCCTCCTGAGTAGCTGGGATTACAGGCACCTGCCACCACGCCCAGCTAATTTTTTGTATTTTTAGTAGAGACAGGATTTCACCATGTTGGCCAGGCTGGTCTCAAGCTCCTGACCTCGGGTGATCCACAGGCCTCGGCCTCCCAAAGTGCTGGGATGACAGGCATGAGCCACCGCACCCAACGTCAACATGTATTTATTGAGTACCTACTCTGTGCCAGGTCTTTGTTCAAAGGACTAGAGATACAACAACGAGTAAAAGTTTAAGAACCCCTGCCCTCCTATGGAACTTGCATTCTATTCAGGGAGCAGGAAAAAATTAATACATACAATTCTAAATGCTCTTACTCCTTGACCTAGCAACCTCATTTCTGAGGCTTTAACCTAGAGCTTTATCGGCACAGTAAAAATGATACAAGCACAAGGTTATTCATTGCAGTACTGTTTGAAACAGCAAAAGACTGAGCACAGCTTTGAATTTTGAACCACAAAATATACTATCCATTCAAATCAAAAGGAACGTTTAGAAAATTGTAGTATAGCCGGGCGCGGTGGCTCAAGCCTGTAATCCCAGCACTTTGGGAGGCCGAGACGGGTGGATCACGAGGTCAGGAGATCGAGACCATCCTGGCTAACACAGTGAAACCCCGTCTCTACTAAAAATACAAAAAAACTAGCCGGGCGAGGTGGCGGGCGCCTGTAGTCCCAGCTACTCGGGAGGCTGAGGCAGGAGAATGGCGTGAACCCGGAGGCGGAGCTTGCAGTGAGCTGAGATCGGCCACTGCACTCCAGTCCGGGCGACAGACCGAGACTCCGCCTCAAAAAAAAAAAAAAAAAAAAAAAAAAAAAAAAAAAGGCCGGGCGCGGTGGCTCAAGCCGTAATCCCAGCACTTTGGGAGGCCGAGACGGGCGGATCACGAGGTCAGGAGATCGAGACATCCTGGCTAACATGGTGAAACCCCGTCTCTACTAAAATATACCAAAAAAAAAAAATTAGCCGGGCGAGATGGCGGGCGCCTGTAGTCCCAGCTACTCGGAGGCTGAGGCGGAGAATGGCGTGAACCCGGAGGCGGAGCTTGGCAGTGAGCTGAGATCCGGCCACTGCACTCCAGCCTGGGCGACAGAGCGAGACTCCGTCTCAAAAAAAAAAAAAAAAAAAAAGAAAATTGTAGTATAGGTTTTGTTGGATGGCAATAAAGTATGATGGAGAAAAATTAAGTAGGGAAGGAGATTCGGTAATGATGAGAGGGGACATTGCTATTTGAAAGTGATTGTTAGGGAAGGCCTAGTGGAGAAGGCCCACAAGTGAGTAAATATCTGAAGGAGACGAGGATATACTCGGGCATCCTTCAGGCAGAGGGAACAACAAGGGCCAAGGCCCTGAGGCCTTTCAATAGCTGAAGAACAGCAAGGAGGCTAGAGAGAGCTGGAGTGGCCTCATGGTGGGGAGAGGGTGTTCCAGCACTGTCCCCCCGCCGCCGGAGGCTGAAGGCCTGCAGCTGGGAGGCCCATGGCCCAGGGGGACCACCACCACCTCCAGCTCCCCTGCCCACCCCCTAGTGCTGCTTGCAGTGACAGCGTCCTCCTGGAAATTCTCTTCTCCATTGGCCACCTGACACCAATCCTGAGGTCTCCCTCTAGCTGCCTCTTCTCTTCCTTTCTTTCCTTTCTTTCTTTTTTTTCTTTTTTGAGACAGGGTCTCACTTTGTAACCCAGACTGGAGCGCAGTAGAACAAACACAGCTCACTGCAGCCTCAACTTTCTGGGCTCAAGCGATCCTCTTGCCTCAGCCCCACAAGTAGCTGGGACTACAGGTGCACAAGTCACCACTCCCGGTTAATTTTTGTATTTTGTAGAGACGAAGTTTCACCATGTTGCACCAGGCTGGTCTCCTGGGCTCAAGTAATCCTCCAACCTCAGCCTCCCAAAGTGCTGGGACAACAGGCATGCACCACCCTGCCCCTCTGGCTGCCTCTTCTAAGTCTCCCTCACTGCCCCGAAGCCCCAAGGCTCCCGGTTCTGCCCTTGCCCTCCTGGCTCTCTTGCCGGCTCTTACCATTCCACCCTCCTCCGGGGCTTCTGCCCAGAGTCCACTCCCAAGCCCAGACCCATAGTTCTCCTGGCCCCTGGACATCTGCCCCGGATGTCTCAAGCATCTTGGACTCCACATATGCCCAGAGCTGACCAAAGCACTCGCTGATCACCCCTCTGCCCCCCAGACCAGAAAGGCTCATCCTCTGGACTCCCACCGTGCATGCCTCCCCTCACAGACCATGCTGATGGTACCCCCTGCCTGCCTCCTCCATCTGCCCTGAGCAGGGTCCGTTTGTTGGCTAAGGCCTCCCCAGCACCCAGCACAGGGTTGTCAAACTGTAGGGGGGTGGGGGGTGCTAACTGGCATTTAGTGAGAGAGGGGAAGGATGCTACTAAACATCCTGTAGTGCATAGGATACCCCCTGCCACAGCACATAATTCTCCACACCAAAATGTCAATGGTGCTAAGGTTGAGAAACCCTGTCCTATGGGTACTAGAGCACCCAGAACTCTCCACTTCATACCCTTGACTCATCTGCCTTCCTACCCCCAAGCCATTGTGGCAAGAGACTCACAGACTTACCACAGATGTTGGCTGGGCACGGTGGCTCATGCCTGTAATCCCAGCACTTTGGGAGGCCAAGGCAGGAGGATCACTTGACGTCAGGAGTTCGAGACCAGCCTGGCCAACATAACAAAACCCCATCTCAAATAAAAAATACCAAAAAAAATTAGTTGGGCTTGGTGATGGGTCCTTTCTGGACCAGCTCTTGCAGCCTGGTCCCCATGCCCATGCAGAAGTAGCTGCTACTGCTGGGCTGATATTAAGCATGGCAGAGACAGAGTTCTACCTTCTGCTTGGAACTGACACTGGAAAATGGGATCCTGTGGTCATGGGGGCAAGTGTATTCTACGAGATACTGCCAAGTTGCTTTAAAATTAGCTGTACTGGCTGGGCACGGTGGCTCATGCCTGTAATCCCAGAACTTTGGGAGGCCGAGGCCAGTGGCCCACGAGGTCAGGAGTTTGAGACCAGCCTGGCCAATATGGTGAAACCCCATCTCTACTGAAAATACAAAAATTAGCCAGGTGTGGTGGCGAGTGCCTGTAGTCCCCGCTACTTGGGAGGCTGAGGCAGAAGAATCACCTGAATTCAGGAGGCAGAGGTTGCACTAAGCCGAGATCCCACCACTGCACTCCAGCCTGGGTGACAGAGCAAGACCCCGTCTCAAAAAAGAAAAAAATTAACTGAACCATTATACTCTGCCACCAGCAAGGTATGGCAGGACTGACACCAGGCTTTCAAATGTTGGCCAATCTGACAGGCGAAAAGTAGCATCTTATTGTTTTAATTTGCATTTCCCTTACAGAGGTAGAGATTGAATATCTTTGGATGTTCATTTTTATTTTATTTTATTATTTTATTTTGGTGAGATGGAGATTTACTCTTGTTGCCTAGGCTGGAGTGCAACAGTGCAATCTTGGCTCACCATATCCTCTGCCTCCCAGGTTCAAGTGATTCTACTGCCTCAGCCTCCCAAGTAGCTGGGATTATAGGCATGTGCCACCACGCCAGGCTAATTTTGTATTTTCAATAGAGATGAGGTGTCACCATGTTGCCCAGGCTGATCTTGAATTCCTGATCTCAGGTGATCTGCCCGCCTCGGCCTCCCAAAGTGCTGGGATTACAGGCGTGAGCCACTGCACCTGGCCTTATTTTTATGTTTTTAAAATTTATTAACTCATATACCTGCACATCATACAACAGTCAAAAAGCATCAGTGAGCCAGGAACGGTGGTTCACGCCTATAATATCAGCACTCTGGGAGGCCGAGGCAGGAGGATTGCTTGAGCTCAGGAGTTCAAGACCAGCCTGGGCAACATAATAAGATCTCATCTTTACTTTAAAAATTTTTTTTAGTTAGCCAAATGTGGTAGCACATGCCTGTAGTCCAGCTAATTGGGAGGTTGAGATGGGAGGATCACTTGAGCCCAGGAGGTCAAGCCTGCAGTGATCTGTGATTGCACCAGTGCACTCTAGCCTGAGCAACAGAGCCAGACCCTGTCTCAAAAAAAAAAAAAAAAAAAAGAGAGAGCCAGTAAAAAGTAAATCTCCTTTTCATAGATCTGAATCCAGCTCCCATTCAAAGACTGTGCTTGAAAGAAGTTTCTGGTGTTTCCTTCCAGAGATATTCAATGTATATATAAGCATTTGGATATATAGACTTCTACTTTGGGTTTTTTTGTTTTTTTGTTTTTTGAGACGTAGTTTCACTCTTATTGCCCAGGCTGGAGTGCAATGGCACGATCTCGGCTCACCGCAACCTCTGCCTCCCAGGTTCAAGCAATTCTCCTGCCTCAGCCTCCGTAGTAGCTGGGATTATAGGTATGTGCCACCACGCCCGGCTAATTTTGTATTTTTAGTAGAGACGGGGTTTCTCCATGTTGGTCAGGCTGGTCTCGAACTCGCGACCTCAGGTGATCCACCCACCTCGGCCTCCCAAAGTGCTGAGATTACAGGCGTGAGCCACCGCGCCTGGCCTACTTTTGGTCTTTAAACAAATTGTCAGCCAGGCATGGTGGCTCATGCCTGTAATCCCAGCATTTTGGGAGGCCAAGGCAGGTGGACCACTTGAGGTCAGGAGTTTAAGACCAGCCTGGCCAACATGTTGAAACCCTGTCTCTGTCTCTGCTAAAAATGCAAAAATTAGTCAGACATGGTGGTGGGCGCCTGTAATCCCAGCTATTCAGGAAGCTGAGGCATGAGAATCACTTGAACCTGGGAGGTAGAAGTTACAGTGAGCTGAGATCATGCCACTGCATTCCAGCCTGGGCAACAGAACAAGACTTTTGAGACTCTGTCTCAAAAAATAAAATAAAATAAACAAATTGTAACGTTTTCCACACTGTTCTGCACTTTTCTTTTCTTTTCTCTTTCTTTCTTTCTTTCTTTTTTCTTTTTTTCTTTTCTTCTTCTTCTTCTTTTTTTTTTTAATGAGACAGGGTCTTATTCTGTCATCCAGATTGGAATGCTGTGATCTCGGCTCACTGCAGCCACAACCTCCTGGGTTCAAGCAATCCTCCTACCTCAGCCCCCCAAGTAGCTGGAACTATAGGCATGCACCACCATACCTGGCTAATTTTTTTTTTTTTTGTATTTTTTGTAGAGATGGGTTTTCGCCACATTGCCCAGGCTGGTCTCGAACTCCTGGGCTCATGTGATCCTCCTGAAAGTGCTAGCATTACAGGTATGAGCCACTGCACCTGGAATTTTTTTAAATCTTGGAAAATGGTTTATCCCAATACACATAGAGGTATCTCATTATTGTACATGATTCATAGTATCCCATCTGATGGACACAGTACACTTTTGTGTTTTTTTTTGTTTGTTTTTTTTTTTTTTGAGACAGAGTCTCGGTCTGTCGCCCAGGCTGGAGTGCAGTGGCCGGATCTCAGCCTACTGCAAGCTCTGCCTCCCGGGTTCACGCCATTCTCCTGCCTCAGCCTCCTGAGTAGCTGGGACTACAGGCGCCCGCCACCTCGCCCGTCTAGTTTTTTGTATTTTTTAGTAGAGACGGGGTTTCACCGTGTTAGCCAGGATGGTCTCGATCTCCTGACCTCGTGATCCGCCCGTCTCGGCATCCCAAAGTGCTGGGATTACAGGCTTGAGCCACCGCGCCCAGCCACAGTATACTTTTGAACAGTTCCCTAGTGTTGGACATTTTGGTGGCTTGCAATATTTTGCTATAGTGAATACTTTTATGCATATACAATATCTCTCACCTATAAGAATGTATTTGCAGGATAATTTCCTAGAAGCACTAGAAGCGCAACTGCTGGGTCAAAGGGCAAGCGTATTTAAAATGTTTAAGGTTATTACCAAATAGCCTTTCACATCAATTAACTGTTTATGTCATTTTATGATCATACAGAAACTATGTTTTTTTAAATTCAGAGAAAAATATAACACAGTCATTGTCGCTGATAATAAGAAACCAGCATTTATGAAGCATCTACTGTGTGTCAGGAACTTTACACATATTGCCAAAAACACTCAGGACCCCTCTGAGGCACAATGAAATAAGTATTTTGTTCGAAGCACCCACAAAGGAGGTGGCAGAACCAGAAACCAAGCCACGGTCTGTCGGGATCCTCAGCTGGGGCCTGGACTTGCTCCTTGTCCTCATGCAGAAGCTGACACCCTGGTATGAGGAACTGGATTCCAGCATAACTCACAATAATGTCACATGACAGGTGTATGCATGGAGGCCTGAACCAAGAGCTAGAACACAGACCCAGAGTTAAGGACAGGTCAGGTGGCAGTGGGGTGGTTGAAAGAGCTTCACAGAGGCGAGAGCCTTGAAGGTGAGGCTTAAGGGTTCAGGGAACAGATTTTGCCGGTGAAAAGTAGACAAGGCTGCTCAGGGGAGAGGGATCCACAAAGACATAGAGGCCTGAAAGTCAACTGGGGAAAGAAGAGCTGGTGTGCTCAGAGCAGTGGTTGGTCTGGAGCTGAGGCTGGAAAGGTGGTGTGCAGGTAGGGGGTGAAGAACCCCTCGCAGGCCACTCTATGGAGTTTGGGCCTTCCAGCGGGAGGCTGCTCATCTGGGAGGCTGGACCGGACACATGGCACGGGGTGGAGCTCAGACTCTGGAGCTAATCTTACTTCCACCCCTTCCTGGCTCTGGGTACTATCTCCTCCTCTGTGAAACAGAGAATCTAATTCGTAATGTTTTTTATTTTTATTTTTTTGAGGCGGAGTCTCGCTCTGTCGCCCAGACTGGAGTGCAGTGGCCAGATCTCAGCTCACTGCAAGCTCCGCCTCTGGGGTTTACGCAATTCTCCTGCCTCAGCCTCCTGAGTAGCTGGGACTACAGGCGCCCGCCACCTCGCCCGGCTAGTTTTTGTATTTTTAGTAGAGATGGGGTTTCACCATGTTAGCCAGGATGGTCTCGATCTCCTGACCTCGTGATCCGCCCGTCTCGGCCTCCCAAAGTGCTGGGATTACAGGCTTGAGCCACCGCGCCCGAAATTAAATGTGTTAAAGCACGTTTCAAAAATAAAAAACACCGGCTGTGCATGGTGGCTCACACCTGTAATCCCAGCACTTTAGGAGGCCGAGACGGGCGGATCACGAGGTCAGGAGATCGAGACCATTCTGGCTAACACGGTGAAACCCCGTCTCTACTAAAAATACCAAAAAAATTAGCCAGGTGTGGTGGCGGGTGCCTGTAGTCCCAGCTACTCAAGAGGCTGAGGCAAAAGAATGGCATGAACCTGGGAGGCGGAGCTTGCAGTGAGCTGAGATTGCGCCACTGCACTCCAGCCTGGGCGACAGAGCAAGATTTCGTCTCTAAATAAATAAATAAATAAACACCTGGCACTTCACAAGCACTCAAGAAGTGGTAGCCATTTATTAGGCAACAATTGAATTGTTTTAAAAAGTTGCTTTTTTAAATGGATGACTTTTTTTTTTTAGGTTGTTAAAAAAAAAACCTTAGTTGGCAGAGTATAGGTTTCATTTGGCAGGAGATGACAGGAGGTGATATCATAACGGCCCAGTCCAGGCACCACTGACAAGGGTTTTAATCTTGCTCTGTTGCCCAGGCTGGAGTGCAGTGGCGCGATCTCAGCTCACTGCAAGCTCCGCCTCTGGGTTCACGCCATTCTCCTGCCTCAGCCTCCCGAGTAGCTGGGACTACAGGCACCCGTCACCGTGCCCGGCTAATTTTTTGTATTTTTGTAGAGACAGGGTTTCACCGTGTTAGCCAGGATGGTCTCAATCTCCTGACCTTGTGATCTGCCCATTTCGGCCTCCCAGAGTGCTGGGATTACAGGTGTGAGCCACCGCGCCCGGCCTGACAAGGGTTTTGATCAGAGTGACCTCAGGCCCATCTCCGGGCAGCACAGCTGCAGAGACAGCTCTCAGTAGTTTATATGTGTTGCCAAGCAATAATTGTTCTAAAGTTTTGAAATGCTGTTACACAAATGAAGATTTTAGAAAGTTAGCATTTATTTAGCTCTTACTATTATAATTAAAGTATCTAATCCTCACACCAACCTTATTAGACAAGTACTCTTATTATCCCCATTTTACAGATGATAAAACTGAGGTCCAAAGAGAGCTTTAGGCCATTTTCCCAAGGCCACACAACACAACTAGGGTCCACACCAGGCTTTTGAGTCCAGAGCTTGTTCTCATCTCTTTTTCTGTTTTTTGTTTTTTGGTTTTTATTAGAGACAAAGTCTCACTCTCTTTCCCAGGCTAGAGTGCAGTGGCACGATCTTGGCTCACTGCAACCTCCACCTCCTGGGTTCAAGTGATTCTCCTGCCTCAGCCTCCCAAGCAACTGGGATTACAGGTGTACATCACCATGCCTGGCTAATTTTTGTATTTTTAGTAAAGATGGGGTTTCACCATGATGACCAAGCTGGTCTTGAACTCCTGACCTCAAGTGACCCTCCTGCCTCGGCCTCCCAAATTGCTAGGATTACAGGCATAAGCCCCCACGCCCAGTGCTCTCACCTCTTTTTGGATCTGCCTTTCCAGTGGGAAACTGGATCAAGAATCCAGTTGGTGGTGGTGGTGGTGTTGCCTTCCCAACACTGTGGTCTTTGAAATTGAGCTATCTAAACTCTCCAACCTCCTGAATCCTGAACAGCTCTGTTCTCAGACCAGAGGGGAACAGAGAGACAGGGGTAGCCATAAAAGTTTCCTAATCTGGGGCATGACAGGCTAAGCTGCATTTGTTATTTTATTATATGTTTTAATTTTTTTGAGACAGGGTCTTGCTATGTTGTCCAGGTTGGAGTGCAGTGGTGTGATCATAGCTCACTGTAACCTCAAACTCCTGGGTTCAAGTGATTTCCCTGCCTCAGCCTCCCCAGTAGGTGAGGCCACAGGTGCTCTCTCTCCCTATATATATATACATATAATTTTTAAAAAAACATATAATTTGGAGACAAGGTGTCACTATGTTGCCCAGGCCTGTCTCAAATAATCCCCCCCGCCTCAGCCTCTCAAAATGTTAGGATTACAGGCATGAGCCACCATGCCAGGCCCATGCCTGGCTAATTTTAAAATTGTTTTGTAGAGACAGGGGTCTCACTATGTTGCACAGGCTGTTCTCAAACTGCTAGGCTCAAGTGATACTCTCACCTCAGCCTCTAGAGTAGCTGGGACTACAGACATGAGCCATCATGCCTGGCTGAAGTTGTGGTTTAGAAAGCAGCTCTGAGCCGGGCGCAGTGGCTCAAGCCTGTAATCCCAGCACTTTGGGAGGCCGAGATGGGCGGATCACGAGGTCAGGAGATCAAGACCATCCTGGCTAACACGGTGAAACCCCGTCTCTACTAAAAAATACAAAGAACTAGCCGGGCGAGGTGGCGGGCGCCTGTAGTCCCAGCTACTCGGGAGGCTGAAGCAGGAGAATGGCGTAAACTCGGGAGGCGGAGCTTTCAGTGAGCTGAGATCCGGCCACTGCACTCCAGCCTGGGCGACAGACAGAGACTCCCTCTCAAAAAAAAAAAAAAAAAGAAAGAAAAAGAAAGCAGCTCTGATGTAGCAAGGAGGAGGCCTGAGGGGTGAAGAGAGAGACAGCAAGCATCCAGGAAGTGTGTGGGGCAGGTGTGGGCTGGCAGGACTGTGGGCAGGGCCAGGAGAAACCCTGAGCCTAGCCATCTCCCAGGGATGCTCTGAAATCCTCCTAAGCCCTTGTGCCGAAGCAGGTACTTACCTGACTAAAATTATCAGTAGCTGCAAGTGGCTACTGAGCCCTTGAAATGTGACTAGTCCAAATTGAGAAGGGCAAGAAACAAAAAACAACAGATTTCAAAGACAGTATCAAAAAAAGAATGTAAGGTGTCTGTCTGTCTGAATGATTTTTAGATTAATAGCATGTCGAAATGAGAACATTTTTGGATATATGGGGTTAGACTGAAATACTATTACAATTCAAGTCACCTGTTCCTTTCTTTTTTTTGAGACAGAGTTTTGCTCTTGTTGCCCAGGCTGGAGTGCAATGCACGATCTCAGCTCACTGCAACCTCCACTACCCGGGTTCAAGCGATTCTCCTGCCTCAGCCTCCCAAGTAGCTGAGACTACAGATGTCCACCACCACGCCCATCTAATTTTTGTATTTTTAGTAGAGAAGGGGTTTCACCATGTTGGTCAGGCTGGTCTGGAATTCCTGACCTCAGGTGATCCGCCCACCTCGGTCTCCCAAAGTGCTGGGATTACAGCGTGAGCCACCGTACCTGGCCCCCGTTTCATTCTTTTTTTCTTTTTATGGTTCTCTTTTTGAAATGGAGTCTTGCTCTGTTGCCCAGGCTGGAGTGCAGTGGGGCAATCTCGGCTCACTGCAACCTCCGCCTCCCGAGTTCAAGTGATTCTCCTGCCTCGACCTCCCAAGTAGCTGGGACTATGGGCGTGCACCACCACGCCCAGCTAATTTTTGTATTTTTAGTAGAGTAGGAGTTTCACCGTGTTGCCCCGGCCAGTCTCGAACTCCTGACCTCAAGTGATCCTTCGCCTCGGCCTCCCAAAGTGCTGGGATACAGGCGTGAGCCACCGGCCCCGGCCTACTTTATTTCATTTATTGATTTTTTTAAAGTGGCTACTAGAAAACTTGAAATTACGCATATGGCTCACGTTAGACAGAGCCACACATCCCTCCTGGGAACCTGCCTTCCTTCCCTTTCACAGAAGCTGGGTGCTTAGCGGCGAGGGCTCGGCATTAGAGGCGTCCTCCTGGGACCAGGCTTTTTCTGGGTTCGCTCCTGCTGCGGAACCACAGCGCGGCTGCTGCAACCCGCGGGCTCCGCTGTGCTCTGCCGCCCCGTAGCGGCGCCTCTTCCAAGCTGCCCTCCCGCTCTTCAGGGACATCCCACCTTGGTTGATGTGATTGGGCTGGCTCCAGCTACTCAGGAAGCTGAGGCAGGAGAGTCGCTTGAACCCGGAAGGCGGAGGTTACAGCTAGCTGAGATCACGCCACTGCACTCCAGCCTGGGCGACAGAGTGAGACGCTGTCTCAAATATAAATAAATAAATAATATAAACAACAATTGTTTGTAGGTTCGGGGAGTGTTACTTGCCCCTGCATGCATTCTAGGGTCCTAGCTCAGAACCTTTTTGAGGAGTAAACAGAGGGAGTGGGAAGAAACTAAATTTCCTTTTTTTTTTTTTTTTTGAGCTGGAGTCTCACTCCATTGCCCAGGCTGGAGTGCAGTGGCACAAGCTCGGCTCACTGCAACCTCTGCCTCCCGGGCTCAAGTGATTCTCCTGTCTCAGCCTCCTGAGTAGCTGGGATTACAGGTGTACACCACCACACCTGGCTTTTTTTTTTTTTTTTTTTTTTTGAGGTGGAGTTTCACTCTTGTTGCCCAGGCTGGAGTGCAATGGCACAATCTTGGCTCACCGCAACCTCCACCTCCCAGGTTCAAGCAATTCTCCTGCCTCAGCCTCCCTAGTAGCTGGGATTACAGGCATGTGCCACCAGGCCCAGCTAATTTTGTATTTTTAGTAGAGACGGGGTTTCTCCATGTTGGTCAGGCTGGTCTCAAACTCCCGACCTCAGGTGATCCACCCGCCTCGGCCTCCCAAAGTGCTGGGATTACAGGCGTGAGCCACTGAGCCCGGCCTTAATTTTGTATTTTTAGTAGAGACAGGGTTTCACCATATTGGCCAGGCTGGTCTCGAACTCCTGACCTCAGGTGACCCACCCACCTTGGCCTCCCAAAGTGCTGGGATTACAGGCATGAGCCATCGTGCTCTGCCAGGAAGTAAATTTCAGTGGGTCACTAGGCTGGGAAAACATCCCGCTGGTCAGGCTTTTCCTGGAAAATTACCCAGTGAGACCAAACCGAAGTCAACTCGGCCACCCTGGGCAAGGGGAGCGAGTGGGGAAGAGGTCATGGATCAACTCCACAGAGAACGCTGGATTTCCAGGGTGCATGAAGACATTCCCAGTTGTGCGGAATGGAAATACAAGTTCAAGAAGGAAATGAAACAATAAAAAATGTTCAACTGTTCAAGAAAAGCTTATTTGTGGCCGGGCGCGGTGGCTCACGCCTGTAATCCCAGCACTTTGGGAGGCTGAGGCGGGCGGATCATGAGGCCAGGAGATCGAGACCATCCTGGCTAACACGTGAAACTCCAGCTCTACTAAAAAAATACAAAAAATTAGCTGGGCGTGGTGGCGGGTGCCTGTAGTCCCAGCTACACGGGAGGCTGAGGCAGGAGAATGGCGTGAACCTGGGAGGCAGAGTTTGCAGTGAGCCGAGATGTGCCACTGCACTCCAGCCTGGGCAACAGAGCGAGACTCCATCTCAAAAAAAAAGCTTATTTGTGTATTTTTTAAAGTGGATGATTATGGGTATCAAATCACGGTGACATTTATATTATTCCCACGGATACATTTTAACAAGAGACTAACTGCTTTAATGTGTCAACATTAGAATGGTGCTGGAAATTATAGATTTTGCAAGTTTATTTAAACTTACAGTGAAAAGTTCTACTTATGTCAAGGTTCTACATAACTTTTTAAAAATTTATTTATTTATTTATGTTGAGGTGGGGTCTCACTTTGTCACCCAAGCCAGAGTGCAGTGGTGTTATCTTGGCTCACTGCAACCTCCGCCTCTCAGGTTCAAGTGATTCTCCTGCCTCAGCTTCCTGAGTAGCTGGAATTACAGGCGCATGCCACCATGCCTAGCTAATTTTTGTATTTTTAGTAGAGATGGGGTTTCGCCATGTTGGCCAGGCTGGTCTGGAACTCCTGACCACAAGTGATCCATGCACCTTGGCCTCCCAAAGTGCTGGGATTACAGGCATGAGCCACCGCACCCTACCCAAAGTTCTACATGACTTTAAACACACAAAAGAAAAACACATCCTTCAAATTCTTGGAGGGGGAATGTGAGCACACCCTGAATCCCAGGACTCAGGCTGTATACCTGGGAGTGGTTCGTCTGAGTTGTAGGACTGCAGGATCAACATTCCTTAAGGATATACCAGACTCCACAAAGCATCTGTGCTGGTGTATTTCCCCCAGAGCAGGCTTGGCAAGATCCATTGTTCCACATCCCTGTGAATGGGTAAAAGACGCGCCATCCCGAAATATGCCAGATTGGTATATTGACTATTGCAAGATGAAAACACTGGAGAAATTGTAGTTTCTGAAAGGGTGAATTGACCTGTCTCTTGCTGCATGCAGCAAGCAATAAAGATTCCTCTGGGAGGAGTCCCTTCTCCACACCATAGAGAGAAAATAGCCTTTATCACTGGAGACTGGGAATTGGAGGTCACAATGGACCTGAATAAACATAACAGTAACCCTTATCTTCCACTTGGTTCACACCTCCCCACCACCATGGATCTCCTAAGTGACTTCCCCAGAAAATCTACTGCCCCATAGCCAGATTTTCTTGGTTCTGTCATTTCTTCTCACATGTATCACTCTATCTAAAAAGTATAAAAGTGTCTTGCTTTGGCCACTTCTTCATGCTTCACCCTCTTATGAACATCCCCATATGCATGTAAAATTAGTGAAATTTGTATACTTTTCTCTTGTTAATCTGCCTGTTGCTGATTTCATTTCTAGATCCAGGGGAAGAGCTCACTAAGAGTTAAAAGAAGGAGTTAGAGGTGATCTCTGGCTCCCTGACACTTCACAAACTTGATGACTGGGTGGGGGTCTGCAGCATTCGTGAGGCAAACACATCCATCATCTCTCTGGGGAAGTTCAAACTAAGCAGAGGTTACTTGGAGCCAGGACCTTAGACTCCCAAGTCTAGTGAGTCAGGATTTAGGGTTTTTGTATGTGTGTGTCTTGCTTTTTGTTTTTTTTTTTTCAAGACAGGGTCTTGCTCTGTTGCCCAGGCTGAAGTGCAGTGGTGCAAACTTGGCTCACTGCATCCTCAAACTCCTGGGCTCAAGCAATCTCCCCACCTCAGCCTCCTGAGTAGCTGGGACTACAGGCATGGGCCACAATGCCTGGCTAATTTTTATTTTATTTTATTTTTTTTGAGATGGAGTCTCGCTCTGTCGCCCAGGCTGGAGTGCAGTGCCCGGATCTCAGCTCATTGCAAGCTCTGCCTCCCAGGTTTACGCCATTCTTCTGCCTCAGCCTCCCAAGTAGCTGGGACTACAGGCACCCGCCACCTCGACCGGCTAGTTTTTTGTATTTTTTAGTAGAGACGGGGTTTCACCGTGTTAGCCAGGATGGTCTCGATCTCCTGACCTCGTGATCCGCCCATCTCGGCCTCCCAAAGTGCTGGGATTACAAGCTTGAGTCACCGCTCCCGGCCAATTATTATTATTATTATTATTATTATTATTATTTGCAGAGATAGCATCTCACTATGTTGCCCAGGCTAGTCTTGAACTCCTGGCCTCAAGCGATCCTCCTACCTCGACCTCCCAAAGTTCTGGGATTATAGGTGTGAGCCACCGTGCCTGGCCAAGAGTCAAGGTCTGAACTAGATTAGATGGTTCTAATAGCTTCTCTTTTTTTTTTTTTTTTTTTGAGACGGAGTCTTGCTCTGTCGCCCAGGCTGGAGTGCAGTGGCCAGCTCTCAGCTCACTGCAAGCTCCGCCTCCCGGGTTCACGCCATTCTCCTGTCTCAGCCTCCCCAGTAGCTGGGACTACAGGCGCCCGCCTCGTCGCCCGGCTAGTTTTTTGTATTTTTTAGTAGAGACGGGGTTTCACCGTATTAGCCAGGATGGTCTCGATCTCCTGACCTCGTGATCCACCCGTCTCGGCCTCCCAAAGTGCTGGGATTACAGGCTTGAGCCACCGTGCCCGGCCTAATAGCTTCTCTTTACGAAAGCCCTCAGCACTCACCTCTAAGTTAAAGCTCTCTCTTCCCTGTCATACCTGGCTCCTGTCCCTCCCTGGTCAGCTTGGCTGCTTGCCAGTCCTTGGCTCTTCCCCTCCCCACTTGCCTCCAAGCTAACCAGCTGCCTGTTCACACAGCCTTATTCTGCATAGGAAGCTGGGAAATTCCTGTCCTCTAGCTACCTTGGTGGAGTCACACAGTATATTGAGACCTATATGTGTGGATTTCACTAGTCAAATTCTGGGAAGTCAGCCTCCTGCCTATGGTTTCTGTGAGGCATGCCCACCACCTGCTATGTACTGTTCTACGTGCTCAGGCCTTTGAATGGAGTTTGAATGGGATTACCAATGGTGTCCACTTGGCTGGGGGCCAGGTTTGTAATGACGGTAGGATGCGGAGAGCAGCAGCCCGGACTCTGTGGGAAACAAATTGACCACGTTGCTGTAGTTCGTTGTTATGGCCACCAGAGGGCGCAGCATGCACAGTTTTGGGAGAGCCACTTTGGAAGGGTGGCTTTTTTTTTTTTTTGAGACGGAGTCTCGCTCCGTCGCCCAGGATGGAGTGCGGTGGCTCGATCCCGGCTCTCTGCAAGCTCCGCCTCCCGGGTTCACGCCAGTCTCCTGCCTCAGCCTCCCAAGTAGCTGGGACTACAGGCGCCCACCACCACGCCCGGCTACTTTTTTGTATTTTTAGTAGAGACGGGATTTCACCGTGTTAGCCAGGATGGTCTCTATCTCCTGACCTCGTGATCTGCCCCTCTCGGCCTCCCAAAGTGCTGGGATTACAGGCGTGAGCCACCAGAGTGGCATTTTAAACGTAAAATTAAGTGATAGCAAAGACGGAACTGATTATGAAGAAAAAAATGAAAATAAAATTAAACTGGATAAACCTACTGCCTCTGGGCATTCCAACTGTGTTTCCTGTCTTCAACCTGGGCTCAGTAACAGCTCGTCAGGAAGGATTCAGCTGGTCTTCCCTACCTGGCTGACCACTGAAACTGCCCTCCTGCTCCTGGCCCTTACTGGCCCTGGGAAGGCCCTTGTTGCAGCTGCCCTTGGGCTCCATCTCTTTAGAACAGATGCTGGTCCCTTGCCCCCGCACAATGCCTGATGGGGCTGGGACATTCTTGGCCTTTCTGTTCCAGCAGTCTGATCTCTGGCCAACTGCTTCCCACATTTTTCCTTCAAAGGAGCTTTCTCTGTCCTCTACGTCTTGGTAGTGTGGTCCTTTTGCCTGTAACGAAATAGTGCCTGGTGTGTGTGAGAATGAAAGGCACTGGTGTCTTGTGGTCTTCCGCTAAGAGCTGACATGTGAACCACGTGTTCCTGTTGTTTAGGACATGCTAAAACTGACTCACTAAACAAAAACACTGAAGATTAATGTAAACCTAAATGCCAAATTGTTTGTCTGCATTAAAAGCAATGGTAACCCATTCCATCTAACAAAGATTTTCCACGTGCTAAGCACTAAGCTAAATACTTTACAGATACCATTTAATTCAATCATAGAAATTTTATGAAATTAATGATAATTCCTCCACATTATGGATGAAGACTCTTAGAAAAGTTAAGTGACTTACCTGAGATCACAAAGCTTGTAAGTGGCAGTACTGGGGTAGCAAACAGACTGAGCTGGTTTCCAGTTTGCCCGCTATCTGCCTCCCCCTGAGCTGCCCACTCCCTTTCCACCCTCCAGGCACAGCGACTCCCTTTCCATCCTCCAGGCACGGCGCCAGCATCTTTCACCGGCCAGTGGGTGTATTGTGCGCCCCGTTCGTGTGATATTGCAGGTGCACATTGACTCCTCACAGTGGGTATCGACACCTAGGGAGAGATCTGGAAACTTGTGCCCCCGGAGTTTACACTGCCTTACCAGAACAGTGTCATTTTTATTTTCCTGGGTCTTTTTTCTTTTTTTGAAAAGGAGTCTCACTCTGTTGCCCAGACTGGAGTGCAGTGGCGCAATCTAAGCTCTCTGCAACCACCACCTCCTGGGTTCAAGTGATTCTCCTGTCTCAGCCTCCTGAATAGCTGTGATAACAGGCACGCACCACCACGTCCAACTAATTTTTGTTAGTAGAGATGAGGTTTCGCTATGTTGGCCAGGCTGGTCTCAAACTCTTGACCTCAAGTGATC
This sequence comes from Trachypithecus francoisi, assembly GCF_009764315.1. Classification (NCBI taxonomy): domain Eukaryota; kingdom Metazoa; phylum Chordata; class Mammalia; order Primates; family Cercopithecidae; genus Trachypithecus; species Trachypithecus francoisi. The sequence goes on from NW_022681473.1 coordinate 66,268,759, forward strand.
TGCCTGCCTCGGCCTCCCAAAGTGCTGGAATTACAGGCGTGAGTCACCATCTCCAGCCTTTCCTGGGTCATTTTTATTTCCTTCTTTGCTCTTTTCAATTTTTTTTTTTTTTGAGACGGAGTCTCGCTCTGTCGCCAGGCTGGAGTGCAGTGGCCGGTCTCAGCTCACTGCAAGCTCCGCCTCCCGGGTTTACGCCATTCTCTCGCCTCAGCCTCCCGAGTAGCTGGGACTACAGGCGCCCGCCATCTCGCCCGCTAATTTTTTTTTTTTTTTTTTTTTTTTTTTTTTTTTTTTGAGACGGAGTCTCGCTCTGTCGCCCGGACTGGAGTGCAGTGGCCGGTCTCAGCTCACTGCAAGCTCCGCCTGGTTTACGCCATTCTCCTGCCTCAGCTCCCGAGTAGCTGGGACTAAAGGCGCCCGCCACCTCGCCCGCTAGTTTTTGTATTTTTAGTAGAGACGGGTTTCACCGTGTTAGCCAGGATGGTCTCGATCTCCTGACCTCGTGATCCGCCTCTCGGCCTCCCAAGTGCTGGGATTACAGGCTTGAGCCACCGCGCCCGGCCCCCTAATTTTTTTGTATTTTTTTTTTTTAGTAGAGACGGGGTTTCACCGTGTTAGCCAGGATGGTCTCGATCTCCTGACCTCGTGATCCGCCCGTCTCGGCCTCCCAAAGTGCTGGGATTACAGGCTTGAGCCACCGCGCCCGGCCGCTCTTTTCAATATTTTTAAATGAAAGCATTTTATTGCTTAAATCAGAAAACTATTTTCATAACTCAGGGGTGTTCTCTTGCTCCCAAAGTGTTCAACCCATTTACGCTGCCTGGTGTGTCCACTACTCTGGTAAACACCTGAGCCTCTTGTGAGCCTCCACTGAAGAATTGGAACTCTGTGACATCTTTTCCAACACCCTGCCTTCCCCAACGCCTTCTCACTGTAATGCCCCTTATGATGCCTATCACACTCATTTATCTGTATCCCCACTCCCAGCTCTGAGCTCCTGGAAGGCAGGAGCAGAGTCAGATTCTTCAGTGACCCTAGGATCTGGCATTGGCACTCGTTCCAAGCAAGAATGCTAATGCCAATTGAATACACTGCATCCCAGGTGCTTTACTATGTGCTAAGCACTTCGCCTGTATTAATTCATTTACTCTGACAACTATTCCAGGGGATGGGTTTACTATTATTTTCATCCCATTTTAGAGATGAAGAAACTGATGCAGAGATAACGCACCTGAGGTGGCCTAGCCGGTAACTATAAAAACCCAGAGCAGGAATGCGAGACCAGGCTGTCGGGCTCAAACATACGCCACACTGAAGAGGTGATTTGTAACGCTTTACTAAATGAAAAAACCTTGGCCGGGCGCGGTGGCTCAAGCCTGTAATCCCAGCACTTTGGGAGGCCGAGACGGGCAGATCACGAGGTCAGGAGATCAAGACCATCCTGGCTAACACGGTGAAACCCCGTCTCTACTAAAAAATACAAAAAGCTAGCCGGGCGAGGTGGCGGGCGCCTGTAGTCCCAGCTACTCGGGAGGCTGAGGCAGGAGAATGGCGTAAACCCGGGAGGCGGAGCTTGCAGTGAGCTGAGATCTGGCCACTGCACTCCAGCCTGGGCGACAGAGCAAGACTCCATCTCAAAAAAAAAAAGAAAAAACCTAGAGTTTTTCCAAAGTATCATTCAATCTGAAAAGTGTTTTGAATACAGCCGGGAGCAGTGGCCACACCTGTAATCACAACTATTTGGGAGGCTGAGGTATGAGGATGGCGTGAGGCCGGGAGTTTGAGAGCAGCCTGGGCAACATAGCAAAACCCTGTCTCTAAAATAAAGAAATAAATAAATAAAATTGGTCATGGGGAGTGTCGAATAGTCCCAAAGGCAGGAATTCAAATCCACGTCCCAGCCCACTGTGTGGATCCAGTGGCTACACAGCCAGTTTGTTCAGGAAAACCTGAACAAGGTTAAGTGGTTGCACTCACTGAGTTCACCTCTCCTCATTTACTAAACCATTTGGACCTCAGTTTATAGAAGAGAAAGAACACGTATATGTGGGCGAGGGGCTGTGGTGGTCTCACTTCCCTGGCTCCAAGGCTCCAGGCCTCCAGGAACAATCCTGAACTTCCCTTAATCTGCCTCTTCCATCCTTATAAAACTGATCTTCTAGGCTAGGGTGGGGTCCCAGAAACTCACCTGATTATGAAACTTAACTGTGAGTTTGCTACCAACTGTCTCTAAAAAAGAAAAAGAAAAAGGAATTGCCACAGTCATTCCAGCCTTCAACAACCACCACCCTGATCAGTCCGCAGCCATCAACATCAAGGCAAGACATTCCACCAGCAAAAAGATTATGACTCCCTGAAGTCTCAGATTAGCATTAGCATTTTTTATCAATAGAGTATTTTTAATTAAGGTATGTACATTTTGATTTTAGACATAATGCTACTGCACATTTAATAGACTACAGTTAAGTGTGCAATAGTGCAAATATAACGTTTACATGCACTATAGTATAAATATAACTTTGATATGCACTGGGAAACAAAGCAAATTCAGGTGACTCACTTTGTTGTGATGTGTCTGGAGCCAAACCTGCAACATCTCTGAGATATGCCTGTAATTCTAAATGTCCTAGTAGCAAAAAGCAACAGATGAACTTAATTGTAATAGCATTTTATTTAACCCAATATATCTAAAGTGTTATTGTTTCAACATGTAATGAATATAAAAATATTAATGAGACATTATATTCCTTTTTATATTTCCAAATCTGATGTGTATTTTACTCTTACAGCACTTTTCCATCCAGACTAGCCAGTTTTAAGTGCTCAAAAGCCCCATGAGGCCAGTGGCTGTGGTATTAGACGGTACAAATTTATAGTCTGATTAAGAGACTCTGAGTTTCACGGCCGGGCGCGGTGGCTCAAGCCTGTAATCCCAGCACTTTGGGAGGCCGAGACGGGTGGATCACGAGGTCAGGAGATCGAGACCATCCTGGCTAACACGGTGAAACCCCGTCTCTACTAAAAAAATACAAAAATAGGCCGGGCGCGGTGGCTCAAGCCTGTAATCCCAGCACTTTGGGAGGCCGAGACGGGCGGATCACGAGGTCAGGAGATCGAGACCATCCTGGCTAACACGGTGAAACCCGTCTCTACTAAAAAAAAATACAAAAAATTAGCCGGGCGAGATGGCGGGCGCCTGTAGTCCCAGCTACTCGGGAGGCTGAGGCGAGAGAATGGCGTAAACCGGGAGGCGGAGCTTGCAGTGAGCTGAGATCCGGCCACTGCACTCCAGCCTGGCGACAGAGCGAGACTCCGTCTCACAAAAAAAAAAAAAAAAAAAAAAAAAAAAAAAAAAAAAAAAAAAATACAAAAATACTAGCCGGGCGAGGTGGCGGGCGCCTGTAGTCCCAGTTACTCGGAGGCTGAGGCAGGAGAATGGCGTAAACCGGGAGGCGGAGCTTGCAGTGAGCTGAGATCCGGCCACTGCACTCCAGCCCGGGTTACAGAGCGAGACTCCGTCTCAAAAAAAAAAAAAAAAAAAAAAAAGAGACTCTGAGTTTTTTGTTTTGTTTTGTTTCCAAGACGGAGTCTTGCTCTGTTGCCAAGGCTGTAGTGCAGTGGTGTGACCTCGGCTCACTGCAACCTCCGCCTCCCAGGTTCAAGCAGTTATCCTGCCTCAGTCTCCTGAGTAGCTGAGATTACAGGTGTGTGCCACCACACCCGGCTAATTTTTTTTTTTTTTTTTTTTTTTTTGAGGCAGAGTCTCGCTCTGTCGCCCGGACTGGAGTGCAGTGGCCAGATCTCAGCTCACTGCAAGCTCCGCCTCCTGGGTTTACGCCATTCTCCTGCCTCAGCCTCCCGAGTAGCTGGGACTACAGGCGCCCGCCACCTCGCCCGGCTCGTTTTTGTATTTTTAGTAGAGATGGGGTTTCACCGTGTTAGCCAGGATGGTCTCGATCTCCTGACCTCGTGATCCGCCCATATCGGCCTCCCAAAGTGCTGGGATTACAGGCTTGAGTCACCGCGCCCGGTCTAATTTTGTTATTTTTAGTAGAGATGGGATTTCACCATGTTGGCCAGGCTGGCCTTGAACTCCTGACTTCTGGTGATCCACCCGCCTCACCCTCCCAAAGTGCTGGGATTACAGGCATTAGCCACGGCTCCTGGCCCTAAGACTCTGAGTTTTCTATCATAGAACACTTTGTAGGTGAAAAGAAAAAGTAAAATAAAAAGACTGAGTTTTCAGAGGAAAGGATTATGACATTTTGTGTTGTAGACAAAGACATCCCTATTGTTTCACAAGTGGCCACATGATCAGAAATCCATATATGTTCGTGTTTCCTTACATTTTTTCTTTGTTTTCATTTCACAAGTAACACGTAAATATACTTTGTTTTTTTCTTTTTTGTGTTTTGAGAGAGTCTCACTCTGTCACCCAGACTGGAGTGCAGAGGCGCGATCTCGGCTCACTGCAACCTCTGCCTCCCAGATTCAAGCCATCCTCCCACCTCCCTCTCCCGAGTAGCTGGGACTACAGACCCATGCGCCCAGCTAATTTTTGTATCTTTTTGTAGAGATGGAGTTTCGCCCAGGCCCGTCTCGAACTCCTGAGTTCAAGCAATCTGCTCACCTCAGCCTCCCCAAGTGCAGGGATTACAGGCGTTAGCCACTGCACCCAGCCAATATATTTTAAGAAAAGTCAAGCCGGTCGGGCACGGTGGCTCACGCCTGTAATCCCAGCACTTTGGAAGGCCAAGACGGGCGGATCACGAGGCCTGGAGAAAAAGACAATCCTGGCTAACACGGTGAAACCCTGTCTCTACTGAAAATAAAAAAAAAAAATTAGCCGGGCATGGTTTTTTTTTTTGGCACCACTGCACTTCAGCCTGGGCGACACTGCACTTCAGCCTGGGCGACAGAGCAAGACTCCGTCTCAGAAAAAAAAAAAGAAAAGAAAATTCAAGCCATAATTGTCCTTAACCTCCCCTAATACTGCTGCATTCCCCAGAGGTAACTTTTTTTTTTTTTTTTTTTGAGGCGGAGTCTCGCTCTGCCGCCCAGGTGGAGTGCTGTGGCCGGATCTCGGCTCACTGCAAGCTCCGCCTCCCGGGTTCACGCCATTCTCTGCCTCAGCCTCTGAGTAGCTGGGACTACAGGCGCCGCAACCGCGCCCGGCTAATTTTTTGTATTTTTAGTAGAGACGGGGTTCACCATGGTCTCGATCTCCTGACCTTGTGATCCGCCCGCCTCGGCCTCCCAAAGTGCTGGGATTACAGGCGTGAGCCACCGCGCCCGGCCCCAGAGGTAACCTTAGTTCTCTATCAGTTGAGTATAAATTCTTTCATTCATTTACATGCATAGATATGTTTTATTATATTTTACATACATATTAAAGAGTAATATTGTTCTGCAACTTGCTTTTTTTTCACATAGCAGTATCACTTGGTGCTTTTTTCATGCAAATACATAGATCTATTTCTTTTTTTCTTTTCTTTACTTTTTTTTAAAGAGTCTTGCTCTGTTGCCTAGGCTGGAGTGCAGTGGCGCCATCTCGACTCATTGCAAGCTCTGCCTCCCGGCTTCACACCGTTCTCCTGCCTCAGCCTCCCGAGTAGCTGGGACTACAGGTGCCCGCCGCCACACCCGGCTAATTTTTTTTTGTATTTTTAGTAGAGATGTGGTTTCACCGTGTTAGCCAGGATGGTCTTGATCTCCTAACCTCATGATCCGCCCACCTCAGCCTCCCAAAGTGCTGGGATTACAGGCGTGAGCCACTGTGCCCGGCCTATTTCTTTTTATTTATTTTATTTTATTTTATTATTTTTTTTTGAGACGGAGTCTCGCTCTGTCACCCAGGCTGGAGTGCAGTGGCCGGATCTCAGCTCACTGCAAGCTCCGCCTCCCAGGTTCACGCCATTCTCCTGCCTCAGCCTCCCAAGTAGCTGGGACTACAGGCGCCCGCCAACGTGCCCGGCTAGTTTTTTGTATTTTTTAGTAGAGACGGGGTTTCACCGTGTTAGCCAGGATGGTCTTGATCTCCTGGCCTCATGATCCGCCCGCCTCGGCCTCCCAAAGTGCTGGGATTACAGGCTTGAGCCACCACGCCTGGCCTTTATTTTGTTTTTAGTTATTACATAATATTCCACAACCATTTTCCTACTGCAGGGCTTTTTGGCTGTTTATATTTAGTTTTCACTATTACTTTTTTTTTTTTTTTTTTTTTTTGAGACGGAGTCTTGCTCTGCACCCAGGCTGGAGTACAGTGGCCGGATCTCAGCTCACTGCAAGCTCCACCTCCCGGGTTTACGCCATTCTCCTGCCTCAGCCTCCCGAGTAGCTGGACTACAGGCGCCCGCCTCGTCGCCCGGCTAGTTTTTTGTATTTTTTTAAGTAGAGACAGGGTCACCGTATTAGCCAGGATGGTCTCGATCTCCTGACCTCGTGATCCGCCCGTCTCGGCCTCCCAAAGTGCTGGGATTACAGGCTTGAGCCACCGCGCCCGGCCGTTTTTCACTATACTAACAATGTTCTAATAAGCATTCTTGCAATCACCCCATGTACATTGTGCGAGTGTTTTTCTGAAGTAGATAAAAAGAAATATATTTTCTAGGCCAAAGGGAATCTACATCTTCAATTTTAGTGGATACTGCCAAGCTGCCCTCCAAAAAGGAAGAACCAGTTCACACCTCACCTACAGAGTGAGGATGCTTGTTTTAACACACCCTTCCATACACTAAATCTTATTTTTATTTTAAGTAGAGGTATTCAGAAGTGTGAGTCTTTTAAGCAATGATACAAAAGCAGTAAAAAAAGATCTGTTCAAATTTATTTGACAGCATTCTTCTATGAATATGCAGAGACTCAATTTGAGGTCCAGAGTGAGTCACCGATCTATTTTAACCAAATCACTGAGAATCCAATGACATCATTGTGTCTCTCTGGGGGTGTCAGACTCTAAAGTAAGTGACAACTGAATATGGTCGCTATTGCCCTAGAACAGCAATCCCTTAACAGGTGCCATAGTGGAGACCCATGTACCCTCTCTCTGTGAACAGAAGAAGCTCCTCTGTCCTCCCACCTCCCTCTGAGCCACTCTGGAGCAGCGAGGCAGGGACACCCACCCTTATTCCCACGACTTCAGTTCTCCCTCTTTGTCAAGCTCCCCAAGCGAGATTCAGGTAAGTTTTCCCTCCCTCCCTCCCTCCCTCCCTTCCTTCCTGCCTGCCCTCCTTCCTTCCTTTCTCTCTCTCTCTCTCTTTCTTTTCTTTCTTTCTTTCTCTCTCTCTTTTTTTTTTTTTTTTCCTAAGACAGTCTCACTCTGTTGCCCAGGTTGGAGTGCAGTGGCGCAATCTTGGCTCAGTGCAACCTCCACCTCCTGGGCTCCAGCGAGTCTTGTGCCTCAGCCTCCTGAGTAGCTGGGACTATAGGCCTGCCACCATGCCCAAATAATTTTTGTATTTTCAGTAGAGACGGGGGTCTCACCATGTTGGCCAGGCTGGTCTCAAACTCCTGGCCTCAAGTGATCTGCCTGCCTTGGCCTCCCAAAGTGCTGGGATTACAGGCATGAGCCACCGTGCCCAGCCTTTGGATTCAGGTAAATTCAATGCTTTCTATGAGGTTCTACTGTTTTCAAACTGTTCCCAGAAACTGTGGGCTGTATTCATTTGACCAGGGCAAATCTCACCTTTGGTTTTCAGGAATTTCAGGAAAGTCCTTTGTGATGCTCCAAGGGCCCATGCATGGCCCAAGTGTGGCCACAAAGCCATATGTTTCTCAGACACTCACAGTCCTCTCTTCACAATCCAAGGGACAATTCTGTGACTCTGTGGGCTAAACAGATAGAGTTTTGCTTTCTTTTTGGATACCCAGGGAGAGATTAAGGCACTCTCACTGTCCTTGCTCTTAGTAACAACTCAATGTATTACAACTACTATTGTTTCCATAGCATTGAGTACTATATTGCCTTTTTCTTATAATAGTCTTAGACAAAGGAAGGGCAGTATGATCAAGACAAAGGCTTCCTTCATGGACATTCTCCTGGGACTGGGGGGTGACACTCAGGCAGGCAGCCTCCTGGCATCCCTGGGGAAGGGCAGCAGATGAACTACCACATCATCAAGAGGTGGCATTTACCTCACAGAACTTGCCACTGTCTGATCCTCAGCTTTGAGTCTCCAGAATTTGGTTTTCTGAACATCCCAGATAAGATACAGCATGTGCAGGCAAATTCATATTAGTTCCATGCTACAAGGAACTATCTAAAAATCAGAATCCATGCATTGATTTGTTTGCTCTTCAAACTTTGACTGACACTGGGCCTGAGCCTGTCCAGATCCAAGCTCTGAATAGAATGAATAAAATAGGTTCAGTCCAGGCTCTTACAGAACCTACAGTCTACTGAGAGAAACACATAGACCATTCCAACCCAGTGAGATGAGTGTTACAGGAGGGGATGCACAGAACACTATCAAAGCAATGAGAGGAGGCACAACCCTGAAGAAGTGGTGTATTTAACATGCGGGCAGCAGGGAAAGGAAAGAGTCAGTATGAAGTGAGATGACCGTGAGCAAGGGGGAGAATGATTGCTAGAGCAAGGTCTCAAGGAAACAGAACTAAACTGGGACCAGAACACAGTGGGAAGGCTGGCCTCGGGAAGAAAGATGGTCTCTTTTCTAAGCCGGGAAGGAAGGAGGAAAGGATAGCCAGGGACACACAGGATTATAGGATGGGCAGGAGGCAGTTTCTGGCTGTACAATCTATTAGGGGGGCAAGGGGCTAGGAGGGAGGTTGACTTCTGAAAGTGAGGAGGTTCTGGGGTTAAAGCTTTGTCAAATATTATAATAAGGACTGTGGGAGAATGTGAGGCATATGGGAATGAGGAAATAGAAGTGATTCACTGAGAGGGTCTAGGAGCCTGTTGTGATTTTACTCTCATCCCAGCACACAACGGTGGGTGCTCTCCTCTAGCGCCCACATCTCTAGTGAAGACATAGGGAAGTCAGACAGGTGGATTTACCAGGCTCACGTTTTCAGCAACCTGGCACCACTCTATAGACAGACCAAGGAGCTGGATGAAGAGGCACATGAAGAGCAGAGAGAGAGAACAGATGGACGGGGAGCGGGGTGGGGGGGCGGTGGGAACAACCTATTCCTAGGTTTCTCATCTTGGTAAGGGTTGTCGCCAAGCATTCACGACTGAAGTCAGAAACTAGGGCATCTGCTGGGTGCAGTGGTTCATGTCTGTAATCCCAGCACTTTGGGAGGCCGAGGCGGGTGGATCATCTGAGGCCAGGAGTTCGAGACCAGCCTGGCCAACATAGTGAGACCCTGTCTCTACTAAAACCATAAAAATTAGCCAGTGGTGGTGCATGCCTGTAATCCCAGATACTCGGGAGGTTGAGGCAGGAGAATTGCTTGAACTCGGGAGGCAGAGGTTGCAGTGAGCTGAGATCGTGCCACTGCACCCCAGCCTGGGCGACAGAGGGAAACTTTTTCCTAAAAAAAAAAAAAAAAGATAGATCCACAGCTACTATCTCTTTGGTTCTTTGGTTTCGTCCACTTTTCTTTTCTTTTCTTTTCTTTTCGATGGAGTCTCGCTCTGTCACCCAGGCTGGAGGGCAGTGGTTTTGACCATGGCTTACTGCAATTCCACCTCCCGGGTTCAAGAGATTCTCATGCCTCAGCCTCCCAAGTAGCTGAGATTACAGGTGTGCACCACCACACTTGGCTAATGTTTGTATTTTTTTTTTTTTTTGAGACGGAGTCTCACTCTGTCGCCCAGGCTGGAGTGCAGTGGCTGGATCTCAGCTCACTGCAAACTCTGCCTCCCGGGTTTACGCCATTCTCCTGCCTCAGCCTCCCGAGTAGCTGGGACTACAGGCACCCGCCACCTTGCCGGGCTACTTTTTTGTATTTTTTAGTAGAGACGGGGTTTCACCATGTTAGCCAGGATGGTCTCGATCTCCTGACCTCGTGATCCGCCCGTCTCGGCCTCCCAAAGTGCTGGGATTACAGGCTTGAGCCACCGCGCCTGGCAATTTTTGTATTTTTAGTAGAGATGGGGTTTCACTATGTTGGCCAGGCTGGTCTCAAACTCATGACCTCAGGTGATCCACCCACCTTGGCCTCCCAAAGCGCTGGGATTACAGGTGTGAGCCACCGCACTCGGCCACTTTTTGTCATCTTCCCTGGTCCCTCTGCTCAGCTCCTGTAGAACTCTGTTAATTCCATGATTATAGGACAGGTCACTTTACATCAGAGTTGTTTTAGTGCTGGAGTTAAACACTCCAATGGCTTCTAGGACCAGAAAATAACTGAGTGATGCTGCCAGGGAGTGTGACACATTGGAAAGCCTCTTTTGGTATAACGGGGAAGGAGAGCACTGCCCATGAAGAAATATGAGTTCACTATTTTGCTAGATATTTCTATGTTCTTTTTTTTTTTTTGAGACGGAGTCTTGCTCTATCGCCCGGGCTGGAGTGCAGTGGCCGGATCTCAGCTCACTGCAAGCTCCGCCTCCCGGGTTCATGCCATTCTCCTGCCTCAGCCTCCTGAGTTGCTGGGACTACAGGTGCCCGCCACCACGCCTGGCTAATTTTTTTTTTTTTTTTGGTATTTTTAGTAGAGACAGGGTTTCACCATGTTGGCCAGGCTGGTCTTGAACTCCTGACCTTGTGATTCGCCCACCTCAGCCTCCCAAAGTGCTGGGATTACAGGCGTGAGCCACCGTGCCCGGTGATCTTTCTATATTCTTAAGAAAAGCCTGAAATAGTTTTAGAGAGAAATACCCTGACTTTTACATGAAGAAAACTATTCAAACTTAAAACTGTTATTGAAGTGTTTAGGGGTAAAGTTTACCAATGTCTGCAACTTACTTTTAAATGCCTCAAAAGATGTATTGGTGGGTGGCTACAGGGATGAGTAGATATATGATAAAGCAACAGCAAAATATTAGTTGTAGCATCATTCTCAATTCCCCCTCAGCTTAGTGATGCATACATGTACAGTTTTTCCAACTGTTCTGTAAGCTTCATAACAAAATGAACAGCCATTAAAAATTTTTTTTTTTTTTTTTTTTTTTTGAGACGGAGTCTTGCTCTTTCGCCCGGGCTGGAGTGCAGTGGCCGGATCTCAGCTCACTGCAAGCTCCGCCTCCCGGGTTTTACGCCATTCTCCTGCCTCAGCCTCCGGAGTAGCTGGGACTACAGGCGCCCGCCACCTCGCCCGGCTAGTTTTTTGTATTTTTATTTTTATTTTTTTTATTTTTTTTATTTTTTTTTTGAGACGGAGTCTCGCTCTGTCGCCCAGACTGGAGTGCAGTGGCCAGATCTCAGCTCACTGCAAGCTCTGCCTCCTGGTTTACGCCATTCTCCTGCCTCAGCCTCCCGAGTAGCTGGACTACAGGCGCCAGACACCTCGCCCGGCTAGTTTTTGTATTTTTAGTAGAGACGGGGTTTCAGCGTATTAGCCAGGATGGTCTTGATCTCCTGACCTCGTGATCCGCCCGTCTCGGCCTCCCAAAGTGCTGGGATTACAGGCTTGAGCCGCCGCGCCCGGCCTTGTATTTTTAATAGAGACGGGGTTTCACCGTGTTAGCCAGGATGGTCTCGATCTCCTGACCTCGTGATCCGCCCGTCTCGGCCTCCCAAAGTGCTGGGATTACAGGCTTGAGCCACCGCGCCCGGCAAAATTTTTTTTTTTTTTTAAACTGAGTCTTACTCTGCTGTCCGGGCTGAGTGCAGTGGCACAATCGCAGTTCACTGCAGCCTAGACTTCCTGTACTCAAGCAGTCCTCTCACCTCTGCCTCCAGAGTAGCTGGGACTACAGGCACACACCACCACACCCGGCAAATTTTCTTTTTTCACTTTTTGTAGAGATGAGAGTGTATCATTCTGTTGCCCAGGTTGGTTTCAAACTTCTGGCCTCAAGCATTCCACTTGCCTTGGCCTCCCAAAGTGCTGGGATTACAAGCCTGAGCCACTGCACCTGGCTAGAAATTTTTTTTTAATTGAAAAAGAAGGCTGGGCGCATTGGCTCATGCCTGTAATCCCAACACTCTGGGAGGCTGAGGCAGGTGGATCACTTGAGGTCAGGAGTTCAAGACCACCCTGGCCAACGTGGTGAAACTTCATCTCTACTAAAAATACAAAAATTAGTCGGGTTTGGTGGTGTGCACCTGTAATCTCAGCTACTCAGGAGGCCAAGACAGAAGAATCGCTTGAACCTGGGAGGTGGAGGTTGCAGGGAGCTGAGATAGTACTACTGCACTCCAGCTTGGGCAACGGGAGAGAAAAGAAAGAAAGGAGAAAAAGAGAGAGAAAGGAGGGAAGGAAGGAAGGGAGGAAGGGGGGGAGGGCGGGCATATGAGCCACTCTCTGGGACTTCTGTCACAAATTGTAATGGACTTGATGAAAATAAGGTGGAGTAAATGAAAACAACATAAAGGCACAGAACACAGTCCCTAGGACACTTAGTAAGTATCAGGTTTTATTATCATTTGGAAGGGAGGAAATGGGCACAGACTGGGGGATATTCTTTTTTTTGAAACAGTCTCACTCTGTCGCCCAGGCTAGAGTGCAGTGGTGGGTGGGATCTCCGCCCACTGCAACCTCCACCTCCCGGGTCCAAGCAATCCTCTCTCACCTCAGCCTCCCAAGTAGCTGGGATTACAGGTGCCTGTCACCACGCCCAGCTAATTTTTCTATTTTTAGTAGAGACGTGGTTTCACCATGTTCGCCAGGCTAGTCTTTTTTTTTTTTTTTTTTTTTTTTTTTTTTTTTTTTTTTGAGACGGAGTCTCGCTGTGTCGCCAGGCTGGAGTGCAGTGGCGCGATCTCGGCTCACTGCAAGCTCCGCCTCCCGGGTTCCCGCCATTCTCCCGCCTCAGCCTCCGAGTAGCTGGGACTACAGGCGCCCGCCACCGCGCCCGGCTAGTTTTTTTTTTTTTTTTTGTATTTTAGTAGAGACGAGGTTTCACCGTGTTAGCCAGGAGGGTCTCGATCTCCTGACCTCGTGATCCGCCCGCCTCGGCCTCCCAAAGTGCTGGGATTACAGGCTTGAGCCACCGCGCCCGGCCTCGCCAGGCTAGTCTTGAACTCCTGACTTCAAGTAATCCGCCCGCCTTGGCCTCCCAAAGAGGAGTCTTAAATGAATTTCACTGAGGGATTTCAGCAGATTTTCATTACAATGTCCACCCTGAAAGTGTAGGGGCCAGAGTTCCACGCTGGTTAAACTCTGTTGCTGTGTGAACTTATACCCGTAATTTTCACCTCTGCACCTCACATTGCTTGTTTTTAAACTATGAGAATTGAACTCGCGGCCGGGCGCGGTGGCTCAAGCCTGTAATCCCAGCACTTTGGGAGGCCGAGACGGGCGGATCACGAGGTCGGGAGACCGAGACCATCCTGGCTGACACGGTGAAACCCTGTCTCTATTAAAAAATACAAAAAACTAGCCGGGCGAGGTGGCGGGGGCCTGTATTCCCAGCTACTCCGGAGGCTGAGGCAGGAGAATGGCGTAAACCCGGGAGGCGGAGCTTGCAGTGAACTTAGATCCGGCCACTGCACTTCAGCCTGGGCGACAGAGTGAGACTCCGTCTCAAAAAAAAAAAAAAAAAAAGAGAATTGAACTCTAAAGTCTTCTGAAGTCTAGCAGTCCTGCTGGTTGAACCCTCTTTGCTGTTCCTGCCTACACTATTCTTTCCCTTGACGCCTTCTTTACGTAAAAACTACATTTCCCATGAGCACCCATAGGCGTCCACGTAGCGCAGCCCTTCGTTGGCGCTCGCGCCCTTTATACTCACTTCCGCCCGCGCGCCACTTCCTTTTCTTTCGGCGGAGCGCGGCGGCAAGATGGCCGTGCAGATTTCCAAGAAGAGGAAGGTGAGCCTCTGGGGACTAGGTTCGGGGAACGACTGCGCCGCGCGGGTAAGGGGCTTCTCGGGGTGCCACTGCGAGGCCTGCAGCTCCGTGCCCTGCCCCGGGAAGCGGCTTTGGCTTCCTGGCGTTCCCACGGGCCGCGGATGGCAGTGGATTGAGTGAGAGGCCCGAGCCAGGCGGGCGCTGTGTGGCCAGGTAAGGGAGAGACAGGTTTTTCTCTGGTTCCGAGTGAAGCGCAGAGAGATGGGGACCAGGCGCCCCTTCTGTCCTGGAGAAGGCGTTTGTAAGCATTTTTTGGTCAACGGAATTAGTAAACGTGGTATTTTGAGGGCGTGTGTCATTTCCCTCATGTCTTATCCCATGGTTTTGGGAAGGGGAGGCAGCAGTGTATACTTGTTTTCCTACTGGTTGAGTCTGGGTGCAGTCTGCTGGTCCCACGACCTCAACATGAAGGGTTACTGACGATTGCTTGCTCCGTCTGAGGACCCCGGGAGGAAGCTGCCTCGGATTTAACGCCTTGTCATTCCATGGGAAAGAACTGTGTAAAAATCATTAGCTTTAAAAATAGACAGTTGGTCATTTCGTATACCTCCACTTCGATGTTAAAATTAAATCCACAACTCTTGTGAGTTAGGATTTTCCAGCTCTGTTTACAATTAACACCACAGGTACCGTAAGGCCAGATAACATGGCTGGGATTCTTTAAATGGTCCAGGTTGTGTCTGCAAGTGAGAGAGCTTATATGTTAAGTCCACTATCTATTCTATTCCTTCACAGTGACAAGTACAGTGTCTTTGCTGTGCTGAGTGAAGTGTAAATAGGCCATTTTAGAGCAGTTTCTTGTTTTGCATGTGGAACTGTTTTAAACCCTTCGATGAAGAGACGATGACGAGTCTGACTTGGGGGTGTTGTCTTTGCCCAGGTGGCCTACTCTGTGCTGCATTCTGTGGCACAGTTTAAAGGGTCCTGGTTGAAGTAACTTCCTAAAGATGATCTAGAGGCATTTGTCTCAGAAGGGTTGCTGCACTCCTGTTGGAACAAGGGTTTGGAACCGTTGGTTGGAGGTATTTAGTTTTGGGGAGGGATGCATTGACTAATAAGACACTGGCTCAGGTGAAAGTGAGCCTACAGCGATGTCCTAATTTTGAACTTCGCTTTTTTTGGATTAGTTTGTCGCTGATGGCATCTTCAAAGCTGAACTGAATGAGTTTCTTACTCGGGAGCTGGCTGAAGATGGCTACTCTGGAGTTGAGGTGCGAGTTACACCAACCAGGACAGAAATCATTATCTTAGCCACCAGGTAAAACTCACTTGACTGGCCATCACTTAAAATTGTTGTAAATGCTAAGTTGGTTTATTCCTTTTTTTTTTGTGAGACGGAGTCTTGCTCTGTCCCCAAGGCTGGAGTGCAGTGGTGTGATATCTGCTCACTGCAAGCTCCGCCTCCCAGCTTCCTGCCATTCTCCTGCCTCAGCCTCCCGAGTAGCTGGGACTACAGGGGCCAACCACCATGCCTGGCTAATTTTTTGTATTTTTAGTAGATTCGGGGTTTCACTGTGTTAGCCAGGATGGTCTCAATCTCCTGATCTCGGGATCCGCCCACCTCAGCCTCCTGAAATGCTGAGATTACAGGCATGAGCCACCGCACTGGGCTGGTTTGTCCTTTGTGAGCTTAAGGGGACAGCCAGCCAGTGAATCTGGGCTTAGGGAATGTAATTGCTTCGTAAAAGCTGGATTTTAAGGCCAGGCATAGGATTGCTTGAGCTCAGGAGTTCAAGACCAGCCTGGGCAACATGCAGAAACCCCCTCTCTAAAAAAGATAAAAAAGGGTGTGGTGGTGCATACCTGTGGTCCTGGCTATTCCAGAGGCTGAGGCAGGCGATGGCTTGAGCCCAAGCGGTCCAGGCTGCAGTGAGCCATTGGTGTGATCCAGCCTCGGTGACAGAGAGAGACCCTGTCTCAAAAAAAGCTGCATTGTGAAAATTTAGCTTTAGTTTTTGTCAATGAAAATTATATGCTTTGTGGCAGAGATTTTGCTACCACATATATATGCAAGATTTAAAGTTACATCTAGCATTTGTGAGAGTCATGAATTGTCACTTTTCCCCTGCCCAGAACACAGAATGTTCTTGGTGAGAAGGGCCGGCGGATTCGGGAACTGACTGCTGTAGTTCAGAAGAGGTTTGGCTTTCCAGAGGGCAGTGTAGAGGTGAGTGATTCTGGCGTATGCCAGAGATAATGGCTCTTCGGAATGATAACTTCTAAAAACTGGGAGACTTTTTTACCAGTTCATTACAAATGGACTGGTATAACTTTGTTGAAATTCTCTTAATGAATAATAGGCTTAACTTTGTAAGCCTGTTCTGCTAATGGCTGATGGTTAAAGGATTTTACATTCAACTTGGGTGTAGAAATGCTGCATATGATGGATTGACTATCCCCATTGGTGTACTTGGTATGGCCAAAGGAGCCAGGGTGGGAGGGCAAGGAACCTGCACTGTGTGTAGGTGGTAGAAGTACTTTAGGAATTGAGGGATACTGAAATTATATGCTGTTTGTGATGGCGTTGTGCAGTCTTTTGGCCTCCGTAGGCCACATTGGAAGAATTGTCTTGGGCCACCACAATCAAAGCCATCTCCTGGGCAGCATGCGGCCTGTGGGTTGGGCAAGCTTGGTCTAGAAAGTGATGCTTTTGTGACAAATGCCAAATTTTCAACTTTCAGTTGAAAACAGTGGTAATGGTAACAGGATGTCCCTTCCTTCCTTTAAAGCTTTATGCTGAAAAGGTGGCCACTAGAGGTCTGTGTGCCATTGCCCAGGCAGAGTCTCTGCGTTACAAACTCCTAGGAGGGCTTGCTGTGCGGAGGTAAGTGTCCTGAGACCTAATGGTCATGACCTTTTGTGTGTATCAAAATACATGTCTCCTGTTTGTTGATTAGCAGATGAACTGTTACAAAGTGACAGGATCTGCTAGTCTCCCAGCATTATAGTAAGATACTAAACCATGCCCTCACTGAACTGGCAGGCTAACAAGACTGAAAGCAGCGAGGACCATAAAGGGTGGTCAGTGCTGTAACGGAGAATTGTTCTGGGTGCTTTGGGAGTTCAACACAAATAGAACTGTCCAAGGAGGGGACCAACTCCTGTTGGTCTTCTCGAGGAGGCTTTACAAAAAGAGCCCCGTTGGGGAGTGCGGTGGGCAATGAAGAATAATTAGGCCTGTTACTGGGTGTGTGTTATGTATCCCTAGGTAGAAGTGCCTTAGTACTTTTGGGATACCATGTAACTTCAGTAGGAGTCATTTGGATCTACTTAATGTATTCACTCTTAAAATGGTACTCTGAAGAGATACCATTTTATCTCTGAAGACCTGATGTGAGAGAGCTTAAAATCTAGACACTTAACCTCTGAGTTGCATGCAGATAGTAATGTGAGGGTGTACTGGTAAGATTTCAACAGGAAGTTCTTTGTGCAGTTTGACTGTATGTAAAGGCATTGAAATGCCTTGCCTAGAGGAATGATAGGAAAACTGCTGTAAGAAGGTTGACTGGTAGGGATGGGTAGTGTAGACAAGGCTGTAGGTAAGGACCTAGAAAAGACTGCTTACCTGATTCGAGTGCCCGCTAGGTGCTTAGAACAATGGTTCTCAGAAGATTAGTGCCAGTCCTATACCCACCAAATAGGAAACTGCATGTGTGACTCAGCAGTCTGTCTTAGTAACCCCTCCACATGCTAGTTGCACACATTGAAGCAAGTTAATGAACTTCTGAGCCTGGGATCTCCTATCTTTTTTTTTTTTTTTTTTTGAGACGGTCTTGCTCTGTCACCCAGGCTGGAGTGCAGTGGCCGGATCTCAGCTCACTGCAAGCTCCACCTCCCGGGTTTATGCCATTCTCCTGCCTCAGCCTCCCGAGTGGCTGGGACTACAGGCGCCCGCCACCTTGCCCGGCTAGTTTTTTGTATTTTTTAGTAGAGACAGGGTTTCACTGTGTCAGCCAGGATGGTCTCGATCTGCTGACCTCGTGATCTGCCCGTCTCGGCCTCCCAAAGTGCTGGGATTACAGGCTTGAGCCACCGCGCCCGGCCTGAGATCTCCTATCTTATAAGGTGGACCATCATACCACCTCTCAGTTGTGGAATATTAAGTAAGATAATGTGAAAGGGCCTGGAGGTGGCTAGCTCTCCAGTTAGTATCTCGCAGAGTGTAAACGACTGAATGAGTTGGGGTTTAGGGCATATTTTAAAATGTTTTATCAGCATTCTAATAGCAAGGTAGCCAGGATCCTAGGTGGGTTAGCTTTCCTAGTGAATAAGACTTCAGAGGTTGCAGAGTATTACAAGGGACTACAAAGTGGGTAATTGGAGTTTAAAAATGTGGTTCTCAATTTTGATTATACATGAGAATCACCGAGGGAGCATTTTTAAATACATATGCCTGTACTGTGCCCATTTAATTGGCCTAGAGTAGGGCCTAGACATCAGGGTTTCTTTTGTTTTTTATTTTAGCCTTCCAAGGTGATTCCAGTATGCAGCCAGAGTTGGAAAGTACATGTTTAGGAGCTTGACATACTTGATGAATATTACCCTAAGATTCCGTATGATAGGTGTGGAAGAGAACTGGTATCATTGGGGCCAGACTCTGGTCAAATTTATTCTCCATTAAAGGAACATTGAAAACTAAGTTTTTGTTTTGTTTTTTAAACTTGGTGGAGGTCCTTAATAATAACACAAGTGGATCTCTTCTCTTCTTCTAAAGGGCCTGCTATGGTGTGCTGCGGTTCATCATGGAGAGCGGGGCCAAAGGCTGCGAGGTCGTGGTATCTGGGAAACTCCGAGGACAGAGGGCTAAATCCATGAAGTTTGTGGATGGCCTGATGATCCACAGTGGAGACCCTGTTAACTACTACGTTGACACTGCTGTGCGCCATGTGTTGCTCAGACAGGGTGAGCAGCTGAGAGTGCTTGTCATAGGGCATTTGTGGATAGATTTGGTTTTCCACAGACATCTAAGCATTTGGGGGAGTTTATCATGGAAGTAGCTGGGTATGTTCATATTCCTTGGTATATCGATTGCAACGTTGAGCTGTAAGAATCGAATTGCTGAGACCTGTCAGATCCAAGAGTTGGTTTGTCTTTTTTAGCCATCTGTGTACCCTTCAGTGATGACACGATGACGAGTCAGAAAGGTCACCTCCTGCTCTTGGTCCTTGTCAGTACCATGTTCTGTGGTGCTGTGCGTGAGTTCCTTCTGCAGAAGTGTCCTGTTCATTGATTGATTTAGAGGCATTTGTCTGAGAAGGGACCAGACCCAGGGTTGCTTAAGTAAACTGCTTGCTCTCTTTGGTCTTGTGTGATGGGGGCCGGTGAGATCCCAGCTGTGTGCTAACAACTGTGGTGTCCTCTAGGTGTGCTGGGCATCAAGGTGAAGATCATGCTGCCCTGGGACCCAACTGGTAAGATTGGCCCTAAGAAGCCCCTGCCTGACCACGTGAGCATCGTGGAACCCAAAGATGAAATACTGCCTACCACTCCCATCTCAGAACAGAAGGGTGGGAAGCCAGAGCCGCCTGCCATGCCCCAGCCAGTCCCCACAGCATAGCAGGTATGTCTGCAGGGGCAGGGGCCTCTTGGGGCAGAACAGGGTCCTTCCTAGTCCTTCTGTTAATACTTGTATCCCACATTCTGGTAAGCATTTGGTGAATAAAAATTGCATTTATTTACTTTATGTGGGAGAATACAAGTTAAACCTGGGGTCTATTTAACCCTCAGTTCCATTGGGACAGGTGTTTGCCTTTATTTTCAGAAGTTCCTGCTTTCAGTCGTGTATGAAATGAAATAGTTTTCCTTTATCTTCCCTTATTTGCTCAAGATTTTTTTTTTTTTTTTTTTTTGAGACATAGTCTTGTTCTGTCGCCCAGGCTCACTGCAACCTCTGCCTCCCAGGTTCAAGCAATTCTCCTGTCTCAGCCTCCCGAGTAGCTGGAATTATAGGCATCTGCCACCAAGCCCAGCTTATTTTTGTATTTTTAGTAGAGACAGGGTTTCACCATGTTGGCCAGGCTGGTCTCGAACTCCTGACCTCAGGTGAACCACTGTGCTCAGCTGCTGTGGTCAACACCTGGGGTTTTTTTGTTTATAGGTGTTGTGTCTGTAGGTGCCTTGTATTTTTTTATATATGAAAAAGGACAAACCATTAAGTATTTTACTAATGTTGCTGCAAACCCTCAATGGGAGTGTGTATCCATAAATAAGGAACTTAATAACTCTGGTAAAGTTTCTTTATTTTGTGCTTTATTTGGTTTCAGGGTCTCCTTGGCAGCTGTATTCTGGAGTCTGGATGTTGTTCTGTAAAGATCTTTAATAAAATCTGGTACAAAGACGCAAGGCCTGAATAGACTGTTTAGTATTCAGACTGAGGGGCATGTTGGCCTCTGGAGCATTACATATCTTCTTGGTACCATACTTGAAGTATTTGCAAGGGCCAGAACTGTAAGACCCGAGCAGAGCTAACCAGAGAGATATCTTTGTGTGATAGTGAAGACTGATAGCAAGCAAGGCAGCACCTTGATTCGTTGTCCTGTAGTTCAGGGTTATAGGTTTAGAAGAGAGATATATTTGAGTTTTTCCTATGCATAAGGCGATCCACGTTGCACATAGAAAGTGAATATAAATGGTCATTATATTTTGTGTCATGCTGTGCTCTAAGTGTTCTTTACATATGTACTCGTTAATCAACCTCTCTAAAGTATAAAGGAAATTTGCTTGTGCCACTGAACTTAAGATTCAGAAGTAAATTTGCCTAAGCAGTATAAAGCTATCATTAGAATCCACATTCCTAAGTTGTGTTCTCTTAGAGGATCATGGAACCAGTCATTGGTACTACAGGCCATTGTGTTCTGGAGACCTGTAAAGAACATTTAAATTGTCTCTGATTTTATCTGTCAGTATTTTGAAGTATTGTCTGCCAGTGTCTGTATTTTACAAGAAATTGGGCACTATTTTCTCAGGCAAAACTAGTGAGGGACAGGTTGGCTTGAAAATCATATAAGACTGATGATAAATCACATTCTGGTTGATCACAGAGGGGAATTATAGGGACAGCTATTATAGGCCTGGAAGGCCAAATCCGGTGGCTGCTTCCTGGGGATGCAGCCTGGCGGGTGAGATACCCCTGGCTCCATAGACCGCTTAGCAGGTGCTGTGATTATTTGGTTGTCTTCTTAATTAGACTGAGCTGCACATGGTAAGGGCTTAAATGTTTGAGGTAATTATGTAGGGCGCACACTGACAAGTTATCTGCCCCCTTCCCTTTTTGACTCATAAATGGGTCATCTTAACAATTTAAGTGGCCGGGCGCGGTGGCTCAAGCCTGTAATCCCAGCACTTTGGGAGGCCGAGACGGGCGGATCACGAGGTCAGGAGATCGAGACCATCCTGGCTAACAAGGTGAAACCCCGTCTCTACTAAAAAATATAAAATATAAAAAATTAGCCGGGCGAGGTGGCGGGCGCCTGTAGTCCCAGCTACTCGGGAGGCTGAGGCAGGAGAATGGCATGAACCCGGGAGGCGGAGCTTGCAGTGAGCTGAGATCCGGCCACAGCACTCTAGCCTGGGCGACAGAGCGAGACTCCGTCTCAAAAAAAAAAAAAAAAAAAAAAAAAACATTTAAGTGTACACTTCTATAGTGATAGCCCTCTGTCCAAGGGTTTTGCATCTGTGGATTCAACCAACTTTGGATCAAAAATAATCAAAGGATGGTTGTGTCTGTACCGAACGTGTAGACTTGTTTTCAAAATATTTTCTTATGTTGTCACTTTCTTGTACACTGCAGTGTAACAGCTGTCTATGTAGCACGTACATTAGATATTAAAAGTAATCCATTGAAGATTTAAAGTCTTAAGGATGTGCCTAGGTTATCTTAGGTATAAATACTCTACTATTTTATATAAGGAATTTGAGCATCTGGGGATTTTGGTATTTGAAGGGGGTCATGGAACCAATCATTGGTACTGCAGGAAGACTGCTGTATATTCTCATTGTGCGTCAATCTCCAGAACTTCATCTTGCAGATGTGCTGCCCCTCCCTCAACTTTTTAAAAGAGCCTTTGATGATTATACAGATTCCTGTCTTTTTTTTTTTTTGAGGTGGAGTTTTTCTCATCTACCAGGCTGGAATGCAATGGTGCTATATAAGCTTACTGCAACCTCTGCCTCCCAGGTTGAAGTGATTCTCTAGCCTCAGCCTCCCGACTAGCTGGGATTACAGGCACCCGTCACCGTGCCTAGCTAATTTTTGTATTTTTAGTAGAGACGGGGTTTCCCCATGTTGGCCAGACTGGTCTCAACTCACCTCAAGTGAGGCCGAGCACCTCGGCCTTCCAGAGTGCTGGAATTATAGGCGTGAGCCACCGCACAGCCAGTTGAACTTATTTGGACATCTGCAAATCATTAAGTACTTGGGAACAGGTTAAAACTGTACTGCACTGTACATTAGATTAGGTGATCTTTTAAATTCCTCATGAGTTTTTTTTTTTTTGAGACGGAGTGTGGCTCTGTCGCCCAGGCTGGAGTGCGGTGGCCGGATCTCGGCTCACTGCAAGCTCGGCCTCCCGGGTTTACGCCATTCTCCTGCCTCAGCCTCCCGAGTAGCTGGGAGGCGCCCGCCATCTCGCCCGGCTAGTTTTTTGTATTTTTTTTTTTTTTTTTTTTTTTTGAGGCGGAGTCTCGCTCTGTCTCCCGGACTGGAGTGCAGTGGCCGGATCTCAGCTCACTGCAAGCTCCGCCTCCCGGGTTTACGCCATTCTCCTGCCTCAGCCTCCCGAGTAGCTGGGACTACAGGTGCCCGCCACCTCGCCCAGCTAGTTTTTGTATTTTTAGTAGAGACGGGGTTTCACCGTGTTAGCCAGGATGGTCTCGATCTCCTGACCTCGTGATCCACCCGTCTCGGCCTCCCAAAGTGCTGGGATTACAGGCTTGAGCCACCGCGCCCGGCCGTTTTTTGTATTTTTTAGTAGAGACGGGGTTTCACCGTGTAGACCAGGATGGTCTCGATCTCCTGACCTCGTGATCCGCCTGTCTCGGCCTCCCAAAGTGCTGGGATTACAGGCTTGAGCCACTGCGCCCGGCCGTTTTTTGTATTCTTTAGTAGAGATGGGGTTTCACCGTATTAGCCAGGGTGGTCTCGATCTCCTGACCTTGTGATCCGCCCTCATGAGTCTCGATCACCTGACCTTGTGATACCGGCCCTCATGAGTTTTCTTGAGTCCACTTGGAAGTTCAGCTGATAGAAGGTAGTGCTGTTAATTCCCACTAGGTGTTGCTGTTAACAAAGGAAATGTGCAGTAAGAGTAATAGCTTAGGCCGGGCGCGGTGGCTCAAGCCTGTAATCCCAGCACTTTGGGAGGCCGAGACAGGTGGATCAGGAGGTCAGGAGATCGAGACCATCTTGGCTAACACGGTGAAACCCCGTCTCTACTAAAAAAAAAAAAGAAAAAAAAGAGTAAAAGAAACGTAATGAATTGTGACAGAAAAGTATGTAGATTATTAGCATATAGATTACTGAATTATTGGGAGAAAGTGCTGTTAATTACCACTAGGTGGTGCTGTGATAAAGGCAATGTGCAGTAGGAGTAATAGCTTAGAAAGAAATAAAAAATTGTGACAGAAAAATATGAAGATTATTAGTGTATAGATTACTGAATTATCAAAGCAAACACCCCTATGTAACCATTTAAAAATACCAAAATGTGTGTGGCTGTAGTGACTCACACCTGTAATCCCAGCACTTTGGGAGGCCATGGCAGGTGGATCACTTGAGCCCAGAAGTTCCAGGCCAGCCTGGACAACATGGTGAAACCCTGTCTCTATGAAGAGATTTTAAAAATTTGCCAGATATGGAGGCTGAAGTGGTAGGATGGCTTGATCCTGGGAGGTGGAGGTTGGCAGTGAGCCATAATTGTGCCACCACACTCCATCCCTGTCTAAAAAAAAAGACCCCCAGATTTGCCCCCTTCCTTGTATCTAAGAAGGTGTGCGAGGCCAGGTGCAGTTGCTCATGCCTATAATCTTTTTTTTTTTTTTTTGAGATGGAGTCTTGCTCTGTCACCCAGGCTGGAGTGCAGTGGCCGGATCTCAGCTTACTGCAAGCTCCGCCTCCCGGGTTCACGC
The DNA here is from genome assembly GCF_009764315.1 of Trachypithecus francoisi. Lineage (NCBI taxonomy): Eukaryota > Metazoa > Chordata > Mammalia > Primates > Cercopithecidae > Trachypithecus > Trachypithecus francoisi. The sequence continues at coordinate 66,292,803 of NW_022681473.1, forward strand.
TATTCTCCTGCCTCAGCCTCCAGCGTAGCTGGGACTACAGGCGCCCGCCACCTCGCCCGGCTAGTTTTTTTTGTATTTTTTAGTAGAGACGGGGTTTCACCGTGTTAGCCAGGATGGTCTCGATCTCCTGACCTCGTGACCTCGTGATCCACCCGTCTCGGCCTCCCAAAGTGCTGGGATTACAGGCTTGAGCCACCGCGCCCGGCTGTGCCTGTAATCTTTAGGAGGCTGAGTGGGAGGGTTTTTTTTTTTTTTTTTTTCTTTTTGAAACAGTCTTACTCTGTCTCCCAGGGTGGAGTGCAGTGGCACAATCTCGGCTAACTGCAACCTCAGCCTCCCAAGTAGCTGCGATTACAGATGCCCGCCATCACGCCTGGCCAATTTTTGTATTTTTAGTAGAGGCGGGGTTTCACCATGTTGGCCAGGCTGGTCTCAAACTCCTGACCTCAAGTGATCCACCTCCCAAAGTACTGGGATTACAGATATGAGCCACTGTACCTAGCCTAGTCTTTTACATCTTTTTCAGAAAACTACATAAGACAAACGTAGAGCTCAGGTGAGCACTTGGTAACTAGAGTATTTGAGACAGGGTCTGGCTCTATTGCCCAGGCTGGAGTGCAGTGGCAGTGGCACAGTTTCACTGCAAAGTACCTCCTGAGCTCAAGCCATCCTCCCACTTCAACCTCGCAGGTAGCTGGGACTACAGGCACGTGCCACCACCTCTGGCTAATTTTTTTTTTTTTTTTTTTGAGACGGAGTCTCGCTCTGTCGCCCGGGCTGGAGTGCATTGGCCGATCTCAGCTCACTGCAAGCTCCGCCTCCCGGGTTTACGCCATTCTCCTGCCTCAGCCTCCCGAGCAGCTGGGACTACAGGCGCCGGCCACCTCGCCCGGCTAGTTTTTTTGTATTTTTTAGTAGAGATGGGGTTTCACCTTGTTAGCCAGGATGGTCTCGATCTCCTGACCTCGTGATCTGCCCGTCTCGGCCTCTCAAAGTGCTAGGATTACAGGCTTGAGCCACTGCGCCCGGCCAATTTTTATATTTTTAGTAGAGATGGGGTTTCACCATGTTGCCCAGTCTGGTTTCAAACTCTTGACCTCAAGTGATCTGCCTGCCTTGGCCTCCCAAAGTGCTGGAAATACAGGTATGAGCCACTGTGCTTGGCATTTACCTTGAGTTTTAAAGTAATTGCCTCCCTAGACAGTATAATAAAAATTACTAGCAAGTATTTTTATTTTATTTTTGAGTCTCGTTCTATCACCCAGGCTGGAGTGCAGCGGCGTGAGCTCAGCTCACTGCAAGCTCTGCCTCCCGGGTTCACACCATTCTCCTGCCTCAGACTCCGGAGTAGCTGGGACTACAGGCGCCTGCCGCCACACCTGGCTAATTTTTTTGTATTTTTAGTAGAGACAGGGTTTCACTGTGCTAGCCAGGGTGGTCTCGATATCCTGATCTCGTGATCCGTCTCGGCCTCCTCCAAAGTGCTGGGATTACAGGTGTGAGCCACCGCACCCGGCCTGTATTTTTAAAACTTAGTACGTCTTGGCCGGGCATAGTGGCTCACGCCTGTAATCCAGGAGTTCGAGACCAGCCTGGCCAACATGGTGAAACCCCGTCTCTACTAAAAATATAAAAATTGGCCAGGCGTGGTGGTGGGCATCTGTAATCGCAGCTACTTGGGAGGCTGAGGTTGCAGTGAGCCGAGATTGTGCCACTACACATTGTGCTTGAACTCAGGAGGCAGAGGTTGCAGTGAGCCAAGATCCTCCAGCTTGGAGAACAGAGTAAGACTCTCAAAAACAAAACAAAACTTAGTATATCTTTTTTTTTTTTTTTTTAAGACAAAGTCTGTCTCTTGCCTAGGCTGGAGTGCTGTGGTGCGATCTCAGCTTACTGCAGCCTCTGCCTCCTGGGTTCAAGCAGTTCTCCTGCCTCAGCCACAGGAGTGCTGTTCAGTAGAGGAGTTTAGTGGTTCCCTGAACTTAGCTGCTATTAGAGAAGGTGAGAAGACCTCTGAGGTAATTCTTAAAGGCCTTGTGGCTCTTGGTGAAGCAGTCTGACATTGTCATCGTCCTGTAGGAACAACCATTCAGCCTTAGGTGGTGCTGAACACAGCCAGACATCTTAGCTTGTAATCTGTAGATACAAGTAGCAAGTAGTACAAGTAGATAGAATCCTGCTGCAGTAGTGGTCATGGCCCCACCCTCAGGGCTGCAAAAGGCTTCCAGTTAAATATCCAGGTCAAGCCCATGTACAGCCCCCTTGAAGGAAAGGCCAAGCAAGGACTTTCCTTTTCCTCTGTGCTTTTGTACTTGGCTGTTTATACTGCTTGCACCCTTGTGACTGACTCCAGTAGAACTCAGTTGAAATTTGCCTTTGTGAAGTCTTCCCTGATCTGGCTTTTGCTGTTATGGCCTGATTTATGTCCCCCCAAATTGTGATGTTGAAGCCCTCACCTCCAGCACGACTATTTGGAGATAGGGCCTTTAAGGAGGTATTGTGGCACTGGCTTGGCTCTTGTCATGGACTCTATTGCCTTTCCTCGTTGCACCTCTCTGCAGCTCCATCTTTCCTACTTCCACAGTTGGGGCTTGATGAATGAGGAGAGATTTCCTTACTTATAGCTCTCCTGAATGTTCTTCAAGCCAAGGCCATCACTACTTCCCTCTTTTCCTTTCCAGTTGAAAATAGGGTTTGGAAGAAGAGGGCAAGAAGAGGCATTGAACATGCAGATAGGGGTACATACTGCCCTCAGGGACTCCTGCCACCACCCACCACACTGCCAGCTCTCCCATCCTCCACCCCATCAGTGATCCCAAAGTAATTGGATGTTCTCTGCAGGAGAGTAGGAGGCTCAGACCAAAGGAGCCAAGGCTGAGGGCCAGGGGTCACAGGAAAGCTCGAGAGTCATTTTCTTTCTATCAGGGCTTCAGATATAAAATCTGATGACCAGTGAAATAAAGATGACACTAGTCTATGTGTTTTTATTTTTATTTTATTTTTTCTGAGACAGAGTCTCACGCTATTGCCCAGGCTGCAGTGCAGTGGCGTGATCTCATCTCACTGCAACCTCTGCCTCCCAGGCAAGTGATTCTTGTGCTTCAGCCTCAAGCGCCACCATACCCAGTTAGTTTTTGTAATTTTTCGTAGAGATAGGGTTTCACCATGTTAGCCAGGCTGGTCTTGAATTCCTGGCCGCAAGTGATCCTCCCACCTCGGCCTCCCAGAGTGCTGGGATTACAGGCATGAGCCACCATGCCCATCCTGTTTTTATTTTAACTTGTGAAAATTACATGTGTTCCAAATAATATTTTAAAACAAGTTAGTCTATTCATAAACATGGTAAAAATTCAAGAGTACAGAAAAGAAAACCCCTCTCCCACTGCTGAGCTCACCCTCTGCGGAGGTGCTCTCCACTGTTTCTTGTATATATTTTTTTGAGACGGAGTCTCCCTCTGTCACCCAGGCAGGAGTGTAGTGGTGTGATCTCAGCTCACTGCAAGCTCTGCCGCCCGGCTTCACACCATTCTCCTGCCTCAGCCTCCTGAGTAGCTGGGACTGCAGGCGCCCGTCACCAGGCCTGGCTAATTTTTTGTATTTTTAGTAGAGATGGGGTTTCACCATGTTAGCCAGGAAGGTCTCAATTTCCTGACCTTGTGATCTGCCCATCGGCCTTCCAAAGTGCTGTAAAGTGCTGGAATTAACAGGCGTGAGCCACTGCGCCCAGGCTTTCTTGTATATTCTTAAACAGATACACTCCATGTATACACAACTGAGTGTGTGTGTATTTTTATCTTTTCCCAGATGCTATTACCTTAAGTATGACAATACTGGCAACTTAATGCACGATTTGTTCAGAAGCCATTTTAGAAAGAGGCCTGCCCCCTCAGGGTAACCTCATCACAACAGGGTTTTAGAAAAGACTCCCACATTGGAGGCAAGAACCTTCTGAGCTGGATGCTGTGCACAGCACATTAGGTATTGTATCTGCCAGCAAAAGGAGAAACTGGCTAACATAAGCAGCACAGAACTTTATTGGAAGGATCTCAGGTAACTCAGAATCTATGAGAAGCGTGGAAAACTCAGCTCTGAAATGAGATCTAGGGAGGCTGACATCAGGGAACACCGCCAAGGTTATGGCTGAAAAGCAGTCTGGTCTAGGATGTCATCACCAGACTCTCCCAGTGAATGATTTTTCACCTGTCCCTTTTTCTTTGTGTCACTCTGAGGTTTAAAGTTGTAGGTGAGAGCATCTGATTGGCCAAGCCTGGTGTCTGACCCAGCTGTTGAAAAAGATAGCTTTGGCTTCTACAGTGGCAGTGAGGCCCAGCCCAGTGCCTTACTCCATGCACTTCTCCCCCAACTAGGTAAGGTGTTGATGCTTTGTGGCGTTGTGAAATTGTCCTTGGAACCCACTGGTAGAAATATGGCTATTGGCAACATGGAGACGAGGGCTGAAGCCTTTCATTGACTTTTCATCAAAGGTTACTGTTGGCTAGGCGCGGTGGATCACGTCTGTAATCCCAGCACTTTGGGAGGCGAGGTGGGCGGATCACGAGGTCAGGAAATCGAGACCATCCTGGCTGACAGGGTGAAACCCCTTCTCTACTAAAAATACAAAAAATTAGCCGGGTGTGGTGGTGGACACCTGTAGTCCCAGCTACTCCAGAGGCTGAAGCAGGAGAATGGCGTGAAGCCGGGAGGTGGAGCTTGCAGTGGGCTGAGATCGCCGTCTCAAAAAAAAAAAAAAAAGGTTACTGTCAGGCTCTGAGGAATTAGGCTCTAGTCTTGAGGTTTCCTGGCAGCTGGTGACAGGCTGGGAGCTGCTTAACTGATGAGCTTGCCCATCAGTCAAAGAGAACACCTGCTAGTAATGTGAGCTCTTGGGGATAGACCCAAAGGGTGAGCCAGAGTCAGGGATGGAAACACCACCGTTAGCGTAGAGAACCAGGAGAAGCACAATGTGTGTGAGAGGACAGTGGATAAAGGGTTTTTTGGGGGATCCACTCCCAGACAGAATCTGGGCTGGCAAGGCTGCTGAAGCCCACAGCGTAATGTGATAATCTGGAGCCTGATACCTGCATCTGTGACCTCACCCCCAAGGGGAGGTCCAAGAAATTTCAGCCACAGACCCCACCCAGCTCACCACCTCCAGTCAGCCATGCTCCACACTGTTACCTGGGAAATGAAGCAAAGGCTATGAGTATCTCAGTGCTGCTGTGGTGGTGAGGCGAGTGGGAACACCTTCCTCTACAGTGCTTTTACTAAGGAGACTTGAGATGTGGGGAGAAGCTGAGCATTGCAATCAGAGACCTGGGATCAAATTCTGGCACCAGCACTAATTCAGTTAGTGGGTGACCTTGGACCTTTCTGATCCTCAGTTATCTCACAGGGCTGTTGTGGGAGTTAAAAGAGATGTAACTATTAATACGTGTTTCTGTGTTTCTTCTCTAGTGTTTATCATCTAGTATATTCCCTCTGTTTGGAGACATTATAGCAGCTAAAAGCCCAGCTCTGGCGGAGTGTGGTGGCTCACACCAGCACTTTAGGAGGCCTAGGCTGGTGGATCAGTAAAGGCCAGAAGTTCGAGAACAGCCTGGCCAACATGGTGAAACCCCATCTGTACTAAAAATACAAATTTAGCTGGGCACGGTGGCTCATGCCTGTAATCCCAGCACATTGGGAGGCCGAGGCAGGTGGATCACGAGGTCAGGAGTTCAAGCCCAGCCTGGCCAAGATGGTGAAACCCCATCTCTACTAAAAATACAAAAATTAGCCAGTTGTGGTGGTGGGCGCCTGTAATCCCAGCTACTCGGAAGGCTGAGGCGGGAGAATCTCTTGAACCCGGGAGGCGGAGCTTGTGGTGAGCCGATATCGAGCCATTGCGTTCCAGCCTGGGCGACAGAGCAAGACTCGGTCTCAAAAAAAAAAAAAAAATTTAGCCAAGAGTGGTGTGGTGGCATATGCCTGTAATCCCAGCTACTCGGGAGGCTGAGGCATGAGAATTGCTTGAACCCAGGAGGCAGAGGTTGCAGTGAATCGAGATCATGTCACTGTACTCCAGCCTGGGTGACAGAGTGATACTTTGTCAAAAAAAAAAAAAAAAAGACATCAACACTCATTGTGGAAAACTTGGACAATAAAGGAAAACATGGCTAAGAGAAAAAAGAGCCCAGCTCTTCAAGCTGGACAGTTTGGATTCAGCACCAGGTATACAACTTAGCAGTATGGGCACAAGCACATCAATTACCTCCCTGTGCCTCCCTTTGGTCATCTGCATGTAGAGTGCTTAACACAATGCCTGACCTATCACAGCAAGTGCCCAATTAGTGCTAGCTGTTACTATTACCACTACTTAAGCATATCCTCTTGGATTTTTTTTTTTTTTTTTTTTTTTTTTTTGAGGCGGAGTCTCGCTCTGTTGCCCGGACTGGAGTGCAGTGGCCTGATCTCAGCTCACTGCAAGCTCCGCCTCCCGGGTTTACGCCATTCTCCTGCCTCAGCCTCCCTAGTAGCTGGGACTACAGGCGCCCGCCACCTCGCCCGGCTAGTTTTTGTATTTTTAGTAGAGACGGGGTTTCACCGTGTTAGCCAGGATGGTCTCGATCTCCTGACCTCGTGATCCGCCCGTCTTAGCCTCCCAAAGTGCTGGGATTACAGGCTTGAGCCACTGCGCCCGGCCTCCTCTTGGATTTTTTTTTTTTTTTTGAGACGGAGTCTGGCTCTGTCTCCCAGGCTGGAGTGCAGTGGCCGGATCTCAGCTCACTGCAAGCTCCGCCTCCCGGGTTTACGCCATTCTCCTGCCTCAGCCTCCCCAGTAGCTGGGACTACAGGCGCCTGCCACTTCGCCCGGCTAGTTTTTTTGTATCTTTTAGTAGAGACGGGGTTTCACCGTGTTAGCCAGGATGGTCTCGATCTCCTGACCTTGTGATCCGCCTGTCTCGGCCTCCCAAAGTGCTGGGATTACAGACTTGAGCCACCGCGCCCGGCCCTCTTCTTGGATTTTAATAGCTAAATTCATGATATTGGATTCTCTCCGTCCCAACTATATGTACCCTGACTACAGGTGCTATGCTTTCTGCTTCTACTGAAAGGTGGGCATAGCTGGGCAGATAATCATCCCCATTTTACAATGGTGAATTTGGCCTTTTACTGTGCCTTGTTCCATTTTCCATCTTGATTATTTCTAATTTTTTTTGTTTGTTTGTTTGAGATGAAGTCTCACTCTGTCACCTAGGCTGGAGTGCAGTGGCATGATCCCGGCTCACTGCAACCTCCGCCTCCTGGGTTCAAGTGATTCTCATGCCTCAGCCTCCCGAAAAGCTGGGATTACAGGTGTGCTACACCTGGCTAATTTTTTTATTTTTAGTAGAGACGGGGTTTCACCATGTTGGCCAGGCTGGTTTCGAACTCCCAACCTCTGGTGATCTGCCCACCTCGGGCTCCCAAAGTGCTGGGATTACAGGCATCCATCTAGTGATTATTTCTGATATCTGATGTTGCTGTGTGTAAATGCAGCTGTTGTATTTCAAAGTAGGGCCTGCCAACATGAGACAGGAAAACATTGAAGTATTGTAGAGAGTTAATAGTTTCAACCTCAGAGATTGTTTTTCTTACTGTTCTCCTCAGGGACATTAGATTTTGATATTATTTTATCTACCAAACCATTCTCTGTTTTTTTTTTTGTCCTTATAATACCCAGATTGGTATGACTCTCTGTTATTAACCAAAGCTACATTTATAGCGTAAGCATGACCATGGTGAGAAGATAATTGTTATATGTCCTGAGCTTTCTGTAAACATTTAATCTCCTGACATCCCTTATAGTGGACACATTTCATTACTAACCTCATTTTATAAGTTTAATCCATGCCGTACATCTTAGGGGGAACTGGTGATTTTTCTTAGGCTTTAAGAAATATTGGCAGGGTATGGTGGCTCACATCTGTTATCCCAGCACTTTGGGAGGCCGAAACGGGAGAATCCTTTGAGCTCAGGGGTTCAAGGTCAACCTGGGCAACACAGCCAGACTCCATCTCTAAAAAAATTGAGGCCGGGCACGGTTGCTCACGCCTGTAATCCCTGTGTTGGGAGGCTGAGCCAGGCAGATCACCAGGTCAGGAGATTGAGACCATCCTGGCTAACACAGTGAAACCCCGTCTCTACTAAAAATATAAAAAAAATTAGCTGGGCATGGTGGCGGGTGCCTGTAGTCCCAGCTACTTGGGGGACTGAGGCAGGAGAATGGCGTGAACCCAGGAGGCAGAGGTTACGGTGAGCCAAGATCGCGCCACTGCACTCCAGCCTCGGCGACAGAGCGAGACTCCATCATACACACACACACACACACACACACACACACAATTTAAAGACTAGTCAGACTTGGTGGCACATGCCTATAGTCTCAGCTACTGGGAGGCTGAGGTGGGAAGATCACTTGAGCCTGGGAGGTGAGAAACATTGGCTGGTCTCCTGGCCCCTTCCCAGAGCCACAGCCCCAGGGCCTTGCTTTCTGAGGTGCTGCTTGTCCCAGGGGACTCAACTGCTGATGGTGTGCCCCAGGTGCAGGATATTGCCACCGGAAGTACACCTGTAAGGGGATGCTGGGGTCTTGGGAAGGAAGGTGACTGTTAACCTATGGAGATCAGCTTACTGTGTGAGCATTGGCCAGAATGACCCTGCTGCCCAGCCTCGGCCCAGATCAAGATCTAGAGGCCAGGAAGGAAGTGGGCCTACCTCCCCATCGTGCCATGCAACTGGTCAGATGTAAGAGGTGGAGATACGGGCTCCACCCCTCCAGGACCACCAGCAACCAGGGTGTTTGCAGCCTGGTTTTCCACAAGTCTGCCCCACCCCTAAGGCCACACAGCTGAAGCTTTGGCTCTGCTTTCTTGCTTTCATTCCAGGGATGGGAAGGCTGCCATTGGGCCACCTGCTGCCCCTGGCCCCAGACTCTCTGGGTAGGTGGCCATGTGATCCAGCTGGCAGGACCACCCCACCCATTTCAGTGTCCTAATTCTTACTTTGTTATGCCATTGTGGCAATCTGGTGGTAAATATAACCTTTTGACAGAGTTTTTGAACTGCATGGAACCCAAGATCCTAAACATTTTTTAACCGTATTTGGGTTATCTTTTATTTTGGTTTTTATCCCCAGTGGAGAAAAATCAATATGGAAAAAAGTTATTTTAAAATATATGATGAGTGGCAGCAGTGGTGGTAGGGGAAAAAAAGGTTAAAAAATTATTTTCAATAAAAAATAAAATACAGGATGAAGTGAATTAAAAGATTTGTTTAATGTACTTTTCTTCAAGGATAATATTTCTGTGTCTGCAAAATTTGAGAATAAATTGGTCTTGAATTAAAAAAAAAAAATTTTAGAATGTCAAGATCCTAACTTCCAATTTGAGAACAAGTAACATGAGTCTCTGGATTGGGAATGACTTATGTGATCCCAAACCCTCATTTTCACAAATAAGTAGATGGAGCCCCAGTAGCTTTGAAATTCAAATGAAACCATGCCTCTGCTGCCTAGTCCAGTGCTCTGCTAACCACTCAGCCTGCCCAGGTACAACTGGGTCTCTGTCCACTGAGCAGGGAGTCCACTGTGATGTATGCATCCTGCCCTCACTGGCAGGCCATTGACTACAACTGCAACCAGCCGATTCTCACAGCCCTTAGTGTGGTGAGCAGGAGACCTCGGTGCTTTGAGCCCTCAATTCCCTAGAGAGAAGGTAGAGCTGGCCTTTAATTAAGGACTTTTTTGCTTTTTAGAGGGAGCTTCCGGGGAAGCATAGCACAGCAATAGGGCCACTTTCCTGCCAGAGGGGGTGGGTGCCAAAGGAGGTAGATTTTTTGCTCACTGGTTTACCCTCAACAGGAAGAATAGTCATCCTGATTCACTGTTTGGTTCAGGTTTTTATCACACGGTATTATGTGATAAGTAACCACTATTTGGTGGTTACTCTGACTGGGCGTGGTGGCTTATGCCTGTAATTCCAGCACTTTGGGTGGGAGGCCAAGGCGGGTGGATCACCTGAGGTCAGGAGTTCGAGACTAGCCTGACCAACATGGTGAAACCCTGTCACTACTAAAAATACAAAAATTAACTAGGCATGGTGGTGCGCACCTGTAATCCCAGCTACTAGGGAGGCCGAGGCAGAAGAATTGCTTGAACCCAGGAGGCAGAGGTTGCGGTGAGCTGAGATTGCGCCACTGGACTCCAGCCTGGGCAACAGAGTAAGACTCCTTCTCAAAACAAACAAAAAACAAAAATCTAATATATCCATATGGTAATAAATGTTTCCTTTTATTTTGTTTTTATTTTTATTTTTATTTTTTTTGAGACAGAGTCTTGCTCTGTCGCCCAGGCTGGAGTGCAGTGGCCGGATCTCAGCTCACTGCAAGCTCCGCCTCCCGGGTTTACGCCATTCTCCTGCCTCAGCCTCCGAGTAACTGGGACTACAGGCGCCCGCCACCTCGCCCGGCTAGTTTTTTGTATTTTTTAGTAGAGACAGGGTTTCACCGTGTTAGCCCGGATGGTCTTGATCTCCTGACCTCGTGATCCACCCGTCTCGGCCTCCCAAAGTGCTGGGATTAACAGGCTTGAGCCACCGCGCCCCGCTTTATTTTTAATTTTGAGATGGAGTCTCAACTCTTTGCCCAGGCTGGAGTACAGTGACACAACTTAGGCTCACTGCAACCTCCACCTCCCAGGTACAAGCAATTCTGCCTCAGCCTCCCCAGTAGCTGGGACTACAGGCATGCACCACCATGTCCAGCTAATTTCTGTATTTTTAGTAGAGATGAGGTTTTGCCTTGTTAGCCAGGCTAGTCTTGAACTCCTAATCTCAGGTGATGCACCCACCTCGGCCTCCCAAAGTGCTGGGTTTATATTGTTGTTTTATTTTACTTTTTAAATCTTGTTCTTTGGAAGAGCATTAAGAATAGTCATAAAATGACTAGTCTCCATGCTGGGGGAGGCAGCATGGAGAGAGCTGGCTTCAGAGATAGCTGGGCCCAGGTCTGAATCCTGGCTCTGCCGCCACTCCCCAGCCCAATGACTTTAGTCACTTCACCTCACAAGGCTGAGTCTCTGTTTCCTTATTTGTGAGGGTGCAGGTGGGCGGCAATAGTGCCTGCCTTACACTATTACACGATTTAGTGTAGTCAGTGGGAAGCCTTGTTCCAGGCACTGGAGGACACAGGTGAAACTGACACCTTTCCTGCCTCAAGGGCCATCCTATGGGTGTGTCAGGGGAGACCAGACGGGTCACATAAAAGACCTGCCATGTGCCTGGTGATAGAGGAGGGCAGCTCTGGGGTTGAGGTTATAAGGTGGGCCTGGGCAGACAAAGCAGGAGAAGGTATGTGCACGAAAGCGCACTGGAGGCACAGTCAGCTTGGGGGAAATGGGGCGCCCTGCCTGGCATGCGGGAAGGGTCCAGTCAGCTATGATGCCCATATGTTTGGGAGGAGTGTGCCATGGATCTGCCCCTACTTTTTCCCTGGGTGGGCCAGTGATACGGTGCCTTCTTTGCTTTGTCCTGAGCGTTCCCCTTGGGGTGGGCACAGGCAGACTCAGTGTCCCCACTCCCCTCCCTCTGCTGCCATTATCAGCTGTGTCCAGATGGTCACAGGCTCCCTAATCTGGGATAATCAGTGGGTCGGAGCTCAGCTGGGACCCGGGCCTTTATGCCTGCTGTGATGGGCCGGCCCCAGCTGGAGAGACCCTGTAGACAGGGCCCTGGGGCTTTGGAAGATGGGGTGGGATGTGAGGCTGGCTCTGTGCTGGAGGGAGATGCAAGGAGCAGATGATCGCTCTTCTTCCAAAGGCAATCTGAGTACAAATGAGGGGGAGCCTGCAGCTGGGGCCTGGCCAGCACCTCCAGGCCTCACAGCGATACGCACAGAGGCTCACAGAATCTTGTCTATTGCATCTTTTGTTCCCTTTCTCTCCCTCTCTGAGCTCACCCCTCCCTACCCAGCAGTTTGTTGCCGCCCCTAGAGCCCCAGGCTTATGACATCAGGGGCTTGTGCCCCCATTGACGTTGTACACCTAACAGGTTCAGGTGCAGAGCCAGGGTGACTGACTTCTCGGAGGCCCATGGCTATGGTGCCCCCACCCTGGGCCTGCAGTTTGCTGTGAGCCTCCACTCCGTGGTTCTTCAGGGATCCATAACTGTTTTTGTTTTGTTTCAGCCTCTTCCATGAATGGGGGGGTGGGTCCTGCTTGTCTCCAGCTCCTAGCAGTGAGTGCTGATAATCTCAAATTTAAGGATGGTAACTTCGTCTCAGAGGAGCGTGGGAAAGGATGTGTTTGGGAACAGACACGGGCCTACAGAGGTGTTTGTAACCATCTCTTTCTAAGTGGTGGGAAACAGACATTTTATTATTATTTTTTTTTTTTTTTTTTGAGACAGAGTCTCACTCTGTCGCCCAGACTGGAGCGCAGTGGCCAGATCCCAGCTCACTGCAAGCTCCACCTCCCGGGTTCACGCCATTCTCCTGCCTCAGCCTCCCGAGTAGGTGGAACTACAGACGCCCGCCACCTCGCCCGGCTAGTTTTTTGTATTTTTTAGTAGAGACGGGGTTTCACCGGGTTAGCCAGGATGGTCTCGATCTCCTGACCTCGTGATCCGCCCGTCTTGGCCTCCCAAAGTGCTGGGATTACAGGCTTGAGCCACCGAGCCCGGCATTTTTTTATTCTTTAACTGTTTATATATATATTGTATTTTTTATGCATGAAATATAGTTTTTTTTTTTTTTGAGATGGAGTCTTGCTCTGTCACCCGGGCTGGAGTGCAGTGGCCGGATCTCAGCTCACTGCAAGCTCCGCCTCCCGGGTTTACGCCATTTTCCTGCCTCAGCCTCCGGAGTAGCTGGGACTACAGGCACCCGCCTCGTCGCCCGGCTAGTTTTTTGTGTTTTTTAGTAGAGACGGGGTTTCACCGTATTAGCCAGGATGGTCTCGATCTCCTGACCTCGTGATCCGCCCGTCTTAGCCTCCCAAAGTGCTGGGATTACAGGCTTGAGCCACCGCACCCGGCTGAAATATAGTTTTTTAAAATGCCCATACTACTATTTTGAAAGTAAATGAGGTAATGTATGTGTCAAAGCCTAATACCCAAAGCGATCGTAGTAAGAGGTGGGGCCTTTGGGAAGGCATTAAATTGCTTAGGGAATGAGGGTGGAATTCTCATGAATGGGATTAGAGCCTTATAGAAGAGGTCAGAAGGAGCTGCCTGGCCTCCCTCTCACATGTGGAGACTCAGCAAGAAAGTATTATTTAGGAAGCAGAGAGCCCTCACCAAACACCAGATCTGCTGGCCACCTGATCTTACACTTCCCAGCCTTGAGAAGTATGAGAAATAAACTTCTGTTGTCTATAAATCACCCAGTCTAAGGTGTTTTGTGATAGTAGCCCAAACAGATATAAAAGTGCTTCATCAAGAGTAAACACAGTGGTATAAATGCAGTGGTATAAAAGTGCTTCATTAAGAGTAAACACAGGGAGCAAATATTGGACATTCCATCTCAGTCAGGGCAGACTGCAGCTGGAACACAGACCCAACAAGGTTTTATTTCTACAAGAAAAGAGACCGTTAAGTGAAGGGCTGTTTGTGTGGAGGTGCCACGAGGGAGCAGAGTGTGCGCCTGAGCTCCGCGTGCCTCTCCGCCTCCTGGCTCAGGCTGTCCAAATCTGAGTCACCTGCCCAAGCTCTGGATGATGGTGACACAGCCGTGGGAGCTGGTGCAGCGCTGCAGGGATGGCTGGGTCTCCACCTGCCCACTGCTGGGGTCAAAGGTGAAGACCTTATCGGTGCTTTCTCCGCGATCATCCCGCCCACCAAGGATGTGGACTTTCCCATCACACACAGTGACTCCACAGCTTTCCTGAGTGGACAGACAGAAAGACAATTAACTATCAGGTTCAGCCTGGGGCTCCTTCTGTCCCTGCCTGGCCAGGCCAGATAATAGGACCTTGACCCACAGACTGTGAACAGGCAATCTGGATTGTAGAGAGGCAGGAAACAGGATGGATCATCTGAGTTCCAGCTCTAGCTTGACCCTTATTCAGTGAATGGCCTTAGGCAAGTCACTTAACCTCTCTGGACCTCAGTTTCCTCATCTGCAAAGGGAGAAGAACTAGAGTGCCTTCTTCACAGGGTTCCCTTAACAGTTAATGGAAGTTAAGCATGTAAAGCATTTTATATAGAGCCTGGAATATGGTAAGCACACCAATAACAATAATCTCTACTGCCGCCATCTTAGAACCGCAGACTCAGGGAAACCTGAATTCTCACCACTTAAGGTCACCAAAGGTCAGAACTGGCAGAGACCACCAGTCCAACCATACCTGTGTAATCTCTGGAGTTTCAGGGGATGGAGACGAAGGTAGGGGAGGCAAGGAACTGCAGGGGCCACAGCTTCCAAGACTTGGGCGTCCCTGCTGTGATATCACTAGAGCAGAATTTGGCAACTCCCTTCCCTACCTCTTACCCTATGACTGGTTACTAGCAGTGGCCTTCAGGGCAGGAGAGACCACAGGGTCATTTGGACCAAATCCCCACTCAAAGCTATAGCACTTGGGACTGCAGGGTTCTAGACTCTGCCTTAACAGGGCCTAGTTAGCCTGGGCCAGGTGCTGAACCTCTCTAAGGCCAGTCTTCTCATCTGTGAAATGCATGGTTCACTATCACTGTGAGGACAGAGCTAGAGAGCGATGTATAATAAAACCACCTAGCATGGAGTCACACAAGATTCACAAGCTCCAAGATCCAGAGCCTCAGAAGTGGGTTCTGCTCTCCTGCCTTGAAGCCTCCACTTACCACAGGACTGGGGAGGACAGCTGCCTCCCCCCACACATCTGTGCCTGGATCATAGGTGAAGATTTTGCTCATGAGACCCCCCATGACATAGATAGTGTCCTCAAGGGAGACGGCCTCGAGACACCGCTGTGAGAAGGGTGCTGGTGACCGCAGGCTCCACCGGTCCTCCTTGGGGTCAAAGCACTGCACCTGAGGGGCAAGGGGAGCAGCGGTGATGAAGACTCACTGCCCCATCCCAAATGGCCCACTGCCCACATGCTGCCACCTCTCTCCCTGGGGGCACTCATTCAAAACGATGACACCTGGCCCGAGCAAGCATCTGGGAGGTAGGGGGAGATCCACTGTCCCTGTCCTCAAGGGCTCTTCATCTAGTTATATGTTCTGTCCTCTGCTTCTGGACTCCCTTTGTCAAAAGCCTCCCCATCTTTCAAGGTCCTGCTCAAATGCCACCCCATCCTTAAAGGCTTCCCTGGTGTTCCCCCTCCCCACCCCCCAACACACACAGGAACAGTCTGTCCTTTGATGGAGAACACAGTCGCCTCATGTAAGATTAATCATAGAGCACATCATACCAAGCTAGAAGAGGTACCGTCTGCTTTAGGGTTATAGAGGGTTCTCATAGCAGACCCCCCCACAGGGATGTGTTCCTGGCTGCATACACTGTCAACTCGCTTTTTTCCAGGTGCTCTCAGGTCATACGATTCCAGCTGAGGTGTCTTGCAGCCCTATTTCTACAGCTGTCCACATGGCCATGGGTGTTTCTGATGCCCTTAACAGTTTCTGTACTTAGTTGCCTGCTCACCTCACTCTCTGTTTCAACTGTTTCCTTGGAGACCCCCCCCCTTCCACCACAGCAGCCTATAACAAATCAGTGCTGCATGGATGGTGTTAAATGGGGCCTCCTACCATGAGTCCCCATCACTCCGCTCCAGGAGGGTTTGCTGAAAGAATGTGGTCAGGGAATAAGGAAGGGTGGGCACCCAAATTTGGGAAAGAGTCAAGTCCCAGGACCACAGGCTTATGAGGCCATCAGGGGAGGAAAGGAACTGCTATGATAAGTATTTTTATTTGCAAAAAGCCTAAATGTCCAACAATAAAAGATGAGTAGACTCTAGTTCATCTACCAAGTGGAATAGTACAGACATTGAAATGATGGCTGTAAAGTTGCTAATCACGTGGAAAGTGCTCATACCTAAATTAGAATAAAATGCAGAATGCAAAATTCTAACAGTGAGAAAACAGAACTGTTAAGAAAAACAAAAATCAATTCAGCGGAAGCCTGTAAGGCAATGCACCAAAATATAAATAGCAGCTCTGCCTGGATGGTGGGATTATGGGGTTTTTTTTTCTATTTTTCTGTTTTCTAAATTTTCAGTAATGTATTATTTTTGGAATGTAACGAAAGCATTTTAACTATCTTGCCCTCAATTTTTAAAATGTATGAAACTTACGTGGTGCCAGCCCATACATTTGAGTCCCAGTGTGCTGCTGACCCACTGTGACCTTGGGGTCATTTTTCTGCTCATTTCCTTCCCTGAAACATGGAGGTGACTGGTCTGGGCTGTTGATGGGATTAAGTGAGGAAACAGACAAGGGCACGGAAACGCCCAGCTCTGCGCCTGGCACACAGTGGTTGCCGCAGCCTTCAACGCCCTCTTGCGCCCGAGGCCCGCGCCCACCTTGTCCGTGTTGACACCGCCCTGCCTGGCGCCCCCGATCACGAAGAGCTGGCCTGCGCAGGATGCCACTGCCGCCGAGCTCACGGCCTCCGGGAGGGGCGCAGCGGCCGCCCAGGTGTTGGAGAAGGGGTCGTAGCGCTCTACGCTGTGCAGTCGCCTCAGGCCGTCGAAACCACCCACCGCGAACAGCTGCAAGTGAGGACATGGGCCGTGGAGCCGGGTACCAGGGCCTTAGGCCCCTCGGCCTCACCGCTTCAGTTTTACAGTCTCTGAGCTGGAAACTATCCCTGTCCCCAACCCAGCTTCAAGACCAAACTGACCCCGGAGCCCAGTGCTGCCACCACCTGGGTGGCCTCCACCCAGTTGCTGTACCTCCCTGAGCCGGTTTCCTCTCATTTAGGGGAGATAATGCGACCTCTCTTTAGGATGGGTACTGAATGCGGGTTACAGCTGTAAAACACCTGGCACCAAGCTGATGCTTAATAATAATAGCTAGGCCGGGCGCGGTGGCTCATGCCTGTAATCCCAGCACTTTGGAAGGCCGAGGCGGGCAGATCACAAGGTCAGGAGATAGAGACCATCCTGGCTAACACGGTGAAACCCCGTCTCTACCAAAAATACAAGAAAAATTAGCCGGCTTGGTGGCGGGTGCCTGTAGTCCTAGCTACTCTGAAGGCTGAGGCAGAAGAGTGGTGTGAACCTGGGAGGCGGAGCTTGCAGTGAGCCAAGATTACACCACTGCATTCCAGCCTGGGCCACAGAGCGAGACTCCGTCTCAGAAAAAATTTAAAAAAAAAATAATAATAATAGCTATATAGCTGGTATTGAGACTTTACCATCCCACTTAATTGATTCTAAGAAGCATTTTTGTTTCTGAATTTGGGATGTAGCTTACGAAGATAGTTGAGAGATTCTTTTTATTTGAGACAGAGTCTCGTCTCCCAGGCTGGAGTGCAGTAGCATGATCTCGGCTCACTGCAGGCTCTGCCTTCCGGGTTCACGCCATTCTCCTGCCTCAGCCTCCGGAGTAGCTGGGACTACAGGCACCTGCCACCACGCTAGGCTAATTTTTTGTAGTTTTAGTACAGATGGGGTTTCACCGTGTTAGCCAGGATGGTCTCCATCTCCTGACCTGTGATCCGCCCACCTCAGCCTCCCAAAGTGCTGGGATTACAGGTGTGAGCCACTGTGCCCGACCCACAGATTATTTTAGTCTTGAGTGGCACAATCAAGATTCAAACCTAGATTTTATGGCCCCAGAGCCCACATCCTTGACCATCAGGCTGTTACTATTACAGTAATTGTTATTATTAACATCAGCCATTATTATGTGACCTTGGACAAGTCTCTTTTTTGGGGGGCCTCAGACCCCTTCTTACAAAGAGGGTTTTAGACAACCTCCCTCCAGGACATCCACAGATCTGTACCTTGGGTCCCAGGGCAGCCGCTGCAGCTCGTGCCTACCTGTCCCTGCACAACTGCCATCTTGTGCCTCCACCTGCCCTTGTGCAGAGAGGCTACCTTGATCCAGGTGTGCAGATGGGAGCTAAACATCCACACATCATGACTGTTGATGTGGCCTCCTAGGGGGAGAGAAGCAGCTGTTGCCCACAGGCTCTCTTGCTATCCCAAGCACCCGCAAAGAGCTAGAAACTAGGGCCCCCAGATCCAAAGGAAAGGTTAAGGGAAGGCAGCAAGAGGACTTCTTGAGCTGGTGTAAGACTCTGGGCCTGTGACCTAGACAGTGTGCTCTAAATAAGTGGTGAGAATGTCTTGAGTTATGACCCTTGAGGGGAGAAGCCCTGACAGATTCAGGAAGAAGTGGCTGGTTTTCACTGGGCGCCTTATGGTGGTGCTGGTGGTGTGCCAGGCTCTGTGCTCAGGGAAGCAAAGAGGGGGCCGCTGTACGAAAGGTAAGAGTACAAAGGGTACCCAAGGCAAGCATCTGGAATGTACTGGGGACCCAGGAAAAGCAGAGCCAGCTGCACTAGGAGCCAGGAGGGGTAGAGGGTGACCCAATAACCCTCACTCCCACCTTCACCCGCACAATTTCATTTCTGATCTCATCCCTCCATGAGGTGTTGGGAATACTACACCCAATTTACATATAAGAAACTCAGATGAGGCTTAGAGACCAACAATGACCTGCTGAAGACTACATGGCCTTTTGTAAGAGCTAGAACCAGAGCTTCTGGCTCCAGGTCCAGCATTGGTGCTGTTAGAGGACATGGTATGCCCTATGGGGCCAGGCAATGGGGACGCAGGACGTGGACTCTCCCTTCCCATGTCTGGCCACCCTGGGGATCTTGGCCAGGGATTCACCTCTCAATGGGAGCCTCTCTGAGGACAACCCTAACTGCACCCTTCAGCCTGAGCCTGTGACCAGAGCCACATCTGTTTGGTAGCCCCCATCTTTGTTTATTCCTAGTGGCACCCAACAGAGGCCCCACATGTTGCTCAGAACCATCAGTGGACTTGGATAAATTGTCCAGTGGTAATCTGTGGCCTGGATGGTCTGTGAGGCCTCCCTGGCTTATTCTCCTGCTCCTTACCCTTTGCAGGCACCCATAGTTCTTTACAACATTAAGGTCAATCCACCTAGCCCCAGACTCAAAGCCTCCATGATCTGACTCCTGCCTCACCTGTGTTACTCAACCTGCACTTCAGAGCCCTGAGTCCCCAGGGTTCCTTTCTGCATGTCCCTGCCCTTGTGCCTTTGCCTATACTGTTCCCTCCAACTTTCAAGGTCCAACTGAAAAATCATCTCTTCTATGAACCCTGGCTAGATTCCCTTAGTGGCATTCCAGATCATCTGGGGACTCAGAATTCTGATCACATTCTGCCTGGCAGTAAAATTGAAGTCTCTCCTCTCCAGGACACTCCAGGGGAACAAGGACTGTGTTTTATGCTTCTCTGAGTCTTCAAGGGCCTGAGCCTCAGGGAGGACACAGTTTGTTGGTATCAAACAGATGTGTGTTCCTCCTAGCTTTGCCATTTTTGAGACAACGGGGGAAATTCTGAGCCTCTCTGATCCTTTCTTATCTGTAAAACAGCATTGTAGGGGGATTTAATGATAACGAATGTAAGCTTCTTAGCATAATGTTCGGCACATAGTAGGCTAGATGAAGTGATTATTAATACTAATACGAATTGAATTCCCTAGGAAACCTGCTCAGAACAAAAAGTAATCATATGAATTGAAGTTAACATTGCTGAATAACGGCGGGGGGGGGGGTCACACCCGTAGTTAGCTCTGCTCACTTCAGCCAATAACTGTAAGTTATCAGAACACATCCCGCCCCCCTCTCCCAATTGGAGGAAAAAGCAAAGGGGGCAGAATGCGGAGGCTACTAGCCAATCCCGTGTGAGCTCCCGTTGCGGCTCCGCCCTCACCGGAGACGTAGACGTCATTGCGGAGAGCACAGGCGGCGAATTCTGAGCGAGTGTAGCCGGGCAGGCTGGGCAGTGGGGTCCACCGCTGGCTCTCTGGGTGGTAGGCATCGGCGAAGGGCAGCTTCAGGAGACCTTTGCGGTCGCAACCGCCGATGACCACGATCACTTCAGCTAGGTCCATGAATCTGGGGTGCGGATAAGCCCAGTGCCTGCCTGTTGGGCCGCACCCAAGTTCGGCCCTCTCTTACCCTCTCGACCACACTGCACGGTCCCGCTGCCCTTTCATGCGCTTTTGTCATCACCCCCGCCCACCCGACCCCCGGCCCCACTCCCGCTAGACTCTGCCACTTCCAACTTTCCCTGTGGGTATTGGGAAGAGAATCGCTCATTCTTACCGCATTCTGCTGACCGCTAAACTACAGAAAAAAAAACAAACAATCTTTTTTTTTTGAGGCAGAGTCTCGCTCTGTCGCCCGGACTGGAGTGCAGTGGCCGGATCTCAGCTCACTGCAAGCTCCGCCTCCCGGGTTCACGCCATTCTCCTGCCTCAGCCTCCCGAGTAGCTGGGACTACAGGCGCCCGCCACTTCGCCGGCTAGTTTTTGTATTTTTAGTAGAGATGGGGTTTCACCGTGTTAGCCAGGATGGTCTCGATCTCCTGACCTCGTGATCCGCCCGTCTCGGCCTCCCAAAGTGCTGGGATTACAGGCTTGAGCCACCGCGCCCGGCCCCACAAAAAAAACAAACAATCTTTACAGAGCCCTTGCCCTCACCTAGAAAAACAACCTCGTTTAATCCGTATGGCAATTCTATTAGTAGGGATTATTACCCCTTTCACACGGGAGGAAACTGAGGCTCACATACCATGGCGTGCCCAAAGTCATGCAGCCATCAAACGTCATGACGAGCTGGAATTCAAGCCCAGGTTTGTCTGTCGCTAACTCATCTTCAACACTCTTTTCTCACCTCCAACCGCTGATTCTGCTGCCTCCCTCCTCCTATGACATCCCCTCATCTTTAATTCCATTAAGCCGTATAACTCGCCCTTTCAGCCAATCATTCTTCCCTCTCATTGACCCCTCAAGCATCTGACCCCACCAGAATTACCATACCCTTTAGCCACTGGTTTTCTAATTCCTTTGGCACACATTTGAGGATCTCTGTCCCAGGCCCTGTGCTTAGTGTTAGAGATAGTGTAGTCTCTGGAGGCATGATTAAGGGCTACTCTGCTCAGAGCCTCTCATTCTGGCTTTCCAGGGGTGGGGCAGGCCGCTTTCACCCTTTCCCCATGCTCCTGCCTATTTCTATCCCTCATTAGACTGAGAGCTCCCAGAGGGCAAACAGTGTTTTCAAATCACTTCCACACCCAGGCACCCTGCACAGAACTTGCGTAGAGTAGTAAGTACTCGGAATTACGGTTGCATGGGCGAAAGAAACAGTGTGCGCAGGGGTGGGGTCTCTGCATCTCCCTCACTGGCTTGTTAACTCTTCAAGGGCAGAATTATGGGCACCGAGCCTCTAAAATGTTTAACGAATGTCTGCATATCATTAAGAGGCAGTACTAAATGATGATGAAGGAATGAATGGGCGGTGGAAGAAGGTGGGAAGAACGGAGGGCGGGAGGCTAGGGGACGGCGGCCATACCTCCGCGGCCGGGTCCGCAGCGCACCGGCCTCGCGGCCCAGGATGAAGCAGGCGCGGGCCTCCAGCAGCAGCGGGCGGCACTCGCCGCAGGCCTGCAGCAGCTCGTCCGCCTCCACCTTCTCCAGGAAGTAAGCGGGCGCCAGTAGCGGCAGGCGCACGTGCTCCAGCAGGCGTCGCAGCTGCCCGCGGCGGGCCGGCGCGTCGTGGCGCACCCAGCGCATGGCCGCCTCAAACACAGCCTCCTCGCGCGCCACGCCCAGCGCAGGGTCCGCCAGCAGCGCCGCCACCTCGTCGGGCGCCAGCTCCAGGAAGTCGGCGTGGCGCGCCACCTCGGCGAAGGCCTGGCGCACAACGCGGCCGCAGCGCTCGGCCAGCGGAGCCAGCGAGAAGGCGGCGGCCAGGCGGCGCAGCGCTAGGCTGTTGGCGGCGCGCAGGCTGCCCTCGAGGAAGCGTACGCAGGCCTCGCGCAGGCCTGCCACGCCCAGCCGCTCCGCCAGCGCTAGCACGGCCGCCGCCTCGTCTTCCTCCCGCAGCCGCACGCCCGCTCCGTACACGTAGTCGAGCACCACGGCCAGCGCCGCCGCCGCCCCGGCCGGGCTTGTGCCTGGCGCCTCGGGAGCTACCGGCACCACTGCCGGGCCGCGCTCGGGCCGCCCGGCCGCGAACAAGCTGTGAAAGTAGGCGCTGCCCGCGCTGAGCGCCGCGCGGTGGCATGGAAAGTCGCGGCCGCCGGCGCGCAGCACCACGTCGGTGAGGGTACCGCTCCGCCGGTACGTGTTCAGGGTCTGCAGCACGCGGTGCGCGTGGCACGGGCCCGCGCACGTCACCTCGCAGCCCGGCTCCGACTCCTCCGGCCCAGGGCCTTGCCGCATCCTGCCGGGGAGAGAACACAAACAGCGTCGGGGAAGTCACCTGGCTGAGCCCGGGAGAGTCGACCGCCCTCATCCGTTTATTTCCTCCCTTGACCATTTGTTCAGCGACTGTTCCCTCCGTTCAGGTTCCTTATGGCTACAGTGCCCCAGCCCCGCCTCACCAGCACGACATTCTGCCCTGCCTACCCACTCAGACACTCAGTGCCCCTTTCGGTTCTTCAAACTCGCTACGCGTTTTCCTATTGATATCTGCAGGAGACAGATGGCACGCTCTCAAATAGGATAATCGGAGGAGGGTCTAATAAAGGAACTATTTTCAACAGCGGAGTCGGCGTTAGGGACTCCAGCAGGGGAGGGCTGTTCCCCAGGCTACTAATAGCAAGGCGCCTTGGCCGCCCCGGGGTCTGAAGCAGGGGAGCAGGGAAGTTACTGGAACCTGGAAATATATCTGTGTAAGGAGGGTCCCGTGACAGGAGTTGAAGTCCTGGGTCAAGGGACTAAGGCCGCCCCACAGAGACCCAGTGTGTGCGTGTGCAGGAGAGAGAGGGTACAATAACTCGACCGTCCTCTGCTCAATCCTGCCTGTCTCCTACCCATCTCCGGTAGGTGCTGAGCACCGACCACACCCTGAGCATTCCCCCGATAGACAGCATCATA
The DNA here is from genome assembly GCF_009764315.1 of Trachypithecus francoisi. NCBI lineage: Eukaryota > Metazoa > Chordata > Mammalia > Primates > Cercopithecidae > Trachypithecus > Trachypithecus francoisi. The sequence goes on from NW_022681473.1 coordinate 66,315,877, forward strand.
CACACAGCATTCGCGCAAACAGATTCAAGTATTTATTGGGAGTCTTTTCTGTGCCAGGCAGTGAGCAAGACAACCATAGTTTCGGTGTGCCCGGAGCTCCCAGTCTGGCAGGGGTGCCATGGGGAGGCACCGGGTGTTAGGAGAGTTCATAGAAGGGGCGCTGGACCCAGGTGGAGGGGCGTCAGGGAGGGCGTCCTTGAGGGGAATCTTCCAGCTGAGAAGGATGGGCGAATTCTGAGAGGGTGAAAGGTTAGAGCCCAGGCTGAGGGAAGCTGGCCCTCTCTCTAGTGAGTTCTCTTGGTGTTCTCCAGGTAGCACCGTCTGGAAGTGGAAAGCACTCTAGGAACAAACTAACCCAGTCCCTGCCACTGGCTCATGGTGTGGCCGGGGGCAAGTCACTCCTCTCACCTGCCGGTCCTGGCCTCAGTTATCTCATCTGAAATGGGATCCCTACCTCACAGGGCTGTGGCTTCATGACTATTACATGGGCTTTATGAAAAGTGCTGGTGCACAGTACAAGCTACATGGGTGTTTCCCTGTATTGTTTTTACTTGAGAGGAAGGGAGGACACTGTGTGTGCCAGTTACTTTTATAGACATAATTTAATTTCATTCTCACAACCTGAGAAGTTTCTTTAGCCCACCCCTGCCCCTTTAGTTTGTCATAAGGGAAACAAGCACACACAGGACACCTGCCCTTCAGAGGTTTGAGGCGAGGCTCAGCAGAGGGGTGTTTGTGAAGGCGCTCTGCAGACTGAGGGGCTGGGCCATGCTGGTTATGATTTGGCCATTATGAACACACAGCCTCTACTTGCACACCTCCAGGGACAGGGAGTTCACTCCTTTCCATCAGCTTACTCTAGGGGGCTCAGGTCCACCCTCTGCACCCTGCCTCTCCTTCCATCCTTCTGCTCCCAGCTGCTCTGCTGCTTCTGGAGGTCAGATCCTGCCCAGTGTCAGTCTGGCTTTCATGCCCTGGTCATCCCGGGCGGTGGATCCCCTGGTCAGCATCGTGAGAAATGAGCTCCCTGGTGGGCAAGAAAGTTAACTACTTTTGCCCAAGTGGAGAGACTGGATCCTGAATCTACCTGGCTCCAGGGTTTGCATGCCACACTTGCCAGGGTGGGGGTGTGTCCCAAGGAGCAGCCAGGAGGTGGAGGGAAGTGAGACCGGTCATCACAGCATGCTGCAACCAGTCTGTCTCCACTAGCCCAGAAAGCAACTACACTCTGAGTTGAAACCCAAGAGGGCCGGTCCCATTAGCATAAGGATGGACTTCTTGCAAAGGTGTCCCACAGCACAAGCAGCTCCCTGGGGGAGAAAGAGTTCCCTCCTAGGAAGTGTGTCAGTACTTTTTCGTTTTACTATCTACTGCACTGGGCGCTCTGGACACACAGTGACATCAGATCCAGCATTCACTCTGGGATCCCAAGTCTGGGGGTCAAAGGACACCCAGTTGGAACACGGAAGGTAAAAATTCCCAGGTAGGGCTCAATGAGTATCCTCCCTTCTTGGCTGAGTCTAGGCACTTCAAGCCAGGGGTCATGATGCAGACTGAAGGGCCCAGCCTATAGAAGCTGACTCAGACACGCCACCGTCACTCTTTTTTACACCCACATCCACTTGAAACCATTACCCAAGCACCTCCTCCGCATCCTCCCCATCTCAGACTTGTGGACACCACGCAGCTGGGGCAGCCCTGCAGCCTAAGCCTTGCCCCATGCACCTGGCGCTTACCTGGCCACACCCTCTCCCAAGTGCTCCGCAGCTGCTGCTCTCACAGGTATCACTCCCGCCTGTGCCTGCTGCCCACACCCCTGGCAGCCCAAGCTCCAATGTTCGTGCTGCTCTGCCCAGACCCCCGTTCGCTGTTTGCTCGGGCTCAGCTGCAGGAGGACAAAGGGGCTGGACGCCAGGAGGGAGGGGGAGGGAGAGGAAGGGAGAAGCAAGTGGGGAGGGGGATGCTGGGCTTTTGTTCTACTCTTGGACTAGCCCTGGGAGGGAGGGAAAGAAAGAAGGGGCATAAGAGTGGATTGACTGTGTGTGCAACTCCAGGATTTGGATTTGGATTTGGATTTGTGCCTGGGTTTGGGGGTGACCTGGTGCTGGCCTTGTTCCTGAATGAGGACAAGGGTTTGAAGGTGTATGGTGCTGGAGTTGGGGTGTGGGAGGGGTGTCATCGTGCAGTTGTGGGCATGTAGGTTCCAGGGTGACTATGCGTGATTGTGGAAGTACGTGGAATGAAGTGACTGTGTAGCACTGGGCTGCGTGTGGACATGTGGCTGTGTGACCATGTAGATGCCAATGTGACTAAGCATGTGTGGGGTGGGGGGCACAGTGGCTCTGAGTCTCACTCCCTTGAGCCCAGGGAGAGGCGGGAGCTGACCTCTGCCCCAAGAAGAGGAGCACCTGCCAGACATTCAGTAGCAGGGGCAGGAGGGCCGCTCCTCAAGGCTACTGTGGGGGCCCGGTGGAGCTTCCAACATTTGCATGCCAGAATCTCCTAGACCCCAAGAATTATATCCAGAAGATTCCTGTTTGGAAGAGACACGTCCCTTGGCTCCCAGGAAGCATGGAGTTAATTTGATGCAGGCTGGAGCTGGGGCTCAGCTTCCCCCTTTTCCCTCAGGACACACCCATGACCAGGCAGACTCTCAGGACAAAGAGGGGAGTTACAGGCCTGCTCAGACGCCACCACTGACTCCTGCTCACAGACAGCAGAAGTCCCAAGGACTGGAAGGAAAGGACACCTGTGGTCCCAGGGCTGTACTTTGGCTTTCAGCCCAGGTGCCCCCAGTCCTGGGCATGGGCATGGGCCCTCCTCAGGCAGGTCCAAAGCTCGGAGAAGTCAAAGCCAAACTCCTCACATGAGGAAGAGGCCTCCCTGTGCTGAAGGCCTGTCCCAACATAGCCGGGAGGCTCAGAATGCCTTCATGTGGCTGTGAGGGCACCTGCCAGTCCCACTCCCAGCCCTACATTGGACCCAGGAGCCCTCCCCCTCTGCGTGTCATTCCTAGCTTACGGGAGACATACATATGCGCTGGGGTCAGACTCTGGGTGGGATTCTGGCTTGGCCTGTTCTAAGCTGTGTGGCCTTTGGAGGTCACTTTTACCTCTCCAAGACTGTCTCCCCATCCACCATGTGAGGATACCGGCTCCCAGCCACTGGCACCATGGTGGACCCAGAGAAGGGGAGGCACCATCCTGCCGCTTTCCCATTCATTCCTGAGAATGGTTCCTCCTCAAATCATAGGGTCAGAACTGAAACCTAGACCCAGTGCACTTGTCCCCACCCTCCTGCTGGCAATTCAGAGACAACACACATCAAAATGGCAGCTTTAATCACATTGGCCGAGCCCCTTGGGTTCCCTCTGTGCAGGCCTACTTAGCTACACACCCACCCTGACCATGTCCAGAACACTTTTACCAGGTGGGCCCTGCCCTGTGGCCACTGATGTGGGAACCTGAGGTTAAATCAGTCTGTGGACTCCTGGGTTAGGGGACTCTTCTGCCCTGAGGTCTGCTGGACACTTCGGCATAGGATCCAGTAGCCCTGAGCTCACTCTTCTGGCCATCTCCAGCTGCTCCTAGGGAATGTGGCTCAGGTCTGCTCCTGGGACAGGGGGTTGGTGGTGGCATGAGGCGGATTGGGAAGGAGGACGTGTCTCCACACTGCAGCTGGCTTCCTCCTGGGCCGAACCTCCTTGTGCTTTGAGACTGACAGGAAGAGCAGAGTTGCTTTGGGTAGAGGCCCGGCCCAGTCCCTTGGGGCAGGATAAAAACAGAGAATTCAGGTGCCTCGGGGCACAGATAGGAGGACAGACAGCACAGGTGAGCATCCGCACCCTCCATTGCCACAGGGGACATGGCATGGCCCATGACCCATCAAAGCTTCCAAGTCAGGATATAGGAGAGGGCCTCAGAAGAGGGGCCCAAGCCCTAGGGCCCACACCACCCAGAAGGAGCCCCAGGCCTGCAGGGGCATCTGAGATGCTGGAGTCCTGGTCCAGCTGGGCCTCAGGGGGACACGGGAGTCCCCCTCAAGAGAGGCTGCGGCTGACAAGGGGCTGGAGCCCACAAGGAGGCTGTGGAGCCAGCTCCTGAGAGCACTCCGAGTTCAGACACGCTTCCATCAGCTCTTCTAGGCTCCCCTGGCTTCTGTGTCATAGAAGGTGGGACAGACATGTCTTCAGCTAACGCCCACTCCGCTCTGTGAGGGTCTTGGTGCAGCTGCCGCCCCCTCGGGGGCCCACAGGGGTGGCGGTGCTGTTGGCATATGTGTCATAACTGTTGTCTGAACATACGGAGAGCACATCGGAGATCTCTACACCATCGCTGATCTCTGCTGGGCCAGAGGGAGACAGAATGTGAGTCAGGGAGGAGGCAGTCATGAGGATGGGTGACAGATGGGGCGGGAAGGCTGTACCACCCAGCTGGGCACTTGGAGGCTGATGAAACCACTGGGCTCAGGTCGACATTGAGCCTGGCACTCAAGGCCCCTTTGGTATCTGCTGAGCACTCTAGCTTCACCTTCATCTGTTGTCCCCTGGGACTCCACTTTGCAGTCACAGAAAACCACCTGTGTCCCTGAGCTTGGCACCCATGTGTCCACTCTCCTCAGGGCCTTTGCGTGTGTTGGCCCCTCTCTTAGGAGTGGCTGCCCCAACACCACCTCCTTTTCCTACAGTCTGGCTCAAGTCTTCTCATCTGTCACTCAGCCTCCTGGGAGCCTCATCAGAGCCCTGGGCCGGGTTCGGGCCTCCTCATGGCAACCCCAGCCCCTGCTTCCCTCTGCCCTGGCCACATTCTGTATGGTTGCTGCCTGGGGCCCCCAAAACACCTCAAGGACCAGGGTGGGTTCTGGGCATCTATGTCCCCAGGGCCTGGTAGAGTGCTGGGCACGGATCTAAGGCTCAAGAAAGCTCTGCTGAGTGGAGTTCGGCCCAATAGAGGGACACTTCATTCTTGGTGCCCAGGCAAGCAGTGCTCCCTGGCCACCTCTGCGCACATGCCGTGCCCACCTGGAATGCCCTTGCTTCCCTCAGCTTGCTCGGCCCTCAACTTGAAGCCATTACCCAGGTACCTGCTCTGCATCCTCCCCATCTCAGTGTGTCAGGCACCCAAAGCATTCCTCACTGCCCAGGCAGCCCTGACCACGCCCCCCCCCACAGCACTCCCATCGCAGGAACTTGACTTTCCATGCCTCTGCTTACGTAGCTGCTGCTTCCATCAGACTGGGAATGTTGACAGGGACTGGCAAAGAGCAAGGGTGAGGCCAATATTGTAGGATCCAAGTATGAATCAGGCAAAGGGGGACGGGCCTTCAAAACAGACTCCTCTCCCTACCCCACCCCTGCCCACCAACCATGGCACTGACACCGAGCCATGGTGGATGACAGAGTGGATGACTGTGTGTGGGGGGGTGTGTTTTCACACATGTACTTATGCCTTTGTATGTGTGTGGGTATAATCCCGGTGGGTTTATGTATATCTGTGCCCTTGTCCCTACCTGTATGTGCCACACGTGAATGTGTTCGCATACACATCTGTTTGCATGTGGAGGTGCAGAAAGCTGGGCCCAGGGCCTGCCTCCACCTGTCTGCAGGGCTGTGTACCTGAGAAAATGAGCTTCTCCTTCATGATGCTGACATCCCGGCTGGTCCGGCGCACTGCAGCGCTCAGCATGATCTGCTCAGGGTTGTAGCTTCGTATGCCACCCAGGCGCCACCTGCAGAGACGGCCCCGTGGGCATCAGGTCCCTCCTCACTCCTCCCTTGGAGCAGGGACCCTGCCTACTTCCAGAGCCTCTCTGGATGTGGCCTGAGAGACCAGCAGGACTCTTGTCCCACCGTATAAGGGGGAAATAAATCCAGAGAGAGAGCAGAGTTGGGGCTCAAATCAGAGCCTACTGACTCTCGGCCAGGGCTCCCCGGCCTCCCTTTTACCTCCAGAGCCGTCAGTCAGCAGCCCTGGCCCAGGACTAGAGTTGGTTAGTTCTGTCTCAGGTGTCCCCAGTAATACACCTGGCTCTCTTTGAATGGGACGGATTTGGGAACAGGAGGAGCTTAGTAGGCATGACTCTGTTGACCTAAGCTGGGGCACACACCAATCTCAGGGAGTCCAGCTGATGTCTCTTACAACTCTACCACCATGACCAGGCGAAGCGAAGCTATTGGGGAGACACCCTGAGAGGGAGGGAAGGAAAGCAGGGGGGCGGGGCCAGGTGGTAGGGGGCTTTGCCCAGAGCTGGTCTACACAGGTTCCCAAGGCAAGGGGGTTAGAGTGACTTGGAGTGGGGCCAGCTGCTGCTCTGTCCTGACAGTCCTATTGGGGAGGGAGGTCACAGCATGAATCCCCTTGATGGCTGAGACAGGTGCAAGGTAGGGGTAAAATTACTCAAGAGTGGGCTGGGAGGTGGAGCATGCACAGGGCAGACAGGGACCAGGCACTAAGTGGAAAGGACTCATGTTTCTGTGCCCAGCCCAGGCCACTGTCTTCACTATTGTCATTCCTCTGAACTAGCCCCAGGTTCCTGACCTCTGAACTTAGACCTTTCCTGGGATCTAGGCAGAAGGATCACTGAACTCTCACCCCTGTCCCCACCAAGAGGAGTGGGTGATCAGCTTGGGAACAAGAACCCAACTGTCTCAGGGACTGAACCCTGCTTGGGGGATGGAGGGAGTCAAGACTCCACAAGAAACCAATTGTGAGTTACTAGATGGGGTCAGCGCAGCAGAAGCGGACAGACAGATGGACAGGTGGATGGATGATGAAAAGGGCAGGCAGACAAGGGGAAAGCAGGAGGCGGGGGGTGGCACAGACACCCTGGCGAGGCTGGTTGCCCTATGCATTGTTGAGGGCAGTGAGCAAATCTCTCCCTGTTCATCGCTGTGCCCCAGCACCATCACCTGCCGTGTCCTGGGAGCCTGACCTGTACTTGTTGAGCGAATGAATGGAAGAATAAGGCCTGCAGGGAAATGGTATCCTCCCCTGGCCTTTGTCCCCCAGGGTCCCTTCCTCCATCAGGCCTCTTCTGATCCCCAGGAGACAATGACACTGCCCTGGCTGTGTCTGAGCAAACCCAGCATGTCTGTGCCAGCGGCTGAATCACCATGGGGCAGCCTCCCCGACACGCTCGGCTCCCCGTGAGAAGGCCCAACTCCTGCTGCAGACACAGCACCAGCACCAGCAGCCGGTGTGTGTGGATGCTGGTCAACTGGGCGGACAGAGGAATGACTCAGGGAGTGTCCCATAGCCAGGGACAGCGTCTCCTCCTAGAAGCTGGTTGGTGAAGCTGCCTGACCCAGAAGGGGCTAAGGCACTAGAGGGAGGGAGACTTGGGTCCCTGGCTCTAGGTCTCATCCTGGAAATCCACGTCAAAACCCAGGACAGTGTCAGGCCAGGGTCTCTTGGCCAGCTACATCCAGAACAGGAAGCTCAGCCACTGTGGGGTCCTCTCGGGGGAACAAGGAAAAGGCTGTGTGTGGGGGGAGCAAAGCAGGGATGGGTGTCACAGATAGAATGTAACGAAGAGAGAGAAAGAGATGGGAGAGGCAGAGAAAGGTAAACAGGAAGCGTGAACAGTGGGAGAGGCAGAGCCAGGGAGGGAGAAGATGGGAAGAGAGAGGCAGAAACTTGGTAAGGTCTGCCCTGGACAAGTGGTGAAGACCCCGGTGAGTGCCAGAGGCAGGGGGATGGCGGTGCCCAGGTAGGGTCCCCTCCTCCAGAGGGAGACACTTTGGTACACAGAGAGGCCAGGTCAGGAAGCTGTCAAGGAAACACTGGTCCCCACCTGCAGAAACGGCCGTGGGAACAGGGAGCAGAGGGACACACACGGCAGTGGGACGGCAGGAGCAGAAAAGAGGATTGCAGGGGTAAGGGAGGCTTCAGGCAAGGGCGGTGTCTGCGAGGTGACCCAGGCACAGGGTTTGGTGCACGGCGGGTTTTTAGACAGAACTGGAGAAGGGGACGGCAAGAGGGAGAAAGAGGAACAGGAGGAGGAGGAAGACCACACCAGAATTACCTGATCAAGTGATAGCTGTGAGATGCCAGAGTGCAGCAAAGAGAGGGGGAGGGGGAGAGAGGAGGGACATGCGCCGATCAGAGCAGGATGGGACAGAGAGAGAACGTCAGTAAAGAATAAAATCCCAGACCCTTGGTTCCTGGCTGGGTGGGGGCCCCGGGCTGGCCCTAGACCCTCCCTGGGACCAACCACACCTCCCCACTTTGAGCACACCCCAGCTATCTTGCTGAGGGCTGGTGGGAACCCATGCCCTGGCTAACGGATGAGCAGGCCAGCCTGGAGAGGAACTGAAATTCACCTAAGCCCACACAGCCACTCAAGGCGAAGCTTGGCTCTGGGCTCCCAGCTGCATGTTCATTCCAGAAGCCACCCAGCCTCTGTCTGAGGCAGGATGGGGCCACCAGGGTCCTTCCTTCTCCCCTGGTCAGGCCCGCTCCTGGCTGAGGGCCCAGGGCTCAGGAGCAGGTTCACCTGGCTGGGGTAGGGGCTGGGCCTGCTGTAGGGCAGGGATGGCCACGGAAGTGGTCAGATCCTACTCACTTCTGGAGCACGAAGATGCCCACGATGAGGGTGAAGGAGACCAGGTCGGCAGTGACCCACATGAGACAGTACTCGTCCGGGGGCTGTGGACAGACGGCCCGAGGCCAACTTCCAGTCACGGCCAGTCCAGACTGAGGCTCCAGACTGAGGGTCCGTGGACCAGAGGACCCCACACGGCCATTGGGGAAGGGCAAGGGAGGACTCTGAGGGGGTCTGGGGGCTGAAGATTACATTTTGCAGGTGTGGGCTCTGGGCTCTATGGGCCTGGGGGCCGGGGCGTGTGTGTACACGTGTGCACTCTCAGAGTAGGAGGGGACTGTATGGTGCTAAGGGCAGAGGGGGCATGTGCTAGGCCTGCAGGGTCTGTGTGTCCAGGGGCCTCAAAGCAGGAGCCAGATACTGAAAGACAGTGACTCTGCTCCTCCCTCCCTCCTGACTCTCATCCCATCAGTCTTGCCCCTTTCCCCAGGTTGCCTTCCCTTCACCCTCCTCTCCCACAGAACCATCCACATCTTAGGTCTGATTCATTGGCACTGTATTCTCTCAGGCATAAGGATACCCTCCATCTGCCTTCTGCATGCTCAGGGAGGTAGCAGTGGAGCCACCACCTATCTGCAGGTGTACAGTCAACCAGCTAAAATATTGTTTTACTTGCTATTCTCTGAGCAAATTTTAATGTTTCCTATTCTTTTTTATTTTTATTTTTTGAGACAGGGTCTCACTTTGTCACCCAGGCTAGAGTGATCACAGCTCACTGCAGCCTCGACTTCTGGGCTCAAGCAATCCTCCCACTGCAGCCTACCAAATAGCTGGGACTACAGGCGTGTGCCACCATGGCCAGCAAATTATTATTATTATTTTGTAGAGACAGGGTCTCACTATGTTGCCCAGGCTAGTCTTCTACTCCCGGGCTCCAGTTATCATCCTGCCTCTGCTTCCCAAAATGCTGGGATTACAGGCGTGAGCCCCGTGCCTGGTCAGTGCTTCCTATTCCTGTCCTGTTGTTACCCTCCAAACCAAAGAAACCCAAGCAGCTCTTTACTTCTCTAGAGCCCTTAGTGATGCTTTTCTCCCTGTGGATCAGGCCCAGGGTCCTCCCAACACCTTAGTGCAGATCCCAGATGCCATGAAATCCTCATGCCTCAAGCCTGCACCCCCACCACAGACTCCCCACCACGCCAGAGACCTCCCAGGGACAGCCCCAAGCACAGAGCTTGCTGAGTGGCCAGGGCAGGCCATAGGCAGCTCCAGCACTGCCCCCCAGGTGCCCTCTGCCCCCCAACTCACCATGATCCAGAGGGGGGAAGGCACCTGGGACAGGGTGTGGGAGTTGTCAGAGGTGACGGATGGGACCCCCGCACACCACAGCAGGGAGAAGAGCCACGGTGCGTTGACTGTGTAGAGGTTCACACTAAGGTTCCAGGACGCGTAGTCCCTGTGAGGCAGGGGAGAGGCGGGTCAGCATGTGGACTCTGGCAGCTCCGGGCCCAGTGTGAGGGCTGGTAAAGCATGTCCTCTTCACCACTTCACAGCCATGCCCGGGGGAAGGAACGTCGGCTGCAGAGGGCCAAGCTCGGGGACAAGCCCGGGTCTGCCCGACACACCCTGTCGTCTTTGAACCATGTGTGCCCGATTCCTCTGTGTGCCCATCCCTCTGCCCAACTGTGTGTGTGTTTTGTGGGGTGGTGGTGGCAGGACTGAGAGAGACTCAGTCCCACCGTCTCCTGGAGAAGCCTGGGTCAGGGCAGGCACCTGAGCTCCTGGCGGGACACCTGAGTGTAGCGCAGGTTGAGCCGTTGGATGTGGCCTCTCCGCAGGCTGGTGACCGCCTCCTTGGAGCCTGATGTCTGCTGGAAGCCGGGAGCCACCTTCCGCACCAGGGGCCTCTGCCTGCTAGGCAGCCACATGACCTGCAGGCAGGAGAGAAGCAGCCTCGGACTTCTCTTCTGCACAATGGGTAAGAGTACGTACCCCTCCTAGAGCACCCGTGGGGTTAAGAGACGGGACCTGGCAGGCAGTGAAAGCTCAGATGCAGTCATTAGCAGGGCAGGACTCAGTCCCAGCCAAGGTTGCAAAGCGCACTGGGAGCAACTCAGGAAGCTTCCCTTCTGGCCCGCTGCTAGTACGGGAGGGAAAACCCAAACAGCCACTACTCTGCACATGGCCACTAGCACTTAGTGTGCCGTCCTAAACTGATGTCAGATTTCTCTAGTCCCAAATTATTACACCACACAACAGGGCAACACTTCACTGAAATAACTTGACAGTCTGGACCTTTACACATTTTAAAGTGTTTTCTTGTTCTCCTCTTGTCCCATGATGACCCTGCCAGGGAAGTAAGGGGTGTGTGATCCCCATTTTACAAATGGGAAAGCTGAAGTCCGGAGTGCAACAGGGAGAGGCTATGCAGCAGCAGGGCTCTAGCCAGGCCAGAGCTCCGGGGAGCAGAGCTGTGCTGCAGGGCCTCACCTGGTGCTGGGGGAAGCCAGAGTGCAGCACGGCCTCCAGAGTCACGTTGAGGAAACTGTTGCGGTAGGGGTGCTCCCGGGGCGGGTCACGCAGGTTGAGCAGCAGTGTGGCATTGCCCTTGGCCAGCTCCAGGAGCTCTGCCAGGCTGCAGATGGACTGGTTCTGGGCCTCTCTGTGATCGGAGGGTGACAGGGAGCTGGCTGTCCAGAAGGGGTCGGTCTGGCAGGGATAGGGACACACACATGGCTGCATCATCAGCCCTTTGGGGGCCCCCATATACCCTTCTGGCAACCGAGCGTGGAGACCCCTGGGCTGCCGGAGTCTGCTGGGGTCGGCAGATTGATGGCTGTGGCCATGTGGAGGCTGTAGGAGGCCCCAGCCTTCACCTTTCTTTCCCACACCTTGCTTAGCAAGAGGACGGAGGACAGCTTGCTTGGAATCGCTCCCCACGGCATTTCTCCTTCTAGAGCATTTCAGACCAGAAAACCAACCCCTCTCTAGAGTTTTACAGAGTTAACAATTCTATTTACTGCTCTCGTCCCTGTCAACCTTTTATAGTGAGGGAAACGGACCCAGAACAAGCAGTGACAACCACGAGATCTGGCAGCAGTGGCAAGAGCCCAGGAGGCCACTAAGCAGCTTGGGTGGAGGTCGGGAAAGCCCGGTGAGTGGGGGTCTCGGAGCTGATGGCCACCCTTGCATCTCACTCCTTGCAGTCCCTGCTGGTGTTTTCCATGCCTAAGATTGGGATCAGGTGCAGCCAGACCTTCAGGAACCACTGGCCAGCATTGAGTCTCTGCAGGGTGGTCCAGTTGAGCATGGAGGCAGGCCTGCGGGCCAGCTCTGGGAACTCCTCCTCCACGTTGGTGGTGCGCCGCAGGGTGGCGTCGTGCATGAGGAAGGGCACGCCGTCCAGGCTGCAGGGAGGGTGGGGCCGTCGAGTCACTGACTCCCCAGATCCCTCACCTGCCCACCAATGATGGTCACCCCACACAGTCCTCCCCACCCAGCACAGGATCCCGGCTGGGCTGCCGCTCTCTGGGCCTCAGTCTTCCCATCTGCACAGGGAAGACAGTGGGCTGGTGGATGACCCTGAAGGGCCAATGCCTTCTGGCTCTCTGTGAGGGTCAGATGGGGGTGGGGACTGCCAAGGAGGGAGGGCTGGGAAAAAAGCTGGACCTACTCTCTTAGCAGCCTTGGAAGGTAGGTGCTGCCTCGTTTGATAATGGAGAAACTGAGGCTAAGAGAGGGAAGTGTCTAGCTCAGGGTCCACAGCCTGTAAGTGGTGGAACCTGGTTTGGAACCAAATCCCTGCGATGCTATGATGGGAACAGTGCAAATGTAGACCTCTTTGGCAAATTCCATCCGACCCCAATCCTTGTCTACTCTACCAGGGTTGCCAATAGCTCATATGGTGCCTTAGTGTGAAAAAGTAAAAGGCACCCATGCCCTCTGTTCCTCAAGGCATTTTACCACCATCTGCTAGAAAGTTGTGATAAATACACAATTCTATGTCTATACTGGGAACAATGTCCTCATATATGTGATCCCCTTGTTCAGTACACAACCTGTACAACTATATATGACAGTCCTGCCCGTATTCTCTTCTCAGATAACCTGTTATGAGATTAGTATGGATTCTTCCTGCCATTTATACTAGTATCTACTTATATATGTACAGGGAGAAAGTGTATATGTCACTTTTTTGTGGTCTTTTAAAACGTAACTGGAGTCACAGTGACTGTATCACTCTGCAACTCGCTTTGTTTCCCTCATGAGAGTGCTGGAGCTCTATCATACACAGCCATATAGATCTATTTTTCCCTTCAAGTGGCTCTGTGGCAGGGCTCCTGCTTGCACCAAGAACATTTGTTCTTTCCTCTATTTTACATCCTGGAGTCTGCAGGAACGGGGTGCCTGCCCTGCTGTGGATAATCTAAGCCCCCCTCCTCCCATCTCAGAGGCTCTAAGACCAGAGGTTCCCCCAGCAGAGACCCAGGTGGATGCTGATGTGTGTGGGAGGGGTTAGAGGAGTTATATCCCCTCCGCTACACCTACCTGATGGTAATGTCAGCCTGGAGCCCATACAGCTTCTGCTCGAGGGCCTTCCGGAAGGACATGAGCGTGTGCTCTGGAGCCAGCTGGGGAAGAAGGGGTGGTGAAGGGAGAGCCAAGATTCAGCTGATGTACTCTCCCCAGCCAATGGGAAGTCTTCCATGTTAGGAGGCTGGGCTAGGCCTGGTTCTAATTCTGGTTCCTCCACAGAGTAGCTATGTGACCCTGGGCACCCACTCAGCTTCTCTGAAGTTCAGCTTCCTCAACCCGGCTCTGGTTCTAGCCTTGACTCTGCCTTTAGCTATTGTTCTGACTTTGGGTATATTTCTCTGTGGATCTCAGTTTCCCCATGTGCCCTCAGAGATGTGTATTCATGAGGGTCCTTATGCCTAATTAGGAGAGTTGGGGCTCTAAGCCTCCCTAATTCCATCTCATCTGAGGACTCTGTCATACCCTTTGCTGCCACTGGGGGTCAGCACCAAACTAAGGATTGGGCTAAGCCCAGGCCCATGAGGGATGGTCCCAGGGAAGAAGGGAGGGAGGACACCCCATCCCCTATCCCCGCCCCTGTCAGTGAAGGGGTGAGGTGGGAAGGATTCCCATGGCTGATCTCATTCATTCCCACTGAAGACAATCCTGTTCCTACCTTCTCTCCCTCTGGCGACGATGTTCCCCAGCCACTCCCCTCTTCTGTGACACATCCTAGCACTGGGGAGCCAGGGAGTGGTGAGGGCTTTGGAACAGACTGAAAAGGTGCAATTCCACTTCCCAGACACAGAGCCTGGGCATCAGTTTCTTTAGCTATAAAATGGGCTAACACTATCAACCTCATAGGTGAGATAACAAATGTCAGAGACCCTAGCCCAGGACCAGGCACACAGCAGGGTCTCTGTTATGAGTTTCTTTCTTCCCCTGTCCCTGGCACACAGCACTCTTGGAGGACATGTTACCTGTCTCCCAGACCAGTGGGCTGTGTGAGGCACTCCCAGGGGCAACAGGACTATAAAGGCATGAAGAGAGAGGCACAGACTCAGTGGAATCCCACCCATCTCTAAATATCCTGTGGCCGGGCCTTCCACCAGGGACCACTTGACAGGGGCCCATGCTCCCTGCTGCATGGGCTGGGGCTGCAGAAAGCAGAAGCTTGGGAGGGGTTACGAAGACCCTCAGGGCAGAGGAAGTGTTTGGGAAGGGGAAAGTCTTTTTTGGAAGCTTTTAGACACAGTTAAGGTCTCTCTGGGTTAGGTGCTGGCCTCCTGGAGAAAGATGTGGAAACCTGGCCCTCCCTGGCCAGACTCAGGACTCCAGGAAGGCCCCAGAAGCATACATGTTGCTGGGGTGAATTCTTAGTCTCCATCTCAGAGCTTGCACCTGCCTCAGGCCCGTCCAAGTGGGGTTCTGTTGTCAGGAAGTTGTCCATGGGGGCAGGGGGGTAGTTACTCAGGTGGGCAGGGCACTATGGTTAAGAGATCTGGATTTATAAAACAGCAACTCAAAGTACTATTAAAAAAGAGTCCTAGCTTCAGAGTTAGTGCAATCGAATATTAAAGTACACGTACACATACGCACAGAGGGACAGGCCGCATCTGCATAGGAACAACACGTCCGGGGCACACAGTCTCCAAGACAGAGATGTACACTTGGGCCCACCACACACAGACATGTGGACCCAGAGTCAGAGACCCCCAAGGCAATGCACAGGGACACACAGAGACGACCCTTGCCAGCCCCTCAAAAACTACCACCAGGGCATGATCAGCCAGTTGCAGAATGTGAAAAATCCCACAGGACAAATGACTGAGTTTCTCAGGACAAATGAACAGCCTAAGGGAAAAAAGGGAGGGGTTTTTTTTTTTTTTTTGAGACAGAGTTTCACTCTTGTTGCCCAGGCTGGAGTGCAATGGTGCAATCTCGGCTCACTGCAACCTCTGCTTCCTGGGTTCAAGTGATTCTCCTGTCTCAGTCTCCTGAGTAGCTGGGATTACAGGCATGCGCCACCACACCAGCTAATGTTGTATTTTTAGTAGAGATGGGGTTTTTCCATGTTGGTCAGGCTGGTCTCGAACTCCTGACCTCAGGTGATCCGCCTGCCTCGGCCTCCCAAAGTGCTGGGATTATAGGCATGAGCCACCGAGTCCGGCGAGGGGATTGTTACAGACGAAAAGGCACTCCGGAGACACACCAACCAGATGCATGCTGTGGACTGCATTTGGATCCTGATTTTTAACAACTAAACTGTAAAAAGATATTTTTGAGACAATAAAGGGAAATCGAACATGGATTCTATTTTAGATAATATTAAGGAATCATTATCCTTAATATTGGCTGGGTGTAATAACAGCATTGTGGTTATGTATCTTTCTTTTTTTTTTTCTTTTTTTTTTTTTTTTGAGACGGAGTCTCGCTCTGTAGCCCGGGCTGGAGTGCAGTGGCCGGATCTCAGCTCACTGCAAGCTCCGCCTCCCGGGTTCACGCCATTCTCCTGCCTCAGCCTCCCGAGTAGCTGGGACTACAGGCGCCCGCCACCTCGCCCGGCTAGTTTTTTGTATTTTTTAGTAGAGACGGGGTTTCACCGTGTTAGCCAGGATGGTCTCGATCTCCTGACCTCATGATCCGCCCGCCTCGGCCTCCCAAAGTACTGGGATTACAGGCTTGAGCCACCACGCCTGGCCTGGTTATGTATCTTTCTAAAGTCCTCATGTGTACAGATATATCCTGAAGTGCCTATGGGTAAGACGATGCGATGCCTAAGATTTGCTTTCCTACCCCAGAAAAAAAAGTAGCGGACAGATGAAGCAAGAATGGCCAGATGTTGATAAGTATGGGATTGGATTCATTACATCCTTCTTCATTGTGTGAGTCATTATACGCTTTTCTCCACTTCTACATATATTGGACCTTTTTCTACTACAGAAAACCATCTTCGCTGGGGCCGCCTCACACACCCGCCCGCCTGCTTCCGCACACCACTTGTTCCCCAGCCGCCGGGGGCCCGGGAGATGGTCATCTGAGTTACGGAGACAGGAGAGGCCGTCATTTTGAGCCCCTCAGAAGAGTTCCCCTGTCCCCGCTGGGAAGGCTGGGCTCCAACTGATCCTCACAATAACCAGCAGCAGGGGCATCCATACCTTTGAGGCACAGAGTGGACTGGTGACCCCCTCCAAGATGCACAGGCAGCCTGTGGCCAAACTGGACCCCAGATCCCGATCCCCACTGGCTGCCTCTGGGAGGGGCTGGGGTCAGCACGGGAGTCTGGCTCAGGGGCTGGAGTCTTATCGAGAAAATAACACCCACCACACGCAGGGGGCCAGACTTCCAGAGTGAGTGGTAGCCTGGCAGACCCAGCACCTCCTTCTAAAGCAGTTATGTGAGGCCCCCTTACTACCCTGAGGTCCCACAACAGCCTGAAACACCGGGAAGCCAAGCCCTCAGGAAGGGCCCACACCCCCGCCCCCGCAGCAGGGTGGGAGTGGTACTGCCTCTGTTGAGAAGCCCAGGGTTCAAGGCTTTCATGGAGGAAGAGACCCTCGTCCAGAGAGATGGCTGTGCCCAAGGTAACAGCAGTGTCTACCTCTTACTTTCTGGGCGCCACATGCATATCTGGGCACTGCACACATGCTAACTCCTGCTCCTCATAGTCCCACGGCAGGTGCTCTCTCTAATCCCATGGTACAAGACGAGGGAACCAGGCACAGAGATGGAAACTGTTGGGGCTCCCACAGCTGGTGAGGGCCTGTGCCGGGATGCTAACAGGCAGCACAGCTCTGGAGCCTGCCCTCTCACCGAAGCTCTCCTGCAGGGCCATGGGGCACCCCAGTGGCAGAATGCGGCACTGACTTTGACCCCTTCCTCTCTCTCCAACTCAAGCTGGTTGAGCCGTACTCACTGTCACGGTGGGCTCTGAGCTGACTCCCAGATCTCCTGGAGGGTTCTCCTGATGCCTGGTGGCAGCCCCCAGGCCCCACACTCAGCATCCATCTCCTGGGCCTTCCTAACCTACACCTGGGTCTAGCCTGGGCCTAAAACCCTTCTGCATCTTCGCAGGGCACTTAAGACAAAAGTGAAATCTTTTTAGGAAGACGCCTTCAGGACGCTTCAAGATGTGCTTCCATCCCAGCACTCCTGGCCTTTTTACCAATCCTTCCCATGCACCTCCCCTCAAAAAGCTACAGATGGTTGCTACTGTTACATATATCAATTTCCCAAGAAGGTCTCCCCCATCGCACCCCACCCCCATGGGGCTGTTAGGACCCTGAGGTGGCACTCACCATGGGGGCCCCACGGTGGCCAATGAGGGCGGGCTTGGGGCCAAGGTCCTTCTTCTCCATGATGCAGGGAGAAGAGATGGTGAGAGGGGCCAGGTAGAGGGCGAACACCACGGTGAAGAAGGTACAGAGAATGACCACCTGGGAGGCTGCAGGTAAGGGGCTGTTAGTGCTGCCTGGTGAGCCCTGGGCAGGTTGGGGTGCAATGCTGTACCCCTCTACCCCCGACCCGTCAGGATCCAGGCACTCTTGGAGGCAGCCTTTATTCTTGCTGGGAAGGTGAACCCCGCCTCTAACTCACACAGACACACGTGCATGCAGGCAGAGAGAGACATGGAGGAGGAATACAGTGTGAGGCCGACCAAAGCTGCGACCCTCCATGGACTCTGTGGGCCACTCTGAGCCAGGATCCCCCTCACTGAGTGCAGGGACCCCACCCCATCCCCAGGCCACCCAGGGAAAGCCCAGGTCATGGCAGCGCCAGCTGGTCTTGGCACCTGCAGGGATTGGAGGGGCAGGCCCTTCACAGTTCTACTCACAGGTCCGCTCTGCGCGGGCAAACTGTCCTGCCACAATCCAGGAGAGCACGGTGACTGCTGCCAGGGCCCCCACGTGCAGGAATGGCGCTGTGCCCTGCGTGCAGGGAGAGGGAAGGGAGACCAATGACGCCCAGCTCTGCCCAGACCCTGTGTCACCAGCCTCCTACTTCTACCCATGGGCAGGCAACCATGTCTCCACCTGCTAACTGAGGACACTGGGAGCCTCAGGACCCTGGCATCCTCCCTAGTTCTGACCTGCTCTGTGACTCTGGGCCCCTCCCTGCCCCTCTTTGGGCCTTGGTCTAGAGGAAGGGAAATGACAGAAACGCTGTTGTGAGGGTCCTGGGGGAGCAGCCATCCAGGCCCCCTCCCCACTCACCTGCAGGGAGATCAGCAGCACCTCCCACTCGTCCTCCCACAGCTGGGCCACGGCCGACATGGCCACCACCGTGGACGCCAGGATGACTACCAGCCCGATCTGGAGGGGGAAGAGTCACCAGACAGAGACTCAGAGTGGGTGGGAGGGTTCCCAGTGTGTCTGAGAGAGGCACCAAAGGGAGAGACAGAGGGAGCAGGAGAGGCCGATGGAGCAGGGCAGAGCGGAGGGAAGAAAGAGACAGGCATGGGCTGCCAGGAAACCAGAGACCGGTAGACAGACACGGCAGGGAGAGACTGAGGCAGGAGGAGGCTGGCAGACCCAGCGAGAAAGGGACAGCGAGAAATGAAAGGGAGGATGGGGACAGGAGGAGGAGGGAGCTGTGAGGAGGGAGGACATTCAGTAGGGATACCTCCCTGGGCCTGGCAGGTTAGTTACACCCGCCCAGCCTCCTGTCACCTCAGCATGGCACAGCAGAGGAGGAAACCCACTTGCCAAGGCCATGCCCAGGCCTTAGGGGAAGGAGGCTGAGGACCTGGGTCCACTGCAGGAGCCTGGAGTGGGCTCCCTGGGCTGGGCTCACAGTGGCACTTCAGGCAGGGGTGGGTGGTGAACACAGCTCCACTTGCCCCATCTCCACGGTGTGCCTCTCCTGGACTCCCAGCATCCAGGTCCACCATTATGGGGGCCACCCTCCTTGCAGCCTCCAGAAGAAAGCAAAGCACAGCTCTCATGGAGGATGAGGTGGCACCTCCAAGGGACAGAGATCTCTGGGGACAGGCGAGACCTGAAATCTTCAACCATGTGAAGCTCAGCAGAGGTTTTCGGCTCCTCGGCCCCCAGCCCCTTGCCCCTGGCCGTGGATCTCACTCCACCCACCACCCTCCCCACCCCCAGGCCTGTCTCTCTAAAGCCCAGGTTGTGGCTCTCCTCCAAAGCCTCCCGCAGCTCCCAGTCTCTGGAAGGGTCAAAGTCGCCACCTCTGTCTCCCTGGTTTCTCTAGACTCCTCTCCCACCTCCCTCCAAAGGCCTGTCCTCCCACAGCACTGCCAGCTGCCCTGCCTCCCTGGAGCCATTCTCGCTGCTGGCAGGGCCCTCACTCCCTTTCTCCCGAGGCAACTTTTCCCAGAGGCAGTAGCGGCCAAGAACCCTCTGACGCTGAGCAGGGACAGTGGCATTTCTAGACTATGAGCGTGGGGCGGTGGCCAGCATCTCCGCTCCCTGCCCAGGGACCTTCAGTCGCTGGCGGGGAAGGCTGAATCTCGCCTGGATGAAGTTTCCCTTTGGGGGCTTTTCATTACAGCCCATCAGCCTGGAAACGAATGTTCCCCCACAAGACGCGAGTGAGGCCGAGACAGGTGAGCAGCTGGAGGGGCTGTGACATGCGCGCTCAGGGCTCAGGGCGGGAAGAGGCACAAGCGTGCCTGGGCCTGTGGGGGTGCTTCGCGTGGTCCCCAGGTTGGTTCAGCGGAGGTATGGGCATCCTCATCTCACACACGGGAAGCGAGGTTCGGGGAGCGGAACAGCTGGCTGGGTCACGGAGCCTCGAAGGGGCAGAACCAGAAGCGAACACCTTCTGCCCATCTCAGGGGGTGAGGAGGTGTGTGCTTTCTCTGACAGCACGCTGGGCTGTGCAGTCTCAGGGAGGTCCAGCCGCGCCTCAGAACCCCTGAGAACCCCGCCCTCGGCACTCAGGCCCCTCCTCCCGGCTGACCCCGGCGCGCAGCTGCCCCCTTGTGGCCATCGTGGGAGGAGGCCCTGCACACAGTGAGTTAAGGGTGGTTTCTGGGAGCGTCTCATCACAATACCTAACTGTTAATGGAAATGACTTGCAATAAAACTGATTCCCCAAACCCTAATACAACTAAAAATGTTATTATCTCTGGGTTCCACAGTTGCTTTGGCGGTAATCATCACGCTCAGCAACATCACTGCATGTTCAGTGTCTGTGGGACTCCCCCTACCTTGCATCATTAAGTCACAGCAATAGCACTGACACCCAACAACGCAACCACCATCGCTCCTGAAATCTGACTGAGAAGGATGAATCCCACCCTAAAGGCCTAGAGACAGACCACCGTCCTCCTCTGAGAAAGTGGCCTTGAGTTCTCTGTCCTTGTGGGACTGTGGCTTGTAATGGCAATGATGGGAACAGGGGATACAATAGAGTCTTTCATTCACTTGATGAGTCTGGCCAGGGTGCTGGGACCTGAGAGAAGGTGGAATCCTGCCTTGCAGAGGTGCAACGGCTGGCCTCTTAGGGGTATCTGACCTCTGGGATTTGCAGTCCAAATTGCAGACAGTTGGCCCAGGGTTAAGAGCCTCACTTGAGTCACAGTCTTCATTCAAATCCTGGCTCTGCTACCTACTGGGGATCTTTCCACATCCTCTCCAGGAACCTTTCCAGAGCTGTGAAACAGGGATAGTGAGTACCTACGTGCAAGGTGGTTGGGGAAGATCAATGAGGAAATGCAAGTGAAATGCTTAGTACAATGGCTGGTCAGAAGAAAATGCTTACTAAGTATCAGTGGTATCATTTAAAAAAGTGAGCATGATATCATGGGAAAAGGGTTATCGTAAGGAGTGAAATGATTGTGATTTTCTGAGTGAAAGGTGCCCGACACATGTGGTCAGCACCCGATAAATGATGGTTACTGCTGTTATGGTGAACACAGTGCCTGGCACACACAGGAGGCGCTCAGTGAATGTGCCTTCCTTAAGCCGCTGGTGGAGGGACAGAGGCTGGACACCAGGAGAAACCATAAAGCTGGGGCCAGTGCATGGAGAGAAGTCTGAATTCACCAGGAGAGGTGATGAAGTAGACACAGCAGATGGCAGGTAGAGGCTGATGGAGGCTTGGTAGGAGGCAGAAGCCCCAGCCCCAGCCCAGCTAGTAACTTGCCTTGGGGCCGTGTGGTACCCAGTGCTCCTCTCTGGGGTTCAGGTTGGGTCCCTGACAGACACCTCCTCTGTGCAGGTCCTGGGTTGGGGGCTGTTGCCACTGAGGCAGGGGAGTCAGGCGAGGACACAAGAGCAGTGCAGTGTGCTCAGGGCAGGCTGGGGAGGTGTGAGCTGTAACCAAAGCACCTCATAGAGGGTGGTAGGTGGGACAGGAAGCGGGGCATCTCAGTGAAAGGGCCTCTTGTTTACTGTAAAGCTCCCAAGAATCCTTCAGCCTGCTCCCTCACCTCCTGGGTACATCAATTTCTCTTGAACACTCACCTGGGAGAGATTTCTGGGAAACAGGAGATTTTGGCAGATTGGGGAGGAGGAGGGAGGAGATCTGGTCCCCATATGGGCACCAGATCTACTCAGCACCCAGCCTGCTGTGAATGGCTCCCTCTTACCCTGTCCTGAGCATCTCTGTCCTCCCCTCCTCAGGACCCAGGGGAACCAGACTCTCAAAATAAAGTTCATGATTAAAACATACTATAAAACTGTGGTCTTTAGAGTGCTGTGATACTGATATAAGACCAGATAGATAAATGAAAATAAGCAAAAAGTTCAGAAATAGATCTGAATACATAAAGAAAATTTAGTATATGATAAAAATAGCATCTCAAATGAGTAAAGGACAAATTCTCAGTAGAGAGAGTTGGGAACATTGGGAAGCCATCTAAAAAGAACAGAGTAAGATCACACTATACCCCAAAATAGCTTCCAAAAAGAGAAAAAATTAAATGTTAAAAACGTGGAGATATATAATTACCAAGTGACACCATAGAGAAATTTTTATAATCTTGGAGTGGGAAAGACCTTTCTGAGTCTGACACAAAACCAAGGAGTTATCAAGAGATGACAGATTCAAGTACGTAACAATTAAAAAAATATATACTGCCATGGTAAAAACACAATGAACAAAGTCAAAGGATGAATGACAAACTAGGAAGAATTATTTGCAGTTTGTTAGCCAAATGGCTAATTTCCCACATCTATAAAGTGTTCCTGCAAATGAATAAGCAAAAAGCAATGGCAAAAATGGCAAAAGATATGAAGAGACAGTTTTATAGAAAAGAAAACACAAGTTACTCAAACCAAACATGTGAAAAATGTGAATGAATCTAACTCACCCGAAGGGAAATGCAAATGAAAACTACAGCAAGATACCATTTTTCACCCATCAGGCTGACAAAAGCCAATAAATCAGCTGATGCTTTATGGGCAAGGGTATTTTTATAGAACAACCATCCATTGCTAAGAGAGCATGAATCGGTGGCACTTGGCAAGGAGGCCATTTGGCAAGATCAAAATAATGAAAGTACACATTCTTCACCCAGAAATTCCTCTCCCAGGTCACCGCCACATCGTCCTGGCAAAAGACAGAAAGCAGCTAGGATGTTGATCTGATCTATCAACAGGGAACTGGCTAGATGCCTAGGGAATCAGGGAATATCCAGACCAGGGAGCAGGAGAAAGGGATAGACACCAACAGGGATGCTTTAACGCAGTGAAGAACAAGCTCCAAGAATTCTGTTAAGGTGCAGAACAGAGGGTGGAGTAGGCGACTGTTTGTGTTTAAAGAAAAAAGAAATGCATATGTACATGTGCATGTGCTTACAATCTGTCTGGAAAGATAGTGAGGAGACTTTCTTTGCATACTTTTTTGTGCTTTCTGTATTTTGAATCATGTCGATGTATTACATGGTCAAAAATTAATTAAAACAAAACAAGCAAAAAAGAATAAATTGTCCTTAGAATTTTAGAATCAAATCACAGAATCTTGGAAACAGAAGAGAATTTCCAGGCCCTGCTGGAACACTCTGAGCTCTGGGGGACTCCCTCCTGGTGGGGTGGGCCCAGCTCTGGGTCAGCTCCACCTGGAAGGACCCTGCTCGTGCTGCGATCTCACAGAGGGGCAGAGGGCAGAGGAAGGCACCCTGGCAGCTGGCACCAGCATGGACAGTGGGATCTGCTTCCTTACATTGATCTGCCAGCTCCAGCTGGCTCAGCGGCTCCATAGGTCTCTCCACTAGGATCAAGCAGGTCTGACCTTACCTGCTGAGAGCCAGGCATGGCCCCAGAAGGTGACCACAGCATGTGCCAGCTGCACCTAGGGTGCCAGCTGGTGCAGTTCTTTCAAATGCCAGCTTTGTGGCCAGGAGAAGAAAGTCCCTCACGAGGGGACGGTGGAAGCCCAGAGGAGGCCTGTGAGTAGAGTGAGGGGCAGGAGGAAGGTGGAGGGACCAGGGGCTGCTCACGGCTCCTACCACTCTAAGACTGCAGTCTCTGGGGTCTGACTCCCAAGCTCCAGGCCTGTGTAACAAACCAACCTCAGTGCCTCCCTGGATGCTCACAGGCACATCCCACTCCACACAGCCCAACCCAGGCTCATGCCATCCCCTCTTCCTTTCCTGTTCCACATCTGTCTTCCAGCTAGAAGTGAGCCCCTACCCTTGGAGTCACTCTGGCCCCATCTCATGGGCTCATGGTAGTTTCTGAACATTTCTGCCCTTTCCTAAATGGCAGGCCCACAGGGAGCCAGGCTCTGGGGAAAGGGAGATGATCCACATGTTCCTGAGAGGGAGGGGCTCTGCCTTGTTAAGCTGGGTACCGCTGTGTGCCCACCAGGGCCTCAAGAAGGCCAGGCATCAGAAAAACACTTCGGCACTATGCCTGCAACGGACGTAAGGCAGAGAGTTAAGGCTCCAGAATTGTGTGAAGCCTGTCTGCTTTGGGCCCAGCCCTGAGGGGGTTACTGGGAACAGGGAGATGGAGGTTAACTCTGGCCTGCAAGGAGCACCTCGACTGGATGGGTCGGGGTCAGGAGGCAGACGGATACTAAAAACACAAAAACACAGCTCTTCAGACATGTAGCAGTGGGGGCTGCAGGGGCTGAGGAAGTCCCAGGAGAGAAGCCTGTGTATGTGGGGGAGGTACTGAGGAAGGGGTCCGAGAGAGAAAGGGAGGACAAGAGCAAAGTGCTAAACAGGGGAAGGAGGCAGACTTGCTGGGAGAGCACGGGATGTCTCATGTAGCAGAAGCTGAGGGTGACTGTCCCATGACGGGTTGGGAGATGAGCAGGGGCCAGATCATGCCAGGTAGGGAAATTTGGGTCATCCTGGGAGTGGTGAAAAGGCTTTAAGTTGGGGAATGCCATCGCCAGATCACAGTTTTCAAAAGAGCTCACCAAAGAAGGAAGAGGCAGGTGAGACCCGAGGCAGGGCCCCCAGAGGGTGGGTGCCACGGTATGAGCTGTGGAGCTCTGCTGGTTAATCGCATGACTACGGGACCAGGAACCTGGATCTTCCATGTTTAAACTGGGAACCTTGGGCAAGTTACTTAACCTCTTTGTACTTCAGTTTCCCCAACCACAAAATGGAACGATAGCAGTACCTACATCACAAGGTTGCTGTGAGCGTTAAGTGAGTGAAGACGGGTGAGGTGAGAAACGTGCTTGGCACATAGTGAGTACTCAGTATTAGCTATGAGAACAATTCTAACGGTGATCCAGGGTAGGGATACGGTGGCCGGCCCTTCCTCTGTTGCTGCCACCTCCAACTTCCCCTGCCCTCTCCCTGCCCTGGCCGAGGCGGCCCTTACCTTGTGCAGCCAGTGCAGGTTCATCTGCTGCCCCACGGCAATGTGACATAGTGCCAGGACCTGAGGAGGGGCCCACAGGGTGATTGTCAGACCCATGTGAGCGGGAAGGCTTTGCCAGTTTCTCAGACACCCTGCTCCCCACTGGTGCTCTGGGTCTGACCCTGGGCAGAGGCAGCAAACCTCCCTCCAGGCGATGGGAATGCCCTGCCCTCCCCAGCCCAGCCCAGACTAGCCAGCCTGAGCCTGGCCTCCTCCCAGATGATTCCAGGCCTCTAGGTTCTTCCTTTGTGGGATTCCCCATTAAGAGGTCACTGGGAGCTGCTGTACTTGGACTACGCAACTTCATTCATCAAACATTTTAGGAGTTCCAGTCCCTGGGATTCTGAAACAGACTTGAGCCTGTCCCCAAGGAGCCCCCAGTCCAGCATAGGGGATCCATCTGCATCTCAGTGAGTGGAATATTGGGAGCAAGAATCCAAAGCAGAGGCTCCTGTAAGAGGAAGCCTGCAGTGGGCCCTCTTAGCCAGGACAGCTCTCACTGGGTCCAGGGCAAACATTCCAGGAAGGGGCAAAAGCAAGAGGACTTCCTCCCCTGGGGGACCCAGGCCTCAGAGGTGCAGCAGCCCTAGAGGCCCTGGGCAAAATCTGAATTCATGTGCCATATGTAGCCAACTTCCTACTAGTGACATGAAATAGCTTCTGATTAGTTGCTATTGTAAATTAACATAAAAATAAAAATTTTATACATATCTTTCTGTATTTTTGATTACTTCCTTAGGATAGATTCTTATAAATACAACATTCCTACAAACAC
Source organism: Trachypithecus francoisi (assembly GCF_009764315.1). Lineage (NCBI taxonomy): Eukaryota > Metazoa > Chordata > Mammalia > Primates > Cercopithecidae > Trachypithecus > Trachypithecus francoisi. The sequence goes on from NW_022681473.1 coordinate 66,341,497, forward strand.
AGCTTTTCCCTTTATACTAGGGTGGCGCCCTCCATCAGCCTAGCACAGGCCCAGTCTCCCTTTCCCTGGGAACAGGGCCACCTGCCCTCCAAAACAGCCCCACGTACCAGGAGGCCAGCGATGTACGCAAAGGCAGCAGCTGTGGTCACAAGGATGGGCACAGGCCAGTCGCTCCAGTAGCCCATGCGGTTGTAGAGGTACCTGCCAGGAGGAGAGGGGGCAGAGGTCAGACCTCCACCAGGCCACTGCCTGGCCCAGGAATCAAGATGATCTGAGCCTCCACACAGACCACAGGCTGGGCTCAATGACCAGGCCCTGCCCACCCAGCAATGAGACTCAGCATTTGCCTGATGCTGTACTATGCCTGCTCATGGCAGCCACCCGGGGACCAAGAAACGTAAAGGAGAAAAGAATGCCCCATAATCCTATTGGCCAGAAGTAATCATTCCCAAGGCTGTGCTGGATCTTCCTCCTGTGGGTTCCGCCGCCCCTGTGCCTATATGTTTGTATCAACAGCAAAGCCAGGACCCCATTGCACAAAGCAACACAGTCAGGAGCACGGGCTTTGAAGTGAGGCCCACAGGCTGGATTCAAATCCCCTCTCTTCTCTGCTTTTCACTGTCTTGTAGGACCTTGTGGAGCACAGGCTTCACTGATTCTAAGATGCCATCAATTGTGACTGTCCTCTCAACTTCAATGTTAAAATGTGAAAATTGGGGGTCTTAGAACTGACCGAATGTAATACTTGACTTCTCTGAGACTTAGTTTCCTCAACTATAGGATGGGGGATAAGAAAGTGCCTTTCATGGGGTCTCATGAGGATAAAGTGAGGTGAGATGCATGGTAAGTACTCAGTAAACTCTCTTGGTTTTTGTTTGTTTGTTTGAGACAGGGTCTCTGTCACTGAGGCTGGAACACAGGGATGCGGACATGGCTCACTGAAGCTTTGACCTCCTGGGCTCAAGCAATCCTCCTACCTCAGCTGGAACCACAGGCACCCACCACCACATCTGGCTAGTTTTTTTTTTTTTTTTTGTATTTTTTGTTGAGGCAGGGTCTTGCCATGTTGCCCAGGCTGATCTCAAACTCCTGAGCTCAAGTGATCCTCTTACCTCAGCCTCTCAAAGTGCTGGGATTATAGGTGTGAGACACCACACCTGGCCAACTGTCTTCTCAACACAAGCATTTACTTATGCCAGTAAAAATCCTGAGAAAATGTGATTTTTAAAACGGTCACATGGCTTTCCACTGAATTAATGTACCATATGTAGCCAGCTTCCTACTAGTGGCATGAAATAGTTTCTAATTCTTCACTATTATAAATTAACATAAAAATGAAATTTTTATACATATCTTTCTGTATTTTTGATTACTTCCTGAGGATAGAGTCCTACAGATACAATTATAGGGTCAAAGAGAATGAATTTTTTTTTTTTGAGACAGGGTCTTGCTATGTTGCCCAGGGTGAACTTGAATTCCTGGGCTCAAGCGATCCTCCTGTCTCAGCCTCCCTGGTGCCTGGGACTATAGGCATACAACACTGTGCCTGGTGGGAATGAACTTTTTAAGGGGTCTGATAGATAGTGCTTAGATGCTCTCCAGAAAGAATGAACTACCTACATCCTCCTTGTACAAAGGGGGAAACTGAGGCTCAAAAGAGGCAGCAATTTGTTCAAGGTCATTAGAAAATCCGAGTCAGCACCAGGCAGCTTCAGCCTGCTGTCATCTGGGACCTTGCCAGAGAGCTGGGAAGGGACACCAGGAAGACCCCATGGGGCATTTGCCCTCCCTGGCCCTCATTCTCAGAGTCCAGGGGAAAATCTACTGCCTGGCAGATCACTGAATGCACTCACCTTACCATACAGTTGGGAAACTGAGGCCTGAAGAGGGGCAAGACTTGCTCCTGATAACTATTCCTGAAAGATGTTCTGGTCCCATTTGTCTCTCAAGTGTGACCACTTTTGGCAGGGAGGTCCTTCAGGACAGCAACAGCCCAGACAGCCCTCCCTGGCCTTCCTGTCTAGTGCTGATCCCCGGCTGTCACTCACACCACCCTCTTACTATATGAGTTGAATTATTCTCAGTTTTTTTTTTTTTTTTTTTTTTTTTTTGAGACAGGAGTATCACTCTGTTGCCCAGCCTGGAGTGCAGTGGTCTCCCAGCTATAGATGTGGTCTCCCAGGAAGCAGCTCTCATGTTTAGGTAGAGCTTTGAGTCCTCTCATGTTCATCATCTCAGTTCATCCTCAGAGAGATCTGATGAGGTCAGAGTTACTCCCATTTTACAGAATGGGGTAAAATGCGATTTCAGCTCACTGCACTGCAACCTCCAACTCCCAGGCCCAAGCAATCCTCCCACCTCAGCCTCCCGAGTAGCTGGGACCACAGGCATATGCCACCACACCTGGCTAATTTTTTGTAGTTTTTGTAGAGGTGGGGTTTTTTCATGTTGCCCAGGCTGATCTTGAACACCTTGGACTCATGCGATCTGCCTGCCAGGCCTCCCAACATGCTGAGATTACAGGCATGAGTCATTGTGCCTGGTTCCCAGAGACTCCTGAGACCATCAGGACTGGGCCAGGGCATCCTGAACCCCAGCACTGACTCCAAGAAACTGAGGTGACAGGCTGAAGGAGCCGCAGGTCTCCAGGCATCCCTAAGTGCCAGGCAGGCCTCCCCTTGCCACCTCTCCGACAGGGCAGGAACCCATCCTCCGCCTAAATCTCCCAGTGACAGGGAGTTCACTTTCTGGGTAGAGTGGGTGGCTCCATGGACATGATACAGTCAGGCAGGCTGAAGTCCCTATCCCAGATCTGTCTGCTTCTTGCTGTGTGACATTGGAAAGGCTACTTAACCTCTCTAAGCCTTAGTCTCTTCAGTCTCTCCTCAATTCATGTTTTTGGCACTAACTGGTTGTGTGGCCATGAATGAGTCTTGCCCCTCTCTGGGCCTCCATTTCCCCATCTGTACATGATGGGGGTAGACTTGATGATCTTCTAGGCAGCAGACTTCCAGTTTGGAAGAACTGTCCAGGTCTGCAGTTGAGGCCCAATAGGGAACGTTCCCATTTACTCATGATGGTGCCCATGCTTTGGACATCTGCAAAGATGAATAATTGATTTATGGCATTTAATAAAGGCCAGAGGCCACCTCTGGGACTCTGCCGGGGCTCCGGCTCATCTTGCTTGGCTGCCGCAGAGCAGGGGTGGGACCGTAGCATATTCTTGATTATGTTCATTAATAACAGAGGCACAGCCTGGTGCCATGCGGGGAAAAGTGGATACCCAGCTCCATGAACAGAGTCCCAGAATCATCACAGAATCCTAAACCACAGGCTGTCAGAAGCCCAAGGTCCTGAAAATCCCAAATACTAACATCATGCTGCCTCCCAGCTAGAGATATGGTCTCCCAGGAAGCAGCCCTCATGTTTAGGTAGAGCTTTGAGCCCTGTTGTGTCCATCATCTCAGTTCATCCTCAGAAAGACCTGATGAGGTCGGAGTTTACCCATTTACAGAAGGAGAGGCTCAGAGAGCACCAGAGACTTGCTCACGGCCACGCTGACCTGAACATCTGATCAAAAGGAAGGAACAGGCCAGGTGAGGTGGCTCACACCTGTAATCCCAGCACTTTGAAAGGCCGAGGCAGGTGGATCACGAGGTCAGGAGATTGAGACCATCCTGGCTAACACGGTGAACCCCATCTCTACTAAAAATACAAAAACTTAGCTGGGCGTGGTGGCGGGCACCTGTAGTCCCAGCAACTCGGGAGGCTGAGGTAGGAGAATGGCATGAACCCGGAAGGCGGAGCTTTGTGCCACTACACTCCAGCCTGGGCAACAGAGCAAGACTCCGTCTCAAAAAAAAAGGAAGGAACAGCAATGGATGGGGAGTGAGGAGCCAGGCTTCCAAGCCCCAGCTCTGTCCCCAACTGGCTGTGTGACCTGGGCCTGTTTCCTTATCTGTCAATGGAACCCTGGGTCCTTGCCCTCCTCCCATGACCTCCCACAGCTTAACAAAAGGCAGGTGATGGAATGGGGAAGAGGAAAAAAACAGGTGCCCCTCCTGTACCCAGGTAAGTGGCTCAGACAGCCCTGCCTTTGGATCTGAGGTACCCACAAAGGACCTTGAGCTGTCCCCAAGCTCATCTGCCAGCCCCGCCCAGGGCCTAGCTAAGGGAGTTAGGCCTAGGATCCGGGGCTATCTCCTCTGCAGAGACCTCTGAGCTGTAGATTTCTTGTCTACAAGGGGGGTGACCAGAGGCCCCAGCCCCAGCTGAGCCCTGGCCCAGCCTTATGTCCCTATTTTCCATGGTCACAGCACCAGGAAGGAGTGTCCTGTGTCTCCCTGGTGGGCTTTGGCTCCTGTAAGCCTTTGTTCTTTTAGGCTCCCCTCCACCTCTTCAGGAGGCCAGGAATGCAGGCTGAGTCATCAATGCAAGCACCAAGGGTCTCTAAGACCAGCGGCTAAAGTTCCCCAGGTTTCAATCCCAGCCATTCTTTAAGGCCCAGTTCCCATGCCTCTTCCTCCAGGAAGCCTTCCCTAAATTCCCAGTGGGACTCCCCTCAGGGCATGGATCTCTCTTTGTGTCCTCCTCTTCTTTCTTGCCAGTCTGTGATACAATCCCCACCCACACCTCAGGCACTTCCCACTACAGTCCCACACCAGCCTCCTCACCAAAGCCCTGGAGGCGGGCAGGACAGAGGCTCCCAGGGAGTAGGCCCTGCCCAGGGCCACACAGAGAGCTGGTGGCAGAGCTCAGAGGGCCAACCTGGGAGACAGGCTCTAACTCCAGCCCCCAGGTCCCAGCTACTGGATACCTGGCTCCAGGCCCCTTCCTCCCCCGCCCACTGCCCCCACTCACCAGTTGAATTCATCATAGTCATTGTGGACTTCCCACCAGAAGTAGAGCCAGGTGAGCGTGAGGCCGAAGGTGAAGGTGAGGAGCAGGAACCAGAGGCGCTCCCACTGGAAGAGCAGAGGAGGAGGGGGTTAAGCGGGTCAGGGGCCAGCCCCTTAGGCTGCCTCCCAACAGAATGTGTCCCCCTCCCTCCCACTTTGTAGCCAAATCTGCCAGGCAGGAATTCCTGCCCTCTTTACCTTGGGAGAAACTGAGGTTCAGAGAGGGGAAGTGACCTGTCCACCATCACCAAGCCCAAAGTCACAGAGTGGTGGAGAGCCAGGGGCAGTCAGGGCCTCCCCGCCGGGGCTGTGCTTTTTTCACTGTGGCCTGCAGCCTTTCCATCATGTACTGCTCTCCCTATTCTGGGGATGGCTCCCTTGGTGTGGGCACAGTGATCGGCGGTCTGTGAAGTCACATCCCTCACACACATGCCTACAAAGAAGGCACTGTTCTTCTCCACCTCCACCCCCTGCTACCGAGAAAAACACTGAGGCCCAGAGAGGCCAAGTGACTTGCCCAGGTCACACAGCAAGTTAGCAGAGGATTAAGGACCAGCACCCTGGTCTCTGGACTGGAAGAAGTACAGAAGTGCTGTGTTCTGCTGCCTCCACTGGGCCAGATACCCCTGTCTCCAGCCAGGTGGAAGTGGGGTGGCGGGGGACACTGACACCACCACTGCTGTTTCCTGAGGGGCCAGCTCAGGCGTCTGCAGGCACTTCCTCCTGGACCTCTGGTTTCTCCCTGCTTTCATCTGTCCCCTTATCTTGGAAGCACAAAAAGCTTGGAATATCCTGCATCCCAGGAAACTGCTGAGATCATCAGAACAAGTCAACAGCCCTTGAGGAGAGGTCAATGTGAGGAAGAACCAAGACTACCTTTCCCTTGAGGGTGTAGTCACGGAGGCAGCCCTACCTCTGGGCTCCCTGCTATATTTCTAAACCATCCCAGTTTAACCTCCTCATGGCTCCTTACTGATACCCGACCTGGAGTGTGGCCCCCTGATCTCTCCAGCTTCGATGTCCACAACCAGTTCCTGCAACCTGGAGGGCCACTGTCTGTGGGCTTGTTCCCTGAACATTCCCACTCACCTTTCAAGTCAGCTCAAATATCACTGCCTCTGTGAAGCCTTCCTGGATCCACCCTGCCACCCTCGTGCCTGCTGCACTCCTCCCGCAGCATCAGCATCCCTCTGTCTAAACTCACGCTCTGCACACCATGACCTGCTCACTGTGTCCACCAGACAAGTGTGGGTTCTGCAAGGATGGAGACTGAGCCGACTTCCACTCCACTAGTATTTTATGACCACATGCAGGATTGGGCAGGAAGGAGGGAAAGTCCTCTCACTGTCCAGAATCCCTCCATCCCCACACCATGCAGATACCATCAGTCTACCAGGGAACCTCAGATCCCTGTCACCACTTACAAGCTATGTAACCTTGGGCAAAGTACTCATCCTTTCTGTAACTCAGTTTTCACCTCTGTGAAATGAGGGCAATACTAGTACTTACGCCATGGGATTGATGGAGAATTAAATGAGATAATACAAGTCAGGTGGCTTGGCAAGCACTCAGCACACTACCAGCGTATCTGTGACATCCTCTGCTTCTCCAGAATGTAGGAAAGGCCTTCACACCCTAATGGTCCATGACTCCATACCCACTAAGGGCCTGCTCCATGCCTGACCTTCGGCAAGAGGGCTGGTGCCTGGGTGACCCTCCTGCCCAGGTGGGTCACTCCAGTTGGGCGACTTGTGCTTGGGTGAGCAGCTGCCACCACTCCTTGTCATGCGCAGAGCCAGACTGCCTTGCTTAGACTCACTTTGTACAGAAACAGAGATGCAAAGGTGACGACACCCTGAGGCCCAGTATTTCTAGCAGGTTTAGGTTTGGGGAGGTGGCCTCTCAGAGAGTAGGCCACTTGTGTCTGCCCCAGCTGGATACAGAATGGCAGGAGCTCCAGTTCCAGGCACAGCAAAACCCAGCCTTGGTCAAGAATAGGGAAACCCTGGCTAGGAGCAGGGCAGGACTTGTGCCCTTCTAGACCAGTCGAACCGTAGGAGCCACCACCCAGAGAATGACTGAGTCCCTAGACTCAGTCCTGCCTCCCATGGAGGCAGTCTGGGTCTGCACATGACCATCCCTCCACCATCCTCCAGCCAGCACCCCAGGACTAGTCTTTCTCAGAATCCCTCTTGCCACCTCAAATTCTTATTTGCTCATAACAGCCTTCATTTCCTGCAGAGTGCAGCTGGTGAGTCCCAGGCCAGCTTAAACATCTGAGTCTCGCAAAGGGTGAACCATGTCTTTAGACTGACACCCATCTGGTCATGTCATGCCCCAGCTTGAGAGTCCCACTGGCCAGAGTTTCTCAGTAGATGTCAGGGCCTACTCTGTCTCGCCCAGGCCAGCTCTGTGCTTTATGCCCCATGCACAGAATTACATATGGTTCCCAAACGGGCTCTCCAGACCCCAAGCCTTCACACAGCCGGAGCCTCCGTCTAGAAAGCAACCTGCCTTTGCTCCATTAGGCAAACCCCTACTCCTTCCAGAGTGCTTCCTCCCTGAAGACTCCTCTGTCTCGCAGGGTGAATCCCATCTCCTCAGAGCTCTGTAACCCATGCAGCCATCTCTCTTATGGCTCAGACCCCACAGTTCTAGAACTCTACACATGTCGGTCTCCCTGCTATACATAAGTGCTTTGAGATCTGGGCAGTCTTTGTGTTCCAGATGGCACAGTAACTTGAGAAAGATTTGATAATGAAATGATAGGTGAGGAAACACCCTTTCTCCTACCCTGGCATTTCACGAGGGTAAGAGATTTCCCTCAGGCTTAACACCCAATCCCCACACAGAAGTGCCTAGTCTTCTATAGAGCCCACGCTGGCAGTGCTAGATGGCTGTCTGTCTACAGAGACCACTTTGCCTCCTCAGGGGCAAGGCCTGTGTGCCTCTGACCAGCAGAGAAGGTTCTGAGAGGGACCTAGGTGAGGGGTGAGCCTCGGCCTAGGATGGGTCTGGTCCCAGGCAAGTACCCTAGAGGCAGGAAGGTAGAGAACCTGCCGTAGGCGCTCGGAAGACGTCCTGTGGTCGGGTGATGCAGGGCCCAGAGGCAAGGCTGACAGGGGGCTGGGAAGACCTCAGGGGCTGGGAGGGCCCATGGCAGCCAGGGTCCTATGCCCCAAAGGCCATTGTCCTCACGTGTCCAAATCCTTACAGTGGAGCAAGGCAAGGCAAGAATGAGGGGCTGCACCTCCCACTCCTAGGAACCAGCCAAAACTAGAGCTGGCGGTGATGGGGGGTGAGGCATCCAGGCATGGAAGGAATGCAGGCAGGGCCCAAGCAACAAGGCATCAGGAACCCCATGATCAGAACTAGGGCATGAGCTGGGGTTGGGTCAACCTAGGGATTAAAGCCCTGGGAGCTGAAGCTGGAGGCCACAGGGAGCCTGTAGATGGGGACCAAGAGGCCCTAGCGCAGAGGGAGGCAGGCAGCGGGGGTCACTCTAAGAACAATCAGAGGAAAACACTGAATGGCAGGGGCTGGAAGGAAGGGAAGGGGAAGTGAGGAAGTAGCTGGAGGAAGTGGCCTGGGGAGCAGCTTCACTGATAAAGAGGCCCCAATGGCACTAATGGTCCTTGTCAGGGCACATTACAGCAGAGAGAGGCCTGCCCGCTCCACCCATTAGCAAGCCAATCTGGCCCTGCTCCCAGAGACACGGAGCAGTGATTGCTGCCTCAATGCCCCGGCCACGGCCTCCTTTACCTCTCATAGTCTGCATAACACTAGGGATTGTTTATTTAGGGGTATCTACCCCCATTGCACAGAGGCTCAGAGAAGGGCCACCACATATGGCTGAGCAAGTTTTGCACTGCCCCCTAAGAAGTGCCACTCACATCATGCTGACCATCAACGTGCATATTTATTATGATGATTTGCTGGCACATGGCGGTCGTGTCCTAAGAAAAGGGCGCTTTTTGCTAATTTAGGCTTAACATGAGTGAGTGGAGGGGAGTCAAAGGGGTCAGCAGGTAGGGGAGGAGTGGGGATAAGATTTGAACCCAGGCATACTGACTGGACTCTGCAGGCCCCCCTTGGGAGGCAGCCTGAACAGCTCCCCTCAAAACCCACCTTGCCCTCTGGGACCCAGTATGGTGATCCCAGGTCCACCCTGGTTCCCTGGATTTCTCTCCTCCATCTCTCTGACCCCTAGGCCAGACCTGATCCTCCTTCAGGAAGCCTTTCCATCCCTCCAGGCCTCAAAGGCCTCCCCTCCCTGACCATTCTGCACAGACTGTTGGCACCCACCACCGTGACCCTCAATCAAATTGTAAATTGTGGAGATGGAAAGAGCACGGGCTCTAAAGAGCTGGCTCTGCCACTCAACATGTCACTTGGCCCCTCTGAGCCTTGGTCTCCTTGCTGTAAATGGGAATAACAGCCCTTCCCTCGGAGGGAGGCTGTTAAATGAGCCGAAGGGCTTCAAGTGGCACACAGTAGGCACATAATGAGGGCTGGCTCACTGGGCTGTGGGCTCCCTCAGGGCAGGAATAGCCTGAGCTGTCTTTATGTCCCCTGGTCCTAGTATCACGCTGGCCACAAGGTGGTGGTCACCTATGGCGTGAGGGACAGAAGGAGGTATGGATGTGAGACAGGGCGACAGAGGGGTGCTCAGGGCCACCAGTGGGCAGGGCCATCGTGTAAGCCCCAGACTTACCCTCAGGGAGCAGGAGAAAAGCTGAGCGGGCTGGGGCTTGGGGAGCAGCTGGCTCCGAGGGTAGGCATCAGGAGGAGTGTGCTGGAGGCCGCCCAAGGAGGGACCAGACAGGGTGAGTAGCTGGGGCAGGAGTGGCCCCTGGCTGTAGATGGGGTAGGATGCTGATTCCTGCCCCAGGGAATGGAGGCTGAGGTCGGGGCTGCTGCGATGGAGAATCCTGGAGGCTCCATCCCAGAGGCTGCTGCATCTCCTTCCATTCTTACCCTAACCCTCCAGGAACAGGAGCCCCTCCGTAGCAATCTGGGCAATTGTGGGTCAATTTCCCTGAAGGCCAGTCCTTCTCCTCACTGTCTCCTGAGGATGGTCATGTCTTCTCTTCACCCCTCCTTGTCTCTGTCCTGTCCCACCCACCCCAGAGCCCTCCACGTTCAGAGAAGAACACAGAGAAAGACCTCATTAGCAGCGGGGGCTCATAGAGTCACAGAGCACAACTGCAGCCGCAACCCTGGCCCCACACAGGACACATGGACGTGGCCGCTGGGGTGGGATGGCTCTGCTGCTGCCTTTTGCCACTGACTACAGGCCCCTGCCACTGTAGACTGCAGCCCCAGGCCAAAATGCACACAGCTGCCCCTCCCACTACTAGGGACCCTGAAGGTAATGGAGCACCTCCCCTGGGTCCCTTAACAGATCCTGGGGTCTAAAGTCTGCACACATCTCTCTGAATGTTACAGACTTTCAGAATCACAGAGCTCCCCTGCCTGTCCCCTTGCCCTGGGGCAGAGAGCGTGTCTGCAGCCTCCAGGACAGGAGCTTACCCTGCTCTACTCCACTGGTTCCTGGGAAGTGGTCTCTCCTTCCAGAGGCTGCCTGGTCCTTCTGTGGACTCAAAATTCTTCCTTCCAAGACATGGAGCCTGACAATGGGAGGCTGGGTTGAGGGAGTCTAGCAATATTGGGTTTGAATCCCAGACTGGCCACGACTGAGTGACCTTGGGGAAGACATTTACCTTCTCTGTGCCCCAGCTTCCTGCTCTGTAAAATGGGGACAGTATCGGCATGCTGCACAGAACACTGAAACCTCCCGTGCACAGTGTCTGGTGAGGCTGACCTTCTGGGCAGGGGAGTTATTGCCCTCCCCCTGCCCCCCCGGGAGGTGGAGCTGAAATCTGCCTCCTCCACTGCTCCCCTGCAGCTAGTTCTCTGATACCACACAGAACAAGGCCAACCAAAGGGTAAGAAATATTGGGGTCAAATGACTACAGAGTGGAGAATACACAAAAGAGCTGGATTTTCACATGGGCCCTTCTCCCCACTGGCTGTGTGGCTGTAGGTCAATTGCTCAGGACCTCTGACCTCAGATTCCTCCTCTGTTCACAGAATGACATCACCACCTCACAGGAGGACTGCCAGGCCCCAGCACGATTACAGATGTAAGCTGTAAGTCGCCAAATCCAGGATCGTTCCTGTAATTATCATTTCGCATCTGACAGACCTTTAATTATGTGAAGATAGTGATCAAGCCTTTCCTCCCTGCTCTACACCACATCTCTCCAGCTGCTGAGGACAGCCAGGTTGATTGCCTGCCCCCAACCCAGAGTGGGTGCCATGGTCAGCCAGGCCTGGCTCTGTAGGCTATGGCCCTGGGAGCCAGCACCAATGGAGGAAGAAGACCCTGGCATGACAGCCGCCTGATCTCACTCACAGGCTGCATCCTGGGCTGTGGGGAACAGAGCCCTGTGTGAGCTCACCATGGCACTGGGGGACTGGGGGTGGGTGGGGATGGTACTCCTAAGAGCCCTTTACTTGCTGCATCTCATCATCCCCACAGTTCTTCGAAGCAGAGGAAACCAAGTCTCAGAGGAGGGAAGAGACTTGCCCAAGGTTACAAAGGGCACACATAATGGTGGAACCACAATTCACAACCAGGTCTGTGTATCTCCAGTGTCCCCAGCCGTCTCGGGGCAACAAGGGGCAGGACATGTAAATTATCCTTGCCTGACCAAGGAGGAAACAGGCTCAGAGGAACAGGGCCTTGCCCAAGGTCACACTTTGAGTCACAGGCAGCACCAGAGCAGGGACCCTAGGATTTCAGAGTTAACTAAGATGTCAGAGATTATCTCACCTCATCTCCTAAAGATCCAACTAAGAAATGGAGAAACCACAATCTAAAGAAGGAGAATGGCCTGGAAATGTGGGCAAGAGATTAGGACATTAGTACATTAGTGCAAAAATCATGGGGAATTCAACTTATGGTGTTGGGACATCTGGATATTCATTTGGTAACAACTATAATTAGACCTCCACCTCACACCCCGTACCAAACTAAATCTCAGTGTCTCTCCTCCTCATCCTTACCACCCTTCTCTTCCAGTCATCTACATACACGTGTTGAGCCCTTAGACACTCAGAGATAAATCAAGCCACCCTGAGCCAAGACTGGCAGCAAACAGCTCCAATCCTGGGAATTGGTGTGGTGAGCAGGGCAAACACAGGTTGCTTAGGAGCTCAGAGCCCCAGATCCTTAACACTGTCAGTTATAGGAGGAGGGGTGAGCTAGAAGCCTTCCTGGAGGAGGAGACACCTGCAGCAAAGTGGAAGGAAAGGGCTTGTTGAGAGGACAAGGTTGGGGAACCTCAATCCAGACAGAGAAAAGGAGCAGAGGGCCTGAAGGCACAGGGCAAAGCAGGCTTTGTTTTGGGGAACTGGTTCTTTATGGGCTTATAAAAGCTTTCCCTATATAAGAGAATCAGCCTTCACACATGCTGTATATTTTTTCTCATATATCATTTGAATTAATTTTATTTATCATGCTTTCTGCACAGAAATTTAAATTTTTATATAGTCAAATCTATCCCTCTTTTCCTTTATACATTTTGCCTCTGGTATTGTATTTAAGAAGGGTGGCCCAATATTATATATTTAAGTAATATTTTACACCCACGATTTCTCAGCTTCATTGTTTACATTTCAATCTGCAATCCACCCATCCGACATCCATCTATATATAGTTCCATATGGATGTCACGTGTGCGGAGAGAGGTTTAAAAGCCTTATCTCTCTAAAGCATGAAGACTAGAATTTCTTTTACATCTTTCCAAGTTGTTTAAATTTTTTCAACAAATGTATGCCTTCAAAATGGGAAAGAAGTTTAAAAATAGAAAAAAATACATCTTAATCCATCTGCAATTTATTTTGGTGTGAAGTAAGAGGCAGGGATCTAATTTTACTTTCACCAAATGGATGCTTCAGCTGTCCCTACATCATTCGTGATACTGGTAGTAATTTCTACATTCGTTCACCACACTGTGAGTTCTCAGATGCCTGTGGTTGTGTTTCCAGGTTTTCCAACCTGGCCCAAGGCGGCCCTTTCCCCCTTGTGTGGGCTCTGCCTGGCACAGCTCCTTCCTGCTTGGCCAAGCCCTCTCTCCAGTGGTTCCAGCTCTTCTTTGAGGTCCCAGAGCCCAGCTGCGCCCTCAGCACGTGGTCCTACAGAGACCAAGAGGGAGAGATTGAGGAGTGCCTACCCCTGAATCTGCCACATGCAAGCCGAATCTTGGGCATCTCAGCTCTTCCAATGGTCAGCCTGTTCCACCTTCACCAAGTTCCAAATGGGGGGACTGATGCATGGGAAAGCCTAGGAAATGTCAGCTGGAAAGGGTGCAGGGAGCTCCCAAAAGGGAGAGACAGGCAGGCTATGCAGGATTACCCTGGCCCTGATCCGGGAGATTTGGGGGAGGTGGCGGCCTGGGGAGGTTGGAGAGATATTGCAGCATTAGGGCCAAGCAGGGAAAGGGATTAGAATCCCCACCCCCAGCTGGCTCCTGACAGCCTAAGAGGCTGGATTTATTTTTCTGGACTACAGAGAGCCGGGCAATCAAGCCTCTGTCCTTGCTTCTGCTGGGGTGCACTCAGAGTGGTTCATTAGGCAGGAGAATGCAATTAAGTCCTGCCTGGAGCACCCTGTCTCTCCCGGCCTATCCCTTCGCTGGCATCAGCCCCTTGAGGAGACATGAGCAGAAAGGTTGAGGGGCCCTTAGGAAGCACCATCCCAGATCCCTTCTCAGGGATGGGTGGCCATAGTCCCCTGGTAATGCCCCATCTCCTGCCCCACCCTTACTCCATAACCGAACACTAAAGGTGTTCACAGAGTGTCATCAACAAGACTTAGCCACTTCCCCTGGAGCGTGGCATGGTCATGCCAGGTGCCCTTGGTGCCATTCCGCGAGGAGCTAGGCAGGGTGTGGAGGTTTCCGAAGGCAAGAGACTGGATGGCTTTATTGCAGTGATAAATCCCCACCTCCTTGTGGTGCAACAAAGCAGCCCCTCCTCTTTCTCTCTCGTGGATGTAATAAATATCATCTCCTAGTTTCTCATCCTTATAGGAATCCTGCAATTTTAGAAGTGGGAAAAATAAAGCTCAGAGGGCCTCTCTCTCACCCCTGCCGGGTCTCTTTTCCTCAAAGCACTGGAGGAGAGAAAGCCATCACTTTGAAAGTTTGTAGGGAGGGCACGTTTTCTGCAGGGTTGGAACAATGGTCTCTTCGGTACAAGGCAGGAGGCACATTCCTATCCATGATCTAATTGTATCTGCAGGACATAGATTCATACCTCCACTTAACCCACAAGCAAGCTCAGGCCCAGAGAGGGTCTGGGCCTGACCTGACATCACACACTCAGCCACTGGAAGGCAGGGTCAAGTTCAGACTGCAGCTCCCTTGCCAGGAATGCCCAGTGGCGTCTGGCTCTATCCAGAAACACCCTGGAGCCCATCTCAAAGGCTGCTTCATCCCTGAAGCCTGCCCTGATTTCCTGAGTGGGATCCATTCTTTCCAGCTCCATATCCTGGACACAAATCCACATGGCTGACAGGACAAAAAGTGGGGACCAGCTGGGAACCTCATCTCTTCCTCCCTCTTGTGCACTGGCAGAGCCCAATCCCAGCTCCAAGGGTGATCTGGGAGGTCCCTTTGGCTGAGGCAGCATCCTCCACTGCCAACCACCGCCAGGAGCACAGGAGGCAGCACCAAGAACACAGCACGCACCCGTCTGCACATGTACGCCTACATTCTCCGCCAGCTCATTAGGGGTCCAGCCGCCCCACCTGGTCAGCAAGATGGCAGTCATATCCCCTAACCACTTCCTCACTCGCTTATGAACACATACGCTTAATCCTCCTTCTAGTCGTTCATTCAGCATATCTTGTCCGAGGACCTCCTCTGAGTCAGGTCCCTGGAGTGTGCAGGCCCAGGCCCTTTCCTAAAAAGAGTCCAGTGGGAAACAAAAAATCACAATCCACATGGCCAGCACAGGTCAATGTGCTGTCGGACCCCAGGGGAGCGAGGAAGGTGGGGAGAGAGAGCAGCGAGGAGAGAAAGGAAGAGGAGGGCTATTTTTTGGCAGAAGTTGGGGGCATGGAGGGGGATTTGCAATGAGTCTTAAGGGGCAGAGAGGAGAAAGGGTATTCCAAGCAGAGGGAATGGCAGGAGCAAAGGTCCAGTGCTATGA
Organism: Trachypithecus francoisi; assembly: GCF_009764315.1. Lineage (NCBI taxonomy): Eukaryota > Metazoa > Chordata > Mammalia > Primates > Cercopithecidae > Trachypithecus > Trachypithecus francoisi. Next base: position 66,356,616 of record NW_022681473.1, read on the forward strand.
AGGGTGAGGTTATCCTGGGGATGTGGAGAAGCTCAGGGTGGCTGGCGTGGACGAGCATGGAAGGGAAGGGGCAGAGGAGCTGGGGATGGATTTGCCTAGACCGAATGTCTTCCTGCCAAGGCAGGGTGATGGGGGCCTCTCATCATATCACATCATAGGAGACAGGCAACTGGGGTTGGGGAGGCTTATTTGTCTGTTCTACCCACCCCTCCTGTGCTATTCCTGGACTCTACCGAGACCGCTCTTCTCTCACTTGCTCCTGTGGCACAGCATGGGTTCCCATCTCCAGGACCGGCCTCCATCCACCCACGCTGGGCATCACGGAAGAATGGGATTCACTGTCAAACACTCCTTCCTCTGCAGCTCAGTCCACAGCCAGTCCATTGATGATACCTTCTACGTGTCTCTGGAATGCCTCCCCTGGCCTGCATCCCTGTGTATACCTCCTCACTCCCCACACAGACACCTGAGGCCTCACTGGCCCTCCCACCTCCACCTGAGGGCCCTCAGAGCATTCTCCACTGTTTGACCACAGTGCTCCTCACACAGCCCGAGCCTGGCTCAGGCCCCCACTTGCCCAGGATGAAGCCCAGGCTCTTCAGTATAGCTTCAGGCTCAGGCCTACTGAGCAGCACCCTTCCCCTTCCCTGCACCTGAGCCGGTGGACTGAATTCCTTTCAGTTCCTGAACACAAGACACTTGTGCACACGGTTCCCCCTACCCTGAACATTTCCCCAGTATGGGGAGATGGGGCTGATCCTCCCAGAGGCCAGCTCAGGCAAGCCTTCCCTGCCCCCAGCGTTTCCCCAGGCCTCCAAAATGATCACCCTGGGTGGTCCAGGTGTGTCTGTTCTTGTCTGTTCCCCCACAAGCCTGGGGGCCCTTCAAGGGAGGGGAGAACCAGGTCTGACACACTTATGACCCCAGAACAGGTAGCAGGACAGGTTTGTTGATTGAATAAGTAATCAGGGCACCCCAGACAAGACTGTTGGGTGTGGAACAGATGACAGGGCACAGGCCTGGGGGTGTGAGCAGGGTCAGTGCAGGCTGTGCCCTCAGCCCCTTGGCCTGAGTAACTCCCTTGCTCTTCCTGGAGGAACTCAATTAAGATTATAGCAGCCTTCCAAAGGTAAATGTACTACGGAAGTGCAAGGATTGGCTATCAAGGTCTGTCTCTTTCAATGTCTCTGGCTGGGAAGTTCCTCCAGGCATCTGACCTATATCCGTCTCTAAAGAGAAGCTGGTTTTGACACTGCCTTTTGCAGACACAGTCTTCAGGGGACCCTGTGGGGATGGCCTGAGAACAGTCTTCTGTCCTACCAAGTCCTTAATTGGCAGTATTAGAGTAATGAGTCACAGACAACAACCAATTAATTATCCCCAGTTATAAAAAGCTCTGCTTCCCCTTCCTGGCTGTTGAGTGAGCCCGGCCTCCTGCTGCCAGGCTCCTCCACTCCTCAGAACTGGGGGCAAGAGAACAGGCCATTTCACCTCTCTGGTCCTTGGTTTCCTGCTTCTTTATTTGTTAAGTGTGTGTCCTGGGGGGCTGGGGGTCAAAGGCTTGGAAGAGGTGGGAATGTGTCAGGCTGGAGGCAGGAAGGAGGGAGAGGAAGGGGCCCTTCCCAGGCTCTCTCCATGCACACTCTCCACTCCCCAGGATCCACTTCAGGGCCCAGGGTTGGATCATAACCAGGGAAACACTGAGGCTTCCAAGCTTGGCACTCAAGGCTACTCCCCATCTTGTCCCAAATGCTCCTGGTGCAGTGCTCTTTCTCCTCCATCAGGCAACTTCCCAAGTCCCCCTGCCTTTCTTCTTCCAGCAGACTCTTACTTAAACCCACATCTTCAACACACGCTATCTTCCCTAGTCTCCAGCAGTTTAGGCTGCAAATCTATCGTCAGCCTGTGTGGCTGATTTCTCCATGTGTAAAATGGGTACACAATTAAACATGGCCCATGGAGATGTTACAACAATGACTAGGACAATGCATGTAAACCGTTTGCTCCCTGCATACAGTAGGTACTCAATACATGTTAACAGATACTATTACTTTCATACTTCATTTTCCAGCCTGAGAATGAGAATAAAATGCCTTGTGACTCTCCCACCTTTCAGCCCATTTCGCAGATGAGACCCAGGGAGATCTGGTTTCACAAGAGTTGAACCCAGGCTCCTCTGAGTTGGGAGATACAGGAGGAGAATCCCCCCTGGGGCGGCAATGGTGAGAATAAGGAGAGACACCAGGCTCACTGGCAGAGCCCTGTCCACCACCCCTCAGCCCAGGCAGCTCTTCTCTCCCTGCCAGCCCCCACGGAGCTCACGCAAGGCCTCTATTTGTTCAGCAAAATTTCTGGAGCCCCTACCCTGCACCAGCCATGTCTTTGAGAAACCAGATTGCTATTCCTTCGTTGTGAGAGTCCAGCCCCATCGCTGCCCTCACCCAGCTGCCTCAGGGAAGAATAGGGACAGAAAAGAGAAACAGGGAGAGAGAGAAAGGATGACGGGCAGAGGCTTGGAACCAGGAAGTAGGAGGAGACCGGGGGTGGAGCAAAGTGAGCAACTGCAGGGAGAAAGGGGCGGGGGAGCAGAGGATGCTCATCCTCAGCTATGAGTTTGGGGTCACCTGAGGTGAGCTCAGTCCTTTCTGCAGAGGCGCTGCCACCCAGAGCTGCTGCAAAACCCTATACCCTCTCCTTGCCTAGCTCATGGCCCCTTGCTGCCCCTCCAGCCTTGGCCCCAGACCCCTGCCCCAGATTGGTAACCCAGACCCTAGCCTTGCAGGGCACGTTCTGTTCTGGTTCTCAGTCAGCTCAAAACCAGCCTCGGCCCACCTCCTCCACTCTGGGTCCTGTGCTGGCCGCATCCAAGACCATCACTTCCTGACTCCATGCCTATGACCGGCCGGCCTTGGTCCCAACCAAGGGGATGAGACTCCTGGGAGATACGCCTTCCCCAGCGTCTGCCCCTATGGCCAAGGGGCTTCCTGCCTGGGAGCTCAGCCATCCTTCTTCTCCCCTTAGCCTCAGCTGTCTCCCCACCCCATTCACACCAGTGGCTGCTGGACCTCCATTGCCCAGGTCCAGATCCAGAACAGAGTGTGGAGCACGGCAGAGTGTCCACGGGATTCTGAAGCCAAGATCACAACCTATCTCCCATTTTAGAGATGGAGAGGCTGAGGCTTGGGCATCTGGAATGACCTGTCTCAATGGCTAGTCATAGCTGGCACTGTGCTGGTCACATCACAGTTCTCATCACATGTCATGGCCCAGTGGCTCCTTGAGAGGGGTGTGTCTCCCCTGCAGTTCACAGGTGAGGGAGCTCACAGGCAACTAGATTCAAGTAGAGGATGCACCACCAAAACCTGAATCCGTCTGACTCCAGAGCCCACGGCCTGTGCCCCTCCACATAAGAGGGAAAGCTGTGACATATGGTATCTCAGAGGGCTTCCCAGCAGGGGCCTGGAGTGGAGAGACCGGGGCTCTAGTATTGACGTTGCCAGGGGCCTGCTTTGGGTAGGTCCTTCCGTTTCCTTTGCCTCAGTTTGGCCACTTGGCTCCTCTGTGGCCGGGAGTGGGGAGATGGCAATGAATCAGGCCTGGTGCCCACCCTGGCAGTTCCTGCTTTTTACTGTTTGGGGGTCATGAACCCAGGCTCCTCAGTCTAGGGCTCTATACCTCATCAGCACAGGCAGAGGAGGGCAGACAGGTGGATAAGCTTCACCAACCTTCCCAGAGAGACAGTCAGGCCTACTGGCCCTCTGACATCAGTGGCAGCCAACACCCCCTCTCCCCCCACCTCCCCCGCCGCCCACACCCTGCCACCCCCTGGCCACTCCAGCCTCTTCTGGGGCTGGCTGAATTTAGAGGCTGGCTTCTTTGTTCAGACAAGCAGGAAGGAGGAGGAAAGTTGTTCTCCAGACAGTAAAGCTTTTAGATAAACACTACACAGGAATTGGATTCCTTCAGAGAAGAAACTAGATCCACCGGCTGACAGTGCCCCAGGGACAGGAGTGCAGCTTAGGTCTGGCCTGGGGAGCCCAGCACTGAAGGAGGCTTTCTTTATCCGGCTGTGCACCTGCTGCCAGCTCTGGCAAGCCTGTGGCTCAGGTGACTGAGCCCCGGTGCCAGACCGTGGCCCTGCCAGCTCCCAGGCTCCAGGATGGCCGGGCCCACCTCCTCACCCTCTTCTCCAGCACCCACCTGTTTGCCTGCCTGCCTGCATGCCTGTCAGGGTCTGCCAGAAAGCTGAGGACTTCTGCTTACCTTGGGGTGACCCTTCCCTTCTGGAACAGCCTAACCTCAACAGTGTCAGAGGAGAGTTAACAACTTGTCAACGAGACGAACTCCTTCTGGCCCTCCTGGTCAGCAGATTCAGGAATTACTATGAGCCCATTTTACAGAGGGAGAAACTGAAACCCAGAAAGGCCATTGGCCTGTCCAGAGCAAGTCAGCAGAGACAGAGGTAAGACCCCTCCCCCAGCCCCTCAGGCTTGCTGGGGCTCACTGGGTCCCTCCGACCCTGTTCCAGGGTGGCTCACCGGCGTGGTATCATCATGGGAGCGCTGGTAACGCTTCCAACGGCAGCCGTAGATGCCCGTGAGGCAGGAGAGGCACAGCTGTGGCTCGTAGTACTGCAGGGGCTGGTGTCTCACCATACTCGTGCCTGCAGCCCTGGCGCCTGGCCCTCAGGCGCCCATGGAGGCCCCCAGCTGGTCCTGCAGGAGGAAGCACAGGGCGGTGAGACAGGGGAAGGGTGAAGAGTCAGGCACCACATAGCAAGTCATTGTAGCCTAGGTCAGGGAGGGTCACCCCTGCTCAAAGCACTGCAGTGGGGCTCCGTCTCACTTGGAGTCACAGGCCCACCCTTGCAGGTCCCCAAGGACCTGTCCTCTGCCTCCCACCCAGGCCCTCCTCCTCCCTACTCCTTCTCCTCCAGTCATTCCTGACCTCTTCCATGTTCTTCACTGGCCTGGCATGCTGCTGTCCCCTCTGTCTGGAATGCTCTTCCCTTAGAAACCTGCACGGCTTCCTCCTCTTTCCCCTCCTCTCTTCAGGTCTTAGCTCAAATGTCCTTTTCTTTTCTTTTCGAGATAGAGTCTTGCTCTATCACCCAGGCTGGAGTGCAGTGGTGCGATCTCGGCTCACTGCAACCTCTGCCTCCCAGGTTCAAGCAATTCTCTTGCCTCAGCCTCCCAAGTAACTGGGATTATAGGTGCCCACCACATCTGGCTAATTTTTGTATTTTTGTGGAGATGGGGGGTTCTGCCATGTAGGCCAGGCTGGTCTCGAACTCCTGACCTCAGGTTATCTGCCTGCCTCGGCCTCCCAAAGCGCTGAGATGACAGGCATGAGCCACGGCACCAGGTCACATGTCCTTTTCTCAATAAGACTGTCCCGGATCACCTTCTGTAAAACTATAGCCCCTGCCCACATTCCCTAAGCTCCTTCCCACATTCTCAGCTTTGTTTTCTCAATCATGTCCTTAAATATAACTTGTTTATTTTTCCTGTCTACCCTACTATAATGCAGTTTTCATGAAGGCAAGGATTTTTGTCTGTTGTATTTTCTGCTGTATTCCCAGTAACTGGAACAGTGTCTAGCACATAGCAGACTTTCAAAATAAACATTTCAGAAGAAAGTATCATACAAGCTGAGATGTGTTGAGCACTGAAAATACACCAGGCACCGTGTAACGACTTTACATTCATTGTTCCATCTCAGCACAACCATATGAAGTGGCAGGTTCTGTGTCCAAAACCCATTTGACAGTTTAACAAACTGAGGCTCAGAGAACAAGGAGCAATGCCTGGCTACTGTCCCATAACTGGACTGTAGTCAATCTAGGAACTGCTCTAGTGCCCCAAAGTATTCATTCTCCAGACACAGGGAGCCTCCTAGCCGGGTGGGGCCTATGGGAAGATGGTATAGCAGCAAGAGGTGTCTTGAGGGTTGAAGTGTGGCTGTCAGGAGCTACTGTCTCAGCCCTGCTTGGCACCCTTGAAATATCTGTGGGAGCCACAGCCTCCGGGGGCCAGTGTTGGTCAAGTGTGACCACGTGGCAATGAGCTTGGGGCACCTCACACGCCCTGAGTATCAGGTGTCATCCCGTCCTCCACACCACTGTGAGTTATTCTTATTCCATTTTGCTGATGACAAACCCGGGACTCAGAACAGAGAAACTATTTGCTCAGAGGTATGCAGCTATATTGAGGTGTCAGGACTCCAACCCTGGCCTGTGGGACTCCAGAAACTCAGTCATATATGTTCTGTACCAGGCCCTATCCGAGGCCCTGGAGACAATGTGAGCAGGACACACAAAGACTCCTAGGGCCCTGAGAGGGCCAGAGAGGGGAACAACTAAGCATTGTTCTAAATGCTTTCCATGCAGAAACTGTAACAGCAGCCCTAGGAAGGAAGGAAGTACTCGCATTTAAAAAATGGAGATATAATTCACATACCAGAAAATTTACCCTTTTAAAGTATACAATTCAGTATTTAATATACAGTATTCAATTTTTGGTATATTCACAAGTTGTACAACCATCACCACCCTCTAATTCCAAAACAGTTTCACCATCCTAACAACCTCCACCCCGCCCCTGCACCCTTCTCACGCACTGTCACTCCCTATTTACCTTGGCCTCACTCCTCTGGCCCTGGCAACTGCTCATCCACTTTCTGTCTCTATGGACTTGCCTATTCTAGAGACTTCATATAAATGGAATTATACAATATGTGGCCTTTTGTGTCTTGCTTCTTTCATGCAGCATAATGTTTTCAAGGCTCATCCATGTTGTAGCACGGATCAGCATGTCATTCCTTTTTATGTCTAACATTCCATTGTACGGATCTACCACATTTTGTTTACCCATTGATCAGCTGAAGGACATATGGGTTGTTATCACTTTTGGGTTGTTATACATAATGCTTCTGTGAATGAGATTTTTGTGTGAACGTTTGTTTTCATTTCTTTTGGGTACACATTTCTTTTGGGATAGAATTGCTGGTCACAGCACTTTGGGAAGCTAGGCAGGCGGATCACCTTAGGTCAGGAGTTCGAGACCAGCCTGGCCAACATGGTGAAAACCATCTCTACTAAAAATACAAAAATTAGCTGGGCGTGCTGGTGGGTGCCTGTAATCCCAGCTACTCGGGAGGCTGAGGCAGGAAAATCGCTTAAGGGGCGATTTTAAGGAGGCAGAGGTTTTTAAGATCGCACCACTGCAATCCAGCCAGGGTGACAGGGCGAATCTCCATCTCAAAAAAAAAAGAATTGCTGTGCCATATGGTAACTTTTGTTTTTGAGATAAGGTCTTGCTCTGTTGCCCAAGCTGGTGTGCAGTAGTGCAATCATAGCTCATGGAAACCTCAGACTCCAGGGCTCAAGTGATCCACCTGAGTTGCTGGGACTACAGGGGTATGCCAGCACATCTGGATCATACGGTAACTTTTATGTTTAACCTTTTGAGGAACTGCCAAACTGTTTTCCAATGTGACTGCACCATGTTACATCCCCAAAGTATCATCATCATCATCTCCATTTTATAGATGAGAACTCTGAAGCACAGAAAGGTTGAGCCACTCACCAAAGGTCACTCAGCAGAGCCAGGATTCATACTCAGGCAGGCTGGCTCCAGGGACCTTGCTCTAACCCATGGGCCTGCCAAATCTGATCTGCCGCCTATTTTTTACAGCCCAAAAGCTAAGAATAGTCTTTATGTTTTTAAATGGTTGTGAGTCAAAACAAAAATATCTTGTGACACATGAAAATTACATGAAAGTCAAATTTCAGTGTCCATAAATAAAGTTTCATTGGACGCAGCCATGCTCATTCATTTATGTATTGTCTATGGCTGTTTTAACTGTAACTGCAGTGTTAAGTAGTTGCCACAGAGACCATATGGCTTGCAAAGCCTAAAATACTGACTGTCTGGCCCTTCAGAGGGAAAGTCTGCAGACTCCTGAAGTCACTGGACTCTAATGGCCCATGAGCCGTATGATAAGTGCAGTGTATGATGAAGGGAGGAAAGGGAGCCTGTGGGCACTGACCATGGTGCAGGGAGGGTCAGAGTATGCTCCCTGGAGTCAGCACTGAGCTGAGGCCTGGAAGATGAGCTCCTAAGAGACCACTCTCCAAAGCCCCAGGGACTGCACTGTAGGAGCACACTGGGCTTCAGGCCCACTCACTGCTTCCACCACCAGGCCTCACTCAGGGCCTCCGCCTATCCCTCCAACACCACCACCCAATGCTGACCTCACCTCAGTGCTGACATTACAGCCTGCAGTCTGAGGGGGAAGATGCATTAGGGGCTTGCTTGGAATACTGGATGACCTGGAGTCTCCAGAGTGCTGGGAATGGACTGCTGCAGCCTCTGTCTGGGGGAGCCCTGGGGAGGCATGTGGACTATGGTGCAGCTGCTGGGGCTTCCCTGAGCCAGGGCCTGGGGGCAGGCTGGGGTGGGGACACAGCTTGGCTCCCATGGGGCTGGGGAGACCGTGGGTGGGGGCTGGTGTGGGGTGCTCTCAGCTTTACTATACTCTAGAAGATTTGGGGAGTGTTGCGTGCCCACATAGGCACCCCCACATTCCCAGCCTTCCCGCAGGTGTGGGAGGCCAGGGTCCACAGCCAGGGGAGCCAGATCTTACCCTGTGCACTCCCCAGACGGGAGTCTCTACTGTCATGTCAGCCACTACATCTGCCCCCGCCTCCCCAGGAAGGGAGGAGGCAGGTGCAATGTGGAAAGAAGCCTAGCTTTATGCTGCCTCGCACTGACTTGCTCTGTGGCTGAGGCCACTCAGGCTCTTCCCTGAGCCTTGGTTTCTGAATCTGTAAAAGCGAGTAACAGCTTCTGCCTTGACTTCTATAGGATACACAATTGGGGGCAGGGTGAGGGAAAGGTGCCAGCAGGTACTGCAACGCTGAGGTACAACAGGTGGACATCCTGCAATGCATGTGGGATCCCACCCCAGGTTCCCCTGCCTTCACACTCCTTTCCCAGGACTCCCCTGCCCCAGGACTAATTCCCACATGTCCTCTGCCTGCCCCTCCCCTGTCCCCACGCCTGCACATTACAACCCATCCAGGAATGGAAATTCCACTTCAAACCTAGAAAAGAGGGAAGTAGAAGTGTGTGCGTCATGCCTCGGCCCAGAACTTCACTGATTCTGGCTCTCAGAGTCTCCTCTCCCCAAGGTGCATTTTCACCCTGTTCATAACTGTGGGGGATTCTCTGGGAGGCAAACCTCTTCTCTTTCTTCTGTATGCTCTCCTGGCTACGGCCATCTTGTCCACTCCCACGGCTTCAGTTACCAGGTGCTGCCAAGGCCACCCAGGCTCTGCCTCTGATCGAGACAGCCAGCAGCTCCTGGATGTCTCCAGGGTTGTCACCCAGGCCTTGCAAACCCAGTTTAGCCACACTGCCCTCTACCACCCTTTTTTTAAGGCCCTTTTCTTGCCATCCCCATAGCCACTCCCCCTGTTCAAGGCTTCATCTCCCCTGCCTGGGGACTGCTCCAGATTCCTTGCTGTCAGCCCCATCCCTCCAATCCAAGCTCTCACCTGCAGCTGGACTGAACTTCTTAACAGGCAGTGACCAGGATCTGACCCCTACTGCTCTTCCAGCCTTGCCTCCCTTCAGCTGGTGAACACCTCCTGATCCTTCAAGTGTCAGATGTTCCCTCCTCCACGGAGGCCCAGTTTGGTTAGAGGTCTCCCCAGCCTCCCATATCCCTGGCATGTCCCTCCCTCTTAACTGGGCACACTGTGAGAGCACCGTGGACATGCCTGCCTCCCCCATGGGATGGTCTGCGTTAACCCCATGTCCCCAGGGAGCAACACAGGGCAGCAAGAGCAGGAAGCACTGGGGGACTTCTTGGACCATACTTCAGACAAGTGCCCAGAAGTTCTGCTAACAGAGGCATGCTGCTCACACCACACTTGGCAGCAGGGACAAGCTCTGAGACGGGACTCTCTCCGCCATCCCTCACCAGCCCATCACCTCCCCTCCCTTTCCTGCCAGGGATAATGGCATTACTTAGGTCCAATCAATTTCTCCAAGCTACCTCCCAGGGTTGCTGATACCAGCCAAGTTCCCAAGAAATCCCCTGCCAAGAGCTACTGCTGGCTCTGGGACAAGAGAACGCTCTCACCTCTGAGCCTAATGTCCAAGGCCCCTCCCCAGCCCAAAGTCCTGTTTTCTGTCAGAATCCCTGAACTTGCACAGCCTCCTGCTTGCACAGGGAAAAGCCTTCCAAGAGTCCATGCCTGAGATAGAGTAAACACCCACTATGGGGCAGAGACAGGATGCTGGGGATGGGCGTGCATCTCCAGCATCCTGTCCCATCCTCACATCTCGGGACGCACCTGCCTGCTCCCCTACCCTTTCTCCCTTCCATAACTGCCAGGCCCACGCTGTGCCCCCGAGACTGCACTGCACTGCTCCCAGCCCCTTTTCTGATCATGAAGTGCCTGGATTCTAGCCTGGTCACCCTCAACTGACTTGCTATGTGAACTTGGACAGGTCACTACCTCTCCCTGAGCCTTACTTTACCCATCTGGGGAATGGGGACTAAATGGGGTAATACATGGAAGTGCTCAGGTCTGCAATAAAAAGGAATCGAGGCATGCGACAACATGAATCCTGAAGACGTCATGCCAAGTTCACAAAAGGCCACATATCGTACAATTCCATGTATAAGAAATGACCAGAATGGGCAAATACCGAGACAGAAAGTAGGTCAGTGAATGCCAGGGTCTGGGAGGATTGGGGAGGAAAGGCAGAGTGACTGCTAATAAGTGTGGAGTTTCTTTTTGGGCTGGTGAAAATGTCCCTGGCCAGGCGCGGTGGCTCATGCCTATAATCCCAGCACTTTGGGAGGCCGAGGCGGGTGGATCACTTGAGGTCAGGAGTTCAAGACCAGCCTGGCCAACATGGTGAAACCCTGTCTCTACTAAAAATACAAAAATTAGCTGGGCGGTAGTGGCACGCGCCTGTACTCCCAGCTACTTGGGAGGCTAAGGGAGGAGAATCACTTGAACCCGGGAGGTGGCGGTTGCAGTGAGCTGAGATGGTGCCACTACACTCCAGCCTGAGCAACAGAGTGAGACCCTGCAGGCCACCACCCAACCCCCCCAAAAAAGGAAGAAAATGTCCTGGAATTAGTGGTGATGGTTGGGAACTTTATCTCAATAAAACTTTTTTTTTGTTTAAGTGCCCAGGTCTGGAAGTCACATGAATATCTGCACTAGTTGTGAGGTGCTGCGAGGTCAGTGGCAGCTGCACCTGAGGGGACGACAGCCTGGAAATCTTGGCTGTACCTGGGCCCCCTCCACTCCTACCCAGGCATGGGTCTCCAGACCCCTCAGATTCTGGAAGCAACTCTAGTTCCTTCCAAGGAACTCTTCTGCCAAATTAACCTGAATTGTTTCTGTTGTTTGCAATTCCAAACCTTGATTGGTATGAGGATATTCACTGTGTTGCCAGCTTTTAACAGGTTTTAAGCACTCAATAAATGTGTTCAAGAACTGAATGAGGTCAGGTGCCGTGGCTCATGCCTGTAATCCCAGCACTTTGAGGAAGCCAAGGCAGGAGGACCACTTGAGGCCAGGAGTTCAAGACCAGCATGGGCAACATGGTGAGACCTCCATCTCTAAAATAAATAAATAAATAATAATAATAAAAAGAATTGGCTGAGCTAACTTATGTACAGTGTGAGGACTACCAGCCACAATGGTTACTGTTTGATGTGCTAGCACTTGCTGCTGGGTGGTGTGGGCACTCCAGGTCATTGCTGGGTACCGTGCTGAGCACTGCATAGGCATCCCCTCCCCTTGACAACCTTTCTGAGCGAAGACCAATGGTCTTACCTAACAGATTGCAAATGTGGGCCTGAAAGAATGGGCAAACCAACCGCAGTGCATTCCACACAATGAGGAATATTATTTGGCAATAAAAAGGAGTCAGCTACCCAGCCACAAAAAGCAATGGAGAGACCTTGAAAGCATATTGCTAAGTGACAGAAACCAATCTGGAAAGCTATATACTGCATGATTCCAACTAAGTGACGTTCTAGAAAAGGCAAAACTGTGGAGGCAGTACAGAGATCAGTGGCTGTCAGGGACTCAGGGGGCAGGGAAAAATAAGTGGTGCTCAAGGAATTTTGAGGCCACGAAGCTCTTCTGTATGACACAGTAATGATGGACATGTGTCAAACCCCATACAGTGTGCAACACAAGGAGTGAACCATAGCGTAAACTATGAACTTTAGTCAATCATAATTAACCAATATTAGTTCATCAATTGTAATAAATGTACCTTATTAATATAAGATCTAAAAGAATAAGCCAGACTGTGGGGAGGGAGAATGTGGAGGAGGGTACATGGAAACTCTCTGTACTTTCCAATCAATTTTACTGCAAACCTAAAACTGCTTTTGAAAAAGAGTATTAAATACACAGACACACACACACGCACACACACGCACGCGCGCACCCAAGAGGTTAGGTAATTCACCCAAGGTCAAACAGCTAATCACGGAGGAGGGAGGATTTGAACCCAGGGCTGTTGACTCTAAAGTCCAGACTCTCCATGGTTGCAGCCTCACAGGGCGGGCCTGTTCACGTTTCTATCACCTTCCACGTCAATGCCAGCTGCAGCACCTGTATAACTGAAAATTGTACCTCAAAGGACCAAGCTCAGTATTTTGGTTGGTATCAGGAAAGCATAGGCAGAATGAGTCTAGGAACATTGGGGAGGAAAGGAAAAACCCCCAACAGTGCCAGGATTGGTGGGGATGGGAGGCTGACCTTTGGCATTGTGCTAGGGCCCTGGGGAAGGGGGCAAGCAGGCAGATGGAGAGAAACCCCCCTTCTCCTCGGCCACGGCTGTCCTCGCTGGGCCTCAACCCCAGCCCAGCCCTGGGATGATGGTCTGAGGCTTAGCTCGAACACCAGTGGGCTGAGTGACTGCCCCAAGCCTCTGGCCTCAGTTTTCCCATCTGTATCATGGGAGGGTTTGAGCACCCTCGGCTGATCTCCAAGGGCCTTTCCAACACTCAACTTCTAAAACCCTTTATCTACTCGCTCTTTCCTCACCCCCTGTAGCAAAGCAGAGAGGGGGCGGCTTGAGGAAAAGTGAAGGCCAACTCCTGATCTCTCCCTGGTCTGACTGGGGAAGAGCTCCCCCCTGCTCTCATGGCTAATCACTGGGCATCCTGACAGTCACTCTCCTAGGATGCAGTTCAAAACTGGATGAAAGTGGCAGGAAGGCCCATAACAAAGTTAGGCACCTGGTCATCCTGAGCACCAGGGCAGAGCTCTGGCCCTGCCCAAGAGCCTCCACCATCCTTGATAGGGATCAAGGTGTAGGTACATTGTGGCCTAGATGACTCACAAATAGTGATGACCCCAAACTTCCCTTACAGTAAAATGCCAGGCATGAAAGGTGCAGGGTCATGGTGACTTGTTTCCATAGGGCTCCAGGATCATGGCCTTGGAGCATGGCCTTGGAGCAGGCCTTTCTGTGGTCCTTCCTTACCACTTCATCCATCACTGCTCCCAACCCAGCTGTGCCTGTGAAACCACCTTAGCCCTGGAGCCCCTCTGCCTATCCTCAATGCCTGGCGAACTCCTGCTCATCTCAGTTCAGGTAGTCCCTCCTCCGGGAAGCCCTTCCTGACTGGGTCACCATCTCTTCTGGATGCCACAACTCTGTTTTCTGACCACTGTGTAGGGGCTTCTGGGAGATGGTGAGATCTATACAGAATTCAGAAATGAGAAAAGATTTGCAGCACAAAGGGGAGAAGGAAGGGCATTTTAGGTAAGGAGACAGCACAGCAGCAGCCTAGGTGGCAGGGATGGCAGTGATTGGGGCTTCTCCCAGGGCAGAGGGCACCCCAAACAGCTGACCGAGTGGACCGTTTCCCAAAACAAAACAACCAAACCCAAACCTACAAAATGAATTTCTGGCTCCAGGACGAAGGCTGGAGGTGGGGGAGACAGGAAAGATTCCGGAAAGAGCCCAACCAGTGAAATGTAGAACCCACTCATCCCCGGCCCTGCCCTATGCTCTACAGCTCCAGCCTCCTGCAGGTAACTCACGATTCAGTCTATTTTCCATTGCATAGCCTCATTTGATGGCTTGAACAGAGAGATCCCAGCTGCCACCATCTCACTGTACAGCCTTGGTGAAGTCGCTCTACCTCTCTGGGCCTCGGAGAAGCCCTAGATTCTAATGGAATCTGCAGAGAAGGTAACCAGACCTAGGGGCAGGAAGGAAGTCTAAGTCACAGGGGCAGGCAGCTTCCAGTTGGGAGAGGCTTGGGGAAGAGGTGCCTGGAAGGAGGCAGGGAGAGAGGCCTTGAGGTGAAGAGGCAGGTGGGGTCTGTGCCACCCAGGCCCTGCAAGCCTGCTCATCCTGGAGAAATGTTTCTCAGTGGCCAAGGCTGGGGCTCAGCCGGAGCCTCCAAGAATCAATCATGCCATAATTAGGGTCACTATGAATCTCTTTCCACGGTGATGCCAGGGCCTCCTGTTTACCCAACACTTCTGTCCCAAGAGACCTCTGATTGCCATTCCTCTCGCGAGGAGGCTGGCAGGGCCCAGAGGTGAAGGTAGACTAGTTCTTCCCCAGCTCAGGAGCCTGCCCAGGGGCCTTGGGTTCTCTTGGTACAGAAAGGACTTCTCTTTCCCAGGTCAGGGCTATGAGCTTGGGCTGAGCAGTCACCAAAAGTGACCTGGCCTTTCCCAGAGGGCACAGCTTAGCATCTCAGAACTCAAAATCTCAGGCTCCAAATGCCCCAAATTGGAGCTCTAGGATCACTTCACCCAAGACTCACAGTGTCATGGAATCCTCATTGAACAATTCAACTGGCATCTTCAAACTATCCCTGGATTTCAGACTGCTAAGTCACAAAGTAACAGCACCAAAGTCCTGGAGGCACTCCATCCAGCCTCCCCTTCCATTCAGAAATCCCCTGTGCCACTCCTACTGGTGGTTCTCCAGTCTCTCCAGACCAGCCAGTGGCTTCCCTAGGCTCGCATACTCCTAGTGACAGGCCCCTCCCTCCCTGGAGGGCTGAGTAGTTTTCTCCAAGCCAACAGGACTGTAGGAAGGCCATCCTAAGAAGAGATCCTGCCCCCACCCCCTTCTCTCCCAGTGACACTGACAGGCTCTCTGGGGAGCAGGCAGAGAGAGTGAAGGGCCCCGGGACAACTACTCGGAGGCAGCAGAGACTTTCAGCATCCCCCACCCTCAGTTTGACTTGTGCAAGCCCCTTCCAGGAGCCCAGTGGCTCAGCCGCAGGGGCCAGGCTGGCTTCTTCTGACGGCTCTTCCTCAGTCCCAGGGAAGGGGGAGTGGGAAAGTGGGGCACACCAAGTAAATGCAAGGGCGGAGGAGGAGGAGGAGCGTGAGTACAGTGGAGATTTGTACAGAGCAATCTTGTCTCTGTCCTCTCCTGCCCCTCCTTGTACCACCGTGCTCCAAAGACAACACCTACCCAGCTTTCCCACCTCCATGCCTCACTCAGGTTGGGCCCTCTGCCAGGAAAGCCCTCCCCAAATCCCAATCCAAATCCCATCCATCTTAACAAACAGACCCCGTGCAAAGCTTGGGCTAATTCCCCCCAACAAAAGCCCATGCCTCCTCCTTTTTGTGCTCACATCATCTGGCAGAGCTCCTGAGAATGATCACAGGCCTCAGTGTGCTGTAATTATCTGCTTCCGTGGCGGTCTCGCCCGCCAGACTGAGAGCTTCCCCAGGTTCAGACTTCTGATCCACTTGGCCAAGCTTTTCTGAAGACCTATAGTGTCTGCAGCCCCACACCTGGTGATGGGGACATAAGATATGCCAGGCCCTGTCCTTGCTAGAAGAGTCACTGTATAGGGGACCTATGTCTCCGGCACTGTGCCTGGCACCAAGGAGGTACCTAATTAGTTGTCAGTCAAAAAGCTGGTTAAATGCAAGACGGAAGGAAAAAAAGAACCAATCAAAGCATCTTACACCACACAACTGCAGAGCTACTTCTGAAAGCCTGAATTCTGCCTCTGAATAATAATTAGCCTTTTCCCAATTTACAGAAAAAATTAAGTTACTAAAACAAAACAAAACAAAAAAAGACTAAATTAGGTACTTTTCTCTCACAAATTTTTCTTAAACCTCTGATATCCATTTGCACATTTCTATACCATATCTAGTGTAAGATGACCTCAGATCTAGCACAGGATACTAATTTCATCACTGTCATGAACATTGCTACTCTTCACAGTCTTCGGCAAAGAGCAGCAGTCTCCCTGCTTCCAGGCATGTCGGAGAACCTGGGGCCTAAACTTTTCCTCTCTTCCTTCAAATGTCCAGGTTTCACCTTGGTGACCAATGAAAACGGAGCTTGCTTGAATGCTGAGGAAGAAAGTCCCAGGAGTTGGCCGGCCCACCTTGAAGGTTCATGCCAGTTCCATGATATAAGGCCTCCAAATCCACTATTTGTCATTCATTCCTTTGGAGGAAGCATCACTTTCTCTAGGATTCTCTTTTAAAATATGAATCTTCTCTGGAGTTGGGAGCCCATTCAACACTCAGATTGGAGGTCAAGGAAACTTAGTTTAATGCTGGGCTCTTGAGGGGCAGTAAATCACAGGGTTTGTGAAGAGGTCAGTCTGCCTGGGTTTTTATTTATTTTAATTTTTTTTTAGAGACAGTCTCACTCTGTCACCCAGGCTGGAGTGTAGTGGCACAATCATAGCTCACTGCAACTCGAACTCCTGGGCTCAAGAGATCTTCCTGCCTCAGCTTCCCAAGTAGCTGGGACTACAGGTGCGTGCCACCGTGCCTGGCGACCTGGCTGGGTTTGAAACCCAGCTCTACCATGTATTTAATGGAGCAAGTTTCTAAATGCCTTTATACCTCAGCTTCCTTATCTATAAAGCGGGGATAACCATGGTATCAGCCTCATGGGCTCTCAGACAAGTACCCGGAACGCTGTACTAAGCAAGAGACACGTCTACTCAGAGCTTCAGTTTTTTCCTGTCCATAAAATGGGACAATAATCCCATTTATGCCTTTTCATAAACCGTAGAGTGCTGCCCCCATGGGGGAGGTGGACACTGTGTAAGAACCCAGACAGCTGCCCTCTGCAGCCTGTCTTGAACTCCTTTCTCCCTCCCTCCTTTTCTCTTTACCTGGAAGAAGGTGCCAGTGGCTGTGAGCTGGGCTCCTGGGGGTGTCCTGTCCACAGAGGTGGTGATATCACTTCACTGGGAGAGCTGAGAGGAAAAGCGGATAAACCCAGCGAGTTCATTCATCAGTTCATCCTGCCTTCTACTGTCCCACTTGACCCTTAGCGAGCGCCCATCCCATGCTGAGTGTGGGGCCCAGTGATGGGTGACACCGAGTCCCTGCCCTGGGGAAGCCACAAAGCTGGTGGGAGGGCTGACAGGACATACGTGATCTAATCCCCAGCCATGAAACCCGGCACATGCAATCCACCTCCACGCATGCTGCCCACAAACCAGCCCTAGGCCCAACTCATACAACCTGTTCCCTGAACCACTCCTGCCCCTCCAGGACCCACAGACCCAGGATCCAAAGCTCAGCCACCCTGGGGGCAGAGGCCCTTTCACGCTGCCCAGGGACCTGCTTCTCTGAGGTAGCTGCCAAACCAGCTGTTCTTCTAAAGCAGCCGCTAAGGGAAGGACGGTAGCCCAGAGGTGGGATCTGGGGCACCACAATTACGTGCCTGAGCTCTGACTCATGCACCACCTCCCCCATCGCCAGCTCCTGCAGCCAGCAGGGCAACCCCCCGCCCAGGAACCGGGAAAAGAGATGGTATCGACGGGCCATGGGAAGCAGAGGGGCCAGGAGAGGTGAGGAGGAGACTGCAGGTCAGCACTGCAGCCTTCAGAGGATGTTAACACCTTGTCTACTAGGGACACTGAGGCTGCAGGGACGGAGGCCTACCTACATCACACAGAGGCAGAGCCAGGGCTGGGACCTGAGCCTCCTGGTGCCAATATGACAACTCTCCCCAACCCAGCTGGACTCTAGAGCCACACACCAGCAAGAAACACACAGCCAAACACACGTCTCCGTGTGTGAACCAGAGGTGGACAGAGCTGGACTCAGAGACAGCTGGGAAATGACAGCCACTGAGAGATCAGCACTTGGGACACTACCAGGCCTGCCCCTCTGCACCTCCAGTCCCCAGGTTTCTCACAGTGCCCTAAATGTACAGCACTTTACAGTTTATAAAACATACTTATTTCCTCTACCCCCTACAATGATCCTAAGGCCTAAGTGGCAGAGGAAATATAAATAGACCAGTGGCTTCTCCTCTAAACTTTAATGTTTGAGAAGCCATGGTCTATTTGTATTTCCTGGGGCCTTGGACCTTAGAAACCTAGGGAACTTGTTAAAATGCAGTCTGACTCAGTAAGTCTAGGCTGGGGCCTGAGATTCTGCATTTCTGATAAGCTCCCAGGTGATGCTGATGCTGCAGGTCCCTGGACCACAATTTGAGTAGCAAGGCCAGAATGAGTCAAGAGCATGGGACCTGCAGTCAAACTACACAAGTTAGAATCTTGGCTCTTACTATGTGACCGTGGGCAAATTACTTAACCTTTCTGTGCCTCAATCTCCTTAGGTATAAAATACTACGAATAATAAAACCTACCCCATAGGGTCAATGTGGGGATTAAATTAGTTACCATACATAAAACACTTAAAGTGACTATTATTTCATTTTGAAATGGAGGTTCTGAGAAGTGAACACACCCAGCAAGGCAGCAGAGCCAGAATTCAAGCTCAAACCTATAAGCTGCACAAAACACCACAGCCATCAAACCGCTCCCCCATCAGACAGACGTGGATATTGAGGCCCAGATAGGGGCAGAAAACTGAAATGACCATCAGAAAGTTGGTGTGAGAAATACAAGTCCATGACTCCGTCCCAGTGCTCCTTCCACCACACCGTACTGCCTGTCAGAAAAGAAAGTACCACAGAGTCTCCTCAGGGCTCTCAGCTCTGCTGTCAGCCTTACCTGGTCCCACAGCTGCCCTGGAAACTACCTGTGGGGTTGGCTGGACGTGGAGGCCGTCCCCCTCCCCACTCTGTCTTCTCTCCATCCTGCCCACCAGGCTGGGTGAGGCAGAATGGTCTCACATCCTCCTGCCATTCCCCTCCTCCTACCTCCAGCCTGTGCCCACTGCCCTGTGTCAGGTCACCCAGCTGGGGTCTCAGGCTGAGGGTGACACGCCGGGGTCTGGCTCCACCCCCACCTTGCCTTCCCAGCACGGGGCCAATGGGAGCCTGTGAGTCACTGAAGGAAGTGCTCGGCCCCAAACAGGAAGAGGCTCTTCAAGCAGAAACTCCCTGCAGGATCCCCCAGTGCCCTGGGGCAGATGGCTTAGTAGTGGAAGCTGGTGAAGGAAGGGAAGCTGATTGGGACACAGCAACATCTGCTCAGATTTTACCTGACATTCAAACTTGGCACTCACCCTCCACATTTTGCTGCCTGGCCTGAGGACTTTTCTGCTGTGGACTGGCTGTGCGTCTTAGGTACATCAGTACCAGTACCCTCTCTGATCCTCATTCTTGGGTCATGGACTGCACTAAAAGACTGCTATAGCCTGGTAATCTACATGAAATGAAGGGTTGGAGCAAGTGAATATAGGGTTTTATTTTATTTCTGAGACGGAGTTTCGCTCTTGTTGCCCAGGTTAGAATGCAATGGTGCAATCTCGGCTCACTGCAACCTCTGCCTCTCAGGTTCAAGTGATTATCTTGCCTCAGCCTGCTGAATAGCTGCGATTACAGGCACACCTCACACCCAGCTAATTTTTGTATTTTTACTAGAGACAGGGTTTCACCATGTTGGCCAGGCTGGTCTTGAACTTCTGACCTCTGGTGATCCACCCTCCTTGGCCTCCCAAAGTGCTGGGATTACAGGCGTGAGCCACTGCACCTTGCAAATATAGGGTTTTAAGTGAATGAACAAATGCACATGAGTGAAATGAATGAGTGAATTAAGATACCTAGATGTAAAACTCTAGCTATAGCATAAGATCTATCATTTGTCTATTGTTCACTGTATGATAGAGAACTCTTTATTGGCAAGCAGATTCACCCCAGGAACACCCTTACACAGGGAAAAGGGGCACCCACACATCACACACACACACACACACACACACACACACACTCACAAATAAATTCATTAGAGTACACAGGAGCCTCTGTTACGTTACACTCATGTGACCTGTAATCCTAAACATTCGCTCCTGATTAACACCTGTAAGGCTCCAGTTAAACGCTTCTCTGTTTCTTTTCTTTTTTTTTTTAAGGCATGAGTTGGGGACTGGGTCTCACTATGCTGCCCAGGCTGGAGTGCAGTGGCTATTCTCAGGCACAATCATAACACACTACAGGCTTGAACTCCTGGGCTCAAGCAACCCTCTGGCCTCAGCCTCCTGAGTAGCTGGGACTACAGGCACGCTACCATGCCAGGCCTTTCCATTTCTTGAACTTGAAGAACAAAAGGTGATTCTGTTAAAATGCTGTAAAGGTCTACGGGTCGTGTTGCTGCTGAGTGGGGGAGATGGATGCTGCTTGGGGGAGGGGTGCAGTAGGCGGGGCCTGAATGGCAAAAATATATAAGGGAGACACAAGTTAGCTTGTCAAAGCCTTCCTCCCAGACAGCAGCGAGCACGAGTTTCTTGCATAAGCAAGCATCTCTATTCCAGTCCTGCTGTGCATCCTTTATTTTGGCATTTCTTCCTGCTCCAATTTGTGGTTCTAAAAGTACTCATGAATTAGTGTGATATTCACAAAAATGCACATGGTGGCTGAGGAACATCTTACAATATTCTGCAACTCACATTAATGTAACATGAAGTCTGGTATATTTATTTAAATTTGCAACTAGATGGACATTGAATACTAGAACTGTGAATAGTTTCATTTCTATAAAATTTTCAAAAATTGAATTATGTCTATTTAAAGATTTTATTTAAAAATCTGATCATTCATTGTGATGGGTATTGTTTTAATTTTAATAGATGATTTTATGGAATAAAAACTCTCTTGAAAACATAAAATAAATTTGCCTATGTTTATATTTACATTTGTTTACTATTTATTTATTTATTTTAGAGACAGAATCTCACTCTGTCACCCAGGCTAGAAGGCTGGAGTGCAGAGGTAAGATCTTGGTTCACTGCAACCTCTGTCTCCCAGGTTCAAGTTATTTTCCTGCCTCAGCCTTTCAAGTAGCTGGGATTACAGGCATGTGCCACCATGCCCAATTAATTTTTATATTTTTAGAAGAGATGGGGTTTTACCATGTTGGCCAGGCTGGTCTTGAACACCTGACCTCAGTGATCTGCTTGCCTCAGCCTCAGTGCTGAGATTACAGGTGTGAGCCACTGCACCTGGCCACAGTTCATTTTTATTTATTTCATAAAATCTTTATTTTAGCAAGATCACTATTATATTGTATATATATATATATATTATATTTTTTTTTTTTTTTTTTTGAGGTGGAGTCTTGCTCTGTCGCCAAAGGCTGAGTGCAGTTAAAGTATACAAATTTGATGGCCGCCTCCCGGGTTCCCACCATTCTCCTGCCTCAGCTCCCAAGTACTGGACTACAGGCGCCCGCCACCTCGCCTGGCTAATTTTTGTATTTTTAGTAGAGACGGGTTTCACTGTGTTCGCCAGGATGGTCTCGATCTCCTGACCTTGTGATCCGCCCGCTCGGCCTCCCAAAGTCAGGATTACAGGCTTGAGCCCCGCGCCCGGACCGAATTATATTGTTATAATCAAGATTTTCATCACTTGTGTTCTGTTGATGGCAATAATCTAAAGTACTAAAAATAAAATGTGTTTGTATTTAAAGTATACAAAATTTGATGGCCAGATGCTGTGGCTCACGCTTATAATCCCAGCACTTTGAGGGCTTAGGCAGGCAGATCACAAGGTCAGGAGATCAAGACCATCCTGCCAACATGGTGAAATTCCTCTCTACTAACAAAAAAATTAGCCGGTGTGGTGGCTCACCTGTAATCCCAGCCATTCAGGATCTGAGGCAGGAGAATCACTCGATCAGGAGGCAGACGTTGCAGTGCACTACCACATGCCACGCCCTCCAGCCTGGCAACAGAGTGAAACTCCATCTCAACTACAACATAACAAAACACTAAAGGCTGGGCACGTGCGGGCATCTGTAGTCCCAGCACTTTGGAGGCTGAGGTCAGGAGCAACTTTTGGGAGGGCAGCTTGCAGTGAGCTGAGATCAAGACCATCCTGGCTAACAGAGCGAATCCGCCTCAAAAAATACAAAAAATTAGCTGGGTGTGGTGGCACGTGCCTGTAGTCTCAGCTACTCGGGAGGCTGAGCCAGGAGCATCGCTTGAACCCGGAAGACAGAGGTTGTAGTGAATCAAGATCATGCCCACTGCACTCCAGCCTGAGCAACAGAGCGAGACTCTGTCACACACACACATAAACTATATATATATATAATTCAAATGTATATTCAATATAATCCCAGCTACTCAGGAGGCTGAGGCAGGAGAATCACTTGAACCTGGGAAGCAGAGGTTGCAGTGAGCTGAGATCGCACCACACTGCACTCCAACCTGGGTGACATAGAGTGAGACTCTGTCTCAAAAAAAGAAAAAAAAGAACTGTTAAGTCTTATTTTTTGTATCTGAACATCATCAGCTTAACAACAATATACCCAGAGATGTGCAGTAATTAAATTCAGACATTCTTGATATTTTATCACTCTCAGTCAAATAAAACTAAACTTTACACAATGTAAATAAGTACACAATGTACGTAGTTCAATGTACATTGTGAAGGTATACTTGTCAAGGTGGGAAAATCAAATCTATTTTATTTAACAGTCTCCTGGGTTGCTTTACAACCTTCAAATATCTGACAAAGATACATGGATCTCTATTTGTATTTTTGCTCTCAGTTCTCTGAATTTAGGAGGGGCCCGTCCACTCCCCACCCACCACCTCTTATGTTGCGGGGCCCAGGTCACCCGTGCTGGTGACTTCACATCTGTGAGCAACTGCGTGTCTGCCAGCCAGCCCTGCCTTCCCCAGTCCGCCTTTCACAAGTGCTTTCCACATGGAAGGTCCTTATGCTTACGCCTTGGGCATGGGGCTGTATTTCCAGGGCAGTAAGCACTCAAATTTCCTCAGGGGCAGTGACCACAACTTGACTGGCCTCTCCCACAGACCCTGTACTCCTTCAAGTCCCTTCAGCTCCAACACCACCTTGCAGGGAGCCAGGGTGCCCAGGGTCTTCCATCCCCAGTTCTTGTTACACCATCCCCCTGGAAAGGGAGCCGGCTAGGCTGGGAGGGCCCAGCAGCCTCTGCTGCACCAGGCCAGTAGTCCCCTGCCATCCAGCTGGGCAGTGGTCCTGGTGACCTGTAGCCCACAGCTATTTTCCTCCTCCTCTGCATCCCCACTCAGTCCCCCTCCCTCACCTCTCCTCTTGCCCCCTTACTCTGGGCCTACTAGCCACAGTAACCTACTTTGGGCTAAAGCCACCACAATGTACCCTCAGCCCCCAACACCTGGGCTGGCAAATCTCCACCTTCCTTGCCCACTGCCCTTCCTAGCATCTTTCACAAAGAGCTTCCAGAGAGCAGGAAGCAAGTTCAGGAGGTGGGGGAGCGGAGGAGTGAGCGGGAGACTGAGAGCCAGCAGACCTGGCTTTCTTCCTGGCTTGGCCACGGGAAGGCAGGTCAACATCTTCCTACGTCATATGGGGATACTGGCACCTGCCCAGATCTCATCTTGGGATGACAGGGAGAACCAGTGAGCAGGATGTAACAGGGCTGTGTAAACTGTACAGTGTGCAGTGGCTGTAACAGGGGCCAGACCCCATCTCCCTCATGTTTCCTGCTCAGGCTGGCACAGTGCCGAGGGCCCATCTATTGTTAATACTGCCCAACATTTACAAGGGCTGGACATACTCTCTGTACGAGGCCAAGGTTTCTATGTGTGCTATCTTACTCCTCTTAGCCTCCCACTGCAGACTTTTTTTTTTCTGGAGACAGAGTCTCGCTCTGTTATTCAGGCTGGAGTGCAGTGGCGCAATCACGGCTCACTGCAACCTCTACATCCCAGGCTCAAACAATCCTCCCGCCTCAGCCTCCTGAGTCTCTAGGACTATAGGTATGTGCCATCACACCCAGCTAATTGTTGTATTTTTTTGTAGAGCGGGGTTTTTGCCATGTTGCCCAGGCTGGTCTTGAACTCCTGAGCTCAAGTGATCTGCCCACCTCGGCCTCCCAAAGTGCTAGGATTACAGGAATGAGCCACATGCCTGGCTGCAGTAGATACTTTTTATAGATGGTAAACAGAGGCTCGAAGGGATTTAGGGTCTCCTGGATTCATACTCTTACTACCAAGCCAGTCTAGACACCAAAAATCTAGTCACCAACACACATTTCCTGAGCTCTCCTGTATGCCCAGCAGACAGACGGAGCCCCTGCTGGACGAGCCCACAAGCTAATGGTGTAGATAAACACACCAAGTGCATCGTGTGAACAAAGGCGGCAGGACGCGTAAGGGGTGGCGGTGAATCAAAGCTGTCTCCCAGCCTCACCCCCAGCCTGTCACAGTGCTGGACCCACCACAGGCAGCAGTGAATACCCAGGAGTGAACAAACTTGTTATCCCTGACATCCACCTCCCCAACCTAGCCATTCCCTGCCTGCCTCCTGGACAGTGAGGGGGCTCTAGACTTTCTAGACCACTTTCTCCTCTGGGACCACCACCCTAAGGGCACCCTCACTCTTGGCGCCTACAGGTGCCCCAAGCCTTTGCAGTGGATTCTATGTTAAACCTGGTGAAAGTTAAACTGTACTTATCTGAGCACAGAACCCCTTATACAATAGGTACTCAATACATGGGAATCAAATGAGTTAATGAGTTTGCAGCAGTGACTGACCACTTCGGTGCCTGGCTCAGTTCATCCTGACCACTAGGGGCTTAATTCAAGTTCTGAATCAAAGAGGGGCTGGGGGGCCAGAGTAGAGCTGATAAAAGAGTAGAATGCTCACTTAACTGGCCGTGGGGTTGGAAGCAGGTCCTAGCCCTCTCTGCCCTTTTGCTGTGTGATCACCGGCAAATCACTTCACCTTTCTGGGCATCCACTGCATCAAGCAGGGATTAACACCATGTTACAATCGCCTGATTTCTAGGTGAGCACATACAAAACTGATTACAAACATAGGGTACCTCATGAGGCTCAGAGATGGGAGGTGACTTGGCTAAGGTCACACAGCAGGTGACAGAGTGTGGACTAGCACCCAGGCCTGTCATGGTCTGTTGGGGGTGGGGGGAGTGGAGGGGGAGGTTGACTCCCAGAGGCCTGAGTGGGGAGGCCAGATCATGGGTAACATCTCTTGTGATATCACAGGGGACAGGAGAAGGGTAAGAGTGGGTCCCACGAGGGCTAACCCACACTGATATCACCAGTGAAAGTGAGAGTCACATAGTCGGAGTCTTAGGATCTAGTCAGTACAGCCAGGAAGGGCAACCTGTTTATTTGTTCCTGGAATGTGTTGACCAACGCAAGTTCCCCCAAGCGATCCCTGAGTACCTTCTATGGAAACACAGAGTGGGTGGGCTGCGAAGAAAAGTCAAATCCAAATTCGACTCAGGTGGGGATGGGCCACAATGGCCTTGATTTCCTCTATGGGCATTTGGTGCTTCCATGGCCTTGAACTAATCTCTGTCCTTAAGCCTTGTCCCACCTCGGAATCATCACTGATGGGTGGGCTGGAAGGGAGAACTACAGCATGGCACCAGGGCCGGCCTCTAGGGCTGGGAGGGACCTGGACTGACTGGAGAGATTGCCCAAAGCCAAGTCATCCGGGAGAACAATGAGGGCGGGAGCTCTGTGGGATTTTGCCTCTAGAAGCTGACAGACAAAGACCTGGGGCTAGAGGAGCAGTGGAGCACAGGGAGGCTCTCAGAAGGCACTGCACCTTGCTGACCACACAGCCTGGGATTCCCCCTTCTGCACACCCCTTTCTCATAACTGTCACTTGCTGGTGCCAGGTCCTGGGCAATCAGCACCTTACATGCTTTATCTCATACAATCCGTTGACTCAGGAGGGAGAGGTATGAATTCTCCAGCATCTTTGCCCCTGGAGGGCCAGCCCTAGGGTATGACCTACAGTGTCCCCATGAGAGTTCCTCTGGTAGACAAAGCCAAAGTTCTTCTATGGAGCTTGGCTCGAAATAGCCTCTTGCTTCTCCTCTTTCTCTTTCTGCTTCTGTATTTTTTTTAGTTTGGTTTTTTTTTTTTTTTGTATTTTTTTTAGTAGAGATGGGGTTTCACCGTGTTAGCCAGGATGGTCTCGATCTCCTGACCTCGTGATCCGCCCACCTCGGCCTCCCAAAGTGCTGGGATTACAGGCTTGAGCCACCGCGCCCGGCCCTCTTTCTGTTTCTACATTTCCTATTCCCTTAGCAGGTTTCCCTTAGCAGGGAAGCTTCCTAATGAATCACTGTCACACGAATCCTTGCCTCAGGGTCTGCTTCTAGGTCTGTTTCAGGTGTCTGAGGTGGGTGCCATCAATGTTTCCATTTCAGAGATGAGGAAACCGAAGCTCAGAGACATGAAGAGTATCCTGTGAAAGATCCCCATCTTGCAAGCAGCAGAACATGGACTTGAATTGACGTCTGCCAGGTGCAAAGCCAAGCACTGACCCCTCAGGCCCCACCCCTTCATCCACGACCAGCATCATCTGAGTTTGTTCACATCCCCAAATGTCACTGTCCCTTCCTGGTCATCTAGGTTAACTTTCCTTCTTTCTTCTTCTTTTCCTTTTTTTTTTTTTTTTTTTAACTGGAAGGAAAGGAATGTGCAGATGATCCAAGGGGGATGACTAAGTCCTCAGATTCCTCTGGTTGGCTCAGACCCTGTTTTGGTCAATCCTTGTGAATCAGGGCGGGTCTGACATTCTGGGAATGCAAGGAGACTTCAAATAATCTTCATGAAAACAAGTTGTAAAAACACTGGCCACCACTCCAAGTGGTCGGCTGATAGGCTTGGCTCCATGGAGCAGGGTTGAACAAGTTCACCAGAAGGGAATGCACAGTGGGAAAAACTTAGGCTAGACCCAAAGGAAGAACTTCCCTGTAATTGGGAGCTGGGCCCAGAGATGGGGTTGGGTGTGGCCTCTTTGGAAGCAGGCCATCCACGTCCTGACCTTCCCAGGCCTTTCTTGTTTGCAGTGTCTAGAAACAGCTTTGGTGAGCACTAAAGATGCAAAAACCACCAGAGGCCAACCCTGCCCAGCCCTGGGCTTCAACTCCAGACCTGAACCTGGTTTATGAGGATGCTCTGAGCTAGTGGGGCTTCCGCCTCCTGGGATCCTCCCCACACCCCAGGGTGGCTGCTACCACCCTACTCTGCAGATGCGAAGACTGGCAGAGGTCAGGGCAGGACTGAAGGCTACCCACCCAGCACTGCACCTCCTCCACCCTCAGCCCTCCACAACTATTCCTCCAGAAAGCACCATCCCCTCCAGGCACCCTCCCTCCCGCGGGCAGAGGACTAGGCGGGTGTCTACAGATGACCAGTTTACCCTCTCTCCTCCCTCTGGCCTCTGCTCTTTCCTCTTCTGGCTCCTTCCAGTCAGCAATGAGCAGGCCTGGGGCTCATGCAGTTCATCCCTGGCACCCCTTCCCAGCTCTCTTCCCTTTCTCTCCTTCCTTCCCATTCAAACTTGAGAGTTGTCTACACCCATATCTCCACTTCCTCCCACCCACTGCAAAACCCATTATACCCTCTGCTGCCACCAAGTTCAACAATGGCTTCTGTGTGGGTAAATCCACGGGGCACTTCCCCATCCTCAGCTGACACTGCAGAACTCGCCCTCCTAAAACCAGTCTCCTTCCTTGGATTCCAGGACACTGCCCGGTTGTTCGTCCCCCTTTCTGACCCCACCTCACCAGCCCCTTTGCTGGCTTGTCTCTCTGCCCACACCTGAATGCTGCTGCTCTCAATCCTAAGCCCCCTTTCCCTCCCTTGCCCACCACATCCTTCTTGGCAGTATCATCCACCCCATGGCTTCAACCACCCGTCTCTGCCTGGACCAAGCTCAAGACTCAAGTATCCTGCAACCCTCTGGTCACCTGCACCTGGACACCCCACAGGAAGCTCACACCCACAGTGGCCATATGGGAACTCCTCTCCCTTTCCACGCATTTCAAGGCACCTCCATTCCCTCCAACCTCCAGGCCTGGAAGATGAGAATCACCCTCCCCATCTCCCTCTTCAAACCCTCCAGTGCCATCTGACGCCAAGCCCAGCTCTGTTCTCCATCTCCTTCCTCTCATCCCCCAAACAGCCCTGGAGTCGCCACTCAAACTCCTCCTGCAGGAAGCCCTCCCTGACTCTCCAGCAGGGCCGGGTATGCCTTCACCTGTTTTCATGTGCCCTGTACAGCCATCCATTCAGCAGCCACGCTAGTGTCCAACTGCACAGCTGACTGCCTGGGCTGGCTCTGGAAGGGAGGGGCAGGGTCTAACCCTGGGTGCCCAACATCCAGGCCAAGTGCAACATGAGGGCTCCCAAAGAGGTTTCTCAAATCTGGAAATTGTATTTTTCTGCTGAGTGTGCCACATTGGTGAGGTCTGGATTTTCCCTCAGACCACAGGCCCCCAGGGGAAAGGGCTATCCCCTGGCTCGGCCCCTCCTCGCACTTAGCCCCCTTCAGAGCACCCTAATCTGCCTGCCATTTATGAGGAGATACCATGGGGGCCCTGGAGAGAGCCTAAGAGGCCCACCTCATACTTGTGCAAACACACGCGAACACACAGAGACATCCAAAAAGACAGAGGGCACGTATTCACAGACAGACACGGGTGACACGAGTGGGCACACTGGTGCAAGCACACAGGCTCCCGGAAGTACATGGAGCTGTGCAAAGACAGGTCCACAGGGACATAAACATCCTGGAAACACAGACCTGGGCCATGGCCTCGCTCAGAGTCACCTGCTCCGGGGTGAAGCCTTTGGCTCAGTCAGGGTTCCAGGCTGGTGCTCGGGACTCCAGAGCAGGGGCTCAGGGAGACGTGGCAACAGTCCCCTGAACAGTCTGGCTGGTTCCATTTGGACTCTGAGGCTGTGATCAGAGTGGGGAGGGGTGCTGGGAGAGGAGAGGGTGAGGGAGCAGGAGCCACTCTCCACAGACAGGGCTGGGGGCAGAGGAGGAGGCCACTGGCCTTGCCAGGCTCCTCCAGACCCCTCTGCCAAGGGAGTTACACTTCTGCCTTCCCCTACCAAAGAGCCAATCTGAGCAGAGAACAATCACGAAGTTTCTAATATACTGGAAAAGGAGGGAAAGCAAGCCAGGGTAGGTATGCACATCACATTCAAAACCAATGTAAATGACCCGTGCCAAACACCTGGGAGTGGGCCGCATCAGTCCTGAACTCACCCTACACGCCCAAGTCCAGTACTTCCCAAGATCCTGTTGATTCAGCCTCAGAAATGGCTTCCTCATGATGGTACTCAAGCCTCTCATATTGCTGCCTGAGAAACAGAAGGACATCCTGGAACCTTCAGGATTAAGTACAAACCCTACATGCAAAACTTTTCTCAACCTGGGCTTTCCAGTCACTTCCTTCACTCCTCACCTCAGGCCAGCCCTGCCACCTGGAGCTAAATTCCTGCTCCAGGGACTCCCCTCTCCAGCTCGACACCTTTGCAAAGTTAATTTCTCTGTATAGAATGCCTTTGCACTTGCCTCAGTCTGGTGAACTCCTATAGATCCCTCAATACCCAAATGGGAAATGCTGCTATTCAGTGGATTGGCTTCCATAGTGGCAGTCACATCCTAAAGTCAGCACATCATGAATAAGTTGCATATGGTCAAAATCACCCTTAGCTTTATCTAGCTACCATTTATATACGATGCCTAGGCATTGTTCTAGGCATTTCCTGTGTTTACTCATCTAACTCTCACAACTGTAACAGATTGTATTTCCAAAGACATCTACAGCAATGTCTCCCATCCTACACTGTCTTCTTACAAAGTGATGCTGACACCAGTCCCATGGAGAGAGGTGGGGTCTCTGTCACCCCTACTTGAATCTGAGAGGGCTTGGGAGTAATGGCTGAGGTGACACGACGGCACTTTCAGGGACTGGTCATCGCGTGTGAAGCAGCTTCTGCCTCCTTCACCAGGACACTCCTGCTAAAGTCCTGCACCACCATGTAGACACCGTGATTGCTCTGAGGCTGCCTTGCTGTGGGAAAGCTCAAACAAGCCCGCAGAGAGAGAAAGGAAGGCCTGAGACTACACAAAGAGCAAGAGAAGCTGGGCCAACCTCCGGGTACCCCAGCTCCTCCCCACTCTAGACACCATCTGACAGAAACCATGTGAGACCCTGAGCCAGAGCCACTGGGCTTAGACTAAGGCTGAGTCCAACTTAAATTCCTGGCCTATAGAAACTGTGAGACAATGATTGCTCTTTTTTTTTTTTTTTTTTTTTTTCCTGAGACTGAGTCTCGCTCTATCGCCCAGGTAGGAGTGCAGTGGGACATCTCAGCTCACTGCAACCTCTACTTCCCAGGTTCAAGCGATTCTCCTGCCTGAGACTCATGAGTAGCTGGGATTACAGGTGCGCTCCACCATGCCCAGCTAATGTTTGTATTTCTAATAGAGATGGGGTTTCATCATGTTGGCCAGGCTGGTCTCAAACTCCTGGTCACAGGTGATCCACCTGCCTCAGCCTCCCAAAGTGCTGGGATTACAGGCAGGAGCCACCATGCCTGGCCATGACTGTTCTTATATAAAGTCACTAAGTTTTGGGGTGATTTGTTATGTGACAACAATAACTAACAAATATAAATTATGAACTATCATTCTCCCCACTTCAGAGAAGGATCTGAGGCAGAGAGGCTAAGCAACTTGTCCAAGGTCACAGAGGTAGTAACTGGCAGAACTGGGATTTGAACCCAGGCAGTTTAGCCTCAGAATCCACACCATTCACCGCTATGCCATACTGAGTGCCTGCAAGGTCTGATTGGTCTCCCAGCCCACAGCAGGCCTCAGGGAGTGGTTGCTGAATAAATGAGCGAAGGAAGGAATAGGCAAATGAATGAATGAAAGTGAGCAAAAGCAGATGAACTCCCAGGTGCCAGGCAAGGACCTTAGAGAGCCTATACCATGCAAATGAGTCTGAAGTGAACCTCCTTGTTGCTGAAGCAGTTCCGCTGTCCACAGCCCTGGGGAAAGTCAGGTGATCAGAGGAGACTAGCCGGTGCCACTGGCCTCCGCCCACTACGGATGCTCATCTCTTGAGCCTCCTGAGATGTTCATCT
Organism: Trachypithecus francoisi; assembly: GCF_009764315.1. Lineage (NCBI taxonomy): Eukaryota > Metazoa > Chordata > Mammalia > Primates > Cercopithecidae > Trachypithecus > Trachypithecus francoisi. The sequence continues at coordinate 66,387,979 of NW_022681473.1, forward strand.
CCCAGCCCCCTTCCTCGCCCAGCCCTGAATGCTGCAGGATTAGACACAGGCCCCTAGGGAGCTGATCCCTCCTAAGGACAAGGCTTGCAGATCTCAGGAACTGCAGAGGGAAGGTCCCCAGGCTGGAGAGCCAAGTTGAATCCTGGCATGGCCATTGACTGGCTGTGTGAACTTGGATGAGTCCAGTCCATGTCCCTCTCTGTGTACAGGTGCTCTCCAGCTCCAATATTCTGAGACTCACCAGGTGCTCAGCTGGCCTCATGGATGGGGTGCAGGTGAGCTGTGGGTCCTATAGCCATGGGCAAAAGGGACCTGTCCCTAGAGGGAAAGTGGATAACAAGAATGAATCCCACCTACTACTCACTGCAAACCTGCCGCATGCCAAGTGTTTCAACATGAACAATTTCTACTCTTTGCAGCAATCCCACTGGGCACAGTGGCAGGTGAGGATGGTCTTAGACCCAGCTAAAGGGAGGCTAAAAGCCAGGGTCCAACCCAGGCCCATCCAACTTCAAAACTCGCCACTCTTGTCACAAGAGCCAAGAAGTGGAAGCAACCCAAGGGTCCATCGACAGGTGAACGGACAGAAAAATGTGGTCTAGCCCCACAACGGAGCAGCGCCCCGCTGAACAAAGAAGGGGATCCCGCCACATGCTACAGCATGGATGAACCATGAGGACACTATGCTAGGGGAAAGAAGCCAAATACTGTATGTTTCCACTTATATGTGGTATCTAAAATAGTCAAACTCAGAAACAGAAAGTGGAATGGTGGGTGCCAGGGGCCAGAGAAAGAGGGGGAAATGGGGAGTAGTTGTGTCATAGGTAGAGTCTCAGTTTTGCAAGATGAAACAACTCTGGAGATCTGTTGCACAAGAATGCGAATATAGTTAACATATGGAACTGTATTTAACATGGTTACTATGGTACATTTTATGTTTGTTAACATAAAATAATACAATTAAAAAAAAATACTCTCACTCTTGAGGTAGATAGGGAGATTAGAAAGGGTATTAGGAAGGGGAGTCCAGGAAGGCTTCACAGAAGAGGGGGCATTTGAGCTGGGCAAGATTTGGGCAAGCACAGATGGGCCTGGGGCACTACAGATAGAGGCTTGGACCTTTGGCCCCTGCCTCCCTCTCAGGATCCAGCTGCCTCAGCCCCCCGCCCCACCCCCAGCTCTCCAGATTACCACCAAAAAGCAGTGCCCCAGAGGAGAGTAGGCATTGGCTTGGAAGAAGGGATTTCCTGAACACCTACTATGTGCTCTGAGGCCCACTCACTGCATGACCTTGGGCCAGTCCTTGTCCTTGTGGGGCCCCTGTTTTCCTGTCCGTACCATCAGAGAATGACCTGCGATTCCTAGGTGTCCTTCCAATTCTCACACTGGGAATAATCTCTGAAGGGGAGGCAAGAGGCACCAGAGACCTGCAGAGAGCAGGGAACAGGACACTCTCTGGTCAAAAGACCAGGAATCTGGAGCTGCAGCCTCACAATCCTGCCCCAGGCAGCCTCTACTCACTTCACAGAAGGGAAATCTGAGACCGATATGGATTCGGTTTAATTCAAACCTAACCAACGTGTGCCCGCACCTACTATATTTGTGATAGCGCCGTAATTCCTCCCTCAGTCCAGCACCGTTTCTCCTATTCCATGCTGCCAAAAGTGGAAAAGACTCTAACATAAGGTAAAGCATGAATCATTGCAGTCAGAGAGACAAAATCCTCCATGCCTAGGTCTCTCTCCAAGAATTCTGACTCTTGCCTCTTTCCCCTAGCTCTCAGGAACTCCGTTTCTCTCCCAGAAGGAACGGGGCAGGGCAGTCCTTGCTTCCAATATCAGTTCCACCAAGTACCAGCTGGGACTTTGTGTTCTCATCTGCATCATGGGGATAAGGACCCTTTCCAGAGCCCCTTGGGAGGGTCAGATACGGCAAGAGCACAAAATGCTGAGCCAAGGGCTTGGCACACAGTAGGCACTCAATAAAAAGTCACCATCATCTGTTCTCTCCTTTCCAGACAAAGACATTTTCATCGATCTGTTTATTCCTCTCAGGGACGCTTTGTTTTGTTTGAGCTCTTCCCAGAAGACACTCCCCCCAGGAACACTGGGTGATGCTCCTCAGCCAGCCCCAGGGAGGAGGAAGGAGGAGGGATGAACTTACTTGATGGGAAAAGGAAAATTCATCATCAGGTAAACACAAGACAGCAACCCTGGGGAAGTCCAGTGGCTTTCCCCTCCACCTAGGAGGACCCAGGGTGGCCCCAGATCCCGCTTAATAAGCTCCCCGGGGCCTGGCTGGGAGGCCTGATATGATCTGGCTGCTACTTAAATCACACAAAGCCTTCTATTCTTAGCTGAGCAGGGGCCTGGTTCCATCCCAGCTGTCCATTAGCACTAACCAGCCCCAGGCACGCCATCACAGTGGCCAGTCAAGACCACAAGGAAGGGCGGGGGCAGCTCTGTGATCTGACTGAAGTCCAAGACCTACCTGAGGGGACTACAGATGACTCCCCAGTTGCCAGAGTGTTCACGGAGCCTGCAGAGGGGCTGCCTGGGCTGGATGAAGGTTTGGATTGTGACCCCTAAGGCCACCTCCAAGTTTGGATTTCATATCACCAAGATTCTATGTTTCCATGATCCAGCACTTCCAAGATTTGGGAACTGAAAGAGTCCACGGTTCTAAGGACCAAGGTTCCAAGATGCCAACAAAGACAGGATGCTGGACTCTAGAATGGGCAGCCTGCCCCTGCCCCCCTCCCCTTCTCCGTCCAGCCCTTAAGAGGCAGAGGATGGCCAGCTCTAACCCAATCCTGGGGTCCCTAGGCAGGGGAGTGGCACAGACAGCATGATGGACTCGGCACTGAGGTCAGCAACACTTATTTTATGCCACCCCTCATCCACTGGGGCAAGACTCCCTAGGGAACTTCTGGGTATACTGCTGAGACAAACAGGGAAAGAAAGAGGGGAAGGGTCAAAGCTGCCCTGGGGCCCACCAATGCCAGATACTGCTGGGCAGGGTGTTCAGTGTCTGCTCTGTGCCAGCAGGGCCAGCATACCCTTGTCAGGCAGGCATGGAGAGGTTGGGTGGGCTACCCAGGGTCACAGGCCGGAAAGTGCAGGAGCTGGGCTGGCTTCACAGATCACTGCTCCCCTCACCCTGCTATGTGTAGGCCACAGCTTCCTGGGACCACTTCTTCCAACATCCTCATTTAGAGGGGAAAACAGGCCCAGAGGGAGAAAGGGCCTATGATCAAGGTCACACAGAGAACTGGTGGCAGAGCCAGGCAGAATCATTCCCAGGCTGGGAGACACTGGCTGCCTCCAAGCCCCACTGGGTCACAGCCACCGAGCCTTTTCTGCATTCCTCCTTTTCAGCCCAGACCGGGATTCCTAAGGCAGGGCTGTCTCCTGTTCCCTTAGTCCCCAGCACAGTGGTTGCCCCACGAGGCCATCTGAGTGACAAGCCAAGAATCAGAGGATGGGACAGTGGTCAATGCCTCACACCCAAGGCTGGCCAGCTCAGCACACACATGGTCTGGAGAGAGTTGACCCTGTCAGATGCTGGGGACAATCACAGGGACACTTGTCAGGAACACTCAGAGGCTAATTAAACAGCTGTCCCATTAAGGAAAGCAAATCAGGCTCCACACACACAATGACCATCACAGAGCCCGCCAGTCCTCAGGACGGGACACTCAGCCTCGGCTGCCTGAGCTCTTGACCTGCACTCTGGGCCGTCATTCCCCAACACCCACTATCTATCAGTAGCTTTTTTTTTTTTTTTCTCCAATAGGATTTTACAGATTATTTCTCATCTGAAGCTCACAATGATCCTGAGAATTAGGTACTTGTTCCCTCCATTTTATAGGACAGGGAGGACAAGGGACTCACCCAGGTCACCTGGCTAATAGGACAGACTCAGGACTCGCACCCAGTGACTTTACCTGGTCCCAGAGGAAAGGTCAACAAATACCTGGGTGATTTTGAAGCCCTTTTGGTGGAGTCACAAGGTACAAAAATGTGTCTAAGCTGCACTGACCATTTTGAGGAAGTTGACAAAAATTTCCTGTCTCCTGCTTACAGAGACCACAGATCAAGTATCTAAAAACATCTGATTTCTTTGCTCTGGCCTAGCATTAGATCTGCCCTGCAAACTGGTGGCCTGCCATCCATCCGGTGCCCTCTTGGGTATGCCACCCACTGGGTTGATTTGATCTCACACCAGCCTTGTGACGTTGGCCTTATCATCGGCATCTTAAAATGAGGCCAGCTAAGGCTAAGAGAGGCCCAGCCACAAATTCAAGGTTGCACAAGCGCAGGGATGGAACCACGACAAGAAGCCAGGTGTGTTCCTGCTCCGTCTTTTTAAGACAGGGGGAGAGTTGGAGGAGGGGTAAATTGATGTTTGTTCACTGGGATCTTCTAAAAATAATCTGCTTAGGTTTACATCAATATCCCAGTATATCTTTCTCCCTGCCTGCCACTCTGCCTCCCCCACTGTGGCCCCCACGCCAGTCTAAGCAGAGGGAGGATCTGTGATGCCTCTGGGTGCCAGCCTCACCAGCTGTCTGCCCCTACTCCCCCCACATAGGGCCAGGACCATCTGGAGCTGCTCAGGAACAAGGGCACTGAGAGGGACCCCCAGAATTCCAGGAGAAGGGATGCTGGGCACAACCTAGCCTTGTCCCTCCAGCACCTACCCTGGGCAGATGGCTTTGACTCAGCATGCTGTGACAGGCTGTAGGCCTCCCAGAGAGGGTACCCGAGGCCCTGCTGAAATAAAGCAGTGTCCACATTGAAGATCTTGGTCATCCCGACTGACACCTCCTGGCACGAACAGGGAAGTGAAAGGGATGTGGAATGACTGTCTTGTTTTGCCCCTCAAGCGCTATGCCCACCAGCCACCCAGGGATGCAGGACACAGAGAGGCTCCTGCATGTGGGCAGGCCATGTTAGACCCAGAATGTAAACAGGACAGACAAGTTGGGTGTGGGGGGTGTTCTTGACATGTGCTCCCAGCCTTCCCCAGAGACCAAGACCCCTGGGTTGCAGCCAGGGAAGGGTCGGGATCTGGCCCCTGGGCCCAGCAGATCGGAAGGACAGCACCATCTTTCTTTCTGTTCAAACACAGACAGGGCTGCAGACACACAGTTCTGGCCTGTGTGTGCGACTTGTACATAATTCAGAGGGTCCTATTGCTCTCGCCTGGATAAAATGTACCAGCAGGGGCAGCTTGCACAGAGAACAGTGAGCTCATGCCAGGGAGCACTTCCTGAAAAGTGGTGAGTGGTCCAGAGGTTTGGGGGATTAATAGAAATTGGACAAATGAATATTGTTAATGACAAGAACTGTTTACTTGTTTGTGGAGTAAGTCAGTTTACAATCCATGTTCACAAACTTTATCCCGTTGAACCTTCATAAAAGTCCAGTGTGGAAGTTACTAACAGACAAGAAGGCGGAGGCTCAGAGGCTGAGTCACTTGCCCATTTTCTTTTTCTTTTTTGAGATGGAGTCTCGCTCTGTCACCCAGGCTAGAGTGCAGTGGCACGATCTCAGCTTGCTGCAACCTCCGCCTCCCGGGTTCAAGCGATTATCCTGCCTCAGCCTCCCAAGGAGCTGGGATTACAGGCGCCCACCACCACGCCCAGCTAATTTTTGTATTTTCAGTAGAGACACGGTTTCACCATGTTGGCCAGGCTGGTCTCGAACTCCTGACCTCAAGTGATCTGCCCGCCTCGGCCTCCCAAAATGTTGGGATTACAGGTATGAGCTACCGCGCCTGGCTGCCCATTTTCACACAGATGGAAGCAGAGCTTCCTCCCTGTGCTAAGCTGCAGCATGCGCTCAACTCCACCGCCACTCCCAGTCACAGGATGTCCTTCTGGGAATGTCCTTCTGGGCTCAGGGGGTCAATTGCTGAAGGGAGAAAGCACGAAGGGCAAAGTTTCCTGGCAGCAGGAGGGCTGTCCCCCACTCAGGACACCATGGCCCCTGCCTGGCTGGGGCAACCCAGAGGACCCTGAGGCAGGGGACAGGGGGAGTGGTCGGGCCTTCCCCTGCACAAGCATCCAGAACTCCTGAGAGCTCTTCAGGGTAGGAAGGGAGGTGCCAGGTGACCTCGCTTGACCACTAGGGTGAGGAACCCGAGGCCTACAGAGGAAGAGTCCAGCCAGTCCACAAACACCCACTGGGAACCAGCCAGGTGCGGGGGACACTGGGATGAATGTGACCAGCTCTGAAGAGGCTTGTCAGGTGAGCACCCACTTGGCTGGAGCTCAGACCCTCACAATCCTCCCCAGGAACTTCTTCAGCCCCATTTGACCTCCTTTTCCTCCCTCTGCTCCCACAGCCACGGGCTCCTTACAGGGTCCTCATGACGCAGTGTCATGTGCTGCCTCCTTTCACCTCTGCTCCAGCTGTTGGAAGAGCACCCTTCCCAGCCACTTGGAGCCCGTCCACCCCCACTCCCCAATCTTTTCTTCACAGAGCCTCACTTAAGTGCCCCCCAACCCTAAGCTGAAACTGATGGACTCCAGGAGGAAGCTCACTCATTTCTTCCCCTCCCCGCCCCCTCCTCCTCCAGGCCTCCCCATGCTCTTGACCTCCCTTGCAACATCTGTGCACTCTGCCCAGGGTAATGGGTCCTGGAATTGCCTCACTCTCTGTCCCTCAGGACCTGGGACTAAGAAGGTGCAGCTCCACTGAATTGAGTACATGTGCCACCCACCCAAAGCAATGACCCAGAGCAATTAACAAATCACTTCTTCCTTTTAAAGCTTGTCTTTCTTTAAAAATCCTTGGTGGGCACGGGAAAATGAAATGGAAGAGTCTTAGTCAGATTGTCTTGGCATTTCCAAGTGCTGGCTCTGTTCCTGGCACACAGTAGATGTCTGAGATATGTTCGCTTGGTGGATGAAAGACTAAAAATATCTCCCCCTGCCACTTGCCCCTGCTGCCTGAAGTTCCACCGTTACCACTGAACCTTTTCTGGGGCTAAAGACTATTCCCTGTGATGCTCTCTCAAAATGCAGTCCTGGGCCAGGAAACTAGCTCTAGCTGGAGGCTTCCTTGTACAAAACAGCAAGGTCAGGGTTTGCCCATGAGATCTTCTCACAGTACTTTCTCAAGATGATGTGTCCAGACCCTGCTCTTTGACCAAGGAGTTGCACGTTCGAATGAGCTTAGGAAAGGCTGGCTGCACACTGTGCCACCCATTGGGGTCCCCAATTCATATTAATACATTAAAGACCCTGAGAAGGCCTGTTTAGACTTATGTGACCTAGTGTTTCCCAAATCTGTAGGTTCATGCATCCTCAAATCCATTCCCATGCCATGGGACTAGGGTTCCTCAGGGGACAGTTTGGGAAGTGTGGACTAGATAGTGTGCGTGGGTCCACGTGGGACAAGGTCTGCAGGTTGAAGTGTCTTCCTTCACTTCCCTGCACTGACCATTTGACAGAGGCAGAAGGTTCAATCTCAGCCACCACCACCAATAGCTCATGACAGAGACAGATAATGAACATGGCATCAGACAGCTTCCAAATGCAGCACAAAGGAGAGAAAGGTAACAGGGTGGGCCAGAGACCTGAGTGAGTTCCAGCTGTGATTTTGTGCTCACTGCTGGCCATTGGGCAGGGGACCCCATCCTGCTAAGCTTTGCATTCATCATCTGCAAAATGGGAATAATGCTATTCTCAGGGCTGTTGTGAAGATTCAGCGTGGTAATGCAAGCAGAGGCAGATTATAAACTGTCAAGTCCTGTGCCAGCATTTGCTATGTGCATCATTATTGCACTGCATACATGGCCAGGAGGGTGTGGTAATGTCTTGATTGATCACAAGCCACTGCAGAGGTCCTCAATCAGGACAGATGGATGGATGGATACATGGATGCATGGAAGAATGCACAGACAGAATCCCCAGTGTGACCCAGGCTCACCAATGGCTGGCTGGTTGAATAGGTATGAATGAATACATGAACCAATTCTAATAAGGTCAACTGTTCCACTTCTTAGTCCCCAACTGGTAGAAGCAGCAAATTGGGAAGGACACACACATACACACACACACACACACACACACACAAGCATGAGGGGAGAGGAAAGAGACACAGCACTCTGGAGGCAAGTCTATGGGCAGCAGAATAAAGGAACCGACAGGGTGGGAAGAGCCAGAAACCAGAGTTGAACACATGCAGCAGCCCACAGTCATCTGGCACAGGGATCAAGCCATGTTGGCATTCTCAGCAAGGCAGTTGGGGTTCCTAAGGCCTGTCTCTCGAGCCATCCATGTTGCCATTGTTCAGGGGAAGAAAGTGATCAATCTCTTTCACAAAGGTTTCCAACCAAAACTGTTAGAGTTGTTCTTAATGGGCTAGAGAGCACAAAGAAGTCTTTAGGGCTGGTTGCACTGGCTCACGCCTGTAATTCCAGCACTTTGGGAGGCCAAGGCGGGTGGATCACCTGAGGTCAGGAGTTCGAGACCAGCCTGACCAACATGGTGAAACCCTGTCTCTACTAAAAATACAAAATTAGCCGGGCATGGTGGTGGGCATCTGTAATCCCAGCTATGTGGGAGGCTGAGACAAGAGAATCACTTGAACCTGGGAGGCAGAGGTTGCAGCCTGGGCAACAAGAGCAAAACTCTGTCTCAAAAAGAACGAAAGGAAGGAAGGAATGAAGGAAGGAAGGAAGGAAGGAAGGAAGGAAGGAAGGAAGGAAGGAAGGAAGGAAGGAGGAGGGAGGGAGGGAGGGAGGGAGGGAGGGAAGGAGAGAAGTCTTTAGCGCAAGATACAGGTCTTAGCTGCTGCTTCTGGAGAAATGTTTCTTACAGTTTATATGAATTCATCAACACATCTAAGCACAGGACATACTGTGTACCAGGCAAGTGCTGTTGGGCACTGGGGACACAACGCCCCATCCAGACAGCATCACATATGGAAGGTTCTGGATAAATGAGGTATTGGGTCACTTGAGGATAGAAAGGGAGGTTTTGTAGAAAAAAAATTCACAGATAGGAAGTCTGGAGGACCGATTTAAATCATTACATGACCTCAGACAAGTCACCTTCCTTCTCTGAGCCTCCATCTTCCCATCTATAAAGTGGGTATGATAAAAATCATGAAAACTATTACATGGCACTAGACACTAACCTGGCAGTTACAGATGTTCTCTTAATGCACACAGTCAGCAAGGCAGGTGTTGCTAACAATTTGTTGTGGGGTAAACTGTCCGTTTCACAAACTGAGACTCGGCTGGTTACCAACTTGCCTGAGGTCAGAGAGTTGATGGGAGTCAGGGTGTAAGCTCCGGTGTGTCTGATTCCAGAGCCCACACTCTCCCACCCTCCCAAACAAGACCCACACTTCCTTCTGACAGACTGCTGTGAGGATGCAATAGATGTCAGAGCGCTTCATAAAGTTAAACTGTTATGTGTCCAAAGGCAACAAGTAGTCAGTCTTGACTCTCCGTGAAACTAAACACTGAAATTCAGAGGGGCACTCAGAACTGGCCACGGCCTAGAACTCCTGGGCTCCTCACTCTCAACCTCTGGCATTCCTTGGCTAACTTCCTCCCAGGGAAAGAGATGCGGCAATCCGAGGAGCCCCAGATGACCCCTCAAGGCCCACAGAGCAGGGTTCCCCTGGAACCCATGGGGCCCCCTCCTAGGCCAGGAGACCACCTGGCTAGTAGCCTCCTGACTCTTCTGTGCTCCACTCCTGCCAAGGATCTAGAGGGCACGGCCTGACCCAGGTGCCATGGGAGCTGCCCCAGGGACCCTCACCACTCCCCACCGACAGGCTGTGGGACCTCAGGCCAGTCACCTCACCCCTCTGAGCCCGAGGTTTCTCACCTACAAAATGAGGGATGAAAGTGGGTCTCATGTGGGAAAGGATCCACTCCAAGGAGAGACTCAAATATGACTGCCCTTGAGCTGGGTGAGTTCAGCTGAGTGGGTAGGAAGGGGAGCACCAGGCTCTCAAAATCCCTGTTTTGAAGGGAGGCACAACCCTATCTACCAGGAATCACCCATCTAACCTTGAATTCTCAGCCTGCCCTTGGCAGTCCCAGTCTGAGAGGTGGACTCAGCTGCTACTACTGCCAGCCACCAGCAGGACCCTATTTGCTGTCTTCCCAGGTTGGCTAGGGTCCCAGCAAGGGAGAGGCAGGAGAAGGGACCTCAGTCAGAACTACATATGTCTTCACTGGAGGGACCTGGGCCCCAGAGCACAGACATTCTTGCAGGCCCACGGTGGCCTGAAATGGTTGCTAACTGGCCACGGGCCACACAGTGAGACAGAGGTGCCAGGACCCAGGCCTCTGGCCCAGCCCAGGGCTCTCTGCCCTGGCCCAAAGTCACCCCTTTTGGAGCATGGATTAAGCACAGAGAGGAAGAACAGTGTGAAGAGTTAGGATGATGCACCCCTTACCCTGCCGTGGTCAAGAGGCTCTGGCCATTGACTGCTGGGCCCACAAGCCCCAAGGTGAAAATCAACACCTGGTCACCCAATTCCCTGCTTCACTCACTGCAGGCACTGACAGGGCACATCTGGATGGAGGAGGGGCTCAGTCTGCCTCTGCAGAGTTCCCAGCAAGAGGAAGAAGGCTCCAATAGCAGCAAAATGGACTTCAATTCGTCTCAAGAAAGAACTTCCTGCAGAGGCATTAAGCATGAACACAGAGAAGGGGGGCACGATGAGGGCAACTGTAACATCTCCTCTGAAATACAGGATGCTGTCTCATGCATTATGTCATTTTACTTTCAAACCAGCCTGGAAGGTAAGTGTTGCTGCTCTAATTTTATAAGTGAGCAACTGAGGCTCAGAGAGGCTAAGTTACTTGCCCATGTCTTCTAAGTTCCACTCAAGAGAGGCAGAGCCAGGATTTAAAGCCAGAACTCGGACTCTGAGGCCCACATACCTCCTTTCTCAGGAAGTCTCTGAGGATCCAGGTGTTACCACACCTGCCATGGGCATCTCACTGTGCCACTTCAGATGCCCAGGTGTGAGCTGGGAGATGCCAGGGGTGTTCCTTTCTGGAAGGAGAGGGAGTGCTCACTGGTGGCCAGCTGTAAAGGGCTCTGTGTCCTAGGACTGCCAGCTGTGCCTCTGCAGACAACACCCCGTGGGGGCCTCCCACGTGGTTCCCGTGCAAAATGCCATATCTTCTGTCCTTTCCCTGACCATGCCTCCTCTTGGGCAAGGATTGATCTCTGGCACCATTATGCCTCCTGCTCCCTACTTGGCAGGAACCCCAACCCCCCACCCAACTCTACACCCAGACTCCCCATCACAGGGCCCGGCAGCATTTGGTGGCACTTGCTGCATGGCCTGTCCCAGGCCTGCCCAGCCCCACACTCCTCTCACCTGACATTCACAGGCTCCTGGGAGATCCTCTGAACTCAGACTGATGTGGTTCATGACACCTGGGACATGGGCAACATGTTCTGGGTTCAGGACTATCCCCAGAACTGTGGCAACAACTACCCAGCTCTAAGGAAGGTGTATAAAGTGGCCACATCGGGGCCAGCTCCGGGCTGGGCGAGTCACAGCAGGGCTGGGGCTGCTGCTCTGTACACCTGAGCTTGCCCGACACTAGCCTACCTGTGACTTCTGCTCCACTCCAGAGGTTCCCCTGTCCCTGGCAGGGTCACCCCAGAAGCCACCTGTAACTTGCTTTGGGGGAGGAGGCAGAGATGGAGAGATGAGTAACTCCAAAACTCCTCTCGCCAAAGTGTCTGTGGCAGCTGGGCTGCTGATTCATCTTTGGGGTGAGAGCTGAGAGTCCCTTCATTAAGGGGCATGGTAAAAACAGATGATCTTTAAACTGTGTCCTAAGGACAGTGTATTCAGTGGACTCCCGGGCTTTCGAGGGACAGATTGATGAAGTGTCTTTAGTTTGCCTCTCCAGAGCCACTCTCCACCTTGTCTGGGGCCCTGGGAACTAACTTCTGTGGACTGTAGTGGGCTCCGTGCTGCTGGCTTCCAAAGAGGTTCACCCAACAGGAAGCACAGATGGGGGACTGAAGGAAAGAGGAAAGACAGTTGAGGTTTATCCCCTGTGGGGTCTCGTGGGTTGACTGGGTCCCTGTACTGATGGCCCACAGCCCCTGTCCCTGCAGCTGCCCACTTCCCTTGCTCCTTCAGCCCTGAGTGGTAACTGCTCCCAGCCACTACTAGTCCCTCGGTGCTGCACTATCCTGTGTTGATTTGTCACACGCCTAATGCCTGAGCCAGTCACTCTGGGTTGATGCACCCTCTCCGGCTGTGCCAAGGCAAGGAGACCAAGCACTGCCACCAATGGCCTCTTTTGTAGTCTTCCCCTGTCCAGCCCTCAGAGCCTCCTCTGCTCTTAAAGAAGAGCAGTTTGAAGGGATGCCCATGATTACATGTGCAGGCCTCCTCTGTCCTCTGTCTCAGCCTGGGCCTAGTGGGGCAAGGGGAGCAAGTTGGGAGATAGGGAGCATGGACCAGCCAGTGAAGGAAGGGGCAGGAGGCAGGGGTCAGCTCCCCAGTGAGTGCATGCACCAACAGCTTTTGAGTGCTTAGTATACGGCAGGCACTGCGCTCCACATACCAAGAATTTTATTTGCTTCTCAGGCAATCCCAGGAATTCCTTCCTACTAATGCATTTTACAGGAGAGACAACTCGTGCTCAAAGAGATAAAATGATTCTTCCAGGGTCATCCTGCCAGTAAGTGACAAAGCCAGGATCAGCGTAAGTTTTCTGTCTTCTTTATGGTAGACACATTGGACAGAGATAACTGGACTTGAACAAGTCCTGAGAATGACCTTGTATGGCAGATACACCTGAATGCAGTTTGGTTCTAAGCTAAGGGATCTGGGAGTAGCCAACCCGGAGATCCATTCCTTATCTATGAGGAACATCTGAGCTCCCAGCCCATCCTATGGAACCTGCGGGCCAAACAGGATTGAGGCCTGTTGTTCTGGGGTAAATGCAGGTTGCTAGGTGGAAGTTGTTGGGGGAGGTGCTAAGTGAAAATGCTACAGAAATTGCATGCTTTTCATGGCTATAATCCCAGCACTTTGAGAGGCGGAGGTGGGCAGATCACCTGAAGTCAGGAGTTTGAGACCAGCCTGACCAACATAGTGAAACTCCATCTCTACTAAAAATACAAAATCAGCTGGGTGTGGTGGCACATGTCTGCAATCCCAGCTACTCGAGAGGCTGACGCAGGAGAATCGCTTGAACCTGGGAGGTGGAGGCTGCAGTGAGTGAAGATCGTGCCATTGCACTCCAGCCTGGACAATAAGAGCGAAACTCCATCTCAACAAAAACAAAAACAAAAACAAACTGCACACTTCCTGCAAGTGGCTGTGGTTCTTCGGTCCAGTCAGCAGCCACTGGACTCTCTCCCCTGTGTGTGAGCCCCTAGTAAAACTCCATGTTTCATTCGCTGGCTCTGGGTCTCCTCTTTGGTCTCTTGAGCCTGGTGCCATCCTCACTGGCACTGATAGGGGTTTGGCACAACACCTAGTAACTGCCTTGACATAATTTTAGTGAACTGGCTCACAATCACAGCAGAGTTGGATGACTTAAGTGCAGTCAGTTATTGGTGAGAATTTGCCCAGAGGCCTCCAATGTTCCCTGGACACCCTCCCCTAGATTAAAAAAAAAATCCTCTGACATTCTTCAGTTCTCCCAGGTGGGACGGGGCCCCAAGCGGGTGGTGCAGTTGGGTGTCTGGGTTGGAAAAACAAGCAGATTCAGACAAGGCTTCATTGTTAAGGAGAGTCTGACACTTTGACCATTAAAGCAAAACCGAGCAAAACAAAATGCTTACTGCCTTGTCTTATCTCTTAGATACAAAGGGGACAGTGGGAAGGGACCCAGGGCTGGGTGTTGATCCCACCCCAACCAGTACCAATCTCAGAGACCTGGCCTCAAGTGGCTGGGGCAGGGAGTTCAGGGTCTCGGTCCAGCCTGGTGTCAGGTACAGGGCGGGTGTTTGCCATGTGTGGCCTCGTGTGGCCTCTGTGGCCCTTTCAGAGAGATCGTTATTGTCATTTTTCAGATGAGGAAACCGAGGCTCTGAGAAGACATGCAGGGAGCAGCTGGAACCCAGGTGAACTGGATTACCAAGTCTTTCCACTCCCCTCATCTCTCCAGGCAGGGAGGTCCTGCGGGGAGGAAGTAGCCTCAGAAGGATGAGCTCCTTGTCCTGGGGATGTGCAAGTATTGTCTTGGGACACTGTGGGAGGTAGGCTGCAGAGGGCAGCCAGGTGGCTCTCAAACTGAAATCACCAGGGGAGCTTCAACAACTACTGACGCCTGGGTCTTGCCCCAGAGATTGTGGGGCCTGCAGGACTTTCAAAAGTTTCCCAGATGATTCTAATGTGAAACAAAGTTTGAAAGGCATGGGCTTGGATGCCCACTGCTGCCCTTCCCACCTCTGAAACTCCCCTACTCCACACCTCTCTAAGGAAAGAAGGGATTTATTACCCTGACCCCATTTTACAAAACGGGCAGAAGCCACGCAAAATATAAGGGTGTCCTCAAGGCCCCCCAGCCAGCAACAAATCGAGGCAGCACGAGGGGTCCCCTGATATCAGACTGCCCCTGGGGTGAGCTTCTTTAAGACACTTGGGGGGTCCTGGCTCCCTTGTCAGTGGGAGAAAAGTTTCTCTTTGAGGCTTCTGGGTGAGAGAGTGAGACACAATCTTCGTGGCATTTTTTTAAAGAGTCCACTCGTTCAAAAGTTAAACAGCTACAGGATTAATGCTGGAAGACCCCCTCTGCTTGCTGGCGTGCCTTGAGAGCAGGAAGATAAAAGAACTCAAAGCAGGCCTGTTTATCCTTTTCTGTAGGAGATTTGGTCGCAAGCCTGGGAAGAGCTGGGCCTGTCAGACCAGCAGCCCACACTTCCTCCCCACCTGCCTGTTCGCCTTCCTCATGCCCTGAAAGCAGAATGTCACAGATGGAGAGACGGTGTGGGGTGGTGGGAAGTGAGAGGCCTGTGGAGTCCACTGGTCCTGGGGTCTGCCCAAGCACTCCCCCTTGCCAGCTACCTTTGGAGAGGAGCTACTTCTCTCTCAGCTCGTCCAGTGCTGACTTCACAGAGGTCAAAGTCAGCAACACGGGCACCACCTCCAGGAAGCCTTCCCTGACTCCCCTCCCCACCCAGCGCTGGGCAACCCCAGGCCCCTGGCCTTCCCTGTCACATTCTGTGTTGTCACTGCTTCTGTGTCCTCCCGTCCCTAGCAGGCTGTTCATTCATTCATTCCACAGAGCAGCTGCCCTTTGCCTGGGATTCACTCCAAACGCCTTTCCTGAGCACCTGTTTTCTCTAAGATCCTCTGTGAGGTGCTGGAGATACAGATCATAACAGCTAACCTGCACTGAGTGCTTATAATGCGCTGGGTATTTTTTTGAGTGCTTTACATGTATAATTCATTTCACCCTCACAACTCTATGATGAAGATGCTATAATTATCCCCACTTTACATATGGGGAAACTAAAACCCAAAGAGGTTAAATCACTAGCCCAAGTCATTTAGCCCTACCCTGTGCCACCAGCCACAGATACAGGTGGGACCGGCCCCTGCCTCAGGAGCCTGCTTCTCACAATTTTGAAGTTTTGCGCCTGTGTATTTCTTTGTCTAATGTTGTTTCCCCCACAGGTCAGAATCTCCAACCGTGTTACATTTTGGTTGGATGCATGTGTGAGCAGCACCAAATAAACGCTGCTTCCCTTTAAGGAAGAACTCACACTCTTCGCCCAGCATGTGCTAGCTGGACACCAGACGGCTTCTCCCACCTGGGTCATTTCTTCGGCATAGGCCTGAGAAGAAAACCCAAGTCCCCAGATATCCCAGTCCTGCCCTCTGCCCTGAACCTAGCTCAGGACCCTTCTAGGCCAACAGCACCTGCTTACACACCTGTGTTCACACGGAAGGTGGTGGGAACTGTGTCTCTGCAAACCCCAGCTAAATCCCCCTAAGAGAAGGCCTCCCCGCCACCTGGCATGCCCTCTCTCCTGCCATCTCTCACTGGACTCTTCCATCAGTTTCTTACTGAGTTGCCAAAGCCATTGAGGGGATGGGCAAGAGGACTCATGCTGATGGAGTACCCACCTGTGTGCCAGGCCTGGACAGGCACCCCACTTCCTTCATCTCATTTAATAACAGTTATTATCAGCCCCAATTTACAGGGAAAAAACAGAGGTGCAAAAGTTGAGCAAGCTGTCCACGGGGTAGCTCGCACTGCCTCCCCTGGCCCGGAGGGTGTGGTTCTGTGCCAGGCACACTTCCAGGCACTCAGAGGGAGGGGAGGAGGGGGGCTGGGGGGCACATAGAATCTAGTTTTGACAAGCCAGCAAGGGAAGCAGACCAAGCAGAACCCCAATCCACAGACCACAGTCAGTGTGCAGATGGCCATGAATCAGCAGCAGAGGAGGCTTGGATCCCACCTGCATGGGAGGAGTCCTGGAAGCTTATAGGAGGCAGCATCTTTGGGCCTGGTTGAACTCCTTACTGCTCTTTCCCATGGTCACAGCAGGAGAAAGGGTAAGCCTTGGCCTACAAAGCTCTGGTGCCCAGTGTGTGTTTGCCACCACCCCAAAGGGGGCAAAGGGAGGAGAAGTTGGCTGCCCTGCCAGTGACCCCACTGTGGCCCGGCCAGCCTGCCTCCATTCCCGCCAACCTGGCCTGGCCTGGCCCAGCCAGCTCCCAATCACAGGGTCTCCTCTGCCAGCTAATGACCATGCTGCCTGCAGCTCAGGCCACCACCCTCCTTTGGGCGAGGCAGCTACCCACAGAGCCTGCTGGCCCAGACAGTGGCCAGGCCAAAAATCACAGCTGCCCGTCACACCACATCCTCTGGCCCTGGTGCTGTAGTCTCCTCCTCCTCCTTCCAGGGTCACAAAAGACACTGTAGAAAGCTGGAGCTACAGGGGAGCTCAGACCCTACCCTGCTCTCCATAGACATGGACACACAGGACCCCAGAGAGGGGCCCACTCACCCCAGCCAGCCAGCCAGCCTGCACACAGCCTAGGGCCCAGGTCCTTCCTGGGTGCCATGCTCAGTCCAACACTGCCCTTCCATAGCCTTGAGAAAAAGCCTTGTCCAGGCTTTTTATATACAAAGTATGCTTTCGAGGTACTCGGGTGGAGGTGAGGAGACAGTACGCCTTCTAAGCACAGATTTACAATTCAAACAGATGCAGCTTGGCTCCCTGCTCCCCATCTTCAAGCTGTGTGACCTTGGGAAAGATAAGGTACCTCTCTGAGCCCGTTTCTAGGGGATAACAGTAGCTACCTTGGGGAGTTTGGGTGAACAAGAGTGTTTATAAAGCATTTAGCACATTGTCTGGCTCATGGTAAGTACTCAAGAGTATCAGCTGTTGTTGATATCATCACTGTAGTATTGTGTGGATATATTTTACAAACTGCAAAATGTTATGGATGGTAGCTATTATTTTTTACTATTACTGTTGAACGTTAAAGATTCAGGGGGGGCATAACCAGAGGGTTGGGTAATCCAGGAATGTTTCTGAGGGAATTTATGACCTGAGTCAGGTCTTGACAGGCGGGGAGATAAGTGGAGAAGAGGCAGAGATGGCGGTTGTGACGGGAGGAACAAGCAAAGGGGGCTGCGATGGGGCCACATGTGGTGTGTTTAGGAGACAGTGTAGAGCAATGAGCCAGAGGGCCGGGCAGAGGCTACGGCGACCAAGGACCTGAATGCCATAACTAGGGCCTGGTCTTCATCTTACAGGCTGTAAGGAGCCACAGAGACTTCTAAATGGGGGCTCCATTAAGCTTTCTGAAATGTGAGTTCTGTCCAACATTCAAGGCCCTCTCCCATATGGGCATTCACCCCTCACTAACCCCACCAAGCCAGCCTCCTCACCCCAAGTTCGCCCCATCTCTCGGCTTACCACACTATCCCACCTGCCCCGCCACTAGCCCACCCATGGTTCACACTCATGATGAGGCACCCCCTTGTTGAGTGCCTATAGTGCCGTGTGTTTCACACATGGGATCTCAAGATCATCCATAACAGCCTTGAGAAGTGGACATCACGACCCTCATTTCACAGAAGAGGAAATGGAGGCCTGGTGGGATCATGTGTCTTGCCCATGCTCTCAGTGACATGGTGGCACAGCCAGGATTCATTCTTGGAGGGATGTCAGGACCCCCCATCTCTACAGCAAGTTGCCTCTAGCTCCTGCCCAGACAGCCACCTCCCTGACAAAGCCTTTCTGGTTACTCCAGTCCTCAAGGGCCTCCCCTCCACCCCCTTTCTGCCCTGTACCCTCCCCCTTACTCCTCCCCTTCACCACCTCTCTGGAATCAGAGGCCCACTTGATCCTAGCTCAGCTAGCTTGGTTCCCAGTGTTGCCTATGGGACCATCTAGCCCCCAACAGGAGAGACAGGACATCATCAACCCCAGCTCTCTTCTGTTGGGGGCCAGATGATACTTTCTCCCTGTCCTATCCTGCCTGCCCCTCCATATCCAAGACTGCTAACAGCACAGACAGGAGCCCCCACTTCCTCTGGTAGGGTTCAGAAACCTACTGAGCATGGAGCTACTTCCCTGAGTGTGCCCCCAGCTGAGGGGAGTAATACATTACTCACTGCACCTAGGTGCCTAGGGAGGTCAGACAATGGACCTGAGGGAATGGGCACCAGCTGCAGGCACCACAGCCCTGCCAGCAGGAAGCCAAGGGAGGAGGTAAGAATCCAGAGCCCCTTGCCAGTGTCCCCAAGCAGACTGATTCTAGAGGCTATGAGACTAGCAGCCTGAGCTGAGCAAATTCAGGTCTCTAAGCCTGCAACAATATCCTGCGTTCTAATCTAAAACAAGTCTGAGAATTTCCCTAGACTTCCTGGTCAAACTTCAAGCTCCCTTTTCTTCATAGGGATGGAAACAGATATTTGGCCAGGCACTACATCTTTGTAGCTCATTTAATCCTCATAACAACCTGCTAAAGGAGGTATTCTAATTTTATAGGCTCAGAGGGATGAAGTGATTTGCTCAGTGCCACTCAGCTGGTGGGAGGCAGAGTAGACTCACGCCCACCTGGTCTGTCTGATTCACCACTATCTGGGGCTCACCAGTTACTGTGGCTCGAGGTTGCCGCTTAGCCCGTCTGGGTAACTTCCAGGGCACCTGGTATGCAGTTGGCACTTAAACAGTTCTACAAGCAAACTCAAAGGCCCTGGGGAAGTGGTTTTACCTATCTGAGCTTCAGTTTCCCACACAAGACTGGGCCGTTAATAACTACCCCAGTCTTGGCAAGTACGACATACCCCTTAGCACTTAACTGTCGGATGTGATGGCCCCACTAACTGAGCAGGTAACACACAGCCTGCCATAATCAATTTTAAGGTGGCACTAGGAACCATGGATGCATCAGGAGGTCTCAAGTGACTCTGCAACCCTCTTCTGCTTCACTCCAGGTTCCAGGCTCTCTCCACATCATGAAAGGAGATCACAGGTGTGAAATTATTTCATCAAAGAGCTTTGTTTAGATGTAGAGATTATTGTGAGGGAGGATTTGAATCCCTGGATGGAGGTAGGGGGTAGAGGGAATCCCAAGCCCCTCAGTCACCTTTTCTTTTGGGTTCCTCTAACCTTTCCACCCCCAGGGATTGAGATTCAGACTTCCACTGACCTCTCACCACCCTCCTCCACCTTCCAGGGGCTTTCCAAGGAGGTTTCCCTTTGACTCCAGGGAGTTGGGCACATCTAGGGTTAACCAGTCCTAGCCAAGGCCACAGGGCCCAGACCAGGACCAGATCTCCTCCCCTTCCCCACACAGAACAAGAGCCCACAGAGTCATGGCAAGGGCTTTTTCACAACACCCCTCTCCCTACATGCCTCGGGGGCAGCAGAAGCATCCCCTGCCTGGGAATCAAGACACCTGGGACTGTGCCCCAGCCCTGGGAGCCCCCAGCCTTGAGACCTTGAGCAGGTCCCTTCCTTCCTGGGCAGAGGTGTCCTGCAGGTTCCCCTGCCCAGAAGAGAATTAGGTTGGACCTTCCATTTGGGCCAAAGGCTATGGGGTTGCGGGCACTCCTCGGGGCCCCTGCACCAACCACACTGATTCTCACCACAGCCTCATACATGGTCGCCCAGATCTCACATCAGGAATAGGGAAAGCCTCAGCCACCTATCCGGAAGATCCTAACTGGGGAGGAGTGTGGATACTTTGAAGGATGCTCACGAAGGTTTTCTCAAGTCTACTTCTGCATCAAGGATTCACTGTCTTTAGGACCAGACAACTGACATTCCCTTCGGGTGGGCCTCAGTGTCCCCATTAGTAATGTGAGGGAGGTGAGCCACGTGAGCCACATCTCCAGCTACCCCAGAGGGGTCACATCTCCAGCTCTGATGGACCCTTACTTGGGGATCTCTGCAGTGAATTCACCAACAGATAAGCACATCTCAGGATCTCCAGAGTGTCTTAGAGACCCTGGAGTCTGACACACAACGGCCAGGAGCTGCTGCTCTCACATCCTGGGCCCACAGGGAGAGCAGCTTTGGAACTAGGAAGCTTCCCACCTCTGCCCTCAACTCTGAGTCACCTTTCCTGGGGGTTGACATGGCCAGGGAGCGGGAGGCAAGAAAAAGCCACTTCCTCAGCTTTAGGATCAGCGCTCAGGTGCTCTGCTTCTTCCCCTTCTATCCTCTCCCGCTTCCCCAGTCTCCTCCCCGCAGTGAAAGGAGAAGATCACTCAGCCCCGTTAAGCCTCAGTTTCTCCATCTGCAAGCGCCGATAATAATACACAACACCTATTTCAGGAGTAGCAGTGAGCCTTAGGCGGGGTGTGGCGGGGCGCGGACACGCACACAATGGGCCGCTCAATAAGAGCCCGTTTTCTTTCTTTCCCCTCCCCTTCCCGCGCCCCCTCCCAGCCAGTTCCAGCCTCTGCTTGTTTCCCCCGAGATTCCCTCCGCTGGCCCCTGCGCTCCCGCGATGGGGTCGGGGACCGCTTCTGCCCCGCATCCGGGGTTCTCACCTGCAGCCTTGGCTCTCGCGGGCCGACGGGACAGAAAGGGACCCCTGTGTTATCTTCGGGGCAGGCACTGAGCCCCTCGCCTGAGGCGGGGGGAAGGGGACAGCCTGGGTTCGTGGCACCCGCCCGGCGGTTCGGTCCGACTGTCCTGCCTGCCTAGAACCCTCACGGAGCGCACGACCCGGCCGGAGCTTCCTGGGCACTCGCGCTGTTCCAAGTCCGAAGCACTCGGGTGGAGGCAACCGAAGGTTGGAGTCTCGTGGAGCCAGAGGCTGGGGGCGTCCGGGGTCCCGTGCACCGGAGTCGAGATCCTGGAGCACAATGAGCTAGCTCGGGAGTAGGGGCTCCGACCCTCACTGATGGAAAGGCGCGGAGCGACCCTGCAACCACGGACCCGTACGGCCGGGTTAGGAGCGTGCCGCCCCGGCGCAGCGGGTCAGGGCCGGGGCTCCGCGCGTCCCGGCCGCACGCCCCGGACCGCGGGGCTGGGACGGGCAGGGCAGGGCAGGGCAGTGCAGGCGCCGGCGGGGAGGTGCGGCGGCCGGAGCCCCGGGGGGAAGTCTTTCCAGGTCCCGACTCGGCTCGCTGTGTAAACCGGGGCGGATCTCGGCGCCGCAGCCGACTCCCGAGCTCCCGCCTGCGGCTCCACTTCCTCCTCTTCCCCAGCTCGCTCACCGCTCGCTCAGCGCCGCTGCCACCTCCGCTGTCATCCCCGCCGCCCACCCCCACCGGAGCCGCAGCCCGATCTCAGCCCAGGCAGCGCCGCCCAGCGCCGGAGCGCCAGCCAGCGCGGCCCCGCCCGGCGGGGCGGAGTCAGCAGGGATCCCGCCTCCGGCCGGCAGCGGGCAGGGGCGGGGCGCGCGCCCGCTCCCCTTCCCGGGCCCCGCGCATGGGGCCGCAGGAGCCAATCCGAGGGTGGGAGCGGAGCGGCGCCCTGCGGAACGCGGACTCTACCTCGGAGAGGGCGGGGCGGACAATGGAGAGGTGCGGCTGCAAGAGGACAATGGCGGGGCTAGGGGTTCAGAAAGGGCTGAGTCGGGGAGGGGGTTGGTCTCGGGACCCGGATGGAGGGAGAGGCTAGAGGGCTGGCTTGTTTGGGACAGGGGCATGGGGACTGCTGTGCAGGGATTGCGGGGGTCACGGGGAAGCAGCAGGGGCCAGGGTAGGAAAAGAAGCCGGGGCAAGGCAAGGTGGAGGCGTGGGGGGATATCCGGGGTCAGGGATCCTAGGGACGCTGGAGCGAACCCTCCTGGGTGGTGGGATGCCGCCGACAGCTTGCTCCTGCCCAGCTTCTAGTGCTCGGCGCTCAGAGGTGAGAGTTGGTCTGGGAAGTGTTCAGATTTCAGGAAATGGTGAAAAACAAGTTTTTGGAAATAAGGAACGAATTTGTCTTCCACAAGCCTCTCTTCCCGGGGTCCATCCCCGGGGAGGAGAGCGTCGTGGTCAATTTTTAAAAATACGAACTCAAGAGGAGAGTTGAGTGAGGACACGCACTTCGAATCGTGATGCATCTGCAGTCTGCTCCCGCCCCATCCCACCCTGCACATTGGGTGCAAGAGCCGTCTTTATTTCTTTTTCTATTATTTTATTTTATTTTGAGACAGGGTCCTGCTCTGTGGCCCAGGTTGGAGTGCAGTGGCACTATCACGGCTCACTGCAGCCTCGAACTTCCAGGCTCAGGAGATCCTCCCACCTGTGCCTCCGGAGTAGCTGTGACTACAGGCGTGCACCACCACATCCGGCTAATTTTTTAATTTTTTTGTAGAGACAGAGTCTCACAATGTTTTCCAGGCTGGTCTCAATCTCCTGTGTTCCAGCGATCCTCCTGCCTCGGACTCCCAAAGTGCTAAGATTACAGGCGTGAGCCTGGTGCTTGGCCACGGAGTGGTCTTCAGTGTGTCTGCACAGGGACAGGCGCAGAGAAGGCGTTGGAGGGAATTGATGTATGAATGAAAGTTGAATGTGTGCCCCGGGGGAGTGGGGTAGGGGCCAAGTGAAAGCAGCTAACTGCCCTGGGGAGCTAAGGGATGTTGGTGGCATAGGACAGCCTCTTTGTAAGTCTCACACCAACCTTATGTTGTGATAGGTACTCCATTTCACAGATGAGGACTCAGCACGGAGAGGCTAAGTGATGTTCCCGAGACCACACAGCTGGCACAGAGTTCTATCCACCCATCACTATCAAATTCTAGGGTAAAGCTCTGTGACTTTAACAGATTACTCTCCCTCTCTGAGCCTCTGTTTCCTCGTCTATAAAAGAAGAATAAAGGTGCTACCTGGTAGGGAACCAGGTGAGGGACTGGGCAGGCAGCAAGCTTCAGCGGGTGAAGCATGGGCATTCCCTGCAAAAGAAGTGGCATCAGACTATGACTGAGAGACTGGTTGGAAGAACAAGGAAGAGGGCGAGCTGGAGGCTGAAGTTCAGGCTGCGGACTTAAGGGTGCCTCTCTTCTCCAGGCCCAGGGATTGGGAGTAGGGAAGTTGGCTCCAGGAAGCTGGGACTGGTCTCTCCAGCCTGAGGGCTGGGAGAAGGCAGTTTTGCCTTTATCTGTTGAACTTGATGCTAAGAAACCTTGTGGCCCTTCCCTCTGCCCAGAGCCTTCTCTGGCTCCCGATTGCCAGCATGACCAAGCCCTACATCCCTAGCCTGGCATTCCAGCCCCTTTGTTATTGCTGTCTGCCTGCTGACCCCACCAACCTCATCTCCCCATTGCTTACTTCCCTCTCTGCTTGTGCCAACTTCTCTCAGCTCCATCAGCAAGCAGGGTGCTTCCTGTCTCCATGCAGTTGTCTCCTCCATGTGTTGCCCTGCTGTTCCCCTTCTCTCTGGAGTTAATTCCCATTTCTCTGCTGGGCTGAAGGTGGCCAAATGCCCACCTGTTCTCTTCACTGCTGTATCCCTAGAGCCTAACAGAGCCTGGCACATAGTAGGTGCTAAATAAATAATTGTTGAATAAATGACACATCTCTCATGAGAGGTGGGACCTGAGATGTGTCATTTATTCAACAATTATTTACTTGGCACCTACTCCAAGATTTATCACCACCTCAGAGAAGCCTTCCTGAACTCCCCCAGGCTGCCTGCCTTTGATCTGGGCTCCCTCAGCTTGAAGGTTCTGTAATGATTGATCCATGTCTGGTTTCCCTCCCACCCACCACCACCCAGCCTGGTACATGGCCTGCCCTTGTGAGATCTCAGCGCTGGGAGATGAATGAGGCTCTCAGAGAGTTCTCTGGCTGCCCCTGCTGCGAGAGCCTCCTCAGCCGGGTCAGATGAGCAGTATGTCAGAATGAAAAGGAGCTTTTCAGAATAGACCCTCCATGACCTCTGAGGCGCTGGGGGTGTGTCGGGGGAGGCATGCCCAAGGTCATCAGGAGGTGACCAGCAAACAGGTCTCAGACACCCACATTTGCCATCTGGCCACTCTTCCAAAGGGAAGGGAATCTTGTGAGCTGGGGAATCTGGCCTTTTGGTGGCAAATGAATTCCATGAAGCACAACAGAGGTGGTCATGGTGGCTGGTCTGGGCAGTGGTCGAGGGCAAGGCTGCACGGAAACATTAGTCTTTTCTGCCTGATGCCCTACTGCTTCCAAGAACCTTCTACCTTCCTTACACAGAGGCAGCAGCTACAGCTTCAGGCCCCAGGGCTGTTAAACGCAGCTCCTCCCATTCTTATGGCAGATAGACATTCACTTTCACACCTACATTTATATTAGTAATTTTGCAGTTTTTCTTAGATAGGGCCACTGAATTGTATGAGGCTCCACACCCCTGGAGATCTACTTCCAACAAATCCTTACACTGCATCCATATATGCAGGTCCTGTGTGAGGCATTGGCAGGGACGCTCTGCCCTCCTGCACCTCCCTGTCTGGTGGGGTGGTTGGGCTCCATTGAGCTTATTGAGCCCTCAAAATGCTTCATGCCTTCCTACTCCTCTGTCTCCATCCCTGCCAGCCTGGAGTCCTTTCCCTGTCTCTCCTTCCTGCATGTGTCCTGCTTGCCTAGTGGGGATTTTCTCCATCCTTCAAGGCCCTTCTCACAAGCTGATGCCTCTGAGAACCCTGCCCACTTCTCCCAGTTGCGAGCACAGCCTCTTCCTTTGGAGCCTGTGGCACTGAAGGCCCTTTGTGCCTCCTTGGAACTCTAATGCCTTTGGATCTGGGCTGCTGTTGATGGGTCAATTTTCCCACCAGATTATGAGCTTTTGGAGGCCGAGGGGTGGAGTCTGATTTCTCTCTGCCCCAGTCCCTCATTCACCAACGTTTCCTGAGTTGGACCAAGTCCTATACCAAACATTGGGTATCTAGGAGTGGGACAATCAGATGAGAACCTGCCCTCATCATCGAGGAGCCTCCAGTCCCAGAGCTGTCTGCATGGAAATGTGTACCAAGTACTTTGTGAACAGAGGAGGCTGCCTGATTCAGCTGGAGGAGGGCAAGCTGGGCCAAGGGCAGCTTCACAGGGAGGGTGACGCTTGGGTATCTAAGAAGCAGAACTTGTCAAGATAAGGAGGGAAGCGTCTTCTAGGCAGAGGGAACATTGAGCACAAAGGCATGAAAGTGGGAATGGGCAGGTGGGGGGTGAGAAGTTAGGTGCATTTAAGGCAACAGAAATGACAGAGGGAGGGAGAAGTGGGTTGCACAACAGAGCAGTTAGAGCACAGACTCTGGAGCCGCATGGCCTAGGTTCAAATCCTGGCACTACCAAGTACTAGCTCTGTTGTTACTCGGTGCCTCATTTTCCTTATCTGTAGAGTGGGGATAATCCCAGTACTTACCTTGTAGGATATTTATGAGGATTAAGTGAGTTAATTTTCGTAAGAAACCTAGGGTAGTGCTGATGACACATATAAGTTCCCATTGAGTGTCAGGTAAATGAGGGGGAGCCAGAGAGGCCACGTTAGATGGGGTTCGTGTTTGGAATTTATTGGGAGGATGCTGGAGTATTAGCAGGGAGAGAGTGTGAAGGGGAGTGGGAGGCTTGGCTTGGACCCAGCCTGCTCTACCCACTTGTGCACATCCAGAGGGCATCCCTGGGACCCCACCTGCCTGCCCCTCCTCCTCTCTGGCCTTCCACTGCCCTCAGTGACCCTGTGGCCCCAACTGACTTCAACTGATGTATAACAGTGCTGTAGGAGCTGGGGCCACACCTACCCCAGTACACCTGGGGGAAACTTCATGTTCCAGATTATTGCCAAAGGAGGTCAACTAGGGGTCCCAAAGGGATCCAGGACACCTGTGCAGGGTGAGCATCTGAGCTGTAGCCTGGCTTAACGTGTGGTGGATTTGGTAAGAGTGTGTATGTGGAATGGGGAGCGGCGAGGGGCTGGAGGCACTTGTCTGGCCCAGAGAGCTGGTTGGATATAGGACACTGTGGGTTGTGACGCTGTGGGCTTGGGAGCCAGGTGCACATCCTGGCCCAGTCACCTTCCCTCTTTGTGCCTGAGATTCCTGTGGGTAAAAAGGAGATGAAAATAGTAACTTCTTCAGGCTGTTTAGCTCAGTTAGGAAAAAAAAAAAAAGAAAAAGAAAATAGTGGCTCCTTCAAAGGTGGTGAGGATGAAAAAATCAAATGTTCAGTGAGGCCTGAGGTACAAGATGTATATTTGGGAGACCAAAATCAATTCTGTAGTACCAAGGCCGAAAGGTTAAGAGAGCCCATGGCTGGAGAGCTAGGCGGGGGGGGCGGGGGCCGCGCCACACAAGGTCTTAGTCAAGAGTTGGCCTCTGTGCTGAGGGTGAGGGGAGCCGTGGGAGGGTTTCACAGGGACAACAAGGTCGTATGTGCTTCTCAGAGATCACTGAGTCAGAGAGACAGAATGGGGCCTGTTTTAAGAGTCAAAGTGACAAGGAGAGGTGCGGGTCTGAGCCTGGGCCCTGGCTGTAGCCCAAGTGGGTGGGAGGCATCCAAGAACATTTACAGGGAAAGAGGCACGAGCTACTGATTTGTGTCCACATAGGGCAATAGTGAGTTAGAAATGCCTGGGTGACTCCAGGGGCGCAGCTAGTGGTACCATTTCCTGTGGCGGGGACCCTGGAGATGCAAGTATGGGGAAAGGTTATGATGTGGTTTGGGGACACAGTGAGTTTGAGGGACCATTGGGAGATACATGTGATATGCTGCGGTAGAGCTCTGGGGGGCAGGGCCAGGCTTGAGCCCACCTCTTGGGAGTAGACAGCCTTTGGGAGGAGAGGGTGAGTGGCCCCTGGGAGGGAAGTGTGGCTCACCATGGAGAGGATAGGCAGGGGCTGGGGCCTGAGGAGGAGCCCTCTGAGGGCTTCCTCTTTCCCTCTTCCTCTGAGGAGAAGAGGACAGTGGGGAGCAGATACTGAGAGGAGAGAGTACAGGGAGAGGTTAGCCAGAGCCGGGAGGGCCAGGACGGAGGTGTCCTC
The DNA here is from genome assembly GCF_009764315.1 of Trachypithecus francoisi. Lineage (NCBI taxonomy): Eukaryota > Metazoa > Chordata > Mammalia > Primates > Cercopithecidae > Trachypithecus > Trachypithecus francoisi. The sequence continues at coordinate 66,415,359 of NW_022681473.1, forward strand.
TGGGGTGGGCCATTGGGACTGTGGGTGACTTGGAAAGAGTGGTGTGGGTGGGGTGGGAGGCAGGAGCAGGGGCTTACTTGGTGACATGGTGGACAGCCCCTTCCAGGGCAGCTGACAGGGCAACATGGTTGGATGGCAGCTGGCCAGGAAGGCAGAGGCAGAGGAGGGTTTTGGTGTTGGTTTCTGGAAGACGGCTTCAGTTAAAGCTTTGTGAATAAGGGAGGGGCAGGAGGCTGACCTGGGATTGAAGAGAGGCTGTACTTGGTGGTTGGGGGTGAGGACCACAGTGGGGACAGGAAAGAAAGATCTGAAGCGGCCCCTTCTCACTTGGTAGAGGGGGCTTTGGGAAATGTCTATGTCAAGTTAATAAAAAATGATATCATGGCTGGGCAGGGTAGCTCATGCCTGTAATCCCAGCACTTTGAGAGGCCAAGGCAGATAGATCACTTGAGGCCAGGAGTTCGTGCCCAGCCTGGGCAACATAGTGAAACCCTGTCTCTACTAAAACTACAAAAATTAGCCATGTGTGGTGGTGCATGCCTATAGTCCCAGCTACTCGATAAGCATGAGGCTTGAGGTAGAGGCTGCAGTGAGCCGAGATCGTGCCACTGCACTCCAGCCTGGGAGACCCTATTAAAAAAAAAAAAAAAAGATACGTGGGTATCTCAATGTATGGGTCTCAATCTCCTGGGTCACTGCTCAGGCTCCAGTCTTGCAAAGCCAGGGAGCTTCACATTCCTTTCTGACCCCAGATCCTGGAAGCTTCCTCTCCCACCAGGTCTTGTCGCCAGCCAGTGGGAATAACTGAGGTCACCATAACACCATGCTGACCCTTCCCCAGAGCCTTTGGATGCTCACTAGAGGAGCTATCTACCTTCTCCCCACCATTGTCAGTTGCCAGGGTCTGCTTCCCTCCAACCCCCGCCATGAACTTGCCAGATTGATTTCTGTCCCAGCACAGGGTGTGGCCACACCCAGTAGGCACTCAATACCTTTAACTGTGGAAATGCAGGGAGGATGCCTTCATTTGGTTGCTTCTGCTGCCGCCTGCTGTCTAACACTGGTTGGTACAACATTAGAGGGCTGGTTCTGGAACTTAATGGTTTCAGGACCCCTTTTCTTGCCTAAAAATTATTGAGGGCCCCAAAGAACATCTGTTTGTATGTCTTATGTCTATTAGTGTTTACATTAATATAAATTTAAATTGATATGTTTTTAAAATGTTCATATTATATAATTAAAATAATAAATGTAGTGTAACAACATTTTTAGAAAAAATATATTTCCCAAAATAAAAAATGAGAAGACAGGCACTATTTTATATGCTTACAAATTTCTTTAATGTCTTGATAGAAGACAGCTGGATTTTCAAACATACTTCTGCATTTAATCTGATGCAATATGTTGGGGGTTTTTTTGTTTTTTTTTTGAGACGGAGTCTCGCTCAGTCACCCAGGCTGGAGTGCAGTGGTGCGATCTGGGCTCACTGCAAGCTCCACCTCCCGGGTTCACACCATTCTTCTGCCTCAGCCTGCCAAGTAGCTGGGACTACAGGCGCCCACCGCCACGCCCGGCTAATTTTTTGCATTTTTAGTAGAGACGGGTTTTCACCGTGTTAGCCAGGATGGTCTCGATCTCCTGACCTCGTGATCCGCCTGCCTCGGCCTCCCAAAGTGCTGGGATTACAGGCATGAGCCACTGCGCCTAGCCAATATGTTTTAAGTGAAGTTTATGAAGAAAATACAGGCTTATGCAAATACATAGTTGGAAAAGGGGTATGTTAACAACCCTTTCAAATAATTGTAGCTATTCTTTTTTTTATTTTGTAGAGGCAGGATCTTGCTCTGTCGCCCAGGCTGGAGTGCAGTGGCATGATCATAGCTCACGGTAACCTCAAACTCTTGGGCTCAAGTGATCCTTTCACCTCAGCCTCCCAAGTAGCTGGTACTACAGGTACTTACCACCACACTCAGCTAATTTTTCTTTTTTTTTTCTTTTTTTGGTACAGATGGGCTCTCACTATGTTGCCCAGGTTGGTGTTTTCCTGGCCTCAAGCAATCTTCCTGCCTCAGCTTCCCTAAGTGTTGGGATTACAGGTGTGAACTACTGAGCCTGGCTATTCTTTTTGATAGTAGCCAAAACTTGACAAGAGAGGTTTTTTTTGAAGGTTAGTTATGATTAGAATCTGAAATCCTGCCAGGCGTAGTGGCTCATGCCTGTAATCCCAGCACTTTGGGAGGCCGAGGTGGGTGGATCACGAGGTCAGCAGTTTGAGACCAGCCTGGTCAATATGGTGAAACCCCGTCTTTACTAAAAATACAAAAATTAGCTGGGCATGGTGGCGCCTGCCTATAGTCCCAGCTGTTCGGGAGGTTGAGGCAGGAGAATCACTTGAACCCGGGAGGCAGAGGTTTCAGTAAGCCGAGATTCCGCCACTGCACTCTATCTCAAAAAAAAAAAAAAAGAATCTGAAATCCTATCAAAGAAATTTTTATGTTCAGTTACATTAAAATACATTAGACTCTTTTGCATTTTGGATGTATCTTTTGCCCAAGCATGCTGTTATAACTTAGTGCACTGGCTGTTTGGAAAAAAATGGTTCACCAAGTTATGCAGGTCTTCCAGATATTGACAAATATTAGTGTACTATGTTTTAAAAATCACATTAGTTAATATCAGCACCGATCTCATCAGAGAAGTCTTTAAGCATTGGGAAGCTGCCAAGGTCACAGTGGTGAACACAAGGTTTCTAAAATTCTAATTTTCACTAGAGCTTGGATTTCATCATTAGCAGTAAATACTGTCAGTTTGCCATGAAATGACAGATTCATTTTATTCATTCTTGAGAAAATGTCTGCCAGAGACCCAAGTCTGCATAAGCATAATTTATCTGTCAGTATTTCTTTCAAGTCAAAATGGTGTTCCATGAAAAAAAAGTGGCTAGTTAAGCTCACAGTTCAAACAAGTGCAAATGCATTTCCTGGAGACAACCATTGTGCTGCATCGGATATGGCAGAAGTGCTCTATGTTGCTTCTCAGAATATTAAAAAGATGTATATTCAAGGACCAATATATTGTGAATGGGATCATTTTTATTGCTACATCAAAGACTTTCCTGGTCGACGTTGGCAGTGTTTCCCTGCGAGGGCGTGGCAGTGAAAAATGCGATGACTTCCTGTACATCGCACTGGAGGCCGCCGCCGTGGCTTTTGCACCGTCAGGGAAATGTCAACCCAGCAAAAAAGGCAAATGATGCCTTAGTCTCATTATGAAAAGAGTTTTGACCTTGCAGACTTCCCCAGCAGGGTCTGTACTCGGCATTCATTTTTAAATTTAACGTTCTCATACCAAAAGCAGGGCTCAGTCACCCTTGACACAGTTTCCAATCAATACTATGCCCCACCCGAATAGCTCCAGCTGGTGGCTGGTGATAAAACTTAGAGGCTTCTCTCCCACCTAGCAGGCTGGTTCCTGGCTTTCCTGCTGCCTCCTTTAAATGGATCATTCGGATATGGGCTTGTAAACTGGAAGTGACCACCTCTCAGTCACAGTGTGACCAACTGGAACTAGTGCCTGCTTGCTTTAAACCTACCAATTAAAGCTCCCTGAGGGAAAACTGGACACTCTCCACCCAATATAGGCGGTGGCCCATGAGTCTCATCTCTTTCTGTCTGTACTCCCTGACCTGTGTGTGCGTTCCTGTGTGTGAGAGAGACAGAGAGACCTCTGGTGTGCTCTCCAGGGTCTGTAAGTACTAGACACTTTTACACTTTCACACAGTGGTTTTGTCCCCTGAAAGTGAGGCCACCGAAGGACCCATGCAGGTGGGTCCCCTCCCTGCTGGTACTCTTTTTTTCTGGGCCCCTCCGCTGCTGGGAAGAGTAGCTACCAGTTAAGTTGATAGAGTTTCCTTCAAAACATAGTCCTATGACACCCTCTCAGAACAGAGGGGCCTCCTTATCTCCAGGAGCAGCAGGGAAGGGGGAAGGAAGAGGAGAGTTGAGAGAAGACACCTGTCTCATCACATATTTAAGAGGCACCCTTACTGTTCAGGGCCAAAAATTAGAAATACCCCAAACAGCCAGTACCATGGGGTGGTGATAGGAACCCTGGCTTCCTAGAATAACTCAGTTCCAGGAATGTGTGCTGAGGGCCAAGTCCATGCCAGACCTGAAGCTGGCACTAGAGATGCAAAATGCAATCAGACCCTGCCCTCTGCCCTTGAGGAGTGTTCAGTTTAGTGGGGGAGAGAGGGGTGCCACATTAGTAACAAAAAGAGACCCCTTTATTTATGTTAACTTTACCAAAGGAAATTTCATAAATTCAAAATGCCATCTACTGCTTCCTCCAGGTTCTCTTCTTTCCCCCAGCACCTCTGCCCCCCAACACCAGGTTCTCTTCTGATTCTGTTTAGTCAGTTCTCTTTGGTTGGTGGTAGAAACCTGAGTTGAATGAGTTTCAGCATGAAGCGGAAGTGACTGCAAGGATATGAGGGAGTCTCCCAAGTTCCAAGGACAGGGATGAACAACCTTGAGATGAGAACAAAACAGGGTCATCAAACAGGACCAAGATGAATATTATTTATTTATTTATTTATTTATTTATTTGAGATGGAATCTCGCTGTCTCCCATGCTGGAGTGCAGTGGCATGATCTCGACTCACTGAAACTTTCACGTCCTGGGTTCAAGCAGTTCTCCCTGCCTCAGCCTCCTGAGTAGCTGGGATTACAGGCGCCTGTCACCACACCTGGCCAATTTTTGTATTTTTAGTAGAGATGGGGTTTCGTCATGTTGGCCAGGCCGGTCTTGAACTCCTGACCTCAGGTGATCCACCCACCTCGGCCTCCCAAAGTGCCGGGATTACAGATGTGAGCCACTGCATCTGGCCAAGATGTATATTATTATGGCTCACCTACCCCAAGAGAAACAGCTTCCCATCTCTGTCCTGCTTCCCAATTCCTGGGAAGAAGGTGGTTGGCCCAGGTTGGCTATGGTCCTCATCCACCCTCACATGGGCCAAGAAGGAAGTCCGTGCTACCTGTATCTGCAGACATAAGGAGGGAGGGGCAGAGGCGATCCCTCGGAGAGCTGCTTGCAGACAGTCTCCCCTCTGATCAGTGCACACACATGCCTTCTGTATCGTTGTAATGAGGTTTGTTTGTAATATTGTAGACTTTCCTTATTTTACTCAACATTATTTCATACATATTTCCAAGCAATACACATTCACTTACTTATGACTTAACGTGACCTTCTGTGATTACGTCCCCTACCTTGGTGTATTAGTTAGCTGCAATGATAATGCTATCTAACAACTCAAAAATCTAGGTGGCTAATAAACAATATATACATTTTTTCTTGTCACGTGCTTGCAGGCAGGCTGGAGTGGCAGGGGAAGCTCTGCTTCCGGCTGCTTCTCGGGTTCAGGGCTGCCCCACGTGTGTCTCATTCTGGGATCAGTGGCTCCCCAGAGCATGCTTTTCTCCTAGTGACAGCAGAAACTCAGGAACTGCAAGCAGAAACTCATGACACCTCTTAAGGCCTGGGCTCAGCACAGTTATACTATCTCTTTTTGCCCATGTTCCATTGGCCAAAGCAAGCCACAAACCCATTTCCAATCTCAGTAGGGCAAGGAAGTACACTGCCCCTCCCACTATGGACCGTGGCAGTGGTGGCAGGAAGAGCTGAGGAATAATACAGCCCACCACACTTGGTCATGGTTTCCTCAACTACAAACATCAAAAATTGTGAATAGTCATTAGGTCTCATGGGTGCCACCCTCTACTGCCATAACTTTAGTTTCTCTCTTTCTCCAGCCCAGACCTCCCCGCTAAGGTCCAGACCCACATTTCCTGCTTCCTTCTGATGATCCACAGGCCTCTCAAACTTACTGTGTCTGTTCCGAAGTGAGCAGCCCTGTGCAAACCTAGCTCCAGAGGCCGGGACACTGAGAGGCCGAAGAAAGAGGGGGACAAATCCAGTTTCTCAGAAAGCAACATTTAGTAGGCACGCACGAACAGAGTGATGTCTCTGGCAGCTGTGAGATGCTGGATCCCTGCACTGGCCCTACCACAAACTATTCTTTTTGTTGTTGTTGTTGAGACGGAGTCTCGCTCTGTCACCCAGGCTGGAGTGCAGTGGTGCAATCTCAGCTCACTGCAAGCTCCGCCTCCCGGGTTCAGGCAATTCTCCTGCTTCAGCCTCCTGAGTAGCTGGGATGACAGGCGCCCACCACCACGCCCAGCTAATTTTTTGTATTTTTTGTAGAGACGGGGTTTCACCTTGTTAGCCAGGATGGTCTCAAACTCCTGACCTCGTGATCCACCCGCCTCGGCCTCCCAAAGTGCTGGGATTACAGGCGTGAGCCACTGCGCCCAGCCAAACTATTCTTTATATAGCAAGCTTTTGGGGTAAAATGTGCAGCTAGTCCTGTCTCAGACCTTGCAGAACCTGAGGCCACGTGGCCACCGGGGAAGTTAGATAAGCATTTTTGTAAGGGGTTGTCTGTGCTGCCGGCATTGTTTCTTCACCTTGGTGCTGAATGCCTTGGTATAGGAACGCCTTAGCCTAGAGCATCTCTTAAAGCAAAACGTCGGTCATTATGGTAGTTTAACTTCAAGATGATGTCACTCTTATTCTACAACAGGTTGTTTTTCTACGCTATCCAAAACTGCATCATTGATTCCCCCTAAAGCCGCTCCTGTATTCGCCATCTCTGTGACAGATCCCAACATCCTAGACATCATCCCTTATAGCCAGTCAGTCACAGAGATACAGGGAAGGGAATTCTTTTTTTATTTTTTATTTTATATATATATATATATATATATATATATATATATATATTTTTTTTTTTTTTTTTTTAGATGGAGTCTCGCTCTGTTGCCCAGGCTGGAGTGCAGTGGTGCAATCTTGGCTCACTGCAAGCCCCGCCTCCCGGTTCATGCCATTCTCCTGCCTCAGCCTCCTGAGTAGCTGGGACTACAGGCGCCCACCACCACGCCCGGCTAATTTTTTAGTAGAGACAGGGTTTCACCGTGTTAGCCAGGACGGTCTTGATCTCCTGGCCTTGTGATCCACCCGCCTCGGCCTCCCAAAGTGCTGGGATTACAGGCGTGAGCCACCGTGCCTGGCCAAGGAAGGGAATTCTAAAGCTACTGGAGCCCAGGCATGGTGGCTCACGCCTATAATCCCAGCACTTTGGGAGGCCGAGGTGGGTGGATCACTTGAGGTCAAGAGTTCAAGACCAGTCTGACCAACATGGTGAAACCCCATCTCTGCTAAAAATACAAAAATTAGCTGGGCCTGGTGGTGGCGCATACCTGTAATTCCAGCCACTTGGGAGGCTGAGGTATGAGAATCACTTGAATCCAGGAGGCAGAGGTTGAGGTGAGCTGAGATTGCACCACAGCACTCTAGCCTATGTGATGGTGTGAGGAAGAAGGAAGGAAGGAAGGAAGGAAGGAAGGAAGGAAGGAAGGAAGGAGAGAGGGAGGGAGGGAAGGAAGGAAGGAGAAGAAAGGAAGGAAGGAAGGAGAAGGAAAGAAAGAAAAGGAAGAAAGGAAAGAAGGAAAGAAGGAAAGGGAAGGAGGGAAGGAAGGAAGGGAGAGAGAGAGAGAGAGAGAGAAAGAAAGAAAGAAGAAAAGAAAGAAGAAAAGCAAAGCAAAGAAAAAGCAAGTTAGCTACTGGAGTGTCCATGCTCCCAACTCTGGAGTTTCTGTCTCCTGAACATCTAAACATTTTTCTATCCACTCCTTGACCCTGTGGCTCCCACAGTCACCTCTGAGGCCAGGGCCTGTCATGTCAGCCTCCTCAGTGCTCTCCCTGCCTCCTCTCTTGCCCTCTCCTGTCCACTTTCCACTATTTCAGATCTGAGCACAACATTCTCTTGATTGAAACTCCTCAGTGACTCTCCTCTCCTGGCTCTCGGCAGCACGTGCTGGGCCCTCTACACCCAAGTCAACCTGGAAGGCACAGCTCCCATGTCTCCTCCTCCAGGAAGCCTCCCTCTGACCATGAGGTGGGCCTGCCATCTGGGAAAGGAGGAAGGGAAGGAGAGATTAAGTAGAAAGAGCCTCAGACTGCACTGCAGCTCCGAGAAAGCCTCAGCCAGCCCAGTGGGGAGGCCCAGAGCACAAATTAGCTGTTAGAGGCTGGGCGTGGTGGCTCACACCTGTAGTCCCAGCTACTCAGGAGGCTGAGGCAGAAGGATCGCTTGAGCCTGAGAGGCGGAGGTTGCAGTGAGCTGAGATCGTGCCATTGTACTCCAGCCTGGGCAACAGAGTGATACTGTGGCTCAAAAAAAATAAAATAATAAAATAAAATAAAAGCCAGTTAGAGGAGACATCTGCTGGGCAGAAACGGCCAGGCCTCCTTCTCCCACTGAGCTGAGTCATTGGCTAAGGCTGCCCAAGGAGAAAGTGGCCTTGTTAGGAACGCAGCAGTAGATCCCAGGGTGTCGCTGCTGGGATCTGTTGCTAACGACACTCCTGCTCTACACTCTCTTAAAGGAAGATCTGAGTAGGAAACCTCCATGGCTTAATGGATGTTAAAGTTGGAAGGAATTTAAGAGATGCTCTAGGCCAGCCACTGTCACATTTTACAGATGAGAAAACTGAGGTTGGCCAGAGGAAGTGACTTGCCCAAAGCCACCCAGCATGTAAACCAATACGCAAACCCAGGTTCTGACTCCCAAGTCTGTGCTCTTCTGAATCATTGCTGATTCAGAGTCACAGTGGGGCTAGAGGGCAGCCAGAGGAGAGTGGCAAGGTATGACTTCAGGAAGCGGCACAGGTGTCACTTCCTCACAGAAGCCCTGCCTGGATCTCAAGCTCTTCTCTGGGCTCCCCGAGGCCTCTGTCCACTCCTTTACCAGTCTGTTCTGTGAATGTCAGCTTGTGTGTCTGCTTCCATGAGACGATGTCCCCAGCACCCAGCATGGGACCCAGAACATCGTGCTACATGCGAAGCTACATGCCTCCGGTTTCTACTGCCCTCTCTGGCAGCTCAGCCCTCCAGGACAGAAAAGCAATTGGCTCCGCTATTCGTTGCTTCCTTCCTTTCTTCCTGCTTTAAATAAATGTATACTGAGTTATTACTTCATACAGTTCTGGGGACACAGCAGTGAAAAATTTTGCCTTCATGAAATTTACTTTCTAGTAGAGGGAGGTAGACAATAAGCAAAACAAATACCAGGGAGTGGTGTATTAGATGGGATACATGCTACGGGCAAAAGAAAGAGACTCATAGACAGAGGAGACCAGGAGGCGTCAGCGAGGGCACTTGCCACTTAAATAGAGGAGTCAAGGAAAGTGACGTTTGAGTAAAAACCTGAAGCAGACTACAGGTGCGAAGGCCCCTGGTGTGTTCACACTAGGAAGCCAATGTGGCTGGAATGGAGGGAGTGATTGATGGACTTGGGAGAGATAAAAGACGAGCCTACAAGGTCACAGAGATTAAATCACAGACGGCCTAGAGCCTGCAGTAGGAATTTGACTTTTACTCCAGTTGAAATGGGAAGGCATTGTAGAGTTCTAAGTAAAGGGGTGTCATTGTTTGACTTATAAGTCAGACCTGGGGGATACGGTAAAGGCACGGGGAGAATGCCGCAACCCGAGGAGAGGTAATGGCGGGTTAGATCACAGTGACAGCAGGAGCCGTGTAACAGGTAGTCCGATTCTGGGGTGTCTTTTGGAGGTAGAGCCACAGGATTTTCTGATGAATTACATGTAGGTTGTGAGACAAAGAGATGAGTCAAGGATGACCCCCAGGTTTTGGCTTGATCATCTAGAAGGATGACATCGCCCTTGTCTGACATGAGGAAGACGAGAGGGGTAGGTTTTGGGGAGCAGACCAGAATTCAGAATTGGACACATTCATTTTCAGATGTCTTACGCATTCAAGTAAAGATGTCAGGCACACAGTTGGATACACAAGTCTAGGGTCTGGTAGAGGTCCAGAAATGTAAGAGTTACAGGCATAGAGAAGGTATCTGAAGCCTTGAACTTGGATGACATTGTCAAGGAAATGGTGGTTGAGGGAGAAGCAAGAGGACCAAGGACTGAGCTCTGGGGCTCCCATATCAGGGCAGGAGGATCCTCCAGGGAGGTGGGAGGAAGAGCACAGTTGTGTGGTGTCCTGGAAGGCAGGTGAGGAAAGTGAAACCAAGGAGGGGCTGTCGGCAGGTTCCCTGCTGCTGCTGCTGGTAAGGGAGAGCAGCAAGACTGAGGACTGGCTATTGGATTTAGCAATGTGGAGGTCTTGGTAAGCTTGAAGAGTTTCCGTGGAGTGATAAACGTGGGATGCTGGTTCATGTGGACTTGAGAGAGAACGAGAGGAAGGAACTGGAGACAGAGATATGGACCACTCTTTTTATTTTGAGACAGGGTCTTGCTGTTACCCAGACTGGAATGCAGCAGCACAATCACAGCTCACTGCAGCCTCAACCTCCTGGGCTCAGGTGATTCTCCCACCTCAGGCCCTCTGGGTACCTGGGATCACAGGCACATGCCACCACGCCCAGCTAATTTTTAAAAAATTATTTTTAGACATGGGCGTCTCACCATGTTGCCCAGGGTGGTCTCGAACTCCTGGGCTCAAGTGATCCTCCCACCTCACCCTCCCAAAGTGCTGGGATTACAAGTGTGAGCTACCATGCCTGGCCTAGACCACCTTTTTTAGGAGTTCTGATGGAAAGGGAAGGAAGGAAAGGGGATGAAGAGAAAAATCGAAAATGTTTTTATGAGATAGAATGTGTGTATGCTGATGGGAAAGGTCTAGATGAGAGAACAGTGGAAGATATGGGGGAGATGGAGGGACTGCCGCAGCCATGGCCTTGACTAGCTGAGGGGTTGGAATTCAGCCACACGAGCAGGGGCCGACCTTCTGAGGAGCACATGGCTTTATCCACTGAGAGAAGGCAGATGCAGGGGGGTTGGTCGGTGTGGTCGTGGAGCCTCTGGAGTTCATTGCTGATCGCGTCCACTCTCTCAGTGAATCAGGAAGCAAGGCCGTCAGCTGCAGTGAGAGTGGCGAAGAGGTCTGGGAGATTGGAGGGCAGGGGGCAGCAGGAGAGCAGATGATTAGGGGTGTCTGGGATGACTGCATGGAAAAGTGCAGGGTTCAAGCGATTCTTCTGTCTCGCCCTCCTGAGTAGCTGGGACTACAGGCGCGTGCCACCACACCTGGCTGATTTTTTAAATTTTTAGTAGAGACGGGGTTTCACCATGTTAGCCAGGATGGTCTAGATCTCGGCATGAGCTGAGATCATGCTACTGCACTCCAGCTTGGGCAACAGAGCGAGACTCGGTCTCAAAAAAAAAAAGAAAAGAAAAGAAAAGAAAATTCAGGGCTCCTAGTAGAAAAGATTACTAAGAATTTCAAGATGGCGACAGCAGGGTACTGAAATAAGAACAAGGTCCTTTGCATAGGGCTGCTGATACAGAAAGAGAACATAGGACATCCAGTTGAAGTTGAATTTCACATAAACAATGATTTTTTTTTTTTTTTTTTTTTTTTTTTTTAGTTTGTGTGTCTTGTGCAATACTTGCAATAACATGTTTCTGTTTATCTGAAATTCAAATTTAACTGGGAATCCTGTATTATACCTGGCAACTCCACCAGGTGGGTCCTGTCTCCTCCCTTACCTGGAGCTCCTGGGAGTGGCTCAGGCTTAGGGTTCTTCCAGGAGAATGGTTTGCAAACTTTAGCCTGCATCGGAAACATCTGGAGGGCTTGGTAAAATCCAGATTGCTTTCCCCTAGCCAGAGTTTCTGATTCATGCCCAGAGTACAGCCCAAGAATTTTCTGACAGGTACCAAGGTGATGCTGATACAATTGGTTCTGGGACCACACTCTGAGAACCACTTTTGGGGTACATCACCCTAGGAAGCCCCTGAAAGAGATAGAAAAGCGTAGTGACCCAAAATGGACACCAGAGGGCAGAAGCGCCCACTCGTCAGGCTATAGGACCCGCCCACTGGCCTGGGGCTGGGCTTACACCTTTGCTGAACATTTGTTCTGTGCCTGACCTCGTCCAGGGCCCTGGAGCGGACAAAGAAAGATACGGGTCAGCATTAGTCTCTGCCCTGAGGGGCTCAGGGTGTGGAAAGGGAGACAGATGTACTAACTGAGAATTACAATTGGTGCTGAGATGGGGGAAGCACGGGCTGTGAGAGCCCAGGGGAGGCCGGGGGTGGTCCGGCCACTTCCTGGAGGAGCCTGAACCGAGGGTAGGAGCCATCCATACCGGGAGAAGGGGAGGAGGGGCTTTCTGGGCATAAGAATACACAAGTACAAGAGCGCACACTGGACAGTGCCGGGGACTGCTTGAGGAGGAGTGCAGAGGTAGAGGACAGAATCGGTGGGCAAGTAGCCTGGTGACGCTGGGGCTTGGCAGATCCTGGGGGTCTCAGGGAGCCCCAGGAGGGTTTTAACTAGATGGTGTGTTAAAATGAAGAGTGTCTGGGAAGAGAGACCAGAGGCAGGGAGGCCTAGTGAGCAGGAGGGTGCAGTGGTCAATGGAGGAGGTGACCAGGGGAAGTAAGGGTGGCCCAGTCTCTCTCATCCATTTCTCCATTCCTCCTTTCGCTGCACGCGTGCATGGAGCAACTTCTCTGAGCCAGGCCCTGGGTTGGGTGCTGGCTGCTGGCTGCTGGCTGCTGGGACTTGGCAGTGATGAAGACAGTTCCTGGCTTATGTGGAGAGCTCACATTTTAACTGAGAAGACCACCATCTGACAGCCAACCTCACAGTGAGCCAGCCAGTTACAGTTGTGGTCCCTGAGGGATGGGTACCAGAGATGTCAAGGGAGCCACATGGCAGGGTCTGGACAGAGTTGGGGTTAGGAGGCATCTCCCAAGAGAGACCCTGACCTGGGCGTCCTGACCTAGCAAATAGATGCCTCATTCAGCCCTACCCTGGTGCCTCCATGCCGCAGCCCAGAGCTAACAATATGGCCATTGACAGCTCCTGTCACTGCCTGAGGTCTAGCTTTCCTGCCCCCATCCATCCTTAGCCACACAATCCTGGCCTTCAGTGGGGAAGAAAGAGCAGAATTATACTCAGGTACTAGGGGCTGGGCCCACCCCTCCACCAGAGTCGGCCTGGCCCCAGCCCAGGTGAGTGCCCAGGCAGGCGCCTTCCTCAAGTGTCCAGGGCTCTTGCTCTAAGTATGTGAAGAGTCTGGCAGCTAGAAGCAGAAGGATGCAGGAGATGACCTGAAATGCCAAGGGGATGCCCTGGACTTGCAGGGCTCCTGGATGCACACTGTAGAACATCTGTTGATAGAGATGGGATTGGCCTCACGAATGTTGTTGATGCAAATCAAGCTAACTGGAGCATTACTTTCTAGAAGGCTGACTTTCTTGCTATTCCTAGAGCATGCCTAGTTCATTCTAACTGTGGGGCCTTTGCCCATGCAGCTCCCTCTGCTTGGGATCCCCCCTCCCACCATAAAGGTCTCCCTTCTCCTTTGGTTGAAGGAAGAATGGGTCCCCGAAGACATCCATGTCCGACTCCCTGGAACCTGTGAGTGCATTACCTTGCATGGTACAAGGGACTTTGCACATGAGATTAAATTATGGATCTTGAAATAGGGAGACTTTACTGGTGGCCCAGTGTCATCAGGGAGGTCCATCTCAAGAGGGAGGCAAGGGGGCTGGAGTCAGAGAAACAGATGTGATAAGGGAAGGAGAAATCAAAGAGAGAGGGAGACTGGCAACTGCCATGCTGCTGGCTTTGAAGGTAGAGGCAGGGGCCACAAGTCAAGGAATGTGGGTGGCTTCTAGAAGCTGGAAAGGGCAAGGAAGCAGATTCATCCCGAGTCTTTAGAAGGAGTTGCTAGCCCATTTAAGTCTTCTGACCTCAAAACCATAAAAGAATAAATTTGTATCATTTGAAGCCACTAAGTGTGTGGTACTAGATACAGCAGCCACAGGAAATGATTACAGCTTCTTATTCAGATTTCAGGCTGCCTGGTGTAAAGTAGTCTTACCCACAACACCTGTTTCCGTTTCTTACTAGCCTTCATTATTATTGGAAATGATCACATTTCTTTCTTAGTTTATTGCCTGTCTCCACTCACCGGCACACCAGGCTCCTGGAGGGCAAAGGTCTGATTTTGCCCACTTTTTTATCCCAGTACCTAGAACAGTGCCTGGTACATTATGGGTTCTCAATAAATCTTTGCTACATGAGGTAGGAATGGTAGCTCACGCCTGTAATCCCAGCACTTTGGGAGACTGAGGCAGGCAGATCACCTGAGGTCAGGAGTTTGAGACCAGCCTGACCAACATGGTGAAACCTTGTCTCTACTAAAAATACAAAAATTAGCCAGGAGTGGTGGTGCGTGCCTGTAATCCCAGCTACTCAGGAGGCTGAGGCAGGAGAATCACTTGAGCCCAGGAGCCAGAGGTTGCCGTGAGCCGAGATCCCACCGCTCCACTACAGAGTGAGACTCCGTCTCAACAGCAACAAATCTCTGCCGGGCATGGTGGCTCACGCCTGTAATCCCAGTACTTTGGGAGGCCGAGGTGGGTGGATCACGAGGTCAGGAGTTCAAGACCAGCCTGGCCAATATGGTAAAACCCCGTCTCTTCTAAAAACACAAAAATTAGCTGGGCATGGTGGTGGGCGCCTGTAATCCCAGCTACTCAGGAGGCTGAGGCAGAGAACTGCTTGAACCCGAGAGGCAGAGGTTGCAGTGAGCCTAGATCATGCCACTGCATTCCAGCCTGGGTGACAGAGGGAGACTCTATCTCAAAAAAAAAAAAAAAAAAAATTTGTTGCATGAAAGGAAGAGTGAAGGAGTAAAGGCTCCTGAAGGAGAAAGGCTCCTTCCTCTGACTTTCTCTTAATGTGCACTGAGGGCAGGGAAGGGGGTGCCTTGGCTGGTGGAGGGAGGCCTCAGAACCGTGAGAATGGAGCGAGGCCTGGAGGGCTGCAGAGATCTGTGGGAACTGCTGTGACACCTGGCACAGAATTTGGGCACATGCTGTCCAGTTTACAGGCCACTTCCAACCCAGGGTCTTTTTGTTGTCGTTGTTCCTCGGAACTACCTGGAAGAGGAAGATAAGCTTGAAAGGAACCATGGCTCTCACTTTGCAGATGGGCATCGAGGTTCTGGATGGTGATTTGAGGGATAGGGAGACACTGCCTTTCCAGCAAGTGTCAGTGGGACCTGAGAGGGGCCTGAAGGCCCTGCCTGCTCCCCAGAGCCTTCCTGGCACCTCATGTGTCAGTTCTCCTTGGCACTTGGGCTGCCAGCCTTTGCCCCTGCTCTTCCCCCTGCCAGGGTGTCTGTCCTCTCCTCGCCTTCTTCCAGGGCTGGAACTAGGGTGAGACAAGTGCACACTAAAAGGAGCACCAGAAATCTCAGTAATCAGGATTAATCATATTTTCATGTAATTTTTTTTTTTGAGACGGAATCTTGCTCTGTTGCCCAGGCTAGAGTACAGTGGCATGATCTTGGCTCACTGTAAGCTCCGCCTCCCAGGTTCATGCCATTCTCCTGCCTCAGCCTCCCAAGTAGCTGAGACTACAAGCGCCCGCCAGCACGCCCGGCTAATTTTTTGTATTTTTAGTAGAGACGGAGTTTCACCATATTAGCCAGGCTGGTCTTGAACTCCTGACCTCGTGATCCACCCTCCTTGGCCTCCCAAAGTGCTGGGATTACAGGCGTAAGCCACCGTGCCCGGCCTCACACAATATTTTTTAAAAATCAAAACGGATGCAAAAAATCCATGATGAACAAAATATCACATTTTAAATAAGGACTTTTTTATTTTTCCTTTTGTCTCAGGCTCCAATATGACTTGACATCGTCCATGCTACGAATCCTGTCTGAAACTGGCAATGTAATTTGTGAGGCCCCTTCTTCAAAAATTATTATTATTATTATTATTATTTGTTGCCCAGGCTGGAGTATAGTGGTGTGACCTCGGCTCACTGCAGCCTCCACTTCTTGGGTTCAAGCAATTCTCCTGCCTCAGCCTCCCGAATAGCTGAGATTACAGGCACGTGCCACCACACCCAGCTAACTTTTGTATTTTAAGTAGAGATGGGGTTTCACCATGTTGGCCAGGCTGGTCTCGAACTCCTGACCTCAAATGATCCACCTGCCTTGGCCTCCCAAAGTGCTGGGATTATAGGCATGAACCACCGTGCCTAGCCTCAAAAATTATTAAGAATTGCAGCGACAATTAGCTGGGTGTGGTGGCGGGCTCCTGTAATCCCAGCTACGCGGAAGGCTGAGGCAGGAGAATCACTTGAACCCAGGAGTTGGAGGTTGCAGTGTGCACTCCAGCCTGGGCAACAGAGTGAGACTCTGTCTCAAAAAAAAAAAAAAAAAAAATTGCAGCGGCTGGGTAGCGGCTCAAGTCTGTAACCCTGGCACTTAGAGAGGCCGACGTGGAAGGATAACTTGAGCCCAAAGGATCTCTTGAGCCCAGGAGTTCAAGACCAGCCTGGGCAATAGAGAGACCCATCTCTACAAAAAAATGCAAAAATAAAAAAAGAATTGCAGGATGACAACAGTAAAACGTCGAACCACGTGGGAGGGTCTGTGAGACTGCACAGGCTGAACACCCATGAGGTTGGCCCTGATCCTGTCTTTATTTAAAATTGTGACATTTTAGGCCAGGCGCGGTGGTTCACGCCTGTAATCCCAGCACTTTGGGAGGCCGAGGCGGGCAGATCACGAGGTCAGGAGATCGAGACCATCCTGGTGAACACGGTGAAACCCCATCTCCAATAAAAATACAAAAAAATTAGCCGGGCGTGGTGGTGGGCGCCTGTAATCCCAGCTTCTAGGGAGGCTGAGGCAGGAGAATGGCGTGAACCTGGGAGCGGAGATCGCGCCACTGCACTCCAACCTGGGTGACAGAGTGAGACTCCGTCTCAAAAAAAAAAAAATTGTGATATTTTGTTACTCATAGAATTTTTGCATTGATTTAGATTTTTTGAAATATTGCATGAAATGTGATTTACTTTGATGACTGAGGTTTTTGGTGCTCTCATTAATTGCACCCCCAAGGCAGGTGCCTCACTTGCCTCACCCTATTCCCAGTCTTCTCTGCTTGGTGTGCACTTCTCAACCTTAGGCAGCCTCCTCCAGGAAGTCTTCCCTGACCCCTGTTCCCACATTGGATTGGGTACTTCTGGGCTCCTTCTGGCTGGGCTACAGTCCAGAGCTCTTCTGCTTCCTCCCCTCCGTCACATTCCTGGGCACCTGGTGTGAGTGAGTCCCATTGTTTAAGGAAGTAGATTTGGTTTTGCTTCTGTGTTCCAGAATAGGGCCTGGCTCGGAACAGTTGCTCAGGAAAAGTGGGTTTTGAGAGAAAATGAGTGGTCTCCCAGTGCTTGGAATTTTATGTCCACACGATGTCTTTGGGTCAAGCCTTTCTGTCTCCAGAAGTTCCTTGGTAAAACTTCTATGGGGTAATCCTTGGGCAAGACTCCATCTCTGAAAACGCCCAGCGGTGGCAGAGCCAGCTCTGTAGGCACTAGACATCCTCATCCCCCATCCCACCACCCATGGGCACCATGGCAGAGCCAGCCTCACCCTAGGTGGCAGGGCAGACACCTGGCATTGGCGTGGGGCTGGGCCAGTCCTGTGGACCTGTGATGCTGGCCTGTTGTTGACCTGCTTGCTCCTGCACAAACCGTGCCAAGCTCCATCTTCAGGCCAAGCTCTGTAGTTCCTCACCTCAGGGACTCACAGCCTTGCTCCAATAACCTGGCTCCCTGCCTTGTTCGGGGGACCAGACTTGGTGTCTAGATTTGCATCTGGGACAGACCCTTTCTAGCACTCAGCATCATTAGTCTTCTAGGGACCCTGTGTCAGGGAGCTGGAGGAAGCTGCCTATGAATTCCTGAGCCTTAGCCTATGCTCTGATGAGTCCTTTACCCCAGTTATGTCCCAGGACTCCCTCAACCCTGGCCAGTGTTGATCCAGCTCTCCCTTCTTCATTGTTCTAACAATTTAAAGCCTCTGCCTGGGGCCTGGGCAAGGTTAACAAAGTAATCAACTTTAGGCAGTGCCCAAAATGTGGGTGGCTCCTGGAGTCCTTGGCGACACTGACGCCAGCACAAACCTTCTGACACCCTTGCAGGTATGGCCCAGTGGCTGCTGTGGACAGAATCCCAGACCCCAAGCAAGGAGAGCTAGCTTCAAATCCACCTGTATAATTTCTGCTTGTTTGGGGCTCAGTTTCATCATCTGCAAAATGGAGAGAAAATGCCTACCTCATAGCAGGGTGATGGGAATTAATAGAAAGCGCAGGAGCTCCTGGCACACCGCGAGCATCGGGAAACGCTAGTTCCCTTTCTCCTGTGCTTGCTCTTGGTGTGAAGACCAGGCAGCTGTGCTCCCTGGGGACTCCCTTCCCACTCTAGCTCCCAGCCTCTGAGTTCTTTTTCACAACTCTGTGCCAACTCGAGATGGGGAAACTGAGGCTCAGAGGGATCAGGGACTTGCTGAACGTCAGGTGTAGAGTCAGAGGCTGAGCACAGACTGGAATCCAGGAGCTGGGGCTCAGCCAGAGGCCTGGGCTTGGCAGGTGACCAGCTCCTCCCCTCCCCTGTTTCCCCATCTGGCCCTGGGAATGCTGAGCCTGTGAAGCACAGCTGTTTATATAGCATCAGCTATGGGCTCCTCCCCCATCACACACACATGGGCACACAGACACACACAGACCCAGCCAACAGTGCTGGGTGCTTCCATGAAAGGCGTGTTTCCCTCCTGAGTCAGAGCAGACCCAGAACAGACAGCCTTTGGGCCTGGCTGGGCTGCAGTCCCAGAGCTCTAGGCGGCCCTGAGAGCCAGCCCCCTCCCTGCTGGAACCTCTGGGCAGCAGCCAGCACAGCTGCATCCCCTCAGCAAGGCCTGCAACGATAGGCCCACGTTGCATCAGCTCGGCCTGTCTCTGGGCTTGCTTCGGTCCCAAGAGCCAATGGGGCCCGGCCGAGTGTACAGACCCCAGCACTGGTCCAGCCCACCCCACTACCATCACCCTGCGGCTGCCTGGTCGTCCCTCAGCTCTCAGCTAGGAGGAGGGGACTGCTGCTCCATCGCCTGGGGCATGGCCCTCCCTCTGTGCCTCTGCCCCCTCCAGTGGCTCTGCCAGCTCAGCCTTGGTTTCCCTTCTGGGAGGTGGCAGGGTCACCCCTGGCCTGGCGTGGGCCCATTTCTCCACAGCCTCTCTTCTCCTCGGGCTCCCTGTGCTTGCTCTGATCCTCATCTTTCACCTGTGGCATCTTTCAGTTACTCCCCTATAACCATGATTCGCAAATTGTCATCTCCGGACGGGCCTTCTCTCCCAAGTACCAGACTCACAGACACTACAGCCTCCTGATGTCTCCAGTCTATGGAGCCCACCAGCTTCCCCCAGAACTCACTGCCTTCCCCCAGAGTCTTCATTGCAGGAAAGGGACCATTTCCACTTGTTCTCCAGGCCAGGCACCAGAGAGTCCTCCTTCCCCCTTCTCCCAGGCCCTCCGTGCCCAACCCACCACCACTGGGCCCTCTCCAGCCCGAGTCCCCTGCCTGGTCCGGGCACCAGCATCTCTCTCCAGGTTACCGAGCCATTCTCTCCTCTGGCCTTCTCCTCTCACTCTCCATGCAGCAGCAGAGAAGCAAAAACGCAGGATGACCTGTCACCAACCTCCACAGCTTTACTCACACGTACCCCCTCCCATGGTGGCCTCTGTGGGATCTCATGCCTACCCTCCCCTGGCTGCGTCCGTCCCATGAAATCTTGCCATGATTTGGCTCTTTAGCCTGAGGCCTAAAGCCAGCAGGTCTGGGCTGGTGGGAAATGCCAGACCTGGCCAGAGGAGTCACAGCCCCAGCCTCCCACCTTCCCCAGGGTTGCAGTGCAGTAGCTCTGAGCCCCAGGCTCAGCACCACCACTTCCCCAGCCACCCTCGGACAAGCCCCCTTCAGGCTGGAGCTTGATACCCTTCTGTGTGTTTCAACTTGGTTGATTTTTTTTTTTTTTTTGGCTAACTATGAAAGTAATATATGCTATTGAAAACAGTTCAGAGAAGCAGATAAAAGAAAATAAAGATGATATATATTTCTATCTCCAAAGATAAACACTATTAAATGATGTAAGAGTATTTCTTTGTAGCCTTTCTCTATGAATATTTTATATACCTATATATTTTGTATTAATTACATATAATACACATTCATTCAATAAAACACCAATGCCGGGCGCAGTGGCTCACACCTGTCATCCTAGCACTTTGGGAGGCCAAGGCAGGAGGATCGCTTCAGCCTTTGGAGTTCAAGACCAGCCTGGGCAACATGGTGAGACCTTGTCTCTACAAAATGAAAACATTAGCCAGGCTTGGTGGCATACACCTGTGGTCCCAGCTACTTGGGAGACTGAGGTGGGAGGATTGCTTGAGCCCATGACATCTTGGCTGCAGTGAGCTGTGTTTGCACCACTGCACTCCAGCCTGGGCAACAGAGTGAGATTCTGTTTCTACATAAATAACCCCAAATCTTTTAATAGCAGAAACGTTTAAAAAATTAAGTGAAAATCACCCCAAAACCAGCATTAACTTTTTGGTGAAATGTGAACATTCTTCCAGATATCTGCAGCTCTCCCATGGAATTTTCATAAACAGGTTGTTTCATAAACGGCTTTATTTTTTATCCAACAATCCACCAAGCGATCTTTCTGTGCCTGGGGATTACAACAAGCTTTCCCCTTTTTGACATCTGCAAATACTTCATCCCTTATTGACCTTCTCTCTAATTTTTTGTTATTACACACAAGGTTCTGAAGAACATTCTTCTACATACATCTATGCTCATATTTTTAAATGTCATTTCCTTTAGTGAAATTTCTAAAAATTGATTTTTTTTCCAAAAGAACATGAATAATTTTAAATCGTGAAAATGTGTGAATAGGTAACGTATGCCCTGCACGCTGCTCTTCCAGTCTAACACCAAATTCAGTATCAGGACATAAAGAACTTCCTGGCGTTTTTTTTTTTCCACCTTCATGGTATTCCCACCCCCTATGGTTGGACAATTAGGTTGCGTCCAATTTTTGCTATTATAAACAAAGTTGCAGGGAATTATTCAATAACATATTTTTATTTAAAAGTGCCAACTACCTTCTAGAAAGCATGTGCCCATTTCTACTCCTGCCAGGAGTGTGTACACATCCTTTTTCCTGTTTAAAATTGAATCCTTCAAACTCTTCCAGACCCTGCTCATATCCCATGTTACAGATGAGGAAATTGAGGTGCAGAGAGGTGCAGTGACTTTCCAAGGTCACCGATGAACAATGGCAGGGACAGATCCCAACACAGACTTCCTGACTCCCAGGCTGGGCTTCTCCTGCTTTGCCAGACTACTATCCTCTGCCTGTGCCTCCTCAGAGAAGTCCCCACTCCAGTCACAGCCCTTTGTTAGCGTCTGTGTATGTGCAAGGTGAGGTGTGAGAGGAACTGATGGGATAGTGCTCAGAGGACAGGGCAGGAATGGTCAGAGGACAGGGCAGGAATGGTCAGAGGACAGGGAAGGAATGGTCAGAGCTCACGTCTACGGGTTGTGTAAGATTTGACCAGTTGGTGAAGATGTGAGCAGAGGGGCGGAGTGGAGATCCTAACATCACTTAGTGTTCATAACATCCTCTCCTCTTCATTATTTTATCTGTGTGTCTCATCATCTTGTAGAGTATCAGTCCTATTTCACAAAGAGGGAACTTAAATCATGGGCGCATAGCCAAGGAGTGGCAGACCTGGGGCAGGGTCTCCTAACCCCCAAGTGAGGGTATTTTGCACTCCATAGCACAGCAGGGCTGCACTGGGCTGAAGCAGATTATAGCTGGTTTGGCAGGGTGTGGGGGGTGGTCTGAGCTCAGGAGTCCCTTTTCTGAGTGTCAGGGATGCTAAGACAAGGGAGGACAGCCCTGTAGCCCACCTGGGCATCGCCATTATTACAGGCTCAGCAGCACCTAAGGGACACGAGAACAAGAAGGGAAGGGAAAGGCAGGACTGTAGTTAACACACATCCTCCATCCCACCAGCCCTTCAGGCCTGGTCTTGCAGGCACTGGAGCTGGTTGCATGGGTTGCCAGAGGAAGCCTGAGAGAGGGAGGCTGGGAGAGGGGGCGGGGAACCTGAGCCTGTGCGTATGTCAATACCCAGCAAACACCTGTGTAGGGGGGCGGGGTGCATTTGGGCTACGTCAATACCCAGCAAACACCTGTGTAGCGGGGCGGGGTGCATTTGGGCTACTGGAGTTACACAGACATGTGTGTACATGGATTGTGTGAAGAGACTGCTTAAGTGCCATGTGTGTGCACCATGTGTGTGGGTGCAAACATGCCTGCATATATATAGCGTGTCAGTGGGATTGTGTCTGCTGGGTGTTGTGCCAGGCATGTGGGTGAAGGCGCTGGAGTTCCTATGTGGCTTTGCTCAGCACCAGGATTGCAGAGGGGTGGGGGCGGGCCTGCCCTGGGAGGAGGAGGAGGGGAGGAATCATGTGCCCACCCGTCCCCACATGGACCGGCTGCCCACCCTCCAACGTGGCAGCACGCAGGACAGCCCTTTTTGGATAGAAGGCCCCACGCTCCAAGAGAGAGAATCCGAGATTACAGAAATCGTGTTTTCCTGACTCATGCCTTGGGCTGAAAGCACATTCTTGGCTCCTGGACAGCATCTCAAAGAAGAGCTGCCTACAGCAGC
This sequence comes from Trachypithecus francoisi, assembly GCF_009764315.1. Taxonomy (NCBI): domain Eukaryota; kingdom Metazoa; phylum Chordata; class Mammalia; order Primates; family Cercopithecidae; genus Trachypithecus; species Trachypithecus francoisi. Next base: position 66,438,069 of record NW_022681473.1, read on the forward strand.
CCTGGCTCCCTGAGGGAGGGGGCCGACCCTGGACTGGCAGTTGGAGCTTTCTGGGCTCCAGTTTTATACCAATGTAAAAAGAAGGGGATTAAACTTCCTTCTGATTAACGTTCTATAATTAAAAGTGAGACACAGTTGATGGTGCCCAGCACAGAGCCTGGCAGTGGCAAAATGGCCCATAAATGTCACTTCCTTCTGGTCCACTCCCTGCCTTCCCATGGATATGGCATAAACAGACCTGATTCAAAACCCAGCTCTGACTCTGGCTTGTTGTGTGCCCTTGAAGCTATTGCTTAGTCTCCCTGATCCTCAGTTTTTTCATGCTGAAAATGGGAACATTCTTCCTTACCTGAAAGGAATAAATATGATAATAAATGTGAATATGTTGCACACTTAAAGGACATGCTAGTTTTTCTCCTAGGATTCTATGGGGTGAAGACTGAGTGAATCTAGCCACTGGGGCCAAAGAAAGCTGTTTCTGCAGCACCTGGCAGAACTGGGCCTACATACCCCCTGGGTCATTAGAGGGTACTGTGGGAGAAAGAGGGCTGGGAGTCCAGGGCTTAGGCTCCAGCCCAGCTCCACCTCTGATTTGCTGTGTGACCTTGGGTAAATTCCTGCCCTCTCTGGGCCTCCGTTTTCCTCTCTGTAGAGTGTGGATGCCACTGGATTTGATGGTTTTCTACTTCCTGCTCTCCACACCTCCCGGGACCTAGGGACCCAGAGGATTTCCAGCCGGCTTCCACGTGCCAGGCACCAGGACCACTTCCTGCAGGTAAGCGAGGCACTAGAGGAGTCCAGAGACCACATGCTTGAGAGTTTCTCTGCTTATCAGACTCTTCTCCCCCACCCGCTAAAAGAGTGCTTTTTCCAGAAAGCTCTGCCCGGAATGTGGGGGAAGGGCCACAGTCAGTCTGGGCTGGGCTCAGAGCTAAGAATATTGTGGCAAAGGCTCTTGACTTTTTTTGTTTTTTTTTTGCTGATCTTGGAAATTTAAAGGAGCCGTTGCTTTTCCTTCTTCAGGGAGGCTGTGCTAGGGGCACAGCAGACTCAGGGCAGCCACTTCTCATCCCCTGGCCTGCCGTGCTTACCCAGTGCCTCTTCCATACTGTCCCTTTGCTGGAGCTGGGGACTCAGAGTGACAAGGAAAAGACCCTGCCCTTCCAAAGTCTCCAGTGACGGTTCACTGGCAATACAGGGTGATAACAGAGAGAATGCAGTAGCGGGATAGGCCACAGAGGAGGCTTCTGTGAGGTTAGTGGGGGCCGGGTGGGGGTCAGGCCTTCAGATCCAGCCCATCTTAGGCCTCAGCTTTGCTGTCTATAAAGGCAGATCCTCTCTCCTGTGACCTCTCATGATACTGGGTCTATTTAACAGCATGAGCCTTGGTTTATCCCTCAAAATGGGACAGTCACAGCACTCTCAGCCTCCCCCTCAGGTGTTGGTGAAGCTTAAAAGAGCTAAGAGATGTAAGAGTGTAGAGGAAGGAAGTCTCGTCGGGATTTTGACATCTGAACCTGCTGAAAACCCAGGCGACCCTCTCTGTTCTGCCAGCATTGATGGGCACTCTTTGTTTCTGCCCTGCCCTCAGCTTGCTGACCAAGTCACAAGGAAGCCTGAGGGCCAATGTGAGGGTGGCAGTAGAGAGTGGGGTCTGGCCTGGGACCCGGGAGTTCTCCTTGGATAAACAAGAATTTATCTTTTTTTTTTGAGATGGAGTCTCCGTCTGTCACCCATGCTGGAGTGCAATGGCAACATCTCAGCTCACTGCAACCTCCACCTCTCAGGTTCAAGCGATTCTCCCGCCTCAGCCTCCTGAGTAGCTGGGATTACAGGCACATGACACCACAGCTGGCTAATTTTCGTATTTTTTATTAGAGATGGGGTTTCACTATTTTGGCCAGGCTAATCTTGAACTCCTGACCTCAGGTGATCCACCCGCCTCAGCCTCCCAAAGTGCTGGGATTACAGGCGGAAGGTTTTGTTAATAATCAGACCTGTCCTAAAAAAGAATGTGGGGCTGCCTCTGAAGGAGGTGAGCCCTCTCTTCTTAGAGGTGCCTGGGTGCTTGCCTTTTTGGGATACTGAAGAGAGGGCTTCTGCTTGGGGCTGCAGACAGGAACCCCTGACCTCTGAGATGCCTTGCAGCTCAGAGTCTTTAATACATTTATTCCAGAATCCTTCGACTCTGAGATTTTGACACGTTAAGATTCCTTAGCTGGATTCAAAGACTCCTTGGGGGCTTTGAGTGAAAGTAATCTCTGATTCCTTGACTCTGAACCACAGAGTCTGAAGCTTTTGGGATCTGAGATTTCCCACAGTCCGTGTACTCAAAAGACTCTGAGCAGCAGAAGCCTACCCAGAGCGAGAGGTTTGTCACCACCACCAGGCTTCCCCACAACCATAACGGAGGGCAGGGACCCAGGTGATTGACTCATTTGCTGGGTGCTGGTATTTTTTTGTTCCTCAGGATCCAGGCAGGCACCTAGAAGAAAGAAGACGCTCAACACGGTTTGTTGATTGAATGAATGAATGAATGAATGAATGAAGAGTCCCTACCCTGTCCCTTTCTCTCCATACTGTGTCCATCCAATAGGTATCATTAAACTACTAAAGAAGACTTTTTGGAGGGTAGGAAGGAGCCTCGTTGGCCAAGTCTTTCCTTTGGCTGCCATCATCTAGGCTGCAAGCTTCTGACCAGAAATTGAGCCACCGTAGCCCAGATTATTTAGGGTTTCCTAAACAATCTGCCTCACTGAATTCCCTACTAACATGCGCATACCCCTCAGATGGACATTGCACAGGGCAAGGACTTTGTTCAGCTCTCAGCTGTGTCCTCAGCACCTAGAACAGTAATGAATACCCTAGCTTAACTCGGAGGTCAAGGAGCTATCAGTTTTCGAGGGTGGGGTAGGAATTGACAGTGAGACCTGAGGCCTGTGGGAGGGGACGCAAACAGGGAAAGGATGCAATAGGGAGAGGGCCTGGGGTGACAAGGATTGAGAAAGGGAGAGAGAGGGGAAAAAAAGCAAGGGATGCCTTAGCACCACATTTCACAGCCAAGGGAACAGAGGCCCAGAAAGGGAAAGTAACCTGCTTAGGGTCACACAGCACCTTGCTCAGTGGAGAGCCAGGTTTTCCTTCCTTTGCACTCCTCCAAGCCCAGCCAGACCACCTGAAGTTCCTCAGGCATCTCTGCTTCTATTACTCCAAGACTTGAACTTTCCGGGTGCCAGGCAGGTACTGGGTCCGGTTGGCTCCCTCTCCCTCTGGCCATCGCTGAGGTTGAGGTTTTTTGAATGAACAAGCATGGAGAAGGGCACTGCCTTCAGAAGCCTGGCCGTCTCCCCTGAGAGGGAGAGGGGTGCATAGGGCTCAATTATGTTTCAGCTTGAAAATGGGGGAGAGCGGGCAGAATGGGAGATGGCTCTGCTTGGGGCAGAGCCCCTGAGGGGAAAAGGGTGCCTGAAGGAATGTGCAATTAGGAGTGGGCTAGCTTGTGCAGAGAGCCTGGGGGTGGGAGGAGTCTGGCACTCTGAAGGACACGCTGGTCCCCGTGGGGACTCCCGGCGCCCCGCAGCCCAGGCCGCCGAGGGGGGCAGTAGGACCCAGGAACCGGGAGGCGCCGGCAGAGGGAGGGGCCGGGGGCTGGGGAGGTTTGAGGGAGGTCTTTGGCTTTTTTTGGCGGAGCTGGGGCGCCGTCCGGAAGCGTTTCCAACTTTCCAGAAGTTTCTCGGGACGGGCAGGAGGGGGTGGGGACTGCCATATATAGATCCCAGGAGCGGGGGAGCGGGCGAAGAGCAGAATCGTGTCGTGACTCGAGAGCGAGAGTCAGGTCCCGGCGCCAGCCCAGCCCGACCCAGGTGAGGCGCGGGAGACGCCTGCGTGCGGCCCGGGGGAGCGCCGAGCAATCTGGGGGTGCGCGAGTGAGTGAGAAGGGCGAGGGGACCCTGCGAAGCGTTGGGGGCCAAGCCAGAGCCTGCAAACCGGAGACCCCGGCACTTTGTGGGCCGCTGGAGGGTTTGGAATCGAGAGCCCAGGGCTAGTCAGTGATGGAGCCAGCTGAGGGCTAGGGCGGAGATAGGAGCCGGGGTGGGAGTCCGTGCACTCGGAGGGCTGGGAAAAAGTGCAGGGACCCCTAGAAGGTGGTGGTGGCAGAGATGAGACTAGGTGCTGTGTAAAGGGGCCTGGAGGCGGAGAGCAGAGCCTCTGTGGAAAGAAACAGAGGAGGAAGGAGATGGGGTCCGGTGCCTCTTCCCGCAGGGGTAGGGAGGACAGGCGGGCCTCGCAGTTCCAGGTCACTTCCGTTCTATGGTTGAGACTCAGGGGCAGCAGTGATTGGTGGCCCAGCCTCCTCACAGGCTTGCTGAGGGAATCTGAGCCTCCTGAAGGTAGTAGGGTGGTGGGAAAGGAGGTGAAATAGTCTTGACTTCTGGGGTCCATGTGCTCTGATAGAAGTGGGCGACAGTGGCTCAATTTCTCACCAGCAGCTTGCAGCCTGGATGATGGCAGTCAAGGGAAACACTTGGCCAGCGAGGCTCCCTACCCTCCGAAAAAGGGAGTAGGGGTCAGCAGGGTCTGCTCTGCTTTGGGGATGAAGGGGCTGACTAGAAGGATTTGAGTCTCTCCTTCTGTCCACTGCCACTGGGTTCTTGGAGTAACTGCAGGGTTTAAACTGCAGAGTCTAACTTCCAGAGGCTGGGGTTCCCTGGCCCCCAGCTTAGAAACATTCCTGAGGTGGCTGGAGAGCAGGAGGGACAATGGATGCACTTCCACACTGGCCCAGAGTCTCAGCCCCTCCTCTTCCTTTTTTTCCGGCTCTGGGCTGTAGGGCCCAGATGGAGGCCTGAGGAAAATGAGGGGGCTTTGGTTCTCCGGAATTCTGGCCGGGGCCACACCCTACTGTCTTCAGATGGTTCATGTACCCATCCCCCCTTCCCATCCTCTCCTTTGTCTCCTCTGTCACCGGGACTCCCTGCAGAGATTTTTTGTACTGGCTGTGTAACAGGACGCCGCATGCAGCCCTCAGGAGGCGATCTGTGCTTCTGGGAGGAAGAACCCCTGTGCTAGGAAGGCGGACCCCTGTTTATCCCGAGGGACCTGGGGTGGCCCCCTGCCCTGGCCTTGTTTCTCCCATTGTACAGTGAGGTGGTCGACCTCCAAGGGCCCTGTAGATTGGGAACTGGTTGTGCCCTCTGCGCCAGGGGCCTCCTCACCATCTGTCCTCTGCCCTCTCCCGTCCTCTTTACTCTTCTGTTTTCTTTCAGAATGAAAAAGGCAGGCATTGACCTCCCTCTGAGGCAGTTTCCAGGTACTTTAGACCTCTCAAGTGTTTGGGACCCTCTAGTGGCCCCCATCATCTCCTCCCTTTCCCTTCCAGACCCTGCTCAGTCTGACTAGCTGTGGGCACAGTCCTGGCTAGGTGATCTTGCATTTTCTTTGTGGGACTGTAACTCAGCTAACCTTGGCCTGAGGGCCGGCATTTCTCTGTGGCGACATGGGCTGGGCTGTGGGAGGCTGGCCTGCTTGCAGTAACTTGCCTTTCCCCATTTCTGCTGCTGGGTTTAATGGGGCTGCCCTTCTCCCCAGTAGCGCATCTCCCTTCAGAGATCCATGTGCAGATGGGAAGGGAGTTAAGGCCAAGAAGGCTCCTGGAGTCCCCTGGCAAATACGTGGCACCCCCGGGGACCTGAATCAGACCTGCTTCCCAGGCTGGAAGCCCCCCTCTGCCGGCCGGTGGAGACAGTTCAGCTTCCTGCCTGCCACGTCACCACCAGGAGCAGGCGCTAAGCTGCTGCGGGCCCAGCGAGCTGCCTGAGGAATCCCAAACCAGTTATTTGGAGCTTGCTTGAGAAGCCCCTCCCAGTCCTTTGAGGTTCTGGCTGGTGGGGGTGGGGGCTGTCAAGATGGTACCTGCCACGTTGCATGGCTGGGAGCGGGCTCTTCAGCTGCCTCCTCTGGGAAGGGAGGCTGGTGGCCTCTGTTGTGGTCTGAGCTCCAGCATCACTGGTCTGGATCAGAGGTGGCGTTTGAGTAGGGTGGCCATATGCCTATTATCCTGGTGTAATAATTAGTAGTGCCCATTTTACTTTTATAAGTGTCCTTGTTTGTGCAATAAATTATATGGTTGCTCTGCCTTTGAGGCTCCAGTTCTGGCAGGGAAGGAGCCAGGGCTGGGAGGAAGGTGTCTTGGGGTTTATTCTAGGCCCCAAGATCCCCCCTTCATTTTAGGGTGAGACTCAGATCTCCCTGCTCCTGCCAGACATTTGTAGGTCTCTGGGCCTTCCCTCTTCTCCCCACCTCCCTCCCCTTGGACTCTTGGCTTCTTTTATACTGCACCTTCAAGGCTTCAAGGAGGGTGGCAGTCCCGGGAGACGGGGAACCTGTCCAGGTTTTTGAGATGGCAGCAGTAGAGTCTTCCCAGAAATACAGTGGTCCCCAGGCAGCCAGAGTCCTGAGGGTCTTCCACCAGGATCTCAAATTTCGGTCTTTTTCAAGGATGACCACAAGTTGGGATCTACCAGAGCAGTGGTGTTGCAGCCTCCATCAGGGTTCCTTCTATCCTTCCCTTTGCCCTGTCATCTCTCCTGTGCTGTTGCATGACATAGAGGAGGATAATGGCCTGAAGGGAGAGAGGGAGTGTGGAAGTATCCCAGGAACAGAGACTGTCCCAACTGGAGGCCCCAGAGAGGGGACTGGGGCTTGTCCTGGGGGCCACTGCTACTGCTGGGGCTTGGGGAGGAGGCCTGAGGGCAACCCTGAAGCCTTGGGGCAAATGGCCTGTGTGGCAGAGGCTGTCAGATGGGAGGGCAGAATGGAATCTGACATGGCTCCAGCTTCCTTGGAGGCTGAGTGCACCTCTGGCCAGCTGCTGGTGATGGGGGAGGGGGTCACTGCTCTATCGAGCTTTGTGTGACTCACCCTTTTCCCTAGTATCGTGTCCTTGTGCTATGTCAGGAAGCCTCCTTCCCACCCCCACCGAGTCTTCAAAGGAGTCGGTCCCCCAGGAGCTTTTGTCCTGGGGATTTCCCATCCGCACCAGGAGCACTGTGGGCAGATGGACATTCCAAGTTCCTGCCCAGACAGAAGCCTTGGGCATGGAGACCTGGACCCTTCAGCCTGGAAAAGGGAGACTGAGGCTGAGTGGACACAGGACACACACACACTCTCAGGGTCACCCTTGGGGCAGCAGATTGAAGCATCTGGGCTCCCCATTTAATGAGTGACCCAACCGGTGACTCATTAACGTCCCAGAGCAGAATGAAAGGCATGGGGGCGGGGCAGCCCTCCAGCTCTGTCCCTCATCCCTTGCCCAGGCATCTGGGCTTCCTGCAGATTCTCAGCTCAGCTGCTGCTTTTTCTCACTGGAAAAGGGCCCCCAGGGTTATGTGAGATCAGGGCTGACCACTCTATAAAACTGATGAGGACCCCAGGTCTGGCCAAGTGACCCTGTTTTACCTTCATTCAGGAAGAGCTGAGGCCTACTGTGTACGAGGCACGGGGGATATAGTGGCAACCAGATTGGCTAGGTTTTCTGTCCTTCTGGAGGCCACAGCCTACTTAGCAGAAATAGATATGTAATAAACACACAAATAAGTGGAAGTGTTGGCTGGCCAATGCAGGAAATCAGTAAGGTGGTCTGGTGGTGACTTGCTGGGAATGCTGCTTTGAGTAGGGAGGTCACAGAGGCCTCTGAGAGGCTGGCAACCCTGCGTCAGGTCTGGGATTCCTGGATTGTGGGCTCTTTTACCCCCATCTCCAGGGGACTTGTGGTAGCCAGAGGGCTGGGGGTGGTTGTTGGGGGAGGAAGGCCTTGGACTTCAAGACCACCCTGTCTGTGCAACCCTCACAGGCCCACCGTGGTGCACGAAAACCACCTCCTAGCCATGCACTCCCTCCTGCTACTCAGCGCCTTCTGCCTTCTTACGGTGGCCCTGACCGCCGAGGTGAAGAAACCTGCAGCTGCAGCAGCTCCTGGAACAGCGGAGAAGTTGAGCCCCAAGGCGGCCACGCTTGCTGAGCGCAGCGCCGGCCTGGCCTTCAGCCTGTACCAGGCCATGGCCAAGGACCAGGCAGTGGAGAACATCCTGGTGTCGCCCGTGGTGGTGGCCTCGTCGCTGGGGCTCGTGTCGCTGGGTGGCAAGGCGACCACGGCGTCGCAGGCCAAGGCAGTGCTGAGCGCTGAGCAGCTGCGCGACGAGGAGGTGCACACCGGCCTGGGCGAGCTGCTGCGCTCACTCAGCAACTCCACGGCGCGCAACGTGACTTGGAAGCTGGGCAGCCGCCTATACGGACCCAGTTCCGTGAGCTTCGCTGATGACTTCGTGCGCAGCAGCAAGCAGCACTACAACTGCGAGCACTCCAAGATCAACTTCCGCGACAAGCGCAGCGCGCTGCAGTCCATCAACGAGTGGGCCGCGCAGACCACAGACGGCAAGCTGCCCGAGGTCACCAAGGACGTGGAGCGCACGGACGGTGCCCTGCTAGTCAACGCCATGTTCTTCAAGCGTGAGTCGGGGGCGCGCTCGGGGGTTCTCTTCCTCCTCCTGCCAGGACCCCCTAACAAGAGTTAGGACGACATTCCATGCGCTCCATTCTTCACTGCCTCTCATTTATGCTGTGACAACCCAAGGAGGCAGGACTGTCACTCAGCGTTTTGTACAGATTGGAAGCTAGATTCAGAGACAGGTAGCAACGTGTAAAGGAATGGGTTCAGGGAGCCGATGCCCCAGAGGGACTCCATGGAATGTATTCCGACCAAACTTCGTCAAAGTGCTCCTCCTTTATATCTTGGAATGAATAAAATTTAATAATCCATTCTGCCTCAGTAGTGAGCTACAGAAAGAACCCGAATCCTTTTATTAAAATTATTTTTATTTTGAGATAGTCTCACTCTGTCACCCAGGCTGGAGTGCAATGGCACGATCTCAGCTCACTGCAGCCTTGCCCTCCCAGGTTCAAGCAATTCTCCTGCTTCAGCCTCCCGAGTAACTGGGATTACAGGCGCTTACCACCACACCCAGCTAATTTTTGTATTTTTAGTAGAGACAGGGTTTCGCCATGTTGACCAGGCTGGTCTCAAACTTCTGGCCTCAAGTGATCTGCCCGCCTCGGCCTCCCAAAGTGCTGGGATTACAGGTGCGAGCCACCACAGCCGACCAAGACCCCGAATCCTTACAGCAACCTTGGGGACAGGCAGTGTTACCTTCGTTTCACAGTGAGGAAACAGGCTCAGCGAGGAGGAAGCAAAGCCAGGACTCAGGCCCAGATGCCTCTGTCTTCAGTTGAAGATTAGATGTAGGATTAATAAATATTTTTGAGTCCCTACATAGACAATACTATTCTCACAGTTTGCTGTGAGAATGAAGTAACCCTTGTTTTACAAATGAGGCCAAGCTAGGAGAGGTGAGGTCTCCCCCAGTCAGTGACTGAGCTTGGATTGGAACATAGGTCTGGCTGTGAGCAAGGGCAGGGTTCAGGCCACTCTCAGACATTTTTTGTTGTGATTTTCTGGTCATGGAGACAGAACTTGCAGAGAAAAATGAAGGGTGGGCCGAGCACAGTAGCTCATACCTGTAATCCTAGCACTTTGGGAGGTCAAGGTGGGTGGATCACATGAGCCCAGGAATTCGAGACCAGCCTGGGTAAGATGGCGAGACCCCATCTCTACAAAAAATTAGCCAGGCATGGCGGCACATGTTGGTAGTCCCAGCTACTCTGGAGGCTGAGGTGTGAGGATTGCTGGAGCCCGGGAATTCAAGACTGCAGTGCGTCGTGATTGCACCACAGCACTCCAGCTGGGGGACGGATTAGGACGGACCTTATCTCAAAAAGAAAAATAAAAAAAAAAAAAAATGCAGGGTGGTCATGGGGGCACTCCCTGCTCAGGGCACAGCTGTTCCTCAGGTACCAGGTAGGGTAGAAAGCCCACCTCAGAGCATGTTTCCAAAATATCTGACAAGTGCCAGAGCTGGGGGTGGCCATAGAGGTGGCTGAACTGAGGGTGGAATAAATTCTGTTTCATGTGGGAGCAGCCAGGCACTGACTGTAGGGAACCGCATCCTCAGATGGCATGTCCTGGGGCCAAGACCCCTTCCCAAAGCTGGGAACATGGACTCTGTGGGCTGGGTGCTCTACAGCTGGGCTCTGAAGAATGGAGCAAAGACCTGTGGCAGGGACAAATCAAGGGTCTGCAGTTGGGGGTGGCTGTGGGCTGGGATTGTGTCTGGGGGTGGCCATGTGTCTCTGACCCTGTGTTTTGCCCCAACTACAGCACACTGGGATGAGAAATTCCACCACAAGATGGTAGACAACCGTGGCTTCATGGTGACTCGGTCCTATACCGTGGGTGTCATGATGATGCACCGGACAGGTAGGTGCTGTGAGGACCAGGGTGTCAAGGTGGGTGGAGATCTAAGGGTAGTTAGGGTCTGACCCACCCCTGCACACAGGGTGCCCAGTGTCCTCTCCGCTCCTCTCCCAGGCCTCTACAACTACTATGACGACGAGAAGGAAAAGCTGCAAATCGTGGAGATGCCCCTGGCCCACAAGCTCTCCAGCCTCATCATCCTCATGCCCCATCACGTGGAACCTCTTGAGCGCCTTGAAAAGCTGCTGACCAAAGAGCAGCTGAAGATCTGGATGGGGAAGATGCAGAAGAAGGCTGTCGCCATCTCCTTGCCCAAGGGTGTGGTGGAGGTGACCCATGACCTGCAGGTGAGGGGTGGCCCAGCCCAGGGGCCTGCAGGGCTTGGAGTCAGGGGGAGGTGTTGGGGGCCCACTCACCAATTCAGCAGGTCTGTCCCAAGACCCCCTGGATGTCCAGGCAGTGCTGGGCTCTGTGATAGGGGAAGCTGGGACAGGAGGTGTGGGCCCTGCCCTTGGGAAGATGATGATAATACCAGCAGCTAAATATAACAGAACACTTCCTGTATGCTAGACGTTCTTCTCAGCACTTTATACGTTTTTGTTTTTGTTTTGAGATGGAGTCTCACTCTGTTGCCCAGACTGGAGTGCAATGGTGCCATCTTGGCTCACTGCAACCTCCACCTCCCGGGTTCAGGCAGTTCTCCTGCCTCAGCCTCCTGAGTAGCTGGGATTACAGGCATGAGCCACCACCCCCAGCTAATTTTTGTATTTTTAATAGAGACGGGATTTCACCATGTTGGCCAGGCTGGTCTTGAACTCCTGACCTCAAGTGATTCGCCTGCCTCCGTCTCCCAAAGTGCTGGAATTACAGGTGTGAACCACCATACCCAGTCTTTGTATGTATTAAACTCTTTTAATCCTCAAAACAACTTTATTAGGTAGGACTATAAATTTCATCTTAGAGATGAGGAAACTGAGACTCAGAAAAGTTAAGTAACCTGTGCAAAGTCACACAGCTAGTAATTCAGACATCTTGCACCAGAGCTAACCTTCGGTCACAGCAGTGCCTCTAAGGTCATCTTGCACCAGAGCTAACCTTCAGTCACAGCACTGCCTCTGAGGTCTGAAGTGCCTCCAGTTATAGATTGTTTAAGCTGGAGGATTATCTACCATGCAATAACCAGACTGGTAGCTATGGGTCATCTAGGGTGGCCAGAAACTTAACACACATGCTCAAGATTCTCCCTTGCAGCCACCCTGGGCGGTGGGCAGAGGCTCAGAGAGAAGCAATGACTCCCTAAGTTTCCCCAGGCTCGTAAGTGGTGGAGTTGCAATTAGACCTCAAGGTAAAAACATAATAGCGGCCTTTTTGTCATCAAGAGAGAGATTTTTGACTTACCCAAAAAAGGAAACTTTTGTGTCATTTTTTCCTTGGATGCCAAAAATGGTTCTCACCTGCAGAGTTGATCCAGACTTGCTGCCCAGACAGCTTGGAGAGAGAAAGCTGGAGATGAAGTGGGGCTTAGGCTCCAAACCAGGGACAAGTAGAGCTTGTACTGGTTTGTGCTATAGACCCTGGGAGTTCCTGGAGAGGGGTCACTGTCTCTCTCCTGGTCCTGGGCTTGATCCTTCCCTAGCCCCTTCTCCAGTGACTGTTGTCACACGCCCTTCTCCCCTTGTTCCTCTGGTGTCTTCCTGGAACCCTCAGTGGAGACCCCACCCCCCAGTTCATGGGGTAGAGTTGGGAAATTTGAGGTGGATGACGTGTGCGAGGTCGTCAGGGTGGGAAGAGCTGGGCCTACCTCGAATGCCTGTCTCAGGACACCCTGAGTCTCAGGACCTCACGCCTGATTCCTGTGTGGCCTTGCCAGGGAGGTGGAGGTTATCCTGCAGAATCCTGGGCCCTGCCATTTACTCAGCCCACAGCCCTTTACTGTTCTCTCTCCTGCATTGAGAGCCAGGGAGAGCCCTGGACGTGGGCCCTGCCCTCAGGGAGCTCCAAGCCAGGTGAGAGAGACAGGCAGCACCAGACTGATAACAGGAAGGTCCAGGGAGGCACCACTCGTCTTGTGGGCTTGGGAAGGCTTCCTGAAAGAAGTGGTTTCTAAAGGTCCCTAATGGGAGACAGGATGGCCATCCAGGGTATAAGCTGTCCAGTGAGGCTGTCTGGAGAGTGGGGTGGGGCGTGCCAAGAGATGTGGCTGGAGGCTGCCACGGAGGCACAGGTCATATGTTAAAGAGCTTATGGTTGGCTTCCAAGAGCTGTGCAGGGCGGTGGAAAGATGCGTGTGTGTGTTTGTGTATGTGTTTTAACTTTTTACTATGGAACATTGGAAAAATACATTTAAAAGTAGATGAGTGTCATGAACCCTCAAGTGTCTATCACCCAGCTTCAAGCATTATCAGCTCACGGCCAATAGTGAGCCGTCTCTACCCACCAGTTCCCCCTGCATCCGATTATTCCGAAGCAAATTCCAGGCATCCTATCACTCTGCACAGGTTTTAAGCCCCAGAGTGATGTGGACAATGTTGTCCTTAGATCCGTCTTTCTCAAACTTGAGTATGCTAAGAAAGCACTTGGGGAGTTTGTGAAAAGGAATCCATGCCCAATCCCAGAGATTCTGATTCAGGGGTCTGGGCTGGAGTCAGGACATGAGCATTTCAGATAAGCTCCTGGGTGGTGCCCATGCTGCCTGTCCCTGAACTGCGGCTGGGCAGTGCTGGGATAGTTTCTCACTTGTTTTCTGAGTCTCAGCTTCCTCATCTGTGAAGTGGGGATTAGAAGCCCTTGTAGGGTTTCAGTGAGAATTGAGAAAGCTGTGGTTTGAAGTGCCGAGTGCCATGCCTGGCATACAGAAGGTGGCCAGGGAGCAGTTCTCTCCTCTCTGAGGAGCAGTCAGGGTAGTATGGGGTGGAGGGTTTGAGGGTGGAGGAGCCTGGTGTGCCATGGCCTCACCTGGCACACCTCCTTGTTCCCACAGAAACACCTGGCTGGGCTGGGCCTGACTGAGGCCATTGACAAGAACAAGGCCGACTTGTCACGCATGTCAGGCAAGAAGGACCTGTACCTGGCCAGCGTATTCCATGCCACCGCCTTTGAGTTGGACACAGACGGCAACCCCTTTGACCAGGACATCTATGGGCGCGAGGAGCTGCGCAGTCCCAAGCTGTTCTACGCCGACCACCCCTTCATCTTCCTGGTGCGGGACACCCAGAGCGGCTCCCTGCTGTTCATTGGGCGCCTGGTCCGGCCTAAGGGTGACAAGATGCGAGACGAGTTATAGGGCCTCAGGGTGCACACAGGATGGCAGGAGGCAGCCAAAGGCTCCTGAGACACATGGGTGCTATTGGGGTTTGGGGGGAGGTGAGGTACCAGCCTTGGATACTCCATGGGGTGGGGGTGGAAAAACAGACCAGGGTTCCCGTGTGCCTGAGCGGACCTTCCCAGCTAGAATTCACTCCACTTGGACATGGGCCCCAGATACCATGATGCTGAGCTTGGAAACTCCACATCCTGTGGGACCTGGGCCACAGTCATCCTGCCTGCCCCCAAAGTCCCAGATCAAGCCTGCCTCAATCAGTGTTCATATTTATAGCCAGTACCTTTTCACCTGTGAGACCAAATTGAGCTAGCGGGGTCAGCCAGCCCTCTTCTCCTGATGCCAAAACACCTCAGCCGCCTCCCTAGCTCTATCCCAACCTCTCCCAACTATAAAACTAGGTGCTGCAGCCCCTGGGACCAGGCACCCCCAGAATGACCTGGCCGCAGTGAGGCGGATCGAGAAAAAGCTCTCAGGAGGGGCTTCTGGGCAGACTCTGGTCAAGAAGCATCGTGTCTGGCGTTGTGGGGATGAGCTTTTTGTTTTTGTTTCTTCCTTTTTTAGTTCTTCAAAGATGCAGAGGGAAGGGGGAACATGAGCCTTTGTTGCTATCAATCCAAGAACTTATTTGTACAATTTTTTTTTCAATAAAACTTTTCCAATGAAATTCTGTTGGAGCATGGAAGAAGATTGGATCAGGAGATTCTTACACCATTCTTCCCAGGGGACAAGGTCTCCTGTTAAGGCAGACTTGCTACTGATGGCTTATATCAGGCCCTGGAATGCTGGCAGATCACTGTGCAGACCGTGCCAAGTGGCAGGTGCACTCCATGCTGACCCGGGAAATGGTTCTGGCTCTGGCAGCCCTGGAGAAGTTGCAGCTGCAGGGCCTGAATGAGAGCACTGGACCTGGAGCCAGTCTTCAACCTCTTCGCCTTTCTTTCTTTACCCTTTTTAAAGAAGTGGGTCTTACTATGTTGCCCAGGCTGGACTCAAACTCCTGGGCTCGAGTGAATCTCCTTACCCTCCCGAGTAGTGGACTACAGGGAGGACTATGGGCATGAGCCACTATGCCTAGCTCCCCTAGCCTTTCATTGCAAACTGACCTCATGCTGCATCCAGGGCCACAGGTACAAACTCAGGCACACATTTAGTAAGTTGCCTGGCTTTAGGCTGGGCTTTGGAAGGAGCTTGTGGGGATCCTTGCCCTTAGGTGGCCCGAAGTGTTGGGTTTGTAGCAGGCGAGGAGGTACCCAGCACAGTCCCTTTTGACACAGTCCTCCAGTTGGATGCCTCATGGTCCTTAGGGCTCCTGACACCATAACTCCGGGAGAGAGAGGGATGCACAGGATGGAGCCAGTGGCCAGGTAGGCAGAGGAGCAGAGGATATTGGGCTGGAGCCCCATCTCTGCTGCCTGCTGGCCATTTAACCTTGGATAGGTCATTTTTCTCTCTGGGCACCTCCAGCTTTCCTCTGCCAAAGATTGTGACCTGGGGATTGTTGATTCAGGAAGGGACCCCTTTCCTGGCTGAGCAATCCAGCAGTAGCCACCAAGATGTACATGGGTCTGCAGAAGGGCTAGCTGATTCACTCCCGTCATTGCCACAACAGAGTTTCAGCAAGACTGCTCAGAGTCCCAGGGCCGTCCTGTGCTTCAGCTCAATCATTCAAATCTCTATCTTCAAGGGGCTTTGTCTAGAGGTGGAGACTTGGACAGTGATGAGGGTGCTCAGGGCTCACTGTGTTCCAGGCACCTGGATCATTCTGTTCTGTGTGCCACGCTTGTCCCCCTGCCTCAGGGCCTTTGCACTAGTTATCCTTGCTGCCTGGCAGGCGGTTTTTGTAGATGTTTACAGGGTTGCTTTTTGTCATCCAGGATTCAGTGTAAACGTCTGCTCAGAGAGGCCTTCACTGACCACCCTACATAACCAGTCCCTCTCCCACCTCAGTTTCTCTACCATGATTTCTCACTTTACTGACTCCTTAGCACTATGAAATTACCCACTTAAGACTTCCCTGCATGCCTCCCCTCCTAGAATGGAAGCTCCAGGAAGAGAGGGTCCATGGTTGTTTGTCTATTGCTGTAAGTTCTGCACCTAGTTTAGCATCATGCACATATCGAGGAAGACTTCCAGGAGGAGGTGACATGTGGGCTGCTTTAAAGGGTGAGTAGGCATTTCTGGATCAGAATAATGCTTTGAGTGAAACCAGCTGGTACTGCTTTGTGTTTTGCTCCTCCTATGTGCCAAATACTTGATATGTACAATTTTATCCAAGCTTCCTAACAGCTTGGCTAGTAAGGGATTATTCCCATTTTACAGGTGAGATAACAGGCTGAGCAGTTAAGTGAGCTGCCTGAGGCCCCACCGTCAATGGGGACCGGGCTGGGACTCGATCCTAGTCGGTAGGGTAGTTGCTTTGCCACATAGGAAGGGCAGGAGAGGCCCCAACACAGTGCCTGGAACCTAGCACTAAGTACAGATTCTAGTAAAGAAGGCGTGTTAACTTGCATACAATCTGTATCCATCTCACTTAATCCCCGCAATAGCCCTGTTAGGTGGGAAGTCATCCTAACTTTACAAGATGCAGCTCAGAGAAAGCAGAGACTGGACTGGAACCCAGGCCTCCTGGCCCTGAAGTTCAGCCTGTGACAGCTCCCCCACCAAGTGGGAATGGGCAGTAAAATAGGCCAGGCATGGGTGTGGGGCCACCCAGAGGACCCAAAGGGGGTCTTGAGGCCACGCTCCTCCATCCTGACTCAGGTGGGGAGGGTGGTAAGAGGTCTGTGCTGTTGCATCTCAAACACCAGTCTGTGATGACTGGAGTTGCTGGTGTGGGAGTGGCAGTGCAGGTGGCAGAGGTGGGTGAGTTAGGGGTGGGGTGGGTTCTAGAGGTTGGTCCAGCCAGTGTTGCTGTCCCCAGTGGCCCATCACTGCCCTATGTGGAGCTTTCCTGCCGCCTGGAGGCCATTGGAGGGATCACCCTGTTATTCTCACCCTGGTGCTTGTTAAAGTCTTGGGAGATAATGAGCCTGTTGGATTGTGTGGGTCCCAGATGTGGATGCAAGTGGGGGAGATGCGGATTAGCCTCCTCCTGAGTACCTACTGTGTGCCCTGCACTGCCATGTATGATTTTATTTAATTTTCAGACTTCCCTCTGGAGTAGCTATTACTGCCCCACATTATAAACAAGAAAACTGGGGTTCAGAGAGGTGAAGTGACCAGCTCAAGGCCACTCAGCAGGTCAATGACATGTGTGAGCTCCGTGCTCCACAGCTTGCAGGGGGCAGTCACCCATCTTTTCCCCAGTCCCTGCAGCACGGGGCTTGTTGTCCTCCTGACACTCCAGCTGTGGCCTCCGGGAGAGCATGCCCTTGTCTGCCTGTGTCCTGCTGCATCACCGCACCTAGCAGAATGCCCAGCACAAAGGAGGTGCCTAATAAATGCCCATTCTAAGGAAGCTGTCCAGTGGGAGCTATGGTGTTTAGCAGCAGAGGCGTTGGAGCCTGACAGGTCTGATGGGCATCCCAGCTCTGCCACTCCCTAGCTGTGTGACCTTGGGTCAGTTACTTACCTTCTCTGAGCTTCAGTTTCCTCAGTAGTAAGGTGGAAATGATAACAGTACTTACCTCATAAGGTTGTGGTGAAAGTTAAATGAGGTAATCCATGGTACTTGGCAAATACATAGCCAATAAATATTATTAATAGTTACTAATAAGAGAAAGTAGTGATTCAAAATCATACAGCAGGCCGGGCGCGGTGGCTCACACCTGTAATCTCAACAATTTGAGAGGCCGAGGTGGGTGGATCATGAGGTCAGGAGTTCAAGATCAGCCTGGCCAATATGGTGAAACCCCGTCTCTACTAAAAATACAAAAATTAGCTGGGCATGGTGGTGCTTGCCTGTAGTCCTGGCTACTCGGGAGGCTGAGGCAGGAGTATCGCTGAACCTGGGAGGTGGAGGTTGCAGTGAGCCAAGATCGTGCCACTGCACTCCAGCCTGGAAGACAGAGTGAAAGCCTGGGCGACAGAGTGAGATTCTGTCAAAAAAAAAAAAAAAAAAAAATCATACAGTAGAGCTAGGATTAGAGCCTACCTCTCTGCAACTGTAAAAAGTCTGATCCTTTCCATTATGCCACAGTGCCTTGGGTTCAGGCTGGGCTGAAGTGTCAGGGGAGACTCCTGGAAGAAGGGGCTAGAGCTGGATGACAAGAAGGAAAGAGGCATTCCAGATGTGCGGAACAGGTGGAACGGGGGTGCAGCAGTTGGAATAGGCAGGGTGACCCTGGAACACAGGGAGGAGGGCGGTGAGGAGGGTGGAAGTGGGAGACGGAGGATCGAACTGCTATGTGATGGGAGCCCCCTGGATAAGGCACACAGCAGGTCAGTGAGTGTTCTTAGGGGCAGGACAGATGGCCCTTGCCACTCAACCCCTCCAAGTTTCCCAATCCGTTGTCCTGCCACTCCCGCTACCTCTACTGCCCCACTCAGTTATCACCATCTCCCCTTCCTGTTTGCCCATGCTGTCTCCTCTACCTGGTGCCAGACCTCTCCCATCTCTGCCTGTTGAGCGCCCCTCATCCTTAGAGGCCTATTTCAAAGGGTAGCATGACCCCCAGGGAATCTTCTAGGCCCCTAGACAGAAGCGTGAAACACGCACAGCAGTATCCCTTCAGGTGCCCTGGAGACACAGCATCCTTCATGCATCTTGCTGCCGTTTTCCTTCCGTTTTCTCAGTGTGACTTTTCTCAGTCTGTTCAGCTCCACCACGTGGTCTCCAGTGCCCCATCCCTCTGGGCGCACCCAGTTCACGCTGACCCACCTGGCTGCTCCAGCAAGAATGAGGAGGTGGCTTTGTATTTAAAAGACGCACGCTGAGAAGTGGACAGCCCTTTTCCTTTGTTTTTTTCCATGTCATTTCTCCATTTACCCACTTTTGGTGTAAGCAGAGGTCCCAAGCTCAGCAGGGGAAACTCCAGGCAGACGAGAGTGCACTGAGCCACATTTTCTGACTTCTTCTTTTTCACTCTGTTGCCAGGCTAGAGTGCAGTGGCATAATCTCGGCTCACTGCGACCTCCGCCTCCCAGGTTCAAGAGATTCTTCTGCCTCAGCTTCCCAAGTAGCTGGGAATACAGGCACGCACCACCATACCCAGCTAATTTTTGTATATTTAGTAGATACAGGGTTTAACCACATTGGCAGGATGGTCTCAATCTCTTGACCTCGTGATCCACCTGCCTCAGCCTCTGAAAGTGCTGGGATTACAGGTGTGAGCCACTGTGCCCGGCCTTCTGATTTCTTTTTTTTTTTTTTTCTGAGACGGAGTCTCGCTCTGTCGCCAGGGCTGGAGTGCAGTGGCCAGTTCTCAGCTCACTGCAAGCTCCGCCTCCCGGGTTTATGCCATTCTCCTGCCTCAGCCTCCGAGTAGCTGGGACTACAGGCGCCCGCCACCTCGCCCGGCTAGTTTTTTGTATTTTTTAGTAGACACGGGGTTTCACCGGGTTAGCCAGGATGGTCTCGATCTCCTGACCTCGTGATCCGCCCGTCTCGGCCTCCCAAAGTGCTGGGATTACAGGCTTGAGCCACCGCGCCCCGATTTCTTAAGACATGAATTTGAGGCTGCTGTTGCCAAATTACATTGTCAATTTATCGACTGAATCCATGGTACTGCTGTGTCTCAGGTGAAACTTAGGGCCCAGACCTGGATGAGAATGAGATAGCGGTCATGTGGGAAGATACAGACAATTTAGAGGCCCCCCAGCCCACGCCCCAACAACCCCTACTCCACAGCGCCTCCTAGTGGCAGAAGCAGTCCCTGCTCCTCTGCCTGCGGAGGCTCCTGCTGCTTTGCCTGAAGATGTTGCAATGACCTTGCTTTGAAGTTACCCTGCAGTGTTTTAGTTATTTATTGCTGAGTAACAGGCCACTCCACAGGTAGTGACTTAATTGGGTTTGCTCAGATGACTGCAATCACTGGATGCTGGGCTCAGCTGGGATAGTTGGGATGGCTGATGCTGGGCCTCTCTGTCCACAGGGTCCTTCTTCCCAGTTTCTTCATGGCACGGTGACCTCAGGATTCCGGGAAAATGGAGGCAGGAGCTAAGCATCTGAGGCCTGGGCTTCTTGCATCATGTCACTTATCATATATTCTCCTGGTTAAAGCTAGTCATGAGGCCAGCCCAAATTCAAGGCGTGAAAACTAAACTCCACTTCTGGAGCAAAATATGGTGGGCATATGTCACCTGAGGGGAGGCTAGTTCTCTTCATGCCACACTCACGTTGTCTGCAGCCCCATCATGGGTTAGATCCTTGCCTGCCTAATTCCTGAGTCAAGTCTGGGAGGAGGCAGCACACACATCAAAAGAATTGCAAGATTTTGCTAACTTATATCAGCAAAAGTCTGGATAGCATATATGAGA
The DNA here is from genome assembly GCF_009764315.1 of Trachypithecus francoisi. Lineage (NCBI taxonomy): Eukaryota > Metazoa > Chordata > Mammalia > Primates > Cercopithecidae > Trachypithecus > Trachypithecus francoisi. Next base: position 66,458,177 of record NW_022681473.1, read on the forward strand.
ATGTTATCTGTGGGTGCTAATCCAGGGAGGGAGGAACATGATTTTCACTGGGCTGAATTTATTAATATAGGTACATTTAGCTGAGATTCTAGATTCAATGTGCCAGTGTGAGCAGCTAGGAGTGGTTTTGTTTGCTTAGCTGGTTGACTGACTGCTGGATTCAGTCAAGGCCTGTGCTCACTGAAATCGAGATGTCAGAAGTTCCTTGTTTTAATATAGAAGATGCAATTCAAAGACCAAGGGAGGGAGGAATGTTGAGGTGACTGTTGCCCTGTGACCCACTCCCTCTCCTTGGCTAAGCTCCACATGCCTAATTTCCTCCTGTGCAGCCTGGAAGACTCCCTTCGCCAAGGCACCCAGAAACACATGAGTAAGGGGAGCATCTTTGAAACATGATGCAGCACTTGCTTTCTGTGGCGTGGGCATACTGGTGGGAGATGCTGCCACGAAAATGGACTCCATGATTTCAGTGGAAATAATGGGACCCCAGGAGAGCAGAGGGCGAACAGCGCTCGGCCGCCCAGAACATCAGACCTCAGGTGGCAATCAGCATGTTCTGACCACAGATGTCTTCAGCAAAGGCTGATTAATCAAGGGCCAAATAGCACCCAGGAGACCAAACAGATGGGCAGCTCTTAAGGTCCTTAATCTCTCTCTCTCTCTCTCTTTTTTTTTTTTAGATGGGAGTGCAGTGGTGCGATCTTGGCTCACTGCAACCTCCACCTCCTGGGTTCCAGCGATTCTCCTGCCTCAGCCTCCCAAGTAGCTGGGATTACAGGCATGCGCCACTACGCCTAGTGAATTTTTGTATTATTAGTAGAGACGGGGTTTCACCATGTTGGCCAGGCTGGTCTTAAACTCCTGACCTCAGATGATCCACCCACCTCGGACTCCCAAAGTGCTGGGATTACAGGCATGAGCCACTGCATCTGGCCCTCCTTAATCTCTATGACAGAAACAACAAAACAAAACAACCAACAAACAGACAAACACAAACCCTCCAGAGCTGGCAAGTGGAAGCTTGACTTGACCCACTAAAAACAGAATCTCAACCTCTCACCCCAAGTCCCTAGAATGAAAGAGAGGGTGGTACCCTTCAGAAAAGCCCCTTCAATAGCACCAGAGATACATACTGTAAATAATTCCTTCAGCCTTCTGCAAAAGGTCGTGGGCCATTTGTCAGAGAATTGTGCTCTGTGAAAGGAAAATTTTTCAGGGATTAGTGGATGTTAAGTCTATTTAATGTTAATTCCTGAGGACACAGAAAGCTGCTGTGTAGAGAGAGGCTCAGGTGGGTCAGGTAATAATTGGAGTTTTGACCCAAGTGCAGTGGGACCCTGAACTCATTCTTCAATTATGATGATTACTTTTTACTTTCATGATATATAATTGGAATTACATGTAGAATTCACACATGAGCCTCCAGACCTGTGGAATAAGCATCATTATGGCAAAATGATGAAGTGGAAACCCCTCAATCTTCCCCTTCTTATCAAAATAATACACCAATAATAAACTCTGGGGAGTCACCGGAACTTGTGCCACCATCAAAGACTTGAAAGATGCAACGGTGGTTTCTGTCACATTTCATTTAACTCATCTATTTGGTCTGTGCAGAAGGCACAGGTCTTGGAGAATGATGACAGGGCATTACCGTAAGCTTACTCAGGTGGTGAGTTCAGTTGCAGATGCTATTATTCTAGGTGTGGTCTTTTTATGGGAACTATAATTTTATTCTGCCATGATGTAAAACTATCTGATGAATTATGTTTTCTTGTCCTCTGTAGACAGTCCCCTTAGTGGTTTTCTTCCTCTTGGCAGGGATAGCAGTACACCTTTCTCATCTTGTTTTGAAGTACACCTTTCTCATTTTGTCTTGAAACTCCTCAAGTCTCTGATTTTCTATCTATGTGGATTTTGATCATCCTCCCATATCACAGGCCATTATATTTGTCCACTACATTGATTATACTATGTTGCTAGGATTGGGAGAAGGAGAAGCAGTGGGTACTTCAGATGCATCAATAAGACACAAGTGTGCCTGAGAATGGAAGTAAATCTCGTGAGAACATAGGGGCCTGCCACCCACGTGAAGCTCCTGGGTGTTCAGTGATCTGGATCATGCCAGGAAAGACCCTGCAAAGTGAAAGACAACTTGCTGGGCTTTCTGCCTCTTACTGCTAATAAGCACACTTCTTGGGCTTCTGTGTATTTTAGAGGCAACATATATTGGTGTGTTTCTCTGATCCTTATAAGGTTACTGAGTAACCTATGAGACTGCAGGGTTGGAGTGGGGCCCAGAGAAAAGGAAAGTTTCCAGGTGGTCCAGAATGAAAGGCAAGCAACTCTGCCACATGGTCCCGATAGCCCAGCCAATCCCAAGGTGGCTCAAGTGTCTGCAGCAGATGGGATGGTATTTGAACCCATGGCAGACTCTGACAGAAGAATCACAATGGAGTATCTACAATTTAGGAGTGAAGCCTGGTGCTCGTTAGCAAGCAGTTTTCCTCCTTTTGGGGAAGGACTGCTCACTGCTGGCTGGGCTTAGCTGACAGTGGTCCCAATGTGGGAGGCACCAAGGGATTGTGAAAGTAATTAATGACTGTTACACATACTGTGTTCTTTTCTCAGGGATACTTGGGTTATATGTGCTCAGTGGTTACTAAATGAGATGTCAGTAAATTATGTATCAGGTATGAAAACACACTTGACTTCTCTCCTTTCTTATCCCCCTTCACTGAAATCAGGCTTCTGTTTCTTCTACTCCAGAGAGTCTGCAATTGCCAAGGTCAGGGATCTCTTTATTGCTACTTTAAAAAAACTAATTTCGGCTGGACACAGTGGCTCATGCCTGTAATCCTAGCACTTTGGGAGGCCGAGGCAGGCAGATCACGAGGTCAAGAGATCGAGACCATCCTGGCCAACATGGTGAAACCCCGTCTCTACTAAAAATACAAAAACTTAGCTGGGCACGGTGGTGGGCACCTGTAGTCCCAGCTACTTGGGAGGCAGAGACAGAAGAATCCCTTGAACCTGGAAGGTGGAGATTGCAGTGAGCCGAGATCACGCCACTGCACTCCAGCCTGGCAACACAGTGAGACTCCGTCTCAAAAAACAAACAAACAAAAAAACAACTAATTTCATGCCTATGAAAAAAATTCCAACATACATGACAATTAAATAATAGTACCCATAGCTGGGCACGGTGGCTCATGCCTGTAATCCCAGCACTTTGGGAGGCTGAGGCGGGTGGATCATGAGGTCAGGAGTTCGAGACCAGCCTGACCAACATGGTGAAACTCTGTCTCTACTAAAAATACAAAAGTTAGCTGGGCATGGTAGTGTGTGCCTGTAGTCCCAGCTCTTGCTAGGTAAACTCACCCTCTCTCATAGCCTTTTTACCTTCTGTGGGTTGGTGAGGCTCACATTTCAATGAGGTCTGCATCTCCGCCTTCAGCTCAGACTCCTTTCCCAGGCTCAGATCACCATGTCCAGAAGTCTCCTGGACACCAAATTGAGTCCATCCTCCTGCCAAAACAAGCTGTTTCCTGGATTCCCATTAATCCACACAACAATAAAGGTCTACTTATATTTATTAGATACCAATTCGTGTGTAAGAAAAAAATGTAAGATTCTGGAACAAGCCAAAGAAATTACTGCTACATGAAAAAGATGGACACAAGTGTTGGTGAGGATGTGGAGAAACTGGAACCCTCCTACACTGCGGGTAGGAATGTAAAATAGTGGAGCCCTGGCCCACCCAGAACCAGAATCAACCCCGTAGAGGGTTTTCCTCCCTTCCCCCTGCTTCAAGACATGGGCTCTTGAGCACAGTAGAATGATCAGAGCTCACCGCAGCCTTCATCAAGCCTACAGGCATGCACCACCACACCCAGCAAAGGATGTTGAACTGATGGACCAAGGTGGAGAGGGAATGAAAGTGCAGGTGCTTTGATGGATGAGGGATGGAGTGGCTTGCCTCGGGGAATGAAGGTGTGCAGAAAGGGCCAGGCGCCTGCGGGCTGCGTTGCAGGGCCTCTGAGGGATGATGGGCTCAGATGTGGAGGCTATAGGAATGCCTGGGCAAACTGGGCAGAAATACCACAACTTGGGCAGGCTTTGGGAGCCCCCAAGCCAAGCCCTAGGGAGAGGGAGAGGGAGCGGGGCTGCCAGCCCCTGCTGGCTTGGGCTCAGGAAAGCCATAGTGATTCTTTTCAGGATGGCCTGAGCCTCCTGGAATTGTGAGAAGCCCCAAAGACAGGATAAGTCTCCAGGAAAATGACTAATATTAGATTTCCTGTCAACTCTGGCAACGAGAGGAGGGGGCCCCCAGTGTATTTAATGAGATTTACCAAAATAAAGACGCGGCATTTCTTACACCTGAGTGCCATGCTGTGATGCATAGACTGAATTACAAATGGTGAGATGTGTGAAGGAAGAGGGGGTAGCCATAGCGATAGTGAAAAGTGTGCAAATTTGCTATTTAGCAGGAAGACCAGGCAGGTCTTAGCGATAGATTGGAAGCGGAGGGTCAGAGGCTGGTACTAAAAAGGATTTCCCGGTTTCTGGCTGAGAACTGGGTCAACCCGAGTACATTCCCACCCACTTCCTCTAGGCCATCCATCCACCCAGCGGCACAGACTCCCGAAAGTGTCGCTCCAGTCCGACCTGGCTCCTGTCCCTTGTCCACAAAGACCGTCTCCCCGCTCCCCCAATATGGCACAAGGTGCCCAGGCCGTGCGGGGCGTCGGCAGGTATCACGGGTGGGGTCCATTGTGTGAGAAGTAACATCGCGGCCTTTCCCGAGACCAGCCACCGGGGGCTCCAGCGAGGCCTCAGCCCAGCTCCCGGAAAGGGTCTCCCAGCCAGGCCCTCTAGCGGCCCTAGGCGGGTAAGCGGAGGGCAGATCCTGGGGCCTCTTTCGCCCACCCTCGCCAGGGCACTGTGCTTCCCACCGGCCCGATCCCGCGTCCCGAGATCTCGCGGGGCCAGGCTGCACGGGCGGCAGAACCCAGAGCCCGGGGCGGGGCCGGAGACGAGCCTGCAGGCTGGGGGCTGTGCGAGTGCGCGGGGCTAGGGGGCTGCTGTTTCCGAGCGGAGAGCTCGGGTAGTGGGGCTCTGTGGGCGGAGACGCCCTCCCGAGCCTGGGCATCTTCGGGGTGGGACTCTCGTGTAGGAGTTCCGCCGCCGGCCCATCCGGTTTCAGCAAGTCGCCTTTGCCCCTGGGCCGGGCGGGGAAACTCCCATTCCAGAGACGTCCCCCCGCAACTCCCAGCCCCTCGCGGCGTAGGGGGGCCTTTTCTGCGCGGGGCTGTCCTCTCCCCTCCCCGGGCTGCTGCAGTAGGGGCGCCGGAGCCCGCGGACTGCGGGGGTTGCGGTCGCCTCTGCTTTGTGAGGCCCTGCAGCGGGGAGGAGGAAGGAGAGGCGGGAGGAGGGAGAGGTGGGGACGGGGACGCCGCGGGAGACTGGGAAGTGCCTGCCACAGGGAGGAGCTAGGCCTCGAGTGACGCCTGCTTGTAAGAAGGGCCAGGGGAGTCGGGTGCGCCCCCGCCCTCGCTGCCCCAGCCCAGGATGGGGACCCAGAGCCGCTCCCCTACTGGGCCTTCTTTCTCGGTAGTGGAGAGCTGGACTGGACTGAGCTGGGAATGCCTGCAGCTCAGAGGCGCTGCTCTAAGTCGGGACCGGCTTGCAAATGAAGATGTTGAGGGGCTGACTCTGGGCTCATAGCAGAAGCTGCCAGATCTAGCGGCCATCTCGCAGTCTTCATCTGCGCCGGCCCTCCCAGCTTTCCATCCGGCCTCACTGTGTCCTGATTGAATCACTCCGGGCACCACAGGCCCCTGGTGCCTCCTTACAGCTATGGGCCAGCCCCTCTTGGAACTGGACCCACATCTCTTTCCATTCTGACACTCTCTGAGGAAGCGCAGTGTCCTTCATGTGGGACTTGTGACCATCCTACCCCCAGCCCCGGGGCAGCTGACTCCCAGGCCACGTTTCCAGACGTCTCTTCAGAGGTCAAGCCCTGGTAGCCAGTGGCCTGGACATCTGCCCCCGGGTGTCTCGGAGGCCCTCAGGGAAACCTTGTTTTGCTTCTCAGAGATGGCACCACGGTCCGCTTGGCCTGTGGAAACGTGTGTGTCATGGGACCTGGTGTGTGGGTCAGAGGAAGGAGTGGGAGGAGGAGGAGGGTGTCCACACGCAAAGCTTTTTTTTTTTTTTTTGAGACTGAGTCTCCTCTATTGCCCAGGCTGGAGTGCAGTGGCTAGATCTCGGCTGACTGCAATCTCTGCCTCCCAGGTTCAAGCGATTCTTGTGTCTTAGCCTCCCAAGTAGCTGGGATTACAGGTGCCTGCCACTACAGCCAGCTAATTTTTGTATATTTAGTAGAGACGGGGTTTCACCGTGTTGGACAGGCTGGTCTTGAACTCCTGACCTCAAATAATCCACCCGCCTCAGCCTCCTAAAGTGCTGGGATTCCAGCCGTGAGCCATGGAGCCCGGCCTTCACACGCAATTCTTTAGCCTCAATGTGGCCTTGTCTTATCTTCAGGTCCCTGACTATTGGAGCTCATATGGCAGCAAGCTCTGAGGGCTACTTTTGTGTTGGGCCAAAAAAGCCAGCCTCACTGTGAAGAAACCTCTGTGTGTATGTGTGTTTGTGTGTGTGTAGAGAAAACCCTAGTGCTGTTGGGAACGCATGAGGAGGCAGGCTTGGGGCCAGTTGGATGGGGAAGGCTTGCTTAGAAAACTAGACGATTTGGGTGTCCTCCGTACTGTACTTCCTCTGATGATTTTCCTGTAAGAACTGAGCTGAGCTCCTTTGAAAGGAGTAGCAGTATTCCTTGGGAGCCAGCTTTGGTGGGGGCAACCGGTGAAGCCTCCATCCTAGCTCCTTAGGGGCTCTGGACTTTGAAAGGGAGGCTGCAGTACAGCCTTGTGGCCCGTGCCAGTGGCATTCCGGCAGGACCCACCTCTGACTGAGGCTGAGCCCCAGGCCTGCTGGCAGCTCCCAGCCTTTTTCCCCACAGCCTGGCTGTGGCTGTTCCTTGGCCTGCCAGCACCACACTTACAGCCTACAGGACTCGACCCCACTCCCTCCCTGATTTCCTGGAATTCAGAAAATGGATCACCCCTGCCTCGTCCTAGTTTTCCACCCCAGAGACCTGCCATACCCTTGGTCAGGTCCTCATGCAAACCAGATTCCTTTTATTCAGGGACTTCCAGAGGGAGTGTTACCCAGTTCTCAGCCACACCCATGCCGCCCTGTCTACCCTGTCTGGACTGCCCAGACTACATCAGAACTCCACAGCCACTTTCTCTGGAAAGCCTTCCTGGCCGCCCTCGCCAGGTGTTCTCCCTTCACTGGCCTCTTAAAGCCAGGCCTTGACTTGTCCTAGGGCCTCATCCCATACCACATTTTATTGTCATAATATTTTTTCCCATAGTGACCCCAGTGCTCAGCACAGTCTGGCACAAAGTGCATGCTAAGGACAAGCTTGCTGCACGGAGAAATGAATGAGGACTTCAGATATATATCTATATATATAGATATATATAGATATATATACACACACACACACACACACACACACTTTTTTTTTTTGAGACTGAGTCTCGCTCTGTTGCCCAGGCTAGAGTGTAGTGGCATAATCTCAGCTCACTGCAACCTCTGCCTCCCAGGTTCAAGTGATTCTCCTGCCTCAGCCTCCTGAGTAGCTGGGATTACAGGCACCCGCCACTACACCCGGCTAATTTTTCTATTTTTAGTAGAGACAGGGTTTTACCATGTTGGCCAGGCTAGTCTCGAACTCCTGACCTCAGATGATCCACCCAACTTGGCCTCCCGAAATGCTGGGATTACAGGCCTGAGCCACTGTTCCTGGCTCTAGGTATATTTTTTAGAAGCTCTCGGTTGAGCTGTCATGAATATTGAATGAGGATTAACAGGTGTTAGGTTCTACAGTGTCCTGAAACTTATGATCAGAGGCCTGGTTTCCTCAAGAAGTTTGACTCCTGGATGAGCTTTAAGGCTGAGCTCTTGGCAAACAACTGTTATCCAGAATTCCCGTGTGCCAGGTGGGTCCTTGCTCCTGTTTCATCTGCAGGCTTCAACTCAGCCACCCAGGGCTCAGCCTGCTGGGATTTGGCACCTCTTGTGAGGCTGTCATGGCATCTGACCCTTGCCTTATTCTGCCCACCTCCGTGATGGGGTCCTGTTTCAACCTAGCATCGCCTGCCCACTCCTGTCTTATGCTGACAACTCACAGGAACTGGTGCTTCTCAGACCCCTCTGGTCCAGATGGGTGAATGCAGAGCCTGACAGGCTCACCTATACACACATATGCACCCCTGCCCAACAGAGACAGACAGGAACATTGCTGAGTCAGAGGGACCATTTTTATTAGATTCCAGCAAGGCTACTGTACATGTTTCATGCAGATTAAATATGTCTTCACTGCCCCTGGGAGGGGAGCACTCTCACTGTCAGCTCCTTCATTGGTGTGTCAAGGGGTGAGTGTCAAGGGGAGCTCTCAATGTATTCCGTATGGGGGGCAGTTGGGATCATGACTCGGGGTAGAGGTGAGACAGTAGGTAGCTGAGGGTCCCTGGGACCTTGAGTCTTCAGAGGTTCAGGGACTGCAGGACCTTGGTCCTTTGCTGATGCTGGCACCAGAGAATCTTGATCCTTCAGAGGCACCGGGATTATAGGAACTTTATTCTTCGGAGGCTCAGGGACTACAGGACCTTGATTCTTTGGAGGCTGCAGGACCATGGGGCCTTGATCCTTCACTAGTACTGGGAGAATGGGGTCTTGATTCTTCACAGACTCAGGGGCCACAGGACCTTGATTCTTTACAGGTGCCACAACTGCAGAATCGTGAACCTTCGGATGCTCTGGGACTACAACATCTTGATCCTTGACTGGCCCTGAATCACTGACTGGCCCTGAGATCACTAAACCATGATTCTTTACAGGCTCAGAGACCATGGAACCTTGATTCTTTATGGGTGCTGTGGCCATGGCACTTTCATCCTTCGGATGCTCTGGGACCATGGGACCTTGATCCTTGACAGGTGCTGAGACCATGGGACCTTCATCCTTGACAGGTGCTGGGACCACAGGAGCTTGATTCTTCACAGGCTCAGGAATCCTAGGACCTTGATCCTTTGGAGACTCTGGTACCACAGAACCTTGATCCTTAGCTCTTGCTGGAATCATAGGACTTTCATTCTTTGGAGGAACTGGGACCGAAGGACCTTGGTCCTTGACTGGTGCTGAGATAACAGGGCTTTCATTTTTTAAAGGCTCAGGGACCACGTGATCTTGATCCTTGACTGGTAACAGGATCATGGGACCTAGATCCTTTGGAGGCCCTGGGACCACAGAACCTTGCTCCTTCAGAGGCTCTTGGACCATAGGACCTTGACCTTTCAGAAGGCCTGGGACCACAGAACCTTGATCCTTCTCTGGCTCTGTGGCTACAGGACCTTGATTCTTACTTGAATCACTGACGGGTTGAGCCAGGCTCCTGCAAAGGAGAGAGAGGTGATCACTGTGAGAATAGAGCTCAGGCAGGGACAGGGCAGAGTACAGATTGCCTAATAAGTCTTGGCCTAGTGGAGCCTGGGCCAGGCAGCTCTTGCTGGAGAGCCAGGAGAATCTGATTTCTGTGTTCTCAGTACAGAATGTGGGTAGGGGTGAGAGACGGGGATGAGGGGAAGGCCCAGGAAATCAGTCATTCAATGTGCTTGCCAATTGATTATAACCTGCACGTGGCACAGGGGGTAGCACCCTGGTGACAATGGCAGTACTATAGCTGGACTCAGAGTCATCCAGTAGGCATCCCAGCAGCCCGTCCACCCCACACTCCATCCAGATTCCTACTTTTTCTTCTGGGATTATTGGGCCCATCCTGGGAGCCCCATCTTAGCTGCCCACCAGATGCCCCCACAGGTCAGGGTGCTCTTTCCTTGTTCTCAGGGCCTTCCAAGTTCTTTTCCCTCCCTGACTCCCTGCCCCCTTGTTAAGCACTGGCTGCAGGAAGGGGCAAGGGGTCCATGGCATACTAGGAAAGGAAGCAGTGGGAATGCCCCTCTCCCCCTCTCCTGCAAGGGGAAAAGTATTTTATCACTGACATTGTATTGAATGAGCAGCACATGGTGATAATAAAAAGCAGGACAGCTTAGTTTTTTTGTTATTTTTGTAGAGATGGGGTCTCACTACGTCACCTAGGCTGTTCTCCAGCTCCTGACCTCAAATGATCCTCCCACCTCAGCCTCCTGAATAGCTGGACTACAGGCAGCTTTTAGCTTTATTGCTTTAAATTCTCCATAGACAGTGCACCCTGTGATTGCCTGCACCATTCCCACTAACCCCAACCTTTGGTAGGTGACTCACTGGGACTCCGCATTCAGGTAGGGATGAGGCCCTGATCCCCTCACTCCATTCCCATTTCTGACTCTCTCTGCTCTCCTGAGACCCTTGCCCTCACCAACTCCAAGGCTCCTGGGCTTATTTCCCTGCAGCCAAAAGTCCCAATCTTTCATCAGGATCCTCAGGCACTGTTCCCTCTGCCTCACTGCAGCCCTCTGCCTCATCCTCTGGCCCACCCACACTGTGGAGAGCGTGTGACAACACTAACTCTCAAAGACAACGGTTGCCACACTTAGACCTGGCCAGCCTGGAGCCCTCTGGTTTAGAGTGCACACTCCTTCCTTGCAGGCCACGTTGGAAGTCACCACTCGAAAGTGGCGTTGCTCAGCAAGCGTCACAGGCCCTTGCACGCCTACAACACATCCAGCTTTCCAAATGACTCCCTTTTATAGCTCATTTCAGCAACAGAGCAGCCCTGTGAAGCACACAGGAAGGGTTTTCTTACCCTTACTTGTCTGATGAAGAAAATGAGGTCGTGAGAGGACAAGTGATGGGGAAAGTGAGGGGACCCCCATGGACTAGCACCTGGGTCCTTCCACTCCTGGAGCCTGTGCTCTTTCCCTTAGCGTGCCTGGCACATAGTAGGTGCTCAATGCAAGGTGGCTATTACTATTACTCTATTTATTGGGTATAATGATATTTACTCAGAAATCTATAATGATTAGAGGTCAGTACCTAGAGCACCTTGTACTATGGTATTATTAGGTAGTATTATAGTTGTTTTTCTATTTACTTAGAAGTAAAATTATGTATATTTGGACTACTTTTATTCTTCTGTGTTGTCCTGATGCAGAAGCTTTTTACTGTATTTAGCATCCTGAGTCACCCAGGGACTGGTATTTCTCAGCAGAGTCCACGCAGCACAGGCAACCTCTCCATCCAGTTCCCCTTGCTGTCCCTGAGCATCACAGTGGAAGGGGCCGGGCGGCTCTCTGGCTCAGTACGACATGGAACACAGTTGCTCTGGCCAGATGGACACAGCTGGCTGCTATCAGTAGGACCTTAGTGTTTGAGAAGAGAGCCAGGCAAGGCCGTGAGAAGCATGTGGAATCCAAAAGTGGCATTAAAATATCTCCAGTCACTGGTGGCTGGTCAGAGAGGAAAAAGAAAAACTGAATTCAGAATAGAGCCAAGCAGGAAATTGATTAGGGGTATTCTCTTAGATTGTGAAGCGACCTGGGTGGTGTCCTCCCAACAGGGTGAGGAAACTGAGAAGGGACGAAAGAAAAAAATGGGAGCTTAACTCCATCTCAGGGGCTTGGGCTGCAGAACCTATCCCAAGGGTAGGCCATGGGCCTGGAGTCTCCTACTGGCATGCAGGTCACAAAGAAGGCCAGCCCTGCAGCCTGGGCCAGGAAGTGTGTTTCCCTGCATATTTACAGCATTGGCTCCTGAGCCATGCACCAAATTTCTGTTTAATGGGCCCTTCTGTTTAATGAGCCAGCTGTGAGCTACCATGCACCAAATTTCTGTTTAATGGGCTCTTCTGTTTAATGAGCCAGCTGTGAGCTAACCTCAACTTTGCATGGATACATAACCCCATATTGCTTAGGTTAGAAAACTTTTTTCTTTAGTAGGTATCTTTAATTATGGGAAGGTTATAATTAAGATTAAAAATGATGAATTAAATCAAGTCCCCAGTATTACTTTTTTTGCATTAAGTTTTTAAAAAACCCTGTAATCCCAGCACTTTGGGAGGCCGAAGTGGGCAGATCACTTGAGGTCAGGAGTTCGAGATCAGCCTGGGTAACATGGTGAAACCCCATCTCTACTAAAAATACAAAAATTAGCTGGGTGTGGTGGCGGGTGCCTGTAGTCCCAGCTACTCAGGAGGCTGACGTGGGAGAATCCTTTGAGCCCAGGAGGTGGAGGTGGAAGTGAGGTGAGATCACACCACTGCACTCTAACCTGGGTGACACAGTAAGACACTGGCTCCAGGAAAAAAAAAACGAAGAAGGAAAGTTTAGGAAAAATATGCATAGATTTACGTCAAAGGTATTTGTAATGTTTAAGATAATTTAGTATATTAGAATGTCTAACAGATTAGTTTTGTAATCCCAATATAAAATGTGTAATGGAATAATTAAATTAGATGTATAATTTAAAGCTGAAAGATACGACAGTTTTACACATTTTTAAACAATGATGGAACTTTTATGACAAGCCAATGGTCACCATATTTTTAATCTTAATTTATTTAAAATTATTTATAACTTAATTTATATTTAGGGTAATTGAAGTAAACTATAACATCCTCCTTAAAAGAGATTGTTACATTTTACTAAGTTTTTGATTTTTGTTACTTTTTATTAAGCATTTATTTTTTAAAATCCAAGCTGCCTGGACAGTTTTTCTATGCACGAAACTGCACTCAAGGGCACCATGAAATCCTCACTGACACTGACTGGTCCTCACGTGGTTCCAGTTGCCCGCCAGACTCCCATCTGTAAAGTGCCTCACCTCCTCCAGTGAGGCTGGTATGAATGAGGCAAAGCCATCCCCTCAGGGTGGAAGCTGGTTCATGGCTTGGGGAGCAGAAGCAGGCTGCATTCAGCCCACTCAGGCCACAGGCCAGCTGTCCTTGGGCATGGCCCAACCTGCACAACCAAATCTTGTGCCCTTGGTCAGCAGCACATATTCTCAAGATAGCATATGCCACAGGTGCCTTCTCCCAGCCTGTGCACCCTGAAAGCACTAACCTCTCAGAAAGTACAACGACCTGCTGGGCTGACCTTGGCTTCTGTGCTGCTTATTGCCTGAAAGGTCTTGGGCAATTGCTTAACCACAATAGACCTCAGTTTCCCCACTTGTCAAGTGGGGATAACTATATAAATGTCAGGGATTATTACAACAGAAGACTTTGCTAGGTGGGCATCTGGAATAATAATTCTTGATATTTTCGGAGTGCTTGGATAGTGCACAAATAAGTCCACTTCTGTAATAACTGTGATAGCAGTTTACTAAAATGCTCATGCGTCTGTTACCTTATGTCATTCAACCCTCACAGCAGTCCTGGGGGAAGCCCACTTTCCCTGCATCATCCTCTCATGCTGTTTTGCACACTGCCAGCCAGGGCTGTGTCTTTGTTTCTGCTTCACCCACTTTTCTTTGTCAGGGCCCTGCCTGTCCTTGAAGGCTCGGCTCAGCTCCCACCTCCTCCCAGGTCTTCCTGCCTGTGTCTCTCCAGATTAGTTTTATTTGCATCCCTGCTGCAGCACCATCTCACAGTCTCTCTCTCCACTTTCTCACATATCCCCACTGCAGGCCAGGCTCCCCTGCTAGACAGTGAGCTCCCTGAAGGCAGGGGCCAACCTCCTTGCCTGCAGCCCCAATGCTCAGCACAGTATCTGAAACAAAGAAGGCAAAATGGAAAGTTTTAAAAGTTATTGTTGCTGAAAGCTGGTTCATCCTCTATTCCCTAGCCCCTGCCAGAAACTCAGATTCATCCTTGATACCTCCCTCTCCCTCAAAACCCTCACCCCATCCATTAGTTCCCATTGATTTCAGCTCCTAACATTTATCTCTTGAATATTCCCACTTCTTTCCCTCCTTCCCTTCCCCTACTACCTGCTATGCTATCATCTCCCTGGACCACTGTCACAGCCTCCTAACTGCTGTCCCCTGTTCCATCTATTCTTGCTCTCCTCCAATCCATTCTTCATACAGAAATCAGAATGATCTTTTAAGAGAGCAAACCCTATCTTGTCCCTTCCTTGCTCACAACCCTTCAATACCTCCTCCTTGTACCAAGAATAAAGAAGAAAATCTGTTACACAGCCCCACCTAGCTGGCCAATCTACCTGCTTCCTTACCCCTTCACCCCTCTCCTTCCTGCCTTTCCTGGCTCTCTGTGCCCAGCATTCTGTTCCTTCAACAAGCCCTGCTCCTTCCCATTTTACAGCTTTGCACATGCAGTTGTCTCCTCCTGGAATATTCTCTTGTTCCCTCTTCACCTGGCTACTGTCTACTCAGCTGTCCTCTCTCAGCTCACTGAAGCACTGCCCTGGGAAGCCTTCCCTGACCCCACAGTCATGGCCAGCCCCCTGCTACAGGCTCTCCTAGTCCCTGGCACTTGTTTTCCTCTCTTATCTCAGTGAATTCCTTGTATTCTTTTGCATTAATGTTTCTCCCACTAGACTGAAGTGTCCAGAGGGCGGGGACCATGTCAGTTTTGCACATCATTGTATCCTCTGTACCTTAAATGAACAGTACTGGAGCCCAGGTGGGTTCTGACTTAACACTTGAGTGAATGAATAAAGAGACTGTTCTGTGCCAGGCTCTGTCCTATTTGCAAAACTTAATGTTCCAAGGTTATATGAGACATCTTGTCTTAGACACTTCATTTTCTGCCCTTCTTCCTGTTTCCATGGAGACAGGCAATGCCTTCTGAGTGTACACACACTGACATTGGATCCATACTTTCCAGAGTCTAGAAGCAGGATTACTGAGCCCTGCCCTCCACTGGATGGAGAAAGGACTTCACTCCCTCCCACTGATTCCTGCCCTTGCACACAATTCCAGTCCTATAGTCCATCCATGTAGTTTTTTCTTCCCAGATTGTCTCCTGTTGCACCATCAAAGCAGCCAACAGCTGCGGCAATGCTCCCGGCATAGGGCTCCATTCAGAAAGCAGGGAGCCTATGGACCCTGTCCTTGAATCCCCTGCCTTCCCGGGGAAGTGTGGGAGTGTGGGGCAGTGTGGAAAAGCCTTGAGGAAGAAAGAAACTGAGCAATAACTATGGGCCAGGCTTGGTGCCAGACGTTTTAACATATATTATTTCTCATAATGTAAAAAGCAACCTGCTAAAGAGACAGTGCATTGACTGGGCTTGAGGCCAGAAGAGCTGGGTTTGAATGTTAATTCAACCCCTTCCTAGCCATAGGATGGCAGCAGGGGCACACATCTCCAGGCCTCAGTTTCCTAATCTATAAAAGGAGGATTAGAAGGTCCACCTTCTAGGGAGAATTAGGTTATGTGAATGCTCATGGCATGGCCCCTGGAATACAGGTGACGTTTAGCCAATGTTAATTCCAAAGGGTGACTTGTCGATCTGGTCCAATTGTGTTGCTCCACAGATGGAAACTTGGCCCAGAATGGGCAAGTGACTCTCCAGGTCCAGGACTAAAACATGGGCCTCTCAACATCTCAGCAGGCAGGTGGAAGAGATGGAGCAAACTCACTTGGAGAAAAGATGGGGAGGAGGGGAACAGCGAGGCCCAGGCCAACGGCACCACAGGGCCCCTGGCAGGACATGGACAGAGACAGGGTGATTCCAGGGCTCTGTTCCCTTGCTGCCTGCCTCCACGGGCCCCATACACGTGCTCATAATTCTTAGACACAAACAAAGCTCCTGACACGTGATGGAAACACAGCCACCAAGGGGGATTGCCAAGGAAACGATCTTTGAAAGGCTCATTATTCTTATGAAGAATCTGCAGGAGACAGGAGTTCTCAAAACAACTCTCGCTCCGCCTCTCTCCTCAACAGGACTCTGTGGGAGCTTCTCTTTTAGTAATTATCCTGTTGCTTGGTAATTATTTGCCTCTCCTGCTAGCCCGTGGGACTGTGTTTTCTTTGTCTTTGCATCACGAGTATCTAGCACAGGGTCTGGCTTATTGTAGTACCTGGCAGATATTGGTGGGAAAAACACATGGCTGGTGTAGCTTCTTCTCTTTATTCACTTTTAATTTTTTCTCTTTTATCCATTCACTGAACAAATCTACTGAGACCCTGCTCTGTGTCAGGCCCTCACTGGGGACACAGAAGTGAATGAGAGCTAACCCCTGACTTGGGGGAAGGAGCTCCTAGAGTGAGGCAGGAGACAGACCTGTCAACATACACCACAAACATGACGCCACCACCCAGGTACAGGCACCACCTCCAAGCTGGGCCCTAAACTTTATCGGCCTGTATCTCTTCAAACCAGAGAGGCTCAAAGGTCTTATTAGGGGCCAAGCTGTCACTCTGTTGGAGAAGTCTTCCCTCTCTATTCCATAAAAGCACAACTCCACAAGCCAAATCAAAGGCGCCCAGGGCTGGAAGGACAGACTGCTGGGCCACGGGTCTCCTGAGCCTCTGCTGCAGTCTCCCTGGCAGCCTCCTCCTCAGTGGCCACTGGTTAGACCTGAGCAGAAGTCTGCATTACAGTCAGTTCCACTCCTTCCTATCTCTGCACTGATCCCTGTTTTGCGCTCTGGAGCCACCCTTTTAGTGAATGCCCTGATGGCTGCCCCAGGACAGCCTTTCAGGTATTTGAATGGGGCAGCAATTGGGTCTGTATCCCTGGCTTCTCCAAGTAACACATGCCCCACAACAGTTCAGACTTGGTTCTCACAGCCCTCACATCTCAACTGCCCTCCTTACAACGTGTCTCAGTTGGCTCTGTCCCTTGGAAAGTGCAACTCCAGAACTGAAAGCCATATTGTAGGTGTGGTCTCCACACAGGCCACATCTTCTCTGCCCTGGAGTCTACACCTCCAATGATCAGCCCAAGCAGCTCCAGCTTTATCAGTGCTGGCTGCCCAAACACCATCCCTCGCCGTCCGCCTCACAAACCCCTCCTCCTTGACTGAGGAATCGGTTCCAGGTTCTTCTCTTTATTCACTTCTCTTTATTCACTCTGTCCAAGGGACAGAGCTAACTGAGACATGTTGTAAGGAGGGCAGTTGAGATATGAGGGCTCTGAGAACCAAGTCTTTATTCACCCCTACCCCCACCCCCACCTTGGCAGCAGCCCCTGTCAGATCAGCTTCAATAGTTTTGTATCTGCCTCTCTAGACTGGGCACTTTCAGGCCAGGGACCATGCCTGCTTCATCTCTCTTTCCCTCTCTCCCTCCCCTCCGTTCCTCTCTCTCTTCCCTGCCTCTTGCCTCCTTCCTGCTTCCACAAACATTTACTAAATGCCTACTATGTACCAGGCCATAGGGATCACTAGCATAGAGCTGGCACATAGTAGGAGGCCTACTTTCTCAATGAGGAGTTTTAAAATAGCTCATACAAAATCAAATTCTAACAACCGCATTTACATAACATAAAAATGTTTTCCTATTTTTAACTCAGCACCTTTTTTGTCCCTCCAAATGATAACATCTCTTTAAGGTTTCTGAGATAAGTTTACATACAAGGCATTTGATTCTCACAACAACGGTGTCAGCCAGGCAGACAGAAAGTCCTCACCTCGCCTTTCAGAAGCGAAAACGTGGTGCAGAAAGCGGAAGTAAGTTGCCCAAAGTCACGTAGTGAGTTCGGGCAAAGTCAGGACCTTAATGGAGGAGCTCTTTCCCCTCTATAATATCCCTCCTGGTGGGGTATACAGATACAGAGATTCCAAATTTGTCTGCAGATGTCTGGACTGGTTTCGGCTTGAAATGACTCTGACTGGCTCTGGCTGGAGCCAATGACTTCTGCAGGTCCCAGCTCAGAGCTCCCAACTGCATCTCCTTAGAGAGTTTTTGCCCCTCTGGGCCCAGGCCCCCAACAACCTGGCTGGCTACTCCCACTGCACAGCGCCCCCTACCCGCCACGTTTACTTCCTAGCATTCAGCCAACCCTGAAAAAGAAGACCTTAGCCCCAGAAAGCAGTGGCGTCCTGCCTAAGAGTGCCCATCCATATTCACACCTGGAAGCCCTACCTGTGCAGCTGTCAATCAGTCTACCAGCCCAGGGCCACACTGAGTCCGCCAGATGTGGTTCATCACACGGAAACACCAGCTAGGACCACAGTTAGGAGAAATGCTGCCTCCACAAGACTTAATTCTGGGTCAGGGGTGGAAGGAGAGAACTGTGTAGATCAACAGCATCTGTGACCTTCTTGTGACTCATTTTCCATAGACCAGAGGATGGAGAGTCATCGAACGTTTCAGAGCAAGCAAGGGACAGAGGAGGAGGCTGCTGTTTCAGGGGGATGCACATCTTTACGATGGGAATCCTACAGATAGTCCCAAGTCCTGGACAAGGAATGGGTTTTAGGGTCACCCAAACCTAGGTTCACATCCTATCTCACCACTTACAAGTTATGTGACTTTGTTCCTTAATCACCGAGGTCTGGTTTCTTTATCTGTAAATGGGAGTAACACCTGCAGACTCTAACCTTACTGTGAGGATTTAATGAGAGGAAGTGTGTAAAGGCCAAGTAAGGGTTCATTCCCTCTCCCTAGGCTGTGGCAACTCTGTATTTTACAAAAGTTGAATCAAGATCTGGGGCGAGTTCCTAGTTCAGGTCTTTCCCTGCCACTCTGGCTTCCTTCCAGGCAGACATGTTCTTCTGAAATTCAGGGAAATGGTTGCACTAGGTGGGTAGGTGGCTAGGTGGCTATGTTTTCTTTGTGGTTATTTGCCTATTTATTTTTGCCATTGTTAAATACCTTTTCTAGATTTGGCCTGCTAACAAGAACTAAATAAATTTCCAATTGTATGAGAAATATTTTTAAAAGCATTCTCGATTGTTTTAGCACCAAGAAGGCAAAGTCAAAGGTACAGTAGACTGTCCCAGTGGGCTGCCAGGAATCTAATAATTCTGCTAATGACCCTTTTTAAAATGTAAAGTGTTGGACTAAGGCAGCGCTCAATTCTTGTCTAACACTATGCTCCTGGGAACTTGCAAATCAATCATTGTCTTCCCCCAACCCCCATCTAAAGCAAAGGATCGGATCTGGAGCAATTAATCAAAATTGGTTTCCTGTGTCCAGAGGGGATCACTCCAAATGAACGTGGAATTGCAGAAATGGATCTGCACCAGGTGATTTATAGGGTGTGCTCAGAGAGCAGGGGCCAGATGAAGGGCTAGGGGACGGGAAGAGGCAGCAAGAACCAACACTAGATGGCCTTAATCTCAGGCCATTTTGTGGCAGAAGGAGTGGATTCACCTTGTGTAGCTCCAGCTGCCATACTGCTGGGGACCAGGGCAGTAATTAACTGGGAAGCTGTGGTCAGCAAAACTACCCATAACATGAGCTATTGGCAAGGGCGTTGCACATTTCCAGTTTGCAGAGGACTTCTGCATGCCTCCCCACAGGGCCCTCACTGCAGGCCTGGGAATCAGGTATCCCTTGCTATCAGAGCTCTGGCCACCTGCTCTCCTGAACTCCGGAAACAAACAAATTGAAATAACATGTTATCCCTTGCTGGCCAAATTTTTACTTCCTGAATTTGGGAACCAAATATATTCAGAGAGTGATGGATATTTGTATTATTGCTATCTATTGGAGGCTTAAAGAAATTAAGAGACTCAGTTAAGGTCACATAGCTAGTAAAGAGTAGAGCTTGGATTTAGAACCAGGCCTATTGGTTGTAATCCTCGCTTGGAATTAGACATGCCTATGAAATGTGTGGTGATGGGGAGGGTCCTGTCACCCTAGAGTTAGGAGCCCTGAACTGAGCAGGGAGTGGGATTGGCCAACCTCTTAGATTACCCTGTAACCAAGGGCCCATGATTTTATGCAATCAAGACTGTTTAGAAAAAGTGGCTATCTAAAGTACAGAGGTATGCAGGCCTGAACAGAGGCCAGCCAGTATAAAACCAGCCACTGACTGCTCTTTGCTCCGCAATTGCCATGACCTCTCACAAAACTGCCCCTTTCATGGGAGCAGAGACAGTTATTAGTCAGAGAAGAGCCTTGTGGAGGCACCATGGTGAATGTGGAGGCAGATAGTGAATCCTGTCATTCATTCACTCAGTCATTTTTCATTCAACGAGCACTTTAGAAGACACTCTCTATGATAGACTTTGGGCCACGAGCTAGGGCTACAAAGGTGAACAGAGAGACCTGGCCCTTGCCCTGGAGGAGCACGGTCTAATGGAGGGACACACACATGAGCGGATGACACAGGACATGTGGCAAGTTCCATCATGAAGACACACAGGGAGCAGCTTACCCAGCTTGGGAGGTGCGGGAAACGCTTCCTGGAGCTGTCCCCTGAGCGGAGTCTTGAAGGATGAGTTAGCCAGGTGGAGAAGCAGGAGAAGGGCATTCCGGGCAGGTGGACAGCGAGGGTAAAGGCATGGAGGTGAGAAGCAGCATGGTGCACCGAGGGAACAAGAAGCTTCTGCGCCACGAGGAGCCCACGGATGGTTTAAAGCACGGGGTGACATGGTCAGATTTGCATAAAGATCCCTCTAGCAGCTTAAACCAGTAGCAAGCAGTGGCAGTAACTTTTAAATCTCAGCATCTGAAGCTCTCTTGGCCCCAGGTAAGAGTTCTGGGACCATCCGTTGAGATCACTATATACAATGCCAGGTTAACAGGTAATCGAGACCCATTACATGACGACAAGGGACAGAAATTTAAGTTCAATTCCACTGACTGAAATAAAATGCTCAAAATGGCAGTCTCAGATCCAATACCCACATACTGCAGATAATAATGGATACCAGTTTTATCTTGGTACCTCCAGGACCGAGTATATTTCTTATGAATGAAGAATCTGCTGGACCATTCTGCATTTAGTAACCTACATTGCAGTCACCCAGGCAAGCTAGTACCAAAAGGAGAAAAACTGTGTATTGGCTGTGATGACTGGTCAGTACAGCCAGGATGTCTGAGTCAGATGTGTAAAGACCTGACCCCATTCTTATTTTCCCTCAGTTTATATCTGGGTCCCAAGATTTAAAAAGGGTACTAGGCAAGCCTGCTGGAGGACCTGGAATGGCCCAGCCAGAGTGTGGCCCTGTGGGGTATGGGCTTAGTTTTTACTGGGAGTCCCACTTGTCTGAAACCTGATTCTTTTCAGGCCAGCCCAGCCTCCTGGAGGTGAGAGGGAGAGACAGCAGGCTATGGAGCTGGAAGCCTAGATTCCAGTGCTTCCTCCGTCTTCCAAGGCTGACCAAGCTGGCAGGTGCCCCCTCCTCTTTGAGCTTCCCTTTCTCCTCTGTTACCTGAGGCCAACAGCTGCCCCACAACATTGGGACGGTTCCGTGGAATGTCACAGAAAGAAATGCTTCGTAAACAATGCATACATATAAATTGTTAGAATATTATCATTTAGGTCTGTGGACTCAAGGTAATTCAACAGCTGTAATTCTTTAAAAGAAATCTTCTTAAGAATGTTTGCCTCAATCAACCTCATGTATTACTCACAGCTAAGTATATATCTATCAGAAAGTGGACATGTACTTTCAAGTACTCCAAAGGGAGGGGAAGGGCATGAAGTGATACGTTTAGTGTCCTCCATGGGTTCCCTACAGCCCTCATGTCATCTCATCCTCACTGTGCTCCTCTGAGGGGGTATTAGTGTCCCCATTTTCAGAGGAGGACACTAATGCTCCAGGAGGTTAGTGAGAGACACAGGGTTGCATGGCAGCACTGATTTCCACCCATGAACCTTGTAAACACCTAAGAGCCTGTCCATGTTAACCAGTATTCATAGGGTAAATAACATAGTACATACCGGTGTTAATTCTAGTTCTCCCTGTTGTAGGAATTCTAGGATGGTCTACGTGTTATGAGGATATATGCATCAAATGGCAGTGTGGTGGAAGTGGGGCTTGGATCACATGCCTGGTTCTGTGAGAACGGAGTTTGGGCTCCCTTTGTTTGAAATAGCTGTCTTTCCTGTTTCAGTGGCCTTGGCTGCCCTAGCCACTTTCCTAGCCCTGCTGGTCTCAGGTGGTGCTGGGGTGGAGCCTTGCTTTAAGGCAGATGGTCCACTGGTTACATCCTGAAAGAAACTTCTCTACCTATGGTCCTGAAAATGTGAACTGCTTTAAGACATTTTAGCAGTAAAAGGAGCCTTAAACCACAGTGACACACTAAAGGAGTCCATAGACTTTGTGAAATAGGACTTGACACTCCTCAAATCTATGAGAAGCAGGTTGTAAATTCTTTTTTTTGTTTGTTTTTTTTTTAGACGGAGTCTCGCTCTGTCGCCCAGGCTGGAGTGCAGTGGCCAAATCTCAGCTCACTGCAAGCTCCGCCTCCCGGGTTTACGCCATTCTCCTGCCTCAGCCTCCCCGAGTAGCTGGGACTACAGGCGCCCGCCACCTCACCCGGCTAGTTTTTTGTATTTTTAGTAGAGACGGGGTTTCACCGTGTTAGCCAGGATGGTCTCCATCTCCTGACCTCGTGATCCGCCCGTCTCGGCCTCCCAAAGTGCTGAGATTACAGGCTTGAGCCACCGCGCCCGGCCGCAGGTTGTAAATTCTTAAACCTTAGTGAAACAAAAGAGGGAAGAATTTCACAAAGAACACACAAACTCTAAGGAAGAACTGAAATACGTTTATAGCTAACTTAGCAACAATGACCTCTTTTCATTGAAAATAGGGGGCTGGTTTGAATTTTGTTTGTTTGCTGTTTGGGGGAGGCAATGTGAGTGATGGGTTACAGATTCGCCTCCTGGGGCTCTGGGCAGCAGAGGGGAGCATGGTGGGAACCACAGGCGGAAGAGCCTCTGGGGGAGCCCTGAGTGTGTGGGCAGCACTGACAAAGCTGGCAAGGCCCTTGCCTTCCTGCCTCCTCCATTGCCCAATGCTTGTCCTTTCTCTGACTCTGAGTATGTCTCACCTTCTCGCACTCTCTTAGGTTACTCTAGGTGTCTTCATATGTGTGCCTTCCCATGTCTTTTTCTCTCTGTGCCACTATTTCTACCTCTCACGTCTCGCCTGTCTTTCTTACCACCTCTCTCAATCCCCGTTTTGTCTCTCTCCCTTAACTTGTCAAAATAGAGCTTAATAATATGCTTTTATGTATTTATTTCTTGAGCAGCTTTTGTGTTTTCTGCCTCATACAAAAGTAGACAGGTGGGTGGGATGTTTTCTATTCATGTGGAAAACAAATACATACGACTTTTCATTTATACCACCCTTGATTGATTTCTACCCCTGCCTCCCCCAAAACTCAGCAATCAGGTCCAGCAATAAAAGTCCACCCTAGGGCTTCTAGCTTAGAGCAAGAGAGGATCTGTGGTGTCGCCTGACGCGTAAGCAAGCGAGAGAAGCATGACAGGGGAGCATGCAGAGGTGTGGGTGCAATCTGGGCAAATGGAAATGGAGATCCCAGTTAGCAACCGCCCACTCACGTGCACCAGGCCTCTCCACCACCGAGCTCTGCCACTCTCCAGCCTGTGCCATGACCCTCCCAAGGGAACTACCCCCCAGAACTTAAGTTCATCTGGCGTTTGACGGCCCCCACCCTCCAACCTTTGCTTGGGCAGACCCCTCTGTCTGGCATGCCTTGGTCACCCCCAGCTCTGTTCACCTGGTCAACACCTACCCATCGCTGAAGTCCTCCCTGATCCATGGAACCAGCTAGAATGGCCTCCTCCTTCGTGCCCCACTGTGATCAGAGGCAGGGTCTCAGTCATCCTGGTTTCCCTAGTGCCCAGCACAGTGCCTGGCACATAATAGGTATTCAATCAACATATGTTGGAAAAATGAAGAGTATAAAATCTTTTGTCTTCCACTTTACCAGAAGGATAACAAAGTGGGCAAACCTGGTCCTAGCTTTCAGGTTCCCACCCAGCTCCCCCACTTTTCCATTTCTAGACTTGCTCCCTGCGGCGGCCTTGCCCTTACATATCCACACCCCAGCTGCTTTCCAGGGCTCCCTCTGCCACAAAGCCTTCCGCAACTCCCCAGCCCTTGTTGGAAGAAGCCTGTCCTTCATGTGAGTTCCCAACTACCTGATCTGTTGTCACTTTACTTGGTTGCTTCTCTGGTGGCTGTTTCAGCACCCCCACATAAGGCACACACATGACTGTCACCCGCACAACCCACAGTGAGCCAGCCCCCTAAGGGTGGAACATCCATAATGACCATAGATTAACTGAGCAAGTGAAGGCATCACTGCCATCCCTTGGGAGGAGAAAAAGCCAGAAACGACAGTCCTGCCAGTCAACAGGAAGGAGGCAAAGAGTCAGAGCCCAGCCTCCCAGCATGGCAAGGTGGTGCTGGGGGCAGGCAGTCACTCTTCCCGGCAACATGGGATCAGAACGTTACACTACCTTGTTGGCCAGTGCGTCTCCCGGTCCATCTTCGCTTTCCCAACACTTAGCTCTGACTGCTTGCAAATAGTATCTGAGAGGCAATCTAAAAGAGTCAAGCTGCATTATGGAGAGCCCCAGGAAGACTGCAGGGCACAGCTCATCTTGCAGAGAATGGCTCAAATGGAAAAGGTTCGTTCCTTCACCTACTCAGGTGGGCCTCATCAAGGAAATAAGATCAAGAAAGTGGTGTTCGTCTTTAGCATTTATTTATAATTGGAAAAACTGTTGTCTGTTTGTTTTTCTGAGCAAGCACAGACCACAAGCACGTCACAATCAATTGGCTATACATGAATATTTTTGTCATTCTCTTACAGCAGGAATGAAATAGCACCAAGAGAGGTGTGCGCTACACGTTACATAGACAATCTGTGGTATACAACAAAACCCAGGCCACAAAATCGTAATTAGACACTTCCTGTCTGCCTCAGAGAGGCAAAGCTATGTGGACCAAATGGGAGCACGGACAGAGGACGGATTGCTGAGGGAAGCCAACGCACAGCTCTTGGGGCTGCTTTTGCAGGCAGGAAAACAGCGGGAAAGCTTCAGTCCCTGCTCCCTCACCAGGAAAGGACGGAGAACCACAGGGAAATGTAGAGACCAGTGGGACAAGCATTGGAAGCTTGGTCACCTTCAGGAAGGCAACACCCAAACACTGCTTGTGGAACCAAAATCAGTTTCATTCAGTATGTTTGGGAGATAGAATGAGACTGGCTGAGTTTTATTTGTAAACAGTAGAAATCAAAGGAAGTTTCTTGCCATTGAAGCGACACATTCAAGAGTCAAAGTGAACCACAAACAGGGTTTTCTCAGTGGGTGTGTTAAACAGAAGGGGATACTGACAGGTTGAAAAAGACATTCTACAGGTCCTCTAAAGCCTCAGGTGGGCAGGGTAGGAAGTTGGTCCCTGGGGCAGTGAGTGGGGGTGGGGGGTGGGGAAGCCTGCGGGACCCTTAGGGCAGACTGCGATTTGGGCAACACCAACTTGACTTGGTTACAGGGTATCAAGTCATGTGCACCCTCTGGTTGTGTGGCTGTGGAGACAGATTTCTTTATACTGCCCACCACGCCCAGCACAGTGCCTGGCACACAGGCTTCTAGCAAGAGAATGCTAAATGAATGATCCTCTGTGCATTGTAAACTCTGATTTACTTGATCTGCAAAAATAAAAGATTATTCTATGGAGAAATCCAAACTGTGGCTAGCATCAACATGTCTGACTAATGCCAAATCTTGAGAGACTGAACATACATTGTATTCTCTGGATACAATTAAGATCATGTTGCTAGAGCTTTCTGGTAAATGTTAAGATTAGCTGGCAAAGAGTCGGAATCAGTACTGAGATCCACTCCAGTCATTTCCTGATAGCTTTCAAAATCTGCAACTCATAAACACGGAAACCCACCGGCATTTTCTACCTTCTTTCATACTTCTCCTTCCTCACAGTTTCAAACCCTGAGATAGAAAGGAAGGTCGCAGTGGGCCTCACCAATGACTTCATTTCTGGTATTCCTATTCTGTTAATAATTATGGCTCACATAGTACATGCCAAATTAATTTGCAAAAGACTTCTCACTCAGCCCCAAGGTGACAACCAGAATGATGTAAGCAGAGACTTTGCTGCCTGAATGGTCAGAATGAGAGAGAGTTTGTGGAGGCTCCACTTCCTCCAAACCAGAATGACCTAAAGGGACTTTGAGGTAAGGAACTGTGAGACCCTCACTCTTCACCCCTTTCATTATAAAAGAAGAGCAAGCCTGCGCCGGGGCTTGACACTGGACGGCAGCCCAGCATGTCAGAATGCCAGGGACGAGAGAATTTTAAGGACAGGAGATATAGAGTGTGCTGAGCAATATACACATCACATTGGCAAATTTTATTTTTCTGGTAACTGTTTTGCGTTCCCTCACAAGCACTGGGTTTTTTTTTTTTTTTTCACAACAACTCCCTAATTCCTACAACACAACTCTAGCACAGCTAAGGTGGCACTTGCCACCCCGGGGGCTTTGGCCACACACACACACACACACACACACACACACACGACACGGAATATACGGAGAGCTGCTTTTATATATTAATGAGGTCAAAGCTGCTTGCTAATTAGTTAGCAGAGCAGTCTCCTAGTCTGCAGCTAAGTCACAGACATTCTCCCTGACCTAAGGCCTGGCATTGCTGCCCTCTCTGGGGAGCAGACCAGAGCGGTTCAGGAAGGGAGAGTAAACATCGCCACACTTGCCACTATGTCTACGGCCCCTTGGGTCTCTCAGAAACGGAAAGTCAAATTCCAAATACACTATCCCTACACCTTGAACTTTCTTCCTCAGACATCTCCAACCAGTCGTTCTGCGAAACCAGCAGCATTGGACAGGTGGTCGGCTGAGGGGAATCAGAGGAAAACAGCCTCCTCATTTCTGTGATCTTCCTATGACAGCTAGAATGTACCTAAAGCACCTAACCTGTTTCACCAGCCCTGGCCTAGTTTTAGTTATCAGTGGCAAATCTATGACTTGGTATACAATTTAAAGCCCACTGATAGGAAACTAAACACAGGCACACATGTCTAATGGACGATTCTATGAAAAGACCACTTAACAGACACAATTCCCTTTTACTGACGTTAAGGCCAAGGTTGTTTCTTTCTTTGTTGTTTCTGTTTAACATTTCCTCAAATTTTGTCAATTGCTGAAGCCCAGGCTGAGCTTCTGTGGCACATGGCGATTCTCTGAATTCTGGAAAAGAACACATGTACCTAAAGTTCAAAATTGACCAGTGACACAGATCTTGGGGATCTGGGAGGAGGAGACCCCACAGACACTTCCAAGCACTGCCAGGAGATTAGTTTCGCCTCTCCGACCTGCCTGCCTTGCCCATCAGCATGCAGTCGGAGTGCCAGGGGAGGGCACAGCCAGAGGCAACGCTTCCTGGTGCTCCAGGGGCTGCCCTCAGGAGGAGGCCTGCCACTCAGTCTGTGAAGCAGGATTCTTCCATCAAAAGAAGCCAAACCAAGGAGCTCCTGGAACACTCAGGACCAAGGCAGATGAGAAGCCTCTAATTAATTTTGTGGCCTTTTTTGGTTTGTTGGTTTTAAAAAAAAAGTTGGGGGGAGGGAGAGAGAGAGAAGAGTAAAAGGAAAGTGCAGGGAAATTTACTCTTTCGCCTCAGCCAGTTTATTGTTCATCTCTTTGCTTTGCTCCTTGTCGTCTGGCTTGGTGGTACTCGGGCCCTCCGCACTCTTTTTCTTGGCAGCCTGGCCTGACACCGCCTGCTTGTCTTTGGCCTTCCTCGTGGGCTTATGGCTCGCTGAGGTCTTTTTTGGTTTGGAACTCTGAACACTAGGTTTCTCCACCTGCATGGAGAGACAGACGGCAAATACAGAAACACAAAAAGGGGGGGAGTGGGAGAGAATTTAGAGAGAAGATATGGTTAATTAAGGAATAACGGTAATGACAGAGGTTGGCCCAGTGGAGAGGTTGGCTCCCAGAGGAGCACAGTGTATAAGGTGTTCCCAGGGACATTAGGGCATTCGGCATCTCCCGTCTGAACTCCCTGTTCCGTTGCTTTGGCAGCACTCACTGGCCACGTGGGCGCCCTTGTCCTGCCAGCCTTCCCCCGACCACCCCAGGCAGTGGGCCATACCACTGTTGGGCAATATTTGAGCCCCTCCCTGCAGGAAGTTACACCTCATCACATTGCTCAACTTGCCCACAGGCATAGGATTTTGCTTCAGTCAATGAAATGTGAGCAGTGACTTGGGTCACCTTCAGGCGGAAGATTTGAGAGTCAGCCTGTGCTGCCTCGTGCTCTCTTTTCCTCTGCAGCAGAGAGAGACTGCTTCGCCACCTGAGACCCAGATGAAGAGGGTTAGAGCGGCAGCCAACCCACAATGGACATTAATAAGAAATAAACCTTTGTTGATGTAAGATGCAGAGGTTCTGGGGCGGTGGGTCACTGCGGCACTCGCTGGCTTCCCCTGTTTCTGTCTCTAGGCTGGCTCACCCATATGGAGAAGCATCCTTGCTGAGATGCTTTGGGCAGGGGAGTCTCCAGTCTCAGCTAGGCTTTCTGCCGCCAGCCCTCTGCTCCTCTTCTCTGCCTGGCTCCCCCACCATTTTCCCCAGAGCAGCTGTTCTAAGCGTACTCCACTCTCCCCAGTCTCCCTCCTCTAACTCTGTCCTCTTCATCTGGAGAAGATGGCCTTGCCTGCTCTTTCTCAGGAAACTTTGGAGTCACCGAAAGTGATCCCTCAATAGGCCACCACCCTCATCCATCTCTAGATTTAGTTTCCCTCATTTTCCTTCCTTTCTCCTCTACGTCCTCTTTTGTCCAATGCCGATCCCACGCCCCGGGTTCCAACCCATCTCTGGATGGACAGAGCTGATGCTGGGCCTCACAGGCTGGATCATTCACTCACTGAGGTGCAGTGGCTTTTAGTCACTCCTGACCTGTAAGGAAAGGAACCAGTCGTCTTGGTTTGCCTGAAACTGAGAGGTTTCCCGGAACACAGAACTTTCAGTGCTAAGATGGAAGAATCCCAGGCAAACTGGGTCGGTTAGTTACCTTACCCATAAACTGGTCCTGGACCAAATAGGAAACTCCACTTCAGTGTAAGACTTTTAGACAAAAGCAGAGAAAAGGCTAATTAGGTTCCAGAGTTATTTAGGTTCTCAGACATTTCCTGCTATGATACAGAGGACAGTGGATATCTGTACAATCCCACGAGGCCTGGCATCAGAAGATGCTAGGTTGCATGGCTTGCATGAGTCCTGCTTCACCAGCCATATCTCCAACATGCTTCTTCTGCTCACGAACTCCTACGTAAGGTGAGCAATGTTACCTTAGGAAAATCCCTGAGTCTGCTTTCACAAACTGTTCATTTTGGTAACAAATTACTGGGAATATATCTTATAGCTGATGCTACAGGTGCGTTGTGAGAGACTGAGAAGATGAGAGAGGGCAGGTGCTTTTCAGGGACTAGGGAGGGAAGAAAGGGTCCAGTGATTGGAGCCAAGGATGAGGCAGGGCACGGTCTAGCGGGAGGGGAGCCGGGCATGGGGGCCTGCAATACTGGGCCAGCCCTTCCGGGGCCCAAGCACATCTATTTTAAGACAAGGGGATTTAGGGCTCAGGTGAGGTTTTCTGCCACTGTTTATCTGGATTTCTCAAAATCGGAAGCTAATTCCCTGGAAATCTACCAGCCTTTAAGCTGTCTTTATTTTAGGTGATGTTCCTCTTTAATATTCCCTTTGAGTTTAACAAAGGTTCCTGTTGAAGATGCCCCTGGTCTTCACTCTGCTTTAGAGGAAGCAGGGATTTTAAAGGTGTCCATAGGGACTGGGCCAGATTTGACAGCAGCCCACCCCATGCTCTGCTGCAGTTAACCCTTACGGTCCAGGCTGTGCTGATGGGTTCCTACAAGTTCTGTCTCACCTTTGGGGGTTCCTTGAAGGGTTCACTGTAGAGGCTGCGTATTCTTCTGCGATCAATGACCTTATTGTCAGCTGCTGTTGGCTTGCTGGCCTCTCCTTTGAACTGAGCACTGTAGCTGGTCTCATGAACCATCTTATCATCTGGGGGCTTGTACTGGGGCTTGGCCTTTATTGGTTTCACAGGCTTGATGTCCGTCCATGCCCTGAATTCATTCCTGTTAGTCAAAGAAAGCATATGTGATATGAAGCATTATCTGCCTGGAAGCAGAGTTCCTGAAACAGGGCTGCAAACACAGCAAGCTCTCCATCAGTGCTTGCAGTATTGACTGAAGTGTGGCTGGAGGGTTAGCCTCATTCTTTCATAAGGAAGAGTGCAAATCTCCCTTCTTGCAAAGTTGACCCAGGTCGGGTTGTGGCAATAGTAGTTGTGCCTTGGAGAAAGAGATCAGGCTCCCAGCTCCACACTGTGTGACCATGGGGAGGCAATTCTAATCTTCAGGTCTCTTTTTCCCAATCTTGAAAATGAGACTGAAGAAACTCAACCCATTCATTCATTCATGAAGTCAAAAAATACTGAGTGTCTGCTATGTGCAAAGTTAAAGAGTTGTGAAATTAAATGAGACAATGTATTAGGCACACTGTGTGATATACGGTGGCATATCAATGAATGCCAGTTCCCTTCCCCCCCTTTTTCATAATGAAGAACTTTTGTTGCCCAGATTCCTTGAGGATAATTCCCCCATTTGAATAGCAGAGGACCTGCTTCTTGGAGTGCCAGAACTTCAACAATCTTAATTACTTTAGATGAACATCCTTGTGAAATGTCTAAATATTTGCAGATCTTTAGTAAGCAACACAGACTGAACATAATTTGGAGTTCACAACTACAACTTGTATTGGGCTGTCGGTGTGTGTGGGAGCGTCTTCATGTGCTCTGGTGTAAATGGCTATTGGTCCTTATCCTAAATGATCCTCATCTGCTGCTTTTTTGAGTCAGTGTGTTAGTTTTCTTGTTCTCTGCAATCTCTCTCGTGGTTTCTAATCGGCTGTTTATGATCTGTTATAGGACTGGAGAGTAGACGGCTGACAATGATCAAAACAGAGTTAAAAAATGTAGCTGCTGACGGAGGTCACGAGGGTCTATCTTGTTTGTTAAGTGCATGAGAGTCAATGCATGAGCTCTGTGACTTCTGGGGTCTTTATTGGGTCTGTTCTCCTTTGGGGGCACAAAAAGCTGCATTGTGGGAAAGGAGGAGTTAGGGCATGAATATCTGCGGAGTTAGGTTCTTCCAAGGCCCACTGTCTCCCTCACTGATGACTCCCTCCTTCAGGGCTGAGAGGACTACCAGGAACAAGGAGGCCGCAGGAGGCAGAAGAAAGAGCTTGGACTGCGACGGAGACACGCAGGCTCTTGCGCTAGCACTGCCTTATGCTGGCAGGCCTTTCCCTGCTCTAAGCATTCGTTTTCTCATTTGTAAAATGAAAGAATTAGGCCAAACAAGGTCCTTATAATGTCCTTCTAGCTCTGAGGCTGTCTTAGTTGATAAAGCTGATTTGGTAATACTGAGCTTGCTGGTTATTTGACCTCCTGATCTCTGTATTTCTCTAGGGGAACTGGCTCATATGTGAAGAAAGACCACTGGCTTTTAAGAGACCCTTCCCTGAGCTTCAGACTGTCCTTTCCAGTGCAGCCTGCACCTCCGCCTAGATGCCCCGTTGTTATGGTTCAAATGTTTGTCCCCTCTAAAACTCACGTTCAAACTTCATCCCCAGTGTGGCAGGATTGAAAGGTGGGGTCTGTAAGAGGTGACTGGGTAATGAGGGCTCTGCCCTTGTGAATTAATTAACCAATTCCTGGATTAATGTATTAATAGGTAATTGATTAATGAGTTGCCATGGGAGTGGGACTGGTGGCTTTTTTTTTTTTTTTGAGACGGAGTCTGGCTCTGTCGCCCAGGCTGGAGTGCAGTGGCCGGATCTCAGCTCACTGCAAGCTCTGCCTCCCAGGTTCACGTCATTCTCCTGCCTCAGCCTCCCAAGTAGCTGGGACTACAGGCGCCCGCCTCGTCGCCCGGCTAGTTTTTTGTATTCTTTAGTAGAGACGGGGTTTCACCATATTAGCCAGGATGGTCTCGATCTCCTGACCTTGTGATCCGCCCGTCTCGGCCTCCCAAAGTGCTGGGATTACAGGCTTGAGCCACCGCGCCCGGCCGTTAACTGGTGGCTTTTATAAGAAGAGGAAGAGAGACTTGAGCTGGCACACTTGGCCCCCTCACCATGTGTCACCCTGTGCTGCCTCAGGACTCTGCAGAGTTCCTACCAACAAGAAGGTCATCACCAGATATGTCTCCTTGGCCTTGGACTTCCCAGCCTCCAGAACTGTAAGGAATACATTTTCTTTCTTATAAATTACCCAGTTTCAGATATTCTGTTATAGGCAACAGAAAATGGAAAAAGACACCTACCAACAACTCATACTCAATGTCCCTAGACCCAAATCATCTTGTTTTCCCTGCCAAAAATTATTTTCTCCTCCTGGATTCCCTCATCATTCATTTTCACCCATTCATGCATTCATTCATTCACTCATTCATTCATTCATTCCTTTATTCACAAAATATGTACTGAGTGCTTATGGTTTGCCTAACAGGATGCTGGGTGCTATGGAACCCAAGCGAGTAGGAAAAGGCCCTGTGAGGACCTGCAGGCAGTGTGGGTGGCTGGGCTCACATTTAGTGGGGAAGGGCATAAGAGGCTAGACAGGCCATGGAGGCCCTGCCAGCCATGTTAAGGGGACGGTCTCCACTGTAACTAAGAGTTGCCAAATGATTTTAAGCCAAGGATGAGTGTGGCCAGGTTAGTTTTGGAAAGAGAATTTTGAGAACAGTGTGAACAGCGGACAGAAGGGAAGAGTGGAGGCAAGAGGCCAGGCAGGAGACTGTGCAGTTAGGAAGTGGTGGAAGCAGGGGACAGAGAAGAGGGTGCTGGGTCAAGAGGGAGAATGGGCAGGACTTGGAAACTCATGAGCGGTGGGAGGTGAGGTCAAGGGGGCATCTGGGGAGATGCCAGGACTCTGGCTGGGGGGCAGTAGTCCCCCACTGAGACGTGGAAATTGGGAGGAAAATGGGCTTTGGAACGAGGTTGAGGCCCTCCTGATTGTGTTCACGGCATCCCACTCACCCCAGTAATGAGGCTGTTCTTAGATCCCTTCCTCATCCCTCCTCCTCACTTCTCCACCTTCTTTAGGTTCAATCCTCCTTCCCGACCTGACTTCTGAACCATTTTGGCCCTACACACAGACCTAGGGGCTTTGGGGCTGTGGCCACCATTACCTGCCAGAGGCTACAGTCCCTCCCTCCTTCCCTCTAACCTTCAGAGCCGAAGCCTTGCCTGTTAGATGGGCTCCTGATATTTGGGCCTAGGCCTCCCAGGACCAATTCAGTAACAACCTTGCTCCTGAACATGTGACAGCAGAAACTTGGATTCTCTGTCACACCCCTGCCCACTTCCAGAACTAGCACCCTATTCCTAAGCACTGCTTCTGGGTCACCTCTTGCAGATCAGCCTCTGCAGCCTCCTGCATCCCTGCAGCGGCCCCTGTGGGCTGGGGAGCATCTCACCTGTGAGCACTATCAGTGGGACATGTCCCTGTGGGAAAGTTTGGTAACCCCTGATCTTGAACAACTCTGGTACGTCATCTTCACATGAGATCTTGTCAATGAGTTGCAGAACAGGTTCACTGTAATTATGACGGACGGTTAGGTTTAAGCCCAAATTCCATTTCCTAGAAACTTCTTTGTCAAGGTGTGAAAATGAGCCAAATAATAAAAAATGAAAAAATAAAAAATAAAAGAAAGAAAAAAGAACTTTCTTTGAACTCTCCATAAAACCTCCAGTCACATGCAGCAACTAATATTATGTCATAGAAAGAAAATTAGCTACCATTTATATATAATATATATAATATATATAAAGCTACCTCAGCCTTTTTATAAGCTGGAGGATTTTGTTTTATTGGTATATTCTCTATAGTTCTTATAACAACTTGGAGAACAGGCACTACTATGCCCCTTTTATAAAGGAGGGTAACTAAGGCTCAGAGAGGTTAAGTGGCTAGAATAAGGCAATGCAACTAGCAAATAGCAGAGCTGGGGTCTGAGCTCAGGTCAGTCAGGCTCCACAGCCCACAGCCTTCCCACTACACTTCGGCAATGCGCCAGAGCTGCAGTGTGCTTGGCCTGCCCTCACTGGAGGTGTCTGTGCAGGGCCTGGCCTGCTGCCTGCAATGCTGTAGAGGAGTTACATGACACAGACCAGGCTAGATGGCACCTAAGCTTCTCCAGCCCTGAGATGCTAGACTGAGAGCAATATGGGCCACACTCTTGCCCTGTCATGCCCAGTGCCTCTTGACAAATTCATGGTCCCCTGTAACATGGTCTCCCCTTCCTATGCAACTATATTTTTTCTTGATCATTCATTCATTCATTCATCTATCCACTCATCCATTCATTTGGCATCTGCCACACACTAGCCAAGGGCATGGAATGTGCCCCACAGGGATGTATAAGCCATAGATGAGGTGTCTAGAGTTCAGGTATCTAGACTTGACCATGTGTGATCCTAAGAAAAGACAGAATGAATCGAATGGGACAGGGTTCAGAGTGCAAGAGGGAAAGGGAAAGGAATGCTTAACTCTGAAGGCGAGTGAGGACTGGGGAAAGGGGTACTGAAGGATGTCAACAGAGAAGCAGATGAAGGGAATTCAGGCACTAGTCTGAGTCTGTATGGCAGGTTCAGAGAGCAGGTGAACTGATTAGGGTGGCTGCTCAGGATGCAGGGTGGGGTCTTGGAAGCTGTGCAAAGTGCCCAGGGTGGATAGGAGCTGAGGCCAGGCAGAACAGAGCCTGGATGCCATGTTTGGAAGCATGTGCTATGCCTGGGAAGATGCTGAAAGTTTCTGAGCAAGGCAGCACTGTTTCTCCATTGATGCTGTTCTACTATCAGCCTGCCCTGATTCTACCTATTCTTTAAGGCCCAGCTCAGGGGTCTCCTCTTCCAGGAACCTCTCCTGGGTTACTCAACCCAAAATTTCCCATCTCTCAGCTCCTGGTCCATTTACTTTACTGGCCATCTTTGTGGTTACCAGGCAGTTTCATGCCATTCTTCAGTTCTTTCATGAGTCCATTTTGTCTCTCTTAAGGGATAAGATAAGACAAATTTTATGACAGAATCCTGCTCTTGAGTCCACTCTCATTTGCATGGCTGCAAAGGGGTATACTATGTCAGGCTGCAGGTTAGGGTCGAGCCAGGCTAGGACTCCAATCCCTGCCTGTTTCCCACACCCTAGGCTGCCACACAAGGCCACACTCCATATCTTCTTTACGTTCTTCACAGGATTTAAGGGCTTGACATTCAGTGGGCAGTTAATGTTAGTAACTATTGTTAGATTTATTTCTGGTCAGCTGATGTCACTTCCTCCTGAGCCCTTCCTTCCCTGCCCTACATGGGGCAGATACTTGCTTCTCGGTGGCATGGGAATGCCTGACTCCAAAGCTCACACCTGGGGGTGGATGTGTAACCCAAGCTTGTCTTGGTGTCCTTCAAGCTCGTGGCCACTTTGACTCCTGGAAGTAATCACAAGAAAGCCATTCCCTTCAGTCAGCCTGGGTGTACACCACAGTGAGGCCCTGGGCACACTGGGAGGGTCCCATATCTGTGAGTTTCTACTCCTGACATCCCAGAGATGCTCCTCATGCCACAGCTTCTCTAGTATTGTGATGTGTAGAAGTCACAGGGACAGGATGCTCTATAAGTGCATCACCAAAGGCCTGCTGTCCCCTCCACAACAGAGCCTCTGGTGGACCCTGTTATTTGAGCCTTGAAACATGACCTATCTCATATATAATCCTGCAGCGGCAGAAGGAGGGTCTGGGGCTATGATATCCCCCAGTGGGTGGGTGAACTGCAGATGAGTAGGCTCAATCGATATATTCAGATCTGGGTTTAAATGACTCTTTGATGGTTTATTTGTGCTGGGAAAATTTATGGAGAGAAGGCTGGGCCAGCCCTCAACCCCCTACTAAGGGATGGCAGAGCCAGGCCCAGTTTGAGCCATCTCATGGAGACTTAGTGGGCAAGATTTTTTTGGGCTGCTCCTCCAGAACCTTTGAACAGCCATATAGTCACATTCAGAGCATCTGCCAAAGCAGGACTTTGGGATCTTCCTGATCAGGCAAAGTTTTCAGAGGAGTCAACATTCAACCTTCAACTCCTCCTGTCTGGTCTCTCTGTTCCTTCTGTGACCTGCACCTCTCTGTAGCATGCAATGTGCTATATTTTACCTCAAGCTACCTGTGTAGATGACTTTCTTCCCTTCCAGACTGTGCCATCCCTGAGAGTAAAGACGGTCCTTTTGCATCCATATAAGTCTCATCATGTCTACGACAGGGATGTGGAATGCAGCTCCCACCTTCCCGTGGCTGCTTCAGCCAGGGAGGGGGTCTAAAGTTGCTATGCAACATCTCATGGCATCCATATAACTTCCTACAATATGCCCACAAGTTCTTTGATACTTCTACCTTATATAGAGCTTAATTCCTTCCTCTTCAGTGTGGTTGGACTTGGGGACTCACTTCTGACAAACAGAAGATGGTGGGAATGGTGGTGCATAACTTCTGAGAGTGGATCATTAAAGGCTTTGCAGCCTCCTCCTTGTACTCTCTCCAGGATTACTCTCTCTGGGGCAGCAAGCTGCCATGTCATAAGGACATTCAACTAGCCCTTGTGGAAAGGCCTGTGTCAGGAGGAACTGAGGCTTCCTACAGAAAGCCATGGGAGTGAAAAGTCCTAGAAGACCCAAACCACCCTTCACATGACTTCCTGAGAGACCCTGAGCTCAAACCATCCAGCTAAGCCATCCTGGATTACCGACCCTTAGAAACTTTATGAGGTCAAAAATATTTATTGCTATTTATGTGGCTAAGTTTTGGAGTAATTTGTTACAAGCAACAAATTCTAATACAAACCCCAATCAGAAAATTTTCTCTTCTCATCAAAAAGGGTTTAAAACACTTATGTCATCTTAGCAAGGCAGAAAATACTGGTGTAAGTGGAGCACAGAAGTTCAAGTTTCCAGCAGAGCTGCAGCATGACCTTAATGGAGAGAAGTCATGCTCTGTTGTAAGAAACAGGGTGAATGGTCTGCAGCCTTCTTTAGAAGGTAGCAAAGCCTCCAGTGCAGCAAAGCTGGTAACAATGCAACTGCCTTGGATCCAGGTCATAAGCAGAAAAAAGAAACATAGGCCATCACAGAAGAAAATGATGTCTCAGAGCACACAGCACATGCAAGCTTCTCAGAAGTGCAGACAGAGGTTAACAGGGTGAGAAGAAGCATGGAACCTGGGCCAGATGATGACGATAAGTTACTAGAAAGAGAACTGGCTCTGGAGTGAGATACATCCATCCTAGCTCTAACCCATGGGCCAGGTCTTGCCTGCTCTGAACATTGGTGAACTCATTTGTAAAGGATTTATACATAGAATAGAATTCTACTCATAGAATTGATGCAGGGGTTAAATAAGAAAGAATGTAAAGCAGTTCTTTAGTTGAAGAGGACCTGGACATTCATATCAGAATTACAAAGCCCATGGTAGACACGCGCATAATAAATGTATTTGGCTTTCATTACAGAGTAATTTATTCAACAAAAATTACTGCATTTCTTCTGTGCTCCAGACATGGAGCTAGAAATGCAATGTGTACAGACAGATGAAGCCCCTCCCTCCACAGACCTTGTTGTCAGGTGGGGAGAGCAACAATTACATAGATAATCAAATATCTGTGACAGCTATTGTTACACTTCTGAATGCTGCAGTCAACGTTCTGGTGCCCAGAGTGGGCAAAATTTGGGCAGCAGCTTCCAGCGCCAGGCTTATTTCTGAGTGCATTTCAAGTTAGACTTGAACAAAGTAGCATTCAATGAATGCCTGATTAATTGAACCTTCAATACTGAGTACCCACTATAAACAGATGTTCCCTTTTTAAGACCTTGTTCCACTTAAGCATAGTTGCTCGCAGTCATTCAAGGGGAGATACTGAAAGAGCAATTATAGACGGAGAGCCCGAAGACAGCCTGTCACAGATGAGGCTAGGCCCCAGAAGAGGGAGGGAGGGAGGCAACAGGAGTGCGCGGGGTGGGCGGGTTTGGCCCTGGAAAGTATTGTAAAAGAACAGAGGGCAGGCTGTGCTTTCATTTCTAATGTGAAAAACACTGACATTTACAAGAAACAAGGAAATATAATTATATAAGGAACAAGTTTTACTGCTGTGAAGAACATCTACATGTGTTAATTGGTACAAATCACTTCTTGATAAAAGTAGAGACTTAGAATAATGGATTGCTGCCAACTATGGTCACACAAAAATCCCTTAAGGGAAGAGGAATTTATTTATTATGTGTCTAAGTATTTATTATTTATTATGTATCTAAATCCTGGGAAAATAAAATTCTTTCCCCATCTTCTTCATAAAAATTTTTTGACATTCCTCGACTGCTTTACAAACGAAGAAGACAGTGCTTTTAAGTCTTAAGGGTCTAGTTTTCCTACAGATTTTTGTAGGTGATTTATGTTGCCATGGAAACATCTTAAGTCTCTGTTCAAAAATCTTGTCTACATTTGTTATTGTAAAGTGTTCCTGAAGAAGGGAAGCCATCTCCTTTGTGCACTCTGACGGAGGCAGTCGCTGAATGCTGTCGGTTGCCAAGCTATTGTCAGGAGGTGGTTAATGGAAGCAGGATCTATAGATTAAAAACAAAGAACATCCTGGGGCCTAGAGGGCTGCAAGTGGTATAGAGAGCTTCTGTCTCCTTTTAGAATGTAGTGGAAGATTGCTTTTTCCTGGCCAGAGATGACCTGGCCAAGAGAGGAGCTTGAAGATCTATGTATGTGTACATGCTCGCGCGCAGTTCTCAGTTTCTTTTGTGTGAAAGGTAGAAAAAAGTATTGCATGGAGAATGACAGTATTCTAATTATTTAGGATCATTTTTCTCATCCATTAATATCCAGTAAGTACAGGTATATACAGGTATACCATGGATGATGATTTCATAAAATGAGAAAGCACATACTTGGACAAAACATGGTCAAGTATATAAAGAAAAGTTTGAAGCTAATCTGAGTAGATAATTAATAGAAAAGAATGCTCCCTCTCTCTTACATAGAAAGATTAGTAACATCTGGCAATGATAGGTGTCAAGGTTTGGGCCCCTGTACTAGGTAAATGGCTCATTCTGCATATAGCTGCTATCTAAGTCTAGTTATGGATGACCTGCAGCTTAGAGGCCCTTGTGCATCTGGGAAACGGTGTCTCATTCAAATAAAGTCCACAGGAACAATGTATATAAAACCATGAGGATGGACAATTAAAAATGAAAACTGCTCAAACTAGGCTGGGCGCGGTGGCTCATGCCTATGATCCTAGCACCCTGGGAGGCCGAGGCTGGCGGATATCTTGAGGCCAGGAGTTCAAGATCAGCCTGGCCAACACGGTAAAACCCCCTCTCTACTAAAATACAAAAATTAGCCAGGTGTGGTGGTGGGTGCTTGTAATCCCAGCTACTCAGGAGGCTGAGGCAGGAGAATGGCTTGCACCTGGGAGGCAGAGGTTGCAGTGAGCCAAGATCATGCCCCTGCGCTGCAGTCTGGGCAACAGAACAAGACTCTATCTCCAAAAACAAACAAACAAACCCAAAAACTCAAATTAGGAGTCAGTTTGATTCTACACAAATTAATTTCAATTGCAGTATTTATTAGAAACTGTAGGAAGAGGCTGGGCGCGGTGGCTCACGCCTGTAATCCCAGCACTTTGGGAGGCCGAGGCAGGCGGATCACGAGGTCAGGAGATCGAGACCATCCTGGCTAACACGGTGAAACCCCGTCTCTACTAAAAATACAAAAAATTAGCCGGGCGTGTGGCAGGCGCCTGTAGTCCCAGCTGCTCGGGAGGCTGAGGCAGGAGAATGGCGTGAACCCAGGAGGCAGAGCTTGCAGTGAGCCGAGATCGTGCCACTGCACTCCAGCCTGGGCGACAGAGTGAATCTGTCTCAAAAAAAAAAAAAAAAAAAAAAGAAAAGAAACTGTAGGAAGAAAAATGGTGCAAAATGAGAAAACCTACAGTTGGCCAAGGTGGAGGATAAGAGTGGGGGAGTGTGAGAGTTAAGACAAGTACACTTACAAATAAACCTCAAGTAGAAAAAATAAGAGATAGATGAGAAGTGATAGGGTTGTAAGAAAACTTCCCCATAACCATTTCCCCATCACTGTCAGGGTTTATCAGTCCTAGGAATGCTGAGGTGGTTGTGCCACAAAGCCAAGAGTTATCAGTTGAGACTGAGGAGAGAAGGCTATGCTCTTTTGGTTAGCTGCGTCCCCAACGATCTGTGTCTGTCCTTGCAGAAAGATGGTTCCCTAGACTGGAAATGGAAATGTTGAAGGGAGATAAGCCCTGAAAGGTGGGAGGGAGTGCTGCTCCTTCAGTGGGGTAACCTAGAGTTCTGAGAGTAAACTCTGTAAAAACTGCCAAGGACACAGTATGGTACATCTAGCGAAGTACTCCATAAACCTAAATTTCTGCTTTCTTTTTTTTGTTTTTTGAAAAAAGTACTTAATGTGTTTTAAACAAAGCTGGCACTAAAAATAACATCATTTTATGAATTCTTGAGAACCATGCTAATTTACTCCTTAAAATGTTTTATAAGGGAATACTGGGAACAACTCAATGTCAGTAAGTTTGACAATACACATGAAGTAGGCAAATTCTTAGAAAGATGCAAATTATAAAATTGACTCTTGGCTGGGCGTGGTGGCTCACGCCTATAATCCCAGCACTTTGGGGGGCTGAGGTGGGAGGATCGCTTGAGGTCAGGAGTTTGGGACCAGTCTGACCAACATGGTGAAACTCCATCTGTACTAAAAATACAAAAATTAGCCAGGCATGGTGGTGGGTGCCTGTAATCCCAGGAACTTGGGAGGCTGGGTCAGGAGAGTTGCTTGAAGCTGAGAGGCAGAATTGCAGTGAGCCGAGATCATGCCACTGCACTCCAGCCTGGGCGACAAAGTGAGATTGTTTAAAAAAAAAAAAAGAAAATTGACTCTTATCCCTGAGTGCAGGGGGAGTCCCTCTCACCTCCTTCCTCAGATGACTCTGGAAGCTTCCCCACACCACTGAATACTGAGACAAAGCTCCCTGACAGTCACTGGCAGACATCTATCTATCTATCTATCTATCTATCTATCTATCTATCTATCTATCTATCCCTGCCCTGGCCAGAGGCCCCCGTACATTGACCTCCTGTTGATGCCCTGGTGGAGCCAACAGGTGCTCTGGGAGTCCTGTGCTTCCTGATCCAATAGTACCAAATCCTTCATCTCCCCCAGAAGCACAGCATATCCCTGGGACCCCTCGGCCACTGCCCGATCCGTGAGCCTTCTCTGTTTCTGGGGCCTCCCCCACCAGAGCTCTGACTCTGGCCTCACAAAGGACTAAGCAGGCTGAGGGGGAGGGGGTGGGAGAGAAGATACAAACATGGAGGAGGGGAGGCTGCTCTGGCAAAGTCTTTAAGGCTTTTGGAGGTCCAGGCCTGGGGCCAAGCAGGAAAGTGTGTGCGTGAGGAGTGTGTGTGAGGAGTGTGCGCAAGTGTGTCCGT
This sequence comes from Trachypithecus francoisi, assembly GCF_009764315.1. Lineage (NCBI taxonomy): Eukaryota > Metazoa > Chordata > Mammalia > Primates > Cercopithecidae > Trachypithecus > Trachypithecus francoisi. Next base: position 66,499,720 of record NW_022681473.1, read on the forward strand.
GAGTGAGGCATGCATGTTAGTGTGTGTCTTTCCTAGGACACACCATACCCTGTGTATGTATGGACGTTTTTGTAAAAAAGAGAAAAATCTGAATGAATGTTTTATTTGCTTTTAAAAAAATTGACTCAAGGAGAAATAGAAAACCTGAATAAACCTATATCAGGTACAGAATTGAATTCATAATTTTAAATCTTTTTTTTTTTTTTTTTTGAGATGGAGTCTCGCTCTGTCGCCCAGGCTGGAGTGCAGTGACCGGATCCCAGCTCACTGCAAGCTCCGCCTCCTGGGTTTACGCCATTCTCCTGCCTCAGCCTCCCGAGTAGCTGGGACTACAGGCGCCCACCACCTCGCCAGGCTAATTTTTTGTATGTTTTTTAGTAGAGAGGGGGTTTCACCGTGTTAGCCAGGATGGTCTCGATCTCCTGACCTTGTGATCCGCCCGTCTCAGCCTCCCAAAGTGCTGGGATTACAGACTTGAGCCACCGCGCCCGGCCATCTTTTTTTTTAATCTGTACATATCTTTTTTATTTGTTATTTATTTTTTAACTTTTAAGTTCAAGGGTACATGTACAGGTTTGTTACATAGGTAAACTTGTCACAGGGGTTTGTTGTACAGATTATTTCATCACCCATGTATTAAGCTTAGAACTCACTGGTTATTTTTCCTGATCCTCTCCCTCTTCCCACCTTCCACCTTCTGACAGGCCCCAGTGTGTGTTGTACCCCCTATGTTTTCATATGTTCTCATAATTTAGCTTCCACTTATAAGTGAGAACATGCAGTATTTGGTTTTCTGTTCCTACGTTAGTTTGCTAAGGATAATGGCCTCCAGTTCCTTCCATGTCTCTGCAAAGGACATAAAAAAAGAAATACGGACCACATTTTCTCTATCCAGTCTGTCACTGATGGGCAATTAGGTTGGTTCCATGCCTTTGCTATTGTGAATAGTGCTGCAGTGAACATATACGTGTATGTGTCTTTATAACAGAATGATTTGTATTCATTTGGGTATATATCCAGTAATGGGATTGCTGGGTTGAATGGTATTTCTGTCTTTAGATCTCTGAGGAATTGTCTTCCACAATGGTTGAGCTAATTTACATTCCCACCAACAGTGTATGGGCATTCCTTTTTCTCCACAACCTCACCAGCATCTGTTATTTTTTGACTTTTTAATAACTGCCATTCTGACTGCCATGAGATGGTATCTCATTGTGGTTTTGATGTGCATATCTCTTAGTAACTTAAAATCTTTACACAAAGTCCGACGCTTGATGGCTTCACTGGTGAATTCTATCAAACATTAAGGAAAAAATAAATACCAATCCTAACAACTTCTTTTAGAAAATAGAGAAAAAGAGGCTGGGCATATTGTTTCAAGCTTGTGATCCTAGTACTTTGGTAGGCCGAGGTGGGTGGATCACCTGAGCCCAGGAGTTTGAGACCAGCCTGGCCAACATGGTGAAATCCCATTGCTACAAAAATACATACAAATTAGCTGGGTGTGGTAGCGCATGCCTGTAGTCCCAGCTACTTGGCAGGCTGAAGTGGTAGGACGGTTTGCGCCCAGGAGGTGGAGGTTGCAGTGAGCAGAGATGGTGCCACTGCACTCCAGCCTGTATAACAGAGCTAGACTCTGACTCAAAAGAGAAAAAAAAAAAGAAAGAAAGAAAGAAAAAAAAAGAAAATAGAGGAAAAGAGAATGCTTCTCACCTCATTTTAAGAGGACAGCATTTCCCTGATACCTTGATACCAAGCCAGTCAAAGACATCACAAGAAAAGAAAACTATAGGCTAATATTCCTCCTGAACACATATGTGAAAACTCTTTTTTTTTTTTGAGGCGGAGTCTCACTCTGTCACCGGGGCTGGAGTGCAGTGGCCGGATCTCAGCTCACTGCAAGCTCCGCCTCCCGGGTTCACGCCATTCTCCTGCCTCAGCTTCCCGAGTAGCTGGGACTACAGGCGCCCGCCACCTCGCCCGGTTAGTTTTTTGTATTTTTTAGTAGAGATGGGGTTTCACCGTGTTAGCCAGGATGGTCTCGATCTCCTGACCTCGTGATCCACCCGTCTCGGCCTCCCAAAGTGCTGGGATTACAGGCTTGAGCCACCGCGCCCGGCCGTGAAAACTCTTAACAAAATATTAGCAAATCAAATCCAGCAACATAAAAAGATTTAAACACCATGACCAAGTAAAGTTTATCCCAGGAGTACAGGGTCAGTTTAACATTCCAAATCAATTAGGATAATATATCATATAGTAACAGAATAAAGAACAGAAACCATATGATCATCTCAATATTCTTAGAAAAAGCATGTGACAAAATCTAACACCCTTTCATGATAAAAAGAAATATTGCTGGGCGTGATGGCTCACTCTTGTAATTCCAGCATGTTGGAAAGCCAAGGCAGGCAGATCACTTGAGGACAGGAGTTCAAGACCAACCGTGCCAACATGATGAAACCCTATCTTTACTTGAAAGAAAGAAAGAAAGAAAGAAAGAAAGGAAAGAAGGAAGGAAGGAAGGAAGGAGGAAGGAAGGAAGGAAGGAAGGGAGGGAGGGAGGAGGGAGGGAGGGAAATATCATCAGTCTAGAAATAGTGAGGAACTCCCTCAACTTACTAGAGGAAATCTACAAAAACCCTACAACCAACATAATACTCAAAAGACCAAATGCTTTCCCTCTAAGATCAGGAACAAAGGAAGGATGCCCACTTTCAACACTTCTATTCAATATTGTATTGACAGCCATAGTCAGTATAATAAAACAAGAAAAGAAGTTAAAGGCATACAGATTTGAAAAGAAGACACAAAACTGTCATTATTTGCATGTAACATAATCTTGCATTTAGAAAATACGTGGGAATTGGTTGGGTAATCCCAGCACTTTGGAAGGCCAAGGTGGGTGGATTACTTGGGGTCACGGGTTCGAGACCAGCCTGGCCAACATGGTGAAACCCCATCTTTACTAAAAATACAAAAATTAGCTAGGTGGTGTGGTGGGTGCCCGTAATCCTAGCTACTTGGGAGGCTGAGGCAGTAGAATCGCTTGAACCCAGGAGGTGGAGGTTGTAGTGATCCGAGATAGTGCCACTGCACTCCAGCCTGGGCACAGAGCAAGACTCCATCTCAACAAAAACAAAAACAAAACAACAAAGGCTACTAGAAAAAATGAGTGAGTTTAGCAAGATTGCTGGATGCTAGACCAATACACAAAAATTAATTGTATGTCTACATACTAGTAACAGACAATGGGAAAATAAAATTTTAGAAGTTCATTCACAATAATATCAATCAGAATACAATAGGAATAAGATTTTTTTTTAATTTTTAATTTATTTTTTAATTTAAAGAGACAAGGTCTCACTCTGTCAGCCAGGCTGGAGTACAGGGGTGTGATCATGGCTCATTTCAGCCACAAATTCCTGGTCTCAAGCAATCCTCCCACCTCGGCCTCCCAAAGTTCTGAGATTACATGTGAGCCACTGCACTCGGCCAGTAATAAATGTAAAAAAAGAAATGCAATGGCTTACACTGAAAACTACATAATGCTGCTGAGAGAGATTGAAGAAATACTATAAATAAAGAGATACACCATATTCATAAACTGCAAGATTCAACATTGTTAAGATGGCAACGCTCTAGAAATTGATCTATAAATTCGAACCAACTAATATCAAAATCGCCGGCCGGGCGTGGTGGCTCAAGCCTGTAATCCCAGCACTTTGGGAGGCTGAGACGGGCGGATCACGAGGTCAGGAGATCGAGACCATCCTGGCTAACACAGTGAAACCCTGTCTCTACTAAAAAAATACAAAAAACTAGCCGGGCGAGGTGGCGGGCACCTGTAGTCCCAGCTACTTGGGAGGCTGAGGCAGGAGAATGGCGTAAACCCAGGAGGCGGAGCTTGCAGTGAGCTGAGATTTGGCCACTGCACTCCAGCCTGGGCAACAGAGTGAGACTCCGTCTTAACAAACAAACAAACAAACAAACAAACAAACAAAAATATATATATATCAAAATCCCAGCAGGACTCTTTGTAGAAAATGACAAGCTGATCTTAAAATTTACAGGGAAATGCAAAAGATCTAGAATTGCCAAAACAATTTTGAATAGGAGAAACAGTGTGAGGATTTACACTACCTGATTTCAAAACTTATAAAGCTGGCCGGGCGCGGTGGCTCAAGCCTGTAATCCCAGCACTTTGGGAGGCCGAGACGGGTGGATCACGAGGTCAGGAGATCGAGACCATCCTGGCTAACATGGTGAAACCCCGTCTCTAGTAAAAAATACAAACAACTAGCTGGGCGAGGTGGCGGGCGCCTGTAGTCCCAGCTACTTGGGAGGCTGAGGCAGGAGAATGGTGTGAACCCGGGAGGCGAAGCTTGCAGTGAGCTGAGATCCGGCCACTGCACTCCAGCCCAGGTGACAGAGCGAGACTCCGTTTCAAAAAAAAAAACAAAAAAACAAAACAAAACTTATAAAGCTACTGTAATCAGTCAGTGTGTTACTCGCATAAGGATAGACACATAGATCTATGAACGGAATAGAGTGTTCAGAAATAGATCTTTGCATACAGAAGTGTGCTAAAGCTGGCTCACACTGGCTTACAGCAATAATTGTTAAATTTTCAGGAATTCGATGAACTGATTGTTAAACTATTGGTAGCTTGAAAGCAGCCATGTGACAGTATTCATATCAGGAAATTGGCTAACACTATAAATAAGACAAATAAGGCCCTTCTTTTTTTTTCCAGAAAGTGGGAAAAAGTCATTAAACATTTATCATCATACCATTGGCTCACATATATGGTCAATTTATTTTTGACAAAAAGATGGAAACAGCCTAAATGTCCATCAACTAATGAATAGACAAAATGAGTGTATCCATATAATGGAATACTACTTAGCAACAAAAAGAAATGAACCAATATGGATGACTCTTAAAAACATGCTAAATGAAAGAAGGCTAACAGAATATAACACATATTGTATGATTCCAACTATATGAAAATTCTAGAAAAGGCAAACTGTAGAAACAGAAACATCAGTGGTTGCCGAGGCCTGTGAGTGAGAGGGAGGATGCTAAAACTGTCTTTCAGAGACGATTGCACCAACGTATAATTTTACTAAATCTCATGAAAATATACACTTAAAAGGGGTGCATTTTATGTTATGTAAATGATACCTCAATAAAGCTGTTTAAAAATCCAGCTGGAACATCCCCTTTCCTGACACCCCTCCCTTTGCAAGGAGGTGATCCCTGCCTCCTCTGATGCCCACCTTCTTTGTCTGACTTATACTGTGATCTTTGTTATTTGTTTCCAAGCTCATCTGTGGGGCCTAGGAGAGCAGAGGTGGCATCTGACCCATCTGTGCATCCCTGGTGTCTGGTTTGGAGGTTGGCACGTTTCAGCATGCACTCAAGTCAGTGTTACTTAACCAATGAATAAACACCTTTGTCTTACTTTTTTTTTTGAGACAGAGTCTCGCTCTGTCACCCAGGCTGGAGTGTAGTGGCACTATCTCGGCTCACCGCAACCTCTGCCTCCTGGGTTCAAGCAATTCATCCATGATGAAAGTGGCATGAAATACCACTTCTATTGCATTTTGTGCTGCTTTTGATTCTTGTTGCTACTGATTCCCTGGAAGTGATGTCGATGAAGCCCGGTTGCCCGCACTGAGACCCTCAGCTGCCCACACTGTCTCACCTGCAGCGGCCAGAGCTCTGGAGGGCGTCAGGGATGTGCAGCCGGGCCAGCTGTGGGTGGGCAGTCTGGTGAGTGAATCATGGACTTCATTTACCCAGGCCCAACTAACCTTCCCTGGCTTCGATATATTTCTTTCTTTTTCACATTGTAATTTTACTTTCAGCAAGCTTTTCAGCAACCTGCTTACTCTAGGAGAAGTAATAGACATACTCAGAGGTGTCAGTGTCTGAGAAAATGTGAGACTTGTTTTTCAGGCCATGAAATCCAGAGGGGCTTCCTCAAAAATGGGATGTGGAATTTCATCATGAAGCTCCAGCACAAAACTTGCCTGGGCCGGGACCCAGGGTGACAGGGACGTGCTGTGACCAGGACCTCAGAGGCCAATTGCTCAGGGCGGCCGCACGACTTCCTTAATTCCTCTTCATGCCAGAGGGGTGGGCAGCACTTACATGCACTCATTCTCTCACCTTCAGCACAGCCCAGTAAGGCTGGAGGCCCCCTGGCTCCTAGAGACGTTCAAGGTCTTCCCTGAAGTGTCACGGCCAGTGAGGGCCTGACTAGAACCCAGGCCCATCCAACTCCATAGCTCAAGCTCCACGAGCTCCCCTGTAGATGCTTGAAGCATGTTCATTAGTCTGTGTCTGCAGGAACTGCCCCCTGCCTTGAATTTTCTGCTTCCCTTTTCTATCCGAGATGCAACTTAAATATAGCCCAAAAAAAGGAGTAGAGAGAAAGAGGCTAAGGGCACAAGTCAGCATAAAGCACGGACCCATCAGGAGAATAGCCATGTTCTTTCGAAAGGCATGATCACCTGCACAACACGTCCATATTCCAATGGACAACAAATGCCTATTGAACACACCTTGCACACAGCAGGTGCTCAGCCTACATAGTAAGCATTGTTTCTTGCCGCTGGGCCTCTGCCGCCGATTCTGTTCAACACGCATTGAGGATGCATCCTAGAGTAACACAAAGATGTGAACTGGCCTCTAACCATGTTCAGCTGAGCGGGGCAGTAAGCCTCCCTCAACACAAAGAAAACAAAAGTGCACACCAGGACCTGGGGAGAGCAGGTGCTCTGGGAGTTCAAGGGCCTCGCCAAGGAATCTCAGGGCAGTTTTAGAAGAGTAGGGATTTTCAGGCAGGGAAGGGGAGGCATTGACATTTCTGCAATCCTTCCCTCCCAGCATGCACAGGAAGATCATCCCCACAAACTAATTAACACAGCCACAGTGCTTGGAGTCATCTTTAGAGGCATTTTCCAGGCAGCCTGGGACGGCAGGTCCAAGCCCGTCATGTCACGTGCATTCAGCTGGGCAAACAAAGCCCTTGAAAACACCTAGTCGTTGGGGGAAGTAATTAATATTTCAAAGGAAGCCTCCTTCACATCAGCACCCTGCATTCTTTATCTGGCAGCTGTGCAGGTCGTCAGGCTGGCATCCTGGGACTGAGGGGGACAGAAGAGAAGAGGATGTTGGGGCCTACAGTGTGCACCAGATGCTGCACAAACATGCCCTCAATCCCCACACAGTGCCACCAGGCAAGGACTTCCCATCAGTCTAATGAGAAAACCAAAGCCCAGAGAGGTGAGCGATTTGCTCAAGGGCACACAGCTAACAAACAGGAGGACCAGAACTCAAATTCAAGCGTGAAGCATTAACTTCAGATCTGACACTTTCCTACTTTTCTACAGTAATCAGTTTCTGTACAGAAAACAAATAAACAAACAAAGAACAAAAAAAGAATCCCACAACTTTTTTCTCTTACTTAAATATCAAAATAAAACTTAGTACCAATCACATGCACAAATTACACTACCAGAAGGGAGGCACACTTCTGCCACGGTTGAAAATAGGCTTGGCCTGATTAAAAGACCTCTGCTAATTCTGCCTCTGGAGGATCAAGGCCAGACTCCTCAGCCAGACCACGGATCCAGTCCAGCACAGCCCACTTCTGTAGGCCCATTGTGTCCCACTCTCGTCCTCTGAGCAGCTTATCCACACCCCTGGTCTTTGCTTATGTTGCTCTGTTTCTAGAATGCTCTCCCAGGCCCCATGCTCTTTGCTTCACCTCACACGTGTCACCTCTGTGAGCCATCACTGACCCCCAAGAAGGGATGAAAACTCTCACTCCAGCTCCCACATGGCACCCTGGTCTGCTGCAGTCATCTCTTGACAAGCATATATCCTCTCTGAACTGGATGCCCTAGAGGATGGGAGCGTATCTGAGCCTAGCCCAGCACAAAGCAGGCACTGAGAAAAGGCTTGCTGAGTGAATATGACTGCCCAAGAATCATGGAGTAGCAGAGCTGGACAGACATCTGAACACTTTCCTTTTATAGCTAAGAATTATATGAAGGCCAATAGAGGCAAAGAAGGTGGAGAAGTGAGGAGGGACCACACACTGGAGCTCAGGCTTGACTCTGGAAGCAGCAGGAGCCACTCAAGACCTCAGAGCAGAGGAGTGACATGATGATGTGGCCTGGGAGATATTTTGTTTTGGTAACTCAGGCCACTTTGGGACAATAAGAGGCTGGTATAGGGAGAGACTAGAGGCTGCAGATTCACGTATGTTTTATTTAATAATAATCTTAATTACAAACTTAGTGTCACTTCTGTTAATAAATTATTTAATGCATTTATTGAGTGCCTGCAGCAATTATAACATGGATACCCTTTACTGAGGGCCCACTGTGTACCAGGTGCTTTGCATTCATTATTTAATTTAAACCTCAGAGCCACCTTTTGAGGTAGGCACTATTACTTTCTGTTTTGTGGATGAGGAAACTAAGCTCAGGGAGGTGAAGTTACTTATCTAGGGCCTCAGAGAGACTATGATCCAGGCCCTGGGAAGAAAAGACAAGAAGTCCACAAGCTAGTGAAGGGCAGAAAAGGAAAATAAATGATTTGAGTCATTTGATATCAGAGATGCTATAACCCAGAAAAACAGAGGGAGCTGAGGAGGCTCAGAGCAGGGCTGTAACCACTGGCATGAGGCAATGAGTGAAGTCTAATTGTGATGGTGGCAGAAAAAAATGCATTACAAATTGAAAACAGGCCTACTGTCCTATTACTTACATTTTCTCTTTTTGGAGCAGAGCCAAACTGTGTATAACCTAGGAAATGGCTGAAAGCAGAGAGGAAATATGCAGAGCACCCCTCTGTGAGATTCAAAAATCATCTTCATGCTTGTAATCATTGAACACAGACACTCTGCACCTGACTTCCCAACAATGGGACTAGCCTGTCTTTCTGCCCCAGGGAACTCTGTGCCATCTGGGGAGACCTAGGGGTCCTGGGAGAGAGATGCTGATGGTCCAGCAGCAGCTGGCCTCACACAGGCCCACAACTTAATTAGGTTCCTAGGAGGGCAGTGTGCAGAGATAAACCAGTTAGTAAGGGGCACCAGAGTGCTGGGTGTGGAAGCATCAGCATCAAAGACACGCCTAAACGGCCTCTGCTCTGCACATGCGGCTGTGCTTGCACCTACGTCCGTGTCTGTACGTGTCTTTGTGTGCGTGTGCTCTGGTCAAACAGTAGGAGGAGGGAGGGTTGGTAACAAAAGGACCTGAAAACAAGGAGTCCGTCCCAGTGAGAAACTGATTTGCTTTGAGACTACTGATGGTAATGGTGACGATCGTGAAGGCAGATGACAGAGAAGCTTCTTGGTTCCAGAAACTGTATGAGGCACACTTTTTCACTATCTCATTTAATCGTCATGGAGACCCTATGGAGTAGACACTGTTATTATCATCCTTGTTTCACAGATGAGGAAACAGGATGTGAGGGAGTTCCGTGTCTTGACCTTGGACAGCAATAAGTAGAGATGCCAGGATTAAACAAAAATACTACAATTAAGAGCCATGTCCCAGAACTGAAATGGAACATTCAGCTGAGGAACTGAGACAATATCAAAGTGGGCACAAGGTCACAATGCAGGATCCTCAAAGGAAAGGCTGAGAATGGTGGAGGGAGAGGACGCTGGCAAGAGTTCTATGTGCTGTGACGGGGCTACTTCTCTCCTCTACTGAAAACAAGAGAGAGGCTCAAGGACACCCACATCTCAGGGGCTGTGCTGGAGCCATAGCTGACTCATCTGAGAGACCTAAAGGCCCAGAAGACAGCTGGCTAGCTGGTCCCGGAGCAGAGGGAGAGAGAAATGGTTGTGTTGGGGGTGGCTTGTACTCTGTTTGCTGGAGCAAAGAATGCACGGTGCTGTTTTCCTGGAGCAGATGGGGTCAAGAGGGCCAGCTGAAGTGGCAAACAGATCCCACCAGAAAGAAGCTGGAGGGACTGCAGGATGTTGGGGGTGAAAAAGGAGTATGGAAGCAGCTGGAGAGATTCACATTTATCAAGGGACTGTGGGATGAGATCCAAAGTGACGGGTGGGGGCCTCCAAAGAACCCAGCAAAGCGCCCACAAGAGAAAGATCCCACCCTAAACACCTGCTGGGGGAGGGCAGTCACTGTGGCCACACGGGTCCAAGCGAGAGCTCGCCTCCTCCCCGCCCTTGCTCCCTGAAAACCAACCCTGGAAAGGTGAGGAGCTAGCGGAGGGGAGGACAGGGCAGTAGAAGCCCACTGTAGGCATCTCCTCTGCAGCAGGCCAGAACAGCAGGAGGGAGAAAAACATTCACTTTAAATAGACTGACTACTTTGACTATTACATGGGACTGAACATTTAAATTACTGGAGGACTTTTATTTGCTGACATTTGCCAAGTTACAAGACTTCCCTAAATATTGTACAAGTTATGAGACTCATCCAAATTTTGTGAAAGGGGAGGGGAAGAACTTGACCTGGAGAATAAATTTAAAGGGATAGTGGGAGGCAAAAGTAAAATCACCTTGCAATTATGTCTGATGAGCTGCATTTGTTGAAAGTAAAAGTTACATTTACAATGAATGAAAACTTACTATGTGCCAGGCGCTTTAATAATAGATTTGCACACTTGATCTAATGTAATCTTAAATCAACCCTGCAAGATAGAAGTTACTACTCCTGTTTTACAGGTTGGAACACAGAGGCTCAGAGATGTAAAGAGATCTGCCTAAAGTCACAGAGCCGACAAGTGGCAGTGCTGGGACTCAGCCTCATGAGGACAAAAAGCCTGCATCTCTCATTTTTTGTTTTTATTTTTTGAGATAAAGTCTTGCTCTGTTACCCAGGCTGGAGTGCAGTGGTGCGATCTTGGCTTACTGCAACTTCCGCCTCCTGAGTTCAAGTGATTTTCCTGCTTCAGCCTCCCAAGTAGCTGGGATTACATGCATGTGCCACAACATCTGGCTAATTTTTTAATTTTTAGTAGAGATGGGGTTTCACCATGTTGGTCAGGCTGGTCTCCAACTCCTGGTCTCAAGTGATCCTCCTACTTCGGCCTCCCAAAGTGCTGGGATTACAGGCATGAGCCACCACCCCCTGCCAAGCCTGGGTCTTTCGATCATGTCTCTGCTTGGGACTTCACAGGTCAACTTGCGCCAGTAAAAGTGGTGCTCAGGGTGGGAGCTTTTTTGGCATCCTGCATATGAAGTACATTTTTTTTTTGCTCAAAAGACTGACTTTATATTATTATGTTCTTTTATTTTGAGGTCAAAGGGATTGGAAAAAGTTTATTCCACAGCTGCTATCACCTGCTTGTTTGTCAAAGGGTTAACAAAAACTGCAGTGTCATAACCAAATAACTAGACCTAGGTCTGGATGCAAGTTTGTAAACAGGGCTATAGATATGTTGACAGGGGTGGTGGTGTGTGGAGGGAGCGCTTACTGAAGGACAGTGAGGGCATTGCCGGGAGGGGAGTGGGCTGAGGGAGATGAAGAGGAGAAGAGAAAATAAGGCAGTGAGAGGAAGTCTTATTGACACAGGAACAAAAGTCTTGGTTCTTGTTCATCAGCAACACACTGAATTCTCATGTCTTCTAATATCCACCACAATTAGTAACCACAGCAAAGATAAGGCCAGGGCCTACCTTACAGAAGAATGCTTGATAAAACACACTACTGGATTTCAAATCTGTGTTCATATGAGTGATACGAGTGTGTGTGCATGTCCTGCTGTAACTGTCATCACCACCACCTTCACACCATTGTCTTCGTCGCAGTCTTCTGAGCTTTCTGACTCTACCCTCTCCTGGAAATCCACCCCGCCCAGTTAAAGAACCAGCACGGAACCCGGGCTTAAACTCCTCCCACCTTCACTGGTGAATTCTTGTGTCTTTGTCCAGTTTTGGTGTCAGGGTAATACTGACCTTATAGAACGAATTATGAAGTGTTCTCTCTTTTTCTATCTTTTGGAAGAGTTTGTGAAAATTGGTATTAATTTTTCTTTGCATGTTTGGCAGGAATCACCAGCTTAACTGTTTTTGTAAACCATTGCACCTAGTTCACAGTTGATGTTTATTAAAGGTAATGAATCTGTTTCTATAATTTTGTATCCCACCTGATATAATTTAATGATGAATATTTAACGTAAATTTTTAAAAGAGGCTTCTATCTGATATATCATAGAATACTACAAAAGTCCAGACTGAAGTACAAATTTCAGACTATTTATACCAGATCTTGAATTTCATAGATGTGACCGACTAGTCACTCCTAAAAATAGATTCCTTCAAATGTCTCTGGGTACCAGGTAACAGTCATTCAACTAAGCCCTACACTGAGTTCCAGCTTCCTATCTGTATCTCCCTAAACTCATTACTAATTAAAGGAAGCCACAGCTACATTTTAAATACAAAATGCTTAACTTATAAAGGCTTGTTAAAAGGTAATGATTCCAGTGTTTTATTAATAACAAGGACTTACTACCTTTTAAGAACTGTCCAAATGTATCATAGAATTTGTTAATAATGAAAATTCCACTGTTCTTACCCTTGTGGTGAAGCCCTGGAATCTGCACTTTGACAAGTTCCTTGGGTGATTCTAATGCAGTTGGTCAGAGGAGCATACTTTGAAAAATATCACTTTAAAGTTATCAGGACTTTGTGGATAAAGATGATGAATAAAGTAATTTGTGTCTATAATAAAGTGCCTGGCACACCACTTGGCTCAAGGTGGCATGCTGTGGGTGCCAATGTGACTGGTTTAAGAAGCATAATTCAAATTACCTTAAACAGGGCTACAGCTAGGTAAAAATTGTTGATAGGAGTGCAGGCTTATCTAGGTATTCTTGGTCACTCTCCCACAATCTCCACTCATTCTCAGCAATAAGAAAGCATGGACTATGAGAAAGGGCTTGTGTTTGGAATCTCAATTATGCTGTGTATCAGCTGTGGAACTTCAAGAACTACTCTCTCTGAGCCTCAGCTTCCTCATCTGTAAACAGGGATAATGTCACCTACCTTGCTGTGGTGGTGTGCGGATTTAATAAAACACAGTGTAATTTTTTTTTCTTAATTGCCCTTTGCCCAACCCTCTCCCACTCCCCTCCTCCAGATGGGCTCATGTAACACAGGGCCAGCAGGAGATGGCACAAATGCACTTTCACAGCTACAGTGATGGATGGCTGTCAAGTGGCTGTCTTAGCTAAGGAAACTCAAACATAAAAAGAGAAGAAAAGGAAGCAGATTCAAAGGCTGGTGATGAGATGATCAAGTGCTTGCTTCAGAACACAAATCTCAACATGAGACCAGTGAAATTCAGTTGAAGCAGAGCACACTTATATCCTTGGGTGCTTTGATATATTTAGGAGGAAATGAGGGAATATCAAGGTCAGGTCTAAAAGGAGATCAATGAAAAGTGATCATTTCTGCTGTCGCAGGAGATAGGCACTGGGTATACAATTATTTCACTTAGATGGAATGATCCAATTTCATCCAGCAAGTACCACCAGTGAACACATTTCTGGTATATTTTGCTGAATGGACACCAAGTTTGTAAATAAGTGAATTTCTAGCAATGGGGAAATTATCTCTGCGAGCCCCATATAGGCATTCCTTACTTTAAATACATCAATTTAGTCAACAGAGAGTGTAAAATTATAGGAGTCTCTTTTGATTCCTTTTACATTCATTTCCTACTATGGCTTTGGGATTCAAATGATTAGCTCTGTGACATTAGGGGCAAGTTACTTTACCTCACTGAGCCTTCTTGTTTAATCCTCACTTCAACCCTATTAGCTCTATTCTATTTCCAGGAACATGAGGGTAGCGGGTGCCTTACCCAAGGTCACCCAGCTAGTAAGAAGTAGATCTGAGCCCAGGGCAGGCTTCCTCTGTGTTCCATTCCAACTCTGGGGACTTGCACAGGGACAGCAAATTAGGGAGAAAAGATCACTTTTTCAGATGTTATTCTGGGTTTTCCCATGTTCAGTCATCAGAGTTTATAATCTACCAAAGGGAAGATTCAATGTCTGTATAATCTCTGTAATAATTTGTGCAAAAGTGTGTAAAGAAATGTCTCTCACAAACAGACAGGCATGGTGAAGTGGACTGCATGAACTACTTTGTATGCCTTCCTGATTCTCGGTTGTAAGTTAATACATCCATCTTCCTCTTTCCTTTCTCACAGAATAAATACCCTTCAGTTACCACCACTTTTGTTTTGTGTGATTCTATAATCTACTGGCTTCTAACTGTTCATTATTCAAAGAGGATAGATACAAGGACCTAAGGGTAAGAGATGTACATAACCTCAGATAAAGGGTAGTATTCTCTGGACTAGGGAATTGTGGGAAGAGAGTGATAAGAAGAGATTAGAACTAATCACTATTGTTATGAGTGTGTAATGTGGAAATCAGAGTTATCTATCCATCCATCCAGCCAGTCAGTAATTCCTAGAACCCTAGAATTTTAGAGCTGGCAGACATCATAGAGATAATTTAATTCAATACGTTAATTTTCACAGATTTAAAAAATTAGATGGAGAGAGAGGAAATAACTCCATTAAAGTCACATAGCAACTGATGGCAGAGCTGGAACCAGCATTCCAGTTTCTCATTTCCTGGTCCAGTTTTTTTGTTGTTGTTGTTGCTGTTGTTGTTGTTTTGCACCAGAAGAGACAGTATTTTAAAGGTACTAATAGTATATTGTTATTAAAAACAACAATAGACAATGTATCCACAAAACCTGACTGTTTGTAACATATCTTTACTTAAGAATTTCATGTGAGTTACCATGTACAGGGCATTAGAAATTATTCCATTAAGTATGTCCTCTGAATTGCTTGGGTTTGCTCATAAATCCCCACCCCATGGGACTTGTGAAGGCAAATGATCTTCCCAAAAGGTCCATGTGCCTTTTGTTCTTTAGGCTGATCCTCATATAACTTGAAATTAAATCTCACTCCTCTGACAGATACTCTGGGTAAACTTAAGATTTTTCTGTGGGTAAGTATTTCATAAGGAATGCTAGTGAGAGATGCTCAAAAATTCACTCATTCATTTGTTTAACATACATTAACTTAGGTGCTGTGGGAAGATATTGCGATACAACAGAGGACAGAGGATACAAAGTTCCTGCCCTCTCGGAGAGCAGTGACTTACATTCCAGGGAAGGGAGAGGGACCATAAGCCAATAAGCTGGTATGTCAGGTGGTGGGAAGTTCCAACGAGAGTAATAAAGATGACAGAAAGTCACATGTGCTGTGTGTGTATATGTGTGCTTACCTAGGGTCAACAACAGCCTCTCTGACAAGTGACATTTGAACACCTGGAGGAAGTGAGCCTTGTGGAGCTTCTGCGGGAAGAGTGCAAAGACCCTAAGGCAGGAGGATGTGTCTGAGGAATGCTGAACAGGCCAGTGAGGCTGAATGGGAGCTAACAAGCAGTAGCAGAGATCAGAGAAGGGCGAGCAGAAGCGGGAGGGCCTTGGATAGCAAAGAGAGGGATTTGGTTTAATCCTCTGTGCGATGGGGAGCGGCTGGAGGATTTGAACAGACCTGATCTAGCTCCAAGTGACATGATTTGACTCTCAGTTTATGTTTATTTCAGCTGCTGCGTTCAGAACAGACACTAGCTGGGCAAGGCAGAAGCAGGGAGACCTGTTAGGAGACTCCTTCAATAGTCCAGACAAAAGATTATGATGGGTGGGCGAGAGTAGCTGCATCCCCATCCCCAGGCTCAGCAGAAGAGACTCTTGAGTAGAGATACTTGCTGAAACTTGCTGAATGAATGAAGAATCTTATACAGGAAGTATGTAAACAGTGTTAAGAGCACATAAATGAGAAGATGTATTCTACTTAATGGAATTGGAAGCAGTGACAAAAATGTCAAGGAAGACACGAGTCTAATCTTTTTATTCTATTTTGTTTTTGAGACAAAGTCTCTGTCACCCAGGCTGGAGTGCAGTGGCACGATCTTGGCTCACTGCAACCTCCGCCTCCTGGGTTCAAGCAATTCTCCTGCCTCAGCCTTCTGAGTAGCTGGGATTACAGGTGTGTGCCACCACATCCAGCTAATTTTTGTATTTTTGGTAGAGATGGGGTTTTACCATGTTGGTCAGGCTGGTCTTGACCTCAAGTGATCCACCCACCTCGGCCTCCCAAAGTGCTGAGATTACAGGTGTGAGCCACAGCACCCGGCCAAGTCTCATCTTTATGATATGAATTCACCAAAGATGGGAGACACATGGCTTTTCATGGCCAAAGGATGGCGAAAGCAAATTCCACAGAGACGGCTCTTACTAGAACTTTCAGAATACCTTTGCTTGCTTGGAAATGGGCTCTTCAGACGAGAAAGCCTCGGCTTCTTTAGAAAGCCATGCATGGGTTAAGAGAGATGCTGACACTTTTCAAAATATTGTGCAGGAAAATTTATTTTTCTATTAATGAGTGTTTAAGGGCTATTAAAACTGTGTTTGTCATCTGTAATCTGGCAGCTATAAAGAGATGCCCTTTCATTATTCTTTCATTGAGCTTTCTCACACCAAATTACTAATGAGGTAATTACCAACGTTGTAATTACTGTATAATTACTAGGGGAGTGGGAAGGAAAATGTGGAGCAAAATAGGCGGCCAGGATTTTGGTTGTTCTGTCAGATATTTGATAATAATGATCTCTGTGAAAGTCAGTGAACCAAAAGTTTAAGGCTCATAAAATGGAAGCAATGGCACTTGGGTATTGTAAAGCAATCAATAGGAGGTGCAGGAGCAGCCTCTGGGTTCCCCTGGGGATTCTGCTCTTCTTGGAGGCAGCCTGCCTGGGACATAAAGGAGCCTCCGAAAGCAAACAGAGCCGGCCTGAAGTCCTCATTCACACCTCACTTCAACACCAAGATAAATGAGCGGCATCTGGTGCTTACAAAGTGTTCATCTCCTTAAGCCCCTTCCATCAGCACCAGGCCAGGCAGCGCCTCGCTGCCAAAAGCCCAATTAGGCAAGGCCAAAAGACTTAGCAATTTTTCAATAATTTTTACTCAAGTTTACTTGAAACTGCTAAAACACTTTCAATTAGTTTGTCGGTTCATATTTTTAAATTTTTGAGGTAAAAATAGAAACTCATGGGGATAAACATGGCGTTTGAAACCACACAGCTGCATCGGCAGCCAAGCTGTGACTCAAGCCTTCTTGCGGTCTGAGGACTTGGTTCCTTGGCTTCATTCCTTTCTGAGCCATATCAGAACATCTGTAACGTTAGCCTCCCCGTGCAGCTGGCCCAAGCCAGCCAGAGCTGCAGGAGGTAGGGCTTTGGGGAGGTATCTTCATTGTGTCCATGTGTTTAACATCTAGCTCAGCGGATCCTACGCTCGTGTAAGGAGCTGCCAGTCACGAGATACTGAAGCACGGGAAAGGCTACGGTTGTTTTATAGTAAGTACACAAAACCTCTTTACCCAAGCGTAATGTTTTACCCTTTAGATCCTAGAATGCATCTGGCATTGTTTTCTCCATGCTGGTTCCCAACTTTAGTGCTCTTAAGAATCACCTAGGGTGGGAGTGAGGGGCTTGTCAGAATGCAGAGTCTTGGGCCCCACCCCCATAGTCCACTTCTGGGTCCCAGGAAGCTGCACTTGAAATGAGCACTCCAGGTGATTCCGATGCAGGTCCACAGATGGTGCACGTTGAGAGAAACTCTAAGATATTTACTGAATCTGCCCAACAACCTTGGGATATAAACAGAATAAACATGGTTCAGAGGGTTCAAGTAATTTACTCAAGGTGGGCGACTTGCCAATGAGTGATGGGAGCTGGGCTCCTTCCCCTCACCTGCCCTGCTGAAAAGCCATTTCTTCTATTAAGCCTGTGCCAGAACAAGTATACTTGAAATAATCTCTTCCTCTTAACCAAAGAGTGCTTCTCTTTTGTTACTTACAGCTTTTCATCTTATACAATGCTAGCACGAAGCACCTGCTTTGCCTCTGTATTAAGTGCATCTTTTTTATTCTGATATTTTGGCATCTGGGGCCTTAGAGATGCTCTGGAAACTGTCCCTCACTCCCCAGCCCCCACATACACCCCAGGACTAGACAATTTTTAGAGAGAGTAAACAACTTGTCTATGAGGGTGCCTTTTATATGCAAACCAACCGACCCAACAACCATTCTCCAACCACCTCCTTTAGCAGGCTCTCACACTTGGACCACTATTCCCCTGCCCTAATCACCCCAGGGCCAGGTACCAGACCACTGTGGACAGCCCCTGTGACCCAGAACCCACTGAAACTATTCAAACTAGCCAATCCTAAGCCCACTTAGCCTATTTACCCCTGCTTATCCATTCCTTCCTGCAAAAACCACAAAGAAGCCTTTCATTCACATTCCCCCCAATACTTCTTGCCCCCTGAACCAATCTGGTGCTTCCCTGTGTGGCCTTGCATGGTGCAATATTCCTCCTGGGAGCGAACTATCTCTTTCAATGGCAGTTGTCTCCTGATCCACTGGCCTCACCATATATGAGTAATAATGAAGTTTGCATTTGAAAACAGCCTCCCATACTAAACTGGAAGCAACCTGAGGATAAAGCCCTTCTCCCTTTTCAACAGCTATTACTTAGATTAACTTGGTGTTTTGTTCACTGCAGATGTTCCAAAACTATTTGTTGAGTTAATTTAAAGAGTCAAGAAGCTTAAGCGAAGCCTTCTATTGGTGATCTTGCTCATCTTTGAGGTTAGAATTTTAAATCAATTTTCAAGCTGCTGCCAAACTGATGTTTTTCTCAAGCAAAAATGTAAAAGTTAATGGCAGACTGTATATATGGAGTGGTTGAATTATTCACAGGCTCCTTTCAATCATGCAAGAAAAGCATTTACTGACATTAAGTTGAAAAAGATACAGTCCCTGCTTTCTAGTTTGCCGTGAAAACAGTATTGACTCATAAATAAACATTTAAAAGGGCAGAAACA
Organism: Trachypithecus francoisi; assembly: GCF_009764315.1. Lineage (NCBI taxonomy): Eukaryota > Metazoa > Chordata > Mammalia > Primates > Cercopithecidae > Trachypithecus > Trachypithecus francoisi. Next base: position 66,518,699 of record NW_022681473.1, read on the forward strand.
CATCCAATAAAATAAACTCAGCTATTTATAGGGTCTTGAATGGACTAATTTTGTAGTATTTCTGGGTGATGGGATGTGAAATACATGATCAGGCAAAATGAAAAGGTGGAGCTGGAGGCTGCTTGGTGAGAGAGAAGACAGCACTAGAGTAGGAGTCCAAAAAGACTTGGATCCAATTCTCTACTCTGAACCCCACCGTAGATTTGCCACTGAATAAATCACAAACCCTGCTGTCAGCCTCAGATGTCACATCTCTAAAATGGGAGGGCAGGACAGATTACTTACAAAACTCCTTCTGGTCAAGAAACTATCAGTGGATCAAAATTACAGCCTTGAAATGGAGTTGTTTCTTAAGGAAGGAAGAAAGAACGATAGGAAGAAAGGAAGAGAGGGAGGGAGGGAAGAAGGAAGGAGGGAAGGAAGGAGGGAAGGAAGGAGGAAGGGAGGGAGGGAGGGAGGGAAAGAAGGAAGGACAGACAAAACTACCTTCACTGTAATGTTTTGAATTAACAGGAGTGAAAACCTGAAAACAAGTGAAATGTCCAATAATAGGGGAATGGTTAAATAAGATGTGCTATGTCTACATGCTAGAATAGTATGTAATCATCTAAATGATGTACATAAAGAGTTTCATTGCCTTGGGGAAAATTCAAGAGCACCAGGGTGGCTTGACTGGGCTGGGATCTGCCCGGTGCTCTGCTGAGCTCCTCACAGGCCCCTCAGGCCTGGCTTACAGCAATCCTAGTGGTTGTTTCCACTCCCATGAAGTATCCTGCTCAAGATAATATACAACTAGATGAACTGATCAGAAACAGAACTCATCTAGACAATGGATGAATCTGAGAAACATTCTGCTTGAAATGGTATCTTGATCTCCCTGGCAGGTGATGCCCATTTTCCCCTGAAACATGGTTGGTCACTAAGGATTCGGCACTGCCCTTGGGGTGCTCCTGCCAACTTCCCCAACTGTCACCTCTAGTGCTCTTGGGGTAACAGGAATAATGAGGCCTCTGGTTGCTGTTGTACCACTAAATGAGGAGAAATGATCCACTTACATGTTTCTCACTCTATTACTGTCACACTCCAAGATCAATACAGCATTTTACATCTGAATGCTCTTTTAAAAAATATCTGAAACAAAACAATGAGACACCACTGTCCACCAGTCAGAATGGCTATTTACTAAAAAGTCAAAAAATAACAGATGCTGGCAAGGATGTGGAGAAAAGGGAACGCTTATATATTGTTGCTGGGAATGTAAATTCGTACAATCTCTATGGAAAACAGTATGGAGATTTCTCAAAGAACTGAAAATAGAACTATCACACAATCCAGCAATCCCACTACCGGGTGTCTACCCCAAAACAAAAGAAACCGTGATATAAAAAAGATAGCTGCTGCTGTTTATCACAGCTCTGTTCACAATAACAAAGATATAGAATCAATCTGTGTCCATCAATGGATGAGTAGATAAAGAAAATACGGTATATATACCACGGAATACTATTCAGCCATAGAAGACAATGAAATCATATCTTTTGCAGTAACATAGATAGAATTGGAAGTCATTATCTTAAGTGAAATAACTCAAACAGAAAGTCAAATACCACATATTCTAACTTGTAAGTGGGAGCTAAATAGTGTGTACACATGGACAGAGAGTGGAATAACAACTTTGGAAACTCAGAAGGGTAGTAGGATGGGAGGCAGGTAAAGGATGAAGGATTACTTAATAACTACAATATACGCTACTTGGGTGATGGGTACACTAAAAGCCTAGATTTCACCACTACATAATATATCCATGTAACCAAGCCGCACTTACACCCCCTAAATCTATAAAAACAAAAGTTAAAAAATATATATCTAAGTAAAACAATCCCCCATTCCTTTCTTCCTGTTGGAAGTGTTTTCTTCTTTATGCGGAAGGCTTTATCAAAGCTGCTAAATACACACACACAAAAACCCCAACTTGAAAACTGGTGAAATGAGTAAAATGGTTGAGATGTACAATAGCATTCACTTAGGAATATCCATTTTGGGCCAACTTGTCATTTTGGCCTCAAGCACTAATTTTTGACCAGGCTGATGCGGGGTGCAAACACAGGAGACATCTCATTCTAAAGTCCATAATTTCTTCTCAAAGCTAAATGCCTGACTCAAAGGAACTTTTCGTAAAGAATCCAGAATTGGAAGTGCATGATTTCAACCCTATAAAAATATGTATAGAAAGACAGATGAACCAACGCCACAATTAAAGCATCTGCTTAGGAGTGGAGGGAGAAAACAAGGGAGGGAGGCGGTTTGTGTGCGGGAGAGACAGACACACACAGAGAGAGATTACTGTTCAGACTGCCTAAAGTGATCCTCCTGGGCACAGCTATGCAGTCACTGTTGTCTAGAGGCTTCCTCTGGGTGCCCCAGTGCTAGCTTTGCCATGCCCATGCCCCACCATGGCTCTCACAGCTGACTGCCTCCTACTCCATTGAACACACACGAGTCTGTCACTTTCGGTTCCACTTAATTTCCACTCTCCCCTCTGGCTGGCGGCCACAGAGTCCTCTTGGCAACCTCCACACTGGTAACCATGGATACCCTCCACTCCCAGACAGGCGGCTCCTAGAGCAGATGGTTGCCGGCACTGAGGGTGGGGAACAGGCTGAGGGGACAATCTGAATTATCCAGTCCCTTGCATATCCTCCTCCCCAACCAACCCCCGCCCCCCCCACACACACATTCACACACACACACACGTCTTTCCCTAGATCATGCTTAATTCTGGCCTTGACAAGAAACTCATGATGTTTCAAATATCACAAATACTGCAAGAACAATTGCTACCATTGGTACAGCACCTATTGTCTGCCAGACAATGACCTATATGCTTTGCATACAAAGGGAAGGGAATAGTTTACTAGGAGGGGTTAAGGAGTTTCATTTTTCTGACCCAATTCAAACATGACTGTTTGGGGCCAAGTCTTTTAGTGTGGACTGCTGACATGCATCTCAGAAGCACACTGAAATTTCAGGTTACTGGGCCCAACCTTAGAAATTCCAATTTAGAAGGTCAGGAGCCTGAGTGGGGCCCAGGATCTGCACTGTAAACAACCACTTCGTGTGATTCCAACATAAGTGGTCTGGACCACTTGAGAGAAAGCCTGCTCTGGCTTGGGGATTCTCAGACTTTAAAATGCTGATAAGGGTTTGGCTAAAATGCAGTCTGATTCAGTATTTCCAGGGCAGGACTTGGGATTCTGCATTTCTGTTAAGCTTCCAGGTGAAGCTAATGCTGTAACCTTGTGGGTATCTTTCCTTGTTCTCTTCATTTCCTCTGCCTGAGATGCCACCCTCTACTTCATCTAGCAGAATTCTACTCAACCCTCAGAGTCTCACTTAAACGTCAGTCTTTCAGGAAGCTTCCTCTGGTCTGCAAGTCTATTTCAGAGGTCAGTAGTGTGCCGGAGCCAGTTCAGAATGGCTCGAGAGAGCCACAGCTAAATTTTCTGGAATTTTATGAGCCAGTTATTAAGCACAACCATTATACAAAATTTACATAAATATGCAATTAAATAAATTACATTAAAACTAAATCTAATAAGCATTGGGTTTAAAAATTATATTACTAATTATTTCTAAATCGAGGATTTATAAAGCAAAGATGAGGTAAAATATAAGACAAGAAAAACATGGAAATTGGGAGCAGTAGATCTTGATTGATTTGAAACTTTTTTCTTTTTTTCTTTTTTTTTTCTTTTTTTTGAGACAGAGTCTTGCTCTGTCACCCAGGCTGGAGTACAGTTATATGATCTCAGCTCACTGCACCCTCCGCCTCCCAGGTTCAAGTGATTCTTCTGCCTCAGCCTCCCAAGTAGCTGGGATACAGGCATGTACCACACCAGGCCTGGCTAATTTTTGTATTTTTAGTAGAGACGATGTTTTACCATGTTGGCCAGGCTGGCCTTGAACCTCTGACCTCAAGGGATCCCCGCCTTGGCCTCCCAAAGTGTTAGGATTATAGGCATGAACTACCGTGCCCGGCTGAAACTTATTTTTTAATTCTTATTTAAAAATAAGAATAGCTACTAAAAAAAAAAAAAAAACTACCTGACCAGAAAAACAAAACCCCACAAAAATGAATACGTAACTTCCACGGAGAAGGGAATACAGAAAAATGTAGTTCAATAGAAGACAGAAATGCATCGAAAAGGAGTAAAGAAAAAGAATCAAAGGAGAAAATATTAGAATAAAAGAATTAGCAAGTTCACAGGTAGAAGACATAACAACACTGTTCCTATATACCACAACAACCAATTAGAAACGATAACAGAAAAAAACTCATTCATAATAGCAACAAAATCTAGAAAACTTATAGGAAAAATCCCAAGGAAAAGAGACCTTTTTGAAGAATATAAAGGACGACTTGAGTAAAGGGAATGACATCTTGTTTACACATAGAAAGACTCAGTATTATAGAGATCTTAATCCTTAGATTAATCTATAAATTTAACCTGAGGCCAATCAAAATCCCAACAGTATTTTTTGCAGTACTTGAAAACTGAGTCCAACATAAATATGAAAGGATAAATATCTGAGAAAGGCCAAGACAATTCTGAAAAAAACAACCAAGAGAGATCTGTCCTCTTAAAAATCAAAGCGTATTACAAAGCTATGACAAATAAGTGTGGCATTTTTTAAGAAAAAGACAAACAGATCAATCCAACAAAATAGAGACCCCAGAAACAGATCCAGAAACTAATGAGGAAACTTGCTATATAATAGTGGGAACTTTTTTAATCAAGGAAAAAAGAATTACCTGTCAGACAAGTAACGGATTTGGGATACTTGACTTCCTACATATAAGAACAGGAAATTGTACCCTATTTCACACTATATACAAAAATGAACTCCAGATGTATTACACATCTAGATGTGAAAAACAAATTTTAAAACTATTAGAAGTGGCTGGGTGCAGGGGCTCAAGCTTGTAATCCCAACACTTTGGGAGGCCAAGGCAGGTGGATCGCTTGAGCCCAGGAGTTCAAGACCAGCCTGAGCAACATAGTGAGACCCCATCTCTACCAAAAATAATTTTAAAAACTAGCCAGGTGGAGTGGTGCATGCCTGTGGTCCCAGCTACTCAGGAGGCTGAGGTGGGAGGATTGCTTGACCCTGGAAGGCTGAGACACAAATGAGCTGTGATCCCACCACTGTACTCCAGCCTGGGCAACACAGTGAGACCCTGTCTAAAAACAAACAAATAAACAGAAAACTATCAGAAGAAAATAGTGCCTTTATAACTCTGGGATAGTGAAGCATTTCTTACATTAGCAATAAAAAATAAACGATAAAGGCAAGGTCCACTGAATACATTAAAATGAAAAATTTATGCGTGACAAAAGACACTACAAACAAAGGTAAAAGACAAGCCACAGAAAAAAAGATTAGTAATCAGAATCAATGTAGACAAGCAAGAAAAAGATAACACCTGAACAGGACAATGGGAAAGGGTAGGGATATGCAATTCACAGAAGAAGAAATGCAAATTGTGTATAAACATATGGAAAATTTCTTAATTTGACTCAAAATCAGGGAAATATGACGTAAACAAAACAACATTTTCATATTATGAAATTGGCAAGAAGTTTTAAGTCTGACATTATAAGACAAAGGGGGTACTTTTATATGCTATTAGTTGAAGTATAAATGGGTCCAGCCAGTAAAAAGAACAATTTTTCAACATTTAATAAAATACAAAATGTGCATAACCCAACACCCAACAATTTCTCTTCTAACCCTTTAATATATTCACAGCTAGACATGTATAAGGATATTCACTGCAACATTATTTGTGATAGTAAAAACGTACAAAAACCTAAAAGTAAACAGGGAAATAAATAATATGTGATATTTTTGTATGATGGCAGATTATACAGCCATTAAAAAGAACGATCTGTATACGTATGGGTATTTATGTATATGTGTGTGTTTGCATTTTCTCAAGACATGTGATGTTGGGTGAAAAAAACAAAGTGACAGAATGATACACAGTGTAGGATGCCACGTCAGAAAGCACACATAACTGCAAGGCCTTATACAGCTCATGGATGAAGAGGTATACACAAAAGTATACCTCTTTATAACAGTGGTGACTGCCCAGGGGGCAAAGGAAGAAGCAGAATGGGTCTGGGCCTAGTGGGGAAAAAAAAAAACCCACAAAAACTTTATTTGAAAAAATATTTTTTAATACAAAAAAACTAGAAGCAAATATGATTGATTGATTGATTGATTGATTGACTGATTTTGAGATGGAGTCTTGCTCTGTTGCCCAGGCTGGAGTACAGTGGCGCAATCTCGGCTCACTGCAACCTCTGCTGCCTGGGCTCAAGCGATTCTCTCGCCTCAGCCTCCCAAGTAGCTGGGATTACAGGCATGTGCACCACCACACCCAGCTAATTTTTGTGTTTTCAGTAGAGACAGGGTTTCAGCATCTTGGCCAGGCTGGTCTTGAACTCCTGACTTCGTGATCCACCCATCTCGGCCTCCCAAAGTGCTAGGATTATAGGTGTGAGCCACCGCACCCAGCGCAAATATAATAAAATGTTAATTTTTTAGTCTCTGGATAATGAAAATATGTGTGTTTTACCCTTCTTGGTGTATTTTGTAAAGTTCTCCAAAAAAAAAACAGAAAATGCTTTGAGGATTTATTGGAGCAGGCACCATCAGATACTTAGGTGGGAATGACAGCAGTATCGAATGGATGGAATTGATTCTTTGGCCATGAGCTCCCTCTTTCTTCAATGTCATCGGATTTTCAGATCCGTCGTGCTCCTTCCTGTGTTCCCCACTCCAACGCGAGACCATTCTTTGGCATCACGCACCCAGGCCTTTAAACGGATCTCTGAGTGTGGCACTGTAGTGCTGGGAAGGACTCCCCAAAAAATTGGGCCAACCCCTAGTAACAGATGAGGACAATGAAGCAGGAAGGAGAGACTTGTCCAGGGTCACACAGGAGGCAAAGCTGGCCTCAAGGTTCACCTTTAACCTTTAAGCTCTGCTCCAACACCACTTCCTCAGATGACAGCTCCAACTCCTCATCTAGGTTAGCCTGTCAGCTCCCATTAAATGCTCTGTTAGCACCTTGTACCTTCCCTGCCAAGCATTTATCACAGCTGAATTTAATCATTAGTTATTGAAATGCACACTTGACACCTTATCTGTCATTACACTGCTCATTCCATGATGAACTTTGTCTTGTTCATGGCTGTAATCCAATAACTTAGTTCAGGGTCTGTTCCCTGAGTGACTGCTCTCTTGGTGTCCAGACTGGTGTGCATTCGGATTCCATGCTCACCTCTGAGTATTAATATTTAGGAATTACAACTGCAAGGATCTAAGAGTTTACACATGTTCATATCCTGTATCCTATGACATGTATCATATTGCCCTGTTTTCTGAAGGAGGAAATTGAGGCTCAGAGATTTGAAATAACTTTACCAAGGTTGACACAAATAGTAAATGGAAAGGCTGGAATTTAAGCAGAAGTTTTCTGATCCCAAGCCATTTGGTGGGTCCACTGCACCATGGCCACCAGATGAGTAGCTGTGATTACTAATTTCTCCTGTGTTCCTCACCTTTTCTTCAGGACACTTCTCCCCTACATCACATACTCCTAACCCTAAAGACCTTCCTTATTTAAGAGCATTCATGCTTCTGCTGCTCTGTCCTCTCTTCCTCACCCACCAGTACCACAATCCCCATCATCATCATCATCATCATCTTCATCACCACATTTCTCTCTACTATTGAAGTAGGAGCTGACACTCCTACTTCAATCAGCACGCCCCAATGCCTGGATTTCATAGTCATGTCCCCAGAGCCTAGCTCAGAGTCTTATTTGTAGGAAGAGCTCAACAAATATGAATTGAATGAACAAATGACTAAAGTAATGCATTCTACCAAGGGCTTGCAGAGAATCTCATTCTCACAAACGCAGTCTGAATTGGGACTACTATGACGTGCTAAAAGACTCCCCAGAGAATGGTGTTGTTAGAGTAGATTTTTAGAATTACCAAGCCTCTCTCCAATTCACAGCCTGCCTTTGGCCCTCTCTGAGGGAATGCTGGACCAGGGCTTCAGTGAGGTGTCATAACAGTCCCTCATGGTAGAGCTCTCTCTTCTGTGCTATTTTTGGGTGCTAGATCCTGGCATGTTGATTATCTCACTGTATACCTTTTAATACCATTTATCTCACGTCTATTTTTTTAAAAAATTCCATGTTGTAGCCCCGAAGGGAACCCCACACAAAAATGGTCATAGTAGCCAGAGACTAACAGTATTTTACAATGGTGACTCCTGTACCTTGCATTCTTGGTTGCTATGAGAGATTGGTTGGTTATCCATTATATATAAAGACAAAGAGACTCTTACATGTACATCAGCTTCCTGTTGCTATTCAGTTGTAAGGAAACAAGAGAATGGCTATGTCACTTTGGAAGAATGAGTGATGTGCCTACTAAGGCACAGTTGAACCAAGTATACTTATGCACTCTGCTCAGGGGGTTACCTGCTACTTCAATACAGAGTCTGAAACTTGGTAACACAGTATTCTGTCCTCAATAACCTAGATCAGAGGTTGGCAAACTATTGCCTACCAGCCAGATCCAGCCCTCTGTCTGTCTTAGCTCCGCCGTGAGCTAAGAATGGTTTTTGTAGATGAATGTTTGCAATCAACCTGATGAAAGGGAACACTAACTTTGAACCCCAATTCAGCAAATGTTATTGCCCCCCAAAAATTATTCTCATTAGCATAGCTGTATTATAAAAGATTATATTCAATAATTATTATTATATTTTGAATTTTAGCAATAAAATTTTGGTGGAAATTTGTTTTCTCGCTTGTTATATAAGTACCTACTTAATAACCTTAATTTTGCATCTTAGCCTGCAAAGCCTATAATATTTACTATCTGTCCCTCTATAGGAACTTTGCCCACCACTGGTCTCGACTAAAGCTATAAAGCTTGTCTCCCACCATGTCACTTCTTACACTTGGAACACCCGTTATATGGGAATATTCGTGGTTCTCCATAGGCATGCCTAGCTCTCCATGCCCTAGTTGTCCCTTCTGCTGGGACCTGCCACCTCCCTTGCTGCCTGCCTGATTGTTTTGCCTGCTGATATCAGACTAATCCTTCTAGGTCCAGCTCAGATGCCATCCTCATTTCTGAAGTCTTCTCTGACTTTTCAAGTTAGAATTAATAAGTTCCTCTGCTCAAAAAGTATGTGACATCTGGGCTGTGCACGGTGGCTCACGCCTGTAATCCCAGCACTTCGGGAGGCTGAGGCGGGCAGATCATGAGGTCAGGAGTTTGAGACCAGCCTGACCAACATGGTGAAACCCCGTCTCTACTAAAAATACAAAAATTAGCTGTGGTGGCATGTGCCCGTAATCCTAGCTACTCGGGAGGCTGAGGCAGGAGAATCGCTTGAACCCAGGAGGCAGAGGTTGCGGTAAGCGGAGATCGCGCCACTGCACTCCACTGGGCGAAAGAGGGAAACTCTGTCTCAAAGAAAAAAACAAACAAAAAAACAAAAGAAAGCAGGTGACATCCTATAAAACATAATTTACTTTGCTATAGTCAAGGAGTTCACATCCATGCTGCCTTTCCTCCTATACTGCAAGTGTCCTCTGGGCAGGAAGTTATGTACATATAGTAGGAGACTGACAACTGTCTGTTTAATGGATGAATAATTGACTGATGTGCTAACAGGAAAGGAAGAAATAATGAAAAGGTAACCTGACTGCTGTTGGAAGGGTGATCTAAACTCCAAACTGGTTGTTTCTACCACTGACTTATGTCTTTGCTCACCCCCAGGAAGAAGTGCACTTGGTACAGCAAGGCTGTGGTAAGTTAAAAGGATGGAGAATTGTGTGTTGACACACTACAGTAAGTATTATTCAGAAAATACTGTGAATTGGCCAGGCACAGTGGCTCACGCCTGTAATCCCAGCACTTTGGGAGGCTGAGGCAGGTGGATCACCTGAAGTCAGGAGATCGAGACCATCCTGGCCAACATGGTGAAACCCCGTCTCTACTAAAAATACAGAAAATTAGCCGGGCGTGGTGGCCTGTAATCCCAGCTACTAGGGAGGCTGAGGCAGGAGGATCACTTGAATCCAGGAGGCGGAGGTTGCAGTGAGCTGAGATCATGCCACTGCACTCCAGCCTGGGTGATAGAGTGAGACTCCATCTCAAAAAACAAACAAACAAACAAAACAAAACAAAACAAAGAAAAATACTGTGAATCCATCTTTAGAAACCTTGACAATGCGGTCTTCTCGAGTCATCAGGCGTGGGGCACGGTTCTGCTTACGGGCAGCAACACTCCGACTGCCATCCCTACTCCTTCTCCTCTGCTTTCTTCTCTCCCATCCATATTACATCCATGATGCCTCATTTTTTTCTCTCCCTGTACCTGCTAAACAGAATCTCAGTATCTGAATTGCATATTTAATCCAGTGGCTCACTCAAACCACAAGGGAGAATGTGGTCATCAGGAAGCTCTGAGAAGAATGGCAATGGACCCATTCACTCGCTGAGAGTCATTCTTCAAACACTGGTTGAACTCTCTTCTGTGCCAGGCCGAAGAAAGGGATAAAAAGACAAGGCCCAGGCTCTGCCTGTAAGGAAAGCAAGCTGAATGGACTTTCTTGTACATCCCTGAAAAATCACGTGAAATATACCAAATTCTCGGGAGGAGTCCTTGGGGCCCCTGGGCTTTTTGAGGAGATGTGGGCATAATGCTGTCAGAGTGGCACAGATACTTGGCTGGCAAGTCATCACAATCCAAGGAGGAAAATTCGACCTTGAGTTTGTACACAATAAACCCATACTCTGACCTGTGCCACTTAGATGCCACCCAAATCCAGACTTTGGCAAATATTAGATAACATCACTTTACTAAGCACATAAACATTTCTGAATTCATTTTCAGAGCAAATTTAAACTTGTTAAAAATCATTCTTTTCTCATTGCTTTTATTACAGTTCTAACTTTATGATTCTTATTTTACTCATGCAATAAAATAAATAATTTTTGTGTATACAAAGTGGCAAAAGCCAGGCCTCTCCATATAATTCACATTTGCACAGTTAGATTAGAACATGGTGACTCAGAGATGCTTACTGGACTAAAAAAATACTCACAGAAAATCTTTGACCTGAGCATTTAATTGTTCTTTACCCAGAAATTCAGAATGTGTGCAATGAGAAGGGCAAAGGACCTCTATATATTAGCCAAGTAGTACTCAACCCACCAGGGACAATGATGATGAGGATAGTTGCCATTTATTGAGTGCTTACTATGGGTGAGGACTGTGCTAAGCACTGTATGTACATCATTCATTCATTTGTTCAATTAATTAATATCTATTAAGCATCTATTAAATACCATGCACTAAGCTAGGTGCTGGAGGTACAATGGTAAATAAGACAGGGAAGAGAGTAACAGACTTAATGGAATGTTAAGTCTTTCAACAACTTATAAGGTAGATATTAGTGATTCTGTTTCACCACTAAGGAAACAAAGTCAGAGAAGAGAAATTAAGCAACTTGCCCGAAATCATACAGTTAATACGTGGTAAGCAGGACTTGAAACCAAAGTTCTAAATAAAGCCAGACATCAGAGGAAAGCAGGAATTATAAAAAAGTATTGTACTTTTAAGTGCCCTTCTGAATTTTCACCTCATTGATAAAAACCTCTAGGAAGAAAGTTATAGTTCCTAATCTTTTCCCTTCCCAATGGAACTAACTCCTAAGATTTTGACACACTGTACAGGTACACCCCTTCAGGAAGTGGTTCATGACTCAGGCCAGAAACCCCCTTTTCTCTACATCTCCTCAATATTCTGCACACATTTCTATTCTTGCACTTACTACTATGACTATACTTTCGAAAAATATGCCTTCCTCCCACTAGACCAAGAGCTCCTTTAGGACAGTTGCTAGGTATAATTTATCTCTCTACCCTAGCATAGTGATTCATCTGAGATGCAATAAATGTTTCCTGAATGAGTAAATGAAAAACTTTCATTGGTAACCTACTCTACTTCATTATTTCAGTGATAATAATAAAAGCAGCCAGCACTTACTATGATGAGTATGCACTGTATACAAGCATTATCTCCTCTCATCTTCATCATGACTCTGTGAAGTCACAACTGTGTAGTTACCCCCATTTTATTAATGAGAAAAAGCAAGGCTTTCCCAAGATCACACAGACTTTAAGTTAAGATGCATGATTCAAACCCAGCTTTGATGGACACTAAACTCTTCACAGGACACAAGGGCACCTCCCAGGACTCATACAACCATTCCTTCCAACAATCTTCCAATAGTGTTAACTAGCCACTGTTGTGCCCCTAGAGAACTCTGGCTCCCAATTTTCACTCTCACCAGGGCCTGCCTGGTACTTTTATATACAATACTTGCACATATATTATCTCCCTCAAAAGACAGCAATATCCTGCAAACAGGGGTCATGCACTCTTCACCTTGAATCTTCATAGCCTATAGTCCCAGCCTTGGCATGCTCTTAAGATGTTGTATTGAACTCTGAGTAAAAATAATATTAGGCCCACTGCATTATTATTATGGAATTAGGATCAAATAAATCCAAACTAATTCCCTGCTTTTATAGTATAAGCCTCTTTCTCAATGGACTAAAAGCCCTGAAGGATCGAAAGGATTTAGAAAGAAAATGGGAGGAGGGCAGGGGGGAAACTGTGAGCAAAATCTAGCAGTAGTTTGAATGTGGGGCTTGTGAGACTCAGTTTAGGCTGTGATTTGGTCAGAGCACCTGCTGAGGCCCATATGATTTTAATGTGCAGCCAGGGCTGAGAACACCCAAGAAAAAGCATTGTGTGTGTGCAGGGAGCAGTGGGTAAAAAGACTGGAAGCATCAGATAGGTCAGATAATGGAAGGCACTGACTACACGCCAAGGTGCCTGGGTCTTGCCCTGGAGGAGAAGGGAATCCATTGAGAGTTTAGGACAAGAAGAGGTGAAACAACCCACCCCTCCTCCACTGTAGAACAAGGTTAGTGGGTGAAGATGGTATGGGCTTAGCAGAGTTGGAGCCAGAAAGACAGCATAAAGGTTGAAGTTGGCAGTAGCCGTCTCAAGAATGGCATGTTAGACTAGGCGAACATGAGGGGACTTGGCAGGGGCCTGCTGGAGCTGCACAAGCAAGACACAGCTGTGGCTGGAATGAGGAGAATCAGATTTCTGAGCCAACTCAGCCACTGACTGTTTCTGTAACCTCAGTCCCCACACCTCCCTGACTCTATTTTGCATCTTTAAAGATAGAGATGTTTACCTTAAAAGGTCATTAGGAAGTCTATAGAAAAAGATACGTTAAAGCAGATGGCACAGAGTAAACACTCAGCAGATGAGCCTGAAACTCAATTATGTCTCTGTTCTTTCTAATATTCTGCTCTTTTGCATTCTGCCTTGATCTACCTTCTGCCTAATTATTATGGTTTAATAGGGAACAATCCTTAAGGGCTAGGAGGCTTGCAAAAATGCACTGTGCACTCTAGGATATGCCACAATGTGGGTCAGTGTTTCGAAGTCACTGCACAAAATGGACAGTGACCACAAGGGTACAGCTCAGTGGAGGAGGTATTGTTTCAGGGATGCACTTGTGGTGGGTTTGGTGGCTTGAGGCCTGGGCACAATTTTCCCACTAAAAGAGGTTACACCAGGCCTCATCCTGCAAAAGCCTCCTCATTCAGTTTGAAAACAAATACCCACTGACAGTGGACTATGCTAGGATAAGGGAAGGATAGCAAAGATAATAACGATGTGTATTATGTAATACACAGCAGTTCCTGTGTGTAATGTACAAGGCCAGCAGCACCGGAGGTGGGAGGTTGAGACCACAGTGAGGCCTATGCTCCTACTCTCTTTCGGACAGGACAGGCAAGCACAGACACCAAGAGCTCATTCTTTTCTTACTCCTCCCACATATACCAGAGACGTCGATGCTTGCTGGGCACTGACCTTAGCATTCTTTTCTTCTCACCCTCTCTATCCCCTACCCACCCTAATATCTATGGGTTCGATTCTCACCAACAGGCTGATGTTGTCCTGATCTTTTCTGTTCTGGCCTTTCTCCTGAGCTTCAAGCTATATCTCCATTTAGTTCTTTTGTATTTTGTTTCTTATTTTTTGTTGAGGTATAACATACAGAGAATAAAGTCCATAAGTCTCAATTGTTTGTGTGTATAAACCCATATCACCACCACTCAGATCAAGATATAGAACATTTCCAACACCTCAGAATGTTCTGCTGTGCTCCTTCTCAGGCAATTACCCACCTAAATCCCAGAGATTACCATTATTCCAACATCTATCACCATCAATTACTTTGCCTGTTTTTGAACTTCATATAAATGGAATAATTCAGTAAATACCCCTGTATCTGGGATCAAGTTTGTTATCCACTAGGAAGCTTTTGGTAATGTGTGGAGACACTTTTGATTGCCATCACTCAGGGTGGGGAGGGCTGGGAAATATTACTGGCGTGTAGTACATACAGGCCAGGGATGCTGCTAGACATCCTACAATGCACAGGACAGGCCCACAACAAAGAATTATCTGGTCAATAATTGATAAACCCTGTGTATCAATCTCCTATAGCTACTGCAACAAATTACCACAAACAGAATGGCTTAAAGCAACACAGATTTATCATCTCACAGTTCTGTCATTCAGAAGTCCAAAATAGGTCTCATTGGAAGCTCTAGGAGAGAATACTTTCTTTGCCTTTGCCAGCTTCTAGAGGTGGCTTACATTCCTTGGCACGTGTCCTTCCATCTTCAAAGCCAACAACCACCAGTCAAGTCTTTGTCACACTGCATCACCCTAATATTGACACTTCTGTCTTCCTCTTTCACTTATAAGGACTCTTGTGATTATACCGAGCCCAAGTGAAACCAGGCTATACTCCCCATTTCAAGGCCCATAACTTAATGACATCTGTAAAGTCCCTTTTGGCACGTAAGATAACATATTCACAAATTCCTAGAATTAGAATTTGGATATCTTTGTAGGGGAGATTATTCTGCCTTCCATACCCTGCTATATAATATTCTGCTGCATGAATATACCACAATTTATGTATCCTACTGTTGATGGACATTTGGGCTGTTTTAGTTCTTAGCTATTAATAATGCTGCTATAGACATTCTTATACACATCTTCTGTATTCATTTCTGTTAAGTAGATACTCAAGAATGGAATTTCTCGGTCATGGTCAATGTATGTTTAGCTTGAATAGATAACGCTAAACAGTTTTATAATGTGGCTGTACAAATTTACACCCTTAGCAGCAGTATGAGTTTCCATTTTCATTCTGTACTGAACATCTCCAAGTAGACCTTCCAAAGACACCCTTAACCCAACTTACCAAAACTGTGCTATCTATCTCAGTGTATACCATTTCCCCACCCCCCCACCCCCCGCCCCAGACATCCAAAACATGAACCCTGGAAACATCCTAGACTCTTCCCTCTCCCTTTCTGCCTACTTTTATTTAGCCATTATTATTTTATTCTTATCAGCACTTGCTTACATTCTATTCTTGATGGAGGTCTTTACCATCTCTCACCTAGACTATAGTTTCTTCCCTGGACTCTATTCCCAGTCTATCTCTCCAGTCCATTCTTCCCACTACTGTCAAAGTCACCTTTTCTAAAATCTAAAAGTGAACTCTGATTCTCCTGTTGCTTATAAGACAAAGGAGCTATCCCCAGCCTACCTCCCTCTTCTGTCCCTTGCCATTCTATCCTTACGCAATGATACTTCCAAGTTCTGCCCACACAGAACTGCTTATAATTTCTCTTCTTGTACTTTTACTCAAATTAATCCATTCTCCCATTTACTGCCAACTCATCTTTCAAGACTCAGCATACTAGTAACCTTCTCTACTGAATTCTTTTCCAACAACCCTCAAATCAGGCAGACTTAACTCCTCTCTTCTCTGTGCTCCACCATGCCCTGCACAGACATTTTATCAGGGAACCTGTAACTTTTCAGCACACTTGTCTCTGTCCAATAAACAAAAGACTCTTGAGAGCAGGGACCACTTTGTCATCCAGGGACTTGGTCCAGGACCTGACATAGTAGATACAAATAAACATTTACTGAATGGAAACTGAATGAAGAGAGTACATATTAATATGATATGGAGGAAGTGCTGAGTGTAGAGAAAGACAAGTGTAGACAAAGCCTGTGATTTCAACAGTCTTAAAACCTAAAGGGGCCGAGCGCGGTGGCTCATGCCTGTAATCCCAGCACTTTGGGAGGCAGAGGTGGGTGGGTCACCTGAGGTCAGGAGTTCGAGACCAGCCTGACCAACATGGTGAAACTCCATCTCTACTAAAAATACAAAAATTAGCCAGGCGTGGGTGGTGCGTGCCTATAGTCCCAGCTACTCAGGAGGCTGAGGCAGGAGAATCGCGTGAACCCAGGAGGCAGAGGTTGCAGTGAGCCGAGATGGCGTCACTGTACTTCAGTCTGGGTGATAAGAGGAAGGGGGATCATAAGCTCTAACAGGGAAGTAACAGCATGGTTCCTGAAGAGTGATTGCAAAGATTTCAGGGAGAAAATGTATCTAAGGTTTCTAGCCTTCCGCCAGGCACATGCTAAGGCACTAAATTAGCTACTATTAGTATTATTATTTCTGATGGTGAAACTAGAAGTTTTTAGTTTGCTGGTTCAGTTCCATGTTGAAGTCATCTTCATTCAGCAGAGAATGAGAAGCTTACCTATTTACATTAATACAGTTGACACAGTTTGTAAAGCCAAAGCAGCATTGTAGAGATAGCTCCTTAATCTTAATGAACATTTGTTGATTTATTTTAGTTTTATATTTGGGACATTGAATGATTCTTAGTGATTGTTGATTTTAGAACTATCACTGGCTTGACATTTTTTTAAAGTTCATATATGTGTTAGATGCAATCTTTCCCTATGAGAGCAACAAATAATTAATTGTATATATCTTATCTTCTTTGTGGGTTAGTCTTGGTCAGCTTTGTATTTCTGAGGGTTAATTGTACAAAGTTAACCAATGATCTAACAAAATGCCTCAGTAAAAATGTCCAAACAGACATCAAACACTGCTGAGTTTATATGAGGTTTCCATGACAAGTTTCTCTCCTGGCTTTCTTCCTTCCTCACATCACTCCTCCTTCATCTTTTTCATGGACATCCCTTCTGCTGTCAGTACTCCAAATATGTATATCCCCCATGGCTCCATTTTCTGTTGGTTAATTTTGTCTACTCCTTTTCCAAGGGTAATTTTGCCTCTTCCTATGACTTTCACAGGAAGTGAAACATCCACAAGCTGATTGCTTCCAAATCTATATTTACAGCCTAGGCCTCTCCCTAAGCTTTCAGATCCACTTACTCAACTGACCCTCAAACACCTCTTGTTAGATATCCCATAGACAATCCAAATTCTATATATTGAAAAGTACCTCAACTTTCACTTCGGACTTTTTTCTCCCTCTATATTCCCTGTTCCAGTGACTAGCATCACTACCAGTTATCAAAATCAGAAACACAAGGGTCACTCTGGGCCATATCCTCTTCTATGAATCTCGATTGGTCATTTAGATCTGTTGTTTTGTACCCATATTATCTTATAAATCTCCGATCTCTGGCTGGGCGTGGTGGCTCACGCCTGTAATCCCAACATTTTGGGAGGCCGAGGTGGATGGATCACGAGGTCAGGAGTTCGAGGCCAGCCAGGCCAAGATGGTGAAACCCCATCTCTACTAAAAATACAAAAATTAGCCAGGCATGGTGGCAGGTGCCTGTAATCCCAGCTACTCGGGAGGCTGAGGCAGGAGAATCGCTTAAACCAGGGAGGCAGAGCTTGCAGTGAGCCAAGAATGTGCCACTGCACTCTAGCCTGGGTGACAGAGCAAGACTCCATTGCAAAAAAAAAAAAAAAATCTCCGATCTCACAACCATGATTAAGGCTTTGTTATTTTCTCCAAATTATCTCAATAGCCTCCTTATTGGCCTCCCTTTCTCTAATCTCCCCAGG
Organism: Trachypithecus francoisi; assembly: GCF_009764315.1. Classification (NCBI taxonomy): domain Eukaryota; kingdom Metazoa; phylum Chordata; class Mammalia; order Primates; family Cercopithecidae; genus Trachypithecus; species Trachypithecus francoisi. Next base: position 66,536,817 of record NW_022681473.1, read on the forward strand.
TGCTACAGCCAGCCAGTGGGAGCTTTATAAAATTTGAATCAAACTATGTTGTCCCTCTGCTTAGATTTTTTCAGTGACTCATTATTGTCTATAGAAGCAAATCCAAATTTCTTAGCCAGGAATACAAGGCTGTTGATAAGCTGACCCCTGCCTACCTCTCAGAGCACAAAAAGAAAGGGAATAATAAAAATAAGAGTAAAATTTACTGAAAAAAGAGATGCTCAACAAAATCAAAAATTTATTCTTTGGAAAGACTAAAAAACAAAACAAATCTGAGCAAGACTAATCCTGAAAAAAAAAAAAAGCGAGAAGGCACAAATAAATATTAGGTATGAAAAAGGAGACATAACTACAGGTAAGTAGAGATTATTTTTAAATCCACAAGATAATGCTATGATCAATTTTATGTCAATAAATTATAAAATTAGAAGAAATTTACATTTTTCCAGAAAAAATAAATTACCAAAATTGGCTCAGGAAGAAATATAATACCTGGATAAGTGAATCACTATTAAACACATCGAATTGATAGTTAAAAAAAAAAATTCATGAAAAAGACAACAGGTCCAGCAAGTTTTACAGGATAATTTTATCAGATATTTGAGTCCTTCTTATATAAACTTATTCAAATAACTAAAAAGGAGGGGAATCTATCCATCTAATTTTATAGGTATAACCTTGATCCCAACAGTATGTAAGACCAATATAAAAAAGGAAAAATTATAGGCCAATCTTATTTATGAATATATATGCAAACATTTCAGATAAAAAGTAAAAAACCAAATTCAGCATAATAAAATATATTTCTATCTAAGCAAGATTTATCCCAGAAATGCGGAGATTGTTCAATATGAGAAAAAAAAATCTATTAACAGATTAAAAAAGAAAAATCACAGATCATCTCAGTTGACACTGAGCCTTCAATAAGAGAAAAAGCATTCAGTAAGATTCAATAGCCAAACTAATTTTTAGAAACCCCTAGCAAACTAAGAAAAATAAATATTTCTTAATCTTATAAAAACATATAGCAAACCTCATACTTAATGATAAAACTTTAGAAACTTGCCAAATCCCATGACAAGGATGTTTGTTATCACCTACTATTTGAAACCACCCCAGATGTCCTAACCAACAGAGCAACACACACACAAAAAAACAAGATATGTAAATCTTGGAAAGGAAGATAATAAATTGTTATTTGCTAAAAACATACATTATCTCTACAGACAATCCAGGAATGTCTACAATCAAAACTAATTAGAGAGTATGATAAGGTTCCTGAATACAAGATTAACATACAAAAAGTAATTATTGCATATGGGCAATAATAAATTAGAAAAGGTAATAAACTCTTCACAATAAGAACAATAATTAAAAGCTAGATTAGAAAAAAATATAATAAGATAATGTGGTATTAGCTCAGACTGATGGAATAGAACAGAGAACTCAGACATACTATCTAAAGATATGTGACCCTTATGTGATAGAGGAGATATCATAAGTTAGTGGGGAAAAATAAAGCTTTAAAAAAGAGTGTAAGGATAAATGACTTTCCATATATGGAAAAATTCAATCCTGACCTCACTCCACTCATCAAGATAAAATCTAGTTAGATTATTAACAATTTAAATACAGAAATAAAACTTTAAAACTGTATATATGTGTATATATATGAGTATATATGTGTATGTGATTTTGTGGAGAAAATTACAAAATATAAGTGAAGAACATAAAAGACTTAAATAAATGGCAACCTTTGCCATGTTTGCATATGGGAAAACTCAATAGCTTAAAGATGGCAAATCTCTCCAGGTAATTTTTTCCCAAGTAAAGCCTGCATTCACCTGCATTAAAATTATCTAGCATGCTTGCTAAAAATTACTTAGGCTCCATTTTAAGCCCATTGAATTAGTATGTATGAGGATGTGGCCCAGGAATCTGCATTTCAGAAAGCTCTCTAGGTGATTCTTTTGTGTACTAAATTTTGAGAACCATGCCTTATAAAAGTAGATCATAACGTGAGTTGCTCATTAGAATCACTTGAGATAGTTTTTAAAAACTTGGTTGCCCAGGCTACACCCCAGACCAATGAAATCAGATTTTCTGGGCAAGGCACCTATGCATTAGTTTTTTGAAAGTTCTCCACTGATTCCAATGTGTAGCCAAGGTTGAGGACCACTGCCCTAGGTGAAGGTCCATGTAGAGTCACGTCTGTAAAGTTTGCTGCCCTTCTCCATTTGAACATTTAGTGCTAACCTGGTAGGATTTGTACTTTTTTTTTTTTGAGACGGACTCTTGCTCTGTCGCCCAGGCCGGAGTGCAGTGGCACCATCTTGGCTCACCGCAACCTCCGCCTTCCAGGTTCAAGCGATTCTCCTGCCTCAGCCTCCTGAGTAGCTGGGATTACAGGCGCACGCCACCATGCCCGGCTAATTTTTTGTATTTTTAGTAGAGATGGGGTTTCACCATGTTGGTCAGGCTTGTCTCGAACTCCTGACCTCGTGATCTGCCCTCCCCCACCCAGCCTCTCGAAGTGCTAGGATTACAGGCGTGAGTCACTGCGCCTGACCAGGATTTGGACTTTAACTTGATTGAGGAAGACACAATTTTCTTTTCTTTTTTTTTTTTTTGAGACGGAGTATCGTTCTGTCACCCGGGCTGGAGTGCAGTGGCCGGATCTCAGCTCACTGCAAGCTCCGCCTCCCGGATTCACGCCATTCTCCTGCCTCAGCCTCCCGAGTAGCTGGGACTACAGGCGCCCGCCACCTCGCCCGGCTAGTTTTTTGTATTTTGTAGTAGAGACGGGGTTTCACCGTGTTAGCCAGGATGGTCTCGATCTCCTGGCCTCGTGATCCGCCCATCTCGGCCTCCCAAAGTGCTGGGATTACAGGCTTGAGCCACTGTGCCCGGCACAATTTTCTTACATTAAAATTATGACTCATTTATTTGGTATTCCCAGCTCCTTATCTGGTTTGGTGATCATTTTCTGAAAAAAATTCAACTAAATGAAATTGACTCTATCAATATGTAGATAAATACAATTTTCACCAAGCCCTAAAAATTCCGTTAGATTCAATAAATCTATATAGCACCTAGGCTATGAGAGGTACAGAGTGAACAAAATACAGCCTTCTCTTCAGGTGTTCATGACCTGGTGGGGGAGACAGATATAGACAAAAGTATTTTACAATCAAGCAGACAATGATAAGAGTTCAGAAAGTAAAAAGGGAATAGAAGAAAAATTCATTCAGAATGGCTGGATCTAGGAAAGCATCGCTGTAAATTCGGCATCCAAGATTGGCCTTGAGGCATTGCTGGGACTGACCCAAGAGGAAATTAGGGAAATGGGCAGTTGGGGAAAGGGGCAGTTCTGCATAGCATAAAGTAAGTCAGATGGGCCTTCCTGTAACCTTCATGCAAGGCTGGAGGGCAGACATTAAAGACTCCTTTTCTTTCTAACTTCCTTGTTACTGCTCTTATTTTTCAAGTATTTCACCCTGGTTTATTAATTCTACCTCCTAGTGCCTCAGCTGGTTTCTTCTAAGAAAAGTTTCTCATTAGCATGTCTATAGGGAGCAGCTGCTACCCTATCTACCCCTATTATCTGATGGCCAGGGCAATGGGGTTGACTGGGAGAGGAATTTTAATCACCTCCTTATGACTCATCTATTTTCTAATTGAGAAGGTCAGGTCTAAAGTCACAAATGGCTTCCCAATGAAATCCATCTTTAACATTAAAAATGGTAATAAAGACATGCTTCGGCCGGGCGCGGTGGCTCAAGCCTGTAATCCCAGCACTTTGGGAGGCGGATCACGAGGTCAGGAGATTGAGACCATCCTGGCTAACACGGTGAAACCCCATCTCTGCTAAAAAATACAAAAAACTAGCCAGGCGAGGTGGCGGGCGCCTGTAGTCCCAGCTACTCGGGAGGCTGAGGCAGGAGAATGGCATGAACCTGGGAGGCGGAGCTTGCAGTGAGCTGAGATTCGGCCACTGCACTCCAGCCTGGGGCCTGGGCGACAGAGGGAGACTCCGGCTCAAAAAAAAAAAAAAAAAAGACATGCTTCTCAGTTTTATAACATCATCTATGTAAAATGAATGTATTAAAAATTAATCACTCATGTTTGTGAATAACCCTGAAGCTATCTTGGATACTACTTGAATGCAAAAATCTCAGGCTGATATGAATGGATTGGGAATTAGATGAGTTATTGAATAGGGAAGGTTTCTCAAAACCACAACGTCAAAGGGTATGTAATGTTATTTATTACTGTAAATTGTAAAGTAAAACAATGAGCACGCATATTATTCTGAATTTTGAATGTATATTTTACATGATGGACTGTATGTCCCTTTCTGTTTAAGCAGACTGTTCACGCTGATGTCATGCGGCAGATGTCATTTGTAAAGTCCATGAGATGAACCAGTCACCATGGTGTAAACACACCATGATTTATGTAGAATGGCAGAAGAAAAGGGTTTGTAAATCAAATTATCATTGAAGTGGAGCACAGCTTGGCTTCTAAGGTGACATAAGGCCCATCTACAGTGGACATGGTACTTAAATTCAGAAGATATCCTAGAATCATAGCAAGGAAAAGAATGTGAAACAATAGGGAAGGAAAATCAATGTTCTAGATAAGCTTATAATTGCCAATGATTTTTTCTTTATAGTGTATTTAATGTACTACTGAATATCTTATTTCTTTATATCTACTTTCAATCAAAGTGAATTTCTCAATTATTTGTTCATTTTTATTCTGGAACAAAAAAACCATTAAATTTCACATCAAATTTGTCATGCACTTAAATTGTTCATTAAAGAAATTGATGTTTCTTAACAATAATCATTCCCTTAATATTTCAAAACCCTTCTGATTATATAGCAAAATAGTACTCCTGGCCCCTAAGTCATAGGTATAATTAAATTTTACAAAAGACCTATATTTAAAAATTTTTTTGAGGTGTTAAAAAGATTTTTTTGGCCGGGCGCGGTGGCTCAAGCCTGTAATCCCAGCACTTTGGGAGGCCGAGGGACGGGCGGATCACGAGGTCAGGAGATAGAGACCATCCTGGCTAACCCAGTGAAACCCCGTCTCTACTAAAAAATACAAAAAAAAACTAGCCGGGCGAGGTGGCGGGCGCCTGTAATCCCAGCTACTCAGGAAGCTGAGGCAGGAGAATGGCGTAAACCCGGGACGCGGAGCTTGCAGTGAGCTGAGATCCGGCCACTGCACTCCAGTCTGAGCGACAGAGCGAGACTCCGTCTCAAAAAAAAAAAAAAAAAAAAAGATTTTTTGACAGGTTAATAGAATTGATAAGTGCTAAAAATAATCATTCTCACCAGCTCCAAGGGCATAGCCTTCCCCCACCAAGTCATTTCCAGTATGTGTGTAATGTGAAGCATGACATGCTTACTGCACAGTTAATCTGTTGTTTTGAGGAAAAAGGCTATATGAAACAAGGTACAACCCCAAATCTGGAGTGCGTTATATCCAAAGGATGTGGTCATTCCTTGAGTGACAGGCCACTCATCCATAAACAAAGCAAGGCCTGCCAACTTGAAATCATAAACTGAACAGGATCACCCAAAGAGGCTTAAGAATCTGGAATCTCTCTTGACTGGCATTGACTGTATGGTGGTGAGAAGAGACAGTTCCTGCTAGTGGGCAGTAAGGTTCCAGCTGCCAGAAGGTGCTAGAATGAGAGTGGGAAGATGAAGAGGCCAGGCCAGTAATCTATGATGTTGGGCCAGACGTGGGCTTCTCAGGGTAGGAAGATCAAGAAATGAAGTAGGGTCTTGAAGCAAGAAAGCCATAGCAGAACCAGAAAACTACATCCTGCCTTTGTTTTTTTATGTCTCTTGTTTGTTTATTTCCCTTCTTTCCTTTTGCTCCCCGCTTGATAGCAGCATAAAAACATAGTGAACATACTACCATCTCATGGCTATTCAAGGAAAAGGATGTATGTCCTTGTTTGACCAAGAGCTCAAAGGAAGTGCTGTACTCCTGGGTTCCTAGTGTGGCTGTTGTGACAGCAATAAACCAAGAGAGAGATGCCAAGTGGGAGGTGGAATTCAGGAAGATGAGAAATGCAGGGGTAGGAGTTGGGGGACAGATTTTATCTTAACATGAAGGATGTCTGGATATGCTATTTTTTTTTTTTTTTTGAGACGGAGTCTCGCTGTCACCCAGGCTGGAGTACAGTGGCCGGATCTCAGCTCACTGTAAGCTCTGCCTCCCGGGTTCACGCCATTCTCCTGCCTCAGCCTCCCGAGTAGCTGGGACTACAGGCGCCGGCCACCACGCCCGGCTAGTTTTTGTATTTTTTAGTAGAGACGGGGTTTCACTGTGTTAGCCAGGATGGTCTCGATCTCCTGACCTCGTGATCCGCCCGTCTCGGCCTCCCAAAGTGCTGGGATTACAGGCTTGAGCCACCGCGCCCGGCCCTGGATATGCTATTCTTTCCTCAGCCTATGAGAGAGTATTGGTTATGTTCACTGGAGAAGGACATTAGTCTAACTTGAGGCTATATACAGAGTATTGGCAAAGGACTAACTCTGTAGTCCTCCCCCACCACACCCTCTTGCAGGAAGAAGGCAGCAGAAAGCTGTGACATTGATGAAGGACCCCATAAGCTGCATTTTGAACACCTCTAGCTCAATTACTATTCATACACATCTTCCTCAAGAAACCCCAAATGCAATGTTACATGTTCAGAGTCAACCGTGTTCTGTTAGCTAATTGATGTTGGTTGAAACATAAGGGTAGAATTGAAAGCTAAGCCGTCTGAAGTATATACAGGATGGATGAAGGGCAAGAAAGCAGTCTGGAATGGCTGAGGCTGTAGCAGAGGGAAAATTCCAGAAGGAAAGAGAGATATATATATATTTTTCATGCTTGAAAGCATTCATCTGCAAGGAATTGAGTGAGATGGAGAAAGGGCTTCTTAGTGGCAAGAGAATGAGAGACATCTGGAGAACATGCAGGGAAAGGAGAAAGAAGATGCCTCAATAGCAGAGAAGGCTGGAGGCATCTAGGAAGTAGGATCATAAGGCATCACGTGGAAGGTAGGAATGGAACCAAGATGTACTAATTACCACTATGTGCTAGGCATGAGCTGTTCTCCTGAATCATCTCATTTAATCCTCACAATGTCCAGCACAGTGCTTGGCATATAGTAGGCACTCAAAAATATGCTGAATATTTAATATTAATTAAATAAAAATAAAATATTTAATACCAAATCAATAAAAGTGTGAACAATGCTAAGAGATGTCTATTACCAATTACATCTTACAGATAAGAACCTGAGGTCCAGAAACATTAGGAAACTTGCCCAATATGTCACAGCTAGTAAGAAGTAGAAGGACAATGACTTCAAAGTTCCAGCGGTGGAAGGAGGAGGGTGATTTGTAAAGATCCTGTGGGTAATCTAGAAAAAGGTATGGTGCCTGGGTGTTGCCCAGAAACTGAGAGAGGGAGGAAAGAATGAAGGGCCAAGGGAACTGGGCTAGGGAGGAGGGCGAGAGGCCACTTGGAAAGAATTCTTCTTCTAGAAGAATGGGGACCCTGTCAGACGGCAAAGGGCAGCATCCAGGCTAACACAGCAGGTGAGCTGGGTGGGGGCAGGACGGAAGCACAGCCACTGCTGACATTGCAAAGGGTCTCTGTGGGCAGCCAGGGATCTGAGGTGGGAGAGATGGAGAAAACGGCTACAGCTATAAAGTGAAAGAGTCAGGCAGGCTAAGATGGAAAATACTAACAGCTTGCGCACAGGACACGGCAGAAGAGAAGGCTTCGACCGGAGGTGGCCTGGGAGGCGGCTGGGGAGAGGGTGTGGCCTGGGACTGGAGGGAGGCTGCATGCTAGGCCTGCGTTGGGGATCGTCTGCGCGGCGACTCCCCCGCGCTAGCAGCGGCCGCGTCTCACCTGTAGGAGCTGCTCACTGCACTCGCCACCTCCTCGCGGATTTGCCGGTTGAGGGCGTCCGCCGCGGCGCGCCCCCTGCCAACCTCGGGGCCGGTAGCCTGGACCTGGGTCTGGGCGGCGGGCAGCGACGTCAGCTCGTGCCCCAGGCCCTCGGCGCGGCGCACCATCCAGGCAGGCCCGGCCTTCCTGCGCGTGTCGCGCTCGTCCGCTCCGGACGCCTTTCCGGCCGCCAGGCCGCCCGCTCCGCCGGGGGGCGCCTCCTGCTCCCGGGCCTCAGCGGCGGCCTGCACTGGCCAGCGCTCCTGGCTCTGCGGCCGGCGCTTGGGCGCCCCGAGGATGGGCGCCGAGGCCTGGGAGGCCGCAGGGATCTGCACCGGCTTAGGGATCCACGGGTGGTCTCCGCGGCGCGGCAGTGGCCAGGCGCGGAAGTCCTTCTGGTACTGGGTCTCGCGCTCGAAGGGCGCGTCGGAGGGCTGGTACTCGCTGCGCGGCCGACAGCTGGGCTCGGGCCGCTGCACCTTCCAGGCGCGGTAGTCCTGCCGCATCACCGAGTCCGCGGGGCCGGAGGTGGAGCCGGAGCCCAAGCCCGGGCCCGGCCCGCCCCGGCCGGGGCCAGCCGCCGGCTCACGCTCACCGCTAGGCCCAGGCGCTGGCCCCGTTGCCCGGGCAACTGCATCCAACTCGCCCTGGGCTGGCTGCGTCTCTATGGCAACCGCGCGCGCCGAGGGGGGCGCGAGCGCCGGCTGCGCCTGCTGCTGCTGCGGCGGCGGCGGTGGCTGCGGCGGGGCGCCCGGGTGCTCGGTGGCCTCCGAGTACTTGGTGAAAACCAGCGGCACCGCTATGTCCGCTTTGTCCAACTGGTTCCAGAAGCGGGCGATGCAGCAGGCCCTCGTGATGCACGGCCACGCCATGATGCTAGCTGAAAAGCAGGCCCCCTCTTTCTTCTTGTGGTTCTAAAGCAAGTCTCTAATCTTCCTTCAGCCTCCGATCCGGACCAGCCAATGTGGTTCCCACCGTTTTCTACCCCCGATCAGCCAGAGCTAGTTCGCCCTCCTCCCTCAGCGAGCACCCAGGGAGAGCTATCCTAAGAGAGTCTGTAGAGTCCCTCGATTACCGGTTGCAAACGCCTTTGGGAGCGCAGTCTGCTGCAGGCGCCGAAGGGCGAGAGGCACGGCGTTCCCGAGTCCCCGGCGAGGGTGTCTGGGACGCGCCCCTCCCTGCGGCTGCGGCGGCGCACAGACCTCGGTCGAGCGCGGCGACGTGAGGAGAGGTGGCTGCAGGCTTAAGCCATGGCGCAGAGGAGGGGCCGGGCGGTGTAGCCGCAGGGTTCGCGGACCGGGCTCGAGTCTCCTTCCTGCCGGCGTCCTAGTGCAGCCGGCCACCTAGCAGGACTGGGAGGCCATCACCTCCAGCGAAGACCGAGCATTGCTGCCTCCGCCGCTGCCCGCGAGGATGCCGCAGCCGCCGCCGCCACTGCCTCTTCTCCTGGGAAGCGACCCCACCCTTTTCTGCAGCTCTCGGTCTCTGCTGCTGCTCGTGAAAGATGCTGCAGCAGCTGCTGCCGCCGCCTCTGCCTCTGCTGTAGGAAAGCGGCCCCACCCTTTTACGCCGCTCAGCAGGGAGGAAAAAAATCCAGGAACGATGCTGACTGAAAAAGTGCTGGGAAAAAAAAAAAAAAAAAACACCTGCTGTCGTCAGCTTGCGCTGCTGGGAGCTTGCCCTCTCTCGCCACCTCCCTCCGCACTGGCAGCTCCTCCCTCCTCTGCTCCCGGGCAGCAGCAGAATCTGGGGCCGTAGTGGGTTCAAGTCCCAAGCTTGTGAGGACTTTCTGTCCTTGGGCTTGTCGCTTCATCCCCAGGAGTCGGAGGCTCCTCTTTTGTAAAATAGGGCCAATCGTTGGTGGAGGGGGAGCTATTAAAATTTAAAACATGGAGGAAACTCCTAGTGAAATGTCTGTCGCAGAATAGATGCTTTGAAAAGGGGAGCTGCTGGTATTGGTCAAAACCGGCGGGCTGTGTTTGAGCCCAGTTTGGTTGCCTCCTGGTTCAAGCACTTGCCAGTCTTACGCACAGGCCTTGCTCAGATGTGTGGGAATGGGAGCACCAGGGCTGGTGGTGCCCTGGCTGTTCCCTTCCTAGGGAATCTTTGCGAAGGTATGTTTTAGACTCTCCCAAGAACCACCCAATCCCTGTTCAGTTCAGGGGCCACACTGGGGCAGAGGTAGAGAAAAGAAAATTCTTGAAAGTAGCTTAATTGTGGAGGTTGGGGGTGGGTCGGAGCTGTGCCCTAGGAGAGGGCAGTGCCTGGCCTGCAGGGGCCTTCTGGCACGTTCTCACTCTTCGCGGTTGCTCTTGTTCTATCTTTAAAGCAGAAGAGATTTTGGAGTTGGAAACCTCGTTTGGCTCTGCTACTCTCTGTGTCACTTGGGCAAGTTAAGTCATCCCTGGGCTTCAGTCTCCTCATCTGTAGAATGGAGGAAATACTTACTAGCTGCCTCAAAAATGATTTAGTGGGCCAGGCATCGTGGCTCACGCTGTAATCCCAGCACTTTGGGAGGCTGAGGCGGGTGGATCACCTGAGGTCGGGAGTTCAAGACCACCCTGGCCAACATGGTGAAACCCTGTCTGTACTAAAAATACAAAAATTAGCTGGGCGTGGTGGTGCGTGCCTGTAATCCCAGCTTCTCAGGAGGCTGAGGCAGGAGAATCGCTTGAACCTGGGAGGTGGAGGTTGCAGTGATCCCAGACAGCACCATTGCACTCCAGCCTGTGTGACAAAAGCAAAACTCCATCTCAAAAAAAAAAAAAAAAAAAGAAAAGAAAAGAAAAGAAAAGTGGTTTTGTGAGGATAGTTAATGACCCAGGGCAGAAGCTTTGAGTCAAATCTAATCTGCAGGGATTCATGGCTTTTGTAGCTCTTAACTGTATGGCAATGGGCAAATCACTACAATCTTCTGACCTTCAGTTTCATCTATGAATGGGGGTACCAATACTGAACTTGCAAGGTTGTTCTGAGAATTAAAATGAGATAATGCACTAAAAATGCTTACCACAACCTCTGGCATATGGCAATGGCTCAATAAATGGTAGCCATTAGTATCCAAAAGGCTCACCCAGAAGACCCATAAGTGGAGCATCCTAAGAAACCACTTGGACACCTTCTCCAGAAGATCTCTTGTTCCTCCAAGTAACTTTTGTTCTGTCTTTGCTGTCTCTCAATTTATGTCTCCTGCACTCCTCCACTAGCTACATCCACTGGACTTCAGCTCTTTTCCCCTACAATATAGGGAGAGTTTTCAGCATCAGTTAAGCTGGGAGCATTGGTGTTTCAGGGGGAGAAAGTCATGTACGTGTTTAGATTATAAATGGATTGCACAACACAGATTTTCTTTAACCCTAGAATCAAATAGGATGAGAAGACAGCTCTGATTAGTCAATTATCTGCTGAACTTCCTGCTACTTAAGTCTTTGCCTCTTGGTGATTTGATTTGAGATCCGTAAATAAAATAATGCCTGGTGCTGTTTTCCAGTCGTTAGGAGATATATTTTTATAAAGAACATAATCTGGTGGTACATTTCCTCCCTTCACCCCTGCAGAACTCCCTGGGATTTGGCTGATGCATTTCCAATAATGATTTCCAAAGGTTTAAAAAGGCTAAAAATTGGAGGGAGGGTGTCTATTCTGAGAATCACTGATAGTTTATCCTTCTTTGATTTAGCAAGTCTAGTCTCCTGATGCTTACTTTGTGCCTTGAGGACTATAGGACACATATGGATTGTAGCTCTGGAGGAGCCCTCACTTGAAGGAATGTGTTATTGGAGAACTGAGAGACAGACACGTAAGTAAATAATTATCAAAGAGTATGGTCAACCTAACAGAGGTTAACACTGGTGCTGAATGAATGACTAGTAAGAGATGAGTAGGAGTTCTCCCAGCATAAGAAGTGTAAGGAAAATTTTGTCATTAACATCACCCTCCACATTTATTTACTTGGATTTGAAAAACGCATTCAACCTCCCTGGACCATCCAGTGACCCTGTGGGATAGACAAGTCTAGCGGTCACCTATTATGTGGCTTATTTAGCATTCATTCTCGTGGTCACAGCACCTCATCATTTGACTTCTGAGGGCCAAGAGAGAGAGAAAGAGAGAGAGAGTATCACACATCAAAAACTTTAGGATTGTAAAGAGGGATGATTTTTGATATTTAAAGAATCACAGATAAATACTAAGAACTACTTTCTTCTGATAAATGTGAAAAACTTTGCATGGTAGCCAGCCTCTAAGAAGGCCCACAGTGACCCTAACTTCCCAATGTTCACAGCCTTGTGTAGTCCTCTGCCCTGAATCAAATAACTTAGAAATATGCATTTAAATTTCCTCCATGTCTTTTCATGGCTTGTTAGCTCATTTCTTTTTAGAGCTGGATAACATTTCATTATCTGGATGTATCACAGTTTATTTATCCATTCACCTACTGAAAGATATCTTGGTTGCTCCCAAGTTTTGGTAATTATGAATAAAGTCACTAGAAACATCCGTGTGCAGGTTTCTGTGGGGACATAAGCTTTCAGCTCCTTTGGGTAAATACCAAGGAGTACAATTGCTAGATGACACGGTTAGAGCATGCTTAGTTTAGTAACAAACTGCCCAATTGTCTTCCACAGTAGCTGTACCATTTTGTGCTCCTACCAGCAACAAACGAGAGTTCTCATTGTCCCATGTCCTCTCAGGTATTTGGTTTTATCATTAGTGTTTTGGACTTTTCACATTCTAACAGGTATATAGTATTATCTCATTGTTTTAATTGGTAAATCTCTAATAATATACAATGTTAAGCATCTTTTCATACGCTTATTTGCCATCAGTACATCTCTTTGGTGAGATGTATGTTCCAGTGTTTTGTCCATTAAATTTATTTTTATTTTTATTTTTTTGGAGATGGGGTCTTGCTCTGTCAACCCAGGTGGGAGTGCACGATCATAGTTCACTATAGACTCGAGTTTCTGGGCTCAAGTGATTATCCCACCTCAGCCGTCCAAGTAGCTGGGACTACAGGTGTGAGCCACCATGCCTACTTTTGTTCATATTTTATCTGAGTTGTTCATTTTCTTACTGTTGAGTTTTACAAGTTGTTTGTGTATTTTGGATGATAGCTTGATACCCTTCATCCTAAGTCTTTTGCAAATATTTTCTCAGTCTGGTTTGTCTTTCCATTCTCTTCACAGTGTCTTTTGAAGAACAAAAGTATTTAGTTTTAACAAAGTCCGATTCATAAATTCTTTCATAAATTCATAAATTCTTTACATACAACACCAAAGGGTCATGCCTTTGGTGTTGTATCTAAAAAGTCATTACCATGGCTGTATGTGGTAGCTCATGCCTGTAATCCCAGCACTTTGGGAGGCTGAAACAGGAGGATCACTTGAGCCCAGGAGTTTGAGACTAGCCTGGGCAACATAGCAAGACCCCATCTCTCTAAAAAACACAATTTTTAAACTTAAGTAAATAGTTATCAGCAAATCCAAGACTATATGTTTTCTCCTATGTTATCTTCTGAGAGTTTCATACCTTTATATTCTACATTAAGGTCTATGAGCCAGTTCAAGTTAATTTTTGTGAAGGGTGTAAGGTCTGGGTCAAGATTCATTTTTTTTTGCGTCTAGGTTTCCAGTTTTCTAGTCTCATTTGTTGAAAAGACTATCTCTGCTCCATTGTATTGCCTTTGCTCCTTTCTCAAACATCAGTTGACTATACAGATGCTTCTTGACTCATGATGGAGTTAAACCCATTGTAAATTGAAAATATTGTATGTCAAAAATGCATTTATTTGACCTACCAAACATCATAGCTTAGCCTAACCTACCTTAAACATGCTCAGAACACTTTCATTAGCCTATGGTTGGGCAAAATTATTTTTTTAAAAAAAGTCCATTTCATAGAATGAAGTCTTGAGTGTCTCTTGTAATTTGTTGAATAGTGTATTGAAAGTGAAAAACTGAATGTTTGTACAGCAATCCCCCTTTATCTGTGCTTTTGCTTTCTGTGGTTTCTATACCCACAGTATAGTACAATAAGATGTTTTGAGAGAGGGGGAAAAAGAGAGAGAGAGACCATATTCATATAACTTTTATTATAGTATATTGTTATAATTGTTCTATTTTATTATTAGTTATTGTTGTTTATCTCTTACTGTGCCTAATTTATAAATTAAACTTTATTATAGACATATATGTATATGAAAAAACAGAGTATATATAGGGTTTTACTAGCCTTGGTTTCAGGTAACCACTGGAGGTCTTGGAATGTCTTCCCTGCAGATAAAGGGAGAGTGCTGTATACTACTAATGTGTGTCACTTTTGCATCATCACAAAATTTAAAAATCATAGATTGAACCATCATTTGTCAGGGACCCTCTGTATGCATGTGGGTCTATTTCTGGACTCTCTATTCTATTCCATTTATCTATTTCTCTCTTTTTTCACTAATACCACACTCTGTTGATCATTAAGCTTTATAATATGTCTTAAAGTCAAATACTATCAGTCCTCTTGTCATGGGATCCTTTGGGTGTGCTTCACCAGCTGCAAACCTCTGTGGCCAGAGGCGCCTTCTGCCTAAGTATTGCTCGCGCCACTGGGTTCATTCCACCCCCTTGGCCCTCTGAGCTCCAGCTACCGCCCGGATCCCACACCTGCCAAGGGCGAGCCAGCCACGGAACAGCAAGGGTGTGTAGCAAGTGAGCGTGGGGTCTGGTCACTGTGCACATCTGACTGTGGCTGGACCAGACGTATGGCATGCAGCTTCTACAGTGGGCACCTGCATCTGGACGAAGGGAGCATGGTGGCACCTGGAAACTTGGAACTGCAGAGCCCCAAAGAGGGTGTCACAGCACTGGCTTGGGAAGCCCTTATGTCTGGGTTCCCTGAAGGCTGCAGCTCTTCTCTCCTTCTCGTCACACGCAACGTGGCAAGCTGGGGGGTGTGTTTCAGCCCTGTTTGTGTAAAAGCTCTTTCAGTCCCGCCATTCAGCAAGTCCCAAGTTCTTGTCCTGCCTCGTCCAGGAAGAATGAGGCATGTGGACAGTTGGAAGGTAAGCAAGGCAGAGAGGGGCTTCACTGAGCAACAGAACAGCTCTCAGGAGACCTGCAGTCGGTAGCTCCTCTCTGCGGGCAGGTCTTCCCAAGTGTCCAGCTTTCAGCAAAGAGACCAGCAATGGATAGCTCCTTTCCACAGGCAGGTCATCCTGACGAATGGAGGAGACCTGAAGTGGGCAGCTTATTCCCATAGCTGGTAGTCCTGAGGTCTGTCAGAGTCTGGCTAAGTCTGGGGATTTTTATAGGCTCAGAAGGGAGGAAGTGCATACTGATTGGTTCATGGGTGGCCATGGGCGGCCCGAAAAAGCACCACAAGGTCTCACTCTGGGAGGTGGATTCCTCCCGGAATTGGCAGCCCAGCTCCCAGACTTCAGGCTGTCCATGGCTTGAAGGTGGGCTTTCACCGGGGACCCACCGCTTTCTGCCCAGGAGCCTGTCTGCCTCCTGCTGCCATTAACATGCCCTCCAGGGTCCCCAGGCTATTCGTGCGGAGGGGCACCTGCAGGCCTGCGCTGAGCTTCCCTTAGCCCCCTGCCTCCCTGCCATGCTCATTGGCATCCAAAGTCTGGAGGGGGCCAAGGCAACAGGGGGCTGGCATGTCAGCAGTGTCCCAACCGTGCACACACCTGGTCGTGTTGCAATAGCACCTGAGCTCAGCCACAGCTTTGTTCTGCACTGAAGTAGGTGTGCTGGGAGATGGGAGAGGCCAGCAGGTGAGAGAAGGCACTTCCTTTTTGTTTTGTTTTGTTTGTTTTGTTTCGTTTTGAGACAGAGTCTCCCTCTGTCGCCCAGGCTGGCGTGCAGTGGCGCAATCTCGGCTCACTGCAACCTCCCCCTCCAGGGTTCAAGCGATTCTCCTGCCTCAGCCTTCCAAGTAGCTAGGATTACAGGCGTGCGTCACCACGCCTGGCTAATTTTTTTATTTTTGGTAGAGACAGGATTTCGCCATGCTGGCCAGGCTGCTATCCAGTTCTTACAGCACTATTTGTTGAATAGGGAATCCTTTCCCCATTGCTTGTTTTGGTCAGCTTTGGCAAAGATGAGATGGTTGTAGACATGCAGTTTTATTTCTGAGTTATCTATTCTGTTCCATTGTTCTGTGTGCCTGTTTTTCTGCAAGTACTATGCTTTTTTGTTACTGTAACCTTGTCAGGTAGTTTGAAGTCAGGTAGTGTGATGCCTCCAGCTTTGTTTTTTTTTTTTTTTTGCTTAGGATTGTCTTGGCTGTATGAGCTCTTTTTTGGTTCCTTGTGGTTTTTTAAATAGATTTTTCTAATTCTGTGAAGAATGTAAATGGTAGTTTAATGGGAATGACATTGAATCTATAAATTGCTTTGGGCAGTATGGTCATTTTTGTGACATTGATTCTTCCTATTCATGAGCATGGAATGTTTTTCCATCTGTTTGTGACCTCTCTGATTTCCTTGAGCAGTGGTTTGTAGTTCTTCTTGAAGAGGTTCTTCCTTGTTAGCTGTATTCCTAGGTATTTTATTCTCTTTGTGGCAATTGTGAAGGGGAGTTCATTTATGATTTGGCTCTCTGCTTGTCTATTACTGGTGTATAGGAATGCTTGTGATTTCTACACATTGATGCTGAAGTTGGTTATCAGCTTAAGAAGCTTTTGGACTGAGTCCACGAGGTTTTCTAGATATAGGATCATGTCATCCGCAAACAAAGACAATTTGACTTCCTCTTTTCCTATTTGAATACCCTTTTTTCTTTCTCTTGCCTGATTGCCCTGGCCACAACTTCCAATATTATGTTGAATAAGAGTAGCAAGAGAGGACATCCTTGTCTTGTGCCAGTTTTCAAGGGGAATGCTTCCAGCTTTTGCCCATTCAGTATGATATTGGCTATGGGTTTGTTATAAATGGCCCTTATCATTTTGAGGTATGTTCCTTTGATATCTAGTTTATTGAAACTTTTTAACATGAAGCAGTGTTGAATTTTACTAAAGACCTTTTTGGTGTCTATTGAGATAAGCTTGTAGTTTTTGTCTTTAGTGGTGTTTATGTGATGAGTAACATTTATTGATTTGCATATGTTGAACCAACCTTGCATCCAGGGACTTGATCATGATGGATAAGCTTTTCGATGTGCTGCTGGATTTGGTTTGCCAGTATTTTATTGAGGATTTTTGCATCAATGTTCATTGGGAATATTGGCCTGAAGTCGTCGTCGTCTTCTTCTTCTTCTTCTTCTTCTTCTTCTTCTTCTTCTTCTTCTTCTTCTTCTTCTTCTTCTTCTCCTTTTTGTATCAGGATGAAACTGACCTCATAAAATGAGTTAGGGAGGAGTCCCTCCATTTCAATTGTTTGAAATCGTTTCAGAGGAAATGGTACCAGTTCCGCTTTGTGCCTCTGGTAGAATTCAGCTGTAAATCCATCCGGTCCTGGGTTTTTTTGTTGGTAGGCTATATATTACAGCCTCAATTTCAGAGCTTGTTTTCGGTCTGTTCAGGGATTCAACTTCTTCCTGGTTCAGTCTTGGGAGGGTGTATGTGTCCAGGAATTTATCCATTTTTTTCTAGATTTTCCAGTTTATTTGCATAGAGGTGTTTATAGTATTCTCTGATGGTTGTTTGTATTTCTGGGGAGTCAGTGGTGTTATCCCCCTTATCGTTTCTGATTGTGTTTATTTGAATCTTCTCTCTTTTCTTCTTTATTAGTCTAGCTAAGACTCTATTTTATTTTATTTTTTTCAAAAAAACAGCTCCTGGATTTGTTGATTTTTTGAACTTTTCACGTCTCTATCTTCTTCAGTTCCTCTCTGAGCTTTGTTATTTCTTGTCTTCTGCTAGCTCTGGGGTTTGTCTGCCATGTTTTCTAGTTATTTTAGTTATGATGTTAGGGTGTCAATTTGAGATCTTTCTGACTTTTTGATATGGGCATTTAGTGCTGTAAATTTTTCTCTTAACACTGCTTTAGATGCATCCCAGAGATCCTGGAGCATTGTCTCTTTGTTCTCTTTAGTTTCAAAGAACTTCTTGATTTCTGCCTTAAATTCATTATTTGCCCAGAAGTCATCCAGGAGCAGGTTGTTCAATTTCCATGTAGTTGTGTGGTTTTGAGTGGATTTCTTAATCTTGAGTTGTAATTTGATTGCACTGTGATCTGAGGGACTGTTTGTTATGATTTCAGTTTTTCTGCATCTGTTTAGGAGTGTTTTACTTCTAATTATGTGATCAATTTTAGAGTAAGTGCCATGTGGCACTGAGAAAAATGTATATTCTGTTGTTTTGGGGTGAAGAGTTGTGTGGATATCTATCAGGTCCACTTGGTCCAGAGCTGAGTTTAAGTCCTAAATATCGTTGTCAATTTTCTGTCTCAATGATCTGTCTAATACTGACAGTGGGGTATTAATGTCTCCCACTATTATTGTGTCAGGGCCTAAGTCTCTTTGTAGGTCTTTAAGAACTTGTTTTATGAATCTGGGTGCTCCTGTATTGGGTGCATATATATTTAGGATAGTTAGCTCTTATTGAATTGAACCCTTTACCATTATGTAATGTCCTTGTCTTTTTTTTTTTTTTAACTTTGTTGGCTTTTGAAGTCTATTTTGTCAAAAACTAGGATTGCAACCCCTGCATTTTTCTGCTTTCCATTTGCTTGGTAAATTTTTCTCCATCCCTTTATTTTGAGCTTATGTGTGTCTCTGTACTTGAGATGTGTCTCTTGAATACAGCACCCTGATGGTCTTGTCTTTTTATCCAGCTTGCCATTCTGTGTCTTTTAATTGCAGTATTTAGCCTATTTACATTTAATGTTAATATTGTTATGTGTGAATTTGATCCTGTCATCATGATGCTGCTTGGTTTATTTTGCAAACTTATTAACGTAGTTGCTTCATAGTGTTGTTGGTCTGAGTACTTCAGTGTGTTTTTGTAGTGGCTGGTAATGGTTTTTCCTTTCCCTGTTTAGTGGTTAGTGCTTCCTTCAGGAGCTCTTGCAAGGCAGCCCTGGTGATGAAATCTCTCAGCATTTGCTTGTCTGAAAAGGATTTTATTTCTCCTTTGGTTATGAAGCTTAGTTTGGCTGGATATGAAATTCTAGGTTGGAAATTCTTTTCTTTAGGAATGTTGAATACTGGCTCCCAATCTCTTCTGGCTTGTAGGATTTCTGCTGAGAGGTCCACTGTTAGTCTAATGGGCTTCCCTTGGTAGGTGACCTGGCCTTTCTCTTTGGCTGCCCTTAACATTTTTCCTTCATTTTGACCTTGGAGAATCTGATGATTATGTGTCTTGGGGTTGATCTTCTCATAGAGTATCTAACTGGGACTCTTTGGATTTCCTAAATTTGAATGTTGGCCTGTCTTGCTAGGTTGGGGAAGTTCTCCTGGATGATTTCCTGAAGTGTGTTTTCCAACTTGGTTCCATTCTCCCCATCTCTTTCAGGTACTCCAATCAGCCGTAGGTTTGGTCTTTATACATAGTCTCATAGTTCTTGGAGGTTTTGTTCATTCCTCAATCTTTTTTCTCTAATCTTGTCTGCCTGCCTCATTTCAGCAAGATAGTCTTCAAGCTCTAATATTCTTTCTCCCTTTTGATTGATTTGGCTGTTGATACTTGTGTTTGCATCATGAAGTTCTCATGCTGTATTTTTAAGCTCCATCAGGTCATTTATGTCCCTTTCTAAACTGGTTATTCTAGTTAACAGCTCCTGTACAGTTTTGTCATGGTTCTTAGCTTCTTTGCATTGGGTTAGAACATAATCCTTTAGCTCAGTGAAGTTCATTATTACCCACTTTCTGAAGCCTACTTCTGTCAGTTAATCCATCTCAGCTTCAGCCCAGTTCTGTGCCCTTGATGGAGAGGTTTTGCAATCATTTGGAGGAAAAGAGGCATTCTGGCTTTTGGAATTTTCAGCATTTTTGCATTGGTTTTTCGTCATCTTTGTGAATTTGCCTGCCTTTTCTCTTTGAGGCTGTTTACCTTTGGATGGGGATTTTTAGGGCCTTTTTTGTTGAATGTTGGTGTTGTTGCTTTTTATTTGTTTTTCTTCTAACAGTCAGGCCCCTCTTCTTCAGGTCTGCAGCAGTTTGCTGGGGGTCCACTCCAGACCCTGTTTGCCTTGATATCCCCAGTGGAGGCTGCAGAACAGCAAAGATTGCTGCCTGCTCCCTCCTCCAGAATTTTGTCCCAGAGAGGTACTGACCTGATGCCAGTCAGAACTTTACTGTATGAGGTATCTGGCCACCCCTGTTGGGAGGTCTCACCCAGTCAGGAGGCATGGGATCAGGGTCCCGCTTAAGGAAGCAGTCTGGCTGCACCTTAGCAGAACTGGTGCACTGTGCTGGGGGAATCCCCATCATCTGGATTGCCTGGACTCTTCAGAGCCAGCAGGCAGGAAAGATTAAGTCCACTGAACCTAAGACCATGGCCGCCCCTCCTCCCAGATGCTCTGTCCCAGGGAGATGAGAGTTCTGTCTGTATGCCCCTGGCTAGAGTTGCTGGAATCTTGCAGGGAGGCCCTGGCCAGTTAGGAGGGATAGATCTGGGTCCCACCTAAAGAAGCAATCTGACCACAATCTGCCACAGCTGCTGTGCTGCACTGTGGAGAATACTGCTCAGTCCAAACTGCCCAACCTCCCTAGCAATGGCCAGGGAAAATCACTGACTAGAGCTGCAGTAATGGTGATCACGCCTACCCCTGGGAACTTGGTCGTCTTAGGCAGACTCCAGGTTGTTGTGCTGGCCTGTGAGGATTCCAAGTCGGTAGGTCTTAGCTTGTGAGGTTCCATGGGAGTGGGACCCGCTGAGTGAGGCTGCTTGCCTCCCTGGCTTCAGCCCCCTTTCCATGGGAGTGGATGGTTCTCCTGCCACCCTGGAGTTCTGGGAGCCACCAGAGTATGTAAAAATCCTGCAGCTCAGTGCCTGCCCCAGTGGCTGCTAACCAGTGCCCCTGTCGTGGGTATGCCCAGTTTTGTGCTTGGGACCCAAGGCCTTGGTGGTGTTGGCACACAAAGGAATCTTCTGATCCACAGATTGCAAAAATCCCTGGGAAAAGTGTAGAATCCCAGGCAGGTAGCACAGTCCCTCACCACCTCCCTTGGCTGGGGGAGGGTGGTCCCTTTGCTCCTGGATGAATTGTCGCCCCACCCTGCTGTTCCTTCCTCTCTGTGGGTCACGCCCACCATCTATCCAGTCCCAGTGAGAACACCTGTGTCCCTCAGTTGACAGAAATCACTTGCCTTTTGCATTTGTCTTGGTGGGAGAAACAGACCAGAGTTGTTTCTACTTGGTCATCTTGGCCCCTCCCCGCTTTTAAATTTTGATGCCCAGTTGTTCCAGATTTTCCAGTGAGAGACCCTTGGTGACAGTTTTGTAGCTCACTTAAATAAAATGACACAGATACATTTTAGGTTCCATGCAGAGCATACTCCGTCTTCCTTCCTTCCTTCCCACCATATGGAAGATGACATGGACGCATGTTTTTGTTTTTGTTTTTTTACACATATGTGTACCTATAATAATCTGTATTCTTTGTGTATTTAACATTGTATTTTTCCTGAATGGTATCATGCTTTGTGAAACTCTTACAATGTGCCTTTTTCACTCATCAATAGGAATGTGAGATTTATCCATACTGATACATCTAAATCTGGTTAGGCCATTTGAACTGCTCTCTAGTAGTCTGTTGTACGATAAACCACTTAAATACATCCCCCCCAACACACACACACCCACATACACACATATACATCTGCTGAGGAACAGTTAGGTTGTTCCTACTTTTTAGCTATTACAAACAATACAACATATTTTTTCTCATATATGTCTCCATTGCCCATGTGAAAACAATTCCCTAGGACTGATAATCCAGAAGTAGAGTTTTTGAGTCATAGGGTATATGCTTCTTTGAATATACAAGGAACAAATTCTTTCCAAAATGGTTGTACCAATTTATACTCCCACCTGCAGTATGTGGGAGTTTCTATTTCTCAATCTCCTCACCAATATCCGTTATAACCAGATTTTAAAACTTTTGCCATTCAGAAGGGTGTGAAATGTTGTATCATGGGTGTTTAAATTTGAATACCAGTAAGGTTGAGCATCTTTTTATGTGCTTATTGCCTATTGGAGTATCTCTTTTGCTGCTCATGTTTTGTTCTGTTTTGCCCTGACCCACTTTTCTATCAGGTTGTTTGACTTTGAAAAATTATTTTATGCAATTTTCTAATGTAGCCTGCATATTAATCACCCATGGTTTATGTGCATTGCAAATATCATCTCCCAGGCTGTGGCTTATCTTTCAACCTTGTTTATAGTATCTTTTGACATACAGAGCCTTCAAATTTTAATGTAGTCAAACTTATCAATCTATTACTTTGTGAGCTGCACTTTCTGCCTGTTTAAGAAAACTTCACTGCTCTGATGTCATGAAGATATTACCTTATATTATATTTTTTAAGTTTTTTGTCTTCAGGTTTTTTAAGTTTTTTGTCTTTAGATTTGTAGTCTATGTTTTGTGTGTAATGTGAGGTAGTATAGCAGACTACTCTTCTTCCTTACTTAGAGCACCCCAGGTTATTCCTGTTCAGGTCAGCAGTATACTTCTCTTTCTGGACTTCCTTGTAGTCAGAAAAGGTTATGTGACATGGTTCTGCCCATTGAGGCATAAGAGAAGGAGAAGACTGCTAGGGATTTCTGTGAAAATATGGCTTTCTTGATATGAGTGCATTTCCATCTACCTTTCTCCTTCCTTCTACTTCTTCTTTTCTGTAAAATGGACATAGGCTAGAGATGAATCACCCTTTTGCCACCATGAAGTCACAAGCTTTGACACAGGAATAACACAAGGTGGTCACAGGAGAATAGAAAATCCCAGGCAGCAGTTTCATATGACTAGCAAAAGAAAAATTGAAATAGCTGCAGAAGCTAGAGACTGATAAGACTCTGAAAACGAAAGTTTTGGACCAAGCTGGCTAAGACCAACTGGACACAACGTGGTGCTGGATTTGACCTAGGTTTCATCTAGGACCTCATTATGCCCTCATTAACATACACATCACACTCCCACCCACACCATGACAGTTTCAGGAACACCCATATTTGGTGTAAAAATGGGTGGCACCACAATTCTGATAACTCTTCACCTTTTTCCAGAGATTTTCATGTATATTCCACCCCCTGGTTAAAGAAATCCCATAAAGGTAGAAACCCCAAACCCCACTGTATGACTCTCTGGAGTACATCCACACTCCCCTTTCTTGAGTATGTACTGTTTGCTTTGTAATAAATCTCTGTACTTTCACTATTTTCCTGCTTGTCCTTGAATTCATTCTCTCGACGGTGTCAAGAACATGGACACTGGCTGGGGCCACAGTCCCACAGGTGTTTGGAGACCTCTCTCCACCCACCGGGATGAACTTGAAGACAGAAATTTCAAACTAAAGATTGTAAATGGACAGACAGAAGGAATATGAAACATTAATGGCATTCTGCCTCTGGATTCTTTTAATCAGCATAGTTTTCTTCTTTTGTTCATTTTTGGGTTTCTTTTTATGAGAGAAAATTAATCCATTTTTCATTAGGCCACTTTCCTGTGGCTTGTAGCTGAATGTAAATCCCAAGGATAAAGATAAGAATCTATTTTTTTCATGTCTCTTTAAGCAGGTTATTTGAATAGTTTCCCCTTTCCTCACTGATTAATAATGCTTCCTCCAGTATATAACAAGTTTTTGTATGTATGTGGGTCTGTTTCTAAACTCTATATCCTGTTTTATTGGTCTATTTATTTACCCTGTGCTTAAATTATACTCAAGAGTTGTTCTAATTCTTAATAGTTGGTAGGGCAAATCTCTCTTCCTTCTTCTCCTCTTCTTCTCCCTTTTCTTTCTTCCTTTTTTTTTTTCTTTTCTGACACAGAGTCTCTCTCTGTTACCCAGGCTGGAGTGCCTGATCTCGGTTCACTGCAACCTCCCCGTCCCGGGTTCAAGTGATTCTCCTATCTCAGCCTCCCTAGTAGCTGTGATTACAGGTGTGCACTACCATGCCCGGTTAATTTTTATATTTTTGTAGAGGCAGGGTTTCACCATGTTGGCCAGGCTGGTCTTGAACTCCTGACCTCAGGTGATCCGCCCCTCTCTGCCTCCCAAAGTGCTGGGATTACAGGTATGAGCCACTATGCCTGGCCTCCTTTTTCTTTTAAGTTGTCATTCATTTTTTCACAATTTTTTTTTGAGCACCTCCTATGTACCAGGCACTGTTCCATACTCTGGGATCTAAAATCTATGCACTGTTCCATGCTCTGGGATGTAAAATATTTCTCTCATAGTGCTTACATTGCATTGGAAGCCTTGTCCTTAAGACGTCCCTGTTAATTTTAGAATCAGCTTGAAAAACTCTTTGAAAACTTCTATGAAAAAAGTTTTATGGAATTGCATGGAACTTATTGAATAAAGAAGAATTTTCATTTTATGATTTTTGAGACATTCCACTCATAAAGATGGAAAAGTTCTCTGTTCAAGAGTGATTTTTGCTGTAATTGGAAATGGCATATCTTTTTAACATTTTATTTTTGAATAATTTTAGACTTGCAGGTTGCAAAAATAGCACAGAGAAGTCCTGGTACCCATCATCCAGGCTTTCCCAATGGTAACATCTTAATTATAGCTCATTATCAAGACAAGGAAAGGACCACACAATTAACTAGGCTACAGACCTTAATTGGAGTTCACCAGTTTTTGCATGACTCATGTTTTGGGTACATTTTTGCATGCAGTTCTATGACTTTTTTTTTTTTTTTTTGAGACAGAGTCTCGCTCTGTCGCCCAGGCTGGAGAGCGGTGGTGTGATCTCGGCTCTGCAACCTCTGCCTCCCAAATTCAAACGATTCTCCTGCCTCAGCCTCCTGAGTACCTGGGATTACAGGCATGCCTGGCTAATTTTTGTATTTTTAGTAGAGATGGGGTTTTCGCCATGTTGGTCAGTCTGGTCTCGAACTCCCGACCTCATGATCCGCCTGCCTCAGCCTCCCAAAGAGCTGGGATTACAGGCGTAAGCCACCGCACCTGGCCAGTTCTATGACATTTTATTCCATCTATATTTATATCACTACCACCAAAATCAAGATACACAACTGATGGCCGGGCGCGGTGGCTCAAGCCTGTAATCCCAGCACTTGGGAGGCCGAGACGGGTGGATCACGAGGTCAGGAGATCGAAATCATCCTGGCTAACACGGTGAAACCCCATCTCTACTAAAAAATACGAAAAACGGCCGGGCGCGGTGGCTCAAGCCTGTAATCCCAGCACTTTGGGAGGCCGAGACGGGTGGATCGCGAGGTCAGGAGATCGAGACCATCCTGGCTAACACGGCGAAACCCCGTCTCTACTAAAAAATAGAAAAAACTAGCCGGGCGAGTTGGCGGGCGCCTGTAGTCCCAGCTACTCGGAGGCTGAGGCAGGAGAATGGCGTAAACCCGGGAGGCGGAGCTTGCAGTGAGCTGAGATCCGGCCACTGCACTCCAGCCTGGGCGACTGCGAGACTCCGTCTCAAAAAAAAAAAAAAAAATACGAAAAACTAGCCGGGTGAGGTGGCGGGCGCCTGTAGTCCCAGCTACTCGGGAGGCTGAGGCAGGAGAATGGTGTGAACCCAGGAGGCACAGCTTGCAGTGAGCTGAGATCGCGCCACTGCACTCCAGGCTGGGTGACAGAGCGAGACTCCGTCTCAAAAAAAAAAAAAAAAAAAAAAGATACACAGCTGTTCATCACTACAAAGGAATTCCTTCCTGCTACCACTTCATAGTCACACCCTCTACTGATTACTCCGATTTCCCCTGGTAACAACTGATCTATTCTCTATCTCTAAAATTTCACGTTTGAGAATGTTATATAGGTGGAATTATATAGCATGCAACCTTTTGAGGTTGGATTTTTCATTCAGTATAATGTCTTAAGATCCATCCAAGTTTTTGCATATATCCAGTTTGTTCCTTTTTGTTGTATGTAGTATTCCGTTGTCTGTATAGACTATGTTTTGTTTAAATATTTACCCATGGAAGAACATTTGAGTTGTTTCCATTTGGGGATATTAAGGCATTATACATCTACAAACATTTATGTGCAAGCTTTTTTTTTTGTTGTTAACACATTTTCAATTCTCTAGGATAAATACTTGGGAGTATGATTCCCAGATTATAAGGTAAGTGTCTGTTTAACTTTTTAAGAAACTGCCAAACTGATTTCCAGATGGGCTGTAGTATTTCACATTCCCACTAGAAATGGATGAGATATCCAGTTTATCTACCTTCTTATCAGCATTTGACAGTTAGTACTTTTTATTTTAGCCATTGTAACAGGCGTGCAGTGGCATTATATCATGGTTTATTTTATTTTTATAATTTCAACTTTTATTTCAGATTCAGAGGGTATATGTGCAGGTTTGTTACATGGGTATATTGTGTTATGCTGAGGTTTGGAGTATGAATGATCCCATCATTCAGGTAGTGAGCATAGTACCAACAGGTAGTATTTTAGCTCTTGTTCCCCTGTCTCTCCCCACTCTAGTAGTCCCCAGTGTCTATCGTTCCTATCTTTATGTCCATGTGTACCCAATGTTTAGCTCCCACTAATAAGTGAGAACATCTGGTATTTAGTTTTCTGTTCCTGTGTTAATTTGCTTAGGATAATAGTTTATAGTTTGAGGTCTTAGATTTACATCTTTAATCTATCTTGAGTTAATTTTTATATATGGTGAATGGTAGGGGTTTAGTTTCATTTTTCTGCATATGGCTAACCAGCTCTCTATCCCTCCAGTTGAGTTAAGTGTTTAAGTTCCTTATAGAGCATACGTCTTGCTGCTGCAAAATACATTATTTCATTCTTTTTTTTTTTTTGAGACGGAGCTTACTCTGTCGTCCAAGCTGGAGTGCAGTGGCGCAATCTCAGCTCACTGCAGCCTTGACCTCCCAGGCTCAAGCAATCCTCCTACCTCAGCCTCCCAGCTAGCTGGGACCACAGGCATGCATCACCATGCCTGGCTAATTTTTGTATTTTTTGTAGAGACAGCAGTCTCCCTATGTTGTCTAGGCTGGTCTGGAACTCCTGGCCTCAAACAATCCTCCTGCCTCAGCCTCCCAAAGTGCATGAACCACCACGCCTAGCTTGATTTTTGTTCTTTTTTATGGCTGCATAGTGTTCCATGATGTATATGTACCACATTTTCTCTATCCAGTACACCGTTGATGGACACTTAGGTTGATTCTGTGTCTTTGCTGTTGTGAATAGTGCTGCAATGAACATGTGCATGCATGTGTCTTTTTTGTAGAATGATTTCGTTTCATTTAGAGATATATACAGTAGTGGGATTACTGGGTCAAATGGTAGTTCCATTTTTAGTTCTTTGAGAAATCTCCAAACTACTTTCCACAGTGGCTGAACTCATTTACATTCCCACCTGCAGTATATAAGCATTCTTTTTTCTCCACAGCCTAGCCAGCATCTGTTATTTTTTGTCTTTTTAATAGTAGCCACTCTGACTGGTCTGAGATGGTATCTCATTGTGGTTTTGACATGTGTTTCTCTGATGATTAGTGCTGTTGAGCATTTTTTCATATGTTTGTTGTATATCTTCTTTTGAGAAGTGTCTGTTCATGTCCTTTGCCCACATTTTGATGGGGTTATTTGTTTTTTGCTTGTTGAGTTGTTTAATTTCCTTATAGATTCTGTATATTAGACCTTTATCAGATGCATAGTTTGCAAATATTTTCTACCATTTTGTGGGTTGTCTGTTTATGATGCTGATAATTTCTTTTGCTGTGTGAAGCTGTATAGTTTAATTAGGTCTCACTCATCAATTTTTTTTTTCAATTGCTTTTGAGGACTTAGTCATAAATTCTTTGCCAAGGCTGATGTCCGAAATGGTATTTCCTAGGTTTTCTTCTAGGATTTTTATAGTTTGAGATCTTAGGTTTACATCCTTAATCCATCTTGAATTAATTTTTGTACATGGTGAAAGGCAGGGTCCAGTTTCATTCTTCTGCATATGGCTAGCCAACTATCGCAGGACCATTTATTGAATAGAAAGTCCTTTCTTCATTGCTTATTTCTGTCAACTTCATCAAAGATCAGATGATCATAGGCGTGCAGCTTTGTTTCTGAGTTCTCTATTCTGTTCCATTGGTCTATGTGTCTGTTTTTGTACCAGTACCATGCTGTTTTGGTGACTGTAGCCTTATACTATAGTTTGAAGTTGGGTAATGTGGTATCTTCAGCTTTGTTCTTTTTGCTTAGGATTGCTTTGGCTATTTGGGCTCTTTTTTGGTTCCATATGAATTTTAGAAGAGTTTTTTCTAATTCTGGGAAAAGTGACGTTGGTAGTTTGATAGAAATAGCATTGAAATAGATAGAAAGCAGATTGCTTTGGGAAGTGCAGCCATTTTAAATGATGTTAATTCTTCCAATTCATGAGCATGGAGTATTTTCCATTGGTCTGTCATCTCTGATTTATTTCAGCAGTGTATTTTAGTTCTTCCTGTGGAGATCTTTTACCTCCTTGGTTAGATGTATTTCCAAGTATTTTACTTTTGGTGTGATGATTGTATATAGGATTGCATTCTTGATTTGACTTTCAGCTTGAACGCTATTGGTGTATATAAATGCTACTGACTTTTGTACATTGATTTTGTATCCTGAAACTTTACTAAAGTCATTTATCAGGTCTTGGAGCCTCTTGGTAGAGTTTTTAGGGTTTTTTAGATATAGAATCACATCATCAGTGAAGAGAGAATTTGATTTCTTCTTTTCCTGTTTGGATGCCCTTTATTTCCTTCTCTTGCCTAATTGTTCTGGCTAGGACTTCCAGTACTATGTTGAACAGCAGTGGTGAGAGTGGGCATGCTTGACTTGTTCTTGTTCTTTAGGGGGAGTGCTTCTAGCTTTTGCCTGTTCAGTATGATGTTGGCTGTGGGTTTATCATGGATGGCTCTTATTACCTTATTTTGAGATATGTTCCTTCAATGCCTAGTTTGTTGAGGATTTTTATCATGAAGGAATGCTGGATTTTATTGAAAGCTTTTGCTGTCTATTGAGATGATCATATGGCTTTTGTTTTTAATTCTGTTTGTATGGTGAATTACATTTATTGATTTGAGTATTTGAGCCAACCTTGCATCCCATGGATAAAGCCTACTTGATCATGATGAATTAACTTTTTTTTTTTGAGATGAAGTTTTGCTCTTGTTGCCCAGGCTGGAGTGCAATAGTGCAATCTTGGCTCACTGCAACCTCTGCCTCCTGGATTCAAGCGGTTCTCCTGCCTCAACCTCCTGAGTAGCTGGGATTATAGGCACCCTCCACCATGCCTGACTAATTTTTGTATTTTCAGTGGAGATGGGGTTTCACCATGTTGGTCAGGCTGGTCTTGAACTCCTGACCTCAGGTAATCTGCCTGCCTTGGCCTCCCAAAGTGCTGGGATTATAGGCGTGAGCCACTGTGCCCGGCCGGAATTAACTTTTTGATGTGCTGCTGCATTTGGTTTGCTGGTATTTTGTTGAGGACGTTTGCATCTATGTTTATTAGGGATATTGGCCTGTAGTTCCTTTTTTCGTTGTGTCTTTGCCAAGTTTTTGTATCAGGGTGATGTTGGCTTTGTAGAATTAGTTGTGGAGGAGTCTCCCTCTTCCTTGATGTTTTGGAATAGTTTCAGTAGAATTAGTACCAGGTCTTTTCTGTTGGTCTGGTAGAATTCAGCTGTGAATCCACCTGAGTCAGGGCTTTTTTTGTTGGTGGTGGTGGTAGGTCTTTTCCGACTAATTCAATTTTAAGACTTGATATTGGTCTGTTCAGGGTTTCAGTTTCTTCCTGATTCAATCTTGTGAGGTTGTGTGTTTCTGGGAATTTATTCATCCCTCTAGATTTTCTAGTTTGTGTGCAGAGAGGTGTTCATAATAGTTTTGAGGATCTTTTGTATTTCTGTGGGATTGGTTGTAATGTGACCTTTATTGTTTCTAATTGTGCTTATTGGATCGTCTCTCTTTTTTCCTTTGTTAATCTAGCTAGTGGTCTATTGATCTTGCTTATCCTTTCACAATATTAAAACCATATTATAGCTTTAGTTTGTATTTCCCTAATGTTTAGTGATATTAATATATCTTCAGTGCTTCTTTTATTTTACTTTTTTGGTTTTTTAAAAATTTATTGTTTGATGGGGTCTTGCCATGTTGGCCAGCCTGGTCTTGAACTTCTGGTCTCAAGCAATCCTCCTGCCTTAGCCTCCCAAAGCTCTGGGATTACAGGCGTTTGCCACCATGCCCAGCCTCAGCGCTTCTTTTACATATTTAAAAAATTACATTTATTGTTTTAATTGTAATTATAAACAACATGGTTATTAAAATTTTTGCATGTATTGATCTCCGTTCAGCAACTATACTAAACTTCCTAGTTTTAATAGTTCATAGGTTATCTTGAATGTATTGTTCACATAATGACAATTTTGCCTCCTTTCTCATTTTTATACCTCTCATTTCTTTCTCTTATTCAATTGTTCCTCCTATACCTCTAGAATAATTTTTCTGACTTTAATGGAAGTGTTTCCAGTATCTCACCATTAAGCATAATGTTGACTTTTGGCATAAAATATTTAGAAACTGTACATCTACTGTTATTTGACCAAGAAAGTGTTCTAAAAATCAAGGATTGATGAATGTATCAAATGCCTTTCAGTCTTTTTAGAGATGATCATGCTTTTTCCACTTAAATATTAAATCATTCTTGCCTTTTTGGTACAATATCAATTTGGTTGTGATGTGTTGTTCTTTCAATGTGCTTCAGAATTCTATTTACTACAATGTTAAAGATTTTTTGCATTAATTTCATAAATAAGTCTGTCCATTTCTTTTTGCTGTACCTTGTTAGAATGGCCAACAGTATCACAATGACTTTATATTTATTCATTTATTAGAGACAAGGTCTCGCTTTGTCACCCAACTTGGAGTGCAGTGGCACAATCATGGCTCACTGCAGTCTTGACCTCCTGGACTCAAGCCATCCTCCCACCTCAGCCTCCCAAGTAGCTGGGACTACTGGCATGCGCCACCACACCCAGCATTTTTTTTGACTTTTTGTAGAGACAGGGACTCATCATGTTCCCCAGGCTGGTCTCAAACTCTTTGCCTCAAGGGATCCCCCCACCTTGCCTTCCCAAAGTGTTGCAATTACAGGCGTGAGCCACCATGCCTAGCCATGATGACTTCATAAAAAGCATGTGGATGCTTACCTTCTCTGTGCTCTGTAACAGCGCAAATGGCATTGGAGTTATCTCTTTGATACTGCCTTCACATAACTCACCTATGAATCATCTGCACCTGGGGCTTTTGGGGAGTAGTTTGTTACCTACTTGCCGGAAGGATCATGTCATTCCCATTTTAAGACTCTTCAGTAGCTTCCCACTGCTCCTAGAGTAAAATCTGTACTCCTTCCCAGGGCCTTCAAGGCCCTGCATAACCTTGCACAGGTCTATGAAAAACCTCCTCCCCTGTAGTCTCCCACTGTTCACTGCCCTCCAGTCACACAGCTGCCTTTCTGGTCCTGAAACACATCAGGCTCTTACCAGCCCAGGGACCTTTGAACTTGCTGGTTCTTCTGCCTGGAATGCTCTTCTTTCAGCTCTTTACTTGACTGGCGTATTCTCTCCTTCAGGTCTTGCTTCATATCAGTTTTCAAACGAGCCCTGCTTAGCCTTCTTATCTGGTATGAGATCTGTTCTCTTTCATCACCCTCTTTCCTTAATGTATCACTCATTATGCTCTATAATTATCTTGTTAATTTTTTACTTGCTTATTGTTCGATATCCCACTTTCCACCCCATTGTTGACTGCAAAATCCTTTGGGGGAAATCCCCCAGGATCTTGCCTGTCTTACTTCCTTGTTTTTTATTGCCCAGAACTGTGTTTGGCACATAGCAGATAGCAAAAAAAAGAAAGAAAAAGAAAAACAAACTAAAAACGTTGACTAAATGAATGAATCAAAGAATACATGCAGGAGGGCACTGGGAGGAATAACATTACTGTACCATTGGCAGAAAAGAGGTAAGCAGGAATCAGCTAGGGTGGGGTTCGTGTTTGTACAGGTTTAGTTTCAGATGACAGCAAAGGAGCCAAGTGGAAGCTTCTGATGGACATTTGGAGATATAGGGATGGAGGGAAATGAAGAGGGTTAGGAATGTAGATTTTAGAGTGATCCCTAACCATCAATTAATGTCTTATTCACTCCTCCACTTTTCCGTCAATGCATCTGTCTTTTCATCCACCTATCCATGCATTTGTTCACCGATTCATCCCATAAACTTTTGAGTAAATCATGAGCCAAGCCCTGGACATCAGGGATTCAGTGACCAATAGACAGTATTGGCCATCAAAGACTATACATCTGGAGGGAATGGGAGGGGAGTAGTAGATGCAAATTTAAACAGATTGTAGTAAGTAGTGCTATGGGGGAGCCACAAGCACATCACACAGATCATAGTTGAAAACATGTACGTGAAAACAGAAGACTTAATCTTGAGGGCATGCCAGAAATTAGGCAGCATTGGACAGGAGAAACTGACAAGGGCTGACGAGCAAAGGAAAAAGTAGATCATGATGATAAAAGGAAAAACAGAAGAGAAATTATCTTTTTTTTTTTTTTTTTTTTTTTTTGAGACAGAGTCTCTCTCTGTTGCCCAGGATGGAGTGCAGTGATGCAATCTCAGTTCACTGCAACCTCTGTCTCCCAGGTTCAAGCTATTCTCCTGCCTCAGCCTCCTGAGTAGCTGGGATTACAGGTGCATGCCACCACGCCTGGCTAATTTTTGTATTTTTAGTAGAGACAGGGTTTCACCATGTTGGTCAGTTTGAGAACTCCTGACCTTGTGATCCACCTGCCTTAGCCTCCCAAAGTGCTGGGATTACAGACATGAGCTACTGTGCCTGGCCAGAAATTATCTTACAGTAGGAAAAACCTGGGTTTTATAGTCAGAGTGACCATGTGGTGAGTCTTAGCCCTGTTTCTCACCAACTCGGTAACTTTGGAGAAATGATTTATTCTCTCTGAGCCTTGGTCATCTTCTCTGAAAAATAGAGATAACAATACAAACCTCATAGCAACGTTATGGGGCTGGGTCCTGCTTGATGCACAGGAGGTGCTCAGAGATGACGGATGGATAGTGGGGATGCTGCTGATGGTGGTGGTGGTGATGATAATGATCATGAGGGTGGTGACTGGGAGGCACTTTAGAGCCCCTAGTCCCTACTTGTTGAGCAGTATATTCAACCCTGGGATTTCTGGAGATGTGGATGTGAGAACACCACAGTAAGTTTTGGTGGAGAGAAGAGTGAGCCAAGTCTGTGCCTCCATCATTTGCAGGGTGACTGCAGTTTGGATGGAAACTGGATACCATCCATCCACTTTCTGGAAGGAAAATGCATTAGCTGCAATCCATTACACTGATTTGCTGACTTGAAATATTTCATGATGAGTGCTGAAATTAAGTGATTATATATTTTTTCTATTTAAAAAAATATGCCTTCCCCCTGGACTTAAATAGTAAAATAGTAGGGTCAAATGCAATGGTCAGGGGAAGTAGTTTTTAGTTAGAATCAATTTTGATTTTGATGTATTTGTGGGACTGTGGCTTGGAACTTGGCCAAGAGGATCCACATTCTGCCTTCTGCACCTCTGCAGAGTAGTGGCACACTGGAGGTACTGGGGGTAGGAGTGAGGGAGCAGAGCCTATTGGGAATAGAGCAACACATTCGTCAGGCAGGTGAAGAGTGATGATACCACCTGCTTAAGGCATCCAGCACTGTGCCCGGCACGCAGCAGCTATAAAGCAAACAGACCTCCCAGCCCTTTCTCACGTAGGTACCCTGGCATAGGGTACCTCACATAGGCATCCCAGGTACCCTGGTGGCAAGGACTCTTGAAAAAGGAAAGGAAGCAGGGACACATCTCATCAGATGTGTCTGATGAGACTGTGGGCCAAAAATGATGAGGGAGGAAACTCCTCTTTATCAAGTGCCTACACAGACTACCAAGCGTGGTGCTAGTGGTTTCAAATTTGATCCTATCACCTATGAGTTGGTATTTCATTTTGCAGATGAGGAAATCAGGGCTTGGACAGGGGAAGGGACTTATCCCAAATCATGGAACTCATTCATATTGAACCAGCATGTGAATCCAGGCTTTTCCGACCCCATAGCCTCCATTCATTTCCCAAAGCCCTGTGATGTTAGAGTGCTGGGGAAATGGAATATTGAAAATAAGACTGAGATATGAGACAGCCAGTGGCTCTGATCTCTCTCCACTTAGCTCAGAGCCATAAATTCTTGGAGAAGCCAAGCTTCAGGAGAGCTGGGTCTGAGCCAGCATCACTAGGGCAGGGAAAGGGGGTGGTGTCAGGGCTAGCAGGAGAGGACAGCAGAAGTATACCAGAGGGGGTTTGGGTGCTCAGGCTATCCTGGATCCCACTGGAGAGGCATCCCCAAGCTCAAACCTCTTTCCCTCTTTGTCTCATCCCCAGGCCCTCTGTGACACAGCAGGTGTGGCCTGGATACCCATGGATGTGAGGAGCCTGCCACACTCCCATCGCAGCCACCCAGCCCTGGTGCGACTCAGCCCTAAGTTCTGTGGGAGGCCTGGCCTCTTTGCAGAGACCCAGGGACCTTTAATAGCTTCATGGCTTTGGGCCCATGCATGTTTCAAGAACTTACACAAATATTCAAGCCCTCATTAAAAAAATATTGATGCTAACATGTGAGCAGAAAACAACATCATTAAAATTAATACATGTTTAATTAAATGTCTACAGATGTGGTATTATACCAACTAGTCAAGCATAGCCCAGATCAGTTCTTACTTAGGTATAATAAATAAATTCAAGTTAAAAAACAAAATGAATAATTTACTCTTCACAAAATTCAAAATTATAACAAACTTAAAAAAAACTGCTGCTGCAATAAATAGTATTTAATGCAAGAGCTGTGTTATTATACATGTCATGACCAGGGTGGACATTGGGCCTGTGAAGGCCTCAGAAAGGCTCCACTGGCCTTCCAGGACAAGGTCCGTCTAAGTCACAGCAGCGGCTGTGGATGAAGGAGGCTGCAGCTGCCCTCTGGGTGGAGCTGGGTCTCTCAATGCAGGGGGCTGGGGCATGGCTGGGGCTGGGGGCATTTGCCATCAGCAACTGTGGTGTCAGGAACTACTGGAGATGGTGACGGAGAAGGCAGTCCCTCTGGCTACACACAGGAGACCGAAGCCCCATCTGTCCTCTTCTCTGCCTGAGCAAGGAGAACAACGCATTCAGCTCTGGGCTCCAGAAACTGCCTCTGGCTGCTGCTGTGTGGAGAAGGGGCTGCATAGAGCGAGCCCAGAGGCAGAAAGATCAGGGAGGTGGCCGGAGCAGGGTCCAGTGAGAGGTCATGGTGGTCTGGCCTGCAGCACAGATAGTGGAGACACAGAAAAGAAGATGGATTTGAGAGATGTGTCTGAGGCAGAAATAATGGGACTTTGTAAAGAACAGAGAGTGTGAGGTGAAGGAGAAGGAAGAGGCTTGGATGATGTCAGAGTCCTGGGTTGGGGTAGGGGCAGGCGGGGGTGCCCACAGGAACCAGGAAATGAGGAGGGGCACGTGTTTGGTATATGCTAATGTCAGTTTGGGGTGTGGTAGGCCTGAAGGGCTTGTGAGACATCCAGGGGAAATGGTCCAGGAGGCGAAGTGGCGTGTTGGCTTCACAAGGTGGACCCAAGGTGAGGGCACAGATGAGGACACTCTCCGGGTCAGACAGAGCACAGGCCTAATTCACTGGAGGCCCAGAGGGCAGAACCCTTTCCAGCCTGGGCCTTCACCTTCTACACCTTCCATTTACATCATCCACAAACCTCCCTGGATATTCAGTCTGGTGGGGAATAAGGCTTGAATATGGGGTGGGAAGGGTCCCCTACTTTGAGTACTGTGGGTTTCTACTTTTACCTGGTGGGTATGGTGGGGTCACAGCAAGCCTTATTTTTTTATTTTTATTTATTTATTTTTTTGAGGCAGAGTCTCGCTGTCTCCCAGGCTGGAGTCCAGTGACTGGATCTCGGCTCACTGCAAGCTCCACCTCCTGGGTTTACGCCATTCTCCTGCCTCAGCCTCCTGAGTAGCTGGGACTACAGGCGCCGCCACCACGCCCGGCTAGTTTTTTGTATTTTTTAGTAGAGACGGGGTTTCACCATGTTAGCCAGGATGGTCTCGATCTCCTGACCTCGTGATCCGCCCGTCTCGGCCTCCCAAAGTGCTGGGATTACAGGCTTGAGCCACCGCGCCCGGCACAGCAAGCCTTATGAAGGAAGTGTGGTTTCAGGTCAGGAGTTCGAGACCAGCCTGGCCTGGAAGTGAAGTTCGAATTCTTTCTCAGAAGGTGGGCCGGTGGTGCATATGGGAGATGACAATGTTAGGCACAGAGAGAGGAGCACAGACGATTGGTCATGGCTGTTGAAGAGAGTGAAAGAAAAGACAAACTTTAGAACCAAGATATCATGAGTCCCTGTGAGGTGCTGTCTTCACTTCCCACAGCAGACACAACAAATAGTCACAAACCAAGTGGCCTGAAACAATTCACATTGATTCTCTGAAGGTCTGGAGGTCGGAAGTCTGAAACAGTTTCACAGGGCTGTTAGGGTCAAGGTATCAGCAAGCCTGGTTCCTTCTGGAGGCTCTGAGAGGAGCCTCTGTTTTCTTGCCTCTTTTAGTCTCTAGGGGCTGCCGTATTCCTTGGCTGAGGCCCCTTCTTCCATGTTCATCATACATCAGATTGGTGAGGACCTTCTCCTGTGACCCTGACCCTCTGCATCCCTCTTATAAGGATGGTGTGATTACCCTGGGCACATCCAGCTCCTGCAGGCTAATCCATGATGATTTCAAACTCTTTCATGTAGCCACAGCTGCAAAATCTCTCCTGCCATACAAAGTATCATTCCCAGGTTCTGGGGATTCAAACACGAACATCTTTGGGGGCTTTATTCAGCTGACCACAGGCACCAGCACAGTCATCATCACCAGGGCATAGAGAGCCACATTCAATCCAGGACCCTGTCTAACCCAAGGCTCAGGCTTCACTGCCACTCCA
Organism: Trachypithecus francoisi; assembly: GCF_009764315.1. Lineage (NCBI taxonomy): Eukaryota > Metazoa > Chordata > Mammalia > Primates > Cercopithecidae > Trachypithecus > Trachypithecus francoisi. The sequence continues at coordinate 66,573,935 of NW_022681473.1, forward strand.
GGCTTACTCTCTCTTTTCTTTTTGAGATGGAGTCTCACTCTGTCGCCTAAGCTGGAGTGCAGTGGCGCGATCTCGGCTCACTGCAACCTCCCCCCTCCTAGGTTCAAATGATTCTCCTGCCTCAGCCTCCCAAGTAGCTGAGATTATAGGCTCATGCCACCACGCCCGGCTAATTTTTGTATTTTTTAGTAGAGACAGGGTTTCGCCATATTGGCCAAGCTGGTCTTGAACTCCTGACCTCGTAATTCACTGCCTCGGCCTCCCACAGTGCTAGGATTACAGGTGTAAGCCACCATGCCCAGCCTCAAGGCTGACTCTCTAGCAATTCCTGGACAGAATGGCCACAGCTCCTGAGCTTTGGGATTGTCTAGTTTCCCATTAAATTGTATCTCAGTAGCTAGAAAAACAAGGCTGGGAATGTCTGGGTTGAACCGAGCTAAATGGGCTCCTTACAGCAGGACTTCTCAGAGTCTAATCCCATGGATACTGTGAAGCTCTAAATTTCATTCACCATGGAACCTTTACGAGATAACGTTTCACAGAACACAGCTTGAGCAGTGCTGCATAGGCCATGGGTGTTCAGCCAGAAGAAAAGAAACCTCAGCTTCAGCTCTCAGAAGGGTTATAGTGGGAAGAGACAGACTTAGTTCTGAGTTCCTTTATTCAACAAGCACACCTGAGGTGTGAGGACAGATTGGTGAATTACATAATCCTGTTTCCTGCCCTAAAGGAGTTTACCATCTACCTTAATAGATAAGGGCTGTGGAGGAAATAGGATGCAAAGAGAGGAAATAGGGTGTTCAGAGAAGGTGTCATTTAAAACAAGACCTGGGCTGGGTGGGGTGGCCCATGCCTGTAATCCCAGAATTTTGGGAGGCCGAGGTGGGTGGATCACCAGCAGTCAAGAGTTCAAGACCAGCCTGGCCAATATGGTGAAACCCCGTCTTTACTAAAAATACAACAACAACAACAAAAATTAGCTGGGTGTAGTGGCATGCACCTGTAGTCCCAGCTACTCGGAAAGCTGAGGCAGGAGAATTGCTTGAACCCGGGAGGCAGAGGTTGCAGTAAGCCGAGATCATGCCATTGCACTCTAGCTGAGTGATAGAGTGAGACCCCGTCTCAAAACAAAACAAAAAACCAAGACCTGAAGGAGGAGTTGGCAGCACATAGAATGAGAGGAAAGGAAGCTTCAGGCCAAAGGAACAGCATAAGCAAAGGCCCTCAGGTGGCTGGCAAGGAATGTGGCCTACTTGAGGAATCAGAGGGATGAAAGGAAGGCAACGTGGTTAAAGCCCAGTGAACATGGATGGAGAAGAGGAGAGGCTTGGAGGGAGAAGCTGCTGGAAATACCAGATCACCCAGGCACTTTGGGCCACAGTGAAGAATTGAAAGTCATCATATAGGTGTTAAGCAGAGACCGGGGCGACAGAGCGAGACTCCGTCTCAAAAAAAAAAAAAAAATACATACACTCACAGAGAATAGTAACGAGCCCATTGTTTGGAGAATAGACCGGGAGAGGCCAGAGGGCAATCTTGCATCTGCTGTTTCCACACTGTCCAGGACAGTTCCTGGTAAGCAACATGTGCTCATCAATGATTTGTTGAATGAATAAATCAATAAGAGAGGTAGGAGGTAGGGTGCCGTGGCTCAGGCCTGTAATCCCAGCACTTTGGGAGGCTGAGACAGAAGGATCATTTGAGGTCAAGAGCTTGAGACCAGGTTAGCCAACATGGTGAAAACCCGTCTCTACCAAAAAGACAAATAATTAGTCATGTATGATGGCCCACACCTGTAGTCCCAGCTACTCAGGAGGCTGAGGCAAGAGAATCGCTTGAACCTGGAGGTTCAAGTGAGCCGAGATGGAGCCACTGTACTCCAGCCTGGGTGACAGAGCAAGAGAATCACTTGAACCTGGAGGTTCAAGTGAGCCGAGATGGAGCCACTGTACTCCAGCCTGGGTGACAGAGCAAGACCCTGTCTCAAAAAAAAAAAAAAAAAAAAGAGAGGTAGAAACATTAGCATGAAGGCTATTGCAATAGTCCCTGCAGGTGAGGATGACTTGGAGAAGGAAAACGGATGGGAAGAAGTGGATGCTTCAAGATATATTTTGGAACTAGAAGCAACAGGACCTGTTCATAGTTTGAAGATGAAGGTGTAGGTAAGGGAGGAATCTAGAATGTTTCCTGGGTTTCTGCCTTGAGTAACTGGCTGGAGGATGATGTCATTTCCTGTGAAGGGGAAGATTGGGAGAGATTAAGGGATATAGTCCTGGGTGACCAGGAAGAGAAGCAAGAGTCCGCCCCTGAACATGTTGGATTTGAGGTGCGTCGGAGCTACCCAAGTGAAGATACCCAGTTGACAGTCTGGAGCCCAGAGGAAGGTGAGGGGTGGAGATCTAAACTTGGGAGGCATTGTGCGCAGATGGGTTTTAAAACCACGTCATGAGCAAGATCACCAGGGGAGAGAGGGCAAATAAAGAGAGAAGAGGGCCAGGAACTAGGTGGGTTCAAAACAGTCTTATTAAAACAAACAAACAAAAAGCAGACAAAAAAAAGGGGTCGTTACTGTGGTGAGCTGGAGCGATTTAATACCTCTGAGTTTGTTTCCTCCTCCGTCAAATGAGACAATAACTCCTCATTGGACACACTCCAAAGCGTGCCTGACCAGGGACGGGAGCTCAACAGCTGATGGAGTCCGAGCAAAGCTCAGAATTCTCCATCCTGTCAAGTCCTGGATAGGGACAGACTTAACTCTCCTCCAGCCAAAGGCAGCAGAACTAGAGCCTTTAACCACATCGGTGGGTGATCTCCTCATAGCTCGGGCCCTTGCCAGGCTTCTCCTGAGCCCAAGCCCGCCCCACGCTGGGCACCAAGTCCACCTTGTCCGCAGCTTCTCAGAATGACCACCAGAGGGAGCAGTTCCTCACCGCGGGCGCTTGCCTGCCTCAACACTTCCTCCTCTCCTCCCTCTCATTCCCCTCCTACTGCTGGATCCTTCATCCAAACGTCTCTCCCACCTGCGCTGCGCGAGGCTCTGTCTCTCACATTGAGGACATGGGGTCCCGGAGCCTGAGGATTTCATGAGCTGGGCAACAAAGGAGAACAGTCATAATCGTGGAGGGCGAGTATGATGAAGGGGAAAGCAAGCGCTGGGGTAAAAGGCCCAAACAGAACCTAAATTCGGCCGCCTATTAACTGCGAGACCTTAGATACGCGGCTTCACTTCCCAGAGCCTGGCGGGACTAACACCTATGTTGGAGGGTTGTTGTGAGAGGTACATGACATGTCAGTTTGTATACGTGCCAGCTAGTGATTCCAACAGCACCCACCTGAGAAGGCTGCTTTGAGAATTAAATGAAATAATGCGGCCGGGCGCGGTGGCTCAAGCCTGTAATCCCAGCACTTTGGGAGGCCGAGACGGGCGGATCACGAGGTCAGAAGATCGAGACCATCCTGACTAACACGGCGAAACCCCGTCTCTACTAAAAAATACAAAAAAAACTAGCCGGGCGAGGTGGTGGGCGCCTGTAGTCCCAGCTACTCGGGAGGCTGAGGCAGGAGAATGGCGTGAACCCGGGAGGCGGAGCTTGCAGTGAGCTGAGATCCGGCCACTGCACTCCAGCCTGGGCGACAGAGCGAGACTCCGTCTCAAAAAAAAAAAAAAAAAAAAAAATGAAATAATGCACATAGGTTGCCTACTTAACAGTAAACACTCAAAAATGCTAGCTCTTTAAGAAGTATTAATATAAAGAACAACTCACAGTAGGCCCTTAATGTTAGTTCTTTCCCCTTTAATTCTCTCCCATCCCTAGTCTATGGATGTGGAAACCAGCCCAGAGAGAGTCTGTGCTTCCTCAAGGTCACCTAGGGAATGAGAAGCACAACAGGGACCTGTCATTCTTCTGTGCCCGGCCTAAAGCCAGTAGCACATACAGAAATCCTGGACCCTTAGGGCCAAACTGTCAAAAAGAAAAGGTCCTCTTCATTCTTTGCTAAGGGCAAGAGGCCACCAGGGCAGGGCAGGCCTTGCCAGCAGAGGTGGGCACCCAGCACCCAGTGGCTAATGGGGTCCTCTGTATGGCACCCATCAGCAGTACTTGGCTTTGGTCTCAGGTTCATTTGGTTATTTCTTGTTAGATGATTCAGCCTGTTGGCTGAGAGCTCTGAGACATTCAAGACCTTTAAAAACTGGGCCTAGTGAGGAGCGCCTCTGCCCGGCCGCTGTGCAACCCTCCAGGTTCCCCTGAACCCAACATGTTCAGGGGTGGACTCCTGCTTGTCTTCCTGGTCACCCAGGACTATATCCCTTAATCTCTCCCAATCTTCCCCTTCACAGGAAAGGACTTCTGTATGATCTTTCTACCCTCCCCAAGTTTGCATTTTTGACATTAAAGTTTACTTTTAAATTAAAAATAAATAAATAAAAAATAAAAACTGGGCCTAATTTAATTCCTAGTTTTTAGTTCCATGCTTGTCTTCTTCCACTCCCCCACCGCTTTATGTTCCAGATACTTTCATTCATCCATTCATCCATTCATTCATTCATGCATGCATGCATTCATTCAATACATTCTCTACTATATGCCAGACCAGAAGGTCTTGCCAGGAGGTCTACAAATAATCTGTAGGTAACATCATGCTTAATGGTGAGAAACTGGATCCTTTCCCCTTAAGCTTGGGAACCAGGCAAGGATATCATCTCTTACCATCTAGTGCAATAAAACATATAAAAAGAAATAAAAGCTATACAGATTGGGAAGGTAGAAATAAAATTGGCCGGGCGCGGTGGCTCAAGCCTGTAATCCCAGCACTTTGGGAGGCTGAGACGGGCGGATCACGAGGTCAGGAGATCGAGACCATCCTGGCTAACACTGTGAAACCTCGTCTCTACTAAAAAAATACAAAAAACTAGCCGGGCATGGCGGCGGGCGCCTGTAGTCCCAGCTACTCGGGAGGCTGAGGCGGGAGAATGGCGTAAACCTGGTAGGCGGAGCTTGCAGTGAGCTGAGATCCGGCCACTGCACTCCAGCCTGGGCGACAGAGCGAGACTCTGTCTCAAAAAAAAAAAAAAAAAAAAAAAAGAAATAAAACTGTCTTTACTCACAGGTGACATCGCTGTCTATGTAAAAAAAAAAAAAAAAAAACCCACAGAATCTACAAAAAGTCTCCTGGAACTAAGAAGTTGCGAGACCGGCTCAGTGGGGCAGACCCTAACCCAGCAGCGCTGGAGAAATTAAAGACACACACATACACTTTGGGAGGCCGAGACGGGCGGATCACGAGGTCAGGAGATCGAGACCATCCTGGCTAACACGGTGAAACCCCGTCTCTACTAAAAAAATACAAAAAATTAGCCGGGCGAGATGGCGGGCGCCTGTAGTCCCAGCTACTCGGGAGGCTGAGGCAGGAGAATGGCGTAAACCCGGGAGGCGGAGCTTGCAGTGAGCTGAGATCCGGCCACTGCACTCCAGCCTGGGCGACAGACCGAGACTCCGTCTCAAAAAAAAAAAAAAAAAAAAAAAAAAAAAAAGACACACACATAGAAACATAGAGGTGTAGAGTGGGAAATCAGGGGTCTCACAGCCTTCAGAGCTGAGAGCCTGGAACAGAGATTTACCCACGTATTATTAACAGCAAGCCAGTGATAAGCATTGTTTCTATAGATTATAGATTAACTAACAGTATTCCTTAGGGAAACAAGGGAATGGGCCAAATAAAGGGATGGGTCTGGCTAGATATCTGTAGCAGGAGCATGTCCTTAAGTCACAGATCGCTCATGCTATTGTTTGTGGTTTAAGAATGCATTTAAGCTGCGCCCTGGGTGGGCCAGGTGTTCCTTGCTCTCATTGCGGTAAACCCACAACCTTTGTCATGGCAACCATGAACATGTTACAGTGCGGCAGAGATTTTGTTTATGGCCAGTTTTGAGGCCAGTTTATGGCCAGATTTGGGGGGCCTATTCCCAACAGAAGTAAAAATGGCAAGGTCCCAGGACACAAGATCAATATATACAAAAGTCAATTCCTCTTTATTTAATTTATACATTTAATGCAACCCCAACAAAAACACCAATAAACTTTTTTTTTGTGGAACTAGACAAGTTGATACTGAGCCTCATATGGAAGATGCTGTCTTTAATGTTTTCCTGGCTAATCCTTCATACCTATTTTTCCGTATAATGCTCAGTATCAACTTGTTTAGTTCCATTAAAAAGTTTATTGGTGGCCGGACACGGTGGCTCAGGCCTGTAATCCCATCACTTTGGGAGGCTGAAGCGGGCAGATCACAAGGTCAGGAGTTCAAGACCAGCCTGGCCAATATGGTGAAACCCAGACTCTGCTAAAAAATATAAAAATTAGCTGGGTGTGGTGCTGCGCACCCCTGTAGTCCCAGCTACTCAGGAGACTGAGGCAGGAGAATTGCTGGAACCCAGGAGGCAAAGGTTGCAGTGAGCCAAGATCGTACCACTGTACTCCAGCCTGGGTGACAGAGTGAGACTCTGTCTTAAAGGAAAAGTTTATTGGTGTTCTTACTGGGATGGCATTAAATTTACAAATTAAGTAAGAAGGAACTTATATTTTTATGAGTTGAGACATCCTAAACAGGAACAAGTGATGTCTTTTCGTTTATTTCACTTCTACTTGAGCATCTTCCAGGAGTGTTTTAAAGTTCTTCTTACATAGGTTTTGCATATTTCTTATTATGTTTATTCCTAAGTAGTTCATCTTCTTTGTTGCTATATAAATAGAGTTTTCTCCTTCATTATATTCTCCAACTAGACATTGCTTGTGTATACTGAGGCTATTAATTTTTGTGTGTTAATTTTATATCCTGCTACTTCACTGAATTTTCCATTATCTGGGTTAATTTTACCATTCACTCTCTAGGGCTTTCCAGGTATGCAATCATATCATCTGCAAGGGATAAATTTACTCCTTTCCCCCCAAATTCTTGTTTCTTATTGATTTCTCTGACTGCTTTGCCTAATATCTCCAGCATGACATTGAATAGTAGAGGGCCTCTTTGTTTCTTCCTGTACTTAGCAGAAGCACCTCTAGTATTTCCCCATTCAAATTCTAACTTTAGCAGGAGTTTGAGACACACCTGATCAACATGGTGAAACCATGTCTCCACTAAAAATATAAAAATTAGCCAGGTATGGTGGCATATGCCTATAATCCCAGCTACTCGGGAGGCTGAGGCAGGAGAATTCCTTGAACCCAGGAGGCAGAGGTTGCAGTGAGCCGAGATCACGTCACTGCACTCCAGCCTGGCAACAGAGCAAGACTCTATCTCAAAAAAAAAAAAAAATCTAGCTTTAGGAACAAGGTATGTATATTTTATTATATTGAGAAACACCCATTAATTTCCCTCTGTGTTGAGTTTTGTCAATAGCTTCTCCAGCATCTATGGAGATACTAATATGATTTTCTCCTTAAATTGACTAATCCTTTGTATTATATTAATGGCTTCCTTAATCCTACCTGTTCATGGTGTATGGTAACATGATGTTGGATTCCATCTTCTAATATTTTCTAATATAAGATTTCTAAACATTTTATTTAAATATTTTTCATCAATACTCATAAATATTTGATAAATGTGTACTCTTTTTTTGCTCTGCTTTTTAAAATTGAGTAAAATATCAATGTTATACTTGCTACATAAGAAAGAAATTAGAAATTGTTCCTGAATTTAAGACCTTTGAATTGATTCACGGAGCACTGGGGCTATCTAATCTTTCCAGATTTGCTAAAATTCACCGTGAAACCGTCTGTGCCTGGTGCTTTTTTTGTGGAATAATTCCTTGATAACTTTCTCTGAGTCTGCTATGGTAATTAACCTGTTTAAGTAGTCTATCTTTAATTGGTTCAGTTTAGTTTACAACTTGTTTGTATAGAAGTTTACAAAGTAGTTCTAGTTTCTAACGGTTTTTAGAAATTTCTTTTGTTTCAACATTTCATTCATTCTCCTTTTTCATTTTTTGTACGTGTGATTTGTCTCTTTGTGATAACATTAGCTAGTAGTTTGTGTATTTCATTTTTAATGTAATCTGTTAATTATATCTTTGTTTTCTCGTCTCTATCATTAATTTCTGCTTTTGTATTTATTACTTTCTTCCTTGGGCTTCCTTTTGAGTTTCTTTGTTGTTCTTTTTCTAGATTTTATAACCTAGGAATTTAATTCATTCTTTCTTAATCTTTCATTTTTATTCATATATGTGTTTCCTCAAAATGAGTTGCATTCAGTGAATTCCAATATTCCCAGAAAAATGTTTTTGAAATTTAAGATGACTATATAATGTATATATAATGTAATCATGTATGTATAATGTATAGAGGAGAATTTATATGTATTCATGGAACATATATGTATTACATGTGTATATATATTATATATGTAATGTATATTAATGTAGCCTGGACACTTACACTAAACCTCCACTCCAGTGACACCCATAGGTTGCCTCTCCTAAGGCATATGTGACACCTAAAACATAAGGGCACTTTATGATGGGTGACTACAGTCTTAACACCCTGGTCCCATCCATCACGGCCTCCTTAATATTATTTAAGTTGCTGATTCTATTCAATCAACAAGTGTAAATACTTTGCTCTTATATATTTGGCTAACCTCGTCTGTTTAGTGCCTATTCCAACAGCCTCTCAGCTGCACTTTGCCTGCACTGCTGAGGGGACACAATACACCTTTCCAGGGTACCCATGGGGGAGCTACACAGCTTTGTCACCACGCACAATCTTTGCAGACAAGATCTTAATGACAACCGCCTTCTCCAGGGGCACAGATATGACATTGCATTGAGAACGTCCCACTCCAAGGAAATGCATTTGATACACACATTTAAGACATTTAAGCCCAATATTTCTTAATACTTTTGGGCTCTGGTGGCAAACGCATTTCTTATTGACACATTTTACTGCTAAATTAAAATCAACAGGCACTCCTGTGTGCGACCTCAGAAAACTCCTTCACTGTAAACCTTTGGCAAGCTCCTGGAGTCTCTGATTCACTTATGATGGTCATTAGTTGCTTCAGGGCTTCTAATGCAAGATATTGTCCCTCTTGGCCTCAGGCTATACACCATTAAAACAGCAAATGACTGGCTACCTATGAGCAGTCTTGGAGATAGAGGCCGTCACAGACCCTGAGCCTGTGACCCGTCCTACCCAGTTGTCCATTATGCTTTGAGTTATGGGAACATCTCCCCACAAGCTTAGCTTGGCTACCAAGGCCTCCCTAAGACAGGATGGAGCGAACCCTGGGCCCTCTGGGATATTCCACCTGCAGGAGGGGGTGGCCTCCTCATTCTCTTGGTCCCTTGCCAGATGCCAGGGTGCTGGAGGAGGTCACCCCTCTCCAGACCACTTGGCTACCTGGGAAGCCCTTTGGTGTTAACTGAATGAACAGGAATGGGAGTTCATGGACTGTGCGAACGGCGGCATCATTAGCCATCACACGTGATGCAGCTTAGTGGAGAGCTGTTACTTTCCATCCCTTAGCCGGGATGATGAAGGACAGGACCCAAGAAAAAACACACTTGGTCAAACTTCAGCAAGTCATCCTAGCACTGGCTGTCCTGGCCAACAAATGGTCAAACTTCAGCAAGTCATCCTAGCACTGGCTGTCCTGGCCAACAAATGGTCTCATCTTCACATTCATTATTAATTATTGGGCCATTACCTAAAAATTGTTCCCATAAAGGTAAAAAAAAAAAAATAAACCCTGGGAATCTCTTATTTCACAGACATCCAAATTATAAATCAAAATCACATAACTCCATGTTGCAAGGCCTTGCTAGTTCACTGCTTGTTTCTTTCAGAGTTAGAGACATTACTAATAGTTATGAAGGCACACATTTCACTCCTTAGAATACACTATGCTGGGCTTCCAGAGGAGGCATCCGATATAACCTTCATGTCCCTGATAGGTCCCGATGGTTGCTTTAATGATGTCCTCAAACAACTTCTTTTCAAATTCCAATACAATAAATAAACTAAAGATCTTGAGTTTACCCCAGGTCTTAACCTATTTTTTATGAATTTCAATCTCGCCCCCATCCCTCAAGGGTTAGGGGCCAGATTAAAGATGCATATTCTCCTGGGACTTATCATCATAGATTGTCCCCTAGACCAGGCAGCTGGTCCTCTGATAGGGGACCCATTTGAACCCAAACTTCCACCCAAAACAAACCTTGTCAGCTGCAGCCGCACACCGTCCTGTTGATGGCTGGTCTTATCACTACTGCCTTGGCTGCTTTCATTGGTTACAACCAGAGGCCCAAAACCTTCAGCAGACCACTGTTTTAACCAATTATGACCAGTGCTCAGGCCCACGTTAACTCGAGTAGGTCCCATGAAAAGGACACACCTGTCCCACATCTCAGATGACATTACCTTTGTCCTATAATTCACCACTGAAGGTGATATTGCCTCAGATGACACGCCTGAACCCAAGACCTTGATGCTGGAGATAGCTTTGCCCCTGTGCCACAGATGGCTTCGCTCCTTGCACTAAACCTGCACTCCAGTGATGCCCATGGACTGGCTCTGCTAAAACACAAATGGATACTGGGTATTTTTGCTTTTCTTTCTGTACTGACTACCTGCTTAACCCCTGATCTTGGTATACTCCTTGCTCTCTGCTCAAAGGTACACCGCCGCACAGCTGTATACCTCAACAAAATTCTAGCCTGGGGAAAGCCAATCTAGAAGCAATGGCACAACAGATAACAGGCATTGTGTAACCTTACCGGGTTTACAACAATGTTCCTACTCTGCCCAAGATGAAGGGTTGCTCTATTTACTTGGCTCGACCACACACAGTGGAGTGGATGCCTGTGAATGGGGTTTCAGGTCACAGTGGTGCCTCCACATCTTTTGTGTGTTCAGTGATGTTCATCAAATGCCTTGCTCCATGCCTGGCCCACATTTCTCCAGTAGCCTTCAATGTCTCCACTATTTAAACAGTACTTGTCACCAAACACGAGGTCAAATGCCCAGGCATCAGTTATAACAGGAACACACAGAAAAGGTTGCTGTCTAGTCTTAGAAATAGACCAGCACACCCAAATGTCTGAAACAGGGGCCCAGAGTTAGGAACTTAGAGGCATCTCTCCAGTCCAGCCCGGTGGGCTTTCTGCTTTGCCACTGATTCCTTTAATGGGACAATTCAGGTATTTGCCTGCAAACTTTAAGTGACTCACACCCCATTCCCTTATATCTACCGTTAGTTGTGGGGTTTCTCTCTTTCTCTCTCTCTCTGCCTGACTTTGCATTCATGACCCCAGGATGGAGCACTGCCTTCCAGACTCACGGCACCCTCCCTGTCCAGGATTCATAAGTAATAAGTTAGTGAACATATTTTTTACTGTGGGGTGTATTAAATTTGCACCCTGTATCTGAAGAACCAGAGACTACCTCGATGGCTCCCAGAGTCCAAGTAATGGTCAGGCAGACACAAATTGGACACAGATCTGATAAGAACCACTAGGGCATCTGCCAATATATTTTCCTTTTCTTTTTAACTTTTTTTACACAACCTTTTCTGAATCCAGAGCATCTGCCACTATAAACAAGCTTCCTGTGTGAGGGACTCCCTGGTTGTGGGTTGGACAACTAGGCATTAGGCTGTCCCCCAGGGAAAAGGAGTGTCCTGTGGAAAACATACTGTAAAACTCCACCCTGCTCGGGCAGTGTTGCTAGCTGCTCCGGTACTGGAACTCTAATTTAGCTGAGGGCTCTTAAAAATAGTGTGGTGCTGGCAGAGATAGATAAGAGGACTAACAGGAGAGAATAAAAGCCCAGATACAGACCACGCATCCATAGAACTGTCTCACATGACTAGGGTGGCATAACATATCGTGGGGAATGGAGGGAGTGTTCAACAGAGATTGAAAACAAATGCTTAACCACATGTCAAAAGCTAAGATTGGAACCTAACTCATGCTATCTAAACATCCAGATGAATTAGGATTTACATATAAAAAACAAAACTTCAAATTTTTTCTTTTTCTTTTTTTTTTTTTTGAGACAGAGTCTCACTCTGTCACCCAGGCTGGAGTGCAGTAGCACGATCTCGGCTCACTGCAAGCTCTGCCTCCCGGTTCACGCCATTCTCCTGCCTCAGCCTCCCCAGTAGCTGGGACTACAGGTGCCTGCCACCACGCCTGGCTAATTTTTTGTATTTTTAGTAGAGATGGGGTTTCACCGTGTTAGCCAGGATGGTCTCGATCTCCTGACCTCATGATCCACCTGCCTCAGCCTCCCAAAGTGCTGGGATTACAGGTGTGAGCCACTGGGCTGACCTAAAACTTCAAAATTTTTAATGAAATGTATAAGTAAGATAAGATTTCCTAAATCCGACCAAACAATGTGTATTTTATAAAAGACTGGAAAATATGACTATATTGAAATTTTAAATGTTTGTTCATCAAAGGACCTCTTAAAAGACAAGCTAGGGCTGGGCACAGTGGCTCATGCCTATAATCCCAGCACTTTGGGAGGCCAAGGAGGGCGAATCACTTGAGGTCAGGAGTTGGAAACCAGCCTGGGCAACACGTTGAAACTCCACCTCTACTAAAAATTCAAAAATTAGCTGGGCATAGTGGCGGGTACCTGTAAGGCCAGCTACTTGAGAGGCTGAGACAGGAGAATCACTTGAACCTGGGAGTTGGGGGCTGCAGTGAGCCGGGATCGCGCCACTTCTCTCCAGCCTGGCAACAGAGTGAGACGCTGTCTCAAAAAAAAGACCAGCTGGAAATTGGGAGAAGAGATTTACAGTATATATGCCACCCCAAAGGGTTAATATCCTGAGTACATAAAGAAGTACAAATGATTATGAAAAGCACAAGCTACACTCCCGAGAAATGGGCAAAAATGAAGACCAAGCTTTTCACAGAAGAGGAAATGCCCATAAAAAAAGAGATGTTCAACATTAGTGTAGGCCAGGCATGGTGGCTCACACCTGTAATACCAGCACTTTGGGGGAGGCCAAGGCGGGCAGATCACCTAAGGTCAGGAGTTTGAGACCGGCCTGACCAATATGGTGAAACCCCATCTCTACTAAAAATACAAAAATTAGCTGGGCGTGGTGGCGGGCACCTGTAGGCCCAGCTACCCAGGAGCGGGGGGAAGGAGAATGGCGTGAACCCAGGAGGCAGAGGTTTCAGTGAGTGAGATCGTGCCAGTGTACTCCAGCCTGGGCGATAGAGCAAGACTCAGTTTCAAAAAAAAATAAAAATTAATGATAAGGAAATGCAAATCAAGAGTAAAACTTGGTCTCATTTCATACCCTAGCTAGAAAAGAAGAAGTCTGACCACACCAAGGGTCAGAGCGGATCTATGGGGGTGGGGGACTCTCGATTCCTGGGGAGACTGTACACTGATGTATTATTTTGGAAGACAGTCTGACCACACCAAGGTCAGAGCGGATCCGTAGGGGTGGGGAGCTCTCGATTCCTGGGGAGACTGTACACTGATGTATTATTTTATTATTTTGGAAGACAGTTTGGCTCCACTCCCAAACTTGAACATTCATGTATTCATAATCCCAGCGGGTTCTCCTGCTGTACTGAAATTATGGAGAGGAGAACGAGGATAGAAAGTAAATGGAGAGGCCAATAAGGAAGACACAGCCAGGCTATAAAAGAGGCTGGCTGTGGAGGTAGACAGCAGCTGTTCAGTTCAAGAGACTGAAATCAACAAAACACTAGAACAAGGTCATAGAAAATGACATCCAATGGGCAGTAAGCATATTAAAATGTGCTCATACTTATTAGTTGTTAGGAAAATGCTATAACTACAATGAAGGACCACTACACACCCACCACAATTCAGAACTCAGAATTCTTATATAAGGCTTGTGAGAGTGTAGATTTGTACAATCACTTTGGAAAACTCTATGGCTATATACCATGAGACCCATCAATTCTATTTCCAGGCACATACCCAACGGAAATGTGTATAGATGTATACTGAAAGACATGTACAGGAATGTTCATAGCAGGGATATTCATAATAGCCAGAAACAGGTGACAGCCCAAATGCTTGTCAGCAGCCAAAGGGACACTGTGGCATATTCACACAATGGAATGCTAAACAGCAATGAAAACAAAGGCAATACAGACACACATGATGTCTCAAAAGAGCACACATTCAATGATTCACTTTTCATAAAGTTCAAGAACAGAGATGAGGATGGTGCTGAGCTACAGGGAGGAAAGCAGTGACTGGCAAGGCCAGAAGGGGTGCTAGGTAAGTTCTGTTTGTGGATCAGAGTGGTGATAACTTTCACTTTGTGAAAAGGCATTCCTCTGTCCACTTAGGATTTGTGCATTTTTCCGTATGTATGATATACGTCAATTTGAAGTTCACATGTAGAGGGAGGGATTTAGAAGAACTGATAGGACATGGTGACTGATAGAGGTGGATAGAGAAGAACAGAAGGGATCTAGTGTGACTCAGGTTTTGGCCTGAGCAACTGGGTAAATGGGCGTTACCCTTTACTGAGATAGGAAAGAGCAGAGGAGGAGTCAGCGGGGCAGGAGGGAAGTGGGGGAGGGAATCAAGTTCAGCTTTAGACATGCTACAGTGGAAGTGCCTATCAGGCATTGAGTGAAGATGTCAAGGAACCACCTAGAGATTCAAGTTTAGAGCCCCAGGGAGCAGAGCTGCAGACGCAGATGTGTAAGTGTTTGCTGTGTAAATAGAATGCCAGGTGTGAGCCTGGATGAGATCTCACAGAGCAGGAACTGGAGAGAAAAGAGAAGTCCCGAGGATGGAGTGGAGGAGGGGGACTCTAACAGCTGGCCTGGTGAAAGACGAGAGGCACAAAGGAGACCTAGAAGGAGCAGCCAGAGAGCTAGGAGGAAAACTGGGAGAGCGTAGTATCCAAAGGCCAAGTGGTTTCAAAGAAATGGGAATGATCAACCGTATCTAATGCTGCCAATAGGTCAGGATGAGATGTGAGAATTGATTACTGGATTTAACAACGTGGAGGTTACTAGGGAACTTGCCAAGGGCAGTTTTGTGGAAGGGTGATACCTGAAGTGTGGACCACTATTTGTGGTACCACAGATGGGAGGTGAGGACGGGAAGGCATGAAAGACAGCTCTTCCAAGAGTTTGCTGTGCGAGTGAGCAGATAAAGGGGGCAGGAGGTGGAGGACACAGTGTGGGTGGGGATTTTTAGGTGGGAGTTAGTACAGCATATGTGTGGAGGGGAACAATGGATAGGACAAGGTGGTCTTATCCATTGACCTTGGGGCCAAGTCATTGAATAGGTGGGAAGGGGGCAAGATTGCATATGCTTGGGGCTTCACCTGTCTAGTTATAGGAAAGACAAGATTTAAGTGATCAGGGAAAGGTAGCCATGCAGATAAGGTGTTGCCTGAGAAGGCTGATAAAGGCTATACAACCCCTTCTCTTCCTCCTTCCTTAGCCAGACTCCAGCAGGTAGATTCAAAGGTTTCTTGTAGGATAGAAGTTCCTGCCTCAGCAGGGGCAAGGAGGCCTCGGGGCTGGGCTGGGCTGGGTGTGGCACTCTCCCTGCCAGCTTCTACAGCCCGGGGCAGGAACCAAAACCTGTGGGTGCCTCAGACCACAGCAGAGCTCACAGAACCTGTGGGAGTCAGGCTGACCCTCCGGCATGGTAGAGTTCGCGCCCTTGTTTGTGCCGTGGGAGCGCAGGCTGCAGACACTTGCTGTCCTACAGTTTGTCTTCTCCTTCTTGGCTCTGGGTAAGTTGGGCTGCACTGTGGGATGGGAAACCACCGCACTCAGGTGGGGCAGAGCAGCCACACCAGGTGCACACAGCACATTGATGGTGGGAAGACACTTATCCTAAAGGCGGCTTTGTTGCGCTCAGAGCCCCTGCCCAGAGAGGACTCCTGGGCCTGCCCAGAGGCTTCTTGGTGGTGGAGTGGGGTAGAAGTCACCATCTGCGGCTCTGGGCAGGTTACTTACTCTTCCTGGATTGCACTGTGGGTTCTCCTTTGGCACTTGGATGGAGACCAATCTGCAGGCTGCCAGGTGGTGTAGGAAAGCCTCTGCGTGGTGATGGGAGAGTTCTGGGCTCTGCAGCCTGCTCAGAGAGGAGGGATTTCCTTCTGTGCTCTCTGGGAGGAGGAAACGGGCTGGTAGTAGGGTAAGTGAGCGAAACAGGGAAAGAACAGGAGGGCGGGGAGAAAGTGCAGGCTGAGAGTGGACTGTCGAGTGGGCATGCTGGGTGCCAGGAAACCCGGAGTCAGACTCAGCTGGGCAACTGACCAGTTGCATGACTTTAGCCAGCCCATGCCTGACCTCTCCAAGCCTCGACTTCACCATCTGCAGATTGGGGACAACAATGCTGGCTGTACAGGGCTATTGTGAAGGAAATGAAGAAATGTGCTGACCTCTGCTCAGCACAGACCTGGCCTGGGCCTTGGGCTGGGCTCACACTAGAGGGCGTGAGCATGGCCCCTTACCCACCCCACCACTGATTTGTGGCCAGAGAGATCACCCTTGCCCAAACAACAGCTCTGCCGAAGGTAACATTTTCGAGGAGGGCCTGGATCTGTGGCTTGGGAAGGGAGAATGACTGGGAGTCCGTGGGATTTTTCCTTTCATCTGCTGGCACCAGACAGGGTAGGAACTGCTGCCTCCAGGGCTGGGGTTCTGCACACAGATACCACTCTCCTGGTTGTTGAAATGTTGACACACTCTGAACACATTGGTCAGTAGCCATGTCTCTCTCTCTCTCTCTCTCTCTCTCTCTCACACACACACACACACACACACACATACACCCACACGTACTTCCTCAGAAACTCCCCCGCAATTCTGTAGCTAAAAAACTCCCTCTTGGCAAAGCAGGCCCTCCAGAACCCTGCCCTAGCATCCCTTCTGGTTGAGCCGTGTCTCTGTTCTAAGGGTTTTTAGACATTTTAGACATCCCTGTATACCCACTTTGCACAGATGAGCTAAACAATCAAGGATTTGCCTCCAGTAAGGGCTGAGAAACCATCAGTCAGAGGGGAATTCCACATGAGGCCTGGTCTTAGCCCTGACGCACCCCTGATTCTGGGGCGGCCAGGGCTGGCCTCTTCCTCCGTCCCTCCTTCTTTCAACAACAAACGTCACTGGTCACTGGAGTTCAGCAGGGTTTGGGAACACTGCGTAGTTCAGAGTGGCCACAGACATGAGATGGGAGCAGGAGGGACAGGGCCAGCTCTGGGGCTCCTGGAGGCCAGGTTGAGCTGCTTGGACTGTGCCCGAAGTTATGGGGAAGTCATGAAGGGCTTGAATAAGGAGAGGGACCTACCTGGATTTATCTCTGGGAAAATGGGGCAGAGGATGAACGGAAAGAGAGCAGGAAAGGGTCTCCCTTTGCTCTGAGATCCCAAAAGATGGAAACCAAAACAGTTTATCCAACCAGTTGTCCCCATTGGTTGAGTACTTGGTAAGTACAGACAACTCTCCTGGGGAGAAGGGAGACAGGCAGGGGATGGAGTGAATTAGGTGGCCTGGTGCAGTGAGGGAAAGTGAGCTTTGGTGTTAGGCCTACCTAGGCTCAACGCGTGCTCGCAGTGACACTGGGCTGGCCGCAGTCCCTCTCGAGGCCTTCCTCTCCTCCTTGAAGGCTCAGGAAGCTGCTGTCTTCCTCCTGGGGCCGAGGATTGGACAGGACAGTGCTGCTAGTGCCAGGGCCTATGGACAGAGCTCAGTCTGAGCAATCTCACCTGCCTTCCTCTCAGATCCTGTCCCTGACAGCTCCTTCTTCTCTCCCCAGCCGAGATCTGCATTGTGGGCTTCATAGCCCTCCTGTTTACAAGATTCTGGCTCCTCACTGTCCTGTATGCGGCCTGGTGGTACCTGGACCGAGACAAGCCACGGCAGGGGGGCCGGCCCGTCCAGGCCATCAGGTGCTGGACCATATGGAAGTACATGAAGGACTATTTCCCCATCTCGGTGAGTATTGAGGCTGGTTGGGGTGGGGGAGGGAGTTGGCTGGGGTATGGTCAGGGCCAGAGTGCCCACATCTTCATGGGAAAATATGGCCCTGCATGCATTGAGGAGGCTACTGGGTTGGGAGGTAGGAGCTAGGGCTTCTGCTACTATGTGACCTGGAGAAGAGTCCAGCTTCTCTCCAATCATGGTTTCGCATCTGCAGGGATGCGAGGCCAATACAGGGACTGATGAGTGTCCAGCGTTTGAAGGAGTTCTGCAGGGTATATGATGTAAGGCATGCCTATCTATCTTAAAGGCACAGACCCATGAGCAGCCCAGGCTTGGGAGTGAAGGTAATAAACTTACAGTTTCTAAGGACCATCTAACCTCACACTTAACATTCACCAGAAGAGGAGGCTGACACCCAGAGAAAGAGGAAATGTCACCAATGTCACACAAGTTCTTTTACAGATTTCCAAGTGTGTACACTGACTGTGGGCAAAGGGACAGGTGAGAGAGCCCTGAATTGTTCTCAGATCCTACCCTGCCCCTAACTGGCATGTGGTGCATCTTTGGGCAAAGCTTTATCCTGTTCTGAGGCTCAGTCTCCCCATGTATCTAGTAAGTAATCTGATTCCTCCTCCTCTGCATGCCTTCAAATCTCTGACTTTCCGACTCCTGTCACCTCGTGGTCATTGTGGACACTTGGCCCTGGACTTGAAGGTGTGTCCAGAGCAGAGCAGATCCCTGGATTTGAGTGAGCAGATCTTTCAGCCCCTTCAATGGAATCCCAGGCAATCTAAAGCCTTGATCTATGCAGCCAGACAGTGATGGTTTATTGGCCAGATGGGATAGGGTGGGGAAGGCAGCAGGGATGCAAAGAAGGGACAGGCAGGGGCAGTTGGCCCTCCTCTGGAAGCAGGAGAGAAGAAAGGGATAAGACATGGCCTGTGGAGACAGGCAGACTAGACTCTGATCCCAAGTCAGCCCCATACCATACCGGCTGTATGATCGTGGGCAAGTTAGTCTCTCTGAGCCTCAGTTTCCTCATATGTAAAATGGGGATAATGCCACATACCTCACTGGGTTGTGTAGATTCAATGAGACAAAGCAGGTAAAGCACTTTGTAGCTTTTTTTTTTTTGAGATGGAGTCTCGCTCTGGCTCTGTCACCCAGGCTGGAGTGCAGTGGCGCGATCTCGGCTCACTGCAACCTCTGCCTCCCAGGTTCAAGCAATTCTCCTGCCTCAGCCTCCCATGTAGCTGGGACTACAGGTGCTGGCCACCATGCCTGGCTAATTCTTGTATTTTTAGTAGAGAAGGAGTTTCACCATGTTGGTCAGGCTAGTCTCGAACTCCCAACCTTAGGTGATCCGCCCACCTCAGCCTCCCAAAGTGCTGGAATTACAGGCGTGAACCACCATACCCAGCTAGCACTTTGTAGGTTTTCAGTAAACAGGTAGCTAGTATTATTTTACCTTGGCAGTGGGACTCTGAGAAGGTGTGGTCGTGACTCGAGTCTGGAGAGGACTCTGAGAGTCCCGCTGCTCTGACCTCCACACCTGTGTAACTTCTCCCACTCTGCCTGGGAAGCCTACTTCTTCCCGTTCCTCCAGAAACAAGGTCTCCAGCTTGCAAAGGGGGAAGGGTAGAGGAAACAAGTCCACCATAGTTAAGGAACTTGTCTGAATTATGGGAACGCAAGGTGGTTGGGATTCCTGCCTTGCTCCCTTCTGAGAGTCCTGGAGCCCAAGAAGGACTAGCAAAGGCTGAGCCACAACTGGAATGCAAGAGCCTCTAGCACCGCAGTGAGCAGGGCCTCCAGGGCAAAGGGCAAGGGGGGTGCTGGGCAGAGAGCGGGCAGTGGCTGGCAGAGACTGCCATGCTCACGAGGGGTGGTAGATGTGGAAAGGCAGAACATGGTCTAGCCTGGGGGGCTCAGGAGGGGGGCAGTCTCCCCTGCCCCTCATATGTGTTTCCTGCAAGGCCCCCTCCAGGGTCTTGTCAGCAAAGAAACTTAGGGCTTGCTGAGTTCTGGGAGCAACCCATGGATGTGTCAGAGGCAGAGTCCTCATCCCCACCCCAGGACCTCTGCACTTTGAGATTCACCTCCCTTTCCTGCCTCTCCTCTCTCCCGCCTGGGCTTCCTCTTCTGTGCCAGGAAGGTCAGAGTCTTCCTGGGAGAGTGTGCTGTGGCCAGCCTGGGGACGTGTGTGTGACATCAGGGACCAAGCCAAAGAAAACCTGAAGCAGGCTCTGGCCTCCCGGAGAGTTTTGGAGGTTCTGGTCTCACTTCCCGCTCTTGAGCTGAATCCCAAGCCCACTGGGGGAAGAAAAGCAGCCTGAAAAGGCAAACACACAAGCACAGGCCCAGGCACTTGCCACACGGTGAGTTCTGAGCCACAGCCTGACATCCAGCACAGCTAAAGCAGAAGGCAGGCCTGCAGAGGAGGCTGGGGAGGCCCTCAGGTCAGAGGGTGGAGGCCATTGGAGGCCATTCCGCAGGACTGGGACTGCTCACCTGAAAGTTCTCCTGGGGTGTCTTCAGCCAGCCCAAGGGCCTCAAAGGACAGCATCTGGCCCTCTGTGCACCTGGAGCCTTTCCAGTTGCAGGTCTGGCAGAAATGCTGAGGCAGCTCTGCGCCTACCCTATCAACGTCCTTCCTGCTCCTTCCTCAGCCAGGTGGCTCTTGAGGAGGATATCTCAACCTTAGTACTGTTAACACTGGTGGGACACAGACCTCGATTTGCAGAAATTCTATTTGCACCGGTTTTTTTGTTTGTTTGTTTGTTTGTTTGTTTTTGTTTTTTCGAGACGGAGTTTCACTTTTTTTGCCCAGTCTGGAATGCAGTGGCGTGATATCGGCTCACTGCAACCTCCACCTCCCAGGTTCAAGCGATTCTCTTGCCTCAGCATCCTGAGTAACTGGGATTACAGGCACCCGCCTCCACTCCTGGCTAATTTGTACTTTTTTAGTAGATACGGAGTTTCACCATGTTGACCAGGCTGGTCTCGAACTCCCGACCTCAGATGATCTGCCCGCCTCGGCCTCCCAAAGTGCTGGGATTATAGGCGTCAGCTACTGCGCCTGCTCCTGCCACCGTTGTGGTGTGTGTGTGTGTGTGTGTGTGTGTGTGTTTTTCCAGAATCCTTGCTCACCGCAGGCCCTTTGCAGCACCATCTGCCGAAGGTGGCAATGCCACCGAGTGGCCAGCAGAGGGCGAAATGATGTTCATTTTGACTATGTTCTAAGCTGGGCCTGTTGGGTGGGGCTGTGGCCTGCAGACTCTTTTTCCATAGACCCTCCCACCCTCCCACACACCTTTACTGCCCAAGTCCTGAAGGGATCATGGGGTGAGCAGACAGTAGGGAGCCCCAGCTCTGCTGAGCTCCCCCACCATTCACAAACCTCTACGCTCCCCTGCCATATACATGTGGCCGTCCAGTGATTTCTGAGCTTTTATCAGTTCTTACTGTGTTTTTATGAACTAGCATCTGGTGATGGAATTTCAAGAAAAATTCAGAAACCGTTTCTGGGCCTCAGAACTTTCTAAAGTCACCCGGTCAGCTTCCCACAGTGCTAGTTATGGAGCGTCAGGCAATGTTTTGTGTAGGAGGAGCTGTTCCCACCTGATACTGAAGCCCCACCCAGGCTCTGGGTTTCCCTGGCACTGAAGATTTTGTCATCTGGAGCAAACACGGTCTCTATGGGCCAAGGCCTTAGGCACCAAGGGCTATGACCAGGGCTGTGACCAGCTGTCAGGAAATGCTGCCTGCACCATGCCTGTCACTGACAGAGCCCGGCTTGGGGCAGCCTGCAGGCCACCTCCTTGACCCCACCCACACACACCTGTGACAAACCCTCAGGTCTTCTGCAGCCTGCCAGGCATCTCTAGGGCCTTAGTGCCTGACCTCCTACCCACCACCTCTCAGCACTGGGTCTCTTAACCCGAGTCACTGGGACTCAGGTGCCCAGCTTTCACCCAGGACAGAAATCCCAGCTTACACAATCTAGGATACGTGCTTCCCCCTGAGATTGCCCCCTTGGTTATAGGAAGGCTCTGCCTGGGAGGTCTTCTCACATGGAGATGGGGCGCATCTCCAGGACCCTCCCAGGAGTCCTACCCCTGCCATGGGCAGGGAGAGCTGGCACAGAGCACAGCGGTTCCCTTAGCCCCAGGGCTGCCTTGCAGGGACTGGGGGCCTCCCACCCTATTCTGGTCCACTGCACCCCACAGCCAGGTAGCTCTCCAGGTAGCTTTGTCCACCTGGGCACCATTCAAATTTGGGGCTGTATTATTCTATGTTGTGGGGACTGTCTGCACCCCTGGCATCTACTCACTCAATGCCGGTAGCACTATCCCTCCCTGTTGTGACAGCCAAAAACATTTATAGACATTACCAAATGACTTCTGTTAGGGGAGGGGGAGGAGCTGGGGGCATACACTCGCCCCAGTGAAGAACCACTGCTCTAAGCCCTGGGCTCTGCCTCCTAAACTCCTCCAGCCTGATTTCTCCTCCCCTGGCCCTAAGCCCTGACCATACATATCTCTTTATCTTGGCTCTACTTCTGCCAATGCCCCCAGCAGTCCATCCACCACACTGCGGCTGGAATAATCCTCATAAAATGAGTGAAATACTGCAGTGACAGTGACTCCCATGGCTCTTAAAGTCTATTTTGCTGCAGCCTTCCAGTCCCTGCACCCCACCCACCCCTCACCTGCTTGTCCTCCCCTTGCCATCCGAGCTCTCTAGGCATGAGCTACGTCACTTGTGCTGGCGCTCTTACTTGGAGTGCACCCTCTTACCCCATGAATCCCCTTTTACTTAGGACTCCTACAGGGTAGCAGAGCCTCCTGGTTACACACACAGAACCAGGCTTCTGGGTTCAAACCCTGGCTCTAAGTCTATACTAGCTATATGACCTACAACTAGTTAATGAACCTTGTGTCTCCATCTCCTCATCTGCTAAGTGGGGGGGGGGGGGCAATGATACAATACTTCCCTCATACGGTTGACGGAGGGTGAGGCAAGTTGGTGTACGCAAGGTGCCTGGGGCCTGGTAGATACTGGGAGTGTTTACCAACTCTGGCACTCTTTCCAGCTCTCAGGGCCTGGCGCTTACTGTATTTCTTCAACAAGTGGGCAGGGAGAGTGCGCATGTTAGAATTGAGGGGATGTGTCCATGGGTATCAATGCGTGTCTGTGAAGTGAGTGTGTGACTATGGTGGGGCGAGAACCAGCTAATAACTTATCAACAGAGTGGACTGGGGAGGCCAAAACCCTACCCAGGGCCACAGGGAGTTACAGCCAGGGCCAAGGAGAATATCCAAGCCTTTCCATCCATCTGAGCTGGATGCGGGGAGACAGGGAAGCACCCTAGTCCACACACACACACACACACACAGAGCTAACCACCTGAACCTGAAAGGGGATTTTTGAATTTTGATGTGTAACCAAATCCCCTAGGAAGTCTGTCACAAATCAGATGCCCAGGGCCAGATCAGACCTACGGAATCACACCCTGCATGCCCAGCATTTTTAACCTGCCGATTAATCTAAGCACATAAATAGGCCATGAACAGGCTCTCCCACGCCAGGCCCTGGAGCAGTGTGAGGCAGGTTGTTGATGCAGGAGCCACTTTCTCCTGGGAGAAGGGAATTGAGAGAACCCTGGACCTTCCAAGTCTGACTAGCAAGTGAAAGGCCCCAAAGACAGTCCTGAGTGCCAAGATATTTCCCTGGGTCTGGAACAAAGGCTTCCTGGCTCATTTTGCGCTCTCTCTCTCTCTCTGTCTCTCTTTGATGCTTTCTGCAGGAGGTGGCAGAACTCAGAGCCATCTGTGTGGCTCAGGGCAGGTCTCCACAGCTCAGTTTGCTGGACTGTCACATTGGGCCTATCATACTCCAGCCAGCCTCCCTAGGGCCAGATTGAACATTAAACAAGCTAACAGCATGGCTGCTTTGTGAACCATAAAGAATCTGTTAGGACAGTGGGCTCTTGAGGCTCTTCAGTTGACCTACGGCTGTGAGGGGGCACAAGATCGTTTGTGGAGAAATGGGAATGGACAGACATAGTAGAGACATAGCAGTCCCCCGCTGTCCTCCCTCCCACTCAATGTCCAGATGTCCACTCCTGGAGAGGTGCTGTGATCGTTTAGGCAGGGACTGAAGAGGCGGGTGGATCACGAGGTCAGGAGATCGAGACCCTCCTGGCTAACACGGTGAAACCCCGTCTCTACTAAAAATACAAAAAAAAACTAGCCGGGCGCGGTGGTGGGCGCCTGTAGTCCCAGCTACTCGGAGGCTGAGGCGGGAGAATGGCGGGAACCCGGGAGGCGGAGCTTGCAGTGAGCCGAGATTGCGCCACTGCACTCCAGCCTGGGCGACAGAGCGAGACTCCGTCTTAAAAAAAAAAAAAAAAAAAGTAGCGCCCCTGTAGCCCCTGCCAAAGAACTGAACATTTTCACACCAAGACTTGTACACAAGTGCTCGTGGCCACGTTATTTGTAATGGCCCAAGGGTGAAACCACTCAAATGTCCTTGACTAATGAATGGACATCCAAGATGTAGAATATCCATAAAATTGAATACTATACAGTCACAGCAAGGAATGAAGTACAGATACACTACAACATAGATAAACCTCCAATCATGCTAAATGAAGGAAACCAGACGCAAATGCCACATATTGTATGATTCAATTTACGTGAAATGTCTGGAACAGGCAAATCCATAGAGACAGAAAGTAAATTTGTGGTTCCAGGGGCTGGGGAGAGGGGGAGTGACTTCTAATGGGTATGAGTTTATTTTGGAGTGTTGAAAATGTTCTGGAATTAGATATTGATTGGTAACACAGCTTTTTTTTTTTTTTTTTTTTTTTTAAGACAGGATCTTGGCCAGGTGTGGTGGCTCACACCTGTGATCCCAGCACTTTGGGAGGCTGAGGGGGATGGATCATTTGAGGTCAAGAGCTCAAGACCAGCCTGGCCAACATGGTGAAACCCCATCTCCACTAAAAATACAAAAATGAGCCTGACGGTAGTGGTGCACACCTGTAATCCCAGGTACTCAGGAGGCTGAGGCAGGAGGATTGCTTGAGCCTGGGAGGCAGAAGTTGCAGTGAGCCGAGATTGTGCCACTGTACTCGCGTCTGGGCGACAGAGTAAGACCCTATCTCAAAAAAAGAAAGAAAGACAGGATCTCTTTCTGTAATCCAGGCTGGAGTGCAGTGGTGCTATCATAACTCACTGCAGCCTCATTCCTGGGCTCAAGCAATCCTCCCGCCTCAGCCTCCCAAGTAGCTTGGACTACAGGCATGTACCACCACAACTTTAAAAAAAATGTTTGTAGAGATGGAGTCTCACTGTGTTGCCAGGCTGCTAAGATTAGAGGTGTGAGCCACCACACCTATCCCATACCTTTTAAATACACTGAAACCCTGAATTTCATACTTAAAATGGATACATTTTATGGTATATAAATCATATCAACCAAAAGCGATAGCAACCCCCAGAACCTAGTAACCTGGCTATGCCCTTCTCCAGGCCCCACTGCCTGCTGCACACCCAGCCTGCCAGGGCATGCACCCAGGCAGGATTTTCCCCAGACAGCCATCCATCTTCGTTTAGTCATACTCCTTTCACCTAACAGAACTGAGGGAGGGAGACAGACCACAGCACTTCATAAGTCTCCTCTCTTCTTTGTTTACCCCCTTCAACCCAGTAGCAACCCTGCCAGGGAGGCGTTGTCAGTGTCCTGTGGGACAGAAATAATTGAGCCACAGAGGGGACAGGGGCCTGACAACCGTCATGTGATGAGCCAGCAGCAGAACCTGGGTCTCCTGACTCAAGGTTCTTTTTCTCACTAGTGGAACCCCGGTAACATGCCAGGATAGGATTGGGGTCAGGGAGCCTTCCTTCTGAGGCTGCACCATCCTCATCCATTGGGCTTATTCCTTCCTTCCTTCATGCCATACCCTTTCCAGAGCATCTCTGTTCCAGGCCTGCACTGGTGACATAGATGCATCAGACACATGGTCTGTAATGTTCACAGGGATGTTGTGATAGATTTGGGTCCAGGGGACAGATGAAAGAGGTTAGCAAAGAAAAATACCAATAGAGACCACATCTGGGGAGGTGCAGACCACACCTCAGTATCCAAGTGCCTGCACTGTGGGAGGGCCTGTGTCTAGGTCACTGAGCCAGTATTAGTACATGTATCTATGTGCACGTATCCAATTGCATGCTCTGTGGGACCACAATAGATAAAGTGCGCATAGATGCCCATTCTAATATTGGCTCAGTGACCTAGACACAGGCCCTTCCACTCACCAGGGTGTTTCTCTATGCACAAATGCTTTTCTTTCTTTTTTTTTTTTTTGAGATGGAGTTTTTTGCTCTTGTTGTCCAGGCTGGAGTGCAGTGGCACGATCTCGGTTCACTGCAACCTCCGCCTCCCAAGTTCAAGTGATTCTCCTGTCTCAGCCTCCTGAGTAGCTGTGATTACAGGCGCCTGCCACTACACCTAGCTAATTTTTGGTATTTTTATTAGAGATGGGGTTTCACCATGTTGGCCAGGCTGGTCTCAAACTCCTGACCTCGGGTGATCCACCTGCCTTGGCCTCCCAAAGTGCTGAGATTACAGGCATGAGCCACCACGCCTGGCCGGAACATTATTTTTCTTAAAATGGGGCTATTTCAGCATGGTGATACCCCTGTGTAGCCTCTTGATGCCTTCATGTTATATCCTGTACAGGTGGTGTTGGTATAAGCAATTCCAGGCACCATCATGCCTGAGTTTCTCAGTAGCCCTAGGAGGTAGTAGGGACAGGGCCAAATACTGTATTGCCACTTTATAAATGAGGAGTCTGTAGGAGAAGGAAGCAATTTGTCCCAAGCCAGCATCAACTCTGTGGCACAGCCAGCACCATGGTATCTCCAGGTGCTGTCACACACCATATCTGAATCTTCGTAAGAACCCAGGGTGGTCAGACATATGGATGAAGACCTGGAGGCTCAGGGGGGTTTCCCAAGGTCACACCAGTGAGGGGAAGAGTCAGGGTTGAAACACAGGCCCTGCCCTGGCTCAGTAGGTTGCTGTCCCTGCAGCTGGTCAAGACTGCTGAGCTGGACCCCTCTCGGAACTACATTGCGGGCTTCCACCCCCATGGAGTCCTGGCAGCCGGAGCCTTTGCCAACCTGTGCACTGAGAGCACAGGCTTCTCTTCGATCTTCCCCGGTATCCGCCCCTATCTGATGATGCTGACCTTGTGGTTCCGGGTTCCCTTCTTCAGAGATTACATCATGTCCGCAGGTGAGTGTTTCCACCCCTGAGCAGCTCAGGAAGGTAACAAATTTTCAGGAGGGTTGCCAACAGTTCTGTACTTCTTCCAAGAGCGTGTGCAGTAGGAGAAGGAGGCTGGGCCCAAAGAAGCACTTCCTACAGCACCATGCTGGGTGCTAAGTTCATCAGGGGGTTGGGAAGATGGAGAGGACTCAGGGAGCTCCTAGCTGGAATGGGGTGCAGTGGGGGCAACCCCAGGCCTTGCTGGTGATCTCTTTCATGGGCTACATGTGCTTTCATAGCCCTTGCTCCCTCACCCCATACCTGACCCACCTTTCTCTTTCCGCAGGGTTGGTCACATCAGAAAAGGAGAGCGCTGCTCACATTCTGAACAGGAAGGGTGGCGGAAACTTGCTGGGCGTCATTGTAGGGGGTGCCCAGGAGGCCCTGGATGCCAGGCCTGGATCCTTCACGCTGTTACTGCGGAACCGAAAGGGCTTCATCAGGCTCGCCCTGACACACGGGTAGAGCACTCTGGGAAGAGCACGCTGGTTTTAGTTGGCGATTGGCAAGGATTTTATTTTGGTGGGAAGAGGGCAGAGACGAAGGCAGATTCTATTTTGGTAGAGATTTTCAGTCCATTCACAATGAAGATTATATTTTGGTGTCTCACGCCCAAATACCTAGAAAAGTTTCCACAAGGGAGACTCAGTAATCTAAGAAACTAGGTGGCAATGAACATATTCCACAAAACTGGCACTTGACCTGAGACCTATGGTATCTAGAAGAGTGATATTTGGGGTACATTTCCGAGCTCTTCTCCCTACTTGAGGTGAAGCATCCTTGAGAAACATGAGCCAGCTGAGGTGGGAGAGATTTTTCTGGGAAAAACAATGCAGATTTTTATATCTGGGAGGACTGGACTGTCTGAAGCATGCTGGTCTACCTCTCATGGTGCAACTGGGAAGTTGTGGCCCTGCAAGGGACCTGCCCAAGGTCAGAGAATGGGGCTGTGAAGGTCTGGGAGATAACCCAGGCCTCCACTTCCAGCCCAGGTGGCTGACCTCTGCTCCATTTCTTGGTCACAGAGTCCCTGCAGGAAGCTAAAGGGCCTTTCAGCTTGTGCCTTCTCTGGGGCCTCTCACATGCCCTCTTTCCTCTATTTGTCTCCAGGGCACCCCTGGTGCCGATCTTCTCCTTCGGGGAGAATGACCTATTTGACCAGATTCCCAACTCTTCTGGCTCCTGGTTGCGCTGTATCCAGAATCGGTTGCAGAAGATCATGGGCATCTCCCTCCCACTCTTTCATGGCCGTGGTGTCTTCCAGTACAGCTTTGGTTTAATACCCTACCGCCGGCCCATCACCACTGTGGGTAAGTCCAGGACCAGGCTGGGAGGGAGGAGGCTATGTTGTGCGCTGCAAGGGGACGTGGAGATGGGCCAGCTTTATTCCTGCCTTAATGGGGCTCACATTCTAGACTGGGAAACATACACACGCAAGCAGATAGAATAGAAGACAGTCTGGGATAGGAACTGTAGCAGAGGTGCCAAGAGCAATAGTTGCGACTAGTTGCTGAGCATCTGCTGTGTGCCAGGCACTACGCTAGCTGCCCTACATGAAGCAACTCAGCTTATTCTAACAACCTTCAAGGCAGAAAGCCTGGAGTGCAATGGCACAATCCCGGGTTCAAGAAATTCTCATGCCTCAACCTCCCGAGTAGCTGGGACTAGAGTTGCTCACCACAAAACTCAGCTAATTTTTGTATTTTTAGTAGAGACGAGGTTTCACCATGTTGACCAGGCTGGTCTCAAACTCCTGACCTCAAGTGATCCGCCTGCCTCAGCCTCCCAAAGTGCTGGAATTAAAGGCATGGGCCATTGCGCCTGGCCATACCTTCAAGACAGGAGTTACTATACCCATTTCATTGATGTAAACTGGGGCTCAGAGAAGTTAAGTATCTTCCAAAATATCACACTGTTTTTGTATAACAAAGTTGGGGTTTTTATTAGGATCATTCTGACTTTTTACAATGCCAGAAAAGGTGGGTTTAATTCTTTTTTTTTTTGAGACAGAGTCCTGCTCTGTGGCCCAGGCTGGAGTGCAGTGGCATGAGCTCAGCTCACTGCAACCTCCACCTCCCGGGTTCAAGCGATTCTCCTGCCTCAACCTCCAGAGTAGCTGAGATTACAGGTGCATGCCACCACGCCTGGGTAACTTTTGTATTTTTAGTAGAGATAGGGTTTCACCATGTTGGCCAGGCTCGTCTGGAACTCCTGACCTAAAGTGATCCCCCAGGCTCAGCCTCCCAAAGTACTGGGATTACAGGCATGAGCCACCATGCCCGGCCTCCAAAAGACTTTATAGGGAGAAGTCCATTTATCTCATCTCCATCCATCCACTTGCTAATTGAGCAGACTTGGTAAACCCCTACATCATGACCCGCCCTGTGTTGTGTGGCAATATTTTCAAGAATTTTAATACTTCTGCTGCCTCCAGAACTATTGCCAGAAGAGAGGACAGAGGACCTGCCTTCTCAGCCAGGCAGAACCAGAGAAAGAGATGAGTTAGGTCCATCCTGATTCCTCCCTGGGGTAAGGGATCCACTGCAAGTCAGCGTGGAGGGGTAGAGGGGAAAGAAGAGCTGCCTGGGCTATGAACTCACCCCATCTTAGAAATATAGCCGCTTCCAATTATGGCATCTTGGACTCCCCAGATCATTTAGCCTGAAGGTGAAGGGCACACCCCCAGGGTCTAAAACCTGGCAGTGGTTCTTCCTGGCTATGTGACCTTGAACAAGTCAGGTAACCTCTCTGGGCCTCATTGACTCATCTGTCAAATAGGAATAATGACAGTTTTTTATGCCCATAGGATAAAAGGGAGTATTTCGTGTAAAGCACCTAATACATTGCCTGACACATTGAAATCCAGCCATTGGCTGGTCGCGGTGGCTCACACTTGTAATCCCTGCACTTCAGGAGACTGAGGAGGGCAGATCACGAGGTCAGGAATTCAAGACCAGCCTGGCCAACATGGCGAAACCCTATCTCTACTAAAAATACAAAAATTAGCTGGGCATGGTGGCGCATGCCTGTAATCCCAGCTACTCGGAAGGCTGAGGCAGGAGAATTGCTTGAACCAGGACCCGGGAGGTAGAGGTTGCAGTGAGCTGAGATTGTGCCACTGCACTCCAGCCTGGGCTACAGAGCGAGACTGCAGGAAAGAAAGAAAGAAAGAAAGAGAGAGAGAGAGAGAGAGAGAGAGAGAGAACTTTTCTGCAGGGATGAACCATGGGGATGGGCACCTGCCCCAAGGGCCCCTTCCCTACCCTAAGCCACTGTACACCTCTATGCCTTGCAGTGGGGAAGCCCATCGAGGTACAGAAGACGCTGCATCCCTCGGAGGAGGAGGTGAACCAGCTGCACCAGCGTTATATCAAAGAGCTGTGCAACCTCTTCGAGGCCCACAAACTTAAGTTCAACATTCCTGCTGACCAACACTTGGAGTTCTGCTGAGCCCAAAGGGCAGGGCCAACATTAGGGAGCCCAGCAGGAGGTGCTGTGCTCTGAGAAGACTTCCTGGAGGTGTTTGTTGAACATATCTGCAGAGCCTTCCCAGACTCCTGCAAATCCAACCCATGTCAGGCTGTAAGTCAGAGCGGGCAATGCAGAAGAGGAGACTAGATTCTGGCACTGCAATCTGCACTTCTGCTACAAGACCTCTGCAAGCCTCCTGCTCCTTGGCTTCTGTCTGCTCAATGAAATGGGAGAAAGGACTGGAGGAGAATGTTTTCTGAGGTCTCTGATCTCTGTTGTAATGTCACTCAAACATTATAAAAGGAAATGCAGGGGAACAAAGAGAACAGCAAGGTTTTTATTCCTCTGACCTTGAGTGACAGCACAAAAGAAGCCACCAGCTCCAGTCCCTTCTCCTACAAGACCTGTCATCTTGCACCCTGGATGTCCCAGGTCCTCCCTCTCCATGCTGGAGAGGAGGGGTGGCCAGCAAACCCCTGCCCTCACCCTAGGTAGCTTCAAGCTTCTGGGTTCTCTGGGTGATGGAGTGGCCGCCAGAGGCACACGGAAGGTGGATAGGGAGGCCTGTGCTCTGTTACCAACTGGCTGTATGACTGTGGGCAGGCCTCTTTTCTCTCCTTCTGTGCCTCAGTTTTCCCACTGACTCTGAGTCTCAGCTCTGACATTACATAGGCTGAGAGCTCCATAAGGCGCCTCTTATTCACCCTTTGTAACTTAAGCCCCTGACCTTGGCATAAAAAAGGGGGCTCCGTAAATGTCAGTTCAATAAATGAGAGAATTATATTTTAGCATGCTTCTCTTTCTTTCTACCCCCAACCAAGAGGGCTGGTCAAAGCCTTACCCTTGATCCCCCAGCCTGGCCCTGGGGCCCTGTTTCACCTTCCCAGAAGCTGGATGAGGCTGAGCCAGAGAAGACCATGCTGATCGCTTCTTCCTGATGCATCAACCCTAAGCTTACCACCTCTGGCCCCATTCTGTTGGGAAAGAAGTGGGGGTCAATTTGTTAAGACACAGGGCAGGCCAGCACAGAGAATGGAAACCAGATGTGAGATGTGTGCATGTGTCTGCAGGGGTGTGGGGGGTGTGGAGGGGTAAGATGGGGACAGACACCCTGACCAGAGTTCTAGATTCCTGGGTTAGGGCCATGTATCAGTAGGGAGGGAACAGAGGGTTGGACCAGCGTTTGTGACTCTCCCTCACCCTCTAGTGGGGAAACAGACACTTCCCTGCCAGGAGCAGATCACACCCATAACCACAACACAGGCACTTAGAGAAGTGTACATTTGGGTTTCAATCCTGGCTCTGGCTCTGCCTCTTTTCAGTGATCTTGGGCAAGCCACATCTCCAAATCTCGATTTTGTCATTTGAGAAATAAATACGATAGTATCCACCTTCAGTGTTGTGAACAGTTCATAAGATAACAAGCTATTCCATGTCCTTTGTGGAATGATGTGCAGTATGTATGAATTAGAAGCCAGGTGACAAATGTGCCCAATGTCTCATGAAAGTGCCTCTTATTATCCTATTAGGCAGCGTGGTATAAGGGTCACAAGAGGTGCAGGAAGAAGAAGCAGTGGAGTTTAAAGAAGGGAGGGATGATTTACAGACGAGGGGAGGACTTGGAGGAGGTGACACGTGGGCAGGACCTTCAAGGAAGAGGGAGATTTGCAAAGGAGATAAATAACAGCCCATAGTAATTACCTACTGCTGTATAATGAACCACTTCAAAACTTAATGGCTGGCCGGGCATGGTGGCTCACATCTGTAATCCCAGCACTTTGTGGGGCCAAGGTGGGTGGATCACTTGAGCTCAAGAGTTTGAGACCAGCCTGGGAAACACGGTGAAACCCCGTTTGTACAAAAAGAGAAATACATGCAAAAATTAGCCGGGCCTGGTGGCTTGTGCCTGTAGTCTCAGACACTTAGAGGACTAAGGTGAGAGGATTGTTTGAGCCCAAGTGGTGGAGGTTGCAGTGACTCGAGATTGCACCACTGTACTCCAGCCTGGGCAACAGAATGAAATCCTGTCTCAAAAACAACCACCACCACCACCACTTAATGGTTGAAGAGCATGAGGATTTATTACTTCTTACAATTCTATGGATTCTCTGGGTGGTTCCTCTTGGGTCTTGCAGCTGCATCCAGCCAAGGGGTCAGCTGGGGCTGAGACAGCTAGGGACGCTAGAGGAGCTGGGCCTCTCTTTGCACATGGACACTGGGCCCCTCTCTATACTGAGTGGTCTGTTAGCATTCACTGGTGGCTGATTCCAAAAAATGAGAGCCAAAGCTGCACGGACTTGAGTCCTAGGCTGCACACCTCACAAGCATCACTTCTGCTGCATTCTGTTGGTCAAAGCAAGTCACAATCCAGCAGCAGATTCAGGGAGTAAGGAATAGGATCCCCCTCTGGATAAGAGGAGCAGCAATGTCATATTACAAAAGGGTGTGGTCACACGCAGGGATTCTTACTGCCATGTTTGCAAACAATCCACCAAAAATTAAAAAACTAAAAGCCTGAAGCACAACCACTGCCCACCCCAGGCACACACACCCTGGAATTCCCTGTGTGACCATGGCACCACCACTGTGTATCCCGAGGATCCCAGCTCAGCCTTGCATCTCTGCCCTATCTTCCTCTCGCTCTCCCTCATTGATTCCTCATGCAAAGCCACAGTGAGCTGTCTAAAACACAAAGCTGACCGCACCATTCCCTACTCAGCATCCTTCCATGACACTCCATTGCTCCTAGGATAGGGTTTGGACCAGTCTGAATCCACAGGATCAGGATCCAGCAGGAACCAGAGGATAATTTGAGGAGGGTTTAAAAAGGAACCATTTTTTTGAAGGGTGTGCACTGTTTCCACCCTGAGGCCTGGAAGGATGAATGGAAGCAGCAGTTCCTCAACCAGGAAGACTCCTGTGTGGGGGCCATTGTTGGTCAAGAGGCATGAGCAGGTCTGGTGACCCTGCAAGGGAGGAGCCAGGAGCAAGCATTCCCACCTCATTCTCCTTCCTCCATTCAGTCTGCTGCCAAGTTCCCCACTGCTTGAGCCCAGCTAGAAGCTGGAGGGAAGGAGGGCCTGTGGCTGCAGTCCAGACATGTAGGCCTCCTGGGAAAGGGAGAAAAGCAAAGACAGGCAGAGTTGATCTGGAGGGGTCAACGGAAGGCGGAACACGTCCACCCCAAGCTCGGGCTTCTCAGCCTGCCATTTGCCACTCTCCAGCATCTGGCCCAGCCTGTCTATCCTCATCTCTCTTCCTCCCTTACTCCATGCTCCCATCACTCGGAACCATTTGCATTTCTTTATGCCAGCTACAATGTCTCACCTCTGAGTTTTTGCCCATGATGTCGGATGCCATGGAATGCCATCTCCTCCCCATTATCTCCCCTTTGTCTGGATAAGTCCTACTCATCCTCCAATACTGATTTTATCTGTGCAAAGAAGTCTTCCCCAGTGCCTCTGATTGTGAGGGGTTTCCTCTGGCTTCTCCAGACTTTCTGTTCCTCTGCCATAGCCCTTAGCACCCTGGGGAGGAGGTGTTGCTGTCCAGGTAAATGCTGCGCCAATGCCCCTGCCTCTAGTGCCCTCCCTCCAGCTTACCCACAAACAGGACCTGCATCCTGTCTCACAAATAAAACTTAGAACTCTCTAAGTGGTCTCCAGTGCCTCAGGATAATGCCTAAACTCCTCCTCAGCCTGGCATTCAATGCCTTTATCATCTGCCCTCTAGACCCCACCAGCCTCACCTCTGGACCCTCTCCCCTTGCCACTAGTCACTCCCACCCCCTTTGCTTCTCTCTGAGTATACTCTGCTCTTGCACTGGCTTATTTATGGGCACACCATTCCCTTCCTCCTGGAACACTCTTTCTTCTTGGTCTGGTCAGCGTCACTCACTCCCAAAGGTCGCCTCCTTTGTCAAACCTCATCCTACCCTTCAACCCTCAAGCTCTGCCCTTTGCCCTGCATCAGCCCTCTTTTGCACTATCTTCGGGGATGAAAGGGTCATAGTCATTCACAGGTGAGTGGACTTCTCTGTCTCCCAATGGACTGGGAACCCCCTTAGGCCCTTAACCACTGTGCCTTCAGCCCCATTCGACCCAGCTTCACCGCCAGCACAGGACCTCAGCATCCCCAGTGAGAGGGAGTTGGTTGAGTAAATGAATTCTCACATGTGTGCTTCCTCTCAATCCCACCCACATGAGGCCTGGGGCAGGGATCAGGGGAAGAAGACTCAGGCCTTGCCTCTGAGGTGATTAAATCAGTTGTCTATCACTGCACGACAGATCACTCCAAAACTTGGCTGCTTTAAACAACAAATCCTCATCGACTCTCAGTTTCTGGGGGTCAGGTGTCTGGGAATGGCTTAGTAGAGTGATTCTGGCTTAGGGTTTCTCATGAGGTTGCAGCCAGACTGGGACTGGGGCCGGAGTTGTGGTCTCTGAAGGCCTGAGTGGGACTGCAGGACCTGCTTCCAGGCCTACTTGTGTGGCTGTTGGCAGGAGGCTTCGTTGTTTGCTATGTGGACCTCTCCACAGCACTGCCAATGACATGGATGGCTTCTCCCAGAGTGAGTGAGTCAAGAGAAAGAGAGAGGCCACACTGCCTTTTATGACCTGGTCTCTGAGTCTCACACTATCAATTCCACCTTACTCTCTTGGTTAGATGTGAGTCACTAAGTCCGGCCCACACTCCATACAAGGGTGTGAATACCTGGGGGTGGGATCCCTGGGCGCCAGCTTGGAGACTGGCTGCTACAGTGATGGTGGATGAGCTTCAGAGGCTAGACTGTACCACACCGATGCTGTTTACTTCTGCACAGGGCAGCTTGCCTTGGAGGACAAAGACTGAGCTAGCCATATAAAGGGGACCCAGAGGGGTTGGAGCAACAGCTTGAG
Source organism: Trachypithecus francoisi (assembly GCF_009764315.1). Taxonomy (NCBI): domain Eukaryota; kingdom Metazoa; phylum Chordata; class Mammalia; order Primates; family Cercopithecidae; genus Trachypithecus; species Trachypithecus francoisi. The sequence goes on from NW_022681473.1 coordinate 66,609,599, forward strand.
CAAAAGCTGCAGGTAGGAAGGATGACTGTGACCCCCCCAGCCTGGGCTAGGATGGAGTACAAAGTGGCCATTAGACAGACGGGTGCCAGGATGGGAGATGGGGGTGGGGGAGAGGCTTGGCCAGAGGACAAAGGTCTCTCCTTCTTTCACAGCAACCTTGGAGGCTTCGTGTTGAAGACATCAATAGCACAAGATGCAAAGAGTATAGAGCTCTGATCTCAGAGGAGGGCTGCCCAAGGGAGCCATCCAAGCAGGAATATCCATGCTGGACTTTGTGTGTGCAAAAACATGCCCTTTTACTGGCTAAAGCCACTGAGATAGGAGTGTGTTTGTTATTGTAATTGGCCTCCCTGACTAATGTGTCAGGAGCTATCCACGTAAGGACTCAGTTATTAATTTATCACTTCCTAACAATTCTCAGGGGCCCTCAGAGCCTGCCTCAGAGCTCTCACCTTTATGTGGGGAGGGCAACCTCCTCCCCTCCATACATGCACAAATAAAGACAGCAGAGGATGGCAGGATGAGTCAGGCGTGGTAGAGAAGGTCAGAGGCCCTCAAGTAATGGAGACAGTTGGAGTCTCCTCTGGAAATCAACCTGCACTTTGACCTGGGAAGAAGTTCTCAGACATTATTTCCCAAGGGGACAAAGGGCCTGCTGAGGCACAGTCCCTCTGATACTGCTTTATGGTGATTTGGCCAGGGGTTGGCCAGCATATCACAGCCAGCAACCACGTGGCAGGCACAAGGCTGCAAGTGCAAGTCAGGTCCACTTGCTCAGTCTCAGCTCCCAAGGGGACTGTGCTTTGTGAGGGCTCAGAAGCAGGAAAGAGGGAGGAGGGTATCCAGATGGAAGTTGTTGAGTAAACAAAGGCAGAGGGGAGGGAAAGTGTGGGGCACACCTTAGCAATAGCTGCAGGTGTGATTCAGGGTGCAAGGGTGAGTTTCAAAGAAAAGGAGGTTAGAGGTAGGTCTCTTTTCAGAAAACTTTTATTGAGTCCTTGCTATGTGCCAAGTGCTGGGGACAGAGTGGTGACCAAGCTGGATCGGGTACCTGGCTTTCCCTTGTCTACTGACTAGTGGAAGCCAAATGTCCAGTCAAGAAGTCAGGAATTTCTCCCAAAGGTAGGGAGGAACCCTGGAAAGTCCTTGAGCTGATGTAGGTCAAGGGCCAGGCCACATGGGCAAAAAATGCCTTAGGTTGAACTGGGCATTTGTCTGACCTCACAGAAGGGCAGAGTCCGCACCCTGAGCCATTTACTGAGGACCTACTATGTGCTAGGCTCTGGATGGGATGCTCTACATGTTTTATGTCAAAGACACCCACAGTAACCTCTTTATAATAGATGAAGTTCATTTGTCAGAAAGGTTAAAGGACTTTCTGGAATCCTGGCCCCAAGATGTGGACTGCCTGCCCAGACAGCTATCACATGCTCCTCACATTCTGCCGGGTTCTGGCCTCAGACCCAGCAGATGGCACAATGGAAATGGCAGAGGCTGGAGAGCCAGCTGGGCTGCGTGACCCCGTACAAGTCAGGTCCAGTTGCTGAGTCTCAGTTTCTTCACTTGTAAATGGTCTTTCCACAAATGGGTGTTCAATAAATGCCAGTTCTTCCTCCCTCTCCCCCTTTATAAATTCCAGGAAATGATTTTTGAAATACCTGTGAGAGTGTGTGTCTATCACAAACGAGGTTCGGCATTTCTTAGACTCTAGAGTCCCTTCAACCCCTGCTGGAAAACCAACCTGAGTATTTCCCTTTTCAACAGTTGAACTGATGCACATTCGGTCACATCTTTAGCGACAGGGTGAAGAGAAAATGATGGCAGGCAGTTCATTTCTGGCAGCCCCTTTTAGCTTTTTTTTTTTTCTTTTCTTTTTTTTTTTTTTTGATACAGAGTCTTGCTCTGTTGCCCGGGCTGGAGTGCAGTGGTGCAATCTCGGACCACTGCAACTTCCGCCTCCCGGGTTCAAGTGATTCTCCTGCCTCAGCCTCCCAAGTAGCTGGGATTTCAGGTGCATGCCACCACGCCCAGCTAATTTTTTGTATTTTTAGTAGAGACGGAGTTTCACTATGTTGGCCAGGCTGGTCTCGAACTCCTGACCTCAGGTGATCCGCCTGCCTTGGTCTCCCAAAGTGCTGGGATTATAGGCTTGAGCCACCTTGCCCAGCGTCAGCCTCTTTTAAAGTGGACCTTAAAAGAACAAAAAACAGCCCCAAAACCCTGTCCCTATCAATAACATGTCACTGATTAAAGATCAAAAAAGCCCCTCCTCTAAAAAAAATAAAATAAAATTGTCAAAAGCCTGCGTTTGGGGATGCCCTAGGTCAATGCTTCTTGAAATGTCTCTGGTAAAGGACCAGATTTTTGGTTTTTGCTTTTTTTCCCATTCCTTCATGGACCTATCCATTTTGTAAGACACAATATAAGTTACTAGAAAAATGAGAAAAGAAAACCAAGACATAGTATGACGTTTTATTATTAGTTTCAACAGACATAAAATTACTGTGCCACATTGCTCTGAAATTTCTGAACAGTTCCACTCCATTTCTGTAATTATTTTGTCAGGAACCAGTAACAAGCTGTTCATGGATGTGCGTTGGTCTCCAGAACACACTGGAGTAACACAGCACTGACCTGGAACTCTTTGTTGTGACTAACTGCTGGCATTGTAAGGTTGTTGTGAGTTAAGAAACACAAAACTAACCGGTGAATTGCAAAGTGCTGTACAGTAATTGGTTAGGGATGTCATCTTAGCCACTTTCACTCAGATAAGCTGAGAAGGCTGCTAGAAGGGCAGGGCTTGCCTGAAGTTACATAGCTGGTAAGTGGTAGATGCAGAACTGGCCTCCCAGTTCTCACCCAGTGCCCTTTCCACTCTGCCTTGGGCAGTGGATACGAGTATGTGTCCCCAGGTGCATTTTCAAGGAAGAACTCCATTCCCAACTACAGGAAGTGCAGTCTGCCCCTTCTGAGATCACCTCCACTGAAGAGAGCTGCCTCTGCAAGGGTATACAGCCCATGGCTCAGCTAGCCAGGGTATAAAGGCAGGGCCATGTCAGCCCAGATCAATACAACTCTGATGGACATTTCAGTTTGACTTCTCCCTCCATCCAAATTTGCTGCCTTCCCTTCCTTCTTGTGGTATTGACTCCAAAGGTTCTCTAATAAACATCCTGTAGGCTACACACCATCTCAGAATCCACTTGCTGGAGAACCCAATCTGTGACATCATGTGTATTTGAAGAGGTAAATCCCAATATGAGGCAGGGAGAGGTTAACTAATTTGTCTGCAGTCACACCATTTTTAAGTGGTTGAGCGAGGATTTGAATTCAGATCTGACTGCAAAGGCTGTATTTTTGTCTAATAAAGTGTGACTTGACTACCAGCTTGGGAGACGAAAGAAAGGATCAGAAAAGTTGGATTTAATCTGTAATATTAAAAATAACTCTTATTTATTCAAAATGGCACAGCCATTTTAGAAGACAGCTTGGCAGATTCTCATAAAGTTAAACATAGGCTTACTATACAACTCAGCAATTGTGCTCTTAGGTATTTACCCTACTGATTGGAAAACAAGTCTATATGAAAACCTGCACATGAATGTTTATGGCCACTTTATTCATGATCACCAAAAACTGGAAGCAACCCAGATGTCCTTCAATAGGTGACTGGATTTTTAAAAAACCTGTGGTTCAACCCATACAATGGAATCCTATTCAGAAATACAGATAACTGAGCTGTAAATTCACACGATAACATGGATGAATCTTAAGTGCATTTTGCTAAGTGAAAGAAGCCAGAACAAAAAGGCTACATACTGTACGATTTCACTCCTGTGACATTCTGGAAAAGGATAACATATAGGGACAAGAAACAGGTCAGCTGTAGGGAGCTATGGCTGAGGAAGCACTGGGAACCTTCTAGGATGGTAGAACAAATTCCTATGGTATTACAGTGCTGTCTACTTGATACTATGTATTTGTTAAAAACCACAAGGTAGGCCAGGAGCGGTGACTCACGCCTGTAAGCCTAGCACTTTGGGAGGCCAAGGCAGGTGGATCACCTGAGGTCAGGAGTTCGAGACTAGCCTGGCCAACATGGTGAAACCTTGTCTCTACTAAAAATACAAAAATTAGCCAGGCAAGATGGCAGGCACCTATAATCCTAGCTACTCGGGAGACGGAAGCAGGAGAATCACTTGAACCCAGGAAATGGAGGTTGCAGTGAGCCAAGATCATGCTACTGCACTCCAGCCTGGGTGACAAGAGTGAAACTCTATCTCAAAAAAAAAAAAAAGAAAGAAAAAGAAAACCACGAGGTAAACTTTAAACTTTAATGTATAGAAATTAAACTTTTGCCAGGCTCAAGCCTGTAATCCCAGCACTTTGGGAGGCCGAGACGGGCGGATCACGAGGTCAGGAGATTGAGACCATCCTGGCTAACATGGTGAAACCCCGTCTCTACTAAAAAATACAAAAAACTAGCCGGGCAAGGTGGTGGGCACCTGGTAGTCCCAGCTACTCGGGAGGCTGAGGCAGGAGAATGGCATAAACCGGGAGGCGGAGTTTGCAGTGAGCTGAGATCTGGCCACTGCACTTCAGCCTGGGCGACAGAGCGAGACTCCGTCTCAAAAAAAAAAAAAAATTAAACTTTTAGAATCACCCAAAAATTAAGGTATCCCAGGGTAGAATGCAGACTGCGATGATGAAAGAATCTCAACTGTCTTATAAATGTGTGAGAAAACTTCACTGAAGGGAGTGAGAAAACAAAGGGCTGACCTAAGTAACTTTGGGAAAGAATATTTTGACTGGAAATGGCAAGACTGATGTAAAAATACAATGCCCATAAACACTGCACCACAGTTGGTAAAGCTGAATTTCTCATGGGGGTGCAGGATAACAAGTCTGAAACTACCATACATGTGTTGCAATTGAACACATAACTAAATAGATGACAAGGGCCAGTTTTCTCACTACTGGAGAAGGTGAATGACTAGAATGATCCGTGTGGTAAGGGATTAGAGGGAGACATCAGTATGAACTCATGTTTACTTTAATATAGACATAGCTGGAGAGATACAATTATAAATAGGTGTGTATACATGGGAAATACATATCTCCTAGCTCTGTCTTCTGAGAGGGACTAGAAACAATGGCACCCTAGTAGCAACTAGCACACCAAGAGCTCAGATCTTGGTTTCTAATACCTTTCTCTAAAAAAAGGATTCCTGGTCGGACACGGTGGCTCATGCCTGTAATCCCAGCACTTTGGGAGGCTGAGGCGGGAGAATCATGAGGTCAGGAGTTCAAGACCAGCCTGGCTAACATGGTGAAACCCTGTCTCTACTAAAAATACAAAAATTAGCCAGGTGTGGTGGCGGGCACCTGTAATCCTAGCTACTCAGGAGGCTGAGGTGGGAGAATTGCTTGAATCCAGGAGGCAGAGGTTGTAGAGAGCCAAGATCGCGCCACTGCCTTCCTGCCTGGGAGACAAGAGCAAAACTCCATCCCAAGATAAATAAAAAAATAAAATAAGTAAAAAATAAATATAAATATAAAAAGAATTCCTGAGACACTTAAAGCAATGCCTGATTCTAGGGCTGGAGCAGGGAACATGCAAGATGAGCCTGAAAAATCTTGTAGTGCCAGAAAGTAAAGAAGTGCTTAAAAAAACAAAATGATGAGGATATCTCAAAAGGACACAGGGGCCAAACTGAACAAGCTCCCAATGTCCACAGCTGCAACAATTCAAACAATAAAATAAACAACATAGTACTGGGATTATAATCCAAAGTGTAAAATAAATATTCATGAGTACATACTGATATAAATGATTGAATAATAAATAAATGGGAGAGAAGGGACAAATCTCCCTAAGAGAAGAATCCCAAATACTTCTGTAGATATTCCCCCTGAGATGAAGCTCAGCCCTCTCCTGTTTGAACTGGGATGTGCTTACAGGCTTGCTTCCAAGGGTAGCATAGGGAAAGAGCTGGGTGTGGAGGGAGGGACAGGGAGTAACTTTGTAGTGAAAACACCTAGAAAACATTACCTCTGCCAGGTGATCAAGGTTAATATCACCAGTGATAAGTCATGTTGATAGTAAGTACCCTTGATGTGTTGTGATGAGAATGGCACATCACTCCTGTGGCCTTCCTCCCCAAACCCCATAACCCCAGTCTAATCAGGAGAAAAACGTCAGATAAATCCATATTGGGGAACAGTCCACAGAACACCTGACTTGTACTTCTCAAAATTAAACGTCATCAAATACAAGGAAAATCTGAGAAACTGTCACAGACCAGAGGAGGCTAAGAAGACATGATATCTAAATGAAATATGGTATCCTAGATGGGATCCTCAAATAGACAGAAGTCACTAGGAAAAACCAGTAAAATTGGAATAAAATAAGGAGTTTGATAGTAATGTGCCAATCTTGTCTTTTTAGTTGTGACAAATGCACAATAGTTCTGTAAAATGTTACAAAGGGTAACATTTAGGGTGAAGGGTGTATAGGAATTCTCTTTACTATCTGTGCATCTTTTCTGTAAGTCTGAAACTATTCTAAATTTTTTTTTGAGATGGAGTCTCGCTCTGTCACCCAGGCTGGAGTGCAGTGGCGAGATCTCAGCTCACTGCAAGCTCCACCTGCTGGGTTTATGCCATTCTCCTGCCTCAGCCTCCCGAGTAGCTGGGACCACAGATGCCCACCACTTTGCTCGGCTAGTTTTTTGTATTTTTTAGTAGAGACGGGGTTTCACCGTGTTAGCCAGGATGGTCTCGATCTCCTGACCTCGTGATCCGCCCGTCTCGGCCTCCCAAAGTGCTGGGATTACAGGCTTGAGCCACTGCGCCCGGCCTTTACAATTAAAAGTATATTTACATTGAGAAAAATTGCTGTGAGATATCATATTAGGTTTCTGCAGCTGTTATAGCAAATCACCACAAACTTGGTCAGTTAAAACAACAGAAATGTATCCTCTTACAGTTCTGGAGGCAAGAAGTTTGAAATCAGTGGCAATGGTGTCAGTTTGACAAGGTGCCAGCAGGGCCACTTCCCTCCAGAGGCTCTAGGGGAGAATCTGTTTCCTTAACTTGTCCAGCTTCTAGAGCTACTTTCCTTAGCTCAAGGGCCCTTCCTCCATCTCCACAGGTAGCAGCATCTTCAAATCTTTCCGCTTCCATCATCACATCATCTTCTGCCCTCTGTGTCTCGTAGAATCTCTCACTGCTTCCCTCTTATGAACATATAATGGCATTCAGAGCCTGTCCATATCACCCAGGGTAAGCTCCTATCTCAAGATCCTCAACATAATCACATCTGCAGAGCTCCCTCAATCTTTTTTGCCATGTAAGCTAACATCCACAGGTTCTACAGACTAGGATGTAGATATCCTTTGGGGGGGGGCCATTTTTCAGCCTACCACAGATGCTCAGCAAGTTCTTCATTCTCTCTGAGACTCAGGTACCTCATCTGGAAGTGATATATGCAAATGTGAAGTAAATTAGGAGGGCTAATCTGCCACTGGACTGGTAGAAGGGGGAAGGCAGGAGCCTGAAGAGCCCCTTGTCTTGGGCAAATGAGACCTGACACTACTCCTCTCTTCCCCATGTGTTCCTCCCCTCCACACTGGCCATGTCCTCACGGTAGTATAAGCAAAGAAATCTGGGACTCAGGATCCTAAGTCCTGAGTTCAAGTCCCAGTCCTGTCAGCAACTTGCAGCGTGTCCTCGGGTAAGTCACTTTCTGTATCTGGAGTATACAGTGATTCTACAAAACATATATATGTTAATTCTGCCCTGGGAAAAGGGCTGGAGAAGGACTACTGAGATCCCTCTTGCCCTGAGAGGTCATAATTATGGGATGTTTATATTCCTGGCATCTTCCCTTTGACTAAAGGATCTGGGTCCCTCCTAGTAACTAGAGCCCAGTGGAAGCAGCAATGCTTAGTAATGATAGTAATGGCAGTAATGGTAAAGGTTTAGGCACTGGGGCTTGTGGGAGGGTGAAGAGGGGAGGGAAGAGCCTCCTGTTTCTTACTCGCTTCTGCCAAGGCCCCATTAGTCTAGACTAGGGGTGAGCAAGCTACAACCTCTGTTTGAATGACCTGTGGGCTAAGAATGGTGTCCGTTTGACAAGGTGCCAGTAGGACCACTTCCCTCCAGAGGCTCTAGGGGAGAATCTTTACAGATGAACATTTGAAATCAATGTAATGATAGGAAATGCTAACTTTGAGCCCTAGTGAACTGAAATGTCATCTTCCAAAGAAAATTATACTTAATTATTTACTTTGGGTTTACAGTTAAAATTTTGTAGCCTATGCACCCTAGAACTTAAAGTATAATAATAAAAAAAAAAATTTTGTAGCCAGATGTGATGTCATGCACCTTAGTCCCAGCTATTCTGGAGGCTGAGGCAGGAGGATCGTTCCAGCCCAGGAGTTCTGGGCAGTAGTGTGCTATGCCAATTGTGTGTTCACGCTCAGTTCAGCACCAATATGGTGACTTCCTGGGAGCAAGGGACCACTAGGTTGCCTAAGGAGGGGTAAATCAGCCCAGGTCAGAAATGGAACAGGTCAAAACTCCTGTGCTGATTAGTAGTGGGATCACACCTGTGAATAGCCACTGCACTCCAGCCTGGGCAACTTCATGAGATCCCATCTCTTAAAAAAACAAAAACAAAAACAAAAACAAAACAGGCCGGGCATGGTGGCTCATGCCTGTAATCCTAGCACTTTGGGAGGCCTAGGCGGGCAGATTGACAGATCTCAGGAGTTAAAGACCCAGCCTGGGCAACAGGGTGAAACCCCACCTCTACTAAAATTCAAAAAAAATTAGCTGGGTGTGGCAGTGGTCGCCCATAGTCCCAGCTACTTGGGACACTGAGGCAGGAGAATTGCTGGAACCCAGGAGGCGGAGGTTGCAGTGGGCCGAGATTACGCCACTGCACTCCAGCCCAGGCAACAGAGTGAGACTCCATCTCTGACAACAACAACAACAACAACAAATATCTTGTAGAAACACATTTCATCGCTTGTTATGTGAATACCTGCATAATATCCTGGACTTTGCCTTTTGGCCTGCAAGCCTCTATCAGCCCCCAGTTAATGAGTTGTCCTATCTTCCACCTCAAATCTGTCTTAAGCCATCCACCTTCCACTTTGCAGCCAGAAGGATCTTTCCAGTGTAAGTCTGACCATACCATTCCCCTGATTCAAACTTCCCAGTGGTCTGTCTGTCCAGTTCCTTGGCTGGCGTACAGCCCTCACAGTCTGGTTTCTGTCTTCCTTCCCAGCCACTCTCTACCCAGTCATGTTGAACTTCCAGTTCTCTAGGGCACTTTGCTTCCCCCAGGACCAGCATTTTACACAAGCTGTTCCCTCTGCCTAAGATGCTGTTTACTACCCAAATTCAATTCCTGCTTGGTCTTTTAAGTCATTTTAGACATTAATTCCACCAGAAAGCCATGCCTGATCCAACCTCCCTCCAGGCTGTGAGGTGCCTCCTCTGGGTTTCCACAATTCCCTGCTTCCTTCCAGCTTAGCATTGATCACAATTCTGTTTTGTGGTGGTGGTTTTTTTGTTGTTGTTGTTTTTTGTTTTTGTTTTTGTTTTAGATAGAGTTTCGCTCTTGCTACCCAGGCTGGATTGCAATGGCGTGATCTTGGCTCACCGCAACCTCTGCCTCCCAGATTCAAGGGATTCTTCTGCCTTAGCCTCCTGAGTAGCTGGGATTACAGGCATGCGCCACCACACCCAGCTAATTTTTGTATTTTTAGTAGAGACTGGGTTTCTCCATGTTGGTCAGGCTGGTCTCAAACTCCCGACGTCAGGTGATCCGTCCACCTTGGCCTCCAGAAGTGCTGGGATTACAGGCATGAGCCACCGCACCTGACCTTGATCACACTTTAAAAATGTCTATGGCCTCCACCAGACTGGGAGCCCCTCAGAGCCGAGGTTGGTCTGTTTATGCACTGATGCTCCCACTTCCCAGTGGCAAGGCTCCTGCTAGCTCCTACACTTTGGGGGAGGGAGCAGGAGCTGGGTGTCAGGAGGCCCAGTTCATTTCCTTTCCTGGACTGCAGTCCTTCATCTGTATGATGAAGACTGAAGGCCCCCGGCTGATCCTCTAAGGACTGGGAGTGAAACTTTGGGGGTAGGGACAGTAGTTGAGCTCCCAGACATGCTTATCAGTCCTCTATAGGCAACCCCAGATAGACATGAGACTGGGCTCTGCAACAGGCGTGATCTGGGCCATTCCAACCAAAGGTCAGTCCTCAGTAGCCAGCTGCAACTGGCCTGGCCCTGGACCCTGCCTGCCCATCCCCCTACCCTTTCCTCCCCTGAGACCCAGGAATAAAAAGGATCTTGGCTGTCCATACTTCTGGCGTGGGCTCAGGAACGTGTGTGCAGACATGTGTGTATGTCTATGCCTATGCTTCTGCAGGAACATCTATATGTGTGTATGGGCTTGTGTGAAAATGTGTACACACCTGTGCATGAGTCCGTGGGTGAATGTCTCTGCACCAGTGCGTGTGCTCCACAAGCATAGTCAAGCAAGTATGCCCCTGTGCCCCCATGTGTCTGAGTGTACATGGCTATGGGTGTGACTCTATGCATGTTTATCGGCAGTCATTGAGAGGAGAGAGGAGAATCAGCCCTCTTCAGCCCTGCCAAATGATGACATCTGGTTCTTTGGGATTCCCCTGACCCTGTTCCCTGCCCTCACACTCCAATGCTCTCACTTGAGTGACCAGCTTCTGGCATCCAGTCTAGAGGGACTCTCTCCTCTTCTCTCATCAATTCAGTGCTTTGCAGGGAGATCTAGAATCCTGAAATAACCAGGATGAATCTAAGGGTGGTGAAGGGGACACTGGAATGCTCCACAAGGTTCCCTTTTACCATTCCGTGTACACCATTCTATTGGCTTTTCTTGCTAACCACTTGACTATGCAACTCTACTGGCTTGCCTGGTACTACTGAAGACACTTTTCCCCATGTGCAGAGAGGATGGTAAATGTCTGGGAGTTACATTACCCCATTCTCCCCTCAGGTGACCCTCAGACTAAATGGCGAAAGGCACCTGCCTTGCTTTCCATTGGAACAAACTCTGGAGCAAAAGCCACCCCCTGGAGCTCCCCTGAGGGATCAGGCTGAGGTTGCACTGAACTTGAGTCACAAGTTTGCTTAGCTTTTCCCCTCCCATGCCCTGCTTCCCCAACTCCCTCTTTAGATTCTCCCACGGGCATTTCCTTCACAAACCAGTAATCTAAAGGTCGGCTTCCAGGGAACCAACTTAAGACAGAGAGGATGAGCCTAGAAACCATGAACTCAGACTATCTTCCTGCACCACCAATGTACAAAGAGGACACTGAGGCTCAGAAAGGGGGTGTCTATTTACAGAGGCCCCCTCTTTGCATGCTATACTTGCCCCCTTCATCTCCATCACCCACCTTACCACCACCTCCCCTGCAGGCCCCAGGTCCTCTCTGCAATGCCCTCAATATCCTTGGGTTAGAAAAGTTTCTTGAGCCTGCTTGGATCTCCCAATCCTGGGGGTGCCCCCTCATCTCTCCTTGGAGAGTGAAGCACTCAGGATTGAAAAACAAAACAAAACAAAAAACAAAAAAAAACAGAAAGAAATAGAGTTCTGAAGATGGGGATCAGCAAGGCAAGCATTCCTCTGCCAATGCCCCCTCACTGTCTCCAAGGGGGGACAACTGGGAGGTGAATGGGGTTCGGGTGGTAAGATCTTACTTCTCATTCTCAGATGAGGCCATGTATGGTAGAAAAGGTACTGTTCTGGAAATTGAGAGACCTCGATCCCAACTTCAACTCTCTTATCACCTGACTGAATAACTTTAAAGAAGCCCAACTTCAACTCTCTCCTCACCTGACTAAATAACTTTAAAGAAGTCAACCCTTCAGAGTTGAAACTTCAAGAGTTTCAAGAGTCAAAACATCTGAGTCAATGCTCTGAAGAACTCCATTTCCCCATCTATGGAACGGCAGCAGTGGAACACAGAGAAGCGTAGCATTTCAGAGACGAGATTCCAGCCTCAAATTCACTTCCTAGGCACATGGCAATCTCTTCGAATACACAAATCAGTTACTAGTCCCATCTGTGCCTTAGTTTCCTCATTTGTCAATGGAGATGATCGCAGGACTGGCCTCATGGGTTGTTCTGAGGATTAAATGGGATACCACATGTAGAGCCCTTTGCAGGTCCTCAGCACACAGCGAGCTTTGGATAGCTGGTGGCCATTTTTGCCCTTGCCATTCCAGAGTTGTATAACTGGTTTGGTCCTGTGGCCTCACTAACTTGACACAACTCCTATGCTCTGTAAAAGTCAAAGGACATTGCCCACAGGAGACAAGTTCTGGTGGAAGGGGAGTTTAAAGGGCTTCCATTCTCCCAGTCCCACCTGCCCTGCCTCTAATGCCTTTCCTGGCTTCAGAAAGAAGAAACAGATTCCCCAGGGGCTCCAGGCACACAGCTGGGCACCCAGGTGAGCTAATCTGGGTGGAATGAGTGTGTGGCTCTATCTTTTCAGGTCTGCTGAATAGCACAGCCAAATCCTATTTCCTTTCCATTTAGTGAAGTGGATAGAAATAATGCAGGCATAACCTTTCCCCACTTTCCCTGCCAGCATTCATTCAGAAAGGATTTTGTTGTTGTTACTGATGTTGCTGTTTTTGTTTTATTGTGATTCTTCAGGTTACAATATATATTTATTTTGTAGTATTTCTTTAAAATTTTTGAAATTAAGGTGAAATATAAGGAACATAAAATTTACCACTGTAACCATTTTTAAGTGTACAGTTCAATGGTGTTAAGCACATTCACATTGTTGGGTAACCATCACCACCATCCACTTCCAGAACGCTCTTCATCTTGTAAAAGCAAAACTCCATTAAACAATAACTCCCCACCCTCTCCAACCCCCTTGTCTTTGCTTTTTTTTTTTTGTTGATCTGTGCAAGAATTGGGTTTTGTAGTGTGATCTCTTTAATAAATAGTCACCAATGGTTTCCTGACCTGGCACTGTACTAGGCCTGGAATGCAGGGGGAGCTTGAGGCTTATCATCAGCTCTGAAGGCTTAGGATTCAGTAAGACTGAAAAAATGGAGGAAATTTTTTTTTCATGTATTCATTCAACAAAATGTTCCTGAGCCTATCAGGCCCATGGGACCACGAAACAGCCATGGAAGATACACCCTCTCCCCACCCTGAAGGGACTCATGTCCAGCGCCAGAGTAAAGGAGCTGGTGTGACCAGTGGCTATCTGAGCTTCACCTCCCCATGCCTCTCTGCTTAGCCAGATCCTACCCCCACACTAGCAGAGGAAAGCACAAACTGCTATGGAAATGCAGGGGTGCAAACAACCCATTGCATACCCATAGGTGTGCAGGAAGGCTGAGGGTGGAGAAGAGCTGAGAAAGGATTGATCAAAATTAAAAACTTGTATGTTTGAAAGGACACGATCGAGAAATGTTAAAAATAACCCACAGAATGGGATAAAATATTTGTAAAGCATATATCTGATAAGGAACTGGTATCTACAATACATTAAGAAATCTTGCAACTCAAAAATAAAAAGACAACCTAATTAAAAAATGGACAAAGGATCTGAATAGACTCTTCTCCAAAGAAGATACATAAATGCCCAACAAACACATGAAAAAAAATGCTAAACATTGGCCAGGCACAGTGGCTCACATCTGGAATCCCAGCATTCTGGGAGACTGAGGTAGCATATGAGGCCAGGAGTTTGAGACCACCCTGAGCAACAAAGTGAGACCCCCATCCCTACACACACACAAAAAAAGAAGAAAAATTAGCCCAGGGATTGTAGCACATACCTGTAGTCCCAACTACCCAGGAGGCTGAGGTGGGAGGATCACTTGAGCCCAGGAAGTTGAGGCTGCAGTGAGCCATGATTGTCGCACTGTACTCCAGCCTGGATGACAAAGTGAGACCCTGTCTCTGAAAAAAAAAAAACAAATTGCCCAACATCTTTAAGTCATCAGAGAAATATGAATCAAAACTACAGTGAGATACCACTTCATACCCACTAGAATGGCTAGAATAAAAGAGTCAGGTAATAACAAGTGTCGTTGAGGATGTCAAGAAATTAGAACCCTCAAACACTACTGGTGGGAATGTAAAATGGTGCAGGCAATTTGAAAAACAGTCTGGGGCCGGGCGCAGTGGCTCAAGCCTGTAATCCCAGCACTTTGGGAGGCCGAGACGGGCGGATCACGAGGTCAGGAGATCGAGACCATCCTGGCTAACACAGTGAAACCCCGTCTCTACTAAAAATACAAAAACTAGCCGGGCGAGGTGGCGGGCGCCTGTAGTCCCAGCTACTCGGGAGGCTGAGGCAGGAGAATGGCGTAAACCCGGGAGGCGGAGCTTACAGTGAGCTGAGATCCGGCCACTGCACTCCAGTCCGGGAGACAGAGCGAGACTCCGCCTCAAAAAAAAAAAAAAAAAAAAAAAAAAAAAAAAAAAAAAAACGAAAAACAGTCTGGAAGTTCTTCAAAAATTTAAGCATGTGGCCGGATGCAGCGGCTCATGCCTGTAATCCCAGCACTCTGGGAGGCCGAGGCAGGCTGATCATGAGGTCAGGAGATCGAGACAATCCCGGCTAACACAGTGAAACCCGTATCTACTAAAAATACAAAAAATTAGCCGGGCATGGTGGTGGATGCTTGTAGTCCCAGCTACTTGGGAGGCTGAGGCAGGAGAATGGTGTGAACTCGGGAGGCGGAGCTTGCAGTGAGCTGAGATGGTGCCACTGCACTCCAGCCTGGGCAACAGAGTGAGACTCCGACTCAAAAAAAAAAAAAACAATTTAAGCATGAAATTACCATTGGATTCAGCAATTTCACCCCTAGGTTTATCCCCAGAGAAATGAAAACATATTCACACAAAAATTCGTACACACATGTTCATAGCAGCATTATTCATAAAAGCGAAAAGGAGGAAACCACCTATATGTCCACCAACTGATGAACAGATAAACAAAAGATTTGTTTTGGTTAAGTTGGTGTGAAACTCATTGAAGTTTTTGCCAATAGTATCTCTACAATGGACTATTATTTGATCGTGAAAAGTAATGAAGTACTGATACAGGGTACAACAAGGATGAACCTTGAAAATATGCTAAGAGAGAAATCAGAAAGAAAATATCACATTTCACGATTCAGTTTTAACCATTTCAAAGTGTACAATTCAATGGCATTAATTACATTTACAATGCTGCACAAATACCGTCTAGTTCCGGAATTTTTTAAATCCCCGCAACCATAAACCTCATACCTATTCTCCCTTCCCTGCAGGCCTTGGCAACTACAGAGTTTTTGGTGTGTTTTTGTTTTGCTTTTTTGAGATGGTGAAATGTTCTAAAATTGATTGTGGTGACACTTGCACAACTCTGTAAACATACTAAAATCCATTGAATTGTACACTTTAAATTGGTAAATTGTGTGGTATATGAATTAAATCTCAATAAAGTTGTTACAAAAAAAAAAAAGAAATAAGCAAACAAATAGAAGAATCCTCTGACATCTCAGTCTTTCCCCTCAGCACAAGTTAGCAGTGGTCAACCACTAGAAAACTTTGCAAATACGGCAACATCAAAACCCAAACCTAGCTCACCACCACATGCCTCTTTTTCTCTTAGAAATATACATGATATTTGAAATTCCATCAAAAAACAGGTAATACACACACAAAAATATCCATTATCAAGAAATAAAACATACAGAAGAACCAGACTGAAAGAGGAGTGAAACCATAAGATGTTGGGGCCTGTAATCCCAGCACTTTGGGAGGCCGAGGCAGGTGGATCACCTGAGGTCAGGAGTTCAAGACCAGCCTGACCAACATGGTGAAACCACAACACTACCAAAAACACAAAATTAGCCAGGCGTGGTGGTGCATGCATGTAATCCCAGCACTTGGGAGGCTGAGGCAGAATAGCTTGAACCCAGGAGGTGGAGGTTGCAGTGAGCCAAGATCGCATCATTGCACTCCAGCTTGGGCAACAAGAGCAAAACTCTGTCTCAAAAAAAAAAAAAAGTTAGAAGTGTAAGACAGAGGTTTTAAAATAACTATGATTAATAAGTGAAAGGATCCAATGGAAAAGACAGACAACCTGAATGAACAGATGGGGAATTTTAGCAGAGAGATGAAAACTATATTTTTAAAAAAGAGTCAAATGAAGTGCTAGAAATAAAAAATAACACATCAAAGATCAAGTAGTCCTTCGATGTGCTCAGCAACACAGAGATAAAAAAGTATGTGTATTGGACACAGAGAGGGGAACAACACACACCAGAGCCTGTTGGGGGGGTGGAAGATGAGGGGAAGGAAGTTAGAGGACAGGGAGGGAAGTTAGAGGACAGGTCAATAGGTGCAGCAAACCACCATGGCACACATGTACCTATGTAACAAACCTGTATATTCTGCACATGTATCCCGCTTTTTGTTTTGTTTTGTTTTGTTTTCTAGAAAAAATTAAAAAAAAAAAAAGCAAAACATAAAGAGTATGTATGGGTTGGGAGGACGTGGAGGAAACAGAACATCTAAGACCTGTAGAACAATATCAGTCTAAATATGTGTGTAATTGGAGTTCTAGAAGGAAAGAAGAAAAGAGAGAAAGTTCACAGAGACAATGGCCGAGAATTTTCCAAATTTAATAAAAGACAATAAATCACAGATCCAAGAATTCCAGAGAGCCCCAAGCAGGATAAATACAAAATATATACCCACCTAGATACAAAAAACACCAAACAACAAAATCAAAAGTAAATATTAAAGATAACCAGAGAAAAAATGAAATACGACATACAAAAGAACAAAGTTAATATTTACTGCAGATTCTTGTCAAGAGTTTTTGCAAGGCAGGACACAATGGAGTGACATCTTCACTAAAGGGAAAAAGCTGTCATCTCAGATTTCTACTCCTGGGGAAAATGTCATTCCAAAATGAAGTTAAAATAAAGACTTTTAAGACAAAGACTAAGAGAATTAATTGCCAGCAGACTCGCACAACCAGAAATGTTAAAGGAAATTCTTTAGGTATAATACCAGATGGAAAATCAGATTTACACAGAGATAAAGAGTGCTGGGAATTGTAAAAGAAAACAAAGGTCAGGCGTGGTGGCTCACACCTGTAATCCTAGCACATTCAGAGGAGGCAGAGGCTGGCGGATCCCCTGAGGTCAGGAATTTGAGACAAGCCTGGCCAACAGGGCGAAACCCCTTCTCTACTAAAAATACAAAAAAATTAGCTGGGTGTGGTGGCACATGCCTGTAATCCCAGCCTTCTTGGGAGGCTGAGGCAGGAGAACTGCTTGAACCCGGGAGGCAGAGGTTGCAGGGAGCCAAGATTGCGCCACTGCAATCCAGCATGGGCGACAGAGTGAGACTCCCTCCAAAAAAAAAATTAATTAATAAATAAATAAATAATAAAAAATAATAATAAAAAAAGGATTGGAATCAATAATCTAAACTTAAGAAAAAGGGCAAAATATCAAAATATAGCCAAAGCAAATGGAAGGTATAAAGATAAAAGCAGAAGTAAATGAAATTAAAAACAGATACATAGAGAAAATCATTGAAACCAAAGGGTTTTATTGAAATAAATAAAATGGATAAATTTCTAGTCAGATGGGTCAAAAAAAAAGTAAAGACACAAATTACCAATATCAGGAATGAAAAAGATATCACTAAAGTTCCTACAGATATTAAAAGAATAACGAGTGACTATATAAGAACAACTTTATGCAAATGTATTTGATATCTTATGAAATGTTCTAATGGAGGCCTCAGAAGCGGCCAAGTCATTTCTTCCACATCTGTGCTTGGTCTAATTGTGAGGCTTGGGACAGCCATGACGGGAAGGGCCACACAGTGTTTAAACTGCTGTGGGGATCAAGCCTCCAGCCCCAAGTGGATGGGGATAGCCTGGCAGAGGCCACACTGTGGTAACTGACCAGGTTCAAAATCTCAAGTTTATCTCAGGTCTGAGCCTGTTTCTCAACATCAGGTACACAAGAAATGGTGGCCATGGACTTAATTCTGGAGATTGCCCAATGGCAGTGTTGGAAAACCCCCACATTTAGGCTTTTCTTTCTGTCCAAGCCACGTTGGAAACCATCTGACACAGGGTTCTCTCTCTCTGTCTTTCTCTCTCTCCCCGTCACCCCACCACTCCACCCCCTTTTCCATTCAGGCTCAGGTAAATAGAATAAGAACAAGTAAGGGCTTTGATATCAAAATAACCAAGATTCAAGTCCCTGCTCTCCTCTAACTAGCTACCACTTCTCTAAGCCTCAGTTTACTCATTTACTTTTTAATGTTGCGATCTCACACCTCCAAGATTGCTGTAGAGGTTAAATAACAAGATGCATGTATACTGTTAAGAACAAGGTCAGGGCTAAGTTCCTATCAGTCTCTGGTCTCTTCCCAACTCCAGTGCAGATTACTCTCTCCTCTTAGTTTGACCTTGAACTTCCGAAGCTCCAGGAAGCCAGGGACTAGGTCTGTTTTCTTCTCACCATTGTATCTGTAATACCTGCACAGGTTTTGCAAGGCAAAGAGCGTGTACATAATAACTGTGTTAAATGAACGAGTGAATGAATAAATGGATGAATGAATGACAACAGTCATTCTAGGTACCATGAGATTTAATACTGGATACCACAATGTATTTTCCCAGTTCCCAGAGTGTACATGATTGCAGAGGCAGGAATGGGCAATAAGATGGATAAGATCCAGTCTTTACCCTTGAGGAACCCATAAATGTTTTCTGATGACTTCCTTGTGCCAGGTCTGCTCAGAATCAGCTTTGTCCCTGCCTTCAGTCAGGTGGAGGGGTAGGAATGTAGAGAGATACATTATTTGAAGGTGGCTCACGCCTGTAATCCCAGCATTCTGGGAGGCCGAGGCGGGCAGATAACTTGAGGTCAAGAGTTCGAGCCCAGCCTGGCCAACATGGTGAAACCCCGTCTGTATTAAAAAAAAAAAAAAAAAAAAGTCAGGTGTCCCAGTTACTCGGGAGGCTGAGGCACGAGAATCACTTGAACCCAGGAGGCAGAGGTTGCAGTGAATCGAGATTGCGCCACTGCACTCCAGCCTGGGCAACAGAGCAAGACTCCATCATATATATATATAACAAACTGTTTGCTTCTCCAAAATGTGGCTTCTTCAAGCTGTGAGCTTCTAGCAGGGAAGGACTCTACTCCCAAATTTCCAGCCGAAACCCCAATGTTAAAGTTTTTGTTTGTCTGTGTGCAGCAAGCAGCAGAAGTGTTAAAGTTTAAGTGAAAGTTTGAAAAAGGGGTATGTATGTGTTATTGTAAAGAAGGTTTCTTGGAATAAGATGCATCAAGACAGGACAGACGGACAGGGTGTGAAAAAGGGGGAGCTTGAGGAAGGGCTTGAGTTCAAGAGCACAGTGTGGGCAGGGACCCAGAGGTGGAAAAGCATGTTCAGGGGCACGGCAAGTGACCTGATGGACCTAGGGAGCTGGACCCACATCAGAGCATGGCGGTGGGAGAGGAGTGAAGTGGTTGGAGAGAGTGGCAGGAATAGAATCATGTGAGGCCTTGAATGCCAAGTTAAGGAGCTGGGGCCTCATCCTAAGAGCTATGGGGAGCCATGAGAAACAATGGGTTGGTTTCTGTGTTCCAAAGCTTATTCTGGGAATCTGGAGACAGGGAACCAGTGAAGAGGGTAGTATAGCTGTCTATGCAAGGTGGCATGGCCCAAGGCAGAAGAGAGAGGCAGAGAACTGTTTCCTGGTTCTTGGGGGTGTAGGTATCAGTGTGAATGTTTTTATATGCGTCCATGAGCACAAGCAATCTTTCTCAGAGGGTCAGCCTAAAAAAAAAAAACCCAGCCCTATTCAGTTTCATGACCCAGCATACCCAGCAGCCTGGGGGAGGCCAAAGTTACCAAAGAAAGAGACTGAGAGACATTCAGTCAAAGCCTGACTTTACAGTTCTTCCTCATCAACACCATCCTGCAGATTCACATTCTTCTACAGGCTTTCAGGGTGTTTTAATCCCACTTATCTCATCCAAAATATTTGCTTTTCCGCCTTTCTTTGTGTTTCCTGTATGCCTCATGTCAGCATCCTTGTTCAGGTCACTTATTAAAAAAAAAAAATCCATAAGGCCAGGCTGAGGTGGAGCCTGGAGTGACCAGGAAACCTCACTCTAGAATGAACCCCTACCTGAGACAGCTCCTCCTCCCTAACAGGGCCCACACTGACCTGCTGGTCACCTCCCTGCTCAGGACTCTTCTGATACCATAGACCTAGTCCTAGGCCAGTTTGGGAATCTAGAGAGGCCATTGGAAAGAAAACTGATACGTGGATACCACCCCTCCTCGGTGACTCAATCGTAACTCCTGATAACTCAGGGTTTTGTTTGTTTGTTTGTTTTTTCTCTTGAGGGCCAGAGAACATCCTTTCTAGAATGCAGTTTATACAATTGACCTCAGAATAAGGCCAGGATTTTGCAGCTATTATAGAGCACGGTCTCTGGAGGCACACGATCTCAGCTTAAATCCTGGCTCTGCCACTTCCTAAGCTATTTGACCTTGGGCAATTTTTAAAAACTCTTTGTGTCTCAATTTCTCCATCTGAAAAACGGACTCATATAGTATCTACTCCAAAGGGTTGTTGTGAGGCTTAACTAAATCCACCCATGTATAGTAACTGGCAGACAGCAAATACTCACTGAAGTTTAACACCTGTTACTGCCTGCTATAGTTCATGAAAACTGTTGCGTCTCCTTTTGGAAAAATCAGGATGGCACTAACCCACCTCCAGTCTCCCAACGCTTCTCCAGCTGAACAGCAATTCCTAGAGATCACCGATTTCTGTAATCTGCAGGTTCTCTGAGATGCAGTTGGAGCAATTTCACACAGCAGAGCAGTCCCATGCTCCACTGTAGTCTCACTGCAAAGCAGTTCAGCAGCGGTTCTCAAAATGTGGGCTTCAAACTAGCAGTATCAGCACGTCCTGGGAACTTGTCAGAAATGCACATTCTCAGCCTCACTCCAGAACCTACAGAATCAGAAACTCGGGGTGGAACCCAGAAAACTATATTTTAACCAGCCCTCTGCTAATGTTTGAAAACTGCCAAAACATAGTATAGCACAGTGGTTTATTTAGATAGATATGATGCAGTTCATTGCCCGCTCCTTCTCCACAAAGGGTTCCTGATTCCCCCAGAACCCTCTTTTACTGACATCTCTGACTTCCTCCCTGTATTACTGTTGTCCGTGCTCAAAAGTGCTCAATCCTCCCTGGATTGCAGGTTCCCTGAGAGCAGTGTTGGGTCTTACTCATCTCTGCACTGGGCAGCCCAGGGCCTGCCACAGGGGCCTTTGCTTAGGAAAGACGTGCTAAGTCAAGCATGCGACATTTCCAGTTTCCTCTGACTAAGGCTACTATTGCTGAGCCTCTGTTCCTTCCAGGACCCTTGCTCAAACAGCATTTTCCTTTGTGAATTGTGGTAATCTCCTATGCTAAGATGCCTGGTTCTTTGTCATTCTAGTGTCCTCCAGTTCCACTGCCTTCTCAGGCATTTTACTCTTCTCTCTCCCTTTATGTTTGTTCAAAGCCCTTTGGAGAAGGTGTCAGAGCTCCAGGCAAACCTGTCCTCCTAATCCTTATTTTCAATCATAATACTTCTACTGGTAACAATAGTATATGCCAGGCCCTGTCAAGTATATATGTCAGGCCCTGTCCTGGGCATTTTTCATTCATTCATTCACTTAGTGACAGGGTGTTGCTCTGTTGTCCAGGCTGCAGTGCAGTGACACGATCATAGCTCACTGCCGGCTCTAACTCCTGGACTCAAGCAATCCTCCCCTCCCCCTGCCTCAACTGGGACTACAGACACATGCCACCATGCCTAGGTAATTTTTTTTTTGGTAGAGATGGGGTCTCTCTGTCTTGCCCAGGCTGGTCTTCAACTCCTGGGCTCAATTGATCCTCATGCCTCAGCCTCCCAAAGTACTGAGATTACAGGCAAGAGCCACCATACCCATATGGCACTTTACATTTGTTATTTTAGTCCTTACAACAACCCTAGGAGGAAGATACTTATTCCCATTTGGATGGAGTACAGGGAAACTGAGGCTCAAACACAGCAAGCGACATTAACATGTGGCAAGGTGGGGGCTTATTCAGTCTGGGGGCAAGTCAGGGTCTGGGTGGATGGACCAGGAGAAGTGCCTTGTCTAGGTATATGTATTCATATAAAAATGATCCACCAGTAAACCTGTCCAGTGCCCTTGCTCAGGAAGATGGGTCTGACCAGGTCCCAGCCCACCAGGGTGCCTTTCCATAGTGTGCAGGGGACATCCGCCTGAATGCCCATCTTCAGTGCATCCCCCTGCCCAGCACTTGCTATTCTGTGCAGTGGAAGTTTCAAACTGTGTTCCACAGAGCCCTGGAGATAGGGTGTGTGGGCTGGGCAAGTGAAAGACAGACCCTGAGGAACTGTGGGACCACCCCAGCAGCCTGTCATCCCTGTCACTTCTTGGGCTCTCAAGGCTGTATTTGAAGAAATGGTTTAGGCCCGGTGCGGGGGCACGCGCCTGTAATCCCAGCACTTTGGGAGGCCGAGGCAGGCAGATCATGAGGTCAGGAGATCGAGACCATCCTGGCTAACATGGCGAAATCCTGTCTCTACTAAAAATACAAAAAAAAAATTAGCCAGGCGTGGTGGTAGTCCCAGCTACTTGGGAGGCTGAGGCAGGAGAATGGCGTGAACCCGGGAGGTGGAGCTTGTAGTGAGCTGAGGTTGCACCACCGCACTCCAGCCTGGGCGACAGAGCAAGACTCCGTCTCAAAAAAAAAGAAGGAAGAAATTGTTTCACTGCTTTTAAAAAGCTAGAAACTACTGCTGAATGATAATTGTCATTTTAGGTGTCTGTTTCTTCCCCCAAAATGCCCCTGGGGAGCAAGAACTGTACCCACAGCACCCAGCACAAGGATGGGGGGTCTCAGGAAAGGTCGGCCAGATAGAAGGGCAGATGAGAAATGAATGTACTGAGAGCTCTCTGTGTAATATACCCTCCCCCACCCCCACCCCACCCCCAATTCCTGTAGGGAAAAGGCCTTGAGAGAGTTGAGTAAGAAACGAGTGGGCAGAATGATGCAAGGGGAGCTGTCTGTACACATTGCAACAGAACTTTCTAAAACAAGGCTGGGGCTGCTCCCAAGGGTCTCAGCCCTGCCCTATTCCTCTACTGTCATCCAGACGTGTCATACAAGATAGGGCCAAAGGCCATTACCAAGCCCTGCTAAGGCCTGACCTTAGAGCTAGCTGGCAGGTCAATGCTCTTGGGTTCTGGGTTGAAACCTGGAGCCATCTTCAATCACCCACTTCCTTCCTTTCAGCCCTACATCTACGCCATCAAGTCCTAGAAACTCTAAAGCTTCAGCATCTATCAAAACCACCCTTGCTTCTCCTTTGCCTTGCCACCCCTTCAGTTCAGGTTGTGTCATCATTATCTCTCTCCTTCCTCTCACCTGCCTCCCTCCCTTCCATCCAATATCACCCAGGTCCCCCCTGTAGGCCAGGTCCAGTTGGGCCCTGGGACACAGAGAGGACTCTAATTCTACTTGGTCCTCAAGGAGCCTCTCCAGGAAGAATCAGCTGTATAAACATTAAGAGTTTCATGTGTTCTGAAAGAGGGAAGCTGGAAGTCTGATGCCAGCACAGAGGTGGGGAGGGTCATTGTAGGGCCACGCGCTGTCCACCTTCCATTACGCCCAGCCCCACTCTCCACCTTTCTCCACCCACACTCTCCTTGGATATTCTGTGTGGCATCTGTAGGCTGCCTTACCACCTGGGCAATTAGAAGTTCTGCCAGACCAGGCGTGGTGGTGCCTCTAATCCCAGCACTTTGGGAGGCCGAGGTGGGTAGATCACCTGAGGTCAGGAGTTCGAGACCAACCTGGCCAACATGGGGAAAACCCATCTCTACTAAAATTACAAAAATTAGCTGGGTGTGGTATGCGCCTATAGTCCCACCTACTCAGGGGGCTGAGGTAGGAAAATCACTTGAACCCAGGAGGTGGAGGTTGCAGTGAGCTGAGATCGTGCCACTGCACTCCAGCCTGGGTAACAGAGCAAGACTCCGTCTCAAAAAAAAAAAAATGTTCTGGCAGAAGACAAGGACCTGAGTTGGAGACAACCCAGGTCACTGTGGGTTGTCTGTGCCCCTTCAGCAAAGGCCATAGCTTCCATGTGGCAGCCCTCTCCACTCAGCCCCTACTGTACCTGTGGTGTTCTCCTCTTAGTCCTTCAGGCCAGACTCCCTATGAGGTGACTAGTCCTGGGCTACTGCCATCCCTTGAGTTTTCTCTATAGTCTGCTTAGGTCTTTGCAAACAGCTTTTGTATTGAACCGTCCTCAAATTATCCAATTTGGGTGGGCTGTTTCCCACAGGGACACTGACTAATATAAGGCAGATGTAGTCAGGAAGGGTGCCGTGGAGGTGACAGTTAAAGATGTGCTTGCCTGGACAACGATCTTTCTAAAGCATAAAACTCCTGCTAAAAACCTCTATGGCTCCCCATTGCCCTGAGAATAAAGTCCAGACTCTGTAGCCTGCTGCCGAAGACTATATACCATCAGACCCCTGACCACAAAGTAGCATGTGGGGAAGTCACCAGGATGAGGGACAGTAGGGAGCTTGGAAATGGGAGGCAAAGACTTCCAAGAGGGGTGCATCCATGCCACACAGCTGCTCTGGCTGGCAAATTCCTGAGAGTAAGGAGGCGGGTGAGTTTCTAGGCTAGAGGGCTATGCCAGGCTGCCTCTGCTTGCCAGAACCCTGCCCGCCCACTCTCCAAGTGAGTTGAGCACTGAAAGGAGTTTAACCCCAGTGGGCCCTAGCCTTAGGGCATGAGAAGTGGTTACATCCCAACCCTATTTGGCAAGCTATTGGATTTCCTGAGCTTTCGTTTTGCCAACTGCAAAATGGGACTAACCTCCCAGGGCTGTGGGGGAAGTGTAAAGGAGACAATGGATGGGAATTTGCTTTCATCCAGTAGTTCTGCTGTTACAGATGCTCCCTCACCCAGCCTTGGGAGGCAAGAAAAGCGTACAGGTTTGAGGCTCCGGAAGACTTGGTGTGAATCCCAGCTTTACTACTTACTCCCTATGTGATCCAGGACAGGTCACTTCACTTCCCTGCACCCTATGTGCAAAGGGGTGGGGGTGATCACCCCTTGTGTGGTGGCCGTGACGACTGGGCAAGCTCACACAAGCCGGGGCCTAGCACAGAGAGGGAGCTTGGTACATGTTTGTTTCTGTCTTTCTACCTGTGCCTCTCTTGGGCAAGTGTCCTGTCTACCTTATAGGCTGGTCACTTACTCTCCTCATGTGTGCAGCGGAGGCACTAAGACTGCCGTCACTGAAACATATCTCAGAGGTGCATGTGTCAAACCTCTCACAAACTACAAAGCTGCATGTGGAATCCCCAATGGCAGTACAACACTGGTGACTGAAGTGGGTGGAGGATGAGCCATCCTTGTGGATGCCCCTCTGCTCACACCCCTCCTTTGGTCCACCCCCTAACAGGATGAAGTCCAAGCTTCTTGGCGGGACCACAAAGCCCACCCTGGTCAAGCCCTTCTGGAGGCATGACTTGACCAATCTCTGATTTGCCCAATATACCCATGGCTTGAGAGATGATGAAGGAAAGGTAATCAGGTCCTAGAACACATTCTCACAGCTGTCCTGCTCACACACCTGCAGGAAGAGCAGGGCTGGTCCTTATAGGAGTCTAGGGATGTCAGGAAGCATGGGAGGGGGCTAGGAGAAGTCAGACGGGTGTCAGCCCCTCCTTGCCCCACCTCACACAGGGGGAAACAGTCCCAGGACACAGGAAGCTGCCTTTCCGGGCTACTCTAAGTTTGGGTCTGTTTTTCCTTCCAAACCCAACTTGGACCAAGCTGTTGAAGCAGTACCCATGGGCATGGTGACTGGAGGCCAAGGGGAAGGAGTGTTCTAGAAGCTGGGATGCCAGGGGCTGCTTACTCTGTGAGGTGGCACAGAAGTAAGCAATTCTGACTGTCAGCCCTTGGACTCAGGTCTGCATCCTCTCACAGATGTTCCCATGTGGGAAGGGCCCAAGCTGGGGACCAGATGTTACAGCCTTATTTCCCAAGCACCCACCTCCACACCACCAACCCCAGCTTTCTAACCCACCAATCCAATCAAGGTGCATCTCTGCTCACACCCCTCCTTTGGCCCATCCCTCCACAGAAGTCCAAGCTTCCTGGTGGGACCCACAAAGCCGTTCAGATCTGGGCCCTGTCAACTTCTCCAGCCTCATTTCCTACCCCTCTTCTGCCTGTATCTTTCTTCCAGCCACACCAGGGTGCTCACAGTTCCCACCTCCAGGCCTTTGCCCATGCTATACCCTCTGCCTGATACCTTTCCCTTTCCCCCCGCCTCACAGAATCAGACTTCTCATCTCAAGTCCGCAGCAATATCACTTCTTGACCTTCCCAATTTACCATTCCCTCCACTTCCTCTGTGACTGTACTATCTTTATTCAGGGGGCAATCCACCTTGGACTAAGCATCTATGCTGAGCTAGGCCCACACTGGGACATAGAGTGATGAGGCTCCTGCCCTTGGGAAACTCCTGGCCCCGTGGAGAGGCAGGCAGACAGTGACAGCACAGGGGCAAAGGCCAAACTTGGCATAGCCTTCCTTGTTATCCTGTGCCACAGCCTGGCTGTCTTGGGATCATTGGCTTTAGGACACCATCTCTTGATTGGGTCTCCTCGAAGCCAGAGGCTAAGTTCGATTACTCTCTGTGTCCTAACCAGGGCCGGGCCCAGAGAAGGTGCATAGCAAAAATGTGCTGAAGTAGATCTGAATGTTGGGATCTGAATGTTTCAAACAGGCCTTGGCAACTCCAAGTCTTGCCATTTAAGACAACGATCTCTTACATTACAGCACAGTGATAACACTCTTTTACATGCTGTAATTTCACTTTATCCTCAAATACTCAAGTGAAGTCAGCAAAACAGAAACTATCACCTCCACTTCATAATGCAGAATCTGAAACCTAGACAAGATAGTGATACTGACTTGCCCAAGATGAGTGGGTAGGCCATGAGTTCCAGCCCAGGCCTCCTCCACAGGAGACCCTTCCAGAGCAGAAACAAGCCACAGACTGACCTGGGATCTTCCAGGTCAGCAGGTATCTTGCCTCCAAGAGCACTCTCTCTGAGGAGAGGATGCCAGGATTTATTGGCACCTTTGGTATCCTCCTGGCTTCACTCCTCTTTGCCCAAAAATAAACCACACCTGTTTCTACCTCCCAGCCTTTCCACATACCAGTCCCCATGTCTCCCCCATCCCCCACACATGGCATGCCACTAGCCTACTGTCAGTTGCCTAAAAGACACTAAGATCTTCTCAGCCTCACAGCCTCACCACATGCTGGGAGCTCTGCCTGGGATGCTTTTCTTTCTACTCTCGACCAATTCGGGCCTTGGGGCCCAGTGACATGGTTGAGAGATTTACCCATGGCCTTGAGAGGGCTGAACAAATGGAAGCTCTCCAGGTTGCACCAGAGGCATCTATTACCTGCTGCCCTGTGCCTGTAACTTCTGTCATTCTCCCCTCCCCCTGTGAGAAAACGATAAAGACCACAAAGGCAGGGACTTCCTCTCCTCTTATGCTGGGACCCCACAGCTAGCTCGCTCCAGCTATGCCTAAGAAATCTGTCTTATCACTGATGTCTTGTTGTCCCCACTCATTCCCTGAGCCTCTCATCCAACAAGTCACTCCACCACATTCTGGTGGATCTTGTTTCCTAAGCTCTTCTCTAGATCAGGCCTTCCCTCCATTCCCTCTACCACTACCATGCCTTGAGGCTCATCCTCTCTCACATGGATCCCCCCTACAGCCTCCCCACTGCCCTCCTGGCCTACAGCCTCTCCTGTCCATTTCGCATACTATGGCTAAGGACTCTTAAAACCCACCTGACCAGTCATTTCCCTACTAAAGCTCTCCCAAGACCCGGCTCCCCTCCTGATGTCTCAAGAGTGGCATTCCCAAGCCTCTCTCAGTTCAAGCACCCGCGCCTCTCACTTCAGCCTCATTTTCCACAGTTGCCTGAGCTCCAGCCACTCCAGGGCCCCCAGCCCTGCCCCCAAACACGCTGGCTTTTCTAACACTTTATGCCTGTCTTTCTGTTTGCCCTCACATCCTCCATATGCAAAATTCCTACTCATTAATGGGCAAACAATTCTGGAATGTTTTCTATGTGCCAGACACTACCTAGGCTCTTTTTGTACCTTATCTCGTTTACTTCTCAAAGTACCTCACAAAATAATAATTATTATTCCCATTTTACAGAAATGGAAACTGAGGCTCAAGAGAGGTAGGGCAAGAACTGGGCTCCTAGTCTGTCTGATTCCAAACCTGCTGTACATCAACCTCTCTGCGAAGTGCACTAGCCCCCCCACTCCCCCAGCCCAGGGCAGAGTCTTCTCTCCTCTATGGTTCCATAGCCCCCTGGTTTCTTGCTTGTCCTGGCCGCTGTCACCAGTGACTGTGTGAGGCTGTCTCTGCTGCCCTCCAACGTGGGTATCCCAAGGGTAGAACCTGGGCTGATCTGGCTGGGTCCCCAGCACTCAGCAGGGTATAGGGGCTCTGTGAGGTTTCTTAATAAAGAGATGGAAAGCCAGAAGCAGTTTGGGTGGTTGAGATACCCAGCCCTAAACTAATTAATCCCGATACCAGCGACCAAAAGCGGAACCTTCGCATCTTTGCTGCCAAAGTACAGCCCGGCCTAGAGGAAAGGCTCGACCACCTGCAAGTCCTCGGCCTGCACCGCATGTGCTTGGTTTTCCCCGCCCAGGTACTGGCCGCCGGGCCGTACCAATCTCCGCGGGGGGAGAGCCCGGGCAGACTGAGTCAGTGGGGGAAACAACCGGGCGCGCCGCTTGGAATGAGGGCTCAGAGTTTCTCTCCTCTCACGCATTCCCCGGATCCACGCGGAACAGCCTGCTGGCCCGCCCCGGGCCCGCGCCGAGCCGAGCGGAGCCTCAGGTGCTGTTCCCCCCACAAGCAAGTGGCGCGGGCGGTGGCTTGGAACGGCCCGCCCCGCCCCGCCCCTCCCGCCGCGTCGGCGCCCGCCCAGTTGTGAGGTGATAAAGTGCCGCGCTCCTGGACGCCCCCACCGCGGTCGCAGTCGCTGCTGCGCTCTAGGCTGTTTCTCCCGCGCCGCCTCTGGCCGACTGGCCGACCGGTCGCAGCTCCAGGTGTCCTAGCCGCCCAACCTCGGCGCCGTCCCGGGGCCCCCGTGCTCTGCGCGAAGCCCTGGTCCCGGCGGCCGGGGCATGGGCCAGGGGCTCGGGGTGAGGCGGCTTCCCGCGGGGCCGTGACTGGGCGGGCTTCATATTCAGTCATGAAGACCCTCATAGCCGCCTACTCCGGGGTCCTGCGCGGCGAGCGTCAGGCCGAGGCTGACCGGAGCCAGCGCTCTCACGGAGGACCTGCGCTGTCGCGCGAGGGGTCTGGGAGATGGGGTGAGTGCCACCGCGCAGGGGTTATGGACCTGCGAGAAGATTTTCTGGAAAGGGCCCTGTGGCAGGCTGGTGGGTGCTGATGAGTGCACGTTCATTCTCTACCCTGGCACTTATCAATTTTTGCGACCTCTGTTACGTCACTTTCCACCCCCCGGCTTGTTTCCCTCATCCGTGAGTTGGGAGTGGTACCATCCACCACTCTTAGTTATTAGGGATATTCGAGAACTCCTCCCCAGCCCCCAATGCGACTGGTGACCCCTTCACCAGTT
This sequence comes from Trachypithecus francoisi, assembly GCF_009764315.1. Lineage (NCBI taxonomy): Eukaryota > Metazoa > Chordata > Mammalia > Primates > Cercopithecidae > Trachypithecus > Trachypithecus francoisi. The sequence goes on from NW_022681473.1 coordinate 66,639,464, forward strand.
AGAGCTGGCTTTGGTAGTGAGAGACTGGATGGGGCAGGATGGCATGGGTTTTGCAGTCTCCTGAGACAGCCACCAGACGGGGGACATGCCCGCCTGGAACAGGTGTGTCTGCCCTGTCCTCTGCCCCACGCCCATCCTCTCGCCCAGGCTCTGGAGCCCACACAGCAGCAACTGTGAGCCTGACATGCTTAGGAGACAGCGAGAGGACCCTGCACGTCCTCCAGGGTAGAACTGAGGTCCTCAGTGAATCGCGCAGAGTTGAAATCAACCCCCACCCCCTACCCGCTGCAGCTTTTCCCAAGCAAGGAAGAGCAGCTCTTCAACCCCCACCTTCCTTGCCTGGAGTTGGAGAAACTGAAGTGGGAGGAAGCATGCCTAAGTTTTCCTTAGCTGATGCCTTGAGCCCTGGATTCAAGTACAAATCCGGGAGACCCTGGGAAGTCATCACAGCTGTCCTGGTCTGCGTGTGTCTTGCATGAAGCCCCTCTCCCTCCTTCTAAGTCTGTATTCTGCTTGCTGAGCCTCTCTGACATGGATTTTTCTTTAGTAACTAACAGTCGCCTACTCCGCCCACCTTTGTTATAAAAATAAAGCATGCTAATTATGGAAATTTTGAAAAATATAGACAAATGAAACAAATTTCTGGTAAATCGACTATCCAGAGATAGCTTCCTATTAGCTTTTTAGTATATCTCTTGATCGTATTCTTTATACACATTGCGTAGATACGGTTGAGGACATACTGTAGATATAGTTATGAATCTTGTTTTCTCCCCCTTAATGTAACATCGAGGTTTCCCTTCTGTTAATCAGAATCACTTATAATGTCCTAGTGGTTGCAATAACCCACCCTGCAGGTGTACCACACTTTAACTGTGACCTAGACATTGGCATTGCTCCTTGTGTGATTATTGTTGTGGTTATCTGCCCTTCTTGGTGTGGGTCCTTGTGTGATTATTGCTGTGGTTATCTGCCCCTCTTGGTGTGGGTGCTGCTTGTAGCCTTCGAAGAGGTAGGTACCCAGGTGGCGCCCTGTCTCGGGGGCGAGCAGCCTGAGCTGCCCCATGCTTCCAGCCAGTAGCCTCTGACAGCCCGCTCTCTCACTTGAGTCCTTTTCTGTTCCCTGTGTCCTTTGATGTCCTTAGGGAATGAAGGGACTTGCCCTTGTTCGTGCTTTTAAAAATGTTTTGGCACTAGGCAGTGGAATAGGGATGTTCTCTGTGGTAGGCTTCCTGGAGACTCCATTCCCTCGGCTCTGCCATCCACAGGCTGGGAGCTGTGTATTCCAGGAATCAGTGACCCTGGCTGTCATGTTTTTGACTTAGAGTTTGTTCCTTAGGAGAACTTGTACTCTAGCGAATGATTTTAACCAAGCCACTTAATATCATGTCAGGAACATTTCCCTATGTTGTTATCAGATCTTGAAAACATTTTTTTTTTTTTTTTAACTCGGTGCAAGGATTTACATCATGGAATGTAGGAAGGGCTGGTATGAAATGCAAACAGGTCAGTTCAGCTTTCTGGGATCTACTTTGGTGAAAGATTGGGTGGAGTAGGGGAGGGCACTGAAACACATTTTGTTATCTGGGCATCTCCATTAGACCTGCCTTCTAGATCCTTGGTCCTTGAAGATACTCCCCAGTGGCCTAGTTTGCCTCTGCGGATAAGGTCCCACTGTTGTGAGCTGGTGAACAGCCTGTCAGTGACGGTATTCAAGTGGAGACCATGGATTCTGTGAAGGGAAGTCCTGTGATGGGTGAGATTGAAATAGATACCCTGGCATCTGGTTTCTTGGCCAAAAAAACAGGCCAACTATGGGAGTATGGGTAGGTGGGTGCATGCTGGGGGGAGCGGGAGTCTGTATTGATATTTCCTAACCTTTGGAGGGCTGTCCTGTGCCAGGCATGGAGGTTGCAGAGTTCATCAGGACACAAGGGATATATATCTTGTTCTTCATCCTTGCATTTGGACTGGGGGCTCTTCATTCAGAAGAGCCCTCTGACACCTGCCTATATCCATAAGGTTCAGCACAGGACCTAGCATGAGATGGTGGTGGTCCCGGTAAAATTCTGAGCTGATTTGTTGTGTGTGGCTCCAAAGAGCGAGGCCAGGAACAGGAGTGGGATGATGGGTACAAGTTTTAATGTAGCAGAGGAGTCCTTTCTGACAACTGTTGAGGACTGCAACAGGCTGGGGTGGGTGAGGATGGAATTCTGCATCACTGTGGATCTGCTTGAAACTCAGTGGCTAGATTGTTGGGGGTAACTGGGAACTGAGGGTTGACAGTCACCTAACCTAGTCCTAAGTCAGAATGAGAACATTACTCTCATGCTCCCCTCTCCAGTTCCGTGTGGCTTCCCCCCTCACCTACATCACTTTCCCAGCTGAATAGAGGCAACTTTGGGGCTGCGTTAAACCAAGGGCTCATCTAGGCTGAGAAAGGAGGGCCAAGAGTAATGTATTAACAGGCTCGGTGACTCAAAGGCCAGTGTTGAAATCCTGCACCAACTTCACCCTCACGCCCTCAAATTCAACAGCAAGTACTTAAGTTGTAAAAATTAGTGCTGGATTGGGCCCAACCCTCATGTTACAGATGGGATCACTGGGGTCCCCAGAAAGAAGAGACTTTCTCAGGGTTATCAAAGCCAGGCTAGAACCCAGATCCATCTCCCAGTCTGTGGCCTGACTCCTTAAGCCGAGAGAAGGGTTGCAAGGCCGTGAAGGGCTGAGTGCAGGGCTCTGTGTATTGTAGGTGCTCAGTGGTTTACTGAATGAGTGAAGGTTGTCTGCATGATGCAGGTGGCAGCTCATTCCTACTCAAGCTTTTTAAGGAAGCTCCCCGAGCCTGCCCTAGTGGATTAGAGACACTAAGATCCCCCAGGGCTTTGGCTGCCAGGTGAACTGCCAGTTGCCCCCTCCCCATACCCACTCACACTTCAGACTTTCTAAACTCCTCCTCCTGGCCTATGAAGTAAGCCCCATGTGAACAGCCTCCACTGCCATCACAACTTCCTCTCCTAGCATGTCACCCACCATGCTGCAGACACACGATGGTCTTCCTCTTCCTGCAGCATTACTCCTAATTCTGTCTTATCTCTGGGCCTTTCAGCCCAGGTCTTTGCATGGCTGGCTTCAGAACAGTCAGTCTCCTCTCAGAGGTCGTCCCTGGCCACCCTATCTAGAGAGCCACCCCTAATCACCACATCTTCTTTTATTTTTATAGCCCTTATCAGTATCTAAATTTTCATTTGTGCTTATCTGTTTAAGCAATTGTCTCCCCCATAAGAATATCAGCCCCTTGGCTGGCCACGTGCCATGGCTTTCTCCCGTAATCCCAGCACTTTGGGAGGCCGAGGCGGGAGGATAACTTGAGGTCAGGAGTTTGAGACCAGGCTGGCCAACATGATAAAACCCCGTCTCTACTAAAAATACAAAAATTAGCCAGGTGTGGTGGTGCGTGCCTGTAATCCCAACTTTCCTGGCTGAGGCAGGAGACTTGCTTGAACCCAGGAGGAGGAGGTTACAGTGAGCCAAGATTGTGCCACTGTACTCCAGCCTGGGTGGCAGAGTGAGACTCCATCTCAAAACAAAAAAAAAGAACAAACAGAAAAAAGTATCAGTCCCTTGGAAACAGGAACCTTGTCTGTCTTTCTCAGTGCTGTGACCCCAGCATCTAGCACAGTGCCTGGCACTGGTAATAGGTACTTAGTATTTGTTGAATGAAATAATCATTAATTAGACTGCCCCATTCCTCTTGTAGGAATCCCTGCTTTTAGCTTCAGTGTGATTCCTCGAGCCTTTCTTGGGCCTCCTCTGTACCTGTAACCACCTGTGCTAGGGGCTGGGTGCTGGGGTTGCAGCTGTTCCCTGCCCTAGAGGTACCCACAGTCTGGCAAGGAGCTGGCTCCAAGGCTGAGTGGCAAATGGGCAGAGCCAGGCTCAGTGGTCACCCTTACTGCTTCCCAGGGCTTATTAGAAGCCAGAGAGCCGGGGTTCCAGGCCTGACTTTTTTCTGGGATGTCGCTAGGAGGGGTTCACTTCCTCTCTGGGGATCTCACTCCTTCTTTCTGGAAAATAGGGTCAGAATTCTCAGATTCTCAAGGATGGAGGGTTTGGGTTAACCTGAGTGTGAATGTTTGTGAACTTGTGACATTCATGTTAGTCCTTGTCATTTGTCCTGTGTTACACATTCAACAGGCCCCCAACACAGTAGAGAGTGGCAGACCCTGCTCTAGGGTATCCAGGAAGGCTTCACTGAGGAAGGGACTTGGGGTGTGAACCCTTCATTTTATTGATTGAGTACCTTCTGTGTGTCAGCTGAAGTCCCTGCCTTTGAGGAAGTGAGACCAGGGGATGTACACAAGATGACTGTGCAGAGTGATCTGAGCAATGACAGGAAAGACTGCAAAGAGGTGAGACTGGGGAGCTTGATCACTCTGAGGTCAGGGAAGTCTTCCTGGAAGAGGTGACATTCAGTCCGGATCTGGAAAGATGAATAGACGTTAGTAAGACAGGCAAGAACATTCAGGTACAGGAAGTAGCATAAATGGAGGCATAAGATTTGGATGAGAGAGGCAGGCTGACTGCAGGGCCTCTGAGTGACCAACCGAGGCTGAAGTCCTAGTGTACTGAGAGCCAGAGACAAGAGATTCAGAGAGGATGCTGGATCCAGGCCTGTGGTGGCTCACCTTTGTCTGCAGCAGGAGGAAGACTTGAGAGCTCATGGGAAAGGAGCCTGGTGCAGTTAGTTTATTGGCCTCCAGCACTTTGATGGCCTCCTGGTATGGAGCTGCTGGCTGATTTGAGGGCCTCATGGGCAGGGCCCAGGGGTAGGAGTCAAGCCTGTGCTCTGTCCAGCTCCTTCTTGGCCACTGAACTGCTCCGCAGCCTCAGCAAGCCACTACCCTTCCTTACCCTCAGTCTCCTCGTCTATGAAATGAGCAAAAGTGTCTTAAGAACCTGTGCAGATTATGGTGCAGATGCATATAGCCATAGAGGCTAAGCCTGTGAACCTTTTGGGTAAATCAGTGGAAATGGGAAACACTAACTCCTTTTCTTATTAGAGCAGAATTAGCCATTCTAAGCCCTGCCTCTGCTTCCCATGTGACCTTGGGCATGACACTACCTCTTGGGGCCCCAGCTCTCTCATCTGCACAGTGAGGAGGACTGGTTGAGATGACCCCCTTGGCTTCCTTCCATCCCTGCTGGAGAAATGTGATTCCATTCTTGTCCCTAACTGCTGTGGGACTTTTGAGGTCAGCCACCTCCTTATTCTTGTTTTCAGCTTCTCCTTGTGAAAATGGTGCACTCATCTACTTGGGGCCAAGGTAAGTGCCCCAGAAGAACCTGTCTCCCCACGCTTGCCCATATATTGTGATGGGGACGTATTTTGGAGATTCCTTGGTGACCTACTCACAAGCTAGTAGTGTTGCCATGGCAGCCCCTTCCACTGCAGTAGCTACTTTTTGAATGTGCTGGGTCACAGTGGGTGGGGTGGGGAAAGCGGGCCCCTGGGGTCCTCAGCAATCATGTCCAGGGTCCTGGATATAGCTCCATGTTCGGTATGAGGAACACGGCATTCTAAGAGCCTCACTTCCTTGGCCTTACTTCTTGCAACTCTGTCCTACTTGATGAAAACGGAATACGCAAAAACCCAGGTGTATGGAGTAGCCTGAGGACAGGCTTATATTCCCTTTAGGGAGATGATCTGTGGATAAAAAATCATTAGTGGATTTTAGCAGAGCACTGGTGACCCAAGTTAGCAGCACTCAGATTTCAACTAATCTACCCCAGCTTCCTAATTTAGTGCTCATGGGGAAACCTAGAGAAGGGAGGAAGAGGCTTAGGGCCCCAGCAAGTCTACAGATCCTCAGGATGCCTGGCTCCCTGCAGCAGGCCCTGAGGACTGACAGCCCCTGCAGGGTCCTGATGGCCCACTTCCCACCTGGCACACCTAGCATAGCTGTGTGCTGGCTCTCCAGTAGTTTGGCTGCCCCTTTGGGCCAGATGTCCCAGTGGGCCCTGCTTTAAGGATACCTCATTTGCAAAATAGAACCCTTAAAGGGAATTGTTAATCTTTTCAGAAAAGAACTCACTGGCATTTTGGGACCAGATAGATGGCTAGTGAGCTGCCTTAGGGCTCTTAGGCACCAGTAGAGGGAGTGGGCTCTGACTGTCTGTCTTCTCTGCCTTCAGGGTAGAGGCCAGGACTCCTCTACCTAGCATCCCAGTCCTTCATGCCTCCCTGTTTCTCTGCTTTTCCAACTAGACTCACAGTCTCTGTGCTGCAGTCTGACTAAACTACTTGCAGTTAATTCCTCAAACTTGTCTTCTCTCTCAGTTTCGGGCCTTTGCAATGCCTTTTGCAGGACTCTACTTCCTGGGGTCCTGTCTCTGTGCCTTCCTCCTGGAAGGCATCCCTAAGAACACCCTCGTGTGGGGGTTGGGGGCTTCCCCTGGATTCCTGGTCCTGACTGATCCTTTGTGTATAAATGTTCGCAGCCTTGTCTCCCAGCCATATCTGGGATGGGCAGCCCAGGAGCAGAACTCAGCCTCTAGCAGATGCCCAAGAAGCAGAGGAGAGGCAGAGTCTAGAAGCTCCCCTCCTGGTGTGGAGCCTGGTGTGTAAAGGGTACTTAGAAAGCACTGATATGGATGTTAGTGTTTAGGTTCCCCCCTTCTCTCTCCCTTCCTCTGGGGCCTTCCATCATTGCCCCAACATTAACCAGCCTCCAGCTGGAGAAGACCTTTCCCTCCTGATTCCTCAGAAAGCTCTGCTTGACCCTCCATCATGGCACAGGTCAGTCAGCGGTGGGTGGACTTTTTTCTGTCTTTATCTAGACAAAAAAAACCCTGTTTATTCCTCACAGTCCCCTCAAGCATTCAGTCATTCAGCAAACATTGATCGAGCACCTTCTCTGTGCCTGACCCTGTGCAGAGCATCAGGGCCCAGATGAATGAGACGTCATTCACACACATACCTTTTCCCAGAATGAGAAAGGGCTGAGTACAGGGGTGAGATGGACAGGCAGGGATGTGGTCAGTCCAACCTGGGTGGAGGAGAAGGAAGACTTTCCAGAGAAAGGGTCAACAGGTTGGTCTCTGGCAGGCCAGTGCTCAGTGTCTGGTGGATGCCTGATAAGTGTGTGCTAAAAGACTGACCAAACTAGACTTGGAAGCAATAGAACTCTACCTGGGAGCACTGCAGTGAGGTCAGAGTGTGGGGAGACTTCCTAGAGGGAAGGAGTCTCTGGCTGACCACATGGTGAGGCACCAAGTGGAGACAGCTTCCTGTGTGAGGCTTGCGGGAGCCCAGCCCTAGCCTGGGATTCTAATAGCAGCGGGCATGACCCTCCAGAGATGGCAGCTTTGCCATGACTGGCCTCTCATCATCGTGTATGTGGACTCCCGCTGAAAGGTACCTGCCTGGAGGAGCCTGGAAGAGAGCTCACCTCCAGCCTTGATGAAGTGGCATCTCTTTGGCACTTAGCCTGACTTCCTAGACCTCCCTGGGGCTGGAAGAGCCTGCCAGGGGTCAATACGTACTGACCCTCACTCTGCTACCTCTTCTCATAATATACAGTCTGTTACCGTGCACCTCTTTAAAAACTGTTTGTGCTCTCTGTCTCTGTGCAACTTGTCCTCAGCCCTTTGGGGGTAACTTGGGAGTGACTTTCTCACTCACCTAGACCCAGGGCAGACATTAGGTCCAGATGGGCCCAGGTGTGGCATCCTTGGGGTTGGGGATGTGGGCAGGGTGACCCCCCCCGCCTCAAGGATCCCAAGAGGCTGTTCACACCTCTTTTAGCTGGCATCTTTCTGGCTCTCTTACATTCATGCCAGACATTCTGGCCCTTTTCCATAAGTTATTTAGATTCCTTATGACAATCCTGGATTAAAGCTAAGGAGGACACTGAGTCCCAGGGAGGGGGAGTGACTTGCAAGATCTCATTGCAGGTAAGAATCAGAGCCAGGGTTTGAATCCTAAGTCAGCCTGTCGCTTACGCCTCTATTCCCAGGCAGGGCAGGCATTATTTTACCCATCAAACAGGAGAGGACACCGAGGCTTACTTGGTAATTAACCAGCATTCATACAGCTCTTTACTTTTATGAAGCTCTTGGCTATACATTATCTCATTTAGTTCCCACAACAATTTGGTGAGGTAGGTATTAGCCCCACTGTATAGATGAGGAAGCTGAAGCTTGTATAGGAAGTGACTCATTCAGTCCACTTCCTACGAGTTAGAGGCCAGGTTCTCCTGACTCTCGGCCCTGTTCTCTGCACCATCTCCAGGCTGGCATGTCCCCTGCCACATGCCAGTATGGAGGTGAGGTGGGTGGAGGACACAGTGTGGACTGTCCAGAGGCGTGAGCTGCCCATATTTTCTGTCTACTACTGCTTCCCCATGTGCGCTCAGGTCCTCCTCTCCATAGGCCAGGGATCCTCCTGCCCCTCTATCTCATTGCCCCAAATTATTTTTCTTCATAGAACTCATCGCTGCCTGATGTTACATCATACATTAATAAGTAAGTGTTTTATCTCTCCCTCAGCAGAAGTTAAGCATCCTAACTTAACTTGAGCCAGTCTAACTTGGATATCAGGCCTATAGCTGCCTCTAAGGTAGGACATCATCTGCTGTGCTCACTGCTGTTTCCCCAGGGCCAGTATTAGCGCTTAGTACCTTGTATGTGCTCTATGCTTTGGGTCTTAGCTCTGTCCCCACCCACCTCCCCCAGGAAGCCACCTTTGACTACTTATTCCAACTTCTTTATTCTCAGCTTCTATTTCAGACAGTCACGCACCCCCCTTTCTGGGCTCTTGAGTATTTGAGTCTGTCTCATTAGAATTCCCTGCAAGGCCTTGTTCCAGCAATTTCCCCCATCCACACTGTCCACTTCCCTCCTGTTTGCCCCCTAGATCTTCAGGGCCCTGGTGAAGCCTTGTGGGCTCCTTGGAGCCTCCTCTATGCTACCGTCACTCTGCGACCTCTTAAAACACACACCTATGGCCATGCGCCTCTGGAAAAATGCTGCTTGCTCATTATGTATACCCCTTCCCACTCTGGAGACAGGAGGAGCAATGCCAGTAGCCACCGCTTAATTACCTAACAAATGCCACATGTGCCCTACATGTTTTAAAATTTAATGTTCCCAACAATCCTGTGAGGTGGGGATTATCATCCTCATCCTACAGATAAGAAAACCAAAGCTAGAGTTAGGTGACTTGCCTGAGGTCACAGAGCCAGGCAGGGGCAGACCTGGCCCAGGGCCCTCTTTCTCAGATTTAGGGAGTTGGGGCTCAGACACTGCTGCCCTCAGGCATGTGAGAAGAAGCCCAGAAAACTTGGGTTTCATCAGCCCCGAGGTGTGGCCTTCCTGGTCACTTTGATATCAGATATTGGGCAAGGAGGTGCTCATAGACACCCTTCAACACCCCAGCCCTGGGCTGGGCCCTGGGTCTGAGAGCTGCTTGAAAGCACGTGGGTTGGTGGGGGAAGGGGGTGGAATCCAGTCTCACCAGAATGTCTACATGAGACTCTGGGCATGATATGGGCGGAGGAGGCAGCTCTCCTTTGCCAGGATATGTTCCTGAAGTCTGGGTGTGGGCTGGCGTGTTTAGTGGGGCCAGCCCTCACCAGCATAGCATTGTAGAGATGATGAGAGGACTGGGAGCCTGAATACCCTCCTTAAGTCCTGGCTGCCACACCCTGACCTCAAGCAAGTGATTTTGCCTCTTTGGGCTTCACCTCACCTCAGTTTCCTTCTCTATGAAACGGGATTGCCAGTTCTCCCCTTGCCTACCTTCCCAGAGAGTGCTGTGGGATGGTGAAGCCCCACTTAGGCGTGGGAGAAGGGGATTGCTTTCCAGGTGGTAAAAGAGCTGCTCCGGGCCTCTCTGGCAGCTCTACTTCCGGTGCCTTCCCCAAAGATAGGAGCAAGTGTTTGCCTGGGAGCAGCTATTTGAGTCGTCTATTGGGAACCTTCCCCCACAGCCTGTCTCATGTCCCCCCATGAAACAGAGACATCTGTAGGTAGCAGGGTTGTGTTCCCTTCATAGGTGGAGAAACTTGTACCTAGGAAGGGCAAAAGACGCTCATCCCCCATCTCTGGGGTCAGTCCTCAGTGATGGGGCTGGCTTGGCCTCCTGCCAGACAGACCAGTCTAACTTGGGCATCCAGGCCTATAGCTGCCTCTGAGGCTGCTCTGGATTTGCTTATGGATTTGCTCAGCTATGCAGTAAACCTCTATGGCTCCTCTTACCACAGATGAATCAAGTACCGAGCCCTGGCACCCATGAGTCACTGGCAGTGGGATGGCCAAGTGCTGTGCTGTGGAAGTGTGCAGAGAGAGTACAGGTGTGGTGAGGGGGCAGATTGGAGCAGGGACTTGGCTGGATGCTGAGGCTCCCTGGCGGCCCCACCCAGGAGTCAGGAACAGTCAAGCTGGGTGTGAAGATGGTGGCATGCGGTGGCATCTGATTGCAGCATCGGCATCCCTACCAGCTTCTGCTGGACTCCTCCCAGCCACAGGAAGTACTGACAGCCAGGTGGCAAGGACTGGCAGTGTTGTGGGGGTGCCCAACTGAACCCTCACTTCCCATCTGCGTGAGCAATGGTACCAGAACTATGGCAAGCAGGTAAGCTCCAGGTCCCAAATACCCTGCTAGGTCCTCAGGAGGGTAGATGCCAGAGATCACAAACTTCACCTTCCTTACCCCCATTTCACAGATGAGGAAACTGAAGCCCAGAGAGGTGAGGAGACTTAGCATGGTAGTTGGTGACAGAGCTGGGACTAGAACCCCAAGTGCTGCTGCCACTTTACCTGCTGTAGAAGATGCCTGCTCCTGACCCACACCTCTGAAGGAAAACAGATCATCCATTTCTCCCCTTCCCCTTCCAGCTCCCCACCACTGCCCCCTGCTTTGTTGTGGGGAGCAGAGAGAAGGAACTTGGGGACACATAGCATCGGAGCAGACGCAGGCCTGGAGGTTGGGCCTGAATTGAGTTCAGCTCTGCCAGCCTCTGGCTGAGTGACCTTGACCCAGTATCACCATCAAAATAGGGTGTTGATGCCAAACTCACAGGAGTCCAAGTGCCTGTGCAAGGGCATGGAGGGTCCCAAAGCTTTATGGGCCTCTTGTGCATCATACCTGTCACTCAGCCCTGCATGGAGGGAACCCCAGGGGCCTGAAGAGAGGCTAGAGCACCCCCTTGGGGCGGGCCCTGACAGGGCACTGGGGATCCAGATATGGATCAGACCCAGACCTGGCCCTCGGGCAGTTTCCAGTGTGATGCAGAATCAGCTTGTAATCAGCAGTTATTACAAGGCCAGGGACTGTAGGAGCCCTGAGGGGGACTCTCTTTTGTTTCTCCATTGTGCGGGTCTGACTTTATCTTCAAATAGGTTATCTCCTTGGCCATCAAGATGGCCCCTGGTAATTCCAGGCCTGCATAGACCTTAGTGTTTATCATCCCAGAGAAGGAAAGTCCTTCTCTTTCCAAAGGCTTCCTGGAAGACTGCTGCCTTATCACCATCTCTGGATTTTGAAGGATGTGTTGCTTTATCTCATTATCAGAGAATCATCAAGTGAGTAAAGTAGGGAAGGGCCTCTGCCTAGAATATTTCTTGGGTGGACTGGGGGCTCCCACTGGCCCAGGGTTCAGCATCCATGGCCAGGCCAGCTCCCAGGCCACGGCTCCATGGTCAGCTAGGTTGGGATTGCCTGAGAGGGCCTGGGGCTGAGAAATGCAGAGATGCAGTCCTCCCAGCTTCCTCTCCAGGAGCCTCCCAACTCTAACCCCCACGGAAGCACTTGCCATTTGGTATTTGGGACCTAGAGCTCACCACCTTGCAGCATCCCGGTACCGTTGCCCAGGCAGATGGGAAGTGAGGGTTCACTTGGTAGACTGCATTTCCCACTTGTTGGCAGAGTGAGCTGTGGGCGGTAGTTGGGGCTGGATAAGGCAGGGTGAGAACTGAACCAGCAGTGTGTGAAAACCCTGAGATCAGACCCACCTTGCTGCAGTCCCTCAGTTTCCAGTCTGTATAATGGGGTGAGGGTTGAACAAGATGGTGTGTGTTTCCTGTGCTATGACTACCTAAGTTTAAGACACCTAATAAGCTTAGCAGAGATATTTGGATTAGGCACAATGAAAAATTTTTAGGTCTTCTCAGTTGTTTCAGTTGGGGATATGTCATCAGTGAAATTTCTATACTCCTCCTCCAAGCTGCATGGGGGCTGGCCCTGGCGCCAAGGTAGGGAGCTAGATAAGCTGACTTCCAGTGTGCCTCTTCCCTAAGCACCCCTCAAACCACTGGCTTCAGGGACCTGTCTGCAACGGGAAGCAGTCAGCCACGAGAAGGCATGCTTTCCTTTTTTTCTTGCTGAATAGAAAGTGGTGGCATCCAGTGCTGTGTCTCACCCCTACCTGAGTGTTTGGGCTGAAGTATTTGTGGTGGTGTTTCTCAGACTTAATCACCTGGGGATCTTGTTAAAATGCAGATTTTGATTCAGTAAATCCAGTCTGGAGCCCAAGGTCCTGCATTTCTAACCCGCTCACAGGTGATGCTGATGCTGCTGTTCCCAGACCACACTTTAAGTAGGAAAGTGCTAGAGTACATTTTGTCTTCTCTCTAGCCAGGGCATCCAGCCTTCCTCAGATGGAGCAGGAACTCACCTGTCACTTAACCAGCCCCCGGTGGCTGTGGCTCCTGTTTCGCTTCATCCAGCACGACTCAGGAGGCAGAGCCAGCTCCTGGAAGATGACTTGTCCAGCCCCAGCCATTGGATCAAGGGCTCAAGCCTGTGCTTGGACTTCACTTCCCTCCCTTATATACTCACCCAAGCCTGTCTCCACTTGCAGGTGAAGGTGAAGGGTTATGAGACCCTCAAGGATAAGCATGTGATGAACTCATCTGTCCAGGCCCCACTGCTGGGCAGGTTGACCAGGCCCTGAGTATGACCCTCCCACTGTGTCCTGTGTACAGAGCCTTTGCACTCAGAGCTGCTCTGGGGAAAGGGGAGGTCCTCTAAGCAGGGTCAGGAATGCTGGGTTTCAGTCCTGGCTCTGCCGCCTACTGCCTGGGTAGCCCTGGGTCAGTCAGTGCCTGTCTCTGGTCCCCAGTCTCCCTGACTGTCCAATTAGGCTATACTGGATGACCCCAGAGGGCCCTCAGGCTCTAGGATGGGTTGCTGGGCAAGTCTGGAGGTGGGAAAGTCCTATGAAGGTAGGATTTTTATAAAGGGGGTGAAGGAGCAATTATGAGGCAGATCTCTGGAATGGTTCTATGGCCCAGCCTCTTTATTTGTTTTTGTGAATTCACATCCTGCTGCCTCCACCTCAGTTATGCCTGTGGTGTTATTAGATGCTACTGAACACTCAGTTTGTGCACCGAGGATATGGCAGTGAACACTGTGAGCTTGCCTGGGGTTACATAGTGAGTAGAACCAAAGTCTGAACCTAGGTTTGACTCTTCTGCTAAACTAAGCCCCTTCCCTCTGATGCGTCACACCAGGGAAAGGGGCCATCTTGAGGCCTAGCATTTCCTTCCTTCCTCCTAAAAGTCAAAGCAGTTATTAACTTTCAGCTGGTAAGGGTAGGTCTCTTTCTAAACTCTGCTGTGGCTTTGTTGCTCTGCAGATTTTGAAGAAAAGCAAAGGCTTGAGTGTAGGCCCCTAAATCCTTTTCTCTCCCTGCTCCCAGCTTGTAGGCTCAGTTGAAAGATCATGAGACCCTCAAGGACAGGATTGTGACTAACTCATCTGTGCTCTGGGCCTTTCACAGAGCAGATGGTATGAAGGAATGTTTGACGGGCACACAGTAGGTGCTTGGTGAAGATGTGTTGAGCAAAGGGCATGTAGTGGGGGCTCAGCAAAGAGGGGTTCGAGGTGGCTCACTTCTTCAGCTGCTGGAAGGAATGGGGTATGGGTGAGGAACTTCCACCCATGCTCTTCCCCAGTGCTGTCTCTCCTGCAGTCACCAGGCTTCCTGTTCCCATGCCCATCAGCTGCTTGAATCCAGGGCGTCATCCTAGGGGCACCAAGCCAATTAAGTGAGCACATCTCGTCCTAAGTTCCAGGCTTGGCACTTGCTTGATAGCGAGCATAATTACAGCCCTCAATGTCCTTCAGGCTGCCTGAAGCTCACTGGCCACTGGGCCCTTTGGGGAAGCAAAGGCTGTCACCTTACTCCTTTCTGGGCCCCGCGCTTTGGGCACTGAGATGAGGATGAACATGTACATCTCTCTGAAAGTGGTAGTGGTGTGGGGAATCAGTGGTGTTGGGGGTGGGGGCAAGAGGATTCAGCTCCTTGGAGAAGGGGTATTAATCTGGTACATACAGAAGGCCGAGCAGGGATTGGGGATGCTCAAAGTACACTTGGAGAAAAAAAAACATTGGAAATTGGATGTTGAACCTCTGTCCTTGGCCTCACAGACAGATAGCAAAGATTAAATATTTGTACTAGATCCAGATAAAGGACAGGAGTTTGACTGGGGTGGAGGGGATGGAAGAGAACTGGCAATTATGAGAGACTTCCCAAGGCCTAGCCCCTGGATTAGCCTCTTTAGATACTTCATGTGGTCTCCAAAATGACCCCCTGAGTGCGATACCATTCCCATTGTGTATCTATAGAAACCAGGGCACAGGGGAGCATGCAGACAGCCCAGAGTTACAAAGCCATGGGGTGGAGGGCTGGGATCTAAATCCAGGTCTGTCTGATTCTATAGCTGATGCTCTTCTCACATCTAGAAAAGTACCTATGGGAGGTGAGGTTTGTACTGGGGACCCTGTGACTGGAGGAAAGGGTGACAGTGGACTGACATCTTCCCTCTGCTATAGGCACTGGATCCAGCATCCTCTCCGCCCTCCAGGACCTCTTCTCCGTCACCTGGCTCAATAGGTCCAAGGTGGAAAAGCAGCTACAGGTCATCTCAGTGCTCCAGTGGGTCCTGTCCTTCCTTGTACTGGGTAAGCTGGGCCTTACAGGGAGAGCGGGTGGGCAGGCAGGGTCCATTCCCCAACAGAGGTTAGAGCAGGAGCCCTGCTCTGCAGGGGTGAGGGAGTAAGAGTAAGTCTTACACATGCTGCCCTCCACCAGCACCTTTCCACATCTACCTTTTGGGTCCCAGATCAAGTGCTCTACCCCTCAGCATGCATGAGGATTCAGCGAGATTTGGTGGGAGGTGGTGTGATAGTTCCCATTTACAGATGGGAAACCTCAAGTCTTAGAGAAGGTAGGTAGCTTGTCCAAGGTCACACAGATTTGAATCCCTGTCTATAGGACCCCCAAAGCCTGTGCCTTTCCCACAGTGCCACCCTGCCCACCAACAGACATTTTCTAGCAGGTATGTTACTTTGCCTTAAGGTAGTTTGGTGCCAGGTTTAAGTACTGAATCTCCTGCAAACAAGCTCTGTGACCTTACACAGGTTATTTGAACTCTCTGAGTGTTAGTTTCCTCATTTTGAGTGTGAGGAAAGTGCTTGCTTCACATGGCTTTTGTGAGGATTGAAGATAAGAAATGAGAGCACCTGGCGCAGGGCCTGGTCATGATGGGCCCCCATTACATGGGAATCATCAGGAGGTGCCCTCAGACTCCACTCCCAGCCCACACCCATCCTTAGCTGAGCACGTTTTCCAAGTGCTTCCCGAGGCCTGCTCCCTGCTGTCTCTCAGCACAGCCCACATCCGTGCTTTGGTTGCTTTTTCTGCAGGTCTGGCTAGATACCCTCACTCCTTAGGTTGCCATCCAGGCCAGAGGCAGGACAATACGATTGTCTGAGGGAAGGGAAGAGGCCTCTTGTTTTTCCCCAGACTCCTGTGCTCTCAGCATAGCAGGTAGCTTCCTCAGCATGTCAAGGCAGATGAACCTGCTCCAGAGCATCACAGAGTGCATTCAAGTGCCTGTGAGCCAGTCCCTCTGGGCGACCCACTCTTTGGGACTGTATAGGCTGGTAGGGGATCATCAGGATTTACCATGTCAGTGCTGAGCAGCTGTCCTTCAGACAGGTGCATGGGGTGCTCTGAAACAGACCATGTTTGCAGAGCCAAGGGATAGAACTTCACAGGTGAGAAAATGGAAATTCGCAGAGGTTTATCAACTACCTGCTACTGTGAAGCTCATTAAATGGCAGAGTTGGGATTTGAGCAGAAACTCAGTGCATTCCCCAGGAATCCCACATTACTGGAAGCCCAGAATTAGTGAACTGGGGCTGAAACAGCCAGTCTTCACCTTTAGGCCCAAGAACGGGCTTTGAGGAGGGGATCCATTAACCCTTAAAATTATATACAAGATTATATATGAGAGTATGTGCACATTTTTCAAGGGAGAAGGGCCATAGCTGTCCTCAAAGTTTTACAGGGACATGCAGCCTCAAGAAGCCAAACACTGGTTGGAAGAACTGAGCAAACTAAACAGGCTCCCTCAGGACTCAGACCCCTAACATGGCTTGCATTTGGCCACTTACTAGAATCCTAGAGTAGCGAGCACAGTGTGACCCCTTCTTATTCAAAAAGGAAGTGGAGGCCTGCTTGGGGTCACATGAGAAGAAAGTGCTGGGACCAGGACAAGAACCCAGGGACTCCAGCCTCCCAGACCCCCTGCCTAGTCTGCTACACCAGCTCCCTTTGTTCCCTGTTGCACCCAAAAGCCACCACTATCCCTGTCTTAGTGGATCTGGGCCTGGCTGATAGGGAGCTGAGCAGCTTGTAGAACACCAGCTCACGCAGCTGGTGATGGGGACTGGCCCTAGGCTGTAGGTTAATAATTGATCAGACCCAACCACAGCCCAGGAACCGGCCCAGCATCTCTTCTCAACACCCTTTCCTGGCCTCGCCTCGCATAGGTGGGAGCCTGGCCTGGTTGGACAGGCAGATCTCCTGAGCTACTGCTAATTACCGCCCTCAGCAGCCCCAGCCACTCCCTCCCTCTGCCTCTCAAACCTGCTGGCAGAAGCTCACCTGGCAAGCAAAGACCATGGTGGCCCTGTTGGTCTCTCCGTGGACCAGAGATTTTTCACCACTTTGTGCCATGGAACCCTCTGGCATTCTGATGAGGCCTATGACCTTTCTCAGTGTTTTAGAGTATTTAATACAAGGTGCATTGGATTTCAAAGGAAACTACTGATAATAAAATATAAATATCTACACATTAAAAAAGTTGATTAGACATGTAGTAACAGGTGCCTTTTTATTACTGTAAATAAAACGATCTAGTGGCAAGTGTAATAATTACTATAGTTCTTAAGTAGTGATGAGAAGAAATGATTTTTTTAAGATATCTGCAACTGCTACAAAGTTATGTGAAAATACCTTTGTTATTTATTTGTGTCATAAATACTGCTGGTAATTCTGTGATTTATTACATTGGTAAGTGAAGGAAATGCCAAATTTCCATGAGAGATAAGTGAAAATTTAGATGTCGTTTATTTCCCCATCCAAGTCCATGGATATTGTGTGTCAGGCTAAGTAAGTTCAAACATCATGTTTAATTTTCCCAGTACCCTGTAAGGAAATTAAGACTTAGGAATGGGGCTTGGCCAGCAAGTGGCAGGACCAAGGCTCTAGGCCTGTTTGGTCCCAGAGTCCATGCTCTTCACCAGGACACACTGCTGCCTTCCCTGCCATTGAGCATCCACAGACTGCCCTGCACCACAGGCCGCGGGGCTCCAGAATTTTGTATCACAAGTGTCTTTGCAGGCACCATGATGTGCAGGAAGTGGGTGATGTGTGAAAGCAGTCCTGAGCCTTCCATGTGTGGGGCAAGCAGGGCCTTCTAAGCTTCTCATGAGCTCAGCAACAGTGGTTTTTATTGCAGCCCCATGACCTAAGAGCATGGAACGAGAGCCTGTTGTTCAGAGGACAAGGATTAGGCTCTGAGAAAGGAAGGTCATTTGGTGGATTTAGTTCATCCTTTTGCTCTTCCTGTGTTTGGTTTCTGGGGCTGGAGAGATTAATCTGACCTGGTTTCTGCTCCCAAGGAGCTCAGGGGCTAAAGAGCTGTCTGCTAGAGGGAGTCTAATGAGGGAGGCAGATGACGAAAGGGATGGTAAGTGGTTTCAGAGAGGGTTGTGGACACATAGGGGAGGGGAGGAAGCCCCCAGCTGAGAAAGGCCAGGCTAGAATTCAGTCTCTAGATACCCCATCAGGCCTCTTCTTCTCCATCCAGGCTGCCTCAGCAGCAGAGTAAGGACAAGTTGGTAGGGATACCCACCTTCCCAGAGAGTCCAGCCCTCTAAGCAGTGGGGCCTGGAGCTCAGCCCACTCTGGTCCCATTACACCTCAAGAGAGTTAGAGGTTTCTGGAAGCTAGGTTTCCAGGATGCTCAGACCATAGCCTAAACCTCATGGTTCCTGTCTGGCCCACCTGGAGCATCCACCTAGAGGATGCCACTAGAGGAGCCTAGATGCCTATGGAGTCTGGGGGGCTAGAGTCATCACTTTTCAGGCCTAAGAAAGGGAATCAGGCAGACTGCTGAACAATAAGTATGACTTTGTAGGCAGCTTTTAGACATAGCTATTCACCAAGCTACCATAAGCTTTTCACAGTTTGCTTTTAACAGGCTCTTGTAGGCTGCACATGCTTCCCTAGAAACTTGTCTTCCCTTCTGCAGTGTCATACTCCTAAGCTGGTCCTGACAAATTGGACATCTCGTCACTCCGTGTTCACTGCCCCTCGCAACAAGAGAGTTGTACCCTGTTTTTAGCTACCCTGGGGAGAGGCTGGCTCAGGAGTCTAGAACAGGGCTAGACTGGGGGGCAACAAGGGGCTACCATTTCCCTCCCCATAGGCTCATGGAGAGTCTACATCCAGCCTTATCTTCTCCCATGGGAAACCAGAAGAGGCTCAGTATGGTGAGAAGATAGCATGACATCCAGAGCCAGGCAGCCCACAGCACCTGGGACCACCAGGGGATGGGCACACACAGCAAGGGTTGGCCTCCCTTCTTGGGTAGTGGAAAAAGTCCTAGAAGGAGGCCATGCTTCTCCCACCAAACATGAGTACCTGCTGCCCTTGCCCTTGTGCCGAATACCAGGCACCAAAGAAGATGCCTCCCCACCCAGTGTGGGGAATTTACAGGCAAGAGATGATATATAGATAGTATGATATTGGGGAACACTTCTTGAAGAGCTGAAGTCTGAGATAGGCCTTAAAGGTTGGGTAAAAAATGGAAAGAGAGAAGCCCTGCTGAGGGCAGCTAGTGGCAAGCCATGAAATAAAGCAGGCATGGCACAAGCTCTCCTTCCTTTCTATGCCAGGCTAGGTTAGTCTCTTTTATGGCCTACAGGCCCAGAACATGGTGACCAATGGAAGCTAGCCCCCAGGCAAGTCTTCCAAGTGTGCTGTTAGGGTTTTTTTTTTATACTTTTGAGACAGAGATTCCATCTCTGTCGCCCAGGTTGCGGTGTAGTGACACAATCATGGCTCATCGCAGCTTCAAACTCCTGGCTTAAGGAGTCTTCCCATCCCAGCCTCCTGAGTAGCTGGGACTATAGGCACATGCCACCTTGCCCAGCTAATTTTTAAAATTTTTTTTGTAGAGAAGGGGTCTCGCTATGTCGCCCAGGCTGGTCTTGAACTTCTGAGCTCAAGCAATCCACCACCTCAGCCTCCCAAAGTGCTGGGATTACAGGTGTGAGCCACTATGCCTGGCTGCTGAGGTTTTTGAAGACGGGGAGAATGATGGGCTCTGTGCTTTGGCCTGGGACTTCCTGGACTGCCGTTATGTTGGAAGGGAGCCAGCCTTCCTCCTGGGCAAGCATCCCCTCTCTGGTCCCTCCAGTGATGGTCTGGGACTTTGGTGAATTTCTAAAGCCTAATGCAGAGAATGGACTGTAGAGTCAGACCTGTGTTTGAATCCTGGCTCTGCCACTGTCCTACTGGGTGACCTTGGGCAAGTTATCTCCCCCTTGAACCTCAGTGTTTTTATCTCTAAAATGGGGCAAAGTCACCCTGCCTCACACTTGAGACAGTGGCTCAGCCCAAGTCTTGAGATGCAGAGGCACTGGGTAGGTGTTCCCTCCCCTCATCTACAGTGTCTGGGTTGGGTGCTGGCATGGGGGCACACACAAGGAGGGGACAGTAAGAACAGCTTCAAAAGAAGCTGAAGCCTATCTCCTTTGGTGCTCCTGCACCGATAACATGGAGCCCGTGGGCCCCTCGATGCCAGGACAGTCCATCAGAATCTGGGAGATGAGGCTCCTCTTGTCCCAGGAATCTGCTCCTCCCTGGGCTGAGCATTCCTGTAGCTATTTCTCAGGGTTTGTGGGCCCCATGCCCGTGGCCCTGGGTGTGCCTAGCTTAGTGCCACAGTAAACACTCATTCCATCCACCATGGCCCTGAGGGGAGATGAAGCCCAGTAGGACATGACCTGTGACCATCTGCCTCCCCAGGAGTGGCCTGCAGTGCCATCCTCATGTACATATTCTGCACTGATTGCTGGCTCATCGCTGTGCTGTACTTCACTTGGCTGGTGTTTGACTGGAACACACCCAAGAAAGGTAAGTGCAAGGCCTCCCTTGCCCCACCCCTCATTCTAGGTATGCTCTCCCCCCCCCCCGCACAAGCTGAAGGGCCTCATCCTGAGTGCTGTCTCTTTTAACACCCACTTTGTGAAAAGCACTGGACTAGTCCTTTTAGGGAGAGGTTAAAAGCCCCTCAGGCCGGGCGCGGTGGCTCAAGCCTGTAATCCCAGCACTTTGGGAGGCCGAGACGGGCGGATCACGAGGTCAGGAGATCGAGACCATCCTGGCTAACACGGTGAAACCCCGTCTCTACTAAAAAAAAAAAAAACTAGCCGGGCGAGGTGGCGGGCACCTGTAGTCCCAGCTACTTGGGAGGCTGAGGCAGGAGAATGGCGTAAACCCGGGAGGCGGAGCTTGCAGTGAGCTGAGATCGCGCCACTGCACTCCAGCCTGGGCGACAGAGCGAGACTCCGTCTCAAAAAAAAAAAAAAAAGCCCCTCAAAGGGCACTGTTCTGGTCCTCACAAGAGTTCACACTCAGTCGAGGGTTTGCATAACATGAGGGAATGAATGTGGAAAGGGGCCCGATGGGAAGGGGGCAAAGATGCTCCATGGGGTGATGGTCACCTGCTTGGATTTCACACCAGCTCTGTCCTGTCTGCCTTGCCCAAATGTACCCCCACCCCCACCAACTCTGTATTTTATTCCCTGGAAGGTGGCAGGAGGTCACAGTGGGTCCGAAACTGGGCTGTGTGGCGCTACTTTCGAGACTACTTTCCCATCCAGGTAAAGTGCTGTGAGTGTTGTCTTGGGAGGGTGGGAATGGGTGGGAAATCTGAACTCGAGCCTTAACCCACCCACAGGGAAGCAAGTTTAGACCAAGTTGGTCTCTGGGTTTCCTTCCTACTGTGTCTAGCTGTGCTGGGGACCTCACTGCTCTTCTGAGTATCCATCTTCTTTGGGCCAGCCCTGAGGTCCTGACAGGGAAATGTGGCTCAGTTTGGCTTTCATTCTCAGCTCTGTCTGGACCCTGCCTGGTCTGCAAGCTGGCCTGGTGAGGCACAGTCATCTGGCCCTGGTGCATGTGGGCGGTTGGGCGATGCTGGTGAATTGAGGGTAACTCTGGCAGGATCCTGAAGGTTTTCCCCACAGGGGAAAGACCTGTCTGGCTAGCTCACTCAACACCCCAGCCCCAGCACACCCTAGTTGCTGAGTCCCCCCCAGAAGGTAGGGGTGCTGAAGAGTGGAGGCAGTGTGTGAATGTGAAAGTGTTCTGTGCGAGGTGCAGGGTGGTGTATATTTGCTGTATATTTGCTGTTGTGAGTCAGTGACTGAGATCCTGGTGTGCTGCCTGGGGGCAGTGGCTGGGTAACCCTGCATCCTTCTCTGCATTCAGTATTTTGGGGGTGGCAGGGTCAGCTCCTTCTGCTCATCCTTAGCCTAAGCCCAGTCTTCCTGGGACCTTACTGTTCCTCAGGGTCAGGGTTCCTTCTCCTTTTCCTGACCCCATCTCTCTGACTGCAGAAAATTTGAAGCTGCTTTTGTTGGGAAAAAGTTAGATCATAGGACCCAACCCTCTCATTTTGGAGGTAAAGAAACTGAGCCTCCGAGATGGGCAGGACTTGTCCAGGCTGCATAGTCTAGTATGATGGCAACATTGCAACCACCATCCAGGCTTAATTGAACTGCGTCTCTCTGACTGCAGAAAATTTGAAGCTGCTTTTGTTGGGAGAAAGTTGGATCATAGGACCCAACTGTCTCATTTTGGAGGTAAAGAAACTGAGCCTCAGAGATGGGCAGGACTTGTCCAGGCTGCGTAGTCTAGTATGATGGCAACCTTGCAACCACCATCCAGGCTTACTGAATTCGGGACCCAGGTTCTTTTCCACTGATTTCCTACTGCCTGTTTCTCTGGAGAGATTCAATCCCTGGATTTCCCCATTGGACTGATTCCAGCTTCCTGGGTCTCCCTCTCCCCCTTTGCTGCTGGAGGTCTCGGTTTAAGTTCCTGCCCTGTCACTCCATTCGTTGACCTGCCATCATTGCTCCCTGTCCAGTACAGGGCTCTGCTGGGCATGGGGACACAAGTCAGCCTTGCCCTTGGGGTGGGCTCACTGTCTAATGCATCCTGATAGACTTTGTCTCTTTCTGCCATGGGGCCGTGGGCAGACTTTCTCAAGCCTGCTGAGCCTCATCTGCAAAATGGAGCTGTATGATGAAAAGTGAAAAAAAGCTGTATGATGAAAAAAATGAAAAGTGATCAGTTCTGGTTGGGTGTGAGTGATGATAGACTGTTCTCTCTGCTTTCTCTCTCACTTCAGGGGCCAGGCTCCAGTGTTCTCTGTTGCCACTGTGGCTGGTCCTCTAGAAGCCTCCGAGAGGCCAGTAGCCCCATCCACTTAGAACAGGATGACCTGATGACCGTTGGTCAGACCTGGGACAGGCAGGTGTCCTTTGCTATCTCCACCCTTCCAAAAGAACCAAAACAAACACCTGTGTCCTTCTCACATCTCTGTTCCAAGAAGTCAATTGGGAGTTGGAGCCATAGGGCACATGCAACCTGGCCCTGTGAGGGCTCCCTGGGGCACTAGGACAAAACCCAAACTGGGCCCGAGGCAGGCTGGGGTGTTGAGCCTCAACCTGGGGCTTAGGCTGGGCCTTGCCTCTGTCCGTCAGGGCCTCAGTCTCCCCTTCTGTGCAGTCAGTATTTAGCCATGGTGATCTGACAGCATGCCTGATACTCTGTAGGGGTGTGTGTGACCCTCCTGTCCCACCCCCTTTTCCTGGCCTCTTGCCAGTAATCATGTAATGAAGATCGGCCATTGTACCCACCCACCCACCTACTTCCTTCCTGGTGGGATTCTGGTCTTTGCCAGCAGAACAGCTCATCTGGCCCAGAATGTATCCCTTCTGTTGGCACAGGTGGGGTTCATGTGTTAGCAACAGCCACCGAGACCACCAGCCACCTGGAAGAGGAGCAGACAGTGCCCCAGGTCACCTCTCCCCAAGGTGTAGGCAGAATCCTTGGAGAGGAGACTAGGAAAGACTCTCTCTAAGCTTAGAATCTACCTGTCCATCTGTCTCATTTCACTGACAGGCTTACTGAGGCACAGAGACGAGGGACTATCCCAAGGTCACAAAGCTTAAGTAGTAGCAGGACTAGTATAGGAACCAGGGCTGTCTGCTTTGAGGACTATGGTCTTACTCCTGTGTTACTTTCACCATCACCATGCTGTGCTGTGTAAACTTAAGCAAGCCTTTGCTCTTCTGTGGGTCTGAATTTTTTCCTCTATGCACTGCTGTGGCGGGACAAGCCTATCTGAGCACCTCTCCTCTTGTGGGAGGCAGGGTATAAAGAGTGACTTGATAGGAATGTGTCCCAGACTGACATTAGCCAGCAGGCTTGGCCTGGGCATCGTGTTGGGCTAGGACTTTGCCACTGGAAACAGGCAGCAAGAGGACACAAGAGCAGGCGTGTCAACAGAGCGTTCATTGGCGGTATCCTTCCCCTCCCTCCAGAACAGACATTCTCTGCAGCCCTGCGGGAGGGAAGTGTGACATGAAAATAGATCAGAGCTGGTCAGATGCCTACATTCTTCTGGGTCCTACAGCAAGGGCATCAACTTGCACTGTGTCCCAAAGCACCTCATTCAACCAAATGTCCCATCAGAGCCTTGAGGAGGGAGGAAATGATTTAAAGAGCCACCTGGGGCCCACTGGGTGACACATCTTCATCCAGCAGCCCAGGGAAAAGTGCAGTGACTGGCCTGCTGCAGACGTGCAGGATAATTTGCTCTGACCTCCACAGGGGAAGTGCAGCTCCCTTCTCTAGGCCTCAGCTTCCCTCCTGTCATCCAAGGAATGGCTTAGACCTTTCAGGGCTCTGCCAGCCCATGCTGTGCTGTGTGTTCCTGGTTATCAAGGCCCGATGGGAAGGTGGGGGTAGCCATAGGAAGGGGACAAAAAGATGCTGCATGGCGTGATGGTCACCTGCTGGGGTAACTATCCCAGGCCTGGCCATCAGCTCAGGAGCAAGTTTCCAAGTTTCCCACCCGGTATTGGCTGCCCCAGCTCTTCCCTCAGTGCCTGCCTGCCTTTTTCATCAAAACTAGCACAAGGAGCTTTTTAACTCCAGCTTCACTGAGAGCTAATTTGGTAGGCAGACCTGCTTGTTAGGAGGCGAAGCATTGGAACAGCAATCTTACAGAGCTCACGTAAACGAGATTTTGAGATCTGCTCGCTGTCCCGAGCCCCACTATCCATGGATTAGACTGCTGCTGTTTCCCATTTATTTGGGGAGTAGCTGAGAGTTGCTTGGGTTTTTGAGCAACTTTAATCTGTTTGCCAAGGGCAAAACGGGAGAAAGAGCATCAGTGCCCCAAGCAGTGGGGATAAGAGTGAGGGAGTCTTGCTCACATTTGCATAGACTGGCAGCGTCAGAGCTGAGAATGGTGCCAGCCACCCTTTTCCATCCCCTCTGTCACCTGAAGATTGAGATTTCAATTTTCCAAGGTCAGCCACCAGCACCCTCTCCCCCAGAGCTGCACACAAGGTCCTTCAACTCTGCCAGGAGGCTTGCAAATCTAGAGTCACAGAAAACCTGGGCTCTTGACGTTCTGCTGGTGGCCAGTGACTCTGCTTCCAGGTGGCACCAGTGCAGGGAAGGAGCACTTTGCAGCACTCAGGTGGGAGTGTCATTGATATCACCTCTCTTGAGGCAGGGCAGCCAAAAAGACCAACGTGTTCATTCCCTGTTATCCAGGAATTGTATTTCTAGAAGTTTGTTTCACAAAAACAATCAGATATGTGGACAAAGATAATGTATTTATTGAAGCATTACTTCTAAGAGGGAAATTTTGGAAGTTTTTAAAATGTCCATCAATCAGGGTTTGAGTCGGTGCTGTTACATGTAGGAGAGCTGTGCTGTAGAATACGAATGCAGCCATGAGAAGACATGGAACTGAGGGATTTTGATAAGGACAGATAGCTGTATGTTTGGTAGAAAATGATATAAAATGATATCAACCCATATAACCTCAATTTTGTGGATTTTGAAAAAGAGCATGTATATTTTTGAGTAGAAAAAGGACTCAATGAGTCCGATTGTTTTATCTGGATGGAAATATGAATTTTTAAAATTTTCTTTTTGCTTTCCTATATTTGTAAATTTCTTTAGGAGTTTCTTTTCTTTCCCTCTCCTTTCTTTCCCTGTCCTTTCCTCTCCTCTCCTTTCCTTTCCTTTCCTTTCCTTTCCTTTCCTCCTTCCTTTCTTCCTTTCCTTTCCTTTCCTTCTTTCCTTTCTTCTTACTCTGTCACTCAGGCTTGACTGCAGTGGCACAATCTTGGTTTACTGCAGCCTCTGCCTCCTGGGCTCAAGCCATCTTTCCACCTCAGCCTCCTGAGTAGCTGGGACCACAGGTGTGTGCCACCGTGCCCAGTTAATTTCTGTATTTTTGTAGGATGAGGGTTTCACCATGTTGCCCAGGCTGGTCTCAAACTCCTGAGCTGAAGCAGTCCTCCCACCTTGGCCTCCCAAAGTGTTGGGGTAACAGGCATGAGCCACCATGCCTGGCCCTATTATTTTTCTAATCAGAATAAAAGTAATGTTTTTATGAGCAGAATACCCTTACTCATTGTCTCTCTCAGCCTCCTCCACCCCCATCATGTTCCTTGTAACGCAGGGTAGGTGTCACAGGCTCTGCCTCTCATGGCTTAGGGTTTAGGGACACTGCATCACCCACCCCGCCAAGCACCAGCCCCAGGGCAGCGGGTGGGCTCTGAGGAAGCCAGTCATCGTTTGGAGCAGCCCAGTGTCCTTAGTACCACAGGTCAGGTTCTCAGCTGCTACAGCCTTACAACTGACCTCTACCCTAGGCTGGCTGGCACAGGGCTGTCTCTTGTCCTTCTTGCCTCAGAACCTGAGGTGAGCCCAGCTGACTGTGGGAAAGTTTCCATTTGAGCCAGCCAGTATCCCTTTTCCAGGCCAGGGGAGTAGGAGGTGGGCTGCCCATCTCATTCTGTGAACTGTGGAGGAGCCCACAGAGCACAGGGCCAAGTAAACCCTACCTCCAAGGAGCTCACAGTTTGGAGAGACTGACAGTGGGGGCAGAGCTTGCAGCCAAGGCCCTGGTTGCCAAACTCAGGAACTTGGACCTTACTCGTATGAAGCCAGACACCCTCTCCAGTCTGAGAGTGACAAGGGTTGGATTTGAATTTTAGAATAATCACTCTGGCTATGGCGAAGAGGATGGGCCCAGAGGGAGGGAAGGCCGGAGGCTGGCAGCGTGCAAAGAAGGACTGCTGTGTGCTTGGCTGGGGACTGAGAGGAACAAGGGCAAACATTGCCCACCCCTTCCCAGAGACCCATAGCGCAAATGGTGACTGCCCAACACCAGCACTGTGACCTTGGGGATGAGAGTCTGAGGTCAGGTGTGGAGAGTCATTGCAGCAGCCCTCAGGCCCACGGAGGCCCAGGGGGAAATGACACATCCAGTCCCTCCCTACCCTCTGGATATGCCCTGGGATCCCTCTCCCAGCCAGTTTCCTCTGACCCAAGGTCATTCTTGCAGCTGGTGAAGACACACAACCTGCTGACCACAGGAACTATATCTTTGGATACCACCCCCATGGCATCATGGGCCTGGGTGCCTTCTGCAACTTCAGCACAGAGGCCACAGAAGTGAGCAAGAAGTTCCCAGGCATACGGCCTTACCTGGCTACACTGGCGGGCAACTTCCGATTGCCTGTGTTGAGGGAGTACCTGATGTCTGGAGGTGAGAATCCACCCCCTGCTTGCTCCTGCTGGGCACTGTTGTCAAGGCCTGAGCCTCTCCATTGAGCAGGGTGACACAGGGAGCCAACACACCATTCCTTGGTGCTGGGCCTGCATTGGGAGATGCAACCTGCTGCAGACATGGTGGGTCAGGGCTGAGGAGGAGAGCTGTCCATATGGTCTTCAGAATTCAACTCGGATAACAACTTCCCTAGGAAGCCTTTTTTGACCCCCTTTTCCGGGGACCACCAGCCCTTGTATTGCCCTCTATACAATCTGATTGTTGTCCATGGCACTGTAATTGTCCATCCACCTGGGACCTCCCACCAGACTGATGCATTGGGATCCCCAACACCTTGCACTGACTTGGCAGGATTAGGGCCCAGGGAATGTTTGCCAAATGCATGAGTTCCCAAAACAACCTTGTATCATTAGCTGCATTTTACAGATGAGGAAACTGAGGCTCAGAAAAATGAATAGCTTACACAGAACCAGACAACTCCAAAGGGACTGGGCTAGGCCTGGGGCCAAGTCCAGGGTTCTTTGTGTTTTACACGTGACTGTGTGCTGGGGATGGGGAGTGGATCCATGGGCAACCCTGACTGTGCGTCCTTCCATCCCCCCAGGTATCTGCCCTGTCAACCGGGACACCATAGACTATTTGCTTTCAAAGAATGGGAGTGGCAATGCTATCATCATCGTGGTGGGGGGTGCGGCTGAGTCTCTGAGCTCCATGCCTGGCAAGAATGCAGTCACCCTGCGGAATCGCAAGGGTTTTGTGAAACTGGCCCTGCGCCATGGGTGAGTGCCTACACACACACACACACACACACACACACACGCACGCACCCTCCAGTGTCCCTTAGCACAGGGCAGCAGACTCCTTGGCCCCTGAAGACAGGACCCAGACCCCAGGAAGGCATGGAAGGGAGTCAGTCATTCTGTTGGGGAGGGGATGATGTTGGAGCCCAGGCTGCACAGTGTGGGCCAAGTTTGCCCATGTGTGTCTGGGTGGGCACAGATGCAACCTATTGCTTGTGGGCCCTTGCAGGTGGGCCAAGAGTCCAGGCTTATATGCCGGACTGGACCACCTGGGGCCAGAATACATCATTTTGCTGGGAGACCAGGAGGTCAGGAAGGAGGGTGGCATGGAATGTGACTGAGGGATAGCAGCTCTTTTCTCTGTCCCCTGGGGACCTTACCTCAGGCTTTGGAAGAAGAGGCTGCCCTGCAGGCTCAGCCCTGGGCCAGCCCCTGGGGACACATTCAAATTGGACCCAGTCCTTGCCTTCAGGGAGCACCAAGGGTGGGGGAGGGTGGAGGAACAGACAGTGACAACACAGTGTGCTGAGACTGTGACACAATGGTGAGTCCAGGGCTGAGAGAGACCTGGGTTGGCTGGGGGACAGGGAGAACTTCCTGGCAGAGGCAGGCCCTGCAGGAAGAGGTGGAAAACAGGCATTCCAGAGCAGGATGCTCAGCCTTCCCTTTGCCTGGAGGACCCAGAGCTCTGTATGCTCCCCAGTCACTAGCAGTGGGGCAGAAGGCCCATCAGAACCTGGTAGAAAGGGGTCATGTGAACTTGGGACACCCCAGGTGATTCTGGTATACCCAGTTGGAGGGGGACACTTGGCCAGTGTCCAGGGCCTCTAGGCTGACAGAAACTGAAGCCAGTAATTAGGGTATGACATACCCTGGCCTCTCCCTTCCAGAGCCGACCTGGTTCCCATGTACTCCTTTGGAGAGAATGAAGTGTACAAGCAGGTGATCTTCGAGGAGGGCTCCTGGGGCCGATGGGTCCAGAAGAAGTTCCAGAAATACATTGGTTTCGCCCCGTGCATCTTCCATGGCCGAGGCCTCTTCTCCTCTGACACCTGGGGGCTGGTGCCCTACTCCAAGCCCATCACCACTGTTGGTAAGCCCCTAGCCTGCTGACCAAGGGCTGTCCTGAACACAGGGTGCCACACAGCTAGTCAGCAGTAGACACGGGATTCCAGTGCAGGCCACCTGGCTCTCATGGCCATGCCCTTAGCCATGAGAACTTTGAAGTGTTGGGTGCTGATGGGCTTGGTCAGAGGGGGTAGTAGTAGGGGTCGGGGAATTGAGCCTATATGATGAACCAAGCTCTGTGATGGGTGAGGAGAGAAAACCTGCAGTCTCTGGGTTTGCAGCACCCACTAGTCTATCAGGGAAGACTATTACAGCAAGGACTGG
This sequence comes from Trachypithecus francoisi, assembly GCF_009764315.1. NCBI lineage: Eukaryota > Metazoa > Chordata > Mammalia > Primates > Cercopithecidae > Trachypithecus > Trachypithecus francoisi. Next base: position 66,668,911 of record NW_022681473.1, read on the forward strand.
TGGGGGAATGTGATGAGGATGGGCAGGTGCTCTAGGGAGTCCTAGCGGACCCCAGGGAGGAGGTAACTCTTGCACTGCTAACTGATAGGAATTATCTAGCAAAATAGAGGAGGAAGAGAATTTTTATCAGAAACAATAGCCTAAGTGAAGTTCAGAAACAAGATTGTGTAGTTTTTTTGAAGAACAGAAAGAAAAACCTTAATATGACTGCAGCATACACCTGTAAGAAGAGTGGAAAACACTGGTTGCACTTGGCCCTCGTCTGTGTTGTTTTGGGTGTATTTGGGATTGTTTAGAGGATTCTAAAGAATTACCTGTAGTAGGTGTGTGTGTGTGTGTTAATGGATCCCCCAGGAGCACATGGGCCCTTGGCAGTGGACTTGAGGGGCCAAAGCTCATAAAGATCCTTTGCGTTCCTAGGCCATTTGTCCTGCCTTGTACTTTTAGAGACAAAGCAACAGGGAGGCAGCAGGAACATTTCTATGCACAGGTGTGGCTGGGGAGAGGCTGGGTCCTGTGTGCAATGTGAAGGAATTTGCTCTTCACCTTGAGAATGGAGAGCTACCAGAGAGTGTTTGGGAGGGGAAGTTCAGATTTGCATTTTAAAATGATCCGTGGAGCCGCTGGATGGAAGATGGGTTAGAAAAATGGAAGCCACAAGACCAGCCCAGAGGCTGTTTTGGTAGCCAGTGGCTTGGACCAAGGGAGTAGCAGTGGAGATGGAAGAGATGTGCATGATTTGGGAAAAATTTCAGAAATAGCATTGACAGGACATAGGAATGGATTGGGTATGGAGATGCAGCAGGATAAGAAAATAAAGCAACACACAGATCATAAATGCTGGCCTTCTCCCTCCTCTCCTGCCCTTAACCACACTTTTTATTTTTTATTTTTTATTTTTGAGACAGGGTTTCATTCTGTCATCCAGGCTGGAGTGCAGTGGCGCGATCTCAGCTCACTGTAACCTCTGCCTCCCAGTCTCAAGCGATCCTCCCACCTCAGCCTCCTGAGTAGCTGGGACTGCAGGCGTGCACCACCACGCCCAGCTAAGTTTTTGTATTTTTTTAAGTAGAGACGATTTTCACCATGTTGCCCAGGCTGGTCTTGAACTCATGAGCTCAAGCAATCTGCGGGTCTTTGCCTCCCACAGTGCTGGGATTACAGGCGTGAGCCACCATGCCTGGCCTACACTTTTTAAAGCATGTCACATTCCTCGCAGAATCCTCAGAAAAGCCCTGTGAGGAAGAATCCCCATGTGACAGAGGAGGAAACTGAGACTCAGAGAGGCAGGAATGGCTTGCCCAGAGCAGAGCAAAAGCAAAGATGTTTACTTGATCCCCTGACTGTCATAGACCCTCCTAGCAGAATGCAGTGGGTTCAACCAGTCTTGATCCCATCTGCAGCTTAGCACCTGTGTGGCCTCGGGTGGGTCCCTTAACATGCCCCTGGGCCTCAGTCTTTTAATCTGTAATAGGGGACAACCAGAGATGCAGCACATAAAGCATTTGGCACAGTTCCTGCCACATGGCAGGCCCACAGCCCAGCATCACTGCCTTCAGCATCATGGTAGATGCCCAGGGGAAGGGTGTTGACTAACCAGAAGCCTCTGTCTTGCCCCTGCAGTGGGAGAGCCCATCACCATCCCCAAGCTGGAGCACCCAACCCAGCAAGATATCGACCTGTACCACACCATGTACATGGAGGCCCTGGTGAAGCTCTTCGACAAGCACAAGACCAAGTTCGGCCTCCTGGAGACTGAGGTCCTGGAGGTGAACTGAGCCAGCCTTCGGGGCCAATTCCCTGGAGGAACCAGCTGCAAATCGCTTTTTTGCTCTGTAAATTTGGAAGCGTCATGGGTGTCTGTGGGTTATTTAAAAGAAATTATAATAATTTTGCTAAACCATTACAATGTTAGGTCTTTTTTAAGAAGGAAAAAGTCAGTAATTCAAGCTCTTTCACTTCCAGTTTGCCCTGTTCTAGGTGGTGGCTAAATCTGGGCCTAATCTGGGTGGCTCAGCTAACCTCTATTCTTCCCTTCCTGAGGTGACAGAGGAAACTCAGTCTTGGCCTGGGGAAGAAGGATCACCATTAGTGACTGGGCCAGTTAGATGATTCACTTTTTGCCCCTAGGGATGAGAGGCAAAAGCCACTTCTCATACAAGCCCCTCTATTGCCACTACCCCACACTTGTCTAGTCCTGAAACTGCAGGACCAGTTTCTCTGCCAAGGGGAGGAGTTGGAGAGCACGGTTGACCTGTTGTGTGAGGACAGTAGTAGGCATCTGGAATGCTCCTGTTTGATCTCCCTTCTGTCACCCACTCCTCACCCCCAGTCACTCACATCAGAGCCTGGACTGGCCTCCAGGACGAGGATGGGGGTGGCAATGACACCGTGCAGGGGGAAGGACTGCCCCCCATGCACCATTGCAGGGAGGATGCCGCCACCATGAGCTGGGTGGAGTAACTGGTTTTTCTTGGGTGGTTGATGACATGGATACAGCACAAACTCAGCCTTGGCCTGGAGCACATACTTACTGGTGGCCTCAGTTTACCTTCCCCACATCACAGATTCTGGATGTGAGGAAGAGATCCCTCTTCAGAAGGGGCCTGGCCTTCTGAGCAGCAGATTAGTTCCAAAGCAGGTGGCCCCCGAACCCAAGCCTCACTTTTCTGTGCCTTCCTGAGGGGGTTGGGCCAGGGAGGAAACCCAACCCTCTCCTGTGTGTTCTGTTATCTCTTGATGAGATCATAGCACCATGTCAGACTTTTGTATATGCCTAGAAAATAAATGAAAGTGAGAATCCTCTATGAGTTATTGCTGGGGCTGCATCTGCATCTGCTGCTGACACCTGGGGGAGACTGGGGCCCCAGCTGGCTGCCCTCTGAGCCCTCTAGCCTCTTGCACCTTTGGCCCACATGACCCTGCTGTGGTGTGTTAGTTACCTATCACTGTGTAACAAACTACTTCAGAGCTCAATGGTTTCCAACAGCATCTGTTGTCTCCCAGTTCCAAGTCACGATTTGAGGCTTGGCTTGGTCCTCCACTCAGGGTTTGTCACAGGGCTGCAGTCGTCTTGGAGCCAGGCTGAGGAAGGATCCACTCCCAAGCCCTTTCCTGCAGTTGTTTGCAGGATTGACTTCCTCACTGGCTGTTGACAGAGGCCACTCTCAGTTCCTTGCCACATGGGCCTTTCCATGGGGTAGCTCATGGCACAATAGCTGACTTAGCAAGATAAGCCAGTGAGTGGAGTGAAGTGTGTGAGCAAGACAGAAGTCCCAGGCCCTTATAACCTAACCTGGGAAGTGATATCCTGTCACCTTTGCCATATTCTGTTCATTAAATGAACATTGCTAGGTCCAGCTCCCACTGGAGGGGAGGGGATTACACAAGGGAATGGATGCCATGGGGCAGGGGTCATTGGGAGCCACTTCACATGGTGCCTACCACATGTGGTAAAGGGCTCCTGTCCAGCTGGAGGGCCCTTCAGTGGCTGAGCTGGAAGGCTCCTTATGGGTCACTCAAGCTGTGTTCCCTGCCAAAAAGGCAGAGGCCTGGTGTCCTTTCACCCTAGTGATTTCAAGATGCCACCTCTTTTCTAATTCCTTTCTGTTCAGTGAGTACTAAACACCTGGGAACTCTTCCTAGCCGAGACCAAAGGACCTCGTTCTAACTTCCTTACTGCCAGAACTGTCCTGCCTGTCCTTGCTGTTCATCCCCCTCAGGTCTACTCCTCTGTGCTGGAAACAGAGAGAGCTACTTCGGAGCAGAGACAAACACTGAGAACAGCTGAGGATACACAGGGTAGTCAGAGCTGTGCCAGAAGTCCCAACCTGCCCAGGGGTGCCTCATGAGGAAAGAACGCCTGAGCTGGGCCTTGAAGGGCGGCTGGGAGTCACCAGGAAAGGAAGGCGGTGAACAGCAGAGCAGCAGGGGAAGGATAGGGAGGTCTGATTGGAAAAACATTGCTGGTTTGAAAGATGGAAGAGACAGAGAGCAGTGGGGCTTGGCCTGGAAGGGTGGAGAGCTGGTGTCTCCAGAGTTTCTATGTGGGCAGGAGGGCAGAGCAGTGAGAGGAGTGCTGGGAGGGGACAACAGAGGCTGGCTTCTAGTGCCAGGCAGGCCTCAGGCTAGAGAGCTCAGGTCAGAGGACAGCCATTTCCTTTCGGATGGGGAAAAGGCCTTTTTTCTGATGAGGGTCTCAGCATCACCCCAGCCCCAGCCTGAGGCTGACCCAAGGCTGAACTGCAACCTCAGTCTCTGGCTTCAAGTCAAGCCCTGGCCTTAACTGAGGCTACTCCACCAAGGTAGGCTGTTATCCTCAAGCACTGCTTTTGGTGAAGGGTGAGCACCTGTGCACTGGGGAACTCCACCATCTGCCTAAGGAGAACAGGGACAACAACAGGTCCCAGATCCCAGAGGGATGCCCTCAGTGGCCTGACCAGAGCTGAGACCACCCTGGTCTTAAGCTGTGCATGAGGCCGGCGGGGGGACTCCAGTAGGTTCTGTGAACATTGCCTTGGGATGGGAGTTGTTATCTCGGGAGAAGGAACTGGAACCTCCTTTCCCCCGAAGACCTTCTGCCCTTGGGTGTAGTGGTGAGGGCTGCCCTTTGAGACTGAAGATGGTCAGTTCCATGATTCTGCCTGTGGTTCCCAGATATAGCCACAAGGGGGCACTGAAGATGGCTCTCAGGCATAGGCCACACAGTGGTTTAGGCTTGCTTTCCACATTTTCTACATCTCTCCAGCTCCTACCCAGGCTAGAAGCTAGGGTGTTTCACAGATAAAGATATTAGGTCAAATTGGTTTATCCCGTTGTTCAAATCTCCTGTTTCTTTGTTGGTCTTCTGCGTAGTTGTTCTATCCATTATTCCGAGCAGGGTATTGAATTCTGCAGCTGTTGTTACTGATTTATGTCTCCCTCCAGTTCTGTCAGTTCTTCATGTATTTTGGGACTCTGCCATTAGCTGCATGCATGTTTATAACATGTTTATATTATGTCTTCCTGATGAATCCACCCCTTATTATTATAAAATGCTGCTCTTTGTAGTAACAGTTTCTGTCTCAAAGTTTACTGTGTATAACTGTATTGGTACAGCCACCCCAACTCTCTTTTGTTCCTGTTTGCATGGAATGTGTTTTCTCTCCTTTCCCGTTCAACTTATTTGTGTCTTTGAATATAAACTGTGTCACAGACATAATAGTGTTGGATGTTTTTTATATCCACATTTCTACGCTTTGCCATATGATTGTTTAGTCTCTTTACATTTAATGTAATTATAAGGTGGAATTTACATCTGTCATTTTGCTATTTGTTTTCTGTGTCTTATTTTTTTATTCCTCTCTCTTTCCATTCCTGCCTTCTTGTGTGTTAGATAACTGTTTTCTAATACACTATTTTAATTATCTTGTTTCTGTATATTTTTTAGTTATTTTCTTAGTGGTCGGTTGACACTTTAGTCCAGATTAATACAAATTAAGATTAACGTCTTAATTTCCCCATCATTTGGGCAGGGTAGCTTGAGAGAAAAGAGAGGCAGGCCATATGAGAATGGTATAGTGGGTTAAATAGTGGCCCACACAATATGTCCACATCCTAATCCCTTGAACCTATGAATATAGTCTTATTTGGAAAAAAGGGCCTTTGCAGATAAAATTAAGTTAAAGATTTAAAAATTAATTTAAAAATTAAGTTAAAGATGAGGTAATACTGAATATCTAGATGGGACCCCAATTCAATGATAGGTGTTCTTAGAAGAACAGGCCAGGCGCAGTGGCTCATGGCTACAATCCCAATGCTTTTGGAGGCAAAGGCAGGAGACTCGCTTGATCCCAGGAGTTCGAGACCAGCCTGGGCAATGTGGTGAGACCAGCCTGGCCAACATGGCAAAACCCCATCTCTACTAAAAATATAAAAATTAGCCAGGTGTGGTGGTGCACACTGTAGTCCCAGCTACTTGGGAGGCTGAGGCACAAGAATTGTTTGAACCCAGCCGGGCACAGTGGCTCACACCTGTAATCCCAGCACTTTGGGAGGCTGAGGTGGGCAGATCACCTGAGGTCGGGAGTTCAAGACCAGTCTGATCAACATGGAGAAACCCCGTCTCTACTAAAAAATACAAAATCAGCCAGGGTGGTGTTGCATGCCTGTAATCCCAGCTACTCGGGAGGCTGAGGCAGGAGAATTGCTTGAACCTGGAAGGTGGAGGTTGCGGTGAGCCGAGATCGCACCATTGCCCTCCAGCCTGGGCAACAAGAGGAAAAGTCCGTCTCAAAAAAAAAAAATTGTTTGAACCCGGGAGGTGGAGGTTGCAATGAGCAGAGATCGTGCCACTGCACTCCAGCCTGGGCAACAGAGCAGTACTGTCTCAAAAAAAAAAAAAAGAGGCAGAGTTTGGAGTTGTGTAGGCACAGGCAAGGGACAAAGGAACACCTGGAGCCACCAGAATCTGGAAGGGGCATAGAAGGATTCTCTCCTCGAGCCTTCTAAGAGAGCATAGCCCTCAATTTTGGACTTCTGGACTCCAGAACTGTGAGAGAATAAATTTATGTTTTAAGCCACCCAGTTTGTGTCTTAAACTAATACAGTGACTTTAATATATTTGCACCACCTGATAGAGAAGTTGGACCAGAGGATGACAACCTCTAGTCTTCTCACAAATCACATATTTCACTTTTCTTTCCATGGTGTGGACTGCAAGTTTGGAAGCCACTCTTCCCTAGTACTTCTGAGAGGGTGGAATATTTTCCCATTTAATGAGTTATAATGGGATCACGAGGAGGAGAAACGTGGGGACTTCCCCGACCCCCTGCTTCTAGCATCATTTTTACAGCAAACTCATGCTTCATATATATATTTCAAACTTCTTTTTCATGTTCTTGTTTCCCTTCCTTGCAAACTCTTTTTCAAAATATTTTTTACCACTTTCTGTTTAGGGAGTTTTGTTTCATATATTTTCATCCAATTTTTTTAAATCATACATACACACAATTTTATTTCCTATGTTTTTTATGTATCATTAAATCACACTAACATACACCTTTAAAAGTTTCTTCTCTGAAATACCAAATGATTTTTGAGATTTATATTTACTTTTGATGAAAACTAATACGTCAAAGTATTTTTCTTCTAATTAAACATGAACAGTATATTTTTTCATTCAATGTATATGATATAAAAATATATTCCAAAAAAAGTATGACTTCACTATATACTTTATCGAATATATATGCAGTAACACTATTTCATTAGAGGCAATCAAATGTAGGATTAACAACACTGGAGTTACACTGCTTTAGAATCCCAGCTCAATACTCAGAACATGTGACCTTGGGCAAGTAACATGACTGCCTTCACTTTCTAATCTCATAGCACTGTTGTGCCGATACACAAAAACTGCTTGTAACAATGTGTGGCACAATCCAAGCACTCAATAAATTATTGTTTTTTAAAATCTAAGTTTTAGGGAGTTGAGCCTGATCTCTCTCTCCGGCTACAGAACTCCACTGTGGTAGCCCCTCTTGAATAAAGTCTGCCCTACGCCCTACTGTTTTTTTTTTTTTTTCTTTTTTTGACAGAGTTTTGCTCTTGTTGCCCAGGCTGGAGTGCAATGGTGTGATCTTGGCTCACCACAAACCACCTCACGGGTTCAAGTGATTCTCCTGCCTCAGCCTCCCGAGTGGCTGGGATTACAGGCGTGTGCTACTACGCCTGGCTAATTTTGTATTTTTAGTAGAGATGGGGTTTCTCCAAGTTGGTCAGGCTGGTCTCGAACTCCCGACCTCAGGCAATCCGCCTGCCTCGGTCTCCCAAAGTGCTGGAATTACAGGCGTGAGCCACCACACCTGGCCCCTACTGTTCTTAAACGAATCTAGGCTTTAATGAGCAAAATATTAGGATAAAAGTAAAATAAATAATTTTCATTTCGTTTACATGAAATAGATTACAATGAACATTACACAATTTTTAAGTCATTTTTTAGAAACAATCTCACAAAAATTTTCAAGTACAATATAAATAATTTTTTTCCTAAACTATTTGAGAGTAAGTTGTGGACATACCTCATCACACTCAACAAACAAGAATGTTATTCTTTCTCTTTTTTTTGAAAGAGGGTCTTGCGCTGTCACTCAGGCTAGAGTGCAACGGCACGATCATAGCTCCTTGCAGCCTCCAGCTTCTGGGCTCATGTGATCCTCCCACCTCAGCCTCCCAAGTAGCTGGGATTACAGGCACGTGCCACCAGGCCTGGCCAATTTTTTTTTATTATTATTATTTTTAGTGGAGATGACGTCTCTCTCTTTCTCGCAGGTCTTGAACTCCTGAGCTCAAGCAATCCTGCCTTGGCCTCCCAAAGTGCTGAGATTACAGGCATGAGCTACCATGCATGGCCAAGAATGTTATCCTATATAACTACAATGAAACCATGAAGACCAAGAAATTAACATAAAAACATTGCTACAGTCTAATCCTCAGGCCCTATTCAGATTTCACCATTTGTCTTAATAGTGTCCATTCTGGCAAAAGGATCAAGTTCAGAGTCACATATTATTTCGATCTTCTTTTATCTGAAACACTTCCTTGACCATCATGACTGACATCTTGAAGCTGACGGGCTGGGTACTCTTAGAATGCCGTTCAGTTTTGTTTTGCCTGTTGTTTCCTTATGATTGATTTAGGTTATTTATCTTTGGCAGAAATATCACAGATGTGATGATGGGCTCTTCTCACCACATCCTATCAGGAAGCACATAATTTGAATTTGTCATATCACTGATGATGGTTATGTTGATCACTTTTAAGATGGTGACTTGCCACACTTTTCCACTGTAAAGTTACTCTTTTTTTGGTAGTTTGAGACTACACAAATATCTCCTTCCTTATTAAACATTTATTATAAAGACTCATGGATCCTATTTTATTCAATGGATTATAAGCCATTCTAATATTATTTATTCTGATGCTCAAACTGCCCCAGTTTTGGACAGTGAGAACCCCTTTGAACTGGCTTCTGTGTCCTTTTGATGTCATTTGTCCCATCATTTTTCTGAGGACTTCCTTATTTTCTGGCACAACTAGATGCCCCAGAATCATCTTTGACTTTTTTTCTGGCCCAATCCTGGAATCAGCCACTTCTCCAAAGAGTCTTGATTCCTCCTAGTGGAGGACGGTATCTAGAAACCAAGATCTGGCCAGTCTTAATTTACGGACAACAGGGTTCATCCTAGTTCTCTCCCTTGTCATATTTATAACTAACTAGTCCTAAATAGTGTATTCTAATGAATGCAGGAGCTATGGTGTGGGTGATAAAGTCCTGGCCTGAGGACCTGTGTTCACACCATCAATTTGCCCTAAGAACCATGTGATGGGTCATTTTAATTTCTGAGCCTTTTTTTAGGCATCTGTAAAACAGACAATAATACCCACTTCAGCCAGGCTTGGTGGCTTACTCTTGTAATCTCAGAACTTTGGGAGGCTGAGGTGGGTGGAGCCCCTGAGGTGAGGAGTTTGAGACCAGCCTGGCCAACACGGTAAAATTCTATCTCTACTAAAAATACAAAAATTACCTGAGTGTGGTGGCTCACACCTGTAGTCCCAGCTTCTTGGGAAGGAGAATTGCTTGAACTTGGGAGGTACAGGGAGGTGGAGGTTGCAGTGAGCCGAGATCGCGCCACTGCACTCTAGCCTGGGTGACACAGTGAGACGCTGTCTCAAAAAATAAAATAAAATGAAGTAAACAATACCTACTTCACAGGATCCTGTGGGGATTGACCAGAGTAATGTATGTAAAACACTTAGCAAATATTAGTTCCCTCTAGGTCCTAGGGAAACCTATAGACTCATAGAGGGGAATTGATTTGTCTAAAATCATGCAGTGAGTTAAGCTAAAGGTTCAGACTGGTCTCCAGCTGCCTACCCCTGGTGTGGAGTCTTTCAGCCACACCACTTTGCATCCAGGGTGTACCTTCTCAGGAACCCTGTGACGCTATGCCTGCCTGGGGAGTGGCTGACCAGTCAAAGAATCAGCCTAACAGGGAAATCAGACATCCCTTGAGTGCCTTTATTACCAGGAACTCAGCACATTTTTGTCCTAACTGTCCTCAAACTCAATGAAGAAATGTCACTATTTATCATCACCATTTTCACAGCTTTGCCCACCCCCGAATCCACTCAACACAGTAGCCAGAGTGACATTTCTGAAACATAAATTAGAGCATGTAACTCCCCTGCTTAAACCCCTTAGTCCATGAGCCTCAAAGAAATCCAGACTCCACTGTGGCCTACAATGCCCGGCAGGACCTGGCCCTGCCAGCGTCTCCACCCTCATTCTGTGCCATCAGGGCTGGATTAGGACTTCAGAAGCTCTAAGCACCAAAGGATAGTGCTGCTTCTGCTGTCTCAAATTACAAACAAGGGCCAGGTGCAGTGGCACACACCTGTAATCTCGGCCAGCATTTTGTAAGGCCAAGGTCGACAGATCACTTGAGCCCAGGAGTTCGAGACCAACCTGGGTAACACACCAGAAGGAATCTCTACAAACAATACAAAAATTAGCCAGGTGTGGTGGTGCGCTGTAGTCTCAGCTATTTGGGAGGATCAACTGAGCCTGGGAGCTTGAGGCTGCAGTGAATCACGATCACACCACTGTACTCGAGACAGGGTGACAGAGGAAGACCCTGTCTCAAAAATAAATAAATAAATAAAATTACCAATAAAAACAACACTAAACTGTTAAAGAAACTGAAAGTGGTCTTTAGTTTGGTTTTGGTTTTGAAATACCAATGTCTTTCAAAAGTGTTCTCCTCTTCCTCCTCGGCACCGGCTGGCCTTCTCTTTGAGTTGCTGCAATGCTCCATATGGTCCTTCACAGGCTGTTCCTCCTGTTCCTTTATCCAAACAGCTTCCTCTGCCCTCACTAACCTCCTTTGTCCAGTTAACTCCTACTCATCTTTCAGACCTCACTGTAAACATCAGTTCCCAAGGAAAGTTTTCTCTGGACAACTCTCAGTAAATCAGCTCCCTGGGTTAGATGTGCTTATTTCCCATATGTGTTACCCTTACTGGCCCACACATTCACAAGCTCCTGTGTTCACACTTGCATCTTTACAGTCGGTGGCAGTGGGAAAACCACTGGAACTGAGGAAAGAGCGTTGGTCTTGGGGACGAAAGGCCCAACTCTTTGTCTTAACTTTGCTACAAACTTTGTGTGACCTTAGGCAAGCTCATTTCCCCTTTCTGGGGGCTGTGTCTAGTCGGGAGGAATGGAGATCCCCATGTGATCCAAACATTCACTTACTCAACATTCATTCATTGACTTCATTCAGCCATTTGCTAAATGAAGCTATGGAGCCTGTCCTCTGTGTTGGGATACTGGGGACTCAGATAAATCAAAAGCAGAGGTTCACAGCAGAGTGGGAGGGACAAATGTAGACTGCTCAGTATATGACTAGGCACACAGTTACACATACCCAAGAGAGGTCAGACAGCTGCTGTAGGAGCCCAGAGGAGGTAGCAGTTCGTTCAGACCTGGGAAGGCTTTCTTGAGAAAATGACCTTGCCGAGTTGGGAAAGAGGAAGGGAAAATGCTGTCTAGGCACGTGCCTTTCAGGGTTCTTGGGTATGTGCACTTTCTTTGGGGAACTGCCTTTTTCTTTTACAATTCTCACCTGACTTCTGCAAGTGTCTCACTCTTCCAGTCCTGCCCCTTCAAAGCTACCCCTCCCCCAAGGGCTGCCTGAGCCATATTTCTAAGTGCTTTCTGTTGCCCACGATGAAACTCATGTTCTTCGGCCTGGTAGTCAGGTTCTTCTCACCCGGCACTAGCTTCCTCTTCCAACCTCTTTGCCTGTTGCTCTCCCATGCAGCCTTTGTTTCAGCCATGTTAGACTCTGCTGCTGCCACATCCTCTGCCCCTGTGCCTTTGCTCATGCTGTTCCTCCTGCGTAGGATACTCTCCTCTCCTAGGAAGCCTTCCTGGACAACACGTGACAGTTAGCAACTTTCTCTTAGTGCTTCCACTGTACTTTATACATCATCTCTATTATTGTACTTACCACTTTGTACCGAATGAGCTGTGATCTCCTTTCAGTTAGGAATTCTATGCGCATCATTTTTTGAAATGTAGTGCCCAGGCTGGACACCTGGCAAAGGTCTAATGGGTGTTTGATTAGACAAGTAAGTGAATGGAAGATAAAGGGCTCTGTTGAAAGGAAGGCGATAGATTTAACTCAATACAGTTTGAGACACTGAAAGACCCATCTGACCTGTCTTGCTCTTGTTTACCCAATGCATCAGGCCCATGAGGTGAGAGGAGGAAGTGGAGGCAAAATGGATTGGGGTAGGCTTAGCTTTTTGGCCCTGGAAACTGAATGTTTGACTTAAATACCCAACATGGTACTAATTGGCTGTTAAAACACCAGCTATTCCCGAGCTAAACCAGTCTAAACACCTATTGTTCATCTCCCAATCATCCTTTATAACTTTGGTGAAGCCTGCTCTGACCTTGCCCACCAGCTCCTGGACCTTGGACCCCATTCTATCATTGCATATATATTGCATTTGGCCACCTTATGATCTGTGTCCTCTAAACTTGGATATATGTTTCTCTGGGGGATATATAGCACTACGTAAATATTATAATAATTTAATTCTGTGATTTAAAATATTTTTACCTTGAAACAAACAGCCATATTATGAAATAGGATCCCAATAATAAAAAAGTTTTTAGGGCCAGGCACGGTGGCTCACACCTGTAATCCCAGCACTTTGGGAGGCTGCGGCGGGTGGATCATTTGAGGTCAGGAGTTCGAGACCAGCCTGACCAACATGGTGAAATCCTGTCTCTACTAAAAATACAAAAAAAATTAACTGGGCATGGTGGCGCATGCCTGTAGTCCCAGCTACTCAGGAGGCTGAGGCAGGAGAATCACTTGAACCCGGGAGGCACAGGTTGCAGTGAGCTGAGATAGCGCCACTACACTCCAGCCTGAGTCACAGAGAAAGACTCTGTCTCAACAACAACAACAACAAAACAACAAAGTTTTTAGAATGATATAGGACATATGAAAATAATGACAGCTAGTATTTATTAAAAATGTACTATCTTCAAGACAGTGTGTTAAATGCTTTACATTATCTTGAATACTTTGCAAGCAGCAGGCTTTTGAGTTCTTCCCAATGCCCCTAGGGATAAGAGTTCTAGTTCTCCTAGTGTTTGCGGCATTTGGGAAAAGTGGGAGAAGGGTTGTTTACTTGAGCTCTGCATTTCCAGCACTGAGTAGCTAGCCTGTGCAAAGGTGAACCTCAGTAAAGGCTTGTGGAAAGAATGGATCCTGCTCTACGCTGGAATGTCCTTTCCTCCCTCCGTCCTGACCTGGTGAACTCTTATTGGCCCTTCGATACCCTGTTTCAATGTCACCTTCACTGTGAAATCTGACTCTCAACTATTTTCTGGCTCCCACTGCCTTTGGGCTTCCCTCAGACCCAGCAGTGAGTAACTGGATGATCACTCTTTGTTTATTTTTGATGTGGAGTCTCACTCTATTGCCCAAGCTGGAGTACAGTGGCATAATCTTGACTCACAGTAGCCTCGACCTCCCAGGCCCAGGTAATCCTCCCACCTCAGCCTCCTCAGTAGCTGGGACTATAGGTAAAAACTACATGCCGGGCTAATTTTTGTATTTTTTGTAGAGATAAGGTTTTGCCATGTTGCCTAGGCTGGTCCCAAACTTTTGGGCTCAAGCAATCTGCCCGCCTCAGCCTCCCAAAGTGCTAGGATTATAGCGTGAGCCACTGTGCCTGGCCTACTCTTTGTTTACTGGACTCCCATATAAGGGGTTGGGCAGCTCCTCTAGGGATGGATCTCGGTCTGATTTCCCAGCATCTAGCAAAGAGCTTGATAAGAGAAGCCCTCAGTGTGCATTTATTGAATGAATGAAGTGATAAAGTTCAGAACTGATGCCCAAAGGAGAAAGAAGTGATTCTGTGTTCTTTCTCTAGGTCCATTTTCTTAACTGAATTATGGCCCCCTAAAAGATACATCCATGTTCTAACCCCTGGAACCTGTTAATATGACCTTATTTGGGGAAAAAAGGTATGCAGATATAATGAATAATCTCAAGATGAAATCTAAATTATCTAGGTGGGCCCTAAATCTAAAGACAATGTTTTTTTTTTGAGACGGAGTCTCGCTCTGTCACCCAGGCTGCAGTGCAGTGGCATGATCTCGACTCACTGCAACCTCCGCCTCCCGGGCTCAAGCGATTCTCTTGTCTTAGCTTTCCAAGTAGCTGGGATTATAGGCGCTGGCCTCCATGCCGGGCTGATTTTTGTATTTTCAGTAGAGATTGGGTTTCGTCATGTTGGCCAGGCTGGTCTCAAACTCCTGACCTCAAGTGACCCACCCACCTCAGCCTCTCAGACTGCTGGGATTTCAGGCGTGAGTCATTGCGCCAGGGCCTAAAGACAACGTCTTCATAAAAGAAAGAAGAGGCGGCCAGCTGCAGTGGTTCATGCCTGTAATCCCAGCACTTTGGGAGGCCGAGGTGGGCAGAACACCTGAGGTCAAGAGTTCGAGACCAGCCCCACCAACATGAAGAAATCCCATCTCTACTAAAACTACGAAATTAGCCGGGTGTGGTGGCGCATGCCTGTAATCCCAGCTACTTGGGAGGCTGAGGCAGGAGAATCACTTGAACCCATGAGGCAGAGGTTGTGGTGAGCCGAGATCATGCCATTGCACTCTAGCCTGGGCAACAAGAGTGAAACTCCATCTCACACACACACACACACACACACACACACACACACACAGACATAGGAATAAGAGAAGCCCATGCAATGACGAAGGCAGAGATTGGAGTTATGCAACCACTAGCTAAGAAACTAGAGCCACCAATAACTGGAATATGTAAGGAAGGATTCTCCCCTAGAGCCTTCCGAGAGAGCACAGCCCTCCTGACACCTTGATTTCAGGATCCTAAACTCCTGAAGAGTGAGAGAATTTCTGTTGTTTCAAGATACCAGTTTGTGATCATGTGTTATGGCAGCCTCAGAAAACCAATACAGCTTAGAAACAGAAATGTGTTTTCTGTGAAATTCCCCCCAGATCTTGGCACCACATGAGTTCAATCAGATAATATTTGGGATTTCCCAGTGACTCCTTTCTCAATAAACACCTGACCAAGCGACTCCTTTCTCAGCAAACACCTGACCCCACACCCCAGACTCCAGCCATGAGGAACCACTCAGTGTCTCAGAACAGGAGACAGTGTGACATCTTTGTGATCCAGCTCTGAGAAAAGATCCAGGGTGTTTTTCAGGCTTCTGAACACCCTGGAAAGATAGTATGCTTATATTTTGTTTAAAAAATTTAAAATGCAACTATTATATGCCAGGTCCTGTGTGGGCACTTTACATATGTTGATTTACTTTAATCCCTACAGCAACTCTACTACTATTTTAAAGCTGAGAGAGGGGAACTGACTTGCCTTGGGATACATAGCTCAAAGGTGGCAGAGCCAAGATTCCAAAGTGCCTGATTCCTATTGTGTCTGACTCTAAAACACTATGTTCTTTCTGCTGTGTTCATCCAGGTGGTGGAAAAATTCAGTCTGGGAGCAAAAAAAGGAAGATCAATATCCTGCAGAGTGACTCATGCTATTTATTATAGAAGGAATTACTGGAGATGCTATCACTGTGGATCACAGAAGTCTTCATGGAAGAGGTGGCATTTGAGCTGGGCCTTCACTGAAAAAAAAACCCAAACATTTCCTGATTCTCTGTCAGGCACTGGGGATCCAGAGATTAATCAGACAAGGTCCTTTTGCTTGAGGAATTCACAGTATTGTGTGTGTGTGGGAAGGAGGGTGGCTGCTTGTGTGTGTTAAAAGACAATGTGGCCAGGCCCAGTGGCTCATGCCTGTAATCCCAATACTTTGGGAGCCCGAGGCTGGAGGATCGCTTGAGCCTGGGAGTTTGGGACTAGCCTGGAAAATATGGCCAGGACCCCATCTTTACAAAAAATTTAAAAATTAGCTGGGTGTGGTGGCATGTGCCTGTATTCCCAGCTAGTTAGGAGGCTTAGGTAGGAGGATCACTTGAGCCCAGGAGGTCGAGGCTGCAGTGAGCCGTGATTTTGCCACTGCACTCCAGCCTGGGCGAAAGAATGAGGCAGTGTTAAAAAAAAAAAAAAAAAAAAGGATAATCCAGACCTACGGTACGGTCAAAATTCCTAACTCAAGGTCCCAGAGAGGCTCAGAGAAGCCTTTTGGAAGAAGGGACTCCTGCCCCAGCTAAGACTGATGGATAAGTAGCAAAGGCTTTCTAGGGACGGCACAAGCAGCCCACCTGAAGCGGTGAATCTGGCGTCCTGGGTGCCTGGCACACCTTGTAGCTCAGCGTACTAGTTAGTGGAGTGCGAGAAAGGGCTTGTACTTGTGGGTTGGAGTTGGTCATGAAAAAGCTGGTGGGACTGCCCAACGGTTCTCAGGTCCCAGTGCATCCTGCGTGGTGGCTCTCCGCTGAACCATAAAGCATTCCTTTTCAATCCCTGCACGCTGATGAGAACGCCGGGAAAAGACTGCGAAAGGTGCCTGCCAAGGCAGACAAGCGATCGCCACCCAGCTGGCTTCCAAGCGGGTCCCCGCCCTCCACCGGAGGCCTGTTACCACGGCAACCAGCGAGGGCGGAAGTGGCTCAGAAGACCGATATTCCCTAATCAGGTGACACTCCCGCCTCCTGCACGTGACACTGGAGCCCAGGCGCGCACTCTACCTAATCAAGACCCCACCCCTCTTTCCCTTTACTGACAATTGACAGCGACCTCGTGCAATGGCCCTCCCGCCTCCACCAGGACCCTCTGCCCGTTGGTAGTGAATGAACCAATTAGACTGGCTAAAAAAAGAAGCACCGCCCCAGGTTTCACTCCGGCTTGACAGACGCAATTGAGGCCATCCTCGAGTCCCTCCGCCCCCAAGTTCAGTACGGCCAGCGATGGACAGACCTTCTACCCAATAGCACGCCCCTTTTCTGCCGTTGGGTCCCGCCCCTTGAGGGCTAAGCCAATGAGCGCGCCGGATCTCGGCAGGGTGGAAGGGTTGCACTGCGGTAATATGGCTCTTCCTTAGCCAGCGGCGGCAGCGGCGGCGGCCACTGTCTGGGCGGAGCAGTCCTGCTTGTCGGGTGGCGGGTTTCTAGGCTGCAGGAGCTTGGCAGGTCGTGGCTAGTAGGCGGCGGCGGATGCCGGAGGAGCGGCCGCCTCGCCGCTTGGCGGCTCCTGGATCCAGATGAGCGCCTCCGCGTCGGTCGGGGGCCAGGTCCCCCCGCCACCCCCGGGCCCGGCCGCCGCGCTGCCTCCCGGTTCTGCCGCACGGGCCCTGCATGTGGAGCTGCCGTCTCAGCAGGTAAGCCCGCGCGGGTCGCAGCCCTCGGGAGGGACCCGGGCAGGCCCGCGTGGAGAGCCTGCTGGCTCCAGGCTGACCCCACGAGCCGGGACACCCAGAGCAGGGACCCGGAGGGCTCGCGGGAGTGAGGAAGACTGTGAGGAGATCTTGTACGGGGAGGGGTCCAGTGATGGCCGAACCTCCGGGAGATCCCGGAGTCCTAGGAGAATCCCGTTACAGGAGATGGGCTTGTGAGGGGACAAGCAGCCAGCCAGCGAAAGTCCCTGGGGCCCCGGCCAGAGGCCACCTCCCCCAACGCAAGGAGCCGGGGATTCCCCCGCGTAGACCATCTCCCTCGTTCCCCCCGGGAAGGGACCCGGGGAAGCCCCTGTGTCCCACGGGCCACAGCGAAAGCACTTTTTCTTTTTTTCCCCACCTGGCCATCCCGCTTACGGAGAAACCAGTTTGTACTCTTCGTGCAAGAGCCCTGGAGGAGACTTTGGGGTGTCTACCATTTGCTTTAATCTCCCTTGATTATTAAGTATTCGGCCTCTTTAGAGAAATGTATTTGAGACTTGGGGGTTTCCTTCCTACTTCTACGAGTCTCAAGGAACGCATCTTAATAATTAGGAGGACTCTTTCCTTCTTCATTCCTTCCAGTGAGTCTCTGTGGAAGGAGGATTTGATGTATATATTCATGTGTTCCTCCATCCTTTAAGAAGGGCTTTGAGGACTTCTTGGCTCTGCCTTGTAGGGAGATAAGGGGGAAACACTGACTTTGGAGGTCTGACAAAACTCTTTGTTTTACTCACGTATCTGTAGAGTACTTCCCTCCTTATATCGGTTGCCTTCCTTCTGTCCCCCAAGGGAGATTTTGCAGGAGTCTTAGCATTAAAGAGACCTAAAGAAAGTACCTTTCACCCTCTCCCTTTATTCCTCCTTCCAAGACGAGGATCTAGGAGAAACTATCATTTATTGAGAACCTACCGTGTTGGATTTGTGCAAAGGGCTCAGTGGCCATTAGTTCACTGAATTTTCACAACTCTGTGAGATAACTGTTTTTATTACCCCCATTTGGCAGTTGAAGAAACAGGGGCTTGTCCAGAGCCTTCCAGTTGGTAAGTGGTGGGACTGGGTTGCAGAATCCAGTGTCTGACTCTGCAGCCATGCACGTTCTTGAGACTTGGGCAGCCTTCCTCCACCACCTTTACACAGGACAGAGTGAGTTCCTTCATACACCCCTCCAACTTTTCATCAGCTGCCAGTGGGACTTAGGAAGGATTCACAAAGAGGAAGGGAGAGGTTGTGGGGAAGAGAGTGGTTGAAAAGTGAAATGGATTTGAATGCAGTAAAAGAGGCGGGGGCTAAAGGGAAGAGAAGAGTTGGAGATAATAACCACTGTGGTTGCCATTGAATAGGCAGACAGAAGAGCTTACAGTAGCAACGGCTTTTTGTGTGACTACTACCTACTACCGAAGAGGATTGAAAAGATACCATGTGCCCTGGTTTTGTGATGCTGTTTGCAGGGAATTTCTGAATAGTAGGAGTTTGAGGGTAGTGGGAGTTTGGATTGTATTGTGAGATACTGGAAGAGGGTAGAAGTCTGGCTAGGGAGACACATCTCTGGAGTGAGCATTAATGTGAGTTTTTGTATGTGTAGGAGGTAGAGTGTGAGGGTGGATACTGGGAGAGGGAATAGGGAGCACCCTTAGAAACAGCCTGGAGAAGTCCTAAGGAGTTCAGGGGCCAAGAAGGGTTTAGTTTGGGGGAGCTTTGAGAGCATGTGGGATTAGGAAAGAGAAAGCATCATTTACTTCATAGAGCCTGTTCTCTGATAACAGTTCACAGTTTAACACTGGGAAAACTAATGCAAACAAACTGTTGATGGAATAATTTCAGCCCCATTTGTTAGTGTTTGTCAAATTTTTGGATTGGTGCCGAGGAATATATAGTGGCTTAAGTGTACAGCTGAATGCTATATGAGTGCCGAGTATGCTATTTACAGCTTTCTGGGGGTGTCATCCTTGAATTCTTGGAAGGCAGCCTATATAACAAAGCACTTTTACTTTTGCAGTTGACATTAATTTAGCTATTGGGGTCAAAATGCTCAGTTTTTTAGTGTATAAATAGTATCAAAATTTTGTTGAAGTTTTATCTGTATATAGTTAAGTGCACAGATTATTAGTATTCAGTTGATGAATTGTCACCAAGGGAACAGTTATGTAAGCACTACCCAGATTAAGAAATACAAAATTTTGGCTGGGTGCAGTGGCTCATGCCTGTAATCCTAGCACTTTGGGAGGCTGAGGTGGGGGGATCACTTGAGGCCAGAAATTTGAGAACAGCCTGGCCAACTTGGCGAAACCCCGTCTCTACTAAAAATACAAAAATAAAATAAAATAAAATAAATAGCCAGATGTGGTGGTGCACATTTGTAATCCTAGCTACTTGGGAGGCTGAAACAGGAGAATCGCTTGAACCTGGGAGGCGCAGGTTGCAGCGAGCGGAGATTGTGCCACTGCACTCCAGCCTGGGTGACAGAGTGAGACTCAGTCTTAAAAAAAAAAAAAAAAACTCCAAAATTATTGACATCCTGGAAGTCCTCCTTATGTTCTCTCCCATCTCTACTTTTCCTTTTTCTCTAAAGGAACCACTTTTCTGATTTCTAATGTAAAAGATCAGTTTTTGCCTGTTCTTGAGCTTTGTATAAATGGAGTTGTGCAGACTGTATTTTTTTGTGTCTGGTTTCTTTTACTCAGTATTGTTAGAGTCATGGAGTATCTGTGTATGTCTAATTTTTTTTTTTTTTTAGCATTACTTTGTTGTCTTTTTTTGCTTTTACAAAATTTCAAGGTTTAGATAAATTGGAATGTCAGTTGTTAACTTTCCTTTAAATAATATTTTCAAAACCATACATTTTAATACATCCCATACTAGTTGGCAAGGTATCAATTTTTTTTTTTTTTTTGAGATGGAGTCTAGCTCTGTTGCCCAGGCTGGAGTGCAGTGGTGCGATCTCCGCTGATTTCAACCTCTGCCTCCTGGGTTCAAGTGATTCACCTGCCTCAGCCTCCCAAGTAGCTGGGATTACAAGCGTCTGCCACCAGACCCAGCTAATTTTTGTATTTTTAGTAGAGACGGTGTTTCACTGTGTTGGCCAGGCTGGTCTCGAACTCCTGACCTTGTGATCCTCCCGCCTCAGCCTCCCAAAGTGCTGGAATTACAAATGTGAGCCACTGTACCTGGCAGGTATCAATGTTTCTAAACAAATAAGCCCTGTTGGTTTAGGATTTCTATGATAAAGTTAAAGCATAGATTCAGTGGCTCCAGCCTTCTTCTAAGATGGGGTTTGTCAACCTTGGGACTGTTGACATTTTGGAATGAAGATGGACGTTACATGTTTAGCCACATCCCAAGATATCAGCAGGACCTCCCCAGTCCTGACAATCAAAAATGAGTTCAGACATGGCCAAATGTTTCTTAGGGGGCAAAACTACCCCTAGTTGAGAACCACCTTTCTAAGGTGTATTTTTATTTTAGGATAGAGAATAATATCCTTATTATTATCGACTCATTTATTCCAATCTTCATTAAGTCCTGTTGATTCTAGAAGTGGCTCTAATGTTTAAAAAGTTAACACTGCAAACACCTGAACTTTTCCATGTATGAGTACTAACTATAGTCTGTATCAGCCCCTTGACAGTATCAGATGGGACTACTACTTAATTTTGTCTCCTTTTGCTTCTGTGTGTTCTTACTTTACTGTAATTTTAGCAAGAACTAGTCACACTTTTTTTTTTAAACACTTTTGTTTGTTTGTTTTTTATTTTTGAGACAGTTTTACTCTGGTCACCCAAGCTGGAATGCAGTGGTGCAATCTCCTCTCACTGCAACCTGCCCCTCCTGGGTTCAAGCGATCCTCCTACCTCAGCTTTCTGCATAGCTGGGACCACAGGCCGTGCCACCATGCATGCCCAGCTAATTTTTGTATTTTTAATAGAGATGGGGTTTCACCATGTTGGCAGGCTGGTCTTGAACCCCTGGCCTCAGGTGATCTGCCTGCCTTGGCCTCCCAAAGTGCTGGGACTACAGGTGTGAACCACCGCGCCCGGCCCAAAACAAACTATTTTTTAGAAAGTTTTGTTTCTATTTTTGACCGAGCGCGGTGGCTCATGCCTGTAATACCAGCACTTTGTGAGGCCGAGGCAGGATGATCACTTGAGGTCAGGAGTTTGAGACCAACCTGGCCAATATGATGAAACCCTGTCTCTGTTAAAAATAGAAAAATTAGCCAGGTGTGGTGGCAGGTACCTGTAATCCCAGGTATTCGGGAGGCTAAGGCAGGAGAATTGCTTGAACTTGGGAGGCAGAGGTTGCAGTGAGCTGAGATGGTGCTATTGCACTCCCACCTGGGCGACAAGAGTGAAACTCTGTCTAAAAAAAAAATTATTTCTATATTTTTATTTTTATTTTTTTTAGAGACAAGATCTTGCTCTGTTGCCCAGTCTGGAGTACAATGATGTGATCGATCATTGGCTCCCTGAGGCCTCAACCTTCTGAGATCAAGTGATTCTCTTGCCTCAACCTCCCTAGTATCTAGGACTACAGGCATGTTGCCACCATGCCCAGTTCATTTTAAAAATTTTTTCATAGAGATGGGGTCTTGCTGTGTTGCCCAGGCTAGTCGCAAACTCCTGGCCTCAAGAAATCCTCCCGCCGTGGCCTCCCAAAGTGTGGGATTATAGGTATGAGCCACTATGCCCAGCCAGAAAAGTTTTATATTTATAGAAAAATTGAGAAGATACTACAGAAAGTTCCCATATACTCTACACCTGGTTTCACTTATTCACTTATTCTGGTTTATTTTATTTTATTTTATTTTATTTTTTTTTTGAGACAGAGTCTCGCTCTGTCACCCAGGCTGGAGTGTAGTGGTGTGATCTCCGCTCACTGCAACCTCTACCTTCAGGTTCAAGCGATTCTCCTGCCTCTGCCTCCTGAGTAGCTGGGATTACAGGCATGAGCCACTGTGCCTGGCTAATTTTTGTATTTTTAGTAGAGATGAGGTTTTGCCATGTTGGCCAGGCTGGTCTTGAACTCCTGACCTCAGGTGATCCGCCCGCCTTGGCCTCCCAAAGTGCTGGGATTACAGGTGTGAGCCACTGCACCTGGCCTCACTTATTCTTAACATCTGCCTTGACATACGGTACATTTGTTAGAATTAAGAACCAATATTGGTATATTATTGACTAAAAAAATCCATAGTTTATTTAGATTTTCTTAGTTCTAAACAAGTGTGGCCAGGCCTGGTGAGCACTTTGGGAGGGTGAGGCAGGAGGATCCCTTGAGCCTGGGAGGTCAAGGCTGCAGTGAGCCCTGATTGCACCACTGCACTCCAGCCTGGAAGACTATAATTAAATGTGATTAACTGTATATACAACATAAAATTTGCTGTTTAAATATTTTTAAAGTATACAATATAGTGGCATTAAAAACACACTTAATGTTGGCCGGGCGCGGTGGCTCAAGCCTGTAATCCCAGCACTTTGGGAGGCCGAGATGGGCGGATCATGAGGTCAGGAGATCGAGACCATCCTGGCTAACACAGTGAAACCCCGTCTCTACTAAAAAAATACAAAAAAACGAGCCGGGCGAGGTGGCGGGCGCCTGTAGTCCCAGCTACTCGGGAGGCTGAGGCAGGAGAATGGCGTAAACCCGGGAGGCGGAGCTCGCAGTGAGCTGAGATCCGGCCACTGCTCTCCAGCCTGGGCGACAGAGCGAGACTCTGTCTCAACCAAAAAAAAAAAAAAAGAAAATTTTTTGTAGAAATGAGTCTCACTCTGGTCTCAAACTCTTGGGCTCAAGAGATGCTCCTTCCTTGGCTACTCAAAGCAGTGTTGAGATTACAGCATGAGCCACCATGCCCAGCCAACCCTTAGTTTTTACCTGATGTCCTTCTTCTGTGCCAGGATCTTGTCTGGATACCACATTGTATTTAGTTGTTCTGTCTCTTGTCTCCTCTTAGTTGTGGCGGTTCCTCAGACTTTCCTTGTTTTTGATGACTTTGACGGTTTTGAGTATTGGTCAGGTGTTTTGTAGGAAGCCACTCTATTGGAATTAGTCTGCTGTTTTTTCTTATGATTGCTAGGGTGGTGGTGTTTTGGGAGCAAGACTCAAGAGGTAAAGTGCTGTTTTCATCATACATTATGTACATATTATTAATGTGATTTATCACTGTTTTTTTTGCTTGTTTGTTTTTTTTTTTGTTTTTTTTTGAGACAGAGTTTCACTCTTGTTGCCCAGGCTGGAGTGCAATGGCGTGATCTCAGCTCACTGCAACCTCCACCTCTCAGGTTCAAGTGATTTTTCTGCCTCAGCCTCCTGAGTAGCTGTGATTACAGGCGCCCACCAGCACGCCAGGGTTTCACCATGTTGGCCAGGCTGGTCTTGAACTCCTGACCTCAGGTGATCCACCCACCTTGGCCTCTCAAAGTGCTGGTATTACAGGTGTGAGCCACCATTCCTGGCTGATTTATCACTGTTGATACTAACTTTTATCACCAGCTGTGGTAGCATATGATAGGAAAAGCAAACTAGCTGTTTTCTCCTATTACACTATTATACTCTCAACATATATATTAGATTATATATAATCTATATATTAGATTTGGGGGGTTTAGATGTGTGGGGTTTTTCCCCATACACCAAGCGATTCTCGAGTGATGGTGTCCTATGATTCATTTCAATTCTGCTACAATCTCCTTAGAGTTAGTATCATATTCCACAAGTTAAAGGCTCAGTCCCATAAAACTGTCCCCTACTTCACATGCCAGTCGTTAAGTCTGGGTCTCTGGAACTTCTGTCCAACTGGCTATAAATTGGAGGTTCTTATGTTCCCCTCCTCAGGCTCAGTCATTTACTAGAGCAGCAACCGGAACTTAAGAAAGCACCTTGCTTGCACTTACTGTTTTTTTTTGTTTAAATAAACAATATTACACAGGATACGGATGAACAGCCAGATGGAAGATATGCATAGGGAACAGTATGGGGGTAATGGCCCTCAGCTTTCATGCCCCCTCATGGCAGCTTCACCCTCCACATGTTCAGCAACCCAGAAACTCTCCAAAACCTGTAGTTCTGTGATTTTTATGGAGGCTTCATCGTGTAGGCATGATCAATTATTAAGTCAGTCTTCAGCCCCTCTCTCCTTCCTGGAGGATGGGAAGTGGGGCTGAAAGTTCCAAGCTTCTGATCATGGCTTGGTCTTTCTGGTGACCATCCTCCTTCTAGGAGCCCACCAAGAGTTGTCTCATTAGAACAAAGGATGTTCCTCTCACCTAGGAAATGCTGAGGTACTAGGCGTTGTGTCTGGAACTGGGGTCAAAGACCAAATATTAAAAGTAAAGATTTTCTAGCACCCCTGTGGCACCCAGGGAATGACAGAGGTTTTAAGAGCTCTGCACCAGGAACTGTGTACAAAGACCAAAGTATACATTTATTATTATAAGTTAAAAGGCCACAGGTAGTGTTTGTCAGGTTTCTCTGCTGTAAGGTTACTCTTCCTCCCCTTCTCTCTATACTGTAGTGTTCGGAAGGAAGTCACTATGTGTAGTCCACACTTGAGTGAGATCTGTGCTCCCCCTTCTTGAGGGTAGTGTAGCTACATAAATTATTTGGAATTTTTCTGTATGGGAGATTAAATCATGGCTCACTGCAGCCTCTAACTCCTGGACTCAAGTAATGTGCCTCAGCCTCCCAAGTAGCTGGGACCACAGGTGCACACCACCATGCCTGGTTCATTTTTTAATTTTAATTTTTGTAGAGACAGAGTCTTGCTATATTGTCCAGGCTAGTCTCTAACTCCTGGCTTGAAGCAGTCCTCCTGTCCTGGCCTCCCAAAGCGTTTAGATTACAGGCATGAGCCACTGCGCTGGGCAGGTAACTTTAAAGTCACACAGAATGTCAACAAAGGGTCTACAATCTAGGTGTTTCCTGTTTGCCCTAGAGACCCATTCTTTGCAGGGTTCTAGTGAAAAGTTTTAATTACCTCAGAGTTTGGTACCATCAGGCTTTATATTTTATTTCCTACAGCACTTGTGCCTAACACTGTGCTGATGATTTAGTAGGAACTCATGTACAATTTTTTTATTTATGAGTCTTTCCCTTGAATAACTTTACAGCCTAAAGAGAACAAGCAAAGATTGGATTCAATGGTATTGAAACCCATACAAAAAAAAAAAAAATGATAGAAGCAGAAAAGTAGATCTAAAGCTTGATTTTGCCGCACAGGATAAATATTTTCCCCTTGTATGTTTATGTTTATTTGGATACCCTACTTTTGTAAATCTAATTTAATCATCTTTCTATTATTAAAAAAATCAGTTTTATTGGCAAGGCCGTTCATCTTATCAGAAACATGTGCCTCATGCAATGCACTACCATGCTATGTACATTCATTCCTTCTGCAAATATTTACTAAGCCCCTTGTAACTCAAAGAAAAAATGTAATATATAGTTCAGTACCTACAAAGTAATATGATGGTAATTTTTGTGCTGCTTTGGCTCTTGTAAATAAAATGATATGAGGAAGCCTCAGAAACTTAAGATATCAGCATCTTGAAATCACTATTTTTTATGTGACAAAATGCTATTAGGAATTTATGTTTTTTGTTTGTTTGTTTCTCTTTTTCCTGTGAAAATGAGTTTTTTTTGGAAAGGAGAAGCTGTGTTTATTTAGTGTTTACCTTAAAATGTCTCTACAGGATCACAGTTCTTTGTGGTAGAAAATTCAGAAGTGAAACTGACTAGAAATAGAGCACAAGGAGAATTGAAACTAATAAGTTGGGCCTGAAGTGAAATGTATGGTAGAATGAAAAAAAATTAGATTTTCATAGTTTCTAAATGTGTATTTTTGATCAGCTGTGTATTTTTACCTGTCAGACATGTTACTGCTGGGGAGAAAAAGAAATTTGTCGTTTTTAACATACTGGAATGTGTACAGCTACAAACTAAAGGTGTTTTAGAAAAATTAAAGACATCTTTCTGAAGAGAGAGGTTGAAACATTTTAGGTTTATGCTTTGTTTTAGGTTTAGTGACATAAATAATGTCTTTTTTTTTTTTTTGAGACAGAGTTTCCGTGTTGTCGCCCAGGATGGAGTGCAATAGCACGATCTCAGCTCACTGCAACCTCTGCCTCCCAGGTTCAAGTAATTCTCCTGCCTCAGCCACCCGAGTAGCTGGGATTACAGGCCCCTGCTACCCCGCCTGGCTAATTTTTGTATTTATAGTAGAGATGGGTTTCACCACATTGGCCAGGCTGGTCTCAAACTCCTAACCTCAGGTGATCCACCTGTCTCGGCCTCCCAAAGTGCTGGGATTGCAGGCGTGAGCCACCGTGTCTGGCCAGTAATGTCTTATATTGTTAAATTTTTTCAATGCCTTGTACAATATTTTAGCAGTTGCCTCCTTAGATTATAAAGGTAGAGGAGTACACGCAGAATGGAAACTTGACATTGGAATTTTACAATTCATAGTACACCTTCTTGATTTAGTATCATATAACCTTGTTTTCCCTCTTATTTTAAGATGGAACATGGATTTTGAATCATGGAATTTTACAGATGCAAAACCTGAAACCCTCCAAGGTGAAACTATTTGCCTGGCCACAGACTTGTTCTATCTGTTTATTCTTGCCCTAAAGTATTTAGTGAAGAGTATTAGTTTAACAGATCTGTGTTGTGTCTTGTTCCTGCTTGTGCTGGAGAAATAAACAGAACCTGGGTCTTGTGAACAGTTCCACTGTTCTTGGCTGGGTGTGTTGAGAAGTTGTTTCTTTTTTTTTTTTTGAGACAGAGTTTCCGTGTTGTCGCCCAGGATGGAGTGCAATAGCACGATCTCAGCTCACTGCAACCTCCACCTCTCAGGTTCAAGTGATTCTCCTGCCTCAGCCACCCGAGTAGCTGGGATTACAGGCCCCTGCTACCCCGCCTGGCTAATTTTTGTATTTATAGTAGAGATGGGTTTCACCACATTGGCCAGGCTGGTCTCAAACTCCTGACCTCAGGTGATCCACCTGTCTCGGCCTCCCAAAGTGCTGGGATTGCAGGCGTGAGCCACCGTGTCTGGCCAGTAATGTCTTATATTGTTAAATTTTTTCAATGCCTTGTACAATATTTTAGCAGTTGCCTCCTTAGATTATAAAGGTAGAGGAGTACACGCAGAATGGAAACTTGACATTGGAATTTTACAATTCATAGTACACCTTCTTGATTTAGTATCATATAACCTTGTTTTCCCTCTTATTTTAAGATGGAAACATGGATTTTGAATCATGGAATTTTACAGATGCAAAACCTGAAACCCTCCAAGGTGAAACTATTTGCCTGGCCACAGACTTGTTCTCTCTGTTTATTCTTGCCCTAAAGTATTTAGTGAAGAGTATTAGTTTAACAGATCTGTGTTGTGTCTTGTTCCTGCTTGTGCTGGAGAAATAAACAGAACCTGGGTCTTGTGAACAGTTCCACTGTTCTTGGCTGGGTGTGTTGAGAAGTTGTTTCTTTTTTTTTTTTGAGATGGAATTTTGCTCTTGTCACCCAGGCTGGAGTG
Organism: Trachypithecus francoisi; assembly: GCF_009764315.1. NCBI lineage: Eukaryota > Metazoa > Chordata > Mammalia > Primates > Cercopithecidae > Trachypithecus > Trachypithecus francoisi. The sequence continues at coordinate 66,696,898 of NW_022681473.1, forward strand.
CAGTGGGTGGTGTGATCTCGGCTCACTGCAACCTCCGCCTCCTGGGTTCAAGCGATTCTCCTGCCTCAGCCTCCTTAGTAGTTGGGATTACAGGTGCCTGCCAGCATGCTCGGCTGATTTTTGTAATTTTAGTAGAGAGAGGGTTTCACCACGTTGGCCAGGCTGGTCTCGAACTCCTGACCTTAGGTGATCTACCCACTTTGGCCTCCCAAAGTGCTGGGATTACAGGCGTGAGCCACCGTGCCTGGCCAATAGCTTGTTTCTTTTTCTTTTCTTTTTTTTTTTTTTCTTTTAAGGCGGAGTCTTGCTCTGTGGCCAGGCTGGAGTGCAGTGGCGCAATCTTGGCTCACTGAAACCTCCATCTCCCGGGTTCAAGTGATTCTCCTTCCTCAGCCTCCAGAGTAGCTGGGATTACAGGTGCCCACCACCACTCCCAGCTAATTTTTTGTGTCTTTAGTAGAGATGGGGTTTTACCATGTTGGCCAGGCTGGTCTCAAACTCCTGATCTCGTGATCTGCCCGCCTCTGCCTCCCAAAGTGCTGGGATTACAGGCGTGAGCCACTGCTCTTGGCCAAGAACTTGTTTTTTTTTTTTTTTTTTTTTTTTTTTTGAGACGGAGTCTCGCTCTGTCGCCCAGGCTGGAGTGCAGTGGCCAGATCTCAGCTCACTGCAAGCTCCGCTTCCCGGGTTTACGCCATTCTCCTGCCTCAGCCTCCCGAGTAGCTGGGACTACAGGCGCCCGCCACCTCGCCCTGCTAATTTTTTGTATTTTTTAGTAGAGACGGGGTTTCACCAGGTTAGCCAGGATGGTCTTGATCTCCTGACCTCGTGATCCGCCTGTGTTGGCCTCCCAAAGTGCTGGGATTACAGGCTTGAGCCACCGCGCCCGGCCAAGAACTTGTTTCTTAAACTTCACTTGATGCTTTGGCACTTTAGCCTCACAGCTTTGGGGATTTTAGGCTAGAATTGAAATGGAGGAGAGGCTGTATTTTAACGTTCTCTTTAAGGGCAGAGCACTCAGAGTCCACCCTCCACCTCTCTTTTGTGGTGTGAATTAGAGTGAAACTTTGGAATGTCCCTCTGGAGCTTAAATGATCAGTCTTCTGTTTTGTCCCTGGGTACTTACCATGCCTATCTTTTTTTTTTTTTTTAATATTCTACTTAACTTCTGTTCTCTGCCTCTTTAAGTTTCTGAAAGAGTAACCATCTGGTGATTGTGGGTTTTTGATGGCAAGGGTTTTATTCTGTGTGATATTTGGTGTTGACTGCTGTAGACCCTATGCAGTAGTAATGTCATTAGGCATTTTACTTATCCATTCTTTGTGAAAACTCCACTATAGTGTGCTTATTGATTAAGAGGCTGAGAATGATAATGCTGAAGTTGAGCATCAAAACTTACCACTTTGGAGTCTTTGTTGGTCCATTGAAATAGCTGGCATTTTTTCCTACTGTGGTTTTTATAATGCCCAAAAGATGCAGTCAGACATTTTTGAAAATAACGAGGAATACCAGGAACTGAAACTAGCAGCAACCTTTGGCTTTTGTCAGTAAACTCCTGGGAAAGAAAAAAGGGATGACATAAAAGTAAAAGTGAGAATCAGACTTAATAGATCATAAAAGTAAACCTGAGAATCAGGCTTATGATCTGTTTTTTTTTTTTTTCTCCAGGAAAAACTTTATACTCTTTAACATGAGTGTACCTTTTGTGATTAAGGGTTTAGCAGTGAATACAAGTAATTCATGTGTTCATATTCGCCCAGGTTAAAACTAATTCTGGGCCGGGTGTGATGGCTCATGCCTTAATCCTAGCACTTTGGGAGACTGAGGCAGGTGGATCACCTGAGGTTAGAAGTTCGACACCAGCCCGCGCAACATGGCGAAACTCCATCTCTACTAAAAATATAAAAAATTAGCTGGACGTGGTGGCAGGCGCCTGTAATCCCAGCTACTCAGGAGGCTCAGGCAGAAGAATCGCTTGAACCCAGGAGGCGAGGTTGCAGTGAGCCAAGATCACACCACTGCATTCCAGCCTGGGCAACAAGAGCAAAACTCTGTCTCAAAAACAAACAAACCAATAAAAAACTAATTCTGAGTGCAGGATAGGAAAAACTGAGAGATAGCGATTTATTCAATAGACACTTTTAAAGTGCCTTGTTTGAATTGTTAGACACAGGATTCGGAACTGTACGTCTTGTGTCTGCCAACCTACTTACGTCTTTCAGGGAATATGAACTATTTCCTTCCTCAATTCCAATCATTCTTTTGTATGAGAGCTAATCCAGAAAACTAAACTCTTAAAAAATACAGAATAAAAATAATCTTGCTTAGGATTTTGAAAAACCTTTTTTGTTTTAACATTGTCTCCTTTTAATGAAAATAAGACTGTCCTCAAGAAAATCAGTATTGCTTTCATCCACTAAAATGTTAATATCTCAGTATACATGAGAAGCAACAACATGAAGAAAGCTTTCTGGTTTTTTATTCTGAAAATAGATTATGAAGCAAGGTTGGCAGGTAGGCTGTGGGGTGCTCATTGCAGGTCTAGGATAATTTGCGGGACTATACTCATTACAGGATAGAATTGGTACCATTATAGAATTATATATATAGTAGATATTTCAGACTTGTTTTCATGCATTGACTTATTAGAGCTTATTCTACATGGAGTGTGTTTAATATAAATATAAAAATAAAGAGTAGCTGCCCAGGTACTCTGGAGTGATTGGTTGACTGGTGATAGTCATACACTTCTATCAAAAACATCAGTATAAATTGGGTGCCATGCTATGCTCCTGTAATGCTAGCCTACCTGGGAGGCTGAGGTGGGAGGATTGCTTGAGGCCAGGAGTTTGATTCCAGCCTAGGCAATATAGTGAGACCCTCATCTCTAAAAAAAAAAAAGACACCAGTCTGATGATGATGATAATGATGATGATGATGATGATGATTAATTAATTAAATTTTGGAGACAAGGTTGCCCAGGCTGGAATGCAGTGGTGCAATCATGGTTCACCCGCAATCTTGACCTCCCTGACTTAGGTGATCCTCCCACCTTAGCCTCCTGAGTAGCCGAGACTGCAGGCGTGCACCACCATGCCTGGCTAATTTATATATATGTGTGTGTGTGTGTGTGTGTGTACATATATATGTGTATATATACACACATATGCAAAAATAAGTAAATACACACACCCACACGTGTATATATATATATTTTTTTGGTAGAGACAGGGTTTTGCTGCTGGGACTACAGGTGCGCGCCACCATGCCTGGCTAATTTTTGTAGTTTTTCTGGTAGAGATGGGGTTTTGCCATGTTGCCCAGGCTGGTCTCAAACTCCTGAGCTCAAGCAATCTGCCCACCTTGGCCTCCCAAAGTGTTGGGGTTACAGGTGTGAGCCATTATACCCAGCCAGTCTGGTTATTAGATGAGGACACTGTAGAGTTGCAGAATTTCTTTTTGGTTTCTTTTTTTGAGACACTGGGTCTCATTATATTGCCCAGGGTCAGGCTGAAGTGTAGTGGCTATTCACAGGTAATGCACTACAACCTTGAACTCCTGGGTTTTAAATGGATCCTTCTGCCTTAGCCTCTGTAGTAGCTGGGACGATAGATGTGTGCGACTGTACCCTGCTGAATTGCAGAATTTCTTAATTGCAAACTAGTGCATTTTTGATATTGTACAACTACCCAAAAACTACTAAAAAATTAGAAAGCTGCTTCTCATGGATACCCAGACATTAACATTTTAGCAAATGAAAGCAATATCACTTTTCTCAATGACATTCTTCTCTTCCTTAAGGTGTCCTGTAAAGATCAGTCTAATATGGAAGACTTTCTTAACTGTGACCCATTTTGTTTGGCTTCTTAAAGTTCATTTGAGTAATTCCTCACTTATTTAATGTTACATAAATGTGAATGCTTGTAAATGCCAGGGACTGTCTAGGTGCTGGAAATAAAACAGCAAGCAAGACAGAGACATTGCCTTTATGGACCTTATTTTCTGGTGCATGAGTGACAAGGTGGTTAGCAAGCTTTTCTGTGAAGAACCAGATAGTGAACATGTTTCTGTCTCAGCAGGCCTCCTAGAGTCTTAGTAGCAAGTACTCAACTGGTTGCTGTAGTGCAGAAACAGCCCTATACTATATGTAAACAAATGAGTGTGACTGTATTCCAGTAAAACTTTAAGGATACTGAAATTATTAATTTTCATTTACCATGAAATATTTGTCGTCTTTTTCTTTTTTTTTTTGCGACAAAGTCTCACTCTGTTGCCCAGGCTGGAGTGCAGTGGCATAATCTCAGCTCACTGCAGCCTCCACCTCCTGGGTTTAAGCGATTCTTGTGCCTCGGCCTCTCACGTAGCTGGGACTACAGGTGCATGCCACCACACCTGGCTAAGTTTTGTATTTTTATTAGAGATGCGGTTTTGCCATGTTTACCACGTTGGTCTCCAGCTCCTAACCTCAAGTGATCTGCCCGCCTCGTCCTTCCAAAGTGTTGGGATTACGGGTGTGAGCCACTGTGTCCGGCCAATTAATTGGTATTAAATTCCTTCTGTATATCAGATACTGCATTATACTCTAGTGTACTTCCTTCTTCAACTTCTGTTATTCTTGGAATGCCAGAATGTCTTTGAATATGGTTTTGAGGCTTCTTATAGCAAGTAAGTATTCCCAATTTTTTTTTTTTTTTTGGAGACAGAGTCTCGCTTTTGGCCAGGCTGGAGTGCGGTGGTGCAATCTCCGCTCACTGTATCCTCTGCCTCTTGGGTTCAAGCGATTCTCCTGCCTCAGCCTCCCGAGTAGCTGGGACTACAGGTGCATGCCACTATGCCCAGCTGATTTTTTTTTGTATTTTTAGTAGAGACTGGGTTTCACCATGTTAGCCCTGTGGTCTAAGATCTCCTGACCTCGTGATCCACCCGCCTTGGCCTCACAAAGTGCTGGGATTACAGGCGTCGCGCCCAGCCGTAAGTATTCTTTAATATGGTGTCATAGGAAGACTTGTTGTAAGGCTGGTCCTGGGTATAACTAAGGTAACTTTGGAAAAAGCGCTTTGGTCTAGTCCTCATGTTCTTAAGCTTTATACAGTGAGAAGACTAGGTTATCTGTAGCTCTGTGCACATTTTTAACCTCTGTGTGCCTCCATTTCCTCAATTGCCAAATGCTTTTGTCTCGAATACTTTCATTCTACAAATATTGTGTTCAACTCTGTTCTACACCATCATTAATTCAACAGTTATTTTTTGTTTCTACGATGTATCTCACAGTGGTTAAGAATATGGACACTAGAGCCTGATTGCTTGTGTTCAAATCCTGGTCCAGCCATTTCCTATGTGCCTAAACTAAGTTAGGCAATCTGGAAGTTACTCAGTTTCTGTGTGCCTCAGGGAGACTCAGGTAAAATGGGCATAATAATAGCCTACCTCGTAGGGTTGTTTAGAGGATTAAGTGCATCATAAATTTCCCTAAAAAGGTGCTTGGTTTACAGTAAGTGTTCAAAAAATGTTGTTGCTACTGTCATTGCTATTCCCATTCGTCAGGCACTGAAGATACAGGATAAATGTGTCTTTGCCCTAGAGGGACTCATAATCTAGTGGGTGGCCGGGAGTTGTGGCTCGTGCCTGTAATCCCAGCACTTTGGGAGGCCGAGGCAGACAGATCACGAGGTCAAGTGATTGAGACCATCCTGGTCCACATGGTGAAACCCCGTCTCTAAATTAGCCGGGTGTTGCCTATAATCCCAGCTACTTGGAGAGGCTGAGGCAGGAGAATCACTTGAGCCTGAGAGGCGGAGGTTGCAGTGAGCCAAGATTGCACCATTGCACTCCAGCCTGAGCAAAAAGAGTGAAACTCTGTCAAAAAAAAAAAAAAAAAATTCAAATCTAGTGGGTAAGACAAATATGTCACTAGGCTATTTTAGTGCAATATAAGAGATGGTTCGAAAGAAGTACTGAGATGGGAAAGATGGGAAATGCATGCTGGCAGAGGGACCAGCTTGAGCAAAAAAGAAGGTGTAAAAAGAGTGGCAGATAATTGAGGCCAGAGTTTAAGGAGCTTAGAGGTGGGCGGTGGAAACAAGGAGTTGGAGAGTACAAATGCCTTTTGACTTACGATGGGGTTATGTCCTGATGAACCCACTGTTAATTGAAAATATTGCTAAGTTGAAAGTGCATTTGATACACCTGACCTCTCAAACAGCGTAGCTTAGCCTAGCCTGTGTTCTCAGACACTTTCCATTAGCCTATAGTTGGACAAAATCGTCTAACACAAAGCTGATTTTTAAAAAAGTATCGAATATCTCATGTAATTTACTCATGTAATTTATTGAATGCTGACCTGAAGGTGAAAAACAGGATGGCTGTATGGGCACTCCATGTACGATTTCTACTGAATGCATATTACTTTCACACCATCATAAAGTAAAAGCATCATTAAGTAAAACCGTCCTAAGTCAGGGACCATCTGTACCTAGGACAGTCTGTACTGTTCTACTTACAGCACTTCTGACGACAAATATGTTGGGTTTTCCCCCCAACATCAACCAATTCTTTTATACCAGCTGGGCATCCTTGTGTTGAGTTCAATTCTGATGCTATTTACCAGGAGTTATGACCTACAAGTTAAGGGCCCAGTCCCACAAGGCTGCTCCCACAGACGTCAGTCGCAAGTCCCAGTCGCAGGCCTCCTGTACTTCTCAGCTGTCAGCTGTAAACTGAAGGTTACTGTGACCTGCTCCTTGTGGTCAGTAATTTGCTAGAATGGCTCACAGAACTCAAGAAAACATTTTATGTATTATTATAGGTTTGTGATAAAGGATACAACCTGGGGACAGCCAATGGAAGAGATAAATAGGGCAAGGGACGTGGAGCTTTCATGCCCTCTCTGGGTGCACCAGCCTCCTAGCACTTAGATGCCTCCTAGCACTTAGATCTGTCCACCATTTCAGAAGCTCTCCAAGCTCTATTTAGGGTTTCAGGGAGGTGCTATTACTTAGCCATGATTGATTATATCGTTGGCTGTTGGTGATTAACACAATCTCCAGCCTCTCTCCCCACCCTGGAGGTGGAGGGGAGGGTAGAGCTAAAAGTTCTAACCCTCTAATCAAGCCTCAGTGTTTCTGCCCTGAAGCTCTCTGAGGGACTCCCAGCCACCAGTTATCTCATTAGCATGCAAAAGACACTGTTATCACTCCGGAGATTCCAAGGGTCTTAGAAGCTCGTGTCAGGAACTGGAAACTACCAATTACTACATTATAACAAAAGATGCTTCTGTCCCCCTATACCAAGGGTTTTAGGAGCTATGTGCTAGAAACCAGGGCTGAAGACATTCATTTCTTATACTATAGTGTCACAGAGAAGTTGTACTAATAGTTTGGAGTTAGATTGTAAAGGGCCATGTATGCCATGCTTTAGAATTTGGAATTTGGACATTATCCTATAGGTAGAGGAGAACAGTCTGTATTTATTTTTATTTGGAAAGAATTTCAAGCTTATGGAAAAATGGCAAAACTAAAACGTTTTATTTTATAAATTTCTGTTTTTCAGAACACCTGTATACTTGTTACTTAGATTTGTCTGTTAACATTTTGTGTTCAAATCCTGGTCCAGCCATTTCCTATGTGCCTAAACTAAGTTAGGCCATCTGGAAGTTACTTATCTCTGTATGCCTTGGGGAGACTCAGGTAAAATGGGCATAATAATGGCCCATGTTGCTTCATTTGCAAGCTTGCTCTTTCTCTCTGAATATGTATAGATAAAGATACGTAATTTTATGTGAATCATTTGAAGTTGTTACATACATCATGACCCTTTACCCTTAAATACTTGAGTATGTATTTCCCAGAATAGGGATATTCTCTTTCATATCCACAGCATAGTTATCTGCAGAGACGAGCTCAGTCGGGGAGTCCCTAACCCAGAGGCGCTAGAGGAATTAAAGACACACACACAGAAATATAGAGGTGTGGAGTTGGAAATCAGGGGTCTCACAGCGTTCAGAGCTGAGAGCCTGGAACAGAGATTTACCCATGTATTTATTAACAGCAAGCCAGTGATAAGCATTGTTTCTATAGATTATAGATTAACTAACAGTATTCCTTATGGGAAACAAAGGGGTAGGCTCTGGCTAGTTATCTGCAGCAGGAGCATGTCCTTAAGGCACAGATCGCTCATGCTATTGTTTGTGATTTAAGAATGCCTTTAAGTGGTTTTCCGCCCTGCATGGGCCAGGTGTTCCTTGCCTTCATTCCAGTAAACCCACAGCCTTCCAGTGTGGGCGTCATGGCAATCACGAATATGTCACAGTGCTGCAGAGATTTTGTTTATGGCCAGTTTTGGGGCCAAGTTAATGGCCAGATTTTGGGGAGCCTGTTCCCAACAGTTACCAACATCAGTAAATTTAACATTGATACTTTGATCTGAAGTTCATTGGTTGATTCTATAATGTCCTTTATAGAAATTTTCCTCCTCCAGTTCAGGATATAGTGTAGGGTAGGTATTACATTTAACTGTTGTTTCTCTAATGTAGAACATTTCCATGGCTTTTCTTTGTCTTTTTTATTTTTTAAATGTCGCTGTCATAATACAGACCCTGCTCCCTTTAAAAAAAGAAATAGGACATTCCTCATTTTCTGTTTATCTGATGTTTCCTCATGATTAGATTCAGATTACACATTCTCAGTTGGAATATTGCATGGGTGGTAATATGTCCTTCAGAAAGTATCACTTCTGGATGTTCATTTGTCCCTCATTGGTAGTGTTAATTTTGTCACCCGGTCAAGGTATTGTCTGATTTCTCAACTCTAATTCTTTGTGTGTGTGTACATACATGCCCTTGCAACTAATAGTCTATAGGTAGACACTTTAAGACCATGCGTGGAGCGGGGCATGGTGGCTCACACCTGCTATCCCAGCACTTTGGGACGCTGAGGCAGGTGTATCATGAGGTCAGGAGATTGAGACTGTCCTGGCTAACATGGTGAAACCCTGTCTCTACTAAAAATACAAAAAATTAGCCGGGCGTGGTAGCATGCACCTGTAGTCCCAGTTGCTCAAGAGGCTAAGGCAGGAGAACAGCTTGAATTTGGGAGGCGGAGGTTGCAGTGAGCTGAGATCGTGCCACTGCTTTCCAGCCTGGGCAACACAGTGAGACTCCGTCTCAAAAACAACAACAACAACGAAAAAAATCCTAAAATACTTTTTGTGGCAAAGGGTCTCACTAAGTTGCCCAGGCTGGTCTTGAACTCCTAGCCTCCTTCTTGAACTTCTTTCCTCCTCGGCCTCTCAAATTGCTGGGATTATGTGAGCCACCATGCCCGACCTCATTTGTGTTTAGTAGGGAAAAAAAGAATATAATTATGTAATTACTGGAGAGCCATAAACTATAACTGATAACACTGGTTGCCCCAGGGGGAAGGAAATGGGTATTTGGGGCATACAGTAGTATGCAGAGACTTCAGTATATCCTCTTATATTCTGTGCCTTTTGAATTGTGAACCATATGAATACATTATCTACTGTATTTTTAAAAATAGCATTAAATATACTTTTTACTTCTCATTTTTTAAGACTAGTCAAGTGTAGTAGTGAGAAGGGGGAAAGAGTAGAGCAAGTTTGATCTGTAACTGACGGTGAACACTCAATTGAGAAAACTCATTACCTTTGGACGAGCTTAAGTTTACATTTCAAAAAAAACAGAGAGATGGCAATCAACCTTTAAACACAGGTATGCAGATGACAATTTCCAGAAGCAGTATGACACAGTGGGAGGAACTCAAGTTAGAGCTGATTTGTTTTTCTAAGACCACCAGAGCGAGTACTAAAGAACCAGCGAGTAGGCAAGGCTAGGAGCAAAACTGCAAATTTATTTTTGGTCACCCAGCTTCAGGGAAGAAGGTGTGGGGGGTGAGGTCCGTGGGTCTCTGGCAAAGGGAGTCACCCGGTGGAGCTCTGGGGCGAAGTTCCTGGGGCAGTCCTGACAGGAGTGGTGGCTGAGGAAGTTCGCGCCGCGCGCCTGCTGGGAGCGGCTTTTCTAGGAGTGGGAGGGCAATAGGCGGAACACGGGCGTGTCGGGGGCGTTCTGTAGGTGTGGCCAGGTAAATCTTGGTCTCTTTGGATTGACGTCACCTGGCGCATGCCCGGTTGACCTGCACCTTCCCGGGCGCCGGCTACATTTTCGCGGGCGTGGGAAAAGTTGGTGATGAAGAACCCGGAAGTGCACCATCTTGCCTCTGTTCGTCCAGACAAGAGCTTCAGCTCCACCCTAGGTGGTTCTACCACTCATTAGTGAGCAAGCCACTTACTGTTTCTGAACCTGTTTCCTCTTCCATAAAATGGAGGTATTTCCACCTGCCTACTTCTGTGGGTTACTGTATTGATCACATGAAATAATGGTTATAAAAGCTCTCTAAAAAATTATGAAGTACTTTATAATATATATTTAAACAATAAAGTATTACAAAAATAAAGATGTCAAGAGAGGGATGTGGTTATTAGTGGAAGATGATGAATTTAGGCCTTTCTATTTTGAAGTAAAGTGACACAGATTTAGAATTCATCTCTCTAAATAGAGGTAATTATAAGTCACAAAAGTGGAACAGATCTCTGAAGGATAAACATTCAACAAATAGGCTGGGTGTGGTGGCTCATGCCTGTAATCCCAGAACTTTGAGAGGCTGAGGTGGGCAGATCATAAGTTCAGGAGATCGAGACCATCCTGGCCAACATGGTGAAACCCTGTCTCTACTTAAAAAATACATATACAAAAAATTAACTGGGTGTGGTGGTGCATGCCTATAGTCCCAGCTACTTGGGAGGCTCAGGCAGGAGAATCGCTTGAACCCAGGAGGCGGAGGTTGCAGTAAGCCTAAATCACGTCACTGCACTCCAGCCTGGAGACAGAGTGAGACTCTGTCTCCAAAAAAAAAAAAAAACCTTCAACAAATAGAAGTATAATACCGCAGAACTGGCAAGGACCCTGAAGGTCATCTAAGCCTTTGCTACTCTGCGTCACTTGTATTGAAAATGCTGAGAATCTCAGGTCCCCCACCACAGACCTAGTCCATCAGAATATGTACTTTGAGAAGATTCCCTAGGTAATTCATACTGACATTTTAAGTTTAAGGAGCACTGATCTAGGCCATCTTCATTATTTTTCAGATAATAAAACTGAAGCCCTAAGTAAAGGGATTTACCCATGTTCACATTGTTAATAAGTAGCAAAATCAAGATTTGGACACAGGCTTGATCTCCTGGGCTGGGTACACCATGTATTCGCTTTCCGGACACCCTGTTTCAAAACTTTTGAGACATCTTTGCCTTTGAAACTTCCCATGTTCCCACTCCCATTTCTAATTGGCCATCTAGATCCATCAATTCTTTCTTCCCAATTTCTTTGGCATACTCTGCTCTTTTCCACCCACTTCATTCACTGCCCTAAAGCTACTGTTGTTCATACTGGGAAAAACCAGCTTCCCTCTCCTGTGCATGTATCAACTTCCTCTTCTGCAAACAAGAGTGCACTTTCAAATAGTAAGCTCTATTTAATTCCTTAAGAAGGTGCAAGTCATTAAAAAGCATTAAACTTTAACATGCTAATTTCAGGCAGAATTTGTATTTGAAACCCATCAAAATTAGCAGCTGTAACTGTAATTCTAACTCAAAATCTTCACTTCCATTCTTTCTTTCGTATTACCTCCTTTTCTTTGCCCTAGAACTAACTTTTATGTAACAGGGTCCTCCCATTCTAATCAAACTTTACTAAAATACAGTTTATCATCCTTCAGTACCCTCAGGGGATTCATTCCAGGAACAGCCACTACCGGAATCCCCCACCACCACAGATAAAAAAGTCTGCTGGTCGGTTGCGGTGGCTCACGCCTGTAATCCCAGCACTTTGGGAGGCGGAGGCGGGTGGATCACGAGGTCAGAAGATGGAGACCATCCTGGCTAACACCATGAAACCCCGTCTCTACTAAAAATACAAAAAATTAGCCAGGCGTGGTGGTGGGCACCTGTAGTCCCAGCTACTCGGGAGGCTGAGGCAGGAGAATGGTGTGAACCCTGGAGGCAGAGCTTGCAGTGCGCCGAGATGGCGCCACTGCACTCCAGCGGGGGTGACAGAGCGAGATTTTGTCTCAAAAAAAAAAAAAAAAAAAAAAAAAAATCTGCAGATGCTCAAGTCCCTGATATGAAATGGCATAGTATGCATATAACCCATGCAACATCTTCCTGTATACTTTAAATCATCTCTAGATTACTTATCTCATGCAAGGTAAACGCTGTGTAAATAGTTGTTACATAGTATTGAGTTTTTTGGTACTTTTTAAAAATTGTTGTGTTTTGGTTTTGGTTTGTTTTTTGTCAGGCTAGTCAAGTGAGGAACTGGAAGTGGAGAAGGAACAAAGAAATCTCTTACTGGTTCTGATCAACTAGTTGTGAACACAGCTGCATTTGGACTAGCCTACTGAGATTTTTTTTTTTTTTCCTGAATATTTTCTATCTGTAATTGGTTGAATCCAGAATCCACAGATGCAGAGGGCCTGCTGTAAATTCACAGAATCATCTTTTGAATTTATAGCTCTTGCCATCTACATTCTCATGCCTTTATAATTCTCTCCTATATATTCCATCCTAAGAAACCAAATTATTTCAACATTTCTTGAGTACTTATGAAAAAGTTTTTAAAAATTAGGCAGGCATGGTGTCGTTGGCCTATAGTCCTAGCTACTTTGGATGCTGAACCTGGGGGGTTGCTTGAGCCTGAGAGTTTGAGGCTGCAGTGAGCTATGATTGTGCTACCTCTCTCCAGCCTGGATGATAGAGTGAGAGCCTGTCTCTATAACCACCACCCCCCCAACCAAAAAAAGCCACAAACGCTAAACACACTGACTGTATAAACTGTACTTAAAAAAAAACCCACAAACTAATAGTAGATCTTGGAAATTATTCCATATCCGTGATCAAAGAGCTGCCATGTTATTTATTCTTTATGGTCACATAGCATTTCACTGTAGGATATATCATAATTTAGTCCCCTATTGATGTACATTTCAGTTTTTCCTAGTTTTTTGTTTTTGCTAATAAGCAACGCTGTATTACATCTCTCATATTGCTGAATCAAATAATATATGTATTTGTAATTTTTTTAAATTTTAGTTTTTTTTCGTTTTTGTTTTTCAGACAGATTCTCACCCTGCTGCCCAGGCTGGAGTGCAGTGGCTTGATCATGGCTCATTGAAGCCTCAACCTCCTGGGCTCAATCGATCCTCCCACCTCAGCCTCCCAAGTAGCTGGGTTACTGGCATGCACCACCATAGCCAGCTAATTTCTAAGTTTTTCATAGAGATGGAATCTCCCTATGTTGCCCAGACTGGTCTTGAACTCCTGGACTCAAGTGATCCTCCAACACTGGCCTCCCAAAGTGCTGGGATTACAGTTATGGGCCACTGCCCCCAGCCTGCATTTGTAATTTTGATAGATGTTGTCAGATTGCCATCTGTTATGGATGTCTGTTTGAATATCTGTTTGAATATTTGTCCCCCCCAAAATCCATGTTGAAATTTAGTCCCCAGTAGGGCAGTACTGAGAGGTAGGGCCTTTAAGAAGTGACACCATGATACCATACCTCTGCCCTGATGAATAGATTAACCATTTATGTATTAATGGGTTAATGGGTTAGTGGGTTAATGGGTTATCATGGGAGAAGAACTGATGACTTTATAAGAAGAGAGGCCTGAGTTAGCACGTTAGTGCTCAGCTCCCTTGCTATGTGTACCCTGCAAATCCTCAACCAGCAAAAAGACTCTCACCAGGGGCTGCCCCTCGACCTATGTTATCAGATTTTTTGGTCTGTGCCAATTTTAGTGTAGTTTTTAACTTGCATTTCTCTTATGAGTGAGGTTGAGAATCTTTTCATATTTAAGAGCTATTTGTATTTATATTTCTGTGAATTATCTGTTAATGTTTGTTGCCATTTTTTTTCTGTTGGGTTGTTGGACTTTTGATTTCTAGGAATTCTTTATGTTTTAGTGAAATTGCCTTTTTTATATGAATTAAAATTTTTTCTTAGGTTTTTTTTCCTTTGACTTTGCATAAGGTAGTTTTTGCCATGCCTAATTTTAAAGTGTTTTATGTAGTAATTTTCTTTTATAGCTTCTGAATATCATTTTTAGACCTTTGTGTTTATAAAATAATTTTTCATGGTTTCTTTGGGTACTTTTTGCTTTATTTACGTTAAATATTTTTAAACCTTCTGGAATTTAATGTAAGGCATAGGATGTGTGTGTGTGTGTGTGTGTGTGTGTGTGTGTGTGTATGTATGTATGTGTGGGTATTTTTGATGGCTACCCTATTGCCCTAACACCTTTATTGATTAGTTCTCTTTTTTCCCTAGAGGTTATCTTTGACTTGTTTATCTGTTTTGTCAATTTTCTCTTCATCCCTAACCACATCCATTATCTAATTAGTTATCCCAGTAAGCTCAGTTTTTCTTTAGGCTCCTATATGTTCTTATATTTTCTTTCTGTTCCTATTGATAATACTTTAAACCATTTTTATTGTAGAAATTTCAATGTCTATGGAAATGTATATTTTATATATTAATATATTCATCAGTATATCACTGTATGTTGAAATGCAAGTTGTGTGTGTGTGTGTGTGTGTTTGTGTGTATAGAGAGAGACAGAGAGAGATTGAGAGAGGAATATAATGAACTCCCAGGTACCTATTACCCCACTTCAATAACTATTAACCCGTGGTAGATCTTGTTTAATCTATATGCCTACCTGCTTGTCCTCCTTTCCTCCCTCCAATTATTTTAAAGCAAATTACAGACATGCTATTTACTCAACATCTGGACCTCTGATAGCTATTTTCTGTCTTCAATTTTTATCTTTTCTAGGTCATACTGTGTAACTGTGTGTTTCTTCGTTGGTCTTATATTTCTTTTTTTTCTTTTTCTTTTGGTCTTATGTTTCTAAATGCTGAAATTTACCTGAAAATTTACCAGAAATTTGCCCTTTTCTTTTCTTTTTTTTTTTTTTGAGACGGAGTCTCGCTCTGTCGCCCAGGCTGGAGTGTGGTGGCGCGATCTCGGCTCACTGCAAGCTCCACCTCCTGGGTTCATGCCATTCTCCTGCCTCAGCCTCCCGAATAGCTGGGACTACAGGCGCCTGCCACCGCGCCTGGCTAATTGTTTGTATTTTTTTTTTTTTAATTAGAGACGGAGTTTTACCGTATCAGCCAGGATGGTCTCGATCCCTTGACCTCGTGATCTGTTTGCCTCGGCCTCCCAAAGTGCTGGGATTACAGGCGTGAGCCACTATGCCCGGCAAATTTGCCCTTTTCATGTGTACAAACTCTGGTTCTTTAGTAAGATCATATACTCTGAAATTAGGTAGTAATTCATAATAATAGTCTGTAAAGGCAATACCAAGATAGAATAGAAGAAAGGGGTAACGAGGGGCAGGGGAGAGAGACACTTGCAGAGGGCAGTAGTGGATCTACCTGTTTCTTTTTTTTTTTTTTTTTTTTTTTTGAGACAGAGTCTCGCTCTTCCGCCCAGGCTGGAGTGCTGTGGCCGGATCTCAGCTCACGGCAAGCTCCGCCTCCCGGGTTCAGGCCATTCTCCTGCCTCAGCCTCCCGAGTAGCTGGGACTACAGGCGCCCGCCACCTCGCCCGGCTAGTTTTTTGTATTTTTAGTAGAGATGGGGTTTCACCATGTTAGCCAGGATGGTCTCGATCTCCTGACCTCGTGATCCGCCCGTCTCGGCCTCCCAAAGTGCTGGGATTACAGGCTTGAGCCACCGCGCCTGGCCGGATCTACCTGTTTCTTAGGGTAACACTACCTGGCGGAAAAATGGGGTGGGGGGAAGGCAAGTTTTGGGGCCTTTCACCGAGTTTGGGGGTAAATAGGGTAGAAATAAGAAACCCAGAGCCAAAATGTATAAGAAATGTAGAAAGTGAGGCAGGAGAATGGCGTAAACCCGGGAGGTGGAGCTTGCAGTGAGCTGAGATCCGGCCACTGCACTCCAGCCCGGGCGACAGAGCGAGACTCCGTCTCAAAAAAAAAAAAAAAAAAAGAAATGTAGAAAGTTCAGAGTTGTAGTTTGTTTTTTCCTGTTGAGAAGCCTGTTTTATAATTTAGTGCTTAGTAAATGACTGCATTAAATTCAGACTGATTTGAACTTGGTGGGAGAGCAGAGTTAATTTCAGAATAAAGGCTTTAGTTCCAAAGTTGTGTAATTTGTGCCAGAGAAAGCTCTCAATTAGCAACCAAAACTATGAAGTGCTTTGTGAGAGATTAGGGTTGTTGGGATTGTTTGTTTAAATCTGTAACTTGGTTGGCACCATTTGCTTATAGCCAATAGCCCCAGGCTCTAGTTTTAAAGCATTCTTGTGTTCTTTCAAAATTTTCACAGTGAGGCTTTCAGGTTGGATCAAAGGATTAGGAAAATATAGGTGCTATAATATAAAGAGCTCCTTTCTGGTTTTTTTTTTTTTTTTTAAACTGACTTGAATTTATCAAGCTTAAATTTTTAGTTCAGTAGTTGAGTATCTTTACATTCTTTGGAAATGTGGAAAACCAGTTTCCCCCAGGTTTATATTTGTTACCTCTCAAAAAGTTACAGCAAAGTAACAGTAATATAAATTTGCCAGAAATAATCTGGGCCTTAATTCTTGCCTGCCGTAGAGCCTGGTCTCAGGCTGAGAGGAAATGTCTGACCTGAGAAAGAAATGGAACCGGGAGTTGAGCGTGGGAATGGAAGAAGGTGTATAGGACAAGTTTGACTACATTTCCAAAGGCAAATACTGTTTTAAGAAATTATCTCATAATATCTGTGTTTATCTGAATCAGGGGTCAGCAAACTGTGACTAACAATGGCTGGTTTTTGTAACAACCTATAAGCTAAGAATGGTTATATTGTTAAAGAATCATTAACAAACTAAAAAAGAAGAGTATGTAGACAGACTGGGTGTGCACTGAAAAGCTTAGAAGATTTACTCCCTGATCTACATTATTCAAGGTATATAGTAATATTTCTTTATGTGAACATTAAACATTTCTTGTTATTTTGTTTGTTTCATATCATCATTTTCAATGACCTTTTAAAATAACTGGTAATATGGTTTTCCATTGTATTTTTACATTGTACCGCAATGTAAGAGTGTTACTCAGTTTTTGCTTTTATAGCAATACTGGAATAAACATATTTGCACACAATTTTATCACTTGTGAAATGCTTGGTAAAATTTTATTTGCATTTTAAAATGTGATAATTTTTGCTAAATTGCCCTCGCTCCAAAGCAGACCAGTTTTATGTTCTCCTCACTTTGTTGTCCTTTCCCGTGTCAGCCCCAGTAGAGACTAAAATTGTTTGACTCTTTAATCAGATCGGTCCCTTTAATTATCTATTACTCCATAGCAAACAAAAACTTGAGTGGCTTAAAATGACATCATCATCATTAATTTTGCTCAGAAATCTGCAGTTTGGTCTGAGCTTGGTGGGAACAACTTGTCTGCTTATTATCTTGATGTCATTTCTTGAGGCTTGGAGCCTCAGGACATGGTCACTTAGATGTCTGGCTGCCTGCTGGAATCTCAGCTGAGGCTGTGGAGAGAACACCTATGAAGCCCATGTGACTGGTTGGCTTCCTCACAGTATAGTCACTGGGTTCCAAGGAAGAACATCCCAAAAGGACCAGGTGGAAGCCATGTCACCTTTCATCATTTAGCCTCAGAAGTCACATAGCTTCATTTCTGCCCACATTTAAGGGGGAGGAAACATAGACCTCCCTTATTCATGGATGACAGGGGTGGCAGCATTACACTGTGAGAGAGCATGTCAGATGGGATGTATTGGGGCAACCAATTTGGAAACTGCGGTCGGCCACAAGGTGGAATATTTATTTTGATGTGCGTATTTTAAAATTATGGGTGTGATTATACATCTTTTCACATGTTCATTGACTAGTTCCATTACTTTTCCTTTTCCTTTGACCTGCCTTTTCTTTTTCTTTCTTCCTTTTTTTTTTTTTTTTTGAGATGGAGTCTCACCCTGTCACCCAGGCAGGAGTCCTATGGTGCGATCTCGGCTCACTGCAACCTTCCCCTCCAGGGTTCAAACGATTCTCCTGCCTTAGCCTCCCTAGTACCTGGGATTACAGGCGTCTGCCACCATTCCCAGCTAACTTTTGTATTTTAGTAGAGACGGGGTTTCACCATGTTGCCCAGGCCAGTCTCGAACTCCTGACCTCGTGATCCGCCCGACTCGGCCTCCCAAAGTGCTGGGATTACAGACATGAGCCACCGTGCCTGGCCTGACCTGCCTTTTCATATCCTTTGCCCCTTTTTCATTGGTCTCTAGGTTATTGATTATTGGTTACATTATTGATGTGTAATAACCCCCCCCTTTTTTTTGAGATGGAGTCTTGCTCTGTTGCCCAGGCTGGAGTGCAGTGGTGTGATCTCGACTCACTGCAAGCTCTGCCTCCCGGGTTCACGCCATTCTCCTGCCTCAGCCTCCTGAGTAGCTGGGACTACAGGTGCCTGCCACCACACCTGGCTAATTTTTTTGTATTTTTAGTAGAGACGGGGTTTCGCCATGTTAGCCAGGATGGTCTCGATCTCCTGACCTCGTGATCCGCCTGCCTCGGCCTCTCAAAGTGCTGGGATTACAGGCGTGAGCCACTGTGCCCCGCCAACTCTTATAGATTAAGCGAATCAGACTGAAACTCGATTTAGAAGGTACTTCCCTGGGGCCCTGGGAGTTGAGAAAGTTGTGTGTGGGATGGTTTAGTTTGGTGATGGTGGGGATTTATGGAGTAATTATATTTAAGAACCATACTACTTTTGTTTTTTAAGCAAGTGATCCAGCAAGGGAAGGTGAATGGGAGCCATTTCCTTGTCTTTTGGTTATCAGCCTCTCTGAATCACTCTCCAGTGCTTGATGCAGAACAAGATTCAGGGCATATCAGTTCTCTTTGGTCATTAATATATCTCAGAAGCCAGAGAATTTTAGATGCATACAAAGGAAAGGTAAAAAAAAAAAAAAAAAAAAGTGGTGAAAATGGCTTTGAGTTCTGTAAGTTCTGGTGTGTGATCTGACTGATTTTTTTAAATCTTGCTTTCCCCTATATTGAGGTTCAAAACTGTATCAACAAATATAGATTGACCCTACAGAAATGATCATTTTCTAAAATGTGGGTATGTTTAAAAAAGTGAAACATTTCTTTTATCTTGCCACTAAGTTAGAATGTTACTCCTCAACTACTAACCTGCCATGGGATAAATCCTTAATAAACATTACAGTATAATTTCTTTCCCTAGTTGTAATATTTGACAGTTTTAAAGGGATGGGCTGATGTTTGCCATCATAGTACTCATTTTAAGTATAGTTTGATCGAGACTTAGATTGTGTCAGCAGAGTCTGTATCCCACATCTCTTGACTCTGCTCTCTTCCTTGTTGGTTTCATTCCCTGGCTTCACTGTGATGGAAAGATGACTGACAGGATATCTAGCCCTGTGTCCTTCTAGGTTCAGGGCCAGTGGGGAAAAAAAAAGAACTCATGGTCAGACGCAAGGGCTCATGCCTGTAATCCCAGCACTTTGGGAGGCCGAGGCGGGTGGATCATTTGAGGTCAGGAGTACGAGACCAGCCTGGCCAAAATGGCAAAACCCCGTCTATACAAAAGATACGAAAATTAGAAGGTGTGGTAGTGTGCACTGTAGTCCCAGCAACTTGGGAGGCTGAGGCAGGAGAATCGCTTGAGACCAGGAGGCAGAGGTTGTAGTGAGCTGAGATTGTGCCACTGCACTCCAGCCTGGGTGACAGAGCAAGACTCCATCTAAAAAAGAAAAAAAAACTCTCAACAGTTTAATTTCTGGGTGTTTCATTAGCCCTAGTTGGATCATATGTTATGATCAGGGGAATAGAATGTGCTGATTGATTGGCCTGAGCTGAATCGCATGAACATCTCTGATGCTGCAGGTAGAGTTAACTGTACTGGAATGGACTGTGGATCTACAAGGCCATAAACAAAACAAACAAAAATATAAAAACAAAACAAAAAAGTTGTTTGTATCCTACTGTTAAGTTTTAAAGCAGATTTCTTTTTTTTTTTTGGAGGCACAGTCTCACTCTGTCGCCCAGGCTGGAGTGCAGAGGCGCCATCTCAGCTCACTGCAAGCTCTGCCTCCCGAGTTCACTCCATTCTCCTGCCTCAGCCTCCGGAGTAGCTGGGACTCCAGGCACCCGCCACCACGTCTGGCTAATTTTTTGTATTTTTAGTAGAGACGCGGTTTCACCATGTTAGCCAAGATGGTCTTGATCTCCTGACCTCGTGATCTGCCTGCCTTGGTTTCCCAAAGTGCTGGGATTACAGGTGTGAGCCACCGCGGCTGGCCTAAAACAGCTTTCTAAGAAAATTACTGGTATTAAGAAGCAAAACAACTATTCTAGGTTTTTTGGAAGCACTGGTTTACAGTCATACTAATGAGTATGATTGTAATACTAATATTTTTATTTTTTTACTAAAGCAGATGTTTCTCTTTTCTTTGTTTTTTTGAGACAAGGTCTCACTGCATTGCCCAGTCTGGAGTACATTGGCGCTATCATGGCTCACTGCAGCCTTGGCTTCCTGGGCTCAAGTGATTCTCGCACTTCAGCCTCCTGGGTAGCTAGAACTACATTCATGCGCCGCCATGCCCAACTAATTTTTGTGGAGATGGAGTTTTGCCATGTTGCCCAGGCTGGTCTTAAACTCCTGGGCTCAAGCAATGTGCCCTCCTTGGCCTCCCAAAGTGCTGGGATTATAGGTGTAAACCACCATGACCAGCCAGGTGTTTCAGATTTACTATGCATACCACTTAATTCTTGCGTTAGAATCTGTATTTGAAAGATTTGTAAGAAGTTAAGGAATTTAGGGTCATATTGCTCTTTTGCCCACTGCCAACATTTCAGGTAGTTGAATTGTGCCCTATAATCTGTCTATCCCCCAAAGCAAAGCTGAATAGAGTTTGATTTTGTATGTTAGTGAATGTTTTTAACCTTTATATAAGGATTTGATAGGTAGTGTTTCAAATATTTTAAAGCCATGTTAATTTAAAAATTAAATCCCCTATTCAGCTCTGGGGATGGATGTTACTAGAGCACAACTCAGCCACCTAAAGCTACCACTGTAGTATAATACACAAAGAGCATTTTAAAACAGTGAAAGTATAAAGTAGAGCATTTGAGGAAGTTTCTGGAGATTGCTTGACCACATGGCTATTCACAATAGCAAAGACATGGAATCAACCTAGATGCCCATCAATGGTAGACTGGATAAAGAAAATGTTATACATATACCCCATGCAATACTACACAGCCAGAAAAAAGAATGAGATCATGGCCTTTGCAGCAGCATGGTTGGAGCTGGATTCTATTATCCTAAATGAATTAATGCAGGAGCAGAAAACAAAAAACTTCATGTTCTCTCTTATAAGTACACATGGACACAAAGAAGGGAACAGTAGATACTGAGGCTTATTTGAGGGGTGGAGCATGAGAAGAGGGTGAGGATTTAAAAACTAGGTATTGGGCATTATGCTGATTACCTGGGTGGGAAAATTATCTGTACCCCAAACCCTGAGACATGCAGTTTACCCATATAACAAAACTTGTGTATGTACCTCTTGAGCCTAAAAGTTGCCAAAAAAAAAAAAAGTTAGGCGATCTTAGGAAGTTAGATGGAGTCTCGCTCTGTCGCCCAGGCTGGAGTGCAATGGCCGGATCTCAGCTCACTGCAAGCTCCGCCCCCTGGGTTTACACCATTCTCCTGCCTCAGCCTCCCAAGTAGCTGGGACTACAGGCGCCCGCCACCTCGCCCGGCTAGTTTTTTTGTATTTTTTAGTAGAGATGGGGTTTCACCGTATTAGCCAGGATGGTCTCGATCTCCTGACCTCGTGATCCGCCCATCTCGGCCTCCCAAAGTGCTGGGATTACAGGCTTGAGCCACCGCGCCCGGCCGGAATGTTATCTTAAAGAGTAATTCCGAAGTTTATGTAAATTTTAATTTTTTTGTGTAAATTTTATTTACTCAGAATGTTTTTACTTTCTTGAGATATTTGAACCAATTTAGATCATAAAAAAGTTTGGCTTAAATACCTGTAGCTGGACCATTAATTCTAAACAGACCAGGAATTCTGTTTAGAAAAGATCAAAGCATTGATATTTATGCTTGATGGTGCCTCTAGGATGTGCAGTACCACTAGAGCATATACCCAAGAGCAGTTGAAGGATGAGCCTTGAGGATTTCCTGTAGGCTAAAAGTGCTATTAAGACTTATCCCGTTTCAGTCATTAGGCAAGTTTTTAGATGTGAAGTGCCCTGTGTTCTCCAACCATCTGGTGGGTGGGCATCAGAATCTGGTAAGGGTGTCAGACCACTCAGAACCATTGCAAGGCCTAAGAAAAACCAAGTTTTAAATTTTAATTAAGTCCTACTTATCAGTTTCATCTTTTATGAATTATGCTTTTGGTGTTGTATCTAGAAAGTCATCACAAACCCAAGATCACCGAAATTTTTTCCTATATTATCTTCTAGGAGTTTTATAGTTTTGCATTTTTACTGAGGTCTCTGATTCATTTTGACTTAATTTTTGTGAAAAGTGTAAGATCTGTGTCTACATTCATTTTTTTTTTTTTTGCATGTGAATGTCCACTTTCAGCACTATTTGTTGAAAAGACTTGGCTGTTGTCTTTGAATTGTCTTTGAGCCTTTATCAAAGAACAGTTGACAGTATTTGTGTAAGTGTATTTCTAGGCTCTCTATTCTGTTCTCATCTATTTGTCTCTTCTTTTGCCAATGCCATCCTGCCTTGATTACTGTAGCTTTATAGTAATGTCAGTCCTCTGACTTTGTTCTTTCAGTTTTTTTTTTTTTTTTTTGAGACGGAGTCTTGCTCTGTCACCTAGCTGGAGTGCAGTGACATGATCTCAGCTCACTGCAACCTCTGCCTCCCTTGTTCAAGCGATTCTCCTGGCTCAGCCTCCTGAGTAGCTGTGATTACAGGTGTGTGCCACCACGCCTGGCTAATATTTTGTATTTTTAGTGGAGATGGGGTTTCGCCATGTTAGCCAGGCTGGTCTCGAACTCCTGTTCAGGTGATCCACCCACATCGGCCTCCCAAAGTGCTGAGATTACAGGCATGAGCCACTGTGCCCGGCCTGTTCTTTTGTTTTCTTGAGATGGAGTCTCAGTCGTTCTGTTGCCCAGGTTGGAGTGCAGTGGTGTGATCTCGGCTCACTGCAACCTCCAACTCTGGGGTTCAAGTGATTCTCCTGCCTTAGCCTGCCAAGTAGTTGAGATTACAGGTGTGTGCCACCATGCCTGGCTAATTTTTGTATCTTTAGTAGAGATGGGGTTTCACCATTTTGGCCAGGCTGGTCTCGAACTCCTGACCTCAGGTGATCCACCCACCTCGGCCTCCCAAAGTGCTGGGATTGCAGATATAAGCCACTGTGCCCGACCTGGCTAATTTATTTTTATTTTTTCTGGAGATATGGTCTCACTTTGTTGTTGCCTAGGCTGATCTTGAACTCCTGGGCTCAAGTGATCCTCTTGCTTTGGCCTCCCAAAGTGCTGGGATTATAGTTATGATCCACTGTGCCTGGCTCTGGAATGAATTTTATTAAAAAAGAAGACGAGACCTAGGACACAAGAGGGTTTACATGTACATTTACAGCCTTTCACCAAAATTGCATCAGTAATTTACCCATAAAGAGTGTATTAGCGGCTGGGCATGGTGGCTCATGCCTGTAATCTCAGCACTTTTGGGAAGCTGAGGTGGGCGGATCACGAGGTCAGGAGATCTAGACCATCCTGGCCAACATGGTGAAACCCTGTCTCTACTAAAATACAAAAAGTTAGCTGGGCATGGTTGTATACACCTGTAGTCCCAGCTACTTGGGAGGCTGAGGCTGGGGAATCGCTTGAACCCAAGAGGCGAAGGTTGCAGTGAGCCAAGATCACGCCACTGCTCTCCAGCCTGGTGACAGAGTGAGACTCTCACAAAAAAAAAAAAAAAAAAAGAATTCATTAGCGTGGGCAACATAGGGAGACTCTGTCTCTTACAAAAGTATATATTTATATTAGCTGGGCATGGTGGCATATGCCTGTGGTCCCAGATACTTGGGAGACTGAGGTGGGAGGATCGCTTGAGCCTGGGAGGTTGAGGCTGCAGTGAGCTCTGACCTACCACTGTACTCCAGCCTGGGCAACAGAGAGAGACCCTGTCTCAAAAAAAAAAAAAAAAAAGTTTATTTCTTTGTCCATTCCAGTTGCTGTAAGTATCTTGGATTTTAAATATGGTATAACGAAAATACCCTAATGCTTCTGAAATAAGTAAATTAAAGGAAAAAGGCAAAAAGTCATACAGCCCACAGTCAGTGCTTTAAGTATAGTTGGTCAGTTTGTGGAGTTTGTTTTTTGTAAACCTTCTTATAAAATGATCTGAATGTGGTTAGTTCTGTTTATTTGCATTAATAGATTACATTGGTAATCACCCAGATGAAATCATAGAGTTTAGAATCAGAAGGTATCTTGGAGGTGGTCGTGCTAATTGCTACATAATGCAGAGATCTCTTTGGTAATAATATTCATGCATCTATTACAGATTCGATCTCCGTCCAAGCCCTGCACACTGCTTTGTAAGGCAGTCAATTTCATGATAATTGCATGTGTCATAAAGTTATTCTCTTGAGTCGAAGAATTGGTTATTTCCTTGTGTTCTGTAGTAATAAAGGAGTATAAAGACCAAATGATATCTTTTAGGTATATGTAGTACTGAGATAGAAATACATATCCAAATATATAGGGTATAATCCTTGGCTTGCTTTCTGCATTCTTTCCTTCTTTTGAGATCTCTCCTGTAATTCATTATTTTCTTTGTTTTATATTTGGTTACTTAGAATTGTTGGGATTGGCTGGGTGTGGTGGCTCATAACTGTAATCTCAGCACTTTGGGGGGCTGAGGCAGGTGGATCACCTGAGGTCAGGAGTTTGAGACCAACCTGGCCAACATGGTGAAACTCCGTCTCTACTAAAAATAAAAAAAAGTAGCCGGGCGTGGTGGTGGGCTCCTGTAGTCCCAGCTACTCGGGAGACTGAGGCAGGAGAATGGTGTGAACCCTGGAGGTGGAGCTTGCAGAGAGCCGAGATTGCGCCCCTGCACTGCAGCCTGGGCAACAGAGTGAGACTACATCTCAAAAAAAAAAAAAAAAAAAAAAAGAATAATAATTAATAGTTAACCTTCTAGGGTTGTTATGAGAATTAAATGATCACAGGAATGAAGCACATATTTAGCGCAGTGCATGGCACATGGTAAACATTTAATAAATGCTAACAGTACAGTGATGGTAATGGTTTTTTTTTCTTTTTCTTTTTTTTTTGAGACAGAGTCTCGCTCTGTCGCCCAGGCTGGAGTGCAGTGGCGCGATCTCGGCTCACTGCAAGCTCCGCCTCCCGGGTTCGCGGCATTCTCCTGCCTTAGCCTCCCGAGTAGCTGGGACCACAGGTGTCCGCTGCCACGCCCGGCTAATTTTTTGCATTTTTAGTAGAGATGGGGTTTCACCGTGTTAGCCAGGATGGTCTCGATCTCCTGACCTCGTGATCCGCCCCCCTCGGCCTCCCAAAGTGCTGGGATTACAGGCGTGAGCCACCGCGCCCGGCGGTAATGGTTTCTATCAAGCCTTTTTTTTTTTTTTTTTTTTTTTTTTTTTGAGACGGAGTCTTGCTCTGTGGCCCAGGCTGGAGTGCAGTGGCCGGATCTCAGCTCACTGCAAGCTCCGCCTCCCGGGTTTACACCATTCTCCTGCCTCAGCCTCCTGAGTAGCTGGGACTACAGGCGCCCGCCACCTCGCCCGGCTAGTTTTTTGTATTTTTTTTTTAGTAGAGACGGGGTTTCACCATGTTAGCCAGGATGGTCTCGATCTCCTGACCTCGTGATGCGCCCGTCTCGGCCTCCCAAAGTGCTGGGATTACAGGCTTGAGGCACCGCGCCCGGCCTCTATCAAGCCTTTTTAAGGGAGCAACTGATTTTGTTACTGGTAGCAGTTCTTCACTGCAAGTTCTCCAGGTTCTAGGTGTTTTGAACAAAGAATTGGACAAAATGCACAGCATAGCAAGGAAAGAGTGGAGCAACAAAAGCAGAGATTTATTGAGAATGAAAGTACACTCAACAGGGTGGGAGTGGGCCTGAGCAGCCCCTCAAGTGTCCCCTTACAGATCTTCTAGGGTCCAGATACCCCCAGAGGTTTCCCATTGGCCACTTGGTGTTCACACCATGCAAATGAAGTGGTGGCCTGCAATCAGTCTGATTGGTTGCAGAAAACTACCAATCAGAGGCTGAAGTTACCAAGTTACACTCCTATGCAAGCATCTGATTGGTTATGGAAAACACCCAATCATATTGGGGGTTTGCAAAGGGCGTAGCCTTTGGTCCTTTTGTTACTCAGACCTGGAAAGTTGGGGGTTTCCTTTAGATTTAGTTCTAGGTTGGCCTTAGGTCCCTGGACACCCTATTCTCCTGCCTCAATTTTAGTTGGAAAATCAGGAAGGGTAGGAATCTTCTTTCCTAAACTTTGAAATATGCATAGGGGGCGGGCGCGGTGGCTCACGCCTGTAATCCCAGCCCTTTGGGAGGCCGAGGCGGGCGGATCACGAGGTCAGGATATCAAGACCATCCTGGCTAACATAGTGAAACCCCGTCTCTACTAAAAATACAAAAAAAATTAGCTGGGCGAGGTGGCGGGCGCCTGTAGTCCCAGCTACTCGGGAGGCTGAGGCAGAAGAATGCCGTGAACCCGGGAGGCGGAGCTTGCAGTGAGCTGAGATCCGGCCACTGCACTCCAGTCTGGGCAGCAGAGTGAGACTCTGTCTCAAAAAACAAACAAACAAACAAACAAAAAAAAAAGAAAAGAAATATGCATAGGATCTCCTTAAAGAGCAGGATGGGCATTGAGATCTACCATCAGCAAATGCATGGAGCTAGGAAAGTGCATGGTGTTTTTGATAGACTTGAAGCAGTCATGTGTGACTGAGGGGTTGAGTATGTGGAAGATCTGGTGGGAAGTAAGGATGGTATATAGAGAAGTCAGAGTGTAGAGGGCTTTGAACACAATGTTGGGATGTTTGTACATTATCCTAGATATTCCAGATGTTTTCAGATCTTTGAACAGAAGAGCAGGATTGCATTCTTATGGCAAAATATATGTGGTTATTGTATAGAGATAATTAGTGGCTCCTGTTTTTAAAGTTTTGACTGAAAGGGCTAATGAAAAGTATGTAGCAGTAGAAAATGGTTGCTGTAATCCAGGGTGTGAAATGGAAACCACTGGCAGATTGTGGAAAACTGAGCCTTTTAGAGTAAGCCCAGGAAACTTTTTGTAAATACGTTTGAGGCTTTTCATACTTAGAGGATTAAACAAATTTATTAGACAATAACTTTCTCAAAGAATCTTAATCTCTAGATTGGGGGAAAGGATTGGGTTGGTATGTGCAAGGGAAAAAGACCTGGGCTCTTCTGGCTGACTGCGCATGTAATTGAAAGTGGACTTACCTCAGGAGAGTGAACTGTCTTTCAGCCTGAGGGAGAGCTTTAAGCATATTTTAAGTGTAAGCACTTGGTTTCTATTTTTAAGTCTCTGAAGATAATGGTCTGACATAGGGAACTAACTTTTGGGGGTGAATCTGCTGTGCTCAGACTTCAGCATTGCCAGCATTCTCTTTTTGATGTGTGAGTTGATTTGGCTATCCCTTAAGCTTATTTTGTATTTTTGTTGATTTCTACTATTGCTTCTGAAGCGTTTGCGTTTCCAAACTTGTGATTTCAAATCATTAAAGAGTTTGGTTGGCGAAATTGTTAGGAAGGAGGCCTGATTAGGAAACTGAGACTGGTTGATTACTGGTGAAATGAGAATTGAATGGAAGCTCACCGCAGTTGCTTTATTGGCTGGATGGAGTGGATGGAATGACCAGTGAGTCACTATTTTTGTTTTTTGGCTGTGGCCTCATTTTCTTGCTTGTATAGATAATCTGGCATCTAGACTGAAGTAGCATCAGGGGTGAGTGTTATGTGTTAACTGGTGATGATCTGTTGGTATAAGATGAATTTTACCTGTCTACCAGAATCCCTCTGTGGAGAAAAGCAAATTATTACTTAGTTTATGTTCCAGGGAATACTAATGCTATTATATGGGTATATAGCACTTACATAACATTGGTCCTTTTCAAAAATATTTCATGTCTGTCGTCACTTCATTCTTCAACCACCTGGTAAATGAGATAGGGCAGGTATAATTCCTGTTTGACAGAGGGGATGCTGAGGCATAAATAAGAGACTGGGTTATGGTTTCTGGCTCAATAAATAAATGACTGAGACAACCTATTACGTTTCATTTTTGAACTGCAACTTTCAGAAAATTTTATAGGAGGAAAAAGCTGAATGCCTTCTCTTTTCGTTATTTTTCAGCGGCGTCTTCGACATCTTCGGAACATTGCTGCCCGGAACATTGTTAATAGAAATGGCCATCAGCTCCTTGATACCTACTTTACACTTCACTTGTGTAGTACTGAAAAGATATATAAAGGTAAGGGGATCTGTGGACTTGCTACCCACAGATTGTTACATTTTTATTTTTTTTTTGTAACACAAGTGATTTTCAGTGCCTCCTGCTGTTGCAGCTTCTCGGAAATGTAAATTGTTTTGCTGTCTGAAAATATGAGCAGTTGGGATGTATACTAAAGAAAAATGGCAACTGGATAGTTCTTTCAGATAACTGAGCCTTACATTGATAAGTTTATCATTCCTTTATGAATGTTAGCTATTAATGGTCTAGTACCTAGCATTTCAAGTAGATTGAATCCAGTATCCTGTAGTAATTTTACTGTTATAAAAATGTAGTAAATTTCTTTTCTTTGATATTATGGTAAAATAGGGACCTAGTTTATATCTTCTCATATCTGTAATTTCCTGTATATATGGCATCTTTTTCAGAAGAATGACATCGTTTTCTCTAATTCAGTTTTATGTATTGTACTATGGATTCTTCTGTAAGTGAAAATTCTAAGAGCAGACCAAATATTTGATTAAAAATCACAACCACCTGCAGAATGCATATTAGATGAGAGGCACTGAGACATAATCATTGGCTTAGGTAGGATGGTGTAAAAGAGGAAGAATGGTAAAATGATAGTAATGTTGGATTATGATGGAAAATACTTCCATACTAGTTCTAGCCCAGCTACTCACTAGCTTTGTGACTTTTGATAAAGATCATGGTTTCTGGAACTTCACTCACCCCTTTTGTAAAGTAGAGATAATGATGTCTTATGAAGTAGGTAAGACAGATTTTTATGAGGATCATAAA
This sequence comes from Trachypithecus francoisi, assembly GCF_009764315.1. Lineage (NCBI taxonomy): Eukaryota > Metazoa > Chordata > Mammalia > Primates > Cercopithecidae > Trachypithecus > Trachypithecus francoisi. The sequence continues at coordinate 66,726,310 of NW_022681473.1, forward strand.
AATCTTGATGTGATTAAAGATGTTATTTATGCTAACAAAAGGTGACATCATTTTAACAAAAGGTACTGAGACTTGTTTGAATCTTGTCCTGTGGCAAAGGTGAAAAATTCAATATATATTTATTTATTTTCGAGATAAGATCTCACCCTGTCACCCAGGCTAGAGTGCAGTGGCACAATCATATGGCTCACTGCAGGTTTGACCTCCCAGACTCAAATGATCCTCCTGCCTCCGTCTCCCAAGTAGCTAGGGCTATAGGTGTGAGATGCCTCTCCAGGCTAACTTTGAAAAAATTTTTGTAGAAACAGGGTCCTACTATGTTTCTTGGGCTGGTCTCGAACTCCTGGACTCAAGCTATGCTCCTGCCCCAGCCTCCCAAAGTGCTGGGATTATACGTGTGAGCCACGGTCCCTAACCTCTTTTTCGTTTTAATGATTATTTAAAGCAGCGATTGTTTAACAACTTTTTTTTTAAATGTCAATTCCAGTATCTGCTCATTAAAACATTCAGTCAAGAAATATACAGTGAAGAAACTCCTTCAGAGTAAATAGTCTTAAAATAATTTTTTTCCCCTCAAGATGGAGTTTCGCTCTGTCGCCTAGGCTGGAGTGCAATGGCGCTAGCTCAGCTCACTGCAACCTCCGCCTCCCTGGATTCAAGTGATTCTCCTGCCTCAGCCTCCCAAGTATCTGGGATTATGGGCACCTACCACCACGCCTGGCTAACTTTCGTACTTTTAGTAGAGATGGGGTTTTACCATGTTGGCCAGGCTGGTCTCGAACTCCTGACCTCGTGATCCACCTGCCTTGGCCTCCCAAAGTGCTGGGATTACAGGCGTGAGCCACCATGCCAGATATAATTTTTAAGGATGGGAAAAGGACTCAAATTCCACCGTCCTCATGTAATTTTATTTCATTCTCACTTTTCAGTCTAACCATTGCATATATTATTTATTTATTTATTTATTTATTTATTTATTTATTTATCCTGAGACAGAGTCTTGCTCCGTTGCCCACACTGGAGTGCAATGGTGCAATCTTGGCTCATTGCAACCTCCGCCTCCCAGGTTCAAGCAATTCTCCTGCCTCAGCCTCTTGAGTAGCTGGGATTACAGGTGCCTGCCACCACGCCCAGCTGATACTTGTATTTTTTAGTGGAGACAACGTTTTGTCATGTTGGCCAGGCTGGTCTTGAACTCCCGACCTCAGGTGATCCTATACCAGCCTTGGCCTCCCAAAGTGCTGGGATTATGTGTATGAGCCACTGTGCCGAGCCCATTCCATATTTTTAAAACAACTGTATTCATCTGAATGCTTAATGGTAGCTACTGTAACGAATACCACAACTCTTAGTGGCTTACCATAATACATTTCTAATACTAAGTCCAGTGCAGTTGTTCTTTATCAGGCGCTATCTTGGCAGCTTTCTTCTAAGTGATGACTCAGGTATGCAGTTTCCTTCTAGTTTGGGCTGCTGGTGTCCTCAATACATGGCCTCAGACACGGCCAGGGATAGAAGGATTACTTGTGGGAGATTTTTAAATGGAAATGGTCCATATCAATTTTATTATATTCTATTGGCCATAAATCAGTTGCATTGTCCTTGTTATTTTTTATTTTATTTTATTTTATTTATTTATTTATTTTTTTGAGATGGAGTCTCACTCTGTTTGCCCAGGCTGGAGTGCAGTGGTGCCATCTTGGCTCACTGCAACCTCCGCCTCCCATGTTTAAGCGATTCTCCTGCCTCAGCCTCCCGAGAAGGTGGGATTACAGGCATGCGCCACCACACCCAGCTAATTTTTGTATTTTTTGTAAAGATTGGGTTTCACCATGTTGGCCAGGCTGGTCTTGAGCTACTGACCTCAAGTGACCTGCCCATCTCAGTCTCCCAAAGTGCTGGGATTATAGACGTGAACCACTGCGCCTGGCCTGAATTGTCTTTTTTAGATGGAAAGGGGACTGGGAAATGTAAGCTTCCTGTGTGTCCAGAAGGAAAATGAAACAGGTTGGCTACTATTTGGTTTAATGGTATAAGCATTTTTGTAGGCCTTAAAACATTTAGTCTGTTGCTCACTAATTGGTTATATCACTAGCAATATAGGACAGTGCTGGAGTATTTTAAATTTTTGATGAGTTTCTGTATAATCAGTCCTGGTTATCTTAACAAAACTTCTGTGTTCTTACCCCAGTGTTACCTCTGATAATAGTAATTAACACCAGTACTTAGCACATTTTGGGAATTTGGAAAATTATAGCAATTAGAATTATAATAATCATAATAGTGTTTTCTAAAACGAGTAGTCATGGGACTGGTTGATGATCATGTTAAAAAACTTGTCTAGAGATATGATGAAAGCGAAGTGACTTTTTTGTTTTTGTTTTTTCTCTCTTTTAGCTCAGATTATATCTTGAATTTAGCAGTTATCATTGACTGTTTTTTGAAGTTATCTCAGTGAGATAATCATCAACGCAGGTAGGGAATAGCTGGTGACAGACCCCGGGAAATCCAGGGTCTGGTGTAGCTGTTGAATTTGGCACTAGCTGTCAAGCCTCTTGGATAGGGCATTTACTCCCTCTTGCCAGCTCTAGTAATTTCTCATTAAAACGAAGGGATTGGTGATTTCTGAGCATTCCTCCCATTCTGAAATGTCATGGTTGAATGAAGCCTATTCATGAACTTTGTTGGGCTTTACAAACTTTTAACTACCATAGGAGGAGCTGGGAAGCCCTTTCTGTAGTAATTCTAGTTAATGCTATTGTATCTTGTTGGTCGGACCTGTTATAACAAACGTGAATATTTTATGATCTTTGTTTGGTCCTTGGTATAGAACAACCATGATAAGAGACCAATTGACTCTTCTCGATTAACCACCCGTACCACCTGTTTAGTGGTGACATTTCTTAGTGTCAGAAGACAGTTTTTTATTGAAGAATATCCGAAATGCTGGTTTCTAAGTTTTTCTTTTATTTCAGGTAAATTCACAGCAGATCCAAAGAAGATATGTGTGAAATTTAAGAAGAGATGTGTGAAATTTTTTGACTTTTGACATCCTTGTAGTGCTTTTAGGAGACTGTCTGTCTTATTTCCAATCAAATACTAGTTATTATATCCCCAGAGAACAAAGCCTTGTGTTAATGGATAGATGGGTTCTAAACTTGGTTTTCTGTTAAACTTGCAATTTTTATACAATCAAGTTTGTTTTTCTTTTCTTTTTTTTTTCCTTTGAGATGGAATCTCGCTCTGTGGCCTAGGCTGGAGTGCAGTGGCAAGATCTCAGCTTACTGTAAACTCCGCCTCCCGGGTTCACGCCATTCTCCTGCCTCAGCCCCCCGAGTAGCTAGGACTACAGGCACCCGCCACCACGCCTGGCTAATTTTTTGTATTTTTAGTAGAAATGGGGTTTCACTGTGTTAGCCAGGATGGTCTTGATCTCCTGACCTCGTGATCTGCCTGTCTTGGCCTCCCAAAGTGCTGGGATTACAGGCGTGAGCCATTGCGCCCAGCCCTCAAGTTTGTTTTTCATAGTTATTTTCTGACTCATATATGTAAGTGCCTGCCCTCTCCTGGAATACCGACTGTCTTGAATACATCAGAAGATGAACTCTATATTACTTAATTTGGTGATCTTACTTAAGTCTTGTAGTTTTATTTATTTTTATTTATTTTTTATTAGGCAGAGTCTCACTCTGTCAACCAGGCTGGAGTGCAGAATCACAGCTCACTGTAGCCTCAACCTTTTGGGTTTAGGTGATTCTACCACCTCAGCCTCTCGAGTAGCTGGGACTACAGGCACACACCACCATGCCCAGCTAATTTTTTTGTTGTTGTTTGTAGAGCCAAGTTTTGCCGTGTTGTCCAGGCTGGTCTCAAACTTCTGGGCTCAAGCAGTCCACCTGCCTTGGTTCCCAAAGTGCTAGGATTACAGGTGGGAGCCACCAAGGCCTGGGTCAAGTCTTATAGTTTCAAATGTCACCTGTTGATCTTTCCTTTGAACTCATACCCCTGTAATCCAGTTGCCTACTCTATAGCTCCATTTGGAGTCTAGTAGGTAACTTAAACTTGATATGTTCAAAACTGAGCTTCTGATGTTCTAGCTGTGATCCACCTCCTGTATTCTTGCTTATATCAGAAAATGGCAATTCCATTTCCTTGGCCAAAAACTTTGGAATTATCCTGGATTGTCTTCTTTTTCTCACGTTTCATATCCAGTCTTTTGGCATATACTTTTGGCTCTTACTATCAAAATATATCCATAACCTAATCACTTCTTGCTATCTTCAAACCACAGTCATCTTTTAACTACATTGTTGGAGTAGATGTTTAACAGGTTTTTCTGCTCATGCAACTCCCTCAGTCTGTTCTCAACTGAGATCCTGTTAAAATGAAAGTCACATCCCTTTATTTCTCTCCTCAGAACCCTCCCATGGCTTCCCATCTCGTTCAGAGTATGAGCTAAAATCCTTATGGTTTCCTGGAAGGCCTTTCATGATCTGGTTCTTGGTTACCTCTCTGAACTCAACTTCTGCTACTCTTCCAGCTGTCTATGTTCCAGCTAGCTGAACTTGTAGCTGTTGCTTGAATGCATTGGTTTTAACTAACTTAAAGACCTCTGCATTTGACATTTATTTGACTTGGATACTTTTCCTTCACATATTCACATGACTAGTGCTTCCACCTTCTTGCAGATCTTTCTTTCCCCCTCCCTTTTTTTTGAGATGGAGTCTTGTTCTGTTGCCCAGGCTGGAGTGCGGTGGCGCAATCTCAGCTCACTGCAACCTCTACCTACTGGGTTCAAACGATTCTTCTGCCTTAGCCTCTCGAGTAGCTAGGACTACAGGCGTACGCCACCACACCCAGCTAATTTTTGTATTTTTAGTAGAGATGGGGTTTTGCCATGTTGGCCAGTATGGTCTCAATCTCGACCTCGTGATCGACCTGCCTTGGCTTCCCAAAGTGCTGGGATTACAGGCCTGAGCCACTGCACCTGGCTTTTTTTTTTCTTCTTTCAGTTCTGCTCCTTCTGAATTGCAGACTTTATTCCAAATGTTTCTCAGAGAAAGTCTCCTTGATCACTGACTAATGCTTTTATAAATTGTGATTATTCTCCTCTGTCTTCTGTGCTTTATTTTTCTCCGCGGTACTTAAGATCACTTGACATACTGTATGTTTAATTATTTGATTATTGTATGTCTCTTTCCACTAGAATGTAAGCTCTATGAAGGCAGAGATTTTCAGGTCACTTTTGCTCATTGCTCTGACCCCAATATGCAGAACTGCAGAACCACGCTTGACACATACTAGACCCTCAAATATTTGTCTTTTTTTTTTTTTTTTTTGAGATGGAGTCTCGCTCTGCCACCCAGGCTGGAGTGCAGTGGCCGGATCTCAGCTCACTGCAAGCTCCGCCTCCTGGGTTTACGCCATTCTCCTGCCTCAGCCTCCCAAGTAGCTGGGACTACAGGCGCCCGCCTTGTCGCCCGGCTAGTGTTTTTTGTATTTTTAAGTAGAGACAGGGTTTCACCGTATTAGCCAGGATGGTCTCGATCTCCTGACCTCGTGATCCGCCCGTCTCGGCCTCCCAAAGTGCTGGGATTACAGGCTTGAGCCACCGCGCCCGGCCCAATATTTGTCTTTTTAATTTAATTTTTTAGTAGGTAAAAAAACAGTATATATATATGTGTATATATACAAAGATATAAAGGTTCATATTAAAGCCTCCCTTTCACTGGCCTTCCATCACTTTAGTTTTCTACCCCACCCTGATAACCACTGTTACTCATTTCTTGTTTGTCTTTCCTGAGATTCTTTATGCAAATACAAGTACAAATACAAATATTCTTATTCCTTTCTCTCCTCTTTTTTACCCAAAGTGTACCATACTATTTATGTTTCTATACCTTGCATTTTTCACTTACTATTGTAGGGTTTTCTCCATATTGGTTCATAGACAGCATCCCTGATTTTTGTTTTTTTTTCTGCATAGTTTTGCATTGAATAGATACACCATAACTGGCTCCTATTAGTGGACACTTAGGTGGTTCCAGTCTTCTGCTATACACACAGTATTGCATTGAATAACTTTATAATACGTTGTTTTGTATGAGTGGCAGTATATGTATGGATAGGGTAAATTGCATAAAGTGGAATTACTAGGACAAAGAGAATGTGTACTTGTAGTTTTGGTAGATATCGCGAAATTGTCCTCCATGGGAGTTGTTTTATGTGTAAGTGCTTTTCTCCCCACAGCTTCACCACCAAGCCTGTGCAGACTTTTGAATTTTTGCCACCCTGTTAGGTGAAAAATAGTTTTACAGTGTAGCTTAAGTTTGTATTTCTCCTATTAAGAGTCCACATTGATAGTAGGAGAAGTTATGCATAGTGCCTGCATAATTTTGCATTGAATAGATACACCATATCTATGAGTATTAGAATGAGGTATTTATGCATTTGTTGAATGAATGGGATGCTGCAGAACAGCTAAAACATGCCACTGGAACCATGCTGTACAATCTGTGATTGCTTTTCTTCTTTCCGTCTTAGCATGGCTATATAGAGAAATATTTGTATTTAATGGTCCCTTTCATGTAGAGGCAGGTCTTGAGTGGTATCTTTTTGAAAATTTAGGCTGGGCGCGGTGGCCCACTCCTGTAATTCCAGCACTTTGGGAGGCTGAGGCAGGTGGATTGTTTGAGGTCAGGAGTTCAAGACGAGCCTGGCCAACATGGCGAAACTTCTTCTCTACTAAAAATAACAAAAATTAGCCAGGCGGTGCTGGTGCGCACCTGTAATCCCAGCTACTCAGGAGGTTGGGGCTGGAGAGTTGCTTGAACCCGGGAGGTGGAGGTTGCGGTGAGCCAAGATCATACCACTGTCCTGGGTGACAGAATGAGACCCTGTCTCAAAAAAAAAAAAAAAAGAAAATTTACTTGTATGATTTTGCTCACATTGAATGGAAAAAACTAAACAATTTTATTAATAAAATTTTATTAATTTTAAACAATTTTGTTTAAACAATGTTATTGTTTTAAGCAATAACATTGTTTAAAAACGATTTTATTAATAAAGATTATAAAATATTTTAAATACATTATTTTATTTCAGCCTCATAAAAACCCTATTATATTCCGGGTGTCATTGTCCTTTGAAAGATGAGGAAACTGTGGGCCAGCTCCCAAGTTAACAAAGTTTTGGAAGAAGGAATGATACCACTCATCTTAGAGCTGGAAATACTGCAAAAACTGTTTAATGTAGACACTTTGCAGGTTAAGCTAAGGAATTCGCTTTCTCAAAAGAAAAAGATTATTTTTATTGTGTTTTTCACTGACTTAACAGTAAAATATACTTGAATTGAATTCAAACAACACAAAAATATATACAGAATAATGTAAAATACCTTGTAATAAAAAACAGTAGTTTTAAATCCCTTATGCTTTTTTTTTTTTTTTTTTTTTGAGACGGAGTCTCGCTCTGTCGCCCAGGCTGGAGTGCAGTGGCCGGATCTCAGCTCACTGCAAGCTCCGCCTCCCGGGTTCCCGCCATTCTCCTGCCTCAGCCTCCCGAGTAGCTGGGACTACAGGCGCCGCCACCTCGCCCGGCTAGTTTTTTGTATTTTTTAGTAGAGACGGAGTTTCACCATGTTAGCCAGGATGGTCTCGATCTCCTGACCTTGTGATCCGCCCGTCTCGGCCTCCCAAAGTGCTGGGATTACAGGCTTGAGCCACCGCGCCTGGCCAGGATATATGTATATATATATGTAAATACATACCTTTCTAAGTTTGTGTCATCAATTAATGATTGGAATACTTGGTTAACCATTTGAGGATAAAATGGAAAAGAACAATACAATACAATAGTGTTGGAGGAACAGGCTTTTTCATAAGTGGTATTGTAAATTATCACAATATTTATAGGTAACAATTTAGCAATATCTATCAAAGTCAAATTGTTCTTTGAGCGTGCAATTTTCTTTTCCTTTCCTCTCCTCTTCTCCTCTTCTCTTCTCTTCTCTTCTCTCTCTTCTCTTCTCTTCTCTTTTCTTTTCTTTTCGAGATGGAGTCTCAGTCTGTCACGCAGGCTGGAGTGCAGTGGCGCAGTTCTGCCCACTGCAGCCTCTGTCTCCTGGGTTCAAGCAGTTCCGCTTCAGCCTCCCAAGTAGCTGGGATTACAGGCATGTGCCACCATGCCTAAGTTTTGTATTTTTAGTATACATGGGGTTTCATCATGTTGGTCATAAGAGCAGCATGGAGATGACTTGGGCAGGGTTAGTAGAGGGAATATTGGAAGGTTTTCGGGAATGTCTGAATTTCTGACACATTTTGATTGCGTCCTTGAGTTTTGTAACATTTTCCAGCATACACGAAGGCTTGTAGAGTCATGAAATTTAAATGCTTCCTGAGGACCTTCAGTTATCAGTTCAATTCTCTAAGTTGTCTTAGAGCAATAATAAGCCCAAGGGAATTAAAGAGACATAGCGTTAGTGACAGAGGTAGAAGTAGGACTTAAGTCACCTGGTTGCTAGTGTTTTAACCAAAACTAGCAACCAGGTAACCTAGATTAAAACACTAGCAACCAGGTAACCTACATCAGTATTCACTCCATAGTACTACAATGGGTAATCATTAGAGATGTTTGAGAAAAACAGAGCAAATGGAGTCAGTTGTGAGGGTGGAAGTGGGGAGGGAAGAAAGTTGGAGCTTTTAAGGGCTCAAATTAGAATGGGAGGAAAAAGCAGTCAGTAAGGTCATAATTATTAAAGCAAATCTGAAAGGTTTTAACCTTCTTTACTGAATTTTTTTCCCTTTAAAACACTTTCATTTAATTTTTACTTTTTTTTTTCTTTTAAACAGATAAAGATACAGAGAGAATGAATTCCTTGAAAATATTTTAAATGTTTTACTGGAACATATATTAAAAAATTTAGAGGATTAAGAGTTGGTTAATGGGCTTATTTTCTTTCATATCACTTATTGTTCTTTTTTCTTCTTTTCCAGAATTTTATAGAAGTGAAGTGATTAAGAATTCCTTGGTAAGTTTGCTTTCTGACAGGTACATATGACTAAGTGTATACACCTGTTTTCAGAAAATGCAGAAATGTGAAGTAAGTTGAGGTTTAGCTCTGGTTTTATGATACAGATCTGCTCAGTTGTTAAGTCATGATTGTTTTGTTCATTGCTGTATCTATCTCTAGTGCTTATGTAATAGGTGCTTGATATATATTTACTGAATGAACTGATTTTTCTGTTAAGAACTTTAAATGGTAAAAACTCAAATTCTATAGTTTTCTCACTTCCATTTACCATAAATAAGTTTCTGATTATTTCACTGGCTGTATGTCATAATAAATGATATCTTTGTTTAGATATGGTTCTTAAGAATTTTATGCCTAAGACTTTTGTATAGGATACTCCTGCTTGTTTCTTGGCAGTGGCATTGCTCAGTTGGAAAGTTGTAAGTATCCTACTTTTGATAATGTAGGATATTTGGATATTTGCATAAATGGCTCCATTTATTAGGCTGTATTGAAAACAAAGATGACTTTTATAGTAATGAAAATATATTTATAATGGTCCAATACCATCTTGGATTTGGCCCTTGTCTGCTTTTCCACCTCATCTCCTCCTCTTTTCAGCCCTCATTGTGTTCCAGGTGTACCTCTTTCAGTGCTTCAAACATGTGAAGCTTACCTTGTTCCTTATGTCTAGAACACTTGTTTCCTCAGCTGTTCGATTGACTGAAGAGGTCTTCAAGGTCTCACCTATGTCACTTCAGCAAGACCCTCTATGACTCTGTCATCCAGAGCAGTTCCCTTTCCCTTAGTCATGCTTTTTCATGACCCTGTTTTATTTTCTTGAAAGCGTTCATCACTGTTGGAAACTCTTGCTTGCTTATGTTTATGAACTGCCTCCCACCTGCTACAACATAAGTTCCATGAAAGCAGGGGCTGCCAATCTTGCTGCTTCTGTTACCCTGGAGTCTAGAATAGTATAGATGCTCATTAACTCTTGTTAAATGAATAAATGGGTATCAATGATGTGTTGTATTTACATGTTATCCCATTATGATCCTTAGAACCACCTGTAAAGTAGATGGGGCAGATCTTAAGAAGCTGGTACCTGGAGAGTTCCAACAGCTTTTGCAGAGTCACAGGACTGCAGGACCAGAACCCCAGTCTAGACCTTCTGTCTTCGTCTCTACTGTTTCTTCATCAAGCTGTCTTTGAAATGTCTGTAAAATATCAATAGATTTGGATTCTAGGCCGGATAGTTTCCTTGAGTCCATCTCTGGGGAGGTCCCATCACCAGTAAAGCTCTGGTTCTACGTATATTGTATGATATACAATAAGTGCCTAACATCATGCTTGACATATAATAGCTACTTAGTAAATACTAGTTTTTCCTTCTCTCCTTGCTCAGGTGGAAACAGAAATAGTTTGCAGACAGTTGAGAGCTAGGAGTGATTAGGGGGAAGATAGAACAGAATTTTGTGTTCATTTATTCTATTCTCTTTTCCATAGTCAAATGTTGGGGATGGTTTTCAACATCCATTGCTTTTCCCCCAGACTTGTGTTATAATAGACCCTATGTCATAATGGCACTTTAGTGTATTGTTCTACATTATTAGTATTGGATTTACTGGATATTCACTTGGCTCCCAAATCCATATTTCTAAAGATCTCTGAATGTTAGCTCCTATCTTCAACTCCTTTTGGCCTCCATCTTCAATTGCTTTGGAGCTCTCTGTGAGGTCATGATACCTTCATCCTTAGTGCACTTAGATGGAATATTGTCTCCAAAGGATACTGTAGAGTGAATTCAAGAAAAGGGAGAGGATTGGATTAAAAGACTTCTAGGCCCCTTTCAACTCACAGTTTATTCTGTAATTGTTTTCTGAATGTACCACATACAATGTTTGCTTGCATTGTGATTATTCATGAACATTCTGTTTCACAAAGTAGATCAAATCTCCTGGAGGTCACAGACTGTATGTCTTTATATCCCCTTAGTTCCCAGTGTATTTCTATTGGGTAGTTGTTTGACAAATACTAATTTTTTGATGTTCCTTTTAAAAGGTATTTTTTGAGATTTTGGCAAGGATTTTTTTAAATTTTATATCTTAATAAAGGTTTTATTAACTTAATTAACTCTTTTTTTGGTGTGTTTGTTTTTTTCAGACAGGGTCTCTCTCTATCACCCAGGCTGGAGTGCAGTAGCATGATCTCAGCTCACTGCAACCTCCACCTCCTGGGCTCAGGTGATCCTCTTACCTCAGCCTCTCAAGGAGCTGGGACTACAGGCATGAACCACCATGCCTGACTAATTTTTGTATTTTTTGTAGAGACAGGGTTTCACCATGTTACCCAGGCTGGCCTCGAATTCCTGACCTCAAGCAATCTGCCCACCTCAGCCTCCCAAAGTGCTGGGATTACAGGCATGAGCCACTGTGCCCAGCCTAATTAACTCTTTCTTTCTGAGGAAGCTCTTTTGTCTTAGCTTTTTGCTAATTCATTGTGATTGGTTCGGATTGATGGGCATTGGGCAGTACAGGAGTCAACAACCCTCAGAGAATATGCCAGAGATGGCATGTTGTTACCGCCCTTCTTGCTGTCTCCGAGGAAGCACTGCCAGGCCAACAGCAGAGTTGGTTGGTTTCTTTCCTGTTTAGGATTTTGCAGTCTTTAAGCTATTGTGATATTTGCTGAATAGTTAGTTGTTTAAATGCTTTTGTATCTATTTGTTACCATTGTGCTTGGCACATAGAAGATGCTCAGCAAATGTTTGTTGAATAAATGGATCCTTCCCTTTGGCATTTTGGGAGGCTGAGGCGGGCGGATCATCTGAGGTCAGGGGTTTGAGACCAGCCTGACCAACATAGAGAAACCTCGTCTCTACTGAAAATACAAAATCAGATAGGCATGCTGGCACATGCCTGTAATCCCAGCTACTTGGGAGGCTGAGGCAGGAGAATCGCTTGAACCTGAGAGGCGGAGGTTGTGGTGAGCCGAGATTGCGCCATTGCACTCCAGCCTGGGCAACAATAGTGAAACTCCATCTCAAAAAAAGAAAAAAATGATTAAAAAGAATGTTTTTCCCCAAATATTAGATAAACTGTTCTTATGCCCTTTTTCTGTGCTTCTTTCTAACTCCTGAATACGCCAGATCACCTGTCCAATAAAACTTTCTGCAATGATGATAATATTCTACGTATTGTTCAGTATAGTTGCCACTGGCCACATGTGGCCATTGAGCACTTGAAAGGTGGTTCAGTCCTACTGCAGAACTGAGTTTTAAATTTTGTTTAATTTTAATTTAAATAGCCACGTGAGGCTAGTAGATATCATATTAGACAGCACAGTTCTAGATGCTTCTGAAAAGCTTTCTTTTTTTCTTTTTTTGAGACGGAGTCTTGCTCTTGTCGCCCAGGCTGGAGTGCAGTGGCACGATCTTGGCTCACTTCAGCCTCTGCCTCCTGGGTTCAAACGATTCCTTGTTTCAGCCTCCTGAGCAGCTGGGACTACAGGTGCCCACCACCGTGCCCGGCTAATTTTTGTGTATTTTGTAGAGACGGGGTTTCACCGTGTTGGCCAGGCTGGTCTCAAACTCCTGACCTCCAGTGATCTGCCCACCTCAGCCTCCCAAAGTGCTGGGATTACAGGTGTAAGCCGCCGTGTCTGGCCAGAAAGGTTTCTTATAATCATTAACAGGATTCCCCTTTTTCTTTTTTTAAAAGTAGTTTGGGCTGGGTGCAGTGGCTCATGCTTATAATCTTAGCACTTTGGTAGACTGAGGTGGGTGGATAGCTTGAGCCTAGGAGTTCAAGACCGCCTAGGCAACGTAGCAAAACCCCATCTCTACCAAAAAATACAAAAATTACCTGGGTATGGTGGTGTGTACCTGTAGTCCCAATTCTTGGGAGGCTGAGGCGAGAGGATTGCTTAAGCCTTAGAGGCGGAGGTTTCAGTCAGCCAAGATTGTGCCACTCCAGGTTGGGTGACAGAGTTGAGACCCTGTCTCAAAGGAAAAACGAATTATTTTGAGCTGAGTGTGGTGGCCCACACCTATATCCCAGTACTTTGGGAGGCTGAGGCAGGAGGATCATGTAAGCCCAGGAGCTTGAGATCAGCCTGGGCAAGATGATGAGACTCCCATCTCTACCAAAAAAAAAAAAGAAAAACCTTAATAAATAAATAATAAAAAAAATTAGCTGGGCATGGTGGTGCATACATGTAGTTCCGTGCTAGTTGGGAGGCTGAGGCAGGGGGCTCCTTGAGCCCAGGAATTTGAGATTGTGGTGAACTATGACTGCACCACTGCACTCCAGCCTGGGCGACACAGTGAGAACCCAATCTCAAGAAAACAACAACAACAAAAAAAACTAAATAAAAAACTTTGCGCTTTTTTTTTTTTAAATACCAGTAGTCTTGTTATAAATCCATATAATAGCTTTTTGTGTGGTTGTCTTAGCTTCTTTGATATGTAATAATAAATTTCAGAAAGCAGGGACCTCATGTGGTTCATGTTTGTAATCTCCATAGTCATTGTATCGTGATTTGCTTTGACTTGGCAAACAAACAATATAATATATGTTTAGTATGACATACATATATATGTATCCAAATCTTAAGTTTCTGGCTGTAAGACTCACTGTTACTTTACATTTACAAAAAATAAACACTCTGATTAAACTGAACATAAGTCCTGGGCAATAGTCTTATGAGCTGTGATTCAATTTTACTAACCTCTTGTTACTTTGGAGTTTCTTCAATCCATTCCAAGATATTTAGCAGTCTTTCCTTCCTTCAGGTGCATTATTTTCCTTGTGATAAGGAATCCTATTAGCAGTAAAATATTTACTTCCTTAAGTCCTTTAAAGAGGTTGGATGAAGTCATTTCTCCAGTGACAGATATTTGCTTCTCTAATACCAAATTCATGCCTCATTGCTCTGTTTGTGCTTTCTACCTACACAAAATCTTAATACTTTTTATTGAAATTTGACATTTATAGAAGAGTTTATAGATCATGAATATACAGCATGTTGAATTATCTCAAACTGAATACACCTGTATAACCAGCATCCAGATCAACAAATAGAATATTTCCAGTGCCTAAGAAGCCCTCTCATGCCCTCTCCAGTCACTGTTACTTTCCTGACTTTTAACACCATAGGCTAATTGTACCTGTTTTTGTATAAATGAAATAATATAGTATGCACTCTTTTGTGTCCGATTGCCATGTTTCAACTTTATATAGTAAGATTCATTTATTTTGTGGGACATAGTTGTGGTTTGTTTGCTTTATAATATTCCATTGTATGAAATCACAGAAAAATAAATGTATGGATGTATTTCTGTTGAGTATACATCTCGGAGTAGAATTGCTAGGAATATGCATATGGTCAGCTAAAGCTGCCAAATAGTTTTCCAAAATTATTGTTTGATTTATACTCTCAACCTCAGTCTGTGAGAGTTCTGTTTACATGGTTGTGAACACTTGATTTTTAAAAAAAGTTTTGAATTTAAATTGTTAAATATTACCAAATTTTTTTTGAATATAAATCAAGAGAAATATTTTAAATGGCAATTAAACTCAGCACATGTAGTGCCAACGTTAGGCCTAACTTAGTATCAAACAGGGCTACTTTTAAGGGTGTGCATGTAGATACAATGACACTGGATGACTGCCACCTGGTGGTCAAAGATTGTAGGACTTTATTGATTTTACTATTTCTAAAACCAGAATTCATCTTACAATGTGAAAAAACATGCATGTTAGAAGTGGTAAGTGGGACTATGTTGGATGGTAATAAATAGAACGGAGTAAACTGAAGCAGAATAAGGGAGTACCTGCCAGGGGATTGCAGTTTTTCTGCAGCAGTCACATAGGAGATGTCACTTGAGGAGACACCTGACAGAAGTGAGGGAACAAGCTATATAGCTATTTCAGGAATACTGTTCCAGGACAAGAAACAGGAAAGTAGAAAGACAGGAGTGTACTTGAGGTGTTCAAAAAATGGCTAAGAAGTTAGCAAGGCTGGAGTGCAGTGAGCAGAGGTGATTTGAGATGTTGCTATGCAAGTATAATAGAGAGACAGGTGCAAGGGAATTGAGGATCAGGGCAGCAGAGGGAATGGCCTGGAGCAATAGGAGATGATGGTCAAGGCCTAACGAGCGTGAGAATGAGAATTAGATATTGGAAGGCATAGCATTACAAGTAATGCAAAATGGGGCACATCTGGTGGACCAGGACCCTCACCTTATTCATGATATATTTAGCATAGAACAATTAATGATGAATGTAAAGCTCAGTGTTAATGTCTCTGGCTTCAGCTAGCCGTGCCCTCCAAATCATCTCTTCTTGGGTTCAAGGAGAGGTTAGATTCTTGATATTATTGAAGGGTCATTGGGTTAATTAATAACTAAAATTGTTGAAGCAATAACAACCAAAGTGACTAAATTCTCTAAAAGTTGGTTTTTCATGTTTATAAAAGAGAATAATTATGTCATGAACCCACATCTGCCTTTAACAGTAATAAAGTTAATCTAATCATTGGTTATTTTCCCAAAAAGGAATTTTTAACTTTTATTAGAATATTAAAAATCTCGTGGTGGGAGTATATTGATAGCTAATTTGTGTGTGTTTTGAAATGTCTCTGTACATGGATTTTTTAACTAAAGAAGAGGTATCAGTTTTAAGTACCCACCTATGATTGAAGTAGCATGTTGGTCATGTCATACATTATTTCTCATCCTGATAACAGCAATCCAAGCTAAGAGATATGCTAAGAGATATGCTTGTTTTACAGCTGAGGAACCAGGTTCAGCAGGCAGAGGAACTTGATCTAGGTCACACAGCTAGTAACTGGTAAAACCAGTGTTCCAGAGCCCTGCTGTTTTGCAGCCTCCCTTATATCCCACTTTCTTCCACTCTGTTAGCTAGAGGGCTAACAGAGGTCAGTGATAGGCTTTATCATTGAATAAACAAGTTCTAGAGCGTGCATTTTAGGGAAAGCACGTGGCATAATTTATCAAAACTATAAAGTTCTGTTGAGATTGTGACTGAGCTGTTTTTAAATCTTTGGGAAAAAACTGGCTAAACAGTACAAATACTTTTTATGAGTTACTGGTCTGAGTGCTTCTCAGACCAACTTTATGTTTCAGTTGAATTATGATTGAATGAATTAATCTGTGTGTGTGTGTGTGTGTGTGTGTGTAGCGTATGTCAGATTATGTCACTGTCTTTTAAACTGCATCATCTTCAGAGTTTTCCAAGTTCTGTCTGGTTAACTACATGATTTGAAGGGAGACAGGGGTAATCAACACATGGAATTATATATAGTACCAGGGAAGAACAGGATGCTATGAAAACATGTAAAAGTGTTATTTATCTTAGTTTGGAGGGAGAAGTTAGGAAAGGTTTCTAACAATTAGTAATTTCTAAATTGAGATAGGAAGTCTGAATAAAAGTGAATGGGACAGGGAAAGAGAGTTTATTGTATTACGACTAATGATAAAATCAGTATGCTATTCCAGTGAGATGTGTTGTATGGTTTCAGAAAGTTAGAACACCTTTTATGAGTTCTTGATTGTGTTCTTGTAACCACACATTTGTTATCAAGCAACATTATAGTAATAATGATTTTAGGTCCTCTTGTGGGTACATAGTAGACAGCGAACTTTTCAGAGCTTATAAATATCCTGATATTCTGCAATTGTACTTTTCAGTGAATGTGGTGGTACAGGTCCCTGGATGATAATAGTACTTGTTTCATTTGTTCATATAGAAATTGGGCAGGTACGTGTAGGTTAAATATAAATAAAAAAATCATCTGGGCCTATATGGTAAAAATGGTAGGCTGTAAAATCTTTGAATGTGTGGCGGGCTGTATCTGCCTGTATTTGAATGTACCAACTTAGGAATTATTGCTCACTCTCTGGCAACTATTTTGTAATAGTATACAGGAAGGTCTTTGTAATCAGAAGATTGACAGTAGCTCTACTGTATTAGTGTAGTATTGGCTTAGAAAGAACACCCAGGTCATCTATTCAGCCACATGAAATAACTTCAAAAAACTTCTCTGTCCTCCAGAGGCATTTGATTTTGAATGAAGTATTTAAGAATATTTGCTACAACAACCCCCAAGAGTATCTACCCCCTTCCTTGCCATGCATTATGCCCCTTCAGATACATTCACCAAGTCTCATTTTTTCACTTTGAAAGGAGGTATTATTTTCTGCTTTTTCTGATACTTTATCACTCTAATAGTAATAGGAAATTATGCTACTTCATATTTTAGAATATATTTACTTTTATTGAAAGGCAGTCTTACACAAAGGGGAGTAAATGACTACCTTTTAAGGTATAAATTGAAGACCAGGAAGGTTTAGGCTTTAGGATATACATCAGGAAGAGATAGATGACTTCATTTGATTTATTTCAGTGGGGCACCTCCTGTTTTTTCTCTTTTTGGATCTTTTAAAAAAACAGTTTCATTACTTTTTATTGAGGTATAGCACACATCTAGTAAATGCACAAATAATAGCCTTATGACTTTTCAAAAGGAACTGATCAATGAAACACGATCATCTCTTGCTTTTCTTTCTTTCTTTTATTTATTTATTTTTTGAGATGGAGTTTCACTCTTGTCGCTCAGTCTGGAGAACAATGGTGTGATCCTGGCTCACTGCAACCTCTGCCTTTCAGGTACAAGCGATTCTCCTGTCTCAGCATTCCAAGTAGCTCGGATTACAGGCATGTGCCACCATGCCTGTCTATTTTTTTGTATTTAGTAGAGACAGAGTTTCATCGTAACATGTTAGTCAGGCTGGTCACGAACTCCTGACCTCAGGTGATCCGCCCGCCTCGACCTCCGAAAGTGCTGGGATTACAAGCATGCGCCACTGCACCCGGCCTATCTCTTGCTTTTCAATCACTACCTTTTCCCAAAGAGAACCTCTCTTCTGACTTCTAACACCATGGCATGTGCCCGCCCCCTCTGCTTTTTTTTTTTGGAGACAGAGTCTCACTCTGGTTGCCCAGGCTGGAGTGCAGTGGTGGGATCTTGGCTCACTGCAACCTCTGCCTCCCAGGTTCAAGTGATTCTCCCACCTCAGCCTCCCAGGTAGCTGAGATTACAAGTGTGCACCACCATACCAGTTTAATTTTTTTTTGTATTTTTAGTAGAGACAGGGTTTCACCGTGTTGGCCAGATTGGTCTCGAACTCCTGACCTCAAGTGATCTGCCCACCTCGGCCTCCCAAAGTGCTGGGATTACAGGCACGAGCCACTGCGCCCGGCCTGCATCTGCTTTTTGCTCAGCATAATGTTTGTGAGATTTGTTCATGTTGTATATAGTAGCTCACTAATTCTAATGAACGTATGTGTGCATTTCTCTGAGGTATGTACTTAGAAGTGGAATTAAGTGCTGGGTTATAGGTTATGTTCAGCTTTCATAGATATTGTTAAATAATTTTCCCAAGCGTTTGTACCAGTTGCATCCTTACCTGCAGTGTGAGATTTTTAGTTGCTCTATCCTTGCCCAGACTTGGTATTATCTGTCTTTTAAATTTTAGCCATTCTGGTGGGATTATGGTATTATGTTGTGGTTTTAGTTTAGTTTAATATGGTATTATGGTATTTATGTTGTGGAGCACTTATTCTGGAAAATCATGCCAGTTAATGCCAATTAAGAATAAACAAATCCCAAACAAGTATTGGAGGCTTTTTAAAAAAGTTGATGGGATCTTGATAGTTAAGAAGCCCTTTTTCATCTTCTTTTTGACTATTCAAGGATAAATGGAGTTGGTGATCTGTTGAATTCCAGTTTAGTAAAATGTTACCATTTGAGTTTTTCATATCCATATTATCTTTTAATGGATTTCCTTCCTCTCCCCTTTCTTAAATAAGGGAAGATTGTTCAACCTTTCCTCATCAACTCAAGGTTATCAGGAGGAACAGTAATGATTATATTATACTTGACCTTCAGGGGCTGTGTGGGACATAAGACCCCATTATTCAGTCCCCACTACATGGCCTTCCTCATATACAAAAGTGATCTAATGCTGCCATGTTTTTAAATTTTATTTATTTATGAGACGGAGTCTTTCTCTGTCGCCCAGACTGGAGTGCAGTGGTGCGATCTCGGCTCACTGCAACCTCTGTCTCCCAGGTTCAAGTGATTTTCCTGCCTCAGCTTCCTGAGTAGCTGGGACTACAGGCGCACGCCACTACACCCGGCTGATTTTTGTATTTTTTAGTAGAGATGGGGTTTCACTATATTGGCTAGCCTGGTCTTGAACTCCTTACCTTGTGATCTGCCCGCCTCAGCCTCCCAAAGTGCTAGGATTACAAGCATGAGCCACCGCGCCCGGCCTGCTGCCATGATTTTCAGATATTGATTTTGTCTTCCTGTTCCAGATACTGACTTTGTCTTCCTGTTCCAGATATAACCAACCATATGATCTTAGACAAGTGACTTCATAATTCTTAGCGTCAGCTTCTGAAAAATTGGGATAGTGCTGTCTGTTTTATAGGACTCTTGAGTTTTGTGAAGATTAAGAAAGAATATATAGTCAAATTAGTAGTATAGTACCTGGCACACTGAACCTTTGGTAATGGTGCTGGATACTGTAGAGGATAAATACACTGGTAGAAATCCCTGCCTTTGAGGTGCTCACGTTCTGGAGGGGAAGACAGGCAAAAAAATCAGTGATGGTGATGTGTCATGCCAGGTGCCATAAGAAAGTTAACTACTCACAGGTTCCTATGGGAGCATAGAGGAGCAGCAGCCAGCCTCAAGGACATCAGTGAACACATAGCTTTCATTGTTCCCCCTTTCTTGTAATAATTATAGCAGTAGTAAAAATGAGTAAAATGGTTTTTATTCTCTGTTTATAAAGCATGATTCATATTAGGTGAGAAAGCGAATCACTTTTTCCAAATGAATCTTAAGCTGTGCTTTCTGGTCTTGGACTTAAATTTAATATTTTCGACCCCAAAGTGATTAGGTCTTCTTGCAGCAAAGTGCCAGGAATAGGTATATATATATATATATATATATATATTTTCATTCTGCAGATATTTGAATACTTAACTTTGTCTCCAGGTTACTGTATTATCTACTCGGGAAAACAATAGCAAAAAAAGCCCCATCCTCACAGTGGGTGGAAGGGAGAGAAGGCTGACAGTTAGGAGGAGAACTGGGAAGGCTTCTGAGGAAGAGATGTTTGAACTGAAACCTAGTGGTTACAGAAACCTTAACCAGGAAAAGAATGGGTGGGGGTAGAGGCAGGGAGGGGCTCCCACCAGAGGCTGTCAGCTTCCTCGTTTCAGAACTTGAGGTGGACTAGGCAAATCCAAATGTCCCTTTTATTGCTTTTATTCCTAGGATATGTAAACTAGAGGAAGCCCTCATTTTGTCTCTATGTTGTATGCAGCTTGCTTGTTTGTCCTGTAGTTCATGTTAAATTAAATCAGTTATAGTGCTCACCATGTAGTAAATGGCTCACAAATGATGCCATTACTCATATAAGGTAGAGTTGGTGAAGGGTACTCAGTTCCAGGGGAGCAGGCACATCCTCAGGCTGCAGGCTAGAAGACTTTTCCTCAGCATTCCTAGCTACAGGTTTCTCAGTGTCCTTGGTGGACAGTTGGGTGAACCAGCGGAGGGCCAGTTCCTTCTTAGCTAATCTGTAATGAATGCTTCGTTCTTGTAGTAGTGGTCTAGGCTTTGCTATTATGTTTAGTCAGTTGTTTTGTCTCAGCCCTCATCAGCTGTAGAGTCTGGTGGTGGAGCAGCAAGAGCTAGTGTGAGACCTGTGGAGTCTCCCCAGTTCCTTTCTCCTGGAGAATAGGGCATAGGGAGAGGGCAGAGTTCTTTCTTCCTGTTTCTGCCTCTGGCTGTGAGATATAAAATAAGGAAATTGTTGACATTCTCTTTAGCCCACCTTTGTTCTAAATTCTGTCTTTTGTAATTTGGTAGAAAGAAAAAAAAAAGAAACACACACACACACACAATGAACATAAGACAAATTCTAGAGAACTAGATTCAAATTCTGATACTGTTTTTATTAAGTGACCTTAGGCAAGAAGACTCAGCTTCTGTGTTTTATTGATTTTATTGATTTTTAATTTTTTCACAATTTAACATTTCCTGCACAATCTAGATGCATCTTAAAATCAGTTCTTTTTAAGTTGTATATAAAGTTATGATGCATTTTATGATTGGTGATGTCTTGGATTTGATGAAATACGGTATTTTGTCTTAACTATTGGAATTAACAGATCGTCTTATTTACTTCATGTGGATTTATTGTTAGGATTAACAAGGCTAATTTATTCAGCAGATTAAATATTTGTATGTGCCAGAATAAGCATTCTCTATGCCCTTTTTATCTATTATTAATACTTTATATAGTGACTGTCGCTAGTATTAAAATAGTAGCTATTGCTATAATTAGTTTTTTATTACTGTTCAAGCTTCATAAAAACCCTGTGAGGTGATAGTTTTATAACTGATGATTCTGAGACACAGGGAATTATGTAATTCAACAGCGTGGTTCATTATAGCACTTTCCTCTCTACCACTCTGCCTGTCTTCATTTGCCAGAGGAAAGGCTGAAGCTACGTGATCCTTCAAAGCTATTCCACAAGCCAGTGGTTCTGTTTGGGTGACGGTCTGCTGCTGTTCCGAAGCCCATCCACATTTCTAGTGATTACTCCTATGTCTGCATAGCTTAGTGGTTGCCCAGTGATTGGCGACTTTATGCTTAGATACCTCAAGCCAGTGTCTTCTGCCAGTGGATTGTGAATTTTGTCCAGTTTTACTGTTGCTTTTTGGGGGAAAAATTTGCTGAGCTACTCATTTTATCATGTCAGACATCCTACCCCTCCTTTGGGTTTACTCTTGTAGGTACCATTTATTTGCTCTTCATTCATTCTTGCAGCAAAAATGTTCTGAGTTTACTTTGCCTAAAGTGCATCCTTTAGGATTTTCTTTAGTGAGCATATGTTAGTGTTACACTCCCAAGTTTTTTTTTGTATGAACATGCATTCATTTTACTCTGATTTGTGAAGAATATTTTCATTGAGTGGATTTCTTGGTTGTCAGTTATTTGGTTTTATGGGTTCTGATATGGATTTATTTATCTTGCTTAGGACCTGTTAGGTATTTAAACTTGTGAATTATTATTATTATTTTTTAATCAGTCTAGGAAATTGCTGCTTATCTCTTTAAACAATTCCTTGCCTCCTTCCTTAATCCATTTTCTCTCTCTGGACTACTTGCTAAATGCATATCAGATCTTTTTACTCTGTCATCCATGTTTTTAAACCTTGGTTTTTTTTTTTTTTTTTTTTTTTAATATATTGTTCTTTTTGTCTCTGCTGCATTCTGTGTAATTTCTTCTTCCAGGGAATGTTCTCCTCTTACCCATCATGGCAACCTTCCCTACAGACATTTGTGGGTAGGGATTTGGTGGATTTAGTTTCACTTGTGCTGTTTAGGGGTATAGCCCTTTTGTGGTTCCAGCTCAGTGTGGAGAGGGACATTTTTTAGTCATGGGTGGGACCTGGGCCTGGCTCTTGAATTATGTCCTTGCTTCCTTTAAGAATGCCAAAACTGGCCACGTGCAGTGGCTTACCCCTGTAATCCTAGCATTTTGGGAGGCTGAGGTGGGAGCATTGCTTGAGCCTAGGAGTTTGAGACTAGTGCGGGCAACATAGTGAGACCCTGTCTCTACCCCAAAAAGAACACCAAAGCCACGGTTTTGTATAGATCTGTCATGACTTCACGACAAAGACCTCTGGATCTCCACTTATCTCTCTGGGTTCTTTCTTTCTTGACTTGGAAATTCCTTGATGTTAAGGGTGATTATTATTATTATTTAAAAAATATTTTAGCTGACATTTTAGTTTTCAGTGAAAGGATTGTCCCGTCATTATCGGAAATGGATGGCTCCCTTCCATTCACCCTAGGGCCATATAGTATTTTATATTTACCCACATATTTACGATCGCCAGTGCTCCCCATTCCTTTGCTTAGATCCAAGTCTGTATCCAGTGTTGTTTCCCTTTAGCCTGAAGAACTGTAAGCATTTCTTGTAGCGTGGGTCAACATAGTTACTCCCAGACCTTAATGTTGGCTTCACATTTAGATGAATCTCTGCGCCTATTTAGCAGGACTGCTAAAACAGTTATAGTGAGATACAGACTAGAGGTCATATAAGAGTGGAATTCTGTTGATCTTAGACTGAAATTCTTGCATGGCTAGCATTTAGTTTTATACAATCCAGTATAAAACTGACTGCATAAATGTGCATGCTAGATTGTCATCATGCTATTTTTGGTAGTATTCAGTGTCCTCTCCCACCTCACACTTTCGTCAGGAAGAAAAACTGCCACAAGGCCAAGAACAGTTAGTTACCCTTATCTGAAGACCCTTTGATTTACTGATTTACATAATATGAAAATTGGTAATTTAATAGGTTGATTTTGTTTACATTCAGCAGTGAAAGCCCTTATGTTTAATGTAGGGGAAATAAATGAAAGTAGTTGACATAGTTACATTGTAGTTCATTCCTTTGATGTTATGAAAGCTCCTTAACATTTTCACTTTTCAGAGAGGGTTTCAACTCCCTGGATGATTCTCTTAATGAGAAATAATGTTCTTTCAGAGCATAAAGCTGACCTTGTTATTTTCAACTTGAAAACATTTCAATGGCCCCACTGTTGTACAGAGTGAAATATTCCCTCCTAGTAAAAGGCATAAAAGATCCTTCAGTTCAGTTCCTTGTGTGTCTGTCCAGCTTTGTGTCCTGCCACTTTTGTATTGTGTGGTCCAGCAGTAGTCCTGAATGCCTTGACCACACCTTGGCATTTTACACCTCTGAGCCCTTTTCTTTTTTTTTTTTTTTTTTTTTGAGGCGGAGTCTCGCTCTGTCGCCCGGACTGGAGTGCAGTGGCCAGATCTCAGCTCACTGCAAGCTCCGCCTCCCGGGTTCACGCCATTCTCCTGCCTCAGCCTCCCGAGTAGCTGGGACTACAGGCGCCCGCCACTTTGCCCGGCTAGTTTTTGTATTTTTAGTAGAGATGGGGTTTCACCGTGTTAGCCAGGATGGTCTCGATCTCCTGACCTCGTGATCCGCCCGTCTCGGCCTCCCAAAGTGCTGGGATTACAGGCTTGAGCCACCGCGCCCGGCCCTGAGCCCTTTTCATATTGTGTCCCCCTTTTCCTGAAATTCCTTAATCTGGTGAAAGCCCACTTATCTGTTAAAAGCCAGGTTTTGCAGCCTTTGTGATATCTTCCCCTGTTCTTCAGAGTTTATTTTTCCTTTCTCTGCTGCTGTGTAGCCTTATGCATAATTCTGTTATTGAACTTTGCACAAAACAGTGTAATTATTTAAATGGAGGTTTGAATCCAACAGTAAGTTGGAGACTCTTTGAGGGCATTGTTTATGTGTTGGCTCTTAATAATCGTGTATTAAATGTTGAATAAATGAATGAATTACCATATGAAACCATGTGAGTGAGAAATGGGAATATACGCTTCTTCTAATGACTGTAATAAGTAAGCAGAGAAATTCAAAAGTACCATTATCACCCTTTTTATGTTAATTGTAATGTCTTCTTGGTTTACTTAAGTTTGCAATTTAATGTATTTATGAGGTCTTTTGGTTTTGAAAAACAAAATGATTTGCCACCTAATTGAAATAATTGTAAACAAGTAGAGTTGTCCTAAAGCCTGTTCTCATTTTCATGAGCAGAATCCCACATGGCGAAGTCTCGATTTTGGAATTATGCCAGACCGTCTTGATACATCTGTGTCTTGTTTCGTGGTGAAGATATGGGGTGGAAAGGAAAACATCTACCAGCTGTTGATTGAATGGAAAGTCTGTTTGGATGGGCTGAAATACTTGGGTCAGCAGGTAATTTTAGACTGTAGTTTCAAGTAGTTGTCATCTCCAAATTAACCTGTCTAACCTTTCTGTTTCTACATTTCCTATTATAAAGAGAGACTTTTATGACTGTTTACTTATATCACTAAGAGAGACCTTGATGATCATTTATATATGTTATTGTTTACTTATGTTACTTATGTTGTTATGTTTGAATCATTGCCTAGTTTAAAAAATACCTTTATCTGAAGAAATTTATGAAGACAGATTTGTGTGTGTGTTTAGGAAAGAATGTGCTTTCTCATAGCATTTTGCTTTTTCTGTCTTACTGGATGTCTTCACCTAGAATCTGAAAATTAAGTTGAAATATGGAATATCATGTTAAATACCTCTCTTTTGACCAGTAGGGTTATTCCAAGAATAAGAACAACTACTTACTATTTATTGAGCACAGGATGCCTGGATTATATGCTGCTACTGGTTCTCCACCTTTGCTGTACCCATGACTGATGTAGCTAATCTACTACAGTTTCTTTTTTTTTTGAGACAGAGTTTCACTCTTGTTTCCCAGGCTGGAGTACAATGGCGCGATCTTGGCTCACCACAACCTCCGCCTCCCAAGTTCAAATGATTCTCCTGCCTCAGCCTCCCAAGTAGCTGGGATTACAGGCACGCGCCACCATGCCCAGCTAATTTTTTGTATTTTAGTAGAGACGGTTTCTCCATGTTGGCCAGGCTGGTCTTGAACTCCTGACCTCAGGTGATCCACCTGCCTCGGCCTCCCAAAGTGCTGGGGTTATAGATGTGAGCCACTGTGCCTGGCCTCTACAGTTATCTTTTAACTGGGCTCAAAAGTAGCTCCATAATATTTTCTTTCTTCCTTTCTTTTATTTACTTCTTTTTTTTTTTTTTAATTAAAGATAGGGTCTCGCCCTGGTGCCTAGGCTGGAGTGCAGTGGTGTGATCATAGCTGTGTAGCCTCAAACTCCTGGGCTCAAGCTATCCTTTCTGCCTCAGCCTGAATCCCTCAATACCTCCTGCCTCAGCAAGTAGCTGGGACTACAGGCAGGCACCACCATGCCCAGCTAATTTTTAATTTTGTTTTTTGTAGAGATGGGTGTGAAAATGTGAGACAGGTCTCAGTTAATTTAGAAAGTTTATTTTGCCAAGATAGGATGCGCCCGTGACACAGCCCCAGGAAGACATGTGCCCAAGGTGGTCAGGGCACAGCTTGGTTTTATACATTTTAAGGAAACATGAGACATCAATCAATACGTGTAAGAAGTACATTGGTTCAGTCTGGAAAAGCAGGACAACTTGAAGCAAAAGCAGGAAGACTCAAAGCAGGGAGGGAGCTTCCAGGTTACAGATAGGTGATACACAAATGGTTGCATTCTTTTGAGTTTCTGATTAGCCTTTCCAAAGGAGGCAAATCAGATATGCATCTATCTCAGTGAGCAGAGGGGTGACTTTGAATAGAATGGGAGGCAGGGTGCCCTAAGCAGTTTCCAGCTTGAGTTTTCCTTAATGATTTTGGGGGCCCAAGATGTTTTCCTTTCACATGGGGTTTTACTATGTTGCCCGGGCTGGTTGTGAACTCCTAGGCTCCACCAGTCCTCCTGCCTTGGCCTCCCGAAGTGCTGGGATTACAGGCATAAGCCACCGCTCGAGGCCTTCGGAATCCTTTCTAACAGTGTTCCAGCACAAATCTAGGAATCTGTTAGAATTGCAAATGAAATGAAACCTATTTGCTATCATCAGATATAGATTATTATAATTAATATTTATAGCAACCTTGTGAAGGTTGATATTATTGCCCTTATTTTCCAGATAAAAAAATTGAGACTCTGAGACTTTAATAAATGATTCAAGATCACACAGCTGGAGCTAAAATTTAAATTCAAGTCTGACTGATTTAAAAATTCATTCTCTTTGTCCTATACTGCACTGGTATATACATGTGGTCCTTGGTAACCCCGCACCCCACCTTGGAATGAACCCTGTTTCTGTTTTGTTATGCCTCTGGTACTACTATCAAAGGTAACCACAAAATATTAGTCATGGATTATCTATAAACATCTTGATGCTTTCTTCATATTTATTCAATATATTACTTTCTGAGATGTTTCTTATTAAACAATTTCATTCTGCATTTTTTCAGATTAAAAATCTGAAAATCTGGGCCAGGTGTAGTGGCTCATGCCTGTAACCTTGGGAGCACTTTGGAAGGCTGAGGCGGAAGGATCGCTTGAAGCCAGGAGTTTGAGACCAGCCTGGCCAACATGGTGAAACCCTGTCTCTACTAAAAATACAAAAATTAGCTGGGCGCAGGCCGGGCGTGGTGGCTCAAGCCTGTAATCCCAGCACTTTGGGAGGCCGAAACGGGCGGATCACGAGGTCAGGAGATTGAGACCTTCTGGCTAACACGATGAAACCCCGTCTCTACTAAAAATACAAACAAATATTAGCCGGGCGAGGTGGCGGGCGCCTGTACTCCCAGCTACTCGGGACGCTGAGGCAGGAGAATGACGGGAACCCGGGAGGCGGAGCTTGCAGTGAGCCGAGATGGCGCCACTGCACTCCAGCCTGGGTGACAGAGCGAGACTCCGTCTCAAAAAAAAAAAAAAAAAAAAAAATTAGCTGGGCGCAGTGGCACGTGCCTGTCATCCCAGGTACTCAGGAGGCTGAGGTGGGAGAATTGCTTGAACCCGGGAGGTGGAGGTTGTAATGAGCCAACATGGTGCCACTGCACCCCAGCCTGGGTGACAGAGCGAGACTCTGTCTCAAAAAAAAACAAAAACTAAAACTGAAAATCTAAAAAAACCAAAAAATCTCTGTGCTCATTTTGCTTACCATACTTTTGATTTTTAAATTTTTTACCTGTAGTCACCGTGTTGTAGTCTCTTAAACTTATTCCTCCTATTTAACTGAAATTTTGTATCCTTTGACCAGCATCTTGCCAAGCCTCCTCCCCTCCACGCAGCTTCTGCTAACCACCTTTCTGCTCTCTATTTCTATGAGTTCAACTTTTTTAGATTCCAGAGACAAGTGAGATCATGCTCTTAACATTTTTTTTATTTTGTGTCCTATAGTGACCAGAACAGTGCATATAATATATATGTTTTTTTAAACTACATTCTAAACTACAATTTAAACATGTAAAAAAATTTTTTTATTTTTTCCTGTTTTAGGGATTATCTTAATTAAAACTTAGAAAATAATGACTTTTGGTTTAGGCCAGGGCCTTTGTTTTCTCTTTTGCTACCAGGTACTTGTTGCCTTTAGACTGACAAACCAGATCCCTGCGCTGGGGTATATACGCTATCTTCCCACATGCCATACTTGACTCTCTGTGGATAGACTCTGATATTAAGTACTTGTTTCTCTTCTATCTGAAAGTATCTACATTTCGTGGAGGATGGTGCTTCTTAACATTGTGGTTGCAGGGCTCTAGGCTTGAAGGGCTTTTTTGGTCAGCGAAGATGGGCTTCATCATGTTTTCCAAGTCACACGTTCCTTCGGTGGTGGTCTTATTGACATACCCAGCTGAGCTTATATCTAACCCGCCCTAATTTCAGAGAGTTGGCATTCAGGTATCTTCGTATAAAGTTAGTTATGCTTGAGTAACAGAGACCAAAAAAAAGAAAAAAGGAAAGAAAAAACACTTTGGGAAGCCGAGGCGGGCGGATCATGAGGTCAGGAGATCAAGACTGCCCCTGGCTAACACAGTGAAACCTCGTCTCTACTAAAAATGCAAAAAAATTAGCCGGGCGTGGTGGTGGGCGCCTGTAGTCCCAGCTGCTCCGGGGGCTGAGGCAGGAGAATGGTGTGAACCCGGGAGGCGGAGTTTGCAGTGAGCCGAGATTGCGCCACTGCACTCCATCCTGGGCGACAGAGTGAGACTCCATCTCAAAACAAAAACAAAAACAAAAAAAACATGTTTCTTAAAGCCAGATAGAAACTTAAGATCATTGTAGAAAGTCAAAACTTATCTATAAAATAGCTATAACAAGTAACATACTGCTAATAATAAGATTAGCGTTATAAAGTTTTGGAGGAACATGAGGCTAAGACGTTTTAGGATAATAGCCAGAATCAGTTAGGTTCATTGATAGATCATATACTTTCTACCAGGCGTTGTTCTTTGTGTTAAGGATCCAGAGATTTGTAGGACAAGGTTCTTAGACCTGGTGTACTGATGATTGATGAATACCTTCATAGAGCACTGTGAGAGTGGTGTGAGGAAGAGATATTTAGACCAGCTTGTATAGAATCAGGGATTAATGACTTCTGAAGAAAGTATTTTTTTTAAGTTAGCTTTATTGAGGTACAATTTACATGTCATAAAATTCACCCTTTTGAAAGTGTGCAATTCATTAAATTTGAAAAATGCATAGAGTTGAGTAACCACTACCATAATAAACAAAGCTACTATGAATATTTAAATATAGGTCTTTGTGTTTCTTTTGGGTAAGTCTCCAGGAATGGAATTGATGGGTCTAATGGTAAGTGTATGTTGAAATTAATAAGAAATTGCCAGTTTTCCAAAGTGACTATAATATCCTGCATTCCCATCAGCAATGTATAATAGTTCTATTTGTTTCACATCTTTACTAGCACTTGTGATTGTAGTCTTTGTAATTTTAACCATTCTAATGGGTTTGAGGTGGTATCTCATTGTAGTTTTAATTTGAATTTTCCTAATGACAAAATTAAATTGAGCCTTGTAAGCAAAAAAAGTCTATTTGAGATCAGTCTCTCTCTCTTTGTGTGAAGTATTTGTTCAGATCTGTTGCTCATTTTTAATTAGGTTGTTTGAATTATTGAGTTGTAAAGTTCTTTATGTATTCTGGATATAAATCAGTCCTTTATAAGATATTTTTTTTCCAATACTTTCTACCAGTTTGTGGCTTATCTTTTCATTTTTTAATGCTGGTAAAGTCCACGATGTCAATTTTTGCTATTGTGTTGCGTGCTTTTTGTGTCTTGTCTTTGCGTAACCCAAGGTCACAAATACTTTTTCCTTTGTTTTCTTTTGTAAGTTTTCTTCTAGAAGTTTTACAGTTTTCGGTTTTACATTTACATCAATAATCCATTTTGAATTTTATATGTGAAGTGCAAGGTTCATTGTTTTGCAAATGGATGAACAATTGTTCCTGTACTCTTTGTTGCAAAGGCAATTGTTTCTCCATTGAATTACCTTGTCATCTTTGTTGAAAATCAGTTGTTGAGAATCATTTGTGTGGTTCTGTTTCTGGACTCTCTGTTCTGTTTCATTGATCTGTATTTCTGTCCTAATGCCAATACCAAATTGTCTTGATTACTGTAGTTTTAAAATGTGTCTAGAATTCAGTCAATGAGTTCTCCAACTTTGTTCTGTTTTCAAAAATTTTCTGGCTATTCTAGGTCTTTGGCCTTTCCATATATACTTTAGAACAGTTTGTCAATTTCTATAAAAATCCTGTGATTTTGGTAGATGTTGAATCTAAGAAAATTTGGGTATAGATATTTTATGTATAGATATGATATGTCTCTCCATTTGTAAAAATTTTCTTTGGTTTCATGCATCAGTGTTTTGTAGTTTTCAGCATACAGATCTTGCACATATTTTGTTAGATTTGTACCTATAGATTTTTTGCTAATTTAAGTGGTATTTCTTTTTTAATATTTCTGTTTTCAAGTTTTTTACTAGTGTATGTAGAAATATATATCTCTGTACTGAGCTTGTATTCTACACCCTTGTTAAACTCAAAAATGAAATCTGGTACTTTTTTTGGTAGATTTTTTGTAGATTGCTTACATGGGTCATGTATCATCCTAACTTTTGTATTATGGAAGAAATTCTTGTGCTTAGTTTTGGTGGTTAGAACTTTGTATTAATAACAACAGCAATTGTTAGTGTTTGGATATCTTTTTACATACATACAATGACCTGGAGCTTTTTGAAGATCATGTGAGCAAGTATTGTTCTCTTTCTCAGTATTTAAGAAAACAAGCTCAGAAAGATTAAGTGATTTGCCAAAGATCACACAGTGTTTGGTGGATTTAGGCCATTCGTTGTTTCATTGCTCAGACTGTATGTATTACTCATTTCACTAATCTTAGCAGCTATCTTAAAAAGTATGCTGTTTTTCATAAGATATCAAAATATGAGGTTGTGGTTAAGTTCTAAGTTCTATAGTTTCCATATTAGGATTCTAACACAATTATTGTTAGGCCATTAACTTATAATTGATAAGTAAAGGATAGTACACATTACGCTTATTAGCATAATTTAACAGTTCTGAAATGTACACAGTAGTGTGCAATATGATATCGCCAGTTTTGTTAAGCATGTTTGTTAGGAACAAGGGGATCTTTCTGAACTTTATGGTTGCCTGATTCCTAATACATTATTAGATTTTTTAATCAATGATTTTTACCTCTAATTTCCAAAAATACTTTCACATCTTCTTATCTCATTTTGTTTTTATGACCCTTGTGCAAGATAGGGCAGGAAGTGTTTTCTGGTGTTTGGCTGATGAAGGAATTAAAGTATACACCATTAACATTGCTAAACTACTATATGTTGGGTAGAGTGCAGGGTATCAGGGCTGTAAAACAAGTCAGAGTTCATTTCTCTGAAGTGCTCCTTATGAAGCAGAGTTGGAATTAGAACTCAGGTTACTTACTTTTTAACCCCATATCTTTTCAAGTACTAGTACTATATTGTTTCTTATTTTTCAACAAACTATTTTAATGCCAGTCTTCATGAAGTTTACACTTTGAGAACTTCACCTTCATGTTAGATTTGTTTCTCCCCATACTCTCCCCATCCCTTTCTTTAAGTGTGTATTTTTATTTTCTTCTAATTTTCTTTGTGGACAATTTGGACAATTTAGAAAAGCACATAGAATAAAAAATTACACATAATTCTTCTGCCCAGCTGTAACTATTGTTAAAGTTTTGGTGAATATAATTTTAATCTTTTTTTCCCCAGGTATATATGTGTAAAAATGTTTTATGTTTATAAAATTTCAGGATCCTTCTAATCTTGAGACTGCTTCCATAATGTTTTCTGTTTTCTAAGATGAAAAACTCCTTGAGATTGATTTACAGTTTTTATTTTAAGTTTATGATTGCAGACTCATCTTTTGGTATTGTATTCAGTTCAGTAAATGATGTGGATAAACAGGGAGTATGTGATTAATTTTGCTTTCATGATAGAGGTAGGAGATATGGAAGTCAGGGAAATGTTCACAGGAATTTTCTGCTGCAGCTGGCTTTGACTGTTTTCCATCTCTAGGTAGAGAAAGGAGTGATTCTATTCTGGTAGTCCTTCTTGTCTTTCCCCCACTTGAACTTTCGCTTAAAACCTTCAGGGCAGAAGAATTTTATTTAATTGTTTTGCCACAACTCTTTCTGATGAATTAACTAAATCTATTTATATATTTCATAATTGGACACTTTATACTACTTCGAGTTATTTTTTTTAAATCTGAGTTCCTTAATTTTTTATTTTTATTATTTATTTATTTATTTATTTATTTTTGAGAAGGAGTGTCGCTCTGTCGCCCAGGCTGGAGTGCAGTGGTGCGATCTTGGCTCACTGCAACCTCCGCCTTCCAGGTTCAAACAATTCTGCCTCACTCAGCCTCCCTAGTAGCTGGAATAACACATGTGCACTGCCGCGCCCAGCTAATTTCTTTTTCCTTTTTTTTTTTTGAGACGGAGTCTTGCTCTGTCACCCAGGCTGGAGTGCAGTGGCCGGATCTCAGCTCACTGCAAGCTCCGCCTCCCGGGTTTACGCCATTCTCCTGCCTCAGCCTCCGAGTAGCTGGGACTACAGGCGCCCGCCACCTCGCCCGGCTAGCTTTTTTGTATTTTTTTAGTAGAGACGGGGTTTCACCGTGTTAGCCAGGATGGTCTCGATCTGCTGACCTCGTGATCCGCCCGTCTCGGCCTCCCAAAGTGCTGGGATTACAGGCTTGAGCCACCGCGCCCGGCCTTTCCTTTTTTTTTTGAGACAAGGTCTTGCTTGGTCGTTCAGGCTGGAGTGCAGTGGCGCGATCTTGGCTCACTGCAAGCTCCGCCTCCCAGGTTCACGCCATTCTCCTGCCTCAACCTCCCGAGTATCTGGGACTTCAGGCACCCGCCACCACGTCCGGCTAATTTTTTGTATTTTTAGTAGAGACGGGGTTTCACCGCGTTAACCAGGATGATCTCCAGCTCCTGACCTCATGGTCCGCCCACCTTGGCCTCCCAAAGTGCTGGGATTACAGGTGTGAGCCACCGCGCCTGGCCCCAAGTTTTGTATTTTTAGTAGAAACATGGTTTCGCCATATTGGCCAGACTGGTCTCATTTCTGACCTCAAGTGATCCGCCCGCCTCCGCCTTCCGAAGTGCTGGGATTACAGGCGTGAGTCACCGGAGCCTGGCCTCAGTTCCTTAATTTTTAAAGTTTTATTCCTTCCACCTTTTAAATGAAGTTTAATTTGGGATGCACTGACTGAAGCTCACCTCGTCTGAAATAGAGTGGTTTGCAGACAATAATAAAAGAGAGTGGTTTAGGGATTGGATGCTATTGCCTTTTAAAAAATTGTCTTTTTGAAAATCGAATATATTAATCTTTTATGTTTGTTCTAAGGCTTCATTTTTTTTCTTCTTTTTAAGACGAGGTTGTGCTCCCTCACCCATGCTGGAGTGCAGTGGTGTGATCATGGCTCACTGAAGCCTTGACAGCCCAGGCTCCAGCAGTCTTCCCACCTCAGCCTCCCGAGTAACTGGGACCACAGGGACCACAGGCATGCACTCACGCCTGGCTAATATTTTTTATTGTTATTGTTATTTGTAGAGAAGAGGTCTTGCTATGTTGCCCAGGCTGGTCTTGAACTCCTGAGCTTAAGTTATCTATCTGCCCATGTCTGCCTCCCAAAGTGCTGGGAATATAGACCTGAGCTATGGTGCCAGGCCTAGGCTTCATATTTTAAAAATTACTTTTAGACTTAATGAATTGTGTTTTCTTTGGGTTCAGAGAGTGTAGAATATGCATCTGAATGCCCTATTGTTCAGGAATAGCCATTCTGTAACAACCTCAGGAAATGTTTGTGAAAGATATGTGTGTGAGTGATGGTGCCTGTGATGGCATGTGATAGTTTTGCAAGGCCTTTGACTAAAGCAGGAAATGCTGAATTGATCTCCTGGTCTTTTGAATAGTGATTGGTTTTCTGCTAGTATGTTTAGATGTAGTCAGCCTGTTTCTCAGTATTGAAGTAGATCCTGTTATAACTGTCATTCTCTGGTTATATTAAAACATGATTGGAATAAAAATAACGAATACTGACGGTATTTTTCTCCTCTCTTAGATTCATGCCCGAAACCAAAATGAAATAATTTTTGGGCTGAATGACGGCTACTATGGTGCTCCATTTGAACATAAGGTGAGAGGATCCTTCTGATGTTATGAATTTTGTTCAGTGCAGGTGTGCCTTGCAGGTGTACAGGGTAGATATAATCCTGAAAAGCTCTGTGTAAATAGAATCATGCTTTAAATTTGTTGCTTAGTGTGGCTTAAGGTGAATCTTTTTAATGTGAAAACTCATTCTGTAAGGCACATAACCATCCAGTCCATCTATTCTAAATCCAGATTATATTAATTTTTCTAAAGGAAATCTGGAACTAGCTATTTTCTCTTATTCTTCATAATTCTTTGGGGGTTAAGAAAGGATGGCGAATTTTGATCAAATGCAATACAGTTTTATTAAATGTTTCAGATCTCTCATAACTTTCAATACATTTAAGAAACTATGAATCAGCTTGTTTTATAGTCAGCATTATCTCTACATCTAAAAGTTATTAGAGAAAGGAAAAGGAAGTGAATTCATATTTACCAAGTACCTACTATGTATGGTACTGTGCCAGCTGATTCTTGTCCTTTTCCCCAGTTAATACTAGCCAAAACCAATGTGGTATGTTTTGTCCTTTCCATTTGATAGTTAAGGAAAAAGGTTGTTTGAGATGAACTTCATAGGTTCATCCATCTAGCTGAGCTGAAATTTCAGGCTGCCTGCCTCTAAAGCCTGTGCTTTTTCTATTCTACTATGGTGTTCTACTTAGCAACCCTGTGCATTATTTGCTCTTAGTGATCATGTTGCTTCATAGCTCCTGGTTGTCTGAAATGCTATTGCTTAGAGTACTTCATTTTTTTCAACAACATTTTGTTGAGTGCCTGCTGTATGTCAGCCGCTGTACTGTACTCCGAGTGCTAAGAACACAGTGGTGAGCAAATGGATAATTTCCTGTTGTTGTGGAATATATGGAGGAGGCAAACACTGATACAGTAATCTAACAGATAAACATGTAAACACAAATGGTGGTAAATGCTATATAAGCATATAAGGAGGGCCTAACCTATTCTAAGGGCTCAAGAAAGGTCTTCTTGGGGACTTGACTTTTAAAGCTACGCTCCAGATGATGAATAGAAGTGAACTGTGTAAAGGGAGTAGGGGCTGAATAGAGAGAATATTTCAGGCAGTGGAGGTTAATGTGTTGGAAGACCATGAAATAGAAGGGAACATGGTGAGTTTTAGGGACTAAAGGAAGGTCAGAGCAATGAAGGGAGAGTGATATCCGATGGGGCGGGAGAGCTAGGCAGGGACCACAGCACACAGAACTTTTAAAGGGTTTTACCCTAAGAACAGGGTCTGTGTGAAAGGATTTTTAGCACAGCAGTGATATTACCAGATTTGCGTTTCAATAATTTCATTCTGATTGTAGAAGAGGCAAGAATATTTGTGGGAGATCAGTAAGGAGGATCTTACAGTGTATCAGATAAGAGATGTGATGCTTTGAAACAGGATGACAGCAGAACAGAGAGAAGATAGACTTAAGAAAGTTTTAGTAGATAAAATCATTAGGACTTGCTGATGATTTGAATTTAAGGCATAAGAAAAAGGAGGTGTCATGGATGACTTTTGGGTTTCTGGCTTAGATGAAGTAACTGGATGGAAAAAGGTGTCAGGCACCGAGAAAACTAAGAGACACTGGAGGAAAACCAGGTTTGGTGGAGGCAGATTGTGAGCTGATATTTGATCCTGTGGAGTTTGAGATGCCTTTGAGACATCCATGTGTAGATGGAAGTAGGCATTTGGATATATGAGTCTGAAATTCAGAGGAGAGGACTGGGTTAGAAATATTTATGTGGGGCCGATGACAAACAGTCATTGAAGTCGTGAGTGGGGATAAGATGGGCTAGGAACAGGCAGTACTGTAGGAAGAAAGGGGGCTAGGTGCCCGAGCCTGGAAGACCTCCAGCTTTTAAAGGCCACATAGACAAGGGGGCACCAGAAAAGATAACTGAGAAGAAGTGGTCCAAGGTAAAGAGAGCAAAGTTTTGTGTAGAATCTCAAAGTCCAAAGAAAGAAAGGGTTTTGTTGTTGTTGTTTGTCTTTTTGCTTGTTTTTTAAGAGGAGAGAGTGATCAAATAGGAGGACCAAAAATTGCCCACTGGATTTACCAAAATGGAAGTTATTCAGGTGACTTCTTCAAAATTCATTTCAAACTCTGATAGACAATTTTCTTTATTTCAAAGCTCTCCTCTTCTAAGCATCAACATGCTATGTATACCTTTGACATAGGATATACCACTTTGCAACTAGGCTTGTCTTTCTTCTTTTCTAGTCTGTAAGGTTTTGAAGGACAGATTTCTATACATAATACTGAATTCCCAGCATCTCCCACAGTTCTTGGGGTATGCAGTTTGCTTAGTAAAAGTGTTTGTGATTTAATGAAAGAATTATGGGACTGCTACTGCTGCTGTTCATAATATCTCATGTATAGGGTTAGCTGTTCTGATACTGTTGCAGCATTAAGTTCCTCCTGCAACTGGTATAACTCACCTTTTAGGACAATATCTGGCACATATAATAATAATATTAATAGCTAAAATGTATTGAGCATCACTGTATGTCAAACACTGTAAGAGCTTCACATTTATTATTGTGTTTAGTCCCCCAAGAACCTTATAGCCAAATCCTCAGAGCTGTTGAGGATTTGAGTAAGCCAATAAGTAACACCCCTTTCTTCTTCTCCTGAGTTTGGAGCAAGTTCAGAAGTAGGTGATAGTCTGTAATCCCAGTGGATTTTGGGAGGCTGAGCTGGGAGGATCACTTGAGCTCAGGAGTTCAAGACCAGTCTGGGCAACATAGCGAGACCTCATCTGTACTAAAATTCGAACAAAAAATTAGTCAGGTGTGGTGACGTGTCTGTAGTCCTAGCAACTTGAGGGGCTGAGGCGGGAGGATTGCTTGAGACCAGGATGTTGATGATGCAGTGAGCCCTGATGGTGCCACCGCACTCCAGCCTGGGCAACAGATGAGACCCTGTCTCGGCGGCGGTGGGGGCGGGAAGGATAGGTGATAGATAAATGGAGATCAGAACATTGGCTTTATTATTAATAAAACTGATGGACAAGTGTGGTTTAAATTCTGTGACTGACAGTTTTGCTGTGACTAAAAGTGCTTGTCGATTCCTTCTATATACTTCTTCCTGGACTGAACCTCCCCCACAAAATAACAAAACAAATGAAACCAAAGTCTTCCTCTTACAGGAACAAAGCCTGAGCCTCCAAGCCAGAAGCGCAGTTTGTATGCATGGTTAGATAGGTTGTTTCTGACTGCAGATAACCTGAAGCCAGTCACACATAGGTCCATCTCTGAAGCCCAGCTGTCAGATCAATCATCTGCTGATCCTGGAGAGGAGTGAGTGGAGGACAAAGAGAAGCTGCAATTGCTCTTTTCATGACCTTTTCTCCTGAGAAATGGAGTGGGGCATTTGTCTCCTGTGTAGGAACATGGGAATGCAGAGTAAGTGTTTCCCTGTAACAGGAATAGTAGCTAGTATTTAGTGAGCACTTCTGTGCTTGCACTATTCTAAACGCTTTACACATTTTACCTTATTTAAACCTCACACTTGGCCTTTCATAGAAGAGGATGCTGGTACAGAGAACTTAAGTAATCGTCCCCAAATTACACAGCTCCCTAAGTAGCAGAGCTGCGATTCAAAAGCAGATAGTCAGTGCATGCTTATTGAATATATGATCGTAATAAGTGGTGTACTTTCCCCTATTGTCCTTCAGTTAGTGAGCTTTGTTAATGGGTAAGTTCAGCAGATCTTGGCTCCCTTTACCAGCTTTCAAGTGAACACCTGACGTGTAGACTGAACCGTAAAAAACCTTTTTTGCCTTTTTTAACAAAGCTGCAAGCAGAGTTTCCAGTCAAGATGACATTGTAAGTGTACACTTTGAGACCTTCCTCAGCACCAAACAAAAAGCAAGGATTGATGAAATCAGAGAAATGTAAAAGAAATATTCCTGGCCGGGTGTGGTGACTCACACCTGTAATCTCAGCACTTTGGGAGGCCGAGACAGGTGGATCACAAGCTCAGGCATTCACGACCATCCTGGCCAACATGGCAAAACCCCATCTCTACTGAAAACACAAAAATTAGCCAGGCATGGTGGCGGGCGCCTGTAATCCCAGCTACTCTGAGGCTGCAGCAGGAGAATTGCTTGAACCCAGGAGGTGGAAGTTGCAGTGAGCCGAGATCATGCCACTGCACTCCAGCCTGGGTGACAGAGGAAGACTCCATCTCAAAAAAAAAAAAGAAAAAAGAAAAAAAAAGAAGAAATATTTCTTCCTAAAACAAACAAGAAACCAAGGCAATAAACATCTCCTGAACAGAAACGTAATAGAAACACAAAGAAGTGGGAAGAAGCAGACGACTCGGGCCTTCTGGCCGTGCTGCCCAGAAGTAGACAGAAAGATGGGCTTCTCAGGGCAAAAATGAGCACAAAAAGCTGAGTGGGGCTCTCCCTATTACAAAAGGGGCCGAGAAAAGACAGCTTAGAGAAACTGCAGAACTTTAAGAATAATCCTAAAAGGGGAAATTTGAAAAGCTACCAGCGAGAAAGGAAATACTATTACTTACGAATTAGGCTGATGGCAGACTTCTCATCAACAACAGTAGGTGCCAGAAGAAATATGTCTTCAATGCGCTATTAATTATTAATTCTGTTTCTAGTAAACTTTTAGTCAAGAGTGAGCGTAATTTGAGACCAGCTAGGGCAACATAATGAAATACTATCTCTATAAAATAAAAAAAAAAAAAAATTAGCCAGGCATGCATGGTACATGCCTATAGTCTAAGCTGTTTGGGAGGCTGAGGTGGAAGGATTGTTTGAGCCAGGAATTCAAGGCTGCAGTGAGCTGTGATCGCACCACTGCGCTCTAGCCTATGTGACAGAAAAAAAAAAAAAAAAGTGAGGGTGAGAGAGAAAGCATTTTATTGACTGATTGAGACAGAGTCTCACTCTGTTGCCCAGTCCCACCTCAGAGTAGCAGGGATTATAGGTGTGAACCGCTGCACCTGGCAGGGATAGTTTTAAATGAATAAAGATTGAGAGTTTACTTCCCACAGACCCTTTACCCATGCTGAATGATGCAAATAGAAAATGATACCAAATGGAGCATATAGTATGTAAGAAAACAGCAAGGGGTATACAAATGGTTAAAACATTAGTGAATTTAATTTCTGACTATAAGCTAACAAACAAAAATAAATATCTGATAAGCGTATGTGCTTTAAGGTGAAACAAACCTGGCCATTGTTATTCAAAATGTGTAGTCTTCAAAATGTGTAGTCTGGACCAGTGCTCGTCTAGGAACTGTCTGTCACAATCTGTGGTGAGCAACGTGGAAAAAGTAAGGGTAAAACTTTCAGAACTTCTATAGCAATATGATGTTATTGTGACTCTTCATTGTGTTTTACGAAAGTATCAGTTCACAATGGAATGAACAACAACAACAAATCCAGCCAACTGGTCCTACCCCACAGAGAGTGAAAAGCATTGCCCTAGACAACAATAATGAGAGTAGGTGTTCAAAGGGTTAAGACTCACCGATGTCACTGATTTGTTTGGGAGGAGGATAAACATAGTAACCAGCTTTAGAATTTGCTAGAAAAAACTGTGGTCAAGTGTACATGTTAAAAATTTAAGGATACCTAGTAAAGGCTAAAATCAGAGGGCTGGGTGTGGTGGCTCACCCCTGTAATCCCAGCACTTTGGTCTCGAACTCCTGATCCCAAGTGATCCGTCTGCCTTAGCCTCCCAAAGTGTGGGGATTACAGCTGTGAGGCACCGTGCCCAGACCCTATAATCCTAGCACTTTGGGAAGCTGAGGTGGGAGGATTGTTTGAAGCCAGGAGTTTGAGACCAACCTGGGCAACAAAGAGAGACTCGCGTATCTACCAAAAAAAAAAAAAAAAAAAGATGGAAAGCAGAGATTATAGATTTCTAATTAGCAGAGGAAAAAAGAGAATAGAAAGGATAGAAAGCTTTGTCAACTTGGTAGGAAACAAAAAAGGAAACAAAAGGTAAAAAGAAACATGTAGTGTGGGGGTAACATTAAGTCCAAATATATGTGTAGTCACAATAATTATAAATGGATGTCATATAGGTTTGAAGTATTTTGTTTAAAACTTTAAAAATGCTAAAGCAACAAGGCTTTGAGAACAGGATTAAATTTTAAGAATGAGTATTTTATACAGAAGAGGAAAAGTTATTCTTAGGAAGCAATGACAGAGCGCATTTTAAAGCAGCTTTCAGTAATGCCTAAAATTTTTGTTGGACCAGTTCTTTGGCATTCTTCTTTTTTACATTAGCTGTGGCCAGAAACAGTTTTATTATTATTGCTACTGATTATGTTGATGCGAATACTCCCTCTGTCTACATTCTTTTCATATGTCCTCAGCCACTATGGATCTAAAAGCTGAAATTACTTATCTGTTCATAACTTTTCCCTCTTTATTTATCCGCTTCTCCCAAAGGCTTTACATCTTTCTGTTGAGTGTTTAGGAACCAAAATCTCTTAACTATAGAATACAGTGGCTAAGTAGTTCATTTTCACTTCCAGAAGTGTGTTGGACACTACTTAATATACTGAAAAATTGTTCACTAAACACTGGATTTT
Source organism: Trachypithecus francoisi (assembly GCF_009764315.1). Classification (NCBI taxonomy): domain Eukaryota; kingdom Metazoa; phylum Chordata; class Mammalia; order Primates; family Cercopithecidae; genus Trachypithecus; species Trachypithecus francoisi. The sequence continues at coordinate 66,767,207 of NW_022681473.1, forward strand.
AATCCTTTGTTCAGTTACCTCTTCTGGCATTATTAGGGAGTGATACATTCTTGTTACTTGTGTATAGCAAAATGGTCTTTATTTGGCATACAAATGGGGCAGTCTTTTTTTTTTTTTTTTTTAAGGAAAAAAAAAATAGAGATGTGTTGCCCAGGATGGTCTGGAACTGCTGGGCTCAAATGATCCTCCTACCTTGGCCTCCCAAAGTGTTGGGATTACAGGTGTGAGCCACCACACCTGGCCAGATGCAATCTTAAGTATTTAATAGCAATTCAGACAAAAGATAAGTTGAATAAGTGATGATACAGATTTTTATCTTAGTTGTAAAAGTGATTCATGATTTTTTTTTCCTGGTAAAAATTATCAAACACCTACTATGAGCCTATTAATAAACTAGGTACTGTGGGATACAAAAGTATAAGACGTGGATTCATAAATTTATTTTCTTTGTTGAGGAGATAAGACAGCATATATTTCAGAAGACATCCAGTTTACAAATGAGTTTAGTTTGAACAATTGTTTTTGGTGTCATTTGTTTGCATCTTGCGAATAATGTAGGTGAGTTATAGCAGAACCTTAAATAATTTGAAGAGCACTTCAGGAAGAGGTTTTAATGTTTGGTGACTATTGGGAAGCAAAGAGGAGCTTTGTTATACCTTGAAGTTGTGGATGGAGGTTGGTGAATAAGGCTGGGTGGCCTGTAGAGATTTCTACATGGGTTTTCTAGGTGGGTTTAACTGCTATGATGGTGATTAGGGGAGGATGAGAAAGAAAAGGTTGTTGGGCTATTAAGCTGGAAATCTTTCAGACCCCCATTCAGGATTTTGTCTTTAATGTATACAGGTAAGATTATCTTTGCCTGAATTTCCTTTTGGTGACCACTCTTCTTTTATGGGACTGCTGACAGCTACTTTTTATGAATGCACAGTCCTAGTCATTAGGAATATGGCTATTGGAGTCAGATTGATATAAGTTTAATTATAGGCACTCTTGGCAACTACTACTCCAGTAAATGGAAACTTCTACTGACTAGGCTCTAAATCCTATGATAAGAGGAATTATCTCTAATTCCTCTATGTAAGAGGAAACATCTCTAATACTTACCATTGTATTAACACTATATCTCTAGCACAGTGCCTGGTATGTAGTAGGCTCTCAATAAAATTTTGTTAGTGAATGAAGGTGAATGCTTGTGTGTTTAGGGCTATCAGGCTATCATAGCAATACTTGAGAATAAAAATCTTGAGTAGATGATATTTGTTCCACCCTGGGTTACCCTCCAGCCTCAACTTTTGGTATTTATTTTTATGTAACTCATAATGGCACAATTACTCCAACTGTTGTGCTAGTGATAAGGCGCAAAAGCATTAGACCAGTTGTTATAACACTGGAGTGAAATTACTTATAGACAAATCTCTGAAGATTAAAGAGCTATGAAGATAAGTATATCGATATATAGAGATATAAGTAAGAATTTCATTTTCTGATTAGAAGCTATAGCAGTAATATCTTTACAGTCCAGTAGATGGCAATACTTTCTCATTTTAATGGAAAAAATTAGCATAGACATAGAATCCAAGTCAAAAGGAGCAAATCTTTGTGAATGAAAGCAACTCAGGATATTGAAATAGCAATCTGGTGATGAATTTCACAAAAATAACCATATAACTTGATTGTCTCAAGTACATAGGCTGAGATTGAAGATTTAGGTATAAGTTGTTTCAGGATCTGTTTTGAAAGCCTGCACAAATGAAAACTCATTTTATATTTTTCAATTTGTTCTGGCACTGTGCTCCTTGAGCAAATCAATTAACTTCTCTTAGTTTTAGGTTCCTTATCTCAAAAGTAAGAAAATCCTAATTAGCTGGATAACACTGCTGGGAATATTAGTTATCTAGCCCAACACTCTTATTTCGTAGATGGAAAAACTGACGTTCAGGGGGCTTATGATTTATTGAACTTGACATGGCAGGTTAGCTCCATACTACAAATGATAACTTAGACATAGCTATAATTTATTTTATTTATTATTACTTTTGAGATGGAATCTCATTCTATCACCCAGGCTGGAGTGCAGTGGCATGATCTTGGCTCCCTGCAACCTCTGCCTCCCAGGTTCAATCGATTATCCTGCTTCAGCCTCCTGAGTAGATGGGATTATAGGCAATCGCCACCACACCCAGCTAATTTTTGTATTTTTAGTAGAGATGGGGTTTCACCATGTTGGCCAGGCTGGTCTCGAACTCCTGACCTCAAGTGATCTACCCACCTCGGCCTCCCAGAGTGCTGGGATTACAGGCATGAGCCACCAGCTGCTATAATTTATTCATCTCTATATATCTCTATACTTACCTTCATAGCTCTTTAATCTTTAGAGATTTTTCTATAAGTAATTTCACTCCAGGCTTATAACAACCTTAGAGGAAGGTAGGGCCAATTTATCATGATTTGCTTAAAAGAAATTGAGTCACAGAGGGGCAAAGTGACTTCCTTTCACCCCTTGACTTAGTCATTTCTATACAATGAATTGCCCCTTTCTCTTTGCTCCTGAAGCCCTTTTGACATACCTCTGTTAGTAGCTGTTGAGTTTATTATAATTTTTTGAATTGTATATCTGTCTCTCTTTCTAGAAGGTATAAACCGTATCTTAACTTTGTATCTGTAATACCAGGCTCAGTAGCAGGCATCTAATAGGTATATAGTAAGTACTTACGGAATAAAAATGAATGGCCAAGATACTAGGATGGAGTTGTGGCAGAACCTGGATCAGAACACATCTCTCCCTCTTTATAAAAGGCATGCACTTTCTTCATTATGCTATATCACCTGTGAAGAGGTGATGTGATAGAAGATTTTCATCATTTAATTCTTGTTTGAGGTTTCTTCCATCATTTAATTTCACTCTGATTATATACTGTTAGCGATATCTCCTTTAACTTATAACATCTTAGGTGGACAAGTAGTAGTATTTTCATTTCAGGATAAAGACGCTGAAACCCAGAGAAGTTAAGAGATTTCCATGTAGTTAACTTTGTAGAACTGAGAAATTAAATAGATGGTTATTTCCTCTTGCTAGTCATACTAATGGATACTAACTTGTTTCCAAAGCACGTCCCACACAGTATGCAAGCAGAACATCATTCAGAAGTAGGATTAAGTGTCCCAAGTAAAGCCAATATTTTAATAACAGGGACCTGGATATGGTATATTTCTATCCAGGTCTTTTAGTACATTATCAAGCAAAAGTTGGAAAACCATTTAAAAAGTCCATTCCTATGCATATTCTGTTTAGTTTTCCTTTCTCCTGCCTTACAAAATAGAAGAAACAAAGACTGGGAAAATCCTCAGGGGCTGTTGATAATAGCCCTTGCTTTATTATAAAACATCTAGAGATCTGAGCCCAGATTTAATCCAGGGTAAAATTTTATTTCTGAACTATTTGAGCTGGTGTGATTGTGTACTAACAGTATTATACTAGGTAGGTATAGAGTTTTTATTTTTTATTTTTTAAATATTTTTCCCATTTCTCTTCTCAGGAATACAGAGCTTTCAAAAAACTACCATTGCCAGTTTTCATTTACTGAGTGCCTGCTATGAGACACTGTATCAGATAGGTTACATATTTTTATTTAATCTGTATATAACAGACCCATGAGGTAGTTCTCCTCCTTTTATGAGTGAAGTACCTTAGAAGAAAGCATTAAACTACTGACCCAAGCAAGATGGCATAGGTGGTGAAGAGCAGATCCATGATTCGAGCCCAGGTCTGATTCATTTGAAGGCTTGTTTTCTTAACCACTATGCTGCATGGCATCTCCACATTTCTTCCCACTTCATGTAGTGTGACAGCATACAAAGTCTCCGCCTTCACATTAACCAACACAAAGCATAACTAGTTGTGCATTGTGGGAATCAAATGAGAGAATACACGTGTAAACACTTTGAACAGTATGCCAGTGCTTTATTCTGCAGACTTTGGGCATTTATTATTGTAGAATGGGCATGCAATGCCCCTCAGACCATCAACCCACTGAAGTCCACAAAAGTTCCACACATTAGTCACTGTATTTGGCTTCCCTCTAAGTCTTTTTTCCCTCTTTTCTCTTGGATCGAATTAGCTTTTGACAGATGTTTGGAAAATCATCTTATCCTGTAATTCATATTTATAAACCCTGCTGCTGCAGTGTGGTCCCCATTCTCTCTCTTCATTGAAGCCAGAGAATAATCTGGGACAATGCCACGTTTCCTGTTATGAATTTGAAAGATCTTGTCTTCTTAGCACAATTTTTGAGCTTTTGAGAACGTTTAATACTCTAAAATTCAAGGCCATGTATGGTTCTTCATATAGACGTTTTAGATTCTTGAGACGTAAACAGAAACAGAGCTCGACTTGTTCTCACCAGGGGATTCAGAGAGTTTAAAATTTTGTTTAGTTTAATATTTTGAAAACTTGTTTTCACTATTCTTGTTTAGATTTGTGTAGAGGACATTTTTGAGCCCCCTCACCCCATCCTGTAAGTCAGTTTCTGTTTCAACTGTTGTACAAAGCTGAGAATCTTCTCTCACTCTCTTTTTTTCTCTCTCCATGAATGCTCATTAACATACTGTCACTGTTGCCTTCTCTTCCTTCTCTCTGCTTTCACGGTTATAGTAATTTGGGCATACATCCTTTCTTCCTATTAAGGCGTATGCTCCTTAGGGCTGAGGTTATGCCTTACTCAGTCTTAAAGTCTCAGATTTTGCTTACTGAATATTTTTCCATGAGTGAATGAAGTCTACTAGGATCACGTTGTTCCCATCTCTGTTTTAAGGTAGACTTTTTGCTTAAGGGACGGCTACTTTAGCAGGGTTACTTTCAGTCCTCATGTCGTAGAGGAGCATTGAAGGCACTTAGTCCACTTCATACTTGGAGTGTGTGCCTGTGATTGTGATTATTTTCTGAGTATATTTGAAGTATGAACAAAACATCTTCATCTCTGTTGATCTAAATTTAAAATCATTAATTTTAGTTTCAGGATCTGTACATCTTTGCTTAATGATACTATTCTTATTTCTCAGTGCTTCTCACTGTTTTAAAGGAGAGGAAAAACATTCTCTGTTGTCTCAAACATTGGGCCAAATCTGAGGGGATGTATTCATTCAGCTCAGGTTAATTGTCTAAGAAGAGGTCTCACCTTTCTTCCTTAACTACTCAGCATCTGGGTTTCATCAGATCTCAGAGCCAGGGGTGTCTAAGGCTTGATGATGCTTAACAGAGATACGTGCACAATTTTATTTGGCTTAAACTTGGCTGACACCTAAAAGTGTTATTAATGTCCAAATGAACATATACACCTAGGAACACGGGCTATCTATTGATTCATTAGGTAGCTGTAGTCATACAAACAAATACTGTATTTTAAAAAAGTATACTCATTGCATCTGAAAATGTGCTCAAGTAGTAGGATGAGCCATTGTTTTTTTTTCCTTGCCCATCAAGATTTCTTATTTTACCTAGGTCAAGTAGAAGAAGACTATTTTCAAAGCTCACTTATGGTTTTATGCATAAATATAGAACACTGGCAAGTCCTACTGGGAAGAGCTTTCCTCCCAGATATACACCTCCAGTTTAGATTTTCATGTTTCTGGACATGTGTCAAATTTGCCTGGATGTGTCGGGTATACATACACTCTCCATAGCCCAAACTGAGCTCAGTTCCCTTCCCCTCTCACAATACTTCCTCCTGCTGTGTTTCTTAGTGAAGTGAATGGTTCCACAGTCCACCTACTTTCTCAAGTCAGCACATAGAGTTGTCCTCAGTCCCTTCTTCTGTGTTTCAATCACTACTGATGGTGGCTGCTAATTTTTTCCTGGTTCTTGACATTATAGTCAGATTTATTTTTCTAAAATGCTCATCATGTTCTTCCTTTATTCAAATCTTGTCAGCAGTGTTTGCCCTCAATAATTAATGAATTACGAGGTCTTGCTATTCCTTATTTCTAAACACTCCATCCTTAACACTTTCTTAGGCTAAGATTTGTTCACGTCAGTTTTAGATTTTAGCTAAGGCCCCAATTCCATAGGAAGGTTTTTCTGTGATGTACCTCTTAAGTCCAGTGTGGACAGACCCCTTTATATGCTTCCGTAGCACCTGGTATTACATTTCCCTCGTCACTGACCCTTATCCTATTATATTCTGATTGCCTATTTGCTTACCTCTCTTACCTGCTACCCTGTAAACTGTGCGAGGGCAGGGACAGTGTGTGTTTTCACCTGTTGATCCCTAGTACTTAGCACTGTGTCTGGCATGTAATAATAATCCAGTACATTCTTGTCAAATGAGTGAATGAAGCTTCTGTAGCAGCAAATCATTAGAAATTCTGTTGGAATACGCCACTTGGTCGTTATTAGTATAGCTCAGCAGCCCCCAACCTTTTTGCACCAGGGATCGGTATTGTGGAAGACAAGTTTTTCCACGGATGGGAGTGGGGACGGTTTCAGGATGGAAACTGTTCCACCTCCGATCATCAGGCATTAGTTAGATTTTCATAAGAAATGCACAACCTAGATCTATTACATGTGTAATTTACATTATGGTTTGAGGTGCCATGAGAATCTAATGCCCTCGCTGATCTGATAGGAGGTAGAGCTTAGGTGGTGATGCTTGTGCTGGGGGTTGGGAACCCCTGGTATAGCTTGTTACCCAGAATTGTAGTTCTCTTAGTGGTTTCTGACATTTCTGCATAGATACTTGCCAAATTATTATACTTTAAATGGAGCTCTTCATTTTTTCTCTCCAAGGTTGCTTTCTCTTCCAGTTTTCCATGTCTTTATTAACTATTTTTTTGGTTATCCTGGCCTCAAATTTTATAGTTAGGTGTTGATTTTTTTTTTAATCCATTCTATTCAGTCAGCCACTAGACCCTTCTGAGTTCTCATTTGAAATGGTTCTGGTATCTGTGGCTACTTTTCCATCTCCATTGCCATAATCCAAGCTTAGATCAACATTCCCAAAGGGCTGGGTCACTGCAGTAGTTTCCTGGCGGGCCTATGGACTCTAGTCTCTTTGTATCCACTCTGTCTTACTGCTGCCTGATTAATCTTGCTAAAGGACGCTTTTGTTTTTTATTCCTTTGCTTAAAGATTGCAGGGAGTAAATTCTTATTGTCTGCTAGATGTGTCCAACTCTCTGGTCTGATTGCTTTCTCTCCATCAGCCCAAATTCAGTCAGTTGTATAGTACTTTGGGTTCTATCTCTGCTTTTATCTCTCTTCTTCCTTCTCTTCCTCCTCCCCACCTTCCTTCTCTCCCCCATCTTCCTTCCTCCTCCTCCCCACCTTCTTCCTCCTCTTTTTCCGTTTCTGTTGGTTTTTATTACCATTGCCATTGGTGGATTTGGAACCCTCTTTATGTTTTGTATGTATGGATTTTTATAGTAGCCTCCTATCGGATAGTTGGACAGTCTTCTTTCTCCAATTTATCAGGTTTGTCAATATCAGAGTAACTTTAGAAACTTTCCATGAGTTCTTACTGCCCATAGGTTGTCTTTACATTTTAGCATGGTATTCAAGGCTTGCTGTGTTCTGGCCCTCCTTACTTATTCAGCTCTTTCTCCCACTACTTCCCTCTCCAGGGATCCAGATAATTTCCACGTCACTGAAGCTAAACGAATTGGACTACTATTTAATTTTCTCTGAATGCAGCTTGTGTTTTCCTGCTGTCGTACTTTGGCTAAAGGTGTTCAGTCTGTGTGGGACTTTCCTTCACTGCCGTTCAGCTTTTCAGTACTACTTAATCCATCCCAAATACTGCCACCCCTGCAGTCTTTGATGTTCCTGTTCTACTAGATGGAATCTTTACTGCAGCAGAACTCCTGTAGCTTTTAAAAAAGCCTTTCTTATGGCACTCTTGCATTATTTGATTCACTTGGAACCTTCACTGGGTTGTGTACTCTTACGAGAACAGTAGTAATAATGGCCTAACACCGGTGTTTAGGAAACACCGAAAGGAATAAGTATATGTGTAATGCTATTTGCTTCCTAATCAGTTATCCTACTAACAGGGTTATTTCTGTATACATTTTGTAGTTTTAATGAAGTTAAGGACAGTCTTGTGTTGTTGCAGCTAAAAACTCTCAAAATATGTAGTAACATGTTTTAAAACGTGACTCATCCAATGAGCTAGTAGAGCGGTAAGCAAACCGTGGTCCATCACATATTTTTGTATAGCTTGCAACTAAGACTGATTTTACATTTTTAAACAATTTTAAAGAAAAAATAAGAATATGTGACAGAAATGACATGTGGCCTGCAAAACCTAAAACATTTACTATGTGGCCCTTTATGGAAAATGTTTGCTGACCACTCATCTAGAAATACACCTGACTTGCCTGGAATTACTCCTGCTCATTGGGTATGTTAAATTATCTATTTCCCTGAGCAGTTTAATAGGCACTCACCCAGACTGGTTACTATTCCGTTCCTTGAGGAAGAATTGTTAGGCCTGACTTCAGAAGAATTTTGAGTGACATGTAAATCTCTTCTGGGCTCTTTGGCACTTGGCAGTATCTCACACAGATAACCAGATACAAATGAGCCGTTTCTTTCCATTATAATCCTTCATCAGAAGTCTGTCGGGATCGAACATCTGGTGAAGTTAGATGTCATTCAGAACAAGGCTCTTAGCATATTTCAAGAATGTTAATTGCTAAGTGATGGCTGAAACAGGAGGGCTTAATAATGTCCTTAAATTGCCTTAAATGTACATGGACTCAGAATTTTTAGAATTGGAAAAGGTCTTAGAGATCATCAAGTATAGCCTGGTTCTTAAGAACATGGGCTGTGGAGCCAGACTGCATGGCTCTTCTCTTTAATCCTCTTTGTGTCTCAGTTTCCACACCTTTAAAGTGGGGATAATAATAGCACCTATTTCACAGGGGTTTGTGAATATTAAACGTGTTAACATTTAACACTTTAACAGTTAGCTAACGTTGACATGTAAGATACAATACTGCCTGCCACACTGTAAATGCATGTAAACATTACTTTTTATATTGCTGTTTTTTTATTACTGTTTTTATTAGTAGTAGTTGCATCTCATTTTATAATTAAGGAAACTGAGGCCTAGGAGAGTTAAATTATTTTCCTCACTTATGCAATAGGCAGAGTAAATTAAATCCCAGGATCCCAGCTTCCAGTTGAATGTTCTTTCCCTGTTATAAAGCGTGGCTTTTAGTTGTATGTCAGTGGGTGTGGATAAATTTTTTATAGTCAGAAAAAATATTTGGCAGCTTTTTCCATAAAATAAGAAAAGCTAAGTAGAACATCATTAATCATTTCTCCTGAGAATCTTAAATCTACTTCTCAAGTCTTCTATTATTTGGATTTTGTTGCTGATTTATAAGACTGTCTTCTCTGTTCTCATTTTCCTCATCTGCCCTTAAAATGTATAGATTATTTCTTAGCATCCTTTTTTTTTAAATTGAGGTGAAGTTAATGTAACATAAATTAACTGTTTTGAAGTTTGCAATTGAGTGGCTCTGGGTACATTCACAATGTTGTGTACCACCATCTCTGTCAAGTTGCAAAACATTTTCATAATCCGCAAATAAAACTTTGTACCTATGAAGTGCTCACTTTCTATTTTGCTGTCCTCTAAACCTCTGGCAAACACCAGTTTGCTTTCTATCTGTATGGATTTACCTATTTTGGGTATTTCATACAAATTGAATTATATAGTATGTGACCTTTTGTTCTGGCTTTTTTTCACTTAGTGTAATGTTTTGGTGTTGCATCTACATGTAGGAAGGAATGGACTTCGTTCCTTTTTAGGGCTGAGTAATATTCTATTGCATGTGTACGCACACGCAGTCACACATACACACACATTTTGTTTATTCGTCTGTTGATAGACATTTGTATTGTTTCTATATTTTTGACTGTTGTGAATAGTGCTGCTGTGAACATTCATGTACAACTGTTTGTTTGAGTGTCTGTTCTCAGTTCTTTTGGGTATGTACCTAGGAGTGAACTTGCTGGGTCATATTATAATTCTGTGATTACCTTTTTTGAGGAACTGCTAAATTTTTTTTTTTACAGTGGCTGACCAGTACATTCTTAACAGCAGTATGTGAGGGTTCTCATTTCTCTACATCCTCACGAACACTTATCTTCTGTTTGCTATGCCATTTGTGTATCTTTATTTGGAGAATGTCTCTCGCAGTTCTTTGCCCATTTTAAAATTGAGTTGTCTTTTTGTTGTTGAATGTATGAGTTCTTGATATCATCTGGATGTTAGACCTCTATCAGATATACAATTTGTAAATATTTTCTCCCATTCCATTGGGTTGTTTTCTACTTACTTGATAGTGTCCTTTGATGCACAAAAGTTTTTAATTTTAATGAAGTATGATTTACTGATTTTTTTTGTACTAATGCTTTTTATATCATATGTAAGAATAGATTGGTAAATCCAAGGTTATATAGATTTACCCCTGTGTTTTCTTCTAATAGTTGCATAGTTTTTTTTTTTTAGCTTTATGGTGTTTTGTTATTGTTGTTTTTGGAGATAGGGTCTCACTCTGTCGCCCAGACTGGATTACAGTGGCGTAATCTCAGCTCACTTCAACGTCTGCCTCCTGAGTTCAAGTTATTCTCCTGCCTCCAACCTCCCGAGTAGCTGGGATTACAGGCACGTGCCATCACGCCCCGGCTAATTTTTCTATTTTTAGAAGAGACGGGGTTTTACCATGTTAGCTAGGCTGGTCTCGAACTCCTGACCTCAAGTGATCTGCCCACCTCAGCCTCTCAAAGTGCTGGGATTACAGGCGTGAGCCACTGTGCCTGACCAGCTTATGGTTTTACAGTTAAGTCTTTGATTCATTTTGAGGTAATTAAAAAATATGGCATTAAGAACAGATCCAACTTCATTCTTTTACATGTGACTATCCAGTTTTTTTTAAGCATCGTTTGATGAAAAGACTCACTTCCCCATTGAGTAGTCTATGGACCTTTGTTGAAAATCAGTTGATCATAGATACATCGATTTATTTCTGGATTCTCAGTTCCATTTTGTTGATTTATATATCTGTCCTTATGCCAGTGCTATCCTGATTTGACTATTGTTGCTTGGTATTAAGTTGAAATTGAGATGTGCGAATCTTCTAACTTTGTTCTCTTCAATATAATTTTGGCTATTGACCCCTTGCAATTCCATATGAATTTGAGAATTGGCTTTTCCATTACTGTAAACAAGGCTGCTGGAATTTTGATAGAGATGGCATTGAATATCTAGATTGCTTTGGGTATTGTTGCTATGTTGATAATGTTAAGTCTTTAAATCCATGAACATGGGATGCCATTTTATTTATTTTGGTCCAGTTTGGAATACACTTCATTTATTTTTCTTGCCTAATTGTTCTGGCTAGAACTTAGAGTACAAATGTTGAGTAGAAGTGGCGAGAGAAATCACCTTGTCTTTCTTGTTTTTGATATTGGGGGAAGACTTTGAGTCTTTCACCATTGAGTATGATGTTAGCTGTGGGTTTTTTGTAGATGCCCTTTATGAGGTCTGGGAAATTCCTTTCTATTCCCAGTTTGTTGATTTTTTTTTTTTTTTAAATCATGGAAAAGTGCTGAATTTTGTCAAATGCATTTTCTGCATCAACTGAGATGACTATGTGTGTTGTGGTATATGACACTGATCCTTCCTTCTTTCTTTTCTTTCTTTTTTTGACAGAGTCTTGCTGTGTCACTTAGGCTGGAATGCAGTGGCACAATCATGGCTCACTGTACCCTCAAACTCCTGGACTCAGGTGATCCTCCCACCTCAGCCTCCTGAGTAGCTGGGACTACAGGCATGCATCACCATGCCAAGCCAATTTCTTTGTTTAAAAAAATTTTTTTTGTAGAAATGGTGTCTCACTATGTTTCCCAGGCTGGTCTCTAACTCCTGGGCTCTGGTGATCCTCCTGCCTGTGCCTCCCAAAGTGCTGGTATTACAGGGGCCCAGCCTGATTGATTTTCATGTATTGAAACTCCCTTGCATACCCTGTATGAATTTCAGCTGTTTATGGTGTATAATCTTTAAAAAAAATTTATTTGTGTTAAATTGCAAATACACAAAATTTACTATCTTAACCATTCTAAGTGTACAGTTTAGTGGCATTAGGTACATTCACACTGTTGTGCAACTATTGCCACCATTCATGTATTTCATCTTGCAAAACTTTTCACCTTGCAAAACTGAAACTCTCCATTAAACAATAATTCCTCATTCTCCCCTCTCCCTGGTCCCTGCCAGTTACCCTTCAACTTTCTGTTTCTATGATTTTGACTACTCTAGGCACCTCATGAATGAATGAATATTTTCCCTTTGATTGGCTTATTTCACTTAATATAATGTCCTCAAGCTTCATCAATGTTTTCACATGTGTCAGAATTTCCTTCCTTTTTAATGGTGAGTAATATTTCATTGTGTGAATATACCATGTTTTGTTTACACATCACCTGTCTGTGGACACTTGGGTTGCTTCCACCCCTTGGCTGTTGTAAATCATGCTGCTATGAATATGGATATACAAATGGCGCTTCCCATTCTTGCTTTCACTTTTTGGGAGTATAAACCCAGAAATAGTTGCCAGGTTGTGGGTTATAATTCTTTTACTATGTCACTAGATCACTTTTACTAGTATTTTGTTGAAGATTTTTATATCTGTATTCATAAAAGATATTGGTCTATAGTTTTCTCGTGACATTTTTTTCTGGCGTTGGTATCAGGATAGTATTGGTCTCATAGAATAACTTAAGAAGTGTTTCCTTGCTTTTATGGTTTTTGAAGACTTTAAGAAGGATTCGTGTTAAATAATTGGTATAATTCACTGGTCAAATAATCTGGTTCTGGGCTTATTTTATTTTTTATTTTTTTGAGACAGGGTCTCGCTCTGTCTTCCAGGCTGGAGTGCAATGGTGCAATCTCAGCTCACTGCAAGCTCCACCTCTTGGGTGCATGCCATTCTCCTGCCTCAGCCTCCTGAGTAGCTGGGACTACAGGCGCCCACCACCACGCCCGGCTAATTTTTGTATTTTTAGTAGAGACGGGATTTCACCGTGTTAGCCAGGATGGTCTTGATCTCCTGACCTCGTGATCCACCCGCCTCAGCCTCCCAAAGTGCTGGGGTTACAGGTGTGAACCACTGTGCCTGGCCTTTTTTTTTTTTTTTTTTTTTTGTGGGAGTTTTGTGATGACAAATTCTGTCTACCTCTTTATCTGTTATAGGTCTGTTCAGATTTCTTGTTTCTCTTGAGTCATTTTTGGTAGTTTGTATATCATTTTGTCTAGGTTATCTGATTTGCTGGAATACGATTAATTGTTCACTGTATTCTTTTATAAGCCTTCTTATTTCTGTAAGGTTGGTAATAACATTCCCACTTCTTTCCTGATTTTAGTGATTTGAGTCTTCTTTCCTTTCCCTTTGGTTAGTTTACCTTAAGATTTGTCAATGTGCCAGGTGCAGTGGCTCATGCCTGTAATCCCACTACTTTGAGAGGCCAAGGTAGGAGGACAGCTTGAGTCCAGAAGTTAAAGACCAGCCTTTAGTAAGGCAACATAGTAAGACCCCCTTCTCTACAGAAGAAAAAAATTAGCTGGGCGTGGTGGTATATGCCTGTAGTCCTAGCTAAGTGGGGTGCTGAGGTGGGAGGATCTCATGAATCCAGGAGTTCAAGGTCAGTTTGGGCAACATGGAGAAACGCCATCTCTACAAAAAAAAAAAAAAAAATACAAAAATTAGCCGGGCATGGTGGTGTATGCCTGTAATTCTGGCTACTCTGGTGGCTGAGGCAGGAGGATGGCTTCAGCCCAGGAGGTTGAGGCTGCAGTGAACTGTGATTGTGCCACTACTCTCCAGCCTGGATAACAGAATCAGACCTTGTTTCCAAAAAAAAAAAAAAAAAAAAGATTTGTCAGTGTTGATCTTTTTAAAAAATAAGCTTCACTAGTTTGAATTAATACCAACTTAGTTTTAATACTGTAAAAAGCTTTGCTTCTCTATTCCCCTGCCTTTGTATCATTGTTTTCACAGATTGCGTCTTTATAATGGTGTGCCCATCAAGATAGATTTATGATTGTTTCATGTATTTGCCTAGTTGATTGTTTTCTAAATGGTAGATCAACTAGACATTCTTAGGCTACATCCAGTTAATGATATGTCTTTTAAAATCTTTATAATATATTGCTGGTTCAATTTGCTGATATTTCGCTAAAGATTTTGTGTTTCTGTTCATGAGGGATATTGGTGTATAATTTCCTTTGTGTGTGTATGTGTTGTCTCTGTCTAGTTTTGGCATCAGTAATGCTAGTTTTATAAGTTGGAAATTGTTCCCTTCTCCACTTTCTGAAGGAGTTTGTGTAAAGTGGATTTTTTCTTTCTTTCTCTTTCCCTCCCTCCCTCCCTTCCTCCCTCCTTTCTCTTTCTTTCTTCCTTCCTTCCTTCCTCCTTCCTTCCTTCCTTCCTTCCTTCCTTCCTTTCCTTTCCTTTCCTTTTCTTTCTTTTTCTTTCTTTCTCTCTCTCTCTCTCGCTCGCTCTCTTTCTTTCTTTCTTAAATGTTTGATGAAATTCATCAGTGAGACCGTTTGGACGTGGATTTTTGTGTGTGTGGGAAGATTTTCAATTGCTTATTCACTAAAACAGTAGATATGGGGCTATTTAGATGTTTTATAGTATGTCTGGGCACTTTGTGTTTCTTTTCAAGGAACTTGTCTAATTAATCCAAGTTCTCATAGTTAAAAGCATAAAGTTGTTAATAATATTCTTCCAGTATCCTTTTAATGTCTGTAATGACATAACTTTTAATGCTTCTACTAGCATTATAGCAAATATGTATATGGTGCTTATTACATACCTTTCATTTTACAGATATTAACTTTTAATTCCCATAGTTTGTGAGGCAGTTACTATTATCATCTCCATATTACAGATGAAGAAACCAAGGTTAAACTAAGAGCACTCTGGTGCCTTGCTTAAGATTATAGAGCTGTTGTATTGAAGGCTTGAACTGGATTCCTGGTGGGTCCATAGTCTTTTTTTCTATATTACTGTGTACTCTCCCACCACTCCCCGACCTTTTTTTTTTTTTTTTTAATAAAAAAAAATGACTATTTATTCCTTTTTATCTTTCTTTTTTTTTTTGACAGGGTCTTCCTCTGTCACCCAGGCTGGAGTGCAGTGGTGTGACCAGCCAACTGGTTTACCTTGCCTGCTGCCTGGACAGAGCCGATTTATCAAGACAGGGGAATTGCAATAGGGAAAGAGTAATTTATGTAGAGCCAGCTGTGCAGGAGACCGGTGTTTTATCATTACTCAAATCAGTCTCCTCCTCTGCCTTTCTTAAATGACAGAGATACCTATTCTGTTCTTCTTATGGAATTGTCCTTTGTTCTTTTTAGAAAGTATCCTTGCTCCTTTGTACCCCAGAGTGGAAATACTTGTTTCTGGTGTTCCTAATCAGAACTTGGAATGCCCTTTTCCCCATAAAAAACGTTACATATGATGATGGCTAGGCATAGTTGAAATATTATTGTTAATTCTCTTTTTGAGTCACATAATATGTTAAAACGACTTCTGGAGCTTCCTTGGGAGGTTCACCACAATTTGTAATGTGAAACATTGTTTCCATGGGAAACTATGAGAAGAAATGTATTTTATTTTTTTGACCTAACACCAAATTTATCACTTTTTTAAAACAAGAGATTTTCCCCAAAAGTGAAGAAATAAGAGATAAATCCAGTGTTCATGCATTCCCAAACTGCAGCTGTGATTCCAGGATACCTCCTTCTCTCAAACCGAGCTGGCTTCATGGGAATCCAGGGTTGGTACATGGGTTGAGGGTTCCTTTGTGCTGCATTTTTTACTGCCTCTCTCCTGAGTTGTGGGGATAGATTCTGCACGCTCTTGTGCTGGTCCAAAGGTGCCCAGCCTTGACTCCTCTTCCGTGTCTGTGATCCCAGGTGGGCAGGTCTCCTGGGTCCCTGTGTTCTCAGCAGCTTTCTCAGGCACCTCTCCCCGCTGCTGTTGCCCCAGGTGATGTTCAGTCATCAGCCATCATCTGGAGCGCTCTCGTCGTGGGTATGATCCTTGTCATCTTCTGTCGCTGTGGAGACATTACCAAAGTGGGTCAAGGATCCGTGTTCATCTCTCTCCAGGGATGACTGGTCAGCATAAGGGTGGCAGCGTTGGGTGACATCTCCAAATCTGCTCTGCCCCTTCGGGGTCTGGGGGCTGTTGTCTTGCTCCATGGCTGGGGCAGCAACTGCTGGGTTCGCACTGTGATGGGAGGGAAGGCCGCAGAACTCAGGGCTGGGCTGGGCGCGTTCCTTCTCCGCTCTTGTCAGATCCCCCCACCAAAACTTATTTTACATTCCCTCGCCCTGAAAGATTAGACTTGTGTTACATGGCAGATATACTTTACTTTTTGGAATCTCTAAAATTTTAGATTTACTCAGTTGTTAATATGTCATATTTTTAAAAAGACAAACATGATTAATTTGTGCATATATTTTATTTTGTTTGGTTTTGATTAATTTGTTGATTAATGTCTTTCAGGGTTATTCAAATGCTCAGAAGACTATTCTTCTGCAGGTGGATCAGAACTGTGTTCGCAATTCTTACGATGTCTTCTCTTTGCTACGGTGAGAAACTTCTTAGATTGCCCTGAATTCTAAAGAATCTTTCTCATTTTGAGTTTGTGACATTTCAATGTGAGAAAATTAACAGGAGCTTTAGAGGCTATTATTCAAGTTTACCTTTTTTTAGTGCAAGTGTCATAAATTTTGTAGCTACAGTGATTTAAGTTTATCTAGTTTACAAAGTCTTTGGAAAGCCATTTCCTTTCTCTGGACAGTGGGAGAGAATTTTTGGAAGCCAGTGATCTTAAAACAGACATGAGCTATTTCCTGGTCTTCTGTACCCTACAGAACAACAATCAAAGTTGCAGATGTTAGACTTATCAAAGTCCTAACAACTGCGGCATCCCTCGGAAAGCCCTTCAGCAGCCCCAAACGTGGCTTTGAGTTTTGACCTGTTCTTTGTTTGTCTTAAAAGAATTGTGTTTGGCAAGTGAAAAAAGCTTTGCATGTACCTAATGCTCAGAGGCTTAAAGGCCTCAGCTCTATATTTTCATAATGTCTGGGCTTAATTTTGAAAGATTTTAAAATTTAGCTTTAATTTTAAATGTGATAGATCATCAAGGATATTTTTCCAGGGAGCAAGCCACCAAAATAAATGCAATTCCAAATAAAGTTAACAGCGACGCTCAACCTATGTTCACCCTACTCAGACAGATTGTTCATTGAAATTTGATTTTGACAGGATTTTCTAATGTTTACATGACACATAATACTTTTCAGAACATTAGACATCCTCTATATATGTACTTGAGGAAGAATCCAGAAGGATGCTCGGAGAAATGGTTATTTTAGAAACATTACAAAATTGGCCTTTCCTTTGTGAAACTTGAATCTTATTACACATGATGATATAGAGTTTGGTCACATGGACTGTGTCCATTAATGTTAAGAAACATGGTTTTGACTAAAGTAACCATATACATTTTCTGAGTTTTGGTTCTTGCTTGAGAGATGCCTACACTTTGACTGCTTAGGATATGTAGCAGAACACACAGGGTTTAGAAATTAGAGGGTGGAGATAGTGGGAGGTGTCAAAACATAAACATATTTTAATGCCTCTTCAGTTTGAGACACACAAAGTTTTAAGTATTGAAGAAAGTCCAGAAATTGTTTGAAATGTGAGTATGCCACTAATATTTCTTGGTATCAGTTTTCCTTAGTAAGTAAAATGAGGTGTAGGTACAATTATTTAAAGATATGTTCTAAATGTGAGATTGTGTGACCTTGTTGGAGAAAACAGTAGAATTAAAAGAAAAAATACTAAGTCAGGAAGAAGAGGATTTGGGATAGTGTAGTATCATAGATGTTGAAAGAGAATAGTTTCCAGGAGTAGCGAACACTGTGATAATGTAGGAGAGCAGGAACTGAAGAAAGACTGTTGGATCTTGTGAAGCAGTGTGGTATCATGGAGGATGTTTTGATTAATCCTACCCTGCCTTTATCTTTGATTTGTCCTAATTCATTTAACCTCTGATGCTTCTAAAAAGTGGAAGCAGTGATGTTACAAATTTGTGTAATTTACAAGCATTTTCACATTTTTTATCTTATTCTCTTAGAAGTCTTTCACACGTCAGGGATGATAGATAGCCCTTGTCTTGATTGTAGAAGCTGAAGCCAAGAGGCATTAAATGTTTTATCTATCTGAGGACACACAGCAAGTAAGAGCCAGACTGGAGGATGCTTTGATGGATTTCTGACAAGCATGTTTTTTTAGATCCTTTTAATAGTCTCACCTTCCTAAACTGGTGGTTACAAGGTACACATGGCATAATGACTGCGGACATTCTTTGGAAAACGCAATGCCCTACATAAATGCAAAGTCATCAGGCTAATTTAGTAGTTGCTCAGTTATTGAACATTGATCTGGCAATGATTTGGCTCTGGGGGAGTTTATATCTAGGGTATTTTTCAGACTCTTCTGATGTGTCAGTAATTTGAACTGCCTTATTAACAGTGGTCTCCTCATGCCTACTGTACAATTCATGCCTAGCTAATAACACAGGTATACTTTTCCTAAACCAGATCAAGTGTCTATTTATCAACCAACTTTACTGAACCCAGTGCCTGCAATCCCAGCACTTTGAGAGGCCAAGGTGGGTGTATTGCCTGAGGTCAGGAGTTTGAGACCAGCCTGGTCGACATGGTGAAACCTCATCTCTACTAAAAATACAAAAATCAACCAGGCATGGTGACACATGCCTGTAGTCCCAGCTGCTCGGGAGGCTGAGGCAGGAGATTAGCCTGAACCCAGGAGGCGGAGGTTACAGTGAGCCAAGATTGTACCACTGCACTTCAGCCTGGGTGACACAGTAAGACTCCATCGCAGAGAAAAAAAAAGAAAAAAGCTTCTTCAGATGGATGGGTTGTACTGTTTTATAGGAAAACAATGACCTAAGACCATATTCAGATACTTTGACCCATGGTTAAGAATTTAGGCTAATTTCAGTGTTGCCAAAGTTTAGCATTTCTTTCCAAATTTACATTTAATGTGGGATAGTAATTGAACTATTCCTTCTTAACTCTTGGAAATCTCTGGATTAAGGGTTTGTTTTCAGGTAAAAGTAGCCATTTAATTAGGAGCCAGTTTACTCATTGTCATATTTGATATTTTAGGGTGTTCACCACAAGGTGTCAATGTTATTCCTTAACTGGCATTTGAAATTTTATTTATTTTACAATTTTGGAGTGAGAAAAGTAGGGGACTAAAATGGAGTATAAAGCAACGTTGTAAATTATAAATAAGCATTCATTTTTTGAGTTAACTAAAAAAATCTTACTATGATTCCTTCTAGGTTAAGGAATACAGGCTTAGTAGATAGCTTTCTAATAGGCTTACTAGGTAGCTTTCTCCTTTTGTTTCTGTTTTTTTAAAAAAATCCTATTGATAGGGAATTATTGAAAGATTATAAAGAGAGGAGGAGTAAATGACACAGTCAGGCTTGCAATTTAGAATTCTAACCATGGTGTCAGTGTGGAATAGACCTGAGGGATGAGCCTGGAAGCAATGATTCCTGTCTAATCTTACCTGTTCTCTGACTGAGAGATTATTTTTACTGTTAAAAAAACTCATTTTTTGGTTGTTTTTTCTTTTATACTTTTTCAAAGAGGTAACTCTGTTATAGTAAGAAAAGTAGTAATTCTGGTTTTTTTTTCTAGTATAGTTTTTATTGTTTTTTTCCCCCTCTCCTTTAGAAATATCCTGCTTTTGCCAGTTTAATAAGTGGAAGTATGGTGGAAAAATAAAGGGCTTTGGTCCTTCACCTAAATTCCAGTCCTAAAACTGCCATGTGTAGGTAGACTGGATGCAAGACTTTGCATCAACTTTTTGTATATCTTTGTCTGCTTTTGTAAAATGGGGCTAATATTTGTCTCTTCTATTAGGAATATTGTTAGAATTAAATAAGGTAAAATATTTGAAAGATCTTAGGACAGTTACTGGCATATAGTAGACATTCAATAAATATTAGTTTTCTTCTTCCTCTTTACTTACCCTGTCTTGGAAGTGGCTTTCTCCTTTAAGCCAGTATTCCTTTTCCTTATTACCACTAGCTTTTCCACCTTTCAGCTTAATTTCCCTTTCTCTCCCTACCATTCTGGTGTTTTCCATATCTGCTTTTATAACTGCATGATGGATTCTTTTTGCTCACTGCCCAGAAAAGTCAATGCATTGAGAACAGGTTTTACAGCAAAGAAAGAGTTTGATTATCACAGGGCCAGCCAAATGGAAGGATGGGAGATAATTCTCAGATCTGCTTCCTCAGAATTCACAGGCTACAGTGTTTCAAGGATAGTTTGGTAGGCAGGGGTCTAGGAAATGGGGAATCCTGATTAGTTGGGTTGGGGCTAAAATCATAGGGAGTCTAAGCTGTCTTCTTGTGCCACGTTAGTTCCTGTGTGGGGGTCATAAGACTAATTGAGCCAGTTTCTTGATATGGGCTACTTATTTGACAACAGCCGGTCCATCAGAATTCAGAGTCTGAAAAATACCTCAAGCACCAGTCTTAGGTTTTATGATAGTGATGTTATCTATGGGAGCAATTGGGAAGGCTGCAAACCTTGTGACTTCTGGGTACGTGACTCCTGAACCATAATTTTACAAAGGTGGTTTCAGTCCCTGAGTCATAAGGAAGAGGTTACTTTCGGGAAGGGACTGTTTTCATCTTTATTTTAAAGTTAAACTATAAACTAAATTCCTCCCATAGTTAGCTTGGCCTATGCCCAGGAATGTACAGAGACAGTTTGTGAGGCTAGAAGCAAGATGGAATCAGCTACTCCATGTTCATTGATTTCTGTCACTCATAATTTTTGCAAAGGTGGTTTTACTTTCAAAGTTGCTTTTATTAATTCTAAACAGCCATAATAAAAAATATTTAACATGTGTATGTCTTTTCTCCTTAATGACATTGAAATCTTCTTGAAGGAAAGGATTATTTCTTCTGGCTGTATTTCTCCTCTCCGTCTACCTTACCAACACTTCTTGGTTAATTGTTGGAGTTCCTTGACTCTTCTGTATTACTCTTTTTCTCTAGGTACTCTCGTGTTACTAAAGCTACAACTAACACATCTACATGTTAATACCTCTTCAGTCTGTGTCTCTAGCTCTGCCTCTCTTTTGGATTTCCAGTCTGCATTTTCCAGCAACCATGGATATTTGTACTTTTTTGTCCTTGAGGAACCTCAACCTCAAAGTGTCTGGAGCCACACTCATCAGTTTAATACTCCTCTTCCTTTTCTTTTCCCTGGTTTGTCTCATGGTATTATCATCATCCTAGTCTCCCAAGCTAGTAATCTAAGTCATTTTTGGTTTCGCTAATTTTTCTTCCCTTAGTGATAGATATTGTTGATGATAAACCATATTGATTCTTTGGTGAGATGTCTCATCTGTCGATCCTTCTTTGTTTTTAATCTGTATTTTCCTGGACTGTTTCCTGATCTCCTAGATGAAGAAATTAAGGCACGAAGTAGTTAAGTAACTTCACCAAGGTCACACAAACTAGTGTTAGAACCTGTATTCAAACCCAGGCAGTCTAGCTCCAGAGGCTATCATATAAACCAGTGTATCTTAAATCCTTACAATCTTTTACACTGCTGCTAGAGTGATCTTTAAAAGATACATGGGCCGGGCATGGTGGTTCCATGCCTGTAATCCCAGCACTTTGGGAGGCCAAGACAGACGGATCATGAGGTCAGGAGATCGAGACCATCCTGGCTAACACAGTGAAACCCTGTCTCTACTAAAAATATGAAAAAAAAAAAATAGCTGAACGTGGTGGCGGGCACCTGTAGTCCCAGCTCCTTGGGAGGCTGAGGCAGGAGAATGGCGTGAACTCAGGAGGCGGAGCTTTCAGTGAGCCAAGATCGCGCCACTGCACTCCAGCCTGGGCGACAGAGCCAGACTCGGTCTCAAAAATAAATAAATAAATAAATAATAAAATAAAAAAAGATACATGAATTTTCTTATTCACTGGGCTTAGAAAGCTTTGATAGATTATATACAGGATAAGGTTCACATTTCTTAATGTGGTATTCAAGGGACATTTTGTAATACATGCCCTTAGGCACCATGGTCTTTATTTCAAAGTCCTCCCACTCCCTACTTGTATAATCAATAACTATCATTTATGGAGTGCTTACTGTGTTCTAATTAGTTCTTCATTGTCTGATTTTCCCTCCACTCCTCTCAGCACTCCCAAACTGAGATTGCCTTTAGGCAAGAACCCTTGTTTTATTAGTCTTTGTATTAGCCCTATGGCAGTGTGTATCATATATATGTTAAGCAGATAATAAATGCCATTTCTATTGATCAGATTGAACTATTGTTCGGGTTACTAGAGGACTAAAGTTTTGTTTTTTTCTAATGGTTTCCATCTGGTAAAATGAGAGTTGCAAAACATTTCTAGGCTAATAGTTAAAAGGTGTTGAAAATGCAATCAGGTCTATGAGCCTTCAGCTGCTTCTTTCTTTCAGCCCCTGCTTTCCACACAACATCTGGTGAGATTTTCAGGATTTCGTGACTTTTAATCCAACTCTTTCTATGAGTGTTTTGGGAAGACCTTTCTGTGGCCCTCTGGAAGCAAATTCTGCTTCTCCCACTTTGCTAGAAAGTACTTTCAACTATAAAATTCTAATTTTAACAGGAAAATGCTCACAACCAATAAATTATCAATAGCATAGTGTTTAGAGATGGGATGAGAAGTATAAGGTATAACTTTGTTTATCATCTTTAACTTATGGATGTGATAACCAACTTTTAGGCTCCAGGAAGAGTTTCTTTTTTCCTCCCTGCCTAATGGACTCTAAGTGGTAATTGCAGTTAGACAGAATACAGCTAAGAACCCAACTGTAAGCAGACTTTACAGAGTTTATGTACTAAAACTCATGTACTTTCTTTTCATAGTGGAGACTAGGCTCTTACCCGGTTTCTGTATGCTTATTTTAAGTAAGTTAGGGGAGGAATTAAGAGGATTACACTGACAGCAAGAAGCGAAAGCTGATAGTTTGCTCTCTTTGTGGTATACTCTTTGATTCTGGAATATAGCTGAGTGATAAATCATATTAGCTACTGTCCTACCTTTGTAGTCACTGTGTTTGGATTCTTAAACAGCCCTGTCTCACTACTTCATGTAAAAAGAGAGAGGGGGAGAAACAGTTCAACTGTAAGGAGGGGCCGACTAAAGAAAAAAACATAGCTAGCCAACTCCTGTGTGTGTGCTTGGCCCAAGCACATCTCTGTATTGCATTTTATAACTCAGGTTACTCATGAGAATTATGAGTGCACTGTCTTAGTTTTTAATAATGCTGTCTCCATTTAACAGATGAGGAAGCAGGCTTTGAATGGTGAGAAGATTTGCCTGGGCCACAGGCTGGTTAAGTGTGGAAGCAGGTCTGAAGAAAGGTCTGCCAGGCTCCAGTGCACTTGCTGTTTTCTACTATGCCATATTGGTGTTAAATCATCAGTAAAATAGAAAACTGTAATTATGAGAGCCTTCATAAGAAAGCAGGCACATAGAAGATTTAGGAAGGTTTTCAATCAAAATTAAAAATAAAATGATTTTGGTGTTTTTTTTTTTGGAGACGATGTCTCACTCTGTTGCCCAGCCTGGAGTGCAATGGCGCGATTTCGGCTCGCTGCAACCTCCGCCTCTCCAGTTCAAATGATTCTCCTGCCTCAGCCTCCCGAGTAGCTGGGACTACAGGCATGTGCCACCACGCCTGGCTACTTTTTTGTATTTTTAGTAGAGACGGGGTTTCACCATGTTAGCCAGGATGGTCTTGATCTCCTGACCTCGTGATCTGCCTGCATCGGCCTCCCAAAGTGCTGGGATTACAGGTGTGAGCCACTGCGCCCGGCTAATTTTGGTATTTAATGTAAGTTTTGGTGGAGCAAACTTTGTATTTGTGTGTAGCAGCACATTTTATTCATCTTTATTCATCTGTCTCTACATATAATACAAATATATGTATGTATGTATACATACAAAGACACACATATACACACATAGTTTTACAAAAATAGGATTTAAGCAAAATACGGGTGTAATTATAGGGTGAAGTCTTCTCCTTTCCCTTTCCTTGTACTTTTTGGCTTATCTTCTGTAAGCCCTTCTCCCTCATTCCGCTGCCAGAAAACCACCCAAACACAGAACACATGTCCACATGACCACTAGTCACCCTTCACCCATGTTAACAATCTGATGTGTATCCATCTGTATTTTTTCCCATACTCTCTCTATATATGTCATAGATATGATTTATAGATACATGTATATATGTTTTCTATATATTTGTGGTTTATGTATATGGTTTGAATTAATTTATAAAA
The DNA here is from genome assembly GCF_009764315.1 of Trachypithecus francoisi. Classification (NCBI taxonomy): domain Eukaryota; kingdom Metazoa; phylum Chordata; class Mammalia; order Primates; family Cercopithecidae; genus Trachypithecus; species Trachypithecus francoisi. The sequence goes on from NW_022681473.1 coordinate 66,791,692, forward strand.
TTAAAATTGTTTTATAAAATGGGAGTTGATACACATACTTGGGTTTCTTGTTCAATATTCTATGCATAGATTCCTCTAATTCACTTTTTTTTTTTTTTTTTTTTTGGAGATGGAGTCTTGCTCTGCCGCCCAGGCTGGAGTGCAGTGGCTGGATCTCAGCTCACTGCAAGTTCCGACTCCTGGGTTTACGCCATTCTGCCTCAGCCTCCCGAGTAGCTGGGACTACAGGCGCCCGCCTTGTCGCCCGGCTAGTTTTTTGTATTTTTTAGTAGAGACGGGGTTTCACTGTGTTAGCCAGGATGGTCTCGATCTCCTGACCTCGTGATCCGCCCATCTCGGCCTCCCAAAGTGCTGGGATTACAGGCTTGAGCCACCGCGCCCGGCCTAATTCACTTTTTAAATGGCTTAATAATAGTCCATGGTGAAGCTATATCATATTTATTCAGCCACTACCCTACTGGTAGGCATTTAGTATAATATTTACTCTGGCTCTGGTTTTTAATGCTTGTTTGTTTTGACAGTATGTACATTACTGAAGGAAATATTTATATACATCTATAACCTTGTTTTTATGATGATTTTGTTTCCATGGATTACATTCCCAGCAGTGGGATTTCTGAGTCAAAGTATTGTTTCAATTGTCAGAGATAATCAGGTTGTTTTCCCAAAGGGCACAAAATAAATGGCATTACTCCTTACCCCGATTCCATGCTGGCAATGGCCATCATCAATTTTTATGATTTTTACTAATTTGATGAGTGTAAATGACACCTCAGTATTACTTCAATTTTTGTCAGCCTGGTGCAAGTACTTCGTTTGAGCTACAAGTGAAATTTAACATGTTTTCTTAAGCTTATTAGCTATTTAGGGTATTATTCTGTGAATTTGCCTATTCATTTACTTTATTTATTTTTAAAAAATTGAGTTGCTTGTGTTTTTCTCATAAGTTTCTAAGAGTACTTGGTATTTTTTCCCAAATCTGATAATTACATCTTCACTTATGATACCTTATACAAAAAGTTCATATTTGTTGTATTGTGTAATTCTGTTTTTTGTTTTATATTTTCTGGGCACTCTTGAGTTGAAGATGACTCTCCTATACCTTGCTTCTATAGATACTTTCTGCTAACTTTCAGATCTATATTATTTTACTTTTTAAATTAAGTATTTAATACAAATTGCAATTTATTCTTTTTTTTCTTTTAATCCAACCATCTGCACACTGATATCTAGTATAGATAGTCCCTATCTTGTAAGGTAGAAATGATTTCTTCATAGATGAGTTCAGTGTGCCAACAGCTTTCTTTTCTCACTGAATTTAAATAATACTTTTGTAATGTATTAAAAGTGCATATATATTGGGATCTATTTCTGGATTCACTCTTTTTTTGTTTATCTTATCTTTTTGTGTATTTTGTAACTTTCAGATTGATTTAACTACAGGGGATTTTTTTGGTGTGGTCTAATATCAAGTAAGGCACGTCCTCTTGCTACTCTTCTTTTTGATACTATTTTTGGCTATTCTCAGAGCTTTATTCTTTTATGTGAACTTTAACTTATTTTATCCAACTTTAAAAGACCGGTCTTATTGGAATTTTAATCAAAATTTTTATATCAGTTGAAGTTTTACAATTATTTTGGGAAAGCTGTCATTTTATATTAGTATTCCCATCCAAGAACATGGTGTCTTTTCATTTGTTTATATTTTATTTTATTTCTTCAACAAGATTGTAGTTCTCTTTATACGGTCATTTGCCTTTCTGTTACATTTGTTCTTAAGTATGTTATAGTTTTTACAGTATTTTGTATAAAATAGGTGTTCCATTCCATTCTTGTATGCTTATTGCTATTATAAGGAAAAGCTATAATTCTAGGAAAATCTTATTTATATTTAGTAATATATCTAATTGTTTTTATTGCAATTTTTTTTTTTAAGGAAAGTTCTCCTTTTTTGGCATACACATTATCATCAGTAAAAGGATAGGCTTTTCTTCTCTAATGTTTATACTGATTTTCTAGTCTTACTGCATTTGCTAAACCTTCTAGAACTTTCAAAATAATGTTGAAAAATCATGGGCATTGTTACCATCCCAGTTCCTTGTTCTAATTGAAAAAGTTTAGTAGTTTGCTGTTGAGAGTATTTTCTGTTAATTTTGAAAAATATTGGCCGGGCTGGTGGCTCATGCCTATAATCCCAGCACTTTGGAAGGCCTAGGCAGGTGGATCACCCGAGGTCAGGAGTTCAAGACCAGCTTGGCCAACATGGCAAAACCCCGTCTCTACTAAAAATACAAAAATTAGCTGGGCATGGTGGCAGGTGCCTGCAATTCCCGAGGCAGGAGAATCACTTGAACCCAGGCGGCGGAGGTTGTGGTGAGCTGAGATCGCGCCACTGCACCCCAGTCAGGGAGACAAGAGCGAAACTGCATCTGAAAGAAAAAAAAAAGAAAAATGAATATATATATATATATGTATGTATATACATGTATATACATATGTGTATATACACACACACATAAAAACCAATATATAAAAAATATATATACACATATATACACATCTGTGTGTGTATATATATTTTATATATTATATATATATTATATATTATATATCTATATATTATATAATGATATTATATATATTATATATTTTATATATTTGTTTTTCTTCTTTTTTCGAGATGGAGTTTTGCTCTTGTTGCCTGTGCTGGAGTGCAATGGCTTTATCTCGACTCACTGCAACCTCCGTCTCAAAAAGGAAAATATTTTAAATAATTCTTTTTATTCACTTAATGGTTTTATTAGGAATTGTTGCTGAATTTTTTGAAATGCCTTTCCACATTTATTAATATTATATTTTTTCTTCCTTTATAATTGTAATAAGGTATGTGGATTTCCCAGTGTTGTGTTACTGACTAGTTACAGGTTATTCTTTTGATCATTACTTATAAGCAAGATTAGTTTTTAGCAGTTGTTGTGTTGTTGTTAAGAGGGGAGAGTGTAAATTACCGTCTCTCCCAAGATGTTAAAATTGAATTGTGAATGAATTGTGAAGCTTTCTATCTTATGCTATGCCCTAATCTGTAAAATGATGATAATAGCATCTGTCTCTGGATCATTGGGAAGATTAAAGGTATTAATGTGAACTATTTAGTACAGTGCCTGAATTGTATGTGTCAGCTCTCATTATCATCATTACCATCTGAAACAGATTAAATCATTTCAAAAATTTTTAGTTCTTTGAAGGTTTGTTAGGACTTAGCTAGTAAAATCATCCAGTTCAGGTGCATTTTATAAGGGTAAATCTTCTTTCAATCCCTTTAGTGCTCATTGCCCTGTCCATTTTTTCCTGCTTCTCCTTGGTTTATTTTTGGCAATTTGTTTTTTGGTAGGACACCATCTATTTCCTCTAAATTTCCAACATTATTGCTGAAATAATGCACAAGTTTTATTTTATAATTCTTTTAATAATTTCAATAATTTACAGCAGATTTTCTAATTAAGACTAGAAACTACTCTAATGTTTTAGTTAGAAATGTTGTTACATTATGAACTCTTCTTGGACAGGATGCTTTATGATGTTGAAATTGTAATAACTTTTTTCATGAAAACTAAAACAAAATATTTCAGATACTTTTGCCTCAAAAGTGTTTCTCAGAATGAGAATGGAGAATATGGACTATATACGTTTAGGGAATTTGTATCTCTAGTTTACAATGTTGTTCCTAGCGTATAGCACCAAGCTGGCTCAGAGTGAATAATCAGCAAATATTTGTTAAATGAATGAATGAAGACATGGGTGAAATATCCTGTTGGATAATAACTGAACCAGGTAGATTTTTTGAGGAATTTTTAAAATGATAGATTTTTAATTACCTTTCCAAAGATGATTAGTACTAACCTTGGATATATTTTGCCACAGTTATAGTATATTTTATGTATAAAATAACTTAATATTTCAGTTTGAATACAGTGCATGCTAATGAAAAACTCATGTTGAAAGCATTGTTTTTAAATTAACTGCAGTTTACTAAATGAGTAAACCAGTAGTCAGGACTTACTGATAGATCTCATAGTCTTTAACTAGGACCTCTTATAGGCAATTCATGTTACTAAGTTCATTTTCTATAGTTTACCTAATTTTCAATAGAAAATGGAAATGTAATGGGTAAGTTAAATGAGCCCTCCCCAAAACAGTGTTCAGAACTCTTGGCTTAGAGCAAAAGTCAGTTTTCAAATGTTGAAAAGGTGAATGAAGAATAAAATAGGAAGAATAAAATCAGCATAAAGAAGTAAAGCATTCTTTGAGGGCAGTTAAGCATATGTAGTCTTCTGCCCAAGAGATGTTCTCTGTCTCTGCCGCTGTCCTTTAATTTTGGCTTGAATTCACAGGGTTACTGTACTAAGGCTGCTTTGTTTAAGATGTCATTGCGAATTAAGGCTTCACTGTCACATCTCTCATAGCTGCCTTGTAACTTCTACATTCCCACTGGTGCCAGGCATGTTCCAAGGCAGCATTCCAAGGTTTAGTGATTTCACCCTGATGTCTCCGCCAATAAAAATAACCAGTTACCATTAAACACCTACCCCACCCATAACTTGATTTTTACATGCCGTTTTATTAAGAAAAGTTATTGACAATTTTAGGAGAATTAATACATTAAGTTTATCAGGATATCAACTGGCCCTTGGTGTAACTTTTGTTCTAAAAGTGGATGTTTCACCTTGGAAGAGAATCTGAGACTCAGCATGTTTATCTGTTGAGAGTGGACTTTGTAATAACCTTATTCCTACAGTGGATTCTTTATGACTGGAAATACTCTGTTAAAATGAGAAGCCAGATTATTACCTTAGGGATTTATATTCTAGTAGGACAGATTAACAGATACAGCAAGCAAAGGGTCTTTCATTCATTGAGAAATTAATAATAATTTCTAAATATGTTGTGTTCTAAGATTAAGTCAGAATCCCTTCCTTTTCTACAGAGGGCCTAAACAGGGGGTAGAGAAGGAAAATAAGATTTGAGTATTAAAAGTTTTCACTTAAATACATTAATGCTATTAAGTGAAATAGCATTTCAGTTAAATGCTAAAAATTAGTATACATCTTTTTATTGTGTTCACAATAGCCACACTGCTGTTACAGTTCCATTTCACTGGTAAGCAGACTGAAGCTTGAAGAAGTTGAGTAGTGTGGCTCCCAGGTGTTCAGCTGGTAAGTCATGCAGAGTCCAAGTCAGGTTAGTAGTAAAGGCCTTTTCTTTATACTTCTCCATCTCGTGTGGAGGAATTCCCCTTGACATTCTTTTCTCTTGTTGAGACTAACTTATAGCACCCTTAGTCTTCCCAGTAAAAATTTTTTTTGATGATGCACCAACATAAAATGAGTCAGAAATTTCTTAAGAGTTTTGTGGCACCCACACAATGGAGAGTTTCCTAATGGGCTTTCCTGGAGCCCTCCAGAGTGTGCTTAATATGCTCTTCACCTCGTGCCTCCCCATGGAGGAGGTCTTAATGGTTTACTACTGAGGAGTGTCTCTGACTCTATGGCCATGTAGGTCTTTTTACTTCTTTTCCCCCAATATGTTAAGTGTGAAGTGATTGGACCCAGTGATTCTTAGTTGGCATCCCGGACTGTTCTTAGGCTTCTATTCCTTAAATTCAGACTCTGCAAGAAGTAAACTAATGTCATAGAGGAAAATGACTTTTCCACAGTAGCACTGATTTTTCTGTCCCCGAGATTCTTTTATTCTAATGACAGAGTTACATTTGAACATGGGAGGAAAACTGACTTTAAACAGTTTATGGGGAGAACATCTGGAGATTTAAACTTATGAAAAATGCAGTGTAAGCCAAGAAATTGACTCAGCAGCATTAAAAAAGGAGCTAAGATGATCTTATATTGCATTAATTAAAATATATTGTCCAGATCAAGAGAAGTAATAGTCTTCCTGGACTTTGTGTTCATTAGATCATATTTGGAATATTCTGTTTAATTTGAGTCCCAGTTTACTTTGATGGGAAAGAGCCAGGGGAGATGGCCAGGAAGATGAATGATTTTAAAGCAGTCATGTAAAGACTAGTTGGGAATAGAGGATATTTAGAGAATATAAATATCCTGGAGAAGAGAGGACTTTGGGGATGTAGTTGCTGTCTTTAAACAGTTATGTAGTTAATTTGGCAAACAATTTTAGGGTAATAAGAGTAAAAGATACATTTATTGGATATGTACTATCTGCCAGGTAAGTTTTTTACATGCTTTATTTCATTTAATCCTTAAAGCAAGCGTATGGATTGCTGCTAGTCATTGTTATCGCTGTTTTACTCATGAGATCCAGAAAGGGGAATTGAGTTGCCTAAGGTTGCATTATGGTGAAGGCATTTTTTTTTTTTTTTTGAGATGAAGTCTCGCTCTGTCACCCAGGCTGGAGTGCAGTGGCACAATCTCGACTTACTGAAACCTCTGCCTCCCAGGTTCAGGCAATTCTGCCTCAGCCTCCCGAGTAGCTGAGGCTGCAGGCGTGTGCCACCATGCCTGTCTAATTTTTGCATGTCTAGTAAAGCTGGGGTTTCGCCGTGTTGGCCAGGCTGCTCTCTTAACTTCTGACCTGGTGATCCGTCTGCCTCGGCCTCCCAAAGTCCTGGAATTACAGGTGTGAGCCACCGCACCTGGCCAGGGGTGTAATTTGGAAGAGAAAAAGTATATAGGTTGTTGTTATTCCTGAGAGTAGAATACAATGATAGCTACTTTTATTGAGTGTTTGTTATGTTCTAGGCTCTTGTTATATCCTGAAAAAGAAAGAAAAAGTCCTATCTTTATGGAGCATACATTTTAATAGGAAATTCAGAAGTAAGTAAATTAGTTAGTTATCAATTTGTTGCTAGTGGTAAGTGCTATAAAGGAAAATAAAGTAGGAGGAGGAGAATAGAGGTTGGTAGATACTGAGGATGATAGGATGATCAGGGAAGACCTCACCGAGAAGAAAATATTCCAACAAAGACTTGAAAAAATTAGACAACAAGGTTGGATGGGCATTTGGAGAAAGAACATTCCAGAGAGAAGAGATAGCAGGTAAGAATGAGTTTGACTTGTTGCAAGAATAGCTAGATAGTCAGTCTAGTTTGGGCATAGTGAGCAAAGTTGGCAAGGCCAGATTGTGCGGAGTTTTATTTTTTTTCCAAACATGATAAGAAGTTGTTGGAGGGCTTTGAATAAGGGAGTGATGTGATGTGATTTCTAGTTTAAAAAATGCCTCTGATTAGCCCAGGCATGGTGGCACATGCCTGTAGTCCCAGCTGCTTTGGAGGATGAGGCTGGAGGATCCCTTGAGCCCAGGAATTTGAGGCTGTAGTGAGGTCTCATCGTGCCACTACACTCTAAGTCTGGCCAATAAAGCTGAGACCCCTTCTCTAAAAAGAAAAAAAAAAAATGCCTCTGGTGTGGAGAATAGATTGGGCTTCGGGGTCAGCCCACCACAGCAGTGATCCAGCAATTAGAAAACTGCTGCTGGTGAAATAGCCATCCCACACTTACCAGACACCTAAATAAGGAAACTGTCTACTGCAAAACCTCACTCCTGAGAGAGCTTGTCACTGCTGCAGGAAGAATGGCCTGTATCCCTTCTACCTTCCAGATTTCACTCAAGGCATTCCAGCATTTAAGAAGAGGATGATAGAACAGAGAAGGATAGCTAATGAGGTTGGGGAAAATCTAGGACAAAGAGGTGTCCCAGAAGTCAAAATAAATTAAATATTTCTAAGAGAGTGATTAATTGAATCAAATATTGATGGCTGGGGCATGGTGACTCACTCCTGTAACCCCAGCACTTTGGGAGGCTGAAGGGGGAGTATCGCTTGAGCCTGGGAGTTTGAGACCAGCCTAGGCAACATAGTGAGACCCTGCCTCAGAAAAAAAAAGGTTGCTGATTGGTTGAGTAATGTGAGGGTTAAGAATTGAAAGCTGGGCCGGGCGCGGTGGCTCATGCCTGTAATCCCAGCACTTTGGGAGGCTGAGGTGGGCGGATCATGAGGTCAGGAGATCAAGACCATCCTGGCTAACATGGTGAAACCCCATCTCCACTAAAAATATAAAAAAAAATTAGCTGGGCATGGTGGCGGGCACCTGTATTCCCAGCTACTCGGGAGGCTGAGGCAGGAGAATGGCATGAACCCGGGAGGCGGAGCTTGCAGTGAGCTGAGATCGTGCCACTGCACTCCAGCCTGTGCGACAGAGGGAGACTCTGTCTCAAAAAAAAAAAAAAAGAACTGAAAACTGAATTTAGCAACTTGGAGCTCACTGGTGACATATATAAGAACAGTTTTGATGTGTGGTGGAAGTGGTACAAAGAAGAATGGAAGTGTTTTCCAACATTTTAAATGATTGAACAATTGTAATTTTGTGATTGTGAGAATGTGTATAAAAACAGTAACAATAAAGAATTTTACCATATAGTATCCGTATGAATCATGGAGATTGCTATGTGATAAACTTTGCAGTTGAGAATTTTATGATAAATTAGATGCAGAGTTTAGTGATCCAGTAATCAAGAAAAAGAATGCTCATTAACTATTTGAAATAAAATGTCATTAGTGACTAATCTTTATTGAGAATCTGTTGTTAGTAGACCTTGTGTTACTCTGTCAGTCATCCCCCTCCATTCTGTCAGTTTTAATGGGGAGCTATGCACAGAATAAGCAGTAGCAGAATGAAAATCAGAGAGTTGTTTTAGGAGTAGGTGCCCAAAGGAAGGGTGCAGTTGCTGAAACCTCCTACATTACCCCTAAATCTAAATCTTGGCCTCAGCATGCTCAGTCATATTTTTATTTTGGGGTGTATGTTGGTGAGGGAGGGAAATGAAGCCCCTTGTCATCTTCTATTGTAAAATTTTACATGGTGATATAATTCTGTGTTTAATTATTCTGTATCCCTCAATAGATTTGTGGGGGACAGGGACTCTAGTTTATCTTGCTCACAGTAACAACCACTGGTGCTTAGCTTGTTCCCTGTCATGGGACAGGTGTTAAATTTATAAGGAATAATTGAGAGTTTATCAGGCAGTATAAGGAACAGAAGATAACACATGGGTACCAGCCTGTGGAAAGGTGGGGAATGTTTGCCTGACATGTTAAATACATTCTTAGAGATGTAGATCGCATTCCTCTGCTCTAGGAAGCATTGTTGGATCTCACTTCATTCCTGTACCAATATTGCACATAGAAAGTATTCTGTGCCCTGGATCCTTTGCTTTATTAACCTTACATTATCATATAGATACCTCCTTATCTCCTCAATACTAGTCACAACTTTTTTTGATTGCCTGTCATTTGCAAATACTGTGCTAGGTGTTGTATATATTTTATTATTCTATTTAATTATTTTAGCAACTAGGAACATTAGGCAAATGAATAAATTGAGGCTCAGGAAAGTTTAATAACTTATCTAAGATTGTACATTGCTTTCTTGGCACCTTCCAAAAGCTTGAGGCCTCTTCTGTTCCATGGTGTTTTTTTTTTAACAGGGTACATACTTCAGTAGAATTTTTATGCTTAATGAAAGTCTTCTATACTTTTTTAAAGATCTTACCACAATTCCGTTCTTTTTTGTTGATTATTTGATCAAAGGGCCATGTAATTCTAACACTTCTTGAAACACTGGAGCTGAACAGTAAGACTGGTGAAACGGCTGACTTTAAATATTGCGTTTTCAAGGCTAAAAATGAGTGTCTAACTTACTGATTCATTGTATGATAAACTAATATTATAGAACTGTTTTTATATAGAGCAGACAGAAAAAGTTTTATAATTGCTCTGAGAAAAAAATATACTTAATTCAAAATGTGCTAAGCATTCCAGTTTTGATGCTTCAACACAGAGCTGTCCCCTGTAGCCTTGGAGACCATAACTTCACAGTGCTTGTTTTTAAAGTAAGGTTTTCTTTTGAATGTAAGCAGATTTTGATGGTAGAAAGAAGTTCTCGTGTGGAATTATTCTGTGGAGCCATTTGAATAGACTTGAAACATTGTTTATGCATAAATAAATTCACCACTCTGAAAAGTATTCTGACAAGGCACGGCATGTGTTGGCGTCTGCAAGTCAGCTTGTACTGAGTTTTCACTACCCACAAGAGGTGGTGAAAACGTGAAAACTACCTCTGGTATAAAATAAATGGAAAAGGTAAAGTGTTGGGATTTCTTTTCCCTTCCTTTCCTTTCCTTTCCTTTCCTTTCCTTTCCTTTCCTCTTTCCTCTTTCCTCTTTCCTCTTTCCTCTTTCCTCTTTCCTCTCCTCTCCTCTCCTCTCCTCTCCTCTCCTCTCCTCCCCTCCCCTCCCCTCCTCTCCTCTCCTTTCCTTTTTCCTTTCCTTTCCTTTTTCCTTTCCTTTTCTCCTTCCTTCCTTCCTTCCCTCCCTCCCTCCCTCCTTCTTTTCTTTTCTTTTCTTTTCTTCCCTCCCTCCCTCCCTCCCTCCCTCCTTTCTTTTCTTTCTTTCTTTCTTTCTTCTTTCTTTCTTTCTTCTTTCTTTCTTCTTTCTTTCTTCTTTCTTTTCTTTTCTTTCTTTCTGCCTTTCCTGGGAATTCATTAAAAGTTTGTTTTCAAAATAATTTTTTGGTGAGATACAGTTAGTGTGACAGAACTATAAATGTTGATGTTCATTTTATGTTTTGGGGGAGTTTGTTTCTCCGTTTCCTTTTTTCAATGCTGTTTTCCAAATAATTTGTATGATCATTTTTTTTTTAACTATGACCATCATTCATGTGTTGTTTTCATTCAGCAGATACTTATTGCTCTTCTAGTTATTGTACTGTTATGTGCTGAAGATATAAATGTCACATTATGACACCAGCCTTCAGGAGATTTTAGTCTAGTGTGTTAGTCATACAACTCATACAACTATGCACACAGACATAGTATGTTAAAGGCTCTGATAGTGTCTCATGCTTGCCTCTTGGGAACACAGAGAAAAGAGACACCCAGGTAGTCATGGGAAACTTCCTGGAGAAAGTGATACCATCTTTCCTTTTCTCCCCCAAACAAACTTACCCCCCAATTCCACCTGGCATATTTTTAAAAATTAAAGTGAAATCTGCATACAATTTTAAAAAAAATCAAATTCTAAAATGAAAAGTAAAAGTTCTTGTTCAACCCTCCCAACCTTGACCCAGTCACAGTCCTTAGTAATAACCACCTTTCACACTTTCTGTTTTCCCTTATGATGGTTATCATTAAAACGTGAAACAATGTACTTTGTTTCTTTTATTTAATACATAAACGTTAAATGTGATTTGGCTTTGGACAATGAAAGATGAGGAATTTACTACATTTATAATACCTGCCACCTTCTCTCTCTCCCTCTACCTCTGTGTTTTTGTTAGCTGTCTCATTTTTACATTATCAAGTTTAAAAAAACTTTACATGTTGCTTTGTTGTTATAATCGGCTGCTGTGCTTTGTCTATAGGATGACTTTAAAAGTTGAGCCACAGACAAACACTCTTCATAATATTTTCATAGGTAGAAGTAGTGAAATGTGCTAACACCAGAAGAATTTCCCAAGAATCAAGGTCCAGTGGTCCAATGGATGGTTTGTCTTTCTTTTTTTTCTTTTTTCTTTTGTTTCTCATTGGATATGTGAATTCCAACCTTCTCTTTGAATAACATTTAGTATGGTGCTTGAAAATTCAAACAGAATACTGCCTCATTTATTTGGCAATATCAATTTATAACAGCCAAACAGTAATCCAAAGGTTAGAATTAAAAATCCACTAAGCAAATTAGAAAGGAAGAACTCGAATTATCTTTGTTTGCAGATTATATGGTCTTTTTTTTTTTTTTTTTTTTTTTGAGATGGAGTTTCGCTCTGTCACCAGGCTGGAGTGCAGTGGCACGATCTTGGCTCACTGCAACCTCTGCCTCCTGAGTTCAAGCGATTCTCCTGCCTCAGCCTCCCAAATAACTGGGACTATAGGCGTGTGTCACCATGCCTAGCTAATTTTTTTGTATTTTTAGCAGAGACAGGGTTTCACCATGTTGGCAAGGATGGTCTCAGTCTCTTGAGCTTGTGATCTGCCTGCCTCGGCCTCCCAAAGTGCTGGGATTACAGGCGTGAACCACTGCGCCCAGCACAGATTATATGATCTTATGTTTGGAAAATCCTCAAGACTCGGCCAAAAAACTGTTAGAACTGACAAATACATTCAGTTAAGTTACGGGATACAAAATGAACGTATACCAAAATCAGTTTCTATATGCCAACACGAACAATCTGAAAAAGAAATCAAGAAAGTAATCCCATTCACAATAGCTACAAATAAAATTAAATATCTAGGAATTAACTAAAGACATGAAAGCTCTGCAATAAAAACTACAAAACATTAATACAAGAAATCGAAGCGGACACAAAAATGGAAAAATATTCTATGTTCATAGATTTAGAAGAATTAGTATTGTTGAAATGTCTGTTCTACCCAAAGCAACCTACAAGTTTAGTGCAATTTCTACCAAAATATCAATGACATTCTTCACAGAAATAGAAAAAAGAAAAACTCCTAAAATTTATATGGAACTACAAAATACCCAGAATAGCCAAAGCTATCCTGAGCAAAAATAAAAAAACTTCAGGAATCACATTACCTGACTTTAAATTGTACTATAGAGCTGTAGTAACCAAAACAGCACGGTACTGGCCTAAAAGCAGACACATAGACCAGTGAAACAGAATAAAGAATGCAGAAATAAATCCATACATCTACAGTTAACTCATTTTTGACAGAGGTGTTAAGAACATACATTGAAGAAAGATCAGTCTCATCAATAAATGATGCTGGGAAAACTAGATATTCAAATGCAGAAGAATGAAACTAGACCGCTGTCTCTTGCCATATAAAAAATTAAATCAAAATGGATTAAAGACATAAATCTAAGACCTAAAACTGTGAAACTCTTAAAATATTGGGGAGCTCTTCAGGACATTGGAGTGGGCAACAATTTTTTGAGCAATACCCTGCAAGCACAGGCAACCAAAGCAAAAATGGACAAATGGGATCACATCAAATTAAAAAGCTTCTGCACAGCAAACAATCAATAAAGTGAAGGCACAACCCAGAGAATGGGGGAAAACATTTGCAAACTACCCATCTGACAAGGGATTAATAACCAGAATATATAAGGAGCTCAAATAGCTCTATAGGAATAAAATCTAATAATCTGATTTAAAAATAGCATAAGATCTGCATAGACATTTCTCAAAGGAAGACATATAAATGGCAAACAGGCCTGTGAAAAGGTGTTCAGCATCACTGATCATCAGAGAAATGCAAATCAAAACTACAGTGAGATATTATCTCACCCTAAACTGGCTTTTAGCCAAAAGATAGGCAATAACAAATACTGGTGAGGAGGTGAGGAAAAGGAACCCTTGTACACTGTTAGTGGAAATGTAAATTAGTACAACCACTATGGAGAATAGTTTGGAGGTTCCTCAAAAGAACTAAAAACTGAGCTACTCTATGATGTAGCAATCCCACTGCTGGGTATATAGCCAAAAGTAAGGAAATCAGTATATCAAAGAGATACCTGCACTCCAGTGTTTATCACAATAGCCAAAATTTGGAAGCAACCTAAGTATCCATCAACAGATGAATGGATAAAGAAAATGTGATACATATACACAATGGAATACTATTCAGCCATTAAAAAAATGAGATCCTGTCATCTGTAACAACGTGGATGGAACTGGGGATCATAATGTTATGTGAAATAAGCCAAGCACAGAAAGACAAACATCACATGTTCTCACTTATTTGTGGGAGCTAAAAATTAGAACAATTGAAATCATGGAGATAGAGAGCAAGAAGTATGGTTACCAGAAGCTGGGAAGGGTAGTAGAGTAGGGGGTGGTGGGGAGGAAGTGAGAATGGTTAATGGATGCCAAAAAATAGTTAGAAAGAAAGAATAATACCTAATACATGCTAGCACAAACAGGATGACTATAGTAAAAAATAATTTAATTGTACATTTAAAAATAACTAAAAGAATGTAATTGGATTCTTTATGACACAAAGGATAAATGCTTGAGGTGATGGATACCCCATTTACCCTGTAATTATTATTACTCATTGTATGCCTGTATCAAAATTTACCATGTAATCTGCAAACATATACACTTACTCTATACCCACTAAAAGTAAGAATAAAAAATTTAAATAACTCCATAGTTACAAAAAAATCCACTAAGCAGCAAAAACATCTCATACCTAAAATGTTCTACATTTTATGCCTAGTAAGAATCCATAGGCCTCATTTAGAAGCTGTTTACTCTTATTTTGTGTGTCATTCTACAAATCATGGTCTAGTCTCCAAGTACATAACATTAAATGTTATAATTTAGTAATGCTACAGGCAGGCACATTGAAAGCCCCAAGAAATGTCATGTGGGAACCTCATAGAGAAGAAAGGCAGTCTGTGCATATCACCCTGAATGTGCCTGATCTTGTCTGATCTCAGAGGCTAAGCAGGGTTGGGCCTGGTTAGTACTTAGATGAGAGAGGAAAGGCAGACAAAATATTAAATGCTGACTATACAATTTAAAAGGTATTATGATGTAGGGCTGTATGATACTGGGCATAATGATGCTCTAATGATCATCAGCCTTTACAAAAAGAATCATTATTTTCATTGTACAGTGTCAGAAGACAGGGAAGTAAGTAGTCATTGAGGATATATTCCTATCCAAAATGGTTAAATTTTGAAAAATTGTTTATACAATTAAAAAAGATAAGTGTATGATACAGTTATCTGGAAAGTTAATTTGTGTGGGAGCTCTTCTCCGAGGTTAGTGGAATTGTATATTTATTATCACATTTGTGACATGAATGGGAATTGCTTTATTAGTTATTAAAAACTCAGTCTCAACAAATTAGCTATTGTGTGAATTATGACTGGGAGGCAGCTGTTGACTTTGTTGTGAAATATTTCAGTTAGGAAAAAAAGCAATCTCTCTCTCTCTCTCTCTCTCTCTGTCTCTCTCTGTTTCTCTCTCTCTCTGTCTCTCTCTCTCTTTCTGCTATATCAGTGGATTGACCATTATTTCCACAGATTAAAAGACTGAATAGTCTGCCACTGGGGACAAGTGAATATGCTTCCTTGTGGAAGAGTCTTGGTTTGGTACCTTAATACTCCCTGCCTTTATTTCTTGAGTGTATTATGTCTTTTTCCTTGGAAATATTTCCAAACCTAAAGAAACGTTATGGAAATAGTATAAAGAACTTCCCTGCTGCCCGCCTCCGCACATTTGAAAGTAAATTAGAAAGATGATCCCTCAGTACTCCCAAATAAATCATGGATATTTTCTACAAATATGAACATCCTTCTAGATAACCGTAGTATGCCCATTAAAACCAGGACATTAACCTTAACATGTTACTGGCATCTCATTCATCTGCCTGTACAAGTTTCTTCAGCTGTCTCAGTGTGCTTATAAGTAAAGGATTCCATCTAAGACCACAGATTACATTTACTTGTCACGTATCTTTATTCTCTGTCAATCTGAAATAATTTCTCAGTCTTCCCTTAAGATTTTTGAAGATTTTTAGACCAGTTAATTTGTAATGTTTCTCAATTTTGGTTTGTCTGATGTTTCCTCACGAAGAGATTCAGGTTATGCATCTTTGGAAGGAGTAATGTGGAAGCAATATTGTATTGTTTTTGCATCCTGTCAGAGGGGACACATTTTGATTTGTCCTATTGCTAGTGATATAAACTTTGAAGCCTTAATTAGTGTCTACCATGTTTCTCCTCTGTGAAGTTAACCTTTTAGACTTTGCAATCAGTAAGTATTTGTGGGGAGATACATTTTCAGATGATGTAAGTATCTCATTTTTAAATAAAATCTCTGTGCATTAGTTTTAGCGCATATTGATGTTTCTTGGCTAAATTAATTTTTTAAAATGATAGCTGCCAAACGGAATGGTTAATTCAGTTATCTCTTCTACATTTATCAGTGTGACATTCCATTTTAAGGAAAAGCTTTCAGCTCTTTCTGTTTATTTGTATCAATATGGACATATGGATTCCTGTTTTATCCAGTGAATTATAATCTGGTAGTGTAAGTATTTATTTTGATACTCAGATCACTCCAGATTTGACCATGGGAACCTCTTCAATCTGGCTTCTGTGTTCTTAAGATATATTTCCATCACTCTTTGAGTATGTCCTTACTTTCTGGCAAAATTATATTACAGGCTCATATTCCCTTTGCCCCTGGATTAGAATTACTCATTTCTCTAAGGAGTTTTGTTTTGTTTTAGTACAGAATAATAATAATAAAAATAACCACTGATGATTGACTTAAACATTTCTGTTTTTTAGAGACAAGGTCTTGCTGTGTCTCCCAGGCTGGAGTGCAATGGCCTGATCACAGCTCCTCAAACTCTTTTGCTCAAGGAATTCTCTCACTTCAGCCTCTTGAGTAGCTGGGACTGTAGGCTCAGGCCACCACACCTGGCTAATTTAAAATTTTTTAGAGATGGGGTCTTGCTGTGTTGCCCAGGCTGGTCTCAAAGTCCTGGTCTCAAGTGATCTTCTGTTCTCAGCCTCCTGAGTAGCTGACAGGCCACCAAGCTTCAGTTAATAAACTTTTAAAGCAATTTAAATATTAAGAAGAGTTTTTAGACGGTGGGTGGTGGCTCACTCCTGTAATCCCAGCACTTTGGGAGGCCGAGATGGGTGGATCCTGAGGTCAGGAGTTTGAGACCAGCCTGGTCTCAAAAACCATGATGAAGCCCTGTCTCTACTAAAAATACAAAAATTAACTGGGCATGGTGGCGGGCATCTGTAATCCCAGCTACTCAGAGGGCTGAGGCAGGAGAATCGCTTGAACCTGGGAGGCAGAGGTTGCAGTGAGCCAAGATCACGCCACTGTACTCCAGCCTCAGCGACAGAGTAAGACTCTGTCTGGGGGGAAAAAAAAGTTTTTTTATTTGCCAATATAGTTACCATTTCTGGTGCTCTTCCTTTCATTTATTTTCATCTGGTATCATTTTCCTTATGTCTGAAGTATTTCCTTTTGCATTTCTCATGGTGCCTTTCTACTGGTAATTGAATTCTTTCAGTATGTCTGAAAACATCTCTATATCATCATAGTTTTTGGAAGATGCTTTCATTGAGTTTGGAAATCTAGGTTACGGGTTTTTTATTTCTTTTAATTCTTTAAAGATGTTTCTCCACTGTCTTCTAGCTTGTATTGTTTCCAGTGAGTCTTTTTTATGTAGTGTGTCTTTTTTCCTTGGGCTGCTTCATTACTGTTGCAAGGCAATTTGATTCTATGTACCTTGGCATAGTTTTCTTTGTGTTTTTCATGCCTGGTATTTGTTGGTATTCTTAGATCTATGGGTTTGTAATATTCATCACATTTGGATATTTTGCAACCGTTAATTATTCAAGTATTATTATTCTGTCTTCTCCTTCACTATTTTCCCCTTC
Organism: Trachypithecus francoisi; assembly: GCF_009764315.1. NCBI lineage: Eukaryota > Metazoa > Chordata > Mammalia > Primates > Cercopithecidae > Trachypithecus > Trachypithecus francoisi. The sequence goes on from NW_022681473.1 coordinate 66,809,161, forward strand.
TTGAACTCCATCTAAATGTATATTGGACCTTGAGAAGTTGTGCTACCGCACACTGATGACTTTTATTTTGTTATTGTTTTAGTCTTACTTCCTCTGTTTTTCATTTTAAATAGTTTTTGTCCAAATGGTCACTGACATTTATCATCAGGTTTACATTTTTCCTGTAAAAACTAATTTGTTCATCCTTTAAAAAATGTGTGTGTATAGGCTGGGCGCGGTGGCTCACGCCTGTAATCCCAGCACTTCAGGAGGCCAAGGTGGTCGAATCACGAGGTCAGGAGATCGAGACCATCCCGGCTAACACAGTGAAACCCTGTCTCTACTAAAAATACAAAAAATTAGCCGGGCGTGGTGTTGGGCGCCTGTAGTCCCAGCTACTTGGGAGGCTGAGGCAGGAGAATGGTGTGAACCCGGGAGGCAGAGCTTGCAGTGAGCCGAGATTGCCCCCCTGCACTCCAGCCTGGGTGACAGAGCGAGACTCTGTCTCCAAAAAAAAAAAAAAAAAAATTGTGTGTGTGTATATATATATATATATGCATATGTATACACACACACATATTTTTCTCATTTCAGACATCATGATTTCCTTTTTTGTTTTTTCAGTCAGCTTTCTCAGTTTAAACAGACATTGTGATTTTCATCTCTGAAAGTTCAATTTGGATTTTTCAAAAATTTTCAATGTCACTATATGCTCAGTCTATTGTCTGGCGTTTAAACTTATAAATTATAGTTTTAATAATTGTTTTAATGGCCCTGTCTACTGATTCTATCATCTCTAGCAATTTTGGATCAGTTCTGATGATTTTGCTGCTCATTTTGGATTGTATTTTCCTGCTTCTCTGCATATATGGTCATTTTTAATTGGATGTCAGGCACTGTAAATTTTACCTTACTGTTTGTTGGATATTTTTGTGTTCCCATAAATATGCTGGAAACACGGTTTTGTTACTTGGAAAAAATTTATTCCTTTCAGTTCTTGCTTTTACACCTCCTCAGCCTGTACTAGAGCAGCATTGAGTCCAGGATTAATTTTACCTATCCCTGAAGCAAACCTCTTCTGAGTACTTTATTGCGTGGCCCATCAGTTATGGGCCATACTCTGACTGTCAGGAATAGGCCCTGTTCCTGGTCCTGTGAAATCTCTTCTTATTGTTTCTTCTGTCTAATCCTTTTAGGTTGTCCTTTTCCTGGCCTTGGATCATTTCCTTAGATGATTCACTGATCATTACTCAGCTGAATATTTCAGTGTGACCCCCTGCAGATCTCTGGAGTTCTCTGTGTGCAGCTCTCTCCTTTAGTACTGTGCCCTGACAACTCTCGCACTCATTGCTTCCCTGGACTCCCAAATATTTCTCCTCTACTCAGGTAGACCACCTTATTCTGCTGGGATCCCCATCCCTACTCCAAGGCCTGGAAACTCTCCAAGCATTAAGCCGGGGCAATTGTAGAGCCTCTCCTCATGGGTTTCTCTACTCTCAGATGTTACTACAAGTTGTCTGGTGGCCAGTCTTAAAATCTATCATCTCATATGTTTTCCTAGGTTTTTTTTTTTTAGTTATTTCAGGTGGGATTAAATGCAGTCTCTGTCATTCTATTTTGGCCAGGTGTGGAATAAATTTTGCTGGTTCTTAACATTTTGATGTCCTGAAGATTATTTTAGTATCTTCAGGGTAAATGAATTTTCTCTACACTGTAGTATAAGTTGTGTGGACCATACCTTGCTACCTCTGTATCATTTTCTTTGTCCTCTTTGTTCTTGTTGAAACTTGAACCAGTCTTATGGGAAGCTGACTATGGGCCAGGCAGAGTAGAATGGGAGTTAGATTCATATGATCTGATTCCTTCCCGTAGAGAACTCAGAACTTAGACTTACATAATATCCTCTAAATCATAGCTCTTAAATTGGTAGAACTGAGTTTTGAACCATATCTTTTGGCCTTCCCATTGAATGTCTTTTTCACTGTAGCAGTGTCTTTGTATAACCCCCATACATGTACATACATAGACTTACACGTATACATACACACACACATACACACCCTGTATAACTCAGGAAGCCTCATGAGCATATAGTCTAAAGTTTTCACCCTCTTCAGATTGCTTTTTGCTTATCAGTGATTAACAGGCTTGGGAGGCATTTGAGAATGTGTGAAGCTAGTAATGAACTGGAGGTCCAATGGAATGAAAAGGGAGGAAAAAGGAGAGTGTGGTGTTTTATTTTTTGGAACAGACTTCAATAATTGTAATTACTAGTATGCTGGTAGAAACTTGCCTTTGGAGACACTGTGGTAATTTTGATTTGTGTCCAGTTAAAACTGCAACAAAACTGCCAATACAGAAAGAATTCTGTGTTTGCTCATTTTCTTCAGATAGTAGGCCAAATGGAGAAATTCGTTAAGCCAATCCTGAAACACTATACCGGAAACTTAAATGAGCAAATTTAATCACATGTATTGGCAATAGGGGATTCCATGAAAATGTTTCCACTTCTGGCAGCAACTTTTAAACTTTCTAATTTCAGTAATAAGGGTATTTGCATAGCTCTAAACGTAGCGGGCAAATGGTACAAAGAAGACAAGAAGACAGTGTGGTGTAGAGTAAGAAGGCAACTGGAAATTAAGAAATTTGGCCTTTTAGTCCTAGCTTTCTGACTCGCATAGCTTTGAGACATTGGGCAAGTCAATGAATCTTAACTGTGGTTTCATTTTCATATTTAAAACGAGAGCACTGAGTTAAAAGACTTCTAAAATAACTCCTAGTACTAACATTATCATGGCCTTTGACTATAAAGGTGTCCTTAATTGACATAATAGTCAGTTTTCTAGTTATTTCTGGAACTAATAACATTTTTAAAAAATGCTTTACTATACCATCACATTTTCTGTTCTACTTAAAAGGTCATTATCCTGTTTCATTGCCTTATAATTCACAAAAATTTAGCCCAGATTAATTTTAATGATTCCTAAAATAAATTTGAGATTTGCCATTATAGAGGATATCCAGTGATGGTACCCAAGTTTTATGGAGAACTCCCCAAGTGCTTTGGACAGTGGCATTCTTGCTGGAATAAATATGTAGGTTGCAAGGGGATAGTACTAATTAGAATCACTGCTAATATTTGAGTACTTATCAAGTGATAAAACTAGATGCTTTTGAAGTATTTAATTATCAGAATAAACCTTTGAAGAATGTACGATTTTTATCCCCGTTTTGCAAATGAAGCACAAAAAAGTCAGGTAATTTTCACAAGTTACTGATGAATTTTTGATTAATGGTTAATAAGCAGCTGAGCTGGGATTTGAACCATCACAGGCACCACAGCCTACCTTCCTAGCCACTACATTATACTACCTATTATATTTATGAAATTCAAATGTATCAAATTGCCTGATTTATTTCCACAAGTAGACATCATTAATTGTACAAATTCTGCCTTCAAAAACAGTCCTATGACTTTATTATTAAATTTTCTCTCAGTCTGAACTGTTTGTTACCATTCTGCAAAAAAAAAAATGAGGCTATTGTGCCAAAGTGTTTTCAGTAATATCCTTAATAAGCACATTGTTGAGTTCAGCTGATATTTTGTAGCAAGATTTTCTCAGTGAAGGAAATAGTCATTCATTGACTTACACTTGAGAGCAAACTGCATAAAAATGCCCTTCTAACTTTGCTTTTATGAGCTACTCAAAGTCTGTGTAAACCCAAGGATGTGGATGAAACCAACTGTTTCTGTTCCGATTCTTGTTGTTGTCTGTACTTCTCCATATCTTTATTATTAATTTCCCTGGAAATTAGAACTTTTCTAAAACTGTAAGATATTTAAAAATCTTAAAATGTATTTTCCTTTCTATAAAGCCTTCTTTAAAGTTACTCATTATTACAGGTTGAGCATCCCTTAGCCAAAATGCTTGGGACTAGAAGTTTCTCGCTTTTTCTTTTTTTTTTTAAACTTTGGAATATTTGCATTATACTTACTGGTTGAACATCTGAAATCCCAATGCTCCAGTGAGCATTTCCTTTGAAGGAAATGTTGATCCACTTGTTTATGCTCAAAAAGTTTTGAATTTTGGAGCATTTTTGAATTTCGGATTTTCAGGCTGGGGATGTTCAACCTGTATCACCATATCTGACATCCCCTGCTCCAACCTGATATTGTTTCATTTGGTGCAAAGTTTCAGAATCAAATTAAGGAAATGTCATGTTTCCACAGTTGAGTTGTCTGAAAAACTTCCTCTTACAGTGAAAGTCATAGTCCAGGAGAACTTTAGATGCAGAACTTCAGGGCCAGGTGGAAAGCCATTATGAACTCTTGCACTGGCTCTCTTATGATCGTAAGCCTGAAAGTACAGAATCCTGGAAAAGGAGGCCTCTCTCTGCACCCATGTAATTTTTAAAAAGGAGAGAATGATACAAAAGGGGCTAAAGCTTGATCATAAAAGATCAGGGCAATGAAAACAAATGATAATGAATAACAAGTACTAAAAGTAAAAATGCAATGCATTTTAAAGAGATGGGGTGCCAGTTATAATTCCGTTTTGAATACTACATTGCAAAAGAACTATTTTTAAAAATAGTTAAGGGAAAAAATACCTGAATTGTTGAATAATTTCCCCCTATTTATTCCTGGTAAACTTCAATCCCATCTTACAGTCCCATTCTAAGTTCTTGTGGAGTGTGAATATCAGCAATTTTCAAGTTCCTTCAAAGAGGAACTTGAATAAATTCATTGGCACTCTGTGTATTTTTTGATAGTATGATTCTTTGAGTTTCTTGGGATGTTTCTTGGTTGTCATTTTTACCTTGCAGTGAACCTCACTATTGTCCTATCTAATGACTTTGAATAAAATATATTTTTTTCTCTCTTATCCCTGAAGTCCATGGTGGAAGCTTTTGCCTCTTGTTTAGACATGGTGATGGGGGCTTTTCTTTCGGATCTCCACAAACAGCAAATTCACAGTGGGAGAGTCTTTCTCTCTGAGATTTACAAATCCATGTTTTTTCTTCACAGCTCACCACTGCTTTCTGTTAAGATGTAAACAAGTCTAATTTCTTTTTCAAATGCCGTTCTGATGAAACCTGAGTAGTTAAAAAGTACTATTTAAATTACAATCTAAAAATCACACAATTGTTAAGTATGTATTAAACACTTGCTGAGTGTACAGCTGTTTATCAGACGCAATACAGGAGGGGATGCAAAGGAAGAAGACAAGAAGTGAATTGTCTAGTTGAATAAGATTTAGCATGTGGAAGAATTAGTATCAAGATAAATTTATTCAAGTGCTAAACTTCATGGTACATATACTTACTGAATAAAATAGCATGCAAGGTACTTAGTATCCTTAGTTTATGAGCCTTAAAACAGATTTAGAAAAAGGAAGAGTCAACTGGACACAGTGGCGGGCACCTATAGTCCCAGCTACTTGGGAGGCTGAGACAGGAGGCGCACTTGAGCCCAGGAGTTCGAGGTTACAGTGAGCTATGATCATACCACTGCACTCCAATCTGGGTGACAGAGCAAGATCCTGTCTCTAAAAAATAAAATAAAAAAGGTCCCACCTCCCAATACTGTGACAATTAATTTCAACATGAGTTTGGGAGGGGACAAATATTTATACTGTAGCACCCATAAAATCATCATGGCCTACACCCTCCCACCCCCACTTTGGTAGCATTTTTAGTTTCTTTGTAGTTATTGATCTATTCAGGGTTTCAACCTCTTATTGAGACAATTTGATAATTTATAGTTTGCTAGAAAATCATTCACTTTTCCTGTTTTTTTTTTTTTTTAATTTGTTGGCCTAAAGTTGTATGTAATATTCCTTTTAAATTGTAAAAATCTTGTCCATGTCTGTAGTTTGTTTTGTTTATTGTTTCTAATTCTGAAGTGCTTTTCTGTGTACTTCCTCAAGTGTGTTTATTGTATAATGAATACATTTTAAATTAAACTTGCTAAAATGCACATGGATAGTATTATGAAAAAATCTGGGAATGATTTAGCTTGCTCTTATGCCAAATGTGGTTCTTCTTGCCTGAAATGAGTTAGTTGAGATGTAAATTGGAAATGCAAAGAGTTGATTATTGTCCTATAACTGTTGCTTCATCAGTGTTGTTAGTTTTTGAGGGTATGCATATCCTTGTTAGACTTGATGCACTAATTATCACATGCTTTCACACCACCTACAATCTCCTCAATAGGACTTTCCCACCCACGATGCTATTTACTTTTCCATGAAAGAAGGTTAATTTTATAAGTATTTATAAGTAATAGTATTGTCTTATTTGATGCCATTAGCATGAGATTGTGTTCTTCCCAACTATGTGCAGGGTCTAGATGGAGGAATGTAGAAGCAGGCTTTGAGTAGACTCCTGGTCTTTTGGGAAACTATCATGTTTAATAAATCCATCAACAAGTGTTTGAGTGATTCCCATGTGCTTTAGACTGCTGTAGGTGCTGTAGAGATGCAGATGATTTATTAGGCATTTAAAATCTACAGCACTGTAGCTCTGATCAACCTTTCCAGCCTGCCTCTCGTGATACTGCTCTTATGTCCTCTTTGTTTTATAGCACACAACCTACTTTTCTGTTCTGAACATGTAATGCACTCTACTTCCTTAATGACTATGAAAAGCTATTCCCAATAACCTAAACAGCAATTCCCTTGCATACAGCTATGAGTCTTAGCTACCCTTCCTTCATATTGGAGCTTAAATCCTGCCTTTAGTGAGCCTTTCCCAAGAACAAGTTATCTCAGACTAATGTATCCATTTTGCAAGGGTACTTAGATTTGAAGATACAGATAACTTCAATGATATGTTGGATAAGGCATGTCAGGATAGCTTTGGGAGCAAGATGAAGAAGTGTAAGCTAAATGACAGAAAAGATAGGTCAATTGGTAACTACTTGATGACTTGCTATCTAAAGGGAAATTTTTAAATGCATGGCATAGGGCTCTGTTTTTGACCTGGTCTTTTTCAACATGTCCATTCATTTGGTTACTTACCTGCTTATTCAAATGTTTATTCAGTACTGCATGCTGGAAACTATGCAATATGTTGGGTATACAGTGGTGATCAAGGGAGACATGGTTTTTCCTCTTGAGAATACCACAGTCTAAGCCTTTGAACAAAAATATAGAAAATTGACTAAGCTAATGCAGTGGTAACGTGGTACTTATAGAGATGGTGATTATTGCATAACAGAATTAGTAAATAAGATCTCTTGGGACTGGAAAGATAGAATTATATTCAGCTCATCTTAAATTTTAAGATGGAGTTTAATTGTGAAAAGAATATATAGTCTTATACTTGAGTCCTAAAACCAACTGTATGAGAAGAGGGAGGCTTGACATATGGGCAACAGTCTGAGTAAAAAAAAGATACAGAACCTTTAGTCAGTAGTCAAGTCAATATTAATAATCAGTGAGATATGACTCCCAGAAAATATTGGGTTATTAAATTGATGGACATGTAGTATCTACAGTGAGAAATGATCAATCTTTTCTGGTTTATAAACGTTAAAAAATGTTCTCAAGGCAGCTTCCCAGGAGTTTTTCTATTCTTGATATACATCTAAGAAAACATAAATTGTCACTGAATAAATATTGCACAGAATCTGAGAAAAATAGAATCAGAGAAATCTTAAAATAATCATTTTAATTCATTGGGTGTCTGTTGTGCTCTGGGGGGTTAAGAGAAGGGTGAGATGTGCCCCTTCGTATTTCTGAGGAAGGAAAGGGAGTAATCTTAATACAGTCTGTTACTGAATTCTTGTATATGCAAAGTACTACAGGGAAGCTCAGGAGCACAACACTACCAAAGTATAGGCCTAGGTTTTCAAGGAGTGTAGAATCCACTGCTGGAGAAAGCCAGAAAACAAATGATTATAGCATGAAGTCTAGATGGAGCATGCTCCCAGTGCTGTTGAGGGAGACCACCACCCTTACCAAATATTAACTATTCCTGGACTCCTACTTGAGTTCTTCCTCTTCCAAAATGAATTTTTGGGTCTGTTTTGTACCTGGAGGTGCCTGGTCTTTTTACATTGCAGCCCACATACATGACAGCTCTTGTTCAGGCCTCCAAAGAAGTTTAAAGCTTATTTATTTGCCTTGAGAGTAAAGCTCCTTACCTTAATATACCAGGTTTTCATAATCTGACCTCTGCCTGCCTTTTTTTTTTTTTTTTTTTTGAGAGGGAGTCTCGCTCTGTCACCCAGGCTGGAGTGCAGTGGCCGGATCTCAGCTCACTGCAAGCTCCACCTCCCGGGTTTACGTCATCCTCCTGCCTCAGCCTCCCAAGTAGCTGGGACTACAGGCGCCCGCCACCTTGCCCGGCTAGTTTTTTGTATTTTTTTTTTTTTTTTTTTTAGTAGAGACGGGGTTTCACCATGTTAGCCAGGATGGTCTCGATCTCCTGACCTCGTGATCCTCCCGTCTCGGCCTCCCAAAGTGCAGGGATTACAGGCTTGAGCCACCGCGCCCGGCCTCTGCCTGCCTTTTTACCTCATCTCTTGCCATCCTCTCCCATAGGACCTTGTGCTCCAGCCTTTGTAAGCTGCGTACAGTTCCTGAAAATGTTAGGCTACCTTTGTTTTGTACTTGTTTTTGCTTTTGTCTGGAATATCTTTCTCCCTTTTTATCTAGCTGATTCCTACTTTTCCTTCTAATGTTGGCTCAGTGTTTATCCCCTCCAAGAAGACTTTTGCTTCCACTCGACCCCACCCCAGAATAGATGCTCCTTTTTTACGTTCAGCCCTTACCTGATACGTGCCTGTATGGTAGCCTGTATAATGCTATTATGATTGTTTGCAAACAAATTTCTCTACAAAGTTTGAGCATTGTGAAGATAATGCTGTGATCTCTGTATTTTTATTACCTAACAGAGGGCATGGTGAACATTTAGGCCTTTAATAAGTGTGTATTGCATGAATATGTAAATAAGTGGTATATTTCTAGAGAGCATAGACTGTCTGCAATGTTTTTTCTCTTAACACAAGACTCAGTATTAGCAACATAGAAAGTGCTCAATGTGAAGACAGGATGAATGAATAAATTTAAAGATACGTTAACCATGATTAGATAAGGAATTAGGCTAAAGATTTATAATGTGCAGGTGTTATTTTGACTAATGTGATAATGTGCTCAGTAAATGGAATCATGAAGAGATGGCTTTGAAAGAAAGATAATTAATATTTGGATTGAAAGAATGTATTAGTTTTTGATTGCTGGATAATAAATTACCACAAATTTAGTGGCTTAAAATAATACCTGTTTTATTGTCTCATAGTTTCTTCTTTAGGCCAGAAATTTGGAAACAGCTGACTTGGTTCTCTGCTTATGGTCTCATGTGGCTGAAATCAGTGTCAGCTGCGCTGTGTTCCTCTCTGGAGCTCAGGGTCCTTACTTAAGCTCCCATAGTTTTTGGCAGAGTTCACTTCCTTGTGGTTTATAGGACTCAGCCTCTTGTTCTCTTGCTGATAGTGGTCTGAGGGCCCCTGTCAGCCCCATAGAGGCCACCTGCAGTTTCTTGCCACGTGGCCCACTTTATAGGCCCTCTCGTGCTTCAAATCTCTTCTTTCAGGAAGGGCCAGTCCCTTTTTTAGGGCTTACCTGGTTAGAGCAGACCTACCCTCTGTATTAGTCAGCTTGGACTGCCACAACAAAATACCAGTCTGGGTGGTTTTAACAACAGACATTTATTTTCTCAGAGATCTGAAGGCTGGAAGTCTGAGATCAAGGTGCCAGCATGGTTCAGTTTCTGGTGAGGGCTCTCTCCCTAGCTTACAGATGACCACCTGCCTGTTGTGACTTCACATAACCTTTCCTTCTTGCATGCATGTGGAGAGGGAGAGATCTTTTTCTCTTCCTGTTCTTTTAAGGCCGCTCCATGACCTCATTAACCTTAATTACCTTCTGAAAGTCCTGTTTCCAAATATAGTCACATTAGGAGTTAGGACATTTCAACATGAATTTGGGACGGGGGATGGAGGGATACAGTTCAACCTATAACACCCAGCTCATCTCCCTTTTGGTTAACCCAAAGTGAACTGATACGTGACCTTAATTATAGCCCCCACCTTGTAAAGGAACATTTCTGGGAGTAATATCCTATGGTGTTCACAAGTCCTGCTAATAACCAAGAAGAGGGGATTATGCAGAGAATGGGAATCTTGGGGTGACATTTTAGAATTCTGCCTACCCTAAAGATAGTGGGATAAAATGTAGCAGCAGATTTAGTTGAGATACAAGTTATATTGTGAATGGAATAATAGAATAATGGAAGAGAAAAGCACACAGCAACTGATATATAAGGGTAGGAATACTGAGCTTGGACACACATATTTGGAAGGTTTAACCTAAATAATGTGTCTGTGAAAAAACACTTTGGAAACTAAAATTATTTAACATGTAAGATGTTACTGATGCCAAGGTTTGTGGGGAGATGGTGACAAGATTAGCTTGGGAATGATGGGTTTGTGGGTGGGAAATCAGGAAGCAGTGAAGATCACAGGCTTTGGAGTTAAACAAACCTGGGTTTAAATACTGATTCTGCCACTTAGCAGCTTCAGTTTTCTCACAGGTAGAACGGGAATATTTACGTCTATGGATTTTTGTGAGAATTAAATGAAATATCCATTTCAAGTTTTTAGCTTAGTGCCTGGCACGTAGCCAGCACTAAATAAATGTGTATTCATTCACCAACGAATTATTAAATAAATATATTCTATGTGCCAGGCACTGTATTAGGCCTCAGGTTTCTGGTAAATATTAATGCTATTATGTCTGAGCTCGATTTCATTGGACTTTGAATTGCCAGGCTAAAACAACAGAGTTCAATGTTTATTTAAATAGTCCTGGGCTGTTTTCAAGCAAAGAATAACATCTAATCATACGTTTTTTAGAATTTGTGATTATTTGGTGCGAGTACATGGTGGTTTTTTTCTTTTGTATAAAGAGCCCAAATTTGCCTGTAGTCATTCTAATTATTGATACACTAAGACTTAAAAGATCTCCATACCTCTTACGTCATTGTTTTGATTTTTTGAAGGACACTATTGAAATCTGTGTTTTAGGAGAGCATTCTGATGGCAGTGTTGCAGATGGGTTGAAGAGGGCAGAGATTAGTAAGGAAGGCCTTTTATTAATGCTGAACCAGGGTGCTTACAGTGGGAATGATGAGAAGGAAATTACGTGGATAAGAGCATTGGGAAAGAAGAATCAATAGGTTCAGGTGAGCGAACACAGGAAATATGAGTGAGGGAAAAGGCAGTACTAGTATACTGTGATGTCAGTTCCGGAGCACTGCAGTGATTCATGACTATCATGGAGCAGATTTATTTGATAAAATTTATTTGAATAGGTGGATTTATTTGAATAGAATTATTTAAAAAATGGACAATGCATTTAGTGTGGAAAAATGTAGATCACGCCTTTCAGACACCAGAAAAATCCTTTTATCATCGATGGAAGATGTTATCAACATGACTAGAAGTACATGTATGTTAATTACCCATAGATACATAATGAAAGGAATTGTGTAGGCAACCACACACTAGCTATTAGAGGGCCTAGAGTATCTAAAAGGTTAGTGTCCATCAGAGAAGAAGAAAGATAAAGTGGTGAGGTACTAGATGCATTAGCATGAATCTTTGAAATTGTAAGTTTGTGGACTGTGATATTTCTAGCTGTCTCTAAGGAAATACAATTTTAGATGTGTATAAGGCAGGCATTCTGGATGCTGTTGGGGAAGATAAACTACAATTAGTAACTGAGCAAATGAAGAACAGGAGTTCTTTGGTACTAAGTACAGAATAAAATTGAGAAGAATAAGAGTCGAAGCTAAGAAACCAATTAGGGCTATTGGCTAGGTGGCGGTGGATCTGGGGTGAGGTGAACGGATTTGAAATGGCTTTAATTAAGTCCTTGCTGCTAAATATGTAGAAACTGTCTAGGCCTTAGGTTACTTGATTTTTGTGACACTGGTCATTCCTCCCTCGAGATGTGCTGTTCCTTTAACTGTTGTCATACCAGCTCTCTGAGCTGTCCTCCTGCTTCTCCCTGGATATTCTAGTTTAGAATTTTTTGCAGAACTTTTTTCTCCCCAATTTCTTAAATATTGATGTTCCTCTGGTTTCTGTTCTAGGTCCTGTTTACTCTCATTCGCACAGTCTTCAGGGTGATCTCATTCACTTTCATAGCGTACATAACCATCTGTGTGCTAATGATTGCCACATTTTTATCTCTGGCCAAGATCTGTCTCCTGAGCAACAGATCTTTATATTCAACTCATATTCAGCACATCCTCTTGGATGTTACGCAGGCACCTCCAACTGAAAATAGAACTTTCTTCTCGAACTGCTCCTCCCGGGTTCTACATTGCAGTAAATAGCATTGCCATTTTTCTGGTTTCCCAAGCCATACACCAGCAAACATTCTTTTCTTTTTCTTCGGCAGTATAATTTATATACAATAAAATACAGATATATATGTATACACACACACACACACAGTTTGATGAATTTTAATAAATATACACACCTGTATTGCCATCGGTAAATCAAGGTATAGAATATTTTCATTATCCAGAATGTTCCCTCATTTGTCAGCTTTCTGACACCCTCATTCCCATCCTGGGACACTTTTCTTATTGCCTCATCATTTATTAGCTTTCCCTGTTTTTGAACTTCTTATAAGTGGAGTCATACAGGGCACTCTTTTGGTTTCTGGCTCCTTTTGTTTAACCTACAGTTTTTGGAATTTATCCATATTGTTGTGTAGATTAGCAGTGTATTCCTTTTTATTGGTGAAGTGGTATTTCCTTCTATGAATATACTACAGTTTGCTTATTCATTATTCTGTTGATGGATATTTGGATTGTTTCTACTTTTTGGCTATTATAAATAAAGCCTATAGGAACAACTTACACAAGTTTTTTTGTGGTCATGTGCTTTCTCTTTATTTATTTATTTATTTGATATTTTAGAGACAGGGACTCATTCTGTCACCAGGCTTGGAGTGCAGTAGTGCAGTCATAGCTCATTGTAACCTCAAGCTCCTGAACTCCAGGGATTCTCCCTGCAGCTTCCCACGTAGCTGGGAGTGGGTACGCACCACCATGCTTGGCTAATTTGATTTTTTTAGTGACGGGGTCTTGCTGGGTTGCTAGGGCTGATCTCAAGACTCCTGACATCAGGTGATTTCTCCCACCTCAGCTTCCCACAGTGTTGGGATTACAGGTGTGAGCCACTGCACCCAGCCCACATTATACCTGAGAGTGAAACTGTTGGCTTATACAAGAGGTGCATATTTAACTTCTTAGGTATTGCCACACAGGTTTCCAAAGTAGTTATATATTTGTACAGTCCCTCCAGCAATGCTGGAAAGTTCCAGTTGCTCTACCTCTTGCCATCATTTGGTATTGTCAGTTTTGTAAGTTCTAGCCATTATAATAGGGCTTGTAGTAGTGTATCATTTTGATTTTGATTTTTAGTTTTACAATGAGTATATTTGCACCATTTCATGTGCTAATAGCTCATTCTTATATCTCATTTTTTGAAGTGTTTGTTCAAATATTTTGCCTATTCTGATTTATTGGGTTGTTTATCTTTTTATTTTTATGTAGGAATTCTTTACGCATTTTGGATAGAAGTCCTTTGTCAGGTGTACACACACACACACACACACACCCTGAGTGTTTTTTCTCAGTCATGACTTGATGTTTTTTCATTTTCTCAATAATGCCCTTAGGAAATTTTTGCCTAGTCCAAGTTCTTGAATATATTTTCCTATGTGTTATTCCAGAAGCATTGTAGTCTTAGCTTTTACATTTAGGTCCCTAATCCATCTCAAATTAATCTGTGTGTATGAGGTGAGGTGCAGGTTAAGGTTCATTTATTTCCTATATGCGTATTAAGTTATTTCACTGCCATTTGTTGACAAAGTTTTTCTTTTCCTTATCAAAAAATTGAGTATGTATCAATGATTCTTTCTATTATCTGAATTATATATATATATATATATATATTTTTTTTTTTTTTTTTTTTTTGAGACGGAGTTTCGCTCTTGTTGCCCAGGCTGGGGTGCAATGGTGCGATCTCGGCTGACCACAACCAGGTTCAAGCAATTCTTCTGCCTCAGCCTCCCGAGTAGCTGGGATTACAGACATGTGCCTCCACGCCCGGCTAATTTTGTATTTTTAGTAGACACAGGGTTTCTCAATGTTGGTCAGGCTGGTCTTGAACTCCCAACCTCAGGTGATCCACCCACCTTGGTCTCTCAAAGTTCTGGGATTATAGGCGTGAGCCACCGCACCCAGCCCTGAATTATATTTCATTGATCTATTTGTTTAGTTCTATGTAACTATTGCTGCCTTACTTACTGTAGCTTTATGATAGGTCATAAAATCTAGTAGTGTAAGCCCTCCAGCTTTTTCCTGCTCCGCCCCCTCAACATTTTCTTATTGTTCTAGGTCTTTTGTATTTGGATATCAAGTTTAGAAGCAGTTTGCCAGTTTCTATTAAACAAAAAAAACCTTTTGGGTTTTTGATTGGGATTGCTTTGGCTTTAGATCAATTTAGGGAGACTTGACTGCTTAATAATATCACGTCTTCCAATCCATGAAATGGTGTATGTCTCCATTTATTTAAGTATTCTTTAATAGCTCAGCAGTGTTTTATGGTTGTCAATGTACAGGTCTTTCACACCTTTCTTTAGATTTATTCCTAGTTATTTATTGATATTATATAGAAACACTGATTGATTTTTAATATATTAATTTAAACTCTTGCAATTTGCAGAATTTACTTATTAGTTCTAGTAGTTGGATTTTAGATTTCTTTGGATTTTTCTACATACACAGTCCTAGAACCTTTAAGTAGATTTGCTTCTTCCTTTCCTATACCTATGGCTTTTATTTACTTTTAAAATGCATTATTATAATGGTTTGGACCTTGAGTACATGTGGAATAGAGTGATGAAAGTGGATATCTTTGCCTTGTTTTTGATTGTGAGTATAGGATTAGCTATAGATTTTTTTCTATAAATCCTTTAGCAGATTGGGGAAGCTCCCCTTTCCTCCTAGTTTGTTGAGGGTTTTTTTTTTTTTTTTTTTTTTTGAGGCGGAGTCTCGCTCTGTCACCCGGACTGGAGTGCAGTGGCCAGATCTCAGCTCACTGCAAGCTCCGCCTCCCGGGTTTACGCCATTCTCCTGCCTCAGCCTCCCGAGTAGCTGGGACTACAGGCGCCCGCCACCCCGCCCGGCTAGTTTTTGTATTTTTAGTAGAGACAGGGTTTCACTGTGTTAGCCAGGATGGTCTCGATCTCCTGACCTCGTGATCCGCCCGTCTCGGCCTCCCAAAGTGCTGGGATGTTGAGGGTTTTTAAAAAAATTTTAACCAGTAACAGGTATTAAATTGTATCAAATGCTTCTTTTTTTGAATCATTTAAGATAATCATATGATCTTTTTTCTTCATTCTGTCATTGATTGATTTTCAAATATTATACCAACCTTGTATAGTATTTGAAAATCAGTTAGTAACAGAATGGTATGACCTACTCAGGTAAACCCACTTGATCCAATTGCTTTGTCCTTTTCGTATATTACTAGAGTTGATTTGCTAACATTTTGTTAATGATTTTTGCATTTATGTTCATGTGTAATAATTGGTCTATAATTTTTTTTTCCTATAGTGTTGTTCGTGTCATGTTTTGGTATCAGGGTTGTGTTGACCTCATGAAACAAAATGAAAGCATCCTCTCTTCTTCTTGGAAGGATTTTTGATACTACTGGCATTTTACCAGTGAAGCTATCTGAGCCTAGAGTTTCCTATGTGAGAAGATTTTTAATTACAAATTTAATTTATTTAACAGGTAGCGGTTCTTTAGATTTTCTGTTTCTTTTGTTTGTTTTGGAAATTTGTGGATTTTGAACAGTTTGACTATTGCTCATAATTTCTCCTTAATTCCTTTCAACTATCTGAAGGATCTGTAGTGATGTCTTTCATGTTTATGCTGGTAATTTGTTTTTGAGCATCATTCTTTATCTCTCTTCTCTCTCACTTTTCACATCTACACCATCTTTCCTGTCACTATTTTAATTTAGGATAGAGCCATTTGTTACATGGACTGTTGGAATAACCTCACACTAACCTTCCTGTTTGCAGTCTCTTTTCTCTGTGTGCCATTCACCTTATTACAAGAAGAAATACCTTTCTAAAGTGCAAATGTAGTTAAATCTTTCCCAGCTTAAAACTTTTTAATGGTTTTCTAATGCCTTCAGAATAAAAATCTAAGCACCTTCATATGAAATACAAAACCATTAATGATAAGGTACTGATTTGTTTCATAGATGCCTGTCTTTCCTGTATTTCTTCTCCCTTTTTATCTCTCTCTGCAAGCCATAGGGAACTATACTTCACTGCCTTTGTAGGTATTCTAATTTGTCATTCTTTGTCTTAAACTTGAATGCAGGATTTCTGATGTGATATGATCTATACTATCTTAGAACTTCTCCTTCAGTGAGATTGTTTTTAATATCTCATTGACATGGTCTCAGTTAACCTTTATTAATAATTTACTTGACATTTTTTATTCAATGTATCTTTACATTCACAGAAATACATAGCCTCAAAGCACTTTTTTAGTCCAGTTTCAATTTATTACCTCAAATCATATTAAAAAATAGGAATGCATCTGTTTCCTATCACCAGAATACCTATCAGATAGCTACTTGATCTCTCCTTCCCAACACCAGTGATGATGAGTTTTATTTCAGCTTGAGGGTGTTAGTGTTGATATTGACCACTCACCCATATTACTACAGGATATATATTTCTTTCTTTATAGATTCTTTTGATAGTTTGCAAAATCAAGAAACATTCCTCTGAAATTGGCCAACCAGTTTGGAGGTAAAGCAGTTGTTTCTTTTTTAGTTAGTCCTTCACCTCTTTATCCCCAGGGGAATCAGGATGTCCCATGTTATTTTTCAAAGTCTAAATACTTCAAACTTTTATTCTCCTGTTGGGTTTGAAAGGGGGATGTTATTAGCTCTGTCTTGATGTAGCAGGGGCTCTGAAAGTCTATTTGGATAACACTGAAGATTGGAGGAAATGTGACTCTGTCTGTGTGTTTTAAGCCCCTAAGGTAAGATCAGAAAGCATCTGGGGCAGTGAGAGCCAAATAGTTGAAGTCATACATTAATTATGGTCATGAATCATTTTTATTTTTAAAGTCTTTACCATTTGACAAGGTTGTTTGCATAGTACCAGTGAAGTTTTAGACAGCACTTTCCTACTTTTAAAGTTACAGGCTATTTTGTTGATTTCTTCTCTGGGTTGATGATGCCTATCATTTTTAGAATTCTGATAACATTTTTTAGTAAAGATTGCTGTTTCCTTACTTGAATGAGTAGTCTCTATGTGATTTTTATTTTGATACACTATTTTGAAGTTACAAATATAGGAAACTACCACATTGATCTTCCAATTAATCTCCCACTGATGACAAAAATATCAAAGTTTGGAACTGTGCTTTTATGTTCAGACATTAGACATTAAGCCAGCAAATATATTTTGAGTCCCTCCTTTGTGCCACATTCTGTACTTAGCATTTGGAATATACATGAGAAAATGAAATTTATTTTACCCCCAGAAAGATTTAGTGAAATAGGCAAAGAAATAAACAGTTGCTGTAAACTAGGGTTGTATAGTATTTATTGTGGTGCCATACACAAGTAGCAGATTTCCAGAGGAAGGAGTGCCTAGACCTGTCTGTAATAGTCAGGGAAGGCCTTTGAAGAAGAGGTTGCTTGAGCTTCCTCTTAATGGATTAGGAATTTAGTTATCTGTTAAGGGATGTGAAGAACTTGTAGGCACATAGAACAGCTCACAAAGGGGTACAGAAGGAAGAAGTGATAGGATGTGTTTGGAGAGTTGCCAGTAATTCAGTATTGCTGGAGATGAGGGTGCAAGGTGAAAAATAATCAGGAATGAGACAGGATGTGTCAGCAGGGACTACATCACAAAGGGCCTTACCTGGATGTAAAATTACTGTAGAGCTATCTTTTTAAGAGAGTATTACTGTCAATGTAGATTAAACACACAAACACACCCAGACCACGAGGCAACAGGATGGAGTATAGTCTCCTCTAATGGATTCCTTAGGAACCCTGAGGGATTTGTTGAATTCCTGGTCTCATGAACAAAATAGCTATATTGAGAGTTGGTCCTTTTTATATGACCTAAGAAATCATCAATAAATATCAGGCAATTTCTAAAAGTACAGAATATATCATGAATATTTCTAGGGTTTACGGTAATAATAATAATATAATAATAATAATATTGGCAGAGGTAGCAATACCATCAAATGCCTAAGAAAATGAACCTCTCATGTATATGATTACTTTCAGGTTAGGATTGATGACCACCTTTTAAAAACAGAGGTAAAATTCACACACGGTGAAATGCACAGATCTTAGTGTAAAATCTGTGAGTTTTGGTGTACTCCTTACCCTAATCAAGACATCAGAGCCAGGTGCAGTGACTCACTCTTGTAATCCCAGCACTCTGGGAGGCTGAGGTGGAAGGATGGCTTGAGGCCAGGAGTTTGAGACAAGCCTGGGCATAGTGAGACTCTGTCTCTACAAAAAATTAGCTGGATCCAGTTGCATGCTCCTGTAGTCCCAGCTACTCGGAAGGCTGAGGCAGGCAGATCCCTGAAGTCCAGTAATTTGAGGGGGCAGTGAACTATGGTCATGCCAGTGCACTCCAACCTAGGTGACAAAGTGAGACCCCATCTAGAAAAATAAAGACTTAGAACATTTCCATCACCTCAGATAGTTGCTTTGTTCCCTCTTCTCTCTATGTCAGTCCCAACCACTCTTGATTTGTCACCATAGGTTGGTTTTACCTGTTCTTGAACTTTATGAAAAGGGAATTATACAATATGGACTTTTCTGTTTCTGGCTTTTTTCACTCAACATATTGTTTTTGAGATCCATCCATATTGTTATATGTACCAGTGGTGTGTTCCTTTTTATTGCTAAGTAGATTTTCATTATGTGAATATAGCTTAACTGTCAGTTCTCCTCTTTGATAGACCTTTGGGTTGTTTTCTATGAACATTCTTATACAAAGCTTCTTGTAGACATGTTTTTTATTTTTCTTGGGTAAATACCTAGGAGTAGAATTGCTGGACCTTAGGTTAAATGTATGTTTAACTTAATAACTAATACTTTCTAAAAAAGCCACTGTTACTTTATTAGGCTGGTGCAAAAGTAATTGCAGTTCTTGCCCTTTTTTTTTTTTGAAATGGAATCTTGCTCTGTCGCCAGGGTGGAGTATAATGGCACGATCTCAGCTCACTGCAACCGCTGCCTCCCAGGTTCAAGCAATTCCCTTGCCTCAGCCTCCCAAGTAGCTGGGACCACTGGCGCGTGCCACCATGCCTGGCTAACTTTTTGTATTTTCGTAGAGATGGGGCTTCACCATGTTGGCTAGGATGGTCTTGATCTCCTGATCTCGCGGGTTCTTGCAATTTAAATTTAAATTTAAAATAATTGCAAGAACTGTAGTTACTTTTGCACCAGCCTGATACATTTTTGCCAGCAATGCATGCAAGTTTTAGCTGTTCCACATCCTTGCCAGCATTTAGTGTTGTCATTTTAATTTTATCTATTCTAACAGGTGTGAAATGGCACCTCATTATGATTTTAATGTGCATTTCCCTGATGACTAAGACTTTGAGTGACTTTTCCTATGCTTATTGGCCATTCTTGTATCTTTTTTGTGATGTGTTTATTTCACTCTTTTGTCCATTTTTAATTGACTGTCTTGATTACTGATTTATAAGAATTCTTTATAGTCAGATAGGTGCTTTGCAAATATTTCCTCCCAGTCTATGAACTGTTTTGTTTTCCTAATGGCAGCTTTGTTAAGATTAACAGGTATTTCTCATTTTTTTAAAGTCTAGTTTATTCCTTTTTAATTTTATGATTAATTCTTTTTATGTCTTCTCTACTGAATATTTGTCTACCCCAAGGTTGCAAGAGATAGTCCTATATTTTTGGCCATAAGTGTTATGATTTCAGCTTTTATATTTACTGTGATCCTCTTTAAATTAATTTTTGTGTGTATGAAATAGGGGATGAGATTGATTTTTTTCTATGCTTATTCAGTGTTCCATAGCACCTTTGTTTAAAAAACTTTGTTTTCTGCACTGATTTGCCTTGATTCCTTTGTCAAAAATTAATTTGCTATATATGTGTAGGACTATTATGGTGCACTTTATTCTCTTCCATTGATCTATTTATTTTTTAATCTCCATGACCACGCCATATTGTCTTAATTATGTAACTTAATAGAAACTCTTGAAATCTGGCCTATTTCAAGATTGGTTTGTCACTTCTAGATTATTTGCTTTTCTATATAAATTACAGTATCAGCTTATTAATTTCTGTCAAAAACAAAATCCTTTGGGACTGTGATTGGGAGTCTCAAGCTATTTACCCATTTGGGAAAAGCTGACATCTTTAATAATATGGAATCTTCCAGTCCATGTACATGTATTTTTTACTTACTAGTTCTTCTTTATTGTAGCAATGTTTTGTGACTTCAGGGTTGAGTCTTGCACATCTTTTGTTTATTTCATCCCTAAGTATTTTATGTTTTTTGATGCTGTCATTAAAGTATTATTTAAGAATTTCGTATCTCAATTGTTTGGGGCTAATACAGGAATACCTTGGAGATACTGAGGATTTGGTTCCAGGCTACCCCAATAAAGCAAATATCGCAATAAAGCAGTAAAGCAAATATTGCAATAAAGCGAGTCACATGAACGAACTTCTTGGTTTCCCAGTGCATATAAAAGTTATGTTTACACTATGCTGTAGTCTATTAAGTGTGAAATAGCATTATGTCTAAAAATAATGTACATACCTTAATTAAAACATCTTTTATTGCTAAAAAATGCTTATGATCATCTGAACCTTCAGCAAGCCGTATCTTTTTGCTGGTGGAGGATCTTGCCTCCATGTCAATGGCTGCTGATTGATCAGATTGGTAGTTACTGAAGGTTGGAGTGACTATGACAATTTCTTAAAATAAGACAACATGAAGTTTGACATATCAATTGACTCTTCTTTCATGCATGATTCTCTGTATCATGCAATGCTGTTTGATAACATTTTACCCAGAGTAGAACTTCTTTCAAAATTGGAGTCAGTCCTTCCCTCCAAACCCTGCCACTGTTTTGTCAGCTAAGTTTATGATGGTATACATTTTTTGTTGTCATTTCAACAGTGTTTATAGCTTCTTCACCAGGAGTAGATTCTATCTCAAAAAACCACTTTTCTTGCTCAACTATAAAAAGTAACTCCTCATCTAGTCAAGTTTGATCATGAGATCATAGCAATTCAGTCATACCTTCAGGTTCCACTTATAATTCTAATTCTCTTGCTATTAAAACCATGTCTGCAGTTACTTCCGCCACTGAAGTCTTGAACCCCTCAAAGTCATCCATGAGGGCTGGAGTCAGCTTCTTCCAAACTCCTGTTAATGTTGATATTTTTACCTACTCCCATGAATCAAGAATGTTCTGAATGGCATTCAGAATGGTGAATCCTTTCCAAAATGTTTTCCATTGATTTTGCCCAGATCCGCTAGAAGAATGAATTATCTATGGCAACTCTAGCCTTATGAAATGTATTTCTTAAATAATAAAACTTGAAAGTTGAAATGCCTCCTTCATCCATGGGCTACAGAATAGATAATGTGTTGCAGACATGAAAACATTAATCTCCTTGTACATGTCCATCAGCACTCTTGGGTGACCAGGTGCATTGCCAATGGACAGTAATATTTTGAAAGAAATCTTTTTTTCTAAGCATTAAGTCTCGAGAGTCCTAAAATATTCATAAAACCATGCTGTAAACAGATGCACTGTCATCCAGGCTTTGATGTACCATTTATAGAACACAGGCAGAGTAGATTTAGCATAATTCTTAAGGGTCCCGGGATCTTCAGAGTTGTAAATGAGCATTAGCTTCAACTTAAAATCAGCATCTACATTAACCCCTAATAAGAGAGTCAGCCTGTCCTTTGAAGCTTTGAAGCCAGACATTGACTTCTCCTCTCTAGCTATGAAAGTCCTAGATAGCATCTTCTTTCAACAGAAGACCGTTTCATCTATGTTGAAAACCTGTTGTTTAGTATAACTACCTTCATTGATGATCTTAGCTAGAGCTACCGAGTAACTTATTGCAGCTTCTCCATTAGCACTTCTGCTTCACCTTACACGTCGATGTTCTAGAGATGGCTTCTTTCCTTAAACCTCATAAACCAGTCTCTGCTGCCTTCCAACTTTTCTTCTGCAGCTTCCTTACCTCTCTCAGCCTTCAAAAATTTGAAGAGAGTTAGGTCCTTGCTCTGAATTAGGCTTTGCGTTAAAAGAATGTTGTAGCTGGTTTGATCTTCTATCCAGACCAGTAAAACTCTTTCTGCATCAGCAATAAGGCTGTTTTACTTTATCATTCACGTGTTCACTGGAGTAGCACTTTTAATTTCCTTCAAGAACTTTTCCTTTGCATTCACAACTTGGCTGACTGTTTCATGCAAGAGGCCTAGCTTTTGGCTTATCTTGGCTTTTCACATCCCTTCCTCACTAAGGTTTGTCATTTCTAGTTTTCGATTTAAAGTGAGAGATGTAGGACTGTTCTTTTCACTTGAACACTTAGAGGCCACTGTAAGGCTTGACCCAATTTCATTATTGTTATGTCTCAGGGAATATGGAGGCCCAAGGCGAGGAAGAGAGACTGGAAATGGCCAATCAGTGGAGCAGTCAGAACACACAACATTTATCAATAAAGTTCACTATCTTATATGGGTGCAGCTCATGGTGCTCCAAAATAATTATAATAGCAACACCAAAGATCACTGATCACAGATCACCATAACAGATATAATAATAATGATAAAGTTTGAGATATTATGAGAATTACCAAAATGTGACAGAGACATGAAGTGAGTACATGCTGTTGGAAAAATGGCTCCAGTAGACTTGATTGACTCAGGGTTGCCAAAAACCTTCAATTTGTGTATTTTTTTAAAGCAATATCTATGAAGCACAGTAAAGCAAAGTGCATTAAAGTGAGGTATGCCTACATACAGAAATATCATTGATTTTTTTTGTACATTGACCTTATATCCCATGACCTTGCTAAATTAACTTATTAATTTTAGTGTTTGTTTTGTAGATTTCTGATGATTTTCCACATGACAATTATGTCATCTACAAATAAAGACAGTTTGACCATTTGGTATGGAAATGTGTAAGAAATACATGAGCTATATTTAAAGATAAAGAAACCAGGTGCAGTGGCATAGTGCTGTAATCCTAGTACTTTGAGCGGCGGGCAGATTGCTTGAACACAAAGTTTGAGACCAGTCTGGGCAACATGGTGAAACCTCGTCTCTGCAAAAAATACAAAAATTAGCCAGGCGTGGTTGTGCATGCCCGTAGTCCCAGCTATCTAGGGACCTGAGGTAGGAGAATCACTGGAGCCCGGGAGGTCAAGGCTGCAGTCTGCAGTGAGCCGTGTTTGCACCACTGTACTCCAGCCTGGGCGACAGAGTGACACCCTGTCTCAGAATAAAATTAAATTAAAATAAAGAGACCAAGAAGCAAAAACACAAAACCATAACTTAAAAATAAAAATAGCTCTTAATATTTTCAGTGTTCCTTGAAAGAGACCTTACTGAAAATGTAGTTGCTAGTTTGAACCTGGCCAAGTATTTAATTCCTCCTATTTGTCTTTTCTATCATCTTTTGGTTTTTTCTTATGTCTTTGAGAGTGCTATCTGCTTTGATTCAACCTTCTCAGCTGGGATTACTGTGAATTCCTTTTTTCTTTATGGATACCTAGAAGTAATAGTCACCTTTGATAACAGTGATACTCTCTCGGTGACTTTAGCAATCCATTTAATTTCACTGGGCCTCAGTTTCCATATCTATAAAATGATAGGATTTTACTATATTACTTTCTCAGGGCTCTTCCCGACTCCTTTGAGTTCTTCATCTTACCTCACAATACATCAGAGGCAGGCAGGCAGGTACAAAAAGGGTGTTTTAGAGCTTTAATGTTTTAGGATTTATTGTATTCCCTGTTATTTCATTGTGAATATGCTAAATAATTAAATAAATTGGGTTCATTATTAATTCTTTGTATCATCAAGGTTTGTCATTTATATCTGAGGCTCTTTGTTGAGTTTACTGTCAACTCATTTACATTTTTCTATAACTTATATTTCTAGGCTTCATAGAGCCCAGTGTGCAATTAAACAGACTCAGGTAACTGTTCAGAAAATTGGGAAGGAAATTGAAGAAAAACTAAGACTCACATCTACAAGCAATGAACTGGTAGGTTTTTATGTATTTACCTGTTTACACTTCTTGTTTTCTAAAGGAGAGTATCATATTCTTCTAGGGTTAATTTTAAAAAACCCTTTAGATAGTTTTTATCTTATTAATGTTCTATTGAGAGTTCTATTGGCATTTAAATGTTGGAAATAAACTTTCCCATCTGCTAATAGTGTAACGCGCAAAGTGCCTGCTTTATTCTGCTAGATGAAACTTTATATTACATAAAATTACTTAGAAGACAATTAACAGGCAGTTTTATTAATGTGAATTCTAAACATGAACTATATAGTGAATGAAAAATAGCTGCAAGGAGGGAAAAAAATAAACTATGGGAGCTAATCTACTTTTAAAAGATGAATTTAAAAAGTATTTGGACTGAGCAAAATAAGTCTGGTTTGTGGACAGTGATCTCTTTTGGGAAAACTCTTATTAAGGAGGCATTTCCAAAGAAACAGAAATCCTAACCCAAATGGGCAGATTGAAGATATTAATATAATTTTGAACTGTTTTTCCTAGTGGAGTGGAAAAAATGTCTATTTTGTAATGAATATTGTGTTTTTGTAAGCACAGTAGTGGGTATGGCTAATAAACTGAGGTTTTTTTTAAAGCCATTTGGATATGAATAGCTTTTGAGGAACTTTGTGCTGTGGATTGGACTTAAAATAAAACTCAGATCTTCAAATTAAGTTCTAGATAAAATTATTTAAATATTTGTTTGTGTGAACTCATTATCACAGATAGGCATCTTCCTATTGTCATTTACACCCGTCTCAGCTTAGCAGAGGGCCTTTACATCCCCAAACGAAAGCTTTTTGTTGCCTTGAAGATCTGCCCAAGATAATCATATGGTAGAAGTATAGAAAAGCAGCAATGCACTTAACCTTACAGAAACTTCTCTCTCATGGAATTTGAAATTAATATATTAGTTCAAACTGTATACAGTTGCTGATTTTATAGCTAGTGCTATACCTGGCAGGTAGCAAACATACAAAATAGGGTAGCTGCAATAGGTGTAGTAGTAATTCTTATTATTCACGTGACTTTCCTTGTCTATAAAAGCATCTTCCATTTCAAAGATGCTGTTAAACCACCTCTTGTTGTAACTTAGCCCCAGCAGAAGACTAAATTTCAGACTATTGAAGGGCGACGAAAAATCACTGATTTTAATTCTTTCTGTAGTGTATAAAAATGCTAGATTTTTAGAACCTTTGGGGAAAATTGCTAGGTTTTATTTTTGTTTTCCTCTCCCAAGGCAAGACTGGGAAATACTTGTTTCATTAAATGACAGCATATGCTTTATCTCAGTATGGAAAAATGTATTTTTAATCCTGTTTTTAAAAAAATATAAGTGGTGACACAGAGCAAGGTAACAGAATGTGTGAGTTTAAAGAGGTCAAATTCAGAGGTTCACTGTGTGTTTTTATGCTGCCTAGTCAACACAGAAGAAAAATCATTGGATTTTGGAACTGAACGTGAACTTAGAAATCATCTAGTTCCCTAATAACCCCATTCAAAACTATAGCCCCCTCAGTACATTCTGTCCCTTTTCCTGCTTTATTGTTCCCTGTAATATTCATTACCATTTACCATGATACCTATTTTGCATATTTTTCTCTCTCTCTAAACTCTTTAAGGCGAGGGATTTTTGTCTCTGTCTCTCTCTTTTTTTTTTTCTTCTGACATTTGTGTATTTCCAGCATCTAGAAAAGTGTTTGTCGCACAGTAGGTGCTCAGTAAGTATTTGTTGAATTTAAGAATGAATCTAGCTAATGTCCTCTTAAAATAGGACAGTAAAATGAAGCTTAAAGAAGGGAAATAGCTTTCCCACAATCATTTGACAATAGAGACAGATAATTTGGTTTACTTGTTTCCTTTTAGAGAATATTAGAGGATAATGCTATCTACAGGTTAATTAGTGAGTCACTTTAAGGTTTACCTGTAGCATATTAGAAAACTTTACTATTTGTCTTTTACTCATTTACTTTTCAAATTGGCCCATGGCCATTGTATTCCAACCCATCCATTTCCAATATTTAAGAAATCATTTTCATTTTAACCTAAGTAAAAATGCAGCAAGAAGGCATATTTGATATTGAAAGAAATCGGATTACCTTCCAAGACCACATGTGATTAACTGTGTTATAAGAAATTGGGTTCATACTTGGTGACTTTCAAAAATTTGGCATCTTCTCACATTACATGAATGCCTAACTTTTTTGGCATTTAATTGTATTTATGAAATTTCTGCTGTTGTCATTTTGAATTTTTACTTACGTTTTATAATTTTTTTGTTTGTTTCAAGGTGAGATCTCACTGTGTTGCCCGGACTGCTCTTGAACCCCTGGCCTCATGTGGTCCTCTCACCTGAGCCTTCTGAGTAGCTGGGATTATAGGCGTGTACCGTCACGCACAGTTTGTTTCAGATTTTGTCAAATTCTTTTCCTGTATCTGTTTAGATAAATGTATGTTTTTTCTCTTCTGGTATTGTGGTGAAATACATTGGTTGATTTTCTGTCCCCCAGGTTGGCGTGCAGTGGCACGATCTCAGCTCACTGCAAGCTCTGCCTCCTGGGTTCATGCCATTCTCCTGCCTCAGCCTCCTGAGTAGCTGGGACTACGGGCGCCCACCACCTCGCCCGGCTAATCGTTTGTCTTTTTAGTAGAGACGGGGTTTCACCATGTTAGCCAGGATGGTCTCGATCTCCTGACCTCGTGATCCGGCCGTCTTGGCCTCCCAAAATACTGGGATTACAGGCGTGAGCCACCGTGCCCGGCCGGTTGATTTTTTAATGTTAACCCAACTTTGCATTTCTGGGGAGAGCCCTCTTGGTCATGGTGAATTACTTTTTAATGCTTATTACTGGATTTAATTTGTTAAACATTTTTAAAGAAATTGTGTGTATGTATTTATAAAGAATGTTAGTCTGTAGTTTGTTTTCTTGTAATCTGTTTATCTCATTTTGTTGTCAGGGTGACGTTGGCCTCAACTCACTTTTGGAAAGTGTTTTCCCCCTTTTTGTTTTCAGGAAGAATACGTGTGGAATGGGAATGTTAGGTAGAATTTACATTGAAGCCATCTGGGTCTGGAGGTTTTTTTGTGGGAAGGCTTTTGATCTGGAAATTCAGTTTCTTTAATAATTTACCTTTTGCATGAACTTTGGTAGCTTGTGTCTTTCAAGCATTTGTCCACTTCATTTAAGTGGTCAGTCTTTTTACATTTTAGCTATTCTAGCAGTTATATAGCATTTTCTCTTTTTGTTCTGAATTGTATTTCCATGATGAGCATTTTTTCATATCCTATTGGATATGCATGCATCTCTTAAGAATTATCAGTTTAGTGGCCCACGCCTGTAATCCCAGCAATTTGGGAGGCCAAGGCAGGTGGTTCACTAGGTCAGGAGTTCGAGACCAGCTTGGCTAATATGGTGAAATCCTGTTTCTACTAAAAGTAGAAAAAATTAGCTGGGCGTGGTGGCGTGCATCTGTAGTCCCAGCTACTTGGGAGGCCGAGGCAGGAGAATCACTTGAACCCAGGAGGCAGAGGTTGCAGTGAGCCAAAATTACGCAACTGCACTCCAGCCTGGGTGACAGAGTGAGACTCCATCTCAAAAAAAAAATAAAAATAAAAAAATAGAAAGAAAGAAGTATCAGTTAAAATATTTTTGCCCACTAAAAATAAACTCTTTATTTTAGATTTATAGGAGACTTGCCAAGATAATTCAGAGAGTTCCCACATACCTTTCATCTGGTTTCCCTAATGTTAACATCTTACATAACCATGGTACGTTTGACATGGTGCATGGTTAATAAAAAAAAGGACATTGATATGATATTATTAACTATGGATTTTATTCACATTTGACCAGTGTTGCCATTAATGTCTTTTTAAAAATAAATAAACTTTTAATTTTAGAAGAGTTTTAGATTGATAGAATTATCACAAAGATAGTACAGGGACTTACCCTATATGTACCACACCCAATTTCTCCTATTATTAATATCTTACCTTAATGTGGTACATTTTTTACAATTGATGAACCTATATCGATAAATTATCATTAACCAAAGTCCATGCTTTATTCAGTTTTTTTTTTTTCCAGCTTTTAACTAGTGTCCTTTTTCTATTCCATAATCCTATCCAGGAAAACATACTGCATATAGTAATAGTAATCATACTTCCTTAGATTCTTCATGGTTTTGAAAATCTTTCAGACTTTTCTTATTTTTGATGACCCTGACAGTTTTGAGGGCTTTGATGGGGCAGGTATTTTATAGAATATTCCTTAATTAGGATTTGTCTGATTTTTTCTGTTGATTGACTGGGTTCTGATGCCTATTTTTGTTTCAGTATTTAGTCCAGGAAACCACATTGGATTTAGTCATCATTTTATCCTAGTCTTCTCCAATCTATGTGTTTCTCTGTTTTCCTTTTTAAAATCACTGACTAATCACTGTTGATGTAAACCTCGGTCTTTTGGTTAAGGTAGTATCTCCCAGGTTTCTCCAATACAAAGTTCCCTTTCTGGGGGGCGGAGCAAGATGGCCGAATAGGAACAGCTCCAGTCTCCAACTCCCAGCACGAGCGACACAGAAGACCGGTGATTTCTGCATTTTCAACTGAGGTACTTGGGTCATCTCACTGGGGAGTGCCGGACAATTGGTGCTGGTCAGCTGCTGCAGCCCGACCAGCGAGAGCTGAAGCAGGGCGAGCCATTACCTCACCTGGGAAGCACAAGGGGGAAGGGAATCCCTTTTCCTAGCCAGGGGAACTGAGACACACAACACCTGGAAAATCGGGTAATTCCCACCCCAATACTGCGCTTTAAGCAAACGGGCACACCAGGAGATTATACCCACACCTGGCCGGGAGGGTCCCGCGGCCACGGAGCCTCCCTCATTGCTAGCACAGCAGTCTGCGATCTAACCGAAACGGCAGCAGCGAGGCTAGGGGAGGGGTGCCCGCCATTGCTGAGGCTTAAGTAGGTAAACAAAGCCGCTGGGAAGCTCTAACTGGGTGGAGCTCACAGCAGCTCAAGGAAACCTGCCTGTCTCTGTAGACTCCACCTCTGGGGACAGGGCACAGCTAAACAACAAAAGGGGAAGCAGCAGAGGCCTGTGCAGACGCGAACGACTCTGTCTGACAGCTTTGAAGAGAGCAGTGGATCTCCCAACACGGAGGTTGAGATCTGAGAACGGACAGACGGCCTGCTCAAGTGGGGTCCCTGACCCCTGAGTAGCCTAACTGGGAGACATCCCCCACTAGGGGCAGTCTGACACACCACACCTCACAGGGTGGAGTACACCCCTGAGAGGAAGCTTCCAAAGTAAGAATCAGACAGGTACACTCGCTGTTCAGCAATATTCTATCTTCTGCAACCTCTGCTGCTAATACCCAGGCAAACAGGGTCTGGAGTGGACCTCAAGCAATCTCCAGCAGACCTACAGCTGAGGGTCCTGACTATTAGAAGGAAAACTATCAAACAGGAAGAACACCTATACCAAAACCCCATCAGTACGTCACCATCATCAAAGACCAGAGGCAGATAAAACCACGAAGATGGGGAAGAAGCAGGGCAGAAAAGCTGGAAATTCAAGAAATAAGAGCGCATCTCCCCCTGCAAAGGAGCGCAGCTCATCGCCAGCAACGGATCAAAGCTGGTCAGAGAATGACTTTGACGAAATGAGAGAAGGCTTCAGTCCATCAAACTTCTCAGAGCTAAAGGAGGAATTACGTACCCAGCGCAAAGAAACTAAAAATCTTGAAAAAAGAGTGGAAGAATTGATAGCTAGAATAATTAATGCAGAGAAGGTCATAAATGAAGTGACAGAGATGAAAACCATGACACGAGAAATACGTGACAAATCCACAAGCTTCAGTAACCGACTTGATCAACTGGAAGAAAGAGTATCAGCGATTGAGGATCAAATGAATGAAATGAAGCGAGAAGAGAAACCAAAAGAAAAAAGAAGAAAAAGAAATGAACAAAGCCTGCAAGAAGTACGGGATTATGTAAAAAGACTAAATCTACGTCTGATTGGGGTACCTGAAAGTGAGGGGGAAAATGGAACCAAGTTGGAAAACACTCTTCAGGATATCATCCAGGAGAACTTCCCCAACCTAGTAGGGCAGGCCAACATTCAAATTCAGGAAATACAGAGAACACCACAAAGATACTCCTCGAGAAGAGCAACTCCAAGACACATAATTGCTGGATTCACCAAAGTTGAAATGAAGGAAAAAATCTTAAGGGCAGCCAGAGAGAAAGGTCGGGTTACCCACAAAGGGAAGCCCGTCAGACTAACAGCAGACCTCTCGGCAGAAACTCTACAAGCCAGAAGAGAGTGGGGACCAATATTCAACGTTCTTAAAGAAAAGAATTTTAAACCCAGAATTTCATATCCAGCCAAACAAAGTTTCATAAGTGAAGGAGAAATAAAATCCTTTACAGATAAGCAAATGCTTAGAGATTTTGTCACCACCAGGCCTGCCTTACAAGAGACCCTGAAGGAAGCCCTAAACATGGAAAGGAACAACCAGTACCAGCCATTGCAAAAACATGCCAAAATGTAAAGACCATCGAGGCTAGGAAGAAACTACATCAACTAACGAGCAAAATAACCAGTTAATATCATAATGACAGGATCAAGTTCACACATAACAATATTAACCTTAAATGTTAATGGACTAAATGCTCCAATTAAAAGACACAGACTGGCAAACTGGATAAAGAGTCAAGACCCATCAGTCTGCTGTATTCAGGAGACCTATCTCACATGCAGAGACATACATAGGCTCAAAATAAAGGGATGGAGGAAGATCTACCAAGCAAATGGAGAACAAAAAAAGCAGGGGTTGCAATCTAGTCTCTGATAAAATAGACTTTAAACCATCAAAGATCAAAAGAGACAAAGAAGGCCATTACATAATGGTAAAGGGATCAATTCAACAGGAACAGCTAACTATCCTAAATATATATGCACCCAATACAGGAGCACCCAGATTCATAAAGCAAGTCCTTAGAGACTTACAAAGAGACTTAGACTCCCATACAATAATAATGGGAGACTTCAACACTCCACTGTCAACATTAGACAGATCAACGAGACAGAAAGTTAACAAGGATATCCAGGAATTGAACTCATCTCTGCACCAAGCGGACCTAATAGACATCTATAGAACTCTCCACCCCAAATCAACAGAATATACATTCTTCTCAGCACCACATCGCACTTATTCCAAAATTGACCACATAATTGGAAGTAAAGCACTCCTTAGCAAATGTCAAAGAACAGAAATTATAACAAACTGTCTCTCAGACCACAGTGCAATCAAACTAGAACTCAGGACTAAGAAACTCAATCAAAACCGCTCAACTACATGGAAACTGAACAACCTGCTCCTGAATGACTACTGGGTACATAACGAAATGAAGGCAGAAATCAAGATGTTCTTTGAAACCAATGAGAACAAAGATACAACATACCAGAATCTCTGGGACACATTTAAAGCAGTGTGTAGAGGGAAATTTATAGCACTAAATGCCCACAAGAGAAAGCTGGAAAGATCTAAAATTGACACTCTAACATCACAATTAAAAGAACTGGAGAAGCAAGAGCAAACACATTCAAAAGCTAGCAGAAGGCAAGAAATAACTAAGATCAGAGCAGAACTGAAGGAGATAGAGACACAAAAAACCCTCCAAAAAATCAATGAATCCAGGAGTTGGTTTTTTGAAAAGATCAACAAAATTGACAGACCGCTAGCAAGACTAATAAAGAAGAAAAGAGAGAGGAATCAAATAGACGCAATAAAAAATGATAAAAGGGATATCACCACGGACCCCACAGAAATACAAACTACCATCAGAGAATACTATAAACACCTCTACGCAAATCAACTAGAAAATCTAGAAGAAATGGATAATTTCCTGGACACTTACACTCTTCCAAGACTAAACCAGGAAGAAGTTGAACCCCTGAATAGACCAATAGCAGGCTCTGAAATTGAGGCAATAATTAATAGCCTACCCACCAAAAAAAGTCCAGGACCAGATGGATTCACAGCTGAATTCTACCAGAGGTACAAGGAGGAGCTGGTACCATTCCTTCTGAAACTATTCCAATCAATAGAAAAAGAGGGAATCCTCCCTAACTCATTGTATGAGGCCAACATCATCCTGATACCAAAGCCTGGCAGAGACACAACAAAAATAGAAAATTTTAGACCAATATCCCTGATGAACATCGATGCAAAAATCCTCAATAAAATACTGGCAAACGGGATTCAGCAGCACATCAAAAAGCTTATCCACCATGATCAAGTGGGCTTCATCCCTGGGATGCAAGGCTGGTTCAGCATTCGCAAATCAATAAACATAATCCAGCATATAAACAGAACCAAAGACAAGAACCACATGATTATCTCAATAGACGCAGAAAAGGCTTTTGATAAAATTCAACAGCCCTTCATGCTAAAAACTCTCAATAAATTCGGTATTGATGGAACGTAACTCAAAATAATAAGAGCTATTTATGACAGACCCACAGCCAATATCATACTGAATGAGCAAAAACTGGAAAAATTCCCTTTGAAAACTGGCACAAGACAGGGATGCCCTCTCTCACCACTCCTCTTCAACATAGTGTTGGAAGTTCTGGCTAGGGCAATCAGGCAAGAGAAAGAAATCAAGGGTATCCAGTTAGGAAAAGAAGAAGTCAAATTGTCCCTGTTTGCAGATGACATGATTGTATATTTAGAAAACCCCATTGTCTCAGCCCAAAATCTCCTTAAGCTGATAAGCAACTTCAGCAAAGTCTCAGGATATAAAATCAATGTGCAAAAATCCCAAGCATTCTTATACACCAGTAACAGACAAACAGAGAGCCAAATCAGGAATGAACTTCCATTCACAATTGCTTCAAAGAGAATAAAATACCCAGGAATCCAACTTACAAGGGATGTAAAGGACCTCTTCAAGGAGAACTGCAAACCACTGCTCAGTGAAATCAAAGAGGACACAAACAAATGGAAGAACATACCATGCTCATGGATAGGAAGAATCAATATCGTGAAAATGGCCATACTGCCCAAGGTTATTTATAGATTCAATGCCATCCCCATCAAGCTACCAATGACTTTCTTCACAGAATTGGAAAAAACGGCTTTAAAGTTCACATGGAACCAAAAAAGAGCCCGCATTGCCAAGACAATCCTAAACCAAAAGAACAAAGCTGGAGGCATCATGCTACCTGACTTCAAACTATACTACAAGGCTACAGTAACCAAAACAGCATGGTACTGGTACCAAAACAGAGATATAGACCAATGGAACAGAACAGAGTCCTCAGAAACAATACCACACATCTACAGCCATCTGATCTTTGACAAACCTGAGAGAAACAAGAAATGGGGAAAGGATTCCCTATTTAATAAATGGTGCTGGGAAAATTGGCTAGCCATAAGTAGAAAGCTGAAACTGGATCCTTTCCTTACTCCTTATACGAAAATTAATTCAAGATGGATTAGAGACTTAAATGTTAGACCTAATACCATAAAAACCCTAGAAGAAAACCTAGGTAGTACCATTCAGGACATAGGCATGGGCAAGGACTTCATGTCTAAAACACCAAAAGCAACGGCAGCAAAACCCAAAATTGACAAATGGGATCTAATTAAACTAAAGAGCTTCTGCACAGCAAAAGAAACTACCATCAGAGTGACAGGCAACCTACAGAATGGGAGAAAATTTTTGCAATCTACTCATCTGACAAAGGGCTAATATCCAGAATCTACAAAGAACTCAAATAAATTTACAAGAAAAAAACAACCCCATCAAAAAGTAGGCAAAGGATATGAACAGACATTTCTCAAAAGAAGACATTCATACAGCCAACAGACACATGAAAAAATGCTCAGCATCACTGGCCATCAGAGAGATGCAAATCAAACCCACAATGAGATACCATCTCACACCAGTTAGAATGGCAATCATTAAAAAGTCAGGAAACAACAGGTGCTGGAGAGGATGTGGAGAAATAGGAACACTTTTACACTGTTGGTGGGATTGTAAACTAGTTAAACCATTGTGGAAAACAGTATGGCGATTCCTCAAGGATCTAGAACTAGATGTACCATATGACCCAGCCATCCCACTACTGGGTATATACCCAAAGGATTATAAATCATGCTGCTATAAAGACATGCACACGCATGTTTATTGTGGCACTATTCACAATAGCAAAGACTTGGAATCAACCCAAATGTCCATCTGTGACAGACTGGATTAAGAAAATGTGGCACATATACACCATGGAATATTATGCAGCCATAAAAAAGGATAAGTTTGCGTCCTTTGTAGGGACGTGGATGCAGCTGGAAACTATAATTCTTAGCAAACTATCAGAAGAACAGAAAACCAAACACCGCATGTTCTCACTCATAGGTGGGAACTGAACAATGAGGAAACTTGGACTCGGGAAGGGGAACATGACACACTGGGGCCTATCATGGGGAGGGGGGAGGGATTGCATTGGAGTTATACCTGATATAAATGACGAATTGATGGGTGCTGACGAGTTGATGGGTTCAGCACACCAACATGGCACAAGTATACATATGTAACAAACCTGCACGTTATGCACATGTACCCTAGACCTTAAAGTATAAAAACAAAAAAAACAAAAAAACACAAATTTCCTTTTCTATACTCTGTTTTTTGAAAACAAGTTACTTAGCCTATAGTTAAGAGGATGGGAATTAAATTCCACCTCCTGGATGGGGGAATATGTACATCTGTTATTTCAAATTCTTTGAGAGGAAGATGTGTCTCTTCTCCCACCACTTACTTATTTATTTAATGACTTGCTAGTGTGGGCTCATGCAGGTTTATTTTATACTTTGGGTTATAATCCAGTGCCATGTTATTTATTTTCTTGCTCAGTTTTGGATTTGGCCCTTGAGAGATCTTTCCAGTTGGCTCTTATGTCCTTTTGATACACCCCTATCTCTTTGTTCATTTTTAAAAGACCTCCTTACTCCTTGGCACTATATGATCCAGTCTCATCTTGTGTTTTCCCCATCCCAGCCCTAGAATTAGCCATTTCTCCAAGAGCCCTGTTCCTTTTGTTTAATAATGATATTTAGAAACAAGATGTGGACTTGTTGCCACTGGATTGCTTCTAGGATCTCTCAGTGGACAGAGCTATGTATGCACATGTTTCTATCTCTCTCTATGTATTAAAATGAGTTGGGGCCGGGCATGGTGGCTCATGCCTATAATTCCAGCACTTTGGGAGGCCAAGGTGGATGGATCACAAGGTCAGGAGATAGAGACCATCCTGGCTAACACGGTGAAACCCCACTCTACCAAAAATACATTTTAAAAAAATTACCTGGACGTGGTGGTAGGTGCCTGTAATCCCAGCTACTCGGGAGGCTGAGGCAGGAGAATCACTTGAGTCTGGGAGCCTGAGGTTGTAGTGAGCCGAGATCGCACCACTGCACTCCAGCCTGGGCAACAGAGCGAGACTCCGTCTCACCAAAAAAAAAAAAAAAAAAAAGAAAAGAAAAGAAAAGTTAATACTAATCATTTGCACTCTAATACCACAAAGTGCTTTCTAGCGGTCCCCTTCATGTTGTTTATTTGTATTATCTTTTTCTGATAGTGAGAAACCTGGCTCCCATTATCTTTCATGTATGTACTCATTTGTTCAGTCCTAGTATACGTGTAAAGTAGTTTCAGATTTGTTCTCTCTTGCTCCCGCTGTCTTCTTTAAGGAAATAAGGTCTTGCTCTGTCACCCAGGCTAGAGTGCAGTGGCATGATCATTGCTCACTGCAGCATCAAACTCCTAGGCTCAAGTTGTCCTCCTGCCTCAGCCTCCTGAGTAGCCACCTGCCCAGATAATTTTCTATTTTTTGTAGAGGCAGACTTGCTGTATTTCTCAGGCTGGCCTCAAACTCCTGACCTCAAGCAATCCTCCTGCTTCAGCCTCCCGAAGTCTTTTCTCTTTTTTATTGAAATGGAGTCTCACTCTGTTGCCCAGGCTGGAGTACAGTGGCGCGATCTGGGCTCACTGCAAGCTCTGCCTCCCGGGTTCACACCATTCTCCTACCTCAGCCTCCCGGGTAGCTGGGACTACAGGCGCCCGCCACCATGCCCAGCTAATTTTTTTTTTGGTATTTTTAGTAGAGATGGGGGTTTCACCATGTTAGCCAGGATGGTCTCAATCTCCTGACCTTGTGATCTGCCCACCTTGGCCTCCCAAAGTGCTGGAATTACAGGTGTGAGCCACCATGCCCAACCAGTCTTTTTTCATTTTTAATTCAGATTTTTGTCTTCTTATTTTTGGTTTGTAAGTATATGTGTGTGTTTCTGTAAACAAATCCTTTTTCTGTTATGTGTGTTGGGAATACTTCCTTTTCAGTCTGTGTCTTGCCTTTTTGTATTCTTAACAGTATTTTCTAAAGAGCAAAAGTTTTGAAGTTTGATGAAATCCAACGTATTTAATTTTAATTTAATTTTTTGTGTTCAGGGATTTTTGTGTTAGAAATATTTGCCTAATCCAAGGTCACAGGAATTTTCTCCTGTGTTTTGTTCTAGCAGTTTAATAGTTTTGGGCTTTACGTGTACATCTCCAATCCACCTCTGTTACAGTTCTATAGTTCATTGTTTTGTATCACATAAGTAAGGGTAATTTTTTCCCCCTGCATGGATATCCAGTTGATATCCATCATTGAATATCATGATTAGCATTATTTATTGAATAGTCTTTTCATTCCTCATTTAATTGCCTTGACATGTTTGTTCAAAATCAATTGATCATATATGTGTGCATCTATTTCTGGATTTTCTATTCTGTTCCATTGATCTATATGTCTGTATTTCCCCAATAGCCAACTCACTTATTATTGTAGATTTGTCATCTTAAAACTTGACCAGGTAAATCTTCCAACTTTATTTTTTTTTTTTAAACTTCTGTGGTTTTTCTGGGTTCTTTATATTTCCAAGTTAATTTGAGAATCAGTTTGTCAATTCCTACACACACAAAAAAAGGCCTGCTGGAATTTTGATTAGAAGCTGTAGATAAAATTATGGAGAATTGCTGTCTTAACAATATTAGTTCCTTCAGTCCGTGAACATAGTGTATATCTCTTTTACTTAGATTTCTCTCTGATTCTCTTTATAATGTTGTAGCTTTCACCATAGAGATTTTGGACATCTTTTGTTAGAGTTATTCTTAAGTGTTTTATGGGAGTTTTTTGGCAGGGGAGGCATTATTACAAGTGGAACTGTTTTTGAATTTTTATTTCTCATTCGTTTGCTGCTAGTATGTAAGAATACAATTAATTTTAACTTATTAATCTTCTGTCTTACAATCTTGTTATATTAACTTATTCATTATGCTAGTTAGTTATAGTTTTTTGGGATTTTCTGTGTAAACAGTCATAACGGCAAACTTGTAGAGTTTTATGCCCTTTATTTGATTTTCATCCATTACAGTGTTGGACAAAAAAATAGAACAGGAATCCTCACCTTGTTCCTGGTTTTAGGGAGAAACCATTCATCGTTTCTCTATTAAATATAGTACTAGGAATGCCCTTCATTAATTTTAGGAAGTTCCTCTTATTCCTAGTTTCTGAGAGTTTTTATCATGAATAGACATTGAATTTTGTCAGATGGTTTGTCTATATCCATTAAAATGATCATATGGTTTTCTTCTTTATTCTCTTATTGGTTTATTTTCAAATGTTTAACATTGCATTTGTACAATAAACCTACATTGATTATAATATATAATTATTTCTGTGTTTTGTTGGATTTGTTCTTATAAATTTTTTTCCTTCATATTGTCTTGGGTTTGCTTTGGTAATAATTTAAGAAATTTTGCACCTGTATTTATTAGGGATGTTGTGATACAATGTTTTGAATTGCCTTTTCAGATTTTGGTAGTAGGATTATGGTAGCCTGGGAAAATTAGTTGGGCAGTGTTCTTTTTTTCCTATTCCATCTTGCCCAGGAGCAGAAATCTGGACCTTTTAAATATTTTCTAGTTCTCTGCTGATATTTCACATCCTTTTATTCACTATAAGAATATTTCTGGGCCGGGCGCAGTGGCTCAAGCCTGTAATCCCAGCACTTTGGGAGGCTGAGACGGGCGGATCACAAGGTCAGGAGATCGAGACCATCCTGGCTAACACGGTGAAACCCTGTCTCTACTAAAAAAAACCACAAAAAACTAGCCGGGCGAGGTGGCAGGCGCCTGTAGTCCCAGCTACTCAGGAGGCTGAGGCAGGAGAATGGCGTGAACCCGGGAGGCGGAGCTTGCAGTGAGCTGAGATCCGGCCACTGCACTCCAGCTTGGGCGACAGAGTGAGACTCCGTCTCAAAAAAAAAAAAAAAAAAAAAGAATCAATTTTTGTTGACATATTCGTGAGAGTGGCTTTAAAGTTTTTGGTAATCCTAACATCTGGATCATCTTGGGGTTGGCATCTGTTGGTTTTCTCCTCCCTAGACAGTGAGTCACATTTTCCTGACTCTTCATATATTGGGTAATACTGCATAGTATCTTGGACATTGTGAATGTAATTTTGTGGAATCTCTGGATTTTGTTACTTTGTTCCAAAAAATGTTGATGTTTTTATTTTAGCGGGTAGTTAACTTGGTTAGGCTCAAACTGTCATGCCTGCAATGAACTTTGGCTCAGATTTCAGTGTAGTTCTTTTACCCTTAGGCACAAGTTTCTTTCTGTTTGTCTCATGCTAGTATAGGACTTAAGAGACTTAGGTTGAATTTAAACAGAATCGAGGGTGCCCATTCCCTGCCTTCCTCTATTCTTGCACTCTTGATTGCCTGACCATTATTCCCTGGTTCCTCTGGTCAGAAAGAAAGTTGACTTTCTTTTGGAGTTTGCAGCCACCCTCAGGGAAAAGCCACAGAAAAGGGGAATTTCATTTTATTGGTTGTTTATGCCAAGTTCTGACTCAACTCCAAAATATGCCTGCCATTGATCTTTCTCAAGAACCTTTGCAAGTAGTGATTTTTGTATTTTATCCATAGTCTATATCTGTTATCCATAGTCTGTATCCTCTATGAGAGGACCAATTTGTTGCGTACTTATTCTTTTATACCAGAAGCAGAGCTCCTGTACATTTTATTATTATATAGTTTTGCTGTATCCTCCTGGCTAAACCCGGGTTCTAAGCCTATTATTGCTAAGTCTATGAAATTAATGGATTGGAAATATTTTCTAAGGAAATCTTTTCCTTCTCTTAGTGGTTCACTAGGTGTAGGTAAAGTAGAAACAACCTGTAAATGACATTTAAAAGCAAATGTGTTAGGTTTTGGGACAGCTGCCACAGTTTTAAAACCTTTTTTCTGATTGTTAATTATTTTCAATTTTGGGGGGTTAAATTACTATAGATGAAGATACAATATACCCTAAGCTGTCAATTCTCAAAGTTTTTGGTCTCAAGACCCTTTTATACTCTTAAAAATCTCAAAGAATTCAGCAATACCTTTTTGTGAAAAATAAGCATATTTTTCTGAACAAAAGGTTTAATTAGCATTGCATTGCTTAAATATTTTGTGAATTTAACTCTATTAAGCTAATGTCTAGCCTAATAAAAGACACCTGGATTTTCACATCTGCTTCTGCAGTGAATCTGTTGCAATATCGTAAGTCTCGCAGATTCTGGTAAACTCCATCATAGACTTATGAGAAAATGAGAGTGGAAAAGAGGCATACAGCTTAGTATTATGCTATTATATTTTATCTTACAAGATAATTATATTTTATCTTACAAGACTCTGTAAAGATGTCAGGAACCCTCACGATTCCCAGGAACATGATTTAGGAACTTTTGCCCTAAGGCAAAAAGTTTTAACTCTAATATCATCAATGTGAAGACATTTGTTCCGTTACTGAGAGAACATCTCATATCAAAAATACAAAATCCAAAACACCCCAATGAGCATTTTCCTTGAGTGTCATGTTGGTGCTCAGAAAGTTTCAGATTTTGTAGCGTTTTGAACTTCAGATTTTCAGATTTGGCATACTCAACGTATAATATATTATTTATACGTTAGTCATCTTTATGAAATGAATGTTTAACATTTCCCTTTTTTTTGGCAAAGACTCATAAATAGGAATGTGTGTATCTGTGATTTTCAGTTCACATATAGTGTTGTATAAAAACACTAAAATCTAATTAAAAGTAATCTATTGGAGATATATGTGTGACATTACACTTGGAGTAAATAGATAAATAGAACACTGAAACTCATTAGAAGATTATAGAACATTAAGATCTTTGAGCAATTCGTCTTTGATGCATTAGAAAGGAAGCAGAACTAGATCCCACATGGGTTTGTTTACTCATCAGAAATTGGAGCCAACAATTCTAGTTTTGAATGACTTGATATATTTCTGTAAATGAGCCAGTTTCTGAACATGGACCATAACACAAACACTATACACATACATGCCTTCCCATATTAATGTAGTATTTAGATTAACTTGTAACCTTAGTTCTTTAAATCTAGAAAACATATCTTAGTATGTACCCTGGAATAGAGCAGATTATCCTCCTAGCCAGGCATATCCCTGTGTTTTCTGAAGATTTGCTTTTCTTTTTCTGTATTTTCTTTCTCTGCCCAGGTAGAATTCAATTTACATATTTTGTGGAAAAATTCAAGTTAAGGAAGTTGAATACCTCACTCTTTGTGGGAAAAGATTGCTTCCTAAAGATTTTACCTTTTTCCTCAGTGATGTAAGAACACCTTAGGCTTCTTGATTATACTATTGCATTGCTAAAGAAAACTCAGATTGTTTCTTCGTTCTTTTTTCTTTCATAATAAACAAGCTCATTGACTTTTTTTCTAATTATTTTTATAATACATATGAGATTTATGATCTCATTTCATTTTTAAATGTACAGCCCGGTGGTATTAAATACCTTCCAAATGTCATGCAACCATCATCACCATCCATCTCCAGAAGTCTTTTAAACTGAAACTGTACCCATTAAACACTAACTCCTCGCTTCCCTCTACTCCCAGCCCCTTGCAACTACCATTCTACTTTTTGTCTCTGTGACTTTGACTGTACTCTATAAGGAACTCATATAAGTGGAATCATGCAGTGTATACCCTTTTATGGCTGGCAGTTTCACTTAGCATAATGTCCTCAAGATTCATCCATGGTGTAGCATATTGCAGAAATTTCCTTCCTGATTAAAGCTGAATAGTATTTCATTGTATGTATGTACCATATTTTGCTTATCCATTCATTTAGTGATAGACACTTCGATTGCTTCTGGATCTTAGAACGTTGTGGACTTTCGGTTTCTGTTTTTACAGTGGGCCGGCAGGGCAAAATGGCTTTTATCTACAGTAGACCTAAATTCATAGAAAGTAGAGACCATTTCTTATTCATTTAGAAGCATGTAGTAGGGCCTTTATTAATGTTTGGTTTGTTTAGGAACATTCTTTGTAAAGCCATATTTCATAGACCTTTCAAGCTAAATATAATAATGATTGGAAGTAAGTTTTTCTGCTGTTTTCTCAGCTTGAATGTCTTTAACAGATGATCATACCATCTGTTTAGAATCAGTATTTCAGGGATGAGTAAGAAAGCATCTTGGGTGAGAAATGATTGCTGTAAGTACTTTTAACACGTTGCCAAAAATCATTTTCCATGCCCGTTGCTTCAACAAGGCCTTAGCATGATGCATCTCACTGAGTTCCCAGGCTTCCTCACTGTTTGTGAGTCAAATCAAGATACTAACCTTTTCCTTTTAAAGTTTTGTGTCAGCTTATCCTGGATCCTGGTAACCTATTTATTTAATGGATGAGTTTTGTAGTTACAATTTTAATTGTTTATACCTTAGGAAGGAGATAACAATTTACTAGCTATAACCAATTTGCTGTTTGCTTAAGATTTATGTCATGGAAAATCATGAAAAGTATATTAGTGACACTGATAAAGACCAGGAGAGAAGGACATACACATTCACAGTGCAGTA
The DNA here is from genome assembly GCF_009764315.1 of Trachypithecus francoisi. NCBI lineage: Eukaryota > Metazoa > Chordata > Mammalia > Primates > Cercopithecidae > Trachypithecus > Trachypithecus francoisi. Next base: position 66,851,599 of record NW_022681473.1, read on the forward strand.
ACTGTGTGTGTATGCACACATATTCAGGCACATACATACTCATTTTGGGGACAAAATTTCAGATTTGTATCTGGAGGTAAATTCAGGCAAGGCTTTTGGAGCAAAAAAGAGGCTGGGTAAAGTTTAAGGGGTGGTTTGATGTAATATTTATATGGAAACATAAGTTAACAAACAAGTTTAATTGTATCTCTGGCTGGTAGAATGGGTCAGGAATTTTGTTTTATTAAATTTGTATTCATTAAAATTGATTTTTAATATGACTTAAAAATAAACTTTCTTTTTCAAGGTAGTTTTAGATTCATAGAAAAATTAGGCAGAAAGTACAGACTTCTCATATAACCCACCCCATCCCCAATTTCTTCTGTTATAACATCTTGTACTAGTGTGGTACATTTGTTATTTGGTTAATTAATATTAATACATTATTATTAACTAAAGTCTATAGTTTACTTGAGGGTTTACCCTTTATGTTATACAGTTCTATGAGTTTTGACAAATGTATTGTATTATGTATCCATACAGCATCAAACAGAATAGTTTCATTGCCCTAAAAATATCCTATCCTTCACGTGTTCATCCTTTTCTCCCTCCCCTGGTGACTGATCTTTTTCCTGTCTCTGTAATTTTGCCTTTTCCAGGATTTCATACAGTAGGAATCATACAGTATGTAGCCTTTTCAGACTGGCTTCTTTCATTTAGCAATATGCATTTATGATTTCTCTGTCTTTTGATGGGTTGATAGCTCATTTCTTTTTATCACTGAATAATACTCCATTGTATATATACCACGGTTTATCTGTTGACCTATTGAAGTATATCTTGGTTGCTTCCAAGTTTTGGCAATTATGAATAAAGTTGTTGTAGACTTTTGTGTTCAATATCCAGGTTAATATATGAGAGTATGATTGCTAGATTGTATAGGAAGCCTATTTTAGCTTTGTAAGAAACTGCCAGACTATCTGCCAAAGTGGCTGTGCCATTTTGCATTCCCGCCTTCAGTGAATGACAGTTCGTGTTATTCCCTATCTTTGCCAGCATTTGGTGGTGTGAGAGCTTTCGATTTTATTCTAATGGGTATGTAGTCATATCACATTGTTGTTTTAACTTGCAGTTCCCTAATGACTTATGATATTAAGCATCTTATAGATGGCATGCTTGCCATCTATATATCTTCTTTTTTTTTTTTCTTTTCTATTAGTTTATTTTTTTATTTTTTTATTTTTTTATTTTTTATTATACTTTAAGTTCTAGGGTACATGTGCATGACGTTTATATCATGTATAACTCCCCAATGCAATCCCTCCCTCCTCCCCCCTCCCCATGATAGGCCCCAGTGTGTGATGTTCCCCTTCCCGAGTCCAAGTTTCCTCATTGTTCAGTTCCCACCTATGAGTGAGAACATGCGGTGTTTGGTTTTCTCTTCTTGTGATAGTTTGCTAAGAATGATGGTTTCCAGCTGCATCCATGTCCCTACAAAGGACGCAAACTCATCCTTTTTTATGGCTGCATAGTATTCCATGGTGTATATGTGCCACATTTTCTTAATCCAGTCTGTCACAGATGGACATTTGGGTTGATTCCAAGTCTTTGCTATTGTGAATAGTGCCGCAATAAACATACGTGTGCATGTGTCTTTGTAGTAGAGTAATTTATAATCCTTTGGGTATATACCCAGTAGTGGGATGGCTGGGTCATATGGTACATCTAGTTCTAGATCCTTGAGGACTCGCCATACTGTTTTCCATAATGGTTGAACTAGTTTACAATCCCACCAACAGTGTAAAAGTGTTCCTATTTCTCCACATCCTCTCCAACACCTGTTGTTTCCTGACTTCTTAATGATTGCCATTCTAACTGGTGTGAGATGGTATCTCATTGCGGTTTTGATTTGCATTTCTCTGATGGCGAGTGATGATGAGCATTTTTTCATGTGTCTGTTGGCTGTATGGATGTCTTCTTTTGAGAAATGTCTGTTCATATCCTTTCCCCACTTTTTGATGGGGTTGTTTGTTTTTTTCTTGTATATTTGTTTGAGTTCTTTGTAGATTCTGGATATTAGCCCTTTGTCAGATGAGTAGGTTGCAAAAATTTTTTCCCATTCTGTAGGTTGCCTGTTCACTCTGATGGTAGTTTCTTTAGCTGTGCGAAAGCTCTTTAGTTTAATTAGATCCCATGTGTCAATTTTGGCTTTTGCTGCCGTTGCTTTTGGTGTTTTAGACATGAAGTCCTTGCCCATGCCTATGTCCTGAATGGTACTACCTAGATTTTCTTCTAGGGTTTTTATGGTATTAGGTCTAACATTTAAGTCTCTAATCCATCTTGAATTAATTTTCGTATAAGGAGTAAGGAAAGGATCCAGTTTCAGCTTTCTACTTATGGCTAGCCAATTTTCCCAGCACCATTTATTAAATAGGGAATCCTTTCCCCATTTCTTGTTTCTCTCAGGTTTGTCAAAGATCAGATGGCTGTAGATGTGTGGTATTATTTCTGAGGACTCTGTTCTGTTCCATTGGTCTATATCTCTGTTGTGGTACCAGTACCATGCTGTTTTGGTTACTGTAGCCTTGTAGTATAGTTTGAAGTCAGGTAGCGTGACGCCTCCAGCTTTGTCCTTTTGACTTAGGATTGTCTTGGCAATGCGGGGTCTTTTTTGGTTCCATATGAACTTTAAAGCCGTTTTTTCCAATTCTGTGAAGAAAGTCATTGGTAGCTTGATGGGGATGGCATTGAATCTATAAATAACCTTGGGCAGTATGGCCATTTTCACGATATTGATTCTTCCTATCCATGAGCATGGTATGTTCTTCCATTTGTTTGTGTCCTCTTTTATTTCACTGAGCAGTGGTTTGTAGTTCTCCTTGAAGAGGTCCTTTACATCCCTTGTAAGCTGGATTCCTAGGTATTTTATTCTCTTTGAAGCAATTGTGAATGGAAGTTCATTCCTGATTTGGCTCTCTGCTTGTCTGTTACTGGTGTATAAGAATGCTTGTGATTTTTGCACATTAATTTTGTATCCTGAGACTTTGCTGAAGTTGCTTATCAGCTTAAGGAGATTTTGGGCTGAGACAGTGGGGTTTTCTAAATATACAATCATGTCATCTGCAAACAGGGACAATTTGACTTCTTCTTTTCCTAACTGGATACCCTTGATTTCTTTCTCTTGCCTGATTGCCCTAGCCAGAACTTCCAACACTATGTTGAATAGGAGTGGTGAGAGAGGGCATCCCTGTCTTGTGCCAGTTTTCAAAGGGAATTTTTCCAGTTTTTGCCCATTCAGTATGATATTAGCTGTGGGTTTGTCATAAATAGCTCTTATTATTTTGAGGTACGTTCCATCAATACCGAATTTATTGAGCGTTTTTAGCATAAAGGGCTGTTGAATTTTGTCAAAAGCCTTTTCTGCATCTATTGAGATAATTATGTGGTTCTTGTCTTTGGTTCTGTTTATATGCTGGATTACGTTTATTGATTTGCGAATGTTGAACCAGCCTTGCATCCCAGGGATGAAGCCCACTTGATCATGGTGGATAAGCTTTTTGATGTGCTGCTGAATCCGGTTTGCCAGTATTTTATTGAGGATTTTTGCATCGATGTTCATCAGGGATATTGGTCTAAAATTCTCTTTTTTTGTTGTGTCTCTGCCAGGCTTTGGTATCAGGATGATGTTGGCCTCATAAAAAGAGTTAGGGAGGATTCCCTCTTTTTCTATTGATTGGAATAGTTTCAGAAGGAATGGTACCAGCTCCTCCTTGTACCTCTGGTAGAATTCAGCTGTGAATCCATCTGGTCCTGGACTTTTTTTGGTGGGTAGGCTATTAATTGTTGCCTCAATTTCAGAGCCTGCTATTGGTCTATTCAGGGATTCAACTTCTTCCTGGTTTAGTCTTGGGAGAGTGTAAGTGTCCAGGAAATTATCCATTTCTTCTAGATTTTCTAGTTGATTTGCGTAGAGGCATTTATAGTATTCTCTGATGGTTGTTTGTATTTCTGTGGGGTCGGTGGTGATATCCCCTTTATCATTTTTTATTGCGTCTATTTGATTCCTCTCTCTTTTCTTCTTTATTAGTCTAGCTAGCGGTCTGTCAATTTTGTTTATCTTTTCAAAAAACCAACTCCTGGATTCATTGATTTTTTGGAGGGTTTTTTGTGTCTCTATCTCCTTCAGTTCTGCTCTGATGTTAGTTATTTCTTGCCTTCTGCTAGCTTTTGAATGTGTTTGCTCTTGCCTCTCTAGTTCTTTTAATTGTGATGTTAGAGTGTCAATTTTAGATCTTTCCAGCTTTCTCTTGTGGGCATTTAGTGCTATAAATTTCCCTCTACACACTGCTTTAAATGTGTCCCAGAGATTCTGGTATGTTGTATCTTTGTTCTCATTGGTTTCAAAGAACATCTTGATTTCTGCCTTCATTTCGTTATGTACCCAGTAGTCATTCAGGAGCAGGTTGTTCAGTTTCCATGTAGTTGAGCGGTTTTGATTGAGTTTCTTAGTCCTGAGTTCTAGTTTGATTGCACTGTGGTCTGAGAGACAGTTTGTTATAATTTCTGTTCTTGTACATTTGCTGAGGAGTGCTTTACTTCCAATTATGTGGTCAATTTTGGAATAAGTGCGATGTGGTGCTGAGAAGAATGTATATTCTGTTGATTTGGGGTGGAGAGTTCTATAGATGTCTATTAGGTCCGCTTGGTGCAGAGATGAGTTCAATTCCTGGATATCCTTGTTAACTTTCTGTCTCGTTGATCTGTCTAATGTTGACAGTGGAGTGTTGAAGTCTCCCATTATTATTGTATGGGAGTCTAAGTCTCTTTGTAAGTCTCTAAGGACTTGCTTTATGAATCTGGGTGCTCCTGTATTGGGTGCATATATATTTAGGAGAGTTAGCTCTTCCTGTTGAATTGATCCCTTTACCATTATGTAATGGCCTTCTTTGTCTCTTTTGATCTTTGATGGTTTAAAGTCTGTTTTATCAGAGACTAGGATTGCAACCCCTGCTTTTTTTTGTTCTCCATTTGCTTGGTAGATCTTCCTCCATCCCTTTATTTTGAGCCTATGTATGTCTCTGCATGTGAGATGGGTCTCCTGAATACAGCAGACTGATGGGTCTTGACTCTTTATCCAGTTTGCCAGTCTGTGTCTTTTAATTGGAGCATTTAGTCCATTGACATTTAAGGTTAATATTGTTATGTGTGAACTTGATCCTGTCATTATGATATTAACTGGTTATTTTGCTCGTTAGTTGATGCAGTTTCTTCCTAGCCTCGATGGTCTTTACATTTTGGCATGTTTTTGCAATGGCTGGTACTGGTTGTTCCTTTCCATGTTTAGGGCTTCCTTCAGGGTCTCTTGTAAGGCAGGCCTGGTGGTGACAAAATCTCTAAGCATTTGCTTATCTGTAAAGGATTTTATTTCTCCTTCACTGATGAAGCTTAGTTTGGCTGGATATGAAATTCTGGTTTAAAATTCTTTTCTTTAAGAACGTTGAATATTGGCCCCACTCTCTTCTGGCTTGTAGAGTTTCTGCCGAGAGGTCTGCTGTTATTCTGATGGGCTTCCCTTTGTGGGTAACCCGACCTTTCTCTCTGGCTGCCCTTAAGATTTTTTCCTTCATTTCAACTTTGGTGAATCCGGCAATTATGTGTCTTGGAGTTGCTCTTCTGGAGGAGTATCTTTGTGGCGTTCTCTGTATTTCCTGAATTTGAATGTTGGCCTGCCTACTAGGTTGGGGAAGTTCTCCTGGATGATATCCTGAAGAGTGTTTTCCAACTTGGTTCCATTTTCCCCCTCACTTTCAGGCACCCCAATCAGACGTAGATTTGGTCTTTTTACATAATCCCATACTTCTTGCAGGCTTTGTTCATTTCTTTTTCTTCTTTTTTCTTTTGGTTTTCTCTTCTCGCTTCATTTCATTCATTTGATCCTCAATCGCTGATACTCTTTCTTCCAGTTGATCGAGTCGGTTACTGAAGCTTGAGCATTTGTCACGTATTTCTCGTGTCATGGTTTTCATCTCTGTCATTTCGTTTATGATCTTCTCTGCATTAATTAGTCTAGCTGTCAATTCTTCCACTTTTTTTTCAAGATTTTTAGTTTCTTTGCGCTGGGTACATAATTCCTCCTTTAGCTCTGAGAGGTTTGATGGACTGAAGCCTTCTTCTCTCATCTCGTCAAAGTCATTCTCTGACCAGCTTTGATCCGTTGCTGGCGATGGGCTGCGCTCCTTTGCAGGGGGAGATGCGCTCTTATTTTTTGAATTTCCAGCTTTTCTGCCCTGCTTCTTCCCCATCTTTGTGGTTTTATCTGTCTCTGGACTTTGATGATGGTGACGTACTGATGGGGTTTTGGTATAGGTGTCCTTCCTGTTTGATAGTTTTCCGTCTGACAGTCAGAAGGACTGTCTGTTGGTCTGTTGGAGATTGCTTGAGGTCCACTCCAGACCCTGTTTGCCTGGGTATCAGCAGCAGAGGTTGCCGAAGATAGAATATTGCTGAACAGCGAGTGTACCTGTCTGATTCTTCCTTTGGAAGTTTCCTCTCAGGGGTGACGCCACCCTGTGAGGTGTGGGGTGTCAGACTGCCCCTAGTGGGGGATGTCTCCCAGCTAGGCTACTCAGGGGTCAGGGACCCACCTGAGCAGGCCGTCTGTCCGTTCTCAGATCTCAACCTCCGCGTTAGGAGATCCACGGCTCTCCCCAAAGCTGTCAGACAGAGTCGTTCGCGTCTGCACCGGCCCCCGCTTTTTCCCCTAATGGACTGCAGCTGTGCGCTGTCTGCAGAGGTAGAGTCTACAGAGACAGGCAGGCTTCCTTGAGCTGCTGTGAGCTCCACCCAGTTCGAGCTTCCCAGCGGCTTTGTTTACCTACTTAAGCCTCAGCAATGGCGGGCGCCCCTCCCCCAGCCTCGCTGCTGCCTTGCGGATAGATCGCCGCAGACGGCTGTGTTAGCAGTGAGGGAGGCTCCGTGGGCGTGGGACCCTCCCGGCCAGTGTGGGATATATTCTCCTGGTGTGCCTGTTTCCTTAAAGCGCAGTATTGGGGTGGGAGTTACCCGATTTTCCAGGTGTTGTGTGTCTCAGTTCCCCTGGCTAGGAAAAGGGATTCCCTTCCCCCTTGCGCTTCCAGGTGAGGCGATGCCTCGCCCTGCTTCAGCTCACGCTGGTCAGGCTGCAGCAGCTGACCAGCACCGATTGTCCGGCACTCCCTAGAGAGATGACCCCAGTACCTCAGTTGAAAATGCAGAAATCACCGGTCTTCTGTGTCGCTCGCGCTGGGAGTTGGAGACTGGAGCTGTTCCTATTCGGCCATCTTGCTCCGCCCCTCTATATATCTTCTTTGATGAGATACCTGTTCAGTTCTTTGTTGCATTTTAAATTGGGTTGTTTGTTTTCTTTTTTTTTTGGAGACAGAGTCTCGCTCTTTCACCCAGGCTGGAGTGCAGTGGCACGATCTTGGTTCACTGAAACCTCTACCTCCCAGGTTCAAGCGATTTTCCTCCCTCAGCCTCCCAAGTAACTGGGATTACAGGTGCACACCACCGTGCTTGGCCAGGTTTTTTTTGTAATTTTGTCAAAGATGGGGTTTCGCCGTGTTGATCAGGCTGGTCTCGAACTCCTGACTTGAGGTAATCTGCCTGCCTTGGCCTCCCGGCGTGCTGGTGTTACAGACGTGAGCCACTGCGCCCAGCCAGGGCTGTTTGTTTTCTTAATGTTGAATATTAAGAGCTTTTTGAGGCCAGGCCCAACTGGTAGATCACACTTGGGCAACGCAGTGAGACCCTGTCTGTATTTTTTTTTTTTTTAATGAGAATTCTTTGTATATTTTGGATACCAGTTCTTTATCAGGTATGTTTTTTGCATAGTTTTTCTCCCAGTCTGTGACATGTCTTTACTCTTAGCACAGTATCTTTGGCAGATTTTAATGATTTCCAAGATACCAATTTCTTTTTTCATGGATCTTGCTTTTGGTGTTATATCTAAAAAGTTATCTCCAGCCCCAGAGTCTTCTGTGTTTTCTCCTGTGTTATCTTCTAGAAGTATAATTTTTAATTCACATTTAGATCTGTAATGCATTTTGAGTTAACTTTTGTGAAGGGTGTAAGGCCTGTATCTAGATTGATTACTCCCTCCTTCCCTCACTCTGTTTCTTCCTTCTTTCATTTTTTGCATGTGGCGGTCCAGTGGTTTCATCATTTGTGAAAAGACTATCCTTTCTGCATTGAATTGCTTTTGTTTCTTTGTCAAATATTCTTTGACTATATTTGTTTGGGTATATTTCTAGGCTCTGTTCCATTTGATTGATCTATTTGTCTGTTCTTTTACCCATACCACCCTGTCTTGATTACTGTAGTTTATGGTAATTCTAGACATTGGCTACTGTCAGTCTTGCAACTTTGTTCTTCTCCTTCAATATTGTATTGTGTATTCTGGGTCTTTTGCCTTTATATAAACTTCAGAATCAGTTTTGATATTAACAAAATAATTTGATAGATAATTGGATAATTTGATTCCACTTGTTCACTGCTGTTACACAGGAAGACATCTAACTTTTTATACATATTAATTCTATGTTCTGCAATCTTGCTATAATTACTTTTTCCAGGAGGGTGTTTTTTTGTTTTGTTTGTCAATTTTGGATTTTCTATATAGAGACAAAAATATTATCTGCAGACAAAGATCATTTTATTTCTTCTTTCCCAACATGTGTAGCTTTTTTTTCTTTTTCTTGTCTTATTTCATTAGCTAGGACTTCAAGTATAACTATGTTGAATAGGAGTGAAAGGTGACATCCTTGTCTTATTTTCAAACATAAGGGATAAGCATCTAGTTTCTTACTATTAATTATGATGTTAGCTGTAGATTATTTGGTAGATGTTCTTTACCAGTTAAGGAAGTTCCCCTCTTTTCCTCATTAACTGAAAGTTTTTATCATGAATCATCATTGGATTTTGTCACATGCTTTTTCTGTATCTATCAATATGTATGATCATATCATTTTTTCTTCCTTAGCCTGTTGATGTGATGAATTACATTAATTGCTCTTTGAATGTTGAACCAACCTTGCCTACCTGGGATAAATTCCATGTTGCCATGTTATATAATTATATATTGTTGGATTTGATTTGCTAATATTTTGTAGTGTCTTTGTCTGGTTTTTGTGTCAGGGTGATGCTGGCTTCACAGAATGAGTTAGAAAGTATTCATCAGCTTCTAATTTCTGAAAGAGATTCTGAAGAACTGGTATTTCTTATTTAAACATTTAGTAGAATTCACTGTGAAACCAAGTAGAACTTTTTTTTTTCTTTTTTTTCCTGTTTTGGAAGGTTAGTAATTGTTGATTTAATTTCTCTCTCTCTGTTTTTTCTTTTTCTTTTTTCTTTCTTTTTTTTTTTTTTGAGACAGAGTCTTGCTCTGTTGCCCAGACTGAGTACAGTGGCACAATCGTGGGTCACTCTATCCTTGAACTCCTGAGCTCAAGTGATCCTTTCACCTCAGCCTCCTGAGTAGCTGGGACTACAGGTACATGCCACCACATCCAGCCAGTTTTGTTTCACTATATTGCCTAGGCTGCTCTCAACTTCTGGGCTCAAGCAGTCCTCCCACCTGGGCTTCCTAAAGTGCGAGATTACAGCCATGTGCCACCATATCCGGCCTAATTTCTTTATTACCTCTTTCTCCTACTGTGAGTTTTGGTAAATTGTCTTTCAAAGAATTGGTTTATATCATCTAAGTTACCAAACTTCTGGGCATAGAGTTGTTTATAGTTTTTTTTATTCTTCTGATGTTTGTGAGATCAATTGTGATAACCCCTCTTTCTTCATATTTGTAATTTTTGCTTTTTCTCTTTTTTCCTTGAATAGTCTGGCTAGAATTTTTTAAAATTTTTATTATTATTATTATTATTATTTTGAGACAGATTTTCACTCTTGTTGCCCAGGCTGGAGTGCAATGATGTGACCTCAACTAATTGCAACTTCCACATCCCAGGATCAAGCAATTCTCCTGCCTCAGCCTCTCAAGTAGCTGGGATTACAGGTGCCTGCCACCATGCCCAGCTCATTTTGTATTTTTAGTAGAGATGGGGTTTCATCATGTTGACCAGGCTGGTCTCAAACTCCTGACCTCAAGTGATCTGCCTGCCTCAGTGTCCCAAAGTGCTGGGATTACAGACCCAGCCCTGACTAGAGTTTGATCAATTTTATTTGCCTTTTCAAAGAACCAGTTGTTGGTTTCATTGATTTTTCTGTAGTGGATTTATTCTATTTAGATTTAGCTGGCTTCTTGAATGTGTAGATTTCTTTCTTCTGCCTAATTTGGTAAGTTTTTAAATTCTTTTAGACAGAGTCTTGCTCTGTCGCCCAGGCTGGAGTATAGTGGCGTTATCTTGGCTCACTGCAACCTCCACCTCCCGGGTTCAAGTGATTTTCCCACCTCAGCCTTCTGAATAGCTGGGATTAAAGGCGCCCACTACCGTGCTTGGCTAATTTTTTTATTTTTAGTAGACACGGGGTTTCACCATGTTGGCCAGGCTGGTCTCAAACTCCGGACTCCGGGTGATTTGCCCACCTCAGCCTCCCAAAATGCTAGGATTACAGGTGTGAGCCACTGTGCCTGCCCCTAATTTGGCAAGTTGTTTAGCCATTATTTCTTTTCTTTTCCTTTTTTTTTTTCCTGGTGACAGGATCTTGCTCTGATACTCAGGCTGAAGTACAATAGCATGATCATAGCTTACCACAGCCTTAAACTCCTAGGCTTGAATGACCCTCCTGCCTTAGCCACTGAGTCGTTGGGATTACAGGCATGAGCCACCTTGCCTGGCTCCATTATTTTTTCAAGTACTTTTTCAGTTGTTCTTTGTTTCTCTTTTCTTTCTAGTACTCTGATGACACAGAAGTTAGCTCCTTTGGTATAGTTACACAGGTCCCTGATGTTTTGTTCTTTTTTTTTTAAAGGCTATTTTCTCTCTGTTGCCAAAATTGGTAGTTTCAGTATTCTGTTCACGGACTTTTCTCTGTTTCGTCTGTTCTGCAATTGAGCCTATTCACTGAGTTTTTGTTATTTTTTGTTCTAAAATTTCCATTTGGTTCTTTATATCTTCTGTTTCTTTGCTGAGACTTTCTAGGTTTTTCTTTTCTACTTTTTCATTTGTTTCAAGCATGTTTTTAATTGCTATTGAAGCAGTTTTATGTTGACTACTTTTAGATAATTGTAACACGTCTATCATGTCAGTATTGGCATCTGTTGCTTGTGCTTTTTCATTTTCTTTGACATTTTCCTGGTTCTCGGTGTGGTGAGTGGTTTTTGATTGAAACTTGGACATTTTGGGCTTTATGTTTTAAGTCTCTGGTGGGTGGTAAAAGTCCAGTAGCCCCATATGGTGTCAGTAGTTACCACATGGGACTCATTTGGTTACTGCCTATCTGGGATGAAAACCTCAGGCCTCGGCTTGGCCTTCTTTGAAACAGGCAGGGGGTTAGAGCACCTTGGTTTGTTTTGGCAAACGTGGAAATCTACTTTTTGTTTCTATGGACTTGCCTATCCTGGACATTTCATATAAATGGAGCCGTATCGTGTGTGGGCTTTTAAAACTGAATTCTTTAACTTAGCATAATGTTTTTAGGGTTCATCTATGTTGTAGCATTTGTCAGTACTTAATTTCTTTTTATTACAAAATAATATTTGATTGTATGGATTGGCCACATTGTATTTATCCTTTCATCAGTTGGTGGACATTTGGGTTTTTTATGTTGTTTGGCTATTATGAGTAATGCTGCTATGAACATTTGTGTTCAGGCTTTTGTGTGGATATGTGTTCAGTTATCTTGGTATATACCTAGAAGTGGAATTGCTGGGTCTTATGGTACCTCTGTATTTAACTTTCTGAGAACTTATTTGTTACTAAGTTTTAAAAGTCTTTTTTTTTTTTTTTGAGACGGAGTCTCGCTCTGCTGCCCAGGCTGGAGTGCAGTGGCCAGGTCTCAGCTCACTGCAAGCTCCGCCTCCTGGGTTTATGCCATTCTCCTGCCTCAGCCTCCCAAGCAGCTGGGACTACAGGCGCCCGCCACGTCGCCTGGCTAGTTTTTTGTATTTTTTAGTAGAGACGGGGTTTCACCATGTTAGCCAGGATGGTCTCGATCTCCTGACCTCGTGATCCGCCCGTGTCGGCCTCCCAAAGTGCTGGGATTACAGGCTTGAGCCACCGCGCCCGGCCCAAAAATCTTATTGTACTGTATTGTGGTATCAGGGAAGATAACCTGAGATATTTTGTGTAGTGTCTGTTGGGTCCCCAGACTTAAGATTTACTTTTATTCTTATTCTTTGCTTATTTCTATATGATTTTAATTAAAAGGATGGTGCTGATAATTAAGTTACTTAAGAATTCCATAAGTTTGATGAGTATTAAAATGCTTTAAACCATTATTTATTTTTAAACATTGTGAGTATATAATTATTCATAGTCATGACATTTATATTCATAAATATACCTGTGATTTTATTTATTTAGAAAAAAAAAAGTGAATGCCTGCAGTTAAAAATTTTGGTGCTTCAAAATGAACTGGAACGGCAGAAGAAAGCTTTGGGACAGGAGGTGGCATTACTGCATAAGCAACAAATTGCGTTACAGGATAAAGGTGAGTGGAAATACCATACAAACAGCCTAACCTCCACATTCAGTAGTTCTCCTTTCTTCTTCACAAGCTCAAATAGTCAATTTTTGTGTAAATACAGTCACACATCACTTAATGACAAGGATGTTCTGGAAAGGCATCCTTTGGTGATTTCCTCCTGAGCTGCCATCATAGAGTATGCTTACACAAGCCCAGATGGTGTAACCTACTACACACCTAGGCTATATGGTATAGCCTATGGCTCTTAGGCTATAAACTTGTACAGCATGTTACCATACTGAATACTGTAGGCAACTATAACACAATGGTGAGTGTTTATATATCTAATATATCTAAGCATAGAATAAAAATACTATACTATAATTTTATGGGACCACCATCATGTATGTGGTTTGTTGTTGATTAAAACATCATTATGCAGTGCATGATTGTATGGTGATAGAATTTTCTCTAATTTTTAAAATATTTTTGCAAGTATTTTGAAGTTAGTCCATATAGACAAGTGTACAAATCTGTATTCAAATGGTCCTGGACTTACAAGGTTTGATTTAATGATGACTTAACTTATGATTTTCAGTTTTTTTTTTTTTTTTTTTTTTTTTTTGAGACAGAGTCTTGCTCTGTCGCCCAGGCTGGAGTGCAGTGGCCGGACCTCAGCTCACTACAAGCTCTGCCTCCCGGGTTTACGCCATTCTTCTGCCTCAGCCTCCCGAGTAGCTGGGATTACAGGCGCCCGCCACCTCGCCCGGCTAGTTTTTTGTATTTTTTTAGTAGAGACGGGGTTTCACCGTGTTCGCCAGGATGGTCTCGATTTCCTGACCTCGTGATCCGCCTGTCTCGGCCTCCCAAAGTGCTGGGATCACAGGCTTGAGCCACCGCGCCTGGCCGATTTTCAGTTTTATAATGTGCAAAAGTTACATGTGTTTGGTAGAAACCATACTATGAATTTTGAATTTTGATCTTTTTCCAGGCTAGCAATATGTGGTATGATATTTTCTTGCTATGCTAGGCAGTGGCAGTGAGCTGCAGCTCCCAGTCAGCCACATGATCATGTGGGTGAACAACCGGTACTCTATACTGTACTCTGTTGCCACTGTTTTTTGGATATTGTGTTTTATGTTTTCACATCCCATCAAGTCTACAAAATGCTCATCTGTGTATGGTATTCAATGCTGTGTTATAAAATAAGCTTTGTGTTAGAGGATTTTGCCCAACTGTAAGCTAATGTAAGTGTTCTGACACCTTAAAGTAGGCTAGGCTAAGGTTTCCTGATCAGTAGGTTAGGTGTATTTAATACATTTTTAACTTATGATATTTTTCAGCTTACAATGGGTTTATCAGGATGTAACCTCATGGTAAGTTATGGAGAAGTTGTATACATAGAGCTTGAATTTTCACAAAGCAAACACACTCATGTGAGCAGAATCTCAATCAAGAAACAGGACCCCAAAACCTGGGAAGCCTCCTCAGGCTTCCTTCCATTTACCACATCTCCAGCCAGACTAGCCACTGCCAAGTTAAACCAGATTGGTTTTGCCTAATTTTGAACTTTATAGAAGTCGAATCATATATGTATATGTGGTGGCTCTTTTCAACATTATGTTTGTAGAGTCATTCTTACCTTCATGTTGTTGCAGTTTGTTCATGCTTAATGCCAAATAGTATTCCATTATATGAGTGTGAATTTATTTATCTACTCTTGCCGTTGGTTTCAGTAATTTTCATTTTGGTACCATTATAGTTAATGCTTCCATGAACCTTCTAGGTTTCTGAGTGAAGAACTTTCATATGTTTCTTAATAAAGATTTTTAGGTATTTCAGTTGAGTAGAAACTGAGGGGTAGAATTACAGTCAGAGAATGTACGTATCTTCAGCTTTAGTAGATTGTATCCAACGGTTTTCCAATATGATTGTGCCAATTTATCTCCCCTCCATCCAGTATTGCTCCTTCCTACATCCTTGTCAGGAATTTCTTTTCTTTTTTTTTTTGTATATTTTGTATTTATCGCATTTGGTAATTTGTATTTTTCATTTTAGCCTTTCTATTGGATATGTTGTAATATCCTCTTGCAGTTTTAATTTTTATTTTCCTGAAGACTAATGAAGTTAGTCTTTCATATGTTATAAATTTTATAAACGTTTCATATGCTTCTTGCTGACTGAGATACACTCTTTTGTGATATACCTGTTGAAATATTTTGCCAATTGAAATTTGGTGTGACTGTTTTTTTGGTAAGATTTCTTTATATATTATGGATATGGGTTATTTGGCATATGCTTAAAAATATATTCTCCCATTTTGTGGCTTGCTCTTTAAAGAGATGTCACTCTTTAATGATACCTTTACATGAACAGAAGTTCCATTTTATCAGTCTTCGATGTATGAGGCTTTTTGTGTCTATTTGGAGAAATATTTACCTATTTTAAGATTTTATAAGTGTTTTTCTATGTGTTCTTTAAAATGCTTTACTATTTTACTTCTTACGTTTTTATCTGGAATTCATCTGGAATTACTTTTTGTATGTGATGTAAGGTAGGAGTCGAGATTTTTTTTTTTTTTCGTATTGATAGTCAGTTGACCCAGCACCATTCACTGAAGATCATCCTTTCTCCATTGCATTGCAGTTTTGCTTTTCTCATAAATCAGATGACCATATGATTGTAAGTCTGTTAAGAACCCTCTGTGCTGTTCTGTTGATCTATTTTCTGTTCCTTTGCCATTATCTCGCTGTTTTAATTTTTTTCCATGTTATAATAGGTGTTGATATCTGTTAAAGTTCTTCAGCTTAGTTTTTTTTTTTCAAGATTACCTCGGTTATTTTTGCTCTATGTCATTTTCATGTGAATTTCTACATAGAAAAGAAAACCTTGCTGGGATGTTTTTTCTTAATTGTCATACATCGTTGCTGGGACTTGCTAGGACTTTAATGGAACTGCATTGAATATATTTGTCAAATGTAATTGGGGATAATAGACATCTTTACAATACTGAGGCTTCCATCCCAAGAAAATGATATATGCCTTTGTTTATTAGATCTTCTTTGCAAAACATTATTGAAATAAGATAGTGTATGGGTCTTTCCCATGATTTATTGAATTTATTTCTATTTTTTGATGTTTTATGATACTATTGTACATATCATTAAATTTTATTTTTACTAGTTTCTGGTGTATAGATGTACAATTAGTTGGTTTTTTAAAAGTGATATTGGTATTTATTATGTTTAAAGAAAAATTCACCAGAAGCCTTATTAGTAATTGTTAATGTTACGGTTACAGCCCTACAGATGCAGTCTTGCTGTGGTTATTTATTTACATTCTAATTTAGTTGCATTATAATTACATTTCATTACACTAAAATTAGTAATGATTTTAACTATTTAATTGTTATAAATATTAAAAATTGCAGAAAATTTAAAAATCAGATTTATTGAGATTTAATTCCCATACCATATAATTTGCCATTTAAAGTGTATAATTCAGTTTTTCTTAGTTTATTCACAGAGTTGTGCAGTGATCATCACAATCTGATTGTCCCGCCTTCCACACTTCCCCTCCCCGAATTCTAAGTAACCACCAATCTACCTTCTTTCTCTAGATTTGCCTTTTCTGGACATTCTTTTGTAAATAGAATCATGCAACGTTGTGGTCTTTTATGACCAACTTCATTTGTTTAGCATAATATTTGTAAGGTTCATCCACGTTGTATCATGCATCACTACTTCATTTTTACTGCTGAATAATACATTCAGTTAATGTATTATTAACTGAATGGATATGTCACATTTTAAAAATCCATTCATTGGTTGTTGGACATTTGGGTTGTTTCTGCTTTTTGTCTATCACAGATAAAGCTGCTTATGAACATTCAGATGCAACTTTTTTTGGGGATGTTTGTTTTCATTCCTGTTATGTACACCTGGAAGTGGAATTGCTGGGTCATATGAGAACTCTGTTTTTAACTTTTTGAGTGACTGCCAACCATTTTCCACAGCAGCTGTTTTACATTCCTACCAACAATATATGAGGGTTACAATCTCCCCATTTTCTCACCAATATCTGTTATTATCTTTCCTTTTAATTATAGCCATCCTACTGAGTATAGCGTTATATCTTATCGTAGTTTTGATTCAGATTTACCTAATGATGTACATGCTTCTTAGGCCAGATTTTTGTATGTTAATTTTATATCCAAGGAACTTACTAATTAGTTCTAATAATGGTTAGATTGTTTTGAATTTTCTGTGTGTGCAGTCATCTCATCTGCAAATGATGGCATTTTTATTTCTCATTTCCTAATACGTATGCCTTTAAAACTTTTTTCTTACCTGATTGTGTTGTCTGGGACATCCAGTACAATATTAAATAGAAGTAGTGTCAGTGGATATCCTTTTCTCCTTTCCAGTCTCAGTGAAAGCTTTTAATATTTCACCATTACATAGAGGGTTTACTGTAAGCATCCTTTACCCATTTTGTGGTTTACCCTTGTGCATCTTTTACCCGTTTTGTTATTTTTGCTTTAACTGGTTTTTTTTTTGAGATGGAGTTTCGCTCTTGTCTCCCAGACTGGCGTAAAATGGCGTGGTCTTGGCTCACTGCAACCTCCGCCTCCGGGGTTCAAGCAATTATCCTGCCTCAGCATCCCAAGTAGCTGGGATTACAGGCACCTGCCACCATGCCTGGCTAATTTTTGTATTTTTAGTAGAGATGGGGTTTCGCCGTGTTGGCCAGGCAGGTCTCATACTCCTGACCTCAGGTGATCCGCCTGCCTCGGACTTCCAAAGTGCTGGGATTACAGGCGTGAGCCAGCAGCCCGGCCGCATTAACTGTTCTTTTAATGAATTGATAAAGAGCTCAATATGTGAATTTTCATTTCTTTGCTTTTTTTATTTTCTTAAAAATCAGTTTTAATGAGATATATTTTACAAACAATCGAATTAATCTATTTAAAATACACAGTTTGATGAGTTTAATTAATGTATTCAGGCAGGTAACCACCACCACCACAATCAACGATAACATTTCTGTCATTGTAAACAGCTTTTTGGCCTCATTGTAGCCAGTTCCTTCCTCCATCGTTTAACCACTAGCAATTACTGATGTGCTTTCTGATACCATTTACCTTTTCTAGCATTTCATATGAATAGAATCTTATAATATGCACTTTTTATATCTGGCTTTTTTTCACTTAGCATGGTAGCTTTGGGATTTATGTGGTTGTCTGTGTCAGGAATTCATCTTTTCATTGCTGCGTGGTATTCATTATATGTACATACATTTTGTTTATACATTTACCTGTTAATGGCCATTGGGTTTGTTTGCAGTTTTGAATTATCGTGGATAAAGCTGCAGTAGATATTCAAGTATAAGCCCTAAGCCCTTGTGTGGGTATATTCTGTTGGTTAAATATTAATAACTAGGTGTGGGATTGCTGGGGTATAGTAAATGTGTGTTTAACTTTCTAAAAAACTACTAAGCCGTTTTGCATTTCCAACTAGCAATATATGAAAGTTTCACTTAATCCACGTCTAAACATTAATTTTAGATTTTAGCCATGTTACTGGGTATGTAGTGGTTTCTCATTGTTTTAATTTGTATTTCCCTGATAACTAATGTGGCTGAGCATCTTTTCTTGTGCTTATCTGTTACCTGTCTCTTTCCTCCAATGAAATGTCTGTTTAGGTCTTTCATCTGTTTTTTGGAAAGTGGGGAAGGGAGGTGGATGGTAACCTTATTACTAAGTTGTAAGAGTTCTTTTTATATTCTGGATATGTTCTTTATCAGATATATGCTTTACATATTTTTTCTTCCCATCTTAACAGTGTATTTTGAGTTTATTCGTCATTGTTTAAAAAGTTTATTCTTTTTTTCCTTTTTTTTGAGATGGGGTCTCACTCTGTTGCCCAGGTTGGAGTGCACTGGCATCGTCTCAGGCCACTGCAACTTTCTGGGTTCAAGTGACTCTCCTGCCTCAGCCTCCTCACTAGCTGGTATTATAGGTGTGTACCACCACGCCTGGCTAATTTTTGAATTTTTAGCAGAGATGTGGTTTCACCATGTTGTCCAGCCTGGTCTTGAACTCCTGACCCTAAGTGATCCGCCTACCTCCCAAAGTGCTGGGATTACAGGCGTGAGCTACCACGCCCGGCCAGTTCTGGAACTTTCCTTGTGTTTGTTCACCCTCTGCATTGTGGCCTGGAAACACTCCCCATGTAGTGATTTGGAGCCGTTATATGGCTTACATTTCTTGTTTTCTTTCTCCCAGGCATCATTATACTAGGCTGCCTCTTATCTATTGTCTGAAAACTGTTGTAACATATAATTTTGTATGACTTTCTAGTTGTTTACAGTGGGAGGAAAATGTGATGTATGTTGTTCCATCCGTCAGAGTGACTTTCTAGTTGTTTACAGTGGGAGGAAAATCTGATGTATGTTGTTCCATCAGTCAGAGATAGAAGTCTTTTTCCTTTGCTTTTTTACCTCTATACTTGCTTTTATGAGAACACACTTTACTCATCTCTCCTTGGTTTATTTCTTTTGGTTCTTCAAAGACATGCTCAAATACTACCTCTCCTTGAGACTTTTTTCACCCTCAGATAAAAGTTTCCTGCTCCTTCTTCTGTGTTCCCATAGCATTTTGATATCGTCTTATGTTCCCACTTAGTTGGTAAGCCCTTTCAGGGCAGGGACTTTGCATTTTTATGGTATCCTTCTCAGTGCCCAACATTGAGGCCCTCAGTGAGTATTACACAGCATGAGTCTTTGAGGGGCTTTTATATAGGTAATGTGCCATTAAATGTAGTACATGAATTATTTATCATTGTTTTATTTGTTGCATCCTTTTGTGGTTTCCTGGTTAGTTTTCGGTGTATTTCACATAGTTGACATTGTTGAAAGGAAACAGAAAATCTACTGTGGCAAGAGTGTATTTGGAATGTGAATAAAATAAGTCATTTTTAGCAAGTTTTAAAGTTTTGACCTATATGAAATATAAGTTACATTACAAAGAATAATTTTATAAGTATGATTTTTCTTCATTTCAGTAATTTTAAAAAATAAGTTTTTAAAGGAACAGATTTTGATTCAGAATGCCTTGTTTCATGCTTGGCTTCATTGTTTACCAGCTGTGTAACCTTGTCCAATAACTTAGTGTTAATCTCTCCAATGGGGTTAATAATAATACTTAAAACTGTGTCTCACTGAGTTTTAACAGGCTTCCAAGTTCTGCTGATGTTTCTGGTCTATGAACCACATTTTGTGTAGCAAGAATGTATATGATATGATCAGATGAGTTATGAAAATGAAATGGTCTTATAAAAATAGGAGCAAAACACCATCTGTTTTATTCCTATATCATACTCTGGTGGGTTTCTGTACCTTTAAGATAAAAGTCTCAACTCAAGATGACTTACAGAGGCCTCCAGTGGCTCACCTCAATCTGAATACTTCAACCACATTGAACTCTTTTAGTTACTTAAGTATGCTTTGTTCTGTCTTACCTGCATTCAGGCCTTTGCCTAAATGCTATTTTCACCAAGAAACCATCACTGGTTCCCTTTTCTTTCTCCTCCCACCCCTAGGTTAAATGTACTACTGTGTGTTTCCATAGCACCTGATATTTTTCCATGATAGCACTTTGATTATTAGTCTGTCTCCTTCTCTAGACAGATTCTGAGGGTAGGCACTGTTCAAGGACTACACTAAATACTCATATCTTTTAGGCATGGTATAATACCTGGGATATAGTACACACAGAACAAATATTTGTTGAATGAAAGCATCATACTTATGCTTATTGGTATCATGTCATGGGTATCATTGCTAAAGAAAGACTTCTCTAACTTCTAGTTTAGCATTCATGTGGGAAGACTGATATTCTTATGAGAAAGACTGCAGAAAAAGTATACGTTGTTTGGCAGTGATAAATATCTGCATTCCAATACAACTTGCATATTGACATTTATAAATGAGAGTCAAAAGGAATAATGCCATTTAAAATCATGAAGCATTATGATAAAGTCCATTTGTGTGTGTTAGAGTGGCCCCAAATAAAGAGACAGTTGTTTTGTACGTACAAGGCCTGCTTCAAAAGATTTCATCTTCTGTGAAAAGGCACATTTCTTACAGTGCTTTGGAAGTACCATGAACTTTTACTGTACTTACATTGCCTGCTACCTGTGGCATATGTGTCTGCATATCTTGCCTTTTTAAAGATCAATAACTTTCAAAATGAAAACACTATAAGGTTTTGAAGGGTTTAGGGACTTTTGACCTTTTCTAGTAAGACTAATAATAGTAGCAATAATGTATCCAGTACAGTGCTTATTACTATAAATATGTGATACTGTTTAATCACTACAATAACTTTATGAGGTAGATGCTATTATTATTTACCTTTTATAGCTGAGGAAACTATGTCAGGGTCAGAGAGATTAAGTAACTTACTTAAATTCGTGTAGCTAATGAGAGGTGATGTTGGGATCTATTGATTCCAAAGCTCTCAATCACTGAATAATACTACATTTTTATAGCTAGTATGATATATAAAGCCAAGGGATATATTTTATTCTAGAATACGGCAAAAAGATATGGACATATAGTTCTTTAACTGTTTCTGGTTGTATATTTGCCTATTAGGATAGAAAGAGGTCCAGGATGTCTATCCTTAGATTATAAGCAAATGAACCTCTAAACAGTTGTATCTATACCATTTACAAGACTGAGGTTTAATAATAATTGCTCATATTTAGAGAATAGGAGCTTGTATTTATATTTTATAGAATGCAAGCTTGTATTAATTGCTTTTATATATAGACTATTAGTGCCAGGAAATGTCATGTTTTTTCTTCTTTACCTAATTTTGTCCTAATAGTCCTACACATTAAAGATACTATTATTATCCTTCTAATGATAAAGATACTACATATTAGTACCCAGTTTGCAGATGAGTATGATTTGTCCAAAGCCACATAACAAGTTATGTGCCCAAAGCCACATACATAGAAAGTTATGGCAGAGCTTGTGTTCAGAGTTACTGCTGCCTAACTGTGCTGCAAAGGGAGATTATAGAATTTTTGTAGATGTCTCTTCTAGTATTTTAATTCTGACAGCCAAATCAGTTGCACAGTCTTGAATCTCTGTTTTATCCTGCAGAGAAAGAATGGTCATCTTCAAGTTAAATATGTATTTGTCATGGTGGGTCACAATCGTTGATTTTTAACACCGACTTTGTACTTCAAGTGCCCTTTTCTCACTTTTCTATATGTTTTTGAGATGAGAATTACTTTGTATTCCCCTGGACTATTAGAATCCTCAGAAGGTTAGGATCTAATGTTGACACTCTGGTTCCTAACATAAATAGGAGAAAGAGTGCTGCTGTTGGCTTCACTCTTACTCCCACTGCGAATGTTTGTGGGCTGTGGGGGTTCAGCACTGGGGAGTGGGGAAGAGGGGATGGCTGGATACAGATAACCACATTTATTTACTAGCATAACCTGGTCTAATTTTGGGGGACCTGTGTTCTTCATAGTGGTTGTGCTAGGTAACCAGATACATACTTATTCTTCAATATCCTATTCTAAACATACACTATTATATGCTTGTGTTGAACATTATTCTTGTACAGTTACATGAATGTACTATTTAATGAATCTTGAGCCAAGTTAAAATATTTTAGAAGCACAATAGTCACTGGTGTTTGGTCAGCGAAGGTAAAAAAGGTATTTGTCTCTTGCACTTGCAGCTTTGATTTAGTTTGTTTGCTAGGCAGTAGTGAAATGATTTGCTAATACAAATATTACTAGTGGACTCTTAGATATTGTGCCTGGCACTTGGTGCTTATCTAGGTACTTGGTTCTGAGTCCAAGAGCTCAGGTAGGATATAAAGTCAGTAATATATTTAATTGTGACTTTGCTACTGATTCTTCTGAATGTCTGCAAAGGAATTATTGACCGTCTGCATCTTTTTACACATCTGTTTAGTAAGGATAGCTGCTAATAATAGTGACATAGGAATTAATTTGTGTAAACATTTGGAAGAAACCAGGTGCTTGTATTTTTGTCCATGAAAATTTATTGCAGCAGGATGGTTTATTGGCAAGTGCCAAAAAGACAATTTTTATCCACGCTGCTGACTTGCTGAGTGGTCACATAACTCTAAAGGGCTTCATTACTTCACACTCAGACATTTTCCCTTCCTATCCCTCAAAGGCAGTGGTTCTCAACTTGTGGTCTACAGCAACTTCCAGCTGGGTCATGAGCTGATCTTTTCAGTATTAATGTTTATTAGTGTATATATTTTCATTTCTGGAAGGTATTAGTAGTTTAACTTAGGATGTTTAATAAAAACCAGATTTCCCCTCAGTAACTCAAGCCAAGTAATCTTCCCATTAATGAACTCTGTGTTGCTTTACAGGGTCTTTTGTCCTGACACAACCACCAAATCTTTGAAAAGCAACACTATCAAAATTAGTTTGCTGGAGACTTAGCTCAAAAAATGGTATGAAATGTTGGTTTTAAGGAAATGTGTTCAGTAGAATGTAGGTTTCTTATTGTATTAGTCCATTTTTGCATCACTATAAAGAAATACCTGATGCTGAGTAATTTATAAAGAAAAGAAATTTAATTGGCTTGTGGTTCTGCAGACTGTACAGAAAGCATGATGCCAACATCTGCTCCTGGTGAGGCCTCAGGAAGCTCATGGTCATGGTGGAGGGGGAAGCCAGTGCAGGCGTATCACATGGTGAAAGTGGAAGTGAGGGGGGCGGGAGAATTGCCATACTCTTTTAGACAACCAGGTGTCCTGTGAACTACCAAAGCAAGAACTCACTATCACCAACGGGATGGCGTTAAGCCATTCGTGAGGGGTCCACCCCCGTGTTCCAGTACTTCTCATTAGTCCTCCCCTGCAACATTGAGGATCACATTTCAACACAAGATTTGGAGGAGCACACATCCAGATCATATCACCTATAAACAAATGTTGATAAAAACCCAAGAATACTTCAGTGGTGCCTGGGAAGTGGTATTCACTTTATAAAAGGAGAGTTCTCCAATCTTTGTGGGAAGAAGCTACTTTTTAATAGTTACTTTCTTCATAGTAAGGATAACCATACAATTAAAAAGTGCTTATACAAAAGTTCTTATATTTGATCCTTAAAGCATCTCTGAAAGCTAAGTAGGGCAGATGTTACCCTCATTGTATATGTGAGGTACTGGGAAGTTAAGTGACTTGGCCAGGAACACACAGACAATTAGGAGCAAAGTTGAGATGTGGACCCAAATTCAACACAGATTTCAACTCTAAATTCTTTGCTTTTCTCAGTATTCTGTACTACCTAAAACTTTGCAAAACATTCATTTGAATCCCACATAAATCACATGAAGTAGAAAACTTTTATTGAAATCCTGTAACATGCAGATATTTTAGTTTTGGTATATTATTAATTCTTAAAATAGTCTTAAGATATAATTTTTACCTCCTTTTCCCAAGTCAGGAAAATTAGAGCTGAGAGACACTTGCCTGAGGTCCCAATTAAGTGACAGATTCCAGTTCAAACATTGGTTTATCTTGCTCCAAAGCCTGTCTTGTTTCCATTAAACAAAACGTCATTACTGCTTTCTCTAGTATATGTCCAGGTCAACTCACAGTTTGGTGTTTTTCTATTTGGCCTGTGAGGTGTTAGCTAGAGAACTTTGTTTTGCTTTGTTCCTTTTTATTACAGTGTGACTGAAGTGAATTTTCTGCAAAGATTGCTTTGATTTGGGTCTGCCATTTTCCAAGTTTGTCCTTAGACAGGTCATTCAACGTTTTGAGCTTATTTCCTCTACATAAACAAAACAAAACAAAAAATTCTGAATTATACAGTCAAGATTTCTTTCAGCTCTATTAAGATATTGGTTATCTCAGAAAGGTAGGACTGGTGGGAATGATGGTGATCTGTTCACCTTTTTTTATGCATCTCTTTATTGTTGTTATTATTATAAGTTTAATGATGATGATATATTTTCCAGCATTTTATCAAAGTTTTTTTTTTTTTTTTTAAATATCTTTGACCCAGGTGTGTCTATGACTGTTGCCTGTTTAATACTGAAAAGCCATTTGGTGGGAATGACCTGTTAGAGTTCTTTAACTAGCCATACTTTTTTCTCCTATTTTACTTTGGCAATTAAGAGCAAAAACAAACACATTATTTTGGTGACATAGTGAATAGGAGAGGTCAGATATGTCAGATTTTGTTGCTCAGATTTGGGGAAAGAAATTACTCTTGGTAATTTCAGTGAATAAAAAGTTGTTGCCAAAATATTTTATGTGAAGTTCCCATCAGTTGTGATCGTTTCTTATAGTCATTTTGTAAAAATAAAACAACAACAAAAAAAGAGTAATTAAGGTGACCTACATATGTAGTTTGTTCTGTTTAATTAGCTTCTGCCTGGTTGGTAAATTACTGTTTTCCTTTTGGTCTGCATCTCAGATAAAAGAAGAATCACATGGTATATTTAAATTGATACTTTAATTTCTATCAGAAGGTCATAGGTTTCTATTTGAAGTTGTAAATACATTATTAAGTCTTGTATAACAATTTTTTCCTTTTCTTAGGTCATACAGTTACTTATGAAAAGTTATTTCTCAGTTTTTAAACTCAATATATTTATTTGAAATGATGACAAAATGTAAATTTTATTAGTTTATATGTATTCTGATTTTTTAAATAACCATCTGACAGAAATTCTTAAATAGACTTCTTCAAAATTATTAATATCTGACTTTCAAAAAAATGTCTGGACCTGAGGACAGATTCTCCCTAGGATTTATGCTATTAGCAATAAAAACCAGACAACTTGTGGCAGGGGTAGTTTGGGGAAGAGGCAGGTAAATATGAGTCCTAAGCAAACTTCTGATTTTATTTCAATTTCCATGTAAGTAATTTATTCCAATTAATGTCTTATTTGGTTGTAGGAACGGCAAACTGTCAGATTTTAATCTCTCTTTTTTTCCCATGGAAGGTATAGATATGTAGAAATATGCCACCTGACACAATTGTATATTGGTTTGTCATAATTTTTTCTCCACTTACTCCCAAAATGCACTGGAAGTAACGTTTACAAAAAAAAAAAAAGTTTACATTTAGGTGGTTGAACATAAAAGTAAAAAGAGCCGGGCATGGTGGCTCAAGCCTGTAATCCCAGCACTTTGGGAGGCCAAGACGGGTGGATCACGAGGTCAGGAGATCGAGACCATCCTGGCTAACACGGTGAAACCCCGTCTCTACTAAAAAATACACACAAAAAAAACTAGCCGGGTGAGGTGGCGGGCACCTGTAGTCCCAGCTCCTCGGGAGGCTGAGGCAGGAGAATGGCATGAACCCGAGAGGAGGAGCTTGCAGTGAGCTGAGATCCGGCCACTGCACTCCAGACTGGGTGACAGAGCAAGACTCCGTCTCAAAAAAAAAAAAAAAAAAAAGTAAAAAGAGAGCATATGACTTATAAAGGAAGTAGAGAGAGCATTGATTTTTATTTTTCTGCGTATATGCCCATGTCAATTCATTTATTCATCATTTGTGGAACGCTTACAAAGAACCAGACATTGCGATTAGAGTCAATTTGGCAGGTGTGATAAATATGTAACAGAAGTATATAGAGGGTACTGTAGGAACACAGAATATAAACATATGAAAATCAGAACAGCAGGTAAAGGAGGTGACACACTGAGCCTAGAAGAGTATACAGTATTGTTCTGACTAGGGGTAGAAGGTGAGACCTTCCAGGTAAAGGGAACAGTTTATACAGAGGCATGGAAGTAGCTTAGGGAATTGTGAGCAATTCCAGTAAAGCTTATTGGGACAGGCACAAGAATGCAAATGTTAAAAATGAAACTCTCCCCATTTTACAGATGAGGAAAATGAAGTTCAGAGTTGGAACTTGTCTAGAGTCTTGAAAGTAGCATGGGTAGAATTTCAACCTAGATCTTTCTGATTCATAAGTCCATGGGCTTTCTAAATACAGTTCACTGCCTTCCATAGGAACAATAAGCAGTGAACTGCTTATTGTTCTTAAGAACTAATATTAACTCTGACCTCAGCTGTCAAGCCAATTGTGTAGAGGTATGAAAGGTATCGTTTGTTTTACATTGCCTGTTAATAACGAAGCCTATCAGTTCTATAGGGGAGAAATAAAAGTACTCTCTTAGCACTAAATGCAGAGAATAATTTAGTTTCTTATGTGCAAGATATTAAATATCATAATGAAATAAAGTCACTTACAATTTTGCAAAAGTTACAGCAAGAAATATCTGTTAACCCTTGAGAAAGGCAGCATCATAAATCATAGTACAGAAAAGGCATTTCTGCAGGGAGGGAAGCTAAAGTACTCCAAGTATATTGCTTTTTGGTCATCTGACTTAATGTAGAAAACCCAGAAGAATGACAATTTATTGGTTTTAACTGTAATTTTGACAGGAGCTGGCCATTGGCCAGTCTCAGACCAAACTCTGGTGAGAGAGAACCAAGAGTTTGTGTTTTGTTTTGTTGCTGGAAGCAAGATTCATAGTCCTTAGCTATTATATTTATAGGAGCCGACATTGACATTTTGCTATTAAAATTATATTGCCTGACTTGTTTTCTTGCTTAACAGAGAGGCTATCTGATTTAACAGAGTAGGACATTGATATATGCCTCGACAGGGCCAAAGCAGTGTCGGAAGATGGTAAACCGAGCTCCGGCATTTGTGTTCCCTCTTTCCCAATGACCTATTGATGTGATAATAAATACACATATATAAAGAATGAAACCATAGTGCTGGTGGAAACAAAAGAGGATGTCATTGGAATAGCAAAGGTTTTGGCACAGTTCTCAAAGATACAAAGTAAATAGGACTGTTTTGATGAATAAACTAAAGCAGAGAAAAACTGCAGCCTAGAACACAAATAGAAACAGCTGCAGGCAGGGTTCCTGATAGAACCATCAGAGGCTTCAAGCTTGGAATTTGCCAGTGTTGAGACCAAGAATTTACTAGAGCAATAATCAGGGTAGTTGAGCCTGTTGGCCCATTCTCCTCCTTGTGTGCATTTGGAGCAACTTTCTATAACATTTGCTATAGCTGCTTTCTAAACATAATGGATTCTTGACCTGGTTAGGTCCCATGATATAAGTGTTTGACATGATAGAAAGTCGCAGTAGAACCTAAAGCGATTGGACTTTTATAGCCAACCCAGAGGAAAACATGAAAGACAACTCTACTCAGGAGTGAAATACCTACCCAAAATAAAATCCCAATGTGAAGCTCCCTTTGACAGTTACAGTAATTCAAAGTAAAAGTATACCTTCTCCCAGCATATATACCCAGAAGGGAAGCCTAATTGTCAACAGGACCAGCTCACTTATACTAGTGGCACTAAGGGGTGAGGGCTTTTATGGAAATAAATCTCATAGCTCCGAAGGAAACCTATGCCAGTTGTCTATACTAATCAGTCTAATCACTTATTCATGGGTTTGAAAGGAGCATTAAGGATCATCAGATATTTGAGGAAAACAGCATGAATGAGACCAAGTTGAATAAACAGAATAACTGACCCAAAATAAACAGACAATACAAGGAATGGAGAACTTAAAAAAAAATCAAATTAATATCCTCAGATTTTCCTTCCAGCCTCTGCCTAAGATGTAGGTGGAAGGAGTTTCACTTCTACCCTAAGAATAAAGAAAAAAAAAAAAAAAGACACTGGATAATGTACAAAGTCATAACTTTTCCTAAATCCATCAGAAAACTAGGATCTCAAGGCAACCAAGTAGCTTGAGTATAAGGAAAGACAGACAGCCTCCAAGGAGAGATTGGTTGTAAGCACTGATTACTAATGGCAGAGCATGGGAAGAAGTGGGGCTGCTATGTAATAATTGAGCTAAAGCTTTTAACAAATCGTTAATGACCAAGTATGGACTAGTATGTGACTATGGCAGATATAAGGCAGATTTTACCAGCTTACAGTTTCTTCCACATAGACCTCTATTGGAGCTTCACAAGAAAGATTGAGGACAGGTTAGGAAATCTTTGTTCTTCTGCAGGTAATATGTCTTTTTTCTATGGCTGCCTTGGATATTTTCTCTTCATTTCTGTTTTTCAGCAGTTTGAATATAATGGTCTAGGGGTGTGGTGGAACAAGAAGGAGGGAGGAAAGGAATATGTGTGTTTTCAGGTGCATCACCTGAGGTCAGGAGTTCGAGACCAGCCTGGCCAACATGGTGAAACCCCATTTCTACTAAAAATATAAAAATTATCCAGACATGGTGACAGGTGCCTGTAATCCCAGCTACTGGGGAGGCTGAGGCAGGAGACTAGCTTGAACCCAGGAGGTGGAGGTTTCAGTGAGCTGAGGTAGCACCACTGCACTCCAGCCTGGGTGACAGAGTGAGACTCTGCCTCAGAAAAAAAAAAAGAAAAGAAAAGAAAGAAAAAAATAGATGATCAACTTTCTAAAGCAAAAATAATGGTGTTTGTGGGATTATAGCATACATAAAGTAAAACATATGAAGAATTTGAAAACTGGGAAATGGAAGAATTGAAAGTATACTTTTTTCAGTTTTTTTGTTTGTTTGTTTGAGATAGCGTCTTATTCTGTTACCCAGGCTGGAGTGCAGTGGTGCCATCTCGGCTCACTGCAGCCTCCGCCTCTTGGGTTCAAGTGATTTTCCTGCCACAGCCTCCTGAGTAGCTGGGATTAACAGGTGCACGTCACCACACCTGGCTAATTTTTGTATTTTTAGTAGAGATGGAGTTTCACCATGGTGGTCAGGCTGGTCTCGAACTCCTGACCTCATGATCTGCCCGCCTCGGCCTCTCAAAGTGCTGGGATTACAGGTGTGAGCCACTGTGCCCAGCCATATTTTTAGTTTTTTTAATGCTCTACGTGAGGTGGTATAATATTACAAGTTGAATATTTCTAATCAGAAAATCTGAAATCCAAAATATTCCAAAATTTAAAACTTTTTGGGTGCCAACATAATGCTCAAAGGAAATGCTCTTTGGAGCATTTCAGATTTCAGATTTTGGGGTTTAAGATTGTTGAACCAGTATGTATAATGCAAATATTCCAAAATCTGAAAAAAAATTAAATCTAAAACACTTCCCATCCCAAGCATTTCGGATAAGGTATGCTCAACCTGTTTTTGAAGGTAGACTATGCTTAATTAAAGATATATTTTGTGAATTCCTGGGCAGCCAGTAAACATTTTTAAAGAGATTAAAAAATAAGCCAATAGTGAAGAAGAATGAAATACTAAAAAATACTCAATCCAATAGCATTTAAAAAGAGGGAGAGAAGGGAACAAAGAAGAGATGGAACATACTGAAAACAGCTAGCAAAATGGTAGATTTTAATCATAGCAATGTTTATATTAGGTATAAGTAGTCTGAATATTCTAGTTACAAAAGAGATTGTCCAGATTTGATTTACAACAAAACAAAAACAAGACCCAAATAAATACTGTCTACAAGAAATCCACTTTGAATATAAAGGTAGATTTATCACCAGGTGTGGTGGCTCACATGTGTAGTCCTAGCACTTTGGAAGGCCAAAGCAGGAGGATTGCTTGAAGCCAGGAATTCGAGACCAGCCTGGGCAACATAGTGAGACTCCATCAACACACACACACACAAAAACTTAAAAATTCAGACATGATGCATGCACCTGTATTCCTAGCTACTTAGGAGGCTGAGACAGGAGGATTGCTTGAGTCCAGGAGTTGGAGACTGCAGTAAGCTAAGATTACACCACTGCACACTGCACCATAGCCTGGGCAACAGAGTGAGACCCTGTCTTTTAAAAAAAAAAAGGAAAAAAAGAAAAAAGATAGATTAAAAGTTAAAGGATGGAAAAAGATGTACCATGTAAATAACAGTCAAAATAAAACTGTAGTGTCTGTATTAATATCTGGCAAAGTAGACTTCAAAACAAGGATTACTACCTGGAATAAAGAGGGCTATTACATCTTGGTGAAGAGGTCCGTTCACCAAAAGACATAACAATTCAAAATAAGTGTGAACATAGCAATATTGTTTTAATATAGATAAAGCAAAAATTGATAGAACTGAAAGGAGAAATAAGCAAATGCACAATTATAGTTAGAAACCACAACACTCATCCTCAGTGATAAAGATAAATAGAGAGAAAATCAGTTAAAAGACATGACTATCAATTTTCTTGACCTAATTGATAGCATACCACTCCACTGAACACTAGCAGAATATGCATTTCTTTCAAGTATACATGGAACATTCAGTTAGACCACACTTGGTACCATAAAACAAATACAAAATAATTAAAATCATACAAAGTATGTTTTCTCACCA
The DNA here is from genome assembly GCF_009764315.1 of Trachypithecus francoisi. NCBI lineage: Eukaryota > Metazoa > Chordata > Mammalia > Primates > Cercopithecidae > Trachypithecus > Trachypithecus francoisi. Next base: position 66,882,559 of record NW_022681473.1, read on the forward strand.
AAACAGAATAAACTACAAGTTACTAACAGAAAATATCTAGAAAATTCCAAATATTTCTCAGTTACACACTATATATATTATAAACCATGGGTCAAAGAAGAAATCACAAGAAAATTGGAAAGTATTTTGAAATGAATGAAAATGAAAATACAGCATTTGAAGTTTGAGGTAAATTTATAGCATTTGATGCCAATATTAGAAAAGAAAGTCTCCAATCAATAATGTAAGCTTGTATCTTAACAAATTAGAAAAGAAGAGCAAATTAAACCCAAGTCAAATCGAAGGAAGGAAATAATAAAGGCCAATAATCAGTGAAATTGAAAACTGAAAGAGTAGAGGATGTCAGTGAAACCACAAGGTAGTTCCTTGAAAAGATCGCTAAAATTGATAAACCTGTAGCCATATTAACTAAGTAAAAAGAGAGAAAATACAAATTACCAATATCGGGAGTGAGGGGGGACAGCACTACAGATCCTACAGAAATTAAGATTATAATGTAGTATTTTAAAAAACATGATGGTAACATCTCACAAGGACATTAGAGGCAGGTTGAAGAGAGTCCCACTGGCTGAATCTGGGATCACTTAAGCACCAAATAATTATGTACAGTAATAAGTTACAAATCATTGAAAAATAAAAAGGAATTAATGATACTGTACTGATAATGGATAGTTAATAGAGAAGACGGGGGACTCCTGCTTAGAGAAGAATGCTGAGTGCTGACTGATAATTATGGAGGAATTACTGAAGTTGGAATATTATTTTTCAGCATTTGTAGTAGAGATTGATTTAAACAGAAACTATTAAACTCATTCTAGGGAGAAATTTACATGAGAAGCAGGATGTGTGCATGCTCTTAAACATAGACATCATTGCTTCCAGATATGATACCCTTAGAAGGACACAACATCAGTCATGTAGTATTCAGGTTAGTAATATAAAACCTGAACAACCCTTGTGGAGCTTGAGTATACCATTGCCTCAGTATAATTACTTATTTTGAAGTGACTTTTAGAATTTAGGTTGAGTTTTCTTAAGTATCTTCAAATACTTAGTTTTTCTCTATCTGACCCTAAATAACCCAAACTGCTTCAGTTTTATTCCAGAGCCCACTCCTGTGGAACCAATAAGCTGTATTACCTTTCATAGAGAAATGAATGTGATGTGTTACATTTTAACCTATTTGTTAGCTGGTTAGGATATTTTTTAAAATTTCCTTTTTACCACATTGCAAGGAATTTTCTTTTTTCTTTTCTTTTTTTTTTGAGACTGAGTCTCGCTCTGTCGCCCAGGCTGGAGTGCAGTGGCCAGATCTCAGCTCACTGAAAGCTCCACCTCCCGGGTTCACGCCATTCTCCTGCCTCAGCCTCCCGAGTAGCTGGGACTACAGGCGCCCGCCACCTCGCCCGGCTAGTTTTTTGTGTTTTTTAGTAGAGACGGGGTTTCACCGTGTTAGCCAGGATGGTCTTGATCTTGTGACCTCGTGATCCGCCTGTCTCGGCCTCCCAAAGTGCTGGGATTACAGGCTTGAGCCACCGCGCCCGGCCAAGGAATTTTCTTGAGGGGAGGTCATGTAACAACATATTCTAGAGTCTTCTGAACTGAGGAGGGGGACACTTATTTGTGTTTTGAAGCCCAGATCTGTCTTTGGTCCCTATTTGTGGTCTTGTTAACACTGTTTGAGTTGAGGCAGCCTAATTTATCTGGGATGAAGAATGATACGGCACGTTTCTCTAGTGGTAGAAGAATTCATATACTTTCTGATGAAGTATGTGGGGGTAGAGGTTGTCAACCTAAAGGTCTTAAAAAAATCACTAAGGTGAAGATTTGGGAAGAAGTTATATTGTGGGCTGAAAAGTTGTGTTCCTTGGTTAAATTCTTTTGGGGTCCGAGTTCCCAACTTACTGGTCTTCATAGCACGTTGAAAGAGAAGCGTGCTTAAATATGTTGGGAAGGCCGGGTACTGTAGCTCTCACCTGTAATCCTAGCTCTTTGGGAGGCCACGGCAGGCAGATGGCTTGAGCTCAGGAGTTCAAGATCAACCTGGACAACATAGTGACCCTATCTCTACAAAAAATACAAAAATTAGTTGGGCACTGTGACATGTGCCTGTTGTCCCAGCTACTCAGGAGGCTGAGGCAGGAGGATCACCTCAGCTTGGGGAAGTTGAGGCTGCATTTAGCTCTGGTCATGCCACTGTATTCCAGCTTGGGCAACAGAGAGAAGCCCTGTCTTTAAAAAAAAAAAAAAAAGGGGAGAATTGAGGTATGAGGGTATCATTTAAAATGTGAAATATTCCTGTAATTCACATTCATGGAGTTAAATTTATACAACTATAACTCAGGTTATCTGTCATCATGTGAAAATAGTTGAAAAATCAAAATACACATTTCCTATACACTATGATTTTCACTAAAATACTGATTTTTTTGGGGGGTGTTGTGTGGAGACAGAGTCGCGTTCTATTTCCCAGGCTGGAATGCAGTGTCACAATCTTGGCTCACTGCAACCTCCACCTCCCAGGTTCAAGCGATTTCCAGCTAATTTTTGTATTTTCAGTAGAGATGGGGTTTCACCATGTTAGCCAGGCTGGTCTCGAACTCCTGACCTCAAGTGATCTGCCAGCCTTGGCCTCCCAAAGTGCTGGGATTACAGGAATGAGCCACCGTGCCCAGCCTAAAGTAATGATATATATGAGAAAGATGACAGTTCATAAAAACTGCTTATATTTATCAACTATATTTTATTAGTCAAAATACAGGTACTTTTTTACTCTATTTTAAAATATACTTTCAGTAATGTTATTCTGTAGCATTTTTGGTTGGAAAGGAATTAACCACTCATTTTTTTAAAGTGAAGTCTGAATTTTGATATCTTATCAATTGCTGACCGTCTTTCTCACTCAGTAATTGAGAAATATCTGTAGGCAGAGAGTCTTAGGCGTATACTCTTAGGCTCCTGCCAGAGGCTGGACTTGTGTGAAAATTGGACCAATAGGGAAGTTTATTCTAGCTCCTCTCCCCAGAAGATCTCTGTACTCAACCCACTTTCCCTAACTCTTTTTATTTCCCCCTCACAGTCAGGGATTTGGCTTGGCCTCTGGTTGTGATTGAGTAATCCTATGTTACATATGGAATTGTCTCCTTCCTTTTCAAAAATTTCTAGGAAGTGCATTTTCAGCTGAGCATCTCAAACTTCAACTCCAGAAGGAATCCCTAAATGAGCTGAGGAAGGAGTGCACTGCGAAAAGGTAAGTGCACACTGAGAAGAACTGCTGGGAGTGTGGAGTTTACCGTGAGGATAGATTTGAAAAAGTAGCATTCTTTAAAACTGCTGGTATTAATTTATAGTCCATATACCTCAGTAACACATTTGTTTATTCAACACATATTCATTAATTAGGCACCTACTGTGTGTTATTCACTGTGCCAGAGGTTAGTTATGAAAGCTCCTAGTATGTAGTTATAATCAGAAACATGAACACTATCTGAGTTTCTCAGGCCACAGCATCATGGTTTAATGTTTGAATTTCTTCCTCCTGTCTTCTACATGCAGTTTAGCTTATAGATTTTTTTTTCAATAATTTTTTCAGATTTACTCCTGCTTGTCGTTAGCTGGTTTGAATTACTTCAGCAATTTGATTATCTCTCTAACGTCAGTCTCTTCATCTTTCCAGATTGTTCTCCATGCTACTATCAGAACTCTCCTCTTAAAATACTATTTTTACCTCATTTTTTGTCTTCTTTCTTTTTTAAACTTGGAGAAACATTTCATTCATTCATTCATTCATTCATTCATTCATAGACAGGGTCTCACTATGTCACCCAAGGCTTGAGTGCAGTAGTACAGTCATAGCTCACTATGGCCTCGAACTTCTGGCCTCAAGTGATCCTCCACCTCAACCTCCGAAAGTGCTGGGATTACAGGTGTGAGCCATCATGCCTGATTTTTATCTTCTTAATGTGGTGATCCTTTTGCTTAACTTTCACATATCCTTTAATAAATTGGCACTATGCAACTGTAGTTAATTTTAGTCGTTCTCCCAACATTCATTTAACAAATGCCAATCATTTTTCTCTTCATTTTTTCCAACATTTGCTTAATTCATTGGTGCCTCGGTTGCTTTGCTTATCTTCACTTGCTTTTCCTGGAAAGTCCATCCATCTTGCACTTTTCTTCAAAAAAGTTTAGTAGCACTTGGGGATTCGAAAATGCTAGACCGGCTGGGCACGGTGGCTCACGCTTGTAATCCCAGCACTTTGGGAGGCCGAGGCAGGCAGATCATGAGGTCAGGAGATCGAGACCATCCTGGCTAACACAGTGAAACCCTCTCTCTACTAAAAATACAAAAAATTAGCCAGGCATGGTGGCAGGCACGGATAGTCCCAGCTACTTGGGAGGCTGAGGCAGGAGAATGGTGTGAGCTGGGGAGGCGGAGCTTGCAGTGAGCCAAGATCGCGCCACTGCACTCCAGCCTGGACGACAGAGCGAGACTCCATCTCAAAAACAAATAAATAAAATAAAATAAAATTTAAAAAGTGCTAGACCTAGAGAAAACCATAGAGAGTATCTATTCTAATTCTCTCAATTTGCAGATAGGAAGGCAGTGCTCTGGTAAGTTACTATTTGTCCAACTCACTAGCAAAGCCAGGACTAGATCCCATTATGTCTTCAGTGCTGTTTTAGATAAGAAAAATACCAGTGATTTTAGTACTGTTACACACCACTCAATACAACGCTTTTGACATTAGATTCTCCAGCACACCCTCACTGTATATCTTATAATTTAATTCAGTTCTCACTCTGTCTTCCTGCAAATAGTATCAGATCCCACAGAATTAAGGACTCATTCCCACAAGACTGCCTCACCACATCAGATGCCAGTTGGCAAGCCCCAGGTTGTGACCTGTGCTTCTGATTGACCTGCTTTAAATAGAGGTTCCCACAACCCACTCCTTGGATTCGATTAATTTGCTAGAGCAGCTCATAGAACTCAGAGACACATTTACTTAACCTTCACTGGTTTATTATAGAGGACATTACAAAAGATACAGATGAACAAGATGGAAGAGATGCACAGGGCAAGGTATTGGGGAGGGAGCATGGAGCTTCCAGGTCCTGTCTGTGCACATCAGTCTCCAGACACCGCCAGTCTAGAAGCTCATTAAATCTTGTTGTGCAAGAGTTTGCACAGGTCTCGATCTCCAGCCCTCTTCTCAGAGTTTGGTGGGCGGGGAAGAAAGTCCAACCTTCTAATCTCTTGGTCTTCCTAGTGACCAGTTCCATCCTGAGGCTGTCTAGGAGCCCCTGCCTTAATACATCTCATTAGCATAAACTCTGGTGTGATCAAAAGGGGCTCATAATGAATAGCAAAAGACACTCTTATCGTTCAGGAAATTCCAGGGTTTTTTAGGTGCTCCGTGATAAGAACCAGGGACAAAGACCATATATATGTCATGTTATACCACAGTGCTCTTTGCATTATACTATAGGTTTTTTACACTCTGACCTACAGTTTCTCCTAAATTCCTTTTGTTCTTAAATTCTTGACACAGTTGATCAGGCAACTTACTTTACAGGTATTTTACCTATTGGTCATGTTTCTTAAGTAGTGCAAGAGAAAAGCTGGTGCCAGGCACAGTGTCTCATGCCTGTGATCCCAGCACTTTGGGAGGCTGAGACGGGCAGATAGCTTGAGCCTAGGAGTTTGAGACCAGCCTGGGCAACATGGTGAAACTCTGTCGCTGCAAAAAATACGAAAATTAGCTAGGCATGGTTGAGCGCACCTGTAGTCCCGGCTTCTCAGGAAGCTGAGGTGGGAGGATCACCTGAGCCTGGGAAGATTGAGGCTGCAATGAGCCAAGATTATGCCACTACTCCAGCCTGAGTGACAGAGTGAGACCCCATCTCAAAAAAAAGAAAAAAAAGAGAGAGAGAGAGAAGGGTAATTTCATGCTATAGCTTTTTATTTGTTATTTTTAACTTTTTTTCTCACAGTCCAACATGTTGGTTTTTGAGGTAATTCTAATACGTAATTTTGAGTGAAATATAGAACACTTTTTGAGGAAATACCATCCAGATCTATCTTGAAATCAAATTGGCCTCATTAAATTAACTGTGAAATCTTGGTCAGATTACTCAGACTCTCCAAATATTGTTTCCTTTTTTATAAATAGATATAAATAATACTAACCTACTAGAGTTTTTATAATAACTAAATAAGGCCATTTGTACCCTTTACATTTCTTTTTTTCAAAGACAGTGTCTTGCTCTGGTGCCTAGGCTGGAGTGCAGTGGCATGATCAGGGCTCGCTACAGCTTCAACCTCCCAGGCCCCAGCAGTCCTCCTTCATCAGCCTCCCAGGTAGCTGGGACCACAGGCATACGCCACCAAGCCAAGCTAATTTTTTTATTTTTATAGAGATGGGCTCTCCCTATATTACCCAGGCTGGTCTTGAACTCCTGGGCCTCCCAAAGTGCTAGGAATATGGGAGTGAGCCACCACTCCCAGCCCCCTTTACATTTCTTAGCATGGTACTAATCATACAGAGTAGCACACAGTGTGTAGTTAGCTTGATTGATACTGTTTGGAGATAGGTCAAGACTTATGGTAGCTATTATTTATGCTTCTACTTCGGAGTTTCTGTGGCCTATTACAGACGGCATAATCTTTCTTTGCATTAATTGTATGGAAATAAATGTTACAAAGCATGCAAGCATGTATTTTTTAATAACTGTATTTTTTCTTTCCTCATTAGAGAACTCTTTTTGAAGACTAATGCTCAGTTGACAATTCGTTGCAGGCAATTACTCTCTGAGCTTTCCTACATTTACCCTATTGATTTGGTAAGTTTCAAATTTTCTGAAAATATTTTTATTTTTGAAAAGATGATTTCTGTGTGAAATTTCCTCTCAATGAAAAAACTCATTGCTCTAGGCTTAATCTATGCTGTCATGATTCATTCAGGAGCTAATGTCTGTTTAAATCATAGATTTAGACTTGTTTGCTCTTAGGTTCTACTATTTCATTTATATCACTTTGGTGGTGGGATGCATTCATCATCTGAAAGACTGCCAAATTATTTTGGTTTCTTTAGGATCTTTTTACTTAACCACATTATCCATTATCACCATTTCTTCCTTTTTTTTGTTTTTTTGAGACAGAGTCTCGCTCTGTTGCCCAGGCTGGAGTGCAGTGATGCGATCTTGGCTCATTGCAAGTCCGCCTCCCGGATTCACGCCATTCTCCTGCCTCAGCCTCCCGAGTAGCTGGGGCTACAGGTGCCCGCCACCATGCCCAGCTAATTTTTTTTTTTTAGACAGAGTCTCTCTCTGTCGCCAGGCTGGAGTGCAGTGGCATGATCCTGGCTCACTGCAACCTCTGACTCCCTGGCTCAAGTGATTCTTCTGCCTCAGCCACCTGAGTAGGTAGGATTACAGGCATATGCCACCACGTGCAGCTAATTTTTGTATTTTTAGTAGAGCCGGGGTTTCACCATGTTGGCCAGGATGGTCTCGTGATCCGTCTGCCTCGGCCTCCCAAAGGGCTGGGATTATAGACGTGAGCCACAGTGCCCAGCCAATTTTTTTGTACTTTTAGTAGAGACAGGGTTTCACTGTGTTAGCCAGGATGGTCTCGATCTCCTGACCTTGTGATCCACCCGCCTCGGCCTCCCAAAGTGCTGGGATTACAGGTGTGAGCCATGGCACCTGGCCCATTATCATCATTTCTGACACATATGTGCACATATATGTGTACTGCTTTAAAAATATGATTGATAATTTTCATGTATTAGTGTTACTTAAGATATTCCTGGGTTAACTGTCAGGCTATTAGGGTTTTGAGCCTAGTTTCTTAGAAGGAGTGAAAAAAGGAAAACTTTAATAAAATTGATTAGAATTATTTTTCAGAGAACTAAATCTGCTAAATTTGATAGTTTTCTCTTTAATGACAAGTTATTTAAAAGACTAATTTTCAGAGAAGAATGATAATAGGATTTGAGTTTGCTTATAGAATTTTATTAAACCATTTATGTATGTGAATGAACCAAGGATATTTTTATGATGATAATTTTACATGGCTTTTTCCTTGGACATAATGTCTTAAATGTTATAATAGAAAATGTCAAGTATATGTAAATGTAGGGAGAGAGTAGAATGAATCATCATGTACTCATCATCCAGCTTCAACAATTATGATAATACTTGGAATTTAGAACAGTGTTTTAAATCAGCACAAACCTACTGACTTAGAGTTTGTTTGAGATTTGACATTTGACTTAGCGGTTATTTGCTTTATTTATTAATTTTATTCTTTAATTAAATTCACAGAATGAACATAAGGATTACTTTGTATGTGGTGTCAAGTTGCCTAATTCTGAGGACTTCCAAGGTATTTTATTTTTTATTTTGAAGATTTGGTATGTATTAATATATGGAAATAGAATATCTGGAAATGCTCTTTGCCTAGCACTTTATCCAAAAGAATGTTTGGACCTTCTGTCCTTTCCCAATTGCAAGTATGTATGTCAGACTCCTTGATAGGAGATAGAATGTTAGTTCTGGTCATAGAAAAATAATTACTGAACTTTATATTAGAAATTTAAAAGAAAATAGTTTTTAAATGGACTTTAAGCAAATTAGGCGGTAGGGTTCTTAAGAATACAAATAATTGCCCTTCCTTTTGGTTCGATTTTTATGAAAAATTTGTGTGTGTTTGGGAGCAGAGGAACAGCAAACAAAATCTGTTCTGTTACTATTTAGAAAGTCATATTACTGCTGACCTGAAAAGTATTTGAAAATTTAATTTTGTGAAGTTTCCATTACCACAGGCTTAATTTGTTATACTACCATTTTTCTTATCTTTTAACTGAAAATAAATAAATTACATTAAAAGTATTATAGAATATGATCCTTAGTAATTTCTATATTTTAAAATCTTTTGCTTTTCCTACTCACTTTGCAAATATTCCAAAGAATTTATTTTCTTTGGCATATCAGTGATTATTTTTATTGTTAGCAAAGTGGGTTCTTTTCCCTTAGGCTAAACAATGCTTTGAGGCCTACTAAATATCTTTATAGATTATTCCCAAAGCCAGCATATTATCTACTTGAGAAGTTACTGAAGAAGAGAGCATTGCTAGTTTTGATCAGGACTTTCGTTTTCCTATAAAGAAGCTGTTGTTATTGGTGATCATTTAACATCTAAGAGTGTTTTGTTACCCCGTTGGGCCCTTACTTGTAAGTACTTTGGACGTGATAAAAGGAGAGTGATAAACCAGGAGCTGGAAAACCTATGTTCGAGTCCTGATTGCCCTTCCGTAAACCATGTAATTTGGAACAAGTCATGTAACCTTTGAGTTGATTTCCTAATTGATTGAATGAACTATTAATTTATGCCCTACCTGTCTTATATGATTGTTGTGAAAAATTAAGTGAGGTATACCAATAGCTATAAATACATAAGATTTTGCCTAATCTTTAATACTCACAAAAACAAACAAAGGGATCCTATAAGGAAAATGGTATTCAGTAACTTGCTTGAGACCACAAAGCCAGGTAATAATATAGCTGGGATTTGTCTGGTTTCCATTTCATAGTGCTCCCTCAGCTATCTGTAAGACACTCATAGAAATGTGTTTTGATGTTAATTTTAGGCAAAGTTGTGGTGTCTTGAAGCCCATGGTGCATCATTTTCCTCATTTAGTAAACATATTGAATACTTTTGTCCCGTACCAGTTTCCTGGGATACAGAACATCATTCATTGAAAAAAATGTTCATTGAACATCCAAATGCCAGGCACTGTGCCTTTGAGGATACGATGATGCAGAAAGTAAACATGTTTTCTCCTTCCATGGAGCTTACTGGGGGAGACAGCCAATAAACAAGAAAATAAGTAACTAGCAAGTATTTAATAGAGGAATATGCTATCCCAGAGAATGGAAGAAATGGCTTTAGATAAAGCAGTCAGAGAAGACCTCTCTAAGGAGAAGTATAAAATTGAAGGCTAAAAGGAGCCAACTATGCTGCAGCTGGGGGAAGAGCATTTCTGGGAGACGTGTCAGCAAGTACAAAAGTGATGATGAAGGAGAAATGGGCTTGGCATCTCTCAAAAAACTCAGGGTTGGCGGAATGTGAGAAAAGGGACTTGTATTTTGGGTAAATCATGTAATCTTTCAGCCTAATTTCTTATAAAATAAGATATCTATATCTGTAATTTCTTGTGATGATTGAATGAAATAACATTTGAAAAGGCTTTTCATATAGGAGGTACTCAATAAATATAATCGGAATTAGTTGCAAAAGAGAGAGGAAGGAAGGACAGAAAAGACCAGACATGTGCAGCTGGAGCATAGTGAGCGAGGGAAGAGCTACTTTAGAGGAGGTAGGAGACGGCAGCCAGGGCCTTGAGGTCACGGTAAGGAGTTGGTATTTAATTCTCAAGGAAGTAGGAAATGCCTGAGGGACTTCAAGAAGCGGAATGGCATGAGCTGAGTTAGGCTTTTAAAAGTCACTCTGGCTGCTAAATACAGAATGATTTGAAGGGGGCAGTCAGGGAAGCAGGAATATCAGGAGTGGTGGTCTGATTACTCTGAGATGTGTCTTGCTTCTATTTTGTTTTCTTTGAAATTCCTTCTCTCCTAGTTTTTCATAGCTTTTATAGTTATCTACACTTAGAATGCCCAACAAGCCAAATACAGTCTCCCTACCCTTTAATTAGTGTAGCTTTTTAGTGCAGTTGTTGAAAAACAAAATGTGAGATAAAATGAAATAAATGTTTAATTTTACTCTAAGGTCCTGTTCATTCCCCATCACCCTTAGGAATCAGAAATTTTTAAGAAGCACATGCAGTAATACTGGACTTTAAAAATCTTATGTTGGCCAGGCGCTGTGGCTCATGCCTGTAGTTCTAGCACTTTGGGAGGCCGAAGTGTGCAGATATTTGAGGTCAGGAGTTTGAGATCAGCCTGACCAACATAGTGAAACCCTGTTTCTACTAAAAATACAAAAAATTAGCTGGGTATGGTGGCACATGCCTGTAATCTCAGCTACTTGGGAGGCTGAGGCACAAGAATCACTTGAACCCAGAGGCGAAGGTTGCAACGAGCTGAGATTGCGCCACTGCACTTAGCCTGAGCGACAGAGCGAGACTCTGTCTAACAAAAGCAAAAACAAAAAATCTTATGTTAGTATCCTGCAAGGCACTTCCATTTACTAAATGTATTGAGTGTTCTGTGTATGTCATCCACGGTGCCAGGTGTTGAGGATGTAAGAGATGGTTAAGACATTGATCCTGCCTCAGTGAGATTATAGTCCAGTTGAGGATACCAGATTTGTAATTCAGACAATCAATAAGTATTTATTGAATTCATACTCTGTGTCAGGCACTTAGAAGTTTATAGCAGGTATATGGTACTCAAAAAAGTGAGATTAATCACTTATATCAGGAGGGGATCAGGAAAACTTACAGAGAAGATGATTTCAGTGTCTTAAGAAATAGAATGATGTTTTCCAATAGAAAAAAGAGTAAGAAGACATTTTAGGCTGGTAGAAATATAGTAACATAGGCTGGGCGTGGTGGCTCATGCCTGTAATCCTAGCACTTTGGGAGACCGAGGTGGGAGGACTGCTGGTGACCAGGAGTTTGAGGCTGTAGTGAGCTGTGATTGTGCCACTGTACTCCAGTCTGGGTGACAGAGTGAGAACCCATTTCAACATAGAAAATAAAAAAGGGAAAGAAATATAATAACATGGAACATCATGATGTTCTCACATTTACCCTAATTCTCACAACTGTGAGAATTAATTCCATCTGTTAGGAAAGAAATTTACCCTAATTTAAAAAAAAAAGAAAAGAAAAGAAAAGAAAAAGAAAATTGAAGCTCAGAGAGATTAATATTTTTCAAGGAGTCATATTAACCAGTGATAAACCTAAGATTATTCCTGGTCTGTCTGATTCTAAGATTCGTATAATTCCTGCCACAATGCAGTTTTCTTCCTCGCTTTGAATAATAACCTCTTTAAACCCGTGACAACTTTTTAGTATTCTATAGCAGCTGCTTTCTGGGAGAGCCTCTAGTGAAGGAACTCCAAGCTGGTTATTCTGTGATATTCATGAGACTTTGCTGGGATAGCCTTTATGCTGCATGGGGTGATACTGTTTGGGAAACTCCACCGTAGTGCTCCAACATTATTGTGCTTTTCTAAATGGGTAAGTTACTGCTGGAGTATGCCAAGGAGACCTGGACACAGTGGGAGAAAATTGTCCAGTGAAGGGTGTTCATCTGAGTTCCACTGACCGAGACATTTAGCCTGAAAAAAAATGTTTGTGTGCGTGTGTGTGTTTAAGTAATCCATAACACGAGAGCCTTTTGTGGTAATGAGACCCAGATTTCCTTCTGTGTCTGTATCCCTTTATGCAGGCATGATTTCTTGGAAAGGAGAGTCCATATGTCAAACAGTGTCTCATTGAGAACATGGAATGATTCCATAGATGCTGTGGCAGTGATTAGAGTCTTAAATATTTTGTCCTGTCTGGATCAGTGGGTGCTTGGTTCCTTAACAAATCAGCTGCCTCAGTGATTGGGAAGGCAGGATGGTAAGAGCTTTTAGATCACTTATTGTACTTGGATGCGTTTGAATATTAATAGTTTCTCCAACATATAAATCAAAGGAACATTTGAATTAATTTATAATGTTGTCATGGCCATTGTGTGTTTGTGGAATTTGTTGTCATAAAAAGTATACAAAAGCTGCAGCCTTGAGTGGTTACCTACATTTTAAAAATAAACCAGGAATATTTATTATGAGGAAACTGTGGGTTTTTATTTTATTTTCAAGCCCCTTAAAACTTTGTTGGAATTAGCATCTTTTTCACGTACCTGAGTCTTAAGGTTCATTTTTGTTTTTCCCTGGACCCTCCACTCGTGCTCCAACTTCTCACTAACAAAACTATCGTCTGTGACCTTTCTAACCCCTAGAACAGCGTAAGGTACACAAACCTCTGCTCTGCCTTAGGTGTTAGGGACGTCATTAATGCTTACTGGAAAAGCACACCCCAGAGAGCTGGGTTTTGGCTGTTGCAGGTACAAATCTTTCAGATCTTGCAATGCTGGAAACCTTAAACCTTTTGGTTTTTTAGCTAAAGTGATTGGCAACAGAATGTGACATCTGAGGTTGCATGGTCTGAAATAGCCATAATTAACCACATGAGCTCACATTTTCCCACTGGAGATTCAGTGGTCTTGGGGTGATAAAAGTGACTTCCCTACCAGGAGGTGGTTTTCCTTTTGAGGGTATTGGAATACCCTTGGGCCCTGTAATGCTTCACCCGTGGTCCTTTTAAAATGCTTTTTAATATAAAGCTTCAATATTGGAAATCTAACACCACAGTGTTTAACACTGAGGCTGTGATGGAGCCCTGTGGCCTGGAATGGGAAACCTAGAATTTTTAATAGGTGGAGTGGGAAGACTTGTGGCAAGAATGGTGAGTGTGAATAACCTGAATCAAAGCTGATTTCCAATATTATTCAATTTTCAGTGTGTGCTATTTATTTTTGTTTTCTGTGTGCAGACTTCTCTTAGAGATGCCTTTTTGTCTTTAAACAAAATTGTTTTGTTCATTGGTGGGAGGTGATGTTAGAAAACTAACTTTTTGTTCTTTTAATAGAGATGTGGACGTAGTCTCAAAATACACAAATATAATTCTTTGGCAGTCCTCCTTTCATAATATGGGAAAAATGTAGATGCTTGAATGTTTAGCATTAGATAGATATTTTTCGAATATTCATTGTTTGCATTTGACCTGCTTGAAAGGCTAATCTAAGAGGCCTGCTGCTTTCTGGAAGTTTTCAGGTCCTCTTCTGTCAGGTCATATAGGAAAGGAAAAGCTTTGTATAAAGCACATAGAGGAAAGTTGCAACTTAGCATAGTATTATCTGTCTTTGAGTCCTCCTCCTCCTCTTCTTCTTTCCCTCTCCCTTCGAAAGGTTGTTATTGAAGATCAAGTCCTTTTACTGACAGGAATATTTTAAATTTGATAAGACCTAATCTTTATGGAAAGCACAAGGCAGAATTCAGTGACCTGTGAAGAAACTCACAGTTCCAGCGGTGACTCCACACCTATATAGATATTCTGGAGAATTGTGGACACAATTCTCTCAGTTATTTCATCACTCATAGTTTCTACCTATACAGCTTTGACCAAGCCATTTATACCACCTGGGTCTCATTTCTGTCTTCTCCAAGTTGGTAGCATCAGACCCAGTGATTGCAAAAGTTTATCTTAGTTATATTATTGTATGATAATGAATTTATAATGTAACAAATATATAATGTAAAGTACTTTTAGTCCCTAAGGTAGTCTGATGTATGGGTTTCAGCAGAAGGAAAGCATTGTGGTAGTATTCAGGTACTTGGGTGGGACTGGGGCAAGAGGACATGGTCTCTAAAAATAATGAGGATTCTAGTTAGTTAGGGCATGACTCAGTAGTTGGTTGAAAATGACTGCTGTTTGGTTTTTTTCCGTGAGTTTGTTTTAGAGAACAGACATTCCTTGAGAAGCCCATTTTCTGTTGAGTACTTTGCAATTCATTGAGGATTCTCAGACTTTTTATGTGTTCTTTGCTCTTACTAGAACACTGTGAAGAAACTAAGGTGGTACACGTGTGTCATATGCTTCATACATTCCAGGCTCCCAAGTTAAAAAATTGTTATATACTGAGCACAGTGGCACACACCTGTAGTCCCAGTTACTTGGGAGGCTGAGGCATGAAGATTGCTTGAGCCCAGGAGTTTGAAGTCGGCCTGGGCAACATAATGAGACCCCATCTTTTTTAAAAAAATAATTGTTATATTAATGTTTGACAATAAAGTTCTGAGACAGTACAGTAGACTGGTTAATGGTGGAGGATTGGGTGTCAAGCCAACCTGTTTACTAGCTCTATTACTTTGGAAAGATTTCTTAATCTCTGAGCCTTAGTTTCTTTATCTGTAAAAGGAATGAAATAGCATTTGAAAGGTGTTTAACATTGTTAAGTGAATGAATGTCATATATAAAGTACCATAGGCAGTTCTGGATGGAAAAAAGTATATATGTAAAATGCATATATAAGTAGTTACTTCTTTTTATAAGACTACCAAAGAAAAACCAATAGTCTGCTATGGTAGTTAAGGATAGAAAATTCACTGAGGAATGGATGGCTATAGTGGCACTTCTACCATAAGAAGGTAGTGCTTAGATAATTAAGTAGAAATAGAAAGAAGAATGCGAAAATGTTATTAGTAATTGAGGTTGAAGCCACCCTTAGAAGTCAGGGAATAGTCAAGCCATGGCCATTGTGATCATTTCAGCCCTTCTTCTCTAGCCAGATGGGATATTCCAGATTATGTGTTAAATGTTTTAGTGTATGAGTGTACACACATGTACTTGTGCACTTTTAAAAGCATTTAGGAGTACTGTATACCAAGAAGATCCTGTTTGCTTCCTCTTGGGGGAAGTTTAAAACTTTCTGTTGTATTACTCCCTGTTCTTAGCCCCTGAATCATCATTTCTCACTGGATAGATAGTGGCAGAAATCTGGATAAGTTTTAAAAATGTAATTATCTGTGGCTTTTTGAAAACTAGATGCTTATGTCTGATTATAAGATACCTGCATTTTTTCCTAATAGTTGCTTCCACCTATATTGCATAAATAGAGTGGTATAGGAACAGTGTGTTTTTCATCTTTTGCTTTTGCTGTTTAAAACTTTTCCCCCTTAACCCATATTACACTTCATAGACTTATTTATGTAACACTGACTTTTTCAATATCAAGAACATACCCCATAAGAATGATTATACTATTTCATTTCTCTTTAGAATTAATAATTTTGTAAAATAGTACAACTGTATTGCCTAGGAAATTGTTAATGAATAAAATGTATAACCACTGTATAGTGTGTTTGTTATGTTTAAACCTCTGAAGCTAATTTTCATTTCATGTAATAGATTCAAGTATTAATTCTCCCTGTAAAAATGCTGGGAAAGAAAGCAGTGGTTATCTGGATATAGTAAGAGTTCTTGCTTTAAGGTATATATCAAATGTTAATCTCATCACATTAATTATTGGGAAATAGTTTAAAATGCAGTTAGTAGATGAAGTTTCAAGTCTTGTTAATATGTTTAAATTTGCATAACATTTATATAATTTAGATAAGTGATTAATATTTTATGTACCACATATTTTTATAAAATATTCTTTGAAAATGATTTATTGTCTTGTGGTTATTGATAAGATAAATAGTTATTTTCTTTTCCTCTGCTTTTGAATTTACAGCAAAAGATGATGGAAGCATTGCTGTTGCCCTTGGTTATACTGCACATTTGGTCTCCATGATTTCCTTTTTCCTACAAGTACCCCTCAGATATCCTATAATTCATAAGGGGTCTAGATCAACAATCAAAGACAATATCAATGACAAACTGACGGAAAAGGAGAGAGAGTAAGTGTATTTTTTAAAAAAATGATTTTAACATCAAGCCAGTATAAAACGTGGGGTATAATAAAATATATAAAATGTAACCTAAATTATGACAACTTTTATATAACCTTTGTAGAGTGCTCCATTTCATTTAAATCAAATGTAGTTGTTATATGAAACTAGTTATTCATATAAATTTTAATGACTCAACCCCTGAGCTCCCAAAAATTGCTAATGGTAGCAAATATTTACTTAAGTTTCATTTACTTTCTGCTTACTTTTGTGAGGATAAGTGTCAGATGATCTACAAATATTCACTTAGTACCTTTTGCCTGCCACTCAACAAGTGAAATGTTAAAAGATTTGTCAGAGATCTAACTAGGAAAAGACATAATAGCAGATTGAACGTAGCTGAAAAGTGGATTAGTGAATTGGAAGATAGGTCAGTAGAAAATACAAGTGTCTAATATACATGTAATTTCAGGCACAGGGAGGCTAGAAAGATTGTGGGGTAAACAAAATTTTAAGAGATAGGCCGGGCGCGGTGGCTCAAGCCCGTAATCCCAGCACTTTGGGAGGCCGAGACGGGCGGATCACGAGGTCAGGAGATCGAGACCATCTTGGCTAACACGGTGAAACCCCGTCTCTACTAAAAATACAAAAACTAGCCGGGCGAGGTGGCGGACGCCTGTAGCCCCAGCTCCTCGGGAGGCTGAGGCAGGAGAATGGCGTAAACCCGAGAGGCGGAGCTTGCAGTGAGCTGAGATCCGGCCACTGCGCTCCAGTCCCGGCGACAGAGCAAGACTCCGCCTCAAAAAAAAAAAAAAAAAAAAATTTTAAGAGATAATGACTAAGAATTTTCAAATTTAACAAAAGCCATGAAATTACAAATTCAAGAAGCAGTAACAAAACAGAATGACAATAAAGAAAACATACCTGGGGAAATTAAACAGCTGAATATCAAAGATAAAGTGAAAATACTAAAAGCAACTAGAGAGAAAGACATGATAGCTTGAAAAGATTGATAGTAAGACAAAGCTGATTTCTCAGTGGAACAACAGAAGCCAGATGGTGATGCGGTGACATTTTAAAATACTGAAAAAACGCAACTGTCCACTTAGAATTCTATACCCAGTGAAAATATTATTCAAAAGTACAGGCAAAATAAAGATATTTCAGACCATCAAAACTGAGAAGATCTATCCCAGCAGACCTACAGTAAAGGAAATACTAAAGGAAGAATAAAAATAATTTCAAACAGAAACATGGAAATACAGTATGGAACAAAGAATAAGAGAAAGGATAAAGATGTATATCTAAATTCATTTTGACTATAAATAAATACTAATGTCTTCTTAAATATAACATGCATATACATAATAATATATGTAGGTTTATAGTGCATAGTTCTAACACAAAAAGTAAAAAGGGTTGAGTGGGGTTAAAGTGCTCTGTGATCTTAGCATTGTCTGGAAAATGGTAAAGGTACCAATTTATATCAGACTAATAAATCAGGTATGCATATTGTACTTTTCTTTTTTTGCCTTCAGCACTTTAAATGTGTAATACCACTCTCTCCTGTCCTGTTAGTCTTCCACTGTAAAGTCTGCTGCCAGATGAATTGAAGCTCCATTGTATGTTACTTGTTTCTTTTTTTAAAAAAAATTAAATGATAGAGCTTTATTGCGAAAAACCATTTGATTGCTAATGTAATCCAATTATTTGGTTCCATTTTGTGTTTTTTTTTCTCTTTTTTTTTTTTTTTTTTTTTTGAGATAGAGTCTTGCTCTGTTGCCAGACTGGAGTGCAGCGGCGCAATCTTGGCTCACTGCAATCTTCACCTCCCAGGTTCAAGCGATTCTCCTGCCTCAGCCTCCCGAGTTGCTGGGAATACAGCTGTGCACCAGCACACCCAGCTAATTTTTGTATTTTTAGTAGAGATGAGGTTTTACCATGTTGGCCAGGATGGTCTCAATCTCTTGACCTCATGATCCACCCTCCTTGGCCTGCCAAAGTGCTGGGATTACAGGCCATTGTGTGATTTTATAGCATTTTTTGCCACTGCTTTATTTATATTTATCCTTGTTTCTTTTGTCCTGCTGCTTTTAGGATCTTCTCTTTATACTTGACCTTTGGGAGTTTGATTGTTAAATGCTTTGAGGTAGTCTTCTTTGACTTAAATCTGTGTGGTGTTCTGTAACCTTCTTGTACTTGAATATTGATATTTTTTCCTAGGTTTGGGAAGTTCTGTTATTATTCTTTTCTACTCCTATCTCTTTCTCTACCTCCTCTTTAAAGCCAGTAACTCTTAAGTTTGCCCTTTGAGGTTCTTTTCTAGTTCTGTAGGCATGCTTCATTCTTTTTTATTCTTTTTTATTTTGTCTCCTCTGACTGAGCATTTTCAAATAGCCTGAATTCCAGACCACTAATTCTATCTTCTCCTTGATCAATGCTTCTATTAAGAGACTTTAATGCGTTTTTCAATATTTCAGTTGCATTTTTCACCTCCAGAATATCCACTTGATTCTTTTTAATTATTTCAATCTCTTTGTTAAATTTATCTGATGTAAGTCTGAATTCCTTCTCTGTATTGTCTTGAATTTCTTTGTGTTTCCACAAAACAGCTAATTTGAATTCTCTGTCCGAAAGATCATGTATCTCTGTTTCTCCAGAATTGGTCCCTGATGCCTTATTTAGTTAATTTGGAGAGGTCATGTTTTCCTTGATGGCCTTGATGCTTGTGGATGTTTGCCAGTGTCTGGGCATTGAAGAGTTTAGGTATTTACTGTAGTCTTCACAATGTGGGCTTGTTTATACCTGTCTTTCTTGAGAAGGTTTTCCAAGTTTTTGAAAGGACTTAGATGTTGTGATCTAAGCTGTATCTGCATTAAGGGGAACCCTAAGCTCAGTAACACTGTAGTTCTTGCAGTCTTGTAGAGGTACCACTTGGTGGTCTTGGATAAGATCCAAAAGACTTCTCTGGATTACCAGGCAGAGACTCCTGTTCTCTACCCTTATTTTTCTCAGAGTCTCTCTCTCTATGCTGAGCTGCCTGGAGCTGGGAGTAGGGGGACACAATCACCCTCGTGGCCTCCACCACTGGGATTTCCCTGGTTCAGACCTGACACCAGCATAGGACTGGGTCTTACCCTAGGCCCTGTGTAACCTCTACCTGGCTACCACCTATGTTTGCTTAAGACCCTATGGCTCTACAATTAGCAGGTGGTGAAGCCAGCCAGGATTGTGTTCTTCCCTTCAGGGCAGCAAGTTTCCCCCAGCCCCGAGCAGGTCCAGAGATGCTGTTTGGGAGCCAAAGACTAGAGTCCAAAGCCTTAGAAATCTATCTGGTGCTCTAGTCTATTGCAGCTAAGCTGGCACTTAAACTGTAACTCTTCCCTCTCCGTATCATAGGCAGAGGATTCTCTCCACATGGCCACCATCACCGTAGACCCCTGGTGGGTACTGCCAGGCTATCACTGATATTCACTGAAGGCTCAAGGGCTCTTCAGTTAGCTTGTGGCAAATGCTGCCACACCTGGGACTCACACTTCAGGGCAAAGGACTCCCCTCTGGACCAGGACAGGTCCAGAAATGCCATCCAAGAGCCAAGGCCTGGAATCAGGGACCCCAAAAGCCCATTTTGTGCTCTACTCCACTGTGGCCAAGCTGGTACCTGAAAGTAGAACATCTCAGAATCCCACCCAAGGCCCATGGCTTACTGTCTGGGTATTACTCCTGGTTCTTCAGAGCCCAAGGGCTTTTTGGTCACAGGTGATGAATCCTGCCAGGACTTGGTCCTTCCTTTCAAGGCAATACATTCCCTTCTGGCCAAGCGTGTTTCTAGATACGTCATCTGGGAGCTAGGGTCTGGAATGGGGGCCTGGTGATTGCCCAGTGCCCTATCCTATTGTGGCTAAGCTGGTATCCAAGATGCAAGACAAAGTCTCTTTCTTCTCCTCTCAAGCAGAAGAAAGGAGTCTTTTTTTTTTTGCTGCAGGCTACACTGCCTGTGGTTGATGAAGGGGTGTCACAAGAACTTCCTTAGCCACCCTGGCTAGTTTCCCATGTCCATTGCCTCTAAGGCCAGCGCTAGCACTAGGACTTACCTAGGAATTGCAGTCTTCATGGCCTAGACTGTCTTTCAAGATTATTTAGAACCCCAGAGCACCTTTTCCATGGTAGAAAGGTTTGCCAAAACTCAAGTTCTAACCACTGGGATAGGCAATTCCCCTCTGACTAGGGCTGATCTAAATGCTGCCCCCATGAATGGGCATTGGCTGAGTTTAATCCAGTTTTGTTTCCCACTGTGACAGAGCGGCACTGAGTTCAATGCAAAGTACCACAATCACTGTGCTCTCCCTCCCTCAAGAGCACAGATGCTCTGTATCTTATGGCCGCTGCGACAGGAATGGGGAAGGGGCGGCGTCAGCAATTCAAGTCTGTCTTCTCTACCCTCTTCAGTGCCTTTTACAGCTATATGAGGTTAAAACCAGGTACTGTGATGCTTACCTGATTTTTGGTTCTTATGTAGGTGCTTTTTTGTGTGTGTAGATGGTTGTTAAATTGGTGTTCCTGCAAGGTTAGCAGGGGAACAATCAGTGAAAGCATCTATTCAGCCATCTTACTTCACCCTCCTCATGGTGTTTTCTTATAATCCTTTTCATTTCTGTAAGGTTTGTAGTAGTGTCCCCACTTTCATTTCTCATTTTACTGCAGTTTCTTTCCTCTTTTTCAGTTAGTCTAGCTAAAGATTTGTCAGTTTCTTTTCAAAGAACTGACTTGTGGTTTTATTGATTCTCTCTAGTGTTTTTTTGCTCTCCATTTTGTATATGTCTGCTCTTATCTTTATTATTTCCTTCATTCTGCTAGCTTTGTGTTTTATTTTCTTTTTCCTGTAGTTTCTTAAAGATGGCAACTTAGGTTAATGAGATCTTTACCCAATGTTTACACCTATAAAACAGTTTCCACACCCCATACATTTTTGTATGTTATTTTTTTAAAATTAATGTCAAAGTATTTTCTAATTTCCTTGTGATTTCTTTATTGACCACTGGTTGTTTATAAGAGCATTGTTTGGCTGGGCGTGGTGGCTCACGCCTGTAATCCTAGCACTCTGGGAGGCCAAGGCAGGCAGATACTTTGAGGCCAGGAGTTTGAGACCAGCCTTCACAACATGGCGAGAACCTGTCTTTACAAAAAATACAAAAATTAGCTGAGTGTGGTGGTGGGCACCTGTAGTCCCAGCTACTCAAGAAGCTGAGGTGGGATAATTGATTAAGCGCAGGAGGCGAAGGCTGCAGTGAGCCGAGATTGCAGCGCTGCACTCCAGCCTGGGCAACAGAGGAAGACCTTGTCTCAAAAAAATGGAAAGAGAGAGAGAGCATTAATTTTTCCATATTTGTGAATTTTCTAGTTTTCCTTTTGTTATTCATTTCTCATTTTATTCCATTGTGACAGAGAAGCAGAGATATTAGTTTTATGATTTTAATATTTTTTAAATTATGAAGACTTGTTTTGTGTTGTATTAATGTATTGTCTGTCCTGGAGAACATTCTACGTGCACTTGAGAAAAATGTGTATTCTGCTCTCATTAGATGCAGTGTTCTATTTATGTCTGTTAGATCTAGTTGGTTTATGATGTTCTCAAGTCCTCTGTTTCCTTATTGATCTTCTGTCTAAATGTTCCATTTATGATTGAGAGTCGGCTGTTGAATTCTTCAACTATTACTGTAAAACTGTATATTTCTCCTTTCAATTCTGTCAACATTTGCTTCGTATATTTTAGACCTCTGTTGTTTTGTGCACATATTTCTTGTTATGTCTGCCTGATGAATTGACCCTTTTATTGGTATATTTTTGCCTCTTATAACAACTTTTGACCAAAAGACTGTTTTATCTGATGTTAGTATAACCACCCCAGCTCTCCTTTGCTTACTATTTGCATGGACTATCTTTCCTATCTTTTCACTTTGAACCTTTTGATCTAGAATAAGTCTCTTGAAGATGGTGTATAGTTGGAGCATGTCTTTTATGCATTCCTCCAGTCTCTGCCTTTGGATTAGAGTTTGTAATCCACTTACACTTAGTTACTGGTAGGGAAAAACGCCACTTTGCTATTTGTTTTCTGTATGTCTTATGCTTTTTTGTGTGTCTTATTTCCTTTATTACTGCCTTCTTTTGTGCTTAGTTGATATTTTTTGAGGTGTACCCTTTTGATTCCTTTCTCATTTCCTTTTCTGTGTATTTTATAGATTTTTTTATGGTTATGATGGGGATTTTAATTAATGTCCTACACTTATAACATTCTAGTTTGAACGGATACCAGTAAGCTTCAGTAGCATATAAAAACTCTGTTTCTATACACCTCTGTTCCTCCCTCTCATCTTTATGTTGTTATCACAAATTGCATTATTATGTGTTCTGTGCCCATAGTACTATCTTTTTTATTTACATATGTAATTACCTTTTCTGGATTTTTATTTCTTTATACAGCTTCAAGTTACTATCTGTGGTCCTTTAATTTCAGTTGAAGGCCTTAGCTTTCACTTTCTGGTTGCACTGAGCCTAGCTGTCAGCCAGAGGGGAAAGTGTAGGCTCTTCAAGTTTTTTCTGAATATGCATCTTGTTTTGGGCATGAATGTAGCTTCTAAATTCTCCAGTATACTTGGACATTTTTGAATGACCAAATTTCTCAAAGAAACTCCAGCTTTTCTTCCCAGGCTTTAGGCAATCTGTTTTGTGTCTGAACTGTAGTATTTTTTGCCCCAGGTGGCTCTGGGTTGTTTGTTTGCCTTATTACTTGAACATTGTTAGCTGCTTTTCAGTTCTGAGCGAGTTCAGACTAGGGGAGGAACAAGGGAAAGTAACTCGCATTAGTCCTTCAGGTAGCCACCAGACAAGTTAGAACAGACACACTTTTTTTTTTTTTAAATAAGAATCTGGTCTGTTCTCTCAAGATCAAAAAATGAGGTGCCATACTGAGAGGGCAGGCTGTCGTCTTCAAGATCTATGCTGAGCTGGAGAGGAGGGTAGGGCCAGGGCAAGTAAAAAAGCTGCAAAACTTTATTCCTGGTTTTGAGTTTCCTTTTTCTTGATTTGACTTTCAGACAATTGATAAAAACCTTTGACTATTTTCCGGGGGTTTGACAAAGTTGATTTTGATGATTTTTCTTGATTTTTTTTTTTTAGATGTTTCCCTGGAGAGATAGGTCTTTGGCTGTATCTATTGTACCATTTTTGCTGACATCATTTGGTTTGTTTACAATGATGAAAAACATGGCTTATAAGGGATGAAGGGACGCCTAGATGATTTTAAGCAAAAGAGAATACCATGACCAGATATATACTTAAGAAAGATCACCTTGTAGTTCTCTGGAGACTGGGCTATTTCCAACCAGCCTTCTCCTAGTGCCATAATGTTCAAATTAAGTGTCTTTCCAGATTTTTATCAAATTTTTTCATGATAATATGACTTTAAAATTAGTTATCCAGGAAAATCTCTTTCGGAACTTGCAGGAAGAGTGTTCCTTGAGATGGTAAATATTCTTGCTCTAGATCAGTTGCATACTTTAATTTGTGAAGTAGCAACTTAATATGTGGGCAATTTCAAGTAGCATGCTGCCCAGTGTGAGTAGCAGCAGTGATTTCCTGATTGATTGATTGGTTTTTCTCAAGTGATCTGGTAAGGCCAGCTGGTTTTAGGTGATTATGTTACCCCTTTTTTCTTTGGCAGCCAGAGGAACCACGGAATTGCATTTTGGTGAATGAATTTTATATTCTGCCTCTATCTTCCTCCTTTTGCTGAAACACATTGTATTTTGTTGATTTTGATATATACATTTTGGGCATTTTAATATTGATAAAAATGAGATGCATCTTATAATTACTGGCATGTTATATTATAATTGATAGTACTTTTCTTAGTGTTACATAAGTTGATGCATTTTACAATTGGTGCTGTCTTAGATTTTATGAACTATTAAGTGTTTTAGCTGGTTTTATGCATTTTTGTGAAGTACTTCAAATCCTTTTTGGAACAACATAGATGTATAAATAAATACATAAATAGAAACATATTTATTGATTATGCTTATGTGTCAGTTATTCTTAGCCTGGATCACTGAAAGAGCAGATTTAGACATGGTTTTTCTTTCTCTTGTTTTCAATTTTGATGTAAACCTTTCCAGGACATTAGATGGAATCAGGTCTTCATGGGAGACGGCAAGTAGAAATTGAGTGACTCATTGGATAAATTATAATTAATGTAATGGCCCTAGGAATTTTCAGCCTCTCCTTTCTCTGATTATGTGTCTCATCTGGCTGTTAGCACGTGAGATGTTAGAGTTCAAAGCTCTATTTAGCCAGTTTTGCTGGAAGAAAACAAGACCAATTTCTTTTCTTTGTCTGGCCTGTTTGAAACACAGGCCTCGACTGATGCCTTGCCTAAACCATTACTTGTGCACCTGCATTCTGTAAAGGGAAACCCTGAAATCTTTGCTGCATTTCACTGTGAGGCTCAGACCACAAAACGTGAAGAATGTAACCAGAGTCCAGCTGCAATGTTCCTCCACCCCCTACTTCTTTCACTGAGGACTGAAAAGTATGTTTTAAAGTGATTTTTGGAATGAAATTTATTAGTCTTTGTTATTGTGCTACTTAACTGTCTGGTAGATAATAAATTCAGAATGGATTAGTGAAACAAGCCATGAGTTAGGGCCGAGCTGATCAGAGCATATGGCTTTTTCAGGGCCTTAAAAGATGTCTGAAGTTTGTTTTATTCTCAGGAGGAGAAACGGGGCTGGTATAATTGGCAGGCACGTTTGAAACTTTCTGGCCTGCTCACAGCAATACTTTTATACATCTCTAAAAGATGATCAGCTATTTTTCTGTTGTAGAGTTATTGGAACTTAGAGAAATGGTAATGCTGTTTCCTTGATTTTGTGTAGTTATGTTTGTTCCTATGGAGGATCCTGACCTTACCAAAACCCCAAGAGTTGCCCTTTTTACCTGATTGATTCTATTTCTTTTCAAGACAGAATTTCTAACATATAAAGAAATTGTGATGTGTTCAAAATCAGATAATATTGGGCCAGGATCATAGTCATTGCATGTGGACCTGATTCTCATTAGAGTGGAATGGTCTAACACCTTTTTTGTGACTAGGTGCATATAGAGGTCATATATCCAATGTATAAAGAGGTTGGCCAAACAGGTCCCCAGGTCTTATGACCTGCGTTTTTTATTATTCTTGCAGCCACATAGACAGGTCTAGAGGTTTATGGACCTTCCCGTTCTGCATAACTAGGTTGCATTTTGCCAAGAGGGAAGAGACAAAGGAGTGTGCAGAGTAGCAGTGAGCAGGCTGATTCCTTTTCTCTGTATTCCCTCAGCCTTCCTGTTGGCTGAGCAACACTGACTTGATAAATAAATGAATGAAAATGTCTTTCTGATGCCCTCTTCTTGAAGCAATTAGAATACCTTGAGCTTTATTTGTGTAAGTAACAAGTTGTCTGTAGAAATAGTAAATAGCACCCAGGATTTTGTTGGTAAAAACTTATATTGAAAACATAAATGAAAATTCCAGAACTCTAGTTTTCAGACTGCTGTAATTCTGACTCCTCATTTCTATTATTAACTGCTTCAGGCATACTTAAACACCTGTTGACAACATCTTATATTAAGAATTACATCTTCCTTCCTTAAAAATTCTCAGCTTCTGTTTGTTAATCAAACTATTTTAGTGCAGAGAGTACAGAAATGATTGCTGTTTTCACTAAATTAGCATCTGTTTGCTTTCATGGCATCCAATTAAATCTGATGGCCTTCTTCCAGAAGTGGGGAATCATGGTTAGGTTTAAATGCTATGTCTTTCATTTTCAACTCTCTTCTGTGTATCCTATAAATTAGAACATTTCTTATAACCTTTCATCTTCATTTTATTATAGGTTGTTGCTCAGATGTTGGCATTTAGAGCACTCAGTAGACCCAGACCCCAAACCTTTAAATTGGATGATAAATACGATGACTTGAGGCGGTGGAAAAGAGTGGACCAAATGCTTTGGTTTTCTGTTTTCCTTGCTATGCAACTTTAAAGTATAATTAAGCAAATATTTTTCAGGGTGACTAATACTACTGAAATGAATGAAATTATTAGTTCTTTTGGATTTTCCACTTGATTACAGGAATTTGACCTAACTTGAAAAATCTCTGTTCATGTGAAAACTTTCCCGAGTGTCTGTAGTCCAACTCTCTGTAATTACCTAACAGTACACCATGAAACAGAAATAAAGATGAAAAAAAAAAGAAGTCCATGCAGAATTGTAGACTTTACTGTATTTTAGAACTAGTTGGAATATTATTCCATCATCTAATTGAACCCTTCATTTCACAAATGGAGAAACAGGTTGAAAGATGAAGTGAGGTCATACAAGTTAACTAAGCATTCATTTTGATATGCCCCCCTGAGGGGAGGCAAGCTCAGAAGATGAAGTGCTAATTATTAAGTATAGTACTTGTAAAGCAAACATATAGGAGATGGAAGAAGTATTTTTATCAAAATGGGTCTGTACTGGAGCCTGAACCTTTTTCCTGATTTAGGGAAAGCACTCTTGTAAAGAATGCAGTAATGTGAATCTCTGAATATTAAGCAGAGTTACTGTGTTACATTCTCACTGAAAAAATTAATCACGTCATATTTATTAGTTAGTTCACTTGACATTTGTTTTTCCTCTAAAAGGTATGGTGCAAAATGCATCTCTTTTTTTCTCTCTTGCCTCCAATTATTTAAACTCGACAAAATTTTTGTTTTTTATTTCCAATTATTTTGGGCTTTGGGGTCATATTGGCTTCTCTCTTATTGCTGAGTGACTGTGGCAGTGTTCTCCTCTCTGAGTCTTGGTTCTCCTGGCATAGTACCTATGTCACTATGCCACTAGGTTGTTATAAGGATTAAATAAGCACAGTGCTTGGTATACAGAAAATGCTTAACAAAATTTTGGAACTACTATTATGTATACGTTGAGCTTTGCAATAGGAATCCTAGGCATGTAAGTTTTTATTCTGTGTGCTAGATAGAAGATGGGCCTAATAAAGGGTAAGGAGAATTAAAAATGTAACCCAGTGGGAAAGCACTGTGTTCCCTTTTGTAATAGTGCTGTGAGGTACCTCATCTGTAAGTCAGTGGTCTAAGTGCAAAGGACTAGTGAAGTTCCCTATAATGCAGGGATGAAAACTGGTGTAAGTCTGAAGGCTTGTCTGTTTATAGGCATACCTCATTTTATTGCATTTTGCATTGTTGTACTTCATAGAGACTGTATTTTTTACAAATTGAAGGTTTGTGGTAACCTTGCATCAAGCAAGTCTGTCAGTGGTATTTTTCCAACAGTATGTGCTCACTTTGTGTGTCTGTGTTACATTTTATAAACTTTCACAATATTTCAAGCTTTTCATTATTACTATATCTATTATGACCTATAATCAGTGATCTTTCATGTTATTGTTGTAATTATTTTGGGAAATACAAACCACACCCATATAAGATGGCAAAGTTAATGAATGTTGTGTGTGTTCTGACTGCTCCACTGACCAGCTCTTCCCCCATCTCTCTCCCTCTCCTCGAACCTCCATATTCCCTGAGACACAACATTATTGAAACTAGACCAATTAATATAGCCCTATAATGGCCTCTGAGTGTTCAAGTGAAAGGAAGAGTTCCAGTATCTCATTTTAAATTAACAGCCAGGAATGGTTGAGCTTAGTGCGGAAAGCATGTGAAAAGCTGAGATGGGCTGAAAGCTAGGCCTCTTGGGTGAAACAGCCAAGTTGTAAATTCAAAGGAAAAGTCCTTGAAAGAAATTAAAAGTGCTACTCCAGTGAACATATAAATGATAAGAAAGTGAAAAGACTTATTGCTGATATGGATACAGTTTTAGTGGTCTGGATAAACAATCAGACCAGCCACAACATTCCTGTAAGCCAAAGCCTAATCTAGAGCAAGGACCTAACTTTCTTCAGTTATTTGAAATCTGAGAGAAACGAGGAAGCTGCAGGAGAAAAGTTGGAAGCTACAGAGGTTGTGTTAATGAGGTTTAAGGGAAGAAGCCATCCCTAGAACATAGAAGTACAAGGTGAAGCAGGAAGTGCTGATAGAGAAGCTGTAGCAAGTTATCCAGAAGATCTAGCTAAGAGCATTGATGAAGGTGGCTACACTAAACAGATTTTCAAGGTAGACAAAATAGCCTTCTGTTGGAAGAAAACGCCATCTAGGACTTTGGTAGCTGGAAAGGAGAAGTCAATGCCTGACTGCAAAGATTCAAAGGAAAGGCTGACTCTTTTATTAGGGGCTAATACAGCTGCTAACTTTAAGCTAATGTTCAGTGACCATTCTGAAAATCCTGGGGCCCTTAAGAATGATGCTAACTATACTCTGTGTTCTATGAATGTAACATCAAATCCTAGATGACAGCACATCTGTTTACAACATGGTTTATTGAATATTTTAAGGCTCCTGTTGAGACCTACGGCTCAGAAAAAATATTCCTTTCAAAATCTTACTGTTCATTGGAAACATGTGGTTACCCACGAGCGCTCATGGAGATGTACAAGGAGATGAAAGTTGTCTTCATGCCTGCTAACACAGTATCCATTCCGCAGCCCATGGATGACTTTTAAGTCCTCTTATTTAAGAAACACATTTCATAAGGCTGTAACTGCCATACATAGTGATTCCTCTGATGGATCTGGGCAGAGTCCCTTGAAAACCTTCTGGACAGTATTCACCATTCTAAATGCAGAATATTCATGATTCATGGGAGGAGATAAAAATATCAGCATTAACAGAAGTTTGGAAGAAGTTGATTCCAAACCTCATGGATGATTTTGAAGGGTTCAAGACTTCAGTGGAAGAAATAGCTATTTCATGATAAAAGTTTAATGATGAGGAGTTGCTTCTTATGGATGAGCAAAGAAAGTGGTTCCTTGAGATGGAACCTAATTCTAGTGAAGATGATGTAAAAGAAGAATTTAGAATGTTACATAAACTTAGTTGACAAGGAAGTGGCAGAGTTTGAGAGGAAGGATTGACTCCAATTGTAGAAGAAGTTCTACTGTGGGTAAATGCTATCAGACAGCATTGCATGCTGCAGAGAAATCTTTCATGAAAGGCAAAGTCAGTTGATGCCAAAAACTTCATTGTTGTCTTATTTTAAGAAATTGTCACAGCCACTCCAACCTTCAGCAACCACCACCCTGATTAATCAACAGCTATTGCCAACTAGGCAAGACCTTCCACCAGCAAAAACATTATGACTCTCTGAAGGCGCAGATGATCATTAGCAGTTTTTAGCAATAGTATGTTTTTAAATTAAGATATTTACATTGTTTTAAACTGTTTTTGTATTTTCTTTAATTTTTTCCATGAACACATGTTCAAAGATATTTTAAAAACATAATGCTATTTTCATATATACCGGGAAACAAAAAAAAAAAATTGTGTGAGTCACTCTTTATTGAGATACTCACTTTATTTATTTTTATTTTTTTGTAGAGACAGGGTCCCGCTATGTTGACCAGGCTGATCTCGAACTCCTGGCCTCAAGCGATACTTCTGCCTCGCCCTCCCAAAATGCTGGGATTACAGGTGTGAGCCACAACACCCGGCCGAGATACTAACTTTTCTGCAGTGGTTTGGAACCAAACCCACAATATATCCAATGTATGTCTGTACCTCAAATAGGCCGAGAGTTTACTATCTACAGTCTACTAAGTAGTCACGTAAGCATGTGGGCCTTGGAAGATATGGGTTAGTGAATGCTGAAGCCCTTGTTCTTACAAGGAATGCAGAGCATTTTCAAACTAACTAGTTCTCAACCTGGCCCACTATTTACTTTTTTAGTCGTATCTCCGGGTTCCTTCCCAGTTCGTAACGTATGCTTCAGTCAGACTGAATAATTGGTTGTTTTCCAAACACATCACAGTATTTCCTACCTGGATACTCATTGTCCATGCTATTTATCTGGAAAGCCTTCCCTAGCCATCTCTAGTATCACAACTGTGCTTGTACATGAAGCCCTCCCTTAGTATCTAAACTTTCCTCATAAACTCTTTCTTGATTTCCCATAGTTTGGTAAACTGTAATTCTTTTGGATTCCTGTGAACGATTCTCTCTATATGATATCACAGAAATGAAGTTCTTTTATATGTACTTTAATTTAATAACAGCCAAACTCAATGATGCAGGTAGTGTATTTGAGTTATTTATCCTTGTCTGAAATATTTTCAGGGTAGAAACTGCATCTTACTTGGTATCAGACTTCCCTGCCTTGCAGAGAGGCTTGTATTTTGTAGACACTCAATAAATATTTATTGAATTAGGAGAGTAAAAGGAACATTCCATTTTTGCAAATTCTATTAGGTAATCTGACACTCTACTCTGTGGCCCATTGTTTTAACTCTGGATGCTCTGGCCAGGACAATCATTATTTCACAGAGTCCCTTGGGACCGTAGCAAGCTATTAACTTCTGTGCTTGTTGTAATCCAAGGCACAGGCATCAGCACTGATGGGGTTATGTTCAGGGGTGTGAGCAAAGAACATGTTTTAAATGAGGAATCCCCATGGAAATTCAGGCAGTAGAGATCAACAAAATAAAAATGCAGAAGGTGGCTGCTGGGTGAGACAGGAAATGAACACCTTGTGAAGATTAGGCATTCCACTGAGAGGGGAAATGTGGAAAACGAGTCAAGAGAAATTGTGCAGCTATTTCATCACTGACACTTGGAGGTATATTGTTGTGTGTGTTGTTTTTAATGAAGTGTGCTTTTATAGTGCTGATGTTATTATCTGGATGAGGAAGTCTTCTTTAGTATTATTGTCATCTCAGCTTTCTGTAACCAACAAAATTAAAATACAGTAATGTAATGGGACAGTGGGATAAGAAAGAAAACCAGATGACTCTGACATGTGACCCCAGCCTGAACTTACTGCTTTTCTAGTTTTCAGCATATTGAAATCAAAGTAGAGTCCAGTGTATTGCTTGCAGGAGCTGGGGGTATTGGACAGAGGAATAATACATTTGGTTAATAATGTCCTGAGTTCAGTACTGTTACATTATTAGTATATGTGAAATCAGTGTTTCTCAACAGGAGTCCCAACACATCAGTGAGCGCGCCAGTAGTTCATGGACTAACCATTTGCAGTCCATCAATATTTATCATAGGAGAGCATATATGCTTTGTGTTCTGATATGAATTAATCATTGAATTTAATAAATAAAGCTTTATTTTATTGGTGTTGCATGAAAGTAGCTCTGTTTTTAATTCTTACATGTTTGAATCTTTTGGTAAGCAAAGAATGAGAGAATGAGAGTAATTATATCAAGCCAGAGAGTTTGTAGTAGGTAATTTGGGGAATATTTTGGTTTTCTGACAAAAATGAATGGAAGGAAAGAGTAAAAGTTATTTTTAGGTAGATGTGAAATTATTTTAGCTTCCAAAAGCATCTCATTATAATAGTTCTCTAGACAATTTTCTAAGGATAATAACATTTATGTCCCGGGTAATGGTATCATTATAAAACAAACTTATGTCACTCTTTAATTCAGATAGTTTTAACTACCGTATTTTTATACCTCTCTTTTAGATTATTTACAATTAGTAAGGATGATCACCAAAAGTAATTTCTGAATCAGGTTAAGTGATCAATTAGTTTTTAATAGTTACTTTTCTTCTCTAATTCATTGAAAATGAAAAACTGATATAATGTTTAATTCATATATAGTTAAATCACAAGATAGTTAAATTATAAGAGGGGACATCACAAGAAAAGCCAACTGTGTTTATTGAGCGCTAGGACATACTAGTCACTGCAGAAGATACTAGAATTAGGTAAAGTTACCTGGCTCTGAACTGGCATCAGGATGCACAGCAAGTCAGCAGAGAGTCATTCTCCACATAATAAGACCCATGCTAGAGATCAGCGCAGGGTTGGGTTGGAGGTAGCCAGCAGAGGCATGCTTGATGAGATGGCCCCTAAGCATCTGAGCTGCTGGGTATGGAATAGGATTAGGAGCTTCCAAGTGACCCAGATGTAATGAAACATGTACACTGGCACAAAGCAGATACTACACCTTTCCATGAACCAAAGCTTCCACTTTCTCGCCTTGCCTCGTAAGTGAATTCACTTTACATTGCTGAACAGTTAACATTTAGGCATATATAAGTGAAGAGTATGTTTATAATTTAATATT
Organism: Trachypithecus francoisi; assembly: GCF_009764315.1. NCBI lineage: Eukaryota > Metazoa > Chordata > Mammalia > Primates > Cercopithecidae > Trachypithecus > Trachypithecus francoisi. The sequence goes on from NW_022681473.1 coordinate 66,915,263, forward strand.
TAGTCTAAGTAAAAATTAAACTTACTTTCAAAGATTACTAGCTTTAAGTGGTTAATATTAAAATACATTTATTCAAAGGATAGGAACCTATGTATTTTGGATCACAAATTGGTTGTAATAAATATATGACTAATTTGATTTAAACTGAGTTTCTTGCACATGTAACTATCTAACAGAGATAAGCCATGTTGGCTTTTAAATAATAAAACTTGTGTATTCTAAATTAGGAAAGGAAAAACCATGGCTTTCCTGTTTCACTCTTCTGAAAGAACTTTGGCATCAGATACACCTTGAATCAGTTTATTCTACCTCTCTAGCCTCAGAATAGTCTTTTGGAAAACAAAGATAGTGGATTCACAGAAAGGTGGAGAAGAATAGAGAGAATTTATATAAAATGACCTTTGCATATAATAGTCACTCAGTAAATATTTGTATACTCATAAATGAACCTAGTAGTCACAATATTAATTTTTCCCTTCTAGTTGAATTTATCTTATATTATTCCAGTGGAAATGAGACTCATAACTTTTTAGAATTTCAAAAATCCTTGGTTTTGAATTTAGAAAGTATTTCTTAAATAAATCACAGAAACAAGACCATATTATGAGAAATGGTCTGTAAGTTTGATTTAAGAAAAAAACTTGCCTATAATTCATAGCTTTTAGATTCACCAAATGTCAGGATCCAGAATATGTGTTTTTAAAACCTTTATCAACAAGTAAAGGAGCAATCAACCTAATAAAAATATGGACATAATATATGAAGAAGCTGTTACAGAAGAACAAACCCTAGATGTTTAATAACATAAGAAGAATACTCAGCCTCACTAATAATCAGGAAATGCATGTTAAAACCAGAAGGAGATGCCGTTTTGTATCCATCAAACTGGCAAAAATTAGGATGTCTATTTAGTACCAGATTCAGTGAGCACATAGAGGAAGAGAAACTCTCATCCTTGGCTTGTGAGAGTTTCAGTTAGTTCATCTATTTCAAAAAGCAGTTTAATAATACAGTTAAATCTGCAGGAATCCCACTCAACCTAAGAACCTCAATCCTGGTTATATACTGGACTGTTGAGTAGCTCTTACAGATATGCATCCTACAGATATTTATTACGTCTGTATTATATAGATATTTAAACATTATCTCTTAATTACCATTGTGTTTTGGAATTATTCATAATTATATAGTTAATATTTGTTTAAAGAGCCTCTGTCCTCTTGTACTATCCCTTTCAGAGCCTTTATTTCTGTGCAACGTTATTTTCTTTCTTTCTTTCTTTGTTTTGAAACAAGGTCTCACTCCGTCACTCAGGCTGGAATGCAGTGGCGTAATCAGAGCAGCTTTGACCTCCTGGTTTCAAGCGATCCTCCCACCTCAGCCTCCTGAGTACCTGGGATTAGAGGCTTATGCTAGCATGCCCAGCTGTTTTTTCTAATTTTATTTTTTTGTAGAGATGAATTCTTTCTATGTTGCCCAGGCTGGTCCTGAACTCCTGGGCTAAAGTGATTCTCCTGCCTTGGCCTCCTAAAGTGCTGGGATTACAGTCGTGAGCTACACGCCCCTGGCCCATTGTTTTATTTAACACTTTTTAAAGGCTACTTTTTTAAAGACTAGGATACATGTTTCTCTGTACCTAGCGTCTTTCTTTTTATTAACATAAGGTCGATGTGGGTGGTTACTTTTTCTTATAATTCATGTCATTTTCATACACCAGTTCTGGCTTCTTGATTGGTTTTAATTTTATAGTAGCAGTTTGCCATATTTCCTTTTGAGCAAAGATTGGTGTTAATAATGCCTAGAGTTTTGAGTGCTATTCATTTATATTATTGGAAACCTTTAAAAAGACTTACAAAAGAATTAATTCTTCCCATGATGCCCGTTAATTACTCCCATTAATATAAATGATGGCTCCCAGGTTCATGATGTGGAGAGTCTAGTGATGAAATACTAGAAGTGTTAACTGTAGTTAGTTATGGGAATTTACTGTTGTAAATTAATTAAACACACCAATAAGCAACAGAAGCTTTTTATTATTTTAATTTGTATAAATATAAGGTTGGTAAGCTAATGAGAAGTGACAGGTCTCTTGGAGTTTGATTGACACCTATACTTAAACTCTTTTAAATGTGTAGATGATGAATTTATTGAGACAACTTCTGTGGTAAGATGTTCCATACAGGGAATATTTATTTTTGAGTGTGTAGTGCACAGTTTTGTCATTTCCGGCTTTAAAAAATTAGTTACTAGAGGAAAAACATTTTGGAAGCCACCTCCTAATATTGAATTTGCTGAGTCATGTTCTGTGTGAGAGTTATAAGAATTTTGTATTATATTCTGGTTTCTGTATTCATGGTTTCTATATAAATCACAAAATGAGAGGTTCATAGTTGCTTAGGAGGAATTTGGTAAATAGCATGTTATTTCACTCAGCAATTTCTATGGAAAGATGATAGATAGTATTCCTTTCTAAGATGATGCAGTTTAAAGAAATTTCCTTTTCTATTTTTGTATTATTTTAATTGGGAACCGCCCTGTTTTGTAGTATGCAATTTATAATAGACACTAACTCAGTTTTGTATTATTAAATACTAATTCAAAATCAAGATTCATGGTCTCAGAATGATAAATATACAAATGAACCTGTTCACCTATTCATGCATTCATTAAATGTTTAATTAGTACGTAGTATGTGACAGATACTGTTCTATTGATAGGTGTTTGTGATTTAGTAAAGAACAATAACAACAATTAAAAATGTTCTGTCTTTAAAAGGAATGGACAGTTTAAGTTGTGTAAATACTGCTGAATATCTACCATATAAATAGACTTCATGCCATATATTTTTATGAAACAGACTGAAAGTGAGCATGTTATCAGCTTATTACCTAGTTTCAGAGATAACAAAAATCACCTTGTTTCATGCCTTTTATTTAATAACACTCCTTTCTTGCCCTGGCATGCCCTTGTCTCATGAGTAAATACATTGCAAGATTCATTAGGTATCCCTAGGGGTAGAAAGAAGTACAATCTGATTTTAAGCAAAAATAAGATTGGTTAATAGGTGGTTTGGGACCTGTCTTAAGTGTCAATTTGTCATTAAGAGTAAAGTCTCGATAATTGACTGGAAAGTACTTTTTAAAGTTTTAGAATCAAGTTAAAATTGACTTTGCTCAGAATATCTAACTAATGTTTAGTTCTCACTCCTGCAAAAATATACTGAATCAGGACCTAGTTGTTTGACAAGACTGAAGCAAAGGAACAGTAAGTAGTGTTTATCCTCTCAATTAGCCAATGAAATGAAAGGTTAAAATGTTAAATTAGGCTGGGCATGGCAGCTCATGCCTGTAATCTGGTCACTTTGGGAGGCCAAGGCAGTAGGATCACTTGAGCCCAGGAGTTTGAGACTTCAGCTTTGGCAACATGCTGAGACCCCAACCCTACGAAAAATAGAAAATTAACCTAGTGTGATGGCACCCAGCTACTCAGGAGGCTGAAGTGGGAGGATCACTTGAGCCCAGGAGGTCAAGACTGCAGTGAGCCATGATCCTGCCAGTACCCCAGTTCAACTTGTGCAGCAGAGTGAGACCCTGTCTCAAAAAAAAAGAAAATTAAATTAGAAATGCCATGCGTGATTCATTGTCATGAGTTTCACATGTGGATGTGCATAAAAGAAGTTATAGGACATGGAAAATGATTGAGAGGTGTCAACATATATCTGATAGGAATTCTAGGAATAAAGATTAGAGGACATGGCAAGAAAGAAATATTCAAAACATGGTGGCTGAGTTAAAAAAAAAAACACAGACAGTATTAAGAACAAAAAAAGGAGACACAGGTGCCACACAGATTGAAGACTCATAAGAACATACTGTAAACAGTTTTTAAAAGGTAGGTGGAATAGTCTTTTTTAGAAAAAAGTATAAAATAACAAAATGGATCCGAAAAGAAATGGGAAAACTGAATAGGGGCTGTTTCCAGAGTATAGTAGCACAGATATCTTGACCAACACTGAAACTGCTTGGGAAAAACAAATTCTTTAATATATTGATTAGTTCACAAGAAAATAAAGAATACTTAGGTCAAAAACTGAGGAAAGGCAAGAACCTAAAGAAATAAGGTGAACACTGAAGCCAGCTTTTTCCTTGAAAGCATTTAATAAACTGAGTAAGTATAAATTTGATAAAACAACCTGAACAGGACAATAGAAAAAAACACAAAAGTGATAGACAAATGTCTTTCATACTAAGTTGCCACTTTTGTATGAAAGACATACAAAACAAAACATATGCAAGCTGAATCTAGCAATTCAGGAAGAGTCAATGGCTCAACATTTAAAAAGCTTTCCAAATAACTCACCCATTAAGAGATTAAGAAAAATATATCATTTCAATAAATACAAAAAAAAGCATTCAGTAAAATTGGATACTTATTTAGAAAGGCAATATGGGTTTTGATTAGGAACATACATTCTCAGCAGGGCACAGTGGCTCACGCCTATAATCCCAGCACTTTGGGAGGTTGAGGCGGGCAGATTGCTTGATCCCAGCAGTTAGAGACCAGCCTGGGCGACATTTCAAGACTGTCTTTACAAAAAATATGCAAAAATTAGCCGCACGTGGTGGCACTCCTGTAAGTCCCAGCTACTCAAGAGGCCCTCTCAATCTGCAGATTCAACCAGCCACAGATAGAAAATATTTAGATAAAAACAAACAAAAAGTAACAATTCAAAAATTTAAAAAATACAAACCTTTTTTATTTTCAAAATATGTAGGAATTCTTTAATTAGAAAAGTAAAGACAATGGGATTGTCTATTAGGTTCCAGAAGTACCCATGAATTAAATCACTTGTATCTCCCAGTTAAAAAACAAAACAAAACCTTAAATCACATTGCTGTTAAGCTTTCATACAGTAAGAAATAAGACCAAGCTTTGCTAGAGTACAAAAACCTGAAATTCTGAGCATGAAAATAATTTATTGATTAGATATCTTGCTTATTCAAGCATTAGGCCTACTGGAGTTAGAATTAACACAGCTCATGGAAAAGGAAAAAAATTCCATCCAGCACCTGCTTCCTTTCAAATTTCCTGGGGACATGGTTTATGCAAAAAAAAAAAAAAAAACAAATTTAAAAACAACAGACATAACTATTTACATAGCATTTGCATTGTATTAGGTTTTATAAGTAATTTAGAGATAATTTAAAGTATGTAGAACTTAGGTACATAAGTTATATATGTAGGTTATATTAAAATACGAATTTTATATCAGGGACTTGAGCTTACTTGGATTTTGGCATCCACAAGGGTCCTGGAATCAATCCTCCACAGATATTGAGAGATGAATATAATAGAATTTTACTCCCATGATTAAGGTTCCTAATCATTTGACTTTGAGTTAATATAAAGCAAAATTATCTGTGTAGGCTTGACCTAATCAAGTCAACCCTTGAGAGCCAAGAAGCAGTAGCAGATGCTCTTCTGGTAGCCCACAAGAAAGCAAACAGAACTCCTCATGGAGGGAGCCATGTGGCTAGGACCTGAGGGTGGTTCCTAAGACCTGGGAGTGAAATATGGCTGACGGTTAGCAAGGAACTAGCTCTGCCGTACCACCACAAGGAGCTCAATTCTGCCAGCAACCTGAATGAGCTTGGAAGATGACCCTGAGCTACACATGAGAAGCCTGGCCAACATCTTGATTTTAGACCTTAGACCCTGAGCAGACAACCCATCTATAATGTGGCTAGATTTCTGACCTACAGAAACCATGAGATAGTAAATGAGTGAATGGATGCTTAGCTTGTTTTATTTTTTAAAGCAGTAGTAGAAAACTAATACATTGTGTGACTTTGGACAAATTACTTGATCATCCTATGTGCCTTACTCTCATTGTTAAATGGAGAGATAATAGTACCCACTTCATAGGGTATCCAGCTGGATTAAATGAGTCAATACATGTGAAATATATGTGGTACTTGGTAAAGCGTCAAATGTTGGCCAATAATAGTAGTAGCATTTTTTATAAGAACTCATTGTAAAGTAGAAAATGAAAGAAATTTCCTTAAAATGCCAAAAGATGATTATCACAAACCTATAGCAAACGCTGGACTTTAATAGTGAAACTTTATAAGTACTCCACTAAAATCAGAAGGCAGATAAGGATGCCAGCTGTCTTTACAATAAAATACTGTACTTATGGCCCTGGCCAATAGAATTATATGAGAAAAAGAAATGAAGTTTACATATTTGAAAAAAGGGAATAAAAGTTTACAAATTGAAAATGAATACAATACAAGCACCTCACAATATGGTTAATAAAAAGGGTGAGGTCAGGCGCGCTGGCTCACACCTGTAATCCCAGCACTTTGGGAGGCTGAGTCAGTCAGGTGGATCACCAAAGGTTGGGAGTTTGAGACCACCCTGGCCAGCATGGCAAAACCCTGTCTCTACTAAAAATACAAAAATTAGCCAGATGTGGGGGCGGGCACCTGTAGTCCCAGCTACTTGGGAGGCTGAGGCAGGAGAATCTCTTGAACCCGGGAGGCAGAGGTTGCGGTGAGCCGAGGTCGCGCCATTGCACTCCAGCCTGGGCAACAAGAGCAAAACTCCATCTCAAAATTTAAAAAATAAAATAAAATAAAAACAGTGAAAGACATTTATCAAAGAAAAATATAAACATTATAAAAATGATAGTGTAAAACACAGATCTGAATGGATGCACACACATATATACATACCTTGTTTAGCTATGCCTTATGCTCTTCTGATTTGGCATTACACTATTTGTGTGTGTGTGTGTGTATATATATATATATATATATTTTTTTTTTTTTTGAGACGGAGTCTCGCTCTGTCACCCAGGCTGGAGTGCAGTGGCCGGATCTCAGCTCACTGCAAGCTCCGCCTCCCGGATTTATGCCATTCTCCTGCCTCAGCCTCCCGAGTAGCTGGGACTACAGGCGCCCACCACCTCGCCCGGCTAGATTTTTGTATTTTTTAGTAGAGACGGGGTTTCACTGTGTTAGCCAGGATGGTCTCGATCTCCTGACCTCGTGATCCACCCGTCTCGGCCTCCCAAAGTGCTGGGATTACAGGCTTGCGCCACCGCGCCCAGCCTGTATATATATTTTTAAGTTGTTTTTGAATTTGAAATAATTCATTGCAGTATATTGTAAATCTTTTTTTCCCCAGGCACTATCAAGTGTTCTCTGCTTATAGCCAAGTAGAAGAGCTTTGACCCATAATGACTAACTAAAATATGCAAATAGCAGCACTAGATCTGCAGCAAAAAAACAGAAGCGGCCGGGCACAGTGGCTCACGCCTGTAATCCCAGCAGTTTGAGAGGCCGAGGTGGGCAGATCACGAGGTCAGGAGATCGAGACTATCCTGGCTAACACAGTGAAATGCTGTCTCTACTAAAAATACAAAAAATTAGCCAGGTATGGTGGTGGGCGCCTGTAGTCCCAGCTACTCTGGAGGCTGAGGCAGGAGAATGGTGTGAACCCGGAAGGCAGAGCTTGCAGTGAGCCGAGATCGCGCCACTGCACTCCAGCCCGGGTGACAGTGTGAGACTCCATCTCAAAAGAGAAAAAAAAAAAAAGAAAGAAATAGAAGAAGAACAACACACTGGATTTTTGTTTTGTATGTTTTGTTTTGTTTTTTCTGGGGAGGGAATGGAGTCTTGCTCTGTTGCCCAGGCTGGAGTGCAGTGGCGCGATCTTGGCTCACTGCAACTTCCGCCTCCTGGGATCAGGCAACTCTTGTGCCTCAGCCTCCTGAGTAGCTGGGATTACAGGCACGTGCAACCACATGCGGCTAATTTTTGTATTTTTAGTAGAGATGGGGTTTCACCATGTTCGCCAGGATGGTCTTGATCTTCTGACCTTGTGATCCGCCTGCCTTGGCCTCCCAAAGTGCTGGAATTATAGGTGTGAGCCACCACGCCTGGCCAACACACTGGATTTTAAAATGCAAGTGTTAAGTGGAAATAGAAAACATAGGGTAACAATCAGCAGGCATGGAGGGTTTAGTTGAAGTTACTTGACAGTAAGAAGAATATCATGCACATTACTGCAACCCTAGAAAGATTAACTAACAATTATATGAAAGTATATCAGAAATGAGTTTGGTGAGTGAAAATTTTAGCACATAAATAGCAAAAAAAGAAGAAAAAATTCCAATGTAAGAACCCTTAGGGAAAATGGTTAAAAGACAAACCACTCAATTAAAAAATTATGAAAGGATATTATATCAATCACGTTTCAGTCAGAAAAGCAGAATTAATGTGAATATTATGGTCTGATGGATTTATTATCGGAACAAGATCATAAGCAACTGTGGAAGCAGCTACAGAAATAAGAGTCCAAAAGCTGGGCTTGGAGATCAGAGAAAAGTCACTACCCTAGCCCTTCTGAAGCTCTGGTGCAGGTAGACAATTCAGGCAACGAAGTAGGAAGTGAAGTATATCCAGCTGCTGAGTGGAACCCCAGAGGAGAGCAGGTGGAGACATCTATGGAAGGCTGTTGCCACTGCATCTGGTAGTGAAAAGGGAGTTGGTATTGGTCAGCAGGGCCAGCAGCTGGGAACAAGAGCTAGATGCAGAATGGAAGCACAGAGACCAAATGGAATCTGCAAGCAGCCTTGCACCTGTGTCTTACTGTGTCTAACACCATGCCCTGTCAACATGCCAGTGTAGTGGCTGCTGCAGTGGCCAGTTATTATCTTTGGAAGACAATGAAGTGAATTCTGTCTTCCAAATCTTACCAAAATTTATCTTTTGTTCATCTGTAACCTGGATCCATATAGGCAGTGGTCTTCTGGAAAATATTTCCAGCTTAGCCAAGTTGACACAGTAAAAAATTACAGTGGATATAAATAGGCCTTGTATTATATTCTAGTAATACAAACATTAATAGCAATAATAGTAATCACTCAGAAAATTATAGTTGCTCTTGAGATCTTTCAGGTACTGTTCTAAATTTTATACACATACACACGTGAATTGTCACAAAAGCAGTATGAGATTAATGCTGTTATTATCTACATTATATTCACAAATTGTGTCACGGAGAGTTCAAGAAAAAATACTTCCAAGGCTACATGTTGTTCTCTAGGGTTAGCAGCACCAGCCATTTGGCAGAATCTAGTAAAATGGTTTCTAGTACATACTGTTCAGAAGTATGTCCCCTAGAGAAACTTGCACAAAGGAGGGCAAAAAAAGATGTTAAGTACATCATTACTTGTACTGGTGAAAAAAGAAACAACCTGAATCCCCTTTAGTAAGGGAGTGGAGAAATAAAATATTGAACATCCATAAGATGGAATACTAATCAGGAGTTCAAAGGAATATTTTAGATACATATATAGACAAAACTAGCTTTTGGAAAACAGTATGGAGTGAAAAAAAGTTTAAGTTGCAGAATGGTACGTGTGGTTCATTGTTTTTCATAGAAACACTTGTATTTTAAAAGTGTGAAAAACATTAAACACAGATATTAACCAAATTTATAAAAGAACTGGCTGTGGAGAGAGGATGTGACAGGTGCTGTTGGTTACCTAACCATAGCCATTCCTGTTTCTCAAGAGCGCTCCCTATTGTTAGTAATTAACTCTCTTCTTGGCTATGTGGAAAGTGGGTTCCAGTCTCAGTGCCAGGAAGTGAACCACAACTGGCTTTTTACTAATCGTGGTGATCCCATTCCACTCAACAGTGATGGATTTAGGAGTTGATTCACAATTCTGGCCAGTTCTGTGAGATACTGCTGGGAATAATTTTATGCACTAAGACAGACACGTGGCTACGATGCTGGTAATACTCAATTTCTTGGTCTGGGTGCTGGTTTCATAAAAGTATTCATTCTGTGAAAATTAAGGGAGTTTGCTCTTATCTATCTGTATGTTATACTTTAATAAAAAGTGTATATATAAAAAAGGAGACACAGGAGAAAAGTCTGCCATTTTCTACTAGATGTTGTCTCTACAGATGAGACCTGATTGTGTACCAACCATCCTGTGATCATGAATGGGCCTTGCCCAATTTTCCAAGGATGGCAGAGTGGAAAGATGGGAAGACCTGGGTCCCGAATAATGTAATAAAGTTTCTGAGTTAGCCATTTCTGGAATCAGTCTGTCTTCATTCTTTTTCTTCTTTAAATCAGTGATTTGGTTTTTCTGTCACTTAAGGTTAAAATCATCGTAACTAATGGAGGAAGGGGGAGTCCCAGAATTGGTAAACAAAGAAGGCTCACATGATCTGTAATGTTTTATTTATTTTAACTAAAAAATAATATCTGTTGTCAAGTCTGAGTAGTGAGTATGTAGGTCATTATTCTCTAATTTTAAAATGAAGTGGGTACTGTTATTTAAAATGTTCTTTAATTTTTTTTTTAAAAAAAGGAAGAAAAAGTATCAGATGAGTTGTTGCTCATCAGGAACAAAAATGAGGGCGTGATTGAGGGGCAACTGGGAAATAGTATTTCTCAGCAAATGAATCAATAACCAATTTGTTTATATTCATTTAATAAATACTTAGTGGGGTTTTACTGTGTATAAGCCGCTGTGACATTTTGTTTGGATCTTATGTTTGAAATCACTAGGTTTTTTGTAAAGAGCATCTTAATATATTGGTATATGTCTTCAATAGGAAGTTATATGTTCTGGAGGACACCCATATGTCTGGGCTAAAATCTGTATTTTAAATTAGAGTATCTCTAGTATTATATTCACATTTGGCAAAAAACTTATATAAGTATTTTTGTATGATAGAGAAACATGTTTCCATCATTTAGCTAAGTAAAATTCATGAAATAAATTATTCTTACGTCTAGTAGAAGTGTACGTAGAATTCTGACTCCTAAGTTTGTATTATTTATTGACATAGTAACCATGCTTAACCCTCAAATTATGATATACATATGTATGTGATTCCAGGATACAATAATTTTAAAAAAGCCTTTTGTTAAAAATACGCACTGTGGTGTAAGACCCGAGTTAGAATCCAGCTCTTTATCACCTTAACCCTGGGCAAGTCACTTCTCCAAGCTTCAGTATGGGGAATAGTGTCATTGTGGAGTTTGTATGTAATGGAAACCTCAAATTAACAATGACTTAAATAAAATTTTATTATCATGCATAAAAATCCAGGGATCAGTAATCCATGGCTAGAGTGGCAGTTCTGTAAATGCTTCAGAAGATGCAGCTGCTTCAAGGTCTCTGCTCTGCCATTCCTGGAGTGCGGCCCTCATGGTCCAAGATAGTTGTTGGAATATCAGTCATTATGCAGCCAACAGGAAATGGGCATTCCTCCTTCCTCTAAGGACTCCTCTAAGGACCTCCGTAGGACGTTGAGAAATGTCTTTTTTCTAAGTGGCTTTTAAACTTCAGGGGTTCTGTTAACAACAGAAGAGGAGGAGAATGGGCCTGGGGCACAATCAGCAGTCTCTGTCACAAGGTTGTTATAAGAATTAGCCCACTTTTTGATGGGGTTGTTTGTTTTTTTCTTGTATATTTGTTTGAGTTCTTTGTAGATTCTGAATATTAGCCCTTTGTCAGATGAGTAGGTTGCAAAAATTTTCTCCCATTCTGTAGGTTGCAGACATTTCTCAAAAGAAGACATTCATACAGCCAACAGACACATGAAAAAATGCTCATCATCACTTGCCATCAGAGAAATGCAAATCAAAACCACAATGAGATACCATCTCACACCAGTTAGAATGGCAATCATTAAAAAATCAGGAAACAACAGATGTTGGAGAGGATGTGGAGAAATAGGAACACTTTTACACTGTTGGTGGGATTGTAAACTAGTTCAACCATTATGGAAAACAGTATGGCGAGTCCTCAAGGATCTAGAACTAGATGTACCATATGACCCAGCCATCCTACTACTGGGTATATACCCAAAGGATTATAAATTAATCTACTACAAAGACACATGCACACGTATGTTTATTGAGGCACTATTCACAATAGCAAAGACTTGGAATCAACCCAAATGTCCATCTGTGACAGACTGGATTAAGAAAATGTGGCACATATACACCATGGAATACTATGCAGCCATAAAAAAGGATGAGTTTGCGTCCTTTGTAGGGACATGGATGCAGCTGGAAACCATCATTCTTAGCAAACTATCACAAGAAGAGAAAACCAAACACCGCATGTTCTCACTCATAGGTGGGAACTGAACAATGAGGAAACTTGGACTCGGGAAGGGGAACATCACACACTGGGGCCTATCATGGGGAGGGGGGAGGAATTGCATTGGGGAGTTATACATGATATAAATGATGACTTGATGGGTGCTGATGAGTTGATGGGTGCAGCACAGCAACATGGCACAAGTATACATATGTAACAAACCTGCACGTTATGCACATGTACCCCAGAACTTAAAGTATAATTAAAAAAAAAAAAGAATTAGCTGGTACATATAAAGCCCAGCACACAGAGCCTGACAAGGAAACAAAGGCTGCTATTTTAATCACTAGTAGTAAACGTCAAACTTATGACTGAACAAGTGTGCTTATCTTTTCTCACCAAAATGCCAATGAAATAACAGTACAGGGATTAAAATTTAAAAAGCAGGCCAGGCGTGGTAGCTCATGCCTGTAATCCCAGCACTTTGGGAGGCCGAGGCGGGCGGATTGCCTGAGCTCAGGAATTCGAGACCAGCTTGGGCAACACGGTGAAACCCCGTCTCTACTAAAATAACAAAAACATTAGCTGGGCATGGCGGCATGCGCCTATAGTCCCAGCTATTCGAGAGGCTGAGGCAGGAGAATTGCTTGAACCCGGGAGACAGAGGCTGCAGTGAGCCGAGATTGCACTACTGCACTCCAGCCTAGGCTACAGAGCAAGACTCCATCTCCAAAAAAAAAAAAAAAAAGAAAGAAAGAAAAAAAAATTAAAAAGCCTAAGTAAGGAACAGGAGTGGCAACCTCCAGAGCAGAGAAACTGTGAAATCAACAAAATTGTGAGAACTGAACAGCAGGTGAAAGAGTAGCAACTGACGTAACAGACTGGAAAAATGAAAATCTAAGAACTTGCAAGGGGAAAGGTTAAGAAGCAAGCTGATTCATGCTGCAGAAGTCCAGAAAGTCTCAGAATTGGAGGCCAGGAGTCTTTGAAGGTGAGTTGGGTATGTCTGGAAGTCTGTATTAGAAACCAGTATACCCTGACAACCCCTCTCATGCAACTACCTCTCCCGACACCAGCAGAAAACCTGAAGTTTACTCTTGAGAGGTCGAACTAGACTAACCCTGGATTCAGGGACAACTAGCATAACTGAGGGCAGAGGTGCCAGCTGAAAAAAGGAATCGATTGTACATACAAGAATGTGGAAAAATGATCCAAGAAAAAATACATATAGCTTCTTAGAGTTGTACATCTCCATATGAAACTTCCAGTCCTCTGGTAATAACCCCAGAGTGAAACCTGCCTTTGGCCAATCCTATCAATGAACATCTTTCAATATGTGTGCTCTTTAGTGCCTTGCTTTTAAAAATGATTAACCAAAGAATTGCCAGACATTTGAGGAAACTTCTCATATGAAATATAGAAGCCAAAATCATGAAAAAGAAATGTGGAGGAAAGAAGGATTATAAGGATAAATAAAAAGCAATATAGCTTGTTGGGATTTTTTTTTAGGACACTTTAAATAATATCCTCAAAGAGACAAGGGAAAGTACTGTATCCAAGAACAAAAACAAGATGGTATAAAAATGAACATTCAGTAAAAGATGAAGCTTGGCAAATTAAAATGATGGAAGTTTTTAAAAATTCAACAGAAGGTTGGAGGTAAAGTTGTTTTTCTCTTAAAAAAAAAAAAAAAAAAAGCCAAACAGAGATCAGAGATAAGAAAGAAAAGATAAGAAATTAGAGGAATTCCTCAAATATTTAATGATCCAACAATCCAGATAGCAGTGAGTGCAAAAAAGAAACAGAAAAGGGAAGGTAGGAAATTATCCAATAATAATGCAAGAAAATTCTAATAATTAAAATACTTGATTTCAAGTGGAAAGAGCCGAGCCCAGTGAGTGTCTGACACAATAACATTTTAAAAGCCCACACTAACATTTTAAAAGCCCACACTAACATTTTAAAAGGCACATCACTGGTAAATTATGGAATTCTAGAGGTAAAGTGAAGATTCTAAAAGCTTGCAGAGAAAAAAAGTGCATACAAAGGAAAAGGAGTCATAAAATCTTACTCCTCAAAGGCAGCACTGAAAGTTAGAAAGCAATGGAACAATCCTTCAAAGTACTGAGGGAAAATTATTTCTATAACCTATATTTATATCAAGCTATCAGTCAAATAAAAGGGTAGAAAAAAGACTTCAGGCATGAAAGTTCTATGTACCTTTCTTAGGAAACTTCTGGAAGATGGACTCTATTAATATAAAGGAATAAACCAAGTAAGAAGAAAACATTATTCAAGGAAAAGAAGGGATCTCAGGGTGAAGGGAAACCATAGATGATCAGCTCCCGCACTGTCTAATGGAGCAAGAGGACAAAGGCACCAAGAAAGAGTGAAACTGAAAGAGGATTTAACCATAGCAAGAGGGAATTTTCATTGCTTCCAGGGGTTCTGAGAATAAATTAGTGAGAGGTACATAAATTTAGCAAATGAAAAAACTAGGTGGTTATTAACTCCATGGAAAAACCAAGTTTAAAAGAATTAAAATATGATACATTATATGGCTCAGCTCAAAAAAATAACATGGTTATAATACTGTAATGTTGCATACTGATTTAACCAAAAATTACGAGGTTGACCGTAGTGAACAGATGGGAGGAAGGGGAAGTGTGGGGATTTTGGAAGAGGTGGGGAAGCAGTGTGTAAGAGAGCTATATCTTCATCTTCCCCAATATGTTGTCAGTAGATCATTTTTAAAGCCATCGAGTCGAGAAACAGGAATAAAAGGATATTAATGAGAAACATAGAGGGGAAATACCAGGGGAAAAATGCAGCCTAAAGTGATGAGAATAATAAGCTTGGAGGTCTAGGAATGGAGATAAAGCTCTAGGGTATTTTAACTAATAAACATGTAAACTAATGTTTTTAATATCAGGCTTATAGAACAATTTGGTTTTTCAACCATATATATCTTTTATTTTGATAAAAATTGATTTTTAAGTGTGCTTTTGGTGGCTTCATTTATACAAAGTCTTTGCAAACTAACAGTACAATTCAGTGAACATTTATTCAATACCTGCTCTGTTAGACCATTGTACAAGAGACAGACATGTAAACATGATTGTAAAACAAAGCCTAATGTGATTACCTGCTCCCAAATGATGAATAAATACTGATATCTCATGGAAGCACCTCACTTCTTTCGGGACTAGGGGAAGGCTTCAGAGAGGATAGAGCATTTGCACTGGGCCCTGAAGGGTGAGAGCAGTCTGAAGAGGAGGTTCAGTGCCAGCTGTGGCCAGTGTTGTCAGATCCCACCGTCACTGGAAAAGGAGATGTGTGTAGGAAAGAAGTCTGGTGGAGTTGTGGGAGGCTGTTTTGACTTCTCTGCCTCTCCTAGACATTTATATTAGTCATTTCTTCCTGAGGATTTTCTCCTCCCTGCCCTATCACCCAGACACTCTTAATTTTAGTATTGACTTTACCATGCTGTTATATTGTGGTTCTCTCCCCACTGGCACCCTGCCTCTTAAACTTTTGGTCTAATTTAGAGAAGGACAAGGGAAGGGAAAAGAAAATATTGGTTTCACCTGGCCAGATGTAGATTCCTCAGTATAAAGATAGGAACTCTCTTTCCTGACCTCATAGGTTTCTAGATATAGCTGTTACCTTTTTTGAGGCACTAAGAGTAAACTGTCATTTTCACAGTTTGAACGTAATTTTTAGAACCCTCTAAAAATTAGGACACATCTAATTTTTTCAAAGAAGTATAATAGTTTCACAACGAGAAAATATTTCTCTGTGAAGATGCTTTTCAGAAGTAACTGGGCAAGTCATTATGGTGTGTGTACATGTGTAACATCCTACAACTTTAGAATTTTGTGCCCTGGATTTGTTTTCTTTTATATTGTTGGGTCCAAAAGAGGAAAGGCTGGCTTAGAACTAAATAGCAGAACTAAACCATATGTTTTATACCAAATTAGAAACAGGTAAAGGTTGTTAAACTCCAGCAAGCACTTAGAAAAGCTTGAGACACAAGTTTGTATTAAAGGCAGGTGGTTATATGTACAATAAAAAACAGTCACCAGCACACTGGCTTATTGATACATATGTGATTGATCTTTTTGGATAAAAACAAGGAGGAGTTAATAAATCACTGCACATAGCTATAAAGATGTTTGGGCTTGAAAGCCTAGCCTGTAAGAGCAAATGTGGACCCTGAAGGAAATTTATGAAGCCTAGATCCTTTTAGCTTTACTTAACAGCTAACATCTGACTGACCCAGGGGGACCATGGAAATTTATTGCTGGGCCATTCAAATATTTAAGCTGTTGTGTGATGCAGAACAGGTAAAGATTAGCCCAATAACAAATATGAGGCTATAAAATAAAATGAGATTTCGATGACTTGTAAGTACTTGTCAGAGGTCAGCTCCAAATGACTGGTCAGAAATGGTTAAAAACTTGTTGATAATTAAAGTGGATTGACTATGACAAACTAGATGTTTGCATTGGTTGCTGTCAGATCAGTGATCCTTGGAGTTTCCTCCTCCTTTGAAGTCCATACTTTAAAAAAATGACTTAGGGGCCTCTGCATTGTCTTTTTGTGCTCTGAAATTGGGCAAGATGATGAATTGAGGTGATTCCTTTTGCAATTTTATAATTGAAATATGTCTTTCTCAAATACATTCTGAATATAATGCAATTCCTAAATACATTCTGAATATAATGCAATTCCTAGACAGCATATTCACTTTAGAAAACTGACTTTAGCTAACTTATGTGTGTAATTTTGAACATTGACATCCAGAAAGCAGGTCAGTTTTTAGACTTTTTGTGATAGATGATCTAAAATTAGCCTTTAAAACTTAAGTAGTTTAACAGATTTATGCATCCCATTATTGAAAAGTTGATTTAGTGGAATTAAGTGGATGTAACGAACATGACTGTGCTGCAGTCGAGCATATATAGGGCAGCAGGCATAGGCCGAGGTAAACAGCCTAGATGACTCAGCGGGATTGGGGCGCAAGCGCACAGTACCATATCTTATATAATCATAGCCATGTAGACACAGCATAGAGAAGCTCCCTACCTGGCTCTCAGCAGCTATTGTTTGTGTAGTGTATAAATGTAACACTAACCCTGTGAAGAGGCTGCTGAATAAAGCCATGTCTCATCTACCTGCTGTCTCTTGAGTGTTCTTCCAGCTCCCTGCCCCACATCCACCCACTCCCCTCAGCCCTCAGCTGGGGTTGGAACCTGACCCTGAGCATGACAGTGGATTTTTCAAAAACTTTCCAAATATTCTACCCACTTTTATTTATTTAAGCCCCAAAAGCAATAATGTATATCCATACAATATCGTTAATAGGACTATGGAAGTTACATGAATGAGATCTACTGTTATTGGCATTGACAATCTTTGCCTTTTTAACTCTAAACATAAAATGTAGATTTGATGGTTTTCAGAGTGCCAGCTTATCAAATCAGTTGGTAAATTTGGCAATGATTTGGTATATGAACATCTGATTTGTGGAGAGAAGAAATCCCCTAGTTTTTAATAGAAATCTTGAATGAAATGAAATTTACAAATAATACAGCTTTACAAAATGGGGTTATTACTTGACGGAGAGCATAGAATAGAATAAAAAGCAGAGGCTTAGGAGTCAGACAGGCATGGGTTGGAAGTAGCTCCACCACTTCTACTTCATCCATACATTCACCACTCCCTCCATTCCACAAATGAATGTGTTCCAGACACAGGGCTTTTGGAGCTGGGATACAGCATCAGTAAGACTTTGGCTCATAGTTCAGTTTCCTTCAGAAGATTCAAGGAATAAACAAGCAACTACAATACAGTGTCAAAGGTTCCCTGTTAGGGATTGTACAGGGTTCTGTGAAGACACATAGGGAGAAATAACTAATTCAAACTCGGTGCAGAGGTGAAGTGGATTGGAGACGGGTGGCTGTTGTGGAGTGTTAGGAAACACAGTGTGACCGTGGGCACTAAATGAACAGTGCTTGCTGGACAATTGCTAGGATTGTATAGATAAAGTATAGTAAGTGCAATACCTGCTGTATAATAATATTCCATGAATGCAGTCCAGCATCAGCATCATTGTTATTGCTGTCATTTTGTCGGTACTCACTGGCCTTTACTTTAATGGTAGAGGGCTCTACCTGCTATGAATCCATGGCAAACACCATTCTGTAATTTAGGATCTTCTCTCAACCAGATAATTTTTATTTTGAGCAGAACTCAAAGCATTTCCTAAAAATAAGAGTTGGTTGTCTAGGTATATTAAAACCAAGAAAGAAACAGTAATGAGAACATACCTGAGTCTTGAAATCTTCCATATTGATTCCTGTGTTTTGTTTTGTTTTTTAATTCACAGAGCTATATGTTACTTAGACATTTCTCTTTCAATATTTAATTACTTAATATATTCATTTGTTTAATCATTCATTTGCAGATATTTGTTGAATACCCACTTTGAATAAGAATTTGAGCTTAACACCCATGACCTCAAGGAAATGTGTTTTAATTGAGGAAGTAAGACATTTGTATAAACAGCTAAAATGTTGAGTAGAAAGTGCCAGGTGCATAAGAATGCTTTTTGATTTCAGAAGGCAACAAAATGAATAAAATAGGCTCTCTCTCTTGAGACACTTACAAATAGGAGTGGAGGAAAAGAAAAGGGAAATCAAGCATACCATTATGAAAGGTAATAATAATAATTGAATGCCTACTGTATCCTACTAACTGTGCTGGGTCATAGATTTTTTTAAAATGCATTTTGTTGTGTAGATTTGAAGTTGAGTCATAGATTTTCTTGTTTAATTTTCACAGCAATCCTGAAAGATTGCTATTATTAAACCTATTTTAGAGTTTTGGAAACAATTTCAGAGTAGCATGTTCTAGTTCACACCACAAGTAAATAACAAAGTTCTGCCCCTCTTACTTCAAAGCGTTAACGTATTGTACCTAAATAGCCCTTTTGCTTTTCTCCTCTTCTCATCTCAAAATAGGTATCAGCACAAAAATTAAATACGCAATTTTTATATAAAGGATTGAGTACCTGTTATCAGCACTGTATAAGGAAGCGATTTATAGGCAATATAGAATTAGGTGTCCTTATACATTTGAGCAACCCCATATTATATGTACATATTGTGAAGTGCTGTCTTTAGATATTTTAGATGGTGAATAGTTTTTCTTCCAAATTTATGTTCCAGATGGAAATATCTTCTGGCATTACCAAGTATTTATGCACCTTGCGTGTTTAATTGTGGATTTGGTTTTTTTTTTTTTCTTAACATTTACAGATTTTTGTGGGAAACAGGTGCTGTTAAATCCAGGCAAATGCAGGATGACTGTTAATGTTGTGGAATGTGATTTTGATTTGCTTGGCAGAATTTTTATTTTACAAAATTGACTATTAAAAAAAGACATGGTTTCCATCCTTTAATTTTACTCTGTTCACTGAAATTTGCCTTTGGACTGTTTTTCAACAGTTACAAAAAGGGTGTGGAAAAACTGGAAGGTTTCTATAAGGAAATTGATATTGAGTCCTTTAACAATTTCCACAGCCCTGCAACTTAGCAAGAAAAAAAAGGGGGGGGATGGATTATTTTTAACCTTCTTACTAAAATTACCTGGAATTCGATTTCCCTGAAATTCCATTCTCTTTTTAGTATAGCTCTGTCTAAAATATTGTATATAATATTGGCAAAGAGAATATTCTGATGTAAATCTTCTCATTACATGATTTCTCCTTTACAAACTTTGGGGTGATATTTTATTTCCTGTTATATCAAATTTAACCTCTTTTGGTTGGCACATATGTCTCCCATTATATTTTCTCTCTCTCTTCTTCCCCCAAAGAAGGAGGAAAAAACAATCACTCCTCTTTTTGTTCTTCCATGAGGACTTTTAGGATGGAGATCAGTCCTTGGTCTGGAACGGTGTGTGTAGAGGGCCCTACCTAATCTGTCACATACCTTCCTGTGCAACTTCAAAGTTGCCCCTTGCCATTCCTCCTTCAGCCCAGTTCTGTTGGCCTTCTTGCCACTCCTTGACGCAGCAGTCTCCTCCTGCCACAGGCCTTTGCACAAGCTGCTTCCTCTAACCAGAACATTTCTTCCTTTAGCACCTACCAATCTTATTTATTAGGCTGATTATTTGAGCACTATCTGTCTAATCCACTGGACTCTAACCTCGTGTTTGTGTTTACCCAGTCTTATATCCCTACCACCTAACACCATACCTGGCACATAGTATGAGTTCACTGAAAATTTGTTGAATGAATAAACAGCATCCACAGTGGTCATTTTCCTTCATCCCCCGTGTTATGACGAGAGAGTTGCCCTTGTCCCACCTGCTGTCTAAGGCAGACCTTTCTGTACTCTCACCTGTGTGGTAAGGAAACCTATCCTCTTTCACCTCGAGACATGTTTCCTGCTGTGCCTCACCACATCCCTGCAGCTGCTGAGCTCCCCTCTCTCTATGCCAGGCTTCCCACCAGCTTCATTTCCTTACCTCTCACCACTGCCGAACTCATACCAGTCGGCCTTCATCCCCTGCTACTTCAGTTAAACTTTCATTTACCATATTATCAGCACTACCTACCAATGAACCCACAGAATCAATCCAGTAGACGTTTTATTTTCAGATTCGCTTGACCTGTCTGCAGCACTTAACTGTTGATATCATCCTTCTTACATTAGCAGTTTCTCTGAGCTTTTCTGGTGAGATACTTCTTGGTTTTCCTCATATCTTTTAACCAGTCCTTTTCTGGCTCCTTCTCCCCATCCTTTGTTCATATTCTCAAGGCTCTGAAGTGGTTCTCTTGTATACCATTTCTTTTTTTTTTTTTTTTTTTTTTGAGACGGAGTTTCGCTCTGTCGCCCAGGCTGGAGTGCAGTGGCGGGATCTCAGCTCACTGCAAGCTCCGCCTCCCGGGTTTACGCCATTCTCCTGCCTCAGCCTCCCGAGTAGCTGGGACTTCAGGCGCCCGCCACCTCGCCTGGCTAGTTTTTTGTATTTTTTAGTGGAGACGGGGTTTCACCGTGTTAGCCAGGATGGTCTCGATCTCCTGACCTCGTGATCCGCCCGTCTCGGCCTCCCAAAGTGCTGGGATTACAGGCTTGAGCCACCGCGCCCGGCCATACCATTTCTTTAGGCCATCTCATTCATATCTATGGCTTCGGTTTCCATCCAAAATGTTTATAATTCCTTATTTGATATTTTCAGCCCAAATTTTGTCACCTTAATTTATAAATAATAAATATATTTAGTTTATATTATAGAGTATAAATATACTATAGAGAATATCGGTATAAATATATAGTATACAAGTGTATTATATTTATATATAATAAATATATAGCCAGGCGCTGTGGCTCACGCCTGTAATCCCAGCACTTTGGGAGAATCACGGAAGGTCAGGAGTTCAAGACCAGCCTGGCCAACATGGCAAAACCCCATCTCTACTAAAAATACAAAAATTAGCTGGGCGTGGTAGTGCATACCTGTAATCCCAGCTACTCGGGAGGCTGAGGCAGGCAAATTGCCCCAACCCAGGAGGCAGAGGTTGCAGTGAGCCAAGATCACACCACTGCACTCCAGACTCTGTCTCAAAACAGACACACACACACACACACAAATATGCACCTGTTCCTCCTCCTGTGTTTCCTGTCACAATTCACAGATACCGCCATCTGCCTCGTTTCTCAATCAAGAAACGAAAGGGTCATCTTTGACTCCTCCCCTCTTTACCATTTTGTAACGATCAATCCATCATGAAATTATTTTGGTTCTTCCCACAAATCTATTCACATATCTTCCTCTCTACTTCTGGAACCCTAACCAAAACTGTTGCCATTTCTAGCCTGGAATTTTGCAATAACCTTCTATCCAGGTCCTGTTCCCCTTTATTTACCACACTGTAGCCAGTTTGGTCTTTAAAAAACATAAACCCCATCTTATTACACCCAAGCTTTAAAAAGTTATTATCCTCCCAGCTGGGCATGGTGGCTCACGCCTGTAATTCCAGAACTTTGGCCCAGGCAGGCGAATCATGAGGTCAGTAGATCAAGACCAGCCTGGCCAATATGGTGAAACCCCATCTCTACTAAAATACAAAAAATTAGCCAGACATGGTGGCGGGCACCTGTAGTCTCAGCTACTTGGGAAGCTGAGGCAGGGGAATCACTTGAACCTGGGATGCGGAGGTTGCAGTGAGCCAAGATCGTACCACTGCACTCCAGCCTCGCAACAGAGCAAGACTCCATCTCAAAAAAAAAAAAAAAGTTATTATCCTCTCATTTTCCTAAAGGATACAGTGTAGACTTGGTTTTCTTGTGGTTTGTAAAACCTTGCATAGTCTGGTACCTGCTGACCTTACCAGCCTAATCTTATGGCACTTAACCCCTCACATTCTTTTCTTTTACCCTAGCTCCTAGCTGTTTAATTTCACCCGTAATTTTATAAAATGATGGCAATTCCATTCTGTCAGTTGCTTAGGTCCAAAACTTTGAAGTCATCCTTGACTCCTCTTCCTCTCACACCTCATAGAAGATGTGTCACCAGATCATGTTGGCTCTGTCTTCAAAATAAGAGAATCCAACCACTTCTTACCACCTCCACAGCCACCATCTTGGTTCAAACCGCTGTCTTCTCTTGCCTAAAGTTTTGCAGTAGCCTCCCCTTGTTTCTTTTCTTGCTCCTCTGCAGTTTATCCTCACAGAGCAGCCATTAAACCCTCCAGTGCTTCTCCTGTCATTCAGAGTAAAAACCGAAGTCCTTGCTGTGACCTCCAGGACCCTGCATGATATAAACCGATCCCCTTGCTGACCTCATCTCCTGGTCCTTTTTCCCTCACTCTGCTCCAGGCACTCTGGCCTGTCTTCACTTCCTTGGATGTGAACATACTAGGCATTCCTGTCTCAAGGCCTTTCCACTTTTCATTTCACCTGCCTGGAACACTCTCCCCCAGATAGCTTCAAGACTTTCTCACTTCCTTCAGGTTTTTGTTCAGATGTAATCTTCTCAGTGAACCTCCTCTCATTTGTCATGTCTCTCCCACTGAAATGTAAGCTTCATGAGAACAGGAATTTTTTTTGTTGTTTTGTTCACTGTGTTAGCTCAGCCCCTGTAACAGTGCCTACCACAAGGTGATGATGCAGTAACTATTGCTAAACGAGTGAATGAAGAATAGTATTTGCTTTATTTGTCCAATGCTCGTTAGAGTCTTTGGTATAAAATAAGTAAATCATCTGTTGAATGAATCAGTTCTTTTACACTAATTTCAAGTGCTCTTTCATCTTCTCTCTTTCACATTTCTGACCTTTACTTTCTTCAAAACTAGTTTTAAATTTTCCACCTGTAGGAAGCTGCCTACAATTAATCCTGTCGCTCAGACTGGAGTGCAGTGGTGTGATCTCGGCTCACTGCAACCTTCATTTCCTGGGTTCAAGTGATCCTCCCACCTCAGCCTCCCAAGTAGCTGGGATTACAGGCATACACTGTCATGCCTGGCTAATTCTTGTATTTTTAGTAGAGACAGGATTTTGCCATGCTACACAAGCTGGTCTCAAACTCCTGGGCTCAAAGGATCCACATGTCTTGGTCCCCCAAAGTGCTGAGATTACAGGCGTGAGTCACCGTGCCCAGGCTGTTTTTCTCCTATTATTTGCCATTAGCTAAACCTTTTTTTGGTTTATTTATATTGTATCCCAAGATTGTATTATGAAAATGTCTAAACATACAGAAAAGTTGAAAGAATCTTAATAGTGGACACCCATACACCCACCACCTACATTCTGCAGTTACTTTTGCTGTACCTGTGTTATTGTATCTTTCCATTTATCCATCTGTTTATCTATTATATCAACCTACTTATTTCCATGAATCTTAAAGTAAGTTTCAGATATCAGTAGACTTCCCCCCAGTGCTTCATCATGCATATGATTAATCAGAGCTCAATATTTGTTTATGATTCCTCTTCTTTTGAGGTAAAAGTTATATATAATGAAATATACACTTTTTTTTTTTTTTTTTTTGAGAAGGAGTCTCACTCTGTCACCCAGGCTGGAGTGCAGTGGCATGATCTCGGCTCACTGCAAGCTCCACCTCTCAGGTTCACGCCATTCTCCTGCCTCAGCCTCCTGAGTAGCTGGGACTACAGGCGCCTACCACCACGCCCGGCTAATTTTTTGTATTTTTAGTAGAGAGGGGATTTCATCGTTTTAGCCAGGAGGGTCTCGATCTCCTGACCCTCGTGATCTGTCCACCTCAGCCTCCCAAAGTGCTGGGATTACAGGCATGAGCCACCGCACCCGGACAGAAATATACAAATCTTAAATGAACTATTCTGAGTTCCATCAAATACATATGTATCTGTACAGTCCAGCCCCTGTCAAGATACAGATCATTGACTCTCCCCTGAAACTTCCCTCCCTCTGCCCTCTCTCTTTTTTGTATTTTTGTATTTGTATTTGCATTCCCTCTCTCTTTTTTCTAGTGAATCACTGTCTTTCCCAGTCCCCTACTTAACCATTGTTTAACCGTAAGTATGCAGTATGAGCTTATTTTAGGTTCTTTCATCCTCAACACTTAGGTGGTTTTCAGTTTTTGGCTATTATGAGTAAAGTTGCTGTGAACATTTTTGTACATGGTATTTTTTTGGGCAAATGTTTTCATATATCTTGGGTAAATAGGAACAGAATTGCTACATCATAGTATAAGTGTATGTTTAGTTTTATAAGTAACTGCCAGACCTTTTTCCGTAGTGTGTAATGTACATTTGATACTCCCGCTCAACAATATATAAGAGTTCTGGTTGCTCCACATCTAAAGTCTCTTAATCTGGAGGTTCTCTCCTTCTTTATTTTTCCTTGCAATTTTTCCTTATTGTATAAGTTAAACTTACTCTGCAGATCTCTGTAAAGTTCCTCACGTTTTGGATTTTGCTGATTGTATTAACGTGTATCTTTCCCCTGTGTTACCTATAAACTGGAGATAAAAACTTAGATGATCATACTGAGTTTTCTTGGCAAGAATACTTCATAGGTGTTACTGATGCTTCCTTTTGTATCACATTTGGAAGCACATTATGTCCAGTTATCTCTTTTTTGTGTGTAATGTTAAAATTGATTAGTACCCCTGGCCACTCTTAGTCTAATCTGCTCTCAGTAATCTTTCTTTTTTTTTTGAGATGGAGTCTCGCTCTGTCACCCAGGCTGGAGTGCTGTGGCTGGATCTCAGCTCACTGCAAGCTCCGCCTTCCGGGTTCACACCATTCTCCTGCCTCAGCCTCCCGGGTAGCTGGGACTACAGGTGCCGCCACCTCACCCGGCTAGTTTTTTGTATTTTTTAGTAGAGACGGGGTTTCACCGTGTTAGCCAGGATGGTCTTGATCTCCTGACCTCGTGATCCGCCCGTCTCGGCCTCCCAAAGTGCTGGGATTACAGGCTTGAGCCACCGCGCCCGGCCTGCCCTCAGTAATCTTTCTGAGGAAGAATTTTAGATTGAGTGACATGCAGTGGTCTCTCTAAGGGTGATTCTGATCAAAGGCCAGAATGACAAGAAAGTGTCAGCTCTGGGAAGACTTCAGGAGCAAACACTTAAAAAACAGAGAATAGCAAGTTCAAAAGTCCCAAAGTAGGAAACAAGCTTGGCATGTTCAGGGAACAGAAAGAAAACCAGCATGACTTGAGCATAGCGAATGCCAAGGAGAATGACATGAGGTAGAAGTGGCTTTAGCCACATAAGGCCCTGTGGGCTACCCTGTGTGGTTTAAATTTTATTTCCAGTGCAGTGGAAAATCTTTTGATGGTTCTAAGTAGGAGACTGTGCCACGATCAGATTTGATTTTTCAAAGATCAGTTGGCTGTGGGAAAGAGGGAGAAAATGTCCATTGTTAATCATGCTTTTCATAGATTATAACTTTAGCCCGAAGCAGTGGATATCTGTTACTTTCTGTGTTACTTTAAATTGATTATGATATTTAAAATGAGATATCACTTATGGAGGAAGGTTAAATGGCCCTTAGAGTAAAGTTATTAATCCAAAGAAAGATGGAAACTTAAGCAATAGATTTCAATAGTTAAGTATTAAATGATAAATGGAAATGGAAATATTCTTTTAAAATGGCTTATTTTTTAAAGAGTACATTTTGGGCTGGTTAATAAATGTGACTTTTTAACATGGAAACAGGTGCTCAAATATTTTCAGTCCCCAGTGTAACCCCCACAGCCAGCCATTTCCATCTCACATACCTATGACCTGCCTTATACTTTCACTGCATTACCATCAACAGTTAAAACTTCAGTGACACTATACAACGTAGCAGAAAAATGTGAGGTGTTTTTTTTTTCCCCCTCTTTAGTCTTGGCAGAGTAAGACATAGTCCTTTTTACTCTACCAGGTGCTTTACTTTGGCCATAATAATTTAGTATGGGTCTGTAGCGTTTGGTCACTTCCCTTACTCGATCATAGGGGAAAAATAGGGGCAGATTGCATGCTGCTGGCATTTTACATTAACTTTTTTTTCCACAAGTTTTTGTTGTTGTTATTGTTGCCCTGGAGGACTTGAATGAGGCTCGTGTGATTTTTTGTTGTTGTTTTGTTAATTGCTTCTTTAAAGTGCATGTAGCCTTAAGACTTACCATAGCCAACCAAGAACTGGTTGCTCCTAATAGATAGTAGGTCGTCCCACCAGTTACACAGACTGGTATTCCACAGGAAGAGCCCAGTAGGTATTCATGTTATAATCTATCCCCATTTCTGAACCCCTAAGCATGCTAGAGTTAACTCACAATTTACTATAGTTGTTGTAGGGGGGACTTTTTGGGAAAATAAACATTGAAAATGTCTTTTAAAATGAGTTTTACGTCCGGGCATGGTCACTAATGCCTGTAATCTTAACAGTTTGGGAGGTCGAAGTGGGAGGATTGCTTGAGCCCAGGAGTTCCAAGACCAGCCTGGGCAACATAGCGAGACCTTGTCTCTATCCCCCTGTGCAAAAAATTAGTCAGGTGTGGTGGTGCACACCTGCCGTCCCAGCTACTTGGGAGACAGAGGCAGGAGTATCACTTGTGCCTGGGAGGTCAGGGCTGCAGTGAGTCATGGTCATGCCACTGCACTCCAGCCTCAGCGATAGAGCAAGACCCTATCTCAAAAAAAAAAAAAAAAAAAAAAAAGAATTTTGTTGGTTTTGGCAGATACCCTGATTTAATTTTGGTTACTTCTTTAAATGTGATGTAGCCCTCAAATAAAGCCTGAGGCACCAAGAACAAGAATTGTGCACATGAGAATGTGAATCATGAAGTGTGGGAAAATTAATGCATACCACTAGAGCATGAAATAAATGAATATGGAAACAACTACCAATCAATCTCTAGGCATTAAATAGGCAACAGGAAGGTCAAAGGAGAATCATTGAGTCCTGGAGCGGTCAAGAGCAATTTAAAAAGGAATGTGTGGCGGGGCACGGTGGCTCACCCCTGTAATCCCAGCACTTTGGGAGGCCAAGGTGGGCGGATCACGAGGTCAAGAGATCAAGACCATCCTGACCAACATGCTGAAACCCTGTCTCTACTGAAAATATAAAAATTAACTGGGCGTGATGGCACGCAACTGTAGTCCCAGCTACTCGGGAGGCTGAGGCAGAAGAATTGTTTGAATCCGGGAGGTGGAGGTTGCAGTGAGCCGACAGCGTGCCACTGCACTCCAGCCTGCCAATAGAGCAAGACTCCGTCTTAAAAAATAAAATTAAATTAAATTAAAATAAAAATAAATGTGACAACTTGAACTAGATCTTATGAAGGATGGAATAGTGTTTAGATAGGAAAGCAAGAAAGATGGACACTTTCGAGAAGTAAGTAAAGGCATAGAAAAGTGAACTTGATGTGTTTGTGGCACTGTGAGGAAACCTCTTGAGCAAAAGGTGACAGATCAATTGGGCAGATGGGTCAGATCACTTAGGCCTTGAAAAGTAGGCAGAGGAGTTGAAATTTAAAACAATAACTGATTATGAAGCAGGGCTGAGAAGTGACATAAGAGGTCTTCCTTAAGAGAAAATACTAACTTATATTTGTGTCATGCTTTGCAGTTGCAGTGTACTTTCTCAGTCTTCTGGTGTTGTATCCTCACAAGGTACTTGTGAAGAAGGCAGGAAAGATGATAGTTTCTCCACTTCACAGCTTAAGAACTTAGCATTAAACTAGTTATGATTTACCCAAGTTCATATAACAACTAAGTATGTAATGGCGCTGAGACTAGAAAAACTGTCTTTTCTGTCGTAATTCAGTTTTTAAAAACCTACTAGGCTTCCTAAAATCAATCTGACAGTGATATGGAGCACGAACTGGCAGTAAGGATTCTGGCTAGGTAGTAAGCAAATTGATAAGAGCCTAGAACAATGACTCTCAACTGGAGGCAGTTTGAACCCCTTTCCCCACCCACCCAGGCAACACTGGGCGATGTCTAGAGACGTTTTTGGTTATCACAGCTGGGAGTCCAGTGCTATTGGCTTTTAATGAGTAGAGGATAGAGATACTGACCTTGCTAAACATCCTGTAGTATATAGGACAGCACCCCACAACAAAGAATTAACCAGAGTGGCAGCAGGAATGGAGAATGTTACAGAGTTGAAATGACTTGTCAGCTTGGTGAAGCACTGCATATGTAAAAGGCAAATCAGGTGGGTAAAGTTGAATGCTAGTCTAAGTCCAAGTAATTGATAGAGAAAAGTTGTAATGGCAGACTAGTGTGGACAGGAGAAAGTATACTGAGTTTGAGGTAGAGTCATGGCCTCAGAATATATTGAGTCCATGTTGTCACATTTTGTATAAATACTAATGGCAGAAGTAATACGTATGATTTAAAAATTTGAATTAACTATAGCCATGTCCTTATCCCCAGTTGCCATCAAAGAACTCAATCTGGATGTGAGGCTCTGAAGGTGAAGGCAAGAAACTATCAACAGCTTGGAGTCCTTTGTAAAAATGTCTGAGTTGGTGGGGAGAGGGTAGTGTTTATAATAGTTGTATCTTTTATAAATATTTAAAGTTTGAAAATCAGTTTCTTGTCACAGTTTTTTTCAAGTTGTGTGTGATGTATTTTTCATGGGTTAACGTCTCTAGGTATGTATATATATTATATATACACACATATATATGTCTGTATATTTATGTATATAAATTTACATATGTATGTATATGTTATATATACACATATATTCACATATGTGTGTGTATATATACACATATATTCACATATGTGTGTGTATATATGTGTATACACACACACATATATAAAAATTAGTAAAAAAGAAAAATCCTGCTCAGGCTCAGCCTATGCATATGAATTTCTTGTTTTGGTACTTCACTTTCCAAATTTCAGTCGGTCTCCTTTGCAACCTTAGCTGCTACCTATCATGATGACTCTTTGGCATTAGAGTCTCAAATCTTTCTTGGTTGCTGAAGGAAAAAATGAAATTATATTCAGTATGTTTAGTTTCACATATTCAGAATTATAGAATCTTGGAGCTGGAGGAGATACTATGCCTCATTGAGTTCAGTGGATCATCTAGTATTTGATTCCTCTTGTGTTAGTCTCTAAAGCTACTGTAAGTTACTACAAACTTGATGAGACAAACAGCAGAAATTTACTCTCACACCGTTCTGGAGGCCAGAAGTCCAAAATCAAAGGTCATCAGGGCCACACTCCTTTCTTTATCCTTTACAGCTTCTGGTGGCTCCAGGCATTGCCTGACTTGTGGCTGCATAACTAAGCTCTGCCTCCGTCGGCACACAACCTCTTTTCTCTTTGTCTCACCTCTGTGTTTCCTTATTATGATACTTACTAGATTGAGGGCCCACCTGACTAATAAAAAATGATCTTAACTCAAGATCCTTAACTATTTTAGATCTTTTCATCAAATAAGGTTACTTAGACAGGTCCCAGGGATTAGAATATGGACGTATCTTTTTGGAGGCCACCGTGTAACCCGCTACATCCACTAAATACATGTCCGTTGTTTGTTTGTGTTTGTCACCCTTCTCTGCTTGGCTGCCTCTAACCAAGATCTTTAGGATTTTGAATAACTTTGTAGTGAAATCAATCTCCTGTAATGCATATACCATTCACTTTAGTTCTCCCTGCTTGCAGCCACGCAGAAAAAAAAAACGAATTATTTTTCTCTCTGAAAGTCCTTCATTTGTTGTCCCTGAGACTGGTATCCTCCAGGACAAACACCTCTGGTTCCTTCAACAGTTTCTCTCAATACTGACTCCTGTTCCTCTAATCATCCTGGGTTTGCTTCTCTAAAGCATTCGGAGGCAATAGAGAGAATACTGAATTTATTATTGAAGACCTAATACTGAGGCCATGTCTCTTCCACTTACTACTTAGGGGACCAAGGCAAATCAATTTATTTTAAATAAAATAATACTGACTGCTTCATTATTTCACTGCATGCTTTTTATAGTCAAATGAGATTGTTATAAACGTTCTCTAGAAACATAACCTTTAAGTAAGGATACAAGTGTTCTTCTGTCTGTTTGTAAAATACTTTCACTCCCAGAACTGAACATAGGTCTCTCAGTACAGTCTAACCTAGTACAAAGTAGTAATCACTATCACGTTCCCCAGCTGAGCTGCTCCTCTTCTGTTACCACAGCCTGGGATCACAGTAGCTTTTTTGGTAGTCATCGCATAATTCTTAACTCATATTGAAATTGTTCTGTACTAAAGAGTTCCAAATCATTTTCACAAATAATCTTTTTTAAAAAAATTCAACAAATGTTTATTGAGTTCTGCTAGTAGCAGTGCTTAGACACTTGACAGAGAGGCAAAGAGGAACAAAATAAAATCGGTTTCTGCCCTCTTGGAGCCTACAGTATCATAAGGGAGACACACATTAACAAGTAATCACACAGTGAGTGTAAATTTACAATCTGAGACAGACTGGAAAAAGAAAGAGTTGCAAACTGACTTAAGCCAATTTGATAGTTCACAATGATACAAGTATCTACAATAGATAAAGGTGGGCTCTGATAATTAAGATTGGAGGTCTGCAGTTCTCCCCACTAACCTCTTCACCAGCTGGTGTTAGTCACAGTGACAGTAAGGCTCAGATGGAATTCTGTCACACATATAATCTTATTTATTGCTTTCTAATTCCTTGATTTTTCTATTTATAGAATGAGCCACAAGGTATCGTTCAGTTAAGGCCATGTGAAGACAGTAGAGTCAGTGAATTTTCAATGTGGAAATTTAATTTAATTTGAAAATAATATTAGCCATTTTAATTGAATATAATAATAAATTGCATTGAATCTTCATAGGAAATACATGGCTCATCCTTCAGTTATTTAATGTAATACTCCTTTAATTAGTCCTCTTTGTGATGTTATAGACCTACTTCTGGTTGTACTTTAATGGCCACATTCTTATCTAAAGATTCTATAGCTTGCTAACGTAATTCTCCAATATAAGATTTGTATCTTATGTTCTGATAATAGGTTTTGCCCTTTAAAATGGGTGTTTTTCAAGATTGATAGATCTATAAAGCCATGTACTTTTGCAAAGTAAGATAAATGCATGATAGTTATAAGCTATTTTACTATTCAACTTCAAGTGACCTAGGAATTTGAAAGCAATATAAAATGTAAATTCTGTCTTAATATTTGATCTGTCTTTGCATTGCCTTATTTGAACCATACCTTGTGGCTTTTTGTATAAATAAGTCCCACTGAAGTCATAATAAAGTCAAATGTTGTGAAATCAATTTTTTAGGAATGTTGAAGCTTGGTTTTCAATGTGTGCTGACCTCAATTTACTCTTCTAACATACGAAACAGTTTCTAGATATATACCTTGAAAATGGAGATAGCTATGGGTTTGGAGAGCTGTTCAGATAGTCTACATCTCAAGCTTATAGAATAACGGCTAGACAGCACAGAGGTTTAGGACTGTAGTAGATTTTCTCTAAAGTGCCTCTGTTGGGTATTTGCAAATAAGTTGTTTCTTTGCAGGCTACCCCATCTGAATTTGAGTGATTCCCAGACATCTTGCAAAAACCTGGTGTTGCACTTTGCTTATCATGAATTTGCTATGCTGTCATTTTTATGCATCTCAATTTGAGGCCAAACCACATGTCCTAGTTTATTTTTTACTGTTTCAATTATATATAAAGCTCTGTCTTCTTGATGGGTGTGTGAAGCATTTAGTGTTCCTTTAGTAGAGAATAAATACAGTTCATGACCTTGCTCACTGCCCAGCGCCTATAATTTTATAGTGTAACAAATTTACCTTTGGATACTATATAGCCAGCAACTCCTGAGAATTTAATATAAAGCCCTTAAATTCTATTTCCTTTATTTTATTTCCTCTAGAAAATAATATCCTTTAGGCTTTATGGAATATATCTTTTCCTCAGACAATTAAAAGACAATTGAAATTAAGACTAGTAATTGTCACTTGCCATTCATTTCAATAAGATTATTTTATTCTTGAGAATAATTGTATATCGCAGAAGGAAGGTGAAGTTTTCTTCTTGACCCTAAATAGTTATTGATCTGTTTGTAAAGAAATCTGTATCAGATGCTGAAACTTTTGCTTGATCTTGAGAATCAGAAAACAATGACTAGACTATAGGTGTGCTCTAACCTTCTTCATTTGCAAGTATAAAGAAGGGGAATAGGCCGGGCGCGGTGGCTCAAGCCTGTAATCTCAGCACTTTGGGAGGCCGAGACGGGCGGATCACGAGGTCAGGAGATCGAGACCATCCTGGCTAACACGGTGAAACCCCGTCTCTACTAAAAAATACAAAAAAAACTAGCCGGGGCCGGGCGCGGTGGCTCAAGCCTGTAATCCCAGCACTTTGGGAGGCCGAGACGGGTGGATCGCGAGGTCAGGAGATCGAGACCAACCTAGCTAACACGGCGAAACCCCGTCTCTACTAAAAAAAATACAAAAAACTAGCCGGGCGAGTTGGCGGGCGCCTGTAGTCCCAGCTACTTGGGAGGCTGAGGCAGGAGAATGGCGTAAACCCGGGAGGCGGAGCTTGCAGTGAGCTGAGATCCGGCCACTGCACTCCAGCCTGGGCGACAGAGCGAGACTCCGTCTCAAAAAAAAAAAAAAAAAAAAAAAAAACTAGCCGGGCGAGGTGGCGGGCGCCTGTAGTCCCAGCTACTCGGGAGGCTGAGGCAGGAGAATGGCGGGAACCCGGAAGGCGGAGCTTGCAGTGAGCTGAGATCCGGCCACTGTACTCCAGCCTGGGCGACAGAGCGAGACTCCGTCTCAAAAAAAAAAAGAAGGGGAATAGTGAGGGGAGTTACTTTCTAAAATAACTCATTATCTTTATGAAGATCCAGATCGCATGCCTTTGTTGCTCCAGTGAAGCAGGTTAAAATGGAAAGTCCTGTATGAGAGCCTTGTGGCATGAGCACATTGCCTTAGAGAAGTCGCATCCAAATAGCCATCCCTGTAAATATGAGTGAATATTTTAATAAATTTTGGCTCATATTGGCACTGTTGATTTCACTGGTCACCTTAAAAGAAACAGAAATCTTGCTGGGCGCGGTGGCTCACGCCTGTAATCCCAGCACTTTGGGAGGCCGAGATGGGCGGATCACAAGGTCAGGAGATCGAGACCATCCTGGCTAACACGGTGAAACCCCATCTCTACTAAAAATACAAAAAATTAGCCAGGCATGGTAGCGGGCTCCTGTAGTCCCAGCTACTCGGGAGGCTGAGGCAGGAGAATGGCGTGAACCCGGGAGGCGGAGCTTGCAGTGAGCTGAGATCCGGCCACTGCACTCCAGCCTGAGTGACAGAGCCAGCCTGGGTGACAGAGCAAAGACTCCATCTCCAAAAAAAAAAGGAAAGAAACAGAAATCTTATATATTGCTTCTAAGTCGGATTTTTTTTTTTTTTTCCTTCCTAATCTTCCTCTCCCATTTAGTAGAAGTTGAGATGTCAGGTCCAAGATATTAGAGGGAAAAATTTCTGGGATCTTAATCTTAGCTAAGGTGGCAAGTTTATGATATGTAAATAGGAACCAGTGGCCTCAACTCCTTGGAGTGGATTGGTCACTTTCTTAAACATTAGTTCCTTGTTCTGTGACCTATTCACTTTTTCTTTCGAAAGAAAGCAGCTGTTATTCTGACTTAATTAATATTATGAAGATGTCAGTAGATTGCAGTGACTATAACTAGGTGACTTAGTCCAGTTCAGATGTTTATACAGTATCTAAGAAATTTTAGCCTCTGTCGACAACTTGGAGGCTGTATTTACTCAGCTTTGGAAAATATCTGATCCTTCTTTACCTTTCTTAGGTTTCCACTGTATCCAAAAGGAGGGGAGAAGTTACAATTTGATTATGGTGTCTATCTTCTGAACAAAAATATAGCACAGGTAAGTCTCTGTTCTTCACTTATCTCCTACTTCCATGCATAGCCTGTTTCCTTAGATTGCTAGCCCTTTTTCTTTATAAACATGCACTGCAGTTGACCCTTTTATTTAACCAGTTACATTAGTAATACACAGTTCTTCTTTTGACCACAGTCTTTTTCTGTGCCCTTAAAATGACTACAGAGAAGCAATGAATACAAATTGGAATCCTCTTGCTAAACTCAGAATCTCTTTCTGTGTTTTTACTTGCTGGTAGACTACACTTCGATGTGTGGGTTTCATTATCTCTTGCCTCTGCAGCTTGACCAATCGTAATTTTCTTTTCTTAGGCTATTTCTAGGGACTCAGTTTGCATTGTTGTTTCTGGAGTAAAAGTTCGTTCCTATGCAAGTACTTCATGGTATCCTCACTTTTTTATTCCGGCCCCAAAGGAAAAGACCAAGCACATGGCCCTTCCAGTCTGTCTTGGATGTTTGTGGCACTCTCAACATCACATCAGTTAGGATCCCACTTAAATAATGTCTTTCCGTATGTCATAGTAAGACTATCAGATGCCTAGGTTTGTATTTTCCTGAAAGAAATATGTGCATTTCTTTAGCACTTCTGGCCCTACTTCAAGATGTAGGCATTCCATAAGTTTTCTAATTATAAAGGAAGACTAACTTCCTTTGTTTTTGATTTGTTTTTGTTTTTGTTTTTGAGTCGGAGTCTTGCTCTGTCACCCAGCTGGAGTACAGTGGCATGATCTTGACTCACTGCAACCTCTGCCTCCCAGGTTCAAGCGATTCTTCTGCCTCAGCCTCCCAAGTAGCTGGGATTACAGGTGCGTGCCACCACGCCTGGCTAATTTTTTGTATTTTTAGTAGAGATGGGGTTTCACCATGTTGGCCAGGCTGGTCTCGATATCCTGACCTCGTGATCTGCCCAACCCAGCCTCCCAAAGTGCTGGGATTACAGGCGTGAGCCATCGAGCCTGGCCTGTTTATTTTTATAAATAGCAAGTGTTTTGTTTTGTTTTCATTGGACATCCTTCCAATTGGAATATCACATGGATGAGTGTCCACAATTTGGCTGTTAAAGACATTATGAGCTATATCCTCAGACCTTTGGTTTAACAGAAGTAATAAGATTTGCGATGCTTTTGTTTTTATGAGCCTGTGTTTATCCACATGAATCTAAAGACTTGCTGAATATTCCCTTATTCATTTCTGATCAGTCTAGAATTATTCCTCTATATAGTATCATCTGCCACTCTTCCCTTCAACCAACCTCAGTTTAATGGTGGGGATTGTTTTAATTTGTTTTTTATTAAGATTGTTGTCCTTTTCTGAAATTGGGTCAGATTTCTAGATTGCATTCCTCAATTTATCGTTTGCTTCACCCTTCACACTCATTGTCCTCTCAACCATACTACTTTTACTGTTACTTCCACTCCAGCTCCAGGAAAGCAGCCCTCTGACAGTCTCTGGTCCATGACTCACCTTTCCATGTGCCATTCTTCCCACAACTGATACTTGCCCACTCTCCATTTTTGGCAGACAGGTATTTCAGTCAAAGAATCAGGGCTTTCATTCCAAGGCTGCCTAGCTCCCACTCTGCTGATCACAGTTCTATCATACCATGGAAAAGGCAGTGCTTAAACAGAACTGGTCAAAAGTGCTCAGACTGAGGCCAGGTGTGGTGGCTCATGCCTGTAATGCCAGTACTTTGGGAGGCCGAGGTGGGTGGATCGCCTGTGGCCAGGAGATAGAGACCAGCCTGGGCAACATGACAAAACCCCATCTTTACTAAAAAATACAAAAATTAGCCAGGTGTGGTGACATGCACCTGTAATCCCAGCTACTCAGGAGGCTGAGGCATGAGAATCTCTTAAACCCGGGAGGCAGAAGTTGCAGTGAGCTGAGATCGTGCCATTGCACTTCCAGCCTGGGTGACAGAGCAAGACTCTCTCTCAAAAAAAAAAAAACAAAAACAAAAACAAAAAAACAAAGTGCACAGACTAAGACTGCACTAAGGAAGAAGTAAATTGGAGAGCCCCTCCAGCGATGTCAGCCGTGGTGGAAAGAGCACGTAGATACTACAGGATCCAGAGTTTGAGAGTAAAATTGGCATCATTTAGTAGAACTAAGCTCTGATTTGAGTTCAGAACGTCTCTTCTTGCCCTGTTTTCTCTGTCTTGCTCTAGGCACATAGGTCCTAAGGTCAGAAGGCTGTTGGAAGCTTCCTGGTGAAACTTAATCCTGCTGAAATGCCTGTATTTCCTCATATATCCCAACTTCAAACATACACACAATATGCACATGTGTATAGATGTACACACATATGCACAAACACACTTCTTTCTTCTCAAGGGCCCCAAAGGATGGTATGACAAAGGATGATATAAAGTGTTGCTAAGAATACCACAGCTTGCTTTGAGAGCAAGACCAAGATGGAGGCGATGTGCAGGGGAAAACTTAGCAAAGTCAGCCCTCCTCATCAGACTCGCAACTCTCGGACCTGTTTGGTCCCCACTTCCCAAGAGGCCTCTGAGTTTATTATTAACCAAACCAAGGCCACAAGTATGCTGACCTAGTTTTACTCATCTAAGAAATGGATTGCTTGTAGTAATTGTGTATCCTCTCCAACTTTATATAACATTGAGAGAGTTTTATACTCCAACTTTACATAAAATTATATAAAATTTCTCTTTGAAAATTGAGAGAGAGGGAACAATCAATAATTTAACTACTCTGAATCCATAGGGAGCAAGTATCTTCCTGTGTGGGTTTTCTTTTTTAATCACACTAGAGGCAGTTTTAAAAGGAAGGGACAGTAAACTTCTTAAAAACTGGCTTTTTTATATTTCAAAATGTATTCTGGAAGCTCTTTAAGCAGTTAGAAACTTTTAGAACAATTGTGACCTTTCAGGTTTTTTTTTTTTTGTCTCAGCTCTGTCTGTTCTGTCTCTCGCTGTTTCTCGGGGAAGCTTTCATTTTCTTTGACCTTACTGCCATCACTGTTTCACATTTTGATTTGTAACAAATGAAAGAACCATTAATTGTTATGGCTCCTAACCAAGCATTATAGCAATCAGATATTTCCAGCTTTTGAAGGTTTGTTTTTATAGACATGTAGACTAATACATGTTGTCAAAGGGGAGTTTGTCTTCTCAGCCAGTCTCATATGTACCCCATCTCTCAAGATGTGAACAAATCATACTATTAAAATGGCCTCACCTCAGTAATTTATAAGCCACATTAGTGGAGGTGGATGAAAGCATTGGCATGTGTTAAAGTGCCAGAGAAAAAGGAGTGAAGTCATTTAATACTGCATCCATAATTTGGTTGAGGATTTGAATAGTCAATAGGACCTTTCATCACAACCAGAAGTCGTAGTAAAATCACTTTTTTGGTAGAGGAAATGACAGAATTTAGTAGTATTTGTTACTTCAGTATTTGGGATCAGTCCAGCCCAAGTTTTGAAAGCACAAGCTTAGAGAGACAGGCCTTCAAGTAGAAATCCTCAAGTGTTGTTTGAAGAGCTGAGAGCACTGGTAAGGCCTGCTTGCCCTCTTCATGTCACTGCTGTCTGAAGGTGTGTGTGTGTGTGCTGGATTAAGTACTAAGAGTGAGTGAAGTGAAATGCCTCGTTTTCAGCACCATTTATTAATATTTGTCAAATGCCAGCCTCTTCAGTTGGAAATAGCCTTCCTTGTTGGCTACCATGTAATGCTGTAGGAATGGGCCTGTCAAAATGCAGGTGCAGTATAATTGACATTGACTTTAAAAACCAGATCCTGCCATAATTTCAGTTAGTTCATGAGTACATTATATTAGAATTTGTGTAGAGAACAGAAATTTGCTTTTAATTCTCAGAGCATAAAAATTACATGTAAAACGAAAATTGTAATACTTTTATCTTACATTTGTGGAGAGCCTTATAGTTTGTAAAGTACATGCCTTATAGTTTGTAAAGTACATTCACATGATCCCTATCATCACCCTGCAAAGTAAAAAGGGCAGATACTATTAAATGGATTTGAGGACAGCTTGGCTTTTGACATTTGTCCCTCCAGTGTCATATCACATGATTTGATAGGTGTGGCAGAGATCCCCTTACTTCTGTATACTTCACTGTTCTGTATATTTCCATCCTAAAAGTGCACCAAATCAAAGAAGACGACATTCTCAGATAGAAAAGGAAGCAAATGTTTTTTGAGAATGGAGACAAAAACTATTTTGCACATCATATTTCCATTAGCAAGCAAAATGCCAGAAACACTATAAGTTCTACAGAAATTAATAATGAATGGTGATATAGCACCATCACACAAGAAACTAAGACCTAGAAAAGTTAAGTGACTTTAATGAATTTTAAAAATTGTGATACACACACACATGCACACACACAGAAATGGAATATTATTCAGCCTCTGAAAAGGACATACTGCCATTTGTAACAACACAGATGAACCTGGAGGACATTATGCTAAGTGAAATAAGCCAGACAGCGAAAGACAAAGACTATGTGATCTCAATCGTACGCAGAATCTTAAATGTAAAAGTTGAATAAGTAGTAACAGAGAGTAGGATGGTGATTCAGTGGGAGGGAGGGAAGGAAATAGGAAGAAGCAGGCTAAAGGGTATGCAAATTTGCAGTTATATAGGCTGCATAAGTCTGGAGATGTAATATACAGAATGAGGATTATAGTAATAGTGTATCATGTACTGAAAATTTGTCAAGAGAGTAGATTTCTGCAGTTTTTATCACACACACCCATGAATATGTTAATTTGTTTGACTGCTGTAATCATTTCACTATGTATATGTATATCAGAACATCATATATACCTTAAAACATGTTGTACCCCTTAGATACAATATAAAATTTTTTAAAGTTAGGTGACTTGCTTAAAATTCATTAGTTTATTCAACAGTATTTGTTGAGCACTTACTGTGTGCTGTGTACACTGAGTTAGGTTGCAGTGGGTAGAGCAATGAATAAGATATACAAGATCCCTGATCCCTGCCTCGTTAATATACTAGACACAAAAGAACAAATATTGTAGCATTCCGTTTATATAAGTATCTCCAAAAAGCAAACTCATGGAGTCAGAAAGCTACATTACAGGGCTGGGGGAATAGGAGAGCTATTGCTTAATGATTACAAAGTTTCTGTTGGGATGATGAAAAAGTTTTGGAAACAGATAGTGACAACAGTTATATAACATTGTGTATGTAATTAATGCCACTGAATTTTACACTTAAAAATGGTTTAAATGGCAAATTTGAATTGTACACTTTAAATGGGTGAGTTGTATGTTATGTGAATCATATCTCAATAAAGCTGTTTTAATAAAAGAAAAAGAAAGATCCCTGCCTCGTGAAGCTTGTAACCTGATGGGAAGAGACATACAATAAACAGAGAAAGTCATTTTAGATTGCGATAAGTGCTGTCATGGAAATTAATTAGGTGATATAATAGAAAATAACTGGAAAAGGACCTACTTTAGATTAAATTGTCAAATAAGCCTTATTGAGGAAGTGACTGTTGAGCTTAGACATGAATGATGACAAGGAACCAGCCAGGCAACCAGCTAGGGAACAGAAAGTTCCTGAAGGTGATGGGAATAGCAAGGGCAAAGGCCCTGAGGTAGGAAAGAGCTATGCTGAGGTAACAGATGGAGGGCTGATGTTGTGGCAGGAGTGTAGTAATTGAGGGGCAGAGGTAGCCAGGGAGCATAGCATATAAAACCTCAGAGACCACAGCAGAGTTTCCTAAATTATTTTAAATACAAAGGGAAACCATTGAGTGAATGATGTAAGCAGGAAAGTGGCATGATTTGATTTGTTTTTTCCCAAAGATCATTCTAGCTACTACTTTTTTTGGCCCCACCCACCCACCTCCACATTCTAGCTACTTTAATGGATTGCAGGGAACTAGAGTTGAGGCAGAGTTACCAGTTAGAAGGCACTTCAGAAGACCAGATTAGGGGTGATGGTGGTTTGGATCGGGATGGTAGGGGTAGAGATGGAGAGAAGTGAGCAGATTTGAAATATATTATGGGACATGAACTAGTGGACTGAATGTGGGAGATGAGGAAAAAAGGAATGTCAAGAATGACTCCTAGGTTTTGTGTATGAGCAACTCCTTGGATGATAATGCCATTTATTGAGATGGGGAAGGATCCAGGAGGTGGGAGCAGGGCAACCAAAAGATCTTCTTTGCAAATGTTAAGTTTGAGTTACCTATTAGAAATCCAAGTAGACAACAGGATATATAAGTCTGGAGCTCAGGATTGGAGGTCAGTACAAGGTATAGAAATTTGGGACTCATCAACATAAAGATGGTATTTAAATCCAGGGAACTAGATGAGATTACCCAGGGAGAGAACGCAGAGTTGAGAAGAGAGGGAAACAGATACAGACACACACCTACAGTGGGATTTAGCCCTGGGAAATTACATTTAGAAGTTAAGTAGCAGAGGAAGAACCAGCAAAAACTGAGAGGAATGAACAGTGAGGTAGGGAGAAAATGAAGAGAGAGTAGGATTTGGAAACTAAGAGGAGTAAATTTCTGAACAGAAGAAGTCATCAGTATGTCGAGTTATGGGTTTATCACTGGAGATGACTGTGGGATTAAGGGAAGTTTCTTTTTGTTTTTGTTCTTTTAATCGGTTTGTTTTGTGGGAATCTGGAATGGTTTGTTTGCTTTGTTTCTGAAGATAGCAGGTATCAAGGCATATTTATGCTGATGAGAGTGAGCCTTTGCTCTTGCCACTTATCCCAAATTGCCTTTTTCAGATGTG
Source organism: Trachypithecus francoisi (assembly GCF_009764315.1). Taxonomy (NCBI): domain Eukaryota; kingdom Metazoa; phylum Chordata; class Mammalia; order Primates; family Cercopithecidae; genus Trachypithecus; species Trachypithecus francoisi. The sequence goes on from NW_022681473.1 coordinate 66,956,613, forward strand.
TGAAGGATGGTGGGAAGAGAACAGGGAAAAAGTCCAGCTCATTATTTATCTTATAAAAGGAAGACTTTTGATAGGTATGATGTAAATGTGTAGTTCTCACCACAACTCCCACCATAGTATGAATATATCTTTGATGTGAAGATGAATTGACCATCTGTACAGGCATTGAATTAGTTTAACTTTTGGATAAAGTGAAGAGAGCTATACTGAAACTAAATAATTTTCTTCCAGATTGTTGGTACTGAGCCTTTAGTAGACTTTCTGAATAGTTTCACATGAGTGTGCCAACTATACAGAATTTAAGTGACAGATTCCTTTTTCTCCTAGAGCAGCGGTGTAATCACTCCCTGGTTCCTTGGGGATCCCCAACACCCTCAGTAGGTCTGGGAGGGCAGAAGTATTTTCATAATAATACTAAGACATTTTTGCCTCTTTCACTGTGTTGACATTTACGTGATGGTAGGTAAAACTGCTGGCCACTTAGAACAAATCAAGGCAGAGAAACTAAACTCAGCTAGCAGTATTTGTCTTCTGTAAGACTGTGTACTCATAGTTTATATGTATTTTTAAAACAGGGTTCAATTAAGAATGTCCTTAATGGCTGGGCGCGGTGGCTCACGCCTGTAATCCCAGCACTTTGGGAGACCTAGGTGGGCGGATCACAAGGTCAGGAGATCGAGACCATCCTGGCTAACACAGTGAAACCCCATCTCTACTAAAAATACAAAAAATTAGCCAGGCATGGTGGCGGGCGCCTATAGTCCCAGCTACTTGGGAGGCTGAGGCAGGAGAATGGCGTGAACCCGGGAGGCGGAACTTACAGTGAGCCGGATCGCACCACTGCACTCCAGCCTGGGTGACAGAGCGAGACTCCGTCTCAAAAAAAAAAAAAAAAAGAAAGAAAACAGAACCAAAGACAAAAACCACATGATTATCTCAATAGATGCAGAAAAGGCCTTTGACAAAATTCAACAGCCCTTCATGATAAAAACTCTCAATAAATTCGGTATTGATGGAACGTAACTCAAAATAATAAGAGTTATTTATGACAGACCCACAGCCAATATCATACTGAATTGGCAGTAACGGGAAGCATTCCCTTTGAAAACAGGCACAAGACAGGGATGCCCTCTCTCACCACTCCTATTCAACATAGTGTTGGAAGTTCTGGCTAGGGCAATCAGGCAAGAGAAAGAAAGAAAGGGTATTCAGTTAGGAAAAGAAGAAGTCAGATTGTCCCTGTTTGCAGATGACATGATTGTATATTTAGAAAACCCCATTCTCTCAGCCCAAAATCTCCTTAAGCTGATAAGCAACTTCAGCAAAGTCTCAGGATACACAATTAATGTGCAAAAATCACAAGCATTCTTATACACCAGTAACAGACAGAGAGCCAAATCATGAATGAACTCCCATTCACAATAGCTTCAAAGAGAATAAAATACCTAGGAATCCAACTTACAAGGAATGTGAAGGACCTCTTCAAGGAGAACTACAAACCACTGCTCAGTGAAATAAAAGAGGACACAAACAAATGGAAGAACATACCATGCTCATGGATAGGAAGAATCAATATCATGAAAATGGCCATACTGCCCAAGGTAATTTATAGATTCAATGCCATCCCCATTAAACTACCAATGACTTTCTTCACAGAATTGGAAAAAAACTGCTTTAAAGTTCATATGGAACCAAAAAACACCCTGCATTGCCAAGACAATCCTAAGCCAAAAGAACAAAACAAAGCAGGTAGCATTATGCTACCTGACTTCAAACTTGAGACTAAACTTTTGAGAACCACTGTCTTAGAGAATGTGGCCTTCCAGATTTTCTATGAAACTCTGCAATTGCTCCAATACACATGTGTCATTTCCCCAAATGTGGAAACATAGTATGAGAGACCTACCAATTTGCATTCCAGGAATGATATGTAGTACAAGTCAGAAGGCTAGCAGCTATCAGTGGATTCTTCCCTGTTGCTTTTGTAAGCCAGGCCTCTTCTCTCCTTTTCTGAAAGCTCAATATTTAAGAGTAATACTTTGAGGGTATATTGTACAAATAATAATGATGATTTACATATGTATAGAATGTAATGGCTTTGGAGTGTGTATTTTTATTTGTGTAGCTCACTTCATACTCTATGAAGTATGTTGACCAAGTCTATCTTTAGAGATAAGAGATTGACCTGCTGCTATGCTAATTTCCTGGGGATGACAAAGCTATTAAATGGCAAGCAATTCAAAACCAAATCCAGTTATGTCCTACTAACGTTGTTTGTTTTTCTTTTTAATTTGGGCCTTCTTACAATTCTATGAGTTAGACAGGGCATAGACAATTACCTGCATTTTATAGATGAGCCCCCTGAGATAGTGAGTTTAGTAGAAGAGCTAAAATTAGAACCTGGAGATTTCATGACTCCCTTCATTTTACCCTATTATTTCTCTTCCTCTTCAAGTTAAGACTTCATAGAAAGTAAAAGTAGCTTCTCCATCCAAAACAACTGGGAAACCCCTGTTCTGCCAAGGACGTGGTCCTTCTGTAAATCTTTACTCCTGGGGCCCACAGTGCACAGCTATTTAGAAGGGATCAATGCCAGCTTATACCCAGCAGCTTAAATTCATGTATATTTCTTTAACATGCAGCCAAATGTATGTGACACATGAGAAGAAAATATGCTTTTATTTTCATAATTCTTGGAATAAAAAATATAAATTCCAAGGATGTTTTAATAGTCAAAATGCCTTTCCCAACTACTGCATACAAAATTTGCTAATAATATGATGGAAGCTCTTTATAAAAAGTACTAAATTAAAAGAAAATAACTTTACTGAAATATATTTCATATACCATACAATTGACCCATTTAAATTGTACAATTCAGGCCAGGCTCACACCTGTAAATCCCAGCACTTTGGGAGGCTGAGGTGGGCAGATCACTTGAGGTCAGGAGTTCGAGACCAGCCTGGCCCACCTGGTAAAACCCTGTCTCTACTAAAAAAATACAAAAATTAGCCGGGCAGGGTTGCAGGCGCCTATAATCCCAGGCTAAGGCAGGAGTGGAGTGGCATGAAACCAGGAGGCGGAGGTTGCATGAGCCATGCCACTGCACTCCAGCCTGGGCAATAAAACAAGACTGTGTCTCCAAAAAAAAAAAAAAATATATATATATAGTTCAGTGGCTTTTAATATATTCACCAAATTGTGCAACTATCACCACGGTCAATTACAGAACATTTTCATTGCCCCCAAAAGAAACCCTGTACCCACTAGTAGTCATTCCTTATTCCTTCAGGCTCCCCATCCCTGGGCAGCTACCAGCCTACTTTCTGTTTGTATAGATTTGCCTGTTCTAGACATTTCTTATAAATGGAATCATAAAATATGTGGTCTTCTGTAACTGGCTTCATTTGCTTTGCATAGGCTCAAGGTTTATCCATTTTGTAGCATGTATGAGTCATTCCTTTTTATAGCCAATTTTTTTTTGCAGTTGGAAGATGTGTATGTATATACAACATGTTATTTATCCATTTATGAGTTGATAGACTTTTGGGATGTTTCCATTGGCTGTTATCAGAATGCTGTTATGAACATTTGGGTACAAGTTTTTGTGGGGATATAGTTTTCATTATTTTGGGGTGTATACCTAGAAGTGGAATTGCTGAGCCATATGGTAGCTTTGTTTAAATTTGAGGAATTGCCAGACTGTTTTCTAAAGTGGCAACACCATTTTACATTCCCACTACTAATGTACAAAGATTCTGTATTAGTTTGTTCTCATGCTGCTAATAAAGACATAGCCATGACTGGGTAATTTATAAAGGAAAGAGGCTTAATGGACTCACAGATCCACATGACTAGAGAGGCCTCACAATCATGGTAGAAGGCAAAGCAGAAGCAAAAGCACTGTGTTACATGGCAGCAGGCAAGAGGGCGTGTGCAGGTGAACTCCCCTTTATAAACCTGATCTCACATCAGATCTTGTGATACTTATTCACTCTCACAAGAACAGCACAGGAAAGACCTGCTCCATGATTCAGTTACCTCCCACTGGGTCCCTCCCATGACACATGGGAATTATGGGAGCTAAAATTCAAGATGAGATTTGGGTGGGGACACAGCCAAATCATATCAGGTTCCCATTACTCTGTATCCTCACCAACACTTATTTTGTGTGTTTTTTATGATAGCCATCCTACTAGTTGTAAATAGTTTTGACTTGAATTTTTTCTAATGGCTAATGATGTTGAGTGTCATTACTCTTTATGTACTTATTGGCCATCTGTGTATCTTCTTTGGAGAAATATCTATTCAGACCCTTTGACCATTTTTAAATTAGGTTGTCTTTATTTATTTATTTAGAGGCAGGGTTTCACCCTATAGACCAGGCTAGAGTGCAGTGGCATGATCATAGCTCACTGCAGCATCAGACTCCTGGGCTCAAGCAGTCCTCTCACCTCAGCCTCCCACATAGCTAGGACCACATAGCCAGGCACATGTCACCGTGCTCTGCAATTTGTCCATTGAATTGTAAGAGATCTTTATATATTCTGGATAGAAGTCTCTTCTTAGAAAAATGGTTTGCAAATATTTTCTCTCACCCTGCAGGTTGTCTTTTCACTTTTTTGATAATGTCTGTAGAAGTACAAAGATTTTTAATTTTTATGAAGTTCAATTTTATCTGTTTTTTCTTTTCCTGCTTGTACTTTTGGTGTCATATCTAGAAGGCTTAGCCAAGGTCACAAAGATGTACTTTTAGGTTTTCTTCTATATAGTTTTAACTCATATTTAAGTCTGTGATCTATTTGAATTAATTTCTGTGTATGGTATGAGGAATCCAACTTCATTCTTTTGCATATGGATATCCAGTCATTCCAAAAACATTTGTTGAAAAGACTACTGTACCCATTGAATTGTTTTTGCAATCTTGTTGAAAATTAATTAACTGTAAATGTGAGGATTTATTTCTGGACTCTGGATTCTATTACATTAACCTTTATATCTGTCTTTATGCTAGTGCCATCTATATCTTTTTTACTTAAAAAATATTTTCTAAATTCAAAAATCTTACATGTCCATTGTAGAAATTTAGCAAAGTACAAAAGAAGAAAGAACAGAATTTTTTTCATTACCTATAATCTCACCACTCAGAGAGAGGCACCTTCTGGATCTTCCAAACTTTTTGTCTTCTTCTTACGTAGTTGAGATGATATTGTAGCTCAGGATTTGTCCACAGTAAGTGTACTCAGTAAATCGTAGCTGCCATTTTTTGTTGTTGATCTTGTTGTCATTCTTGTTAGGCTGTTGTGGAAAGGGAAAGCATCAGTAGAAGGATAGAACCCTGAACTGGGAAGTCAAGGAAGAGAAGTGTCTGGGGAGTGAGAGAAGGGGAGCCAAGGTGCACAGGAGGAACTACTGAAGGCATATGTAGGCTGGCCTGGCTGGAGCAGAAGGTTGCCTTCATAGTGGGGACAGGAACCATGTTTTTGGCTAACTACTCTTGGCCCCAGAACCATACTCTTACCAGTTGTTACACCTGGACCTAAATGTGGTCTGTGTGAGATCCCTAAGCATGTTTTACATATGTAATAGGTACTTATTGAGGCCTGATGCAGTGACTCATGCCTGTAATTCCAGCACTTTGAGAGATTGAAGCAGGAAGATCACTTGAGCCCAGGAGTTCAAGACCAGCCTGGGCAACATGACAAGACCCCATCTTTACAAAAAATTAAAAAATTAGCAGGATGTGGTGGTGTGTGACTGCGGTCGCAGCCACTTGGGAGGCTGAGGTGGGAAAATCACCTGAGCCCAGGAGGTCAAGGCTGCAGTGAGCTGTGATTGAACCATTGCACTCCAGCCCGGGTGACATGACCAACCCTGTCTCAAAAAAAAAAAAAAAAAAGATGTCTATTGAAAGAATGAATGATGAATGAGTCAGTCAGAAGATTGTTCTTTCCTCTTTATGGCTGATAATTAAACAACTTATTTCTGTGTAATGTATATTATGTATTTTATATATAAGAATATATATAGTTAGAATTTATATCCCATATATCCCCATATATGTAAGAATATATAACACATATATGTAAACATATATATTTATATATACACACATATCTTGTATCTAATGTTTTAATTGAGGTCAAAAAATTATATTTATTTGTTTATATATAGTTTTTTCCAAAAGTTCTATTCTGTTTAAAGGGATAACATGCATTTTTGTAGTTGCAAATGATTAAGTGTTCGTGTATTAATTTTTCTGAGAACCATCATTAGCTATTAACCAATGTACTAGACATTTTTAATGTCATTGACTATGATTACTGTACTCTTTGATTGCTGAAAGTAAATTGATAAGATAAAACTATTTTTATCTCAGTTGGACATTTTTTCCTTTTAAACTGAAACTACAAATACAATGCCAAAAATATCTTTCCAAATGAAAAATAAAGCAATTGTAACTTACATTTATCTAGCTTATTTTAGGGCACAGGGCCCTTTCACATATATTATTTCTTTTATCCTTTGCAGAAACCCTAAAAGTGTTGGTATTATTATCTTCATTTTACATTTAGATAAACTGAGCCTCTGAAGGGTAAGTCCTTTGCTCATAGTCACACAGCTGTTACATGAACAAAGAAATTCAGACCCTAATATCTGACTCTAAGTTCAGGAGACGATATTTGCTGCTTTCCTTTTATCAGACAGGAAGAAACATCTTACATAACAGGCTTCCCTTTTTTTCTGTGGCTAATAGCTCGGTATAAATTTAGCACCTTACTTGGCTTACCATCTTTGATAACATCTATCTCTTCCTTTATCCTAGTTGTTTTAAAAGAGTCACTTTAGGCTTTTTACTTGTTCAGTAATAAGATTAGCCTTTTCCAGAGCACCACCATGAGTGACATCTTTTGCTGGGAGGAAAATATTTAAAGAATGTACCTCAACTGAAACGAAATATTAGTGCTAGCTAGTTCAGAGAGGATGGGATATAAATTCTAACTATACTTTTTATGATTAAGCATCATGAAATGGATTATGAGCTATATGAAAAATGAATTTGGTCTGATTTTAGTTGGCATCAAAGTGACTGGGATAGCTTAGGTGTAAGCTCTTTAAAGAAATGAACTCCAAAAAAATTGTTTATATTGCCTGATTCAAAACTCAAAGTCTCTAGCTTTTAGGGGAAGGTAGCACAGTAGATTTGAAATTCTAAATTTTGGAACTTTTAATGATATTATGTTTGGCTAATTTATCTTTTTGAAAGAGAGAGAGAAAAAAACAGTTACTTTCACCAACATACCCACAGTTACTTGTGGATAGACCCATATCATAATTCTGTATTTAAAATAATAACTTTGTAGATATTTGTGTAAATTATCAGTTTAAAAATGTATATATTATAAATGCAGACTAGCACTTTACATTTAAATAATTATTTAGGTAGATGCAATGAAGGGAATGAAATTTTGTCATCCACACATTTCAAAAAGGTGGATGAAATGATTTAATGGAAAGAACATAACACCATCAATTAGAAATTTCAGGATTAGGCTGGGCACCGTGGCTCACGCCTGTAATCCCAGCACTTTGGGAGGCCGAGGTGGGTGGATCACGAGGTCAGGAGATCGAGACCATCCTGGCTAACACGGTGAAACCCTCTCTCTACTAAAAATACAAAAAAAAAATTAGCCGGATGAGATGGCGGGTCCCTGTAGTCCCAGATACTTGGGAGGCTGAGGCAGGAGAATGGTGTGAACCTGGGAAGCGGAGCTTGCAGTGAGCCGAGATCACACCATTGCACTCCAGCCTGGGCTACAGAGCAAGACTCCATCTCAAAAAAAATAAATAAATAAAAATAAAAAAAGAAATTTCAAGGTTATATTCCATCTCTTTTAACTTGCCAGTACCTTGGGCAGATAGTGTCTTTCTGTTGTGTCTCAGTCTTCTCATCTAAAGAATCAAAAAGTTGAGTATTATGTGCTCTGTGCCCCATGTCAGCCCCAGGTTCTTTAAATCTCTGCTTCTTAACTTTACCACTCTTATAATTTAGTCTGTTCATTGCTTTTTAAAAATCACTTTTAAGTTGTTTAACTCACGACAGCATGATCAAAAAGATATTAAGATTCTTGCCAGGTGCAGTGGCTCATGCCTGTAATTCCAACATTTTGGGAGGCCAAGGCAGGAGGATCACTTGAGCTCAGGAGTTCAAGACCAGCCTGGGCAGCACAACAAGACCTCATCTCTACAAAAAAATTTTAAAAAGTATCTGGACACAGTGGCATGTGCTTGTAGTCCCAGCTACTCAGGAGGCTGAGGCAGGAGGTTTGCTTGGGCCTAGGTATTCAAGGCTTTAATGAGCTATGATTGTGCCACTGCACTCCCGCTGGGGCGACAGTGAAACACTGTCTCAAAAAAAAAAAAAATTAAGATAAAATGTACAAATAGTATGCTTATATATTGGTGATTTTGTTTTTAGAAAATATTCAGAGATTTATGGAGTACCATACTAGGTTTCTATAAGTCCCATACAATATGGACTTATAAAACTAATGATAATACTATCTTACATTGTTAGTGCCTTACAGTTTTCAAAGCATTCTCATAAGAAGCTCATATACTTCCCCTCACAATTTCTTCTCTGAAGTAGAATTAATAAGTAGTTTGATTTAGTAGTTCATCTTGGGAACTCTAGCATAAGGAAATAATTCTAACTTCCTAAAAACAATTAAATATGTTTATCATAACTGAAAACAGTTATCTGGGAATAGGTTAAGTAAACGAAGGAGCATTGTCTTCATTCATTTTCTGCTGCTATAACAATATCATGGACTAGGTAATTAAAAAAGAAAAGAGATTTGTTTGGCTCATGGTTCGGGAAGCTGGGAAGTCTGAGAGCATGGCACCAACATCAAGCAAGCACCAACCCACGGCAGATGTGAGATGGAAAGAGGAAAATTGGGCCGAATTCACCCTTTTATTAGGAGCCCACTCCTGCAGTAATGGCATTAATCCATTCATGAGGGTGGAGCCTTCATGACCTAATCACCTCTTAAAGGAACCACCCCTTAATACTGTGACGGTAGCAACCAAACTTCAACATGAGTTTTGGAGGGGACATTTAAAACATAGCAAGCATTCACTGTGATTAAAATTTTTATGAAGATTAGGTAGCATAGAAATACCTTTGTTATTCGTGTAGAAAAGATAGCATGGGGTTGAGTGCACACTATGGTTACAGTTATTAAAATAATTTTAAAGGCACCAAACAAACTACCCTATATACAGGAGAGAAAAGATTGCCTGGTTGTATACCAAAACTGTTACGTATTTATTTTGTGGGACTTCAGATAATCTTTCTACTTACCTTTTTATTGATTTATTTTTATTGAGTACGTATTGCTTTTATAATAGAATATGTGTATAAAAATTAATTTTTTCAGATAAAAACTGAGTCCTAGTGAAGTTTTTTGACATTCTCAAAATGGCACAAATGGTTAATGGTGAACCTGGCACAAGAAACCAGTTTTCTTCTCTTAATCTATTCATTAGTACATTCAAATTATAGGATATTCCAGCAGATATAGAAATTACAGCTTTAAAGAGGTTGGGCAAGCTATGTATTTTTTTGCAATGGTATGTACTTCCTCTTTAAGATTCATTAGTCATTTAAAATTGACAAAATCAGCATTATTTTTTCATACTTTCTAAAACACAGCTATATTCCCTCTAGCTGAGTATGTTTCCAGTTAGTATATGTGGTTAGGAGAACAAGTACAGACAGACATGAATTCACTTTCTGATCAGTATTGCCACTTGATAACTGTGGCCTTGTGAATTTCTAGGCCTCAGTTTCCCTATTTATATAATGAGATTCACAAATTCTGTAAAAATGTAATGCTGACTTTTTCTAAACTGCCCTAAAACATTTCCCTGTCTGTCCCCATTGTTTTCACATTTATAAACAGTAGTTGTATTTCATTGTTTCCAGATTCCTTTGCAAGGCAGCTTAAGCCTTGGGAAGAGCTCTAGATTGTGTTCTAGCTTCAGAGTTGCCTCTAACTCTTTGGTTTTCTAACTCATTGTCCCTCTTATTCACTGTAACATTGAGCTAGTCTTTCTCTCTCTCTTTTTTTTTTTTTTTTTTGAGACAGTCTTGCTCTGTCGCCCAGGCTGGAGTACAATGGCGTGATCTTGGTTCACTGCAGCTTCCACCTCCTGGGTTCAGGCCATTCTTCTGCCTCAGCCTCCCGAGTAGGTGGGATTACAGGCACCTGCCATCGCGCCCAGCTAGTTTTTGTATTTTTAGTAGAGACAGAGTTTCACCATGTTGGCCAGGCTGGTTTTGAACTCCTGACCTCCAATGATCTGCCTGCCTCAGCCTCCCAAAGTGCTGGGGTTACAGGTGTGAGCGACCGCACCTGGCCAAGCTAGTCTCTTAATTTTTCTAAGCCTTGGCTCCTTCTTTTCATTTCCTTCTAGCAGTAGTGTTCTTCAGTTTCTCCCAATCTTGTTTTGAGCACATGTGTGATTAAAGAAAAACAATAGTAAACTGGTTACTCTTAAAGTAGAGGTGATGGGAGGGTAGATTGATCATTTAAAAAAATAATTTGGCATTATGCAGTGAAATTGAAGATTTGTATATGAGAATGTTTATAGCACCACTATTCATAATAGCCACAGATTAGAAACAACTTAAAATATATTGACAATATGTTCATCATTAATTATGGTATATTTATGTAATCAAATACTATGCAGCCATGAAACCATAGCAATGATAGGGGCGAATTTCACCAGCATAATGTTGAGTAAAAGAACCAAAGCAAAAAAAAAAAAAAAAAAAAATCTCCACAGTCATCCTCTATTTATGTATAGTTCAAAACCAAGCAAGATTAAACTATATTATTTAGGAATGAAAACTATACAAAAAAACAAGGGTAGTGACTACCTCTGGAAGTGAGAAGGGGGCTGGTGGAAGGCTTCTGGGGCACCAGCAGCATTCTATTTCTTGACCGAATGGTGGTAACACAGGGGTTTGCTTTATAATCCTGATCCTTTAAACAATGCGTATGTGTGTTTTATGCATTTTCTATATGCATATTATGTCTTGCCATTAAAAAATCATAGGTAACAATTTTTTAAAATGTATAACACTATTTCATCAAATTCTTGTAATCTCTTGAAAAATAATTGCCATTACAAAGGATGGCAAAGACTTTGTATTTCAGCATCATGTACCAGAAGGAAAAGAATTTTCAGTGAGAGCACTTAAGCATTGTCTTAGCTTTACACATAAGAATATCTGCTTTGGGCCGGGGATGGTGGCTTACACTTGTAATCCTAGCACTTTAGGAGACCGAGGCAGATGGATCACTTGAGCCCAGGAGTTCAGGACCAGCCTGAGCAACATGGTGAAACCTCGTCTCTACTAAAAATACAAAAAAAAAAAAAAAATTAGCTGGGTGTGGTAATGCACACCTCTAGTCCCAACTACTTGGGAGGTGGGAGGAGTGATTCCCAGGAGGTCAAGGCTACAGTGAACCGAGATTGCACCACTGCACTCCAGCCTGGGTGACAGAGACCCTGTCTCAAAAAAAGAGTATCTGCTTTTGATCACACACTATATCTTTGTAACAAATCTGCACGTGCACCCCCTGAATCTAAAAGTTTAAACTAAAACAAAAAAGAATATCTGCTTTTATTGATACCTATATGCAAAGCATGTCTTATTCTTTATTCCTAGTCTTCACAATAACCTTTTTTTAGTTTTTTGTTATTCGCATTTTACAGGTGAGGAAACAGGTGTAGAATAATTTTTGGTAGATGAGGAATTTTTTTAAAATAATTGAAACAAATCTGCATGGAACATTTTTGGTATTTTTTTTTCTCTTTCATGTTATAAAAAGATAAATTGGAAACAAGATTTGTGACCATTTTAGGGATGTGTACTATTAAAATAAGCCCTAAACAAAAGAATAGATTGAGTTTGGGCTGTTTTTTCTTTCAAATGTACCTGGAAGTATGTAAGATGTCCCAAATGCCTAATAGTAAACAAGCTTGTGGGTATTTGGGCATTTACCACTTACAGGTCAAGCCCCTGCACTGAGTGTTGAAATGAAGCCTAATCAGAAGAGAAAGTGAGAGAAACAATGTCTACATTTTTAATACACTAATCGTGGTGGTCACTCTACACAAAGTTTGCTGAACTATGACCGCTAAGCTAACCAGGAAGAGGAAATTACTTTGTATAACCAAGCCAAAAAAATTTTTTTTAGATTTAGTTCATAATGTCACTTAAGATTCTTCTGAAAGGCTTGTGAACCTTTGCCTTCTTTTAATAAGCCTTCATAATGACAGGGTCCCCTGAGAATGAAATCATCTGAACGGAATGTGCCTGTGTCTTAAAATCTGATAAACATCACTTCACGGTATTCAGGAGATTAAAAGAGACTTAAAACACGTAAATGTTACTTTCAGGTTATTATAACCAAGGAAGCCTGTGGCCCAGCTATCAAAATAACTTAGCTTCAGCAAGTTGTAAGCAGTGGGCTTAGCCAGGTTGGTTAGTGCTGCTTTAGGACTGACCGCACTGTCTTTTGAGTTGACCTGTAACTTTGAACGTAGAATGTAATTGCTTCATCTCTGAGGCACATTTATGTGTCCCTTTGCTCCTGACGCTAATTCATCATTTGCTTTATAGTAATTCCACCAGACATCATCATCAAGCCCCAGTGGAGGCTACTAAATGATGTGAGTGGATATATTTCCTAATCAGTGACATTAGTTTATATCTCCTTATTAAGATACCCATTAAATTCATAGCAGGAGAGATAACATGAACGCTAATGCACTCTACATCTTCCATCAGTGCTTTCTTATTTATTTCTATAAAGGCGGTATTAATATCTGAATTTTAGAGTCCAAAAGAGTGCACAGCTTTTATTAATGGGCTAAGATCTTTTATTTTGTTAAGAAATGGAACATGTGAAAAGCAAAGACATTTATTATCATGTTGTCATTTTTATTCTCTTTCCCTCCCTAGAATATAGCCATTAAAATATACATAGTATCATTTATTTTTAAAGTTGTTAATATATTTTATATACTTTTTCCAAATAAAATGTATGATCCGAGTTTTCCTGTATTTTATCTTTATAAGTTATCTTATTTTTCTCATTTTAATCTGAAACTCAGAATATATTTAGTGTTTTGTGGACGTTTTGGAAATACCAGCCAAAAAGTATTAATTGAATATACTATACTAGGCTCTGGGTGGTGGTGGAGGGAAACAAAATAAGTTGCTTTATGTGACAATTAGTTCACATGTGTATAAAATCTAATTGTTCTGGCCAGTCACAGTGGTTCACGCCTGTAATCCCAGCACTTTGGGAGGCTGAGGCAGGCAGATTACTTGAGGTCAGAAGTTCGAGACCAGCCTGGCCAATGTAAAACCCCTAAAAATGCCCCCCCAAAAAAATTAGCCAGGCGTGATGGCGGGTGCCTGTAATCCCAGCTACTCAAGAGGCTGAGGCATGAGAATCACTTGAACCTGGGAGGCAGAGGTTGCCGTGAGGCAAGATCACGCCATTGCACTCCTGCCTGGGGGACAGAGCGAGGCGCTGTCTCAAAAAAAAAAAAAAAGAAAGAAAGAAATCTAATTGTTTTCATGAATCCCCCACCACATTGCCTTAACCAGAATAGTTTGTTCAACAGATATTTCTTCATTTATTATCATATCCTTTTGAGACATTTGGCAAAGTTACTAATGTGATTTATCATTTGAGGAATCCATAAATTACTGTGTTCAGGAACTATGGCAACATCATGGCAATGTGGTAGCCTTTTGTTTGGCTCTGGCTTTTTGCTGTTATTGCTTTTTCAGAACTGATAACTTTTTTTTTAATAATTAGAGTATAAATTTTGCTGGGATTGTCTGTGTCAGTGCTGCTCAAAGTGTGATCCACAGTTCAGCAGGCAGTCTGTAGTCCATAGAGCTTGTTGCCAGTCTGCAATAAGATAAAGAAATTGTACCAAATGTGAATCAACTGTGTCACTGAACACACTACTTAGTTCAGATGCAAATTTTTCTTTTGTATCAAGACATTCTGGATGAAGGAAGCAGGCCATTTATTTATATTCTCTCACAAGCTTCTTATTTGTTACATACTGGCACTTTAAATAGCCTTGGAGTTTAGGCAAATATAAAAAGCAGAATATAATATCCTTTTAAAAATTGATTTTCTTTTTCACCTTACAGGGACTTTATTATATATACATCTGCTTGTCTGCTACAGGGGAAACCACTCTAAGCTGGGCATTGGCAAATCACATTACTTATGTCAGTGGAAGAAGCACGTTCAGCATTTGTCAGCATTAGGGCTTGTGATCAAAGTAGACAGGTTTGTCATTGTCATTTTTCCAGGTCCTTTTCCATGTGTCTTTTTCACAACTTGTATTTCTGGAGCTCTTGCTACATGTCAGACACCACGTGCCTGCTGACACCCAGTGCCCTCATTCTACTCTGTTAAAGTCATGAGCTCTGAAGTTGGTGTACCACCAAAATCCACTTTCCCTCCCAGTTCCAGAGTGTGCAAAGTTTCATTCTCTCAGTAAGCAGATAGGTGACTCATTGAAGAGAAAACAACCTGCTTTAAATAAGTAACACAAAGGTAATTCACCTCCTGCTTACATATTTGTAATTTAAAATTTGGGCCTGTTAATGGAACTATATAAAACATATGTTTGAACTGTGGATGCCCTCGCTTAATCATGAAATTGAATCTTTCTTTAGTTTTTTTCATCATGTATTCTAGAAAGATTTGTCTTTACACATCTGTAGAGCTGCTCACTCCTGCCCTAAAGTGGGTACTGGATTTTCCCACAACCTTTTACTTTGTTTGGTAACCTTCTTCCATGGAATAACCTTGGATAGGGAGACCAATCAGACCTTTTCTTTGTATGTTTAAGGATTTAAAGTATTGGCTGTATTTTGTTTTCAATTGTAAGTATCCTTTCATATTTGAAACTAATTAGGTAGAGATTTGGTGTATTTTTTAATGTGTTCCCAGATCTTTGATGGCTTGTTAACATGATGTAGTAGACTAGGAACATCCAGTTTTGCTTTCATACTTTTAAAAACTAAAGTGCGTGTTTCGTAAAATTAAAGTGCCCCAAGAGTCAGCTAATATAAAGTAATATTTTACCAAGGTCATAAGTGATTTAATATGAAAGATCATATTTTATCATAAGCATAACAGACTTAAAATTTAGACAGACAAATTGCTAGTTTAGAAATGATCTGAACTTATTTTTCCCCAAAAAACAAAGACCCGCAAGACTGTGTATATATGGCAACAGGCATTATTTCATTGATCCCCAAGGCTGTGGATCTAGCAGCAGCTATTATAACATGCTTTGTTTTCATTATTGCAATGTTTAGTCATCTGAATTCTAGCTGTTGCTGTTTATAGCAAGAAATAGCATCCCAGCTGAGGCAGCACAGCTAGTCATACCTTTTTATTGATGTAATTTAACTTATTTTGGTTCCTTTCCTAGTGTCTAACATTTTGTGAAGCCCTAACATAAATTATTGGCTTGTATAATCCACTGCATCGACTTCACTTGGAGATTTGCTGCCTATGCAGTTCCTTAATTTTCAAGTGTGAGAGATTTATTTTTCCTCGGTGAGTCCTAATGTTTCTGCATGCGCGCACACATACACGTGCTTGTGAATGTGTGTGTAGGTACATAGGAATGCCAGTGAGAAAGTCAAACATATTCTTAGTTAATTCCTGCATGATATTCTGGAGAAATATTTACAATTACAGATATGAGTTGCCACATCTAAAATTTACTTGTGAGCAGTATGGTAGTGTTTTTAAATTTTGTCCCTACTTTGTTTTCTTTTCCTTAGAGACTGACTAATTAGGACTCTGCAAACTTCATGTCCTCAGTAAATACTTACTGACTGCATCACAGAACAGTTGATTTACCATACACCAATGTAAATGGCTAAAATACTGCTACAGATGATAATCATAATTACTGTGTGTCAGACAAGGCACTTCAGTCCTCATAGCATGAGGACTGTAATATAGATGGAATTCTCCCTGGTTTACAAATGAGAACTTCGAAGCTCAGAAAAATTAAACAAATTGCCTTAGTTATACAGCTTTATAAATGAAGGATCAAGATACTTTATCAAAATATTTGTATGTATATTATTTCCTTTGATCCTTATAGCATTCCTTAAGGTGGACAGAACAAGTCCTTCTCTGTTCCCATTTTAGAACTGAGTAAAGAGGTTTAGTAACTTACCATGGTTACTACAATGGGCCTGATTGTCAGGACTGTCCTCTGAACCCTGATACTACTTGGCATTTGTAAACATTTAGTTGTTTAGGTGTTTTGTTTTGTTTTGTTTTGTTTTGGAGACAGGATCTCACTCTGTCGCTCAGACTGGAGCGCAATGGTGTAATCACAGCTCACTGCAGCCTTGACCTCCCTGGGGTCAGATGATCTTCCCACGTCAGCCTCTCGAGTAGCCAGGACTACAGGCATGTGCCACTACACCTGGCTGATTTTTATATGTTTTTTTGAGGCAGGATTTTGCCATGTTGCTCCCAGGCTGGTCTCAAACTCCTGGGCTCAAGCGATCCACCTGCCTTGACCTCCCAAAGTGATGGAATTACAGGCATGAGCCACCACATCCAGCCCCATTTGTGAAAATTCATAAGCCAGTAATGACATCAGTGATGCCATTATAGTGCCCCTATAGTAGTTTTCCATTGGCTGATTTTTGTCACTTGAGTAATTCTTCATTGTCTCTACTAAGGTAGAGTCCTGCTGAAATACTTGGCATTCAGGTAAATACTTCTATCATGAGAAAAACAACAAGAGTGAGGGGTGGGAAGTTTTGCAAGTCTGTTATGTCTGACCCTGCTTAAAACCTTGTCATCATTTTCCATAGGCTACCTTCCCCCAAATCCCATCTTCTCCTACACCCCCCGACCCCGCCCCTTGCAACAAGACTCTTTTGCATGACAAAGGCTTCGCATGATCTGTCTGTCTTCTCTCTCACTTTTCAGCCTCAACTCCTGTAGCCACTTACCCCAAAACCTCTGCCACTGGCCCTTTATGCCAGGAAAGCTGAACAACACTGAAAGACCCATTTTCTGCTTTTACTTTTATATTCTCTTTGCCTGAAATTTCCTTCCCCTTTTGTCTATGTGGTAAACTCCCACTTATTCTCCAGTATCCAACCTGGCGGTGTTCTCTTCTGTGAAGCCTTTCTTTACCCTCCTGAACAGAGTTATCACCCATCTTCTATTCTTCCTGCCGACCTTGTCTTTAAAAACAGTCAATCAAATATGTCAGTATTCTTACATTTCTGTTGTTATTTTGTACGTATGTCTCCCCTACTAAATTAATAAGTTCCTTAAGGGCCAGAGACTGAGGTTCATTCATCCCTTTATCCAGACACAGTAGCTAGCACATAACATGGACTCAGGAAAGGTTATCACATGCATGATAGACTGAACCAGCGACCTTCCTGTGTGGACTAAAAACTAAGAACTCATCTCTGAAAGGAATAGGCTTCCATTTAAAAGGTGAAGAGAGTTCACATTTATATCAAATGAAATTACAGTCTTCACTTATAGATGTGCCTGGCTTTGCCTGTGTCTAAGAAAATAATGCAGGGCTTTGAGAAGTGGGGCGAGATTAAGGAGAAATTATACAGTAAGCAAACATTTTCCCCAAAATACATGCCTGTGGTAATAAGTTGTTATATGTTGAGTGACTTTTTCTCTTCTGGTCAGAGAGCTGACAAATATTTTCAAAGTGTTATAGTGTTTTCTAAGTGTTATTCTTTCACTGACAATTTTATTTAATTATTTTAGATACAGTAGTGGCTCTGGAGCTAACTGAATTATTGCCTTATGTGTAATTCAGCTAGTCTATTCATATTGACAGTATAGGACAGATGATTACCAGCTCACAAAGAATGCATGACATGATGCCATTTGAAGAATTGAAAATGGAAGTAAGGGGGTATGTGAATTTAGGTAACTTAACCCTAGAGTTCTGGCCCATTAGCCCTTTGATTTTAGTTTTGTAAAATTAAACATGCTGTTAAAATGTCAAATAGATCCTTAAGGCTAATTGTGAGAAACAGTATTTCTCCTTGTTTCCCAAAGGTAGCGACTTTCAACAGTCTTAGCAGATTATCTTACTTCTTGCCTCTAAATAATTTGATAATGCCGATACTTCTTGGATTTTGTTTGAAGAAATCAGGATTATGTCTGATTTCTTCAGTAGGAGGAGATGAGATTTTAGTTCCCTTTCAGCACATTCATATCCCCTTTCTGTTCCCCCATTCTACCTGAGAAATAAAATCCTAAGCCCCCCAACCAACTGAATAGACCCCGTTTTGGCCAGAAGGACCCTAGAGAAACCCTAAAAACTGAGTTTCCAGCTGTGATGGGATAGGAAGTTGGACCTGTCTTATTCTACCTCAGCCCTTGCTAGCCGCCATTCGGTGTTCTTTCCCAAGGGCTAAACAGAAACCAGCCCTTTAGAAAGACTTCCTGCACCTCTGATTTCAACCAATCTCCTAACTGTCCCTCCATTTTTATGGTTCAAATGCAACAACTGGTCAGCATTTCTTCCTGATAAGAGACCACACTGACTGTGGAGTGGTTCTGGCCAGTCTACAGAGGCTGTGCACAGAGGCCTTTTGTGTCCTCTTTTTACCTTTTGATGTACAGGGCCTACTTGTAATACATTTAAATGTTAAGTCTCTACCCCAAAGTGAACATGGTGTGCAGACTGTATATATACTAGCCTACTACGCCTGCTTGTGCTTCCCCTTCATGAATATTCATGACTCCTCCTATAACCTGTTTAATGTATATACTTAGCCAACCCACTCAGCATAAATTCCTGTTCCCTTTAACCCTCCTGGGCAGTACCTATTTCCAGCTTCTGACCAGAGGCTATCCTTCCCAGTCTGTCAGAATGGCTACCTGCAGGCTGCAACTCTTTATGAGAAATAAAGTTCTCCTTTCCAAACTTAGGAACCTTGTCATTCTTCAGCTGGCATACTGATACGGGTTTTTAAATTACTTTGTCTATATAAATACCACTCAGATAAGCCATGTAGTATACTGTGATTACTTTTTTTCCCTAATTTTTTTTATTTCCTTTGGAGCTTATTTTCTTATTTTTTCTTTGATTAGTTCTCAGTGTGCTTATAACTAATTTCATCTTAAACTCTCTACCAGTTACCTAAATCACCTCTCAAGATATTCAGACATGTCAGATATACAATAAATTACATATCGAGTATTCACACAATTTCATCTTTGGGAGAAATCTCTCCTAGAACCTTCTGATCTGCTGCAGTCTGTCATATTGTTTTCTATGCCTTTACCATAATCCTAGGGATTTCCATAATTTCTCTTATGTTGAAACCCCTATTTTCCAGATAAAGCCTCACAAAGAATGCATGACATGATGTCTTCCCCTTTCTCAGTTTTCTCCCTTGTTTTGTTGGAGCATATCCTTCTATAGCTTCCTAAGAAAGCATGCCTGGAGATGAATTTTTGAGACCTTATAAATCTGAAGATTATCTTTATTCTTCTTTGACTGAAATGAAATGTTAAGCTGGAAACAATTTTCCTTAAGAATTTTGAAATCATTGTTCTATTCTATTTTAGCTTCCAGTGTTATTGAAAAATCTGGAGATATTTGAGTCCCCCCCCCTTTTTTTTTTTTTTAGAGACGGAGTCTCGCTCTGTCACCCGGGCTGGAGTGCAGTGGCCGGATCTCAGCTCACTGCAAGCTCCGCCTCCTGGGTTCACGCCATTCTCCTGCCTCAGCCTCCCGAGTAGCGGGGACTACAGGCGCCCGCCACCTCGCCCGGCTAGTTTTTTGTATTTTTTAGTAGAGACGGGGTTTCACCATGTTAGCCAGGATGGTCTCGATCTCCTGACCTCGTGATCCGCCCGTCTCGGCCTCCCAAAGTGCTGGGATTACAGGCTTGAGCCACCGCGCCCGGCCGAGTCCCCCTTTTTTGTATGTGAAATATTATTTACTTATTTCGCTTTGCCTGGCTTTTTTAGAAATTTATAGAAACTGTATTTGTGCCCAGTGTTCTGAAATCTCAGACTGATAAGTCTATTTTTATCTATTGTGCTCGGCACTCAGTGGATCCTTTTAACCCAAAAATTCAAATCATTTAGTTCTGGGAAAATTCCTTGAATTACTTCATTAATGGTTTCTTCCCTTTTGTTTTTTTCTGATATCTCTTCCTGGACTACTGTTGTTTGGACCAATCCTATTACTTTCTTACCTCTTCTCTCCTGTTTTCCATCTCTTTGTCTTTTTGTTCTGTCTCTGGAGAGATTTGCTTACCTTTATCTTCTTGCCCTTCTGTTTTTCATTTTGGCTTCCATATTTTTAATTTCTAAGAGTTATTTTTCTCTGAATAGCATCTTATTGTTTTATGTGTATAATATCTTCTCTTTTCCGCTTGAGCATATTAATGATTTTTGAAATTTTTATTGTTTTTGTTTTGGACTTGATATATCATTTGTGTTAGAGGCTCGTCTTTGAAGTTTGGAGATACTTGATTGTATATTTGTTTTTAAGAGGAAAGAACTAGAAAATTAATTGGAAGCTTGGAGCATGTGGGCAGGGATAATCAACTGTGGGGTTCACTAGAGTGTAATTTGGCTGGGCTCTTTCTCATTAAGGAACACCTAACATCATTCTACTTAGGTCTTTCCTCTTGAGCTTGTCAAGGATGTTCCAGTCATCCTGCTTTAAAGTACAAGCCGACTGGTTGTATTCTGGAAGCAGAGTTGGGAAAGAGGACTGAAGGTCTCAGCATTTAGTATGCATATGTTCACTTAATCACCTTGTTTTCAGTAAAGGGCCTTTGCCCTTAATCGTACCTGACATTTCCCTCTCCAAAGAAAAAAATTCTAGTGTGTTAGGATGGAAAAAGAACTGTTGCCTGGCTCATGGAGTTTGAAGGGAAATCTGGGGATATAATTGTATAGCAGATTTTCAAGCAGTCTTCCTATTCCCCAACTTTACTGCCACTTCCAGAAGTACCTAGGGCCACCAGTTCTTGAGCCTTTGTGGGTTCTCAGATTGCCTCTCAACTTCCCCTACTTCTGGCTTAGAATTCAACTTTTTCAATTCTGCTAAATTAGTTACCACTTATCTGCTTTTTAGCTTGCAAAACATTGTTGCAGTTATATCTTTTCCTATTCTTTGTTAAGCTAATTAATCCATTAAAAAGCCATGTTATTAAATTTACATATGTAAAAAAATTGTGATGTAAATATGTCTTATATATCATGTATTTATATATATAAATATATATGTGTTAATCCCTTGGAGCTGGGTATGGTATCTCTTGCCTGTAATCCCAATGCTTTGGGAGGCCAAGGTGAAAAGATCATTTGGGGCCAGGAGTTTGAGACCAGCTTGGTCAACATAGTAAGACCCTATCTCTGTAAAATATTTTTTAAAAATTAGCTGGACATAGTGGTGCCCATCTGTAGTTCTGGCTACTTGGGAAGCTGAGGTGGGAGGATTGCTTGAGCCCAAGAGTTTAAGGTTGCAGTGAGCTGTGATTATGCCACTGCACTCCAGCCTGGGCAACAGGGCGAGACTCTGTATTTAAAAAAAAAAAAAATAGTCCTTAGAGGGAGATGCCACTTCTGCTCTTACTGAGTGGCTCCTAACAGATCAACTCTCCCACAGATTAAAAACTGTAAACAAAAATGTAATAAAGCAATTATATAAAGGCACTAGAGAATGACAAGAGGAGAGTCAAACCTGGAAGCAGGGGATAGCACCTGCTGAGTGTTATTTGTGTAGCTTGTAGCCTGAGGGCAGCCCCCAGTCAGAACCCTGCAAGGCAGCTAAGATTCTTGTAGAACTCATAGTCTGTCTGGCTTGGAAAACCAGAAAACAAAATAGGGAGACACAAACAAAACAAAGATTCATTGGGGAAGCCAAGGATCCCTTCTGTGTTGAAATTTACTTAACATGGCTTTTTTTTGTGGCTTAATCAGATAGAGAATAAAATTGTAACAGAAGTTATTGATAAGCCTGAAAAAAATGTATGTTAAATATATAATTATCCTAGATAAGTTAAAAACATAAGAGTATGTCCAAGGGAAGGAGATAGCTATCTTTGTATTTGCAAGGCTGTCAGGGAGAAGGAAAAAAATTAAACCTTGCTGAGGGACTATACAAATAGATAGAAGGGATAAATTTTTAGCCCACATGAGAAATAACTTTGTTTAACAGATAAAGCTGCCCAACAATGGAATGGAAAGCCTGGGATAAATTAAGTGTCTAAGTCACTGAAGGTGTGTGTGTGTGCTAAAGCGAGGTCACAGTCAAGGATGCTGTAGAAAAGGAGTCTGCTCTGTGGATCTGTAAAACTCGAATGCCTTCTAAGTTATGCTCTACTCCATAGGATTCTGTGCCTGATCAGGCCTCTTGCTGTCATTTGGGTGGAAATCTGTCATCAGATTTTGCCACCAGAGCCTGTTCCACAAGCAGATACCCTGAGGCAGTCCTTTCCTTGAGTCAGCAGTTTCAGCTGGGACCTTAACCCAGGACTTGGAAGTCCTGTTGAGTGCAGTGAGACAGGCCTCATCCAAATGAAGCCTTGGCTGCTGCTCCAAGGACCTCAAGGGCATCCTCGCCCAAACTGAGGCCTCCAGCCCCTTGCAAACTTCCTGGTAGCCATAGCACTCTTTTCTTCTCCTTCCCTTAACTGAAGCATGCAACGCCTTCTGTTAGAGGCTTGTTTTCTGGCACTTCCCAAGAGCGAGACGGTGATGGAGGTGGAGAGTAGAATAGGAAGTTTCTCCATATCTCCAGAACATTGGATTTCCCTCCTTGTGTAAAACTATCGTCCTTCTTTGAGCCTATATAACTGCTCAACCCTCTGTCACACCTCGTCACTGTCATCAGGCATGCTCATGACTTCTCTGGGGCACCCGGAATTCAGAACCTTGCTTACAATTTTCCTCTCTAGGCTACTGCTCCTCCAGTAACCTGCATTACTCTCTCTCCTCCCTGTCTCCACCAGGCCACACCACGTGCTATTTCTCACGGTCTCTCGTGCTTCTGGGGATTTTCACGTGCAATTTCCTCTCTCTGGAATACTGTGCCTCCCTGCCCTTTCACTCACTCAAATCCACCTCGTACGCCACAGTCCAGACAGGTTATCACTTCTTTTGTGAACCATCTAGTCTCACTGAGACTTAGGTGTTCCTTCTCTGCGTTCCTATATATTCCTCTAACGTGGTCCTTACTCATTTTTAATGTGGTCCTTACTCATTTTTAATGTACTTATGTTTCTGATTTTTAAATATCTTTCTGTTATATTATGGAACTGCCTCTTCCTTATCTTTGTAACTTCAGCCCATGGCCTAGCACATAGAAGGGGTTCAATATCTATTGACTGAATGAATATATGCTTCGAGGTGCTTATCTTCTTTACGCCAATACAAGACTGAAGGTGAAACAAAAGGAAATAGTGTTGTTACCATAGCTAGTTGAAATTCTGTTTGAAATGTATATATTCATTCTGTTAAACATATATGGATGAACTTAGGTTCAAAATGTAAGTCTGCCCCTTACCGCCTATAGTTTTATATCCTCTACCTGATAACCCTGCCAGTATCATTCCATTTTTGTTGTTCTGTCCATTTTCTAACCCTATTACTTTGATCTACTTTCATCCACAGAATTTTGGCATTTCTTATCTTCAGAATGCTGTGGATCTTATTGTTTGTCTCGGATGGGTTTTTGTTTGTTTGTTTGTTTTGGCAAGTCTTATCTCTTCTAGACCTGCCTGAATCAGTTGAGATCCAAAATAGCGACATATATAGTATTAACTGAAAGAAGTTAGAAAGAAAAATTAATAATAAATTAAGTAGAAAAATAAGGTATAGCATTAATGGTTTAGTGTAAGAAAGAGTATCCTTAGGAATAGCTATTGAGGGAAAAGGAAGATAACTAACACTTGTAAGATACTTAGAACTCACAGACTGTTTCAGGAGTTTTCCATAAATTACTTTAATTAATCCACACAATAATTCTGTCAAGCAGGTGTTGTTGTATGAGCCAGAGGCTCAGGCAGGGGTAAGAGACTTGCCCAAAGTCATACAGAGAGTAACTCGCAAACCTTGATGCCAACCAAAGACTCTTTGATTTTGTTGTTCCTTCTCCTATACCATTTCATATATTTTAAATTGGCTTTTTATTAGATTGTTTTTTAGTCAAGAATTTTTGGAGTTAGGTAGGAAGTTAATGTATAAGTGGCAGTTTGAAAATAGAAGACCACATCATTGTTTAATAAGCGTGGCACAGTCCTTGGAAAAGCTAACTGATTTGATGGGGGTAGTTTTGTATCATAATCTGCTCAAAGATGAATAGCACAAAGAGTAATATTTAAATACCAAATGGAGGCCTCATTTACCAGATCTCTTGATGGAAATTTTAATACACCTAAAACAAATTTATGCTGATTTTTTTTTTTTACCCCCAGTACAGTTGCCCAAAACCTGCATAGGTGATTCACACATTATATAAAATTCATTTTCAAAGCACCTTATGCAAGCAAAATTGTATTCCTGCTCTGTTGTTTAAAATTAAATAAAATGGTTCCTCGGCCAGTCCGCTATCCCCAGACATGCATCCACACACATTCATCATACATGCTTACCTGCCTCTGAACTTTGCTTAGAGTCTTTCCAAGTCTCCACTCACTGGCCTCCTTTCCCAGTTGTTACTGCGTTCAGCTCATCTTCTTTCAGATAATGGCTTAGGTCCTAACACCTCAAGAAAGATTTTCCAACATGAATGTATTCATCAAAGAAGGAAATGTGGATTTCACCATCGCAGTTTGCAGTGCAGTTCCCCCCAAAAAGTCTATTAACTACCACACACCTGGCATGATATCAGGTGCTGGCCATTTAACAGTAAGTAAAATAAATTCTCTGTCATTAAAGCATTTACAGTCATCTTGTAGGCCTTGTGTAGGGATCATAGGAGCAAATTATTTTCTCCTTCTGTGCCTCCATTTTTTCATCTGTAATATGAGGAAAATAATAGTACCTGCTTTCTTAGGGTTCTTATGATAATTGAATGAGTTAATATTTGTAAAGTACTTAAACAGGGCCTAATCAATAGAAAATGCTTTATTTACTAAAACAAGACTAAACTTTGGAATAAGTGTTCTAGTTCTAGAAAGATCCTATTTGTATGTTTACTAGGATTATAGTAAATGTATAGGTTAGTTTGTAGAGAAATGTCATTTTATAGTAACAAGTCTTCCTATTCAAGAACAGAGTATGAGTTTCCATTTATAATATCTTCTTTTACATCCCTCAATAGAATATTAAAGTTTTCTTCCTATAGATCTTGCTATTTTGGTTATGTTTATTTCCAGGTATTTTATCTTTGTTTCTGTTTAAAATAGCACCACGTAATATTCTAATTCATTGTTACTTATATAAAGGCAAATGATTGATTTTTGTTTTTAAATTTTGTATTGAAGTATTGTTTGTGATGAGCGTTCACTTGGTTTGCATGGATTTTCTAAATGTACAATCGTATCTATTAAAAATGATCATTTGCCTGTTATTTTCCAATTTTTATAGCTCTTGACTTTTTCTCTTACCTAATTAGTATTAACTGATTATGACAGTAGTGAACATCTCTGTTTATGCTGTGATTTTTGACTTGTGACCATTTATATTTATATGCTGTAAATATAAATGGATATATACTTGAAATGGATTATTATATATAATGTTATACATGCCCAATTTGATAAACAAAATCACAGTGTGTTTTTTAATTTACCAGTCTGCTTTCCATAAGCTTAAACAAGCAAATTTGGTTCTTACCCTAACAAAAATCTTCCAGAATATTTTAGAGAAGTATAATCTATTTAGAACAAAATCTCACACTTCCAAAAGGAGATAGTCAGAGATGATTCTTCAGTGTTACTAACCCTTTCCCCTGAGCACTTAAATTAGCCACTGGGGATTCTATCCTAATATGTTTAATGTTCAAAATATCTGCTAACTAAAAACCTCTATACTATTGTTAATGACTAACCCCATTGTGCCCGACACATAGTAGATACACAAAAATGTTTATTGGAAGTGTTGATGAAATTCCAGAAACTCTCTCCACTGACTTCCCTCATCTAAATATTATCTGTCCATCATTGAACTGCTTAGACCATGTTCTCCCCATGAATTCTCTCCTAATGTCTTCAGGTAAAAGGTAGACATAGTCTTTTCCACTTGAATTAGTTTTCTGTGCTTTATAACTAATTACCACAAATTTAGCAGCTTAAACAACATCCTTTAAAAAAAAAAAAAAGTTTAGGGTTACATGTGCAGTTTTGTTATATAGGTAAATTCTTGTCACAGGAGTTTGATGTACACAATATTTCATGACCCAGGTATTAAGCCTAGTACCCAATAGTACTTTTTCTGTTCCTCTCCCTCCTTCCACCTTCCATCATCTGGTAGGACCCACTATCTGTCGTTCCCCTCTTTGTGTCCCTGTGTTCTCATCATTTAGCTCCCACTTGTAAGTGAGAACTTGTGGTATTTGGTTTTCTCTTCCTGCGTTAGTTTGCCAGGGATAATGACCTTCAGCTCCATTCATGTTCCTTCAAAGAACATGATCTCATTTTTTTTTATGGCGGCATAGTATTCCTTGGTAGATATGTACCACATTTTCTTCATGCAGTCTTCCACTGATGGACACTTAGGTTGATTCCATGTTATTGCAGTTGTGAACAGTGCTGCAGTGAACATACACATGCATATGTCTTTATGATAAAACAATTTATATTCCTTTGGATGTATACCCAATAATTGGATTTCTGGGTCGAATGGTACTTTTGTTTTTAGCTCTTTGAGAAATCACCACAGTGGCTGAACTAATTTACACTCCTGCCAACAGTGTATAAGCTTTCCTTTTTCTCCTCAACTTTGCGAGCATCTATAATTTTTTGACTTTTTAATAATAGCCATTCTGTCTAGTATGAGATGGTATCTCACTGTGGTTTTGATTTGCATTTCTCAGATGATCAGTGATACTGAGTTTTTTTCATATACTTGTTGGTTGCATATATGTCTCCTTTTGAAAAGTGTCTGTTCATGTCCTTTGCCCTCTTTTAATGGGGTCATTTGTTTTTCTCTTGTAAATTTGTTTAAGTTCCTTATAGATGCTGGACATTAGACCTTCGTCAGATGCATATTTTGCAAATATTTTCTCCCATTCTGTAGGTTGTCTGTTTACTCTGTTGATAGTTTATTTTGTTGTGCAAAAGCTCTGTAGCTTAATTTGATCCCATTTGTCAATTTTTGCTTTTGTTGCAGTTGCCTTTGGTACCTTCGTCATGAAACCTTGGCCAGTAGTTCCTATGTCCAGAATGGTACTGCCTAGGTTATCTTCCAGGGTTTTTATAGTTTTGGGTTTTACATTTAAGTCTTTAATCCATCTTGAGTTGATTTTTATGTATGGCGTAAGGAAGGGGGTTCAATTTCAGTCTTCTGCATGTGGCTAGTCAGTTATCCCAGCACCATTTATTGAATAGGGAGTCCTTTCTCCATTGATTGTGTTTGTCAGCTTTGTCAAAGAACAGATGCCTTATTTGGGGGCTCTATTCTATTCCATTGGTCTATGTGTTTGTTTTTGTACCCAGTACCATGCTGTTTGGGTTATTGTAGCCCTGTAATATAATTGTGAAGTTGGACAGCATGGTGTGTCCTGCTTTGTTATTTTTGCTTAGGATTACCTTGGCTATTCAGCCTCTTTTTTGGTTCCATATGAATTTTAAAGTAGTTTTTTCTAGTTCTATGAAGAATGTCCTTGGTAGTTTGATAGGAATAGCAGTGAATCTATAAATTGCTTTAGGCAGTGTGGCCGTTTTAATAATATTGATTCTTTCAATTCATGAGCATGGAATATTTCTCCATTTACGTCATCTTGATTTCTTTGAGCAGTGTTTTGTAATTCTTCTGGTAGGGATCTTTGACCTCCCTGGTTAGCTGTATTCCTAGGTATTTTATTCTTTTTGTGGCAATTGTGAATCGGATTGTGTTCCTGATTTAGCTCATGGTTTGGCTGTTGTTGGGAATGCTAGTGATTTTTGTACATTAATTTTGTATCCTGAGACTTTGCTAAAGTTGTTTATCAGCTTAAGGAGCTTTGGGGCCAAGACTATGGGGTTTAATAGATACAGAATC
The DNA here is from genome assembly GCF_009764315.1 of Trachypithecus francoisi. Taxonomy (NCBI): domain Eukaryota; kingdom Metazoa; phylum Chordata; class Mammalia; order Primates; family Cercopithecidae; genus Trachypithecus; species Trachypithecus francoisi. Next base: position 66,984,929 of record NW_022681473.1, read on the forward strand.
ATGTCATCTGCAAACAGGGAGAGTTTGACGTCCTCTCTTCCTATTAGGATGCGCTTTATTTATTTCTCTTTCCTGATTGCTCTGGCCAGGACTTCCAAAACTATGTCAAATAGGAGTGGTGAAAGAGGGGATCCTTGTCTCCTGTTGGTTTTCATGGGAAATGCCTTCAGCTTTTGCCCATTAAGTATGATGTTGACTGTAGATTTGTCATAGATGGCTCTTATTATTTTGAGGTATGTTCCTTCAATACCTAGTTTTTTGAGAATTTTTATCATGAGGGGATGTTGAATTTTATCAAAAGCCTTTTCTGCAACATCCATTTTTATCTCACAGATCTGCAGGTCAGAATTCTGGGTGGGCTCAGCTGGTTTCTCTGCTCAGGGTCTCACAAGGCCAAAATCAACGTGTTGGCCAGGCTGAGCTCTTATCTGGAGTTTCTTGGCAATAATCCACTTTCAAGCTCATCTAAATTGTTGGCAGAATTCAGTTCCTTGCAGCTGTAGGTCTGAAGTTCCCATTTACATGCTGGCCTTCAGCCAGGGGCCACTCTTTGCTCCTAGAAGCTATCCACATTTCTTCTTACATGATCCTCCATCTTCAGACCAATAATGTCTTATCAAGCCCTTCTCATACTTTGAATCTCTCTGTCGTCTGCTGCCAGCCAGAGAAATCTCTGCTTGTAAAGAGTTTGTGTGGTTAGACTATCCCACAAAAATAATCTCCCTTCGCTGTAAATGTAAAGTTATCAAGGAATTAATACCGGGGGATGAAGGTCATGGGAGCCATCTTAAAATTCTGCCTACGACTCCCTGCCATCAAACTCTTTCCTCACTGTATGAGGTGGTAACCTCCTTCAGGGTAGTATTCATGGCTGAGTCATTTTTTGATACCCAATCACACCTTGCACGTAGTAAATATTTATTACATATCTAATGAATTCATTACTTTTTGTTAAATGAATTGTGAGAGAAAACAATTATTTACATTATTTGAAAACAAATTGTGAGGAGCAATGTAGCAATGTGCACTTGAAAGGTCATTGCTGTTTTTGTTTTTGTTTTTTTTTTGTTTTTGTTTTTGTTTGAAGCTACATTTATTTATGATCAACCAGAGAGACTAAACAGTGGACTCATGGGTTTGGACTCTATTGCAGTTCAAGTGAGGTCAGAGGAATTCCACAGAAAACTTAAAAGGCATGAAGTAGCTATTATAGTAAAATTAATATTTTAGGGGAAAAATCATTAATGAGAGAAAAGAGCATTCTGGAAAACTGTGTTCCATTTAAGGCACCTCATTACCAGATTCTTTAAGGAAAACTGGAGGGAGTTCTGAGACACAAAGAATGATTAAGAGGCTGTAGGGATTAACTTAGAAACAACGATTTTAAAAGACTAAATATGTATAGCTTAGCTGAACAGTAAGTAAATAGAGATGTAACTATTGTCAAATTTCTGAAATCAAGAGAAGTAATGGGTTTCTCTGATTTAAAAATAAAAAAGACTTGAGGGTCTCCTTTATGATTGTTGGAATTAAATGAGGAAAAAGAAAACAAAATCTTTTCTAAACAACTTATATGCAATATTTAGACTGTGTGCTGCAGTGTAAACTATCAGAGTTGAATTCAAATCCCAACTCCTTTATTTTCCATTTGGGGAATTTCAGGCAACTCCTTCCACCTTTTAAACTTTGTCATATGTAGGGTGAGAATTACACCACCTACCTTATAGGGTTATTATGAAGATTAAATGAGATGACATAAGTAAACAGTCAAGTTCCATACTTAGCACAGATTGCAGGTTGAGAAAAAGAATAGCTGCTATTGGTATCACCATTATCATCATCGTTCTTAAGTAGTTACAAGTTCAAAGTGGTAGGATTCAGACAAACCTAGAATTCAACCACAGTGCTTGAATTCAGGCTAATTCAAACTCTGTCATTTAATTCTGTCTCTTAAGTCATGGTTTCTTCAGCCATAATAATGTTATAGTGAGGACTCAGTGAAATAATATTAAATGCTTAGCACTGATTCCCGGCACATAACTAATCACTAAATAAACACATTAACAGCTGTAGCACTATTTTCATTATCATTAGCACCATCATTATTCCATCATAGAACTTGGCTAAAAGCCTAACATATATTTAGATTATTTCCAAATTTCCCCTGTTATAAACAGTGCCATGCATGTATCTCCATTTCTGCCATTATCATCACCACCACACATATACATGCACATAATTCAGTAATTATTTATGACTTGTTGAATTAAGTAATTTCTTCTAATGATCATGTCGGGTATTTGTGGTCACTATACATGGCTGGGGAGGTACCAGAATGGGCCTGTAGGTTTCTTATGTAATCAAATTTACAGCAACAGATTTAAGTGCATTTTTTCATTTCAGTAAAACTGATACATAGATTTATTTGAATTTTTATAAAGAATCCCTACACTTACAATAACATTTTCATTTGTCTTTTCCATACATAAGAACTCGCTGTAGCTACCCATTGCTTATAAGATTGTGTTACTGCAGTAAACAGAATATACTCTAGCTAGATTAGGCAGAAATGGTATCGATTAGAGGGTTACTAATTAGAAGGTATTAAGATTAATCACAGGGTATACATCAGACGTGTTAAGTATTCATCAGAAGTACCTCACGTTTACCATTAGATAGCTCACAGAAACTGGGAGAACCAGTAGAGATACAGATGGCAAAATAAACATATGAAAAAAGTGCTCAGCTTGGGCAGCATGGCCAAACTCCTGTTTCTACTAAAAATACAAAAATTAGCCGGACGTGGTGGTGCACACCTATAGTCCCAGCTACTTGGGAGGCTGAAATGGGAAGATAACTTGAGCTCAGGAGGTCAAGGCTGCAGTGAGCTGTGTTTATGCCACTGCACTCCAGCCTGGGTGACAAAGCGTTACCTTGTCTTACAAAAATAAAAATCTCAATATTATTAGTCACTGGGGACATGCAAACTAAGACCACAATGAGGCTGGGTGCCATGGCTTATACCTGTAATCCTAGCACTTTGGAAGGCCAAAGCAGGCAGATGGCTTGAATCCAGGGATTCGAGACCAGCCTGGGCAACATGGCAAAACGCTGTCTCTACCAAAAAATTAGCCGGGCATGGTGGCACATGCCTGTAGTCCCAACTACTCAGGAGGCTGAGATGGGAGGATCACCAGAGCCCGAGGTCAAGGCTGCAGTGAGCTGTGATCACGCCACTGCACTCCAGCCTGAGTGACAGAATGACACCCTGTCTTAAAAACAAAAAACATAAATAAAATAAAACTTCATTGAGATACTACTATACAACTGCTAGAATGGCTAAAGTTTTAAAACTGACAGTATCAGGTGCTGATGACAGTACACAGCAACTGAAACACTCATACGTTGCTGCTGAGAATGAAAAACTTATATAATCACTTTGGAAAGTAGCTCGCATTTTAAAAATGAAGTTAAAGGTGTATCTGCCATTCAGCCCAGCAGTTCCACTCCTAGGTATTGGTCCAAGAGAAACAAAAATATAAGTCCAATTAAAAACCTATGCCCACATACTTATAGCAACTTAATTCCTAATAATAAAAATGAGAAACCCAGATGTCCTTCAGCTGGCATATAGATAAATCATGTGTGGTACATCCATACAATAGAATACTACTCAGCAGTAAAAAATTACCAGACTACTCACACAACCTGGATGAATTTCTTGTGAAAGAAGGCAGACACAACAGGCTAAATACTCTGTGATTCCATTTCTACAATGTTCTGGAAAACTACCTCTGTTCTATTAGACTGTGATCTTGATCTGAGTGTTTAGCTCTTTGCACCAAGATTGCATCAAAGTCAATGAATTGGAGGCAAAAATGCCCTTTTTTTTTTTTTTTAGATGGAATCCCACTCTGTTGCCCAGGCTGGAGTGCAGTGGTGTGATCTCAACTCACTGCAACCTCCGCCTCCCAGGTTCAAGTAATTCTCTTGCCTTAGCCTCCCAAGTAGCTGGGATTACAGGCACACACCAACATGCCTGGTTAATTGTTTTGTATTTTTAGCAGAGACAGGGTTTGGCCAGGCTGGTCTTGAACTCCTGACCTCAGGTGATCCACCTGCCTCGGCCTCCCAGAGTGCTGGGATTACAGGCGTGAGCCACCGTACCCGGCCTCAGAAATGTCAAATTTGATCAGTTTAGAGAGTAAGGTTTGGCTGTGAAGGGAATCAAAGATCCAGATTGGGCCAAAGGTCAATCCAGGGTATTTTGGGATAAATCGAGGTACACAGGACTATCAACATGAGGGCAAGGAACAGAAGTTGGGCTTGCTCAACCTGCTGAACAGCATGAATATCTACATTAATGGATCCTACTCAAGTCTACTGACTCATACAGCCTTTAGCCTCCAGAGAACACAGCCCTTCTTTGATGATCACTGATTAAAACTGATTGCAGTTGCATCCAAGGTCATGATTTACCTGCTTTTGACAAATTTGCAGTTTTTCTTTGCTTGTTTATTTGCAATATGCATTACTAATCCTCCTTAGCAACTCACAAGGATTGGAAGTGACAGAGACTACACTAACAGGTTGACTCCAGAATCACGTGAGGTTAATAGTGCTTCTAGTTGCTTTCTGGTCAATGTAAGATTCTGAAGCAAAGGACCATCTTAATTGAAATATTTTTAATATGGCAGACTTTATAATGGTAAATTTAACTTAGTTATAATCTGTGCCTCATGAATACAATAAAACAACATATATAAAGAAAGGAGCCTGTAAGGGTAGAACTTGTCAGACTTGGAATTCTGGTCCCTGGATTCAACCTGTTCAACCTTAGGCCATTTAACCTCTCACTTTCTTCAGAGGTGCTATTCAGCTCTAGTATTAATTCCATGATTCTGAAAGCAGTTGATAGTGTGACTAGAAGGAGAAATGAAAGAAGCTTTTTCAATTACTAGACTTTAAAGCTTCTAGTTTTGACTTCTAGGCTTCAGTCCTCAGAATGGTAGACCTGAGCTGTGTCCATGTTTACACTATAACATATCTACTTTGGAAAAGACTGGCATGTGTTTATAGATGGGATTGGAAAAGTACTTAGGTTGTTCTTGCAACCAGAGGCCCATAATCGAGTTTTTATACTTTTCCTTAGAGGTATGTATTGCAATGACTCACTGTAAGAAACAATATTATTGCTCATATTAAATATTCTTTAAGTAGCTTTTCCACATCTTGAAAGAGTTGCATTTTCTTCTAGGAAGGCAGATTTTGTTTTTGACATGGTGGTACTCTTTTTTTTCAAGTGCATAATCTATCTAGTTCTTCTCATGTCAGTGAAACTTAGTAGTACTTAAAAATGGATTGAAATACTGGTAACTAGTTCCACAGAGATGTTTGCCTACATAAGGCAAATCTGTAAAGTTAAATCTTTGATGCATATGTGCGTTTTTCATTTCGTATTTTTAGTTCCTCCAAACCATTTCTTTGTAGTCAAATTCATTGTAATCCCATCACGAAAGTGTTGATCTTTTAGTAATCTTTTTTGAAGCATTGTATTAATCCACATTCCCTCACGATAACACACGGTTTGTATCAAACATATCATGCAGCTTAGCTCAAGCCACATATGGAACTAATAAGTCAGGCAATAAGTGGCTTTGTGTGGATGAATACAGTTTGGAAGGGTGGGGACATGTGTGTGTGTTGTCTGAACTGCATTTCTCCTGTGCCAAATACCAAATGACACAATGATTCCTGAATCCCAGAGGCCTTCCTGGCCTAGAAAAATTGTGTTTAAAAAATAAAAATAAAATGGAGCACTTTGATATTAAATTAAACCTCTCAGCTCAATAGGAGGATGCTTACTGGGTGCAAGAGCGCAGCATTTATTTCTTAGCAGTAAAATCACACTACATTTTAAATATGATCTCCAGAGCTGCAAGTGGTCTTCCCTCGTCAATGAAGCAACATTTATCAAGCTGCATGAACTAGTTAATTCCAACTGCAAGAGCTTTAACGTCATAGCTGATTTGTCTTACTTGATGAAACACAAAGTGGAAGAAACCAGCATGTGGCTTTGGAAAAATACTATATTTTTATACAAAAAGGGGGTATATGAGAGGAAAGCAGAGAGAACATAGAACTGACATGGCTGTAGTTGTCTGTTGTGGTCTGAATGTACTCGTTGCTTGGATTTTCTTTCTTTTAGCTTGTTCCAGTGACTATAAAGCCAGATCTTCCTGGGTTTTTTTTTTAGCATAGGGATTGTATTTTGCTACCAGACAATACAGTTTGTTAATTTTTCCAGGGAAACCACGGAACATTGTTTCTCCCCACTTCCCATCTAACTTATTATCTAAGTGTAATTTTCACCTTGGTTGCTTACTAGCCATAGAGTTGAACAAAATCTTGATTGCCCCATGGAATCCTAAATCAATCAAAGTAAAGCTGAAATTCAAACTAATTGAAACCAAAATTCCACTTAAAGACTGCTTAGACTCTTTTGGTAGTGGTGGTGGAGTAGGAAGTTGTTACAAAAGGTGTTTATTTCAGAGGCTAATTTGAGGCCGTTAGACCCAAAGCAGTATTTGCCTGGTTTTCTTGGCATCTGCCTTCCCCAATCAAATATGAGAGCAAAAGGAGCCGTAATGTTTAGGGAAGTGTGGAATTGATAATAGTTGGTGAGGGCAGTTGTTGATGGAACCTGAAATAAGATTTCTTAGAGAGAAGAGTACTTCAGTCTTTTAGCCTGTCCATAGCTGCCTTTGCAGTTGTTTCCCTCGTTCACACTCTTGCTTAAAACCCTGGAGTAGGTTCTTACTACTTACCAGCAAGATAAAGTTGAACTCTTCAGCTTAGCACTCTCAGACCTCAGCAGTTTTAATGACTATGCTGTAAAGGTCAGGCCTCAGGAACTTCTATTCTCTATAAAAATTCTGACAACTATCTTATGAGATAAATATTGTTGGTCCTGTTTTATAGACAAGGCATAGATTGGTTATGTAACTTGCTCAAAGTTACACACATTATATGGCGAGAATAGGCTGTGATTCCAGGCCTCTCATTCCAAAGACAGAGAGCTGATTCACATTGCCTAGCCTAGTGGACACTCAATAAATATTTGTTGAATGAATGAATAGGACGTGTAGAGACTTAGTAAATGTAGTTCTTTCTCCCCTTTCCCTATCCTTACCCTTTCCTCCTTGACCTGGTTTCTTCTTTTTCTTTCTGTTTTTACTAATATCAGGGAGTTAACTTGTTGAAGATTATTGAATTTTAAAATGTTTGAAAATCATTTGACTAGCCCAAGCAAGGAAGGAGTTTGCGTGACCATATAGCAGAGTTGGGTCTTTCACCAGGTCCCCTGACCACTCACATCATGTATCAGTCTTTCCATTTCACTATATAATTATTTTAAAGATATTGACACGTGTGTTTATTGCTGCTTCTCTGGAGTGCATGCAGTCAGAAGCTTAATGAAAGTTAGCATTTAAAAAGTGAACAATGTACTGAAGATTTCCCCTTTGGTTTGAAGTAACTCTTTCCTTCTTCCTTTTCTGTCCCCCATTCTTAGTAGTTAAGTGGTAAGCCATTATTGAACACTGGCTTTATGCCCAGCCTAGTGGTAGATGCTATTGAGAGGTGACAATGTGCTAGCAGCCCTCACTCTCAGCGCCTCCTAGACCTCCGCGTCCACTCTGGCGGTGCTTGAGGAGCCCTTCAGCCCGCCACTGCACTGTGGGAGCCCCTCTCTGGGCTGGCCGAGGCCGGAGCTGGCTCCCTCTGCTTGTGGGGAGGTGTGGAGGGAGAGGTGCGGGCAGGAACCAGGGCTGCGCGCCATGCTCACAGTCCAGCCCGAGTTCCGGTGGGCACCAACTCTGCAGGCCCAGCACACGGAGTGGCCGGCCAGCCCCGCTGGCCCAGGGCAGTGAGGGGTTTACTACCCGGGCTAACAGCTGCGGTGGGTGTGCCGGGTCCCCTAGCAGTGTCAGCCCGCCAGTGGTGTGCTTGAGTTCTTGCCTGGCCTCAGCTGCCTCCCGGCCAGGCAGGGCTTGGGACCTGCAGCCCGCAATGCCCGAACCGCCCCCTGCGGTGGGTTCCCGCCCAGGCGGGAGCCTCCCTGAAGAGCGGCACCCCCTGCTCCGCGGCACTTGGTCCCATCAACCGCCCAGGGGCTGCGGAGTACCGGTGCAGGGCGCAGGACTAGCAGGCACCTCCAGCTGCCCTCCCTGTGCGGGATCTACTAGGTGAAGCTAGCTGGGCACCTGAGTCTAGGGGGGACTTGGAGAACTTTTATGTCTAGCTAAGGGATTGTAAATGCACCAATCAGCACTCTGTGTCTAGCTCAGGGATTATAAATATACCAATCAGCACTCTGTCAAAATGGACCAATCAGCGCTCTGTTAAATAGACCAATCAGCTCGCTGTAAAATGGACCAATCAGCAGGATGTGGGTGGAGTCAGATAAGGGACTAAAAGCAGGCTACCTGAGCTAGCAGTGGCATGGGAATCCGCTGGGGTTAGTTTGTCTTTTGCGGAAGCTTTATTCTTTTGCTTTTTGCAGTAAATGTTGCTGCTTAAGTTTTTGGGTCCACGCTGTCCTTAAGAGCTGTAGCACTCACTGTGAAGGTCTGCGGCTTCTCTCCCGAAGCTAGCGAGACCACGAACCCACCGGGAAGAACGAACAACTCCAGACGCGCTGCCTGTAAGAGCTGTAACACTCACCACAAAGGTCTGCAGCTTCACTCCTGTCAGCGAAACCACGAACCCATCAGAAATTATAAGCTCCAGACACATCTGAACGTCTGGAGGAACAAACTTCAGACACACCATCTTTAAGAAGTGTAACACTCACCACGAGGGTTGGCGGCTTCATTCTTGGAGTTAGACCAAGAACCCACCAACTCCAGACACACTATGACGATAATAATGCGGAGAGTGTGTGTGTATATATATGTGTTCGTGTGTGTTAGTAATGATAACAGGTATTTTATATTGTAGCACTTATGATGTACCAGATATTATTTTGGACAGTGTGTATACCTCATCTTCTTTCAACTTTTGCAACAGCTCTGCAAGGCAGGCAACATCCCCATTTTACGTGTAAGGAAATGGAATCTCAGAGAAGTGACATATTCAAAGTCATACAACTACTAAGGGACAGTACTGGTATTCAAACCCAGCTCTTCTGCATTTAAGCCTATCCTACTGTGTCGTGATGCCTCTCATTTTTTCCTAAACTGTATTTAAGTTGTTCATTACCAAGTATTTATCAAGTACCTATCTAGTTAGTTAAGGCTTTCCAAGAAGAACAAATGGAAAAGTGGCATAGGGAGTAGTTTAGGGTCAAGCGTAAAATGGCGACTTACCTAGAGTAATCAGAGAGCTTTCAATGGAGAATGGAACTTCTGTTGGTTCTTTGAGAATAGCTAAAACATGAGATACAGAATGCCTAGAGAGAGACATAGAGTTAAGAAACTTTCTGCCAGAGTAGTGAGTACTATGTAAAAAGCTATCAGAAGAGGAGTTAGCCAATAATGAAAAGCTGGTTTTTTATATATAAAATGCCATATATATATGGGACTCTGCTTGGAGACAGTCTCCTTTGCCCAGGCTAGCGTGCAGTGGCACAATCTCGGCTGAGTGCAACCTCCACCACCCAGGTTCAAGTGATTCTCATGCCTCAGCCTCCCGAGTAGCTGGGAGGTGCACGCCACCACACCTGGCTAATTTTTGTATTTTTAGTAGAGACAGGGTGTCACCATGTTGGATAGGCTGGTCTCAAACACCTCATCTCAAGCAATCTACCTGCCTGAATGTTTGTCACTTCTCTGCTAAAATGCTAATAATAAGGTTAAATAATTTAAAAATTTTAAATTCACAAGGATGAAAAGAACAGACAAGACCAAGAAAATTTAGCAAATTGCAAGTAAACGAATGAGTGATAAACTTGACTTGGCAGAAGCCTTTAAGAAGCAATAGAATCCAAACCACAGACTCCAGAAGGATGTGGTGGTACCGAGTACCTCATGAAGTTTAGGGACAATATACAGAGCTAAACATAGGAGGGTAGGTTGACAGTCTATAGAGAAAGAGAAGTAACACTCCCAGTTCATTTTTCCCACTCTCTGCTGCCAATAAGTATGTTCCCCCATGCCCTAGCGGGAAAATGAAGGTTTACTTGCTGAAAAAGATTGAGCCCAAGAAGCTCTGAACCTAAACTGCTTGATATACTGGGAACAAGAAGGAAGGTGCCTTACCAAAAGGTGATTAAGTGAAAGTGTAACATACTGACACAGAGTTCCCCAACTACGTTTTCCAACTTTACACCCCAAATAAGATCCAGATTATGCCTCAAGACAGAAAATTGAAGGGTTCTTTCTGGGAAAAAAACAGAGGCAGCAATGAGAGGTACTGGGACTGTAGTACTAACCTTTCCCCGTCGAAAGACTGGATTTCCATCTACTCATTCTAAGTGAACCCTTCCCCCACAGCCAGTCAGGTACTGCCAAGGCAGACTTCCTTCACAGCTTTTTAGAGTCTCACAGTCTCACTTGTAAAGATAAACTAACAGCCAAAGATTACTAGATATTAAAGGAAAGCCTCTAATATTAAAAAAAAAAAAGTCTAAAATAAAGTGAAAAAAAAAATCCAGAGGGTAAAATGAAGAAGGAGGAGGAGACAAGATAATAATAATAGAAGAAAATGTTCAGAATTAGGCAATGAAAGTATTCATATTGAAAGGCTGTACTAAGTGCTCGGCCCAGGGAATGAAAACAGACTGAAAATGATGAATGAAAGATCTAAATGAAGGCTTATCACTATAAAATGTTAGAATACTAAGGTTAAAGAAGAAAGTCCTAAAGCTTCCAGAGAGAAGAACCGGCTTACATTCAAAAGATGCAGGAACCAGAATTTTAACAGGTTTCTAAATGGCAGTAAAGAAATACTTTGGAACTACCTAAGAAAAAGTATTTGCAGCCTTGAAATCTATACCTAGGCAAACTATCATTCAAGTGTAAGAATGGAATAGTTATATTTTGAAATATTCAGGGTGTCATAAAAGTTAACCTCCCATGCTATCCTTTCCCAGAAAGATATTATAGGATACACTCCACCAAGATGAGGCAGTAGATCAAGAAAAAAGACAATCTAGGAAATAACAGCTTCAGCACAGGAGAAAAGTAAACAAAATTTCCAGCATGATGACTAAAGAAGCTTGTAGGAAGATAATGCAGCAGGCATAGCTAGCAGCCAATTCAGGCTGAAGCAGAGAGAGGAGGCTTCAGGAAATACATCTCTAAGAACAAAATGGACTTGATCAATTTTATGGTGTGCTTAGTTATGATTGAGAAGAATTTTAAGGTTTATTTAAATTTTTTTTTTAATTTTTTTGAGACAGGATCTCACTCTTATCACCCAGGCTAGAGTGCAGTGGCACAGTCTCAGCTCACTGCAGCCTCAACCTCCCAGGCTCAAGTGATCCTCCCACCTCAGCCTCCTGAGTAGCTGGGACCCCAGGGATGCACCACCATGCCCGGATAATTTTTTGTATTTTTGGTAGAGAGAGTGTTTCACCATGTTGCCCAGACTGGTCTGAAATGCCACCCACCTCGGCTTCCCAAAGTGCTGGGATTACAGGTGTGAGCCACCACGCCTGACCAGTTTTTAAGATTTTTGTCAGAGTTTGGGGAGTTTCTAGTGACAAGTACATAGAAAAACTTAACTGGTAGAAAAAATGGCAGTTATCACTTCCAGTGAAACAAACAAGTGCAAGAAAGGAATAATATATTACATGGCTCAGCAGCGAACAGTATTTATGTAGGTATAATGAGGTAAACACTAAATGTTGATTTAATTTAAAATGTGATATTGAATGTATTGAGAAGATGAGGAAGGGAACTATGTGTGGGAGAGTAGAGTCAAGTTCTCATACTCTTTCAGAAAAAGCCAGTAGATAATGTACGGGAAAGGGGATAAAATGTTTGTGTGAGAGCAAAGTGGTGTTAGAGTGCTAAATTCTCATCTTTCATGGTGGGAGCGTAGTAGATAATGTCTCTTAACTGGAGGAGAAGGAAGAATAAAAAATCTTAATATAAGCATATTGTTTAGAAATATGAAGGTGAAAAAACAGCTAAAAGGTGTTCTCAGAGTTTGGGGTAGATAGTAGAGCAGAGAACTTTTTTTTTTTTTTCATTATAAATGTTACAGTGGTTTAGACTTCTTAAACCATACTTATACTTTATTAATAATAATGTATGTGTTATGTATGCATTTATTTTTGAGTTCTCTAGATGGAAAATTAAAAGGGTAATACAGTAGATTGTGGAGCTGTTATTAAGAGGTTCTAGCCTTGGCTTTGTCCCTTATCATCCCTGTAACTTTGGGCAGGATGCTCTTGTCTTCCTGGGCCTTAGTTCTTCATTTATAAGAGGAAGAAGGTTGGAAAGATGATCGCCAGGGTCTCTTTTAATTATAAAATTCAAAGATTTTATGATTTTTTAAAAAGTAGTGCTATGCAGCAAATGGAGAGTTAAGACCCAGACGGAGGCTTGAAATTCCCACATTTTTCTTTTTTTGGTTAAAATCAGACTTGGAGAGAAATTTTCACTGTGTTCTCTGAAAACAGTTGCACACCCATCTTCCACTGTGGAACCTGGGGCAGGCAATTGTCTGTGTACTCACTGGGAGACACATAGCTTAGTGTTATTTCAGTATGGTTTTCTTTTTCCCTTGATGTTTAATATTTTTCACTATGAATCACAGGTAAAATTTCCATGCCATGTGTAAACAATTTCACTTCTTATTGAAACAATGAATTCAGGAATGTCATGTTGGGATATCAGCCATTTTGCTTTTATCAATGTATGGAAAAATGCATTTATATTAATATAAGAAATGATGTCATTTAATATGGGGGTAGATCTTATAATTCAAGGTCAGCAAATCTCAGGAGGTGATTTAGGTCACCAAGCTGAGTTTGAAAAAGGAAAAAACTGTTTTCCTTCTGCTTTCTCAAGTATTGTTACCAGTTTTCTTCTCAGACTTTGGGATAGATGGTAGAGAGTAGCATGGTTTGTGAAAAGCAGGCCCTGGCCGGTAATATCTTTGCCATTGAACCGTGTGGCCCTGGATAATATACTTCTCCTTTCTGGGGTTCAGTTTTCCCATCTGCAAAAGAAAAGGATTGGCTGAAATAATATTCAAGATACCTTTTAGTTTTAATGTAGTATGTTTCTACCTCCTTACTTTGTGTGTGTATTCATTCAGACCATTCAGGAGACCCTGTTAGGTTTAGAGGTTTTTCTTAAAAAGCCCAGAATCAGGGAGAGTGAACTCTTTCTCTCTCAGTATCAGTCAAGCAGAGAAAAATCAGTTGAATACTAGAGTCAAACAAAAGAAAACTGACTCTTTTTAGTAGGTGTTTTTTTATGCCCCCTGTTGTCTAACTCTGAAGGCCTGCTTTCTATTCACATGATTTGTGGTTTTCTTTTTTAAAAGAGGGATATATTTAAAAGTTTGACTTAGCCACTCTTAAATTTAAGTGCTAAAAGAGTTAAACTTTAAGACTGATGCCTCTTCACATTTGTACACTGACATACATTTTATAAAGTCTATAAACTTTCTTCATGTGTAATATGTCATTTGAAAAACACATTTTGCAGAGCTGTGTTGTCCACTTACTGTGTGTTTGATGTGTGGATGAGCATGTGTGTGAATATGCACATCCACTTACCTCGGCTCTCCGTTATGGTCAGTTAGGGAAGCAAATGGTGATATTCGGAGACACAGTTTAAGGAAGTGAAGAGCAGACAGATGAAAACCATTAGCAAGTTATCCAAAGCACTCAGAAAGACACTTAATTTTAGAAAATTGGCCTCTAGCAGAAATAAATCAAACAAAGGGCAGATCTCGCCCATAAGCCAGCAGTTTCCCTGTACCACCTCTCCAGCTGTGTGCTCTGGTCTGGACAAAGAGGAACGTTAGAGACTCAAGAGAAACACAGAGCACAGCCTCTGTCAAAAGTGAGTTGCAATTTATTTGTTTAATAAGCATTGACTAAGTAGCAGCACTATGCCAGGCACTATTGGAGTCAGAGATGAATACAAGATGGTCTTTACCCTTGTTTGTACAAAAGAGAGGGGCTGAAGGGAAGCTGGCAATATCTAAAAAGAAGCACTGGTTTTCTGGTATATGTCCCTGAAATTGGTGTTAGCAAACCCTACCAGGGTCTGGGGGTAGAAAAGAAGGCTAGATACAGGGGTCTTTGAAATATCCTGATTCCACAGTTGGTCACTCTTAGTCTTCTCTAAGTTTAGGGGGCAAGAGAACAGTAAGTAGATAAAGAGACTACCTTAAATACCATCGTAATTTAAGTGGTTGTGCATATTCATACACATGCTTATCTATATGTCAAATACCCAGTAAGTGGACAGTACTGTGAGGCTGATAATAGTATCATACATTTACATTTCCTCTTTTAGAGTTCAAAAAAAAATAACTTGTTTAATGGTTCATTTTTCCGAAGCTTATAATCTGCCAAAATATCTTTAATTCTGTTTTTTCACCTTCACAGCTAAGATACCAACATGGACTGGGGACTCCAGACTTGCGGCAAACCCTTCCCAACCTGAAAAACTTCATGGAGCATGGACTAATGGTCAGGTGGTGAGTACCTTTATCTCTGATAACCAGAAACTGTAATGTGGATAATGATCCTGAAAATCTTTTCTGACTTCCACATTGCTCCATACCTGCTTCTGAGTTTTCTTCTGTAATGAGATATCGGAGGAAAATGAAAGACACCATCACACTTGGGGAGATCTAAGCTCCTGTCTGGCTAAGGAGGATGTAGCCCTCTTGGAGGGAGGAGGGGCCAAGAGGATATTGCTTGAACTTTGGGAAGGTGGCTGAGCAAGGAGCCCTTGAGGGCACTGCTGAGACAAACTGAAAGACAGCCAGTATGATTCATGGTAAGGGAGACCCAGAGCCCCTTGGACCTTTCCAAAGAACAGGTGAAGGTCCTGATTATGGAATGAGCATCAAGATCCATGACTGTGAGCATTAAAGGAAGAAAGCAGATAAGGAATAGGTCAGGGGGTCAGGACTTAGTTTGAGACCAGCAGGTACATTCTGAAATGTTTCTTGTATTTGTCAGTACCTGTTGAACCGTGAGGGCAAGCTGCTGCTGAAACTGCTCCATCAGGATAGACCTGGACCTTTTAAAAAGAGAAGGGGAGAGGGGAAGTCTGATACAAAGAAGATATTAGATTCATTCACTTGACCTAAATGGAAAGCTGTTGGCTGTATCCGTTTAGTAATTCTTGACGTTTGAATCCTTGGGTAGTGGGCAGCAACTTACAAAATCACATGACTGGAAAGCAGGCCTGTAGAGTTAGCCTGCTGGGGGCAGCACTAGCTTCTGATTCCAGGTATTTTTCTCATCATCTGCTGTGTGGATTTGAAATTCTACCTCTCTGAAATTTGATTTCCTCTGCTGATGTGCCTTCAGAAAAGTAAAAAAAACTATGGTTGGTCTTTACTTTGATTTTCAAAACAGCAAGTTTCAGATGTCTGGTCTTAGGACTCAAATACACAACTGTTGTTAAGCAAATACACAACTATTTAAAGAATTCCACTCAAAACACTAAAATAATTATTAAAACTTGGTGTTGATATGGACCCGGATGCCTTCAGGAATATGAGAGAGGAGTTAAGTTTTAATGTAAATTAGTAAGAATAATGAAAGTGAGCTAGCAGGCATTTATGTAGCTTATCTCTGTGTAAAGTTCTGTGATAGGCGCTCTGGAGAGAGACGAGAAGGCTCAAGCCCTGTCCCCAAGAGATTTGTGGTCCAGTTGGAAACAAGGCAGAGAATTCATGAAGAGGTTTTCTAACACAATGGTAAATAACCTAAAATAATGAGAAAATTGGCAACCTACAACACTAATTAATTACACTCAATGAATCTTGCTCAGTGCAGATAACAGGTTGTCCCTGTACCATTTACTGAAGTGTCTGTCTTTTCTCCACTGATGATAATGGCATCTCTTTTGTAAACCAAGTTCACTTATCCATAGAGATCCATTTCCAGGCTCCCTAGTCTGTTCTGTTGCTTTATTTGGCTAGCCATCGATCAGTATCACATTTTTAATTATTGTAAGATGTAATTTCTAAAAGTCTTGTTGAGATTTGAGAATGAAATAAAAATCAAAATGTCCATTTTACTACTGATAAAGCTGCTTGGAAAATGGGGCTTTCGATCTGTAATAAAATGGGCTTGCAAAGATATCACTCAAAATTAAACTTATCCTCATAATCACAATGTAAACTGGAGAGCCACAGGCTTTCCCTACAGAGACAGACCCTTAACTAATTGGCAGGCAGTGATCAGGTGACTTCTCTGCAGGAGCCCAGATAGGGCTGAGCCAAGAATACCCAGTTGCTATTTTGCCCTCTAAATTCACCAATCAGAAAAGTCCCCCCTCCTCTGAGAGAGTGAGAGGATGGAGAGAGCCAAAAGTGTTAACTCCTAAGCCATGTTCCTTCATAGGAAGGGAAAAGGAAAATACCTCCAGCTTTCTTGATATCTGTTAGAGAAAAGCTCCTACGTAAGGCTCTTCTTCAAAACTCTGCTTTTCTTGACTTGAGTCTTTGAGTGATTTCACAGCTTTATGACATTGGGTCTTCCTAACTATGAACATGTTATATCGCTTGCTTTTTTTAAACATACCTCCGTGAAGTTTATAATTTTCTACATAAGGGTCTATGCATCTTTTATTAGATGTACTTAGTCATATTAGCTTACAGTTTTGGTTGCTGTTGTAAATTTTTTTATTATAATAGTTAACATTTTGTGGCTGGTATACAGGAATAGCACTGATTTTTAGTATTTTGAGAGTGTGTTCTGGCAACCTTGCTAACAGTTACAATAGTTTGTTTCAGTTCTCTTGAATTCTTTGTGTATACAATCATATTTTCAGTGAATAATGGTATTGTTTCTAGTTTTATAACTTCATTATTTTTCTTGTCTTACTATGTTTTATTACAGAAAAGGAGCAGTGATAGTGGATATCCTTGTCTTCTGACTTCAAAGAAAATGCTTCTAATTTTTCACCATTAAGTATTATATTTATTGTAGATTTGGGTAGATATGCTGCATTAGCAAAAGGAATAATTTTACTATTCTTAGCTTACTAAGAGTTGTTTTTCAATCATGAATGTGTGTATTTTGAATTTTACCATGTTTGTTCTGAATCTATTGAGGTAACACTACATTTTTCTAATGTTAAACCATCTTTGCTTCCTGGTCATGATGGGTTATTTTTTCCTACATTATTGAGTTCCTTGGCTATTATTTTAGAATGTCTCCATCTGCAAACTGAAATGAGACTGGCCTTCAGTTTTTCTTTCACATAAAATCCTTGTCTTATTTTGGTTCGAATTGACCAAACATGATGAGGTTGTAAGAGCTTCATAAAATAAACTGAGGCTCTTTTCCTTCTTTCCTATTCTCTAGAACAGATAGGAGGAAATATCTCTGTCTTAAAGGTATGGTAGAACCTAGAAAAAAACTAGTGTTTTTTGTTTGTTGCTGGGGAGAGTGTAGATTTTAAACTACTGATTTAATTTCTACAATGCTTACAGGTCTGTTTCTGTTCTATTTTTGCAATTCCTCGTTTACTTGCTCCAGTCTGATTTTTTGGTGCCTACTGAATTCTAAACATGGGCCCAAACCCAAAGGTCACTTTTCATCCTTACCCTGTTCAATGTCACCTGGCCTTGCTGGCCATTCCTGCCTTCCTGAAACACTCTTCCTTGTTGTCCTCCACAGGGCTGCCCTCTCCTGGCTTTCCTGCTTCTAGTTTTTCCATGGCCCCATCTTAGGCCCTCTTCCCTTTTTCTCTCTCTACTCTCTTCTCTTTTTTTCTGTCCTCCTCTGCCTCCTCTCTACCCCCTTCTTAAGTGTTCTCACCCATTCCCATCGCTTTGAAAGCCATATATGCTTATGACTCCCAAAGTTTTGTTTTCAGCGTAAGCCTCTCCTGTACACTCTGGATAGCCAGGGGCCTACTTGACTCTGCCCCTGGGAGTATTACAAGCATCTCGGCCTCAACACAGCTAACACCCTCCTTCCACCAGCACAATTCCTTTCAGCTAATGGGACCCTGTCTACCCAGTTGCTCAAACCGGGGAATCATCCTTGATCCCCTTCTTTTCTTCACTCACATCGGAGCTAATCTTATTCATCAGCAAGCCCTGTCATCACTAACTGCAAAATACATATCAATCTGTTCACTTCCCATCTCTGCTATTGCCACTCCAGTCCAAGCCACCACCTTTTCTTCCCCAAACAGCTGCACCAGTGCAATTTGTCTCCCTGATTTCCCTCTTGTCCTGCCTCGGTCCACTCTCCATAGTAGCCAGAGTGATCTTATTAAATGTTAACTAGATCTTAATCACTCTCAGCTTCAGTGGCAAGAGTAAAATCCAAGTTTTTTTCCACAGTCTGCTTGGCCTGTGCCTCATCTGATACTACTCCCTTTCCACTCTCACGTCCTGTCGCTGTAGTGGCCTCTGTGTAGTGATGTGAATAAGCTCTTTCCTGTCTGAGTGGTCGCGCTCACTGTTCCTCTGTGTAGAATGTGCTCTGTCTCTTCCTTCTTTCCTACCACCATCCTCACCTCATCGCCTCATGGAGAGGGAATAGTTTAAGAAAAGCAGCTTTATGAACACAGCAGCTTTATTGGCAATGAATAGACACCTTGGCTGGAATGCAAATTCGTTTTAAGAATGGGGAGAATCTGGGCTTTGTGGTTCCTTGGCAATCCTTTTTAAGAAAAAGAGTACAAAATTACAAATATGAAATTAGAAATGAAAAAGCATTTGGAATGAGAAACAAATGACAACAAATTACTGGAACCTTAGAGAGTAGGTCCTTTTCTTCTGAGATGTCTGTAGACAATTTACTCAAATTATTTACGTATAAATTCTTCCTCATTGCAGCCTGACTGCCCTGCTCCTAAAACACTGTGATTTCCAGCAACTCTCAGTTCTAAGGTATGGAGAAATTAATTGACTTTCCAGGCATAATTAACCCATGAACCTGTAGCAATAAAACTAGAATCTAGGTGTCCTGGCACTGATGTAGCAAACCCATTAAGCTCCAAGCTCATACATTTATAAATGTAGTGCCCTTCTGTGCCAGCTGTGCCAAGCACATAAACACTGAGTGAACAAGAGTGTGCCACTTTATGGTACTGTAATGTAAAAAAGGCTGCTAAAGTAGATGCAAAGCACTGCAAAATGAATGCTACATATCAGTTCCAAGTGAAGATCACGGCAGGAAGCCAGACTGGAAGTCACAAAGCTAAACAAAGCCGGAACAAGCACTTTGAGTCTCAGAAGAAATCTGAGAATTTCCGAGAGCAGCCATGGAGTGAGGAGTTACCTCTCAAGCCTTTGCTCCTTAGGGCAAAGGGTAAAAAAACTTGGGTTCCTAAGGGAGGCCCTTACATCTTTTGTAAAGCAAAACATTTCCATTTTCTGTGTGGTTGTTACCATTCACAGATTGGTCCCTGTGGAGGCAGACTGCTGTATGTTCTTTTGGTGTTGAGGATTTTATACTGGCTGAGGATCAGTGCATTCACTGAATTCCTCCTTATGGTAAGCTTCAAAGTTATGTGACAGCTTGTTTTGTTTTATTTTGTAAAGAAAAGCTGTGATAAAAATCCTTTTAATAAAGTAATTCTTTTTCTTGCACATTATGGAATTCTTAGCTAATATGAGAATGATCAACCTGATTAATCCTAAAATGAACCCCTATTTTCTATGAACACAGTAGCACGGGGCACAGCTCTCAGTGATTTATGCCAGGTCTTTCCAAAAGGAGTGCCCATTTTTTCATCCTAAGATTATAACCTAGTCGTAACTGCCAAGCAACACAATTTTGAAAAGCAGAATTTCAGCTTAGAATCTGTGCTCTTGAATACTTTGATTAAAAGTCACCAGAATGTCATTTAAACATCCCGTTTTTCTTTTACTATTGCCTGCAAAGTGATCCGAGACTCAGATTGACATGCACATGCACAGCTGATGTGGGTGCTGAAGAATGTGCACGCAAGCTGCTGCCTGATGGCTGCCTGGAAGATGATGAGTTTAGAACTGAGTGGAAGAGATTATGTGCTGAGGTTGCTGTGAATGGACTGTGTGATGGGGCCCCAGCATCCAGGTCCTGAGACAGTGTCTCGATTTTGTCTCTCCACCACTCCCCCACCTTTTCTCAACTGACCCCCAAGTATAGCACTCTCCTTTGTGACCTCCGTTCTTTACTTAGGCAAGTTCCCACTACCCAGAATAGCTTGCCCCTTCCTCTGCCCTATCCAGATGTTGCTCTCACTTCAAGATCCAGCTCATATCCTACCTCATTCATTCACTCACTCAACACCACAGTGGCGGATACAGAGATAAGTAGGTATTCTCTCAGTAGCTTAGAGTCACTTCTCTGCCTAGTCTTACCCACTAGGCTTTTGAGCAGCTTGGGTCTGGGGACCACGTCTTACTCATCTCTGTGGTCCCAGCCTGGCATTACGGAAGCCAGGGAGGCTAGAGAACGGAATGAAGAAGCCATCTGAGCTGTTCTACTCATGGAATATGCTCCTTGAGCTTGCGTTCAAGGATCTTACAGTCTAATTAAGGTAGTGAAATAGGAACAAACAACATGTACTGAAAAAAGTAAAAAGTATGACATTGCTGTAAGAAAAGTAGGTAAGTTATTTTGAACATTCAGAGGAAGCCCTTTAGTTCCCGGTGTGAGGGGTGTAGACAAGCCTTTACTAAGGAGATAACATTTCAGTGGAGAGTGGACCTGGAGCACAAGAAGAATTTGACCACGTGAGGATTGGGGTATAGGATCAAGTAGGTTAAGAAACAGTGGCCCAGTTAGGTGGAAAGACTAGGACTATGAATTTGAATACCAACACCACCATTTACTGCCTCTGTGACCTCAAACAAGTTTAAGCTACCTGCCTCAATCCCTTTACCTATAAAATGAGGGTAATAGTGCCTACCTAACAGTGTGGTCATAAGAATTAAATATGTAGCCGGGCGCGGTGGCTCAAGCCTGTAATCCCAGCACTTTGGGAGGCTGAGATGGGCGGATCATGAGGTCAGGAGATCGAGACCATCCTGGCTAACACGGTGAAACCCCGTCTCTACTAAAAATACAAAAAACTAGCCGGGCGAGGTGGCAGGCGCCTGTAGTCCCAGCTACTCCAGAGGCTGAGGCAGGAGAATGGTGTGAACCCGGGAGGCGGAGCTTGCAGTGAGCTGAGATCCAGCCACTGTACCCCAGCCCGGGCGACAGAGCAAGACTCCGTCTCAAAAAAAAAAAAAAAAGAGTTAAATATGTAAGTACCTAGCATACTGCCTAGCACTTAGTAATACTTAACAAGCGGTAGCTTTTATAATGAATAAATGAATCGTATTTACTGTCTATATCTTTTTAAAATCAAATGCATCCTTTGCTATAGGTGTTTTTACTTTGATATCTATAGTCATCTGACAGCTTGGTATAGAATATGGCTCATGTTCATATTTTGGCTCCTGCTGTCTTGTACGTTAATGGTACAGAAGATTTACCATATGTCTACCTCTCACTTACCCCAAGTCCTTTATAAGACCACTCTGAGGTCTTAGAGAGAAGTACCCTACAAATCTGTTTGCCTACAAACTTTTTTTGGTACCTGCCTTCTTAGGTAACTCTCACCCATAATTAGAGGTTAGGAATAATAAAATCTCTTACTTGCAAAACTGTCTATGTTTTTACTTAAGCTTGCAAGAACCCTGTGAGGGTAGCTGGATAAGAAGAATGACCACTATTTTACGAACCAAAAAACTGAGACTCACAGTGCCAAGCGACTTGCCAAGATCACATGATACTAAGTGATGGAACTGGGACCAGAAACCCAGATTACCTGACTCCTAATCCCATATTCTTTTTACCATATCACAGTGCCCTTTATTGGGTGATGGCCATTCTCTTCCTTCTCTGCCCTTCCCCTGCCCTCCTGTCTCTGTGCTACCTCTATTCTAGTGCCTCCTGCCTTCCTCAGGGAAACCCACCAGAGTCAAATCCAGAGCGCTGGAAAGATACACTGCAAAATTAGGCAGCAGGCCTGGTGGAAACATTCGTGGTTGTTTATTCTACCCCGTTTACCTCCAAGAGGGAGGAAACTAAAAGTCATAAAACTTTGGGAAGAATTTAAGAACTTTAAGACTGAAAGAAACAAAAATGATCACATTTCAACTTCATTGATTGAGAAACAGGAACACGGAAGAAGAAAGCACGTGGGTTGGGTGAGTGGCCTAAAATATATTTACCCTTAGTGTTTGTGGAGCACTTCCTGTAATGGCCTGCTCTTTTTTCTGAACAAGAAAAAATAAGAATAAGATAAAAGCAAGATTTCAAAGCCATCTGTCCTGTTTTTTTCATAGAATTTTTTATCCTAAGTTTAATTTTTCCTGATTATAGAGCTTAAACTATGTAACACCTTCATGCAAGGTAGTGTAACACAGAGGAAGGAACACTAGATTTGGGAATCAGAAAATATGGGTTCCAGTTTCAACTCTATCACTTAATTTTCATAAGTTTGTTTTTGAGTATCAGTTGTTTTGTTTTGTTTTTGTTTTGTTTTGTTGAGACGGAGTCTCGCTCTATCACCCAGGCTGGAGTGCAGTGGTGCGATCTCAGCTCACTGCTACCTCCGCCTCCTGGGTTCACACGATTCTTCTGCCTCAGCCTCCCAAGTAGCTGCGAGTATAGGCATGCACCACCACGCCCAGCTAATTTTTGTATTTTTAGTAGAGACGGGTTTTCACCATGTTGGCCAGGCTGGTCTCGAACTCCTGACCTCGTGATCTGCCCGCCTCGGCCTTCCAAAGTGCTGGGATTACAGGTGTGAGCCACCATGCCCAGCTGAATATCAGTTCTTTAAATGGAGTTAATATCACCAGTTACTGGGAAACTAGTGGTATTATTTCCCCATAATACTATTATTTCCCAACCATAGTTTTTGTAGGCCAAATGAGATAATGTTCGTCAAAGTGGTTTATAAACTGAAATGAACTGTACAAAGTATTATTAAGTATTATTTTGGATTTGACAATGCATTAAGCATCTCTTTGGCATATAGCATCGTTCAGGAGACAAAGGAAGATTCAAAAGTGTAAGATTTTCCCTCCCGTTGCTTAGTCGACAGTTGTTAAGTTTCTAATCTAATTTATAGATAAGACAAATTAAAAATTTTGAAGGACATGACTTGCAAAAATATTCCTATACATTGTTTACTCTCGCTATCGTTTGGGACTTACAACCTGAGGCCCATCATTAGTGTGTAGTCTGGTACAATGATGGAGGGCAATGTTGGGCTGACTTATTTTGTTTCAGGACCAGGCAAGCCATTTTTAAAGAGACAGAATCAATCTCAGTGACCTTAGTAAGGGTGGAGCACTGAGAAGTATCTTTGGCTGTTCAACAGCATGCTAGAATATTTCTCCAGAGTACTTTAGTGTTTAACAAACACCAGTGTTGCATGTTGGGAGAAGTAACTCGTGGCTTTATGTGAGGTCATCTCACTTTAGTGGTAAAATATCCAAATAGTCCTTCTGCTGACCTATTTATAATGTAGTCTTCTGCTCCTTTTGGTAAATAGAATCAAGCTATAGCTTTAAATAAAAGTGTTAGAAGAAGAAAATACCTAAGAAATTTGACACATTTTAGGAAAATGTGTTTTCAGTAAACTGAGAATAATGAAAATTTAAAATAAGTGAGCCAATCTACTTTCCTTAAAATCAAGTAATGATATGGTAGTTCTGCTTTTACACCAAACCACTTACCCTTGAAAATGAGGCAGTATCTAGTATTTAAATCTTTACAAAGTCTCACTTTTTAGAAACAGATCTACCCTCTTCCCTTCCGTCCATCATCCTTATGCTGAATTCAGAACTGAAATCTGGCAGATGACCCTCTAGGGAAGTAAAAAACATGTTGTCTAGCTGACGTTGGTTTTTAAATTTAGATCAAATAATATTGCCTTTGAAGTCTCAAGAGTCCTACTTAAGGTAGCTATATCAGATAGGCTTGCTTTTGAGAGCATTTCTTGCAGGCCAGCACCCCTAATATGAAAAGTTAAGCCTAGTCAAAACTAAATGAAAAAGAAAGTTTTATTGGAGTTATTTACTCTAAGATAGCTGTTTCAGAAGAACCTTGACGAGTCATCTCCTTGCCTCTAGACAGGAACACACAAGGCATATGGGTATCCGTAGTATTTTAAAAGACCTTAGGGGACCAGGCTTCTTCCATAACTCATTCCAGAGTTTAAACACCCTCACTTCAGGAAATTCTTCCCTACATTTAACTTACAGGCCCCCTCCTGCGGTTAACACCCATTTCCACTTTTTTCTGCCTCCTGTCAGGATGGAGAACAGCTGGCCAACATCCTTTGTGCACTAACCCTCTACTGGCGACAGAAAGGTACTTGGGTATCCCGGCCCCACCTCTCCCTGACTCCAGCAACCAAGTCTCTGAACCAAATTGAGATCTCTTTTCCCATTGTTTTTACTTGGGTCTTCTTTATTTCTGTTTACTCCTTTTGATTATAAAGTAGTATGTGCTCGATGAATAAAATTTGGAAGTTGTAAAAATATACAGAAGGGAAACAATAGCTCCATAATTCAGGCACAAAAAAATCACTGTTGTGTTAGTCAGTTTTCCTTGTGTTTCTTTTCTAATTCAGATCTTACCATCTGTACCAACACTTTTCAATAGAAATATAATATGAGCCATACATATAAATTTAAATATTCTGGCAGTCACATTTTTAAAAAGCTAAAAATAAACAGGTAAACTAATTTTAATAATATATTTTATTTAATTCAAATAAAATCCAAGTTGTATATCCAAAATGTCTTGTAGACATGTAATCAACATTTTAAAGATGATTAATAAATATTTTACATTCTCTTTTTTCATACCAAGCCTTCTAAATCCAGTTTATACTTATAGCATATCTCAAGTCAGACTAACCACATTTCAAGTTCCAGCAACCAGTTCCTAGTGGTCATAGTGGACAGCACAGTCCTTACAGCTTTTTCGTATACCATAATGTCTTAAGTATTTTATCAATGCCCTTTAAAACTTTTTAGCATCACTTTTAATGGCTATGTAGTATTTCATCATATAGATTTACTATAACAGTATATTGAGGCAGTTCTGTTTTTCTCAGCACATTGCCAGAAAACATCACCTAAATGTTTCCTTTTGCACACAACTAATTAAATTAATGTATACATAAAACAAGTATATTCACTGAATATCTGTGTGCTCTGTACTAAGTTATATTGGAAAGCGGAAGAGTGAGTTTCCAGAAACAAAGACTAGATCCCTCCCATATGCTGTTTACAAGACTTGACTCCACAGTTGGACTGCACACAAATACAGTATTTTATTCTGCCTTAAATGCCCTTCCCTTCATTTCTTGCTCTGCCCCACCCCCAACACACACATACATTGCCTGGTTAGCTCCCACTTATCCTTCAGGGTGCCAGTCAAGTACAACCTCTTCTGATGAGTCTTTCCACTGATTACTGATTGCCTTCTTCATTGTAATATACAAAGTGTGTATTGTATTCAAAGCACCATGGTGTTCTGGTTATTGGTTTACTCTCTGTCTTCTCTTCTAGAGTGGGAACTCCTTAATGATAGGAATCTTATTTTATACATCTCTTTATTTCCAGAGCCTCGAAAACTATCAGGCAATGAAATGTGGATTTCAGTAATGTCTGAAATATGTGTTGAAAATGCAAATGATGCAACATTAAGCATCAGTTGGATGGTAAAATAATAAGTACTACCTTCAGAGTTCAGAGATCACTTTAGATTGGCATGGTTAAAGAAGAAAGAATGAATGAAGGAGTTAAAGAAATGAGTTAAAAAATGAATGAGGACTGGGCGTGGTGGCTCACGCTTGTAATCCCAGCACTTTGGGAGGCCGAGGCGGGTGGATCACCTGAGGTTAGGAGTTACAGACCAGCCTGACCAGCATGGTGAAAACCCATCTCTATTAATACAAAAAATTAGCCGGGCGTGGTGGCACACACCTGTAATCCAAGCTACTTGGGAGGCTGAGACAGGAGAATCACTTGAACCCAGGAGGCAGAGGTTGCAGTGAGCCGAGATTGTGCCATTGTACTCTAGCCTGGGCAACAAGAGCAAAACTCCATCTCAAAAAAAAAAAAAAATGAATGCAGCTGGGCGTGGTAGCTCACACCTGTAATCCCAGCACTTTGGGAGGCCAAGGTGGGTGGATCACTTGAGGTCAGGAGTTCAAGACCAGCCTAACCAACATGGAGAAACCCCATCTCTACTAAAAATACAAAAATTAGCCGGGCGTGGTAGTGCATGCCTGTAATCCCAGCTACTCGGGAGGCCAAGGCACGAGAATCACTTGAACATGGGAGGCGGAGGTTGCAGTGAGCCAAGATTGCACCCACAACTGCACTCAAGCCTGGGCAAAAACAGCGAGACTCCATCTCAAAAAAAAAAAAAAAAAAAAAAAAACACAGTTAGGACTTGAATTGGGTTTTAGAAGATGGACATACTTAAATGAATTGGAGAGGGAATTAGTACGAAAGCCACTGGGATATGCACACTGAAAAAGCAGTGTTTTTCAGTAGGCATTCATTAGCACTGGGGTCCCCAACCCTTGGCCGTGTACCTGTAGCAGTCCATATCCTGTTAGGAACCAGGCCTCACAGCAGGAGGTGAGTGGGGGCAAGTGAACGTTACCCCTGAACTCCGCCTCCTATCAGATCAGCTGCAGCATTAGATTCTCATAGGAGCACAAACCCTATTGTGAACTGCACATGTGGGGGATCTAGGTTGTGTGCTCCTTGTGAGAAGCTAATGCCTGATGATCTGAGATGGAATAGTTTCATCCTGAAACCAGCCCCCTGCCCACGACCCATGGAGAAATTGTCTTCCATGAAACCAGTCCCTGGGGCCAAAAAGGTTGGGGACCACTGCTTTAGCATATGTTGATAAGTGTCAGTAAGTAAGTATCCTTCTGGATCGAATGCACTGCACTAAGTTTCAAGAAGGCTTAGCGATATGGTCTTTGTCCATCAAAAGCTGGTAAGTGTTGGCAGCATTAGAAATGAGCACTGGCAGCCTCAGTATGACCTTGGGTGCCAGGCGTGGGAGGTGTTTTTTGTTTGTTTGTTTTGAGACAGTATCTCGCTCTGTTGCTCAGGCTGCAGTGCAATGGCGCCATCATAGCTCACTGCATCCTCGAACTCCTGGGCTCAAGTGATCCCCCCACCTCTGCCTCCCAAAGTGCTGGGACTGTAGGCATGAGCCACCCTGCCCAACTGTAACCTTTGGGCTTAAGCTCGACTTAGATATAATTCCCTGTGTTTTGTTTTGTTTTAGCCTCTGGATCCATCTGAGGAAATTCCCTGTTTTAATTTTAAAGAGTTTAAATATCATTTTATATTATGTTTATTCTGTAATTCTTCTCTTAATGGATAGCAATGTATAATAATAGTTAATATCATTATAGCTAATATCAAGTGACTATTACTGCAAAGCAGGTACTCTTCCAAAGCATTTGAATATATTATTCAGTTAACTCATTTAATCCTGACACCACCCTGTGAATTAGGACCCACTAACCTCTCCCATCTTAGAAATGAGGGAACTGAGGAACTGAGGGGTTAAATAACTTAATGTGACACAGCCATCAAGTGGAAGAGCTAAGATTGGAGCCCAGGCAGAGTAGTTTTAGAAGTCCTGCTTTAACCATTACATGGACAACCTCTCCTATAACTAGTTAAGAACAAAGTGTTTTACACAAGGGATCATTTAGCATCTGGTGATTCCAGAAAAGGAATCTTGTTATTACAGCCTTCTCCTGGTTTTCTTCATTCCTCTCTGAATGCTCCTTCTTACCTCGTTTGAAGGCTCCTCTTCCTCTTCCTCTTCCTCATCACAAAAAGCTGGAGCTCCTAAAGGCTCAGTCCTGGGCCCTTTTTTCTCTTACTTTATTCTTAGTGGAGATAAGTTCTGATATCAGAAATTGCCTCCTGTATATTTTCACAGCACATTCTACGTGCCCATGCATTTTTCTACCAGTCTTCCATCCCAGTCATGATATGCTCTTTGCTTTCTGCAAATGGAACCACTTTCCATTATTTTACACTAGCCAGGGCGCCAGGCAGAAACCTTGGTTCCTCCTTTTCTTCCTCACCCTTATATCCAACTCTGGCAACTCCTGCCAATTTCTCCTGCTATTTCTATTTGTCTATGTGTGCACATTTCCATTCTGATGTATGCCTCCATTACCTTTCACCTGTACTACTGCACAGCCTGCAGTCTCCCACCATCCACTCTGGCCCCTCCAGTCCAGTCTGCTCTCCAGCTGCAGCCAGAATGCACTTTCCAAAGTGTAAATCTCTCTCTCTCTCTCTCTCTCTCACTCACTCTCACCCCCTCCCCCCACACACCTCTGACTCTCTCTCTCTCCCCCCCCCCTCTTTGCCTGAAAGTTCTAAACATGGCTTGTGACTGCTGCGTGGTCTAGACTTTGTTTTACTCCCCAGTTTTATCTTCTACCATAGAACTCTTCACTCATTGACCTTTTGGGTCCTCAAACATTGTTATCTTTCTTGACAAAAGGTCTTAGCAAATGCTGTTCCTGCTGCCTGGAAGATACTCTCCTCACCAACCCATTCTTTACCTGATAAAGAACTCTATTAGCGCTTCTAATCTTGGCTTTTCCTGTCTGGGTCAGATCTCTGCTACAAGCTCTTTGAGCCCGTGTCCTCTCTGCGTAGCACGGGTCAGAGGTGGTTGTTTGACATTGATGTCTGTGATTCTGTGATACTTGTCTGTCTTCTCTCACTAGACAATAAATTCCATGAAAACATGAACCATGGCCTTTTTCCAAGTATTATTACAGCCCCAGAGTCTAGCGCAGCACCTAGTGTATAGTAGATATCCAGTATGTATTTGAATAAGGGGGTAAATCAATTTCTTTTTTTGATGTATTTATTTATTTTTTATTTTTTTTATTTTTTTTTTTTTTTGAGACGGAGTCTCACTCTGTTGCCCAGGCTGGAGTGCAGTGACTTGATCTCCACTCACTGCAAGCTCCGCCTCCCAGGTTCACGCCATTCTCCTGCCTCAGCCTCCCGTGTAGCTGGGACTACAGACACCCGCCACTGCACCTGGCTAATTTTTGTATTTTTAGTAGAGACGGGGTTTCACCGTTTTAGCCAGGATGGTCTCGATCTCCTGACCTCGTGATCTGCCCATCTTGGCCTCCCAAAGTGCTGGGATTATAGGCGTGAACCACCACGCCCGGCCCAATTAATTTGTGTTATACTCCACCTCCTTTAGGAGTATAGGGGACTACAAAAGACAAGGTTACCAAGGTGTCATCTCTAGAGTCCCAGTCTCTTACTAAACAGTAATTAAATGGCAGCTAACTGTAACTCAAGCACTTCTGCCCAAGGCCTCCAGCATCTCTGGAAATGGTGGCAGAGCTATCGTTTTTCTTTTGAAATAACAAACAACTAAACCCTCGCAGTTTGGTTCATGTGAGAGTTTATTAGAGAGCTGATGGTAGGTCAGCGTTAGCCGTATCTTTCAAAGACTTCATCTCACAGATTCTGTCACTGGTCCTGGGAGTCTAATGCATCCTTTAGCTCCCTTCCAAGTCTAGTTTTTAAATTCTGAAAACATTCTCTGACCAGGGTTTTAATTTCCCTATCGAGTTTCTTCTGGGGCTGGGTTCTGTGAGATTGTTGTTCCTCTGGTTTCCCTGGCAAAGGTAGAGGTTTTTTAAAAATTTTTCCCTGGTTTTCAGCATAAACAGTTTATTATTCCCAAGTCTCAAGTGCTGTCCAGACACTCTGAGGGGTCCCCAGGCATCATTCCTGGCATCTCTTTCCTGTTCTTTCCATGTTCTCGTGTAGGATGTTACTTAAGCCCTATATAAATGACATCAAGATGGGCTCTGTCTGTTTCTACAGACCATTTTACAGTCCTCATAATGTTGGTTGCCTGACTGTGATTTTAGTACATTAATATGTATGATGATTTCTTAAAGTGAAAGCTGATGAGTGAAGTGGTTGACTTGACCCCTCCCAGGACCTCTCTTTGTCTCCCTGGAGGATCACTGTGTATTCTCTGATGCCATGGAGCTCAGCCTGGAGCCTGAGCTGGCCTCCAGTTGGGCTCTGGACAATAGGCACCCCCTCATCCTCTGTCCACTGGCCCAAGCTGGTCCATGGAGGCCTGATGGCCAAGACATCACATCACAAAGCCTGGGGAACTGGATTTCTTCAGCTTGCTTATTTTGTCCTTTGCCTGTGGAACTTTCTCTTTCACCAGTTCATCTTTCCATCACTACTCAGTTTAAATAAAATCCAAAGGCTGCCTTGTTCAGTTATACCTTTTTATACTCTGTTTTTATTTAGTCAGACTTTGGCAGGAAACCTTCCAGGCGAAGCCCAGGGGAAAAGTGACCATTGGCACAGATTTCAGCCTGTGCTTTTGGCCCAATATTGTTTCTATTTTTATTTTGTTTCGTGTTTTTGTTAACATCCAGGGCAAAGATTAAGTACTTATACTTATCTGGTAATGGTGAGAGGCCTTTGGATTGCTTGCCTATGGCCTGGAGACTGCATGCTTAAAACTATTAACCCCCAGCTACCTCCTGGGAGATAAGATCTAGCTGTTAAATTTGGCTTTCCCTAAAGGAGGTTCTGAGCTCCTACTTGATCTGAGAGAGGGAAAGAAGGATAAATCCCAACCTTTGCTGAATTTTGAAAAAAGGATAGTAGCTTAATTTATGGAGGTTGTTTTTTTGAAAAAAAAAAACTAACTTTATGTCATAATTTCTTAGCTGCCAAAAGACGTAATTCTACCTCAGCTTTGCCTTGGCAACCTGCTTTTGGCACTCTGTGCAAGCCTGTCGTTGCTCTGCATTATTTAAGCAGTAATCTTTAAGAAGGTGAGAAACTATTATTGCTTTTTAACACAGTTGACATGGTATTGGCGCAGAGTAGTACCTAGAGCTTCAAACATTTCTAGTGGCCATCAACCAACTTAAACACCTCCATGTGAAGGTCTCACTGCCATGAGGTCATAGATTGCTACAAGTGGGGAGAAAGAAGAAGATCAAAAGTTGTTTAAAAGTTTTTTTTTTTTCTTTTTAAGTATTCTTATTCCACTGAGTTGTAGCTGTAGATTTTGGCCAGGAGCCAGACAATCAAGATTTAGTATTTTGACCAGCTGTGATCTAGTAATGTCCCTCAGAGGAAACATTTTGTAGGGAGGGAAAGACACATATTTGAGATTGTGAATTGTACTCTGTCCTCATACTTTACAGTGTGGGACCTGGTTGTAGACAGATAAAACAAGTACAGGTGAATCTGAAAGATTATTAGAAAAAAAAAATGTTTCAAATGGTTAAAACCTCACCCCAGCTTCAAGAACTGTCTTGATGTGGTAAATCTTTACATGCTTTCTTTATTTCATTTTCCCGTAAGTTTCCACATTTACATCAATTCATGGCAGAATTTATTTCTGCTCATAGCTGATGCTTAGAATGCCTAACAGTATAATAAGTCTTAGAAAGTCAAAAGAGCAACACAAACTTAATGTAGGCAGGAAGAGAAGAGAAAGAAAATAAACCAATCCACTTAACCTAAAAATTATTCTCATTCTCACCCTGTCCTCAAATAGAAGTAGAGATCAAATGTAGATGTTTTGGTGACAATAAAAAACTTAAGATCCTAGGGACTGGGAAAGAGAAGGAAATTAACAGTTAGGCAGACCGGCTTGGTTAAATCACATATTTCTACCCAGTGGCTTCATGACCTTGGTCAAGTTACCTAACCTCTGTGCTTCAGTTTCTTCATCTGTAAAATGAGGATGATGTTTGTAATACTTCATAGAGATGTCATAAGGATTAAATGAGACCATGTATAAAGCTGTTAACAGAGTGTTTAATCAGTAGCACTTTATAAATTTTAGTTGCCATTGTTTTGTTATTATTAATAATTTATTGGATACTTATTCCTGGTACTCAGAATTTTACCTGTATATCTCATTAAATCCTTACTGCAGTAACTATTGGGTAGATATAACCATTTTACAGAAGAGGAAACCTAGGCTGGGAGCTGTGAGGTGCACCCTCAGTGTCTCATGTCTCCTAACGATGGTGCTACATGTGGAGCTCTGGCATGTTACCTATGGGAGATGTGGAAATGGGAATCACATTTTGGACTGGTGCTTTCTTAACTTGTTCTCTCTTTCCTAGTCTCTTTTCTGTAAAAGAAGGCTATAGCTTCAGACAGTAAAACCAAGAGGAAGAGGAGAGGGAAATGATGGGGCAAGGATGGTGGAGTAGAGGAAACTGGGCTCTACCAGTTCCTGGGTTGGCTTCATGGCAAGGTATTTATATAATGGTTATAAAAGTGATACATAGGGTCTTCCTCATTTTAGTCAGAGAAATAGAGAATTTCTCCCTCTTACAAAAATTCTCTCTCCCTGAGGCTAAATTCATGCAGAAAAAGGCTGCATCAGGGGTTTGGGGACAATTGGAATGTATCTCAAAGGATTCTGGGAAGTTCTTATAGTCCCTAAGCAGTAGGTAGATCATGTAACAGTAGGTAGATCATGTAAACAGAGGAATTTTGAGCATTTCGACTTCATTCAAAGCTTTCCCCACCTCATGTCCCCAAGAAAAAAAGAAAAAAAAAAACTAAACTACAATTGTGTTTCACATTGAACAGATTAAATCTGTTGATTGATTTGGATCTTTTTCTCCAAATCTCTTTTATACTTTTTTCTTTTTTCTTTTTTTCTTCCTTTTTTTTTTTTTTTTTTTTTGAGACAGAGTCTCACTCTGTTGCCCAGGTTGGAGTGCAGGGCTGCAATCTCAGTTCACTGCAACCTCCACCTTCTGGGTTCAAGAGATTCTCCTGCCTCAGCCTCCCATGCAACTGGGATTACAGGTGCCCACCATGAAGCCAGGCTAATTTTTGTATTTTTAGTAGCGATGGGGCTTTGGCCTTGTTGGCCAGGCTGATCTTGAACTCCTGACCTCAGGTGATCCACCGACCTTGGCCTCCCAAAGTGCTGGGATTACAGGTGTGAGCCACCACACCCAGCATTTTTTTTTTTTTTTGGGAGGTAGGGGTCTTACCTTCGTCCAAGCTGAAATGCAGTAACGTGATCATAGCTCACTGCAACCTCAACCTCCTGGGCTCAAGTGATCCTCCCACCTCAGCCTCCCAAAGTGCTGGGACTACTACAGACATAAGCCACCACGCCCAGCACTGTACTTCTTCATTTGCTTCTGGCAGCTAGCTCCCTGATGTACGGAAGTGGAGGTGTGGGAAGGTAGGTGGGAGGAGTTCTGTTTGTTCCTGCTTGAAACAGTATGCTGTATAAGAGAAACAGTAAAAGGAGAATAATACTTGGAATTTGAGGCCCACTGAAATGAATTATAATGACAGCAACCACAGATACAACTACTACTGACACCAGTGTCTATGCCAGGCATCCTGCCAGCGATTTTAAGCACATTATTTTATTTAATCCTTATTTAATCCAATGATCTATTTTATAAATAGTCATTAAATATGCCCACAGTCATATAACTCAGGGGTGTCCAACCCCTGGACCGCAGACTTGCATCCGTATGTGGCCTGTTAAGAACCAGGCTGCACAGCAGGAGGCGATGGGGGGTAAGCGGGCATTACCCCCTGAGCTCTGCCTCGCATCAGATTAGCCATGGTATTAGATTCTCATAGGAGCACAAATCCTGTTGTGAACTGTACGTGTGAGGGATCTAGGTTGTGTGCTCCTTATGAGAATCTAATGCCTGATGATCTGAGGTGGCAGTTTCATATCCCCGCCCCCAAGTCCACAGGAGAATTGTCTTCCATGCAACGGGTACCTGGTTCCAAAAAGATTGAGGACCACTGATACAACTAATAAATGAATGTGACCTTAAGTTGTAACTCCATATAGATGGGATCATAGTGGCAGAGCCAGGAGTAGAATCCAGGCCTTTGAACAGTCCTTCTTGTCACTACTGTCTCTAGAGCTGAAGAGATGAGAAAAGGTAGTTGATAGCAATAAATAAGGACTCACAGAATGAGAAACAAATTAATCATCTTAATTTAGAGAGCTCAGAGAAAACTTGATCCAAAGAAGCCAAACTGAAACTAGACTGTCCTCCTTGACTTCCAGGCCACTTGGCTTCTCCCTCATTGTACCATTGTTTGTGACCTCAGGAAATCCTTTTTTACTTATGGCAAAAGGTTTATTAAGTAATTTAACAGTCTCTGGTGTGGTTCAATTATTCAACAAGCTATACTGTGTTTCACTAAACCGTAGCCTAGTAAATTTGCAATTATGATATCTTTGGGTTGTTTTTTAATAAATTCCTTTTAATTGCAACATTAAACCCCAGATGTCATGTTTCCAGTTTGGAGCTAAGCCCAGCTGGAAGAGACAGCCACTCATGGGAAATGGCTGGTGAGGAGAATGTGTGCGGTGAACTGGCAGAGTCGGTCCAGTTGCTTGAACCTCAGGCTCTGCACCCGCAATTCTAGTCCCTCCAAACACACGGGGCCCCTTGGTGGGAGCAGACAATAAAGCAAAGCTACCATGTTTCCTGGTATGTCCACACCTCCCAAAAAGCACACATTTTTGCTTTTGGTTGTCTAAGGGTAGAGGCTCCCTGTAAGTTTTTCATCACAACATAAATAATATACTAATTGCATTTGATGCGTAAATTGTCCACAGCCTTTAAAAATTGGTCATATAATTAGTAAATCTGTGAGTTTCAACCTCTTCATCTAGGTGAAATAGTCATGAAGCCAGACTGTAATCAACGAATCTTGAAACCTCCTGAATATTCTGTTTTGAACTATTATTTGCCTTTTTAATTCCTACCTTTCTCTCTTTAGGCAAGAGTAGAGATAAAAATACTCTTATTTCTTTATCTTATACTAAAATATGAATGAAGGGTCTTTCTCAAAACCTTCTGTTAAATATAAAATCAAAATTATTTTATGAAAAATCTCTGCAGTATGTTTTTATACAGAGATGCTCACAGCAGTTTGTTTTTAATAGTAAAGGTTCAGAAACATCCTAAATCTACAAAAGTAAGGGAATAATTAAGTAAATTATGATAGTCCATTCAGTGAAGCAGCCATTTAGAATTCTGCTTACCAGGAGGTTTTAATAGCATCCAACAGTAGGACGTAGAATTCTGTATATACCAGAAACACGGCTTTAGTGTTTCTTTCTTGTTTCCTTTTTTTTCTTTTTTTTGAGACAGGGTCTTGCTCTGTCGCCCAGGCTAAAGTGCAGTGGCGTGATCACAGCTCACTGCAACCCAGGCTCATGCAGTCCTCCCACCTCAGCACACAGTTGGTGGGACTATAGGCGCTCACCACCATACCCAGCTAATTTTTTAATTTTTTGTAGAGACAGGGTCTCCCTATGTGGCCCAGGCTGGTCTCAAACTCCTGGGTTCAAGCAGTCCTCCTCCAGTGCTGGGATGACAGATGTGAGCTGCCACAGCTAACCCATAGGATTTCTTTAAAAATTCAACGCACATATTTAAAATCAAAGTCTGAAAGGAAAATACCCAAAATTAATAGCAGTTGTTTGATGGGTAATAGACTTGTGAGTTTGTTTTTTTTTATATATAGTTAACATATTTTTAGTTTTCCTGTGAGTAAAACTATTGTAATAACTAAAAATACATGCGTGTTTAATGTAATCATTTGATACTTCAACTGTTTGGAGCTTGGCTATCTTAAAAATTTGGAATGTAGCTGGGAATCCTGGAAGTAATAAAAAAATCAGTTCTGAACAGCCAAAACTATGTTACCAAACTCATATAATAAATAAAGCATGTTATGCCCAGGACAGCTCCTGGCCTGTCACTGAAATCCTATTTACTCATACTTTGCACACAACTTTCAGGATATCTGCTTTGCAAGAACACAGCAAACTAAGAAAAGGGTAGAGCGGCCACTGCGGGCAGGGGCACTGACTCAACTGCCCTCAGCACCAGAGGGGAATCGAAGAACCCGTGCCAGACTTACCTCCAGACCCGCGTCCTACGGAACAGACACCACTGAACATCCTGTAGTCCCCTTACTACGTCATCGCTCAGTAATACATGTTCGTATCTGTGGCCCAGAAGCATCGAGAAAATGCCTTTTCTTGTTCAACTTTTCTAAGATCGTAAGAAAAGCTGTAATAAAAATTTTTGAAAGGTTTAATCTCATATAACTAAAAATGGAGGGAAAAATGTGGTGATAAAAAGGTAAAACCTTAGATATGTAGACTTCATTATCTTTCCAAAAAGAACTAATTTCCTTACCATTCTTAAGAGAGAACATTTTGGCTGGGACCTGTGGCTCACACCTGTAATCCCAATATTTTGGGAGGCCAAGGCAAGAGGATCACTTGAGCCCAGGAGTTGGAGACCAGTGTGTGCAAGATGATGAGACCCTGTCTCTAAAAAAAATTAAAACTAAAAAACATTAACCGGGCATGGTAGCACACACCTGTAGTCTCAGCTACTTGGGAGACTGAGGTGGGAGGATCCCTTGAGGCCAGGAGTTTTCATACAGATCCAGGGGAACTGGAGAAGAATGTCACAAAATCAGGATGTCAGAAAATACCAAAGTTCCCACCTCTCAAAGCCTTGGAGTCCATCCATGAAAATAGGAATGACATACTATCTTAGAGTTTGTGGGCAAATGAGAAGGCACTTAGCTTGATGTGTACTGTGTCTTTGGCACTTAGCAAATGTTACTTGAATTTGAATGTTGTGTTCCCATGTGGGACACAACAGATAGGATGGGCCCTGGAGTCAGATGGAATCTAGTTCAGATGTGATTCTTCAGCCTTGAACAAACCACATGACCCACCACCTGCTATCTTCCTCGCAGGACACTCGAGGGCTGTGTGGGCAGTGCATCTTCCATGGGGCTCAGAACGTTATTGACGGTCAGGAAAATGGTCGTGCCCTTCGCATTGTGGTTGGCGAGGTGGGGCATGGGGGTTGTCACACCTCATTACTTTTCTGTTGTACAAAGTAGAGAAGTTTTAGAGCGTCTCAGAATCAATGAGGGCTACAAACACCTTGTTCCTCTTGTGTGGCAAGCACTGCTGGGTGTGCCCCAGGCCTGTTTCTCATGCCCTGCCTTTTATCAGCCCACTGGGAGCCCCACAGAGCAGCAGAGCAGGATGCCTGGGGTGGGGGTAGGGGCGGGAGGATGGCAGCCCAGGGTGGCAGCATGAGGGGTTAAGCACCTGGCTCTAGCCACACACCAACAAATCATCTTCAGTGTTCCAGGCTGCTTCACCTGGTGCTTCCACCCGTCGTGGGCTGGGCTGGCAAATGAAAGCTAGGCTTGTCTGCACAGAATAGACTGTAGACTGAGGTGCTACTGATGTTCTCTTTTGGTTTGAGTACGTAGTCAGCCTGCAAGATCATTCAGAGAGGGACACGGTCAGCAAGTGGTAGAGTAAAAACAAGGTTTGCAGAAATGTGTAGCTTACCCAATTATTGGGAGTTTTGACAACATATTAACTGTAAACCTAGATCGAGGCCAGCAGATTTTGATCTGTTTTGTTTTGTTTTTCTTGAGAACTAAAAACTGTAATTTATTAGTCTACTTGCCTAGTTCTATATGCACCTCAGTTACCACCCCTAATTATGAAATCTCTCCTGGCACCAGTACTCACAGCCAGGCAGAGGAGCCTGATGGACCCAAGGATTAGAAGCTGTGTGGTTGCCCCTTCCCAAGAATAACCCTTGCTTGGGTGTCTGAGACTGCAGGTATAATCCTGCGTCAGAAACAGTCTGAGAGGAGAGAGAGCAGGGAGCTGCGGCCAGGGCTTGTGGCTATAGAAACAAGTGGAAGAAATCCCAGATCTCTTCTTTTCTAGGGCACTTCTTGCTATTGTGATTTGAAAATGTATTATTTGAATAATGAGGAATGTCTTTCTCCTTCAGGATTGGTAGCTCCTTGGAGGCAGGGCCTACTGGTCTTGCATCTGTCTCCCTGCCCCAAGGCCAAGCACATACGGAAACTATTTGTTGGGTGTGTGTAGTTTCAAGTTCTGCCTCTACCCCTGCCTAGTGGTTGCCCTTCTGCAAGCCACTTAACCCTCTGTGCATGTTTCCTCATCTGAAGCACACAAGTCAAATGATCTGTGTGCACCTCCCTCTGCCTCTGGACCCAGTCTATTCATATGGTTGTATTGAAGCTAATTTCATCCACATACAAGAATGTCTAGAGCTAGCATAGTGTATAACATAGCCATCATTTCTAGGATGTAGATACTCTATTTCCATTAACTGATGATTATTTATTATTTCAGACTTAACTTTACCCTGCTTTCTCTGTAGAGTTTTGGTAAAGACCAAGTGAAATGATGTATAGGAAATTACTTCAGAAATTATAAAGTTTGTATAACTGAATAATGATAATTATTGCTGGCCCAAAGATACCCTCCTGAGAAGAAACTCAGATTCAAAAGATGGCACTGCAGACCAAGTATTGTAAAATATATGTGTGGCTCGCCCCATCAAAGAATGTATTTCCTTGGCCGGGCGCAGTGGCTCAAGCCTGTAATCCCAGCACTTTGGGAGGCCGAGACGGGCGGATCACGAGGTCAGGAGATCGAGACCATCCTGGCTAACACAGTGAAACCCCGTCTCTACTAAAAAATACAAAAAAAAAAAAAAAAAAAAAACTAGCCGGGCGACAAGGCAGGCGCCTGTAGTCCCAGCTACTCGGGAGGCTGAGGCAGGAGAATGGCGTAAACCCGGGAGGCGGAGCTTGCAGTGAGCCGAGATCCGGCCACTGCACTCCAGCCTGGGCGACAGAGCGAGACTCCGTCTCAAAAAAAAAAAAAAGAATGTATTTCCCAAGGTAGTTTTTCATTTTAAAAAAAAAAAAAAAAAAAAGGAACCCCTCAAAAAAATTTTTTTTAATTTTTAAAATGTCACCTTGACCCTCTCTCTCTCTCTCTGCCAGTTCACTAATGCAAGGTGGTTAGCATTTGTTAGCATTTGAGTGTTGGCAAGGTTGTTGGTCATGAAATCATGAGTCACAGATCTTAGTCTCGCCTTGTCACTGCCTCACTGAGCGTGGGCAAGTCATGTAACTTCTCTGCCAGGTGAGGATGCCTGCTTTTCAAAGCTAAAATAAGAATTGAATTGCACTAAAAACAAGAATGAAATTATGGATAGCCTTTCAGAAATACGAAGTTGGTTACATCCTTCACATGTTTTTCTTGCCAGATCCAGCCTGTCCAGTTACTTCACCTCTTCCCCGTAGGTTTCTGTTCCCCGTCCCGCTTTGGGCCGTCTTCTCTAAATATATTGCATTGTGTCTGTATCATGCTGGAAGGAAGCTCCCAAAGTTGGACCCACATACCTCATGTTTTTTGCATTCACACACTGCAATAACTATAGTCTAAGATTGATTCTTACCTGTTTTTATTAGCTCAGACCTAAGTATGCTGTTTCCTGTCTCTGGATCCAGAAGGCTTACACCGAGTTCTGAAGTAGAAAGTAACTTCTTGTTTTCGTTTCTCTTCTAGTGACAGACATCACACCTCCAGTGCAATCCCTGTTCCTAAGAGACAAAGCTCCGTATTTGGGGTTGCAGATGTAGGCTTCTCTGGGGGGATCCCTTCAGACAAAGGACATCGAAAACGGGCCAGCTCTGAGAATGAGAGACTTCAGTACAAAACCCCTCCTCCCAGTTACAACTCGGCATTAGCCCAGCCTGTGACCACTGTCACCTCCGTGGGAGAGGCCGAGAGAAAGGTAACATCTCTCTCCTCCTCCTTGGACACCTCCTTGGACTTCTCCAAAGAAAACAAGAAAAAAGGAGAGGATCTAGTTGACAGCTTAAACGGAGGCCATGTGAATGTGCGCCCTAGCCGAGAACAAGGAGAAGCCACCTCCGAGCACCAGGCCACAGTCAATGGCACTCTCCTACCCGGCGAGCAGGCCGGGCCCGCCAGTGTCCAGCTTCCAGGCGAGTTCCACCCAGTCTCAGAAGCTGAGCTCTGCTGTACTGTGGAGCAAGCGGAAGAAATCATCGGGCTGGAAGCCACAGGTTTCACCTCAGGCGATCAGCTAGAAGCATTTAACTGCATCCCGGTGGACAGTGCTGTGGCGGTAGAGTGTGACGAACAGGTTCTGGGAGAATTTGAAGAGTTCTCCCGAAGGATCTATGCACTGAATGAAAACGTGTCCAGCTTCCGCCGGCCACGCAGGAGTTCCGAGAAATGAAGTGAGCAGGTCGACAGTAGGACCGGGGCAGAAGCTCTGCCTAAGATGAAGTGAAAGCTGCACTTAACCCTTTGTAATAATGATGACACAAAATGAATATTAATGGAGGATATTCCTCGGAAAAACAGACTTTGGGAATGAAGGAGGGACTCAGGATCATTGTTACCAGTGGGCCAAAGTTAGATTTTGCTTTCAAGATTTGCTTTTCGGGCCTGATGATTATTTTAAAGCAAAAATCACCCTCTAGTTGAAAGAGCTTACAGTGTGAGTCACCTTTTAGCTATTTGTCTGCTTTTTATTTACCCTTCTATGTTATCCTCAGAGGGAAGATGATAATATATAAATAATATAATGAACTCACCCTTAGTTTCGCATAAGCATTTGCCCTCACCATGGTTTGTAAAGCTTTGGGAAAATGGAATATTCAGAAATAGATTTCCACCATGTACTGAAAGGTCTGTGGCCATCTGTGAGGTAGATGAAGAAGCAGCATAGTGGTCTCCTTACACCCAGGCCCATCTGTCCCTCCCCCTGCCCCCAAGGTACCACAGTCCACCTTTAGACCCTACTGTCGCCCCATCTTCTCCATGAATGGGCCATGCGTCCTGAAAACAGGACATCAGATTCACTGGTTCTGTAACCAAGTAGCCATGACGTTCCATCTCTTCTAACCAGCTATGGCCTTTCCCCCACCTCTGCCATTAATGTGCCCTTAATGTGGCCCTCAGATTAGATGAAAAACTTCCAGTGGATCCCAGGGGACCCTCAAGGACCTCGAGGTTACTGCAGTCAGCTGCCATCTCATGCCCTGTGGGGGCCAAAGTTTTTATGTGGGCAGATGCTGTGGTCAGGAACTAGGCATGCTTTCTGGCAATGCACTCATCAGACAAAAATCCCTTGATGTAAATCCCATGTTAATTTATTAAATTTCAGTCAGAAGGTTGGCATTTACATGACAGAATGTACGTAGAGAGGGTGTCTGGTAGGCAAACTGCAAGGCAGTTGAGATAGTTGGATTAAGAAGCTAGACGAGACATAGAATACTATTGGTATGTGTGCAATTTGATGAATATTAAATTATGTTTCGAAGTCCAGTTGTCATTCTTGCATTTAGATTTCATTTGCTGTTGCTTTATACGTTATGTACCCAAGGACATTGCCTCAGGGTTGCAAACTCTTTAAAGGAAAATTTATCCATATATCCATGTATTATATAGAAGAATAAAAATTGAGTTTACTTCACCCGACCTGATTTTTTTTCCCAGCTTGGAAATTCCTTTTGAACCTACGTCTCCGTATGTCACGTCATGACAGGACTAGCCTGAACAAAAGCCATGTCTATCTAAGCGGAGGCTGTTGACTTCATTCGGTTTATGTACTGTATATAGCAACACAAACACTTGACAGGTATACACTCCAGTCGCCGCATTTGTCCTGCATGACAGCTTCACTCACAAGCCTCACAGTCACTTTATATTGTGTCCAAGCATTCCTGGGCTCAAGTTTAATAGCTATATTGTTGTTTTCCATGTAGAGAACTCATAGGATGACTACATCGCAGATAAACCCAACTCTCAGGCAGTCGAAAGCTGTAACTGGATCTGCAGAAGCCCATCTTACGCCACATGAAGAGGTGGGGCTCCTTTGCATGTAGCAGGAGCTTCTCTGCAGTGTACTGTCTGTCGCTCATTTTAGAGTCAGTCAGGGTGCAGACAGACAGCATCGTGGATATGCACATGCTGCGGGGCCCTCCAGGGAAGTAACATTTACAAAAAAAAAAGGTTCTGAGGGGCAGTGTTAGGATTGCAGAATGGAAGGTCAACCCTGTGGGACTTATGATTGCCCCAGATGTGGGATGGACTTAAATGGCATACCAAACTCAAAGTAGGTACATTGGGTTGCAAGGCATCCAGCCTGGCTCTGGCACCACCGAGGAGCAGGACTCCTCATGATTACAGCGTCCATCTCAGGTCCACACAACCAGGAGAGCCTGGACTCAGGTCCAC
The DNA here is from genome assembly GCF_009764315.1 of Trachypithecus francoisi. Classification (NCBI taxonomy): domain Eukaryota; kingdom Metazoa; phylum Chordata; class Mammalia; order Primates; family Cercopithecidae; genus Trachypithecus; species Trachypithecus francoisi. The sequence goes on from NW_022681473.1 coordinate 67,027,350, forward strand.
CCGTCAGTGCCCCCCACTGCTGTGCAGACTCCCTGGGTGATTCTGGGCTTCATGGCTTTTCACTGCACCACGGGGAGCCCTGCTCTTAAATGTCATCAGGCTGCTCAGAGCTGATTGCTAGGTACTTACACATTTGCCTTGACCCACACAGCCCTGTGGTGATGCCTCAAAACACCACTTAGGTTTGGGTTCATTTAGTTTGAATTTGGGGTTTTCATTTGAACTTGTTTGATGTCTGCTGTTTCTGCCATGACCTGGGTAGAACCTATGGGATTATCTGTCTCCTGGAATAACTGTTCGACGTTTTCCAAAGTTGTAGAGTTAGTTTGGCCCCTGTTTAAAGTGGCTGGGGACAAAACATGGGATTAGTTATTATCTCCTAACCTTTTAAATAAGTTTTGTAAATCACTAAGAAAATTAAGTTTGCTTGGAAGATGTAAGCTGAATTGGAAACTGATTACTATCTATTTCTGAACTGCTAAGAACCCTTTCAGTTTTCATACAGCCGAGACGCTTTTAAACAGCCGGCAAATGTTATCAAATGAATATTTGATTGTGTTTTTTCTCTTCACGTCCCCTTAACCACTTTAGAAATTCCAGAGATTTTTTTCCCCTCAGAATATTAGTTTTGGAAGATTGTACCCAGCTATATATTTTTTAGCAGTTCTAATGGTGCCCATTTATCCTGATCTAACCAGTTATTTAAATAATTTTTTAAACCACCACGAATAATAAATGGCATGTGAAACTGATCTGTTGGTAACTGGAAGAAAACTCAGCATCTGTATTTATACAATAAAATTGATTAGTATTTATTTTGAGAGTTAAAAGTGTATATTATTTCCCTGCTATGTTTGAGTCCTGTCTTCATTGTTTTGAATTTCATATTGAAGCTGGGTTAACCACGAAAACCTTGTACTTAAAGAGCCAGCATTTATCGAGCACGCTTGCTCTCCCACGCTCACACACACACTCTGTCTCTCCACATGTGTGTAAGGGACTGGGCTAAACAAGGTTAATAAAGAGATGAATAAACCTTGACCTCTGCCATGTTCTCTAGTGGGGTGCACAGGTATGTCAGCTGTTAATTCAGTGTGCTAAATTCTGTGATGGAGAGATGTACAGCCATTCTATGGAATGCAGACAAAGCTGTTAATTGTCACTCAAGGGTCAGGAAAGATTCATGGAAGTGATGCAGATTAAAGAGATGTAAGATTTCACACTGTGGGTAGAGAGAACAGCATGGGCACAGGCCCAGAGTCAAGGCCTTGGATGTGAGCTTGGAAAACAGCAGGGAGCGTGCTGTGCTTGGGGCCTGAATGGGTGTGAGGAAGGGCAAAAGGGGAAACTGAGTTATAGGCCAATTGGAAGGACTTAAGGTGCCAAATAAAGAGATTTGGATGAATCCAGTAGGCAACTGGTAGGTACCCTTTCCAGACTTGAAGCAAAAGAGTAACTTGGTTAGATCTGACTTATGACTTGCAGCTAGTTTGAGGCTGGACTCCAGTGATACTTGCTTGAGGCTATTTAATCATCTTTCCTTTGTGTTTGGAAAACAAAAAACAAAAAAATCTGTATCTGAAAAAGAGATGCATCCCTCTGTCCCTAGTATTTTCAGGGAATGATATGGTTGGGATGTTTGTCTCCTCCAAATCTCATGTTGAAATGTGATTCGGCATGTTGGAGGTGGAGACTGGTGGGATGTGATTGGATCATGGGAGCAGACCCCTCACGAATGGCTTAGTACCATCCCTATGATGATAAGTGAGTTCTCAGTTCAGCCAGGATCTGGTTGTTTAAAAGAGTCTAGGATCTCCCTCGAGACTATCCTGGCTAACACAGTGAAATGCCGTCTCTACTAAAAATACAAAAAATTAGCCGGGCATGGTGGCAACTGCCTGTAGTCCCAGCTACTCGGGAGGCTGAGGCAAGAGAATCGCTTGAACTGGGGAGGCGGAAGTTGCAGTGAGCCGAGATCGCGCCACTGCACTCCAGCCTGGGCAGCAAAGTGAGACTCTGTATCAAAAAAAAAAAAAAAAGCCTGGGATCTCCCTTTTGTCTCCTGCTATCGCTCTTGCCATGTGACATGCTGACACCCCATCGACTTCTGCCATGAATGTAAGCTTTCTGAAGCCTGCCCGGAAGCTGAGCAAATGTTGGCACCATGCTTATACAGCCTGCAGAATCGTGAGCCCATTAAACATCTTTCCTTCATAAATTACCCAGCCTCTGGTATTCCTTTACAGCAACACAAAAATGGACTAATACAGGTACATATTGAATAAATCTGGGTTTTTACTATGTAGTTCAGAGCGCAGCCAGCATCTCTTCTTTAGAAGCTAGATTCTGAATGTCCTGTGGCCCCTGTTCACCTCTCTGCAGCTCTGCTGCTTTGAAGTTATGACCCTGGAAGTCACTGAGCTTTTGAGAACTTCCATTTCTTCATCCGTAAACAAGTGGAAAAGACTCTGCCCTTCCCAATTACGTTTGCAGGGGACCCGCCACATCATAGGTGCTCCATCAATGTTAGTTACCTTGGGTCTCAGAGGAAGCCACTTTGCCGGGATAGAAAGGATGCCTAGGACTTAGCGGGTTTCCTGTTCTAGCACTTGGAGCACAGCCACTTAACCTCTCTGGATTTGACTCCTAATCTGTGAAGCAGGGATAATACCCCACCCCTGAGGATTCATAGAATGTTAGAAGAGATAAACATCTTCATGAAAGCACGGAATTATCTTTATAAAGCACCATGCACGTCGGGAGGAATTAGTCACTCAGTGAGGATTTCTTGCATTCTATGTTTCAGGCTTTGGTGGGATCGTTGAAATACAGACATTCATTCTGTATACATTGAGAATGTGTACTAGGGCTGAAACTAGTCTTTTGAAAACCTAAGCTCTGCCGGGTGTAGTGACTCACGCCTGTAATCCCAGCACTTTGGGAGGCAAAGGCGGGTGGTTCACTTGAGGTCAGGAGTTTGAGACCAGCCTGGCCAACATGGTGAAACCCCGTCTCCACTAAAAATACAAAAATTAGCCAGCCATGGTGGTGTGCACCTGTAATTCTAGCTACTCCAGAGGCTGAGGCAGTAGAATCACTTGAACTTAGGAGGCAGAGGTTGCAGTGAACCGAGATCACACCACTGCACTCCAGCCTGGGCGACAGAGCGAGACTCCATCTCAAAAAAAAAAGAAAAAGAAGAAAACCTAGGCTCTAAACAAATGTGAAATATTTCAAAGTGCTTTGGTGGTAGACGGCACCGACACGGTGTAGAGACATGGCCTCTCGGCCATAATTTCCATGTGTCTAGCCCCCGGCAGATAAGCTGCCTTAGGCCCACCTTGCTCGTGAATGTTCTCTAACACGGCTTCTGGCGACCTCAGCGAATGAGTTGGTGCCCAGAGCTCTTGATTCTGCTCAAAGTAGATAGCTTTCTTTTTCTTTCCCCCTCCCCTTAGCACATCTAATTACAGTTTTGTAGGTAGACAGCTCAGCCTTGTGGATTTTAAATGAATAAAGAAAGACATGTCTTTAAAACAATTCCACACTTTTAAAGGCCAGCACCGTCAGCCATCCAGAAAAAGAACGAGCATGAGTCTAGATATGAAAGAGATCGCCAGTTGGTGAAAAAGCTGTAGCCAAGCCCAGGCACAGAACTACAAGGGGGAGAGTGGCAGGCGCAGGTCATTTTGGCTGTGTGTACAAAACATAGTTCTAAGGTGCTGCAGATGAGAAAGTCTCGGAGGGTGAGAGGGGGCATGACTAATGGACAGCCTGAAGCTAAGGAGAGAACAGGAGCACTTGAGAAGGAAGCAGTCTCAGGGGGCCTAGCTGAGCAGCACCCTGCCTCACAGGAGAGCAAGCCACACATGTTTCAACCCCAATGCTGCCGCTCACTGGCTGTGTAACCCCGGCGAGGCGCTTGACTTCTCTGAGCCTGTGTGCTGGTCTGTAAAGTGAAGTCAGCCCCTTGTTCTGTATTTCCTTTGATCCTGGACAGAGGCTTCTCTTGCCCTAGGAGCAAATTTGTATTCTTTCTTCAAAACCTGTCTCCAATTGCTTTGGGGCCCAGAGCATGACACGACAGGTGAGGCCTCTCACTTGCCACTCTGCCTGTTTGTGAAGAACATGGCACACTTCATGACAGCCCACTTCTTTTTTTCTTTTTTATTAAAACATTATGTTTATTTTAATCATTAATTCATTATACTAGTATATTTTCTTTTTTTTTTATTATACTTTAAGTTCCAGGGTACATGTGCATAACGTGCAGGTTTGTTACATATGTATACTTGTGCCATGTTGGTGTGCTGCACCCATCAACTCGTCACCACCCATCAACTCGTCATTTACATCAGGTATAACTTCTGATCAGGGCGGTTTGTATGTAGCAGAACAGCTACCACCCTACCATCAACTCAAAAGTGCATGGCATAAGAGCTTGTAAAATGTGTCATAAAAAGTAATAAAACAGCTAGCTTAAAAAATTCAGCCTTAATGTGACTTACTGTTGCTAAGGATAGATCCCAGTCATCACAAAAAGGATACATTGATTTTAGTTTGATAGGAAAATGCATAAAATAGTTTAAGGAAGTATATTATTCCAAATGGTTAAAATAAGTTGATGCTTTAAGGGATAAAGTTGTTCTCTCGAAAGTTTACCTGCAAAAACTTTTTAAAACATTTTAGTTACGCAGAACACCTTATTCCTCAAAGAAACCAGCCTCACCGTGTATTTCCACAGATTACTCACTCTTTGGGTCCAGGGTCAGGCACACTTGATGTGAGGAGACTCTAGGCTTCTTTGTGTGCAGGTGATATGTGACCTTTGGTTCATGCAGCACATGTCTCCAGAACCTGCTGACCTCAGCACCAGGCCCTTTGCTACCAAAAACCTGCCGGCTGCCCGAACTTCTCAGCCCCGACCCGTGCCTAAGTGTTGCCTTCAGTGGCATACAGTAGGTGCTCCTGAGGTGTGCATGTCAATATGCAGAGGGGCTGTGTGGGTGAGGAGGAGCACGGGCTGAGTTTGGTAAGTCACGCCTGTGTCTGTCTCTTGGTCCCCTGGGAGCTCTGTGAAGGCCCAGTGTTCCCAGAATCAGCATTGGAAACCTTTAGAAGCAGAGCTGTCCCCGGATCATGTAAGACTGTGGAACTGCATTATTGTAAACAGTAAATCACACCGATTCTCAGTAAACATTCTGAGTGTTAATGAGCCACCACCAGCTGGGAAACTAGAACAGGAGCTGAGGCCCTGGTGCCCTGCCCTGTGCACATCTGTATGGCAACGCCTGCTTTCTCTCCATGGTGACGCAGTGACCCCTCAAACAGGCACAGTGTTTTTCCTGTCCTAACCCTCTCCCCCAAATAATTGCATTTGATCCCAAGGCCAGCCCGCCAAGTGTGTGGGCAAGGTGTTCCCATCGCTACTTGACCCAGGAACCCACAGGAAACCCCCAAAGAAGGATGACCTGCCGAAGATCACACAGATCCCAAGGCCACACTGGGGCCAGACCAGGCCCTGACCTCTCCCCCAGGGATCTTTCTTCCACACCCCAAGCCCTGTGGAGGCCCCACAGCCTCTCTTTCTGTCCCACCCATCTGAACATCCTGCCCGGTACAGAGAGTCCTCCCTACTCCGCAGCCCCAGTTAAGAGGGAGGAGCAAATCTGGGGGACATTTCTGTGCAGGGAGTGGAAAAACTGAGCACCTCACAGCATTGTGCTATGGGGAGTGGAGCAACTTTAAGGGGGAAAATGTGTATTTATAACTGCCGGAAATGCGATATGACTATCAAAAGTCCATGAGGTCGGCTGTGTACATTATGACTGACAGGCATAAAAGGGGCGGGGGGCAAAGGGGCAGGAGGGGCTTCTTTGAGGACTCCCCTTAGCTGTGTCTGACAGATAGATTAAGGGGGTGAAACGAGGCCGGGGCTACCAGCCAGGGTAAGAAGCAAGAACAAAGGTGTTGCCGGGAACCTGTATTATTTGTGTGTTTAATGGTTACTGACTCCACACTGCACACCAAGGGCCGGACTAGGCTCCAGGGTGAGAAATGCACAAGGCAGACACAGTCCCTGCCCTCAGGAAGCTGCCAGGCCTGTGGCTGAGACAGGAGAGGCCTGTTTCTCCTGAGGAAATATGATATGAAGGAAAGTACAGAGGGCATGGAGCTGTGGTGGAGCTGGGTGTAAGGCAGGTAGTTGAGGAGGGGAGGACCGAGCCTGTGTCTGAGGACCAGGGGCAGGGGATATGGCTGGGTGTGTGTGGGGGGGGGGGTCTGTGCACAGGGTTAGCAGAAGAGCAGCCAGAACAGAGGCCCAAGGGGCTCCCCCCAAGGCTGAGCATGGAAGACTGTGGGACAAGACACAGGACAGAAACCTGGAAATGGGGAAGGGTCAACAGAGCCAAAGACCCAGGAGGTGCCATGGGAGGTGAGGGCAGGCACAACCTGAGGCCCTTGGAGACCTCCATGGGAGCTGTTTCAAGGCTGGGGAGCAGCAAGGAAGCACAGGGCAGTGGGCGTGCACAGTGGGGAGGTACAGACAGTGAGTGTAGACAACTCTTGCGAGTTTAGCTATAAAGTGGTGGAGAAAAATACTGGCGGGAGTTGGAGGGGACTGTGAGATCAAAGAAAGATTTCCTGTAAATGCGAATGGGATGGAGCCAGTAGAGGAAGAAGGCAAAGGTTCAGGAAGAAGATGGGACAATGAAAGGAGCAAGGCCCCAGAGAAAATGTGGGGTGATAGGGAGAAGGGGAAGCCCCAGGGCGTGGTGAAGACAGCAAGGAAGGGCGGCAGGGCAGGAGTGGGCTGAGCTGTCCATCTGCATGGGTGGGAGGTTGCAGGTAAATTTCCCGCCTGGCCCCTTGTAGAGGGACAGCCTGGGATGGGGGCCTGACTGGAGTGACTATCCCGGGGTACAGGCCAGGGCAGAAGGGGCACCATGAGGGTGGCTTAGAGCTTCTTGGCCCTTTTGAAGGAGATTCCTGAGGTTTAGGGGAGGGGGTAGTTTGCTGCCCCTAAGTTCAACATGCCTGGATTATAATCACCTCCTCCCCAGGCACCCTTCAGCTACCTTTGTGCCCTCCAGCCCACTCTCCACATGGCAAGCACGTGACTTGTCCTAAACACAGCTCTCACCCTATGAGAACTGTTACATAAAATAAAGCATCAAACATTTATTTACCTTTGCTATATGCATTGTACACACTAGTTAACCAGAGAGTTGGTGAAGGGAAGTTTCTCTTATGTAAATATTCCAAGTAACAAGATTCAGAAGGGATCATAGAATTAGGCTGTCACCTCTTTGCAACTCCTAAGGAATGAGCACACCTAAGACAATGTCATCAATGGTACAGAAAGACAGGCAGACATCTGATGCCTCCTGATGGAAAAACACACACCTTTGAAATAGTCTTGACATAAGTTTGACCCTGAATATAATGAAGCTTCTATCCGTGCTGTCCAAAGACAGCAGACACTAGCCACATGGAGTTCTGAAGTCATTGAACAGTGGCTAGTCCACATTGAGATGTGCTATGAATACAATCCATACTGAACTGCAGAGATTTTGTACAAAAAAGAATATAAATTCTTTTATATTAATTTTTATATTATGACATGTTAGAATAATATTTTGAATATATTGAGTTAAGTAAGATATAATTAATTTCATCCATTTCTTTTTGCTTTTTAAAATGTTACTACCTGAAAATCTAAAATTACATATGTGACTTGCACTTGTGGCGCACATGATTTACTATTGGGTGGTACTGCTCTGGATCTAACTACCAGTTTATGGGAAATTCAGAGGGCAGATGAGCCTTTAACACCAGGAAAATGCAATCAGAAAAATCCAGACGGTTGGAAACCCCGCAGGATGAACCACCTGGTTTCTCCAATAAATATACTGAAAGAAAAAAATACACAGAAGAAGGGAAAACCTATTAACAAGAGACTCAAGAGACATATAAATCAATCCCATTATGAACCGTGCTTGGTTCCTGTAAACTAAATAACCTGAAAAAAAGAAATTAAGGAACAATCAAAATGGGAACACTGACTAAATATGATATGAAGGACTGGTTATTTGTTTAGATGTGATAATGGCATACTGGTTTTGGTTTTTTTAAGTCCTTGTTGCTTAGATGCACACAGAAATATTTACAGATGAGATGCATCTGTCTGGGATTGGGGATAGGGTGTGAGTGGGGTGTGGAGGAAACAAGATTGGCTATGGATGATGGCTGACAGGTGACTGGAGTCCCCTGTGCCTTGTGGCACACACTCTGCCCTCCAGCCAGGTGGATGCACTTGCCATTCCCAGAACGCCCTGCCCCTGCAGCCCTGGGGCCTGTGCCGCCATGATGTCTCTGTGTAGAATGTCTTTCCCCCTCACCCACAGCAAACCTCTGTCCACCTATATGCCAGAGCTCAGCTACCCTCCTCTCCTCTTTGAAGTCCTCCCTGACGTCTTCCCCACTCTCCACCCACCCACTCTCCCTCCTTTGTGTTCCCCCACTACCTGTGTGTGCTTCCAGCACAGCCCTTCCTACATGTCCCTAAGTGTATGTTTCCCTATCTATCACCTTCAGTAGCCTATGAGCTCCCACAGGGCAGGCGCGGGATTTTAAGGCACAGCTTGTGCTCAGGAAAACTGGATAGATTCGTCTTGATGTGTTGAGTGCCCATTTTACAGAGTAAGCAGTTGAGACCCGGAGAAGTTAGTCTTGGCTAAGTTTACAGAGCTAAAAAGCGACAGAGCTAGGACTTGAAATCAGGACCTTTGAGTCACGTCTCTGCCTGACATCAGCTCTGCGGGCCCGGTTCCCACCATTCCTTCCTGCCTCTTGCATTGACGGGGCTCCCCCTGTCGGTCGGCACTAGCTGAACAGCCATGGGGCGGCGTGTTGGGGAAACCACGGGCGACCAGGAGAGATCTCAGGCAAGCCTCGGGTAAGTGAGCTGTAAACTGAGACCTGAACCCATGCCAGGCCGAGCGAAGAGCCTGTGCAGGGACTTGGAGTAGAGAAGGGCACGGCTCCTGGGAAGGATTCAGAGGCTGGAGCTGGGCGATGGGCCACGGCGCGGAGGAGGTGCGGGTGGTGCCGGGCTCCTCCGGGGATCTACAGATCGGCCGCCCCTCCTCCCCGGGCTGTTTTCTGATGATTGTATTTTGTATTTCAGTGTTGATGATTTTTTTTTTTTTTTTTCACTACCTCACCCCCTCCCAAACGCCCAAAACTGCCTGGTGTTTTTTTGGTTTTTTTTTTTCAAAGTGCATCCTGACCCGTCTGGCTGCCCCCATGGACTCAGCTTTAGTCCTGGCCCATCCTGCTGGCACAAGGAAGCCACCGCATGTGGTGGGGTGTAATTTACAGCCACATCCCTAATGTGCAGAAATGTCACTTTATTTCCCCGTAACTGTCCTCACCCGAACCTGTTTTGGCTGCTGGCAGCAAAACGCTTATCTGACCACTTAAAGGCAACTCATTCATCTCTAGTTAAAGATTATCCTCTGTGGGGTAAATGCTCAGATTCCCCCAATTTCCTGACCTCACCCCTTCTGGCCCCAGGGACCAGACTTCAGGCAAGTGTCCCCTGACCTGCCAGTGGTGTGGCTCATCTGGGTGTCAGGGGCCGGCCCCACTGCAGAGGTCCTTCCTTGGTTCTCACCCTGGGACCCTCTCCTCCAGGGCAAGGCCCACTTGGCTCCCTTGGGGCTCAGCCGCCTAGCCCACTTTCCCTCACGGCTGCAACCAGGCCACCTGCGTGGACTTCTCTACTCTGCTGGTTGGCTGTCCTGCACCCTGAGGAAAACGGAGGCCTTCTATGAAGGCTTGCCTGGCTTCTCCTGGCAGGCCCTGGGCAGTCAGGTCCCTGTTTCCCATTTAGAACCCAGAAGGGGACGGGGACCAGAGAGGAAGTGCTTCTCTCCGGCTCCAAGTCTTTCAACTTGGGGCTTCCTGCCTTCCAAATAGCCTCCACTGCAGCTGCTCACACCTTCACTTCCTCTTTCAAAAGTGAGAAAAGACTCCTACATCAACACCAGCCTGTATTTTTCTCTCCTCTATGGCTTTTGTTTGTTTTTGTTTTGTTTTGTTTTGTTTTGTTTTGATGGTTGTACATTCAAAGTCCTCCAGGCTCTATCTGGTCAGAACTCACACATCCTGTCCTTGCTCAACAGCCTGGCCTTGCGGGAAAAGCTTGGCTTTCCAGACAGGCAGTGCTTCAATTCCCTTTATTGTTCTGGGCTGTATCCACTCTGTCCTGGAGGCAATAAATGGGGGTATCGGTGAAGGAGTCAAAGGAATGACTAACACCAAGCTTAAAGCCCAGCCTCACCGGCTGCTCTTACTGCCACAGAGCGGGGACAGAGCAGGTGACTGGACGCACGAAGCATTCCTGCTGAGTGAAGTTCCAGAGATGCTGGGGCCTGCAGCCCAGACAAAGGAACCCTAGAGATTCGGAGGGAGAGAAATAAGTTGTCATTGACATGTAGTGTGGGCACATTAAAGGCTGAGGAACTGGCAGTGTGGCATGTGGTGGGAGTGCCAGGGTCACAAGATGGACGGTGATTTAGTTTCAGCAAAATATCATCCACTGCGTTAAATTAATATTGCTAATATGAATTTAATTGGCTTAGTAGTTTTGTGTGGTTTTAATTTGTAAACTTGTTTTGGTTTTATGGTTGTGGGAGAGCTATAGACCTTAGTTTATATTTAGTTTTTAGTTTGTAAAATGTTCTTGAGAGTGAAAATGGAGGGATGGAACAATCTTTAATAATTCTTCCTTGCAATTCATCATCTGTCCTCCACCCCACCGGGAAAAAACAGGACCCAGGAGGACATGGAAACAGTCTTTGCTTCAGGGTTGTGCCATAGCTGCCCATCCCTATGAGAGGAGGCGGGAAGCCCTGGGAGGGCCAACTTCACCCGTCCCCAACCTGAGTCTTCCTTCTAGATCCTTGGGTGCCCTTTGTGGCTAGGCCCTTTCCTCTAGACTCTCTGCCCCCTGAACTATTTCCCCTGATGCCTTTAACCCCTGGTTTCCCCTCCCTCTTTGAGTTCAACCTTTTCTTTTCTTCAGCCCCTGGAGGGTCCAGGCTGTGGAAGGGACTGTGGCTCCTGTTGGCAGCGCATCCACCAGACAGACTCTGACCATTTGCAGCGCCAAGTAGGGTCCCCCCTGGTCTCATTGTGGCCAAGGTGTTCCTGTCTCTCACTCCACCGTGGCTGCATTCCCAAATGCCCCCTCTGACTTCTGGGTTCAGTGTGTGCCAGGCTCCAGGAAGGAGGGGGATAAGGAAAAGATCCTACCCTGGCACAGACTTCTTTAGGGGATATTACAAAGAAAAATCAGGTTTCAACCTTAAGGGGTCTCTACAGGAATTTTTAACCTTTAAATAATCGCTACATTATTTCTTGTATGGTGTTGCAGGCCTCACTAGGGATTTTTTACTTGGTCTTCAAGGCAATGGGAAACTTTGGAAGGGCTGTCAGTGTGGAGAGTGGAGAATGACATGTTCTAGCATAGGTTTTCTTTTCTTTTTCTTTTTTTTTTTCTTTTTTTTTTTTTTGAGACGGAGTCTTGCTTCGTTGCCCAGGCTGAAGTGCAGTGGCACGATCTCGGCTCTCTGCAACCTCTGCCTCCCAGGTTCAAGTGATTCTCCTGCCTCAGCCTCCCCAGTAGCTGGGATTACAGGCCCGTGCCACCACGCCCAGCTAATTTTTGTATTTTTAGTAGAGACAGGGCTTCACCATGTTGGCCAGGCAGTTCTCAAACTCCTGACCTCAAGTGATCCACCTGCCTCAGCTTCCCAAAGGGCTGAGATTACAGGCGTGGCCACCGCACCCAGCCAGTATAGGTTTTCAAAAGAGTGCAGTGGGAGAAACTTCCTGTAATGGCGTGGTATGAAGTGGCTGCATGAATTGTCCTGCAGATAGCAATTATGGAATCTAGACAAAGTATTTCTTTTTTTAAAAAAAGCAAGTATGTAAAGCCCCTGGAAAGTGTCTTAGAAAGACAGAAGCTGGAAAAAGAAGTTTACTCTTGAAAAATGGCAACGAGAAGAGGTAAGAATCATGGCAGCACTCTCACACCCCCGAGGCTGGAGCAGGTGGTAGACAGTAGAGTTTAAAACTGTAAGGGCAGCTGGAGCATCAAAGTCTACACTCTGGTGGCATGAAGGCCTCAGGCCCAAAACCCGAGCACAGACTCTGTCCAAATATTCCAATGCTAGAGGGCCTGGTGAAAAAAAAAAACAAGCAGAAACTGGAGATAAGCTACCCTCGAAAGACAGAGCAGCTCTGAATGGGTAAAATATGTGAGTGTCCTGCTTTTTAAACAGTGAGTGAACTTCCCAACCTGTATACCTGTATACAGCACAGGCAGCAGAAAGTGAAAACGTCTTACTACCTTGAGGTATCAGAGGACAGAGTCCAAGCCTGGTATAACAGCTGGAAATTTAGGGGAAAATCCACAGAAACAAGGGAACCATCGAAAAGTGAGCACCAAAATCTGAATGTAAACTTCCCAATTCTTGGATGACTGCCCACTGATAGCTGCAGGGGACCCCTGGGAGCCACATTGAGAAAAGCCATGAGTGGGAGCTGCGGGAGCGGAGCAGAGGTTTCTGTGGAGGAGACAGAGCATGCGGCTGAAACAGGCAAACGACCCCCCCAGCAGAATAAATACAGCAGCCATCAGAGGAGCACGAAGAAACCCAGAGTACCAGAATATCTAGTTTCCAGCTGCACTGAAACAGGAAAATGTGACCCACACTCAGGAAAACAAAAAGGGCGAACAACAGCAACTGGCTCAGTGGCATGCATGTTGGCATGTTGGATTTACCAAAGACTTTGGAAACAGTGGCTTTCCCCCCCTCCCTTTTTTTTTTAATCTTTTTGAGATGGAGTCTCGCTCTGTCGCCCAGGCTGGAGTGCAGTGGCACGATCTCGGCTCACTGCAAGCTCCACCTCCCAGGTTCACACCAGTCTCCTGTCTCAGCCTTCCGAGTAGCTGGGACTACAGGCGCCCGCCACCATGCCCAGCTAATTTTTTTTTTTTTTTTTTTTTTGTATTTTTGGTAGAGACAGGGTTTCACTGTGTTAGCCAGGATGGTCTCGATCTCCTGAACTCATGATCCACCCGCCTCAGCCTCCCAAAGTGCTGGGATTATAGGCTTGAGCCACTGCATCCAGCCTTTTTTTTCTTTTTTTGAGATGGAAGCTTACTCTGTCACCCAGGTTGGAGTGCAGTGGTGCAATCTCAGCTCACTGCAACCTCTGCCTCCCAGATTCAAGGGATTCTCTCACCTCAGCCTCCCAAGTAGCTAAGACTACAGGTGCCCACCACCACACCCAGGTAATTTTTATATTTATAGTAGAGATGGGGTTTCACCATGTTGGCCAGGTTGGTCTTTAACTCCTGACCTCAAGTGATCCGCCCACCTTGGCCTCTCAGCGTGCTGGGATTACAGACATGAGCCACCATGCCTGGCCAACAAAGTGGTCTTAATGAGTGAAAAGAAAGGGATTCTCAGCAGAGAAATATAAATGCACACACATATACTCAATATATAACCATTGAAATGGAAAATTCACTGACTGGGCTAGACAATAGATTGGAGATGGCAGAAAAAAGACTACCTGACCCTGAAGACAGATGAACAGAAATGATCTGATATGAAAAAAGATAGAATGGATTAGATAAAAATGACTGACTGCACTGCCCGGTGTGGGAGCAGGGAAAACCTCAAAGGGCAATGAGGTTTGGCCTGGGTCGTGAAGGACAAGTGGGAGCAGGGGTTTTCCATATGCGGAAAGGGAGGCTGAGTTTGTACTGCTTGATCCAAGGGTGGACCCCAGACCTTTGGGCAGAGGCCACCCAGAGGCAGATGCTCCCTCCACACAAGGCTTCTCACAGCTCTGGCTGGACAAGGTGCAAGGGAGTCCCCGGAGAGGGGGTGAGCACCTCATCCGTGAGGTGTGGAGAGGGGAGCTGGCAGAGGCTGAGCACCTTGGAGCAGGAAGTCTGCAGAGGGTCCAACCAGGCCAGCACCCCTGCCTGCGAGACAGGTCCTGGACGTGCAGGCTGGCCAGGTTCCTTTCCTAAGCAGGCTGCGCGTCTGGCGATTTGATCAGCCACGTGCAGCCCAGCTGCAGAGGCCTGGCAGGGGCTGGGGCCCAGCATCTGCTCCTTCAGAGCCCCTGTTCTTCTGGCCCCCGCCCAGCCACCGAGGTGCTACCTGCCAAAATGCGTCCCCAATGTGGGAGGCCTGGGAAGGGGAGATTTTCAGACTCTGAAATGTGTAGGCTTGGGGAAAATATGCCGATGGGGGTACTGAGAGTACAGGTGAGGCCTGGGGGTGCCTAGGTCTGGGGGAATTGTGTTATGGTCACACAATTACAGCCAGAGAAAGAGTGTTGCAGAGGTTGAGCGAGGCTGGGAGGCCTCTTGGTAGACCAGGGCAGATCGAGTTTTGAGAGGCTGAGGCTTGTGCGATGTGGAGAGCCCTCGTTGAGAAAAAAAAAAAAAAAAAAAATTGCCCACTGTTTCATCTAGAGCAGCCAGACTGCAGCAGGATGGGATAGGTTGGTATTCTAATGTGTGGTTCCATCACCTGGGATGCGTAAAACATGCAGCTTAACGCACAGATGTATTTGTTGTTTGTAATACTGCTATATGTTTGCCAAAAACATGGGAATTCTGAGAAGTTGAATTTTGAGTGATTGTCATAAGAAAAGAGAATAAAATGAACAGTGCCTTTAGAGTTAAACCTGGGGCTTCACTGAGTGCCTCTGACAGGAGGAAACTTCCATGTGGAGTACGCATCAAAGAGAACCAAATCCACCTGCAACTTTGCAGTCTGGTGACTGGAAGTGTTTTCCACGTATTAGCGTCTGGCTCTGTCCATTTCATTCCTGGCTTCTTCACCATTGTCCACATGCTGTCAGGGTCAAGGTCTGCTGGACACGTTGATGTCCCTCATGACCTTGGGCTCTGCCTCACAGTGTCATGGTGCTGGTGGGTGGTGGGAGTGTTCCTGGAAGCCACTGCACACCAGGATGGCCAGCAAGAACAGAACAGACATGCAAGCGACTGCAGCCCCATACATACATCCCCAAACCCAAGCAACAGGATCCTCAACTTCCCTCAGCCAGATCCCCAAAATATAGCTGTTCCAGGGAGGAAGGGCAGCGGAAGTCAGAGAGGAGCGAGACTGAGGTCTTAACCAACTGCAATGAAAACATTCTATTTTTGCAGATTTTACAAAAACATAATTGTGTGGACACACTGCTGGGTCCTGCCCTCTCACCCCCACCCCCAGGCTTGAGGGGATGCTGATGAGTGCAGGGTCTGGAGCTCAAGGTCACCAGCTTCTCAGGGTCCTCTCCAGCCTGGCTCCACCCTGTCTCCTCCTGTTCAACACCCTCCCAGGCTTCCCGCCATCCTCAGGATAAAGCTGCTCATGGCCCCAGTGACTGCACGTGCTCCGCTTGTGCCTAAGGAGCTGAAGGAGATCGGCTTTTTCAGGGAGGACAAAGCTGGGGGGCCAATGGGCGAACTCCGAGGACAGCAGGATGACAGACCTTAGGGGGCACTCACCCCCGGGTGCCTGGAGAAGAGGCTCTGTTGCTCTCCAAGGAAGCCTCTGGCACTAACCTGAGAGATGGGGGCCCATGGGTTGCTGCAGTGCCCACACTCCCAATGGCAGCATCCTCCCTGCTGAGGCCACCGCAAGGAGGGAGTGCTAAGGGCAGGGCCCTATTCTCCTGTGAAATTGCTCTCTGGACCATGGGGGTGTGAGATGGGGGTGGGCAGCAGGGATAAAACGGTGGGGCAGTGGAAAGGAACCCCGACCTGAAATCCACAGACCTGAGTTCAAGGTCCTGTTCTGTCTTTTGTTGGCTGTGTGACCTTGGGCAAGTGACTTAACTGTTCTGAATCTCAGTGCTCTCATCGGTGGATCAGGAAATACTTGTTTCCTCTCAGGGCTTTTGTGAGGGGTCAGTGAAACAAGGGTCATGAAGGTACCGGTAGGTAGTAGGGTAGCTCCCTGGCCGGCAGAGGACACAGAGCTCATTTGCTGGTCTTGATCCTGAATGACTCCTGGACCTCCTCAGTAGGTAAAGCAATCGTGTTGACTATTTATTCGCCTCACAAACTCTTATGAGGGATAAATGTCACTCAGCCCCTTCCAAAGCACCACAACATCCCCACTTGCCAGCCCCGTCTACCCACACACCTCTGCAGTGGGGACCATTCAGCGTGTGCGGAGCACTGGGCAGGGCCAAGGAGCCAGCAGGGGCTCTGCTCCAGGCCAGGCCTCCGTCTCCCCGGCTGAGCAGTGAGGGGCGAGTGGGCCTGAGCCCAGAGCAGCCCCAGAAACTGAGCCAGCTGGCGAGACCCTGCCCCTGCCCTCTGAGTGGCCACACGACTGTGGTTGGTTTCCTTCCTCGCTGAGCTTGTTTTCTAAGAGGTTAGAGGGGCTGCTGAGAAGTTCACAGGAAAGGGCCTTGTCTGCCCTCAAGAGAAGGGGCCCTTTGACCAGTGCCCCAGGTGAGTCTGCCTTGAGAAGGTGCCAGTCAGCGTGCCCCCCACAGAGGTCCCGCTCCCTTCAGAATGAGGTGGCCCCATGACCTGGCCCTCCCAGCGTGGCATCACTAGCCCCAGGAGCCCCTGAGGTGCTCCACCTCTAGGCCTTCGCACAGGAGGGCCCTCCCCCATCTCCACATGGCCCTGGAAAGCACCCCCAAGTTCTCCCCTCATGCTTCATTTGCGTTTTGAACAGCATTTTACAATCTGCAAAGTACATTCCCTGTCCTTTCCTCATAGCCCTGCAGCACCACACATCCTCTGAGGGGTGAGTCACCATCCCATTTTTCAGATGAAGAAACCGAGGCTGAGAGAAGGGTGGTGGGTGAGCCGGACACCTGTGGGGTAGGGGGCATAATCTGAAGCTGGGGCCTTCTCCACATTTCATGGGGCCTGGCAGGGGACCTGGATGGTTCAGGGAACCCAGAGTTTGAGTGGGTGATTTGGAGTGCAGATGAGGTGGGAATGAGCACACAGAGCCACACTTCAAAGGGGTATTCTCCGACGCCAGAACAAGAGGTGTGCTGGGCAGGTGTCCGATCTGGAGCAGCCGAGGCTACAGGTGTTGGAGGTCGCTCCCCGTGTGTGGCAAAGGCCTCCCGTTGCTGCCCCGCACACAGTCAGGGCCTCAGCACTGCAGGCGGCTCCTGGCAGCAGGTGGGAACGCTGCAGAGGCCAGCAGGGGCCGGGAGATGAGGGGCTCAGATGCCAGGCACAGGAGAGAAACAGGGAAGGGAGAGAGACCTGGGGCCCGGCCTCCATGGCAACGCTCCTGAGGACACTGACTGGGCAGAGACCCTTAGCTCCTGCAGTGGGCACACAGCAGGCTGGTCCCGGCCTGGACAGGGCCAGGCTGGGAGCTGGACACCTGTGCTCCTGTCCTGGCTGGCTTTCTTTAGTGCCCAGTGTTGCCCCTCCCTGGACCTGGATGCCTCATCTACCAAGTAGATGGGCAGGTTGACATTTCCTGCCCTGTTTGCAGTTCGGGGGCTCCTGGGAGCTCAGAGAGGGCATGGAAGCCTCCGGGGAGACTGCCTGGTTCTGAGCTCAGCTGAACCTTCCTGTCTTAGTCTCTGCGTGCGCTGCAGGGACATCAAGCCCTCCTGTCCTCCCTCCCAGGGTCAAGGGAGTGAGTGCAGATGCCCTTTGTAAATGGAACTGCAAGGTTCCTGAGTACCATTGCTGAGCGGGGAAACAGAGATGGCTTTCTCTGGAGCTGGTCTCCAGGTGTCCTTGGGTTGCAGGGTTTGTGGGTTCTCCACTGGTTCTTATTAGTCACTCACCCATCCCTTCATCCCTCCAACAGCAGCCAAGGCTGCCCCTGGAGCTGCATGACACAGTATGGTGCTGTGAGGCTTAGAGACCCTTAGCGTTGACGGGGGCACCACCCCTTCATGCCCACATATGAGAACTGAGGTCCAGAAAGGGGCGGGAGGGAGCCCTAGGATGACCTGAGCCAGCCCCAGGGCCTCAAACTGCTCCTCCCGTCCCCAGGGTGACCTCTGCCTCTGCCCTGGGTCTGCCGGGGTCTCTCAGACTTGGGGTGAGTCCAGTGGGACTGGGTCCAGGCCACCTTCCAGGCTGGGAGCAACCTGACCCCTGCCGTAGAGCTCCCACTCAGGGCCCAGGGTGGGGCGTCCAGGCAGGGGCAGCGTGGGGAGGGGGACGGGGTGTGGAGGAGGTAGGGGGTTGTTGGGGGTGCTGGCGAGGCTCCGCCCCAGGGCGCTCCAGCGCGCATGATATTATCTCTGGCCTGGGCTCAGCCTCCAGCAGGATGCGGCTTTCAACACCTCCCTCCCCTCGGACAGGCCGGGCTTTTTGAGTTTCTCACACATGGATGGAGGGGCTGGGCCTGGGCAGAGGAGGCCTCCAGCTGAGGCGCCTCCACCCTGAGCCCCAGTCATCAGTCACAGCCCCTCGAGTGAGAGAGGGAAGGGCCGTGGTGCATGAGAGGGAGGGGGTTGCAGGCATGGTTCCCCTGAGCGTCTCCCCCACCCCCTCCCCTCTGCTCTGTTGTCCATAATCCTGGGCGCCTGTTCAAGGAATTCTCCACCCGTGTGTTAGTGATTTATTTAGACTCGGCTCATCCCGCCAGCCCGCCCGGCGGGTGACAGGCCCCCACTCCCCACCCCCACCCCAGACCCTGGGACCGTTTTCATCTCCAGCACTGCAGGCCTGGCCCTGCTCCAGGCCGCTCCAGATGGTAGGGGCTCTGCTTGACTCTGCAGGCTTTCATGGAACCCTGGAATCTCACTTTTGGGGGCCCAGGTAACCCCCTAATGTTCATGGACCCTCCTCCTCAGTCCTGTTGAGAGCGGCCTCTCTGCCTTGGTGATTGTTATTGCTGGGATTTGTTATTAACCCCTCTGGCCCCCTTGTCCATCTGGGAAGGTGACAGGTGACTTCTAAGAGCAAGAGAATCTTCGACTCCATCTCCCCATTGAACAAATGGGTGGCTACAGGCCAAGACAGAGCAAGGCCCTGGGAGGTGGTGGGGAGGCCCCAGTCCCATGCCCGGCCTTAAGATTCTTGATTCTCTGTCCCTCACACACGATCTCATCTAAGCCTCAGTCAAACCCTCCCACCAACAAAGGGTACATAGCCCTGTCTAACACATGAAGACGTGAGGCTGAGAATGGGAGAGGGGCCGCTGGTACCCAAACCATAAGGCCAGGAGTGAATCTGCCTCCATCCCCCTGAGCCTCTCCCTGTCTCCCTAGGTGTGGCCTCCAGCTCTCAGGGCTGGGTTCACTGCTCTGTGTGACCCGGACTCTGTCCCAGCTGCAGGGCTCTCCTGCCCAGTGGACATGCATGCTGCACTTTGGGGGCAGGTAGCATACTCCTGTTCCGAGCTTTCAGGCAGCCTCACCTACCCTCCTTCCCCAGGGAGCACCAGGCTCATGAGCACTGTGGGTTGGTGCCCACCCCTGCCTCTTTCCCCTCAGCCCCTCTACCAGGCCTGGTGAGTGTGAAGAGGGAGCTGGATCACCTGGCATGGGTGGGGACACCTTGTACCATGGCCTGAGATACTCACTTGCCTGCTGCCCTGGCCTGTGGCTCCAAAGGTGAGAAGCCTCCATGTTTCCAGCTCTTCTCTGAAGTCTCCATCCCAGATGACCTCCTGCCGGGTCCCTTCTGTCTGCTGGGAAGTGCTTTCCGCCCTACAGAGGCTGCTGCAGCCTGGGAGTCTCTGCCTCCACATGGGCCTTCAGAGGCTGTAGAGCAGGTGGATCTGGGGACCTTTGGGGTCAGGTGCATCTGGGTTGAGTCTTGCCTGTGACACGCCATAACAGATTAGGCTCTAGCTGTCACAGGGCCTGACTCAAACCCAGACACTGCACTTTAGAAGTTCTGTGGCTGTGGGCAAATCCCTTCACCTCTCTGGGCCTTGGTTTCCTCCTGGGTGGAGTGGGGTAATAACGGGGCTAAGCTCATGGGGGCGTACTGCAGAGGGCGTGGCCTGGCCGATGGACTGTTGAGAGTGGCCCGTCTGTGTTGGCGATTGTTATTGCTGGGATTCGCTATTAGCCCCTCTGGACTATGGGCTCCTCTTCATGGAATGAGATTCCTGATTTAGGTTTCACGAGTCCCCTTATCCTCGGAGTGGAAGGAAGCCTGGCTGTGCCTCTCCTTCCCACAGTCCTCAGGGCTATTCCATGAAGGCTAATCTGTCAAACTACAGGGATAACAAACTGGAAGCCCAGGCTCAGGCACGTGCCTGTTAGATCAGGGGGAGGCCCCTTGGAGGCCAAGCTGTCCACTGGCAACTTCAGCCACCAGTCATCCACCGGAAATCACCCTCTCCCTGCAGGATGGTTTGGGGCAGGCAGTGCAGGCTTCCCGGAGGAGTACGGGGCTCCCCCAGAGCAGAGGGCACTCTGGGCGGAGGTGCTGGCGCCCAGCTAGCTCACTTGCCCGGCCAGAACCCACATGCATTGAGCCTTTGTCTCCAGCCCCCGCATGCCAGTGCCTCCCTCACCAAGGCCCCTGGTGGGGGTGCTCCCCGCTCCCCATCTTCTCTAGGGCAGACCTGCCGTGGGTGGTGTAGGTTTGGGGAAGGCTGGGGTCTTGTCTGACCGCATGCACGGGCAGACGCACACACGGGGGGACACACACGGGGGGACACGCACGTGGGGGACGGATGCACGGGCAGACACATGAGGGGACATGCACGAGGGGGACGCATACATAGGGGAGACACACACGGTGGGGACACACACACGGGAACACAGGCACAGAGGGGACACACGCACAGGTGGGACACATGCACGGGGGGGAAACACACACGAGGACACATGCACGGGGGACACACGCCAGGGGGACACACACAGAGGGGACACACACAGAGGGGACACACGCACAGGGGGACACACGGGGACACACACAGGGGACACACACGGACACACGCGTGGGGGAGCACATGCACAGGGGACACATACACTGGGGGCACATGCACGGGGGACACATGCAGAGGGGGACACAAACGGGGGACACATGCAGAGGGGGACACACGCATGGGGGACACGCACAGGGAGACACAAACACGAAGGGCACACACACAGGGGGACACACACACAGGGGGACACACGCACAGGGGGACACGGGGACACATGCACGGGGGGACACACACACGGGGGACACACACACGGGGGACACACGCAAAGGGGGGCACATGCACGGGAGGACACACGCATGGGGGGATGCATGCCCAAGGGGGACACACACCTAAGGGGATGCACACACTTGGGGACTCACACACAGGTGGGACGCACACACGGGAGGACACACGCACAGGGGGGACGCAAGCACAAGGGGAGACGCACGCACAGGGGGGACACAGGCACGGGGGATGCACGCCTGGGGGAATGCACACACAGTGGGGACACACACAGGTGGACGCACGCACAGGGAGGACACACTCACGGGATGCACGCACCGGGGAGGTGCACGCATGGTGGGGACACACGCATGGGAGGACACACGCACAGTAAGGACACAGGCACCGGGGGATGCACGCACAGGGGGAAGCACGCACGGTGGGGACACACATGGGGATGCACGCACAGAGAGGACACACTGGGGGACGCATGCATGGGGGGACACACGCATGGGGGATGCACGCACGGGGGGACATACACACGGGGACACGCATAGGGAGGACAGACGTACAAGGGGGACATGCACGGGGAGATGCACGCATGGCGGGGATGCATGCACGGGGAGGACACACGCATAAGGGGGACACACGCGCAGGGGAGACACACGCACAGAGGGACGGACACACAGGGAGGACACACGCACAAGGGGGACGCATGCACGGGGGGACGCACACACCGGGGGACGCACACACGGGGGGACGCACACACAGGGGGGATGCATGCATGGGAGGACGCAAGCACGGTGAGGATACATGCATGGGGGGACACACGCACGGGGCACCCTCCCACAGGGAGGGCACACGCACGAGGGGACGCACACACACGGAGGACACACGCATGGGGGGATGCATGCACGGGGGACGCACGCATGGGGGGATGCACGCACAGGAGGGACACAGGCACAGGGAGGGCACACACACAAGGGGGACGCAGCACAGGGAGGACACGCATTGTGGTATGCACTCACAGTGGGGACACACGCATGGTGGGGACACACGCATGGGGGGACACACGCACAGAGGGATGCACACATGGGGGGATGCATGCATGGGTGACGCATGCACAGGGATGATACACGCACTGGAGACCCACACACGGTGGGGACACATGCATGGGGGGGGTCACACGCACTGGGGGACACACGCACAGGGGGACGCACGCACAGGGAGGACACACGCACGGGGGGGCGCGTGCACAGTGGGTACACATGCACAAGGAGGACACGTGCACAGGGGGATGCACATACAGGGGTGACACATGCACAGGGGGACACAGGCTCAGGGGAACGCACGCATAGGGACACACGCACGGGAAATGTATGCAAGGAGGACACACGCATGGTGGGGACACACGCATGGTGGGGATGCACGCACAGGGAGGACACACGCACAAGATCCTGGGAAGTGGAGCTGCGGCCAGAGCCAGGCCCGGAGGGTGGAAATGGGTTCTCCCTCCATGCTTGCCCACCCTCTCTCTTCATCCTTCTGCTGCTCTTGTTCATCCATGTATTCAGAGAATGTTGTCAGGGTCCCCGAGGGCTGTCTGGGACCTCTTTGTCCTTGGTTTGAGTCCACTAGAGCTCGGAAGCAAAACCAGTATCTCAGAACCCAAACTCCATACTCAAGTGTGCAGCCCAGAATGAGGACTGGAGGGCAGGGGAGCCGGCAGCCACCACCCTCACAAGGCTTCGGCAGCTCTAAAAGTCCATACTCCCTTTCGGTAGCCATACAAATCTCATGCCTTATTTTATTGTATTATTTTATTTTATTTTGAGATGGAGTCGGGCTGGAGTGCAGTGGCACTGTCTTGGCTCACTGCAACCTCTGCCTCCCGAGTTCAAGCAATTCTTGTGCCTCAGCCTCCTGAGTAGCTGGGAACACAGGCAGGTGCCACCACACCAGGCTAATTTTTGTATTTTTAGCAGAGAGAGGGTTTCACCATGCTGCCCAGGCTGGTCTCTAACTCCTGTGCTCAGGCAATCCACCCGCCTCAGCCTCTGAAAGTGCTGGGATTGCAAGCGTGCGTGAACACCACTCCTAGCCTCATGCCATCTTTTAATATTCTCTTAATATGTGAAAATCAAAGCGAATTCAATCCTGTGACAAAATGTGAATGAGAGCAAGGGGACTCGGCTGTGCCCCCGTGTTGGGGGGCGCGTCCTGGCCTCCCCACCTATAGAGAATCACTGCAGGAAGATTGGCAGCAGGATAGAGCCCCCCAGACCTGCAGCACACAAGGGCTGCTAGTGTCCCTTACACTCATACAGGAGGGGACCTGCAGGAGGCCAGCCCTGTTCTCTGACAACTCAGCCAGTTAGGCTCCTCGCACTAGTCAGCGCCCTTTCAAATGCAAGCTCTCCTCTGGGGGATGGAACCCAGTCCCTCAGTCCTTAGCGTGAGAGGGCAGCCGATGCATGCCTATTGCCAACCACATCTTGACATTTTCTGTGGCTTTTAGGGAGTTTGTTTTGGAGCAAAAAGGGTGACTCAGAGGCCCAGAGAACTCCAAGGTTGTAACCCTACACCAGGGTAAGCATCCTACCAAGATCAGGTGGATCATCTCAGTCCCCAAACAGGCAGGGAGGGAGAATCACCTGGAACACTTGTGTGTTTTAAATTTATTTTTTATAGAGATAGGGTCTGGATCTCACTCTATTGACCAGGCTGGCCTGGAACTCCCGGGCTCAAGCAATCCTCCCACCTCGGCTTCCCAAAGTGTTGGGATTACAGGTGTGAGCCAGCCACCTTACCTGGCCTGGAACCCTTGTTAAAATGCGGAGTCCAGGCCGGGCGTGGTGGCTCATGCCTGTAATCCCAGCACTTTGGGAGGCCAAGGCAGGTGGATCACAAGGTCAGGAGATCGAGATCATCCTGGCTAACACGGTGAAACCCCGTCTCTACTGAAAACAGGAAAATGAGCCGGGTGTGGTGGCGGGCGCCTGTAGTCCCAGCTACTCGGGAGGCTGAGGCAGGAGAATGACGTGAACCCGGGAGGCGGAGCTTGCAGTGAGCTGAGATCCGGCCACTGCACTCCAGCCTGGGTGACAGAACAAGACTCTTCTAAAAAAAAAAAAAAAAAAAGCGGACTGCCAGACCCAGCCCACCCTATTGAGTTGAAATCTCTCTATTGTTTTAGACAGGTCCTGACACAAAGTTGTGTGTGTGTGCGTGTTGTGCAGGGGTCTTTCAGCCCAGCCCTCACCTCTGCTAGGCACAGTCCCTTGGCTTTGTGGGCACCTCCCACGGGGTCAGCATACACAAAGTCACAGGCAACCCATGGAACTGGAGGAAGATGTCACCGCGTGGATAACACAGCCTCACTAGTCAAAACCCGGTTCTGCACTTCCTCCTCTTTTTTTAGGCGGAGTTTCACTCTTCTTGCCCGGACTGGAGTGCAATGGTGTGATCTTGCTCACTGCATCCTCCGCCTCCTGGGTTCAAGCCATTCTCCTGCCTCAGCCTCCCGAGTAGCTGGGATTACAGGCATGCGCTGCCATGCCTAGCTAATTTTGTATTTTTAGTAGAGATGGGGTTTCTCCATGTTGGTCAGGCTGGTCTCGAACTCCCAACCTCAGGTGATCTGCCCACCTCAGCCTCCCAAAGTGCTGCCTCCTCTCTTTTATGAACAGGAAGAACAATAAAGGAAGAGGTGCTGACACCCCAGGACCCCTCAGAGGCTTCGAGGGGCCCGAGGAGGGTGGCTGCCTCCATCACAGCTCTTCAAAGGTTTGTTGACCGCATGAATGAAGGAGATAACAGGGCCAGACTCCCAGGTGTGTGGGCCCTGTGGGGTCCAGCTGGCAGCCCTCACCACTGTGACCATGTGACAGGTGGGCAGCCCTGTTAGCCAATGCCCATCTGCCACAGGCTGATGTGGTGGGAGCACAGCTGGAGGCCTGGGGACGGGTGGGGGGGCTCCTTCCTTCCTGGCCCCCCTGGTCAAGTTCACTGTGAAGAGAGGAGGTGAGACATCCAGCCCGCCCTGGGATCCCCACGGGAGCCCAATTATTTACTGGAAACAGTGAGGGATGAATTCTTGGCAGCTTCAGTCCATGTGTAGCAGAGACACAACTCAGCACCAGTCTGGTTTTGATCAGTTCCAACTGAACAGACAGCTTGTTAAACCTGAGCTGAAGGCCTCCCTTCTGGAACCCCTGCCCTCCCCTCCCCTCCCACCCCAGGGCTGCAAGGCCCCCTTGAAGAGCAATGGGTCCAGCCCACCCATTTTACAGATAGGGAGATCAGGCTGGAGTGCAATGGCATGATCTGGGCTCACTGCAACTTCCGCCTTCCAGGTTCAAATGATTCTCCTGCCTCAGCCTCCCCAGTAGCTGGGATTACAGGTGCCCGCCACCATGCCCAGCTAATTTTTGCATTTTTAGTAAAGATGGGGTTTCACCGTGTTGGCCAGGCTGGTCTCAAACTCCTGACCTTGTGATCCGCCCACCTCAGCCTCCCAAAATGCTGGGATTACAGGCATGAAACACTGTGCCCAGCCACCCTCAAGGCCCTTTGATCTGCGGCCACCTCCAGTAGCTGGAGCCTGGGCTGGCAGGGCCCAGGCAGTGATGGATGTGCCCTCCTGGCACCCCGTTGGGTGACATGTGTCCACTCACGCAGGTCCTGAGGCCTCTGCCTGGCACTCAAGCTCCTAGCCCCAGCTCACAGGGCTCCTTTGCCCACACCCAGCCTTTTGTCCACTCAGTACCTTCATCTCCCCCAGCCACATTGTCTCTGCCCCACTGTCTCCTGTGCAGAGCCGTCCAGGCCAGAGTCAAGTTTATGAGTTCCTGATCTAGTTCACACATGGCTTTCATGTGTGGCCCCTCACTTTGTCCCCACCACTACTTGTGAGGCAGGTGGCATTGTGATGGTCCCCATTTTACAGAGGGAGCCACTGAGGCTTGGAGACACAAAGTCACTGGCTGCGGTTAGTGAGCAGGGACTGAGGTTGTGATCTATATGTTCATGCACTGCAGGGCTTGGCCAAGAGGCTCAAAAAATCCTGGAGTCAGGGCTAGAAGGAGTCTGGGGAGGGAGTGGCATTTAATCCAAACTCAGGAGATCACTAACACTCAGAATCTTGGAAACTCCATGCCTGGAAGGACTCTTGCTGGTCGCTGAAACCACCCACCCCACTCAGCAGTAGCCTCCAGTGCTTGCTTGGACACTCCCAGAGATGAGAAGCTCGCTTCTTCCCACTTGGGTCAGCGCCTGCCTTTGTGGGACTGCTGTGACTGGAGGAACACCTTTCCTCCCACAGAGCCAAGAGCTGTGTGCCTCCCAGGCCCATCAGTCTGGAGGCCACCGCAGAGGGCCTCTGGGTCCTCTTCCTTCCAGGCAGGCAACAAGGGAGGAATGGGGTGAGGCTGACATCTGGGGCTGGGTTGGACAGTGGGGGTTCCCAGCTTAGGCCACAAGGGCAGAGAAGGAAGTCCAACCCCACCTGCCGCTGATGTGTGGCCCCCACGAAGTCCCTGCCCATCCCTGAGTCCTGTTTCTCTGTCTGGAAATGAGAGAGGGCAGCTGAGGGGCTGACAGTTTCCCAGCTCACGGTGCAGGCGTCGCGTCAAGGGCTGTGGGAATCTCAGGTGACCTTTGACTGCCCTCATCTCCCCAAGGTTGGGGGTGCGCCACACCAGTGGCTCCTTCCAAGCATTGATTCACAGCTGGGGAGCACCTGGTGGGCAGATGTGGGCTCCCGTCACCCCACCGGATCCTGCTTGTGCGCGGGCTTGAGGGTTCGTGTGTGTGCGTGTTGTGCACATGCGTGTATGAGGGCAGCACCCAGTGGGTCAGGGGAAGGTGCTAGCTCTGCCAACTCACACTGGGACCCTGGGAAGTCCCTGGCCCACTGCATCCAGCCCCTCATGGGCCCTGAGCAGTGCCCTTCAGAGCAGAGCCTCCACTGCAGGCTCAGAGCCCTGGGGCTGTAGGGGCGTGAACGTGCCTTCTCCGCACCGACCTCCGCCAGTGCCAGACACCGAGGCAGGGAGTGCGTCTGCTTCAGGCAGCAAGTGTCTCAGGAGGATGCAGCCATGCAGGGCATTTTCTGAGAGCAAAGAGAGCCTCATGTGAAGGTTGGGTGGAGGGGGTGAGGCCTCGCTCCACCTCCCAGAGCCTGGTTGAAGGTGCAGGGAGAGGGGTCACTGGCTCCCCCAGAGTCGGCCCAAGCCATCTCAATGACCCTGTGAGATCAAGGTTGAATTCCCCATTCCACAGAGAAAGAAACCAGGAACCGGGGGACCCAGCCAAGGTCCCCGACTAAGGGCTGACTCCTCAATCAGCAGGTGCCCCACACAGGACTCGGGGGAGGATTCTGCTGGGCCTGGGCAGCTGGGTGGGGCTGAAGTGCTCTTTGGCCTCCCAGGAATATGGGAGTGAGAGAGACTCTGGGCAGGACCCTGCTGCCCTGCAAACCAGCGTCCACACCTCAGGGCAAGGCTTGGTGCTTTCCAGGCTCAGGCCAGGAGGAGGTCAGGCTACAGGAGGGGATCTGGGAACGATTTGGTAATTAGGCAAGAGGCCTTGACAAGCAGCCTCCGGGGGGTCCATTCGGGGGGCCCTGCGGCCTGTGGTGAGGCTGGCCACTTGCCAGCCCCATCCTCACTGGTCCCCCATGGCCCCTCTGCTCCTGTCCCCGCACCCTGCCATTCCCTATCCTTTCTTCTGGCCCCCAGCAGCTCCTGCCAGCACCCCCAGTGCACCAATAGCTCTGACTGAGCAAGTAGTGGCTGAGAGCTTCATCCGCTCCAGCCTCAGTCACTGTGGATGTACTCCACAGCCCTGTGAGGCCGACCCTTCTAATGGCCAAAAGGAAAATGAGGCCCAGGGAAGGGCTGCACTTTGTCCAAGTCCACACAGTGAGCCCCCTCTGCAGCCCCAGAGAGGCCACAGGGCAGCTCTGCAGGTGAGGGGCACCTGGGCTGCAACCTGCTGTTCCCCTTGCTGAGAGGCCAGGGGGCATGAAGAAACAAGCTACAGAAAAAAGCTGGGGGACCCAGTCAGGACAGGAGAGGGTGTAGGGAACAGGTGAATGTTGGGAGTCAGTCTCATTGTCCTCAGCTCTGGGAGGGAAAGGATTGAGACGGGTTGTGGGGGGTGGGCAGACATCATCCCACCATCCCCAAATGCTAGAGCACTGGAAGGGCCTGATGGAGCAGGAAGCTCTTGGCCTCAGCTTCCTGAGTCCTGGCCAACCGCCTGGCATCCCTCATCCTGGCACCGCCTCACCCCCCTCCTCTGAGCAGCCCTGACTCTGAGCTGCCATCCACCCTGGTCTTGAACAGAAAAGAGGTGTGTGGGCTACCCTGACCCCTCCCAGTGCCCAGGGAGGGCCCCTCCTCAGGTGTCCTGCCC
This sequence comes from Trachypithecus francoisi, assembly GCF_009764315.1. Classification (NCBI taxonomy): domain Eukaryota; kingdom Metazoa; phylum Chordata; class Mammalia; order Primates; family Cercopithecidae; genus Trachypithecus; species Trachypithecus francoisi. The sequence goes on from NW_022681473.1 coordinate 67,055,969, forward strand.
TGGCGGTGGGGATGGCAGGCGGGAGGTTCTGCAGGGAGTAGTTGTCAGGGCCTGCACACTCAGGCTGGACCCACTGACATTACGCTGACCGCCAGCGGTGCCGGGTCCTGTGCTGAACCCTCACAGGCATTCTCATATAATCGCCCTAAATGGAGGCACAGGATGTGGCAACCAGTGTCCCTGTCTCAGCCTTGGCTCAGAGAAGCTTCGAGACAGGGACAGACCCAGGAATGTATATAGGTGGCAGGGCCAGATGGTCAGTAGGCCCCTCTGACACCGAAGTTATGATTCCTCCCTACCCCCAATCCCCACCCCACACTGCCTCCCACAGTGTGGCGTGACCTGGAAATGAAGTGTGGTGTGGGTGTGTGCCCACAGACAAGCCCAGGGCAGGATATTCAATCCATTCTGAAGAGGAGTCAGCCTGAGCGAAGGGAGTGGCTTCCATGCCCAAGGCAGGTGTGGAAAACAAGCTGTGGGGTGGCAGTGGGAGGAGGAGGAGGAGGAGGAGGAGGAGGAGGAGGAGGAGAGGGGCCAGACCTTGAATGCCAGGCTGAGAAGTGGGCTGCACTCGAGACCAGCGGCTCCTCGAGGCCAGGGTGCCGTGTCGTGACGCTGCCCCACACAGCTCAGAGCCCCACACAGGACAGGCGCTCCCCAAATCCCTGAGGTTTGTCCAGAGAATAGCCATTTCTCCAGGGGTCCCTGCAAAGTCATGAGGCCAAAAGGCCCCCAGCCCGCTTCCCGGTGAAAGCATTTGGTGGTGCCTGTGCTGGCGCCTTACCGGCCGGGGTGGTAGGGTAGAAGACAGTCGGGGTTGAAGGGGATCTTCCCTTTCTGGCGAGCACCCTTGTCTTGTGCCTGCCTCTGCTCCAGTGCCAGCTCCAAAACAATCCCAGATGCTTCTGGCACCACCAGAGCCTTCAGGGCCTCCTCCCTCCCCCAGAGCTTCTGGCCACAGCATGCCCTCTGTACCCACCCATGGTCAGACCCAGGACTCGCCCAGATCTTTGAGCAGCCGATTTGTGTTCTTCCAACTCTTCATCTGGTAGCCAGATCCTCTGGCCTGGGTGGCGGCGGCGGTGGGGGTCCTCCCCTTTCTCCTGAACCCCTTCTTGGCCCAGGGAAAACACGACTCCCCTGGTGTCTGAGCCCGGCATTTGGGGCCCTGGGCTGCTGGGCAGCCAGCATTCAGAGCCAAGAACCACAGGCTCGCCAGAGTACGGGCCTGGGAACCGCTCACCCACGGAGGTGATGTGGAATCCGTCCGTGCCCCCCTCGTCGTGTGTCAGAGTGATTTATGGGCAGACGCTGAGAGAAGAGGCTGAGGAAAATAAGCCTTGCCAGCTGCCAACCTGCCACAGATCGGGAGAGGGGGAAAGGGCCAAGCTGCTTCATGACCTCCAGCAGGCTCCTTCCCTCTCTGGGCCTCTGCTGCCTCTGAAATCGGGGTCTGAAAGCCAGAGCCAAATCACAGACTTGCCAGAAGGATCAAGTGAGAAGTTGGCCATCAAGCCCCCAGCCCAAAGCCTGGCACAAAACAGGTTGCACCCCTACTCCCAAACCTGCAGTGGCTCCCACGCTCCCTCAGTCTGACCCTGGTCCCTCACTGACATCATCCCTGGCCCCCATGGCTCTGGGGTTTGCAAGAGCCACCATTTGCATTGCGAGGTCTTCCTGGACCACTGAAATAGACTAGAATCCTTCCGACCAGTACTCTCTACCCTGTTAAGACTGTTTTTATTAAGTTTTTCCTTAATATTGGCCACCACTTGATTAAAAAAGACAAAAAAAGTCCCAAGTGTTTCTTATTTGTTATCATTTTTCTCAAATAGAGTGTCAGTTGCATGGGGGCAGAGGATTTTTATCTCATTTCTTTACTGCGGAATCCCTAGAACAAAGTAGATGTCCCAGAAACATGTAGATAGGCAAGAAGGAGGGAGAGGCATTGGGACTTCAGAAAGGGAATGTGTGGGTGGCAAAGCCAGGGATTGTCCAGCGGGAGTGACACCTGGATGGGGGTTTGGTATCTACCAGGTGCAGGGAAGGGTCTCTAGTCTGGGCATAGCCAAGTGCCTGAGGACAGGCATGGCCGGAGTGGACACAAGAAAGTGGAGGCTGGGCTGGTGAAGAGGAGATAGGGCAGGCCCGGAGGAGGTACGGGCCAGGTTGGGGCTAGACAGCAGACAGCTGCCTATGGCGGGCAGGGCTGAAAACTATAATGTATTCCCCACATAATTTTTTTAAAATTATGGGTCACTTAAAAGAAAGGATGCTACAGCGGTCTTAAACAATACTCCTAGAAGGTATGGGCAGTGGCTCAACAACCACACAGTAACCTGTGTAATGGCTGTGATTAAGATGAAGTTTAGCTCTGAATTTCCTGGAAACCACAGCAATAAAGGAAATAATGATCCACCAAATACTTTGCATTGTCTGACGGAAGAAAGCATGCAAGTTCTTTAGGAAACTTTCCCCAGAGCCCCGCCTGCCACCCTGATGCTAAATTCTAATTTATCAAGTGGTTTAGCTGGTAGACAGGGAAGAGGGGAAGGCACTGAAGGAGACTCTGAGAGTCAGGGGCTGTTCTAGAACCATCATTTGCCCATCACACTGTATGCTTTGGCGATAGGCCCTGTGTTACTGTGGATGTATCAGCAAGATGTGGACTTGAAGTCACTGGCCAAGGCCACACAGCTAGTAAGGGGAGTTGCTCGGATTCAAACTAAGGACCATCTATCCTGAAGACTGAGGGAAGTGGTAGCCACAGTGGGGTGCCCAGGGCTGAAGGAGGGGAAGTGAGGGGATGGGGGAGATGAACAAGCAGCCTTGGGCTGGGCGAAGGGCATCTGTGCTAGAGGCTCCTGGAGCCGAACTGCCCCAGGGCAGCAGCTGCTGCTCTTAAGGGCCTCTGGAGGCACTGGTGGGGCTGGAAGACCCTCAGCTGCAGATCCTCTGAAGTCTGTAAACAGTGGAGAGGGGTCAAGTATGGTAAAGGCAGGGGCAAGACAAACACTTTTCTGGAACCAAGGTGTCGGGGGCTCAACTCCCTCCCTGGCGGAGCTGCTTGTGGCTGTTCTGAAGATGCCTTTTCTCCATTGGGATGGGAAGTTCATGTAGCAGCCTTATAGAGATTTGGATAACTTCCGTCCTCTGCTCCAAAGCCCTCCGTGGCTCCCCACTGCCCTCAGGATCCAGTCCGATTCCTCAGCTGGTGTTTGAACAGACAACACAGCATGGCATACTCAGACCTCTGAATGCAAGCCTCAGCCCACCATCTCCTCACTGTGCGACCCCAGGAGAGTTACCACATCTCACTGGCATGCCGCAGCTCATCCACCTGAAAAACAGGGATGCAGATACTATCTGCTGGGAGGCTTAAATACACTGGTACATGTAAAGGGGTTGGCACGTGTAGGCAAGTGCACTAAAAGCACTGGGAGTGGTCACTTTTAACTGCAGTGCCTTCCTCCTCAACCCCCATCCCTGAACCCAGCAGGAACAGCATCACAGCTGGCCTCCACTGACCTCTCCTGAGCTTACCCTCCTGCCCCTCTCCTTCAGACTGGACCACTTACCTAACTGGAACTGATTCATTCATTTCTCATTCGTCGTCCAGAAATTCCCTGAAAGCCTCTCTGGACAAGTACTGGATTGAGTATCAGGGACACAGATGATCCAGACCCCTCTCCTATTCTTGGGGAGCCCCAGTCTGTGCTTAGCCCCCTGAAACAGAAAAGGCTAGGGATGGTGGAGGCTTGGTGGAGGCTCGGACCAACCTGGGAGATCAAAGAAAACTTCCAGGGGGACTTCAGGCTGCTTTTAAATAACATCCATCCGTTCATCCATTCATCCATCCACTCGCCTACTCATCCATCCATCCAACCATCTGTCCATCATCCAACCATTCATCTATCCATCCACTCATCCATCCATCCATCCATCCATCATCCATCCATCCATCCATCATCCATCCATCCATCCATCCTCCATCCATCCATCCATCCATCCATCCTCCATCCATCCATCCACCCATTCCTCCATTCATTCATCCGTCCGTCCATCCATCAGTCCGTCCGTCCATCCACCCATCCATCCATTCATCCATCCATCCGTTCATCCATCATCCATCCACTCGCCTACTCATCCATCCATCCATCCATCTGCCATCTACTTCCCATCTACTCACCCCCCATTCATCCATTCATTTATTCATGCACCCATTCACTCACCCTTTCATGCATCTAGCTATCTATCCAGCCGTCCATCCATCCACTCATCCATCCATCCACCCATTCCTCCATTCATTCATCCGTCCGTCCATCCATCAGTCCGTCCGTCCATCCACCCATCCATCCATTCATCCATCCATCCATCCATCCATCCATCCATCCATCCAACCATCTGTCCATCATCCAACCATTCATCTATCCATCCACTCATCCATCCATCCATACATGGAAGCATTAATTTTTCCATGTATTAGTGTGTTCATCCACCCACCCATCCATGTTTATCCATGCATTATTCATCCAGTAGTTCAGCCACACATACCTCAAGTGATTTGGAAAAACTAGGCACAAACCCTCCAGCCCAGCAGTTCATCTTCAAGACTAGAAAGGTTGACAGAGGTCATGTGGTCAGGTGGATGACCACTGAAATTCCAGAGGAGATGAGCCCCTTCAAGAATCTCCCTGACCCTCCTGGCTTGGCCCCTCCCATCTGTGGACCATTCGGATGGCCACACCGCAGGTGAGAGGTTAGAGGAGAGTGGGACCTCACAGGGAGTGATCAGGACCAGGCCTGGCTGTGTGCGCAGATCAGGGGCAGCTAGGAAGAGCAGGGTGGGCCTGGGTCCACTAAGGAGGCGCTCTGAGGAGTCTCTCAGGGAACCTGCAGTTCTTCTGGGCAAGAGCCTGACTCCAGTGGGAGCAGCTGTGAGGGTGGAGTCCCAAGCAGGAGACCCTCAAGCCTGGGTGCAGGAGGGGTTCCTAGAGCCCTCAGATCACACCGGGGGTCAGGGGTGTTGAGCCTCTCTGCAGACAGAGTGGAAAGGAGCAGGTGGAACATTGGTAATGCTGGGGAGAACAGACCCCTTGGCTAGGAGGGCATCTGCTGTCTCCAGCACCCTGGCACAGAGTGGATCACAGTCTTGGGTGCTGGTGGAGAAGACAGACGGCCCTGCTGTCACACGTCTGGTGTCTCATCTGCCCCTCACCCATGAGGTGTGCTTGGCTGTGGCCATGTGAGAGGAAAGGAGACAGAGGTGCAGCGGGGCTCAGGAGTGCATCTGTTTCCCAGCATCCCCACCAGGTTGACCCGGCCCCTGTGAGCACAAGATGCTGGTGGGGAGCTGGCTCCCCTCCTCCCAGCCAGCCCAGTGAGGGGTGACTTGGACCCTCTGCAGATTCAGCTGTTTCCCCAGCCTCATTTTCCACCCCATAAAATGGACCATGGGGCTGGGGGTGCAGGGGACACCTGGAGCTAGGCTTGATCCTGCAGGCAGTGGAGAACCACAGAGGGTGTCGGGCAGGAGGGTGGCGAGGCTGGGGCCTGTGCTCCAGCAGTGCTGCTCAGTCTCCAGCCTGCTCCCCAGAGTTTCCAATTTAGTAGGTCTGGGGTGGGACCTGAGGGACCCAAGCAGGTGCTGGAGTCACCATTCCTGGGGTGGTGGTGGGAGAGGCAAGTGGACAGAATGAGAGCTCTGGAGTGAAGGGCAGTGTGACCTTGACCCAGGGGCCCCAGAGCTACCACAAGGGGCTGCCTCTGTCCCCTCCGGCCACATGGAGAAACAGAGGCCCACGGGGCAGGAAGACCCACAGTGAGGCGGTGGTGGGAGGACCCAGAGGTGATCTAAACCAGCTGGGCTCAGTTTAGAAGACGCAGCCCCTTGTCTCTGCAGCCAAACTCTCTTGTTCTTTTCATCTCAGCATTTACTGAGGTCTTCCCTGCGCCAGCCCTTGTATGAAACTGAAACAAGCAGGACCACACAGGGTGACTAGAGCTGTCCCAGAGGGAGCCCAGGGTGCTGTGGGTACTAATTTGGGGCCTCTGCCTGGAGAAGTCAGGGAGGATTTGCCACAGAGGGTGGTGAAGGATCATCGATGTTTCCAGGCTGCCCAGGGACAGGCAGGAGGGATGGAGACATGCAAGAAGACGGCCACGTGGGGAGTGTGGGCTACAGGGCGGTGGCTGGGAAGGATGGCAAGGCGCTTAGGTGCAGAGAGGAGCAGGCTAGGAGGGGAGACTCCAGAGCAGGTTGGTGGCCAGACCAGAGGGGCTGTGTATGCCAGCCTGGAGCTATGCTTGATCCTGCAGGTAGTGGGGAGCCACAAAGGGTGTTGGGAAGGAGGGTGGCGAGGCTGGGGCCTGTGCTCCAACAGTGCCGCTCAGTCTCTAACCTGCTCCCCAGAGTTTCCAATTCGGTAGGTCTGGGGTGGGGCCTGAGGATTTGCATATAGGGAGGGGGGATGCTAAAGAGGTTGGGGAATGATGGCACTTCCCATTCATGGAGATAGGAACCCAGAGGGGCTCAGGACTGGGGGATGAGAAGAGGAGGTTAAATCTGAGGCCCCCAGTAGGAATCAGATCCCTGTGGTGTCAAACTTCCGCCAGGCTGGAGGCTGCGGAGGGGTCTGGCTATAGAGGCAAAGGGGAGGAACCTGGGATACAACTGGTCCCTTCCCCAACCCAGGAGGGGTCCCTTGCAGGCCTGCTGAGGATGGCTCCCTCCTCCAAGAACCCAAAGGCACCACCACCTCCAGCTGCCACTGCCTAGGGGGACCAGGACTGAGACCAGGACTCTACAGTCAGACCTGGACCTGAGTCTAGTCGCCTACTGCTCTCTGTGACCCTGGGCAAGTCCCACCACCCCTCTGAGCCCTGGTTTCCCAACGAAAATAGCTAAAACAGTACCTGCCTTACCGAGCTGTTATGAGGGCTGGGGGATGGGAAAGTCCTGGGTTAACTGTACACCCCTGGACATACACGTGTTGCTATTATTGTTATTATTATTATTGGAAAAGGGAGCCTAGTAGGAAGATATGATGTCTCACCCCCAGGGAATTATAAATGGTGGCATTTCTGGCACCATAACAGGTCTGTGCAAAAGATCATTTGTGATGGGGGCCCTAGGACACTGGGGGCCTCATGGTCCTCTGTGATGTGGCTCCTGGCACAGGGCCTGAGGCAGGGCCACCAGGCCAAGATCTGAGCTCTGCTCTCTTCTGCACAGACTAAATATTTGTGTTGCTCTTCCCCCAGCCTGTCGGGACCCAGGACCCTCTCTGGTAGGGAGAGGGGAAGACCCTGCCTCAGAGGGCAAGGCAGGCGAGGGCGGCGGGATTGATGACAACAGGCCCTGCTTGGCCCAGACCCCACCGCCCCCCAGCCCCTCGGAGGCCCAAGCACAGCCAGGGAATCTGCCTCTGACACACGGCAGGACCGGGGGCAGCCCTGCCCCTCAGGGCCTCAGTTTCCCCATCTGTAAAGTGGGGTTGAGGCCAGGAGAGTTGGAGAAGCTGACTTTCAAGGTCCTTCTGGTTCTCTCTCCAGTGACCGAGGCCTCCCTGAGCCTCCAGCCCTTAGTGAGCAGAGCCGAAGGGGACCTGCCAAATGGGACAATCCCTCTCATGGTGGGGGCGGTGGGACCCAGCAGCAACACGGATGGATGGCCTCGGGAGACGGGAGGCCTTGCAGTGGAGGCGTCAAGCTTATACAAGAGCATCCCCAAATCCACTAATTCTTCCTCCTGCCCAACATAATACATGCTGTGGCCATTTGTAAGCACCTGGTCTGTGCCTAGCATCATGGCAGGGGCTATCACAGGAGGCCAGGCCTCCAGCTCCCCAGGGAGTGGGGGGTCCCACGGAAGCAGCTTGATGGGACCAGCCATGACGGTAGGCAGAGCTGTGCCTGAAGAGCCCAGGTGCCAAATCCTGGCATCAGGATCTTCGTGCTGATCATTTACAAGACCTCGACTCTGCCACAGGCCATCCCAAGCCCTTGACCTTACCTGCTTCTCTCAACATCCCAGAGAACGGAGGACTGGCCTGGTCCCCATTTTAAGGATGAAAAAACAAAGACAGTGGTCACCCAAGGATGAAATAGTGGAGCTGGGCCTTGATCTGGCTCCAGCGTCACCCACAGTACCTGTTTCTTCAGTAGTAATGATGCCACGGCCTCCTCACAGGGCATGTGAGCAGCTAGGCCAGCAGGAGCTGTGTGTGCCCTGTGCGTAGGGCCTCAGAAGTGCTCAGTAAGGGCTGGTTGTGTGCTTGTTACCACAGCAGGGGCTCAGCTGCAGGCCAAGGGCCAGGCTTCCATACTCCCAGGCAGGAAAGTCTGGGGCTGCTGCTGTGAATGTTTCTTAATCATGGTGCCTTCCAGTAGTGCCCCTTTGCAAGCTCCTTTCAAGGAACAGCTGTTCTGCCTCCAGCAGTGAGGCCTTTGCGGGGAGCCAGGTACCCAGGCAGAGGTGTGGGGCTGTGGCCTTTGCCACGTGTGCTGCAACCCTTCCATGGGCCCGAGGCCTGGAGAGCTCTGAGTGAGGCCCCCAGTGCACACACGCACCAAGGGCAGCCCCCAGCACACAGGAGGTGCTCAGGAGACATGGATGTGGCGAGAGGGCAGGAAGGCCCTCAGCACAGGGCCAGGCATCTCTGCAGGCCTCTGAAGTCAGAACCGCTGGGAGTCAGCACCCATCAGGAGCAGCCTTCTTTTCCCAGTTTCCTTGTCTGTAAGTGGAGGTTAGCCTGGGGGAGGATGGGTTCTGGGGGCCCACCACTCACCAGAGAGCAGCATCCTTCAAGAAGCACACATGTCCTACCTAGAGCCTGGACCTGAACCCCAGCCTCGGGCTTGCGGGGCCACCCGCCCCTTCTGCTACAGGCCCTTTGCTGCCTTGGGCTTCTGCTGCGTCTGTGGACCAGGCCTGGGTTGGGTTCTGGGGGGACAGCAGGAGCAGATGGTGTCCTCGCGGGCCCTGGTCCACCAGCATCTGCAGTCCCAGGACCACATGAGGTATGGGTGGGTGCTGTAAGGGGCCAGCCCCTCTCAGAGGCCCACAGCCTCCTGGGAGAAGGCCTGCAGGGCTACAGGGCTTCATCAAGAAGGGCAAAGCCGCCCTCTGCTCGCACTCCGTTCCGGCTGTCAAAGAAGCCCTGTGTGAGGGTGGGACTGAGCTTCACCCCTGCAGAGCCTTCCCGTGCAGCTCCGCTGGGATCCCACAGAGCTGGGCTTTTCCAGAAACCCTGAAGGCCCCTGTGAGCGTGTCTCCTGAAGAGACGTTGCTCTCCTCGCCCCGACCTTGGCCACACTGTCCTCTGCCTCAGTGTCCCCCTCCAGTCTGGCCAGGCCATGTTCCTCTTCCCCATGGGGCCTTCCCTGGGAGGGCCACCCTGACTCCATCCCCTTGCCCCGACCCCAGGCCCCCAGCCCACTTTGCTCACCCCTCGATTACAGTCTCTTCCCCAGACTCTTGGGGCTTTGGGGCCCTGAGGGCTGGAGCCATTTAGCCTCAGCTCTTACACTCTAGCATCTGCAGAGGCTGGCTCAGTGAAGGTTTGTTGACTGACTATGTGACTGAATTATTCTTTAATCACAGTGGCTGCCAGTGGATAACTCTTACTATCTGCCTGCTGAGTGCTTGATGTGGTGCATTACCTAGTTTGAATCTTACAACAAGACAAAGAGGTGGGTGCTGTCATTCATCCTACTTCACAGATGAGCAAACGGGGACTCAGAAAGCTGAAGTAACTCACGGCCAGCAAGGGCAGAGCCAGGAGCCACAGTCAGGCCTGTGCTTGTAACACATGATCCTCCCCAGCCCCTCCCACAGCAGATCATCTCTCCTTGGTGCTCTTGGATCAGAGGGTGCCCGGGTTACCAGTCCCTCACCCCACAGCAGGGGTGTAGTACAGGAGCTGGGGCTAGATTACCTGTGTCCTCAGCCTGCATCACAGGGCAGGGCATGGATCCCAAGTTCAGGGGAGCTTTGGGGAAGAAATGGCAGGTTGTATAACAGGCACAACCCACCTAGCTTTGGCTGGGCCTGGTCAGCCAGGCAGGGTGCTGGAGGCTTTACACACTTGACTTCTCCCGAGTGTCACGACAAGCTGTGTTCACCCCCATTTTACAGCCAAGGAAAGGGAATCACGGGTGTTGTGATGTGTTCAGGGTGACTCAGCTTAGAGGGGGCAGTGCAGGGTTAAAACCCTGTCTGTGTGGCTCTGACAGGCCATGCTCCTGCCTGCTACTCAGGACAGCCTCCCACAGAGTTCCTGCATTTCATGTGTGTTCTGGAGAGAGAGAGAGAGAGGGTGGTTGTGGAGGGTGTTGGCATGGAAGGTATGCTGTGTATGTGCAGGAGGTGGTGGGGTCTGTTTTTCTTTGCTCCTAAATGGATTGTACACCATGCCTGGACTTTGGCCTACACAGGAAGTGTTGATCATCATTCCTGAGAATCGGGATCGGCCCCTGGTGCTGATGGAGTCTCTGTTTGCTGGGAGAGAAGCCCCCAGGGGCCTGCAGGTCCACCCTGCAATACAGCAGGAGGGAAGGACAGCAACTGCCAGGAGGGAACAGCCTCCAAACCGACCCAGATGTCACCTGGAGCACAGAGCCCGCCCCATCACAGGCCTGCAGGACAACCCAGGATGAAGAGCCAGGTCCCAGGAGCTGGTCTTGGATCAGAGGGTGCCCTGGTTACCCATCTCTCACCCGGGATGTCCAGGGCAAGTCCAGGGCTGAAGAGAGCCAGGGTCTGCCTGTGGTGGCCTCCTGCCTGCTGCTCCTACTTCGCCTTGGGTCAGATGGGACTGGAAGAGAGGGCAACTCCCGGGGGAGGGGACGTGGGGAGGCAAGGGTGGTGTAGATGCAAGAAAAGAGAAATCTCGCACTTCAGGTGCAGAAAGCCGCAGCAGACAGTTCTGGAGTCTTCAAGTACTAGGCATGATGGACTTGTAGTGTCTTGAGTCCAGTGTCCCGAAATCCCAGGGCTGAGGAGTGGTTCAGAATGGAGGACCAGAATCTAGGAAAAATGGACTCTGAGAATCTTGAGTGTGAAGGAGGCTCCGAGGTAATGACATCTAACAGGCTGTTGTCCCCACAGTCCTCAGGCAGCCTCCTACTCCACCGCCTTCTTGAGGACCACATGCTTTCGCAGATGCGCAGGCAGTGGAGACATAAAATACTCTGATTTGAACTGCATCTGTGCTCAGGAGCACTGGAGGCTGGGCCTCTGGCAAGCTCTTGCCTTCACCTGCCAGCCTGAATGGGGGTGTCTGGGATGACTGTCCAGATCAGTCACGTCCTCCTCTTGCTCCTCCCCCATCACCCACCCCTGGCTCCCTGCCCCAGGCCTCCAGCCCCTCTGCTGGCACCCAGCAGGTAAGACAATGCGGACCAAGGGGCCGGTAAGGAGACTGTCTTCAGCAGCCACGAGCCTGGGGAGCAGAGCGGATATTGATTTGGTATACGGGAGCAAAGGGACCCGTTAAACGTGCGGCTGTTAAATTGCTCTGCCTGGAGCCAGCCAGCTCTGCAGGCGGGCGGGTGGCCTGGCGGGCAGGCGGCGGTCAGACCAGTCGGCTGCTAGCGCCCTGTTGGTGGTGGTCTTGGACACCTGGCAGGACCCAAGGCAGCCTGGCTTGGACCCTTGCTGCCCTGGTGCCCACAGGCCCCTGAGCTCCAGTCATACCCACCTCTTGGCATCCTCTGAGCATACTTTACTGCCACGACTGTTCTCACACAGACCCCTCCACATCACCTCCTTCTCCATCTCTTAAAATCCTACCCCACTTTCTAGACCCAATGCAAATGGCACTTCTTCCATGAAGTCTTCCTTATTTCCCACTCCCTACTCCCAATACCCAGAAAGGAGTAGGCCTTCCCTCTCCAAATCCCCAAAGCCCCAGGGCTCTGCCTGTCTTCGGCCTCCTGTCCTCTCTGCTATAATAACTAAGAGTTGTGGGCCCACTGAAGAAGACACCTGAGCTTCATGTGCTCCCCTGTCCCTCGCCCCAACACACACACAGGTGGGGCCTGGATGGCCAGGCACACAGGCGATGCTGAGCAGCTCACCTGGGGAGGGCAGGGTGGGAACGTGGTGGCTGATCTGTGGCCTGATCCTGATGGGTAACCCCTTCCCGGCACCTGCTCCTGGACTGCGCTTCCCAGGCCCTGCAACAGATGTCAGGAACTGCTCAGTCTTGAATTGTTTCCTGTTCCTCTCTTGCAACGCCCTCCAGTGGCTCCCAGTCAAAGCCCCCACTCGGTCAGAAGCCACTTTCATCCCTGGGATGCACGTTGTGAAGGCTGAGACCAAGCCCAATGGTTGGAGCCAAGCAGTTCAAGGTTTGAATATCAGCTCTTCCACTAATTATTATCTAACATCGGGCCAGGTACTTCCTTCTCTGAGCCTTAGTTTCCTCATCAATAAAACAGAGATACTGGGTTATATCCCTTAGAACGGTTGTGAGAATTGGACAAGACAATTGCCGAAGAGGCCCAGAGAGGGCCAGTGGTTGCCTGGAGTCACACAGCAAGAAGCTAGAAAAGATGCAGGATTCCCACCTCCTAACCTCAAACTCCCCTTACCCCGTCCAGCCTCGCTGGGTCTGGGGTTCTGGACCGGAGCCTGCATTATGCTGGGGCCTGGTCTGTGTAACCCAGTGGCTGATCTCCGCAACCTCAGGAACCACAGACCAGCAGCTTGCTCAGGGCTGGGCTTGGGCCCCTTGGTTGTTCCTCTGGCCTGGCCAGGCCTCCTCAGGGGGCCTTATCTGTCCACTCTCCCCTTTCCCACCAAACTAATCTCTCCCTCTTTTCAGGAGTTCCTGTTTCCTCTCTGCCGCCTTCTTGTCTCCCTCCTCAGGCCCCATCTCTCCTGTGTCTCCAGCCAGCCTCCCACACTTGGTTCAGAGCCGCCTCGGAGTGGCTGGTGCTGTCATCACTGGGGAGTCTCCATCTTTCGGACTCTCCGAGTCTCACAGAACCCTGTCTGGGACTGCTGCCCCTTAAACAGGAGGGAGATGGAGCAAGTTCTGGGAAGGGAAATCTGCTGGGGACAAGAATTCTGACACTCTCAGATCAGTACGCAGCCTTCAAAATTTTTTGGGTGGGCCATTTGCCTGGGGGCCTCTACAGGGCTGGCAAGGCAGTGGTTTGGGGGTTTCTACTCCACAATTCCTGAGTACCAAGATCTTATGCTTCCAAATCTCTGAACACAATGAGATACTGAGCTACCAGAGCTCTGAGGTCCTGGGAGCCTCCATGTCCCTGTGATGCACCTGGCAGAGGCCCCAGCCCCCATCTCCCTCCCCAGAGTGGGGCTCAGCCTGGTTGCATTCTTAGAGTCCTGACCTGGGGGTGAGGGGAAGCACTGGGACCAGCTCCCACTGCCCCTCGGTTGTCCAGCTCCTGGCCAGCCAGAAAGGTTCAGGGCTTTGTCACAGATGTGGGGACTGACCAGTGGCCTGCTGAGTCAGGGACTTCCCAGGGTCTCTTGTCTTGAGCTTGAGGTCTCCCCTCCCAGCCCTCCAGGTCAGCCCAGGAAACGGTCTTCAGCTCTCCACGCAGCTCCCCCCGAGCCTGCTGGGAGTGCAGACGTGTGAGCAGGGACGCACCTGGCTCAGAGCCCTGCTGTGCTGGGAGCTTCCTGAGGTCTGGAGCGAGCCGCCTTTCCTCGCAGAGCCTCAGTTTCCTCCTGTGTCAATGGTAACAATACTCACTTCGGAGGGCTGCTGTGATGACTTGGGCCAATGTGCTTAGAAGGTCACACAGCAGGTGCACAATAAATGGTAGCATTTATCTCATGTGGCCACCCTTTCTGAGAGCCATTCTTGGTCCCTGGTCTGGTTTCCCCCATTTACTTGTCCTGACAGAGGTCCAAATGACACTCCCAAATCCAACATTTCAGAGGCAGGTTTTATACCTAGCCCTGTTGTTGTGCTGCCCCCCAGATCCCAGGGCCCATGGGTGCATATGGCTGGTCCCAGCCCATGAAAAGGCCCCAGACAGGTGGGGGAGACAGATGATATGGCACAACACAGCCCTCTTCAACACCTTGGTTCCGCGAACATTGGAGGGAGCACAGAGGCTGTGGGAACCCAGAGGAGGACCCTGACCCAGGCTGAAGGTAGCTGGGGAGGGCTTCCTGGAGGAGGGAGCCATTTACCTGGCTTTTGCAGAAGAGGGCATTGGCTGGCAGCTTGAGAAGGAGGGTGATGGCTGCTTTAAATGTTCAGAGGGTTGTGGGGAGCCTGAAGAGGGGGAGATCCCTTCCACCCAAGGCACTGGGGAAGGTTTTGTGGAGAGGGCTGTGAGGGTTGTGTGCGATTCCAGCAAGGAAAACAGCACTCTTGGTCAGGGAGAACAGCGGATGCCCAGAGGCTAGGCAGGCTGAGCAGCTGGGCTTTGCAGGAAATGCTGTTGGAAGAACTGCCTGTGCCTGGGGAACAGGCCTCGTGTTCCAGGCTGGGGACCGGGAGTTGGTTTTGTGGGCTAGGAGGTTGCTGAGAAGCAGGGAAGCCCTGGGTCTGGAGAGCACACATTCCAGGGGCTCCTTCCAGGGAGGCTGGGGGTTTTCGACACAGGGACTGGCAGGGGCTTCACCTCCCCCAGCTCCCAGCCCCTTATCAGCTCTGTGACCACAGGAAGGCCCTTCCCATCTCTGAATTTCCTCCTCTGCAAAACACACCAGAAGACTTATCTTGAGGTTCCTTGCAGCTGGTGACTCTGTGGCTCTGGCTGCCCCCACTGCAAGCTTTCAGGCTGGGCCTTGAAGATGGCCACAAAAGCCCCCCTTCTTCCCACTCAGGATGGGTCCAGCCCCTGAGGGGTTATCCATGTCATCCCACCCCCAAGGATGTGGCTTCACTTGTCCAAATCCTGCGCAAGGCCCCACTCTGCCCCAGCCCCTCCAGGTAGTGTCTCAGTCCTCAGCCGGCTCGGGGAGGGAAGAGCACTGGTCTGAGTCCGAGTCTCTCTGGTGCATGCAGAGATCCAGATTATAACATCCTCTTACACCCTTTGTCTTGTGTGGTTACCCCCCAGCCACAGCAAGATCCAGGTGATGAACCACTACTTCTGTTTTGAGGCCACCTGCTTTGGCCAGTCACTGGGGATACCCCACTTACTCAACTCTTGGTTACTGGTGCTGCCTACATGTGGGAGGTGACGCAGAAGCTCAGAGGGACAGTGATGTGCCTGCGGTGATCCTGTTCCCCTTGGCACCCTGTCTTCACTTGGCAACAGCCAGGACCGCCGACCTCCCTCCTGCTTCCCTGGCTGTTCCTTCTGTCTCCCATGTCTCTTCTGAGCTTCGTCTCCCCAACCTCCAAGGCAGGAGTGCCCCAGACCCAGGCCTTGGTCCTCTTTACTCTTCCATCCCACACACTCCTTTAGTGATGACACCCAAATGTGGATCTCCAGCCCTGGCCACTTCCCAGAACTCCAGTCCCAAATATCTGCCCATCCACTCAGTATTTCCACTAGGAGCATAAACAGTGTCACAATCCCCACGGGCTCAAATCTGAACCTCAGGCCTCTCCTCACCCCTATGTCAGCATCCAGCCCCTTCTGCCTTCCAAGTGCTCCAGCCAAAACCCGGCAGTCATTCTTGGGCCTCCTTCCCCTCACACCGCACATGCAAAAAGAGAACAAATCCTGTTGGCTTCCCCTTCAAAACAGAACCAGAATCCAGCCACTTCTCAACACGTCCGCTGCCGCCAGCCTCCAGGCACGAGGTCTTTCCTAACCTTCAGCCTTCCTCCCCACCGCTCCCATTTTACAAATGGGGAAACTGAGGCTGGCAGAGAGCCCTCCCCAGGGTCATGCAGAAAACCCACCAGGGCTAGCTAGAGCCTGGATCTGCACTGCCTCCCCGAAGTCTGCATCCCAGCTGCCCAGGGACGGTTTTCCCTTGAAGCCAGCTTAGCAGGCAGGCCTGACAACACGGCCAGGCTTTGAGCCGCGCCTGCATGTGTCCCTGAGGAAAAAAGATGCTGCCAGCTGGGTTTATGTTTCACGACGTCTGTCCTCGCCCTTGACCAAGAGATCTTACAGGGAGATCAGGGCCAGGGACCGGTGTGGGGGGAGCGCGTGGGGAGAAGGGACATCAATCGGAAGCCGCCTTGCCTGGAAACCCGAGAGCTCCCTCTGCCAGCCCCAGGGTCTGCCGAGTTCACTTGAGGAGGCCGGGAACTGCAGGGGCGGGCTGGGGCTCACTCAGCATTTATTTCGTACAGCTGCTTAGAAAGCTCATTTTAAAATAGAGATCATTTTATATATATATATATATATACACATATATATTTATATATATAAAATATATAAAGAGGAATCGAGACGTGCCACCCCAAAGAAAAAGCTATGTTTTATAAATATTTCTGTAGCTTCCACATCCCAAAGGAAGAAAAATCAAAAAAACAAAGGAAAACATTTACAACCCAAGCTAGTGGTTCCATGTGGTTGGCCCAGCAGGCCCCGACCCCAGGGTGGGCCGGGGGTCCCGCAGAACATTCTGAAGAAGAGGGGCGGACCCGTTCCCGGAGGCTGGTCTCTGTGGCCTGAAAGGTCACGTCCGTATCAGTCTCACCAATCCCAAGCCCCGCTCCTTAGACCAGCCCATGGGCACTCCAGGACCTCAGGCTGCCAAGTTATTTTTAATCTTGTTGGTTTCCTTTGATGTGCCGGCCCTCCTTCCAGGGTGGCCAGACCTTCTGTTCTTGGTGGCTTCCAAGTGAAGGCAAAGCACAAGCCGCCTCCCATGCCTGGCATCTGGAATTCACAAGCAGAATCCATGGAGTGTCTCCAGACCCCTGGCCCCAGTTGCTGAGGGTCCTTGAGCAGAGTCCTCGCTCCTGCATGGGGTGGAGGGCAGGGCCTCACTTGCAGACATAGCGCTCCACGGTACGCTCACACCTGCGGCAGGTGACGTAGCAGCACCAGTGGTACTTACAGTGGCACCGCTCGACCACGCGGTCTGTATAGGGGTTGTAGCCACGCCCGCAGCACATAAGATCGCAGCTGTCACTTCCATTGGATGTCTTGTTGCACTGCCTGTTGTGGGGGCAGGAAGGAGGTCAGTGCATGCCTTGGTCACCGACCCACCAACACCCCATGACTCCCAGCCAGGCAGCCGGCAGCATCTCCCATGACTCCCAGCCAGGCAGTTGGCAGCGTCTCCCACGGCCACCAACTCAGCCCTTCTTAGAACCTATCTTGATCTTTGGGGAATTTTAAACAATCCCCTTACCTAAAGGTAATTCTAACTTTTCCCTATAATTCTAATAAGGGGTTACCAAAATGATGGGAATATTTTCTTTTATTTTTTTTGAGATGGGGTCTCTGTTGCACAGGCTGGAGTTCAGTGGTTGTGATCATGGCTCCCTGCAGCCTTGACCCCCGCCTCCCCGCCAACCCAGGCCCCCACCTCAAGTGCTCTTCCCACCTCGGCCTCCTGAGTAGCTGGGACTACAGGCACACACCACCATGCCTGGCTAATTTTTTAATTTTTATTTTTGTAGCAATGGAATCCTACTATATTGCTCAGGCTGGTGTTGAACTCCTAAGCTCAAGCAATCCTCCCACCTCAGCCTTCCAAACTGCTAGGATTACAGGCATGAGCTGCCGTGCCCAGCCTTGTTTTGTTTTCTTGGAGGTATCTTTTTTCTATTTCTTCTACCTCTAAATACTGGAAAGACCCTCCAACCAATCTAATAATCCTACCTTTATATGTTTATGTGTAATCTTTTTTTTTTTTTTTTTTTTTTTTTTGAGACAGAGTCTCACTCTGTCGTCCAGGCTGGAGTGCAGTGGTGCAGTCTCAGCTCACTGCAACCTCTGTCTCCTGGGTTCAAGCAATTATCCTGCCTCAGCTTCCCAAGTAGCTAGGATTACAGGCATGCGCCACCACACCTGGCCATATTTAATGTTTAATTAAATATTATGAGAGATGTAAAGACCATTTGATTTGTAGAATCCTAGCATAAATGCTGAAATCCTAGAAGCCCCAGTGGGCATTGGACACACTGCTCGTGGAGGAAGAGGGGTCTGTCGGCCATGTGCCTCCTGTGGGTCAGGCACTCCCTCCAGTGTCTTATCTTAGTGGAGGCGCTCAGGGCCCTTGGGTCAGTGGTATTATTATGTCCATTATGCAGATGAAAACAGGCTCAGCAAAGGGCAGAGGCTTAAACTCGGGGACTAAAACTAAGGCCCTGGCTTGCTCTCCCTACCCTAAAGGGCGGGGTGTGGAAGCCGGCAGGGGCTGCATTTCTTCCCAAATGTGGGATGCGAAGGCATTGAAGGTCCCTATAAAATGCAAACATGCTTCCACTGCTCTCAGTTCTTCTGTCTAGTGACAAATCATCTGTTCAGACTGGTGGCTCCTCTAGCCGGGCTGAGGCTAGACAGGGAGTGTTTTCATGAGATGTAGTTGTGGACAGAGCAGCAGGGGGCTGGGGCACTGACAGGGACAAATGGTCCCCACATGTGGACCGAGGAATCCCAGAATGTCCAATATGGGAAAGTCCTAGAGGTGACCGAATGCAATCCTCATATTTACTGATGGGGAAACAGACACAGAAGGGAGAGGGGCCTTGCCCGGGGTGAGTACAAGGTCTGTGAGAGTCCAGGAGGGCTTCCTGGAAGAGGAGAGGCCATCTAGGCCATTCATGAAGGATGAGCAACACTCCACTGTGCAGAGGAGGGAAGGAGTGCTGGGGTAGAGGGAACAGCCTAGGCAAAGGCAGAAGACCAGGCCTGCCCTCAGAACAGTGAGAGCAGATTGAAGGGGAGAGCTGGAGGGCCAGAGGAGGCTGATCAGTACTGGGGGAGAGGCCAGGCCTGAGCTGGAAGGGGCCACTTAGTGGCTGTGTGACTTAAAGCAAGTTACTGAACCTTTTTGGGCTTTGTTTAGCCACTCAGCATCCATGAGTTCCCCCTCAGCCTTCTCCTGAAGGCTCTGGCTGAGCACTCTACCCTGAGTGGTAGGAAGGAGACAGAGTTATTTTTTAAATTTCTGGATCCCTGACATACATTGTCTGAAAACTTGGCCTCCAATGTCAGATTCAGACAAGGCCCAGGTGCCTGGGACCAGGATTGGGGCCAGTGGGGCCACAGGCCCAGGGAAGGGCCATTGGGATGCCTGGCTCCCAGGGCACAGGGTGGCTCAAACTGTGGGTGGTGGGGGACGTGTGAGCCTCTGAAAGAAATACGACAAGAGGGCTAGGGTTTGGAATATTGACTGCAGATTAGGCCTCGGTTTCCCCAGGTTAGATTTGAGGAGGCTGCAAGGTATCTTCCGCAGCGAGGGAGCCAGCCTCTAGAGATACCCCACATGCACACACCTTGTACAGTTCACCAAGCTCACTTACATCCAACCCCCAACCTAATCATCAATCTCACATTTCCCCTCCTCTAGGAAGCCTTCCTTGATGTCCAGGCTGGATCAGGGACCCTCTGGGCTCCCCTCACACCAGGGTTTCCTGTCATGACCTGAGCCCTTGGGGATCCCCCACCAGCACCTGCCAGAGCCAGGCAGAGACACAGCTGACCTGCAGTCTCATGTAATGGGCGCAAGAAATGTCTGTGGTTGTGAATTACTGAGAAGTTGGGGCTGTTTGTTACTGCAGCAAAAGCCAACTAACACAGATGCCTGCAAGGACCCTCCCTGGGGAAGGACTGGAGCCGCAAGGCAGGAGACCTGTGGGGGCTGTGAAGGAAGCCAAGAGGATGGGTGGTGCTGTGGGCAGAGCCTCCTCATCAGGAGTGAGGGCGACTGGGAGAGAGGGCACAGTGGGAGGGGAGACTGCCCAGGATGGGAGGGGAGAGGGAGATGCTAGGTAAGTGTGCTTGGAGATCACGCGACAACCCTGTGTGTCCTCCCCACTGTGCGAAAGACAAGTCTGAGCCTCAGATCAGTGAAGGATGTGCTCAAGTCCCCCTGCTGTGCCCTCCCTGACACACACAGAGCTGCACATGGATCCAGGAAGACCCTTTCTTCACTCTCGGGTCCTCTGTGGGCCTTCTGCAGCCCTCCATGTTCTAGAATCCTCCTCTAACTCCCCCATCCCCATCTACCTCAGCCCAGCCTCTGGCTCCTTCCTGTCTCCTTGGCCTGACCTGGTTCCATCTTCCCTCTGTCGACCCCCTCAATCTGGCCTCCAGATGGGAGCCTGGGCTTCCTCACAGAGCCTGCTGCCCTGGCCTGTAGGGATGAAGCCCCCCAGCCCACCCCTCCCTCTCCTGGAGACAGGAACGTGGGCTGCGGAGGAAGTCAATGCTGGCTGTGCACCAACTATGTGCCAGACACGTTCCCAGACACCCACTCTCTGGTGCAATATTCTTTTAACCCCGAGAACACGAGTTTTGTGGAATGCTATTAGGGGCTCCTTAATAAAAGCGTTCCGTGGCCAAACACCTCTGGGAAACACTGGCTTAAACAGATCTTTACTGCAGATTCCTCAGAGCCTTTCATATGTTCTAGTGCCTTGTGAATTGCCAGAGAATTTCCCAAAAGCATGTGATGACAGAGCTCTTTCTCTCATAGATTGGGACCAGCTTTCGCCAGCACCGTCTTCAGGAAATGCTGCTTGTGCAGTCCTCACCAACCCCACCCAGCACACAGTAGGTCTGCAGTCACCCCTGGCTCCCTCACTCTCCTGTCCTGAGCCGACTGCAGCAGTTGTGACTGGGGCTGTGGTAGGGTTCCAGGCTCAGGGTCCCCAGGAGGAGATGGGAGGAGCAGGGAGCCGGGGAGAGGGCTCACAGAGGCGAGGACACAGGGGCAGTGTCGCTGCACGGAATGCAGGCAGACATCACTCTCCCTCACTCATGGTAGGCTGTCCCCATCTCCCCTGGCACCTCAGTCCCTTTGCTGTGCAACGAACAGGCTGTATGGCCTTTACCCTTCATCTGTTCATCTGACAAACATGTTCTGAGCACCTATCTTATGTTGGGCAGCCTCGTTCCTGTCCCATCTCCCAATAGCATCACTGTCTCTTCCCATCTGTCTCCCCAGCTGGGGAAGGTAGAGCAGGAGCCTCCCATCAGCCTCCATTCACTGGGCCCCTGCCAGGCACAGTGCAGAACAGGTGCTCCCAGCAGCTCTGCAGTGGACCCTAGGACCCTGGCATCTCCATTTAGCAGTTCTGGGGCCAACTCCCTCAACGGAGCAGGGACTCCATTCCCCAAATGCCACCTGAGTCCCTGCTGTGTGCATGGCCCTGAGCTGGGGAACAGTATGTGCAACACGGGTGACCCTTTCCCACCAAGGTGGCGGCAGGCCTCACCTGTCTTGTGTTCCGTGGGAGCCCACCTTCTCATTCTTCATGCAGAAGTCAGGTGAGCTCTGCAGGTAGACGAGTTCTGAGTCCTTCACAGGCCGGATATCCAGGTCTTTGGGCACCAAGTGCTTGCGGGTGCCCATGGGTCGGTGCACTACCTTGGTGGCCGACAGGTATCGGGTCTTGAGGTCAGCAGCCACATCCCGTAGCTCCTGCAGCCCCTTCCAGCAGGTGCGGATGGAGCAGGAGCCAGACACCCCATGGCACTTACACTTCATTTCCAGAGAGGCGCGCAGAGCCTGCAGACAGGGGAAGGCGTCGGCTGGGCGGCCAGAGTCCCCTCCCTGGCCTGCCCCGGGACCCCAGCCCCACCCACCCATGGCTGGGTGCTCTCAGGGAGTCACTGCCTGCTGGAGCCTCAAGTGATAGAGCTTTTTGCTTTAAAGCTTGGAGGTGGTGTGGGCCTTCCTGCAAGCTTGGGGGACAGCTGAGGGGCAGGAAGAAAGGCGTTTGCAGGGATAGGGATGTCATTATTGAGCAGCTACTGTATACCAAGCGCTCTAACGCATAATGGAGATGGATCACCACAACAGCCCTTGAAGGGAGGTATCCTTACTTCCCCCATTTTAAAAAGAAGAAACAATAGCTCAGAGAGGCTAAGTCTCATGCCCAAGGGTGCAGTCAGAAAATCAAGCAGCTGGGATTTGAACCCAGATCTGAGGGTGATTCCAAAAGCGGTGGCTTTTAATTATTCCATGCTTTTTCGCTCACTAAATGCTTGCTGGAAAAAAGGAAGAAAAGAAGAGAAGGAAGGAAGGGAGGAGGGTAGGAAGGGGAGAAAAGGCAGGGGTGAGTGCAGGGGGCACCTCCCTGCCACCTGGCTGGCTTTCCCCCCACTGCCAGTGCTCCTGCCAGGCCACCCTCAGCAAGCCACGTCACCACTCAGGGCCTCTGTCTTCTTTCGTGCAAAGTGAGCACATAATTCCTGCCCTGCAGAGAGCTGTAAGGATGAAATGAGATGGCACACACAAAAGGGTTTTGTGAACCATAAAAGTTAAATCAATACTGGTTTTGAAAAACCCATTTAAGTAATAACTATGGTGGAGGCCCCTTGGGCTCAGAGGCTTGGGGAGCCTCTTGCCCTGGCTTCAAAAAGGACTGGGGCCCACCAGCTTCCCTGGGCCTCAGTTTCCCCATTCATACCTGAGGGGCAGAAGTTAGATGCCTTCTACAGGCCTTCCAGTTCTGCCTTTTAAACCCTTCTTTCAACACAAGACTTGGATTCCCCTGCCCAGGCCTCCCTCCTGCCTCTCCTGTTCAGAGACCTGCAAGAGTCATGGGAACCTGGGTCCATCCCCTGCATCAGAGAGATGGAGAAACTGAGGCACAGAGTGGGCAGGACTTGCCCAAGACAAGTGAGCTAGTGGGGAAGCTGGGCAAGGTCCCAGGGCTCCTTCTCCTCACCAGTGCCAGGAAGTGAGGACCCAGGGAGTACGTTTGGGTACCCAATCTGGAATTTGCTGAGAAAAGTCTGTGGAGGTCACAGGGATGAAGTCAGCAGGACTGCAGGGCACCGAGGCACTGGTGAGCCATCGAGGGAAGGTGAACTAGGTTCTGCTGCTCAGCATAAGCTGGGGGAAGGGGCCTGGAACTTCCCGAGGTACTAAACATGTGTTTGTGATCTCATTTAATCCTCAGCAGCCCTGCAGCTTTCGGAGATACTGGCCCGTTTTGCAGATGGCCTCAGGGACGGTCCTGATTTGCCCTGAGGCTGAAGATCCTCTTTGGACTGCATGGTGGGGAGGGGAGGGCTGTGCCCCTGGCAGCATGTGGCATCCAGCTGGCCTGGCCATGATGGTGGGTGTGCAGGCCGCTGGTGAAGGGCTCGCACTGGGTTTCATGAGCAGGGGTCGGGGACAGGTCAGCAGGGCCAGGAGGCAGGAGTCCTGAGTTCCTGGCCAGGCTCTGCTATAGATCCACAGTATGATTTGGCCTCAGTTTCCCTAACTGTCCAAGGATGGCCTGGACATCCTAGAATCCTCACACAAGTCAGACCCTTGAGAGCAGGTGAGGCCACGGAAATCCCTGGACTTGTGAGTCCCACAGTCCTGGGCTCTATCGTGCTATAGGGCTGAGCCGCTGAAGTGCTTTCAGCCTCACTTAGTGCCTCTGTAAAATGGGGCTAAAGGGTGCAGGGAGGAGCTAATGAGATGCCATCTGCACATGCAGCTCTGGCCAAGTGGCCATCCCTGCCATTCACGGTCCTTTCTCCATCTGTGAAAAGGGGCAACAGGGCCTACCCGAGTTGTTCTGTGACCACAGAACAGAAATGTGTGGAGCAACAAGCACAGTGTCTGCAACACAGATTGGTAGAAAGTTCATTCACTTACGGGTCCACTCACCCCAGTCTTTTGGGCAGTGAGGTGAGGAATGAATGAAAACCTGGTAATAATTAATGCTGGAGGATACTGTTCTAGCGGCTGCAGTGGGTATGGGTGGGAGTCCCCATCACGTCCAAGCAGATGAGCCCTCAGGATAGGCTTCTGTTGACCACAGCCCTCTCCACACCCTGGAGGGAGGGACAGCTTGAGGAACATGACAGATGGGGACTCAGCACCAGGTCACCTCCACCATTGTATAGATGGGAACAGCTGAGGCTAGAGAGGCACTGACTTTCCCAATGTCCCTAAGTGAGTTTAGTGCCAGAGCCAAGGCCAGAACTCAGAGCGCCTGACTCCTAGTTCAGTGCTCCTTCTGCTTGGACAACCCAAACCCCGGTGGACCCCCTGGAGGAGGAAAGCGAGACAAGCCCCAAGCAGCTGGCGAGGGAAGGGCTGAGGATGAGGACGGTGTGAGGCACGTCAGGTGTGGGCCAGTCAGGGCCCGTCCCCCCACACCCCCCACCATCGGGGCACGCTGGGTGGCCCTTTTCCGGCCAATGGTACAAGCACAACTATCTGGGGCTGGGTGGGGTGGGTGGTTACCTGTCTCCCCACTTCACTGTTGTGTAGACGCATCAGTTTATTGGCTTGGGATCCTGTTTTTTTCACCTTCATAGGAGCATCGGAAAACTTGGCCCCCATGAGGAGCCCGTAGCTGAGGTTGTCCGCACATCCTCCCCAGCGGTTCCCGGGCCCGGGTGGCTCACCTGGGACGGGGCCGCAGGAGCAGCCCGGCAGGTCGCCGGAGGTGCAGGCCCGGGCGATGGCGTGGCTGATGGCGGCGGCCGACAGCGCATACACGAAGGCCGACTCCCGGGTCCCTGGGGGTAGGAGGGAAAGGTCAGCCGCCCAGGTCAGAGGTCTTCCTCCTTCGCCCACATCCTCACGTAACCAAGGTGGCGCCAGCAGGGGTCGGCACTAGGGCCATTGAGCTGTCACCCCTGCTTCCCCAATTCCTTCTGAATATACCAGCTGACAGCCACACTCGACCCACACCCACAGGCATGCCCTTGCCCACGTCTTCCTACTCACACTCACAGCTCTGGGCTTTCACCCACTTGCCCTGCACTGGCGTTACGGGATGCTTTACAGTAGTGAAGCCCAGGCTCTGAGCTCCTGATGCACCAGACAAATGCACAAAGGGCCTGCTGTGCGTGGATCCGTGTCCCCCCGAAGGATGTGTTCAAGTCCTGACCCCTGGACCTGTGAGCATAATCTTATGATGAAGTGGGGTCTTTGCAGATGTAATGGGGCTTAGACGAGGTCATATCAGATCAGGGTGGGCCCTAGGCCAGTGGCTGGTGTCCTTGTAAGAAAGGGGATTTCGGATACACAGACACACAAAGACGGAGCTTGCCCTGTGATGACAGAGGCAGAGACTGCAGTGACGCAGCTGCAAGCTAAAGAATGCCAAGGATGGCCAACTGCCACCGGGAGCTAGGGACGGGCCAGGAAGGATTTTCCTTGGCACCTTCAAGGGGAGCACGGCTCTGCTGACACCTCGATTTTGGACTTCTGGCCTCCAGAACTTCGAGACAATACACATCTGTTGTTTGCAAGCAGCCAGTTGTGGCCCATTGGACAGTAGCCCTAGGAAACAAAAATGGCACTCAGGAGCCTCAGCTGCGGGGTCCTGGCCATTGGTCCGAGCCCTGGCTCTGTCTCCTAACTAGCAAGCCACTTTCCCTTCTCCAGCCTCAGTTTCCTTAACTGTAGAATATGGGTGATGACACCTACCTCACAGGCTGGCTCTGGAGTTCAAATAATTCAGGAAGAAAGGAAGGTTTGTCAGACATTAGCTGCTACTGTTTAGGACCCACAAGAAAAGTTATTACAGTGCAGGAGAGAGATTGCACCTACTGGGGCACTTCTGTCTGTCAAAAGCCTCCCTATTATACATGGGTCTCCCAGACCCCCCCACCAGAAGCCACCACCTGCAGGAAGTCTTTGAGATGTTCTGTCTTTACACTGTTTTGTGCATGGTGCAACAGTTTCAGCAGCCTGGTTCAGTGTTACCTGTGGCACACCTGTCTGCCCTGAGGGTGGGCTCTATAGCATTCTTGTTTCTAGACTCCCCTCCCAGGAGCCTCCCTGACATGTGGCCTCAAGTACAGCAGGCCACAGCCTTGGCTCATTCCTTCATTCATGCATGGGGGCACACAGGTACATGTGCTGTTCTTCAAGCTCCCTGCACTGATATTGCCACTCATCTGTGTTTACTTATTTGTGAATTCATGCCTACACACCCATCTTATGATTAATTCATCCACCCATACCCCATTCATCCATGCCTGTATCCACCCGTCATTCATCCATGAATCCATCATCCACCCGCCCATGAACCCATCCCTCCATCTAAACACACACAGATCGATGCCTGAATTCCTTCACCCGCACCCACATGCATTTAGCAGCCTTGCCAGCTCCTACCTCTCTCCAGGTCAAGCAAATAGTTGGGGGCGAGCTCAATGGAGGAGCAGTTCCAGCGCATGTCGGCGAAGGCCCGGCGACAGGCCTTCATGACCTCGCGGGCAGCGTGCACCACCGTGTGCATGAGCTCCAGGTTGCTGCGGCACAGCTGCACCTGTGCAGACACCAGGCCCTCCAGCTGCTTGCAGTGTTGTGTCTGGTTCAGTGCCAGGGCTGCTGGTGTCTTGGACAGTGCCCTGCACACCATGGAAAGGCCATGACCGATGGAAGGAGAGACAGGGTTGTCAGGGGCCACATGGCCTCCAACCACCCTTCTGACCCCAGCCTTTCCTTCAGTGGACTTTGCCTCCTGGTTTCCTGGCTCCTTCCAAGAAAGGCTCCCAAAGTGCCAGCTGGCAGAGCAGTGGATTCCCCTCCCACCCCGTGGGACCTTGGGCACATCACTGTCCCTCTCTGGGCCTCAGGCCCTATTCATAACATAGGATCACAACCCCCATCCTACCTAAGCTTTATGATAATTATATGAACAAAACAGCCGTATAGTTCACAAAGCTCACCACCACCACCTGATTTAGTTCTCACACAGCTGTGAATTATTAGTCTTTATTCAACATTCATTCAACACTGAGCAGCTATGTGCCAGAAACCATGCGAAATGCTAGATTCTTATAATCACAATAATTGTATATACTATTAACTGAAGCCTTACTAGATGTGCAACATGAGGTCAGAGTTTTCCATCATTGTTTCATGTGATTACTAAACCCATTTATTATGTTGTAAAGTCCCATATCCATGCAAGAAATTCCTAATAAAGGATTAAAGAGCCACTCAGTTTTCTGATGACCTGGAACTTGAACATTTTAGTATCTAATCCAGACTTGGCCATTAACTCGTTGTGTGATGTTAGACAGTTCATTGCCCCTCTTCGGGCCTCTGTGTTTGCACCTTATAAACCGTATTTCCCAGAACGGGCTCCAGTGAGACACTGACAAAAGGGATCCATTTGCGGAACACAATGTGCTATGTCCCTGCTTGGAGAGTCGGGATGCATATTTACATTTTAAAGGCCCTGAGAAGTCCTGCAGCTAAGCAACAGGCTTGGTTTTGTTTAACTCAGGGAGTCTATTGAGTATATTGAGCACAGAGCCCTTTGCTTGAGGCTGCTGACCTCATCCATGCTTTGGGAAATGTTAGCCTAGTGGGTCTCTATGAACCCTGGTGATGTTAGAGGACCCAAGAGCCTCCCAGATCCCAGCTCTGGGCACTTCGGTTCCAAGACTCTAGGACCAGGTTCCTCCTGGATCTGCTGTTCTCCTAGGCCTTCTGTGAGGGCCAGGCTGCATCGACGGCACTCAAGGACCCCACAACCCTAAAAGACTCCATAGGGACTCACTCCGGGTCCCCCCACCCAAGCAGGGGCCGTCTGGAACCCAGAGTCAGCTGGCCTTCAGCAACCCAGCAGAGACCCAGGAGGGACAAGGAACCAAGAGGGGCCACTGTGCAGCCAGAAGTGCTGAGTGCCCCGCCTGCTGTGGCCTCAGCGGTTCTCGCCCAGGGTCAGGGCTGAGACCTGGCAAGGTAGAGATCCTAGAAGCCCTGAGCTGAGTTCTGAGGGAGGCAGCCTATTGCCAAGGGCACTGCACAGGCTTGGGTAGACTCCAGGCGAATCACTCCCCTTGCTACCTTGAGCAAGTCACTTAACCTCTCCTCTCCCACCAACCTCCCAGTATTAACTGAGAGCTTAAATCAGACAATGTGTGTCACACGTTCTGCCCAGGGCTGACGCTCTGTGGTCAGTGGTCAGTCATGGAAGCTACTACAATTACCACCTTGGTGGTCTTTTCCTACCTGGGGGCAGCCTCCCTGGACCTGCCTAGTCAAGGCCAAGGGCTGCCACTTGACATTCAGAGCCCCTCAAAGCCTGGCCTCCCAGCTCTCCCCAGCCTCCCATCCTCATCCTGACATCCAGCTACACCAGGTTCTTGACTTCTCTGAAAGGAACTGTCTTGCCACCATGCCTTCGCCCAAGCTTTTCCTGAGGCCAGGAATGCCTTTCCCCTGCTTCTGGACATGAATGAATAAATGAACTTGATCTACTTGTGGAGGAAGTATTTTCTAAGCACCAACTCTTCCCAGACTCATTTGGTAATGAACATGACACAGATCCTTTCCTCAAGGATCCCCTAGTCTAACGGCTGGATAAAGCTATCAACAGTTATAAATCAATGACCCAGCTGTTCTTGCTCCTGGCCTGGCCCCAGGAAGAGCACAAGCTTTCGACATCAGCTGTGTGACCTAGGTAAGTTACCCAACCTCTCTGGGCTCCATGTTCCTCATCTGTTATAAAGAAATGATAAGGCCAGGTGCAGTGGCTTACACCTGTAATATCCCAGCACTTTGGGAGGCCGAGGCGGGGGCAGATCATCTGAGGTCAGGAGTTTGACACCAGCCTGGTTAACATGGGGAAACTCTGTCTCTACCAAAAAAATACAAAAATTAGCCAGGCATGGTGGTGCATGCCTATAATCCCAGCTGCTCAGGAGGTTGAAGCAGGAGAATTGCTTGAACCCAGGAGGCAGAGGTTGCAGTGAGCCGAGATTGCACCACTGCACTCCAGCCCGGGCGACAGAACGAGACTCTGTCTCAAAAAAATAAAATTAAATAAAAAGAGAAATAATTACTACTTCAAAAGGCTACTATGAGGCTGGGGGTTTTGCTCATGTCTATGATCTCAGCTACTCTGGAGGCCAAAGTAGGAGAATCCTTTGAGGCCAGGAGTTCAAGACCACCCTGGGCAACATAGGGAGATCCCCCGTCTCTACCAAAAAGTAAAAAAGTAAAAAGTTAGCCGGGTGTTGTGGTACATGCCTGTAGTCCCAACTACTTGAGAGGATCACTTGAGCCTGGGGGTTTGAGGTTACAGTGAACTATGATTGCACCACTGCACTCCAGTCTGGGTGACACAGTGAAACCCTGTCCACTGAAAAAAAAAAAAAAAAGGCTGTGGTGAGACTTAAATAACAGAACGTAGGCAAAGTGTTTTAAACATTCATAGATGTGTAATCCCAGCACTTTGGGAGGCCGAGGGGGGTGAATCATGAGGTCAGGAGATCAAGACCATCCTGGCCAATGTGGTGAAACCCGGTCTCTACTAAAATACAAAAAAATTAGCTGGGCGTGGTGGTGTGTGCCTGTAGTTCCAGCTACTTGGGAGACTGAGGCAGGAGAATCATTTGAACCTGGGAGGCAGAGATGGCAGTGAGCCGAGATTATGACACTGCACTCCAGTCTGGCGATAGAGCGAGACTCCATCTCAAAAAACAAAACAAACAAACAAAAAATTCATGGATGAAGCTAAGTCCCCCGCTTGTTGCCTAGCAAGTGTTGGACCAGACAGAGTGAGAAGGCCTGGGTTCTCACTCAAGCTCTGTCTTCTATGTGCTGGGCAAACTTGGGCAAACTATGCCCCTCTGGGCATCAGCTACAACGTGGGGACCTCTCAGGGTCTTGCCAAGGCTGAATGATATGTGCTATGATAAATACTCAATAGGTTCCTTCACTTCCTCCTGCCTCTCATGCTCTACCATGCCCACCCACCCTATAATCCCCCAAAATAGAAACCTTCCCAGAGACCCAGAAAGCAGGGCCTGGTGCCTGTGGTTAGGGCGGCACGACTCGCCCTGTGTAAGATCAACTGTGGTGTCCAGGGCAGTCTCCCCTCACTGCCACCCCCTAAACTATGAGCCGGGAAATGTTTGGTGTGTCTAGATGCCAGCATATGGCACAGGGTGGGCCACACAGCAGCCCTCAGATGCGGTTTCTTGACCTAAATGAACTGCTCTGGCCTGCCCTGGCCTCACCTTCTTGGGGAACCTGTTGCTGAGCCCTGCCGTAACTCCTGGTGGGCTGTGACCACACAGAGGCACACGCCATCACCTCAGTGTGTTTCCTGGTTGTCAGCAGCCCCTCCACCTCCACCCAGCAAACCCTGACCCTGCATAAGGTGTCATCGCAGGGTAACAGCCCCACATGGGCATGGCCCTTCCTGGTTGACACAGCCTCCCACTTCACACCTCAGAGGGCAGCCCGGAGGGGATGATCAGCTCTGCTTTAGGGGCTGTGCTTGTCCAGCACCCCCCAGCAGGCCCTGTCATCCTTCTCGGTGAGGCTGCCAGTCCCTGCAGGCACTGGGGTCACTTCTCTCTGGGTTCCCACTCTGCTTTACCCTGGGTGGTCCCCACCCAGCCCGTCCTGAGCCCGCTCTGCCGCTCGTCCTCGCCCAAGTTTCCTCCTGCTCCTTCTGAGCCAGCTTCCTTCATTTTCAAATGAGAAGGATGACGTGGGCGACAGCACATCAGCGTGTGGCCTAGCAGCAGGCTCATGGCACATGGTGGGCGTTCAGGCAATGAAGGCAGCCTCCCATGTCTTTCCCTGGGCTCCAGCTCAAGCCACGGGGTGGGACGATGGGGGCTGAGCCTCTTCCCGGAGAGTTCAGTGCAGACAGCTTGTGAGTGCTGGGTGCTGCAGCTCTCAGGGAAGGAAGACTGGTGCTCCTGGTGTCTGGGTCTCCTTGGCTGGGACCCTGGGGTGAGCCCTGGAGCCACCTTGGGTCTCAGTTTCTCCAACCTCCTGAGAAGGCTGAGGGAGAAGGTGCTGTCAGAGCACCTTCCAGATGAAGCTCAGACTCCCCAGGCGGCCCCAGGGTAAATGAGAAGCAGATCCAGAGGCCTTGGTGGGCATAGAGCAGTGTGAAGGCCCAGGGGCCCGCCTTGGAGGCTGAGGCTGGGACAGGAGCAGGCTGCCATGCGTGCCAGGGAGGCCACCCGCCCACCGGGGCTGCAGGCAGAGATCGCAGGCGGGAGGCAGCAGATTCCACTCCCGAGGAGGGCCATGCGGTCATCTGGTAATTAGTGGTAATGACCGTTTCCAAATAAATCCCCCTTGGGGAGGTAATCAAGGATTAGGACGGGAGGCGGGGGAGTTCTCCTTGTGGACATCTCGCTCGCTTCACTCCAACAGACCCCTAATTGGAAACATTTCAGTTTATCTGGGGGTGGGGGCCTGGGGGAGAGGGTGGAAGAAAGGACAGGAGGGAACGCAGAGTTCACAGGCAAGGCCCAAGCTCAGGGCCCTACCGGGATGGCGAGGCCTCCTCTCATTCAGGAGTTGGGGGCCTTGCTGGGACTGGCTGGGGCAGAGACCTGGGTTCAAGCTCTAGCTCAGCAGCTCTCTCCCTATGCGACCTGGGGCAAGTCACTGCCCCTTGCTCCACCTCAAGTTCCCCATCCATACTGCTCAATGCCCAAGAACAACATAGGCTCTGACATTGGTAACACAAGCTATCAAATGACTTCACTGAGGTATTTTCCTGGTGGTGCCAGCAACTCTACCCTCAGGCCGCTCTGGGGGACCTGGCCCAGGTAAGGCACCCTCAAAGGAGGGCTTCCTTCCTGGACCTGCACTTCACAGCATCCCTCTCCCTCTAGGCACAGGGGTCAGGTCACATGATGAATTCTAGGCCAGAGACCTGGGAGCTGCGTTCAGGCTCCTTTAAGTGACCTGGGCCCCGAGGTCCCTCTCTGCAGTTCTGCAGCCCGGCTGCCCGCAGTGCTGAATGATACTGCCAGCTCATTTCCAGGCGAGGCTTCGGCAGAGCTGGGCTCAGAGGGCCTCAGAAGGTGCCCCCACCAGTGCCACCCAAAATGTAGCCTGGCAGCTGCCAGGAGAGAGATGGGATGAGGTCAATGGGTGGTGGTGGGAGAGACCCTGATGCCCACATCTGTGCTTCTGGGGTGAGGAGGAGGCTGGTGAGGGCTTCGGGCTGCCTTAGGGACTCAGTCTTGCCCTGGAATACCTGTGCTTCTGCATCTGTGGAGCCTGCTGACCCTGTGTTGGGAGAACAATGGAGTTGAGGAGACCCTGTTCTCCCAGACAGACCTTTGTCCCTCCCTTGCCCATGTCCCTTTGGGCTTTCCTGGGCCCACCTCATCCTGGTGCCCACATGGCAGGGAGGATGGAGCAGGAACCCGGGCTTTAGGCCACCCAGGCAAGCCCAGCCTCTCCCCAGGCTTCCGTCTGTTCCCCTGGGGTAACCATGGGGAACCTCTCCCTCCATGATTCCTCAACTAACTCCTCAATTAGGCGCCAGGTCTAGGAACCAGGGTGAGGTCTAGGAACCTTGGAAGTGCCCCTTCTTCACCAGCCACCCCAGCTTGGGGCTGCAGCTGCCTGTCCAGGAAGAAGAAGCCCCTAGGGCCCCATAGCCTGAGAGTCCTCCTATTCCCTCCTAGGCTTTGTCCCAGGACTCCAGAGTGAAGAGGGATCCATCCAGCCCTTGTCCCCACTGTATAGATAGAGAAATGGAGGCTGATGAAGGGCCTGGAGCCTGCAGATCCAGCCCTGCCTGGAAATGACACTGGGTCCCCTTCACACCCGACTGCCCAGACCTCAGAGGTGGAAGCCCGTCCCCTTGGCCTCACACATGCTGACCCACCTGTGCAGCCCATCTTGCAAGGTAAAGCCCTAACAGGTCTTGGTCTGACGCTTCTCAACCAAGAAGCCAAAGGGGAGCTGCCACAGCGTCACCAGCTCCCACTATGCAAGTGGGGAAACTGAGGCCTGGAAAGGGCAGGGCTTGCCCAGATCTGTACATAGCCAATCAGAGGCAGAGACAAGCTAGACCCCAGGCCTCCCGCATCCCGAGGTAGGGCTCCTTCTACCTCTATCTTAGAGCTGAGGAAACTGAGTCTCAGAAAAGCTAAAGCGATTGACCTGTAGAACTCAGGCTGGGTCTCGCAGTCCCAGTCTGGCACCCTACTCTGCAGCACCATGGCCCTCTAGAGCCTCCTGGCCCCACCTCCATGGGAGTGGCAGATGTGGGACTGCCCAGGGAAGGGAGCGGCCTGTGTGGATGTTCCCAGCCAGCCTGGGCCTTTCCTCTCACCCCACCACTTCCGTGGTTCACAGGAGAGTAGGACTCCCCTCAAACCCTCCCACTGCCCAGGGAAGCCAAGAAGGGAGTGGGCAGCCTACACGTGGGACCCCGACTACTTGAGGGGCTGGGAGTCTTCTGGTGCCTGGCCTGGGTGGAGGTAAGGTAGGGAAGGATCCCCAGGTTATATCTGGGCAGGTGCCTCTATGGGCAGCCAGGTTCTGATCCCCTCTCCCCAGCCCCCATCCCACCAGCTCAGCCTGCGTCTCACGCACCCACCAGGTGAGCATTCCAGGCCACTGGGCCATGTTGGCTTTCAGTTCCTGTGTCAAGCGCCCCTTTCATCTCCAGCTCACTCTCCAAAGCCCAGGCCAGCAGAGGCTCCTGGGCAAGTCCTCGGCTTTCCAGCCTTACTGAACACTTTCCTGCTCCCAGCCATGCTGGGGCTCACTGTGCCCAACAGGCCACAGAGCCAGGCAGCTTAACTCAAACCTGCCTCCTCTGAGCTGTGACACCCTGCTAGAGTCTCCCATGCCTCTGTTTCCTCTTCTGTGCAATGGGGGTAATAGCAGCACCCACCTCACAGGGTGGTTGGGATATTTAAATGGAACAATATATATAAAGCACTTAGAACGGTGCCTAGCATGCAGTGAGGCTGTGTGTGTGTAGACATATATGTACATATGCATACATGTATGCACGTGGCCTACACATGTGTATCTATATATACACATATACAATGCATACATAGATAATTGTTATTCTTAAAATCTATTCCTTTTCCCACCTCTCTTTAATCCTCTCTTGCTAGACTATCACCTTCTCATAAGAGTGCAGTATGATCTAAATTAAATGACCCAAGCTCTTGGAGCAGCGTCTGGGGCACTTAGGAGTAGGCTCTTATGGTGTCTGGTTTCTCCAGGTCTCCCCGCATGCACTGTGCAGCCTCCGGGGCTTCTGCTCATGCTGTGCCTCCCGCCTAGGATGCCTGCTTTGCATTCCATCTCTGACCATCCAGATCCTCCCTGTCCTTCCAATCTTGGCCCAGGCACCTCTCTTAGGTAGAACTGACCACTCCTCCTCTGGGCTGCCATGCTCCCTCTGCTAGGACACAGACCACAGTCCGCTTTGTATTTCTATATGTCCATCTCCCCCAAGAGGCTGGGGGCTTCTTTAAGGCACACAATGAGTCGCACCCAGTTCTGTAGCAGCCTGACTGCAGTGGGGACAGAGGACATGGATGTCAGGTTTAGCCAGCCGTCCATCCCACCACATGCCAGCGTGGGGGCTTGTGTGCATCACGCCCTTTGCAGGGCCTCAGTGTTCCCACTGTGGAGCAGGGATGAGCGCAGTGACCCCACAGGACTCTCATAGGCAGCAAATGACATCCAAGCCCAGTGCAAGGCCTCTGACGCTCCTTCAGCCAATCCTCTCCTTCCCTGGACCTTAGTATCCTTATCTGTAAAATAGTGGTGGTGGATGAGAGAGCTTGGACTCGCTGATCGGACATCCCTGCCAGCTGGAACAGTGCTGGGTACCCCGTAGCAAAAGGAAGGTGGCTGGTTTCTCACAGAACTCCTCAGGGACAGCTGGGAAAAGCTAGTGCCCAGGGCCGGGAGACCGCTGAGACCAGTCTTCTTGTAAACAAGAAAGGCAGGAAGACAGGGTTCCCTCCTTGAATCATCAATTAATCAATAACTTGGCCCGAGAAGGGGCAGGGCCAGTGACCTTCAGACTGTTTGCTGGTGGCGCACCCACTATCACCCTGTCTTCCAACTAATTCACAAATCCTCTGCAGCGCCCTCCCCAGCCCCCACAACCTGCCCCCTGCTGTCTTATCTGTAGGCTCCCAGGCCCAGCCCCAAACTCCAGACCCTTGTCCTGTCCTGGACTTTCCCTCTGAGTGAGCCCCTCTGCCCACAGCGTCCTCCTCTCCATTGCCCGAACCAGCCAACTCCCGGCAGTGTGTCAGTCACTAGGGGCACAGCCCCGGAAAAGCTTCCTGGTGTCTCAAATCTGTGTCCCCATCAGGTGGGCTTCCTTCCTCTAGGACCCCAGAACCCCCCTCTGGTTTCTCCTCGGGCACTTGGACACTTGTGGAGTTATTTACAGCCTGGGCTTATCTCTCTTAGCTTAAAGGGCAGCTCCTCCAGGAAGGGGCTGGCATGTACTCCTCTCTTCACCACTCCCAGCCCCCTGAGCAGGCACTCCCTTCAGCTCGGCACCACGCCTCTCTCTCCCTCTTACCCTTGCGTGAATAATTTCTATCTCAAGGAATGCCCTGCACATGTGTACAGCGGCATCTGACAGCTTCTGAGGTCTTTTCAGGAGCCTCTTCTCATCTGATTTCAGTGAGGTGGAGAGTCTCACCCTCCTGTGACAGACGAGGACAAGGAGGCCCCAAGAGGTCGAGTGACACTTTCCCAAGGTCACCCAGGTGGAGGGGGCAGGAGTGTCTCAGCGGAACTCTCGCTAAAGTCAAGGCTAAAGTCAAGGAGACTGACTGACAAGGAACGCACCTGGGCTGGCCGCTCTGGATTGCACCCCCTGAACAGAATGTCTTTTTCCATCTGCCCCTGCGGAGGTGGCCAGAAACTCCGCGGCCCTTGCGCCACCGTCAGCTGCACAGGACCAGGCGCTTCCATCGCGGTCCACGCCCGTCTCACTCCCTCTTCGCAAGCCTCCGGGAGGTAGGGACATTTTACAAACGGAGGCTTAGGGATGATTTGCCCACCACCGCCAAGCCAGCTTGGGCTCCCGCGTCTTGGTACGCTCGCACCATCCAGGGGACCCCGTAACGCCCTCCGCCGCCCCAGTCCCCGGCCTGTGCGCGTGGATGCGGGGTCCCTACTCACAGCCACTTGATGCCATAGCACACGCCGGTCTGGAGCGCCAGGGCGAAGAGCAGCGCCTCGCAGACCTGCGGCCGCGCCCTCATCGTCGCGCGGCGGGCGCGCCCGGGGTCACACCCAGGAGGAGCCGCGCTGAAGTCCTCCGCCTGCACGGCCGCCGCTGGTCCTGAATGCCGCCTGCAGTCGGGGAGAGGGGAGGCGGCGGGTTAAGGCCGCGCGCGGGCGGGGGAGGCGTTTTATTCAAATTACAAAGGAGGGGTCGGAGCCGGGGGAGGCCTAGCGCAGCGGGCGTCCCCTCCCGCTCCGCCCGGCCCGGGGACGCGTCCCGCGCCTGGCTCGAATTAGGCGCGGCGGAAGGCGTGTCCCCTGCGGGGCCTGGGGCCCCAACGCGCTTTCGCGCCCCTCGGGCCGGGGCAGCCGAAAGGAGGGACAGGAGGCGGCAGAACCGGAGACCCCCGGAGAGACTGGGCAGACACAGCGAGAGAGACAATGACGCTCAAGAGGACAAGGCTGAGAGCCACGGAGGCAGAGGGGAAACCCGGACAGACGTAGACGTGGGACGGAAAGGAGAGGAATGAGGAATCAGGAGTCCGGGTAAGGCAGCAGAGTCGAGGCCCCGGTGCTGGGGCTTATCCCCGCAATGCTGATCATTAGTTATTAGGGCCTCGGCAAT
Source organism: Trachypithecus francoisi (assembly GCF_009764315.1). Classification (NCBI taxonomy): domain Eukaryota; kingdom Metazoa; phylum Chordata; class Mammalia; order Primates; family Cercopithecidae; genus Trachypithecus; species Trachypithecus francoisi. The sequence continues at coordinate 67,092,586 of NW_022681473.1, forward strand.
TCTTCTTGCCAACCGTGCCTCAGTTTACCTCCTCAGTACGCTGGGGCAATTCGGGCACAGTTCCGCTTTTATAAAGAACGTTCCCTGGCCAGGCAGGGTGGCTCACGCCTGTAATCCCAGCACTTTGGGAGGCCGAGACGGGAGGATCACCTGAGGTCAGGGGTTCGAGGCCAGCCTGACCAACATGACAAAATCCCGTCTCTACTACGAATACAAAAAATTAGCCGGGCATGGTGGCGGGCGTCTGTAATACCAGTTACTGGGGAGGCTGAGGCAGGAGAACCGCTTGAACCAGGGAGGCGGAGGTTGCAGTGAGCCAAGATTGCGCCTCTGCACTCCAGCCTGGGCGACAAGAGCGAAACTCCGAAACTCCGTCTCAAAACAACAACAACGACGACGACGACAACAAAAACTTTCCTAACACGATCGTATCTGCTCCTCCCAGCACCCCGTGAGGTAGGTACTATCACTGCCTGATCTTACAGATGAGGAAACGGAGGCGCAGAGGTGGAGTTGTTCAGCTAGGGAGCGGCAAGCCGGGTGTCCGGCGAAATCAGGAAATGGTGCTTGCTCGGGGCCCCTCTTTCTCGCTGTGGGAAGGGGAGGATGGGAAACGGGATGGTAGGGCTCTTTGTACAGAGAAGATTCGGAGTCTCCAAGACCGTCTTTAGCCGCCCCACTTTGGAGGGTGGGGGTGGGGGCGTGCGAGCCGGGACTGGGCAGCCCAGCCTTGGCGAAGCGGGGAAGCTCGCGGGGCAGGCGCGGTATTGCCTCTGGCCTCCAGGCGGCGCCCGCGGGCCGCGAAGGAGCCGCTGCCCCGCCCGCCCGCAGCCCGCGGAGCCGCTTTCTCCGCTTTTTTTCTCCTTCACTTCATTCTCACCTCATTAACTCCCTTCCCAGCTTCTCCCAAATTTACCAACACCTGGCGTTCGCCCGGAGTCAGACACAGCCCCAGCCCCTCTCCCCTCGGGAGGAGCAGAGACAAAGGGATTCCTTCCTAAGGGTTTGGGGAGTTGGAAAAGGAGGCGCCCACGGTAGTGAGGGGCGCTGGAGCAGAAAAGGGATGTTCCTATCTGGCTCTGTGAGCTTGAGCAAGCCCTCAGCCACCCCAGCCTCGGTGTCCCATTTCATAAGAAGGAGGAACGGGGCTTCATCGTGCGTTCCCAGAGGACCCCGTCTCCCTGCAGCCTGCGGGGCTCCGCGCCCCTCTGCTGTTTGCACCGCGACGCCACCTGCGTGGCGCGTTCCTGCGCGTGGGTCGTCAGCGCGCACAGAGGGGAAGCCCCACTGTTTTCTGGAGCCTGTCGGCAAAACTCACAGGAAGGCGAGGAGAAGCCTGGATCTCACGGTTCTTTTCCTCCGCAGAGCCCCTTAGCTAGCGCCCATCACAACGGCGCCTGCGACAAACATGCCGTCAAGGCTGGGGGTTTCAGCGGGGTTCCCCGTGTAACCCAGCCCCGTCCTCCCACCCAACCTGTATCCAACTCCTTTGTCTTCCTGGTTCTGCAAGTTTCCCGCACTTCTCAGAACAAGAAAAATATCCGCTGGATATGGAGGAGGGAATCAAAACTCCAGTTACCGTCTTCCCCTCTCCCAAAGTGAGCCGCCCCGCGAAGGCAACCGGCATTCCTGGGTGGGGAGGGGGTGGGGACTGCACGAGGACCGAGGCGCGCGGACTCACAGCGGGGGATCTGTGTCCAGCCTGGTCTTCTAGGGAGAGGAGGAGCGGCCTAGGTCGCACAGCGGACGGGGACCCAAGGCCTCCAGCCCCCCCGGCTCTTTCGGTGCAGCTCCGGTTGTCCCAGGGCTCTCCCTCCGCCGCCCAAGCTCGTCGCGGGGGGGGGGCAGCGCCTGGCCCGAGCCTCTGGGTCCTGACGCACTGTTCCTGTCCCTTGTACAAGCGCCCGGGAGAGCCGCGCGGGCCGTGGAGTCACCCTCCGCCTGAGCCTGCGGGTCAGGGTGCACTCGCCTCCCGAAGCCCTCAGCCCGCCAGGGGGCGCTAAGCCGGGGCTCGGGTGAGGGTCGGGATCGCGGCTGCCACCCGCATCATGGGCTGGGGGCAAGTCCCCTCCACTTCCTGGGACCCCGCTTCCCCGTCTGGGAATGGGACGAGGTGTCGAGGGAGTGCCCACTGTGTCCTGGTCGTTCTATAGGACACTTGCCGTGGGCCGCCCTGACCTGCCCGACCCCTTGCTTGGGGCCGGGCGCGTAGTGGGCCGCGCCGGGCGCAGCACCTTTGGAGAGCGAGTGGTCACCTATCGAAGTTGGTCCGAGCTACCCTGCCTGCAGCGGGCCCGGGAGGCGCCCGCCTGGGGCTGTGCACAGGGAGGGCACCACGAGCGCAGCGCCGCAGCCCAGCGCCGCCAACAGGTGGTCATAGGCCCGGGCTATGGAGGGCTCTGGAAAGCCCGCCGCTGGGACCAGGCCACGCCGGCGGGGACTTGCGGGGCCTCCCCTACCCCGATGCCCCGCGAGCACCGTGCACCGGGGCCGACTGTCCGCGCGGCGCGCAAGGTCGGCACTGGCGGGTCCCGAAGCCTCCCGCCGCGCAGCTCACGGAGCTGACCCCGCCAACCAGGGACGCCGAGCGACAGCTTCAAGGTTACCTGTGGGCCAGGGAGGCCGGGCCGGCCACCCGGCTTTGACCCCAGCCGCGAAGCTTTCAAGAGACGTCTGCTTGGCTGCGCACGCGGCGCCGGGTCACCCGGGAGACGGGTTGTTTTGGAAGTGGGAAGGGTGGGTGGGGGCACTCGAGATCCCTCCTGCTAATCCCCTGGAGCGGGACCCTGCATGCCCAGGGTCTTGAGGGACACCGAGGCACTTCAGCCCCGGGTTGGGAGGCGTGGAGCTAGTGCGCGAGCTTAGCCAGATGTTTGGGGCGGTTCGAGATGTGCCGCGGGGCCGGGGCAGGACTTTTTCCTCCCCAGCCCCCAGCCTGGAGCTCAGGTCAGTAAACAAACTCGGTTCTCCCCCTCCCCCCGCCGCCCCTGGGACCCGTTCTCAAAGTCAGGCGTCTGCCCCCATCCCCAATTTACTAGTCGCTGCCGCATTTCTCTGCCTTTTGTCACCCTCTCCCCACCACCACACACACTCTCTGTCGCGGGATCCAAGTCCCCCACCCCTGGGGGTGGCTCGGGTATGACCTCATCCACGGGACGACTGGGAAGGAGGGGGTCGCCTGGGGTACGGGAGCAGAAGAGGGGGGCCGGGCCGGGAAAGTTCGAGGAGGGCCGCAGGAACTGCGAGCACAACCCACCCCCGTCCCGCGTCTCCCTAAACCCCACGTCCTCAGGCTCCCGCGGCTGTGCTCCGCAAGGGGGAACTCTTCGGAGTGGTGCGGAGGAAAGGTATGCAGGAGCGCTTGGTTTGCTTACCCGCGAGTGGGGGCCCAAGGGGGTCGTGGCGGGTGTGAGAAGCGTCGTCCGCCTCCGACTCGGGCGCCTCCGGCCCTAGCGGGTCCCCGCTGAGCAGCTGCCCGCTGCCCGCAACCACTGCTTACCTTCCGGGGCGCTCGCCAGGCGCGCCCTGCGTGCCCGGGTGCCCTGGCCTGCCCAGGGAGCTGCGAGCGCAGTTTCCAGCGGGCCCGTGCGCACTCTGTCTGGGCTAGTGGCTGAGGCGCCCTCTTCGTGAAGCGGCGCCAGAAGGACGCCAGAGATCCTGGCAAGCTGGGGCCGGCTCAGGACCCGCGCGCAGTCAAGCGCGGACTCCGGCTGCTCTTGGCTGCGCTCAACTCCCGGGGCCTGTGCTCGCCGCTCGCCCGAGCTCTCCTCCTCGCCCGGCGCGATCTCCGGCGCGGGCCTCCCAAACTGCTTTATAAGGCGGGCGGCCGCTTTGATCCGCCCACGTCAGCGCGCCGCAACCCCACCGGGTGGCCCCGGCCGCCCGCTGGGGGTGGGGGCGGGGTCCCCGCGGACGCCACTGACCTGCAGCGCCCGCCGCTCCAGAGAACTTTGTACTCTGTCGAGTTACAAAGGGGGACTCGCTCACTACAGCTGGTGTTTACTAAGCGTGCGTGCTGCGTGCCTGCGACACGCGTGGGGCCCGGGTAAGGCCCATCTCGAATAGTCGCAGCAACCAGGCAAGGAGCCTCAACTCGCAGGGGGAAGTCAGACTTGGGTCTCAGTCTGGAGCTGGGGCATCCTTAGGTGCTAGTCGCGCAGCGTGGTTACTATAAACGTCTGAGGTCCCGACACCTGCCTTCGTGTCCTATTCCAGGTCCTTCGAGGGACCGTCTCTTTTGGCCTCTGGTTCCAGTTGTGGGAAAGGAATCAACGATCCTGCAGGAGAAAGAGACACGAGGACTCCGTGCTACAAAGCCTTAAGTGTGGAGCTGGGCGGTGTCCCAGCCGCTAGGGTGACTGCTGGGGAGTGTTCTGGACACAGAGGAGGCGGAGCAGAGGAGGACTGGGTTTCAGAAGCTAAAGGAGCCTAGAGAGGCGCCTGCTGCGCTGTGTAGCCCAGGCGTGTGGTGCTTCTGGGACCACTTCTCCCCATCACTTGGCCTCCCCTGAGCAGACCAGCTGCTTACCCTACAACACCACTACTATTTCTAACTGCCCATCGGGTGCTGTGGGTTCATCTGTGTCTCTCCCTTCTTCTAGGGACCTCAATCCCAGGAGTCCTCAAGGATAACTGGTTCATTAGCAGAAAGGGAAATGGAGACTTAGTGAGGACACGGAGCCTGTCTCAGTTCCCCCAAAATGCCTGACATTCTTTTCCCCATTCTTTGCAGCTGCAGATGAAGTGGCACTCCTAGGCTGCCCCACAGGTACCTCCACATACAACACAAACATCTGGGCCTACAGTGCCCACAGCAGCCTCCCAGCCATACCAGCATTCCCACACAGCCAGTCCTCACACACAGCCGGGGGCCTATCACCCCACAAATGGTTACAAACACACTCGGGAGATAACAATAGCACAGAGGTGTGAAATGGCCGCACACACGTCATGAAGGGGAGGCTGCACACAGACCGCCTGCGCCCACACAGTTGATGTGCATACATGCACGGGCTTCCATGCACATACAGCTCCCAAGTGTACAATGCCAAACATGTACTCCTGCACACAATCACAGGAATATCCTTTGGAACACACACCGGGACACCTCCATCTCTTATTCCAGAACACTGGGGCAATCTGATCAAAAAAGCAGTGGAAAGACAGTGGGGCTTGGGGCATTGAGGAAGGGAGGAATAGGGGGGCTATTCCACCTAAGTGGCAGAGGGCAAAGGCCTCCGGGGGCCCAACAGTGTCCTTAGCTCCCCTGCCTCAGGCCCCCTGGCCACTTCAGTCAGAGCCATTCCAGGTGGCCTCTGTCTGTTTGGGATGCTCACCCCTCTGCTCATTTAAAAGGCTCAGTCAGTTGCCTCCAAACATTTCCAGCAGTTCTCCTGCCAGAAATCCTCTGGCTCCCAGCTAGAGTAGAAACGGAAGCAATTTGGAGTCATGTAAACTGGGATTCCAATACAGATTTTGCCCAATTTTATTTTTAGCTGTGTAATCTTGAGCAAGTTGCTTAAATTCCCCGAGACTTAGTTTTCTCACCCATAAAATGGGAATAATACAATCCCATGGAATCCTCTACTTCTCCAAGATCAGGATTAGTATTCCCATTTCACAGATGTGGAAGCTGAGGCTCAAAAGGGAGCTGATATTTGAACCCAGATCTCTCTGGCTCAGAGTTCACTATGGCTGGTGGCTCCCAGTGAACACATGGGGGAAGGATAGTGACTTTCCATTGTCTTGTGGGGAGTTGAAGGAAACCAGGAGAACATCCCATACTCCTGAAGCTCAGCCCTGCCTCCTCCTGCCCCCTGCCAGCTACTCAGCTGTGTCCTTTGGATCAGGACCCAGGCATCATCAGCTAGGGCTGGAAACCTGCCTGGGGGGTGGGAGTAGGGGGAAGGGCTATGAGAAAGTGATGCCAAAAGCTTGCATTGAAAATCAAAGGAGACGGGGTGAGGGTCTGCCCCTCCCTGCACCCAAGTCTCCCCATTTGTATAACAGGCAGTACTTGAGAAGAATTTTGTTTTCATCTTTAGAACCAACTGACCTTCCCCCTTGTGGTCCCTTCTACTTCCCTCTGTCCAGTCCTCCTCAAGGGCCACTGTGTATCTGGCCTGTGCTAGCCACCTGGGCTGCAGACTCCTCTTCAGAGGGGATGAGGCCCCAAGCCCCTGGCTGCTGCCACTGTGGACGTGGATGTGAATATATTTTTCTTCTCAATCAGCCTAGGCGATTCTGGTGATCTGATCGCCCAGACATGCTGGGGGCTTCCTGTCAGCTGGCTTCTCAGCCCCTGCCTGACTGCCACTGGCCAGGGGCACACCCCTTTCCCCCCACCCCCATCCCTGCACCAGCCCTGCCCAGGGAGGCACCCAGGCTGAAAGGACATGGAGGTGAGGGCGGACACAGTTCCGTTGGCCATGCTGACCTCTAGTGACCCCTCTGCCCACCTCAGCTTCCTTCCCTTAGGCCAAAGCCTTGGTGGAGATGGTGGGGGGCAGTCACCTGTTTCCAGGGGCGCCGGATGGGGATGCAGGAGAACTGGTTGCAGTCCTGAGTGAGCCCCGTCACTAGTTTGCTGTATGAGTCAGGTAGTTATTTTGCTTTGTCTGAGCCCCAGTCGCCCATCTATAAGTGAAGGGTTGAACCTCTAAGGGCCTTTTCAGCTCTAGAACCCGCACATGTTGGGGCTCCTGACCCAAGGATGCTGTGTGACCACAACCCCAGATGTCCCCCAGAAGCCTTCTCTGTCTTCCTTAAGCCCACTACCCATACTCGGACCTCAGCACTCTATGCCTCCCACAGCAACGAAGGCTGGTCCAGAGAAAGCCGAAACCAGCCAGTAAGGAGAAGGGGCAAGATCACCCACCCTGGGCAACGACTTTGCGGTGTGTGAAAGGGGGATGTGATGGGGCCCTGCTCAGCTCACTGCTGTCGCTTCACCAAGTGAATTAAAAGAGAGTGACAGCTAGGTGCAGTGGCTCACGCCTGTAATCCCAGCACTTTGAGAGGCCAAGGTGGGTGGATCACTTGAGGTCAGGAGTTCAAGACCAGCCTGGACAACATGATGAAACCCCATCTCTGCTAAAAATACAAAAATTAGCCAGGTGTGGTGGCAGGCACCTGTAATCCCAGCTACTTGGGAGGCTGAGGTAGGAGAATCGCTTGAACCTGGGTAGCAGAGTTTGCAGTGAGCCAAGATGGTACCACTGCACTCTAACCTGAGTGACAGAGCAAGACTCCATCTCAAAAAAAAAAAAAAAAAAAGAGTGACAGTGTTTTGCTCTGCTTTTGCTGTGTACAGAGTCTCTGTGGCATCATCCACAAGCACACGCCTCTCCCTCCCATGTCTGCAGGTTGGCTGGGGGCAGCTGGCATGGGCTGGACTCATGGATCCCAGGCTCCTGGTTGGATTTGGACCCGCTCCATAGATGACTCCTTCTAGCCTGGAACCAGCACTCCCTAGGCCATGCTCTTCTCACCACCAAGCCAACCTGTGCCATAGGATGAGCCATGAATGTGGATGAAGGAAGCCCACAAGTACTCTCCCTCTCCCGACCCCAGGCCACCTGGCAGATGCTGGCTTCCCAGAATCTTTTTTTTTTTTTTTTTTTCTGAGACAGAGTTTCACTGTTGTTGCCCAGGCTGGAGTGCAATGGCGCCGTCTTCGCCTCACTGCAACCTCGGCCTTTTGGGTTCAAGCGATTATTGTGTCTCAGCCTTCCAAGTAGCTGGGACTACAGGCGCCCACCACCACACCCAATTAATTTTTGTATTTTTAGTAGAGACGGGTTTCACCATGTTGGCCGGGCTGGTCTCGAACTCCTGACCTCAAGTGGTCCACCCACCTTGACCTCCCAAAGTGCTGGGATTGCAGGCGTGAGGCACTGCGCCTGGCCAGAACCATTTTTTGAGATCCCTCATCCTGGTTCTGGACACATCTCGGGGGAGGGCAGGGCAGGGCAGGGCAGAGGCCGTCATCACCATTTCCCATTTCTCACTGGTTACAATGAGACTAAAGGGCCCTGCTTCCACCACCAGGGTGCTTTTAGAAAGGCCTTTCTGAGAAGACACATGAACAGGGGGTCTCAGCAGAGCAGCTCAGCCCAGCTGTTTCTAGAACGCCCTGTGAGGCCAGATCTTCCAGGCAAGGGTGGGGTGAGGGGACCAAATAGTAGCAGGCCTGTCATCAGAGCACCTGGGCCTGGCTGTCAGACTCACCTCCTCCACTTAACCCACCGAGGGACTCCAGGGAAGTCACTCAGCCTCTGGGATCCTTAGTTTCATCATCTGCAAAACAGGAAAGCCACGAAACCACTCCTTCTCAATTTTACTGAGAAATAACATTGTAAGAAATTGTATTGGTTGAACAAGCACCTACTGTGTGCCAGGCAGTTTCTGTGCCTATGCATGAGACAGGCATTGCTCTGCAGATGAGCACACTGGGCCAGGTCTGTCAGGTAATTCATGCAAGATCTCTCTGTCAGTGAGTGGGCCTGGCTGCAAACCCTGGGTCTGTGGGATGCTGGAACCTCTGCCCACTACCCAGGGTAGGGTATGTCCTCCTCCTCCCCCTCAGTTACCTCAGGGGAGGTGTTGTTATTTTACAGGGCTCAGGGAGCAGGCCTGGGGCACCACGGAGAGACAGGAGGTGTCTTTCCTGGGTGCACGTAACAAAATGCCACCCGTCATGTCTACTGAGGGCGTCACGTCTGAAAGGCTGCTTTCAACCCTCAGTTGTTTAATCATGGTGGTGGCTGCTCAGGAGACAATGTTTGTGTTTCTCAGGCCTCTTGCAGCTCCAGGAGAGAAGAAACCCAACCCCAACCAGCTTCAACACCAGAGAAACTGACTGGTTCCCGCAGGAGAAACCGGGGTAACTCGTGGCCCTACTGCACTCAGGAGGGCTCTGGGCTGGTGCTGGGGCCCTGGGCCCCTGGAGACGCTGTGCTGTCTCAAACTCACTTCTGCTTCTTCCTGCTATCTTTGAACTCACCTGGGCCTCATTTCTCCCCACTGGGATGCAGCCACTAACAGCCCCAGTTAGAAATTCCAGTCAAATGAGACCTCTGTCTCCTAGGGCTTCTGAATCAGTCCCAGGGAAGGCGGCTGATTGGCTTTGTTTGAGTCCTGCGCTCTCCCTTTGATGCACATCTGTTATTGCCACGGGAAAGGGGCTCTGGGCATGGCCGGGTGCAGTGCCTGTCACCAGAAGAGGAGGCATAGGAGGCAGTGGGCCAAAGGGGCATTTGTGTCAGGATGGCAGTTTCTTCTACAGTTGGGCTTCTGCTTCTCTGATATGTGTACGTCAGTGTCTCTGCACCTGGGAGAAGAGGGGAAGCATTGTCTGAGTTTCATCCCATCACACACACACACACAGGGCCAGAGACCTACCATGCTCAGTGCCCCCACTGTACACATGTAGAAACTGATGCTGACAGAAGGGTCGTACATCACTTGGTTAGTGGTGCAGGAGACAGAAATCAGGTCTCCTGACATCCAGGCATAAGCCATGCAGTTATTTGTCACTGGTTCTGAAGCCTTTCTGAGCAGGCCAGTGAGGCAGCTTTTTAGTAGCACCAATTCCTCCCATCCCAGAACATAAAGACCCTTTGGAGTGTGACTCCATGCAAAGGCGAAGGCTCCGTCCCCACCCCTCCCTCTAGGCTGACCTCATGACTTGCTTGACTAGTAGATGTGGCCTGTATTCTGCTGCCCAGGACTTGGGGCCTTGCAGCTTCTGCCTTCATCCTGTTGGGGATCCTTCTGACCAGCCCAGCTGCAAGGTCAGAAGCCCAGGCTGGGGCAGAGAGAGGCCTTTGCTGTATCGGCTGGCCCATCAGTCACATGCAGCTGCGCGAGCCAGCGCCACAAGGTCAGCAGAGCTACTGGGCCAGCCCACAGAAGCAGGAGAGTCCATTATGGCTTTAAGCTACTAAATCTTGACAAGGTTTATTATGTAGCAATAGAGACAAGCAGCAGCCAGGCTTAAAGAGTGAAAAAGCTAAAAAAAAAAAAAAAATGCAATTATTTGTCTAATGTCATTTCAGAATCTTAGAATCTTATAGTTGGGCCACCCCCTCTCATAACCTGGAGGTTCTGGCCACCAGAGCCTTGTAATGCCTCTGCTGATCTGGCGGCAGCATGTGGTCAGTGATGGCTCTGTCATCCGCTGCTATGTCCCCAGTACTGCACCAGGGCTGGACAGTCATTCCTACAAAGTTGCCAAATGAATGCATGAATGTTATCCAGCCTCTGCTTGCATACCCCCAAGGAAGGGAGCTCACTCCCTTCAGGATGGTGTCTGCCATTATGAATGGCTCTGTCTTGGAGAAGATCCTCCTCCGTCTAGAGCAGATCCTGTGATTCCCCCAGGGGTCCTGGCTGTCCTCCTGGGGTCCCCTCTTATATAGGATAGCCTTAGGCACATCACAATGGTCCCTAGCATTACAAAGCAGCACAACCTCACTTAATAACAAGTATTTTTATGTACTTGTTATTTTATATATGTACAGTTATTTATATATGTACAGTATTTTATATTTGTGTCCCCGGACACAGATACAACCCTAAGGGAAGTGCTTCCACCTGGCCCTAAAACAAGCATGGGCTCTGCATCACACAGTTCGGGGTTGCAACTCAAAAGCAACCTCTGGGCCGGGCGCGGTGGCTCAAGCCTGTAATCCCAGCACTTTGGGAGGCCGAGACGGGTGGATCACGAGGTCAGGAGATCGAGACCATCCTGGCTAACACCGTGAAACCCCGTCTCTACTAAAAAATACAAAAAACTAGCTGGGCGAGGTGGCGGGCGCCTGTAGTCCCAGCTACTCAGGAGGCTGAGGCAGGAGAATGGCGTAAACCCGGGAGGCGGAGCTTGCAGTGAGCTGAGATCCGGCCACTGCACTCCAGCCTGGGCGATAGAGCGATAGAGCGAGACTCCGTCTCAAAAAAAAAAAAAAAAAAAGCAACCTCTGTTTGGCCTTGGAAAAGACACTTCATGTCTCTGATCCTCAGTTTTTTCACCCGAAAAATAGGAGGAGTGAAATTTACTGCCTGGGTTGCTGTGGGGCTTAAAGGGGAGATGATGTATGTAAAATGCTCAGCACGTAATCGGTCCTTGATAAAAGTTAGTTCCTTTTCTGCCAGGTACATAAACAGTTCCAGATGGAGAGCTCATCTGTACTTAGCATTCATGTCTATATAAATAATGTGCAGGTGGGAGAGGAATTGTCAGGTGACTGGGGAAGTGGGAGGGCATTCCCAGCAGGGGAACAGTGTAAGCAAAGACAAGAAGGAGAAGTTTGCTTTCAGAGAAGGGTAAGTGGGTGGTTCGGTACTGGTGGCATGAAGAACAACAGGAGGGAGAATAATGGGAGAGGAAGCCAGGCCCATGCCATGGGGGGCCTTCAGTGCTGGGCTAGGGAGCTTGGGCTTTGCCAAGGGAGACATGGAGGAGGTCTGAAGAGGGAAGGGGTAAGGTCAGGTTTGGGATTCAAGTCTGGGGCAGGTCTGGGATTGGATGGGGAGGTGAGGGGAGATGGAGCTCCTGGAAGCCTATGAGGGGAAAGTTGGGGTAGCAGCAGGAATGACTTGGGCTAGTGGATGGGAGGGACAGCCTGGCCACTGAGGCAGCAGCTGAGCCACCTGCATGGGCACACCTGTGGTGGGAAGCAGGGCCCTTGGTCATCAGGTCTAGCACCTCTGCTCTGCATCTTCAGTGCCAAGCCCTGTTGGGAAGAGCACTTTTTCTGTCCTTTTCAATCTAGGAACAGACCTGAGAGGGAGAAGACCTGGGCTAGATCTGTAGCCAGAAGGATGCTGGGTAGACCAGAGGGGAACTGACTTACCTGTCTGTCTGGTGGGGATTCAGAGAAGTCCCTCTCAAGGTCCGCTTGCTCATTTTATTAACCATCCCAGACCTCAAGCTGAGGTTTCCAGTTTTCTAAGCCCTGCCACAGTTATGGGCGGGCTCCTTTGAGCCTCGCCACTGGCTCGAGAGGGAGGCTGGGCAGAGGTGATTAGCTCTGTTGTTAAGATGGGGAGACCTAGGCCCAGAGAGGGCAAGTGACTTACCCAAGATCACACAGCAAGTGCATGGCAGAGCTACCCTGGAACCCAGTTCTCCTGCCTGTCACTCACATCCTAGTCCCTTTCCATGGCACTGAGGGACAGGCAGGACGTTCTCACTTACCTGCTCTGGGTGAAGAGTGAGGAGAGCCAGAGAGAGGTTGACAGCCATCAGCAGACAACACTTAACCCAAACTGACAATTTAATTGTGAAAATGTGGATGAGCTATAGTTATATGCAAGGAAATCCAGACAGTCTGGGCCACTGGGGAGCCTCGGCCAGCACCCCAGTTGTCAGGGAAACGGGAGAGGGTTGTGGATGATATCACTAGACTCCAAGCCGAGGCTGAGGTATGGGGGTGGGCTCTCCATCCACCTCTTTGGGGCTGTAGGCTCTCATCCTCACGTTTAACCCCTTCTCTTACAGATGGGAAAACGAGAGCTCCAGGGGGAGGCGGTGACTTGCCCAAGGTCACACAGGGAGTCAGTGCCTGAGCTATCCTTGTTCAGGGTGCCATGTTGATTCACCTAGCCAGGCTGCAGGCCCTTGAGGACAGGCTGGGTCAGAGTCACCTGAGTCCTCAAGCCCAGCACAGGGCCTTGAGAAGGGCAGATGCTCAACTCTGTGGTAAGAGCTGCTCCATCCCTTTAAAAAAAACAGGGAGTGTGGGAGGTGACACTGTTGACTTTCTAGCAGCCTTAGATGAGCAGGAATCCTGAGCAGGCATGCAGAGCTGTCACTGGTTCAGGGATCATTGAGCTCAGAGATGGCAGGTCACCAGGCCAAGGTCAACCAGCAGGTTGGGGCAGTGCTGGGCTGACCCTGAGTTCAGGACTCCTAGGGGTCAAGTCACCTCTCATGCCACACAGATAGGACATCTTCCATAATCCTTACCTGGGAGGAGTCATGTCTCTCACTGCCATTCCCCTTAACCCTGGTGCAGGGGTCTGGGCCTAGACAAGCTCCCACTGTCTGAAGCATTTTTGCAGAATCCCCAGGTTCTGACTTGAAGCTAAACATCGACCCACCCAAAGCATCAATAACAATGACAATGACCAACCTGAGCACAACCCCTACTATGCACTAGGCTCTGGGCTACCACTGCATTGCCCTTATCTCAAATATCTACAACTCTATAGGCTGGGATTATTGTTTTCACTTTGAAGTCTGGAAAAATGAGGCTCTGGGAGGTCCCTTGCCCACCTGCACACAGCCAGAAAGTGAAGAAGCTGGGTCTTGAACCCCAGGCCACTCTGCATCCAAACACCATGACTGCCTTTTCCCCTGGCTAGCGGATCATTCCCACAATGGCCTGAGTGCTTACGGGAGGGGGCAGCTGAGTTTTTGCCTGCCCAACCTCTCTTTCACTTCTAATGATAACAACACCCCTCCCTGCCATCCCCCAACTTTATGAAGTTCTGATGGGGTTCTCAGGCACAGAACCCAGTCCCCTGATAGAAGGCCTGGCCTTGTGGAGAATTCTATCTTCCTGGCCACATAATTGGTCCAGGAAGAGTATATGACCCAACTGGACCAAATAGAGCTATTTCCCTGTGATGTATGAATGGGTTCTGGAAGAAAGGAGTCAGCCCCACCTTGGAATGCAAGTTCCAAAGGCATGATCCCCAGAGCTTCCTACCCTGTATTCCCTGCCATGTGAGGAAGACAAGGACAATGAAGAAGGAAAAGAAGAAACAGGTAGTGGGGTGGAGATGGGGTGCCATTTGAGTCCCCGAGCCTGTCCTTCCCAATTATGGGGCCAGTGAATCCATGTTTCCTTAGGATCATCAGAATAGGGTCTCTATCTACTCTCTTGCAATTAGAGCAATCCTATTTCCACTGCAATGTGTTGAGTCCTATGCTGTTGTTACAGGGAGTACAAAATTAATAAAGGTTCCTGTTCTCCAAGACTTAACAGTCTAGTCAGGGAACAGCGGGGTGGCAATAGGCAACAGGTTCTAGACCCTGCTCTGTCTCAGACATGCTGTGTGATCCTTCCCCTCTCTGGGCTATAGCTTCCCCATCTTTAGCATGGAGGTGTGTTGAAGCAGGAGAGGGAGAACATTGGGCTCAGTGTTCTGCAACATTCTCTCCAGATCCACACAAGTACCTTTAAAAAAAATCTTGATATTTGTAAACTATGCATCTGACAAAGGTCTAATGTCCAGAAGCTATAAGAAACTCAAACAGATCAACAAGCAAAAAACAACCCCATTTAAAAATGAGCAAAAGGCTGGGTATAGTGGCTTATGCCTCTAATCCCAGCACTTTGAGAGGCCAAGGTAGGAGATATCACTTGAGCTGAGGAGGTTGAGATCAGCCTGGGCAACATGGTGAGACCTCATCTCAATTTTTAAAAAGTAATAATTAAAACAATTTTTAAGTTAAAAAAATGAGCAAAAGACATGAACAGACGCTTCTTAAAAGAAGACATACATGTGGCCAAAAAGGAATGAAAAATGTTCAACATCACTAATCATTAGAGAAATGCAAAACAAAACCACAGTAAGATACCGTCTTATACCAGTCAGAATGGGTATTATTAAAAAGTCAAAAACAACAGATGTTGGTGAGGTTGTGGAGAAAAGAGTATGTGTATGCACCACTGGTGAGAATGTAAACTAGTTCAGCCACTGTGGAAAGCAGTCTAGAGATGTCTCAAAAAACTTAAATAGAACTACCATTTGACCCAGCAATCCCATTATTGGTTACATACCCAGATGAATATAAATTATTCTACCATAAAGACACAGGCACACGTATGTTTATTGCAGCCCTATTCACAATAGCAAAGATACGGAATCAATCTAGATGCTCATCAACAGTGGACTGGATAAAGAAAATGTGGTACATATACACCATGGAATACTATGGCCTTTGCAGCAACATGGATGGAACTGGAGGCCATAAGCCTACGTGAATTAATGCAGAACCAGGAAACTAAATACTGCACATTCTCACTTTTAGGTGGGAGCTAAACATTGAGTACACATGGACACGAAGAGAACAACAGACATGGAGGCCTATCTGAAGGTCGATTAGGGAAGGAGGGTAAGGACTAATATTACGCTGATTACCTGGGTGACAAAATTATCTATACACCAAACTCCCATAACATGCAATTTACCTGTGTAACAAACCTGTACATGTACCACTTGAACCTATAAGTTGGAAAGGAAAAATATTTGAGATATAACTTCTATACCACACATTCACCCTGTTACAGCATATCGTTCAGTGGTTTTTAGTATATTTACAAAGTTGCACAACCATCACTACTTTCTAATTTCAGAACATTTTCATCCATCACCCCAAAAATCAATCCCATACCCATTAGCAGTCACTTTTCATTCCACCCACCACTCCAGCCCCTAGAAACTGCTAATTCTTTTTGTCTCTATGGATTTTCCTATTCTGGACAGTTCAAGTTCATTTTCATGTTTATCTATGTTGTAGCATGCATCAAACGCCTTCATTTCCTCTTATGGTTGGTTAATATTTTATTGTATGGATATACCACATTTTGTTGACTTGTTCATCAGTTGAGGGACATTTGGGTTGTCTCTACTTTTTGGCTATTACAAATAATGCTTCTATGAACATTCACGTGCCAAGTGTTTGTATGAATACACGCTTTCAGTTCTCTTGTATATGTACCTAGGGATGGAACTGCTGGATCATATGGTAACTATATGACTTTAAGGGAACTGTCAAGCTGTTCTCTGTAGTGGCTGTATTTTTTTTTTTTTTTTTTTTTTTGAGACGGAGTTTCACTCTTGCTGCCCAGGCTGCAATGGCACAATCTCGGCTCACTGCAACTTCTGCCTCCTGGGTTCAAGCGATTCTCCTGCCTCAGCCTCCCAAGTAGTTGGGATTACAGGTGCCTGCCACAATGCCTGGCTAAATTTTTTTGTTTTTGTTTTTTGTTTTGAGACAGAGTCTCACTCTGTTGCCCAGACTGGAGTGCAATGGCGCAATCTCGACTCACTGCAACATCCAACTCCTGGGTTTGAGCAATTCTCCTACCTCAGCCTCCCAAGTAGCTGGGATTACAGGCACCTGCCACCACACCCAGCTAACTTTTTTTGTATTTTTAGTAGAGACTGGGTTTCACCATGTTGGCCAGACTGGTCTCAAACCCCTGATCTCACGTGATCTGCCTACCTTGGCCTTCCAAAGTGCTGGGATTACAGGTATGAGCCACTACACCTGGCCCAATTTGTTGTATTTTTAGTAGAGACGGGGTTTTACCATGTTGGCCGGGCTGGTCTCGAACCCCTGACCTTTCGTGATCCACCTGCCTCAGTCTCCCAAAGTGCTGGGATTACAGGCATGAGCCACTGTGCCCAGCTGTGGCTGTCCTATTTTACATTATGAGAGTTCCAATTTTTGCACGTTCTTGACAACACTTGTTAATTTGGTATTTTTCTTTTTTTTTTTTTTTTTTTTTGAGGCGGAGTCTCGCTCTGTCGCCCGGACTGGAGTGCAGTGGCCAGATCTCAGCTCACTGCAAGCTCCGCCTCCCGGGTTTACGCCATTCTCCTGCCTCAGCCTCCCGAGTAGCTGGGACTACAGGCGCCCGCCACCTCGCCCAGCTAGTTTTTCGTATTTTTTAGTAGAGACGGGGTTTCACGGTGTTAGCCAGGATGGTCTCGATCTCCTGACCTCGTGATCCACCCGTCTCGGCCTCCCAAAGTGCTGGGATTACAGGCTTGAGCCACCGCGCCCAGCAATTTGGTATTTTTCATTATAACCATCCTGGTAAGTGTGAATGGCATATCACATGGTGGTTTTGATTTGCATTTCCCCAGTGACTAATGGTGTGGCGTATCTTTTTAAGTGCTTATTGGCTATTTGTATATCTTCTTTGGAGAAATACCTGTTCAAATATTTTGCCCACTTAAAAATGAAGTTATTTGTCCTTTTCTTGTTGAGTTGCAAAGAGTTCTTTATGTATTCCAGTTACTAGAATACTTCATGTGCAAGTATTTCCTCACATTCTGTGGTTTGTTCACTTTCTTGATAGTATCCTTTGAAACACAACATTTTTAATTTTGATGAAGTTCAATTTCTCTGTTTTTTCATTCAGTTGCTTGTGCTTTTGGCACCATGTAGAAAAAACCATTGTCTACTTCAAGGTCACAAGGATTTACATCTATGTTTTCTCGTAGGGATTTTCTAGTTTTAGCTGGAACAGCATCACTTGTTTTAAAAAAAAAAAAAAACACCTATTATTTCTCCACTAGATGTCTTGGCACTCTTGTCAATAATCAATTGACCAGGCTAGGCATGGTCACAATATATCACACAGTAATCCCAGCAATTTGGGAGGCCAAGATGAGAAGATTGCTTGAGATTAGGGGGTCTGAAACCAGCCTGGGCAACATAATGAGACCCCTGTCTCTACAAAATTTTAAAAAAGAAAATTAGCTGAACGTGGTGGTGTGCACCTGTGGTTCCAGCCACTAGGGAGACTGAGGCAGGAGGATCACTTGAGCCCAGGAGATTGACATTGCAGTGAGCAGTGATCGTGCCATTGCATCCAGCCTGGGCAACAGAACAAGACCCTGCTTCTTTAAAGAAAAATAAAAGTCAATGGCCATAGATGTATGGGTTTATTGACACAATTGCTTGTTAAGTGACACCTAGGAAGTAAGTTACAGTAGGGTCCGTGTAGTCAACACCATGTAAGGGGTGTGGCAGAGGGAAGAGGATGAATGAGAAATTTGGAGTCCTGCAGACCTTTGTTTCCACTCCAGATCCACTGTAACCCAGACAACCTGTTTCATTTTGCCTTTTAAGAAGTGACACAATATATCACACAGAACACATTGTCATAAAAAACACAAACATCAGAATGTCCCTGAGCCTCAGTTTCCTCCTCTGTCATGTCTAAGCCCCAGAGCTGGTGTGAGGCCTAGGCTTGGGGCCTGGGGACAGTGGGGAGAAGAAGGATATTCCAGATGGGGTCAAGGGCACTGGTAAGAGCTGGAGACTGGAAAGTGCAGGGATGTGACATGAGGACACAGTGAGGAGCCTGCAGGCCAGGGGTGGTGTTGACAGGTTGCCTCTCCTGTCCTGCATGTGGTGAAAAAACAAGACTCTGGCACCTGAGTCACAGCTCAGAAGACACCTGGAGAGCCTCATAGTATAGTCAGGCCCTCCAGGTATGAGCCTCCCTCAGCCCCGTGGCGGGGTGGCCGTGAGCATGCTGCAGGGATGCTGTTGGTGATGTCAAGTCTAGGGCCGGGAAGTAGTTAGGGGCCAGCTGGGGGCTTCCGTTTCTTGTTTTGTGTGTGAGTGAGTGAGATGTGCAGGTCAAGGAGAAGATAGTGCCTGAGGAAGGTAAGAGGCAGCCTGTTT
The DNA here is from genome assembly GCF_009764315.1 of Trachypithecus francoisi. Taxonomy (NCBI): domain Eukaryota; kingdom Metazoa; phylum Chordata; class Mammalia; order Primates; family Cercopithecidae; genus Trachypithecus; species Trachypithecus francoisi. The sequence continues at coordinate 67,111,025 of NW_022681473.1, forward strand.
GTTGGGCACCTCCTGTTTGCCAGAAGGCACTTTGTGGACTTCATCTCAGCTTCCAACCACCCAGAGAAACAGGAGTTATGAGGTTCATTCCCATTCCACATGACAGGAGCCTAAGTCAGATGGGAGGACACATTTGCCCAAGCTCACCCAGCCAGCAGGTGACAGGGCTGGGATTTGAACCCAGTTCCATCTGTCCTGAAGCACATGCTTTTCTATAATGCCAGGTTACCCTAGAGAAGAGCGAGAAAGAGGAGAGGGGTGAGATACAGGGAGGCCCAGCAGAAGGACAGTCACACAGAGGACAATCAAGAGAGGCAGACATGAAAAACAAGAGTGAAAAAGCATGAGGCCCTGGCCTGGCCGAGGCCTGGAACAGGTCCTCAGGGAGCAGCCGAGGGCGGGGACGGCCGGAAACCGGCTCACCGAACCTAGAGCCAAGAACCATGCTTGGCCTGAGACATGGTGGAAAAGCTCTCACCTCAAGATACTAGTAGGGGAAACTGGCATAGCGGGGAGCAGGGTCTGCCTGGGAAGAGGACAGCGGGGTCGGATGGCCAGGAGCTGCCAAGCAGGCCCATCATCTGGCTCAAGTAACCGCTGCGGCTGCCGGGCTGGCAGGCCCTCGCTGCTGGCCGTGCAGAACGGCAGGCCCAGAGGCCAGGATGCAGGCAGCGATGACCAGGCCTTCCTGGAATGCGGGTTGTTCTTAGGACAAACCCCTTCACGTGGCCTGCAAGTAGGGTGGCTGTATAGTTTACTGTTTCATCTGGGACAAGTAAAAGTGTGAGGGGACAACAGGCCTACATGGGTATGTATGGGCCTAACTTCTAAGGTCCTGCTTGGCCAGGCCTAGCTTGTTTCTGGGGCAGCCTCTAGGCTCTCTGCCCTCTGCCTTCACTGCCAGGACTCAGCCGACCCTTGGGGCCTCCACATTATCTGGAATACCTGTCTGTGTCATCTCCACACCTCTCCATACCCCTTAATCGTTCCTACAACACCCTCAAAGCTCCTCCAGCAGAGCCAGCGTTCTCTCAAGCTATTCAAGACACTGTGAGCTTTCCCTTTGTGGCACTGATCGCAATAATGAAATAAATTCTTAATTGTGTGCTTGATTGTTTAAAAGTCTGTCTCACTCCCTAAGGGCAGGCTGGGTCTGGCTTGTCCACTGCTGCATCCTGCTCACCCAGCCCAAAGGCCCTGAAGCACACACGAATAAACCAACCCCCAGCCCCATGCACTGCCACAGAGGTGTGTGCCCACCCTGGGAACTTTTTTCTTTTCTTTTTCTTTTTCTTTTTTTTGAGATGGAGTCTCGCTCTGTTGCCCAGGCTGGAGTACACTGGCATGATCTTGGCTCACTGCCACCTCTGCCACCCCAGTTCCAGCAACTCTCCTGCCTCAGCCTCCCGAGTAGCTGGGATTACAGGTGCCTACCACCACGCCTGACTAATTTTTGTATTTTTAGTAGAGACAGGGTTTCACCATGTCGGCCAGGCTGGTCTTGAACTCCTGACCTCAGGTGATCTGCCCGCCTTGGCCTCCCAAAGTGCTGGGATTACAAGCGTGAGCCACCGTGCCTGGCCCACCCTGCTATTTTTGTTTTGTTTTGTTTTGTTTTTTCCTATACAAAGAAAGGAAAGGAAGGAGCTAGTCCTAAAAAAAACAAAAAAACCTCTTGGGCACAATTCATACTTCTGATTTCTTCCACAGACATTGAGCCCCTTCAGGAAGGGACTGTACTCCCTTCTCTTCCCCAGCCTAGCTGTGGACCTGAATCAAGCTTAGGCTGAGCTTGATGAGTGACTGCAACGTTGAATATCACCATGGTGGGTTACAGAAAGTCAGAACAGGAAGGAACCCTAGAGGTCATGAGATATGCAAGTGCTGAATCCAGACCCTGGAGTGTTGTAGGCACACAAAAAATTAACGTTCCTTCCTTTACAGGTCATCTTATCCAACCACCATCTTTTTCTTTAAGTTTTTTAAGTGTATAGTTCACTTTAGCATATTCACAAAGTTGTGCAATCATCTTACTACCAAATCCCAGAACATTGTCATCACCACATAGGAAACCACATACCTAGTAGCAGTTATGTCCCCCGTCCCCTTCCCTCAGCCCCTGGCAACCACCAATTATCCCATTTTAAAAACAGAGAAACTGAGGCCCAGGGAGGGGCAGTGCCTTATTAATGTCACATCGCCAATGGCAGAGCCAGGCTAGAGCTCGGGCCTCCTGACGCCCCACCTGCTACAGTGAGGCCACAGGTCTGAGTTCTCTCTGGCACCCTCAGCATACTCTGGGGCCTGACATGCAAGAAGGGGTGGGCAAAGGCCTCTCCCGGGTAAGAAGTGACCGTACCATCTGTAACTGTGCCCTTAAAGTCCAGAGCATACCGTTCCCAGAATGGAGCCGAGGGTTGTGAGGAGCAGGAGACACATGGAGGGAACATTTCTACCCTGTGCCTTGCTTCTACGAAGCCAGCATCCTTCCAGGGCTGGGAACACCCTTCCCCCAGGTGACCCTGGGCTTCCTCCTCACCTCTCCAGCATCCTCTCAAAGGCCCCCTTCTCAGTGAGGCCTGCCCTGACCACCCTGTTTAAAACTGCCAACCGGCTGGGTGGAGAGGCTCATACCTGTAATTCCAGCACTTTGGGAGGCCAAGATAGGAGGATTGCTTGAGCCCAGAAGGTTGAGGCTGCTGTGAGCCATGATCGCAGCACTGCACCCTAGCCTGGGTGACAGAGAGAGATCCTGTCTCGAAAAAAAAAAAAAAAACCCAAATCCTAAAAAACAAAAATCGCTTCAAATAGACCCTGTGCCTCCCCACTGGCACTCTCTATCCCCCCACCCCCACCCATGGTGGTTTCCTCCATAGTGCGTCCTGCATCCTTTCCTTCTCTACCTGGTGATTGTCTTCCCCACCACGGCAGCTCCATGCAGGCAGAGGTTTTGTCTGCTTTGCTTTCTGCTCTACCCCAGCTCCTAGAATAGTGCCTGCTATATAGAAGGTGTTTTGTAAACACTGAATGGATGGATGGATGGATGGATGGATGGATGGATGGGATGGCTATCGTTGCATTTGATTCTTACCAGCAATGATCAGGGGAACAACTATCATGCCTGTTTTTTAGATGGCAAGATGAGATCCATCTGGGAGCTAGAGGCAGGCTATGGTCTTCCTTGACCTTGGTCCTGTCAGGGGATCCTGGAGCAAGAGCAAGGTGGGCATGAGGAAGCAGGGGCTAGGCTTCCAGTTCTACCATTGATTTTAGGGCCCAGAAACCAGAGCTAATTTCAGAATCCAGCCTTTACTTCTTCCTGCAGTAATTCAGCAGCTTTCACTTTCCATGCCTTAGCCAAAATGGAAAAAGAAAGGAAAAAAAAAGGCAGTGCTATTTTTTCAAATGGACTTAGCTCTGTGAGCTCCAACGTGGAAACTGCTGTCCATGATGTCACGGGCCCCAAGGCCTCTGGGCAGCGTTACTGACACTTTATACGGCAGGCTGGGCACAGGGTCCCCACTCCTGTTTCTAGAGCTCTGTAAGCACCACGGGCAGATGGTGGCTCCATTGACAAGCCTGGGCCCAGATCTCCAGAGCCAGGCACTGGGCAGGCAGGGGGCAGGCTGATAGCCCAGTGGAGCACCTCGCTCTATTGTCCAAAGGTCTTCGATATCCACCACTCACAGGGTCTGTGGCAGACCACAGGGCGAGCACTCTGGTCTGTGTCTTTCCGTGGGGAGTGTCAGAGTAGTGTGGTGCTCTGCCCACGGTCACATACACAGTCCGGGAGTGATGGACTTTGTGTTGAACCCTGTCCTCTGATTCTAAATTCTATGGTTTGCTAGAGAGGAGAAGGCATGGCTCTTGCCCAAGAGAAGCTGGCAGTCTGAGAAAGGCTGTAAGGAAGCCACTTGATCAAGTCTAAGTCTTCATTTTACAGTTGAAGACACCAAGGCTCAGAAAGGAGCAGGGACTGGTCCAAGGTCACGCAGCCAATCCACAGCCCAGACAGTGCTGGACGCAGTCTCTAGATTCCTGGCTGGGAGTATTTTCTACAAGATCCTGCACTTAAACAGTTCCATTTGGCAGAAGCTCTGTGGTTCCGGAAGAGACTCCAGGCCTTTCCAGAATCCGGTCTAAGGCTGTCTTCCAGGATCTGCTGTCAAGGCCTACTCCTTAGGGAGCAGCTGTTGGCAAATGGAGGAGAGATATTGATTATGTCTGGGGTTTCGGGGAGGGTGGTTTGGGGAGGTGAGGGGGATGGGGAAGAGCAGTGGAAGTTTCTCTGAAAAACGAAAAGCGTATTTGTTTTGACTTTTGCTTATCTGTATGTTATAATTCTTCTATGGTTATATAATCAACATTTCATATTTGAAAGGGATAAACTGTTTAATTAGGCAGGGTCTGGGCATCCAGGATTGTCTCAGCTCTGACAGGCTGTGTGAATTAGATGAGATCCCCCCGTCTCTCTGGGCCTTTCTTAGAAATGCCGGTAATGTTGCCCTGTGAGAGGTAAATGAATCACAGGGCTCCCTGGCTCAGGAGACAGCCATCCGGCCTATTCATGATGTTAACCTGTGTAAAGAAAGAAAGCAGCAACCAAGTCATGAGGTCCTGAGAAAAGCCAAGGTTCAGAGAAGCCCACCATGGCCGTGTGTAGGTCCAGTGCTGTCTGGAAGGTCAGGGAGATTGTCTGAGACCCATGCCTGTCCCAGTCCCCGCAGAGAGCCCCCTGCATGGGTGGAGACCATTCTTCAGGCTTCACCAAGGTCTGCATGAAGCACCTCTCGACTAGCATTCCTTGTCCCTTTTCCTCAGGTCCCAGAGCCCTGGCTCCCAGGAGGGAAGGAGACTGAGGAGGGGACAAGAGCATTCCTGTCAGTAGAAAGGCAGAGTGCCCAGTGTCAGTGCTAAGTGTTGTGAGGAGGCATCATCTTGAGTGACATGGTTAGGGCCAGCCTGTCAGACCTCTCTAGGTGTCTGGAGAAAGGTCAATGTCAGAAGCTGCCAGGTGAGGGCCAGACTCCAGGCTGAGACCTGCTGCCCAGTGAAAGAGCTAAATTATTTCAATACATGTGCAGTGCGTGGCACAGCGCCTGGCATAAAAGCAGTGGACAATAAAAACTGCTCAGCGAAAGTTAACTGTGCCCTAACTGGACAGCAGGGTGGAGGCGTGAGTGCAGAGAGGGAGAAGAACTCGATCCTGGCCCATCTGCCTGGCGGGCCCCTGTCTTCGGAAGGCAGGCTCGGCTCGCACCCACTTTCTTGCCTCTGACCCACACCACAATCTCTGTCACTCGTGGGCACTGAGGGAGCACCTAGCTTCCTGTTCTGAGCTGTGGTGTCACTTTCTGGTCTTCCCCTGATCTCTAGGCCTGAGGAATCCATGGCTTCCCACCCCTGAATTATCCCCAGCTCCCACCACTCATCCCTCGCTTCCCACCAACACTGGGCTGGACCTCCAAGGCCAGGAATTAGAGGTCGGGTTGGGACCCCTGAATGTCAGGGCTGGAAGACCTCCAGTGAGTGCCTTGCTTGCCACTCCTCCAGGGATATACATGTCAGGGAACTGAGGCCCAAAGAGGAAGCTGCCCCTTTGCACAGCCAGTGAGTCTGTGGCTGTTTCTCCAGCCTCCTCTGCTCTCTGGGGGCCCCCAGAGCCTCTGGGAGACCATACGTCCCCCCACCCCCTCACGGCTACACCTCACCTGGTCTTTGCTCTGCTGCTCTGTCTGGGATAATTCTCGCCAAGCAGGGTCAGCCCCTGGGGAGCAGGCCACTAATGAGCTTCAGATGCCGGGGCCAGACTCAGTCTTGCAGCAGGCGGATGCTCAGATGCTTTGGCTGATTGAGGATGTCTGGCCAGTGGATATGGCTCAGAGAGGACACCTCCCCTCCCTTCACAGGTTACCCCACTCCTGACTTGCACTAGGCACAGCAGGTGCCAGTGTTTAACCCCCCAAACCCCAGCTAGGGCAGCTGTTTCAAGTTCTGGAAAAGGACAAACTGGAGGACAAATGCATTTCCATCACTTGGGAACTTAGTTCTTCTTCTCCCAGGACTTTTCTGGGTCCTAAGCTGGTGTTTCCACCAAGGTGGCAGCAGGAAGGGGGAAGAGAGAGGGACAAGTTGCTTTCTGATACCCAATCATGCACGCTCTGGGCTGGGCACAAACGTCATCTTCTCCAACCCTCACAGGAACCCCACAAAGTGAGAACTGTCACCAAGCCCTTCACAGGAGGAAACGGAGGCTCAGAGAGGGGAGATGATTTGCTCAAGGTTACACAGCCCCTGAGTGGCCAAACCAGGGTAACAGCCCACGTCTGTCAGAGCCCACACTCCACCTGCAACACGCTGGGATGTTTCTAGAAGACCAGAATGGTATATTGTGATCTCCAAGCTTTGTGAATGGTGAGGGCCTATGGCCACATGGGTTTCAGACACTCAGGCTGTCTCTGCAGCTGACTCACTCCCTGATCTTGACAAGGCAGCAGATTTCACATCTACAAAACAGGGATCATCATCGCAAGTTCAGGTGAGGTAATGCTAACTGCCATCATCACATTCTCAACCATGCCCAGAACACATTCTGGGAGCCAGACTCACTGCTGGAGGCTTTTTGTCGGGGAGTTTTAAAAACCGTAGATTCCAAAGCTCTGTTGCCTACTAGCTGTGTGACCCTGGCCAAGTTACTGTGCCTCTCTGTGCCTGCATTTCCTCATCTCAGGAAATAAATGAAGATAATATTAGTTCCTATCTCAGAGTCGGTGAGGAGTTAGGTGTGTTATAAAGGGATTAGAAGGATACCTGGCACAGGTGGCGCATCTAGCACATGTGTTAGCTAATGCTGGGCTCAACCTTGTGAGAAACGTGTTATTTTCCCCAAAGCAGCAATGTGGAAACTGAAGTCATGCAGCACAGTGATTCTCCAACTGAGTGTGCACAGTCATCTGGAGAGTTTGTTAAAACCCTGAGGGCTGGGCCCACCCCAGAGTTTCTGGAGCAGTAAGTCTGGGTTGGGGCCTGAGAATGTGCATTTCTAGCATGTTCCAGGTCACGCTGACGCTGCTGGTGTGGGGCCCACACTCAGAGATCCACTGCTCTGGTGGGCCTGAGTATGGCCCCTGGTATGCGGGGGCCAGCTAGTTCCACACGTGATTCGGTGAGTGAGCAGGTGAGTGGGCGCACAGAACAGAAAGGATGTTGGACTAGTGATCCTTCATGGCTCTCTCTCTCCTCTCTCAGCACCGAGGGTTGTGGCTCATCCCCTTCACATCTTCTTTGAACCTGAATTGGGAAGATCCCCACCACACTGTCCCCCACACCCCATGGCAGAGGGCAGCGTGCTTGCTGTGGCCACAGGCTGCATAAAGGGGCCTGTGTGCCGGCTGCTCACCTCCCACTGTGTGCCCAGTGGTTTTCTATTTCAGTTGCTGTAAAAATATCACCTTTGATCTCAGCTTGTGGCTCTTAAAAAAAAAAGAAGAAACCACCAACAGGCTGGGTTTTCATTCTCCCCTGGCCCCACCCAGCTCTCACCTTAGCTCCCAGCTCTTTCCCCTCCTTCCATTCCACCCCACTTACCCTCTCCTCTTTGCATCTCAGCACCCTGGATCCGGGGCACCTTGGGAATCCATGGGCCCTTCTCTCTCTGTGTGTCACCCCTTGCCCCCGTGCGGGGCTGCCTGCAGGAAGAACAGTATAAATAAGGGTGTGTGTGGAGGAAGACCACCCTCTCCCCTCCTCCCTGTCTCCCTGCCCCTTCCCCTCTGCTCCAAGGTCCCCTGCTTGGCCAGGTCCAGGCCTCTTCTCCAGCGCTGTCAAGCACATGGTACCCATCATAGCCCTGCATCTGTGGAGGCTTGGGTCCTCCCAGAGTAGAAAGAGAAGAGCAAGGGGGCCTAAATATTTAGATCACATCATCTACTCAGGGATCCCTCAGCAGCCCAGAGATGCCTGGAGGAGTGGTCTTCAGGCCTGATGGTTCCAATATCCCACCTCCTGGCTCAGCAGGCAGACAGACAACCCCCTCTCCTTGACCCCAAGCCCCCTGCCTACCCCCCAACACACACACCCGTTTCCTTTCAGTAAACTCTGGGGAGAGGCACATGCAGCCCCCCTGCTCCCCTAGGGTGGTCCTGCATACTCTGGCCTCTGTGACCTGACATTCTTTTTTTTCTTTTTTTCTTTTTTTTGAGGCAGAGTCTTACTCTGTCACCCAGGCTGGCTGGAGTGCAGCAGCGCGATCTCTGCCTCCCAGGTTCAAGCGATTCTCATGCTTCAGCCTCCCAAGTAGCTGGGATTACAGGCATGCCATCACACCTGGCTAATTTTGTAGTTTTAGTAGAGATGGGGTTTTGCCATATTGGCCAGGCTGGTCTTGAACTCCTGACCTCAAGTGATCTGCCCGCCTTGGCGTCCCAAAGTGCCGGGATTGCAGGCGTGAGCCACCCCATGCCTCGCCTCCCTGACATTCTTGAGCCTACTTGCTCCACACAGGCCTCTTAGCCACAGCCCTTCCGGTTGGAAAGTCACCTTCTCACTTACCGGAGCCCTTCCTGCCCTGCCACTCCCCTGTCCAGTGAGGTCCTCTCCAAGGGTCCCAGCGCTGGCAGAGGGACCAGAGAATCCCACCACTTCCCTAAGAAGTTTCTTGGCTGACAGGCATTTTGTGCCAATGGAGGGAGCAAGCAAGCCTTGAACCTCTGACTCACACCAGGCTTTGAGCTGTTATGGTGTCTTTTTTTGGCTTCGGCTTTTACAGAAAGACAAAATACCAGTCATTCAACAAACGCTTTACAGGTCATCTGCATCAGGCCCTGTGCTGACACGGCCACTCCTCAGAGAACCCTCCCTCACACTCTTGTGAGTGGAGACACAGATGTGTGCAGGGGTCAGGCATCCAAGCGACAGGGAGTGCAGGGGTTGGGGGCACTTGGAGGGGTGACTGCCTGGAGGCAGAGGTGGTGGTGCAGAAACTGCAAGGCCTGGAATGTGCAGGAAGCTGGGGCAGCCCCAGCTGGAATGAGCAGCTTCCAATGGAGCCATGGCTGGAGTGTTCATGGAGTGAGGAGGGCCTGAGGAGAGGTGAGTGGGGAGGGGTCAGGCCTCAGAGAGCCCAGGTGGCAGGTAAAGAGTTCAGCCATTGCTCCCAGGGCCTGGGGAGCCACCACAGAGTTTGAAGACACTGTGGCTGTGGGACTGTCCCTGGGGAAGGCCTGTCTGGAGGCACAGAAGGCCTGGGCAGAGGATGTAAGGTCCTGGGTGTGTGTCCAGGCCACAGCCTTGTTTAGCAGTAACCACAGTCCGCCAGGGCCCAGACTGAGCTCCTTGCAGACCAGCCCACATCCCTGGGCTAGGCAGAGGGTGCAGCCAGTGTGGCCACTACTGGGCAGGGGGTTCAGGAGGCAGGCTTGACTCATCAGTGTCCCCAGGCCCCAGCGCGCGGGTAGGGCAGAGCAGGCGCCAGTAGAAGTGTGTTGTGGAGTGAAAGAAGCTTTACAAACGCTTCCAGCGACCGACTGAAGGTATTTCTTCCTGCCCACACATCCTCAGACCTGGGAATAAGGAAACGTGAGGCTCCAGCCAGCTCCTGAAGGCGTAGGACACAGCTGAAAGGAATTTGGAAAAGGGCCACTGGGCAAAAGTCCCTCCAGGGCTTCACAGTCTCAGTTTCCTCATCTTGAAGTCAGGGTGTGTGGGGGGTGGAAAGGGGTGGGGAGGAAGAGAGAGCCAGAGCGAGAGAGAGAGCAACAGAGAGCGCAACGGAAATTGGCTGGACTGATCTGC